>NW_028301712.1:42720000-52720000 GCF_037042655.1 Diuraphis noxia
ATTGTGGCGGCGGTTAGTTAACGGCGGGGACGAGTGGGCGAGTGGTGCAGGCGTCGTCGGCGGCGGCGCGCGAGAGTAGGTTGATGACCTGCGGTAACGCGGCATTTTATGAGAAGGGTTGCCCACACGGCGCGCACCGGTGTTCACCGACGGGAAAAAAAATTATGTATAAAAAAATAACATGCGATCCCGCCGCCTACTTTACACACCGTGGTCCGGGTCAATACTTTTTTTACGTCCACCAAAAAAATAAAAATAAAAATATATTAAACTGATCAGTATAACATATACCTGTATCGGCTGTATCTCCGTCTAAATATAGCTGCTTGCATAATTTGTATAGTCGTATTAACTTTAAAAAAAAATGTGTTTAAAAATACAATAACTATTGCATGGAATGTACCATTGCCCTATATATTTTGTAGTCCAATCCGTCTTCTGTAATACAGCTATATGATACCTATTTTATGTATATACTTAAAACTGTACCATGTACGCCAGAAACATATGAAACGCATCTCATCTGCTTCATAGATTTTGTAAGTGTTATTTCAAATGACTTAGACAAACTAAAAAAACACCGGTTATAAATGAGTAGGAAGGTAGGTAGTAGCTATATGTTTAGAAACTTTTTAGAGTAAAATGTAGGTACGATATTACATCTACGCTTAACTATTGAACTGCAGAGAACTTAACAAAGCTCATACAATTAGCAATAGCGGTTTACTTGAAATATTCAACATATATTTGTGATATTTGATTGCTTGTTGTATCGAGTTAGGTTGAGTACTTAATAAAAAGACCTATAAATTAAATATAGCTAAATATAATATAATAAAAAATATATAATATAGTTCAGTATAATACATGAGTTTTCTGTAATTTACATATAAATTAAAAATTATTCCCAGATTAATTAGACTCCAGAATATCAAGAACGAAATTGCTTACCTATTAACCATTTATTTTTATCATACGGATTCAACATTATTAATTATGGAGGAAAGTTGATACCATTGCACGTCTTTGTCTCGAAATATATTTTTAAACATTAGTCAGCTATAACATGATAATAACTAATAAGATTTCTCTTTGTGTCATTTACGATTTCAAATTTAAATCCCCTGATTGTTATGTTACATTGTGTGAATGTTATTTGAATTTCTAAACTCTCAGATCGGCAGATCGCTATCTATTATGATCACATTCATTCGTACTGTTGTTTTCATACAATTCATAAACATTTATCGGTATAAATAGCGAGAAACGAGTCTTATTCACCAATTACGGCTTATACCTATTATATCTAGTCCAGCAAGTGAATTTTTTTATGATGCATCTAGTTAGATAAAAGTTACAAAAATACAATCGATTCTCGAATAAATTTTAACCTGTAGGTATGTTGTGACTCAAGGTTAGCACAGCAGCAAAATGTCAAAAATGCATATTTGTCGATTTTTTTTAACGACAAGTTGAGTAACGACGTCCCATATTGTAGGTATGAATTATGTATACAATATAGTAACAATCTAATCGATCGCATAAATACATTATAGAGAAACAACTATTAAATTAACTGTATATAGATGCACACTATACATATACGTCTGAATACAAAAATTAATGGCATTACATTCGTGCAAATTATAGTGAAGCTAAATATAGATTGACGTACTCAATGAAATATTATTATTCCTACATACACGGTAATTCACTGTGTATGCTCCTCTCATTTTTTCCTTTCATAATACATTTATTTAAATTTTGATTTTTTATGATTTTTAGATATACCTACGTCCTACTTAAAGACGAATTTTAAAATTATTGAAATTGTTTTTACTATATAATGTCAAAACAATTTTTCATATGAGGACTTCATACCTACCTAGGACTACTTAACCGTCTTCTTTTTACTGTAAGTTATTTAGGGGATTATTTTTTTGAAAACTTAATTCATAATTCAAATGAATAGAGATTCTCGGTTATCAAAATATTTATACTAAGGATAATAGTCCTTAAAATAGTTTTAAAAAATATAAATATTATTGATTGATCAATATTAGTAATAATTTCAAATAACCATATCACTTATATATCTTCAAAATCTTTTATCATAAATACAATATTTAATACACAAAGATTATTAACTCAAAATATACACTACAATTAGTATGAATTTCACTAACAATTCTATAAACAACATTTTTAGATAAATTACGCGTTAAATAATATATAGCAGAAAAAATGTATCTATAGAAGTATGTATCTCTACGAAGCACTAATTAAAGAGTACGAAAGATTTCAAGAATTTAAAAATATAATCTTAAAGTATATATAAAAATTCCAAAATAAGATTTTGAATAACTGCATTATTGAAGAAGAAAAAAGGAGTAAGTGAATCATCTTGTATTATAAACGCATAAATTATATCCGATGATTAATTATCCTAAAAGTTTTAAGCAGTGGTGCATAATAATTGTGGGTATTATATTATGTTCATATAACTTACACAGTATAGGTACACGTAAAATGTATTATAAATTATAATATTATTACTTGCATATATTATATATGATACACTATTATACAGGTACTTACTGAACAACATTTGGTAAGATAATATTGTTTACTTACAACTGCAGTGCGGCGGAGAAGAAAATTTAATCGATTACTGGATTTACTTACTGTAGTTAATTTTTTTTTTTTAACGTATGTATAAAAGTAGACCTCTGGAATCATTCCTTTCGCTATGCTATGTAAAACAGGCTTTCGTCTGAATAATTTGGTTATTTTTATTTTTTTATCACACAATCCGTAATCCCAAATCTCGTTTCTCTTGCCTTGCATTATTATGTTTGTAGGTACGCGTACATAGGCGATTTATTTCAGGTTTACCTACTTAACATGCTGATCTGCCAGACTCTTTGCGTGGCGTCCGGTAAGAATATATACGTATTTATACAATATAAATATAATATAATCATCCTGTATATCTACAACCAGTCGACTCGACGACATCTTTAATGTTCTTCGGACTATGATCCAGGAAAAGGGTATCTGCGGGGTGGAGTTCTATTGTGGTATATGTAACGTGACCATAATTTTTTTCCTTCAAAGCGGGACACCTGTACATTTTAATAAGAAAACCATATAATTTTGCATAAAATAACAATTTTTTTTATTGAATAAAAAACATTTAATTGTTTATATGAAAAATGCGAATATTATATTAATCATATAATAGTCTCCCAACGGCCAACAATTATGGATGTTAGTGTTTCACAGTTTATATAAAATATGTAGGTATACGTCATATACTGTTAACTGTATAGATACAATCAGGGGCGTCATTTGGGGGGGTGGCAGGGTGTTCGGTTGCACCACTTACTTTTAAAATGTTACAATTGGCCTGCGCCTTGCTGAAGCCTAAAATAATGCATGAGCCACGAATGCACAATTATTTATATGATTAAAATCAAATTGTAATAAGCGGTCCATACATATAATGTATGGAAATAATTGAATGCAGGATAATATGCATATACTTATGTATATCTATTTTTATATGGCCTGGTGAAATTTCAAAATGGCCTGCTTGAAACTTTGCACACCCGAAAAAAAAATCTGAAATGACGCCTCTAGATACAGTATAAATGTATGATTGTGATAAACTGATAAGTGATCAATAATTAATACCTACCACATGTCGACTTTTCTTAAAACGGGACATTTTTAGGTTCTTTGGGGACGGCGGGACACTTATCTCGAAAGCGTGACTGTCCCGCCCAGAGCGGGACGTATGGTCACGTTAGGTATATGTACTATAAAGATGGCACCAAAATACATCCCGTACTTAAGTCACGGTAATGGCACTGCGTTTTCTTCGTGATTTGTACACTTCAAACGCGGACGACTGAACATAATGTTTTCTTTAAAACATTTATAACAAACATTGTTCATTTAAACCATAAACATTGTTATATAATATACTTTAAATTAAGTGACAATAACGTACCGAGTAAAATTAAATTAAATTAAATTAAAATTGTTAAATTAGTTAAATTTCAGACGAATTACACCAGAAGTTGATACATTATTATTGTGAACTTACCTTATGAAACACCTATTCAATCAGAAATAATAAAAATGTGAGATGAACCTTGGAATAATAGGCACTTAAAATGATTTTATGTGTGCAGTCACTGAAACTTTTAATAATTATAACATGACGAAACACATAATATAGGTACGTGGATTAAAAATAATAAAAACTGAAATGGCTTAATTATTTACAGATCTTAAGTTATACAAATTAAGTAGTAATTTTTATAGAGTTTATTGTGAAACAAATATTTGTGTGTTCGATATAGTCTGCACCTACTTAATTATAAGATTACAAAACTCTAGTAGGTCAAATGACAACTATTTTAAGCCATATTAAACTTACCAAATTAATTGAATTCTATAAATAACTTATTCTCTTTTATTGCACTACGACATAAATATTGCAATAATTTAGGTTGACCTATTTTTTTCCAAAAACAAGTTGCAGTAATAAATATTGCTTAACAGTTTTTATAATATTATATTTCATAATGCAATATTGCCAATATTATTAACTGTTTTAACTTATAAAGTTATAAGTCAAATAAATAGCTTAAAAATTAATCTAAATATTTTTAAAATTTAAATTGTATACCTATTACTTTAATTTTTTAATTTTTTAATAATTTATTCTTTTTTATTTTCTTTGAAAATGGATAACATGGTGTATTTGTCCCCCTTATTATATCTTAGCTCTATATATAAGTAATCAAGTAGTTTAATTTTCAAATGAAAATGTAATTTGAAATACATAATAAAATTTTTAATAAAGCTTATCTTTGTTATCTCTGAGTTATCTTCGTTCTATTCAAATTGATCTACAGTCATAATATTCTACGAATCTCAGCTATTAATTAATACAAAATAATAATAATAATAAAACAATATACCTAAAAGAAATAACAATATACATCATTTATAGTTCACACCTTACGATCTAATGTGTAACTGTTTATATAAAGCAAATTGTATGTTTGTTGATGTTTTATAGGTTTTAGTCGTTTAAGATTTATTATATTTTCTTAAATTTCTAAAGTTTGAATATTTATGAATCATGAATGGTTTTACCTTAAATTGTTTAAAATTATTTGATACAACACATATTTATTCATACATAAGTCATTCCTATCAAATAAACTTCACAAAGTAAAAATGTTCTAGAGATACAACAAAATGTCATATAGATAAATATAAATAACCATCATGGTTATGTGAATTGTATGTTCTGGACAATTTATTTATATAATATATATACAAATGTATTTTGTCAAATAAACGTCTTAAACATGTGGTGGTTGGTGGTCTGTTTTTTCGTATTATTCAATTATAAAATTGAAGGAAAAAAATGAAAGAAAAGAAAAAGAAATACAAACGAAGTGTGATTCCCGCGATTGCTGAGCTGTGTTTAAAACAAACAATTGCACATGGCCGGCCGGTCCCTTAGAAACATATTATATACAATAAAAAAGTGTCTAATTATAGAACATTGAAGGGTGTGTTTACACGTGAGCCTGCGCGCCAGAGTGGGTTATTTTCAGCATTAGCGAAACGTAAACTCATCGTTTTCCGCCAACTCCGAGTGTTTTTCTATATTTAATTCAAAGGGTCCACACCCGCAAAGTCTCGTTATAGGCCATAGGTTAGTCAAAAATGTACAGTTTGTGAGAAACAATAAATATATTATAATAAATGTTGGAATTTTAAGATATAATACAAATATGGATAGTATTGATTTGATTTGAATACACTAAAATAGAATGTAAATAATAATATGATAATATTTAATATTATAAATGGCTGAACGAAGGTAAATAAAAATAATTTAAATAACATATCTATTATTATTATTGATTTATATTTTAACTTATATGACTTAATTGAGAAAAATTACCGATTCATTCGTACCTATATTTATTGTTGGTATACCTACCTATATTATATAATACGCATAGTTAAATGAAATACTACATTATATTCAATACTTAAAATAATTCTCACAATGTATTCTATTAAATAATTATTTAATGTTAAGGCGAAACTAGTTATTATTTCTCGGAGATATTTTACCAGATTATAATAAACATGATATTGGTTGCTACTTATATGTTTTATCATAATTAGAAATTGGTCAAAATGAATAGTGGAAAAAAAATCTTACAAGAGAACATTTAAATACAGAAGCAAAATGTTCAAACTATAAAGAGAGGTAGGTAGGTATACAAGTTAAATTATAATTTTTATTTATTTAACTAAATAATAAATACCATATTATCTTAAAAGTTACTAAATAAACGTTAAAATTACATATGATAAAAATTATGCTTTTTTTAAAATTTTGATCGACAATAAAATTTTTTTTCTGAACAATTTAACAAATCTTAATTTGTTCAAAAGTGAAAATAATATTGTTACCAAGGTAAATTGCTGCATTTTGTAGTTTAGTTATCCATTTATAGGCGACCATATCTAAATTCGGGCATTTTTACTGTGCTTGATGCAATATTATGGACAAATAATTGGACATATCAATTTTCAAACATCTTGACAAACCTGTTTATACGGTCATCACTATACTATCAACATAAAAAAAAAGAATAAATTAAATCCTGTTTGTCAATAAATTAACGATGATAATCATCATGAAATGTAATAAATAAATTTGATTAAATTATGTATTAAATAATTTTATGATATGTATAACTGAATAAAATATTTTAATTTAATTTAATACCATATATACATTAAGCTAGGATAAGGTTTTATTTTAAACTCTTTCACGGGAGTGTTTATAAATTTGTGTTCAACGACACAAGATACTCGAAACCCATCACTAATAACACATGTTTAACATATTATTAAATTTGTGCTGTTATGATGCTAGTTTTTCGTGGTCGCATAGTACTTGAACAAGCAACATGGTCGTGATGGATGGTTATAAAAAAGTCGTCGCACCTAGACTTACATCATGTTATTTACCCAGGGTTGATTACCCACCAAAAAATTAAAAAATAAATCACACGAAAAGAAAAATCACTGATAGTACTCACGACAGCTAAATAATTTGTACGTCACAAATCAACTGAAAAAACACATAAATATTTCACCATAATTTTTACGGCTTTTAAAAATAATTAGCTAAATCTCTTGAATGGTCACTTATTTTCTTGTACAACACACTTTTATATAGATAGTAGATGCCTGCTATAAATTCTCAAATGTGTGCAAAAAAAAAAGTATGCTCGATCAAACAAAAATTTAGGTCCTTCTAATTTCATTAAAAATTGTTTATTTACTTTAGAAAAAAATTAAAGCGTTTACTATTTAAAGTAAAATAAATGTCATAACATTCCAGGTCTATCATTATCACCAATATCTATCATTGATAACAATAGACAGCCAGACAGGTTTTATCTTTTATGAGTAGTCGGTTTTGCCGTTTTGGTTTATAATTGCTGTATAATAACTACTATGAAAATTAGTTGTTATTTGTGCGAAATTTTCATTTTTAAATTGACATCACTCCAAACTTTACTCATTTAATAAAAATAATTAACTGTTAACATTTTATTGTATAGTCCTACTGTAGTTATATTGAATTTTAATGAATAAGTTGGAATTTCAAAATTGTATTTTTCTGAATCTTCCTAGAGTGGCTTTAAAAATATTGTACAATATTAAAAGTTGAAAAAAGCTACTGAATTGCTAAAATTCATGTTTCAATACAAATTAATTAACACAAAACAGCTCACAAATACTTGATTATTCTATTGAAGGAGATCTATCTATCTATGGAGACCTAAAACCTCTTAAATGTCTTAATAATTTTATTTTACTTTAGTTAAAATTGATTTCATAAGAAATTCAAATACACATAATATTTTATACATTTATTTAATTTGGTAGTATTTCTATATACTTACATATTTTGTATTAAATTAGGACATTGTAAAAAGGTTTACGAATTAAAAATTCCTCGATGACATAAGCAAAAAATAAAACAAATGTTATGTTTTAAAAACGAGTTCTTTCGTTCGTTCTTTATCATCGTCATCGTACCTGTTAGTATGTTTTTCTTTCAGAGACTCTAAACTTTGTGACCAAATTATTTTTAAAAACATCCTTTACATTTATTCGAAACTGAAGCAAACTACTTGATTTGAAATGACAATTATGTTTTTCATATCATACTATTTATACTTTTGTTTATATACCTAGGAAAGTAGGAAGTATAGGTACCTAGGTCAAGTGTTTAATCCCGCATTAAGTTTAAGGAGACTTTGTAGCTTAGATTTTTTAATCTTACATAAACACAAAATCCGTGCATTTAAAATGCAGAGTAAATCAATGCAATCATAGTGGAATTAGAAAAATAATTCCTGGTGTAGTTGGTTCAATAAATATATACAATGCGTTTTCAGGTTGGTTAATTTTGATTTATATTAATCAAGGACATAGCCACATAGGTATACACATTATGGAATCGGGGCAATTGGGCCTTGTACATGCAGAACTTTTGTGTTCGTTAATTTTAAAAAGTAATTATTATGATAGTTTACTCGTTACTAAAAAAAATTTATAATAAAATTATTTTACTTTTCAATTAGAAATGCAACTACATTAGATAATACTGACTTCCTGATTCCTGTCACAGAAAAATAATATAACTCACGGGTACTTATCTTTAATCAACAAGGAGCATTATAGGTATATGATGGAATATTGGAATTAGTTATTAGGATTAATTTGATAAAGATGCCGATAAAAAAAAAATAAAATGATAGAGTTAGTAACAATTATTTATCTTTAAATATTATAGAGTAAATAATTAATAGTAAATACATATAAATTGTTGTAGGCATAAAGATATCTTGTCTAAATTATTGAAAACTGAATTTTATTAAGAATAATTAATTAAATGTATACGTATGTAAATTTATTATTAATATTGTATACATAATATATATGAACTATATATATTTATCTTCTTATTATTATTTTAATTTGCAATAAGTCATATCGATAAATCGTTGTAAATATAAATTACCTATTAAAAGTAATTTCCATTACATTTTCGATACCCGGGAATAATTCTATAATGGAGTTATGTAACGCACTACAAACAAAGTAACGCGTTACTTCCGTTACGTTACTACCTACCCAGGTGACCTAACACAATAAGTTGACTAAATATAACTAACGAATTCCATTAAAAAAAAATTGAGGAAGTCTGATAGTGAATTTTCAGTCTGTTACTGGTTTTCATTAAGTAGGTCGCTGTAGTGGATACGTTAGATTTGAATTAAATCATGTATTACGTACAAAAAACAACTCAGAGCGGAGACTGTGTATTAGCTTCTATTTTTAAAGATATTTTATGAATTATTTATATTATTATAAGTAATTTATTTTTTCTATGACTCTATGAGTTATATCATATAACATATTATATATTATATGGTACCTAGGTTAAACTAAAGTCTTCAAAAAACATAACATACCTATAACCTATATGTTTTGGTATATAGCAAAGGTCACCAAACGGTGGTCCGAGAACAAAACAAAAAAGGTTACAACTGTTAATAACAAACGCCTTCTTGTGTAGTAATTTATCATTTTTGGTCATTGATTTTAACAAAAATCTGCAATAATTACAAATCTTTTAATGCTATAACAATTGCATATTATTATTCATAAATGATAACCACTGCACATTTTCAAACTGTCATGGGTTCAATTTCTAAAACAATTAATAAGTATTTACGGAGTGTCCGAATTGGTTCCGAAACGTCCGAATTGGTTCCCGGGTTCTTTCAAAGGGTATATCCGAATTGGTTCCCAGGTTGTTGCAAAGGGTATATCCGAATTAGTTCCTGAGTTGTTAACATTTTGGCTTCATAAATAATATATAACAAACATTTAAAAAAAATTAAAATCTTAATTTAAAAATATAAAATAAGCGGTATGTATATCGTTTTTTTAAAAATTAATTCATTTTTTTTTTATAGTTATTATTTTCTATTATTGAGGTAAAAACTTATAACAAACATTTTTTAAAAATTCAAATCTACTGATTTCGTTATTTTATATTTGTCCATTTCGGTTTTTATAAATATTTCCTTATTTTTTAGTCTTCAGGTTTTGTAGTTTGTTCGAACTTCGCAATTTTATATAAGTTTCAATTATTTGAACTTCTTTTAGTACATCCATAAATTGAAATATGTTCGGATGTGCGGAATAAAAGTAACTGTTGAATTTGCTGTGAAATAATTCACAGCAATAATTAGTAGTTCGTTCTATACTAGGTACCGACTGGTATATTTAGCCCACATTGTTGGTGGAAGTGAGTTATCTTTTTCAATATAATTTTTAAAATATAATCGAAGAATTCATCAATTTTTTAATTTAAAATATTAATTATAATATTAAATATTTCATTTATATTATATTGTATTTTGCTTTTTCGTAAGTCTGTATCGGGAACCAATTCGTAAGTGTGCCGCCTACCTAGAATATCGGGAACCAATTCGGATGTGTGTTGCCTGGAATGTCGGGAACCAATTCGTATGTCAATTTTCAGGTAAGAGAACCAATTTGGATGCAGCCAGTATAATATTCTTGGGCGAAAAGGGAAAGTAGTTTTAAAATATTTGGGCGATAAGAGACGTGGGCGAAAAGCGAAGGGTAATTTTTGGGCGAACGGGGTCTTGCCCGTATTTAGTATATAATATCTACCTGTATGATATTTTAATATTGTGAATTAGTGGCGTATTTTTTTTTCGAGGGTGTCTTCCATGTCTGGACACCACCTGACTTTTAAAAAAAAGGCCTAAATATTGGTAGGTATTATTATTTATTTATAATTTACTATTTTTATTTCAGAATATGTTCATTCATTAAATGTTGGATACCCTCCCTCCAGAAATCACCCGAAATACGACACTGTTTTGTGAATGTACCATATGTATGCGAGTTTATATTGCATATGATGGGAATCAATACGTCAGGTCGATTATGATCTAAAACAGATTCCTCAATCTGGATAAATAAATAAAAATAATAAGTAATTATCCAATAAGATTATTAAATTACTCATTAATTTATTGTTTACATTTTATTTTTAATGACAAGAGGGGAGTTTTTATTCTAAGGTTTATTTTCAACTTGAATCTAACAGGACTCGCTGTGATTAATTCACTCTCTAGTACCCAGTCAATAGGGAACGCTTATGATGACTTTGCCCCCATGGTTTATTTTGAACTTTGGTTTTCTAGAACTTTAGCTTCTGCTGTTACTATTAAATCACAGTATTATACTATTATGCATTTGGGTGAACTGCAGTTTCGTGGGTTCGGCGGGGCGCTCCCGACGATTGTATAATATATAGTCTGCAGTGGCACCAAATAAAAATTTTTTTGTGATGAAAAATCTAAAATCTTTATCTCATCACCCAGGCCATGTAAGAAGTGAGCGATCGCTTCGCATAATATGAGTTCGACGCCACTGCAGATAGTCCGAACAATATGGCTCACAATGTTATTCGAACTGTAGTAATAACGATGATGATCAAGCGTATTCAAATCCCAAAATAATAATATAAGTGTTAAAAAAGCACAGATGCGATCTGTTCGTGTACAGTTATTTCCTATTCCTTGTGTACATCTCGTGGGTGGGCGTGCGCGCGTTGCCGCAGAAGACGCGTTCGAAAAAATCGACAGAGGAAACCGCCACCCCGTTCGACCTCGCCGGGACGGGTTTTTCGTGAGGCGACCGACAGCAACTGATGGTTGCGGCTGTGACGGACGTGCGGGAGGGAGGAGGAGACGCGCGCGAACGTCCGGTGGCGGCCTCGGCGGTGTCCGAACTGCGTGATGACGACGGCCAGCGGCGGCGGCGGCGGCGGCGGTGGACGCATCGCCAGAGTCCCGAATATTCGGCGTCGCGTTTTATTCGTTGCTGTGCCGTCACATCGTGGCCGCAGTGCGTGTACCAAGACCAACATACCATTACCACGGTATTGTTGTGACTATACGGTAATATTAATAACAATATGATTATTATTGTTGTACGCGCGGCGTGCAGTACGCGCTGCATAATATTGTGTTGTATAAATATATAATAATATGTGATCGCGAGCAATGCGATGACGATGATGATGATGACGACGAAGAAGATGATGATAATAATTACGAACGTTCGGCGCGGCGAAAGAACGACGCACAACAACAATAATATTACAATATATGTATAACCAGACGCACGTAAACCCGCTATGTTAGGTATACGCGGTGCGGCCGTTCCCGGCTGGCGGACCGTGACTCGGCGCAGCCAACAGATCGCGTTGACCTTGGCCGCCGCCGACGGTCGGTTGCCACCAAATGTATGTAATGTTGAGTCAGCACACGGCCGCACACACCTACCGGCCACGGTCGCCTCCCCCCTCGCCCTAGCCCTACCCCGCACCCCACCCACACAAAGCCCCCTCGCGGGCCCAAGCACGCCCGGCAAAGTGCGCTACGCGTACCTATCTCCACAATAATATAATGCACAATGTGTATACGTATTTAATAGTAATAGTAATAATAATATTTTATATAATATACGCGTCGCACGCCGTCGTGTTTAGACACTGGAAAAATACGTGCAGCCGTTCCGGTTAGATCGAAAATGGGTTTATTTTTTTTTTTTTCGTATTTAATTCCGTTTTCGTTTTTTTTTTGCCCCACGTAATTTTTTTCCCTTCATCATTATTATTATTTTACACCACAGCTACATAATATCAATGCTACCTACCACTCTGGTAGATTAAACTAGGTACCTTATATATATATATACCTATATATGCGCACGCCACTAACATAATATAACCATCTTGGTTCGTACCACCACCGCTACCACCAACTCCACTTCCTGCATCGCAGTCGACGCGCTTGACCGGCAGCCATGGACCGTCGCCGCCGTCTGATGCTTCTCATTTCTTTCGTTATATGTTCTTGCCGTATTATCTTGTAAACATTACCACCATACGAAAAAACCATCGGGCTATAACTATAATATAAAAAAAAACCAACCACAAATAATACAACGAGCAGTACCTATCCGTTTTTCGATTTTTGAACGAAACTTTAAAACATATTTGTAGAGCTGCACAGTAAAATTATTAATACAGAACCATCGGCTAACCTATCTGGCCGGCTATACAGTATAGTTCTGCAACGTACACATGTATACGATACATTTTAGGTTTTAGGTCGGTTTCAATGATACGGTTTGTCTATAGGAAAAAAACTTTTCCCCAAAGTTTCTATTCGTAAGAACTCTCTTAGTTAAAGTCAAAAAAGATATTATTGCGCGTATACATAAAAAGTCTGCCAAGTGATAGGTGAACGGGAAGATACCTATACAGTAGGCAATACGAATACATTTATCTGTACTCTGCAGTGACACACAATTTGTACACAGACTTCTTCGTTCTGTCGAATAAATAAGGAACTGTCTAATATTTATACTTAACCCTAAAAAGTTAAAGAGTACCTGTATATAGTTAGCTGAATAATTCAAATCACACTAACCGGTCTTATCAGGATCAAGCTATTGCGGATTAGACATATATAAATAAAGTTTTAAGTACTAAAGGTTCTAGAAACGTATGACCTATATTCAAAAGTAACTCAGACTACTGATCCAGATAGAAAACTATACATAATATATAGTCATATATAAATATTAAGTCAAAATCTGTAATAGTATAATTAAATAATATAAAGTACACTATCGCACTATGATTTTGAGAGTTTATTCGCGGAGTGCAATTATTGAACGAATAATTTAATATTATTTATACTAATATGCAGTAGCGGTATATTAGTTAAATTTACTATTAGAATAATTGATTTCTAGTAAATCGAACAGAAAAGTACGATTTTAAGTCGTAGAATTTATGTAATTGTTTGTTTCTACCTCGTCGCTGGTAAAACTTTGCTCAAATAATGTTATAAATATTATGTATTTTCGTATTCTAAACGTTATTGTGGTCTGTCGAGTGTTAACTCTAGTGAATTTTCTGAGTGTGCAGGCATAAACGGCTAAATCGGTACAATCGGTATATCTCGTTGCATGCAATATCAATATAATATTTTCTACTCTCTAGAGTCTAGAGTAAGCGTCAAAATACCAAATCTTAGTTTGTATAATACCTACTCAAAACGCGCTTCACTACGCAGTACGAGTATATTATCTGTATTATGTTAAGGTGGTGTTTTTTGACAGCCAAAAGTGCATTATATTAAAAAAAAATCATGTAATAAAATAATAAAAGTGATCAGTGGGCACTGGGCACAGTGGGCACTGGTAGTGAATATCAATAGGTATATTATGAATCGTGGAAAAAAAGCCCACGGAAAAAAGTATAACAAATAAAGGCAATTTAATTTACGGATTACGGATACTCAAATACAAAAATAGTAGGTACATAATATACTCATATAATAATAATAATAGTCACAGCAGGTCGTCAGTCGACTGTAAAAATATAACAATAATTATTATAGTATAAATATTTTGTTGGGTATAGTGTAATATTGTGAAATAATCATCTTGGTAATAATAATAATAATAATAAAATGTGATAGTAAATATTATAAAACATAAATTGTGATTATATAGTAACACGAGAGTGTATTCTGTAAGTTGTAACTAAGTTGTCACTCGCTCACTCGTCAGTAGTTTTTTAATACAATAAATTACATAAAATAATTCAATAATCAAGGATTTAATTATAATATTATAGTAAACATAAAGTTAGCAAAATTAATCTAATTTAATCCGTGTGTTCAGTGTGTTGTATGAAATAGCTTCTAAGATCCACGTACAATAACTTCCCTGTTAAATATTTTATTGGCAGCTTTAATTACAGCCTTTTCAAAATCAAGATGAACATATTTTGGATCTAGATATAGATTTTGCTCTGCACACTTTTCAATTAATGTTCAATATACTATTTTATATATTTCAGATGTTTTTCTTTGTATTAGGCAATAAATTGCAGTTTTAAATATACTATCTACTTCTACTCTTATGACATACAATTGTAAAAATAATTTTGGTGCTGGTGAAAAATATTACCATATAAATACCTAGTACTGGATTTTGATAAATTGTTCATGCCTTCTACTGTCCCAAAAATAAAAATACTTTCTTCAGAATTAATACCATTGTCAAAAATTAAAAAATGTTGATACTCAGGATGACCTGTTGTGCACCATTCATATGTTAAAAGTAAAGAATTTAGGTACCTACCATCAATGACCAAATTATCAAGACTAGTTAGTTCAACTGGATTTAATGCAGAACGTTGATTTCTCAATATTCTTTTAACATGGTCTTCCACTGGCATATCTGCTCTAGTGTTACCGCCCAACTTAGAAATTTCTACCACATAAGCTTCAAGTGGCTTAATAACCACGTTTTCATTCGTTTTGTTCATCGCACACAAAGTTTTTTGCACCTTTACGATTATCTTTATCATGGCTATGACCTGTCTTTACTTCTGGGTTTTCTTTTTTGAGATCGGTATATAATTCTCCGGTACATTTCATAGAACACCTCTTAAAACACATCCAAGTTATTTTTGATTTGCCAATATACTTTACATCATAAATATAACTTTTGTGACTTAATTTTTCACCACTTTTATTTGATTTTATAATCTCCATAGTTAGACAAAACTTGTTAAAACAAAAGTATAAAATATAAAACAAATTTATAACTGGATAAAACTGTGCTAGTAGGACGTGTATGTACTAGGAACTATCTCAACAACCAAGTAATGGAGTGCTGTATGGAGTGTCAATATTACTCAGGTGGTTAATATATATAAATATTAAATTATATTGGTAAACACCGAACATTTTAAATTAAATTAAATGTTAAAAGGCTTATCAATAATCGGGTAATAAAAATGCAATTTATTGACAATAAGTGGTCCATAAATGTATCCATTATTCTAGTATCAAACCTTCTAACTAAATAAACTATAAACTTTAGCAATGAGAAAGAAGCTTATATAATTTCAATAGAACGAAGAATAACGATGATAATTATTTTGTTGTATAATTCAATTTATATAATATTTATATTACCTATATACCGGGTGATTCTTTTTTCTAAAGTTATCCTTTAAATAACAAAATGTTTGTCCGCTACTCCGGTTGTCTAAACTTCAAATACTTATAGCTCATTAGCTACTAGCCGTATTTAGTATATGCAATTAAAACTCTATGTTGTCATTCAAAAAAGTTAAAAGTTAAATACTTTAAGGATAAAATGATAAAACGGTATATAAGTGTTCACATTTATATTTATATTCTTGGGCTTTTAATTTCGTGGGCTTTTTTTCCGTTGGGTTTTTTTTGGGCTTTTTATCCTTGGGACTTGGGTTTTTGTTCGCCTACCGATTATTATATATTTTTATTGAGTAGTATTGTTCTAACAGTTTCCTCTGCTGTCGGTTAAACCAGGAAAAAAGTATAATATATTTCTGTAATCGCATGATACCTACTAGTATTAAAGAATTAAATGCATAGGCATGCAGCGATTATTCAATAAGATTTTTGTTTCAACTTAGGCATTTCAGTTAGTATACAATAATAATGTACATCACGATTATTGTAATTAGTTAAGTAGTGAAGTATAACTGTACTGTAAGATCTGAATACACATAATGAATAAGTGAAATAACATTCAAAGAATTAAATATATATTATATTTTACTTTAGGTACCTATATATTTATTGTACAGTCATACGGTTATTTTGGTAAGTATAGCTATTATCTATATTAAGCATAGGAAAAAACCAAGGTTATATAAAATAATTATTATAAATCCTGAATGCGAAAGTTTGGTTCTGAACGGAATTCTCACGAGGTGTCATATTTTATGAGTCTCGTTTGTTGATGTTATCAAAGAACGATTATCATAATGCGGTATATTATGCCGTGTGTTTATTGTGGTTCGAGTTACCATATTATGCGATACCGAAACAAATCGGTAAAAAATGACAAAATGAAATCTTTTAAAATAATTGGGGATCTTTTTTCCCCTTTTTAGATAAAATATAATACGCGTAAAGGTACTTTGTAGGTATTGTATATTATAATAATAATATAGGCATACGTAGGTATTCATCTTGCACATCCAGCTGCATCAAGCGAATGACGTCAATATTGTCACGATTAAACGGTTTGGAAAACAAATTTGTATACAAAAAGTTATTCGTCATAAAATGTACATGTACACGACTATTCACTAAATAAATCATAAACTGTGATGATGTGATGTTCATTAACACTTGCATCAGGAGACCCATTCATATTTCACCAAGTTGCTCCAGGAGAACGTTCATTTTTAATACACTCGTATATCATCAAAAATCAAGTAACACCGAAAGATCTTCACGGAAAATCATCAATATTTTGACTGTTTTTTTATTTAGGAACCTACAAATATATAGAAAAATTCTGAATTTAAGAAAAAGAATTGTTTAAAAATTCATAGAAAATTATATTACTTGGAATCATTTTTTGAAATTTTTAATATAGTTTTCATAGATACATATTTTTGTTTTTGAATTATTGAAATTGAGTAAAAATATACCAAGTGTATTAAGCCCAGTGTAATTGCGCTTAACGTGTCCTGCACGGCGATCACTACACAAGCCATGATTGCTACGTATATAATCAAATAAAAAAAAACCCTTCCTTTAAAATCTAAATTAAGCTAGAATTAATGATGCCAATACCCAACATTAAAATCTCTTTTAAATTATAAAATACGCTAGCGTAGCAGTGTCATTCAACTTTTTTAACGCCGTGCTCCCTCAAAATAGGCGAAAAATAAAATCAGTCACCTCAAGACCCCTTATCTTAAAATTTAATACGTTTTATTAAGATTTAAATACGTTTTAGTTCGTTCGACGAAATGAATACAAAAATCTATAATACCAGAGGCGTTGAAAAAATGGGTTCCAACATCAACGTTTAATTATTTCTGACCAATACGACAACCACGTTGAGGAACGCTGATACAAACCATACTTATAGCAGAGACTTGATCACTACAATCAATCAAACATTTAAAATATAGAAATAATAAATTTGGAAAATATAAATTATTTTGTATTATTGATTATCCTTTTGGTTACACCTATATTTATTTATTTAACTGTGTGAGATGGGCGATTGTAAATTCGGCCCGTGTGTTTTTTTCAGGTAAAAATTATTTAGGTGTAAACTCAGCCTGAATTAAAATACAATATTCCAAGATTCTTTTATATCTAATTCGTAATATTTTTATTAGGTTTTTGAGAACCATTAAGCATTACCTAAAGAGGACTCCATTAGAAGGTAATCCTCGTTATCCTCCAAAAATTATTCTGTTTCATTTTAATTTTCATATTATTACTCATATGATATGAAAAATTGAGTAAACATTTGTAAAATGTTACAGTGTTGGATTTAATATGATCATTCATTGTAAAAAGTATAAGTGAAATGTACTTATGAAAACTTGTAATAATGTAAATAAAATCTTCTTTAAATTTATTATTTTTAAGTATAAAGCCAGGCCGAGTTTACGACAAAAAAGGTAATCGCATGTCCAGTTTACATTTGCCCTGTGAGACATATGAGTATGTGACCAACGACTAGCTCAATTTGTCAACTTGCATTTACCAATATTGGCCAAGTAGATACCTACTCACAACTCACACCAGTTTTGTGTCAGTGATATCAGCTTTAATATTTTTTATGTTTTAAAAAAAATATATATTGGTATTTATCTATAGATTATAAATATTATATTATATTATTATTTCTCTATATAAAACAGTATTCAAAAAAATTGATTTTAACGGGAGATCCTTTAAGTGTTATACCGTATTTTTGGACATAAGTACCACTGATATAACACTTATCAGTTATTTTATACATATTATACTTAACCATATTAAAAAGTAAACAGCTAAACCATTAAAAAATATTATTTAGTGAATACCTATCTTAATTATATTATTCTCACATAAAAATCATTACTTATTCTATTTAAGTGTATTATAAAATGTCTATTAAGCAAAGACTGCATATAGACTAAAATTATAAGACTTCTTGACCACAACAAATAAGATGAATTAAATTATATTTTATTGGCCCATCAATATTTGATTAAATTATAGTAAATATAGTAATAGTTTTAATATGAATTTAAATTTGTATATTATGTTAAAGTTATGTATAGGTAATATCAATAAATATAATATCGTAACTCTCAGCTATAATATTTGTTTTATTGGTAGGCTAGGTTTAGGCGTATAAAATATATTAACATAGACATGCGTGTGATGTTAATCGATGTATATATGTGCTCAAAATGAAGTTTAATATTATGTAATTTGTTTATTATTAAATCATTAAAACATTACACATAATAGTAGTAGTGATTTCCTGTGGATTCATAAATATAGATCAAAATAATCATAAAAAAAAAAAAAAAAAAAACATTATACTGCTAATAACTGAAGTCAAAACAATTAATATTCCACCTGCATTCTGAGGGTTCAATTGTTTATAAGATTATTAGGGTATAGGTGAATAATTATAATGTAGAGTTTAAGCCGGCTATTTTTTATAATATAATAGTATGGACAATCGAGGTTCAAATTTCAATTCAAAATAGTAAATACAGCTAAACACAACACGCTTATATAGTCCAGGGCAGTTATAATTGGGTAAGCAAAGCGCGACACAGTATACCTACACAGTATAATGACCAATATGCCTAATATAATAAAATTTACTTTATTTTTATTTTATATGTATAGAATATATGGTAAGGATAACTGAGAGTCGGTTGTTTTGTTATTCCTTTTAATGATTAGGTAATGATTTTCAAAATTAGACATTGCCATTGATAAATTATCAAAATATGTACTTACGCGTCAAACCGGTGCGCTCATAATTTAATTTAATTATAATTGCGTATAATTTACATGTGCGTGGATGTAATTTAACCTGTTTTAATTTATTATAATTGGTTGTTTTTCAATAATGTATATTGTATGTTGCGTGTGAGTATATAGGAGGTATAATATAGGTAATATCTGAAAGGTTCGTTTCGTCTTTAATTTTTACAATTTCATCCCGAATTCACAAATCATGAGAAAACTGCTCGTTATATATTTTATTTAATACCTACACTTTTACCTCGCACACAATTCAAAATCTCTTCTGTTTTTTTAATTCAATTACTTCTATATAATGATAACACTCGCAGTGCGGTTTTGTATTCCTTCCACCAACATTCATCTGTAATATATATATATATATATATATATACTAATACACTATACCACTATGGCACTATGTAATTTAAAAATAAAAATGTGTGTATGTGTGTGCGCGCATCTTTATTATTTGGCCAGAAATCCGGAGACCGGAGAGTCGTTTATAACCAATCCCGTCTTGTTATCTAAACGACTAAAGTGCCGTGCGGCGGCAACGGGCTATATAAGTACACTCTGTTTTGTTATTCCGTACGAGTTTACCCTACGAGACCATATCCTTCCCGTTTTGACAATAGACAATAAACGTTGGAGTCGTGTGTGGTGTGTGTGTGTGTGTGTGTATACTTGTATAATAAATCGCCTGCACAATCGTGCTTATAAAAATGACATTCTGTCAAATCCGCCGCACGAAAATTGTTTATATATATATATATATATAGGTTCGTAAGTATATACTATATAATTATAATATGTGTACCTGTTATAAGGTATACAATACGTATAATATTAACATAATATATATATATATTACATGCGGCTTGGATAAATAAAAATCAATTATAATAATTTATTTTGGTTGCTCAGGCACGTGAAAGTTTAAAGCAAATATACAAACGAACCTAATGGTATATGAAATGTAGATATACAGCAATGATGACAATTATGTGGAAAATTATGCTGTTAACTTTCTAGTTGATTTATAAAAAAAAAATACATCAGTTAAAAGCTATACTTAGATATTTATAAACCAAATAAATACGAAGTATATAATATGTTATAATATTGTATTGATAGATTTGAAATTTGAAGTATGATTTATAGAACCTACGACTGAGTAATATCATACCTCAATACAATATAAGAATAAAATCAAACCAGAGGTGACAAGTCGTCGTTTGAGGGAATGTAAGTTTAGTTTGCATCACACAAATCTTTCTAATACCTTACCGATGTTTTTTGAAAATAATAATACATTACATATAAATGCTTTTCTAATACAGGTAATTCAATTTTGATGTTTTTATAAAATAAAAATTGTATTCTGAATAATAATAACATCAATAAACTGTTTGTACTTTAGATAAATCATTATAAATATTTTTAATTTTAATATTATTTGTATAACAGTTCTTCATTTTTAACCCTGAGAATGTTTTTTGTACGGGTAGCTGTGAAGAGATGGTTGGCTATTGCCTATTAGCAAGTTATTGTGCATTCCACTCAAAATTTTAAAATGACACCACTCAATTAAATTTATAATATTATATACCATTGTTATTAATTTTAATGTTAATCTCGTATGTTGATACAATAATACAATCATATGGGTAACTATAATAAGTATAACAATAAATTTAGTTTGATACATTAAATGCTATTACCTAATCTTGTGAATTGTAGCATGTAATACAGAATGGTAAAATATAAAATATAATATTATATAGGTAATGTTGTTTTTTTAGGATATTAAATAAATTATATAATTATATTACCTTTATTCGTTTTATTCAACTTAGGCAACTCTTGTAATGTATAGAAATATTAACTGTATGCGGAAACTGTAATTGAAAGTAATCTTATCATATACATTTATCATGCGTGTGTTTATGTAACCTCTTAAAGCACTATTTTATATTTTTAATGGTAAAGGGTATTCGCAAATTACCACGTATACCTAATATGAGAGCGCCATTATAAATGGACGACCATCCCTTTACAGACGCTGAGACTATTAATGGCAGCTATTAAAATAAACGCTCTTGACCGAGAAACCAAGAGCAATTTTCAGAAATTAGCTAAAAGACGTCTGTCATTATAAAGCAATATAAACTACTTATTTCACGTGAAAAAAATTAGATAGTCCAGCCTATTATTTTGTATTTATATTTTGTTTACCGAAACACGGATCATCATTAAAAGCAGCAACCCCATTTCATAAGAGGTTTATTTCATTCCTGTCCACGGGTTTACATTTAATATTTCGATTTCCGGTTATCAGGATTACACAGTTATCTGTTGCCTATAACAGATTGTAACATTTAATTATGTACCGCAGCAGTTCCATATGGTAACCACGGCTATAACATTTTTTATACCTATTACTCAAGGAGTACAAGTAACGGTAGCTCACCTTCGGCGAAGATTTAAAGTAAAAGTAAAATATAAACGGAAAGAAATTTCCGGGTGGATCTGAACACGGAAAACACGGGAAAAACGCGGCAAGCCGGCAATAGAGTTAAAATTATTCATCATTGTGATCGGAGGGATGAGAAACCACCTGTTTCCTTACCGCTAATTTACCTAACTCTCAGACGTGTATTTTTTTATTATTTTTTTTCTATCGTACATCTAAGGAGGGTATAGAAATTTTGAATTGGCGGGTCCCAGGATATTATTATAATATTACGACACACAGAACCCGTTTGCCTCTCAATTGTCATGTTTGCAGGCCATCCATCGTATATACTACATAGTAAATATAATATGCAGTATGCACTGCAAGTTTCTTTCTTCTCGGGGGGTGTGGGAAAAATTCTTTAGTCGTAAAAAAAGGGTTGATTGCGATGTAAGAAAGAACAGGTGGCAATCATTATCCAATGACTTACCTCGCTGCCGCCGCAGCCGCCGCCGGTCTTATAGTTTTTTCGTTTTGGCCTTGAACCCTTGTGCCCTCTTGGAACGAAATAGAGGGAGAAATAAACCACTGATACCGCCCCCGACTCAGACGATAAATATTCATGGGCGGTGTACAACGATATTACGGCCCTCGCTGTACTTATGTATAATAGGTACATAATAATATGCAGTTAAATATAATATAGTCAATATACGAACAAGTGCAAATCAGCGCTTTAAAAACCTTTTTTTTAATTTTTAACATTTTTCTAGTAAATTTATTAATAAACAATTGCTACGAGTATTATAACGTATTTTTATGTATGATTGAATATTGTTTATTAATTAATGTATTAGAAGAATATTATATACCCACCGCATATATATTAGCATACTATATAGACGCTTTTATATTTTACATTATTATTAAACGCAAGTATCGACTTTATTTAGACATGTTAAATATTATATTCGTACAGGCATTATTAGTCAGTCTTTGATTTTTTTAAATTCCATGACACGAATAATAAACATTATCATAAACAATTATTAATACATTTGTTTTTTTTTATTTACATCTATGATATGTTAACGTAATTGATAATTAGAAAAAAAAACTTTTTTACTGTGTATACTGTATACATTTTTAAAAATGTATACCTTTATTTGGTGAACCTATTTGTAGGACATAAGGTATATAAAACTCAAAACTTAAAAGTTTTAAGACCGAGCATAATAGTATACAGGAATTAGGAATAGATAAAAAATATTATTTTTTGTGATTGTAACTATGTTAGATTGTATCTAATGACAGGGCAATGTTAATCAATTAGCATTTATGTTATAGTTGTATCGGTATTTTTAATAAAGTCAACAGGGTAGTAATAAACCTCAATTTTTTTTTTTATTAGCTTCTAGGGTATCTATGATAGCTCAACAATTATCAAAATATAATAAAAAATATACCTCTATATTTTGGTTAACGGACACTTTGTACGGTAATATTAAATTGGTAAAAATCGATCATGGACACTTTGTACAGTATAAATAAACCGGAAATATATTTTACAAGATAAGATAGAATCAAATTGCTCAATACTTTAAGTCGCGAATCGTGATCGTGTTTGGTAACACAGTAGATCAGTAAAACATAATCTACACACTCTAAAATACACCTACAAACTTCAAATTAAATTCAAAAATGTGTTCAAAAGTGACTTGTATAAGTAAAGTTACTATATAAACCCATATGAACCTATGAGTTATAACTTATAAATTATATTATTTTCATATTCATCATTTTTTTTCAAAATATTTTTATTTATATGGCATAGTATGAATTATTTACAAAATGGACTGATTTTAACCACGATTCGAGTGATAAAATATTAAATCTAAAAATCTTACACTGACCAATTAAAAATCCGAGCTATTAATTGTAAAGAAATCAAAAAATCAAATTCTTCTGTCTGCAACTTATGAAAAGACTTCGAACCGGATTTGAAGAAAATTCACAAAGCATGTATTTATTATAACTATTATTATTATTTTTATTTAAGTCTGTTAACTACCCGTGTTACAAATTATGTGATATGAATAATTTTTTTTTTACACCCAAAATAGTACTAACTGTCCACGGTTTTAATTTTTTCTAAGTGACTATACAAAGTGTCCTACAAGGCTACAACCCTATATTTTGCAAACATACCTATACAATATAGATTCAACAATTACACGCACTAACATCTATCTTAAACAACTTACAAATGTAATAATGTTAGGTTGTTCAGGTAATTACATATAGAAAATTTTCATTCTGCAAAACCTGAAATTTCATGTTGTTGGCTTAAAATATTAGAATGAATTAATCAGTTTTCAAACTTGAAGGTATACGAATTATCTATGTATTGAACAGGTAGTAAATCAATTAATGGCATAAGTATCTAAAATTTAGAAGAGCGCGTTAGTATATTATATTACTATTATAGTACCGTAGTTCCGTAGTAATTAATAATTATTAACAACAATTTTCTGGTTAAAATGGTTCAATACTGGTTGTGCTTATCCTCTTCGCTCAACCACGTCACGACTTTAAAATGTACCTAACTATTCGTTACAAAAAAATAGTCTTATGACGACAACAAAATTGTATGCAAAAATATTTTCAAAAACTTTAATACTTTTCGAGATAATAAGTACCTATATATTGTCAAAAGAATCACCGGATATAGTAAATAACTACATCATAACATGTAATTCTGTTAATAATCAATTAAAAATACACTAAACACATTCAGATCCAACTATTTGCAATTGGAATATATTGTTGATCAATTATAAAATGATAATTAATTGTATTCTAAGCATAAAAAATAATAAATATATAAATAATTATCCAAATGTTTAATGTGTTAAATATAATTAACCATTAAACATAACTAAGTTATCCCAATCAATTTGTTTTTTTTATTATTGATAACCTTATTACCTTAAACATTTAAAAATAATATTAAAATAGAACTGAACGCCTTATCAGTTGTTTTAATTTTAACATTTGAACCATTATTATATAAATTTAATTAAATCATTAATATTAGTACCCCATATTCTTTGTTGTTGAATTTTTAAGAAGCACAATTATATTTACTTTAAAAATCGTTAAAATTTTCCAAGAATAATTATATAAATATATATATACATAAATACATTTTTAGCATTTTTCTTGGAACATATTATTGTTTTTTATACAAGTAATAGATGTCTTATTATTATGTATCTTATATAACAGTAGAAAATAATTTAAATCTATCAATAGATATTTGGAAATGTACATCAAAATATATCAAGCGAGTGGACGGTGAGATTTAATAATAGTTTGAAAAGCAAAATTATTACAAATAAATGTGCTACTAGTCTAAAATACATAATATATTATATTAAATATATAAAGTATATACAGTACTGCAGTAACCAGTAAGAAAAAGAAACACATTTTAAATTTAAACATCCATCAACAAGAACATCTAATTGGACGTGACAACTGACATTTGTCATTAGGGTAATAATAGGCAATATTGACTGCTCTGAATTTTTAGAGAAAATTTAAGTTAAAATTCCTGTTATTAATACTTGCAGAAATAAGTAATAACTAAATGTTTTGCCGTTTCTAATCAAAACTATGTAATAATATCTAGTCCGGAATACTAAATTTTAAATCATTGTAATTTATACAGCTGTTTCACCAAGCCTTCAAAGAGAACACAGCTGCAAATAGTACATTGTTCCTTAATGTAAACTCAAATTATTAAATATTAACAATAATAATGTTTTAAAATTCATACCAAAATGTAATGTATATAATAATATACTCTTTTTCTTGTTTAACTTTTGATCAATTGTAGGTTAAAAACCTGTGTTGTTGAAGCCTTAAGCCCTTAATAAACATTAAAAAAGAAAAAAATGTATATGTTTTGATTTTGATACTCTACTTAAGTTATAATATTATATATATATATAGGGAGATTCACCAAGCCTCTTTATTTCTTCAATATTTTAATTATTTAAAATTTTATTTTTGGAATTTCAAATAGGTATACATAATGATTAATGACCATATTTTTGAATTCTTGATATTTTTAGTATCCTATTATATAAGAAATGTCCTGTGGTAATATACATTTCTGATTTTCAAATGAGAAGCCTTTATTTTTTACTCTACAATATTGCATAACTTTTTTATATTGATATATTTAATTCAAAATTCAAATGTGTAGTTTTTAGTTATTCTAAAAATAATAGTCCTTAAAATTGATTAAAAAAAAAATATAAAATAAGCGTAATGTTGGAACTATAATATTCATCATACTTGATCCATACTAGTACTTACCAATACTCGAGTTTTTTAAAATTTGAAATGAAAAATTCTAAAATGGTTAATTACATAATATTTTATAATAATTTGTCCAAATTGGTGAACATTTTTATAATTAAAAACAATTTTCATAATTTTCATTCAACTTTGTATACTTAGTTTCAAAGCAATTTTAAAGTTTAATTACATACTACACTATTATAACGATAACTTATAGTACTATTGCTAGTATTTTATGTTATACTTACAAAATACTACAAAAATAATATAACATGTAACAATAGGTTTTAGTATTCATCCGCAGTAATTTCATTGTTTATTAAGAGATAATAGATAATTAGTTTATTTTTTAAATGCTGTATAACAAAATTTTAATTTGTTTATCTGTCTAGTTCATATAATTTTATATTTCTTAATAGAAAACAAGTGGACTTTTTAAGCAGAATTCTGTTTTAATTTTTCACAATTGAAACTAACAAAATAAAAACGTCCAAGTATATGATGTATCAGCAAACTTGATCAAATGATAAGTAATTCCCGATAGTATAGATTATAATACTAAACGTCTGTAGTGACTTGCCGAGTGCAGACCACACACACACAATATTTATACATGTCTGGTAATCTATGGACCGTTGTTGCTTAACCTAAAGCATGGTTAAAGGTTATCAAAGGTCACGTCCACAAAAATAAGGAGAAGAAAAATAGCGATATAAAAGGTCTATCGTATCATTTTATTCGGACTATAGATTAATGGAATATTGTACTTTTTAAAAACGAAATTTTATCAGTTATCACGTTGCGGTGGGTTTGCGATAAAACGGCTACAATTTATTATTAGAAATCAATGTCTAAAGGTCGACCTTTGCATTATCAGTGGGTACATACGATTATGATTTCGGCACTTTCACCAGTCCGCATAAAATACGTTAATTCAATATCAGACATCTTATTATCTGCGCTTATCCGGTAATTAAGAAAAATGCACACCACGGAGAATACACAGAAAACCGATAAGAAAATTATTCTTGACCAGCTCGTCCAGGTCACGGATGGTAACCGGCACAAATTATTCCGAATAACAATATTATTACCGGAAATCACGTTGATCCCTGATATAAACATTAATCGTTGTGCTTACGGTATAAATGATCGTTATGATTTTTGAACGACACGTAAACAACAAATATCACGATTGTGTGACTAAAAAATATTTCCACGTAAGAGCTTATATAATAATAAGAAATAACCGTAATAATTAATAAAGTGTGCGATAAGAGCTAATTGACTTTTGCAGACTGCTGTAACACAATGCGGGCCATTCTAACTTGTACGGTAATATGTTATATTGTATTGTATGCAGTTTGACGGAGGATTGTAGTTTCGGAAACCGACCGATAAAACGATGATTTATGAGGGCTGCCGAAAAAGGGTGCATAAACGTGAAATTTACACACACACCTCTTGTATAGGTACATTATCACGACAAACCGACCGTTTCGAACGAAAAATGGTACCCGCGAGGTGTCTCATTAGCACGCGGTGCAATGTTTCTATATGTGTATAATATCCATTCGAGGCAAAGTGCACACACACACACACACACATATATATATATATGATATATAGGCACCAGCGAGGTTGTACAGTTTTAACACCTGTAAACAGCCACAGATAATAATATAATAAACTGCAGGAAGGTATAATATATAATAAAATTATGTGTACAACGCGGAGGATTGTTACCTGCTGGAGTACGGTGTGTGCCTATGATATAATAATATAATATGATATTATAATATATTCGGATGCCATTATTTTTTCCCGGGTGTCGCGGTCGGGCGGCCCCGCCAGCTGCCGGTGACCTCTTTTATCTTTGTATAATAATATTAAGTGTTGTAGAATAATATGGAGAGCAGACGGACGCGATGGCAGAGGATAGGTACAAAAAAGGATTGTGCGTAACGATAAAAAACAAAAAAAAAACACGATCCGCGTGTACCGCGGCATAAACGTCCTAATGTCCTATATAGGAAGATGGTACTAAGTAACAATAATAATAAAACAATAATGTGGCGTAGGTGCACACAGGTACCTGTATACATACATTCACGCGCGGCCGAGGCGTTGACGGATAATTGATATAAATCGACGATACCGTCTGCTGGCGAAATCCCATTGTTGCGCGCCATTCGTTCCGTCGCGTATCACACCCTGTAAATGAGATTGAGGAAACCGTGAGAATCGTGTGGAAAGAAAAAAATAACAAAAAATTGAAAATTAGGCGATATCCTTTTTTTGTTTTTTTTTTTTATTTTTCGTTTTTCACCAACCCTTTAAATTGCTGTTGTCTCTCCCCGCATGTCGTAAAAAACAGTCGTTCTCGATGTTTGTATTGTTTGCGCATGTGTGTGTGTGTGTGTGTGTGTGAAAGGTGTGCTGTTACACCCCCGCGCAATTATCCGGCGGCTGCGTACCACATGCATTTCACGTGTATTATGTATGGAACCCCGTTGCAGCGCAAGGATAGGGGGTGAACTATTATTTTATTTATTCGTTATTTTTTTTTCACTACGATTTTTCCCGTCGTTTTGACTGCTAAAAAACAATTATCGTAATAAAAACCCACGTCAAAACGACGTTATTGTACTATGCGTACGTCGTGTATTATGCGTGATCACAATATTCGTTCTTCGCCGTCAACCAGTTTGTATGTGTACGTTGTGTTGCCGCTTATCATTCCGCAAGGCTCACGGAATAAACGACGGTTACCTATATAGCTGGTAGATACCATTAAATTAGTATAATACTGTACAGCGCACCTACCAAACACCTATTCGATATGTACTGTGATCGGTGTACCTATTACATCAGTCTCTGACGAATAAAATATTCAATCCAAATTCCAAATTAATTCGGAAATATCAAATAATACGAAACGGCTCTCAAGAACGATTTTATATACGGTATATGATTCACCAAAATAAATGCTCATTCCCATAGTTTTCTTTAACAATTAATCAATTTAAATAATTATTTTTTTAAATACTAAATACACTAATTTTGTAATTCTTGAGATTTTTTTACTAGCTATACTCAAAGAGTTCTTGTGGCGATACAAACATCTGCTTTTCAAATTAAAACCCTTTTCTCCTGTACATTTTTTAGTGAATTATTTTTTTAAATGTTGATATAGGTACATACCAAATTCAGAATCGAACTAGTAGTTATTCTCAGGTATCAAAATACTTATACCAAGGACAGTGGCGGTCCTTGACCAATTCCAGAGGGGGGGACGAAATATTTTTCACATTAAATACAATAAGTACTAAAAAATATAAGTCATATAAAAATTTATTTTATATTTAACCAAGAGGGGCGACCCCCCCCCCCCCCACGTAGGACCGCCACTGACCAAAGATGAAAGTTTTACAAGATGATTTAACAAAAATGTAAAATAGAATATAGATGTATAGCATTGAATCTAGTACCTATATTTATTATGCTACTATTCTTACGATTTACTTAAGTTGATAGATTAATCACTAAAATTTTCGAATCACCATAGCCCAAATTTCTTTTAGGGTGTTATCTTAGACCTACTATCTTTAAAACATAAAATTAAACCTACTAAAAATCTCAAGAATTTTAAAATATGATCTTTTAATATATTTAAAAATTCCATAAACCTGATTTTAAATAACTGTAAAAATAAAATATTATGAGCATACTTGGTAAATGTAGATAGGTATTTAAGTATTTAGGTAGCAGTATATTGTGATAAACAGTTCTCACCATTCCAGGTTTTTGAACTGAAAAAAATTTGTATATAAGTAATTTTAAGCGTTAAAAAAAGTTTTACTGATAGTCCGTAGGTTATAAATGTATAATATACCTATAAGACATTTAGTGTGTTCTGCACTATAGAAAACAAATATATCTTTGGAACACGGCGTGATAATTATAATAACTATTACCTTTATTCAAAGGATATCACTATTTTTTATTATTAGTATTATAAACTTTCTATGAGGAACATTTCACTTTAAATTTAAATCCTCAATCTCCTTAAAATTATTAATTGTAAAAATACCCATTTAGTTATTGATCTCTATTTTGTAAGTTTAAAATAATCATTTTTATTCACCTTTTGAATACCGTACTAAACTGCAAAATCTAATATTATGATGTATTGAAAATGTATGTAACTGTATTAATAACTGTAAATAAGTACCTACATACAAATATGTGAATATGACAATTTATGTGCATTTGATCATTTGAAAAATAAAATGAATTGATTAAATAATATATTAATATGTTTTCTATATCATAAATTAAAACAATAATCACTAATCATTATTAATTACGATTCACAACTGTAAATTATAATAATCTACTAGCTGCAGTGTATAAAAAAATTGTTTGAAAAATTGAAGAAAGCTCCAAGTGTTTAATCTTGTAGGTATTTTTTTTATTCGTGGTAAGCTGTTTTAGGCATGCTAACAACATTATCTTTTTATCATTTACCATATACTGTTATACACGAAAATGTACATGTTTATAGATACATACCTACCATAGTGATGGTCAAAATCCTCTATATAGATTCTCATATTTTTTAAGATCAAGTAAATTCATTTTATATATTTCATATTTATTCAATTACAATCTGCAATAATAATTTATGATAGGCACTTCTAATTTAGTAGAAAAATTAAATTACTCCATGCAAAGTCGTAATGTTGATTATTTTTCAGAATAAAGTTTAATAGATATAATATCTAGTATTCTAGTAAGAACCCAACGGTAGAACACAACGTACGTTAGCTGGAATTCGTTGATTCTAATGAATTTAAAGAGTTAAAAATAACATAAAAAATATTATATAGCTATTAACGCTTTAAACTAAAATCACAGATTAAATAAAACGAATTATTTAATCTGTGCTAAAATTCTGAATTCTCGAATAAAAGGCTTGAAATCCATTCCTTTATCTTTTTTATCGTATTTCAGTACTTATAAAATACATTGCTATGGTAATATTTTTAATAAAATTATTGGTATATGGTTTCTTTTATTTTCATTTTGATAGTACCTATAGATTTAGAAGGAGACATGCAAGCTTAGTTCCCAATGCTTACCTATTGTAAATTTTGCATTCAAAGAAAATGTGAAATTTGCACATCGTTTTTAAGATTAAAATTTATTTGTTATGGTAAATTGCATTCACGATATCTAAGTAGTAAGTGTACTTAGTGTGTAATAAGTAGGTTTAGGTATATAAATATTGGTAAAAAATATAAGTAATTTTAATTAAGTTTTAACTTAAAATTGTAAATACATTATAAGTTTTGAAGTTGTATTTATTATATTTAACTTCTGAAACACGTATCGTCACAATAATTTATTGTACATATCCCTATACCCAACCAGTGGCGTCCCTAGACCCTTTCATAGGGGGGGGGGGGGCGAACTTCATACATCACCTATATATTTATATGAAAATACACCAATAACTAGGTTTTTTACCTTTTAATTAATTTTAAGAAAGAAAGTAGAGGTCATGGAGGGGGCGACTGCCCCATTCGACCCCCTTGAGGACGCCCCTGTACCCAACACGTGAAAATAAGCACGTTAGTATAAGCTAATATAATTATTTTTAAAAGTATTCTACATTCATCTGAAACGTTACAATGTTAAAGATACCATAAAATAAATAGATGTGTATATTAGGTATGTATATTTTCGAAAACAATATTTTAATCTTAATCTGGTGAGCAATACATTTTAATGAATATTAGCTCGTTTCATATAGGTGTACAGCCGCTAAACCCCCCTTTTATTCGTTGAATTTGATGTTAAAACTTCTAAATTCTAATCATATAACATTTTGTAGGTAATTTTTCAACTTATGTTTTATTATTTGTATAAACAATTGCTGGCTTGATGTACATGTTTTCATAAAGATGCTGTTGTTATTGCAGAGTATTATTGCAGAGTATTATAATCACGGATGAATACATTATTATAATCGACATTAGAGAACAAGCTGGATTGCTGGACAGAGATATTACATAAAACACCTGTTTGTCTTACAAAATATAAATTAAAGACTTATGGACGATAAGGAAATGGTCGATTTATATTTATATATTTACACACTTATTGTTCCACGATGGCATGACTTGACCAGGACAGGAGAAGAACTAATTATCACTGAACCAAACTTTACGTAAACACCTATTTACAAATTTGTTATTATAGACCGTGGGTGACGCGACAGAGCTCTAAAAGTATACCTTAAACACGAATGTGGATGAAAAAATAACGATGACCTAGATCTCACCTTGGAAAATAAATTTGATAATTTAAAAAATTCGAATTATATGATCAGATCGTCTAATGTTCGTTTTGATTGGACAATTATAATATTGTTATTACTCAACGAGGAATTTTTATTCGAAAATCAACGTGCTCGCGATCAGTATGTATTAGATAAGACATAAATTACTATAACATGTCTGTGGCAGTCGTTGAATTCGATCAACGTTTTCCACTGCAATAGTAATTACTAATTTCTAACAACATAATTCACTTTTTCTGGTACGACCTTGAGTTTCCGGGATAAGAAAATGTAATTTATTTTATCAAAACAATCGTTTTATTTTTCTCCGTGAAACGTCCCAATAATTTATGTGTTGTATTTACCACATAATATGTATCGAAATAATCACCGTGATAACCGCAGACTTATCAACCGGCAGTTTTGGTCCCAATCGGTCGCATTATTATATTGTGACGACGGCAGTTTATAATAATATAACTCCTAATCAATAAAGATACATAATAATATATACATATCAAGCCGAAGCTGAAAACTCATATTTCATTGACATCGTATACGGTATATTAATAAATTTTAATAATAATTTATTATTACAATATCACATGACGTGCAACGCTATGGTAAACCTTGAACCGCATCAATGTCAATTCAATTCCGACGCTATTTTCTCCGCTTTTCTCTGTACGCGATCACTATAATATTTTGATCGAACGAGCGCAACAGATGCGTTCTGGTCGGAATAATAAAACGTTGGCGCGTATATTATGATAAACATGATAACACAATAATAATAAATCCACACCAAACCGAAATACCACTAACCGTTTACCGCAGATTTCGTGGAAAAAAAATTGTTACGTAGGTCACGCAGACATAATATTATTGCGATGCGCACTGCGCACGCGCGCAACTATATTATTATAAACGTACACACGGTGCTTACAAGCTTACATAGTTATACGCATATACATAATATATAACTGTGTATTGTGTGTGTGTGTGTATTACATTATGTTATATTATACCGTTCACGCGGTCATTTCTGTTTATTCTCTGTAGTCTCTGTTTGGCCATTATTTAATATCGTACACCGCTGTCATCGGATTGTCTCCGTTCAATTCTTTTTCCTCTTTTCAGCCGTTTATTGTCGTCGAAATGAAAACGTAACATTTGTCGGCAAAACGTCCGGGTCTCCCGGACCGCCCGGCAGCGGTACGTACCACATAATATAAATCACCTTAAAACGAAGCAAAAAAAAAACCAACAATAGCATAAGGTTACGTAACAACGTTCGTGTTATTATTATACACGTATTCAACACACTATATATAATACAACACCGTACTATATTATACAGACACACACACACACACACTGCACGCGCACACTAAATGCGTGCCTTTTGTCCGCAATATCCCCGGGGTCGCAATAAATCTCGACCCCGACCGAGGGACACGCACCATTTCTAGCGGTTTTCGTTCTCCCGGTTTTCGACCCAAAATATTATGATTGATTGAACAAGGAGTGTATATACATACAATAATAATGATAATAATACGAATATGAATATGAATAGATGTATAATAAGTAGGTATATCGTATACTCTTATATATATATATGTATATATGTGGCGTATATATTATATACTGCTGCATGAGACGGCGGTCAGAGACATCGTCAGACACGTCCCTCGGTCTACATGAATTTCATCGTTCCGTGACAAGACGTTTAGTGGTCCATGAACGCGATGATGCGGTGGTGGTGGTGAGGGGAGGGAAATTAGAGGTGCCCTTGTGCTAATGACTGCAGCAGTGCTGGCGCGCGCGCGTGAGGGGGTCGGCGACGCTCCTCGGTTTTAACCCTTCCGCCGTCTTCAGACCGTGTTTTTTCGTCTTGTTATTATTATTTATATACACATATATATGTTTTTTTTTTTTATGCAATGGCCTTGGAATATTCGGTTCTCCGGACAGCAACGGCAGCACTTGTCTCGACGACGACGACGACGACGGCGGCGGCGGCGGTGGGCCTCGCCATATAGTAATAATAATAATAGTAATAATAAAAACCAGTTCTACTGCATCTCGAACAAACCAGTCACAAAAATCTTATATAGCTATTTTCTCTCCCTTCGTCTGACAACCTACACACACTACGCGTAGACTGGAACGAGAAAAAAACACACCCTTTTTCTAAAAAAAAAAAATTTATTCATGATAGATTTGCTCGCAGACGATGATTCGTCGTCTATAATACGGTAAGATAAATAATATTTTTATGCACGGAGAGTGGAATGTTAATGGTTGAACATAAACACACAAGTAACGTCATCTCCCGTACTCGACTATCTGACTCACTCTCTCTCGTTCACCCTATCCTTCTCACACACGCACACTATCTAGCTCCCTCTCATTGTTTGCGCGACCAGACATAATCAAAGAAAATATCAACAATAGTGTCTGCGGCAAAATTATAATTCCCCAAACCCCAACGGACGATGAAATAATAATGTACAATATCGCGGTGTAATAACAATATTATTATGGTGCTAAAAGCGAAAAACGCATGCCCCAGCGACCCGTGTAGCCCTCATCGGGTCATCGATATCATCTGCGTGTAATGACTTGACACTTAAGCCAGATAAACATATAATATTTTTGTTCGGCTGAAGTATGCGTACACAATAAGCCAAGCCGAGGGGATAACGTAATGTTGCGTATACATACCTGCAGTGAACATTGTGATGTCGATTTGAATATTCGAATTATCTACCATTGCTGTGTAATATATAGAATTCAGATACCTAAATTATTATTATGATATATCTATATGCATTATATACGTCGTGTGCATGGTGCATTTATTTTATGATCGATCGTTTTTAATTCGAATGTATAGTATGATCAGTGTACTATTTATACTATTATTTTTGAAATAAAATTATATATGTATTAGGTATGTATTTATTTTATGTATAAATATAAAAAATATGTGTTTTATTTCTTATTTCCAATGAAAAAAATAAATCATGTACATTTTAAATACCTATAAACGATTTAAACAGGCAATAACAATTTTAATGCAAAAACGGGTTAATTATAGTTTATAAGTATGCAGTTATTATAATATTTAAATTATCACAAGTTAAAATTATTATATAATATAATGTCAAGAAAAAATTGTAAACAATTTGTTTATCAAGTTTTTATATGATATTATATATATTTATATGTATACACCTATAATAATCCAATAATTGGTACAACTTTAAAATAAATAACATAGGTATCTTATAAAAATTTGTAAAAATATTAGTTAATAATTTATTACCACTTATAATATATATTTATATATTATAATCAATCTAAAATGTTTGTGAAAAATAGGCCTGCACGTACTATGATTATTATAATGCTCATAAATAGATAATGGCATTTGGTAACAAACACTTATTAGGTTGTTTATAAGTTAAGTTTGATTAAGTTAATATAATGTTACTAAAATATTAATAATAGTTATCATTTCGAAGAAAACATGAAATTTATTGATTTGAATAAAGTGAATAATGATTGCAACAATTTTAATAATTGTGGTACTAAAAATTAATCGATTAAATATTCGAAACAAATGTAAGTTTTCCCTACAACAAATTATAAAAAATTAAAATTATTACTTATCAAGTTCTTAAATTTGCTTATAGTTGCCACTATAATTTGTATGCAATATAAATTATTGGTTTTGAATGAAATCTTATATGAAACCAATCATTTTTACAAGGATTCATGATGTATTTGCTCATGTATAAATTTATTGTATAATTTAAAGAACTGTCCCTATATGAAAATGAATGTGTAATTAAAGTGAGATTTGTATTCGGTTCGGTTTTTAATAATTAAATTTTGCCAAACTAACGAATATGTATTTTAATAAAATAAATACAACATAGCCACAACAAATCACAGTTTAAGACTTACATAGAATGATATTAAAAATATGTGTAAAGTCCAAACAAAAGGTCATGTTCGTGATGTCGAGAAATTCACTTGATACTACTGTAAATTCTAAATGTTTAGTAGTTGAATAGAACTTATAGATTAATATAAAATATAAACATTTCCAATTTTAAAAATATATACTTAACTGAGTGCCTACAATTTTATAAGTAAAAAAATGGATTATAAATAATATATTACAAACATTAAGTAATACATTAAAAAAATTGAACACAAATAAATTCACACAAACTTGTCTGCCAACTATCAGTTATTGAATACGAAAAAAAAATCTATTGGATAAGATAGTACTGCCATAATATATAATATCATAAATGACGAAATGTTCGTTGTTAATAGAATATTGCTATGTTAAACGACATAATATTGGTACGTAATATGAGCAAAATATTATATAATACTTATATACTATACATCATGCATAATATTCATTATTCATGACAAATGGTTATCAAAATGTATGAAATGATTAGGTATATATAGAATATATTCTGATGTTAATAATTATTGTACCACATACTGTATACTATCACTATTCACTCCGATCACGTCAATCAAATGGTTTGTTTTAGAATGATCAATAAGCACAACCTAAAACAATACGAATGGCGTTACGAATACCATAGATTAGTAATAAGTAATTACCTATACTGATTGTGGAGGAATATTTGAATTTCAGTTTTAGATTATGTAGTATTTTTGTTGTATAAAGAATGGCCATACTGTTTTCGTGAAAAAACTATACATGAAAATGAAATAATATAACCAAATCTGTTGAAGGTGCTGTTTTATAATAAACTTGGACTACTGTATTGTTGAGGCCACTCACACGTGGTTTTACATTTTTTTGCATTCGCCTATTGCCAAATGACCTACTTTCAAAAAAGTTTCTAACAGTTGCACGCGAATATTAAATTGAATTTCACATCGGAATAATCAGAATTACGCAACAGTTACATAACAAAAAAAAACGGCATAATATCACGAATGAATGACAACAATTTACATCTATAAAATGCTGCTAAGACACTTTTTCATATTGCATGGTATTGATTTTATAATATAATATGTCAGTTCGTCGTAGATCGGAATTATAAAAAATAACTTCTCGAACGCTGCAGTGCAAATCAATCTAACTAGTTTTTCTGCGATTCATATAATTGGTCAATTAATTTTTTTTTAAATTATTACTGCAGCAATAATTATTATAATATTCTACACATATTATATTATAATGTGACCAATTTATGTGTGTACCTACTCATTATCTCAAACTCTCAAAGATGAAAGAGTTTTAACAATTTTTTTGACTTAACCATAACTTTATGTGATTGCAAATAACATTTTTTTAAATAAATCTAGTATTTTACAATCTGATTTTGAATGATGACATACATTTTTAATTTCATGTTCAGAAGCTGAATGTTTTTTTAAAAATTACTTTGATCTGTGACACTCAAAAATTGAATTTCGAACGGAGTAAATTATTTTATAAGTTTATAATTTATTTTACATATTAATGAACGGAGTGGTAGTGGATCAACTTGTTATTCTATATTAAACATAAATATTTTATCTATTTTAACTTTAAATACTTACAAAATTACAAGTTGGCTTAAAATTCAATTATCGATGAAAAATTATAAAAAATATTGCTTTCTAAATTCTAAATGTTATCAGTTAACCTGTGTAAAAATTAAAAACTTTTCGAAATAATGAATGCGATACTCAAAACTTAATATACTTCAATTGATCACCTTACACAATAAAATCTATTATTTTCATATTAAACCAGCAGTCTAGGTAATATATTGTTAAAATCGGTGATAATGATTTGTTAAATAATACGATAAGACTTTGTATTGTTAGTGAAGTGTATGTTACTATAGATTTTAACTCTAATGCGTATTTATATAATAGAACTGTAAAATACTAAAATATAAAAATCATAATTTTACATAGAAGTCTACCAAAATGGAATGTAGGTTCCTACCTACAGTGTTGTGCTACTATAGGAATATTCCACAAGGAACGTTTCCGGGAACAGAAAATATTCTCCAACATCTTGGTAAGTTTCTTAAAAAAAAAAAATGATTTTATTTAAACAGACAATTAGTTATTATAGGTATAAAATAAAGAAATTATTTATAATTCAACCTTTATACGTGGACAACTGAAATTTAAGTGTATAACTTAAATCAATTATATATATTATTTGATACAAATTAAATTCATTTTTTAGGAATTTCCAAGTAATCCTATTTATCCAGGAACAATCACTGAAATAATATTAAACTGTGCAATGTACACTTTATATAAATTATATAATAATATGATATACAAATATTATATTTATATAATTGTATGTTATATATACTTATAGGCTTATGGGCCATAACTTTTGGCTTTCGCATTGGCTACCTACCATACGGTCTCAACACGATGACCACCCCATCATCAACATCTGTGTATAGAATTCACATGACGTATAAAATATATCAAATAAATTATCGCATTTTTGCCCTTAGATCATATGATGATAATCTATATACAAAGAAAAGATAATGATAAACCGTAAACAGTAACTCGGTTGTAAATAATATTGATAAGGTTATATGTTTTACATTTTTACGTCCCCGATATCTTCGAGACGGAAGACCGAGTTTATGTAATGACAGTAATAATAATAATAATAAAAAACGATATTTGTATCCAAACGAGCGAATACAGGTTTTGATTATCATGATCGTGTGTGTACTGCGTTTACTATATATATTACATGCATCGTATACATAATTTAGGTGCTTTTTTTTTTATTTAGACATGAGATTTTTGGTGTATTTATATTACCCATAATGTATTGTTAAATATTGTGTACGACAACGATATAGGCCATATTATAATATTGGAGTATTACTTTCGTTACTTTCGTTTTTCTACATTGTTTTTTTTTTTTATTTCTATAATTTTATGGACTTCGCCAGTGAACCGATGGGTATTTTACAATTGCGGTGTCGACGGGTATTAAATTGTGTTTTGTAACCAAAGTTTTCGAACGTCTCGTGTTACGCATATCTTCCAGTTCAGAAAGTTTTCGGTTTTCCACGTTGAACGATGAGAACCATATAAATTATGTACTATGACATATTGAGTTACCAATTACCAATCGATATTTTACGTCTTCGTGTAATCGCATTGTATCTACGCGCGCATATGATGTATATATTATAATATTATATATACACGCGGAACACAGAAGACGCTGTTATAGATTATGATCACTGATCGCTTTCACGATGTTACAAATAAAAATCGAGTAGGCTTACACGGCGGCCGCACCTGCACTCACACCTTGATTCTATTTTTTTTATTACTACACAGAACGTATACAATATATATATTATACGGCGTCAGGTAGGTATCTTATATATATATATATATATATATATATATATATTTAAATGCGTTTTGATAAACTCGGTCGAAACAAATGCAAATAAAACGTATATAATAATAATTATCACCCTCCTATATTTATATACATACTATGTGTTTTTTTTTTATATGCACACACTGTACCTATGTATTTATATACTTTTGTTTACCTCGACAGTGCGGCGGTGGTGCAGTGCGCGTATGGCGAAGAAAAGGCAAACACCCCTTTCCCATTGTTATCCAGTCACGCGGAGGCATAAATATACATATACGAAGGTACCTTATACGCGTGGGCGGGATAAAATCCAAACAGGTGCCGCGATCATTGTCAAGGCCCGACAGGAAGAAAAAAGAAATCCTTAAACCATTATTACAATATATACACATTATATGCGTATGTGTGCAGTGTGTAGGTATTATATATAGGTGCATATATGTGTGTATTATATCGTACACAACCCGTTCGCTCGCATATATATTATATATATTATGTATACGTGCAGGGAAAACATAATGATAATCGTAATATTATAGCAACGGTGAAAAAATGGGTGTTTTTTTTAATGAACATCGTAGGATTGCGGACCTCGCAGTCGTCTGCGTGTTGCGGTGGTGCAGCAGTCTATAGATCGAATCGGTCGGGTAATGGCTGATATGCAGTCGGGTGCGGGTACATATAACGGTACCTATATACACATTTACGCAGACACGCAGACGGGCCAAAAGGGTTAATATATATAGTACGTGTACGGTGGGCGAAAAAAATCGTATGTAATACCCTCGAGGGACAAGGTAGGCGAAAATCGATGGGGTTAAAAATAATATAAGAAAACAACGGTACATTCGCCGGTTCCCACGGCCGTATAACATTTATATAGTAATAAGTATATATTCGTCTCTGCAACATCCTTTTTTTTCTTCTAGTTCGGCTGCAGTGATGATGAACACTGATTGAATTTCCGGAGTAAGACTCCGCGGTATTGTAGTATTATATATAAAATTGCAAATGATCTCGAACCGGAACTAGGATATTTTCGGGGGAGGGTTCAAAGGGGTTTTTTCATCCAGAACACGTTCAATTTTGTACCGTTATATTTTTATTTTGACTGCATACCTATACGAAGAGCGGAATATGTCGAATATATATGTATATATATATATATATATATATATTATATATATTATAATATACACACATGTTTTATTGATTACTATCATTTATCAAATATTGTTATATACATGATTATCGATTGCACGACGAATATTTTATAAGAAATACAATATATCTATAGTTTTTAATATTGACAGAAATATTCGCTAAACGCATAAGCAGCACTTGATAGTTTGGTTATGTTTAAACATCGTGTAGGTGAATTTTTTATTTGAAAAGACAAAATTGATTTAAGAAATACCTGCATCATATAGCGGTACCGCCGTACCACCACTTGTAAATATGTATATTGTACGTATATACAATGTCATAATAATAGTGTTATAAAATATAAGACTCTTTCGAGGAGAGAAATTATGATATTGAGCTGCTAAATAAACAAACAATTTCCACCTTTCATAAACATTAAGTGGTTTTAATAAATTCCAACGCAAGGCGCTTATAGACAATTCTCGTTATTGTGAACTATACCTATAATATTATAATTTATGAAGTTTAAAATATTTGTCTTCAAATAATGAATAATAATTCATAATGCAAAATATACACACTGGAATAAATATCGTAATTTAATTTGTGTTTGTCTTAAAAATTTAGTGTTTTCTTTTATATTCTTTTTTCTATACGCCCTTTAGTGCTTAAATTTTAATTTTTTAATTCAATCAAACTTTCCTTTAAAATTTGAATTTTAAACCAACTCCACAACAATAAGATTGAGTGATTGACAATATCTTCACGTAAAAACGTTCAAAAAAATTATTGTACAATAGAATCATTATATGTATTTTATAGTAGTAAAAACTAATAGTAATAACTAATAATAGATGATTAAATTTTCTGCAAAATATGTTTAACTGAGGAACATTTAAAAATGTATTATAGTATAGGTACCCAGAGAATTTTTAATATTTATTTTCTGAAAATTAAAGTCAACTTAGTGGTATTTCGAATTTTCGACACTTTTTTAATTTGTTCGTTACACATTTTAATATATAGTATGCAATATAGTATACTTAAATCTAAATAATAATAAAATGAAAAACGCAGAATATCTAACATATTCAAGCTAATAAAAATAATAAATACCTATATTATATGACACTGCATCAGCAATAAAATTACTTTTTGATTTTACAACTATTTGTTATTCAACTCGTTTGAGTTATTTGCCATCACTTTATAACGATCCTATAAAAATACCGTATTATACGTATATGCAACTGTCGAAAACCCATTATTTCAACTTGTACACACCCTGTAAGTCTTTTAATTTTAATTTGTATAGTGATTCATGTTTGACTTCATACTATATATTTAGCACTTATACAGTCGTACACTAAATTTTGAACATCTTTTTTCGCTTTTCCGCCAGCTAAAATGCATACACATGTGCTAAAATGAACCCCTTCATTTTATTATATATACACAGCTGCAAACGATCTGTTTAAAGTACATACTCGACTTGCACGTAGTACGTAAAATATGTGACTTGATTATACTGCATTATGGCCCTCGGCATACAACGTTTACTACAAAACTAGTACAATTTGTGTACACAATTTATTATACGAAACTTGAACCCATCCCACGTTTAAGACGATTAAAATCGTCAAAACATAATCTGACAAGCAACAAGTGTAAATAATATACTGCTCTTATGATGCTCTGTATTGATGTAAATATATATAAATTGCGATGACGTGAACGGATTTTTGTTTTTCCTAAGAAGTGTCCAAGTCCTAATAGTTACTCGCTTACACTTGATACAAACAACATAGTATGTACGAGTCTATAATATTAATGTGACACATATATTATTGTACACGCAATCAAATTTGTATTCGAATTTTTCTTTCTCTTTCTGTGTTTATTATTGCGTCTCTTTAGCTGTTTAGAAGGTTCAGGACGGTGTAACAATAATAATTATATAGGCACGGTAAAACTATAAAAATATTCAACAGAGAACTCGTCAGAATGCTAAAACAGAATAATGGTATCGATTTTATGGCTAAATTATTAGGGAATTGTGACTTTATTATGGATGTGATTTCGTGAGGAGAAATTTATGTCGGGGAACCTGGTAAAATATACATATAGGTCATATACATAAATTTTGGATAGTAAGAGCGTCTGTATAACTTATGTATACTAACTTTGGCCATTTTTCCGCATCGTAAAAAGAAACATAATTATAAATAAGAGAGACACAAGCAATAGTCCGAACAAGATTGTGCAAATAACGTATTAACACGTAATGTATATGGAACCAACAATCAATAAATCGTAATTACAACAAGCAAGAATATTAATTGTGATTTTTTTTATTTCAAACACATGTGTAGAGGCCACGTTCAGGGTATCGTACACATGTGATATATACAATGCGTAATTGCAAAAAAACGTTTTTCGTTCTACGAACAAACGGGTTTTTTTATAGCAATAGTTATATTAATACTATTATATGCCTCGTTTTGTTTTGATTACGGAGAACAAACGGAACATTTCAAATATATTAAATTTAGGACCTTCTTATGCATAATACTGACCTCAGTCAAATCAGTCATTTAAAATTGTTTTTGTTTTGAATGTTTAGGCTAACCCGGCGTGACCCAATGAGTCAATTACATCGATTGATTGTATGTTGGTCAAATGTTTATCAGACAAGAGACAATATTGTCTGTGTACGATTTATAAACGCACAGAAATAGGCACAAGAAAATACAATAAGCAAACGTTTTTTATTTTTTTTATTTAGGTATTATTGTGCCATGCAAACAAGATTTTGACATTTTCGTCTTTCATAAGGTCCTGTAATATTTTATTTTAATATATTATATTATAATATATATATTGTTTTTTTTTTAATATTAATGCAATTATTGTTATATACGCAGCCGCGCCGATATTATAAGGCCATAATAGCATATCCGCTAATCAATTTATTGATATTGTCTAATCGTATTAAAATATATTATGCATAATGAGTCACATTTATTTTATATCGAACGCGCCAAATTATTCTAAATACCAATGTACGATCTCTCTCTCTCACATTCCTTCTTGTAAGCGACTTTCGACAGACAACAATACATTTCATCATTGTACCCGACCTCACGCGTGATTAATTGGCACAATAATAATATTATTCTTATTTTTTTTTTTTTTGAGCACAAACTACATGGACGTATCGTTTCTACTAATTGTCGTAAAATCAAAACGGTTTAGTTTTCGTTTCCACCGAATAATTTCTGTTCGAAAATAATCATTTGAGAACCACTAGCCTAATCATAGTTCTGGTTACTGTTAAAATGGTGTTCTTAAAAATATATTTCCGAAAATAGTATCTACCCCCACTGTGTGGTCCAATTTCAGTGATAGTTACGCAGAACAACAATCAATCGCAAATCATTCCATACGCACATTCCAAGTCGAAACGGTTCTTCAAATCGTATCGCTATATTACTATATTTTTATGCATCTTTATTACAAGCGCTCATAATAGTGTGTTTACAAGTAGAAACATTTTAATTTAAATATTCAAAAAGATAAAATATTTAAAACAAATTAATTATCACATGCGCGTCAACTACAAAAACAAAGTATAAAACTACAAACATTATCCGAATGGAATTTTTGAAAACAGTATACCCTATATACGCATAGATTTAGCCGAAACAAAAATCAATCCTTTTTCCACTTTGATAAACATTTTTGTTTTCGCGAAAACGAATGATTTCCAACTGTAAATAATAATGGTTTACATTAATTGATTATTAACATTAGGATTAAATTGATCTATACATTCATCCTGACTATTAATAATTTGCGTTTCCTAAAGGTTCAATGTGTATGTAGCTATGTTATATAGGTTAGATTTCTGTACAGATTTTCGGGTGTGAATAATTCCTCCTTTCCGGTCTCTATAGAAAATTTGGACAGTGGACGATATAAATAATATGTGTTCGACTGTATACGCGTACAGCAGTACAAAACGACTTACATACTGGAGGTTCCGTCTTGGCAATAATATTACTATATATATATATATAAAGTGCATACAGCAGTGAGCATATGAATATCATATATGAATTGAATGCGTTTAACGGATTTTGAATATACCACCGGACTCACTCGCGACCAATCCGCATATAATAGTATGCATCATTTCGTGTGCAAGACGCGTATTGTAAAGTAGATAATTTATTGAGTTTTATTGTATACATATTTATTTGTGTTACACATATTATATTCATACACTTACTGGCACTTACATACGTAATATGTATATACATGATGTATACGACATGGAAGCAGGGCGCAGTTCGTTTTCACGGCAAATTATTATTCGGTCGAGAAGGGTTAAGGGTCCAATAAATCACGTGTGCCACCTACTATTGTCGCTTTGTCGCAGTCATCATACACACACGCACACATACATAAACGCATAATGTACGTATATAATATACGCATCGTGTTGCACAACCACTGATGACTGCACGTGGTGCACGGTCCCGTACATTTCGTGACATTTTGTAAAAATGCAATATAATTTAGGTCCGCCGAGAAACCCTTTTTGGCCGGATAATAATGGTCGAAGGACGAGTAGATGGTGAATTTATTGGTTTGTGTCGAGCGAAATCGTTGGACACACGGAGTGCGGTGGGAAAAAATAAGAGGAAAAAAAGATCGGGCGCTATATCCCCCGCATTGTCGGCGACCGATTTTATTTGTGTTTATAACAAATTTTTTCACTCTAACCCCGGTGTGAGGGTCAAGCGGATTTTTTTTTCTTTTATATTGTTTGCGTGTCATCCGCCGTATATTGCGTCATTTGGGCAAACGGTCGACGTCGTGTTTCGGGTTATTGAGAACCAAATATAGGAGGTATTTCTAAATAATATATCATGTACTAATAATATTGTTCGTTTCGCTATATATTCTCTAACTATACATATAATAATAATAATAATAATATGACGTTCAAAGAAATCGGGACTTTTCTTCACACGCAGGTAATCGCTCTATTTGTCGGCATATGTGGACCGTATTATATAGGTACAGAGCCAAATAGGCTTAGGTATAGAATATAGATACACAACGAACACTATACACGGCTTATCGTTGTTATAGAAGTACTGTCGATACACCGCCGGAGGAGAAGACGTCGATTTATTTGTATCCACGAGCTTCGATGAAAAATATGCGTTTTATATATAGCTACGCGTATTAATATACCATAATGTATAGTAACCTTGATTTTAATTTAATAATGACGATTTTATACCACAGTTAAATAATAGTTGTCTTAATGTTTAAAAGAACATAGATTATTGACACGTTAAACGACGATTCAGAAGAAAAATGTGCGTTTTTTTAATCTCAAACAACAATATGATATTATCTAAAGTATCGATTTTAATTAATATAATTTAGGTATGATTCTAATTTATATTTTATCTGCAACTACAATTTAAATGCTGGTATTGTCATTTGAGTATTTGACGTCATAGATTAAACATATTATAATTTGCATATACGCATAATGTTCTTTTTCGAATTAATAAAAGTAATTGTATAGACGTGTTGATCACCTATTTGTAATTTTTTAATTATACATTCAATAACTGACGAAATTTATAACTAGCTAGCCGATTCGTGTTGTCAAATATTTTTTTTTAAAGAAAGCATCATTATCCAGCTTTATTATATGTGTATGATTTAAAGTTATAAGAATTTCAAGAAACAAATATTGATAATTGTTCAGTAGCATAGGCGTGTCTCGTCGAAATATTATGAAGGGTTCTTCAACACACCCTGTAGTTGGGGTCTTGGATTTTCCCCAATGCATTTATTATTTGACGTCAATAATTATATATTAGGTTTACATACGCCGTTTAAAAACTTGATACCTCCAAATAATATATAAATTATTTTAGGGGCTTAATGTTTACAGCAAATTGATATGTTCACTGATTAGTTTAAGTTTCAATTAATTTTTCGTAATCAATAATCAGGACCAGCCAAATAGGCTATAGACTATAGAGACACCAGGCATGAGTACCGAAATAACTCGCGACTCTCTAAGGTTTCCATATTATATCACCACCGCACTCGAAACTCAAAAGTTAACAACTGCTTGTACGAACGATGTATATATATATATATATCATAGTCTACAAAACTCGAGTACCTCTACATATATAGGTAATGCTCAAAATATATGTTTAGTATGACATTTTGTAAAGTATAAAAATATAAGGTATAATATTATATATTCGGTGATTAAATTTAAAACACTGTCTGGCCCGCCTCGGCCAGACGATGTTATCAAGTTGTTGCTCAAATAACGATTAACGAGCGAGAGATATACGCACACGAGTAAAGTGTTATTATACTCGGAGGACGCGATCATCTGTTTCTCAAATGTTTTTGCATTTGATCATTTTTTTCGTCAATATTTCAGGACAAAAATACAAACAAATTTCAGTACCTCTGACATAACGACGTGCACTCATTCTTAGAGGCTCAACTACCCTTAAAACAAAGGTGAGTACCCCTCCCCCCAATGATTAGCGAAGCCAGCGATAATATATCAATGTGAAGCCTTTTTCGTAATTTTACCAAAGTTTTTAAAAACAAATATTTTTTAATCGGCTTTATAACGTTTAATTGAATCAAAAAATGTATAAATAATAATAATTATGAGTAACCTTTATACTTGGGTGTTAAAAAGTTAAGTGGTTCAACGTTATTTCTCAACATTAAAATCAATTTCACTATAGCTGTTTGGTATAAATTCAATAATTAACACAAGAAAATTATTTCTGCGGAAAGAATTTAAAATATATGATAATCTTAAATCTAAACAGAAGTATCGGGAAATAAATTACAGGTCATTTTCAGAACATTGAAAATATTACAGAATTTTTCGTTGAGAGTTTAACAAAATGTTTTAAATTATTGTGAAACAAATCAATACCATAATATTACCACTTATTATGTCCCGACTATTCGTATCAATTAGTATGACATCTGTAACTCCATAAAATATTTCTTTAATCCTATATAATTCCACATTATTAGAAATTAACTTAAAACCAATAACCAATCATTACTGATTATAATGATCATTGATTAGTTAACGCACTGGCATTTAGCTAATCGATGGGTGATAGCCGATAAATGTCTACAGTAAGCCAGTAACATTAATATGACGTATATATAATACATATTATGCATTTCATTTTATGTGGTGTGTATAATATATAATATTATTTCCTTACATCATTTAAAAGAATAAAAAAACAGTTTCACGCGTAATGCAATTTTTCAATCTACATATTATATTTTTTAAGCTCGACGCCGGGGCGTGAATCCCACAAGCCACACCCCTCCCCATAAGAGTGACCCAAAGTCTTCGGGGCTAAGATATACCTCCTTTAAACGATACAGTATACAATTTATACACCAATGATAGGGAAAAATATTAAATGAGTGCGATATTAGGTAATAATGTGACCTATTCCAACCGACATCGTGTGCAGTGCGTATATATTATATATTATTATTATGATATGATATGCGCGTAATCGCCGAGGTATACGACTCGGGGAAAACATTATTATTATGTGTACACGTGTTTTCGTGGAGGAAAAAAACTGTATACGACTTCCCACTCGTTTAAAACACTACGCCTTCGGCTGTCCTTTTATAATAATATTCGCCCGACAAAACGTATAATTTCCTAAACGTGGGGGGCTGACGACGTCGCGGTAAACGATACAAATAATATTATCATCATTATTATTATTATATACCTACATAATATACGATGTCCAAAATATCGCCGAGAAGGGTAACTTTATATAGGTAGGTAGATATTTACTTATATACATATATACTATCATATATATGTATACTATATTGCGGTAATTTACTCAAAAGGGCGGATTTATATATAATATCATCGACAGATAAATCGTATTATAATGAAAGTACACGTGTATGATAAAAATTTACATTTTTCCTGTGAGGAATCGGTGAAGTGTATACATATACCTAATATAATGTATTATAATATTATCTTATAGATGTATATGATATTATAATGCTGCAGGAACAAGATTTTAGCTTTATTAAATGGCAACCCAGCAGGTGTTTCGAGAACGATGCGTGTGAATGAAAATCATATATATATATATATAATATATATATATACATGTGTGTGTAATATAATGATGATTATTGTTTTGATGAATCGCCTAACAAGAATACATGTACGTCGCACTGTTAACGATGCACTAAATTAAGTGATAACTGACGAGTGGTATCTTTTTTTTTTTTGTATTTGTTTAGTAGAAATTATCCTGAAAGTCAAGTTCTAACGCGAGAAATGTGTAAATTCGACTTGCGTGATAAACAGTCGAGCAATATATTATTATTATTATTAATATGAAGATGACAAATTATAATATAATATAACGATTAACGAAACATAGCGGTGGAGCATTAATGGTAAATAGAAATTATGTAACAAATTAATACGTTTCTTATCTCGTCGTAATAACGGTATGGAATATTTTTTTTTAAATCGTATTAAATCCTATGTAAATCATAATAGACGCATCGACGTTTTTAGGCTGTACAAAATAGGTACAATAAATTCTTGGGAACCTATATATAATATTTAAGGTAGGTATCTATCACGCATTTTCATAAACCGCGTATTATTTTAACAATATATTATTTACTTTGTGTTTAAACCTTAAACCAACACGACTGACTGCACTGTGAATATAAAACAAACAGTAGGTAAGAAATAATTGAAATGTATATGTATTGATATTATAATCGTTCTCAACTTTGTTTGTGTGTATCCGTCAATAGGTGTTTTTTTTCTTCTTTTTATTCCGCACAATATTATCAATTTACCGAGCTAAAGTTTTGTGGTTCGAAAAAAGATACGGAAAAAGAGTAAAAATTATTTATTATTGAACAACACCAGTGGTTCGAAAACAACAAAAAACTGGTCAACTCTTTACTCTTTCGTAATAATATTCGGTACGATACCTACTCACGCGAGAGCTGATGTAAAAATTTAAAATATCATGAAGAGAGGCTCGCGTTGTACAATGCGTTATTCAACATGAACTATAGTAATGCCATGGACGTATAGACTTTAAATGTACGCAAAATAATTTCCAGCTAATGTTCCTCTATTGTATTTATAATTTTCTTGGTCTAATGAATAATAATGATAATTTAAACACACAATGTTTGTTTTAAGGAACGGAACGGGTTCGAAAACAAAATACAAAAAGAAAAAAAAAGCCGCTCGTATATTCAAATTCCGACGAAGCGTGTTTTTACCACAAACTATCAATAGGTAGGTAGGTATACGAAAAACAACAATGTTGAATATTTAACTGTATCGATGGGAAATAATTATTTTTTGAATAACTTGCGACGCGAAATAACCGCCTGAAAGGAACGAAACATTATGCAGAATACTATTTCGTACTCGACAATGAAAAAATACTACACACACACTCACACACATATTATATATATATATATATGCAGTGCGTTATTTTGTGCCCAACCCAGCTATATACCTACTGCATGTGCGTACAACACAAACGTTCGAAACCAATAATAAATATGTATGAGGTGCTGCCGAAAATAATAACACGCGCACGTAACCAAGTGGTTTCTAAATCGAACATGATAGTATGGGCTCATAATAATATATTATGGTATATAATATGTATAGGGTGACTAATGTTTATAACCGAGTTCGTCTCCCTGTCGATAGTATTCTTAAATTTTTTTTAAATAATTTTCTTAGTTGTATATTATTCTGACTTCCACGCCTCAAAGTATGTATTATAGCCGTATAGGTTTTGGTCCATCGATACAATAAATATTCAACGCGAGTGATAAAAACAAACGTTTATCATACTGATTCTCGGGTGCCTATCATAGTTTCTTACAGTCTGTTATATAGTCTTGTCATAGTCTTGAAGCCGCGAAGCACACTATTACTAACTTATATAGTTAATACAACTAATCAATTAGTAGTTTATATAATATAATGTTTTTAAATTATTTGCGATTGCCGCCAAACGATGGCCTTTCAAATCCATACAAATTTCGTACTAAATTGTGATGTAGTTAGACGAATGAGTTTATAATTTTTAACTCTGCAATGTGGGACTGGAATCACATCATCCCCCCCCCCCAACCCATTATTTTTGTCCTATAACGGGGAATCTAAGATCGTACAAATTTTGAAAAAAGACGTAGGTACAAATTCATAAAATTACGTACTATAAATATTGGTAAAGAGAATTTTCAAAAATTTGAAACGGGTGGGACCGAGATGGTGAGCGTGAAATATTTATGATGGTCGATGATAAATAGACGGGGGGGGGGGATGAACGAACAAACAGGGGATAAAAAAGTGACAGTGAAATGTAAAAAAAGGTCGCTGTAAACTGTGATAATTGTTTTGCAATTTATTCGAAGTTATAACAACGATGACGTGTATATGGCTTGTGCATGCAGGTACCGTCGTCATGGGAACACACCTATATAATATTATGTTCCGTGCTGCGTGAGTGGTGCGTGCAATTGCCGTATAAAATTAATGTGAAAAATAAATTAGCTTGTGCAAGAAAATTTTTCGTAATCGAAACTCCGATAAACCGACATCGATGATGTGCATTGTGCAATTTAAACGTAAATTTACCGACAAAATTCAGTAAATTTATATATTTTTTAAATAACCGTCATTTTGCCTGTAATATGTATAACTTATATTCCTTAGATTAGTTGGTTAATGGTTATAATTTATAATAATTCGAATCAAAAAGTTAGGTTATTCTACCCATTATCCTATCTTTTCAATTTACCAATTTCTCTAGGTACATTTCCTAATAATTTCAAAAAATGTGTAATTTTTCCTTAATATAAAGTAGGAGATTCTAAAAATATCACTAACTATCGTCCAATAGCAGTATCCTTAACTGTATCTAAGATATTTTAAAAATGTATAAATTATAGAATACTATATAGAGTTTTCAAACAAAAATAAATTCTTCTAAAAAAATCAGTTCGTTATCTAACGATGCATTATTTCTTTAAATCAACTTATACATGACAAATTAGACAGCGACTCCGATAGGTTCTAGGATTATTTCTAGATATTTAAAAAAAGCGTTTGATTGTGTTAACCATAATACACTAAAAAAAAACTTTATTATTGTGGTTTAAGAAACAAAATGTATAGTTTATTAAAATCTTACCTTTCTAAAAGGACACAAATAGTTAAATTAAATAATTCAGTAAGTACATCACTTGATATAACACATGGTGTTCCACAAGGCATTGTTCTCGGCGGTTTGTTGTTCATAATATATATAAATGGTCTTTTAAATATTAATTTTGATGCTGAAATAATTTGTTATACAGACGATACAGCTATCTTGGTTCATAGTAGTTCTATAGAGTCATATATAAAAGCAAACAATGTTATTAAAGATATTTTAAAGATTGGTTTGAATATAACTTATTATAATTAAATTTAAATAAATCTAAACATATTCACTTTAATATTAACTCGGACGTAATTAGTCCAGAATTAAATATATGCATATGTTCATATAAATGTCGATCTAGTAATAGTGATAATTGTGTTATTCTAGAGAATTCTAATTATATAAAATACTTAGGCCTTACCTTGGATAATAAACTTAAATGGAATAATTATCATATTCATTTTCTTACAAATACAATTCGAAAAATGTTTATGTCTTTTATGATTTAAGGCATATATTATTTGGTATTGATATGAAACGTATAATTTATTTAACTTTAGTTCAATCTATTTTATGCTATGATATTGCATTTTGGGGGCAAGCATATGAGTCGCATAAACTTTTTAAATATTACTTTAAATAACCTAATCAAATTTATATTCAATTAATCAAGGCTACTTACTTTATACTTATAATGAATTTGTGTACAATGATTTTAATCTACTTAATATTAATAATTATAATAATTATATTATAAGAACGTATTTATAATACTCGTTATAAAACTAATATTTATCTAAATGTACCTCTATACCAAAAACTTTTTGGCTTGAAAAGTGAAATTTCAATGGCAATCTGATTGTGTAGAATAAATACACTAATTGATATGTGATTATCAATTAATAACATATGATGTAATTTTGTAAATTTATTTTATTAATATGTATTAAATTATCAGTAATTGAATTCAAATAAAACTCCCCATCACAAGTTATGCTTATTGGGGAGTTGCAAATCTTTGTATTTTATCTTATTTTGGTACATTATTTGTACATGTTTATTGATTTGCGTGATATACTATTATTATTATTAATAAAATAAAAAATATATTCTGAAAAATTCAATCCATATAAATAAACAACGATGTTATCGACATAAGTGCAATTTCAATGAAAAAAAAAACTAAGAGTGCAGCTTAAGCTATGCATTTTCTCGTTTTTGTTTTTTTTTTGAAGAAGAAGTTTTTGAGACATAATTAGGAACAGCGATTGAATGTGCTAATTTTAAAATTGAGCGGGTTAATACCCCTAAGCCTCCCCACTATTTTCACCTAGATTTATCTATATCAAATGACGTGTTTAAAACAGTGTTTTCCTTTTGAAAATAGATATTATGCAATAAGACTAAGTACGATACGTTATTGGTGACGTTGGTGTATAATTATATAAATAGTACATATTAGGTATACCTAAACTATAATATTGGTGTTATGCATGTAAAAAATCATTTAAAATGGTACAGCATCTAGTATTTAAAACGGTATAAAATCCTCTATATAATCTACGAAATATTAACTATATAGCTCACGTTTTTATTAACGCGTATTATATATGATGTTTGGTAGGCAACGACAGCGATCGTGGTGAAACGTCCGCCGGCAAAATATTTCTATAAAATTTTGCGGTACGAGCCGGTTTTTATCATTAATTTTTTCTTTGCTATATTGTATCTATGCCGTCCGCTATCGTGCGGTCGATTATGCTCGAAATGGCAACTGCAGTTCGGAATACGAAACGAGGCTCGAGGCGGTGGTTTTCTGTGCACACATAGGTATTATTAATATTATAATATTATTATATTTAGAGAGAGATACCTGCCTACTGCTAACCTCTTGCATTATAAATTCGTACACAATATGCGTTACACGGAAATAATAACGCGTTTGCGTCGCGGCGAGAGAGGCGTTTCCACAAAACTGTCGAAACTAATAGTAATAATATATCATGTACCACTACGCTGCACAATATATCCATCATACCGAATCTCGGTCGTAATACAGGGTGTTTGGCAAATAGCGTCAAAATAGAAAACGCGATAAACATACAGTTTTTTCAAAAATTAATTTTTCATGTATTTGATTTGAGTATGAAAATACAATAGGAGCAGTCGTCGTGGATACAAATGTTTATGTTTCCGCAAGGACGATCTTAAAAAAAATTCATAGTGCGTGAGAGGGGGGTGGGTAAAATTCCGAATTTTGGAGTTTGGAACCAATTCAGCCAACTGAAAGTTTAATATTGCTAATAAGAGTACGTGTGGATAGGGAGTAACTTGGGACCATCTTCCGGGATATAGCACCGAATTTCAAATCGGCATCACCGTTTGTTCCCAATAAGAGGGTTGCTTACCATATGGTCCGATGGTTTGTTTCATATTCAAATCGGAAATCTTACCGAATGTGATCACAATAAAAATGTAATTTTTTGAGGTACCTAAACCGAATGCGATGGACTATTCCGAACAGTGGTCACCCTATATTCGACCCCGCGGTCGCGGTCGTCCACGGCGAATTATAATATTATACAAGCTCGTACTTATAATATAATATCGTATTATCATGTTATCATGCCGTAGTGTTATTATGATTATGATTATTATTATTATTATTAACTATCTCGGGTCGGAGATCGGCGGAACTCGGTGTGCGGTTGCGTGCGCCGCCCCGCCGATTTCGTTTTGCATACAGATGTTTCGCGCGGCGGCGGCGGTTTGACCCGTTTGCGCGGCGAAAACTAGTTCCGAGAGAGGAGAAGTGGAAAAGAAAAAAAACGACGCCAACGTTAAATTATTATACGCACTGGCTTATTATATTATGCGTGCGTATAATAGTGTATATTTTATTTATTATTATTACTGCCTTTTTTTATTTTTTATTTTAGCGAACATGCGCGAAGCCTACGGGCCGCCGCCGCCATATTATCTGCGAGGCCGTTGACACCGCCGCCGCCATTTCCCCCCCGAATGCCGCTCGCCCGCCGCTCGGGGCGATCGCCAAATTATCGGTTAGGTGCCGCCGCCTGCCTACCCGAATCTGGTTGTGAAAACGTTCTCCGTGTCGTTATAATATTTTTATATTCTTTTCGTTGTCTCGTAATCGCGAGTCCGACGACGGTGGTCGTTTAAAATAAATTACTATTATGTTCGTAGGCATAACAACAATACACGTGACGATAATTGTGGCGTTATGCGCTCGCGTGGAATTCACTACGACGACAAGCTATGTGTGCTAAACCTCGGCGACTTCGATAAAATACGATTATCATAGCCTATAGGACAATAATATTATTATGTCTCTTGACAAACATGCGTGCAAGGGGTTTGGAAGGATCTACAAGTCACAAAACTATAAACGTTTATGGTTTCGTCAATAATTCACACGATATAATATGCAGCTATGTGGGTGATGCGAGCGGTGGAAAACGGTGATATGTGGTTTAGATGACTGGTGAAATTAGGTAGAGTAATGCATATTATATTGTCGTGATGATAGAATTAAGTAAACTAACATCTCCTTTGGTCAAATATTTTTAGATTATGTTAGTCCGAACTTTACTGATACATAAACTTGGATAAAAACAAAATTGATAGTTCAAACATCAAAAATCAAAAATTGTAAAAAGTTGGTCATTAATGAATGATTTTGACTTTTTTCACGTCCTATACGTCTAGATTTTATAGACTCGAGGACAAGGAAACCTAGGAAATCATACTATAAAATAATATTGTTGTATTGGCTGGCCACTGCAAGGAGATTCGCATTAGTAATTTATTTGAATTATTAGTCTAGTTTTTAAACTGTCAGGCGTCTCTAATGGGTGGCTATTCTTATTAAAAATTTGCTTTTTAATTTTATTCAGTCATCACATTTACTTATTGTGCTAAGAAGCATATAGATTGTGTATTAAATATTAATTTAATGAAAAAACATTTCAAAAAAGTTTCCAGACAACACCAAAGAATTATATAAACAATTTCAAATATTTCAATCTATCTCAACCCTATCCTATCAACCCCCCTCCCTTTGAAAATCTTTAAGTACCTACACTATACTTATGATGCATATTTTATAGATGACGAATTACCGTGCGAGCTATTATTAATTATGATAACAAATGATTATTATTGTTATTTGTTATAATCATACGGTTGCTGTTACTTATTAGTTATAATATTCATTTCACGTTTGTAGTATATTATAGTTAATTCTAAGCGTTGAAGCATGCACGGAAACGCGAAAACGAACAAACGATTGTCGGTACGAAACGACCGACGTTTTCGACGGTGTCCATCGCGCGCTCCTCTCCGGAAATGGGTCCGAATAGACCTAACCACGTCCGCCACCATGCGATGCGATACCTACGCTGTTATGTTACATGTATATGTAATATTACGTATATAAGTATATTATTGTGGATGGTACATCATAAACTTATTCTGATGACTCCTAAATATATACGAAAATATACACAGTTTGTATTACAATCCCTGTGAGACGGGGAAGAGTTTTTGGAATTTTTTGAATAGTACTTACTAGTTATTTATTATTTTTTATGGCCAACAATAGTAACAATAACAATAGCTTTACTATAGCAATCACTAACGATTTACCTAATGTACACAGAAACAGAACGAGAATGGAAATGACAATAATTGCGAATCTTCTATTACCTAGTTCTATTTAAGAATAAAATATAACACGATAAAGGAAAAATACTATGTCTAACTACCATTACAATTAATGACACCAATCAAAACCATCAAAAGGTAGCTATATAAACTTAAAAGATTCGCTTTCGTTAAAAAATCTTTGAAAAAATCGAATATCCACGATAATATAGGCATATATTATTTATTTTATAGTAAAAGCATTTAATATCTTATAATATTATAATATTGAGATGTGTTTACTATATATTATACTAATCTTATATATTTATATCTTATTCTCTTTCTATGTTTGGTATAACTAGATTACTGAATTTGTGACAGGGTCGATCTTTTGTACCTACATTATAAATTTTAATTCTCCTCAAATCAAATCAAAAGAAAAATAACTAATCATAATATTTCATCCGGAATATAAATTTATAATATATTATATTTTATACATAGATTAAATAATTATTGGTTATCATTTACATTGAACATTGAGCGCACGAAAAAGTTGCTGAGACATTGCGAGGAAAAGCATAGAAGCTAAACCCGTAAATTGGTGCTAAGCACACGCCCTTGATCGCATCGATGGGAGGTGATAATATTGGCTTACAATCTAACCGTTTGGATCACTTAATATAATGATTGAAAAATTAAAACATATTACCAAACGCTTTAATCTTTTGTCATTTGCATCAGTTCGATGCAACCACGCTTGACGTATTCTGTTCTTATTTCACAGTTCTATAACGAAATATCGTAATATTTCGATTATGATGATTTCTTAGTTATTTTATATTAGAAGCAAACGCGTTCACTAAAAGCCAGCATTAAATCCATATACAATGTATAATCGTACAGACGAACACGTGGGCGCATTTTTAGGGGGAGTTGAGTTTTTTAATGAACAATATAAATATGCAGTCAACTTTTGAGTGCACCGTACAGTAATCCAAACGAATACACTTAAAATGTATTAATATATTATTATGTACGTTGCAGTACATTACAGAATCGGTAATATCACAGTTTATGTACATTATAACATGCAAGTTTTCGATGTAAACCGAATTGTACATAACCGAATTCGTATTGTGTTTAACTCAATATTTCACTACGGCAAACAAAATTAATATTTAGGTTTGAACGTTTAATTTAGAAGTTGTTTACGAGTTTCTCAATTAGCATAAACGTGGCGTCACGTTCTTATTTTCGAGCCAAGCGTTCGAAAGTCATCTGTGTACTTAATCATTGACATCATGATCGAGCCTACTTTGATTTTTATAAACCTACTTTTTCCACCTGATTGTGCAATTTCAATCTAAAAAAATAATACGCCTATATCACACAAAACGTTCGCCTACATACACGCTCGTGGTGCTCACAGCATTATGTCATTATTTTGACGCGTTTATCTATTTTCCTCGGCAAGTTCTCCGTTCGGGCGTGAAATACTGCACCGCTGCAGTGGCTTAATAATTAATAATATATAATAATGTATTGTTTAAACATTAAGTTCATCCAATTCGTGTTGGATAATTTATTATAGCTTGTAAACGAAAATAAATTCTTTAGTATATATAGCGATTCTCGTAGAAATATTGTAATAAAATATAATATTATACTAGCTGTTCTGCGACTCACTTCTTATGTGTAGTGTTTTGCTTTGCCGTCAAATCGTCGTAATAGGTTATATAATATTATCATAGACATATAACACTCGCGTAGAGCGCAACGTACGCAAATATAATCAGCATGAGCGATTCGGGGCAAAAATTGGCCGTTGTTTTTGCAGTCGTTGAACCCTATACAAGTTGTTATCGCAAAATAGGTTCAACGAAATCATTTGTTAAGAGTGACTACACATTTACATAACGTCTAAAACTACATAATATTACATAATATAACATAAGTAATACACATAAAAATTTATATAATATAATGCATAATATATATTTGTTGAAGTTAAAATCGACAGTACTTACTACGTCGTCTCATATTATTTTTAATTAAAATGATTTCGATAAATTAAACAGTCTATTAGTACATAGGACATATTATACCATTTGCTTTTGTACATATTAACCACAAAAATATTTGAGTTGTTGTATTTTTTTTTTCAGATGTGCAAACAATGTTTAATTTAAAAAACATAAAGTCTGATCTAATTTTAATCATTAAAATATAGATTAATCAAAGAAGTTTTAATTTTTTACATCGTTGTTAAAATTTTTTTCCAAATAGTAAATAATACACTAAAATGATTAATTTTCTGTTTATAGTTTTTATTTTAACAATTGTCTAATGTTTTGAATATGACACATTATATAATGGCATATCACAAGTTAAAAAAAGAAAAAACGTGCTCATTTTTCTAAAGGAAGTATATTATCATATTTTACATTAATATCGTTCAGAATTATCTATTTTAGCATATTATTATACATCAATATACATATACATATTAATTTTTCAAAACTAAATGCATCACGAACCACATTACTTGTATACGTTAAATCAACACTGTGATAAGAATTGTGACAATTCAACAAATTGTGTAAAGTAACTGAGTACTTACCTTTAACGTTTCACTAATAATTTATATGGTACCTACACTTGAAAAGTTTAGAAAAACAGTGAACTTGTTGTTTCAACTCCACTCAACAACTGGAATACTTTATTTTTTTTTTTAATAGATTAGTCTATATTATCAGCTAGTATTCAGTACGACAGTACCTATGTCTACAATGTCGTATTTAATATTGTACCTATATTATAATTGTATTGTATTGTGTTGTTATGTTTACCAACATTGAATATAAATATCGCGTTTAAAATTTTAAATGCTAAAAATTATTTTGATTCCAAAAAATATCATGGAATGTATAATTTATATTTTATATTTTATATCATTATATATAGATGCAGAAGAACAATTAAGAAGTACATTTTAAAGATAGTGGTTCATATTACCTATATATGTTTTAGATTCTGAGCGGAGTATTTTTATATTAGGTACCTATGTGTCATAAATTTTGAAAATACTTTTAAATTTGTAATAACCATATAAGCTTACTAATTAGTTAGGTATACAATAACTAGATATTTTCATAAAAAGTTATAGATATCTAGTGTTAACAAACTAGAAGATATTTCTTCGGAAATTCATAAACCTGGTTAATTTTCTGAACAAAAATAATTTTCATTGAAAAATGTGTGGCGATTATACCCTCAACTCTCAAGTCCTGACATGTATTTATATTATATCTATATTGATATATCAAATATTGGCGATATTCCAGTTCTTAATCAACTGTTACAGAGTGTAAAAATGCTAAAATAAACACAGTGATTTTGAGAATGTTTAATGTTTAAAGAATTCGGTTATTTTTTTTCGGAGAGAATATCAGTTAATCTGCTTAACTCACGTTGGATAAAAATGAAACAAAAATAACGACAATGTCCATGTACTTTTAGCCTTTAGGTCCGTGTATAATAATAGTTGCATGAATATTAGATTCTCATTTATATAATATATTATTATGTTATATTATGATACGTAATTTACGTATTTAGTGTGCTACTATATGTATGTATATTCAACTCAACCCTCTCAACCGATTGCGGGTTGTCAAACCTAATTAGAACCGCACGACCGGTTTGTTAAGTTGAAATATATTCCTGTTACCTATACGCATTTAGATTGGTCATACATACCTGCGTTAACATTATTCTAGCGATTTAAAAACTTCGTATGGAACTGGACTTATACTCAATTTATTATTTTAATTATTATACAATATTATAACGTGTTTAATTGCCTTGGTTGTTTTTTTTTACATATTTTATGGTAGTCTAAATATACGATGAAAACTCGCGTGGTTAAACACGTTTACCCTTTTAGAAATGTATTTTTTTTTCTTATTGAAAGTAAAAATAAATATACAAAAAATGCAGTCCTCTTGATTGTTTTCAAACCATATAGAATGTATACATAATGTAACATAGAACAATAATCAGTTTAATGAAGTTTATTTGAAAAAAAAAAACACTAACCGATTGAATAATACGTAATTTATAAGGAGGCGTGTTTTGACGAAGCGAATTGTTTTATTTCATCTATAGATGAACAAAAATATCATAACCTGCCGGCGTCAGTCACTGAAATTTTTTAGTCATAACACTCACAATGGTGATCGGTGGACAGTATTTTTTACGGCAAAGACACGGACACACCGACGCAGAGAGAGAGAGAGAGAGAGAGAGAGAGAGAGAGGATAAGAGAGTCTCTCAAAAAACGAAATAACAACTGGTACTAATTAGTAATTACTTTATAATATACGCATTGTACACTTGTATATTATAACGGATATACTGTATCCGTGTATGACAACAACACACGACCGACAATATGTCAATATATCGACTTTGTTGCAGTTTGTTATCTGCAGTGTGGATAAACTGTATAATATATTATATTATACGCACAAGCAAAATAATAAACCACGTCATATCCTCTGCTGTAAATCGTATCTACTCGTACATAATAAATAATTATATATATATATTAAACATAACATAATAGTTTAATTGTAATTTGTAACACATATGCGCGTATATCGTCCGAGTTTATTTTATCCGATATTATTGTATGATTGTTGGGCACGTTATCGTCGCGTGTTTCGTAAAACAACATCACTCACACACACAGACACTCAACAAATATTTAAATAAATAAAAATATAATAATATACGCACACGTCGCACACCCCTTGCCATGTATAATACAGTAATACACACTTGGCTACTCAATCTTAAATATGTCTCCAGGGGTCGCCAAACTATAGTTATCGTATAGTGTATAATAGTCTCGCACGGCTCGTGATTATGTCTTACCGCGAGACGCAAACAATTCTTTTTACCGATGTATTAAACATGTGTTTGAAACCGAAATACTTAGTACTTCATAATAATATGGTATATAGGTAAATTTAATAATAACAAACAACTGCAGGGACAATTATTGTGTGCAATAGTTTTCGTGTAATTAACGGTAGTCGAGAACCTTTTTTTTTTACATTTTATCTTTGAACTACATATTATTATTATTATTATTCATTTCATTGTGCGGCTCGCGAGTATCTTCTCTCGCTGGCTACCCCTGAGATGCATTGTATACATATATGTACGTATCGCATATATATTATATATATTGCTATATTATATTATTTTATGTACAGGCGTACAGCGTAGAGGGAAAGGGTTAAAAAACTTTGAACAAAAATGCCCAGGATAATAATATACACGGTTATACGGCGGCGTAACAAATCGCAGACAGGAAGTCCTTGAAAACGCGCTCCGCTATACACACCCGAGCAGTGTCACGGTCGAATCCGTTGCGTCGAGGCCACGCCGAGGATGATTTCAATGTCTGCTCCGTATACAATGTATATAAATGTGTATGTGTGTGTGTGTATGTTTGTATCACACAATGTACGTAGAGCCGGTGTTATTATTATATTATTACTATTACTATTATATTACTATTATTGTTCCAGTTCAATTAAACCACTGTTGAGAAGGTCCGACGACCGTAATCGATGCACGCCGAGATTTTCCACGGTTATGTGAAAAACAGACTGTCAGAGTGTCATCAACAGGCAACCGGATCGCTGTCGAAAGAGTATATAATAACATATTATAATACTAAACTTTCCGGGGTGATTTTTTTCTTGAGAACACTCGGCGACTCATCCCCATCGATGACCCGATCTCTTTTTTTGAAAATATTTTTTATAAATGATTTGAAATTACAGTGGACTACAGAGTAGAAACGTTTTAACAGGCTAATTTTGCACCATTATCCACTCAATAATCATCTACTGAAATACAATCGGGGTCAAATTTATTATTTTTTTTATGGTGTGGTGGAGGCGAAGTCGTGACTTCGTAATTTTTCCTTTAATAATCTGCTGGGTGGACATTTTTCAGAACTCTTCCACCAAGTTTATGTAATCGTTAAAGTAGATTCTAATAAACATACACTGTTAATAATATTATATTTATTTAAATTAACAAACTTATAATTGAATTTAATACAATTTGTCTGTTTTTTAAATTATTTATTTCCAATATATCGTCTTTCTACAATAATAATTAATAACAACTGTTTTAATGCCAACACCAATATCTTATATCATGAATTTATATTTTATGTATTATTATCTGTATCTTATTATATTACATTATTCAATATTATACGTGTTATTTATGCAATCTAAACCTTATATAAAAATTGATTCTTGTTAAGTTGGATAAGTGTAACATTTAGGTTAAATATAAATATTTCTGTGAATTATATTGGACTTAGTGACCGTAAATAAATAAAATACTAAGATATGAGAAAAGTTAAAACAGCAACAAATATACTCGTTCTTAAGCCAATAATTGTTTGCCTCATTGAAGATTATACCTATACATTTTAACTTTCTTTTTATATTTTATACCCATAATTTAAATTTTGAGGAAGTATGAAAATATTTGGAGCCTTATTAGCATCAGTAAAAACGTACAGCTATACATATAATATATATATATATATATATATATATAATTATAATAATGATGTTTATTCAAATAACTAAATAATTGAAAAAACGGCTCTAGACCCAGTGATACATAGTGGTTAAAATTTCACTACTACTAATATTTAGTAAAATAATAATATTATATAAATAGGTAATATGAATAAACAAAAACAATAGAATAATATTATTATATAGTTTAGCAATAATAATTAATTAATCACAATGGCTCAAAGTACAATATCTATATTGTTTAATAAGTCAAATCTTAATTTTAAAAAATATTTTGTTATTGGGGCACTTATTGCAAAGTGTCAGTGCTCTTGAAAAGGATGAGTTGGTGAGATAATTTGTATTGTAAGGGATACAGAAAATTGGGACAGAACGGTTACTGTAAGAAGGGACATTAGAAAGATAGAGTTTAAAAGAGGAGGAAAACTAATGAGCCCGTTAATTAATTTATACATAAAAGTTATGTCAGATAGTAGACGACGTAATACCTAATAAAGTTTGAATGTTCAGCTTAGATATAATCGGATTGTAATTGTGATTAATAATAGGTATATTAAGTTTGAATGATATGTATTTCACATAATTAACTATATATTCGTTTAAATTACGATTTTTATCAATTTGAATTCTCAGTAAAATATTTTACTCAAAAATATAAAATTAAAAATGTAGAATAATGAAAATAATATATTATTTCAAAGAAGTTTGTTGAAATAATGAGTGTTCAGTGGCATTATAGTCACTGTTGATATTATTAAAATAATAATCCTAACTACTGATTTTTTTGCGGGAAACACATTAATTATTAATAAAATATATTTATATAATATAATATACATGTAAATATATAATATATAAAATAATTGATTTATTCCATAATTGTTTCTAACAATGTATTTACAATATTTTTTAGTATAGGCGTGTAGCATAAAGATAAAGTATGTTTAGTGACGCATTAATTGAATAAACTAAAATGCGAAATTATTGATAAGTTTTAATTGTACATAATATAGTCTTTGGACCATATTTGTATTTTATAAAAATACAATAGCTAATATAGGCAATATTTCGTTTGATGAATTGTTTCTATACGTAATAATTTATACAAATAATCTCAATTATTATTTTTAAACGATCAAATCAAAACCCATTAAACCTCCTATAAAAAAGATTATAAAAAATAATAATATATTTTGATAGGTACATAAATAAATTGCTAATTACATTTACATTACTACAAGGACATAGTATAGAAGTATAATATTACAAAATTAAACCACGCACATTGTTCATAATTAAAGCAAGTAGTTCAACGAATTCATTAAATTTAAAATAATAAGTTGAAACTGTTTGTTCAACAATAAATGTATTTTCACATATTACTAAATTTGTATAATTTAATATGTTAGCTATATAATGGCTATAGGTATATTATTTATTTATGAATCCTAAACAATAATATACCATCATTGAAAGAATTAAAAGTAAAAAAACACTGCCACAACTACGCCGATGCCAAAACATATCTAAACATTCTGGATCATCTATATGAAGTACTTGGACCCAGTCTTGAAACCAACAACAACATTATAACATTTCTACAAAGAACCAAACTTTACAACCTTATATAAATAAATGTGTCAATGTATCTTTATTAATGTTAATGTTACCTTAGTTGTTGAGGCTTAAATACATTTTAAAAAAAAGTAGAAAAAGTTTATTATTTTGTATAGGTAATCTGCCAATAAAGTATATGTAGTATATGTACTATTATACTATAGCCTATATACTGTCGTACAAATACTTTATAATGTAAACAAATCATACATAATAAATAGGTAAATAAATATATATTATTTATACTTAATTCCAAATAAATTTATAAGCTTAATAATTTAAAAATGTCTGGTATAAATATAATCCAATATTGTAGAGCACACTATAATATATAACTTTTTTTCTTACCTAACGACAATTTATTTTAAAACTAATGAATCACATTTTAAACTTCATCCTATTACGTGATATCAATAATTTTAAGACTGATTGTAAATAAATTGCCTATAGTTTAGATTTACAAAAAAAAAAATACACGTTTTATTTACACGATTTCAGTAGAAACGTATACGTCATAAAATAAACTGCAGTGATTATTTAAAAAACTCTATTATATATTTCAATTGTCCTGTAATCTATGCTCACATTATATATATTTACAATGTTTGTTATTTACAATTGCACTTCGAGCGCCATTATAAACACAAATTGCATGTACGTTTTAAGAGCTTTTACTGGTGAAGGTTTGTATCACACTGTCCAAAGTGGCATATAATTAAAACAGTGTTAACGAAGTGGAACTGTTTAAATGATGTTTATAACATTTTTAAAATTATTAAGACAGTGCAAATAAAATTAAAAAGTAATTTAATATTTACTGAACTTATAAATTGTTAGAATCAACCGAAAAATTGATCATTTTTTAATTAATTTTGTTTTCTATTATTAATATTTACGTTTTAAAATAATTATAGAGTATTAAAAAAACATACAAAAATTATTATTTCACGTATTGAATACTGACATTGTAGTTGTACATATTATATAATGATAATTTAATAAGTAAAAAAAAAATGGGCTACAATTAAAAATGTATAAAAGTATACAAACTACAAAGTAAACTACCTTATTCTAATTTGAATTACCTACATGGGAAATATAAAATATTTTATATACACCTATATAAGTTTGTAATTTACCAAAAATAATGTTTTTAAGCTGCTTTGGCTGCATTTTTTTAATGGCACTGTGTATGTTTGTTAAATTATATGAATTTTATGGACTTATTATCTTTTTAATGATATTATTTGAAACCATTAAATAAGTGAACAAGCGAAATGAGCTCTCAGCACTGTGTAACAATGTTTTCCCCATATTTTCACGTGATAACAAAAGCCGAATTCCTACTAACAAGGTGATAACTTTTTTTAACTCTATAAATATATATATATATATTTTTTTTTGTGTGTTGCAATAATATTCGTAGTTCGGTATACGTTATCTCAATAAATGGGCGTATAAAATGATAGGTAGGTACATAATATCATATGTTTCCATATTGGCATTGAATACGTATTCCTACATACATAATTATATTATATTAAATAAAATATATTGCAATTGTATGTATATATCATACGAACAATTTCGGGAAATAATATAATTTATTTTTTATTAGCTATATAGTATATATAATATTTAATAGGCAATATCATATGTTATAGTAACCATGCATGTAAAAATGGACGTTTCTTTCTTTGACCACTATTTAGACTTAAAAACTATAAACGAAAATCGAATAGTTTTTGTTCGTAATGTAAGGGTTTCCATTGGTTACTTATAACGCAATAGTAATATCATGGTTGAATATAATTTTCCTTATTGTATTTTATTTTATCAGTTCGTCCAATAGGTATTCTATACAAATGTAAAATTGAGTAACATATATTATATATTATACTAGAGTCAAAGATAACGACCTATAACGATTGAAATATAGGTACTACGAAAATATTTGAAAAATGTCGACGAAAAACAATTGAGAATATTTAAACTAAAACAAAACAGATATGATAAAGATTAATTCTTATTGGTCAGGTTTTACTTATCTAAATTAGGTACGCATACTGTGCATTCACAGTTTTTCACCAATCTTCGCACCAAATGTTGCGGTACAAATTTTATATGAGATTTCGAGCGGGTCATATAAAATAATTGCAGAAACAAAAGCTACAACCCACAGGTAACAGATATTATACATAAAAAGTGTATAACTGAGACTTATAGAATAAAATTAAAAAAAGAAAGTTAAGATAATATGTATTGAATCAATTATTTTAGGTTAGCTTACTCACTATAGTCGCTATAATATCTGAGTAATAATATTAAAATCATAACCATATACGAGTATTCATTTATTTCTGCTTGTGATTATCACACGTTAGAAAAAAAGTTAGTATTCGGCGCAGTTGGATGCTCATCTCCGTTTCTTTTATCCCCTCTGACAACATTGGGCAATACAGCCAGTATATTATTAATTTATTATAAAATATATACGAGCTGAGTCTTTTTATAAATTGTAGGAAAGTGTAATATACCTAAAATTAAGTTAAATATACAAATATATAATTCGATAGAATATATTAATTTTTTTATATTATAATATGCAATAATAAAAAAATGTTACGATTATCATTTAACAATATAACATACCGGGCTACTGATCTTAATACTATGTGCTGCAACGTATATTAGATGTATCTCTATAAAAATATCTTTCAAAAATTATATAATAATACTACTTACTTAATAATATTAAATATTTTATATTGCAATGGTGATTGGAAGAATCATGGGTAGAAATCAATTAATTTAAATGGGGAAGTGGCTAACATTTTTAACATCAATTTTAACCCTCTGGCTCTGACCCCACACAATTGAAAAGCTATCTGTATTATTTTTTATTTTATTTTTTTTTTTTTGGGGGGGGGAGGGACTAAGCCCACCAAGTTCACCCGAATTCTGCATAAGCGTAGAATTTAATTTACAGAACTCTGTTATTGAGAACCCCTGTTATTAGAGTAAATTCGCATCGTACATTGACGAGAATCGTTAGGTTAAATTTGATAAGTGATATGTGTTGATATAACTAACCTTTATAGTGTAACATATCACAAGAGTTAAACAATCAAGTACCATTCAATAATGAATACACAGCCGTTGTAATGTTGTACACAAAAGCTTGACCGTTTAAATCAATGTTGCAGTACAAAGCTAAGCCAGCTATAAGGATCCGGACCCCCTCCCTACCTCTCAAATTTTTGATAATAGAAGATAGAACAAGAGTTTTCATATTTCAAACTTAAAAATTATGTGTTCAGATCCATATTTAAAAAATATTGCCCCTCGCCCCCCTCTCAATTTTTTTTACAATTATGGCCTTGGTTGTGTAACTACAACGTTAACCATAATGATGATAGATAATTATTTTAACAATTATTATTCATATAACATCATAATGCACTCACAAAATATACACAATCGTATAATTATGCGTAACGGCCATAACTCACATATTATTCACATTTCAATTAATTCTATTTCGTGAAACGTTTAAACAAAACATTATTTTTTATAAAGTATATGTTTTCTTGCAGATAATTTATAATTACACAACCATTTAGACTCTATAAATAGTAAGTCATTATAAAGACCTGTATTATGCATGATTATTTGATGGTATAAAAATAAAAAATAATTTTTGTTTTATAGATTTTTTTCAATTATTAATGGCTGTATCGCGTATGTTTCCGTCGTTATTTTTTCAACAACCTACAGTAATACCGAATATTGTAGCTCTGTTCGTGTATTATAGTTTAATTCGCTAACTAGGTAGTTTCAGACGAAAATGTTATTTTGTTAGTTTCCTTTTCTAATTTATGTGAACATGTGGCGCGTTGATAACCCATGGCTTATTAATGATTTTGTACAGTTGAAATTGCACGAACGTGGTACGTTAAATGTGGGGGAAATTAATAAAAAAAAAAAATAACGAGAGATAGCTCATGCGATAAGGGTTTGAATATTTATTTTTTGCTGCCGTTCTAATGTGAATTTTTTTCGTTTTTAAATACACAAATTAAATATTATACGTAACATACGTCTTAAAGATCGCATATCGCATAAAATAATAAATAAACTTGAACCAGCGTAATGTAACATATTTTTCATTGAAAACCAGGCACATATTACCATGTTTACCCACTACCTATTGGACAACTGCTCCCTAAATACTGCAGACAAGAGTGAATAGAGCAGGCTGAAATTATAATAATATTTGGTGTTGAAGTATAAACAAATAATAAGGAATATTGTAATAATTATTTTAGTTTATAATATTATGGAGAAATGGTGAACGGAATTGCTGTTCATTAGTCAACAGCAACAGATCATAATATTTGTGACATTATCCAAAATGCGACCTAATACGGATTTATTTTTGTGTGAATAATGTATATATTTGGACAATTTGGGTGTGACTATTGTTATATAAAATTATGACGACCCATAAAATTTAAGATTTTCAGTCGACCCAACATTACCAGCTATAATATATTGACAACTATATAGGCTTCTTGGGATAAACTAATTTTACTAATTGTATTTCTATACGTTACACTTTACCAATTTTGATCAATATAATAATTAACATAATATTGTGGCTTGGTGTGGGTGTGGCGTGGTTGTACGATCGACTGCGTGAACGCTCTAAGTGTACGTACCAGCCGGTGTCACTAGCTCCCGGATGGGTAACCAGTAACCACCTGGGTTTTTAGCAAAACATCGTCGCCATACATACAAAAAAAAAAAAACGTGAACCGCGCCTTCCCTCGCAGTCAAAAAACTTCTAAAAATAATCACAGAATGGCCTATATTAACGAAGGTAAAATAATAAAAAAAAAATTACTGAAAATGTAATAACAATACAGGCTTTGTTGTTTCGGTGATTTTGTCGGAAAAAATTGTTTTAAAGTTTAAGACTTTTTAAATATAAATAAAAAAATGTTCCTATATATTTGATAGTTGGTGAATAATACCTAGGTGGTGTAAGAATTTTTGGCTTTCGTTTAAAATTGTTGATAAATTTAAGTTGTCAAGCAAGTTTCCTATATTCCACTTTGTTGGTATATATAGTGTGATTAATTATTAATCATATATGGGTACTTAAGACGGACACCATTATATTATATAGGTAGGTAGGTATATAATAAAATTAAAAAATGAGAGTTACGTGTAGTTTTGGGACTTTGGGAACAATACAACGAAGTACGAATTGTTTTATGTGCGTTATAAAATTCTATGTTTGTATTATTTTTTTCGCGCACCCTTGTCTAAAGTCAATGCACGAAACATAGAACAATGTATGAATGTATAAACCTTATACATATATAACCACTGTTTTATACCTATCATTAATAGGGTGTTCGAGGGGGACATAAAACGACCCCTGCAGTGCAATGGGTTCGTGAGCTTCGTAATAACTAATGGTTTCGTGAAAGGTGCGCGTCTAGGTATATTATATCGAAAAATAACCACGAAAATATGGCAAAATAACAACTATATATATAATAGTATATTTAGTATACTGCAGTGCAGTCTGTGACATAGGGGAAAGTATATAGATCGATAAGGAAGCAAAAAAAAAAAAAAATAAAAAAAAATTAGGGTGATTTTCCAATGGTTGCTGAAGCCACAAATGGCACATGTATATATATATATATATAAATAATATATTTTACCTGCATAAATAGGTTTTACGCGTATTTTATTAAAGAGGGTGAACATAGTAGCACCACCCCGCCTATGCACGGGTATATATACGTATTATTGCCGAACTTAAATCGATATACATATATGTATAGTCATGTGGTTTTTTTTCTAGTTTAAAAATAAGCATTACATAAACAACCTTGCAATAGATTAGAATAATCTGTACAAATAATTCAACGTGTTTATCCAAAACGGTACACGGTCAGGTGTCTGCGGGGATGATATTATAATCTCCCGCACTGAAAACGCATTGCCATCGGTAGTACATTGCAGTATACCATTATTATTATTATCATTATATTATAATCTCTTTAGACACTTTACCGCGTATTACATACATTGATGTTCGCTATAGTGGTTACTGCCTACAGCCTACAGCCTACTGGTTCCCCGTGACCTCGAGTTCCCACGCAGTATGCTAATATTTCATTTCGTGACTGGTTTGAAAAATTCTATTGATCTGATGATGAACAATTACAATTTATACAAAATATAAATCAAATTTGAATTGAATTTAAATCCTTTTGTGTACTTTAATTCGCAATAATACAATATTGACTTTTTTTTTTTTACTATCAAAAGAACATTATTTGTGAAATGAGAAAAAAAATTATCCCAATTTCCTAATGTTGAGTTGCAGTAATATAAGTATAATATCCTATTCGCTTCTATATATAATGTCAATATAAATATCATTATTGGTCTTTTATCTTTTTTTGACGAATAGACTTATGCGTTAAGCCATTATCCATAAATGTAATCGTAATTGGTAAACAAAAACGTGTTGGAACGTACAAGCAGTTTCTGGGTGTGTCAAAAATACGTACAAATTATAATAGTATAAAAAGTACGCACCTGCCTTGTATAATAAAATAAATCGGTAGAATTAAAACTCAAAGAGATAGATATACGAGTATATATTTTTTAAACAATATAGGTACGTACTATATAATATGTATTCATAAATGCACAAATGTAATCGCTGTTCACAATAATTCAACTATTATTATTATTATTTATTAATCATTATTCAACATTTCTTGAAAATCAATCGAGTAAAAACATTTCAAGTTGAAGTTGAAAAAAATATAACAATAAATATTATGTTGACTTGAATATGATCGCGAAGGCACCACACTAAGATTTGTTATTTTGGTATGTCACACGCTGGCAATATATAGTAAAAAACTAAAAACTCGTTCGCACAGATGTGCTTTTCTTTCATGTTTATAATATGTGTAATATATATTATATGTCTTTAGCTAGACTTTAATCGTTTATAATTTTAATACTCGACATTTTTGGTATATTATGCTCAACATTCCTACACACATGAGAGATGAAATAAAAATTGCAGGTGTGGTGTACTCTAAAATTATACTTTAATAATGTGTTTATATTAATAATTCATAGGAGTATTTAGTTTGTTGGTTTTAATTTCACTATTGAACAATAATATCTGATGAGAATAACAATAAATGCCTATACATATAATAATAGGACTGTGCAATGTATTAGTTCTAAATCGTTGAAATTTCAATGTATAATATCATTTGAAATATTTGAAATCTATTATAATATACCTACACAGTAAATTGGTTTATCTTAATTTGTAATACTTCAAGTCACGAGTTGCGATAGTGTAAAAACACTACATAATACGGGAGTGCATTAACATTTAACATTTGATACTTATTAAGTATTTTCCACAAAACTCAGTTGTTGAATTCAACAACTAAGCAAGTATTTATTTTAATAAATTAATTTTTATACGAACAATTAGAATGGAAAAATAATATAAATCATAATAATATTAATGATTTACATTTATAAAAAAACCATACTTCTCAACAAATGAGATAGGTAAAATTAAGTATTTTAAATATAATAAAATAATAATTAGTAAAATGTAGTATGTATTGTTGAATTTTTTCAAAAGTTCTATTTTATACATAGTACATACAGAGACTGTAAAAGCGTGATTAGCGCGACCTCATGGCAAATCGAAGTAAAATATGATTAGATCAATGATTTAGAGGGAAATATTTTTTTCTAAATTTTGATTTATGTTTGAATTTATTTAAATGATTGAATGATTGAATAAACATCAAAAAAATCGAAACCCAAATCAGTACAAAAAATATAACATAATTAATTTTCTAGGTAATTAAAATAAAAGTATATATATATTATATATTATGATGTTGATAACTATAAAATTAAGTTAAAATACAAAAAAATTAACTGTGGGCTAAAACAATTATTATTTATCTTGTATTGATAAAATATAACTGGTTAACAAAACTTAAATTATTGATTCAAAAATGAAAAAATACAATATTTTAAGATATAAAAATTTAAAAAAATATTGCAGTTTTAAAATACTAAAATAAATATTCAACAGGAATTTCAAAACTCTTGCAATGTTATCTGACGCATAAAAGAATCCTTTTTATCACTATTTAAAAAGATGAATGCAAAATATTTATATTATTTATTTTTCATTTAAATATAAAATAATAATGAAAAAATTAACAGTTGAACAATTTTTATACTAATTTAGTATCATAGTAGAATACTTGTTTTTTTAGTTAAATTATTATTTGTGTGTTATATTTAAGAAATACGATATCTATTAGTATCAAACTATCAAAACAATTTTATGATCATTAAATACACCATTAAAATGAAAGAAAGTTTAACTATTTCTTTAATAAAACAATAAAATTAAAATAAATCTCAGAACTTTATTTGTTTTATACAATAAAATTATCACGATAGGCATCAAAACACTTAATATATCACTATTTATCCACAGTTTCTATTATATGGCTATCCTTCATAATGTGAGAATAAAATTATTCAAATCACAAACTGAATATTATAGCTTTGGGTCTGACGTAAGTTTTAACTATGTAATATTAATTTAATTAATATTTAATTTATTTAATTTACGCTTTTAGTAAATATTTTAGTTTATTAATAATACATTTTAACTTTAAATTTTATTAAATATGAATTATACACTGGCGTAAACCACATACACAAAAAAGTAAAACAATTTCAGGATCTTTTTTTTGAATTCAATTGCACTAATTCAATGGATGAAAATGGGTCTCTAAACAACATTTTGTATAAACATTTTTTTATACTTTTACATTTTAACTCTATTAAAAAATCGCATTCGATCAGCAAAACTGCCGATAATCAAGGCCTGCAAAAAGAATAAGGGTATTTTTTTTTACTCTAAGTTATTATAAAAATTGTACGTTTTTCCAAATAAAAAACACACGCACACCGTGTAAAAATGTACATTATTTTCTACTTAAATATACTTTTTATGGTACAAAATTTTTTCCGATCAACGAAATGGAGCACCAGAAAACGGACAAACAGCAGAACACTAACCGAACCGAACAAAAACAAAAACGGAAACTATACTCCAAGAGCAGTGTGCAAAACGATTGCCACGGGCGGACTGAATGCTGTTGTGAATAATTTCTGCTAGTTAACCCTTTATTTTTTTGCAGCCAATGGCCTCCCACTCCGGATAGTGCAAAAACTCAATTCCGTATAGACTGGTGGGGAGAACACGTAAGAATGTTTACATGCAAGAGAATTGTGCAAGGTCAATTATGCGTGCCAAAACATGGCGGAGTAGTGGCTCAACTCAACACAGATTGTCAATGGTCAGTTTGCAGTTTTCACGCCCACCCGTTTCCGGGCACCCCGGTTTATATAGACGCCACGTGCTTTCAACGCATACAGAGCGAGCAAATGTCGACGATATTCCCGAATAAGCTCAACGTTGTTTTAGAGCGCAAACTATATTTATACGATCGAAGAACAATTTTATACCTTAATAATCTATAATTATATTAAATTCCAAATGGATTTAATTTTCCTATATTCGCTCATGTGGCCTTGTTACATACAACACAATTTAATAATTTAAATTACAACCAATATAACATGTGTTACGCAATTTTTTATTGTCTAACTGCTGGTTTAAAGTTTAGATACTCTTAAAATTTTTATACCACTTCCTATACACAAGTAACTCAGAATTGTGTCAAAAAATAATAGTACTTAAATACGTTCCCACACTTAAAATTAAAATTGTTAGTACAATAGGCATATATACATAATAAACTATTAAAAACTTAAAATTAAGACAGATTAATATTTTTATTATATTCCGGAACTGGCAAAACTTGCTGTGATATAATAAGTTGATAAAAATTATAATAACATTGTACATATTCTACTATAATGCATAGTCCAATATCAGTTAAACATATTTTAAATTTAATTGATTTATAATTTAATATTGAAATAGAATCTTTTGGTATAATTAGCAAAACTAGTTTGTTATTTTTTATTTAAGCACTTTTTAAAAACCATCGTTATCGAATAACTACCGCAATAGTTAAAATGTGTACGTATATTGTTTGATCATTAATTTTTACAACACTCAAATAAACAATTATAAAGAATAGTAAAAATATAATTAAACATATTCTAAGGGGAATAATAAAAATAATATTACAAAAGACAGTAGAATAATGTAAAAATAATGTAAAAATAAGTATCCTCAAATTATAAAAAACAATTGAGATTAGTTATAGTGTAATTATGCCAATGTGTTAAATACAAAAAACAAAATATAATTATATAATTATTACATTGAATCTACTTTTTACAATTATCATAGACTATTTAAAAATTATGTTTATTTTCTATTTATTTTATTTTTAAATTTATTAACACATAAACATTTTATAAACATATTATGTATAATATATTATTACTTGTCCAAATAGTCATTATGTTAAGAAAAACATAATGTGGCTATCTATTGCACGTTATATATGTTATTAGGAGTATTATATGTATATTACATAACTATAAGTCTGTCGGATGGTACTACTGAGTGCTCTCAGTAAAAATCGGTCAGTCTCGCTATGAATATTGTTAATAAGTCTATCATTAAATACCATTTAAAATGATTAATATCATATTTTAGAAATTATTACGAACAGTTAGTTTACAAATGATATTTTTTTTGATCGAACAAAAAAAGTTAATGAAAGTTTGAATTAAAATTTTAAAATTATAGATCTAATTAATTTACTATATTAGTACTTATATTGTACATTTATATCCTATTAACGTTCAACTTTTACCTACAGGCCAGAATCACATTTCCATTTTATTTGATTCAATACGATAAAAAAAAAATGAAATAGTGAAAAACCAGTAGGTACCTGTAATATACCATAATAAATAATGAATTCAGAATAATTTTACATATTATTTGGATATTTTTTGCAAATAATGATAACTTCTATATACAATTTTATAACTGATATGCAATAATGTATAATTTTGTTTTTATCTGTTAACAATAAAAAACGAACCATCAAAAATTCTAATGGCTTAATAATTGCACTCGCCTATTAATTAAAAATTACTATATAGAATTAAATGTTATAACATTAACTTCAATTCTTTATATATTATTATTGTTAATTTATTTATTTTTTAGTGCTTCAAAATTATCTTTGGGCTATCAATTCGAGTTATTACACAATACATGCAGGTTTTATTTTATATGATATAATGTAATCGCGTAGGTTCCATATTGTATTATGGTATACGCGTATCATAAACGGCTCAGTATATTATAATATCATTAAACTACCTAATGCAAGACCCTATAAGTCTGAATTTTATGACTAATTCTAAGATCTGAGCAAAAAACTGCCCTTTTATTCGGTATTTCAAATCTCAAAATACTTCCGCCAAAGGAAGGTAAACCTTTTGATGTGTTCCGACAGAGGTTAAAACTTTCCCCCAAACAATATACATAATACATAATACACAAATAAATGAAATAATATTGGCATTAAATTCAGTACATCGAATAGAGAGTAATTGACGGCAATGTGTTTAACGAAAAATTATTTTATTGTACTACAGGCTCTACAGTTATTAGTGTATAGTTAGTTAATATATAGATGCCACCGACGAACTATACTTTTCGGCTTGATAATCAAAGAAATTGTACAGAGATTATTCACAATAATCATGTTCTCTATATCAAATATAAATTCCGTATGGATTATACACTAGTAAATTTTTATGACAATCCCTATTCCCTATGATTCTTCTATAGGTAAGGTATATGCATATAGGTATATGGGACATCTTCTCAAAAATATTCTTTCATTATTTTCGAATAATTATAATATATGTTCGTATAATCGTATATAACATAAATTATATACAGTGGCGTACCTGTGAAACATTTTTTTTTTTTTGTGGGGGGGGGGGGGTATAAATTAATTGCACATTTTTTTATGGTTATAAATTATAATATAATTTGAAATTGTATTATAGATTATTGTTAAATACTTAAAACGTGAATCATATACTACATTAATAAGTGATATCAAAAACTTTTGATATCAAACACGATTATAATCAGTAAAATTAAAAATATTTATTATTTAAGCTGGATAATGAATTTGCATTATGACATCAAAAAACTTCCCGGGGGATGCCCCCCCCACACCAGGCAAGCACGCCCGCAAGATAAAATCCCACTCGGGGCAAGATCAAAATTCTAAAACCAAATCAAAAAGAATATTTTAAATTTTAATATATTTCTAGTGTCTTCATTCTAAAATAGTATAGGTAACCTAAATAGAAAAAAAACAACATTATGTCATCACATAAGTCCCTTATATGTGTGGTTTAAAATATAATATTAATATTTTTTGAATGCATGTAAATGTAGATGCTACAATTTAATTATATTTATACGAGTATTAATCATCAAATAAAAGTTGTATGCGTCTTGGTTGCATACAAAATGATTAAATAACGTCTTCAATAATTTTTTTTTTTGCTTTTTAACAATGTCTTTAATATGCGTGGTATTAAATTAGCAAATTACTAATAGCAATAGTTTTAAAATATGTCCACTAGGGGCAATGGCCCCTTTGGCCCCCCTCTGCGGGCGCCCTTGTACCCACGTACGCCACTGTAACCAGAATTCTTAATAATATTATATAATATGATCATGGAGCGAAATGACGTATTAATAAAGCATATATAACGAGGAAACATAATAAATAGTTTAGTTTCAATAAAACATAATGTATAAAGAATTATAAGTATCAATCATCTATGTGATTTTTCGTTACTGCAGTTGTTTATGTACCTGAAAACAATCAGATTATTGTTCTGACAATCGACAAATTCCACGCGTGTACTGCACAATACTGTGTAAACGTATTTTATAACTCTAGATGATGTCACACGAATGAGTTATTATGAAAAACTCAAATTTTTTTGTAAAACCAATGAAACAACTGACGTGCGATATCTTCCGGGTCGTATATTACACGAGACGCGTTTCATTATATTATATGGTCCCTTGGCCTCGTGAATTATTACTAATTGAAAACAATATCGATGGGGGCCAAAGGGTAGAAATAGGATTATTATATATTATTTTACGTTCGCTTACGTACTGCCAACAGAAGACCAAATCGCCCTCATTCGTATTATCATTTATCTGTACACTGCACACAATATAATACAAACGACATAAACTGCACCACAATCGCCGCCGCCGCCTCGGCCGACATAATATTATTTGTCCGACGAAATATTGCAGTGGGTATTTTTCTTTGGTGTAACATATTATACACAATCAGACGTTACGATTTGTACCGCATGGTTTAACGGGTCGTAACACAAACAAGTATTAAATTGCTTGTTAAAACTAAGTGAACATACATTTTGAACCTCCGGCGGTCCTGTTTCTTTATCTGCATTGACCAATACATCCCATTATAACATTTTTAGTCCACCGCAGCCTGCACAGTGCCACCCTTTGTTTTCTGTTTTGTATAAGTTTCGATATTACACCAATAATAATGTTGATCTATTTGTTACCACGTGGTTATTAGAAAACCTGACTACGGAGTGTTTTCAAAAGACGTTAACGCAATTGAAAATGCTGGTATAGGTATAGGTGTTAAAATGTAAAAGCGGCAAACGCATAAACGTGCGTGCAGGTTATTATTCCGGATTCACGGATTTTTAGGTAGACTATAACACGGTTAAATGACACACCAGGGTTATTGTCAACATGTTGTTGTAACATATTATAATATTTGGTTATGAATTTATGATATACATTATACATATAATAGAAGGATTTATTTAGAAGTATTAATTAATATAATTCATAATTGGTGGTTTCGAACGACCACCTGCAAAGTATACCAAATAGCGTAGTGTATAATCTCTCTTGTATGTAATATATTATATATTATGATTAAGTCTCCTCTCTAATGTGAATTATGATATAGTTATTTTTATTTACAAAAACAACATTCACCTATACGAATAACCATTATAGCGGCGTTGATAAAATTTTAGGACCCCTGGTCTATAGGAAAAGAGGAACGGGAACACCATTAATCATTAAGGATTAGGGAGTCTGCAGTACAGCATTTTTAAATGTAAGTGTACGTCCATGATCTAAAAGTCATGCACCTTCAGTCCATACAATTGTCAATTACATTTATAACTTGTATTTTCACTTAATAAACTGCAACCATTTTATTTCAACTGATGGAAATGTCTTTGTTTAATTAAAACACATCATCATATATGACTAATATCTGGATCATTAGCAGAGCCCGTGCATGCTACACTATAGTAATATAATATATGGATATGAATTCAAAGTGTCTAGAACCTACCTATTCAATTCAGTGATTTTGCGATTTTTTTTGCACGTAAAAATGATTTGTTTTATAGTCGAATGTTATATAGATATTATAAAATTAATGTTGTTTTTTAATACCATACAAACTTCTACATCAATAATATAGAAGTATATTGATGTATTGTATTATGAACTATAGTCGATATAACAGCCTAATCATTTTTTTATTTTTTTATTTATTCAATCGCATAGGTATATTATTACTTATAGTTATACAGAACAACATGCAATATAAATTTTATATAATATATATCAGCAATGTTATCATTATTTATATACGTATAAAATATTGATTATAATTTATAATATATATGCATGGATAACGTAGGTATATAAAATCGACACAAAATCGATCACAGCGACTTGTTGTACATAATAATATACCGTGTATAGCGTTTTCTACATGAGAAATTTAGCAAAATGCATTTTTAACAGGTTGCATTGTGAATATTGTATAAGAAACTGCGAAAACACACGACCTTAGGCAAAACTATAATTTGCGGTCGCTAAGACAACATTTATGCAAACATTGAAGGGGTGAAGGATCGTATTATACGTATAATGTTATGTATGTATAAGCTATAATAAGGTCGTTGAAAAACGTACGGAAACCCACCATCAATATTTTATACAGCCATATAAGTATAATAAACAAGTCTATAATAATTTAATAACTATATGAACCACTATAATTTGTCTACATATAGGTCATGCAGGGGAAGTTTAATAGAATTTTTTTTTTTTTTAAGCTTTGTTACAAGTTATAATTTATTACGAGTAATTTTCAAGCTAAGAAAATAATTTTTTCTCATACACTGCACGTGACACTTTTATGCAATGCAAATGGTTCCACCCTACTCAAAAGGTCATCATATAAATAAGCGAGACCGGACAAAAGACCATAATTAGGCACGTACACCGCATGCAATTTACAATATGGTCATTATTTTTAGACAAGACAAAAACAAAACAACTTTATATAATGAATCCATTTACACTATATTTTTTGAACAGTGACTCAACTAGATCATACTCAATAATACATCTGTAGTTTAGCATTAAAATATCAATAGCCAGGCAAGTTACTCCGCTGTATATAATAGGTTTGAGTTTAACTTGTCAATATATAGTTATAGTTTATTGTAGATAATATATATTTCAAAGTTTAATTAAATGATAAATTATTGGATACGAAAAACAATTCTGAGCTGAGATGTATAAATCGTACATACCCATTACGACATTATTTCAGAGGACATTTTAAAATGTATTTATATTAATATAAAATATAAATACATAAGTAATCTGTAATACGATGTTTTGAACAAATTTTAGCGAAAATCATTGCATTTATGATATATCATCATGATGTATTCGTCATATCATATTACTATCTGTTTTAATATTATCGTAATGAACTCAAAAATTAATAAGTACCATATTTCTGTAGTATACTAGCATATAAATAGCTTTCAATTGGAGAAAATAATAATTTACCTACTATCTGTATTATCTATCAACAGCAAACAATTTCAAGTCCTTATGACTAATATTTTTTGAATAATAACAAAACAACTAAATTCATTAAAGGAAAAATGTTTTATGCATGTTAAAAATTAGGTAGGTACAATTCCGTCAAAACTAGAAATAATTTCCATAAAAAGTGGATTTTATACTAATGAATTTTCAATATTTTTAAGTGCCCGTAATCTTAAATTTTTTTTCTGAAATAGAAAATATAAACAGTTAACTTTCTTAGTAGTTGGTCGTAAGATTCTGAAGAAATCTAGAAGTATATAGTCTATACTGTATTCATCGACCATCACTTTGCCATTTTTACATTAATATAGGTATTATGTTACGTTATTTTCGATTATAAAATGGTTAGGAATGATTAGATATTTACTTATGTAATGATTAATGTCATCGATAATTTCCTATAGTATTTCTAAACATACGAGTTGAAATAATTGAATAAATAACTTGTAGTATATAAAATTAATGAACTACGAAATCAGAAAATCAATTTAATATAGGTTGTGTATTTGTAAAAATAAATCAACATCGTTTAAGTGGATTTAAATGATTTTAATGCAATTCAAAAATTATTGTGACATTTGATGCTTAGCATTTTTTTTTTACCGTCTTAAGAATTACAAGGTGAAACTGACTTAAACTACATAATATAATGGCCCGCGTAAGTGCAGTGCATTTTTGAAATCCTATTCGTTATAATATGCGGTGGACGGCACGATATCTAATTACGCTTCGACCTCGGAGTTGTTATTTTCGTATATACAGCTAATTTGTTTATTATTTGGCAATAATAAAACGCACTCGGGGCGTGCAACAAACTAACAATATTATTGTCGTATATTGCTCGACAACGGCCACCAAACATGGCATGCGATGTATGCATCTACCACATCGAAGTCAACTTTCTACTGCACATTCGTCGTTGTTATCGTATTTTCACGGGGCACGAACGACACGGAGAAAAAAAGTCATCCGCTAAACCTCACATAAATTATTGCAAAACATTTGCGAAAATGTGTAAAATGCATATCATGAAAATCACATGAACAGCAAACGGGTGATCGAGGGACTGCAGAAGTGTCGACTACAACACTGATGCACCGAAGAAAACGATAATAACTGCGTTATCAGCAGCTGCACACCCAACATTAAACCATCGGAAATAGCAATAGATTTACTTGTCCATAATATAACAACATTATTTTATTATAGGCGAACAACACGTGTGTCCGGCAGTTCGTAGGAGGTCCATGTGTCTGATGGTGACTTTATCATATAAGATGTTATAAATATAATATATTAATCGTCTTCAACAAACCAAAATTGACCTGATAACGAATTCTTCGAAAATAGATTATATTCATTAGTTGCAAACATAATGGTACAAATATGTTAAAAACATGCATTGTTATTGAAACTGCGGTTATGCCGATATGTACAAAATAAACGATTCGTGGAGAACAAAGATTTCACTTAATTTAGTGTAGGTCGTTTAGGGTAATAAAAGTTTAATGAACGAACACGTTTAAATGACCGATTAAAATCCATTTTTTATTATCCCGATTACGATAATGGTTTAATTTAATTTCCCATCTCTCCCTTAAAAACTAACCTAACGCCATGGAATTTATAACCAGTTTTAATTCTAATCTTCGTGTCTAGAACCGTCTTAGACTAAATTATATTAATTAAAAAAATATATAAGAAAATAGTTCATAAAAATAATAGCATACCACAGTGAGCATAATTATTATTATACTCATAATAACAATGTTATACACAATAAGCATAAATTGGAAAACACATTAACTATGATCGTTATTCAATTTTAGCAAATATAAAATACAATACAATGTAAACATTAGTCATAAAATTAAACGACGCTACGACATTAGCTACAATTAACTAATTTCAGATAAATTGTGTTTTGCTAATATGTTCAAGGTTTACATGCTATTAACACTATTTTTATGCAGTAAGAAAGTTATTCATTACCTAAACATATAATAATATTATACTATGTCGTGTTTAGAGTACAAATCTGTCACAGCTCGTAAGAAAATGCCAATTACCTTCAAGTGTGGGTTTTTAATTTTATAAAAAAAAAAAAACTATTGATCAGAACTGATTTAGAACTTATGTAGGTAACAAATATAATGAAAACATGAAGCACCTATAACCTATATCAACTTGAAAGAAATGCATTCAAGCGAACAACCAAAATTAATCCTTGGCCAGTATTGGAAAAGATATAGGCATTCTACTATATACAAAACAAACTGTTTACTGCAGCTTTAAGACTTGCGCAATTTTAAAAGCTATTATTTTAACATTTATTAGTTAAAATAGCAACCCAATATAGCCTTGGAAAATAATGTTAAAAATGTTAATCACCATCATGAATCACCTTAATACCCGAACTTCGCAATGTCTAATACCTACCAGTTTTTCCTAGACGATTTTGTTTGTGTAAATAAAATATTATATTGTATAATATAATGTAATATGGTTATAAATTATCATGTTAAATGATAAAATATACATTTTTAAAAAAGCTTGTATATAGTGGTATATTATTTTACATTTAAAAATAATGTTTTATGACGTTAGATAATAGGTCCTATTGAATACTGAGTAAGATATAAAGATTATTTCTAAGGTATGTGTTGTACTGTTGTGTATGGGTACTTGTGTGTATGCATTTTTTGACGAGGAATTTTATTTTGATCCAGATGAATTCTATAGATGGCCCGTTCCCCGTGCAAACTAAAATCTGAATGTAGATTATTTTTAAATGTTGTCTCAAAATAGTGGCTCCACTACTAGTCTAAAACACATACACATGTAAATATGCGATCCAAAAAAAATATTGTAAAACTTCTCGGGATACCAGTTTTTCTATACGTACTATATTATTGCCGGAATATATAAAAGCAAATAATAACGTAGATTATAATAATATTATAGTAGACAATAAGTTCATAATAATTATTAAATACAGTTTACTAAGTTTGAAATTATATGATAAATAATATAACTTATATAGTTATATTTTAATGTTTTTATGAACCGATAATTAATAAATAATGACCATAATATTATACAATAATTAACTTATTTAATTTTATCAAAATTGTAAAGATAAAACAGCTTTTAATACATTGATTGGTTTCATACATTACTTTTGTAATTAGATCACGTTATGTATCACACTGCAGAGTATGTCAACGTCAATATTCTATGTTGTTCAGGTAAGACATTCTTTTAGAAAAGTATTTCGAAGCGTTAGGTATATTATGATTAGCTTTGCCAGTGGCATAATTTTAAGGTTGCTAGGATATAGAGAGGTGTAAATAATTTTATTTTACCTTTTTGTTATATTTTATACATTCATTGTATTTAAACTTGCAATTTGGATAAGATCTAAAATACAAAAACAGCCAACGGCCTTCGCTGCCGAGGCTCATTTCTAATAAAAATAAAAATAAATACAAAATATAAACAAAGCATATATGGAAGATCCCTCATACTTCACCACAATAATTTAAATCCTGACTGTTGCAATTTACAAGTAGGGGTAGTTACAACTTATAATATTACTAAATCTTAATAGTGTAGGTATGAATTATTCATAAAATATGGATGTTTTTGTAAAAAACAAGACGGTTCATTATTTTCAAACCCAATCAAAGCCGCAAATCATTTCAATAGATGACCGATTGAAGCATATTCGTCGTATTGGTAGTGGCCTGCAAACGGGGGGGGGGGGGGGGAGATGGATTTCGGGTGTTCGTGCCCTCGTCAATCGCCCATCATCATTCAACACTAGAAGAGAGCCTATATACACACAACAACTTTAAAATGTTTATAATGATATTATGATGTATGGAAATGTCCGTGTAGGTCACTGCCGCGTGTTGGTAGGGTTGATGATATCGTACCAGCTAACGAATGGAGTAAGTTCGCATAATTTTGTCTCAACTCTCTCGTGTGTCGCGTGCAGTTTCACATCGGAAATCGAAAATACAGACGAATATTACGGTCGTAGCGGACTGCGACGAGTGCTCAATTGTCGTGCTCAATCGTCGTGCGCAAGCGTCGTTCGCAAGTGTCGCTCGGAGCATCGGTTGGGCGAACCGTTTCCGACGTCGCGTACTGCGCTTTGCATATTATTATTGTAGAATTGTTGTTGTCAGAGCCCGCCACGGCGGCGTCGCCCGTGAAATACTTTTCGGCGGCGGGCGTGGGCGTGGGCACGAGGCGCGAAAAGTCAAAGAACTCGACGCGCGCGTGCGTTTGTTTTTCGCTTCGGCCTCTAAAAATAGCGCGGCCGGGGCGGTCGTTTCGCGGTGTGCGCACGGCGAGAGCTCTCGTTCTCGTGCGACTCGTCGTCGGCGGCAGCAACGACTCGGCGACGGATCAAAATAATGGTAATAATAATAATAATAATAATAATAATATACCACGTACACGTGGTGTGCGTTCTCGGCGCGCCCGTGCAAAGAGCGTGGGCCTCGTCGCGCCGCCGGTGACCCCTACCGAATGCGACGTATGTGCGCGCGTATTTTGTGTTATTGTTATTTTTAAAGCGGCGGCGTCGGCCCGTCCGCACAATTTCCGCATCTCCAGCTCCATCACGTCTCTCTCTCTCTTTATGTATGCGTACAATATTCATTATTCACCAGCGCTGCCGCCGGCAAAGTCCACCGGCTGTTGTGTGTTATGTGCCCGAATATTCGATTCATTATATGACTTATAAATATTGTTCTGCGGTACCGAGAATGAAGGGTTCTCTGTTCCCAGAAATAAGTTTTTTTTTACCCACCCTTCCGCCGTGTAGTGTATTTATACCTAATGCCCCCTCCCCCCGCCCGTGCGTCCGAAACGGCGACGACTGATTCGAATGTCGTTTGCCGTCCGCGTAAGTTCTGCGTCAGGTTAATAACAAAAAACAATAATCATATTATATAGAATATTAGAATAGTAACATTATAGGCCTACACTTATTATTGAATTCTATGCGATCGACGGCCACTGCCCGGACGGTATGCCGCCAGCGATTTCGCGGTGATCGCGACCGACTTTGAATGACGCCAACGCGTCTTACACAGTTGCGCTCGCTTTTTTACCCCGTACCAAACGCAAACGACGTGTATAGTTTACGCGCGGACTCAAATAATTTTTAACAGTATTCCGTTTGTTTTCTTGACTATTTTTAATTTTTTTTTTTTGTCCTACTTATCGTTTAATAAATCGCATGTTGAAAATATGTTTTTTTTAAATTAATATTTTACAACGTGACGCGGGTGTGAGGGAATTTCATGCCTGATTAAAAATCGGCTGCTCCTCAAATCGCTTTGTGCGTATATACGCGGTATTTCAGTATATAATAATATACTGTAATATACTATATCAACGTTTCTTAAACTGTGTTTCCTGGAACCCTGGGGTTCCGCGTAGATCACTTCAGGGTTTCACGAAGCTAAAGTAATTTTTAAAAATGTTCAAGAAAATTACTTTAAAATATTCATTATGAAAAAAAATAATACTTGTATATTAAATAATAATGTATAAGCCAGTTGAAATAAATAATAATCTATCAGCTAACTCTATATTCAATAATCTATATACTTCTACTTAATATTATAATTTATTTGCAAATAATTCTAAAAAAAACCTAAAAAAAATAGGGGTTCCACGATAGAAAAGGACATCAAAAAGGGTACCACGGATAAAAAAGTTTAAGAAATTCTGTACTATATAATTACGGGAAGGGAAGACATTTTAAGTGACATGATGTAAAAAAAATATTTTATAATTATTTGTGGTTTTCAATATTGTCATATTACAGTACTATTATTACCTACTTAGTATTTAGAAGATACCAAAATGAGTATAAAAAAATATTTTGAAAACCACCGAACAAAATACCCGATATTTTATGGATTCCTATATATTATACTCTATACAAGTATTTTTAATTCGTTAGAGTCTTGTAGTATGTAATAATAATAAATAATAGGTATGTTTATGTGTGTGTGTGGGGGGGGTAATTTATTTTTATATTTAATAATGTGTGAACATTTCAAAGAACATTTTTTTAGTATCAAATACTTCAAATTTCTCCGACCAGAGCCATGTTTCAAAACATAAAATTCTAATGATTATTTTCGAAAAAATCTGAACATAATATGTATTCGAAAATGGCCTTTTAAAAGTATACAAACTATTTGTATGTAATTAGCATTCGAACAAAGCCACACGACTATTTATTAACTATTATAGAGCATAAGGTGTTTTCATTGACATAGTCCATATTATATATATATATATATATATGTTTTTGGACTGAGTACAATTTTTACGAGACCGATTTTTATAACATTTTGTTTATTGCTATAAAAACACAAATAAAAAAAAATGATTTTAATACAATTCTAACAAAATGTATATAAAAGTAAATACATTTTTTCCATCATTGCTTTATACCCAAAAAACATCTTTGATTTCTAAATTTCCATTATAAAGGAAAATTAACATCTTGTATCAGCTGGTTTGATTTAAGCCCTGATACACGTAATACCTACAAATATATTTTTTAATGTTGTCACCTAAATACGTGGAGTATCCACGAAATGTTTTAGCTATGCATCACAGTATGTGACAAACACATCTAAATATGAAACCATATAATATTATAACGGGTAATCGTAAAAAATGAAATCCATTAAATAATTTAATGAAGGACTCTAATAGATCATAATAAGGAAATTGTGCAACTAAATATTTACCTTATCTTGGAAATGTATTCTTCTGTTTCTTTCATGATTTGCCGAATTGATTTTTATTGTTATCTTGTTTACAAACAATAGCGTGACCTATGCCTCCTGTGATGAATAACGTCCTTAAATAGTTAAATGTACAGAAGTAAAATAAATTGTCAACATTAACGATTTCTATTATTATAGACATATTTTGTCAAAATATTTTACTAGTAATTTATAATACTAATTGGATTTTAGTATAAATTTCGTGAATCAGCTTAAAAATATTTAAATATATACAAACATAAAACATAATGTCATAATGTACCTACTTTAAAATTATATTAAATTTTTGCAAGATAATATATGATAATAAACAATAACACAATACGATTTTGGTTGACAGATTCTAAAAGTAGATAAAACGAGAAGTGAACAATATTCATTTTTAAATAATTGTTGTATTTATATTTATTTGTATTTTTATGTACATATATATATTAATATTTTAATTTTGTTAGGGTCAACAATTAATTCAAAAAATTATGTTAGCAATATTATAGTAGAACATTGATGTAAAATAAAAATTGTTCACAAAATTCGATATTTATTATACTACAATAATATAAAATATAATATGCAACTATAATACTAGTCTTTACAAGTTTATACAATATTATCATATTACGTATACTATAATATTATACTATACTGTCTATTTGTATTATTCAATACAATAAGTCGGTGTCACTGTCACAAATTATAAATAGTTACTATGATCATAAATTATTTGTGTTAGTAATTAATAATTGTGACCAGTATTCACAATACTACAATTATTAGGTATATAACTAATCTACATTAAGTATTTAATAAATTATGATAACATTAATTACATTTAGGTCTGGTGCTCAACGCAGAAAATGTGCTTAGTACATTTGCGTCAGCGATTTGACAAAAAAAAAAAATGTATCTTTATTACTATTGACAAAAGATTACCAAAACAGTACAATGCAGCGATCTTATAAACTTTGTGAACTTTGTGTACGCTGAACATTTTAACACAAGAATATAAAAAATTATTTGACCATTTGAATACAGAGTACACACGTTTATTAATATTCAACACGGTATTAGTGGGGAGGATACAAGATATTATTAAATTTAATATTTTATTAAAACATAAAAAACTATGAGAAACTTTAATTCGCAACGAGACGATTATTTTAAACTAGCTGTATTGTTTTTTACGTTTGTGTGTAATACAACTTATAACAATCGGAAATCATAATGATAATGATAAAACTAGAAAATCGTCGTTATTTTCTATCATTTCTTTTAGTGAGTTTTGTTTTTATTTAATAGGTGATATGTATTGATACGATTCGGGTTTTAGATCGTTAATTATTAGATCTTAGTAACCTTGAGTTTTAAAACAATGTTATTAGATCATCGATTTTAGTATTAAGGTTATTATTACAATCTAGAAGCACACGCAATTATAAGTCTTCGGCGCACAATATAATGTGAACAATTATTTTCTACTTAAGTCTGAGTAGACGGTTTCTGTAAAAATAAGTTTTGAATTCATCGCCACTAAATCGATTGACATTATTCGTTTGTCTGGGTACCTCGGGCTATAAGTAGGCCTACATATTCAGCAGTTTTTTTTTTTTTTTTATTCCTCGACCGCAAATCAAAAAACAGTTCAAAACACCGTTGTGATGGCGATATTGAAGTATTTGAAGTATGTGAAATTAGCCAGCTAAGCAGGGTAATAAGTAATAAGTAATAACTAATAAACCAATAAGACGTAATAAGTAATAACTGTGAAATGGGATAAACAATTTTTTCTCGTTGCAATTTAATGATTGAATTTCTTACATTTTGTGTACATTTATTCTACATTGCGCGTTATAATAGTTACATAGTAATACGTCATGTTTAAATGTTGAATAAATGTGTTCGCACTAATAATCTTATAGCTATTAATCCTTAATTTACAAACTTGCTCATTTACAATTTGTCAAAATTATACTAAAATCTTTTTAAATATCAGTATATTTTGTTATCCAATACCTAATCAGTTCTTAACATTATTAATTTTGCATATTTTATAATGCACTATTGCAGTCAAAACTTGAGTAGGTTGTTACTAGATAATAATAATAATATAATATTTTACCTAGAAAACGCATCTTTAATCAAACAATTTTTTATAATAATACAAACACTTTTGCTTATTGTTTACATTATATAATTAATCTAAAAATATAAAAAAATATTTATTTGCTGCGATGACCTTGAATTTCAATGTGTTAACATTGTGTTTTTTAACAAAGGAAATGCGAATTGTGTCAATCCTTATTGATTTAAAAAATTTTAATATGCAACATGAATCAAGGGAGTAATAAATTGTTGTTTATTATTTTATCTGAATACTTGTATTACAATGTCAGAATATTATATTATTAGAAAAAAAACCGAAAATTGTATGATATTTTACAATCAGGTCCATTTTGAACTAGTATTTAATCGTTTTTAAACGTGATTTAAAAATAACAAATTAGTAATAACGCAATATTTTTTGTACGTATTCAATTAATGTTCAATGATAAAAAAATCGTCTCCCTGCAACACACACATAGATATGCAGTAAGTATAATACTATTGAAACAACATTATTATTGTTGTCATTAAAAATTGGTAATATAGGAAGAAAATCACTTAAAAGTCTGACGGAAAACGCCGACGACGATCCCGTGATCGTGTGTAAACAAAAAATATGTTACGCGTGTCATTTTTCCTTTTCTTTTTCACTTCATTTTAGGCACCACTCCAGTTTGAATATTCAAATATTGTTGTGTGTATATATGTGTATGTGTATAGCATCCATGCGAGAGAAAGAGAGCAGAGCTCGCTGCGAGAGAGACGAAAACACACACATACATATATACATAAATACGAAAAGTCATAAAAAACAGGATACTCAAAACACATACGCATACACACACATGCACATGCGATATGCGTAAACGCACACACACACAAACGTATCCGCGTAGGACTTTTTCGGAGTAGGAGCAGTGCACACACACACACACACACACACACACATTCTCGCCTGGAGAAAGATAACGTATGGTGAATTGTACGTACATACGTAATATAATATACAGGGTGATCCAAAAGCACGCGCATCCCCCCCATCTTTCTTTTAATAGATAATGCAATTATTCAAAATCTGATTTTAGAAGTTTTTCTATACAATAAGAGACTATATTACTATACCATTCTTGAGATTTTTTGTACTACTTCAATCTTAAGGAGTGTCCTACGAAGACGATATTATAAAGTTGTATTTTTCAAACGAGAACCCCAATTTCAAATGTAAATTATGCACTTCTAAATATGTGTACTAAGAATAATTTATCGTAGATGTTTGATATTATGATATATGGGTTTGAAAGAAATAACTCAGTCCGACACTTCTAATCCGTAGTATAAACATTTCAAGACCTGAAAAAATACTCGGTGGAATTTCGAGTTATATTTACGTCAAAATTTCCAGAAAAATTATCAGGTGAGGAGGAGCGTTCTCCTTTGAAAAACAGAATTTTGTATCGCTACATGACATTCCCTTAGTCGTAGAACAAAAAAATCTCAAGATTTCAAAAATATGGAGCTTTGGTGTGTTTGAAAAATACCAAAATCTGAATAAATTCGTGATTAATTGAAAAAACTGGGGGTGACCGTGCTCAGCGTATCACCTTGTATAATAAATATTATTATCTGCATGTACACACACACACACACACGAGCAAACGCAACTATTACTACGACTCTACTACTATTCGATGACGGGGTGTTGGTGGAGCTGTCGAGGGGGGAAGGGGGGGAGAGAAAAAGTGCGTGAGTCGCGTGCGTGTGTGTGCACCGCCGCCGCCGCCGCCGCCGACCAACCCGTTTTTTTTCGGGAGAGAGAGTGCGTGTGCGTGCGAACGATACGTGGTCGCAACGTGCGTACGGGCGGCGGGGTGGGAGAGAGAGTGCGAGAGAGTGCGCGGCGGTGACGTTGCGCCGGAGAGTTTGTGCGAGCGGGAGAGAGTGCACGTGAATGCGTGCGTATACGAGTGCGGCGGCACATTATTATACGCGCGCGCGCTGCTCGCCGAAAGAGAGTTGCATTTATTCGGGCGCACCCTGTCGCCGGCGTTACAACCACCGCACTGCACACGCACGTCGCTCGCACACACCAACACACGTCACGCACACCGACAGTCGGCCCGGAGTCGAAGACACGACCGATACGCGTATACGGCCCCCGCCGCGAACGTCTTGCGACTCTCTCTTTCTATCTTTCACCACTTTCGTCGCTGTTGTTAAACGTATTTTATATTTTAATCGTATTTATTATAACAATATCATAGACAATTTTTATTTAACTAGATAATATAATTTATTATTTTTTTTTCTCTTATATTATTCTACTAAAACACTAAAACGAGAAAGAAAAAAAGTTGTTGATGTATAAAAATTATATGTCATAAAAGTTGTTCGTTTTTTTTTTTTCAATTTTTTAAAGTTTATCGTCGACTTATTTAGTATAATATTTCGTTTGTGTACACAATTCGCGTCGAATCGTCTGCTCGGGAGTGTGCTGGATGGGAAATCTGCAGTGGTCTTCCGGCTGACCCAGGAAATGTATCCTGGTACGTATTTACAAGTTCTAATTGGATTTTATTACACACACTTTGTATATTAATAAATCGTGTCGTAGTTACGATTAATTTATACTTTATACTGTGCATGCGGGTCTTATTATAGCCACTTGACGGGGTTGGCGAAATGTTCCCCGCCAAATATTAATTATGGAAATCACCGGATACCGCGGGTTGCATTTACTTTATTCAAATATTCGCTTATGCAAATAAACCGGTTAACCCTAATAATGTACCCTATACGGGTCACAGAAAATTTCTCGCGTTCCCATGTCCCGTATGAGAACCGTTTTTTTACTTGCAGCTGATGGTTTGCTATATTTTATATTGTCTCTTTAAACCAACGGTCTTGTAGACTGTCTCTGATTTTGAATACAGAGTAAAGTTGTAGTAAATCAACGGCTTAAAGTGATTCATATTTTTATAATACATAATCAAGCAGGGACTGCGACTTCCTACTGGACTATTTTTGTGTTTTCGTAAGCTTTTAAACAAATAATAGATATTTTCAAGAAAAAATTTTATTTTTCGAATACTGTCGTTTTATAAATAATCAGTGTAATCGGCAATCGACTGTCTGTCAAACGGTATTCTATGTTTACGACCTTTACACCTGTCATATGCTCAACACCTGTTAGCATTTACCTCACTTTAAGAAAATTTTGCTTGTATACAAAATTTGATTTTTGATCTAAATTTGAGAACTTAATTGATTTTTTGTACAGTTTATTGTTAATTATTAATTTTACAATACTAATTGTATTTCAATAAGTGGTATAGGAAATAAAACTAATAAAATGCTATCCATATTTTAAAATGATAAAATATTACGAAGACACGTATATGATCAGGTTCCGGTGATGAATTTCTTGGTGTGGAATCATCGGAAAGAAAATTATTTTTTTGCGATATTAGTGATATTCACTGGAAAAGGTGTGTTTCCAACCCCTCCGCACCTAATTTTCGACTGCCTCCTCATCGCTATCCTCGGTTAACCGTGCGCACTTCCTATTTCCCACCGATTGCGATGACGAGTATTATACAATTATATTATACTTGTTAGCTGCTTTTATATAACCAAACCATAAATACGAATATAAAATTAAAAAAAAAAATACTTATACCAGAATAGGGCGAATAATAATTTTATGTTAAAAATAATTACAATTCAAGTAATTTGCCGCCTATCATAGTACATGGTTGTTGGTTTGATGATAAATTTAAATTGGCGAAATATTCAAACTCTAGAATATTAAAATAATTATCTGCTTCTACGAATAATTGATTTTTGACACACTAAGATAACGAAATGGCGATTACGAGCATGGCGGGTGTGGGTGTAGGTACTTTAATTTTTAGGATAAAATAATATTTTTTCAATAGAGATTATTCCAACGACAAAAAAAATATCGCAGATACTTAGTAATTATTATATTTTTATGTGTTCTATAGTCCATTGCCGTTTGTTTTTAATGTGTTATAATGTAGGTACATATTGTGTATGTCAAAATGGATCATGGCTTATAAATAGGTAAAAACGCGTCTCTTCATTGTATTTAACTGCAACTATAAAGTACGGATTTTTTTTTTTTTTTTGAAATAACTGATTTGTTATTCTTCATAAATAATTTATAACATATAGCATATAATTATTATTGTATCTTTGTATCTATATTTCAAATTTGTTGTCATCTCCTATTTTCAAAAGTATATAAGTATTCTTATTCATTTTCGGCCTCTGAGTGAAAAATATTTCCGGTTTACTTGAAATGTCCTCAACATCTTATTGGTAATTGAAGGTACGGCATTACTCGTTGAATTCTAAATTTACGTTGCCATTGTAGCTTTCAATTATCCTTTCATATTATGAACATTATCGTATTATTTACTATTGATTTAAAATTTAATTCATCGCCAAAAATATACCATAATACCTATATCCCGAAAAATTATATTAGGAAAAAAATTTATTTTGTTTCATCAAAGTAGTTTTTTATCAACTTCATACAATTCCTTAATTCTAATTTTAGTTTATTTTATTTTATATTTCAAAATAATTTGTTAAATTATCATTACAACTAAATTGTAAGGATATTTTGTCTTACAAAGTTTTTAATGGGTTAATTTTAATATGCTCATAAAATAATAAAATAAAATATAATAAAATGCATAAAAAAATTAAGTGTGGTTCAACTTTTTAACATTTAATTAGTAACAGTATAAAACCAAGTTACATATAACACTTTGATCAATTTAATAATTTACTGACATGCGATTGATACTTATTCATATTTAAGGGACAATTAACTCAACATTGAGTAATTAAAAATCAATTAACAAAAAATGTACAGCGATTGTTTATGCTTTATGCATCAAGAAAACACAAAACCAAAATCATGAACTATTTTATACTTTTATTTTATAGATAGTAGCAAATAATGATAATATCTTAACATTTTGAAATACTTAATGTACCTACATGGATAATTATTGAATGGATATTATTTCAAGTTAGATAACTAATGAAAGTTTTTGGTTCATTTTCTTGAAAACACTTAGAAACGGGCTTAACTTAAAATTGAATTGTCCCTACTCAAGAATTGTTGTTACGGCGGTTGAAAGTTTTCTGTTTACATTTGTCATCAATTTAATTACGGATCGATATTTACAAAACGTTTTGAGTATATAGGGGTGACCATAAAAACTCGTCGATTGGCAAAGTCAACTAAAATGAAGCCATCGGGATACTCGGTGGACATATCTACCTCCATATGTCAAAACACGACATATTTTGTAAACTACAAATAAGATTATTTTTTGAATTATGTGGTACCGCGCCCGCAACGAAAACAAAAGAAAAAATAATACTAAAATAACAAAAAACATAATGTATGATAATCATAAAGTACCGTTTAATAACTGAATACACATTAGTTTACAAAAATGATTTATTTGATTATTATTATTTTTGGCAAGGGTTTATGGTGTTTCCAGACAACGGGTGAGCAGGTAAAAATGGGAAAGACATCACCCTCTGTTTCGCCAGACCCACGTTCCAGACACGATTGTCGTGTTTCGCAATTTTTTTTACACACGCTGATGTCTACCTACTTAAAACGTGAAAAATAGTTGCCACTGGTTGTGATGGGTGGGAGGGGTCCGTCTGGTCTGGCGGACTGTACCTAAAATACCGTGTCCCGTTCGAGGGTTGTTATGTCTGGGGCCGATTCCGTATTCGCGATGCCGTTATTGTATAAAAAACGTTTTGTTATTATGCGGGCGTGTGTGTATACAGAGTGTTTCAATTGCTTGTTGAATTAGTTTCTTGGATTTAAATAAAAATACGTTGGTTTTTCAATCATTATAAAATCATATAAAAGTATAGTTTAGGTATAATGATATTATTAGATATTAATGTATTTTAAATATTTAAATATTGAATATAATTCGTTCCTTCAAGTATCGGCCCCTTTGCCACGTTTGCACTGAATGCATATAGGTAATTTAAAAGGTTTAGAATTACATATATATGCCATATTAATTATCTTATAACTTAAGTTAAATCTTCCTGATCATTTTGTGAAATAATTAATACGTCATATAATATTTCTAGTCAATAAATTAATATCATTATATTTTAATCAGTCTGTATATTTATTTGCGAGTTTGTAATGTTACATTTTTGTTGCGTGGGAGTTGGTGGTCAGACTTTTGAAAAACAATTCAAATAAAAATAAAAATAATCAAAAATTATGGTATTTTTTTAATTATATTATATTATGAGAACATACTGTAGACAATTGGGGTTGTCGTTGTATACGGTTCATAGATATGGGGTAGACGAATGATGTTATGGTCTGTTGCTTATTCATTTTTTTTCAAATGTCAAACGATGTTAACCAAAACACAGGTGTCTTTTCTTTTATTTAACTATCATAATGAATTGTGTATTCTCTTTTCTCCATAACGGGAGATAAATTCAGACACATTTATGTTGGAATTTGCATTTTTTTTATTAGGTGAATCATCAGTTATTACTGTAAATGATTGAGGATTTATCAATGAATTGGCATTGTTTCAAAACAAACATAGTTGGTTACGTTTTTATATAGTAAAATTTTTAATTAATTTGCAATGCAATGTAATTATATTTTTGTGAAATTATATTTTGTGATGCTTTTTGCTATTTTCGGAGTTTTTAAGCAATGAAAAAACAAAAGATAAACCAATTTACCTGTATTGACGTCGATATTTAGATTTATATTTCATAATATTTTATTGGTAAATTTTACTGCTTTTAATACATTGAATAAATAGTCTTCAAACAAGTTCATGAATCTTTTTTATACGTATACTCAGTGGCGTAACAATACATTTTTCATAAGGGGGGGGGGTCTGATTAACCATCTTAATTTGTATAAATAAGTATAGAAGTATATGTTTTTACCTAAAATACTTATACGTGACAAGAAGGGGAGGGTGGTCCTTGACCCAGGGTCCACCCTCCTGGTATGCTTATTGTATTTAGTGGATACTGTACACAGATTGTAAATATTATCATTCTTAAAAATATAAATAGTAAAAATAAAAAGAGTAAATAACTGTAGTTAGCTGGAAGATAGTCTAAGAGTCGTTGTTATTGAATCCATACTTAAGTAGACCAATGCCTATTTATTTTTATTAAGAAAATAAATAATTTTTAATATGAAAATTAGTCACTTAAGATTACTAAATATTAGTTTATGTATGCAATAGATTAATAAAATCGTTAGAAGATATAACTAATTTATAAATTTATTTAATTTTTAGGTTTTTGAAAATTCAAATTGATGAACAGACACTAAATTATATTTTATCAAAATGACTAACAACCATTTGAATACGATTTCTGGACAAGATCAACAGTACTGTTTGCGATGGAACAATCATCAGACAAATCTAACAAATGTATTTGTTCAATTATTTCAATCTGAAGAATTTACCGATACTACACTGTTTTGTGAGGGTGGACCACCTGTCAAATGTCATAAAATGGTATTGGCTGCATGTTCGTCATACTTTCAGTCAGTATTTGCTGAGGTACCTGGTAAACATTCTGCAGTTGTACTGAAAGATGTTGGCCATTCTGAAATGAAAGCCATACTTGACTATATGTACAAAGGTGAAGTGAATATTGCTCATGATCAATTAGCCGCTTTGCTTAAGGTCGCTGAAATGCTTAAAGTTAAAGGACTCGTTCAAGACAATACATATCAACCACAAAGTGCAACTCCTGCCGTTGACGAAGACCGAAATATAATAAGTACTTCGTCTCCAAATCACGTATCACCTGATGGAAATACGAGCGCATCCAAAGATCTCGCCATCAATATTAACAATAATAATGAGCACAATGATTCACCTCCGCATAGTACTGGTATTACCCATCAATCACCATTTTACAACAAAAACTATTATGGGAAATCACCACCATTAGTTGACCATAGACCTGGAAGAAGTAACGTTCCAATGTGGCCAATGCCTACCATGCAGTTGTCTTCAACACCAGTGACAAATGCAATGTTTGGTGGAAGTTATGATGCTATGGTTGCAGGACATCCGGGAATGTCACCATTGCGACGCAAGAAATTATCTAGCATGTTAATGGGTCGAGATACACCTATATTGAGAACTGTGCTTGGACAGGGACAAGCTGATTCCTCACAACAACTTGCTCTGCCATTATATGGTTCTGAAGCAATGGAACATCATAGACCACAGTCGAATGGATCTGAAAATAGCAGCCAATTTTCAAAGGTCAGTATCTAATTTATTATTTTCCTTAAATATATATTCAAAAATACAAAACTTAAATACTTAATACAATAAATGTATTGCAGATTAAAATTGAAGGATCAGAACCTCATTCTCCATATCCTCCTGATATGTCAATGAATGATGATGAAGAAATTATAAGGGTAAATATTTAAAATAAAAAATACATATATCTATTGGTATATTTAAAACTGTTAAATTTATAATTTTTGTGTACACAAATTTATTTTTGTTTTGGTTATTCAAATTATTTGTATTAAAATTAAAATTTCAAGAGTCGACGGTATACTTAGATTAAATCATTGTTAAATATTAAATTTTTTTTTTAGATGGGAAAAATGAATAATTCATCCTCACCTCAATCAATGTATGGCGATTCAAAAAGTAATTATTTAATTAATTTACTTCTATTTTTAGCTTTAAAAAATATGTATGTGTTTTTTACCAAAATTGTGTGTATATTAACATAAATTATGTTACTTTATTAAATAGGTGGTATTGTAACTCCAGGAATTGCAACTTATGTCCCATCTCATAAGCCTGAGTGGAAAAGATACAAACAGTATACACGGCAAGATATTATGTCTGCAATAGATGCTGTTCGAACTGGCATGAGTGCATTACAAGCTTCTCGAAAGTTTGGAGTTCCGTCTCGTACTCTTTATGATAAAGTGAAGAAACTGGGTATAACCACAAGCCGTCCATTTCGTAGATCAGGAGTAAACAATGGCAATCTCGGCTTCGCGTATGGATTAGGTCCAGGTACTAGTAGTGTTATGTTCTCAGGACAAATGTCCGGAGCTGAAGATGAATCGGGTCATTCTACAGCCATGGAACATGCAACTGCTGGTTTCTTACATCATGCTCTTGGATTATCTGGAGTGCCTATAAAATCAGATCACGAAACTTCTAACAATGGGCATTCACCTCGTTCAGATAGAATGGATGATGGAGGCTCTCCTTGTAGCCCAGAACTGATCAAATATGCTGGACACAGAGAAGACACACAATCACCAACTCCGACAGATAATGATGACCAAGCACAAGATTTATCAGTTTCTCGTAAATCTGAGTCATCAATGCAAGCAACACCTACATCTAGAGTTATTATGGCGCCTATTAGTCAAACGCCCTCTGTACCTATGTTAGCCGCTGGTAACGATGATAGGGACTGAAATGGTGGTTTACATTGGATGGGCAGTATGTGCAATCCGAATTCAATAATTGAATTTAACTGAAACCCAAATCTTAGGTATAGGCTATTTGAAGTCAAACCTATTTTAGCTTTAGTAATGTCATTTTAAAATTTGCGTTAAAGACATACCAGGGTTAATTGGTGCAGAAAAGGTTGTACAATTAAATTGAGAATTTGCTCTTCATCATTCTCTTGGATTTAAATTATTTTAAGATGTTGACCCTATTTTATAAAAATTGTTAGTTTTTGTTTTATGGGTCAATCAAACTTGCAAATTTTGGGTATAACCTTAATTTAATTACGTACATTTTATTTACAATTTTAATTTTATGTGAATTCCAAGTCTGAAAAATTTAAATCAAAAAACATTGTTTCAGGTAGCTAAATAAATGGTTGTTTTTTACATCAAATATCAGGTAACATTTTTAAAAATGCCATTTAATCCCCACAACTGCTCAATTATCGTTATTTAAGAGTTCCTTGTATCAAAATATCTACCTAAAATTGTAGGTACCGATTGTAAATAACTGAATAATTACAAATGCTTATCCACTCTATTTTCACTTAAATGATTCCCTCCATTTATTATTATTTTTATTAATATTCATGAAACAGATATCTCAAACCGCATAAGACTGCTACTTGTTAAAATATTATGTAGTTAAGTAGTAATAATATACATGTATATTATATTTTGTTTAGTTAATTTAAACCAAGGAGACTGTATTTAATGTTAAATAATCTACACTGAAACTTCTAAATAATGTACAAATGTGTTCATGCAGTTCTATGTCATAATGTTACACAAACATTGTTAGAAGCTTTATTATATTCAATGCTCAGTGTATCATATATGAAAATCATGTGTTCATTAGTTTTAGCAAACACTATTTTGGGGGCCAATATTATATTTGTATGATTCAGTTACATTTCACATAGTTAAATAATAAGACTGAGTAGCCTTAATTATAAAAGAACTGATACACATTTTGACTGGTTTGATTTAAACATTCTCAGCTTTGTTCCTGCTGAGGTTTATCAATTTAACTACAAATCGCAATAGTATATTATTTATGATGTCTACAGGAACAAAGGTGTGAATTCAAGACTGAGTTGGTTTTTTGTTAAAAAAAAAAAAAAAAAAAAAACATTTAACTTGAATAGGGTTTAATAATTATATAATTTTAATTTTTGGTCATCTGTTATTGTAATATAGTTAATTGAATGAAAAAAGTAAAAAATTCACATTTGAATTTATTTGTCTGGGTAGGATGCAATTTAGACAAACTGGACTTTGTCGTTTTTATTTATTTGACATTTATTTGTTTTACACAAACTAGTATAAATCCTTAAAATATAATTTGAGGAAAAATGCTAAAAAATAAATTCTAAAACAAATTACTAATTTAAAATTTAAAATTTATTTATTTAGATGTACATGACTTCTAATTATTACAAGTATTTAAAATGAAATTAATAATATAATTAAAATGTATCTCATATTCTCATGTTTATGACCTTTTATTGTACATTTTATTATATATTACTATATTGGTATTAAAGACTTATGTTTTTATTTATTATTATTTAATAATTGTTTTGTTTTTGTTCGAGTTTTTTTAACTTTGGGCTTCATTAAGGGTATTTATTGTAATGCTAATTAAAAGTTTAGATTTATATGACATGTTGTTAAAATTATATTTACTATTTATTCTTTTTATACTTGCAAAAATTGTTCAATTATTTAATATTTTGGTAAATTGAAAAATTTATGTTTTGCGTTTTTGTTTATATCATAAGATTTCTACTATTTAGATTAAAAATTTAAAAATGTTAATTAAAATTTTTGTATTTAATATTAAAAAAATGAAGTTTTATATTTATTGTAAATGAAAGTTAAACTGATAAGTGCTTGAGCTTAATACATTTACATTTATGGAATATAAGGTTTAAAAATAAATTTAAGAATATTATGTTTTTCATTTGTACTAATAATACATTTGCAAATTTTAATGTTTTAAATAAGTGTTCTATATAATAAGTTAAAATTTTTTAATAATATGTTTAAATAGTTTAGATAGTTAGACTTACTATTATGATGATGATAATTTTATTATAATACTATTTTTATTTCGACTTCAACCCAGTTATAGTTTTTAATCTTTTTTTAACTAATTTTTTTAGGAAAATTGTTTACTAGGTATAATCATAAAATTTATAAATTATATTATATATATTACATATTAATAATATTACTATTTTATCTCATTTTTTAGAAGTGCTTATTTTTTCTTACATTGTTTTGTTACATCATATGCAAATTATTATCATGTATTAATTATTTATTTATTTTTTTTATTATAAGACTGAATATTGTTCTAAGTTTGTCTAACATAATTGATATAAATGTGTTTCTTCTCTTTAAATCTTATAAAAGTATGTATAGGGTTTATCCTTTGTAACAATAACTAATATGTTGTAGTAAGTTAGGTTTAGTAGTAAATCTTCATAGTTATATACTTTATAATATCAGCTATTCATCTGATTAAAAAAAAAAATTCTTTATAGAGCATGGTGTGTGTTTCATACTATCAATTATCATTGTATAGTTTAATAGTTATACATTTATTATGTAAATAATATATGTATTTTATATATATAAATAAATAATACAGACTACCTATCTATTACATATTTTTTAAATGTCTATTCATAATCCAATGGTAATAAAGTTGCAACTTGCAATTAGCCATTTTTTTTTTATTATAATAGACTCATTATGTATAACATTCATGCAATTAGTTAAATTTGTAAGTGTTAAACAACAATAATTTATCAATACATGCTAAATATTACAGCTCGAACTTGAAGATAAGTTTTTAATTCTATGAACATTTTAATAACCATATGGCTTGAATTACATATTTTTATTAAATCTAAATCCTGTAAACATAACTTTTTAAGTAGCCAGTAAGTAGGTATTTACAAATTATGGGAATTTAATCAATGTCTGATTGAATTTAGATACACTATCAAATTAATTTTGGGATTTGGACACCTAATTACTAATTTATACATTTGTCATTAGTCCATTACCTACCAAAATCTGTTACGTCATACATATATTCGACCAAGAAATATTATTGTAAAATGTAAATGAACAGGATAATGGAATTATCCTAAGTTTTTAGTTTTGAGTTTTAAATTTAATCGGTATTGCAATATCAAAGGTACCTAATAATATGTCAAAATATATTATCGTTTATATCTTAGACTTATTAATGTCTGTGATATTAATCACAGATCTAAATTACTTAAGTTAATTAACTTTGGTAATTTGGTTAATACTTGGCGACTGGGTTATGCATATACAATGCACAGCAGTGGCGTCCCTAGACCCTTTCATAGGGGGGGGGGGGGCAAACTTCATACATCACCTATATATTTATATGAAAATACACCAATTACTAGGTTTTTTACCAAATTTAACTCATCATCCGACATAGGCATAGTTATAGATACAAAAAACAAAGTATAATTAACAGAGTCACAGTTTTAAAATATTTGTGTACATATTGAATTATTAAATTTAAATGTAAATTAATGATATATTATATATATATAATAATTAGATATATTAAAGTAAAAAAGCAAAAAAAAAAATTTTTTTTTTCCTAGTGTTATATTTTTATAAAAATTATTAACATTTTAAGAAAGAAAATAGAGGTCATGGAGGGGGCGACTGCCCCATTCGCCCCACCCTTGAGGACGCCCCTGATGCACAGTCGTATGTATCAACATTTAAGTAGGTATATCTAAACGACGGTTATAACTGTGATCACAACAAAATTAAACTTCTAAACCTATACTACACATCAGAGCAAATTCCCCAAGTTTTTTTAAACAAAAACACTAAACAGTTAATAATTTGTGATCTTCCAAAAGGTGAATATAGTCTATATTATAATATACTTATGTATAATATATATATTAAAGGTCTGCACGGGCCGATAATTTACAGCCCGATCCGGCCCGACAATATTTTTTGACAGCCCGGGAATTGTTTTTTGTGAGTAAGCCCGGCCCGACAATATTTTTTGACAGCACGGCTCGACCCGGGAATAGTATTTTCCAATAGTATTTTCCACTCTAGTGACAATTTTTAAGAAAACGCGAAATTTTTCCAAAGTTGTTATTCATTGTAATTTTTAATTGTTTATAATTTTCACGGTAACCAGGAAACCGAATACCATGGTCATAGATTTAAGTATCCTACAGAATACAAATATCGGTAGGTTATAATATAACCCAGTGGTGCTAATCACCTAGTCTATGACATAAAAATCATGGAATATTTTTTTGATTGGTGGGGGGGGGGGCACCTTATGGTATTTTAGGGGTACTGCATCCAGAATTTACGTTAAAAATAAATGTTTAAATATTGTATTAACTATATGTAAGTGCTTTGATTTGCATCTGATGGTTACGTTTTTAAGAATGTGGCGTTGTTAGGAAGGGGAGGGGGGTGATGTCATAGTATAATATTTTGAACACTTCGACGTCACTGAATATGCTTGGTGAAGTCTATGCTTGTCTGAAACTTGTAGGCGCAGTCGGTGTTGAATAGCGAGACAACATATTTTGCAAATTTAAATATCTTAACAGTATCATTGAATAACGGGAAAAAAAATTTCTGATTGGGCCCGGAAAGTGATTTCAGCCGTCTATAGTTTACTAATTTTTTTTTTTTAATTAAAATTTATAAACACAAATTCTTAAAATAGCCGTTCAAATTCAATGTTTTTATTATACTAAATACAAAATATTATAATTATATACATAATATTGGAATGACAAGCGTAGGTATAATGTGAGGTGTTGGAAGTGCACGTGATGATAAATTAATTAAAGGAAGTAACCGAGACCTGAAATTAATTTAACAATGATGCGTTTTTTTTCTGTCAACGCCAAATATTTTTGGTATAATTAACATCTATTTTGTTGAGTATATTGTCTGTGAACATTCTTGTTAGATTTTACGCCACACAGATTGGGAGACGTGAAAAACTTATAATTATTTAATAAGAATGATAAACAGTTGTAAAAATTGCATTAAAAGCTACTAGTTCCAAATTTAAAACAATATTTCAGTTTATTAAATTACGTATAAATCAAGAAAATCTTATAAAAAATATATAAATATAGCAAATTTTTTAATTTAATTGTTTCTAATTAATTACAAAATAATACTTAGAAGATAATATTCATCTTCATCTGATGTAACTTGTGCTATTTTAATCTCAAAAATATACCTGAAAATTAACTCATAAATATGATGTCTACAAGGAAATTTGTACCATCTTTTTATATAATTGTATCTATATAAATATTATTTATTAAATCTGCAGGCGGCAGAACACGCCTTCTGAAAATGCAATATGTAGCCCCAGTTCCGATCGTTTGTACTTGTTACGTTTGTTCGTGTTATTTATAAATTATATATGAATTTAGTAATATAATAAATTATAATATTATGTCTCCAAAATATGTTTGATATTCATCGGTCGCTGTTTTCGTTGAAGCTATAACTTACTTACTACTTTCGTTCGGATATTCAGTACTAATAAGAATATTGAACATTGCAGTGATGTACGTGTTTTTACTATCAAATACGCCGGGCAATATATTGTTTTTTAACGAAATATGTAAAACAATTTATAATATACTACATTATTTCTAGCTGTATTTTATTACCCGAGGTTGCCAAGAGAAGTATAAGTATAACACCGAGATAGGTAATCCCCCTGCGTAGGGTTATATGAATTTACTATTACCTAAAACTTCCTTAAATTGCCCAAAATTAGTTTAAAATGTTTAGTAAGTAAATCTCAACCATAAATTAGATAATATGTAATATTATGGTTGTTACTCAATTTTATATTTATTTTGAAAAGTATTGTTAGCTTTCTGAAAACATAAGAATATTACAGAAAAATTATATACAATATTATGATAACAATTTTACAGTCTGTAAACAATTTCAATAATTTAAATATACAAAACGATTTTGATAGCTATTTAATATTAATTGGCCATTAATGACCATTGTAATGAATTACGTTAAAATTAAATTACATTGTTGCCAAATGTTCGTCAGTAAAATGCATTACACTTATGATAGTAACACTTCAATCCCTAATTTTGGTAGGTAGTAAATAATATGTGCTGGCCGCTTGGTGGTACCTTCTTAACGGCGTCCAAGTCAATCTCCAATATCCATAATTAGTATCCTCTATTCCTCCACCATCCAAAATCACCAGGTCACTAATAGTTTCCGCCAACAACCACCATACCAATCGGATCTTAGCATACAGGTTAGGTCACTTGTAAATTATATAGTATTATACAGTTTTTGTGCACCTGATCAGTGATTTATAAAAAATATTACCATCGTCAGTAACCAAGCTTTGTTTTGTTGTTGTTTTATCATTATTATTATTATACTGAAAACATATTCATACAAATTTTATCAAAACGATGTAGATACAAAAATTAAATGTTGACGAAATTAGATATTTTAATAAAAAATAACGATTATAGTTCCCTATTTTGTTGTAGGTATCTTCTATCTATTTCAAAACAAAGATTATTCAAAAACACAATTTCGTATATTATATATTATATAGTACACAGCGAATCTATAAATATAAAAAAATATGATTGTATACAGAGCATAAGATCTATGGATTTTTAATATTTATATCCATCATCTATGGTAAATACCAATCGTTGAAATTCATTGGAGAAAATTAACGGTTCTAATAATTTCATTGACCAAGAAAAAAAAGCCACCCATAGCCGAATTATTACTAAAGTATAAAAAAAATAATTGCATAATTCGTTTTATAAAATAATTTTATATTTTCTAGTTTCGTTATAAAGTGAGATGAAGACGAATGAAGATAGCTATTTCTTTGACGGTGGTGTACTGCACGTCTGTACTACAGGGCAGCTAGCTTTAACCGAATGAGTTTATTTTCCACGTAAGTTTATTTTCAAATTATCTTGGAGCTTAAACTTTGCGTTTACTTTTTAGTAGATATAAAAATAAGTATTTATTCGGTACCACGAATTTATATCAAGTATAATCTTCTAACTGCGTTACAAAAATTCATAAATTTTTATTCACAAATTCACAACGTATTAAATATGCGAGCCCGAATCATCCAAATCCCGTTTTAGTTTCACCCTCACACAAGGGTCGTGGAAATTATATATTTGAATTAATATATACTTTTATAAAAATTGTTACACATAAAAAACATGGGCATTCTTATGTTTGGTGAAATTGAATAATCATTATAATTATTTAATTATGAGGCCAATATTGTGGTTTCGAAAAGTTTACCGTAGGATTTTTTCTGGTTTTTTTCTGTGCTATTAATTTTAGATTCTGAACGAAGTGATGAATGTATTGATTTTACAATGATGTGTGTTTTTTTTTGTGTGTCTGTGTTCAGCATAACTAGTCGAAATAATGCTTCAACTTCAAACTTTGGGTGTGGTTTCCGATGTAAAAGTGAATATATTTGGTGCATTGTAGATGCAAAAGTAAACATTTTCCAACAGTTTTCAAAAAAATCTAGAAAAACAAAAAAAAAATGACAGAAAAACTGGAATTTTTACGCAAAACCAGTTTTCGACCAAATTGATTTTTTTATATGGTTGTAATTCAAAAACTAATCACTGTAAATACTTGAACTTTTCACAAAATGTTTATGTTAGTGTTATATATATATATACAGTTTAATTTTCAAAAAGTTTTGACTTTTTTCGAGTTATTTATAGACCACTGAAATTTTCGATTTTTATGAGAATTTTTTTTCGAAGTGTCGGTAAAAAATTTTGGATGACCAAAAAAACTTGAAAATTTAATACAAGGTTCCTTATATGTTGTTCTTATTGTAGCTAAAAAAAATTAAAAATTGTTAGTCACAATTTTTTTTTATAAGCGTTATTTATAGTTCAAATTTTTACGAAATATGTCGAAAACGAGAAGATTTGCAAGTAATTTTGAAGTTTAAAAATCATAAAATTTTTTCTGTTTATAACTAAGGATTAAAAATATAACATTACGTTTTCCATAAGTTTTCCTTAAAAGAGCTTTAGAGAAAAATCGAAGCGTCGTTATAGGAAAAATTTTAAGTGCGTTTGAATTTTAAATTTTTTCGAAATAGCGTAACGATAACGATATATCCTCAAACGATTTCAAATATTTGTTATTATTCAAAAAGTATAAGTCGTAGATACTTGAAAATTTTACCAGTTATTTAGATTGGCATTTTCTTTACATGATTTAATTTTCAAAATATTTTGACTTTTTTTGAGGAATTTATAGACAACTGAAATTTTCAATTTTTCTGAAAAATTTGTTTTGAAGTGTTGATAAAATTTTTTCGGTCCTATCAAAATACTTGAAAATTGAATACAAAGTTCCTCATAAGTTATTCTTATAGTAATTAAAAAATTATAAAAATACGTACGCACAATTTTTTTTTATTAGCATTTGAAGTTCAAATATTGACTAAATACGTAAAAATTACGAAAATTCGCAAATTATTTTAAGCTAGAAATTTATACAAAATTTTCTTTTTAAATCAAAGATTTGAAAATTTTTAATTATTTATAATATATCCTAGACTGACAAATCATCTCTGTTCAGAATCGTTTTTCGTATACAATGATACCTATCATTGCATTCAAATCTAATCTACCCTAGTCAGAAGTCCACCTCACCACCTAATGTACAGCAGAGCGACATCCACTTACCCGTTTTTTTTTTTAATTGTACCAGCACATTATGCTTTCGTATTTTAATTTCTTCAATAGATTCAATAGAAAATTTGCATTATTATATCATATATATTTGGACTTATATTATAGGCGTAAATGGTTTAATACAAAATAGGTAATCTATATGGCGATAGCCGATTGCCATAGTTGTAGAACACGCAGTCGATTAAAGAATATTAAATTACAATTAGCAAAGCATACGTACCTAAACAAAAAACAAAACTGCATTTCATTCATTTTTTTTTTATATATCCGAATATTTCAGTCTGATCTTCAGTACCTGTCAGAAGCGTTTCTACTTTGGCGTTGCAGTGCACTCGTGTCCACGGATACAACCAAAGCACAAAAGATTCGATATATAGGGTAAGTTTGTTTTCATATTATTTTGGGTGTTAGATTTAATTTTTGAGCTTTAATAAATATTTAATATCACGAAAAATATGTTATACCCAAGTATCGTTGACGCATATTTTATTTATGAACGCAAAACATATAGGACTCTTCAGACATTTTTCTAGGGATGGGTAAAATTAATGAAAAAAATAAATTAAGATTTTTTTTTACATTTTAAAACGGCGCGTTTCAGATAAAGCTTTTGAAAACAAATTTAAAATTTTAGGGGGTGGGAGGAATGTCCCGTTCTGCCCCCCCTGGCGTCGCTCATGGCACAAAATAAATAAATACGCGAGATCGAATAAAATAAACGACATCATCATTTTTCCGATTGACGGGAGTAGAATAATAATAGCTGATTTATAATTATGAACTGTATACATTTATTTTAAGTAGAAATCACATATTTTATTGACCATTAAAATTTATATAATAATTTATACAAAACATCGTTATGCTTCTAATGTATTAACACCATCGTAATCAATAATCAAATAAATAAATTTAGAGAAATAATTAAAATAATACAGTTATGATTAAAAATTAAAATGATAAACATTTTTGGTTACTTATTTTTACATCACATTTATTTATTTAAATGAACAATATTCATAAACTTGATACATGAACCTCTTTGGTATGAAAAGTTTGATTATAATATTATATATCTTTGGAATTGTCATATTAACGTAACAAAATACAATCTATGGCGATTATCAAAGTCGTCGCAGAAGACGTATTCGATTAAAGATACTAAAATTTCAGTTCGAAAACCAGACATAAACAAAAAAACATAATATACTGCATGACGAACGGTTTAATTTTTCAAGAACAACAATATTTTCAGACTTAAGTTTCCAAAGTGTTCCTACGTCGGCGTCGGCGTTGCAGTGCACAATCACACGTCTCGGATTTCAAAAATTTTTGGAAGCGTCGATGTTAAAGTAAGTTTTAAAAAGATATTATTTTGGTGCTTAAATTTACTTTTTATGATTAAAATAAATATTTATTTGCATGAAAAATATGCTTCCCGATGATTGTTGAAGCAATAAATAAGAAACAAATTCTTAATATCACGAAAAATATGCTGCCCAAGTCAAGTATCGTTGAGACGTTGACGCATATTCATAAAAAAATAAAATATCATATTCAGAAATAGAATTTGATAACGATGCAGTGTTTCAAAGACGAAGTTTTATAGCAGATATTGATTCGGATATGGGGTATGTATTTTTCTATTTTTCAGTAGGTTTCTTTTTAATATTCTGTATTATTAATCAGTGAACACATTTCTTGTAATTTTTCTGTTAATTGTATTGTAATTACTGGCATACACTATTTCGGTTATCGATTAAGTCACGATAAAAAATAGAAAATTGGTCAGGTACCTATATAAGATTAATAGATTTCCTTAATGATATTTAAATATTTTCACCCATTATCAGGTACGATGACCTGTTAGGTTAGGAGTGGTAAGAAAGGGGGGTGGGTTGGTAGAGAGGAATAGGGAAAGAGAGGGGGACAGATAGTGAGTAGGGGGTAAGGTAAGAAGGGGAGAGGGTGACAGATAGTGGGTAGGTGATGTAGGGAAGGGAGATAGAGGCAGAAGAGAGTGAGATGGGGGTAAAGTAAGGACTGGAGAGGGTAAATGAAAGGGGGTGAGGTAGGGAGAGGAGAGGGAGTTGGATAGAGTGGGTGGGAGATGTAGTGGGAGTGAGAGGGGTAGAAAAAGAGAAATAGAGAGAGAGGGCGAGTGAGAGATAAAGAGAGAGAGTGACAGGGGTAAAGTTAGGGAGAGTTAGTGGTGGTGAGTGAGAACGAGTGAGAGGAATAGGGAGAGAGCGAGAGAGTGAGAAGGTTTAGAGGGTTAGTTAGGTTAGGTGGCAGAAGGGGGAATAGTTAGGTAGAATAGTTGTGTTGACAATGCCGAATACGTAGGAAAGGATCTTGAATTGCATTGGTTACTCGACCTTTTGGCTGAAACTACCAAGTTAATAGGTTTACAACCTTCGACTTATTGGATAGAATAAAAAGAGTAGGTTGGTTACGCCGGTTAAGAAGATGTTAGTGCATTTCTTTTTTTTCTCACTGGCCCACTCACAACATAACAAATTTTATGTTCTTTATAATCATAATAATTTCTAAAATTGGAGTGAAGAGAATATTTGGATTATTATCTAGGGCTTATCATAAGCTTTTTAGTATATTTTGATTTATAAGCGAGTTACTAAATAATAGAATTGAGCCTAATATCGTCGTTGGGCGAGTAACAAGTCGTATCTCAAAAAAGTAAAATGTTTAGGAGAGACAGAAACGTGTTTATAAAATCAAGGTTAGCTGATAAATGTCAATTTTTTTTTCTCATCATATTAATATAATAATCTTTGATTGTAATATTACGGCACTTTCATATCAATTTGTACTTAGAATGTTTTCTGTGAGATACGATGTATTTCGATTTTTTATTTTTGAGATACGACTTATTTCTTGTGTATAAATAGTATAATACTATTCAGAATAATAAAAAAAAATGCAGCTCATAATAATATCAGACATACTTAGTATAATTCCTTTTTATTAATATTAAAACTTTTCAGAATTTTCAGGACCTGCTAGGTAAAATCATATTCTTTTTATTATTTAACATTATAATTTATAAAAACAAGTAACAATGAATAAAATACGTATCAAAATTGTTCAAACATAAATAATTTTTTAGTACCTACTTGGTAAAATCACATTCCTTTTATTATTTAACATTATAATTTATGAAAATAAGTAACAATTAATAAAATAAATATCAAAATTGTTCAAACATAAATATTTTTTAGTACCTACTTGGTAAAATCACATTCCTTTTTTTATTTAACATTATAATTTATGAAAATAAGTAACAATTAATAAAATACTTATACAAATTGTTTAGCACCTACTTGGTAGTAGTACATTTTATAATCATATTATAAAATATACATTATTTAAAAATATCAAATCGAATAAATATTAATAATAAAAAAAACATTTTTCAGTATAAATATAAAAAACATTTTTACAAGTGGTTATGTATAAAAAAACTATTTTTAATTTAAGGTAATAGCTTTGTTAATACTTTATTTTGTTATAAAACTCATGGCAGTCTTTTGGGAGAACAGATTTAAGCTGTTGCAAATGTTCCCACTTGGTTTTCTGAATTTTTAAGTCAGATGTATGTAGTGGCCCATATATTGTAGGAGATAAAGTTTTACTTGTTTTTTTTCTTTGTTTTTGAACAGAATTCAGATCTAAATAATCATCATCAAAATTAAGTTTAAATTCTATACTTCCATCACAGTTATAGCGAAGAGCCTTAATATTGGTAACAGTAGGATCTCCAGCCTTTTTACCAGGTCTTATAGTATCAAACCTGTATGAATCAAGTTCATATTTTTAAAAAAAATTTACATCACAATATTTTACATTGTATGGGAATGGTTTAGTCCTGGCACTTTTTGTTATCCTCATATAATCAGATGGCAAATAGATATCGGTATTTCTTAATTTATTTTCAATTGTTGAATGGACAGAGTCACATTCCATCTGTGTATGGCCTTTAGTTAAGTACTTTTGTTCAATAGAAATTGTATTATTAATGGCAAATTCCAATAATGCATTTGATAAAACACAATTTCTGTTTTGGTAACAGCAACCATCACTCCAAAGTATAATATTTTTTAATGGATATTTTAAGTTATACTCAGTTATTTGATCTATTATGCAACTTACAAAAGATGATGCAGAGAGGTCTGACTGTGTTTCATCCCACCAATAGCATGTACATTCATGAGAGGATAAATTATACATGGTAAAATTATGTACACATAATTTACACTTGTAGTATAAAGCACTTGCTTTTAAATTTGGGCAAATTTTTACTGCCTGGAGGTCCATAGTGAATACAATGATTTCATTACACTTAGCTTTTTCTTTGTCTCTATTTTTTTCTTCCCTGCTTCGATCTTTATCCTTTATATGTTCATTCCATTCATCCTCCCCGATATTTTTGGTTTGGTAAGAACAAAAAATGTCACATTGATCCTTTTTAGGGTGGTAAACAGAAAAATTTGTTTTGTTATAAATCTCATTAAATATTTTTCTAGACACTGGCTGTTTATTTTCTTCATTACACATTAAACCATACATATTGAACAATTGAGATATAGATTTGATATATGGCTCAAAATATAACCTTGAGGTAGATTTCCTACAATAATGTGAGGGTAGTTTTGGCAATTTTTCAAGAAACTCAGTCACAAATTTCCTTTTTATTTTTTCTGGAGTAATTCTCATTGTAGATCTTTTGTTTTTTTCTTTATTTGTCTCACAATTATTCAACTCAGTATCTTTTGCAGTTAGGCACCAAGTTAGAACTTGTTTTTCTCCTAATCCAAGTGTATTTAAAAACATTGTCTTACATACACATAAATATGCATCATTAACTTTTAAATTGTAAGACATAGTACTGTTTCTTCGTGATGATTCGACTGTTCGTTGTTTAACAGGAGTGGTTATTATTAAAGATGTTACATAAGTTTTTTTTTCATCCCAGTTTAAATTTTTCCAAAAATGATTAAATATTCCTAATCTATTTACTTCAGCTATTTCATTGCATTTTCTTTTTTGAGATTTTCTACATACATCACTATTACAAGCTGGCCGAATATTTTTACCAACTCTATTAACATTTTGTAAAATTTGATTCCTCTTTGACCGGCTATACCCTAAATATGGGTCTCCAGTCATCCTTAATTTCTGATTGAGTTTTCTTTTATAACTGACTGCCATACTTTCTTTACTAACTGTAACTGCATAATCCATATCCAAATCATTACTATCATCAGCACTTAACACCTCTACACCATCAAAAACAAGCTCATCTATATTGAAATTGTTATAAAATTGATTGAGTATTATAACATTAATATTATTTATTATTGTATAATAATTATATTATTTAGTTTAACAAAAAAACCTACTTTCGTTTGACAGAGAAATTTCCTCATCAACTACATTTTTTCCTGTGTTCTCAGTAATATTTTCATCATTCTCACTATTAATTTCATCATAACACAATTTCTTTCTAGCACTTTCAACATTTTCACTAGCAGATGTTCTGGGATTAACAGTATTGTCTACTTGAATAATATTATAATATTGCGTATTAATTAAAAGAAGTAGAATTCATTAAATACCTATCAGATTTTACTATCAAAAACTTACTATAGTTTCTAAGAGTGCACTCAACATCATTATTTGTTATATCATCAGCGTTATTCATTACAATATCATTACTACTCATATCCATATCTAAAGATTTTACACGTTGTTATTGGACAAGAATCATTTTATATTATGCGACAAAATATTATAACTAACCATAATCTGACATGTTGTCCATTTCGTTCAATAGTTTATCAATATCTTCTTCGTCCATCATAATTAATATTAAAAAATATACTTTTTTTTAATAACAAAGTATGGAATATAATGTAACAATATTACACTTAATTGACTAGTTACTTACTAGTCATATTTAAGGCTAGGATAACACATTTAATTCGATTTCAGTTTCGCCACAAATGAGTACACACTAATATTATTTCTAATAATAATATTATGTTAACATGCCATATTAATTAGTGATATTATCAAAAATCGTATGAAATGAGATACGACATATTTCATGATCAACATTTTAATAACTGAGTTACGACCATGATACTATTTTATTTCTAACCTCTTTGAAATTAAATAATGATAAGATGTAATTTTATCAAAAGATCTGTTATTTTTCCCTGCTTTTTTTGATGTATAAAACGCAAAATCGATTTTTTTTGAGATACGACTTGTTACTCGCCCAACGACGATATGAGATGTTCTAGATAATAATCATACCTTTAAATTTTTAAAAGAAGCCATCTCACTCTAACTTTAGGAATTATTTTGATTATATTGAACATAGAATTTGTTATGTTGTGCGTGAGTCAGAAAGATAAAACAGAATGCACTGACATCTTCTCAAGTGTTATCAATATGACCAGGCTATTGATTGTTGACTGTATTATTAGAATTTTGTACAAGAAACTTTTCTAAGTATCCAATTACAGCCGTGTATTCAAATTTAAGAACCTAATATAACATGAAAATGTAGCCCATGATGGCGCTGCTCCTACACTCCACATATATAATGTCGCCATCATGCCAAATGTAGCTATGTGTAGTGTGTACTTTAGTAGTTTTGAGATATGTTCATCATTGATTTATAAGTCCAAAACTTAACGAATATTTAAAATGCATGTATAACTATTATAACATAATTCTACAAAAGTCAATCTTCATAAATTTATTTAAACTAAAAAATCTTAATTTACTAATTTAAATTAATAATAAAAGTTGACCCCTTGACAGTGTTTTACTTGAGCACTTATAAAAAAGACCAACTAAAAGTATTATTTTGGTTATTTAATATTTTCTTAGTATAATTTTAAACAAATATTTTATTCACATCTTAAAGCTAACAAATTTTATATATATTTACAACGTTACTAAACATACTATAGCTTTATTTATCTTAACAAAAAAAAAAAAAAAATGAAATTTTTAAAAAATAACATAAAATTATTATAACAATTAAAAAAAAAAAATCAAACAACTTTAAATCATAGAAGTGATTTGCTATGGTGTAATATTATTGTGGTAGATTAGTCAATATGTAATTATATCCGGGTAACCGTATGGGAAATAATAGCATTACATTAGTTATACATAAAGTGATGAGCTCAGCAATTGGACAATAAAGTTTTTATATAAGGGCGTGATGGCGATTTATTAAATTCACTAAAAATAAAATAAGTTATGGCATAAATAATATAATTTGTATACTTTTCTTAAAATACTTTACGTCTTCATAAGACTGGATATCAACTTTAATTAAAATAATAAAATAGTATTTGGATATTATAACTCAAAGATCTGACTTTTTATATGTTACTCCATGTCATATACCCTTAAAAAAGCGAATCTCAGACCATTTATACTTTTTTTTATTGCCATAGATAATTGACTTATGAAAATAGAAGGACGATAATATTTAAATACAATAACAGAATTAAAAAAGATTTTGGACAGTTTTTTTTAAAAATGATATGAAGTTGTAATATAAATATATTCATCATTTAATATTTTAAGTAACATACGTATTGTAATTATAATCTTTTTTATCTTACATAAGAAAATTATGTTATTAATTTTTGATGGTTTCTATATAATGTATAAAGTATATTTGCGTCCTGGTAGGCACGATGGTTGGCCACGTTGGTGACTTGTTCTGAGGTTACGTATCGACCGACGTCGCTAGCTCCCGGATGGGTGACCACCTGGCTTCTTAGTGACGAATCCTGGTCCTATTTACATGTGCTTCAAACCAAACAGTAAAAAACATAGCCATGCAGTTTATGCCTTAAAAAAAGGAATTAACCTCTGGCCTGCTATATGCACACAACACTAGATACTATGTACCTGCAATCCCAAAAATAATATAATCAAACCTAATAATTGGGTACACAAAAAGTGCATATTGGGGCTTAGTGTGGCGCGGTGATTGGCTGTAATGTTAAAAGTGTGTCAAGCATCGTCTGGCGTCACTAGCTCCCGGATGGGTGACCACCTGGGTTTTTAATGACGAATCTTTGCCCCATATGCTCATACGTGTTTCTAAACCAACCTGTGACCTACAGAATGCTAATAGGTAGCCATAGTTACCGAAATTATTTTAGAAAATAAAAATGTATTATTTAATAATACAAATGATACGAATACAATATTTTACATTGCTTAAATCTATAAGCTATAAAGTACTTTAATTCATGCTAAAAAATTTCAAGAATATTAATTAGCAAATCGTATGTCATTTGATATATTATAAATGATTGAAATTTTTTCTGGACACATTATCTGTCTTTATGAATTTATTGTTATTAAAAAAAAAAATGTTTAGATCATTTATCATAAGATTATAATAATTAATTATTTCTGGTGTTGAGGGTCGTTTTTATATAGACACAATGGAAACATAAAATAAAATTATCATGATGCCACATGGTGATGATTGGCCGGTGCACATATATTGATAATAAACAGATTCCTTAGTTTTCAATAGTATTAATAGGTCAACTAAACCCTATACGACTTGTAAGTTAGATACAATACTGGAGGATAAATCATTAACAATTGTTTGTCGTCACATTTAAAATGTATATATAAATGTATGACAATATGTAATATGTCATACATAATATATGACTATACTCGTATGTATGAATATGGCGACGAAGTCCTAAAAATCTAAAAGGGTGAAAAATATTACAAGAGGTCCAATGTATTAATATCGGCAAAAATAGAGTACCATGTAGAGGAAAGTGGACAATATACCGTCCTATCCTAAATTTTAAAAATAAAACATTGGAAAAGGGTTCGGTGCCATTGATGGATGATTTAAGTTCTAAGAGGTTAACAATCAATAGATCAACTTGATATGCAAACACTTATGTCGGAAACCAACTAAGAATCTTTTTATTCAAAGTGTCCAAGGTAATCTCTGTTGGTCACGCGATACCTAAGTACTATTTATCGTTGTACCACCACTCAAATTGATACTTATTAAACTCAGTGCCGTATCCAGGATGCTACGGCACTGCCTTCCCCGTGTGACTAGCAGATGGTTACATAAGTCATAGGAAGGTATTTGTAAACCTATGGTGAGTTGAAGCTATGTGATGATAGATGACTATCATCACTGTCGTTACCTTTGCAATGATCTTTTCCTACTAACTATCAAGGTATTCGACATTGTAAACATAACAACGGGAGAAAATATATAAATATTGTTGAAGAAATGTTTTATAGGTACCTGACTAATATTACCATAATAGATAACACGGTTTTAAAGCCGAATTAGCGTAATAACAGTATTACAATCGGTTTAAGATTTTGAATATTAAACACTGCACTTTGTACTATTCATATTCTTAATCGATCATTTTTTTTTTAAATTTTTTTTTTGCTTCTTGAAATGCGTTTGCCTGCAGTGGGCACCAGGTCACCCCTCCGCATTTTTATTTTCTCTAAGTTCAATAAATTAAATTTTTTTTTGTTTCATGAAATGCGTTTGTCTGCGGGCGCCAGGTCGCCCCTCCGCATTTTTTTTCCATTTTTTCTCTAAGTTCATTAATTTAAAAATTGTTTTTTGTTTCTTGAAATGCGTTTGCCTGCCGGCGCCAGGTCACCCCTCCGCATTTTTTTTTCATTTTTTTCTACAAGTTCAACGTGTCCCCTTCACAACTTTTTTCAAATCATTTCAACAAAGTAAATTTTTCATTTCATAATTTCAACATTGTTAACCTGGTGCTCTCTCAACGATCATTCTCGAATAAGCTTATAATTATCAATTGTATTTTTTGTTTAAAAATTTTAACATTACACACTGCAGTTTCTACTATTCTTATTCTTAATTGATCATTTTTTCTTAAATTTTTTTTTGTTTCTTGAAAAGCATTTGCCCGCGGGCTCACGTGTTCCCCTTCACATTTTTTTTCAAATCATTTCAACAAAGCAAATTTATCATTTCATAATTTCAACATTTAACAATGTTAAATTTTTTTTTTCGTTTCTTGAAATGCGTTTGCCTGCGGGCGCCAGGTCGCCCCTCCGCAATTTTTTTTCATTATTTTCTCTAAGTTCAATAAATTAAAATTTTTTATTGCTTCTTGAAATGCATTTGCCTGCGGGCGCCAGGTCGCCCCTCCGCATTTTTTTTTTCATTATTTTCTCTAAGTTCATTAATTTAAAAATTGTTTTTTGTTTCTTGAAATGCGTTTGCCTGCGGGTGCCAGGTCGCCCCTCCGCATTTTTTTTTTCATTTTTTTCTACAAGTTCAATAAATTAAAATTGTTTTTGTTTCTCGAAATGCGTTTGCCCGCGGGCGCCAGGTCACCCCTCCGCAATTTTTTTTTGTATGTACTTCTCGCATTTTTTTTTCATTACTTCTCCAAGTTCAATAAATTAATTTTTTTTTTTGTTTCTTGAAATGCGTTTGCCCGCGGGCGCCAGGTCACCCCTCCGCAATTTTTTTTTCTAAGTTCTTCTCGCATTTTTTTTCATTACTTCTCTAAGTTCATTAATTTAAAAATTATTTTGCTTCTTGAAATACGTTTGCCTGCTGCGCCAATACCCTCCTTCTCAATTTTTTTTTTAAATTTAATTCTACATCATTTTTGTGTACACAATTTTTAAACCTTGAGTAACTATATAATGACCTCTAAATAATCATTCTCACTATGACCTGGAGACTACACACTGCAGTCTTCAATATGTATTCCTATGCCCTTGCCCTTGCCCTCGCCCTCGCCCTCGCCCTTGCCCTCGCCCTCGCCCTCGCCCTCGCCCTCGCCCTCGCCCTCGCCCTCGCCCTCGCCCTCGCCCTCGCCCTCGCCCTCGCCCTCGCCCTCGCCCTCGCCCTCGCCCTCGCCCTCGCCCTCGCCCTCGCCCTCGCCCTCGCCCTCGCCCTCGTCCTCGTCCTCGTCCTTGTCCTTGTCCTTGTCCTTGTCCTTGTCCTTGTCCTCCTTTTACTCCTTCTCCTTCTCCTTGTTCAATAAATTAAAATTTTTTTTTTGTTTCTTGAATTGCGTTTGCCTGCGGGTGCCATGTCACCCCTTCGCATTATTTTATCATCATCTAATTTTTATTTACAAGCATTTCAAATTAAATAGGAAGTAGGAAATATAAAGCTTTTTCTTAGTTTCTCTGGAAAGAAGCTTAGATCTGAATAATTTACTCATTGCATAATAGCCACGATTTGCCGTATTTAGCCTCAATCTGGTTAGGTTAGGTATATTATTATATTGTATACAGTGTATACACTGTACACAATATGACATTCTTAAATGAAATTTTTTTTAGTGCAATTGTTAGACTAGGTTTTGCCAAAGACACTACACCTCTGCTAAGTTCAAACTTCTATGATATGCAGTGGCGTAAATACGGGGGGGGGGGTTTGGGTGTCGTATCCCCCCCATGACCTTTTTTTTAAAGATTGATTAACTACATACCTATGTACTTCATTATCTAATAATATCTAATAATATTATTATTTTTTTTTTTATATAAATGTATATATTGAGTATATATTGAAATCAAATACCTCGGAGAATTAATATTATTATAAATAGCCTATATTTTATACTTTATAAAATAATACAAAAAAAACAAATCCTTTATGCTAGTTGTACATAAATACTTCATACCTAGTTCGTTAGGTTAGGTGCAGCCACGCAATTTTATAAGTATCACTATTGCAATATGAATATGTTTTGTGTAAGTTTTGAGTTTGTTAATACATTTGTGTAGTGGTACAAAAATAAACCACCGAGCCGTAAAGTATTATTTTATCGTGGATCGATGACGATCGAAAGAATATTGTCATATCTGTCCTATCTTATCCTATCCTAATATTTTTCCGTAGTCCTATTGAACTAAAAATAACTTATCGATTTGTACACTTAATCGGAATTTATTCCATGTCTCATGTGTACATAAATATATTATTCTAAATTCTGAAAGGTGCTTATAATAAATACTTTTTATTTTTTTTTATGGGAGGGGGGTATAGCCGTATAGGTAAAATGTTAAAATATTTTATCCCCCCCCCCCCCACAAACATGGCCAAATTACGCCACTGATGATATGCACAATAGAAAGTGGAAATCATCATATTTAGGTCCTTTTGCATCAAATTTGATGGCCGTACCTACTTAACGATTGCCTCGGCGAGAAAAAAGTAATATTTTTCGTCAATGAAATTCCAATGACTGTTGATAAGTATGGATGTACTTTATGTCCATGTACGTTGATCGAAAATATTTTTGATCCCATTGTTTCTAGTCCATCGTGTACGTTTGATGAAAATAATTCACCAGCTTCCATGAGTGTGTACAACAACGAATATACTCTTTCTAATTTGTTTATTAATTTGTTTTTCTTATTCTTTTTACTAATAACAATTATAATTTATGTATATAATGTATAACATCTTAAAATTTTGTTTTATGAGTACAAATGCATATAATATTCTAATAACATAATAACCACTATTGCAGTTCGTTATTTCACATCGGTTATTCTTTAATACATACTTAGATGTTATGTACCTACGTACTACACTACTACGCAGTGTTTGATATTTGTTTCTGAGATGTGTGATGAATGTATTAATTCACCCGAGTATACCTAAGTGTCTGGTTGGTCCATCGTTTAGAGTCTACTTTAGACAGTAACCATATTCTTCACTATTAACTGGCAGCTTAAGAGCCGGCAAGAAGGTAACTACCTCCAAACATCTCCTGTATGTATTGGGTGGGCAGGTTTTGATAATATAGGTAATTCCATGGCTGTTGATATTATACACCATGTTCTATAGTTGCGTTTAAACAGGAATTTTTCGTAAGCTTAGAGAAAAATATAAGAAAGTTTCATTGAACAAGCATTGGGAATTCCGTGTTACAGATATTGTTCTTATAGTTGACAGGAGGTTGCTTTGTCCTTCAATGGCTAAAGGCCGACTAACTATAGTTTGCGACACGGATACAGTTTCACCTAGTGTTGAGAAATCGATGTCTGGCAATCTGAACCCATAAGTTTTTTCTAAAATTCTGGAAATCTTTATTAATAAAATAACAACCCTAAGTTTATTGCAGTGTTGTCAGAGAAGTCTTTGAAATTATTGTCTAAAGTACAAAACACTCATAAAATCTACATTTTTAGCAAATGGACCCCGGCTGTGAGGCAGAACAGTGTAAATCCAATGTAAGGTTCTTGTTTAACTGTAGACCTCCATAAGTCACGACAGACTGGTTAGAACCTGAAGGTTCATCGCTAAATGTATGTATTGTTGCCTCATAGAGCACTCCAAGACAAGGAATCTCCTCATACAAGTCGTCGATTCCTATGAATTATGTCGAATAATAATAATAATTTTAGTTATTTTGTTGTAAATTGCTTAAAAATACTGTTCATATTATACTGAACCAAAAACGTAATAATTTTTAATAGGCACATAGGACCTTATGTTATATACATATACCTAATAGTTAAAGGTAATAATGGCGAACATTTTACTATTTTACAATATTGTTAAATAATTACAACAAAATGAACACCCCCCCCCCCCCCCAATCAAAGAATTTTCGAAAACAGCTATCCAAATGTCTTGTACGTCATTTGCATGAATTTGTTTGAGAGTTATTAGAATTTGTATGATATCTAATTTCGTCGAAATATGAATTTAAAATTTCTATAATAACTGTTTACATAATTTTTTGATTTTTGGTGACAGTATGAACAGTGTCGGCCTGGGATCTAAAGGGATCATGAGGAATTTTTTTCAAAGGGCCTCTCAAAAATACCGCTTTAACTTTTTTGTTAACAGCTTTCACTGTAGTAAAAATGTTCAAAATGTTAACAATATCTATATTTATACAATATGTAACCACAAAATATGATATACATATAAACAAATTAAATTACTTAATAGAACTAGATTGTTGTATTGTTTAATTTATATTAGTAGTCCTTTTTAATCAATTTGATGAGTTAGCCACATTGTCAATCAATTTTCGATTTCGATTTCTATATCTTTTTCTACAGCCATCATTATTAACGGACCCAAATGTTCTTGTTTTATAGTTGATCGTAATTTTGTTTTTATAATCTTTAGTTTTGAAAAAACTCTCTCGCACGAAATTTGTGTAGATGGTAAAAATGTGTAAAAATGTGTAAACTATAAATAAATTACAAAATAGATTTGATTCAAATGATAATTCTCGAATTATTACAAAAGCACAATAAATACAATTTCTGCATTTATTACAATCAGTTTTTTTTTGTTACTTCATCTTCACTCTCGGTATCATTAGATGATTCAGTTTGAGTATTTGTATTATTTTTGTAATTTAAATCACTAGAAGATTAATCTGGTAGGACATTTTTTAATTGAGAAGCATATTGTTTTAGCTCCAAGCATATTACTTGTCTGTCTATACTCCTTCTAATTCACAAATAGTTTTTAAAGCATCTCTATGTTTCATTGACTCGATGTCGGAAAATGATTTTGGGTCTAACCAATTGCAGTCTCTGAGTAAATTTGAGTAGCTTGGGTATCAGCACGCAGTGCGCACACGATCGGTAAATGTACGTTTGATTATACACTTGTATTTAAACATTTTCAACAAATGCAATAAGGCCTCATCTTGAAAAATACAGGTCGGGGCTTCGGATGCGATCGCCTCCTAGCCGCCTGGGCCAGCCTGACACTGAGTATGAACTACTTTATGAGAAATCTATAGTTTTAAATTTTAAAAACCCCCGTTTTCCACCATTTGTTTCTCATTTTTTACGACGCTTTTTCAAAATTGAAAATTACTGTGAATTCTTAATTTTGATCACTCAAAAGTACCTACCAATTAAATTCACAACACATATAAGTAAAGACGATAAAGTTGAAAATTAAAGCATCACCATCTCTTTTAAAAAAATGATAACGGACAGAAAAAAAAACACAGTACTATAAAATAAGTACGTTCATCGTTCTGTTCAGAATCTGAAATTTACATTAGTCTTTAAAAGCCTCGGAAAAACACAAACAAATAAAAATAAAAATCATAAGAGAAACTGAGAATTTTACATAACATCAGTTTTGTTTATTAGTGTTAAAAAAAATAAGAACCATGCATTCCATGAATCTGTAACTGAATGTATTAATAATTGACATATTATAGACATCGTACAAGCAGGCTCTCGTGTTATTCCGTGTTCTAATCTTCATGTTACCGATGATAACGTTATCAACGTTATCATATTCATTTCCGAAAAAATAAATAATATTATCTATATTATCTATTTTAACATTATCTAATTCAAAATTAAAAAAGTAAACAAAATTGACAATTTATTACTAATATTAGTAATATTTTAAATTTCAGATTAGTAATTAGTAATTACCAAAACTTACATTTTTTACTTTTTTCTGTCATATGCAATTGATTTTAAATAATTATTTAGTATTAGAACTAAAGCTTGTAGGTATTAATGAAGTGAACAATTTTTAGATTTTTGTAAAACATGAAATATAAGAAAATATCTTTGCCTTTTGACGAAAATTTTATCAGGTAAAAAATATGTAAAGTAGATAATCATATATATTTAAGCAAATTAATAATGGTTTAATTTTTTCATCATTTTTTTTATTTTTATAAGTTCTAACTATTTGTTTGTCGTTTTCTATCGCAATATTGCTTTATAATAATTTGTACATTTCTATAATTCTATTCATATAATATGTTATTAAGATATATAATCATTAGTTTAATTTGCAAACATATTTTACATAAAAATAATAACAATGATGTAGTATCATACTAAATGTACTATGAAACTAATTGTTGTTAATTTTTATCAAATCGATATAATATAGGCCAAACTTCAGAATAATTGTTTTATTTTTAATATCAATTTTTCTACAAAAACTAGTTTATTTTTATTTATTTATTTTAGTTAGTTTTCTTATGTTATAACTTTCTGAGATTTTAAATTTCTTTTTAAAAATAATATGATTTTAGAATGTTGAACAATATATTTTTATCTATTATAATAATCTAAAATTCTAACAAAATATTGATCATTAACTGTATACTTAAAGATGCTTATAGAAGTGTACAGAAAGTATATTTCTATGTTTAGTCAATTATTTATTAATTTGTTTATTAATATAAATTATCTTTATTATAGCTCAATTCAAAACAATACTAAACCAACTATTATTGTTTCTATATTTGGAAAATCTTCATTAATCTCAAAATCATGCAAGGCTCGATTTGTAAATGACTTCTATGATCGTCCAATATTTAATTCATCTTTAGTACAAGCGACTTCAATTTCAAAACTCCAGGTAAAAAATTCAAAATCTTATTAATTCATTTGATATTTTAAATGGTCAGTTTAAAATTTTAATATTCTTTATTCCTATACCTTATTAATAATTTGATTTTTGAACATTCTATAATTTTTTATTTGATATCTTTAACTATGTAATGTTATAAACTCATAAATAATAACATTTCTTCATCAATAGATATTAAGTTTAAAAGAAGTATTCTCATTTAGTGTGAACCTATATCACTTATGGCTATTTTAATTTTAAATTACATAATTTTAATGATACGGTTTATTTTCAGTCATCAATTGAGTGTTTTTATGACGAACCAGGCGGGATTGTTTATCTTCACTTAACTGGTATTTTTGATAGTTATACAATCACCCAAAATATTGATGAACTATCAACCGAAATCGAAGAAAAGGTAAGAAAAATATATTATTTCAAATTTTATTTGTACTGAATATTTAATAATATCTTACATGTTTGTCTTTTTTTAAATATTTTTAGGGTTTTCTGAGAGTTTGGTCATCATTGAAGTACAATTATGCATGTTCATTATTGTTTTTGTTTAATGTATCACACATTCTTGTACTTACAAATCCGGTCCCTGTATTTGACACTAGCTACTTGAGTTATTTCAAAGCTCTTGATTGTTCACGGTTAATTTCTTTTTTTAAATTTAACTTTCTTTGCAATTCTCATTGTATTTATTTTAAATATTCTAATAGCTGTAGTATTTTTATTCTAGATCAAAATTCTTCAATGCAATAAAATCTATTTTGTCAAAAATACCTAATGTATCTGCAAGTTGGATGGAAAACACCAGACTATGTTCACCAAGATTATTATTTTATTATGAAACATGTCCAAATGAATTTAAAAAAACCAAGTAATATTAGTTATTATAGAAATTTATAGAAATAATAATTTTTTTTATTTTACCTAGGCAAACAAATGGACCATGTCACCCAGGCTTAAAAAAAGCTGAACATTCTTTAGAAGACCAAATTTACTGTATACTCAGAAAAAGACGAATTATTTCAAATATAAGGTATTCAAATTGGTTAATTTATTAAATTATTTTACAAATACATGTTATACCTATGTGTATTAATTTTTAAAAATGCAGTACTCAATCAATTTTTGCTATCCCAGCTAATCAAGAATATGTATTTATGGATGACGCACCTGATCAGGTTTTAGACTGGGATGAGTTTTTAACCAACTCATTGATAAATTTATGCAATAGTTCATCTGTTGGTATGTATTCACTACATAAATGAGATATTTTGCTGTATAGGTGGATAATAATTAATAATTAATAATTTTAAAATTTGTCATAGAAATTAAAGATCGTTTCATCGATTGTGAAGTTAAAGAAGATACTGAAAATGATTTTTTAAATAAAAGTTTGTAAAAAAAATAAAACTACCTTTTATAGGCAATTAAATAATAAGGAACAAAATATAATTAAGTTTATGAAAATTTGTTTCAGGTCATAATATAAAAAAATTTCTATTTGACCATATTGATGTAGCTTTCAAAAGAGGATTTGATGATAATATAGGTAGACATGCTATTACAATTCCAAACTATTTTGAGGTACTAAACTATTTTAATTTGATACAAGATAATTAATTAATCTAAATTAACTAAAAAAAATGTCAATCGAAATTTTTGTAAAAGTAAATTATTGTTTTTTCCAATCTGTAAATTAGTATAATGCATAATTATGAAATGTTCCTCCATTATTATTTATTCATTACTTTCATTTTTTTTTTTTATAATACGATTCTTTTCCTAGATTCCACATAATTTAATTTATATACGACTGCCTTGATCTTCATCTACTTGGTTTCTTGGTTTCCCTTTAAGAGGACGTGATACCCGCATGTGTTGTCTCCGTCTTACAAATGCGTAACATGGTACATTTTTCGCTCAGCAGAATACGTGTAGCTCCGTTAACTTAAAAATTAGAGTGAACTGACCTCTTATAAAATTTAAAGGTAAGATTATTATCTAGACAACCTCATATGCTTTTTATTTTATATCAAATTTAAAGCAAGTTACGAGTATTTTAAAATTGTGAATTTTTTGTGCATCTTAAAATACTCATAACTTCCTTTAAAATTTAAATATATTAAAAAGCATATGAGGTTGACTAGATAACAATCATACCTTTAAATTTTATAAGAGGTCAATTCACTCTAATTTTTAAGCAAACGGAGCTACACGTGTTCTGCTGAACGTAAAATTTACTATATAATGCACTTGTAAGACAGAGACAACACATGCGGGTATCACGTCCTCTTAATAATTTTAAGCTTGCATTATTCTTTTTGAGATTCCATATCCACTCTCTTCTTTCTGCAGTTGTCATCTATATGATTCTCTTTTATCTCATAATTTACTTCTTCATTTGACACTCGATCTATCTAAGAAATTTTAATACAAATTACTAATTTAGCTTACACTAAGTTTCACAAGCTTCTATTTTTATTCAATTAGTATTCAATGTAGTGCATTACTCTATTCAAAATAATGTTATAATCTATTTTTGTGTTTTTCTGATGATTATGTTTGTTTTTTTGTTGGTGAATTGTTTTCTCTTTTTGAAAAATATAATCTTAACTTCAGCTATTCACAATTAATATCCATTGAACTTTTCTTTTCGCTTGTAATTTTACTTCCAAGGTTTGTAAAACTGTTTGTTATTGTCTACAGTTATATTAATGTCTACTTGTTATCTAATATGTACTAGTAATTTTATCTCGGTCTCATTAATTTTCATGTTATCGTCCTGTTTTAGTATCTTATTTATTTTTATAGCATTCTCTATACCTTTTTCACTGTCTGCTATCATTGTAATCTGGTACACAAACCTCAACTTTCTCATGTTTTCATGTTTGTTCTAGATTTAAATAAAATAATGTAGGTGATAAATTACACACTTGCCTTTTTGTATTTTGCTTTATCTTCTTCTTTTATTATACCTCATTAATTAACATAGGCATTAAAGTTTATATATTATTGACATCTGTATAAAAAGTTTATCTATATTTTGAATTGCTCGGTTATTCCTTTATCTTTTTTTCTTAAATTCAAATTGATTGTGTGAAAAATGTTCACCTATTTTTATTTCTATCCATAAGTGTACAATTTCCGTTAAAATCTTTAAATGCAATATTGGATTTATTTTTCTATGTTCCTCACATTTTTGTTTGAATTGAACCATAAATAAGACATATTAGGTATTAGGTGTATTCATGTATGATGATACATTTTATCCCTGTGAAATTAAAGAAGGCATAAGTGTTATTTTTTACTTATTTAAGTTTAAAATTTACTTGTTGTATGTTATATTTTATTTATTATACTCATTGTTTCAATGATTATTTCAATGTTTTTTTCCATTATTAATTATTGATACTATTTTATATTTGGATTTTCAATTATTGTTCTTAAATTTTTTTGCGTTAGGCTCCAGCTTTCGGTACATGGTGTCTAGTAGCAAATGAAATGTACAATTTATTTGTCTTGGCAAACAATCTTGATGAAGAGTCTAAAATTGCTATGGAAACGTTGAGATCAGTTTTAGATATTGATACCAATTTTAGTGAGAGACGCTGCCGTAAAGTTCAGCCTATTGCCATGGCAGCCTATCAGGAAAATTTGCCATCTCATTATAACAGAAACTATCATGACACTAAAGTATGATATGATAAGATACAATAAGTAGTTTAAATAAGATGTGTATAATTTTTTGTATTTTGTAGGTAGCTCAAGCACTTTCAGTATTCGCTCAACATGCCCGTGGGCCTTTACTCGATGATTATATTCAAATTTTAGTTCAAGATTGTGATAAATTATGGCAATCAGGTCGTCAAATGTGTGAAACTCTTTCTTTAACTGGAAACCCATGTACACAGCCTTTACATAAAGGGGGTACTGTTGATGGACCTATCAAGGAACCAGAACAAGATGACAAGTAGTTTTTATTATTTAAACCAGGATGGTTAACAATGCTTGCTATAATATAATGAACTCTGTTACTTGATATTTATTCTTGCAATAGAAATATTTGAAAATATTTTGGCTTATTTATCGCATTATTTTTATAGATAAAAAACTCAATGGCAATCAAACATTTTCCCAGTATACCTACTAATATCATTAATACTATGAAATTTATATTTTAACATGAAAAAAGGCTATTTAAAATGAATATTTTATCCGAGTTGTTAATAATGAATAAATAATTTTAAATTAATCCCAGTTTCTATTTGTTTAACCTCCTATGGGTTTATATATCTCTCATACAAAATCCAGCCACTCGAATAACGCTTAAATGTATTTTATTTAGTTCTATAGTCTATTATTTTATAATATTCATTATAATAATCATTAACTCTCTCCATAAACTATTATAATATTCTAGTATGTTGTTTAAAAATATGTTATTGGACACAAAAAACAGGTTTTAAAATTAATAACAAATTTTTTCTTAAATTTTACGATGGACTAAACATTTTTTTTATTAAAATAATACCTGGCATTGTGAACTTTGTTTGTTAATATTAAATTTAATATTAGTCTACAGTGAATTGATTATTGTTTTAGGGGCTATTCTATACAATTCAATTTGTGAGGAACAATGTTAATAAATATTATATTTTAATATACTGATATTAACAACTCAGGTTTCACAATATCAAATTTCAAAGTACTTTTTATTTTGGTATACAATTTTAAAAAACTGATAACATAAGCTACTTGATAAGTGTTTTATTTGTTAATAATAAATTAGGATAAAAATAAAATATTGTCCACTAACTACATATTTGTAGATATATTATGTTATGGTTATCAAAAGTAGGTAATTAATAACTTGATTGAGTGTACATATACTTCAATACTTGGTATTTATAGAGTTAAAAGATTAAAAGTTTCTAAAATACTCAATCATACCTCTTTACCATTATATATTTATAGGTTTCAAATTTTTTTATTTTTTTAATAATTCTGCTTAAAATCAATGTCATAATAAACAAAAAAAGTCAGTAATTCAAAAATATTTTGTTTTAAATAAATGCAAATTTTAGAATATTATCATATTTGTTTTACTTTATACTAAAAAAATGATTGACATTTTCTAATTAGCAGCTAAATTATTGCTAAGATGTGCATTATTTGCATGGTGTGGAGTAACATATTTTCATTACTTAATTAATACTAATTAGTAATGTTTATAATATTTATGATATTTTTTTATTTTTTGATACTTTTTAGTTAGCTGCATTAATTATTTCAGCGTATTAATATAAAGACTGTAACTAATATTATATTGACTGTCAAAAATAAAATATTGAAAATTGGAAGTTTTTAAAGTATATTTTTCATTGCTTATAAATGCATAATTGCTTAATGTTCATTTATTTACATAGAAAAAAATCCTTGGAAATAATTTTAGTTGTTCGTTGGTTCAATGTATATTTTTATTGGCTTTACAGCCATATTAATAGAGACGAACTACCTACTATGGAGCATTCAAGTAGTGTCATGTACTTGTCAGCATGCAACTGTGGTCACAAGCAAGGCACTCGTGAAGATCCATTTACAATTAGAACAGCTAACTATGATTTTTATCAAATTATGGCCAATGATTGTGTCTGTGGTTGTTTAGATAGAATTAATTTTCCAGTGTTTCAACCTAGTACACAAGATTATAGGTGAGATTTCTAGAAAAACTTATGTATAAACCTATAATGATTAAATTGTTGTTTACATAGAGCGGCACAATTGTTTGCAAAACCTCCTGTGATTGCTGGTAGAAAGAACAGTGCCAGTCTGTTACACACACCAACTCAAATGGGTCATACACAAGTATTAAGTTTAGGAGGTAAATAAATGTTGTTTATATATTATTTCTAAATTATTACATTATTTTTGATATTTTTTTCCATTTTATGCATAGGAGTTTTTGCCAGTTGTCATTCTGTAGATCCAATAAATGAAATTTTGGGTGAAGCATCTCGAAATAGAGAAGTTCCTGACAGACAGGGTCTGACTTCTGTTGAATTGACAAACATGCAAAAAAATGAAGATATCAGTTCTGGAAATCAGATTGTTATTAGAGTAACTGATGCAGATGGTGATACAAAAGGTAATATTAAATATTTTGATAATTTGTTAATATATTGACTTCTTATATACATATATGATGGATCAATTTCTTCAGAAAAATCATTAGTTCGACAACCAAGCACCACAGAATACTTACCAGGCATGTTGCATACTGAATCACCAAATAGTTTGTTGCCTCAGTTCCCATCTTGGTCCTTAGTATGTCTAGGCTCGTCTTGCTTGTACTCGCATAATATAGGACTTCAAGAAACACAACATCCTGGATTTTTAAATTCTACAGCTTATCTTCTACCTTGGGATGTCACTGTTCGATTAGAACATCATCCTAGAGATAGGTACTGGAATTCTGATAAAAGTAAAATTAATTCATCTCCTATTCAACGTGGAAGAAAAACAAAAGGTTCTCGAGGTAATATATAGCAATTTAATTAATTAATCCTAATATCAAAAGTAAAAAATGTAAATGGTAAAATTGTTGCTGTAGAATTTTCTGTTAAAATTTTCATCGGAGTTGAATATGAATGCCCAAGAGGTCATCGGTTTATGTGTTCAGCACCTGACAAGATATTAACTACTGCCGGTAATGGTATCGTAAAGGAAAATGGAAATAAAGTGTCTAATTCAGATATGCCATTATATTTTCCTTGCCCTTGCAGGTAATTAATTAATTCCAATTTTATTGTATTAAATGATTGATTTTAAAATTAAAATATTATTTATTTTACAGCTCAGCTCCTTTGATAGCTCAGCTAATGAGAATCCATATTGTAACTCCTAAAGCACCTGTACACGTAACTTTAAATCCTATGGTACAACCTGATGACAATGGTGGTCCAATATTTGTAACTGGATTTGATACACCTATTGAACTTACACAGAGTACATATTGGGTACTTCGACTTCCGTATCCTTTAGATTTTTAATTGTTTATATTTATTATTTTGTAATAAGTACTATTATATTATCATTCTAAAGATTGTTTTGAAAATTGCTTTCAATATTTATGCATATATCATATACAATACCTTAACTTGATCGTGTTTAGTTATGTATATGCAGGTGATCGAGGTCCATATCTTCCACCAAAAGATCCATCACAGATAGGTCAAGGAAAACTCCTCAAAGGGGTTTACAGTGTAGCAGAAGCAACAACAGATAACAAACTTAACATTTAAAATAAATCAATACTTTATTTTTGAAAATATTTTTATTATTTGGCACAATAATTATTGGAAGGACTTAATTACATTAATAACACACAATTTATAAATAATGAAAGCATTTAATTTTTGAGTACAGTGAAACAAATATCAGTGTATAGTATTATTTATAATAATATTTATAAAATGTAAATAATTAACTTTTCGATTGAAAATTACTCTGAAGAGTGTAATGGAATAAAATTGATTAGTTATAATTATAATGAAAGACAATTTATTTTAATTAGTCAAAAGGGGTTTTTTAAATTTTCTCTGTACTTTTTACAAAATATTTGAAAATTAGAGAATTACTTAAAAATTAAAATGTTATTTTAGCCAAGTTTTATTTGTCATCAGAAATGGCAGTTAAAATGCAATCAGATGTAGTGCTTTTTGGTATACGTGAATTTTTATAAACAAGTTGTAAGTGTTTCGACAATAAATCAGCATTAGCACTCTCTAACATAGCCACCTTTTTATGTAATACACTAAGGTGTCTGGCCATATTTCGTAACTCGTTCTCCGACATTGAAATTCTAAGAAAATTACAAAACATAATTTTGAATGTAGTATCACATATCATAGGTGTTATATAATCTGTGGTGATATAAAAAATTAAAAACACTACAAATTAGATTTTATTATTACCGAAAATCAATATTGCGTTTTTCTTCTTGCAAAGATCTGTAATCTGTTTCTACTTGTTTTCGGAACTCTTCTTCTGTCTTTAATCTGCGTTTTTGTATGTTTAATTGTGCTTTAAGTGATTCTATTTGACACTGATTAGCTTCCAAATTACCTCTGGAAAATAAAAATAAAGAATTAAAAACAGAATATAAATATATATACAGGGTGTCCCACAGAGATCTGACATTCTGACAAATCAAATAACTTTGTTCTAATCAATATTTTTAAAAAATTTCTTTTAAATATAATTCATAGACACTTGCGCTACATTTTTTATTTTTTATTTTTTAATACTGAAAATAAAAACTTAAAAATTGATAAAAAATGTTTTCGAAATATTCAATATAGCCAATTTGTAAATCTGATTTTTAGAAAAATGTATATGGTAAAAACACGTATTTAAGTCAAATGGCTGATTTTTTACAATTTTTTTAAATATCAATATTTTCGTTAAGTAAATTACGATCTAGTTCATGTTAGAAACCTTGTAATTTCAAATAATAATAAAGTTTTTTTAAAATATTTTATAAGAACATTTTTAAATAAGTGCATGTTAAAATCTAATTATTTTTTTTATTGTATTTATTTTAATAATATGTGATGTATAAACTATAAATTACTATAATTTACCTAACGAAAATATTGATATTTAAAAAATTTTTTAAAAAATAAGTGTTTTTACCATATAAATTTTTCTGAAAATCAAATTTACAAATTGGCCATATTGAATATTCCGAGAAAAAAAATTTATCAATTTTTAAGTTTTTTATTTTCAGTATTAAAAAATAAAAAATAAAAAATGTATTCTATAAATGTAGCGCAAGTGTCTATGGATTATATTCAAAAGAAATTTTTAAAAAATATTGATTAGAACAAAAGTTATTTCATTTGTCAGAATGTCAGATCTCTGTAGATCTCTGTGGGACATCCTGTATATATTATTATAAGGGAATCAGGTAATTATTGAATGTTCATTGTTTACTTTAAAGCTTCAATTTGCATTTTTCTTTTTGACTTATACTGTAAATGTTTAAGTGCCAGTACATTATATTTTTCACCAAGAGATGATACCAAGTTCTTGTGGGCATCTAACTCCACCTTAAATCGTTATTTATATTATTAATACAGTATTAACTGATGCAATTCCAAATTATTGGAAAGCTATTTTTTTCTCACATAGTAGCTAATTTTATTATGTAATAGTTTTTAAATTTGTATATGCTGAAGCAGGCCTATAAAATATTTAATGCTTATAAGTTATGATAATACCTTAATTTTTTTTAGTTCATCTGATTGATTATTAAATATCCCATTTGTTGTAACTGTTGAAATTTGTTGCGGAGTTGCTAATTCACTAGATAAAAAACTTGGTGATGTTGATTCTGGCCTATAATTTTCATAAACAATTAAAAATTGATTTTAATAATATTAAACAAATATTTATTATCCTTATTTTAAGATAAGTCACTGTATGGATACTTCTAATATAAACCATACAAACCTTTGGTCAACTTTTATAACCTGTTTAGTGTATTATTAAAAATATAAAATTTGTTTGAATCACAATCCTCTTAAATCAGGGTTAAGAAAAATTAAAGATTAAGGTGTTTAAATTGAAAATTGGTATATATAATATAAAATGTGTAGATGGTTTTTATTATAAGTATATTAACAGTATTTTCAAAAGTGAAAAATGTACCCAAAAGTTCTTGTTATTTCATTAACATTTTGTTTTTGATCATCTATCTTTTCTTCTTGTGCACAATTAAAAAAATCATTACAAAAATTGCTTGCTGATTTTGTTCTATCACTGAAAATATTATAAATAAATTTTATTAAAAACAATATCTCATATTATACTAGTTAGTTCCTCAATTACCTAAATAATTGGATGCTTATACTTGATGTGTCATCATTTGTTATATTTCTGTTCCAAGATATTGAATTATCTAAAAACAATTAATTGAATAGATAAAATGTGTATTAAAATTAAGATTTTTATTAATTATCTACAAAAACCAAAATTAAGCTATCTATATCAGTAACACGTTATTAAGTGAAATAAATAGGACAGTTAATATGTAATATTTTTAAATTTAAATTATTAAAACGATGAAATTATTTTAAAAGATTTTGTTATAAACTAACCAAAATTAAAAATTACATGCTCTTTAAATGGAATTTAATAAATATATTAAATAAGTATTAATAACATAGGCACTAGAAGTAATATTTTTTTAGGCCATGCATTCAACTCAACATGCTTCATTTAGAGTTCAAGAATAACTATGCAATTATAACGTATTATTTAAAATTTCATAATATATTCAATTACATGTTGTAAATATACAGCAAAAATCCAAGGAAATTTCCACAATTTTTTTTATTTAAACTTGAATTATATATTTATTCATTAATTTATTAACTGTTAAAAAGTATTTTTAACTACTCAGTTGTTATACAAAAAATATGTAAATATTTATCATTCATGCTCATATTTCAAACATAATATAATTTAAATTACATATCATGCACAAAAATATTAGATTTAAATTAAATTTGGTTATTCAGAAGTTGATAATTTTTTTTTTCATTTTTAATATTTATTAAAAAATAACATATAATATGATTATTAGTTTATCATATTATTTATTAATTGAAAATTCTCAAATTTTTACATTTTCATCCTAAAAAACATATTTTGTTCCTAATAATAACTTTTGGTAATATTGCATACAAAATTCAATGATGAAAAGAAATTTTCAACTTCCAAACTTAAATAATTAATTATATAATCTGCTATAACATAAACAAAAATTATTATTTTAAATTTATTTCAGCTCAAAATTATCAACAGTAGAAGTATAAAACTATCAAACATAATTGTAACTCATCACTAGAAATTGATTACACAGGCAAATCTAGAAAAATATATCAATTACCCAATAATGAATCTTTCCCATCAATTTTGTTTGAACTTTCTGATTGCTAAGATTAGAAAGAGCGCATATTAAATAAAAAGAAATAGATAATAATATTTTTTTTTTAATTTGTATTAAATCGCAACAATATTTTTACTATTAATTTTAATTGTTCATATACTTGCTAATAAAGGCAATGCAATATTAATGCAATTAGTTGAAATTTTGTTTCTTATTAAAAAAAAAAAATAGTTCTAAATTATTTGTTATTTTATTATTTTGTGTCTCAAATAGGAAATATAATTTATTTAATAATATGTTGAAATAAATATACTATAGAACGCATCACAAAACTAGTCACTTGATTTTGACACGTATCTTAGCCATATCTCTGTAAGGGTTCTTAAAATTATGATAGGAGGATAAGATAAATGTTTAAAACACCTGAATTCCTAAATACAGCAGGCGCGCTGCAATCAAGTGACTAGATTCATGATAGCACTATAAAATAGTACCTCCATAGATATTAGTTGAGTATTATAATCTGTTTTATTCATGTCATAAACACTTATCCGATCTTCTAATTCTTTAACTTGTCTTTTTAAAGATTCTTTTTCAGCCGAAATCTAAAAGTAAATTATTTGTATTTAATTTTAGTGTTATGATAGGCATATAAAGTGAATTGTTTACTTTAATCATTTCAACTATTAAAACATCATCAGATCCATTACATATTCCATTTATATCAAAACTTTTAAATTGTTTTAATATATTAACTTCATTCAAAAGGGATGTGTAACCAAGAATCAAATTTGAAACCTAAAAGAAAAATAAGTATTGTTAACAAACATTTTATTTAATAAAACGATTAATATTTTTCTACAACATTATGATATTACTATTATTTCAGCATCAAATTGTATGCTTCTAAAGTTAAAAAAAAAAAATATAATTAATTGTAATTAACATGGTATAATCTCTTCTTAATTTACTATCAAATTCCCAGAAAAATTTCACAGAAGAAGGGAACTGATCAACTTGTATAAAATTAAATTTAAAATAATACTTTTCAATTTTTAAGCTATAAGAAAGTAATATGTTTCAAAAAAATAATGATGTTTATTACATTTATTTTTACCCCATACTTCAATATTCTTAGCAAAAGTTAAACATTTTTTTTTATTATTATAAATGTACGATAAATAATTTTATATTTAATAAAGCATATTTAGTCTATCATATTTATCTAGTATTACCTTGTCGCAGACGTTATCACCATCTATCGATTCTAAACTGTTTAATTCACATTCAAGTCTTGCAACTTGCTCAGCAAAAATGGACATAGTTTTTTCCATATCATCAATTCGTTTATCAGCAAGCACTCGTACATGAACCATGTAATTTTCCATATCCTAAATATCATTTAGTTAATGTTTTTGAAGTTTAAGATTAAACTTATAATAGAACATACCTCCAATTCTTCATTCTGTTTAAAACGAAGTTTTTCAACCATTTTTCTTGCATTCTGTAAATTTATTTCAGCATCAACTAACCATCTCCAAACATGAATCAATTTCTCCTCTGTCTTCAAACGGCTATAGTCAATGCCTTCTTTTTCAAATCTTCTTTCAATATCTGACCATTCATCTTCACACTGAAATTGTTAGGGTTAAAAAAATGTCAAATACATATCAAAAAACGTCTTACCATTGTATTTTTCTAATGAACCTTTAAATTTCAGTTTTTGATTGAACTCAGGCTTTTGGTCTGAGCTCCACCAGTTTTTTAACTGGGAAACTTAACGGATAATTATATTAGATAAGAATTTTATAATGTACAATGTAGGTACTCATAGTAAATTAAATACTACGGAAGTACGGACTACTACCTATATAGCTTAGAAGACAAATTAAAATAAATCTAAATTGATAATCTTATCAATAATAATTTTTATTATAATCACAGACATCTATATTCTATACTTAATAACATAATATAATATATATAATTATAATTATAATAATATATAATTATAGAAGTCTGTGATTATAATAAATATCACGATAAAAATATTAAACGTAATTTATAATGCTGTTGCTCGGACACGGTAAGTTGTAAGTTTGCGCATCATTTCAGCGCAATCTTTATCACTTTTATCAGTTAGGTCAAGTTTTATTGAATTCTGCATACCATAAAGATTAGAGATAAAGAGATTAGAGATCTCTAATCTTCATGCGCCATACATTTGAATTTAAAATTTAAATGTTTTAAAATACAGGTTTAGGTAAACTTTAAAATTGCATTTTATCACTCATCGCTTGATAAATTACTGTAATTTTGATTGGTTTCATTTGTTGGTAGATATTTACTTTTTCTTTATTTTTATGACTAGTTTTTTCATTATATTTTTTGAATTGAACAGTGACAGTTTTAACAATGATAAAGTAGTATTATTAACTAAAATTTAGTATTAAAGTTTTAATAACCAAATTTATCAAGATACACGTCATGGCAATCTATTTAAAAGTTATGGAAAATTTGAAAAAGCTTTAAACGCTTTCAAATAAAAAACAAAAACAAAATTTGTTGACTATTGCATAAATTATAAACGATTGCAAGACTATTCACGGTAGGTACCTACTGCCTAATTTGATGAATTACTGCTTTACTGAACTTGGGCCATAGCGAGAGCAAATCAAGTCCGAGTTAGCTGAAACCCCACAAGGGCCATTACAATGCTCCCCTATAAGGCTACAATTCCCTATCAAATTCTAAGTTGCTCCATCACATGTAAAATATATTTCATGGTACAAAATTCACTTTAGCTACCAAGCATTTATTAAAAATTCATACGTATTTCGATGAGTTAAGGACGGTGGTGCAATAAGAAAAAATTGCGGAAACCATTATATTGGAAATTATATCCATCCAAAGTTTACATTTTTTCGTTTATACGCCTGCGCCCAACATTTTGCTGCCACGCTCGACGTACAGCACAGAATTTTGATGTTTAACGTAATTATTTAGTGTATAAAATATAGTTCATAAGTTATGAATCATAACACGTCATACACAAAGACAATGTTTAAAATATATCATATATTATAAATCAACTAATTAAAACTGTTTTTATTTTAATACTTCTACTTTCCCTGCTTTGAGCTTAATTGCGTTAATAATACATATATTTAGACAGGTACCAAAGTATATGTTATAATATTATTTTGTATATTTCATTTTCAGTAATTTAATTATACCTACATAATTGTAAATTTGTTATTTGTATTGGTTTTCCTTCTATATTTAAATCAAATGTCAACATCGCTATTTTATTACTCATATAAGGTTGATATTATTAAATTTTATATTAATATTGCATCCCAACTGACGCCGATTTATATAGGCATCAACGTATAAATTAGCTCTTGATGTATTTAAATATTATGTTGTTTATTTAACTTCATAAAAATAAATATAATTATGTGGTGAGCGCTGTTACGACCTGACTCTGAAATGTATATAGTTAAGAGTGTGAGTGATTTTAGTATTTTACTACCTGCCTCCAAGTGTCTTGTTTAGCCCTATCTGCTACCCGTTTGGTTCACATTTTATAAACCGTCTGACGATCTCTTATCCCCGTCTTCTTATGTATCATTCGGTCATTAGCAGTGATGGTGATGGTTGTAATGGTGGTGATCTCATGATTCAACTTAGTATGCTAACTGTAATGGATCCTTTCTCATGAATTCCAATCATTTCTGAAAAGTGAAGTATGAAAATACTTATGATTTGGTAAATTTTAGGTACAACCTATTCACCACGCTCCTATCGTTAACCTCCACATGCTTTTGATACTAATGGCTTATTAAAGTTTTTGATGTAAGCTACACGGCTACACCAATATAGTCATAAATGGGTGGTATCACGTACATATTTTACAGGTACGTAAAGTCACTCGCTTTAAAATAAAAATATAGTAATAAGCCTACGAGAAGCTCTTGACAATAATTTTACCTTTAATTTTTATAAGAGGTTAATTCACTTAAAATTTTAAACTCACGGAGCTAAATGTGATCAGCCGAGTGTAAAATTTGTTATGATACGCACTTGTAAGATGGACACAACGCATGCGGGTATAGCGTCCTTTTAATTGCAATAAACTATCAAGATTCAAGAATGATAAAATCATGTTTAAATAATTAATTTGAAGGCACACGGTTACTATAATTTAACAATTATGTGCACAAAATACAATTAGTGTTAAATTATGAAAAAAAATGAGAAGGGGTACATGGGCGCCCGCAGGCAAATGTTTTCAAGAAACAAAAAAAATTCAAGACTGCAATGTGTAATCTCAAGATAATCAAAACCAATTAAACATTTAACATAATAAAATCATAATAGAATTATTATTTGAAAGACTCATTGATATTAAAATTTAAAAATTGAGTACACAAAAAAAATTAAATTTAAATTAGCATAAACAAAAAAATAAAAAGGGATGTTTTGGGCCCGCAGGCAAACGTTTTTCAAGGAGCAAAAAAAAAAAAAAAACAATCAGAAAAAAATATGATGTAAGAATTCACACTAAAGACTGCAGTATGAATTCTCGTGAAAATTAAATTAAATGAACTATCAAGAACAATAAAATCATGATAGGTAGAATGATTATTTAGAGGGCCCATGATTGCTAAACTTCAACAATTGTGTGCACAAAATTCAACTACAATTTAACTATATATGAAAAAAAATTGTGAAGGGGGTCACGGATACTCGTAGGAAAATGTTTTTTAAGAAGTAAATAAAGAAAAGCGGGTAAGTGGATGTCGTTCTGCTGTACATTAGGTGGTGGGGTGTACCTCTGACTAGGGTAGGTTAGATTTGAATGCAATGATAGGTATCATTGTATACGAAAAACGATTCTGAACGGAGATGATTTGTCAGTCTAGGATATATTATAAATAATTAAAAATTTTCAAATCTTTGATTTAAAAAGAAAATTTTGTATAAATTTCTAGCTTAAAATAATTTGCCAATTTTCGTAATTTTTACGTATTTAGTCAATATTTGAACTTCAAATGCTAATAAAAAAAAATTGTGCCTACGTATTTTTATAATTTTTTAATTACTATAAGAATAACTTATGAGGAACTTTGTATTCAATTTTCAAGTATTTTGAATTTTATCAACACTTCAAAACAAATTTTTCAGAAAAATTGAAAATTTCAGTTGTCTATAAATACCTCAAAAAAAGTCAAAATATTTTGAAAATTAAATCATGTAAAGAAAATGTCAATCTTAATAACTGGTAAAATTTTCAAGTATCTACGACTTATACTTTTTGAATAATAACAAATGTTTAAAATCGTTTGAGGATATATCGTTATCGTTACGCTATTTCGAAAAAATTTAAAATTCAAACGCACTTAAAATTTTTCCTATAACGACGCTTCGAGTTTTCTCTATAGCTATTTTAAGGAAAACTTATGGAAAACTTAGTGTTATATTTTTAATTCTTAGTTATAAACAGAAAAAATTTTATGATTTCTAAACTTCAAAATTACTTGCAAATTTTCGCGTTTTCGACATATTTCGTAAAAAATTGAACTATAAACGCTTATAAAAAAAATTGTGACTAACGATTCTTAATTTTTTTTAGTTACAATAAGAACAACTTATAAGGAACCTTGTAGTAAATTTTCAAGTTTTTAAGGTCGTCCAATATTTTTTTACCGACACTTCAAAAAAAATCTCAAAAAAATCGAAAATTTCAGTGGTCTATAAATAACTCAAAAAAAGTCAAAACTTTTTGAAAATTAAACTGTATATATATATATAACACTAACATAAACATTTGGTGAAAAGTTCAAGTATTTACAGTGATTAGTTTTTGAATTACAACCATATAAAAAAAATCAATTTGGTCGAAAACTGGTTTTGCGTAAAAATTCCAGTTTTTATTTTTTTCTTTTTCTCGATTTTTTTGAAAACTGTTGGAAAATGTTTACTTTTGACCTCTATAATGCACCAAGGGTCTTCAATTTTACATCGGAAACCACCCCCAAAGTTTGAATTCGAAGCATTATTTCGACTAGTTATGCTGTACACAGACACAAAAAAAAAACACACATCATTGTAAAATCAATACATTCATCACTTTGTTCAGAATCTAAAATACAGAAAAAATTAAGATGAAAGAAAAAAGAATACATACTAAAGACTGTAGTATGAAAATTAAATGAAATAAACTATCAAGCATAATAAAATTATGTTTGAAAAATTAATATGAGGGCACACGGTTGCTATGGTTTAACAATTTTGTGCTAACACTTAACTTAAGTTTAATTATGAAAAAAAAATGAGAAGAGATACATGGGCGCCCGCAGGCAAATATTTTTTAAAAAGCAAGAAAAAAAAATGTAGAAAAAATTATGATGTAAGAAAAAAAGACTGGGATGTGTAATCTTAAGATAATAAAAACCAATAAAACATTTAACAATAATAAAACCATGATAAAATGATTATTTGAGGGCACACTATTGATAAATCTTAAAAATTGTGTGTAAAAACTCAACTAAAGGTTAATTTTGAAAAAAAATGAGAAGGGGTTCACGGGCACCCGCAGGCAAATGTTTTTTTAAGAAACAAAAAAAAATTCAGAAAAAATTAAGATGTAAGAATACACACTAGAGACTGTAGTATGAATTCTCGTGAAAATTAAATGAAATAAACTATCAAGCATAGTAAAATTATGTTTGAATAATTTATGAGGGCACACGTGGTTGCTATGATATAACAATTTTGTGCTAAAACTCAACTAAAATTTAATTATGAAAAAAAAAATGTGAAGGGGTACATAGGCGCCCGCAGGCAAATGTATTTTAAGAAACAAAATAAAAAATTCAGAAAAAATTAAGATGTAAGAAAAAAGACTGCAATGTGTAATCCTAAGATAATCAAAACCAATAAAATATTTAACATAATAAAATCATGATAGAATTATTATTTGAAAGACTCATTGATATTAAAATTTAAAAATTTAGTACACAAATAAACTAAAGATAATTTAGTTTAAAATAAAAATGGAAAAGGATGTTTAGCACCCGCAGGCAAATGTTTTTTAAGAAACAAAAAAAAATTTGGAAAAAATTATGATTTAAGAAAAAAAGACCGCGATGTGTTATCTTAAGATAATCTATAAATCAATAAAACATTTAACAATAATAAAACCATGATCAAATGATTATTAGAGGACACACTATTGATAAAGTTTAACAATTTTGTGTCTAAACTCAACTATACCTCATATTAATTATTCTATCATGATTTTAATATTCTTGATAAAATAATTAATATGAGGGCACACGGTTGCTATGGTTTAACAATTTTGTGCTAACACTCAACTAAAGTTTAATTATGAATAAAAAAATGAGAAGGGGTACATGGGCGCCCGAAGGCAAATGTTTTTAAAAAGCAAGAAAAAAAAATGTAGAAAAAATTATGATGTAAGAAAAAAAGACTGGGATTTGTAATCTTAAGGTAATCAAAACCAATAAAATTTGTGAAAAAAAAATGAGAAGGGGTACACGGGCACCCGCAGGCAAATGTTTTTTAAGAAACAAAATAAAAAATTTAGAAAATATTAAGATGTAAGAATACACCCTAAAAACTGTAGTATAAATTCTCATGATTTAAATATTCTCAAAATTAAATGAAATACAACTATATCAAGAATATTAAAACCATGATAAAATAATTAATTAGAGGGCACACGGTTGGTATGGTTTAACAAGTTTGTTCCAAAAATCAACTAAGGTTTAATTATAAAAAAATGTGAAGGGGTACACGGGCACCGCAGGCAGATGTTTTTTTAAGAAGCAAATTAAAAAAATTTAGAAAAATTATAATTTAAGAATACACACCGCAGGATAGACTGCAGTCCGTAATACATTTACTAAGTACTAATTATTGTGATTATTATTATTATTATTATTATGTTACTAATAATCCAATTTGGAATTTAGTTAATAATAATACAAATTATGAGGACAATGTGATTATAAGTTGAGATGCAAAAATCAAAATAATGACGAAATAAGGCTCGCAACCCATCCATGGACTGCAGTCAATTTTAAATTACATTTCATATTGTATTGAATAGATACATTATAATTAAAGAATAAAATATGAGCAGAAGACTCATTATTTAATAAATGATTGACGATATTTAGCTGTAGGAAATACTAGTTTAGCACTAATATGGCATTAAAATCATGTTAAGAATTATGGTAATATTAATTTTAATTTTAATTATAAAGAAAATATTATTGATAAAAATATAAAAAAAAAATAATTTATATTTCCTTGATGACTTTTAAATATTTTTTTTCATTGTTATGTTTACAATGTTGAATACTTTATTAGTAGGAAAAGGTCATTGCTAAGATTACGACCAGTGATGATAGTTGTCTATCATCACCATAGCTTCAACTCCCCATAGTCTATTTATAGGTACCTAACCTAACCTTCTTAGGACTTAATCAACCATCTGCTTGTCACGCGGGGAAGGCAGTGTCGTAGTCAGGGTTAGGATTTGGAGAGGGGAAAAGTATATACAGTACTATACACCCAATATCCCTCCGGGAAGGCTGACTACGCCACTGGGTTTAATAAGTATCCATCTGAATGATCGTAGAAAAAAATTATATCTGGGTAACGCGTGACAAACGGATGGTTAACTAGGACAATTTGAATAAAAAGATCCTTAGTTGGTTTCTGATAAAAGTGTTTGCTTATCAAGTTGATCTCAAGATTGTTGGCCTCTTAGGAATACCTCCTATTATTATTAAGATATTGGGACTCTTGAAATATTTTTCGCACAACTAGATTTTTAGGACTTTGGTACTATTACCTCTTGGATAAAATATCATTGATAGAGCCATGCATGCCCATATTTTTGGTGAATATAATTTTAAGCACATATCTAAGTGATGAGTGTCTGACCGAGATCCGAGATTAATGAATACGTTAAGGGAACTGTCTGCATATAGGCTCATTCATAGGAGTACATAGTAGCTAATTCGAAACAAAAAAAAATTGATCTAAACGCGGAAGTATGATTGAACGTAAATATTGTAGAAATAATAACTAATAACTAATAACTAATAAGTATTGAAGATACCAGAAGTTGAATTATTACAATTTTAAATATTTTTTAAGTGAAATAATCTAAAAAAAAAATTTTTTCACAATTTTTCTTTACATTAAAATGTAATATAATTTATTATATTATATATATATATATATATATATATATATATATATATATATAATATTTTGCTGTGTGATAGCTAGGTAATCTTTACGTCATAATGTCTTTTACGTGATATTTATGAAATATATGTTATTAAGATAAAGTTTCCACAAGAAAAATGGAATCATCTAAATATATTTAAAATTACATACTTATTGTTAATTATTATGCTTGAAAAGTCTTACAATGATTTATAATATCTCATATAGACTTAAACAATGTCCAATAGCAGGATTCGTATTATTATTATTTTTTTTTTTATGGTTAGGGCTTCGAAAACTGAGGCCATTAGCCTGGGGAACTGTAGGGGAAGGTACTGTAAGGTTTTAACTCGTGGGTTTTTTTGGCAGAATTTTGAATGGGCACCCGTGGGTTTCTGCCATGCCCGGTTGGGGGCCGGTGGCCTCTCTCTCCAGACATCGCGAAATGCCCAAAGAGCGATGCCGCCCGTGACCGAGATTCGAACCGGCGACTGCGTGCGTCGCAACCGACGCCTTAGTCCGCTTGGCCACTCCACCCCCATTATTATTTTTATGAACACACATATAATACATATTTTAAACATTAGCATCGGTATCTAAATGGCTATTAGCATTTTGTAGGTATAGTTACGGGTTGTTTAGAAACATGTTTGTGTACAGGGAAAGGATTCGTCACTAAGAACCCAGGTGGTCACCCATCCAGGAGCTAGTGACGCCAGGCGATGTTTGACAACGTTAAAGACTATACGGCAAACCACCGCGCCACACCAGTCCCAAATTACACTTTTTGTGTACTCATCTATTATATTCGAAATAGAAATGTTATTTTTGCTATTCGTATACGACTATTGTGTATATATACCAGGTCAGAGACAATTTTTTTATCAAAGTATCAACTACATAGGCTAGCTGGTTTTACTGTTTGGTTTAAAATACATGCAAACAGGGTGAGGATTCGTCACTAAGAACCCAGTTGGTCGCCCATCCGGAAGCTAGCGACGCCGGTCGATGCGTTGACCTCAGAACAAGTGACTGCGATCAACCATCGTACCACACCAGGCCTCATATTTACTTTTTAAACATATAGAAACATTATTGAAACCATAACATAATCTATTTCATGAGATAGTTACTACTTGTACGTCTATTGTTACGATTATTTTTGAAGTTTATTGAGATAATAATAACAATATGTATGTCATTTAAAATATTGAAAAGGTAATAAATATTACGTGACAACTAAATATTTTTTTTAAAAACGTCTAAAATTTAAAATTTAAAATATCAATTAGACTAGTCAAAAAAGTAAAGGACTAAAACGTCTCGACTAAAATTATACGTTTAAAAATGACTGTATCCCTCAAAAAAATCATCTATCACCGTATTTTATTTCTTTCTTGTATAAGAGATTTCGATTAATTTTAAAAAACTATTAATAGAAATTGCTTTAAATTTCGTTACGTAATTCTTATAATTCTTAATCACATTCAAAAGTTGTTTTCTTTTATCTGGACAAATTACTAATATACTAACCTTTATTTTATCTAATTTTATGTCTACTAGAACAAGGACTTTTTATGCATTTTATATGTTTTATAGTAAGCTTTATTGTATGCTTATTGCTTAGTTAGTACACAGCACATTTCAAAACGTATATGATCAAATTATAAATGTTTTTAAAGCATATTTTGATTGTATATAGAAAACCAATCATTTGAGTAAATATTTTCATGTATAAAGGAATAATTTTAAGATCTATTATTAAATATAAATTAAAAATGAAATTTATACTGGCTGTCAATTTTTTTTTATATATATTTGTGTATATATTATATAACATATTACAAATGGTAAATACATAACAAATTAAATTAAGTAATTTTTGGTATAATCTAAGAATGTAATTTCATATTATATTTGATGAATTTTTAGTGCATAAAAGTCCTTGCTCTACAGTTATTACTTATTACTTTTACTTTCAATCATGTCTACTTTTGAGTTTATTGTTTTAATCGTAGTTAAAGTCCAGCTTTGTAAAGATGTACTTAAATAAAAATATTCAAATAATTTTTAAATACTTTTAAATACTTTTTAAGTCTTTATATGAATACTTCGACAATGAGAATTTAGAATAATTTTTTTTTTTCTATGAATTATCATCTACCAAAAGCTCAAATACTTTTTTTTTGATTAAGTATTAAAATACTTTTCATAATTAGTATATGGTAGCTATAATTCATAAATTCATGTAGGGGTGTGGTCAATACACAATACTCTTGATATTGATCAGAGAGGTAACTAAAATATTTAGTTTGTCTGCGTTTTTTTGTTTCAAAGAGTTTTAAGTTCATATTAGTATTTATTTTTCAAAAAAAGTTATAATAATGTATTTTATTTATTTTTATGTTAATTATTTTTATTTTAAGTTATAATATGTTTGATAAAATTGTAAATATAAATGAAGTTTGTTATTTTAATAACGATTTAAATAAAATATTCATTTGATTGATTAGATATTTCAACAAAATACATGTTAGTAACAAGATCATACTTTTTACTTAGCCCTCCCTAATATTGTAACACACTGCTGTAATGAATACTTTAAAAATTATCTTTTACAAGACTGTAACAATATAAACAATCAACAATCAAGAGCTTTTTAAACTTGATAACACTTAAGAGGATTTCAGAGTATTTATTTTTTCTCTTTTTCACCCACGCACAACATACCAAATTTTGTGTTCACTATAATAATAATAATTTCTAAACATAAAGTAAAATGATGTCTTTTATAATTTAAAAGTACCTACTTATGATTATTATCTAGACTATCTAGAGTATCTCATAGGTTCAATTTTAAAGTGAGTTAAGAATATTTTAAAATACTCATAACTCACGTTAAAATTAATATTAAAAAAAAAGCCTATGATATGCTCTAGATAATAATCTAACCATTCATTTCACTCTAATATTGGAAATTATTAAAATTATTATTATTATATTGAACAAAAAATTAGCTGTATTGCGTGTGAGTCAGAGAAAAAATATCGCTGACATCCTCTTAACCAAAAACCAACTTTTTTCTTTTATTCTATCCCATAAGTCGAAGGTTGTAAACCTATTGACTTTGTAGTTTCTGCCAAAAGGTCAAGTAACCTTTGCATTTCAAGATCTTTTCCTACGTATTCAGCATTATTAACATAACTATTCTACCTAACTATTCCCCTTCACTAACCTAACCAATCCTAACCCTCGCCATCTCTCTCTCTCTCTCTTCACCCTCTCTCACAACCTTTCCATATCCAACCCTCTCTCCCTCTCCCAAACCATATCTATCTACTTATCTCCTTATCCTCTCTACCACCCTCATTCACACACTATATCTGTCTATCTATCACCCTATCTTCTCTACCATCCTCAATCTCATCCTATCCCTCTATATTTCCCTCTTTCCCACTTTATTTCTCTCTATACCACCTCTCTCTACCAAGTCCTCTCGTCCCCATTTTTCTCTCACACACCATATCAATATATCCCCTCAATATCCCTCTCAGCCCGTTCTCTCTCTCCCCACTCTCACACTCCCAGTCTCTATAGTACCTACAGGCCATCGTACCTGATAATCGGTGAAAATATTTAAATATCATTGAGGAAATTATTAAAAAATATTTTTAAATATTACACTTGACTAATTTCCTAATTTTTATCATGACTTTATTTATAACCGATAAAGTGTTATACCAATGGTTACAATATAAAAATATTTAAAAATAGCGGGCAATGTATCTTCTGATCAATTAACAATATAAAAGGAAACTTACTAATAAAAAATAGAAAAATACCTACTTACCCCATATCCGAATCAAATTCTTCTATAAAACTAGGTCTTTAAACACTGCATCGTTGACCCATTTCACACTGCTGAATACGATATTTTATTCTTAGTTGGCAAATTTTCTCTGACGAATACTATATCTGAAATTATTCGCATCAGTCAGTAAAATTTTCAACAATCTTTTATAACCTACATATATGCATTACATGGATGATAAATAGCTAATATAACCAATTCAATTTTTAATTTTTATTGCGTCTACCTAGTTATTATGTATTAATTTGTGTTTTAAATATCTTATTAAATAACTTATTAATTTTATACAAATATAAAGATGTAGCATTTCTTCACAAGCAAGTCAGTTACCTACTAGACCTCTGGTACCGGTTCTTTTTTATTTAAATAATTACTGTCTATATATAGATTAATTATTATTGCTTATTAGTTTGATCATTTATTTTATTTCAATTATTTATGAATATTATTACATAAATTAACTATAATATATATAATTTTTTGAAATATTATGCTTTCGAAAATAAATTATAAATGCGATTGCAATAAATTAAAATTATAGGTTATTTACCTATAAGGCTATAACCTTTCGTACCTACATACAAAATAATAACTGTAAAATGTTGAAAAAATAAGAACTCCTGTCCGCCTGTGTGTATGTTTTAGGTAAGTACAATATTTATATATATAAACATATATACGAGTAATTACAAATCAGTAAATTTGTCATAACCGCACACATTGCAGGGTGTTCACTATAATCAGAATAGACAGTTTACCATTTGGTGTACATTTTTTTTTACGTATACCTACAAGGTTATAACTTTGTAATCTCTGTGGTATAGATATTTGGTGAAAAATAAAAGTTATAAATGACTAATTAGTAATCACTAATGCCTAATATAACAATAAAATATGTTTTATACTAAATTAATCGTTTCCTATGACATCTAACGTTGGATTTGAAACAAATTTCCAGTTACAAATTAAAATTATGTCTTATGAGTTATGACGTTCTCAATTGTAAGTTGTAATGGGCATTTCTATATTAATTATACAAAAATATCTATTTTAAAAACATGCCTATTGGTTATAATTATAAAATTATAATTTATTACTCTACGTTAAGCAACTTGAAAAACAACGCGGTGCGTATATATATAAATAATATATATAATTATTATACATAATATTCAATCTCGGGAATTTATTCATTTTGCGCTCAGAAATACAATAATATGTGTTAACAATACTTGGGTATTATATTTTTCGTGAAAAAATTTATTTTAAGCATTGAAAGTAAATTTAAGCACCAAAATAATATTTAAAATAACTTACTTCAAACATCGACTTTTTTGGATTTTCTGGGATCTGTGCCGTGTGTGTGTGCACTGCGACGCGCCGACGCCTACGCCGACGTATGAAAAAAAAATACTAACACTTTAGAAACTTTAATCTGAAAGTGGTGTTATTTGTGAAAAATATAATCGAACGTAATGCAGTGTGTATTTTGTTTATGTCCGCTTTGCGAATTGAAATTTTAGAATCTTTAATCGACTACGTCTTCTGCCATGACTTTGACAATCACCATAGATTGTATTATATTATTACGTCAATATGATAATATCCAAAGATATATTTAACATAATATTATAATACAATTTTTAAATACCAAAGAGGTTCATATTTATGAATATTGTTTATTTAAATAATTAAATGTGAATATGTGATATAACAATAACCAAAAAAGTTTATAATTTTAAATTTAAATTATAAAAATATATACTTATGACATTATTTTTCTTAATTTATTTAATTGATTATTGATTCAGATGGTGTTTAGATATTAGAAGCATAACCATGAATCATATGAATCATTAAATAAAACTTTAATAGTAAATAAATGTGATTTATACTAACCATAAAAGTATATAGCAGTGAATACATCAAATTTACCGTACCGGCTCTACCAACTATAGTTTGTAAAATACCCACTTAAACAGCCGAGCGTGAAATTAATAATCAATATTTAATATAATAATTTTAATTATATAAAGTATGTATATATTATATTTTTAACTTTAAGCCCTATTCAAGAATATTTAAAATTTAAGACTTCCTTAGTTCATTTCCAATAGATATTAATTAAAATATTTTTTGTAAAATTCTTGTAAATGCAATATAAGGTTCCTCATAATATGTTTGTTTATTATTAGTTTTAATGTATAATGCAGTTTTAAACTATTAAAATTAAGTTTTTTTAAAACTTTTATTAACTACCTAGTACTTTCTGTGCACTTTACGATTTATCATGAATATTTTTTTAATAGGCTTATAATGTAGTATGAATAATTTTAAAAATATTGAATTAAAAATTGAAGCAAATATTTGAAAAAAAATTCAAGTACCTATGGTTAATAGTATTTTTTTTTTTAAATAATTACCAAATAAGAAAATCTTAGTATGAGAATTTTTTAATTTGCCATTTGCTGGTGATTATTCAAATTTCGAAATTATCTTATGCCTTAAAATGCCATCATATTAAGACACCTATCATATTTCGATTTAGATGATAAATTACTATACAACGATTTAAAAATACTAACTTTTTCAATGATTAATTTTGTTATTTTATACAAAATTTAGTCTGATTGCACTCATCACTTATGTTAGATATAATATAATATATTGAATTAGTTATTATCATCAGTGAAGGATATTGAATTTTACTATTTTAATATATTATTATATATATTTTTTAATTTTAATACATTGGGTTAGGTTAATTATTGTAAATTATTGTGTGTCTATAAAGCATATCCATTAAAATTATATTTACATATCAAATTCCAATACCAATATGCATATTGTTGTTGTGTGTAGATACTGTAGATATTTATACACCCTAAAATCTTATTATCTAAATATGCATGTAGTTATTTCCTATAAAATGAAAAAAATTAAAATGTAAGGTACATAAAAAGTGGGGAAATATGCATGTTACAACTTAATCAGTGTAAACATTTATTTTATATATAAAGTCATATTTAAATACATCTTTTCAATCAGTTAAATATAGTTTTAAAATTGAATGCAGTTTAATGCTAGCAGTGTATTTGGTAGAGGGATGTCTTCTATGTCTGCAGTAAACCAAATGACTTTAAAAAAAACCCCCCTAAATGTTGGTATTATCATTTACTTTATAATTAAAATTGTTTTTTTGGTATATGTATATTTATTTAATGTGGTACACCCTCTGAGAAATCACCCAAAATACACTAATGGCATCATACATTTTTTCTAAAATGTGAATCTGAATTTGAAATAATGTTGAGTTTTTTTTACATAAGAAGTTATCTAATAAACAACAGTAAAAATATTGTTTAAAATATTTTTATTATTTTCATTATACACACGATTTGAAACCCTACATTTAACAGAATGTGCACATGCTGTATGTAATATACATATTATGTTTATGATTTATCCATAGACATTTTCAGGTAGATTTAATGGAAATATAATAATTAATAAAAATAATATTAAACACAAAACACTCATTCCATCAGAACTTTTTTATAAGCTATGAATAAAAATAATTCAGTATTTTTTTTTTTATTTTGCAACTAACATACAGTATTACATTATTAAATATTAGTTCCTAAATGAATAGGTATTTTTTTATTAACATTTATTTCTAAGAAACGAAATTTTCACCACATAAAAAGCAGCATTTTGTCGTTTTTATTTTTTCGATATCACTTATACAAAAAGAGTTCTTATTGTTTCATAATACATTATTTTTGTGTTGTTTAAGCAAGAATAACTTTTTTTGTATAGTTTTTATATTGCAAAAATTAAAACGTTATTGCACAGATAAAATTCTCTTTTTATATGGTGAAAATTTTGTTTCTTAGTTATAACTGTAGTTTTCTCTTTTCTAATTTATGGTATAGCCAGTGGCGTATTTTGGGTGATTTATCGGAGGGTTTCGCGCATTCAATGAATATACATATACCAAAAAAACAATTTTAATTATAAAGTAAATGATAATACCAATATTTAGGGGTTTTTTTTTAAAGTCATTTGGTGTACTGCAGACATAGAAGACATCCCTCTATCAAATACACCACTAGCATTAAACTGCATTCAATTTTAAAACTATATTTAACTGATTGAGAAGATGTATTTACATATGACTTTATATATAAAATAAATGTTTACACTGATTAAGTTGTAACATGCATATTTCCCCACTTTTTATGTACCTTACATTTTAATTTTTTTCATTTTATAGGACATAACACGGAAAGACGGGGACAACACATGCGGGTTTGGCGTCCTCTTAATAATATTAAATTAAAGCATAATATTTATGACGTACGTCAGTAAATAACATTGGGTTACCTCCACCATCTAAGCCATCAATGACGACTGGTATGTCAGCATTTAGTGATAAAGTTCAAAAGATGGCCAAAAGGCTCCTCTCTTAAGGGCGGGTCCGGCATAAAGGCACCAAAAAAGTATGGATGCATTATACCAAATACAGAAGAAATAATGAAGTCCGTCGTGCTGAAGCCACTTGAACAGAGGATAGCTGGAAACCGGGTTTTAAAAAATTAATTAACTTTACTCTCAATCCGAATAGTAAAATACAGTTTATCAATTTTTCAAAATTAAAGAATTGGCTGTTTTCCAACCATCTATTAAATTGTAATTCAATACATTACTCTCGATTCTTAAAGAATTTATCAACTTTATTTTATAATACGAATTGACAGAGACGTTGATTAATTCTTTAAAACCCGTTTTCCAAGTCATCCTCTGTTCGGGTGGTTTCAGTACGACGAACTTTAGTATTTCTTCTATAATTGGTATGCATCCATACATTTTTGGTGCCTTTTGGTCAGCGCACCCTCGAGAGAGGAGCCTTTGGCCGTCTTTTGAACTTTATCACTAAATGCTGGCATACCGGTTGTCATTGAGGGTGGTGGAGGTAATCTAATGTTATTTACCGACGTGTGTCATATATATTATGCTTTAATGTAATAATTAATACGTTACTCTCGGTTTTGTAGAATTTATCAAATTTATTTTATAAACGAATTGAGAATATTGAGATAGATAGATGTTGATTAATTTTTTAAACACGTTTTCCAGCCACCCTCTGTCCAGGTGGTTTCAGTACGACGGACTTTAGTATTTCTTCTGTAATTGGTATGCGTCCATACATTTTTGGTGTCTTTGTGTTCGGCCAGCCCTCGAGAGAGGAGCCTTTGGCCGTCTCTCGAACTTCATCCCTAAACGCAGGCATACCGGTTGTCATCATTGGAGTAGGTGGTGGTGGTGGTGGTGGTGGTAGCGTAGGCGGTGGAGGTAACGTACAATCTTTTGTTTTCGAGGGTGGTGGAGGTGGAGGTGGAGGTGGTGGCCTAGGAACTTCATTTGCCGAAGACGATTTTGTTGGTATAAATGCCGAACACGTTGGCGTGTTTAGTTGATGGCAAGAATGCGTGTTTGGTGAGTTTTGAGTGATTCGGATTGAAATTCGATTCTTCGATTCTCCTAGATGAATGTTAGGTTAAAAAATAATGTTTAATACTATTGTAGGTAAGTCGATATATTATATATTATAATATTACTTTTTATGGACACCAGTTCTTTTCTGAATAATTCCATTGTTTCTAATGTGAAAATATTTTTAATTAAAGTACAATAAATATTTAATATATTTTAATTATATGAAAAACTAACCTTCTATAGATTTCAATCTTTGCTCTATAATAATTTGATTTGAATCCTTTTTGATTATTTTAATACTTCTTAGTGACTCTGCATCATAAAATACGTCCTCATCCTATCAATGTAAATAGGTATATTGTTAGGTACTATTTAGTTGCACAACGTAGGTAATCATGTATCACATTAAACATTATACTTTTAAACTTTAAATAATATAATATTTACCTATACCAACCTAGTTTATTGTATTTAAATATAATGAATCACATATTATACTAGCTGAACCCGTAGCCCGTTAAAAATCGTACTTCTAATATGTCTCAAATTGTGTGTTAAATTCGTTACCTGTGATTATACTAGCAATATATTTTTATATATATAGATGGATAACGGTTAAAATATACTAAGTAATAATCTAACAACGATAATTAATTTAGATTATCATTATGTAAATTTATTCGTTATATTAAGAAGTCTAACAATTCAAATATTCAAGTGAATGATATTTAGGACGCCACCTTTTAATAAGTTAAGATAGGCAAGGACCATCTTTTACACATAGGTCTAATAATCTCTGTACCAAATTTAGTCTCAATCCGTCCAGCCGTTTAGAAATGCATAAAGGACAGACAAACAGACAGATAGACAGGAATTCACGATTTAATCGCCCTCATAGGTACATTCAACCGGTTTTTAAATACTATTATTGCATTGCTTCTTCAATCAAGGCAACCAAACCTTCCTATGTTTCCCTCTGTTTATTGTGCTTATTGTAAAAATATTTGATACAGATCGTAGAAATTAAAATAAACATGACGAAAAATGATATTTTATTTACCTCTAAATCCTCAATTATTTGATCCTCGTGATTATTTTTTGATCGGTTCTTCTTCTTGGTTAAATAACAACTTAGCATGCCTGCCATGCCTATAACGCCAAATATAAGTCCAAATAACGATTCTTTTGACATTTTCCAATACAACTTTAGACACACAATGTATTTATAAAAACTATATTTGTAAATGAACAAATTAATAAACGATCTATTTATTTGTAACTATGCATATATTATAATATTTATTCCTTCCCAGCGTTTCCTGGGCAATGATTTGTTTATGTTAAATGTATAAGTATACCACGCACTGTAAGTGTTAACAATTTGAAAACTTCGCAAAATATTTATTTCATTACCAAAATTCATCTTAATACAAGTCCATCCAACCAAAATATTTAGTGTTACCTTAAATCGTGATCACAGTATCACACTGTATATTGGTACAAATCACATACGTACTTATATAAATGTTAATGATAGTGAAATTACAAGTAATAAAATTGGTGCAAAACATCATCTCTCTACCACTTCAACTTTTCGTGGTCGCCTATTATAACCTCAATGTACCCAAATTGCCTGTACACGGCAATGATACAAAAAATAATATTATTATTTATTATTATTATCGTGTTAATATTATTTGTATACTAAAAAAATATTGGGAACAATATATTATATTTCTATTACATACCAAACGGAAAAACTTACATCATATTATAGTTGTGCATTTAAGAATAAAAACCAGTGGATTAGATGTGAACAAAGTGAATGAAAAATCATTTTAGACTGTTAAAATTAACAGTCTAGATGCACTATATCAATTCCAGAATACGAAAACTAAAAAAAAAGAATTCTTAGAAAGAACACTTACAAATTTTAAAAATAATGAAATATATCAGTTAGTGGATACGTTAAACACATAAGTTTTTTATTAAAAAAAAAAATAATAATAGATTTATACATTTTTACATTTTTATACACTTTTTTGTGTCCTATGGTAATGCTAAATGGTTCTCAAAAATATTATAAGAAAATTATAATATGTATGAATAACTATGACTTTAAGTTTGGGCATACCTATACATAATGTATTATTGTAGTATATAAAATATATATATATATAGTATATACACATTATTGTTTGATTTATAACCATAATTTTTTTTTATCATTTGTAAAATTAAAAATTAATTCTAAAAACTAAATTTCAGGGTTCTTAAAACTGAAAATCAATAAAATTATTTCAGTTTGCGTTCACAGGGTTAGGTAATACGTAGGAATAATTTACATTTTTATGGATTTAACCATAAAATAAGTAATTTTATTTGAACTTTATTTACCAAAAACCAAAAAACTAATAATAAAACTGTTTGAAACACATTTGTTTTGAATTTATTAAATTTTGATACTATAAAATATCAATGGAATATTGATATTCAATGAGATGAAATAATTTTATAAATATTTATCATAACTTTAAAACAAAATATTGTTAATTATAAACATTTAATATGGTAACAACATATTTTTACTATTTAAATAATTAATTCTGTGGACTTTTAACTTTTGGTGGCTGATCTGCACACCGAGTACTTGCGTTAGAAAAAGAAACCATGATGTCGGTCCAGTCGAACTTCAGATATAATTGTCATAATAAATTGCCACACGTTTTAATAATATTTTGATAAAGTTTAAATAATGTATTTTCCAATAGATCCCTTTGTGTTTGAATAAATTACCAACAAAGCTTAACGTTTTAGAAAATGTTCGATGTATTCAACCGTTTTCATGCCGTTGGCATTTTGATAATTTCGCACTATTATATAATATAACCCACCTATACTATTTTAAAGTGTTGCTTTATAAAACTGTAAAATATTATATAAAAAACTCCGTCATCTGGTCTCTATAATGCTATATGCCTGCAAATTGCAATAGATGTAGAGTATACTATAATATTGTAATGTATTGTTTTGCAATCAAAACGACGGATCAAATGGAATCCAAGAACGTTATTCGTTCCAATCAAACCTGCAGAACGAATGAACGAAACGTAGTTTTTGCTCAGCTTATGATGTGGTATCAAAATATAATCGATCGATTTTAATTTAATGATTCAAGGATGGTGTTGATAATAGATTGAAACAGTAAATTATTTTATGTTGGCGTACCGGCTATTAATAATATTAAAATTATAACAATTACGTATTATGTTTATTTATGTTTGCAATTGATTGCACGTAAGACAAAAAAATTACTCATTAGTCATTACTAGGGCTAGGATTTATATGCAATAAAAAATTGTAAAATATGCATTTTATTTACCAAAATATTCAAAAACAAATTTTTATTATTATTTATTATAATTCATAATTTATTATTTTTACTTATTATTAGCTCATATTATTACATTAAATATTAGTTTAATTAGATTTAACTTGGCACTTTTACTTTGAACTTTTGGCATACTGGTCACTGTTATTAAAACCATTCAAATTATTAAGTATAAACGTCCGCACATTTACGCAACACACGACGTACTAATACAATCATTCTGTGCTGTCTCACTGTATAACAATGTGTAAGTAATTCTACCAGTCATCCGACCAACGATAAGGTAACGAACGGATATTATCCGACCTAAGATAAAATAGGTAATATTTATGCTAAATATATTTACGAAAATTCAACGGATAAACCAAAAACTGTCGGTTTCGTGAAGTACCATTTAAAACTAACAATCTATATATATAAAACTGAAATCAAGCAAAAGAGGAAATCTTTGTTACGGTTTGGCTTCGAAACTACTTATTGGATCGTCTGGCAATTTTTTTTAAATTAAAGAGGACATCACAGAGAAGGTTTTGGGCATGAAAAATTTGAGAAAGTTACCGGGTTAGAGGAATACGACGAGGTGATGATGAAATTACAGTATCGCCATCTGTCCAGCAAAAAATGAGCAAAAAAAAAATATATATAAATATTGTTCACAAAGAAGTATTATAACCTTAATAGAAATATGTACAGAGATAATATATAAATTAATAAATAAAAAAGGTACAATATATAAGAAAATAGTAATTTTTCATCCTCATTTTTTAAATATAAAATAGTTGAATACCTTCCGGGCTATTTTTTTTCCCTGGACAACGACGGGTAATTCAGCTATCTATTTATATGTATAAAAATATACTGCTAGCATAATCAAGGATTTTGTATTAATTGATTATATTAATTCACCGTTAGTGGAATTAAGTAAAAATGGAAACTCATATGTATATACATATAAATTTAGTACATTTAACGGGCAACGAAGTGCACGAGATCAGCTAGTAACTTATAAAAATTAAAAAATGTTAGTTAAAAAATATCGAATTCTAAAAAAATCTATGAATATGCAATTATATGCATTATGTACAAAATATGCAAAAATATACAAAACAAAATTGGTCCTATTTAAACGAGAATAAGCCAAATCGTGGACAAATCTGACAACCAATCAATTTGGACTTAAGGAAAAAAGTATGCAAACGCACATAAATCCTAGCCCTAGTCATTACTCAATACTTATCCGACGTAGGTCCGTAGGCATAGATTACCTGTCTCAGTTTTAATTTTTATTTAACCACGGGATACGCCTGATGGTAATACAAGCTGCATACAGCTATTTACCTTATAAATAAATTCTTGATACATATTAGATATATATATTATATTATATATTATATACTTAATATATTTGAATTTTAAAAATCAAAGCTAAGTTAACGCTGTCGTAAAATGTGTTTTATAGCACTGTCTTCGTTGTGAGGTGTGAGACTACTGTGACACGATAATCGACAATAGATACACCGAACGGCGCGAATAGATATTATATAGAAGACGCCACACCGGGTGATGTGTAGATAAGAGAGCAATGCGTTCGACGATCTGTTCGAACGGTCGACGCGGGAGCAACACAGCGCAAAACGTTATGCGGTCGCGGACAAGAGATTACGCGGTTCTGTTACCTTTTTTTCCGAGGCAAATAATAGTGGACGCAGCTCCGCGCCCTTAGTCGAAGTCATTCAGACAAAATAACGCCATGCGGAGATACGTCACGGGTTACCTAGTTCGGTGATCGGTGGTAAGATGATCACTAGCTTTCTTCACCGCCCACCGACACTATGCAGAACGAAAACCATATCATAATAAAGTATCAAGTGTCATGAGTATCAGTTCCGCGGTACACCGGTACCACTTCTTTGATCCACATTTTGTTATTTTTTTTTTTTTTGTGTGTCATCGTCATTACCGCTGCTGTCGTCACATAAAACACGAACTAATCACTCGGCGGATATCGTCACCCTCGAAGCCGCACCATCACGACACCTTTTTTGATATTATGTTATTCGTCTGCCGGAACGGTCGGCGACAATATTTTGCAGCGGTGAGATAGGTTCAGTGGCCCACAACTGATTATATACACATCTGTGCCAAATATATGTAGTCGCGTAAAGGTGAGACCCACTGAGCAATATTATTCAGCAATTTTTACGATTTTGGTGGCACCAGTCCCGCGTTTTTATTGTTTTGTGGCGAATGGTTTTAATCGTCAAGATGACTTCGTTCAACTCAAACCGCGTGCGTAAAATACTTTTATTCAAAAGTTGAAATGTTTAAAGAACGAATATGGGTACACGCATAGGCGGTACTAGACCTTCTTAGCCGGGGGGGGGGGGGCCGAAAACAGTTTAACTATACCGTTTTCCGTTAGGGTAGGTATACAATCGTGATTAGTACATATCACAATTTAAGATACTATCTATTATCTATGAAATCGTGATATAGGTACATACATAAATAATATATTATCTATGGGTACATATTATTCTATTTTTCGCGCAAATCACTTTATCAGTTACCAGCAAGCTGCTGCATTATGCATATATTACGAGCAAAAGTCGAAATCGGGCAAACCTCAGAAATGCCCGGTCAAAACGCGAACTGCCCATAATCCTTAGCAAAACGTCATATTTCGGCTTTTGACCGGGCAAACCTAATTATGACCAACCTCATTTGGGTAAAACTGTAGTGCTTTATAATATACGTTCGCTAATATTAAATACAAATAGTGATTTTTATCGTACGATTTTATTACGATTATAAATGCGCCAATAAACAAAAATATTATTTTTTTATTATTATTTATGTGTATTCAATTATATTTTTACAATATTTTATGATAATTATTTATTTGTATTTAATATAAGTGAAGTTATTTAAGACGCTACGGGTTTGCTGAAATGAAGTTTAATATTTAAATGTATTAATTTTTTTAATACTTTATTTTAACATTATAGTAGTACCTACCTAATATTATTATCTGTTAATTTTTATTGGAGTATACTTAATATCATTATATTTTTATTGTTATTTAAGTGTATTCAATTATATATTTTGTTCAATAATATTTATGTTATGATTATTTGGTTTTGCCCTTACGATAAAAGTCAGTATACAGTTTTGCCCAAATGAGGTTGGTTAGACCAGATTTCCTGGTCAAAAGCCGAAATATGACATTTTTCCCAAGGATTGTGGGCAGTTCGCGTTTTGACCGGGCATTTCTAAGGTTTGCCCGATTTCGACTTTTGCCCGTACCTAACACATACACTGAGATAGATAAGAAGCTTATCTCAGTGCCAGCATACAACAAACTATATTACTATTATACTATAGTACTATTATAAAACTATACTACTATTATTATAATATTACTAAAATACTAATTACTAGGTAACCGAGAAATGATAGCAGTCTTGTAGCATTAATAAAATATTACAATGTAATAATATATGAATGTTATTATTGTAAGCCCGAGGTATGGTCCACAGGAGGGGCAGTTGCATACTCTGCCCCACTAGTAGTACCGCCGAATTAAATACAAATAAATACAAATATAGCCTGGATTGTACTTACCATCTATAATCATCTCTATACTTAAATCAGACCAACACTGTTGAATGATAGTACTACTTTTATGACCAGCGTGGAGAGGGTTCCAAATTAGATCTTCTAACGCAGTTTGAACGTCCATTTAAAAATTGAAAAGCATGTGAAATCTGTGTTCAAATGACCATAAACAGGTGTCCGTGAGCCGTGACTAATTGCGTAAAGCTGATGCGCCAAAAAATATCATAAATTTATTTTTATTTTTGTATTATTCCATCGCAAGTCGAACGCATAAAAGGTTAATCACAATTGGAACGTTCAAAATTGATTCCTTCTACATTATAATATGTCAATTGTATTTTACCATTTAAAAAACTATTTTGGCAAAATATACTACTTAAATCGAATATTTCAAGGATTTTTTTCTTGCAAAAATGTAGCATTACACTTCCTTAAACTATCTAGAATAGTTTTGAAGGTCGCTCGGAAACATTTCCATTTGAAAATATAAAACATCTGAAATTTGTGTTCAAATGACCATCAACAGGTGTCCGTGACTAATTGTGTGATACTAATATGCAATAAATATTATCAATTTCTTATTATTTTTGTATTAGTCCATCGCAAGTTGAACGCACGAAAGGTTAAATGGCAGTTTGAACGTTCAAAATTGACTCCTTCTACATTATAATATGTCAAACGTATTTTACAATTTAAAAAACTATTTCGGATAAAAATACTACTTAAACTATCTAGAGCAGTTTTGAAGACCGTTCTGATATAATTCTACCTGAAAATTGAGAAACATTAAAAATTCGTGTGGAAATAAATTTCGCCCAAGACTGAAATTGCCTTCCCGCGCGAGCCACACATACTATTTTTTGTCACGCCCCTGAGTTCATTGAAAAGGTTATGCAGGGATCTATGCAACAACTATAGACTATTCTACAAAAACAATTTCATGGAAGACATTTTATTTTATTTCAAAATTACAATTTTTAATTTGTATATTTTATTATTGTCACTGATAAGATAATGATAGGTAATATACTATATTATAACTAACGCATCGTTCGACGCACTTATTTAGAAACAGTGCAAATTAAATATTTTTAAATGTTTATGCGTCATGCAAGGAGGTTATACTATACATTTAAGGAGTAACCAAAAGTTTATGTTTTGTAAGAACCGTGGTAGGTATACATTTTAGTTTCTGGTTGTGCAGGGGATACGAGCCCGGCGGCCGGCACTTTTGGGGATTTCTTCTATTCCGCCCGGCACTTATGGCAATTTCCTCTTTTCCACACGATTTATTGGGGATTTCCTTTCTTCCGCCCAGCACTTTGGGGATTTCAACTTTACCGCCCGGTGGACGGACAAAGGACACTTTCGAACACTTCAAAAGTGGTCGAAAACCAAAATTTCGGTGCAGGCGTGACAAAAAAAATATTATAAATTTTTAATTAATATGTTTATCAGTAAGTTGTACATCGAAAACATGTAAGGATCAACGTGCTTTGAATTGTCTAAATATATTCATTGTACATTGTAATGATGAAAATATTTTTGAAATTTTAAAAATTGTTTCTCGAAATTTAAGTACTAAAATCGTCCATATTAGCAAATTTTATGTGCCAGAAATGTAGACTTACAATCACTTAAACTATCTAGAACAGTTTTGAAATCCATTCTGATATAATTCTACCTGGAAATTGAGAAACATTTAAAATTCGTGTGGAAATGACCATCTACAAGTGTCGATGTATATCTGCCTGAGATTGTAGTATAAAAAAAATATTATATATTTTAAGTTAATTATTTATTGATATGATGTACATTGAAAACATGTAAGTTTCATCGTGCTTTGACGTGTCTATATATTTTCTTTGTACATTGTAATTTCGAATATATTTTTGAAATTTTAAAAATTGTTTCTCAAACTTTAAGTACTTAAATCGTTCATATAAGCGAATTATTTGTGCCAGAAATGTAGATTAACACTCACTTAAACTATCTAGAACAGTTTTGAAGACCGTTCTGATATATTTCTACCTGAAAATTGAGAATCATATTATATTTGTTTGAAAATGACCTTCAACAAGTGTTTATGTATGTTTGCCTGAGATTGTAGTACGAAAAAAATATTATATATTTTAAGTTAATTATTTATTGGCACTTTGTACACTAAAAACATGAATAGTTGAGCTAGGTTGATATTAACATATATAGTTCTTGTACATTATAATGAAGAATATATTTTTGAAATTTTAAAAACTGTTTCGTGAAATTTAATTACTTAAATCGTACATATTAGCGAATTTTATGTGCCAAAAATGTCGATTAACACTCATTTAAACTATCTAGAGTAGTTTTGAAGACCATTCTGATAAATTTCTACCTGAAAATTGAGAAATTTTCAAAATTTGTGTGGAAATGACCTTCAACAAGTGTCGATGTATGTCTGCCTGAGATTGTAGTACGAAAAAAATATTATATATTTTAAGTTAATTATTTATTGATATGATGAACATTTAAAACATGTAAGGTTCATCGAGCTTTGACGTGTCTATATATTTTCTTTGTACATTGTAATTCAAAAAAATATTTTTGAAATTTTAAAAACTGTTTCGTAAAATTTAATTACTTAAATCGTACATATTAGCGAATTTTATGTGCCAAAAATGTAGATTAACACTCACTTAAACTATCTAGAACAGTTTTGAAGACCGTTCTGATATATTCCTACCTGAAAATTGAGAATCATATAATATTTGTTTGAAAATGACAATCAACAAGTGTTGATGTATGTTTGCCTGAGATTATAGTACGAAAAAAATATCATTTATTTTTAATTAATTTTTTTATCGGTACTTTGTACACTGAAAACGTGAATTGTTGAGCTAGGTTTGATATGTACATATATAGTTCTTGTACATTATAATGAAGAAAATATTTTTGAAATTTTAAAAACTGTTTCTCGAAATTTAAGTACTTAAATCGTTCATATAAGCGAATTATTTGTGCCAGAAATGTAGGTTAACACTCACTTAAACTATCTAAAACAGTTTTGAAGACCGTTCTGATATATTTCTACCTGAAAATTGAGAATCATATAATATTTGTTTGAAAATGACAATCAACAAGTGTTGATGTATGTCTGCCTGAGACTACGTACGAAAAAAATATCAATTATTTTTAATTAATTTTTTTATCAATACTTTGTACCCTGAAAACATGTAAGGTTCATCGTGCTTTGACGCGTCTATATATTTTCTTTTTACATTGTAATTACGAAAATATTTTTGAAATTTAAAAAACTGTTTCCCGAAATTTAAGTACTTAAATCATTCATAATAGCGAACTTTTTGTGCCAAAAATGTAGATTAACACTCACTTAAACTATCTAGAGTAGTTTTGAACACCGTTCTGATAAATTTCTACCTGAAAATTGAGAAATATTCAAAATTTGTGTCGAAATGACCTTCAACAAGTGTCGATGTATGTTTGCCTGAGATTATAGTACGAAAAAAATATCATTTATTTTTAATTAATTTTTTTATTGGTACTTTGTACACTGAAAACGTGAATTGTTGAGCTAGGTTTGATATTTACATATATAGTTCTTGTACATTATAATGAAGAAAATATTTTTGAAATTTTAAAAACTGTTTCTCGAAATTTAAGTACTTAAATCGTTCATATAAGCGAATTATTTGTGCCAGAAATGTAGGTTAACACTCACTTAAACTATCTAAAACAGATTTGAAGACCGTTCTGATATATTTCTACCTGAAAATTGAGAAATATTCAAAATTTGTGTCGAAACGACCTTCAACAAGTGTCGATGTATGTCTGCATGAGATTATAGTACGAAAAAAATATCATTTATTTTTAATTAATTTTGTTATCGGTACTTTGTACACTGAAAACGTGAATTGTTGAGCTAGGTTTGATATTTACATATATAGTTCTTGTACATTATAATGAAGAAAATATTTTTGAAATTTTAAAAACTGTTTCTCGAAATTTAAGTACTTAAATCGTTCATATAAGCGAATTATTTGTGCCAGAAATGTAGGTTAACACTCACTTAACCTATCTAAAACAGTTTTGAAGACCGTTCTGATATATTTCTACCTGAAAATTGAGAATCATATAATATTTGTTTGAAAATGACAATCAACAAGTGTTGATGTATGTCTGCCTGAGATTATAGTACGAAAAAAGTATCATTTATTTTTAATTAATTTTTTTATCGGTACTTTATACACTGAACACATGTAAGGTTCATCGTGCTTTGACGTGTCTCTATATTTTCTTTTTACATTGTAATTCCGAAAATATTTTTGAAATTTAAAAAACTGTTTCTCGAAATTTAAGTACTTAAATCGTTCATATTAGCGAATTTTATGTGCCAGAAATATAGATTAACACTCACTTAACCTATCTAAAACAGTTTTGAAGACCATTCTGATAAAATTCTACCTGAAAATTGAGAATCATATTATATTTGTTTGAAAATGACCTTCAAAAAGTGTCGATGTATGTCTGCCTGAGATTGTAGTATAAAAAAAATATTATATATTTTAAGTTAATTATTTATTGGCACTTTGTACACTGAAAACATGAATAGTTGAGCTAGGTTGATATTAACATATATAGTTGTTGTACATTATAATGAAGAATATATTTTTTAAATTTTAAAAACTGTTTCGTGAAATTTAAGTACTTAATTCGTACATATTAGCGAATTTTATGTGCCAAAAATGTAGATTAACACTCACATAAACTATCTAGAACAGTTTTGAAGACCGTTCTGATATATTCCTACCTGAAAATTGAGAATCATATAATATTTGTTTGAAAATGACAATCAACAAGTGTTGATGTATGTTTGCCTGAGATTATAGTACGAAAAAAATATCATTTATTTTTAATTAATTTTTTATCGGTACTTTGTACACTGAAAACGTGAATTGTTGAGCTAGGTTTGATATTTACATATATAGTTCTTGTACATTATAATGAAGAAAATATTTTTGAAATTTTAAAAACTGTTTCGTGAAATTTAATTACTTAAATCGTACATATTAGCGAATTTTATGTGCCAAAAATGTCGATTTACACTCATTTAAACTATCTAGAGTAGTTTTGAAGACCATTCTGATAAATTTCTACCTGAAAATTGAGAAATTTTCAAAATTTGTGTGGAAATGACCTTCAACAAGTGTCGATGTATGTCTGCCTGAGATTATAGTACGAAAAAAATATCATTTATTTTTAATTAATTTTTTTATCGGTACTTTGTACACTGAAAACATGTAAGGTTCATCGTGCTTTGACATGTCAATATATTTTCTTTGTACATTGTAATTCCGAAAACATTTTTGAAATTTTAAAAACTGTTTCCTGAAATTTAATTACTTAAATTGTACATATTAGCGAATTTTATGTGCCAAAAATGTCGTTTAACACTCACTTAAACTATCTAGAGTAGTTTTGAAGACCATTCTGATAAAATTCTACCTGAAAATTGAGAAATTTTCAAAATTTTTGTTGATATGACCTTCAACAAGTGTCGATGTATGTCTGCCTGAGATTGTAGTATAAAAAAAATATTATATATTTTAAGTTTATTATTTATTGGCACTTTGTACACTGAAAACATGAATAGTTGAGCTAGGTTGATATTAACATATATAGCTCTTGTATATTATAATGAAGAATATATTTTTGAAATTTTAAAAACGTTTTCGTGAAATTTAAGTACTTAAATCGTACATATAAGCGAATTTTATGTGCCAAAAATGTAGATTAACACTCACTTAAACTATCTAGAACAGTTTTGAAGACCGTTCTGATATATTTCTACCTGAAAATTGAGAATCATATTATATTTGTTTGAATATGACCTTCAACAAGTGTCGATGTATGTCTGCCTGAGATTGTAGTATAAAAAAAATATTATATATTTTAGGTTAATTATTTATTGGCACTTTGTACACTGAAAACATGAATAGTTGAGCTAGGTTGATATTAACATATTTAGTTCTTGTACATTATAATGAAGAATATATTTTTGAAATTTTAAAAACTGTTTCGTGAAATTTAAGTACTTAAATCGTACATATAAGCGAATTATTTGTGCCAGAAATGTAGATTAACACTCACATAAAATATCTAGAACAGTTTTGAAGACCATTCTGATAATGTTCTACCTGAAAATTGAGAAATATTCAAAATTTGTGTTGAAATGACCTTCAACAAGTGTTGATGTATGTCTGCCTGAGACTAAGTACGAAAAAAATATCATTTATTTTTAATTAATTTTTTTATCGGTACTTTGTACACTGAAAACATGTAAGGTTCATCGTGCTTTGACGTGTCTATATATTTTCTATTTACATGGTAATCCCGAAAATATTTTTGAAATTTTTAAAACGTTTTCGTGAAATTTAAGTACTTAAATCGTACATATAAGCGAATTTTATGCGCCAAAAATGTAGATTAACACTCACATAAACTATCTAGAACAGTTTTGAAGACCATTCTGATAAAATTCAACCTGAAAATTGAGAAATTTTCAAAGTTTGTGTCGAAATGACCTTCAACAAGTGTCGATGTATGTCTGCCTGAGATTGTAGTATAAAAAAAATATTATATATTTTAATTTAATTATTTATTGGTACTTTGCACACTGAAAACGTGAATTGTTGAGCTAGGTTTGATATTTACATATATTGTTCTTGTACATTATAATGAAGAAAATATTTTTGAAATTTTAAAAACTGTTTCTCGAAATTTAAGTACTTAAATCGTTCATATAAGCGAATTATTTGTGCCAGAAATGTAGGTTAACACTCACTTAAACTATCTAGAACAGTTTTGAAGACCGTTCTGATATATTCCTACCTGAAAATTGAGAATCATATAATATTTGTTTGAAAATGACAATCAACAAGTGTTGATGTATGTCTGCCTGAGATTATAGTACGAAAAAAATATCATTTATTTTTAATTAATTTTTTATCAGTACTTTGTACACTGAAAACATGTAAGGTTCATCGTGCTTTGACATGTCAATATATTTTCTTTGTACATTGTAATTCCGAAAACATTTTTGAAATTTTAAAAACTGTTTCGTGAAATTTAATTACTTAAATCGTACATATTAGCGAATTTTATGTGCCAAAAATGTCGATTAACACTCACTTAAACTATCTAGAGTAGTTTTGAAGACCATTCTGATAAAATTCTACCTGAAAATTGAGAAATATTCAAAATTTGTGTCGAAACGACCTTCAACAAGTGTCGATGTATGTCTGCCTGAGATTGTAGTATAAAAAAATTATTATATATATTAATTTAATTATTTATTGGTATGTTGTACATTGAATACAGGTAAGGTTCAGCGTGCTTTGACGTGTCTATATATTTTGTTTGTACATTGTAATGAAGAATATATTTTTGATATTTTAAAAACTGTTTCTCGTATTTTAAGTGCTTAAATCGTTTATATTCGCGAATTTTATGTGCCAAAAATGTAGATTAACACTCACCTAAACTATCTAGAGTAGTTTTGAAGACCCTTCTGATAAAATTCTACCTGAAAATTGAGAAATTTTCAAAATTTTTGTTGATATGACCTTCAACAAGTGTCGATGTATGTCTGCCTGAGATTGTAGTATAAAAAAAATATTATATATTTTAAGTTGATTATTTATTGGCACTTTGTACACTGAAAACATGAATAGTTGAGCTAGGTTTGATATTTACATATATAGTTCTTGTACATTATAATGAAGAAAATATTTTTGAAATTTTAAAAACTGTTTCTCGAAATTTAAGTACTTATAAATCGTTCATATAAGCGAATTTTATGTGCCAAAAATGTAGATTAACACTCACATAAACTATCTAGAACAGTTTTGAAGACCGTTCTGATAAATTTCTACCTGAAAATTGAGAATCATATAATATTTGTTTGAAAATGACAATCAACAAGTGTTGATGTATGTTTGCCTGAGATTATAGTACGAAAAAAATATCATTAATTTTTAATTAATTTTTTTATCGGTACTTTGTACACTGAAAACGTGAATAGTTGAGCTAGGTTTGATATTTACATATATTTTCCGTGTGCATTATAATGAAGAAAATATTTTTGAAATTTAAAAAACTGTTTCGTGAAATTTAAGTACTTAAATCGTACATATAAGCGAATTATCTGTGCCAGAAATGTAGATTAACACTCACTTAACCTATCTAGAATAGTTTCGAACACCGTTCTGATAAATTACTACCTGAAAATTGAGAAATATTCAAAATTTGTGTCGAAACGACCTTCAACAAGTGTCGATGTATGTCTGCCTGAGATTGTAGTATAAAAAAAATATTATATATATTAAGTTAATTATTTATTGGTACTTTGTACATTGAAAACATGAATAGTTGAGCTAGGTTTGATATTTACATATTTAGTTCTTGTACATTATAATAAAGAATATATTTTTGAAATTTTAAAAACTGATTCGTGAAATTTAAGTACTTAAATCGTACATATAAGCTAATTATTTGTGCCAGAAATGTAGATTAACACTCACATAAACTATCTAGAACAGTTTTGAAGACCGTTCTGATATATTCCTACCTGAAACTTGAGAATCATATAATATTTGTTTGAAAATGACAATCAACAAGTGTTGATGTATGATTGCCTGAGATTATAGTACGAAAAAAATATCATTTATTTTTAATTAATTTTTTTATCGGTACTTTGTACACTGAAAACGTGAATTGTTGAGCTAGGTTTGATATTTACATATATAGTTCTTGTACATTATAATGAAGAAAATATTTTTGAAATTTTAAAAACTGTTTCTCGAAATTTAAGTACTTAAATCGTTCATATAAGCGAATTATTTGTGCCAGAAATGTAGGTTAACACTCACTTAACCTATCTAAAACAGTTTTGAAGACCGTTCTGATATATTTCTACCTGAAAATTGAGAATCATATAATATTTGTTTGAAAATGACAATCAACAAGTGTTGATGTATGTCTGCCTGAGATTATAGTACGAAAAAAGTATCATTTATTTTTAATTAATTTTTTTATCGGTACTTTATACACTGAACACATGTAAGGTTCATCGTGCTTTGACGTGTCTCTATATTTTCTTTTTACATTGTAATTCCGAAAATATTTTTGAAATTTAAAAAACTGTTTCTCGAAATTTAAGTACTTAAATCGTTCATATTAGCGAATTTTATGTGCCAGAAATATAGATTAACACTCACTTAAACTATCTAGAGTAGTTTTGAAGACCATTCTGATAAAATTCTACCTGAAAATTGAGAATCATATTATATTTGTTTGAAAATGACCTTCAACAAGTGTCGATGTATGTCTGCCTGAGATTGTAGTATAAAAAAAATATTATATATTTTAAGTTAATTATTTATTGGCACTTTGTACACTGAAAACATGAATAGTTGAGCTAGGTTGATATTAACATATATAGTTGTTGTACATTATAATGAAGAATATATTTTTTAAATTTTAAAAACTGTTTCGTGAAATTTAAGTACTTAATTCGTACATATTAGCGAATTTTATGTGCCAAAAATGTAGATTAACACTCACATAAACTATCTAGAACAGTTTTGAAGACCGTTCTGATAAATTTCTACCTGAAAATTGAGAATCATATAATATTTGTTTGAAAATGACAATCAACAAGTGTTGATGTATGTTTGCCTGAAATTATAGTACGAAAAAAATATCATTAATTTTTAATTAATTTTTTTGTCGGTACTTTGTACACTGAAAACGTGAATAGTTGAGCTAGGTTTGATATTTACATATATTTTCAGTGTACATTATAATGAAGAAAATATTTTTGAAATTTAAAAAACTGTTTCGTGAAATTTAAGTACTTAAATCGTACATATAAGCGAATTATCTGTGCCAGAAATGTAGATTAACACTCACTTAACCTATCTAGAATAGTTTCGAACACCGTTCTGATAAATTACTACCTGAAAATTGAGAAATATTCAAAATTTGTGTCGAAACGACCTTCAACAAGTGTCGATGTATGTCTGCATGAGATTATAGTACGAAAAAAATATCATTTATTTTTAATTAATTTTGTTATCGGTACTTTGTACACTGAAAACGTGAATTGTTGAGCTAGGTTTGATATTTACATATATAGTTCTTGTACATTATAATGAAGAAAATATTTTTGAAATTTTAAAAACTGTTTCTCGAAATTTAAGTACTTAAATCGTTCATATAAGCGAATTATTTGTGCCAGAAATGTAGGTTAACACTCACTTAACCTATCTAAAACAGTTTTGAAGACCGTTCTGATATATTTCTACCTGAAAATTGAGAATCATATAATATTTGTTTGAAAATGACAATCAACAAGTGTTGATGTATGTCTGCCTGAGATTATAGTACGAAAAAAGTATCATTTATTTTTAATTAATTTTTTTATCGGTACTTTATACACTGAACACATGTAAGGTTCATCGTGCTTTGACGTGTCTCTATATTTTCTTTTTACATTGTAATTCCGAAAATATTTTTGAAATTTAAAAAACTGTTTCTCGAAATTTAAGTACTTAAATCGTTCATATTAGCGAATTTTATGTGCCAGAAATATAGATTAACACTCACTTAACCTATCTAAAACAGTTTTGAAGACCATTCTGATAAAATTCTACCTGAAAATTGAGAATCATATTATATTTGTTTGAAAATGACCTTCAAAAAGTGTCGATGTATGTCTGCCTGAGATTGTAGTATAAAAAAAATATTATATATTTTAAGTTAATTATTTATTGGCACTTTGTACACTGAAAACATGAATAGTTGAGCTAGGTTGATATTAACATATATAGTTGTTGTACATTATAATGAAGAATATATTTTTTAAATTTTAAAAACTGTTTCGTGAAATTTAAGTACTTAATTCGTACATATTAGCGAATTTTATGTGCCAAAAATGTAGATTAACACTCACATAAACTATCTAGAACAGTTTTGAAGACCGTTCTGATATATTCCTACCTGAAAATTGAGAATCATATAATATTTGTTTGAAAATGACAATCAACAAGTGTTGATGTATGTTTGCCTGAGATTATAGTACGAAAAAAATATCATTTATTTTTAATTAATTTTTTATCGGTACTTTGTACACTGAAAACGTGAATTGTTGAGCTAGGTTTGATATTTACATATATAGTTCTTGTACATTATAATGAAGAAAATATTTTTGAAATTTTAAAAACTGTTTCGTGAAATTTAATTACTTAAATCGTACATATTAGCGAATTTTATGTGCCAAAAATGTCGATTTACACTCATTTAAACTATCTAGAGTAGTTTTGAAGACCATTCTGATAAATTTCTACCTGAAAATTGAGAAATTTTCAAAATTTGTGTGGAAATGACCTTCAACAAGTGTCGATGTATGTCTGCCTGAGATTATAGTACGAAAAAAATATCATTTATTTTTAATTAATTTTTTTATCGGTACTTTGTACACTGAAAACATGTAAGGTTCATCGTGCTTTGACATGTCAATATATTTTCTTTGTACATTGTAATTCCGAAAACATTTTTGAAATTTTAAAAACTGTTTCCTGAAATTTAATTACTTAAATTGTACATATTAGCGAATTTTATGTGCCAAAAATGTCGTTTAACACTCACTTAAACTATCTAGAGTAGTTTTGAAGACCATTCTGATAAAATTCTACCTGAAAATTGAGAAATTTTCAAAATTTTTGTTGATATGACCTTCAACAAGTGTCGATGTATGTCTGCCTGAGATTGTAGTATAAAAAAAATATTATATATTTTAAGTTTATTATTTATTGGCACTTTGTACACTGAAAACATGAATAGTTGAGCTAGGTTGATATTAACATATATAGCTCTTGTATATTATAATGAAGAATATATTTTTGAAATTTTAAAAACGTTTTCGTGAAATTTAAGTACTTAAATCGTACATATAAGCGAATTTTATGTGCCAAAAATGTAGATTAACACTCACTTAAACTATCTAGAACAGTTTTGAAGACCGTTCTGATATATTTCTACCTGAAAATTGAGAATCATATTATATTTGTTTGAATATGACCTTCAACAAGTGTCGATGTATGTCTGCCTGAGATTGTAGTATAAAAAAAATATTATATATTTTAGGTTAATTATTTATTGGCACTTTGTACACTGAAAACATGAATAGTTGAGCTAGGTTGATATTAACATATTTAGTTCTTGTACATTATAATGAAGAATATATTTTTGAAATTTTAAAAACTGTTTCGTGAAATTTAAGTACTTAAATCGTACATATAAGCGAATTATTTGTGCCAGAAATGTAGATTAACACTCACATAAAATATCTAGAACAGTTTTGAAGACCATTCTGATAATGTTCTACCTGAAAATTGAGAAATATTCAAAATTTGTGTTGAAATGACCTTCAACAAGTGTTGATGTATGTCTGCCTGAGACTAAGTACGAAAAAAATATCATTTATTTTTAATTAATTTTTTTATCGGTACTTTGTACACTGAAAACATGTAAGGTTCATCGTGCTTTGACGTGTCTATATATTTTCTATTTACATGGTAATCCCGAAAATATTTTTGAAATTTTTAAAACGTTTTCGTGAAATTTAAGTACTTAAATCGTACATATAAGCGAATTTTATGCGCCAAAAATGTAGATTAACACTCACATAAACTATCTAGAACAGTTTTGAAGACCATTCTGATAAAATTCAACCTGAAAATTGAGAAATTTTCAAAGTTTGTGTCGAAATGACCTTCAACAAGTGTCGATGTATGTCTGCCTGAGATTGTAGTATAAAAAAAATATTATATATTTTAATTTAATTATTTATTGGTACTTTGCACACTGAAAACGTGAATTGTTGAGCTAGGTTTGATATTTACATATATTGTTCTTGTACATTATAATGAAGAAAATATTTTTGAAATTTTAAAAACTGTTTCTCGAAATTTAAGTACTTAAATCGTTCATATAAGCGAATTATTTGTGCCAGAAATGTAGGTTAACACTCACTTAAACTATCTAGAACAGTTTTGAAGACCGTTCTGATATATTCCTACCTGAAAATTGAGAATCATATAATATTTGTTTGAAAATGACAATCAACAAGTGTTGATGTATGTCTGCCTGAGATTATAGTACGAAAAAAATATCATTTATTTTTAATTAATTTTTTATCAGTACTTTGTACACTGAAAACATGTAAGGTTCATCGTGCTTTGACATGTCAATATATTTTCTTTGTACATTGTAATTCCGAAAACATTTTTGAAATTTTAAAAACTGTTTCGTGAAATTTAATTACTTAAATCGTACATATTAGCGAATTTTATGTGCCAAAAATGTCGATTAACACTCACTTAAACTATCTAGAGTAGTTTTGAAGACCATTCTGATAAAATTCTACCTGAAAATTGAGAAATATTCAAAATTTGTGTCGAAACGACCTTCAACAAGTGTCGATGTATGTCTGCCTGAGATTGTAGTATAAAAAAATTATTATATATATTAATTTAATTATTTATTGGTATGTTGTACATTGAATACAGGTAAGGTTCAGCGTGCTTTGACGTGTCTATATATTTTGTTTGTACATTGTAATGAAGAATATATTTTTGATATTTTAAAAACTGTTTCTCGTATTTTAAGTGCTTAAATCGTTTATATTCGCGAATTTTATGTGCCAAAAATGTAGATTAACACTCACCTAAACTATCTAGAGTAGTTTTGAAGACCCTTCTGATAAAATTCTACCTGAAAATTGAGAAATTTTCAAAATTTTTGTTGATATGACCTTCAACAAGTGTCGATGTATGTCTGCCTGAGATTGTAGTATAAAAAAAATATTATATATTTTAAGTTGATTATTTATTGGCACTTTGTACACTGAAAACATGAATAGTTGAGCTAGGTTTGATATTTACATATATAGTTCTTGTACATTATAATGAAGAAAATATTTTTGAAATTTTAAAAACTGTTTCTCGAAATTTAAGTACTTATAAATCGTTCATATAAGCGAATTTTATGTGCCAAAAATGTAGATTAACACTCACATAAACTATCTAGAACAGTTTTGAAGACCGTTCTGATAAATTTCTACCTGAAAATTGAGAATCATATAATATTTGTTTGAAAATGACAATCAACAAGTGTTGATGTATGTTTGCCTGAGATTATAGTACGAAAAAAATATCATTAATTTTTAATTAATTTTTTTATCGGTACTTTGTACACTGAAAACGTGAATAGTTGAGCTAGGTTTGATATTTACATATATTTTCCGTGTGCATTATAATGAAGAAAATATTTTTGAAATTTAAAAAACTGTTTCGTGAAATTTAAGTACTTAAATCGTACATATAAGCGAATTATCTGTGCCAGAAATGTAGATTAACACTCACTTAACCTATCTAGAATAGTTTCGAACACCGTTCTGATAAATTACTACCTGAAAATTGAGAAATATTCAAAATTTGTGTCGAAACGACCTTCAACAAGTGTCGATGTATGTCTGCCTGAGATTGTAGTATAAAAAAAATATTATATATATTAAGTTAATTATTTATTGGTACTTTGTACATTGAAAACATGAATAGTTGAGCTAGGTTTGATATTTACATATTTAGTTCTTGTACATTATAATAAAGAATATATTTTTGAAATTTTAAAAACTGATTCGTGAAATTTAAGTACTTAAATCGTACATATAAGCTAATTATTTGTGCCAGAAATGTAGATTAACACTCACATAAACTATCTAGAACAGTTTTGAAGACCGTTCTGATATATTCCTACCTGAAACTTGAGAATCATATAATATTTGTTTGAAAATGACAATCAACAAGTGTTGATGTATGATTGCCTGAGATTATAGTACGAAAAAAATATCATTTATTTTTAATTAATTTTTTTATCGGTACTTTGTACACTGAAAACGTGAATTGTTGAGCTAGGTTTGATATTTACATATATAGTTCTTGTACATTATAATGAAGAAAATATTTTTGAAATTTTAAAAACTGTTTCTCGAAATTTAAGTACTTAAATCGTTCATATAAGCGAATTATTTGTGCCAGAAATGTAGGTTAACACTCACTTAACCTATCTAAAACAGTTTTGAAGACCGTTCTGATATATTTCTACCTGAAAATTGAGAATCATATAATATTTGTTTGAAAATGACAATCAACAAGTGTTGATGTATGTCTGCCTGAGATTATAGTACGAAAAAAGTATCATTTATTTTTAATTAATTTTTTTATCGGTACTTTATACACTGAACACATGTAAGGTTCATCGTGCTTTGACGTGTCTCTATATTTTCTTTTTACATTGTAATTCCGAAAATATTTTTGAAATTTAAAAAACTGTTTCTCGAAATTTAAGTACTTAAATCGTTCATATTAGCGAATTTTATGTGCCAGAAATATAGATTAACACTCACTTAAACTATCTAGAGTAGTTTTGAAGACCATTCTGATAAAATTCTACCTGAAAATTGAGAATCATATTATATTTGTTTGAAAATGACCTTCAACAAGTGTCGATGTATGTCTGCCTGAGATTGTAGTATAAAAAAAATATTATATATTTTAAGTTAATTATTTATTGGCACTTTGTACACTGAAAACATGAATAGTTGAGCTAGGTTGATATTAACATATATAGTTGTTGTACATTATAATGAAGAATATATTTTTTAAATTTTAAAAACTGTTTCGTGAAATTTAAGTACTTAATTCGTACATATTAGCGAATTTTATGTGCCAAAAATGTAGATTAACACTCACATAAACTATCTAGAACAGTTTTGAAGACCGTTCTGATAAATTTCTACCTGAAAATTGAGAATCATATAATATTTGTTTGAAAATGACAATCAACAAGTGTTGATGTATGTTTGCCTGAAATTATAGTACGAAAAAAATATCATTAATTTTTAATTAATTTTTTTGTCGGTACTTTGTACACTGAAAACGTGAATAGTTGAGCTAGGTTTGATATTTACATATATTTTCAGTGTACATTATAATGAAGAAAATATTTTTGAAATTTAAAAAACTGTTTCGTGAAATTTAAGTACTTAAATCGTACATATAAGCGAATTATCTGTGCCAGAAATGTAGATTAACACTCACTTAACCTATCTAGAGTAGTTTCGAACACCGTTCTGATAAATTACTACCTGAAAATTGAGAAATATTCAAAATTTGTGTCGAAACGACCTTCAACAAGTGTCGATGTATGTCTGCCTGAGATTGTAGTATAAAAAAAATATTATATATTTTAAGTTAATTATTTATTGGTACTTTGTACACTGAAAACATGAATAGTTGAGCTAGGTTTGATATTTACATATATATTTCTTGTACATTATAATGAAGAAAATATTTTTGAAATTTTAAAAACTGTTTCTCGTAATTTAAGTGCTTAAATCGTTCATATTAGCGAATTTTATGTGCCAAAAATGTAGATTAACACTTACATAAACTATCTAGAACAGTTTTGAAGACCGTTCTGATAAATTTCTACCTGAAAATTGAGAATCATATAATATTTGTTTGAAAATGACAATCAACAAGTGTTGATGTATGTTTGCCTGAGATTATAGTACGAAAAAAATATTATTAATTTTTAATTAATTTTTTTATCGGTACTTTGTACACTGAAAACGTGAATAGTTGCGCTAGGTTTGATATTTACATATATAGTTCTTGTTCCTTATAATTAAGAATATATTTTTGATATTTTAAAAACTGTTTCGTGAAATTTAAGTACTTAAATCGTTCATATTAGCAAATTTTATGTGCCAGAAATGTAGACTTACAATCACTTAAACTATATAGAACAGTTTTGAAATCCATTCTGATATAATTCTACCTGGAAATTGAGAAACATTTAAAATTCTTTTGGAAATGACCATCTACAAGTGTCGATGTATATCTGCCTGAGATTGTAGTATAAAAAAAATATTATATATTTTAAGTTAATTATTTATTGATATGATGTACATTGAAAACATGTAAGGTTCATCGTGCTTTGACGTGTCTATATATTTTCTTTGTACATTGTAATTTCGAATATATTTTTGAAATTTTAAAAACTGTTTCTCAAAATTTAAGTACTTAAATCGTTCATATAAGCGAATTATTTGTGCCAGAAATGTAGATTAACACTCACTTAAACTATCTAGAACAGTTTTGAAGACCGTTCTGATATATTCCTACCTGAAAATTGAGAATCATATAATATTTGTTTGAAAATGACAATCAACAAGTGTTGATGTATGTCTGCCTGAGACTAAGTACGAATAAAATATCATTTATTTTTAATTAATTTTTTTATCGGTACTTTGTACACTGAAAACGTGAATAGTTGCGCTAGGTTTGATATTTACATATATAGTTCTTGTACATTATAATGAAGAATATATTTTTGATATTTTAAAAACTGTTTCGTGAAATTTAAGTACTTAAATCGTACATATTAGCGAATTTTATGTGCCAAAAATGTAGATTAACACCCAATTAAACTATCTAGAATAGTTTTGAAGACCATTCTGATAATGTTCTACCTGAAAATTGAGAAATATTCAAAATTTGTGTTGAAATGACCTTCAACAAGTGTTGATGTATGTCTGCCTGAGACTAAGTACGAAAAAAATATCATTTATTTTTAATTAATTTTTTTATCGGTACTTTGTACACTGAAAACATGTAAGGTTCATCGTGCTTTGACGTGTCTATATATTTTCTATTTACATGGTAATCCCGAAAATATTTTTGAAATTTAAAAAACTGTTTCCCGAAATTTAAGTACTTATATCGTTCATATTATCGAATTTTATGTGCCAAAAATGTAGATTAACACTCACTTAAACTATCTAGAGTAGTTTTGAAGACCATTCTGATAAAATTCTACCTGAAAATTGAGAAATATTCAAAATTTGTGTTGAAATGACCTTCAACAAGTGTCGATGTATGTCTGCCTGAGATTGTAGTATAAAAAAAATATTATATATTTTAATTTAATTTTTTATTGATATGATGTACATTGAAAACATGTAAGGTTCATCGTGCTTTGACGTGTCTATATATTTTCTTTTTACATTGTAATTACGAAAATATTTTTGGAATTTAAAAAAATGTTTCCCGAAATTTAAGTACTTATATCGTTCATAATAGCGAATTTTATGTGCCAAAAATGTAGTTTAACACTCACTTAAACTATCTAGAGTAGTTTTGAACACCGTTCTGATAAAATTCTACCAGAAAATTGTGAGATTCAAAATTTGTGTGGAAATGACCTTCAACAATGTCGATGTATTTCTGCCTGAGATTTTAGTACGAAAAAAATATCATTTATTTTTAATTAATTTTTTTATCGGTACTTTGTACACTGAAAACGTGAATAGTTGAGCTAGGTTTGATATTTACATATATAGTTCTTGTATATTATAATGAAGAAAATATTTTTAAAATTTTAAAAACTGTTTAGTGAAATTTAAGTACTTAAATCGTACATATAACGAATTATTTGTGCCAGAAATGTAGATTAACACTCACTTAAACTATCTAGAACAGTTTTGAAGACCGTTCTGATAAATTTCTACCTGAAAATTGAGAATCATATAATATTTGTTTGAAAATGACAATCAATAAGTGTTGATGTATGTCTGCCTGAGACTAAGTACGAAAAAAATATCATTTATTTCTAATTAATTTTTTTATCGGTACTTTGTACACTGAAAACGTGAATAGTTGAGCTAGGTTTGATATTTACATATATAGTTCTTGTACATTATAATGAAGAAAATATTTTTGAAATTTTAAAAACTGTTTCTCGTAATTTAAGTGTTTAAATCGTTCATATTAGCGAATTTTATGTGCCAAAAATGTAGATTAACACTGACTTAACTATCTAGAGTAGGTTTGAAGATCGTTCTGATAAAATTCTACCTGAAAATTGAGAAACATTAAAAATTTGTGTTGATATGACCTTCAACAAGTGTCGATGTATGTCTGCCTGAGATTGTAGTATAAAAAAATTATTATATATTTTAATTTAATTATTTATTGGTATGTTGTTTATTGAATACATGTAAGGTTCAGCGTGCTTTGACGTGTCTATATAGTTTGTTTGTACATTTTAATGTAGGAAGTATTTTTGAAATTTTAAAAACTGTTTCGTGAAATTTAAATCGAATATTTTAACGATTTTTTTCTTGCAAAAATGTAGCATTACACTCCCTAAAACTATCTCGAATAGTTTTGAAGGTCGCTCGGAAACATTTCCACTTGAAAATTTAGAAACATGTGAAATTTGTGTTCATACGACCATCACCATTTGTTCGCGTGACTAATTGCGTGAGCATAATATGCAAAAAATATTATTGATTTATTTTTATTTTTGTAATATTCTATCGCAAGTTAATCGCTTGAAAAGTTAGATGAAGTTTGAACGTTCAAAATTGGCTCCTTCTACATTATAATATGTAAAACGTATTTTACAATTTAAAAAACTATTTGGATAAATGTATTACTTAAATTTAATATTTCAAGGATTTTTTCCTTGCAAAAATGTAGCATTACACTCCATTAAACTTTTTAGAATGGTTTTGAAGGTCGCTCGGAAAGATTTCCACTTGAAAATTTAAAAACATGTGAAATTTATGTTCATACGACCATCACCATGTGTCCGTGACTAATTACGTAAAGCTGATGCGCCAAAAAAATATTATCAATTTCTTCTTATTTTTGTATTAGTCCATCGCAAATCGAACGCTTGAAAGTATAAACGCAGTTTGAACGTTCAAAATTGATTCCTTCTACATAAGGTTAAACGCAGTTTGAACGTAAAATATACTAATTTATTAAAATATTTGGAAGAATGGTTGATTATAAGTTTTGAATTTAAACACCCCTGCAGGTGGCCCGACGAGTGACGGCAAAAATCTCGGCTTCCAATTGCATGTTCGCCATGTTGATCTTGGTCCGGTCACCTTTACCAGAGTCGCGTTTTGTGGCGTTCCGGTTTACGCCCGCGGGTTACAATGACATTGGCGGATCGGTGATGCTATATACGCTAATGCACGTTACGTTTAAGCATATGACGCGGTCGTGCCTTTACGTCATCCAGTCGGTCACCACGCCACGTTCCACGTACTCACCCACTTCGCAGGGTTTGTCTATTTATTAGGTCCGTTCTGTTCATAATGTATAGCGTCAGCTGTGAAACTGGCTGCAGCAATCGAAGGGATATCGCTATCACTGTTGCTGCAGTCATCACCAGTAGTATGTATACAATATAATTGTTACGCGAGATAATATTGTAGATAATGTTGAAAATTACGATGATAATTTTCATCAATATAATAATATTATATTCGTTTGCGGTATGTTAGTTGATCTGTTGTTGCAAAAAGTCTGTTGTGTAGTACAGGGACCATCAATAATTTTTAAATGGAACTTAAGAATACCCATTCGGCTAGCCCTTGTAACTTTGCAAAGTGTTGTGTCGCAATGGGTGATCGCATGTTTATTGATGGTTTGTCGTTAAAAACGATCATGTGTAATAATAATAATAGGCTCTCTTTACTTTTCAGTTGTTGATTGATTCGAAATCGATGACGTGAGAAATCTTATACAACTGAACTATATTATATTAAGACCCGCTTACAACGGACCGTGTTTTTGCATTCTTGAGTTTCGTGTTACATAATATTATAGTATGAACTTAATTGCGCATAGGCATAAGACGGAGTGCTGAATGCCTGAATAAACGTATCACGTATTACGTAGGTACGAGTATATAGAGACGATAGTGTGCTTTAAAAACAATACCTATTCATAATATATTAATTCATGACAGTTATTCAATTTGTGATATAAAAACGAGACGTACCTAGTTGTAAACGGCATATGCGTAACTGCAGCAAACTTACTATATTTTGTGACCGGTCGGCGATCGTATCTTTTACTAGCTGTAATAGCACCTATACCTACCTACGATATGCTGCAATCAGTGGCGGTGTGATATTTTTTTTTACATTAATTTATAGAATAAAATATAATACTAGATTTACTCTTTTTCTTTTTAAGAACGCATTGGACGGCGGACGAAAACGCGCGCACGTCCTTCCCACTCCCGACAGTTCCAACCGCCATTGGTGGTAGATAATAATTAAATTCTCTGTATGCACGGCGGCGTCGATAGTCAGGTCGGCCGATGGCGAATAATCAGTACACAATAATTTGTGTACTGATTGTACCCAAATTTGTGGGAGGTATGTGTGGTTTCGTCTCTGATAAATGATTATGATGCGCTACGCGGTGCGTTCTTATAGAATATTATTTAGACGACCTCGTGGGCTTTTACTATATTTTAATTATAAAGCGAGTTATTTTTTAAAATTGTAAATTTTTTGTACCTACATCTTAAAACACGTATTACTCGCTTCAAATTTAAAATAAAGTAAAAGTCCACGAGGTCGTCTTGTCTAAATAATATTCTAACTTTTAAATTTTATGAGAGATCAATTCACTCTTAACTTTTAAACTAACGGAGCAAAGCGTGATCTGCTGAGCGTAAAATTTGTCATGTTACGCACTTGTAAGAGTAAGACTGAGACAACACATGCCGGTATCACGTCCTCTTATGTCTTAAGTTTTAATTACATTTATATAGATAAACGCAAGACATTTAAATACATGAAAACTGCAAATATTTCATCTAATTAAAAAATATTGATAAACCTAAAGAGACAAATGAGTGACACCCGAAATGTATTATCTGGATAAACTCGACTATCTAATTCATTCAACTTCGAAGTAAGTACTGAGCACGTGACAGCAGTGCTATACTCGACATCTGTGCTTATTAAATGTTCGTATCTAATCCCTATAATTATAAATGAGTAATCTATACGCGAAAGATCAACAATGACAAATTTTTTATACATTTCCCATTGTTTATCACCAAGTTTTTAACTCTTAAGAGGACGTGACACGACTGACACGCATATTTGTTGTCTCCGTCTCACAAGTGGGTAACATAGCGAATTTACGTTTTTATATTTAACTCCGTTAGTTTAAAAATTAGAGTAAATTGACTTATTATGATGATACTTGACGACAAGAACATTATTTTTGTGTGAGTTTTTTACGATAATTTAGTTTTTAAGTAAGTTGTGAACATTTTTAATTTACGCTTTTTTATATACGCATAACTTGATACAAAATTGAACTATCGAAAAAACCCACGTGCAAACAATACGCGTTAAAAAAGTCCTATAGAAAATAAAGTACGGTATAATAATATACAATATACTACAACAATATGATGTATTAAATACCTAATATATAAAAAAATTCAATAATTATAATGTTACTATAATATTATGGCGTATCAATTTAATTATTTACCGTCAAAAATTCGCGAGTTTAATGTTCAAAAAAATGTTGTGTTATTGCCATATTGATATCTACCTACAAGATAATTTATTGGGTCAGGTAAATCATTTAGTCACAATTTATATTAATAATAAATAATAATATTGGAAGTTTGATTGCGCATCACTATACACATATATTATATACATTACACATCGTATTTTTCATTTTTCATTTTACCTAATTATCTATATGTACCGGAATTTTTAACTACGGATTTTTTACTTGGACTTTTTACCTTGAAATTTTTGGTAGTATATACCTACGCCTGGTACACTCGGCGTAAAAACAAGTCTTATAAATATGATAGATATCGCGTACCTAACCATTGAGTAATTGCCGGATACCCGAAATATCTTTATAGCTATAAATTTATAATCATGGTTTATTGACTCATGCATCTCATGTAATTTTCAAATAATTACAAACGTACCGTGTAGAATATGATGTGAACAAATTCGCATAACACAAAATCACTGAAAATGAGATTAAAACATTTTACGTGCCAATACGTCGCTACCGATACCCATTTGTATAGTTCGAGATTTTCCGTTATCAAAATAACTTGGTACTATAATAGTTCACAAGCACATAATACTTATATAATAATATGAATTATAATACATATAAGAGCGAGAATGGGTAAATTAATTAATAATTAGGTATATTTTTAACTCAGCATAATTAAGTTTAGTATTTTGTTCATTTAAATATATATTATTTGAGTCTTAATGTGCTTACTGTACCTACCTATTGTTTAAAATTTATAATTAAACAAATAAATTATATTTAAAATTCCTATTTACAATATAGGTAATAGGTTATTCAAAATATCTATTAAATTTAAATAATGTCGTAAACTGAGAATGAATATATTAATAATGAATGTATATATAATACAATTAATACATAATCAGTATAGGTAGGAGGTACTATAGGTAGGCATTTTTACTATTTTTGTAATAAAATTATAACAAAATATAATAGAAATGATCACAAGTCATGAATTATAATGAGTCATTATAATAATTAATGAGTAAGAATTATGAATTATAGCTTCGTGGGCTCGTAATTTTTTGATGCCTTTTTATACAGGTGAACTATATAATGTTACACTTTTACTACTATATTATTGTTATAATAGTACCGAATTTTTCTAATTAATTCGATATATTGTTTTTTATCAATATAAATTTTTACGGAATTAATAATAAATATTATTTTTTTTCTAAAATATATTCCATATTTTATATTACATCATTTGTAAATAGTATTTTTCTGGATAATATGAAAATTCAAAATTAAATTAATATTGGTAATATTAAAAATAATACCATTTGATTTCAAGAATTTATATAGTCGCATATTATAACGCGTGCTGAAAAAGTAATGGACTTACGACAACAATTATAATTTTAGCTAGATAGTAGATAGCCTCTACGCAGAGTTCCATGTTATGAATTGAGAATTGTTTGCTAGTTCGGAAAATGAAATAAAAATGTATTTTATCATTCAGAAAGTGATAAACTTGAAAATCAACGATGATTATATAATATTATAGTATCTATCATCCGTGGCAGATGACAATCGTATCGTCATCACTCGGCATTTGTCGCGGAGACGTTTCACAATTTTATTTTATTTCATATTTCATTATGTTCAAGTTATTTTCATAAAATAATTAAATAACTCGACACTTTCAGTTCAGAGTGAGACGAAGATAGATGAAGAGGAGAGCAGTTCCTAGATATGGCTATATTTAATCCAAACATTCGATTTATGCGTAAGTTTATTGATAAACTATTTTTTTGGGGCTTAAATATTTTACTGTTAGTGTTAAAATTGATATTAATTAGGTAACTGGTAAATCTGCTACCCGGGTGATGTAGACGCGTATTTTATTCCCGAGCGCACAAGACATAAAACATGCGCGAGCACAAACGACGACGACACATTTAAATTGTAGAATAATAATATTTTTTAACAATTAAATAAGCATAAGTAGTGTCGTACACTCTTCATCTGAATTACTAGAGAAGGTATCACATCCCAGCGTTATAATGTCCTGCAGCATAATAAAAAATTGTTTTCACTATAACTTATTTTTAACGTTTAGTTACATTATAATATTTAAACTTTACCCCACTGCCACAAAAAGCTATAAGTCCGGCGTAAAGTTCTAGGGTTTGGATTGACTTAGACGAATTGAATAACGACTAAATTATAAAATTAATTAATATTGCGATGACGTCTGCTGTGAACCAATCGCAAATTAAAGCAACACCATAATTTATTAAACATTAAATAATTTTATAAAGCAGGGAAAGTCGAAAGGGAAATCAAATTTTACGATATACAGTCAATGAGTAGAATATAATGGATGCCCTGAATTCAATTCAATAATATATTATTTTATCTCTACTTAAAACGATTTTGAAAGAAGATAGTTCTATCCAGTGCCGGTGCTATGATTTGCGACTTTGCTAGGCCCTGTGTAATTTATAAAAGCAAAGTCCTCTCCCCCACCTCTTGAACTAGTGGCAACGAAAACATAAATGTTACAATTGTACACAATTCTTGTCTTCTCACACGACTCGCATATCCAGTTTTGAATGACAGTGTTATTTTATGTAAAGTTAGGAGCATAGTTCCGATGAAAATATTTTCCACATAATCTAATTTTTTTTACTGACGAAACCGTAGTCTTGCATTCATCAGACGGCATTATGAAATAAAAGATATTGGAGCAGTACATTTTAATTATGTAACTATAAAAACCGTAGTAGTCGAACACTTAATAAAAAGTGAAGGAAGTACTAGGTCATAGGAAACTATTAATTTAGTATACAATTTTTCTTTACTGTAATATTAGACATATCATAGTGTGATATAATATAACCTATGGTGTTGGCCTAATATCTATATCATACCCATAGGGGAGACTTATAATCTTGTACATCTAAAAACAATTTTTTTTTAAAATTAACATACAATTAATTGGTATAATATTTATATAGTATTGAAATAAAATAAATATACCAACTAATATAAGCAATAATGATTAACCCACATATAAACTATTATTCGTATATGTACCTAAAAAACTAATAAGTTCTTGAATAAAATGTAAAACATTAATACATTTTTGTAAAACACAAATTAACAAAATACTAGGTAGGCAGAATCAAAATTATATATTAATTGATTATTTTAGATATTATTATTATCTGTAATGACTAAAAACTCAAAGATCATAAAATATTTTTGAATTTTTACTGAGTGCGTATAATTTCAGAAATGGTATTCGTCAGTGAAAATTTGACAAATAAGAATAAAATATCATATTCAGCAGTGTGAAATATGTCAACGATGCAGTATTTTGAAGATTATGATTCGGATATGGGGTAAGTAGGTTTTTTTTTTAGTACCTAACTTATATTGTTAATTGATCTGAGAATACATTGCTCGCTATTTTAAAATTATTTGTATTGAAACCACTAGTATGACACTATTCCGATTATAAATAAAATCACGATAAAAGTTAGAAAATTGGTGAGGTGTAATATTTTTAAATATTTTTAAAATTATTTCCTCAGTGATATTTAAATATTTTCACTGATTATCAGGTACGATGACCTGTAGGTACTATAGTGACTGGGAGTGTGAGATTGGGAGAGTTGTGAGAGGGGGAGGATAAACATGGATAGGTAGGGAAAGGAAGAGGGAGGGAGAGGGATAGGGAGGATAGAAATGGCTAGCGATGGAAAAAGATATGGTAAATAAGCGATAGGGAAAGAGAGAGATAGGAGGAAAGAGAGATAGGGAGAGAGAGGATTAGGGAGATAGACAGAGTAGGTGCGATGGAGAGGTTGGAGAGAGAATAAAGGGGTAAAGAGTTATAGGGTGTGAGAGAGGGGATTAGAGAGGATTTGGGAGACTGAGAGGGGATAAGAGAGATATTGGGTGAGAGATAGTTAGGGTCTGAGAGAGAAGGTAGAGTGAGTTTGAGAGAAAGAATGATAGGGTGAGAGTGAGGGGGTATAGAGGGATATGGAAAGAGATAATAAATGGATAGATTTGGGTGACGGAGAGGGTTAGGTTTGGTTAGGTGGGTGAAGGGGGAATAGTTAGGTAGGTTAGTTATGTTAACAATGCCAAATACGTAGGAAAAGATCTTGAATTGCAAAGGTAACAGACCCTTTGGCAGAAACCACCAAGTCAATAGGCTTACAACCTTCGACTTATTGGATAGAATAAAAAGAGAAGGTTGGTTAGGCTGATTAAGAGGATGTCGGTGTATCTTTTCTTTCTCTAACCCACGTATATTATACCAACATATTCATTTACGATAATGATAAACGTACAATTTGGTATATTGTGCGTGGGTCAGAGAGAGAAAAAATAAATACACTGATATCTTCTTAAGTGTTATCAAGTTGAATAGGCTATTGATTGTTGACTGTATTATAAAAGTTTGTAGGAATGTCATGCAACAACACAAAATGTAGCCAATGAGGGCGCTGTCCCCACACTCTACATTGAATATTGCCATTATGCCAAAAATGACCAATCGTATTTTAGTACCTAGTTTTGGGAGAAGCTGTTTGAAGTTTCAAAATTGACTTATAACTTATAAGTCAAGAATATAACGAACATTTACAAACCTGATATCAAAAAAACTGCAAAAATAATATATAGGTACAATATACAATATACTCAACATTATTGTACAAAAGTATATCTTCATAATATTATTGTTGTTTAAATTTGTAAATCTCAATTTACCAACTTAAATTAATAAAAAAGTTGACCTCGTAAAAATGCTTACTTCAATTCTAGTGAAAGACCAACTAAAAAGTATGATTGGTTATTACTCATTAGTCGTTGCATATTTTGTCAACATATTTAATCAATCAAATTAATATTTTATTCAAATCTTTAAAATAACATAAATTTTATTTATATTTACAATTTTATCAAATATAATTATATTATTACAGCTTTTTATATTTAAAAAAAAAAAAAGAAAACTTTAAAATAAGTAACATAAAATTATTATAGGTACTTTTATTTTTCGAAAAAAAATCAAATTCTATAAGTCATTTAAATATTTATATAAAAATACATTTTTTCTAAAAGAAACCAAACAAAAACTATTTATTTACATTAATATAAAATGTATTTTTTTTAAGAAATATATAAATTCAGTAAATGCTTTATTATAATGTTATTATACTTGACACTATTGGACATTTAGGTTATTATACTAGGGCATGATGGCGAATTATTATATTCACTAAACATAAAATAATTTATGACTAATAGTATTTGTGTACTTTTATTAAAAAACTTTACAAGACTGGATATTAATTAAAATTAAAATAATAAACTTGAAAGTAGGCATGATTGGAATTCGGAAGTAGTATAGTTATTATAATAACTGTATATATAGAGCAAGAACTTTTATGCACTAAAAAATCATCAAATGCATGCTGTTGAATACGCCCTGTTTATAGGGTTCAAAAAATACATATACTTAAACCTAAATTATAATAAACATTTTTTTTTTGTATGGATATACAATATACAAGGGTAATTTTTTGCAATAACCTCATGTATATTTTGTTTATGGAATGTGCAACATTAATAATAACTGAAATAATAATAATAATCTTGGGTGCTAACGCTATAAGTCCATTTCACCAATGCCACACCAGATTACGCCTATGATAATATTAAGAGATTAGAAGCAATTTTTACGACCAGTTATATTCCACTTATTCAAATTTAGAATAATGAAAGAAATGAGATCTGGTGATGGGTAATTTTTTTTCATATATACAGTCTAAATTTCGGACATTTAACTTTTTGACAATTATAATACACTTATTCTTGTAGGATTGGGAAGGAGTATTATACTAAGCAAATTAACTTGTTAAAATAGATGAACGACAGTAATGAAATACAAAAATTGGTTATATAGGTAAATGATTTTAGACATTTTTTTTTTTAATTATCTGAAGTTGTCGCGTAATTTTATTTGTTTTTAATATTTTAAGTGACAGACATGTTATCTATTTATCTTATATAATAAAATAGATTATGGTTTCTATATGTTTTAAAAAGTATTTTGGAGACTTATGGTAAGGCACAACGGTTGATCAAAGTCGATTACGCGTATCATGGACCGGAGTCGCTAGCTCCCGGATGGGCGACCACCTGGGTTCTTAGTGACGATTTCTCGTCCTATTAACATGTGTTTCAAACCAAGCAGTGAAGCCAGGCTAATATAATAACCACGCAATTGGTGCCTTGAGAAAAATTGATTTTCCTTTGGCCTACTATATACACACTACTGCAATAGGATATTGTGTACCAATACCTAAAATAAAATATTTATTCAGAATAAAATAGCTGGGTACACAAAAAGTGCATTTTGTAGAGCACTGTGTTGGTTGTTGTCTTCAAAGTGAGTCAAGCATCGTCTGGCGTCGCTAGCTCCCGGATGGGTGACCACCTGGGTTTTTAGGGACGAATCCTTGACCAACATGCTCAAATGTTTTAAAACAACCTGTAACCTACAGAATGATAATAGCCATCGTAAACGATGCTAATGTTTAGAAAAAGTCTATTATGATAAAGTGATAAAAATAATACGAATAAAAATTGTACATTTCTTAAATATATAAGGTACTATAGTTAATAAATAATAATTCACAAAACGTAAGTCGTTTGAGATAATATAATAATTTTCTTATGGACACTTAATCATTATTATTATATAATACATTAATATCTCATAAAATAATACAGGGGCTGTAATGTATAAAGACTACTAATTATCACTTAATAAATTTTATTGAAAAGAAAATTTGTGTAAAAAAAATGTTTAGATTATTTACCTTAAATATCCAAAATTGTAATATTTAGTTATTTCTGGTGTGGAGGGTCATTTTACTAGATACCATAAAAATAAAAAGACTAATCGTCTTAGTAATTCTATGAAATATGTAAAGTTAAAAGAAAATATATTTATAAACCACTTATATTTATATACCTATAATTAAAAGTTGTTTTGCATTATAGATGACGTTTCGCCTTTCCAAGGTTTTCATTTTTTCTTACAAGTGCGAAACATAAAAATTTTTGTTCAACAGCTATCATTAAGATTCCTTAGTTTTAAACAATAGTACTTGGTCAATTTCACAGTTATTGTGATGTCAACCTTAGATGATATTATATTATAGATGAGACCGAATTCCAATTTCTGAAGGCCTAACCTCTCGTATCCACCCATATCCGTCAGAGATTTCGACGCTTATATATTTCATAGAGTAATAGTATTTCTGTAATACTATTATATTACTCTATGATATATTTGTTTCAAATTGATTACGTGGATGAGATTGATATGGATTTATCTATAGTGTATGACAGTGATGCTGAAGTCTTAAAAATCTTGTAGAGTGAAAAATATATCCAAATGCCCAATATGCTATTATCAGCAAAAATGGCGCGTACCATGGAGAGGAAAGTGGTGATTATGATGTGGCCCTATCCTATGCCCCTATCCTAAATGTTCAATATATAGACTTAACATAGGAATAGAATTCGGTGGTATTGATGTACGATCTAAATTCTAAGAGGTGAACAATCAATATATCAACTTGATAAGCAAACACTTATATCGGAAACCAACTAAGGATCTTTTTATTCAAAGTGTCCTAGGTAACTTCTGTTAGTCACGCGATACCCGAATACTATTTATTGTTCAACCGTCATTCAAATGATTCTTATTAAACCCAGTGACGTAGCATAATCTTGGCTACGGCACTGCCTTCCCCGCGTGACTAGCAGATGATTACGTAAGTCATGAGAAGGTTAGTAAACCTATAGTGACTATGGTGAGTCGAAGCTATGGTGATGATAGATGACTATCATCACTTGTCGTTCTCTTAGCAATGATCTTTTCCTACTAACTAGCAAGGTATTCGACATTGTGAACATAACGATGAGAGGAGAAAGTATATAAATATAACTGAGGAAATATAGTATGTTTTAAAGTCATTATACCGGGTGATTCTTTTATCATTGAACACTCATTATTTCAAAAATTATTAATGTTTTTGGAAATATTATTTTACATAATTTAAAGTTGTTAAAAAACCAACGTTTTTATTAAAAAATTATATTTATAAATATTTTTTATTCTTATAATTTTTTTACTTTTTTGATTGACAAAATAGAGTTTTAATTTCATATTCCAAAGCAGAATATTTTTCTTAGTATTTTGATTCATAAAAATCGAACTTAGGACGAGTATTTTATGAGTTATAAGTATTTAAAGTATAGACAAGCGGAGTAGTGGACTAACATTTTGCGGGGTAACCCCGTACTACTCCACTCTGCCAATCTAAACTTTAAATACTTATAACTCATAAACTACTCGTCATAAATTCGATTTTTATGAATCAAAATACTTAGAAAAATATTCTGCTTTGGAATATGAAATTAAAACTCTATGTTGTAATTCAAAAAAGTAAGAAACTTAGAAAATGATAAAGATAAAAAATATTTTCAAAATCATAGTGAGAAATAATGAGTGTTCAATGATAAAAGAATCACCCGGTAGTGTTATACCAGTATTTCATAAAAAATAATTAATGATATAATAATGTATCCTCTGATCATATAATATCATTTATTAAATCAAATCTAAATAAAAGTATTTAGTATATAATAATTAAAAATAATTATTAAATAATTCATCCGTGGGGTCCCATGATTCCATTCTAATTTTTTTTCTATTTATTTAAACATTTAAATTTAAACATTTTAACATTTTTCCCCTTTCTCATTTTTTTTTTCATTAATTTAAGTATGTAATTTTTGGAGTCGGTTCAAAATCTTTTTTGCTTCTTGAAATACATTTGTTTACGGGCTCCAGGCCCCCCTTCTCATTTTTTTATTTTTATAATTCAAACATTGGTAACCTAGCTGGAGTCTTCAAAACAATCATTGTTCAATAATCTAATTTTTATGAATAATTTTTCGGATTAATAATTTGAATAGTACAGACTGCAGTGTGTAGTGTTTTTTTCTAATCAAATTTTTTCAAATTTTTTTTTGCTTCTTGAAAAACATTTGCCTACGAGCTCCAGGCCCCCCTTCTAAATTTTTTTGATTTTTTCTATTTATAATTCAAACATAATTGGTAACCTGGAGTCCTCAAAATAATCATTATTCAATAATCTAATTTTTATGAATAATTTGAACCTTACAGACTGCAGTGTGTAGAGTTTATTTCAATTTTTTTTTTTGCTTCTTGAAATGCATTTGTCTGCGGGCTCCCATGCTTCCCTTTTCATTTTTTTCTATTAATTTAAACATAGTTAATCTTTTTATTTTTATATTTCAAACATTGGTAACCTGGAGTCCTCAAAATAAACATTGTTCAATAATCTAATTTTTATGAACAATTTTTCGGATTAATAATTTGAACCTTACAGACTGCAGTGTGTAGAGTTTATTTCTAATTAATTTTTTTCAATTTTTTTTTTTTGCTTCTTGTAACGCATTTGCCTGCGGGCTCCAGGTCTCCCCTTCTCATTTTTTTTCATTAATTTAATTTTTATTTTTCAATTGTGAATAAATTCAAATTTTTTTTGCTTTTTGAAATGCATTTGCCTGCGGGCTCCAGGTCCCCCCTGCTCATTTTTTTTCATTAATTTAAGTATGTCAACTTTTGGAGTAGGTTCAAAATTTGTTTTTGATTTTTAAAAAACATTTGCCTACGGGCTCCAGGTCCCCCCTTCTCATTTTTTTTTCTATTCATTTAAACATAGTTAATTTTTTTATTTTCATAATTCAAACATTAGTACCCTGTAGTGCTCAAAATAATCATTGTTCAATAATCTAATTTTCACTAATAATTTTCCGGATTAATTATTTGAATATTATAGACTGCAGTGTGTAGTGTTTATTTCTAATCAATTTTTTTCAAATTTTTTTTTGCTTCTAGAAAAACATTTGCCTGTGGGCGCTAGGTCACCCATCTCATTTTTTTTCATTAATTTAAGTATGTCAACTTTTGGAGTAAGTTCAAAATTTTTTTTTTGCTTCTTGAAAAACATTTGCCTGCGGGCTCCAGGTCTCCCCTTCTCATTTTTTCCATTAATTTAAGTATTTTAACATGTGGAGTTATAGTTCAAAATTTGATTTTACTTCTTGAAAAACGTTTGCCTGCGGGCTCCCATGCTTCCCTTCTCATTTTATTTTCTTTAATTTATAATGTTACCTTAGAGTAAATTCAATTTTTTTTTGCGTCTTGAAATGCATTTACCTGCGGGCTCCAGGTCTCCCCTTCTGATTTTTTTTTCATTAAAGTAAGTATGTTAACATTTGGAGTAAGTTCAACATTTTTTTTGCTTCTTGAATTGCATTTTCCTGCGGGCTCCAGGTCTCCCCTTCTCATTTTTTTTTCATTAATTTAATTATGGTAACATTTGGAGTCATTTCAAAATTTTTTTTTGCTTCTTTGAAAATATTTGGCTACTGCAGGCTCCAGGTCACCTCTTCTCATTTTATTTTCATTAATATAATTTTTTTTTTCAATTGGGAGTAAATTCATAATTTTGTTTGCTTCTTGAACTGCGTCCTCATTGCCTCCAGGTCTCCCATCCCCCCTTATTTTTTTTATTAATTTAAGTTTGTTTATATTTGGAGTAAGTTCAAATTTTTTTTTGTTCCTTGTAAATATTTGCCTGCTGACTCCAGGTCCCCCTTCTCATTTTTTTTTTTCATTAATAACTCCATTTGATTTTTGTGTGCACAATTGTTAAACTTTAGCAACCATCTGCCCTCAAAGTAATCATGCTAATGCGATTTTTTTATTCTTGACTGTTTAAGTATTGCATTGATTACATACTGCAGTCTTTAGTGTGTATTCTTACATCATATAATTTTTTCTGATTTTTTTTTTTTGTTTCTTGAAAAACATTTGACTGCGGGCGCCAAACATCAGTTTCCATTTTTTTGTTAACTAATTTAACTTTAAGTTTTTTTTGTATAGGTACTTAATTTTTAAATTTTAATATCAATTTTCCCTTCAAATAATAATAATTCTATCATGATTTTATTATTATTAAATGTTTTATTGGTTTTGATTAGCTTAAGATTACACATATTATGCAGTTTTCAGTGTGATGTATTCCTAATGTAAAATTTTTTCCAAATTTTAATTTTTTTCTTTAAAATTATTTGTCTGCGGGCGCTAATCATCCCTTTCCATTTTTTTTTTTTTTTTTGACGACTACAATTAAATATTATGTTTTTTCGAATTTTGTATTATTCAATTTATTTAACCATTTTAATTTTAATTTAGCGATGTATAAAACCATTAAATTTAATTACAATAAAATATAATATTATGTTATAATAATTATAATTTATAATGAAAATGATGTTATTATTTTATCAATGTTATCACATTTTGATAGCTGCAAAACAGGGGTTAAATGTAGACAATATTATATGCGGATACAAAAATGTTTTCCTATGAAGATCCATTCGTCGTCAACCACAGAGATTTTAAAATTTAAAGTCTCTGGTCAACCATCAGTTATTATCTTCGACCATATAAGCTAATAGACGCGGCATACAGTAAATATCTTGACGCCAACATCATGTAGCGCGTGTGACGTCACGTTTAGGCAATAACGCCGGCCGGTATTCTAACTATCCCAATAAAATATGATTGATTAATGGCTTACTTACAAATTTTAATTCTTAATTTCTTATTTCCTTACTATAACACTAATTACTATTTATCTATCTATCTGTGTATCTCGGTTTTTTACGAGTTATTTATTAATTAAAATATAATTATTAAATTAAATTTACCAAAATGATATATTTAGAACTAGTTTATTGTTACCTCATTGTAAACTCTCAGATTAATATACACTTGAAATCATAAAATAGCAAGGCTGGGCAAGTTAACTATTTTTTTTAACTCGTTAAGCCAAGTTAATATAGAAAAAAGTAAGTTAAGTTTAAAGCTAAAAGTTACCTATATTTTTTTTTTAACTTGCAAAAGTTACAAGTTAATTAGAAAATAAAAGTAACTTAACTTAGTTACTTTTTTTTCAGTATAAAATTAATAATTATACTGCCTACCTTTTTTTAAGCTAAAAAATAACATAATAATTCAATAAATGTCTTAAACATTTTAAATACATGTATGTAATAAATTTATTTACTGTAGGTACCAGTGGCGCACCTAGGGGGGTGCAAAAAGGTTTTTAGCATCCCCAAGTTAAAATTTAGCACCCCTTGTTTTTTATATATAATTATTATTATATACCTAATATTATGAATTGTATGTTTTTAAATGATAGGAAATTTCCTGAAAAAATGTATAGGTAACTGTCTGGTCGTATAATAAATTTGTTATTTATATTTGTTGAATATTGAAAAAGATTTATTCAATCAGATAAACACCGAAACTATTTTGAATAAATATAATTGCATGAAACCCAGAAAATTTATGCTGATTTCAAATCTATAAATTATTATTTATTTAACAGGATGATGAAATTAAAATGTTTCAATATGTTTCTGATATTGTAGTAGTAGAAATGTTGTTCATTTTTTTATTTTTGTAAAAAGTCTTAATATATTTTTTAAAGTTTTGATGTATCGATTAAAGTTAGTCTATGTGTAGGGGGTGTGGGGGACTTTTCCCCCCACGGCCCTGTGATGTATTCACAGTCTTAGCACCTCTCGTTTTAGAGATCTAGTTGCGCCTATGGTAGGTACTTATATTTGTATATTATACTTTAATCAATGATGAAATCCAATAAAATAATAAAATAATTGTTATGTATTTGTTAACGTAAATGATCCACAACTATACTAAATATTATTTATTAGAATATAATTACTTGATTACACAATATATAAATATATTATATAAAATATTATTCAATTAATGGTAAGAATACACTATTTAATCAAACCATTATTGTATTTTAACATTTTAGTAGGCAGTAGTTACCTTATACCTAGTCTAGTAAAGTGTATTCGCCATTTATTGGTATATCATATGAATATCAAAAGTAAAATAATGCAACCAAAAACTAAGCTTTTCAACATTCATACTTTAACTATCATTATAATAAAACCATGATCATTTATCAAACATTTCAAAACACAATAGGTACTTTCAAGTTTCAAAGAAAGCAGTTTGAAACTATGAAAGCTAGAATGTGAAAAATAATTTTCGACGACAAGGGACAGGCTCGAGACATACAATATGACAGTAAAAAATGTGTTCCAATTTCGAAACGACAAACGCTGTGAGTCTGTGAACGAGTGAACACTGAACACCAAATAAACAAATTAATAATAACTCGAAATTGTTTTGCCCAAACGTCACGTCATATCATTAAACATGATGGCTACATAATTGTGCCTATACAATTAGTATAGGACTAGTTCTCGTTCATTCTAGCGCACCACGCCTACTGTAGTTCTCGTTATTTCATTTGCCGTTATAATTTTGGCGCCAATATTTTATAATATGAAATTATTTCATGATATCACTACGATACTACAATTTTTACATCTTATTAATTCAATTTGACAATTTCTTTGCTAATATTAATTAATTTAATTGACTTATTAATTTAATACAAACATTGAAACATGTCGGTTTGCTGCTTTTTAAATTGCCTCAGTGGAAGTAAAAAGGTCGAGTGGAATACTGTCGAACAATTTGATAATATGGATAGTCAATGAGAAGCCGAGAGCTGAGTAACAGACTGGGTCTGAAGGGAAATGTGCGTATCAGTAAAGATGTGATCATACCTATCTATTTAGTCATGCTAAATATATATATATATATATATCATGCTAAATATATATATATATATATCATGCTATATATATATATATGATATATCTTAAATCGTGCTATTAGCTTTAAGCTTATAATATTATGATCGAAGGTTATTATCATCTAAATCTGATATCATGGCTAGAACTATATACCAGTAGTTAGGTAACAGTGTGGTAATAGTTAATCCTTAATCATCAATTACCAGAGGTTTCTCGTTAGATGATAACGATTATCACGATTCACGACTCACATTTCGATTTTTGATAATATGTCAAAACATGCAGTATAGTATAATACGCTCTATGTTAATGACTACGTCATTGTATTATTGTTGCATGGGGCCGTTCTAGCACGTGCTTGTTTTCTCAGCTTTATCATATAGTTTTTATAATTTAATTTTAAGTTTAAATTATTTCTTCTATTCCATTTACGATGGAAACTCATATTAACTTTCACCAAATGAATATAGACGATCGAATACTTAAAGTGGGTGTTATATTCTTTGTTTACTTTTATGAATGGATATGTTTAAAATCTATTAGGAACTTATAAAAAGAATTTTATTTCAACTTACTTCCTAACAGGCGATTGCGAACCAAGGATGGACAGAACCCACACTAGTTCAAGAACGTGGTATCCCGCTTCTGTTGGAAGGCAAGGATATGTTGGTGAGGGCAAGAACTGGATCTGGAAAAACTGCAGCATTTGTTATACCAGTAATACAAAAAATATTGGAATTCAAGGATGTAAGAAAATGATTTACTGTCAATAGTTATAAATTATTTGTAAATTGTCATAAATTCATTACCAATATTTACAATTTTATAACTTAAAAAATGCTTTAGATAAATGCTGATAGCTATGGGACACAAGCATTAATATTGGCTCCAAGTAAAGAACTATGTAACCAGATCTTTAAGAATATACTTCAGTTAATCATCAAATGTTCAAGAGTTATTAAATGTGTAGATATATCTGAACAAGTTAGTATTTTACAATTGAAAAGTAAAGTTGAATTTATATGAGATCTGATAATTATATACTATAAAAAGACCAGAGAAGTTGCTCTGCTGTATAGTAGGTGTCGAGTGTTTATTGAGTGAGTTTCTGTACTTAATGAACGCATTAGATTTTAATTCGGTGAGATATTTGTTGAGTATGTGGCCTATCATCTCTAATTAACATGTGACTGGCAACATCTACAATTGATGATTACTGCCCCATTATATGACTACTGGCAATTATAAGCTAATATGATTTTATATAATTAACTTTTTACACTACAATAATACACTAAAAAAAGAGCTGTGGCGTACTGGGAATTATTCCAATTTTAAGGTGCAAAAAAGGATACTTTTAAATTTGTTCAAATACAATATTATATACAAATTTGGAATGACACTGAAATAAACTTGACATACTGATTATGCATATTGTGTGATAGCCTGTAGTTTCATTGCAGTCAACATATTAATTAATAATAAAAAATAATACTTAATTTAGTTCATTTAATAATATCAAAATCGATCAAACAAAATATCACAAAAAAAAAAAAATATATACATATATTTCAAAAAATGTTTAGCAACACGCTATATATATCACTTTAAAAGAGTATTTCGCCGATTAATAGATTATTACAATATATGTTTGTACATAATATAGGTTATAGATAATCTTAGTAGTCTTTGTAGGTAGATCACTTATTAACACGTTGACTGCCTTGTGAATATTTCATAACTAATTCTAAGCAATTTTACTTTTTTGAAAGTTAATGATATTCAAATAATAAGAAATTTAAAAACATTGTTAGAAAACCAATATGCATTAATTACTCTATTGAAAATTTATAATATAAACTACCTGTTAATTAACTTAGATTGATATGAAAGAACAACAACCTTTATTAAAAATACCGCCTGATGTTATTGTGGCTACACCAGCTAGAGCATTGCTTCACTTACAAGGAAAAAACATGACACTTAAAAAACTTCAAACACTGGTGGTCGATGAAGCAGATTTGGTATTTTCATTTGGCTTTGAAGAGGAAATTAAAGAAGTTATCAAGTGAGTTAAAACAAATTGTCTAATGTTAATACTATTTTAAATGGTGAATGATTGAATGCACACCTGATATGCCACAGATTTTTACCAAAAACATATCAAGCTGTTTTGGCTAGTGCAACATTATCAGAAGATGTTTTGGAATTAAAAAAATTACTTCTACGAAATGCTGTTATATTAAAACTGCAAGAACCTGATTTGGCTCCTTTATCACAATTAACACATTATAAATTGAATGCTGAAGAAGAAGATAAAGCAGTAATTTTATACTGTTGTTTTAAGTTAAAACTTGTGAAAGGAAAAACTATAGTATTTGTTAATTCTGTAGATAAATGCTACAAGTTAGTACCTATTACTTTCCGATTTTCATTAAGTTGAGTGTAATATTATTTTTTTTTGTTAGGTTAAAATTATTTTTGGAACAATTTGGTATTCATACCTGTGTATTAAATTCTGAACTTCCGGCCAGTTGTCGATGTCATACAATCAATCAGTTTAACGATAATATATATGATATAATAATAGCATCAGATGAAAAATTTTTAGATGAAGAACATGAAATAACTTCAACTAAGACCAGGTAAATAAAAAAAATTTTGATATTCAAAATTTAACTGTATAGTAGTTATTTATATTTATATTTTAGTAAACGTAAACATGATAAAGAATTTAGTATAGCAAGAGGAATAGATTTTCAATTTGTGTCAATTGTTATTAATTTTGATTTTCCACAAGATATTTACTCCTACATACACAGAGTTGGTCGTACAGCGAGAGGAAAAAATAAAGTAAGATAGTTCTTTTTTATGCATAATTTTTTTTAAATGAATAATTTCTAATGTTGTTTATTTAGGGCACAGCTATATCTTTTTTAAATATTAGAGAGCAAAATTTATTAAAAGATGTAGAAGATTACATAAAACAAGGTATTTCAGAACAAAACGACATATTCCAAGATTTTAATTTTAAATTAGAAGAAGTCGAGGGATTTAGATACAGAGCTAAGGATGCTTGGCGAGCTGTTACTAAAATTGCAGTCCGAGAAGCTAGATTAAAAGAAATTAAATTTGAAATGTTAAACTCAAAAAAACTAAAAGTAAATCTATGGTTTTATTTAAATATAATATAATACTGTTAAGGGCCATTCTTACAATGCTCGGTTAGTGCCTGATAACACTAACCGGAAGAATTTATCATGAGTTAACCGATAGAATTCTACCGGTTAGTCTTAACCGACACTTAACCGGACATTGTAAGAACGGCCCTAAGTCTATCTAATTTGTAATTGTTCATTGTTTATACAGCGATATTTTCAAGAAAATCCTCGTGATTTATTGTCTTTAAGGCATGACAAAGCTTTACATACAGTGAAGTTACAAGATCATATGTCAGATGTTCCTGATTACATGGTACCTACTTCTTTAAAAGAATATATAAAAACCCAAGAAGAAGAAGATAAAGGGATTAAAAAGAAAGATAAAGCATATTATAAGAAAAAACAAGTTGGTTACAAAAAGTTTCACGCAAAAAAAACCAATCCTCTTGTTGGAATGGAATACACTGGATTGAAGAAAACGTAAATAATTTGCAGTATTTAATATTGTTTTTATTATTTTAGAGATGTATTGTTTTTACTATTTATTTTTATTAAGTAATTAAATCACTATCAATACATTTATACTTGTATACAACATATTTTGTTAGTTATGAATTATTTTTTGCATATAATAGACTTACATCCTACCTAATAGACATAGCATTCAGGTGATAGTTATTTTCATTATTTGCATACTTGGACATAGTGTTTCATATCTTTTAATCATGTTAAGTACATGTGCATAACCGAGTGCCACATAAGACCCAACACACAAGATAACTATATACAGTTCCATCTATGGTTATTACTTTTTAGCATAAACAAGTAGGTAGGATACAGCTTATGTTTATCAGTTAATATTATGTAAATTGAAGTAAGAATGTTCCATCACATACATTTTTAAACTATAAATATGATTTGGTGTGGCTGGGTGTCTACACTCAGTTGTGTACATGCTCTGAGTGTATGGTGCAGCTGGCATTACTAGCTTTTTTAGAGATTTTGGTTCATGGATAAATACTAAGGGCTGTTCTTACAATGTCCGGTTAAGTATCGGTTAAGACTAACCGGTAGAATTCTATCGGTTAACTCATGATAAATTCTTCTGGTTAGTGTTATCAGGCACTAACCGAGCATTGTAAGAATGGCCATAAATATGTTAAAATTGTGCCATATAAAAGAATAAGTAAGGAGGAATCTGAAATGCTTTGATATAACGACTAAACTATATAATTGTAGGTAAGTACAAATTGTACAAAGGATCTAAATTGGAATGAAATAAAATAGTAATTCAATTAAAAACGTAAACAAAAGATAATTATTTGGCTTTAGTACATTTAACATTTTTTTAACTACTTATAAATATAGTTTTAATATAATGTTCAGTATCCTAATTCCTGGCCTAAATATTACCTAACTATAGAGTATATAGCATATATATATATATATATATGTTCTGTACATAGGTCCAGAATTTGATCATAAAATAGTTTTTATTATTGTGTCTAAATTTTTACAATTGCTTAGACAGTTATCATAGAATAATATATAATAGTAATAATATATTACTATATACTACTTATTATTGCTACCTATAACAAATAGTATTACTATATACTATATAGTAATATTACTTTATGGGTTATATATACTAACCTCAAGTATTTTTTTCCACCCTTCCTATGACTCATTTGTCCATTGAGCTCTACTTATAACTTACATCTTTGCCAGTGGAAATTCTGCTTGTTAATAACATCACATAATTTAAAAGATTTCTAAATAGTACTTATTGAATGCATTTCTGTCTTTTGAATTTTGATAATATAATATTTGCATATAAAACATATGATATAGGTAAGTACTTTTCAGGGTGTGTAATTAAGGGGTGATGAGGGGGATAAGTCCCCCAAACGGGTAGAACCCAATTCCGTACGATTTACCTTTTTAGCGCTATGAAATAATTATTTTAGCTATTTTTGATGAAACTTTAAAACAAACGAGTAATGACTACCTATAGATACGTGCAATTTTCACCGAAAAGTCATATAAGTATATTCTATCCACCATTTAATTTTCAAAAATTTTCTTAAATTGAACTATTCATAGATATTTGCAATTTTCGATCATTATTAGTTTTTTTTTTAAATTAATATCGATAAAAATTTATTTGTTGGGTAGAAAAGCTTGAAATCTTACCTAATACAAGGCTCTGAACATATTGTTACAATAGCAATTGAAAAATAAAATAAATTCATAGTTATACATTTTTATAAGCGTTCAAAATTTGAATTTTGACAAAATACGTAAAAATCACAAAAATTCGCAAATTATTTTAAGCTAGAAATTAAAAAAAAAAAATTTTTTCAAAACTAAGATTTTTAATTTAATACAAGATTTCTTACAATTTTTTCAACCTTTATCATAAAATAAATATCCACCAGAAATTCAAATTAAATTTTTATGAGCATTTGAAATTTAAATTTGTACAACATTGGATTTTCACTATAGATTTCTCATTTAGCGATTTTCTTATTTTGGTGTAACTCTAAAACAAATGACCGCAGATACTTGAAATTTTCACTGAATATTTATTTAGGCATTTTTTATATTTGATACAATTTTCAAAATATTTTGATTTGTTTTGAGCTGTTTACTGACGTTTTAATTTTTAACTTTTTTAGTTTTTTTTTTTTATAAATATCAATAAAAATTTATTCGTTGGGTAGAAAAGCTTGAAAATTTAATACAAAGCTCCTAATATATTTTTACAATAGCAGTTGCAAATTTAAAGAAATATATATTGTCACAATTTTTTTTTATAAGCATTCAAGTTTGAATTTTGACAACATACGTAAAAATCACGAAAATTCGCAAATTATTTTATGCTAGAAATTCATAAAAATTTTCTTTTTAAATCTAATATTTGAAAATTTTTAATGATCTATAATATATATCCTAGACAGATAAACCGTCTCCGCTCAGAATCGTTTTTCGTATACAATGATATAATATCATTGGATTCAAATTTAATTCCATCCATTACAGTAATCCACTTGTAACCTACTGGCTACTGTACGTCTGTACAGCAGAGCGACATCCACGATTTACCCGCTTTTAGTGGTTTTGTATCTAATCAATAAAATAATTTATGTAATATTATATTTTTATGTTATAACATATATTAGGTAGTATAGGTACTTACCTAACGCCACAAAGCTTGGCCTAAATGGAATCGACACTCAATAATCTTGATGTCAGGAAACACCGTTTTTGCAGCCTCATGAGCAGCAACTTCAAAATCGACATGCATTTTATATTTAACAATTCAGATGAATATTTTGAGCTTAATTCAATTAAATATGTCCCACATTTGAATATAAGTTTCTTTGCATTTATCAATTAGAAAAAAAAACCAAAGGCTTGGTAGCGTTAGGTTTAGGTAAGTACCTTTACTATCTAATATATGTTAACATAAAAAATATAATATTACATAAATTATTTTATTATCCTATTATATCAATATTGAGTGAAAATTTCAAGTACCTATCTGCGGTCATTTGTTTCAAAGTTTCATCAAACCACAATCGGTTTTGTCGAAAACTGATTGTGCGTAAAATTTCCCGTTTTCCCCATAATTTTTAGTTTGTTTATTCCGATTATTTAGAAAAATATTGAGAATTTTTTACTTTTGACCCCCTAAGTACCAACTAGAATTCAATTTCTGATCGAACAAGGTACTGAAGTCGAAAATCGAAGCACTTTTACTGCCCAAAAACGTGATGACAGACACAAAAAAAAACACACACTGCACACATGGTAAAATCAATACATTCCTCGCTCTGCTCAGAATCTAACATAAATAAATAAATTGTTGACATAATACTTCCACCTCTAACTTATACAAAATACAGTTATGCATGCAAATTATAAATACAAATTGTATTTAAATTCTAATAAATTTAACTCCACATAAAATTACTACTAAATCAAACTAAAAGCTATTTTTCTTATACAATATCATCCATGTACAAGAATTAAATTATAAAATGTCATTATCGATTGTTTAAAATTAATTCAAAAATAATAATAAAATACTTACTTTAATTTAATTTATTATGTTACCAACTCGTATAACAATATAAAATTAATAATATTGAAAAATGTAAGTACAAAATAAAATACCTATATTTACCTACCTATATGTTTAATGCATTTTTAAGGTAGATAGTAAATCCATCAACTCTGCTGTATCTATCTTTCTAGTTTTTGAAGAAATGTAAAATTTGTAGTTCTATTTCTAACTCGTTTATCATATTATCACACGCCTGAAAATAACCTAATCTATAATAAATAATATAATAATATATGGGTTGATAGTCGTTCGATGATGATGAAAATTACCAGTTTTGGTGTTTTTAGCTCACTGCTATATAATATCATGATATTCTGTATTACATAATAACTTTTAATAATATGGTTTATTGTAGCACAACTATTTTAATATTTATTTATTAAATCTAGTGTGAATCCTATTATTTTCGCTAAGGGGCCCTCATGGCCGGGGCCCAGTCGGACATGTCCAGGTTCAAGGTTGCCCGGTTGTTAGATCCGCCACTGGAGAAATGAAAAATCTACCTTCCAATTCCGAATCCTGCAGGCGACAATACTGGACATCTTGTATAATGAGCAATAATCAGTGTGTTTCATAAACGCAAATAGGTGATAGGCTTAGATTTTAAAATTAGCACCCTCATCAAGGCTCAAATAATGTTCGTGTTTATGTATCAAAAACTTCATGTTACAAAAAAAAAAAAAAAAACAAACTAAAAGAAGAAAATGCATAGCTTAAGCACCATTCCTTTTTTTTCATTGAAATTGCACCTATGGACTGCGTTTATTGTGTTTTATTATTTCTATTAGAATATTTTGAGTTATAATTAATTTATACCACCTAATACAGCATAGAAAATAAACAGCTGCGAGTCAGGTAAGACATTTTATATTATATTTTATATTGAGTGCGATTATTTTATTATAATAAGCACATTTTACATACAATTATAATATTGTACTGAGGGTTTGATATTAAATTCTCAAATATTGGATCACCAAACACCTATATAAAGATAATAGAGTAGGTATTTTTAATATTTGAATCCGGTATAGCACTTATAAGTGTACCTATAAAGAATAATAGTGATGTTTAACTTTTATATCCAGTTTGATATTGCTATTGACAGGAATTCTTTGTTATATTTATCTTATTTTTGCGTTAGTACACAATAATATTATTTTAATATATTATCTAATAGATTTTGTTATAGTTCAAAATACTATCTTAATCTCAATAATCTCATTATGTTATACTTGCTAGTTGTTATCATGCAAGCTATTTATAAGGTATTATGTATAGCTAATATAATTATCCGACTATATTATATACTATGTAGTATATGTAGGTATATTTAATTTTAATTTCCGGGCTGTAATAGTTAAGTAGGTACTAGGTATATAAATTATTCAGGAAAAAAATTGGTAGGAATCTACTTGCCTATCATAGCATTCATAGCAACACATAATTAGGTAGGTATATCGTTGCGAGTTTCAATTGTTCTATTACCTCTTAGCTAGGTATATCCTGTAGTCTAAAGGTAAGTTAGATAATGTACAACTATATCAATTTTATTTCGTAAATACTAACTAATTGTACAAAATTGATTGACTAATTTACTACATTCATCATATTTATTGATTAACTGCAGCAGTCTAAATTGGCGATCTTTATAAATACTAGGTAGGTACAAATAATAAATGTATAATATACTTATTTGGTGACATATTAACGAGACTTAAATTATGATAACCACAATTGGATAATAAATTAAAATAAGTATATGTATCAATTACAATATCATAAAACGAGAGCAATTATATAGATCACTTCACCAATTAATTTTAATTATTTTAGAGTAAAAAAATAAAATTTAAAGAACAATGATTTTATTTTTATGCTTCACTCGTACTTAATAAATTATTAATTTATTGATAATACGCTATTTTTGTTTTTGTTTAAACCGACAGCAGAGGAGAGGCTCTGCATGTGTGAACAATATTATTACTACTAATAAAACGCTGTTAAATTGTTAAAACCTCCTAAGAAATATTATCAAAAAATATTTTTTTTGTATGATATTAATTTTATTATGACCATGTGAAATAAGATAAAATATTGATTTTTTTTTTTTAATTTTTTTTACTATTAGAGCGTTTATGGACGCCTCTATTGCAAATAATTAATTCTTATTTACAACCATTACTCATTAGGTACAGAACTACAGACTACTGACGTATTGTTTATACATATCCTGCTGTAGTGCTGTGTAAAATGTTTTAACTTGTTTCATTATAGTCGCATTGCAATTTTGCCAGAAATATTCATAAAATGATCTCGGTTTTCATTTAGGATAATTTACAATGGTGATGAAAGATGCGAGACCTGTAGGGCTTATAGTTAAAGAATATGGGATGAATGGAGAAGTTGGCATCCACCTATTTATCATATATTTTAGGATTTTGTCTTTGAAGGAATTTAATGATTTGCATACAATATAATAGGTAATCAAAACAATTTTTTATAATTATACTATATAATACTATGATACATAACTGAAATTTTGTGAAATGCTGTCAATACGTAAATTGATTTTTATTCATGTGTTATAGAAACAATTGTTAATTTTAAGAACAACCTAGGTGCGCAACATGCGGAGTTCACTTGAGACTTGACTATCAAACATATATACTCGTCGAATCCAAACAAACAGAAGCTGCAAGAACCAAACACAACATCCTAGAACTTCTATACCAATCATTTGGTCCAAAGCCAAACGTATCAGCCATCAAACAGACTAAACTTCATAAAAGAAACTGAAATCGAAAATTTATTGTAAACAACTAATATAAAATAATATGTAGAAACAAAACTACTTATGTAAAAATTATGTAAAAACAATGTAAACAATGTCAGCCAATGGCCACCGCTGCCGAGGCTTATTTCTAATTTAAAAAAATTTTTTTATTTTATTTCGAAAAATATCTTGCATAAAATACCAAGAAGTAGATAGGCAAGTAGAGCCGCAGTCCGCAGAGGACATTTCTAATACAGTAAAAAGAATATGAATGAGACATTTACATTTACACTTTTTATTTTATTGAAGTAAATCTACAATCTATACATATTCTATGTACAGTGAGTAGGTTTGATAAATGACAAACAAATGTGGATATAATTAATCGTAAAGATTAGGAAGGATACTCAGTGGTAACACCCTATAAAGTTACAGTAGGTACCTACTATAACAATGAGAATTTTGAAATTTTGAAAGAAGACATTTATATGTATACGTTCTTTACGATTTGAAAATGTAGCCATATACTCTTATATATACATACACGAAAACACATCGTTACATCATTTTAATAACAGAATATTATTAATTAATTAGATAAGATTATAGGCAGTGTTGAATCCAGGTAAATTTCAGGATGGAGTTCGCCCCCCCCTGAAATTTTATTCACCCCCTCCCTGACAAATACAACTTTCTGACTTTCAACAAAATGTACTTATTTATTAAATGCACAATACTAATTTAAATATAAATAATTAATAGGTTTCTAATTTATTTTGTAATTTTTTCAATATTTATAATTTCTGAATTGTAATAAATTATAATAATACAATTTATAATATGTGACGACCTTAGATTGATTTAAAAATTTAAAAATTAATAATTTGTTTTATAACTTTTTAAATATTTATAATTTCTGAATTGCAGTAAATAATAATAATAGGTAATACGATTTATAATGTGTGACAACCTTAGATTAACCTTAGATTGATTTAAAAATAAAAAATAAATAATTTGTTTTGTATTTTTATATAAATTTAAAAATGTCTAAATTATACATTGTAATAAGAATAACTACCTATTAATAGATATAATTCATAATACTAAAATGATGTATTACCATTCACCAATGAAAAAAAATGAGCCCCCCCCCCAGAAAAATTTCTGGATTTAACACTGCAGATTATAGGTACAGTTATTTGATTGTGTACATATAAAAACTTTAAAGGATATTGGTATTGTGTAATTATAATTACATATTTAAATATTTTTCTTGTGTTGTATAATTGCTTATAATTTAATGATTATAGATTGTAATTTGTAAGGTATTATGGTACCTACATATAAAATATAAGCACATTGAAATATATACCATTTTAATTTGTATACATAATGTTGATACATTAAATGTACATAGAATTCATTAAGAAATATTAAGTAGCAAAGCAGTATGATAAATTCATAAAATTAAATGTATGAAAACAACATTTTACATAATATGATTTAATAAGATTTTCCGCACATGGACTAATGGGTTTAATATTCTCTTTTTCTAAGTTGAGAAATAATCCAAAATCGGTTTATTTTAGAATAAGACATTTTCTTAATATTTAAATCATTAGTTAAATAATGTATTCAATTGATTCACCACGACTGGAAAAATGATAGGTCGCGTCCTATCTTCACGAATTCACAATTATGAGAGTATTGGAATATCCATAAATCATAATAGTAAAATATATAGTATCAGTATGACCATATATATATAAAAATAAATACATAAAGCAATTGTAGGCGTGATAGAATTATCTATAGATTTTTGTAAAGTTGAAATTTTATTGATATTGAAAAATGTATACTTTACGTAATTATATAAATCTTAATATTTTGATACAATTTGAAATATCTGATAGAAAAATTAATTTATTACGAAAAAAACCAAAGTCTTTTGACTTGATTTTTTGAAGCACCTGTGTAATGAATGCACACTATTCTTCCCGTTAAACTCGCCTCTCTAGATGGCATAGAGGCTGATGAAGATATGTTGGTACATGGTAAGTTTTAGACCATCGGACATCAACTTATAATTAACTCAGCATGATTATGTAGTTGATTATTGATTAGTAGGTAACTGTATAATAATATAGGTAATTATAATTTATATTTTAGTTCTAGAGGTTAGTTACTTAAAACAAATAATTTGTAAATTAACTTAGCTGTATCTTTAATTAACTCGTTAATGACCAGCATTGAATTGTTTATATAATTTAGCAGACAAGTTACAATGTTTGTTACTTTATGCATTCGTATAATTCAAAAACCACAATAGTAATCAATAATCATTTTTGTAGTCTGGTTGCGCATTTGAGCGTGTGTTAATGGTTCTAGCATATATAACTATATAAGTAGGTTAATTTTCTTTTTATACCTACTTATATCAACTTCATAAATATTTTAGATTCTGAACGAAGTGATGATAATGTATTGATTTTACAATGATGTGTTTTTTTTTGTGTCTGTGTACACTGTACAGCATAACTAGTTGAAATAATGCTTCAATTTCAAACATTGGGGGTGGTTTCTGATGTAAAAGTGAATATCCTTGGTGCATTATAGAGGTCAAAAGTAAATATTATCCAACAGTTTTCAAAAAAATCGATTTATTAATATGGTATTGCTGTAATTCAAAAACTAATCACTATAAATACTTGAAATTTTCACCAAATGTTTATGTTAGTATTATCTATATACAGTTTCAAAAATTTTAGACTTTTTTTGAGTTATTTATAGACAGCTGAAATTTTCGATTTTTATGAGAATTTTTTTGAAGTGTCGATAAAATTTTTTTGGCCCTATCAAAATACTTGAAAATTTAATACAAAGTTCCTCATAATTTATTCTTATAGTGATTAAAAATTATAAGAATACATAGGCACAATTTTTTTTTATAAGCGTTTATAGTTCAAATTTTTATGAAATCTGTGGAAAACGCGAAAATTTACAAGTTGAAAAATCATAAAATTTTTTGTGTTTATAACTAAGGATTAAAAATACAACATTAAGTTTTCCTTAATGTAGCTATAGAGAAAACTCGAAGCATCATTATAGGAAAAATTTTAAGTGCGTTTGAATTTTAAATTTTTACGAAATAGCGTAACGATAACGATTTATCGTCAAACCAGGTACATGTGTATATCTATGATAATATATAAGGTATTATGAATTATGATAACTACATAGTAGGTACATGCAATGTTTTTGGAAAAATTGATTAACCATGCCTTATGCAAAATGCATCCTAATTGAAAAATAAAATATTTTTTTCAAAGTAGAATATATGACAATATTTAAATATAATATGTCCTTGACTGACAAATCATCTCCGTTCAGAATCGTTTTCGTATACAATCACAATGATACCTATCATTGCATTCAAATCTAACCTACCCTAGTCAGAGGTCCACCCCACCACCTAATGTACAGCAGAGCGACATCCACTTACTCGCCTTTTTTTATCTAAAATGTATGAGTTTATGCGATCACTTTTACGGAGTAAAAATTTCAAAAAATAAAGGATTTAGGTGTGACTGTGGTTTATACACTGTGACATATTATACTGACATGCACTGCGTGAGGTACCTATTATACCACAGAATATATGAATCATATATTCTGTGCCTATACAGTGAAATTGATAAGAGTCAGAAGACCAGAAGAGTAGTTTGTATACATAACTATAATATGTAATGAATGTCTGTATAGTGTCTGTACCCTGTCGTATAGATTAGGTATAGTATATACAGTGCTGTAGATGCAAAATATTTATTTATTTATTTTTTTTGGGTGGGTTTTAAAGTATAGGTAACTATTTTTTTTCTAGCACATTTTAAGATTTCAAATGCTGTTTGATAATTTCGTGGGGGTCTGAACACTAACCTCCCCCTCTTTGGCTACGGTCTTGACGCCTTGTAACCACACCTATGATTATTATGGACATATTAATACAATATATAGACTGGGCATCTCCAATACGTGTGTTTACCTACCCAGCTAGGGGTTGCCAAGTGCCAATATTGTCAGAAAGAGATATTTAAAATCTACGCATGTTATGATGGCCGATGCATGGGATATATACCCGGATCTTAAGTGTATCAGTGTATGTACATTTTTCTAAAATTGTTTTTATCCTTGATGTTAAACTTTTTTCCTTTTCCATGTGCTTAAATTGGGTGAATTAACCTGAAAAACAAACTTCTGAAGTCCAAACTTGACTTCGTAAGTATGATAAATTATATAAAACGTATCAATTTATATTATTTTCTAAGTCTCCTTCCCCCCAGATTTTAACCTCGTACACGCCTTTCTCTGGTTATACTATTGTACGTCCGACGTCCATGATCGTGTCTAAGATACATTGATATCATCTGCGATGTGTACCGGCCGTGACATGTACCGTCGTATACCATAAGTCCATACTCATAAGCGTGCGCACGGGGGAGGCAGGGGAGGCGGCTGCCTCCCCTGCGAGATTTTCCTCTACACCAAAATATAATATTATACCTACCAATTGGGGAAAATCGGGTGGGGGGATTGGAGTCTGGACCTCTTTAGCTAAGGTATTGCCTCCCCTGCCAAGAATACCTACGCACGCTTATGTCCATACTACACCCTATGTCCCTATTATACTGCCTAAGCCCTAAACGTTATGCTTGGCAATTTGGCATCGCACCAAAATAATATTATAATACAAGCAACGTGGGCGGAACTCGGCGGGTAGATGGCGTTAGCGCGCGCAATGAAAAACATATGATCAGTGGCGGCGGCGGTGTCTCTGTCTGTCTCAGTCGTTGCCATCCGTCCGAAATTGTTATTTGTTGTCAAGTGTTATTGTTTTGCCCCGACGGCGACGTCGACTTTCCCAGTTTCCCATAGGGATCTAAATAGCAATACAATATAATATATATAATATTTGTGTATATTTAATATTTATTAATATATGTGTATACATACGTTGTACGTAATATGTATCGGTGATATGTGAGTGTGTATTTGTGTTAAAATCGTACGTCGTCGATCGTTGGGTAAACATCTAACATTTTTTAATTTTTACAATAGTTTACCTTCTGTTTTATGTCCTCTAAGAGTCATTTTGTAAAAATTGATCGAGTGCAATGTGTTTATTTTTCTTTTGTCAAGAAGTCTCCAGAATATGAATTCAATACAGCTTAACTAGTAGATGATCCACTGACGCTCTTGCAGGTATTTTACTTATAACTTACTTATATGGTCTCTTATATGGTCTCACAGACTTGTTATCGTTTTCAGTATTGTCAGTTTTAATTTTTTGCTTTTCGTTGTTTGTGTGTTGCATATTATAGTTGTACACAGTTGTACGTAAGTCGTACACACTAAAACGTGCATAGATATGTACAGACATTTGTCAATAATATAATTAATGGTTGTAATATGCATTTTGATTTCCCCTCTCATTGTCGCTAAATTTTAGTTAACATTATTTTATTATTAAAAAGTCAAGTTTAGGTTTTAGTTTGATTGATTTGTATAACAGTTGTGATATATTTCATATGTAATGTTCGATTGTTTGAATTGTATTGGTTTTACTAACATTATTACGCATGTACAGGGTCAAAATGTCATTCATGGTGAAGAAGAAAAGATACAAGTTTACTGTTAATCTTTGCCTTGAAGATTTAACAGCCGTCCCATTTGTCAATGCTGTATTGTTTGCTAAAGTTCGGTTACTGGATGGTGGGAATTTCAGTGATACTTCATCCAGGTAAAGTTTTTTTTTGGTAGATTTTATATTTTTTGATTTGTAATATAATATGAATAAACATGTGGATACTCATACGATTATAGTATAGGTAAATATGAATGTTAATAATGTTATAAATATGTTAATAATATTTATAATATTAGAAAGTTTTAATCATTAGAATAATTTTTTTATTTCTAATATTTGTGACAAAGTTTAATCAAGGTTTAAAAACTATTAAGACATTTTTATTAATTGACATTGTTTCTTTTATTTGTGTATTAGTTGGTATATCTACATTATAAGCTTTAAGTCATCAAATTAATACTATAAATTTAATGTTGCGCTAAAAACTTAAAATTTCATCAGTATTGAATTAATTCAAGTTCTCAATTCATAATTAAAAAACTAATATTTGTTTTATAAGTATGTATAATGTATATTATTCATATTAACAATGAGCTTATAGTAATTTTTTGATTTTGTATAACATTTTGTTTGTATATTCCCATAATATTTATTTTGGTTAAGTATTATTTTCTGAGATTTTCACTTTCTATATTTATATGATTTAAGCTATAATTAAACTTAGAAACTTATGATTTAAATAAATTTGTGATAAGTTCATGTACCTTCAAATGTTGTGTATCATGTGAAAAATATACTTTTACATCTAAATGCTGATACCACCAATAGACATTTATTATAATGTTATTCAGTAGTTGCCGCTTATTGGATTCAAATAAGCTGAGTCTTGTTTAATATATATATTAAACTTATATTAATACATAGAAAAAATTGTCTATTGGGGTCAATGAATATTTTTTAAGAGGATATTTCCAAATTTTTTGTCAATTTTTCTGATTTGATTGCATATTTCTTAATGATTACAGGGATTAATACTATTTCTTATAATTTCTATTATATATTTTTCTTAATCATTACAAAAAGTATTATAGGTTTTTTTTAAATAATTTGAAGTTATAAAAAATAACAATGAAAAAAAAATTCTTTTTATTGTTATCATTGAAAATATTTTTGAAATACATGCATAAATGAATAATAGTACTTAATGATGAATTTTTGTGGCAAAATTTAATATTTTTTACTACATTTAATGACCTTTTACTTCATTGACTCATTCAGTTAATGGAGTTCCTTTTGATGACTTGGTTTTAATACTAGTCCAACAAAAAGCAGTTACTACTACTGCATATTTATTCACCTCTATATTTATCATTGGTTTAATTCGGCATAATATTTGTCAAAGACTTGTCTTTGAATAAATGATTACTCTAACAAAAGTACACAATAACAACTGTAGTTATTACATAAGCATTTAATTTATTAACACTATGCCTTTAAGCTTTAAGTTATCATAGCTTATAAAAACTGTATATTTCCCGGTACCTATATGTATTTATCTTTGCTAGCATACTTATACTTATTTTGTTTGGAAAAATAAAAAGTTGAAAATAAGTTAGGTGATAAAATATAACCTTTCATAATTTCAAAAGGCAAAGCAACTCAACTTAAAATATTGACTTAATGGTGAATAATGATTGGGAATATTATTTTATTTAAATAATAATAATAATAATATAATGTTTTAAGTATAATAGTAATACGTAATATGCAATGTAATATTATGTCAACAGATGCTAATCATCTTAGAATTCAAAATGTTGCTTGTAAAAAAGATACATTGGTATAAATATATAGGTATCTATTAATTTAAAATTCATTAATATTTAGCATATTTGCCATATATTGTTTGCATTGTCTTCATTTTAAATTCTCATATTGTTTACTTTTTAGCTAAACATAATATCACATTATGTAGGTACTAGGTATAAGTATAATTTATATCATATTATGTATATTATAATATTATTTAAAATGGCTATCTGTTAAAGTCTGCAAATGATGTGGTTTTTGTATAATGATGCATTATGATATCTTTAATTTAAATAGGTACAAGTACCTAATTGAAGAAATATATTTTGGTTCATTCTTGGATAAAAGTTGTTTGTTTTTGTTGGATATTTAACATCATAATATTTGAAAAATGTATATTCAAGGTTATGCAAAAAAATATTTTGTGTTAACTATTAATAAATAACCAATTTAAAAAAAAAAATATGTCAGCTCATATCAATCAATAACATGTACAAAGTTGATTTTATTCATATTTCTGATTATGTTTCAAATGAATATATTGTATTACCTAGACATTTTTTTATTATTAATTCTATTTCAGACTTTTAAAATGAATTGCAGAATTTTATACTTCAGATGGTAGATTGGTTAAAATAATCATATCAATATTTCTAGCACTAAGAAAACAATATTCTGATTAAAGAACAGTTAAAATTTTATGTTTAATTTAATTTCTTTCTTTTACATTAATATAATATTATATAGTTTATAGTTTTTCCTATACATAGGGAGCTTATTTAAAAAATCAAAATATGCTCTCCAATAACTGGCTTTAATATTAATAGATAAGTGGGGATTTCAGCCATTTCAGGGCTCAAAAAAAGATCCATAAAAAGGAAATTAAAAAAACTTTCATTGGTTACCCAAACATTTGTTTTTCCAAGAATTTTAATAAAATATGAGTTATATTACTTATAGGTAGTAAATTATCCACATACTTAGTATTTTTTAACATACATTTTTAAAAATTCTGTTAGCTGATATATAAATTAAATATATAATAAACTTTGTTTTGTTTTGCTTTTAATGTGTATATTATAATAGAATGAGTCTTAAGGTGCATACATTTTTTTTGTAGCTTCTGAGATCACACAAATGTTATTAGATTTTCTTATAAAATCAAGCGCTCATACTAGATCTTCTTTGTATTAATGTATATATTATAAAGAATATTTTCTTATAATTATAAACGCGCGTTATGTTCTGACAAAAAAGATTTTTAAATTTTTTTGGTAGTCATACTGTTAGTTACCCTGTAAGTTTCTTTACTGTTTAAAAATTAAATACATTTTTTGTTGATATAATTGTTTGAGAAACTATAAATTAATTAGGTTATGAAAATAGTCCATTTTTACTTTTTATCATAGACATATTATTTATTTTATTAAATGTTAAGATGTCTGATAAAAGTTATTTTTAGTTGCTTAATGTATATTTTATTTATTTCAATAAATAAATACATAAATATTAGGTACATCATAGTATATCTGACCCACACTGAATTACATTATTACATCAATATGAGCATTATAAAAATTATTTTATATGTTACATTATCTTTTATATTTTATATCATATTATTATAGTATATGATGAACATTTTTTATAGTTATGTTAGTTTTCTTTTTCCGCTTACATTGGGGTGGGGGATTGTGTCAGCACTATTTCCATCATGCATCATTGTTTTTGTCATTTCATCTTTATTAATGAAATAATGACTAATGATTATTTATTTGTATCATATACAATGTGCAATCTACTCATATAAGTATCAAACACAGGTATATTGAATATTAAGTTGAAATGAATTTTGTAATGGTATTAATATCTATTAATAGCCAGTATGAATTAGATAAATATTATGTACCATTCTGTATAGTTTCAAACCTGTGATAATTAATAACTTATTAATAATAAGTGATAAATTTTTACTATTATTTAGTTCAACATCTGGAATTGTAAACTTATTAATCTTAGGTTAAGTACTACCCCTGGGCCCTGGTCCCCTGGTACTACTGTTCATACTCAAAATAGTCTCTATACATTATAGAAATTTATTATTTTGAAAGGATAAAATCAAGAAATAAATAAATTTAACATTGAATACATTAGTATTTTATTAATGAAAAATAAACATTATCATTTACCTACATTTTTATTAAGGTCGTGTTTATATAAGACTTAACTATAGGTCAGTGACTTGACTATTGGAGGGGATATGTTGTGTGTGAATGTAAGATAAATCACCCCCCTAGATCATTTTTCCTATATAATTCATTATTGTTACTTCAAAACATACATAAAAAATTTTTAACGACACAATCATTATTATGTGAACACTAGTTTTACTCATTAGAGATTGACCAGAATGTAAATCAATGGAGTTAAAAATGTGTCAAAAAAATGTTATTAAATAATTTGAATTTTAAGAGGCATTGATGAATGACGCCCTTTTAATCAACAACAAGAATTTATATCCGAATATAAAATTTGTTATAAAAATATTATATAGGTAAATAGGTATATTTTCTGTATCAACAGCTGTACTGGAACGTTCATTTTCGAGTTTAAAGTGGATTACTTATAGAATAGTATCTGAGTAGTTATAAATAATGCTTGAGGTTGTGGGGATTATTTGTTATTATTTATTTTATTGTTATTATTTATTATTTGTTATTATTTATTATTTATTATTATTATGGGGACGTGTTACTTGTGTGTGTTGTCTCAGAATACTCATATATTCTATAAGATGTACAAATAATTTATAATCTTTTAGTACTCATAACTTGCCTTTAAATTAAAATATGATAAAAAGCCTATATACATACTAGATAACAAACTTACCATTAAATTTTATAAGAGATCAATTCACTCTAAATTGTAAACTAACTGAGCTAAATGGGATCTGCTTAACGTAAAATTTTCTATGTTACGCACTTGTAAGACGGAGACAAGAGATCGTGTCCTCTTAATGTTTAATCAATTTAATTGTTTACAAAAAATTATTTTTTTTATATATAAGGCAAGGTGCTTGGACTTAATTAGCTGCTTTATATATAAATTGATATATTTTGTTGTAATGCTGATGCAATTATTGATAAACTAGACAAATAACTAGGTAGTGTACAAATAAAAGTAACCGAAAAAAAGTGGGTACATAAATGAGCATTAGATGTCATTGTAATGAATGTGTGGAATTTGAATTTTATGATATAAAATCATAGTATACCCAAAATGATTCTTTGCGAAGGTGTTCTGTCAATTAAAAATATTATTAGGTATAGGTATGTCTTATGATATTGTGATTAAAGTAATTTATCTACAATTTAGTTGATAGTTATTTTACTATTTAGCACGAATTCAGCATTAGTACTATAGTAGGTTAAATATATACATTCTTGCCCGAGAAATTGCATTTAAAAATGTCACTGTGTATATATACGAGTAAAATAATATATATATCTTAAAATTTTGAAGTACCCAAAAATAATATTTTTAAATTACAACAAAATAACTAAAATCGTTATTTGTAATTTTCTCGAGATATTAACTTAAAATAACTATAAAAAACCGTGCTTATATAGATTTAAATTTTTTGGTTACAGAATGAACAGAAATTTTCAATTTGATAAGTTTTGTTAAAATTTGAGTTAAAATGATTATAACAAAAAGTTTTGCCTATGCATTTTTAGTATATTGTAACAATGCGTGAGGAGTATTGTATTAAATTTTGAAGATTTTTGACCCAATGAATACGATTTTTATATGTCAATTGAAAATGTCCGTAAATAGCTCAAAACAAGTAAAAATATTTTCAAGTATAAAATGAATATATAGTGTAAATTTTAGTTAATTGTTTTTTAATAACAACAAAACTTCAATGAAAAATCGACTGATGTTGTATAACTTTAAACACTCATAAAAATTAAATTTTATCTTCTGTTTAACAAGCATTTAAGGAATCTTGCATTCAATTTTCAATCCTTAAATATAAAAAGAAGTTTTTTTTATGAATTTCTAATAGATATTATAGGTAGTAAAAGACTTTCGGGGTATACTTTTTATCCAAAACTAATGAAGTAATAACTCTTGAAATTTTTTTATAAATTTTTAATTATATATTAAAATATATTAAAAACATATGGTTTATTGCTGTTGTTGACGAATATAAAAATATCCCCCCCCTTCAAAAAAAAAAAAAAAATAATTATAAAGGTGCTAGTTACGCTACTACTATAAGAACTAACATTGACATTATATTATTATTATTATTATTATATTATAATATAATATTATTTATGTTATAAAATATTATATTGAATGCATTTTTAAATAATTATATTTAGAATAAAAATCTTAGCGAAAACATTCACCTGATGATTAATTTTCCTTGATTATATAGATTAAATTTGAATTTTATATTCCATAAATAGTTAATAATATTATTATATAATTCTATTTTTCTTTAATCCTTCACTGGTTAAAATATTCTTTCATATGTAATAAATATTATTAGAATTTACTATCATTATAATATGTATAATTCATTAGGTACTTCAGTGATAATAATAATTCCATACGTTTTTAATTTGTATGAACACATACAACAACCATTAGTGACGGGAAATTAGTTGCTACGTAAAATGTCTAAACAAAGAATGTGCGGTAAATGTTTTTGAACATCACTGAGCTCCATTTATGTGTCTGTGGGTATGGAAATAATTTCAAAAGTGCGTTAAATTAAGTCGTTAAGCAGCTAACAATAATGTATATTACGCACTAGTTACATATAGATATAAGGCATATATACAAGCTAACAAGTACTATGGGACAATTAACGGTCTGTCTAAATGCGTTTTTTATAACAGTACTAAATGATTTATTTTGTCCTCTTCAAATTGTTATATTGTGTGTTTGACGTAAATGGTAAAACAATACATGATGATATAAATAATATAATAATATAGATTTTAATATTAATTATTTTCAATTACCAATTGGTGGGAGTATCGAATCAAAATTTTGTTTTCTAACAAATACAAATAATAAGAAAATAATATAATAAATAAAAAGTGCTTTTCTTATTCATTGTAATTCATCGACTATCGTTGATAATTATAATTTATATTGAATACGTAGGTAGGTATAATCCAATTTCTGTAATGTTTTTGTTGAACTGATGCTTCGGTAGTAGGTTTTCATTTGAACTATACTGTAGTATGTACGTATATAAGTAATATATATTGAGTTTGTCTGTCAGTCTAAAAACAACAAATATATCAGGTGTATTTTTTTTATCATATTGATTTCCCGAAAAGAAATTGTCTTTCTTATGAAAAACTTTATTTAATTAATTAAATATATATTACTGTCATGATTTATATCACAAATAAAGAATAATACATTTTGTATTATGTGTATTTTTTTTTTTTTAATTTGTTAGAAGCTATGCGTGCAATCTAGATCCATTGGACGCATTATTGGTGTAAAGTTTGTTTATTATAAATTATAACACCTGCTATACAATAGTTACCCGAGTACCTTTATTGCTTTATACTATATACGTGTGATATTAATTTCATCTTGATAACAATGGACGTCGTTACCGTCCAAACATTTTTATTATTATGTTGGTATACAATATTATATCTGATATAATTTAAAGATCTCGAGATCATATTATGGAACATTGGCTATAATGTATTTTAGTTTTATTTTTGTCGGTAAATTATATATGTATTAGTGTACTTCTGTTTAAAATGTATATTCGCATGCGAACCGGTAGTATTTTTTTTTGCATGACAGCTGTGTTTAAATTAAAAAAACGTATAAATGGGGATTAATGGCGTTTAATTTTTACGCGAGTAATGGTCTTCGTGCCTTACTGTCGATCCGATTCAAATTTACTCGCGGAGGAAACGCGCAATTTAAATATACCCGCGCAATACAGCTGCATGATATTCGCACACAATGTCTAAAATCTAGGCCACACGATAGTCATGGATCATAATTATTACAAACGAATATAGAGAGTAAAAAAAAACGACCATTACCATCACCACCTCCTCATATTCGTAATTCAATTGTACATAGCCGACCAACATTCCGATGCTCTATAGTCTATATACAAAGGTATAATATTATAAGCAATTATATGTGATCGCAAGATTAATATACAATATTATAATACTTAGGACGAATTTAACGACAATTTATAATAATTTTAATCAATTTCTTTCCTCTTCGTTGTCTATATAGTGTAAAAAATGTTTTTGTGGCTATTGCACAGCAAAATACTGCTGCAGCTGAATTGTTTTACAGCCACAGTCGTCGCAAAATATTTTTTACGTAATTCATACGAGTGCGGCGGGATAGGATGAGTTGTGGAGCAGCAGGAGAACGGTGACGTGGTAACCTATTATGCTATTATATGAGTGCTGGTTCCGTCAATATTTTCTATACCAATAATAAATAACATGACATTTATATCTTTGTATTATACTCAGCAACAGACCAACGTGCTTTATTTTGAAACTAATGTATATTATATTTCGTAAAATCTATAGGAAGTGTTAATTTTCTAACCGTATTTATAGGTATAGGTAGTATATAATACGTTTATATGATGGTGTTAAAACGGTTTTAAATTCTTAAATTACATAGTACGAGCGTTTTAACTTTTAAAACGGTTTATATTTTTTAAACAGTTTTAACGCCATCATATAAACTTAGTAATAGTACCTAATATATTTATACACTTCGCACGCGCGTTATTCAAGTAGGTAGTTGATGTTTTAATTTTTGTTGTTACCATAGACCTTAGTATAAGGTCTATGGTTGTTACGATTAAAAATGTATGTTGTTACTATAGTTACTATACAGGTTGTCCCATTTTTTCATTTAATAATACATTTATTAAAATTTTTAAATATACTTTTTTTTTTATTAGATATTAGAATATTTACAATCTGTAATATTTGTACATACAATAAGTAAATTTGATAAATAATAAATAACATAACGTGAGTGACGTAAGGAGGGAAGCCCTTCAGTGTGGATACCCTCTAATTTGGGAAATATTCTTAGAAACTGGATTTTAAAATTCTTGAAATTTTATGTATTATTTGAGCAATGCACTGCAGGACATAAGTCTTGTGAGGATAAAAATGTCTTATTTTTCGATTCCTTTTTTACTGTACATTTTTTAGTGAGTGATCTTTTCATTAATTTTGATCTACCTACCTACTTAATTCAAAGTTTTAATGAGTAGTTTTTCAGTTATTAATTATTCTAAGGATAATAGTCCTTAAAATTAGTTTTACATGTGTTAAGGAATTAATATTAATTGCTAACATTTTCAAATGACCATAACGTGTATAGTAGCCAGTAGTAACCATATTTTTTTCAAATCCATTATCGTCAGTACACAATGTTAAGTAACTCAAAAACTACTCGTCGTATTTCGATTTTAGTTCTTCAAAATTGTTAGAAAAATCATCCTCTAAACAATTTACAGTTGAAAAGGAGGCTTCTCATTTGAAAAATAGAAGTTCGTATCTCCATGTCCATATGCAATATGGTACTTCTTAAGTAGTAAACAAATTTCAAGAATTTTAAAATATGGACTTTATAAGTTGGTATATTTAAAAATTTCAAAAATCAGATTTTAAATAAAGGATATCACTAAGCATGCTAATATTATGTATAAAGTCGTTTTTAGCTATATTTTTAAAATTTTTTAGGAAGAATGTTTGTTTAATCAGAAATACTTGCAAAATTGAATTTTTTTTAATATAAACAAAAAGCTTTTAAAACTTCAGCGTTATACTAAAAATACTTATTTCTATGGCAGCGTATTATAGATCTATCGCACCAATTTCCCGTTATTTTTAATGCATTTTTATTTAAAAAAACCAAATACTTCTTTATCTAATCCGATATAAGTCTCACAACTAAATCGTGTAAATTGTATACAGAGCGATATAAAACGAATACAGTATTTTCAAACAGCTTCATTGTCAAAACAATTAATTAAAAATAATAAACGCCGTTGAATTGCTAAATGACTCCTTTCATGTAAGAGAGGGAGGGTTTTGGGTGAAATAGAATATCGGTTGGATAGTGAGGGTTGCTCGTAGTTGAACAATTTAAGACACAATGAGAGATAAAGTAAATTAATAACAAATGTTTTTAGGTTTATATATTTTATAATAACTCCGATTTCTATTTGATTACATAGTAATTAATGCGCTGTATAATCTATAAATATTTATATGAAATTGTAACATAATATTTTATTGAACAATCAATACAAATTAAAACACTTAAGTATCTATTATTATATATGTACCTACACAATATGATAATATATATTACATAATTACTTAATCTTCTGTAAATTAATTAGTATATCTTAAATTGTTTTCTATTAATATTAATACTCACTGATATAATATATATATCTTTATATATACATCCACTGAATCCACGTAAATGGGTATGGTTTGGGTTTTCCTTTGATAGTTGGAGGGGTATGGATTTTTCCTATGGTCGTGATCTGAGAAGAAACTTTTGTAAAACATTGATTTGGATTGATACTGAGGTTTGGATGGATTTGAAGTTGGCAGATTTGAAAAGAACCGAATTTTTAACGATAGTGGGCATACCTGTTATTGTACATAAACCAATAGTTTGGACGGATTCGATACGCTTCCGGTGAGAGGGACAGATGAAAGGTGCCCAGGAGGGGCCAGCATAGGTAAGAACGGGGGAGATGTATAGTTTGAGTATCTTAAGTTTGGTTGTTAGTGGAATGGGACATTTACGGTTTGGTATGGGGTAGAGTAGTATACCGCGGGTGTGAGTGGCTTTTTTGATGATATTTTGGACGTGCTGACAGAAGTTTAGTTTGCGCCTAGGTATTTTGCTTGTATGGACCAGTTAACAGCGTGATTGTCAAGCAGAAGAGGTGGTACGTTAGTTGTGTTAGAGCGACCAAATATGATGCCTATAGTTTCGGTTGGATTTATTTTAGTACGCCATCGGCGGAACCAGGTGGTTGCTGGGTTGAGTTGGTGCTGTAATTGTATAGCCGTACGCCTGGGATTTTTGTTAGAGGTGAAGAACATAGTAGTAGTGAGAGGTAGGCTTTTGGAGTTATTGGTATGTCGTTGATGTAGGACAGATATAGAGTGGGGGATAGACAGGAGCCTTGAGGAACTCCTGCGAGGATATTTCTGGAGGATGAGAATGAATCTTCGATTTTGGTAGTGAAAGTGCGATCAGTAAGAAAGGATTTGATGATTTTAACGATTTCAGTCGGAATTTTGAGTTGAGAGAGCTTGCAAAGGAGACCTTGGTGCCAGACTCGATCAAAGGCTTTCTCAACATCAAGAAAGAAGGCTGTGGTGTTTAGGTTGTTGTTATTTTATAACAATTTATATATTATTTGAATTTACAAATTCTTTGGTTGTTAAAAATTTATAAAACGTGTAATTTTTATAGCTAAGGATTGAAAATTAAAAACAATATTCCATGTATGTAGTTACCTATATATGCTGCAAAAAATCTAAAAACTATGTACAAAGATATTTTTTTTATAGTTATTTTAAGTTCAAATTTGGATGTAATTACCTATTAAATAACCAAAAATAACAACTTTAGCTATTTTATTGTAATTTAAATATATTTTTCGTGGCTACTTTAAATTGTATATCTTTACTATGAGTGAGTGAGTTGTCTGCATAATAAATCTGATTTGACAATCAGTATAACATCCTAGCTGACAGACCGTCTCTGACTAGAATCGTTTTTTGTATAGGTACAATGATATTATATGTATATTATTGAATTCAAATTTAATACCATCCATTACAGTAACCCACTTGTAAACTATACTTTACAGCAGAACGACACCTGCTTTTTTATGTCTGTGTTTTACAAAATGTATATTCATACGGGAAAAACAATTTTTCTTTAATAATTTTAATTTATGTTGTAATTAATTTTCTCATACACGGCTTTATCATATATTATTATTTTGAATATAGGTACTCAGTTTAATTTTCAATATATTTAGATTTTAGACCGATTGTATTGGTACTATTCGTATCTGAATCATTCACACTATTCTACAGTAGGTCTTAAACTTGTCATGTATGATATATTTTGCAAAAATTAGTTTTATTTAACGATTTAAGAAAATACTTTTTCAAAGAATTTATAAAATATGATATATGAGTATATATATTATATATATATGATGGGTATACTATAATAAGTTCCTTAGGATTTTATTCTGATATTTGTTTAAAAACCGCTTTTATTCATAAACCTAGAATTGTTGATTTAAACCTGAATTTTCCTTTATATGGTGTTTTTCAATTGACTTATCTATTTTATTTTATCGTTTTTCGTTACTTTTTACTAGGTAATCACAATAAATACTATTTTAATTCATGTATTGATCTATATTTTTAGTATTTGACTCCATTGAGACTTGAGTTAACTATCATAAAATCGTTTTCTATGCATATACAGGGTGTCCCGCGAGGATTTACCCTTTGTAATATCTTACGAAATAATAGAGATATCAAAATTCTGGTTTTATAATAAGATTTATAGGGATATGAACTACAATATTACTTCATTTTAAAATTTATATTAATGTTTTTGTAAAAAACTTAAAGAAATATATTTTTTTATTTAATTATTTCTAAAAAAATTAAAGATGGCATTTTCTAGAGTTTATTTTTCTAAAAATATTGACGTTTCAAAATTTTATTTTCATTAATTTCCCGATTTTTAATATTTTTTCTAGTTTTGAAGAAATAAAATATGATTATAAATTTATAACCATTAGGAACACGGAAAATATTCGGCCGGCCGTATGGGAATGCGCGTGGCGCGGCGAGGCACATGTTTGATAACATTACGGTGTTAAATAATACGCAATTTTTATCGAAACTAAAAAAAATATAAAAAATCAGAAAATTAATGAAATTAAAATTTTGAAACGTCAATATTTTCAGAAAAATAAACTCAACAAAATGGCTATCTTTAATTTTTTTTTGAAATAATTAAATAAAAAAATATATTTTTTAACTTTTTTACCAAAACATTGAAATAAATTAAAATATGAAATAATTTTAGTTCTTATCCCTGTGAGTCTTATTACAAAACCAGAATTTCGATATCACCATTATTTCGGGAGATATCGCAATGGGTAAATCCTCACGGGATACCCTGTATAATTTTGTCATTACCATTAATTATTTTTGCACATATTTCATCGTCACAATATTTAAAGTAATGTTATATTCATGTATTTTGAAGTAATATTTAATACTTTTTATTTTTTGTCGATAATTTATATGCTCTTAATTAATAACATTAGCATTGCTTCTTAAATTATTATTTTCATAGGTATTTGAAGTGTTTAGCGGCCTCTTTAATAATAATTAATAAGTATTAGCTAACCGTTGTCAATCGGCTCTCAAGTAGACAAAAATATTTTTGGAATACTATAATAGTCCAATGCGTATACTTTCATGATCATATTATATCATATAGCAGTGGTAATATTATAATATAAATGTTGTAACGCGAATTGCTCGTATCATATAGTTGTGGTTTTATTTACTTACAAAAAAAGTGTTATGTCTGTGCATTATGCATACATTACGAAATATATTTTTATTTTTTTTCAGTTTTTAAATTTACATTTTTATAGCAATAAATTAGTATTTTTGTTCTGTTAAAAAAAAATTTATATATATATATATATATATATTAATAATTTACATAATATAATAAATGTTTCTCAACAACACCAACTGACCAACTGTTTTAACTTCCTATTCAAAAACATCAATAATGCCTTTACAATAAGAGTGTTCAGAGCTAAGTGAAGTCTAATGTTTACTTGTGATCTTATATATGATTAATTTTTTTGGCTCTGCATTGCAATTATCATTGTGTAGTCACTCATAAAGTCACACAGGTATTTTTTGTTGGCCACTCCCGATCTATTTAATTTATGTGTATGTATATGGCATAAATTAGGTACATCGCGTATATGCTATAGTGTCTAATTAGTACTTTTTATCCGTTCACTTAAGTAAGAATATAATTTATATATATATATATGTATTATGTATATACAGAGAGAAAGAGAGGGAGGGAGGAAGCCACTGAAGTATAGATACAAACCTAAATAATTAATAATTCATAGGTAGCTGGAATTATACGAGTAAAACTATTATGATATAGGTACTGTTTAGTCTGAATGTATATGTATCTACTATATAATATTTAAATTAAAGGTGATTAAATTGATGAAACGTTCGAAACTAGGAAATTGTATAGATACGCGTGTGCGTCACCGATTCCTAAAAAAAACTATAATATATAAGATAATTTTCATTTCAATTAGCATTATACTAAAGCTAAAATAATAATCGAACAACTATTTTTGTATATTATATTTCTAGAGTAAAAGAAAACATCGAAGGGTGTTGTTCATAAAACCTATGCTTTTCGTGTGAAAAATGTTAAATGTTAATTGTGTAAGCATGTACTTATAAGTATAATATTTGTGTTTTTAATTTTTAAGTAACCCACCAATATTATATAAATAAATGCTTCATAACGCTATTATGCTTTTATAACACGAATCGAATTTTTAAAGCAACATTACTCTGCAATTCTCATCGATAATGAATTCCTAATAATTATTGTTCTTGAACCAATTCTCGTTTGTATTTAAGATTTTAGGCACGTTAAGTGCATGTTTACGTTATAATACGAAAAAATTGGTGGAACAAATTTAATTCTTGCAGTGCCTAATATGTTCCATATATATATATATATATATATGATTAGATCATATTATTAATATACGTGCAAATAATATGTATGATACGTACGAAATAACTATTGCTTTTCGTTGTAATATACTATAGTCGTACCTACGTGTTGAAAATACAGTAGGTCATTAAATTATTTAATGTATAATCTCGTTTGAACTATTTGATAGTTTTTATGTTTATCTATAGTTTATAATATGTAATTATTTTCTCATCATTGTTGCAAGTTCAATTGACATTTAAAGCTTGAACACAATGTAATAGATATTTTTTATTAAATATCACTAATCATAAAAAAACATATTAATTGGACCAGAATGAATTTTAATATAATAATAGTTGAATTAATTTAAGGTTAGAACAAGATCGACATATTTAAATGTATTGCTTTTAACGGTAATAATTGATTTTTATATACTGGAGATTTGCAGAATCTATATGTATATACATAATGTATATGAATTTCCGCTCTTCAATTTCCATTCAATATAAGTCCAACGATTTTACTATGTATAGTCTATACTAAACAGATATTTTACATCGTTTTTGTGTTAAAGTATGTAGTTTATAACATAGATATATCAATAATATTTCATGTTTGCGCGCGTTGTGTGTGTAGGAAATAATACAAACGTGTTGGGAAACTAAGATCTTTTGTAGAACAATGATTTTTTTTTTTTTCATAAATATGGTTACATGATATCAGTTACGAAATAAACAAGACAATATATTATACAGGTATACCTATGTAGGTTTAATATGAGCTTTGTAACGATGATACTCATACATACAATTATCTACTATAACTTATAATTTATGTATAAGTACATCATGATGTATATATTGTTTTTTTTTTAAATATTTAGTCAAATCTGAACCTTGGATAGATAATATGCTGCTTTCACGCAGGCATTGGATAATCTAATCGTCTTAATCCTTTTACTCTAATGTTTTATTCAGATCGCACATCTGCAGTGGTAGTATATTATAGCATATATTATAGTTTAGCAGTTAGGTTCGAAACAATACCACGCTTAGCGCAGTAATCGTTTCAATTGTCCTTGACGATGGTGCGGTAGGTTGGTTTTGTTTTTATAATATATAGTAGTTATCAGACGAAAAAAAAATATTAATATAATATAATTTGTAAAAATGGCATTGACCACAATTCATAATTAGTTGTAGGATATTACTGTTTATTTCTATATTTACGATGTACTTGTTGGTTCTACAATATAATATTACTACTTTTATTGTGGTATTAATTTTCGTTTTTCTGGTACGACGTGTAACCTACACGCTTGTAACCTAACTAGAACGAATACATTTGTAACGCTTTGGAGGAAGGGGGAAATCCGTACAAATAATAATTCGATGTCGTCCAATGCGATATACCTATCTATACTATCCGAAGTGTTGGACATGAAACTATATATTTTTTTTTTTTGTTATTAAACGAAATACACCCTCGACGACATAGGCCATTGGATTACAAAATTTTAATTTCATTGGGTTGAGATTACATTATTGACAACTATATATTATTATTATTATTATATTGTTATTGTCATGGATAGTTCTAATAACCGACGTACAGTGGCGCACACAGGATTTTTTTTCGGGGGGGGGGGGGGTTGTTCTATTAATAATTTACTATAGTATAGTCCTATGCTAAAAAATGATAAAACGTTATATCAAAATAGTATGACCTATATTTGTACATCTAATATATTTTATGGTCTATATTATAATTTTTTAATTTATTATCAACAGAAGTTGAGGGTTGTTCATCATTTTTTTTACATTTTTTGTTAAAAAATGACATAATATTACCATGGGCAATTCTTTTCTTTTTTTCACTCATAATGTCAATAACTTAAACATGAAATAAATTTAATATTAATTGTAATACTAATAAAATTTCACATTCACACAATTCAAAAACACGTTATTGCTTATCAGTTATCCTTATTAGTTATCACACTATAATTGAGACCATGGTTGTAGGTGCCCGTACCCGGTAACAAAAAAAAGAGCGTCTAGACCATAGAAATACGTCATAGAAAAGAGAAGGGCGCTGCCACGGATAGTATATTAGTATCTATATCTGTGGCGCAGGCTGCCCACTAGCAAATTTTTTATCAAATAACTTGCTAACGGACAGCATCCCTTATCAGCACTAACAAAATCAAATTAAAATAATATGATATTATTTAAATCTTATAATATATTTGATAAGAAATAAGGACATAATAATTGATGAGAAATTTATTCGTGGGTTGTCTCCCTCTCCAGACGCTCGTAATGAAGGAAGACATTTCGGGGGGGGTTATAACCTCCTAACCCCCCCCCCCCCTGTGTGCGCCACTGCCGACGTAACCGTCGATGAGTGATTTTTTCCAAAATCTCGATCATAATGCTAGCTGTTGCTGCATTTTTGTTATACTGATTTTCTTTGTAAGGATTCATAGTTTGATTTGTATCCGTGTGTGTTCAATGTTGTTTAGTATATAAAATTTAGATTATAGGTTTATCCATTTATAACCAGATAATGTAGGTATTATTCATTAAATGTAAATATACCGTGGCAATAAAGATTTACACAACGGATGTCATTTACATATATGGCTATATTAATATATAATAATAAACACATAGGTATATATATATATATATATATATATATATACTATATATAATATAATATAATAATATGTTACTCTCTTTGCAACCTACGCATTTGTTCGTAACCGAAATCGTAAAATCATTTATTATTATGACAAGTTATATGCGTTGTATTATAACAACGGAGGCGATAACACGAACATTACGTGTTACGTCCGTAATATATTAGACACCAGCAGTATAATAAGTAATAATTTATATCATTAACGAAATCATTGATGGATAATTAATGATGATTATTTAACCATATATTAATTAAATTAATCTATACCGTTTAAAGAAAGTTCAACAGAAATTTTGAAGATCACTGTTATTGTTTTACTACACTCGTCTAAAACTCCCGTGGATATGGAAAACAAAATCTATGTTTTTTTTAATTAAACTATTTTTTTGCACAGAATTTTAGTGTGCGATCTCTTCATGTGTTTATTATTTTTCAATTTTTATCATTTACTAGCATTAGCTTTCAATAATGATCATCTCTTAAAACAGTTGTCAGGAAAATTATATATGCTAGTTGATTGTTTTTGAGTGGAACATTTGAAACATATCTCTAATTATTATTATGCGTACTTGCGTCGTCAGTTGGGTTTCCGTTCGATAACTTTTTGCCCCAATGAACACTGAACAAGTGAATCCTAATATTATAATATATATTCACTTTAATAGTTAATCTAATTAGTAATCACAGTAGTCGTTAAAATGAAAACTTATGTGTTTTGTTATTGTTTCGGTCCTCACAAATTTATATTGTTTTGCCTTGCAATTCATTTTAAATATTTATTGCAAAAAATTTGAATTAATGCTATTTCAAAACAAAATCCAGTAACCATTAACCAATATTATTAGTGTGTATTATTATGTCGTTTAAATTTATCGCAGATACGTTCCTACTGAATTTCTAAGTACTTATATATGCGATTTCGTAATATTATCGGTTGTATGCATCATTCGATGAATATATTCAATTTATTTCATTATTTTTTTTCATTAAAATATTTAAATCTACATAGTACATACTTATTATGTTATAATATTGCGTTATAATAATGGTTCATACAGTGTAAGAATGAGTTGTATTTTAAAATTGATGTATTGAAAAAAAACAACTGGAAACTGTCCAAATCGTCGAAATCCTTCCATAGTAGTTTTTTCTCGGCGAACGGTAGCCAATTTCTTTGGCGTTAAATTCCTTTCATCGTCTCCTCAACTAAAGTGTATTGCACGTATATAGGTACAACGTGTAAATATACTCGTACGCATGTGCTGCTTAAGAGCCAACAAATGAGAAACATGTGTCTATCCAGTACCCGTGTACATTTTTGCGGAATGTCTACCGGAAAGCTCATGGCAGTGTTTTGTCAAACACATTTTAAATGACTGATTTGGAAGAAAGAATCGTGTATTTATAGTAGATGTTATAGAATAGAATAAAAAGCACGCGTAATGCCGTGATATAGTAATGGACCTGCAGCTATAAAAAGAAAAATATCAGAAATATCAAAATATAATATAATAATAAAATAAGTATTTGTAAATAATTTAGAGTTAAACCCATTGTTGAGAGTTGTTAAGAGCCTTGTATTAAATTTTCAAGCTTTTCTACCCAACAAATAAATTTTTATCGATATAAATTTTAAAACAAACTAATAATGATCGCAAATTGCAAATACCTATGAATAGTTCAACTTAAGTCGAACATTTTTGAAAATTGCATGGTGGTCATTTGTTTTAATGTTACATCAAAAACCAAAATTGATTTTGTCGAAAACTGATTGTGCGTAAAGTTTCCCGTTTTTCCCTTAGTTTTTAGTTTGTTTTTCTCGATTATTTAGAAAAGTATTAAGATTTTTTTACTTTTGACCCCCCCCCCCCCCAAAAAAAAAGTACCAATTAGATTCACTTTCTGATCGAACGAGGTACTGAAGTCAAAAATCGAAGCACTTTTACTGCCCCAAAACGTGATGACAGACAAAAAAAAAAACACATCATGGTAAAATCAATACATTCCTCGCTCCGCTCAGAATCTAAAATAAGTATATTAGGTATATAATATATATGCATTTATTTTTCATAATTTATGAGTAGGTACGATGATATAATATTATTCATATATTTTTAAAGACATTCACATGTTTATACTTGTATTGAACCATATACATTTATATATTAGGTACATTGTATTTTTTTGGGAGAGTGTATAATAAAATAATCGATAATAACACATAAACAGATAAACATAATCTTTAAAAATAATTTAGAGATACGTTGGATAATTATTTATAAGTAAAATTGAAGAGTTGTAAAAAGCATAAACATTTCTAGTGATGACTACAAAGTCAATGATCCAGTCGCTTGCCAAACGTCTGTTTTAAAGTTTTCGCACTTGTACAAAGCAGTATAATACATTCTATCTGCCAAATGACTAATGTTTACGATATCTTAAAATTAAAAAAACTACGTAATCATAATGTGTAACGACCTATGCTTAAACCGTAGAAGGTCCTGCTTACATACCTTTACGCTGTCATTTTATTTTATTTGATAATTATATAGGCCTGATGTGTCATAACATAATATTGTATATTTGAGCCATAATTGTGGTATGTGCAATATATTTCTTTACGGTATCTATTATCTGCCTATCTATAATAATCTATATATTATTAATTATAACCGATATTATTGTTTATACTAAGTCCCATGCGTGCGATGTGTTACAGAGAGGAGGTTCGAGATCACACGGTCCGGTGGGGTGCTAAATTCGAGTTCGTTTGCAAAATGAGTGCTAACGCGTCGACCGGAATATTGGACCCGTGTAACCTTCGGATATCTGTTCGCAAAGTATAATATACTCGTGGATGCGCGTGGAAACATCGTTTTGGTATTAAAAATTATATTAATCGTTCGTGTCTTATAGGAATTAAAAGGCGGTCGCAGCTTTCAAAAACTCGGTTTCACCGACGTTAATTTAGCTGAACTGGCTGGAGCTGGTTTGAGTTCGAGGCGTTGTCTGCTGGAAGGGTATGACACCCGGCATCATCGACAGGACAACTCGATGCTCCGGATATCCGTGTCCATGAACATGTTATCTGGAGACATATTATTCAAAGTGTAAGTAAAAATTACTTTTACCGTTTTATAAGTGTACACGTTTACAATATGATGTATCCTACTATATATTTTGTATGTCTTTAGTCAATTTATCAGTCATATAGTGTTCATTATTTTCGGATATTTAATGTAGGAATACAAGTTCAACTATTGGTCGACAACGTACTTATTTTATAAAAGGCAATTATTGAAAAAAATATTTTCTTTTTTCCGCAGGCCAACATCCGCTTTAAATCAAACACCTACCACCAACGGTGATATCCCGCAACGCGAAGATACCGAATACCCAAGCAGCGGATTCGGCAGTCTGCCGAATACACGATCATTGTTTCCATCAGGTATACTATATATACATCATGCTATTATGTGGCATACACAGATATATTTCGGGTATATGACCGCCATTGGATGACTTTAACCAATAATTATAAACTTATGCGTATGCGGCTATAAGTTTTAATCGATCTATATGCATATAAAATTACAAATATTTTTTTTTAAAGTAACTAAAATGAGTTTCCTCCAATCTTGGGTGTTTCACCATGATTTAGTTAATTTCAATTATTTATTTTTCAAACTACGAAAAGGTTGTTACAATATATTATAATAATGGAGCATGACATCATATGGATCCAAAATGTCTCAGTGGGAAGAAACTGATTTTATACTACGGATTTTTCAACATATTTTTATTTGTTTTCTACTACCTATAACAATGCGTTATTCTTGTTTAACGATTAAATGGCGTGGGTAGTTGAATGTTGATTTCGTGTTTTTTTTCTGCTTTTGAATGTTTAATTTGTGTACGAAAATAATATTATTTATACCTATATATTATATACATACCTATATAGTTAAATTCGACTTGTTGACCTACTTTAAAAATACCCTATAAACTCTAGTTACTACTTACTTTATATATTGAAATCCTAGTCGTCGCTTTTTTGTTCCACGCTCTGTTCAATATAGGTTTGTCTAGATTCTTAAAGACTAAAATAACTATGGAAAATGGGTGATCGTATTATTCACCGACATTATACAATAATGTTTGTTTAACCCAAGATATCCCTAATCTCATTATGATAATGGAATACTATTTATTTAACTATTTTTTTTTTTAAATGCATTTCGACTTTCACTGTAAGTATAAAATAGGAAACTACGTCGCGTATAATTATACTCTTAAAATATTTAGACTGTTTTTCTTTAATTGCGTTGCTACTTTTTACAATATGAAAACTATTTTTGTAGAGGACAAAACATAATAATGAATTACCATTTTCTTAATTTTTACGAAAAACCCGACAGTAAAATGTGACTAACAGTTTTTAGTATTTAATTTTATGTCGAGTTGAGTTGAAAATTGGTAAATATTAATGATTTTTCAGAACATAGAAAAACAATTAATTTCAATGCAATTATACGAATGTTTCGTATTTACAGAAAAAAAAATATTTGAAACCATGCAAATTTTTTTAATTGAATTTGTATAATAAATGGTTTCTGCAGTGTATCAAAAATCTTCATATGGGACGTAGAATTAAACGGTTTTTTCTATAAAATGCAATTTAATTATCATAATGATAATGAGTAGCCGAATAGTTACCTACATTATAATCATTTTATCACATAGTAATTACCTAAAATACATAATATTATGTACCACAGTGATCTTGCCGAATGAAGTGTGACGCATTGAAAAGCTTAAACCTGTGCTTATTGCTGGTTATCTGTGCTCGGGCCATATATAGTTGATCTGTGATATATTATAATGCACACTTAATGATACCGGATATAAAACATGTTTGTAGACATTCCATCCATAAGTGGTTTAGATAAACACGATGCTGTGTCCGAGTCGAATCAAAATCATTCGGAACAATTAGAAGACGATGCGATGGTGATGGTGCACGACAACGCTGCCGCGCCCACGGCCACTAACCACTTGACCGGCTCGAGTGGACATTCCCGTAACTCATCGAACACAAGCAAAGGCTCTAGTTCTCACAACTCTCATTCGAGGCACAGCAGTTCCGGTGACAGTGGACACGTCCGGTAATATAATAATTATTATTATACTGAATAAAATCAATATCCTTTGTACAGCGGTCGAATACCTATTGCGTTGAGCGATATAATATACGTACTATAGTGTACTACTATTATTATTATACCACGTACACTTCAGTTCGTATAAAGATAATTATTATGTATACGTTTGTATTATATAGCTTGGTGCAGCGTCATCACTTATTAGTTATTTGAATGAGTACATTTAAAAAGTATTCTCGCTGTCGAGTGAAATGTACCTATAAAACTTATATCGCTATCTATAGACTGTGGTCTCGCAAAAATTGATTCATTCTTTTTTCGTCCCATTCGGACAATATTCAAATTGTACAGGTGTTATATTATGCGGGTGAATAGGATCTGCATATAATTTTATCATTCTCCTCCGTCCGTTGTCCGCCTCAGAACAATTTTTTTTTCGTATCATATATTATAGTATCACAAGTAAACTATTGACAAAATAGTAATGTTATAGTACCTATATAAGTTTATTAAATTATTACCTATATATTATGTTTGAATGTGGACAACTTATATATTATATCACAGTAATTAATAATTAATACGTACCTACGTGAGTGAATGTCGAAATCGCGAAGTACCTATCTACTATTATGATATACCTACATCAGGTCACCGTCCTGGCCCGTGTGGTCACCTAATTTGTTGCCACCGCCGGCCACGCCGCCACCGGCCACGCCGCCACCGTCGCCGCCGCATGAACAGCACCCGCAGCAGCCTCCCACTACGCCATTGTGGAGCAGTCCTCGGTCCAGATTCTGGTCGCTCCGTCAGTCCAAACACCAGCAGCCGTCGCCTCAAGTTTGCACCCACCAGGACGCGTTCCGGACACCGGAAAACAAGCACGGTGGAGGGTTCCGGTTCCCGCCATGGTCTGGACCTTCACCCCGGACTAACTCGTCGCCTGGCTTATTGCCCCCGACCCCAGATTCCCCTAATAGGTAACGATCTTTCTGCCGTCACGAAATCTGCGAGCTACGCCACCCGCTGTCTTTTTCTTGAGATAACACGCTTCAGCCTTCACTTTAACTACCTCCGTATACTACCTCTCATCACCGTCGATACGAATCAACTTATAATATAGCATATATATTTTCACGTGGACTTGTGTTTATATATTCTTAATTCTAATTTTAATATCGTTTTATTGTATACCACTACCAAAGTAACACGGGATATGTGTTTCTGGCGTTTAAAGACATTCTTGTTTGCTCTGACGGATTTTGTTTTTAGTAACATGTTTATTTACAAATTTAAGTATCATCATATATATTATAATTATTGAACTATATTATAAATACACGCTTGAAATGTTTCTGATGATTACCCAACTAACAGTTCACAATAATCTGTTTAGTATATATATGGATGTACAAAACTATTGATTATTAACATTAAATCAATCGTGTATTATTCTTGAGTTCAGACGACCATATAATTGGTATTGAAGTAAACTGTTTTATGAGATACAGCCGCCGGCCGCCTCTTTTACTTCGCGGTGTTAACTAGACTTTAAATGTTCATAAATAATTAACAGTTTTTTCAGTACCTGATCAATATTTTGCATATTACAATAATATTTCAGAAGATAAAGATAGTAGTTGTATAAAAAAAACATCTAAAAGACACAAAATATGCTGCCCCTATAAATTCGAATATTTTTTGTATAATATGTTGGTATTAGAAGAAAATCTGTCTAAAGTCTAATAGATTAAACAATTTTATCGTTCCATAAATTAGGAGGTTTCTTAAATATGATTTCTGATTTTGTTTAGTATTAAACCGTTGTCAAATTTTAATTTAATCACTAACTTGTGCATCGTGTATGTTGTTGATTTCAACAAAATATAATATACAAGTTATGTTTAGTCGTCATATATTAGTGTAGCATAATATAATAATATATATTGTTATATTTTGTCTGCGTATGTGTTTGAATAAAAAAAAATGACATAAACATACACCGTTGAGCTTTAACTACATTATAACAATTAAAATGTAGGTACTATATATTAAGTTTTCCAATATATATAATATGGTATATATGTAATATGCGCACGTATGTGTAATGCATATCACTATATTAAATGATCGACGTCGAAGCGTATAACAAAAATATGACGAGTTTTTTTTAAATATGTGTACAGTATGAAATGTATTTAAAGAGTAGGTCTATCGCAATGAAAATCTCATAAATATGTTTGAATTTTTAATTTTTAATTATGAAAATTGTATTATAATAAGGTTTATATTCTATGCATCTGCGTAATATGCTAAAAATGTAAGAGCATTAATCTTAACCAAATTTAAAATGTAATTACATTACGATGGATTGACTCGACATATTTATTCCGTGCTGTATAATTTACTCTGTGCACAATGTGTTTAATTTATGCTTACAAACGATTTAAAAAACTAAGAGGAGTGAGTGTATTGGGAGGATTGTAAAGTTCTTTAGTTCTACAAGAGGTTTTGAGTTACGTACTTACGTTTTACTTTCTATATTATACACATAATATTAATGCACTTAGCTCTTGTACATTGTCTTGTTTGTGTGTGTTGTGCGTGTTCAGGGGAAGTTGTATGCACCACCGTAAACTGCTATTGGAAAGCACGACTTCGGGTGGTTGTGGTGCAATGCTGCCGGGTTTGCTCAACATGAACTCGCTTCAAAAGCTTCCGGAACTGGACAAATCGCTCAGTACTTCTGACACCTTAGTGTCATCTCCATTCAGGCGGCCAAGTCAAATGTTAGTCGGTTGGCGTTCGTTTTTGTGTTTGTGTATGCGTGTGGGCATTAGATGTCATTGAATATACTACTTGCAATCGTTTGTGTCGTTTTTACAGCTTGTTTCGCTGCTGAGTTAACATTTTCGAATTATCTTTGTTTCGAAAATGATAGTATTGCATGAATATTATTTTTAACCGTTTGGTTTTCTATCTGTCCGATGATTGAAAATAATACACAGGTACCTATATACATACAACAGTATTTACTTATAACGTGACTATAGTTTATATGTAACTTGCTTTGATTTTGAAAATAATATTTTGATATGTATATTGAAGAATTTTAAAAACTTCATTTCAATATAAAGGCCTGGATATGCTTTTTCTGTTTTAATTAGTTTTCAAGGTTATTTGTTGTTTTTAATGATGGCTAATTTTTAAATTTATAGTTAGATGCGAAATATTTCTCTAAAACTTTCGATGTATATCAAATTTAAATATTAAATGAATAGTCTCAGATGTGTTTTTGTTCTTGCCATTTTACATAACGGAAATGGTTTTTACCATTTTACTGCATTCATCAAAATCTTAAAAGCATACCCATTAATGTTAAAAAAAAACTTCAAAAACTATAAATTCAATATTCATACATCACAATTTTTTGAAAATTATTTTGCTGCTAATTTAGAAATAAAAAGTTAGGTTGTTATTAAAACTATATGAAAATATTGATTGTTTTTTTTATAATTTCAGCAATTGACTTAGGAAGTTTGTGTAGCCGTATAACTAGATCATCATGTAAATGTTAGGTAGAAGTACGAATACCGGTTAAACCTAGGAATTACCAGTAAATCTTAGGTTTCACCGATTACTGTTGGTAAATGTTCAAAATTTGCACTAAAATTCGGTTAAACATTGGAAACACAAAATTATTTGGTCAAATCCCGAATGATTTTTGTAGTTCGAACTTTTACAAACGGGATTTGATAAATCTTAAGGTAAACAATCAGTGTAAATATAAAAGTATGAAATTTGTTATTAATAATTATTATTGTTGAAGTATATTAGGTAGGTCCTACATTAATGATTGGTATACCTATTAGATACACACATTTATGTTATTGCTATATACCTATTACATGTAGCAAGTTACATTTTACTGCGATTGTCTTTAACCATGGTTATCACAATCTATTATTATTTTAGTATTGACTTAGGGAATTTTAATTTCACCTTTAATATAGCACAATCAATAAATTAGCTAAAAAGATACCTATGTGATAAAAGTTATTCCTACTTAATGTCGCAACTGTCTTTGACTGGTGAACAAGTATTAATAATGTATGATTGTTTGGAAAAATGTATGAATAATAGATGTAAGTGCCGATTCAAAAATGTGTTGTGTAACTCGAGATGCCACAGCTATAGTAGCTAAGCCTGCACAAACAAATAATTGAATTATAATAAAAATAATATACTATATAGTAATTAATGTACTTAGAGTGCCTTTAATATACTAACACTGCAGTAACATCTAATAATAATATATAACATTAATATAAATGTGTGTAGGTATGGTGTACCTAAGATACTTCAACAATTATAATTACGCGTCGGCTGTGGCTCAGCCGGACCGAGTTCGATCCTCGACCATCAGGCGGCATTTTTCTCCGGGCAAGTCACGGTGTCCAGAGAACAAGTGCCGCCATCCTCCACTCCGGGGCATGGCAGAAACCTACGGGTGCCCCAATAGAAATTCTGTCAAAACTCTCACCCACGTGTAAAACCAACCTACAGTTCCATAAGAACCTACAGTACTACCCCCTTCCCAATGGCCTTAGTTGCCATGGGATAATAAAAAAAAAAAATTATAATTATTAATATAAAAATTCCGAGGTTTGACCAAATAATTTTTTAATATTTTTTTTTTACTTTTTCCTGAGTTCTTTAAATTTAATTAAATCTGTTGGATCAACACGATTAATGAATTATAAAAAAATATTTTTTCACTAGTTGTTTCTACACAATCGTTACGGGATATCAGAAAATGTGTAAATATATATTATATGATGCTACTATCATGGCCCATAATAGATTTTAAGACGTGGTAGATATTGGTTAACATTCTTGTTATATAGAATTAATATCATTCGCAAAGCGCTTATTGTTTTTCATTGCATGAATTATTACTAATATTATTTTGCTTTTACGTTTTATATTCATACTTAATAATGTAGAGTTTTCGAAAATTATTAATGATACTAGGTATAATAGTATTGTATATCCGCTTCATCTCGCCTGCACTGCTTCATGTTTACGGGGCAAAGTTTTCGAAAATTATCGATTTTAATCATTTTACGCAGTCGTAAATTTACTAAAAATAAAAATAAAACATAAAGTAGTAACATTTATAATTCATGATGGTGCCGTTCCACTGTTTGTTCGCCGCTGTTAATAATAATAATAATAATATATAAATTGTTTCTCTCGCTTCTCGACGCAATAATTAAATTTCAGTTTAATATCTTAAGTATTATAGTGTGTTATATTTCAGCCACATCAAGTTTGTCATATTGGGGATAATAATAATATGGTGACATTTAATGATCTTTATACACGCACGTCTCGCTTTTAAGCACCCCCAGCTGATGCATACGCTCATATCACTTAATATTATCATTGTATATACTTACTTTATGTAGAGATATATTATGTGGCACCTTGCACCCTATGTATTGCGCTAATTATATACATATTTATTATGTATGGAGTGTTTTAAATTGTTTGCAACAAAAACTGATTTTTGTATGATGTGAGATTGAAGATACAGTGGCTGTGTAATTTGTGTTCATTTGCTACTAAGCCTTTCCACGAGGGTGTGGTATTCTGTCCTATATTTGCTGCAAAAGTCAGACAGTGATAATTTATTTTTGGAATTTTCCTTAATTCCATAACTTTAAATAAAACCTAAACTCATAAAAAGAAGTTATTTTCAACACAGATGTATAAAAATGTATGTTATTAAATAAGTATAATGTGATTTGTAACGTATAGCATAATCGTATGATATTTCAACATTTATTATTTTTTTTTGAAATTTCTTAATCGAAACTTTCTACTATAGTGCTATTTACTTTATTCACTGTGCATAAAACATTTAAAACTCTCTGTATATATTATACATGATATAAAAATTAAAAAATATGCTTGCATGCCTCATGCATATATTTAATTACGATGTATGTTCTACATACACTGTGCTCGTTCTTCATGGTATGTATTTCTGATCGATTTGTCTCTGCGTGTACCTTATAGTCTGACGTCTAGCGGCACGGCCATATCCACATCCCAAGCATCTCCCGTGCTCAGTGTTGTCGAGACCGGTTCGTTGGATCGCGGTAAAGCTGCGCTGGAGCGACGCAAAAAGTCGGCTACGACGGGTGGCAGTGTCACTGACGATAGCTGTGCTAAGGCCACCGGGCGTGTGGAGGTGACCAGGGTTAACCCGGATAGTCTCATTGACCAGCTGCTCAGGGCCACCAATCTAGATGATCATTCAGCTGACGAAGATAGCAAGCACAGTAAGTTTAATGTACTTATATATATTAACCATATCCCGTTATTCAATTATTGCCTTCATCATCGTTTTTGTTGTTGTTATTGTCGTCGTGACTTAGAAGAATTTCGAAAGGTACTTACGTTGAAAATATGTTACCTTACATTTAAACACCTACTAAGATATTAGATAGTATCATTTTTTATTTTTACTCAAAATACATGATATGAATCATATGATAAATAATTAAAAATATATATATTTACCTATTAAAAATTATACTACTAATATCTTAGTATTTAAAAATTTAATTTTGAATTCCTGCATGGTTTTTTATATGACTATAATTGTAAGTATGGTGTTTAAATCTGAATATTATATTATATTAAGCCTAATAACCATAAAAAATGAGGTTTTTAAATTTTTTAAATGTAATTTTTTTTGTATTATTTCTAATGTAACAGAGTGAATTTTTTTCACACTTTTAGCTTCAGACACATATTTTGAAATTTGAAAATTTAGCAAAATTAACTTAATCTGTTTCCATTTTATTGAAAATTTTGATTTTAAAAGATATTTAGTTTTTTATAAATACTTAAAGCGTGGAATGTTATAAGTTAACATTTTTTTACGTACCTTATATTTTATTTTTATTTGGATTTTGTAGTATTGGAGTACGTTAAGCTATTCACTAAAATTTATAAAAACCCAAATAAATTAATAACTAATGGAATACATACTATTCAATTTATGAATATACATTATACTAAAGTGTTTGCCCCTAAGTCTCTCAGTTAAACCAGTATACATTGTATGAAATTCAAATTCAAATAAAATAAATAAAAATATTTTATCTTATATGTTTATTTTTTGGTTTTATAGGATCAGGGCTACAGTTGTTCATCGCCAAAGATGGTACGACCACACTTGGCAGTCAGGACGTCAAGTGTCACATGTCTAACAGTCTATTTAAACAGGTGGTGATGGAAGATAATAGATAACGCCTAAAGTGTGTATATCTAAGATATTTAGTAAGTGAAATAAAATTAATAATATGACAATAATACTCTATAGTAATTCAAATTTTCATTTTTATTCTTACAGAATATTCACGAGCTTAACGCTTTTTTTATTTTATGAAAAAGCTTACTTTGACTGAACACCCTATACGTTTGGTTGTGGAGCTGCTTTCCATTCATCGTACGGAACATGCATTGCCACTAATAGTCATACTACAGATTTACTGTCATCAGAGCCCTTCGAAGATGTTATTATCTATTAGTCCGACCAACAAAGTTTTATACACACATCCAAATTATATAAAAATTAAATTTGTTTACAATATTAATATATATTAATTTATATATTATATAACCTATATTGTTAAATGCTGCTCTCCTTATATGATTGCATACATTACTAAATGAAACTGTGAAACTATCACTGTTAATTATATATTTTGGTATCTGAATTATGTTGATCCTTTGTAGCTTGTTATCAAGAACTCTTATATTTTTTATCTCCCCACGTATCATCGTGTCATGTTAAACAATAAACAGCAATGTATTCGAGATTAGACAGTCCTTCGTGTAATGAACGATTAAGTCACAAAACAATGTTCCTATAAAAGTCATAGATGTGTACAATGACATTAGTGTTGACATCTGTTATCAAGTATACATGTCATGAATATATTTAATTATATAAAAGTAAAATATATTATGATATCTGAACTGTTGTGCTTTCATTGCACACCGCAAATATTTCAATCGTTTTCACCAAATGGACTTTGCTATGGGACAATTAAGGCTCCCTATACAACTTTGTCAATTTAGAAACGATATTCATTTCATTGTCAAACATATTTATATTTATTTATTTATTTTCATTATTATAAACAACACCATTGATCTCTCTCAGATAAATTAACCTGTGAAACATGCAGTCACGTCATTAATTATGCACGGCATATTATATTATAATTTATAAGCATTATCTTGTATTATTAATTATTTATTGTTTTTTTTTTTTTTTTTTTAAATGATTTGAAAGTCGCTTTTTCATACTGAAAATAAAAAAATGATTTGGTCAATTTTATTGAAACAATTTAAAATTATTATTATTATTTTTTTTTTTTTTTGACAATTTTATTATATCTTTTTCTTGTGTTATTATTATTATTATTTTCTATTTGTTGAGCTCAAAATGGACTATACGACTTGAAATAATCACTGTTGTTATTTACTTATAATATACATTATTATTATTATTTTATTATATTTTTTGTCATCTTGAATTATTATAATTAATAGATATTTGTTTTATAATAACTATAGTTAGGTATCTAATCAATTTTGTATTGTTACATAACTATTATGTGCGCAACTAGTCATTCTCACATTAAATGCAATAAGTACGATAAAAGAAAGAGATGAATTGTTTGGTATTAATTTAATAAAAGATAAACTTTATTACATTTTTTTATGTAATTCAATACTAGTAAAGCAGACTTATTTTTTGTGGCGCATTATTATGTTTAATGTTTGTGCTTGTATTAAAGAATTTTTCATAAAGTTTAAATTTGACTATTTTTTAATTATATAATTTTGATAATCTTTGATCATGTTTTATTATTATTATTTGTACTCAAAATGTATATTACTATTGTGCTCATACGTTGCAAAAACGTGGTATAGTCATAATAATAATTATGAAATAATAATGTTCATTGTGTTAATACAACCAGTATACCTATGATATAATTGTTTTAAATCAGACCGAAATTAACAAAATTTGATATTATTGCAGTTTCCTTAATTATGATCATTTGTTCAATATCATAGTGTTGTGTATCTAATTGGTTTGAATGATTAAAAGTGTTATTTGTTTTTGGTAATTATTTTGTATTTTTAACATTTTCATTATTTATCACTTTACTCTATTGCATACACACTAGATGAGCAATGTGTTGAACACTGGTATAAATAATGAATAGTTAAATAGAAAAACAAATATCAAATTATAACCTTGTATTTATTCTAGCTTATCACCGTCATAACAGTGTAATCACTTTTATAAAGTAATACATAAGTAGTTAATCATCTTCAACAAGTGCCAACTGTTTAAAAAAAGTACATTCTACCATTTAATAGCTATGCCATTTAGTTATTTAAGATAAAAATATTTTATCATTGAATTTTTATTGGAAATAAAAATATAAACTGTAGAAATTGCTCTGATGTATAGTAGGTTTTGAATGTATCTTGCCATTCGATTAGGTAATTGATGGATGTGCTAAATTTCAATTAAAATATGATAAATCAAAACACTTATACTTATTCTTTCTATTTTTTATTAAACTTATTGAAATAGTTGATTCAACGATTTTTCGCTAAAAACATTGTATATAATATTATTCAACATATTATAATACATTATATTGTTATACATCATTGTTATTAACTTATTATCTAATACTAACATACAATTGAACATTGTGAATATGTTCATGGTATCAATAGTTTACAATTACTTAAGTTATTTTATATATTTTGCACATTTTATTGTATAAAGGAAATAATGATGATAAGTTTCAAATTTATACCAATACTATTTTTCAAATTTCAACATCTTTAGAGGAAAAATTGTAATTTTTCGTTTAAATAAACTGTTTTGTGAAAATTAGAGCTACATATTTCAAAGTAATAAATAAATTGTGCCAATTGTGCCAATGTAATCTTGGTATTGCTGTTAGATTAACTTAAATTATGAGAAGAACCTTGTGAATATTTTTAATCTTAAGATTTTAAGTTTAAAATATGAAATCCTTAGTTTAAACAACTAAATAATTTTTATGATTTTGTTAAAATTTGTTTTAAAAAATACGTGAATCTACTTTTGATATTTTTAATTTACATAAGTAAACTTAATGAGAAACTTGTGTTACATTTTCAAGTTTTTTGACTTAACATATAACTTTATATGATCTTTTAAGAAAAATAAAAATATCAAGGTGCGTTGTCAAAATGTTTTCCAAATTTTATAGTGCTTGAGAAATGATAATTAACTATAAAGGTATAGTAGTTAAATATTTCACTTCCAGTATTATTTCATAAAAAAATGTATAGTGTAACTTTTGTAAAATTAACTATTAAGCTTAAAATATATTAAGTAAACAATTACTAATTGTTTTAGATCTGTAGATCAAAAGTTTTGTATCAAGATTACAATTTTGAATTGGTTTTATACTTCTAACTAAAGACTAGGAATTAGTAATTACAAATAAAAAGTTCACACGGAAAATCGGTTGGTCGCTTATATACTCAAGTTCTATTAGTACAACATTTATTTTATTCTATGTTCATTGTTCAAAGATCGCCGGTAGACCACTCAGGTATTATTTATGGCAGCTATTTATGTATATTTTATTTCACCAGTATAGCAGAATATAGGTATGTAGTTATAAATATTATACATTATTGTTGGAAAAGTAGTTTTTGTTAACAAATAGTTTAAAATTAAAAATATATATTTTTAATCATAAAAAGTAAATTTGTAAATGTGTATAACTCACCTACAATACTAGGAAATACACTTAAGATTATATCACATGTCTTCTAAGTTGAAAAATTATAAATTTATAAAATCTTCGGTTTTTACTTAGCACTTGATAATCTACCAGAACTAATATTTATATATATTTAATATATATTGGCTACGCATACGTAAGAAGGCACAAAATTAGGTTATTGTGGTTATGTTGCTAAACAGTGATGGAGGGTGCCTAAAGTCTGAGTAGATTGACGCTTATATTCAATAAAAGATAGTTCATTGAATTCGGTCAGTCAATAAACAATGATGAGTAAAAATCAATTCGTAAACTCTGAAAGTTTTAAATCAAAAATTAAATATTATAATTTAATAATCGTTGACGGTGTCGGAGCCAACGTCGTTTTAGTGGCAAACATTTGCGCTTTACAGGATAAAACGATTGCGCTTCGATGTCTCGTAGAATAGTTGGATTTTGGTCGTTCTATTCTTCGTTTGAAAGATGAGGATTGCGAATCGAATGTGACTCGTTAAAAAAAATCTTGAGACCAACGTGACCTGAAGAATTGATAATACCTATGTCAATATATTTTATGTCTAGGCCTAAGACCACCTAATTCGTGGTAATCAATTCACAATTGACATTTTTACTCTGTATTTTATATCCTGGTTTTATATACTCGCGCAATTATTGTTTTGCCACTAATCACTAATAATTCATAAAAAAAACTGATTAGGTATACGAACGAGCAGTAATAAACAAAATCATAAGCTCATTAGCATGGTATTAGAAAAGTTCCAAGCATTATAATTATTTATTTGGATAGTTGCAATTTTTAATTAGAAAAATAATATTTAATTTAATATCCACGATGCCTACCGATATGCATATCATTTCAAACTCAAACTGAAGATGAATAATGATATACATTTTGCAATTTTAGGAATTTTTTGTATGGTTTTAGACATTTTTATAGTTATTACTTATTACCTATACCTATCTAACAGTATGCTATGATAAAAAATAAAATGAAAAATTTCTATCACACTAAAATTTTAATTATTGGTCAAGAAAATGTATTCATTTTAACCAAAATTGTTATACATCTGTATAAAATATTAACTGCAGTCAACACGATGAATGTATTACGAGAGTAAGCAATTAGGTTAATACTTAGTACCAACAAAAGTGACGAGTTATCCAATTTAGTTACATTAACGTTTTGACTTGATTGTCTTGATTTGAATTCTAACTCATTGTCCAGCTTTACTCATACATAGATATAGAATATTAGAATCTAAAGCACTAACAGAATCAGTAGTTGGATAAACTTTTTTTAATTGTGTGTATTCATTTGATAAAAAGTAAATTATAGTTATTTTTTTGGTCTACCGAATTTTTGACCAAAACACGTTCCTTGTGGCTTACATAAGATATTCGTACGGTTTTAGTTATTATAAAATATATGCTTATGATCAATCATCATAAATATAAAAGTGTATAATATTTGGTAAGTAAATTATATCTTGTTAAATAATATTGTGTGAATCTTTTATTTAAATGATTTAATTAGCCACCAATGTTTGGAAAATCTGAAATACATTATACACTTTATAGTCTATATCAAGGGTGGTCAACTTTAAAAAACTAGGGATCGACCTCTCAGGTTTTTAAGGTTGTCGCAATCGACTATAAAAAAAAATTTTTTTTCTGAAAAAAATTCAAAAATTTAAAAAAATGCCAAATGGTGTCGCGATCGACTCTAATTCACCTCGAGATCGACCAGTCTATCGCGAATCGACATGTTGGCCAACCCTGGTCTATATTATTATTTCTGATATTTCATTGTTTTGTCAAAAGAAAGTTTCCCTAATTTGTTCGCATACCGGTTAGGTATATAATCGTAGAAAATCTGGGCGGCGCACGGGATAGGCAATTAAGAGGCATTTGTGTGTAGAATGCATATTATAGTATGGGCTATAACCTAACCAAACCATGAACTTCAAACTCAATGTTCTGTCAATTAATATTACGTATTAAAGTCTGATTTTTACAACATATAATGTCGTTTTACTTAATACCAACATCAACCGTATTCTTTAATATTTTAATATTATGTGAAAATTGTGTTTTCTTTCTTCTCATAAATTTGTTTTTTTTTTTGGCGTTGTGGTTTATGTTATATTGATGAGGTAGATTTTGTATGTAGATAGAATCACTAACACATAACGAAGTCTTTAAATAAATTATTATACTTGTGTTGTTTGTTAATAAAGCTATTTTATGTATAAAAATATATTTTTCGATTTTCCGTATTACACTTATAGATTAGTTTTAAAAATCAGACATTAGCAATCAAAAAACACATTTTGGAAGAGAACTTAAACCTGCAGAGACAACATACAAATTAGTGATGAAACAATAAGAAATAATATTTATTTAATATTGATGCGAGAAAAGTTCAAAGTTATTTTTGAAAGGTTATATTTTACCAGATGGTACTAAACTGATACGAATTTATGAATCACGAAATTGTGTACGATAATATATATTTTATATCAATTTCGGATAGAAATACGTTAGGGACTTTCATAAACTATACCAATATTAAATATACTTTTGAATTCACTTTGGCGTTTAATAAAATCTAAAATAAAACAGGTAAATCAGAGGGTTTAAAACTACATAAATAAATGTGGGTGAGGTGGGTACCTACTTCCACAATATTTATGTTTACATCCTAACTTAATCGCCATAAAAGATTCTATAATTTAATGTTATTACATTATTTGCATATGAGGAAAAAATAAAAATTCTTTACACGCAGTTTAATAATATTTTAGTAAAATCCTGTAATCACTAAAAGTGTTAAAATAGCATAGGTATACGTATTATACAGACGAATTATAAGGAAACTTCTGAATATATTACTCTGTATATTATGTACATTGCAACATCTTAAGAAATTGAACAAAGGTTATACTCCATGTAGGATTGTAATTTAAAAAGCTAGGCAATTGCTCGACCTCCCAGAAGATGTGAAAAAAGAAAGAAAAAAAGTAAAATAAATTTATAAAAAATCAACGATGTACGGTTTCTATTAAAAAGTATTTTAAAGAAAAGACTTATTAAGAAATAATATTAATTTTTAATTTATTTGTAGGTTTAAAATTATTACAATCCTTGTAAGTTGTACCTAACGAACATAACATTTTTAATTGAATATCAGTAATTCGTTTTTGTTAATAAGTTTTGATTTTCAAGAAAATATTTAAAATAGTAATTATTAACTTCAATACGGATACGACATCCAATCGGCGATCTACCACACTAAAATGTATTATTGTATTCTTCCAAATATAAATAAAATATAGTATAGGTACTATATCTATTAACGGGCTTTGTCACATTAAATACAGTTAAGGTTGACTTACGGTTGACTACCTCCCCCCCAAATCTCAATCGTTTTTTTGCGAATATATGGACTTTAACCCAAACACATTATTACGGCAATATCATAATATTACAATTTATTGATTTTCATTTTAAATGTACTTTATATATTATTATGTTTTATACTAGCTGTGCCACCAGGGCCAGACTTTTTTTGTAAACATATAAATTTGTTAAAAATGAATGGGCCATATTTCTATTATTTATACACAAGGTACTACTATTATTATAATATTATTATATAACCAATGTTTTGTTAGATAAACAAAAACAATTTTGCTTCCTCGATAATTTGCAAATTATATCCTGCAGTAAAATGTTCAATTTTTATAGCTAAGGGTTGAAAATTTAAAACAAGGATTTTTATTAGTGACTTATAATGTAACTCAAAAGTCTTAAAATATAAAACCATAGTGTTTAGGTTTTTAACCCGTCAATCGGTTAGCAGTACATAATTATGATTAAGTTATTTATTAATAGACCGTAGATTAGTTACTGACTTACTGTAAATAGTTACGATTGTTTATATTCATATTTTACGATGTTACTATTTAAAATGAATTTATATTAGTCAGTATTAAAAAGAACAATAATCAACGATTACGGAACAATAGATCCGTACAAGACAATATTAAAACATTGGTAGTTACCAAACTAAAAAGTTACAAATTCCATGTACAGATTTAAAAATAAATCTATTCACGGAATTATAGTTTATTGTGTTGTATTAAATAATTTTTGTTAATGCACACGACGCTCGTAGAGTAAACTTTCCCAACTTTTTTCAACAATTTTTTTAATTCAATTTTAGACAAAATTAAAATATCTGATATTTAAACAATTTTATTATGATTTGAAAATATTATTAATTGTTGGTACTGTAAACTTTTTAAGAATATTATTATATTTTATATTTTTATGTATACAATGCTACTTACTATAGACAAAAACACATTAGGAAGTAATGTGTTTGTATACGCATATAGTTTGAACTCGATACCGATGAGTACAACGCATTGCATTGAATTATGTGTTTAATATTAACTTATTTGTTATTATTTTCGACAACTCAATTAATTTTTCCAAGATAAATTTTCATTAAACAGACTTTTTATGTAGCACGGTGATTGTTCTATTCTGTAGTCTTTCCAAATACTTTAGATTCACGCCAATAACCTGCACAATCGATAACGCGCCTGATTCGATTTCACTGGTCTTAACAATAATTACGTTTGACCGACTCTAAGTTATTGCTGAAAAAGAACTTAATAATCCTATAGAATCTAACGCACGATAACTGTTTCCATAGAGTTATTATATAACCAGCATATGTTGTAGGTAAGTTAATTTTTTTGACGTCCACGAATTCGCGTAAAGATGATGTTTTCTTCAGACAAATTGATACTCAACATATTCCAGATAGTTTTAATTTTCCTTGGGTTAATTTTGCCGTGATTTCAACCGGTAATTACTTTTAAACCCCGGTAGCTACCACAGTCGATAACGGTTCTGCTCTGAAAGTATAAGAACGCCACCTTCTGAACTGAAATATTATTGGAATTATTGTTTGTTATTATTTGTAATATCTGTCGACAATAATAATTATTATGTGCCATTGATATCCGTTTTTATCTCTTCTTTAGTATCTATACATTTTTGTAGCTTTTAAAGATGTAAAGGTACATTCTAAAAATATACAAAATGTTTATTTTTTATCTTGGATTATTATATAACTTAATGTCGATTAAATTTATATGACACACTTTGATTATTTCTTGACATTTTTTTGTTTGAAAATGGTTAGAATGTTTTTGCTATTTGCATATTGTCACTAAACTGATTATTTATGTCACAAAGTATTAGGTACAATCAAATAATTTATGTCCGTACGTAAAATTATGGTGACGAATGCGACGGTATAATGTACTAATATTATTTAAGTTTTCTCAGCGGATAATAGGTATACAGGTATACTATAAAAATTATTATTATGTGTACGGAATAATCCATAGCCTCATTAGTGCGACATAATTATAAGAATATTAACTGATGTATTCGTCTCTATAATCTTATTCTTATTCTTATTATTTTAATTAAGACTAGCGTTACTAATGGTTTGACTGAATAATAATTAAGTACAATATAATATAGGAGGCTGTGTATGAATGGAATAGATTATGGTATGTGCAAGATACTTGTCTTGGATGCTTTCTACCAAAACGTGGTTAGTATTTTATGCTATACATACCATAAAATTATCATGTATCACGAATTATCATCAAACTATATTTAATGCATATATGCATCTTATGCTTTTTGATTATAAATTAAAGTATGGAAAAAACATGAAATGCAAAATGAAACAAAAATGCTATACATTTCTAATAGCAGAAGTTGTTGGTGGTAAATTAGTGCATTAATAAAAACATAAGATATTATGTTAGATATTGACTGAAATTACATTATACATAAATCTAAGAAAATAAAAATTACGTTAAAATTTGACAATGATGGATTGCTATTAACATCAACAATAAAAAATTATGTTATACTTATAAACGACTATACAATTATGTTATGTGTACCTATACCATCCATTTAACATGCATACATTTTTGTGGTCAGTAAATAGTAAACGAAATGAATATAGTTATACAGTAGGTATACTTGAATCAAATTATTAAAATATGATATTATAGGAAAAATAAACGATAAGTGTACATTTTGATTTAATCAATTTTTGTCAAATAGTAGGGCATTCTTATAGTTAGTAATAACCAACACTCAATGATTATCTCGATATATATAGGTATTGTTGATAGATGCCGTCATTGTTCAAAAACTACGATATTATTATACTGGTCGAAAAAAGGTTATAAGAAAAAATGATGTTTTTTTAAATTTAAAATTGTCGGTATCTTATCATTTTTTCTTGTTCATCGTTAATTGTTTGTTGTTTTCGAAAAGACTTATTAATGTTACTTATTAATAATATACTATAATAAACCATAATAAACCATAATATGTATTAATTATACCTGGGGACTATTATTTTCTAATATTGTCACGCGCATGCAGTCCTCACTGTAGCACAAATCCAACAGAATACTTGGTATAATTTCTAAAAGGGGGTGCTGGAATCTCACATGCAATCAAAGCTTATCTAGAATAGTAATAAAAAGTGACAAAGACAATAAACTGTTTAAAAGGATTGATTATATGGTTATAACTTTATAATTTTATCTAAGTTCTTTCATTATCATCAATTTCGAATACATTGAATTACAAAATATAATATAGGTATTTAATTTTTAATAATAATATATATATACTATTGTCCATTCATTATGTTTTTACGATAAATACTATACCTACAACTGTTGTTGCTGCAATTGACGATAAGTAATAAAAAAAAAAAAATTCTAAAAATTTTTTTATAGCAATAAAGTAAATCGTAGTTTTGTTAGGTTTTCAGACTTGTAGTATTTTTAAGAAAATGCACAAACGCACAAAAACGTGCATGTACACACACACACACACACACACACACACACTCGCAAACAACCAAGGACAACCAAATATATAAAATAAAGATCATATTTATTCGTTTAGTTTAGTCGACAAAATCCATACCTTAGATCTCTTCATCCGACGATAACACCTACCCACACTTTGTCTCCGATGGAAGACGATCACCGCCGCGTTCCAAGACACAAACTGCAGCAGTGACCTCTCTTAAACATTTCAACGCCTAAGTTGTGCTGGTATTTTGTCGGAATTTAAACTTGTGCGTTATTTTTTGAGATCTAACCAAAAGGATTACATACGTACACACACACACACATGCACATAAAGTATATTATATGTACTCACGATATACATATATATATATATATGTGTGTGTGTTTGTGTATATAAATACGCGAAAAGGTATCAAAACACTTTGAAACGTCGTACAATAACGTTTATGGGAATAACGTTTCGTCGTGCGTTTAAAGGCTTACAATAATTCTTGGCGAGAGGAAAAAAAATCATATATATAAAAGAAATGGCCTAAGAACACCGACGACGACCACACAGCCATCGCCTCCCGGTCACTTGCTCTCATTCCGTCTCTCACTTTCTCACTCGCAATCTCTCTCGAAGAAAACGGGCGCGGAATTGATCAATACTTATTACGGATTACACGGCCGCTGTTTTTTCTCATTTTGTGCTCTACTGCTGTGTGTAATGTGTATGTGTTTTTATGATCAGCCACCCCTTATACATGTATGAATGTATGTTTGTGTGTGTGTGTGTGTGTGTGCGCAAGTAGTTTTTCTTTTTTTTACTCCCGGACCACCGCGCCCCCGGACAGCCGGAGGGGTCCCTCCGCCGCAACCACCACACCCGGGGGCTAAAACCCACAGAAAAAAAAACAGCTCTCTCCGTCTTTCCCCGTCAGCACTCACCCTCCTGTCATCTATATATGTATGTATATATATATATATATAATATATATACATGTGAAAGACGACGACAAAACACCCTAAACGACCGTGCGGTACCGCCACCGACGATATTTTTTAATGTTATTTCTTTCATTCTTTGTGTGTATATATATTATATATATATATATGTGTGTGTACATATAGCGTGTATATATATGACGTGAGAGCGACGGGGCTAAAAAGAAAGCCTGAGCACCCCGAGGGCTTTGCATCTTTAGATCGGCGACACGTAGAGCGAGAGAGAAAGTATATATATTATTTCCTTTTTGGAAATTTTTAATTTGGTTTTAAAGATGACGTCATGTAATGATTTCCGTTCGCTCGTTCGCGGTCGCGTTTATATCAATGCTGCAAAAATAAAAGAGGAAAAAATCGGGTTTTTTTTCTTTCAAAAACATTCCCTGCGCGGAGGGTGAAAAAAAAATAATGCACCACTTATAAAAGTTTCAATTAGTTAGTTTTGGTACAGTTTTAAGGTTTTCAGTAGCATAAAAACTTAAGCATTATTAAATAAAGCAACGCCACGTTAATTATAAATTCTTTAGTACTACCGCAAGTTGTAATTTTCAAACTTTTTTTTATAATTTGTTGTAATGTATTTATTCATTTTTGTTTTTTCAAAACGGTTAGAATATTTGTACAGAATTTAAAATAAAATGCTTCATTTTTTGCATTAATCAGTATTACCCACTGTGAATGATGGAAAAGTTTAGCATTAAAATATTTATTTGTTTATAATATCTTAAATATAATGTATACATATTTATGTGTATTAATATCGTAGTTTTTTACTTATAAATAATAAGTTGGCTTGCGTCGTCAAAAATTAAAAACTCATAATTATTAAGACCTATACTATATTGTTTTAGTTAAACGCTTCATATATATTGGTCATCATATACATGATGTTTTTAATATTGAACGAGCGAGAAAATATTGTGTGTTTTCAAAATGAGAAATAAGTTTGTGACTCAGTAAACGTTTTATACTGAAGAAACAATATATTTTTTATTTACCTACTTATTATAGTGGATTGAATGCAATGATGTTATTTTCTCGGTCGTATATAGAAGTAATGTTACAGTTAGGTTCATTAATTTTTAAAGTTTGCTATTCGCCCAACATTAGTTAAGTGCACATTATACCCTAATGTGAAATTTGTTATTGATCGGTGCGGAAAACAGTATAATTCGATTACATTTGGTTCGTTGAGCTTTTATATCATTATATCTGGGCCTTAATGGGTTTATTTTTTGGCTCTGAGAAAAAAATAAAATGCCAAAACTAGATTTAATTTGTATTATTTTATCATGGAAAACTTTTAGAATACGTAGTATTCCCTGAAATAATAATTTCGAAAACTCAATTCTTTAATAAAAAAATAAAAATCGATAGGAAATATTATTATTGAATGAGTTGAGATATTACATGTATTGTAAATTGTAATATATAATCTTTGTTTTATTGAACAACCGTAATAATCCGAATTACTACAAAATACATCTGTTAGGTAGTAACATATGGTCATAACCATTTAAAATATTGAAACAACAGTTTTAACTATATTTAGTTTAGTAAAAAGAGGATCTTAATATGATGTGCACAAACAGGAGGGGATAAAAATGCAAATTGCGCATTTTTTTCATAAAATGTCTTCTATGTTTTGGTTTGATAAAAATAAAACAAATGCACCATTATGTTCTGTTTTAAATCTATTATATTGAGTGAACATTTTGTATTTTTTTGTGCTTTTTAAAATACATTTTTTTCGTGGTCCAACAATTGACTGACTACCGAGGAAAAATTAATGACAGTAATATACTTTATTATAAAGAACAGATATTGATAACGAAAAGGTAGTCTTAACATGACACAATGTATTGTTGTTTGTTCAAATAACAAATCACGAGACATGGACTTTATATAGTCCTAATTTAATCGTGTTAATAAGAAATTTCAAACATTCGTAATTTCCCATCATGATTAAAAAAGAAAAGTTGAGTAAAAAAAATGTCATTATCTGTTGTTTATATACTCGTATTATCTAAATCTTATCGCCAGCTAGTATATAGGTAAATAACGTATATTTTATAATATATTGGGGTCCATATAGATATACCTACACCAGTTATTAAAGCCAATAACTATAGTTCTGGTATAACGATTTAAATGATCTGCGAACATTTCATTACCATCAAAATACGTGACATCAACTGAAGTACTAAATTGAGCAGCTGAAATAACGCGTGATAAATTTAGTGTGAATTTTTTAGGCACTTCATATCATCTATTTCGTAACCCAAGATTTGGACGACACTGTGTGATGATCAATAGTCGGTTTGCATATCGAAATCGAACGACGGCAAATCGTATTTTCATTTTTCAACGTGTCTTGTGTTCGACCGTCCTGCTTATCATTCAACTTGGCTGCAATGAATTACTGCATTATCTCGAATTATTTCTTTTATCGTTTCGGGCACAAATATCCGTCGACTGCACATCACGACACGTACATGGATCGTATCAATTGATGGCAGTTTCAACTATTAAGACAGTCGTCTGCGGTCTGTAGACCCAATAAATGTTTTTATTGTATAAATTATAATTATTATTATAATTGTTTACGACACACGTGTTATGCGACATTACTATGTATGCAGGTGAAAAACGAAAAAAATCGTCGCTTAGTCTGATGCACACACGTGTATAAAAAAAACTGTTTAAAAAACCGGCTTGAGTCGACACTTTGAGAACCCTTGCTGGTTAAAAAACGAAAAAAACTGTGCGCGTGGGGTAGAGGTAAGAGAGTGAAAAAAATGTACACCCCGTCCGACCGGGACCTCTGCTGCAGTTGCGTGGGGTTGCGGCCCGGAACACGTGGCACGCGCGCTGAGGGGTGCGCGACGTATATACATTTTTTTATGTTTTTAAATCGCCCTCGGTGTACGGTGCGCAAGTATATGTATATATATGCATGCGGAACCCACGGGCCGGGCTAACCCCACCGGTCAGACGGACGGGGGCGCGAAGGACTGGCTCCTCCGCCAGTTCCTATTTTATTTTTTTCATTAGTCCCTCCCGCACCCCCTCACCGACGGGCGCGCACACAAAGGGGTTAATACCGTATACCCCGGGCCCGAGGGTCTCGGGCTGGAAGCCGCTCCTTGGCAGCATAATAATAATAATAATAATATAATACACGACGACGGCACGGCACGATGCACATCATATTAACCACGTCATATATATATATATATATATGGTAAAATATTGTATTGTTTAGATATACTGCAATGCTATACACCGCGATACGCATCCGTACAAGTTACGTAGCATTATAATTATTGCAAGTTGTATACGTCGTGCTCAAAACAACCGTGTGCAGAACGATTTTACAAACAAAAGGTTCATTATATCTGAGTAAGTATTAGTTATTATACTTTGAATAACAGGGTCTCCAACACGACTTGTTTTATCTGAGGTCCACGAACGTATTTTAAGCATTCCTATACCGTTTTTTTTTTTTAAACACAATTTCATTCGTTTTTACCAAAAATGATGTCTGCTAACTAAAAAAATCGAAGACCGCCGAGGTATACATGCCATACAGTGCAGTTATCGTTCACGGTAAATTATTATTGTCTATTGATATTAATGATATTATAAATATATAATAATTATTTTAGTGTGAGTAGGTATAGCAGATAACTTATCATTTATCTATAATTTTACTCTTGTATACCGGAGTATACCGACAATTACTTATTGAATATGAATATTGTTAACCGTGTGCACGTTTATTCTCACCGTATAATGATAAAGATTTACCGTCACAGAACTAATAATAAATATATATGGTACCTACATTTAAATTATTAAAAGTCTTAAATCGCGGAATTTTATATTTTATAGCAATATTATCATGTTGCGTAAAATGATCATGAAACAGTGTTGTACACAATTGTTATGGACAATAACGTAATTTCAAGTTGAAATTAAATAAATTAAAAAATTTGTTTTTTTTAAATTTATCTTCTTTACTGGTTAATTAATTTTTTATCAACTTAATAACACAATTAATTAAATTAGTTAATTTAAAAAATAATACGTCGTCGTGTTATAATCAGAGACCGGTGTTTATATATATATAGGTACCTATCGATATTTTATAATTTATTGTAGTTGAAACTAATTAAATAAGTATTTTTTTCTTAATATAGTACAGTATAGGCAAAACTATTTTATTTACAAAATATAAGCAAATTATAATATTCCTATAGATCATATGATTTATTTGACACTATATAAATGATTGTTTAATGTGTAATTGCCTAAATCAAAAATGCAAAAATTGCTAGTATGCAGTTACTGAATTTTTGACAAAATTCTATTTCAGTAGTTCATTCTTTTCTAGTTCATAGCTATAGTAAGAAGTATATACAGTCATTTTTATTTTTATTTTTAATGGAAATTTGTTGTTTTTATAATACTATAAAATGTACATTGGTGTTTATATATATAAAAAAAATTAAAGCCATTGGTGTAGTTCTGAGCATTATATGCATTTATACTCTATTAATCTCTTAAATAAAAGCTATTAAATATTTAAATTTTGTTTTTCAATGCACAAAAATGTGCACTCGACTCGGAGCATTAAAAACGAGCGTGTATACGGACTTAATACAGTCAGCTAGATTTTAACCGAATTCGTTACCACTGCGGTTTTGTCCAAATCGATAAAGTTTGTGTGTCTAATTTAGAAACCTATTGTAGATACATTACATATAATGGCTAAACGCCGTTTAGAGAAAACGGTTTTAGCGGCTTTTTATTTTTCTTAAAGAGAACCGGAAAAGACATTATTTTTTAAGCTGTTTTTTGTACGCGCTGTTAAACTGTTGTTTATCTGTGCGAGTTTTTTTTTTCGCGTTTGTCTGGTCTGACCCTGAACACCGTGCCACACACACACGCACATGCACACGGTGGGGTCACACTATAGTAGTTTTTCGACCCCTCTGGGTCTGGCACACAACTGCATAAAAAAAAATACTACTTGTACTACTACTATTACTATTATTCCTATATACATTTTTCCCCCGTGTGTCCTATTGTCGACACCCTGACCTACTAAAAAAATCGAACCAGATCGGTTCGATGTGTGCCTGAAAAATGTTGTGCGTTTGTGCGACGTCTCCTAGTGCAGGCGGACCAACGACGACAACACGAGTTTTGCAGCTACAACAATACTGGTAAAGTATATTATTATTATATATTTTATGAATTTTATGTGTAAAATAATATAAAAGCGCAATGTACGGCGTGTCGTTAAAATATAATTATTCGTTGTACATCGTTTACGACGGCTGCGATTGTATATACTTAGGTACTGTATACATATTATTTTAAATATATGTGTTTAATTCGTCTTGACGGGGATGCGCGCCACCGTCGAATTATGCTGCGCGGGGTTTGACTTTATCTTTCTCGGGGTGATAAATGAAGGCGTCGTGTATAGGATTAAAAACGCTTAATGTCTGCGAGACGCAGATTAATGTACAGTAATAAGAATTATAAAAAGACCCTTGTAATATTAATTAAAAAGTAAAAAAAAATACTTGAGTTCCCCCTCGTACCACTCGAGGAATCAAGAAATTAATGCTCCCGTCGTCGTCGTCGTTTCTTAATTTATTTTTCCTCGTTAAAACTTTTCATACCCCAGAATAATAATAATAATAATAAAAATCCACAGTAGTTGTAATCTCCGTCGTCGGAGTGGGTGTTTTTTCTTATATTATTAAACCTCGCAAAGTTAAAAAGGTGGTTTTCGTTGAAATTCGTTCCGCGGTTTTAATTGGTATCCGGTTACACAAACGCTCGGGATGAAGATCTTTTATTTATTTTTCTTAAACTTGGTTTTTTTTTTTTTTTAATTGCTTGTTGCGAAGAAAAAAACGGTCCAATTACGAGCGGCATAATGGCGGCGAAGGGGAGGAAGTTTTTTTAAAGGACTTCGTAATTAATGGAATAATTTGATCGGGAGGGCTGGAAATTAACTTGTAAACAGAAAATGAAAAACGAAAAGAAAAAAACAACCATTGAACCATCGAAAAATTTAATTATACGTTATGTATTTATATTCGCATATTATAATATTATGCATACCGAATGCATTATAATACACACAATAACACCTTTTTATGACGCATTCGTATATATATATGCGTTATTCGGTGAATGGGAGCGAAAAGCTTGATTCGAGTGGTTTGAATTTAAACTGGATAAAAATGTTAACACAAGCTCGAGAATGTATACCTGGTGTGAGAGAGTATTATTAGATTTGGGAAACGTCTCGGCAAATCGACGAATATTTATCAACATATATAATATTATATGCAAACATTCCCCGTTCGCACGTAGTAGGTACACGCAGAATAAACTACGTTTTTTTTCTACTTCTCGTCATGACGTTTCCATCGTAATAATAATGATGTATACCTCTAGATAGTGGATATACTTTTGCCCTCAAAACTGTTTATGGAAACGAAGGCAATTGAATGGCGTTTTTTCATTCTTCTACGGTATTTTTATTTTTCGCGCACGCGGATCGATATGCGCGCAGTATTTTCAGTGTCTGAAAAGAAAGCTTTCGGATGACGCGTCTTTATGAAAGGGAGCCACCGTCGTGCGGAGAACAAAAGGAAGAGGATCAGTGACTGTCGGAGATTTTTTAAACTCTACACTTTTGATTTTAATGAGAACAGTTATGGCGTGAAAAATACCAAAGGGCTCTGATGTACCGCTGCAACAGAGTACCTATATAGAAACAATAACAAACGCCGGTTGGTAATGCGGTGTATGACAAAGGGGGTAAGGTGAGGGGTCAGGTCAAATTTCAAAAGAAAATACCAAAAGCTAAAGGAAGGAAATGCGTTCATATTTTCTTTTGATTTACCAGAGCATGCAAAACGTGACTTACGTATTAAACACGCTCGTCGAAAATTGTGGTTTGAAAATATTTTGTATATACATATAATAATATATTGTATCGAGTTAAAAATGCACCACGTGGTCGTGTAGCTGCGGTACTTATTGTACATATATACGGACGATGGACTCGGAAAAATACAAGTATAACGTACGTGAGTGTGTATAATGGATGTATATATATATAAAAAAACTTTTCTTTGGCCAACTGTCAATTTCGATGTACCACGCGTGTCGTTCAGTTGTAAATCCCCCGGATTGTTGTCGTTTTCTCGTGTACTTAGCCGCATATAAGCTAAAAACGACAACGTTTGCAGTTTTCATTGCACGCGAAGAGTTTCGAGTCCATGTTAGAATCGTATATTATTATATTATACGCGTGTATCTCTGACAAAGGACACGGAAATGTGTAATAACCTCTATGTACATATTTGTGTGTGTGTTTTTTTTTTTTTTTTTTAAGCGTTAAAACGAATATCGAACCGCGTGCGATGTTGTGTATACACGACTCTGCGATGACCCATGACTATCGCTCCCAAAAAGGAAATAATAATAAACGGATAATATTATATCATATAGAAACCACGACGCACAGCATATAATGATATTATAAATTTATACGGAGTGGTCATATTATATACTATATTACTATAGTGTTTGGTATTGTTTCTACATAAACATAATACTACTATAATATAATAATGTATACCTGACCACACCATGTGAGTAAACGCATTCAAAATGGATTCGATTTCGATATTTAAATTGTACTTAGCCAAGCAATTTTCGAAATACACACAGAGACATTTATACTGTCTCACGATAGTTTTATATATATATATATATATATATCATATGTGTAGCCGTGTAGGTGATTTTATTTGTGGACAATAAAAACGGTGTTTCCGGATTCGACTGCATTAAACACGTCGTACATCGAGTAAAACGTTCCCGCACAATTTTATAGTATCATACTATCATGTTTACACATAATAATGTTATGTATCGTAAACTAGGTATTCATATCTACATAAAATACTACTAATACAAGCATAATATACATATTATAATAAAAGTGAAATTTATACGTAAGCAAATTGCGTAAAACTTCCAATTTTCTGGTCATTTCCTAGACAAGTTGAAAAATTAATGTTATTCAATACCTTTCCTTGTATTGTACAGATGTAAATGAACGTATACATATTATAATATTAAACAAGTGTTAAATTATATTAATTGTATATACAGATTAATGTATAATCTAATTAGTTATAAACAAATTTAATGCAAACACTTTTTTTTTCTATGATTTGCTAGTAGTCGCAACCGTGGACCAATCGCAGCTGGCGTCCATATGTTAAATACATTTCCATATTAATTACATCATTTTAATATAATATAATTATCTCGGTATATTCACGAACTATTAGATTATAATATTCAACAAATATTTGCGCATACATCTTGGGTTATTCTATGTTCGATAAGACAATTTTATCTTTAGTAGGTATACGTATTATGCGTATCATCCAATATTAGTCCTAGTTTATTTATTATTTTGTCGTTCTCATTCACCGGACTATGTCGTTACGTCCTCTGTTCAATTATAGTTTAATTTATTGCGACGTCACCGATCCAACATTAGTACAAATAGGACACGATAAAAAAAAAATCTTTACGACTCTTAAAGTTTGTCTGTAAGGAAATAATACCTCAATTATTCGGTCCAGTATGAGCTTTCCGTCTATTGTATAATAAATTACGTTAGATAAAGTATTTGACCGTAAAACTCGGACGTAAAGTATAATAATATGATATTATATATATATATATGCGTCACTGCTGATGATAGCCTAATACACAATAGGTACCATTAACATTTCTTTCCGTCTGGACGAAGTACATTATTTACAATTCGAATTTAAATTATGATACTGATAAACGTGTACAAGTATATTATACAGGGCGAAAGTCGTATATTTTAACCGGGCGTTGAACGGGTTTATTTCTTCGGCTATAAATGAGCAGAGCAAAACGATTTGTGTCATATATTTTATGTGAAATGATTGGCGTACGCGTTCGACGTAAAACAAATACAAAAAATAAAATCGTATACCTATTTTGGGACGTGGTTCAAAATGAAAAGAAAAATGTCACTCCATAGTATTTGTAACGCTCTTGCGCATTTGAAGAAAATATTATCCAATATAATAATATAATACAACTTATAATTGAAAAACTCGTTGTAGATAATGAATAATAGGTATAGTCGCTTAAGGAGAAAATGTTATAAACTAATATTGTACACACATTTAGGTATGTATATTGTACACGTGTAATCAAGTCGCGCTCACACATTATATTATTATAGTTTTAATAAAATAACTATACGAATATTTTTATGACCGTGACGCGCACGTAAGCGATAAAAGAAAATATAATTTAAATGTATAATAATTGTCGTATAACTTCTATAATGATAATAATATTTAATATTATTGTATATACGGAGCGCCAAAGCTCTGCTTATATTCGCCAAAAACAGAAATTGACATAAAATTGTTCTGTATCGTATGAGAGAAAAAGCAAAAAAAAACACATCTACCAGTACCAAGAACACGGTTAATATCAATACCACTATACACAAAACTGTATATTTTAAAAATATATATAATAAAATGTATAAAATATGCATAATATAAGAACAACGATATTTTGTGTCACAAAAGTCTTTTATATAATAATGTATATATATATATATATATATATATATATATACATATATACGACATAATACGTGGGTGTATAGATACGCATATCACTTAGGTACGTGATAAATATTATTTTTCGACATTCTCTCGGTCGGTTATGCTTTCTTCAAAAAATGCGATTTCAGACTGTTGTTATAATATTAAACTATATATAAACTATGTAATTAATTATAATATAGGTTTCATTAATTTATACTTGTATTTCCTTAAAACACAATGAACATTTTTAATTGTATTAATATAACCTGAATTAATTTTATCGACGAGACGACGATTATACGCTGACATATGAGAATGCCACCAATATGATAGCAATAATATTATAAAGTTGGAATTATCTGAAACGAAAAAATAAACTGTAGCCAACATTTTGTGAGTATATATTGTCAAGTATGACTATAAGAGTTTGATCGTATATCGAATTTTTTTTTACCCTTCCCCCCTCTTAAATATACCACTACAACAGTTCAATGTATCTATATAGACTATAATGAAATTAAGACATACTGATCTTGCAATAATGTAGTCCATTCAACGAGTGCATATTACCTATATTATTATATTATAGGTAAATGATAGGTTTAATTGCATAATAAAAAATATTATTATTATATATATTAATCCATGCATATAATTGGATGTGTCCTGATTAGCTGATCAATGTAGATCCTAAATTTTATGTTAGCAAGAGACTTGGCATTTGTAAATTTTGTATAGTACCTATATTCGTCAATTTTGTTAGTAGTCAATGTAAAATAATTTAATAGCTGTATTATACTATACTTAATAATAACTTTTAAGTATAAGTCTAGGATTCTTATTCATTATTACATTTTTTCCTTTATTATCCAAATATATTTGTCGATTGGTTTTCAGTTATGTCTACGACTTTTTACACTTCAACTAAATCGAATAAAACAATTGTTTTTAATCTGGATATTTTAATCAAATTGCATATTTAGATTTTTTGAATATTTACTTAATAGTAAAATCGTATTTAAATCTATAATTATGGAAGATCTGTAATTATTGATTTATAAATATGAGATTTTTAAGTGAGTTGGTAGGTTATATCGAATAAAGGTTATATCATTAAAATTATCGTGTCGGAAGTGTCGTCGACCATGGATATCTCGTAAGTCATATATAATGTTGCGTGCGGCGCGCATGTGTGTGTGTGGAAGAAAATCGCGTCGGCGGAGATGTGCCGCTGTCAGACGAGTATTGTGTGCGTGCGTGTGTGTATAATTGCGGGCAACATGGCGCGGGTCTCGTCTTTTGATGGAGGACCAATGCAAGCGCACCGGGACGGCCCTACAAATGACGCTCCTCCGCATTAAAACGCCGACGGGCACCCGCGCCTCCTGGCCACCCCTTCCACCCCCGACCATCGCCGCTTATCGTACTTTAACATTCGGCATTTCACTGTCAACTCTCAACGTCCCTTTTTGGCTAGGTCTTTCGTCTTTTTTATTTTTTTATTTTCCACCCTTTCTCTCACGTGCAACCGCCCGCACACACTGTCCAATATTATATATTATATACACATATATTATGTATATATACGCATACGTATATACACAAAAAATATAATATATTATTATTATCTCATCACATAGGTCGCGCAGCGGTAGTCTTCATTTTAATGACAAGTCCGCGAGAGATAATAATATATAATACGTATTATGTAATATAACATTACCATGTATATGTTATATTATCGTATTATATATGCAAGCGGATTATGATAATATGTTAGGTTATGACACAGTGAAAAATATTTTAGTTTTAAAATTAAAAATAACGCAACTATAATAATATGTTTATTGTAGTGCATTAGTAAATAATTCATGAATATATGCAGGTGTTTATATTTATTATACCTTATGTCATATACATATATGTAACAAATACCACTTGTTTAGCAACACTGTTGGCATTATATTACATGTTTAAAATGTTGAACTGTACAGTAAAGTATACCTGCTTAATTAGCGCATTCAATAAGTACCGACTTCATATTATTTTATTATGAACATATTATTATTATACCTACCATATAAGCAAATCTTATTTCATTTCAATATATTTGCTATGAAAATAGATGCTCCGCATATATGATGTATATTATATTATATAGAGGTTCTAGATGTGGCTTGTAGTTGTAGTTTAGGATACACAACACATAATATTATATAATATGTATAATATATTCTCTTTAATTACGATTCATGAATCTTAATTATTATTCCAAATCGTATAATAATAATACAATTATTATGTATTATGCTATACGAAAATTAATAGGTATGTATAGGTATAATATACAATAAAATAAAGTTCTGCTGTATATATACATGTTTTACCAAGGATGCGTATTTTTTTAATAATAATAAATGTTTTTAGAGTTGGTTAGGTGCATGCGGGGAATTTATCACCGAAATTATTGTAACGATTCTTATGCGTATATACATATTATAGGTACCTATACTAACACAGAATATCAGTATTATATATATAAAAGTTTTACAATTTTCGTTCACATCTACGGTTCACCCACGATCCGTGGGATAATTTAAAAAGAAAAAGTTTGTTCGAAACGTAAATAAGTACCTATATAATATACTTATTTTTAGGAATACTCGCCTTTTCCCTATTGATGAACCCATGGTAAACATATATACCTATATACATGACTGTTTTCGTGGCTTTTTCTCCGTGTATATGCCTATATAATATGTATATGCAAATAATTATTTATATTGCAGTATATGATATGAATTTAACACATGATATAATATATGTGTGTTACGGCAAGTATGTATAGTTGTATATATACATAGGTATAGAGTTTAGTATAAAAAATTAAAAACACAATTAGTAGGTATATATAAATAAAATACGTCCGCTAATTGGATCTGTTAGTTTAAGTTTCACTGAACTATATAATATTAAAATTAGATAATATATTAGATAAAAAGGTATATTTTATTATATTTTATTATAATATATTATTTTATGCATGTTAATATATATATATATTTTTAAAACCATCATTTCACATTTCAAAGTGCGAAGTTTCTTAGATCAAAATATGTTATGGATTTTGCTTGTTTATACAGTGCACGTAATATTATTATACTTATGTGTTATACTGTTATAATATCATAAGTTGATCAATATTAGATATTATGGTAAAAATATCTTTACTATTAAATACATATAACTTACAAGTAGATACTTACCTATCGTACCAACTACTTAAACTCATTTATAATACCTACAAATATAAATTTAAAAAGAAATTTAGCAAAATTAATAATAAACCACGAGCGAATGGTTTTCGTGTTTACCCGTTTTGTGTGAAATATTTACCTAATTACATATTATACGAATGAGTGAGTGGTTATATAGACTAAAACTTCTGATCCGAAGACACTTTGTGCATATTCTTGTGTATAATATAATTTTAAAGTCGTGTTTGCAGTCCGATGGCCATCTTCATAACTCCGAGTGCAATTAATCCAATGAATTGTATCGCATTTTCTTCCTCCACGCGGGTCCGCGTTAAAAACCATTACACTATACTTATTACGTTTTATACATCGAAATCTCATGTAATAATATATATAAATAATAATATAACGACGGTGCATCTTCTCGCGAAAAACACCCTCGTTATCTTTCCGAACAATAAAATTTCGATTATCTCTGTTCGAGAGTAGTACGGCGGAGGACACACAAAAAAAAAGAAAAGATATACACGCCGCACCACTGCCGACCGCGCCCCTCCGGTGTGAGTGGAGAAAATTACCGCCATAATTTTCCCGGTCAGGCAAAAGACGATAGTGAAGAAGAAGAGTAAAAAAAAAAAAATCTAATTTAAAAATCTCATTAACTTCCTCGGTCTCCTGCTTATTCATTTTACACGAGTTTTTTCGGGCGAGTGGAAGTATCCACTCACTTCTCACGCACACCCCCCACTGGCCCCACCCCTGCCGTCTCCTACCATGTCGCCAAGGGGGGTTTTTTTTAATGAATATTAAAGTTGTACGCGATGACGAAAAATTAAGAACTCTCGAGCGACTTTAGTTTTATAGTCGAGTGCGGTAACCGCATCCGAATAATAATAATAAAAGTTGGGAGTTTTTTCTTCTTCGTCGTCGTCTTATCGTTGCTTCTATACCCTGTGCACGCGGAGACGGTTATTAATTTTGAGTCATTAATTTCGTTTGGAATAATAATCGTAAAAAAGAAAAAGTTTTTCGTGAAAAAAAAAAATCATAAATTTTTACTCCGCGCGACCGGTGTCTACGTGCTATGTGAGACCGGGGGTAGTTCTCAAAAGTCGAGAAGCGTAACGATATTCGTCTTAATTAATGTTGGTGTATACTTTTTTAACGAGCAGGTAATCAATCAACGTTCTACTTTTATAATTTTCTTACGCTTTCCCTTCCTCCGGAAAATATATAGGGGATAACTTTTGCGAAAACCGTTTTCCAAAACAACCCGATGACAAATTACTGCCAATTAAACAGCCGTGGGCGGACACATTTTTCATTTTGTCTCTCACCGGTACGTTAATGAGATTTCGCGTTCACGTAATTGCAAACAACAAACACGATTTTTCATGCACAGTCCGTGGGGATGTCCAAAATAATTGTAAAAAAATAAAAAAAACAATGATAATAACGATAATAAAGAAAATGAAAAACTACAGCATTGCGACAGTGTAACGCGACTATTTTACTGAACAACCGTAACAATCAAGCGTTTTGTGTCTTAAAAATCATTCCAATGTGGATATTACTACATTTATCATTTATGTATTATTATTATTCCCTGCTTGCCTGGGTGAAAAAGCGATTGAATTCAAATTCAGACACCGACGCTGTTTGAAATGGTTTTTCTACGTCCATCATAATAATATTATTGTTATTTAATACATCTCGTCATTTAGACCATACGTTTTGTTTAGATAATAAATATTATGATATCAAATTTTATATTTAACATAAATTTAAATTTCATACAATATTTTATATTCTTGCATAGTAAGATGTAGGTATTTGTAAATAGTGAGTGAAGTAAAAGCGTATTTGGTATGTCCGGGATATGTACATTATACCTATTTTGGCATTTTTTAGGAAAAACTTATAATTCAATAATAACTAAACTGCAGGCACATTTGTAGTTTTTAGTTAAACTTTTTATGTATTTATTACTTAATATAAAATAATTTATTGGATCATTAATTATACCTGACGATATTATTTATATTTTGTGATTTTATTAATCATGTCGAGTCCTAAAAATAATTATCGATTAATTAAACACTGAACAAATCAAATTTGAATAAAACACGAGATTTTTAAAATTATTTAAAAATGTAAAAGAAAAATTTAAGTAAATGATACAAGTTTAGTCATTTCAGAACTTACACTCTGGATTACAATAATTAAGTGATTCTTGTTTTCAAACATAACAGATTCAAATGATATTTAGCCGATGACAATAGCCACAAAGGTGTTCTTATGAAAATGGTTAAAATTAGTTCAGTTTTATATATTGTTTTTAAACGATATTACCTATTATAATAATGTTAATGCGGATACACATTGTATACATTATAACGGCCATAGTACACATTGCTGTATTAAAATCGTGCATAAAATGATATAATATCATATTTAAATTACATTCGTGCTAGGAATATATTAATTTAAACTTTGTATATGGATTTTTTTTTATTTAAAATCAAATTTGTATTAATAATATACTAACTTCATAACACAATACATCAATATTCAATAACGTATATTTTAATTCTGTTGTTTATAGTGGGAATATAAAAACTATATTACAGAAAGATAATAATAAGTATAAAATACAAGAATATTATGTTATTTATTCGAGTACCAACATCATATACCTATAATATAAGAAGATATAAAATATATTTATACACCTAGACCAATATGAATGAAATACTAAGAGATACCTAACTTAGTGAATATTTTTATAATTTTTCAATTATTTAAATCCATAATCAAGTATAAACACTGAAATATATTATTATGTTTTGAGTTAAAATACAATACTTAATACTTATTATAATATAATGTACGTAGGTACATTTGTATTATGTGTCAGGTTATGTCTTATCCTTTTAGTTACATAGTATTTAAAGCGGTGGTGTGGTTGAGAAATTGGTAGTTAGAATATCTGCGAAAAATGAAACTGTTTATATAGAAAACGTTCCGACTGACTCATTTTTAACTCTTATGAATTATGAAATTTTTTTATATTTACTTTACTACAAATCCTTAAACTATACATGATGTTTTTACGTAAGAAATATAAATCAAATGAAATCCGATGTACCGATTTTTTTTTTTTTAAATTAAATCGTAAAGTAAACTTTATTTTGTTTTAAGTGCTTTTACGTTTCTAAATATAATATAACCATTTAACGTGGCCTAATAGTTGAAAGTACTGAAACGTTGTAAAAACAATAGAACAAAAAAGTTTTGTACCTTGGTGAAAATTTAAAGTGATTTTAATATTTATCTGTCCCATCGTTTACTGTTATTATTATATTTTCACCTTAATTATTGGGTTCCGAAATCAATAATTATGGTTCTTGGTGAAATCCAAACTGTACGCACACAAACGCAAAACTTCACCTATCATAATATTATATGAACGAAATAGGATTTTTGACGAACACTGTGGCAATTTGTGTTGGTATTTCATTTTCACCCAGCCACCGGTATTACTTTTTTTTGGCTCTGCGAATATTTCATCTTATTCTTACCGTTTTCCCTCTCGTCCCACTACACCGTACCTATACACGCACACGCACACACACATATATTTTTATGTGTCTGAGTGTGTGTGTGTATATACATGTATTAGAAATTGTGTAAATATATATACTTATACATACAATATCATCAGCACCACCTCCACCACCACCACCACCACCATCACCTGCACACCACTACCACCATTACACTGACTCTCCCACCACCGTGCATAGTGCACAGCGCTCGTCTGGTAGAATATTCTCGTCGCGTATACGTGTGTGCGTGTGAGTGTGTTCGGGAATATACATGTACGCAACCGAAGGGATGGCATCTGCGCGCGCGGCGCGAGAAAGTAGCCTCGTTAAGATTACATATGGAAAACAGGAGGGCGACCGGTGACGCGGGGGGAGGGTGAACAGCGACGCTCACTCTCTCCCGTGCGGGCGCGCGCGCGCACACACTACATGATGATGACGAAAGGGGTGGGTGGTGGCGGGTGAGTAGTGAAAGGGTCCCCGGGATCCCTTCGCATTTCGCATTGGCGCAAAAGGGAGTTAAAATAAAAAATAAAAATAAAACCTCCGAATATATATATATATATATATTATACACAGTGTTGTATATGTGCGCTGCTGCTGCTTCTTTCACTTTCTGTTGCTGCCGCTGCTGCAGACAAAACCAAATTCCGTTATTGATTAATATCCGCCACCGCCGTCACCCCTTCCCCCTGACTGTCAAACTTTACCCCCAGCCCACCGTTCACAATATATACATACGCGTACGTATACGAATATATACATGCATACTCACGCATATATGTATATTATGTTCACGAGGACGAGAGAGCGTCACACGAGCGCGCACGTTTTTAATGCCGCGTTCTACACTCTGTGGCAGTGACGGCGGTCCCGACGACCCTCGGGGTCGAGTAGGAGGAAAACGCGAAAAGAGAAATAAAACAAAATGTCTTCCCGAACCCCTCGGCCGTATCACACCACACCGCGGCGTATTTTCCTATGCGTATATTATATATACATGGCATATAATATCTATTGTATGTATCGAGAAAAGAAAGGCAGGCAGAGAGGACCGCCGCCGTTAGCGTGGAAAATATTTATCGGTATATATATAGGTATCTACATACAATTATATTATATTATTATATAATAATGTTGTGTGACTTACAATCGCCGCTTAATAATTACAGCCGAACAATTATATTCTACATTCAAGTTTTCTTGACTAATTAGAAAAATATATAATTATGTTTTATCGTAAAGGTAGTGGGTATGGGTGCAGGGAGAGAAGTGCTTGAAAAGTAAAAACCCTTAAAACGAATACGAGTCCAGTACATAATTAATAAGCTAATTATTTCAATCGATCGCGGATCGGTATAATAAAGAATAATTGCCTACATTTTTGGTTCATATCGAACATTTTATGAGTTAAATTATATACGTCTTTGAGAAACTACGCATATACCAATAAAAAAAAAACCCAACAGCGTACGTCTAATGTCACATATACATTTCGCATTTATATTTTTATAGTTTGCTGTCATTTTAAAAACATTTTCACTCGTAATGATTTATGAACAGAACGATTAAAATATAATCACCGTTTCTGAATCGACGGTTTCATTATGTATAACAACTGTATTACTCCATTACGGCTTAAAAAAATAACTATTTATAAAGAAAACGCTTATGAAAAAGTTAAGTTTTTAATTATAAATATTTTATACTTTGAGTGCTTGAATGTATTTTATATCTTTTTTTTTTTCATTTAAAGGGATACTTTTTAATAAACAATAATATCTTTAATCTTCAGCAAACTTTTAAAAATATTTAATACTGCATTCAAAGGTATTATGGGTTGGAGTTTTATTTCCTATTAAAAAATGCATTAAAAATATTTATGCCGTTCATATAAAACGAATTCTCTGTTGTATTAAACTATATTATAATGGACTGTCTTTATAACTTGAAATCTCTCCACTTTTTATAATAATGTTGAAAAAAATCTCGATGGCAAGATTACTAAAATTGTTAAAAGAAAAAATGGTTCGTAATTGTCAGAAAAGAAGACACATTCTGGTTAATTTTTTATTAAAATTAATTTTGAATTCAAACATTTCTAAAGTCTTTTGTATTCTTGAAATTTAATTAAACTTGACGTTTCGAGTATAATATTTACAACATTCATCATCAGATACATAACCGAGTCGTTAATCAAACACACGCTATAAAATGTGCATATATTCCTCCAAATGATTAATGTTGACAATTTGATGTTCGAAACGCCAAGAATAATGCACTTTAAAAAAAAAGAAGTACAGGCTCGTCTTAACTACTATGTTTTTTTTTAAAGTTTAAGTTTAATAATTAATTAACAATATTTTTTTTTTAAGAACTTTCAGTATAAAAGTATTATAATTCAACAATTACAGATTTTTTTTTTTAACTATCCCGCGGCAACTAAGGCCAATGGGAAGGGGGTAGTACTGTAGATTTTATGGAATGGTAGGTTGGTTTTACACGTAGGTGAGAGTTTCGGCAGAATTTCTATTGGGGCACCCATAGGTTTCTGCCATGCACCGGAGTGGGGGATGGTGGCACTTAATAACAGATTTATACTATGAGAATATAATATATAGCTCAGAAATAAGATAAGTGAATGATTTAAATTTTACAATAAAAACAACAGAAGAACAACATATACTGTTGATACTAATAATAATTAATTTACAATAATTAAAAATAATTAATCACCTGATTTCCATATTGAAAATTAAATGTGTATTTTAATATAATATTGCGGTGGAGGGTATATAAAATAAAATATAAATAAGCAAGTTTCAGAATATTAAAACAAATAACTAAGTATATATGTTGTAGGTAATAACTAATAAGGATTAATTATTAATTATCTAGTAAAAATTGTATAGATTTTTTAGTCGTATTAATAAACTATTAGCTAATAATAAAATGGAAAAAATCAAACTTTCAAAACATTACTTATAGTATGTAGAAAGTATCATATATACTGCAATAAAAAAAAAGAAACGGAAGAGCTGACTATTTAGCACAACGCATAAACCCTTGGAAGTTCAGGGTCAAGGACTGAAGGTATCGTAAAGGCTCGTTGGATAAGCTCCAAAACAAAACAAAAGTCTGCCGTTTTCAATGCCTGATGACAATGATCGTTATAATTATAAAATCATAGTTGAGTACAATAAATACAAAAAACAAATTAGTGTTAAAATTATCACTTATAATTTCCGTGGCAAACAAAATGCGTATTGATCGCAAATGGTTATTTGTGAAAATTCAAAAATCTTAATGTTGTTTGGATAAAATATTTAGAAAAAAATGTATTCAAATAAATATATAAATAATTTGGCTAATTTAAAAATTCTAAATGGTCAAAATCAAATTAATGAATTTAAGTATATATAATTGTGAAAACACTAAAATAGATTTTAAAATATAAATCTATCATGCTCATATTTTCTGCAACAACTATCTATTGTTAAGTGACCATTGCATATAAAATATTATTATATTTTCATATTCCTAATTAAATAAGGAAAATATGAAATTAAACATTCTTGCTTAAAATACTTTTAAAATGTATTCAGAATACGTATTTAAATACTTGGGTTACTTGGTTAGGTGTAAAAGAATTGTACTCAAATACTGTCTTTCAAAAGTATTGGGGAATCAATTCAAATACATTTTAAAAGAATCCAAAATAATAGTGTACCTATTAAAATGCTTTTACGTTTAACACAAATGTAGGTATAATTAAAATTATTTAAAAAAATATTGAAATCAAATAATTTATAAATAAATTCTTTAAATGGTCAAAGAATTTCAGATGTATGCCCAGTGCATTATATTGTCAAGTTAAACTTCAGCGAGGTAAATATGAATATTAGGTAGGTATTCTGTCATATGCGCATTTAATTAAATCATAAAAATGGTTAGACGCATTATAAAATATTATTTAAAAACCAATTTAAAAAAAAATTGTATTAAAAAAAAATATATATATATTGTTTGTTGGAATACGATGGTAAAAAGAAAATAATATTCGCAATTATAGAATAAAATATTAAAATACAAAGAAAAAGTATTTAAATATGAGTATTCAAATACTGATCAAGCCTATATAATATATAAATAATTATAATATGTAAAGGTATCTACTACAATTTTTCAATTGTTACCATATTTGTTTTTATAAAACACTATAACAGTAAAATAATAATAGTTATATCTATATAAGTATAAAAGTATAAACTGATGTGGTTAAACTATTTGACCTGAAATGTATGTAGAAAAACTGCAGCATTTATAAAACGAATAATGAACGATAAAAATATACATATTATTATATTATCATTATTTATTTATATGTCGTATCTGGATAAAGGTAGATTTCATACGGTATAAGTAATGTGTATTTATAATGGATATTTGCATTGCACGTATACATAATAAATACGCTCTTTCTGCGATTTGACGTTAACGAAATAATAGAATTATTACTTTGCGCATGATATATTCATTATATACGTTATGCACGTAACAATAATATATTATAATATGACATCGAGTATGTGTATTTTTATATTTTAGAAAAACACAAATGATATAAAAAAAAGCCACGTCACCTGCAGTATGTACATAATACTGCACAGTGTTCTATGTGATTTTACTGTTATTATTTTTAAATGTTTGATCAATTTCATCGTTTTAAACTATATTATACTATTAATGTGTACCTATTACGTATGTATAAACGATGAGAAATAGAATTCGTAGTTATTACGTGTCACGTTGGAGTTAAAACATAGTCATAGTCGAGTTCTTTTTATATTTTTATTGCTTTTATCCAGAATCGAGTTTGATTATCTATAAACGTATTTTGTAATATTCATACACACAAAATATGAGTGTGCGTGTGTGTGCGCGCATAGTATAGATCTATGACAAAAGGAATCATGATATAATAATGTGACGTGTAAGCGTATTGGGTATCGACTATCAATGTGTTCCAATTCAATAGAAACGTGTTTAAAAAAATTCGTATATTTAGTAGTACTCGAATTCGAAACCGATCTGAATAAATATTATAATATATAGTCACCAACAAATACAATACGACGAATAATAATATAATATAAAATTAGTTATGTGTAGATATAACAATATTTCGAAATGGATATACGACGCGAAAACTTGAATTTGATCGTTTTTATACTATTTTATTATTTTCATTTTCGTATATTTAATCTACACTATGAACGGTGAAGTATAATATAATATACAACACTGCGTCGTAGTGTGAAATAGTCTCACTGCAGATTAGAATAATAGTATATGCACCTAACTATTATAAATTTTTATCTACATTTTTCCGATAGATGCTACAGCAGCGTAATCGCCTTGTTATAATATATGTATTGTCTCTCGAACTTACTTAAGTACTTGTACGATACAAGCTCATAGGAGAACGTCTTTATAATAGTATGTATAAAAGTCTATAATATAATAAGATAGTATTGATAGTTATATGTATAGACGTGTATGCCGTATGAGTAATACTGTAAATATCAATAAGTTAGATAACTCTGTCAGGAAAACTTGAAAAAAAAACTTGTGTGAGGGACGAATAAATATTTTATAGCTACCAACTAATACGATAATATGACGTATAATATAATATTATGTGGGTTAGGTTGGGCTAGATCAGGGGGGCGTTCTCACTGGTAGGACGAGGGTGTCATATCCCCCTTGGATTATTTTTGTAATATCAGATATATTATGATAAAGCAACGAAAGTATATTTACCGTTATACGTTATCTGAGAATAGTCAAAAATACATCCCCATTAAAAAAGTCGAGCATGACACTTTGTTAGATATTAGGATATTTGAAAACGGAAATAACATCGAGGCAAACTCGAATTTTATCGTTTTCATATTTATTTTATTCTTTTCATTTCATTATTTAATTGACACTGATGAACTATGATATACAATAAACTGTGCGTCTTATCACAAAATAAGCAAATCTCGCTGCAGATTAGTTAAGTATCTATATCTCTAATTATTACCTACCTACGTTATGCCGATAAACGCGGGAATAGCAATTGTTATGTTATATTGTTTCGCGATCATTCTTGTTCGTCCGACACTCCGACATAAGCTCATACAGGAGAACGCTTATATATAAATATAATATATAAGACTATTAACGTGTTTTCAGTCGTTCTGTTCGAACCGGCGGTTTAAGCACTTACAAACAGGACTGTTGTCTGTATGTATATTATACGTGGCTAAGTAGCAATGTGACGATACGATTAAGATAAGATACTTTCCATCGAATTAAATTACGATTTTAATCCATAGAAAACGTTTTAATAAGCCCTTAATACTCACTACCTATTCTGTTGTCAGTATGTAATTCTAGCAACATTAAATTAAAAGATAAAAAGATTTTATAAATTTTATAAATTTAAATAACGATTCGATTTTGAAAAGTTGAAAATGTTTAAATATTAGAAATATAATTACTTTACTCAAAATTTCTAGATTATATCTTTGAAATTTTTTAAACAATAATTAGTATATAAAAAAGCGGGAAAGTAAGTGGATGTCGTTCTGCTGCACAGTAGGTTACAAGTGGGTTACTGTAATGGATGGTATTAAATATGAATTCCATAATAATAATTTCATTGTATATGAAAAACGATTCCGAGTAGAGACGGTTTTTGTCAGTCTAGGTTATGTTATACTCTATAAATTATATTGTCAAATTAGATTCATTATGTACTAGACTCAGTCATTCATAGTAGGTTTATACAATTTATTATAAAGTATTAATATAAGTCATTAACGACATTAACTATTAATATTAGAATATAAAGTATACTCTAGAAATTTAATTACCCACGGGCCACGAATAATATTTTTAAATTACAACGATTTTTAGGTATTTTGTCAAAATTCGAACTTTCAATGCTTATTATAAAAAAATTTCAACTACCTATGTATTTTTAATATTTTCTAACTACCATCGTGAAAATATATTAGGAGATAATTTTGAAGACTTTTACCAAACCAATAAAATTTTACTTGATAAGCATTTACAAAGACCTAGAAGTAGTTTCAATGAAAACATACAAAACAAATAAATAAATACAATTTTAATGTAATTTGGAAAAAAAAAAACTAAAAAGTTCGAAAATGTCAAATGTCTATAAATAACTTCAAATGATGTGAAATAATTTGAAAATTTCATCATGTATAGGAAATTCCAGTATAAACATTCAGTAAAAATTGCATCTGTCTACGGGAATTTCAAAAATTGATTTTTCGTAAAAATTCCCATTTTTCCCTTTTTTTTCTTGATGCTTTTGAAAACTACTAGGAAATTCAAAATTTGACCCCCCCTCCCCCCCACCATGCACAAATTAAATTCACTTTCCAACGAGAAAAGCTATACTGAAGTTAAAAAATCAAAGCATAATTTTAACAACTTATCGTGTACACGCAAAAAAAAACACACACACACAACATTGTAAAATCAATACAATCATCGCTTCACTCAGAATCTAAAATATGTAAATTAATTTTTTTTTATTTAAAATTTAAAAGAGTGAGGCTGATTTAAAATAAAATAAAATGAAAGAGGTTTTATTTTTTGTGTTCTATTGTATTTAAAAGAATATATTTTCAGTAAAAAACAGTATTATAATAATATATAATGTTTAATGAATTAAAATTCAAAATAAATTTGTAGTATTATACAATGTATATACCTAATTAAAAGCAGAGTAAATCGTACTTACAAACTAATATTAAAAGTCACAACCAACTGTAATAAATCAGTAACGTTATAAATAAAACTATAGACAGAAATAATGCACTGACTACTATAATGTTGTTCTTAACACGTTGACTGTCATGAGATCTAAAACTATGTGATCTTGTTTTACTTCACTACATCCTTGCGGTCAAACGTGTTTCATGAGTTGACAATTTTTATTTTTTTTGAAACTATTAGGAGTATTTCATTTGTAACTTTTGTTCAAATTGTGTTTCAAAACAGTTTTTACAGATTCAAGCCGAAAATTTCGTGGTTGTAGTTTGTCATTATCTGGAAATGAAAATCTTCCCACAGATTAGTACTATTATTTTTATTACGTACGTTGTATTGATAGATGCAGCTGCAATAATTATGGCCACCCATTATATTTTGTCGTTATCACACACACACATGTACATATTATAGGAGAATTATGTCTATTATAGGAATAAAAGTCTATAGTTTAAACTGGATTTAGATTTAACTATAATATGAATTTTCGTTTTAACTATTCTATTTGAACCGGCGGTTTCAAAAGAGCGTACTACCAAGACTTAAGATATGATGTAATACATTGGTCTTATTGGTAATAATGCAGTATTATAATATAATAATGTAAAGATACGATTACAAAAAGTTGCACGCCAGACTGCATTACACCACCGATATGTTTTATTCTTATTTCTTATTTATTTTATCATGTTTGGGATGGTTTGACCGAATCGGCGCCGCAAATAATAATATACTATTATATTATGATGCGTGCGGCCGATTGTCGTACGAATGTATTATACCGTTTCTTTTATACCTACGGTGGAGATATTATATTATTAGGGACACGTCCCTCGTTGTCTCGTTAACGAGGAACAAAATAATGAAAAACAAAAATAAAACGAATAAAAACACTGCTGGGGGCTGCTCGTTTAAAAATGTATCTCATTATTAATTATGTTAATAATTCATTGCATTATTACTGCTGGGAATCTCAAAACCAACAAAACGTGTTTTAGTTCGTTTAAGCGAACGCGTGATTCCCGGATCTAATTAAAAATATTGTATTTTTTCCCTTCCGATTTTTTTTAACGCTCGCTTTATTTCTTTCTTTGTATCGCTCCCCACCACTCATCCAATCTTCTTCTCTCACTGTATATCTCTTACTATACATATATATTCGTTGTCTTGGCGGTATTCCACAAGAGAGGTAATATTTTCCGGTAGATAGCTTTTGGGCCACTAAAGGGTCCGATGGTTGTTTTTCTTCTTCGTTCTTTTCGCCTAGTGTTATTAATCATTTAACGCAGTTAGTGACGCCACCCATTACCGTCTTGGCGGTGAATGTACATGGTGGGGGTAGTTGAAACCTACCCACCGCCGCTTATTCGTGTATACATACATATATATTTTCTTTTTGCTTTTCTTTTATTTTCTCCACTCCGCGCCGGTACTCGGCAAAACGAAAACGACAAATTTCTGTTGAACATTAATTAATGACGTTGTTTTTTTGTTTTACGTTTTCCCCTTCGATTTGATTTATTGGAGTACTCGGAGATTAATAAATATCGAAAAAGAACGTTCATTAATCCACATTAGTACACACACACACAAAGGACAAAAAATTACGCACACACACACATACGAAAAAAAAAGGTCCTTTTTGGAAGAAGTTGGTGGGTGGGTGAATGCTTGACGTTTGTCCCGAACGCCAAAAGTACAGCTAATAAATCACGTAAAGTCCCCCCCTCCCAACACCGACATAATATATTTTGTCCCACTCTCTTCCCTATCCTCAGTCGCTAGTCTTTATTGTTTATGGCTGAAACTTAAAAAAGTATATATTGTTATACTTGTGTATGCGTGTCCGTGTGATCCTTGATTACCTGTCGCAGTGCCTAATAATACGTATCGCTGACGTTATCGGACGCACAGGTGTTGCTGTATTGCCTATACGGGACGCCGGCCTTGCTCGTTTCATGCGGTACCTGGACAGTGACCAATTCTTGATTTGTTTTAGTAACTCCCCCCTTTCACTATCGACTGCAAAAATATATATAACATTATAAGTTTATAGACAATATGATTATATTTGAAAGCGTTCTGGTTTCACGCTGAACATGGTGTTATATATATAGATCATCGTCTCAATATTATTCGCTGATTTCGCTGTATCCAACTCATCTAAGATATCAATGTAATACATACATACAAATATTTGTATATTAATATTTCTTTAATTGGTTTTCTTAATAGAAACCCATTAAGTAGAATTCAAAATAAATGTACATATTTACCGAGATTCTGATATAAGTAATGACCGTCTAAGATCAATTTTTCATTTAATTAGATTTTAAATTAAAATTCTCTCCTACAGTTTTTCGTAGAATTTTTTGTTCGAAGGAAAATTAAAATTTACTTTTTATCATATTAAGATAAAATTTCAATCCATAGAAAATGTTTTTATAAGTCTTTACTTATTACCTACACAGGATGTAATTCTACCGATATTAAAATAGAATAAAAAAAATAATAGATTGTTCTTGTCGAGTATGATTTAAATTTATAAATTTAAAAATATCAAGTATTTTATATGATATTTCCAGATGCTATCTTTTTAATATTTTATATAAATAGTTATGATAATAAATATATTAATTAATATACAGAGAACTTTTATGGACAAATATTTTTCGATTTATTTCAACACTTTTTTTTTACTTAAGTTTTTATAATTTCGAATCGTATAAAACCAATATTACATGGCCGTGAGATGTCAGTATTTGAAAAATAAATATTTACTATTACTACACGATTCCACATTAAAATATCTAATTAAGCATAAATACTAATTTCGAGGTCGTGGATTCGAGCCACATGTTGGGTGCCAGGTTGTCGTTTACACAAATTGATTCCGTCGAATATTTATAAACACTCATAATAATTAAAATATAATTAGGTAACGATCACTGCTAAAGAACCAACTTTTTTCCAATTCTATCTCTTATATAATACCAAGTTTCAATATTGATAAATATCATTGCTTTAAATCAACTAAAATTTGCTTTTCAAGACTAAGATTAGGTTTATATAATAATGATGATAAAACTGACATAATATTGTTACATTTTAAGAACACAAATATTTTCTTAACCTAATTGATAGTGATAATGTTTATATTTGACCACAGGGCATATACTTTAATAAAAGATTTCGTAGTAAATTCAAGTAACATTGTAAAAACCTAACAAACAGACAACGATGATATACACAGTAATAAATCTTAAAAACATTTTCGGAAACATTGAATGAAACCATCACATCAGTTCTACTCGTATTAATTATTCAAATATTACATACGTATACCTACGCGTACTACAATATCATAGTTAGTTCAAGGTTTTTTAATATCTCGTACGTTTTTCTTTCCTGATTCCAGTACGATCGCTTTGAATTCTATACATATTTGTTTTCTAAGCATACCTGCCCTCGTTTTGACCTATAGCGAAAAGGATATCTTGTTAAAAAAAATGTATAAACATCAGTGAGATTGAGAGAGAAGAAGAAGTTACAAGAAGAAGGGCGAACTAGAAATTTAGAGGGAGTGAGGAAGTGGTGTACAAGGGAAAGTAAGAGAGGGAAAAACACGCTTCTCATAGTATATTCAGCACGGTGACGTAAAAAGCTTTTAGTTCCCGGGATCCCGCTTTAACCGTTTTGCCGGACTCATTTACCCTCATTTCGAACGGCAATGGTGGTCGAGGGTGCCTGGTGGGAAGAGGTAAAGAAAACCGGGAACCTTTTTAAAAATGAAGGGATTTACTGGATACGAGCTCTAGAAGGCACACGGTCATATAATCGAGAGAAATGGTCCGGTTGCCGACGCTCTCCGCGCCACCGCTGACTTCTTAATGGAACAAGCTTAGTCTTGTCGTCCGGCGCGCAGACCCCACGCCACAGCGAGGAGAGAGGAAAAAACGTTCGCCTCCTCACCCCCGACCAAGCGTGTAAGTATGTGCGCGCGTGTGTGCGCGTATTATGTTTATTGCATATATGCCTCCGGGACCGACGGCCATTAACTTTTGTCATTTTCCCTTCTCATATATACTTTTTTTCTTTATATATTATGTGTTTTTTTCTTTTTAACTGACTCTCTCTCTCTCTCTCTCTCTCTCTTGTTCATTCGGTATCCTACGTGTGCGTTTTTATATGTGTTCATTTATATATGTAATATATATTATACGCTTAGATACTGCAGTGTGCTGCCGCCACCGCAGCATAACTATCCGACCGGCTAAAACGGATTACATATACGTTTTTTTTTTGTTTACTTTCCGTTTTTTTACAATATATACATATGGTTGCTCTAAGTCATACCTTATGATATATCTTAACGTTATACACCTATATTATTACTGTACGGTGTTTGGAACTGCGCACAATATAACAACTCTAACCACGAAACTATATTATACAATATTTTATATATATATACTACACACGCAGCAGCTATTAATTGCAATATTGTGTATTACGATAAGACACCCTCGTACATATATATATATACGTGTATGTGACACACTTCTCACTGAGACTTTGGTAAATACTTGTATTGGTTATTCCCATGACCGTATTCGACATTTGGTTTATGCTTTATACGTTAACCGTTTATATAATAAAATATAGTAGTTTATACAGAATATAGAGTTCGATACTGAGTATAAAGATTAAAGGCAATTACAGAACCATTTCGGTTGTCGAATGTGTGTAGGTATATTATAATAGCTTAGGCAGAGTAAATTAATATTATTGCAAAAAAACTTCCAGATGGTTTTATTTAATCATCACGGAAACAATAAATGTTCGACGATCGAGTTGACGTGCCTTATTATTAGTACCAAACATATATTTTCATCACACACTAATTTTTCTGAAAATTTTACTCTTCTGTTAATATCTACTTCAAAAAATATGATAAGACACAATGGAAATGTAAGTCCACGAAAGCGGTGTAAAATTTCTCATCCTGCAGAAAGATGTTATAATAATGTTATACACTATTGAATTGTATTAAAAAATCTTATCAATAGAACCACTACAAGAATGACTACAATGGTTTTACGATTATCGTCACGTAAAAAAGTTTGAAAGCTATCACTTAGTGTACACCTATACTACTACAATAATAAGTCAAATGTCGCGGTTGAAATCCATGCGTTTTCTTCAATATCAGATAATATAAGAAAAGAAGTAGTACGCGGCGGTGTCTTTGCCGCTATATATAGGTATACGCGTGATATATAGAATAGAACATTAGAGAATTGATGCGAAAGCAAACAAAACGAATTCCGCCGTATTTTTTATTTTTATTTTTTTGGGCGTTCACGCGCACATGGACACCGCAAACGTTTAAGCGATTGGCTAAATTGGGTTTGTTCGCGATTAGCGGGCACAAAAAGTACCGCGTGCAGTCGTCCGTCTGTGCGGTTTGCGATCGATATGGATTCGTCGGGAAACGGTTTAAATTCTCCGCGCTCGTATAGCCAATAAATCCCCCACGTCTAATACTCGTCCTATGCATGATGGTATATCTGATAAAGTATATAAACGTGTGTAGTCATATCGAGAGAGTGTGAGAGAGAGAAAGAGAGAAACACGCACATACACACACGCACACATAGACAGAGGGTGTGAGCGAGACGAAGACGAGTATGCGCGCGAGAGAAACGCGAAAAAACCGAAGGGATCCTGTTAAAAAAAAAGTCCTCGGGGAGCCGTCGGAATCGGTTGATTGTCCCGCACCTCCGGCCCTGGACCATATCTAATCCCTTGGCCGACCCGGTGGAGCGGCGGGAGAGACTATACGACGGTTTTTGGTACAAGTGTTGTGTGCGTTTTTTAATGTGTGTGTGTGTGTGTATAAGGTCCACGTCTAAAATCGTCCCCTTCGAACTGCCTTGGCTACAACTACGCTACCACCGCCTTCGCGCCGTTACTACTATACCGGCGACCGCTGGCCCTCCGGTTTATTTTCGCCATTGGTCACGTAAATAGTTAATGGTTCGGAAAAATAAAGGCGACAAAGAAAACAACACATTTGTTCCCGCGGACGCGCGGTGGAGAGAAAAAAGACTATTATTGTTGACCCGGCCGCTGCCGTGGTTTTTTACCACTTGTATTTCTTTAGCTCTTTTTCTCTCTCTCTCTCTCTATCTTTCACCTCCTCCCCAACTCCCTATACATATACTACTTTTCTCTGTTCTTGTACACAGACTTAATGAGAAAATGTACAGAAGTAGAAACATACACGCACACATGCATGTAGTAACAAATAGGTTTTTTATCCTACAAATCGTTTTGCTATTGATTTTCCTTCCGATTTCCGCCAATACATATAATATAATAAAGAATAATAATAATACCACTTGCGACGCTTATCTCTCTCTCTCTCTCTCTCTCTCACACACTCTCTCTTCCCAAACTCGCGTTCAAACGTTTGTGGCTGTGTGAGTAGGCGTAATAGGAACAGTGCTTAATTCTTCACGATCGTGTAAAACCGATTAGTCGTGTCCAAAATGCGATTCACCCGCGACTCCCGCGGTCTCGTGTATTACAATATTAATGGCGTCATTATGTTATACACCACAACCGATTTATATATAATATTATAATTAGGTCCCAAATATTTGCAAGCATCCTATATTACAATGTTATTATAAAATATGAAATTAGATTTCTTACGATTATGTTTTTAAAGTTTTTTTCCTCCTATATTGTCACAAGGGAGAAGCTGTAAATTAAGTTATAAACCACCACCGCCATATTATAATATGCACAGTAATCGCGAAACGGGCGTGTGCACCTGTGGTCCGTGTTACGCACCCTTCACGTTTAGGTACGTACCTCCACATGTTAATATTAATATGGATTTATATATATTTATATATATACATATGTTATAATATGTAATATATCTATATAATAAGATATATTGTATTTGTGTGTATCTATCCCAATTCGCTATAAACAACGCAATATAAACCACATTGAAACTTTTGTGATGGATAACACGAGAGCGATGGTTCTCTCAAGCTTACCACTCGCGTCTTCCTTATTGGTTTCGTTTTTTTAATTCGACCATCGCTGCTGTAGAGCCACCGCAAAAGACAAATGAGAGATTATTGTTTTATTTTTTCATGCTGACACTGATGTATTGTCTCCGTAAGGTTTTATGAGAGTCATAGACAAAGCTTCGCAACAATAATCAAAACAATTTAATTTCTCGAGCTGCGTATTTATGTACAGTTTATGTTACGAATCTTGCTGTATAGTGTGCGACGAAAAAGATTTAAGGATCCTTCCGTATCCTTAAAATCGATCGTCTAAAATTGGCCACCCAAATTCTCAATTGTTAACAAGTAATTTTGAGTTTTGAATCGCAAACTAATCCGTTTTTGACGTGCGCGGAAGAATATAAATTATTTTTACAATAATATAAGCTCAGCACCATCGTATCAAATATAATAATATATACAATAACGATATGTGCTGTTATACATCTTCACACATAATATATTAATATATATATATATATAAATATTATGTGTGATGATAATAATAATATGATACTCGCAAATACCTGTGCGTGCCGTGAGATACGTCGACACTTATTCGAGGGCTTATGGAACTCTCTATATATAATAATGTATATACACACTGAACGTCAAGCCGTCGTATATATAATATATATAATATGTGTGTATAAGACTGTTGATTTCGAGTTTTCACTATATTCAAAGCGAATATTAAAATCAATACGACGTACGCAGCTCAGTTTTCCCCCTCGACGTACATATTATTATTATTATTATTGTATACACATGCGTATATGTATATATATCGAATCTTTTCGGGCGAAACACGCGCTCACCAATGTTTATTTTTCATCAGGCCACGGAAATTCGCAATTACTTTTACCGTATACATATTATCATGTGCTACGACTCTGCACGCTTGGGATTCATTTCAAGCGATTTTTTTTTTCTTTTTTTTTTTACGATCGCTTTAATCGAAAAGTGTTTACACATTACTATTATCGTATATGTGTGCTATGCGTATTTTCAGAAATATATTATATGTATATATAGGTACGCGATCGGCGACAAATCACCATCAACTTTTGACATAGCATATCGTGTACTTGTCACGCGAGCTGAAAATTTGAAATATTATTGTAGCATAAAAATAAAATATACAAAGTGGGTCTTCACTGACTGTGTATAATAAAAGAATGATTAATTATTAGAGTTTGATTACAATCGTGATTAAAAATCACATTTTGTGAATATTAAAATACTGTAATACCAATAATTTATAGGTATTTGATTATTTTTGTTAATTTTCATGTCAAAAGAAAAAAACGGACATTAAAACGTACAAAAATAATTAATCGATTAATTAATAGTTTTACCTAATTATGCAGTTAATTTATACATAATTAATTACAATAATATGTTAATAATTACGTGACACAAATAGACTATTATAGGCATTTCTGTACGTATAAATAATGTAATATACGTAAAATATATGCGAGCGCTGCAGTATAAAATATTATAATATTATTGAAGGTACCAAATGTATGTGTATATAAACGAGAGATACGCTGTAGTATAATATAATAGGTATATGTAAGACTATAAACGAACGGGTGGTCTTATAGTTTGGCGTGGAACAAAATTGCACCGGTATATAGGCGATAAATTATTTCCGGTCGGAGGGCCGGATATCGGGTAAACCCTCGATCCGGCTTATAAAACCGACGAGGAATTTCTGAAAACGCCACGGAAATTTATCGACGACCGGAACGGGCCTATACCGGTTACGTACACATATTACGCATGATATAATATGAGACGAAGGCAACGGGATAAATTCGATTTGCAGTAGATACGAACGAACCTAACCTATGCGCATTGGGCGTATTCATATATTCGTATATAGGTCGCTCTAGAATATTATTATTATAATAATAACAATGATAATAATAATAATAACAAGAATAATAAGAGGCGCGGCAATAAAGCTTGGCGGGCTGCAGGTGTACGCGCTGGCGCTCTGGCGTCTCGGCAGACACTGGCGTACAGGAGAGGTCGGGCAGACGAAAAGCGCAAGTGCGGCGGGGCACACGCCCTCGGCTGCGCCGTCAATTATTTCCCGTTTTTTCGTTATCGCGTCGTATTGTCTCTCTCTATAGCCGTTCATCCTCGTATATACCGTCCCTTCACCCCACAGCTACCACCAAACTACCCCTCCGCTTCCACGCGTCGGACAACAATTATTACGAAGCTTGCGCGTAACAACCACCGCCACCCCTTTTCTCGTTCGGGACCTCTTGTCGTCTTCCTTCATATTCTTTCGTATTCTTTATCGTTTTCTCGTCCTCTTTCTTTTTCGTTTCGTGTCGCGCGCAACGTGAATAATAATTACGATTCACCACCTCTTCCAGCCCTCGCCCGCCGACCACTGCGATGGGCCAAAAAAAAAGAACTGCTCGTCCGAGTCCGCGGGGTGTAATGATTATAAACGATAGCGCGCTTGCGCATAATACCTACGTACAAGAGGGTCGTCTTCGTCGATGCGGGGGCGCAGATGTGCAGTGGTGCGGGGGATAGGTATATATTATTCGAAAAAAGCGACAAGGGTGGGGCCTATATCCGCGTATTATGGTATATAATATAGAGTATAAAAAACAGTCCCCGGTGTACATAATGATTGGGAATAATTTTAATTTCATCGATAGCCCGCGATGAAAAAGTTTTATTCCGTTTTTTTTTTGCGACCAAAAAAACAAAAAAAACTTTTCCACGATATAATATTATAATATATTTTATAACTACAGGCGTTTTCTCTCTTTCTCTGCGCATTTTCATAGTAAAATAATATATACCTATCATACTGTCGTTTACGTACATTGTCTGAGTTATTATTATACGCACGCCCATTGTGCACGTTCCTATAAATTCTGCAATAAACCACGTAGGTCTAAATAATAATTATATAAATGCATAATGTATATAATACATAAATTAGTAGATTTTGGTTTCGTTAGTTATTCATTCATTTAGCATTTTTGGCGTTGATAATAAAAACAAAGAAACGATTTCAAATCGATTACTTGCACGACACGCAATTATATTATTATAAGCTACCGCGTGTAAAAGTCGTTTATAGATATTATTACTTTAATAATATATGACACATATAATATAATATAATGACATTATAATAATCTAAAATATAACATCCTAAAAAGTGATCGTAATAATGTAATATCGCATAATGATTGAAGTTAGCGTTCGTTGTTTCTCAGATTTTTAATACATTTTTCAATCTTATTTACATAGGTATGTCAAAATATAGTAATATTAATAGTAATTAACACTATTATCAACGGATGGTCTAAACTCAGCATATAGCCAATACCTATAGCTCTATAGGGTCTAAAATATTCTATGGATTAGGTTTCACATTACCTGTATATAAATTAAAACATAATCAATATTGATATTTTTTATGAGTATGGATGAAAAGTACTTATGCCTGAAGATCATAGTTTTGATCTTACTATTTTAGAATATGATTCTACTATGTAATTGTATGGAGTCATCAGAAAAATGTTATTTACAACACGCAAATTTAATGCTCTTAAAGTCTTAAATATTAACCTATAGTTTTAAATTAACAAGTCATAAACTTTTATGCACTTCGTACGTATTAAGATTTCTAACTTAAAAAGTATAAAATTGATATAATATAACACAATAAAATAATATTATAATATCATATAGGAAAAATCCATACTGTCGTTTTATACTTATATACACACAAAACGGTGTATTATAATAAAATAATATAGTAATTGAATTGAAGTATATACCGACCGAATGCAAATTAATTTCCGATAGGTATAATATTATAACATAATAATATAAATTCATAGAACACGTGAGCTTTTAAAGTGAATACCTATGTATAGTTATTTATACATCACGCAAGTGAATTTAAACAATTTTAGTAACATTCATACGGAATTACAACCATACTCTATTATTATATCATTGTATTATAATGTCTGAAGGTTCTGATGTTATTAATGTTGCGTGAATAGGAAGACTACGTGCATATGAGGTATACAATATACATGTTTGATACATAAATAAATATAGCCAGTAGCTGATAATACGATTACGATGTATGTGTAGAAATGCGTTTAAATGAGCCGAGTCGATTAACTTGTCGTAACGTAATACTCGTTAAGACGATGACTTACTCACGCTAAAAATAAATACGTTTTATTATATAAAAATGTTTGTAATAAATTACAAGATATTATAATAGAAACTGACATTATAACTATTATATTATTTCACTCAAATTTAATATATTATAATATAGTTGCATGTTTATACACGTAAATGATTATTTGTGAGTCACTTATTCTGTATATCAATGGTTTGTATGTATTTCTACGACATAAAAATAATAAAACTAGTATTGACTTCGCTCGTATTGTCGACAAAAAGCAGCAAAATCGAACATGCTGCTTCTGCACGTCACCAGCGATATATTTCTTCGGATACAAATGGCGATAAGAGATTTCTGCTTGCAAGAGTGTCCGGCAAGTGGCGCCGCCTACCGGATGCTATTAGTATATAAATATCGGCTGGTTCGGTGCGAATAAACGAAATGGGTCCGAAAAGAGAAATGGAAAGAACGAAGGAACTCGACAATTTGCCCCTCGCAATATAGCATAGTATTGCTACTGATGCTGGCACTGGTATCTCACCCCTTTGACGAAATAATAATAGTTGGCGTGGATTTTCCTCGGTTTTTCTTCCGAGTGTATATACCCACTGTCCGCTTTATTCACCCACCCAATGCCAGTGCAGTATATATATAACATTATATAGTTTAATTAAACCGAACCCGTCTATTGTGTAAAACCGGAAGAGGACCCATTATAATAATATACGGACGGGCAAGCCCTTTTTTAAAGAAGAAAAAAAATCGAAAAGAAAAAGAATAATAAAAAGAACGAATTATCGAAAAGAAGAAAAAAGCTAAATATTCTTATGGGGTCATGGTGTTCGCTGGTCGAGGGATGGTGGCGGTGGGGAGGGGGTGTTCGGCGAAACGAAAAATTGCACGGTCCGCTGGCGGCAAAGAATCGTACTGAATTTTCTTTTACGCAAATTGCAAAATGAATGAAAATACGGCGAATTAACTCGGTTTTTTCCCTCCACAGACTCATGATCCCCGGGGTATATGTATTCCAAGTTAGTGAGCGACATTTATATTCTATTATTTATATAGTATTTTTTTCGGTTACCAATAATATTCTCAGCATATACATTTATTCTTCAAATCAGTGCATTTATGTATTTTTGGTTTGTAGAACTATTCAGCCCAACCAAACGGACAAACTTTTGCGCAAATACAACACCTGCCGAGGCTTGAATGAAAACATCGAACTAGATATAGTAGTAGATTACCAGAAGTTTTATATTTATTATTTTAATTTCGTACCTAGGTATATGTAATTTTTATAAATGCAATTATTGTTTTTTATGATTATCGCACGGATTTATATGCATAAAAACAAACCAAATATGTGTTAAAAATCTTAAATATACATAAATATATAAATATATGCACATAAACATTAAAATATGCATGAAAAATAAAAAATATCCATAAAAAATTAGCAAAAACAAATTTTTTGAACATTAAATTAAAACAACATATTAAAAATTATGGTACCTTGCTATAAGTACTTTTCTTAATTTTTTTATTTTCTAAAATATTATATTATAGCCTAATAGGTTTTATAAATACTAGGTAAAAGGGTTTGAAACATTTTCAGTGAATTATTTTAGTGGTATGTTATCAAATACTTACCTATGTCAGCATCTAAAGCTCCAATAGCTGATTTTAAAGGTCAAAGGTGGCTGATAAGTAGGTTTGAATGAAATACTCGTGGTGAGTTCAATCGTTCTCGGACAAAAATCAAAATTATGTGTTGATTTACAAAAAAATATGCAATTATATACTATTATATATCATAGGGCATATTTAATTTTAAAGTTCTAATTTAAATATAAATAGGTAATAGAACATAATATAGTGCGTATCATAGATTTATTTAAATATAGGTACCTACGTACATATTATTATAATACGTAATAATTATAATATTATTATATTAAAATACATAAGATGTTATGTTACATAATATCTGATAGTTAACTTATCAAACATTTAAAAAAAAATGTACACATACTTTTATTTATGGCTGCTGCGTCATGTGTATCAATCTAAGTTGATCAAACGCAATAAAAATATCATAAGCACGCAACATTATATTTTTGAATGTTATTAAATTATATTAATTACAATAATATAAACTTTATTAGATTATCATTTGTCCATAATTTTTATAAGAAAATTTTTATTTTTTTCAGAACAAGACGATTATACATTTTTACCTATATAATATGACGTTTCAATTAAAACACATATTATATTATACGTTAAAAAGTGGCTGTTAACTCGTCATCAAGTGAATGCATGAAAACACAGTATGTTATTAAGAGGAATTATTCGAGTGAAGTCAACATCCTGAGAATATATTATTAGTATTTTTTTTAAAGACATATGAAGTGTTCTTTTATACACCATCATGATGATTCGTACACCAATCGTCAAACGTATACCGTTCCTATGATCGTTCAAAAGGGTATACTCATAAATTCATAACATTATAGTACTATAATAATATAATGCACTTCTATATTATTTAATAATTAAGACAACAGCTTATACATAAATGTGTATAGAGCTTATCAAATAACAGTAAGTATATTATAGAGTTTTGATTCACATAAAATCAGTATCATAGAATTCAACGTAATATGTAAAGTTTCTAGCCATCAGCTGTTATTAGATTTTTTCAAGCCTTCACAAAATGGTGAGAACCTAATAAAATAACATTATATATGCTGACATTTATGTGATAGTAGTCGCCTGACGTAGGCATTGCTCCATCCAGTAAATTTATCAATAATAACTATTATCATTAATATTTGATTTTTATTTATTACAATGTTTTCTCGTTTAGTAATATCAGTCGTATATTATAATATGAATATTTCTTTGTTTAGAGATGTAAATAATAAAATAATATAAATTATGGCGAATAACTATTTAACTACTATAAATGATGATTACCTATACATAAGTAATATATTTTGGTGAGAATTTACCGACCAAACGAAAAAAGTGAAATTCGTATGCGCAGTCCGTAAAAATTTGGAATAGATGACATCATATCATGTTATTTTTTCATGGGTGGGAGGAGGACACTCTGACCACATATCAGACGACATATAAATTATCCATTTACTTTATTTAGGGCCGTTCTTACAATGTCCGGTTAAGTGTCGGTTAAGACTAACCGGTAGAATTCTATCGGTTAACTCATGATAAATTCTTCCGGTCAGTGTTATCAGGCACTAACCGAGCATTGTAAGAATGGCCCTTAGTCATTTTAATAATAATTTGAATTATTTCTAGTAAAATATCATCAAATGAGCGTGGTTAATTGAGAATATATACATATAATATAATATGAAGTAGTATTATTGTTTACATTGTAATGTTCAAACTATTATATAATATCATGAACGTTTAAGCTGTGATATTTTGTCAAACACGGTTTTAATGAAATATTTTTTGTATTTAATAAACTCTCAAGAGTAAAATCACGTGAATATTATTCAAATAAATCTTAACTTTAAGCAGTATTTATATAAAACATGTTAAATGTATCAATCCAAAGAGAGTTGCAGTTCTCATACTCGGTTTATGAAATTCTAAAACTGTTTTTGGGGACGAAATATCATATTGTATCGGTCAATAGCAGACGATGGATTGCACACAATAGTGTGTCTCGAAATTAATGGTATTTTATCTCTCAATCTCTGTTGGGTACATTGTCATAATCAATAGTGTATATAATATATATTACATTATACTTGACCCGATACATCTGTAGAATATAATAGTATAGTGATCTTAATGGACTTAACGTACGATGGGATTAAGAATATAAAGGTATTAAATATTGTCATTAAAAAAAAAAAACCATATTACACGATTAAAGCAAAACAATAATTAATAGAATCAAATCACAGCGTCTGCGGCGTACTAAAATATGATCACACAAGACTTGAACCAGAGGTAATTAAAGAAAAACTATCGTCACGCTTAGATGGTTACCTATATATATATATATTATAACCCGGTAGTCTTCCGGTACAATAGTGCCTTTTTGGTGAGATCAATTATAGTATCTAAATGTAGTGTGGACAAAAGGGGTCGAAGTGAAGGCGTAAAAAGTGGAAAATAATAATCATAATAAATATCGTACACTTGCACACGTGAGGCATGCGGACCACCTTTAACGGGTCTGGTGTTTTTTTTTTGGGGGGGGGGGGGGGTGCGGTGTAGTAGTAGGGCGAAGAGGAGCCGTTCATTGTTTTTCTTATATTTATTTTTTCAATATTTTCGCATGCTATCATAGTTGTGTGCGTGTACGCGTTATTATCTGTGCGTTGGCGCACGCGCTCTCGCCGCGCACGGTATATTCGATCCACGTATATAATATTTTCCTCCGCCGCGTCCGAATCTCGCGTATGCGCCCCAGACGAGTGGTGAAATATAATAATATCATATAATACATATTATATATATATATATATATATATATATGTATATTGTATATAGCATAGGATGTAACGGGTGGGTGAGTGAGTGGTGTTGTATGGTATAGAAGGACGAGACCGAGGAATAGGAGAAGAAATTAAATTATATCAACGGGTTTGTCTCGCACACATCGCGTGGCCATATAGTCGCCCGCCGCCGCGCTCTCGTCCCCCCGGGGAAAACGTACGAGAAATGAACGCTCGAGTGTTATAATAATAAAAATAATAATAATACTACGTGTGGCGGCGGTGGCGGTCGGTCGGTCGGAGAAGAACTGCAGACATACATACATATATATACGTATATACGCGCAACACACACGCGCGCGCGCTCGCACTTACCGTCGGCCATGTTGAATTAGGTTTCACCGTGACCCATGAATATGCGACTGACTATACGTATTACATGTTATCTGCTGTCCGCCGCCCGTTAAGTTTACCTACAATACACGTGCACACGACTTTGAAATCGCGCCAGAGACGTCGCACGCCGAACGGTCTTCGCGAGTTTGTGTGCACTCGCGTTTCCTGTTTTTATCATCTGTAATAAATATATATATATATATATATATATATATGTGTGTGTGTGGATACTGCAGCTCGTATTCGTATGCCTATGTACATCAAAATTCCTTAAAAAAATCAAAAATATTTAAAAATATAACTGAAAACATCACTCACGAATGAGTATGGTTTATACAATAATATTAATATTATTGTATAGTGCGGCTCCAGTATGCACGTGTGGTGCGAAAATTAGATATCTATTATATTCAATGAATATTGGTTGAATAGATAGAAAGTGCTTATAACAACGTCGAAAAGTACACGAGTGTTATCCTCTTAGATTTTACTATTTCACGATTACAGTTAATGATTCATGTAGAGAATATATGACTTTAGACGCATAGTAGGTACGCAAGTTGGAAAAAAAAGTAAATAAATATATATTACAACAAAATTTACTTCGCACGTTTTTGCAGGTTACTGTATAACTATTAACATTCCTGTGAAGATACTCAACTTCTCAACGAAGTATTATGCTAACGATAGCTATATAATTCAAAAAATATTTTAATAACGTGATATAGTTGGCTTTTTGTCATTTATATGTCTTACTATTTTTTGGCATTTTATCTATCCTTCAGTAATCATTTAACCAGTGTGAACATTTTCCGCCAACCTGTTGAAGTGTTGTTGCTGGACGCAGCTGATAAACGAAAAACCGGATATGTATGAAATATCGACAAAGAGGGAATGACGTTGCGCTTACCGGACATCGAGATATCCAAATCTGATGATGGATAAATTGTGAAAGGAACTAAAACATAACTGCTGCGTATTTAAAATAATCAACGAGCGTGAGACACTGAGGCTAGCGGCCTTAGACACGTATTTAGAGTTTTGACACCCCGGGTAAAATTTTATTTGCACCCCTACATACCCCCTCAATCGTCCAACTATCCGGGGTTGGTAAATTGAGTCCCAAATGACCCTAACTCGGTAAATTGAGTCCCGGGGAAAAATAGGTAGTAGGTAAGTTGAGTCCCAGATAAAATAAGGTAGTAGGTAATTTGAGTACCAGGGAAAAACGATTTATATGCATTTAAAATTTAAAAATGTGCACTATACAATTTTTATTTGTGATTTGTGGACTTTCATTGACAGCATGTATATGATTTTGAAAATAGCAACATGCACTTTTATTGCATAAAAAATAATTATATAATTAATAAAAATGCATGTTGCTATATTCAAAATCATATACATGCTGTCAATGAATGTCCACAAATCACAAATAAAAATTGTATAGTGCACATTTTTAAATTTTAAATGCATATAAATCGTTTTCCCTGGAACTCAAATTGCCTACTGCCTTACTTTTTTCCGGGACTCAACTTACCTACTACCCATTTTTCCCCGGGACTCAATTTACCGCTTTCAAAATGTACCAAACTTATCTCGGACTCAATTTACCTAGCCCCCAACTATCATCTGCAAATATTTCAAGAAATTCCCACAAAAAGCTAAAAAGATAATAATGTTGTGACCTGCTTATCTAATAATAGTAAAAAAAATGTATCACATCAGCTGGGTATATGATCCTTATTACTTATAAAGTTATAAGTTATAACTATATTATATATTTATTGTTGTACTGCTATTATTATTTCTAGGATTAACCTTGAATTTATATTTAAGTTGAAATACCTCCAATCGGAAGCCTCTTCACTTTCTTCCTTCTATTTGTTTTGTTATCTTTTATCACTTGAGCTTATTATTCAATAATTGTAACAGATGGCGTAATATAGAATTTTGTTAAAAAGTAAAAAGATTCTTTACTGCTTCCATGGGCACCACACTGCATACTTTTGTATCACTGGTCTAGTACTCTAGTACATTGCTAAGGATTTTTAATTGTTTCAAAGTTTTTGAAAATTACTCGAAATGATTACCAATGGGCAATGATAAATTATTACATTTTCGAGAGGCGAATGGATTAAAATATTTCAGTACAATTAATTTAATTTAAAAACTTGAATTGTATAACTTAAATGTACTTATTATAATGTTTATATAATTTTATTTGTACATTACTTCAAATTATGAAAATTATAAAAGTGGAAAAGCTTCATGGCGGGGAGATATATTTTGAGCAATCGATTTCAACTGGCGAAGGTTCATGACTCACTGTTTTATTATAAGTCGATCAAATAAATTTAAATTTGTTTAGGCTATTTTTTCGCGTGCAAACGGCCGCTTTCATTTATTTATTTTCGGGCCACCTATCACATTATATTATAATAACAATTGGTGGTAAATATAAAAATATAAAATACATGAACAGTAGCTTTTAATACGTATACTCGTATATGACATCAACTGTTCGTATTATACGGCAATATAATAATATACTTATCCACGCATACACACACGACGTTCGGTTTTGTCATCGATGAAATACATAATATAATGAATAAAAACAACGTTAATGTTCTTTACACGCCATCGTGTGTATGCATATACAGGTACGCGTGGTTATTATATACCTACTGTGAACTACACACAGTATATTGTCACCAAGACAACGCATGTATATTAAATTATTATTATTATGTAAACACACACACACACATATAAATATATATATATAAATAGTTGTATATATATGTTATATAATATAAACATTAAGACCCGGGGTACTTAGCTCCCCGCCTTAGTCCGCGTGCGATAATAACACGGTCCTTGTAATGTTTTCTCATTTTTTTTTTTTTTTCACCCGACCGAATATTATTATTACATTCTGTGTATTAAATTGTACGTTCTTTTTTGACGTGTCTCAAAAACTTTCATTAAGCGTATTGCGGCGCAGGACGATACATATAATAAACCACGTTGCATATTATAATATGTATATTACGAAAACCCACTACCCAGCTCATATAAAGCTGATGAACAAACAAAATAATAGTATTAGTATTTTTTTTTCTTTTTACGTGGCGAAACTCCAATATTCTTTTAACACGAGTACCTATGTGTGTGTGTGTGTGTGTGTGTGTGCTACTACTGCACACACGGGTTTAACACGCGTATACATAATATACTGAAGTTCTTATCGAGTGCCGTCGTTCGTTTTAAATTGTGCAAATATAATAATGTGTACGCTTTTTACGGTTTTCGATTATGCACTCCTCGAAAAGAAAAAAAATCCGCCACCACAAACGACCGCATACGAATCGCTTTTTATATTAGCGGCGGAATATATTAATGTATTATTCGGCATGGCGAAAAAAATCGATTGCGAATTCGTTCTCAAGTGTGCATTATAATAATAAGTGCTTGCCAAATCATAATCAAATACCTGGGTAATAATAATAATAATGATAATATTATACTACATGTATATTTCAATGTCCTAGCAACTGATATCGGGCGAGGATCGAAGAAAAAGAAGAATACAATTATTTATCTAAACCACATACGAGTAGCTGGACTAATTAAGAGCTGACACTCCGTGGAGCACACTATTTTTACTGCCACCCCCCCCCCCCCCTCCTCAAAAAACAAAAAATCAATAAATAAAAAATAGGGACATAGCTTATTGAAGTACATAAATGAATCTGTTAAAAATTGTTTTCAAACAAACATAAAACTAATTGTAATGCAACAAAGTAGCTTATAATGTAATGGTTAATTTAAAAAATAAAATAATTTTATGTTATTCTGTTCAAATTAAAAAACATATTTTTGGATTCATTGTGGTAAATTTATTCATCAGTTCTTTCATTCAACGATTTTAAAATTTAAAATTAATGATAATTTCAAAAACCTTTAAACGCATTTAAGAATGAAAACTATTTTTTACCAAATGAATTTGAAAAAGATAGAAAACCAATAGTTCTAAATTAGAAAACGATGTTTCCAAAGATGATGTATAATGGCGATGATAGTAGGTACCTACTATAATATGTAATAATTATCTTCTGATAGTAAATTGTCAACAATATTTTAGAATTGTAACAATTTGTCTTCAACTTATATTTCTAAATCAACAGTAAAAATAAAAATACAAAGTATTAATATTGAAATGATTTAATATCACGGTTACAATTTTTGAATTATTTTCAAAAATGACATGGCGATTAAAGTATTAAGAAAAACAAATGATTTAAAGATCATTATCATAACACCTAATTCATTTTTTACAAGTGGTTTAAAATCATCTGTTTTTTAGAAATTCAAATCGGGATTTGCTGCAGCAAATGTTCCTTTTGAACAATTGGATCTAATTAGATTAATGCAGCCTTGTAGTCGTGCCAGGAGAATCTTTTCGGCCTATTCGTGCAAGAATAAAATTTGAAAAAAAAACCTATATAACCATGGCAATTGGCGCACATGTAAGGGCTATATAGGACTAAGCCCCTTAAAAATTACCCACTGAAATATTTCTAATTTTTTTTTAAAGCTTATTCGACATCATTATGGTAGGGCGTTAGCTCTCCCAAATCTCAAACGCTACTTGCAGTGGTAGGTATTTCACCGCAGACTGCAGAGTCCAGCTATAAACGGTACATATACCTACCCGCCTTCATATTATTATAGCATGATACTCGCAACGATGTGCATTATACATGCGCAATGCGTTCGTATAATATTATAATATGCTGTTATTACGCTTTTCATTTGTTTCGTTTTATAATAGTTCAGATCGAAATTCGACCGGCGCAGATAAGTGATGATGGCGAGTGCGGATTGTAATATTATTTAAGTACGCCCGTACCGGCGGTGTATCAAGATCGTATGATATATATAGCTTGCCGCGGCGTGTTCCAATACTAATACCCACTCATACAACTTGCACCGCAGCGGTACCTACCCGTATCATTACGTAGTGGAACGTCGTAATTATTGTTAACGTTATTGTACATTATTATATGTAATAACATGGCCGCCGACGATGGCAGCGATGTGCAGGTTACCATGGATGTACCTACGTGTGATACGCCGCGCTTATAATAGTATCCGCCGGTATACCTCTATATATAGGCGCATACGACAACAACTACTACAGTGGTATAATATCATATAACGAGTGGCAATCTATAACCCTTTTGTGTAGGTATATATATGCCTGTACGTATCGTGTAGTATATCATATCGGTATATTATGTATAATACGAGGCGCGCGGTGCACGACGCGACACCTGGAGAAACCGGGACCACGATACTGCGATATCGCTACACTTTATAATAATAATAATATTATTATTATTGTATTTTATAGCTGCAGGTACATAATATAATAATATGCGTAATGAAATGCCGCGAATAAAACATGCCTATCGACAATGCGAATCCGTATCAGTGTCGGAAAATGGAAAAAAAAAAAAAGGTAATAATAATAATAATGATGATAAAAATTCCGCGAGCCCATTGTGTGCTAATGGAGGACAACACGTGTGCTTCAGCGTCAGGAGCAGCACACGCACCGCTGCTGGTGCACAGTTGTTCACGGACCCGACCCACAACGCGACACGACTACTCGTGTTGACGTCTGCGGTATAAGACGAAAAAATAGCGGAAAAAAAAAAAGGCAGACCATTGAATATTGGGCCGACCGCTATGTAAATCGACCGGCGCGAGGTAGACGCGATAAATTTTAATCCCAGACTACGATTGTGCGACCGCGTCGCTGTTATTATAAGGACTCCGGCGCAGCGCCGCTTAAGACAATAATGATAATAATAATAATAATATAATGTATACGGTTTTGCGATGTAACGCAGAGTCAACGACAATTTGACTATTTTAATTCGGTCGGTCGGACGGGGGGAAAAAAAAAACACCGCGCGTCGTTTACAATATAAGAGTATATTATAGTAGGTATATAGGTATGTAATAATGAAATATTGTGTGGTGCTCGTTCGTGACGAACAATTGGCGGACGGGTGGTAGGAGTAAAACCGAAAAAAAAAACTAACGACATACTGTTGCAGACCTCATCGCCGCCGGTTTGCCCAAAAAATTTCGGCGCGAACTGTTCACGATATATTATGCTCGCGTGTACGTTATAAGAATACCTTGAAAGTTGAAATACAATAATATATTATTAGTATAATATTATTATACGCACGTGGACACAAGGACGTCGTCCGAAGAAGTCGTAATTAATTTATTGTCCGAGCACACATATTGTAACATATACAGCCATAGAGGTATTGTAATAATATTATAATGCCTTGTTCGACGACGGAACGCCATAACGGAGGTCCTGGAATTTATGTTTTTATACCAAGGTACCTATAAGGCGATCGCTCGGGTCAAGGAGATATAGGGACGATGGTGAAAATTTAAACGAAAAAAAATATTCACAACGCTACACATCTTATAAAATTAATCATTATGCTTATAAAATCATATTATTTGAAATCACACGACAGAACAATATAATATTAAGAGCAATAATAAATAATTTAATAACATTTGACCGCACAAACATTATAATATTATTATACCCTACACTCTTATGATAAACATATGATTACGTATGGTAAATATAATAATATTTTATTATATTCTTTATGGAGTATATTTTTTTATCGATTTAAAAACACTTTAAGACTCTACTTTAAGTATCAACTAAGAACACTAAAACTGTGCTATCTATTGTTATCATATTTAATATATTAATATATATAATATAAAAATTTTAAACTCGTTGTATAGATCATGTCCACTAATTTTATAAAATGTATTATACATATATTATGTGTGTGGGTTTTTTTTAAACAAAAACCCATTATCGTCGCACCTGGTGACCACAACATTGTTTTTGTTTTTAATTGAATGTCTAGTTTCAATGATAAATGCTTTAAATTTAAAATGGCTCATCAAATGAAACGATGACATCACACAAAAACCACGCGACAGGTGAAATAAGATTTAATGAACTTTCGCTCGAAAGTAATAACCACGTACAAAAAAACAGATCCGGTTCTATTATAAAAAATATATTTTCACGTCGTAAATGTCAGTTGTCAATGCGATATTTCTTATGTTTACAAACAAAATTGGAGGTCTCGTATAACATGCATCTATGATCTATGGCCTATGCAAATGCAAGTGTGTATTTATATCTATATGGTTCATATGGTTTCATATCTACCCAGTATACTCATTATATTATGATGTACAAAATTGTGTAGTCAATAGCATTGGTTTCCAAAAATATGTTTCTCACGTCACATAATTATCAGTTTTAAAAGTTTTGTCATAATTTCGATAAATATTTTGTACTTCTTAATATAATATATCTGAGAAAAAATAATAAACGGACAACCTAGATATTGAATTGAAATTTTGAAATTTTTATTTTTATTTTTGTTATAGCTACTAATTATTTTTATTATTTTATATTTATAATAGCTTTCATTAGACAGTTCGAAATGTCTCGAGTTAAATTTATTTTGATAGGTACCTATTGAAAATTGTTTTCAAAAATTAATTATAACAATATTTTATTTTTATTGGCCTAAATTAAAAAAAAGTTTAAATTTTCATCTCACACTCGTAATATTATTACAGCACATCAATTATTTTAGATTAAATATTTGAATATAAGAATGATAAATTATAATGATAATATGAATAAAAAATCAATTGAACAAATAAACGTTTTGAACATAATTAAAATTATTACGCATTTATAAAAACTAAATCGTCTAACTGGAAGCTTATAAACGTCGAATTCATTCCTATTAATAATTTTCATTATCGAGTATGGTCTAAAGTAATATTTTACTATATTAATTTCGTGACGGGATTCGACTGGACGAGGAAACAAATAATACTTTTTGATTTTTTTTTATCGGATCACAACGCTTAAAAGTTATGCTGAACAGAGACCCCATCGATTAATATTGAACAAGCCAAGACTTATTATTCAAATGTGGGACAGATGAACGTCAGAAGATAGCGCCAGTAGTAACCGCAAGAAAAATAATTCACTATTCAATTCACATTTCAAATGACGAAAATTAATTTGTATGACCAAAATTGTATTTTAACGATTTATGGTAGACTGTGGTCCGTGTTGAGTAACACATTGTCAAATATAATGTAATGGATTATTTAATTATTATTTAACTGCGATCAACATTTTATTCTTGTAATCGTTATTCAATTGGGGATTTATTTTTTGAACACTGAGAAAAATATATAACACTATTTACGTGGAAAATGAAGCAGTTCAATATTATATTGTTCATGATTTATTATGATATTTATATTTTGCTTCACGATATCAATAGCTAATAAAAACAAAGTTGAAGCTTATATATATATTTTCTAAAGAGCTTAGATCCAAAAAACTTTATCCATAAATTTACCGCTTCCAACGTCAATGATTATATTGTGATAAAAAAAAATCTTAAGGCGAAATGAATCCAAAGTGCCAACTGCGTCCAATGCACGATATAAATATACAAATATATATATATATATATAAATAATGTATAATATAAATATAAATATAAATATAATGTAAGTAAGCTTTTCATAAAAACCAAAAACACCACAGTTTTCATAACACTAGGATATGTCGAATAAAATTATGTCCGATAATCTCGTCGTTTAGAGATACGTACAAAACAATATGGATATAAAATATATAATATGGTATTATTGGACGTATAAAATAATACTAAAATAAGTGCTATATATTTTTATAGCGTTATATATTGTCACTTCACGGTTTCTTTATGTGTGCCTCATCGTCCACTCGGAAACGCAACGTACAGCTGTAGAGGAAATGCAACTCACAATTGCAGCTGCAAAATTATTATAGAAGTAATACAATTAAAAATAATAATTACCCCGCCATAAGTCTAGACGTATCCACTATAGATTTCGAGTGTCATTTGGCAGTCAATAATAATTATTCTAGTTTTCATATGTGACTCTAATGAAACGATGTAGATGGCAATAAAAGATGATGTAAATTTATTACATGGTGACGAGTTTAAGGAAACTAATTTTTAATCGCTCGTGTGTATACTTGGCAGCAGTGGCGAGAGAAATTAGGTCAGACTTATGCGGCAATCATGTTTGGTTTGTGGCTTGTATGAGTTTAGTGAACGTGTGTGTGCGTTTATATATCGGGATCGGAGACTTTCGCGGTGATCGATTCGCAAATCGCCAACTTCCGGCAGGAAGTAACCACTTTTTTTTTATTTGTGTTTCATTCTTTTTTCCCCGTACCGTTGTTTTATATTTTCCTCTCGCGTCGTTTGATGCCCCTGACCGACTGGCAACGCACGCCACACCGATGTTTCGTGAATCCCGTAAACAGATCGCCGTAAAAAAAAAAAATCGAATAAAAAAAATGAATCCCCTTATCGTCCGTATCGATTGTTATAGTCGCCGCCATGAAACCACGAACACATAGATATGGCCATCGATTAATACTAATTTAACTAATGGTATTGCTTAAGAAAATTTGTTTTTTTTTTTGATACCACTAATTTCGACATCAATAATTTTTATATCATGTCTCGACGTGTAGTTATGTTTCTTGGTCCTCAGTTATAGATTAGTTTTTAATTCGTAAACGCGTAACCAGTCGGTGACGTTTACGACGTTACGTTATGTATTAATATTCTTTGCGGAGAGTTCTGAGATGTAAACTGTTATACTCGGCAGGTGCTACGCCGCGGGGGCGGCCCGGGAACAAATCTCCATTGTCGGAATGGGCGGGCGCGAGCATGCGCGCGAAAAAACACCCGGCACACACTCCGACGGGTCCCCTAATCAATAATACCCCTTTGCAGATTTCCTTTTATAATTTACAAAAAAAAGAATAATAATAATAACGAGAAGAAGAAGCAGAAGAAGAAGAAAATCTAAAGGGAAAGAAAAAATATTATACTCGCGCACGCCCGCACGCACGCGCCATAGTACGGTTATTTTATTATTATTATTTTTCGGTATTAAAGTGTAAATTCGGAAGTGCGGAAACGATTTTTTTTTTTGGGGGTTGACAGAGTAAAAAACTTTTAACGTGCTGAATTCACGGTCGACGAAAATAAGCTACAGCTGATGAAAAATATGAAAAAAAATACGTCTTACGAGTCTCTACTAAACGATAGTATATAAAATAAATAAACGCGTGGCGCAGTCCGAAGATACAAACATAGAATTTTATTGACTATAATAATATTATACACATTGTCGGTAAAATATTTCACTGAAATTTGATTTTTCCATTTAAAAAAAAAAACCGTTATAGGTATAATAATATGCAATTCCCTCTCCAACGGTAAAATACTTAAATATATTAATATATTGATTTACAAAAATAAATGAAAATATACTATTTCACCTCTTGTGTAACACTAAGGACACTACAAATCGAGCGTATGTATACACCTTAACTGCAGTGTGATATAGATAATAGATTATAGTCACTCGAAAAATATAATACTATAGGTATCTGGTATTTATTACGTAGGTATAGGTATTTTATTTATTACGAAAATACTATAATAATACTATGAATTTGACGGTTTAAATATGATTTGATAATATATTTCTGTAAGTTTACGCCAACAGACTACACCTTCTACTATTGTGAATAAATATTTTTTGAAATTAAAATACTATGTTTTGAAATTATATTATTACCTAGGTACACATAAATTGATGAGATATATATTGTCTTGTAATATTAAATTCATATCATCGATGTACAATCTAAAGGAAGGTATGCAATCTAAACAATTACAGCTCACAAATAAAATTGATTGGTTGCAATTTAATTTAAATTTTATCGGAATGCGTTGAACATTTTTTTCTGGTAGCCAAAACTTTTTAGCTTGGAAGTAAATTATTGTATTACAATACAATGCCACACATCATGCAAAATTCATTCATTATGCAGATGTTATAAGTTATATATTTTGATTTTGATTTCTATTATTGATATTATTGATCAATTAAATATTAATAATAATATATTGAGTACTTTTATACATATTCTATGCTGTATATATAGTATGTTATAGTGAATAAATAAATGTGAGATTGTGTTCCGATTGAATTGATTTCTCTAGACAAACAATATGCGATAGCTGTGGGGACGACCTTGTCATAAAAATAATTCGGCTTTATGTCGTCGTTATGCGTCGTTTTCCCTAACCAATCCTAAATGTTTACAACGAATACCGCGGTAAGTGTATACGCATCGTGCTAGATTTGGACGATTTTCTTCCAGCAAAGGTGTGAATTTTATAATAATTTGTTCACAAAAAATAAATTATATTATTTAATTGCCTTTAATTTACCTATATTTTTTTTATTGGTCAATATTATGAAATTTTTACGGTTTCTGTACGACATGTGTTCGTGGCACACGATACCAATAAAACCATGTTACCTATACATGCGTATGTACACCAAACATGTTATAACAATTTGAATTTTTCAATCACGTTGATCAACACAGATAAACGAGAATCATTATGGTATCCCACTCTATATAGTCATATTTTATATATATAAGGTAATAATAATAATTACTATTTATTTTATTAAATGTGTACGTAGCACGTAGTACGTAGATATATATTATTAAGTAATATACATAATATTATATAGGTACACTTTACAGCGCTACAGCATGAATAGCATAATATAACTAAGTAAATAATACGCTTAGGTAAGTTATATTCGTTTTTTGAACGAAAAAGAAGATAAAAAATATTCATATCCTAAACGTTGTTGTCAGTGTTTTTTTTCTCCGCCAAACGGCGCTCATCGGAAAACGTCATCTTATTATATGCCACCGCCGTCGTTCTCGAAATATTGGACACTTTGAGGCGAAAGCTCGCTCTTCCACTTTCTCGTCATGTTTTATACACTCTAGACGGAGAAGATGTAAAAACAAATATGTAGATTAGATATACACTCGGTTTTCATCCGTCGATCAAACTGAACGTTATACGCGTCCAATTCCCTGGCGTGTGGCGAGACGGGGACCCGAATACCGCGCAGCAGAAACTATATATATATGCGCGTGTATGTGTGTATTGTATATATCTATAATGTACATATAATATATAGGTACGTTATACACATAACATAATATGTATGTATATTATATAATATTATATAATATACATACGCATGTATGAGAAACCCCTTTCCGTTCGTTTTTCGTTTTGATGAATGTGATAAATCTAAAAAATAAAAAAACAAGATAAATAAAACAAACATCCAAAACACCATAGACACACGTATGCCTGACATACATAATATAATGTGTATGTGTATGTGTGTGTGTGTGTGCGCGTGTGCGTGTGCGTGTGCGTGTGCGTTCAGAGTGTGTATATATAATATTGTGTTATATAGATTGACGAAGGAAGAAACGGAAATGAAAATATATCACGTGCAGTTCATGTATATATTATATTATTGTACATCTCAGGTCTCACAGATTCCTTTGTGTACTGCAAAATATAAATATAAAAAAAGTATAACCGAGTATGATATCGGACACTCGTAAAATTATTTCAGCGAATTATTACATTATTTTTCTGCGGGTTTTCTTTCTCTCGTTTTTACTTAGCATCATCGTTATTATTGATGATGCTGTGTCATGCAGTATATATTATATTTATATATATATATGTGCATGTATATTATATACAGTATACGAGGGACGAATACCCATCTCGCGTCCTGATCCACGCACCCTCCGCCCGTCGAGGGGCCAGTAGCGGGTAAATGAGATCGATTTTTTCGCTCGGGGGGCATGAAAATAAAAAGAAAAAAGTGTATTAAAAAAATAAATATATATATCGTTGAATGGAAGTAGAATTTAATAAATAATGAGAAACTTTAATAAGTTTCTTGAGACCCGGATGGTAGTGATAGAGAGAGAGAAAGAAGAGCTTAAATTACGTGGAGGAAATTATACGAATTTTTCATTGGTGCGCGGGGATACATAATAAATTAAAAAAGAGAGAGAGAGCGATTAACCGAGGAAAAAGGACGGAGAAACGTTTTCTTCTAATTAACTCGGGTACGGTGCGTTTATATTTAGCTGCGAGTTTGCGCGCGTTAATGATACGCCCGGAAATTAATTAAGCGCCACCCGAGAGCCACGCCCTATTTGTATGCTTACAGGCCTGTATTGTTTTTTCGCTTTTTAAGAGCAGAAAAAAATCATCTCTCATACACATTACATAATACATATCTTACATTTTTTAAGCCTTCGTGCCCACTATGTGGGTAATTAACCTATAGTCTACTAAGTACTAACTATAGTAAACTATAAATAGTAGGTAGGTAACTAACCTATACCTATTTGCCTATATTAAAAACGTAACGTTTTATCATATATTATAAAATTATGAAATAAAGATAACGTTTTAAATCGTTAAATTAATTTTTCATCATTGATTATATAACACTAGGTATTATAATATTTTTGTTACCATGCCTTATATATATCCATATATAAGTCATATATCTTCGTTTTAAAATGTTTTGATGATTAGATAAGCATGGTTGTATAAATTAGCATATTCTAATTTTTAATCAAATTGTATAAATTATAAATTTAATATTTTATTAATATGTCTACAGGTATATTATTATTATTCAACTACTGACCGTTATTGATGTTTGAATGTTGATCGTTTAAAACTGTATTTACAATTTATTTTATATAATAAATAATATAAACCGTTCTCAAATATTTGGAAATAAACTAATCAATTATCACTTTTCGTTGTTGCCTATGTCTTACAGTCATACATAACCATAACTGGGCGTAGAACACAGTACAATACAAAATCAATGCAACATTATATTATTACCAATCAGAAAACTGAATACGTTTATAGAAGCTCAACTCTTTTAATTTTCAAAAAGTAAAATTAAATTAAACAATTTGGAGGTGTCTAGATTACTTATCGAAAAAATGTTATGTAAAAAATGAATACAGTAAAATTTGAATTTCGATCAGTTTACATAGATGTTATTTACGAAACATCTCAAAGTATATTTTCTCGTCATACACAGCTAGGCTTATAATTTCATAAAAGTCTTAAAAAAAATCTCAGATAATTCCGATTTTTCACTAAATTTAAAATTTAGCAACATGTTACTTAAATACAGAATATACTATAGAGTCCTAAAGCTTAATTATTATTTAATATTTACTAGTAGGTACATGCATACGACATTGTATACAAATAAATTCATACAATGTTTGATAAGCATCAAATACAAAGTCACCACGTCCACACTCCAAAAAGAAAAAAACTAAAGCTGCGCCCAATGATTACCTACAATATAATACGTATAGATGTGGGTATGCAACAAAATCAAATACAATAGAGTATACCGATTGTCATAAAGAATCAAACACTAGAAAATATAGTATACATATCTATAAAGACAGTAAGAACGAAATTATATAAGTACATAATATAATATACATGAGACCACTGTTCGAATCACACGACAGAACCATTAGTGATCCAAGCGGCAGTCGAATATTAAATAATATCTGAACAAGTCAACTACATTATTGCGTTATTATTTTATCGATTCTGTGAGCGATTGGCTTGGAGCAATAAAAACAGTACTTACCTACCTATATTACAATTAATAATATTGTTATATTATTTAAAACTTATTGTACCCGAGGTTGTATTTGAGATAAAGTCGGTCTTTACGACGCTAAATGTAAAACCCACCTCCACTTCACCTCTGATTCGAGATCAATTTTTAGATCGACAAATTGCATTATACTCGTTTTACAATAGCGCATAGACTGCGATTCAGTCTTCGAAAAACAAAAAATATTCGTCCACAATGCGATGCAATACTCAATAATATTTACGTCCTAATTCCACGTAGATATAAATTAAAAATGGTTTCTGTGAAATGCTGAATAAAATTTCAACTCAATACTCATTAATTTAGACTCACTAAACTCATTTTTATTGAAAACTAAAACCGTCAATAATATAAAGTCAACAACATAATGCTAGGCTCCATAACAAAACTATGTCTTATGATATAGGTAATAACTGATTAGGAATAAATACTAATAAATATTAGTATTTTTAAATGTTATAACATTGAGTACAACTGCTCCTTGGTATCTATTATTTTTTTTTTGCATAATCGCATAGCAAACACCCAAAGATGCAAATTATAATAGTTATTGACCTAGGTGTTGTAGATTTATTATTTATTTATTTTTCATCAGTTATTTCTAAGCCCGTGATGTCAATTATCTTATTTGAAACCTAAATAAGTATTATTATCCTTTTATAAAAAATGTATCTATATGAAATATATTACTTGTTGTCCGTATGACATATATGTATATAATATGTTATACAATGAAAATATTTCAATTTAGACAAGTACAATATAATTTTTTTTTTTTTTTTTCATTAAAGTCATGTGACTGAAATATTTAAGTCAGAAAACGTTGAATTCTAAAACTAATAAATATTTAAATAAGACATAATGTCAATTTGATTGCATAATCAATAATACATATTACATTGTGTTTAAATTAAACGTCTATTGCACAATTGCACGCAAAATGTTAAATGTATCTATAAAATATATTTTATTTTTTTATAAACGTATAAAATTGAATACTATAGTTTTACGATCAGTTTTATCGGTACTGATAATAAATAACTATTTTCACAAAGTATAAATGTAACCATCTAGATTTAATGTGAAAAAAGTGAATGTAGCTTATATCATTATCATTAAGCCGCTTTGATTAATAATTTAATTGCCATAGTTTGGGAATCACCCGAAGTTGTACAGTTTAAATAAGTGAATGGTAATTAATTATAATAATAACAACATAACGTACTAAACATAATTAATAACAAACAACTTAATTCCTATTCTATATAATAAATAGTATAAAAATATATTTAAATAAAATATGTAGGTATATAATTAGAAACTACTATATTAAATGAGTATTATAATACCTTACCATTTAGGTACCTTAAAATTAAGTAAAACTTTATAAAAATTGAATTATATCATACATCATATGTATATAATAAAATATAAATTTGTATAGAAGTTACACTACCACATTATATATTTCTAGATATCAAATTTTAGGTAATTAAAAAGCTGTGCCTATCTTTTAATATGATTTATTATATAATCATGAAAAAACCGCTAGTTTAATAATATTGTGCTAAAAAGAAAAAATGAAATTCCGAGAGACCTAAGGGGAATCCAAATACATATACATATTTCTTTCTCGCGGCCACATAATATACTATACATATATGTTTAAAATCGGAAATGTGATTTTTTCCTGCGTAAAGTGGGTCTTAAGCATATATACCTATAATGTTTGACTAGTCAAAAGGTTTTCTTTTTTTTTCGATTTTTCTGTCAAAACCACATTTTTTAAATTATTTGCATTTCGACTGTGCACGGCGATGGTGCCATCAATGGCCACGCATATTTCTCAGTGTTATCGAAAAAAATCGATTTCATCTGGAAACGAGCATTAGTCAAATAATGTGTTTCTTCGTCAATTCTTTATATGTGCGCGTTATACGTCGTATATATATATGATATAATGTGTGTGTGTGTATATGTGTACGTATTTTATACATTTTTATTTTTTTTTTTTTTTGCTCTACATCCCCGAACCGAAGTTTAATAAATGACCGTCGGACCTTTTTTGGCAATAAAAACGCGCGCGAGCATTCGCGCTGAGTTGGCGAGAAGACGGAAGAAGAGGTAGGCATGGAGGAGGAGGAAGAGAAGATACTGTAGGAGAAGAAGAAGAAAACGGTTTCAATCATAGTTATGAGCGCGCACGGCAGGGCTCGGCGGACGCGTTATTAAAGGGAACGCGGTTGAGGGGGTGGAAGAAAAGGAAAATTCACTCCGCTCCGCCGCACTGCGCAACTGAACGTTTTCCCTCCGATATATCTGGAAAGGAAAAAACTTGTTTTAGCCTTATATAAAAAGCTCTTAAAAGCTTCGAGAAACTGTTTTCACTTTCCCCATCATACCCCGCCACGTCCGTGGGTTCTGTATATAATAATAATAATGGCTCACACATACATCCGTCGACCGGGGTGGTGGCTGCGGTGGTAGGAAAAGTGTTGGATACTCAGACGGGGGTGACGGGCCGGGGGTTTACGATACGGATTTATGAAGTTTAATTTGAGATGAACAAAAAAAAAAAACGGTAAGAAAACGAAAGAAAAAAGGGGAAAGATGGACGACGGCCGTTGTTATACGCTAGCGACTGTGATGTCGAGCTCCAATGGAAATGGGTTTTAACGAGTCATTGTCCCGGGGTCAAGTGTGTGTGTACGCGAAAAGGAAAAAATAATAATAACGGTTCGAAACAAAATTATTTTTATTGTTCCATTTTTTTATTCTGAATTCCAATATCACGAGGGTGGTCGACGGGCGACGGGAAAAGACAATCAACCGAAATGCGCGTATAATTGCGTATTTGCGTCGAAAAATATTATTATATTGTAATATGTATACAACAGTAAGTTATTATAATAACATTACGATCTCGGGTTCGATTTATGTATACAATCGATGCATAAATTATTGATAAAAAAGTGAAATGTAATATTAAACATTGTTAATAATATACTTATATTTTATTTGTTATGTGCACTGGTTAATAATTTTAAGCCAACTGCCTGTTGGTATAATGTCTACCATCTACGCAGTGCATTTTAATATATTTGGTGTTTTCGTTTATCAGTTTATCACTATGTGAGAGTAGGCGTGATCTATGTTCTTATATAGCCAAAGTTTCACGCTTGGAACCAACTCGTCTGCTAAAGTGGCTCGAATATTCCTGGCAATTGACACTATTGATATGTAGAAATATCCAGCTTAAATAGCTCATATTCCGAAGTTAAAGATTACGTCCGATAGATTCCAAGTACGAGTCAAATTGGATTCAACGATATGTTTTATGTGTCGGATAGTTGAAATCATAATATTAACATAGGTATAGTCTTGTTAACGGATTGTATAGGTATCCATAACACTATGTTCGTGCTGTGATTGTCACACTGCAATATCGTGGTTCATGGGGCTGTGATAATTCAGGAAAATTCACTTAATAAAATATAGTATAGGTAATTATGATAAATTGGTTGTGAGTCTCATATCGTGAACTCAATTATAAATGCACATTTATGGGTACGAGATGAAAGACAAGGAGAAAGCTGGTTGTAGATAAATTTGCTAAAAGTGCATTATCTACAGTATACATAATAATAGTTTTGAAATTTTAACTATGTCTTTTAAAACACGATTGTTTGATCGTTTCTCATAATAACCTTACAAGTAATTATAATTTAGATATCCTAAAGGATTTTATCAGATCCTTTTGTATGTTCATAGTAAATACAATAAAATGAATTATTATAAAAACAGCGGTTGGATGATATTATTTTGTTTGAAATTCTAGAAATAATTACTCGTACTTAAATTTACAGCTCTCGAATGTATATTGTATATACACTATGAACTATAATAATACCTAGTGTTAATGTTTAAGTGCAGAAGAAACGTTGAGGATGGACTGTTAATTATATAAGGACGATTTTTGGTGAACTGTTTCATGATATTCATATAGGTACTATAATACGTCTATACATGCAGTGTTCGTCCGTTAAAAGAAATATTATTAGAATGATCCTTTGGTACGTGTACATAATAATAAAATGTATACCTAATATAATATATTGAAATATTTGGGTTGCAGATATATAATTAATCGGTGCGGTCGAGTAAGTAGGTACTTCCATTATCTGCATATTATAATATATTATATGTATAATATGTATGTATATAGTGGTTGCACGCGCGTGATCCAAGGCGGGGAGGGGCGCGAGGCGAGGTCAGGATGTCCGGAAATCAAAAATCGACCCGAAAACGGCGAAACGGCCGTTCGGGCAGCATATTAATCACGACTTGGCGCGGCAATGGCCGTCTATAATACTACTATACTGCTACTAATAATAACGATGATTATGATGATGATGATGATGATGATAATAATAATAATAATATCTACAACGAGAGAGGAGTTTTGCGCGTGTTTTGACATTAACGGCGCGGTGGGCGAAACAATCGTGTAGGTACGCTCTAAACGTGTATACACATATACATAACGTATAGGAAATGACTAAATATCCTGTGCGATTTCCGGGACAGACGGAGAGAGAAAGACAAAGACAAAAACAGAAAGTGATGGTGAGTGAGCGAGAGAGAACTACGACGACGTGCGGAGAGCGACAGAAACACAGCGTCCCGTTTTAAACGGGTGTAGCGTATATTCACAGTTCACTTAATAAAGGGCTAATAATCACGACGAGTGCCCTCCCCTCCCCGCCCCCACCACCCGCGGACGAGTATCCGTCGTGCACTCGGTTTCTGATGGAATTAGTTTTCGGCATCGTTTTATGGCCGGCGCGAACGCGGCGTTTAAATTTTAAACGCCTGGTCCGGATTAATCACGCACCGCCTAACCCCAGTGTAGCACCAGTTTGCGATCGGAATTCAAATTGGATTTTCGCGAGCGTTCCGTCCGGGGCTGCCGCCGCGGACCCGAATAATAAATAATAATTTATAATATAATGCGATCGGTGTATAAATTTGGAAACGAAATAAATAATAACTTTACAGCACCGCTGCACGCGAATCCGGGAGAATATAATTTACACGTTCCAATCTACTGTGCGCGTCGTCCGAACACGATCGCTCTGTTATATGTTTATTTGCAAAACCAATATATAATAATATCAGTGACGCGAATTAAAATCTTAGGAGTGATAAAATTATTAATACTTAACGGTCTGTCCACCTGAAATTATACATTGTTAATATATTAATTTAATTTTGGAACTATTGCGAATTGCGATACATACTCAAGGATGCTATTATTAAAAAAATAAATTTAAGCACATCTTTGAAAAACATAATTTATTGTATTTCAGTTTCAGACTACAAAATTAGACGTAAAACCTGACTTCACTCGTAAAAAAATTAATAAATTTAAAATACAGTATAATTATATCTGTAAAACTTCATTTTAATGTACCAGATCACAAAAAAATTGACGTCGGTGTACTTCGCTTTGTAAACTAATTCGAATCTAACCTTATAGATTATTCAAATTTCGGTTTTGTTTACTTCATAAAAATGTTTATGGTATTTTATTGCATGCGGCAATGTACCTACTCTGTAAAATACTAATATTTGAACAAAATGATTGTAAAAACTGGCAATTTACTTAATAACAATAATGATAATCAAAATTTGAAGTAAATTATAACGAAGTATTAATTATAAGCATTTTATAGAGGTCATGGCCTTTTAAATCACAATTCGAAGACCCATCGTTGAAAAAATTACATGATTACATTAAAACTTTTCGAAGGATCACCTCATAATGTATCTATTTTACACTATTTCAGTATTTATTTTTACGCAAAATAAACAACTTAATCTTTGTTAACATCATTTCGTTGCTCATGATATAACAGCCAGTGTTATTAATTAATATTATGTATATTTATAATACGTTATACAATATATTAATTTTTTCAATTATTAAAAACATTTATTTTTTTACTTTTCAAGTACACATACTAATTAGTTAGGTAATGTTCTTATAATATTTTTTAGTCGAGTGACATTTTAAACGTAGGTATATGTTATAGAATTGTAGATAGTAGTTAGGTCAGCATTTTGCAGTTGAAAATGATATTATAGACATATTATATATATATATATATAATAAACGGAATGGATTCAGCACTGAAGTTTATATATATGTGTGTCGAGGTGTTGATCGATAGATGACTAGCGTGCGGTCATGGACCAAGAGGAAAAAACCGAGAAAAGTAAAAAGAAAAAGCTATACACATACAACCCTTATGTAAATGCATTCGAGTTACGTCCAATTTGTTATCCCCAAAGCCACTAGCTCCGCCGTCACCCACCCTCTCGGCTATATACATATACCTTATCTCTGAGCAAACCCCTAACAAAGATAACCCATTTGAAAAACGTCCACGTATCCCTCCCCGTCCTCCACCACCTACCCACCGCTCAAACCGGAGCCACCCTCGCACCCGCACTCGCAGCACGGACGGGCCCGGTCTTAAGTGCAATCTCTTCGAATGTGTCTCACACGAGATCCCGGCACCGAATTTACATTGCTTTCCGACTATAAATATTTCGCATTAGTTCAAACGGCAATTCGTTTTGAATATTTTCGGCGCCGGCTCAATAATGCGTCTACTATTATATCATTATATTATAGCCACACGACCATCGGCGATCGCTAATATAATTATGAATATGTATTACAAATACAATTAAACAATAATTAATAATCGATGCCGGAACTGCGCGTGTTGCAAAATATATAGTAGCGAAAAAAGTAAGCATCAAACGTTCTCATTTTTATGAATAATTATATATGTAATATATGACGTGAATCAATATAAACGATGACAACCGCGGGCACTTTTTCTGCGCATTATTCGACTTCAAGACTTCGCACGCACATAATATTATGAGGTATATACTGCATATACTTAGTTAAAGTTTTGTCACGACGGCTGTAAGGTTTGGAATTACGAACACCGCGCGCGTTCGGTGGTTTTTTTTCCATTTCGTTAAAAATTCGTTTCATTTCTCTGTCGTGTGTGTGTATAAACCGCAGTGCGCGCCAGGGATAAGACTGGAAGACTGGTGCAGGACGGACTGCAGGAGGGGCGGGTTGGGTTTCGCTGGCCCGCTGAGCTTGGTTTTTATTTTTTTTTAAGCAGATACACACGCACCGAAAGCAATTGGGGAAAAAGGGATGATTAAGTTTTGATGTATTCCTCTCCGGTCTAAATCTGCGGGCATTTTTCCCCCTTTATTTCCTCTTTCCCTGCTTTTATTTATCGGTGCCCGGCAAGCTGCATGTCTGCAGATCTAAATAAGAAAACCAACATTATTGCACCGCAGTGAATATAATATAATATACGTATACTATATTCTTATCAGCGAGCGCTTTGTCATTATTATAATATACTATATACATCATATTGTGCCGCACCGAATACTATACACACGCGTATAAGTAGATATACATATTATAGGATTGTGGATGAGTGACCTGCCTGCGATTTTTAGTGATGCTTCATGGCTGTTTTTACCCACCAGATTATTCAAAATAAGTGGAAATCCCAAACTAAACGAATAATAAATTATTAGGAAAAGGATAAAAACTTGTAAGTAAGACGTATAGTAAATATTAATACCTGTATATAAAACGAAATCTGCAATATTATACGACCCAAAAGCCAAAATGTGATTAATATTAATATAAGTATTCAAGCACTATAGTTATTTTTATTTTTTCTAAACTACATCATTTTTTAACATGATAGCGTACAGTATACAATAATCAAAGATCCAAAGTTATGGCACAACAAAATAATCCTAAACCTTACGTCATTTTAAATGTATAGTCTGATAGTATAGAAACACTAAAAATTTAAATTTAAATTCATCCTTTTTGTACCAAATTACAAAAAAAAAAAAACAGAACAATAGTTTACCTAGTAGGTATTCTATTACATTGAAAATAAAATACAACATCTTAATAGACAGTAACAAAAGTTATCGTAATGATTTTATATTGTTTATTATAGTATAATATATAATAAATATTTCAGTACTTATAAGTGAACACTTACAACTTTAGGTTTAATTTTTAAGTTTATTTGTTGCCATAGAAATATTAGTATATTCACTGAAATAAAAATGTCGATACTACGTGTATATAAAGCGATGTATTACATATTAATATAATTATATCGTATTTTGATATTTAATATCGCATTAAATAATATATTCATTTATTTTTAAATCTATTATATAACTGCTATTTAAGAGCAATTTCTCAGCGTAACTGTGGATACGACACTAACATGCTTAATCTATATTCGACATGCTACACAAGAATTCATCGGATAAAGCATTTCCTGAAACAAAATTGAATAAATTATTAGAGTTTTTCTAGAGCCTGCAGCAAATTCAGAAACGAACGATTCAATATGTCGACGCTCGTTAACAATTAATACGGAATTCATCGTATACATTTTAAATCAACTGATGGAAATTTAAAATCAGTAAATAATATATTTTATAAATGATCTCAAAGAGGTATTCCGAGTGATTTTATGCGATACGATAACAAGATGAAATTTTTGAATGTCTAAATTTCGTAAACGAATGAAGAATCGATAAAATGTACCGAAGAGTTTTAAAAAATTATATTAATTATTTTTGTTGCTGAACTGAATTTATAAATTTATAAAATTTATCAAATGTATAGATTTTGCATATCCACGAGATTCATTCTGAGTTTAAAAATATATGAAATACGATTTTTAATCGTCAAAATATCTTCGCAAAAATATCTCTAGTAAAATATATCTCCGATTTAAAATATCTAATATAATAACTAAAAATAATATTATACGCTGACCAATTAGTATTATCTGATATATATATATATATATATGTGATAAATATCCCTAATATCTCCCATGAAATTTTTTTATAATATTTAAAATTATGTTATTGTAATTACAATATTATATATTATTTACAATTATATAGAATAAATTATATTATAATCGACTGTATACAATAATGCACGATTAAGTAATGTAATAAAATTATGTACATTTAGTTAGCTGTGCTAACCTAACCAGCTGTGTGTCTATACTGACATACTGTCGCATCGTTACAGTCATCGTTACGCCGATAAAGTCGTTTATCGTGGCGTGTAATCACAGTCGTGAAAAATATATCAGATAATACTATTGGTCAGTGTGTAATATATAGGAGATATTTTGTACTAGGGATATTTTAAATTGGAGGTTTAATTTTGAACTTGTAATCGCTTTTTTTTAATCCACTGTTTTTAAAAAATCGTATTTTGTATATTTAAGACCTAATGCATATAACTATTATGATATGTTTCTATGCATATATGGTAAAATTATGAATTAAAATTATGGATTTGGACAAATTTTATAAATATATATTTATTTATTAAGCTTATTTTTTAATAGTTTATGCAAGAATAATGTGATATTTTAGAATTTCTTGTATACTGTTTAAAACCATTAATTTCTTTACTTGTAAAGCCATAATCATATTAATTTTCAAACTTACAGAATTTGTATTCAATTTTGCTTTAAATTTGATAGTGAAATTTTGGATACGTAAGACGTAAGAGTATCTTGACAATATAAAATATTCTATATTCTTTTATTTTTATTATTACAGGCAGGCACTTATTATTATGTATTGTATTTAACTACAACTCTTTTAACAGTTTTAAATATTAATTGGATAATATCCATAATAAAGATTGTTATTATTTAATTATTATGATAATTAATTATACAGTATATATCATAATAATATCAGAGTTCTAAATTTTCCGTGCACATCAACATTAATTATTTTTTAATGCATGCATACTTAATGATGGTTTATTAGTTAGTGCATTAAATGCAGGTTGAATATATAGTGTCTACTTGGTACAGAGAATCCGTCCAGAAATTATTGCAGCTGCAGCTGGTGCAGTAGTGTTTTGCGAAGATCTTACAGTTTTAAATTAAATATTCGTAAAATTCGACAGACGATAAATTGTAATATTTTAATGTAATCGAATGTCAAACCCGTGTATAATATATAATACGCTGTAAAATTGACGCGCGAGTATCGATATACAGGGGTTTCCCCACGTCCATCCCCTTGGAGAAAACTCATATTGTGTAATACATATTATGTACAATATTATAATAATGTATGTGAATAATGGCGTTCGGTCCGACAGGTCTTTAATAACAATACGACTATAATATAATACGATCTACGAAATAATAATAATAATAATAATGCACGCCATTCACGCACTTCGCGCGCGTATTGCTCGGACCGGAACGTGTCGGGGATGACAGGAGGGGTAGATGAGTTCGGTCGTGTTTCGTGTTCAAAGTTATCCCGGGCCAAGATTTATGTGAGGGCCCCCGAAATTTAAATCGCTGCCGTTTTAATGACATAGGAAAACTATGGGTCAGCTTTTAATATCCTGTACAGGAAACGTCGCTAATTCCATGCTGGCACCGCCATTTATAAATACGTTCGCCGCCGCCACTCTCAATCGAACATATTCTCTCTCTATCTATCTCTCCTCACACCCATTAACTCTGTCTCTGTCGAAAACGGAATTCCGAGCGCAGTAAATCCGTAGCTAGTTTTCGCGGGAACACGAGTTTAATATACATAATAATATATATTATTATGTATTTTAGTATTTATGTGTACTGCAGGTGATGACTATAATGGCACACACTCGCACGAATCAAGATACACATATTATAATATTCATATGTATTATTGATTATTAAATTGGAATAATAATAACTGTATTATGATGCGTATAAACATAATTTAATATAAATATTTATTATAAATTAAGTGGTTCTGTCTCATGCTCGATTCGTCCACCAACCAGCTGAGGTGTATTCACCACAGCCAACCAAGGATCACCTTTTGTATCTTTGAATTTGAAAAAATGTTAAAGAAAAATAAAATATAGTAAAACTTTTTTGAATATTAGGGAGTTTCTTAATGTTAATTATTATTTATTTAATTTTCGGTTATGATGACAATTATAATATTATGTGGATGATAAAATTTACAGAGCGGTTTTTAATAGAAAAAAACCGTGTGGGAAACAATTTCACGTGGAAAATTTGTGTACAATTATAATATATATGTATATTAACGATATCGCGTGCATTTCCACCACTCTAGAAAGATACGTTACCTAACGTTAGCCGTGAAGAGGTTCTCACACATTATGATAAAACTAATATTATATAAATTTTTAAACTCAAATATATTATATATATACTATGTGTAGTAAGGGACGTGAGATTCAATTTATTTTTACGGGTTTCTACGATATAAGTACATTAATTGTGCGGGAAATATATTATACGTTCTAATCCGATTATTTTGACTTACAAAATATTGTAAGCGATCCTCCATTAGCCGTTTTAAGGAGAAAGGAAATTACTAAGTGAGTCTTTCGAACGGAAAAGTTAAAGCTTCAACTATTATACGCGTTTCATACTCGATTGACAATTACGGTAGCTAATAATTGTTTAATACTATTAATTTTTATATATATATAAATATAAATCTACATCGCCATTTTTATGCAACTATACGTTATTCACCGATATTTATTAAACACAAATCGGTGTACGAGTATTAAACACCATAAACTAGGTATAGACTATAGATACACTCTGTAATAGAAGACGTATCAAACATTTAACAAAACAAACTATACCTGATGTAATGACCTATTAATGTCATAACTCACAACTAACAAATTTATACTTTGTAATAAGTAATAACCTTTCAATATTAATAATCAAACAGAATCGAACATGATATATTAAATAATAATATATTATAATTTATAATTGGGATAAAAAAAATATAATATAAGATAAGTAGATATGATTAAATCATTTTTTGAAAAATATTGCACAATACACTTTGTTAAAACAAACCATAGTAATAATAATTAGAATAGAAACAACAAAAAAAGAACAAATTCTTTACAGACGTGCACCTAAAATGCCTATACAGAGCGCCATGTTATCATGATATTATATTATTGAAATGCACAAAAAAAAAAAAACAATTTATTTATACCGAGAAAATAGACACATTATTGATACAGATCCTTAAATAGAGAAAGGATAATCAGCTTTTTCACTAAGTACTTAATCATTATTTGTGTGTTTAAATGTGATTCACCCATAATATGGCCATATTAATCTGAAACAACGTTGATAAATAAATAATTTTGGATTTATGGAATATGATACGTTCTAATATTATAACTATAAGTTAAAAATTCTTAAGATACATATTTATTTGATTTACAACTTCTTAGAAGATGAACAGATATTAAAAAAAAATTTTAATTCCAGCCTTGACTCGCGACCTATACTGCGTCACTTATCATAAGAACTCATCGGAATAATTGTTGAATGATACTGCGAAGCATCACAAAAGTTTAAACGAATAATTATAGTATTGGAATTCTATTATTGATCATTCATATATTTTATATTATATCTGCGGTGTATATCGCATTAATTTGTTGTACCTAATAATATATTGAAAAATAGGTAAGTATTATAAATTCATAAGAAAAATAAAGTAAATATGTAAGTATCAATTAATATATTTGAAAAATTAGTAAAACATTTACTAAAAAACAAAGTGTATATTTTACATTACTCTATATCCGTAACATATCAATTCCTTAATTTTCATTCCAAAAGAAAAATAGCTATAGTATTGTGCTACTTATAATATACATGTAAGAGAAATGTGTCTCTCAGTTATATTGAATGACAATTTTGTAATTGATTTTCTTTCAAATGTGTACCTGCTACTATGTTGTGAAGTTGTATATTTCATTGTTACGATTACTTGGTTTAAGACCGTATCAATCAATAAATAAAAACGAATGGATGGTGTTACGAAAGTAAAAATAGCGTTTTTTAAACTGATTTTACGAACATCCGGTGTATTCTAAGGTTTAAAATAATTATTATTTAACACGTTGATCGACATGAGCTCTAATAGAATGAGATCTCTTTAAACTTTGTCCTGACCACTACAGGCTTTTTTTCATACGATTACATAAACACAGTTTTGCCAATTTTAAAGAATTAATGACAAAAAAAAAAAATAAATAATGATATTTGCAAACGTGTAACGACTACTAAAAGTGGTAAAACAGTACATTTTAAATCCAATAAGAAAATATTTATTATATTAATAGTATATTTATTATATTAATCATTATTAATTAATAATGAAGTCTTGCTAGAATCGATTTTTGTGAGCTATCAAAATCTATCTTCAAAGTAATTTAAAAGAAATTGAAATTTAGATTTCGAGGCCATTGTAAGTCACATAGCGAAAACCGATTATTTGGCAGTCAACGTATAAAACGTAATAGGTCAAATGACCGAACAAATCTATCTGTTAGTCAATATTTAACGATCAACATATTAAATATAATTATATTATAGTATATACAACTAGTTAAAAAATGAATAATGATCGTTATTTACGGTGTTAAAATGCCACGACCTCAACGACAGTCGCAATCATTAGTAAAATGATAATATTACATAACGCGACATAATCGAATGAGCTACTCACTGCTCAGCGACAATCTCCTATATTATAAAACAATTACTATAATTATTATTATTGTCGTTATTGTTGTATGAATTATAACACGTATATTACGGATTAACGAAACTGTCACCACGGTCGAGACATATTTTGTTTGTATTCAAAAAAGAGACGTGATTTAATTCAAGTCATATACGGGTCTCGAAATTAGCCCTCGTCCTAGCCGTTTCAGGCGACGTCGACTAGTCATCGTAGGTCCCACAATAACGCAAGGCCCCACAGTCCACAACGATGTATAATAGTATAATACGTATACCATATTTATTATTATTATTGTGCATTGAAACTGTTCTAAGGCGTACGCTGACAATTATCATTGTACATATTGTGTTATTCAATTCGGGCAATATATATCAATTACAATTAATTGCTTTATATCAACAATAGTACCTACTCATTGTTAAAATTATTTTAAAAATAATTAGTCCAATTTATAATAATATTATGTAATTTTATTGCATTTGAACAACGGTCGGGAAAAACGTATAACCAACCGTAGTTATTCATAATAGATATAAACTATATACGTACATAGTATCTACCACTATGATATTATTATTATTATTTTATTGGCATTGCACGTTCATATTGAGTTTTATTATAAGCTCAGGCGGAGTTTAAAGACACTATAATAGGGGTCGGCAACCTTTTCAAAAGAAAGTTCCATTTTTATAAAAAATTACAAAATGTTTAATAAGCCTTATCAGTTATCAGTTGTCATTGACATAAACAACCTTTAAGTAGATACAGTTATAACCTATATTATAAATGATTATATGAATATTATGTCTTACATTAAATAAACATTTATTTCAATTATTATTAAAATTTACACTTCAACATTTTTTTTTTTTTTAATATTATCTTTAATAACAAGAAATAAACTTTTATTTGACGTACCTATATCAAATATAAAATTTATAATTTATATAATAATAAAGAACGTCTTCTGAAGAAAAGTGATATATTTATAATCTTGGGTATAGAGAAAAAAATCTCGATGTAGTGCTTGAAAAATTCCTTTAAAAAAGGAATTAGTATATGCTTATGTTCATTTTTTGTTAAAAAAAAAAAATAAATAATTCGTTTCTTGTCCATTGTTTAAAGAAAGTAACTTTAAAGTTCCTTTCCTTATTCCTAAATAAAGAAAATTTTTCGTTCCTCAATAATTTCAACATAGTCATAATGTGTCGCAAAATTGATTTATCAGGTAGTTATTTTGCTATTAAAATATTTAATTTGTTCATTAAATATAATGTAAGACCAATAAGATCACCCTGACTGACTCGAAATTTTTTGTACATTGTCATAATTGTCTTAGAAATACAGCATTAGAAATATTGACTACATTAAAAAAAAAAAAAAAAAAAAATAATTATAAAACCTTTTGACATAAAAATTATATAAATTCCCTATATTTATAAATACGTACATTAACAAAACAAGGAACAGATAAAATGTTTCTTCACAAGGTAAAACAGACTACGTTCCTGTTATGTTTCTGAAAATTGAACGAAATATTTGAACAAAATTCTTTGAACACGTTTCTTCTAAACACAGTATTGATGTATGTCCTAAAGAGCCACTGATAGAATGCTAAAAACCCGCGGGTTGCCAACGCTGTTTACTCTATAATATTTTTATTATATATCTAGACATAGTAATTAATAACTGCAAGACTGTTCTTTAAAATGTTTTGTATTCTCATAAGAATAAATTTGTATAATTGACATACAATTTAAATACTCATAAGATAAACATTTTAGACTAGTAGTCAGCCATATCCGAGTACGTTGTGTAAATTAAAATATAACCCTGTCTAAAACAAAATAAATTTAAATTGAATTACTCGAAAAAAAATCATGGACACAATACAGTTAACAATAGGTATATGAAAAGTTACTAGAAATAATAAATTTTAACATTGCATTTTGTACGATTGCGCCAAATGAAAATTAACTCGAGAGTTGGTTTAATCTTAAAACAAAAAAATTAAAATGATGAACGTATGAAATTTAAGACGATAATTTCCAAATGTCATAAATGTATTAAGAGTAAAACGTTTATGATATTGTACGCAAACAATAATAAAACGTATCTTTTTCTTCCAATCAAGCTAATAATTTTTACAGCTTAACATATTATCATTTTCTTATTTTATGGACAATTGGTAAGCTATATTATTTAAAAACGAGTAATATGCAGTATTTACTATTTATACATATCAATATTTATTATATATTACGTGGATACGTTTTTTTCGTATTAAACCGACATGGTTACTTATAATTTACCTATTGATTTTGAGTTGAAAAAACATAATAGTTATCACCACGTAGTCTTTATAATAATAAGTATTATTACATAGTATATTTTACCAAAAAATCATTGTCCATTGTCGGTGATCGCCCGTAGTGTTTATTTTTTCGTTTGGCAGAAGGCGATCACGCTATAAGAAAAAAAATAAAGACAAAAATATGTCATAATACTGCATCATCATGCCCAGACAAAGTACAGTAAAGTACGTGTACACGCATATTCATGAGCTGTCCGGTCCGTATCTGGTCCCATTTATTTCCTCGTCCGACCGCTCCACCGACGCCATCCACTGCCGCCGCCGTCGTTTTTCACCACTTTTTCCTTTTTTCTTTTTTCTTTATTTTTTTTTCGCTTCTCCTACAAAATAAACCAATATGTCCTTGCTTTTTGGGCTAATTCAATGCGAATAGACCACGTCCAGACGATAAAACATGTTCCACATTCTGTTTGTATTATATATATAATATATATATATATAATATATATATATATAAGTGTATATATATCGAGAAACTCGGCCCACCACCACCGCTGCCGCCACCTCAAGTCTCTTGCTCAGATGGAAATCGTTAGATAAGACGAAATCTGCTCTCGTTATTTTTCTTCCCCGTGACAAATCTAAATACACACACACACATGTGTGTGTGTTTCGGTATGCAAATCGCAATGCACTGCGTGCTTACAAATCAAGACGTACGACGAACTGCATATATATATACATATACGACAGCGCGTCCGTTTATTAAAGCCTCGTAGGTAATAATAAGAATGATAAAAATATTCATCTCAGTGTCATCTATGGGAATGGAGCGAAAGGATTTTCCGTAACGATGTGTTTATTATTACACTGCAGAGCAAACCTAATATGTCAGACGAAGAGTATACCGAGTAGCATATAATGTAATAAAAGCTATACGGTTGACAATCATCTGATAAAACATTACGATTTTGTATAGTTCAACGTGCCTCATTATTATTATTTAAAATGCTTAAAAAAACGTATCCTCCCCTCTCCTAAAAAAAAATTCCGTCGTGTGTGTTTATATCATGAATAATTATAATTTTATATTACCTATGATAAATATAATATATAACTGCAGGTATGCGTCGGTTAACTATACTGTTTATACCTAATACTACAACAGCATAATAATATATAATATGGAGATCACATCAATAACAACAATAATATAAGTTCCGCTTAGTCTCGACTTCCGTGATCGGCAACCTGCAATTATCGGTCTGGATTACGATTTCGCGTTGTATAGGATTTGCAATCATCGAGTTTGTGCCAGTGGTTGCGTCAGATCTTCTCTAAAGCCCATCAAGATACCTAAATATACATATAAATTATACTATTATAATATTTACGTAGATTTATGTAACTCGTATATGCGTTTTCACTCGGTCTCCGAGAAAGTTTATGACCGACCCCTCGTATACTGAAACGCGAAAGGGGTTGTATGTTATAACATTGTATTTGGTATATATATATAAATATATACTTACCTACCTACCAACCTACCCTCATATAAATTGTTTGTGTGAGTGTAAACTTGGTGCACGTGACCCACGGAGAATGATCCCCTCGCGAGAAGAAACGCTGGACCACAGTAGCCACGCATTCGGATTTAAATACCTTCCCACCACCGCCCCCAATAATTCCGTCGTCACACAAACGAATAATAGTAGTAATAACAATAGTAAAAAAATAAATAAATAGGTGCTAAATAAAACACACACACACACACATTATTATTATTTTAACGTATACACATTATACAAATAATCCCGAAAGACGATTTGCCTATTTCGCGCTCCCCAAAGACGTTCGGGTAAAGTTTTAATACGTTTCTCGAGAACGGTTGTTGCTCCTATATAATACAATATATATTACATTATACACTCGTGTAATTGTCTGAGTCAATTTCGTTGATTGAAGACTGGTTGTAGCCGATGACGACGCGGCGGAACGATCGCCCGTAAAAAGACGAGTTTTTTACGACCCCTTCTAGCGCGGGAGTATCTTCTGCAGATATACTACATTATATATATATACAACACCTATATTCACCGTCATTACTCCGAAAGTTTTTTTTTTTTAATTAACTTCCGATACGAACCCCTATACTGACGGGCAGTACGATATATCTCTATTAAGTATTAATGATTCCATTTATAAATAATAATAATAATAAAAAATGAATCCACGACGAATTTCGATAAAAAAAATATAATAAAAACCGAACACAATAATAGTAATCATACGTTTTATCATATTATTATCTTTATAACAATATTATATTTTAAATTTGATTATGACCTGAGGCGATCGATACTAAGTTAAATGTAAAAACGCATTAGAATTCCAAAAGATTCAACATTTCCAATAGATCTTAACTGGGAATAAAATATGTTTAAATCATCGATTTACAAACGAATGAGTTAACGAAAAAAGTAGAAAATTTACAAATTTTACGAGTCCGATGAAAAATATAAATAAAAGTAAGAAATATAAAAATATAACCATTATAGAATATATGCCAAAATTACTATTAGGGACAAAAAATCAATCAAAAATATAAATATTATAATATATAGTGATGAAGTGTATGCCTATGGCGTCCCAAAGTTTAAATGCTAAAATATAATGTTCTACTTACACCTATATCATACCATCATATTAATAAGTCTATGAACAATTAATTCATTTATAAAATATATATATATATTTATAATAGTGTACCTTGATTAAAATTAAAGGGACAGTTAAAAGTAAAAAGTGATTATAAAAAGTAATTCACTTAACTTTCTTTAATTTAATTCATAAAATAAATTAGAAATACATTTATATTTTTATTTTAACTTCTATATTAGCAGAATAATAGTTTAATTAAAATGTAAACGAACTGTCGTTGTACAATGCATTAGAAGCCATTAGATACGTAGTTTAACCTATTTATTTTCATTTAGATTAATAGAAAAATGTAACTTTGGTGCTATACCAATGTCCATTTGTGTATACAACTGTTAATTGATTATTTTTTATAATTAAATAATTTAATAGAGTTCTATAATAAAGGTAGTTAGATGTTATTTAGTTTACTGGATTTAATATTATTTAGTTGATTAGAAAATACTTAATTTATAGTTTGTAATTGTCATTCATAAACAGAACGTTAACAAACTTGTAATAGCATTTATAATATGCTGAAACATTTGAATTTTAATAAAGAAAAAGAAAAAGAAAATACTTTTCAAATTTAAAAACTGTATGCCTTATAAAATTAATAAATACCAACTTATTATGTCATAGTAGTTATTACCTACGTGCGAACTAGCGAATTCAATTGGTGAAGTTATTTTCGTAATTCATATTATATTGTTATATAATTTTGTGTTGAGTGGTTCGAAATGTATATGTAAAATTTTAGCTTCCCTATAAATTTCTTCCAATGTTAAATAAGGGCGCCAAATGATGGTTAGCACGCCACTGATGGGTCTGTGCACTTTAAAAGACCGCGACGGCGCATGGATAATGGATTAGTATAGGTATACCTTCTTGATTTATAACAGTGCCGAGGCTTAAAAATAGAAATAAATTAATGTTGGTATAATGTTGTGCACATAATATCAGTATAGTGCTGGTTTTAAACGGTTTTAATATTGAATATATAATTATTAATTTATACACGACTCAAAAAAAAAATAAATAAATCAACACGATAAAAGCAGTTTTTCTATATAGACAAATGCTTTTAAGTTTTAATACTATTAAATAATCGGGTTCCGGTTACTAAAATACTATAATGCTTGTCGGTTTCAATGTTTTACTTAGAGAATTGACTGTTTTATGAACAGTTCTAATATTTTTTGCGGAATTATTTTTGGTGGTTAAAAAACAGTTATAATTACCCACTATATTGTATAGTTGACATTCATGATTATATAAATTATTAATGCGTGCTCAAAGTAAAAATTAACGTATTTCTTTTCGTTAGATCTCTATCGTCAGATATTATTATTTTTACGTATAAGAGAGACTTTGACAGATGAGAAAAATAGAATTTTCTTAACTCTTAGTAATATATTATACGAAATACGCTATAACACTATAGTCAGTTGATATTTTCAATGAAATGTGCATAATACATCTCTGCGGGTCGCATAATAAAATAGTGGAAGTTATAAACTTATATAAACGTTGTTTTACGTTCCTATAATATAATATATATATTGTACTTGGTATTCCCTACCTTAACATTTGAATAAGTCAAGTAGTGTACCAATATGTGTTGAACTATGAAAATATTTTGTATACTATCACACATAATAATATTATATTATATATTATTATAAACACTGCAACCAGAGATAGGATTAGTCATGTAACAGTACCTACACGCTTGTTCGTATTCAAATATATTCTGTTCGTCGTTAGCACGGAAGAATGCTCTGCTCACACACAAACACATATTATACATAAGTATTATACATTTCTGCATAAACGGATAACTCTATATAATAATATAAATTCGAATAAAAATAATTACAACGTAAACAGAAGTTCACGGTAGAACATTATTTTATAACTATTTCTATTCTATTGTGAACTCGAAAAGAACAATTTTTCTGTTTCATTTCATTACAGTATTATCCTCTATATCCACCTTTTGTTGCCTAGACTTTTAAACGTACTCACAAACATTTTAAAATATTAACATAAATTAACTTAACATACGAATTGGCTGACTGAAATTATTATATACGAAACCCAAAAACGACAATTTGTATTATTTTGAGTAAACCAAAAGCATAATACTATATTGAAATTTATAAATAATTGAGAATATCCATTGTAGGTACATTAATGATTTCGAGAATATATATATATATATATATATATATATATATATATATATATATCACGATAGTATCAATAATCGATCCTGAAAAATCTAATATAGTAATAATAACTATGTTCCGACAGAAAAATATTATGAACTATACCTTAGGAATATATTATGATATGTATTAAATAAAATTTAATAACTTAAATATTTTTTGTTTGATTCCTGAGATATATTTTTTAAATGTTATTCAAGGGGACAAACACCTAGGCGTGATAACATTCTATGTAGCCATAAGGCGATAGAATACTTATATATTAAAAAATAAAACATTATTTTTTATTGTATATCGTGTTCTAAAATTTGAACAGTGTAAGGGAAACATGTTGGATTTACGTCGAACTCAACGATCGCCAATTCATTCAAGACAAGTGCTATGGACTATAACAAGGATAAAATATAATATTAACAGTTAACACTATGATTGTTGCATATAACTATTATAATAATTGTTTTTCGTCGTGGATATCATTGCCAACACGTGGAATTATTATTGTTTTTATATACCTAATATGTAATGACGTGCAACATATGCCAATACAACCATGCACATTCAATGCATGTGTATAATAGTACCCATTGGCTATATCATACATGTGTATAGGTACTATATGGGTATAGATTCTATACCCGATCGTGAATCGATGATTTCTTTCTCTCTATTTTTTTAGTTTACTATTTTTTATATTATTATATTTTTGCCCCTTTAACCGGATGATTTTCATGTCCCGTTTTCGCCACAGACGCAATAATTTATACAAACCCGTCTCATGCCCAGGTACTATACGTATACGTATGCAATATCGACCGACCGCTGCACTACGCGTGCAATAATACTGCTACAGCTCCAGCAGGTTAACAATACCTATATATATAATATGTTTTTTTGTTTCATATATATATATATATATATATAGACAAGCTTGTATTCTGCGCAATGTGCGTATATGAGAATCGTGGCCAATGTCTCCCGAAGCAGCAGCTGTAATATATTTATAACATTCAGTGTTACAATAATCTCTTATTCTTGTATCGTCGTAAAATGAAGAACTGGCGCAAAAAAAAACTCGTATACGCGCGTATACAAAGGTCAGAGTTTGTCCGGTGGGGGGGGGGAGAATCGTGTCTCATATAATATAATATAGTACGCCGTTATAAATGTATAAATGTATAAAAAATAAAAAATACAAATACAAATAATAATGATAATAGTAATAATAATAATATTTAAAAAAAAACGAAACGGAATGAGAAACAACATTAAAAAAAAAAACATTTATAAACCGCGCTGAAGTAACATTAAAATATTATGCTCGATACGTGGGTGTTTCGATTGTCTTGAGTTTTTTGCGCACATATCGTGTACAATACATTATATATATATATATATCCATATAGGTATTAGGTATATGATATAAGTATCTCACCGCCATTATATTATATTGTTCACATATACGCAATTTTTTTCCTTTTATTTTATTTTCTCTAGACGACTCGCGTAGAGTATACAATAATATGACGATGACAAGTGGAGTGCGTTAAGATCTACTATAATATAATGTATAATGTATATATATGCATATGCATACGTACAAGAACGCGCCAGTTTATTATTAATAGTATTGTTTTTCGTCACAACAGTTAGGGTTAGGTAAGAATATATAAGTGGCAAGTAATATGCAAAAGCGGTTTTTCATCTGGTGCAGTCTATAAAAAAAAGTTATATTAATACATCGATTACCTATTATCGAGAAACACTCGAAATTCAGATGAATAAATAAATGCACCTCATTTCTACAACCTTCGACCACCTCCTCCCATCGAATCGTTACGCGTACTAGTGATACTGACGATTTAGCTAAACCATGCTAACATCAAACAATAGGTATCGATTGGTTAAATTTAGACGGCTCTTTTCATAATTAAAACTTTACAAGTATCAACTACATATTTCTGATTACATGCATGTGTTTCTTATTTTATTGCGGTAATAAAATTTACGGATGAAAAACTAAACATATATCTATAGTCACGTAAAGTATATAACATAGTATATCATATGTATATATCAATTGGTATCTCTGTAGGTCTTATATAATTACTCCTTCACAAGTATAAACGTAATTATTATAAAATGTTTTTAAATACACAATACATTAAATAATATGTCTTCGGATTGGTCATACTAGGTTAGCTCATATATTTTTTATGGCTAGAGAAGATCCCCCCTCAGTGCTCATTTGTTGGGATTACACTCAGGCCCGTACTGGACCACCGGACAACCATGCAGTTGCAGGATGCGCCACATGAAAATGAGCCGCCTAAGCTTGTTAAATGTTGTTAATAATAGTATAAGAGTTAAAAGTTGAATTAATTTTTAATCAAAGAATCTAACTGATTATCAGGGCTAGGATTTGTATGCAATAAAAAATTGTAAAATATGCATTTTATTTACGAAAATATGCAAAAATATGCATTTTAATTTCCATCTTAGATTTTATATTGACCGACATACTATTCAATTTTTAATCGCATACCTATTGTACCATAAAATTTGTGTTTGACAAAAAAACCAAGTTTTATACTTTAATCAGAAGAGCTAGAATTAAATACGAAATATTAATATTAAATTATAAATATTAATTACGAAATATACTATACCTAAAACTTGTATTTTTCGCATTCTTATAATCGAAATATACATAATATTCATTTTATTCAATATATGTATTAACATGCATTTTATGCTAAATATGCAAAAACATGCAAAATAAAAACACCACCATTTATCTCATCATGAGGTGATTCGTGGACATTACTGATAAAATCAATAATCAGAAGTCGGAAAAAAACATGCTGTTGCATACAAATCCTAGCCCTGCTGATTAACATATTATTAAAATTAGTAAACAACGATGAGTTTCTATTAATCAAATCAAAGTTTCATTAATTCATAAATAATCAAATATTAAATATAATAAAATTATTATTGATGATGCATATTGCATAAACATTTACTTTTTATTATTTTAAATTATAATACTGGCTATTTGAGAAATTAAAAGTAAAAATTACTTAACTTAATTTAATAAGTTAATTTTAAGGTTCCAAATAACTTTTAACTTAACTGAGTTAAAATAATATTAGGACAACTATTAACTTTAAACATTTTAAAATGTTTTCTATTAACTTGACTTTACTCAATTAAAAATCATCATGTTAATGCATTAACTTGCGCCAGGCTTGCCATGTAGGATAATGGAAGTTCATTATAGAAACTATAAACATCACTCAACCCCTTTAATTAAAAACCTCTACTACAATCCCAAACAGGTTTCCTAAATGCTTTTGAAACATAAATGGTGTGGAGACTTTTCACTAGCTTAAATTTAAAACAATATATGTTAGGTACCATGTAAATAAATAAATTCTTTCTTATATCTTCTAAAAATAAACAATAAATCGTATCATAATTAGGTGGCTTCTTTACTTATGTTTTTCTTTTTGTGTATACTCATATTATCTTTCTATTATATCACTTATTAGATCTAATGATATAGATTGTATATTTTAATTTAAAATAAAATTTTGAAAAACCCCAATAACACCACTGTGACGAGCTGATCCGGATTGCTTACTGTTCAGTATACGTAATAGTATAGGTATATACATTATACATCACGATAAAATTGGGAAGCGCATAGGTCTTTAGTAGGATGATTCACAATGTGCCAAATCGACCTAATTTGCAAATCGGATTGATAACGTGTTGCCGTCTGCATATCTGCGTACAACGACCTGGTTCGTGTTTACTCGAACATTTTTGGTTCAACGGGCGGTGCAGTTGAGGTGGTAAAGCTGTATTGGCAACTTCCGATCCCCGCAGCAGTCGGAAATTGACAATTGTATGTGTTTTGTTTCTCAAATGGCCACCTGAATCGATGGTGGTTCGCCGAGACTGGACTTTTGTTCTTACGGAACCGTTTTGTTGGTCATAAACGATGTGGTGGTACGGTCGTATACTGTTTACCATTAGGTGTCGAAATCTGTCGTCACATTCGGCTCGATAACGTCGGGAACACTTGTTTTGACGATGGTTCACCGAGACAGGAATCTTGGTGTTTCGGAACCGTTTCGTCGATCAGACAAGATGTAGTGGTTCGGTCGTATACCGTTATCCATTAAGTATCGAAGTATCGAAGTCACGTCCGGCTTGATCGTCTCTACAGAGCCGTCGTCGACCCAGCGCCCACTTCGTAGATCAAACACGCAGCTGTAGCGGTTAAAAAACACGCGTGGTAGATATTAATATCGAGAGGTGCTCGGAGTGCGTGTATCGTCACGACGATTTGTTATAAATTATAATTTATTACGATGACTGACACTGCGCGCTCTTGTAATTAATTACCTATACCGTCGTGTAGGTACGTATTTAATATATTATGAATACTACCGTGTACGCCTTCAGTGTCTACACAATAACAATAGTCATATTATATTCCTACATCGATACCGTATACGAGAAATTACGATTGTTATCGGGTACACCAGCTATAAACCGTATAAGGGCCCACCCCCGAAAAAAAAAAACAATAAAACAAAAAGACGTATATTATTATATTGTATAATATACCTACAAACGGTAATTAGACACGCGCGACACAGAGCGGAAAAACGAGCGTGGGCTCTTTTTTACGTGTTATTAGTCATCCGTTTTATAATAATAATAATTATATACATTATACACCGGTATAATGCTCGTAAAAAACAAATGACACACAGCTAGTATATTAATAATCATTCAGACGACATCACAAATGAATATCTTTGCGTCTCTACAACATCAGAATCATCGCCAATATAACTTATCGTTATGCATATCTACCCGTTGCAAGTACATCAATAATAAATGTTCAATTATAATATTTGTTATTTGATTAAAAATTCAACAATTTTCCATTGGTTATTCTATTTATCTATTTATCTTTATCTTTAATAAGCAATAAAATATTTTTTATTGTAGTAGGTACTGACTTTTATAATATTATGTAGGTATTCTGCCATTTAATTCATTGAATACACTCATTAAAATGTATGAATTTAAAGTTATTAAAAGTAAAAAACTTGACACTTTTGACTTTATAATCATCGGTTAACCAAAGTTATTTCGCCCAACTGTGAATGGTTATAGTCGCTAGTGATATTACAATGGAAGAAAAGTTTTCCTTGAACTTGTAACCACGCCACTGGACTAATAAATATTAAAGGGACGCTTCTAAAATAATATTATATGTGCACACGGTTAAAATACAAAATACCGTATTAAACCATTTATGGAGCGATATTGTTTAAGTGTACAATAATAATATATTATTTAGTTATGTATATCATATAGTTACGAATTATAACGATTAATGCAGAAACGGTTTAAAAGCAGCTCTAAGTGTCCAAGTCGTGAACTAAATACGTTTATTGGAACTAAAATATCATATAGTAAAATATCAACCCGCGCGCGGAAGACTTGCACACGCAGCGCGACTACATAACCATGGTATATTATGGTATACATAATTATAATAATAAAATATACATATAATATGATAAACAATATTATAATGATACAAAAAAAAAAAAAAAAAACGTGGAGACCGGAGCGGCATCGACATCGGCAGCGGTGGCGTATATATATTTATAATAATGTCTTGTAACCGGATGTATCCTTTTAATATAATCACCGGTGGCTAAACACACTCATGTTTAATCAATGAGTACGCGTGTATTTTCGTTTGTATGTGTGTGTGTAGAGATGTGTACTCCAGATACGAGCTCGGAGTGTAGTGAGTTTGTGTGCAGTGCGTACGCCCCACGCTGTCGCCGCGTTTAAAAAACTGCCGAACACGTCGTATAATATACGCTCGGCGGTGTAATAATAAAAAATGAAAAACGTATTATATTAATATATATTATACGCGTACGATAATAATTGTTCTGAATTAATTTAATTGTGACCGAAATCAGACTACGCCCCGCGGGACGTCACCGCACAAATTAATCAATCCCGTCCTACACACGATTTACGTGCACCTATATATAATACTACAATATTACCATTACTATAACCACTACAATTATTGATATTTATTATTATTATTATCATTAGGTATTTAGGATGGACTCGGACACCAAGGATAATCACAGTTTTTCTGCAGGACACCACAAACTTGCAGTTTTAGACGATCACGGTGACACGGTGTATATTATAATAACATATACATATACAATACAAACTTAGAGATGAAAGCTCAGTAAATTTTCAAATAAGGTGAATTACAGTTATTAACATTTTTGATTATTATTTATCTTATCGAAAAATTTGCATTTGTCCTTAAAATAATAAATTATTTATAAAATCTATGAGCATTGATGTAGTTATTTTTCATATTTATTTTACGTACAGTACATTTTTTGATTTAAATTAAACATCTATCATACATAATAAATTTGACGACGTGCATCGTTGTATATTATACTCGGTAGATTGTTTTCAGTTTCATATATAAATCATATAGTGTAATAATTACACCTATAACAGACTAGAAAATAATTGTTTTTATTTTTTCATGATATTATTATAAATTATAATCCTTTTTTTTTTAGAACAAAACGCAAATGTGATAAATTGATTAGAACTTAGAAGGAAAACTCTTGAAAGAAGAAGCCAACAGTAATTGACATTACCTATTTTTTTTTTTTAATAATAAACTTTTGAAATAAAAATAAATTAATCGTTCAATTGTTGGCAACATCATATTTATTTAAGAAATCGACGTCTTTGAAGATTTCCTGGAATAGGTATTTATGCTTGATTTTTTTGCATTGCCTCAGAGATAGTTTTGAGAGAATAGTTTTGTATGCCAAAAGTTTAATTTTATGGCTCATTGTATGCGTATTTTTGTATTACTGACTATTACTGTGCGTTTAGCATGAGTTGATGATTATTTAGTTGTAGTCTTTTTGTTTTTTTGTGTTGGACTAAAAATGGTTTACCGAATATTTGTTTTCGATAAAATGTACGTATCTAGACACAGTATGCAAGATGATGATGTATAATATCGATGTAGAGTTGATGTGTGCACAGGCGTACAGCGATATACTAAATAGGTACGCGCCCTGACGGTTATATTTTTGTAACGATGCAGCACCTTTTGAAATCGACGATTTACACCAAATCACGTTTGTAAGCACTTGTACCGCATTTTTATTGTACGCATTAAATAACAACTGCTGAAGACATATTATATCGACATATCGTTTGAAATGTTTCTTTTTTCTGTAGAAACTCTGCATACATTTTTCTGTATTTAAGTCACGTTTGGTTTCTTTTAAAACCACAATTAAAACTTTTTATGGCGTGGTTTTTTTTATATACTTATGCCCACGTAACAATGAACTTTTCGCGTGACCATCGTATATATTGCGCATAAATAATATTATATACGTACAGTGCGGTTTACTCTGGTGTGTCGACTATCAGGTTGTCCGCTAAAGTTTACTAAAGCATCGATGAAAATGTCGAGTATTAAAATTGAATTTGAAATACAATAATCAGGAGGTACCTACAAAATAGTTTTAGAACACAATAAGTGATCATATTATGTATCTATGAATTTTACAATATTATGGTTTTAAATTTGTCAAAGATTGCTAACTTTTTTCGTTGAACACTAACTGTATAATACGTTTTCTTTACACTTATATGTATCCATGTAATGTAAACAAAACACAGCTACACTGCCGTCTTAGTTAATATTTTCAACGTATATATTTTATGATTATTATTTATAAATAAATTATACAACAGACGTCTGCGGCCTCGACTACCCCAGGACATTCTACCAACAGATAGTGAACACTCGTCATCAGAAAATGAAGATTACTATTAATATAATATACAAGACCTCATAACATTATTTTTATTTGTATTCATATATACTAGCACTAATAATCTATATCATTCATTTCAAAATTCATAAACCACAAATTATATATAAAAAAAAATAGTTGTAATAGCACAATATGTGCTAAAACATTTTATAGTAAATTTAAAAAATTTATAAATTATAAATAGCAAAATAAATTGTTCATATTATATTATGTGGGTAATACTTCAAGAAATATTAATAAACATTTTTAGATTTAATTTAATTTGTATACTTGTTTAATTTCTTATAACAATTTATTCGGTTATAAGTGAGGGCATATAATATATTATAATATAATATTGTTGTTAAACGAACATAAATTTAAAGCGACGTTCACATTATATAGTGACCGAAACATATGTCGTAACATCAAAACGGTTATTAGTTATTAGTTATTACACTATAGACGACACAGTATTGGAGACTGCATGATCACATGAAACACAAAATATTGCCCTCTGGACGACATCGAACAGCGAGTCTATCAAAACATAAATATCACTATATATTATTATATTGACTATAAATTATAATGTTACATACCTATATGAAGATAAGATAAGATAATAACGATGTACAAAAAAGTGTTATAATGTTATTTAGGTATATCGCTTTAATCCATCCGCGTCCGGCATTTTACATTTTCCGAACTACAAGTCAACAAAAATTAATCGGCATGAATGAAGATTAATTAACGTCGATTTAGGTTTTTATTTTATTTTTTTGGCAAACGGTTTTTATAAATTATTAATACGTATTATTATTATCGCAAATAAAAGACAACGCAACGAGTCGATTTAATAAGACGACAAGTCTTATTCGAGCGAAATGAATATTGATGAACAGGGTTTGAAACGTACGTATAAACGTGTTTTTCTCCCTTTTTTTTGTATTCTCGGTGGGCCAAGATAAAAATTAAACAATGAGCCGTCGTTTCGGTTTTCGAATGCCCGCCAGCCCATCCACCCCACTCGTGTTGGTCTGAGGAAGTGAGAAGAGTAATTAAAGGATTTCTGATGTCACGTTGTTTTGTTTGGGAGAATTAATTGTATACATATAAAAAAAATAGCGTGAATAAGGGCGGACACGAAGGGGAAATTCGGCTGGTCGGTCTCACCGAGATTACCACTACCATTATTACTATAGGTACCACTGTTATTCTTTTACTACTACTACTACTACTATCGGAATACGGCGGGAAAACGACCGTTTAAAAAACGTTAAGCATTCGTCGCGGGGTGGTTCACGTAAAAAAAGAGAAAGAAAAAACTTCCGTAGGGGAAATTAAAAAAATAAAACACTATTGTCTACTGTGGTGCCCACGCAGTCGTTTATCCTTACAGTCATTGTTTGTGCGGGGTGGAAGACTCTGCGAAATTGGCCGTTTCATCAGCAAAGGTTAATCGCCACCGTCGGCCAGATTTTCTTCTTCTCGTCTGTATACGTGTATTATAGAGTCGAAACAAAACCAAGCGACGGTCTGCACAGTTTTCACCCTCGGTCGCCAAGAGTTCTTCGGCTCGGCACGCTCCCCTATATCAGCTATTGGTATATCCTGCGGGGCCCGTTCGGAGAGCTCAAACTGTCTAAAAAATCTCCGGATTTTAGTGTGATTAACAAAATAATTGACATCGTAGTAAACGAGCGTGCTTAACGATTTGATTCCGTCGATAAAACACGCCATTTCATATACTGCACAATACATAGAAACAATACCGACGTAACGGATCGGCGAGCATAATGACATTATAACTCTGAAAAGAGAAAACGTTTTACCTGTCACACACTAGGTATGTGGTTCTATGACAAAATTGTGTACATAGGTACGATGCATTGTGGCGTAGAAGTAGTATGAGCGATACGGCTGCAAATCTCTGGGCCATTAAATATTTGGACATTTATCAACAATATGGTATATATATTATATACCTATATTACGATTTTAATGAGAGATACACTAACTAATAATAACTAAATAAAAATAACTGAAATCAAATGTAACTGATGGCAATTACATTAATCGATTAATTTTAATTATCGACTAAAACTATAACTTTTGAGGCTTGAATAGTTATAATGTGAATTCTTACATTGTGTATGGTAGTTTTTTAAAATAATTCTCCTGCAATAATGTTACGTTATAGTCATTCGGACTAACACATTACTTATCATAAAAAGTAAGATATAGTGCATATTACGCACATATAAATATCCTGTGTAGGTGCCTGGTGTATGAATAAATTGTTCATTCTTCGAAAAAGTAAAAATATCAATGCACAAGGCACAATTAAAAACGATTCGTCTGATGTGTGTTAATTGAGAGCGACAACCAAAATATACTGACAAATTAAAATACATGATTTTGTGGATTTTTAAAATGTTATCTTCTTTAAATTAATATCTAAATACGAAACACACACAAAAAATAAATAAGGTTAGTGTGGTAAAAACCACAAAATAAATCACAATCACAGAAAATGTTAGCTTCTTCTGCACAAATAAAAACACAAATGCTACTTAGATTATTAGTTCTCTGGTTAATAATTAATACGTTATAAACTTATAAACATGATGTAGCTATTTTAGTTTATAAATAGAGAAGTTAACAAAACAACTCAATAATACATATAATGTGCAATTTATAACTGTTAATTAATAAGGTCTGAAAATATAGGTTGGATTTAATTTATCATATACTTATACATTAAAGTATTATATACATAGACAAATCATCAACGTGAATATAAGTAATCTTAGGCAAAAGGAAAATATTAGAATGAAGTTGACCGCATCAGATTTGAAAAAAAAGATAGTATGAAGAATGTAAATTTTTAATGATTAACTACATATAGTTTTTTTTTAATTCATATATAAATTGTATATAATCAAATTTGTTTTAGAACTTATATAATGTTTATTTATCAAATTATTAGTAATTTTTCTTTAAAAAAACATTTGTCAAGTAATATTAGTTGTTTGCGAATATAATTATAATAATAGTAATCACAGAATAAACTTGTTTTTGAATAATTTTGATATTACTGGTACAATAGTACGTTTTATTAGGTATACATAATAATATTAAATTATAATATAATATATACGTTGAAACGTATCGTACAGTGATATACATCAATAGTATATTATTTCCATTTCGTACAAATTTGAACAAACTTAATACTTTGTTTTGGAATTACGCGTCTTTGTGTTGAATAATTTCAAAGCAATCAATTGACTTTTTTTTTGCGGCACAGTTCGCATTCGTATAACAAAGCGAGAAACCCAACAATAGCCAATAGAAATCGCCAATCGGTGTCAATTTGAACGTATCCCCGTGACTTATCATTCTCCTGATCGAGCAATTCAATTCTTATTTGCCTCATCTATTGTTCGCGTGCTCGGGCAAACTTTAAAAGTATACGAAACAAACACACGCGTATATTATACAACTACGGACGAAACGAAACGAAGAATCAAAGAATTATGACTAATCTGAGTTGGAAAAACTTTCCCGGGAATTTCGGCCGTAGTATTCCTCGGAGACGATGTGTCCGCCCAATGGTTGTTTTGTATTTTTTTTTTTTTTTTATAGTAATGTTTGCGTTATATAATAATTTTATTTATGAGGATTAAAAAAATTATAATAGATGGGTAATAAAGAAAACAACAACACGGGTTTACAAATTAAAACGTTAACAAGCTTATCACGTATTAAAAAAAAAATACAATATTCCCACGACATTCGTTTTTCGTGCTTGTCCTGTGCTTCTTTCAAGTATTCCGACCGCAGCGGTTCGTTAAATTTCGGTGCGATTTTAATCTGTTTAAAAAACAAAATTAGTTGCTGAGTCGGCAAGGTTTTTTGTCATTACAAATTATTACGATACACTCATATATATATATATATTTTCACTTTAAGCTCATATTATTTTTATTGTGCGTATTATACACATTCGTTTATGGTCCACGTGCTGCAGTATATACAAGAAGACAATTATACCACGGTCTCGTGAATGTTAATAGCTTAATTCCGGACGACTTTTTTTTTTATTTGTTATCATCAATGAATGTTATATTTGATAATATACAACTCACAAACTAGTAACTACATGACCGTTTTTTATTGACAAACATTATATAATAAAAAAGAAATTTTCGAGCACCCTGCCTAACTCGGAATCATAGAATAGGTATGTAAAGTTTTTATCTTTTGTTAAGCTGTAGAGTGGTGCGCTCTATAGACTTTTTTATTATTTTTTATTTAGATTCACGTTATTTTGAATTATTAAAACATAACTATACATTCTATATAATATCTATATATAATAAAAATAAACGTAAATTTTTTTGAGCATATTATACGCACAAAATAATATTAGTATATTCCACCGAACATGGAAGAAACTATCGTATAAATAAAATACCTATGTCTTTAAGAATCATTATTAACTGTGTTTTTTTTATGAATATTTACTCATTATTATATTAATACACTATTTTAATAACCTGAGATATTAAATCCTTTATTTTATAGTAAAAAAAAAATTGGTCTTAAGCGCCATTTTTTAATTTTCTCTTGATCCTTAAAAAGAAGTATGCGGAAGATATTAATATAATAGAAGATATTAATAAAAGATATCATTTTGCTTTCGTAATGAAACTTTAATCGGAATACCTACGTTTATTTTGTTGTTCACCTTTATGTTTTATGATCGTGTACCCAAATATTTAATTACTATCAATAATATTTCAAAATATTTAAATTTTTGTGACGGTATCTTTTGATTCGTTTATCATAATATTATATGTATATTACTTCGCATTTTACGACTAACTTAAAACTACGAATATATTTTAAATCTCTTCAAATTTTTTTATGATTTCGCATCGCAAACGAATATTATACTTAGGTACATACAACTGTTGTTCATCAAATCGCGCAAATTTACATGTCGTAAACATACATATTGGTTTGTATACATATGTATAATATAGGAAAGTTTAACTCGCCGATAATGCGTTCTTATAAATATTATAATACTTTATGGTGCGAACATAATGGCATACTTTAATGTGTGTAATAATTTGGAGCCCATACAAAATATATGTTATTGCAGTAGCGTTGTTTGTATAATACCGATTGGCTGTCGAGTTAGGTCGAAATGCAAAATTTGAGATCGAATTCAAAAGTCAATACATGACGTGTACCAAATACCGAATATAGGCAATAGCAGCTTCAGCAGAGCAACGACGTCAAATTTTTGATCGAGACGTCATGTCATAATCGCTTTAATATTAATGTATAATCGATCATTATGGTCGACTAGAGGACGATACAACGTTCAATATTATATATTATGCATAGATACGAGCAGGGGGTCCACGACGGTGATCCCGAAAACTCGGAGAGAACATGGTATAGGTACCTCCTATATGTTATATTATGTATATTATGATCGTCTAGACCCGACAAAGGCGATCGAAATTCCGACCCTAAAAATGCGATCGTCGGTCGGTATACGGATTTCAGCCACGGTGGAGTGTATATACATACGTATAATTCACCATCGCGAGTTAAACGGCACGGAAGAGAATGTTTTAATGAAACTTCGTTTTTCCGATAGAATTTCGGTCCAAACGTCGATGGTTTCCGCTGGACTGTTTTATTTTTTTACCTATCTTCAATATGTTATATGTATACAACATGAGATACTTGCGTATTTAATACGGATATATACCTAAAACCAAATATTATATCGTCCCAAATATGACGGGGACGTGGCGGTCGTTTCGAGCGCGTTTTTCGACATTCACACGCAAGTTTATTGCCTATACATTACATGTATATATGTTACGTACACTGTACTGCACGATGCGCGCACACGCATATTATGAATATTTAGTATAATGTAATGTTTTTTATTTTTTATTATTATTTTTTTTTTTCGTAACCGCGCGTACCTATAACTAACTACAGAATGAAAAAAAAAAACAAAACAAAACGAAACAAAAATAGTGTTTAACAATGAGCGTTTAAACGTTTTAATGTTTATCCAAGAGTGACGGGCTGGGTCTGGGGTGTGTCATATAAATTACAACACGGTAGAAAAAAAATTAAAAAAAACCTAAATAATAATGATAAATAAAAAAAAAAACCTAGAATTACAAACAAAGGAACAGCCGCCAATTAAACAAGGGGCTTGGGTTCCGGTTCTGATGTCGACCGTGTGGTGACAAGTGACACACACACACACACACACTCGCGCGCGCGCACCTCACTGCACTGGGCCGTGTACAAACACGCGAGTGGTGAGAGTGGAACAAAAAACGGACTCGTTGCGGAGAGAGACCTGCACGGACGAGAGATAAACATCGTCGCCCGTTCGCCGGGAATTATAATATGCGCTGCTGTCGTCACGCGGTGGTAAAATACAAATTATTTTCATCCGCCCACTCACTTCATACAATAATATAATACAAGTGTAGGTATGTATTATAATATGTGCAAGTGTGTAGTACACTGCAGGTAATACGCAGGCACATATATTTATGTATATGTATATGTGTGTGGTGATAAACACATACCGCCTAGCGTATGCACATATATGTGAAAAATCGTGTAATCTATCATTATACACGCACTGTGTATACTATATATATATTTATTTATTTATACATATTGTACGAATGGTGGTCAGACCGGGCTCGTATACATTGCTCCGCGGGGTGTTGACTGGGCCGGAAACTCGAACCGCTTGCGATACCTTTACGACGGATGTAGCGTTAAACGGTCACGAATCTTCATCATACCTACTATACGTACTCGGCATACTATAATAATATTATAACAATATCTACAAAATAATTCGAGTATTTCGATACGATATCGATATATATTATTGTATTATAATAATATGATCGCATACACGCCTTCATCGCCATATCACAGCAGGTAGATCACATCATTGGATATTTGAATATAAATAGCGACAATAGCGTATAAATAAATAATTATAGATGTGATAAGTATTATATAACTTATGGACGACTAAAAAGCAATACTGGTGCTCTTAAACGGTAAATTTTTTTTTGAAGGGTTTTCGAAAACAAAGCACGTCCAAATTTTGACTGGAAAAATTGTACATATATATATAGGTAGTATAAATGATTGCGTGAAAGTTTTCCAAGGCATCCGAGAAGATTGCATGGACAAATTGCAAAAATGCAACCATTTACCAATACGCGTTTCTCAACATTTTAAGGAATATAAAAATCAAACTTGCTACATTCGAATTGGGAACTCAATCCGTTTAAATTATGTATTGTATTTGAAGATATGTATATTGTTTATACTTACTCAATACAGTAATGATAGGGTTGGTACATATTCAATAAAAATAGTCGTATATCAAAGTTTAGCGATCGCTTATTATATCTTGGATGGCTTAAAAAAAATCTATAGGATCTATAGTATAGGTTATAGGTAACATGCATTTATTTTAATCGAAATACAGTCCAAAGTTACATTGAATAATAACATTATTCACTGACGGTTATTCAGATAAATTATTAAAATAAGCTGTGCTCGGATGAAATTATAATTTAACGTCATGATTTATGATAGAGAATAAAAACTATGTAATCTTGTAAACCATTTTTATGAAAATCAAAATTATTAAATAAGTTGATTGAAATTATTATTCTATTTAGACGATTTCAAAAACATTTTAACGTCAACGGGGTCGCTACAATGGCACATACAGATATTACATGAATGTAAGTTTATATTTAACATCCGCTTTTAAAGTCATACAAGAGTGGATAAAAACGAGTTAAATGTATTATTTCGTAAAAAATCGACCATAAATCTGAACAAAAACTTCGGTCATGTGGCTTCTTTAGTTAACTTGGTAAAATATAAATAACAATGGAATCGAAGTTATGCTACACAAAAACCGAATATGCAAACAAACAAAAAACTTATTTTTTGCACCCGACCGAACGACAACCACCCAAACATTTAAAAAACATTACTTCAGCTGTTTATAGGCTGGCTCAGGGGATTTGTAGTTTTGTTGGCAGCAACATTTTGGCTGACCGTAATGTGGTGATGGTTTGTCTTTGTGTTTACGGTTTCGAATGCATTCAACTTACAATTGTGTTATTTTTTTCTTTGTTGAATATTAAAACATTTTTCTTACCATCTGAAAAATAAAAATAAATAAATAACAATGTTTTTAATTCAAACTTTTTAAAATAACGCTACGGTCTAGCTGCGGACATTTTCGTAAAGAATAAAATTATAAATGTATACATAATACACGTATATATAATGATAAATGATGATTTTTGGTTGAAATCATGATTTAAATATTTTTCGTAACATAATCCGTGTCCTTAACAATTATATCACTGATTGAAGATTACAACGTTAATACTTCAGAAATTATTACAACGTGCATATTGAGAAACAAGGTTTTAAGTGATATTTTTGACTTTTTTTTTCACCATTTTACAAAATTAGTTTTTGAAACATTAAAAAGCGATGACTACAACTTAAAAATAAAATATTTAAATTATAAATATGCATTGTATTATTTTATAAAATAATCTTTATATTCTGTTATTTTTATGTTGAAAGACCTACACAATTAATGGAAAATGTAATTTAACGGTAGTAAAAAAAAAAATCAATTAGGATTAGGAACATAAATTGTTTTTTATAAGGATAAATAATATTATTATACTGATGAAAAACGTGAGACTGCTTGTGAAAAACCCAGTCTTATCGTTATTTTTTCGCTTCCGCAGTATTTACCTATAACTAATAAAGTAATAAACGTGTATAAGTAATTACAAAAATATGGCATCATCATTCATTATATCAAAGTAGGTTCGACGGAAAGTATAATTAGTTCCAAATGTTAATAAAAATACATACAAAGCATTTATTTGTTGTTTGAGTTGGCCAATTTGCAATGTGTTACATGCAAATATAATGATAATTGATTAACTGCATTCCAAAGACTGAAAGACCAAGATAATGAAATTTCTTCAACATATGATGGTTGTCAACAATTGAGAATGTTTTTCTGTACGAATGGAATGCTTAGTAAAGTTAAATACTGAGAAAATCAAAAATGTAACTTCTTCAAAGACTTTATAGGTACACTTGATTATAATATAATATGTACAGTATTTCAATCAATTGTTAAGTCATGCATTTTGCCACCTTTAGTAGCTCTATTTCAAAATATAATGCAGATATCATAGTGCAGTTTTTTTTAAAAATATATATAATGTATTGCTCTAACTCCCTTTTAATTTTTAACTTTGTACATAATTTAAAAATTCTAAAAAATCAATTAGCAATTACTTGTAATTAATTTGCTAATATCTGCACAACTACGGATATTTTTTACTAAAATGAGGGCGCTAACTTCATGATCATCTTATTTCCAATATTACCTATATTATATATCGAGCGATTAATTTTACATTATGCTCATAAATTATTCCATAACTAAGTACTTAAGGTTTTGAAATACGTTAAAAATAATTTTAAGTCATTATTTAACATTTTTCTAAAAATATAATATATTATTTTTTTATTATTTTTATGTGAATAAAACTAAATAAAACTAACGTGGTTATATCGTATAAACTACTTGTCCAAAATGTAATCGAATATATAGGTATGTACCGGTACTAAAAGTAGTACAAATAATAATTTTTAGAAACATGTTTTATTTATCGACTTTTGTACATATATTTTTTTTAAATCTAGTTATTGTACAATCTGTAAAGTATTATTTATTACGATTAGCGCAACAAATATAATTTAATAAATTTAATTAAATTATCAACATTTTTATCGACCTCAAAATTATATAATTATGTAAAAAAAATATTTTTTAAACTGTTAATTGTTTTTAATACAAATAGAGTTATACGCATTATGTGGGTCATCCATCCATGCTACAATGTTGTATTTCGTGATTAATATCATATTATAATAGCTATCATAAAATGCGTATAGTGCTGGAGCTGCGTCGCGAACACGTTAGTAATTATCCTTCATCACATTTTGCCGTTTGAGGATGATTATGACAATACGTATATGAGGAGATGGTGGCGAGTAGGATATAAAAAAAAAAAAACAAAAGAGAACAATTATAATAATATATTCATAACCTACACAACACATGTAATATTTTTGCGCATATATAGTGTACTGGACACTATAGTAGCATGTATATACATGTGTGCGTACATGCACAAAGCATTCGGACACCGTGTCCGAGGGACACCCTCTCTCTCACACACACACACACACACACATATGTATATATTTTATAGGTACCGTGGGTGGCAAAACAATCGGCTAATACGAGCGACGTGTCCGCGTGACCGTTTAACCTCCGGGCGCCGACGTTTTAACGTCGCGCCCGCCGGCATTGTCCTCTGTATTATCTCGTCCCCCGGTCGATCCCTCGGCCTAAAACCATGTCGATGTATATAAGTACAAAGCGCTATGACGTGTAAGTCCATTAAACAGCCGCACACACGCGAGATTTTCAATAATTCGCTCACGAACCATTGTCAGCGTGTGAGTGTGTATATTATAAATTATAATAATATTCGTAACGATTATACTCTATAATATTATACGACGAGACGGCTGCGAGACGACGACGTCGACGATAATAATAATAGTAATTATAATGACCGAAACGCTGAGCGGCACGTTAGCTCTCCCTCGCTCGTGTGACCACCCCCGACTTTAAGCGCGCATAATTTTATGACTATATACGCGTATAGTACATACAATATTTCGCATGTGTGTGTGTGTGTGTGTGTGTGTGCACGCCAGACCCGATGGTGTAATTATTTCGTGTCCGTCGGCACATATTGTCCCATCATCCACCACCCACTCGTCTCTTTAACCTTCTCCGCCAACACCACCTCGTTCTACCCCCCCCCCCCTCACGATACTACACCCACAGTGTAAAACGACGTCCGCGACGGGAATTTTAACGACCCCCGACGAAAACGTAGAATATAATATATTATTAATTATTATCATATATACCGTTTCACCCGGCTATCGCTCAGTAATAATTATTATACTGACCCGATGATGAGACGACGAATATGACGTTGACGATCGTTAATATATGCACTTCCATTACATTTTAACCAAGAGGTTTTTTTTTTCGATCCCATCGACTACTACTGTTAATATGATTAGTACTCATCCATCGATACAATCCTCATCAAAGGCAATTATATATATATATATATATATATATATATCTGTTTGTTACAAACGTTTTGTATCATACTTGAACTTTGGCACCTACCGAAAATATGATGAAAAATCAATACACGCCGAGTGGATATCAATGTCACACGAAAACGTCGTCTATACCTATAAAATATATATTAAAGTCAAACAATAGAAAATAATAATTCTCGAGATTCTGCCGAATGAATGAAGTATTCTTCTTTTTTATACGAATAATAAAATCCATTTTTGTTTTCTCACAAATGTTGTTTTCGTGTTTATATTTTTTCTCAGTGTTCTATCACAAATGTTAAAATTTTTAATGATAGCATGTACTTTAATATTCTTTTTAATTTATTTCTGCCATTAATGTATCTCTTTCAATATCTTTACCGGGCTTGAAAGTTTATTTTTAATTTCATATTCCTATAACGGCTCTTTCGACCATTTCTCATACTAAATTCCTTTTTATATCATAAAATCTCTCATTAATATTCTTCGAACCCCTCACCTTATTTGTACTTATTATTCATTAAACCTCTATAGTTTTATGTCGTTTTATTTGTTATCTTATACTACATCATTTTCACCACTTTTATTGTATAATTCGTTTATTTATTCGTTTTGTTAACACTCGAGCACACTTGTTTTAAACAAAGAACCCATTAACACGTTTTATATTATGCACACGCGCACTTTACTTCCGACCCCCGTGCTCACTGCTTCCGTGCAATTAATTCGACCTTCATTTATTTGCATTGGTGCTATGCGAGATAAGTTGCTGCACGATGGCCAACGATCATTTTGGATGGCTGCAGCGTTATAATTATGACGTGGTTAAATATTATACTATAGAGTCAACAAATGACGGCCGTTGACAAATTTTCTTATTACGATTTCTATTACTTTTCATTTTGCAGGTTTTCGATTCTTCGGTTAAAAACAATAGGCTGGTAAATTTGATTTTGATTGCCATCAAAAACTTACCGAATATCTTCAAAGTGATTAATAATTAGTCACCTCTGTTATATAGTAAACACATTATATTTTGCACTATACCTAAGTATTTGATATAGTATAATTATTATTAATTACCTACTAAATATGAACTCATTAGTTTACTGTTTACAGTTCTCGGACGACTGTCTCGGCCGGAAAATACGCAGAGGGCTGTGCGGAGTGTTAACGATCATTGGTTCGAGCTGTGTGTGAAAAATTCGAAATAAAAAATAAAAACGGCGGTGAGACACGAGCAGTGGCGGATATTATATCTTCTTCATATATATAATATAGTGTGATACGGAGGCGGGTGAGCAGATATGGCTTTGTTGTGCCGGCCGCCACGCCATTTAAGCGGTAAAGCTCGTGATTGATTTATGATCTTTATAATAACGATATTACGTAATAATGAGGGTTATTTTTTCGGGCCGGCCATATATGCGCGATCGTATATAAAACTCGTATAATATAAGGGTAAAAAAAAAAACCGCTGAAAAATAAGGAAAATACATTTGAAAATGCCGCTGTGAGAAAAAGACAGACGTGGTGTGGAAAAGTGGTGGCAATGGTCGTGTGTGCGCGCGCACGCCCTTGTGTGTCTGTGTGTGTGTTGTGGTGGTCGTGTGTGGTGGTCGGGAATGGGTCTGAAAGGCTTACACCAAAATGACATTTTAAAGGGACGACAGTGTAGCATTGTAATGACGTCAGGACACCACTATTCATCTCTAGGACAGTGGCGCGCATATACATATGGATGGATGATGGCGGACCAAAACTAATCCAGGATGCCGGGCCACGGTAGTGGTGGCAGAGCGGATGCCGTGGAGGTGAAGAGACCGAGATAGTTTTCCCTCTTATTCTTTTCTCCCCGTCTTCTCCTTATTTATTTATTTATTTTTTTATTTCATACAATATCGTTTGCTTATCTGGTCCCCGGGGCGCCTCTTTAGTATTCTCACTTAAACCGGGAGCCCTTTTGCATATATACGCATCTGCCTACCCACTATCCACCCATAACCGTCGCCACAGCCACCCCCACGGTTTTACCCGACCCAGCAGGCAAGATAAATTCACACTGTCTTCTCCCCGTCGTATATACATAACGCGCGTCTGCTTAAATGTATATTATGTGTATATACCTATATCTCCGTGGTCACACACGAGCCTCACGCGCGTCCTCTGCAATACCCGACCGCCCGACGTTAACAAATAGCCCCGGACCAGCATGTACATATATTTGTGTGTGTGGGAGTGTGTAAGTGTGTATGTGCGTGTATTCCATTCCATGGCACTGTCAGAACCACTGTTGTACACACATATAAGCGCGCACATAATACTCCTCCCCAATATTCGGGCTAGGTTATTAATGCGTTTTTTTCACCTTATTCGCCACGTCTTTCCCGTGTAGTAAGTTGCGCAAGACCACCGAAACGTAATTTTCGACGCTCCTCGAAAATTCCGGACAGAAAAATAAACGACAGGGGAGAGATTCGGCCAGCGGGTCGGTGAAGGGTAGGTCGTACCACTAATAAACGCACAGGGCGTACTTTCGCAGTATTATATATCTATATATTATATACTTGGCGTTCCGAAGTGTTCATAACTCGTTCGGTTAACTTGTACGCAATTTATATTTGTTTGTTTTTTTCACCATATGGCTTGTGTATTATGTATTATATATTTATGTGTTCACCGCTCAAGAATTCGGTTCGAAGTCAAAACGCATTCTTGCGCGGGACGCGCTAATAAACTTTTGCATATTGACACTACACAATTATTCGTCAGCCACCAACACCAATTTATATTTTAATTTGCTCAGCTTACATCGTCGTCGCACACTCGACCTACGGCAACATAAATATTTAATAGAATCATTATACTTTAATATTATTATACAAGTTGGAGACATCACGTGAACTACTAGGTCTTACCTATCTGTTGACAATATTGTGGTTTAATAGCATAAGACTATAGGCAAGGCTGGGCAAGTTAATGATTTTTTTTAACTCAGTTAAGTTAAGTTAATATGCACCAATTACAAAAAGTTAAAAGTTAAAAGTTAATTTAATTATAGGTTAACTCAGTTAAGTTAAAAGTTAATACACATTTTTTTTTAACTTTTTATTAAGTTAAAAAAAGTTAATTTTTTTTTATACACATACTTTCTTTTTTTACAAACCCTGAAACCCAAAACTAATTTTTATGACTATATAACAAATGTTTATGCTTTATACAGTATATTATTGTATTTCATTGAAGTTTTCATTTCTAAAAAAAGAACAGTAATTACCTATATATAACAAGTAATAAATACCTAAAAATAATGAATTAATATTATTTAATCAAGCCTTGTAAACAGATACTATTTGTGAGTGTGTGTTTGAAATAGAGTATTACTGTGTTTAATAAATAATCACTAAATATTGTATTAAATAGATACTAGGTATTACCTATATGGCTATATACTTACTAAAATACTAAAATATAACATATTATAATTTAAATAGAAAGATAATAAATAAGTTGAAATAGTTGGATAATATTTTATTATTTTAACATACACATTTCAGTCATATAGTTAAACTATAAATTTAAACTTAAATAGGTAGCATTAATCTTTATACTAAAAAATTATTTGACGTTCGTGTACAACCACAAGTTCACAACTGAATACTGATAAAATGTCAGGCCCACATCAGTACATCACACAAAATCAAAATATCAATAATTGGTTTTTGTTAATTTTTAGACTTGTTGGATTTATTTTTTCCCGAAATGACGACTTCAGTCGTCGATAACACTAATATACCCGCATGATATAGGTATAGCCATAATGCCATATATAGTCATAAAGGGACAATATTATGTCTATATTATATTTATTGTAACTTGATATAATTAATTTAATAATATAAAACCTTTTATTATAAATTATTTTCTGATGTATACCACTATACAGGGTGTTCCTTTAGAGTACAGAGTGATTAGAAAAATATAAAAATTTTTAAAATTAACTTAACTTATTCCATAAAATGAAAATCAACTCGTTAATTTCACGTTAATTAAAAAATAAATTTAATAAGTTAATAGTTAAGTTAATGAATATCCAAAAGTAACTAGTTAAGTTAAAAAGTTAAGATAAAATTAACTTTTTAACTCGTTAATGCCCAGCCTTGACTATAGGTGCATTTTCTACGGCTATATAAATACTCGTATATTTTTTTCTTATGATCAAAAAAAAAAACAAAAATTTTTGAATAACTTGCATTTTATTTTATTTTTTAGATTATTATGCCATCCATTGAAGTTTAGCATGCGCCCTACTTATAAAACCAAAACGTTGAACATCACACCTAGCACACGTAAGACGAATGCTACGGCAATATGAAGGCAAATATATCAGCATGATTTTCGAATCCATACACTATTTATATGTTGCTAAAAACACATAGGACATCAATCGCCTGGACCTCAGCTTTCGACTAATAAACGGATTCCCGGAGAAAGTCATCTTGAGTGGAGTGGTGTTCCTATTACGGAAATTTATATGTAAGCAAAATATCTTTATTTATTTATTTATTTATTTATATTTGTTATCAAATTTCTAGAGGTTAATATTGTTATTTTTAATTAAAAGACTACAGTATACTATAATGATATATTATTATATTATAGACGTATATATATAATATGCTAATGTGGATTTCATTGGCATTTGCAGACGTCGATTACGATAACTCTTGGACCATTTGAAAACACGTCAACCACAATAATAATAATAATTATTATTATTATTTATATTATATAATAATAATAAGATTAATACGCATTTTGACATCATTTAAAAGACGAAGGCACTATTATACCACTGCTGCAGCAATTCCTAGCACTTGTTGCGACTGACCCCTCTCGAGCCATATATGCGAACATATAGGGTCCGACAATTAATCGCGCTTTAAGTGACCGACACAACTATGCTGCAAGCGATTATTATTATATTTACGAAAGGGTTGCGTTCACTGTATAATAATAATAATAATAGTAATGTTAATATAATACAAGGGTCGTTGTCATGGATATAATAAAGCCGTACGTCACGTCATCATCCTCGTCCACCGTCGAGTGTATAATTCGACGTCTGTATTATTTATAACAAGGGTTATATACACCACACAGCACCTCGCATCTCACACCTGGAATGATAATAACGATGACAATGACCATTAGAATATTATTATGTACGAACACTGCTGCCACGTCTATATATAATAATATGTATATGTAATATACCTACCCTAGTGGGGTTAAGTCAACAGTCGACAAGTGAATAATATAATGATATACGTTAGGTATTTAGGAGGCACCTGCAGAGGTACCAATTTTTGATGTATTCATCATAAAGGTATACTGAAATTAGGATAACGCGTGGGTCAACGGTTTTAATATCTGCTGTGAACTGTATTTTGTAATCGGTTTTTGATACTTGTGAATTTTAATTCGAGAGAATTAAAATACTAATGTAGTAATGTATGTAACTCGATTTCTAGACAGGAAATTAAATTATTATTATTAATGCTCTAAATAATATTTTATGTTGTACAACTTCTCAACAACTACTATACACAAATACGTTAATATTAAATGTCGTTTTAACTTATATACAGTACTATAACTAGATTATAAGACCATAGTTGCCACGTCAGTAAGTTTCCAACTACTAAAATTATATTTGTGAGACATTTTATAGAGATGAAATTTATTTGAAGTATTCATAAAACATCGCGTAAATACGACTCACATATTGTGTTCTAAAAGTAACTAAGTTCCTGTATTATAATTTTCTACGATTTTTTTTGTCTATTTATAGTACACTCAATAGGTACATCTACGTATCTACATTAACCATGCATACCTTTCATAATAAATTGTTTTCGTTTTAGATTCTGAGCGGAGTGAGGTTTTTTTCTTTTTCTTTTTTATTCTGTAAACGCTTTTTCTCCCTCGAAAATCTTTGCTCAAAAACATCAAATGTAGCATTTTTTCTGAAAGGTAATGTTCTTGAGCTGGTACTTTTGAGAGGTTATTTTTTTTTATAAGCATTTAAAGTTTAAATTTTGACTAAATACACGACAATTACGGTAATGTTCAAATTATCTTAGATAGAAATTCATAAAAAATTTTCTTTTTAAATCTAAGATTGAAAATGTTTAATAATCTATAATATATCCTAGACCGATAAACTGTCTCCGCTCAGAATCGATTTCGTATATGATATAATATCATTGGATTCAAATTTAATTCCATCTTTTACAGTAACCTACTGTACAGCATAGCGACATCCACGACTTACCCGCTTTTTAAATTTATATTTTAATAAAAATCAATTTAATATTCTGAAATTGCAAATCTGTCAACGACAACACTTTCTATCTAATCAAATTGCGTCTTAGGATATATTGAAAAAATAATAATGATCACAAATGTTGTATAGTAATTGTATCAATTCGATTTGAAATTGCATATTTATCTCTTTAAACATCTCGTGTTTTTATTTTGGTTTCAATAATAATTATGGTAATATGGAACGTGTTTTTATTATTTAAAACGATAACACGACGACAGTACTTTATACAGAGCACACAATATGTATACATGGATGTAAATTGAAAATATACAATATTATATAGTCACAATAAAATTGGATCAATGGGATTTCATCTTGGTAGTGTACTTATAGAAAGTTATTTGAAGAAAATAGTAGGTATTAGACTAACGGTTTCAAGGGATGAAAACAAAACATCAACCGAGTTAGTTCTAGATTATTCGTTTCGCCTGTATACGAGTTTATATGAAAAACATTGTACGAAAATTAAGCGTATGATGAAATTGTATGAATATTATTAACTTCTTTTAAACATGTGGTACTGTATTGTGTTTTACATTATTGGTAATAGGTATACAAGTTTGAATTAGAATTGAAAATAAATGTAAACCTAGTCTCGCACCACTGCAGCTGCAGCGTAATACTGAAATTGTACAGTTTTAAAGTTAGCAACATAACCACAATAGACATAATGAAATACACCAAACACAGGAACATTGGACATGACGAGTATACGAACAAAGGTCCAACTTAGAAATAAGGAATATTCAATGAACCTGATATGGTAGGTGTTCTAAAAAATTGGGGACTTAACTGAGCAGGAGTTGTATGGAGATCAGAAGGCTGGTTCACAAGGATCACAAGCTAGAAGTCAGACAAAATAACGCCCAAAAAAAATGGTCGATGGAGTGATTTAGTAAGAGAATACCTTAACTCTTAAGATTCTACTACGAATGAAGGTCGGGTATAACAAGACACAAAAAAGATGGAAATGTATTGGCTTTTATGACTTTGAATAATCCAAAAATAAATATATATACAATGAATTGTTTTGCAATTTTACTTAAAAATTAAATGATTATTTAAAAAAACATATTATATTAGGCCTAATACTAGCAAAATTTAATTTTTGAAAGTAATTCATAATGTGTATCTTGTGTCTAGATCAGGGATGGCCAACCCGCGGCCCGCCTTTGAAAGTTTTGCGGCCCGCGACATTTATCAAATATGTATTTACAAAAAAAAATTTTATAAACACTAATAATTCTAATCTAATCTGATAAAAAAATATAAATAAAAAAAAGCTTAGTGAACGAGTGTTGAGAAACAATATCTCACTAAATGGTAATGTTTACTCCATTTTTTTTTGTATTAAATACTTTTATATAAATTAAATATATGTGATTATATTAATATTTTGGCTGATGATTTTTTTTTTGCCAATCCTATATGTGGCCCTCAGGATTTTCATGTATTTACAAAGTGGCCCACAAGATCATTTGGGTTGGCCATCCCTGATCTAGATGTTACTTGTTTTGACATCTTATCCATTTCTGCACGCAAGTATATAGGTACATCATACCATTATAAACAATAATCGACGTGTGCAGATGGATGTCAAATTTAAGTTATAAAAGTGGAGATTTTCAATCCCCAAATCCCCCCCCTCTAATTCGACCACCACCTTGGCCATAAAACTGTTTTACACATTACATTCACGCAACGCTGCAATTTCAAAATTTTGACCACCTCGCTGCAACAGAATTAATATGAGTATATGACGTACCTATATTATATAGGTACCTACCTACTTAAATATAAAAATTATAAGTGCACGCCCAAAACGATGTCTACAATATACTGATTCGGGTGTCGTGTAAACCTCAAATACATGCTGTAGATTGTCGTATACCTGCCTTTGTCGGACAGTAAGCACACTCAATAAGAATTACAGTTAATATTTTAAACTATTAGAATGTCTTTTACTATTTTTAAAACAACAAAACAGAAAACGGGTCTTAGCGAAACACCACAAACATAAGTATCGTACCAGACCAGCAGGCACTGCCTCGCTATACCTTAGTGTAAACATTGTTAAATATATTTTTACAAAGTGCTGCCTCGGCGCATTTGCTTCATCGGTCTATTATTACGAAATTGATATTGTCTTTATTTTTTGAATTTAATTTAATTTTTGTACGTGTGTGTGAACTAAATTAGTTGGCACATACAACAAGATTAAAATATGTACACTCATCGCATGTGATGTTTTAAACCGCACATTGTCGCGTCGGGAGTTAAGGACGGAGACGGATGCTGATGTGGAGGACGCGAGACGCTCGCGATCTGCGTGCGCCCGCGCCGATAACCCAAAAAAGGGGACGAACACATACACCTCCTCGGTGAGGCCGCTATAGTGGCTACACGCGCGTTAATTGCACACGCACACATGAAGGAACCGAAATAGACATCACGTCCGCGATCATTGTGTGCGCGCATATATTATATAATATGATAATGTTGGCGCGTTTAATAAACGACGTTCGCGCGACGGAAGAATATTCATATGTTAATAATTCGCTGCAAAGTCCACCCACACACACACACACACATACCAACACACGCAACGAGATGCAGAGGGATTTTATGATTATTCAAAGGCTCATCTCATTGTGGTGTAATCAACCGGGCGTCGGTGGCGTGTCGACCCTTTCGACAGAAGCTGCTCGGCAATCAGCGGTGAAGGTGGCAAAAGCGTCCGCCGCAATCGCAAGGGAAATTAGCGGATTGAAAGTTGCCGCGTGTATATTATATTCTAATGAACCGACGGCCCCAGAGGGCATGACCGCTTTTGTTGCAATTATAACATCATCATCATCATCATCATTGCTGACGAAGTCATATCGTTATTGTTATTAAATTGTTGCTATACCTACCTACCTACTGTGCGCAGAGCACCCGGATTATCATTATTATCCGTCCTGGTAAAATTATCAAACTGTTTTCCGTAGCCCTCCACCGTCCGCCATCGACGCCATCGCACCGCCTCGGTAGATAGTGACCATATATCATTATTACCGTGTAATACCTGTACCCATATTATGCGTATAATATTATTAAATTATAATTCGCCATAGTGAATTTTACATGCAGTCCAAGCCGAATATAGGATATATAAATATATAAATATATGACGTATAATATTGGCTATACGGAGACTGTGTGACAGGTAATGTATTCAAATCGTCCAATAATAAATTAACCTCTATCCTACAAAAGTATGATACTATAATAATAAATCAATTAATGCTTTTTTGGTGGGAAATAATCATCTGATTTGTGTATTGATGTGTATTGTGATATTGCTACAATATGGTTGATGACAATTCAATTAAAATTTTATTAGCTTATTAAACCTATGACAGTTGTAAGCCATTAAAAAAAATCATTGAATATACGTTTTTTTAAAGATATTTTACTATTGCTAAATGTACTATATTATACTATATTGTATTAGCTAGTAGGATAGATTTTTTGAGCAGCATTTATAAGTTTAAAATCAGTGTACGTAGTTTAGGCGTACTAAATAATAATATATTTATATTATATCCAATAATCGTTATAATAATAATAATAACAAAACAATTATCCATAAAATTGTGTAATTTATTATATATATTAAAATCGAAACATTTTTTTTTTTAATCAATCATGCATACGTCATTTAATAATACTTTATTAATCGATATTATAATATTAGTTCGCAATTTACACATTCCTAGAAGAATATTACGTTAAATTAAAGAGTTCATAAAATTTAAACGAAAAAACAAAAACATAACCTTGGGCTTGGTTTTATTAAAAGTTCATGTTCAACAATATCAAGTGCTCCTCGCAAATACATATTTTAATCACTAACGAGATAACCAATATCTAGGTTAGGTTATATAAATAACATAAATACAATAATCATACAACCATTTTAATCGATATTATACGCAGTACAATATGACAAAACAATTTAATATCTTTTTTTGTACAGTCATCGTAAAGTAGTCTTCTAAAACTATTGATTTTACACAGAAAGTTTAATTTATTCATAGGTACCTACATAATATTTTTACATTCAGACAAATAGATTGTTTTGAGTAATATATAGCTTTGATACAAACGTCAAACGTAAATAATATATACTATATATACAACAAAAGTTTATATTAAATGATATATTACCTACATAAATTTACACTTAATTTATGATTGTTTTGATTATTATCATAAATTAAATTAAATGTATATAGTGGCTGGGGAATGAAGCACCTTCCTCTTACCCTCACGGCCTCATGCTTTTCAAACTTTTTGCCTTTTTGTACTCAATTTTTTTGCACTTGAAAACCCTATTGAGAAATACTTTGAAGGTAATAGTCAAAAGTGAAAATCTAAAAAATGTCATGGAATATTATGCATATCAGATGCGCTTAAAGAAAGTATTTTTATGTCGCGTGAAATAAAATAATTTAGTTTATTAGGTATATCCAATTACCCGATTTTAAACTATAATTTAGTGTCACAGTTATCAAGTTTAATTATATTGATGGAAATATATTTTTTATAAAATACAATTATTCGAATACTACACAATAATATAAAATAAAGTGTATAACTCACGTTTAGAAACATTTCACTCCCAATCATTATTGTTCGATTCGATAGGTTCGATAAATATAATAATAATAATATTACATCTCATTTTACTTAGCTATAATATATAATGAACTGTAATTTTTTCATTTAATGACGGCAAATCGTATTAGCCCGTAATAATGTTTTGTTTATTTTAATTTCATCGTTTATTTTAATCGCTAAGGAAAAAGGAAAAAAGAAGTAATTCCTGCAACGTTCCGTCACAAAAGGATAATATCCTGCGCCAATCAACGGACCGTGAAAAGGCTCGAAGCGGAGGTGAATTCCATTAATTTTATGGATTTATCATTATAATATATTGTATAGGCTTGATTCGCTTGATTTTTTTAGTTTTGCCGCCGCCACCGTTACATCCGAAATGAACTTTTCCATTAATAAATATTAACGTTACTTTTTTCACCGTATTTTATATGTATACACAATTTTAATTTGGATTCCAAAACAGACTGTAGGTCGTTTTTTGATTAAAAAAAAAATACCAAGCGTTCTGTTTTTCTGCACGACCGAATGATAATGGCTTTTCCCTTCCGACCTTTATAAAGGCAATATGCGAATCGAGTCCAAAGGGTCTTCTGCACCGGTTGAGCCTTTCGGGACTTTTTTTTTAATGTACACAACCAAATTAATGTTTTTGCCCATGGGAAGTATTTGTGTTCACTTCGACCGCAGGAATACCTCAACCAATATATCGCTTATACGAAGTATTAAAAAAACAAACTTCGCTCAGCATATGCGCTGAAAAATATTTGTTATTTATTAGATAAGCACACTAGCTCTATAAGTTATAACTCATATTTATATTTGAATTTTCTATTGATATAGAAAAGTAGTCGTATTTAAAATGGATAAAGCCTCAAAAATGGACAAGAGAGAGTGTATTGTAAGAGATATTATAGTAAGGTACACATTTACCATACTTTACCTTTGTGATGACAAAAAAAATAAAATAGAAAATGATTATTATCTTATACAACGACAGTGATTCCATCGGGGGGAATACATTTTTTGAGATGCTACGAAATCTGAATAAATTATTATAATATAGAAACCAATCAATAATATTAATGATTGCGTAACTCAATCAAATTATTTAACATTACAGTCTATTGACTATTACCGAGTAAAAGAATATAATATATATATATATATAACTGGGTTATAAATTATAACCGAGGATTACACAATTAGAAAACTGGCCTGAGTTGTTGGTATTAACAATATATTATTATTTAATATACATCTATCCATGTGAAATAAAATGATGAATATTTTTTATTTTTTTTTATTTGAATAAGCCTCGGCAGCGAAGGCCACTGGCTGACGTTTGACAATTAACAATGGCATAAGATTAGTTATTACAATGATTTTGTTTGTAAATTACATATAATGATTAATTTTTTACAATAAATTTTCGATTTGTATATCTTTGATGAAGCTTAGAGTATTTGTGATGGTTTCTATATTCGGGCCTAGTGATTCGAATAGATGTTCTGGGATATTATGCTTATTTCTGGCGGCTAAATGATGAATAATTTATTATTAGTTATAAGTGAATTGTAATACATATTTTAATTATCTGATACTAAATACGCGCAGGCGCAGTACACGTAATAATAAATAACTCATCTATCGATACTATAAAGCATTATTTTATTGTGTATATTTGTTTTATTTAAAAACTTAATTACATCGAATACATGTGATCGTGGTGAATATATTTTACATATTGCAGTACCTTAGTAATATATAATATATGCTATATATATGCTTGTATGCAAATTACCATTATTATCGTATAAGGTTTATAACGGAGTTATACTCCGTGTGTCTGCTGCAGCGGCAGTGTCTCGAGACACAATCAGAGTAGATTGCCTACCGCAGCTATAGTGGTTGTAGAGTATGGAGGCTATATGATTTACGGGGCAAAGTTCAAAGTCCTTTTTCTTATACATAACATTTAACAACACAATCCCGTCATAAAGTTACTTTAAAAATGTATATGTTATGGGTTAACGAACAGTTAACTCGATGAATTACCTGAATTTCCACTATATATACTTTATAATGTAATAAATAATTGTTCAACATCTTCACAGAGAATTGCTCGCAAAAAATTATGTTTCAAAACTAATATTTCATGTTAATAATGCTAATACATAAGCGTGGTGGTTTTGTAACAATTATTCTGTATCATACTTATTTTAATTTGGATAAAAATATAATACAGGGTGTAACAGGTCTATTTGATTAATGGTGGTGGTATGCATCACGAAGTCATGTTAAATAATGATAAAATATATATATATATATATTTATTATTGATTACCTACCTTTTAATGATAACAAAACACTGATTAGCAACAAATAACTTTGAATTTTTACAAACTTTGAAAATTATTTAAAAATCAATAACTTAACCAAATATTAAAATTTTTAAACGCCAAAACTGTTTTAAAATACTTATTTAATAAATAGCTATCTTGGATTATAAGAAAAAATTAAACACAAAATTTAAATAATTTCATTTTAGTTGAAAAAATATACATAAGCAAATATAAACATAATATACAAATTATAGCAAAGAGCTATAGAAATCATTACAAAATATATAGAAATATATATTGAATAGAAAAAAAAGTAATAGGATTAGTCAAATAGACTTGTTACATCCTGTATAATCGTGTATTGTATAGGTAATAGGTTATTTACAATACTTGCTAATATAAAAAATATTTAAAAAAAAATTAAATCTTCAAGGCAATTGTAGTTGTTTATAATATATAATTATATATCTTATTATAACACTATAGGCACACAACGGCTTGCGTAAAAATAATGTTGTGAAACAATTGAATTAATCCCTGTGATTGGAAAAAAAACCGTTGAATGAACGGAGTTAATTTTTTTTCAAGTCAAAACGACTTAAACGGGAGCGAGCACCACAAAGGAGAAAAAAAATACCAAACTTCCCGATGGGTATAGCACCCTTCGACAAACTGCCGTCGTTTATCGCTCTCGTATAGTCTCGTCCAAGTCGTAAAACGTACTCGTATACCCGCCACTCGCGCTCACCCATAGTCACCCGCACCGTTGTAGCCGATCCACGACGTTTTCGGACCCACTCGAAACGGTTAAATCCGGGCCCTAGCTCGTTCAAAGGACGTGATTCCACGCGCATATTTAATAAGAATCCGAAAAATCCTGCACCCGGAACGCGTGTAATTAGCAAATTCCTGTTGTGCGCGTGGCCTCGGAGCTTTATGCTACAAATCTCTTATCCCGCCATCGTCTAAGCTATTTAACTGTCTTGTCCTTTGATGTGGCGATAGTCGATCTGGCTAAACAATTGCGTAGCCATTTTCGGATCGTACGCATGTGATATATACATATATATTTTATTTTATATAATATGTACTAATACTATGTAGTGTACCTATTGTAATGTATACTACTTACAAGTTACAACTGTTCACAATGTGATATGTGTCTGTCCGCATCGATTATGAAAAATATAAAAATTATAAATAGCTATTTATTTTCTCCTGTTTGATAGGTATGCGTTGAATCACGACGCCACCGACTTGGGTGTCAACGAGCGCACGATAAGCTGCTTCACTATGCCTCGACTCACAACCTCTCTAACTAACGCTAATCCTTTTCCATTTCTGTTTCCTAGAAAAGCTTCTGATCTTTTATTTTTCAATAAACAGTCATTCCAAAATATCGGAGATATTATTTCGATTTTCAAGGAACGTTGGGTTGAATTCAGTTCAAATTTTGTCAAAAACGTAATATCATTTGTAAATTTAAATTTTAGCATACTATGACTTTGCCAATTTTGTATCTATAAAAAAACTTTTCATACAAAAATTGTTTGAAAAAATAATAATACTCTAAAACCTCTAAACTAATGTGTAGAGAAAAAATGGTAGTGCCATTTAAACAAAAGTAAGCTGTATTGCGCAAGCGCGTACCGACAGGATCAACAATTAACCCTTCGATGTATTGAAAGTTATTAGAGCTCTCGCCAATTTTCTTGGGATCTTGGTCCATAATGTCAATGACTAGTAAATAACGTTATTTTCTGTTAAATTTATAACTTATCGCAACATATAAATAGGAACCTAATAAAGCTCTTTAGTCCTTCTGATTGAAAAACTTGAGATTAACATAATCTCCTGACTACCTTAATGGACACACAAAGAAGAGCTAAATATTACTCATAGAACAACCCTTCGCAGCTTAGCTCCTGAACTCGTATGTAGTACCCAATCACACATCTTCAAACTTAAAATTTCGGGGAATCATTAAAACAATACATCTCATAAATCCGTAATCTTTAATTATAATTAATAATTTGTATATAAAATAAGCGCGAGTATTGTCATTAGAATATATCATCGGTATAGTAACTAAATATTTCTTCTGAAATCATTAAATGTCTTCATTCAATTCTATGTCAACCATAATAATGATGTCAAATTTACATAAAGATTTTCAAATGTTGACATATCATCTATGTAAAAATGACATGTATAACAACACTGTGCGTTCAGAGGGCATAACACCCGAATTTGTTGTATCAGTCTTACAAACGCGTAACATAGCAAATTTACGATTAGCAGTTCACATTTAACTCCGTTAGCTTAAAATTTAAAAATTAGAGTGAATAGACCTATTATGAAACTTGATTATAAGAACGTTATCTTTGTTTTGTTTGTTTTAAGTGAGTAATGATCATTTTTATTTTACAATTTATTATACGGGCATAACTCACCTAAAAACTGAATTATCGTAAAAATATTTCCAACAAAATACAGCTAATTTTCTTACCATCAAGTTTCATAATAGGTCTATTCACTCTAATTTTGAAGCTAATGGAGTTAAATGTGATCTGCTGAGCGTAAATTTGTAATGTTAAGATGCTATGCTTAAATTTGCTATGCTCGCGTTTGTAAGACTGAGACAACAAATACGGGTGTTGGGCTCTCTTAATATTTTTCAGAATTTTATTATTTTGATTGAATTTGAAAGAAAACGAATTTTATAAGCGCCAATCGAACATATTATAGACATAACTACAGTGTACGACATCCGACAAACTATAAAAAATAAAATATTTTGTTGAAAAATCAATCAGAACTAAAATTACGATTGGATAGACCTACATAATTTAAATGATTATAAATTATGATTAATCTTATAAAATTTCAAAAACGAATTGTTTGTTTTGATAAAAAAAGATATATATATATATATGAATAAAAACAAGTTAAGAAAACAGTATATACAAATAAAACAAAAATTAAGGAATTGCTTATATTCCGAATGCAAATATTCTTGAAACGTTTATAATCAGTTTGATGTCGAACGAAAGAATTTTTTTTGTATCTCTCGACATCTAGAAAATAAACAGAGTTCCTATTTTTACGTTTTCTTTGAACAGTTGTTTAGCTTTTAAAATAAAAATTTCTGAATGCTCGGCGTTAGTGCAGTACCTATTCAATATTTAAGATACATTAGTATAAGCAAAATAAAAATTACCTAACCTACCTATGTAATACAATTGTTTAATCAATACTAATATGAACGATAATATTATATTGCAGTATAATACCAACATACAGATTACAGATACATTTACCGTACACTGCAAGATGATTTACCAAGCGACCTAGCATATGCATCCCAAATTTTCTTTACTAATTAATTTATTCAAATTCTGATTTTTGGAGTTTCTAAATATACCTAAGGATTAAGGATATCATATTTTAAAACACTACAGGAATTTTATACCATGCATTTAATCAGTGGTGTCAACAACTTTATTTTTCAAATGAGAATTATTACTACCATTTTTCTTAACATGAAAGATAAAAATTTAGTTATTTAATAACACACAGATTGTTCCAAAAATAACAAAACCACAAGTCATAATATAAATTTATAAATTACGATATTTTACAAACCGGCAATGTTAATTTTAAAATAAAATAGTAATCGGCAGGATTACAGCAAATCTTTCCGTTAGAATTATTATTATTATTCGTTTACGTGATTAATCGCAAAATAAAAATTAATAACTATAATCACGAAAACTGTCCGTTTTGACACGTCTGAGAGAGGTGATGGTAGTATACCAATTAATTGTTAAGGGTTTACTGTTGGGAAGTTTTTTTTTCTTACGCAAGAGGCGCGCTGGAGCTCTTTACGCACTTATAATGCTGTGGGTTAAAAATGTTTTATGTAATATTATTTCGCAAAAATAAAAAGGTCATCGCGTCGCGCGGCATGGCACCGGGTCGGAGATTTGGTTGGTCGGCACTCAGTAGAAAGAGGGGAGGCATTTCTTCGTTCAAAGGAAAGCCTTTAATTAGACAGAAATGTCTGGCACATTCGCTGGGGTAATTTCCGCGTCGGCGGCAGAAATAATTATTTATGCAAAGTGGACGCGAAGAGAGATATCCGGATTTCTAGTTCCGGCCGTATAAAGATCTTAATACATTTATATATATATATATATATATATATATATATATACGCGTCGTCGTCATTGTCATGCAAAATACATTGCAGACGGACTAAGTCTTTTGTACACGGTATGGCATATTATAATACACGGCGCTTGCAGCAGTTTTCGTTGTCGTTGTCGTCGACTGTTAAGACTTTTTCCGGATCGCTGAGGACTAACCGCGGTGCAGCATTCCCGCCGTATTATGATAATGTACAATACAGCGCGACGCATATAATAATATGTGTACAGTAGTGGCCCGTAATTGGATAATCACTTTGTGCTTACAATTTACAGGATGTAATTATTACTGCTCGACGACGAAGCCGGCTTTGACTCGAAACAACCTAATGAAATCCCTTTTGCAAAGCGCAACCGCCTGGTTAAATCAGTGCGCTGCAGCCTGGGTCGTCGCACACCCTTTTTTCACGCCTTTTTCGCGCTCTTTTACGATTTACCATACACGCCGCAGCACCCTTTTGCTTATGTAGGTATGTATAATATACACACTCGTTTTAATGAACATGTCACTCTACTGAGCTGAATAATATTAAGATGTGCTCGACAGTGTACCTATATACATAATGCGTCTTATTTTCTCCGACTTTCCGTCTGCGACGAATTGATGCGAAGACATTAAGTATTGTCCATGAGGCATTTATGAGACGATGTAGTTTTATTATGTCCCTACACATGTGCAGGGAGCTATCATAAAATATCAAATATTAAAAGTCACCTCAATATTATTCCCTCCTATTCACCCCCCTCCACTACATATATAAGCTAGCCAATACGTTTTTTTTTGGCATGGACTCGACAAAAATAAACGATGTGGGGCAGATAACATCACTAAATGGTGGCTCATGAATGAACTTTAATATTCAATGTCTCGTAATAAGTAAGACTTATTATTTTCAACAGTGAATTCAATGAATGTTTTCATTAATTTTGATTTATTTTTTCTCTTTTTGAATAACCATTATGTACATAGCCCCTGAAAACTTCCCGAATTCTTAAAGTGACCTTCCAAAAATGTTTATAATTCACCTGACGTAATCTCTGATACATGGTATGATATTAGAAAATTGAAAAACATTTCAATTAAAAGGATGATAACTGATACAGATAAAATATATCGATATTCAAACACAAAAGAAACCTATTTTAACTACATATTATATTCATTGCCCTCACCCGGTTCTTTTGTCAAAAAGTATACATGTTATATGCAACGTAGGAAGTCGGGCACTGTGCACAATATCCGATTTTCAAGGGCAAATTTGGAATAAGTTAACATTAGATTTGAGCACTGTAGATTAATAGTATATCGAAAATTAAATAAAATATCTTAAAAGTATTTAAAAAAGTTGTTAATTAAAAGATGGTTCTTACATTGCCCAAAATATTTGGGCATTGTGCACAGTACCCGGACATTCTTATATAATTGCCAGATTTCCTATTTTGCCCGTAACATATATATTAATGCAATATTATGTCTACAACCACAGATCGGTTACATCGGTAGAAATCGCGAATTCATTTAAAATATATTAAACATGCCTTTTCTTATATCGTCTATAGTTCCATACTGAATACTTCTAAGTATGCCTACGAACGTGATTCACTTAATCGTTGAAAGTCAACGTACCTACAACCTACTACATATAATATTTAATACTGTATTACTGCAGTACTTACTTTTTATATGTACACAAAGACAAACGCTGTGGAGAACAATAAGAGAAACGGAGCGACAATATATATTATTTTATAATAATGTACCGATAAATAATAAAAATAATAATAATAGTAATACAACACCCAATAATATACCTATTTATACAAAAAAATAATAATAATAAAACGATATCAATCGCGGAGCAGTATGTCACGTCGAGAAAACCATCGCGTGCGATGACCGGCGATTCCGAAGCGGGGTCATAGCTGAAGAGACTTGGTAACAGGTATTCGAGATAGGTTATATTATATTATAACCGTCGTACAGAACACATAGTATGGGATATTCGTGCGAAATACGAAAAAATAAATAAATAAAAATGGATAAATGCGAAATGAGTGAAATATAATAATACAAACCATTATATTATTATGGTGGAATAATTTACGACGTGGAGTCCGTCGTCTTCGCATTATAAAAACGGTCGTCATAATAAAATTATTATTATTTTTTAAACCAGTACGAGTACTGCAGGTAAGTATATCCTTTACTCTGTAGTGGTTTTGGTCGAGTGTGGTGGAAGGGTGGCTGGGAGGGGTGGCTAGCTCCGATGTCCGCGTCACACAATGATTTGTGATCTGTTTGCCCGCCCGCTGACGGTATTATACACACACACACAAGTTAATAATATGAGACTTGTGGGCATAATATTATAAACGTTATGCGTGTGTGTGTAATATAATAGTTTATTGGTTCTGCCTGCGCGCCAGGTCCATTGTTTTCAATTGTGCACACAGTGTATACGTGTTTCGCGTGTATGATATGCCATATAAATTAAACGCGCATCGAAAACCTCTCGGACCGTGTACAAAGTATGTGTAAAAAAAAAAAAATGTGAATCAAATAATAACAATTTTAGAGGAAAAAAATTAATACCATAATCAAAAGTGACCTTATATTATTATGTATTGTCAATGAAATCGGATGAGAATTGCATTGGACACTCTATACAATTATTTACCAAATCCACAGCCGTAGCCTAGCTACAAATAAAAGGTGGCAAGAGAGAAAACACTCCAATATACACAATCTCTATAGCACCATTTCGAGCATAAAATTTACTGAAATTATCTTAATGTAGAGATCAGAAGGAATAATGGGACGACCCTGCAAGACCAGGAATAATAATAGGTACGAATATTTTTATGCATGACACATGAACAAAGTTTAAACGTATTTAGAAACGATAAGAGGTATTATCCCAATGTAGAGCAAAGCTAGTAGTTCCATGTATTTGTTTATTCTACTTTGAGTACATTTCTCCTCACTAGCAAATGAAACAAATCATTAATATTATTTTTATTTTTTTTAACGATTCTATACTTACATTAGCTCATAACAAAATATTATATCTTATGTACCTAACGCGTAATATTATAAATTATAATACATTCTTGGACCACGACGTTTTTTAAATATTATGTTGGATATGTACCACTACGTCGTGGGGTCGCCCTTGGCTATAATATTAATATAATTGCGTACATGTGATCAGTGCTTTTATATTGCCCGTATAGATGGCGCAAACGGTATCCGATCGCGTACTGTTCGGACATGGACATAAATCGGAATGACGAGAAAAATGTATTATATTATAAATTATTATACACAAAAGGAGTTTTGTCGAACGTGCTAAGGGTGCTGAGCACGCGATTTCTGATATCATTATGATATATATTTTTTGTTTTTTTTGTGATGAAAGGTTTTTGTTACTTAACATTTATATTTATTCGACGCCAAAAATAATATGTGTTAGTGTCAGTCGTTAGGCTAAATGTCTTATTCGAAAATTAATTTTTTATCCATTTTAATATTTAAAAAAAAAACAAAAACCAATCCGATTTCGTCCGTGATCAATAAGTCGTTTATTGAATCGTAAATAATGTTTTCACTGATTTTTCACAATCGAACGGCCTGAGATTTAATTTATCATAAACTATTTATATTATGCCAATCTTATATCTGCCCGAGACTCGATAGGCTTATAAGTGGCAAACATTGTCCTCGAAAATAATCAGCAAGTAGATACCTATATATGAATAAATAATAAATATGTGTTAATTTATGTGTGACCACGGCTTATTTAAAAAAAATGTCTACTAATCTTATTAAATTTTTTTAGACCATGACCTTTTTATGATCAATACATAAATGTCAATGCATATTTCATTTTTAAATTCACATCACTACAGTTCATTTTGTAAAACTCGATAGTATATATTATTCTGGCGAACCCAAAAAAAAAATTCAGAAAAATTATGAAAAGAAATTACAAGTGTCCGGAATATTTGTTGTTTTACATTTTGTGCAAAGATTTATTTCACAAGTACCATACAAATTTCTAGTATTAAATGTTAATTAAATCGTACCAAAAATGAACTGATGTAAGCATTACGCAACCTAACCCAGATAAAGTGAACTCTTAATAATATAGTAGGTATGCTCCTGATGTCGAGTAAAAATATCACGTTTAATGACAAATGAGTAATGAAGATGGCTCAAAATTTAAAATGATAAGCATAATATTACATATGGTACAGAAATATTTTTAATCCTTTATAGGAAATGCAATTGATTTTAAGACTTACATAAAAATCAATAAATCAATTATAAACATAAAAAAATGTTTATTTTAAAACAATAATAATTTCAGTTATCTAATAATTGATAACTAACCCGCGTCTCGTAATCAGTATAGGATACAGGTTTTAGGTGACAAAATTCCACATTTCACTCACAGAATATAGTAGGTAAAGGCGTACATAACTGGTTTTGTAAAAAATTATTCTGCGATTTTACTTCATAAACTTTTAGATTACCTATACAAGGTTAGAATTTATATAACCATAACCGTCGTAGATATAGTTTAATATGATAATAACTATTTTACCGTATAATCTCGTAAGACTCGTATTTCGTATGAGGTCTATGAATTTCTGATTTTAACAACATTTTAACAACATATACGTCATATAACGCAGTTAATCCGTATACATTTAACAACGATTGCCATTCTCATGTATAATGTTCACTTTGCTGTATGGTAAATATTATTGCTTATCAAAGTAAAAAATTATTGTATAATTTAATTATGTATTGGGGCTAAATTTTCAACGAAATATTTGAATTGAAATTAATTTCTTGGAGACAAAAATAATATTTTATCAGTGGTCACGGGTCGAAATCTCATAGATTAAAAATAGTGATGTATGGTTCGTATTAATTTTCTAAAATATATTCAATTTTTTATGCATTTCTTACGGTAGGTATACATTCCAGCGACTATATCTCGTATCATATTTTTTCTTGGCCAAACAGAATAATTATTTATGGTCAAGCGTATACCTACTGTAGTTAATTTCTAGTACCTAGCTATATAACTTAAGTTTTCATAGTGCGTACATAAATATTAAAATAAATAAGTTTGTTGTTTTACATAAATTCAAATAATTGCGACTAGAGTCACATAAATTACGAACGTTGGTATAAGTTAGTATACCTATACAAATATCATATTATACTATTGTAAAGTAGTTATGTAATCGCGCATATTGGATAATGGAAACGAATAGACTGCATCACAGGGCGTATTATAATAAAATAATATAATTAATTAATATTGTATAGCAGCGAAGGATTTAATTTATTGTTGTGCTGAATTAATTTCACATAAAAAACATTATAAGCAAATTTATGAACGGTTTCCCGTCAACCGAAATGTGTTACACATGAATATTATAAGAACATTAATCGTATGATGGTTTATTGTGCTTTCTCCGCGTCGACTGCAATGACTGCATCCAGTCTAAGTTGTGCAATTATCATTAAGCTCAATAAGATTACGCGTATGGGATCAAGCTGAAATATCACATTACACATATACTACGTAGGTAGGTAAAAAAGATGAAGTCGTGGTGGGTGATACAGACAATAATAAAATAATGTATACATATAATAAATAATATAATATATACATTCTTTTATTAAGAAATCCCGATACTCGTTTACCAGTGGTACACGCATAATAATATAATAATAATTATTATTTTTTTTTTTTTTTGTATTACTTTAAAGCCTCAACAACTAAGGTTATTAGCTTACATATTTTAAAATATTACTTATACTAATTATTATTATTATTATTATATAGTTAGTACTTACTCTATAGCTGCTTATGCGGTTATAATAGCGAATTATTAATGAGCCCATTCGTGCGTAGTCGCGTAGAAATGTGATATACATATATATTTATTATTACCGTTTCAATCTATAAAGAATAAGACATGTTCAATAATATCATATAGTGTTCTTATTTATTGCCTTTAATGTGATTGGGGGGGGGGGGATATTATATATTATATTAATCGGATTATGGCGACGCCTATTGTAATGCCGATTGATAATCGATAGTTGCTTAATGAAAGGCAGCGCAGATGAAATGTTTAATATAATATTATATCATAAGGCTGACGAGGCGATGATAACAATAGTAATAATAAGTCCCATTTAATTGCGTTTAAAACGCCTACACAGTTTCACGTGGGCCTCGGGAAGTATGATATATAGACTCATGTAATACGCATGGTATCACCATGATAAGTCGGTCTCTGCCAATAGTATTGGTTTACTTGACCTTTTTCGAGTTAGCCATGTAGTATTTTAAAAAACTTTTAACTTTAAAAAATATTTTTTTTTACAAAAAACTACATTTAAAATAATATATTCTTGCTATTTTTCTTAATTTTTTTCTATTGACTTTATTCAACTACTTCACTTGTTTAAACTTTAAATAAGCACTTAAAATTAATAAACTAAGTAGGTACTTGTCTGAAATTTGATTTTTATATAGATCGAAATACTCCGATACTCGGATAATATTCCGGTTCGGAATAGGAAATTAAAAATACATGTTGTTAATTAAAGAGCAAATTCAACAAAAAAATGTAATTTTTTCAGAAATATTATGCCTACTACCTGTTAGTATATCTACGCTTATTTTTTTAACGAATTAAAATTAATAAATATTTTTAAAAACGTCAGTTATATCAGTCATGTGTCTTGGGCACTCTTACGTTAAATTTATCACTCCGTATTTAAATAATAAATATTATATGATAAATTGTATGCACATACACACGTTTTAGTTAACTGCGTATAGTGTTATGTTTTTTGTCCGTCTCGAGGAGCTGCCCACTAACACACATCGTGCGTCTGTATCTGTATCACGCACATCGACAGATCGTCAAATATCCCGGATGGGCTCTTATTCGATTCAGTATTATATTTATAATTGTTTTCTCTCGTCATTTTTTTTGTCCGTCATATACCATATGATTATCCTCTGCTGATTTCACATGTTTGTGACGGACGACATAATATTATTAGGCAGCACATTTAGTTATGGTATATATAGGTATGCCGTCTGGTATAATATACGTAATAGGTATAATACGCAAATGACAGCCACGCGCCGTCCAATATAACTTAACTTACAATTATGAACTTTGATGAAATAATAATGATAATTGTTTTTGCTTATGTTTGCTTATTTTCAAATTTATTTTTTGTCTATAGTTTTATATTCATTTAATACACTATACGTATGATATACTTAGTACGTACCGTATAATATATTGATACGTGGTGTGATTATTTTGGGCCAAGGCCGTAATTCCGCCTATTGTGCTGCAGCGTTTCCGTAGATAGCTTTTTCAGAAAATCCTACACAGGTGTGCGTCTATCTTGAGGCAGTCCATTTTTACCCATCACTATATACCTAATAATATAATATTATGGCATATTGTATGATTATCATAACACTATTTTTCACTTCGGAATCTCACTGCACTGCTGAAAGGACATTGAAACAACTCAAAATATTTTCTTAACGTTTTTGGGAGGTTTTTATCATAATTATTCTTATAGAGTTTAGACGATTTCTTAATTACCTAGTAGTTGTCTACTAGGTATAGCCTGATTGATATGTCTCTACATCTTATAACGAAAACTGGTAATACTAGTTATAAACGTTCATGATTTATTTATTGTTAAACAAAATATAGATTTTAACCAGAAATATGATTGTTTATATGCCTATACGAATATAACAATAATAATATTAATTTTAACTAAAAAAATAATTTCAAATCTATAGTACCTATCATCAACCAAAGGCATGTTATATAACAAAATAGTCATTTCAACCATTGGAATCCAATGTATTCATTCATATAATATCAGTTAATAGACATTAATACCATCACAAGAATAAAAAAGAAGGATTATTATTTAGCATTTAAAATCTTACAAATTAATACAAACGCTAAAAATATGCGTAATATGAATGATTGGTCAATTATTTTTGAATTTCTGTGTGTTAACTGATGAACTTTTTGAACATTTTGTAATCGACCTCAAAGAAATGTGCTGAAAGAAGATCATTTTGTAAATTATTAAAAAGTTAGCCTAAATTTATTAAGATATAAAGTTGAATGACTTGACTAAATATGAAAATGTTATATATATTTAAAAACTAATAGCTAAACCACATTTTAATGCATATTGATTAACATGTCTAAAAAGAAGTTGTACTTGTATTTCAATAATAATATATATTTATTAATAATTCTCTTTCTTAAACAAACATCGAGTAGAAAATTGAAAATTCCTGCTGAAAATAATATAAAGAATGTGTTAAATTCTTATACTTATAATAAATTATGTACCACTTTTATCACAATTGTGTAAGTCCAATGTGATAATTATATTAAATTTTGAATACCTTTTATACATTATATAAACTTATTAGGTACCTATTAAATTAATTGAAAATAGATTCTTTACAAAGGAATATTCTCATCCTAGTGAATTTTAATAAAATAAATAAATTGGCATCCTACCAATGATATGTGTGAACTGTAAAATGTCAATGATGTGTACCGGATTAAAATTGACTCTCCAATAACTTTATACTATACACATTTTGAACACTTATAAGTGATATTACACCTGAAACACTAAGTATAACCACTTTAAAAGTATACTTTTATACACGTATTACGTAATACTTAACTAGGATTCATCTTTGATAACTGTACATTTAATATCTTACCAACATATGATATGCCGATAATATCAATTGGATAGGTATTTTTATATATCGTGTGGCACAAGTTTTTTAGAATTTATTTAATTTGTATGCATATTATGGATAATTTTAATTGATAAACATATTTTTGGGACTTGTAGCCGTTATAACTAATATTTACATAGATAAGAATAATGTCACCTTCTAGATATATATAATATATTTTAATGTACATTATTGAAAGATGTTTTACTCACTATATATGTATACTAAATAAAATTATCATACTAAAATGTTATATCTGCTTGCTAATAATAATTACACATATTATACCGAATAATACATCGTGCTGGAATATTTTACATAAGTGTGTAGTAAGAACAACAAAATAGTTTACGATTAGCATCAATATTGGATTGGAAAACATTTCTTTTTTACTAAACTCAATTCTCAAAATCAAAATTCCTAATAAAAATTTTCTGAATTATTAAAAAAAAAAAAACAGTCTGAATTTACCTAGGTAATAATAATGTTCATAAATATTATTCTATAACCTATTATAATATTATCCTCGGAATGCTTACTCGTATATTTTTTACGCCTCAGTCAATCACGTTTTTTTTTTCGAGGGGAGGCGAAACGTCAATTATTACGCCACTTGTATAATTATAATACATTTTTGATACGATAAAACGAAAAGGGGTTCGTGTTATGATCGACATGTACGTTATAATTACGTCAAAAACAATTCATATTTTCCAAATCCACCTGCACCGCAGCAATATTGCCCAAAGGAAAGTATATTTTAATGTTACAGAAAACCATTGGAATACTTCTACGTAAGTCGTACATATACTTTCAATGTAATTAAGTTTCCTTCGAACGCGATGGAAAATCGGTATTCGGATTATTTTAATATATAGGTATACGAATCGATTTTTGTTTATCTTGAATCGTCGAGTTCATTTAGTCATACATTTATTGAAAACAATAATTATTTTCGGTTTTTTAGGACTTTGAGCATATAGGTACGGGTCTTAATCTAAAAACATTTTTTACTGGTTTTAAATCATATTCCGGTATACCTATATAATATAGCATTATACAAATGTTAAAAAATATGTTTTTATGCATCTTTGGTCGTCTTATTGGTGCAGTGAAACTAAAAAACTAATAAGTTCGAGAACGAGTATATTGTAATAAATTATCATTTAGCATCTTACTCGTGTAAATCCTGACGACATACACTGGTATATAGATGCGTATATGATTATATTATATTATTTTGGTATACCGCGGTCCGTCAGAAGAACAAGTTTTGTCAAACTGCACGGTCCAAGCGATATACGATGTCAATGTTGTTTACTAGACAGGTTGCACATCCTACTACAGTATACACCTAGGTATAAAATATTGTAATATACCATGGTATGCGCGAATTATTAAGTGTTCGCTGTGGTAATGAAAAAAAATACGAGATGCATGTATATACTAACACAACATACATACATGAGTTTGTTGACAATTAATGTATGTGATATCCGTTAAAATCACTGTATTCGTATACAGTGCAATAATAATAATAATAATAATAATGACCGTTTCCTCTCGAGTCGGAGGAGGCGAGTTTTATAGACGACGGTTTATTATACACGCACAGATATATGTATATATTATATTAGTGTAATATATATTGAAGGCGAGCGGAGTTGTGTGTATGATCAATTTAAATAAGTCGTTATGTACTTTGAGATAATATAGTCTATTGAATGTAATATTATATAGATATGTATACAAATGTTGTACGTACATACATATATAATATATACGTCGTGCGTGTATAATATATTATATTATTTAATAAATTGGTCCGAGAGAGCGTTTAATCGCGGCCGGTTGAATTATTACGGATTTCCGTTCGCAAAGGATCGAAATAAATCTCTTTGAACGAGTGCAGCAATTAATGCCGTTAACGTCGATCGGATTTCGGGACGGGCGAACAATAATGACAATATAGTATAAATAATAATAATAATAATAATTGACCTAGATCGAAGACGGCGGCCGCGAATAATACGTCCAAGAGGGATAAGCCCAGATGAGCTGCCCCCGCCGGCGCTGGCCACAGCGTCCTGCAATGTCATATCTGTTTAAAAGACAACGGACCGGTGTCCGATTAAACACGTCGAGGGATCGACTTCCTTGGCCCTTTGTCGTCCAATTATCCTTAATAACAATCACCGCTGTCCGTTATTAGCGTTCGTTTAATCCAATCCGAGATATCACACATGCATTACAATACAAATGTTACCGTTAATGTTATACGACGCGTATCGTAGGTCACAAAATACACAAACCGCACGATAATATAATATTATAACAACACGAGACGTATCAAACATAATATTAATTGACAATTGTACGTACCCGCCTGCAGTACGGGTTTGAGATTATTGTTATGTATCTATTATAGGCGCGGGTCGTAAAAAACAAAAAATTCGTCACCCGACTTGTATTTATTTATAATATTTGTAGTGTATAAATTAAAGGCGTTACGTGATCGTCACACGCGGCCGTTTACCGTATATTTTATTACGCGGACGTGGAAAAATCACTCCGATATTCGGTTTACCAATAAAGATTACTTTTCATTCGGAACACGATTTTTTCGCACAATCTGTTTTCTATTATGTTTCTTGCGATTTTCGCACACTGTAGTTTTGTTTTGATAATTAATATGTCGGCCGCGCACACCGTGATGGACTTTATAGCGAAAAAAAACAGTAATAATATAAAACACATGTGTACACTTTAAATTCTACTCGTATTGTAATATTAAACGTCGAAGGGCAGCAGCAAATCGAAGTTGAAACAGAAGAAAATTTATGTTATAGTAATACATATCTCTGCAGTCATAATACTATTGCCATTCGTGCGTGCGTGAATGCTAACTCATTTGCGGTTAATTTTATGTATTATGAGTATACTTACATTACTCGCAACTTTTATACTTATGGTGTCATAATATACTATATTGAGTAACGAATTGTATCGTGTTAATTTGTGCACAACGTCACCTGTGCTATGACTATGAGCTGCGTATACAATATTTTTTACGCACATATTATCATAATTATAAAATACTTTGTGTATTAAGACCCTTTGACTTGTACAAGACAGACCGAACAGTGTCGGATAGCGCGTGTAATAGTATCAAATATTATATACACAATATAATGTACATCGAATCTGAAATGGCAATCATATTTTTCATTTTTTTTTTTTTCATTCATTATTATTATTATTGTTATTATTTCTATACATAGGTACACACTAATAACCCACACCACACCACGGTCTCCATGTAATTACCGACAGCGCCTGTGAATTGCCATTAAAATCCCGTCTTTTTAACTGTCACTGGACACGCAAAAAAACAACCGGACGCTTCTCCCCGCCGCCGCCGACGCAGACCCGTATACCTAAAACACACACACACACTGGCGAGTGCTGCCCACTAAACTTACATTGTGTGTTGTGTGTGTTAGATTATTGCGTAATTGCGCGTTGCCGCCGCCGTACAATAATCAAAACAACGGGTTACCGGATATTAGTTGCATTTTGGAACAAGACTGGGGACATTAGCACGATTTCAACCGACTCAACGGTTGCTTTGTTATATAACTACAGTCACCTGGTAAGTTTCGATTAGTGTCGATTGTTTTTAATTATATGCGCTGATTTTCTGTTATCTTATGTTAATTTTTCACGACTATTATATTTTTTTAATGATAATATATTATAATAATTAATAGGTACCCCGTACTTCGTATACTAAAAGAAGACATCGAAGCCGATCAAGATTTTTTTTCTTCTTTGTTTTACATAATACTACGCATTTATTAATCGTAAATTCACTGTAGACTTGATTTAATATACCTACAGCTATTATTTATAGTTTAAAATTTAAGTGTACACTTATACCTATACATTTACAGTAATAATAACTAATGATACATTAGTTTTTTGAAAAGCATAACGATAGGCACATTTACTGTAATTATTGAGCATTTAGTTCGATCCCTATCACATTGCAGTTCATGATGCAATTAATAACACTACACGATTAATATGAAACATTCGCACGTTGTTTTGAATACACGTTTGTATATATATAATAATTCTGCTTCGAACAGTCCAATCGCAGTGTGTACTATAATCTCAAAGTCGACCTGAACTTTCCAAAGAAATATTCGATGATACTCGTTTGCGCACAGTATACACAGTAACCTAATCTAACGTGTAGAGCAAATTTCGATAGGATAAACGTAATTGATTAACTAGTGTGCGGTTCTAAACGATAATGTAATTTTAGATAAATGTGTGCGTTATTGACGACCGTTGGATGATACTATGTGCTTATTAGATAGCATGTAGTCATTTTAATTCGTATAGTACCTACCATGATGGACATTCAAATATCATATGTTTTTGAAACGCGCAGAGGAAAACGTTGTTTTAATATTGAAAACTACAAGTATAGTGAGTTTCGTGTTTTAAAATCAGGTGATCTGTTTCATAGATGTAAGGAAAATGTTTGAAAACAATCTTAAACCTTATTTTTGTTAAGGGTTTTAGTAGACTTTTGCTATAGTTTATGTACGCAAACGAGTCCTACGTTTTGGGTCATTTATCACAGGTATTAAAAATTCGTGCGCGCAATCGAGTTGTACCTACATTTGTACGCAAACGAGTCGCAAAAAAGGTTAAATGTACGAAAAACGGGTATCGCCCGAGATAGCGTAAGCACTGAACTGGATGCGCTACGTTATCCGTAAAACGGCGTTACATATTATTACACAAGGTGTGTTGCAGCAGAAATTGATTTAAACGACGAAATTTGTCTCGTGGATTTTGAAATGCACCTGTCAACATCATCGATAAGACGACACACATGCATCGTATTAAAATAATATTAAATATAATAGTGCTATATAAAGCGGCAAGTGGCTGGCATGCATATGCGTGGCAGGGTGCGCAATTCACTGACAAGATCCATTTTTAAAAGTGAAAATTACAGAACATAATATTATAATATTTAATATTATCGTATAAGCCGACGGTATATATAACTATACAGCTAAAATATATATCCATATAAATGCACGTTTGGCTCCAACTGAAACAATGCCCTTAAGGAGTAAATGGGTTGAATTTAGGACGAATGGATTTTTAAATGTGGGAAGATCGTATATTATAATTCTCTTCTTATTTAAGTATACTGCGGGAACGCCGTTGATCAAATCCGTTTAATAATAACAACTATATAGTTTAATACATACGTAACCGATTGGCTTAGCGCGAAGAATAAAAAAATAATAATAAAAAATTAAGGCAACTATATTTTTCTCAGATCATGGAGTTCCTCTCCGTTTTCATTTGTCCTAATCGTAAACTGTAATGAATGCCTTCGACTCGACTATAGTAACCTATAATTTAAAAAAAAAAAACAGTCCGTGTCTATACTGCACACTTCCACACCACGCCATATATTATAAACATTTCTCTAAACATTTCCATAAGCAACAACCAAATTATTTATTCATGTACGTTTGTATGTGGTTATAATAAAGCATGTAAATGAATAATGTCGACAAAAATTTTAAAAATATTTTATGGTAGCAGTGTTATAAATATTTTCTATTTTATCTGCGATACTTAATATGATTAGTTTTCTTGCTAAATTTGTATAGAAATATATTTATGTGCCATAATATTTGATTTTGAACTAGTCATATACTCGTACAACATATCATTTTACATGATAAAATAATGTGCTCAACATAACAAATATCAATGACGGAATTCAAAAATATTATAGTTAGGTATATGTTAAGACCATTATGTGTGACATACAAAAATATTTTAAACAATAAACCGCCAAAAAATTATTTCTTTAATTTTCCCACTAATTTCGACTAATCTCAGCAATGCAAAGTTATTAAAAGAAAATATCAAAAGTTCATTCACGAATCGTTAAATACTATTGGGAAGGATAGTAAACTATGATGGCAATTATGGCTGCATAGTATTTCAAATAATATCAGATATATATATTTTTAATTTATTTTATTTATAACACTTTAATAATATACATTTATACCTATCTAATCTAATATAAAATTACAAATATTTTTAAAATTTCAAATAAGGACCAACTCGTCGAGATGGTTGAAAATATCAACGATTTAAATTTGTGTGATTATTTTTAAATAAATAATATGTTAAGATTTTTATTGTATTTATTTTAATGACAATAATTTTGTGTTATTCGGGGAAGACAATAATAAACGTAAGCCATTTAATAAGCTTTTAAGATAAATATTTTTGAGAGAAAATACGCTCTAAAAACTATCGATATTCATTTTATGATATTTTTATTTAATATTCATATATATTATATATAATAATATGTCATCATGCATCGAAATCTGGGCAATAAAATGTTTCTTTATTTTTCATATTTTATTATGTGTAACCATATAATACCATCAGATAATTTAGTGAAAGTATTGGATTTTGTGTATAATATAATAAAATTGTAAAACTACATGGAATATGTTTTTATTTTTTTGTTATTCAATATTAAATTTAAAAACAATTGATTAAAGGGGTGGAACTGATTTTGTACATAATAGAGTAATACAGATTTGTTATATCATAAACAGCCAGAAAAAATCCACTTATTCGATAGATGCAAAAACGTTAGAGAAATATAATTTTATAATGAAATGTCACATTATTCTTATTTTCTACAATAAAATAAATTATGATTGTAATTGCTTCGAATCACAATAAGTTGTTTGTTATAAATTTACTATTTTTGTTTGTAACTATCAGTATAAAAATTTATTTATTTTTTTATTTGCTTTCAGTTTAACTATTACAACTCAACAATTAGGTATAATATTATTATTATATGTATACGTGAGATAAGAAATAATATCTATCTAATTATTATTAGGCAGATAAAATATTTTATTAAAATTCGATTAAAGTAATAAAGTATACAAAAAAAAATTAATAAAAATAACGCATAATAAAACCATTAATTATAAATTATGCACGGAGAGAGATAATGTTATTGTGATTCATAAGATGCATTCGAGGGTAAAATCATATTAAAAACACATTTAAGAGGACGCTACACCCGCATGTGTTGTCTCCGTCTTACAAGTACGTAACATTGCAAAAACTGTTTCGCGCGGGAAAGAACCGAGAAGGCTACAGTCATAACTAAGAAACGAAATTCTTACCACAGATAAAAGGGAATTTCGACTGTGCAACGTTGTTTTAATTTTTTTGATATTAGAACTGAAAAAAAAGTTATTCGATTTTTTAAGACGCAAAAATAATGAATTTTGAAACAATAAGAACTTTTTTTCTATTTGTGATATCGAAAAATTTAAAACAACTTTGCACAGTAAATGTTCTCCTTATTATGTGGTGAAAATTTCGTTTCTTAGTTATAACTGTAGCCTTCTCGGTTCTTTCCCGCGCGAAACAGTTTTTTTCAATGTTACGCACTTGTAAGAAGGAGACAACACATGCGGGTGTAGCGTCCTCTTAAGTGTTTAATGTTTAAATTCACAATATCTTATATGATATAAGATTTATTCAAGTGTTCAAAAAGTAAACTAACTTTTAATTTTTATAAGTTCCAAAGTATAAAAATTTAACGTCTTACTAATTTTGTTTCTACTATTAAAAAAAAAATTACGTAATTGATATTTAATACTCTTTAATAAAATATCATTCTACATATTATATAACGCACGCGTGTACCTATACATATTAACTTTAAATACATTTTTTCCAAATTTAAGTAAATCAAGAAAACATATTATGAAAAACAACAGCAGCAACTGAATTGTTTGTCAGAGGTTATTGAGTTGTGGTCTAACTAATATACAAAACCGTATGTTACAAACCCCTAAAAAAATATACATAGACAGTTAGGCAACAAAACGTTCGTTCATGCACCCCAGTACCCTACTAATATAATGTTGTAATGGGGTAGTTACAAGATTTTCAGATTTATTTTTAATTGACAATAAGTATTTAAACAATTTCAAATCTAGTCACTTTTACGCAACGTTATATAAATATAAATCAATATATTCGTACTATTCTTAAAACATTATACCAATTAAACTTTATTAAATTTATGTATATTTTTTTTTTTTAAGTAAGCAATGTTAAAATTTAAATATCTATGAACTAAAGGATCTATAATTACCTAGTACATAATAATATAAGTAATTTAAATTTAAGTATACCTAATTTAAGTGGCCTATGTATGATATCTACTTCAAGTTCAGTAAAAAAAATTTTTTTTAACCTGAATTATAATAATCATTGAAGAGCAACGTAAAAACAAATCAATTTACCATAGGTATTGAAGGTTAGAAAAATGTAAACTCAATGAAATATATCATTTTTTTCTTAGTAACGTTTTACAATAATTAAGTGCAATAACTAAAATAATAGACGAAAACATCAACGTTGAGAAATTGAGTACCTAAACGAGTTCTACATGTAGGTATACATGTCCGGAAATGTCTAATGTGTATATTATAATATACTTTAAAAAAATACCTATAAGACGTTATAATGACGTAAACAGTGGGTATGATGATTTGTAATCGGGTACATATAAAAAAGTGCCGTCGGTCGTAGTACACACGCCCGTCGTAATGATTGAGACAAAAACGGTAAATCGCGAAATAAAATAAAAGAACTGAGGTACCTATTGTGAAAAAAAATTACAAATTGTATGCATTTATTATAATGATGTAGTTAAATGGCTGGGATGAGAAAAAACACGACAGCCGCGTATAGTAAAACGCTTAAAAATCAAAAAAAAAACTATCGAATTGCATGCACAAACTCGTTGCTCGTCTCTAAAAATATTATTGCATCAAGCCTAGAAAATTGGCTTGATAGTAGTTCAAACATTATTAATACAATAGATCGGTACTTGAATAATATTATATCTGTTGAACGACAACCAACTAATATTCAAATATTATCCAATTCGACGACGTAGCATCCATTATAATGAATAATAAATACGCAATAATATTGTGCGTGCGTGTGTGTGACGATAGATCGCGAGAATACAAGTTATGTAAAACAAGTGGACTCTCATCGTCATCGTCTCCTAGTGTGGTTTTATTTTACTTTCGAGTAAAACAGAAAACCGATTCCGATCGGCGGCGATCGAGCACATAAATCATCCAGAGACATTTTCAACAGACCATTATTGTCTTCTGACCGCTTTTCTTTCTCTCTCTCTCTCCTCTTTTTCCTTTAATAATTGATATTTATCAGCTTTCAAACACGCTCGGTCGAAATTAGGACTTAGATCGTGTTACTCAATACGGACGCGATTTACGAGTTCTGCACACTTTGGTCGGTTTCAATTCAACGCAAAAGCTAATCGACCGATTCCTTATATTATTCGAGATACATTTAGATAACTATTTATATGTTATAAACTATAATCACCAACACTAAGAATATCTAAATATGTGAATATATGAAAATGTATTCCTTAGAATCTATATTTTGATGGTTAATAAGTTTAAACATAATAATATTATTCTATTTATCTATTTTTTCGAAGACTTTTCAGTATTCTGCAAAAATTTAATAAATATTACGTACTTTGAAACCTAATGAATAAAATTATTATATCATTATTAAATATCTCATACAATAACATTCATACTTTGATTTGTAATCACTCAACTTGTGACCGTTTTCAGTTAGGCTGTGTTAGTACTTTGTACACCGAATGCAGAATCTGCTGAAAACTATATTAATTATTTATCGAGAAATTAATGATTTAAATTAATACCAACGAAAGAACGCCTGTCGATCAACATTATATCTACTTAATCTCCCAATGGATCTGTTTAAACCCGACCACCTGTTTACAACTTTCACGTGTTTAAACGTTATTTTTGCCACATTATTACAATAATAATATTTTAACCTTACATGAGTTATTCATCCGCGATGAAGATAAACTCGACCTGCAATATGTGAACAAGATGATGAGTCATTCGAATTCTGGGTTTGGAAAAGTATGTAAGAAATCGAATCAAAAAAATTCAATGAATATTTTAATAGGTACCTAACCTATAATTGTAATGATATTTTTTGTTACGTTTATAGATACCTAGGAATACCTATATGATATAGGTAATAGGTTTAATGCTCATAGCATAGAGTGCGTAAGAAATTAATGTTGTAGTTAGTTGTAGTTTTTTAAATCTATATCATACAAAATTATATAATAATTATATCGTTGTAGACAATGTGAAAGCATGTATACTGTATATATATATATGTGTGTGTGTGTGTGTGTGTACAGTATGAACACAATTGAACACAATACGGTTATTGGAACGTACAATACAGACGAAAAGTAGGTTTTCGGTTTTTCTATTTTATGTACACGACGCGCGACGTGTATATATTATCTACTGCGGAAACGTAAACTCTATAGGTCCGAGTGGTATATGGTTACCGCGCGAATCGTGTTGACCGCGGTGACGAGTGTTGCAGCAGTTTATGTAGATCCTTGGCGCTCGAATTATATACATAATATACCATATATACTATATAGATCGATAATATGCGTATATATGCGGAAACTGCGGTAAACTGTAGGGAAATAGCAACACACAATAGACCGTCCATATTAAAATACTATACCTACCTAGGTGGTATACTATAATATAATACCATCGATATCGTATCGATGTACTTACTGTTATGCGCGCGAATTGTGGTCACAAAAAAATAAACCCTCGACGAAACTCGCGCCCGCAAAAGTGGTTTGCCGCGGTGGCGGAGGTGTGTTCATCGGTCAACTCGCCGACACAGCCACTACCGAACGTCCCCAAGTCTACGCTATTATATGGCTGCTGCATGTCGCCTTATCGTTTCGAACCATCTGCGGCTGAGATAGAGAGAGAGAGAGAGTTTGTATGTGTGCACATTATTATTATAATACGAAAAATAACACATTGTCCACCACATTGTTGCCTCCGAGTTTCCATACATCTATACATTATAATATATATATATATATATGCATACACACACGCACACACACATATATATGTGTGATTTTGTACTGTTAACGTGGTATATTATATGTATTATGTGCTTCGTGGTTGTGGTCTCAGCCCAAAGACTGAGGCTCGGCCGCGGTCCTTGCGCCGGCTGCAGTTCGAGATTTTTTTTTTTTACTTATTTTTCCGCTCATTTTTCATAATAATATAATATAGCAGCGATCCGTCCTGCAGATACCGAAACGCACTCGATGCTCGTCGGGTCGCCAGACGGCCATTTGTACCCATCGTCGTCTCCTTACTTAGGCCCACTACACGATAATGCGCGTTATATTATCGTCGTACAATATTATACATACAATACATTATAATATATGGGCTTCGGGTACACACACGTTCGGATCGTTGCGTCCCGATAACGTTCGATGGGACACAGTAATATTATAATAATATCGTAGTAAGTATAGTGCATGTCGTCGTAGCCGGTAGGCACATAAATGGGCATGCATTAAAGTAAATCATTTTAGATATATTATTGCGCTGTCGTCTCGCTTACATTATACACACGATCCGTCAACATTGTCTCCAGAAGAGAAAAACAACGAACTACGGTTGACAATGATAATAATTAAAGGTACTGTCAATATTATGATATGGTATTGCGTTTTATAAAAATCGAAACGATCAACAACCAACGACTACAAAACGTCATTGCGTCACCACGCGCCCCAACAAATCGTACAAATCCGTAAATAACGTTCAAATATCGCGTTTCGGCGTTCGTCAATATTGTACTATAGCCTATAGGTATACCTTTACGTGTGCTGATGACTAATGTGAGTGTTGTGTACAATTTGATTTTTTTTTTTAACAAAAAGGAAAAAATATGTTTTGGACACACCGTTAAACCAATAATGACGGACGGGAACGAAGACAAATTATTTACAATGCAAATAAAGTAAACCGCCCCACTGTTTGTACATGACGAATTTAGCCACCTGGACGCCTGAACATATTATATGCATATATATATTTTTTTTTTTTTAATTTCAGCTGTTTCTGTTGAGTGAGGGTGATTTACTTCATTGGCACCACTACTTTTACTTAGGGCCATTAAATGAATATATATAATATATGTATGTATGTATACAATATATATTAATTTATAAAATATTATTATGACTGTGTATGTATTGTTGTGAACACGAAACTTAAAACGTTGAATTCGAAAACAACGACGCTGTGTTACAACCGGATTACAAGCAGATGAGATATGCGAGATAATAATTAAGCGACGAGACGAGTTAGTAAATCAACTGAAACCCACTTTGGAGTTTTGACAAAAACGTAAAATATTCAGGTGTTATACAACTGTATAATATAACTGTAACTAGGTATAACCATTTAAAGAGTGTTTAAGAAAAAAAGTATTTTTTTTTTCTAAAAAAACTGCCGAAAATCAACTACCTAGATTTAGAGCATTCTTATACATGAAATTATTGAATTTATTTATTATTCGTATAATTTAAGACTATACCTATACTTAATTGTTATTAGTTGAATAGATCAATACTATATTTTATAATTGTCAGTAAAATATATTTTACACCTTATCCAAGTTAAATAATACTGTTAACTAAGTATCGGTTTGGATGAAAATCGTATTTTCTAAAATAATGACTAGTTCGACAACACGGACCCAAAACGTTTAGGAATAATTTTCCAGTAAATATCGGAGGTGTCTATACAAAGAGATGTAGGCACCACAGAATAAAACCTTGAAATGCGGAGAAAAAAGAGAAAAATCCTTAGAGATCAATTACTCGTGCGGCGGAGCATCAATTATATATAAAAAGAAAGGCGTATAATAAATATATATATATTTATGTTTTTGGTACGTTTTTCTAGCTACAGCGTATTTATTCCATCCACACAAGTCGTTCCCCGAGGGCTGGATAAACGACACATTATCATTACACACACACACACACACACACACACACATTTAAAATCGGGGCGATAATAACAATGACGAACGTCTATCAATCACTAGCCCTCCGGCCGGTCCGGTGCACGTCGATAATTATAACACGAGCGATTTATAATATAGGTACCTACACTAGTTTTCGGGGTATCACGTATACATAAAGAATACGTATACCTACCTATACGCCACGACGTATACGGAGCTCTATATGTCTAATAATATAAATACATATAAAAATAAGTCGGTTTTATATAATAAAAAATGTGAACGGGGTATTTATAATAGTGGTTACCCCGGGTGAACGGAAATTATAAACGTCCTCGAGCACCCGAGAACCTGCCGGGCGCCACGGTCTCGTTTTGCGACTCCCACGGAATATAATATTATTATTATTATGACGTACAGTAAAAACGATAGGAAAAAAAAAACCGACCTTCCACCAATATTTCACTGCCGATCACGGAATCCTCTGGATCAATTATTGCTCATTATCCACTTAATATTGGAGAGCAATCACTCATCCGGGGATTTGCCCCACAGCGCCAAAGGACCGGGAAAACGGCGTACACAACGAATGCACCGCGTAATTATTGATATGGAATACGTATAATATGTATACAGAGAGTAGAACTATATTATAAGCACGATCGTCGTCATTATGATTGTAGAACACTGCGAGGGTGGGGTGAGGAGAATATTCTTGCGCCGCTTATAAATTATTATTGATCAAAGATGAATAGTTTCCCGCATCGGAGGTATGCCCACACACACTTATAACATTTTTACGTGTACAACAACAATGGTAATCGTTATTATAAGTCCGCGGAGACTTTGAATTATTGTCTTTTGGAAAATCCCCATTATATTGTGAACAGCTGACCTATAATATATAATATTATAGCTATGTCCAAAACTACTCGTGTGACAATAGATGACAGTATGCTAGATCAGTAGTTACGCGGATGGTGACATTTCGAACATGATAATATATTATACAAAATACTTATGACATGGCATTATAATATTATGAGCAGTTAGAACGAAAAGAAGTAAAAATATTGTTAGATGATCACTTGTGAAAATGTATATTATTTGTACAATTATCATGTACCTACCAAGCACTATTATTCGTATTCCAAAACCAAGGTGAACAGCGAAATATGAAATACCTATTATATTTGACTATATGTCGATAGTATTGACTATAGTCTTTTATCAAGTATATAGAAAAATAATGAAATAATAAAAAAACTTATCGTACATAATATAATATACAAAATACTAAAGACGTGTAATAACATAATACTATATAAGATATAACGGACAGTCCGAACAAAAAAAAGTAAGGATATTAAAACTGGAAGATAATCGATTATTATAATATTGTATTGAAATTCCTATTTTAAGTCCTATAATATTCGTATTCTAAAACCCAGGCGAACAGAAAAATATGAAATACTTACCTTGACGTTTGTAAAAATATTAATATATTCTATTACAGTAAATCGTCAAAAGTATAAGAAACAATAACGAAATAATTTAAAGAAACCTGCCTATTCAAGTGTTTAATGTTTCTGAGAATTAAAATATTTTGGAAACTTAATCTGTATGAAATACCAAATACCAATGAACATCGATTATATCGATTATGTGTATTATATACTGCGATGTAATAGCTATATAATGTAATGTGACTATTAAAGACCTACACAGGACGGAATATATCATCACAAAAACTTGAGGGCAGTCAGTGCTGTGATTTTTTTTAATAAGCCCGGTAGGCTCTTTAAAAAATCTAATTATGGTATTTAAAAATACCTGGTTTATAACCACATTCTTCAAACGTAAATGTATAATTATATGCAAAAGTGATGGATTTAGTTCTTAGTGTTAAATCATTTTCATACTATTTTTTGTTGAGTGAATTATCTAAAACTACCTACGTATTATGTATTGAATTAAAAATATTTAGATTAATATTATTGCATCATTTTAGTTGAATATTTTTGTACATTTTTTGTACGGTAAAAGGAAATTATTTTATTTTGTATAATATGTAAAAAAAATATTGCTTATTAAGTTACTACCAAACAGTAAACAGTAACCATATAACGTTACGGTCACATTTTTTATGATAATTTTTAATTTATAGTATTTTAAAATTTAAAATAAAACAAATATATACCATAGAATATTGAAAAATGAATGGCAAGTAACATCTTCTCTATGAAGATTGAAAATCACGAACCTATACGGATCTTGAAAAAATAAATTAGTACCCAACTATCAGGCCTGGAAGTTTTTGCTTCACGTGACATTTTTCAGATAAAATAAATATTCAAAATTCCACATATCAATGAGGCGTGGGAGTTTTTCCTTTGAAGTTATTTTGGTTGATTTATAACACACCTATCAACTCCCCTCCCCCAATTTTCTAAATAGATGTCCAGCAGTATACTAGTGGAAACGTATTATAATTAAGGTAGTAACTAAAATATAAAATATAATTTTCAAATCATACAAAATGATGATAATTGGAAAAACCTGCACCGACACCCTTCAACAATATTGTAATGGAGATAATTACTGGTATTGATTTGTTGTAGAATTCTCAATTATATTAAAGCCGACCGTTTGAAACCGATTGTTTGATATACGGATCCGTATTAAATGCTGTTTAAAAAATGACCCGGCACTAACTCAGCCCAGCTCCAGGCCTTGTAAAACAAATCGACTCCAAACCAGGCTGTGCTTTTTATATTTAGACGCCTTACTAATATCTGGCCCGATTGTTAATGAAAATTATCTGGGCAAGAAATCGTCGACGCGGCTCGTACTGCTAAGTTCTATATTACACAACTTGTGGACGGGATAACTTGCGCAGTGCTCAAATAATATGATACAAAGTATTTAATTTCCTCTGCAATATTCATCTTGGCACGTCTGCATGCGCGTTGATTTATAAACTGCTGATGTGCTTATTGGTCGTCGTATCGTACGATGACCGCGTCTGCCAAGGTTAGGCCGCGTTATGATTTCCGTTTTTAACTGTATCACCGACCGATGTTATTGTGACACGTATAATTGAAACTATTCGACAGCCATATTATTATTATGAATGAAACGAGCACTCTTGCAGCTAGTGGAAGCCCGTCCGCGACCGATTTCCGATCGGCAACGTCGGAATGCAATCCTAATCGGACTGAGGAGTGGTCCCGCTGAGATCCACGTACGGTGTCTGTCTACGGTCTATGATCCTGCTGCGAGTCGACCCGCCGTGCAAGTCATATTACCATATACCCGGTCAGGTAAAGTCCATCACTCCTCATCTTCTCCTCCCACCGTCAGCGAATAACGCCGTGGAAGAACCAATTAGGTCGGGACATCTCGTGACGTCTACGCGGTGGTGTACAATATTATACAGACAATCATATTTTTGACTAGACATGAGTACGTGTTTGTCTACAACTTACAAATTGTAATTTGAACGAACAACCTACAACAGGCGGAAGTGTTTGATAAACGACAGGATATTTATTCATTTTTTATTTTTATTTTTTTTTGTTTTATTATTATTAACGTCTGAAGTGCTCGTTGACCGATAGCAATGTAATACGTAAAACATCGTGAAATAAAAATATTATACCATATACATGCAACATCCGTCAGACTTCAAGCATTTTTTAGGCGCTTATATACATGCACCGATGACGGTTCCACGTTCTTACTATTGTAAACGTTATTTTGAAGTTTTCTTATTTTTATATATAAAATATATTGTAATTATATTATTATTATAACGAATACCTATACCGCGAGAACATTATTCGAAACGAATATTAACCTCGCAATTTAACATCTTATAACACGAGTATCCATCATCTGTAGGATGGGGAATTAACAAGGTCCGTGGACCGTGGGCAATTATCAAAAAGTGTTTAGTTTCTGTTATGGACTTGATATTTTAACACCTTCGTCCAATATTGTTGCGGTCAAGTAGTGTATAATAGACAACGCGTAATCGTGACGCCCACACAAAGCACCTGTGCTGGAGCATAAAACATTTTGGTTGCAGGCTAATGTACTGAACTTTTTTAGTTGTTTTGAATAATATTTAATAGTCTTTTAAAATGGGGAAATAATATTTAAGTAGGCACCTGTGTTAATATATAATATATTTTCTGAGATGTAATAGGTTTATTTTGAGAGGAATAATTAAATAATGTATTATTATTATATTCAAGGCTGATTTTGGATTATAATAGAGGTATGTTTTCTCATTTTTCAGGTTATTTCTTCGAGAGCTCCTAATACCAACCTCGATGCACTTAAATGTTTAATCGTTTTCAATGGCTTGGCCTTGTATATGATATAAATTATTCTAAAATATATTATACTTAACCTGAAATGAATGACATCTTAATCGTCATTAAATAGAAGTGAATTAAACAATAATTATGATACATCGATAATATTACATACATTTTATAATCACACTTAAATACGAATTAAATTCATCGTATATGATTTTTTTATCAAATCAATAAATATCTATTGGTAACAAGCTATATTGTGTTCATGAGTAATACAATTCGGAATCAAATTCTCATATTATAGTGACTTGAAGTTTGCACGAGCAAACAATCTGAGGCTCAGTGAATTTTCATTTACAACCAGGCAAAGATTTATTGTACAAATATAAAAAAGTTCAGATCGTTCTAGTTTCGATTTATTTTTCCTGGTCAGGCTGTGTTAGTTTCTGGTCATTTCCTCAAAACATACTTATATCTTCGTAAATTACTCGTTTAATATTTTAATCAAATCAAACAAATATCATCGTGAGTGATATAGTGGACTATCGAGTATCTACAATTATCGTATTATTTAATTTTTAAGACTCCAGAGTAGAGATCTACACCATGCATAAGTACTAGTACCATATCACTCCAACCAATTTTAATTAAAACTGGACAAACCTGTTCTTTATTTAGCTTAAAAAAGCTTACCGGCTTGGTACCAATCGGGTTTTTAAAAACAATCCCAGACCGGTGGCCGCAGTTTTATTTTCATGAAAAGTCTGGCCCAAAACTGATTTATTTTTCAATATAGCCACATAATTATATAATGTAAAAATATTCTGCAAATCAAAATTTTCAATCAATATATACTCCTTGTGGCTAATAGAATAACTAACTTAAAAACCAGTACTGTAATTACTAAAACTTAAATAACTATACTGCCAGTAGCTATTTTTATACAAAAATATATATACAAAATATGTCCCTTACACAGTTATACACACTTACACGCCGTACAAACATGAAATAAGCGGTCAGAGCAGTCCAACAATATTATGAACTACCAGGAATTTATAAAATGTTCTAAGCAATACGCTCGACAAAAAGAAGTATGAAAATTGTTAAATATTTTGCTATAAATCTTTTATTGTAATATTTGTATAAAAATAATATCATCAATGTAATATAATTACGTTTACTACGTAGGAGGTTCATTCATAAAAAGCGTTTATGTAATATGTTTTAAGATACAATGGTACAGGTTTTTAGAAGTCCTCCCTTTGGAGATCTCTAAGAGGTTGGCAGGTGTATGAGTATAATTATCGTATTTTGCGGTTCTTTGCGTTACGACGACAACGACAATAATACTAATAACTTAACGTTAACTCGTTAAAGGTGATGGAATTCGGAGACTTTGCGCCGGCCGTCAGGATTTCCGACGGAAAAACGAGAGAAAATAATTGATGGTTTGCGGTGGTACAATTCCAATTAGCGACGAGTGTAATACCTTCAACTAAGAATACGTTCATATTATTATATCCATGTGCCGAAGAATACGAAATGTCGATAGGTAGGTACCGTTGTTTCGGCAATTTTCGGTCGGCCAGTGGTCGTCAGAGGCACTCTGTATATGGCTGCACCTGGAGAGCTCCCCGAAGGAGGACAAACACACCGGTTCCGCCGATCCGTCCGTCGTCGGGCGATTTATAAAATAATAATTATACGCGTTTATTATTATATTATCATCATCGTAAGTCGTCGTCATCATCGAATCCGCGTCATTAAACACCGCGGCGTCGGCGGCAGCACGAAAATAATAATAATATATAACATTATATTATTATTATTATTATTATATCGTACATAACCGTCGCGATAGAGGAGTGCCACGAAAAACATATATTTTCGTTTCTCACGCGTCCCTCTCGTCATCACAGCTTGCCGTTGACCTCTGCGCGCAAATGTAATATCTATAGAGCTACCTTCCACTATAATGTTATCTGCAGAAGTTGCACCTATTATACAGACGTGTATGTATATGGCTACTGTGTGTATATTTTATAGTGTATAATATTATACATCTACAAACCCATACCTGCAGCCTGCCTATACCGTGCTGGTAATTCTTATTTTTTATTTCCATTTCTTTTAATCACACCCGGTAATGGGCAAATAATAATGACGGAACGGATAATAATAACGATTTTTTTTTTCGTCTCTATATTACATTATATTCCTTTTTCGTCTCCCCGCCCCGCCGCATACATTATGTGCGTACACACAACACGTATGCCGAATTATACGCTTGTGAGTGTGTGGCTGTGTATGTGTTCATGTGTACACTGTACATAGTTTATATATGTATATATATAGTTAGGTATAAGTACTGCCGAAACTCACCGAGTGGGCACATCGCGCGGACTTTGTAATTAGCCGGACAGACGGACGTCGTGTATGATTAATGTGCCGCCGCGTAATACAAGTAGCGGTGGCGGCGGCGGCGGCGGCAGTTCTAGCGATGTCCATTAATACGCTACCGCCTCGTTCATGTTCTCCGATCACTCGGTCGGCTCCGTGGATAATTGAAAACGCCTTTCGTACGTCTGATGATCTATACGTAAGCGCATATATATATGTATATATTATATTACATAAACATAATATATAAAATATATGTGTATGAGCCATTTACGGGCTGAAACATGTTTTTTGTTTCGTCTTATGCGCATAAAAATCATATTATTATGAATTATGATAATATGTATTATGTATATTATGAGAAAATAATGGATGTACGCGAATTTTGTTTTTAGGAGGAACTGACCTCGTGCAGTTGGTCCCCGTTAAATATTTTATTAAATCGAGCCGATTCTGCTTAGTTCTGTTGCCATCAAATTATAATTGCAGATATATACAAAAATAGTTTATATTTTTGATATTTTAAACGTTTTTTTCATTAAGTTCAAAAAATATCACATTTAATTCGTAGATGTGTTAAGACGTACGACGGACTACGTTGATGAGACCCTTACGGAGAACACGATTGGCCAATTGGCCTGTGGAATGTGGAATCCATCACAAATTTAAACGAGAACCAATCCAGCTCACCTCAATAAACCACCTCATTCAAACGGAAATCAATTCGACCGACTATGTAGAAAATAATTCTGCTACAGCGATTGTTATACAGGCAGCGTGTTCTCCATAACGATTTATTTAATTTTTTTTTCTCCCTTTTTATGATTTCATAATTAAAGAATGGAATGCCTTCGCATTTAACGGTTTTATTACTATGGATTTTCCTTTTCCAAAAACATGCTATACCCACCATTAGTGTGCATGACGAGTGTACAAGTGAATTTCTAGCACTTACGGGATTGATTTAATCCAAATAGAAACGACTGAGTGGCGTAACACCTGAGCGCATGCGTGGTAATTATTAATACGAAACCCTCTATGTCGTATAATATAATATTATATTCACCGAGAATTTGAATTTTTATGAAAATCTTCTCGTGTAGTATTATTTTTTAATTGAAAAATTATGTAATTAGGGTTACTATTAACCACGTACGTCTAGTGAAAACAAAATTTTCGTGTTCACAAAATCCGTTATACGGCCGAGTTCAAGGACTGTTAGCGAAAGAATATTAAGGCACGTGCATACTTCATAATGTTATGCAGCGTTCTTACAACTTAAAACCAATATATAATGCGACTGTATAAAATAATTGAAATAAAATGATCAATTTTCCGAGAGAACGCGAACAGACAAAATCCAGAAAAATCAAAGTGCCGAATAATGTTTACGACGTCTTCGGGCGACATTTTTATCGCGCAAAACGCTATCGATCAATGAGGATAATTATAATTACCAAAGTAAGAGCGGACGACTGTATAGTAGAGACCACCGCCAAGAAACATGCGCACAAACGGCGGTCGATGATACAATATTATACCTATATATTATATTATATATATGAGTTTTTACCCAAATGGATCGTTCGTTTTTTTTTTTTTTTTAATTTTTTTATTCGCTCTTTTAAGTGCCAGTAATTACTCTCGTCGCTGATGCCCACCACCACCCCTGATGATGGATCCGGACGCGTAATAACCACGTTCGCCAAAGTCTCGAGACGACGACTATATAATGTTCGCGTGTTCCACATTTCTAATTACCGCCCTGCCGCCGCCACCGTCGCCGTCTCAAGTGTATTTCCCCGCAGCAATGGTGTGTACAATATAATATACATTTCCTACGGAGGCCAAAATATATTATGATTATAGGTTCGACGTTACTTAGCTGGCGCCCCGATCGAAATTAGAACCCCACCGCCGCCGCCGCCGCCACCGAGTCCCTTTAATTTCTTTTTAAACATCTCTTTCCCTCGCACCGCCACCCTAAGCCACCATTGCCGTATATATAACTTTTGGTCAACACACTATCCATAATATTATACACGAGTAGTATAATATATTATACCTATAACTTGATTACCCCACACGCGGTAAATATTGTATATATATATACTACCAAAACCGGGCCATACGCACACTATATACTTATATACATGTACATTTTCATATATGTTTTGCGCGAGCGGTGTTCTTTTATTGCAAAAATATCGGGTCCTTTTTGTTATTTATTTATTATTTTGTTATAATTATTGGTGTCCGTATAGGTAGGTATAATATAATATACTTCCTGGCCTCGCTATTTCTTTTCTTTGATTTTTTACCAACTCCCGGAGGCATTAACCTTGGACCGCGGTCGGCGTCTGTACAAAGACTATTGAGACTCATCCATAAATCGTTAAACGCCATTGGATCCTCATGGTTTATGGTTTAGGCTGTATACGATAAACCACCGACATTTATTTTACACAATTTTGTGCGATGAAACGCGTTAAATGCCTGTCATAAATAAAATTATTTTTAAAAATACCGAAGATTTTATATATATATATAAATATAGGTATGATATGTGGTTCAACGGCATATTATAATTGTCGAACAAATTATTTTTATGGTGTAGCTTGAACAATTAATAGCACAGGACTCGTTATATGTTAGTACTGCAAAAAAAAAAAATAGGTCGTGGATGTCGCTTTTGCTATACAGTAGATTACAATTGGGTTACTGCAGTAATGGATGATATTAAATTTGAATCCAATGATATTATATCATTGTATACGAAAAGCGATTCTGAGCGGAAACGGTTTATCTGTCTAGGATATATATTATAGATTATTAAACATTTTAAAATCTTAGATTTAATAAGAAATTTTTTTATGAATTTCTAGCTTAAAATAATTTGCGAATTTTCGTGATTTTTACAACAGATATTGTAAAAATATATTAAGCGCCTTGTATAAAATTTTCAAATCTTAGATATAAAACGAAAATTTTTTATGAATTTCTATCGTAAAATAATTTGCGAATTATCGTGATTTTTACGTATTTAGTCAAAATTTGAACTTTAAATGCTTATAAAAAAAAAAAAAAATAGTGACTATTAATTTATTTTATTTTTAACTGCTATTGTGACAATATGTTTGAAACCTTGTATTAAATTTTCAAGCTTTTCTGCCAAACAAATAAATTTTTATCGATATTAATTTTAAAAAAACTAATAATGATCGAAAATTTCAAATGCCTATGAATAGTTTAACTAAAGTCGAAAATTTTTGAAAATTGCATGGTGGATAGAATGTACTTATATAAACATTTGGTGAAAATTTTATTTTTGACCCCCAAAGTACCAACTAGATTCACTTTCTGATCTAACAAGATACTGAAGTTGAAAATCGAAGCACTTTTACTGCCCCAAAACAAAAAAAAACACACACACATCATGGTAAAATTAATACATTCCTCGCTCCTCTCAGAATCTAAAAATTAAATTATCAAAATTATTAAGATTAAATACTGATAACAATTAAGAAATCATTATTTTAATTATAGCTAGTACCCTGCAAATATAACATAAGTAACTAAATGAATTGGAATTTATTACATACATATCATATTAAATAATTTTTTCACACATTAAACGTGTTTATAATCTCTTGGTTTTGAAGCTATATACAAGATACATACTCATGTGTACAGACCAAATAAAAAGTAATTAGTGTCGGTGAGGAGATCAATCTGCGGAAACGCACTGATCGTACGTACCAGCCGCAGTTGCTAGCTCCCGGATGGGTGACCACCTTTTAGCAACATATCCTTGCCACACATACACAAACACGTGTTACAACCTTACCCACTTAAAAACCTACAAACAAATACACAATATTGATTTTGGGTATTAGTCTGCATTATATATAATTAAAATAAAACAATTGTTTATATCTATATTTAAATTATTTGTATAAATAAATTAAGAAACCACTGTAGATGTGTAGTATTTAATTTATGTATTATATGATATATTATATATTAATGAATTGTTACAATTGAAAAATTTTTAAGACTTTATATTATGTTGATTTAAATTGTAATTAATAAAATAATATAGTTATCATTTAAATGAGAAACTATTTACATCTCAGTCATCATAATATTCGAACCATTAACGAAACTATGATTTCATGAAATGTTTTTAAAGTGGCAAAATAAGCCCAGTAACACCGAATAAGTGTAAATCGTTGAACAGCATGTGGTTTTTAACGGACCATTAGTGCTCGAATGGGTCATTCGACGTTTTAAAGATCGGTTATGCAACTCGGCTTGAGTTATAAACTTCACGCACAAAAAAATAAACTGAAAACACTATTGTGGACAAAAAAAAAAAAATCATTACTGTTGTAAAAGCTAAAAATATTACACGTATAATTTAAAAACGAATAATTAAAACCCACACACGTAGTTTTTTTACCAATGAAACTTAATTCTTGTAAATCTTTGTAACGTTTTCAATTTGAATGTGGGTAATTGAAAATACTATTTTCAGACTATAGTTATTGCATTTTTTCATTTAACATTCACTTGCATAATTTATTATTCAGATGATAATAGGTTGACTGCCAGCCATGTTTTTTTTCTTAGAAATTTATCTTCCTAATTCAATTAAACTTATTTGGAGGTAACGATTAGCCAAGTTAAATAATATAAAATATTTACCTAATCATGAGATGAGAATATTATATACCGCCCTCACCCTTTTTCAACTGATTTGTATACAGAACCGGTTAGGATCATTCCAAGACAGGAACATACTATCATTAATAAAAACAATAATACTTCAATGAACCTTGAAGCAATAACTAACACATATTTTCATTAATTGTACTAAATAAAATAAAATATTAAAACCCATTGAAATAAACAACAATGATTTAAAATTTGTTTCTATGAATTAGTAATAAAAATAATATATTTTATTAAATGTATTCATAAAAAAAATAAGCGGCTGCAGGTCTTGGATTGTTTAATCATAATTTGTATAAAAAAATCAATATAAATTAAAAATATTTTGATTTGTCGAATAGCTTGTTCTATACATATAACAAGACCGACACTGTATAATTTTCAAAACTGTCATATGATTATGCGTGAAATACACTATAAAGCAATAAACAATATTATGCAAATAGGTATGTTGCTAAATAACTTACTAAAAAATACACAAAATGTGAAACTACCAATTTTCAAACCGTCATAATTTATTTCACCAACCATATATTAAACCAAAATCCTATGTTTAGCACTATATAAGCAATGTCTTATTTAATTAAATTTTTGTTTTATGGCGTTAAAATGTACCAAAGTCCATAATTTATTTTTAAAAACACTAACGCCCATATTGCAAAATTCGCTACGCTTTCCACCCTCTTAAATGTATATACACACAATAAAGGGTATTAAGTATTACTCATATGGGTTTGATCATTTTCTTAATGCATACAAACATTTATGATTTTATATGCAATTTCTTAAGCTCCTTATATGACTATACGATATGTTATAAGGTGTTGGTTTTACAAGTGAGTTAGTATTCTGTGTTATTATAATGATATATCTGTGCACGATTTTCACTTTAATGGTTTGATGTTAGTATCGATATAAACTCGATATGCCCATATGTTTTATGAATACTACTTTCAATACGACGATAAATTTGTTCATATTTATCTTGTTTTTATTACATTCCATATCGTATAAAAAAAAAAATGGAATTGAGAATTTGAAAATATTATTCTACTATATTAAATATTGTTGTGTGCATCGCCGCACACATCATCGTGGGAAATTTCGATTTATTTCGAAAATTAAAATTAAATTAAATTAGTCAAACCGTTATTATTATTATATCATTATATCTATATGGAACGTATATAGAGTTGGACTTGTACGTACTATGTCAATACCGGTCGGCCAAATCCAATTTGTTTTTATGGCCACTTTTACGATATTAAGACATTTCGCGTTAATAATTAGTTTACCACGAGGCGTTTACTTTAACGGAATGAAATAAATCTTAAAGAAACCAATTCGTTGTCTCTTTCTATGTTACACTAAAAATATAATCCTTTTTTTATTATTTAAAACTTTAAAAGACTCTCGGCAACATAACCATTAAAGGGTGTACACAAAGTTTTCAAATTTGTATATTCTAATTATTAACTTTAGCTAACATTTTAACAATGTGAATTACATAATAATATATTTTGTACTTTACATAAAGTTTTTTAAGATTTTGGATTGGAAGTTTGGTGGCAATAAAATAATAATGAATTTATGAATTATGTTAGAGGTTAACTTAGGATTAACGTGTAGTGTTTCAACTATATATAAGTGTATAATATACGTTTACTCTATAGACTAAACGTATATAATTCGGCAACGCAATACGTCATATTATTAAAATTATAAAATAGTGTTTCATTAAAATTAAATCTAAAAAATTATATGTATTAATTCAACAACAAACTAAATTGTTTTTTCACTGATAAAATAATAGGTACCTATACGCTATGGACTATATGTGTCAGTGTAGCGCTTTCTGAGCGATTGAAAATAAACCCACCCAAAAACGTAATAAATATCCAAACATTGTTTAATAATATAACACCATAATATTTACCGATGTTGTGTAATAGTCCTGTTGTATACCTTTTTTTTTTTTTAATCTATAATATTATTTAATATTTATTGATATTTTGCAACTAGGAAATTCCATCATATGGGAATTTTTCTTAATATATTATTATACAGAAAAAAAATACTTATAATAATGGCTTTACTGAGCGTTTAAAAATATTAATATTGTAAGGCGCGAGATTGACGTTGTACCGATAGGGAGATATACCGGTATATGTATTATAATAATAATATTATTATAATTGGCTAATGAATCATGACGTGACGCTCAGGTAGATGCCGAGCTCTGGATACGTCGAGATTTGATAGTTTAATGGTCGGTCGTATGTGTATATACACTATACAGCAATAAATCACCGTTTCTCTGTCGAAAAGAAGGAGAAAAATTGTGCGTCTATGGCTCATGTTTTTTTCTTTTTTTCAAACGCATTTCCCTCCATCGTAATTATTATCTTAAGTGCTGCTGAAACGATACTAAATCAACTATCGGGGATTTCGTTTCTTCGACTGATTTCGGGCCTCGCGGTCGTTTTTGTAAATAAAAACCCTAAAGGTACTTGGGCATATTAAATTATGTTCCTGAAATTATTCGCTTGGTGGCGGTGGAGGGGAAGTTAAACTTGGCCGTATCACAGAACAATAGTCGACAGTCGTATCGGTTTGCTATGTATTTCCTCCAATCTGGACTTCTCTGATTCGTACTCCACCGTCTGATTCTCTCCCGGCAAACAGTAGGCATGTAGGTTTACCAGCCTATGATCTGGACTGCATGTATTGCACTGTATATATTATTATATAACGACTAGGAAAACATTATAAGAATAAATTAACCACCCAAATCATGCACAGTAAACATAATCAATTATATATAATTACTAATTTATTCAAAGATGCACGTTGAGTAGTCATGTCAGATTTATTGTAGTCCTTACTAAATACAATGAATATATATGATTTTGAGCAGAATGAAATACAATAATTGTATTTATTAAATTGTTAAGTATTTAGGTACCTATATGTCATACGTCAACCACAAAAATAACAAAATTCGTAATCTTAGAACTAAACGGTGTTATCACAAAATCAAAAACAATTTTTAACATGAATAGATGATTTTAAAATAATTGTCAAATCTAAAAATCGCCAAAGTAGTTCTGCATTAAGTCTTCAAAATTCATTTTTTTTTTTTTTTTTAATGAAATAATACTTTTTGGTCAACCAATTTGTAATTTGAAAGTTGTATTGATCTAGAACTTAATATAGTTCTTCAAAACTCTTAATTTAAATAGTTTGAATTATAAGATATCAATAACTAAACCATATATATAAATTAAAGTAGATTTCTGAAAAAAAATCCATTTATAATCCTTTTCTAACTAATAAATTTTAATTTCACTTCACTATCATTTTGAAAATAAACACGTTCAATCAATTACAAATCGATCACAATAAAATAGCCAATACTATTATATTTGCGTATTATGTATTGATTAATTTGAAATGATTATTGACATGACTGTAAATAATTTATTATAATATATTGCTTCATGATTCATGGGCATTATTCAAAGTATTTTTTTCTTATTTAGGTAATTCAACAAAATAAAATCCAAATGTATACAGTATACAATTTATTCAATATTTGTATATACATGTTTTTTCAACCTTAAATTTATTGTAAATTATTTTTAGATTTACTCAATTTGAATTAATTCGGGAATACATTTTAATATTTTATTGCACAAAATAAATATAAATTAGGCATACATGAAACAAAAACGCCTGATAGATCATTATATCAATATTAAAATATTTAATATATAAATACAGTTCACGGAATAAAATAATATATAGGAAGGAAAACAATAATAGGATAATAAATATAAAATACTAAATAAATGTATATTAGGTTGTATTACTGTTTCCAAACCACAGATTTTCAAAAAAAAAAAAAAATCGAACAAACAGACTAATGTCTCACATTCGGGAAGAATACACAAAATAGGTATAATTATAATCAAATAATGAAGGTGAGCATAGTAAGAAAATTAATTTTTGGTGTTCCCAAACAAATCGACCAATGCACGCGTTTGTAAAAAAAAAAACGTCCAAAGGCCGTACCATAATGACGTGTCTACGAACGTCGGTCGCAATAAAAACTCAATTCAATGACATATTATGCCTGTACAAGTCTCCGATATCGTGACTGCGGCGGTGGCGGCGTTGGAAATTCATTAGAATTCGGCTGAAAAGGAGACAAAGGCGGTCGCAATTACATGGGCGGAATTCGGCACCGAAGTTAGGTATTATCATTGTTTGCTTGTGTGCGCGAGCGTGGTCGTGTGTGTGTGTGAGAGAAAGAGAGAAGGTGAACCTAAGTAGAAGTAGCAAACAGAAGAACGAGCGAAAAAAACAAAGAGGTGTTGTGGGCCTGGAAAGTGGAAAGAGGAAAAAAACCAAGTTTCGTTATTTTATTGTTATTGATGTTAAGAGGGTTCATTTTTTTTTTTTTTTTTTTTTTTTAAATGTCTCAAACACACGCAACCGCTGTTGCGAAGGCTAAGGACGAAAATATCTCGCCGTGCAAACGGGAAAATGTGTTTAGTATTTTCTTCGTTTTTGCGTACTGCTATAATATAATACTGCTCCGCAATAGTATCGCAATACTGTGTTATTAATATTATTATTATTTTTATCATCGTCATCATCATAATAGTGACCGTTGTATTCCGGTCGGTTGGATGTGGCAGAGAATGAGGACTGTATAAAAGACATAATCGTGTACAGTATATTTTAACGCAACCGGGGTATTACCGCCGGACGTTTTCATAAATCTACAATGCGACGAACTTTGCTCTTGTCGTCTCCGTCGACGACGTCGTTGTTTTTTACTTTTTTTTTTTACGACAGTTTTATTCAGCGGCGACCCTTCCGCAGACGGTGTAATACGTCATTTACCGTACCCACCATAATATTTTTATCCTATGAACGTTTAGAATTATGTATATTATATATGTCTAGTAGAACTATACGCTCGTTTAACAGTCGCAAAATGTATATCACATTATATTATTATTATTATTATTATACTTTGCTTACGGCGACGCCGACGACGACGTCCTAGCGACTACGGGACGTAATATTTTTATTGTCCTTAAAATACGGTATAGATACTCAACGAGCAGAGATTTTGACAAAATTTTAAGTTTTCATTTTACATGGCTTCTTAGTCGTTACTATGACGTCGATTGCACCACTACAACTTCCCAATAAATTTTGAACGAAATCGTAAATATACATTCTATGACCAGGCGTTACCAACGAATATTATAATACTACCAGTCTCTTTAGACCGTGGTAATCGGTAAAAAGACACATACATATTATTAACAAACAACTGCATAATAATATGTAAGACTATTGGATTTTTTCTCAAAATCATGTTTTTCATAACATCGGTAATAGGTATAATTTTTAAAATTCATTTCGCGCACCAACTAATTAATATTCTATGATCTATATTCTATATATATGTATATATTAATAGTTGGAGGTATATAGGTAGTATAAAGCTATATAGTATATACACACCACAGAATTACATTATGTGAACACGCTATTATATACTAGGTTTAGGTATCTATCTATTAATTAAAGAAACGGAATGTATTTAACACCTCTTTTGAAAATTTAATAATACAGCTTATAAAAATATATCCTCCTTTTATATAGTTTTAAATAATATCTGACTTTTATTAGAAAAATAATCTAGCTAAAACGACGCTTGTAATATGGCATGAAGAACTCTAAAATTTAATTAATACGTACGTTAAATGTGTCAGAAAAAACGTGTTATTGAACTGTATTTTATATTAATATTATGTACAATTAACATGGCATATAAATCTTTTTTATTGAAATTTGAAACACTAAAAGGTATGAAACTATCTTTTAATATTCTGAATTATTTTATTGGCTGTTTACTATTTATGTGGATTTGCTAATATATCTATTGGAAATGATTACAAATAAATTATAAATATCCTTACCAATAGTAATGAAGTAGTTTAAATTATTTTAGTCAATTCAATGAAGTATAATAATAATAATATATTAATATATTTATGCAATTAAACCGGTTTCCACTCCCGTTTAAACAATTTTTGAGATGACATTACGTTAGAAAAATACCTCACTTAATTATAATAATATTTCTGTTCCATTAATTTTATATCCTCTTAAAACTAAGAAACTATGAGATAAACTTAACATTCTAGATAATATTCTGCGAGAATATTCTGTGAAAAATCTATGAAAATCAATACTCAATAGTTTATTGTTTAACTTCATTAATTTGAGAAATATATACTCCATAAGTAATTATTTTAATCAACTTTTATTTACAATTGTATATTAATATTTGTGCTAACAGTGATTTATTGTGCAGATTTACTTACAAAACCAATATGAAATTTACGAGAAAATATTTTTTCAGTTATTATTAAAAAAGGTAATTATTATTAACTACATTAAATACTATAGTTTACGTTAAGTACCCAAAAAACCACTTTAAATGACCAACTTTTATATTCTTGATAGTTGATGAAAATGCATTTAGGATTAGTATGGATTTTCCACGAAATGTCAGATATTGTAAAATGAGACCCTATCGTACTGATTCTTCTGAGACCATATTCAGCGATCTCTTCTGCGTGAAATATTTGAAATTTGGTATTAATAAAATAAAAACGAGTTTAAATTTTTCAAAACTACTTTTTGCTTAAAAACTATGGCCATTTGTGTTAACGCTGCTAAAAATGTTTTAAATAATTAATAACATACCTAAAGGAAACTGTTTTACTCAACCTCTCCAAAGTAGGTTAGTGAAATAAACATAGTAATAATAATTTTTATCAAAGCAACAAATTTAACGACTGAAAAATAATAAGACAAGTATATCTTCAATACAATGCCTTTTATAGTAGAAAAACTTAATGGTTTTCAAACGTAGAAACATATTTAAAAAATCAAAGTAAAAAACAGCTATAAAACAATAATTACTACCCCGTACACTGTATACCTACATAATTCAATTTAATTATAAAATATAAATACTCAATCATTTTTAGATTATTGGTTATTAACTTGTTTTTATTTTCATCATAACTATCTCAGCATTTATAAAAACCTGTTTTGTAAGTATTAAGTAGGTACTTAAAGAGTTTCATTTATAATTTTTTTTAATTATATTCTTAATTTTATAAAAACTAGCCTTTCATATCAATGCCGTCATAAGTACATGTTTACGACCGAAATAAATATATAATGCATTGAGACCTTCGTATATACGCTTAAATTTCTCAATGTAAAATAATTTCACTTATCGATGTAAGTACATATTTGTAACTCTCCTTAAGCCCCAATGACAAGTGTTAATAATATTATTTTTGTTGTAGTCTTGTAGACATATCAATTATTGTACACATATTAAATAACAGTAAAGTTGCCATTGCATGACGTGTAGGTAGTTTATTTGAATTTTAGCGATTGAATCTATTTAGAAAATTAATAATGTATAAACTCTGGTTCCAATACAATGTGTTTGTATCGTTTGCTATTGTTTCATATTGAACGACCAACTTCCATATCCATTCATTGTTTTCGATTCCAAATTTACCGTCTTATAATATATATTCCACAATATATTTACGACATTAATAACAATAATCATAATACGTATTGACATTAATAGATATACAAATAATTACAATATTATATACATATTATACGATCCAAATGAATCGTATTTACGTCTTGTTTGTTAATGTTCGGGACCAACAGGAATTATATTCGTATTGTACCTGTCAAATTAGTAGACTGGTTAAGCCGTTCCCCTGTCCGGTTTCCATTGATAAACTGTACGAGGTCTGTGTTTGGATTAGTGATTGCCAAATAAAAACCGCACATACCTTAGAACGGTTGTCCGTAAAATATGTCATTGTGGACTGATGAAATTCAAATAAAAACAACCGTAAATATTTTCCGTGGCATCATTTTAACATGGGGGCAATTAATCATCGTTCAGTTTTCGAACACTAACGCAAGCATAACAATGATGACTACATTTTTGATCTCGTCTACTAATCACAACAAAACGTATAGGTATTTTATAATCGTGTGTGCTGTGACGTCTTGGTTTACAGTTTTTTTTTATTTTTTATTTCAAATATAACACGTCGGTTAAAGTAGACGTTTGAAAAAATTAAACGAAATATTTTTAAAATTCAAAAGTTATATTATGCATCCATGTATAGACACATAGCGTTATAACAATAATAATAATAATAATATTTTCATGAATGCCATTAATTTTGAAAACCAATTTAAAAAAAAAAAAACATATTTTCAAATATTCAATTCACAGGCTAAACAAAAGATGCATTTAAGTAGCTGTCCACCGCCATATCGGTAGACTATATAATTTGGACGAGACGGTTGACCCAATAATGATCACAAATCAAAGTAGATAAAGGAAAATGTCATGCTTCGAAATGATGTCCAAATTTCGCGTGTCCTATTCATCTGTTAGTTTTTATTTCGTTTTTTGTGCATAACGAGCGAAACGCGCGTTGTTGATAATAACTACCTACTTATGCATTCGAAATTGGTTTTTCATCTTTTGAACATAATAATATAAAGTATATAGGTACCTATGTGTATGCATATTATTGCAGGGTAACGACTGCTGTAACAGTATAACACATTATGTTTCTTATAAATAAAGCTATATGAGCATAGACCATATGATTTATGAAGTTTATTTTATTCAAAGCGTGAAAATTCCGATAAATTAGAGTGCGTGTCCAATTGTTTTCAACACCTATTGAAATTGTAGAGATTTTTACTTGTCGAAAACCACGAAGTTATAAATCGATGCATTAAATAAATATATTCGTATTTTGTGTCTCTACTGATGTTAACATCTAATATGCTAAAAATGACTAAATATTGTAAAAAAATCTATACGTATACATCATTCTGTCTATAACTTTTGATTTTATATCTATAGTATACCAAATATAATATATTAAAAAAATTCAATAAAAATGCTGTTTGTCTAAGTTAAATTTTTTAGAGACGAAAATAATCTATACTTTTATTCAAATGTAAATGCTAAATAGTAGAATGGACAAAATTAAGAAGTATTATAAAAGAATGTATAAAAATATATAAATTCCTATGTAACTATATATCATGTTCATAATTTCAAAATCATATATATATATATAAATTATTATAAATTATTCAATAATTTTACCGATCCGCTAAAAATTACTTTTTATAATTTTTTAAGAAACTACAAAATTATATTTTGTTATTTCAGCTAACCAACATCATCGATTCACACGAAATTTAATGTGTTAAATAATATTAGAGCGTTTTCTCTGTGACTGTTCCATATAGACTCATTAATGAAAAAGGGAGAAAACAAAAAATCTCTTACCTCTTTAAAGTACGATAAACATCTAAATTAGATTTACATTATTACTTAGTTTATTGTTTTCCTAGTTTAAAAACATCAATCCTTAAAATAACACATTGTAAATATATACTCAGAATCTAAAATAATGTTTAAAAACATCATAATTCATAAGATATGTTCTTTTTTCTTATAATTGGTTTATGTGATTGGACATTTATATATATTGTTTTGTATCAAAGTCTAGGCACAAGTAAAAATATAATTATTATACTATACCTAACATATTGCAGTAAATTACTTTATAGCATAATTTATTTTATTCATTATTACGTGGTAATTTTCAAACTTGGCAGATAAACACAAAAATCGATTCTTATAAAAATAAACATGGATCAAAAATTGTTTTTTCATCTTTTACTCTATTATACGATATGTATTTCCTTTATTATAACTTATAAGCTTTCGTCAAAATATACATGTCTGTAATACCTACTTTATAGTCGCATTTGTGGTAACATAGGTACCATGTATGTTATACGAGTTTTACCGTTTTATTGTAAATACCCGTTGTGCGTAGATTATAAACAATCATTGAAATAAAATACTATGTCTTATACACGTGAAGTAACCGTAAACGAATGCAAACAAACGAAGACTATAAAATTATATTTAAGTCGATTGATTTAATACATATAGCCTGGCGCGCGCGCACGCATTTACATACAAACACACATTAAATTGACCTTTTATTGTACTTCATTTTCGACAACACGTGCCAGCATACACAAGCGAAGTTTGTTTGTCAATGTTACACAAAAATAACAATAAAAACATTTTTATAAACAACTCGATATTTAAATTCGGCCACACGTGAAGCGTATACCACGCGATTTCCTTTAAGAGATTTTTAACATTAAATTCCGACAATATTCTATGTATAATTTTACAGGGTGCTTTGATCTGCGACACGTTCAATCATGATATCAACCTAGAATTGAAAGAAAGTGTGTCTTGTACACCTTGTAAAATTGCCAATAATGTATTTTTTTTATCTTATGACAAATCGGTAGGTACACAATGTACGTCATAGATTACCCAATATAATAGTACACAATTAATTCGGAAATAAATGTTTGACTGTTTGACGTACCTACTTACTTAAATAATTATTCGATTGACAACAATAATTCATCACAATATGCACACTACTTATAAGTTCTCAAAATTCTAATAATATTTAATATAATTATTATGTTATTTTTGCTCGCGAAAAAAGAAGCAAAATTAAATGCATTCAACGTGTGGGTATACCTAATCGCACAATACAATATTATAATTTTATTATATAGGTACTAATACCTGCAGCATGTACACGCGGGTTGTCCTAAATACCTACACGTAGTGCAAGTTGAAAAAAAAAAGATCAATACCACCTACCTATCTCTCGATGAAAAATATCGCGTGTATTATGTTATGAAAAAGAAAGAAAACGTCGCTAAAATGCTAATGAGATATTTAAAACGAACGCAACGCTGGCGCGACACGGTGCAATAGCGATCGCGATGACGTGAGAGTTATATTTTAAGAGAGCTATCACTTGAAATTTTTAACCCAACAATTTCGGCAAACATTATCGAAGTGTAGTTAATCACATATCATTTTCACAATAAGTAGCGAACAAATATAATCTAGTCGTCCGGACACCATAGCATAATTATATGTAATATTCTAAATATTCTTCACCACGCAAAATATACGATTAAAATATATTAGATTTTATATTGATGGCTAATAATATAAACACGATGTCTTCTTGTTTGACTTAGTGAATATTTTTCGTTCCGATCCAATATCTATAAAATAAAAACTTCTTATTTTCTTATTTATTTTTCCATATCTATTTTCCCGACCACTCAAAATGTGCGTTACCTAGGTTTATACTTAGATCACCGACTCATGTGGGCTACTCACATACGTAACAAACGACTAGTACTTAATAATCGTCAAAGACAGCTTCGCTTCCTCCTCTCTTCCAAACACGTCACATAACAAAATTCTTATGTACAAGATACTCCTCAAACCTATTTGGTCCTATGGAATCCAACTCTGGGGATCAGCCAAAGACTGTATCATAAACCGTATCCAAACTTTTCAATCTAAATGCCGGAGGCATATATATAAAGCCCATTTTTATGAGTCGAATGACACCCTCCACAGGAACATTCTCATTCCGACACTTAAAATCGTCGCCAAAACTCTTTACAAACGTTTCCACCTCAAACTTTCAAATGGCCGAAACCCTCTCATCTCGAACAATCCCGAGCGATCCTGGCCGACGTCTAAAGCGTAGCTGGTGCCGTGATCTGCTATAGACTAGCTAACTAGAACACTAATCACTACTATCCCGCCATGAAGTGCTATTATTGAATAGTTTCTTCACTCAAGCCAACCAAGACCTATTATGTACCCCTCCATTGTGCTTATCGTAAATTCCTCTTACAGATTGAGAAAATCGCCTTAATTTACAAATTCTCTTACAGTTATTCATGTCAAATAAAAATAAAAAATAATTCTCGAGCATTCCTGCATGTGGACACAATACAAGTGTCGTACGCTTTAACGTTATCTGTCTGCGTTCAGTCAATCCATATTATTATAATATATTGTTCCTACATAATTAATTATAAATTATAATAATATAAGTATATACAATTGTAGACGCACAGATGTACATCTCACCGTTTGGAGTATTGTGCTGGGACACGCAAGTAGTATATTATATTATATTCCGGTGGTGTCCGAGAAGAGATCGACATATAAGTTAAATAATAATGTAAATGAGTGTTTAACAAGGAGGTGGCCGAAATGAGAAAAAAAAATAAAGTTTTGACTGATTGTAGTGGTCCCGTGGAACCCCCCACGGACGGGGCTCACGTACCTATACCCGAAGAATTAATAAACCCGATGGACGGGCACCGCGGGAGCCGATGGTTATCTCCGGACAATATTCGGTTTTACTTTGATTAATGAAACTAATCAATGATCCCAACGTCCTTTTTTTTATCGTCATTTCTCAAAACGTTGCAGCTGATAAAAAAAAAATAATATATTTATATAAGTATCTATACCTATTATATATACATATAAATAATTTATAATCGGGACAAATGATGCCAGGACGATATGGCACGCCTTGCACCCAAAGTCTACACTACGTTGCGCAATAATAACCATATTGATTATCGATCATATATTGTTACTTTTGAATCAAATTCTTAGATATGCCTGTTTAAAGGGGGTGGAGGTCATTGCATAAATGGGTCGGCCGTATGCACCTGTACCCGCAGTATATTGTATATTATTAAAACATTTAAGACTCTTAAAAATATAATCGTTCGATACGTCTGTAATTGTACACGTCTTGAACATTAATTTAAATTTCGTACAATAAATGCATTTTATCGATTTTACTACATCACACAACAATATTACATACAATACCTACACAATATGATAGTAACTGTGTGTAAGTACTTCTTATTTTTATTTAATTAGAGAATCTGCAAACCATATTAAAACGAAAAACGTTAATTTCTGACCCTCAAGTAATTCAATAGCTTATGATAGTATCACCCGAGAACGTGTTTAATGATTTAATTAAATAATATTAAAACCTGTTGTTTTAATGTCAAACACGCCTTTGTTGTACACCGAACGATATTTTAAACATACACAGACCAAACCTTAACAGCATAGTAATAATTTACCATATGTAAATTTTATTTTTTAGAAACTATATAGGTACAACAATGTTAGTAGGTATTTGATAAATATTTCTACTGCAGATTGAACGCAATAACGAACGGAACATGACATCCACTTGGACGCGCAGAAGACTCGTATTAATTTTCTAACGAAAATAATGAACAAACATGATGATAATTTCGTTTCTAATTTATTATTCAAGAGTATGCGCAAGATAACGAACTCATTTACTTCACCCACACGAATCTACTAATCAGCGTCGTGTGCTCGTGTAGCTATACACGTCTACCTATGTAATGCATCACTTGTATCGATAACCAAAATATATAATTTTAATATGACATCTCGCGCCGCCGTGATTTCCTCCTTCGCTATTGGTCGGAGCATTCAACCGCAACCATATAACAATTCATTCCACCAGCCCCGGGTCACTGTGTTCATTAAATGTTCAAATATAATAATATATTTTGTCATTTTTCATTTGATTCATAAGTGTGTACACGGGCCATGGATGGGTCCGATACCTAACTATAGTAACTCGTTAATGATTTTTATACAGACACAATGGCATTAATCAAACTGTTCGGAGCTGTATTTCTGATGGGTTTAATATATTATTTTCAGCTGGTGTAAATTAGTGAATTTAATATTCATAATAATCACGTTCAACTGACAACCTGCAACAGTCGCGGTCAAATGAAACGATCAGAAGAAACCTTTTATCGTCGAATATTGAACACGAAATTATTTTTCGAAACCGACAAACGATTCACGATTTCTATTTCATACGAAAAAAAATTGCGTGTTACCAAAATCTAGTATGCACATAATTCAACAAACTATTAAAAACAATCCTACTTGCTTAATGTTTAGTAATATATTTTGAAATTCGGTTATTTTCTCTATACGTTTTCAAACAGATTGAATATCTCAAGTCTTAGTTGTAAAAAAACAATAATTAATATTTAAACAATAATTTATGGAAATCAATAATTTTACGGACCTACGTATTATACGCGTATATTATATTAAATAGAATGATATTGAGCACTTTAATCCCACTCACTGTTTTAATCAGATTTATATCACCAAACTAATGAATAATAATAACTTATATTTATCTGTTATGTTTGTAACTTGTGAGAAATATTGTATACATTACAATGAAATATAAATGTTGAGTGGAAGACGCGATAATTATTTTCAAATGTTCGGATGAAATTATACTAAAACCAAAATCTCAGTACCTACCTGAACCGTTATAAGACCTCTGGGCTATGATTTAGTGCTGTCAACATTACACCGTAATCGCTATACCATAAACTATGTTTTCAAACTACTCGCTTGAAGTGGATTTCGTTCAACGGCCCACTATACAAGTATTAATTTTCATAAAGATCTCCCTACTAATAGAAAAAAATTATAATTATAATAAAATGTATTAAAACTTGGTTTTCACCAAATAATCGTAATTTACGCGTGCGACTTCACTTATTTCTTCAAACTTTTAATGGCAGATAAGATCTAAGACTGTTTTATTGAATACATGATAATTTGGCTGATACCGAATTGCTTTCCGAGATCTACCACATACTGGTAGAATTGGTTCCAATATCACGCGTCTACATTCATTCGCTTGTAAAAAAAATTGATTCTCGTTTAATTTTAAGCAATATTCAAAATATAAAATATAATACAGTAATATGTATATTATAGTTAATAACAATAGTTATAATTATATCCACGAACAGGAAAAATTAATCTTGTAAAATTATATAAGGCACTAAGTCAATGAGACACTTAAAGTAAGTATATGTATATTAACTATATTTCAAGAATATCTGCTCGAAGTTCACACCGACAATTCAAATTGAATATTACATTTTAGTTCATAAATTTCAAACGCGGATTGATAAGCACACCCATTTAAATCCTTTTTTGATTGTTTTGAAACAGAGACAGATTTACATATTTATCATTATAGGTAGTACCAGCCGTCAGATAATCTATAATATACATTTTTTCTAGAAAAATAGTATAAATATATGATTTATTATTTTATATAGGTATTGCAAATTTCAGATTTAATGTGATGCTATAATATTGGATGTGATTTTGATGAAATTTGATAATATTATATGCAGTATAAAATATTTTATGTTACTAAAATTTTAAGACTATTTTTAGTGAAAATATTTATTGATTATTAAAACTCATTAATTTTAATACGAAAATAACATTTTAAACGTTTATAAGATAACATAACTGAACAATTCGTATTTTATACTGTTTTATAAAAATTAAAGTTATATTTTACTATATCACTGAGTACCTAATTTATTATCAGATGATAAAAAATTAAAATTGATAAAAGATTATGAAAAATTTGAATACTTAACCATAAATAAATTATATGTTACTCAAGATTCTAATGTTAAACCTAATGCTTACAAAAAATATGTGAAAAAAGAAAGTAAACCATGTGTATGGATAAAAAATGAAATAATCGAAATACATTAATAGTAAAACAGACGAAAATGTTGGGTAGAATGCTTTATGAGATTACATAAAATAATTAAAGAAAACTGCAGTTTTTATTCTGTGTTGGGTAGTAGCCAGTAGCCAGTAGGTACCTAATACAGTAAATCATTTATTTTACATAATTATTATTTAAAAAGTTATAAGCAAATACTAAGTAATATACTTTACATTAAAGATTTCAAACAGTTTTAAATCATTATTTATTTATTACTAATTGTATGGGTGTAATACTACAATATAATAGAAACTTCGCCTTAGAAGTTAGGTACAATGTACATTTTAGGTATATGTATAATATTAATACACTATAAAAGTCCATCGAAAAATTAAATGTGTACCTGAAAAAGCATATTATATACAGGTAATTGAACAATATAACATTAAACGTTGTAATATACATTTGTTCAGGAAAAAAACAAGACTTTTTAAAAGCCAAAAAAACAATTGCTTTTAACTATAAAATTATTGGGTATAGACGTATAGCCGTATGGGACTTCCGGAAGTGGACAAAATGGAACAATAGATTCAAAATTTATAGAACAGATGTGAATCGTATTTTACAATGAATTAACCGGACATTTACTGAATTTTTGATTACTATCATGGTATAGAACAAAAAAGCATTCAATGAACAAAATATTGAAAACTAGGCGGACTAAATATAATGCGAGAGTGTATTTTACTCAACATAATTTACATAATGTCATTTTATCAAACAAATATTATTCAATAAGTTAGTATTTTACACCCTCCAAAACGTAATTCAATTATATAATAATGTAAAAAATAAATTTGATATATTAAGTAGAAATGTTTTAAAAGCTAAAGATTGATAATTTTGCACCAGTGATAAGTATACTCGTTTTGAGTACAGTATTTCAGTAGTAGTAGGTAATATAATATACAATTTTATATTGATTGTTCGATGATAAAATAATAGAAATAATAGTATAATATTATATATTTTTTAATAATAATTTTAATAGTGAACTATAGATTTACTTTGTCACTATATTACCAATTATATTTTTTTATATTTCAAATGATACAAAATATGTAATAACCAATATATCAATAGGTGTAACTGAAAAATATGATGTAAGTGTTCACCATCATAAATTATAGTTAAATCAAAAATCAAAACTTAATCATGAATAATTATGTAGGTACCTACACCATAACGTTAATAATATAATTATACGATCTCCCTTATTTCATTATTTATATTTTAGTCAAGCAGTCGATATAAAATAATTTAAAAGTACTATATTCAATGTTTATATTTAGATTGCATTTGCATTACAATTTTTAATGAGAACCTGTTAATTTCATTTCTAGTCTTGCCACTATATATATATATATATATATATATATATATATGAAAATAAACTACTAATATACTACTAGAATATGTAATCAAAAATTGACTTCAATTACAGGTTTATAACGCACACGTTAACTGTGATTTAACCACAATATTTTATACTTCATGCATCAAAATATTAGCCTTTTATTAAAAATTGTTATAGCCACTATATTTTACGGGAAACGATTTCGTGAACTCTAAACAACCGGACAAACGCACAAGTATTCATACATTCATATTGATAATATATGATTGGTTAATGGTAAACCTTAAATTATTGAAACGCGTCATAAGATCATTGAACCAAAAACCGTGAATGTTAAAAATGAAACATTTAAATTGCCATTTGTTCTGCTTCCTGTAGTTTCGAATACACTTCACTAAATGTAACCACAAGAACCGACTAATAATAATCGACTGATTGAAAAATGCGGTCGCTTTGTATACAGATTTAATCTAAAAATCATAATAGACGGTATATTATAATCCTAAATGAAGAATCATTTAAACGCCTAGGAGGATAAGACTCTACCATCAGTATACCATATTTAATTGGTCTAAATTATTATTATTGTAAACGTGCTTACACCATTAGTATAAATTCATTTTTGAGTATATAGGTACACAGTAGGAAGATACATCATATTTTATAATCTATGTCTTAAAATTGTATTTTTGTTCGGGATTAAAAAAAAAAAAAAACAATTGGCTTCACAGACATCCTATAGAGAAGGGGGGTGGTATAGAAAAATGTAACGTAGATCATTATTGTTTTTATTTCTAATAAATTACCTATCTATGTGTTTTTGATTGGTTGTCCACGTTATAACTTATAAAAATGTTCACACTTTTTTCACTTATACATGATATTTTTCTACACATCTCCCAAATTATGGATGTATAATTATTTAAAATTTAAATAAACATAACGACTCTTAAGACATTATTTTTATTCTATTTTTATAAGAATATATTTTCTTGGATAAACATTCAAAAATTTAAGTAATATTTAGCTCGATACATAATCATCATATTTACAATCAATTTTATCTTATTTCATAAAAAAAAAACAGAACAATTATCCGCTAAGTGTATTATTCTTGATTACATTTATTTGATAGTTTATTACGAAAACTATGAATGTATATTGTAATTTCTATAATTCCAATGTAAAGACTAGTCTATCGAAAACAACTCGTAGACACGACGTTAAATAAGAGAAAATGATAATCATCATCTCCCGACTATAGGGAGCACCGAGCACGTATAGAATTCGATATAATTATAATCGTGATTCGTGTTGTAATCTATAGACGATAATAGTACTTACCTACGTTTTACATACATAATATAGTTTTTCGCTATAGTTGGTAATTTGATGTTATAAGAGCGTCAACAATTCAACGACCGATTTCGCACCATACTAAACATTACACCATCGTCAGATACCACGCCTACCGGCTATACCATATTGTAACACTGCTGTTGTAGATGTATGGTATTGCTAGGGTCTTACAAACTGTTAATGTACAACATAATTATTTATTATATACTCATCGTTATATTGTATTGATTAGGCTTAAAATATAAATTATAAACACAATTGGTATACACTTCTACAAAAAAAAAAAAAAAACGGTCGTTGGGGTGGTGTCTGATGATGTCTTTTTTCATACGAGTAATGAGCAAGCATGCGAACTAGGAGATGATTAGGTGCATCTTACCTCAAACGTGTTGTCCTCAGAAATCGGTTGACTCGTTTTTTTCTGACTAGATGTTATATTGCGATTAAAACGTTTCACCGGATATCGTTGTACAAGCGAAAACATTTTGATCACAAGACGAATGTTTCTGTAAAACCTGACCGCAACTATTGCGGCTTCTATAGCTCTGTTTTATAGAACCATGCCGGAATTCACCGGAAATTTGTCACCATGCTGGTGTAAGATAATATAATATATCAAGATTAAGCATTTTTTATCCTATGGTGTAATTAAAAAAATACATATTATTTATACTAAATTCACCTCTTCTTCCTTAAAAATCTTCTAGGAAATCACTATACCTTGTTAGAGTAGAATTTTTAAATATATGTAGTATGTTTCTATTTCTAGTTTTTTGACTTTTTGTTGAACAGTTGTTTCTTTTTTTAGAAACACGTTTTAGTTTATTCATAAAACAATTAATAAGATATAAAATGTTAAATTTTTTTATGGTTTTCGACCGATGTTTCTTTTCACTATTTTTTTTATCCATTTTTTGATGATGAACTTTTAGTTTTTCAATGAACTGTGAAATGCTGATGGTTTTTATTAAGCTTCTATAATAATATATATTTATTGATATAAACTAATTATTGAATGTATTTGTCACTGTGAACTCAAAATCCTAATTGACCTAGGATACCTGCATTGAGCAGAACCGTTGTGGGCTAAGAATAGCAAATGTCATTTTGAATTACAAAAGTACTATTATATTCAATTTATGTTTTAGAAAGACAAAATTAATATTTTTGGGTGGCTCTAAAAACTTTATACAATTTATAATATAAAGTTCAGATTTAACAAAATACAGTGTAAAATTAATCATAATTAATTGAATTTTAAACATTATTTAAATATTTCCTTCTTAGAAAGACAGAAATTCATTTCTGTACAATATAAAAATATAAAATAATAAACTAAAAACTATTTAGATTAACAAAAATAATGAGGTCAGAATATGAAAACCACCATTTCTATGATACACATGTTTATTTAAACGCGTTTTCTTTTTATACATCATCAGCAATGTTTTATAATATTTTTCTTTTTATGTTTTGTTGATAATAAGTTATTAGTGAATCAGATCATATGTCAATTTAAAAGTTAAATAAAAAATTCTATTTCCTTTCTTAAAACTAAAATAATCTCATTTGGAAAATGCCTTAAATTACAATTTTTGTAAAACAAATGTATAAGTAACCGACAACCATAGTCAGATGACAAACTCTTCTATATATTTATTCCGCTTAGAAACGGTTTTTACGCGAAAATTAAATTATGGTAGTCACGTGTTAATTCTCGCTGTTCATTTAACAGTAAAGCCATATTGCTACAAAATTCAATCAAAAAGATTTCCCGAGACATATCTAGCTGACTATACCTATAAAAAGTGTTTTGTATACATAATAATATAGATATGTACAATATATGAACAGAAAAACATAGATGACGAGAATAATGAAGTAACACGTAACAACCGACGACGACGAAGACGACGATAATAATAATAATAATAATAATAACGGGCGTTCGGTCGAACAATGTTAACCATAACAAATGAATGACATCTGACAGAAAGATAAGTCGGTAGGGCTACCGAGTGTGTAAAAAAATAATAATAATAATAATAATAATCATAAAATGAAAGGCTTAAAAAAGAAATAACAAAATTAAAATTACAATGACATGCGATAGAGATAGACAACCGAGATTCATGAATAAATGAATCACATCCCATAGGTATGTAGGTATACCTACAACTGCGATCGGACCAAGTAGATAAGATGGTTAAGCTTTTGGAGCAATATACAATGATCATTAAAAACACACACACGCACTCACACACGGACACACATATATATGTGTATAATTGTATATACCTTAAAATGATATGTAGTTATGTCGATTGTACAACGGCCTATGGGGCGTGGGTGCAAACCGAAACAATATACGAGTTTGGAAAACGGTTTATGACGCATGAACCACCGCTATAAGGATTAATGTTTGCATGTCACCTTTTTTGACCTCCTGTGACCCGGGCCAAAAATAATTTGTCCTTGTTTTTGAAAACTTTATACACATATGTTTACTGCTTATTATCAGCGATATACGCACATGCTATTCACATAAATAATGATCAACTTAGTAAAACTTGAATAACGGATTATATAAAATGAAATCGAGAATCGATAGCGCGCAAAAATTAGCTTTAAACCATAATAATAAATAATAAATACGAATTAAGGGTAGAAGGTTCGAAATTACTAGTTTCATGCCATCCACATTGTTCGCATTAAATCGACAAAGGGTTTTACAGTTCTTTTTGTTTTATTTTGCTACGCCTTTAATTTTTATTATCATAGTCTTTAAATTATTTATTAATAGAGTATTATTATATATTTCTAACAAAACATTTTTTAATATTTCGAATCAAACTAAAGTATAAATATAGAGGATATTAAATAGTATTAGAGCTAGACAAACTATAAAAAATAGCATCAAAATTATACGGTAGATAATTGGTTTAAAATATACCTTCTGATTACCAAAACTATATATTATATATATATTTATATATATATACATATCGTTATTATATTATTTTTTCGAGAAAAAAGAAACATCAACAATTTTGGCCTCCTCGAGTTTTTAGACTGTAATACCTATAACTTATAAGTATATAATTCATCGCAAAAATTATAAGCACATTTCACAATAAAAATATAGCTCTTAAACTAAATGTTATACATTCCCAAATGGTATAATTATTATGAAATATAAAAATACTTCCAGCAAACAATGTGAAAATAGTATAAATATTGTAGACTGAATTAATAAAGAGCGTTATAGTACTTATTTTTACTCACAATTCGAACACTATAATAAACAGTAACGTCGATGGAAATACGTTTCTTATCATAATATTATAATGGGTTACTTTTTAGAATAGACTTATTAGCATTTTAAATTTAACCGATTTTTCATAAGCATATAGCTTTGTAACCAAAGAAAATATCACTTTTACACATTAAGTTTTATAACCACTTAGTATTTATTGGCCAACGAACATTTTAATAAGGCTCGAACAGTGCTGTGTAATGTATATATTGTGATGGACTTCCGGTGATTTATGTGTACGACATCGAGTAAACGTGTTTATGATCAAGGCGAGTATAATTTGTACGATTCGTATATGGTGTAGAAAAACAATCGTACGGGAAGTTAGAAGAAAAATGCGTACCTTCGTGAAATGGATACGTATGAATTGGTCCAGTTGAAAGCCTAGAATATCATCTGTTTCGTCAAGTATACGCCCAGAGATGCTGGAGATAGCAAGCCCTCAGGACGAGGGGGCGCACTTAAAACAATCCCTCCGGGTAATTCGATTTTTTTTTTTGTTAATTATTGTCCTTTCATGTGTAAACACGAGGCACAAAGGGATTTCGGGGTCACCCGCTGATGATAATAATCACTGAGCACCGGCGCGCGGGACCAACAATGGGTATGAAACAAAAACGGAAAAAAGAGAAGAGAATTATTATTAAACGTTAGCGCGAAACAATACACAGGCGGGTGTAACCGGTTTTCGGATTTCGGAATCTTTTTTTTTATTGTTGTTTCCTTTACTGTTTCATTTCGGATTAACAAGCACGCCTCCCCCTCCACCCTACGCGTTTCGGCACTGGTACGAGGAGGGGGTGGCGCATTTGCATAAACATAATGGATTGCAGCTCATCCCATCTGTCCGATCCGCGCAGCACGCGCTCCCGTGTTACTTATATTATCCTATATACATAATTATATACACGCGCCCGTCACCCGTATTTCTCGGTTAATTTTCATTTATTAACGTATAGAACAAAATATTTTACTAAAAACAATAACGTATACATGTCATACCAACCGAGAAAAACACATTTTATCCTGCGTTCGTTAAACGTACTTACATCGAATTTCGTTATGTCAAGAACAAAAACCAACATTATTCTTTTATTCATCATAACCAGATTTAAGGGAAAATGTAAATCAATGCAAGTATATATGGATCAGTAAAGTTTGTTATTATTATTTTTTTTTTTTTTTAATTCATGAATTGCGATCGTATGTAGTTGACTGAACTTAACTGTTCAATAGCGAAATAACAGTGGTGGTCAAACCGGGGGTGATAGGGCGTGACCTTTTTTCAATATTTTATATCCATAAACTGTATTTTTAATAGGTAATTGAATGTTAAAAAATTACCACAAGATCATTTGACCTCCACTGCGAAATAATGTGTATAGGTATCTCTAGGTCATTACTGACTTACCCTCTATGATATTTCATTTTTAAACGTAATTGAGTTTCGTCAGGCAAACATTTAAAAAACAATGATTTTTTGCGGCTCGTCTTCGCATAAAAAGCTTGGAGCTTCACCTTCCAGTCATCACAGACACCGTATAGACCCGTAGTTGCCTATATTATATTAACTGGCGTTCATATATTATCTTAATAACTAGCGATAAGTATACTCAAGCTCATTTTATCACATAATAATCGTCAAAAAATTAAATAGTATAAACTGTACAATAAATTGTAAACATTTGTAACACCTGCATGATAACGCTTTAACCAATAAAGATCGTTTTATTGAAGGAACTAAAATCATTTATTTAACTGTTCTGTAATCGTTGAACTATTATTTATTACATTTTTCATTATTTCACTAGATTTTCAAAAAGACAATGGTTTAATTTGATGTATCGAGTTATTCGTTATTTTGTGAGTCAACTATTTATAAATTTATATTAAATATTAAAATAGGAAAGGCATATTATGGAAACTTAGTAAATTGTACAACCCGAACCGAATTACAAAATATGCCTGACTAAATAATAATAGGTACAATAATAGTTATTGGGTATAATTAAATACTATTATATAAAGTATATCGATTCGATAAATCTTATTCGATAAATAAATTGCAATGACAACAGAAATACTGATATTATTGAATACATAGTATGAAGATCTAGATTTATAAATTTCAACACCATATGATATATTACTATATATAAAACAGTTTTTCTAGATCTCTTTACACCGACTGCTGCCAGCTATAATACCGGATAGTCATCAATATCAACACGTTAAATTCATCCGGGAATCCGGTCCTCGACGACTTTATCAGTGTCCATTATCGTCGCTCGGCGCTTTCATATAATGGCATCAGTAGGTAGGTACGTGATTTCATCCGCAAACGGTGTGATTTTTTTCTCCTTTTTTCTGTTATTTTAATCTCCGTTATTAAAAAATTGTCGGGTTATTGATGGCATCGACCAGACCGGACGACAAATTGATCGGCATTCGTCGTGCCTATGTCGTTCATATTATATCATATATGTATATTATATATGGTATATTATTTTTTTCTACATTAAACGCGGGTAAGTGCGCACAATAATGCAACGTCTAAATACCGCATTCGAACAACGGGTCTATCACCGCCATCACAGCTGCGGCGCGACCGAGAAATGCAATACCATCTATGGACCGTGCTCTTCGTGTCGTGCTTTCATCGATCCGCACGATCTGACCGATGCAAATCCAATGAGAATATTCTCGACTGCTTCTGCTCCGACTCGATTATTTTTCCAAAACACTTGTTCACCACGACCCGGTCGACAAACAGTTGTGTTATAGTAAATTGGATAAAATTGTTATATACGAATATAAATATTGGTAACTGCATATAAACTCAGATTTTATATCGATTACTTTGTACATAAATCAAACGAGCTAATCAAAATGTAAAATTGTTATGTGTTCAATATATAAAATGTATAAAAAGCAACTACTTACACATTTTTTTTTTTTTTGCTTACCTACAGGATTATGTAAATTATCTTTTCGTATTAATCGAGCATGTATATAGATTCTAGGTAGATATTATTTTCATTTAGGTACCTCAATTGTACATTTTTAATAAAACGTAGTACATATTATTCAAATAGGTTTCAATATTATTGTGTAAATTCTATGGCTAAAATTCAAATTAATATTACGAAGTTATTATTTTCGACATTTTGGTAAACCCTTAATATATTTATATTAAGTATAAACTGGTATACGTTAAAGTTTCCCCAATAGTCTACAAAATATTAACATATATCTATATTTTATTTCTATCTTAAAAGTTGCAATAATCATAATTCACAATCATTTTATCAAAAACAAAACATATAATTTTTTAACAATCAAATTAATTTACTAAGAGTAAATGGTTATGTCATACAAATCTTAAATTACAATGGAAAAATGTATGTGTTATAACTTATAATTTATAAACTTTTATACTCAAGTTTGTTAAGTATGTTAATCATGAAATATAAATGAATACGTGTAACATCTACCTTTCTAAAAACGAAACATAAGATATTTCCAAATGTGTATATTATTAATGTCATGCCAATGAAAAATAATAAAACAAATTACAAAATTGAACGTGAAAGAACACACCAATTCAATTAACTGATGTTGAATTCTTATCAAAAGCGATAATCCAATGAAAATTCCAATCAAAAAATACACAATAATAAATTAAAATATAAGTAGGACAAGGATTTTACGCTTATTATGCATTATATTTAGTTTGCGACATCTGGTTTATACTTTACAATCTCCTTTGTTTTAAATGATTCAATCATATTTTTTTACAACACTGATATAATGAATATATTATAAAAGACAAATTTAAACATAAAGTCAATATTGTAAAAATAAATATATAAACGTGTATATATTATTTAAAGCCAAACAATTCGAATAAAATATATTTACGTATTAAAACAATTCTTAGTATTTTTTTTGTTTTTGTCACACAAGGTTTGGTTATTCCTAGCTTAATGCAGTAGAAGATTTCAGTGGTTTTTTCATTAAAAATTAATCCACAAAAAATATAACTTCAGTAAAAAAAAAACACAGAATGAAATAATTTCCACCTTAAAATTACAATTGTTGGTAACTACAAAAAAAAAAAAGAATAATACTTGGAAAAACTAATGTTATTGAGAAGACTAAAAACAGAAAACTAACATTTAACTAATTACTATATTGGTAGTAAAAACGGTTACCATTATTTTTGCATTGGATGGTAAAATGTCTAATAGTCAGTATTATTATAGTTATAAGTTTATATAAGTTATAACTAATTATATTATTCGCCATAAAAATAAAACTTGCCTTGTCGAAATCTTATAATATGAAATTCGACCACAATTTTGTAATCGATTTATGATTACTGTGCTAAGATACAAAGCATCCCACTAATATTCTAGACTGCAGTTGTTGTAGTTGAATTAAAATTGAACATCTAGAAAAAATTATAAATGTTGTTGTCATAATAACACCTGTATAATAACTGTTATTAAAAATCATTTAGTACAAACAATGTATGACTACACATTATATTTTATTGTTTCGCTAATACTGCAAGTGCACAACAAAGTAAAGAAATAAAAACACTGTTATTAGAAAAACGTAACGATTCAAAAATAAAGCTTTTATTAGAAGTTGACAAACGTTCATTGACAAAAGTATATGCATCTATATAAATATTTTTTTTTCTTTTTAAACAATAATTTAATCTGAATATTTTTATGATATGAGCGGATTTGAGATATAACTTAACTACCCACTGAGATTTTTATTAACAAAAATATACTTAAATATAGTTTTTGTTTTACAACTATACCCAAGTTTTAGACGAATTTTGAATGAATATGTTTTTATTACCATTTTTGTTAGATCCTATATAGTTCCATCTTTATATGCACAATAATAATACGATGCCCTCTAAAACCTATTTCAAAGTTCAGAGATTCTCACTACCAAGTTACAACAGAAAACTATAAAACTTTTTGTTAAACTTTTGTTGATAGCTAACACGCGCTTTAATGTGTGTATATTAGATAAGTACTATCGTATAACCAAATCAAAAAGCTTCTAAGAGCGAGAGATGTTATATTTTACATAATTTATTCAAAATATACTATATAGATGATGTAAGCCCAATCAAGCCTCCTTTAGCCTACATATGTGTGTGTGTGTGTGTGTGCTTTTAATAAGGAATATTTTTAACCGATAATTGAATATTAATGCCTAGATAGATTATTATAAAAAACACAAACAATTTATGGTTCACGCCACTGACTATTGCTAACACTAATTATAGGTATAAATAAATAAAAATCCTATCTGGTTGAATCATTCATAATATTGTATTCTCGCGAACCGACGAAAACTGTAAGTCACTTAAATTATGTATTAATTTTGGAAAAATAAACGTAATGCATCCGATGGGACGAGAATACTCGTTGCCCGAACGATTATCCGACGTCACAGTCGCGTCATTGAGCACCCGGGCGGGCGTCGCGATTTTAATTAAACAACCGTCGTCTCCTCTGACCCCGTTCGTTGTAAGCACCGAGGTGGCACACGAAGTATCGTATCCAACAGCTACAGCAGCAGCAACACCATAAGCATCGTCGTCGTCGTCGTATAGTCATCATAAAGGGCAGCTCGCTCACGAGCAGATAAGTCACGTTCATGAATTAATTAAGAAGAAAAAAAAAAGAATTAAAAAAAAAAAGAATACGCCACGTAGGTATTATTATTATTATCTCGAAATGATCCGGGCTGTCGATCGGGCTGCCAGTGTTTAATGAAAATTATTCATGATGGGTGGGTTGCCCCGTCGCCGTCAGATAAATGGTAGCTGATAGCGGACGGGCCGATCCCGCGCGCGACGAGGTGTGTTCTGCTGCCTGGGCGATGTGACGGAAGACGTCAATATCATATTTTTTACTTACACACACACACACACCACACGCGTGCGCGCATATTTAACCGATCTGAGCATAATCCAATAAATTGTATTATAATAATAAAATTAATATTATACATTCCGATACATTTTATTAACATTTTTTTTTTGTTTAATGTTCTACATCATCCCTATTTTATAGAGGAGTAGAGGATACCGTTTTGTTCACACACATACACACGCACACGAAACACACTCCACAGTGGTGCCGAATCAATAAAGGTGTAAAAAGAGATTTTGCTCCATCATATTCATATGAAATACATTAATGGATGGAATATTTTAAGGAATAGTCAATTGTTCGTATGAAATTGGCATTGGTAAAATGGGTTTGGTAAATTAATATTAGGTATAATGTTGTAAATGTATTTGAATCATGAATAAAATAATATATAAATTGAAGAAAGATAATGTGCGAATTTAGTAAAAATAATAATTTGTCAAAATTAAAAAAAAAAATCATTACGAATTATGAAAAAAACACACAACATTTTTATGGTGCGATTATAATTATACACTCTACATTTATTTGCCTGCGTGTTGAACTTAAAGACTTAAAACCAGTATTCACGTCACGTGACTAATACATACAACGATCAATTATTTTCCAAACGATCAATAGTCGACGCATCTTAAAACTTTAAAGTTAAAATTAGTCAAATTTTAGATAACGGTCATCTGATTTTTAACGCTTAAAGTCGGGTCTATAGTTTATATAGATTTTGTTATTTAATTTAGGTATATAATAATGTACCTAAGTAGTATACATTTATTCACATTTTAATAACGGCATTTCAAAATAAAATATTAGAATAATTTTTATTAAAAAATTATAATATTGTTTTTTCCGGGACTGTGGTTTTTTTTATACTGATAAAAAATAATTATGTTTGTGGAATATCAAAAATAAAATATTGTGTAAAATTGTTTTCTAATAACATAAACAACTGAAGTTTGAAGAGTATATGTATATAAAATTATAAATTAAATAATTACGATTACATGTGAATTATGTTCATTATTATTCATCATTGGACAATATGCATAAAAATATGATAAATGATACAAGAAAATATTTTAGATAGTATAAAGAGTCGTACTTTAGGTACTCCCCCAACCTGCGTACGAGCGTGCTGACACACACACACACACATACACTTTGTCGTAGTGCATTATTGTGTGCTGCGATGTGTATAATAATATATGGGACGACGACACGACATACTCATGTGGTGTGCGTGCGTGCGCGTGGGTAAATATAAAAGAATCAGCAAAACTAACAGCGAAAGATCAGCAGATACAATTAAATGATAACCGAATACGGCAATTCGTTCAATTAACCGAGTGTGCGAACCATTGGCACCGTGTCAACGTGCAGACTTTCACTGCCGCGTTATTATAATAATGTACGTATTATGCGTATAATCCGGCGTGTGCCATATACGAGAACGTTTTGTTTTTTATTTCAATTTTTAACGAGAAAACTGACTGAAAATTGAATAATATCTATTGTTTACGTACGCCGGTCGTCAATTACATGCCGTGCGCTCAACTCGGACACAGAAATAGGTGCAGCGGTCGTCGCTAGTTCAACAACTGCTGCAGTTGTCCGTATAGTATGTACATATTATTATAGACGACCAGAACGGGTAATGACAGCGAAACGCAGCTATATAGTTTATAATATATATATATGAGTGTGTGTGTGTAGTAGTTACACCTTTGCACCATGCAAGTATATATAGAAGGTATACCTACAAATACGTCCGAAACTTGCGCTATAATAGCTTATTACGTATATATAGTATGAGCATAACATGGGTATAGTATGCAAACAGACTTCCACCAAGAATGGCAATATGTCGTATTGACATTATGTAAAGTGTAAACCTGCAACAGCAGTTACTAACCACGTTCTAGTGTACCAATGATACTGCCATGATATTATGATGTAGGTATACGAGTTCGTTTAATGATTTCCAATCCACTCACAGTTAGCAAAAACTAATTTAAATATTAAAATATTGGATATAAATAGTATAATATGACGTATTCTCATTGACACGATTGACCAACTCGACCAAACGTTATAATTTTATGGATCTGTAATACATTTGTATAAATTACACACATTAAACATTGGTATGCTTATATTATACTGCAACATTACCCGATATGGTAACAAACAGAACACCAAATGTTAATAAAAAAATAAAAAATCGAGATAATAATATTATGCGACATCAGGTACCGGGTCAGTTAAGTCGTACTGTCATAAAATAATAGAGTCCCCCACATTTTTGTATAGGGGCTTCGCTCCCGTTTCCACACGCCATCTAAATATATAATTTAATCTCACTCCGATATTATAGTAATTATTTTTTATTTAGATTTAGAACTTTTTTCAAAGTCTCGACCTAAAACTTCAAATTTCTTACATTTAATTAGAATAGTTATGAGTTCATACATTTTCTTAGGTAGTTAATTTATTGAAATGAGAAATGACTACCCTAGCGTCCGTAGTTGTCCTGCTCAACATTTTTAAAGTCATAAATTAAAACTTAAAACGACGGACATAGGTATAGATAACTACAAAATATTTTGTGGAAAACCAATACATTAACTAGAGCTTAAGTTTGAGTACAAAAAATTATTAAATACTCCAAAAATTATTTTTTTTTTAACAATTTTTATTATTAACACGATAATATTTTAAAACCACTGAATTCTTAGTCACTCTGTAAACTTTTTGTATATTATTTCATATTCAATGTACAAACATATTTTGATTTTAAGATAATTATATCTAAACAAAATGTAAAACTATCATTAGAATTATTATTAATATATGAATACATTTTCAAAACCATTATTCGTCACACAAATAATGCATAAGTACTGTACACCACTGTATTGTACGAAAATATTTTATGGCGTCATAACGTATAGACAACAATGTACGCAATGAATAGTACTAAAAAATATTGTCGAACCAGTTTTATTTTTAAAATTTCAAAAAATAATAAGAAAATAAATACTTATCTAGTACCATTATTGAGAATAGGTTAGATAGCTAAACCATAGAATATAACTCAGGTGTAAGCTGATCCGCAAAATAGATAAAGTAAGGTTTATAATGAAATAAAAATAAGTTAGAAATATTATGGGAAACTGTAAAACAAGACTCCAATAAAGAACAATGTCGGATGAATGGAAAATAAATAACATTCAATTCTATTTTCAAGAACAAGGTACAAATACTGATTATGACACGATAAATATGTAAGAAAAATAATTTAGCATAAGAAAAAAACATTTCTTGAGAACAGGTTAGATGATAAGTTACGATTAATCGAATCGTTCAATAAATAGCTGAAAATACTATGAATACAAATTTAAAAAAATATGTTATGACTTATGACGAAGTATAATATACAGAGATATTATAATCTTTTTTCAAAACCTTTTTGATATTGTCTACAGAACATAACGGTGTGCTCACAAATGTTTCCTGCGACATAGTTTAATCGGTCTAAAATATATTATATAAATTTAATAAGTGAATACACTTAATAATATTCTTTGGAATGTTCTAATCTTATAACGTATAATATTAAAGTAGTATAAGCACGATATGTTGTTATAAAAATGATATCCAACCTAGAATGGTCCGCGAAAACGATAAACAGAACATATAATAATATATATATAGATACCTATAATATTTGTAAAAACGTTGAACTAACAATGTGTTTAATATAGTACACAGTTTGATAAATTCCGATAAAAATGGAGAAAATTGAAAAAGTTTTAAAATATCTAATGACAAAAAGTGGGTGGTCGCGGAAGAAAATTAAACGAGTTTAACGAAAAATAAATATGAAAACGAATACAAATGGCGAAGATGGTAAAAATATGGCATTGAAAATTAATATCGTCTACAATTTTTTTATCTCCATCGAATGTACATTTGTATAAAAACTTAATTTCCAACTAAAACGCATTTATTATATTTATATATATTATTATTTATTATAATGTGATGTTTTATTTATTATTTGGATCTTGGAGCAAACAAATTCCGCTCAAACTCACCAAGCTATTATCGCGATAGTGGATGAAAATAAGTTTGAACATAATGATGTTATGTGTATATATATATGTGTGTGTGTAAACGGCTGCGCGACGTATTTTTATATATTATATTTTAGATTTAACGCGTCGGAACACTCAGGCCAAACCGTCACGATAAATACTTAACATAATATACTAACGGTGCTGCACAAGTTTAATAATAATATCTACATTGTACGATGTATATTAATGTATCATAATATTATATATTATTATATAATTTCCATTATAATGTGTATAATATTATAATAATATTACATACACAAAACTGCAGCTATATAGACGACGGTCTCTCGTTCCGATTTACTCGGATGATCGGTTTGTGCGATTTATGGAGTCGGTGTGCCACAGATTGTATACCTATATTTATATTATATAATATTGTTATATACGACAACGTCGAAGCTATATATCGGCCGCAGTGTCGTATAGTCAGTCGTCGGTTATTGTAACAACAATGTCGTCTACATAATAATATATTACATTATTATTGTTGTTGTTGTTATTATTATTATTACTATTATTATTATTATATAGTTCTGCGGCGGCGCTGTCACACATAGACGCACGATACTATATATATGGCAATAAAAGTCAGAAGCAGACCGCGTTATCTATAGACGGTCCATACGGATTGTTCACGAAAAGGAAAAAAAAACGTGAAACAATAGTGTATAATATGAGCACTGCAGCCACGGACAATGATATCGTACAATATTATACCGCGCTCTGAGGAGAATTTCGCTGACCGAGTAACAGAGAGCATAGAAGTAGGCATCGTCGGTGTGGGTGAGTCAATTCCCTGGACTGACTTGATGTATTAATTGATTCCCGAGTTCATTAATTAGGTGACGTATGAATCCAGCCTATTAGCGTTACTCAGGAGACATCTCAAGGAGGTTGGCTGTCAAGTCTCGCAACATTTTTTTTTCATTTTAGTTACCTATTGTCGTCATATTTCATTAATTCAATATGCTATATCATGACTATTAAAAAGAAGGTTGAACTTTTTTGAATTAGATATAAAATGTTGTCAATCATCGTCATGGTTGGCTTTGTTCTGTATATCATAGGAAAAGTGAAACAATAATAGCTTTCAAAAATTAATATCTGCAGCCAATGATGAGATTTCGATTATACATCATATGATGTGTGCATCATTTCCCTCATAAATACGCATTTTTCGTCATTGTTTCCACCAATATATAACAAGTATGGAGTCAATCCATGAATACCTCACAATGGCACTGGAATCAATCGATTATTTGGGTAAACAGGTATAATATCTATCTGGAAATCATCAACTCGAACGCAGTTTATATTGTGGACACCTACAGGGCCTCTAAAAGAGGGAGTCACCCCGTGGTACCGGGGACTGACGTTTATGCATATCATAACTTCAATATAAATTAGAAAATTTTTTAAAAATTAATTGTTACTTAAAGAGGGGCTTAGATTTAGTTTTGCACTAGGGACAAAAATATGATGTGGTGGGTGGGGGGGGGGGGGCTGGGTACGTTACCCATAAAATATATTAAATTGTATGACGAACCAGTTGTTATGAATGTTATGATACACACAAGTTCGCGTTCTGCAGACGATCTTTGACTATATCTCGGTATAATTTATTGCCAGCGCTCCGGCAGCTCGTCGCAGCTCACATCTGAGCCACATCGAACGAAATAACTTCAACACCTCCATGACGCGACGCACCGCACGCACGAAATGGATCGATGGACGGTTTGTTTTTTTTTTTTGCGATACAATAATATAGTAAGCTCTGCGACTACTGATGTGTTGTGGTTACGGTTATATCATCGATCCGTCATTGATCTTCTAACCAGTTTATACGATAATGTTGGTATATTGTTATTATTATGTCGTGTAATCGACGCGTGTCTTATACATACTATTTTAATATAATATAGCACATACAAGACATAAATTGCATCTCCTTCTGACACAAAAACAAAATCCGCTCTTGCCCACTATACTATGTAAAAAATCAAAACATCATAATAAAACTAAATCATGAGTACTCCTATAATGTGTCTACAAGCTATTCATTAATTTTATTATTATTGCCGATTTGGACATGTGGTATCTAAAAATATATAGTATTATATATGGGGTGCAGCTAAGTCATAAAATATCCGTAAAATCCAATCCTACCAGTCTATCGCCTTCTGGATGATTTCTGGAGTGCCCTTTTTTATGTTTCCGACCACACGTTGAACTTCATATCGATATTGTATTCGAAATCGCCTGACCAATTTAGATATATACCAGACAATATTCGAAATATTGCGGCTCCTCGAAGGAGACTAACTGATGCAGAAACTAAATATCTCAAATCAGAAGAGAATAAAAATAAAAAATTAACTGAAGTTACTTTTAAAAGTATCATAACCTCTGTACTCAATTAAATTCAAACCATATTTTTATTTTTTACTATAGTAACAAAATTGAAAATTTACCCTTTACTTTTTTAATTATTTAACTTATGAAATTTTGAATGGGTTAATCAAACCCAAAACATTATACCAATTATGACCTATATATTTAGTTGTTTAAGTTTAAGTGCAATATAAATTTTTAACGTACCTAATTTATGAATCCATAAAACAATATTTAAATATTCTTAATAACATCAAATATTATACTATATTCGTCGAATATAAAAATAATCTTTTTACTCCAAAAAGTTATAATGTATTCAAACAAAGAAAGAATTTTTTATAATTTAAATATATTTATCCAAAGTTTGTAAAATTATGGTTCTGACAATTTAATCATTTTTCTGAAAAAATTTCAGAACGGTTCTGTTTAAAGCCTTTGATTAACCATTATATCTAATAGAAATTATAATATAATGTAATAATTTCAATAAAAAATAAAACCCTTACTTTGAGTTTCAAAACATCTCTAAATCATACAATATATTATAGGTGTAACAAATGTGCGCTTACGCACCTATAATAGATATACCAACATAATATAATAAAATAAAAACTGTTGTTAAAATTACTTCGTGAATTTATCGAAAAAGATACAATTAAAAAAAAAAAATTATAAAACGATGTCATACTATTTTGCTCATGAATAGAGTAAAACTGCTTTCGTGAATTTTCGCAAATAACCCCGCAGGCTTTTAGCCGACAAAATAATGCACAACACATCAAAGTTCCGATAAACCCCTTCGAACGAAAAATTGGACGAGTGGATTTCGATCACCTCCAACTCGCATATAAGATTTCGAATTATTTTTGAATAGATAGCTGGTTGGATGACCGCTATCGTTGGACCTCACTGACTCGCTAGTATTTCGCTCCAAGGTGAGATGTATCAACCGTTTCCATTTAACAACAATCTTACCTATATGCTAATCGTGTGTAGTCGGTCGAAACGCATAATAATTTTGCCTATCAGTATGACCGAAACAAACTGCAAATAGCGTAAACAACATTATACAGGAAGACGAGCTCACTGAAAAGTGGAAATAATTTTCCCACTTAATCTATACTATAATGTGTTATCGGCGTACCATTATGTTACCACTGCTGCATTATTTCCGTCGATTTCGATCGGACAGATTATGCCTTCTGTTGTTCCGTCGGAGCGATCGATTGGCCGACCGGTCAACAATTATTACATCACCAATCCTCCTCCGGGGGTGCGCTGGCCAACGCAATTAGCCAAATGACACGAAAACTTTAGGGGTGGCACACGACAACGGATGTTGCGTTCGCGTGAGGCGCGTGTTTGTATCAAGAAAAACCCAAACACACACACACACATACATATATGTATATATATATATATAACTGCCGGGGAGTCATTAAACGAAAAGAAACAGGGAAAAAAAACAATCGAAAAAACTGATCGCGTGCTCATTGTTTTGCGGCTCTAAAACCGTTTTCGTCCGCACGACGTCGATGGCGGCTTATTTTTTCTTTTAATTCTTTTCCGCGGTGGCGGAGCGTACTTACACCTATTATACAATATATTATACGCCGATATAAAATACGAGGTTTGCTGCTGCTTCTGTATGGTACACAAAACACGGCCAGAGATTCGGCGGCGGTGCAATTAACGTTAATTTTCACCGTTTTATAGAGCTTACATATATATATATATATAGGTAGGTATACATATACGAATTTACACTGCAGTTTAACGCCACCGTCGCCGCCGCTTCAGGGTATACTATGTATTTATCGCCACACACAAACCCACCCGATGTCAGATGGTCCATTTGTGAGTACTATATAGACCGTATGTTCGTATCTCGTGCGTGAGCGCGTGTTGTGTGCACCGAGTCTCGACATATATATATAAATAGTACGCCGTCTAGCTGCTGCATAATATAAGTACGACTGAACTGCCGCGTAAAACCACTAACACTCATTTCGAAAACGAACGAATTCGTCGATTAATTTCTCCTTGTCCCCACCACCCCGCCTCCACCGCCAAATTGTATTTAAAACGGACCCAACATATACTACCATCGCATTGCCACAATCGCAATTACCTGCACCCAATTTTATTTTTTATTATTATTTTTATATATTATAATATAAGGCTTCAACAACACGAATTTTTAAGTATAACATTTAGTCAAATTAAATTTATATGCATTTCATTTTAGTACAAGTATCAATACATTATTTATAGCAGTGTTCACGTCTTAGAGGGTTTGCAGGTAGAGCGAAAGAGGAGGGTTTTTGAGTATCTAAATGCGAGCTTCGGCGGTGAATTTGGGGCAGACGAAGACCAAATGTTACACCCAATACCATACGACCCCGCGGAGCACTTATTATAAAATATTCAGGCACACACACTTAGGTACAACAATAATGATATGAATTCTAATGTCATGCGGATCCGCATCGCAATATCGCCGATTCGTTCGCGTAATAATTAATAACGTTCACTCGGGTGTATTTTAAATCTAGATTGGCGAACCCATCTGACCGGGCGCGGAGCCAAATAAAGTTCACGATTTATTCCATGACTATACATATACGTAATAATAATATGTATAGTAAGCAGTAACAGTATGACGTCAGGTGCCTATGATATTATAATATGGTGTACGGTCTTTGCGCGTACTGCGCACGGACTGCCTCGGCCAACGGGACAATGGCAACAGTCGACGAGAGTTCGTTGAACGTTTTCGTACGATTATCGCAACACGTTTTTCTTTGCACTGATCGCCTTCGAATGAGCAACAAAAACGAACATTCAAACGATAACAAATGATTACTATTATCCGAATACATCCGGTCCATCCGGACAACTCAAGCTCCTACAATCGCCGACAAAAACACTTGAGCTTTTCTACAAAAATTTCGTACGATTTTTTTTCGTAAATTTTCATGACATTTTGGTCACGTGACGTCGACTACATACCAATCGAATTATAATGTCATTATGACTTAAAAAAAAATCCAATAATCTTTTGTACAAGGAAAATTAATTTATTTTCAAAATATATTAATTTTCCTTTTTATATCATTAGTAGCTAATATAGCTGCCTATATATTGCCATGAAAGAAAAGTTACCTCGAAGACGACGGTTAATGACAACGGTCGATCTCGGAGAAACGCAATTCTTAAACTTTTGCTATTATTTATTTTTCGTTATTTGTTTCATTATAACAGAATCTTGACAAAGATTACTCCGTTTATAGTTTCCACTTTTGTTTTTCCTAATAAACTTAGAGCATTTCGAAATACTCAAAAATATATATAATATATTAAATATAGGTTAGGTTATGGTGTATCTTATTCTTTATTGATATTAAATATTTCAATTCGAATATTTTCTTATGAAAGATTAAATTTGTATTTATTTATGTGATCAAATGTATAAAATAGTTAAGTTATTGAATAACTGAATAAAAACAATAAAATAAGTACAATGAAAAAAGTAACTGTGCACGTAATAGTGCGTCTGTACTGTGTATTTAAATAATGGATTAATATTATTTTTTATTAAATTACATGATATGTTCTTTGAATTTATATTAATAAAATACTAGATGAAATTATGGAAGTTTGACAGGAAAATAATAGAATAAAATACACTGTTGAAAACGAATTCACATCCAAACTATTTTAACTCATCCATAATTTATATTCAACATAGTAATCGTACTTCAAAAATTTATAACTATAATGTTTCGCATCACATTTTATAAAACAGTTCGAATAAAACTTTTCATATATATTATAATAGTTTACTGTACCAATATCAATATATACTAGCGCATACACAATTATATAACCAGAAAGAAAAATTGTTTTTTACTATACATACTTGGATATTTACCTAACTTGGTAAACTAATCTAAAAATAAAGTCTATAATTTAAACATAAATCAAATTGGTAATATACCCAATACCTATATAATAATTCTTTCAGCTTTGTATAGTTAAACTTTGAACGATACACTTATTCGTTATATATAGCTAGGGTGTTTATTACAACAATATTAGTGCTATTCGATTTATCGAATAGCAAATATAATATTTCAGCAAGATAAAAAGTTATTGCGATTCGTAAACGCTAAAAATGGAAATAAGTATGAAATGCCCAAATGCCTTACTTCTTTTCGCATACCTATACTGATAAAACGACAATCGTCGTTTTTAATAAAAACTGTTGCTATTATAATACGAGTGCATATGCAAAATGTCCTTCAGTTATAATAAGTGTAGTACAACAACGAAAAGGGAGTTTTCGAGATTTACGAAACATTTTTTACACATAGTCACTTTTTGATGGGACCGCACGACGGGGGAGCGCCCGTTGTTCCAAGCAAGTTGACATTCGAGTGTGTACATGTGTAATAGTTGTCATTATGAAAACTCGCGATAATGAGCGAATATATTATTATGTGCAGGGGTGCTGTTATACAGGAGGCCTTTGTTTCGAGGTGAACTCGACAAAAGAACAACGGTGGAGGAGAGAGAGCGACAAAACGATACAGTTTCCGGTTGACCGTTTGCAATACAACGGCAACGGATACGAGAAAAAAAAACATCGCATAAAACAAAATCGAATGCCGAAAATTTGCGACAGATGTCCGGTGATTTCAAACCTCGGTGCATGGCGGCGCAAACCAATTGTCACGGCGGCGATTGCGCATATTATTATGTATGTATAGAATTATCATGATTATCATATCACGTGCGGTGTGATGCGTATACAACACTATGTGTGTGTGCGATCTTATAATTGTATAATGCCAATCGAGGACGTCGACGGTAAGCAGAACGCAGTGGTTGTGCGAGTGCGATGATAATAATATAAGGGATCGAAAGTGTGTGTTAATGTCCGCGCGGGGGTTAAGACAATTTCCGATTTCGTTTAGACCGCCAATTGTCCGGTGTACAGCTACTAGGACGTGACGGCGGCCAAAGGGATTTCTCGGCTGCCCTTCCTCCACGACTCTTATATATATATATATATACATACACACACACACACGGTTCCGTCTTCCCCGCGCCCACCCATCACCCTCCATGCGATGACCGCCAGCGGTTTAGTTCTGGCAATTAGTTGGTGAAATCGGCCGTGATCGTGTGTGTAAGTCTCCGCGCGCGAGTGTGTATCGTCATCGTCGCATATACGGCTCTTTACTCCTTTTCTTTCTTCCCCTTATTTTCACACCCCTGTTTTAATACTTTTCGCCACACGCACGCACGCACCCCTATGCATGCCTGCACACATATACACTTATATATATATATATATATTCCTTTACGCTGGTGTACGCACTTTATATATACATACATATATAGATACAACTGGCTTGACATTCTTTCGCCCTATATATATATATATAAATATATGTATATCCATTGTTTTTCTCCGGCTTGATAAGAATGCTTTTGATACGCTCGCTGCTTGAAATTGAAATTATTATTAGATATATGTATCATTTGGCATTTATATTATATATAGACAATATATAATGTAAACTATTGATATAGCAGAATCAAATAAAAACGTTTCATTTCTTTTAACGCACTTTTTTTTTTTTATCAATAATTATTTTCCCACCTACATTGTGCCTATACCTACTTACATTGAAACGGTATAATATTATACGATACATCCGGAAATTACGTTATAAATGTTTGTTTTTCATATTAACGATAAATATTTTAATGCTCTTAAAGTTTTTACGACTCTATATACCTCCTATATTGATAAAACTATAGATAGGTAAATAAATATAACATGTTACATGTACTTTTCTGTATGATTATAATATTATATAATTTATTCTTCCCTGCGCTACAAATTCTACGGCATTTACAGACTACGAGGTATAATTTATATTAACTATTTTTATATTCTTAAATAAGCATATAATTAAGTTAAAAGAGCTATAAAATCGTATAAAAATTGATACAATAATATAAGGATTCATAATATTCATAGAAATGTGTATTCGTAAAATCTTTAAGTAATATTAAATTTGAATATTATAATTTAGTATAATAATTTTAATATTCAGCATTCGATCTAAACATTTTTGTTGAAATTTACATTTTGTTTGTTAGATATGTGAATAATCACGTTTTTATTCAACAATTATTATTATTTTTTAAAATTCCAACTGGTGCGCTTTCTAATAAGCATTTTGTTTTCGTAGGTATACCTACAAGTATAGTTAGCGATACAATTTTATATTATGCGATTGATCAACCACAGACACCAAAAGTGTAGGTATTTCCTTACTACCTATAAAGTACCATTCAATGTTCACCACATTTTAACCGTTTCTCTACCAAATGAGATCTTAACCTATCCACGCGCGGCTTAAACCAAAACAATTTCTATACTATTAAAGTAGTTTTTAAAATACTATAAAATATCCAAATCAGTATACGGTACAATTTAATATTAATCATTAGTAAAATATTGAAAAAACATTTGAGCAATTTTAGTTTTGTATGATGTAAAGGTATATATACATATAGGTACCTATAAATTATTTATTAAAATGTGAACTACAGCGTCTTATAACATTTTCCATTGGCTTCTGGTTATTGTGGTAGGATTTTTGAACAATATCAATTTTTTTAGAAATAAGTATTATTGGTGTATAAGGCCAAAATACTCATTTGATGGAAACGAATACAGTACTACCGTTTCGACCGACAATGATAAAGTATTAAGTTTGTATGTGTATAATAATAAATTAACTAAAAATATTAATGATAATTTATGCACCTTATTTTTAGTGAGACAATTCAAAAATATTCTCTACATCGATACTAATCTAAATAAATGTCACAAAATATTTGAAGAGTTAAAGTAATATTTTTTAATTTTACAATCGGAATCGAGTGACATAAGATGTTCTAAAAGATATTACGTAAAACTATGTACAAAAATAACATTTTTACTAATAATAATTAACGACAGTTACGTAATGCGTCTTGTAATCCAGATCCGATCCATATTGACTGGTACCTTAAATGGACAAAAAAATTAACAATAAAATTTATAATATTACCAAATTAAATAATCTGGTACAAATGTATAAAAAATAGTGTTACATAACGTTATTTTCAATTAATTTTGAAAGACTCGACGTTTGCTGAAAAATAAAAATCTGTTCCATATTATCTATATCGAGTATAGGTGCTTATATACGACTAAACAATGTATATATAATGTAATGTGAACGTGTGCTACCGTATGGTGTATTTATCCAGGAAAAAAACTGTGTCCGTTCATTTATTGTCGGCGGGGAAACTAGTTTGGATCTGTATCATTTTGTTGAAATAATGTTATCGTCGAGTGCGTAATTTAATGGTACACATTTCCTAGTGCTCGTTTAATATTATATTTTCTAAAACGAATCTGATGAAATAATTTACACAATATGTTATTTGCCTGTCCACTTCATGAAAAGACATCCATTTAATAACTACAACAACAAAAATAGAAACTATTATGAATGTTACACAATGCACGTAGAAACGAGTTTCCTCTTTGTCGAGTACTTAAACAAATATGTCTGATGAAGTTAAATTTAATAATTTCGAGTTACTTATCATTATTGTTATTAAATGAACATGCGCATTCGAGGTCATTGAACAATTTAGAATGTTAAAATATTGAAACAGAGTTTTCCAAAATTCCTGATAATATTATGACGTCTATTCACAGGATAATGTTATATAGTCAGGTATGAAAACAATAAGTTTTTTTTTCACAATATATATACAAACTGTAAGATTGGTGCACAATAAGCATATATGCTAAGAGCTATAAATAGCATTAGTACAGATGGAATAAGAAACCACCCGCCAGTGGCACTTGACTGGGAGTTCTTTTTTTTAGTGTTAATTATTTTAAGTTTTAACCTTAAATAACATGATCAACTGCCTGTAATATTTTAAATATTTATACTGAAAGTTCTAAAAATAAATCAACTGCCTGGAATTATACTAAAAGTGACTCTTTTTATATTGTAGAAAATTTAAGTTGTATACTTTTATTAAATGACAATATTTTTCTACAATAATTATCATTTTAAAAGGAATAGTTTTGATTTGTTCAACGATTTTTAAAAAATTCTCATTTAAGTCTATCCGATATTATTTCTATTCATCCAACCGATAATAGAAATAATTGGAAGTATGATTTCATTGTTATAAGCAACGTAGTTTGTTTCTTTTTTTATTTAGTACCAATCTACCTAGTACTTATACTATACCTCAGAGGTAAAAATATTTACCAGATATATAAGCCATAAATTTTAACGTAGTGATTTATTTGAAAATACTCATAATTAATTTATTGAAGAATATGTACATAGAAATAAAAAATCATATAGTGCTAGACTGGTCGTTCCTCACATATTTCCCGAGTGAAAGTGGTGATGTTTCAGCCGCCAGTTAGTCTACTATATGCACAATGCAATAATCCCAGACATTGGGCTCATATGCATATTGTACATCAGCATAAAAAATATTAAACACTGGTATATATTATTGTAACGTAGACAGTGATAATTATAATACACTTTGAGTAAGAAATATGTAAAAAGTAATAGTAATTTTTTTAGTTGTCATGTAAAAAAATAGGAAATAATATCAAACTCCCCAAAATACCTGCAAAGTCATCTCGTTTTAAATTAAGTTTATCAAAAAATATTTTTCTATAAAATTTAAGAATAATTATGTAGAAGATAAAATTATCTGATTTATGAATTATTCAATTTTTTTTTTATTATATCTATCTTATACGAGCAAGGGCATAATGTAAATTGCCATAAAAAAACATATATAAATATGTTCTATGCAATACATAAAATCAATGATAACATGGAGAATTACCATTTCTCTTCGATTGGAAATCGAACATTATAAACTATTCTTGAATTTAGTTATTTTCTTAATTTAAGTAGTTTTTGAGCAAATAACAAACAATTTGAAAATTGTAAGGGTATTCTCTACTTAACTCGATTGCGAACGTCTAACAATATTACTTGATAATATATTTTGTGTTCAAATGTATTACTAACATTTACTCGAATAAGATAATTTTTATTCCTACTTCAATTAATTTAACGGGAGAGCAATATCAAAATTATTAATATATTTCATTTTATTTTTATTTTGTCAAGACTTAAACAATTTGGAAAACGTTATTATTGCAATATCTCCACACTCATTAGTGGAGATCTTGGTTTTTCAATTTGTTATTTGTTTATCGTTAGGTCGAAAACTATATGATATTATTTTCACAAAGTTAAACATTTCATTCTTGGAAGCGTCAATATTTAATTATACATTTTATGGTATACGGCGTATAATGTAAGAACACTTCCCCGTATTGTATATTTTATTAAATTAAAAGGTTCCACTTAAGAATTTATGAGTGTAGCTGCAGTTTGCGTGCCCTTAATTTGCTTTCATTTGACAACAGCCGAAATGGAAAATAATAAAAAATTAATTTAATCTGAGCGCCTAGTACATTCGTATACTTATTAATGCACAATGGATTTGAGGAAAATTGGTATTTCGATCACCATGTACGTTGTATTTTATATTGTGTAACAAAATATTGGTTAATTTGAACTAAATCCTGATGGGTTAAATGACGAAGGCTGCACCGTTTCTTGAACAGAGCTTTAACACGGAAGTATCTCGGTACTTATAGTGATGGGAAATTTTGAAAATAAAACATGTCGATATCGTTAACGAAGAGCTGCAAGACAGGTAAATATCAAAAAGAAATCGTATATCATCCACCAATTAAAATCATATCACGACTGTGTTAAAATTGCAGTTATTATTTTCGTTAGTAGATAGGAGGTGTATGTGATGTGTGACGTGTGTGCTCACTCGTACCTCTCAAAACATATACTCCATTTAGCAGAGAAAAATAACTCTATAATCAATAACAAAAGTGTAAAACGCAGTGCTTTTCTTCGCAGAAAAATTGATTTATACCAAGCTGTTCGCATAATAAGTACAATTATGTGGGTGCTGCGGAGATTTGGTAAAAATGTGCGTCCGTGATCAGAGATGAAATGACCGAAAACAGTGACCTATATAATGATGGTATAATTTGGTCGGAAGAAAAATACATTTAAATATACATCGAGTGTTTTGGGTGGATTTCGTATTAAACTTACGGACGGAGAGGACTTTTGTGAAGACTACTACAAGCGCTAAACATCGCTGGCAAGCTGCAATTCACGCAGCCGCAAATACAACGTAATGAACGTTTACTTACTGATCGTCGAAAAGTGATACACTTAAACGATAAAGTCCGACGATACAACTGATCGTTTGAAATAAAGACAACTGTGCGTAAACGTGATCAACTGCTGTATCCAACCCCCTGCTATACCGTCGACGACGGATCGACAAATTGGTGGCGACAACACGTCGTCGTTTCATGCGGGACTAGTGCATCGTGGATAATATAATAATATAATAACATAATATTACAAAGTGAAGCATTATGACGATCAGACGATGAGTTACAAGCGGGCTCGCAGCGGGACACATCCTCCTCTTTAGGGCTTCACAGTTGCGCCGCTGTATAACAACCTCCGAGAGCTGAAGAGACTGGTGCTGCTTCTGATGCATTGATTTGCGACGAGTCGCCTTGAAGGTCGAAAGCTCATCCGCAGGTTTTTGACATTGCACTCATCGCATATACCTTTATAATATTATGATAGATATCGTCTGCTGCTGCAGTCGTCTGTCGCGTGCGATACGCAGATATCCACAACGCGACGGCGGTCGTATCTATAAGAAATCGATAAGGTATATTTTTTATATAGTTTATTATATCGACAGCGCTCGCAGCCATCACCATCGAGAGAGAGAGACAGAACACTGTATACTGCTGCACATAGTACCTATACTGTACGATATATAAATCAAAGTCAACACACAATGACGTTTTATGTGCATCGTATTCAATAATTTAATATCGTATCATATTAAACATATAATATATAGGTATTCATACTACATAATAATATTATATACAAGTACATAATATACTGAATAGTTATATAGGTATACAACTATAATAATAATACCTGCACCGATGCAACGGCGACTGCTATAAAGACGGTGGTTTGTGTGATTATACATATATTATTATTTTATATAGACACAGTACGTTGGAGGTTGCATGGCGGTGATAGTGGAGTCGCGAGAGGCGCATTTCAGCCGATCGGTCTATATTGCTCTCGTCGCGACCACGATGTAAGCACATGTATATGTACAATACGCAATTTACAGTATAGGTACAATAATGACGATATTATATGTTAATGTCCTCCCGTCTTATTTTACGTAGGTATAAAGGTAATATTCGTATATTATTGTAATATTATACAATATACCAATCCGACCGCATTAAATAATAGTTGAAACTTATTAGCGGACGTCATCGCGTATAGAATAATGTATAGGTACGTTTATTGTCGCGCGGACCAGTAATAAGCACAGTATTTTCCGGCCAAGGCCGAACACAACGTATAATATTATAATGAAAATATTATCATCACGGCGATTTAACCTTGCAGCAGAACGACGGTAATTCAGGGGATGTTAGGAGTCGTACCTATAGGGATCCTATCCACGTGACAGCCCCCCTCGCAATCAATATATAAGTGACATTCTGCATATTATTCTGGACTTAAGTTTTTTTTACCCATAATTTACCTTTATTAATTTTAAAAAAAAAATTGTATGATAGTGTTAATTGTATGATAGGATCGAGATGAAGTTTATAAGAATGTATTTTATGAACAAATTATATATTGTTAACCGATGGAATAAAATATATGAAAAGCATTGTATCACATTCATACAATTATTTAAAACATTTTTTTAACTACTTTAATTTGTAATATTATATTAAACATAAAAATATAAAAATTTGAATTCTAAATTTAATTGATCGCTGGCAGATTGTAGAGATAAATTCACTAAATTGTAAGCTCATTGAATTTTTTTTTTTTTGCAAACTGAATGTTTTTATCATTTTATCTACAAAATATCAATTGGTTTTCTAAATTATTTTAACAGAACATTATAAATTTCAAACTACCAAATATATGTATTTATTAATGTTCATCTATGTACCCGAAATAAGAATACTCAAATATATAATGTAATAAATCTTCATTATGATAAACCAATACTTTGTGTTATAATATTATAAATTTATAATCATTATTTAACCATGATGTATAAGGCATAACACAATGATAAAAGAAAACTAATGTTGTATACTTGTCTTCTAACTATATCAGATCTCCCTCAACTCCTTTGTGTTTGCATTTTTAATAAAACAATCAACAAACAAAGAATAATTTTTTGGTTGATAAATGTTAGTATTTGCATTTAACAATTGTTTATCGCTTCCATCTTATCAATTTTGTATAGAACTGACTTTCTTACTATCGTATTTGGCACATCCGTTATTAATGAGAATTATGCAAGGAAAAACTTCTTTTTTACGTTTTGTATAGATATATCTATACGTATCTAGACAAGTTAATTTAACTTAATAATTAATAATATTATCACTATATATCAACAAAAAGACATATTATATAGACTAGGGGTCACCAATTAGTATTTTTGAATGGCAAAATACGAAATATTGAAATTGTTCGTGGGCCGCCAAAATTGCAGACGTTGATAAAAACCAAAGAAAAGAAATCATAAATTACAATACCAGAACGTATATTATCGGTTTTTAATTTTTTCTCTTGTCTGCGGGCCGGATAAAATTTGTTTACGGGCTGCCATTTGATGACCCCTGCAGATATTGTAGGCAATAGATTAATAAAAGATTTGTCAAAAAAGTCGTTTTTAATTGCAATTTTAAACGCATTTAAGTATTCATTATTCATCATACAAGTGCCTAATAATAATAATTGTCGTATGAATTTCAAATACGTTTTGTCACGTTTGGAAAGTTGAAAAAAAATTGTATATTACGATGGATGAAATATATGTAATGTTGTTATATTTGACAATGGGTACCTGTTTTTTTTTTTATTTAAGAAAAAAAATCAGAAAAGTAGAAATTGTATATGAATGGAATGGAATTTTACGTAAATCACTTCTTAATTTATGTTTTATTCGTTCGAACACTTTGTCTAGTCGCATATTTTAAACGATAGCCTATAGGAATATATTTCCTTTCAATAGTCATCGATCAACGATAGAAGTAGTAATAATAATAATAATAATAATAATAATATGCATAATGTAGATTCATATACCAACAAATGACGGTTCAAAACATAATTGATTCAGAAATAAATTATTCATGAAGTGTATAAAAATGTATCCGTTAATTTCATGGTGGCATATTTCTGATTCGTTCGTTTAAAAAACATTATAGGTATTACCGTAAGCCACAGAATTATACGTCTGAAAAAGGTTATAAATAGTAAAACATGCTAAAAAACATAATGGTAGAGTTTGTTTGAACCATCGACCTAAAATTCAAATCGGTTTGTACGTAAAAAAAATAAATAAAATCTGGCATGATTGTAGTATATAAAAAGCGTAGAACGTTAATTTCCTTTAGCCCAGTGCAGTGTCCATAATATATATATTATAAGAACTATAAATGTTAACGAAACTCTACAATATACATAACCGAATACTATACGCGAGATAAAAATGAAATGAACGCCGTCTCATTTATTCGTCATTAAAGCGTACGGAATAATATGTCTTTCGATATTATTCGAGAAGTATTGCCGATTAAAATGTGTTAAATGCGATAAGAAGAATATTAAAAGATTTTTATTGACATTAATATATTACAGGCTAGAACGCGAATTTTGCGTATACTCAACGGGTAAATAATATATTACTTCACGGTCACTTTAAAAGACCTCATTTGGACAGATAACAAAGGACATTAATACGATTTACGGTTCTGGTAATGTCTAAAATGTATTCTCTACAATTCATTTAATTCCTTGGCATGTATCTTCCTTGCACGCAGCCTGCAGTGCAGAGTACCGCTATATGTATATATGTGGTACATAACATACGCCGTGTCTTAACAAACTAGTTACGACACGTTTAAAGTTTACTGCGTTCACACAATTTTTGTTTCTTATGGACGTATAATAGACGACAAAGTGTACCGAATTGTCATTTAAACAGCAGAAGCGGAAATATAAACCGTAGCCCCCCGCTGCTGGCTAACGAGGAAACGGATTAAAATTAGTCATAGAGAGGTTAATAGATTATAACGATGTATTATACTATAGCTATCGCTTTGCGTCGACAAAACAATAATCGTATTGTAAAAATGGCCGTGTGTATATTATTATTATGTGTATAATATCGGAAAGGGCTAGTTAAAAGGATCATCGTATATACATAAATTATTATACACTTAAATGCGCCTCTCAGCGACGGATATATATATATATATACATGTACGACTCGACGATGAAACGGGCGAATAAAGACCCTTTGAACGAGGAGCCGCGTTAAGCAATGTAATTGATGAGGAATTGGAGGCGACGGCGACGGGTTCTCGTTTATATATGCAAAAGGGCGAAATCGCTTTGCTCTTTTTATCCCGCTGTGGCGAGGCGGCACGTACACGTATAATATTATAATATACACGAGGTGGCGACGGTGCGTCTGCGGCAGAGGGGTCCGCGCACAGAAACAAAAACGGAAGCAACAAGCCAATTAACGTCGGGCGTTTAAAAAGGAGGATCTTCATTAATATATATATATGTATGGCGTATGCGCTGCACGGCAGTGGTAGCAGCCGAGAGGGTAAGGCGGGCGTGGTCAATTAAAAAAGGCCTTGTTGGAAAGAAAAATTAAAAAAAACCGTGTATAATTACAATATTAATAATAAATAATAAGGAGAATTCCTGAGGGGGGCCTCTCATCAACAGAAAACGCCTCCTTCTCGATTGTTTGTCTCGCGAAGGTTTTCCGCGCCCTTTCTTCTGCACTGCACATACATATATTATAGTAAGCTTATTAGTTTTTTTTTCATGTATTTTATCATATATACATATTATTATATACGTATCGATCTCATAAAATACTTTATAATAACTACGTTATATGAATTTAGGCCATCGTCGCCGCAGCGTTTACTTATGACGTGATGATGTGCACATGATGCTCTGAGTATTAATTAATGCAATTATTACTATATTATGACGTATATAATATTATGTATACAGTAATTAAACGCCGTATAGCGCGTTAAACAAGTTGTACCTATTTGTGTTTGTCCGACGACAACGGGACGACGTTACACGCCGACGACGAAGAGGGAAATGAAAAAATAAATAAAATAATCCGTGTTAATGGATTCGTTACCGGACACAATCGATTCAAAACGGTCTTCTCGCACCCGCCGAGCGTACGTGACTGGTTTTCCGAAGTGCGCTCGCGTCTCTATATATATTAAATATAATGCAGAGGTAGCTCTCTCTAAACCGACGCCGATCTAATTAGTATTATACGACGAAGGGACGCTGCACTCGAACAAACACACACATACATGCAAAGGATTTATCCGATATACAGACACAATAGTAACTACCTATATATAGTACATAAACACTTGTAAAACGGCCTCTATTTCTCTATATAGGTATGTGTGTGTGTGTGTGATTAGCTATTACGACGTTCACTTATAATACGCCACTTACACACTACACCCTCCCGAAGAAATCCAAATCGGTTCCAAATTTGTGTGTACCGCAATCAATCGCTGACAGGGTAGTTTTTTCATTTTCATTTCATTCCTATTCACTGTTGCAGACACGTCCGAAAAGCCTATACCTACGCGACGTTGAGACCGTAACCAAGTATGGTCAGTTGTGTGTGTGTGTGGGGGGGGGGGGGGGGCGAAGGTGGTGTTATTTTCCCGAGTGCCGAATATGGGTGCTAATGGTGTGGTGATAAATGTTCAAAAATTAAATACTTTCTGGGCTACAAAAAATATTGCTTTCAGTCTTTTAGTCAAATAAAATTCGTTTTGATACTATATACTCGTAGGTACCTACATTACTATATATCAAAATAATATCACAGGTAAGAAGTGACGGACGTGCAAATCCATGTGATCGGAACATCCCATAAAATTCTCTAAAATCTCTGAACACGAAAACAAAAAATATAAATATATAATACATATTACAATAGTTGGTAAATCGAACGTGGCTTGAGAAGATATTAAAAATATTTTCCATTTGGATCAGTCGCGGAAATGTATATTGCGTCCCTTTAATTCAAAAACTTCATTTTATTTTGGATAGTAGTTCTAAAAAAAGGAATATTTTTTTTTAAAGCTATGCAAACAAAAAAACTTCTTTAGTGATTTGCCAAAAATTAGGAAAATGGACATGGAACATGTGTGCTCTTATGTATCGATATTTGGATGGATTAATAGTATCACAATGCAAAGCGTATATATGTATAGTCTGTATAAATATATATTCCGACAACATTTTTTCGTTAGTTAATATTGCTCCATCTCCGTCCCTGGAGAACCCCCAGAAAACTCAAGTGACAATGGACTCGAGATCTTATAAATTAAGTAAAAAAAAAAAAATCCTAAATAATTTGTAAATTCACGCCGAAGTGCCTTCGCTGGTTGGTTCTTCCCTCAAGAAACTCAAGCTAACATATATATATAATTTTAAAAAATAACATCATTTATGCTTATTGTACTTTTTTTTAGATTGCATAAAATCTAGATTAAAAAAAAAAAAAAAGTTAATATTGTGCAGTTGCAAGTTCGGTCCGTGGAATATGGTATAAATATAGTATATATAATTACTTAGGTAAATGTATTATATACGCCTCCGTGGTATTCGTCTCGTTGTCACTGCACGATGACCGCGAAAAACATTTGATCAGCGTTTCGACGAATAAAAAATGACAACCGTTTTTTTCTCGTTTGTCTTTACGTCCCAACGCTCTTGAGAAATAATAATCGTAGTCGGAATAGTTTCGGGAGTGTCCACATCGCATTATACACAGCCGGTATCATAATACTTTGACGCTACTGCCTAAATAATATACATGCATAATACACCTAATGTAATTTAATACAATAGTGATATATCCGGTGTTTTCCATTACGATTTCGTTTAAATTATACGCGTTTATTGTAATCACCAACGTGAATGTATAGGTATATATATAATGTGCGCCCACGCGCAGGCCTACCTATTTTTATTTTTACAGCAAAAAGGTCAAAGAAAAACATATTATACCATTAAAATATTAAACGAATGCATGTATGTATAGGTTCCTACTTAAATAATATATTGTCCTGAAGTTTGCATAACGATACTTGTGTATTATATTATTATTATTTATATTTTGATCACCGGTATAAAAAAAACACTCGCACGTGCCGCAGGTTGGTTTCTATATTTTATAATGAACAAACATTGAGGTTTAACAATGGAAAAAATTATTGATGTCGATTGTAATAAATGAAAACCAATCACATCGTAGTCGATAAATATAAAAGCGTTGTATTATAAGACTCGCGATGAAGCATTTTCATGACGCACGTATATCACCAATAAATTATCACAGTTATTATCGTACACGGGAACAACATATTATTTCCTCTGCAGTATACCCAAAAATGTAATTTGTTTATGACGTTCAGTAATAGTGAAGTGGGTAAACTATATATATTATACGATTTGTACTTGGACAACAACCAGTGGCCACTCTATATGTATGCGCAAACCAATCAAGAGGATTTATTATTTTCCGTGCTTCCATACGAGACCAGTCATGCAACCATTTGTTAACGGATTCCAAGATTTAATAAAAATAAATAAATGAAATACTTTGTTCTGTGGAAACGGAAATGATTATAGAAAACTCATCACTATAGATATAGGGACAATTACCCGAAATTCGCTCTCGAGTACAGGTAAGTCCCTCCTATTAATCCACATATGGGAAAATATAGTATATATTATATGATATTTGATTTCGTCTAACATGGTAGGTACATATAATATATATATATATATACATACACCCCCCTCCCCAACCCAAGAAATCGTCGTGAATTGAACGTGCAATTTTATGTATAGTATAGTAGCCTATATATAATAGGTCCAAAAAAACATAATGACAAATAAATACGACGAATTTTGTCAACCTGCGATTATTGCAGCTGTAATTTCCAAATGATAATATTATATCAAATTTGTGAATCGACAGTCGTGCGTGTGTACGCCCATCGCGGCGATACACATATTATAATACATTATTGGGTTTGGAACGGAAACATTCGACTTCCTGTGATATAAGAAGCACATTATATTATATTTATACGTGTTTCACTACAAATATTAATGGGTTGGTGTCCTATGGTTGGAAGAGGTAGTTTAAACAATTTTTAAAGGTTATTTAACCACAATAACAACCTATTAGATTTGAATTGGCTTTTTAAATAACAGGGGGAAAAGGTCAAGACCTCACTGAAGACATACCTCCGTAGATAGGTACAGAATTCTGAAACGGCGTACGTATCGTCTACATAAATATTATTATTTAATACTGCGGTGATAAAAAATTTCAAAAAAAAAAGAGAGAAAAATAATTATAAAAAAATATACAATATCGGACAAATTATTATGGCATCTACGCATCAGCCGACCCGTGTTCTCTATGGAGGTGTAATATTCTCGGAACTGCCATCGGCGTAAGCAGCAGCAGGTCGGCCGGCAAATTCGTGTGTTCGTCACATAATATTATTATTATTTATCGGCGCCATCCATATGGCGTATGCACGGCGGCGGCTGTGGAGATCGCGTGCCGAGATCGTTATTTATATTATTATGTTATATATATTTATAAATTATATAATAAGAGTTAATATACGACAACAATGCGAGCGGCCTTTTTTTCTGCCACTCGGTTCACGTTGAGGCGCAATTTGCCGCGTTTAGTTTATTACATATTATATAGCCACATTATCGTAACATTACATAAAATTATACCGTCTAAATAGTATGTAATATTATTTTAATATTTTATTCTAGGTAATCACCTACCCACATATCATATACGGGGTATATACCTGCGCGCACGCGTGTGATATTATTTTATTATTATTATTAAAGTGGTCCGTGAGACGGTTTATTAGAGTCATCCTGCGATGTTTCCTGCGATAATATATGCGCATATACCTATATATATATATATATATATATATAATATATATTGTATACAATAATATTATACACATAGTCTTGGGGTAACGAATACGTATAATATATATATATATATGTTTACTTATAACCGTATGTGGTGTATATTATGTACATATTATATAGATGCCTACGCTCGTTTATACGTACAGACATTTTTTTTCCTCTCGTCTTGTTCCAAAATCTCTTTTTCCCCAGACATACATTAATAAGGACTTGCACGCGTAATTTTATGTACATAATAATTTCGGGAGGCAAAACAGGGGGAAAAACAACGAAAACAACGACGTCAAACCCAATCCGTGAAATGTGTGTGTGTCGGGGCGTATATATTATGAAATTGTTTCGAACTCGTGATTAATGGTTCGTGTGTGTTCGACAACGCGGAGAGGCGCACGCGTGTACCTATATTATAACCTTACTATGTGTGTGTGTGTGTGTGGACCCCACGAGTGATTATTATTATTATTATTGACCAAGAAGGCACATATTATTATTATTATTAATAATAATAATATTAATATTTTAACTACCGCAGCAGTGTGTAGGCATTTCGTTTGACGGATAATTAAAAATTATTTGCTACTCGCAAGGAAACATTAATATAACATTTTAAACGTATAGTTGTAATAATAATAATATTATGTGTGTGTAAGACCCCCACGCTGTCGGTATACACGCATCACAATATCTATAGATAACTGCTACAGCCATATAGGTACTAGTAATAGACATCATATTATAGTGACAGGTCGCGTCGTATAAAATGTATAATGCGCAGCATCTGGATATTCGGACATTCCATCAACGGATACTTTCAATCTAATGAGCACCCCGTCGCGAACCGTCTCGACGTTGTAAATCGACAGTACGTTTTATATATTATATAGGCACATATTATTACTATTATTATTGCCTACCGAGTATAATATGATGTATATAGGATCCGATATCATAACCGGTAGAATTTTGTGAGGTGTCCGTTTTAATGTTCGATCGATTATAATTCGTTAAATTCGATAATGATATGCATGACGTATATACGTCCGTACATTACACCCAAGATCTATTCCTATATACATACACATACATAAATGTATATATATATATATATATATATATGTTATGTGTACATAATAATATATCCTATTTTGCATATATTCGCAAAGTATATAGCACATAAATCATAATCCGGTTTCAGTCATCGACGATATTACATTATTATGTGTATACTATTTCACGCCGGTAGGTATACCATAATAATATTATTGGTATGATAAGTCGTTAGGCATTATATATTTTATTGGTATATAATATCGTATCATAATATATCGTGCGTTTAGATATATTATGTTCGAGTATAATATGCTACAATTTATGGGGAAAAAAAACAATACATTTCCGTAATATTTCCCTAGTCATTGCGTGAAAATAATTTCTTTTGTACGTCTATTTTTCGATTTATCATTTCATGTAAAATCGTCCTTTGTTCGTTTGCGCTAAGCATAATGTATATTATAGTATTGTATATAAACACATATATGTATTCTACCAAAGCCCCGAATTCTTGTAATTGAAATTTAACCGTTATTATTATCCAAACGTTATTTATACCCAATAATACGGACTACCATTAATATTTACACGTTTTAGTTAGGTACATTTTTAAGTGGGATCTCACACATAGCCCACCAGTTTAAAGAATAATAAATGTCGTTTATAGCCGTGTGGCTGTGTGTGGGCACCTTTATCACCTATAAATTCTATACATTCAATTACAATTGATGCAATGAGTACACTTATGTATATTTCATGTACCTATAAACACGAATTACGAATACTTCATTTTAATTTTAAAATTTTATTTCTGTCCTGAAATGTAAACTCTATTTTTTCAATGCATGAGTGGTAGGTAATCAATTAACGTCCACCATAATATTTCGGTAGTTATGTAGGTTGTAGGTAGGTAACTACACAATAAATTATAATTAAACATATACAATTATCTTACAGTTTAGAGCATGGATAAACTCTAAATAATACAATAATTTAGTCTACTTGATTTAATATATCTGCGATAAATAATAAATTATCGTAAAAAGGTATTAAATTATGCATTGCTTTTCGTCTTTAGTAAATATAGGTTAACAGGTACAGTATAAAGAGGCTGATCATATCCAATCCAAATTTTATTTAGAGCCTTGAAATATTCACGAGGTATGTATAATACTGTACTTACTTAATTCTTAGTTTCAAAATCTTATATAATGTTATAAATATGAAACGAACGAATGACATGGTCAGTTTAAATTGATCAATAACATATAAATATTAAAATAAACAGTTGCAAGTTCTATGACAAATAATAAATCTTGTAAATTATTATAAAATTAATTACTTTGAATTAGTTATTTAGTACCTACCCGCTACACTTATTGCTTAGCATTTATTACTTTTTATTTATTTGTATGCTAATAGTTATGAATTATGTTTTAATTATATATACAATATACGTAACTTAAGACTATACCATATAGGTAGGTATTGATTTATCACCATATTATGTAATAATATCATATATATATTAATGATACATAATATACTAACAAACATAATATTTATACACGACGTGTACCTACTATTTCAAAAATTATCGTCTTGATAACAATCTTAAATAAAACTAAATATAAGAAATAATATATATTTATTTTTTTCACAAGCATGTTGGACTGTGAAATAATGATTAACTGCATGTCTACGTAGATTGGTATGACTAAATTTTGTTTAAATAAAGATTTATTGGGTATTTAAACGATTTTATGAAGGTATATATTACACATATATTCTTTTTTAGTTTTAAATAAAACCGATTAACATCTTTATGAGTAGTTACTGATAATATTATGATACTTTAATTGAACAGATTTTCGTATAATATGTAGGTACCTAAATGCAAACACGAATAGAGTAATTTTCATTTTTATCTTAAAAAAAAAAAATAATAATAATAATAATAATAATAAAACGATAATTTCCATGAGAAAATTTTCTAGTTAACTCTAATCAACTCGATAATAATGAACAGTTAAATTAATGGATGCCAATCAAACATATTCACACAGTATAAAATGAAGAAAAAATTAAGAACATTAGCGTACTCATGTTTACACATCGAATCCGAATGGCTGCATATAGTTTCGGTCTATGCACTAGACCGGCATAGGTATATAATATTAAAGTAGGTATCTATTATATGTGTTTATTTTATTTTTTTAGCGAAACTCTCAATTGGCACTCGTTTATCGACCCATTGGGTGATCGGTAGGAAAGCAGAGTTGCGGTCGACCCGTGGGAAACCAAGGTCCACGAACCAAAATAGTTAAGTAATACCATATTATAATATTTTATAAAAAAAAAAAAGAAGACAAGTAAAAAAAAAATAATGATAATAAAAAAGTAAACTATATTAGAACTGAGGAAATAACATAATAATAATAATATTATTAGCTCATAACCAAATCAGAAGAACATTGATAGGGTTATACATAGTATAATAGGTAGCTAGATATAATAATGTATAACACGGTACATAATATTATACGTCCGCAAAGACAGTGCCGTATGCGGTTTATTAGTATTAATATGGGCTGGCATACGCTGTGAACCAGTTAAAAAACGTGATAAGCCCGTCAGTCACGTGGCTGGTTCCCACCATTACCTAGTACTTGTCCTCTTATTATTATTTTTACTATTATTATTATTTTTATTATTATTACTATTATTATTATTATTATTATTATTATTATTATTAAAACGCGTACACTCGCATTATCTACTTTTGTGTGTGTATGCAGCGCGTTCGTAGTTTTTGGTTATGGTATAATATATATATATATATATATATATATATATATATATAGTGCGTGTGTATGTGTGTGTGTATAGTTTTTTACCATTATTATTATTATTATCGTCATTTTTTTTGTTCCGACGGTGAAGGTTCTAGTTAGACCTTAATCCAGATGGGACAGTTCTACCTCACGCAGTACGAATATAAAGGTCCGATTCGTTAGGCCTGATTATAAAAATCACGGTTCTCTGTCAAGGAGATATAGAAACACACACACACAAACATACGTAGGCACACTCACACACACATAATACATGTATGTATCCATATGCGTACACAACGCTTTCTTAAAACGACGGTGCTCGTTAAAAGTGCTAGCGTGTAAAAAAAACACAGTTTGACAAATTTGAATAACGCTCGGAAAAAAGAACATCATCTTAGGTGCGGTTCAAAATTATTATAAAGCCCTTGAAATGATTTTTTTCCTCCACGAGTATATACCTATACCTCATATGTATATGCACACAAATTGTAACATTTGTGACGATCGAGTTTCCTCGCACCTCGCTGCAGCATCTGACGATGACGTAAATCTTTATATCACTTCTATATGCTTTATACAGTTCGGCGTTTATAGGACGTGATTACGTGAATACGCACTAAACTCTGAGAGGAAGATATTTGTTTTTTTATTATTATTATTATTTAGGGAGACACTACTAGAAATTTGTTAAACATTTTGATCAGAAAAACCTATTTAAAAATATATATTCTTCTAAATTATAATACAATACATTTTGAGGTTTCCCGTGACAAAAATATTTTGAATTAATTTAAATTATTAACAGTTATCAAAAACAAGGGATACGTTTTTATCTCCGATTATTTTATGCGTTTTTTTAAAAAAATCTTGATAAGAATGGCTTTATCTAAAGATAAAATGTATTTATATTATATTTGTTCGTGAAAAATATTCACAATCGAGAGAAACTACGGATATAGTCATCCGTTTTAACTTAAACCGCCTGCAATCCAAAATTTACCGAATCAACCGTACAGAAAACCAAATCGAAAACCGCCTGGTATTAATGCAGCGGGCAAACGGATTTGTTTTCGGATAAGATTCTGCGTTTCCTCATCTGATATTCGCGCATTAAGCAGTGTGTGCACGGCATAAAAAACAGGAGGCGGATGATGATGATGATAATAATAATAATAATAAAATACCAATCTTAAAACCAATATGCATCGTCTAATTTTCGTCGAAAAGTCGAGTGTCTATATATTATATATTAACCACTGGTTTAAAGACAAATCAAATGCACGCGAAATGCAGCAGAGGTAGAGGAGAAGAAGAAGACGTCTGTCCTTGACACGTTATTAAATGCTGTACGAGATGGTAGATGTATATATTACTGTAGTACTCGTCCCATGTTTAATACCCGGAAATCATGTAATCTATATATATATTATATATATAACAGTGCGCGAGTACGATATTATTTATATTAATATTATATTATTATTATTATTATTATTATTATTGCCAAGAAAAATACTATCGTTCGGTTGTCTTTATCCGTCGTCCTTTTCCAAACTTCGAGGTGGTAATTTTTTTTTTCTGGAAAATTCCTTGTTACAACCACGGAGACAACTTATTATATTACTGCTGTATAACGACGGCGGACGCGGATTAGTTTCGAATATTCTCCTCTTTCACACACACACACATGCGCATCGCATAATATATTATTATCACATCGCGAGCGTTTACGACGTGGTCCGGGAACAGATATATATATATATATATAAAATGACGAAATGTATTTAAATCCCATAAACCAGAGGAAATGTTTATTATCCCCGGTCGAATTTTATGGTTTGAACATCAACGGCGTTCAGCACCGTTGTAAAAATAATAGGAAATCTAGTGCTATTCGATTGCCCATATCGTCCCGGACGGCAGTCGTACTTATCTTAAATTAGCCACGGCGACCATCGTATAACATTGCGGGCCACAAATAAATGAATCTGGACACAAGTTTTACATAAAAATCAGTACAGTATATTATACGCGGTTTATCGCGTTGAACGGCATGGCATGTGTGTATATGATATAAATACGCTAAGTAAAATAATATATTATCAAGTCTAACGTCCTTTCGCGGATTCGAGTACATGAATAATACAATATTTATATATTATGTGAATGTGATACAAATTGTAAACAATAATAAACGTATATGTTTAACAATAACAGTATATTATATAGTAGAACTTTAATGTATTGCGGACACATCACGATGGGTTCGTACATATAGGTATAGCTGTAAATAGTGTGTGTAAGGAAGTACTTTTTTGTTTCTTAAAAAAGTTGTTTTTAACATCAATCTCATAAAAAATGGCTTTGAGATACCTAACTTGAACCTAACTTTAACCTAACCTATCCTCAACGGGAAAATACCATGTTGTCAATTATTTTAAGTAACCGAAATTCGAGTTATCACTACTCAACTAGATACTGATAATTTAATATATAGTTTTAAAAGATTTTGGTACACCATATATACATAGTACGAGCAGAAACCTAATTAAATTAAATATCTTAATTATTTCAAAGTAGAAATTTTCAATTCTTGAAGTACCTATTAATATTTAGGGATTACATTATTTTGTTTCTCTAATTGTTTCCATAATAATTTTAATGGTACCTACGAATAATATTGTTCTGATTGTTAATCAGATCAACAGTCATAATAATTATAATATGTATAAATATAACTACAAACGGAAGGATGGACACAACGAGGTATTATACTTATAAGTTATAACATATTTTAGCTCATATTTAAGAAACCAAAATTATAAATTACATTTTTTTTTAGATTACATCACGAACCGTACAAATTTTCCAAAATATAAATAGTAAATACTCACTTATATTATTATGTACTTATATAGTTTTACGTATTTTCAATGTTTTATTAAAACAAATTAAATTATTTTATAAGTAATCTACATATCATATAGGTATTTTGAATTTGGCCCAAACATTTTTGTCATTTAACCTTCAAATATTATGTAGCATTCCGTGCCTATAGGTGCCCTTATTTACCAGTCCTCGCCTGTCTATTAATGCCTCAACAGCTGTGATTATCAGTTTGTAAGCACACTAATATAGTAATATATCCATTAAAGAGTACACAATATTCGTATGTTTAAAGGTCGTCTTCAAACTGCCACCGTGCAACTAATAACTAGAATAACTGTGTAAGGTATAAACCAATAGAAAAAACGACAAATTGTATACCAGGATTCAGAAAAATCATAAATATCATTCGATGTAAACATGATGGCCACAAGAATCCGTGACTTCAGTAAATGGTTTACACTTTCAGCTCAAGTAAATAATTTTTCCGCCCCATTATTATTATTATTATTAATATTATTATCGAACGATTCTAACGTTTTCAATTTACAATGAAATATTATTGAGTCAACCTACGGAAATCGAATTCCGGCCGGCGCGGGTGATGGAATCGCGCGCGCACGAGGAATCGTACTGCACGTACAAGCGAGAAGGTACTTAGGTACCTCCGTATATAAGTTAAATGCAAGTACCTCCGTGGCCGATGACGACTTATACCTATCGAAGTTATATAAGGTGTAGTTATGTTCCAATAATTTATGTGTACGAAAATATAAATAATAAATCGCGCGTCTCGAACTAGTTTCAGGTAATTATTATTGTCGTGGACGTTCGGCCGCATTATAATAACTTACCGGTCTCGTAATTATTATCCGGGAACCATTAATTAAAAACAAAACAACATTATAATAATACAATATATGTATATACGAATCGTGTTCGGACCAAGGTCGCGGGTGGAAGATTGTGACTTTGAAAAGGAGGAAAACAAAAACGAAACGGAACAAAAACGGAAAAAAAAACAAACCCAAGACGCGAAGGATTAATTACGTTCGATCCGATTTGCGGATAGCGTTTTGCACTCTTTTGTTTGCACAGCTGCCGAAGGATCATTAAAAATCACCTACGGAGTGGAAACAATACAATATGCAAATAAATTACAGGGTTTGCGAAACGGCGAAAAAAATATTGTACCGAAATAAAGAAGTTAACAAAAACCGAAATGATTTAACCCCTTTATTTTATTTTATTATTATTTTTTTTTTTGTTCAATGAGAGCCAAATTAGCCGGTGGAGGAGCCGTGCGAGGGCTCGAGCGCGGATTATCGATCGGCGTGCGCGCATAATAATATTATATCATATTGTAATGTGCAGTATGTACCTATAGGATATTATATATTAGAATATACAGTGTGTGTGCGCGTGTGTGTACATGTGTGGGGAGGTCGTCACACTTACACCAGCCGGCCTTGTCAATCAAAAATGAAAAAAAAATAATAATAATAATAATGTATACGAAATAAAATAATAATAGTAATAGTTATAATAATGAAAAAAAAAAATACGGTAGTCCGAAAGACCCATTGTCTTTGTTGTGTCAGCCCACACTCCTCACCCCGCGGGGCTGCCGACGCGTTGCGCTTGCTGCAGCACAGTGTTTTAAACGTCCCCGTGTGCGCACCCGAACAATGAGCCACTCGAACGCGAACAGATGGGTGTACTTTCATATATTGTTTAAACCTTTTGATTTTTTTCCATCATTATCAATCCGTAATGATATTTTGAGTTGCGAATATCGCGGCGTAATGCACCAAAATATGTGCGTGTAAATATTACACATAATAATGAATGGTGTGAGTGTGGGTAATAGCTTAAATCTACGGAAAAACGTCACATTATCATTTAAACGGTGTCATCGATTCGTTGCAGCAAACGCGTCACTGTGGAGCGCCGATTCTACCTGTTATTATTATTATTATTATTATCATAATATTATATTGGCTCTCGTTAACGTAAATCGAGTAAAAAATGAGAAACCGCAGCGCAGTTGCCCATTATAATCTAAGTTTTTAGAGATAGAAAATGCGAAACGATTTCACGGATTCGCCATCACGTCATGCTGCAACTCAAAATAGATTCTATACGAGAATACAATGAGATTCCACCTGCCGTGCTGGTCGTTGTAATAATAATAATGCCTCGATTGGCGGGATTTACAATTTTTTGTTTTCTCGATCGGTTACTTATTGACGATTTGATTTGCTAGTTTTCGTGCTCCACACCACTCAAATGCCAGGAGACGTTAAGTCGTAATGTAGCTGCAGGTAATTGTTTTCATTTAGAAAATAAATACAATTTTGAAAATAATTTATTTTGCTAAGCGTTTGACGCTATTTCCATATTATAACGTTAGCCTCATTATTTCGTTTTTTCTATTTGAGCAGAAATCATTTGTATCGTTATTCAAATGTTAGATATCTGCTGTGCGATCTACTAATTTAAATATAAAAGAAAAATGTGCAGACGCGTGCATTTAATTTATTCTTAACAATCTTCAACTGTTGTCGGGTAATAACAAAATTGTAATTCTTATCTCCGCTTAAGTCTGGTACTTCGGTGCTACACTTTTTTTTGTCTTACTTATTCGAGAATCAAATCGATAGAATTATGAACAGTGACGTGGCGAAATAAATAAAAACTTAAATTTATCCCATTTAAATTTGGTACCATACAAAGTCTTGGGAATTCGTTAATTTTATCAACCACATGTATACGTGCGTGTGTGTACTGTGTGTGTGTGTCTATGTGTGACTTTGAAGTATTAAGCACACATTTGTAACTCCGAATAAATTATTTAATTAATTACATTCTCAAATCTGTCTACATAAAATCAACAAACTAGTTTGATATTATATTCTTATACTCGTATAATTTTATTATTATTATTTATTATACTAAATTCAACTTGTTGTCTTGTTCTTAAATATTGTTAATATTAACGTATGATTTTATGAAATCGAAGACATGGTATTCCTCAGTGTATTTTGCACACGATTTTTTTTAATTAAGTATATATTTACGTCTTTCGGTTCATAATATAAATAATAAAAAATATAAATCTAACATTTGAGTTATATTTTACACACGAACTGCGGGATTGAGTATAATAACATGATGATAATTCCATTACCCATTTTTCAAACACTATAGCTATTACTTTATTCGATTTTCATTAATGTTATTTAAAGTATAGAAGATTTTCAAATATTGTTTCAAAATTGATTTAAGTTCAAAGTTTTAAGTAAATGATTTTGGTCCTTGAACCCTATAATAGCTGCAATGACCATACATCATACCTACTTAACATATACCCTACTACACATACCAATAACTTAAATTGATTTCGGTCTTCAGAAATAAGCTCGTGCTGTCGTTTGTCCAATAGCCAAACACGATTGTTTACAAATAATCAATGCACTCATGTCTACTCAGACAATAGATAATTAAAAAAGTCGAAAATTATATTTGAGTGTGTTGCGTTGTGCATTAGTTTCTCATCTCGTGTTGATTAAAAATATTTAAAGCACGTTCTGAAATCGTACTAATGGAAAGACAAAAAATAATGAGCGGGATACATATTTAATGTGCGCGTGGAGATTTAGTTTATGATATTCGCAGAAATGTTCCTTCATTAAGTATGAATGTTTACTGTTTCTTTTGTACGTCGAAGTTGAAAATACAATTTACTCCAAATTAATACTTTATGTATTATAGTTCCGAAAACATTTCCAACCCTTATGTTATATGTATTATTACACAAAGGTTGATTGTTTTGGCTAATGAATTACGCCATGAAATCCAAGAAAACATTGTTGGTATATGCTATATGTAATACCAACGGATTCTAACATTAAATACATTATATATCTACAACTTACTACACCTGTTCATTTATTTTGTATACCTATTTAATTATATAAAATATCCTTTCTCGGATTATAATCCTATCCCAGGACGTAGACCAATATAATATAGGTATTATATCATCATCAATCGGTTCTCGTTCTAGCTCTCGCGTTAATTTCCGTTCGTCACGGTAGTTTTTCCGAAAAAAAAAATCATAAATAATAACGCTGCACACACAATATATTGTATTATACATATTTATAAATAGGTATATTGTGACGTAATAGTGATATGGTCGTTACAGACAAACACATCATACGCGTCAGTAATTGACGTGGTCTTATAATATTATATATTATTCTGTGAGAATTCCGTCCCCAAGTTTAGTGTCCGTCGTTAAAAGTGTTGGCCATGTCAGTCAGCAGTCTACTCGTTATAATAAATAGAACAATATGACGTGTATGCTGATGATGTTTTTCTTGAAAAACAATACCAACAACGAACAACAGCCCTGGATAAAGAAACCTCAGAAATCTAATCTTGCAGAAAATTGATACACCCAGTTTTAATTGGATATCTTACAAAAAAGTCATGTAATTAAAAACTGAAAACAAAATAAATGTATAATAATATGACCGTGAACAACGAAAAGTTGATCGTCCAGTCTCCTATTCAAAATTCACGCTGTATTAATAATAATGAGTGAACAAGTGTTTTGTTATAAATTACTATAACAATAATTTATTAGCGTTTATATTATAATATAGTGTATGTGTACAACCGTGTATAGAGTGTGTATTATAATGATTTCAAATATTGTTCAACCTTGCTATAAATTTTGTATATTAGTATAGAACAAAATATCTGTGTTTTTTATGTTATGATAATTATTGTTAAAAAAAATACACATGGAAATTAGTGGAAAATATAAAAAAAAAACACCTGTCCTGCGGGCTGCAGTGTGAAAAAACTTTTATAATTTGTCATATTATACGATTTTATTTGAGTTGATTGAGAAATATTGTATTCACGATTTTTAACAATTAATTATTTAGATGTACAAAAAATGAAGTACTTACAGCATTATCATGTGCAGAACTCTCGAGTCCTTTATTACTTACTGCTTTTATTGTATTTTATTCAACTCTGTGATAATAATATTTATATTAGGTATATTTGTTTGCATACGACAAAAATATATCTCAAAAACTACTGATATCACGTCGAGTGTTAAACGTTTCGGTTGTACGATAAATCTCGTTTTCACTTTTGGGTTTACGCTATACTAAGGCTGTACCTACCTATATTATATAGGACCTATAAACAAATTCTGCACATTTTTCACACAGGAAAATAAAAGAAATTATTTTATCCGACATTCACTTTTATTGACAAAAATCATTTTCACTTTCTAATTTTTTTCCAAGTAAAGTAATAGGTATACCACAGACCTTAATTATTTTTGAAATATTGTATAAAATATTTAATTCATTTCGACCACGAACGGTAGTTTTTCAATGTATACGTTGGGTGTACATATTTGACCGGAAATACTCGTGTTACCATTATAACGTTTCCCCGGTCTGTTTATGTGTTATGTAGCCGAAATGTTTGCTTATCCCATTGATTCGGATACCAGACTCCTCGTATAATATATAATATATTATATATGTATTATAAAGCACTAGTCGAAACGTCCGTTTTTAGTACACGTGTATAACAAAACGGCATCATGCGATAGTTTATGAGGGTTTTTAGTTTATAAAACAGTATAAGATGAAATATATATATGTGTGTGTGTGTGTAATACGTAAAACTATAAACTATACTAAAAATTGAATGGGATAAAATATATTTTTGAATAAAACAACAATTAATTTAAAACTACACGTATATCAAAGCCAAGTCGACGTATATAATAATTTAAATATACTGTACGTCTGTACATTATATTATATTATGATACTCCGAACACGGACATCGCGTCTTCATAATATTCTAATATAACAACGCATTAAGTTCAAAAGTTCAACATTTAGGTCATAGAATTTGCATGGTAAAAAGTCGCTATAATGAAATATTTAAAGACGTTGTAACGATAGATATGAATTTCTCGATTAAAAACTTTTAGTAGAATATTATATATTTATATATATCTACTGTATTATAGTATATGTATAGAAGGTATTAAGAGTAAAAGAATTTTTTTTTTAAATATTTCTTGAAAATTACTTTACCAAGAATAATCCTACGCGTTTTTATTTTGTCATTATGAGTTACGTTGTAATAAATAATGATAATAATAAATAACAACGAATTATATGAACGAATGTAATAATAATTGAAAATATATTCTCGTTCACACTTAATCCATTATGTTCTTCAATTATTTATATAATTTGTTTTTTAAGTAATTATCAAATTAAAATGGCCGAAGAAACAATAATGCACCTATAACACATAAATAAATATATATATGTAAGACTTTAAACCTTGTACCAAAGAAACTAGCTGGGGGCATTATAATATATTATAATGTGTATACACTACCTACAAATATTGACGATAATATATAATGTAGGCGCAGTTAAAATATAATATATAATATGTACGCTATTTAATTTTTCAAAGTGTATTACACATAATACTTTTAAACAGAAATGCAGGTAGGTACATTAATTTTAATTGAAAATGATTTTATTTTTGGAATAATAATAATTACAAAAAAAACCTTCTCTTGAGGTATACTAGCTAATTAAAATTTACGATTATCGATTTGATAGAAAAAATAAAGTATGTATAATGTGTATACACGTCTTAAATTGTACTTCGATAGGCTATAAATGCGATTGCGTTACAACACATAATATGAAATACGCCCGGAGAGGTAATCGCGACCACCGAAAACGAACGATTTTTTTTTTCTTTACTGCAGCCATCAGCGCAAGTGTTCCGACGACCTCGTCAATAACTACATTACACAGGGTGTATATCGGAGATTCGACAAACAATATAAAATCGTGAAACTCAAATCATGAGAACAACATAACATATAAGCTTATAAATGATATAGGTACTTATAATAATAATATATACCGGCTGATGGTGTGACCGCAGAGGTAAACTATGACGCATGCTTTAGCATTACTAGGTAACCGTTTGTTGAGTAAAAAGAGCACGCTTGGTTGTCCCTTATATACGTCTTTCTTCTTGTACGTCATATATATATATATAGGTTCCTACTACTTACGGTTTCGAGATCCCGGAAAACGCGATCGCATTGATATTTTAATTAATAGTGCAGATGTACCTACCTATATGATGTATGTTCACATAGGCTTAAAGGCTTTATCACCGGTGTTTGTATAATCATATTATAGTAAGTTGTAGGTTGTATACACCATATATATATAACGTCGTGTATGGGTACAGCGTGGTACACGTCGGCAGAATCAAAACCCGAACAGTGTCTCACTCGTCTGTAATATTATCATGTGTATATAATACGGAGTGCGGTCGGTGATGACGTTTTCACTTACAAAAAGCTTCCGTCTAAATTGACTGTAATAATCGTATGGATTACTGGCAGTGTCCAATCAACAAATCCGGCGGCGAGTCTTAATTGATCCGTACACGGAGTGCGCGGAGCGTATATATATGGGGTTGGGACCGGTGAAACGTCTATATCTCTCACTCACCATAATACCTTTCTCTCGTTCTTTTTCGTTCTCTCTCTCTCTCTCTCCAGTGTACATAGTACATACGTATACTCACAGACCCGAACGGAACGTATCAATTTAATCCGTGACCCGTATATTGTGTGTATATACATACTATTTATATATATACGTGGCAAGCCCTCCGCCAGTAATTAAATCGGACGTATGAATCACGTTAGATATATATATATATAGGTATATACTTGGACGAGCGACAGAGCCACAGAGGCAGACATACAGACAGTCGTAGTAGAGCGTGAGAGTGGGAGTGTGTGTGTGAGAGAGATAGATAGAGTGGGTGGAAAGAGAGATATACGCGTATATGTATATTATAATATACATTATTATATTATACGGATTTCGTCATTATTATACGTTTCGTTTGTCACTCATTTCGTTGTTATATTATAAACTCACACACACTTTGAATATGTTTGTGTGTACGTGTGTGTGTGTGGATAACAAGGAAACGTGAGTTAGCTGACAAACACGACCGGACGCACGCCTGCAGCATCGCGTGTCGTTAACACTCGGTCGCCGGTCGATCTCTAACTTATACACACATAATACACGACCGATGCGATTTATTCAGACGATACCCCGAAAAAGAATACTTACTACATCTGTTCGTATACATACATAAATGTATACGCACACGATATCCACACCAATATCCACGACGGATCTCTGCAGGACGAAAGTACCGTTTTCCTTGTCTGTATACGAGACTGCACATCGCGCCGCGTGCCGCAGCAGTCTGATTATTATTATTATTCTTATCGTAGACAAATAGACACTTGTTGACGATTCGACGTCCCATAGATTATTATATATATAATATATAGATACAAATATACAATATTATTGTTATATATATATATATATATATGCATTGTATATGTGTCCAAGTACTATATAACAGTGCACGTCGTTATTTTCCATTTGTTTGGTTTCAACAAATGTATTGGTTTTACAACGAATCGTTTTATATCGCATACATCTTTGTGTCTGGCACTCATTCGGATAGATGGAAATTCTCCAGAATGATTCATGTACTTAGTATTGACTTTTTAGTTGGAAAATTTCATCTAGTGTATAATTTGGTACTTTAAAGAAGTAATTTTTCACTACGATTTCGTTAAGCGTATTAAACGAATTTAAAGAAAACTATATATACGGAATAATTATTGTGACATTTATATTTACTGTGATACTCGTTAGTCATTACTCATTTAAACAAAACACTGATTTGGGACATACAACAGTTTTTATATAATATCTACTATTTGTCGAAATTAAAAAAAATAATGAACCACCTAGTGATATAATTAAATGTGAAACTATTTTGGAACAAATTATGTAAAAAAAAATATAGAATTTTGAATAATTGAAACATATTTTATTCAATTTAGTATTTATGTATAATATGTTCAGACTTAAATTATTTCAATTTCAAACCTAGTTAATTAACACAAGCTCGTTTTATTGTCTATTAGTTTTTCAGCTTATAGCAACTATTAGAGCATTATTATTTTGACAAACAACTTTTAAAGATATTATGGGTTAAAGTTAAGATTATTTTCACTAATTGCTGCTGTTTATATTGTACAGGATGATTTACCAAGCATAATCACTAAATTTTTTTCCACAAAATTCGAAAAAAAATGGGATTTCTCATTTAAATAAATAAAAGTTTGAATCACCATGTGACATTCTTTAAGTAGTAGTACAAATTGTAAGACATTTAAAATACACATATGTATATAATGTATATTACGTGATTTAATATATTGCGGGGCCATCCACCAATTGTTATATCGAATAATATTTTCCATGAAATAACCGACCCCTATAAATCCATGGTGCGATGTAGCCCCTTTTTGACATTACACTTCCGCATTAACTGTTTGTAAAATATTATTATACATTATACTGTGCAGTACCAAATTGTAATTACAACTGACGGTTGGTTTCAATTCTACATTATTATTTGTATTATATTTTACGTATACAATATACATTCGTGTGTAGCAACATCCGTTGTAATATCGTTCCTCATTTTACATATATATATATATATATATATATATATCATGATAGTATCACTGCATATTATTTATATTATCGTTTAGTATGCCATCGTTATAATATATTTTTTTAAATTATTATTTAGTATAATATATTACTACACTGTGTATAGCTATCGGTAGGTAGGTGCGTAAAGTGCTAATAATATTGAAGTTTTGTAAATTATATGTACCTACCTATCGACGGTGACTAAAAAAAGACTTTCTCTTTTCATTTGTTATAAAAATCTATAATTTTTTATGTAATTATGTTAATTTACCGGCGGCGGACACTCTTTTTATTAATAATGTATAATTTCACACGCGCGTACCATTATAATAACTTGTTAAGGTTCAATTACTGATTTAAATACGATGTATTGATTTGGTGTTTCTTATTATTCGTTCATATAGTTTTTTTTTCTTTGTGGACACGCTATACTTGTATATACGGTGTAATTACTTCTACTGATTATTTACGTGTAGGTATTTAAAAAAAAATCTTCGATTTATTATGATGTATAAAACACTATATTTGAACGATCTCGAATTCGACTATAGGTACTGCTTTCCATCGTGACGAAATGACGCATTGTCCGAAGCTAAAGAATGGGTCGATAAAACCCATGTATATACCTATTAAGTATTATATTCCGACGAAACGCAAATAAAATACAAATAAATCCTACGGAGAAATAATAATAATGTGTTTCGTCGCGAGTCCTTAAAATAAGAGTATATCTAAAGACTAAACCATTGAGTACACATACGGTTTGCCGGGGGGAGGGGGACATCTATATGTTTAGTACTTTTATATTATTATGTAAACGTGAAATCGCATTTATATACCAAAGGCGTATGGTTTTACGACGGCACGGCGGCGTATACAATGAAAAAAATCATCATTTTACGAATAATATAATACGGAATGGTTTCCACGTCAAGCCGAAAATACTATACACACACAACTCACAAGTCAAATGTCTATTCATAGTTTTTTTTTTTTTTAAATACGAGTTAATCGCTGCAGCAATTAGATAATAATACATAATATAGCAACATGTGTTGCTTTAGAAACACGCGCATCATCGTGCTTGAGTTTTTCGAGAGAGAACTCTTAAACACATTTTAAGGATTCGTCTTCACGGAGAGAACGCACAATAGTGTTAATATTATTATGTACGGAATATCTATGTGTGTGTGACTGCCTATACATGTATACGCGGCACGTATAATAATATACAATATATATATAGCGTCCGAGAGTTGACCAAAAGCAATCCGAATTATAAACGGAAACGCGTTCGTTGGCCATGGAATCAAAAAGTCGCGTACTATGCTACATTCGGTTCAGGAATATTAAACACGATAAATTAACGTGTATTATAATAATATAATAAAAATATATAATTCTTTTTAGTTTTTTTTTTTCTTTTAATCTAGTTCAACAAACCTGATAAACTATAATATATCCATGCGGTTTACGACCAATGTGGTACGCCGTTTTCCGTACACCCCAGAGTCACTCACGAGTTAACCACAATTATTACCGTCACGTATATATATAAATACCTATTATTATTTATTATAGCCACTACATTTATCGGAAAAATCCGCTGGTAAGAATTTCGCTCGATTCTAAATTATATGGACAAATTATACAATGTAGCCTCGATAATATTATTATATTATTCTTACACGGACTTGTGTGGAAAAGCTCAAACCGTATATAACGTTCACCGCAATACCTACCGTTTAGAATGTTTAGATGTTATTCGTTTACTTTTACTCAACTACTCCCGAGTACGTTCCAAATGATATATTCAGCACCAGACCTCAGAATGAACGAGTTTCAATGAACCCGTTCATTCGTTCAAAGCTTGTTTAAATGCATAAAATATGTACATAATATATAACATTACTTATACGTTCATATTTCGTTTGAATCAACTTATTTTGGACTTATTATTTTTTTTTATAATTTCAAACTTTATTTTCTTCTTAAGTTCGTATGCTTCTGTTATGAATTTAAGATTACAATAATTAACATCAAATATCTACAACAACGTTGTCTGTAATAATTATAATTTTTTTTAGTCATTTCAGTGCCATTTCAAGCAAATAAAGTCTATGTTTCGTTATTGTGTATGTTGAATATCGATTTAATTGTACCTATTTAGATTTATGATATATAATATATGGGTGTGGCTTATAAATAAAGTTAGAAGTTTCCAATTATGTATGTTGAATTGTTGGCATACTGAATTCTTTTTGTTCAAAATATGCATTCGGTAGTCAAACAGACTTGAAAACATTATTAGGTACACATACTATAATTAATATTCTCGAAAGTATGTGTAAAGTATTAATTTTTTATCCAATATTTCAGCTTTTGTGCAACGATCGCAGTGTAGAGGTACCTATATAATGAAGCTACAATAACTTTATAATTTTCACTTAAAAACGCATTATGGCAATCTAGGTATTTAATAATATGCATATGTTTTGCTTCAATAAGTGCATACTCGTAAGTTGTAAATCATCCATAGTACTTATATAATATATATATATATATATATATGTTACATGCGGTTATATAACATGTTCCAAAATTCATAATATATATTATTACCGTTTTGGTCGTATGTAATATTATTATTATTACCTATTATAAGTATTAAGTTGTATAGCATTCCACGACGAGTAGTTTCCAGATTTCGGACAGTATACGTAAATGATAAAAAACTCGTTATCAAAACGCAATACATCATAACAATATTGTTTTGCACATGTTGATAAACTCCATCGAATATACCCTCCCCACCTCTCCCAGAGTCACCGCAGAATCAAAGGATACGAAAATATAATAAACCACCGACGAGCCCTCTACGCCAATCAGTTAATTTATATAATATATTAATTATCCCGTTTAATAATTAGAGTTCACTTGTACGATGGGGGCCCCTATACACTGAAACTTAAGTGTGTGTACGAATGTTAAACACTTTTCGAAAAAATCAAACGGTCCCCCGGAACAATATGCTTTCCGGTTTTCCTTTTGATTATAATATTTTCCCCGCCATGACACGGTATTAGGTATACATCATATTATGTACACTATATAGTTGTATATAGTCACCATCATCGTGGCTGCTGTAAGTAGTCTGCGCGCGGTGACAGCGGCTTTTGTTTCAGATCGCATTAAACAAACGCAAACACAATGAACACATCAAGAGCCTCTTATTATTATGTATAGGCTTATAGGTACCATAATACACTACAACACTGCAGCAGCTCTCGATGACCTCCTTATCCACTTCATTATAATTGACTCTCGGCGCTTTTGTTTGGCTCACTCGACGACACGCGAACCATCGTCGTCGAGTTCATTGTTTTGATTTTTCTTATGGCTTATTTTTTTCCTCCCCCGTCATCAGTTTTGTTTATGTATGTATATCATATTATATACCTAATTAAAATATTAAAATTTCAAACGACGACTATGATACAGCCATACAGGTATATATATATACATGCATACCATATTTATAGGTATTGCTAATATTGTGTGCACGGACGGAGAGACCACTACCACCACTACGACGCAGCGACTTGCCTCCAACGCCGACCGAAATCATTCATGGTTTGCTCAAACACACACTCACTCACTCATGCAAAGCGTACCTACTTACCATACCGTCGCACGTATTAAAAATACACATATAAATGCATATTCGCGTGTGTGCTGCGTCCGACACGCGAAAACAGTAGTTGCCGCTCACGGGTCGGACGTTCTCAGGACCGCGTGTGCGCGACAACAACAATGGAGACGGTATTGTATAATAATATTATAATATAGCGGGGCGCAGCGGATTCGACATTATTGAAATTGCGCCGTAATTGGACGGATTAAAGACCGTATTGTTTGAGGTTTAATTAGGCGCGGCCGCCCGGCCAAACGCATTTACGTATGATATTGCAACGTACATAATATTAATATATTATATTATTACAGTATTACATTAAAGTCTCCGCAGTACTCCCGAGTCCCGATTCCGGTGGCGGCGGCGGCGGCGGCGTCTATTATTATTATTATTATTATCATTACATGGCGCGTTTCATTCATGTTCTTTTCCGAGCACGGCTTGTCGTGATGCCGGCCAATTATTATCGGACGGACGAGTTGTCATTTCGCCCGCAGGAGGTTCTCATCATGAATGAACTCCGCAGAATGGAAGAATGACGACTACGAGTAATTCAGAAACGCACGACGAGAGTAAATTATATTTATCTTGCATAGTTATATCTATGTATGTTTTATCATACAAACTCTGTGAATGTACTTAACGTAAAATTACCGGAATATGTCTTTGTGTAGCGTTCTATAGAGATGCGAAAATTATACAAAGTAGCTGATATTATTATAATATTATAATGAAGCTCGCGAGTTTTTCGAGGTAAATTATTATACATATTGTTATTATAATAATGTTCTGATACGTGTTGTCTCCTCTTCCGACACGATAGGTGCATACGATAATGATGCTCATCGTCCACGAACCGATGGCCACTGGTCACTGGTCAGTATAAAATTTGCTTAAGAGGACGTGATACCCGCATGTTGTCTCCGTCTTACAAATGCGTAACATGGTACATTTTTCGCTCAGCAGAACACGTGTAGCTCCTTTAACTTAAAAATTAGAGTGAACTGACCTCTTATAAAATTTAAAGGTAAGATTATTATCTAGACAACCTCATATGCTTTTTATTTTATATCAAATTTAAAGCGAGTTATGAGTATTTTAAAATTGTAAATTTTTTGTGCATCTTAAAATACTCATAATTTCCTTTAAAATTTAAATATAATAAAAAGCATATGAGGTTGACTAGATAACAATCATACCTTTAAATTTTATAAGAGGTCAATTCACTCTAATTTTTAAGCAAACGGAGCTACACGTGTTCTGCTGAACGTAAAATTTACTATATAATGCACTTGTAAGACAGAGACAACACATGCGGGTATCACGTCCTCTTAGCGTTTTAATTTTGATGTCGGCCATCCTCTGAAAAAAAATATCAATTAAGTATTATATTATTACAATATAAATTACAGTTATTGCTACTACTTTCAAATATTGATTATGATACTACAATTTGAAAAAAAATATCTTTTAAATAATTCATAATAAGGGGGGGGGGGGCAGAAGTTTGTGAGCACAAAACAGCATTCTTTATGTAATAACTAACAAGTACAGAAATTCTCAATAATTTGAAAATATTTAGATCTTTGAGTACTTATGTTTAAAAACTCCAAAAACCAGATAACTGCATATCATTTAAGAAAAAAAGAAGATGATTATGATTGGTGTCTGGTGAGTCATTTTATTTATTATTAAGCTAGACGCATGTGATTCGTTAGACAAATCGTTGTCAATGATATTAATAAGAACGACAACTGCCACGTACATATTATATATGATTATTGATGATATAATTATTATAATTATTAGCCGAAACGTATATACACATTTTGATCCGTGAAAAGACCAATTATTGCACATTATCGATATAGTATTAAGAGTGTTATAAGACCATCGAAAACAATTTGTCACCATTGGACACAATCAATTTTAGTATAGCATAATAATATATGCGTATACTTTACGCGTAGTATAAACGTATATAGTAATCGGTGCCTCCATCGCGTGTTCTGATCTTGTAGATAAGAATATTTCACTCAAAACACATACAAGATTAGTTATTGGAGGTCAGACTCAACAGCAGACGGGCTTGATAACGAGAAGAAAATCGATACGTTTTTTTATATAATACACGAATGGGATGGAAGAGAAAAAAAATCGTCTCGTAAACACAAATAGAACGGAATCCAGTAATCGACGTTATACCTACTGGTTTATAACACTATATTATGTATAATAAATACTATAATAACTTACTATAATCTGCAGCAGTACAAACACCGCGGGTTTTAAGTTTTTAATTATACGACGCAGACGAAACTTGTTTAATTGCTGGTTTCACTTTGCATTAAGAACGGAATAATGCAAATTTTTGCGTTCTACGGATATCGTAAATAATATATATGTATATATATATATATATATACATGAAGTGCACGTTATGTCGTTATAATGAGATACTAAAAACGTAACGTCCAAATTGTGAGTATTTGACATCACAATATATAATTCATCGCATATTGTGTAGGTATTGTTATAACATAATATTCAATACGACTATACAGGTACAGTATAATATCGTAATCCTCATCGGTAGGTTTATACAAGATGAAACATTTTTCGTAAAACGCTCATTATTTTAAAAACCATTATAACGTTTTAGAAAATATTTTCTTTAACAAAATACCCTATTTTTACTAAATTTTATCGTTATTATTTTTTGATTTGTTTACACTTTTTAAGACAACATGCTTTATTTTTAATTTCTTATTCCGAAGTAAAATATTTTCTATAGAACTTCGATGTATGAAAATCGCAAATTTTACGAATATTTTATATACATTTTCAGTAGATATTATAGTAGGTAGGCAATAGACACCTAAGTTTAAATTGGCGGAGTGAAGACATACTGCAAGGGTGCCGATCGCAAAATTATGTGCCTAATTCATTCTCCACTTTGCAGGCATAAACTTTAAATGCTTATGAGTTACGACTGATAAAGTAATAAAGTACTTGTCCAAAATTTGATTTTCATAAATCGAAATACTCCGAATAATATTAAAAAGAAAAAATGTTGTCTTTGAAAAGAGTAAAAACTTAAAAAATGAAGACGATAAAAAATGTTCAAAATTTTTATTTATAACGACATAAAATTACATAAAAGAATTAATATTTTTTTAAACGTTAGTGTTATAATCTGAAATAAAAAGTATCTTATACGTTAAATAGAGCACCTCGCTTGTGCAGCGAATGATACATGCATCAGCATCACACTTATATGTATAGGTTTTTCGAAATAATGTATACATAGCAATGATAATATGTAATAGGTTTATCGGACAAACGTGATGGAAGTACGTCGGAAATCGGAATAATAATTATTTTATTAAAATTGTAGAAACCTAAGCATTTGTTACTTTTAAATCAAGTCGTGCAGTTGACGGCGTTTTAAACGATTCCGTTTGTACATTATGCGCATGTACATTATTGGTGCGTCCATATACATTTTTAATACCGCCGTGATATACTTATACCTGTGTAGTTATACGTCCACTGCACTAATCCACCGTAATCAATATTATCACTACATTTTTTTCCTCTTCTCATTTTTTAACGTTAATATCTCATTAGTCCAAGGTTAGTAACTCCGTCGAGGCATTTGCATATCTGTTTTAAATGATCTGAAGTGAGGGTATTCCGCGTTGGCCACAAATTAATTTCACGTCGCCACGGGGTCATAAACACGAAATTTAATCATGCGCATTTCGACGGTTAATACAGTCTGGAGAGTGTAATTTAGAGATTTCGTTTCCATATATATATATATACGATATGCCTTTTGTATGTATATATTTATATATATTATGTAATATATGTAAGCACACATAACTAATTTAAAAATATAATTTCGGACGTCCCGGCTAAATGACTAATGTCGACTGTCGTCGTATACGTATTTGGCTTAATATATATATATATATATATATATGTATATGTATACGCTCGGGAAACTAGTAAAACTGTGAAAACTGTATTATAACAGTAATATATGTCAGATAACATTTTAATGGATTTTTTCTATAATAATACTATTATCCGGATAACGTTGCTCAATAAACTCTGATTTATATTATATCATTATAAATACTATTTTTATTACTAAATATTATGTACATATACAACGTGGCATTTGACTACCAATCCTATTTTAATAACGATTTAGAAACGATCACACTGAACAATAATCAAGACTGTTGAAAGTAGGTCGTTTTTCTTGCATTTTTATACCAATAATAAGCGGAAGAAAGAAAAATATACATACTTCCAGCAGAAGTCCAATTTTAATTTTTTTATATTTGTTCATTTCTCGTCTGTATTTTGTAGGAAATAGTTCAATAATACTAAAGTAAAAGTGAGTTTTGAAAAAAAAAAAATTAGTTTATTCATTTGGTACAATACTAATTAAATAAAACAACAAATTGAAAATAAATTTCATAAATAACCTAGAAAAGAGAATTTCGAAGTTCAAATATGTTTTCAAAATTAAAATTAGGCTACTGGGTGAATTTTTCTTCCATTTTTAGGAACTTTAATACCTAATTTGAAACTTATTTGGTTACAAAATATAAAAATTGTGTGATTGCACGTAGTATGATGTATACTATGTACGTTACGGATTTCAAGAACCTCAACCGAACTGTTTATCTTTAATTATATGAAGCGTTCGGAAACTTGTGCACACTAAAATAAAGATCATTCATTAGTCACTACACACACAGTCACACAGCTTAATCAATATATAATATACCTTAAATCCAACCCCTTAAAAATTATTTTCTTTCAACAACCTTAAACTGATAAATAATCTTTTAATTAGTTTTAATTTTTAATATGTGAAATTTAGCTAATAATGAACATTTTTTTGTCCTTTTTACACTATACATTGTACCTCTATGCAATTTTAGGTAAATCACTGTACGTACCTATGCACATTTTACGGAACTGAATCTAGTAAATATTTACGACCTAAATATAAATGAGTCGATTTAAAAAGTGGTTACATGTTATATTAGTATAATAGGTATTTGCGATCATGTAAGTGAATGACTATTTTCCAGACGTGTGTAAATTTCCATTGGTAAATTCGTGCATTTACAACTAGGGTAAAATATATTTTAGACAAGAAAAGTAAAAGCAAATTTAATTTACTCGAAAAAAAAAGTAAATTTCAATTACCGCACAGGTATGTGCAGCTGCAGTACACACGGCGAGTTGAATTTGGTTTATTTTTAAAAATGCGAAAAAGTATAAATGTGTACATGTATGAGCAAATAATGTATACCAAAAATACAGCTGGATTTGGTTGTTACAACCTTACAACTACGCTTTTTTGACATAGGTATATATTACAAGCTTTAATATACTGCAGCAAATAACATCCGATGTGTTCTTTTTAAGTACCTACGCTGATTTTAAAGTTAATTAACATATTTTATGTGAACCACAACTTATGTTATAATATGTACCAGACAATAGTCCAGACTACCACATTTTCATTCAATGATTAATTAACAATGATAAAGGCAATCGATTCAAATTATGAGATATTATTAATCTACATAATATCACTTATTATTGTATCGTAAAATGTCATTGATCTTAGTTTAGGCATGAGCCATGAACAGTTTTATATATTAAATAGGTACAGTTTAAATATAGGTAGGTATTTTAAATGTAACCAAAATGAGCAATGATGACGTATGATTGTCCAGTATTATTTATATGAGATTTTGATTCCCGTACGGATGAATAATTTGTTTAACATTTTCGTTTTTAATTTTTTTTGAAGAAGAAGAAGAAGAATTCCGAATGGAATCTCTGAAGTGTATCAACGAATACGTACGCATCAACGATTGTCTCTTGGACTCTAATAGGTAATAAATAAAATATCACGTTAACGGTGTAAATTATTGTAAGAATAAAAAAAAATCGACTCGCCCGGCGTCGTATAGTGTTTACACGACTAATTGATTTTAAATATCTAACCAAAAATCTAAAACTGATCGGAACCACACGCGTCGTATACGACGGGACTAAACACATTGGATTTAATTGTGCTACGAGGTAATCAATTAGGCCGTAGTGTTAATATAATATAAATCCTGTTTGATAATATATCAGGTGAAACGTACGATGTGTCGGTCAGCGAACACACGCGTAGGCATTATAACCCGAAGTCGTCATATAGTCTCCCCCGTCGCCCCTTGTCCGCCGTATACCTCAAAACATAATATTATTATGTGTATATATCGCAGTAAATATATATACAAGTATGTATACACGTGTATATTTTAATTCCGGTTTAAAATGTATGTTTAGTGTAATAAATAAACGACCATTTATCATACCGGGGTGTCGTAAAATAGTTTTCGAATAATCAACGACCCGTTGCCGCGACTTAATGATAATCGATAATAATAAATTGTTTGTATATTATATGCATAAATTTCGTTCAAATATAATAAAAGAGAATAAACAACGTCCAGAAAAAACCGATGCGAGGGCATTGCGGCGGGTTTCTTATACCGCAGGACCCGGCGACACGATATACGCGTATAATACCTATTCACCGGTCACAGGTAGGTATAGGTATGTATTATGATATTATATTATGTATAGGCAAGGAAATATAATAATGTGGGCATGTTTATGTCTACCAGTCGATATTCGCGGTAGTTCTCCATCACTCGTGTCACGGGATTTTTAATCGGACCATAATATTATTTTTAATAAACACTTCGGTCTTTTCGACCGCCCAGGTGCTGCTCGGCGGTTATAGAATCACACGAGTGCATTGTCCGGACGAACTACATTATTATAAAATAAAACATTAAAATATTATAATAACATTATATTCGTACGTTGTGCACTGATATTATGTGTTGTGTGAAACAGCGATGCGTAAAAGTCGTAAAACGCCGAACCCCGCGGAGTACGTACCTATAGCTATATGTCCTACAAAAATATTATTAGAATATATAGGTATCAAAGTAAGCAACTCTCGTCTAGAAAATTCAATAGATATACCTACGTGTATAATACATGTAACCAGCTGGTTGTAGAGTTTGGAGTTTTATAAAATCACAAAAACATGTAAATTATTTTATATGATGATAATTGCCTATTTATATTTATTATTTAAATTTCATGAATTTAAACTCTAATACTTAACGCTCAAAAATGTAAAACAAGATTCCACCTAGGTAATCGTTTTTACTGAAAATTAAAACAATAGTTTAACAAAAGTTACATAAACTTTAAATTAGCGATTGAAGTTTGGTGACATTGATAACCAAACGTAAAATAACAGTACTTTTTCCTAAAATAATTTATGTTATTTTGTCGTGGTGTCGTGGATAACTCAAAAAATATTATTCGTAGAAATTTGAAACATTCTTCTATATTATTTGAATTGTCATTTTCCGAAAACATTTATATTTACAAAATATTTAAGCTAGATACTTAATATTATGCTAATTATTGTAATTTAATTTTTTTTCTACAATATATCATTCATATAAGTCTGGATACTAATATTTGTGCCTAGGCAAGAACCTTGACAGTTTCTAATCCTATAGTTGTTTTTATAAACGTTAAGTTATTGCAATGATTATAAAAATGTTTTCACTTTTAAATTTGCTTCTATTTTTTTAATTTTTTTTATATATAATCAATTCAAATATGTAGGCAAAATTTGGTGGGTTAGGTAGGTGTATTTAATACTTGTCACCTTCAGTTTTGAAACTAACGCCTACGTAATGTTTTGTCTTGATGTATTATACTTATAGGTAGGTACATGGTTTATAGCTTATTAAGTGACGGGAAAACACGACTAAAAAAAAAAGTTAAGAATACGAATACGGTTTAAACCAAAAAAGAATTCTTCAATTACTTGTAGGTTTATCCCAAAACAAAACTAATAAATATACAATGTTGATAGAAATTATGCCGTTATTTTTTCTGTGGTAAAAAGCTAAAGAATGATTGTAATACCTACACGAGTACTAGCTTATTACGTAATTTATGGTAAATTAAATATTATTTTATATTATTGAATTAGTATATGGGAATTTTAGTACCTATACCTGCATAATCATTATTAAATGTGATTATTGAATTGAAGTGGGGAAGTTATAAGATTGAAAAAAATTAGCTCCTTCTTAATTGATGTTATTTGTGTTAAAATAAATATGTATTCAATATTCAAATATATGATACAAGTTATAATATATTCCTATATATACAGGCCAATAGCTACCTACCTATTTTATCATACTTATAAACTCAACTGTAAACTCCATTACGTCATAATACTACCTATATGTTTATTGTCTATCACATCAATTTCAGGGTTAATATCTATACTATGATCTTTTATCTTTATGGTTGAATAATTTTTAACCAGCACCAATTTACTTTAAATGTAAAACACTTTAAAGAAACTCATTTCCTAAAGATGTGTTTTTTAATTACTTACAAAATAATTTCATATAACTAAACGGATAAAAATTATTTTAATTTGATTTTCAAATGTATATAATTATTATACTTTTACATATTATAGTATTTAATTTTTTGGTTCTTGGGCATATCGTCATGCTTCTATCATCTCTTTTAAAAACCCATATTTATTTTCAGTAGATAAAAAATTAAAAGCTGAACTAAAATTTAAATCATAAATTTAATAATAAATTGTATATCAATTTTACATAATAATTACTTATTTTACCAACATTAAAAAAAAAAAATTATTTGGTATAATAGTATACTTCCTTAATAAAAATTCATAAATTTTATAACTAAAGATATGACTAACCTCTGCAGTAAATAGTATATTTTATTTAAATCGAATATAGGTAAGTAAAATTTACTACAAACCATAATAGACTGATATTTATTCATTAAACAGTTTTACTATAAATCTACGATCGAATGGTCGATAATCAGAATGTATATAATTTATAATCTAAATTATCCATTCCGTATTTTGATATACGCGTTGAAAAAAATATTAATTATTAGTTGTATAGCTATTGATTACGACAGGATGGCCTTCGAAAAACTATACTAAAAAGTTAATTTTAAGTGCTATTCAAAATAGTAAACCATATGTTAGATAATTGATATTAATTGATATTCCATTATGATACATAAATATTGTTATCTACCTACTATACCGTAATGTATAATAATTATAATATTATAATTTACGTATATATATAGCCGCAGTTACAAGACGTTTGCTGACTAAGGGCAAAATAAGTTATTAGATGAATACAGAAATCTGAAATGCATTATTTTTCATAGCTAATTACTTTTTATACTGTTTTATTGCGTAGAAACAAGTAATAATAATTATACCTATTGCGGTAGCGATAAATTACAGCTTTAATTATGATTGTGCACTTAGTGCAGTCTAACGAAGTGTATATTTTGTATATTTTAGTCTCAGTGTGATGTGTACCTACCTACTTAAAAATAAGACATAATTCGGCATATTAAAGTTTGATTACTTCAATAACAAGAATGGTACTATACGTACATAACTAACTACTAAGTATGCACTGCGCAAATGTGTATTTAATAATATAGTTATACGATATAATGTCCATGGCGAGAATTAAAAAAAAAAATTCGATTTGTTTTTATCACGATTTAGATATTATTATTTTTCCAGTCTCGTACATACGTATAATTGTGTACAACACCTTTCGCAACTTCATTATTTCCGGAATGATAGGTGAGAACCCACTACACTACTGTTGTCAAGACTCGTTCATATTATACCATAGTACCGTAGTCCTGAAGACTTAAATATTATTAGTATAGATCTACCGCAGTAATGCCAGGTCTATGGTTTAAACCGATCAATTCATATCGATTGTGTACAATGCGTCGACTGTAACCATAAGGGCTACTTACGAATTTCCGAATGATGTGCAGCTCGTTTTGTGTTCGATAATCAGGTGATTTTTTTTCGTATATTTTTTCTTACATATATTTCCGAGCGGTTAATGATCATAAAACCTTGGAGCGATACAGGTTTTCCCCTAGCCGAAGCGTTAAATATTATTATTATTATTATTGTTATCGTTTTGCGCTGCACAATTACCACAGCCGTCCTGCGGCAGCGGTAACCAGCACCGGTATACTACGGTATCCTCTCTGCCCCGCGGACCAGCTTTATTTACGACCGACGCCCTAACGTGTGGTGGTGGTGGCGGCACTGGCAACGTCCCGTCATAATTGGATTAAAAATGTCTCGGGCTGCCAAAAATTATTCGTTCGTCTTTCACATCCCCCCCCCACCCCCCCAGAGCGGTCGTCGGTGCTCGTGTGAGTGCATTACGCGTGTGCGTGAATATATGTGTGTGTGTGTGCCAACGACGATAATACCGAATTGGTGTAACCCGGCACGTAGGTCCCGACGGGCTCACAAAGCTCCCGGACCGTTCTCATCAATAATAATAATAATAACAATAATAGTAATAATAATTATCGTTATATTAGAGGAGTACATATAAGAGTTTACGATTTTTGCACAGCGCCGCACTTTTATGACGGACGTAGCGTGTGTATATAATATAATACACCGCCTTGGACCGGGAAAAATAATAATAATTGGCCGGAAAGCCGAAAGTCGTCTTGGGGAAGAGTTAGCGGCGACGGCGACATATATATATACCTACACTGCATCGCCGCCTCTGTAGCCCACCCGCACCCCTGAATCATATCCACATATATATATGTAACTGTAATACTACCGTAATATAGTAAAGTATATTATATAGCGCGTGAGCTGAGGTGCTCGATGCTATATAATTTATCAGCTATGACCAATGTCCCATGCTTTATGCTGTCAGGGTAGGTTAGATAGTATCCTATACCTACCTATACACACGTGAAATTACGTGACTTTTGAAATGCAAAACCGTTCAGGTTTGAAAACAATACAGTATGGAACGCTGCAGAGACAGCTTTAACGGTATATGCTTATACTATGTCAGAGCCTAAAAGCGTATACAAGGGGGTGTTTGGGTGGGGGGGAGGCTGCAAACGAATTGCATTTCGCGGCAACAATTCCTTTCGAATTGCGTTCCGAATATTTTCGGGGGAGTTGCGCGTTCTGATTATTTTTTAAGATCATACTAATTGCGTCCAAAATTTTTTTTTTTTTGAGTGCTTATTATACCAATTGCGTCTCGTATATTATAAAAACTAAACAGTATTTCGCTTTCCGTTTTTATACAGACTTAGGGCTTGTCTGTAATAGTAATTACTACTACAGGTAGATTAAAAATAAGAAGCAACTCATAAGAAAATTATCAATGCTTTAACGTAATCGTATTTATTAAATCCAAAATACTAAAATAATTGATAGTAATTAATAAAATAATGACCAAGAAATTCGCCTTTTTGCTAGTTCTATTTTCATAAATACAATATTTTTCAATGTGAAATACACGATTTCTTATGGAAATATGCCTAATGAATGCAATGCAAAACTATTTAATTTTGATTAGCTCTATATAGCTATTACTACTATACTATTATAATAGGAGTATAGCTGTAGTTGTATGGCATCTATCTCGGTACCTGCAGCTAACCTGGGACGTCTCGACTCGATGAGATGAAACCGACAAATCGACCGGGATTACCATCAGCAGTAATCGTATACGTCCGATTGTATAATGTATATTATCATTTACTTTTATATACAATACCTATAATTCATATTACGTTAAAATATGTCTGTATATAATACGGTGTATAAACCTATAACTATACAAAACACAGATTTCGGAATCCCACGTATTGTACAGGTACCTATGCATTATGACTATAATAAGCATATATCTATAAACGATAGCTCTCCGAAATTACTCATAAATACTATATATTAGTTACACTTTTATTATTATTATTTTTTTTTTCTTTCATTTTGTTACAAAATATTTTATTACATATTTATAGGCTCATATTTTTACTTATCGGTCTTCAAAATATCCGCTATTAGTTATTACCCACAATATAATGTATGGTTACGCAAAGCGTTTATGTTGTCATAAAATTAAAAAAAAAAAAAAGAGAGAGAGGAAACAAAAAATACCCGCAATAATCGGCTGCAGCGAGTAATGAATGGTTAAGAGTCCGCGTGTATATAATGTATAATATACGCTATTGTGTATCCAACCCTATCTCGTACGAGGGTAAAACAAAAAACTCGCGAGCCCTCTTCGATATATATATATATATATACTATATAATAATATATATATACTTAAGTAATTGATAGGGAGTGTTTTGATTTTTGAACCGTATACATTCGTATTCGTATTTATATTGAGTGGTCCCGCGACTGAAATAGGATTTGTTGTGTCTAGAGCCCTGCAAGGTTCAATAATACGTGGTGCGTTCAAAGAGAGCTCAACATTATCGAGTCTATATTATATTGTATTACGGCACAGTCCGTATTTCGTGTCGAATCAAACGAAAACTGCCAACCGATGATGATGATAATAATAATTGTGCAAGCGCTCGTTTACGGTCTACCTAGCTAATATTATGATATATTACATCACGAAATCGCACAATATTATAATGAGCAAACCAAAAACAGAAACGACAAACTAATTAAACACAATGCCCGCCTACATATTATGTGTCGTACATATTACAATATGAATTATTATTTATTGTCACAATATACACAATAATATTCTGCGCACTCGAAACGTTTATAATATATGCGACGAGACAAACGGTTGTAATAAACCCGTTTACCCGTGTTTATATAAATATATTATGTATAATATTAATATTATATAGGCTGTATGGACTATTGTTCCACCGTATAGCGTGACTGTTAAAGAAAGAGTTCGTTATTTACGTTATTCGCGTTTCGATTCGTAATATTATCATCATATTATAAATTTAAAATAAAATATTCGGGCGTCACTTGCTAAAAAGCATTCGCTCTCCGACGATGGAAAACTAAATGGGATACATATACCTATATACTATTATGATGACGTGTATACCTATATTAGCTATATTATAGAGTTGAGTTTGGGTGTAAATCTCCACCAGTTGAGTCGATAAAATAAAATTATATACCAATTGCGCTAAATATTTAAGTAAAGTTATTATTTAGCTACCTATAGTTTTTATTATTGCCTAGAATAAAATATTCATCGGCATTTATGAAAATCGTTACAATATAACAGTAAATAACGTAATTTGTACGATGTACAGCCAAAAATAGAAGTATATACTATTTGAAGGTATATCGTGTTCTGTACAAGGAAGAAAATGCTTACGACAGCCATTTCAGTATATGATTATCTGAACCGATAAACCCCATCGAGTGATATGGTGTTAACGAAGCATCAAGCGACAACATTACAGCAAACTGCTAAACAATAAGTTTAAATAACTATTGTAATTTTTTTAGTTAACATTAAACAGTTCTCTTAACCACTTATATATTATATAGTTAAGTTTAATCTAAGTCAAGAGGGGCAAGGATTCAAGCCCCCTCCCTACTTTAAAGATGGCATTAGACGCACATACAAAATACCAAATTGTTCAGGTAAATTTAATCTAAAACAATATAATTATTTAAAAAATGTTAATAAAATTCGAATACAATAAAATCTATATTTCTGCATTTATTACACTCGGATCATGGACATATTTAATTAATAAAGTACCTAAGTAAAATATTACAAAAAATCAAGATTAATTTAAAACTATGGTGACACTTACTTTTATTTACTCTTTTTTACTATTATAATATACGAGTATATTAATTAGTATAAATAATAAATATATTAATCACATTTACTTCATCTCTAAAAATGATTTAACAATAAGTGTATATGATTTAGATCTGATACAAAATTAAAAAATATACAAAATAAATATTTACGTGGAGTACAATTAAATGAATGCCTCCCCATCCCGTACTTTGTTCAGAATCCGTCCCTGCGCTACAATGTCTTATTATTATTGTTTCATGTATACACTATACGGCACAAGATTATTTGCTAGTTTCTATTTTCCACAAAAATAAATATATATATAGATGTATAAATAAACAATACAAAACAATACAATACTAGCTATACATTTTATTTTAATATTTTACTCTGACAATACATATAATAATAATAATAATAATAATAATAAATTAATAATAGGTACCATGTACAAGTTTAACAGCATTATTATACCTACGGGCTACAATACACTGTATCTATCTAATTTCCAATGCCCTTACAATATGTTTTTGCGTAATTGAATTTTCGACCCTGGAAAAATCTCAAATAGGTACAATATTGTTGTATATTATATCGACTCGATTGCAATATCGATACATGAAAAGGTCGTATTGAGCGCAATTCGTAAGCATATCCGCCTTCATAAGTAAATAATATTTTATATATAGGTATAATATACCTGGTATATACATTATATGGATTGGATGGTAAGAGTTACGGAAAAATTTTCAAAATAGGAAAATACGCGCGTGTCCTGGAAAAACAAAGGAGAACAAGTGCAATGCTCGTTATACTTAGTCAGACCCGCAATATTATAATTTTACACAGTCGCGGACTTTTTCGACGCGCAGCGGTGGCAGCGTAGTAAAACGTTAACGCCCTCCACCGCAACTAGACTTGTATATACATTAATATAGGTACATGTGCTTACACACACACACACGCGCGCGTGTATATATTTTAATAATAATACACAATAAATAATACACCTTTATGCGTATAATACCTTATGAAGATAGATATAAATCTGTATAATACTACTTATATGTGCACCTCGGCGCTATATTATGTGTATATTATATATACATATAGTGCACCTACAACCATACAGCGGTAAAAGCGTATCTGACTCCTATAAATCATGTTACGGTGCTATTTTGTATTATATATTTTATAATGGGCCATTGTTTGCTTGTCGTGTGTGTGTGTATATATGTGTGCATACAATATATTAGTGGCGGTCGTCCGATGACTATACGACGACGGCGACCGAACGGGACGAGAACTTTTGTCGCCCGTTTCGGAATCTACTCTCCCCCCCCCCCTCTCACTCTAGCACTCATCCTAATCATCGCCGTAGCCATTCCGCAAAAATAATTTATAAACCTATATATATATATAATGAGCTCGAACGCATATCATTACACCTGTAAAATATAACTTCGTGGCGCTATAGTGTGTGTTTGAAATGCACTCGACAGAGGTAAACACATATAACATTATACGCTTATAAAGCTTATATATTATGTATAGTTAAATTTATATGTACACAGAGCACGTGTGAAATGTTAGCACAGTCAGTTCTAGCGCGAAAATCTTAGGTTTAGATCAGGTTTATTACATTACCTACTAAAGTAGTCTATACTCTATATAGCTGATCCATCATGCATGCGAGTTATACTCGTTAAAATTGTCAATTCTGTGTGAATCAAACTTTATTCAATTCGTTACCTGTTAAAAATGTCAACTCCGTGTGATTCCTGTGGTTTTTTGTATGCAAAAATCGTAAAATCAAAAACTAAGTTTGAATATCTTATATAAATGCATTATTATGGTTGTATACAACCCGACTTCTCCCATGAAAAAAATATAAAATATAACGCTATTATACTCACATATAGGTTTATGATTTATCCTCACATAAGTTTTTGAGTAACTAAGTATATACTATAAACATATATTCAACTATTACCTCTCGTATTTATTTTAACATATAATTTCTTTATTCGAAATCATAAATGTAACGATTTATAATGCATGCTTTTACCTTATCCGCCTGAGTAACTATAATGGCGATAAATACTAATTTCCCACATTACTATTATTATATAGCTTCCCAGCTTGGCGTTTACCGTTCCAAAGATTTATTTTTTATTTTTGATAATTGTCATCGCTATATACAGGATACATTCCTTAAATAATACTTAAAATCTCAAGAATTTGAATAAATCCATTAAAAGAGGGAAAAAAGGTGCGAGCTTGCTTAGTGAATCGCACTATAGCTTAAAAAATGTTTATCGTATAAAAAGGATTTTTGACTAAGATTAACTCCAAATTTCAAATTTATGATGTGGTATAATAATATAATGAATGCCAAAATGGATTTGTCGTGGTACTACACGCGCCAAGCAAACGAGTACGCCTTCTCAACAACTCAAACGTACAACTAATAACTTTATTTTAAAAATATATAATATTCTATTTAGGATCCAGAGCAGCAATACATTTTATACTGTCTGGGCGTATACATTCGTTGAAATTAACTTTTCAAAGAATAACTATATCATGAGTACTTATGCTTAATCAGATTTGTCTACACTGAATATAATTAATTTAATTTAATCTAAAAATTGTAAATAGTGTACCTACCTATCTCATTTGTATTAAATTCGTGTACAATATGACATTGTAGGTACTAGGTATTAGGTAATCTCACATCCTTTTGGAATTAATTTAATTTGATTTGATTTGATTTTAATAATAATTAAATGTTATAGAGTTGATGACGTACCTTTGAATGTAATATATATATTATTTTTATATAACTACATTTCTGGTTCAGGGCGTAGCTCGTTGACGATGTAAGCACAAATTAACAGCGGTATATTAAGTAGCTCTTTTTACAAGGGAGGCAATTTTTTAAAGAATGATCAAATTTTAGTGGCTGCAATATTTTGAATCTATAAATGGTAATAATGGTAATATATAAAATTGAATCATTATACATACATTAATTATATTGCTAATATACAACTTTTTCAAAAGATAAAAATTTTGTTATTGAACATAATTTTTTTCAATACAAACAGTGTTAGTAATTTTAAGCAACACACCATTTGGGTACACTAAAAATAATTAAAAATAAATAAATACCTAATAGTTATACTTTTTCACCAAAGGAATGTTTAATCTATGATTAAAATTTAAAAAGTTAAAACAGATATTCACGCATACATAGATTTTTAGTATAATAACCTAACCTTTTTCAATCATATATTATCATCATCATGAAACGATTCATTGAATCTGCACAATAATAATTTAAAAAGCGGGCATGCCCTTAATGTTTTTCCGGTTATCATTATTTTTTTTTCTAATAATAGGTACCTAATGGATCAAATTAAACCGTTAGCATAAAATAATATAGTAGTTTTAGTTTCGGATATAACATTACCCGAAAATAAAAATATATAAAAAAAACATCTTAATATAATATTGAAAAAGTATGCAGGTATAAGTAGGTACTTTTATAGTAGCTATTATATCTAAATCCATATTATATTCATTATTTTATAACTTACGAGTTGACAATTATTTTTGATAATAATCTTAACTATACATAACTATATTATTTCATTGTGATTTTACCAGCATTTCCTGTCTAAACTATATTGTTCAGAAAGCCTGTATATATAGCTGACACTTGTGTTCTTTTTTTTCTACATTAACCTCCGAGTGTATAAATGAGTCGTCTCGAGACCGTTTCAAACAAAATAAACTTTGATTGCTTAGAGTACATATTCGAGAACGAGGTTCTTTTCAACAACGGACATTCTCACTTAACGCGTATTTTGCCGTTGTTGTTGTTTTTTTTTTTTTTTTCAATTTGATTAAAGAAGCATGTGTGAAAAGATTAGTGAGACACGACTTGTTTATTACGGTCGGTAGTTAAAATATTCATACGATGATACATACGAGCTATGTAGCAGTTGTTATTAACCCGGCTAACACATCGACCGTGGCGGAACAAAACAGTTTTACATAGCAATATATTTTTAATCGTCTCAGAAATATACACAAACAAGTACGAATAAACCATCGTATAATACCACACTGTAACATTATGGTACAAGTTGTATGCTCGTACGTGATTACGCAACAATTAACATATTAATATTTAAGAATGTTTATATAAGTGGAAAATCCAATCACACTTACGTATATACCTGCTTAATAGATATAGTTTGTCTTTTAACCTTAATTAAAAACAGGATTTATTCAAAAAATAATTAAGTATCTATAGGTTATAACATAACTGAATCATAAATGTAATAGGTCAACGTCTTTTTGGCATAACCACACATTATACATATTAATATATTATATTCAATCGTATATTTATTATTGCATGTTGAAACACTAAATTTTCCGGTTTAAATAAGTTGAGATGCTTGTTTTAAATCGTATCAATATTAATTAAAACACTAATTATTCTGTCGATTAACAATTTTTTCAAAGCAACATAACGGAATATTATAAAATAACTAGGTAAAAATAAAATGGTTTGATCATAAACAAAATTATTTATATTATTGTGTAACAATCTGGTCAATGTTTATAAAATATTAGATCAAAGTTTATTTTGTGCATTTGTGTTAATCTGTTCGAGTTCTATTGAATTCTCGAGCGCTATAAGCCTATAAAAGTATAGAAAAAGACATATCATTATGTAGTTATCGAAAATTATTGTGCAATCTATAATATACTTAATTGTACAATTGTTATAAAATATAAATGTTAAAACATTAACGAACTATGAATAATGTTGAAACTCTGTACCTTATATCTGACAACTGGTTACCAGGGTATCAACACTATCAACTTACTATATATAGGAGCATGCAAACTATGGGACAAGGAAAGATACAACATTATATGATTGTGTGATGTATATCATATACTATTTTTTCGGAAAATTATTATTTCATTACATTTTTTTAAACTTATTATAACGGCATATAAACATATAATATTAATTATCCGAAATACGGTTACGCGTTATTAAAAACTATACTCTGACTCGTGTATAATAATATTGTACCTAATAGTTATAATGTAGTGTTCATATTTTCCAGGATCGAAAACTATCAGAACGAATACCGTTGGCTGTTAAGTAGAGGTGAGGTAGGAGCGGTGTATAGTTAACACGATTTGCATGGTTGTAATCATAGCGTGTGCTCAAGGACCACCTTTGTGACAATGTAATATAGTAGGTCAAAAATCACGTAAGCGTCTATAAAAATATATATGCCATGTTTTTTAGGATTTTTGTTCGATCGGACATTGTTTAACTCTGAAAATCGTTTAATATGTACATACATCATTATAATATATTAGAGTATTATTGTGATACACCGGACGCGAAAACGATAGTGTGAGTTTCGTGAAAATTAGTACAAGGTCTGCCGAAATGTACGATTAATAATGTATCATTATTATTATTATTATTATTACTATTACTATTATTCTAGGACGTTATATTTTGTTTACCGTCCGACGGCCAAGTAATTGACAATATAGTACAACCAATAATAATAATAATAATAATTCGAGTAGGATAAATTATAAGGAACCGAAATACACCGGGGGACTGTGGGACAATGACGATGATGATAATAATATTAAGAAAGTAATGTATTACGTGATTGGGCCCGGTAGAAACACTAGTTAACTAAGTTTGTTTCCAAGTCATGTTATCATCATCGTCGCGACGTCGGATATACTTATAATAATCGAATGGTGTGGTCAGCGTCCGTGTGGATATCATTTTCAACCCGATCGTGATTTTTAATTATGAAAATCTAAAATAACATATATTTGAGAAATCGCGCAGCTAGCGCACAATGTCGTACGAACTTGCGAAGAATGATTATTCTGAGAGTGGATAACTGCGACTTATTCAACATTTTCATCCTAAATAGATGTTGCGAAATTTCAGACGGTCGCAAGTTGGTATTATTATAAAATTTGGTACACAATATTATGATAGTGTGTGGCCTAATTGTATGCAATACTTAACGTAGATAATGGCAACACTAAATGGTAAATAGATACTATAGAAAGCTCATAGAGTATGCTATATAATATGTATAATATATAATACATTAATACCTATCAACTGCAGTACTATATATATATATATATATGTGTATATATATATTTTACTAACTAATTTTTATTTAAACTAAATTTCTGTGTAATTATTATCCATTACTCATCCAATCGTTTACAACTTGCCTGGTTAAATTGATTGCATACGATATATTTAAAAAATATATAAAAATAAATTAAGATTCAAGCCAGGCTGCAGAAACTTACAAGTGCGGTAACGTTGATAATGAATACTATAACAGTATAGAAGTCTAGAAAAATAATTATTTCTTAATTTTCCTAATAACACAGGAAAACGTCAAAGGACGCGAACAAATGAGTTCCTACACAGTAATAACGTTATGTACGACGCTCTCGTATTCGCCACGAGCAATAATACTTTCACGAATTTAATATTTTTCGATATTTCTGTTGTTATACACCGTTTTGGGTAGAAAAAAAAATAGGAAAATTTGGAAATCTTTGTACACCTATCTGCAGGTAATACCTATACGATATTATGTAAAACGACGAAAAAGTAATGTATCGATTACATTAAAACGGACGACGGTATTATAACCGTATGTATTATATTATTAAATATTATTCAATGAGACGGTCAAAATAAAAATGATCAGTAATAACTATAATGAATATTATACACCGTAAGTTTCGTGTATACGTACACGCCACTCGTACAACAGACTACTACAACACTGCTCGTATTATACGCTATACGATTAATAATAATAATAATATATACGCATTTATGTATATTATGTATATATTGTGTTTAATATATGAGTAATCGGTAGGCGGTCATGGCTGGCTGTCACTGTATATATACACATTTGTCAGTCCGGATTCGGCTTCTATGTATATATACGCAACGGCGGCGCGCTGCCCGGTGAAACGCATCAATTCTTTCCATGGTTACCCGCGAGACCCTTCAGACGATCGTGTTGCTAACGTATTACAGTAATAATGCAGTATTATACCTATATATATATATATATAACAATGATAATAATATTATTATAATAATACCGACTCACTCGTGAACGAGTATTATGATTATCATTTTTTTTTTTTTTTTTTTTTTCTAATGGAATCTGGTAAAATATTAAAATTATATACGACACACACGAGTGTAAAATCGGACAGATATGTATAATAAGCATTCGTATGACCATATATCTTTATTGCCTACCTACCTATACCTTTCCCGTATCTTCCCACATAACCCGTTCGTGTACAAAACACAAAATAATATGGAATTGACCAAATTCTCTGCCATCGCGCGGCAGCGTGTGGTACGCTGCACCCCGTGGTCTGATCGTCTGATGAGTGGACACGGAACTGATTATCAATTTCGAGTGTGCTACTACACTACACGTTTTAGACAGGAGACAAGAAACGCATAACATATAAATATTACGTACCTACGTCGTATATATAATACGCTTATTATTGTTATTATAAACATTTGTAGTATTTGTGTACAACAAAATAATATTATTATGTAGGTACCTATCAATTCGAATGAAACAGCTTGGTGTCTGAAAAATACACATAATTTATCGCGTTTCCGTTCGCGCGTGCGCAAGACTAAAGGCAATTGACCGTCTCTGAAAGGCAATAATTATCACGGAAATATTGTAAAAAAAAATGTTTTTAAATACCACGATTCTGTTCGCCATATGTTTTTTATACGAATCCTACACTTGCGTTGTAAATTACGTATTTTGCCACTTTCTGTGTAGCAAAAAATACCCAGCTCAGTTTTCAATTATTATATAATATACCTATATTAAAACATGATCAATTCCCACTGGGGAGACTATTATTATAGATAATAGTAATAATTATGATTTAAATAGCACGTGCCATGCGGTAAATATAGTGCAATAATTGAGTTTTCGTGTCGAAAGTGGAAAATATTGATTAACAAAAAAACCTATATTATTATAATAACATAACATATTACATATGTGCATGTATACCTAAATGTACTGTTGTTTAATATTTACGTGTATTAAAATTTTATATTTTTTATTATTAACTTGACAGAGGCATATTACTCGCGTTCCTGAAAGAAAAACTAGAGTTGGTTACTCAACCAAACCGTATAAAAATAATTTAAGCGTGTGATAACTATAGCCAATAAAGACAGATTTCATGACAATTGTCTGACAACCAGATAACATATTATCATAATGATAAATTATTATACCTCAATTATAACCTTAATATAATATTGGTCAGGTACCTGTCGTTCGCTCGTTTCTGCGTTCTATAAATTCTTTCGTTATCTTTAGATATTAAACGGTTTTTTTTATTCGTTTTAAAAACGTCCGTTCTGGTCCGTCCTCGGCACTATACGCTTTACTTACTCGCTGGTAGCGTACCATCATTATACCACAGCGTCTTAATATGGCGTTTGGCAAATTATATTCCATAATGTAATAGCAAGAATCGAATCGTTTTTTAATCTTGCCAATTTTCGAATATAAATAAATATTGGCATTTAATTATTCGTATAATATTTTAATATTATTTAAATTATCTGTTTGTTAATATTATTACAATGGAGTAAAAGGTTGAGATTATTATTACATTATTTAAGCACTTGATTATATGATACTGGAGCAGCGTATTTAATTCATTCTAAAGTATTTTTAACTAATTTAGTATAACTGTAAGAATTAATAGCTATTAATAATATACTATAAATTTATTTGAATAATGAACACTTACTATTTGAAAAAATATAAACAGATATTCCTCGATATTATTTCAAAATAGTTTATCGCTATCATTGACCAAGATTTTCATTCAATAACAGAATATATTTTTAATTTTTAATACTACATAAAATAATAGTTTTTAATTTTTATGTTACGTAATACTCTATTTGTATAATTTTAATTGTATATAAATAACAATTAATAAATAAATGGAATAAATGGAATAGATGAACTGGAAAAATAATGAAAATAATGATTAATACACATTTTATAACAACAATTATCACAGTTATACTTTTTTGCAACCGAAACTATCATCAAAATACATTAAACGTGTTGGTACTCTGGTATTCATAATATGAAATATTTATCAATTTATAGAAACCCATTCACACGATACGCACATAGTCTGGTTAGTCACTCGTAATTAGCATACCTATTGTTTTGAGAACAAATAGAATGTTTTAGAGACTACTGAAGACTCGACGCGCCCCTTATTAATTGCAGCGATACCTACTAAGTATCTACCTACAAGTCTAATATTATATTATAATTTTTATACTTGAACAGACACAAAATAATTTTATCACAAGATAGAATGGATAGTTATTACTTGACAAACTACTATATGATATAGTTTTTTTGAATTCTAAGTGGACCAATAATGAATGTTTTTTCAATTTTTGTTTTGTTTCCGTCGTTGCCTTTTAGAGCAATTTTCAGTACTTTTCAAATAATCGAAATAAACAACAAACTAGAATTCACTTACTCAAGATCACCTCTTGAAAAAATCTATTTTGTTATTTTGTTGGAATTCAAAAAAGAATAGCTATAAAACTTGTATTTGAAATTTGGAAAATATGTATTAAGAACCATATTTTCTACCAAAATTTCAAATATTCCTGCTTAGTGTTAATTTTAGCAAAATATGATCTATTAAAACAAAAATAAAATTATTTAATTGAAGATATTACTCCTTAGATGTGAAACATTTCGCCACTACCCATATAATTATTTGTCTACTATAAAAATAAGTTACTTATAATAATATTAAACGTATACATGAATTTTACAATATTATGTTGACAGGCTTTTTTCGCTAAGAACCGTAAAAAATCTGAACATTGAGGTACACTCATCACCTATATTGGCTATTTTACATCAGAGCAGATTATCAGATGCTACATAATAATCGAGCATTCGAGCAAAGTAACTCAATGACTAGGTGTCGCAGTACTAACAATCTAAGCACAGACAAGTTTGTATTTTGTAGGTCAACATAATAATAATTAAACAACTTTTATCAGATATTTAATATCATTATGTATAGTCACGATTAATTTTATATAATGTGAATTATTTATTTGCTTGTATTTACTATTGCGCATTATTTGATAAATATTTTAATAATTTACTCAAGTAAAACTTAAAATCTAATGACTTGTAGATCGTTATTCGACATCACAGAGAAAAGAAACCATGATGCGTAGACTATTAAGTGTCTAGGTTTGATGTGAAGCGCTTACATTGACATTACATAATATATATATAACCTAGTGGTTAACCTATTCGCTTACCGTGGTATAAAATCATCGTTGGATGTAAATAACACTATATTAACTTTATTTTATATTATCTATATCTACATTCGATATTTTTGCATTCATTTTAAAACGCTTACGGTGTCTGTTCATCATTCGTCACGAAACGACCGTTCAAAATTTTTCAAGTACGTATAGGTACTTTTTTACTTCAATCTTCGGCCTATGAAAATCGAGACGGACCAAAATACCCGGACCAAGAAAGGATTATATTATTTTCTTGGTACGGTAAATGTTTAATATTCCTCGTCAATTAAATAGCGTGTACAATTTGTATTCATTAATTGATGTTAACCCATTATACTCGCTATACAAACTAGGTAATAAAGAATAATATTAGGTATAAAAATGTATAATTATAATTCACACGTTCGGAGAAATCGAATACCACGCTTGCTACAATTAACCGTGATCGAACGGAAATAATTATTGCCCGACCAATCGTCCTTACGATAATACAATACTTTGTGTACTAAATTATGCGAAGTTATACGGAACACAAATGAATTGCTCAATGGTACATTTTCTTTCGAAACACGTTGGCCAGAACCGCGGATCTAAGTCACAGCGACTAGATAATATTATAGTTGAACAAGCAACAACAACTACAGGAGCAGCACAAAAATTATATTACCTACTGCCAGACGTGTATACGCATAGGCGTAATTTGGGGGGGGGGGGAAGAGGGGGCAACTGCCCCTCCAGATATTTTATTGAGGGCAACTGCCCCCCTTTAAAAGTTATAACTTATAATTCAATTTCTATTTTATCATAGCAAAATTAAACAGCATAATGGATTATTTAATAATTAATAATAATAGATTTTTAGTTTTGACTTTTTGAGTGCCTAACCGAGCGCCTTCATATCGTAATACAAGGAATTGCAGATAGATGACAGTGAATAGTGATGTCATGGCGGGTTATTAGTTATTACCACAATAGCACAATGCGAACTAAGATTAGTTATATATACATATATGCATTGTTAGTTTTACTACTGCTTGCCCTCCCCCCCCCCCAGGATTGACTCCAAGTTACGCCACTGTGTGTACGTATATATGTATAAACGTAAACAACATAATGTTTTCTAATAATTGGGTCGACAGACATAAAACGGATTACAATATTATATTATATAATATTTTGGTAGGTACATTGGTTTGCGCATAAATTGCGTTACATTTACAAACAGCAGTTGTAAGCGTATGAAATACGTACAAGCGACGGTGATTAGTGCGTGGACGCTGTTTTTAGCAGCAATCCGTTATCCGTTGAATCAAAAATGATTTCGCGTTGTTATATTTGACCGCTTAAAAAACACTATTATAATCTTTCATTTACAGTCGGCGTCTTTATAGCGGACGAATTAGAAAAATAAATAGTTACCTACCCGAGTAGTCTTGCTGGGTGTGTAATTACTAAATCGTAGATTAAACATTTTTTCAGACCATTACGGCGCATAATACACGTTTGCGCGATGTGTAACCATAATGGTCGTTAAATATTTCCGCCGGTGTTGAAAAACTACCGCCGATGATGCCGCCATTGTATGCTGTTTGTATAGATTTTCGGCACATTGACGAATATTAAACAACAAAATGTATTACATTTTCAGATGATGATAGAATACGTTGTGATTTCTTATGACGAAACCTAACAATTGTGCCTTTATTATGTTTCTCAACTGTACGCCACTTGGAAAATAATAGGTAGATCATGGTATATATAAGACAATAATAATTTTTAGCGATCGCGCCCAAACGTTGCCGCACGCATGCGCCGTCAAAACGATACGGTGTATAGACAGCTGTCGGCAGAAATGAAGACGCACAACGAATCTGCCGGAACTGGTTTCTTCCCTTCCGCCGGAGTGGCCGTGGTCCGCGGTGCGCACAATAACATTATATTATTATGATACCGTAATAATATCCCACGGGATATTTACGCGTGATTTTTTATTTTAAAACAATGTCCGGTCTGCGTGCGTGTGTGTCGGCGTTCGGGTGTTGTGTGCGTATACGGCGCGTAACAAGTAGAGAGACCTGAGAATAAACATTCGGTAGGTAATGACACACACGCACACACACGTACGACGCAGGTCCGAAGGAGGAGAAAACAATGGGGTGGCCGTGATGACCATGTGCTCGCGGTGGCAATACCGGTTCGTCCCTTCGGCAGGACAAACCCGGAAACCAGTTTGCCGATGACCAACACCCCATAGTCCGCACGGCATTCCCATGAAAACCAGTTCTGACCCCTCGTGGACAATTAAAAAAAGAAGAAAAATAAATGATCGGAAAGAAAAGCTGCGCCGTTCCGTTTTGTGCGCATAATATAATGCGGCCGGTGCCGTATTAGGAGCTAGAAACTGGTTTTCGTTCCTTATAGTATGCGCGACGAGCACAAACACCCTGACCAAAAGTGGCCGTGTGAACCTGCAGGACGACGAGTATATCCCCGAAGGACCGTCGGGACATTTATATTATGTTAATGCCGACTCGAGTTTTAATATATTATATCGCTCGTTTCTCCAACAAACTTAACAAACCACCGGCGCCGTATATCCAATGGTCCATTGTTTATCCCTGTATAACGGTTCATTCCGTAAAAATAATTAAAAAACTTATCCCACGTAGGTAGTTAAAGTACCTACCGTTACAAACGTTTTAGTCTCCAACGTTCTCTTTTATAAATCAAAGTCTTTGGTTAACGTCTGCATAAGCCCGTAACGGTAACACGACGTTAGAAACTATACATATACACTGGCCTCTCTCAAAAAAAAAAAAAAAAAGAAATAGGAATTAATGTTTTTATTTATAAACTCTATTGAGCATTCAGCTGGATGAATGATGGGTCCTAGAGGTCGATAATACTCCCCCCCCCCCCCTAAAAAAGTAAGCATTTGCTTTTATCAGTTTTATTTTATTTAAAATGTTACAAAAAATGTTCATTTTTTTTTTTAATAAATCAGAAAATTTTTTAATTATTTAGTGTTCTCGGGGGTATCAAATATGTATTATAATTTATTATTATTGTTCAAATTATCTTATATATCTATTTTCAATCATAGGTACTAGCCTATGGATATATAATTTTTAGAATCTATAAAAATATGTATTTTTTTTTTAAATAATAATTTACCGATACAATAAAGATTTCATATTTTCATTATTCTTATAATTTTTCAGTCAATCAATTTTTTTTCATTTTTTATGATATAACTGATACAATTTTCTACCGCACTAACCACAAAAACACGTAAAAGTGAAAATTGTTGACATGCAATGTTTTCCGACCGTAGACGACCACTAACAATAGAGTGAAGCATAATATAATAATTTGATTACCACCATTTTGCTATCGATCAATGAAGTGTGATGTAGAAATTATTATGCTGTATAATATTTATTTGAAATTGTAAATTATGTACAAAAATATTACAATACACGAATAACAGTCGGCAAGTTTTTTTATTTCATTGGTCAGTGAAAATTATATGTTTTTTGATTGTTATAATCCATAATTTTTACTTGCACCACGATATGTTTAAAATATGAAATACGCTAAAATTCACACACAACTTATGGTGGAAGAATATAGTAGGTATATACATGACATGTATAATGTATAGGTAGGTAAATTATATCGTAAATATCCTGTAGGTGGGTAAATTAGCAAGAGCAAGTGTCGAAATAATTTCTCGAGCATTATGTCGTAAATATATTTTTTCAAATAAATTTGACAAACAGCTAACTCCATGACTTACCTACATGTATATGATTCTAATAGCGTTTATAATCGTTTGTGGTATATACATCAACACGTTTTTTGTTTGAACGAACTTTAGTATAGGTACCTACACAATTATGAACGGAAATCCGTTGATTTATTATATATATATAGTCGAACGACACATTCTACAATATTATGTATAGAAACACAAGCGTTTCTAGACAACCACTCACTTATTAACCACCAATTTTATTATTAGGTATCCGATCACTTGGGGCCATACTATATCGTCGACGGATATTTTTTATTTTTATATAAAACAAGACATGGAACCGACTATACCAATCATGGCCAATAACAATAAACGTAATTATTACGTCAATATATACTAATGAATGTTGAAACGATTAAAGTTAAGTCTGAGTAGGTTACCTTCAGTTTATAAGCTATAGTGGTGGATTATATATTATTATAATACATCACCATCATATGTCGTGATTAGTGGTTAGATACCAATATATAGTAACAATATAAATTTCTGTTGATCAATAACATATATTATATATATATATATTAGGATGAATCATAATGAAATTAGGTGAACGTATTTGTCGATATACATCGATATCCATTTTTTTATATTTTCGAGTATACATAAAATAATGAAAACATGGATATTTTTTTTCAATTTTATAACATTTTAGTTCGGTTATGGAAGATAATGCTAAATGACTCGTCGTTGTTTTCGATGCTTTTATATTATAACACGTTAAATTAAATTTTGATTTATTTTGTTTGTATATATAGTGCATTATTTATATTTCTGCAGTGAACGGTGTGCAGGAATCATAATTATAATTCATGACTCGTGATTAAGATTAACGAGTGATTTATGTTTACAGTAGTAAATATATTTTTATTTTAAACAATCTTACAAGACGTTATTGTAAAACGTTTTAACAATAAGGCAACTCACTCACCTTTTTAATATGCATTGAGGACTGCGGTATATTATACACAATTCCGAACTACTATATTTGCGCGTAAAAAAAAATACGTCTTGTCATATCTCTTGCAGGTACAACTATACAACGATATGTTCCCCAACATTTAAACCTGTTATACATATGTTTTTAGAATTGTATTATCTATAAAATATGTATGGTTATTAATTAAGCAAAGCGACAATATTATTATAGTTTACAATTTGTGACTTGTAGGTGATTCGTTATTACTAAACGTCGAAATACGAATAGAACGTAATAAAAAAATTAAAATTTTAATAAATTATAGATTATTTTATTCAATAAGCTCTATTATACACAGTAACATAACATCTTCCCCTACAATATTCTATACATAATGATATTAATGTTTGTCGGTGCACCGCCTGGCACCGGCAAATGTTTGTTTGTATATTTGCAAAATTTAGGAGTCCATGGCAAAATCTAACGCATTCATAGCAAATTCTTGATACCTGCAATTTTATAAGCCCAGCATAATGGGTTGATGCCAAATTGTTGAACGTGTAATATTATATTGAAATACATTTGGTTTGAAAAATTAATCAAATAAATACTATTGCAATTCACAGTGACGTAGGTATAGGTAATATCCGTAATTTTGATATACGAATACGGTAAATTTTAATTTACATGCAATATACGTTTTAACGATGCTATAAATAACGGGTGTTTTGGTATAGACACGGTTTTAATCAAAATCTAACCCCCTTGGTCAGAAAAGCAAACAATAACCGATATTTTTATAACATATATTGAGTTATATAATGATTATTATAGAATGTGTTTTTTTATGCTAACATGCAAGGGACACTGCGCTATACTTATTACAATAAGTTCGTAAACAAGAATAGAATTTGTTTTTTTTTAATTTCCCCCTCGTTAAAACATTTTTTATTTAATAAAATAAAATAAGGGGACTTTCCCGCCAAATATTATATTGACCGGTAGGTTAGTAGATACGAATATTTATTTTATTAATTGTATATTCATGTAGGTACCTATATTATTTCCTAAATCATTATAATTCGTATGTTAATGCAAACAATAAATATTATTAATTTAAGAAGAAAACGCAACTTGTGTTATTTTACATACCTAGCACCTAACTTAATAACACCGCTGTATTAATGACAGCGTTTAGCCAAAAGATGTTGAACTATAATTTTTTCTAAACAATTTTTATTGATATTTTGGACAGTGACACGTTGTGTCAAAATTATAATTAAAAAACGATATAATTTTTATAAACATTGCGCGAAGTTAGACAGTGTTTTTCGACGTACTCTTTAAAAAAAAAAAACAAAAATGTGCAACAAATAGGTATTGAATGCAATCGTGTAGTATATTATGACAGTATTCCCATACAGCTGTTGTATCACATACTGACTATATATTCTATTCATTTAACCATGTTGAACTTGCAGTATAACAAACATAAATAACGAGCTACTCCAATCGGTCCATAAAGATCTTAATATATGTATATTGGAGTTCAGTGAACTGTGATCTAAATAAGCTCGTGGGTATTGCAAGGACTTAATTACATTTTTTATAGTCTTCATATTGTTTGAATAAGATTCTCGGGTACTTAAATTGCTACGCCAATAAAACATCACGCTCGTCACTTTTAAACATATTTTTGACTACGGTCCAGAATTTGATGACTTTACTTTTTTTCGTTGCAATACTGCATTATTGGCACATTCGTGATGAAAACGATTATATCACACGTTATAACGGTTGTGATTTTTTTTTTCCTATGATGAGCATTTATGCCTAACATATGTATGTATTATAGGAGTATAGAACACATACAACATACGGAAATACGTTTATTTCTTGAACTTAAATCGATCATTAATATAATTTTTTTTCTACATTTAGATCAATTTAAGTCAAACCCCGTGATCAGCTTAATCAAATGAAGTCAAAATTATGAATGTCACTTTGCCAAAGTATTAAATTAAAAATATTTTAGTTGCAAGATGTAACGATTTATAATTTATATATGGAGTATATAAGTTGGCATGAAAATGTCATATTCGCACAGACATTCATGGGAGGATAGGAATATAATATAAATTAAGGAAGGCCACGAAAAATTTCGATCATACATTTTATAGGGTTGTGGATGTAATTGAAAATAAAAAAACATTTAAATTTGAAAAAATTATTTATGAAACATGTCAAATTATATGTCTACGTATGTATTTCGACTATATCGTACATCGTTTTACCTATATGATACATTTTCTTCGTTAGTTTATACAGTATACATAAATTATATTGATTAAATATCTAAAAATGTCAAAACTTAGATTAATGTTGAATTTTAGTAATAATAATTGTACAACCCCCAATGACCGAAGTACGAGAATAAATAAGATTCAGTATACAACCAGTATAAACTCTATAAAGCAATAAAGTTAAGTTTTTGTTGTTGAGTAATTTATAAGTGTTTTAACTAAACTTTGTATATTTTTCTGTTTATTAAAAACTTAAAAGTAATAACTGCAGAGTATATTGAGATTAATTATTTTAGATTATAAACTAAGTTATTATCACTTACAAATTGAATTAACATAATTAAACAACCAAATCTTTTATTAGTTTTAAGTAATGAAAATAATTTAAAAAAATACACTTTGGTAGGCATTCAAGTGAATTTTTCGCTAATTAATTTTTACTTATAAAGTTTCGCAGATTATAAAAACATGAAAAAAAATGTTATAGAGGGTTCGTTAAAGAAAATATCCCCTCTCTTTAGTACTGTCCATATAATAAGTACAAAATACAAATAAGAATAAATAATATAATTTTATTATGATTATTGTGTTTTAAAAATATTGCCACTTCTGCAGTTTTGCATATTATTATAGTAATTCTGTTATATAATATAATTTAAAAACGCGTTCCATAAAAAAAACTGAATTAAAATGGTATAATTCACTGAATTTATAATACATTTTGAATTCATTTTAATTTGATACTGATAACTGAAGTACTTAAGGAATATTAATAAAGTATAATATCTAATATTATGTAACATTCATTATGTAGGGATAAGTAATTTAATTGTAATCTAACTGTATAAGGTTGTTAATACAATTTAATCTTCAGGACCTATGTAGGTTGCCAGTCTACTTTACTATATAATATTATGTTATGTTGGTATTTAATTTAAAACTGTGCTTAGTGCTTACCTATAAATTATAAATAAAACTATTTTCGACAATAGTTATAATTCATAGTTTACAGTCTGTATTTTGTATATTGTTACGTACATATTGTGTCCGTCACACACGCCTCGTGTCAAATAGATGATTTATATTAATTATTACTGTAACAATATTTTTAATTATTAAATCATTTGCATCATTTGAATATAATATGTGTCTATCTAGTAACATACCTGCAGCTACCAACCATGGTCTACGTATATATTATAAAATTAATTATTATACACTAATTACTAAATATAAAATGGGATTTAGAATCATAACTCATTATGTCCAACTAAAAATGTACAAACAACTAACCAACATGTTATTAATAAAATATATCCAAACGTTAAGATGTTATCCGCCGATAGTTCTAAAAATTAAAGACATTTCGTGTTTACGAGTTCGATTATAACAAGGGAAATGTTGCGTAATATTGTTCGGTTTATAAACGGGACCTCTAAAATTGAACCAAATAGGTAGGTTGTATTTTTTTTGTTTTAATTGGTCCAAACGCGTCCTGTCCGCACTATAGCTATACAACGAAATAAACGCCATTTGTCCATTATCACGTTGCCAACTAGGCCGTGTTTGCGCAATGATAATTGGAATCACGGCACGTCCCATCTGATCCATCTCGGGATTTCTAATTATAAAATTATATCATTAAGTTTTTTTTTCTCTTTACACTTGGGCCTTATTGCTCCTAAGTCTTTAATAATAATTATAAAACGCATTCGACTCAACACAGAAAACTCACAGACAACATTGACGCCGCTAGCACATTCCATAAGCCACCGCCACCGACACCGCCATCGTTCGTGTGCGTGCGTGTGTGTTATATTAAAAACCTGGTCCAAAAATAAAATATCAATTTATCCGCCACCGCCGTTCTTATTTTCAGTTAATTAGTCGCCCTGGCACTGCGCATTAGTTATAAAACATAGTACGTTTCGCGTGTGTGCGTGCGACCGTTCGTGTGTGTATAAGGCCGACACCAGTAACGGCAGTAATAATAATGATAATAATAATAATGGTAATAATGAACGTGTGCGCACACGATAGAGTCTGGATCGCTATAATTAGAAACACCGTGTGGCCCTTCTGATTTTTAATGGAAAAACTCAATCGTCGTTACTGACGCAGTGACGCGCCACATAACCAGTGGTCAATAATAATATTATGATATTCGTTATACTACCTATAAAAATTATGGTATGTTATTATTTTGGTTAAGTTTTTAAGTATCAAACTATTCACACCATCGACCAAAATACCGAATTATTGAAAGATGTCGCCAAGATCCCAATAACTACTATTACAACCTTATACCATGTATATGATATAATATTTTAAGATTTGTAATTTTCAAAACTAAACGATGATCAATTCCGAAAAGACAATACGTCTTGAAAACAATAGGCCATGAAAAATTTTATTTTATTTCTCATACGTTCTCAAAATTGGTTCTTAAGATTTATAAATAATAATTAAAATAAGTAATTAGCAAAATGAGCATATTAATTTTTTTTTTAAGAACACGCGTGTAAAATTAAAAAAATGGACGTATTTTATTCATTAAAATATGTGAATTCACATTTTATTTGAACTTTTAAAGACCGCGGAGCAGCATACATCTTATATAATATATGCAATGCGCATAGTTTTTCTTCATTATGTATATTATTGCTTAATTTCAAAAAATATATATTCATAGTTTGTGTTGTAACTATACGTAAGTTGAACATAGTTTAAACAGCAACAGAAAAAAAATATATTAAAGCGTTTTTTAACTGGATAAATAGTTTGACTGTAGGAGAATTCTAAGATAGAATATATAGACTCTACATACGAGTATATATTGGCCTGTGCACTGTGCAAGACATATATTTTATATAATAAATTGTACATTAAAAAGTAGTATACAAATTTAATAATATACATTTACATATACAACTAAGAATAGAATATTGCTACAGTGTATATATTATACTATATATACTATATAACCTATACCTGTGCAGTATTAAATAATAAATATTCATTTTTTCGTAAGTCTGCAGATACCATGGTATTGTTTCGTTCGAAACATAAAATGCATACTATTATAATATATATGTATATATTATATATATGTGTGATGTGTCGTGTGTGTGTGTACTTTACTATACATTACTGCATTAGGTATATAATATTATAATATGAACAAATAAATCACATACTGCAGACAATAATAATGTTCGTTCAAATGGTTTGATGAAATCCAATTTCACCCGTATATGGAGATTATTTGTACGTATATATATGTATTATACAAGTGTGTTTTTATATGATGCCCTCCGATCCGTAGCCAACCACTGTCAACGGTAAATAATACGGGTTGCACCGGTGTATTATGAGTTATGACGCAATACTGCACGCAGACCCTTCTAGGAGAGACGCTCAAGAAGCAGCACGTTAATGTTACAATGAATACAATAACACATTTTATCTGGGATTGTTGCGAGAAGAGATATAGTATTATAAGTATTTTCATTAAGCAAAACATCCAATGCCTAACGAGAAACTATGTTTCCCCCCCACCAAAAAAAAAAAAAAAACATTTATAAACTTGTAGACAACGTTTTGATGTTTTTCTGAAGCACCATGTGCATCCAGCCTTAAATCCTGTATTGTGGTCAGTGTTATTATTTCTTCTCCAAAAGATTCCTGTTGTAACGTGTCACTGTGTCAGTGACTTCGCAGCAGTCAATTATTTGAGCATATTATATAATATGTATAATATTATAATATTTGGTTTTAAAAATTTTTATAATATTCCCGTAAAAGTATTAATTTTTAATTCGTAATCAATTAAATAATAATATTCAAATTTATTTTTTAAATTTATTGATGGATCAACACCAACACTATACAATAATAGTCATATATACTCATTTAACACAAAATGTTATTTAAATAACCTAACCAGTAACCATGTTAAACATGCTTCACTTTAAGTCCTAGCCAAAATTCATAAGTCAATGCAACCAAAAATCATGTATTGAAAAATTGTTTGTTAATCGTAATATATTCATAAAAAACACTTATAATATTTTATCACAAGGAAAATCCTAATCAAATATAATTCCAGATAAATTTTATATTGAAGTAGAAACTACAGGTTTTAAGCAAATTATTATATGCAAATTACTTAAAGGTAAGAAATAATTAAAGCACATAATACCCATTAGTATATGTGTATTTGTATCAAATATAAGTAAAATAATTAAACCATACATTATGAGACTATAATTTTTTGGACAAATTTCGAATTACGCTTTATATACCTACTTCGCGTATCCGGATTATGAATTTTTTCTGATTTTCTATACAATGAAAATGAACCAATTGTATAGGTAGGTATTATGTCCATTAGAAAACTATAAACAAAAATTGTATACTGTAAAAACATTTTTATAGCATTGTATAAAAAAACATTAAGTATGTACGTTAGATGACTAAAAAAAAAAATAGAAAAAAAAGAATTTTCAATCTTCTTTGAAAAAAAAAATACGTTTTTACTTTCATAAACTCTCAGAATTTCCCCTCTGTAGTAGTTGATTGATGATGTCATTGAGCTTCAGGTTATGTGAGGAAACCATTAAAAAACAATGAAAATTTTCGTTAACAGCGCGTGCCGATTTTATGTACGTTCAGATCGATTCCCATTTTTCGTTCGGCTTTTATCTATGTTTATACTATGGCAAACCATTCGGAGGAAATGAGAAACTTCCGGTGTCATCGATAATAGCGTCTTCGATTCTTTTACGCTTAGAGGGCTATCCGCGTTTCTTTACGCGTACAGAGGGCTATCCGTGTTTCCGGCTGGTCGCGATGACTCCGATAAGAAACTTCTTATCGTGTGGTGGATGGCGAGGGGCGATGAGAAACGGGAGATCACTAACACACAAAGTTAAATTTCCGCACACAAGGGTGACGCGAAAACTTGGGTACTGCATGTTGTCAATTTTCATCATGTGGAGGAGTGGAGCTCAATGACTGACGTAATATCCATATTGTGCTCTGCAAACCATTTAGGTCGGGACTTCGGTGTTTTGGTGCCTGGTATCTATACTATTATGGTGATCGTATAGGATTAACTGACGATTGAAAATAAAAAACCAAGTGAAATAAAAAACACCTAATGCGATTTAATCGGGTTCCATATCAGACCTTTTCGTGCAAACAAATCGGTGTGCTAGACAAAAGATAGTCATGCAGGTGGTTAAACATCGTCAATGCCGTCGTTACATTAAAAACCATCCAATCGGTCAATAAACCAGTGCTGTATCATAGTTTATATTATATACATACAGGTGTATCAAGCATTATAATAATATGTTTATTCTATTATCATCATAAACAATTTGATTGCCGTAGCTTTTCCCAGATCATTAAAGTGTAAAGGCATTATTGTTTAGTATTATTTGAAACGATGTGTTCAATATAGTATATCTGGCGGCGGCTACTGTTATTGGGAATATTGAGAAGAATATAATATCATGTATAACATAATAATAATATTATGTATAAATAATAATCTGATGATCCAAAGCGAATCGATTTTTCTCCATAGGAACTCTAACAACTAACAAGTTGTTGACTCTTATGATGCACATTATTTTTGTGCTAGTACGATTTACACGATTAAATTACAGTTAAAGATCAATATTTTTTTTACTTACATATTATTATATTTCACATTTCATTAGAAAATTGAAATTGACGTTTCCAAAAATCATGTAAATTATACCCATTGACGGTAAATCAACTAGAACATAAATTACCAAGGATATAATCTAGTTGTGAATAACGTGAGAGTGTTGGACAACTCGGATAGTCAGATTATGCTGCTTAAGAACACTAACTTTAAGGACTATATAATATAAATAGCATGACAGGGCGAAATTACTATATAACATTGTATAGAGATATTACGAGTACCTATATTGGATGTAAATATAATATTAATATATTAAACATTAGATTAATGTTTTGACTGTCAATAAATTGTTATTTATAATTTATAATTTTTTTAAGATTTTACGTAAAACGTAATAATTCTACTTTTGACCAAAATATGTACCAAGGATAATATTACTGCACAATAAAAAATTAAGATAAAGAAAGGTAAGATGTAAAAAGAATTTTAATAAATACTTAAACTTTCTATAATAAGCTTAAACTGTGCTATTGATTAAACGAGTGAAATATATTTTTTATTGCCTTTAAATTAAAACTAATTAAAATATTAACATAAGAAATTGATTTATATATTAATAATTTACCTGATCTAATCTAATATACAAGAAAAACACTAGAAAACAGAGGTAACCAATCTAATAATATTATGTATAGTATGATATATAAATTTCAGAAAAAAATTATTGCTGTAAATATTTTAATTGGAATAACTCTTCATTATACATCAACATAAATATTAATATATTGATTGTTGAATCAAATTAAATATTGTTTTCACAAAATTTATTTATTAAATCTTTTTTTAAATGTGTTTTATATTCTAAAAATTGAATTAGATATTTATAAAATATAGTACTTAGTATAATACACTACATATTATAATAGTAATTGATAAAAAAAAACCATAAAAAATCTCAACTTACTTGGATAGTTACAGCAATACTTAGTTTAAATGTTTGAATGATTTCCTTGACGTACCTATATGTAATCTTATAAATAATATCATTACATATTTTTTTTATCAATTGAGTGACCAAGCCACAATTTGTATTTTAGATACTTTTATTTGTTCTCTTGCCGCCAAACCGACACGGTGTTTATAGTTTTTTTATGACGATTGAATAAAATTGGAAAAATAATCAAATTATATTATAATAAAATATTATGCTGTGTAGTTATACATGCATTACGCGGTGATGTGTATTTTTTACATTTCTTTTAAAATATTTTAATACTATTAAAGTCTAGAAGATTTGCATTGTTGATTTAGGCAAATTCGACGCAGTAAAAATTGTTTGACTTGAAAAATATTTTATTTTTCCTATTATAATTATTATCACATTTCCGACAAGGTTAAATTTATTGGGTCCAAATAACTGACAAAGAAACACGTACACAGTATACGACAGTATTAAGATAAGAAAATCTTAATTAAATGTATTACTCAATATTATGATGCACGTGTATTTGAAATTATCAAAATAATTGGACTTTTAGTTTTAAAATTAGTTTTTAATCACACGTGTTCTGCTAAATTATTTTAAATTCTTACTAATTAAGTAATGTCATTATAAGATTAAACAAATATGAGTTAATTTTGTGTTTTAACTTTGGAAAACACATTATATTATTATATAATAACGTAATTTCTTCAATAGTAGCTTTTGTCCGTTTGATATGAACAATTTTGAAAACGTAATCATTTGAGATGATTTTATCAAACAAAATATTGTTGTTGTACTATCATGATTGCATTACAACACTAAAATACTTAGAATTATACTAAAAAATCGAGGTTTTGAAAACAATGCGTATTAACGAAAGTACAATATTAGTACAAAATTATGTACCTACTTACTACTTAATATAACAGCATTATTTGTTATTAGACAATATGGGCATAGTTGCGTAGACTATCAACCACATCGTTTAAAAATTGTACAATGTACAAGTGACTGACTTCACCACATCTGTTTTGCATAAAATAAACACTTTTCTTTGTTTAATTTCGTGCCTATTTTAATATTTAAAAAAATATCATTCGATTATAGCGGGGATAATAGATTAGAAGCAATATAAAATGTTGTTAATAAAGTAATGAGGTAGAAAACATATTATTATTAGTGCACTGTTAGGTCTTAGGCATGATTCCTACTGATTATACATTCATTTACATTTCAGAAATTTCCAATTTCCATAGTGATATTATTATTTCGAAACCTGGAATAGGTAATAGTCCCTATAATACGGAGCGGTGTTTGACTGTGCTTCCACATTCGTTACGCAATAGAAAAATAATATTTACTCAACACGATCGTAATAATATTCTCTGAAATATGTATATAATTCGTTAATTCATTGCGGCCGTGGTTTAAGTCGAATTACGCTTTGCGTCTGGACAGGTTAATTTGCATCAATCGCGGTGTGTACAATATTATATTATGCATTATTATGCACACGGCCAATTCTTTTTTGGAGAAAAAACATATTGTGCGGTATGGTTCGCGCGTGTGTGGGAAAGAAAAACTCGAATAATACACAAAATAATTTTTCAATTGCCGGTATAGTCTTAAATCGTTTCGGAGACGTCGGTCGTCGGGAAATGCGCAAATGCGTTTACATATTATTATTATCATTATTAGAAGTAGTAGCAGTAATAGCACCCATTATGGGGCTGTTGTATTATACTACTCTATCAGGAAATTGGGCGAAAGATTTGCACGCGAATCGGTACGTGAAAACCGTAAACGAAACATCATCGGTAATCACGTGACTTCTCATGTATAGACGCGTGTACAGGTAATAGGTATGCGTCTATTTGCGAGTACCACTATATTATATATAAATATTATTATACTTGACGAGAAAACATTATGAGTGAAAAAAAAAAAATCAAATTGTTTTCCCATATAATACGTACATACCCATGTACTGTATACGTGTCATACCGAGCGAGTTTTATCAATTATTTTTGGAAATCGCCCGAAGCGTTTTATAAATAGCATGGTCGTTCTGCCTGTATACGTCGTATTATAATATTATAATGTAACATAATATATATTATATACGTACACACCACAGTGCACACACCGTAATTGACGGACGATATGCGTACGCTGAATTTTTCTCGTTCTAACCGTGTCGACGATAGCAAAAAAAAAAAATCGTCGACTTGTTGCAGGCAATAATAATAATTTATATGATGATATGCAGATGACGGAGAGGGATACGACCGATGATGGTGTTGATGATGATGGGTGCCGATTTCGTATAATATAAATATCTGACGGACAATACTGTTTTCGACCGATTCGCAACGCCCAGCCGACTTCGCCACAGCCACCGCTGCTGTTATTATTCTTATTCTTATTATTATTATTATCATTTATCACCATCATGTGTGAATGTGTGTGTATGTGTGTGTGTATGTGCAGGCTCGCGTGCGTGTGTGTGTGTGTGTGTGTAGTAGTGGGTTAAACGAACTGCTACAACAACAACAATAATGCTAATAATAATGATGAAAATAATAATAATAATAACCGTCTCTCGTGGGTGACCGCGAAATCCGACGCGAAATATAAAAGAATCGCGCAGTCATTACCGTCATATAATAATACCTATAATATCCTATAACATATCATGTAGGTGCGTATGGAGATACGTGCCCGCGTTTTATTATTAATGTATATGATATCATATCGTATGTGTATCGATTCTTCCGAATAAATGTGTAGCGGTTTTCTGAAATGTACTGACTCTGGTTTCCCAACGTTTCTTGAACATAATATTTTTCCTGCGAAACATCATATCGGTTTTCCAACGTTATTATCCGTTAGTGAAACATACGCGGTAACCGGTAACCAGAATCTTCTACGTTTATTTTAATTCTTATTTTTTTTTTTCAAAAATATTTTTCAACGCGTACCCTACACCCATTTCCCATTGTCTTGTGCGTATTACAATAATAATTATACACCTAATCTGTAAAATAAACGCACAGACGCACAGTCGCATTACGTACTAATTTGTTTATAGCTTTGTATTATAGTTGTATACACTTATTACTTGTATTTGTATACAATACAACGGAAACGGATTCTTAACCAACCCAGTAATCAACAACCATCACATATGATCTCGTCCATTGGCATTTGTACAAAACATGTAAAGAATTTGGTATTTTATGTTTACCTTTTATTTAAAACACTATCATTCAGCTGTAAACGTTTATGCTAGACGTGTAATTTTTTAATTCTATTAAGAGTACGTAACAGTGGTATTTGTTGTCTCCGTCTTACCAGTGCGTAATATAGCAAATTTACGCTCAACAGAACAAGAGCAGTAACTCTTTTAGTTTAAAAATTACAGTGAATCGACCAATTATGAAACTTGACGGTAAGAACATTATCTGTGTTTGTGCGTTGGTTTTTTACGATAATTCAATTTTTAAGTGAGTTATGAGCATTTTTATCGTACTGTATATTATATGCTCATAACTCACTTAAAAATTGAACTATCGTAAAAAACCAACGCACAAACACAGATAATGTTCTTACCGTCAAGTTTCACAATAGGTCGATTCACTGTAATTTTTTAACTGAAGGAACTACAAGTGTTCTGCTGAGCGTAAATTTGCTATATTACGCACTGGTAAGACGGAGACAACAAATACCACTGTTGCGTACTCTTAAGGTATCGAACAAAGTGCACTTTGATTTTAATGTATGTAATATGTAGGGCTAGGATTTGTATGCAATAAAAAATTGTAAAATATGCATTTTATTTACCAAAATATGCATTTTAATTTCTATCTTAGATTTTATATTGACCGACATACTTTTATTAATTGTGTTTATCTTTCTCCGTCAAACTATTCAATCTTTAATCGCATACCATATGATTGTATTTATAAAAATAAAATTTGTGTTTGACAAAAAAACTCAGTTTTATACTTTAATCAGCAGAGCTAGAATTAAATATGAAACATTAATATTTTTTTTTTTTTAATTTGCATTTTATTAAAAAATAATTATAGCAAAGCGATTACAAAAAATATTGATATTAAATTATAAATATTAATTACGAAATATAGGTACTATAAAACATGCATTTTTCGCATTCTTATAATCGAAATATGCAATAATATGCATTTTATCCAAAATTGCAAAAGCATGCAAAATAAAAACACCACCATTCATCTCATCATAAGGTGATTCGTGGACATTACTGACAAAATCAATAATCAGAAGTCGCAAAAAAAACATGCTGTTGCATACAAATCCTAGCCTTGGTAATATGTATTACTCAATTTTTGTTTACTGATGGATTTTATTTCGTAACAAAATCACTGTATCAGTCACATTTCCGAGCACAAATCCGTGTGAAATTTGGATACTTCAACGGATTTTCGTCAAAAAAAATTGTCAAATTACTCGATGATAATATTATAACGATTAGATTTTTTTTTTGATTTTTTATTCTCGATTGAAATGGAATCATGCAGGAAAAATATATTAAGTGTTTGTGCACAAATATAACGTTAACTATACTCGTCGATGTCGATGTCGTTAGTCGTTGCCCGTTGGTTACAACCTACAGGTATAATAAGCATACATATATTATAGTCCGAGGAGAATAATGAAACTAGAATTAATCGTCTGACAAGACCTTCTGGCTTATTGAAAAAACAAACCCTCATTGTGCGGTCTGGCGTGGAGGGACACATTGGTATTTGCGCAAGGGATGAATAAAATTTGATTTTTTTATCAAAACTGTTGCTCGTCGTCCGGCAAAACAACAGCATAGGGGGAGGGGGACAAAGGTCAAACCGGTTGGCTCCCGAAACCCTCATGAACAATACGGCACTCTCCCCACCAAAACCATCATGCACTAAACATTGATATTACGATCTTATCTCTTGATGTTAATCTGGTCGGTACCCTTCTCGGTCACGGCTCATTTTATCTCCATCGGCGGCGGAGGTGGCGTTTTTTTTGTTTTGTTTTGTTTTTTAATCCAACTGTTCAATTCGCAGACATGATTTTACGTTTAGGCAATAATATTTTTGTCGTTTTTATGACCAATGCTTAAATGCCCAACATTATTACATGCTGCAGCAGTACACGCAAATGGTCACAATTAGAATGATGAATATCCATTTGGATGAAAATAAAAAAAATAGATTTCTTCACGACGCACAAAAGAAATAAATTATCAAACCCTAGTTTTGCTTATTGTTTGCTTTATTTTTTTTTTTGTTTCGATATTAAATATGACTGTAAGAGAGATGAATAAATTGACCCTAAAAAAAAGCGAAACGCGTGTTTGTTCAGCTACAAAAAATATGTTTTAAAATGTTTAATAGTTTTAATAATGTTTCATGTTTTAAAGACAAGAATGATTTCACAGTGCAGCATAGACCGTAAAAATAAATCACACCAATCAATAACACTAATTAGGTTACCGAAATAAAATTTTGATTACAATTACAAAATAGAATATGTAAAACGATTTAAAAGTCACCTCTCGTGGAAAATCATCATGCCCGCGTGACCAACCATAACGGCATAACTCACTATACGTATAATAATATATAGGTTCGCTGGATCGCGTCCGTCCGTCCGGTGTATAATAATAATATAATTACCATAATTATACATACATATAATGCCATAATACGCATAATGTATATTATAATATAATGTGTATAATTATATGTACAGTCAACGGGACCATTTCAGTCTGCGTGCGGACAGATCTCGACGACGGTATTTATGGAATCCGACGTTTTGAAATTAAAAATTCTTCTGTCGGTTTATGAGTTATGAGTGTTATGACATACACTCGTCGTTTCGGCAATAATATCATTTATTGCAGTGATCACTGCAAAGGTTACTTCGCTGCATGCTCTATATGACTATGTAGATATATTATTGTTATATCAACATATACCTTTGGTGTACATGAGTTAAATGAGTAATTAGTTTCTACAGTGGTTAGGTGCCTATATATAATATACTTTGCGATACTTCGATCGTTGATGTGCACACACACACACACACACACACACACACACACACACATAGACATCCGGGCAAACAAGACGTACACATATTGTACTTGCGTGCACAATGGTCAACGAGTATGTATGACGAGGATATAGTGACGAGAGGGGAAAAATGGAAAGAGAAAATAACACGTCGGTCGGTATAGTGGTCAGCTGTGGCGGCGGCGACGCAGGGGGTGCCGGAAAAAATAGTGTTCGTAGAATCGAATTTCCCCCGAGGAAAAGTCATCGGCCGCCGTCACTAAAACCATAGGATTCGAGGAGGTTTTCCAATTAAAACCTCCTCGTCCTCCATTCCACCGCACAAGTGTACCGTATGTGTGACTGTGTGTGTGTGTGTGTGTCGTGTGCACGTGTATGTGTGTGGTATGTGAGTGTGTGCGAATGTGTAGGCGCTCTAATTAAAAACCCTTCGGTTCGTCCGGGCTAATTGCTTTATTTTTCTTTCGACGCTTCCCTCCACGACCGTCCCACCCTGTCCGCGAGCGGTCTCTTTTTCTTCTCTTTTGTTTGTCTTTCTTACCGCCGCCACTGCCGCCGACGTCAATTTGCGCTCGACCCGCCGCCAGCGGATCGCGTTAATTTGGAAGACGTCCAAACCGAAACCGTAACTTAAATACATTGTTCTAGCAATAATTATTATTTTTCTATATACCCATGCGCGCGCACGTCAGTCACACTAATATAAGACATTAGCCAAAAATAACGACTTTTGCAAAACCACTTCCCCGCCATTGCATTATTCGATACTCTTTAGTAATAACTAGTGTGTTGTATTATTTATAAATTTATAATATATTGAATGATTGTTTAAGATGGGAATTGATAGAGTACTATCATGAAACTACACATGCATTATCGCATGTACACAATATTATAGTTAATCAATATTGAGAAAAAAAGTATATTTCTAAAAATATTAATAACTTATAACCATTTTACATTTTGTACATTTCCATACATTTATTTATTATTTAATGATCTTTGAATTTTTTCAATTTTCAGAATCTTATTAGAAGAAATTTATTAATTTGCTATATTTTTATCAGGATAGTTATTACGTAATTTATGTCAATCTAATAATTGCATACGTAACTCTTAAAACCTCATCAAATATTGCATAAAAATAAATATACTATCAACTAATGTCCTTTTGCATCTTATTGTACCTTGTTTTGGTTTAAATATCTGCAAAATACCGGTTTTTAATTATTGTATTTTCTTGGAGATTGTCTATTTTGTTTTAAATCATACCGATAATAATTCAAAACTAGTTTAAAATTTGCATTTACTCGTATTAAATATATATTATATTATATAGATTTTAATTAACAATATGATATTCATAAAAACCTGAATCTTTTTTGCATTTATTTATTCGTTACCTATGTACATTTAGGAATATATTTTGAATAATTCTCAATACCTATTGGCTATTGCCTACATAATTATATTTCGGGCAGATATAGATCTTATTGTTGTTAATAATACATGGCTTGTTATTCAAAATGTTTAATGTATCTCTTTTATAATAAACTTGTCTCGTTTTCATTGACCAGCTGTGACTTCACTGCTCGCAATGTGTTTCACTGAATCAGAATTGATATAAATAAAAATACGAAATAACAAATGTAAATTAAATTAATTAATTCAAATTATACAAGACAATATACACGGCAGGGTGTATCATTATTTATATTACAATATTTACTGAAGAGGAAACCAAACAATTTCTGACGAATAACAACAATAGTTAAAGTGATGACTGATGAAATAGATCTTATCAATGTACTATGTTTTGTTATTCAAGTTTGAAAATGTAAAAATATTTTTCATATACAATACACGAGCGTATCAGTAGCATGTACAGCGTCATTGTTTCAAACAGGCATGAGGCGTATAGCACAATATAAATCCTTTTTACACGTTGATAAACTATTATAGTTTAAATTTAAACGGTTCTATATACACATTAAAGGCACTTACGAGTGATTTATTTTTAGTTGTGATATTGTATTAATAACTTATTTTACAATACGTATTTTCAACTGTAATTGTATTAAATGAATGAATGGATTTAGAGTTGGAGGTGATAAACTGTTTCCTCCTTAAATTATTATTACCACTTTAATAGGGTGAAAACATAACTATGTGAATATTTATTGTAATGAAATAAGTAATAAAATAAGATGGACTTCGTTTAAAAATAAACATGCAATTTAAAACTTAATTTTTATCGGTATTTATTAATAGGCAAGTGAAAAAATATTACTTTTTTTCTAAAAAATATGTTCATATTATATTTTAATAAAAATTAAACAAAAATATTGCCTTGAGAATTTTGTTATTATAAAAAACCTATTAAATATCGCATTTAAAATTATAGCCAAATTAAAAATATCTACTTTTTAAGTATAGTACACGCTAGAAGATTGAAAAGTGGAAATTAAGTTAGTAGGTGAACGACCTGTACGCATTGTACATACCTAGGTAGTTATTAAACAAATCGTTACAAAATTTTATAATAATTAATACATCGACCAAACCACATAACAATGAATCACTAACATGGTATTTTCTTTATTTTTCACAACGGTTTCTGTATATTTTTGACGTATAATATCGGTTATTAAGTGGTTCAGTATAGTTTTAAATAATTGGAAAAAATAGAACGAGTAATTAAACAAAGAAGTTCCCACGGCAGTAATTAAAGATTTTAAATACCAGTAATTTTTATATAATTATACCCTTGCTGCAGTAAAAACCAGCTATTTTTTAGATTTATAATTATTGATATCGACTTTACTGTTATATAAACCAAATTATATTTAACGAATTATGAACATTCAGAAAGTATCTTTTGAATTTGTATGAACCGTAAAAATTGTGGAATATGACATTGAACTTTAATTTAGTACCTACTTAAAACAAAAATGAAGTGTTATTTGAAGTTTTTTCTATTGATACATTTCTGAAGTACTCATATTTTATTTTATACCGATACATTTTTTAATTCCTGCATCAAATAAGGTACCTATGAATTTAAGTTTTAAACCTTGAAAATGAATAGTTTTTATGGATGTATATAATATGGAGAGCTACACTATTTAGAATAAAAAAAATATATGTCATTGCTAATGTATAGATTTATAGAAAATAATATACATTATTATTAGCTTGAAGATTTATCACCCGTCATAAAGATGTAAATCAAAATTATGATTTATCGCAATATTTTTATTGTAACTTAAAACTTCTAGGATTTCACTTCTAACAATATTCTAACCATATATTATGAAGGTATTTAATACTGCTTTTCGGTATTCGTTAGATTACAATTTATTAAGCTATTAACATTTTAACATATATTATTTGATACATTTTAAATTCTATTAAACTTCACCTGATTAACCTCGTCATCAGATGATGCCAAAAATATAGAATATGTACAGTATACTTTTAAGTAGATCATTTAATTATTCACAATAATTTGTACGAAAAATGAAAAGTCGACTAATGTTTTTTACACCATTACGAAATATTAAAAATTTTATACTTGCTGACAATTTGAAAAACAAACGGATTTAATTGTTTACAATACAACCGGAAAAACTTGGTCGCAAATAAAAGTCCGTTTGCGGCGTGGCGCGGGGGAAGGGTGATACACGTCACCTCATCAAACACATTGCACACAAGCTACCCACACCTGAATACACTTGTGTGCGCGCACGGTCGCAATGAAAATTATATTATTTTTCAGCACAGTTTTCTTATACCAAAGTTTTGAAATCATGCACATGATGTTAAATGTAGAGAAACAGAGTAGCCAACAAGCGTATATATATGTCTATATTATACTTCAGAAGACGCTATATCAATGTGAATGTTACTCGTCTTACAAATGTATAAAATGTCAAATTTGAGTTCATCAGAATCAATTTTGTGTTGTTAGCTTGAATATAAGAGTGAACTGACCTATTATCGAACTTTAAGATAAAAACATTATTTGTGATGAAGCTGAGGCCTTTTTGAGATATTTTGATTTCCAAGCAAGATACGAGTACGCGCGAAATATCGTAAATTAAAAATGCGCTCATCACAATATCTCGTCGACGCTTGAGCACAGATGACATTGTTCTTATAGATGCTCTACCTTGTAGTTTGTCGATAGGTAAATAAATATTTCACTCAAAATACTTAAGGTGACAAACTGACAACACAGAATTGGTTCTGCTGACATTGGATTCGATTATATGTTTAACGTTTGTATGACGGAGACATCACATATTATTGGTCTCATCTTATAACGCGTTACGTAAGATTTCAGTGATGGTCGCCAGACGAAATTAGGGACTATAGAAAGCTTCGGACACGCACACACACACATACACACATACGCACACACACACGTAACTCGCGTGAAATGATAGCGAGCGGTCCCGAAGACGACGAGCGGCGTGGCGCGCAAAGCTCGAGGCTGTTAATATAATGAAAGTTTTTTCCCGTTTCTTTTGTCTATCTCTCATTAAGACCACCGTCCGACCGCCGCCCCTCCGGCCTACCGGTCATTGATCATTGCCAGCGTGTGTGTGCGTATATATGCGTATATATTCGTGTGTATATATCTATATATATGTATATACAGCGGTCGAGGGGCTTCGGTGGGTGGGCGGATGGTGCACCACCGGTGCGGTGGACAGTATATATACGGCGGCGGGGCGCATTACCTCCTATAGTCCTCGCTAATGAGAAAGTTGGCCGGGCCCCGGCTCGTTCATTACCCTTCCGCCTCCCATCCGCCGTGATGTGCCCGCGGGGGTGGGTGGGCAAGCATGCTGCACTATGTGTGTAAAAGCTGCCGTTTGGCGGTCACACGTGAAGACTGCGGCGGCCTTCTCCTCCACCGCCGCCGCGGGGCCGGTTTAATAGGGTCCTTTAATCCTTCGGGCCATTTGGCCGAGCGCGCGCCACCGCCGCCACCGCCTTATCGTCGTCCGACTCCATACCTCCACCGGGCGCGGCTGTCCGCCGTAATTATACCAATATATCTTTTTATATTAACTCGGTGTATATCCGGACGTTCAAATATATAATACGTCTCCGCGAGGTCTCTGAAGCACAGTCGCGGTCACCGCTCGGCGTGACATCGATCGGCAGGCGATTTTTTTTCCTCCCACTGCACCACGTGATATATAAGTGGGTAGGCATTTGTGTATTATATACACACTCTATATATGTGTAATGTGTATAGGTACACCATCACCGATGTCTGTTCTTTTATTTTTATTATCCTTATTTGCCCAGATTTGCACGACACGCGCGGGACATCGACACTTATACCCATACACATTCATAATATATGTTTTTGATTCGTATAGGCTGCGGACTTGCTGCATTTATTGTAATCATTGAACCGTCATTTGTATGCGCATATAATATTGTACTATTGTTACAATTATAATATGTTACATGATACCTATATATATGTACTACACACTTAACATTATGTACGATCAACTGCAGCTGACCAATACAATAATATTAACACACACAAGCCCATGGCCAATACACACCACATATGAAGTAAGTTAGTTTCGATGTGCACCTTAGACATCGATACTCAATGAATATCGAACTCCGTATAACTATACACGATACAGTCTATAATAGTTGGATAGAATATTATAATTTATATAGCTTGTGAGTATTATTATTTGTAAGTGTTTAATATACAATAAAACTTAATGAGATAACTGAAACGAAATCCTAGTCATTTAATAAATGTTTAAGATCCTGTTATCTATATAAAATCTACCCCTGGCTACGTTAATTATATCTATAGGGTCCTATATACGACTCTCACTGGATATCTTATATTTAACTGGTCGTTCCCCCGACCACGTTACACTATAATATATCATCGTTAATTAAAATTGTAAGCGATATAGCCGTAGCCTTCTCCACCTCCGACTTTCGACTTCTTCTGTAGCATACGATCGGTGGTTGGAAACTATTTCGTGAAAAATCAACTGCACATATACTATTATATTAGTACCTTTATCCAGTATATACGAATAGGATACGGAGTTCAAAATTAAATTGTTGTTCGTTAGTTTTATGATGGTTTCGAACCCTTCATAACATAGTTGCACTTATAATAATACTAAATGAGACAGTGATGATGAGTAGGTCTTAAGAGTTTCGGGTATATGAATGCACAACATATTATTATGAATATAAAAAGATTAAAAAACGACTCGGCTAGAGAATTTTAATGTATAATAAGATATTATTTTCGTACAAATATTTGATTTGATGCTGTTTGTAACGTTCATTCTCTCGCAAATTGAACGCACCGACATCACTTACGATAACGAAAGCTCCGTCGTTAAACGCGTTTATCACCACCACCAATTCCCGTAATTAGAACTGAGTCATAAATATTTTAATTGCTCTGTATATGACCGATCATACGAAAATAACAAAAACGTCGTTAAATCTTCATACGTTTACTCCATTTGCAATAATAGTCACCTGTGTATCAAAGCAATTAATTTGGTTTATGATCAATAAGTGAAGTGTTGACGAATTGTTTATTAACTTGTTAATTAAATTATAAAATCCATCTCAATACTATGTCATTGGAATTGGTTCATCGACTTAGCCTGATTGAAATAATATGCCAATAACATACTTACATATTACACTCATAAGTATAGGTACTACCTGATAATTACTTATGTAAATATTTTGGTGTTTGATCGGAATTTCAAGTAAATGATAATAAAAGAAAAATACTATAACAACAATATAAGTAATATAGGTTAGGTTAGTAACTAGAAAGGTAAACCTTTTATACGATTGATTATAAGGAAAACATTTGTTAAATTGTGTGTGTCATTGCGAATGAAAATAACTAAATACAATACTATTATTTAATCTAACCTTAATCCGTTAAATAAACATGTGCTTGTACTAAAGATGTTTTTATAAAAATAGAAATCGTAAGTAATGCATTCGTTTCTAACAGATCACTCATTCCAATTTTGTCATAAGAAAAGATTGATGGAAATGCGTAAATTGAAAACTCAATTATTTTGAGAGGTATTCTCTGACAATACGTTTTTCTGATTCGTTAAAGGCTTAAGGTACATATAACGTCATGTCGTACACGGAACATCTACTATTCCACAGTGCATTACAAGATTGACTCAACGAATAGAGGTTTCTTTTCGCTTGCTTTGATCTTTAAATTCGTTTTATCATCAAAACCAATAAATTAGTTATGTCTACTTGCCATGAGCTGCAAATCTATAAAAATGCATTAATCAAAATCAACGGGAATAATAGAAAAATTAGTCTGCTGCAGTGCGCTCGTAAAATAATACAAGAAAACTACGTGTTGTTTTTCGTTTACTTAGAATGAATAGTTTGACTTAGTACAAATGATATTATTATTGAAACAGTATCACTCGAGCGATTCTTGTTTATATTATTCCCAAGTATTCGAGCAATCCGGCAATGAACCTTCATGTTATTCATTATTATTTACTTTGTTACATAATAATATTCCTTTATCGTTGATATTTAATGTTATTCGTTCTAGTATTTGGACGAATTGTTAATACGAATCTAGTTATTTCCATAAATTAGAGTCGTTACCAGGTAGGTACCTACCAAAAAAACAATAAGTATATATCTGCCGTTTTTACGTGTTTCTGAATAATTTAATGAATTACTAAGCAAAACCAACACGTAATTCATATATTATATTATAGTGTTATATTTCATCGTTCAATATTTACATTATTTACCGTCATAATTTTAATAGGAATGACAAAAGGTCTAATGCCCGAGACAAAAGGAGGTTTTATTGTATTATTTATTTTTTAAACACTAAGATTGTTATATTTATAGTTATTTTTAAATGCATTAAGTTTCTGTATGGATGCTTGAAGGATTTATTTCAATATATTAAAATAGTATAATAATTTTTTTTTTATTGGTAGTTATTTTATTTTATTTTATTTTTTTTTTTTATTTAAATAAGGCTTCAACTCCTGAGGTTATTAGCCTGCAGTAAATACAAAATACAAAATAGTAGTCAAAGAGTATTGATCATCTTAAAGCTATGGGGACACATTATGTTTGACAATAGAGGGATTTTGTAGAGTATATTTACATTTAATTATTTTTCTAAATTAATTTTTCTAAGCCTTAGTATTTTATTGTTAGTATAAAATTGAAAGAAGTGTAGGTATAAACACATAACTTCTACAGAGACCAATATTTAAAAACACAAAAACCAATTTTGAAGCATATTTTAATTGTAAATGAATAAAATAATCTTACATTTTGTATTTTCGTATTGAAACAAGTAAAGAATAATGAAATGGGTGTGTAAATTCTTATACATGGCATTTGTTCAATAAGTAATAATAAGTACTTAAATAAAAATCTCGTCGACTGTTTGATTTTGGAAGTTTTTTTCGAATATCTTGTAAATTATGAATATAATAATAAAATAGGTACACTGAAAATTATTTTGATGCATAACATTATATAGCTGGTATTGACCAGGTTTAGACCCTAACTGCAGTAGAACAGAGTTCTAGAGTTCTCTTACGACTTTGGTCCACCGCACCACGACCGTGCAAATCTTCACCAAAGACGTAATATACGACAAGGCTATACTGTTTCTTATTACATTCTTCTCCCTTTTCTAGACACGCATAGAAGTACACACCACCGTATTATAGAACACCATTTTCCTTTCCATGTGTTATCTACCGTCATAATATATATATATAAACTGCAGCGCACTTAACTATATACTGTACACTGAATAGCATCCATATACATATAGCTGGTATCTATCTATGATACGGCTACACTCCGTGAATTTTCCTTTTGCCCTTATTTGTCTGCTTCTATGTATTTATCGTGGTATACGCATCATAATATTATAGCTCACTGCAAAGTGCAGACACACGCCCCCGCCCCACTGAAACGGTTGACTACATTTCAATGTTCGAAGACCTGTATAGCACTATATACTTGTATACCTGAGAATATATTGTCTCAATGGTTCACGACAAACCGCCGCGGTATATCATACCTGGTACTTGGTATATAATACAAATTGTAATAATCTATATACGGTCGGTACATATGTCACGTGCTCGATGCAGAGCTTTATCATTGTTGTACGAGATACCTCTTTAACTGGTCCATCGAACGAGTGGAATTTCGTGTGCGTGTGTGTCGTATCTCGTACATAATATTCTAAGTCGATAGTAATTAGCCACGGACCACCGTGTCCTTGGCGTACACGCAATCGTACTCGTATTATAATAATATAATAGTTATAAAACTGTGAGCAAAACGTGTGTGAGTGTGTCCGGACATGTAATATATGTAATTATAGCGTTTGCAAAGCGAAAAAGATGTCGTTCAGGATGCGAAATAGGCCTTGCGCGCAGATGTGTGACACACATATATATACACGTGTGCGTATGTGTTTTTGTGTCTTATAACGTACATATAACGTGGCCCCAAATATTGCGCAAGTATACATGTGTGTGTGCGCGCGCCCGTTTGTTTTCATTATATTCCCTAGCAGCCGTTATATTAGTTTTCGCGGCTAGTGAAGGTGCGGAAGGGGTGTTTTTTTCATTAGAAACTTTTAATTAAAAATCTCGCGCGTCCGGACACACACATATACTAAATTTATACATACACACACACAGGCGTACATGTATATAGGTCCAGATTTCATTGGTGGTTGCATCAAAACCGCAACGGGTGCGATTCCTGACCGATTTCTGCCCATTAGTCGTATGTTTAAAGTCAACGACATTGTATGTAAATATATATATATATATATATATATAATGTATACCTACACTGTAATAGCGATGTCTTTGTAGTAGAGTGTACACGAGTTTCATTAGAGAGACATAAAATTACTAAAATATATACATTAAATACGACGTAGGTGTATAGATTTGCGTAATGACTTATTAAAACCTTCCTAATTTGGTTCAATGGCCTGTGAACATTATATTTTACATGGTACCTATTGGTTTATAGAAATTTACATAACGCATTTTTTTTTAAGTATTTAGAACTATATAGCACACAACATGAGCTATTCACTTAAATGTTATATCCATATATATTTACTTGCTTCTCATAATTTGTTTGATGTTAAATAACAAGCAAATACATTGTATGTCATCACGAAAAATCTATCATATAGGTATAGGTAAGTGAAATTTGTTTGAAATCTTAGGACATTCCTGATAAACAATAGTCAGTAGTTCGAATATAAAAGAATATAATAATAGGTATTATGTTAATTATTACATACAATTCAAATCAAACATTGAAATTTGTTAAACATATTTTATCGAATATTTGAACACAGATGTGTAAACTTTTATCATAGCTTATAATGTTAAATATTTTTAACAAAATTACTTCAACGTTATTTTATTTTTTATTTCATATACCTATTATGTTATTCAAAATGTTCAATAATAATAAAAAATATTAAGATTATAAGAAAAATCACAAATTTGAACAGAATAAATATTAATGATTTATTTCGTATTTTTAATACTTAGATAATACCTATGTGCCAATAAATATACAAAGTTCTGGAATTTAAAAATATTATTGCATGCTGAATAGTGTATATATATATATATTGACTATCTATTTTGACTTTTGAGTAACAATGCTATAGTTTTTTTTAAATTGTTTTCTATTTGAAAATATTATACTGTTAGTTGTTAAAATACTTATATATATTATTATATGTTCTTTCTGTGATAAAAATGTGGTGTTTTCGAATGAAAATTTTTATTCATAAGACAATGTTGTAAAAAATATTAATCAAAGTATTTGAGAATATAATATTATTATGATACTTGTATTTTTATAATTTTGTAATGGGTCCCATATTTTCACTATAGGTACATATTATATTATAATTACAATATTTATTTTGGTTACAATATATAATGGTATAGTATTATCGCTGCATATCAATTTTATGATTAATTACGAGTACTTCATCAATGAAATACTATACATAAAATATTTTTTACTAGTTCAGTGAAAAAGTGTCGCAAAGATTGGAAAATATATTGGTATCAAATTCAACCTATAAAAATTTAAATTTAAATTCTACATCTTATCAGAGTCCTTAAACTAATAAAATCAAAGTAAAATATATATTGCATTATGGCATACATCCCTGCAAGTTTATAGTGTTGACGTGTTGAATTTAGACTATAAATATCAATAAAATGTTAGATGATTCAACATGAATTAACCGTACTTCAAATAGTATGCTCTATACTATACTCGATCAAGTTTTATTCTGTAAAAATATAGTTTTAAATATGTTCCTTTAAGACCTTAGTAACTCTAGCTCTACATATTCGTACGATGTGGATTTAATACAAAAATATTTTAATAATAGTGTGCACTTAAATGTTGATATTCTATTTATAATAGCAGTAAGATATTGTATTAATTAATTCATAAAATATTTTAGTCATAGAGTGCACTTTAATGTTGATATTCTATTTATAATAGCAGTAAGACATTGTATTAATTAATTCACAAAATATCAACATGTGTGAAGTATATATAATAATAACAATAACACTTGTCATAGCAATAATAACAGTAGATATTTCAAAATTAGATGTTTATACTTAAATATTATAATCTGAATTCAACAATATATTATATTATGTGATTATAAAATGTTATTGTGCATTAAAACGTCTTCTGTAGCACGAGCATATTAGATACAAAATGAAAACATTATAATAAATTTACAAGCGTATAGTGATTATCTGGCTGTGGTCCAATAAAATGTTACATCGATTCTTTGCAGGATAGTGTTCATCCAGCATGTGTTTCCGATTAAATTAATGACAAAATTGTTTGGAGAGTTGGTTGTAAATATTATTTTTGTTTTAAAAATTATGGTTTACAAACACATAATTGGTGATATATTATCAACACAATAATAATTACACAAATAACTATAACCTTAGATAGCTATAGTATAATGTGTAAATGTTTTATTAGCTGTGATTTGTTTGATAGATATAAATATAAAATTATGTACATAATATGTACCTGTATATTTTTATTTTTTGTTACTTCTTTGGACATATTGGGTAGTGTTACTGTCGTTTTGTAGCAACGTGGATTAATATTATAAACGTATATCTATGAGTTTACCATACCTACATAATATTATACACATTAATAAATAATAATGTGATATGCATATTACATATAGGTATTTCCAAAAGTGTAAATGTGTACATTAACCTAGGTACACCCACCGATGTTTTGTAAATACATAGATTAAATTAATATATCCTTGTAGGCGTAATTACCACGCCCAGAAATATGCAAAAACATTCGAAATAAAAATTGACATTGTTTAACCATTATCCGGCATCTGATTCCATCGCGCGTACGTTTTTTGTGTTCCCGTGACATTAATTGACAATGCAGCAAGTTCCATCTAAATATTTGTTTTGCGGCACCGAGGACATCGTGTGGATCACCCTTTAATTGTATATTAAGAACTTACATAACACATTTCCGTGTAAAATTTACTATTTTGTCTACAAATTTTTTTTTTTTAAAGCACGTAAACAAATTTAATATTGCTATCAAATGTTTTCGGTTAAGACCATTGATTGATAAATACTCGTTTACTATAGAGTTCGGATTCGTGTGCACGCACAATAATACTTATTTTATATTATACAATAGACACCTGTCTGGTGTGCCTTCGTATTTATAGTATTTATATATTATGCATATAAATTTGACTGACGCGCAATTCCGGGCTCTAGCAATGATAGCATTAATCCTCGGAAAAAAAAACTTATAAAATGAAAACAATCATAATTTTGTATAAATACACTTTTCAATTGTAAAATCGATTTAAATTAAAAGATCATCTTAACTATCGAGTAATAAAACTGGAAATACGAATATAAATTTCAGTTATACTAAGTTACGTATTTTTAAGTAGTGTTATTATAACATTCAACATTATTCTTATAAAACTAGGTAGGTATTTAAAATGTAAAACACTATCAATTCATATTATACCTATAATTATATATGTTTGAAAATTTATAAAATTAATCATGACAATAGCAATAGGAAATAACTAAAGAACCTGAGGTACCTGTAAATCCGAAATCGTATAATAGTATAGGTATACTATAAAAGCCACATGTAACTACAAAATGTAATGAAAAAAATTGTTTATTATGTTGTAATAATATACGTATGTAGGGATTATTGTTTACTATATATAGTATACATATTATATTCACGCGTTGAAATGTGTTACTATACGTATATATGATGGACGTCATATTATATAGGTATACCTGCTTTAATTTTTTTGAATTTTAATATTTATATGAAAATAATACATTAGTGTTTTTCATCATTTGAAATTATAGGTAGTTCACTCAATTAAAACGCATAACAAAAAGTCTCATATATCGTGGTAAAATCAGATTGTACATATTATATTCCTGTATAGTGGTACACGCGGCTGTAGTAATAATAATTGGCTTTCGGGGCGTGCATGTTGTAAATTTGCATAGATTATTTATTTGAAGAACTGTGCGCGCAGTTGTACAACATGATATTGTAATTTAACTTTTCAGAAACGCGAAACTGTTAATTTTTGTATTTTAATAAAATTGTTGTCATCGCTGAAAATAAATCAAAATATTATACAATTGTTTTCAAACAAAACCAGAAATCTGACGAATCGCAGGGGACTTTTGATTTTTATGCATTTAAATCACGTTCAATTCGCATTGACTAAATTCGGTTTGAACACGTTTGTGTGTGTGTGAACTCGACTGCGATGTTTAATCTCGGTCTGGGATGTACTCTGTGTTCAAACTTATGGCACGCCTGTTGAATATGTAATGTGCAGTCCTGAAAATAAAATAATGTCGTCTATTTTTTTCTTTCGAATGCACGTCATAATTAATGATTGCTCTGATTATATTATTTCTTATAATATTGTCGTACCTGATATACTCAGTTTTGAAATTCTTAACTAGGTAATTCCCGCAATTATCTTATTCAGCACTAATATTTAATCACCAAACACCAAACATTAATCAGTAATCAGTAATCACGCTAATAAACAGTAATCAGATACGCGTAGTTGCTCGATTTTCGTACTACTTCAATTAATGGAATTTCCTCTCGCTGTTTGAAATATTGACATAATACAATATATAACATTAAGGCGTAATCCACTTATATCGATTTTTATAATTTTTCTCGTTCGGTTGGTTCTTCTCCAAGAAAATTAAACTGATGAACTATTTACATACACTATATATAGGTACCTATTGATATACAGTGTGGTTTTAATACAACATTTAAGACGTGTAATGTTTATTTTTTAGCTTAATTCAATCACGAATAAATATTGTTGAAGCTAAGATCGTTAATTTAATTGGTAGGTATATAACTACTAACGTAGACACGTAGGTATAGTATTATAGGAGCAGTCGTCTAGATTATCTTTGCTGCAGTTTGCAGAAGAATAAAATAAAATTAAACCTGCCAGACAAAATGAAAATCAATACGGTTTGGTAATTCAAAACACGGCCTAATAGCTACCTTTTTCCGATTAGTGTATTAAAATAAGACCATTGTTTTTTTTTTTTTTTTTTTAATTCCGGCAATTGTTTAGTTCAAATTTAACACAAATGTAGGTAGTACCTATGTATACCTTGATATTATCGAATGTGTCCATTTGGATTTTTCCGCTTTGTAAATTAAATCGAAATAAAAAGGAATTGTGTTTTTAAACGCATTGCAGTCGAACGTTGCACACGTGGAGACCTTTTCTCTTTCTATTATTACTATAAAGTTAATTGACTGTTACAGTTGAACACAATTTATTTATGTTTTGGAAGACTCAGTCGGTCGGTAAATGTTACGTTTTACGAGCGAATTTTTGTATACCATGTCGTTATTTTTTTTTAATCGTCTCTTGTATACAGGGATATAATACAATTTCCATTTTTGGGCCTTTTTTTCCAAGTGCACATTCTATCTACATGCGTACATAAACATGACTGTACGGAGCGCAACGGTCTGAGGTTATCATTTTATATAGTGTGCGTGATTAAAAAACCGAGAAACTTGGAGGCGTAAATTGAACGACTTTTTAATTATTGTAATTTTTCATGCGTTCGGCTGCAGCAGGTACTACGAACAGCGTCGGCGGCGGCGAGGCGAACCGTCCGGCGAAAACGGGCCGACGAATGGTGGCAACCGCGAGCACGCGGACCTCCCGCCAATTATTGTTTTATTCTAATGAAACGGCAAAGAAGTCGCCTGGGCGGACGGGGGGGCCGTACCGTTTGCGCGCGGCCATTGGTCGCCCCGTCGTCGTCCCCGTCGCGGTCGAGGTTGTCGTCATCGCCGTCGACGTCGCCGCCGCGGCCGTAGACGTAGCTGGTGCCGGCTTGTGCGGTGGTGGCCGCGTCGGCGGTGGACACGACAGGCATCGGGACAACGGAATTATGTGGCGGGTGTGGTGGTGGGGCGGCGGCGGCGACGGCGGCCCAGGTGTGCGTTGTGGCCTCTCTCGCCCGCTCCGACGCATTGTTTCGAGTCCCCCCTCCCCCTCCCCACTTTGCCGAACATCGCGACGCCGGCCAGCGCCACGGGATCGGCTTGTAATTAATATATGCGCGCGGCCGTTACACCGGGCCCCCATCTCGCCGTCGCCCCCCACCCACCAAACACTATATTATTATACACGCGAGCGCGCGCTCAACTCGCTCCGGCGGCGGCGATGCGACGACCGTCGTCGTCGTCGTCGTCGTCGCTGCCACCGCCCGCCGCCGACCCATCGAATGGTGGCGCGGCGCGCGCGGTGCACCGGACGGGGCCCACCGAGTCGCCGGCAGCCGAAACGACTACCAGTTGTACGATGACCGCCGGCGCCCGTGTCCACAGGACGTGCCGAGTACCGCTCCCGTCGCCGAACACGTGCCGCCGCCGCCGCCGTTGCTATCAGTGCGATCGTTGTTGTTAACACACACGCGCGCCGCCGCCGACACATTTCGTACACGCCAAAACAAACGACAACGTTTTTATTTCGTTTCATATGTTATATTGTATCGTGTATTGATATATTAAGTTATATGTATATTATTTATGATAATAATAAAATATAACATACACGATCGTCGTTATCTGTACAAAATTTTATATAATTTTTCGCAGTTATTATTTTCATTACTATCATTTTGTGTCAAAAAATACAATTAACAAGTAGTGGTAAATACGCCAGACACACACATACACACATACACACACATTTACAAACATACACACATATTTTATCATACTTGACAGCGTACGACGGACATTGGCAGTATCGTTTTGTCTTTACGCTCTGACGAACATATTAAATATTATTATTTTACATTAATAATAATTCATAATTTACAATATTTGTCGTCACCTCCACGCGCGCGCATGTAGTGCGTTTGGGACACAGTGCGCCGTGTATTTGTACTATATTTAGACGGTGAATTATTGTTGGACGGACACAGTGTATTTTAAATAATTTCTATCCCGCGGATTGTTTGTGTATATTATATCTTAACCGTTTTTACTGTTATCAACTTATCATCACCGACCTAGTGCGATCAGACTTCGCCCACCTGACGAGTCGGACACGTCCGATATCGTCTTCAATCTTGGCGAGAAACAAGAGCGCTCCGACGTCCACGCAATACCACTCCAGGTAAATTTCATCATTTTATATATTAATACTGCCGTTGTACGATAGTTTGTTTTTTGTATTCGCTATATTATTGCATTCGATAGACGACGTCATTGGATGAAAACCGATTCGCGAAGTAGATCGGTGAATAATAATAATAATAATAATAATGATGATGATGATGATAATAAATAATAATAATAACGTGCGAGGGGACTGTGTTGGCTGGAAAAATAAAATCGATTCTTCTTCTTCTTCGAGGGTTGTTACGATAATTAGGTTTTGAGACCACCACCGCACGGCTGATGAGGGGTTCGTAGTTTTCCATACGCGCGCGGCCCCGCGGGGACGATCGGTCGACGAACGTTGCATAATGCTGAATTGACAGTATGGATAATATTATCGTTTTTTTTTTCTCATTTCATGATATTATACTATTGCAAATAGGAATGCGATTCCTAAAATATCTCACTGTATAGTCATTATATTCTGTTATTCTATAATGTGCGTACGGTTTTAATTGACTTGATAACGCGATCGGTGTATGATCAATTAGGCATTTACAGGAAATGTCTTTCGTTAGAATTTATTTTTAAATGCAAAATTAAGCTTGTGTCGAAAGTTATCAAACCTCATGATTTACGTTCATTTTTAACCTCGTTTTTAACTATCTATATTATACCAAAGTTCACTTGCTGTCCACAAAACGAGCACTGCATATTTTACTTAAAACAAAATAGCTCTTTTTCTTAATCAAAACTTATTCAATTTAATAAAATATTCTATATTTTCTATATACTTATACGTTTTAATTTTAAAATTAATAATTCCTGAAGTAATTTTTACTTTTTACGTTTTGTAATTTATTATTCTTATACCTATTTTCCAAAATTTCAATAATCCAATTGGTTTTTCGATAAAATAGAAAACTAAGTTAACTAGAAATGTTATATATTTTCTATATTTACAATTAAAAATATTGAAATTATTATTTTTTTATATATTATTATTATTATTTTTTTTTTTTGAGTAATTTAAAAAATGATAAAATATGAATTAGGATCAAGGTTTTAGATTCGAGATATTGAATTATAACTTCTGGAGTATAAGTAGAATAACGTACACAGTGTGTATGTAAGGTATTAAAAATAACCATATAACCACTAAAATATCTAGAAAAAAGTTTGTAGTATATTTATAGGTATAAAAATAACTCGTACTTGGGTCAATAACCCTATAATAATATATTATATAGCATAGCATTTATTGGAAAATTGACCTACAACCTTTAGAGGCCAATCTCATTAAATATCAATACAGGATTAGAGCTTTCTTTTTTTTCTTCATTTTTAACAAGAAATGTCGATGGTGATTAATAATGAAAAATGAACGTTATTTTTGATAATTATACATATTAAATTGTTTGTCTTTTCGGCTTAGTATAGTTTCTTCCAGACTTATTTCTTCTACCCGCCGTCCCATACACTGACCACGGTATTGCGCATATATAGTGAGTGTATGTCGAGTGGGCATCGGGGAGTTGGGGCGAAACGTCGTAAATCTCGTAAAGTTGACTCGGACGACGACCTCCCTTCTCGCAGTGTGAGACGAAATTCATTCTCTCCCGCCATATCTCTCTTTATATATAATGTATATATATATATATGTATTGCAATTCGTCTTGAGTTTGTTTTCCTTCGTTTGCGCAAAACTCGAGAATCTATCGTACTCATATTATCATCGTGTGAACGGCCGTCTTCATACGACTATCAATCATAATTCATGTATAGTAAATAAATAATTATATGTCCGGCCGAATAATAGGTTGGTAGTACGGTAGGTTGCGTGCGTGCAAAAAAATACTTAAAAATAAAAATTGACGTCCCGTCCGATTTATAATGTAATTTTACAATATTATATCCACCTATGTGTAGCGATAATAATATTATAATCACTCGGTAAACCGGTCTATACTGTTGGCGGAAGTAAATAATATAAATATATCTATGCATGCAGCGGTGGCGTTAATGAGCGGGCGAAAAGCTCCTATCGTCCGACCAATTAAAACGCCGCCGCGGACGATTATGTATGCGCGCGTCCCGGTGGAGGCGTGGCTGATAAAACAGAATAGATAATGAGACACCAACCCTGTGCATATATTAATTAAAAAAGCTCCCCTCGCGTTCCCCTCGCTCAAGGCCGCCCAAAGCTCCGTCGCGCCGCTGCCCGTTTTGCGTCCGTGCGATGAGTGCGTTCGCTGGGGGAGGTGGCGATGGTGTGGTAATGCCGCGCCCGGGCGGGGGCTCTTTTGAATATGCGCGCGCGGCACGGTGACGACGACGACAACGACGACGACGACCGAGGCGGCGGCGGGGCACGTCGTTCTCCAGCATTAGCATATATACCACCCCTCCGCGTGACGAACGCCGCTCTGCTACCGCCGCCTCCACCCTCCACGCCGACGACCCCGCGGGCCAACGGTTTGTCGGGTTCTAGTGCGCGTGCACGGCCGCCTCCTCCTCATCCGTCTCCGCAACTCTGCCGCCACTTACTACTCCTCCTCCTACTACTTACTATACGACTCGGCGACGACGATGACGACGACAACGAATGCCTGCTGTATGCATATATACATGTACGGAGGCGGCGGGGCCACCGTCACCCCTATATCACCTCATCGCCATCCCCACCACGTGAAGACGCTTAATTATACGAAGCGGGCGCGGGGGCAAACAACCACTGCCGCTGCCACCCCTACGGATGACGGCGCGCGCGAGGGGGTCGGGCGTGCGGAAAGCGTGCGTGGCGGCGGCGGCGGCGGCCCCTTTTCCCATGCAAAACAGAAGCGTCCCGGCGCTGCCGCAGGCTCACGCGCGCTCTCCAGCAAAAAAATAATCGCGCGGCCCCGACAGTTCCAAATAACCATTCGCTCTGTGATAATATACGGTCTGTGTAGTTCCTCAAATTATTATTATTATTATTATTATCATTATTATTATTATTATTATTAAATATAATTCTTATTATAATTTTTTCCGCGGTCACTAATTATTTTTTTCTTTTTCATTCGAGTCTATAATTTTGTTGCGTTTTTCTCGTCTTGGATTTTTTTCCGCAAACAATCTTTGTGTATTTTATGATAAATTAAATTTTGTTTTAATGAGCACGCTCGGTGTCACGGCCACGACGGCCGCCGTCTGTGATGGACAGTGTTTGATTTTTCATACGCGAAACGCCACCGGTAATAACGACGGGACGAGATAAATAAAAAGTTATTTAATTTATTTAAACATTTTCCGCGAGTGTATTTACGGATAGCGTGGCTATATATTTCCGTCGGGCCGACGTCGTTCGCGGTCCCGTCGCAGTCGGACACTACTGACTATTATCGTGAGTACTTTAAAACGAACACATATTTTGCACGCTCGTTGCACATTTTTTTTTTTTAATTCTCTCCTCGTATTTTTTCCATCAAATGATATCTGCGCGCGGCTAAGGAATTTAGGTGTCGTACTTTGAAAAAAAAAAATTTTCTACTGTCTATTGGTACCTCTATTCACTTTCAGCATGATATAAAATTTAAATTAAATAGTCACCGTGGAAATTCATATTTTTGAATTATTTAACTTTTATTTCGTTGAAATACGATGATATTTAAATATTACCTAAACTTAAACTTTTTTAAGACCAAGTTTGTTAAAATGTTTAAAAAAAATAACTCTTCAATTATCGTTTGTCTATAGACATTTATATTAATATATCAATTATACAACGATGGGCTGTTCGCCCGGTTTTTTTGATTAATCCTGTATTTGTAAGACCAGTAAACCAGTGTTGTTACCGTAAAAGTCTGTTATTGTGCAATGATTTTACAGTTTCAATTAACGAGCCATATTATTTTATATAATTAAAGTTGTTCCTATACATAATTATATTATTGCTTGATCTCGTGGTAAATTGACTAATAAGTTCTCCTTGAAAGTATATGTGTTTATAGTTTCTGTTAAATACTCTATGGTTGGTTCTTCTCAAAATCCGATGTTACAAAACCTGAATTTTTTTTTAATACCAGTTTGTTATTTATTATTATGTTTGACGTCCCATTTTTTGGAAACTACCGCAGCAGCAGTACAGTTTAATGATTATATCCATAAGCCTTAATAATTATTAGACAACATGAAAATATGAAATCCTAGTCATAGTGTGCGTGGTTCGGTGTTGGCACCCTTGTGTTCTCTCGTCTAAGCACGTTTCCACCCTCGTATATTTAGACACCACCGCTTTTGCCTCCACCTCCGCTCTATGGGTCTCCGGGGTTTTTCTTAGTTAGTTCGCGCTAATCCTATTAACCGATATCGATTTTTTTCCCCGCACATTACATAATGACGCGCGCGAGTATATATATTTATATATATATATATGTGTGTGTTGTGCCAGAGTGAATTTGGCAACGGAGCAGTTAGTTTTTAAAAAGGGGAAAAATATATAAAATATATTATCTAAAACTCTTTGGTTTTGTAGTAGCTCAACTAATGTTTGTTTATTATTATATAATATTGTATTGTGTATACGCTTCAAGTCAAAAAGTGGAGTCTCATGCGTGTGAGTGTGGGCACAGTGTAGATCAGTAGCCGCACGGCGGATAAAATCCTTCAACCATATAGCTAGGTAAGACTTTAAGATGAATCCATTACTAACGCGCAAGGCATAAAATATATCTGGCAAACTTATTTAATATAAACGGTTAGAAGAGCGTAGGAAATGAAAAAAAAAATAAATAAATAAAAGGAAAAGCTGTTGTAAAACTATTGATTATTCACCGCCCCCCAGCCCGTCTCCCTTCGTTTCCCTATCGCTCGTGCGTATATATTTACGCGCGCGTGTGTGTTTATTTGTACATATGTGTGTGTGTGTGTGTGCATGTGGCTGATGAACCGCGTGTTTGGTAGACGCATTCTTTTTTTCCTTTTCTTGTTTCTTTTCCACCCCCGCATACACATACACACGCGTGCTACAAACCGTAACCTCCTGCACCACTACCACTACCACCACCACTGTAGTCCACTCGCATTGTCGCCCGATGTTATTATCCGTTTTCGCCTCGGCTACTCATGAAACTTTAAGTCCGGTGTTATTACAAATGATACACACACGCGCTGATTAGCTTTTTCTCTCTATCCGATTTATTATATATCACGTTATACGTGAGTGTGTGTTTGTTTGTACGCTGTATATATGGGATTTTCGCCCCAAAAGGGTGTATCACACATATACGCACACCATTAATCATATATATATAAGACGCGCGGTGGTTAGGCGTGCTCGCGGTCCGAGCAGGAAAAGATAATGTTTCTTTTGGATAAATTAATATTTATATATATATGTGTGTGTGTATGTGTGTTTATCGCTGCTTGGGCGTTGAGACGGATGCGAAACGCACGATGTTTCCTGCGAGGCTATTCAATTGGTGGGTGCTTAATACTAACCACGGTCATCGTAAGGATTTCGGGGGTAAAAATCAAAAGCGGTCCGCTGTTATAAAAACCACGATTTCGTATAAAAACTTAATCCACACCCTATCAAGGTTTTCGTTCTCAATGCTATGATCGTAAAATCGTTTATGTCTCTCAGCGCGTTTGTAACGGATTTACATCGCTGGGACTTTTATAAATCACGACTTTTAGAAACCAAATCACGGAGAATGAGAGAGGGACAGAAAAAAAATTCTTAAAACGTTTATGATTTTTACTGTTGGCGACCGGCTGACGGGGCTTTAAAAACCACCGTCCTTGTCTGCCAGTCATAAGCGTACCCGATATGCACGATATAATATTATTATGCGGGCGTTTGTACGTCTCAAAACATTCTTATTCTTATTATTATTATCGTCACATTTTTCCAGACCGAAATAAACATAAACATCGGCGCGCGCGATAGTTAACAGCCGCAATGACCTTTTTGGTAGTATCGAAATCATGTCATTGTGCCTATATAATATAATAGTATAATATGTTATGTTTATAAAATATTATTATGACGTATGCTTGATGTCAAATTCGTAGTTTTGCAATTGCCGCACCGGTACACTTGCCATTAATATTATAGTCAGTTATATAATCATATTTTTTATATATAATATTTTAAACTATAACGCGTCGATTAGTTCATTTTTTTTTTAGAAATCTGTTTTATGGATATTATACGATAGTGACACGCGTTTAAACATGTGTACATCGTATAGAGGTGTGTATGTTTGTTTCCTGGTCAATTCTTCAACCGTGAAATTAAAGACTATAAATGGCTTTCGGTGCGTTCCCGGGATGGCTTGTGCGTGTGTCCCTCCCTCGGCCGCTCGTTTTTCGTACTTTTTTACACGAAAATGACCGGAAAACACGCTTGCTGCCTGTGACGATTTTACACTCGTTAATACATAATATACTGTTTCTGCGTTCTGCCTACGTACCAAAAACGGCAAAAACACGGTAGGTGGTATGTGTATTACAGTGTTGGATCAGTGGGCTCACGATTTTCGGTTTGAATTTATTTTTATACAATTTCGATACCGTCAAATCAGGGCTATACAGTAAATAAGTTATTATTAACATTTCATAAATCCATCATCGCCGATAAATTAGATATTACTCACGTATTTCTACGTTTTTCATAATATAATATCTACATAAAAACTAGTGTAAAATTTAAACATATCGTGTTTATATATTGCATGGTTAGTTGTCCATGTATACTTACGTCACTGATTGCGCATTAGTAATAATCGCATTAAAAATATTTCCATATGTCTAGTCTAGGTATAATAATATATGCGCGTATTCTCGAAGCGTTGTAGTAGTCGTAGTTGTAGTAGCACAAGCGCATTTATAAATCAATAACTATTAGTGTACCGACTACTGAGTATATTCGATTCTCTCCATAGGTGGTTCGTTTTAAACCCGAAATGATTACTTGATCGATGTTAATAAAAATAACTTTTTCTGATTTGAAAGTAGAAAGTTAATAACACGTTTCGTCCGTTTCGACCCCATTGCCGTCGAGCGTGGTGTATCTATAAACTCAGTCAGTCATGCAACTGTTCGGCTGTCAAATACGACGGGGCAATTACGGTGGATAAGTCGCACTTTAGAACGATTTAAGGGAGGCGTTTCACAATTACCATAACTTTTTTCGGATTTCATCGCACCATACTACAAGCATCGTCTCGCGAATAATGTGATGTGAAGAATAAAACGTGTAAAAACGTGTCGACGTTAACAGACGAAACGGAACGTATCTTGTGTTTACGACGAAGTGACGTGACGTTGTTTTTCGGTCTCTCGGGGTGTGGCGCATATAATTATCATAAGCATATTATAATACCACTACGAGCAACGGGTTAATGTGTGTAATCGAACCAGATTAAAACGATTGTAATTTATGCGTTCTTCGGGAATGACGACGACGACCTCTAGAAAAACGGAGCGAGCGAGGACCTGGGATTCGCCCGTTTGGCTCGTGTCCAGTGCTGTGCCATATGGACGGACGCCGTGTTTGTAATAATATATAAAATGCAAAAATCGCAAGAGAAAAAAAAAATCGGCTTGCAATTTGTTTGAAGTTTTATTTATTTTTACCGCCGCCGTCGTCGCGGGGGTGTCAAGGTCGTCGTCGTCGTCGGAAGATGATGCGGTCGGTGAACCGTGAAATCAGCTGTTTGGTCACCCCTTCTCCCATTCCCCTCTCGCGGCAATTGTCCGGTACAGTCAAGGAAGGCGGCGCTCGTGGAGAAGTGTGTTGTTGCGTTCCCACGTAGTACACGATATATATTCTGGTTGGTATTTACCGTAAATACACAGACAACACAGCACATAAACACCTATAGTACATCCCATGCGTTGACCCACATAATACTTACATTTTTTAACGCCATAATTCAAAAAACAAATTTTCCTCGTCAGTTTTGTTCTATACCAAAATATGAGTGTTGATTTTTTTCTCGAAAAGTTTCAGAAATGTCCAAAAGTTATAGATAGGTATGTGTTCGTTGTTAAGATATCTATTCTCGTTCTTTGTCATGCCAGAGTCGGCTATTATATAAAAATCAAAAAACTCATAAGCGAGTGTACAAAAAATCATGCACATAAAGTAATTTTATTAGTTTCACCGTTCACCCCCGGAAAAACAAATGTCCTCAAGTGCTGGCGCTTCCGCGTTAATTTGGTCGTATGTGTCAGCGCCGTGAGCCAACGGGACCTTTGCGGCGATAATTTAAATGTCGCCGCCCCGTTCAAATGCCGTTCGCGCAAAAACACGACACTCGTGTGAGTCATGCTGCGGTCCCGAAAGGGTGACGACGAAACCCCTCTCCCAAATACTCTTTCGGTCATCACCATCGGTGTCTAATTATTTCGGCGAAGTGTTCTGGCCTGCCCGTTAATTATAATTATATTACCGCGGCGTACAACAATTCTTCGTCTTAAAAATAACATCCAAACTACATGACTTCTGTTATAATTATTTTTTATTTTTTATTCAAATCTAAATTTAAAACACTTAGGTCGCTTTCTGTTGCCCAGAGAGCTTATACCTTTAGTGTGTATCGTCGTCCTCCGCGAATCTTGCATACTGGCATAGAATAATTCTGATTACATTTATTTTGTTCTTCCCACCTATACGGCGTTATCTGCAGTTTCATTTGTATACAATTAATTTCTAATTAAGATTAAATTATAAAATATTATTAAAGGTTTCGATGTATGCATATTTCAAACGTTATGCACTCAAGTAATATCGATTCAGTGAAAAGTTTTGCCAAAATACATTCGTTTCGATTTTGTCGAAGTAATTTATAAGTATGATGTTATGCGAATACGTTATACCTAAGTGTGTGTGCTAGTAGTTTCAAGTAATTTTTACGTATGGTCAATATACGGAACGTTTTCACATCAGTTAAACTGCTATAAATACGCCCAATCCTAAAGCAGCGTCCTTAAGTTATTTCAAAATAAAATATCATATGCGTAAACTGCCTACTTTCGTGGGCGCCTGTCTGCTACCGGCAGTTCGACTAATTGCCGTTGAAACCTACGCTTAGTATATTTTCGCAAACACGTGCTGAGCCGTATGCCTATTGTGTGTTGTGTTGCACAATTGTGACGTCCGAACTTACGTAAGTTGTTTACAATATACGCACATAAGACGACGTAGACCTCTCTTAACTTTTTTTTCCAAAACATAATAACACACAGCTATACAATATACCTATATAGGTATATTAATATATTATATATATATATAAGTACTTCTACTACCTAATACAATTTGCATATTATAAAAATATTCATATCGTATATAACCTACACGGGAGAGACTGTGTAATCGGAGAAACGGCGGTTGCAATGTTGGTGGTGGTGTTGTTAGCTATGGGGGGAGGGGGCTTACATATCTACTCCCTCGATGTGCCCTCACAATAAAATTCCCTACGGCGTGCGTATTAGATTTGCATACGCTTAAAAAGCCTTTGGCACGTTCGGTTTTTCCTTTCCATAAACATTTTGCAGTCCATAATAATGATATGATCGTGTGCCTCGTACCATCTCGGTGCGTATGGGGTAACGTGTGTTGATGTAGCTTAGGTATGTGCGGTGCGCGAGCCATCATCATCTGTATGCACCTTATTAACATCGCGCGAAACATCGTATTTGAATAGGTCCCCCCGCACGCGTTTATGCAAAACGCGATTTTTTCGAACGAATTTGAATTTCAAATGTGCCGCGAGCACAGCTCTTCTTATAATAATATGATATGAGTGTGTGTGTGTAGGTACGCACGCGCGCGAGAACCAAAGCTGATAGGGATCCGCTGCATTGCAGACAGCGGCGGTGACACACGAATCGAAAATCTGTGCGTGCTTACGCGACGGTAATAATTACTGTTATGGCGAGAGGAAGGTCCGTTGCAGATTATCGTTTAGACGAGTATAATTTTTATCTTTATATAATGCTGCTATTAAATTATAATATACATATGTATATATTAGTATAAAATATAAGCGCGCAAACTGGTTTCCAAGTTCTTTGTGAGCAATACATTAATCATCATCGTCGTCGTCGTCGTCGTCGTCATCGTCGTCGGGTACAGACAATTGTAGCTGCGGTGGGTGTACGCGGCGGAGGTGGTCCATTAATGGTCAGCGAAGACGAAACGATAATATTTTTTGTCATTTCAATAAATCGGGTGGCCCCCACTCTATATACTAGACTGGAAAGAAAATAATAATAATAACCGGTTATACCGATTTCATTCGCCTCCTACGCGACCGAGGCTTATTCTCGGGAGATTTGATTTTAATTAAATATCCCCGACTAGTATACATATATTAGAGTAAAATATTATTTTAAAAATACTTAAACTATATAGTGTCACTCGTATAACCGTGATACAGATATCGACGCAGATGTCCCTTACCTATACGCGTTGTACGTACCTACCTATGTTATAACACGAAGTCGGACAGTATTATAATCGTATTACGTAACGGAAATGGAAAAGAAAAATAATTTAGTAATAGTAATAATTTTATCGACAATAACGCGGATAACAATATAATATTATAATGGAACGAAAAAACGGTTATGCTCGCGATTTTGCGAATTCGATAGTTGTCGTTCTCTCTTCCTCAACCTCTCGCCGTAAATCGAGTGAGAAAATTATTATGCAAATTATGCACAGGGCCACAGGGGAAATATTGTTGCATATTGTTTATTGTTAATGGGACCTGCGGGTTGGTTTCGGCTTCACCGTGTATGGAGCGTATGCGTGTGTGTTTGTGTGTGTGTAATGTCATTCCGGTGGTTGTGGCCGCGGCGGGGCAACGTCTCGACGACGACAATTTTAAGAGGAGGGTGCGCACGGGTCCCCTTCAGAGTGCCGCAGCAGGTCTGAAGTGATGCGAGACAATTTCGCAAATTCTACGGCTTCCGAGACCGCCCCCCCCCTTCCTCCTCACCCGTGCGTATTCTCTCAGCCGTGTGCGTGTCATGTACATGGCTGCGAAAAATTTATGGTTGACAATTAACCGTTTATTAAAAAATAAAGAAAAGAAAATCTCTCGTATATAATAATATATAAATCGCGTATATGAGAATATAATGGATAAAAGATATTGACGCGAGCGCACACACACGCGCTTCCCCTCGAGTCGTAAATAATACACACGTAACCCGTCCAGTCGTTGCTGCAGTATTGCCGTGTAAAAAGGGTAACATCGTGTTAAACGATTCACAATTGGAACGGTTATTATTCGCCCCAGATACGATATCTGCCTCATACCTCTACATATACATGTGTATAAGGTCCCGCGACGACGTGCCTTATAGAATTGTATTATTTCGTATACGAATACGCGTATACTAGCTGCTATAATCTACCTGCAGCGCACATATTATTATTATATGTATAGTTACGGTGTCTATAATAATAACCAACGTCGACGGCGATAGGGATCGTTTGAGATCATCCGAGTCGTCGCGGTCGTCGAGGTCGGACGGCGAAAATGCGCGCACGTCGATAGTTTTACGGTTTCGGTTATGCCTATATAGCCGATGTTACATAATAATAATACGTTGTGTCGTCGCTCCCCCTTAGGATGATGACGATATGCGTGTAATTCGCATCGCCGGCGGATTGCAATTATTTTGTTATTATTATTATCATCATCGACCATTTTTTAGTTTATTATTTGTCATTTAAATTTCTCTGTTAGCGATCGCTATCATCTGATTTTTTATTTTGTCGAATATATTTTTATCTCTATTTTTCACACTAATTAAAACTACATTACTTTCATTGCACTCTATTTATAAATATACACTCGTTAGCGTGGCGCGTTTTGATCTACACGTTTTTCTCATCTTCGCTACCTATATCGTATACACTCCGTAATTTAATATTATAAAAAGGTCATTATTTCCATAATCGTAGACGACGGCCGCTCTCTCCTTTCCCATTTCAGTGATTGTACAGTTGTTTCCTTAACGAAAACAATTGGCAAAATACTCGGTTTTCTATTCAGACAAAAAACGTGTTTCGTCACAACTATATTATAATTATTTCGTTTTGGTCGACTTTATACAACGATGATCGATATAATGTGTTACGATAATGATCAAACTATTGCTGTTTCTTCTTTGCGATGTATGTTTATGAATTACATGTATTATTTTTTCAAAATGTTATAATTCGCCCTGACTGCAACGACGTTGTTTGATCACAATAATATTATTGCTTGTAGCTGCATAATTATTATCTCTAATCGATTTTGATGGAAATCCAGAAGTACTTAGATCCGATTTATGAAAAAAATACATAATAATATAATACACTATGTGTACGATTTCAAATATTGTTAGTTTAATTTGCGGTCGATACGGGAAACAATAATAATACGTATATCGATATTACTGTACAGATATCGGTCTGTGCAGGTCGGCCGAGCGGCGTTCTCACGATATAACGAATGTTTGAATTGTGGGTACGTGCAGGGTAACCATTGTGGATGGACAAAAAAAAATGCATTTGGATATTATTATATTATGTTATTATTATCAGGTATCATTATTATATTATTGTGTGCTCCGTGCATGGGTCGTCCGCTGTGTTGTTGTTGTGTGTCCGAAAACCGCGGGACGTACCTATATATATATATATATACATATATGTTGAACATTCCGGTCGGTGGTGTCGTCTCACGCAGCATAAATCCCTAATGAATCGACCCTGACGATCAGGTGAACCTCTACAGGATCCAGCACGTATATATAATATTATGAGTGTGCAGTGTTGCAGTATACAGAGCGACGATGATGGCGCTCGTCCGGTGTCGTATAATTTTTCCGATGTAAACCCATAAAACCGCGTTTATGACTAACTGAAAAAAAACAACTTAATGAATATCAGAGGCGTGTGTGCATAACGTTAACACTTCTGCCCTACAACAAACGCACACAAAAAAGCGCGTACAGTCTATCAATATATTATTATATTATGTTATATTATCTAAATTTACATATTATATACAACTTCGTTCGGTTAGGAAAAGTTTACGAGTGTATTTATATTATCGACAATAACTGTGTATATTAAACATTGTAATGATGTAAAAATGTTAATGAATGGTAACGTTTTATCGGTTTTATTGTAATTAATCCGCAGTCCTGTAACGTCGATACTGCTGCAGTACCTATTATAATATTGAACGTATACCTACTGTATACTACACGGTGTGGTGTATCTATTTCGTTTTTGAATTTCCTATACCGTTCTTGTTTAGAAATTAATATTTATCCGATCTCTTCGTTATTTTTATCGTCTGTGAGATGGCATTCGGAATAGTTGGCAAACGTCGACATTTATTACGCATACAACAAACATACCTATATGTGTTACATACATGTGTGTAATTAATAATAATACGATAATATAAAATATTTTATGCAAGCGTACGCATATCATATTTGAATATTCAAATAAATTTTAACGACTTATAGATTGAATAAAAATTATCTTCCCTCGCGTCTTTTGTGTTATTAGGATACTCGGATTAGAGGAACCAGTTCGGACGAACTCGTAGCCATATTAAATTTAAATTTGGCCGGTGCGGCGGCGGTGGTGGTCCAGTTATTGTCATCATAATAATATTAAAATATTATTTATGCTCAGGTATCACCTGTATAAATCCGCGGGCGTCGCTAGTTTGTTAAATATCTTATCGGCACCGCCACTCGAAACGCTCTGTATAATATTATACACAGCTACATAATATCTTATACTCAATCTGGATCACGCGTTCGGGACGGTCGCCGCGCTGCCGCCCGTCGCTGGTTTTACCTGTACGGAAACAAACGAAATAATACAAAAAAAATATAATATAATAAAATGTATATTTTTTTTCCTCCGGTACTCTTCCTATATCGCGTTGTATTATGTGTGTGTGCATTGTATACGCACTGTACAAGAAACACGCCCTCTCTTCTACGTGAATTATCGGTGTCCCTGGATTCGTGTCAAACCGAAACGCATTCATCTAAATAATGGATTACCATTACCTATTATTAAGGAAGGTTTTTTTTTCCGCCCGATCACGTTCCCGCAGCCCTTGTGTACGATCACTTACCAGTATTATTATTATTTTAAATTTACATTTGTGGCAGCGACATCGGTGGGCATGTGTCGTCGTCGTCTCGTAGTCATGTGTTTTCGCATCTAGTGTAGTTTTACCGTTGCCTAGGTAAAAACGAAAAAAAAAAATAAAAAAGGAGAGAAATAAAAATGTTTAATTAACCGGTATTGGAATTGTGCTGTGTGTGGGTGCGGAGAGAAACGTGTGAGGGAGGGGGCGGCGTCCTTTACTTTAATTGCCTGTAATCACACACCTCCCATTATTATACACTACGAATTACTGCAGAGACAACAGCTAGTGTATAATAACGTGCCCTATTGCTATCACGGCAGCCATAATACTTCGCGCGTTGCCCTGGCACACATATTGTATACACACCAACACACAGGAAACCGCATTCTGCTTTTTCTCCAATGGCACGCAGTAATGGGTATTATAATGATAAAAAAAAAATTATTATTATTATCGTAACGGCGTAATGATAATAATAAAAATAGTTATTCTAATTCCAAAATAATAATAATAATAATAATAATGAAAACGCCAACAAAACTACGCGTATCCGAAAGTAATTAACTATCTCAATTATTATTTTTTCTGCCGCAGAACACGTAAGGTAGTTATTAACCATCATTATGTCGTTCAAAAACATATTTTTTTATATTAATTTCGTCACTACAAATATCTATACACACACATACTTACATGCATACATAATATTATATAGTGGTGGTTTGGTATAGGACACGTTACGTATTTTTTTTTCATTTATCGACACAGATCTCCGCAAGCTAATAATTATCATTATTCGATTGGATGACGATAAAAAAACACACAGTGGAATCGTCTAAAATTTTATACCACCTGTAATGCCTATTGCCCGTAAGTGCGTGCTTGCGCGTGTGATGTATTTTATGTGTGACTATCGACGATCGCTGATGTGCCTATTATAGTAATGCGAATTATTAAAATTGTAAACTTTTTTAACTGTTACACGTTCATAATCAAATGTTGTCGTTTTTTGAGTTTTACTTGTACATTCAACCACGAGAATTTTTAATATTATATATAATATGTAAAATGTGATTACATGATGCGTGTGTTTCAAAAAATATTTTAACCTTTTTTCCATTTAATCTTTCGTATAACACGTTGTTTCTTTCCACTCATGCAGTTATAACTACTAACACTTGAAATTAAATAGAAACAAAAAAAATAATTTATAATATTGTAATAATAAAAATAGATTTTTTTCATGAATCTCGTTAACATGCGGTTTTTTCTCGGCTCGACGACAACACGTTTTTTAGGTTTATACGGTTAACAGACGGTCAGTCACTCAGTCGGCGTCGGCGGCATTCAAATTTCGATATTTTGAAAATAATTCGTTGTGGCACAATATAATATAGCGAGAAACAAACGGCAATTATAACGTACGGTCTCCTATGTAGTAGACGTAAGAAGCAGTTAAGAGCATCAGCAGCAGATTAAACACATACCACGAGCAATTGCCAACCAAACAAGAGCGCACGTTTGAGTGTGTGTGTGTGTGTGTGTGAGAGAGAGAGTGATGTGTCTGTATGTCGGATCGGGGGAGGGGTTCGAGAGAGAATGTGGAGATGAGTGTATACATATACGAGAGGGTGAGAGGGACGTCTTGCTCGACAAAGAGATTATGCGAATAAATCATCGTTTCGGTCGTTTCCCGAGACCAGTTTTATTTCTGGTGTGTCCGGCAATAACAATTAAACACACACAAAAAAAAAAAAAATATATATATATATATATATATATATATATGTATATATTATAATCTCTTAGCGCACACATAAATATATGCACATTTAAATAAATTAATATCTCATATGTGTTGTATACACGAACAACAATCGTAATAATAAGAGTAAATTATATTTTATTAACTCATTTGGCGTTCCTTCAAACTTCTCCAAATCCTTATAAATAATACAAATATATATAAATGAAAAAAAAACATTCTTTGGGTTGGGCCCCGTCACTGAATTCCATAGCACAGTCACTGTGTGCGATATTTAAATAAATAAATAAATATATATATATATATATATTTAAACTTATGAAATGTCGTCGAGCCCACGCTATTTCGGGTTTTTTATTTTTATTTTTTTTAATTCAAATTAATGACCGTTTCTTTGACACACTTGTCCACTGCATACACGTATATATTATATTGGCCACGTTGTCTCCTATACGATTTTTAATTAATTCGCATATTTCATTAGAAAACCGACCGCCACAGCGAGTTCGTTAAACAACAAACCGCGCACGCTAAGAAGAAAACGTCCCCGGCTAATTAACGCGTGCGCCCGGTCGCAGGGGCCAAAAAATCTTTTTAAATATAGCACCGACGCGCGACGCGTTTATTTATTATTATTATTACTATTATTGTTATTTTTTTACTTTAACGATTCTGCTTGAATTAACGTTTAAAAAGTCAAATCCCGGGCAGCGAATTTCTCGTTATTTGTTGTTAACGCGTTCTATGGTCGCCGACAACAATATGACCGGTACTATTACTATAGGTGTATTCTGTATACCACAGCTGCTACCGCGATAATCGTAAAAGAACAAATCGTGCGGACGAGGCTAGTTATTTTTTTTTTAGTTTGCTCGTTGCAAACGCACACATCGTAAATGCTGTTGCAGTTGGTTCGTACATTGATATCGATGGAAACGTCGTTAAAAACGTTAAACGGTTGTCGTACGCAATCGGGTCGATGTATAAATTATAAACATTATTATCACTATTATTGTTACCCATCCTGTACGATGCTCTTCTGTTAACTTTATAATACTTTTGCGTCGTGCGTATGACTCAGAATCCGTTCTCCTATACCGTTCCCCCTCCGTCCTCCACTCGCTGTATTTCACCGCGAAAACAGCCGTATTCGGATTGTATGTATAATTCGAGAATTTGTTCTTTATGACACCATGCCTTGTAGTGGTTGCTTATCGTTACACTATGGCAATGGCGGGCGGACAGCGATCGCAGTTCGAACCGTCGGCGGCCCACCGCAAACGGAGTGACCGAAATAATTAAGTATTCCTTTAATGCGTTTATTTTCTAACCGGACCATAAAGTACTATACGGAAGACGACCGCGGTTGGGAGGTGGAATCTAAATAGAAAGAAACAAAAATATATATAATATATATATACATGATCACAATAATAATAAAAATTAGAATGTACATAAGGTGCTTGTAAGTTATACGCGAGAAACCGTTTTTTTTTGTCTCTTTCTCTGCATAGTTCCCGTCTCTTTCCCGCTCTCTCGCACTCAGAAATCCTGGTCTCTGCTGCATGTGTATTCGCCTCGGCTTTCACGGATACCTATTTTATATCAAAACTGGATTTCTCCGTGTGCGACCTCCTCCCCCTCTCGTTGTACACATATTGACTCTATATACGCGAGCAAAAATACATTGATTTCAAATTAGCGACGACTACACGTTATATTATTATACGCACACTAGTATACTTCCATATATGTGTGTGTGTGTGTGTAGAAAGGAAGGAACAACTGTTAATTATCGTTTCGACATTATATTTATATATATAACCCCGACTGACCGACGACAACGCCCACGTCCTCGACGGTCGGCGACTCTGCACATTATGAGATTATATTTTAGTGGGTGTGTACGGTGTGCGTACATTTACGTGCAATAATACTAATGTGACGGTTGTCGGACAGACGGAGAGACGTAGTAAGAGTGAGAGAGATACAAGTTGAAAAATAGGTAAAAATAATAAATTAATGGCGCCCGTTGGGGTTGACGTTATGTGTGTGTGTGTGTGTGTTCACTCGGCGACGTGTCAACTATCTTTAAAGGCTCGTATTGTTCTCAATTAACCGGACACAGGTAGGTACATAAACGACAACAATGCGACGGCCGTCGCTTTTATATATAATATATATATAAGGTTATGTGTGACGCGCCGCCACATCCACACTTCTCTTTGACCATGCGTATTTTTTCTCTTTACCCGTCCGATAAATCTTGAATAATGGATTTCCGCCCACGGATTATATGAATTTTGTTTTCCCTTGTACCCATATTATTCTCGCACACATATAGCCTATATCGTATAGACGCCATTACCTTATTTCAATCCTATTCAACAGCACCGTGAAGTCTTAACCCCGCAGCGTGCGTAAAATGCATGAAATACTTGTTTCAATAACTTCAAACATTATATAGGTGTTAGACCTAACGTTTGTAGGTTTAATGAAATATAATAATACGGTCGCCACCACAGCAGGTAACAATAAAATACGAATACTCAAAATCACTGACTTTTCTTGATTTTCTGTCTTCCTCTATTCGATTATTGATCGAAATATTATATCCGTCGTGTACGGCGTATCCACCAGCTTACCTATTTTTTTATTATTATTATAATATATAGTATTATGTTAGAATATAATCGCCTGGTTTACGTCACGAAATAGCAATGTGGATACAGATATTTAAAACCATTTTGGAATACGTTCAAATCCGTTTGTTGAACGCGTACCAATTATATATAAATATTGTAGTATAATATTCGTCGTATAGTCACACAATATTTAATATAATAATCGCATATAATGACTCGTCGTTACTCGTTATTATTCAACGCGATCCGTGTTCTTCAGCCCTCTCTTACCCATTATTCATAAGACACGCGACCGTTGAAAAAGTTCCAAAGTGAACGAGGATGAGGAGAAATGGAAGAGTTCGCGATGTGTGCTATGCACATGAACGGTTGTATAAGGTTGTTGTTATCAACTGTACGAAATTGTTTTGAAATCAAAAACCATTTGAATTTCGAAATTTTTCACCTCTATCAGGAAATAAAGGATAAATCAGACAAGGTTTATTCGGAAAGACTTATCGCATTCGTCTCTCGGTGATCGTATACTTCGAGCCTTTTCGGTGATCAATTTTTCAAGGTTTGTACACGTTTTAGCGTTCAATGGGAAATATATATGCATATATTTTTGTTTTTCTCCACGCTTGGGCCGTTTTATTTATTTATATGACAAAACATTCTACGAATAAAAACGTTTCGCCAAAAGCTATGTATTGTAGGGCCTCGTCTGTCGATTGCGCCGAGTTTTTCGGAGAACATCACTCGCCGCCCTCACCATCGTTCTTGCTGCGCTTTCTTTTCCTCTTATTTCGTATATGTGTGTTGTATGCATGATGGGATTTTTTCCCCATAAAACTGTTCTCCTCATGTAAGAAATAATATTAAAAAAAATTATACGTATAAATATATAATATCATGTAGGTATATAGGCGAAAAAGAAGGTATATGCCTTTTCCCGACATCTACTTATTCTTATGGAAATCTCCCTTTTTTCTTTGCCCCCGCATCGCCCGCCACGCGCACAGGTTCTCTCAGCCACCGTCTTTTCCTTATTTTTTCTCCTTTTTTTTTTGTCTTTTTCATACATGTTAAGTTTCTCCGCTCCCGTTTTTCATTATTACGTGTTCTTTCAGTTTCCCGCATTCAGACTAATGTATATGTATGGGTGCCCATTTCCATTAAAACTTTTCCCCGTCGCGCCGCTGTTAACCATCCATCCCCCTTCACCATATCATTCCTCTCCACTCCCCACCCATTTCAGCGCTCCGCACACTAGTCGTCTGCTGCCACCGCCTCCCCGTGAACCCGTCACATCCATGGCTACTATTTTCAAGACGTACGTATTTTATTAATGCCCGCCCGCTCCTTGCTGTCGCCCCATTAGACGACCGTTGAATTATTAAACCGTTTTCGTTCTTCCTTTATATGCTCCCGTCCGGCCTTTGCGGCCCGTCGCTTTTGCACATAAAAAGCGTTTAAGCTCGTGTGCGTATATTATTTTATTATATTAGATAATAGATATACATATATAGTTGCGTTTTGTTCGCGCAGTCGCAGCAACTAGGTCAAACCCGCGGAGTAGATTTAAAAAAAAATATTATCAGAATTAATATTTTAATATTTATTATAATACCTATGGTATATATTATAGTGGAACTCATATACCTATAGACGTAATAATAAAATAATAATAATTTACGAACACTAAGTGGTTTGTGTAATCGAGTGCGTCAGGTTGAACTTGAACGCGTTTGTGCGTAAATAGAAAACGTCACGACGACGAATGCGCCGGCGTGTTTTTGCATTAACGTACAATTATTATTATTATTATATTTTTTAATTATTATCACTTGACAGGTCTTTTGAGGATATTTTTTAGACGCGTTTTCTGAATACCACCGTCGTCTTTGAGCCCTCGCCGGTTTTTACGAGTTGCAGACAAAATATCGTTGTGTACACACACACGCGCTCGTGCATTTCTTCGTTCTCCACTTTGTTTTTTATTACCAACACCGAAACCCGTTTGCCCGCATTTTTTTTCGTTTTAATGTCATCCGTGTTAATTGCCCCGCCAGCCACACATAGTGTCTATCTGTGTGTATAAAGGTGCAAAATATCGGCACGGTCGCATCGATCGCATCGCGAGAGAGACCGTAGTGGTGTATGTCGTAAGAGAAAGAGAGTGGTGAGAAAGGGAGTTTCGGGACAACCGAAATCGTGTATATAAAAGGTATCGGAATGATTTTTAATTAACAGTAGGGCGGCGGGCAGCGGGCGGCGTGTGTCTTTTTGTTATTTCTTTCTTTCGTATTTATTTTTTATCATTCTCTCCGGCTGTTCGGACAAAAGGGGCTTAATTAATTATATGATTGATCGGGCCATTAGGTACCGACGTGGGCGACTCATCAATACCTATCTGATTTCGCGTCGCGCGCAATTTATAACCTCAATGACAACGCGGGTCTTGTGTTTCTTCTCCGGTTCAATTAACCCCGTCGGGGCCCCACGAAGGTGATTAAAACCGACACTTTGGGTTGTCATTTCGATAGTGTCGTCGTCGATGCCGCCGTAGTTTGTGGCAATATGAAAATTAGACGCTTCTTCTTTCTCATAGTAGTTGATTATTATTGTATGTATAATTGTATAAATATATATATATATATATATATATATATTTCTTTTGTTCACTATATAATTCATTAGCATATTTGTCCGGCAAAATATTATACTAACGATTTGTTCCACTATACTGCTGCCTCCATGCACCGTCATTGTATATTATTGTGTCTGGTAATGAAAACCAAAGGAGGATAGTTGGTGGCCGACTGCTGACAGATGTCAAGTACCTACTTATGTTTTGATACGGCGTCCGGCAGTCGGCCAAAGAATTATTTCCTATTTCTTTGCTCACACATTATTACGATTTCGCTAACAAATCTTTCCCCATGTGCGCTTCGCTTCTATTGCGTAGAACGCATTTTTTTTATCATTAATTTTTAATTAATACAATTTGTCGTAATTATATTACACGTATGTTACAAAATTATAATCATTTTTACAGTTTTGAAAAAAAATAAGTTCATTTATTTACTAAATGTTTATAAACTTCTAAAATATAACCGTTTTATTTTTCATTTATTGCTTCGAGTCAGTATATTCCAATTCATTTTTAAGTTTATGGTTTTGTAAGTTTACAAATTAACTACAAATAGTGTAACACATCGTTTAGCTATATCCACAAGTGCGCTTATTCTATAAAATATTTTAAATGCGAATAAAGTTATTGACTGCAATAAAACAGGTTTTCAGTGCCAAGCGCATTATTTCCATATATATTAACGCAATGGAAAAGACGTCTTTGTTCAAATATAATTTTACTGTCAGAATTAAGTTTAAGTATTTAAAACAAAAATGTATTTCAAACAACGTAATACTTAAACTTGTTTCCAATCGATTTAAGCTATTTGTTATGGACCAGCTGCACTCCAGCAGCCATCAGTGGAATTTTTCTCAATATTGAATACCTAATAATAATAATAACACAAGTCCCCATAAACTCATTTCAATTTTCTTTCGGACCATATTACTCGGGTCCTTCAATTATACCGGAGAAGGACGAAGAAATGTGGTATAAAGAGATGGGTAGAGATGATTTTCCCCTAAAGACGTTCTTTCTCGATAATATTTAATATATTTAGGAATGCGACCCTACGAAAATATTGGGCTTAATGAAAAAATATATTACCCGATTTCTTGTTCTCGGCATTTGTTCTGTTGAATCGCCCACGAAGGGTTCTAAAGGATTTGTTTATTTACAAATCGAAGGTCAAAAAAATGTCCGGTTTAAAGGCTCATTTTTTAATAATCTTTTTTTCATTCCTATAAATATATTATGTTTATTTCGGAGAAAAAAATGCTCCCCTCGTTGGTTGAAATTAATTCATTTTTACACGATCGTTGAACATGAAATCCCACTAATTAATTGTTGAATAAAATCGCAACGGTCATTAAAAAAATCTCCCCCATTGCAAAATACTTTTCTCGTTTAAGACGTTAACAGTGTTTTATTATTATTATTATTATTCGGTGTAAAAATACTAAACTAATTTTTTTTATTACATTAAACTTTTCATCGTTGTTGTTTACATCGGTTTTTAATTGCTGTAATAAACACGAATTTCCAACGGTACGACAGTTTTTCCCCTCTGGGTATCAAGTAGTATTAAATTTCGCGGGCGGTTTTACAAGCACAATTAACGCAGCAACAGTTTACCGTCAAGAATGAATTAATTAAATTTCCATATTTCCATCCATATAATTTCATGACTTAAAAGCGACGCTATTTAACAGGATATAAAGAGGTGATTTTGTCGCTTCCCCTCGTAAGACGTTATTGCTCGTAAGTGCGCATGTGACATTGTATAATAATATAGCGATAAAACATGTATTGGATTCCCTGTTTTTCGGTGTTTTTTAAAAAATAAAAATAAAAAACTTTAAAAGTTTGTCAGTTCAAAGAAATTGTTTTCGAAAACGATCGAGATTCATGTATCATATAATATATCTGTATGATTTTTGTACGTACCTATATTATAAAGATTTATATACCTATATACGCACTATTGGTAGGGATATAACTATAGAGTAGAACCACGTGTCTGGCGCCTTCAAGAGGGTTTTTCCTAGCTTACGTGTGAGCGTATATGTGTGAAAGTATAAATTGGCTAGACGGTTTATTTTTTTTCTCCCTAAACACGCAGTGCAAATAGGAAACATTGTACGATAGGATTTTCCGCTATTTACAACGACACACTGCCACAACACTATTCTACGACTGCTACCACTATTACTACTACTACCACTATTACTGCCCCTGTTGCTATATATATCTACATTCTACACCACTAATACAACAATACTACAACAGCACGATCGTATATTTACGTATACATATGTTTATGTGTATGTGTGTGTTTGTACCGAAGTCGTTACTTATATACGACCTATGAGCGCGCGTTGGTGCGAAAATTCCGGAAAAACCATCGACCGGCGCGGCAGTTTTCTCCCGCACACACGCACACTCGTACATTGCGAGTTTCTCGGGTATATGGTCGTTTTTAATTTCTGCGGGCGTCCGGGCAAAAACAACGGGCGGTCAATTAAACCCACCGCGCGTCTGCGTTTCCTCTTCTCATCCACGCAGTGCTCACGTCGTCGCTTATATATAGAAGAGAGCGTGTGATCGGTGGTAGGGTGGGCTGCGGAGCGAGCGTGTTAGCGGCGGCAACGACAACGGGTGCATGGGTGGGTGGGCGGGCGGGTGGTTAAATCGCCTGGGCACCAGGCGCCGGCCGGACAAACGACGCGGTCTTTAATGAGCTTTTGCGCGTTCATTCTGGCAACGCCGCCGCCACCGCCTGGCCGTCCGCCTTTGCGTGAGTGTGTTTAATTCGAATATATACGCATGTATATATATATGACAGACGGTGGACTTGGGACGACGGCGGTGGTGGGGAGGTAAGTTTTTCCCCACTCGGTTTAGGCTTTTAATTAATGGAAAAACCCGTGGTATGTGTGTATGCTATAGCTGATGCGCGCGGTAGAGGGAGAGAGAGGCGAATGGCGACTCTGAGATATGCCCGGGACCCGAAACGTAAGCATCCAATTTATCTAATTGTTGAAGACCTCGGCAGAGAGTCGGATAGGGTACGATGATGACTGGCGAAGTGGTGTAAGGGATGAGGGGGTGGGAATACTGAGAAAAGAAAAATAAGGAAAAAAAGAATAACCCCCGCGCAGTATAAACCATCGTATAAACTACTACAGCTTGGTCTCGGGACGTGTGTGTGTTGTATTTGCGCTTGCTTGCGTGTGCGTGTTGGTGGGGATGACGGTCGAGAGGAGAAACGGTGTTAGGTTAGGAAATGAAAAATAATGGCTGGACTGGGGTCAATATTAATAACGGCCGGCCGTCGCTTAATTAATGTGTATATATATATATTATTTTATCGACGGAAAAGAAAATCATATATGACTGCCACGTTTCGTCTTTCCGAGAACTGTGGTGGCGGCGCTGCATAATAATATTAACGAAACCAAAACGATAATCTCACCAACGGCTTTTTAACGACGACGACGACTTTAAATATTGTTACGACGACGACTTGCGGGTCTACCGTGCACAATAATAGACGCACGACTGTGTGCGCAGGCGCACGATCGCGTGTGTGTACATTTGGCGGCCGAACCCTTGACCTAGTCACAGGTGACGTCATCAGGGGCGCGAATCCCCGCGGACTTCCATTCATCTGTCGCGCCGGCCAACGGTCATCCCATTGAAAAAACGCCGTCGTGGTACGAATACACACTCGCCGCGGCATGGCAGTGCGCTCATACACACACAATCCAGAAAGCCGGAAAAGGATGTTTTGTGTGATGTATTTGTGCGTGTGTGTGTGTTTTGTTGGTTTTACGCACTTTGTAAATGTCCATCGTACTAGATTTCCGTACATCACAAACCCGGGGTGGCGGTTACTAATTCCGTTCACGGCCCGTAAACAAAGAATTGAAAACAATAATATTCGTATATATATATCTACCCATTTAATGATACATAATAATATGACGTGTTTACTGTTTACACAACGCAAACAATTTGCTTCTTGTGCGGTATAGTCAGATCCCAGTTCTGTGCGTACCTATGTCCCAGATACATAGGTATTGTCATATTTGCATGCGTGTATAATACACGGATTATGTGTTTCATCGATATTTATTGAGCCGTTTTTATAGAAATCCGTACTGTGATTATGTTTACGACAAACTGTAAAAACTTTTTGACTGTTGCAATCGTTTCGGAATTATTATATTATAATGTAGGTATGTACCTACAAAACGTGTCCCAACAACGGTTTTAGGGCGGTCGAACATTTTCGTAGGTCGACAATGTGGACCGTATGGTATTTATGTGATTTATAATATACCGGCAGAACACGTGAATATATATGTATATTTATAATATAGGTAGATAAATCATTGAATCGTTATTCCGCCTAGTATTAAATTTGAAAACCTCGGTGGTGGTACCGTGTATTGTTGTAGGCGACGATTTGAAATGAACGTGTGTGTGGGTTGACAATGTGATTTTCAAAGAAATGTCAAAATTCGGTTTTTACCTGTGTGTGTGGTCAAAACGATCGATAATGCGATGACGGTACCTATATACCTACGTGTGAGCTGCTGCAGCGTGTAATAATTCTTTGACGAACGAAATCCTTTTTAATACTACTGACGTGACGTTGACTTATCGACGGTTTCGTTCGTACGTATTTATTTATTTCTCACTATTCAACAACATTTATACATTATTACTATTATTGTGTATTACTTAAAAATCATATTGTACCCGTGAAAAGATATTATTTTCATTTGACCAGACCGTACGGGTCTCGAAGCGAGTGACGTTAAAATTGACAATAACTCTTTTGTTGCAACATAACTGAGAGATGCGTTCGGGCGGGATCCGTGCAAGGTGTTCTATATATAGTTTACAAATAGTCATTTCCGCCCTATCCTATTATTTATCGCCACGCAGCAACGCCGAGATAATTCTTCGAATCTGTTTCGGATTCGTTCATTGTGTGTGATCATTCACTACCTATAATTCGATTTTTGGATTCTGAGGTGTGTTTATTATAGGTATAAATAAAATTATGCGAACGCAAGGCGACAACATTAATTATGCGCCCGCTTATTATAATATAGTGTTTACGAAAATGTTGAAATTTTAATGTTAAATCATGGCAGTGCTATACGATTTACACGTATATTAACCAAACAGCTTAAATGTCTAAAATAGTAAAATATTAAATTATAGCATTGTGTATCGGTTTGTCGGAAATTGGTATGAGAGAGAGAGAGTGAGAAAGGTGATCATGTGTAACTGGCAGTGCTATCTTTGGGTCGCGCCGTCAACTAGTGTCGTCCGCCGCCCGAACGCGCGCACAACGGGCTACTCTCGCGGCCCGTTGCGTGTCATTTTACTGCGAATAATAATAATAAATAAATTATTCATTAAGGTTATTCATTACGAAATAATTTTCTAATTTTTTTAATTAAACTCATCCGGATCTGTGTCTCGTTGTCACCGAGGATATCTCGCACAGCATTCGAGATAATTATGATATTTTTATAATTTGGTTTTTGAAGTCCATATTTGAAATTTTAGAGGCAAATATAATAATATTAATTTACACGCAGCCGTCATCAAAGGCGTAAAAGAAATCCACTGACGACGCCTCGAGCACGATTAGCGAATCCGATATTATCATTGTGTATATTATATTTTTATCCGCCTCCGGGGTTCGCGTTATTCTCGTCGTTTCTTCCCTTCCGTTTTTTTCTCATAATATTTTTTCGTATTTCGTTTTACGCATTTCTGCGATCATAATTACTTTCGGTTTTCGGTCGCGCACACCCTTCCAAGGCGCGCACTCACCCCTCCCCCGTCGCACCACTTACCCGATGACCCGATCGGCCTCCGTCGTCTCCGTCGTCACCCTTCGGAGGCCGCCGCCGCCCTCTCCCCTCCAACCCGCCGACGCAGCCGCCCCGCTCGACGGTTTGACGTGCCGCATGCAAAACATCCCCACCACCAAGCGTGCGAATGGGTGGGGACCGGTCGGGACTCCGCCCTCCGTGCCCATTGCAGGGGAACCGAACCGAGCGCACCGGCACATCGCGGCGTCGCGCACCAGTCTCCCGGCACAGAGCGCGCTCTCACGTACTGCTAGTGTCGAGTGATTTTTTTCCATTTCAAATACTAGAACGCATTATTATTTTTTTTAAATTATTTTCCGTTTCGGTCGATTGTTGTACATAATAATGTTAAGATAGTATATTAATATTCATAAATGTAATTATTTATACTTAATATTATTGTGTTTTTTTTCATGTGTTAAACAGTGTTTTTGTATAAAATTTTACACGATAAATATTAATAAAATATATTCGTTTATCCGTTTCGCCGTTGTCGTGTGCGTTCGTCCGTCCGTGATAATTCAGTTCGTTCGTTACCGCCGCAACGTTTATAGTTTTGCGTAAAAAAATTTGGCTTATAACAAGTGTGTTTGTGTGTGTGTTCACATGATTTTTCTACCCAGAGGATAACCAGAATAATCATTTTGGATGTCCAAACGACATGTTTAGAGGTATTTTAAACGACGCGATTTTTATTATGATTTTTCGATCTTAATTCATTATTCTTGTAGGCGGATACGCAACGAGTCTCATAATATCTTTAACTCGTGTAGGGTTTTTCGCTTATTTTCTGTTGCAACGTACTATGTAGGTAGGTATAGGATGTTTACAAAACTTTGACTTCGGTCGTTTCCGTGGAGATTATATATTTTAAAATCGCGTTAGCTTAATAATAATTATTATATTATCGTTATTATTGATATTTTGTGTTTTTTTTTCGTGTAACTACCTAACATTTATACACATCCGATATGAACAGTGAACTAACCGTTGAAACGCAAGTGCAGCCGGCGATTTAAGTGTGTATTGATTTGAAGTACAATTGGTAATTATAGACGCGTCAATTTTCGGTGGGTTAAAAGTCCACTGTATGTTATGTGTTGAGTCTGAGTGTACATAACTGCATATTATATATTGTGCTTTTATTACAAGCGAGCGAAAACAAAGGCTTGTGTCACCACGTGCTCGCGACACATATTTATAAGCACTGGTGCACAATAATAATAATTTACGCGCGTTATCTACAATTTACCGCGCGGAGGTGTATAGGTCACCAGATAAATCAGAAATTTCGTGTGCGCCGGAAGTTTATGTATTATTTGTTTTTATTTTTAATTAAGTCATCGGTAAATATTACGGCGTAGGTATTATTAATTAATAGCGTTATATTACTTTTGTTTTCGACGTAGAACCTACTTTATATTATTATGTTAGGTCAATATGTTTGTTGTTTTATTATTGTATTATTATACCTGCTGCTGTGACAAACATTTTAGTATAGTATAATATAGTTATACCAGCTATACCTATATTATATATAAATTCGTCTCCTGCTACTTTGCATATTATAATATCATGGTCTCCCCGTAGACGAGACGCTCGTGCCGAACCAGTTTCACGAGAAATTCAAATGAGATGAAAATTCAAAGTCTATCCCATGCGCTTCGTGACGCAGGTACCTTATATTATAATGCATATATTGTCGCTATAGGGCCCGCGCGCACGTGTATCGCTATGTCGGGGGAACACCGCGCTTATGTAAATTTCTCGGGCACGTGACATAATAGGTAATATATAGATATATATTACAAAATATTATAATAAATGAAAGGTTTCCCGACTTATGACAATGACATGTTTGGTATTTTTTTTCGTGTTAAACAAATCGTACACGTATATCATACATTATATTATTAATTATACTTTCGAAACGGGATTAATGTACATGTTTTGGCCATTTCGAAGCTATACGCGGGTGCTACGTACTAACCACGTCATGCAATAAAAATAATTGCGCAACACATGAGCCTCGCGTTTTAATCTTTAATAATTTCTTATAAATAAAAGCGCACACAAACGTTTCTCGGTAATGACTAATGAGTAATAAAGTATAATTACTGTGTTAAAAAAAAAAAATAATAATAATAAAATATACTCGTTTGTGTGTGTACATGAACGTTTATGTATATATATTAAAACGCGTGTTAATTAATGAAGGAAAAATATGGGTTCCAAACGGCTTTGAAATTATTTATGTCGAATATTATAGGTATTTTATTTGCCTGTCGTGTTGTTTATCGCTCCGGGAATGAAACCGCAGTAATTACTATATACGCACAGCGGCCGGTGGACTTACTAAAACTATAGTTATATATAATATAATAATATGATTAATTGGACTCACGAATGTTTTTTAATTAATTAAACGCAATTAAAAACTTACAATAGGAAAAATTGTTCTGGACAATCGAACCAGTCGGCATGCGGCCCGGGTTCTTGCAGTGCATTCCGGTTTTTTCGGTGCAAATCGATTTTAGTCGAAGCAATAGGTAAGATATATTATAGTACCGGTCGAAAAAAAATAAATATGAATATAGTCCCGAGGGTAATTATAAATAATAATAACTCTCGACTGTGTGCGGACGGTTGTTTTATTATATAATATTATACTATACTTTTGTTTTTTACGATATTCGTTTCCCGTTTTGACGCGCGCATATACTTACATATCTACAGTTTACCTCTGAATATTGTATATTGTATTTATATTACCCATATTGTATAATATATACGTGTATTTTATCGGCCAATGCTGCACACATTCAGAATTGTATGCCTGAACGAGTGCTGCATTAAAAGCATAACTATTTTATTGTGGTGCCTTACTCGCGATTTTTGAAGTTTTACGGCGCCTCTCTCCTACCCTTAGACTTGACGCGCGAGCCGTCGAACCGTTTGTTATTTTGTTTGTTTTATTTAAGTTTTTATTTTTTAATTTCATTTACAACATTATCAAAAAACTAAACGGCCGTATAAATAAAAAAAATAACGTTCCACTCGCATCGTCGTCGGTTTCTTTGCTTTGGGTATTTTTTCTTCGAGTCTGCGTCCACCGTGGACCCAAGGACCATGAATAATTAACGAATTCGTGCGAGAGAACCGAGTATAATTAATAGACATGCGTGGGGAAGAATTAAAAAAAGTAATAATGTATATGTACACATATATTATGTTATATTAATAATATATACCTGTATAATATATCGGCTATCGTCGTAGTAGTCGTATAGTCGTCGGCGGATGGTCGTCTTCTCTCTCCAAATAACGAGAATTACTGGTTTTTTTTTATATTTTCGGTGACCACCACGTTTCCCCCCGCAGCGGGTTGCCGGGTCAGAGACAATGTTATCGCCTCGAAATCTCGTCGTGTTTTATTATCTGGTTTCTGTGTACGCACGTATTATACGTATATTCATATTATATTTGTATATATAATAATATATAGTACCTATTCCGCGCTATCCGCGATTATAGGATACCCGTTGATTTTATATTCCGGTAGCGTTTTAAAATTTTTTTTCTTCGAAAATCATACTATTTTCATGTTCTATCTCGTGCCGTCATTATAACTGCTGCAGCAGCCACTCTCGTCGACTGTCCTTCTATGATATATTATACACCTAGCTAATACACAATAAAAACTAGTGATCTATATTTTAATGTAATAAACATTAAACGGCACAATATTTGCAGGTTGTTGTATATTCGTATAATAGTTTATTGTAGTATACCTAGTACCTATTTTATATTGTGTATATTTTATCAGTTTTTCATATTTAATAATGCTTAATGGACGTCTGTTCTTATTGTATCATCATTGATTACTAGGGTTAGGATGTGTATGACCTTAAAAAACCTAAAAAATAATTTGGTGCAGAATAACACCAATGAATAGGTATATGACATATAGGTAATGGACGAGTTAAATGTTTAAGAAGCTATGTAAATTTAATTTTTGATATTCTATCAAAATGTAGGTACCTACTTACATTTTTAATAAATAATAAAAAGAAACTATACCAGCTATATACGTATATTTGCGCTTTCAAGTTATAGTTAAGACATCAACACTGATACTTGAATGTTTGTAAAAGCATCATGTATGTGACACGTTTGTGTAGCGTGAACGAGCACGTCATGTGCGTGAGAGTATACATTGTACAAATAAAATTTATTATTACCTATATGATTATGTTCATTATGTTTTTAGAAGTCTGAAATAAAAAACATTACCTACAATTTATAATTTTCTATTTTTTTCTAAAAAAATCATAATAATTATTTTTAAGTCATAATTATTCTAGCCTCCCTAGCCATTACTATATTATAATATATCATATTGTTACACCATACTAATAGGTATATGTACAATGTACATTGATGACGGATACACGCGAAAATAATAATTATTACTCGTACTAATTATAATTACGCGTATACTACGTGCACTATTATACCTACCTAGGTATAGGTAGGCGTCTGTTTCGCGTGAAGGCCGAATTTCTCGCATATTGATAATAATAATTATTAGAACGGATACATACCATAATACATCATTCGAGCTCAATCGATCGTTAATATATTACATAGTTGGTAGGTACATACGCCGTTGATCAGTGTATTATATTTTTGTCCACTTTCGCGCGATTTTTTCGTTCTTCCCCTCCGTTTTATGCGAGATTCAAATTTAGCCTCTACAGAGTGTTTCGTTTTCAACCGATTCGTCTGGTCCCGAGAACAATGACGATTATACACGTGCGTGTGCATGTGTCGTGTATATGTGTTGTGTATATAAATATATATATATATATATATATATATATATATATAGGTGTATGTAATGTGTGTATGTTGTGCGCGCGTTTGACGGACCTCATTTGGAATTCAAGATGGCCGGTGTCGCCGACCTATGCGAGGGCGGGTGGTGGTTATTACTATGTGCCGGTGTTTTATTCTATTTAATTTTTTTTTCGTTAGCGCTGGTAGTCTTGTTCTGGTCGGATGATGAATAGGAAAACGGCAATTATATTATCGTCGTTGTCGCCGACGGGAGAAAACGCGAAAACCATCGTCGCTCGACGCGCGTAGTGTTCCCTTCTATACATAATGTATTTGTATATATACATCAAGGTATGCTCGATATTTGTTATAGGTATAATATATGGGTAATAAATTTATGTGTTTTCACGTGACCGCCGCCGAAGAAATCCACAACGGATTTTTTCGTTCTTCAAAAAACGAAGCTCCGGGGGATGTTTACTAATTAATACCGGTAAAAAACGAAAAATATTTGTTATAGGTATGCCGGGTACCCGGAGGCCGCATGCATACGTAATTAACGCGCGCGCGCTCTCGGATAGCGTGATTTATCATTCAAACAGGTGTGTTTTTTCTTATTATTATAATGTGTATTAAGAAAAAAATAGTATTAATCGTTTTCGTATGTAGCATTGTAGCGTGTGCGGGAGGACATATGTTACGTACCTATGGATAACAAAAAAATTTAAAATCGATCTTATATTAAAATATTCCTATAAAAATACCTGGCATAAAACACATTAGATAAAGCACACATATACGTGCATGAACATTTATAAAAATTAAAATTAAAAAAAATAATAACCGTTCATAAATACTAATAGATAAAACCTAGCGTGTGTGTATGCAGGCCGTGGCATATGCTTGGTGAATTGGGTTAGAAAACTATATTTGTCTTTAATTGTATACCTATAATGTATTATTGCCAATTAAATAAGAACAAATCAACAGAAATCATATTAATATATAATACGAATAGTTATAATAATAATAAACTAGCTCTGTTCGTTCATGAAATTTATCACTTTTTATAATAAAATAATAACTGATTACGAACAAATATGATCCTTGCACTAGTTTGTTTCTATTAATTACATCAATAATTACGTTATTGAACTAAAAATGTTGTCTTTACGGGGATTGCGAAAATATAATAATTCTGTACCACTGTGATCCTGTGCCACTGTAAAATTAAAAAAAAAAACATTAACTTAATGCGTTATTATTAGGTACCTCTATTCGATAAATGCGTTTTACGTCATTTATTATAGTGTGTTAAAAAATACATTAATTAAAATGGATATAAACAAAGTAATTAAAAACGTAAATGTTATTATATTATAATAATTAATGATGTAAAATCTCCGATATAAACTTTAATGTGTGTGTCCGTTATATTATGTAACGCATTTTGATGATGTTTTTTTATACGTTTCTCTATACACGCACATAGATACTTCATCCACGTATCTGTTCACTCGTGTAAGTGTGAGTTCTAGATTTAGGTTCGTTACCTTTCGTTATATTTATAGGTACGGTGTGAGAAAAATAAAATTAAAATCGTTAACTGTGAATATTATACTACCTTCTTGAGTAATATAACTTATAAGTTTAATATCCTTTTGTACCTAATAGCATGGATCGCTAAAATCTTTAAAAAAATTTGTTCGAGAATTGTTTCATTTATATCACGTTGTCTTTAGTCGGGCTGGCGTTCGGGACAAATAATTACATATAACTTTGGTTTCCACTGGAAACGCCGCCGCCGCGACGGTCATCTGTGTAAATGAACACGCGCAGGCTCTCGCCGTTAAGTGAGCTTTTCCTCCTCCTGCCGAATGGCGGCGCCAATGGGAAATCGGAGGAAGGGCTCGTGAATACACGATATTTTTTGTATCCACAAGCACTATTTTCCGCTCGTGTAGTATTGTATTCCGACCATAGCAGGCGAATTTTCGGTGTCCTGTGACCACGTGTTTTATCTCTTTAGATAAATTAAAAACTGATTGACGGTGTATATAACCGCGATAAATGCATATTATTAGGTGATTATAATAATTATTATAAAACTATTATTTCAAACCATACATATATATAATATAATTTAATATAATATAATATCTACTTATCTATTATGTGATTCATACCTTCTATATTACCGTCGTCGCCTATAAGACAAGACGTGTGTTGTGTGTGATGAGTTTTCAAAAAAAAAAATGTATGTAATATTCTGGAGCCGCGTTCGCCGCCGAAGAACTCTCCGTTCGGACTTCTTGGCGTCTTTAATCGCTATAGGTACGCCTATAAATATATATGTATGTATATATATATATATATATATATATATATATATATTGTTATTTCGATGTGTAATTATTACTTTGTAGTTTTATACCGATGGTCGGCCGCCTGTGCCGCCACCAGTAATTATCCTCTAATTTGTCCCTGGTAGGCGGTGTTTTGGCGCCAACAATTAACCCCCGAAAGACCTCTACGTCACTTGCAAGGTAGTTGCTTCTCTTAGAGTTATATTTAACTTATAGGTATAGGTATACCACGAATGCATATAAACGGCCTAGTCAAAACGTCGGAAATGTCGACCTGGTTATTCGGGCGCGCGAAGTCGGTCTTCAGCGGAGGCAATCGGCTGTTTCCTGTAGGTTTTGTCGTCGTCGTTTCCTCTGTCCCACATCCACCCGCGTGTTTCCGCAGAATGATCGTTACTCGCAACGTTTAAAAACATTTTTTCTCTGAAAATAATTACGGATTAAAAAAATATATTATAAAATGAATTAAATGGTTTTCTGTAAAAAAAACGAAATAAAAATAAAGAAGACGTTGCGTGCACAAGTACCTAATACCTGTTATATGATTATATTCCTCGTTCGGGAATTATGTTAATGTTGTTGCAAAACACAAAAGAGCATTGTTTTTATCCGAATTCGTGAACAGAATGAATTATACATTTCGCGGACCGGTTGTGAGCGGCGAACGCGAAACTGGTATAGGTATGCACTGTACATATATAAACATGGGGTAAAATAAAAATAGCAGAGAAATATTAACTAACGATTCACCAATAAGTATAAAAATATATATTCGGACGGGCTTGATTAGCTGTGGCGGTTTCCGAACAATGGAAGCGTTAGTGTCACATACCGCGACAACAGCTGTACATCACCTTTTCCTTCACGGACGACAGGCGAACGCGAATTAAGACGGACACGTATAGAGTTTTTTTACACTTTTTTTTCTAATTGTGTAGCTGCTATAGACAGAGACTATATAGATAGTACGCTTAAGTATATTATATAAAATAATAGGAATAATGATAATAGATGAGAACAGAAAAAAAATGTAGGTAGTCCTGTTTTCTTGCTACCGGTTTTCGTATCATGTAGTGCGAAACATACGTATATCGGGGGGCGTGGTCGAAATCGATGACTTTAAATTCGAATTAAAAAAAATATTAAATAAAATACTTGTAGGTAATATCGTTGGTATATTATATATAATGTAATATATAATACATATATATTACATATCTAAATCTAACATAACTAGCAATTCTACCTAGCTGCTAAATTTAATAAATAATAATATAATGCTATGATGATGTTTGACCCAGGTCGTCTTAATTTATTCCAACTAAAATATTTGCCCAACAAATAAAATGTTACTTATGGTTTGTGTTTTTTTTTTGTTTTTTAATAGATTGTGGTGTACGCGGGGTATGTCAAGGCAGTGGTGCGAATACATTGGTGATGATTGATAACCAGAAATGCCGTCACCGATACCAATACAATCGTCCTCGCCAACAGGTGGAAGCCTAGTGGACCGTGCCGCCGGATGGATTACAGACACACCGTCCGAGACAATCAGTGCAGCGATTAGCAGCAACGCAGCCGCCACCGCAGCAGTTGTCGTGGCTGACATGAGCCCAGAAGAAGAGCAGTCGAGCTCGCCGGTGACGGGCGTGATCGCCGGCCGGGATGACGAGGAGCGCCGCTTGACGTCGCCACCATCTGGCAGCAAGTTCGACTCGGTGGCCAGCAAACCGGATGCCGAGTCTGAATCGTGGGCGAACAGCAGTGACGTGGAAAAGTTCGACGGCAAGATTGTGTACAACCCAGATGGGTCGGCATACATAATCGAGGACAACAGTGAGCTGAGCGAGGATGACGGCGTCGACCTGCCGTCCGAGCTCCTCGGATCTGGCAGTATCGTGGATGGCCGGGGCGTGAACCTATCGCAAGCCGAGGTGTTCCCGCAGATCGCTAATGCGTTCTACGTGTCCCGGGCCAACTACGGGGACCTGTACGAGCAGCAACAACAGCAGCAGCAAACCAATAGTGCACCCGCCGCCGCGGCCCTCAACAGGGTGTTCCAAGACAAGAAGATAGTTCCTGAAGTGCCGGTGATGCACAGCTACAGGGTGTATACAGTACGTGACAAAGCGGGTGCGCCGGACAGCCGGACGCCGCCATTGTCCAACGACTGTTCGACGGTGCCCGTCAAGCCGATACTCATGTGCTTCATATGCAAACTGTCGTTCGGGTACGCAAAGTCTTTCGTAGCGCACGCCACCGGTGAACACGGCGTCACGCTTCAGGAGGACGAGTACAACATACTTGGTCACAAGAACGCGTCGGCCATTGTGCAATGCGTGGGCAAGGAAAAGGAGCCACTGGTGTCCTTCCTTGAGCCCTTGGCCCTGTCCACCAATAAAGCTCATGCTCGGACCGCATCCCCGTCCCAGTCGTCGTCGTCGTCGTCTCCGAGCGCCGCTCACAAAGTTCCTAATGCGTTTATTAATGACGGTAATCGTTCCTCCTCATCTGACGGCGGTGCTGGCAGCGTTGGCGACCAGAAGGGCTGCCCGGAAAGCCTGGTGGTGCACAGGCGTAATGCCACGCCACCCACCTCTTCTCCGAGTGTCAATACAGTTCCTGAGACGTCCGTCTCCCTACCTCAATCTGGTAGTCCTAGAAGTAATGTTAACTCGTTTAGTTTAAGTAAAAACAATAATTGTAGTAATAAAGCCGCCACCTCCGGAGCCGGCGGCAGGTCCAATATGTACGATTGTATCATGGACCTGACCAGGAAGAGTCCAATATCCGCGTTGGCCGTGTCGTCAGGCACGTCCGCCCGGAGCAACAGCGCTTCACCAGGTGCCAGCCCGTCACCAGGTACCACACTCAGCCCACAACTCATATCCGGTGGCGCCCCGTTAACGTATCCTCAACCGCCGCCCAACTTTATGACCGGTACTACAATTGGCGTGTGTCCAGATCACATGAACGGTAGGCCCAGCGGAGTAGACTGCGCCAGGTGCGAGCTCATTTTAAGTTCCTCAAGACTGGGTGGAGTCGGCGGGTCGTTGGTAGGTATGCATTCTAGAAATTCGTGTAAAACGCTTAAATGCCCGAAATGTAACTGGCACTACAAATACCAAGAGACGTTGGAAATACACATGAAAGAGAAACACCCCGAGTCTGAAACATCGTGCGTCTACTGCATCGCCGGTCAACCGCACCCGCGGTTGGCCAGGGGCGAAACGTACACGTGTGGTTACAAGCCGTACCGCTGCGAGGTGTGCAACTACTCGACGACTACCAAGGGCAACCTGAGCATACACATGCAGTCTGACAAGCATCTCAACAACATGCAAGAGTTACAAAACGGTGGTGTGGCCGGCAACGATATGCAAAGGCACCAGGCTTCGTCGCCGTCTCAGCACCCGAAACAATCTTCGGCCATGAGCCCAGGATCGACGAGCAGCCAACATCCAGCTATGAGCAGCCCAATGATCAACCAGAAGCCCAAGCCTACGTTCAGATGCGAGGTGTGCAACTATGAGACGAACGTGGCTCGGAACCTTCGCATACATATGACCAGTGAGAAGCATACACACAATATCATGGTGTTGCAGCAAAGCGTCAAGCACATGCAAACGCTCAACGCCCTACAGACACATCACCAACAGCAGATGAACTTTGAGTCGCTAATGCACTTCCACCCGGGGCTCACGCTCCCCGGAGATAAGCCACCGCCGCACACCGAGGCAGCGCTCGCCGACATGGCGTACAACCAGGCATTACTCATACAAATGATGACCGGTGGACAGATGCCGCCACACTTCACGGGCGACGTGTCACCACATGTTGACACCGACATCGGACTGAACCCAGAGACTATGGAACCGCCACCTGAGCCGGTGGACAAAAATCCGAACTTTATGTTCCAGTGTAGCACGTGTAGCACGTTCGTCACGGACTCGTTGGATACGCTATCCCATCACTTGTCCACCGACCGGACTAAAGTACGTGAACAAGAAATACTCACCGTGGTGGCTGGAAACTATATATGCAATCTGTGCACATACAAGACAAACCTGAAAGCCAACTTTCAGCTTCACTGCAAGACCGACAAACATTTGCAGAGGCTACAACACGTCAACCACGTGAAGGAGGGTGGGCCGCAGAACGAGTGGAAGCTCAAGTACATGTCGTCGCCCGGTGGCGTACAGGTCAGATGCAACGCGTGCGATTACTACACGAACAGCACGCACAAATTACAGCTTCACTGTTCCGGCCAGAGGCACGAGGCCGCCTCGCTGTTATTCCGATATCTGCGGGACAACGACGCTGGCGACGTTTCCGTCTATCACTGTTTACTTTGCGAGTTTTCCAGCAAAGACAAATTGCCACTGCTGCAACACGTCAGGACCGTGAAGCATATGCAAATGGAGCAGCTGCACCAGATGCAAAGGCGGTCCGATGGCAAGGACATACAGACCGACATAAACATGGTGTTCCAAGTGTCCACAGTTCCACAAACTTCTATGTCTGTCGATAGCGACCAAGAACAAGGTAAGTCGTTACACGCGTAATAATATAATTATTAATCGTAGATTATACCATACAAAACTATTTTTAAACGATTCCGATAGTCAATGGTAATAAAAAATAGTAAGCATAATTATTTATTTTGTTATCAAAAATACGTAGAAATCAAAAAATTGCAATAATTAAATCGAATAAAAAATGTTCAGGTATACGTAAAAATAATTAATTTACTTTTTTTTTTTTATTAACTCTATTGATATTTTGCTGATTGTGTTATAAATAATTATTTATATCAATTAATACGTTTTTATAGGAAATAATCTTTTCATTTATTAAACCTATAGAGGGCAAAGTTTAGTACACGTTTCGTTTATATTACAATGTACAGTACATTAGTATAAATATAATAATAATTTTAATGTAATGAAATTATACAATATTAAATAGTAATTAAATTAGGAATAAACATTGAAACCAATAATCACAAATACCATGTAATTACGTTATAACAAAACTATTCGTTTAAAACAATAAATCATTTTTTCGATATGTTTATTTCACGGTATTTCTTCGCAGCATAACGATAAATTGAAATATAAGGTAATATGTTTAATTGAGTAATTAAATTAAGTTGGGCAATTTAAAAAAAAAAAATAATCAAATATAATAGCGATATTAATAAAATAGTAATGATAGAAAAACGTTTCTACGAATAAAGTTTTTAGTTTGTGTATTATTATTGATTTGTTATAAGTAAATAAATTATACTCAGCCACTATACTTAATGTGTAAATATTTTTGAATTGAGTCGTGCTAGTACCATTCACAGTAAACAATATCTCATATTAAATCCTCATTGACAATCATACTTAAGTGAATGTAAATCATTACCGTATTGTACGTTTAATTATCAGACAGCACAAAGACCTCTGAACGTGAAGAAGTGTATCATTGTTTGCCATTTACGGAGTAAAGAATTGATCTCATTGGTTGAGAACCTCACGATGATTATTAAATGTCTTCACTTCTTTTATAGGTTAATTTCTATCAAAGAAATAAAAAAAAACACGAAATAAAGTTTTGATAATAATTGCATTAATTAGTTAACATTAAGTTCCACCTCACAATGACATGACATAAACCGTTGCGTCTTTATTTTTCTATTCTTTAATGTTATTTTTCCTAAACACTTGATTACATTTTAAATTATCTTTAATTGTATAAAAGTGACGGGTTGTACGGTAACAAAAATCTTATTCTTGTTGCTCACTCATTCAAAGTGTGGTACGCCCATTGTTGCTTTCATACTCCGTTGATTTCAGTTCCCACAACGCCGCCTTAATATTGTTAATACTTTATATAGTAGGATATAGATTTTATATAATTTTTTTTTTTAATTTAATTTTTAGATCGCGAAAATAAAGGTGACAATGAAAATCTAAACATGTCTATGGACACGGTGAAAGCAGAGAGTTCCGAACAGTTCGAATTGGACTCCAATCGCAACTCGCCAAAAATTACCGAAAGTCAAGAACATTTAACTCCAACCGACCAAAAGAAAAACGAATTGTACTGTCCACTTTGCCAAGACGTTTTCGAAGATTTAATCAATTTCGAAAAACATTTAATGAACATTCACAGTGTAAACTCCGAAGGTCTCCAACGGCTGCTGAGTTTGGTCAACCAATCGCACTGGTTGAACTCATCAAAATCTTCACAGCAGAGTCCGCCTCACACTTCTACAAGTCCGCCATCACCTGATTTAGACAAATCAATAGAAAAATCTGACGAAATCCTAGATCAAGATACTGACGAAAACAAATGTCCAACATGCCAAAAACTGTGTAAAAATATTGATGACTTATGTCAACACCAAAACGATACCGGTCACGTCGAAATCAAACAGACACCAAATGGACCTGGTTACTTGTGCTGGAAAAAAGGTTGCAATCTTTATTTCACTACAGTGCAGAATTTACACATTCACTTCCGTGAAATGCATGCTGGACAGCAAAACATTCTTGTATCCGAGAAACACGTTTACAAATACAGATGCAACCAGTGTAGTTTAGCGTTCAAAACGCTCGATAAATTGCAAGCACATTCCCAATATCATGCTATCAGAGACCTGACGAAGTGTATTTTGTGCAGACGTAGTTTTAGGACTGTAGCCACGTTTCAAAAGCACTTGCAAACCGCTCATCCTGATCTGGCTCAAGCTGACTTGGAAGCGTTGAAACAAAACTCCATGCTTCAATTTGAACAATCAGCTGACGAAAAAATGGAAATTGATGAATCTGTCGACGACGAAGAAGAAAAGGACGAAGAACCCGAGTGTGACAATAGTGACGATTCTATCGCATTTAAACAACAGCAGCTGATTGAAGACTACATGAACGGACAGACACTAGCCGAAGACGGATACAATGATTCGGAAAGAAAGTACAAGTGTCACCGATGCAAAGTTGCGTTCACCAATCAGAAGTACCTGACGCACCACAACAAAACGCTTTTACACCGAAAAGGTGAAAAGCAGACATATCCGATGGAAAAATATCTCGACCCCAACCGGCCATTTAAATGCGAGGTTTGTAAAGAGTCGTTCACGCAAAAGAACATACTTTTGGTGCATTACAACTCTGTTCTTCATTTACACAAGTTGAAGAGGTCAATGCAAGAGCAACAGCAACAGCTAAACAACAATAACACGCCTATTGTATCGAACAATTCGTCTTTCGCCGCCATGAATGTGGCGTCTAAAACGTCGGGCTCGACTTCGGAAGATGACGACAAAAAACCATACAAGTGCAACATTTGTAAAGTTGCGTATACCCAAGGGTCGACACTGGACATTCACATGAGGTCAGTATTGCATCAGACTAGAGCTTCAAAGTTGCACGATCTTGCGTTGGCTGGACAGGTGGACTTGACGAAGCCAATAATTGAGCAACCAGAACAGGGCAGTCGACCACCATCACAAAATCGACAGGATGCCGAAAGTCAAGCGTCCAGTAAAGACGAACAACAATTACAACTACCACAACAACAACAACAACAACAACAACAGAACATTCACCAAAAAGGCAACCAGCTGAGTTGTCAACGATGCAACGCGTTGTTTTCTAATCAAGACCAACTCAATACCCACCAGCAGTTGTATTGCATGTTCGGTACACCGATGAGTATGTTGCCAATGAATTCGACGCTAGCGTTTGCAGCCAACAACCTGGGCGCTTCTGTTCAAGGACCAAAGTCGCCATCACAGCAGTTAACACTGACTGAAGAACAGTTGTTAAAGGTACCGTTGGCACTGCAAGGTAAGAAGCACTCTCACATGTACAAGCTGCTGGAGAGCTATGGGTTTGATCTGGTGATGCAATTCAACGAGAATCACCAGAAGCGTAAAGAAAATGAAAAGTTGCTTCAAGAGCTCACCGCTCAAATGGAAATGGAACAGCAGGCGAACGCCGTCAAGGAGGAAATTAATGAGATTAATGAAGAAGATACCGGGGACCTGCCGGAAGTTGCAAAGTCGACATGTGTTCACTGCAACAAAGAGTTCTCAAGTGTATGGGTGTTGAAAGCTCATTGTGAAGAAGTCCACAAGGACCTAGTGCCGTTCGATTTCCTCGAAAAGTATGCCAAACAGATAAAATGTGAGATAGAGAAGAAAGGCAACGAACCGCCAGCCACCAACACCACAACGTCATTGCCGTCATCGACATCCGTGTCCACCACCACAACTCCAACGGCCAGGATCGGATCTCCGTCCGAGGATGTTTCTGTCAAGACAGAAAACGAACAGGACATTGAAGCACAAACCGAAAACGTCGATTACATTTCCAACGCTGCCACATCGTCGACTGGCGAACAGTCCAACGTGAACATGTCAGGTGTTCCACCGAACATCCCGATGTCAGTTGCTCAACACTTGAACGAAATGCAAGCGGCATTTAATGCGATGGCAGCGTCGCAACTTACACAACAACTTCAACAATTCAACCCTATGATGGTGGCTAGTATGGCTGGCCTCGGTATGGGACTGCCTTTGGGCCTCAACATGCAAGCGCTCGCCGCTATGAATCTACAACCACCCCTGGTTCCCATGATGATGCCGCCACCGAATTTTGAATCAATAATGGGTTCGCAACAAAATACAATTTTCCAACAACAACCTTCCTCCATGGACCCGACTGGAATCCTGGCAAAACAGCAACAGTTACTCCAACAACAGCAACAAGTGGTGAGTACTGATTTTGATTATTGTATAAGTCTATAGGGAGTTAAATTAAATAAAAATATATAATTTGGATTTGTTTATTATATAAAATAGTGATAAAAACATATATAGGTAGTATTTTAATTTTGAATTTTATCATCGAATTAATTCCAATATTACCTGGAGACGCTTAAAATACATATATTTTTCCATGTAAAATTATTTATCTAAATTATATACAATACTATATATGAGTTAGATATGTATCACATATCAGTGTTTGTAATATTATTACAGTTATATATTATATATACTTAATAACAAATTAAACGATACCTTTCTTTTCTTACAATCATTATACAATTATAAAATTAACGTATTTATTTTTATAACATACAATATTCTATATTATGTGTTACATTTCAGTAGATTTAATATTATGACTATTATGTATATTACTGTTACGTATATTGTATATACAATAAATATCTAATCAAACTGAGCATAAATTAAATAGTAGTAATGATAAAAATTATTAAAATCAAAATTACATTTTTACGAATTAAATTTATATGAGAAATTTATAAAACTAATTATTTTTGTTAACTTTTAACAGAATTAATAATTATTATTATAAGATAATACGAGTATATATTTAATTAATTAAACTATAATATCATTATTCATATTTAAAAATTAATAATTTATGACATAAATATTATAAAATATTAATTATTTAGTTATTGTTATGTATCTTTTATATTAAATTAATACGTTATAATTTATTAGTTAGTTTTAAATAAATATAAATTAATCAATCATATAAAATTAATAAAGTATTTCCCTCGTAGCTTATAAAAAATAATTTTTCATTACCTACATTTTTTTTTAATACTTATACGCTATCAATGTAATAATGTATTTATTTTTGCGTTTATAGCTAAAACACTATAGGTATAGCTAAATTAAAATAAGCTCATTACACTTATACATAGCGATTTGAAAATTATTACGGAAAATAAATAATAAATATAGATATATTTAACAATAGAAAACTATATGAAACTATTATTTTATTTTCCACAATAGGTTTATTATTATAATTTTTTTTTAATATATGGGTACAACGCTTATTATTTTTACTATATTTTTTTATTTTAATTTTCATGCTTGAACCATGTTGCGTCATTAATTTCTCATAGAGCATTTTATGTTTAAGCAATGCTTAGTTATTTATTATTAGTGTTTTATTGTCATGGTTTAATTTTTTACAGCAACAAAATTCGCAACAAAAACGAGCAAGGACACGCATCACTGATGATCAATTGAAAATCCTACGTGCTCACTTTGACATTAACAATTCTCCATCTGAAGATCAGATACAAGAAATGGCCAGTCAAAGTGGTCTCCCACCCAAAGTCATCAAACACTGGTTTAGAAATACATTGTTCAAAGAAAGACAGAGAAACAAAGATTCTCCGTACAATTTTAATAATCCACCATCGACTACGTTGAATTTGGAAGAATACGAGAAAACTGGAGAGGCAAAAGTAATGCCCCTTACTCAACCGATACCAATAATTGAAAACACCGACGTCGTTGTCATTAAAGAAGCCCCTAAGACACCGACATTCGCCAAAAAGAAGCCTCTACAGACCAGCACCCCGAATAATAACACTGTTGTGCGAGCACAGAGTCAAACACCCACATTTCCACAACAACAGCCATTTGCTCAAAACTTTTCGAGACCGTTCGCCACACAACCGTTGGATTCTCCGGTGAAGATGGAGTCGCAAGTCAAACCAGAACTGAAAGATGCCGAAACTAGTCAGCCTGAAACGAAATTTGCTTGGGGAAATCCCGAGTCTCCGTCTAAACGTAGAGATTCGGTTGAAGAAAAACAAAATCTGTACATTCACCATGACAGAAGGTCTCCACTAGACTTAAATGCCGCCGAAAATCTTACCTTGTCCTCAATTCTAACTTCTCAACATCAAGAAATAAATATGTCAAATGCAATTTCTACCAGCAATATGCTACCACCGAAAATATCTGCATCGAGTTTTACGTCCCCACCTCAGATGTCAGTTACCACACAATCGGGCCCGAGGAGCATTAGCCCTGGTAGATCACCAAATTCATCTGATGGGTTTCCACATTCAATCATGATGAACCAGAGTAGCGGTGGTTCCGGAGGTTCCACTTCGTCTGGTAAACGAGCTAATAGAACTCGTTTTACAGATTGTCAGATCAAGGTGTTACAAGAATTTTTCGAAAACAACGCTTACCCGAAAGACGATGACCTCGAGTATTTGTCGAAATTACTGAATCTGAGTCCTAGAGTGATCGTCGTGTGGTTCCAAAATGCCCGACAAAAAGCTAGAAAAGTTTACGAAAACCAGCCAGCTGCAGAACCTGCACCAGGTATTGTTGAAGAAGGATCAAATCGATTTCAAAGAACACCTGGTTTAAACTATCAGTGTAATAAATGCCTGTTAGTGTTCCAGAGATATTATGAACTCATTAGACATCAAAAGACGCACTGTTTCAAAGAAGAAGACGCCAAAAGGTCAGCTCAAGCTCAGGCAGCTGCCGCCCACATTGCGGCTGCGTTGAGTTCCGAAGATTCCAATTCTAGCACTGTAGAAAATCATCAAGGACAAAGTGCTAACTCTAATCCAATGACTCCGACTCCAACACCAACTCCGAGTTTGACATATCCAACATCACCAATTCAAACATCATCTTCGCATGACAAAGAAAACGTTTATAACTGTGAACATTGTAATTCGGTGTTCACAAAACTTGATCAGTGGAAAGAACACCAACAAGTGCATTTAATGAATCCAAATTTGTTCCCTACCTATCATCCAGAAAGTGCTTTCGGAATTTTACAACAACAAGCACAATTACATCAACAACAACAGCAGCTCCAACAACAACAATCTCAGTCGCAACAGATGAGTGGTACATCCGAAATGAACACCAATCCTACGTCGTTAATTTTGTCAATGATGCAACAGAATAATAAAAGATCGTTCGATGAATTTGATGATCATAGTGATAAAGAAACCGAGTTCACAAAAGACAAACGTCTGAGGACCACTATTTTACCAGAACAGTTGGATTACTTGTATCAAAAATATCAGATCGAGAGCAATCCGTCCAGAAAGATGTTGGAAAGCATAGCGCAAGAAGTGGGTTTAAAGAAACGCGTTGTTCAAGTGTGGTTCCAAAATACCAGGGCCAGAGAGCGAAAAGGTCAGTTCAGAGCGCATTCGCAGGCGATCAATAAGAGATGTCCGTTCTGTTCAGCCATTTTCAAAATCAAATCGGCGTTGGAATCGCATTTGCAGACCAAACACCCGGAACAGTGTTCCAGGGGATACATAAACGTAGACAACATTCCGGATGAAGATGTCAGTATGGACTCGTTCGCATCGTCCCAGATGAGCGAGATTGGGCAAAAGAATCAGACATACGCGCCGAACCCGTACTATCAGAACGCAGAGGACGTGGAAAACCTGGGTAAAATGTACCAGGAGTCGTTGAAGAGATACATGGAGGAAATGCAACAGTCGAGTATGCAGAACGGCGTTCTGTCCGAAGGTGGTGAGAAAACCAAACCGGAAGGAGACAGTCCGCTAGATCTGAGCAAACCTGTGGATTTACGTATGGATCAAGAACAGGACGATGACGAAGATAGCATGTCAGAGTGCACGGACATCATGGATGACGAAAGCCCAGCATCACCAGCATCAAGCACTCAAAGCGGTCAGCAAAGGGTGAACGCTCCGGGTGGCAGCAGTAGCAGTCAAAACAAACGGTACCGGACGCAGATGAGCAACGTTCAAGTGAAAGTGATGAAAGCACTGTTCGATGACTACAAGACCCCGACGATGGGTGAGTGTGAGATGCTGGGTCGTGAAATCGGCTTGGCGAAGCGCGTGGTTCAGGTGTGGTTCCAAAACGCACGGGCCAAGGAGAAAAAGTACAAATTGCAAACCAAGCAAAACCAAGATCTTACGGGGCCGCCTGATGAGTGCAAGTACTGCCGATTCAAGTATACACATAAGTACTCTGTCCAAGACCACATATTTACCAGCCGTCACATCGCCCTGGTCAAGGGGCACGTGGAGAGCCGTATGTCGGTTTCTGACATGTCGGGTAACTGTAGTGACGGTGACTTCACGGTGCCGTCAACTCCGGGCGACCCGCACAACAACAACCTTCCCAACCAGCAAGTCAATCAGCTGCAAATGCTCCAGCTGGCTGGGCTCATAGGCCAGTCTCCCGTGGCACAGGCCGTGGCCATGGCTACCATAGCGAAGCTCGACGGCAAGGATCAGTCGCAAATGACCGCCGAAGAGTTGGCCTTATTGCCGCACCTGTACAACCTAGGCGTGAGTTTCCAGCAAGGATTCATGCACCCGGGCACAGCCATGATGACGTCGCCAGGTCAGTAGTCTTAAATCAGTGTTGTAATTAGTATAAGTATTAGTATTAGTGTTAGTGTTATTATCGGTAGTATAAGAGATATACGGTGTTCCAATCGCACACGAATTATGCCCAACTAAACGAACTCCATGCGATTGATCACGAGTGGTAACATATTATGCTGGAGACGTACCGTTATATGTACTTGGGTTACGACCATCACGGTTTGAGAAATCATGACATGACGGACAGCTATTATGCCTACAGGGATGTGACCCAGCGAACAATAACAAAATCAATTTGATTTGGCGTCCAAATTGTGTGATGCGTAAGTCAAACACCGTGCCGTCGAAATATCTTATGATTATTATTATTACTCGGGGACTGTGAGTGAGAGAGAGAAAGCAGGAAAACTAAAAAAACGCGAGAGAATATAAACGAGAAAATATGCAACATGCTTGTGTACAAATCTTTCATGATCCGATTGATATATGTATGTGTATGTATATGTATACTGTATGTATTTTATTTTTAATGAAAAGGGTTCCGTATCGAACGTACAACATCTCCGGTGGCGCGCACAATGTGCTGCGCTGGGATTCGCTTGGGGTACGTTAATATTCTGGAAACAATGTCGAACCACCGCCGCTCTCCGGCAACGGTGATGTGTGCGAGTGGAGATTATTACAGAAATTCGTTACGTCGAATGTGAAACCGGAGAAAGGAACATCTCCCCAAACAAAAAAAAAAAAGAATTGAAATAATAGAACGTTTCTATACACTGTATTTGTTATATGTGTGAGTGTGTTTTTAAAGGATTCCCTCATATTTTGGGCCCGTACTGCGTGAGTGTGTGTGCGTGAGGTACGTTTTTCATTGTTATAGGCCCCGTTAAAAATATAAAATTCGAGAACTCTGATTAACGGCGGCAAACCGATTTGATACACATTTATATTATATAAATATAATAATATTTTATTTGTCCTATACATTCTGGCGGTTGCGTAGTGTATCATTGGAAGTAGCTTCTCGAAAACTGTTTTCAAGTGTGTTCGTGGTTTGCGTGTTTTTGACACCCGTATATAGGCTACATGTATAGGCGTGAAAAATCTGCGACCACCTGCAAAAGCTTTACGGACGATATCAGTCGCCTCCACGTTTTTTAATACGGCGTTATTGGTTTTTCACCGCCATATCCATCATAGGGGTGAAATATTAATTCGGCTCGTGTCTCACCCGCACATCGGCGGTTTTACTCGATTTACTGCCATCATTGCTTTTCGGAGACGCGTCACTATCCATGGCAAATTGTCTACAAACGAGAATTTGACGCATATGCATCAGTGCATCACCCTGGTGTTATATTATACTGTTATTTTTCATGAAATAATGTGTACAGACTACAGAGCGTTGCAGTGACAAATAAACTACTTAGTTATTTCCGCTGCTCCGCACGTATCGTAGCGAACTGTCGTTGACTCTCCGTAGCCAACGTTGTGTGTGTGAAAAGATCGAAAAAAATGATATATATATATTTTACGACCAGTGTAAACCAGCGCGGTCGTATAGATAAACGCGCACACACAACAATGACCACGGTCCACGACACATCACCTCTCAGTGCGACGATAATCGTTCGTTGGTGTTCATATTATATTGTATACTTTAACGTTATGGGAATCGCGCGGGCACTCATAATAATATATCACCGCGTACATATTATTGTCATAATATGTCTACGACTCTGTCCCGTCAAATTAATACATTATACACATTATTATATTATTATTTTCACCATTATTATTATTATTTTTAATTTTAATATTATTTTGCATGCATTATTATTATTATTATTTTGCCGTTTGTTTTATGATTTATATTTATTTATTTTTTCTTTTGTTTTGCGCTTTTTTTGTAGGATAGAAATGAGTGATAAATGAGCTATAAAATCGTAAACATTATGTTGTTCTCCAAAAACACAAAAACACAGGAGACCAGGCCCTGTCGACGACGTTTTTTCACCATTTTATATTTTGATCGGATTCCGAGTGTACACCTTGTAGATATATAAGATAATATAATAACCGTTCGAGGTTAGTCATAGGTATTAATCATACCTATTAATTATTTGTACACAAATTGTTAACGCATTAATACTATGTTTTATCTTTTTGTGATTCAGAATTATTGTCTTTATTAATTTATTATTCAATTAAAAATTATAAAATTGTTTATTCAATTTTAGTATCATAAAGAAAAAAAAAACATTAACAATAAAATTGACGAATCTGCCGTCAGACATTATACACATAATATTATATACTTTGCCAGGTGTCTGACCGTTTTAGTTATTAATTATTACCTAGACAATTGTGATATTTTAGGTTATTTATAATTATTTAGCATTTTGATTATGCTTGTTATTTATTATTTTCTTTTTATCTTTTTTGTAATGTAATTTCAAAGGCTTCGACTGTATACGCAATACATTAAAGACTCCAATATATGTTGCCCATTATTGCCACCCTCGACGACGCGGAGAGGGTAAACTAAGCTCTATGTAATAAAAAATGAAAAAAAATGGAGGGCCAAAAAAGTTTTTTATTTCGTTAGTCATCGTCGTGTACTATATGCTAGGATATTTTCCCTTTTGTCTCGCTATATTTAAATTTTTAATCCAATCTCATCCATGAGATGAACCATCCCACCAACACTTTCTTCACTGCAAAACGGCGAAGCCCTAATTATAAGACTGTTTGTATAAGCATATTTATTACTCAAAAGACATTTTTCATGAAATTTCCTTTTTTTTTGGTTTCATCATGTTGATTCGATTCCACGACACTTATTTTTTATTTACACCCATTGTAAAATTTTTTTTTGATTAGTTACATTTTTGTGCCTTTCCTTAAACGTTTTTCATAAGAAAAATATTGTTTTTCTTGTTGGTGTACATAAACGCGTTAATGTTAATATTAAAAAAATCAATAATTTTATATATACATAAATATATATATATCTATATAAATATTTATGTATACCTGTATATATTATATACATGTGTTTGTATACGCATATATCATGTTAGTTTTTAGACATAATATAAATATTATATATTCTTAAGTTTATTTTTTGACTGTTAATATTAATTTTAAAAAATAGTCGCTTCGGCGGCTGACTCACCGTTGAACAATCTACTTGTGTACGCCTATTATATATACGTATACAATATAAGTGTGATGTATACTTAATATATATATATATATATAAATACATATTGAATACAATTTTATAGCGAATATACATATACATTATTTATTATATATTGATATGCATGTGTATATATATTATATATATAGAGTCTACCCTTGCGAATCACGTCATATGTTTTATGATAAACTGTAATTTTAGATAGGATTGCATTTTATATATATCATAGTTTTAAAAATAATTATGTATTAATTTTATACTTAAAAAAACATAAAAATAAACCTAAATAATGAAAGAAAAAAATAATGTCGCTATAACTTCAAGTTATTTTTTACGTTTTGTATAGTTTTATACGTTTTATTATTTAGCGATTTTTATTTATTATGCCTTTTCGTTTTGTATGTGTACATTATATTATGATTATGATTTTATTATTATTATGATGATGATGATGATTATTATTTTTTTTTGCAAACAAGACAAATTAATGAAAAGGAAAACGAAATATACTCAATATAAAAAAAATACACACGTGTTTCGTTTTATTTTGCATGATGCAGGAGTTTTTTCGCTTCTTTTTTATTACGTAGATCCTAGATTGTGTCTAATATTATGTATAATGGTTTTTTGTTTTGACCAATACACCATCTCAGAGTCGCTTATACTTGCACAGTTATATACTGCATAAGTATAAGTACAAAAGCGACACAGTGTAATGCGTATGACGGAAATACATTTTATAATATATTATATAATACATGTGCCGGAGATGGACGACAAACCTCCCCATGCGCAGTGTCAAATCCGAGTAAAGGGGTCGGGCGTTGGCGACGGTTAAGAGGCTGGGGATTGGCTCGTGCTGGGATCGCGATATTTGCATGACGACACCCGTAAAGGTCCGGCACGGGTCCGCTAGCTTGCTATGGCTGGCTGACTGGAATACAGAAGGGAAGTTCGTAGGGGTCGCCGACACCACCCGGTCTATGCAGTATAATATATATTATACACTCTGCATCGTATACGTGGTATGTATATTATTGTAATGAGCGCGCGTGTGGTAAAAAAGAAAAAAAAATTAATAACAATAATAAATACAAATTATAATAATAATAATTCACCATTGTGGTGCAGGGCGCGCGCGCGCAATAAACACACGAAATTTGCATATCGCAGGGTACAATAATCGTATAGTAATATGTAATATGTCTTCCTGCTGCGGGCGTGCACCTATGTAGGTACCTACCACCGACGCCGTAACGGAAAAACACTCGTTTTGCGGCCGAGGGGGTCGACTGAACCGGGAAAACCCTCTGTTCGCGACGATTATTCTAATGCTTATACATAATATTATAATATCACCGGCTAATAATATTGTAATTTATTTCATTATTATACATGTGGGGCGCTCGTGTTGCGCATTACAATAATGTAATATGTTTGACGTGTGGTACGCGAAATTAAATAATGTGTACTCGAAACCTATATAGCAGAGCGCACGCGCGCAACCAGTTCGACGAAAAAGGTAGAGATAAAAAATGGCGGTCGCTTTATTTTGGTTTTGGGGAAAATCACCAAAGGAATGAACGGCGGCGGCTTAGCTGAAGATAACGAAAAATAATAATATAATACATGAAACGACGAAGACGACGACGGTGCGGCAATAATAAAATTATAAAGGTTGCACCGAAGTCGAGGACAATAATAATAATAATACCTGTGTTAACTGAACCATGGTACCACGGTGTACCGAGTATATATGTATATACCGTTGCAGGTATAGTTAACTGTGTACCTACACGTATACTAGCCTGCCATAATATTATCTATTACGTGTAAAATATCTCTTTCCTCCCGCACTCATAGGTATGTGTGTACTTATATAGGAAATATTTCGTATGCGCGCACGGGGAACTAATCGTTTGTGCGTTACGTATCACACCTCGGCGGCGGCGGCGTACGAAAAGCAGAGGAAAAAAAATGTAACATTTAATGCGAGAAAAATTAAAAGAAATAAAAGTGTTTAGGTATATATATAACAACATGTGTCTATGAACGAGTGGAGGCCGGCGATAAGGAGAAAAAAAATTATGATTATTATTTTTATTATATTATATAACGCTCCCGCGATCTAATAACGCGGTGCGTGGCCGGTGAAAGCGGCGATCGTGTCGTTTTTATATGAATATTCGTTTTTATTTTTTTCCATCATTTTCCACGAAATATAATAACGAATAGGTATAATAATAATAACAACAACAACAACAATAATCGTATTCAAGGATTTCGTCGTCGGGTGGGATGAAAAAATAAAACAATTACGATGTACGAGGACTTCTTCTCTGCGTATTAGCCACGGAGGATCGAATAAAAATTTATAATCGTTTCACCGTATAGGTAACATTATGCTGGATGATAATAATAATTAATGATATTGAATGACGACACGCGTATTTAAACACTACTGGCCATGTGATTTCTTTTTTTCATCGTAACCGTCGCGCGTTTAGTATCGCCGTGGACCACAGTCGCCAACCTCGCTAGGCCCGGATGATCCCGTAGACACTGACGAGATATCAGGATAAAATTTAAAATAATTTAAAACGCGATCGAGATTTTCCGACACTTCATCGATGAAAAAAGGAAAAATAGCGAGTCGTATACGCACCAAGGAGAAAACGACGACTATCTATAGCTCAGATAATAATATCTATGGTAACTGCAGAATCACAATATATAGATGACTACTGTTTATGACGAGTGAGTATTCGGTTAGGATCGCTTTTTTTTCGTTTTCGAACACCGTCTCGTTTTGGGAAATCTTGTCATCGGCCTAGGTAACTGACCGCTGATAGATGTATGATTGTATATTATTATTACCCATAGCAACGAATAATTTCTGTAATTATTGCGATCGGCCGATGGCGGCGATTAATCGGTCGGAAAACCAATCTATATGATAATACAATAATAATGAACCGAAATGAATGAAAATAATAATTACGGATATCAATATCACTATACCGTAATGGGTTTTGCGCGCGACGAAAACCGCAACGGCCGCCCGCCGTACAATATTTTACGTGTGTTGCGGTCGTCGGTGGAAAAAAATTAACCGTCGGATGATACGTGAGAAAACGACACGCACAAAACTCGGGACGGACCGTGTTTATTATTATTATTATTATTATTATCATCAAAGACCGCGGCCGTGTCTCGTCGTCGTCGTCGTCGTCGTCGTCGTCGTCGTCGTCGTGTTCGTATCGCGTATGCCGGGGAAATTATAATCTCCCGATAAACCCTAATTATTATTACGAGTTCGGTTTCGTTTAAACGAGATCTGCTCTCCGCGTGGGCACGTCGACCGGATATTATATGGGTAGTTATAATATACCGCGTTCGGTAATAATAATATTATTACGACGATTGAGCGGTACGATCGTGTACTGCGGCCGCCGCCCGGGTAATGGACCGAAATTACACATGTACTTAATGTTTTACCGGAGTGATTAGAAATCCGCCGCTGCCGCGTTATTGGCTTTTCGTCTAATATAACAACGTCCGAGCTGAGAGCGGCGCGGGCGAGATGAAAAGCGGACGACGAGCGTGTACGGAAATTATATGGAAAAAAAGGAATTAAAAAAAGAAGAAGAAAAAAAAAAAAGGTAGTAGACGGAATTTAATTCTACCACCGCCGCCGCAGTCAGATGACTCCATATTTACTGGTGTATATACCTACGATTAAAAGTTATAATGATAATAATAATAATTTCTCTCTAATGAGCGTCTGCCGGCCGGTCACCATCATCACGTCAATTATATACGGATATAATATACCTCCAACGGTATATATATATATATATATATATAGGCCGATAGGGTAGGTGGTATAGGTGAGCATCATCGTCGTCGTAAAACCCGCGAGAATCTCGATTATAATTTCGGTTTTTTTTTTTTTGGATTTTTGTTGTTCTTTTTCTAGTTTGCCGGAAAGATGAAAAATAATAAGAATCTTACAAATATAAAATAATATAATAACCGCCGCCGTGTATAATGACCGTATTCTCCTTCGGCCTCGCCCGGGACGAACAATTTTCAAGAATTAATTACCAACCGTCGTCGTCGTATACGACAATAATTATAACATATACTCGGGCGCACCGTTTCGTAGTTATATTATTATAGCGCTTTAGCTTACATATATATAGGTTATGCTCGTGTGTATAACGTACGAGTGACTATATAGTCACAACAGTCCGTATTGAAGTGTGACGCATATATATAACATCGCGTGTTGGTGATATTTATTCGGTTATGTCGCGTCTTGATCGGATGGTCTTAAATTACCGAACGGTGTGGACGATCGACCATAATGCGCGATTTAAAATCAAAACGAATTTCGGAAGCGCGCGAGCATTGTGCATTTCCTCGTCCTGCATGCAATAACAAACGACGCAAATAATTGGTGATCGAGTCTCGGCGATGCGAACGACCGAAAACAGTTATACACAGTAACCATATTATCTTAAAATGTTTCGTAAAATGCATCACTTTTACATTATTCTGTCGCTAGACTTTTCCATATGGAAACCGTGAGGAACTGTAGATACCATATATAGGTAATTCTATGATGATGTCGTACATATTCGGGTTCCGGTCGTTAAATATAGCTAATGCGAGACAAAGTATTTTATATCCGTCTCTGTAACAGTGTGTTATATACATGGATATGTGTAACAAAACTTACCCCCCCGCCGAGTCTGGCGGTGTGGCGTGCGAAGAACAAACTAGATTATTGTGCTCTTTTTTTTTTTTGTGTTTCCTATAATACACATACCTATACATTGTGTCTCGATATCCGGTCGGTGTGTTTTAGTCGCGTCTTTTTCTCAAGGCCGGTTTATATTATTAAATTATACGTACATATTTATGTATATATACCTACGGCGGGTGGAATGAATAATAATAATAATAAATTAAAAATAGTAATCGGATCCGTACGAACTAATATACTCGTCGTATATACGAACACTATACATATACACACATAAATATATATACACTATATAATATATAGGCACCTATAGGTAATAATAACACCGTCGTCGCATGTATTCGGTCTGTGCAATAATTGCACTTCAGATTTCAAGTAATTCGAGTTGACCGACCGCGAAAATTCAAACGACGGAGGCGGTATACACGATCAACTCCAGCACGTCTCGTCGTCTACTATACATACGTAGGTATATGTATATTATATTATTATTATATGTATTATACATACACCGCGAGTCATTCACGACGTTTCGCGACGGCCAAGGTGTGCGTGGAAGCTCGTGTGCATATAATATCGATCATCGCTGATTCGTTTTTTTTTTTATCGTTTAAATCTATTCGGATCGACTCGCCAAAGTCACGTGATCCTTAAAATCGTAATTGAAATATAATACTGATAACATCGTTCCGTTTTTTTGGATCGTCTTCTTGCGTCGTCGCGACCATTGGACACGTGCTGGTTTTTGTTAATTTCGATTTCGTCTCCGGATAAATAGATTATTTATAATTTTTATCGTCCTTCCACCCCTACCCATTAATAAACCTACGAAACACGCTTTGAGCCTAGCGAGAGGGAACTTTCCGCGATTTACGCGTTGAATATGCGCCCGCTTTGAAAATATATTATTAAACGTATATAGCGTATTAGCAACGTTTTCAATCCTGTCCGTCGTAAGCACATTATGTATGTATAATATATATTCACGAACTGTGACGAATTCGTCTCTAGCGATTCGTCTGGTCGATCGGGCGGGGGCGTCCGTCCGTTTACGGGTGGGGTGTTTGGTTTTGGATGACGTAACACGAGTGAACGGCGCGGGGTGGGGATAAAACGGTTGACAGACGTGATCAAAAAGAATCGTTTGGTTATTACACTGGATAAAAGATTAATGATTTTCAGGTGTTAATCGCCACTTCCTCATTTGCATTCTAGCTCGATCCGACTGCGTTACCTATATATATGTGTGTGTGTTGAGGGTTTCAGATTCGTCAGCCGATCGCGATTTCCTGGCGAACTGCAGCGGTATGGCGAGACCGAGTGGCGTCAAAACTCCGTTTATTCGCACAATGTTATACCTTAAGCATATATACCTACCTCGACCCGGCTTACGCCACCGAAAGTCCGTCGACCCGCGCGCTGTCGTATAATTTGCACGTGTACGTACGCACAGAGACAAACGCTATATATTATATACGATTGTGGTGCTCGCTGGTTTTTGCCCAAGAAATTTCGTGCGTTCAATCCGTCGCCGTATAAAATATAATATAATATAGGCAGTGTGCATATATACATATCACTAAATCCAGAGAGATCGATGCGTAACGAGCGGCGGGCGGAAATGTGTATAGCGGATTTTAATAACAGTCCGCCCGCATCGTCGTCGGCGTGACATAATTACACCACCGCAGAGGATTGACTTTTTCTCGGTACCCTTGGCCAATATAGTTTACGATCTCACGTCGTATTTCGTTTTTAAATGCCCATCTATCTGCTGCAGGTCGCGGATAAAGCGTCGGAAAACATCTCGATCGCATACTTCGTTCACCCATACAATATCGGAGTTCTGCAGTGTGTACAGATTAATATACATAGTGTGCTGGGTGATGCGTATGTAGGTATTTTATTATAACGTCTCGTTATTTTTCACTTCTGTGCGCGCGACGGAGAGGGGTGACACACAACGTTCTCCTCACACGGTATATATATATTAAAATATTTTCGTAAACGGACAAGTATATAGCTGTACAGAAAAAAAAAAAAACACCAAATAAAAACTAAAAAATACGAATTATCGCGTATTCGAAATAATCGCGTGTCGGACGATTAAAATAAAATAATCGTAAAAACGTCGGCCGCCCGACATTCGTTCCCATCGCACACACATATACACGAATCCATTCGTTCCTATTTTTACCTGTAACAATATCACGTGCATCCCGCGCCAAGTCGAGTAAATCACGCGCTCGTCGTATACACTATATCTACATAATAATATATATATATATATACACATGGTCGTACAAACAATGGGCAATTTGTTTATCAGTGTGTGTGTGTGTCTGTCTGTCTGTCTGTTCGGGATCGGGGGAAAAAAATAAAATGAACTAAAACCGGGTAATTACATCGCGTAATTCGTCATAATTGCGACGAGTTTTTCGTGCAGAACACACGATCGGAGCGGTCTGTGCGTGCGACCTGGGCCCACGCGATTATAATTATTATTATATATTATATATTTATAAATAATACGCGCCGCGAGTCGACGGGCATACCTATCGTGCTTTATTAAATGTAATAATATATAGGTAGATGTGTAGGCGGTATACGCAATGTAATATCGATCGACGGCGTTCACAGATTTTTTAGCGAGCGCTTTCCACGCGATCGTCGCCGCCGCTGCAGGTCTCTACGCGTCCGTTATACATAAGTATACCGATTTATAATATAAGATATTGTTATAGCCATTATCTGAATTTTTAATGCAATGTCTCGTGACGTGCATCGCCGCGTAAATACCGTTCGCGTTCCACGTACACGCATTACAATATTTTATACATTTTCGCGCACGTAATTAAAATATGTTTGACTGCGCGCGTCGTTAATTATACATCATCTCATACGTAGTCGTACGTATATAGGTCCAGATAATAGGTATATGGCTTGATACCTTGGTATAATATGAGTTCACGATTGTCGCGTATATATACACGGAGGCGCATCCCTCGCGGAGGCTGCGTGTGTGCGCCCGCGAGTGTGTGCTACGCTTATATATTATACACGAGGACGGACAAAATGGCCGCGTGCCGCCCATTCATGCGCGCCGTACGCTCACACATGTACACCCGTTCGCTGGCCCGTCCGCCGGAGAAAAATAAAACATAATATCCTTTCGAGCCCAAAGTTCGGTGGCGTGTCCTCCTCCCCACACGCGTATAATACCTACTCGATGTGTATACTCTGCCTCGGAGTACATTATATACTATGCACATGTTTAATATAATAATATGTATAAATCGTGTGCGCATATTGATTTTGTAAACGTATACATACATATATATGTATATAATAATTTTATATTATATTATGAGCGAGCGTTTCGTTCATTTGTTAACGTCGTCGGTCGAACGGGTCGCGCTTACGTGATGTTTACTATATTCTCCCACACACACACACACACACACACACACACACACATATTATAAATAACGAGTACATTAGCGAGCTCGTGTGTAATTCGATAATGAAATTTCCGATTATCCGCTCAACATGGCCGCCGCGCGTTTTTATTTTCGCCCTGATGCTGCAGCACTGTGCGAAACAACGCTTCCCATCGCATACTCCATTTCAATATATCATATTATATAGAATACTGTATCGTGTCATGTATATACTACGCCACAGAAATAACCCACACGCCATCGTGTTTGTGTACCGCAAAGCTCGTCACGTCGAATATCGAACGATGGGAACAGAAAAAAGTTTGAGACGTAGGAAAATTCGATATATGTTATTATACGTCCAGTTTTATTGCAATATTGTCGATTTCGTGTGATTCGTATGATTTAAATGAAGTTCTGGATGTCGACGTGTTCCTCTTGACTTCGTTCGCCGAACCCATACCCAACTATAATAATACGAAGTATTTGCCAAACGGACGACGGTGTATGCGCGTTAAGATCTAAGTGGACTATTACAATATGCGAGCGAATATAACGTGTAATATTGCATGTGCGTGTGGGTGCAGTTTAGTTACTGCGGAGAATGATTTGGCGACCGCGAAAAACTCGGAGGTTGCGTATACGGAGCGCTCGCGGGATATATAGGTAATAAACTAATAACGAATAATAATAAAAAAAAAAAAAAAAACACACAAACGAATAATATAATGATATATTAATAATAAACGACGTGATAGAAGAGATGAGGTCGCGCCGTCCAATTAGAGTTCGATTGTACGTGAATCTCGTCGTCTATCGTCTCGGCATCGATAATAGTGTTTAATGAACGATATCGGTTATGCGCGTATTCTATCGTGTTCGTGTATACTATATGGGAAAGAGTTGTTGATGAACATCCAGCTATCGGCCGTGTTCTCTGCCCCCCCCCCCCCCACCACCATACCCTGAAATCGTACCTAACACCGCCCGAGTCGCTGCAGGTCCCGCAGCTGCAGCGTCGACACACGTCTATTAGATTAATTCCGAGCGGGGAAAAATAAAAATAAATAATAGTAATAGTCGAACCGCCGAGCGGCGGCGTTGCTTCTGCTGCAGCACGAATGCATACATATATATATATATATATATGTGTGTGTGTTGTATAAAAAAACCTTTAGAGGTGTAATAATAAAATATGATATCGTATCGAATTTATACTAATTTATAACAATAATAATAATAATGACGGTGCGGTGATGACTTTTCGAGTTTTAACCGTCGACGACTCGCTGCCATATATTATGATATGTGTTTTACCTCTACACCGGTGCTACACCGAGCAGCGTATACATTATTATATCATATCTATCATATTATATACCTAGACGGGCAGTTATCGTGTACACAACATAATTCGACGACCACTATACTATATTGTACATCGTGTGATTGTTATTATTCCGCGTCCTCCACGACGACGTTATAGAAACCCGTGTGGCCAATGGTTAATTACGGTTAAGTGTCTCGGACGCGTACATTATAGATGTGTGAGTGCGTGTGTGAGTGTGTGTAAAATATATGGTTACCTACCGCGTACTATAACTGTGTGTATATAATAATATCTTATATGATAATAAAACGCGTATATTATAATATTATACTGTACTCGGCCGCCGTCACAATGGTGGTTCGAAAATGTATTTATAATATCAACGAACATCGCGAGGGGGCGCGGGGGGAGGGTATCAGAAGACAAATGGCGTGTATATAAAAACTTCACTTTAAAGGTCATCCGAGGGGGCGGCCTTGGTTTAATTACAAAAGGTGTCACCGCGCTACGGCGGCGGCTCGGCCATCGCATTGTGCTAGCCCGATTTCTAAGCGTATTATTATAATATAAGATAATAACAATAAATCGTGATAAATTAGTGCGTTTCGAATACGATGACGTTAATTCGGTTTTCTATATTTTTCCTTTTTTTTTTTTGTCTTTGGGAATAAGCACGCGAAGGGAAAACGCGCTCGTTAATCGTGGACGAGGTCGGCCGCATTCTTATAATATATACATGCGATATTAATTGTTAAACGTGGTGATGCTTTGTCGCCAAAAAATACGAATAATTCGATAACGGAGAGGCATTTTATTGCTACAACCCACCCGAGCACTGCTCTCTCGTGCGTACGAATAAGACATTAAGACGACTGCTGTTTTGTGAGCTATAGGTATATCGCAGTAATCTAATAATATATAATAGTATGAGGTGTTTGAATGTGATGGCGATATTCGTCGGCCGTCATCTAGTATTTTATGATATATTTTTTAAATTTTCAGAATACTTGCCAAATATTTTGTTTAACCTACCAAAGAGTTTATATAATAATAATTATCAGTTTTTTTGATATGTGTTCTATTGAGTTTCCAAAATATTATATTTTTATTTTCCTGCGCATAAACCTTAAATACAGTGCATTAAAAAACGGTATTAGTGCCTAAATGAACTATTTATTAATTATACTACTATAGTTAATAATCTATAAGTTTAAATTTTTTAAATTATCATTATATTATTACCGCTTTTTAAGTTTGTTGCTTAAGAAAAAAAATGTAGAGTTGTTTAACAGCAATAATTTTATATTTTGTTAAATGCCCATTTAAAATTTTGTTACAAAATCGTAATTATTATAAATAACAGACTTTCGTAATTTTTATAATATTATAGGATATACATGTAGGTACATTGTACAACTCATACTTATTATAAGCCGTTTAACGACTATAATTGATATAAACAGCCAATTTCACTTTAATATCTTAGAAATAGTCAAAAAAATAAACAGAAATCACTCGATTGGCGCCACCCGCACTCGTTTCCCGCTGTCGTAATAACTGTACGTCGTATATTATGTATATATATATATAGACTATAGGTAAATAGGTACACATACCTCGACGCACAAACAAAATTAGGTTAAGTAGGGTCAGATCGAATCGCGTCTGTGCAGTAAATATGTTACATACATTGTAACATACTCAGTTGGTATTATATGCACGCCCTATACCTACAAATATTTATATATATAGATTGAAATATGACCTTATGTATACGCGTCCGCATCGAGCCAGCCAAGTCAGACGAAGCAAAACAAAAAACAATATACGCTAGACGGTATATAAAATTAATAATAACACTATATTATACTTGGAAGCCGGTGTATGGAAATGGAAGTGGGGCACACGACGTACCTAACCTATGTATATGAGTGTATGACGAATATAATATTTACACCGTATGTATATAGTTTCTATATAATATTATGCTCTGCAGGTATACAATACAATATTATACATAAAGATTATAATAAATGGTCTCGTGTCCTTCCGTTTCGCTCGTCGTATCTCGTTCATTTCCGATAATATCGACAACACAAAATAATTATCTCCAAAATAATTGTCGAATTCAACATGAAGGCGAAAATGTGAAACAAACAAAACGTTATAGCGATGCAGAGTTTCAAATCAATGTAGGCATATAGTTATCGTCGAATATAATAATATTGTATGACTGCACACGTAAAACTCGAACGCAATATTAAGGTGTACTAATGCATGTAATACGCTATAAAAGTAAAAAGGTAATGATTTCGATTGCAATAATATTATTGGTAAACTTTTTTCATATTACGTTTATGTTCATTTTATAATGGACAAAAAGTAGGCACATTTATATTTTTTAAACAGCGCATTAACCGCGTGTTGTCCGGCGTGTCGTAGGTGAGAAAGTGTGATAGTTTTAGCAAATCGGTAGTATTTAAAGAATATATTATTATTATATAGTATGATGTTTATTTATATACACACTCACACATATATATATATATATATATACTTATGTATAACCGTATATAAGGTATATATTATAATGTTATACTGCTGCAGCAATACTAATATACGACCGACCGTTTGTGAAATTTATATTATTATAATGAACTGATATAATTGTAATAATAGCCATAACGATTATGATAATATTGCGTATATCTATTTCACGGTGCATAAACCTATATATATATATATATATATATACGTTTTTCGTTGGAAACAAAAACGCACTTTCTCCGCGAGTTTTTCCCTGCCAAATCGAGTGTTGCACGCGATAAAATACGTTCTGACTTGTCTCCCTCCCCCTCGCCTGCGCCACACGAGATCCGTTATACTATACATAACATTACTTATTTTAATACCAATACAGGTACAATACTCGTACACAATATTATTGTTGAGCGGCGCCCGATGATAAAACTGTCTGGAGCGTTTTAATCGCTGCAATGGACCAGAAAAACCTACTCCGCCGATCTGCATATAATAAAATATTATTATCATTATATGTGTTTTATTATAGTATAATTACTATTATCGATACAATATTAATATAATATAATGTACGACGGTTGCAAGAATGCTACCTCGGACCGTCATCGGCGTGACCACCACCTGCGACCGTATAGTATCATGTACCACACGTTGTTCACTCTCAAACACGACATTTTTATTATGACACTGGCTAAAATAGGTATACCCATTTTATAGGTACTTACATATAAAACATAACGATCGATCGTATTTTTACGCTGATTAAAACCGTTAAAGTCGTCTTCCGCGCGGGATCCACGACAAATCTCATCGCGTTGCAGTCTCATCTATAGATTGCGGGTCGGCCAGTGGTGTTTGCAAGGTTGGTATTTTTTATTTTTTGGAGTGGGAGGGGGAATATAACTGCACCCTTCTGTATATGCACGTGTTACATAGGTATAAATCATTTGTATAGAATATAAGTGTGAAAATATTAATATCATTGATGCATGAATGTCTTGATTGGTCGATCGTTTTTTTTAGATCATTCTTTTTTTTCTCTTAACTGCATTTTAAATTATACTTATTTTGGTGACTCCCCCTTGAAAATCTTAATTACTTCACTGGGATCGGGCATATACGAAGGTAGGTATCCTATATAACTTTTAATATTAAAGATATATGCAGTGCAACGCGACTGGCACGTATTCATATCATTATGTGCTCGTCATCGTTTGCAGCCAATCGTTATTGTGTAATATATTATATATATATATATATATATCTGTACACCGTTTCGCGTATTTTTCATTATTATTTTTTTTTTAATTCTACGTCGTACATAATATAGCAAATCGCATTACTAACAACAATAATATCATTACACCTATAATATAATATATAACATAATGCATATTATTATACACGTTGTACTCTCTCTGGCAGATCGGACATAGAGCACGGCATCGGTTCATTGGCCACCCCTTCGGCCCCCGCTAATACGTTATATATATATATCATTATCATCGTTTCGCCTCCTCCGCTGTCGCTATTGTTCATTATAGTCCCGTCTCCGTCTCGTGAGACCATAATATTATCATCGTCGCACTGCCATCATCTTCTTTCTTATGTATTATAATATATGTCGGTGTAGGTATATCTAAAATATAGGTATATGACGACGACGACGACTTGCGCGCCATTAGCACACCGCGATTATATTTTTGTGTTTTTTCTCTATTCATTATTTCGCCCCCGCGTCTCGGCGACCACAGCAGACATCATGCATCCGAGTGTGAAAACGAAAGAATAATTCGGTCGTCGATACAAGGTTTGTGTGTGTGTGTGTGTGTGTAGGTATAGGTATATAGGCGATGATTATTCACGAAGACAATAATGCCGTCGTCGGCCATTGGCGTTTAGATTTTTTCACGATTTTATTTTATTTTTCCGCTCAATGTCGTAGTCACACGGTTTTCCACGACTTTTTTTTTCATCGTTCACCTCTCTGCCCAAGACGCTCTCATAACACACACACACACACACATCTATTTTATAATGCGCATATACATCTCGCAATGCAACGATTTGGTGGGTCTTTAAAATTTTTTTTACCTCTTCCGGTGAACGCGCGCGCGATCACGTTTTTCACACCCAACACGGTTTTTCTCACGTCGGCGCGGGCATTATACAATTTTTATTGTAATAATTCTCGTTGTATATGATAATCACTAACTTTATAATATATTGGTACATATATCTGCAGATCTTGGGAAATATAATGATTTAAAAAAACAAATACTCATATTTATTAATATATTATTATTGCTAATCTAAGAATCACACTGTGAATAAATATAAGTAAGTGCCAGTACTTGATTTGGTGTCGGGGTGAGGTTATTACGCAGTAAACTTTCTAAGTTTATCTATACAGAATTTAATATTTTGAACGGGAACGTCGAGATTCTTAAAAAATATGCAAATTAAAATTGGAGAATAAAATAAATTATACCTACATTTTGCATAATAATATGACAATTATTATGATTTATGTGATCAATTATACAATTTAGTATTACATGATATTATATGCTAAATTAATATGTACAAACAATTACTTAAATTTACTTAATTCGATTCGACAGTTACGTGGTTATTATAATTATTAAAATTATACTGGTACCTGCAGGTGATCTATAGGTAAGGCCTCCCTCGAGCTTACTTTGGTTAAATTAAATCTTCATAGTCACAAATTGTTAGTAGGTATGTACCTATATTTTTTATTTTCTTCTACTTCCGACTTCATCTCATTTGGCCGAAACCGTTAACTGTGAATGCACCAGATAATTACGCAACTGAAGAACGGTATACGCGACGGGTTATTATGATATGTCCTTGCGATGGTCGTTATGGAAATTTTAAATTCGTCGTCATGTATAGACTCGAATGTTTTTCTCGCGGACAGGAAGCGCGTTTCACTGCAGTGTACGCAATTCACATGGTGTGTGTATGCATATAGGTACAATAAACATTCCTGGTGAGATTTTTTTTAGGTGTGGAGGTATGAGGACACTATATATATATGAAGCGTACATACAAATACAACTAAAGATACTCGCGAGTACATATTATTATTATTTTTATAACATATAAAGTCGTTCATGAAAACCCGAAGCCGCCATCGTCCGGTTTTTTGCGCGTGTTGAATTAAAAAAAAACTCGACCTGACTTTGTGTTCGCGCCCCGTCGTCGTATATGTGTCGGCGCGGCGGTCGTGTCCGCCAAGAGTCGTGTGGACCGCTCGTCGTTGGACTTTGGCCAACTTCGGTCGATCGCATCGAACAAATAGGTTTTTATTCGTTGTTATTATATACCTCGCGTATTATATGCATGTACGCACACACAGTGTTGTCATTTTTCATACATTTATATACATATATATATATATGTATCTCATGTACCGGGTTAGTGGTACCTATATACTGCGGTATACGGGTCGGAAGAGTGTGAGAGTAGGAGAGGAAACGCGTATATACCTATATACCTATATACCTTTAAACGTATAATATATAAACGTGTCTGGCCGCTGCCTCACGTGTCGGACGTCTTTATTTGTGTAATTAATAAAACTTTTTTTTATACACTCCCTTCGTACGGTTTTTTTTAGAACTTTTTATACAATATTCTTTTTAGTAATCGCCGCCGTCGTGTCGTGTCGTGTATATATATCGTCTACGTGTGGGTATATAATATAATATCGTACATACACATATATATGAACATACACGCATAGGAATTTGCCTATACACGTATTAAATTATATATATATACAAACCGACGAGACACGGTGCTAAATTAACGTCGAAGGCGCCCGCCCGGTAAAATAATAGGCGTCCTCCTATCATATAATGTTGCTATTACATGCTACATCTCATCGTATCATCGTTTTTAGATTTTTCAGCTTATGTTTTCCTACCTGTATGTAGCGGGTGCATGTACCAAAGTTGTGTCTTGGTTCAATTTTAAATGGTTCGTCCACATATTTTGCACGACAATAGTTTGAGTACCTATATATACGATTTCAGGATGACCCGCAAAGTCCGGTGTAATATTATATAGTAAATATGACAAAAACATGAACCGATGATGAATAAATAATAAATATTATTATCGCCGGTGCGTGTATCTTTTGCACCATAAAAATTTCCAACCCTAAACTTTCCGGTTAGTCTGAAAAAAAAAGTTTGGACATAATAAAATAATGCAATAAACAATTTATCATATTTTGTTATACGTTCCCTCTCTCCGACGATTATATTATATTATATATTATTATTTTTTTATTGACGTCAATATATTATAATACATATTTAGATATGTCCTGCGCTCGTTGTATTGTCGCGTTTTCTTCCTACCTATACCACACCTCTGAGGAAGTGGTGGCGTAAGGATTTCCGCGTATAACAACAATGCAATAATTAACGAAAACAATATATTATACTATGTATAACAGCTATATTAAAGACGTTATAGCGTGTCCGGATATTTCGTCGAAATAAACCGATAAAATGGTCTCGTCGTGGTGGTGGTGGAGGTATAATTTACGCATTTTTACACAGTATGGACATGGACGGAGGAGGCGGCGAAACAAACTCTCTCGGTTAAGTAGTATTTAAAAAATATATATATATTTATAGACCAAATATTTTAATCGATCGGACACAGATCATTAACCAGCCGGTTTTCGTTGTTGTTGCGTCATGTCTGCGTTTTGATCAAACGCGCGACCGTCGCTTACACATTGCTTCAGCAGCGGTGTAAAGTGCTCACACTGTCTAACTATTTATAGATGGATCATATATCATAATAAAAGTGTACCGCAAGACATATACGTAACATAAAACCGAATTTTAACAAAAAAAAAAAAACCACTCGGACATCGTTATAAATTTGCCGGCGAAATCGACAAAATCGGACTTCACGCGATAGTAGGTAATTAAATATTCGCCTGGCTGAAATAAATAAAAACGTCGCAGAATATTATATACCTACTGCACTTTAAGTATTACAGGTGTGATACATAATGCTATTACTGATGGTAGTATTTATTTCGTAGGTATAGTTATTTAACGATCAGGCGGTAAAGCAAAACCGCCAACATGACGAGATATCGAATCAACAATTTTTCTAGATTCGTATAATATATAGGTATATAGCCGCCATGTGTGTTTAATTACAACTCTGCGCCGACAAAGCGCCACTTTTCCCGAAAATCCCGTGAGAAATAAAAAGGTTTGTTGTCGAATGGTTAAGAGCGGATAACTGTGGCGCAAATGTTTGCCAACTCGAAACGGCAGAGGCGGCTTATAACAATGATAATTGTGCCTACCCAAATATATTATTATATTGGTAGGTGTGTGCGGCGGATACAGAAAACGACACATAACAATCGTCCTGACGTTGTAACGACGAAAATATGTGCTGCTCTCCACCACCGTTCATGCGACCCCTCCAAAATATATGCACAGCGAGGTATGGTACTATATTATACGTATACCCTCGTGATGTGATATACGTGTCCCCGAATACGTGCACAATATGTATAAATATATTATTATTAATAATATTATAAGACCTCGACGACCTTGGAACGCTCGCACGGGGGTGGATAATATTATGTACGGCACCGGGGCAACGATGGCGATGCCATTAACTCTCGCGTTCACTCACACAAACACACGCGCGCCGCCCGTTTACGACGACCACTCGCGCTTTTTTTTTTTTTTCTAAACACAATGACGGTCGGCGAGAGGATTTCCAGGTGCACCTCGTGGGTAGGTACACGTATTTCGGCGCGGATACTATACATTTATAGTGTGTGTGTGTGTGTGTATAATATTATCTAAGTATACGCCTGGTGGTGCTCCTCCGTGCGATGCGTTCCGACGATGATGTTTGTTCTTCGCCGTGTCCCATTCTTCGTATTCATTCATCCGGGCCTAAGGTATTTTTCACCATATATACCCACCCCGCGCCGCCCTCTCAACGATCGCCTCCGACTACCTGCCCCCGTACGACACACACTAACCCATCATACAAACACAAAATACCTATATATACACATATATGCCATGGTACCCACCGAGCGCATCAGAATTTTTGTATCCTTTGTGACGGCCAAATGTGTGTTTATTATAATATATATATATATATTCACCAGTAGTTATTATAAACGTTGTAGGAATCTTTTTTTGCTCATGTTCTGCTGAAATATTAATCTCGAAGCGCAGATATTCGCTTATTAATAATCGTCAACATGGGAGGCCTGGGCCATCGCGTTTAAATTATTATTATAATATATATTGTAATGGTACAAATTGTATGCGTTCTATGTGTCGCATACGCCTTATATATTTTATAAATCGTTTGCTTCCCATAATAATATAACGACGTGTTATAAACGTCACGGCATATGACCATCACTATATAGAGCAGCGCATAATATTCCATATGTTTACCAATTACCCATAAGTCCGGAAATTTTCGAACACAGTACACCTATAATATATAATATATATTTATACACCTTTACCATGCACTTCGTTTTATACATTAAATAATTAACTGCAGTCTGTTGTGCGATCGAAAGCGGACGATTGTGTGCATATAAATTAGCCAAGACGATTTTCTCGGTGTTGGCCAACGTCCGAGGCGGCTAATACAAGCTATAGCGTGTTTCGTATTATCATCGGTTTCAGCACTATATACGTTTTAAATAAATAAATAAATATATATATATATATAATATATGGTACGCGTAGCGTAGTTATGTAATGATGTATAATGTGAGCGCGTTAATTTCTCCGTGAAATTGTTCTGTACGTTTTATGCGTGTACAGAATACGCTATACATATGTATATATATATACGGTATTTATATTTAGATTTTCCGACGATATTTTAGTACATACACCAATATATTATATACCTAAGCCATACAATGATAAATACAAATACCTGCGTGTATGGAAATCAACACAAATTTCTCCTCTCGAAACCGAAAAACAATTTAGACGCGTTAAACCGGCGTGGACTGCGTGAACGGATTCTGCGGTGGTGGAACAAAAGCGCACTCTCCCCCGCACACACGTATACACATTCATATAGAGACATTTTTATATTGAGAACTATATCGGCGTACACGTGTATTATATGCGAGTACATATATATATTATACGGTCGGTACAAATATAGTGTTGCAAATATAGCACCGGAGGAGTAATTGCGTTTGCTTTTTAACGCTCCACCGAAGAAGGGGTTATACACGGGACTGTATATTATAGGCTTGCGTATACTATATACGAAATTTCGTTATCTGGACTCGACTAATAAGACAGGGGCCCGAGCGATAACGCGGGTGGATAAGACGCGAGTGTGTAGTGTCGGGAAAAATGTTCGGTTAGTTTAACTTTGTTACACGCGCGTATACGTCCAATGATCTGTGATGCTGCCGACACGTATTCACATCCGCTTATATATATAAAATATATATATATAAGTGCATTTAATTCCATACCATTCTCACCTCGACACATTCATGAGAGCGCGAGAGGGGCATTGATAATTCAATTATATTATACATACTTATATATATATATATATAATTGTGTCTGTGTACGCGATATTATATGTGTGGCGTGAAGTGTACAATGCACCTATATATACGAGACGCGATACTTTTAAAATTTCTATAAGCTGAAAAGTTCGATAGGATTTGCACGTATGAAATAATATAATATAATATTATTTAACCTTCAAAAATAGCCGCGGTACAAAGCAGCACGCATGAGTTGGAGTGAAGGAGTTTTTCGCACTCGTCGACTCACTCGTTTATAAGTTATAACAAATATTAAATTTTAATATAATATATATTGTTAATGTACAACGTATAATGTACTGTTTCGGCAAAATGGTGCCCGAAAGACAATAATGCGCGGGGACGAACGCGCACTGGCTGCGAAAATGTAAAAGGGGCATTTGAATTATAGCAATCGTCGCCGGCGTGCGTGGAATAAAAAAAAATATATATATTATAATAATAAAATAAAAATGGCCGTTTTCCTGCAGCAGTGTCCGAGGGTGTGATAAATGTGGCCATACGATTTTTTTTCTACTTATAATGGTCATTGGGAGAGTGAGAGAGAAACATATATATATATACATAGAGAGAGAGAGAGAGGCTGCTGTACTCGTTGACGGTGTACTCAGTAATGAAAAAAAATGAAATAAAAATACGGCTCCTACGAGGGTAGTTTCATCTTTTTTTCTTTCTGTATAAGCGAATTCATTGAAAACATAACACACGTAGATATCTATAATAGAGGCGTACAATACAATACGAGTTTTTGAAATATTTGTTACAATACGGGTGTATACGGCATACCTATACCTATATATACGCATAATGCATTATTTTGAAGACAAAACTGCTGCATTGTGCGTCCCGAATGGTCACAGCAAACCGTGTTCGTCGATTAGCACTATGGACTTAGTATAAATGATGAATATTATTTGCTTAGCGTTTTCGATTTATTTTATATTCCAGTAATTCGTATTTTTTTTTCTACATCATATTTCCATTTGTAATTTGATTTGTAATTATTTTTTTCTGGGATAGGCGGACGAGGAAAACGAACGCAGTTTAATCAAATAATATAGATTATATTTTTTAATTCGTAATAGCTAGGTACATTCGATGTTATTTTATGGCTGTATCGATCAGGGAGTGGAGGTTATCTAATTACGTCAAGTCGAACAAAATAAAGATTCAAACGCTTGTGATGAATAGGTACAATAATTATACATAATAATATTAAAACATGGGACCACGAGAAATAGTCTCAAGAATCATAAAACACAATTATAAACATTTAAATAATTGCTCCGTTCAAAAATTCGTTAGATCGCAGAAACAAAAGTGTTCTTGCTTAAATCAAATCTCGGAAATTTGGAAACTTCAAGTCTTATGAAACCCGGCGTCTGTGATCGAATATATCCCTATGTTATATATATGCATGCGTACTGATGGATTTAAGATTGTGCGAATGGCGGTGCCACCGATGGCAGTTTCTATCACGATGAAACTTACTATAACAAATATTATGCAGTATAATAATATGCGACGGACATAGTGAAAATCGCAACACGTATAGTAATCTCATGCGGACGACTTATAATACTGAAGCGCTCACTATGTATATAATATATATATGCGAGCGGGTGTAAAGTTCATTTTTTTTAACAACAAATTGATCTCTGCGGGGAATGAGATAAATAGAGGCAGATAGAGTGAGAGCCACTGTGTGTATATATATAATAGAGAGAGGAAAACGGGTGAGAAACGAGCGTGCGTTAACCCGACGGGGGTAACAACTTTTATCTGCGAAAAAAGAAACCCATTTCCGACACTCGCCCCGACTAATCGGCTGACGACACCCGGGAGACGGGAGTTTTTTTTATTTTACTTTTTATAATGAGGGAAACGACTCCTCGGGCCGTCCCCGCCTTACCTACCCACCTCCATCCACACCCGCGCAGAAAAACTTACATTTCGTGTATATATACACACGCACACACTCACTCTCCACGCGTAAGGGATCAAACCCTAACTTTATAACGTTTCTTTCCTTTTTTAAAAAAAAAATCTATGCACGTCCCTCCGAAGGGGACCGTTTCTTCCGGTTTGTCACTTCAATGCAACGCGCGTGTATAATGTATATATATATATACAACCATGTAGCCCTTTATTTTACTTTTTAAATAATAACGAGACCGTATACATACACACACACACACACACACACACTGCAGTGTATCTATATACTGTCGGTCGGTGGCGATGGTGCCGAGGGGGGTGGAAAAGAAATCAAATTCCCTCTTCGGAAGCGCTAGCTGCTGCGACTACGCCAATTTAAAATCAAACACCCTCCGCCGTACAACATTTTTCGCTATTGGATTTCTCCTTTACTCCCTTTTCTCAGTCGCCCTCTTCCGTACACTCTGTCAGCGCACAACAGTGTATGTGTGTGTGCGTTTTTTTTTATATTTTTTTATAATCCCGACAGCTCCCCGTTGTACGCTCACTCACACCTACATACGCATACGTAACCTACAAATACACACACAGATACACGCATATTTATATACGTGCGTTGCTGACTCGTACTTGTCTTGCGCAAAGTCTTGCGGAGATATCGATCAGCAGACGCGTGGCGAACGCAGCGGATATTAATTTCAAGAAAATCGAAAATTAATGTACAGAAAAACGTCTCGATATTGTGTATGTCCTTTCGCGCGCGTGTGCAGTATAATATCGAAAGTCGGCATTATTATAAACAAGAGTTATAACGGGTATATACCCGAGCAAACGATGGTTTATGCGACATGTATATATAATTTAATATAATATACCAAGTCATAAAAACCGATACTTAGCGGCGGCGGCGGCGGAGCTCCCGATACAATCATAAATTACGGTTAATTTATACAAAGAAATATTTTTATTTATTCGAAATTTTATTCTACCCGCCGCTATTAAAACGAGAAAAAAAAATAATACTTATTTTTCTTCTTCTTAAAAAATATTTACGGCCGACTTAAAACCCATTGTCCGGCGCGCGAGCCCGAGATCGGAGGCGACAACCCGACACGTAGACATGCGCATTATATATACACACATTCATTTAGATATTTTATGGTGTTTTTCTCTCTTTTTATATATTATTATTATAACTTATTATAACTTATAAGCGCAGTCGCGCAGACTCGTGTATACAGGCGACCCGCTCTTTTTCGCCCGTACATTGTGATCGTATATACATATATATATATAATATGTTTTTTTCCAGTCTCCGGTCTTTTATTTTTTTCGGTTTCAAAATTATTGTTTATTATTGTACACGTATATATTAATACGGGTATGTGGTGTGTGTGTGTGTGTGTGTGTGTGTGTGTTTGTTGTGTATGCGCGCACCGAATAGACTCCCGGAGCGAGAGGTTTTTAGTATATTTTTTAATTATAAGCCGAACGACGCGTAAAAAAGTCGGTTCATTAAAAATACATTTTTATTTCGTTTTTCCCTGTGGTATGCTTATATGTGTATAATATAGGTTTCTCGGCGCGCACATGCGTGTAATATAATATAATATTATTATACTTATACGGTCGGTTTTTACAACCGAAACGTGATTTTATGTACCAGAGCCGCGATGACGTTCGAGCTCGCGAACGGCATATTCAGGCAATAACAATAATACAGTATAATGGGTGTTGTTTAGGGCCAAATATTGGGCTTAGTTTAATAATAATAATAATGTCGCTGTTCTAATAAGTGACGATCTGCGCACAATTCTCGCGCACATTGAATCGTTTTGGCCGCGGCGAAAATGACAAATAGCGATCGCAGAAAAAATGCGAGCGGATGACAAAAAAAACCAACTAACCAACACGAATAAAAAATCGGGTGCGAGACTGTTATCGGACGGGTCATTTTCGCGCTATTAGTGGTAAGCTGAATTTTTTTCATTATTGTCGCGCCGGACGCGCTAAAACAATGGGATTAGGAGAGACTATATTATATGGTTACGATAAGCGCATTATACGAAGCGCAGCATTAGACGACGGAAATTATGTTTGTATAATATACGTTTGAATACGCTAGGCGACAACGCACAATAATATTATATTAAACGTGGACACGATATTATTACTATTATTATTATTATATAAATGGAAAGCGCGTTTGAAAGACATTAAACTCCTACGCAAAAAATGGCGTCGTCCGTTGTCGTCGGTTCAGTCGGGCCCGACTCGGGTATTTATATATCTATATAATATACGTGTGTGTAGGTACATGCGTATATATATATATATATATATAGCGATCGCGGTCCGTGCAGCGGTCGCAGGTTAATGGATAACCGTAGTTGCGATTTACAACGTTCTCGATTTTCAGGACTCGGGTCGCGATTTCCGATAAAAAAAAAAAACGAAAACACGCCTACGACAGCTGTATGCGTTTTATATATTTATATACTTGCTGCAACGATGACGATAATATACGATGTATAACAACAATAACGCGTTCCGTACAGAGCTCGGGACGAAGGTACACATGTATATACAGGGTGTGTAACCTCCATAGAACCGACAGATATTGCGTTGAAATTAAACGGACGGACGTGATGGTGTCGAAAAAAATAAAAATCGATGTACATCTCGATCGTAAATATAATTATTTACTTTGAAAATAAAAGTTTTGGGCAATTAAACTCGATAGACATATATTATGCGTGCGTATAATAATAATATAGTAAATGTTAAACATATATTAGTTATTATTACGAGTATTATTAAAATCTTCGTGTGCGGTAGTTCGAGACGATCGACTTCGCGCTCAGCTGCGCAGAGATGTTGCGCATATGGCATATAGGTACGATTCGTTCACTCGGGTTGATTACATGTCACACGCACTGTAAATCTCAGTCTGATAAATCCCGATAGTAGTGAGCTGCAGTGGTGTGTAGTTCGCCAAACGGATATCCGTCCGTGTCTGTTTTGACGCATTTCGGAATGATAAACATGCACTTATATCACCTCTGTTATTTAAGCATATATAAATGTGTAGGTTCGATTTCGCAGGGCTCTCGCCGTGGTCGTTTTTCGTCGTATTTCGTATTATTTTTTCCCCGGCTTGTATGTGTATGCGCGTGTGTGTATAAACACGTCGACAAATCTCGTCGTTTTTCGGTTAGATAAATTAGTTTCGGATCCGCAGTAGCTCTCCGGCGAATATATGGTGTGCGTGCAGCTGCGTCTCGATCCTCTCTTTATATACCTACACGGCTACACACACATTATATTATACATTAAACACCATCGAAAATCTCCGCACGGCCCCCACCGATTGTTTTTCCCGCTCAACAACACACACACTCACAAATATGCAGCTGGCCGTTTTTGCAGATCACGGGACATTAGCCAAATATCGGGCAAAACAATCGGTTTTTCAGGTAAAAACCGCCCCAGCTGGTGTGTACCGCACCGCACATATTATTATTATGGGGTGGCGGCCGGTGACAATGAGAATATTTCCCATCAAACACACACACACACACTACCGTCCGTTCTCCACAAAAACGAATTTCGTGTATAAAATATAATAAGCGTTGCACACTAATGTATGAAATTCCGCATAATCGGAGGATTCCGCGTAAGGATCTCTCCTCATCGTCGACGTGTATTATTATTATTATTACTTATTGTAATCCTACAACGGCCACATGAAGTATTTATAAGAGTCTGTACTCTCTCTCACACTCTCATACATTTATATATTATATATCGACGATATTACAATGCAAGGTATATGACCGTGCAGCGCTGCGAGTATAGGGACAATGGCCCGCTCGACGCGCCTATCGTGTTTATATTTTCACGAATATAATAATTTTTCCGATATACGATTTATGCGTTTTTAAAAGCATATTATATATACACTCACACACACACACATATATATAGGTAGGTTCGAAGATATAACCGTACATAAATAAAATATGAAAATGTGTATATAATAATTTAAATACCTAATGTACACACAAGTCCGGTCGTATCCTATACGTGAACTGGTCGTGGAAGGGAAACTCTGGAGTTTAGGAGAAGAAGAAGTTAATCTGATTCGCGAATGCGTATTGTTATAGTAATTTACGACCAGAAGTCTCAGATGATATAAAATAATATACGCTCGTACTCTTCGACGAGCGCTTATATAAGTATAATGTGTAATAATATATATAATAATAAAAAAATATAGGACAGAACATAATATAATTTTACGTATGTTATTATATTAAAATAATAAACATTATTTCGAGCTCTTCGTCATGACGTATACAGCGTTTGCGGGGTTCCACGTGTATTCTGGTGTGATTTTCGCAACGATATACGGAATACATAGTTTTCCGGTCGAGCGTCGTCGGCGGTGAGGAAATGTGGAAAAAACAGCGTTAAACATTAAACAATATTGAATATGATGGAGAGAAAGACGTGATGATGAGGACGAGAGGGCGCGCAGAGTCGCGTCTTTTGTGAAACCCTGTCCGGTTAATAATATAACGTCATCGAAGCGCAGAACAACACGCTGCAACACAACCCCTTTTTTTATAGTCATTATCGCCAGCGCATCTTAAAGGTCATTATATAATATTATATAATAGCGAAGAATCTTTTGAAGCCGAAGGCGGTGTGGCTGCGACACCTGCGGCAGCAACATGACCGGTGGTCTGTTTATATATATATATATATATACGTATAGATGTTTATATTATATCATGTGTTTACTGTATACAATATATAAATTTTCCCTCCAGTGACGACTTTTGACGAAAAAGGCTTTCCCCCCAACAACACCGCGAGAATCGGGTTATCAATTCGTCGTTTGTCTACACGTATAGGTACATTATCTACATAGAAATATAATAATGTGTGATATATTATCAAAATCACGGGCCATTTGACGCGAAATGAGTACAAAAATAAAAAAAGGCCCGCTTGACAATGCCGACTGCTTTGCCTGTACCAGAAGGGTTACCGCTTTTTGTTTGTTATTTATTTATTTTCGCGCGTGATGTATGTTTTACATTTTTAACGAAATCCCGGGGACAATAAAAAGTTAAAATTTATGGCTTGGCCGTGCAAATTCGGAGCGCGTGTGCGTTTTGTTTTGTTTTTTTTTTTTTTGTCCTCCGCGGTAACCCGGAAAAAACATTAAAGGGGATAAAGACAAAAATAATACATATAACGAAAATAATTTTTTACGATCATACACATATCCTCTCACACGCACACACGCAGGCTTTACCGTAATGTATATGAAAATGGTCGCACACAATGGCGGATAGGCCACGCGTTGAAATGTAGTGAAAATATAATTCGAAAGGACGCGTCTCGTGTACATTATAATATGTATATAATATATTAGTTTTGTGTATTTTAATACATTTTGCATTATTTTTCCGCCCCATGTAAGTCGAGCGCGCAGCACCATTTCCATAAAAACGCATCTATATAGAATGCGAGTTAGGGTTGTCACAAAAGGCCCCGGTGTAAACGATACACAATCCTTTTGTTCTGCAGCGGTGCCCGGGGGCCTGTTCCTGATTTTTATTAAAAATTATTATTATTTGTCGTTTCGAAAAAAAGGTCGTTAATTTTCCCGGAGTTTCGAACTTTTTCCGTCGGAGGGGGCTCCGTCAGGGGGGGATGAGGTGGGTGAAACGGTTTGACAATTATAAATAATATACGTACTCGCGCTGCAGTCGGTTTCACCCGTTTAATAATGGGCGTTTTTGACGAACCATTGTTCCCGCAATCGTTCCAAAAATCCATTTATCGTCGTTATAACTTCGACGTTCTGAATCGCAAAGGGTTACACACACACACAGTGTCACATTACCGCCGCTGCCCACACCTAGATTTTATTACTATAATATTATAATACGAAATGCATATACGAGTCGTCGAACGGTTTATGTATAGAGGTATAGCAGCATATACGACCTTAGATCTACGCGTATACGGCGACATTAATAATGCACCAATAGTGTAACACAAAATATTATCATTTGCATATTATTCTTATACCTACCGCCAAAAAACGAAACTTATAGTCCTACGTAATCGATGGCGTTTGATACGACTTATCCGAGTCTGCATAGGCGACTATCCTGGGAGTACGCGATCTTGGATACACGATTCTCCCACGCGGAAAGATTTTAATATTATTGTATCATTTATTTCATAACACCGCGATTGTGATTATTATATTATTCTTTTTGTTGTTATCTCTTCTACAAAGCAATGCTTGTGGCGCGTCATACTCGTGATCGTGTATACACACGAACACACACACACACACTCGCATATGTACACATAAATATACACGGGTGGGTACTACACGCGGTACACACGTTAATTACGGACGGACCGAAGCTCAACCACGTGTATGCGTATAGTATAATATAATATACTGCGACGGATAAAAATCTTAATGACCCCGTTCTCGTCATCGCATAATATAAAGTGTGATGATGTCCGATCCATAATAATTTATGGAAAGGGAGGTGCATACGTCTACTCCACTGCTGCAGCGGCGAGCACGTACCTATCGTTCGTCATAAGTATACACATACATATATATATATATATATATATATATATATATAATACACCTCTAAATATATAATAATATAATATCGCCACCCGCACTACAACACAGGTGCGCGTGGATTAACACCTATAGGTTCGGATGTAATATATATATATATTATATATATAGACAGACAGGTACGAACAATAACGGCTATACGGTTGTCCGCAATTGCACACGTACCGCGTGCGTGCGTTTGTGTGTGTTTATTATAAGGTTATATATTAATATATATATATATAAGAAAATATCGTTGAAACAATGGTCGTGTTTTTTTTCGGACAACATTACAATATTATTATTATTATCATTATTATTACAGACGCCGTCGACGCGGTACTGTTGTTACGATTATTATTATTACACTTGTAACCGGCTCGTGCGGCTCGCGTTGCATTCCTAATGAACCTACACGGCCGGCAAACTCGTTGCGCTTTTTTTCATACAAAATAGGCTCGTAAAATAAGGTTTCCTCGGCCAGAGTAAAATAAAAAAAAGAAAAAAACTACTAACTACAGAAACCACCATATCGATATCACAATATATATATATACATATATGAACACAATATGATATTATGATATGATATGATATGCATAAATACTGTTTTGTCGTGAGCGTCTTCGGCAGTGTACGTTGATCGGACGTCAGAGTTATATAAAAAATTATTGTCATAATACCTTGTAAAATAATAGTGACGACTTCGTATAATATAATAGTATTATACATAGCAATAGTGCGCGGCATGTCTGGCGATCATATATACGATGTATAATATTGCGCGCACACATACACAAGTGGTCGCCGTAGGCGGTGGTGTTTATTTTTTGTTTTAAGTGCCGTTAATTAGGAAGTAGGTACGTAAAAAGTTCATCAAGCTTACCACTCTGCTGCTGCTGCTGATGTATGTATGTATTATATGATTTATATGAAGTATTAATTATTGTTGTCTCAGGCGTTCGTATATATTATAATACGACGACGGCGACGACGATGATCATGATGATAACACGAATAATAATAATAATAATAATAATAATAATAATAATAATAGCTTATAACGTTTTGTCGTTACCGCCGCTGCCCAGTTCGCGACTTTGCGCTGCAGCTGTCCGATTGTCCCATTAACGCGTATCCTGTTTCGTGATTCCGCTCGCGAAAGCCCGGCGTGTATATTAAAACAACAACGACCACGACGATAATAATGATTGTAATAATAATGACAATAATAACACTAATCGTAATACGCGTGTGCGTATATATATATATATATATATATATATATATATATATATATATATATATAGTGTACACGCGGCGGCTGGTCTCGAGTGCCGTTGCCGACGCTCCGCGGCTCATCACAATATCCGCTGCGAGCCCGTGACTAAAAAAGTGTGAAACGACTAATTACCCGTAATTAATGTCTTACGGTGTGTGTCGGTCGAACGGCCGTGTGCGCACGAGGTAGTGCGAGAGAGACAGAGTGGACGGGAGCGAGTAAAAGAAAAGAGGGAATAAAAAAAAAAACAGTGTTTGGTTAATGACCAACTTCCGGTGTGTTTTTCGGTTTACTCTATTCATTACCTACCTACTACTACGACGGTATGCGTTTTATTTTCATTCTCTATTTTGTTTTTTTTTCTTTTTGTTTCGACGTGGTCTCTATATAAATTTTCATTCCGATGCCAGTTAACGAATTATTATCATACCGCGCGTACCCCCGCGGTGGCGACCGGTCACGGTCCACGTGCAGATGCCGCGGTTTATACCGTACTTAGACAATATACATTGGTAGGTACGTCCCGATGGATACCGGCGATGATCTACATCTATAATACCTATAATGTAATGTAAGTATTCTGATAGCCTGTCCGGGCTGTCCGGACTGCTTTATCAGATAACTTATAAACTTGTAACCGACGTATCAAATTGGTATTTGGTATATATACCATGCTAGACGATTTTTTTTGTCACGGCGCTCTCCGATCGTCGAATGTGGGCATACTGTTGCAGTTTGAATAGCCATCACTCGATTCCGGAAGTAGATAATATAATAATTGTGTGCATGCAGAATATTATACAATTTTTTATAACATGTGGAAATATCGAACGGAAGTCATTAAACGTGATCATAATTATTTTACGTACAACATTATTATCATAATTATAAAATTGCATTGGAACGACAACCGACGAGAGAGTTGTGCACGCGGTCGTGGCGAATCGATTTTTATCGGTGCGTTAAAAAATAAAATTCGTCGATATTTAATATAATAATATTACGATATCGTACGCTCTGCGACAGCCAAAAGGACTTCATCCAATCGGAAATCTGACAATATCTGCAGCAGATGATAACCGCCGAGATTAAAGTATTGTTATTGTCGTCGTCGTTCAATAATATCGTAAAACAATTACAATATATTATATAATGCTATAGTATAAATTATATTATCCACAACGCACATACCGCACCAACTTCGAAGGTTTTGGGTTTTATGCGTTTATCCCCTCGTAAAATCGCCTAGAGATGTACGTCTGCAGTGAAGATTTTATTGCTCTCTTTTGTGCGACGACCGCACTGGTCGTCTAATATCGTCATCTCGCAAAGTGGTAAATGAGTTTTACATTTTTGTTTCTTATACTATATTATGGTTTTTGCGTTGTCTGTGATTCAGAGGGCGGCGTGTTTAGAATAATAATAATAATAATATATGAAATGAACTCGGTGCAGCGAATGCTATACGGTTGTGGTCGGTGGTACCTTTCCAAGTGTTTATATCACTCGCATAAAAAATTAATAATAATAATAATTTTCATAATATTTGTATCGTGTAATATTATACGAGCGAAAGAGGTGTGTACACCTACATTCATCATCTTTTCGTCCATCGAGAAACTTCTGCGCTTGGGGTGTTATGATATCCGTATATATAATATATATACGCTTGACGATAAGGGCGATTTTTTCCCTCTCGATAAAAGGGACGAGTTTGATTATTTTTTCTTCATTTTTTTCTCTTTCTTTTTCGCGCGGAGAGACTTAAAGAACGACGACGGCACTCGCCGAGGGGTAAAAAAAAAATGTATAAAACGAATTATTATTTTTCTGGCCAAAAGCCGATCCCTAGTGATGTAAACACCATCTCCTCTTCTGCCGCCCCACACGCTACAAACCAATCGATAAGTTGGGACCCATATCGACGATTCTCCGAGCCGGCTCGGCGGGCCACCACCCCAGCGCGATGGTACGGACCGAGATATTAAAATATTATTTTCGAAAGCTCCCGCCTTGATAATGCGTAAAAATAACATAGAATATTTCAACGGGGAAGAATTTGCAGGATTTATAGACGTCTAGTCTACTGCTGATTTATTCGCGAGTCCCGAGAATCCTTTCGCCAACAATACAATATACATATAATATAACCATCAGTCGATACGCACAGTCCAATGTATTCAGATCTCTATATAGTATCGTTTGGTCGGACGACGTAACCATAATATTATTTTAATATTGTCGTTTTATCGTAATTATAATTTTATTTATGAGAACCCTGGTCGGTCAAACATGAAACAATATAGAAATAGTAGAGTTTCACATTTCGACATGGCGGTGTGTATAATCGGTTACACTACGAGTGTGTGTGCGCGAGTGTGGTGGAACTGAAACCTCTGAGCATTTCATAATAATTGGATTACCGAGCGTGATTAGTCGACCGCACATTTCCGACTGCAACGGCAATCACATATTACACAGATATATAGATGCATATAATTTTTATTAATATTATTATTGTACGTTATGCGTATACGGGCTTAAGTAGAAAGAGAAGGAGATGGAGTGACTGTGATTGAGAGGGAGCGATAGAGGTAGATGGAGTGAGAGAGAGAGCTAGTGAGTGAGTGTGACTGGGGAGAAAACAGTGATTTATTAAGTGGGAAACCTTTGAACATTATATTATATACCTATTACGTATACAGTTTTCTGTTTCATTGCGGCGCTATTGTAATCCGTAAGGCGACGACCATATCGTGTTATTGTCACGTCATTATGTCTTATTAACGACAATCGAAAAAGAAAAAAAATCCATGTGTATACGATCCGGATGAGCTAGTCGGAACTTATGTAATGATCGGAAGAAGTTTCATTTTTTTTATCTCGTATATTGCACCGTGTCAAGTGTTTCACGACATCAAAATCATTAGAAAACTTAAAGTCGGGCTTTTAAAAACGCAATCAAATTGGAATTTTGTCAAGAGCAACGAATTATTTTTTTTGTCAACTGCAAATATAATAGAGGGTGATCGCTCGAGTTTACGATAAACCCTTAACCCTACCCGGCCTAATTCTCTGGTTTTCCAAGCGTATGGCCGTAAAGTTTAATAACTTCTTACCAATAGTATACTCATTAAACCACGTGTAACCGAATCATATGCCCGCATTGATTATATAGCATTTTACAATTATTTTAAATATCATGTTTTTATATATCAAAGTCATACGCAGAAAAGTCATTTAGTGCACTATATAAAATAATATTATTGCCACCATAATATACAATAATGTAATATTATTGTTTATTATTACGGCACACCGCGTAAACGTATCGGAAATATTATTAGTTATTACAACCATTTCCTGTTTTATTTTATTCCCCCCCCCCAAAAAAAAAAAAAAAAACATATCGACACGTCCTTACCGGCCAATATAATATTATACGATGACGTATACCATACACATCTCTCTGTATAGTCTACACATGCTGGTAGTCTATATATACGCACCACAATCACACGAGTTGTGTACCTATGGCTGCAGTACCCAATATTTTGAAATGTAATATCACCTCGTGATCGCGTCGACCATTATGTGCAGTAGATATATAATACCTATACGCACAAGTCGTGTGTTTGTGCGACGCGTTTGTTTTTTAATATTCTTACACGTTTAATAATATAATAATATGTATATTAGACATGTATGTACACTCATACACACACAAGCGCGCGCACGCGCACGCTCACGAGCGTATATATATATACGAATAATGTGTTCTTTATTATTATTATTTCTCTATATTATGTAGGTACCTACGTATGATTTTTTTTTTTTAGAGAAAATTTTTTGTTCTTCCACTCTAGAGTTTGGCTCGCAAAGACCGGTTCTGCTCTGCGGTACGGAATACAAATTAAACACATACTCGCACACACACACAAACACACACACACGCGGCGGAACAAGAGGCGATTTTGTAAAACAACCGTCGCGACCTCGTGATTTATAGGGAATCGGTACGGCGCGGCGGCGGCGGCTGAGACTCCAATCTAAATGGATTTAGATTTTATATATACTTACGTCACATACTATATCCGCAAGGCTGTATAATATATTCCCGCAATAATAATATCGTGATCGTTGTCGTTCAAATTTTTTTTCCGTTTTCGATGTTTTTCATTTTACCGGATGTTTCATTTCTTTTTTTCGACCGCTGTGACCTTTCCACAAAGTCATGTACCTATAACCGTTTAGATATACATTATACATAAACGTAGTTGTATATACGTTTACGAACTAAACTAAACCGTTATCGCGTAGCCCACTCTACGGCTTCCTAAGGCGTAAATTGGCTTTGCCCGAATAATTAAAACCGATGATGTAACTCATCGGAACCCTCGTAATTAATTAATCCGATTACATTGTTATTTCATGTCTAATCCGGTATATGCGTATAATAAAATATTATATTATCACTTTTACCTATGTATAGGTAGTGATACCAACAACGCATATTATATCAGTTAAGTGGGTCGGCATATGGAATATAGAAACCGTATTCGTGAGATCTCTATGGGTTTCTAGAAAAGTATAAAAACAAGAAGTTTTAGAACCTTAATAAAATAATCACGTTGAGAACACCCAACAATGCCAGAATTCTGCAGAGTACAATAATTTTCGCAGAGATTTCGAAAAAATTTAAAACCTAATAATCAGCAAATCACGATTTTATCTTTTGCTGGGTGCCGATTTCGAACTCTTGTGAGGGTTCTTTAATAATATCCTTCTATATATATAGTACCTATGCGCTGCAGACGAATGATTTGACGAGAACAGCGAATTTGACGATGATAATATAATAAGGGACGTTTTACACATAACTGGGTAGTGCGCTTTCGTTAGTGTTCGACTTGTTCGAGTAGTTCTCGGCGATGGGTGTGTACGGCGTATATATAGGTATATCTATAAGGCGGCGTATATTTAATAATAAGAGAGCGGCTGCAACGGCGCGCGAGAACAAGGAGAATATTATGAAAAAAAAATAAATATAAATCAGATCATTTCGTTTTCGTTCCGCACACCGTCACGAGGGGGATTTTTTTTTAATAACCGTTGCCTTTCACGCCCACCTTCTTTGCCTTTTTTTTTTAATTAAGGAGTCCCTTATTTTTTTCACTTCTCCGTGGCAGTAGCGGTGTGCGTGTGTGCGTGGTGCGCAAACAAGACGCGAACTTAACAAACTGTAAAGGAATAAAAATAAAATAAACCGCAAAGGGTCTTTTCTTAATTTTTTTTTCTCGAACGTAAATATAATATGTACACAACAATCTGGTGGAGGCGGCGGTGGTATTAGCATGAAAGTCGCGCGCGCGAATCGAATCCAAAATGAATCATCGGGCTCGCGGGATAATAATAAGAAGCAACCGACCGGGCGCGGTTATGATGGGGGCGAGGAAATCTCCGGTCGAGGGTTGTTGCGTCGCAGCCACAGAAGGGCGCGCGCAGACGAATTTTAATTATGTCGTTCGGGTGAAAGTATAATATTCAAAACCAGAGCAATATACATACGCTGAATACACACCACGCTTAATAATAATAATAATAATAAACCGCGTGTATTATTAAAAATGTGCCTACTCGTTTATTCGAATCGTTGACAAACGAGCTGATGTAACCGGCATGATGCATTTTGTATAATATCATCCTTATCGTGTCGTTACTATCGTTTCCTTACATTTCCTCTCTGCATGAGTCTTTCGCCTTCAACGCCACTCAAGTAATTATTACTCGACGTGTCCAGTCACGTCCGCGGAAGAAAAACCATTATGGCTATTGCCGCTTTGCCGAATTATAACATGATCCATTGTGGTTAGACCTACTTTCTTAGCAGATTTGAAGACAGCATTTTTGAAAAACTTTATGATATCATAATTGTGACGGTAATTTTTATATTTTTAAACGACAACCTATATGTTTCATTTGATGATCTGAAGCTAAATAGCATGTACAAACTATAATAGAAATATGGAATTTATGAAAAGTTAGTTTTTATGATCAAAAAGCATTTATATTCATGATCAGTATGAAATGGCATTCTGCAGAAGTTTTATGGCATGACATTTTTTATAAATATGGTTTCTTGAGTTATTCCCACTATACTAATTTCAGGCCATATGAAAAACAAAATTGCTGAAAAATTTAGAAAATTAGCGCACAAGCCATTTAAACGAATCGGTAGGCATTATAATATGGCACCGCCACCGCGTTTCATAGGTCAATATTATATTAATATAATAATAATATGGCCACCTCCCCTCGGCAGTCAGCATGACTCCGGGTCGTCGTCTGCGCATATATTATTCCGTTTTTTATACATCAATAATAATAATAATATTATTATTATCCCAATTAGTATTCTGTAAGCGTTGTTATGAGCGCGTAGGAAGTTTTTTCTTCATTTTTTTTTTTTTTTTTTGTAATACCTCGTTTTATTATTATTGTCCATGATGTGTATATATTATACAGAAGTACGCGTTCGCCCGAGTATATCTATGTGTATACTCACCGTATAGTTTTGTGATCAGAGGGTATGCGACGCGTCTGCTGTTGTTGTTGTTGCTGCTGCTGCTGCTGCTGCTTGCCGTTGTCTCTCATTTTTTTTTACCTTTCTTTTATTAAAAATAATTATTCGGGCAGGTGTTCGGGTCGACGACGAACGGATTACGCTCGCGCTCGCGCGCATGTGTGTATGTATGTATGTTTGTGTGTGTGTGTATGGCGATGATGTGCCAGTCATTTTTAGTGTATTTTTTTTGTCTCTACAAAACGCGCGCTTTAAATTAAAATTATAAAAACGCACTCGACGAGTTTTATTCATAAAACACAACGGGGCGTGGGTGCGAGACGCTTACAAGCAAACAGCCGGCTTTACGCGCTTCTTCGCTCACCCGCGTGACCGTTATGATATATTATATCACGTAATAATCTGTATATATAATATATATATATGTGTTATTATAGACCCCATTTTTACGATATATACGGTTACGATTTGTTGTACTAAACATCTACCTCGTTTATCGTTTCAACACCTCGCTGTAAAGTATAGCAGAAATGAACGCGTTAATTAAACGCTATTTCCGCCGTCTGTCCCGAAATTACTGCATACAATACACTGTATATATACATATAAACCTCATTTACATAACGCAGTATCTATGCGTAGAAGTTGCAGGTGTTGTCTCGGTGCGTCCGAGAAAATCAGTGTTGTCGTCGCTTAAATTGAATCGTGTTGTATATTAGGTATATGATATAAGTTAGGTCTATACGACGATACGCGACTACGGCGGTCAAACGACCCACACCGTCATCGCTAGACCATTGAAAATATTAACTCACGCATTGTCTAGAAGCTGTAAAAAATTAAATGCATCCAATCCTGGTCTAAGCGAAAGTGTGTTATTGCCAAGGAATAATAATAAATATAATTAATATTATTGTTTTATGCAATATTGTCGTTACTATATTTACCCGTATAATATATTATGGTATAGGTAGGCATTATACACGTGCAGCAGTGTTTGATATTGTACATGCACGCCGACGTGCAGCGGGCTACACAACGATAATTTACCTTCGTTATTGGCGAGTCAATCATCAGCGAGGCGGTATAGTTTTATATCATACGTCTTTACATCAGACGAGATGATAGAGGAGGAGCACTGCGAATGTATAGCTGGTACCTGGGTATACATGGTAGCGCATCCTGTAATTGTGTTTGTTTTTTTTTTTTGTGGTTTAAAAAAAACCAACCATACATATTACATACGTATAGTGCGAGTATATTATATTATATACATATAAAGTTTGTGTAACGGCGTGCGGAGGAGATGGTATCGGGTGTTAATGGCGAATGCCGCCGTCGACGTTGCAGCGTAGGTATAAAACACACACGTACGGCGCGCGTGAGTATACGATATAATACGCGCTAAAAAATAATGTAAAAAAAAAAAATTTTACTCAAATGAACCGCCGCCGACCAGTTTGGGCAACCGCCGCCGTCCGGATGTGTCGGGCTTAACATGATTCGCATCCAAAACGACTAATTATCGTCCAGTTTGAGAAATGCAAGTTTTTTTCTTCATTCGTTTCGTCGTCGATTTTTAATATTCGCGCATTGTTCTCTTCGCCGCAGAGTCCTTTGTAAACGATTTTTGGCCGACAGAATAAAAAAAAAAAAAAAAAAATGAAAAAAAACCGATGAATGCGATTTCAACGAGTTTGGTGCAACGCAGACAAGGCGAAAAAAAATTCACACTCGCCCGAAAACCCGTCGTCGTGCGTTATACAGCATCATCACCCAGCTTATACTGCAGCCATAAAAGTCTCGCTAGGACGTGTTTATTATTATTACACCCGTACAATTATTATTATTATTATTTTGTTATAAAATAATAACAATAACGATATCTTAACGTGCTCTGTGGTGTTAAGGTTGGCGAGGGGTGGTGTAATGTAAATATAGAATGCGGTGCACACACGTTTTGGTTTGTCCGACTAGAGTAAATTGTAACATATTATGTTATGACTTTATGAGTCCACGATGTAGTTTTCTGTTGAAGTTTTTAGTGTTTTTGGTTTTTCCTCTATTTCCCCTCCATGGTTTCCGCGTTTTCCACACCGTAAATGTCGTGACGATTTTGACTACTACTGTAAATTATAATATTATGCGCGTAGCATGAGCATTATTTTTAAATATTATAATACAGTCACACGTGTTTTTGTTCTCTCGTCATCCGGCTGCGTAATAATAATAATAATTATTATATATCAACCCGTTCGCACGCTGTTTTTTTTATTTTTATAACGGCCAACGGTTTCCGATCTATTGATTTTGGTCCGAATCGATACACTGTTGCTGCTGCAGATACCCCGGTTAGCCCGTTCTCGTCTCTAAACGAGTATAATATAATATACATACCTATAATAATAATAATAATGACGTGTGTAAAGGAACGCGCGCGCAACTACCTCCGACGTAATAATGCCACGACAGCGTCTACGTATTATTGACGTCTCGTTTCCGGGGTCGATCAATATTTGGGTTGTCGTAATGATTATTATTATGTTACTATATATATGTTACTGTTACCGTTGATGTTGCTGCTGCTGCTATGCACACATTGCAGCATGGCGGAAAGGAAGGTTTGATACCGTGTGAATCATTAGCGCACCGTGTATATATAATATAAAATAAAATAACAATAAGTGATGTATATAATGTGCATAAGAATGTATAGTAAACGGGGTTTCCGAATCAAACAATCGGGTGCTAATGACTTCGCACGACGAAAGCCGACGGGGCGCCGGGCCCCCGGGTGCCGACGACGGAGGCCGAAATCAAAGTTTACAAAAGGATCACTCGCGAACTTGGTTGTTCGCGATCGTCGTTCGCACCGCATAGTCCACGTTGTGCAGAGATATCCTAACCTACCGGAGAGTGAGCTGCATCATAGGCAAGCAACAAAAAAAAAAAAACAACCCTGTATTATATTCAACCCAACAAATGATGAATCGTTTAATATTATTGAACTTACCTATAATACTGTCATGATTACGCGCGATAATGCGAATATTATTTCGTTGTTTATCACAATATTATGCGAGTACGGGATCGATGTGTCTAGAATCTAGACTACTGTGAAAAAAAAATAATAGAACACGGTTTGGTGTTTTTGTTTTTTGTATTGGTATGGGACATCTGTTCGCGTCGCCGTCGCGACACGCCGCCGAAAGTATCAAAGGTTGTTTGCTCGCAGCTCGGGTCGAAGAAAAAACGCCCCGGACGGTGATGTTTGTCCAGACGGCAATTAAAACTTGACCCAGTTTCTTCCCCTCTTTTCGAGCGCTAATTACTGGCTACGATGGGTCTTAAACGGCCCGGACGATCCCTCGGGCGGCGGCGGCGGCACGAGCAAGCAACAGGCGGCAAGCGGCGCGGGTTAATTAAATATTCCAGTGTGGTTTAGTGGCGAAACGGGGGAAAAGACGGAATAACGTTTAAATTATTTAATACAAAAGCGGACGAGAAATTAAATATAATAATAATGATATGTATAAAAAGTACGCGTATATAAAAGATCCTTTTTAGCTCGTGCCAGGTTTATTATTACACGAATTCTTTGAGTTAATGAAGGCTTACGACGCAACAACAACAACAGCGACGACGACGACGCCGCGACAACGGCGACGACTCCCTTTCTTAAACATTCTATTCGGTATTTTTTTTCTTAGCCTTCTTTTCATTCTTTTCGATAATTGCTTAATATCCTCCCCCCGAGACTTGTGCGTGCAATTAAAACTCTCATACATACATATAATATATATATATATATATATATATATGTATATTATTTATTACGTGTATATACTCGACAATCGTCCGTCTCCATATAGGATAATCGTCGCTAATTGTTTGACGTCGACGTAACACAAAAGAGGGGAATTATACGTATGCGCAACACGAGCTGCTGTGCGTAAACGGCTCACGGGCCGGGTGGAAGGTAATGAAAAAAAACACAATTTCCGGAATCGTCCACTTATTACTTCGCGTCTATATAGAACACAGCGCCCTTTAATTTCTTACATTAGTAAAAGAGAACATGTTACGCACAACACACTCACACACATATATTTATATATATAATTACGACTTATACATATAAACAGGCCATAGATAAGAAAGAATACAGAGCCGCGATCGTAGATACAATATTACAATTATTATATTTAAACCTTTTCTCGAATCAAAATAAAGTATTTGTAAGTTGTAATGTTATCAACTGTTAGTCGTGGTTACGGATAAATATTCAAAAAAGGGTATAATATACTTGTAAATAGGTTGGGAGTTTTGTGGATGCTAAACGTCCTCTCCAGGGTGGTGCCTAAAATGGGCAGGTACTCGAATTATAGAATAGCCGTGTCCAATGTATTACACATCTATATATATATCTTCTCGTGCCGAACGAGCATTGGAAGGCTATGGACCAATTGCGCCTAAAACAAAATTTGTATTTAAGGGTCAATATACCAATTGCGCTGCATATATTTTTGGGTCAGTGTACCAATTGCGCTGCATATATTTTTGGGTCAGTGTACCAATTGCGCTTCTTATATTTTACGGTCAATATACCAATTGCGCTTGTATTAAAATTTGCCTGATATTTATTGATCAATTGATTACTAGCTAAAGTGACTGGTTTTAATATATTTTATACCAGTATCGGGAATTTTATGAAACATTATTATTATCACGCACATATTTTGATCACGGAAGTATGCATTTGAGTGATGTACGAAAATTGTATTATATATTTTTTTAAATTAGCATATTATTATTATACCTCGTGGTGACTAAATGAATTATTTTAATATCTTAATGTAGGCAATTGTTCTTTTATACTTATGATGATTATATTCTCCTTTCCTCGTAGTGAAAAAATGTATTATTGAACAAATATATTATTCTGTAAACTAACCAAATTATATTATTCTAAATTGTAATGCCATGTTCAAATTATAATTAAAAAAAAATATTATTATTATTAAAGCATGCAAAATACAAATATCATGTAAACATCATATAAACTCAAAATCTTATTACTTTATGATTTAACCACCTATTCTCTGATTATTATTAATATTATTTTATTTTAGATTTCATTGACTAAACTGCATAAACCTTGTAAAACTGTATAATACATGTAAAAAATGTATAGAGCGCAATTGGTCTATCGACCCTAACATTTTTAGAGCGCAATTGGTCTATCGACCCTAAAATTTTTAGAGCGCAATTGGTATATCGACCCTTAAATGTTTAGAGCGCAATTGGTATATGAAAAGGTAATTTTAAGCGCAATTGGTAAACTCCCCATTGGAAATGGGGCGGAAAAAATATCTGTATAATGTATAATATTCTAATACGAAATGGGAAAATTGAAGCGCGCGACTGCGGCGGAACGATTGTGTTTTGATCGGTTGTCGGTGGTTGTCGTGCGTAAAAGTATATGACGAGGAGCGTATAAAAAAAAAAATTAAAAAAAAAAAAAAAAACGAGAAATAGAAAACGCTAAACGATAATAAAAACGGTTACGAGGATGGTGAAAACAATACACGACGTCGATATAATCGTGCGCGCGGTGCTCGTCTGCCTGGCAAACTCGGGTACGGAGCCCCCGGGCCCATTAATTTCATTTTTGGATCGCATGACAATTCCTACTTGAATATTATTATACGTACGATTCTAAAGAGCCTCGCTCGAAATGGGAGGGGGAGGGGGTGGATGCCCGCAGACGACGATACCCCGTCCCCATGGTTTATATAGTCGAATTAAATTTTAATACTGTAATATTATATAAGATCGCCTATGGCAGCGCCTATAATAATAATAAAAAAAAAAGAAAAGAATTTAGTGAGATGTTTGAGCAACCGTATTTACGCCTGATCGAGGACCCGACAATTGAACTATAATATATCATGTATTATAATATTATATACAGTAGGTATTTGAGCGTTTAGTTGTATCAATAATCGTATAATATTATATAGTGTCGTACATTCTGCACGATAAGTTATTGTAGAAATCGTTTTTTTTAGTGTTTGAAGATGCATGTTTACTAAAAACTAATTAATAATAATTTAAAATTAATACCGTTGGATACATGGAAATAATATGATTTAGGTATCGGCAGATACAATAGTAATAACTCGGTTTTTAAATACCAAAATCATGTGAATTAATGTTACAACTTTCAGATCGTAATGACCATAATAAGTTTGTACTAAAATATAATATAGATACTGCAGCAGGCTATATCTATCCTATTCCTATGTATATATTATATAATATATGGCACCTATACCTAGATTGTTTAAATTACTTATATTACAAAGGACTTGCATATTATAATAGTTTATCCTTTTCTAACCCAATACACATGATAAAAGAACATTGCATATAGGTATACATATAGATACTGCATGTTATATATAAAGTATTGTAGGTATACATCGTGTGTATGCGTGCGTGTGCTAACGTTTGGATCGTAAACGATTAAAATAATTTGAGTCTTTATCCCGATTTAGTATAATGCACACGTACGCGGCCGTATATATACATATAAAATATAATGTATACGTGTATGAATAATGCACATATGTGCCATGATGTGTATATAATAATATATGTATACTGCAGTACCTATATGTTATATACGCGCGTGCGCGATATTCGGTTAACGCGCGGATTGCTACCCATACGTATACCTTTACGAGTATATTATGTAATATTTATATGCATATATTATTATAACGTGTGTGCATCGGTGAACCACCTGTATATAATATTATTATGTACCGCGATTCATATTGTAATATTATGTTTATATTACTATTTATGTGTGTGCATTTTTTTCCACGTGCGCGCTCGCACCCGCCGCTGGGCAAACTGCAACAACGTCACTACATTATGTGCGTCAATATAATTTGAATAACAATTTTTTTCTCACATTTTCTACCGCGCGCGCCCGAAATATAATACAGATGTCACAATAATTACGGTATCGGCGAACCCCTTCCGTAGCGTCATCCTGTGGTGCATAATATGCATATTATAATATACACATTATATTATTATTATTATGTTGTGTAAATAGGACAGTACAATTTTTTTCTGATCTATTGTGTGCCGGATGAAAGAAAAACAAAATTCCACGCCGCATAATAAAATAATTAGGGTCGGGTGTGTAAATACATTACGCGTGGAACAAAAAAATTTAGTTTATTATATTATACACATGATGTGCACATATATTTGTATATATATATATATATATATATATATATGTTAGATATTATATAATATATTGTTTCTTGGAAGCTGCGGTATCTTAAGGGTATAGGTTTTGTGCTGGGCAGACTGTGGTATGACGATGCGCGCGCGTACATTATAAACGGACGAATAGGGTTGAAATTTGACAAGTGTGGAGAGTTGTAAAAATAAGGTCACCGCATTATATTATATTATATTACGGGCAGCAGCGGCGGCGGCGCGAGTTTTAAACAATATTTAGGCACAATACTATAATATAATCGTTGTAAATCTTTCGGCGCCGATGACGGTCCAAGGACTCGAAACGATGTGATTTCGGTGACGATTTACGACCCTCATGTACCGGCGTGGAAAGCGTATAAGAGAGCCGTCCGACAAAAACTAAAACATTCTAATAATAATAATATACAATATACATAGGTAGTATAATGCGATGATGTGCATAAGACGCGCGTGAAAACAAAACACAGCACGTGCCCGGGGCAGTGTAAACGAAACGCGTTTCGGGAGTGGAAAGACAACGCGTATAACATATATATATTGTGTATAATATATAGGAAAAAATAACAGAGAGGACGATCGACCCTTTGGGGCGATTTCTCGATTTCCTCCCTCCGCCACGGTTGCAGTGTCCACGCGTGTACGACAACACCACCGCGTCCGTGTCCGAATACCTGTTCAGACGTCCTGCCCGCGAGATAACGCACTCACCGCCCCCGCTGTTTACACACTGCACCGGGGGCGAGCGTGCGACCACAAACAACTGTGTACCGCGGCGGGAGTGGGCGCACGGGAAGTTCGAAGATAAAAGTCCGTTTCCTGTTTGTTTTGGAACCCCTAAAAAAAAACAAAAACAAAAAAAAAATCGTTTCACGCGTATAAAATAACCCCGATTGAGAATCCTAGTTGGCTCGTCCTTGCCGGACTCGAGTCGGGGGAAAAAGACGAAACCGATTATTTTTAGTCAGCGTAATACGCGTTAGATGTAATAACTGCAGTAGGCACGTCACATGTTATATTAGTATGTCTTCGGAGAGACGTGCAGGACAATGGTCTGAGGCGAGATTTCGACGTGGTGGAAAGGGTTAAGTGTTAGGTTGTGGGTATATCGCCAACAATTATGTTTTTAATAAACTTTAAGAAATCTTTCACACGGCACACTCTTATGCTACCTAAGATATAGAGAGGACAAGAACTTCTTTATTATTATTAGGATTAGGTGGCGAGATTCTTTACATAGTGTCACGTTCTCGTTCGATTCGTTTGTTATTTCTTGAGTTGAGTTATAACTTATAAGACTACTCGTCGCGGTGTCAGGCTGAAAACCCCTTTTGACCGTCGCGCGGGGGTGTTATAAATATTAACACCGTACACATCTTTTGTGACCAATCGTGTGCACAGGACAAGTACCGTATATTCATATTATTGTTATTATTATTATCGGACATTCGGACCACAGGTAGAATCACCGTAGTTATCGTGTTTGTACAGTGCAGACTGCAGAGTATAGTTACTTTCACACACACACACACACACACACAAACACATACACCTACCACTCGTGATAACGCATATAACATCCATTGTACCCAAATAGTGTTTGGCAGGTTTTTAATAATAAAATATCACTTGGTTTTACTATTATTATATGTGTATAGTATATAACAATATATTACACCTTTTTCAAATGTACCTACTTGTACACATATACATAGACATACTGCGGTAATACACAATAATAATATAATAATAATAATAATAATAAAAGAGACGTTTTGAAATGGGATGGTTGTCGAAAAATCTTCTACACTGTGCGGAGGGTGGCGTTAGGATATTTATTTTATGTGCCTAGCGTGTTGTGCACGAACACACAATGGCAGTCTTGACGGAAAAATGTCACACACGTACAATATAATATAATAATGTAGGTACAGATAATATAACGTACGACCGCACCTACCAGCTATCCGACTTGTACGTTTATTATATTTTTGTCCTTAATGCACAAAAATGTCGAACGATTAATGTCATTTATCTGGTTCGGAGGATAATGAAAAGGAAAAATAATATATTATAGTGCAGTAAAACCGTGTGCAGGACGTGACCCGGGCGCGTATGGGAGCGTTGTGTGCGGCGCTCAGTTAAATTATTATATACAAATATATTATATTATTATATTATTGTGTGTTTGTGACGTCGGCGGCGGCGGCGGCGGTGGTTTAATAACGATTATAACAGCGTCTTACCAATTTTAAATGCAAATCGGATTCCTATAGGAATCACGCGGTGCACTACTACCACTACTACTACTACTACTACACCACTAAACTATATACACCACAATCTTATACATCCCGTTCGGCGGCGGCTACTTTTTATAATAATAATAATAAAAATATTTGTATCTACGCGCGTATAAAATCGAACGATTGGTCCCGCGGTGGTGGACGTGCAGTGCAGGTGGTGTACGGTATGGGTCGGGTATGTGGTCGATGGTCAGTGCAGGTATATTATAATATGGTGGCGGTCGACAAGGAGATTTACTCGCGCTGGAGCCGTCGCTCATTAGTAACTGTTACTAATTTACATATTAAAGTGATGTTAAAATTAACAACCACACCTCCGGGGGATTTCCGTATATACGCGCGAGCACACACACAAACTCACGTTCAGATTTCTTATTATAATTATATGCGAGCACGTCGCATGCGCACCACGTTTAATTCTTCTTCTTCTCAATCTCGTCCACAACACACACACATCACATACATACTCGTATACTGATATACGTATACTTATATAGTATTATTATAATACTGCGACGTGGGCCCCTCGTTCGACCATATTTCATTATTAGTTTCCATTATTTATTTGTATTTTTTTATTATTATTATAATTTTTATACTCTTTCACGTGGTTATTATTATTACGCTCATTTGCATTTGACACATTTTATATACGTTTATTTTATCCGCCGCTGCCGTCGTCTTCGGGTAACCTATAGATATATACACATTTCATATAATGTAATATGCGACTCGGCGGCGTTCGTTAAGGAACTCGCGACCGTCGAGTTCGCTCGCACACATCACTTTCTTGGAAATTAAAAACTGGAAGCCATTAATAATATTAATAATAATAATAATAAAGGCCATCCGACGGCGGTGTCGCGACACACACACAAACTCACGTATTATATTATTTTAAACGAAAAAAAAAATACGCATATATAACGCATAATATTATGTACGTGTATGTGTGTGTGTGTCGATCCGTCGCATTAGCATAATATGTACGTATATATATATAATATAATATCTTTGTCGTTGTAATAATATAATCCACCGACAAGGACTTATTCGTTTTCGGAATGAGTTTCTGCCTCCCCTTCCCCTTCATCGCCACCCACCCGGACGTACATTATTAGTTTATTACTCCGATTACACATCGGCGCAGTTAATATAATATATTATATTCATACACATACAATACACACACGCACACTATATGTATATATATTGTATATGGGATATGTTATATACTACGTGTTCGTATGATATGTATATGTTACTATTATGAGAAGACCATGTCCCCGCCGGTAATTATTATTGCAAATTTGACCGCGGCGAATGATATTACAATCTGATCATGTGCCGCCACAACAATGAATAATATTCCGCAGAGCGTCTGTGTGTCGGTCGGTGCGATATGTTTGCTGAAAAAACCTCGCGCGTATTGTGTCTGCGGTGTGTGTGTCGTGTCTGGTCGTCCTTCGCCGACGAAGATAAAAAAAAAAAAATTGAAAAAAAAAATCAGTAAAGACAACTGAAAACGACGACCGGTCAACAGTGTATCATACGCACTACGCGTGTATTATGGCGTGTTAGGCATGACAAGAGTGGGAGAGAAAAATCGGCACAGCGATTATAATACGTCGTGACGACGAAAATGTCAACAAAAAATGATGAAATTCATCGGATAGCACCAGATTTTTAATGAAAGATTGTAGCTTGGCGTGTAGCTTTTATTTATTTAATTTATTATAGCTTTTTTTACGACCTCCAGTAATTAGGGTAATTTGTTTTTTAAATTAAAATTGATGTGGGTTTATTTAAATGTAGATCAACATTTATACTAACTCATCACCTCAATTTTGCTAAAAAGTGAGATTGGCCCATCGATATGATATATAGTGGATACTGTTTAAATAACGATTCGATTATTCTACACATTCAAATTATAAAATATGATAATATGTACAGTACACGATTACGTGACACAAAATACATTAATAAACGGTGGGCAGTATATGAGGTGGGTTTGAGTTAAAATTTTCATTTAAAGGGATCATGTCGACCAATTAAGAATAATTATTACACTATTGAAGTGATAGCAAAATACAGCTTTGGGACTTTTAGATAAAAGTATTATTCAATACATTTTCATAAAAACGTCGAACATACAAGTGTGAATATACAAGACTTGGTTTACTGGATTTTAAACTATTCATTATAGATGTGCCTTATACGCTTCACATTCTTCTCTATTAGAATATTATACCTCGTATTATGAGTTAATTTGTACGAATATTACTGTTTTTACGTTATTGTTTGTACAATTTTGAAAAAAGTTGCAAACCAGTTTATCATAACAAAATAAAATATCTGAGGACACCGCCACTGCATTATATCGGAGACGCATGTTTACGAAAAAAAAAAAACAAATTAACAGTCGAATTGTGTTAGTGCGTCAGACTCCTGGACTCGCATAATTTAATGAAACGTTCCGGCCGTTCGGACGCGTTAATGAAAAAACGAGTATATTAAGAGTGATATGCAATTATTACTACTATTACACGTGTGTATGTGAGAACATTTGAAAAACACACACTTTGTCACATTATAAGCTCGCGCGACAATGATCTTAGGTACAAATAATCGTGCTGCTTACATAATAAATAATAATATACACAGTCTCTTATCGCCGTCGTTCTCGGACCGTTTCACAGTATAGTGGCTGAATAATAATTTTACGCCTCGCGTGTCGCGTTCGTCTCTTTTTTTTCTACGGTTGTTAACCGATCGCGTCGTTAAAACACGCGCGCACAAAAAATATATACTTTGGGAGAATCACTTTTAAAATAATTATAATACTATATTATGTGTACGACGCGTGTTGGGCAAACAAAATGTTTGAGGTATCGAATGAGATCGAAATGGACCGAAAACGTTCCATAGTCGCAGACGCCAACAACTGCTGTATAGTACATCGCATTATTATTGTACCCAAAATATGTTATAATTAAGTCATCGCGAGGAATGAAACCGATTTCGTATCTACGGACAAAATAAAATATAAACAGACGTGATGGAATGACGAAACTATAATATTATTATACTATAGCACGGAGGAGCTATAGTACCTGTATTATTAAAAAAACGTAGTATTTGGACGGACGATATACGCGACGAATATAATATTATACGTAATTTTTTACGGTGCCTTTAATTATATTATTATGTAACTTGTGTATACGCTCAATAAATTGATAACTATATGTGTGTGTGTTTTATATGTTGTTACATATTTTAGGGAGGACGTGAACGGTCTGTCGCGGGTCGGTGCGCGCTTTGAGCCTGCTGATCGTCGCGATCGGTGTGTCTCTTTTTTTCAATGAAAATTATAACATGCTAACTCAATAATATAAGATAAATCATATCATCACATACGCCGTTGTATAATATAGGTATCGAATATTTCGCGTGGTATTCAGACCGCAGTATTATTAATTTCATCATATACGAGTTCTGCACGCGGGACTCGTTCATCGGGCTTCCTCGAGATAACCGCCGTTATCATATACCGTCGCAATGTCGCGGTGATGCTGTTTCATAACAACTGCAGATGATAACGTCGGTCGCTAGTCGGCCGGCCGCCCGGAAGGTGTCGTCTCGATAGAGAGACAGAGACAGAGCAATAAGTGTGATACAGCGTGATTGAGGGTGTATAAGATATGCATATATATATATATATTATATGAATAGGTAGATAATATCATACGCTGTATAATAGTACGATAATACAGTGTGCTTGGGTGTGTAGGTGTGTGTGTGTGTGTGTGTCATAAGTAAGTACATATTATTATGTAGGGGAGAGACGGCTGTTATCGCTTAGTACAGGTACTCCGTGCACGCCACACTCGTCGCGTCCATTATCCGACCGTGTTGTATTTTAACACGGACCGCGTTTTATCGCGCGGCAGACTCGTTCGGCCCTTTATTATCTCTCTACTAAACTGGTTTTTTGTCGGTTTTGTTTTTTTTTTTTTGTTTTACATTTCGTCGTTCTCCGACGACAGATAACGTTTAAGTGTGTCTTTTAAAATCACCACAGACCGTGTTCGACAAATTATTATTGACCGAACGTCGGCGTGCCGTCTATATACATATATACTTAATATATTATAATATGCACCTACCTACACAAATAATTAAAAACGTATATTACATACTATTATTATTGGTACGATCGTTTCACGGTCAGTTCCTATAATATATGATATACCAATGTGTATGACTTATGCAATTAATGCCATTATGGTTGACCTATTGCATATACTGTCCATACGCTATACAAGTGTATATAACTCAACTTACCTCGTCTTATTGTATCAAAAAATTGCAAACTTGTACTCCCGATAACAACTTAAACGCATTTTAGTTATTTAGATATAGGCCCACCCACTTTGCAGTTTTCCCAACTTTTAGTATATATTACGATCGATGTTGCATCGGAAAACGGAAAATCTTTAACTCCGATTACTATATAGAGATCCATAGGGATTTAGGTTTTCACAATACCGCGTGTCGTACCATATGACGATGTTACATGTACATAATTGTACAATGCACATATTGTGTTTCTTTTTAATTATAATATGTATAGGTAACAAAACGTATTAAATTCGGCAGTGCCATAAATTGTATTTATGGGCCCTTTTGTTTGTCCTTTATTGCGTCAATAATGATTAATAATATAAAAAGTAATATAGATATTATATCGATTAAAGTGTCAGGAGACCATGCGAAGCTCATTAAAAAACTGATTATTATATAACATTACTATATAACACGTGTATATTATATTCAACCATATTTTAATTAGGTACATGAATTAATAATAAATCATGAATTATAAGTAAATTATGATAGTAGCCACACGTTACCATACTAAAATGCGATTTTAATTTATGTACGAGTTATACCGCGTGATGGTACCCACCTTTACGCCTGACGTTCCATAATATACTGCTCAGTGTATACCAAAAATCAAATCCGTATCACCCAAAAACCACATCGATATAATATATTTATGTATGTTTTAAGTATTATATTTATATTCGTGATATATCAGAAATATACATTTTTATGACCATAAATCATTCACAGATTATCGTTGAAAAAATCGAATTTAAATAATAATATTATACTGATTTGCTTAGATATTAATATTGTACTGAGTTCTTTTAGGACAAACAGTCACAACTAAAAGTAAATATAATTCATGCAAATAAAAAAAAAACCACTCAATGTAAATCAGTAATTTAACCAACGGAAACTCTATATAAGAGTTGAAATATTATTATAAAATTAATTTTTTAACTATTATACACTCCGTCATATCCATTTGTATAGTGAGAAATTCTAATATCGTGAATATCATTACAGCTGGAGGCGTCCCTAGCACCGCAGTGGCCACGACAAACGGTATGCGTACGAACGCAGTTGCAGTAGCAGCAGCAGCCGCAGCCGCCGCCGCCGTCAACAACAACAACAACAATACGTCTACGGGCACCATGACAGCAGCCGCTGGTCCACAAGAACATCAGCAACAGCAACAGCAGACCGGCTCGTCGGGAACTCCGGTGCGCATGCTCCAACTCGACCAGTCGGTGATTCAGGCAATCGCCGATCGATGTCGGACAGTGCGACCAGACCAGACAGCCGTGGTCGAAGTTGCGGCCACCGTGCCAGCCTCTGAACTTCCGGCCGAGGGTTACGCCATCGACGGCGGGCGGACGGTCGGACACGCTTGCGCCAAGTGCCAGCTGGCGTTCCCGGACAACGGGGGCCTGGCTGCGCACCAGCAGCGCGACTGCCGCACCACCGGGTCCGTGGCCTTGGCCCACCCGGCCTACGGGTGTCGATCGTGTGGCGTAGGCGTCAACGGCGAGACCAATACGTACGGCACCGTGCACGCTCTTCGCACGCACATCGAGACGGCCCACCGCGGCGGTCACTATGGCACCGCCGCTTCATCAGTGGGCCGCCACCAGCACCTGCAGCACCATCACCACCACCACCATCAACAGCAACAACAACAACACCAGCAACAGCAACTGCACATGCAGCAGCTTCAACCGTCGCCCAACCTCTCGGACGAGATGGAGGACGTGGTGAACCAGATCACGGCTCTGGCCGCAGCCAAGGCAGTCGGTCGGAGTCCGTCGCCACGTGACCCTAACAGCGACTCGAACGCCAATCTGTTTTGCTCGCCGTCCGCCGACAAAAAGTCGTCCGGCACCGGCGCCTCCGCTGCGGCCACTGCCGCCTCCAAGATGCACAAGTTCGCCGCTCCGCCGGCCACGTGCAACGTCGCGCCAGCCGTGCCGAGCAGCGGCCAATAACTTCGACCATTTGAATGACCGACCACCATCACCACCGCCGCCGCCAGCCCACGCGACGCCGATAGGATAAGGTTGCACAGACTTCTCCACTTTCGCCGTCGCCTCCGCTGACGATGACTACGACAAATATATGTTATGTAAGACGTATGTAATGTGTGTATGTATATTATTATTATTATTATTATTACTATTATTTATTCATTCATTTATTTATTTATATTATAATATTATTGTGTAAAACTTACCCAAAGTTCCTTTTCGACACACTTATGTTCCTGGGGAGAGGACTTTCTTCTATTTTTTTTTTTTTTTTTGGATCTTCAATGTTTGGTTATTACGATTTTCCTACAATCGTGTGACACTGATTTGATTTTATATCATTCGTTCCATTACGCTCCACGTGTATTATCTCACATCGGATAAACGATTATTGATAAAATATGATAACGAAAAAAAAAAAACAGTACTGCGCCTCTCCCCATTTTTGCGCGTCCCGTCATAAAATGTTTTGTATAAAGCAAACAATTTCTACGGTTATTCGTTTACTCACTATTTTTGTTTTTAACTCAAAAAAGGTACGTAGTTCCTCGTATTATGAAAAATCACTAACGATACGAAAAGAAATAATTATTTATGTGTGTATAATAAACAAAAAAATACGATAACTGAAAGTTCCTCTACGCTACTTGTTTGTTTGTTTGTTTGTTTGTTTATTTATTTATTATTATATTATTACTATTATTATACTATTATTAGTATTATAGGTTTTTTTCTTATTATTTTTTATTGACGCCGTTAAAAAAAGATACATGTGGTTTTTTGGAAACTATTAATGAAAATAACTATATTAAATGAAAACGTACTAAACTCAATTATACGAGTTATAATGAAATCATGTAAAATTTAGCGTAATCATTTACGGTCGCTTAGCATTTCGTAGCATATGTTTAGAGTATATAAAAATACGTATATATATAGGTTTGTGTAAATATGAAAAGGGAGAACGGAAATATTAAACCGAAAAATCATCATTAGGTGTTAAGTATTGTAAGCATTTCTACAATTATTATTATTATTATTATACGTTTGTTTTAGGTAGGTAATTTTATTTAACGAATATGTAATATATTCAAAATTATTATTGATATTAAGTCAAGTAACAAACACCTCGCTATAATTGTGCTGTAATAATTTTAATTAATTTAATGAATTAGCAATCGATAAATATTATATAATATATAAATATATTTAAATATATGCCCTATTTTAATTGGATAAACTCATTATAATTATATATAATATATCATTAATGTTTGAAGACAAAATGAAATAATATTATAGTATGTTAAGGCAGTGTTTCTAGATGTGTAAAAAGAGAAGAAAAAAATCAATAACATACTAACAAACTTATTTTATAATATGCTCCCCAATCTATAGTTTTCTCAATTCACTTGTTTCGGCATTCTTGTGTTTCTTCGGAACACGAAAAATTATAATTTTATCATATTGCCCATCCCCACCAACGGTTTTGATTACTGAAACCGATTTCTTTTCGACAGACCGATATAAATAATATTCTATCTTTTTTTTTCTTATACATACTAAAATGTATACACTATAATTTTTAAGAAATTTCGGGGGGCGTGGACCGAGTGTCCTTTGAATTGTTGGCACCAAAGGGCCCGCGATCCCCGTTGCCCCCCGGCGTCCCCCCCACATCACCCCTATCATCCCCTGCATTCCCGCCCGACCATTCGATTGTGCCCGATTCATAAATAGTATAGGGATGAGTGTACAAAAACATTCACCAAAATGCTACAGCAAAAAACATACACAACTAAAATTATGAAATCGGATCCGATTCGGACACTTCCGGTCTTCACATCGATATATACGAAATGCAATTACTTATCTTGGCCTGCAAAATGCAAAACCGTTCGACCCATTGCTCCGAGACACGCGTCTCCTCTTCTCTCTCACCCCCCTCGATAAAAAACCCTTCCCGCCCTAAAATCGACCTCCCCCGTCCACCAATTCCCCCCTCCCCCCTCCCCCCGAACAGCAGCCGGTAGGCCGGTGAAGTCTTCGTCGCTGGGAGCGAGACTTGACGGCGCCGTCCACTGCCGCCGACGCTGCAGTCGCCGCGCACATACACTCCACGCACGGAGGAGTTAGTCGTTGGCGCGGCTGCAAATACGGCCAGCGACGGCGGACGAGACGACGCGCCCCGTCCCCGGAAAACGTTTTACGCGTGCGCGCGCTCCACACCACACAAATACACACAGACGTACACAAACAAACACACACACACACACACACACATGCCATCCGTGGGCGCGAGCGCGCGTAAGACGAACAGAAAAACGAGAAAAAATCACGAAAAAGTTGAAAAAAAATTTTTTTTTTATGATATCCACTGTCGCCCTCCGCGACAGTACCGATATCTACTCCCAGCATTCAAGGTTCCTATATTTAGCTGACATATGTACTAAGGTTCCTGTTTTATTATATAAACAAATATTATTATTAATATAATGAATAAATTAAATTAAATGATAATGATTATATATTATATATTATACATTATAATAATTATAACATAAAAAAAGTTTTAAGAAAAGTATAAAATTAATACTAATGCTTTTTTTCTATAAATATATATAAATATATATATTTAAAATTAAAAAATAAATAAAATTATACAAAAAAAAACAAACATAATAACGATTAACATTTGATTAATTACGACTATTTTAGTAGTTTTATTTTATTATTATTATTATTATTATTATTATTATTAAACGTCTAAGGCAAACAATTATATGAATGTATCATTTTACTATTAGAGTTATACTAAACGTGTGCATTGTTGGTGTTTTTGTTTCTCTTTTTTGATTTGAACATTATTTTTTGTTTATATTTATAGTTTGTCATTACCTCGTATACAACCCTCCCGGACGCATATATGTAACAGTCACGTCCTCACCCCCAACATTTCCCCGAAAATATACACTCATACAAATCGGGAATTTATTAATTTTATAATATTATTCTAATATATTGTAAATTTTAATAAAGTTCCGATAATAGTATCTCGCTCCCGGTCACGGCGGCGGTGACATATTGTATTATCATGTTACGTTTTTGATTTCTGTCTAATTATTATTTTTTTAGCCTGTTTTGTATATCGCAATATAAGGACGAACGCAATATTGATTTTTGTTTTATCTTTTCATTTGTATTATTTTTTTTCACGAAATTATATGTTAATTTATTATTTAATCACTGTCTATTATTATAATGACGTACGAATTGTATATGTACGTAACTTATATAATATTATAATATGTATGATTATTATTATATTGTGATTATTGTTTTTCTACGATGTTGTTATTGTGTATAAGTACGTCAACCGCTGCCGTGTATTTTTTTTTTGTTCATTTTCCTCGACGAGTGCTGGTTATATATACGAACGATGTGCCGGGTCTCATCGAGTCCAGTCACAATATTATCACCAGTTGGTTCGTATATATACATCATCACTCGTTATACCCTCTGACGAACCCCCAAAATCCCCACCGCCCAACCATCCCTTACGTGTACGCTCCTATATTATGTACTAATGTATTTATTTGTCGTTCGACGGAATAATAAAAAAAAAAAAAATAATAAAAACCCACTGTGGTATCACACAATGTTTTACACGATTCTTGTATTAAAATTGTAGTCTACAAATTTGGTCTAAACAAGTGTTTTTATTTATTGTCCACCTTTCAAGTTTCCTATTATCCTGTCATTTAAATCGTTCATGTATTTGCAGTAATAACTGTGCGTAAAATGAAGTTTAAAAAAATGATACGATCTCCGGTGCAACAGACGCAGTACAAAAATAGATGATACTATACATGGTACCTATTAATATACAACTATATAGTACTGCACACGATATATTATGCAGAATATTACACATGACTGGATGGCGTTCGTCTATAAGTCCACCGGCCTGACACTCCGAACATTAATTTTCGGAATTTTGGTAATAAATTGAAAAAATTTGGTTATGTACAATTGATTATTAATCGAGTATTTACATTTTTTTTTGAAAAAATCTTGAGTTCAGAATTTCAATTTTGGTAATGCTTTAGACGGAATCCTTGCATATATGCACTATGTATCAGCATAATATTATTGATTTGTAAGTATATCAATGTATCTGTTGTAGTTATATATAAGTACAATAGGTTAGCTTTGGTAGGCGTCGCGGCAGTAAATCGAAAGTAATTCCCGTGGCGTCGTCGATAGAACCTTAAAAAAAAAAAAAATAAAAGGTTAGATTAGGTTATTTATGTAACGGTAGACTCGTTCATAATATTTACATTTTGATATTTATTCGAGGTGCAGTATAAGGGCAACTAACTCCCCCTCAATTATAGTTTTTTAAATAATTATTATTGTTGTTCTTTATTAAACAATTACTAATGATATACAGTTCGAAAATGGATTTTGCTTATATTTTTACGTAAATGATGTACTACCGACACAAGAGTTCAGAATTATAGTAGAATCTGCTCATAAAGCGAATAGGTACATAAAATATATATGGTACATAAGTATGAAACTTTAAGCTACAGAAAACAAATACCGAATATAATGCAATATTCGTGTTACGATTGTTCAAAAGTTTAGAACAGTGGTTAAATCGTCCATTTATATTCGGACACAAAAATTGTACGAAATGAACAGCAAACAACGCATGCAAATGAAGGTAAATAATAAATGATATTATAGGCTCAATATTTTAAAATACTAACAAATATTAAAAGAGGTTATAAAATATTTACAATGAATACTGCAGTGTATAACGCAATTTATCAGCATAAAGATGCGTTTTGGTGGAGACGCACCTTAATACTCGATGATAGGTATTCTCAAAAGTTAAGATGAACGAATATCTCATGCTAATTTGTATTTTATAAATATCGTTCATTTCGATTTGAATTGAATTAAATTACATATTTATATATTCGTAATAAATTAGTACGCGTTTGTCTTCTATACTGCAATAACTTTTATACCTAAATATCCGAGTGAAAAAAAAAAACTTTTTGCTCCGATGGCCTATTATTAAATCAAAATGATTATTCTGTCGAGCTATCAGTAAATATAGTAAATTTACTGCGACACCTTACAGCCTCTTATAATATAATAGCTATATACCTAGTAAAATTGTTTTCAATTTTTCAATATAATAATTTGCAGTAGGTATATATTTTAATAAAAATGGGAGTAAACAAATGAATAGACGAGTTGGTCTGTTGAGAAACATATTTCAAAACTTTTCAGTCGATAACTTAACTATGTTGGCTTATACCTACTTTCATTTTCAAAAAACTTTCAACCTGCCAAGATATAAAGTAACTTAAAATTTTTTTTTCGATCAACATAATAAAAAGTTACGTTCAACCTCGAGTATAAGCTAATTTTTATCAACCGTCACTTAAGTTATAACAGTAACTGACATATTGTTATAACCTCGCCAGCTTTAATACATGCCCTTAAACACGTTTGGTAAGTTCAAAACAATAATGAGCATTTGAAGTTTTAAATACGTTGTCCTGCAATTTGGATGGTACATTAAATAAAAATGACAATTGATAATTTAAACTATTAGAATATCTATTTATTATGAGCTACTTCAGATCATTTGCTCATTTGCATTTTTAAATTTGCCTCAAATAAGTATTACAACACTATATAAGTATCAAATTAGATTTATAATATATCGCCCGGGACCATCATAATAGGAATATTCGTTGTTAAATTTATAAAGTCATATAGTTTATTAGCACCACAGTGGTCACGACAAATGGTATGCCTACAACCAGGATCATACCTCTCATTACGCAGGATCGGCAACTGTGTAGGCACCTCTATTGGTCCTATTGCCTCCGCTATTAGGGAGATACGAATTTTTATGAACTTTATTTTTTTTAGAATATAACTTTCATCGTATAAAATGAGTATAATATATTCGTATATAATGAATATAAGATAATTTTTATATATACTGGAAACACCATACAGGCTACCAGCCACCAGTCACAACAAATATATCAAATAATATATGTATACCATATATACTACCGATGAAAATGGGCCACATTTTTATTATGCCTAAGGCCACTGATTGCCTAAGTCAGGCACCGTGTACGATCGCAGTTGCAGTAGAAGCAAACGTTGCCACCGTCAACAACAACAACAACAATACGTCTACGGGCACCATGACAGCGGACGCTGGTCCACAAGAACATCAGCAACAGCAACAGCAGACCGGCTCGTCGGGAACTCCGGTGCGCTTGCTCCAACTCGATCAGTCGGTGATTCAGGCAATCGACGATCGATGTCGGACAGTGCGGCCAGACCAGACAGCCGTGGTCGAAGTTGCGGCCACCGTATCAGCTTCTGAACTTCCGGCTGAGGGTTATGCCATCGACGGCGGGTGGACGGTCGGTCGGACGCGCTGCCGCCCAGTGCCAGCTGGCATTCTCGGGCAACGGCGGCCTGGCTGCGCACCAGCAGCGCGACTGCCGCACCACCGGGTCCGTGGCCTTGGCCCACCCGGCCTACGTGTGTCGTGTAGCGTGGGCGTCATTGTCCAATACGTACGGCACCGTGCATGCTCGTCGCACGCTCATCGAGATGGCCCACCGCTTCGTCGATGGGCTGCTATCAACACTTGCAGCATCATCACCAACTCCTGTAGCACCATCACCAACTCCTGTAGCACCATCACCAACTCCTGTAGCACCATCACCAACTCCTGTAGAACCATCACCCCCACCATAATCACCACCACCCCCATCAACAGCAACAACAACACCAGAAACAGCAACTGCACATGTAGCAGCTTCAACCGTCGCCCAACCTCTCGGACGAGATGGAGGACGTGGTGAACCAGATCACGGCTCTGGCCGCAGCCAAGGCAGTCGGTCGGAGTCCGTCGCCACGTGACCCTAACAGCGACTCGAACGCCAATCTGTTTTGCTCGCCGTCCGCCGACAAAAAGTCGTCCGGCACCGGCGCCTCCGCTGCGGCCACTGCCGCCTCCGCTGCGGCCACTGCCGCCTCCGCTGCAGCCACTGCCGCCTCCAAGATGCACAAGTTCGCCGCTCCGCCGGCCACGTGCAACGTCGCGCCAGCCGTGCCGAGCAGCGGCCAATAACTCCGACCATTTGAATGACCGACCACCATCACCACCGCCGCCGCCAGCCCACGCAACGCCGATAGGATAAGGTTGCACAGACTTCTCCACTTTCGCCGTCGCCTCCGCTGACGATGACTACGACAAATATATGTTATGTAAGACGTATGTAATGTGTGTATGTATATTATTATTATTATTATTATTTATTTATTTATTTATATTATAATATTATTGTGTAAAGCTTACCCAAAGTTCCTTTTCGACACATCTATGTTCCTTGGGAAAGGACTTTCTTCTATTTTTTTTTCGGATTTTCGTTTTTTATCATTGCGATCTTATGATAATGATATTATTATCTTAAATACTATACCTAGTTTCTTGTTGATTGGCTATAATGTTTTTAATTTTGACGTTATAAATGATTTATTTTTATTAAATTTTCTATATCATAAAAAAATATGAACAATTTTGACCTTGTGTCGTAAGTACTTTTAGTTGCTACATGTTTTGTAAATTTTTTAATTTGCGAGTAACACAATACCATATGGTAACTGATAATAATATATCAACCGGAACGTCTTAACAGGAATTTCGTTATTTTATTTATAAAGTCGTAGCTTATTAAAACGTCAGTGAACCTTTATAATATTATATACAATAATATGTGTTACGGGTGTATGTCGGAATTGGGCGAATATTTCCCAGTCATAAGCAAACTGCTTCACGGTTTATGTATTGGGCATAATGGCATATTTTACATTTGATGCGTAATAATATACTTTGAATATTTTACAGTATTATGAAAATAGAACATAAAAAATGTAATGTACATAAATAAATAAAATAAGTTTTTTTGTTTTTTTACTATCAAAAGTATTACCTATTATGGTTTATGTACTATTTTATAACATACATTTATTTGATAATAATTTGTCTGTGATGATCTTTATGATTTTTTTTTTTTAATTTTAAAATTTACTTTATTGGAATATAATTCCATTTTTATTATAGAGTAATAGAGTATAATATAGTTATATTTATTTAATCTTTTTTTTTTTAACATACCTCGTTTAAAACCATTTAACTATTTTAGATAGTTACATTATATTATTCTTTACTTATAGAGATAAAACTGCATTTTACATAATATAAATAATAAATAACAGATTTATAGAATGATAGATTCACATGTTTATAATGTACGAAACATTGAAAAATAAACTTGGTGCCTACTGTGAAACGTATATTATATAGTTGCTACGGGTTTGATCTAACGGTAAAATTAACTCAGACACACACATACCACTACATTGATCTGAAATTCAAAAATGATATAATAGTTGATCTAGAGTTTAACTTGTCGTGTGTATAATGCATTGACGGTAGATGGACGCTTTTGATGGGTGGCGGGTAGGAGGACGAATTCGCGTCACGACATCGTCGATCAGGGTTCCGCGGAATGTGACGTCAGATGAATATTTACGCATAGGTACCTATAGGCTATATTTCGTTACCCATGTCCCGAGGACATTAAATATACGCACATAAATATTATAAATATAATTGTATATTTATACACACACGCTGAACGGTTGTCGTGTCGATGATATAACGAATGGCGTTTGCCCACATTATATACGTATATAACATCATACGCCGCGATATCAGTGTAGGTACGTACATTTTATAAATTATAATATAATATTATCATCTTATATTTAATATCCCTTAGTGTATATTGGTATTTATTTACAATTTTTTATACTATAAATGTCTATAATATATTAATACGCATAATATAGGCACATCGAGCCGTTTCGTATCGACGTTGCGATAATAATATAATTAGGTATGTGCGTTTCATCCGGTTAAACGGACAAGGCGGACGACGACTATACCGCACTGCAGCGATGTATATTATATATAATTATGTCCCGAGACTATGAATTATTATTATCACGTACATGGAAATTAAAAAAGAAAAAACTATACATTTTTTTATTCGTCGTCGTTGCGGAGATCTGACCCAAATGCCAAGAGGTCCGGCACGTTTTGGCGTACAAACTTATTGGAAAAAAAACCTATATACCTCACCGCTCATATATATATAATATTATATATATATACCTATTATAGCAGTATGGATATATTATACTTGTATACGCTTTTTTTTCATTAGTAAGGTTATAAAATATAAATAATGATATGCTTAAGGTTGTACGCCTGTATAGTCTGTGCCAATATAATATCATATTATAAAGTGTACTTTTTCCATTTTTTTACTCCTCTGTCGCCTCCTAAGTGAACAAGACACGTGCTGAGCAATCTACGGGGAATGTGCAAAACTCCGGGTTTCTATACATTGAATACAATATAATATTATTGTACACTACACTTGATCTTTTGTCTGAAAAGTCGAAGAAAATAAATTACTTGTGCAAAAACTGTTGGTCAAACACAAGTCAATTGAAGTATTTCCGGCAGGGTCAGAAGCTGGCGTAGGTAGACAATATGTGTCTAAAGGATAATATGATGGGAGCGTGTGTGCAGGCGGGAAGAAAAAAAATGTCGACAACAGGGATCTGAACAATAGCACACAGGTATTATTGTGAAATTAAGAACTGTCAGACGCGATATTAAATTATATCACATTGCTTTGAATTGAAAATTTACGACAATGTCTTTTTTTTCGGTCTTGCCTGTATACGTACACACACACACACTGGGAGACACGTAGCTAAACTAAACTGCGAGGGATCGCTATTATATATACTGCATGTGCCCTCACATATTGATATTATTTTTATTTTTTCTATCATTCCCATTTTAACATTGTTCGTGGTAAGTACAGAAACACAACGCATTATGTATAATTTGGTGGGTATCCCAAACTGAGCAGATATTAGCCAAGAATGACACGTTCTAGTCTGGATGAGACTCCCCGCAGAGGTATACAAGTCGAAGACGCCACCGTATAGATGAAGAGTTTGTACGCATATAATGTCACTATATAATGTAAGTCCTTTTACGAATTCATAACCCCCAGCTTACATTTGACTAATAGTCCGAGGCACAATATAATGACATTTTATATGCATATTTTTTCTTAGAATCATAAAAGCTGGACTGAAACAAATTGTTTATCATATAAATTATTTTATCAAACTCTTGTACGTGATATACGAGTATGTACTACATATTACACGAGCCATAATTGCATGCAAAAATAACCATTAATACAACTGCATATTGTTATTCGTTGAATAATTACACACATAAAATATATACTATAATGTATTGATATAGGTATATAATACATCATTTGATAATGTCAATAAACGATGGCGGCGCCGCGGAAGCAATGCGAAAGCAGATCCCGCGGCGTCGTCGGTTAAAACAGAAAAAAACAAAAAAAAAAAAAGGTATATAATACATAGAAAAATAACTAAGTTACGATTGTATCTATATTTTATGCTTCCCACTAAAACCCGTGATGTACAATGTATACTCCTTTTATCGATCAATCACATCGAAATATATATTATGCAAAACATGCATATTGAACGCAATAAAAATTTTACTCCAGTGATTTTGAGGTAAATTTGTCTTTTGGATAGCGTTAAGAGACACAAATCGAAATCAAGTGTTACGAATTTATGTTCTAATTCTTTTGTAATATACGCTTATCACATCGTGGTAAATAGGTATTTACCGTCCATCGACATGGTTATAGAACAATAAGAACTGTAGGCACCTGCATAAATCGACCGTCGTGTGTTCGGGGCGTGTTTTTTGTTTTTTTTTCGGCGGTTTTCGAAGTCACGGAAATAAAAATTGCAGCAGAAGTCCTATATATGCTTTTGCGGTTTTTGGGCAAGGAGTTGGTCGACCGATCAACAGATGTTAGGCGAAGACTAGAAGACTAGATAATACTCTCTATCTCTCTCTCTCTCTCACACACACACACACACAAGCAATAAGTTTCACAACGGTTGAGAGAGAAAAACCACCGTACGGTTAGCGAGTGGTACCTATATATGTTATGTAACGCCTGTAATCTCGTGTGTTATGTCGGGTCGTGGTACATATATATATATATATACGTATATTATAATAATATTATAGGCACTCCGTTAATTGTTATTATCATTTTTTTTTTCCCCGAATAATAATTATAATTACACACGTGCATGTGTGTGTGTGTGTACAATCACAGAGCACATATTATACATATACATAATGGAGTACACTATGATAATTATAATATTATACACATACGATGTGCGTATATTATACGGCGCTGCTGCAGAGCGGAGAGGGCCGCCGCCAAGACAATGACCCGAAAGAGATCTAGAAAAAATTAAGCCCCGGGATCGATCTTTGTGTGTGTGTGAATAATTAGTGTGTACCTGTAGTACTATAATGTGTGTGTGTGTGTGTTGTGTTATAAACGTGACAAGAAACGTGGAAGTGATCGGGCCGGGGTGGGTGGGGTTCGCTCTTTCTAACTACGCCGTGTCCACACTCCGACGCCGGGTATAATTATTACCGTCGTCTTCGTTGCTCGCGCGCACAACTCTTATTATATTATAGGTACGAGTATTATTATATACATTTCGCCTTTTTCTCTCTTTTGATTTTTTTTTTCTTTCTTTTTGTTTTTATTATTTTCTTTTTTACTTATAATTACGTCTAATTATACGCCTCTCCCGCGTGCAGCGGTCACGATCGTCCCCGCGGTTCATCTACATCTACGTATAATATACAGCACACGTGCTTAATACAATATTCTATATGCACCTATATACAGTGTAACTCATCTAAAATACTCGAAGGTTAGAATCGAGATGGACGCGATAGAGAGAGACAGATACGAAGATATAGATTGCTAAAAAGAGAGAGAGAGACTTTTGTTGTATCGATGAACTTATTATGATATCTAGATATTGGCTGACGTGATGGTTATGCAGCAAAGCGTCAATATACCTGCGGGGTAACGTCCAGTTATTATGACGTAGGTGAGCGCAACGATCATGCGGAACTAGGTTGTCACAAACACTGTGGACCGGAAGTCCGCACAAATGTAAGGAACAGAATCAAACTGACTGAATGCCTAAGCCAACCAAAAAATTCTTAAGGTTACACTTTAAAAAGTAGTTTAACTTTGGAACCGCGAACAGAAGGGAATCGATTCGAATTAATATCGGACAGTATTGAAATGTTCGTTATAGTATAATTTTAAATGGTATGGTCCTATGTAGTTGATCGTTTAGTCGATATTTTGATAACCTGCACGTGTCTCCATTCATTGTTAGAAAATGATTTTCAATTATCTATTCAATTATAAGAATATTAGCTAATACATAATTTTTATTTTTTTGTTTCCTTGATTGTAATTTAAATAAATTGTTAGAACATTGCGACTAAAACTGTCACTACTTATAGAAGAGACACATCATCATATTATAAAAGTCAATAATTCAAGTCAATAGCAACCTTAATGCAAATGAACTCTGGATGACTATAATTAATACTAGTAACTTATTGCTCATGACTCATGAGTTATGAGTTATAACTTATAAGTCTTTTCAATACTATATAGATATATAAGATTGTGTATTTATAAAATATATTTGCTGGAAGTTATTATTTGAACAATTTTTCCATAAACTGTCTCTAACAGTTAAAATTATAACCTAAAGATTTCTGAAACTCCTATCAATATTACCTATGACAAGGAAGTTCTCCAACCCCGTACACTCATATTATTATAAGCATAGATGAAATAAGGTAAGTCGCTCAAATTTAGAATACCATTTGCTATACCGCAGAATAGGTTAATCTATCTTGAACTAATTTTATCTATTCTGAGTAAAATATTTTTAAGAATATATCATCTACAGGCTACCTATACCTATATGGCTATATTATAATATAATATCTTAATAAACAATATAATATACTAACGACAATATTCTGTACATATATATAAGTAGCTAACCTAAAGAATAACACGAGGGTGCAGTAGTGGAGAATGTCTGGGGTGTGTATGCATTTACGCGCTAGTCGATATATTATATATATTATATATTAGCTAATATCGCATAAGTATTTTCTCGGTAATATTCTCACGTATCAATCATAATCAATCACTGGCCGTATCGACTCCGCCCTCGTTTCGCCATGGTAACGCCGCCGCGAAACGTTATCAGTTCAAAAGCGCAAACCACACAGGAATTGTGCGCCTCGTATTAATAATAATAATAATAATAATAATAATAGCAAAAATAGCGCGCGTCAGACCAACAATGCCGATATTGCCTACTTAAAGAGCGCGAACGACTCGACGGACGCGGGGGCGAGATCGCTTTCTTCTACCTCCACTTCACCACCTCCTAGCTCTTTCCGCCCGCCGTCCGAGACCTTTTCTCCACATATTCTTCCCAGATAACGTCACCACAATAAGCGTGATGCCCGAGAAGACCATTATTACCGGTATGCAGCGATACACTGCACATTGCCGTTAAGACGCACCAGTGGTGTGCATGATTTTTTGATGGCGAACCGCTGTATATCGACCTGCCTATATGTACTGTGATGGTGCAGCTGCGTTATACATAATAATATACGACGTATATTGAATAATGATAGTATGTGCCCTATTGGTGGGTCGTCGATAATACCCGATTGCCGCGCGTATATCAAAATACATAATTATTATATTTCATGTAATATTGTATATACATATTGTAATTCATCATTAAAAATTAAAATTAAAAAAAAATTAATAACTCGTCAGCGGGTCAGTGAAGTTAATCCATAGACTTTCATTTGATGATCTCAGGTATATAATTATATTATATTGCTGTGTACCAGTGGGAGAGGCTATAATATTCTAAAGAATTTTCACTATATTATTGAGATCTACGACTGCGGTGCCAATGAACGTAAATAATTTAAAATAAAAATAATACATCAGATTGCAGATCGAAGTGGATGATGATGGGAAACACTACTTAATTATTGCATTTCATAGTCATTGTATGGTGTTGAAATATTGAAAAGTTCTCTCGAAGTTGTTAATAATACATGCTACTTCGATATACATTTCGAGTATACCATTCTTTTTGATTATTTTGCCTCTTTAGTTAATCATATTTATACAATATTGAATATAATACCTAATCAATACTATGACTATATTTTTTTTGTTTGCATAGGTAGGTATAGTAAAAAAATCACCTTAACTTGACATGAAAATTATTTAGTTAATAAGACAAATAAATAGAATACGACTGTCATCTGCTGAAATATATAATAATATATAAACAAAAATCAAAAACGTAATAATATAATTAATATATAATTATATACATGAAAATGACACAACGTGCATCGTCACTGCCACTGTCGTGACAAGAAGCATAGTATTAATTTACACATATATGTTATAATACAATATAATTTTCCACATTATATACATCGTTTTAATGTTTGATTTCCTCGATTTTTGTAAGTTCATAATATTATTGTGTTTGACTGAAGAGGAGAGAGGTGGACAGTTACAAAGTATCTATCACGGGGTGGATTATGACAAACAAAAATAAAATCATAAAGTAACATTCAAATAGAAAAAGTGAAATAAAAACACCAACAACGCAATTCATGTTTAATACAGTACAACTCTAACTGAGTCTAACATGTATAAAAACAAAAACAAAAATAAAAATAATACATTATTAAACTATATCATAATTTCTTAGCCTTAGAGGCTTAATAATAATAATAACAATATTAGAATATACTATCAAAAAATAATTACTAATATAATATAACCTATGTATAAATATGAATATCAGTTATGGCAAAGACTGTTGATATCGCCATATATTCCGTCATTTTGTCAGTGATTGTGCAGTGTCTCATTCAAATTTCTAACATAACAACATCACTAATTTCCATGGGCATATTAACACATTTTTCTGCTATCGTAGTATAACGATTGCTACATCATTACTTATATCTTATAATCATAATATATACAATATGTATATATTATACATACATATTACATATAATATGTACTATATTATCCTGTCTATATACTAAGTCCTTTCTGTCCTGTCGCAAATATAGTTTTGTAAGGTTACGGGCGTTACGGACAATTGAATGATAATTTCAGATGGAATAAGACGTAATAAATTAAAATAAGTATATATACTATATATATATTACCTAACCTATAATATATTATATACGCATAAGTGTGCGCAAGAATATGATAATATGGAGTGTTAACAAAATAAATGTGAACTAAGCCCCCTTCTAAAAAAAAAATAGAATACATTTAATAGAGCAAAATATAAATGTATTAATACTCATATTGGTTAGTAGGTACCTATTTGTATTTCACAAAAATATTTTTATATGTTTCAACAAATAGATTATTATTTAAAAAATAAGTCGGTGTATTTTATTATATTTTTAGTTTTTATAGATTTCTTTTAATAATTAATTGATATACTCTTACATTAGAAATATTAGATAAAATAATTTCATCATTCAACTTCAAACCAATTTTTTTACAATAGAAATATATAGGTTTTAGATTTTTACAAGTAAAAGTAGAAATACACGTCTTCGAATAAAATGAATAGTAGTATTATCACTTTTACGATCGATTTTGAACATTGAACGACAATAAGTAAGAGTTATACCACTATTAGTGGTCTTTTTATGTAACTGGCTATCTAAATTTGTCCATTTCTCATGCTCGTGAGTTATCATTCGTATTATTTATTTTGTAGCTTAAACAAAGCCACGGAATGAATAAAAGTCGTACGAATAGCCACCGACTATGGGGTGTGTAAAAGCACACTTGGAACACTCTGTGTGAACGCCTATGGGTATACAGATCGGTTCGTAAGTATGTGGTAGGTGGTAGTCGTTATAGGTCCTATATTGGTACAGAAAAATGTCACTGGGCTTCACCCTAAAAATATTTTCTTCTAGTCACTGTCAAGTTATTATTTCCGATTTAACAATGAAAAACAATATATCCAGCATGATATTATGATCCAACATTCAAAATCCAAAAATTAAAAAAATGCCACTAAATTCAAAAAGTGCGTGCCTTGTGGGACGTATTTTATTTGTCGACCGTTGAGCTGGCGTATAGACGTATTAAGTTTAAATGCTATTTTAAGTCTCCGCCGATTTGTATACATATATATATATTATATTACCACAGTAATACGACTGTGGGATTATAAATTTGTATATCGTTTGTAATTATATACAATACCCATTGGTATTATAATACTCGTAGTCGTAAGATTTTTATGTCACGGAGACGGCGACGACGATGGTGATGATGATGATACTAATAATAATAATAATGAGTACCTACGCGCCGCATCACTGCTGCAGGTACATATTTTATAATAATATAACGTGTACGAAATTATTACCGTTTTATTTCTGGCATCCCGGTTAGCGATACCGTTTTTATATGCGATACGACCAACCAACCGACAGACTTACGATTAATATAATAAATCGATGTAATTGGATTGAAAAAAAAAAATAAATAAAAAATAAGAAATATGATGGAGAGAATCCATTACATATTATACATACCTATAAATTGCAATACAACACGTAAATAAAATAAAATATGCACTTCACTTAAATAACGTTCGGTGCATAATGTGAGGAGGTTTACATATAATTCTTATAATAACATATCATGTAAAGCGTACTGCAATTATACATGTCGAGTTTGGCTCGTTTTCGTTGTCGTTTGTGTATAAATTATTATATTATATACGTACGCTAATTTTGAACGCTATGGTAGTCAGTGTTCGTAATTTGATTCCGTTCAGCAACTAGGTCACATATTATTATTGTCGTTATTATTAATTCACTCATCGTTTCTCACTGTTTCAGACGTTTTACTCATAATAAATCTTTATTTCTGCAAAATCTTCATCTGTGTAAATAATCACGACAGGTGTGCTGGATGATAATATAATATATTAAATGCTTGTTAAATAATATGCCATGAGCTGCACAGTGTCGAGCGTCAATTGATTTTGCAGTTCATCTCAAATATTAGGATTAGTGACATTTTTTTTTAATCACAATTTCGCGTTTGAATATATTATCCATATCGTTGTTGTATATCTTGTGAGTTTTGACGTTAAATTTCATTTGAACGACATTAAGTGGGAATAAAAATGAAATAAGTCAAGTACAATGTAATAATATAATAGCATTGATAAATATAATACCATAATGCTGTTCTCCATACGAATAACCTATCGAGAAATATCACAATTATTTGGGTTTGCTCTCGCACAAAACGTGAAAATATAATACTTTATAGCCCAGTATAGTATAACCCTGTATACATTTTATAATAGAACGCCCGTAATAGCTCGATAGAGCTGCAGCCAACAATATTTTTGACTCGATACACATACGAATTCTGTCTCTTACTGTCCACATCACACAACGTTGTGTGTATGTGTAGATGAACACAGTAATTTACGAACCGTACCTATATAAAGTAATTAATTCGTAGATCGTAAATTAATATAGAAATAAAACCCAGTATATGTTTTTAATCGCTACCCATATTGTCAGAGAGTCTAATGTCTACGTCATATGCTATATGTAGGTTTATATAAACTACCGCATACATATTATAAAGTTGATTCCATTAAAAACAATCCGTTTAATTAAAAAAAAAAAACCGATCCAATTAAACACCGTTAATTTGATTAACTCCATGACTGCCCACTGCCGCTGTACTGAAAAAATCAATTATTTTTCGTTATTATTATTTTTCATACATATATATATATATATATATATATATAATCGGGTTTGATTAGAAACGACTACCCACGACAACACCCCCAAAAAACCTGTCTGTCATCGTCGGACGTGCAAGTTTATAGAAATACCACATCCGTCGTATATAATACACACAGTATAGGTACTCACACATACACCACATACGCCATACATGAATATAATAATATGCAAAACTATATTATCATCATTACTATAGACACCTAAAAATATTATAGTAATATAAAAAATATATAGAAAGAAATCGATTCGGTCGTAAACGCGGCGCATTAACGGATCCGTTGCTCGGCGAGAAGACACATCGTTTCATGTAACATGGAAATATACATACCTATAAATATAAGAATATTATAATGATATGCGTGTGTTATAGTATCATTTTAGATCTGATTATTCGATTTACCGCCATCAAGAATCGATGACCTAGTCGGTTGAGTAAACCAGGTATAAGGTAAACGATTTCGTCGATTTTATAACGATCGCATTGCCGATGAAACGATGATAATATTATAATATTATTATACGCGTGTTGAACGAAGTCGATTCTATCCGAAATCGGATGAAATACATCAACATCCGGTTGTATATTAATGCATATAATATATACTGCAATTTTATTCTCTCACTTTTATGTAATAGTTATAATATAACATCGATACTAATCGAATCGTACAAAGGCGTACAGTTAGAACATGCGCAGTAGGTATATTTAATATTATACTTTTACATAATATTAAAAACGTTCCAACGATAATATTATATTATACTTTTATCGTACAAGTGCTATATCGGGTCCCGTGTAAACGATTAACATTTTGATATAGGTACCGGGTAGGTTAGGTTAACTCATCGTTCTCGTGTTTGAACACCGCGCGTACACAAAACAAATGTATGCATAATATTATAATATGTATGATGTATATTATTATACACACGATACTCGAAACGATTATGGGGCACGTTAACGAACGAAAAATAATAAACGTTATATAGGTAATTCCTAATCCCTTAAAAATGTCAACTCTTCGGAGGATTACGACGAATAAGACGATACGAAACTATAAACAGTATAAACTATATCTGAATATTATATTATAATGTATTGTATCCTGTAGGTACACCGTGGTATCGTGACAATAATAATAATAACTATTATTAAATGTTCACATTATAATATTATTATTATTATGTACACGCCTGTGTAATCATCGAGTACAACGTCGTTCAGGGATACCGCTAAGCAGCGAAATTCATGATATTATTTTTGATAGTTTTACGTTTTGAAATATTATATTATATTATATTAACCTGCGTTAAAAAAAAAACCATTAACACGTACGTCATCACAACCCCATACTTAGTCTATTACACTATGCAAACGTAACTTCTATAATAGGTGAAATCAATCAATTTATATGTGATATAAATTAATTGATGTATTTATTGTTGTTCCAAACACATTAAAAATTTAAAAAAACGGTTTGTGTTGGATATTCGGAACGATTTCTAGGAATGGTTGCCATGTATCACAATATTATTATTGTTATGAATTTTTATGTTCTTATATTTATAGTTACCTCTTGTAGTGTACTATTAATATAGTATGAAATTTCGTATTGAGTAGAAGTAGGTATAGAACTATTATGAACTATGATGATCCTAACATAAGTCGTTACTGACCTGCAGTTTTAAGCGCTATCTAGATAAACCACGAATTCATCCATAGTCTCACTATTATATATATATATTATAGAGTACTACATTTTAAGAAATAATTTATTTAAACAGATAGGTAGGTACACGAATTTTATACAGTACATATTTGTACATTTTCAACCTCTAAGGCCCCTTTTAAGACATTAGAGTTTAAATGTATAATAGGATTATCGAGCGATCATCGACATGTTTTCCTTTTCGGTACAGTGTTCCTCCTTAAATGAGATGGGTACAAAATGAAAAATAAACAACGAAAAAGACTGAAATCTATTATAATAGAATACAAAACACATGTATTAATCATACTGACATTTATTATAATGCTGTGTTACCAATTCATCGTTTGTGCCTTGTGATCCGGCCACCTAGCGGGTACCATCTCGCACCCGCTCCATCGATTAAAAACGATGCAGTTCAATTTTAGTTCCATTTACCATTGAAATCCGTCAAAGGATTTGGTTTGGTCATCTCAGCGGGCGTCATCTTACTTCCGGTTCACCCTACATATGCTGTATCCTGCAATATATTATCTGAATAACTTGGACAGTACCCGTTACTGGTCTCCATTTCCGGTGTCAAAAATGGTTACCCAGAAAAAAAAATTAAGAAACAGACAAAAAAGTATAATTCGGTTGAAAAATTCACAAATATTAATAATAATACGGTTTGTATCCAAATTTATTGTGTATCGAATATCGACACAATAATCCTCGGAGTAATCAGAATACCAGAAACATATATTTTTGTTGATTTTTAATATTATTTATAAGTACATAAAAATATTAATAATTTATGAACTGACAGTTAAATTGGTTTTTTTCCTACCGATTTTTGTATGGCTGATTTTCGTAACTCTGTGTTTATTTTCGAATGTAATTAAAAATTGATAATAATAAAAAAAAATTTAATTCCTAGCAAAATATAGAATATAGATTGCTAGTTGTTACTAGATATTTTTCCACTGCTCTATACCCAAAAACATATTTATGATTTCTAAATTTTCTTTGTAGAGGAAAAATTTATAATATCATACTACTTAAATAATATATGAATGAAATTCTTCCATAAATGCTCTTTTACATAAATTATTTACGATCATGGCACGATACTGAAATAAATAGAAATCACTCGAGTATAACTTTAAAATATAGTTGAGTTGATTGTCTTGCACCTGCCATAAATGTGAGCGTTTTATTGTATAGGATTATAAGGGATAATCTATGACGGCGAGTCGTATTATAGGGCAGAGACTATATTATAGTTAAAATATTAAGAAATTGCATTTAAACGGTGTGCACCTAATATATATGATATCGACATGACACATTCAAATACATTTAAAATTAATTTTTTTTCATATACCTACAATGCGATTAGAATAGGTACACATTATAATAGTATATAAGTGTGCTGAAGAGAATTGTTGTTGCACTCGATTCCACAAATAACAAAAATTGAAAAAGATTTGTTCGTAATAGTGAACAATCATACATATTATATTTCAATGACGTATAATATGTTGTATTTCGTCACAAGTCGTTTAATATTAAATTGTATTTACTATTTAGTAATAAACTACCTATTTATAAAATATCGAAAACAAATATTGTTTGTATTCATGTAAAACAATGAAATATTATCGCATTGGTAATTAATAATTACCTACTACTATTATTATTGTCAAACATAAATGAAATAACGATTTTTGAATTATTCAAGTTCGGAGTTTTGACAGTAATATATAACTTTGTTAAAAAACATACCTATGTAAATATTTATTTGTGATGCATACACTTTTGTTTATAACTAACGAACAAATGCCCGAGTATTATTGATACTTTGTATTTGTTCAAAATGTATTGTTATGTTTTGTACTTGAAGTGCCAAAAACAAAATATGTGAAGTGATGATGGATGGAATTGATCGCGACGATATTTTCAACGGCATTTTGTAGCCATTATAGTCACTGCACAATACTCTGTTTTAAGGTCCCCGAGCGAACGCTTTTCGGATATAATATAGATACACAGCCGTCGCAGTTGCAGCCGCGCGATAAGCAATAATATTTTTATTATTACAATATTATGCACACGACCGCCGCGGACCGTTGTTGTGGTGACCGATTCACTCGGTTCGTATATACATAATAACAATATTACATAATATTATTATTGTTGTACCTAATGTTACAAATGTGCGCGAGGGGTAAAAACAAAACGAAATAATATAATTATCGTATTCACTAGAGGGTTACTATTCGGAGCTACTATTGCTGCTGCACAAATATAGGTAGTCACACTAGTCGTTACAGTAGAAGGTAGGTAAGTAGAATACAGTAATACAGTGTAATTGGTAATGGTAAAAAATAATAATAATGACGGCGTGATACGCGTGGCGTATATTTATAACGATCGAAAAACACGCACTAATTAAGCCGCGCAAAATAATGCCGTATTATTTAACATGTATACATCAGGTACCTACACGTATTATAGTATATTGGTATACACAAAATATAATATAATTTTTCCAGTAAAAAATAATTATATATTAATGACCGTGGTAGCGGTGGTGGTTACCGATGACCTTAGAAAATAAAATAATATTTCAGGCCCTATTATATGTTTTATAAGCTATTGCTGTTGGTGTTATATTATAATGTGACTATACTGACTCCAGGGGCAGATTACTGACTAGGTAAGGTCTAGCTCCACTGCCAGAGAAATTTTGAAGGCCCGACATCAGCTCCAATCCATAGTCATGACATTTAAATATAGTTAATATATAGGCATACCTATAAACTGCAGTCTTATATAGGAGGCATTCGCCTTAATTTAAACATATATTTTTATTAATACTTAAACCTAAATAAAAGTTTATCGTGTTTTATATATAATATATATTTTTTTTAAATTCCACTGTTGTATTTTCTATTGTCCTTCAATCCATTATTGTAATGTTAGATATTCCATCTCTGAATTCGTGTTGCGATATTGCAGACGTTGCGTTTATCACCAAAATTCAACATTACTCTCAATGCCTCCGACTTATTATATCCTCCGTCTCCTTCTATGTCTCTTTCTGCCACACTATCTCTTATGGACACAACCACTCACTCCACTGAATGTTACACTGACTTATGATTTATGATTGCCAGTATGATGCACAGCAACCGAATAATATAAGTATATCGTATACAGAAAAATCATAAAAACTTATACCTTGGCGATTTTTTTTCGAAATGGAACGTTTCACAAGGTTGAGGTGAGGGATAGCTGAAAAAAATACTTAGGTACATCGATGACATATATACAGGGTATCCCGCGAGGATTTACCCATTGCGATATCTCACGAAATAATGAAGATATCAAAATTCTGGTTTTATAATAAGATTCACAGGGATAAGAACTACTATTATTTCATTTTTTTTATTTATTTTAATGTTTCTGTAAACATTTTAAAAAATATATATTTTTATTTAATTATTTACAAAAAAATTGATCATAGCAATTTAGTAGTTTTTTTCTGAAAATATTGACGTTTCAAAATTGTATTTTCATTAATTTCTTGATTTTTAATATTTTTTCTAGTTTTGAAGAAATAAAATATGAATATAACATTTATAACTATTATAGGTATACGGAAAGTATTCGGCCGGCCGTATGGGAATGCGCACGGCGCGGCGCGCGGCGGTTCACATGTTTGATAACATTACGAAATAATTCGCAATTTTTTTCGAAACTAAAAAAATAAAGAAAAATCAGGATATTAATGATAATAAAATTTTGTAACAATGTTACAAAAATAAATTATATCGCAATGGGTAAATCCTCGCGGGACACCGTGTATATCTTTTATCATACATATATAATATATTTTACGGTCTCTCTCCCTCAAACAAAAAAACACATACATTTCACAGGCTAATTTTTTTTTATCTTCAACTATATAGTTATTACCTGTCATAAGAATTACACCTAAGGCATATTTTGATTTTAGTTTATTTTCAATTTTAAGAGCACATATTGCTCATAATCCAAGACAAATTTAAAATGGATACTTATTTTCTTATTTAAAAGGTAAAGTTTTAAATTCCATACATCTTACTTTCTGAGATATTATACCGTTCGCTAATATAAAAATCACCCTTTAGGTATGTATTATATTATGCGTATAATATGAATATACGTATGTTACATGTGGCTTAAGCGCCGTGGGCATTGAAACGAAATAATATTAATAAAAGTTACCGTAGCGAAATCTCTGCAGCCGTTGTGCACTAATGTGGGTATGTCTGTGTATGTGCATGGTGAGTGTGTGGTAAAATATATAATATTGCGTTATAGGATAATAGTAATATAACTATAACAGAACATATTATATACCTATACTAGTCATCACATATTATGGACAATTTTGAATCTAATATTCAATAAATATCTTATGCAAAGTTTTAAATATAGATGAAGTCGGTATGAAGTATAATATAAAAAATTAGCAGAGGCAAAATGTGTGTAAAAAGGAAATCATAGAAAAGCGGTCATTGCAGAGCTGCGGCACTGAACTAAATACTGTAGTTTTTTTTCAGTGGGCTCTGTGGAAGATGAAAACGATGAGTACCTTTTATCTATATTCTTTATGCTGCAAAACCAAAAGCCTAAACCGACTCAGATATACTGCTGTAAATATATAATATAGAACTATTAAATATAGTAGCCTTTTACGTTCAAATTATTTTATATATTTTAATTTAACTACTTATAATAATTCAAAAAAATACTCATGAGTATTGTGACCGCGTCCATTTTATCTAAAGAAATTTAATAACTTGACCAGATTCAATATTGGATATGTTGGTATTTACTTAATGTCAACAAAGCTACTACCTTATATTATGTAAATAGTGACGTTGTTAGAAATTAGAAGACGACCACGCAACTTCCACGAATATTCTTATTTAAACGCGTATCTTTCACATATTTTAAATACCCATTTTCAAATTCTTATATTTTTGGTAGTACCTATATGAGATGATCTAATGCTTGTAAAATTATGTCAATCATAATGCTAATTTTGATCACTGCGATGGATAATGTTTTTAAGGTCGAATTTACTTACGAAATCGTTGTGGTACACGGCTGATTAACGCAACTTAATGGTAGAAGCGTTACAACTTAAAAACGTGTTTATTTCTTATGCGATAATTATTATATTCTAAGTGTTACCATCCTGTTACTGTATAGCATCAAATTAACGAACTACGTGTAAAAATAATACTTTAGATTAATTACAGGTTATTTAGGTTATTTTATAACATTAAATTTTTTTTTTAAATTTTTTTTATGAGGTCAATCGTTTTCAATTGATTTTTATTTACAAAAATTAAAACTGGCTAACGATCTTAATGAATTTATACAAATAACATATCTATGAAACTCGAATATCGAGTTTGATTATAATGGCCATTTTTTAAGAATTTTTTTACTCTGTCTATATATTATTTAAAGGGTTACAAAAAAAAACATGAATACAAAGTACCTATTACAATATATATATATAAATGCATGCGAGATTAAAGCAAATACTCGTCGATCACGAATTACTTGATTAACTTAGTAATTTATACGATGTGGACAATTATTAAAGAAACCATAAAACGGTGTGTTTTGAGATTTTTCGAAAATAGTTTAAATGCAAATGAACGAATGAAATGTTTATTCGACTCAAGTGGATACTTGACTCATTAAATCGGATTTCAATCACAGGAAGTAATAATATGGTTCTTACGGCGTAAATATCTATAAAATAATAAAGCAAAATAGACGGTGACGGTGTAGACCTCCCCAAGTTACCATCGAAACAACATCAATAGATTATATATAAACTGAATTACCTCGACTCGTTGTCTAAAATAGAAAATTTATTACACAGCTAATAATATTGTAGGTAAAGGCGTTTTACACGTTCGTATACGCATTAGCAGAACCTCAACCAAAACATGACGTATAATATAGTCATAATATTAGACGAATAAAAAAACAATTTAATATAAAGTCTTTAGTCATCGTAACTCGTACAAGTATTGCAGTAAGCCATTTTCCACTATTGCAGGTTAAATTAAAATGCAAGGGCACGAAAGTATTCTGAATTAGAAAAATAAAGACTTTTTGCGCTTAATTATTTAATTATACTCATAAATGCGATAGGAACATAATAATTATAAATATGCGATTATTTAGAAGGTAGGTAACAAATATATATATAATGATATGTCGTAGAAAACTGTTACAGTTACATAAATGTACAGATCGTTTGACTATAAATTAGAAAAATAAAATTATGGGATACGGATTAAAGTAGAATTGTAAATTATATACTTGATCGTTCGATGATATTAATATAGCATATACCTAATTATCATCATATTTAGTTTACCCATTAATCGTTCCGCCGATAGTCCTTGTGTATATTGTGGTACCTATACCTATAATAATATATAAATTAAAAGAAATGTTTATAATGCGTGTGTGTATGTGCGATGGTGTGTGTGTGTGTGTGTGTGTGTGTGTACGATCCACAGCAAAGTTTGGTTCTAAAATTTGGCACATACGAACGGCTGAAACACGATTGAGCATAAAACACCTTTTTTGCGACACGATTGAGCAAAATTGTCGGCGTATCAAAGGAAATTAAAATACAAAAGAAAACTTACACGATTGAGCATAAAAAACTCTGCAACGTTGCCATTTTCAATTTAAAAAAAGTAAAAATAAATAATTTAAATTTAAAAATATTTATTCAAATAATTATAATAATAATAACACTGATATTATTTCTATAATAATTTTGGAATCGTATCTTAATTATCTTATATTTTCCCCAATACTATAAATGTTTAAAACGCCGTAGAAATTTATTGCTCCGGACCTAATTTATTAATCGATAATATTGTCGATAAAGTTGGACTCGGCTCATTGCTCGCATCTGATATCATAATAATCGTGTTTAATAATAATACGTCAAAATAATAAATTACAAAATTTTGGCAACATGAATGTGGCAACATCGCATAAAATATTCTATGCTCAATCGTGTTGCTAAAAAGGTATATGCTCAATCGTTTTATGCTCAATCGTGCTTTACCGCATACGAACATACGTAATCTTATAGTCAAAATGTAGCCAATTTTTTAAAATAAAAGAGGGGCTCACATAGGGATTTCATAGCCCACGAAGTTACGAAAAACGAATATTTTTTTATTTGTTTTGGGTCGCCATATTGGTAATAGGATAATATTACACCATAGTCATATTATTACTCATTAATTGTTATAATTGCATATATAATTTTAGACCTGTAGCTGTTTTGTACATTTTTTCAAAACCACCCAATAATATGTTAAAAATCTATTCGCGCGCAGTTTTCGTTTGACCGAGATTAAACGAGGAATGAATCCGCAGTGGCGCAGTCATAACATTAGTATATAATGTAATATACATAATTATATAAAAGTATATAATATGCACACCACATTGAAACGGCAATCGAAAAACACGGGTTACCACGCCGCGGATATACGATTGTACTTCTAAATAATTATATATTATGCATATTGTATACACACACGAAAAATTAGTTCTCATATAAACACGATATTTATTATACGTACGTCATCGTGTCTTAATGTCTGCAAGTTGAACTGGACATTCGTCGACCGCTATATAGCAGCACCAGCAGTCGGCTACCGGTTTTATTACCGCGCTAGTCGGTTTGAAAAATCGCGCGAGATCACCTGTCAGCATTAGGGCCGAATTATCGGATTAGTTTTGAACGTATTCCACCGTCGGTGAAACACGTTTTCGGTTAGAACACATACGTGAGTGTGTAATATTATTACCATATGATATGACGTATAGGTGGTACCTACTCGGTACACTCGATGTACCTAATTCGTGTATGTGGGCTGCAGTAAACGCGTTAAATCTACACGAATATAATATTGTAAATAAATGATTATTTACCAACTCTCGATTTAATTTCGCCGTTTAGTACAAGTAAACGGCAGCTTATCATTCTTGTTATCGTTGTTATTGATATCATTATTATCGTTGTAATCTGCGGCTGTTGTGACAAGACGCACGGCCTATAATATTGTTTTGATTTATCCGAAAATCTTATGGTTGCCCTTCTGGAATATAATAATTTACCCATCGTTACTTCTTCCTTTGCAGCCTTATATACATAATAGGAATACATTATAGGAATCACTGTGAGAGGATTACCGTGTTCGAGCATTTGCTGTCGAGTGAAGTGAATGTAGAATAAGAGAGACGGAGGGATTTATAAGTTATAACATGTGTTTTGTTCTTCAAAGCATTGTCCGTTTGTCCGTTACGAACAATTATTATTATTTCCATTTTTTTTTTTTCATCGTTACACATCTTTTCATAAAATTCGATCACATATCAATGGCGGACGGTTTGCCGGGGAAAAATAAAGAATAAATACAACAAATACCGCGATATCGATGATTTCATGAATTGTGCCTTGAGAAAATCAACCAGCACGAAATTACCGATTGGTCACGGGTTTTTGAATGTACATTGGGAATATGTCGAAGTAATAAGGATTTTATATATAAGAAAATAATTATAATAAATGTGAAAATATTTATAAATATATATATTATTATATAGGTACATAGGATTATCGTCCTTCCTACGTAACACTGCAGCGCTTATTAGGTACACGTCAACCAAAATATGTCATTGTATGTTATGCGCATTGTTCTTTAAATTGTCTGCCAACTGGTATATTTATATAATTTATAATAGTAACAATAATTGATATCGAACGTTGTCAAAGAATATTTATCGAGTTTATAGAATTGCTGGCGAATAAGTTTAACGATTGTGTCTCGTAATACCTTTATAATAATACTAGAGATACCACGTTTGATTATGTGTATATATGTTTGACGATAATAATACAAATTAGGTACACATACGACGACGACCGGTGTATCGTGGCAATTTTTTACCTGTGCTAATAAATTAAAATTCCGTTACGGTCGACGATAAAATTTTCGAATATACGGACACAAGATATAAGTATATAGGTACCTATATATTACTAAACGTGTTAAACGCATTGTAATGACGTTTATTTTAAATATGAATTCCCACTCTAAATTGCAGAACGACAAAGAATAAGAGGAGTGAAAACATTTGCTTACGTCGACGACCTAAAATGTGTGAATCTAAATCTCGAGGACGGTTTTCTTTCCCCTGTTGCATCCGCAAGTTATTTTTTTCCGCAAAATTTAATTAAAATAAATATAAAATAATTTAATTTAGTGCTTTTGATAATTTCTTGCGAATGATGATCGTATAGATAAGTGTATAAATCAAATTGCGGTAGAGTTCACAAGAGAAAATATTGTAATCATGATGTTATTACATTTTGCCAATCGAATATATAAAAATCATGCACACCTATATATGTATAATATAAGTACAGTCGGTATAGTTAGTACCTATACGCAAAGATAGGATTGAGAAATCATTAATTTGTAATATTGTTGCTACAATATAGTTAATTTGTCAACGATTTACTTTAATGGTGTTTTTTAAACGGTTTATTTTTAAAATTATTATTTATTAATTCGTTTACTACAATCGCTCTCAAAGTTTATAGCCAACACCAAAATTCGTCATTGTATATTATAACATATAAACCATAAAAGACATTCATTCACTTCATGAATTATTCATGTTTCCAGCGTAATAATTAATAATATTCATAATTGTTGTGATTCCATAAAATTATGTATATCGGGATCCGTTGACATTTTTGCACAGTTTCTGGTTATTATTAATAACTGCATATAGAAATATATATGTATTCAGAGAGTTAGATAGAGTCGTTTGATAATTTAAAGTATTAAAAAAAAAAAAATATTGTTATTGCGAAATGTCAAGAAAATTCATTACTAAAACTTGTCTGGCGAACAACACAATAATAATTAATACCATCAAATAGGGTCATATGTGTGTATAAATATGTACACACCTTTCTATGTATTATCGCGGTTCACGGTAAGATAATATGTGCAGTTACTCGTTTGTGCTGTATATGTATAATGTGTACTATAAGGACGAGCTGTCTTGTAACATACCAATATTCACGTCTAGTAGTTCCAATTTTATGTTTTTAGCTTATAATTATTAGAATAACTTAAAAGCAAGAACAATATCTGCAGCGATCTCTGGTTGTTTTTACGATAACTTATTAGTTATGAGCAAGTTTTATAACTGTAGTGTTAAATATTAAAATTTAAGAAGACTCAAAACAAATTTAAAAAATAAAATATTCGGAAAAAAACAATGAGGGAACTCACCTTTAAGTTTGTTTGTAGGTCAATTCACTCTGATAATAAATTTAACAGCACGAAATTATCGAAACTGATAATCGCGAATTTGCTATGTTGTCCATGTGTATGACAGAGACGGCAATATTTATACACGTGTGACGTTATCTTATGTGTAGGTATATCATAGGTAACAATTAATAATTATGTATAGTTGGCCAGCACACACGCACACGCGTATCGGCGCCAACACACTACCTGGGAATGGTGTGTGTGGTGATAGTCATAAAAGTAAGACGAGTTTTACCTATATGAATTACATTTGCCCGGATCGTGAAAAACAATCCATATGAATCATCGCATTGTAATAAATTAGTATAAAACGTTTTAGTTTTTAACTATGAGTACGTTTATAACAGTTTTTACTGTATATGGCTCGACTGCGGTTTCGAAACAATAATAATATATAATATTTGTAACAGCTGTTAAACAGCATGCGCGTGTACATATATTATATAAAATATATTCATCATTTGAGGTATTCTCCATCTTTTAAGACGAATATTATTATTATAACTATACATGCTGACCTAAATAATGTTATACGCGTCTCATATCTGAATGCCGTCCATTGTTCGAGTGGGGCTGGGGTGGTTTTTTTCTTCTTTATTTTTTGGGCATATTTCAGTTTCCGGAACTCTCGATAATATTCCGTTCATTCAATTCATTAAAATATAATATCATTAACATCGGGAGTATAGTAAGGGTATTATACCATCTGTTCGATAAATATTTGTGTTAGCGCGATGTATCCAAAATATAATAATTTCATAACAATACATCGCGTTTACAATAATATAAGGTAAAGTTCGTAGTTTCGGGTACGGTTATGATGGTAATACTGTTATATATTAAATATAATAGTGTTTATAATTAATGGTATCATTTAATATTTATCGGTCATGTCTACGACAAGTGCGCGTAAATCCGAATGGAACAGTCATTTTCGGAAAACACAATTTTTTAACAAATGAGAAATTGTTGTATGATAATTATTATTCGTATTATCTCCTGTATTATTTTACGTTGACCAGACAACACACACACACTTATTAATTTATTATTTAATATTTTATTGTTGGATGAAAACCAGTTTTCATTAAATCACGTCTGCCGGACGGGCTTAAGGAGAGATTTCGCTGTGTTTATAGATTAGGCCGTACTCGGATTTTTCTCGTATATTAATTATACCTACACTATTATATTATTAAAGTTAATATCCGAGAGACGTTCATCCGCCGCCCTGTCGCAATCATTATAATATGCGATTGTAAAATAATAAAACTGCGAAGACTATCACACAAATGCAAAATGTTTCCGAGAACAACAGTCACTGGCCGCCAGCGTAAAAAGCAATAATAGTCTCGGACAACGGTTTATCGTTTTATATTATTAGTTTATATTACGTACGTACTCGCATATTATAATCGCAATAACTTCCAACCGTTTAATTAGTGCGTTTTGTTTCGAAACGCATATATCTACATAGATATTATACATATTATACATGTACTGTAATGAACGTTTGTTCTAAATTTGATTGGATTTCATTGTTACCTCTTACCCACCATTCAAAAATCGAAATTCAAGACCGATTGAACGCGAGAAATCGAAACAACCAAAGTTATTATGCACGAATATTCGGGAATTCACCACCGCCGTCGCTGATATCGAAATCCAGTTTACGATTGCATTATAACATTATAATCCATGATCGACATTCGCAACGGACCGTATGATTTGGAACGTGTACGATGGAGATGGATAGCAATAGCGTCTTATTTTTATTTTTATTTTTTTTTTTGGGGGGGGGGGGGGGGTCAGTTACATCGTGGTGGAAGGTCGCAATAATAACGATGAGAAGACCCGTTTTGGGGATTTTGTCTCTTCGGTTCTGCGGTAAGACGAGGTGGCTCGTCTAAATTATTTTATATAATATGTATTTGTGGAGGCAGAGAATTTTTATCATTTTACGACCGTTAACAGTCGGGCTGTACAGCGTTCGGAGTGGTAATATGTGCGGCCGCCATCCAACGTAGTACTAAACAACACATACAATGATACTAATAATAATGGTAACTGCGGCGGATAACGACTCTGATGCGAGTTTAATAAAAATGGATCCCATTTTTAAAAGCGGGGTGTACGAAGCACGTTTTTAATTTCGACCGGTCCGCGTTTAATGCGTGTGGGTGCTAACACGCGAAAACGAAATTTCGGACCTTTGCGGCGTCTCCCCCGCCCTCGCTACGGTCAGTCGGTCCGGACGTCCGTCCGCGGGCAATAATTCAAGTTAAATACTCTGGTATAGTGGTATACGCGGTGTACGAGGTTCGAGTAAAACCAGATCACGTCTCATCCACCTCCTCTTCCTCCTCCCCCACACCCGCCGACACCATTGCCATCACTTATTTGAATTCCCGACGCCAACAGGGTTTAATGCTATTATATTTTGATGTATATATATATATATATATATATAGATAATATTATAATTTATTATATCGTTATTGCGTTATAATACATATAAATTGTATAAATAATACCTATATACGTATAGATGGTTGCTAGTTTTTATTTTTTATACGTTTTCGAAGACGAATCGGTGCAAACATGTCGCCGATGGGCTTTAAAGACGGACGAGAGACGACGACCGCGATGACCGCGATGACGAAAGTGTAATAATATTATAATATGTTAAAATAATAATAATGATAATCGTAAATCTGAGTGTATAACGATCTTATTATAATATTAATATCATGTACGGCGGTATACTTTCCTTTTTTTCACAACATTATATATATTGGACTCTGCACATTATTAGATTATTAAATGTGCTATATTATTCAAATGAAGTCTGTAGTAAAATTTGGTGGTTTATCAGTATTGCAGTATTTGGAGGGCTTGCTGCAAAAACCAGATGATAGTCCACTTTTTAAAATTTTTAAACTTTCTTTTTTATAGACTATATAAATAGTTTTATAGAAAATTATACTTTTTACCATTTTAAATTCTATGGAAATGCAAGACATGTTGATTCGTCTATATTATTATTATTATTATTAATTTATATAATCTATATATTCATTTCATAAAAATGTAATGAACTTAACTCGGCATGGACTTATCTGGTTTTTCCTACAATTAATATCGTATTGTTTTTATAAAACCAGTCCTTCATTTTTCTTAAATACATAATAACGGCCACATAATTTGATATTTTCGGTGCAAGAAAGTTGAAATCCATGATTCGAGAGCCACACTACTTTGCTTAATGAGGGACGTTAGTTCTTATAAGACGATCCTGAGTGTATTGAGTTGTACGGTATTCTTGTATGCCGTACTACATGCAGCATGGGTTTTCTACCAACGACGGTCAATTGAATTTTAGCTGAGTATATATATTGATATTTGTGACTGTGTACTATCGATGGTTGAAAAAAAGCAATATTTTAATGCCATGTTTTTTTTTGAAAACCTACTGTATATAGTTTAAAAAATTCATCAATTATAGGTGTATTTAAATAGAAATAAAAAAAAATTATAAAAGCGGTAATAAAAAACGAAAAATCGACATTAGGAATACAAGCTGTTGATGAAATATAGAAAATTACCTATTTGAAAAGTTAAACAAGTTCAGATCTTTTATTCATGGTTTGTGCTCTTATATTAAATTGTTATTTTGTTACCTACCTACTTAGAGTTTTAATAATGATGACTAAAATGGTTAATTTATGAACAAATTTATCAGACCTATATGCTCTACGTATAACTATACAGTTATATTTTGAGAGCTTTTTAGATTGAAATGTGCTTTAGGTTTTTTAGAGCCATTTCAAACTTGACTAGGTATAGAATGTTTGAGTTAATGTCTTTTTTTCCTCAGACAAATGGTCTACAGTGAGTCGCCTCGAAATTAGTTACAGAATACTAGAGTACCACTTCTTGTCTTTATACGTATAGGGTTAAACAGAAATTTACATTTGGGTGAGAAAATCCTAAATACGTCTCTGTTTGCGGTAAATACAGTTAATATACCTAAGCACGTTTAATAATTGTTTTTGCATATTTATCGTGATGTCGAAAGAACTCCGTCGGAAATAATATGCAGCTATATATATATCAACGAGACAACGAGCATTGATTATAAACAATACAATATATAGCATTTATAATCAATAATGACGTAATAGTCGTGTGACCGAAATAATTACAAATAGAAACGATCGTTACTCAACATAATTATACGTGCGTTTGACTTTTTAGCAATAGGTAATTGTTAGTATTTTAATTCATTAACGTCAATTTTATAAAGTTTAATGATATTTGTCTACACGATAATAGTATAGGTCAGACACCAGTATATAATAAAATGTGACAGCGGCTCTCTGCGGTGATGATTATCTGCAGGATAGGGAAAGATGAATTTCCCCTTCCTTTGGGCTTTTCAGCTTCTCTAGCTGTTATATAAACACGATATGCGTGTTGGTTTCAAAATTTATCATAACATTTTAAAATATTTATCATTAATATATTGTAAATGTAATTTGGACATCGAAACGCTTGTTACGAAAAGCACGAGTGACGTGCATTGCTATCTATTCATTGAAAACAAAATTTATGAAATTGTCGAAAAAATTGGTTTCCTCGCAGACCACCATTTATAGAAAAAAAAACATAATTTTGCAAAATCATTAATTAAGTTGCACGTTCATCCAATATTTTTAAGAATAAATTAATAATTTATCACAGAATATTAATATTTTTACTTAAATGAGTCACTCTTAATACGTCTTGCTTACAGTTTTAATTATCTATTTTAAAATCAATTAAATGATTATACTGCTACCTAAAATAGATATTGTTCTTAATTTCTACAGCTGAAGGTGAAGATGTTTGATAGTGAAGTAATCTAATATGTGTCATCGACACCAGTCTTTCTACTTCAGGAAATACAATTTTCATATTTTACTTCAGGGTAAAATAATTATTGTATAAATAAACTTGTATTATCTTAAATATACTGGTGTATGAGAGTATATCATTACGTTAATACCAATTATTAAATATTTATTACAAATAAACTTAAAACTATTTAAAAACAATTCAAGTACATAAATTATTCTTGTTATTTTATAAGCTTTTAATAAAATGTTGTAGCTCAACAATGAACTGTGTGTATTAACTAATGTAGAATAATAAACATAATAAGTAACAATTTTAAAATAATTTTTTTTTACTGCCCGGATAACGTTTATCGTATAGTACCCTAAACCAATTCAATATAATATATAATATATATATACATAACCTCTATTCTTTAAAAACCAATTTGGATATTTCGTTGTTATTTCGACAACGTCCAAAAAGAATTTAATTATATTTATATATTAATTATAGGTCTGCTTTTAATTTCAGAGGACATGTTCAGACTGTACATTTATGAAGTTTTTAAACACGAAAAACTTGTTAATGTTGAAATTAGTTTACCAAGTGAATAAAAAAAATGTTAAAATCAGTAAGTGATGAATATTTTACGCACATTATTTGCCCATAAAAGGGTGACCTCATCGTAATGATCGTAAAGTATTATGGTGAAAAAATATCAATGGAAACTTATTGGGTTGTATGCTTTTAAATAAAATCGAACATCGGATTTTTTGGCATCAAACCAATTCGGAAACCCCGGAGTACCCAAGCCACGTCTCACCTCCGTCAAATAGTCCACTTTTTCTAAGAACTCGGGCTTCACCACCAACAACACTTCCTGACCAGTTGACATAAACACAAAAGAAACTTAAATCTGGACCGCACACGATTATCCGTGCGGTTAATCGACCTGCAGTGGTTCTTATGTCTATATATATATGTATGTATGTAGTTGTACTGTATATCTGTATATATAGTTCATATAGTATATGTATAGCATATACTGTATCCTCTATCATCTATAAGGAGTTATTGATGATGTATTTGTATAACAAGTGTGGATCAATAAGCGACCTTCATGCACTATAAAACTTCCGAAATATGTGTACTCTTTTTTTATTGAGAAAACGTTTTTTGTACGATTTTTTAAATGAACTTACATCTTTACTATTCAAATTTTTAACATAGTTCCTGAATTCATATATAGTAAATTTATAACTAAATATAATATTGCATTTTATTCACTAATACTTGTCAGTTTTATCGTCATATTATATTCATTAGTCTTATAAAATGAGTAATAAATCGTATCGATCACAAAATAATAGTTGTATAAGTACCCAACTAATATAAGTTATTTTTATTGCCTAGAAATGTTTACGTTTGCTATTGGTAATATCTCTTTGTGAGTAGTGGCGTCATTTCAGTTTTTAAGAGAGGGGAGGAGAAAAAGTTTTGATAGGTCCATAATATAAATTTAAAAAAAAACCATTCGCTAACAATTACATTACAATTACATTTTTATCTCAATACAAATAGCCTTATTTTTACATAACTTTTATACATGCTGGTTACTATTACGGTTATCAGAGATAAAGCATAAATAACTCACTTTTTGAAGGATAATAATGAATATATTATATATATGTACCATGTATATTGTAGAAGGATTTTTAATCGAGCACTTATCATTAAAATATAAGATTTATCGATGATTATAGATTTTTATAACGATTATGTTAGGGAATGTAATTATGTGAATATAATTAATTGTGGTTTGAATTAAAATATAGTACATCAGTCTTTTCTTAGAATACATATACAGGATATAGTAAATAGATTAAAAGTTTATTTCAGAAATTAGCTTCTTTGAAGACGGAAAACTAAATTAATATAGGACGTACCACGTTTATTTTTATTCACGTGTTGTGCACATATCATTTAAAATAATAATAATAATAATGTAATTATAAATTTGAAAACTTTATATGGTTATAGTGATATGATAACACGTTATGTATATTGAATTGATTGGTGTGCTAGACCTGAGTAACAGGAATGCCATTAACGGGGTCACATTTTTGATCTCGGGCCGGGAGGTCGAATGATGACTGACCAAGACGAATTGTCGTGAGTAGCTAAGGATCTGACTACCACTGTATGGGTGTTTAGAAAGGTTTATGCCAGTAAAATGTGTAAACAATTGTCTTTCGTGGACTGCATTTTCTAAATATTTTATGACAAATACATTTCTGAATTATTTTTCATATAAATTATATATGCGATTACTATTTAATATTTATACATATTATATGTATATAGTTTTGGTTGAAATTTGCAGGAAAAGTGGTAGCCATCAAAACAGCCGATATATTGTCGATGAAATCTATGGGTTCTATCTGCAATTATTTAAATTAAATTTGTAAAGTATACCCATACAATTTTAGAGTACTTTTTTTTCTAACTATACTTATCGTATTTTGTTTTTCATAAGCTCTCAATAATATAGTCCAGCGTGTTTCTAAATCATTTTTTTTCTCGATAATTTGGTTGAAGATAGTGTTTAAATATTTGAGTCGGTTTTACAACAAGCATTTACTACGTTGAAAAACAGTCGGTTCTCGTCATCGTTACAGCATCAATACTTCTCCCGTTCTCTTATTCAATTAATCCATGACGGTAAACATAATATTATCTCTTACCTATTTGCAGCTTATAATAGCATAATAATATATGGTATCGATATCTAATCGACAATTTCGTCATTTTTAATAATTAGCGAATGGTCTCGGCATACGTGCACGTTGCGCAGAATATTGAATTATATCTTATGAAAATTAAATAGCGTTTGAAAGTTTATTATTCCACTCGACCGTCGTTGTGTCTGCATTAATGACAAACCGCACATGAGCAAACGGTTGGTGGTATTATAATTTATAACATAGCCGTGTAGGTGTGCAGCGTGTGTGAATAACGGAAAATTGCAAAGAAAAATCGTTTGACCGCTTGCCGTGTCTGCGGAACTGGATATAATATTGTATAATATTTATAATATGTAGTGAATAAAAATAATAAATTTTATATTATTATTATGTATTTAAAGCCCGTCGGATTCCCCGTTCGCTGAAACACCCATAGATCCCACGCTCGTGTACCTACAATGTATATATATATATGTGAATAAGGAGACCCGTTCGATCCGATAATCTAAACCATCCCATTGTCTGATCGTTTTACAGTTAGAAACCGTGGGGTTTCGTGGCATTTTTATTGCCGACGATTTCTGGAGCGCCTATTATATTATGAGCGTACTACATGTGTTACGCAACGTGCATTACACACACATACACTCGTGGTCAACACAATATAATATATTATTATTATAACGTAACGTGTCATACTGTTTAATGTATATACACATATAATATAGATTATAGGTATATAAACATCACAAGTGTGGGGCGATTTCGTTAAATGAATGATAAATAACATGTAATAATACCTATATATATATATATATCACATATTATATTATAGGACGTTAGTTTTGGCAGCCGAACAGTATTCGGACGACATACGTGTACACTGCTCAGGATCTCAGATTAATCCCGACCGATCTTCAAACGCAATCGCTCATGGTATTGTACACTATTGTTATAATTTAGTATAATATATACTATTGAGCATTGACTATGCTGGGTTCCTCTTCGATATTCAGACTTTTACTATAATATACGAGTTTAAGTAGGTAGCTGTTATATTCCGTGTATTATGCTGCCCGCTACCCGCTGGTAAGGTATACCTTTCAATGATTTACGGTCGGCGTTTTGGTGTTTGAAAATGTAACTATTACTATTTACACATCACTTATCGAATCAGCGCCAACAACGGGCAGCAAACGTATATAAGTATACCTATAATAATTCGATTTTTTCGTCCAGATTTTCAGATGACACGCGCCTGCAGTGTTGATGCTTTTTCTATATCTGACCGAATTCGACGAGACTATAATAATTAAAGATATCATGTAAGAACGTTCGTTGGGGCTTATAGTGCGAACAACAAAGTAGAATAATATTATTGTGTTGTATGAAAAAGACGACGCAGATAACGAGGGAATTATACCGACGATCGCGGGTCGGGTTCCAATGTTTAGTGTTTTCAAGACCGACAAACAAAGAGTTAAACAGGTCGATGATGTATTTACCTGTAGGCTGTAGCAGCAAGCCGTCATTCGGATGGGGAATTCGATACAGATAATTACGTTTTCATATGTGTTTTTCAATTACCTAGTCTAAAGCGTTTATCAAATAAGCGTTGTCGTTAGGAGGTTTTGTCCTATTTTAAACGTTTTTTCGTATCGCGTTATATTTCTGTTAACTGTTAACTGACGATGATTCGCGGAGACAAGTGGCGACTCGGAAAAATATAGTTATATGGTGTATATAGTATGATTTTGTTGAATAAAAAAGAAATTAGGTTATACTTTACATGACTTTTTCTTTATCACATGTTCGTCACACCGCTACACAAACACGTCTTAAAGTCTCCAAACGATACGATTATACGATTTATAATATAATACCTACCTACCTAGGTATAACACATTATAGATAGGTACATAGTAAAGTACCGAGTTTGAACGTATTGATGCAACAAAGTATATTGCACATATATTATCATGGTGTAGAAATGTCACTCGATCAGCTGATCCGTTTTTTTTTTTTTGTTATTAAGAACCATCCGCGGCTGCAATGACCATTGGACGTAATATTGCGTTACATAATGTAGATGGCATTAAGATATACAGATAATTATAAAATAATTATTAATAGTAAATAAATAACTATATGATAATTATTATTTTTTTTTAAATAAGTTTATGTGAAGTAGAATACCTAATGTGCACAATCAAATATAAATATAAAGAATATATTCATGTAAATAATCCTTTTGGAGGTTTATATTGATATCTAGTGGGTATAGAAGGTTTATGAGCTGAGTTATCGATACAAATTGGCTGAGCTTGATGATATTGGAAGGTTCAGGGCTTTGTGTTTTCCATTAGGTGATTGAGAATTTGTAGTTTTCTTCTCTTGGGTGTTGTAAACTTTGCATTCAGTAAGAATATGTTTGACGGTAAGGAAGACCTCACAGCCTGTTCATAAGTCATCTTTCTTCATCAAGTGTAAGTATGTGAGGCGTTCATGTCCGATTCTGCTTCACCAGCGAACGGAAGTTTGAGGAACACACGGATACGAGTCTTCTCACCCGCACCACATGAGTTTATACATTTGTTTACCTACCCAACTTATGGAAACGTTTGCAGACACCATCGTTTTCAAAGCCACAATCACACAACTCAGCCAATCCACACGTAAGGCTGCTATGGTAGGTAGTAAGGTGTATTTCCCAAGCAACTATTTTTTATATTCCATAGATATAGGTTTACTCGTTCATTTGCTAGTTGGATGTATCGATTTGAATAATTCATAAGTCAAACGTGCTTGTGCATTACAGTAGAGTAATTATTATTATATAATTAATAAGAAGGCCTGTATCTATAAAATCTTATACCTATGTAGAGATTCTTGAATAATTGGAGCCAAAATGTATGATGGGTATATTATATGTTAATATTATGTGTGCAGTGTGCGCATGCACTGTGTATACGACACATTATATATATTATACTATTAAAAAAATAGCTCGTCGTATGCTAGTGTGTGTATGTGGTTGTTGGTATGTAGATACTTCTAACCGATCGATGCTCCAAAAAAACTTTTTTTTATTATGCTACGATCGGTCGTCGTCGTATAATAATAATCACCTATTATTATTTTATTCTTTCGCTGTTTATTTTTTTGGAATTATAATTATCGTCGGTTCTCTCTAGAAATAAAGGCGGACTCGATGCCGTTTTTATCCTTCTTCCTATATATAGCGTACATATTATATAAGCGCAAACGGCTAATTATCGCACCGAACGAATTACGGATAATTATTGCTATCATTGTTTCGAGACATTGAATAGTGGAATATCCGGTTAATCATTTGTCCGTGTGCGTTTTAATTTCAGTAATTAAATGTGATTTAAAATACACTCAAAATGAAATATTCGGAATTGATAATAATTACAGGGGTGGCGCTAAAACGAACGTGTTCTAGTGCATATTATAATACCTATATACTCGAGCACTTGTGTCGGCGGCGGGACTACGATGTATAATATACGTCTAGCTAGGAAGCGTATAAGAGCTGACGATAATAATATTATATGCATTACTATTATTATCATTATTCATTATTATTATAACTATTAAAAACTATATAATATACATGTTTCCCAGCCCGCGACCGTTTTTATACTGAAATCTATCTAAATTGGTAGGTCCATTATACGTGGGTATTGATGCTGTATCGCCTGTAAGTAAGTACTACGTGTACATTTATATAATATGTTATTATTTATCAATATATTGTAATAAACAAAGTGTGGATAATATTATTATTATTACTTACAGATACTCGTGCGTTAATGTCTCGTTTATACAAGTTAATTTTTCCTCTCAGATACCTATAGGTATAATGCATATATTATACGTTACATATTGCCTATTATGTCTACGCTACTATTAATTAATTCAGACATTTTTGGGATTTCTGGTTTTTTTTTAATTTTAAATGAGCTCATTATTTTTTAATTCCAAAGCCATTAGAGCATCAATATGACGAATAATTTTTTATCGCATTGCCTTGTACATGTATACACATTATTATAAAGGCGTAGTATACATGCGATGTAATAGGTATAGCTTAATAAATGGACTTTCTTGTTATTGCGGTTCTTTTTTTTTTGATGATTATACCCATTCTCTCGAGGTTCGTTCAATTTAAATTATTATTATTTTTATTAACTTTTGAGTACGAACTGCAGTATTCATAAATATTAACTTTTTAACATTTTTATTATTTACAAAAAACTTTTCTCCTTTTTCATTAATTTTAAATTCATTAAAACAAAGAAGTTTAGTTGTATTTTTTAGATTGCCACTTCTCTTAAATAAAAGATTATTTTAAAAAGTAATGGTGAAAAAATAAATTAAAATTTCTCTTTAAATATAATACATAGTTTAAGACTGCGAACATAGAGATCAATATAAATCAAATTAAATGTTCATGATGGTAATTCAAAAAAAAAAAATCAATTAATCTAATATATGTACCTATAATATACATAGTACTATGTTCATTTACAACAGCGTGTCGATGGTTATTTAGAGTAAGTAAGATGAGTAACTATACCTACCACTCGCAATACGGGAAATGTAAGGAATCTATCATTAAAATAAATCCATTTTATTTTTAATTGCTAAAATGAAGCTAATGGCTGAAAACATGAAACGATTTCAGTATACTCTCTCTTTATGCATACATTAACGTTAAAATGATATACCAATTTTAATTGCATCGCGTGATAATATTGGATTAAAATGAACTCTAATGATTAATAAATAATTATTACCCTTGATAGTTATATACATGTTATGAACTATATTTGTACTTTGTTTCATGGTGAAAATGTTCATGTTCCCTTAGGGATTTAAATGTACAATGTTATTATGTATCGAAACTTCAAGAGTCTAGAACCTGTAGGTATATTATTTTATTATACAATATTGTATTAAACAATATCACGATTTTGTCAAACATTCATTACATAGAATATATAGTAATACATATTATAATGTTTTAAAATTTTAAAAATGTGTACTCCACAATCGCTATAAACGTTCTCTACAATATTTAAAGTACGATGAAATATTTTGGAATTATGACATCATGTTTACATTCAGTGTAATATTTTTTTTGTGTGTTTTTCAATTACCTACATTAATGGCATCTTTGATTGGAAGGTGACGGGTGACTATTGGCTGATATTAATATTTAACTATTATTTTTCAGTACATATTTATTTAATTAAACGTATTATTTATACATATATATATATATATATATTATATTAAACAAAAAAGTTTTGTATAATTTCAGAATCTTACATACTTTATAAATAATTGATATTTTTTTTACGATTCATGCTGCAATGTCAATATTTTTATACACGGATACTTCATTCAAGATTCAAATATTGTCGGGAGTGGGGTGACTTGAAGAACGAAGTGTGTAGTGGCCAGAGCCTCATAGATTATGCATAAATTAAATATGGGTAAATATGATAATAGTAAATAAATAGTAAATTTTAAATTATAAAACCACATAAAAATATTTAATTTTAATTTAGCACATTAGAATATTATGATGTTGCACATATATTTTAAAAACTTGAAAATCCACCAACCCTTAATCAAGGATAATCGAAACGGATGTGTCAGTTTACTTGCACAGGTGAACATTGCCAAGTGTATATTAACAATGAATTTTGAGTGTATCATTAGGTAGTCCGATTTAAATCGTTTTATAGGTAAGCGTGTACATTTTATAATTGTGGCGTACAACGAAATCACATAGGTATGTATCATAATTAATATCAGGGATGGTCAGTTTGCGGCTCGCGTTATAGTCGTATGCTTACAATACGTATACAATACTTACGTATTATTTACAATAACTAAAAAAAATTTTCTGTATACATTTATATAAAAAAATGTTTTTAGTATATAGATATTGGTATAAATCTGTAGATTACAGATAAATAAGCAAAAATATATGATATATAACATATATATATATAATTATAAAATGTATTTACAAATAATATTTTGAGTCTTGATATCATTGCATTTATATATGTGGCTCTTAAACATAATATTCATGTAGGCCTGACTTACATTATAGGAATCTATAATAATAAAATATATTAAACTTATCTGCTATGGATGTTTTAAATTGCATTTCGCGGTTTTCTAGCATTTTTCTGAAGAAATGCTGCACGATCTCTACAGACATATAGCATATTTTATAACATATGTCTATAGGTATAATTTTACGCGCTCGGAGGGAAATTTATACTACTAGAGCGGTATAGTGCTGAGGTGCTGGCACGACTGCAGGTTCGTACACCTGGTTATGGATATAATTATATAATATATATAATACAGGAATCTATATAGACGTGCGTTGAGCATATACTCGGTTATAAGTAGTACATTATAATGTAGGTATATCTGTATAGGGTTTATCTATATATATATATATAGTATACACACACACACACACATGCCTATACCTTCATAACTTTTAATATAACTACGCTGTCTGAACTTTTAATATAACTACGCTGTCTGTCGTATTATATTGATGCGTTTATATATACGCGAGAGGAAAAGCGGATTTTTTCCTCGTGAATTTCGCGCGATCGAGAAACGATAACCCTTTATATAATTAGCCGATAAACCCAGAGGAATGGATCCATGATTGTTCCCATTCATTACGAGCATACGACGGCAGCACAGCATTCTTCGGTGCCAAAGCCCGGTGCAGATGACGGTTTGCCTGTCTCATTGTCTTCGACACACACACACACACACACACACACACACACACACACACACACACACACACACACACACACACACACACACACACACACACACACACACACACACACACACACACACACACACACACACACACACACACACACACACACACACACACACACACACACACACACACACACACACACACACACACACACACACACACACACACACACACACACACACACACACACACACACACACACACACACACACACACACACACACACACACACACACACACACACACACACACACACACACACACACACACACACACACACACACACACACACACACACACACACACACACACACACACACACACACACACACACACACACACACACACACACACACACACACACACACACACACACACACACACACACACACACACACACACACACACACACACACACACACACACACACACACACACACACACACACACACACACACACACACACACACACACACACACACTTACTATATACTCGTCGTGGTCTCACGTTTTCCACACACATATTATTACTATACATATTATATATGTCTTATTTTGTCATTATACACGTACCTATGAGTATTCGTATATAACGCGAGTATCATTATATTCGCGTTTATTAAATCGGATATTCATTCAATACGTTTGCCAATCGAGTCATGTCCAACGACTATTTTTTAACACTCGCCTGCGACTGAGTGTCGAGAGTTGCTCCTCCACGTATATATACCATCACCAACAATCTTTGTTTATTACCATTATGTATAAGGTTGCATGTTTGAAATCTCTGTCATCGAGCGATACACACACGCGTTGAATGTTTAAAACAAAATTTTTTATTAATTATTTTTTCTGTTTATTAAAAAATATATTTTGTTCCGTGTTGTATTATAGATGCATGACATTTACTGGTTATCAAAATAGAAAACACTACTATAGTTTCGAGTTTTTCTAGCAGAGAGGGTATCGAATTACCAATTAGATTATTGATTTTTCGAATAATTAATTAACTCTATATCTTTACTATTCTATATATTCACGCAATTCCACGACTAAAACATATATACATTTCGACTCTCTAAAGTATATAGTACCTAATCTCTAATTATACATGTAAATAGATTGTACCTATATTAAAGAAAAGGAAAATATGTTATTTTCGATAATGATATTTATTATTTTGACAAATAGCAACAGTCTTCAGGCATGTAGTATGTATAGACCGATAAACGTCAAATATATATTTAATGGTATTATATAATAATATACCTAAAATATGTAAATATTTTCGTATTGGTATATTTTAAGGGTAAAATCAGTTCAAAACTTTTGAACGCCGCACAATAATAACTATACTGTCGGCCACTGTTCATCCCGATCAAACATATATATTTTATATTATGGTATCTATGTAGTCACTTATCCAAATTGCCAATGGTAATGCCGTTCTTCCCATGGTTATATTATTGTTACCTGAAGCGAAAATGCTTCCGTCCCAATTGCATGAGATTTTTGTTTAAAACTTAAATTGTTTCTCGCACGAAACACTGCAATTGTATTATTTTATACACTAATATGTGTTACAATATTGTCTATGAAATATACCTACTTGCGCATAAGCGTTTTCTATAACTGAATAGACCTTTACCGCAAACGAATTAAAATTTTACTGAGTTAATACATTATTTGTTTTACCATTTAAGTCTGTATATAAGAAAATAATTATTGTGTATATAATTAAAAACTTTGAATCCTATATCTGGATGTGGAACAGGTAATAGTTAAAAGAGAAAATAGAGCATTTGGTGTAAGAATGGAATATTCTAAAAAAGTGTTTGGTCAAAAATTCATAGACTATCTGGGTCCAAAAAACTACAACTTAATGCCAGTAAATATAAAAAGGATAATATTCTATACAGAAGGGAATCGTATAACTACAGGAATGAAAAAAAATTCAGATTTGGTTATTTTTATATATCAATAAATAATAAATAATTATATTTAACTTTTGTAATCTAATGTTATAGTTATAGTATTCTAATTGCATGCATTTGATTACTCAATTCTTGTTAGCTCTTTTTACTAATTAAAATTGTTTATAATATATTATATAACTTTCTACCACCGCCACAAGCATGTGGTAGATATTAAAAAAAAAAAATTACGAATTAAGAGGGAAACTTATTTCGTTTACACGACGTGAGTATACCAGATACCAACTACCCATGTCCATGTTTAATACGCCTATAATAGCAACACTATACCTGCGTGATGTACGTGTATATTATGCACTATAGTTAATACGTAAGTACGCGAATTTTACACGACCTTATAGAAAACAATGTACTCACGGACGACAATATTATATTCGACATCGAGTGTTTTAAGTAAAACTATACAATATTATATCGTAACAAAGGTACATTGTATATAACAAGTTATAGTTTTTTATCGACAGTGGTGCATATGCACGCGTACATAATATAAACATATATATTATATTATATTAATATATGTTTAAGGTTTTTGATTTATGAAAAGAACACCGCATTACATTATATACCTACATGGGCTGCTAACAGAAAACGGTTTTTTTTTCTAGTAAAATATTAAAATATGATTACTTAAATTGTTGACATTTCAAAAAGTCCGTGAATTACAATACAATATAATAATATAATATTAGATAAAATGTATGTAGTCCTCATATACGAGCGCTGCGCGTGAAAAGACAAGGGTGACTCGGGCGACGACGCCGTGAACCATGATGGTGTGTGTGCATATCTACATGACTATATACATATAGAAGGGGAGGATAGACCCTTTGAACTATTTGCTCATTTCCACCCAAATCCATTGGATTATATTTTTATGCGAGCACATACACACGCACACACATACCTATTGTATATTATGCATATGTATACCCGTGACGCATATCGTTATTGGACCGAACGTAATATGTACACTCAGATATTATACATATATACGCCTTAAATTCCGAACGCTTATAATGATAATAATATATTATTGTGATCATATTGTTATCATTTTTACTTTGATTTATTAAAAAAAAAAAATTTAAAAACACAAACCCTGCTGCCGCCCGTTTTTTTTTTGTGTTCGCAGTTCCTTTTTTTCCCGCTCTTTACACACGCGTATTATAGTCGATTCGATACTTTTTTTACGGAAACGCGTTTCGGCTCATTAGAATATTACACAGACCGCTCGGCTAGGGTTATTCGATATCACAAAGGGTTCAAAACAAACAAAACGATATTGGTGTACTATGTACATATTGTAATATTATAGACGATATACTATTATGTAACATACGCGCATATAACTTTACAGTAGGTATATTATCTATATACATGTTGGTTTTGTATTATGTCGATAAAAGGAGTGATAAATTCGAACGTGTTAAAATCGAAAATTAATTTATTTTATTATAGTTTAATGGGATTAAATATAATTTTTTTTCGTATTTATGCGGGGAATAATATATATGATAGTAATAATAATAATAAAATATATTCTGCATATGAGTCACGCCCATTCGTGACGTCATGAGCGAGGAGCCATTTGTGGCTATATATGTTATATGTGTACTATATGTATACATCTTGACATATTGTAGTTATTGACTATAAAAATTTAACAATATCATAAGTTATTCATGGCGTTATTTATTTAATATATACGTATTTTTTTTATCAATAATTATTTTTAATTTATAAGTATACTCCATATAAATGTATATTTATTCACGTTTCATTACGTAATATCCTATTCTACCTAATAGTATAATACGTATTAGAATATTATGTTCGCCGATAAACTGGAATAAATTACATGTGTATAATATGTGAATTACTCAATTCATTTCACTCTAAACAGCCATCATGTAATTCAATATGATAATAATATGACGAGAACCTAAATTATAACTGTATTTTCTAATGATATGAATGACGATGAATTAAGTTGATTATTATTGTCTATATAGAAAGGCTTGATGGAAACAAATGTTATGCAAGCCGGAAATATATCGAAAAATGCATACGTAACAAATTTACTTCACAAATTACAGCGTCATATTATTAAGGGTCTTTAAAAAAAAAAAATACTTATAAGAATATAACGTTTTCAGTATGATCGGTCGTACTCGTTTTATGATGTTCATATTTAAAATATTTTGTTTATTCTCAAAACATTGAAATGTAGAAATAAACATTATGCGTAGGCGTATTATATTTGTATATTTTATACATATACCTACCTTTATGTACACTCTCGAGTCTCGACAGTTTCCATTTGTACGAACGCGTTGCAGATGATGGTTAATTGTTTCGTGTTTGTAGCGACGGGCAATATATATATATATATATATATATATATATATATATATATATATATATATTAAAATACATTGAATGTTATTTTAGTTTCAATTCGTTTTAGATAACATCAGCCGGCGTCCGATGACTAAACGAAATAGTTACCCAACGTCGCGAGTCCCTGCGTAAGCACCATAATACGCGTGTGTATAGGTAGGTGCAAGGATTGAGTGACATGACGCGATTCCTTGAAAGTGGATGGTAAATATTAAATAATGCATTTTACACGTGACCCTGCAGCGGGTCGTGTGTCTTCTTTCCATTTTTTATCTCTCCTCGTAGACTTAACTATATATATATATATATATTATAGATATCGATGCCTACGTCATATATTATACGTATTTACGGCATTTTATTTGGTTCGAGGTCTTTTTCGACTCATCGACACGAGTGTTTTGTGCATCCGCCTATGAGAATATCACACGACACACGTGATATTACGCTCGCGAAAAACGTTGATGGCGCTTACTTATCTATTTTCGTTTCATACCACATGACTTTATAATATAGTTTCTGTCCGTAAGCTTTTATGGACACCTACAACAGGTGTACGCGATACAGTGATGATATCTAAGTGCATATGACATCAGTTATTGAATAGACAAAAAAAATATTAAAATAGTAGTAATTTACCTACTACGAAAAAAATATGCAGACCTACCTTAAGATTTAAATATCTTACTGGTTAAGATGCGATTAGAAAGGGATCATGCTTGAATAATTTTTTTTCAAAAGAAGGATTTGTCCCCCCGTGTTTTCCTTACGTCAAATAAGCACTGAATTGCATGTAGGTAAAACGATTCCAGTGACGATGACGTACATTCGACGACATTCAAAATCTATTTTTTTCCCTAATGGAATTCGTTTGAAACCAATCATGTCCGAAAGCGGAAAAGGATTTAACGGCCATTATCATAAGGGTGGGCGTGTGTTCGGGGTAGGAATGAAGAAGGGTGGTTGCTGGAAACGGATAGCCCGTGGTGACGTATGGAAAATCTAACATAAATATATATAATAAAAATAATATATTCTATAGGTATAGTATATAGGTAAGTTAGAAGTGTGTTTGCGACGCGCGCGCTGCAAGAGATCAGGTCCGACCGACAATCGGATTCATGTTTGCGTGGAATAAACGTCGAACCGTCATCGTTTTCAGATGACCGAAAAAAACTAATTATACCGTACATTATGTATGTTATATAATAGTGACTATGCACTGGAGGGGGCGTGCATGGATATGCATGAGTAGAACGCGTCCCACGGCGAAGGACATAATGGGCATTAAAGTCAAAGGGATTCCAACGCGCGTTGCTGCACCTGGTCGTCGGAAGGTGAAATTTATAGTATACATTTTTTCCTTCTCTTTTCCTCTTTTTTTTTTCCGTCCCCCTTCGTGACATAAATAAAAACCGCTTCGGTTTTAAGTACACGCGATACGGATTTTACGATTTTTAAAACTCCGGTCGTTCGCATATATAAAATTCGAGCAATAAAACACACCCGATCGCCGAGCATAAGAGAAATATACTGCCTGGGCCGGGACCAGAATAATATACACCGCGGTATATATCATTATATATGTTTGTTCTTTGCTGGCATGTAATAATATAAATATATAATATAATATGATTTCTTTTCTTTCTTTCCAGGTTTTTTTTCTGCTCATTTTATACGATTTTTGATCAATCATTTTCCATCCCCGGGTATGTCCGCCTATTGTATTGGCCGAAAATTATTGTTCGCGGTGTATGCAGCTGGTCCTCGGGACTCCCACCTTTTGTATATTAAAATCGTTAATCGCCAAAACGGTAGAGTTTGGCCTGTCGTAAAAATCTGAAAAACATAATCCCCCGGAGGACCGAGTTAATCCCCAGAAAAGATGGAGATGAAAAAAAAATATATATAATAAAGAAGAATCGAAACCATCACATGCAGTGACAGAAATTTGTAATTCTTTGTTGTCCACAGATCGTGGGTACGAAACTAAAAGTAGACTTTGTCCGAAATGCATCATAAAAGTAAACGATGTACATAATGTATATAGTAATAAAAAAAAAGAGCGCTTTGCTGTTAAATGAATACTTTAATGATAATATTTTATAATATACAGTATTCGGGTGGAGATGCATTATTCGAACAAATTCAATGAATTAAACACAGGATGTAGCTACGTTTTTTTTCCACAATATTTCCAATGCACAGCAGCATATACATTTTGTATTGTATTTTTAAAAGAGTATCGTTATATGGAAAAACACTCGCGTATATGACCGATTTTTGGAGCATTCGTACAATATATACATCATTATTATAGGTGTATACATATATATTATATATTTGACATTTAACTCGACGTGTGTTTAAACCACGCGGGGAGTCTATAGCAGTCGCCTTCTCTGTTCTAAACTAATCCAAAACTGAGTATCGTTTCTTTTTTCGATCCTCTCCGAAGTCCAACGAAGATCACAATACCAAAGTCGCATTGTTATAAACGTCATACTATTGAGGCGTTCTTCTTTACTCGAACCCCCCGGCCCGACGGACACCATTTCAACAATTATATATATATATATATATATAAATACCATGTACCGATATTCCATTTGATTTGATTTGTATACATATAAATTATAATAGGTATTAGGTACGTGTATAACACATGAAACATATTGTTTTTGTTTTCTGCCTATACATTCAAGTATACAATATATACATATACATGTGTATTATGTATAATATATTCAATTATATACTACCGTCTTACTGAACCGTTTACGTTTATATAGTTTATAAATAGATTTAAAATGATTTCTTTGTGGAGATATATAAACATTTGGTTTTCAAATTAGAACTGTTTTTCCCTACACTAATTTTTTTAGTAGACACAATTTCTGAAAATTTAAACTTATCAAAATCTATATTTGAACTAGTAGTTTCTGAGTTATTCAACTCCAAAAAGAGTACTCATTTGAAAACAGAAGTCACCACAATAACACAAACAATTTCAAGAATTTGTAAAAAATTTAGAAATTTAGAATTGAATAAATTCATTATCAAAGGAAAAAATATGGGTAAGCATACTTTCAACAACATTACGCTTTCGTATTAGACTGGCTGGACGTTTGTGAGTCCAGATGTGTTTCCGTTAGAAATTAAAAACGTACACGCCTTCTCTGAGTGCAAGGAAAAGAAACACACGTCGTTATAAAAGTGGCACTGCACTATAATATTGTAACCTTCATAATATTATTATACATATTAATATATTATAGATACGTATCATCTATGTATATATATATGTACAGTATACACACCTTGATGCATATGCATATCCATCTTGAATATATATATACACTTAAGGAAAGAATACAAAATAACGGTCAATGTGTATAAAAGTTCACATTGCAGAAATTAAGATGATAGTGTGAGAGAGAGTGAGAGAGAGAAATAAAAAGTCAGAACTACTCCAAAATATAACTGACGTATCTACCTTGTATATAAAATATAAATTATAAAAATGAAAATCGAATTGGTCCAGTATTTCATCTGAAACGTAGTACAGCAGCTGTGTTATGCGATATGCGTATTGTATTATATTATCTATTATCTTATTATTGTTATTATTTTATCATGCGCCTATATACATTTAGTTTTGTCGGTTCCGAGAAAAGATCCTTTTGGTGGCGGTTCGATTGAAGACCCGGACGATTCTCATCGATACATTTTGCGTATTTTGTGATAATAATTAGGATTTTGTGATTGTCTCTCTGTGCAACAAAAATAGTTTTTGTCCTCAATTTCTGCAGATGTGCATGCCCGACGCTCTTTAGTTGTTACACGGTTTTTGAATTTGCACTCGACCCCATTCCGTATAATATCATATTATATTTATTATCATCATTCACAAGTTATGCGTCCAGTTATATAGTATTGTATATAGTATTGTAAGGCACATACAATAATAATATAAATCTACACAAAACATATATTGAATTTATAGGAAGCAACAGTAAAAAAAAAAAGGAATTATGTCTATTAACCTTTTAACCTTTTTTTAAGATTGATGGGCTGCAGTATAATATATGCAGGAATCGCAATTCCACGATTCAGATATTATGTGACATTTTAAAACACCAATTGCGTCGACTCGAATCTGTACACTTCGTAGCCTATTTAATTTTATTTTTTATTGCAATATTTTTTTTATACCATATAGATAGATAATGGTTAAAATATACTAAGTAATAATCTTACACTGATAATAAGTTTAGTTTATTATTATTTAATTTATCTGTTTGAATCATTGAAATGCGTGGCAACAGTACATCTTCGCCTTTAAACTTTCCGTTTAAAATTGTAACTTCGATAATGTTGTTCGTCGACTTTTTCACTGAAAAAGTACCGTTGTTGAGTCGTGGTGGATTGATGTTTAGTAGAAGATTAATGGGCACGCCAAATTTCAATATTAGACGTGCGGTGGCATGTTTGCCAAATCAAGCGAATTTAAGAATTCAATTGGATATTTAACAACTTCGTCTTGATTCATTACGGTATCGATGGACTGGTACGTTATCATGTTACCTGGAATTTCGTTTAGAATGGTGTTATTGATTGTAGATATTTATACCAATATAGCCCGTGCAAAATTGGCCACTGACGACTTCCGTAATTTTGTGGTAGATTTGAGAAAACTTTGTCAATTAACTCATTGGTTGTTGCTGTTATTTTACAGAAATTTGTGGGGAATATGATGCATTGTGTTGATTCATCGATAGCTATAGTTTCCTATTCTCCATTTCAGCAATTGTTTTACCATAGGCTGATGCATAATTTTGTAGATGTACAAATATATACTCATATATTTCATATCGGTTTCCAGTCTTGCATCTCGTTACTTAGTTGTTTTAGATGAACGGAATCAGGCTTGACGTTCTCTGGCGGTTCCCGATCTTGCATATATTTTTTCAACTTTTCTGAAGCTCGTATTGTCATTTTCTTTCGTACTTGAAGCGTAGAATTACCAATCGATCATTTTTTTGGGAGACATAACTGCATATAAATGGCGTTATTACCTATAACAAAAAAAAAAAGAAAAACACAAAATATCAATAAAAACTTGTAATGTCATAGACGCGTGTGCCATTAAAACAAATAATAACAAATTTAGGGATAATAATTTCTTTTGAACTAATATCGATCCTCCTATAAACAAACATTTTCATCGTAAATTTCAAAATATTTCTTTGAGCACCTCCTGGAGCCGGACCTATCACTTTTTAACTTAGCCTATCTTCAGACTTTAGGTCTAATATATTTCTGTTCCAAATTTCGTCGCAATCAGTCCAGCCGTTTAAGAATGCATAACGGACAAACAGACAGACAGAAATCTATTTTTATATTTATAGATAAATATGAATGTATTCAAGTACAAGATATTTTACAGATACTTTTATACAAATATAGGGAATATATAATATATAATAAGCATATATAACAGACATACACATATAGTGAGATGGGTATATAATCGCACACCTTGCGTTGAAGTTAAGCCGTCGTTATAAACGTTGCAAGGTTTTAAATGGAATTCTTCACCTGGAGTTTTTATACTCTGCCTGCTATTGTGTTTTGTTTTCTTTATTTGTATAACATAAAAGACGTGTTCAACGTGGGTTTTCAAAGGTCCTGAAAAAATTTAATTAAAAATGTCAGAATGGGATTCACGAAAAGAAATGTTTATAAAAGAATATATATTTTACCAAAAAAGATTTTCATACAAACATATTTTGTAGGATCTAATGAATAAAGAAAGAAGAAATAATATTATTCAGGGCTTGTATACAATAATAATTGTATACGTCGTACGCCTCAATAAAACAATAAAATACTATGTTAAAATTTATATTTATCAAATAGATATTTTTTTAAGTCAACATTTCAAATAAAACTAAACAAATATTTTCTTATTAAAAAATCATAGTAAAATGGTTGACATAAAAGTTTAAAAATTTAAATTTATATAATTATTTTAGTGGGAATTGTATTTTTAGAAAATTATTGTAAAGTACAAGCATCGGAAAAAAAGATTCGACCACAAACATTACATATATATTTTCGTTTAAACGTATATAACATTTTCATTTAATGTAGACATATATGCTTTAACTATTAATATTACAAAAATGTATATCTTAATTTTCTAATTAATTTGGAATGATGTCAATGATAATGTTGTTTCCATATTTAGAAGTTAGGAAATGGCGAATATGAATTTTAACTAACAGCATGATGTAAAATATAAAAATGATAAATTAGTATAAGTCAAATTTATTTGCGTAATACGGCGTTAATATATTTGTATTCAAGTTGAGGTATTTGAATTTTATTTTTTGAAGGTTTTTACGTGCTATTATTCGACTTACCTATCATATATTATAATATATTATTATGTAAACTGTTACAACATTATATAATTTATATACTTAAATTATTATTACTATAATCTTACTGAATAATATTTTAGTATAATATACAAATTATGAGTACACTAAATTATAATTTATAATCAAGCCTCTCGAGCACAAAGGGACGTATAATTTTCATATCGTTTTTAGTAATCTACGAAATAATATTATTTTAAATTCGTACTCTGTGAATACAATAAATTATCATAATGTGGTTAGTAGTAATTTTAATATTTTATATAAATATATATATAAAGAGAGGAATTATGTTTTTGTCGGGCGCTGATTGATGATAATAAACGAGCTGTTAATTTATTTTTCACATAATATTAAATATTTTCTCATTACCTAACATATATTTTCGTCAGTAATCAGTACTTGCGCCTTTTATTTTTAATTTATTTATCATGTATAATTTTTATTATAAAATAATATTTGAAAACAAATCATCCCTACGTATATAACACAAGTTACCTAGTATATGGTTATATGCATAACAACAGTAATAATTTATATTGAATACACTGCGCCTCGCTCATTGTATGCATGTGTATATAATACATTATATTGCAGGATTCGAAACTAACAATAGAGCTTGTGTGATCGGTAGGGAGATTTAAATGGACGACGATCGTTTTGGAGGGTTTTCGCGCATTTCGGTCGATTTACCAGTGGAGACTGCGGTGCCACAGTTTTCGAGATTCGCGGACGTTGAATAATGCACCGGGATTGAAGGAACCATTGTACCGCCGTTGATGTATGCCAGTAATTACACAGGTCCGCGGCGGAAAAACTATTAACCTTATCTTCGGATTTTACGGCCGCACTCTGCATGCCACCTTTCGTCATTGTATAGGAAACCGACACGTGACGTTCCGACCAAACTAATTCGTAGAGTATAATATTATAGGTGTAGTACATTGTAGAACTGCACGCGTTTCTATATCATTTTATGATTCAGGGCCCCACAAAAGGAGAGGGGGTCAGAAAGACCCGTGGTACTGAGGCCCGAACTTTCAAGGGGCCCAGTGTTCATGCAAATAATTACTTCAATATGTATATAAAAAAAATGTTTTAAAATTAATTGATATTTATAAGAGGGGTCCGGATTTATACCAGCGCCAAAAATATAATGGAGGGGGATCTGTGTTATTTTATTACTTTATTAAGTATACCTATATATGTATAATATAATATGAGGTTTCACAAAAAATAAATCTAGAGTATGTGGCATGTGCAGTACAGCACTTGGATATTTTAATTCTTTCTTTAATTTTTACTGTGGAATCATCATAGTATATTATTATAATCTTCGATAACATATTATATTCCTTGATATATACGACAAGTACCTATAGTCCATCATACATGAAGGTACTTACCAAACAAATGTAAATGTTATGCAGTATAGACTATAGTATACTGAAAATGGTCATATTATAATATATAAATGTAAAATATAATTATCTAGGCATAACTTGATGTTGGAAATTATTGGCAGATATTAAAATAATATTATTATTTTTTTACAAATGTATCGAGTATCGAAATCGAAATTGATGGTGTCGCCTTTGCATATTAAAGTAACATCGAATAGGCTATATATGATAGTAATTAAACCACATACGTGTTCGAATAGTGATTAGAGATTATATATTACATTATTAATCAATCATTCGAACCCTTCTCGGTGCAAAAATTCAAACGCATCACGTTTAGGAAAATACCTTACAAATCTATGATTGGAAGATATTATTACGATATCAAATGAAAAAAAACTTTTGCTCTCATTATGCGTGTTTTGGTATATGAAATTTCAGAAAAGATGTGTACTATGAACAGTGGCGTGGCGAACATCTTTCAAACCCTAAGCAAATTATTTATACTATGACCCCCCCCCCCCTCCATAAAGGTATAGTTTTCTATATAAAAATTTTGAATGTTTGTTCTAGGGCTAAGCAATTGCATTAGGTAAACGTCGTTCACCACGCCACTGACTATGAACGTGGTTAGCTTTAGAATGGTATTTTTTTTTTGTAGAAAATGTCTGCGTTAAAAAAAAATGAAATGATAATAATGACAATAAAGTATTGAAATAATTGTTGAATAACGGTAAACAATCATTATAAAATGATATATACAAATATTGATTAAATATTATAAAATTGAAAAAAATTGTTTATAATATCTTTATACTACATAGAAAGAAAAATCACGTTGCATATTATAATATAAAATATTAACATGGGCAATAATATTTATACTCGCGTCAGAATAATGTGAATTTCTGCAGGCCGACCAAATATTATTATCGTCGTCAAAAACCACGCTGCCGACGGCTATCCATCAATATTATATATTATTGACCGCGGCAAAACGTACCGTGAATGTATAATAATAATAACGTATAGCCAACATATAGGTACCGACATTATATGCATACTTCCAAATATCGTATGTATATATATATATATATATATACATTTATATGTATATGTATCATATTTATATATAGTCACCGCTGCTGCCGGCCGTTTCGGGGATGCACTTAAAAAACATGAAAAATTACTCCATTTCGGTCGGCGCGGGGATTTTTTCCGCCCCCGCCCAAGGCCGCTGGCTACGTGAGTACGATATATGTTCATGTAATATCATCGTGGCCAGAAGTATATATGTATACTCGTGATATAAGAATAATACTGTACAGTGTATATAGATGTATTATATATGAATATCATTATATATTTAAACAGGACAAGAAAAGACGAGGCTACCGACCTGATTTTTTGTAACCTGATGATGTTAATGCACATTAATTGGCATAGATTTTATTTCTCATTTCGTCACTTTCCTACTGCTACTTTATACTTTATATGATAGTTAGAATAATAAAATAGAAGAAGTTTGAATGTTTAAGAGTTAGACGGAAAACTTTAAATAAGTATTAATTATAACACATTTTTTACTTGAATTTATTGTTATGTTGTCGATTAAAGTTAAACACAGATAAATTCACATTTTACTCTATAATTGGTTTGTATAAGTACATACGGTGTTGATATTCTATGAAATGAAATGATTTTCATAATACTTAATACATTTAATATGTATTTAGCTGTAATTTATGTTTAATTTAAGGCATGGTCCAAAAAAAAAATTGCTTATAGTAGGTTGTGGTACTCAAATAGTTTAACCACCGAAAAGTGGTTTGAACCCTGTTTTTTGACCAAATTAAATATAAAGATTTTTATAAAATATATAGGTAAACATAATATAAATATTTTGTATTTTGTTGTTTAACAATTTAACAGTATACTTTATACTTTTGATTAACTTTAAATACATATTTGATATCAGTAGTTTTTCCTCTATTTTTAGATTGCTATATTTTTTATTATAAAACTCGTATTACTTTTATTAAATCTAAAACTGACTATATTGTTTATAATTATATTAATTTATTTTAGTCTCTTTACATCCATTCTCATTAACGCGTATTGATTATAATTATTTATTCTTCTGTTAAATTTTTGTTTTTTACATGTTTTAATTGTACGAAAAAGTGTAATGTCACCAATGACTTTCGTTAATGCAAATATTTCGTTTAATGACTGAGTAATTATTATACTTGCGATAATGATGAACAACGTAATAGTATAGTTTACAAAGTTATACAAATAGTGTTTTGTTAAAATAATTAACACCACACATGCATAAAAAAATTGGTCAATTATTCATCGGTAGGCAAATTAAAAAAGGATGTTAGTTTTAGGCAATTTTATATACAAGCATAAATTTGGCTATTTCTTGCGTGGAAGTGAAGTTATCATTAATGTTTGAGTGAGTTTTAATTATAGCTTTCTTAATAATCGACACGCTCACACGCACATGTAGACAAAATTGAAACTCTTAAGGTTAAATCTAAGAATTCTGGTTGAAATTAGCATAATATATTATTATATCTTTTATACTAGATTTCAGCATTCTGATCGATTTATTGAAGGTAAATATTAAAATATTTTAAAGCAGATTTGAATTGATTATAAAGTCTACATACAGGTAGCCAGACAGCCCGCTCTTTAAAATTAAAATTAATTTTTTGTAAATTTATAATCGAAGACGTAATATTGTTATTAATTAATATTCAAATTAAATTTATATGATTTTAAAAATTTAGATTTAAAAGCGGCCTGGTCGATCTCAAAAGATCTTTAATTCTCTGAGCTGTAGCAAATATGTTTTATAATCAATTTATTTGATCACAACGGTGGACTAATTGTAGAAATATCAAAGATACGAAGTTCATTTGATTATTTTCAGCAGATGATCAGTGGGTACCAATTTCCTTAAATTTTACATAACTAATTATACAGTTAATGAATTTTTTCTCATGATAAGTTATGATAAATGATAAATGATAATAAATGATAATGAATATGAATAAACAAGTGGTAGAAAAATTGGGTTAATTGAAATATAGTACGAAAATTTTATTGAAATCCAAAGAATATCTTGATCAAAATTCATTTCAGCCAAGATGAGCAGAAAAATTATAAATTTGCAAACAACTTATACCGGTACAACAGTATAGAGACATGTGTTAATGCCACATTCGATGTAGGTGTTTCTTGTATGAAAATGTTACCATTTAATATTATGGTGCCTGCTGCAATGGGTAAGGGGAAGAGTTTTTTTAGCACCTCTGTGGTAGTTTAAGCAAGTTTAACAAGTATACAATCATTATAAACCTTGGCATCCTGTCATGTTGCTACCTCTAAAACACAGTACCTATACCTACTTTTAATTGAATTAAATAATTTTTAGAATTTTATCAAATCTAGTCCAAAATAATAAGCGAGATCTGATCTTTTACGTAGCACCTCGGTGTGGTGCATCTGTTAAGTGTATAGAATTTTATAATATGTCAATAGTCAATATATAATACGTATATGGCTAGCTCGCGGTGGCCGGACACGAAGACGCGCTTTATCATCATTGGCGGTAAGTGGCGGAGAAGTACACGCTATTATAGTATTATTATTATTATTATTATTATTATTGTGTGTGTGTTATTACTTGGCGATCGGAACGTATTATTGTAGTTATAGATACCGCATGGATAGCAGAAGGTCCGAGAGAGTCGCGACTCCGGCGTCATTGTTCGCGCGGCGTTCTTATATATAAATGAGCGCAACTGATAACCACCGCGGCCTGCCGTAAATCGCAATGATAATAATAATAATAAATGGCAACGAGTAACGACGAATGGGCTATTAGCTACATATAGGTTCGGACGCCTTTTATATATTTTATTTTGCCTGCGCTCGATCGTATATATTTGTATAATAATAATAATAACATAATTTATGCGCTGTTCACTGCACAGCACCATATACTATTTCGAATTTCGATACAATATCGTTGTTATTACAATATATTGCAGTATTGCCAGTATTTTATTACGGAACGTTTGAGGCAAACGCACCTGCCCGCCAGTGAGTAAAAATAAAACTAATTTTCAGTTTTGAGATGGAAGTCTATACCTATTATGAAAAATCTATATGTAATATGCCTTTTAAAGCATTGGAATATAACTGAAGTTGAATCGTTTTTTTAAATGTTAAACACTTTTAAATGTAAATATGTAATATATATGTACAGTATATGATGTAAATTATGCAGCTTTTTGACTGTAACTGAACTGAATAATTCTTGTTATAGAACATATATCATTTAAGCACGAAAATAGTGTGAGCATGCTTAATGTATCGCTTTATATAATGAACGAATGTATTATAATACCTATAATAGATATTATATTATTTTTATAATATCAAGTGCTATAAGTAAGTATATATTAGGTACGCGTGCGATTTACCTCTCGCGTCGATCTCCTGATCGGTAAATTAGTTACTTCCTACGTTTGTTCGTTTACCGTTCGAAATAGACATACTCTATTATGTTTAGATGTTTTTTTTTTCTGGTTGTTGTTCCGAGTATTGTTATCTGCGTCTTCCCCCTTGGCGATTTTTCCCTTTTCTACGCAGACCGTGTAATTATTTAATATAAGAATTAATTAAAATCCGAATTAATCGCTGTAATTACACATATTACGCATATTATATGCAGTCGATTGATACGATAGATAAAAATATGATAAAAAAATTAACTGTTTATTATGATAGATTTTAGTTTTGGAATAGGTACTCTCGAATCATGCATAATATTATAAATTTATAATATATACAAATTATGTCGACTTCGTGTTTGTATATTAAGTACGTACGAAAAATAGAATAATATCATAACAGCTTAGTTATATATTATTTAGGATTCAATTTCACATTGCTCTTAAATATTTTTGCGTGACATTGTCACAAATTATACACGTCATTGTGTTGTTGTCGTACAAAACAATGCCAAAAAAAAAAATAAAAATGTATATATGTACCATTGAAGTAAGGTCTTATATAATCCGAGAACAAAACAGAGCAATGACAAATTTTTGACAATAAAATAAAAAGTTATAAACAGAAATTTTACTAATAATAATATTTATAAGGCACGTAGGTGTTCATAAGTCTCCTTACGTCGTCCGTCAGTAAGTATAATGCATAAGTAACAATATTTTCGTCATTAGCTCCACAAAAAAGAAAACAGTTGTCCGTCATCTGTACACATTATATTGTATTGTAATAATATTATACATATTATATCAACAAAATAGCGACGACGACAAATCCTTGGGCGTGATTCACACCGAAGGTTAATTCAATTATTACTATATTATATTTTACTATCATAATAATAATATCACCGTTGTTGTATAATTATTCGGCTACAGAGATCTACACATTATTATAACGGTGTTTGACGCTCGGACGGTTTTATTTGCATTGCATCTCGTACAATTTAGGTACTAAACCTATTACATATAATTATTATAAATATTTTTATTTCTAAACCGGCTGTGGCTCAATAAGTACAGGTAGATATCTTATAAAACATAACATATGATACAAAAATAATGAGATGCAGGTGCATATAATAATGGTAAATTAATTAAAAATAAAAAGATCCTCGTTGGCAATGCGCATCATCCTATAAATTGACTGGTTACGACGGCATCAGTATAGCAGTATACCTACCTAGAAAGCAATAAAAAGTGGTAAAGAGAAAAGTTAAAGACACCAAGCCTGGATACGCGGAGTTTTTTCATTCATCTGCGGCAATGTGGCTCTGGACCATCATTCGACCTTTCAATAAGTTTACGTATAAGAAAACCTCGTTCACGGCACTCCCATTATATCAGCTGTAGAAGCTGTGAACTTAATCTACTCGACATAAGAGTTCATCATGAAGTCTATGATATTATATTTTCATTAGATAGGTAGATAGCAAAGCACATAACAACTTGCATTGTGCCCTCCCGTGCTGATTCACTTGCTAATACTTGCAGCAGTATGAAGGTTCGAAATAACGATCCAAACTCTAGGATCGATCTTATATGACGCGTACATATGCACAGTACAAAACGGCAAAGTAAACAAATAACTTACGTTTACAACTTAAGTAATTCATTAAAAAGTAAAAACCTGTTTCAAAAATTTGATAGAGCCTTATGATGATTCAATATGAGCGTGTAAAAACTCGAATAATTACGATTATCTATAATTCTGCACTTAGGTCGTATTACCTTCATTACCAATTATGTAAATAAATTGTAAACTCAAAAGTTATCGAGCTCACAACTCTCGGGCTTACAACATAACATATAGTGTACACACAGTGATAATAATTATCACGCACACGCGAAACGATGACAGCAGTAAATTTGTCGAAACAGCATGATCATATTTTACGTTTTAACCACGAATAGTATACCTATTTTATATTAGTCTGTGGTTTTTTTGTTGTCTATGAACTGTGTTTAGAATACGAGATAAACACACACATTAACTTTGTATAGATATCAGTGGATAACACCATAAACATATAAATCAATAAAACATGTATTATATCTCTATATGATACTCGCAGTGGCTTGGTGGAGCGGTCATAGCTATCTTCATATAGCAGTGTTGTCATTTCTGATAACATAATCTACGCTTTTTCAAGTAAAAAAAGACATAAAAGATAATTAATTAACTTACCTACCTAACACAATTACATACCTACTTAACACCTTAAAACATTTTTTAATAAATTAATATTAAAGTGTATTATTATTAATATTATAAATATACAAACATCACTATACCTATATTCTATAATATTATGTACATTTTATATTATATGTATATAATATAGGTACATAAAAATCCTCTGGGGGAGGGTTCTTGGCTTTATTTTCACTCCCCCCTTGAACATCATGTATATTCGCCACTGTTACAAATTAAGGCCGCATAATATCCTATACATATTACCGTAAATAAGGCACCAGGTTGTTTATCGCGATTAAGACAGTCCCGTTCGTTGGCATGATGACATTATTATTATTTCATACAGCGGTTGTAGCGAATCGCTTTAACGAGGACGCGCGTCCTCTCCGCGGAATACTATCGAGTTTACTTGTTATGTTATACCCACACTGCTTAACTGCTGCTAACATGTCTAATCGTTTCGCAGCCACTTCTCCGTCGTATAACAATAATGATAATGTGCGTTGTTGAATCGCAAATAATATTGTTTCCGACGGCGTGTCTACAAAACAATATTGTGGAATAACTATATACATGATAATATTATACAGATACGTTGCGATGGTCACGTTAGAAGTAGATGACGCGACTCGTTAACACGCTCGTCAAATGATATCGTATATATTATTATATTAAAGGGAGTGATTCGACTACACCATATAGTTTCCAAGTAGATCTTTGTTTTTTTTAAAGATAACCGGTTAATGGACATATTATTATATCATATTTCTTATGATTTCATCAAGCTCAATTATTTTCTAAAGATATTGATGTGTGTTAATATCTAATAAACATAGAACAAACTGTTTTTTGCTCAAATGCATTACTATTTAAGTTTATAGATGCACGTGCGGAGTATAGTGAACCATCGTAAATCATGCGGGGCATCCCTAGTGACTCGTATAGCCATTTTACGTCGTTTGTCCGAGCTCTTCAACGTTTGTCGACAAAACGCCGAAATTTAGTGGACAAAATTGTATTACAATGTTGGAGGTGTTAAACGCGGATCATTCCTTATATAATGTCAGAAACGAGCTAGGTATTATAGGTACACCGCGGGTAAAATATTTTCTGGGGGGAGGTTGGGGGGAATCAAAAAACGATAAATTTAAATTCAAATTTAATTGTACACTATTTTGTAACAATAATAATTGTAATCATTGCTGTTAGTTAAATCGTATTAATGTATTATTTTCGATTGGCCGCGAGTGTTAATTTCCGTTTAGCGCGCGGCACCCTCGTGACATTGTCCTAGTTTTGGAATTCCACGTAGAGGAGAAAAAGCCCACTTGGAATATAATAATCGTGAGCTGGGCGCGCGGCGGCGGCGGTAATGGTTGTCTAGCGGTCCGACGACGGTGGGCGAATCTGACTAATTACCGGGCATTAGTCATCTCTGATACGTTTTCTCCGCGTCTTTTTCGTTTATTGTAATTAACCGCGCGCGCAGTTGTGACGGCCTCGGGGCTACTCGGCTCCGGCGCGGCCGGCCCGACCGAATCAGACCAATAATTAACGCTAATTATTAGTCAGGGCAATCTTTTGTTTTTGTTTTTTTCTAATATAATAATATATAATAATATAATACACGTTTTATACTATCGTACTATTATGTTTGTGTTGTACCTACAATTCTCCTCAGTCCCCGCCGCCGCCCCTGTACACGTATTATACACATGCGTTGTACGTAATGCTCTATACATTATATATATATACGTGGATTATAATGTTAAGGTCATTATAGTAATGTGTACGTGGAGGTGACCAGACGTCCCGTCTCCCGTTTTTAAACGCAGTTTCCGGTTGTTCTAGGGCCTTTTGTCTTCGGGGAAATCTTTGGGACACTGAAACTTGCCGCTTTCAGAAAGTAAAGATAAATTAGTATAGTCTATGAAAATAATAAAAATCAATTTTCGTTGACGAATCATGTTTACTAATATTTTTACTACTATTTACTATTATTTTATTATTAAATTAGATTTTTACACTCTTTTGGTGCCCTAGGACATAGAACGATGCAATAATAAAAGATATATTAATTAATAGAGTTTCTGTGAATTATTTTTACATAATACTTAAGCACTTTAATGACAGCATTCGATGTTGACAGTGTGTTGGCCCGACACAACTGACTGTTGATAATATTGAATGTATCGAATTTTAATAAAACAATAAAAAAAAATTATAGTTATACAGTGGTTTAAACTTTAAATAACAATGATAAACATCAGTATGGTAGGCAAATAGGTATAGCTACTAATTACTAACTAACAGTTTTCTATTTAACTTTAATAGTATTTTAATAATCATCAATATTTAGTCTATAAGAACATTCTAATATTAAAAGTATTTAGAATAAATTGTGTTTTTTAAATTACAAATCTGTATCAACGTTTGAAAATGTTTGAACCTTTTAGAAACTACTTTATACATTTGTTAACCTGATATTGTTGGGAGAAATTTATTATTCTAGAACCTCTTAGATCTTTTCGTTTACGATAAAATGTAGGGCAACTATGGTGTATATAGCCAACTGAAGGCAACTCTTATACAAATAATCGATCTTTTTGACTAGTAGGCCACTAGGCCTGGGTACTTTTATTTAAAACTAATTTTTCAAGAGTGTGTACAATTCAAGACTACTGCAGGGACTACACGTGTGTTGGGACATATAAGTGGAAGTCGCTGGACCGCAAAAGTGTTGACGAGTTTCCCCTGGGCTATTTCGTGGAGTTAAAAAAATGTACCAGTTTCCCTCAGTTGAATGTATTAATTTATTGCCCTTAAAGTAAAGTACCCCCACACTTGGTATACAAAAAAAGACATTTTGACAGCCTGACAGGATGGATTCTAATTTTTGATGCGATAATTTTGTTGTTGACAAATGACAATGTAGCTTGCTTATTATTACCATTGAAAATATTTTATTTATTCTTTTGTTATATATGCCTTTCAATTATTTAATACCTATACTTATACATATAGCTACGTTAAAACGAAGTTGTGCCGTCACATATTTTTAATATATACCTCCTCGATGTTACATCAGGTGTGGTATTGTGGTATGTATAATAATTTATCGAGGAAAACTGGTGTATTTTGTAGTGGGTTATTTTGGGGAAAATTTTCATAAAAAAAAAATGGTAATTCTTAGGGCAACTGCATGGTATATGTCCGACCGTGGCCGACGTGTGGTATAAACAACGATCACCAATGTGATATATTACCATATTAACATAATTATTTATGATATTGTGATGACGATGCGAATAATACGCGATATTAAAAGCTTTGATTTGCAAAGTAGACCGGCGAAGGAGAGTGGAACGCAGATAGTAATAAATAACGTCAAATTAAAATCTATTGATGCCCACATAAGGTTTGTACGTTTTGCGATCGCTAACAATTTATATTATCAGGTAGATAAGCCAGAAAAGACAAGAACCACATGAGTTTAATAATAATTAATAGGCATTAGGCAACAGCACAAAAATAAGTGAATAAAATATCTATCATATAATATTACACCAAATTTATTGTTATTTTGGACATTTTATAAGTAGGGGGAACTTTTATATTTTTGAAAACGTTTTCCGATTTTTGAAATTACACTTATAATTTATATAGTCATATTATATAACATTATGATAATATTGTATTATATTGTTGTATGTACCCAGCACCACGGTCATGGTGTGAGCTAAGTAAAAAAAATATAGCTGCACGACGGCGTGTATATAGTATATCGAAGCAGGAGTTGCTCATTTAAACTGTGTAAAATACAGGTAAATTTGTTAAACGACATGACTAATTTTCGAATACATCAATTAACTCCTAAACCTAATGGAAATTCATATTAAATTCAGAATCGGAGCGGCCCTAACCGGTCCCCACTCAATTTCATGAATACATTTCGAGGCCTATGTGGTAGAAAATATTATAATGATATGACAACTGCCGTATTATGCCAAGTGTCGGCGGATCATAACCATGATTTCATATGGTTATCAGTGTTATCACTTATTTTCCGTTGTAGCTATCGTGCATATTATTAATTATTATAATAGCGTGTTCTGTTATTATAGGGTACAACTGTGACGTAGGTATAACCAACATAGTTTGGACAGTGCGACTACGTATACAAATAGTTATATTTATTATTTTAAAGAAAAACTATTTATAATAAATTGCATTTATTTGATTATAAATTTGCCAACTATAAGTTGCTCAAATAAATGAGTTCAAAATAAAGGAATTTTCTTATATAAATATATAGGTAAAAATATAGATACATTATGATTATGATTATATTATGTAATTATTATTTGCTTTGGCGATAAAAGTTTGTGATATCACAACAAAAACCTTTCGTAATTTAGCTAAACTTATTTACTTGATGAGAATTATATATAAATAAAAAATTTAAATACCTTTAAAATAATAAAAAGTTATATTTTAATAGTCTTTCACTATTTAATTATTATGTTCATCACATTTAGAAATAATTACTCGCCAAGTAAAAAAAAATATTGAAATAAAATAAATTTACTTAAATTCAATATACTTAGCATTTATATTCATGATATCATATCTTTATAGTGCTTAAAGATCTAATTTTTTTTTTACTTAGTCATTTTTACAGGTAATTTATTAAGGGTTTTTGTCGTAATACAATTGTACATGTAGTACAACCTAACCTATACCTACAGATATAATATCGAAGAATCAAACCGCGAAGACCGATATGGACCAGACACGCGTGTATTATTTGTATTATACTATATATATGTTATATAATATTATATAGGTCTATTATACAAACTTAAATGGTTTTTATAGTTCATTGCGGATGTTTTTTATTAACAATAATTATTATCTAACCGGTTGAAAAATTCCATTTAAACACGTTCTCCGCCGTGCACAAATTATTTCCAAAAACCAATTAAAATTAAAATGGCCTTTTCGGTTGATCATTTAAACGCTATTTTTGAAACAGGTGTTTGATACATCTACGTATTTATATATATATATATAAATATAAATAATATTGTAGTCTATTATAAATTATAATAATAGTCGCTGTTGCTGTTGTTCGGACGATGGAAACTTTTAATGTAACATATTCATTGATGTATACGCGTTGACCTACTATGTGCAGTCATACTAATTACAAAATATTTACACGCTAATGGCACATTGCACATATATATTCGTGTGTATTATATTATTATTATATGTATATATTATTATATATATACTTCAATTTGATGCATTTTTGGTTAATTAAAATCGCGTACATATTATATTATTTGGTTCATGACGTACTGTGTGCATATATAACGGCCGAGTTAATAATTATAGTTGTGTCATTTTAGAGTTTTGTATTATTATCCTGAGGCTAATTATTACGACACTGATGGTATTAGTCGCAGTATAGTTACCTACGTGTAAAACCTATAATATTATAATTTGTAGTTCGATTCGAATACGTATTTATTTTTAATGTATTTTACAGGCGCGGCAGTGGCAGCGGTGGGTGTAATATGTATCATCATCGCATCATCATCATTTTATATGATATACATATATTATATAGGCTGATATTATACACATATATATTATAGATATAATTAACAGTGCGTCCAGTATAGTTGGAAACACACATATAGTATAGATACTTAGATATGCCTGCAATATATATTGACATACCTATTACCCGTGCGACTTTGATCCCGAAAAACTCACATTCAATAAACTGTGCAATATTATAGACATAGATTTTTTTAATGGGGTAAAAAAATAACTCTGCTTTGCGTCAGAGACGCGCATTTGCGAGCAGTTAGAAGTGACGCACGCCAATCCGAAGATGGTTCAAAAATTACACTACAGCGGATGGAACTTGAGTTCTCTTTGCATATAATTTATATATATATACACATACGAAAATTGTGTATACAAAAAATAGATATATAGAGAAAGCAAGAGAGAGAGAGAGAGGAGAAGGAGAAAAAATCTTTTCATTTCGTCAAACACATCGTTCGTTCGTTTCCCCGATGGTTTTCGTTAAACGAATTTCCACTTGTGCTGACGATGGCGGCACGTTAAACCGCGTTGACTGCGGAATTCAATTTTGAGACTGAAACCACCGTTGTCACTACCATTGCAATGAAATTTGCTTCGGGTGTTATTTAGAAACTGCGACCGTTTCTTTGAAAAAATTAGAAACAAATTATGCGTTTTCGCGTCATACATAAAACATTATATTATATTGTTTTCGAAACTCGCGCACGTCTAATATTCAAATGATAGCATCATAATTAATAGCATAATAATTGCTGCTTATTATGTTAATATATTCTGCAAAAAGTCAAACTCAAGTGCGGTTTCCATCCATCGCTGTTTGATATTCGGCAAGTGGCCGCGGTGGATGTCAAATCCTCCTCCCGGAAATCCTAAGCCTCGGTGAGTGCAAACTGCAAAGTATAGTATCGTTTCAAAAATGATTTTCGCTCAACTTTATTATATACCTATCCCAAACATAAGTCGTCTATGCTGCCTCTCGCCAGAACACATAAATAATATATTATACATCTACGCATTTGCTCAGAATCCCGCCACTGCCGTGCTGCGTGCTGCAGCGCATGTAATAATATTCCGGAATGCACCGCGACAAGTGTACACAATTTACAGTGGAATCCTCAGATTATAATATTTTAATAGTAAATGTACTATTGTACTAGCATAATAATATAATATTATGTGTTATATGTATAAATCTATACCGCATCAGAATAATATATTATATTTGTGTGTATTATAATATTATGCGCGCCAACGGCTGTATCCATCACGACTGCAGTTTATACGAGACGACGTTTTTATTACTGTTCCAACAATAGCACGATATAATCATAATATAATGTAGAATACCTATGTATCTATATATATCTATATATATATATATATATATATAAATACTTAACAACTTGAGTAAAACTCGCGCCTATGTGTATTATATATATTATACATTTATTTATAATATATGAGTGGAGAACTAAATATTATATGCTCTTTGTCGTATCTGCTGCAACGTGTTATATATTTACGACGTATCAGCCATTAACCGCTACACACCGCGAGCACATGCGTATAATAACGGTGTAAAAACGAATCATTTTTCATAATATTATTTTTACGCCAAAATATAATCCTCCTCCGCTCCGGCTCTCCGGCGGACTGCTGCGACACACGCGTCATTATAATATTACACGTTTTCACATATTATTATCCCGCGCGCGCTGCAGCAGCTGCAGCCACTGCCGTTTGTCTCTTGGTCGTCCCCGGTAGGTAGTGTATGTGTATGTGTGTGTGTGTGTGCACAGTTTTTTATTTCATTATCATCCCGTATACATCTATTATATTGTATTATACTATTATGTATAGTTGTTATTATTTCGGTTCACATTTGATTATTAACGCCACGGGCGCGGGCAACAATGAGCGTCGTCGTTGTCGTCGTTGTCGTCGTCGTCGTCTTCGTCATCGGTCCGCATGTACAGGGTGTACTCGGTACTTCGAAGACTTACCTGCAGACGTCGTACCTATATTCATGATGATATAACATTATTTAGTATGTAGTCGTAACAGTGTAGGAACTACCTATACAGCAGCGGGTGCAATGAGTTGGTGGCCGTCGACATTCGAATGGAAAACATCGAGACTTATATACGTTTATTAATATTATATCATTATTATCATCATCGATGGTTGTTATTATTATTTTTTTTTTTTACTTTTCAATCTTCAGCTTCTCTCTCGCGCGCGCTTGTGTGTGTGTGTGTGTGTGTGTGCGAGATGTGTCATTAAACCCGCGCGACCAGATATCGTCGCCATTGTCCGCAGTGCTCGTTGTTGTTCGTGTCGTCCGTCCATAATACATGTACGTACGTACTTACGACGATTTTCCACCTCACCTCGTCGACGCTACCGACGATTTTCCGACACGCTGCGCTACTAATAAATACCTATAATAATAATGACAGTAATAATACGCGTGCACGACGGTAATAATATAATATTATATGTCAAACAGAGCAATGCTATTAACAGCAGTGTCGTATTTAGCCAAACTCTGGTGTAGCGTGTAGGTACGTGACGCGTGTGTGTTTGTGGTACGAGTTTTCGAGGCGATATGTCATCGATATACACATCGGCTGCAGATTATTACCTCCACACGGATTTAATCAGGCACAGTCATCTGCGCGCGAGGCCAACGTACCGAAATCAATCTGATTGTGTGCCTGTATATAAAAAACTGTATTATTATTTATTACTTGTGCACATGTTATATGCATAGTTATAATATTATTACACATAATTAGTGTTTTTAAATTATTGTGGGCACTCGACGAATGGGAATCGTTATCAAAATAAATGCCGTCGCAGTGTCTTGTTTTATTCGTTCTCGTATAGGGCACGACCAAACTGTACGCATGTGTTGGTCGCATTATCGGACGTATGTCATCTAAGTTTTTATTTATGGTTGCCAAGTCTCTAGTTCGGAAACGCGTGGTAATAATAAGCTCGCGGACAGACGTCAGCGATGATAACAACGCTGCTCGAAGCACACATATTGCACCTTATACCGCGTCGTCCGCTGGTACACGCGATGCCTAAACCGGTTGTCAACTTTATATCGTAGTACGTTTTTAATGTAACGACGTGCAATTAAACCGCACTGTTGATAAATAAATTATTTTTAATTAATTTTTAAACTGTACCGACGACAATGTCGTTATTGCAGGATACACGAGTGTCCACCTGGAAAACATATTATAATATATATAGTACCAGCACAACAGCACTACCAGGACCACACGATGTGTGTTCTCTGCATTGGAACCTTGCTAAGCCATAACTCGTAAATACTATAGGTTAGGTGACGGACGTTCAACAGATATAGCAAACATACCTTTAGGCGAACCTATCTTATTCTGAACAAAAAAAAATACTTAATTTTCTCATTTACCTACCGTTACAATACAAAACAGAGGATGAGTGTAGCAGAGATGAGAATGCTAAGGTCGTTGTGTATCGTGGGGTGACTACTGACTATAGTGACTAGGGAGGATAAATTGAAAATTAATGTTGATTAGTGCAGGAGTGGCATAATTAATGTTTGGCGGAATGGGGTAGTATATAGTTTGAGGTTATTCCGTCTTGTTAAGAGGAGACGTTCATTATTCGGAAACAGCGAGAGAGGCTATTAAAATTAATATAGAGTTAGAAGAAAAGACCGAAGAAGATAGCAAGGCAGAATGATAGTGGGTCGAAAATAGGCGCAAGACTGAATAAATCAGAGGTGTGAGGATAGAGCCCTACAAGCGTGGCCTAACCCATAAACACTGGAGCAAAAGTCAAAGAAAAAAAGATTTGTTCATGTGTTGGGTGTACTCTTTTTGTAAAAGACTGTGGCTGCTGTCCAGTACATAGGTGAGTAGGTGACTAACAATTTTGCAGTTGTTCACGTTATTGTGTAAAATACTCGTTTTAATACAGATTGTTATAGTAATGATGGTAACAATAAAAACGGTCCTAAGAAGTTGTCATCTTCAATCGTAATTAAAAAAAAATAATAATAATATGTATATTCGATCAATTATTATCATCAGTTATTTACTATAAATACCAAACGACCAACATAAGTTACGATACAATTTTATTCATCCGTGTATATTATGGTGCATACAAAAATAGCAACCTGTTTAATGAAACATTTTACTTTGTACCCTAGGTTACAAATTATAGGTACATATTGTAATAGATACAATTAAACGTATTTCTATGAACTTACTGAAATATATCAAATTAAATATTGGTATAATCATTACGACAGTTACATTTTTCTAGTAGAAAATCCTATACTTTATGTTGTAAATCGTAACCTATTATACATAGGTAGTACCATTGGTATATCGTACCTTAGGTTATAGACATAAACATGACAAATTTTTTCCAATATTATATAATAAAACAAAATGTAATTTATTGAACATTTACTGTTTTGCTTATAAAAATTACTTAGTGATAAATAATAATTTAAAATTTATAATATAATATTTATAGGTGTTTGTAAATAAATTCTCCTAAAGAACTTGACAACTGGCCATCACCTGTAACGACTAACAATACAATAATAGAGTTGAAACTATTATTTTTCTAAGTTTATGGTGTTCTATTAATAATTTATTGTGAGTGATTTATTAAGTCAAGTCAACTACGGCGAATATTATAAAAAGTCATCTACGAGTGTCTACAACTTCTTTTGGAGTATTAAAAAATAATATTATCACAATGCAAAATCTAATAAAATAACATTTACTATTATGAACAAATATTTGAGAAAAAAAACGAAACTTTTGTAGGTAAAACTAACAACAATGGTATGCTTCATATACACGTAAATAACTAAATTAACATATTATTCGAAGTGTTTATTATTAGTTCGACAACAACTTTCTCTGCATATTTTATTTTTTAATATTATTCGTTATGTGACGAATGTATAATATTTTAATATGCGTAGTCCATTTATTAATTTATTCTATGTAGGCGTTCAGTTAATAAGATTAGATAATAGTATAGACTATAGGTACCCATAAGAAACATCATAATATAGGGATAAAAAAATAATGTTTTTCAAATTTAAATACATTATAATATAGATTCGTTAATTTTAGTTAATATTTTGTGCATGCTCAAAGACTAAAAACTATAATATGTTACCTACCTATACTTAAGCGAATTTCAACCATTATTTTGATTATTATTGAATATATTTTGCCAAGGATCTTGTTGTACATTATAAATCGCATTAGCAATTAATCATTATTATATAGCAGTTTTCTCAGTCATGTGTGACTATATATTTTGTATTATGAATATTAAATACTATTTAGTTGAACTAGGTAGGCATTATTATTGCTAAAAGTTAGTGGTTACTTAATGTTTAAATTTTAAAGTTAAAATTGAAATTAAATATATCTATGCAATAGCCAATAGGCATACGCATTTAAGTGTAACTACTCAGGAAACGAAGAAATTGAAAACCAGTTCATTTCATAATAATTAATTCAAGTTGAAATTAAAATAATTAATAATAAATAATTGATTTTGATTTTTTAAATTTAATTATTAAAGCCATGGATATATTATAATTTTTACACAACTATACAATCACCTACCTATGTATAATATTGAATAGGTAATATATATATATTTTGTTTTGTTTTAAAAATATTCTGTGTTTATTATAATCTGTTTGGCTGAGTTATGAGATTTGTTCTTGGTAATTATCATTATTACTATTATTATTAATTACTATCATTATTATTAGTTAAATTATTTTAATCGTCAAGACTTATTATAAGTCGAACGGCTTAAGGTCACAACACTAAATCAAAAATGATCCATTAATTACAGTGTGCGAAGGATGTATATTAAAAGCATTACTACATTTTTTAATTTTAAAATGATATTTGAAGGACATAATATTATTATTATGTTTGGCGAGTCTAGATATCATTTTTTACTTAAGTATATACATTTTAAACTCACCTGATTATTAAATCACGTTTACTCGTGTAATAATAATATTAGTAATAGTAATAGTATAATAACAGGTATATATCATCGTGTGGAAATACTTTTTTTTTACAACACGAGCTTATAACGATATTTACTTGACAAATATAACATAACCGGCATTCGGAAATACGTCATGCTGTATGTCGGAACGTGCATCTACAATTCATACAGTACATGGCGTGATGCCCACAAAACCGAACACTTATGGTGTTATATTATTATTTTAAAAAGGTAACTAATTATCATTGCCGGAATCGGTTCGACGTTGTTCTTGCGATTGAAAACATTGTTCCCGTTCGCGAAGTCTGTCGAATACGTTCGACATAGTCCTGAGCGTGTGTGTGTGTAAATAATAAATATCCTATAATATTATCCCGTATAATGTTGTGCGAGGTGCACACGGCGCACACACAGTCACTACGTTACAATATTTTAGTTCGTCGCGTGCGACCGGGGGTTATGGCCTGTTGTGGGCATGGGGTTGGTGGTAATTTCTGGGGATCTGGAGAGCCTATTTATTACCAAAGGACGGAAAGGGGTGGAGGCCGCGTTAAATTCGAAAGGACATTTTTTCGGTTCCGATCTTTGTTAGAACGCGCGCCACGCTGGTTTTTTTCTTAGTTTTTTTTTCCGCGTTATATGTATAATATACTCTGTATTATTAATGCCCGGGCACGTTGCCATGACGACCGAGTCTCCAGCGAAAATGAGAGGAAAAAATTTGCGTTTCCTCCCCACGTCATTTCCATTCCACGCCACCGTCACTGACGCCTACATCCCGCCCGCCTTCTAGCCCGCACACTACCCCTCACACCTTCTCACTATTTCACCCTCCTCTCTTACTCCTTCTCACCCACCATCGCATCGTAGTTTGCCGCGCCGGTATATATAATATTATAATGGAACTTTGATAAATAAGAGATGCAAGGCCGGAGGGTCGGTCGTGCGAGTCGGCCTTGGTACGGGGTAGGGAGCGTTCTGAGTGGGGTATGTGGGTCGGGAAAGTGGAGGCGAACTTTTGATAAATAAAAACTTGGAAAGTTTCTCACACAGAATATAATGCGGTCCGGCCGGGGCTCGAGACCTGTTAAAAAATACACGCGCTGCGGCGGTGACGGTGGTGGGACGATTGGGTGGGGGCGAGATGAAAACCCCAAGGGGGGGGGATACCCGAACTCGTATTGATTTTTACATTAGCTTTTTAGCTTAGCCTCATACCGTTTATTAAATTACCCCGGGGCTCTGCAAGCGATGGACCTTCAACCCTCTTCTCTACGAAATTACGTCATTTAAAAAAATATATGTGTAGCATGTATATACGCATTATGAGAAAAAAGTAATAATTTTTTTTCTCAGAGAAGGGAAAAACAAGAGCGTTTTTCTGATGCGTTCGTTCGATCATGTGTATATGTTATTATATTATACACATAGTAATATAGGTATAGATATGCGATTAAAATAAGAAAAATATTTATATAACGTAACCGAAGGTCACACTACGGGATATTTTAATACATATCCATGTAGAAATATTTCTCCAGTTCATTGGATCCAAATGATATTATTATATTACCTTAATAATTACTATACCGTCGTCCGTCGAATTATTCTTATTCTTATTAATAGGTGCTTGTAGCACAGTAGCACTAGCCACTAGAGTGACTATATTATGCTCGTATTTAAAATAATAGTTTAAATAGATATTATTTAATTATGCACACTGCAGTCATCGTATAAGCGCATAAGTACGATGTATTCGGAAAACCAAAGGAAATTACCTCAATATATAATATATATAATATATAATAAAATGGCTGATTTTAATGATAACAATTTAAAATTAACCGTGGTTGATTTATTCCACGTTAAGTACGATTTTGCCATACTACGTTTTGTAGATATTTTAAATTGTTTAGACGCATCATAAATAATAATAATAAACAAAAGCGAATAATATTATTTCCTATAGTATTATAGTTATGTGATACAAGGGCCTTGCCTGCAACGCCACACATTCACATTTTTATAACCGTACGACGAGGTTCTATTTATTTATTTAATTAATTTTTTTTAAATTGTACTATATCTATTATATCTAGATATCTATAATATTGCTACTACCATGCATATACACTATACATTACGATATTATTTGCTTCTATTTTCACGTTTATATTATATGATAATTCTATGCCCATGTGTTTTTATATACTGGCTGACATCATGCATCTAATATTGTAGGAGTTACCTATTTTGAATGTTTTTCTTATACTATGCTCTGAGTATTAATTAAGTATTCCATAATCAAAACAGTATTTGAAGTGACGCATTATTATTTATTAATGTTGTATTATTAAATAATAGCTTTTTTAGTAATTTTTAGTAACATTAATCTGTTTGTATGAATTTTTTAAGGAGTCAATTAGATTAATTACAATTAAATAATCAACGCGCATTCCTAAAAGTTTAAAAGGATGGAACTAACTCCCGAATTAACTTAATAGGTACTCATTAGCGATTGTATTCAAACATGGTAACTGTTTATTATTATCTACATTAGTAGGTAGATACATTATAATATTATTATCATGCCTGCGTCGAAACTGTATATTCTATTATGCGTAACGCGTATACTTCAGTAGACGTATATACTTGTAAAAGTATTAAAATGCAACTTCTCAGTTCTCAGTCTAGGAGGCTAGGACGATAAACACTTATGAGAAACATTACACTAACTTATATTGTACCTATACATAAATATATATACTTGTCACAGGTTCAAATGCTTGATGGTTTTTTATTCAAATATTTAATAAGCAGCGTATAGTCGTGTCCTCTGTACACATAATGTGCCTATTTGGAAAGGCAGTTCACGCTGCATTCGATCAACACTTCTATATACGTCGGATATCTTCGATATAAATCCCCCACGCGTACTTATATGGCTATATAAGATTTATATGTATATAATGAATACCACATATATATTTTATTCTATTATTGTCCGTTTGATTTTAACTATGGTTGATCGATTGTTCGTTTATTATTACTACTATACTAACCCGTGGGGAAGGCAACTATTTATTTTATTCGCTGCGTATTTATGTATAGGATATATATATATATTTAGTTCACTTCTCCTGCAGGAAATCGTTATTATATATTACAAAACATAATATATCATCTTTCGTGTGCACTGTAGGTATGTTGTTTGAACAATGCGTTTCATGAAAACGCATAAGCATCTTGAACTCTTATCCTGATTTTTTATTATATATTATATACGACGTATTTTTTTTTTATTAATTTAAGTCCGCTCACAACTGATAAATCGAAAACACGTGTGGATAAAATAATCTATTTTCATTTTCATACAGTATCAATAATAGTTTGAATAAATTTCAGTTAATGGTTGTCATAGAGTCGTTTTGTATATTATATATACTTATATATATACAGGTAGCTAAAACAAACGCACAGTCGTTATTTTAAATGTACGATTGACTGACAGCTGTTGGTATTTAATAGATTAATTTTAGATATTTAGAGCAGAGCGTGGGAGCTATTTAATGTAATATATTACTGTAACCAGTACATGCGAGGGAGGGGTTCGTTCAGTTCGACGTTTTAATGACGGGGTGACGGAATTACCGTACACCTATAGGATTTAACCTCAGGTACTGTAAAAGTAGGAAATTACTAATGAACCGTCCCCACCGTGTATACCAACAAATATAATATATATATATACCTATATATGAGTATATGAGTATCAAGCATTAGTTTGAGTGTATAGTAATTTGGTTAAAAGAAGTTTTGAACTTTGTCAAATGCGAATATACTTGTCACGGACTAAATCAATTTAATTTTAAAAAAGTTTAGTGTGAAGTTTTTGGTTATAGAAACTGTAGAAAGTTATATAGTAGGTAGTCTCGTATGCGATTGCCAAATTTGTAAATAATATGATTAGGTTTTTTTTTCATCCAAAAATCCATTTGTCGTGATACGTTTATATATATATTACATTTACAATTTACATTCATAAATTACCTTTGACGAGCGTATATTCGAATATATTTATATATAATATATCATGTACCTCATTCCTCTTTGTCCAATAATAATACTATTTAATATTAGCGCGTTGTATAATGTTATTATATTAATCATGCAAGTGTTTATTTCTGTACATATTATATTATTATAGGTATTCTACGTTTTGTGCAATTTATCTGAAATATGTACCAAAAAACTAAGATGGTTATGAACTAAATGTATCCATTAATTTTTATTCAATGGTTATTATGGACATTTACGAACCATATTTAGCATTCTAATTTATTGTTTCACATTTCTGCCAAAATATTTTATACTCATACTGGTTGTTGTAATAATTTCATAATTCCATATTATTATGTTTATTTTATCTCTTCAGATAATATATAACCTATACATACTTGCAGCTTGGTAATTAACAACATAATTTTTATAAATTAAGCAAACTTGTTCATGCCATGTTCATGTTATTTATTGCACGAAATCTGCATATAGTTGTCCACTATAATATTTATCGATTGTATATGCAACATTAGAATTTTGTTTCTTTAATTTTTTGACCATCGCGATTGCCGTAAACAATGTAAAGTTTACGCCTTTTACCGTTTGACTTTGCTGTAGTTGCTACGCGCATGTCGTTTAACTTAAACTTCAACTGTAATACGTTAAAAACGGACCAAAACACAATGGAGCGCGAACCTCAGCGACAGTACGAAATTACATAACACTATTCAATATGACATATTTATGTTTTGATAGCAATAGACAATGATATAACGGTAGATAACATTATTATGTGAAAAATACCTACGAGTTTCGAAAACATTATATAATACTGAACAGTCGACCGGTTGGTTTTTAAATAACCGCTGTGATGGTAGATTTGTTTTAATTATCGTGTAACTTATATCATTATTATTAAGTGTAAAGCGACTCTGGGCTCCACCGGAAGTCTTCTATATATATATAGGTACGCCAGTATGTACCTACGTATTGTGCGTTCGGTCGGGCTATTCAGGTGACAGTTTAATTCGCTGTTAAAAAACAAATTATATCATTTGTATATATATATATATATAGGAACTCGTTGTTTCGTGTTTATTTCGAAATACCGGTGCGGTAATTAAACGCACACGACAATAAATTTATTATAACAATAATAATTTATTATTCTTACTATTATATAAATTATAGTCAGCGCATTGCGTTCGGTTCACTTTTGTTGCGGGTGACACTCCCGCGACCATCGCTGCGGTTTTTTTTTTTCGAATTCCTCGCACGATATAATATAATATAGGTAAATTATTGCAGTGGAATCTGCTTCACCGCGCAAAGCAGTAAACATAATGCACAGTTATTTTTATTTTACGCTGTTGTCACGTGTTTAATTACACGCATAGAAATTTGGAGTTGTTCTAACTACAACGAGTGTCAATGTTATACACATTTGAACGTCGATTTTGCGCCAAGGATTAATAAGTGTTACTTTGACACCAGAACTGTAATCAAATTTCCAAAACTACCAATCGGTCATTTTCACAACCCAGGACAGTTATTCAAACAACAACATGTTTTAAAATAACTCTAGATCGATAGTCAATACAAATTATTTATAATATTGTATGTAACAATTAATCGAGTGTTAATTTAACCATCGAATATACTGAGGTTAAAATAATAATAGAGTCAACACAAATTTTCGCAGGTAGTCAAAATACTGAGTATTTGTAGTCAAGTTAACCTTTTTTGTTATTTTATTAAACTTCAAATTAAGAGTTATTTTAAGAAATTTTGAATTTAAAATATTTATTATAATATGATATTATAGTAGCCGGTAGATACCTATACTTACTATACTTACTAGCTACTAATAATTAACTAACTCACATCTACTCAACTAGTCTCAACACATATACTCAACTACTAACACACATCATAGGTATTACAAATCAACAAACATGTGATGACTCATTATAGAAAAGCACTGGAATTAAAAATGGTATTAGGTTTAATTATTATAACGAATAAACAAATAAACATGTAAGATAGAATTATAGTAATTAACTTTATTGTATAAAAATATTAACATAAGTAGGTAATACAACACGTCATATCGACTATCCAGTTCAAGACTGCAACAACTCGAAATTTAACAAATCCGAGTTATGTACACCATCTTATATATTATATTATGACGATTTCAGTTCAAGAACGCAATAAAATATAGTTAAATTATTGACCGCTAGAGAGCTCTTATTTCGTTTTATAATAACATAAATTTGTTATTCATATCCAATTCAAGACTGCAATAAGTATACTTATTGCAGTATTGAACTGATAATCTAATCGATTACAAGTAACATGTCGATATTATGATAATAATTATGTTTAAATCATAGTTATTTATATCTTAAACCGTGGTTGAGTTTTATCGGTAAGGATTTTGTTTTAGTTATCACTTAATTGAGTAAATAATGAAAAAGATAATACAAATTAAATAGTGACCAACGACTAATATTCAATAAAATTTAAAATATTTAATTGTTGGACATACACAAAACGAGGGGGACTCTATGCATGCGAGAATTGAGGATGAGGCTAAACGAATTTTAAAAGGTGGGCCCATATATGAGCCATCTCAATGGGTTTCAGTTATAAAATGTGCAAAAAAAACAGGAAAACCATACGTTGTACATGAAATGCAAAAAGATCAATTTTTTGACCTTAAGCAACTGGCTTTAGATGTTGGACAAAATTTTAAAATAAATCAAACTGATGAAAATGTATTATGGAATTCAATCAAAATGATAAGAATCGAACATGATAATCCATATTTGTTAAAATATAAAACAAGCTATGCTGATACAAGTTATAAAATTATTGATACCAGAAAAAAATGCAGAAAAACTTTTAAAGACTTAAAATTGTGTGCTTTACAGAATACACCAAAAATTAGTCAAGAAAAAAAGAAAGACTTATTATCATTATGTAACTCACATGCAATTCCTAAAAACCATTGGGCATTTTATCAACAATTAGAAGTAGACTCAAAAAATTCAAAAAGAATTGTTGATACTGATAGTGAAACTTAAATACCTAGTTTTAGATTTAATTTAAAATATTTTAAACAACTAACACATTTTTTAACTATTTTAATATAGTTAACTATAAGTTTTTTTTAATAAATATAATAATGTAAAATTAGATCTAAATAATAATATTTGTGATAGTAAAAAGTAATCAAAATTAGTTTGTTTAATTATTTGTTTAAAAAAAGTGTAATTCTTTTTAGTTTGTTTTATTTTGTTATTAACCTATAAGAAGGTAGGTATATAGAAGTTATTCAAAAATTATTTTTTATTATTATTTTTTAAATAAAGGAATTTTGTTTTGGTTTATTTTCATAGTTATAACTAATAAAATATGTATTGGGTTTCAATTCAATAGTGCAATATTTTGACATACTGCCTTATTAAAAAAATATTTCAATTCAAAACTGCAATATGTGATCACAACTCATTAAATTAATTGATATATTTATATGATATTAGTAACAATGGAAACATTAATTAAAGACCTATGTGTATACCAAAAATTGTATTCCTAGCTAATATATTTTATATATTACAATTGACCAAACATTCAATGATTTTTCAAATCGCTCTCCTGAAAAAAGTTCTTTTTTGAGTTGTTGCAGTCTTGAACTGGATAGTCGATATAAGTTAGAACAAATTAAAATTATTCATTATTTATAGGTAAAGATAAACTAATTACATACTTATTGGTAGGTAACATAATATATTATATAATAATTTTCAGATTAAAATTATTAATAGTTACAATATTTACAGAAAAAAAAAAAAAAATAACTAAGTAACTAACTCTGTGAATTATTATTTATTCAAATTATATTGCATATTTTAATGTAGGTACCATATATTTTTCCATTGTAAAAAATGTCAGATAGAATAAATGATACAAATTTATTTTATTTTATACAAGTATTAACATAAAAAATACAACACATGTAATAAAATAATATTTTTCATTAGAGATAAAACAAAACGGCCATCATTGGATGTATGCAAAAGTTCTAAAATTGTCTAGAAAACAAAATTATTTTATAAAACATTAAACAATATTCACACAAGTTATTTTTATTAATATACCTTAATAGTCCATTCTAATGGTTTATATTTTCCATATTTTTTATGTGTTGATGTTGTTGATATTGAAGATGAAGAATTGGATAATGAGTATGGACTTTGACGGTTAAGGGTTAAGTAATATTTACTTGGATCACTAATATCAGTAATATCCTGAAGATTTTCGAAATGAGGCACTTCAATTATGTTAGGTGTTGGAACTAAAAAGTTGCTTTCCATACTCTCTGTACTTTGAAAATAATCTTGATTAATAAAGCAGTCCTAAAATTATTCTAATATTTTATGTTTTGCCATGCAACATATTTTTTAAATAAAACAAATAGGTACTTACTTTGGTGATTTCTGATGCGCTAATTCCATTGAAATTATTATCTGAATTCATCTTAATAATTAATATATAAAATGTTCGAACTATCAATTATAACAGATAGGTACTAAACTCAAATTTTATATTATGTAACAATAACTACAAATATTACAATATAATACAAAATACATACAATTATACAATACTAATAACAAATTGAATTATAATATTGTGTAAGACAAACACGTGTATCGACTCATGGACACTGAACAGTCGCATTAGAAATGAGAGGTTAGTGTTAGTAAGAAGTTCAATACCAAACAATGTTTACATAAAGCGCGTCGGCGGCCGTGTTAACACGCGATGTTGAGTATTTTAAGATATCTTGGGGTTATTACATCGTTCCGTGTAATTGAACTGAAATAGGTTCGGATGTTAAAACAACTCCAGTGTAGAGTTAATTTGAAAACAATAAATAATTTTATACAACTCAACAACCTGATTTAGATTAACGTTAATTTAATATTAAACTGAATCCGACTTAGTTTAAATCAATATTCAATGCTTTTGTACCAAATACTCTTGATTGTTATGGCACTGGTATTTAAAAATACCACCGATTAAGAGTTAATTTAACTGCATATGTCACTTTATTCAACATTTCCTTATTGACTCTCCGAATTGGTGTTAAATTACCGCGGATATTTCTATGCGTGTACGTTATACTTCGTACAAGAAAAAAAAACACTCCAAACTACCCGATTTCCAACGTTGTCTTTCCGCCTCCACGCTGATGTTCATCATTGAATGCGTACGATTTGTCTCAATAGGTACATAGTCAAAAATACAAAGACATTATAATGTATAATATTATTGTAGTCCATACGTAATTCGTCAACTATCACGTCTGGAAGTAAACATATTATCATGTTGTTTACGTTAGAAGTGAACCATTTGAAGTGTCTGCAGCTGTATAGTCAATAATATAATATCCACAATAAGTCGATAAATTTCACCGTTAGGACACGAAACCATTTGAATGTGAATGTTTTAATTTTAGGATTTGTAAACGATTTTTTACATTTCCTTTAAGATTTGGCTTGAATCGATTTTTAAGTTTCAGTTACGGTTTTTTTAAATCAAAATTTGAAAACTTTTGGCTACAGTCATATTATACTTAAATAATACGGCGTTAAAAATGTTTTCGTTGAAAAAAAATTAGAATTTCATAAGTTTTTCATTAAGTTACCTCCCCACTGAGTTTAAATTGGAAGTAGTGTCACTGGACACTCCCTTCCCTCAAGATTTTCATGTCCTGTAATATATTTCATCATATTTACTTACTATATAAATTGTATATAGATTGTAAATTTTCTTAAATAAAAAAAAAAAGAAAAGTTTTTCATGAGGTTTTCAAAAAACAATACCCAGGATTGCAATCTACAGTAGGTATCTGCATTATTGCAATGGTGTCTTGACTATACATCATCACAAAACTTTTTCGCGTAATATTTTGTAGTATTTTGTATAATAATTTTAAACGTATCAATTTTTGTCGAGATTCTATCTGAACATTCCGCGAATTTGTTCTACAGAAGATTTGATATCATATACATATATATCTCTATAACAAAAATATGTGACCGATTGATCACTGTCAAGATAATATTTGTGTGAAGCCTTTCGTTCTCCACACAGTTTTGAATTTCTTTCTATAACACAACAATATTACAAACGATCCGACGGAGGACGACGGTAGGTAGTATGGCTGATATAGATGAGGACCTATACCTGTACACGAAATCAGCATTTTATTCAAAGAAGACGAATATAATGTGCTCGATAGAAATAACGATAATAATACGAATTATTAAAACCGTACGTCAAAGTTGTTCTATTTAATTAACGATTATTTATATTGCCAAGGTAACCGGCTCGGCTCGAGTATATTTGAATTATTCAGGTTGCCATGATACGACGTAGTTCTAGACGTACTTAATGTTTTATAACATGTCATATACATGTATAATTGTGTACGATATATTGTATATCTCGCTTAAATGTATACATCAAGTATCCGTGATGTTATATAATACATCAGTCGTTCTTATAATGATATATATTATATATATATAGGACCCGCGCGTAGATGGGTATATTTATATTGTTACAAACGTACGAATTACGATCAAAGCGAATGTCAGAAGTCGAATTCGGTCATCCGGAGGTCGGGTGGCGGTGGCATGTAAAGCAATTGTGAAAGACCGAAAATCAGTCAGTTCTATATAAATTAAAATATACCAAAATATTATTAAATGATGTGTACTATGTGTATAGGACATACTATTATAATATTTTATGTTTTTTTCTCTTCATATAATTGTTATAATATGTGTATTTGATGTACGTATAAACGTATAAAAATAACGATCGTGGCGAGCAGACGAAACCTGCAGCGGTTATAGCCACGCAGTAATAATAATATTATACACGTATTATTATTTGTATTGTGTGTGGTGCGCGCACCTAAACAGGCATTTTACGTGATTTTGTTTCGAATTCCGATCAAGGCGAGTGACATGTGAAACCCTTCGGAAGGGAAATTTTTGAAATATTTAACGACAGCATCGGCGACGGACCACACCGCGGTACGATTTCGTGAACTAATAAAAATTATCGTAATTTTTTACGATCGGCTGTCGTTCGAAAAATAAACTTATATAGCACACACGATGCGTGTTAACGCTATATATAGTGCCTTAAATCACACTGGTGAGTGATGGGTGGGGTGGGTTACGCGGAATTCACACAGTGTTCTGCATAGTGCATAATATGATACACAAAATCCGTGCGCTCCGTATACGGTTCATAGTGTATATTATAATTATTGTGTGCTGGGTTTCCACGGAGGGGACGTAAAAGGACGAGATAAAAAATAAAATAACAAATCGTGATGTTGCGGTCATCCGCGCCAGCGGTACCTAATAACAATTATTATCATTACGGTCCGGGCCGGAGGATCATTATAATATGTGAGTCGGTCGTCGTCTCTCACACACACATGTGTATATACACCAAAAAGTTTAAGAATAATAATAATTCTTCTCGGTTGGTCGGATGTCGTTATTAAAGACCGTATGTTTTTGTCTCTGTCCATGTGTGTGTGTGTGTGTGTGTGTGTGTATCTCACACAGTCTCTCGCCATTGACGTGTTATTATTATTACTCCTCAAGAGTGTGAGTGTGCGTGCGTGCGAGCGTACGTGGCCAATTATTATTTACGGGCGCAGGGAAAACGATAATGGAAAAATATTTGTGGTCGACATCGGTCGCGCACCAACAAATGATAATTAAACCCGGTACGCTCCTCCAGTCACCAGGCGACCACCGCCGCCCGTTCATTTCTCGCGCAGCCGTTCATTACATATTATATTATACTACAATAACGTGTGTGAGTGTGTGTTTTGAGAGTATGTGTGTGTGAGAGAGAGAGAGAGAGAAATATTGCGTGTGCGTCGATGGGACTCGTAGGATACCTATACTATACACGAGCATCACCTTCGACGAGTATTGCATGTCGTCAACTGGATGCATATTTCCGAAAAAAAAAAATTGCCATGGTAGTTATGACGAGGGACTAAACGTATTAATACTATAATGATATTATTATAATACTATTAAAGTGTTATCCTTACTCCTTAGCCGGATAGTAACGACTGCAGTTACTCAGCGGAAGCTGTTTTCAGGTGGAGATCTGTATTTTTATAGGGTGTTTTGGAGTGTATTCTGATGGCCAAAGAACACCCGGGACACCACATCCTTTACTTTCACGTCATCCGGAGTATTAGGCGATTTGATTTTCAAATTGTTTGAGAGAGTATATTCTGTATCCCTAAAGAGTAAAGACTATGCGGAAAGTATAGTAGGTATATATAATATTCTATATAGTAGTAAATAGTATAGTAAATTGTGTGATCAGTGTTTGAATTGTGGGAAGACGCAGAGAGACTGAGCTACTCATAATTTTTCTTCAAATTATAGCGTACCCCTTTATTATATTCATCAAGGATTATAGGGTTACCATTAAATTGATTTGCTTAATTATTCAACTTCGTTTAGAATCCATCTTTATTTTTTTTCTAATTCAACCACTGTGTGTAATATAATATGTAAATTTTTTAGGATAGTACCTAGCTATAGTTTGTAATAGGTTATAAAATACATTATTTAGCTATGGTGATCCTGGGGTAGCATTACCCTGAAACCCCTGCAGGGATTCTAAAAATTGATGTCTTAGGGGAAAATATTTAGGACAAATTCTGAAATCGTTGATACAAATAATGGTTAAAAAAAAAACAAAAAAAATCGTAAACATTGGGGTGCTATGATAATACTATGGTACTATATTTTAGTCGCAAATGCAGTTATAGCGTCTGTACTTCAGATAGTTTTCTTCAAAACGCATCGATGCATCGATTTTATTTTATTTTTTATTTTTTTTTTCAATCTATTTCAAACGTCGTAGTGATTGGTGGCGTAAAACTATATTCGACAGATCTATATAATGATGCGACATACGCTTGTATTCGTCGAGACATAGGCGAAAAATACAATGACTTTACATTTTCTATTTAACGTATATCAATGTACTTGGAAACATTTAAATACAGTCATGAACGCGATCGACATAAATACAATTTAAAAAAAATAAAATAAAAATACTACGCATAATATTATACAGGACGTATAAAACGATATTCACACTTAACAATTGTATCTACGTATAGTCGATGTTACCTGGAACGTCTGAAAAAAATTTGACAAGGTTGAACGGTTTTAAAACCGTATCGCTATTCGCTAAAAATAACGAAATGTTAAATGAAACTGCAATTGTAATTTATTGTTAAAACATTTTCGATTTAAACCTCAAACAAATCTTTTTTCTTACGTATAAACAACAAGCGGTCTATAGTCTATACACGTAATACTATAATATTAAAATAATTCTGTTTAGCATGCTATTCGTATTTTTTTATTTTAAATTAAGTTTATTGTTACACGAGTTCATTCAAAAACAAAATATATCTATAAATGACATAAATTACCGGTGGTAAAATCTTTGTCGATAATTAAGCGTGTATCATCACAGTTTCGGTACAGGTGGACTAAGTTTACTTATACCTACTAATATTATATTACATATAGTGTTTATATAATGCGCTATCGTGTAAACTGCTGGATCTCTGAAATTGCTATAATTTTTCGTATATATTATGCATACAATATAATATAGGTACGCAGTATTGTATATAGATGTAGTTGCATCATATAATATTTTATATATATACGTTAGAAATTGTCTTATATGAAGAGTATGGCAATACTCTTCGTCATAAATTACTTCAAGTTAGGGTACAGCAGGACTATAATAATAGTAGCGTTTCATATACGCCATTAGGTCTTACATTTTTCACCCCAAAAAGTATACAAACGTGCATATTATATATCCAACCCCTGGCACGGCGGTTGTTTTTGTATCTGTATATGCTGTAACAGGGACGTTATCGGGAGGGGGGGCGAAGACACATTCAAACTCCTGCCCCCTTGATAATTTTTTATGTAGAATCTACATCATATTGAGATCACCCCCACCCTTTATAATATAGTTTAGGGACATGACTGCTATGTTGCAACGGAGGACAAAATAATCAAGAGTGTAATTTAAATGTTTGTCTGTTGACTTCCATATCTTGTATTAATTATACCACGTGCGCACAAAATATAGTTAAAAATAATAATGTTTTCAGTTTAAATCAAATACGTTATAAACGTTTTATTGTGTAGGTACTTCTTTATACCAAAGGACTACTGCGTATTATTAATATTTCCAGTATATAACTCTGAATCCGAATTAATGAAAAAAAATGACATTAAAACACGTTTCTCACATGGTTATTTTTCATTTTTTTTTTTACATGAGTGGTTTGTTATTATTGAAAGAGAAAAGCTAATTTAAATTTTAGTTACACTAGGGGATTTGTATAATATTTATTTGAAATATACCAAAATCGTCCGTCGGATTCCGGTTCCTTTTTTAGGTAATACTGTGGCCATCTGGTTGATTTTAAAATTATTATTATTATTTTTTATAATATATACTAATATGTTTAAAAAAAGTAAGGAGTTCCTTAATATTCTATTTGATTTAAAAGCAATCGTATTTGTAAATTAATACCTCCGTCCGTATAACTACTATAATAGGTATGTATATTGTATATAGGTTGTATAAATATAAATACTGTATAGGTAAATTTATTTATTTTGTATTTTTATAATGCATATAATTAAAAGTAATTTAAAAATACAATGAAACGTGTGTGTAAAATACTCGAAAAAGTCGGTTTGACGCTAATACGATGTGTTCTACTGGCAGAGAGCGCACGTCACGTGTCAAAGGAGAGATAATAAGACAGCCTCGTTCGGCGTTCCTATATGATATTATAAATACGAACATTCGCATATCCGTCCACATATTACGATAACGTCTATTATACATATGTTGTAGTAAGTACAGTTAAGTATGGCACTTTCGATTCGCATTCGTGTAGTGCGGAATACGATTAATTTTTAAATTTTTTTATGACGAGATTTCGATGCCACTTGACACGCAGTTTTGTAATTATTCATATAATTAATTTGTTGGTCTTAGGTGGTTGGTAATTCGTGTAAGGAGGTTGTGAGATTCCAAATAAACAGTTATTGTTCAGTGTTCATCCATCAAACTGATTTTCAACCGATTCACATCTGAAATGGGGGGGGGAGTGGGAGTACCGTGGTTGCTTGCGCTTTCCCTGCATGCGCTAAGTTACATGGTGACAACTAAATTTCAAGTAGATTTACTTGATGAACTAATTCTAACACCTAGGCACTGATACCCGGACTGCTCAGAAATTTGCAGCAAAAACAAAAACTCCTCAGGACAAAATTTCGTTGAAAGGAGTATTTAGAATTTAGCCAAACGAATGGGAAAAAAAAATCACTGAAAATATATCAACACACGCATAGTATTATAATATACTAACAATTAAAACGACGATAAAATAATACTTATTGTATTGTGCAGTATTTGCGATAGTATATACATTTGGAATGATATGGAAATGGCGACAATTTTTGCATATTATACAGCTAGTGTGCGTGTATCGATCGGAGTTGAGTTGCTGAAAAAAAAACCACCATTATTCTGTACGTAGGTGGCATACATATAGGTATAAACAAATAAAATCACATTACCTCACAGTCGTCGGTCGTATTGTAATATCGGTGCAAGTTGTACGCGCGCGGCTTTAATAGTGTTCGTAATTTGTGTTCGAAGAGCAATAATAACACGCGCGCCCGGACGATATGGTAATTTCTGTGATTTTTTTTCCTCTTCTCATCCGGACGCGTCGCGTTATATTATTATCGCGATCGCCCGCGTATAATAATAATAATAATATGTAAAACGTTTTATTATTTTCGATTTTATTATATTGTTTTTCCGTATTTATTCTTCTTCTTCTTTTTTTTTTTGTCGAACGTCGCCGCCACAGCCGCCTATTTCAGACCTTCGCGTGCACAGTAGTAGTTGTACAGCACAACGACTATTAAAACGCAGTACAAACAGTATAGGTACGGGCGGCGTAATAATTGTACACGCGCATATTATGTATACCGACCAAAGCAACAGCCCATTTATCTCTTGGAGCGCGCTGCTGCTTCAGAGATCGCCAATCGTCGATAATATTCAAACGTTGAAAAGCGCATAAGCGAGCACACTCGCAGAGGTGTGTGTGTGTGTGTGTGTGTGTGTGTGTGTGTGTGTGTGCATATGATACGAACGCGTGCAGCAACACACGTAATTAGTTTTGGATTTGCCGCGTGTAAAGGGACCTTCGTACGGCGGCGGCGTTTACAATAAGCACATTATAATAATATTGTATACCTACACGCGCACACCGCAGCTACGTATACCTGTATGTTATAATATAATATTATGTACGAAACGCATATAATAATATAATGAAGGCGATCGCGTATATAATAGCTGATATCTGCACCGTGTAGCGGACAAAACAACGAAAATTTTGAAATTTTCAAACTGTAGGTACATGCAATAATAATAATAATAATAATAATAATGATAACAATAATATAAACGCGGCAAATGAATACAATGTCGGTCGGATTGAATGCGAATCAAATAAATGTATATTTATGGTACTTTTAAAATAATATAATACGCGACGGTGCGTTTGTGCGTGTACTTATGCCATTCAAGGTTATACGGACCATACAACATCACCATAGGTCTATGTGCTTTATATAATATTATATTATTGGTACGCGCACATACATAGTATATGATGTATTATAATTTATATAAGTATTATTAAACACCACATACGCAAATTTGTGCTCGTGATCGCTCGTATGATCATCTAACTTCATATATATAGATGCCTTATATATAATAGAAGATATTTTACCTGTTCCCAGTGGCTTATTTGATCAATCGAATTATAATTAAAATCACGTTATATTGTATATCTATATAGGTATGCCCTATATTTATTTGATTTTCATGAAATATATCCTTCAAAATTAAATTATACATAAATAACGCTTATGTAATACATTCAAAAGTTATATTATATTATAATTACTAATCATATATATTATGTCATTATAATAAACCTTACACAATTTTGAATCGGTTGCAGCCTTGTATAAATTGAATGGAACTTAAAATATTCATCAATTTCCATTTAAACGTACACGCATGGGTAAGACGCGTAGTATCATCTGTCTCAAATCTATCTGGTATTGATATAATAAAAACTAAAATGACGGTTCAGTGAAGTTTTCTGCGGGGATATACGATTAATTATCATTAATTGTATGATATGACACAATCAGTGGATATACCCGATTTCCCTCATATACGTACATAACACAGTGTTTGAAATCCGAATTGTCAATGTTTTAAGCTTTCAATCTATTGTGAAATAATATTTTATGTATTGCTAAACATTTTTAAAACATTTCTTGTACAATTTATTATGATAAACAAAAACAGTGATTTATTGTAAAAATAAATACCACATTACACATCGTTCCTGGTGTAGTTTTTTGAGTTCGAAACTTTGAAATCAATGATTAATAATCTTCGCACGTTTTTATATTATGATTCTGTGTGAATGTCACGTTACATGCAAAAGTGGACTAGATATTTAAGTTTAATCAAAATGTCTATTATAATAAAATAGAATAGGTCTAAGAGTTGTTCTGTTATTTTTCAAGATCAGATTTTATTAAGAACACTATTATTGCAATGGATTTAAATTTGAATAACCTCCACTCCAAGTTACTCTTTGCATTAAATCTGTGATCTAGCCATGTGTATACAGTATAAAACTGTATTAAACATTTTTATTTCTTATTTTGCCACCAAAAAAAAAAAAAAATGTTTTAGTGGTTTTCAAAAATATAAAACCTAACATATTATTGTATCATTATGTATCTAGTATTATTGTTTATCTTATAAAATGTATATATTTAATGAGCTTTATAAAAACCGATATATCGTATTATCTACTCAGTGCCCAAAAGGAATGAACCCACTCCTGCATTTCTCAAAGATGTGTGCCTGGACATTTTTTGGATTTACCGGATTAACCACATGCCTATTATCTGTGTATTGACCGCTTTCTATTTTTTTTTTTTTTTTACAAACGAGATAATATGTGTTTAATTGGCAGACGTATAATTTTGTGACTGTGTATTTCGGAAGTTATTACGCCAAACCTATATACACGCGAAAAGAATAAAAATATCAAATAATTGGTTTTGTTATAAAATAACATTTCACATGATTAAATAGGATTGCTTTCGTTCCGTAAAGTGAAAAACAGTTTGTCGATTACTGCGTCTGTCACAGTATATAAACTATACATACAGTATATGAGTGCGTGTGTGTGTATACGATTTTTATCGCTATCCGCGGGAAACCTATTTGTCGGATTCGTGTGTGTATATATATTATATATAAGTCTATACCGACGTTGTCGATGGAATCGATTTTTTTTTTTTGGGAGAATTGCAATTACATATATTCGTGTTGAGAGAGGTGGAGAGAGAGAAAGAGAGAGAAGCAACGAGTGAGGGAGATACACAAACACAATAATAACATAGTGTATGAATAGTGTGTATACTCATGCACGCACAAACACTTTTGGCTGTGAGTCGTGTAAATTGAAAACAGTAAATATATAATAAGTGTAGACAATCACTCACGTATAATATAATTACGTAGGTATGGTATATATATTTTCTTAGTCAAAATGAACTCTTCTGTGCTGTGCGGCCGACAAAATTGACTCGAACGCTTTTATTTAGAGATTTTACTACTATTATTATTATTTACTTTCTAATTATTCGTGTCTTACTTCTTTTTTAGAGAAGTTTATGACCTAACGCTTTCTGGAATATGTATAATAATTTCTATAATTATATAATACCAATGAATATATTTATATCCTAATAGTGTATACATTTTTATGTACCTATAATTTTTATTGATTTTATTAATGTAAATTCTCATGTTTAATCGTTATAAACAACGTCGACAACGACCCACTCACGTACACCCATCCACACAGTTTATTATTTTCGTCCGTTTATGGTTTAATTATGTATAAAACACAAATCGGTCAGATGAATAAAAAAAAATTATTCAATTTCTGATTTAACATATAGTACCTATAACGGGGTTTACTTGAGTTTTTTTTTCCTTTCTACTTGCCATCGACGACGCTGTCAGAAATGCTAGCGCATTACGTCGAAAACGTCGCCATCGTTTATTAAAAACGAAAAAATTAAGTTATATATAAAGGCCAGTACAAATATCGAATACATTTATGTTAAAAACTATCAAATCTTCTTCGATGAGCCGACTTCGCAGGCCGACCGGAGTTTTCCGCCCTTGCCATCACATTCCAGATTTTCCCTATGCGAGTAATTCTCCGTTCGTCACTTTCATGGTTCGTCCGTTAGGCTTTCTCTGCCTGCCTAGCCCTCTCTTCCTCTTCTTTGAGAGTCAGGATATCCTCTGCCATCTTGTAAAAGATCCTGAACGTCTCCTCCGCGTTATAGAGCACCATGGCCCACACTGAGTGGTCTAACAGTAAATCCTCGAAGGCAGGGTGCCCGTCCTCCACGGTTGGGGAGTGCTCTAGGCTTCCACCAAGATCCTTCCTTAGACCGCTCCAATACTGGCACTTAAAAAGGGTGTGATTCACAGTGTCCACGTCACTGTTGAAGTGACAGCAGCACGCACTGATGGCCCTACCCTAGCCCGTCAGTGCCATGTGATATGACAGAGGCACCTCCGGGACCGTTCTACCAAGCTACCTAACGATATCCGTGATCGATAGCTGTGTCCACGATGCCTTAGTCGTGGAACACCATCTAATTCGCCACTGAGTGACCGTTATCCTTCTTTCTTCCCTCTCGATAGCGTCCTTGGAAAGGGGCATATCCCCAGGAAGCGCTAGAGCGTACGACCGGACCCTAATTCTAAGTCTCTTCTTGCCTAAGAGGTAAGATGGACACATGTCGGCTAACAACGGCTAAGCCTCATCAGACACCGTCCGGTAAGCCCGAATAGAGCATTAGATCTCTGCGGTCGTCTCAAATTAGCCCTGGTCTTAGTGGAGATTAATACAGGGTTAATTCACACGGGGGTGGCGTACAACAATTAGCTTTCCATCACCGAATAGAGAAGCTTCCTCTTCCATTAGCTTGGAGCGCTTATATTGGGCATAAGCCTATCCAAAGCGAGTTCCGAGCGTGAGAGTTTCTTGGCAACTGTGTCCACATGTTTTTAAAACGTCAGCCTTTGGTCTAGAATGACCTAAACCCAGCAGCTTACTTATTGCTATTGGGTTTCCCCCTATAAATAGATTCGGGCAAGTATATGCACATCTCCTGGTCAGCATTACAGCCTCGTTCTTTTGATTTGCGAGCTGAAGGCCTCTACTCGACATCCATTTATCCACCTGCTCCAGAACAGGGTTGATTAAGTCCTTTAGTAAAGGTCCCATTCTCGCTATACCAACAAGCGTCAGATCATCAGCGAACCCAACCAGATGAACAACTATGGGCACTGGCATCATCAAAAGGTCATCATAGGCAGCATTCAGCCCAAGGACTGAGCCCTGAGGAACACCACAGGCCACTGGTCTGAATGATCTCGCTTCGTCCACCAATAATACGCGCTCCGATAGCCAGGACCACAGCATCGAGACTAGGTACTCGGACGTAGATTCCTCTCTGAGGACTGTATAATTGGTCATCGAAGCGGGTTGAATGCATTTCTCACATCAAGAGTTACGAGCACACAGAGATACTTTGTACGTCCTTGCGTCGCAGTTGCGCTTGCGACTTCGAGGACGGATGCGACAGCCGTTTCTGTAGAGATGCCTTTCCTGAAGCCAAAGTGATTTGGGATTCTCCTCATCGCCTGGGCGTCAAAATGAAGTCTTTGGACAAGCAGTCTCTCTAGAAATTTGCCTGTGGTATCCAAGAGTCATATCGGACTGCAACTGAAGCGAACATCTATGGGTTTCTCTTGGCCCTTGTACAGCAGCACCAGTTTAGCCTTCTTCCAGCAGACAGGAATTACTCGATCTATCTAGCGCAGTTTATTATACCATAGATAAACCGTATACCTATGCATTAATAAAAATCCGTAGTGTATTTTATTATTATTCATCACAAGTTTATTATATTTATATACGGTCGTGTATAAACGGTAGGTAAACCACTACGACCAATATACGTAGACATTATGGTAGTTCGAAGCCCTTAGGTAAACTTCGAGTACCTATATATACAAATACCTTTAATAGTTGTTGTCAGTATTAATATTATTATTACTCGTACCTATGCCACACGTAGGTATATATATAGTGGGGCTGTGGCTGCCAAATTACATCAACGCTGGCGGGTGGGTTATTGCATCCTCGTCCATCAAACTTGTATAATTGATACATTTATTATATAATATATATATATATATATATATATATAGAGAGAGAGAGAGAGAGAGGAAATAACAATAATCCGAAATGTGGATCGGCATCATCTGCTGCTGCAGGAGCAGCTGGATCGATGTAGAGAATGTCCTTTAGATCGAGCCGACAGTCCCAGGTCGATGAGGGAATGAAATAATATACCACGTCTTCGCATGCCTAAACGCGCGTTTTCGAATATGATATTATAAGTCCGTACTCGCGTACCAATGTACTTTGTATTCATTTACACAAACGCATACACACATACGACATAAACATATATATATATATGTATAGGTACACGTATATTATAATATAGCCACGCAGGGGCGTCGGTCGTAACAAGGTATATAACAAGGTAATCGACACCTGCTGACGGTGCGGGCTGACACCCCATTTACCACACCCACCCGCCGCTATCCGATCAGTACCGCCGTGGTCGTCTTCTGCTTAACCTTGGTCACGTACGAGTATAGTATATATTATTATTATTATTATTGTTGTAGTACATATACAAACATACACACATGTATATAGCTGGAATTTATTGTATTCCTAAACGAGTTATAAAATAATATACACATAATATTACGCTTAAGTTATATATATATATATATATATATATACCTATATAATATGTAGATCTCTGTATCTCTGTTACATATATATTGCTATATATTAAATAGAAATGCGATAGAGGACAGAGGAGATAGAGTCGCACGTTTTTGGGTATATCAGGTTAGAGGTATATAAATAGGTACTTATATACTTTACCATATATAATATATATATTACATACTACATATTATAATACAAACCATCAATTAGTCGTATACCTACCACGTAACATAGCTGACTTGATTCTTCGCTAAGCAATTTTCATCTACATAGCTATAACTTTTTCACATATTACCAATATTAATATTAAAATATATTTGTACTAAATATTAATTATAATTTATCCAGTATAGGTATAGGGCATGTATAAAAAAACTCATCATGATAAATATTAAAGATACTATCAAATTGGTGTTAATAATCTTATGTATTTAAAATCAATTTTAAGAAAATTGTAGGAAATAATATTTATTTATTTATATAATATTTATAATTAATTTAGTATTGCACCTATATAATTTAATTAATTTGGCCAATATTAGTAGCGTAATTAATTTAAATTTTAATGAGGACGCAGTAGTGTCCATCATCATAAGTTTTTGGATTTTGTAGGATGCAACTACTAGTCTATGTATCTCTCTGAGGACGTAACTTGACCACAATAAAGATAATTGGACGCAAGATGTGTTCTCCCACACACGTATATAGTATATGTTATGCACAGCCGTAGTGAGTTTATATAGTAAAAACACATATTATACAGGATGTTACACATTATATATACATTTCTCATTTAAATACATGCCCGCTTGACGACTGTGCATAATATATACTATATAACATATTTCTATACCCATGTCCTGAGTAAAATCTTAAAAACTTACAACTATTTAAGTATAGGTACCTATTGACGTTTGGTAATAATTAATATGGAAATCACTGACTATAGGATTTTAAATAATTCGAGTTCAAGTGAACATAATATGGTGCACTACGAAACGTCGATGAACGTGGGTCTCTGATGCGTAGTGACAATTACATAAACCGTATAGCTAGGTATATTAAAATAGCGATTAGAAGAAAACAATTGATATTGCCGACGGTGCTGGCGAACACCGCACGGTGCACCCTGTATAATATACGATACGAGTATTATTATTATTGTTTACGTCGTCCAGGTGTCTCGCGAGCTCAAGAGGTCTTGTGCGAGTAGACGCGAACGCGTAGGAGATTTGAACGTAGCAGCAGCAACAACAGCAGCAGCAGCAGCAGCAGCAGCATCTCATATAGGTCCGGCACCGCGACGGCTCGCATTCCATTACCATTGTTCGTCCGCGCGCGCGAGCACGCACACACACACACGCATGCACGCATACACACATACACACACGCGCACGCGTGAGCGCGGTCCGATCCAGTCCCGGCAGACTCACCGGTACCTGTTTGACCACCCGCCCTGCCCCGTCGTCGCATTTATACCTGTACTCGTATGTATGTGTGTGTGTGCATTATAATGTATATCAGATGCAACAGTGTCCTCTCACCCGTTTTCCCAAGTCGTCGTCGTCCGTACCCCCTACGGTTTGGGTCAAGTGTGTTTCGCCCACACGTGAAACCGATTGGCATTCCAATACATATTATAGGTACACACACACACACACAGACAAATTTACGTTTCTCCGGTATCTATCTATGTACATATAATATATGTATTTATAAGCGTTGTGCGTAAGCACTTAGGTATATAAAATATATTTATTAAATGTGTAAGTGTGTAAACGAACGACGTTATGATGAAAAATGGTCTTCGAAACACTAGTAGCAGCCTCGCGTATATAATATATGTATAAATAAATGAGTACCACAGGACGTACCTAGGTCCATATTACGTAATATATTATTGTAATAGACGCAAAAGTATCGTCGACTCGCTAGACAGTAGACGTATGAACGGGTGCCCATTGATTGGATGTATATATTATTATACCTAAATATGTACATTATGCATATATTATAGTTGCGGTCGCATTATATAATACCTTTGTCGTCGTCAAAATGTATTTATAATACAACTAAACTTGGAATATATTACATTAAAATATGTGGCTAGAACGCATACTTTATAAATATGCGTAATATTATATAATAATATAGGTGAGCTTGTTTTTTAATTTTAATTTCAGAGTTGATTTTTGGCCTCGACTTCCGCCGCGGCCGCCGCCTGCTTCCTAAACAATTATTGGCAACTTCAGCGGGGTTTGATTTTAATAGTACACGCACATTATAGTTGATACAACACTGCAATCGCGGAATTACTGAAACAACGTAACTTTAGTCGAAACTGTGCGATACAACTTCTTACAATCGTCTTACAATGCATTTTTCACTTATCGCACAACAGCTCAACTTCGCTTGATCTCGACTAAATCTTTCTAAAATATCTATCAATCGGCATGGGGATTTATTTTTAAATTGTTATCATTGCAAACTATGACGTCACTGCAGCGCTCAGGACCAAAATTTTCAATGCGGTGCCAAATTCATATTGAAATCGAAATTCTGTGAACGATTTCTCAAAGACTTCCGACGGGCTCGGAAAATATGTTGAATTCTAGCAGGTGGTACACTTTTCATGGAATATCGTGCCTTATCGGTCCGTCGTCGCGCAGCCGCGCCTGCAGGTGCAGCGAAAACGGTGTACGCGTAGCCGGAAGTGGATCCCGCGAGCTTATTAGTATTGTACAGGTAAACGCGCGCTTATAAAAGAAAACGGTAATAATAATATCCTCCCGATGCCTAATCGTCTGCAACCGGAGCACCGGCGGAGGACGGGCCGTCGCAGAAGAGACAGTTTTCGTCGTCTGCTGGCTCCTCCGCTGCGGCGCAATAATAACCCGACCCGTCTTCGTTATTATTGCGAGTCGCTTTCGTGGGAGTGGGTTGGGGGTGGGGGGGGGGTTATGGCGTATCGGCCTGTCGAGGGGTTAGTTCAGGCCGACGACTTTTTCTAATTGTTTTACGGCCCGGCGTCGATTAGTTCGGCCGTATTATCGCGGTCGTTATCATTACACAATTATTATCATCATTGTCATTATGGATCGTATTGTTCTTCGTCACCGACGACGCGACCCGGTCAATTAGTACATTCGCCGGCGTGTACACAGAAAATACGCATTATTACGCACAACTGCTACGACCGACCGTGATATATCCTTGCGGTCTTTCGGCGGCGGCAGCGGACGACGGTATTTTCGAGTTCACCGATTGTATTTATATTTTGCTGCGTTGCTATTATAATATTATATATTAGGTAGGTACCTATATACATTTTATATCTATAATACTACGATAGCCAATAATAATAATAATCGATGGATTCTCACGACTCGGTGCCGATTAAATAAAATAATATAATATTATACGAATTTGCATTTAATTGCACAGTACGAGGAGTGCGCGTGATTATTGCCTATTACTCTATATATGTGTATATAGTTATAATACGCGCGTGTTGTTCTAGCCGTACGTTATAATATGCGTTTTTTTTTTTATTCGTTTTCGGTTCTTTTTATTTAATCGTAGGTACCTATTATTGGTTGGTTGCGTTTATTATAATATTATTGATATTTATAATTTCCGTTCGCACACACGGTAGTCGTCGTGTGCGACCCGGCGCAACCACCCGTCGACAACGCCACACCATAAAAAAATATTATTATAATCACAGTGATAGACAAACGGCGGTGCCGTGATCGGACGGAATCTCCCCCGGGCCTTATCCGAGCTTATAGTATAGACCCGCGCACGTCTCAGATATAAAATATACATATTTTATTGTATTAAGTATACCTACGATGGGTACGTATACGTTTTTCCACCCACCAAAATAGGAATGGTGATCATTCCGTGTTTTCCGATGTCGAGTTATTTTTTAATAACGGCTCGGGCGTACCTATCGCGTATGGGCATGTGTACGTAATAATATAATTTATATACGGCAGCCCGCGATTATAATATGGAATAAAACGGTTTACGATTATAAAATACTTTTTTCGGACGCGATCGTAATAATAATATCATAGTATTATGGCAATATTATGACGGCGTGTGTGCTATGTATATAATGTGAATATGATAATAGCGTTCACGTTTCCATTTTTTTTCCTCCCCCATCGATTCCTTAACGATTTCGTTTTTCACTCGAGGCGCTGCTTCTGTAACCGACCACTGATCACGAAATCACGCGTTTATTATTACCTCCATTGCTTTGTGTATAATAATAATATACTTTATTATTACATATATATATATATTATATATATACACACGCGCGTTACTCGACTACCCTCGCATTCTTCGTCGATGATGTGATAAAATATTTTCGAGAAAAAAAAAACACCGACGAACATAATTGTTTAATTATCGTGCTAAACTATATTATACCACGGCGGCGCAGCGATCGGCCGTGGGGGCCGAATGGAACCGGAATGTTGTCTGCTCGCATACCATATTATATCTCAGCCCGTTCGTCCACCGGGGGTCCGTTTTCAATGCGGTTGATTGATTTGAATGTATCCGCCGCTGCCGCTGCCGCCGCCGACGAAACGATTCATAATAAGAATAACACGTTTTGGATAATAAACGACGTGATGTAGCCCGTGTGTGTGAGATATTTGCTGGTTAAGACATATTTTGTCAGACGTCGTGTGAGGGGTCAATGCGGGGGACGATTTCGGTTACCTATTGTGTTCAGCGTGTTGTGTGTACGCACTATACGCAGCTAAAATAAAACGTACACGACCTATAATATAATATTATTATTATTATTATTATTATTATTATACATTTTACTCACATACCTATACACATGGGGTTGTGGTGATATTGCTCGTTTCAAAATTAGCGGAAATTACGTTGTCTAATAGTTTATTCTTGTGGAATATCTATTAGTTTTGTAACGAGAAATTTGTCCTGCAGTGTGAACGTGATTAGGTACGATATTATATTTACCACCATTATTGTCTTGAATGAATGGTCTGAAAATGTTTTAAAAAAAGTCAGTAGGACAGATTATTTTTCGACGATTCTTCTCTCACCAATTGATATATTATACATAGGGTTAAATAACCACTTGGCCGACAGTTAACCGTATCGACCGATCAAAGAACATAATAGGAACTTCAATATCGTACGACCAACATTATATTATAATAATTGTATATTTGTTAATTAATAATAAGTTTTTTTACTTGTTAAAAAAGTAATTACATACTTCAATTTTTTTTTTTTTTATTGTAATAATAATATGTAGTTTTGTGGTACTGCGGTTTGATTCGAAATTGGTATATATAACCTGGCAAGGTCACAAAATATGTGTTTATTATACGCTTGACATAAAAACACAAAAATGACACTCAAGTGTGTAAATTGAACAAAGCACAATATTACACATCACATACCTACATGATATTATGTACTTATAACGATACGAATATTATATACATATTTTAGGTACATAATATAAGTTTTTTAATAATATTTAAATCACATTTACTATATTTACCGTAACGTGTTAAATGTAACGCGTGATTTAAACGACTTATTCGTTTCTGTTACTTAGCGTCGGGAAATATTTTCGAAAATAACTTCTACAAGCCGGTATCGTATACGTAATATTATATAATATACACAGACACACACACAATAGCATAACGCGTATGACGTGTGGTTAGTATGCATTTAATTAAAACGTTTCTTATGATTTATAAATGTTTACTCGTATATGTACCTTATACATATATACATATAATATGTGTGTGTAGAATAGCCTTTTAAACAAAGCAAATTAAAAAATGTTCACTTTATGTAGATTCGTTATGGACCATCGACGCACGAACCGAGAGCGTCGAAGAATTCAATCTATCTGTTTAATTAGGTAGGTACCTACTCATATATTTTTTTTCATCGACCGCATAAATTACAAACATTCTTTCATTGGGTTTTGTAATTTTGTTCAGGTATTTTAGTGACTAACGCATATCATTAATAAAAAAAAAATGGATAAGTTTTGATCTTCTTCGTTTTTTTTCACTTAAATGTTTATTTTTACTCGTGTCACTGTCGAATCACGGCAAAAAGCAAGTGTGCTACCATAATTTTATTAAGGGGAATGTTTTAATTTTTACTCAATTATAACTTGTTGGGATTTTACACTCACTTTTCGCTGTACTCATCGATCGTAACATCAAATATGAAATAAAATGTATACAAACGATATGACAACATATTTTTTAGACAATTTAAGCATAAATAGTATGTACCTACATTTTTCCAGAAATATTACGACTGGGGGAGGTGTTTTAACACCTAAAACACAATCCCATATAGCAATCATGGTGCCACACACAATAATATAAAACTGCATTATTAATGGAAGTTATCGACCTAAAATACAACAATAACATTGATTTGTTTATATAAAGAATACAATTATTTCAAATAATAACTCGTTTTCCAAAAATAGATATATAGCGTATTTAATTTTTGATGTAATAATAATATTTTAGTTATGTCCATTATTAACGCTCGACTATAATAGATTAATTTATTACATACAATTTATTTTACTTGTTTATTCGTTTTTTGTATTTATTTTTTACCAATGATAATTTAAAAAACACTATCACTTTGTGCGCATTGTTCTACAATAAATTATTTTTGATCAGCCTTAACTCTGTGACCAAAACCAGAATGAATAAATTATGTGAATATCATTGCAAAAAGATTGCTTATCAAAACTGTCTCGGAAACTTCTGTAAATTCAAAATATTGACCAATATAAATATGGTTTGAATTTAATAATTTTATAATAATTGTATAGTATAATACTATACATCTTCGTCCAAGTTACAATCAGTAGTGGCATACTCCAACCACCGTAAAAAATTAAAAGCTTGACTTCGAAAATAAAATCTGCAGTAAGTCGATAGGAATTCAAAAACTTACACTCGGTATATATATTATATATAGTATTATATCTACACTGCAGGTGTAATATAACAAGTAACAAAGTATGTCGTTTATTAAAAACGAATATGATAAAAATGCGCTCGCTTATAGGTGTTGTTTAAATATTCAAAGAATGGTAAATTGCATGTAGTGATGTTATTTCTTTGTTGTACGAATAACACCATCGACAACACACACAAACATGTGTACATATATTTTTATTATTGTTATTATTATTACTATACCTCGGTACTTATACGCATAATATGTGCGTATATACAATATACATATACCAATATGTATATGTATCCATTTTGTTCTATGATTATAGTCCGTACGGTCAAAATCATCAGTACGCATTATATTTGGTGATTGATGTATATACAATATTACAATAATTTTATATACATAGGTAATACGCACGCATCGAGCTATGCGTATAAAACGCGCGCGCGTGTTAATACACATGATATTCTAGAATTATTATTATTATTTTCCCATCGAATTCTTTCCGTATGGATACCGCACTTGCACGCGGTTATTATTATCGTCATCGACCGGCGAACATTTTACGTGTTATACAATATGAAATACATAGCTGAATGTTAATACATAAGCAAGTCGTATACCCGTCTGTCCGTCGAACGCACAAACTGGTAGATTTAGGGCATGAGCACTAAAATATTCTCGAAAATAATATTATTTTATTATGCACCAACCAGTATAATTCATAGGTTTAGTGCTATATCAGTTGGTATATTAGAGATGCCCGCAGCGTACACGACTACTGCCTAAAATTTTACACTTATAATAGTTATATATCTCATAAAAAGCTTTGTGATTGGTTAGGTCAGTTGCTGTTGTATATTTCCAACATATCATCTGTACAGTATTTAGAATAAAATATTATATTTATATTGATAATAGAATTTATAATTTGAGTGCTAAAACGATTGGCCCTGGGTCAAAATATGAAATGGGAGTTCTGGCATAGTAGAATGTTTACTGTAGCTAAATAATTGTGGTCTTTATTTAAAAAAAGCCCAAACAAAGATTAAAATTACTAATTTAAAAATAATAAATATAAACTGTACAAAATATCATGAACAAAATACTTATTAGGTATGTTATGTTTTTAATTTTTGTGTGAGCCCAATGACCCATCATCTTATTGAGGGTTTAAAATTAAAAAAATCAATACATTTTCATCGCTCCGCTCAGAATCTAAAAAAAAAAAAATACTTATTATATTATATTATACTTATTATATATTTTGTATTATGACTTATCTATTTATACAAAACATACAATATACGCATCCTTATTGGCACAATATAAAAGATAATAACAGTAGGTACTATAAATAAACTTCTCATATTTTGAAATACTTTTTAGTAATTTAACAATATAATAGAGCAGAAATGATATCATATTGATAAGATAAAAATAAATCATCTTGAAATTTTAAAACATATCAGTACATTATACCTATTAATATTATAATATCCACCAAACGAATTGCGAAAAATCCACTAAAATTTGAGGATAGATGAAACGGAAAATGAAATCACATATATGTAGTAGATCTGCAGCTTCGCTTTCGGTTTATAGATCGGGTTGCGAGGTTGGCGCCCGCCAAGACGAATAAGTCATATGATGATGATGAATTTTAATGGTAAACCGAACTTCAACGCCAAACCATCACGTGTTTATGATAGGTTTATGAGTGTATGGTTGGTGAAGGAAGATAAGTATCTTATTTTTTATGTATGCATTTATGTACCATACAATATACATATTTACCTTTTTTCTGCTTTGTCAGAATTTACACATATCATTTATAAGAAATACAATTTTTTACAAGCTACTCTCAAGTAGGAACTTAATATTCTCCAGTAGAGGTTATGGCTCAGTTTCGAAGTTTTGCAGATCGTTTAGTCGTCACCCAACACCACTACATAGAACTGTACTAGCATAATATGCGAAGATATACTACGTGCCGTGATAGCTTCAATAGTGTGTAGTAGCCGCGGTGTCGTATCTGAAGTCCAATCAAGAGAGGTGGAGGAGGGTTGTTTAAAAAAATAATTCACTTCAAATGTCACTGGAATGAAAATCATATATGTATAATGTTAATGTATACAAAAGCTTAGCGCAACCGTGTTGTATAGGAGTCTTGTGTCCGTGTGTGTAAATCTCATGAACAATTATTACATATGACTTCATATTTTTATCAAAACCTCAAAAAGTAGTGAACTATAGTCTAGTCAACATTGAGATTTTTGCAAAAAAAAAAAAAATTAAAAAAATACCCAACATCACTTGTTACTTTGATACTTATTAAGATTACACAAATATAATTTTAAATTTATTCAAGATAAAATATGTAATATAGATTTGAACATATATTGGTATTCAGCTACGTATCTAACACCATAGCTAGTACCTACCATAGCATGAGATTACACTACGGTAATAATAATTTTGTCGACGATGTTTCAGCGATGGCCTCAAGCATCAGCGTAGATGTGGAATATATATCCACATCTAATAACAATATTATACTGGCGACGTACTGAATTTCGAAATCGAATCCGTCCTGCCGGCGGCGCGCGCATCCGATAATCGGTTAGTGCCGCAGCGGCAGCGATCCGATGAAGAGATCGAAGCGTACGATAGGTACGCCGTGAGGAAAATTTTCTGATAGATATACTCTCAAAGATATTATAATATTCGTCGCGTGCTCCGTGTGTCCGGCGACCTGTTGAATTTGTGTGCGCGGACGTGTACCAACTATTATACCTATAGTGTAACCTATACATAATAAATTCATAATATAAATAATAACATAATATTAGCCGATAGTCAAAAAACGAAAAATAAACCACCACACACATCTACACAATATAATTCTTGTAACGGATCTACCGCGATCGACGATAATAATGCGTATTTTTACGACGTACGTGTGACCGTGTGTGTATGTGTATAAGTTAGGTGGAAAAACACGTGTAGTGTGTACCCCCATGTAACAACAATGTTATAATATTCATCTGAGGCACAACAAACCTCTACTCTCGTTGAATATCTAATAGATCTGATATTATGTTTAATGATAATAACACAATAACAATACTATTAAAATCGTTTTGTTTTCCCGTTTGTTTTCATCGCACCAATACTCACGCATGCGTGCCTTTCTTAAACGCCCACACATCACACACACACACACACATTTACATATTATTATATTCTCAACTATTAACCGAGCTACTATTGCGTGTGTACATTTTTTTTTCTCAAAAACGAATAACGGATCCCTCCGGATGTCGTCAGAATATATTCGTAATTAATTGTTTTTTGATAAGAGAATTTCCTTTGTCAAGATCTCGAGAAAATTCGAAGTTTTTATCCATTGAAATTTTTGAAAAATTTACGAAAATCTGGAAGATTGATATTATTTGATTATTAGAACATTTAATATTCGGAACATAATATGATACAGAAATATCGATTTTGAAAATAATTCTAGTTACATGCGTGGTATACTGAACAGTATCAACATATTATAAAGAACTATAAGAAGTAATAATAATAAAGTAAATAAATAATCAACAAATATATTAGGTACACGTTTACAAATATTAATTATGTTATAAATCTATAATATAATATAACATTATAACATATTATATAGGTACACGAAACGTGTGTGGTACGCCAAAATCGACTCATAATATTGGTGGAATACCGCATTTCGGGGATAGGGGTCGGCAGTGGACGTGTTTAAATCAGAAGTAATTACCTACTAATTTTGATTTCTTGTTTCTGTTTTATTTTTATTGAATAAGTTTATGTTTTTATTTATTAAAATTTTTTTTTTTTCAATTAAGAAAGGTTTTCAAGAAAAACATGTTTTATCATAATAAGGACAATGTAATCTAAGCATGCAGATTGATTATTAATAACTAATGAGTTATGTAATAACACTATAAAAACTAATTAAATTACTGGAGAAAATGCAATGCTCATTTCAAGATTAGATTCATTAGACACAAAGGTCATTTGGCTGTACCTATACGGCTATACCTACCATACAAGGACACAAATTTCCCGTTAGACCAGAATTTCTATAGCAGATCACGAGGTTCAGGGTCAAACATGTTAATTGTCTACACTGTAGAGTAACGAACACTAGTTTTTTATGCACAGAAAGTTTTACTTCACTTTTCGCGGGTAAAAAGTAACAAGTCGTTTAAATTTGATTTTATTACAAGAAAATCCTCGTCACACTTTTAAGAGGAGGCTATTACTCGTATGTTTATTGTCTCCGTCTTACAAATGTAAGACATAGCAAAAACTGTTTTGCGTAAAAAAGAACACAGAAGTCTACAGTCATAACTTAGAATCCAATGTTTCACACTATAAAGAGGAAAAAATTAATGTACAACGTTGTTTTTATTTTTTTGATTTCACAAGTACAAAAAAAGTTTTTGAAGTTTGAGAAATTCGTCGGAAACAATACATGCGTGTGTTGCATTCCTTAATAAGTTAATAGGTATGTAAGTATATAGCGTGGAAGGAAACATTAAATTAAATAAACTATTCTAATTATTATGCACACTGCATAGTAATGTTAATGATGATCAGTGATCACCAAATAGATTTCGACGATGAAACTCTTTTCTTGGACATTCAGATCGTTGATTGAATGATTTCAATGCGGTTGCAATGCGGTTGCAATTAATTAGATATTCCTGACTCCATTATACGAATCCTTATTTTTGTTCGTTATGAGAAAAACATAGAAAAATGTACAAATAATTTAAGGAATATAATATAAACAAATTGTATTCAAACAATAATTATTATATTATAATTTCTGAATAACTGAACTTGATCTAAGCTCGGTCACCCGGTACTATAATATCATAATAAATTACAGACACACAGATGATAATATATATTATCATGTATTGTTTACATGACGTGTAATTCGGGGAAACGCGCGTCGGCTATAGGTACCTGATATCCGTCCGTGTGTTGCAGGTGAGAATGTAATTATGCGTTTTTTTTTTACCGCACACGCAGACACAACACCACTGCAACGGCGGCGGCACGGTGGCGTAAACGTGCAGTGTCGTCGCGTATAGTGTAATTACGACGTCATATCGTATTTAAAATAATAATAATAATAACAACAATATATATATATATACAAAATAATTACCCGTTGTTGTGTTTTTCTCACGTTGCGGCCAGTAACACTAGTACGCGGACGAAAAACAAACAAAGACCGCGTACAATAACTTACACAGTGACGGTTTTGTTTCCATTAGTTCGAATTCATTAAAACGTTCTATGATAAAATCGTCACACTTTATAAAATCTGTAATTCATTTTTAATGTTTTTATTTCGTAACGTTTTACGAGAAAAATGCACGTAGGTACACCGTGTAGGAGTTTTGTAACGTCACACTATAGTAACATTTAAAATATTAATAAAAATAAAAATCCTGAAATAAAGATTTTATTCGTGTAGACACTGAACATCGTGTTCATTAGAGAAACATGATATAAAAGGTAATTGCGACGGTCGAACGTCGAAAGAAATATTATTGAACAATTTTTTTCCGTATGAAATTAACATAAATTACTTGTAAATTAATATTATTTTACATTCGTTTTAAATATATTAATGTTACGTACTAATTATAAATCAACGAGCCGGACATAAATAACCGAAAGACACGTGTGAGATTATAATAATCTATATATAAATATACATATAATGTGTATAAGAGTAAATTATTCTTTTATGGCACTAATGTGTAAGTCGTATTGGAATAGAATTATTATAATGCATTTAAACTAGTATGACTAGATAATATAGCAATACAATTTAAAATTAAAAATATAAGTCGGGGACAGATTGATATCCATGCAGCTCGTTAATATGTAAACATACGAGGAAAATTTTTAAATTCATTTTTTAATACAAATCGACCTCACACATTTTACGGTAGAATAATAATTTATGGCCAAAAATATGGGTGCGTAATATTGTAATAATTATAAAGTGGTTTTTTCAATTTTAAAATCTTTACTGTATACCGTTATGGAATATATTTCAATATTTATAATGTGTGGAATACCTGTTGAAATGGTTAAAAACCAAACAAATAAGATTATTATTACCAAGTATTTACCTGCATTACTTGTATTTGATCGACGTCATTAGCATATTTCACTTGAGAGAATTGTATCATGGTTTTTTAGATCGTGGTAAATGCTCACGGTCTATTTTCAAAAGATTACAATAGGGAAACAAGTTTAATAATATGCAAAATACATGTAATTTAATCAATTGAAGTGTATTGTTAAAAATGTAGGCATATCATTCAGTATCATTCTTGTTACAAATTGCATATTAAAATATCTATTACACAGAGCATAACCGTATCGAGTATGCATACAAAACCTAGCTCGAGGGGCACATCATTGAACAATTATTTTTTTAAACAAACTGCTTAATATATTTTAATTTGCATAACTTTGTAAATCGTGGCTATATTTATGATTACATTGTTTACATTGTAAAGTTACTAAATGTGTACTTATACTTACATGTCTATTATTGTGTGGAAAAGGTGTTAGTTAATAATTTGAATATTATTAGTTTCAGAGATAGGTGCTTTCGTAAAATGAGACTTTATAAACATTTTCCACGAAAAAATAGTGTATACATTAAAATATTTTAATAAATTAAAAGCAAATTTTATAATTACTTAGTTTTTTTTTTTTTTTTTTTTATTAATTAAAGGCTTCAAATACAAATGTTTATTAGCCTACAATGGTTTACATGTTTAATTTATAATATAATGGAGATTTGATAGTTGTGATGTGCTGTCTTTGGTTCTAGTTACTTAGTTTGTATTGATGAATTATACTATAATATGTTTTTAAATAATGGATAATGGTATAAAAAAAATAACAATTGTCAACCTATGGTCCGCGAGGAAATTTTGGCGGTACACGTTGCCACGTTGGTGACTGAAAAATAAATTGATCATTATTTGAAATCGTATTTTACTGACCTTATAGCGGGTTGTGTTGTATTTGTATAATCAATAATCATATAATGTTTAAAAGTATTGTGTTATAATGTTATATCACTGTGTGTAATTTGGTTATTAGTTTGGTAAAATATAGGAATAAGTTTATTCTACTTAAACCATAAAATGCTTCGAAACTTCATCACCATTTCTAAATAAGGAAAGCGAATATAATTGGTGCATTCGGGATAACGAAAATTAAAATTCCCAAAGTTTACTGTAAAGTTATGCTATTTATAGTCATGAGATATTATCGATTTTTATTTATAACTTGTGTTATAAAAATACTATAATAATATACTTTATAGTGGTTCGTAGAATTTGGAATTATGGATTTTAGTGGTCCATGATGTTCAAAAAGATTGGCGACTCTCTTCAACTCAATAGGAGTGGATTTTATTTTTAGTGAACCTATAAATTAAATTTTAATTAATAATATTGTTTTTATTACTATCTATTACTTCAGTTGTTCTTATTGTTCTTTTTTGCCAAAGATTGAATAAAAAATCGTAAAAACAATAAAAAAAATTATGAATGTATGTAATTTTCTTGTCAAATGTCGAAATTTTTGTAAATAGTTATAAATCATTTACTGCAGTATAGCTGACATAACTGCAGTCTCAGAAATGATGACACTATTTTATATATGTATACCTAATAAAAATCGGAATAGGTACTCTGCAAATATTTACATTTTTAATTTTGTTGGTGAATTCTTATTAATAGTCATGGTTGTCTTGTACATAAACCGTTTTAATAATAGCCTTGATTATAAAATATACTATTTGAACTACACCTATATATATATTATTTAAAATCAATGATAATATGAAGTATATAAGTATAATAATATATTCAAACTCAATTAGAGATCGCGAGGAAAACAGTACACGACTGAACACAACAAGAAACGATAACAGCCAACAGGCATGACGATGATACCCAAATTATTATTCATAGTAGTTTAGGCATATATAGGTTATATACTGTGCAGGCAGTAAGTTGTAGATCCAGCACAGGGAGAAATATTATACTTAAACGATTAGAATTATTAAAAACGACGTAACGGTAAATGTTGAAAACATTTCCCATCACGTACCTGTATAATAATATAATATGCATTCGAGTTAAATACCTAATAACAATAATAATAATGGTTTCGTTTAGTCATTTTCTAAACAAAATTTATCATAATGGCCGTATACGCGCTGTGCGAATGATATATATATATTTATATATGTATAAGCATTATGGCAGACCGGGTCGTGTATATACATATACAATTATATATACATATATACTTATACGCACGTAAATATATATATACCCGTACCTATATATATATAGTTATGTGTGCGCTCATATTACATACACATGTATATAGATATAGTGAGTTTATTGTTATTGTCCGCGACGCCCGTCAGTGTACCACTGAATTTTCCCAAGGATCGTTGCAGACGTTTTTCACGGTTTTCAAAACGACTACGACGACGTTTTAATAATAATAATAATAATAATAATGTGGTAAAATCGTATAACACGATAAAATAATAATGAACGCATGTATGCACATTATAATATATGCTGTAAAAATGGGTCCACGAAGCTGCGCTGGATTTTGGAGCATCGCGCGTGAGATCCGATGGAATGCGCAGAGACGGAGGCGGCCATGGCGGTGTTATTATTACATTATTTTTTATTAATTATTCCCTCGACTAATAATAAAATATACACGGTGGCGCGGCGGTGGTGGAGGTGGCGGTCGTATAATATATACCTAATATGATATATATATGTATACAGGCGTAATGCGTACTCTGGTCGATCGGCTGATGATGTGTGGACGGGGTGTGATGTGGCAGCAGGAGAAGAGGTTTACGGAGCACTCGTTTTAGACCTATAATACGTGTGAAAGGAAAATTAATAATTAGAGTGTCGTTAATGAGGTACGCACGATAAAACCGCCGTGAAGAACAAAGACTTAAAAAAAAAGAATAAAAATTATATACATAAAATGCAGTATAATACAATGGTCATCCGCGACTGATCTATACATCGAACACACCATCGCGGTATACGCGCGTACTTATTTCTACCGTATGTATGTATATATATATTTTGTTTCTTTCATTATTATATATAATTTTTTTTGGTAGTTATTATATTATATATTATTGTGGTTTTTCATTGGTCTCTGTGCAGTCTCTGTCTGTACGCGTATATATTATGTGCGCGCGCGCGACCATAAAATAATGATTAATAACGACTGCGACGTACGCGTACCCGTGCACGTATATTAGGTACCTATATATATATATATATATATATATAAAATATATGTATGTGTGTGTATAAAAATAAAAGAAAAAAATTATATATACGTATCGTCGGGAAAGATGGAAAAAAAACGTGTATAATAATAATAATAATAATAATATAATAATAATAATGAAAATCGATTGGTCCGGAGGCTTGTGAAGATCAATTCCAGTAGCCGGACCTCGGCCCGCGGCTCCATGTCTAATTGCAGAACAATGCTCGTCGTTGTCGTATACTGCTTAGGCTATGCGTGTAATGTGTACGTGTGTGTGTGTAGACGAGACCAGTCTCCGGCACACTGACGGCAATCAACGTCGCCGTGGTCGTTATAATTATTATTAGAACGCCTGCACCACTATTATAATACCCTGTAGGTAGACTATATACCACCTTGTACGCGAGAGAAAACACTGCTGTGAAAAATTTTAATATCTAATATTATTTTTATTATTAGGTAGGTACGCGAGTACTTGTGTATACTGTGTTAAGTGATAATAACGCTCCAGAGCGACCTTGACGCTTAAACAAACGCTCAAATTTTTATGGTATCATTCGTCTAGCATCACGGGGTCATGCACGATATTCTCGTATAGGTTTATTTTGTTTATTTTGATTTTTTTGCATTCTGCAGTGTGGGGACTGGTGATTGACCAGTTCAAAGTCCTCGATGTTGACTGCCAAAATCTATATACATATATTTGTGGTAATTTATAAATACCAACAAATATTATACTCTTTTCTTCAAATAATCGAGTCCAACAACGTTTAATGTTTTAATTCTATCAGAGCAAAAGTATAAGATACTATCTTTAATATACATAACACATACGTATTGTATATATACTATTGTTTAATATTTACCTGCACGTATTCAGTATTGTTAGAAAATTTATTATGCATCACACTTTCTAATCCTAAAATATAAGTTCCATAATCTATTCAGCATTACAAACTGATAATTGTAATATTACATTCGACATATATATTATTATCATACCTATATAGTTTTTTTTTTTTTAAATAAACTGTTCATTGGTTGAAGTGATAACCTGGATAATAGGATATATTAAATGTTTAAATCGAAACGCATTTACTAAAAGTAAAATTTGTTTTATGTATAAAACTATAGTATTGTATTATGTAAGTATATTAAATATAGAATGATTTTTAATTACTTCGATTTTAATTTTTTTAACTCCCTTTCAGAAGCGTTATTTTTAAGAAGTTGTGTTTAGGCAACATTCTTTTGTGCTTTGTGGTCACTGCTCATCTTTGTGTGTATAGTCAATTCTAATAAATTATTGTGTGTACTTTTCACCAAACTGCAATATACTCATTACACACACATACATGCACATGTCATATTATAACCATTAGATCAAAATATACAAAATCAGTTTATGGACGCAAAATAGCTAATACGTCTGACAAAAATGTAAGTACTTCTAAATATTTATTTAAAAAAAATTTAAAATGTTGTATAGATAAGAACATTTTACATCGGTCGAAACACCTGTTAATTTAGAACATTTTTGACAGGAATAAACATTTTAAATTTTATCAATTTTTTTTCAAAAATATTGAATATATGCTCCGAACAAAGCATAAAAGCATAAACTTCTTTGACAAAATCAAAAATCTTTACATTTCATAAATCAGGCCACTATAAAAATACCTTAATACTTTTTTGTCAGCCACTAAGGGCCGTATTTATAATCAATTCCCAAGTCTATTCTTATCTTTTACTTTTAAAAGTAATGCTTAATCATAAGTATTCATAAACAGGCTTAAGTCATACTTTTAAAAGTTATAAGCAAAAGTAATTCTTATTCTTATTTTGATAACCAAAGTCATGGTCACACATGGTTATTGATTGTTATCACTCATTATCACTGTTAACACTCACGAATTGTATATTATTATATGATATTCGTTTTTATGTAAATACATTTTCAAAAAAATATCATTTTTTTAAATACGACTAGTCAAAATGGGTAAAGGACTTGCCTATTCAGCATCCGAAAAATCTTTAATTATTGAATTGATACAATTAAATAAAGTGGTGGAAAATAAGAAAACCGATGCATTTAGCATTCACGATAAAAACAAAGCATGGGAAAGTATACCAAAACTTTCAATGCGAGTGGTGATCATCCAAAAGTGAGTTGAATTTTAAATATTATATTTTATGTTTAATCATTGTTTAACGTTTTTAGTATTCTGAAGTAGAAGACGTGTATTAGATAGGGACTATACCTATTTTGATTATCAAAAATAATATTTAGACACCTTGCTAAGTTCCTATTGATGGTATTATATAATTGTTGTATCTACTTCTAAGATTAATTTATTACCAATTATTTATATAATATAATATGGTAAACCATGGTAGTTTTCTATTAGTGATACGAACAATTTGTTAAAATTAATTTCACACCCCATCATTATTTTAAAACAATTATATTATTAATTTATTTGATTTTAACAATTTATTATTTATTTATAATTTTTTTGGAATCAATCTTGCAAACTGCATATACAAATAATACATTATTTTAGGAACTTCCAACATTTTTGTTACATTTTATATGTTAGTAGTCTACTATAATAAAATTAGCATATTTTCAATTTTTTTACTATTTACTAATTTTATAGAGAATATTAAAAAAAATATTGTTTTATTAATACCTAGGTAGGTTATCATTTAATTTTTATTTATTATAATAAATTTACTCACATGATAATAAATTACCCTTTGGAATATTTTTATTTTAACTTAGGCTTTAGGCATAAATAAAAATAAAATAAATGACCTCCATATGACCATATAATATGGTGATTTCTATTGAAAATTATTTCACTTACCTGAATCTGTTAAAAAATTCTTTATCGTCATAAAAATCAATTGGATTTTGTATGTCTCTAATATATCGTTTAGGAACACGTTCATTATTTTCTTCAGCACGGTTGTAAAAATTAACTAATTCTACAAAGTGTATTATATCCATATTTTCAATTTTTATAAAACTAATCAATGTGATATGGTCAAAAACAAAAAAAATCATGAACGTACCTCGTATACAATATCATTATTATTAAAAGAATTTCTTAAGCATGGTCAAGACCAGTCTTTTTAAAATCTTCTGAATAAGTCATACTTTTCATTTTCTTAAGCTCGAGTACTATTTATGAATCTCATTTAAGTCATAAGCATGACTTAAGCAATACTTATTCTTAAGAATCGATTATAAATACGGCCCTAAGACTAAGGTCGTTGAAAAATTGATATGGTACATTTTTAGGGGTTTGCCTTAGCTGCAGGCACCTAAATCATATTATTTTTTTGAAAATTTTAATGCATCTAAATCGAAATTAAATTTATTTCATCACGATAGTACAAAATACAGCCCTTATTTATTGATTCTTAAATATTCCAAAAATTAGAAATGGAATAAATATTTTATTAAAGGAAAATAGGGGGATTGACATGCATCACTCTGTACAATTTGTATAATTTGTATAATTTAAGTGTTTATATGTTAATATTATTTGTGAATGAAAGATAAATGTTATAAATGTTATAAATGTTACTATAACAATATTGATAACTCTCGGTAATTTTGTATATCAAGATATATTTTTTATTGATGACCTACATACTATTTTGAAATTACCGTAGTATATATAACTATACATGCGATTTGTATATTTGTTGAAATAACTATCATATTAAAACTGTTTATTATGATGCCATATATGAGTTATGATATACCTATAATGTTTTAAATTGATGTTATATATTTTTAAGTTACATTTTTAATACAAAAAAAGCTATTAGGTAATTGTATTGTTATTTTTTTAGCAATATAATGTTTAACTTTAAATAACCAATGAAAAATTATGTTTTTATAAAATAATATCATTTGAATTTTTAAGTATCAAGTATAATTAAATATATTTGCATAGATAATAAAATTTTACCTTTTGTTATTTTTTAAATAATCATTTTAACCATTTTTTTAGCTACCTATTGTCTTAATCGATAAAATATAACTGCGCAGAAGAAAACTAAAATAATTATGTAATTTTTATAAATATAAACATGTAATAATAATCTTCATATTATTATTATATAATGAAATTAACTTCGAACTTACAATTAAACACATTCTCACGGAATGTCTTGCATAGGCACCTCGATGCAAGAAATCTCATATAATTTAGGCATTTATTGTTATTGTTATTAAACTTTTCCTTTATTATTATATGTAACACCTTTCAAAAAAAAAAACAAAAAAATGTTTCTTATCCCTGCAATGGCCAAGTTGCGAGGGTTATTTCTTTAATAAAAAAAAAAATATGATAATGTCACCTTCTATATTGTAAACCTATGTAATTTTATAATTGTAGGCTAATAATCCTTGTAAGTTGTAATTGAAGCCTGTATGGAAAAAAATGTACTAATGTACTAAAAATGATAATATACTGCGATGTATTACCTACAGTTCATACTATATATTGCGGTTACAGCAATATTCGTAGTATTTCATATATTTATGTTATAATTATTCATTAAAATATTAAAATTATATTTTTTTATATTTTATATTGTTATCATCTATTTTAGTTCTATAATATACCTACATAAATTATCGTATTTTTATTTTAATAATAATAAATTATTAACGTTTTAGTGTTTTACTTATTATTATTGCAAGGTAATTTAAATTTATGTAACAAAGATAATAGGTAAACCTTATGGCATTTTGATAAATTGTTTACATTTTCTATATAACTATTATTATAATTTATATACTATCTGATATATTTTCACCAACGAAAAAGTCCGCTATATATGTCCTATATAAGTGAAGAATTATTTGTAATACCTACCTATTCATGATTATGCCTTAATGTTGTGTTGTGGAATTTACATTCCTACAATATAATATAGTATATACATGCCATAAGTAGGTAACATAAGTATCGAGTGTTTTAAATTATTGTAATTACTGATTATATATCTTATAATGGTAAAAATTCGATATCATTTAACGAAAAATCAACTCATTTTTAAGAATCAAAATTATAAATTCCTAAAACTATAAACATAATTTATTAAAACAATGTTCTTGAAAATAAAGTTATTAGTCATAATATTACATTAGTGTTACATTTACTGTTACACTGTTTTTTTAATTAAGGTTATATATTTGAAATAAAATTATAAATATTATACAACATATACAATTAAATAATTGTATAATATTATTGGCAATGTTAAATATTTGTCAATGCTTAATTTAGTCCTTATACTGAACTTAAAGTTATGCCTCTATATTTTACAGAGTATACCTACAGGTAATATTATATGTAGTTAGTAGTTTGGTACTTAACCTGACCTAACGTATAAATAATATAATTAAAACTTAGCTCAGAGCCGATTAAAGCTAAAATGTTCTTAAAAACAAATAATATTCAAATATACTAACCTTGAAGAAAAAAAATCATAATATTATAATAGTATACCAACATATATACATTTTTTAAACGTATATACCTAGTCATATATTTAATTATTATTATAGATCATTTGGTATATTATGAATATAAGTATATTAAGCATAGTGAATACATACATAAATGTACCAACTTATACATTATTGAGTGATTCATATTTTATCATAATTCAGACTACCGGAGCAAATAGCTGATTATTATATTGTACATTTTTACGGTACGAAGGTAACAGAAGAATAAGACAACCAAAGAATGGGATAAAAACGGAGGTGGACGGTATAGTAGACTGATCTATACGGACATTATACACGCCAAGAATATTATCATTATTATTATTGTTATTACTAAGGTAGACAGTACAATTAAATTTTGACTCATTGGATGAATAACAAGTGCGTAATAATAAATTACATCCGTAGCAATGAGGTTTTCTTTATGCCTACGACAACGTTATTACCCGATTTTTATTTTTATTTTTTTATTATATTCTTTTAAATATACTTTTAATGTTTGTTTCTTCCGCTGGATGTCATGTCTATACTGTAGTTGGTATAAAAACTCATTGTGCTGTATCCTATTGCTTCTCGGGGATCCACCGCGCATACAATATATCGTCTGATAAAAATTAAAATAATTACATTTCGGTAATCGTTATAAACTTATTCTACAAAGGCAATAACAATTTGGGGTATTTAAAAAACAAATCTACCGAAAAAAAAATCAAATCAAACTTGGAAAATTCCGACACGATGAAAAAGAGAAATATCAATTTTTTGGGAGTAATTTAGATTGGAATTAGGAAGCTCGTATTAATTATAAAACACTTTGTTTGTAATTAATTACCCAGGTATAACAGTAATGTACACAATAACACAATACTTTCTGAGCGCATGGAATGATGAATTTTGTATTGATTTTATACAATGATGTGTGTTATTTTTTTCTTGTGTTTGACGTCACTTCTAGAGCCAATAAGAATATTTCAATCTTCAATTTTTATGGTGGCTTTAGTTAGAAAATTTGTCCTATTTTGGGGGTCAAAATAAAAAAAATTCTTAATTATTTTCAAAATAATTGAGAAATCAAAAACAAACAATAAAGGAAAAAGTGTAAATTTTACTCGAAATTGATTTTGTTTAGTGACTTATCTGTATGTTTTTGTATCAAAACATTGCATGAAAACAATAAAATAGTAACTAGGTAAAACAATAATATAATACAATCAGGGGTATAAATAAATATGTTTAGGTAATAGCTATAGTAGAATAAGTACTTGTTGTACATTAATTGAGCTTCAGTATACCAATTAGTTAGTCTCAAGGACCAAAGTACCTATAAAAATAATTGTGGAATAAATTGTTTATTTGGATCAACATTTATATATACCAATTCAATGCCATTCCGCATAAATAATGAGTACCTAATATAATAAAATCATTGATTTTTAATGAAAATTATTAAAGTTTAATATAAAACTCATTGATTGACACGTTTAGAATATTCAGTCGAATAGGTAGGTAAGCATTATTTTAATCGTATAATAGAAATATATTGTAGTATTATACACGTACAGTATGTGTTCATACTGACATCAGTTTATTTTACGTGGATTTGTACTTTTTCCAAACGAATTCAAATTGCATTTAATTATGGCTATTAATTTTACGATGAGATTACTTATAATGATCAATTTACCATTAACAAATCGAAAGTTGTTAACATTTTTAATAAAAAAACGTAATTTTTAAATATTTATCGTGTACCTATATTTTATAATGAATTAGGAAATCTCTACTTCATTAGCCTTTAATATATTTAATTAAAAGCACATAGAGAAAGTTGATCCAAAAATAATTTGTATGGTATACTTATACTGATTTGATGGTTGATTTCCAACTGTGATAAGCTATTGGTCTTGAAATCTGATCAGCTGATTAGCGATAGTCAAGACAACATACTTTTAAACAGCTCATATTATCTTTATAGGGTGATCCATTTTATAAATGGTAGTACATTTTTTTTAGTATCGATATTCAATAGTAGTTTATTTAAAGTAGTTTTATATAATATATTTACAGTCTACATAAAAACAAATTGCGTATAACTCGTTAATTTAATCATAATTTATTATGCATTTGATTCAATAGCTGTGTGATTACATATTACCTAACACCATGTTATTATTACTTCTTTGCATGATATAAAATAGATGATAGACTCAAGTTTAAATATTATGTAAAAAATCAATTTATATCAACTTTAGATTCAGCTGCTGTTAAATTATAATATATTTGATATTTTGGAAAACAGTTTAAGATCCCATAATGATCGGATAAGATATTCTGCAGATCCTACAGATTAAACTCAAGTATAGACAGAACATTGCACATACTTAGCCTCCAAAAATGAAGCGTCCCGTAGGGCAATCACATAACTTTCCATGCACCTATTTATTTTTATTTTTTTTCTTATTATTTATAATATAATATACAATATATAAATATAAATAAATACATATATTATATATATATATATATATATATATATATATTATTTTCAACTTTTCAAGTGACATAAATACTGCAGTGTTATCACTGTTTTTATCTTATATTTTATATACCTATACTAGTGGGGTGAACCAAATTACTAACAATTGATACCTACCTTCTACCTATATCGAATTTAGATTTTATTCAGCTGATAGTACCATTAGAACCTAACTGATAAATAAAAAAATAAAAACAATGTAGTCAACAGAATGCTTTATCATGCTTTCTGCAATAACTATCAATATTTCATTTTCCTGTCCGTTATCTTATAGTAATTATTATTTATTTATGTTCCCATTTTAATAAAATAGAAAAGGAAAATTTAAGTAATGATCAGAGGCGTGTCTAGGACCAAAATTCAGAACAGCTAGGTTTGGTTATAAAAATAATTTGTATAGTCAACATATTTTTAAATTTAAGAAAAATTGTATCATTCTTTTAAAGTCATAAATATATATGTGACATGTACATAAGATGATACATAAGAAGTTAATCAGGGTAGGCCCGGGCATACGAGGCCTAATGTGAAAAAAAATTGGTAAGTTCGTAAAATACATATTTAGACAAAAAATCAGGTAAAGCATAATTTATATGTAATTAAATTCCAACCACAGTATCTTTATACTATCTATATTGTACATACAGCTTAATATATTCTATAATATACCGAATTCTTGAGTTATGTTTGTATTTCAATCAGTGGTGCCGAAGTTCTAAAAATCTAGTAAGGCAAAAAGTATTTCAAGATATCTTAACATTCGAAAAAATGGCGTACCGTGGAGAGAAAAGAAGTCAATATGAAGCGGCCTTATCCTAAATTTTCAAAATATGTCAGCCCATGCCACAACCTTAACATAAGGTTCAGCGCCACTGATCTCAATAGTATATGCAAAATGTGGGTTAGATACCGTACTATAGTGTATTTTTTACTTTTATATCACTTTTTCTGTTTTAACAGATTTTATTACGATTTAAAATAGAGTAAAGAACTAATTGGTATTTTGCGAAATAAATAAGCTATTAGTAAATAGTAGGTATTAAACATAAAAACTTGAAAAGTAGAACACTTGATATGTATATAATTTGTTCTATGTTCAATTTTTTTCTGTGTCAGATGAGGGAGTGTTCTTAAGAGAGTACTTTCAATTTATGTATGTATGTATATATGAATTATGGAATAGGGCTCAGAATTGGATCATGCACTAATTTTATAATTAATCAATCGTTAGATGTTAAATTTCAACTCTATTTAGAGTTTTTATAATATGTATAATTTATTGACGTGTGTGTTAGGCACAATAACGTATAATAATATAACTGATTTTATTTTTATTTTCATAATACTGAAAATAAAAAATTTAAATCAATTTTATATTTTATATTTATACAATCAATTTATAAATCTGGGTTTTGGGAAATGTTAAAGTATAACAATATTAACCCAAATCAAGTTGTTAATTGTTATGATTTCTAAAAAGTTAAAACCTTTTTAGCCCATTAAATTGAAAGGTAATAAATTTAAAAAGAAATGTAGAATTTAACAAGTACCTGTTTAAAAATTATTAATACTTAAAAAAAAGTTTATACTTTTATTTATACGTTTATACTTTTTGAACTTGAAATGTTTTCTACGGTCGAATCAAATTTATTTAACAAAAATTTAAAATAATAATAAGCTACATGACTTAAATAAGTGTCTTTAAAATCAACACTTAAATCAACACGTTTCTGATTTACTAATTGACTATTTTAAATTTTTCAAATTAAAATTATGCAAATTTTAAATATTTCATTTTCAGTATTAAAAAGTAAAAATAAAAAATGTTATATTTCACGTGTAGCGCAATCATTAAATCATAGGTATACATATATAAATATTTAAAAAAAAATTAAAAACTATTGATTAGAACATAAGTTATTTCATATTTAATTTATTTACACTCTTTAGGTATAGCTAATCTAAATGATTAATTAAATATCATGTGCATATAAGTGTATATAAGTGTAGTACTGTATAGTGTATAGAAGTGTGAGTGTAATATTTTCTATAGAGCAGATGGAATAAGAACTGTTCAGCGGTATAAGGACCACCAATGCCAATGCCGGTAATTATTGTATAAAAAAGAATACCGTACCAGAAATTATTGTACACTCGGCGCACCTAGAACCATGCACGGTCATCAGATGCCACCGACCCGTGACCGTCCGCCAGTGTATCACTGACAAACAGCCGGTTATTCTTATCATAACTCGTATCTTATCAGTTCCAAAATATTGAAAACAAACTAATAATTATTGTTGATCGAGAGTTAATGTTTTGTTAATTGTTTTTTAAACAATAACCTCTTCACCAATGTGTTGAAGTTCTTTTTTCGAAGTTTTTCATTGTTAATTCACTGATTGCAAGACACGTCATATACGCCCTGATATCAAATAGGTATGTACATTTATCATACGTAATATTAACATCTATCGTTTGTTTTGGTTATTGAAAAATTATTATTTAATAGTGCAACGTATTTCTTCTAACGCATTCTAATTCAGGTATAAAAAAATTAGCGATCAAATTGTTTAAATTAAATTTCAGTTTATTGATTTTTGTATTTTGTTCAACGTCACCCGTTACCTATTACAATACAGTATTATTAATTGTTATTTCCAAAATATAATGTATACCGTATTTGTGCATTTTGTTACCATTCGATAAGTGAAATGAATTATTAATTTATTATAAATTATAATTTAGGATTTCGAAATTACTATATTATATTATTATGTGAGATTATAATCTTCGTACGTGTAAACCGTATGCCTACTTAATATTCCGTGGCGGGAACGTTTCATTTTAAATAACACACCAGTCGACACTGGTCAGTGTTGCCACAATTTCCCCCTCATTACTTGAAACTTTAATTAAAAAGTGAGTCGTCGCAGGGCACCTGATATATGTGAAACATGGAATTTATTTTGTATAGAAAATATGTATGGAAATTGAAATAATGGGTTTCAAAAAGAAACAAACATGTCATGTCATAATCTAAAACAAAATATTCAGATTTTTTTATAAAATCTTTATTTTAAAAGCGCATTGATGCTTCGCTTTCATGCATGTAGTGTTTTGCTAGCCATTTCTATAGCCAGTCTCACCATGCCGCATTAGATGTTTCATATCAACAATTTAAATATTTTACAAAAATTAAAGCCTATACAGTAACAAATTTAGTATATAATTAAATCGAGTAAAGTTATTATGTTTATTTAATTATAATATATTCATCTCATGGCTTGTTATGAGCTATAATATTCACGTTTATATTAAGTAATAATGAAATAATAATGAAGTATTAATATTTTTTTATTATTATTACAATGTACCTAAACATATTACACTCTTATTGATAACTTCATACTTTCATATTAAATAAATAATTATATATCTAATAAGTAATACGTTACAAACATTAATAGTTAACACACACCCTTTGATCGGAGTATTTAATAATGTTTACAATAAGCGGATACAGTAGGTTTAGAATACAATTGTCAGTATTAATTTTTATTTAATTTTCCAATGTTTTATATTAATGTACCTAGTGTATATATTTTGGAAATGTTCTGTGTAACTATAGGCACATTGTACATCTTAAAGGAAATGATTATAGCCTCTTAATTATAATACAAACTCGTAGCATCTATGTGCGTTTTAAAATTAATAGGCAATATAATATATAAATGATAAAGTATTATTGATAAACATTTATTAAATTATTATTAATTGCTTTTTTCTAATATTCGAAATATTCTCATATTAAGTATAGTATTATTTATCGTATTGATAATTTCTATATAATTTCGGTTCGTAAATTATACATAGGTAGTTGGTAAATAATTTATTCTTACAATAAAAAAAATATATGAAATTGAAATACTTAATGTTTGGAATTGATATTTATTAATAACTAGTGTAAAGTACCACAGTTAGTTAATGTGACAATAGTAGATTAGGTACACTGTAGTACCTAGTCAGTGTATGTTTAGTTTATATTTGTTAGACATGCTTGAATGTACACTTTTCTAACTAATTTATTTTTGCTATAGGTACTTGAAACGTAAATATTAAGTTTATGAACTGAATAGGTATTTAACATTCTATGTCCAAGAATATTCACATTGATCATAAATCATCCACTTAAAAAATATTTATTCAAATTGAAATAAAAATGTTAAAATTGAGAAAACTAGCGATAATACTTTAATAGATGTTAATTAGATAAGAAGGATAAACATTTTAATTTTTTTGAATTTCATTTATTGAAAATACTAATTTTTAAGATTTTTATTATATTATGAAATTTAAAAAAAATTTAAATAAAAATATATTTAACTAATAATATTGTAAATTAAGCAATTCATACTTTGACAATGAATGTTAGGTCAAGTCAAATTAAACTGAGTTATACTAATGGAATTTTATTCCATAATAACTTCTAAGGTATATTTTCTGTTAAATTATTTATGTGAGTTTAAAGATTTCTGTTCCTAGATTTATCTAAAAAAAAAATATAGTTTTATGTACAATAATTTGTTATTCTTTTCTTTTCCGAAATATTTCTTGGCATTAATAGAAAATTTTAATTAAAAAAAAAATTATAGAAAATCTTTATGTTATAATTTTGATTATATTTTTTAAAATAAGAATCAAGATCCGTATAAACATACGAACACGTATAAAACATAAAGTAATTTTTTTCAAAATTAATTTCAAACTTAAAAATATCATCAGCACATTATTTGTTTTCTTTCTTTCTACCACTCGCAATTTGTACAATTTTCGTTCAGCAGAACCAACCGTTTTTTTTAAACTTAAGTTTGGTATAGGGCCTATCAAACTTAAAATTATGAAAATTATCTGTGTTCTTACGTGGGCTTTTATACGATATTTACAATTTGTATGGGAATTATAAGTATGCAGATGGTTAGAATTTAAAAATTTTCTTATCATACTCTCTAGTTGATATATTGCATAATAATGTAATAACACAGTTGATTTTCTTAATTTTAATTCTAAAAATAGGTCACTTAGGTCTCTTTATTCTTATAATATACCTAATATTACAAGCCTGATTCTGCTGAACGCTGAACGCAAATTTCAAAAGTTGTGCATGGGTTAGAGAGAGAAAACAAATATTGTGCTGACATTCTCATTTTAATTTTATTTAGATACTTTTATACAAAATAACAAATTTAGATTAATCTTAAATCTTCTTGCAATTATAGTATAATATTGTAGATTAGATGTTTATTAATGGGGTTTCTTCTACACAATTGAACTCGATTAGGTATTTACTTCGAGCAAAATTGCTTTAGATTATCTTCATTGAACTGGTTTTTTTTTAATCTTTTTCATCCGCATTACGAGTGTGAATTAGTCTTAAATGCAAATGCATAACTTCCGTTTAATGTTTCATTTATTATTATTTTCAGTGCTTTTTACGTGCTAATGTTTCGCACGAACAGGTTTAAATAATATTTCATAAAGTATTATATCCGTTCAATGAAATATCTCGCGATGATCATTGGCTGCATTACAGTCGATGGAGTAGTGCGGAGAAGTTATTTTTCTACTACCACTCAAAATTATGTTTTTATTTCTTTTATTTTTAAATATGCTTTCGTTTGCTGAGACTTAGACGGAGTGCTTCCGTTGCAAGTCACCGCGTCCTTACCAACCAAAAAAAGTTAAACTGAATAAGTGTATTGACCTGAACAAACACCTGGTAACAATGATTTAATCTTATTGGGCCTAAGTAAACATACAACATTCAAATTAATAAGTATCTATCTATACACGAAGGAGAGGGCGGAGTGGCATTGAAGAAAAAGAGCTTAAGTCATTTCTTCCTCAACAATCGGTCGTTGGTTTTTTTGTGTTCATAATGTAAACATTTCTCATGGGGTTCTCACTAATGATTTATTATTACAATATTACTTCTGTGTGTACTTCTTATTTGTATTACTTTTATTTTATTTGCATTTTTTCTATCATGTAGTATTATTTGTTAGAGAAATTAGTTAATTGATCAGTGATCTACAAAATACAAAAAACTTAGATATTTAATATTAAAAGGTTTTTATAGCCATTCCAATTGTCCAAAATGTCACAAAAACTTTCTACAAACGCACGCACTCCAAGTTCCACAGCAATTGCAATCCCCTGATTTCTGAGCTATCCACCAACGCTATTCCTGGTGACCCCAGAAGACGTCTTAAACGTACCTACCTGGTGTCGTGACCTACTCATCTAAAATTGTATATATACCTCTACCTCCCCTTAATCTTGTATACTCTCTCTTGCTGGCACATTAAAATCCTAACCTTAAGTGCCTCCAAGGGGTGGCTTCTTATCTTCTGACACTCAAGCCATGTCACCTCCATCACATACGCTTATTGTAAAATAATATTTACAGATTGTGTATATAATAATATATGATAAAAAAAAACAGTGTTTATAAATTTGTTTGCATTTATTTTTGAACTTAAATTTATATAATACGATTTTTAAATAAAATTGTAATTATAATATTCGTTCATTAAAAAATATTAGTGAACTAAATTTTATCTAAATTTTAATTTATGTATTTGCTTCAAAGTGATTACTAATTTTATAATTTAGGAATATATATCTATTAGTAATAATTTAATAGTTAACTTACGAAGTTTATATAATCACAATTACTCAGGCACTCGCCACTCAGCTATACCAAAATGTTGATATTGTTACAAAATATTAGATTTTCTAAAAGCGTGAATTTTGAATACCTATAGGTAACCTATAGGCAGTTACAAAAATTTAGTTTTATATAATTATCCATAAAAACTTGGTACATTAAAAATTTCGATGAATAAATGAAAACAATGCTTCGATTTCTTCATTACTTAAAAACGTATTAAAACTAATCTTTGATCAATGTTTTTGAGATACCTACCACTCATTGTATATTATATAAAATTATGTTCTCAATTTCATACATGCATATATTATACATATTTTTTTATTGACATAGTGTTGTCTGTAACCCCGTAGAGTGCATATATTATTTTTAAATTTTAAATATATTTAATATGTTTGTCATGTATTTATTAACACGAATGAAAAAAAAACAAATACATGTATAATGTTGAGGTAACGATCCCATGGTTGTTTAGTATTCTTCTTGATAGTCCATTGTTTTTTTTTTCCATCATATCGGGTGGTCATAGCACCAAGATATATTGTCCAGACGTCCACTACGTGACAGGTAAATGCTTCTAAATTATTATTCTTTACGTTTTTTAATTGACATATTTATTACATTACCTATTGAAACATCGCAAAAGAAATAATAAGATATAATTTTGAATGACAATAATAACAATAATATACATTAAGTTTTCCTATAGTTAGTAAATAATCAGTGCATATTAACCTAATATCAACTGGATTAAAAATATATTTTACTTCATTTTGCAGATTTCATGAATATATTATACATTTTATAAATTGTAAGTTTATTTGGCAACGATTATTTTAACATTTCAACGTTTAATTAATAAAAATATATTTATTTTTATATCTATATGGCAACGCATGATGTGTTATTATAATAAACACGTATAATTTTTAATTTAGTATTATTGAATTATCGATTGCACTGTAACATAAATTACACTCGGTTGATGTGATTAGTTGTACAAATATTTTTCTTTAACTGTGAATTAGTTTTAATTGATATTTGATAACGTTGACTTTCATAAATTATTTACCTGTAGGTTTATAATATGATAGAAAATAAAATACTATACCGTATACCTATAATATCCCTACTATATGATTGATAACAATATAATATAGCTAGAAAAATATTTGCTAGAAGTATATTATTTTTAAATTATGGGTATTAGTTATGCTTAAGTTGAATACATTTTTGATTAGAATTTTAATTAATTTATAATATAATGGTTTCACTAAAATTTAAAAGCGTAATATAGGCATTTATGAAATAATGAACAATGATGTATATACATACTACCTACATAATAATAATAATATGCATATTAGGCATCATGATAATTATTATGATTCATTTCTGTTTTTCACAGTTCTGTAATTCATGTATAGTAATTAGTAAACGGTCTTAAGAATAGTAAAAATAGAGCATTTTTAGAAAAGGCAATTTATTTATAATTGTGGTAGGTAGGTATATTATTATATTTATTTATCTTAACAAACAGTTTAACTAAGAGAAAACAAAAACATCTATTTTTTCTGCTTAGTATTTTCAAATTGATCTTGGTGCAAAATTTACAAATTTTTTAATATAATTATTTATATTTGAAAACTTTATGGTTTAGCTTGTTTATATTTTACAATAACATGCTATTTTTATATTTAAAATAATTTCTTACTATTTTTTTTTTTTTTTTTTGAATAATTAAGTATTCGCATGATATTGTATATGGCGAAAAGCTGAAGTTTGAATAATTAGATACATTGAAATTTAAAATATTCAAAATATTTTCATTTATCTTAAAATAAAATAATTCAATGATTTTTTAATACAACTGAGAGGATAAAAAAAAACATTGAGTCTGGTATTTTGCACTCAACTATGGTAGGATTTTTTTTTAAATTTATGTGTATTTTTGAATACAATCATTTATAAATCAGAATTGAATGTCATTTAGTCATATATATTTATAAGTCAAGTAAAATGTGTTCTTTTGTATTGATTTTTAGTTCATCAAGTAGGCATATAGATTATAAAAATAATAATCATGAAGAAAATAATATTTTCATACTTTTTTAGGTTTTGTTAAGATAGACGCTCAATTATTTTCATACTTTGAATCTAATAATTGACTATTTGTTATTTATAATATGTTATAATATGTTTCTTTTATGGTTATTATTATTTTTTGATCACAACAAAATATATTTTATTTTATGTTGAAGATGTATTCAATTGATTCCAAGAAGCGTGCTGTGAATTTGTTCTGTTAAACGACACATTTCTTATAATATCTAGCTGGGAATATGAATTCGTACGGCAAACGTGGATTAGCCAAGGTAATAGCTGAAAAGGCGTTACTCAGCGAGTCCTTGAAGAACTTAAACAAAGCTACCGTAAGTGTTTATTTAATTCGCATATTATAATAATATAATGGCTGATAATTTATAAGTGCAAGTAGGTATATACACATACATAAGTGTAAGACATTCCGTTGTTTATAATCGGTCACAAACTCTTTAGACTTCTATGTTTAAAATATATGCCTGATATAACATTTAATAATATTTTTATTATAGAGACCGTAAAAAATAGACAAAATACCTGGTATGATGAAGATTATTATATTAAGTTCCTTTCAAATATTTGACACGTTACACGTGTACTATAATATACGTTCAGACAGTGATACCTAATGATTTTCGATATATCGTTTTAGATGTAACAACATAAAATCATTCTCGAAAACACAAACAAATATAACCAAACATAAATATAATGAAACTCATTGTTTCGTAAACCAATGGATAATAGCGTTTCTAGAATTATGGATGAATATTTTTCCTATTAGCATACAAAATCGATTTGGGCTATAAAAACAACCTGGTTAGAATAAATCTTTTTCGAAGTTCTAACATTAATGTCTAAACGGCTGGAAAAATGAATCATTAAAACTGTATGGAGTTTTTTATTGATGAAATGGCAAAACATTGTTATTGAGTCTAACCCATTAATTTCATTTTATTGCTTAATTTTTTTTTCGATACTATTATTGTGCTTACAATAAATTAATAACTATGTGGCGTTTGGCAATTAATTTAAATTAATTCAACGTTAAATTTAGTCAACGTTTGATTATATATTGCAGACTGCTATACATCTAGGAATTTTATAGCACCTATATAATATGATTTAGGTACATTTGGTATTAATATATTATATTATTATACATATAGAAAGTATTATCAATTGTATCGTTTAAAATTATCACACTATACAAATTGTAAAAATTATTTTAGTTTAATCAAGGTTATATGCATAATACAATATTTCATACTTTTTATATTTTGCTAAAATTTTACTTGAAGTTTTGTTAATAACTATTTATCTACAAGTATTGTTATATACCACATTTTGTGATGATGTACCGCATTACAAAAAAACCATAAACGGCTTCAATTGTTGTATATTTTTTATTGGTTATATTTTTGATAGGAAAATATTTGCTATTCAAACTTATTGTTTGGTAAGTTAATAATTATTAATTAAGTTGTACATAAATAGGACAACTATTTACTTTTAGATTTATTAATTGATTATAATATGTGATAAGTATTATTTATTATTACCTCAAGTTAAATCATTAATATATTAATACAACGATCCTAACTAAATTGTTTTTAGTAAAATAATTTAATTCTACTTCAACTCCTCGCAGTCAATAAGTCAATTATATATTGATATTAGTTTATATAGCTAATTATTTTGTCAATTTTATTGAATATGGTATACATTTTTATTTTTATTTTTACATAATCTATTGTCTACTTTTAAATTTGTATGATAACATTCTGTTAGAGAATATTGAGTATGTATATTATAATGAAATCGTAATGCAATAAAAATAACAAAACATATACACCCAGTAATTGTGTAATTTACCCTCCAACCAAAAGACAAATGCTATTGCCGAATTTAAGGAAACTCTCTGGGGTGAGTTTGGTTCAATTACACGTGTATCATCTAATCTTGTGTACGTTTAACCTATTAAGTTACATTCACTACTTGACCGTTTGATTTTATCATCGGATTTTTTTGCCAAAAAGAGGGGCGTCGTTTTAGTTTCAATCCCTAGTTCTACAAAAGGGGTTTGTTAGACAATATTGAGTTGAGTGAGTGAAACCTGCCAATACTTGTTAATACGTATAAAGTGTGTATACCAGCTATATTATGTGTATATGCTATGATATATACTTTCCCTTAATGTGTTTCGAGTTTTTGTTTGTTAGACTTAATATATATATTAGTAAATATTAATATTAATAATTGTGGTTTATTCTTTGATAAATGTAAAATAAAGTGTAAAACCAGTTTTAAATTATTTCAGTAAACTTATATTATTTTATATTCAGAAAACACTACCAAGTGGAAATCTATTAATTAATAATAAATCAATAAAAATAAACCGAAAAGTGTATAATAAATAAAAGTTAGGTCATGTAGTATGTACAGATTATAATAGGTATGCAGTATGCTCTAAGATAATGTTTATTTACAGAATGAATTTATATGTATGCTCATCTTCATTTTTTCTTTTATAGTATAGGTACATTTATTGAAATTCTGGTTCTAAAAAATTTAAATACTCCTATAGATCATTTTAAATTTCTGATATTTTTGGTCCTACTTAAAGTGTGCCCTGTGGCAATACAAACTTATTTTTTTGAATGAGAACCCCATTTTTACAGAAAAATATTTAACGTGATTTCTTTTAAAAATTGTTGTATATTTAAAGCAAAATTCTAATAATTAGTTTCTGAGTTATTAAAATACTCATACTAAGAATAAAAATCCTTTAAAATGGTTTTTTTAAATTAGAAACTATATGTAATGTTAGATGTAGTATTTATTGTACAAGAATCATTTTTTACAAATTCTTTATAGTAATAAATTAATAGTGATTACTCACTTTTACAAATTTTCTTAACTCCCTATATACCTACTTAATCCATTACCACTGATATATTATCCTTACTACACAAAGATACATAACTCAAAAACTACTGGGTTGAATTTTGATAAAAAAAATATCTGTTTAATAGGTAATTAAAAATTAAAAGGGCAGTTTCTATTTGAAAAATGGGAGTTTGAGTTGTCACAAAATTATTTTTAAGTGGTACAAAAATTTTAAGGATTCGAAAATATGATCTTCAGGTGTATATAATATATTCGAAATCAGAATTTTAATATATTTATAATTTAAGCATAAAAATAGGACGAGCATGATTAAGAAATCACAAATGTGCATCATAAGATATTTGATGTAGTAATAACATTAATTGATTAATAATATCATAAACTATTTATATTATAGGTATAATAAATGATCAGAACAGGAACATTATTTGTATTTGGTATCAAAATTTGAATAGCCAGTATAGTACATTTAAAAAAAAATTTAAGTAATGTAGAAAATATTCTGATGGTAAAATATGATTGGGAAGTCTAGACGATATAAAAATTATATATTCAATAATGAGGTGTTTTTTTAAAATATATGACATAATGTATTGTGCATTGCAAGTGTTTACAATATTAATATACGGCTTTAATAAATGTAAATGTTATGTGAAAAACTACGGATGCGTATTATTACTTTAAACTTATTAATAAAACATTTTAAGATATATTGACAAAACTTTCTAGATAATGTATTATTATATAAGAATAAATGCAATTATTAAAATGCAGTTGAAATTTCTAAATGTTATGTTAGTTGAAAAAACGCTACCTAGAAAATTAAAATACACTCAGGATTTTTAAGTACTACTGATGACATTATTTTGCTGCGATTTGTAGGGCACCACAATAAATAGTTTTTAAATGATTTTGTCGTATTACTTATTAGTCACTATACGTTACATAAATCATCTATTATATATGCCCATGTTTTATAATTTTATTTAGCCAAATTAAATTTTATCCAGTTTTATACTTGATCAGAATCTAACTTCTGACAAAAAATTATTAAACAAATATGCCATTATTTATTATTGGGTTGATTTGTACCACTTATATAGGTACTATAAGTAAACAATAAAACGCTAAAACATGGATTATTTTACAGAATGCATATTTGACTTGTAAGTACTTGACTTATAAGCTATTATTTCTAATTTACTAATTAATTTAAATAATTTTAAAGAGGATTAAAATGATAAATTGATGAAACATGAAAAATTACTTTTATATATTTATTATTAAGTTTGTAGGCATTGTTAGCAGTTATTATATTATACATTATTGATTTTAACCATGAACATTGAATAACCAAAAAAAAAAAAAAAATGATTTAAATGCAGCTATAATAAAAATAAAATAATAATATTATATTATATTTTATGAAAACATTACCAACATACCTAGCTTAATTTATTTTGATTCTATATTACTATAGGTACGAGTATTACCTAGGAATTATAATTTAAGTTAAATATATATTTATTATTATATTAATATTATTATTATTGTTGTTATAAAACTATCATAATAGTTTTTAAATAACGTGTTAACAAAAATTTAATATTTAAAAATGTATTAAAATTCTATGAACTACATAATAAATAATATCAAAGTGCATCATAGAAGTTTCGATTGAAATATTAATATTTTAAAACTAATTAAGCTTTCCATTAACTTCTATGATATAATAATTTTTCATTATAAATCAATTCGTTATCGTTTTATATTAATTCGTTTTTTATGATAACTGGTAAATTATTGTTATCAGTGGTATTTCCATATTTTTTAAATTAATGCAAAGAAAATTAGATATGTTCCTCGCATAGTATAGTGAGTTGGTTATACGTTAACGCAAAGCTTAACGTTTATTATGGATTTCCTATATGTAGTATATGTATATGAGGAAATGAATACATACACTCATATAAATACGTCATATATAACGTTCATAGAAAGCGGCGGCCCACTTGTCCAAAATTGATTCCAACGTGTTCTTTAGTGTGTGCGTGTGTTCATATAGGTATATACAACCTGCAGTGTATAGCTCAGTAGCCATGCACTGTAAACTGCCTCCACCTGCTATATACCTTCTCTTCCGAGCTACGGCGGTGGACAGGATAAGTTCGAGTGGTGGAGGAAGAGGGGTTAAGAATAATTCAACCGTGGTTCGGTGACTGAGAAATTGAAACGAGATCCCTCCTCGAAGAGACGACGTCGGGTGGTGCGCGCGAGTGCGAGCGATTGGGAATTTGCGATTGTGCATGTGCGAAATGAGATTTGATATGTGTAGTGGAGAGGTAATATTCGCGCGCATTCTCCTTATATATAAGTATAGTATATACAGGCGGTGGCGGCGGGAGCGTTCATCAGGGTCGCCGTCGTTCGGTTTTTTCTTCAACCTCCCCCCCCCCCGTCCTTATAACCACCCCTTTATCATACCTCGACACCCACCGACCGTCTCTCGCACGTTATATTCTTCGCTTTGCCGTCGCCCTCGCTCTTGATGCGACCCGTATGTGTGCATGATGTCTGAGCCCCGTTAGAAAATTGCCGAGGAAAAACTCATTTTCGCATTTTCTTCCTTTACACACAATCCGCTTGTACACACACACGCGCACACACACCCACACACGAGCTCGCGCGCTCGCTCACACTCTCCGCCCACTTGAGCGTGTGTCTGTATATGTGTGTACGTTCTACTTCTTTTTTATCCGTAATTCCTTTTCGCCGTTAGAGATCCAATCAGTTCTCTGGTTCCTCCGCCCCTTCCGGGATTTTTTTAACTTTGAATTCCCCGCCGCTGCTGCCACACGTTCTCCTCCACCGGCGTGTTAGCGTGTATACGTACGATATATATATTGTACATACATATGTGAGTGTGTGTGTATTCGGGCAACGAGATTTTGGATTTTTCCGCTTCGGGGATCCCGCAATTTCCTAGTCGCCTGATAGCGAAGAGGAAAAAAACGACGACAATGCTGTGTGGTGGTGGTGGAATGGCGAAAAGAAATATACGCCAAGCAAGCGAGCAGGGTGGTTTCTTATATTATGTGGATATATACATATGCATATACATTCAGATGAGAGCGTGTGTGTCCCCTTTACCACCGCGCCTCGTCATCGGTTTAAGTCGACTGTTGCATACATTATAAACGTTCAGCTACCCGCCTGCCATCATACCACCACTATCTCCGCCGCCGTCATTTTGTTTGTTTTTACCGCCTTCGGAGTCCTTTTTATCCTTTTCTCTCTCACTCTCTTCTCGCTCCTATTCGCCCATGACGTCTATCTCGCAGGATCGATGTGTGCCTTTTAATATCCATCCGCTCAGCATATACGCATATTGTTCTCGGAGACCTAACCCGCCGTGCACCAGGCGCCCCCTCCCGGACACGCCCGCCTTAAGTGGAATATATATATATATACGCGCATACCGTTTTTAGTACTACCAAAACCGTTTCTATTATTTCTGTGTTTGCTTTCGAATTGTTAAAAAGCTTCGTGTGCTGTGACCCGTGTACCTATATAGGAATACGTTTGAAAATAATTACTATAGCTTATACGAATTAAGATTTGTGTGAATATTGAAAAATATTAAATGAATTATTATTATTATTATATTTAGAGACTATAAATTGTTTATAAAAAATGAATATATACCTACCTTATATTATTGCTTTTTGCAACCATCTAAATATTGATTCTTAATATTATTTAACTGTTATTGTATAGGTACATATACATAGGATTATCAATATAAGTATTATATGTTCATATTCTATTTTCCTAATCTATACTATACAAAATAATTTATAAAAATATTCGTTTATAAATTAAATAATACTGTTATGAATTTATGATAATCAAATAATTATGTAACATTTTTATTGAACTTTGGTTGTTTAAAATAGTAACTACTTCTATTGTTTTTCAAAATAATATATTATCCATAAAAGATATCTATAATGTAGGTATTTTATGTAGACAAGTAAGTGGTCATAAATCGGGACCCTTGAAAAATAATATCTGAAGGCAAAAAACAGAAAATATTTGTAACGTAAAATCAATTGTTTTTTTCTATAAATGTATACACTATGTTTAAAAAAAAAAAAACAACAACAACAAAATTTGGATTTAAATTTGTTTGATAATTTTCATTTAGTATAATAGATATTTATATATTATATTCTAATTTTTAAAAAGCTATTTTTTTCTTTTTAAAACTATTCAATACTGCATACACAACTATTTATATAGCAATGATATTTTTATATTCAGTACTAACGTCTGACATTTATTTTATAACCAGTTAGCCATGTAATCGTGCAAAATATAATATAAGAACAGTAATTTCCATCATCTTGAAGATCACGATTGTGAATCTTACGGGGATGGTAATAACTAATAATAATTTGAGTTACGATTGTCTCAATGGGTTTTATGAAGAGAGCGATAGTAATTATTTTAATTATTATTCTATATAATCGTAACGTCGTGTACATGCTAAATTATTATAAATGAAGGGGGCCATTTAGGAGAGCAGATGTTTTTATTATTTAGTACTATAGTATAATGAATAATAAAGTATAGTAATTATTGTTGATTGGTCATACGTTTGCGTAAATGAAAAAAGGGGCATGGCCTTTTTCTATGTAAAAATAATATCCGGTCTTATAATAAGTATTTCTCTTTTAGGCAAATAATGAAGGTTTCATTACCGTTTCCTATAAAATATGGGGACCTTATTAGGACATTCGCCAAGTATAATTTGAGAGAACTGCAGTAATAGTATTTTGGCTTGTTCGGTTTTGGTTTCTTTTTGAAGGCTATTTTTCAAACAAATTATTAATAAGTAATAACAGTTATGAATACAAATAGATATCAAAGTAAGCTTTATGAAAATTCTCTATCTAAATTAAATCATAATATGTATTCATGTATATTTACATAAGTAATATTTAGAAACCTTCTATCTATTATCTTTTAATAATTTTAAGAACAACATTTAAAAAATAATTTGAATACGCCATTGAAATTGTTCTTACGATGTAATCATTTTTGCTGAATATGGTTATTCATTATTATATTCATTCAAAATGTGTGTGTGTTTATTAAAGTAAAATATAATTAATACTTTTTTAGTTACAAAATATATGTTTGATTATTTATACGGGCGGTGACAAGTATATTTTAAAATCAACAAAATCTAATCTATTATTTTATATTTGACATTAAAATTTTTTTAGTATTTTTGAATGAGTATATTATGCATAAATTAAAATATATTTTTTTGGAAGTAACGAATTATTGTTCATAAAAATACAGGATACTCGACTGTGTCGATATATTTTATGATAACCTTATAAATTCACCTTTTTTGTAAATATATAGTTGCCTGGTTACATTTTAGTTTCTGGGAAGCGTGATAAATGTGTTAAATATACAACCACGAGTTATTTTTTTGTGTTTAGTTTGTCATCACTAGTGAAAATGCTTCCATCCTAAAATTTGGTGGTAAAAAACAAAAACAAAATTAACTTAAAAAGGGATGTTTTTATATCAATTTTGTTTTATTGAAATTTAACAAGGAATAACCTTAGATACTTCACCAAATATTTATCCTAGTAAATTATAGACGTGATATAATTTTGAAATAATTTAACTTGTTTTGTGTTATTTATTCATATTTGAAATCGTATTTTTTAAATTCTGAACTGAGTGAAAATGTATTGATTTAACAATGATAACTTTTTGTATTGCAATTAATGAAATAAATTACTTTTATAATTTAAAGCAATATACACATATTTGGTATTAAAGACTGACGCTCAGAATAGTTGTTACTTGTTTGTATATGATGATAAACGATTTTAATATTGAATTTAACATATCCATTACATTGAGCCAAATGATTCTAGGTCCTAATGTACTGCAGAGTAAACCCACTTAACCAATTTTTTTTATTACATTTATTTAAAGTCAAACATTTTGAGTATACATAAAACTTCATTATACATAAAACTTTTTTTTACAGTAATTAAAAATATAAATATATTATTACATGGTGACATTTTTTTGTAAGCGTTTTAAGCTTAGACTTTGATGAATTTCGTCTATTAAACAAGAAAATATGTAAATTATTATTGTTTGGTTACAAATTCATAAATTTTTTTATATACATAGATTGTACTTGAAAGCCACTTTCAATTTTTACAAGTGTTTGTAAGTTCAAATTTTTACAAAGTTGAATGTTTGAACGAAAAATATTGATTTTTTCTTAAATTATATAATTTGAAACCCCATATTGTTTCATATTGTTATAAGAAAAGGTATTATTTTGTGTACGAACTTAATATTTTTCGCTATTACGTAATCAATTATTTTCTTTATAAGATTGTGTGCTATTTTATTACATGGACACTCATTAATATTACCTATTCTTCGCGGTACCTTCGTTATTAAGTTTATAGGTGAATGATACTGCCTATAATTAATATAGTATAATAAAATTATAATGGCATGCTATATTTTTGTCAAAAATATATTGATCCTCTTAATAACGTATAACTAATAGAAAAAAAGTTGATTTGTAATTATTAATACATACATTATAATTAATATTAAAAAAAAAGTGAAAATTAAATTAACTGTTATAATATTATTTTAGGTAGGATATTTTCTGATAGTAATAAAATAATAATATGCATAAGAAAAGTAAAGTCTGAGATAAAATCATTTCAATATTTAAAATATCAAGAAAATTTCTTTTCTATATCAAATCATATTATGATTATAAAAATATATAATAATCTGATAGACGTTTTCCATGAAAAATAATAAAAATTTAAAAAAAATGTTATGGTGGAAAATTATTTTTGTGAATATTCACAATAAAATGTGATTACTCAGAGAACCGATGATGACGTTTAATATATTTTCTTTTCAACTTCATATTTATGCTATCTTCAATTAACCGGTCTTTAAGTGCTGCAACGGCAGCCACATATCTTCGTAGTTTTTGCTCACTGCCGTATTGCCGTCTTGTAAAATTGGTTGGACGGATGCCGACAAAAAGATGATTAACTATATTATACGAGCGCAATGTGTGATGTATAATATACGATGTGTGTACGCATAAAGGTACTCCCAATGTGTTCTGGGTAATTAAACAATGCGCAGTGAAATACCGAAAAGCGGTTTTTTTATGTTGTCCATTGAATAATACTCTTGGTGTTTGTGTTATTGAAAACGCATGATAATTCCTTTCACTCAGAAAATAACGATCTACAATACGATCCATTCGTTAACACGCGTTTGTGCGCTCATTCCGATTCGGCGGCTCATACAATACACACACACACACACGCGCGCATACACAAATAATAATAATAATATATATATACATATGTGGGTACAAGTGTATATTGTACCTATATATATGTGTTATATTTTTTTTATTATTTCCATTCTTTTTATTTCTAAATTCGCCCAAGTCATCGTTAATGACATAAAAAACAAGATTGTACTAATGAAGGGCCGCCCTCTATTTCTCGGTTCTCCCTCCCCCACCCCTCAATTGTTTACGACATTGCCAAGTCATTGCCACACAACCAAAAAGGTAACACGCACGAAAAATAAAAAATTAAATTAAAAAAAAAACTACCGCAAAGAATATTTTATATACTTGGGTTACAATAAAGTTTTGATTATTCATTAGTGGGGACCTCGTGTCGCCGAGAATGTAGCCGCCATGTCTATTGCATAAGCTCATTTGGGCAGCATGTATGCGCGTGTAAGCATCATTACAAAAAACTATGTGTTTGTTTGTATAAGTGTGTGAAACCAGCGAATATTTGTATGCACGCGTTGAACAATACAGTAATAATTTATGAATGATCAAAATCGATTTATAATATATATATATATATATATATATATATTACTTGTATTTACACACTTTTATAAATTAGGGAGCTGAATTAATGTGTGCATAATTTTTATCATAGATATAATATAATTTCCTAGCAAATTAGATGGTTCGAAAAATATATAGGTTAACGGGCGTAACATACAGGTCGCAAACAATCAATATTTACAGCGCATTCAACTAATATAATATGATATAGCCATTATTGGTAGTCAATAATCTTATAAAACACTTAGATTTAGTAACCAAACAATTAATATGCAATTAATGATTTCACTTTAAGTCTAATGGCCTATGTTGCCGAGGGCATATTATGTACAATTAAAAAAAACAAAATCTTATAAAATATTTATATTTTAATATAATAAATTGTATAAATAATTAAGATGATAAATAATTACAATAACAACAATAATAATAATAATAATAATATATATTTAATGATTTATCGTATTTTGATAGTTAAAATATAACAAATAATTTAACTCATATCGAAGTGTCTCCTTTTGCGCAAGGAATGCTAATTCTGTGATACCTCTTTTTCTTCGTTAAGGTCTCACAATCTCTTATATTTTGTATATTGTTACAGATTGCGAAACAAAACATTTAAATTAATAATAATTTATAAATATTATTAACATATTAACAATATTTAAAATATTATGTTTAAACATGGTTTTTAGTTTGACGTTAGTTATACATTATAAATAAAATACGATTATTACAATTACCATATTTTTATTGTTATTTTTTTTGAATTATACTTTTAATGTGGCTTAACTAATAATGGTGTGATTAACAGTATTTATTGTTGGTCAACGGTGATTGCAACAATGATTATATAAAAATCAACCACTACTTTCTCATTTTTCAGTTTGTCAGTTTATACCTAATGACTTTTCTTCAATTTTAATAATAACTACTTTCGTAGAAGAAAGAAACATAATTTTTCTATAATTAGTTCATAAAGTATAAAGTAATACAATTATAAATTAGATTTAGATAATTACCGTACCGCCATAATATGATTAATTACACAATAAATTTGTCATAGACTTTAATAATAAGGGTTATTTACAAAATAGGCATTCTAGCTATATCACTGTTAATTTTAATAATTTTTATTATTAAATAAATATAATGAATACTTATAATACCTACTAGTATTATTTAAAGTTATATATACATATTGCTTATACCATCACTATATATAATGACACACGCATAATAAGTACATTACTAAATTATTGTTATTATTGGACATATAATTTCTGTAAAATAATTTGAAGTAATTTTTTTTTTCATATTTTAAAATATTCCCAGATTTAATGTTAAATCCCTTAAGTGTTTCATGACCATGCAACTGTATTCATTGTTAGACTTATCTGTATCTATTTTGCCTACCTCGGAGCCGTGGTAAATTATATGCATGTTTTATTAATTTTCTGAAAGTAATAGAAGTATGTATAAGTAAATTGGTTAATGACATTTTATTTTAATTTAAAATTATTTATTTTAATCTACTATCATATTCTATTAAAATGTTATAGGTTTTTGATAAATATTATATTTTGAGTATTTTATAGCAATAATATGCTTGCAAGAAAATAAGGTAATTATAAGATTATATAGGAAACTTTTTTTTTTTAGTTTTTTACAAAAATTTTACATATTTACAATTTACATTTTGTTATACAAATTGATATTTTTTAAATAAAAGATTATACTATGGTAGTTGGAATATGGACCAGTTGCTTAATTGCTTCATACAGGCTGTCGGGGATGTCGAAGTGTTTCCTAGCTTCACTGAAGTTTTGGCAGTGAACGATAATGTAGGAAACTTTTATTTTATTTATTAATTATTTTTCATACAAATTGTGAATTTAACAAAAATATTTACCTAATTAATTTTATAATGATACATTATAAAATAATAGTTTCTGATAAATGTAAGTTCCTTTATTTATGTTTTATTTTATTTTATCGCATATTTATTGTCTACTTACCTTAATATTGGGATAAAAGTATAAATGAATAAAAACATTATTTAAACTTTTGCAAAAAATATTTTATGAAATCTTTATAATTTTTGCTCTCATTCTCAAATTTTAATCTAAAATTAAAGTACATAATTCTGATATATATTTGTGTTTAAGTAGGTACTCGTTATCACAGTTTTAATCTATTTCTAAATAAATTGTTCGAATATAAATAACTTATAGCTTTCAAATTTACTAATTTATGATTAAAATTTTTGAAACTATTCCATCAGATTGTAGAATATTTTAGAGCAATGGAAATTATAATTTAAAATTCCAATTCACTCTCATACAGTTATATAATAATTCACTGTTTTAGCCGTTTTAGGTGCCATTAATATTTATTGTTGATGGTTGTTGTTTTGGCATAAAGTTGTATTATTATAAATATATAGATGTATATGAAATATTAATTTATTGCCAATAATGTTGTGCAGGTAACAATTATTATTTGCCCCTAACGAGTTCAAGACTGATTGACTGACTGACATTAATGAGAGTGTAGGTATATATAATATTTTGAGTGTATGTGTGTTTGTGTGTTATATCTTTTTCATTTGTCGTCGACTCGATGTTTTCCTCGGAAAATTAAATGTTTAAGCAACCGCTGGTCATATTTCCCACATGTTACATAATATGATGCCTGCTGGCCGATCAATTATTAAAACTAATAATAATTCGTATTAAAGTTGATATAGGGTTTTTACCTTTCTCCCCTATAGTTCTGCGCCACTGAATAAATAATAAACTTCTCGTTTCGTCCATGTTCTAAAGTTTGATTTATAATTAAAATTCCCTGCCTTTATACTCCGTATATACCGAGCCAACTCTACATAATAACATGTTAGACATTGTTCGTATATGCAACAGATGTATTTAATTGTTTTCCATGCGTTTCTAGGAAGAACCTTAATTTTTGAGTATCATACATCAACTGAGTATCTGGGACCTAAGTGTGATATTATCCTCTTATTTAAAATTTTACTTGGTGAACACTATACAATATTATACTTGTATTTTGTTCTGTGATCTCTCTATTCAACGGGTCTCGATTTCGAAATAATAGTGTACTTTTTAGGGGGGGGGAATTAAAAAGTTAATTTTCAATATGGCCGCGAGATCACCTCCATTTTTAACGTTCACCACAGATATTGCTAATAAATTATCATTATTATTATTATTATTATTGTATATCGAGGGCATCATATTAATGGTATTATATTATTATATTGTCCATCTGAATGGTTTATGGACATCGTAAAAATTCTTTGGCCTTATACGTGCCAACACATCATGATTAACCCTTACCAGCTTTAAGTGACATTTAGATTGTATGTATATATGTATGAGAGTATTTGGATAAAGGCCAGGCCACTGGCATTACTATACTGCAAAATAGGACTCGCGAGTTTTAGGAAATATTTACCTTGTATAGGGTGATTCATCGGGTCAGTTAATCATATACGAACCCCCCATACTCGTAAATATTTGAAAAATGATTTCCTATAACTCAGCAGACAACATAAAACCTACAGGAATAAGTTATAATATTCGAGTATTCATGTGGTGTTTTGTCACTAGTCATCATGAGTGTCAAATAATCATCCTTCTCCTGCTTCAGTGGTGTTGCGTATCGATAACGAAAGCATACATATCTGATGAGGGTTTGTGGTTATATTGTTTTTAATTGGAAAAATATTTTAATTATTTTATGTTTGTTTTTATAACACTACGCACAATATATAAGGTTATCTAACTAACGATGTTATTTGTGCTTTCATTATTTACATCACGTATTGTTTACAGTTAAAATATTTCAATTTGATTTTATATGTTTATTGTAAAATAATTTTGAATTAAGAACGCTGTTTAGATATCGTCATAAATCTTAATCCAAAAACTCGTATTGAATTTTAAACAAACATTTTATGTGTTTACATATTATTTTAATAATAATAAAATATACGAACGAGCTAATAATTTATACAAATCTATCGTGTATATTATTTTATTATAACATAATATTATAGTACATTTGCTATATTTTTCTATATTTATTCACTTTGGATATATAGAACGTAGGTCATTGGTTGAAAATTATAAATTTAAAAAGAAATCAAAATACGTTTATTTAATGAAAATTCATACACAGTACTGTTGTGATCCTAAACATAATTTTATTATTTTTAATTTGACTAAAATTACGAAACAAATACCCGGAACAATGTAATTTTAGTTCGGAATAAGAATGGTAAGATATATAATTAAAGATTACATTTGCATTAAAAACAAATACGACAGTATCGTTTAACAAAAAAATGGTCTTTTCATCTTTGTCCACTTGAGCACAGGTTTTTTTTTTGTAAACCAGAGTTAGGTGTTAAACAATAGACTGAGAAGAAGAGGGGTAAACCTGGAAACAAATAATATACAAAATATGAATACATCGGTATACGTTTTTATTCGCCATGTGTTGTTTCGTGTATAATTAAACACACGCCGTAGTCTAATTAGTCGTATTATACGTGACAGTAGATTACAATGGACATAATAATATGATCGGTAGTCGTAACAAATGGCTTGTCGTCATCCCCATTAAACAGTCCAGCTTGTATACATTTTATCGTTTCAGCTATTATTAATGTATTATGTAACTACCCCGAGTTCCAACAGAAAATAAGGAAATGGTAAATACCATTATAATATATAATTACTACACGAGCATATATAGCAGTCATGATATGTGCGTATTAATTTTGAAAAGCCATTTTTTCCCCGTTTTTTATTATTTATATAAATTTATCATAATTACACGTTTTTAGAATATATTTTTTGCTATTGTGAGGCGGTACAGTGGATATCATAAAAAAAATTCTTGTTTATTTAAAGGATATATTATTATAATAACCATCTCAATATCCCCCCAAGCCAGGTCAAACCGTATATAGTCTCGACTATAATGATACACCCATACACGTAATATATCTAATGCCTATATGTTAAATTACAGTAACACGAGTCGTTTTTTTGTTTCTATTTATAGTGGTACTCTGTGGACAAATCCAAATTGGACAACGAGGTGTTTTTGAATTTTGTGCAGATGCATGCGGACGCGGAAACCGAACGGTTCTTGAACGATTCGATCGAGCAGAGCGACAGGCTGTTGGCGCAAGTGTGGAAATCGATGGTGTCATCCGTGCTGAACGTGTTCATGACGAAGACTTCGATCAACGGGTAAGAACAACGTGGCCGCCGTGCCGTATTATATATAGATATATTATAATATCACGATAAATAACCGTCACGATGATTAAATTATATTAACACACACACACACGTCATAATACCCTGCAGTAAAAATGCGTGCTTGTTGGCGAAAATAAAATTATTTATGCATAGCAGCTAAGCAGTGTATCTACTGCAAAATATAATACTTCAACACTACGACCACTAGTAGGTATATATTTATACACTGCAGCGTACTGTGTGTACGTACAGTGTTTCTTAAGCTTTATTGTGATAGACTCCTCCTTGTATATTTTCAAAAACCTCACTCCCCATCAATTAATCAAATAAAAATATAGATGACTTTTTTGGTTATACTGCAGGTTGGTATACGTAAAATAATTAGTTAAGATAAAAAAAATAAAAAATATTGACATTGCATAGATTGCTGCATTCTATTGCTTCAATGAAAATAAAACCAAATCAGAAGTGTTCATTATTCGAATTTTTGAATTAAAATAAATAATCTGAACATTTGAGAAAAAATAGTCATTATTTTACATTACGTTGTTTTATAACAACATTACCTATTTAACACAAATGTAACGCTCTGTCACTAGAGTATCGGCTCTTATCAGTACGATTTGATTGTAGGTAGGTAAGACGCTTTATTTGAGATTAAAAGCATCGTATTGAACTTTTTTACGTTTTAAGTTTAATTAAATATTCGTGTTTTGCTTGGTCTGTTGCCGGTTGGTGGTTGCTTCCATGTGTAAAATCTCTCCACAAATAACAAGAACGACTCTTAGAATGGGAAACACTGATTAGCGTAACATTATACAGGGTCAGTGGCGCGACTAGGTTTTTTTCAAGGGGGGTGTCCGCCAGTAGCGTATACAGTATTTCCCCAATTAATTTCCAAATTTGTTAGTATACTATGTACAATAAGTGACAGTCGTCACGACTACTATTAAATATTTACCTATTATATTATTTTATTTAAACAATTTGAATCAAACCACCATCATAATTATTTCTGAATACACTACTGACGTCCAACGTTTTATTAACTAAACAATTTATATCACGTGAGTACGTGACACGTATGTTTAGATTAAAGTTACATATAATTTTAGTAATTGCCGATAAATTATGGACAAAAGACTTAGTAACATTTATCAGTTATAAATTATAACACTAGATTTAGATATAAAAAAAGATTGAAAATTTTTTTTCAATGGTTATTGAATATAATTAAATATAAATTTCCTATTATACGGTTCAAGGGGGATGTCCAGACACACAAAACACCCCCCTTGGTTGCGCCACTGTACAGGATGTTACGCTAAGATTAGACTCGTTTGTGCAGAATTCGATAGCACATTTACGAGTTTTCTATTCCTTCAAAGTACAATGAAGATTTTTCCATAATAGGTATATAATAGTATATATACATAAATATACACACTTCGTGTCGTATTCGTCAATCGTCTACACCCCATTGGCCGGTACGCTAGCATCGTCTGATTGGTCGGAAATAAAATATTATGTTTTTCATTCGGTTTTTTTTTTCGTTTTAACTGTTCGCCGTAATTAAGCTCGACGACAACAACAACAACGACGACGACGACAACCACCGCCTCCGCTGCAGCGACAGCAACCGGTCTGCCGTCGTCTCATGCATATTGCATGTCGCGTACGCGCCCGTCAAACCGAATGCGCGCGCGCCGCCGACAGCTCGGCCGGGTCGAGCACCGCAGCAGAAGAAAACCGCGCAAAAACGCATCCGTATTCCGTGGGATTTTTTCTTTTAGGATTTTTTCTCGTTCCTCCGCCACCACCACCGATACCGCCATCGTTCCGCAACACACTATACTGACAGGCAAAAATTTTAATCCGGTTTTGCCATCAGTGTATGTATAAATGATTTAATATATTATTATTGTTATTCGTCAACCGTGAAAATTTATTCTTCTCCCTATATTTTTTACTATACGAGTGGTAAACAGTGCTATAAATTATTGTACACTGAACTAATCAGTTAATATCTGGAGTTATTACTACGGTTAAAAAATGTATATATATATATAGTTAAATAGTTTTAACTTTATTAAAATTTTAATTTTTTTTTAGTTAAATTTTAAGTTTGCCCAATTCAGCATCATCAAAATCATAATCTAAATCTTGACAACGAGACAACCCGACACTCTCCTCTCCCCTTGGGTATTGCGCTATAATGTTGTTAAACAACACTGTGCCATCACATTTTATTGTTGGAAACAGATTCGCAATACTGTTGTTCACCGTCAACCATTATAAAATGTGCACGGGTATGTTTCGAGCTTTAAACGTCCGTTGATTTTTGATCGGTTACGCGAGTTTTTGTTTTGCGCCTTTTCTACCGTGTCGAGATTGAATGACTTTATTACGCGTTTAACGTACATAGTAAAAATAACAACTAACAATTTAATGCATCTAATAAAATCGTAAACATTGCAGTGTTTAGTAGGATATTTAAAAAATAAGATCTTTACCAACATAATCTAACGTTCCAGTGTACAGTTTACTATCTACTATATAAGCCATAACATGTTATTATAATAACATTGCTTATCTACCTATTTAAGTTATATTAACTCAGAGTTTTGCTCCTGTACCTCCCTAGTAATATTCAAAAAAATTACCACTGACAAATAATAATTATGATGTAATTATATAATTGTCGAATATTGTGAAATAACATAATAAGGTTATTTATTGCATATAGATTTAATGGAAATAATTAAAAGCCTCACGGCTAGTTTTTAATCCATTCTATAAATCTATTTCCATAAATTAATTAGAAAAAGATATTAAAAATACGATGTATGCTTACGTACATAAATTTAAGTTTTATAATTCCCCAGGTAATAATTTGTGCACAATAAAATTGTACGCATTACTAGTAATAAATCTATTTATATTTTTTATTGTCATGATATAAATGATTTAATATACGTACACTTATGAAATATTGTATTATATTTTATCGATTTGTGTTTTAATAAAAAAAAAAAATCGTAAAACCGCTGTTGTGGCGATATACGCGGCTCATACATTTTAAAATTTAAACTCTTACCGTCTATGCTATTATACAATATATTATGCACTCGTGATATAGTTCTCATCTGACGTCGGCCATTCGTCTATACGTATTATTATCATTATTTTAATGCAGCTCATAATAATAATATAACATTTTACGAATCGGATATCTGTCGCGACACCTGCGCTCGCGTAAATTCGGCATTTCACCTCCTCGTAAAGGTTAAAAACGGTTATAGGTTCGTATATATAACTACCGTATTGTTGTATGTATCCATCTCATCCATCCCACACCCACCAATCGGTAATATTAACGCAAATGACTCTTCGACCTACCGCCGCCGTATATATAGAAGTACGCTTTATTATGAAACCAAACAGCCCCCCGAGTTTTCTAATATGTCGAGATATATTGTTGGCATCGATTCCCGTTTATTATTATTATTACTACTACTACTAAGGTATCATACTATATAATATAGACACACGCACACCATTGAAACCTGAAGGAAGGTGGTCGGATTTACCCCGGACGTATAAAAACCACCCCCGCGAGCCGCATTCGAACCGTCGTCGAGGGGAGGTGGTAGCAGCAGCAGCGCCGATGTTCTCGTACAATGCACGCGCGTCTGAATCGTTGCGTATTAAAAACGTCGGCTTCGTAGAGGGTTCGGGGGCCCCCGGGTAATCTCGCTAATGACATTTTGATTACGCGCCCACGGTGGTACCTATAATATACACCACCACCACTACCGCTACCACTACCAACACTGTTTTGGGGATAAATATTCACGTTTTCGCCGCGTTTATAGGCACATAAAAAGATACGCGCGTGTGTGTAAAGACCGCAAGCTAACTCGGGATAATCTTTGGAGATACGAAAACGAAATAAAAGAAAAACGGTTCTTTTCATTTCTTTTTTTTTGTACTTATAATATATATTATATACTTATACCACCCTCGACCTCGGGCCAGTTTCTTTCTTTTTTAAATTTAATTTTTAGTTTTTACCGCTATTTCCCTGAAGGCAGAGACATATGCAGGTATAAGTAGAAAACGTATAGATATTTAATATGTATTATGTGTGTATTTCTATAAAAACTATTAAAAATGTACCGTACATATACTCCGTGTACTTACCTAATACATATTGTGATGTGAATTTCAATCGCATGCAACTTTTCACAAAAACGATTATCGTTTAATGTTAAAATTAAATGATATATAGGTTCGGTATATAATATAGTTATTTCATGTTGGTATTCATTTTTCTTGTATTTATTCATTTTAGTTTCGTTTTAATGTTTAATTCGTCCATAATGTTGTACGCGTTCCCACCGGAAATCGACATCCAACAATCTCGACTATACCTATTGGAGAGAAATAATAATTATAGAATCTATACAGTTGTTATTATACCGTCGTCGAAGTGTGAGAAAATGCGGTCGACATCAGAAAGCCCGTCAAACAGCAGTTGTAAATTAAATTACTCGTCATCCTTGACGTGGTCTTTTAATCGTACATCGTGGTTTTTCTTAAATTATCGCATCATTATCAAAACGATTTTATATAGATGGTCTAAAAGTTTTTCCTTCACACAAAACATTCTCATTTTCAAATTAATATAGATAAATCTTTGAAACAAATACCTATGTGACATAATATTATAATTAGGGATTAGATATGATTATGATTAAGGTACAATGGGATTAGAATATTAGATCATTACAAATTACAATTAAATAAATAGTAAATAATAATCGCCTTTGAATCATCTTTGGGTTTATTATAGTGTCTCGTTTGGCAATCCATTCGTAGCGTAGGGGGATGAGGTGGCGGTGGGGCGGAGGCGGAGGTGTACAACTAAAATTTATAAGCATTCCTATTCGATTTCTGTGCAGCGTACATGTTTTTCAACACGGTTTATAAGATTTCCATAGAATCATTGTATTAGCGTGTTACCTGCAACGATTATTATGGAAGCCAACGGTAGCGGCGGCGCGTCTAAGTATATAATATACGTGATAAGTGTAACTACTGTAACTGCCGCATGCCACCCGTTTTTTCCATATATGCGGCCGTAGTTTTACCGGCGTATATAATAATAAAATATATAGTATGGAGCTACACGGTAACGCTGTACAATATAACACAATATACATACGCTTTATACGTACATATATACAAGTGCGAGTAGACTCGAAAATGTTATTAAAGTTGATTAAATTAAACCAGCCAGAATATGGTTGATTAATGATGATGACGGCTCGGAATCGGCTTCCTGGCCAGTAGCTCGGGATCTTTATTTTAGTAGATTACACACACACATACTCGCGCGCGCAGACACTGTATATTATTGTATACAATACATATATAATATTATGTACCCGAGACCCATTGTCTATGCGCTGTTTGGTCATTAAACAACCGGAGGCCTGATGATTACTATACAATGCCTTAATTATTGCCCGGGTCTTGTGAATCGAGATGCTATATCCTATATATATAAGCAGATACATGTATATAGTATATACACAATACAACATAATATATATAATATATGTGTATATATAATATTGAGCGTCGTCTCATTCTTTTCGTATGTCGCCTCCCACCGCCGCCGACGCTGCTCCGTCGATTCGATTTCATTCATTATTGTAGTAAAAATCTTCGGCGTAAAAAATATGATTATCAACGAGAGGATAGTATATATAGTATAAAGTATAGTATACATATATTAAACCGTGTATAAAGTAGAAGGTGAGTGATAGATACAGCCACGCGTACCTACACATATACACGCGGAGACTCGCGTACCTATACCTGTGTAGGAAATAGGATCTCGAATTGGAGAAGGGAGTAGGAGGCCGAATGGGAGACGCGAACCTTTCACGGTCCGTGATCGGAGTCCTTGAGACGGAATAAGCCAACGGCCCGACGCAGCATCTCCTCACTAGATTCTTCTCGTTATATATGTGTACGATATTCACCACCTATATGGCGAGTATCCGCTCGTCGATTACACTACACTCGTACATACAATATAATAATATAATATCTGTTTATGCCTGTATATACCCAAGCACCTCCGCCGTATAGTAACGATCGATGTCGTCGTATATATATATATATATATATAGGTACGCATCACGCCTCCTGATATCTCGTTAACCCGTCACTGAATATTGCCATATGCATATAAGACACATTCATACGTATGTATGTGTATATATATATAGTATAGCACGTTATATACATACGTACAAGTAAACTTGTCGACTTCCACCGCCGGCTAATTGTGCCCAACGGCGTTTATGCTACCGGTTAAAAATACGTATAGGCACCTGCAATGCTGCAAGTGCGCGCGTGTTACTATTATTATTCTATCATTAAATCGATTTCCATATATAGGTTCAACGTATATTATGCATAATTATGTACTTGTGTGTGCGTATTATGTGTCTGTGTGTTAGATATATGCTTTTGGGGCTGCTGCAGTCCAAACATACATCAATGCATGAGAGACACGACTATAGTGAGAAACTGTTAATAATTAATCAGAAACTTACAGATTTTGTGATGAAGAAACTGAAAATTATAAATTATGACATTATAATTGAAAATTTAGTTTTTTCTTTGGATATCATTATTTGCTATTTTTTAGTCGCCTTGACGAGGAGGGAATGGGGGTGAATTTAACAAGTTTAATAAAGCAAAAATCGCATTACTATAGATGTGCTGGTGAACAGATTTGATTTAGTATTATATTATAACGTCGGGAATCGTTTTAGAAGCGCTTTTCTGTTTTTAAACGTCTAAAAACTCAATATAACTATTATAACCTTATTATTTCTGCAATCCTATACCGATAATTAAACCTTTCTCTAGTTCTTTCACTCTATAAAAATATATAACACCGTTTAAGTCCTAATGATTTTTTATGTAAGCCTAGTTGTTTTTACTTCGAAAAACGTGAACGTATTTATTGAAAATTATCGATCACCCTGCGATATAAACTAAAATAAATGCATTATACATTTTAAATTATATATATATTTTCGATTCTTTTTCAATTCTTTCAGGTTGTTCACATTTTTCTTCTTCAGCTGTTATTTGATTTTAGCGCTCTATATAATATATTAGAATGATACAAACACACTTTTCATCAAAATGTATCACATCATCACCATCACAATTTTCGATACGGTATGGAGTCACTCCGATGATGGTTTATTGTTTTTAGTATTCAATATGGATGCCACGTTTTTTACCCCTCCAGTTGTTTGGAGTGGAAAAACAAGTTTTAGTGAAACTTTAAGTTTCAATAATAGAAATACGTTGGAATTCGTAAAGTGTTTTATGCATTGACAATAAATAAGGCCCGATATGAAATAACGTCAGCTTCTATCATAGTAGAAAATATGATACATTTTTGTGTATATAGCTTTTTATTTTATTTCATATGTAACTAATATATCAATTTTATATGAATTCATATATGAGTATATTATTTAACACAATCAGATATTTTTAATTTTAATAGTCAGTATAGTAATAATGTAATTAGAACTTAGAAGTATGACATTTAATTGTAAACTTAATAAAAATGAATCTTTTTTAAATTTTCATTTTCTTATTGTTAACTTATTTTTTTGTATAGATAAATGATTCGAAATTTTTAATAATAGATAGAATTTAGTATTTCTGAGGTGTAAAATAATTAACTATTTGATTTTTGTTTAGAAAATATACAATAAGTGAGTATATCGTATGATAGCAAAAATTAGTTAAATAAAAACACTTAAGTTAGTTCAAATATTAATTTTAAATAATTATAATATTATGTATAGTTATAATCACTGTATAGGGTTATACGTTAATAATTCTATTATACCTAGCTAGTGCGCTGAACAATTTCTTTAATTTTTATATTATTTATTAGGTAAATGATTTTAAAAAACCTTAATATTATCATGTACCTAATACGTCAATTTAAATTGAACAGACGATGCATTTTATGAAAATTTTTTTACTCTACAATAGGTAACTTACTTGTATAACTGGTTGGAATACATCAATTGGAAATATAGATTTGTTTTTTCAGGGTCTTTACCGAATATCCGTGAAACAACAAAATAATATAATTTCCTAAGAGCCCACGCTAAATGAATGCGTTCCAAAGATGGTAACGGAGCAGTGTATTGGTTGTTTTTCGTTTAATATAACACAAACGCTGCAGAACACTATTATATTTTATATAATAGAAAAACACGCTGTGCGTTATATAGTTGACACGGAATTGACACCCACATTTTTTTTTAATTTCAAGAAATTTATAATAGATGAATATTACATATATATATATATGTGTGTGTGTATGTGTCTTAAATGGTCGTTGCTATTCAAATAGGTATTTTTGCATTAGTTTTGAAACGCATTATATTTTCCCAGCATCGTCACCGCACCATCATAACTATTATACAGTACCTATTGCTTATATTTGGATGATGTACAAAAACGACACAATATAATATATAATAAAGTAATTTTTTCTCTTCTCGCCCGACTTATACATCACATTATTATTATTGTTATTTTTTTCTTTTTCGGATTTACGATTTAATACGGATAGTTATTATTATTTATTATTATCCATTGCGGCTATGCTGTGGAGGACGATGACGCTTCGGAATCTCGTTTCGTCTTTTTCTACCGTCAATAATGTGAAATCGAAAAGTATAATATAATAAAAATGTTCTAATTGTGGTCTACGTGGCCATCTTAAACGTAGAAAAAAAAATGAATCGAAGTTTTGTGTGCACAACTACAGTTATTGTTGTGTTAAGGATGGATTAAACTGTCCACAATTCGTATTGCTGTACTGCACAGTGCACTTGGCTATAATTGGTGAACTTAATTATATATTATATTATATTAACATTATGCACTTTGTACTCTGGTAGTCTGATTGATTGGTGTTAAATAATATAAATATGATATATATTACGCTCGCATTGTCGCTATCGTTTTTCATATTGTAACTTACGTTTTTTAGCATAACGTATTTATTTTCCTGTTTCCTGTGTTGGTAACACTAACTTTATTTCAAACTCGTTAATAGTTTTATAGATTGGTTTCATTTTTTCTAGTTGTTTAATTTTATAAATATAATAAAATAGTAAATTTTAACAACTTTTTAAATCCTGTTTACATAATAGAATGATGCAATTATTTAAACTGTCGTATTTAATCACCAAAGTATAAATGTAATAAAAATATTTCACGGCAATCATAAATTAGAAAATAGAATCACATTATCTATTATGCAATTTCTTTATAAAACAGAATTATCATGAAAAGAAAGGACGAAGTATTGGATAATAATTGGATTGTAAATAGAAATCGTTATCCTTCAAGCATCTACAATAGCTATTACTTAAATTATTTCACTAACCTTTTACCTCTTTTGCAATTTATCAATCTAATAATTACACCTTTATTATACAGTATATATACATTATACATTAAATAACATATTCCATTTTAAAAACAACAATTTGTATTCTAGAAGATTTAAAATAAATTTTTATTTATTCAATAAAATTTATTTGGTTTTATAATCTGAATTCCAGTCGAAATAGTCAATGCATATTATATAGTATAACGAAAATTTTGTTTAATGGTGAACACTATCATTATCTTCAAAGGTATTAATGTTTGTTTTTGTTTGCATAATTCAATCATTAAAAACAAACATTTTAGATTCTGAGCGAAGCGAGTACCACACTGCAATACAGTAAGTGTCGAGTGCAATCTTTTGTCATTTAGAAAGTCACTTTAATGTATATGTCATATTTGAATTCAAGGATAAATCATTGTTTGCAAACAGATGATTTTTCATGAAAACTTTAACTAATTCTTTCTGTCAGCTTATATTTTTTAAATTAGTATTGAAATAATTTATTTTATTTTTAGTAAAGGTAGGTTAGTTTAATTAACTTTTTTTTTAAATTTTGTTTAAAAACTATGTAAAAAAAATGTTCTGTAAAGTTAATGCTCTTCGATGTACTTTTGAATGTTTACTAATATGATCATTTTGTATATCATGTGCTGTGCTTCTATGAATGATATGAGTTTGATTATTATTATCTACCTATTCGCTGTAATATAAATGTATAAAGAATAATAACTGATAATTCAATATATCTGTGAATGTAGGCTATAGCTTATAATTTATAAAACAGGGAGAAAAATATTAATTTGCCGACAGGAAATGCAAAATGGTATTGGTTGATAATCACGCGTACCGATATAGATAGAATTTATGTAAATCACAATTTTATTATTTCATTTTTTACATACCATGTTTTTAACATTTGCATTGTTTATTTTGATCGATGTTTATTTGATTTACATTTTTGTTGTACACGATTGTTCTTTGTATACCATGTAGTTCCACTGATATGACATTTCTATACCAATTATTTGGTAGGCAGCAGTATATTCTCACCCCCCCCCCCCCCCCCCCTCGGCATGAAGGTATACTCAATATTATTAATATACTGAAATATCATAGTTACATTTTTTAATTTATTAGATAATTTTTTTGTTTATTTCCCGGTTAAAAAGGTTGACAATGTAGTAGCAATGGTAGTAGATAGGTACAAGATTCTTATGCGAGTACTAATAGACATATTAAAAATATATAATCTCAATATATATTTTAACATGAAATAATGATTTTGGTTGTTCCGTTGAAATTAAAAAAGAATTATTAAACGAAACAATATTCGTACTTTATACCATGGTATATGTCGATATTGTGGTATTGACTTTTCGTATATTCATTACATATTTGGCAAAAACTATTTCAACCTGACAAATAAAATAATAATAATAATTAAGCATAGAATATATCTTTAGAAAATAATAGGAATAAAAGCTGATACGAGGATTAGCTCAATCTCATCCTTCGTTTAGAATCGTGTTTCGTTTACAATGATGGTTTTATAAGTTGAATTTTAATTTAAAACATCTATCACAACGGCGACCTACATAACTGAATAACGAATGATGATATACAAACACTGTTAATATATACTTACAGCTGAGAAAGTTTCTAAGTTTTTAAATATGGCTTAATAAAAAATGGCAAATTTAAAACCCTAAAACACCTCTAATCGAAAACATGAAAATCATCAAATTCTTAAAACTAATCAACCTCATAAACAAAATATAATTGTAGTCGTTAAATTAATGTAACATTATATAAAATCTACAAAAATTGTAAATAGTAATTAGAGTATTAAGACTCTCAGTTAATGGCCCTTGTTGTCGAGCAGTTTTCTAAGATCAATAATAAAAAAAATTTTCTCGATATATCAAAGTAAATACACAATTATATATATATAAAAAAAGTTACTTAGGAATAATATAATGTACGATTATAATTAATTTACCTCGTAATACCGATCAGTGTAACTGTGTGACACTTGTATTTTATTGGTCATTGTGTTATATAACTAGCACGTGATATCACTGATGGTCTGTAGATAGTCGACAAATCGAAGCTGGCCGAATCGTTGGCGTAATCCGCGTTCAAACTCGTGTACAATTTTTTTTATCTGTTTCGCTGTACACATGTTATAGTAATTTAGATGATTGTATGATATACAAATCATGTAGGTATAGGTATATCATACACTTATTGTATACGTATACATACACAGGAAAACTGCACAACAGATCGTTATTTCTGCATCAAAATCGCACCCATCCTGTTTTTTTTTTTTTATTCCTTTTTATTTATACATAATATAATTCTTTTGACGACGATTTTAATCTCAGCGATGATTTATCAAGTCTAAAAGCACGCGGTATCTGTGGTGGCGATTTTTGCGCTCCTCCACCGTTCCGCGACGTGTCGGTGGCGAGTGCATCGGATATATTATTATATAATACTGTGTATAATTTGTATCGGTCCTATTACTATGGTGGGTGGGTATAGCCGTGGTGCGGGTGGCCCGCACAGACAACAATGATTGTAGCCTTCCCCTGTACACAGTATAGGTACCTATATCTGTATAGTAATAATAATACTCTCTGGCGACCAGCTCAGCCGGTGCGCGCGGAATTTTAATAAGACGCGCTACTGTGTGCGGTGCGCGAGGTTTATGCATCTGCCGCCACTGTTGCTGATGCTGCAACACGCATAGGCCATGAACAGAGGCACATGGCTAAATATATGTATATTGTATATACATTATTATATTATGTATATCGCGTCGGTATAACGAGCAAAAATTGAAATAAAAACATTGTGAGAGAATTAACGAATGGACGAGCAAAACTAAAAAAAAATCGTCGAAAACAATGATAATCAATGTATTGGAAAAAAATGCATTGTACGAGATGCACAGGTTACACAGAACCAGGATGATGCTTTTATCACTATAAACAGTAATTTTATGTTTTCAAAAAAATTTTTTGTTGTTGCTAAGTGTTCTGGAGTTCTCCACAAAATAATTGGTGTATAACTCATCCGTTCATCTAAAATAGCTATAATAACACTTATAATATATAATAACTAATTAAGTATACTGGTTTGAAATTCAATTGTTATATGAAAATTTTTGAAAAAAATATTCCGCTTTAGAATATTAAATTAAAATGTTTGCAGTTGTTTAAAAATTATAACACTAAAAAATATCGATTTAAGATATGTTGTTTTGTACCTAATGACTTCAAATTACATAAAAAAAAATATTTTAAATAAATTTACCAAGTCTGGCGAGCGTTAAAAAAAATAATGGAATCAACTGGTATTTATATTATATTGTATTACTTGCGAAAAATCCTTCGTCGTCGCAGCCGTGGCACTTCAACAATATTATAATAATCGCGGATACCTAATAAAGCGGTTGTAAAATCTATATATAACATACGGAGCCTCCTTACCTATACATAAAAACACACACGCGGCGGCTGTTCGGTGGAAATGTGAATAATAATAATAATAACTACAATAATAATCGAACACGCATTTGGCGTAGGCACTATACCTACATACCGTGAATAAATAACGAGGGTGATGTTATGCTTAAACGCGCGTTTCCAAAACGAATCGAATACGATTTCGTTCCCGCCGCCGTCATTATTTTTCTGCCCGATTGTATCATTTAATTTCGTGCCCGGATACGTCTTTAGCCTGTGTGTATGAGTTTTATATAACACATTATAATAATGTGTGCATATCGGCGGCGTTGGTGATGGCAAAGCGACTAGATATATTATTAGTAGGTAGGTATTAGACCTATGCAATTTTTATTATTATTTTTTTTATCAGACGAATAATGTTTATCGCATTTGACCATGCGTTTTTTACTGCAGCTCATCGTGCTCATGAAAAATTTAATTTCGTCGAAAAAAATAAATAATGAGTAAAAACACACTTACTTTTCGATACGTAAACGTATTTACGTATATTATGTTATATTTTATTATATTATACACAATGTGCGTATGCGTAAATAATATTATACAAGTTCAATTAACTGATCTATTGTGCGAAATCACGAATCGTTTACACGGCGAAATACCGAAGGCGATAACGAGTATAACGACCTATTCTTAGTGGCACTATATACATATGTTATGTTTATTATATATTATTACACACGTTCACTCGATAGCTCGAATGTTCGCTAAAGACACTCTAAACGTGAGGTAGAAAATCTTTGTTGTGCGCGAATATCGTTCACAAAAGGCTCAAGAAAATAGTAAGTGCCTATATATATACATAATATATTGTTATTTTTCACCCGTACCTACATGTATAAAAAGTCAGCCCCGCGTATAAAATACTTGATACTCGTATTACGCAACCTCAATATCAAAATCAATACGTCCTTTTTCCATCATCGGTTACTTAATTATAACTTTACGCGGGGTATGTGTGTTTACTCTAGATGAACCTGCGAAAAATCCAAACAAATTCTAAATTACGATAATACAATTAGTATAGTGAAATTATGAGTTATATAATCATACAATATGTAAACTGCTTATAGTACACAAGTATTCATCGTGCATACTTTTTATATAGACTATACCTATAACATATGTTAGTATATTCATCAACACATATACAGTTGAATCGGATTATTTGTCCGGATCTCATCGAATACGACATTTTTGACTTTTGATAGAAATATTGCCTTTATTCCTGCAATTTTAAATTATTAATATTATTATAATATATTTATCTTTTATTCTTTTATTAATAGCATCTGAAGAGTATAATTGTTGTTAAAATAAATATAATCCGTCGAAATAGTATTAAACTACGTTTCTGGTATAAAAAAATATTATGTTACCTTCAGCATAACTTTATAGCAGTGCAATGGACGGGTTCCACCCAGTACTTGGCAACAGTGTCTATAATAGGTTTAAGAACTTGAATGATATGTGAAAAATGTACAGGGATGGTTGTACTGTTGAGTCCGAAACAATGGTCAACTGGTCAAGTAGATACTTATTCGCAGTACATAAATTATGATTCTTGAAGTGTCGATAAAATTAACTTGAGAAATTTTATATTACTTATATCATATTATATATAGTTGCACGTCAAATCCTATACTGTACTGAATCTTCCACAAAACGTCGAGAATTATAGCACAGTAATTTCAACTTCATAGTAGACAATTTACTACTCGAGTATCATATAGTAATAATATTATTACATTACTACGCAGTGTACAATGTCGTTGAACGGAGGAGAATAGGCAATAGAAATGATCTTTTATGTTGTTATTTATATTAGTAGGTAGGTACCTACAATGACTTTGCACCTCATAATATATATATATATGTGTGTTTATCAGAACACGACCATTTGCTGCACAGGTGTTTTTTATATGAACTAACGTAATATAATATAATGAGAATTATTTCTACGAGTGTGCAGTTTTTAGATTGATTTACTATATGCATTAAACTATTTTAATATCCTTTCTCTTCTGAATAAGATGTGTATGCATGTAAAAGTATAATGTTATGTATATTTCCGTAAAATGGTTATACAAGAGCGGTCCTATTGGGTATTCTTACTAGTTACTAATATATATTTAAAAAATATATCGTACATTTCTCGAGTTGGATATGTTTTCACATATTATTTATAAAAAACAAACCTATAGAAAATAATCAGGGTTTTCGAAAAACATGTTAACTAATTCATGATAAATAGAAAACTGTTTGAATGATTGTAACTAACAATTTTTTTTTATTATTTGTGAAATACAGAAATACGAATTTAAAAAAATCGCATTCTTACCCATATTATGTGTTTCATGTAGATATATACTATATAAATATAACTATATATACCTAAATTACAATGATTGAATAAAAAATATAAATTTTCAATTATTAAAAATAACGAATATTATGACGTACCTACGACTACTACGACTTATAGTATATATTAGTAATGGTGTTAATTCTATTTATAGAATTGGTCTTAAATCATTTATTTCATTTATACTCAGATATCTAAATTGCGTAAAATTACTTTATTTATTTGCGTCGCATTTCAATTTTTAGATATTTTATTATCTCTATTCAATTTTTTCGAATGAAATTGCATTAAAATTGTTGACATGTCGCACTATACATTAGATCTACAAATTAGCATTGCGTATTGGTGTTCATACCTATATGATTATATAAACATGAACGGATCTCTAAAATATTATAATTATTCACTATATGGTTTCCCAGCAAGTAAAGCTCAAAGATAATGAAACATGTTTCATGATTCATGAAATCCTACTATTCATGTTTTATTTCCAATGACGGAGTATTATGTACTTAAATAAATTATATAGGTACGCATTACCTACGTACAGTTTTTAATGTTAGATCTTCTGAATTTGGTGGGATGATTACTATTATACACGTGCGTTATAAATGTATAATAGTTGCACCTATTAAATCAAATCATAATAAATATATACCTGTAAATCAAATATATATATGGTCATAATTTAAATAACCCTATAGGCTTTTTTGCTGTTCTGCACGTTTTGCACGTTTAATTCCAAAAAAAAAATGCCGTAGAAGGTAGATAATAACTGGTAATTATTTGCAGGGAAGTTCAGTAAGAGTTTTCACTTGTTTACAATTATATATTTATATTTATCGTCAATTGAAGTGCGATTAGCGGTTTATAACTATTTTTTAATACTAATTATACATTTAAGATTGAAAATATAATATTAACTTTAGATTTGGAAATACATGTTGCAATGTACGAGTAGTACCTATGTTTTTTCCGGACTCGGGAACGTATATGCGAGAACTTATGTGAAGACTAAAGACTATATTATATATACTCATTGACTATTTGTGAATTCAACATTTTTATGATTATAATTTAGGTGTATTAAGTACACATATATTGTTATTGGCAATATATAACAAATTTATAAAAAATATATATATATAACTCCTGTAAATAAAATTAATCTTACCTAAGTTATTTTTCTAACAAAAGTAAAAAAATTGTATCTTATAACTATCACGATTATAGCTTTTACGTTATTATAACTATGATGTCGCATAAATATTGTCTATTTGTGTACAGCGTAGAACAATATAATTACTAATTTATGACTATTCGATCACCGATAAAAATATAACGAATTAAGCTCGATATAATACCTACCATGTTTTAAGTAGAATATTCTGATTTAAAATTATACGAAAGTAATAAAGAAACTAAAACATTAGCCATATTAGTTTCTAGGAACCCCATAATAATTAGCGAGTCCCATTTTGAAAATAATAATTTATTACCCCTTCGTATACCTATCGTGGCGTGGGCCGAGGCTATATATCGTGTATCGGTTGCCCTGCCTGGTATCGATCGTAACCTTAATTTTTATAACCGCACATTTACACCGAAACGGGTCATGAATACCAAGAGGGTGGAGGTGTATTTAATATGCACGAATAATTGGACTTTCGTTCGATTATTATTGGCGATCGTGCTGATGATGGTGGCATATAATATACACCGAGGAAAGAGAAAGACAACGTGAGTGGTGCATGTTTATGTGTGTAGTAAAAAAAAAATGATAATAAAAAAAAATACTAAGAGGGTTGGAGGGTTGAGAGTGAAGGGTTAACACCGTAGACTTTATGAAAACAATAAGTTCGAAACCAGCCGTGTAATTACTCAATTCATTATTCACGGCGATTAATTATTCAATCTCAAATGTAGTATTATATAGATATATAAACACCCTGCACATATAAGGTATAAAGTTCGACGTGCGTGTGCGTGTGTGCACGCGCGTGTTATGTATACTGTATGTATATATAAATAGCGTGAACGAATGGCTAAAACTCATTCGATGGATACACGCAAAAATTAAAAGGCCCGACGATAAATTATATAATCCCTTTTTGTCCAATAACCGTAATTACTCCACCGCCGCGCCATCGAAGGGTATTGGTCGGTAGAAGTTTCAAGGAATATAAAACAAAGTGCTCGGCATATTGGTTTTTTTTTTTTTAATAAGTAATTATTTCGACCATTATATAATAATATAGGTACCTATACGGTCGCTGCATGGTTGAAATTTTAATTTCCAATATACCCTACTTGTGTTACAACATGTACCTATACTTCTTATGTCCGATATGTCATATCATTACATAGACGGTGTCTAAGGGGTGCCAAGTACCCCTGAATAACTTGATTAATAATTATGTAAGTAGATACTTTGTGTATTAATTTGTATAATTTGACGAATAAAAAATCGGCTACGGCGTAACACAGGGGTCGGGAACCTTTTCGTAGGAAAGAGCCATTTTTTCAAAAAAATACAAAACTATGGTATCCAGGAGCCACACTGCAGGTTTGAACAACCTTTTTTTAGTAGGCAATAAAAACATAATAATACGTCTTAAATTTAGAAAATATGGAAAACTTTATTTCATTAATTCATTATTATTTATATTTATATTATTATTATTATTGTTTATACAAATATAATATTATTTAGTATAATATAATTTATATTTTACGGATATCGATATATTGATAATTATCCAAAGAGCCGCAGGTTGCTAGTTAAAGAGCCACATGCGGCTCCGGAGCCGCAGGTTCCCGACCCCTGGCGTAACATAATACAATAAGGACGATTTTCAAACTTACTACTAACTGATAAACAATGAAAAAGATTTACCTAACAGAACAATTAAAAATATTATTATTATAAATTTGCAGCTGAAGAAAAGAGCATTGCATGCAATTTATTCTAAAATGTATTTACTGGCCATATATACATTAATATAATATTATACAGTCAGCTACTTAATTATTTATCCTTTTTATTGATAATTAATTATTATAACTATTGTGAATAAAATAATATAAAGTAATTTTTAAGCTTTAGATAATTTTTGCAGCCACAAATTTCAAGGTCTATTTTTTTTATAGTTGTGTCTATGTAATTAAACATGTCCAGAGTGTTGTTTTTTTAAGCGAATATAGTACAATATTATTGTACTCATCGCGTTCAGAAATGTCGGAAAAGATTTTTTAGACTTTCTCATAATCTGATATATCTTTAAAACGACTACCTTTTGAATGTTTTGATATCGTTTCTCCCTAATATCTCTACTTACCATTAAGTCGTCATTCTTATGAGTTTATATATATGTATCATGTATGTTTATACATGTAATACGACGAGTTAATAATCGTCATAAAAATATTAGACGTCGTTTTGAGATAGATTAACAATACACGTCCGGGCTAACGTTGTGTTGTTGTAATGCGCTGTTTAAATTACAAAACGAGTTCGACAAAGTATCTCGTACAGCAAATCGCTTTGTGTATAATATTACGTTCTTGTAGATTAAACGCAATATTTATATGACATTTATAGAAGTAGAACCGACAAAAAAGAATTTATTTACATGTAGTTGGCGTGAGTTACATTTACGTTAAACACATTAAACTAGCTATATAAAGTTGAAGTATTTTTTTACGATATCCAATTGAAATGTTACGACAAATCATTCGGTGATAATATCAACCATATACGGCGCAACCACCTAACCTGTTGGTGGTATTATAGGTGTATAGGTATCGATGCACATTATGATAGTAACGCTGTTAAGGTATTATATTTTGTTAACATTTCTTTTTAATCGTGAACTTTATAGTTATACAATTACAACGTCGTAAATAGATCTGCATAGATCGAAACTATTTATGTATACGATGTGACCACTTTATTAAACGTCAATACAATTCGCTCATGATGCAACTTCGTTCACTAACATATTCTGATTTTCAGAATAAGTCTGTGAATTAATATACCTAGATTCTTAAATCATTTAAGGATTTTTTTTTTCGATGACAACCCTTTTTCTCGATAAATTGTTGAGTATGTTTTAGATTCTGAGCGGAACGATGAATGTTTTTTTTTTTTGAAAATGTTGATTTATCAAATTCGAAATTGTTAATGAACAGTTTTTGAGTCAATTAACTTCTGTGAATAACAGATATACAATAATTTAGGTCCATATAATAGATTTTGAATATGTGGGGCTGTAAGATGATTTAAAAATTATAGTTATCATTATATATCATCAATCAATATGCTAATTTCTTAATATTATATAATTTGTTTAAATCGCCTGATTTACTAAGTACCTAATACCTAGGTTAAATATTTTAACAGGAAAGGTATATTTAACATAAATATTTTCTTGGACCGTCATCTTTAACTATTACATTTTAATAATATAGAATATACTTGTTCAAATTTCAATTTGCATTCATAGGTACATACATACATGTTTATCAATTTTACAATGAAAAAGGTGATTCCGATTTGAAAAAAAAGAATTATCCTACACCACGATATGATACTAATTAAAAAGCTTAAACAATCTAAGTGTTTAAAAAAATTATTTATAGGTATTTTAAAAAAGTCCACAAATCACACTTTGAATACATTTAATTTAAAAAAAAAAAAAATGGTAGAGTGCATACTTGATGAACCACTCTGTATATTTTTATCAGGTATTTGTATACCTATATTTACTTAAAATTCACAGAATAATCATATTATATAGTTTTCTATATTATTCCTAGAAAAAAAATATCCCTGTTTAAAATATAGTTTAATCGTGGTATTTCTGTCAAATGATTATAATTGTAAATTGTATTTTAATCCATTAAACTTATACAAATTGTTCATTGCTTAGTTTTTGATATAGTGTATACACTATGCATCCTAATGTATATCCTTAATGTTAGATAAAAAAATAAAAATAAAACGGACATTTTTTAAAAATTACAATACTTTGATCTTTGACTTGTGTTAACCGATAACTCTGTAGGCTGTAGCTACTCGTTTTATTTAATTAATAATATTATTTTTAATGAGGTACTATTTATTAAAACAATCATTAATAAAAAATGTTTATTCAAATATATAATTTAAGTAAACATTAATATATTTTGATAAATAATGTTGATAAAAATCGTAATCATATTTCATTCTTAATTTCTTTTTTAACTGTAAATCATTCTTTTTACTGTTTAAGAATTCTATTTAATTTTTTAGTGACCGTGATTTAGTCACCCTAGAGATATTAACATTTAAAAATGCCCTCACACGAACACGGTAAAGATAAAACGAACAATCATAAAAAATCCCCATTTACAATTCTTATTACGGAAATTAAAGCACAAAACGATCACATCATTTACTAATCCTTTTTTACTGCTCTTTGGGTCTTTGTGCTGTTTTTATTGTCGTTGACGGAGATTTTTTTTACGATTAATAACACACTATAGTAGTTTTGATGAAAAAAAAAAGTAATGTGAACTGAAGTTATGACGAGAACCACTAATATTGTTAATATAATAATATATAATGTAAAATATTATTTATATATTATTCACAGAGGCGTATTAAACGTGTTTTTGACACTTAAAAATTAACAAAATTATATAGTTTAAATTATATTATATATATTTATTTATTTTCCTAAATATCATCGTTAGATTAAAGTTTAAACTTCATCTATGTCTACTTCTATGTTTAAGAAAAAATTTATTTTTCAAATTAAAAACATATTGATAATATTGATCATGCTATAAATTGTGTTTCAAAATCATTTCCATGTAAAGAAAATAATGCCAAATTGGAATCGCAAGGAGACTGCATATAACAAGATATATTTCCCCAAAAAATTATATAATGTATTTTAAAATATACATTTGAAAGCACAAAGATAATTATTAGTTACCTTTGAAATGACAATATATGCAACTGTCTAAAACATGTATATAAATAAGTAAATAATAATGCAGTACTGATGTAACGGTCGGTGTATTATCGATTCATTATAATTTATGTGATAATATAGCATGAATGCGATAAAAATGTATAAAATTACAAATTACAACATTTTAATTTTAATTTTTTTTTTTGTGATCGAGATAACGTCATAATAATATGTATAATGTATATGATTAAAAAAAAATTGAATTTCTACCAATCAAAACATCAAATACCTATTGGGTGATAATTGATTATTCTCACCAGTTAAATAAATACATGTATAGAAGACTAGGTGAGGTTCTGCAATATACCTATACGTACGTCAACCCTGCAGGTTTTTAACGATCATAACGTGAAATAGTAATAGCATAATGTTATACTTTGTGGCGGACGACGTTGCCTTCCCCCAATATAATATACCTACCTATTATACATAAACATTTTATAAACAGGTATATACCGCATGTACCAGACATCTACGCATATTATATTATGTGCGTGCGGCGTGCCTAATACACAGTCTGGTTTTTTTTTTTTTTAAAGATGCATAAATCAAGGTCGAAAAGATATTAAGTACGAGGGGAGAGGGACATTTTTAATTACTCGGCCGTATATTATGTTATACGAACACGTGTAGTGCTGTATAGCGCGTGGTGGAATCGCAATGATATTATTATTTCGCCAAGTTTTTATTATTATTTTTATTTTTTTACGACCTACTGGTAATTATTATTCGGGCCTTTAGAAGATGTGGCGAATTGCCGTGCTCCCCCTTACCCACCTCGGTCATCGCTAGTAAACATCTGACAGGTGGTTTTTATTTCATGCAAGACTTTAACGACCGCGTAACGATAAATCTTCAGGACAGTCCACTACAGCGCGGCGGCGTCGGTGGCCACCCGGACCGGAGCTGGAGATGTCGTGTCCTTCGCATTGGACACGCCGAAAAATAAAATGGGAGATTAACTTTTGAAATCCAATCGATATCTCACCTTATTTTTTAGGTACCTGGTACGACCAACGCAGATAATAAAATAATGTTCATTATCGTTACTTGTATAAAACACATCGGTTGTCCGTTTATGGTCAAAGAATATATTTTTATTGGACTTATTTTAAAAACATGGCTGTTGCAATATATTTTATGTTTTATAATATGGTGCTGTGAGCACATAAAACTATTTGTTTCTAACTTCGGTAAATTACGTGAAAAGAAAAATACATATTATTATAATATTTAGGAAAGCATAATATGGGTAATATTGTTACTATTTTAATACGTTTAATTTAGCAATATTGCGGCTGCCATCAGGGCATTGTTTCAACACCCTAAACAGTTGTTTTATTTTTTAGATAATTTATATTAACTAATAGAAGCAAATTTTCCATAGTAAAACCATTGCAACCAAAAAATGTTATCATTATGATAATGAATAACTACAACAATATAATAGTCATAATGATTAAAAACCGCTTCATTACGCGTTTATCTCGCGTTCTTTTTTTCAGCCGGATTGAAGATAAACCGATTTCGACGAATTTAATATCCCTTTATTGTATTATAATTAAAATTATTAATTAATAATTATATCGAAAACGTGAAAGTTAAATTCAATATGGCCGAAAATCATACTATAATGGTATGTAGGTATGTTATTATTATTTATTACTCATATTTTTTTTTTTCTTATTATTAGATTTGTACATGAGGTATATAGAGGTTATTCTGGTTGACCTTATAGGTCCGACTTCGGGTTAAAATTCGTATACAACCTGAGAGTTAAATAAATTTTTATTACGCCTAGGTATATTATAATATACGACCGAAAAACTAATCTTAACGTGAAAATGAAATAAAATATTGTTGGTGTACGGTTTACGCTTATGTACACTATTATAAATTATAATGTATACCTATTACGCCGTGTGGTGTTTTCGTCTCTTATTATAATAATATTATTATTATATTATGTAAGTGTATATATGATATACATACGGTAGTATGATAGTAGACAATACAGGGTTTGACAGCAATATCTGATAAATGTTATCAACCGCATATATGTGTATAACTATTTTGTACTTATCAATATTAATTACATTTATATTATATTCGAACAGTTGACAATAAAAATAATAAAATATTAAAATTACATTTGTTTTTTTAAATTAATACAATTAATTAGGCTTATATTACATATTATATTAGGATATATGATGATGTTGGTTCCTTACACTTATTATAGTTATTTCCATTACTTCCACTACAAATGTATAATAAATAGTAAATACAATACAATGAATTGTTACTGGCTTTTTATAATTTTAAAATTGTATTGAATATGAGTACCTATACCTTTTTTTAAATTTAATACATTTAAATTAACAAAAAAAAAACTATAAATTATGGGTTATATCTTATATTATGTCCAGGACATGGACAAATTACCTCTAGAAAGCTGCAGGTCTTAGTGGTTTTATTTTGATTTAGAAAAATCCCATTATTAGTGTAATGAAATTAAGAATGTAAAAAACTATGAATTCCTAGCAATAAAATTGTAAATGGTTATTAAGTCCAACAATACACAACGATCGAATTAAAATGGTAAACAATTTTTAAATAATAACAAATCGTATATTTATTAAAATAATAAAAGCTATAAAGTAAATAATAACTAGCATATATATATAATATACTTGTAGAAAGTGATATTTTTAGAAATATTGGAAATTATTAGCTAGTCATAAATTGAGTCATACATTTAGCTAACTCTGTGTACGCAATGATAGAGAAATATTATAATATTATTGGATTATCAGTGTACCTTTTTTGAATGGCACGTGGAGGATGAAAGTCGAATCTCAAACAATGTCCGCTAATATGATTTTCATAGTTTATTTAATAAACTAAACATATTATATAGTTTATTCTCGTATAGTCGTATCTCTTATCCGTAAATACTTAGCCGTTGCACTTATACAACCAACCCACGCCTGACTATAGTACATATACTTGTGTGTATATATTTCTCATACTTCAGATTGGATAACCATTCATTTAGTTGGAGATTTTTTTTTTTCGTTTTTCGTCTATCTATATAATACCTATGTTACTAAATTGTTTATTATTTATTTAATTTTTTCATTTGCGCGTCGCTCGGTGGCGGTCGATTATTCTTGGTCAATAAATCCAAGCATATGTCCGGCAGAACGCGAGGAATGTGGTCGTCAATCGTCAGCAGTGATGGTCGGCGACGGCTGAGAGGTTTAGCCGTATAGGTACATATTAGTTTATATATTATATGTGTTTATAATATAATAGGTTAGGTATGAGTTACACAGGCATTTGAGGCGGTGGCTATTTAATGTGATATATGGAGCGTCGCAATTATTCTGCTCCTAAAAGAGATTAAATAGCGCATTTTTTCGCGACACTGACGACGAAGACGACATGTGTCGTCCAAACGATTGTAATAAAATATTACCTACATGTGAGCTGTGTGAAACTAGCATATTGTCGCGATCGTAGACTCTTTATCAATATAATAATATATTACTATTGCTACATAATGTACGGATGTACCTATACCTACTTTTTACTTTATATACCTATGGTGTGATGATAATAATTTATATACGTTCATACGACTTACCTGACGATGGTCTCGTAAATCTATGGGCATCACAAAATAAACTGTATACTATACATAAAATAGGAATAGATAGGTATACGCATCATTATAATTTATTGTGCATATATCGTACATGAGTGCTTTATTTTAATTTAACCCGAGTTCCTATTTTAGATTTTTTTTTCTATTTTTGTTGTACTCGATTTGATACTTATTTTTATTTTGTTACATGGCGTACCCATTATGAATAGACTTTTTTTAATCGATAAAGCATATTGTTATATATACATATTTAAAGTTGATGTTATAAGAAGAATGTGTAGACACTGTTACTGTTTATTATTGGTACCTACTTAATGCTGCATATTTGTTCTACTGAGTAATTAAAAACTACGCTGTCTGATTTTAGACATAAACCGATTTCCAGTGAAATCAGCTCGTGGTGCAAGCAGATAATAATATTTGCAATAATTTTTTTTTGTTATTTTTAGAGATACATCGGAAATTAAATAGTCGCGGTGATCGGCTCAGCGAAATTTATCGAGGGTATAGTGTCTCGTAAAATTCGGAAGAGTTTTTTTTTATACGTTGCTATGTAGATTTTGAATTTGTTATTATTTTGAATGAAAAACTAAGCGTTCTCTAATAACTATATCGTACCGTAAAATAATAAATAACATTCGTAGAATCTTGTTATAATAAGGCGATGCAATTTACTATATGTAGGTATTTTGCATAATATATATTATATTATATTCAATTACGCTTTACGGACATCAAACGTTGATAATATAATTGGAGATTTCTAGTTTTCTTTTACCTCCTGTGTCTTAAAAAATTGGCAGGGATTATTAATAAGTATACGAGTTTTATCTTTTGGTTCTGAAATTGAATGAGAAGAAGATTACAAGCCATTCGATTTTAATTTTATTATACTTTCAAAAGCAACGTTAATTCACATTAATTTTGTTTTTCTTTCTTTCTAAAATACTTGATCAACGTACGCTGCAGCAGATGCAGTACTTATATAGGTGGTAAAATATTTCCCAAAAACAAGGTACATCATTAAAATATAATATTACATATAATCTGTCTCGGGGTGGAAAACTCGACGTCGTGTGTAGGTCACGTCGCGTATAGCTGCAACATTTTTATTTATAAACTTTATAAATTATGATGCATAAAATATTACATCCTGACTCTTGTTAGTATTTTTGCATATAAACCCACTCGTTAATCCACTGTTACCACTTCCTATTACCCACTCATGGAATACATAGTCTGATTTGTATAGGAAATGTTGGAAAATAGCATTCGAACGAGTTGATCGTACCAATGCATTTCCGCTACTGAAACGGCCATTGATTACGAAAATTCCAAAGACAAAGCAATGAAGAATAAGACAAAAAGAATAAATATATTATATGATAAATTATATATATATATATATATATATATATTTAGGGGAAGATAAAGAAAGGAGAATGAGAAAGAACGAAAAGCGAAACACAGGCGAAATAGTAGGCGGCGCTTCGAAACCCTCGGTGCCCGTCGCATTAATTAAAACCACGATCAGAGCAGGCGCGCAATTAACAGCGTAGGTCCTTTGTGTGTGCACATATATCCATTATTCTCTGTCTCTGTCTCTCGCTCTCTCTTTTTTTTTAATTACTACTACGGGTGGTTGCCTCCGCCGCGATGGGTTGTCCTTAGGCTCACCAACCCGCGGTGCATACGACGACAAAAACTTCCTCTGGTCTCCTCGTTCCCCCTCCCTTTTACCCGCTCCTGCAGCGATTTCCTGTTTCTCGCGGTTGCTAAATAGATAAATGACGTGGTGCGTGCGGAGAGGAAGGGATTATCCTCTCGATGCGTGTCAAGCGCGCAACGCCACACCATTTTCCCGGTTTTCTGTACACGATTTTTTGCGTTTTAATCGTAATATTCTTCACGCGTGTCACATCCTAATGCTCTCAATTAAACTAGGTAAGATATATTGTATTTTTAAGATTTTCCGCGATGTGTTGTCAATCGTGTTCCAAATTTTGTAAAATAAAATACTCTACGAATAAATTGAATATAATCTGAATGCGTTACGTACAATGAATGAAGTATACAACTTTTACGTCCGAAAATCAATGCTGCCGTAGTAGACTACTATAATATATGAGCCAATGTATATAATATATATAAATATATAGGAACTATATAGATACATATTATGTAGTATTAATATTATGGTTTTCTAATATGCTGCAAATTTACATTATGTCAACTATACAGATATTACTTATATACTATACATAGAAAGAATAAGTACATATGTACACCGTGAAACTAGAAGGTGTTAAGCTCACACCCCTTCAAGATTTTTCACACAAACTATAAATGATAAGTTTCCATTTTATTTACATTCTTGCAGTGGACAATCGTGTTAATAACTTATATTACAGATTCTTAATTGCACGGCGGAACTAAAGGTTTTTTTTTTATAAAATATTTCCTGACATTTTTGTTCATTTTTCAGGAAACATTGGTGTACAATATATATTATCGTCTTATTACTAACATATTATAATAAAATGAAAAACTTCCAATTTAAACTTTTGCCAATATGTTATTGTACATTTGGCATAATTTCAAGGGACATTCAGTTGCACTACAAATATATTTGTATAGGTTAAATTGTCTTATTATACAATTTAGGTACTGCATATTTAACATTATCTGGGTTAGTTAAAAATTCGTCAATAAGGGTTGCAGTCGATTTATTCGATTTCTGCGCTCGTCTGTGATAACTTGGTAAGATTGAATAATTATAGTATGATAAATTCTCGATCGATTTCTCACTGACTGTATAGTCCTGAATATTGCTGTAGAAGAAGAATATAATATAATTTATGTACACACACACACACACACACACACACACACACACACACACACACCACGGACTCTGGTCAAGAGAACAATGGGACACGCGAAACCCACTTCGAGGGGCAGCGATGAGACGCGCTTCTCTGCCGTCGTCGTCGTCGTCCTCCGCGAAGACGGCAGTTCGTCGACGGACATGCGACTGCTGATTGACGTCCGTCGCCGAGTTCGGATGCAAATGACAAAATTAAACATTGCGATCATGTGCACGCACGGTGATGTATTTTTATATTATAAATTATGCTGCCGGTCGGCGAATAATACGCGCACATATTATTATATACATAGAAATACTTTAATGTAAGTATACGCCGGTTGACCGCTTGGGAACGAGCCCAATCAGCGAAGGACGACTGAAGTTGCGCGACTGCCGGACGTGTATACGCTGCGTATATTATTAATATATATAAAAATATATATAGGCATACACATAGCGTACATACATTATATATAGAGGATATAATAATAATTGCCGGCCGGTACACACACACACATATATATGTGGCGTAGGATAGACGGACTGGGCAGGTATAATATAATATAATATAAATATAAATAAATAAATGCGCGCTGTGTGTATATATATATATATATATGTGTGTGTGTACTTAGCTAGCTGCCGATGATGTCCGTCGTCGACCGCTCTTATAAATATATTATTATATACACCGCGTGCGTGTGCGGAGCGAGAGACCATAATATAATATAATAACATCGCGTTTGTGTGTATAAATAGGAACTTGTGTGTATATAATGTATAGTATATGCCTATACAGCAGCCTATACAGCATAATAATAATAATTGTATAATACGTCCAGTCAACCCGAACTTGTCCGGTCGACGGCGACGTGGACGGAAACGCTTTCGATACCCGCATTGCAGCTACTGCCTATATTATTATAATATGGCCGAGTGTAGCAGTGATATACAATAATAATAATAATAATAATAATAATGTAAATGGGGAGGTACAAACACGCGTACGTTCGTGAGAATTCGAAAAATGCGTTGATCCGGCCGCACGTCCTGCAACTACTATACTTACTATAGTTACTATATCTTGACCACATCGGTTGCCCTTGCATAGGCAATACGCATGCGATTCCAATAAACCGATTGTTTTAATATACATATTAGTAGCTATAATAATATGTATAACATCGTAATAGTTGAAAATGCGTGCTATTTTAAAGCTAAACGCATTATTCGTCATTTCTTTGATAACAGTTGAAAAAATTGTTAGGTAGGGCTGGTATAGGGTATTAAATACTTACATATTTATTTTTAGTCTATTTCTTTCTTTGTTATTTAGAATCATTTTTGTTATAATATAATATAATAGCCTTACGATATCAATTATTGTGTTTTTCGTACGTGAAATGATGTGTGAGCATATCATTAAAATTGTTAAACTTCATAATAAAATATCATAACTGACGTATTCATGACGTATAGTATATTATTATGCAGGGACTCAGCGTTAGTATATCGTCGACGGTGATTTGGTCAATTTTAGTGGAGAGATGGGCTTAATTGTTATGTTTCAATAAGCTAACAAATCCGCATTATATCACCAATTTTATATTTTAAATATTTTTTTTTGCCTTATTGTCTAAAATAATATGTACGAAACACATAAATAAATAAATAATACAGTTCATTAATACTAATCTAACGTAATTAAAATACAATTATAAATCGTTCCAGTGCCATACCATAACAATAACTCTCATTAAACGTGGAGATTTTTTTAAGGGTCGTTGAAACTATTTGAGAGTTTACAGGGCTTTGGAGCTTCACGACCTGTGTAATCCAACACCCTGATCTATTTCTTTCTTTCTTCTTTATCGTTGTTCGATTTCGAACGTCATAACTTTCATGCAATTATGTTATTTCGATTGGATACATTTTTCCAGAACTCTCTATTCCCTATATTCCGAATGCTGTCTGACATTGACATTTGTGTGAGATTTTTAATTTGGTCTATATAGCAAATGGGGGCATGCCTCTGCTCCTCTTTTCTTCGACTTTTCCTTGAATAATGTCCTATTCTTAATTGTCTCTTCTTATCACGTGGCCAAATAATTTTAGTATTTGGCTCTGAATTGTTATCAAGAGGTAGTCTTGTGGTTGTATATTAATTTCCTGGATTATGGATATATTCGTTCTATGGTCGGTCCATGGAATTTGCGGCATTTTTCTATACGCAATCATTTAAAATGCTTCTATTCTTCGTCGACACGATGAATTTAGGGTCCATGATTCGGAACCATATGTTAATATAGGGAATATCAGCTTTTTCATTAGATTTAACTTCGTTTCTTTCCTGATATCATGATCCTTCCATATTTTGAAAGTTTGGCAATCGCAGTCTTAGCCATATCCACTCTTTGTTTGATTTCCTCTTCCGAACCACTTTTATTTGATAAAAGTGCACCTAGATATATTACACTGTTTTTACGATTTATATCGGGTATGAGGTTAAACGTGAGGGATAATGTTCTTGTCCTATAAACAGCGATTATTGAGCATTTTGATCTATTAAGTTTTAGGCCTGACTCATTGCTAAATTTCTCTACTAGTTCTAGAAAGTTGGTTCCATTCCTGTTTTTGCTAAAAGCACCGTATCGTCAGTGTATCTTAAATTGGAAATTTTTTTGCCACCAATGGACACTCCTCCATTCCATTCTTGCGTAGCGTGTCTCATAATCCATTCTTCATATATGTTAAAGAGCAGTGGTGACAATACGCAGCTTACCTTACGCCTTGTCCCACCCGAAAGCTCTCGGAAAGATCGGACTCCCCACGGACATACGCTTGGCCATTGGCATATATCATTTTTATTATTGCTATATAAGGTGCTCTGGCACTCTTTCTTTTAAAATGCGCCACAAAAGATTCCATTTAACGGTGTCAAAAGCTTTAGTATAATCTAAGAGCAGCAAATAGCTGTAATATTATATTCGTAGTATTTTTCTATTATCTGTCGAATGTTTAGGAGTTGCCTTGTTCCTCTTCCCGGCACAAGCCCTGCTTGTTCTTGAGAAATTTTGGGAGCAGATATGGTTTTAGCCTTTCTTATATCACATATAATCTGATCTTACTTGTACGGGGAATTAGGACTATAGTACGGTAGTTGTTACAATTTCTTTTGTCTCCCTTCTTATGGATTGGGATATATATGGACTCACACCATTACTTTGGCCATTCGCCTGTGGTCCATATCTTGGAGCAAATTTTGTGGATTATATCAACCACCTTTTTTGCAGTTGCTTTTATCATTTTGATCACAATATCACCAGCTGCTTTGTGGTTGCGTAATTTTTTGATAGCCATCTCAATTTCACTTCGTAGTATAAGTGGTTCAGATTTGTCCCATAATTCGCTTTGATTTATTGTTATATTCATATTATCATTATCATTATTAGTGGCCATCAGCTTCTCGCAATACTGTTACCATAATTTAATTACTTCCGACTTTGTTGATCCAGCGCAGCATAGTTCGTTGTATTCAATTAATTGGCGATCTTCTCTAATACCTCTTATTTTGATTTATTCTTGCTTTTTAATTAATTCCCATGTATGATGTGAGATTCATGGTTTTTTCGGTCGATCAATACGAGGTGTCTTTTTGAGAGATAACAAGAATGCAATTTTCACCAAAGCTCTTCTACATTATCTGTTTCGTTCTTTTCAAGTCTCGTAACTTCTATAGCCTTATAAACTTCTTATTTATATTGATCAAGTGCTTCTTTATTCAATTTTTTTCTTAGTATTAATTGTTTGCTTTTTTTTCAATTTGAGATATATTTCCGCCACCAGGGGATTATGGTCACTACCACAATCCATGCCATGATATGTTTTTAGTAGTTAGTAGTAGTTTTCAGTATTGTAGCATAAAACTGTGTTTTTTATATCTTTGTTTATAATTACTGCTACCATTTATGGAGTTGTTTTCCAATGGATTTCTGATAAACCATTAACTGCAATATTTTTAATAGTATTCTCCAGTATTGGTAGTTTTCCTGGTCTTTTTAAACCTCTGAAATTCCAGCTACAAAGCTTAATCATCGTTGGATTGTATTTATGGTTCTGTTGGTTTCGCCCAGACGCATATTTTCTATGTACAGCTCGGTTACCCACTCCATCATAGCCAGTAGCCATTTAATACAGTCAACCCTGGAATCACTGCGAAGATTGCCAGTCGGATTGCATGGCCTATTCCTTTCACTATAATAATATATTCTTGCATGTTGGTTTTCATGGAAGTGACATAGTAGGGTCCCGCTTCTTTCCATGTCACAGTGTTATAGAAGGAGATTCTTCTTGTAAGTATGATTAATCGTACCGCTGTTCGTCTTACTGACTGTCGCCACGATCATCTAATAATTAAGCTGCTGCCCTTCAATATGATGGTTATTGCGATGCTGTCACATCGGGCGATGGGGACGCCATTACCTACTAGAATCATCTATCTGGGACTTTCCCCAGTAGGAGCCTGGGGCCCCGGGTTCGCCAAATCCGTAAAACTAATTAATTAATATCCCCCTGATCTACGCGTATACTTTTACATTGACCCACAACGATATATTCGAGACCTGTATAAGAGGCGTATATTCAACGTTTATTATGCACGGATAATCAATAGACGACAGTAAAGTGTATCATTATAATTCAATATTATAATAATACTATTAAAATATTAATAATGATTCGGAAAAAACTTAGAATATCAAATGGTGTGGGTGGGCTTAACACGCGTTACTTTACCTATTAATTTATACAAAAAATCGTTATTGCATGCATGCCTGCAACTAGCAACTAGCATCAAAACATTTAATTCACGTGGTATGGAAATTTTTTTAAATATTTTATCATACATAATATAGGTAACTATTGTATGTATTATTTTGTCTTGTATAGCTTATAGTTTTTTCTTGTCTTGATAAAATATGTGTAGTTTAATGATAATGTTATCTACACGTAAATTCTTAGATAAATATGTGTATATTACATATAGACGAATAAGGGTATTCGTTATAATAGTTTCAGAGTATTTTTTCTAAAGAGAGTGGTCAAATTGTAATTCAACAATTATAGGAAAAGATATATAGGAAAGTTGGAAAAAAGAAACGCTACCAAAACCATGAGATATACCTCTATGCTAAATATACAGAAATGGGTTACTGCCAACCCAGTAGGCCAATGGCCAGATAGACCAACTTATAGCGATAGTCTGTAGAAATTACAGAAGGTAATTATTATTAGGTATTAGCACTACGCAAAGTATTATTGAATATGTTACTAAACAGACAAATGTCTTACACTAAAGAGATTATGAGACAATTCATGAAAAGAAAATCTACTTTGGATTCAAAAGAAATGTAAAGACATTAAGACAATCGAGAAAAACCGTGAAATCCCTTGAGAGGACATAACACTTATATTTGTTGTCTTCGTCTTACAAATTCGCAACATACCAAATTTACGCTCAGCAGATCACGTGTAGCTTCGTAGTTATAGCTTAAAAATTAGAGTGAATCGATCTCTTATAATACGTTATGGTAAGATCTAAGAACATTATTTGTATTTGTATGTGCATTTTTTTCGATTAGTCAGTTTTTAAGTGAATTATGAACGTTTTAATTTATATTATATCATATACGCAATACTTCCTAAAAAACTTGATTACCTATCGTAAAAAACCTACGTACAAACATAGATAATTTCCTTATCGCCATGTTTCATAATAGGCTAATTCACACTAATTTTTAAACCAACGAAGCTATATATGATCTACTAAACATAAAATTGTTATGTTACGCACTTATAAGATGGAGACAACAAATGATTGTGTAGCTTTCTCTTATATAAATATAATGTTGATCGACAGGCGTTCATTCTTTGATATTAATTTAAATCATTAATTTCTTGATAAATAATTAAAACTCATGTACTAACAATACAACTATACATAGTATCACATCAAATAACATTTTGATTGCAGGAGAATTGGAAGCAGACCGAAAAGCAACAACACTGGGCCTGATGTAAAAAAATAAATAATAATATGTGTTTAATATTTAACGAAAGTAAAGCAAAATAAAAGGTATTACCACTCGGAGAATACAACCAATGCCCAAAAGGATTGACTATAGGAAAAATCAGATTTGAGACTATTAAATTGGCTTATATCGAAGTTGAACTGTATATGGTGTGAACCAGTTTTAGACGTGAAGAATTCCAAAAGCGTTTAAGTACAGAAAATAAATGTTTCGGAATATAGATATACCGCTTTCGAATCCAAAAATCTAAAAAAAAAAATTATCATTTATAAAGTTCCCATTCAACCAAACAATTAACTTTTACGATGACTACATATAATATGTATAGTATACTATACGGCATCAATGGTGCAACCGTGTTTATAGTAGAACCTGTGGTTGATACAGTAGAATATCCGGAATATATAACAAATTATAAAGAACGGATGGAAAAAATATGAGATAATTGCTACATAGGGTCACATGGCCAATATTAAATCTGAGTAAAAGGCAGGGTTGGTGTGTCAGGGGAGACTTTAAGACGTCTTCTATCAAATAATTATAGCGTGGCAATTGTTGAAATTGTTGTCCAATATTATTAATCCATTATCTTGAATTATTTCATATTTGTATAGAAAAAGTTATAACTAAAATCAATCACCAAAACGTACTTGAACTTATTAATTTAGTTAAAAATGTATAAATATTCAGAACCGAACTTAATAAATTACCGAATATTAAACGATAATTAAACAAAATATTATAAATTTAAAATTGATGAAAATGACAACTCTTGTCTTCTACAACATAATTTTTGAACGGTACTCGAAATAAAAACAGTTAAAAGAGAAAAACATACGATTTCACGATTTTATAATATTAAATAATTACGGACAATGATTTTTTTTTTTTTAGTTATAACACTATAATTAATATAGTATAACGTATCCAAGACTGATAAACCGTCTCCACTCAGAATCGTTTTTAGTATACAACGATATTATACATCATTGAATTCAAATTTAATACCATCCATTAGAGTCCACTTAGCTGCTTTTTTTAGATATTCATAAAATCTATAAACCGAATTTAATGCAGTAGCCTATGATACCATTCATATAAATTAAATAATATCTAAGTAATTATAGTTAAATGTATCAATGTACAATACTGAAAAAATATTTCATCACACTAGACACTATAATATAGTATATGTATATATATATATATATATATATAATATGAATATTCATGCTCCAAGGTGTTCAGATAGTACCTATCTAAATTAAAAATTGAACTGATTCAATTCAATAATATATTATAATATAATGCATACCTAATGAATTGTTTTAATTAATTATTTACCCTTCACAAATGCAATAACATATTTCCTGGTAATGATTACCAAAAGAACTTCGACTATATAAATATTGATAATATTGATTAATAATTAATTAGGTATAGGTTACTCCAATGTCATGATTAATTATAATATTGATTTGCTACTATTATTATCATTATTTTTTTTTTCTTTAGTTCACAGCTAAACGACATTTTAACTATGGATGTAATGCTTTCAATGGTATAACTTAGTCTCTAACATTTTCTAAAATATTATATTATTGTTGTTGTTTTAAATGTAGAGATTTAATTATTAATACCGTAGGTACTTAGGTTTAAAATATTTTATTGACTATAAGAAGTATTTCTCACCCATCCATTCATCACATCTTGTGGTTTTTCTTTTATGTTCACGTTTCATGTTCATCCTTCTTTTAGTTTGATCGATCACCATTCTTTAATATCAAAATCCCTTTATTATCTGAACAGCAAATTTACCTTTTTTGTAGACACCGACTATAATATAATGTATTTATTATTTACTATTCAAAATTACCTTTTATAATATAATTCTCGAATGCATCATATTTATAATATTTAAAATGTATATAAACTATTTAGGTACTTATTGTATTGCTTTTTGTGGTCCATGTGACAATATGACATATAGAATTGACAACTAACTATGATGAGGAATGTAATTATACCAGGTCTCCGAGATTACGTTGATTTGTTGCAAACAAACATTTTTTTTTTTCAATCAACACAACTAGGTACATATGATATATTAATCAAAATACTTTAATTAGAGTATCATGTTTAGTTATTAATTTATAATGCACTTTATTAACATTACAGGAATCTATTTTAAACTTTGAGTTAATATAATGCAATTTACAATCACAGCTTGAACGTCTGTTGTAGTAAGATATAGTGTTATTTAACTTGCACCGGGAGAACAAACACAATTTTCAATATATATAAAGATATTATTTTTTATTTTTTTTTTTAAATGTATTTATTATTTTAATGTTTTCATATTTCATTAAATCTCATATAGTTTAAACAGCATCAAATTTTTAGTTAATTTTTTTAATTAATTTTAATTGCTAAATAATAAATAACCTATAGTGAAAATAGCAATGAAATATATTTATACATATGTATATAACTATTTAAAATTGCGTTCATTCTAAATTCATATATTAAGCAAAACCAAATCGACCCTGTAATGATTTAACCTTTCATTTCATGGTTTATAACTTACCTCCAAATAATTTTTAAAACATTATCGAAATTAATAATTATATCAATATTTAATATCCAACATCATTAACTTATATCAATATGAATAAGTTATGAAATAAAATATTATAATTTATAACAAATTAATTTATTTGATTAGTTAATTATAGTTATCATATATATGCTGGATGGCAACATATTGATCTAAAAACTAGAATTTTAAACTTAATTTTTAGTGAACCAATCTGTAGAATGTATAAATTTAATTTAGGTATATAAAGTGTTTAGATTATTGTTGGTTCATGTAGATATATTTTATTTTAATAATATTTACTTAAGATTTGAAAAAGACTGATTATACAATTATATTTTGATCTTTACAAAAGTAATTGAGTGGTGGCGATTTAAAAGTGTGTCATGATACAATAACCAACAACATTATAATATAAAATCCAATAGCACACAGCCACACAGGTAGTATTTGTTTTATGAACAATCTAGATTATCAACGAGTTTTTCCGAAAAACGCAATAAGAAATACATATGAAATAATATTAAGATTTACTATTTGTCTTCATTCGATAAATATATTTTTTACTTAATTAAATGACGTTGCTTTCAAATGTAAAATGTTTATACTGTTTATAACTGTACCAAGTTTTTCAACGAAAAAATGCATAAAATATAAAAATGAGGTGCGTTTTTTTTCCATCTCTGCCAAGTTTTTTTACTTAAGATTTTATTTTTTTATTTTTATTATATTTTCCAAAGTTAAATGCTGCTTCTATGAATTCAGTTCATTCGCGAATATATATATAATATATATATATATAAATTATATGTATATATATACTCAATGATCTTCATTTCTTCGTGGATTAACCATTTGAATAATTTAAATCTCCATCTCGGTTTTGAAAGTCCAATGTTATAATATCGAGTTGTCAAATCCCGTGTATACTTTGCATACTTTTACATTTTCCACGCTAATTTCTTAATATTTTTTCAAACGAGTATACGATTTGAGGTGCCAATATAAGAATGTTAATCTTTTTTACTTTCGGGATTATTTATACAGTTCATTGATGTACATTTACGCTGAAGCTTTTTTTTTTATATACATGATAATTCTATAGTTTAATACGCTAAAACAATCTTTTTTTATACATTAATTCGAGGACAAAAATCTTTTTTTCATTTTTGGAGATTTATATCGTATATATATGTGTGTGTGTGTGTGTGTGTGTGTGTGTGTGTGTGTGTGTGTGTGTGTGTGTGTGTGTGTGTGTGTGTGTGTGTGTGTGTGTGTGTGTGTGTGTGTGTGTGTGTGTGTGTGTGTGTGTGTGTGTGTGTGTGTGTGTGTGTGTGTGTGTGTGTGTGTGTGTGTGTGTGTGTGTGTGTGTGTGTGTGTGTGTGTGTGTGTGTGTGTGTGTGTGTGTGTGTGTGTGTGTGTGTGTGTGTGTGTGTGTGTGTGTGTGTGTGTGTGTGTGTGTGTGTGTGTGTGTGTGTGTGTGTGTGTGTGTGTGTGTGTGTGTGTGTGTGTGTGTGTGTGTGTGTGTGTGTGTGTGTGTGTGTGTGTGTGTGTGTGTGTGTGTGTGTGTGTGTATAATATTAATAGCCTGTAAGGAATAAATAGATAAATAAAAAAACCTTCGTGGGATGCTCGAATAAAACTTAGGACGTCGTTAGAGATTTCAAATGTTTTATCGACGTCGCATTATTTCGACATTGTAAATACCATTTGCAGTTGCGGTTCATCTGCTCGCGTCGTGTTATTAATCCCGACCGTATCGACGTGTATCGATTACGACATGCTCAAATCTACGGAAAGCCCAGGGTTCATCCCTTTCACTGTATATATACCGCACCCTTTTCCCCGAAAAGGTATTATTAGCGGACCGCATTGTCTACCGATACGCACTCGGCACACATACACGGGTAGGTATATATATATATATATATATAAATACATAGATTGGTGAGCTGCTAGCTCCGTATAGATACGCGTTCACGTGGCGGCGACTTATATCCATTTTCACGGTCTGCTTAAAGTCTAGTACAATACAGAAATGATCAGTTTATCCTACACTGCTTTTCACTATAGGAAATCTTGTGTGTGTCAAGTATTTATACATATGACGTAGGTGCGTCGTACACTTCTGCGACGGTGCTTCATTACAGAGCTCATATTATACCTATTATACAATAACCTACTTATATATTATATACTTCCATTTAATTAGGCGTTTGTTCCTACATATATATTATTGCATTATATTTATTTATAATATAGAACAATTAAGCGTGGACGTGCGGTGTCCAATAATAAAATTTGATTAACCCTAATGAATTAGGTACGTAATATAATAAAATAAAATTACTGCAGTTGATTAGGCGCTATTGTCTGTTCAGCCAGTGCTGCAGGACGACTTGTATATGCATGTGTATGTAGGTTAGGTCCTTTAATTCCGAATGGTTGTGTTTACGTAAGCGACGATAGGTCGCTGTTTTCCTTTTTCCAAAGTCTCCTCGGCCGTCACTAAAGGTATAATCTATACATTACATTAGCGTCAATTCGTAGCGGTGCGGAGATCCACATCTGCAAAACCGTCGCCGTCGCAGCGTGTATAATAATATACACTCGCTGCTTGCTACAGGACTCGTCCTCCCCGACATCGATTATTCTTTTACCATAATTTTCGTCCACGGTTTTTATCGCTTTATGCAAATTTTCCCACACGAACGGAACTAATGACACGCGATCGTTTCCGACGCGAGCCATCTGCGTGTACGAGCGCCAAATAAACCTCGTGCGCGCGCACACACAATGGCATCCCCAATTTAATAATTCCCGATGATTATAATTATTGTCGGCAACCGATGAACCGTACATCATAATATATATGCGTATATATATAGGTGGAAAAATTGTTAAGCAGTTTTCGTCCCTCAGTGTCGGAGGCACAGTGACACTATACTATATATATATAATATTATAAATAATAATTTCATGTATATATGCGTTCGCATTATACACTGTTTGTTGCACGACATATGCACACAATATACGCATATATGTACATATATTTCGGTGTATAACACAAAACGTCCAGACAATATAGATAGGTGGTGTTAATTATTAATTTTACAATCGCCGATTTCGTCGATACTCCGTGTCGTATAACATATATATACACATAGGTACCTTTATATTACACTGCAGAGCCTATGTGTAGTGTGTACGCTCTATGAGTGTGTGGGGTCCGCATGTATTCATGTGCAGCACATTATATTATTATAATATTCACCGCGTCCGTAACCATTTATCAGACACATTCGCCACGTCGTGTCGGATACGCGGTAAAAGAAAAAAAAAATTCGTATTATCATATTATATTAATATAATACTTGTGTGAGCAGCGCTGTGTGTACCTATTATTTGGGCACGATACTATTCACGCACACACATACTAAATAATATATATAATATATATGGTTGAAAACAATGGGACGCGTTGATCAAGTACAAACGACAAACACACATCGATCGGGGATTACGATCCGTGTAAATGGAAAAAAAATCATCCCTGCAATATAATATAAATGTCCTATCGGCGGTGCAGGATATCCACGGTGGCATGCGGTGATGTCGCATATAGGTATAAGTAACTATAATACAAGTGGTTCCCAAATGGTGGTCTGCGGACCCCCAGGGCTCCGTTGTTATGTAGTACAGAAGTGATATTTTTAATTTATTTTAGTAGAATTTTTAAGCACATATTGGTGTGAAATTTCAGATATTTTGCGCAATCACTATTAAAACTCGATTATCGCTAAAAATTTCGACAATTAATGTATTATATTATATATATATTTTTATAATTAAACAAAATTAAAAGAAAGTAATCGCAAATAAGGGGTTCCCGTCCAATTTAAGTTTTAGCTAGGGGTCCGTGGGTCGACGCTAATTGGGAACCACTGACCTATACTATCACTATAATTCAGGGCCGGGGTGGCCACTAACCTTAATTTTGGGAGCTGCAAATTTATGAAGCTATTTATGAGCCACAATGTTAAGGTAGGTAGGTATGTTTATAAAATGAAAACACATTTTTAATTGTATAACAAATAAAAGAACATTCAATTTTTAAACTATTCAAAGCATAATTTTTCAGGTATGTTAAGAAATTGGATTTTAATTTTGAGAAAAGCTTTTCATATTATAATATAAATTAATTTTACTCTAAGATTGGTTTCAATAGCCACACGAGAATCACGGCTCGCGAGCATCGTTGTGTGGCCACCCCTGCTTTATAGTATTATGTGTTCGGCTATATATGCGCCAAAATGTTAATAACCGTTTGTTTTTAAAAATATAATTTTTGCTTAAACTTGTAAGCGAATATTTGGGGATTATCAAACACTACAATAACATTTTATAGGTTTAGTATCATTTCGAATATAATAAAAAAGTTCAAGTAAGGTATATTAATAACAAAATAATCAGTGGTCGCCGGCTGACCACTGTTGCACATCCGCGACGTATCCGAGCCCTGCTTAGAAGTGGTTGTGCTGTACCTGTATAACCATCATAATTTAATAGTATTGAGTTTTGAATATATTGACGAATTCACGGTAGATTATCGGATCGATATGTTTATACTGTATACATATGACATATCATAATATTTTAGTCGTCTATCGTGATGTTGGATATTTATGACGAAATTGCCATGGGTCTCGCGGAGGTTTTTTTACCGCCATCATCTGATTCAATCCACTTCTGCTGCGTAAACATGAATATCATTATATGTACCTATATGTATATAATAATATCTGTTTCGTACTGAATTCGATATAGTCGGTGAATATATTATTGCCGTGACGTCATAACATATAACAAACGTTGAACTAAAAATTACTCGGCCTTCAAGATATACTCATGTCCACGATCCGAATCGTATTTGTGTATTTAATTCGTATGAAACTATGGACGGTTTTTTTTTCTTCTAAGTTATGCTCTATAATATTATAATAAAATATTCTTGTAAAAAAAAAAATACACAAATAATAACGATATTATTAATAATAACAAATAACAATGAATAATATATAGGATGACGATTTGACGTATAAATATATAATTTGACATGACATACCTATAGATAGTATCGTTTTGTGGTGTATATATATATAGATAGATAGATATGCCCTTCCAGTTTACAGTCATACGAATAATGATTTTTACTGCAATAATATATTCCTTGATTATGTATGTCGAAAAGTGTATTAAAACGCGGTGTATAGATGGTAGTAACCATCGGTCGATATACTTTGAGAAAAGCAGTATTATTCCATAATTTATGAATTTTGTTTCGAAATTGACAACGATGACTAATATACATTTACTGTGCTGCTGATAAAGATAACATCGACTTTTAATTATATAGTCAGAAATAGAATTAGAGTTTTGACCTCGTGGTTAAAGCATTGATTAACTCCCCCACCCACCCCTTAAAAAAAACTACAACTGTAGTTTTTTGGATACAAACAGTAATATATTGTTATCATTTAAACTTTAAAGTTCAATCGTTTATAAAAAAATTTGTGCTTATAAGTTTCTTTGACGTTTTTAATTTGATTTAAAACATCGTATATAATCAGCACATTTTTTGATGTTAGTAATATATATATATATATATATATATGTATATAATCATGGGGCAATAGTGGCCTAACAACAATATTTATCGCGCTTTTCTCTGTGGACTTATCACATGGATATTATTATTAATATCTTAACTATTAATGCTTGCAGAGAGCTCTATAATGATTGTATCGGAGTAATATGTTAAACTTTGAGTAAAAAATAAGAGATAAACTTGATTAGTTTATAATTTTATAAACAAGTAATATGTTAAAATATTAGTGATGTTACTATATTACTTTATTGTATGAGATGATTTTAAATTTAGGATTCTAGTTTTTCTAATATGATGGTTTATAAACTGGAATACAATTAATATCAATATACCACATTTTATATTTTTACAGTTGTACTGCTGCAGTTATTACGAACTTAATTTTTAACTATCAACATATATAATATAGTAATTCGTAAACCTAACTTGATAAATTATAACTGATAATGTGATAAGATATTCATTATCAATGTTTGATCAATATATTATTTAATGCGGTTAAAAGATGAAAAAAATATATTTTATAATTTCATTGACATATTTCAATTATTGAAAAATATCAAGTGAAATATTTCAAATTCAGAACCGTACATATTATACACAATGCACGGTAGCTAAAAAATAAAATAAAATAATACCTAATATGACAATAAGTAACAATACCTACATAAATTGTTTAAACGAAAATATTATCGATCTGAACCTTGCAGTATATAATTTATTAATAAAACATGTTGTCGGAATTGTTTTTTTTCCTATATATGTATATTCGTGTGTATATCGTTAATGAATAACCATCGTCTATCGTTAATGAGACACAATGACGATAGATATCGATGATGGACAGCTGTCCGCTTGTATTAATTAACTATACAACATTTGCGTGAAAAATACAGACCGATGAAATATTCTAACAAAGAAAAATGCATTTTTCATTTTTAATACTCGTGTATTTTATCAGGAACAATCTATAAAATGAACTGTTAAAAAAAAAATCACGATCATTAAGAACATTACAATAAAGTTACGACATTCATTATATTCAGTATTGTTGTTTCTATGTACGTATATACACAACAACAACAACAACAACAACAACAGTGTTTTTTAAATTATTGTCATTTTATAATTTTTAAATTATTGTTCGTTACATGACTCAACGATCGTTATTTTCAAAGCTGTATACTTAAATTATTGTACGATTGCTCGTATAATATATTAAATTATTTACTGGTCGATTGTTATATAAATTGAATGTAGTTTTTTATGTACCCGCTTTGAAATCAAATTTTTGTCTCTTAACATTATTGTATGTCCAATAATGACGACAAATAATTTTGAGACAGTAGGTATTAATACTGGAGACTTATTACACAATATACCTAACAATATTTTTGTAGCAAACGAAAGAATTGTTAGAACAAAAATTACCGTATATGTATAGAAGTTTGTAGATTACTCAAAGTAATCTTATATCATGATAATAATTTATAATAACATACATAATTAATACAAATCATACGATGGAGTATCATAAATATTAAATGTTGTATAATCTGATTTGTTTTAAATTCATAGCCCGTGTACAGGTATTACGTATATTGGGTACAACTGTAGAACGAATTAACATAGGCTTAGACGATATTAATTTAAAACTGTTTCTTTTCATTCTAATATAGCTTGATATACCATATACATAATAAATGTGTATTTTAAGATTCTGAATACTCAAACCGCCCATAAATGTTTTCTTAATCACTTCGATTAATGATATCCACATAGGGCAGAATACAGAGCCATGTGTAAGCATTATCGTGCAATAAAGATTTTCAATAAACACTATACCTACATACATATAAGACAAAAACGTTTACGATCGTGGAAAACTTCCCGTACCTATATATTCCTGAACGGTGACTTTTCTGATTGAAACGAGTAGTACCCGGGGGGAACGCAGGGGGGTTAGAGGTTTAAACATACCCCCCGAAATATTAGGTACAAAAAATAAATTATCTGACCTAGAAATGTATTAGTGTATTACTAATAACATTTCAAAAAAATTAAAATAAATTATTAGTTATTAAATAGTTTCCCTTCTCCCGTTGTTTTTGTAAATTAATGGATTCAATAAAATCACCAATAAAATGTATGATAATGCAGTTTCGAAGTGAGTATGACAGTATATGTTATAACTTATTAATAACTGATCGACATCGGAGGCCGCCAATCCGATGATGTACGTAATGTAGACAGACAACGAGTGTAATTGCCGTCTACCGGAAATTCCTACAACTAACCTACAAATTGTAATAAATAGTTATTAATTATTATCTATAATATAATATTATTATGTAATATGTATATTATATATTATGTATTATGTATTTATGTATATAGTATAAGTGACTGAAATAAAATATAGAAAAGTGTAATACAGTATGAATAATATGATATTTATGAATACCTACTTTAAATTTTTAAACCCCCCTCCCTGAAATTTTTTCCTGCGTTCGCCCCTGAGTAGTACGCTCTGCATTGCAACAATATTATTATCATAACATAACATACATATTACATATATCTAGACATAGACGCGATCGACTGTTAAAACCGCCGTTGGCGACTTCGATAAATGATTGTTGGCGATCGATTTAAAATAATAATATAAGAATGTGCGCGTATATTATAATGTGCCGGTTGTCGACGGCGGCGTCGCGATTTATGACCGCAAAAAAGCCCGTGTGATTTGCAATAATATTTCCACCATAATATATAATATCTATGTATAAGGTACGCACAATTTAATAATATATGTACCTATTACTCGGGCAATATAAAATTTAAAAAAAAAATACAAAATATAAGCGTCGTGCTGTAGTGTTGGCGTGTAATTATAACGTGCCCGACATACTAAATATAATGTTATAATAATGTTGTTTGCGTGTAATTTGTTTATATATTGACTCGTAAAAGTCCATCTCTCGATCCGTTCTGTAAAACCACTGCTGCACCATATTATGTTCCACACTTCGGAATTTTTATGGAGGTTTATTTATGCGCTATACATACCTATTATTCTTTAAGCACTATATAATATGTTATACACAGATATCCGAATTATCCAATACAATATGTACCTTAGCTATGAATTACATGTTAAATATTTTATACCTAAAATAAAACACTCTAAATAAAAAAAATTTTAAAAAAAACAGATATTATAATTATACGTCGAAAAGAGAATGCTTTGGCTATTATTATTATCCGCGACTGCTGCGGCAGTTAGCGCAGTTTAGTTCTGTAGTAACTATACGATGAATAATGACATAACTGTACAAGTTTTTCATTATTTCAACTGTCCTCAGAAATTTAATACAAATTCGCCCGTACCTATTATGCGGATTTAATGAACGAGAGAAGAGCGTGTCCGTCCGTCGTTGAATAATTTAAAATATAATATATCATCGTTTTACATGAAAGAAAATTAAATATGGATGGAAGAAAAAGGATTAATAATTGACGTTCGCCATATTAGTTGCATAGGTACAAACTGTGAGAATGTCTAACGATGAACTTCTGGGAATAAAGCGTATCGTATAATAATAATAATAATATGAAAAATTGCGAATAATACACACAAGGCGAAATATTGACAAAAGAATACAAGAAAGATTATACTGTAAAATGCGTGTTCCATATATTTGACGGCTATATAGTAGGTATATAATATACAGATCAGCTATCGAACGGAAGAAAAAAAACTGACATGATAATCTTAAACGCGATGAAAGCGAAATAATAAAGTCCTATATATTACATATATATATATATATACCTATATATGTAATGCGATTTTCGAACGTCCGGAAAATGACTTGGCGGTGTACAAACTTTTGTTAGACGAACTCGCACTGCTATATGTAATCGTCATGGGCTGATGATAAATCAAATCCGTTTAGACGCTATAATGTATACTGACAGAGTTATATCATATATGTAATGAACATTATTTGGCATCGAATGAATCGAAGAAACAAGAAGTGTGTAAGCCGCTAACACACGCCAAGTGTCTTTTGAAAGCCTCAAAGCAGCTAATAGGAATTTAATCAGAATATGACTACGTTTAGACAATCTAAACTTTTGATTCGACATTTTTTTTTATATTACTATTATATATATATATATATATATATACATAACATAATAGGTAAAATAATTAGGTATTTCAATTTATGTTCACTCATGCCCATAAATAATTATTTATTTTTCACTTACTAGTCGATTCACCGCCTTAATTGAATAATGCATACAATAAATTTGTTGGTAATACACTGACTGTTGCAATTTATAAAAAGGTCAATCGTATCATTACAATAATCTTGATCAACTATATCAGTGTACTGTGTTCAACATTCGGTTCATATATGAGTAGAAACGTGACGGGATATTTTTTTTATTGATTTTAAAGCCCCGACTACAGTGATTACTGGCTTTTGAAATTTAAAAATATTTTATGGCAAAAGTTCAAATTGAAAAATAAGTTGGTCATTGAGAAGGTGGTAGGTACCTACATAAAGATTAAGACAGGTTAAAAAAAAAAAATTATATATTAATTTATCATAGTGATAATATGATCGAAAACAACGCAAATTATATGACTGCCATTAAACGAGCTTTTAGGGAATATTATAGATATATTATCTAACTATAAATCATGATATGCTTTCATAAACTTAAGGACTTACGATTTACGAGTAGGTAGTATTACAATGGAAAACAGTAAGTATCCAAGGGAGCTTAGAGGATAATGCCTTCCTCTATTGATCGTATTATATTTTTGGTTTTTAATTAGTAACTGATTTTTATTATATATGCGTATTATATTATATTATACAATATAATATAAACATATAAATATAAATATTGCTGTATATTCGTACGTGTCATCCCCTTTTTAAAAACCTATATATTCCGCTGGTGGCAAATATATCTACGGAGAATGATAAAGCAATACGATTCTATGTTTGAAAACGATAAGAATATCGATTGTACTGACGATAATATGATAATATATCATTTGAAAATGTCAATGATCGCCATCAAAATATTTCTAACATGGTTTCATTTATGCTTTTGATCAGTTTACATCAATTTCTAACAAGTTGATATTTTTTAGATGTATGTCTACGATACGTTGAAGGGTTTTTAACGACGATTTTCTTTAATTTTCACTATAATAGTTAGTGGTATACAGTTTTATTTTTAACATTAAACTTCATAGCGGCATACTCAAACTTTGAGTCTTGACGCAATAACAAAAAACATTTCTATCTGTATGATTGCATGAATGCAATTTAGACACCATAATAGTATTCACAATATTCACGTGACATTGTTCACTGTAAAAACGTAAACAAAATATCAAGTCTTGTCAAATAGTCATTATATTTTTAAAAGCAATTAAATATTTACTATTGTAGTTGCAAAGTTAATTATTATTGGAGTAGAAATATTATATTGTTACTAAAAATAAATTACTCGAATAATATATATTATGTTTTAACATTTAATTACACGTAAAATTCATAAACTAGAAAATAACAATAATTATTAACTATACCTACTCGTAGAACTCGTTCCAATAATAATAACCCACCGTACACAACGTTTAAAAGCACTGCCAACAAAATAATATACAAATAATATGCATATACCGACATAGTTGTACGACTTTAATTGCTTTCGTTTAGATTAGCAATATATAGCAGCAGGCTGACGTTTTTCTTGTACGTTATAATAGGTAGTTGTTAAACGTAAAAACGTGTAATACTCGACGTATTCAAGGTGTAAACACAGACTGTAGAGCCGTAGAGGATAATATTGTGACATTGTAATATTATTATTACATATTCGCGTAAAAATTGATAAAAAATTTAAAATTTGAAAATAAAATCTTAATGTTTTTTAATTGATCACTTTTTGGGTGACGTCGACGATATATTGTGTACACATGGATGTACTATCCATGTACCTAACCTATATTATACTCAAATACTCAGTCCCTCTTTAACAACAACTATAAAATATCACACCCATTGATTTTTTACTTCTGATGATAGAATAACTCGCTAGAAATCAAAATTCTATAGCGCACGGCGACCGTATAATATACATATACGACTTATTGTATGCACGCGAGTACCCAAAAGTATATTATAATATTAAGTGTAGATAGACTTATTATTATAACGTTAAATATATATATATTTAATTATGTTGTATTTATTTATCTTTTATATTTATAATATAATATTTTATATTTATATAGTTATTATACATAATAGACTTATATATAACGTCCATATTTGTATGCATTAGCAAATTTTTTCTACAGAATTTTGTTCGATAAAACATTTTAATTTTAAAATCTCCACCAATTTCGTTACAAATTTTAAATCATTGTGTATTCTATTATAATATAGATTGTTATGAATTACATTCTCCTAGCTGTATCCGACTTCGATGAGGATCTATATGCTGAGGCATGGACTAGCTGCAGGGATGTTACAACTTGCATGGCCCTAAAATACCTGTATTTTCCCCAATCTGCATTAAAGTGACATATTCATATATATATATATTTAGTATTATTTTAAGTTACTTTTATTTTTATGAATAAATTAATGATTGTTCACTTACAAGTTACAACTCTGTATTAACTTTATATTTTCATTACCTGACATGTTTAAACATTTTATTAAAACAAAATTAAATACTATAATATTTTATAAATTAAATATTCTTAAATTTGCCCCAACATTTTTGTTATTTGCCCTAAAATTATGAAGTATTCCGTATTTTCTTGCACTTTTTTTACCAATCCTCACATGTATATTATAATATCGCGTATAGGTACCTAATGTAATATATTATATAATTCTAGTGTATACTTTTTACCGATGCGTTTGGTTTTTCGAAATTAACGATTTACTGGTGACTTTTTTTTTTATCATCTTTGATAATATATTATATGATAATGCATGTAATAAAATGTTTAATAATAATAATAATATGTACTTATACTACACCGGTCGTATAGAGCTGTCAATAACGCATCCACAGTCTGCCAGTTAAAAAATGTACCGTATAAGGTAACCGCCGCTGTACGCACTCATAATACAACCGTATGCGTATGTATACCCGCATAATTTAATTCACTTACGTACATTATTTTGAATAACGGAAGTACCCTTGGCTGAATTAAATATCGATGAATACAGATTAGACGATGGCGGTGTAGAAAAGAGAAAAAATCAAAAACTTGCTGCAAAGACGGGTTCCAAATATTTTTTTTTTATTATTATTAATCGATCGATCGCTACCGCCGCTGATATAAATTTTTCGTTGCTGTATTTTATTTCATTATTATATTTCCCCTTCCCCCTTAAAAAACATATATTATTACATTAACAATTTGTTAACAATGGAGAAAATAACCTTTTTTATATTTTCATTATATGTACACAATATGTAAATAAAGGTACTTGTATTCAAAACGTTATTATTATCAATACAAGACCGTGAAAATGTGCCCATATTTGTGAACATTATAGTCACCTCCGGGAAGTACAAAAGCTAGACCTAATGATCCGTGTGCGGGTTAAATTTTAATATTGAAATAATAAAGTGTACGTGAATAATCATGGTATAGGTAACACAAGCAGCTAATAATATGCCACCACTACTTATAAATATATCTATATTATAACAGTAGGTAGGTAGGTATACGATCAAGGAATACCGACTGTTGACGGCGTTTTTCCGTTTATATGAGATAATTCAACCGGCGAGTATCGTCTTTAACGCGAGCACTTCACTTATCTGGGTCAAGTACAGGATTACCTACATTATATATATATATAATCTATACGTCTAAGGTCTAACCGTATTCACAAGGGTATGGTACTATGGTGTACATAATACTGTGATTTTTGGTCGAAACCGTTTGAAAGCATATAACCAACCAAAAATGGTTATTGTATTCATTTCTTCCGTTGAAAAATCCGTTAACCGCGTGCGATGTGTACAGTAGCAGTCGTACACATATCAAAATATATAACTTCATATTGTTAACAGTTATGGGTATATGTCCTGTTACTAAAGTTATCAATTTATCATAACGTGTTTCGTCCGTATATGTGCATGTACCTGTACGCATTTCGTTTACCGTCCTTATCTCCTTAGTGAAACGTAAAACAAATCACTTAAAAAGAGATCATATAAATAACAGATATTATAAAATGCTAGAAATTTCTGAAAATTATAGCAATCATTATCAAAGCTAATTGATGAGCTAATTTTTTTAATCATACATTTGTTTTATTTAATCGAGGCCATAAATAGTATGCTTATTTAAATTATTCACATTTCACGGTAAAATATATTTTTGTTTACTATTATACTATATGTATATTATATATTATTAATGGTATAATTTCTGCCTATATATATATATATATATATAGGCTCATTATCTAGCCTATAACGTCTTTGTAATGTCAACGTGATTGATAAGTACCTAATCTAAGTTTAAAATTTTATCTGATTTACCTACTCGATAAGTGTTTGTAAAAATATCTCTCAAAAGACTTTACTGTGATATACTATATATAACATACAATATAGATTTGCGCTGTACTAACAATGAGGAACATATCCTGACACCATATAAAGATACGATGTATATAGCGTTTGATAATTTGAGACACAAGTTCGTTTATTGCGAAAATCAAATTGATATCCACTGGATACTGATTGATTATCGATTTTTTTTATTGTACTGCGCTACTGTAGAATATTCCTATTTTTCATTTATGATTTCAGAGACCATGTGCATAGCGCAGTACAATGTCATTTAACTTAAGAACATTGTATCAGTCACTCAAAACATATATGCGATGTTTTCACCACAATATTCTCGCATCCAAGACATCGAATGTACAAATTTTTCCATTACTATAAAATTATGATAAAATCCATACAATTGAATGCACACTCGTACGACACGATAACAATATTTATTATTTATTATTTAGCAGAAGTGCGTCGAATTCGATTTTTTATCACGAATGCGCGTACGGGATGATTTTGAGATTCAAAGCAAACCAAATAATCAACGGAAGTCAATTCGTTTTTATTTTATAAACCTACCTGTATCTACAACCCGATTAAATAATCATTCGTATCTGCCCGATATCGTACCTATACATATTAAATTTATCAACTACAATATTTAGAGTTAAGTTTAATCGAAATGTATACGTTTGTGTATATTAATATAACGGTCGTCAAAAGTCGGCGAAAGCTGCAGTTGAAATACTATTTATAATAACAATATATTCATAGTGCGTATATGATATAAAGGTGCGTTATGCGTAATTCAAGATAATACATATTTAAGTACCTATAATATATTATGTTTTATGGTGTGTTTCGACTTTCGACCAATAATCCTAAAACGTCAAACTGTGATAGACTGTTAGAGTGAGTCTTAAAAAATAAGCCAATAAAACTCTGTAACAGCATGTACATTTTTATAAAATATATATTCATATAATATATGGTTATGATGTTTTTAATGATTTTGACTTGAATTCCCCCGTTCCTACACTAGTGTCTTTTGCACTCTTTGCGTATATATATCTCTCACCCAGGATATACCTCTAAACGACAGTTTTGTAACCATGACGACCGAGTAAATGGTTATTGTGACGACGAAGACGCGCGCGCTGTCTCTAGACTTTTGTTCCCCGCAACCTACGTATAATATTATATATGTATATGATTGCTGACGTTTGGGATGTATAGGTAATAGGCTGATAAGTATATTATATACTAATATTTTTTAATAGGTGCGTGTGCGCGTGTGTGAGTGTCGTGTGTAAATACTTATATGTCGGTGGGTCTGCAGCTTATACACATTCATTCTATTTGAATGCGATGTGCCGCCTTGCTTCTGTTCTGTGTCTTCTGAGACTATTAAGCGATCAAAAGATAACGCTCACCAGCGGAGGAGAATTTTTCGCACATATTTATCCGTATAACGCACAAGATAGGATACGAACTTAAATTGTGTGAGCGTGTGTATACTGTACCTTTAATATTGTATACACGTGTGTGCAATACAGGTTCTGCAGCAGCGTACGGAATAAACTGTGGGGGCCGCGAGTATATGTGCAGTGTAGTTGTAATATATATATATATATATATACACACATCTGTATAATATGTGTATGGTGTGTACAAGTTAGGTGTTTTTTTTTTCAGCCTTTTTTTACACCACCGCCGCGTGACGTATTGATTTTATCCCCGGTCTTTTTAGAGCCCGGGAAATTCTTTTTTTTTTCATCCCTTCGGTTTCCCCGCCATTCGTCCACTCCTACACACCGCGGCTCCGTCGTTGCTGTCTTCGTATTCTTTCCTCTTTCTACTTCTGTCGCAACACCTTTTTCGCCACCACAGGATCCGCTGCCTATATACATATTATATATATACACACACAGCTAGGCGCCGTTGTCACCGCGGCGTTGCCTGTTTTGTATATTGTTATTACACACACGCTCACGTTCTTGATGGGCGGTTTTCATTCGTGTTCGCCGCTTTCACAGAAAAAAAAAATTATCAGCGTCTCCTTCTCGTCGGTTTTCGACGCAGGGTGGTTGGAAAAACATATGCTCATATATAATCAAAATAATATAAAATATATATAAAAGTCCCGTTCGACTACATTCGGCGTTATAGTGGTTACTATACGTGTACAGTACTATCATTGACTATATAAAATACCAATATAAATTATAATATATACTTATCGGACATAATTAGCGCGGGAAAACAATGCCGACCTATGTGTACAATTAATACGATCATATGTATATTTCAATACGGCGATCACACTGCCATTTCGCTGTAGATGATATTGTCATAGAAATAAATGCAGGAAGGGCGATAGATCATTGTGAACTTCGATGATGCGGTGACCAGGGCAATAATACACGAATGGCGGATGTGATGTGGATGTGATGATGATGTATAAAAAGAAATCTTTTTTTCATCCTAGTGCTTTATATATATATATATTACGTACCTATCGTCGAGAAAACGAGAAAGGAAAATGAAAAACAAAAACCAGAAAAGGTTCGGACCAATGCCTGTCGTTGGGGGGTCGTAAAGCGAAAAGAATACAGTAAAGCGGGGTCTGCGGGCGCGCAAGCGTCAGCCACACACCCCAATTAACGGGGTTGATTTTAATTAGTGGACTTCGTGGGAGGGATCTCGAGGGATTATCGCGTCCGTTTGCTGCGCCTTCTCTCGCCGCCGCCACGCCGTTTCCGCGCCCGCATTTGACCTCCTCTCACAGACTCGGCGGCGGCGGCGGCGGCGGCCCCCTAAGTACGTCCATCGGCGATGCTCTCGTAATAAACGGCTTATAGTCGCCATTTCTATTTTATTTTATTTTTTATTTTTTATTATTATTATTATATTATTTTTTCACCACTTTTCTCTTTTTAACATTTTCAATACTACTAGGAGTTAACTGACTTTTCCTTTCCCCCATCGCGTTGACGTTATTATATTTAATATCACCGCCGTAACAGCACTCTCGCGTATATAAAAGCTTAGGTCGAAGTTTTCTGAAAATCTATTACTACTGCTTATTGGGTTTTCTATATAAATACCTCTATTCACAGATCGTACAGTTATATGTATATTATACGTGTATTTAAACAGTCAGACAGGTTATGGAGATTAGCTAAATATGATTCGTTTTCAGTTATTCGACGCGCATATTCGTGCGTGCGTTTAAAATCATTAAAATCGAATTCATCTGTAAAGCGCGTTTTTCACAAGCTATATTATAGGTTATAGGTTAGGTCAGATATGTGAATTAATGTTGCTCTAATGGTTGTAGATCAATATTAACGCGCTGGTCATAAAAAAAAAGTAAATGACGTAGTAAAATGATTTTGAGCTTGTTTTATTTCCGCCCGTCTCCGCAATTATGCTGTGCATATTGCGTTCACGACATTTTTGTTTTTTTGATGCTATCAAAACGGATGGATTAAATTATAAATTGTAATTGTGTAACGTGCAATGTATAATATTTGTGTTTCAGTAATATTATCATAACCTCCAAAAATTAACTTGATCCGTGTAAAGGTTAAGTAAATCACGTCATGCAATCAACATAATATTATGTATGTACGTCTGACCAATAATAATGTATTAAACATGATAATATTATACCCACCAAAAAGGTCGTTTTATCGAATGGCATATAAATTAGTTTTGACGGATAATATTTTTGTCTGTATGACAACAAAATATTACCGCATCATAATGGAATAATGGTGTGTTAAGTGAAAAAATCAGTTGGAATAAAAAATGATATCTTTATTATAAGGTCCGTTTTAAATGAAACCAAATTTGAAATTGAACAAAAGAGCTATTCTTCTGCTTTGTTACTGCAAATTTATAATTATGGTATATCTGTATAATAAAATATTTTATAGGTTGGCGTGTAGGATACTTGAAAGATTAATAGGTACATAATATCTTATAATATTATGTATAATATACCACAATGTATGTGTTTATAGTTTTATACTATTAGATAATAATTTATTAATTTATTATTAAGCATGCCAGATGTGTATTTAACGATTAGTAAATCAAAAAATGTCTTAATTTTTAATCAATCAATTTTGGTAAGCGAAAAAAATTAGCAAGGAGTACGAGTACGTAGGTACTAACTATAAAGTAATTGCTTAATCTTCATGGATTATATTATAACATTTTATTATGTTATGTACATTTTAAGTTTTAACTACATGCAATATGTATTGCTTATCAAAAATGTCTATGCGGATGTATTTTTATGTTATGTAATGAAGTTTTTAACTAATATATTATAACACAGACTAGTATACCTATTAACAGATAAATATTAATTATTAATCCTTACAAGCATACAATAATTCACATTTTAATTGTCTTTATAAATTATTGTATGAATATACATATATAATATACTGTTATATATTTTGCCCACTAATAATATAATGACGTATAGCAATATTTAATACGGCTGATTATGTTACAATTTATAGTACATAATAATATAGTGTATACAACATAAGGGATGTGAGGGATGTGCGAAATTCTTTTAAAATTGTATTTAAATCAGAATACCTTTTGTATCTTTCTATTCCAATTCACGTTTATTTCGTCTGTGTTAATAATTTAATAAATTCACTAGGTAAAAGATTTTGATTCTGGTTCTAATTTTTGAAAAATATGAATTAAGGTCACTGGTTAAAAATAAACATTTGAACAACTTCATTATTTTTGTTTCCGATTAGTGGCCATTATTTGTACTCTCCTTAAAAAAATGCGTAACCCCTCCTTCTTAGGAATATCATATAATGTATAGTTCATTCGTCTTAAATTTAAAATGTAAATTAAATTGTTAATATTGCTATAAAATCTTGTATCATTTTAATGTTATCTAAATAACTTTAATGTAATACAATTAAAATTATGTCTTAGATCCTCCCTAATTTATGATTTCTAAATGAGTCTGTAACCCTTTCGCGTTGTCTCAAAACCAAATCTTGAATCCGGATGATGCCGAAAATTGTTGGATTTCATCTTGCAGTGTTGTTCTCTAAATGTTTTATTTTTCTATAACCTTAGAACAAATGCCATTGCGGAAATGGTTGGCTAATTATTTTTATTGTTTGTTCAATGTACATAGTTCATAATAATTAGTGGCCGATAGAATCTGTTTTTTTTTTTGTCGTTCGCCTACGATAAACGTAACTACTTACATATTATATACCTATGTCCTATAGGTACATATATATATATATATATATACGAGTCCCGGTCAACGAACATGTATTATATAGGAAACGTGCGACTTCTCCCTTATGGCATAGAAAACGTATTACATATATTTATATATTATACACCTGCGTATAATAATTAATATAGGTACCCGAAGAGTTAAAAACGGTAATTAACCATTTCGGATCATCCGCGTATGTATGCCAATAACAATTTCGCAACCAAGCACGTTCGCTGCAGTATGTTAGCTCCTCGTTGTTCCTCGTTAATTGTTAACTTGTGATATTATATTATGATTATTAATATTATTCGTCGGTGTATTATATTTCACCAAGATGCGTGCCATTATGACGTATATGTTTTCATCGTTTAACAACGGACAATAAAAGATATGTTATGAGACAGATGGGCGTGGCAATATACGCGCGGGCAGTGGGCACTTATATATTATGTGTTATAATTAAATATTTAAAAACAAAACGCGTTTTATACACGTACGTCGTACACATTATAATACTATTATACTGCTGTGTATATTGTATGGTTTGGTTTAGTAGTCATAATATGTTTACATGTTTACATACTGCTTATAATAGTTGTGTATAAGCTATAAGTATAATATAGTAAATACCTATATTTACATTTAGTGGCTGATGGACGTATATATAGGTACGCCATCTGCACCTCGTTTCCCAACACACAAGACCAACTGGCGACCGACTCAGCTCTGGCTACAGTATAATATGTATGTATAAGTATTAGGTAGTATTTAATATACATTATACATGCATCGTGAAGATATCAAATATTGTTGAAAGGACATGGCACTCGCGTGTGTTGTCATTTTCTTACAAACGAACAACATACCAAATTGTACGTTAACAATAATCCATTTAACTCTATTATTTGTATATTTTATTAAATTTATCCATTATACAATTGAAAAGTAAAATTGATATCTACAGAGGCTTTTATTGTTAATTTTTTTAAGAAACAAGTTTTGATTAAGTTATGAGTTTTGAAATCGTGCAATTTTTTATACGTTTTAAAATAATCATAACTTACTTAAAAATAAGTAATCCAACAAAATTAGACGTAACGTTAATTTGTTAGATATTTAAACATGATATATATCGCTTGTCAGTGGCGCCGAAGTCCTAAAAATCTAGTAGGGCGAAAAATATTTCAAGAGGCCCAACATCTTAATATTGGGAAAAATGGCATACCGTGGAGAGGAAAATGGTCAATATGAAGCGGCCCTATATCTTAAATTTTCAAAATATGTCCGACCTTAATATAGGGTTCGGCGCCACTGTCGCTTGTAATTTTCAATGTCAAGTATTCAAGTGTGTTAAAAAGTAAACAAAAACGGTAAAAAAAATCATGTGACGAACACGGTTTCGAAAGACACGACAGGTTTACAAGCCACCGAGATTGGATACACCATGAAGGGTCACATAATTTTCTTTTTAATCCAGTCGTGAGCTTTTGATTGATTTTATTCTTTACCAACAAGTTTCTTATTATATTAGGCTGAAAAAAAATACAAATCAAGTCCTAGATTTTATGATCATGTATTATACCGGATAAATTATCATCCCATCATATTATGAACTTGAATAGTTTGTTTTTCAGTCGTCGCCCCATGTTATTAGACTTGCACGTGAGTGCAGATAATTACACATAAACCTATTACCGTTATAATAATATTATCATCGTGTTTCGTGCAATATGTATACCTTAGCCTATATGGTTATAATACTAATACGACTTGTACATATATGAACGAATAAAGTGTTATGCGTTTTTAATACCTATCGATATATGCGTAGTGCGTACTAGTTAATTATATATATATATATATATATATATACATTATACAGAGTGTATCGCCATGTTCGACTATGCGCCCACCCGCTATTTCTATATATTGGACAATAAACTATCGTTCACATTATTATTTTTTTAACTATTTCAAATATTATAACAGATTATAGTTCTGTATACAGAATTTTTTAGTATGGTATAAATGTACAATAAATACATATACAGGGTGATTCTTTTATCAAACAACACTCATTATTTCAAAAACTATTGAATTTTTTCAAATTTTTTTTTTCAAAATTTTGGAACCATCTTGTTCTAGAACTATATATTTTTTAAATATTTTCACCCTTATATTTATCAGGTTAACCATTATTAACTTTTGATTTTCAAATGACAACCTATACTTAAAATTTGATAAACTAAAAAGGCTAATTTTTCAATGAATTTTCACGTTTAAATTTTCATTTTTCGTCAATTCGTTTACAAGATATAGCCTCCCAAAGTTGGGTGGTTTTGGGTGGTGTTTGTGTGTTATAGGTGTATGTTAGGTGGTATTTACACACAAACACCATATAAGTGTTGTTTGATAAAAGAATCACCCTGTATATATATAATATATATATATGTATAAAGAAATATTATCTTCTGTATTTAAAGACATCTTGTGATAGTCAATAGTCATGAATTTGATCTAAGTATTATATGTTTTTCACCGATTTCGTAACGGAGATTTTCCGTTAAATTTAACCTCCTTCAGTTATACTGTTGTATTATTGTACAAGTTATTATATAGGTTAATTATCCGTATTGACGGGTGGGCAATCATTGTGCATAAACCAGGGATCTTGAGTGTGATTATCAGGAGTTTTTTATCTTGGAAATTTTACGATTTTTCATTTTCGTTTCAGAAGTGGCAGCCTATCATTCTACACATGTGAAAATTAGTCATGTTGTTTGTTCATATGAGTATTTCAGTAGAGAAAATTTCATTAGGTACCTATAATATTTTCACCCTTACACTTTGCAGTGCATCCTTAGTATAGTATTTTGTCAGTGTGAAATCTCCAGGCAAATTTTTTGTTCGTGTATTCATATGTATATCTCTAAGTATTTCATTGAGTCATCTTTGCTATCCGACTTCAATTTCTTAGTTGTTAATTTGTATTAAGATTGAGTAAATATATTTTTTAAATGTAAATATCTTGGTTTCACTTTTTATGGGTTCAGTTAGTTCAAAGTAAGTTTTCGTATTGAAAATCAAATGGTTAATTTATCATGGGAATAGTAGTTGTAGTTCTTTTATTGGCAATTATAGGATTTTGTTTTGAGTTTAAACCGTGGTATCATAATTTATACGGTTTCATATTACCATCTGCCACAGGTTTAAAAACTTGAAAATGTGTGCAGAACTATTTAGTATTAATTAGAACAATAATCAACGAAAATCAGTAATTTTATTTTTGAACATAGGTCGATTGGATGAATAATTCGCTTAAAAATACTAAAAACATAGTTATCGATTGGGGCAATAACTGTGAGTCACCCTATAGAAGTTGATGTGCTTCCAGACTAGGTATATGCGTGGTGCCTACTAGCTATTACAACATAATATTGTATCTAATAATAGTTTAACGTCCGTTCGCGACATTTTGACGTATCGATCAATTATTATTATAATGTAACGGCGGCGCGAGGTCATCGATTCTACTCGTTAAGACAACGGTAATTATATCAGCGTTTTAAAGTTCGAAAATTAATTACCCAGTCGTTTGACACGGCCGTCGTCGCTTCGGTACTCAAATCGTAATAAATCATTTCATCAGACACGCATAACATTGACCCGTCTGTGTGCATAATATAAACGTCGAAAAACAACCAATATCATAGTACTTATTATTTTATATTGGCACGATAAGCGCCGGGAGCCATGGCCGTGGATTTGATTATCACCACATTACTATAATATATTCATGTCGGATTCATGAAAATTTTTCGAGTTTTCATCAATTGGCGCGCACTCTTTTAGGCGTACTTTCCGACTTTCCGTCGAATATTTTTCGTAGTAGTAGTGGATCTTTATAACATAATATATAATTTTGCTCTGCAGTTTAAATGAACCTCGGCAGAGTCGAATATAATATTTTTTAAATACGTTTCTGAGGTTTGATACATCTACATTCTACCTATATAAGTACATTACTCGTCAACTCTCACATACTTATACCATCAAAAGTTTTTTTTTAATTTCAAACTCTAATCAGGTTTACACTTTTCTTATGTTTGCGGATCGTTGCTTTAAACGCTTCAAACGGTCATAATGTTAATATTCATATATGTACCCAATACCCATTATTGCATCTATGTTCCACTCGGTGATAAACGAATGTGGACGGGTCTTACAGGACGACCTTTTTAATTACACGATTGCAATAGATTATAGTTTAATGATGAACCCCCAAAAATTACACGATTGCGAACACATGTTTCCAAATGTATCAATGTATAAATAATAGTTCGATAATGTGGGAATTCTGAGCGTATTCAAATATTAAATGTAGTATGCAGTTACAAGTAATTTCTGTTGAATACTGCAATAATAAATACACACTCGTAGACAGTAGTTATAGTGTTCTATAAGTTCTATTATATTATAGTGTTTTTATTAAACTATGGAAGACTGTCAAATTATTTTATCAAAACGTGGTAAAGAGTTAATTCTACTCAAAACAAATAAAATATATCGATTTAGGTGACAAAGAAAAGATGGTTTTATAAAATGGTTATGTACAAATAAAGACTGTTGTGTAAGTATTTTGACGAAATCAGACAAAAAATCTATCTGTGAATTTCCCGGTGAGCAGCATATCTGTGCTAAGAACTATTATACAAAAGTTCGAGCGATCAGACATTGGTTTTCGGTGTACACTTTGTGCGAGAAAGAATGATGTATCAGGGGTGCAATATTGTATTGGAAAAAAACAATATAAATAACAATACATACTATAATATAGTTAGATACGTATTTAAATAAGCTGATGGGTGTTTTAAATAACAGACGAAACGAATTGTGTCTTTATTAATTATTTCCCATGGTCAGTTGTCCCCGAGCTATGACCATCTATTCTAGGCAACATAAAAATTATATAATATTCTTTCTCTTTAAGCTCGATCCATAATATTATTTAATATGTCTTTATATTTTATTATACGATCGAGGAGACTTGCCCGACTTATAATATCAACCATAATATATAAAATCGATGTACCAATATAATATACCAATATTTTACGGAAACACAATTTCCTGATTTCTTCCACGATAAGTGCTGCTGGTATATTAGTCTCAGAAGTCAGAATTGAAAATCTTATCATCCTATACATAATATATGCAGATAATTCATACGAATACAAAGATCCCGTTCGATAAATTGACTATACGAATCCTAATCGTGTTTGTTTGGTACGGCATTACAAAAAGATATGATCTCACGTGATGCATCGAAGTCCTATGTAGATAGCATGGCACAAAGCAAATGAATATGAGAAGTATATGTTGTATTGTGCATATAATCATAGTCCATCATAAACGAAAATCGGATTGTTTTTTCGTCGGTGTCGGATAACGGATCTATAATATTACGCATGTATTAGACAGCCGGACACGCATATTAAAAAAAAAAAAAAATAAGAAGAAGGTATCTATGATAGAGATTGCAATCGGTGAAAAAAATCAACATTAATAATACGAGAATATATTACGATTTGCACGTATACAAGCTGTGATATTCGCTTTGACGACACTATATCTACACAGTACACATACCTATATTAGGTAGTAGGTACTATCACATTTTAGGTATAAGGTAATCAGCTCGAAATCCGATAGACTATAAATAACACACGTCTACATAGGTCAATTTATCCATAATATACACTTAGGTATACATGTGTATTCGCGCATATCATCATCATAACGTGTGTGTGTGTGTGTGTGTGTGTGTATCTATATACTATCGATTCAATATAATTATGATAGTTGCACAGTACCTCTTCTGCGGTTATAATATTATATAGACGTGTTCGTGTCTACAGGTTAGGTATGAGATATACCTTCATATATTATTAATGTATAATTAGTTACCTATATGTGCATTCGTGTAATACATTCCCACAGCGTAATATAATGTTATGTTTGAACAAAGAATCCCTATTTTGAATGTACCTCAACTCGACTCAGACAATACGCCAAACATGCTCACCCCCATATTGGCCATATTTTATTTTTTTATTTTTTAAATAATATACCTTCTCAGATCATATTTTCAAATTCTTAAATTTTTTCGTACTACTAAAAGGAGTAGCCTGTCGTGATGCTAACTTCTGTTATCAATGAAATTCCTCCTTTTTTATCGTAAATTATTTAACGTGTGTATATGTGTGTGTGTGTGTGTGTGTGTGTGTGTGTGTGTGTGTGTGTGTAAACAAGAGCACAAGGCCTATTTTAACGAATATCTGACAAGTTCAAATGTTTACATAACCTACTAAATATTATTTTATCATTGCACAACGGCTAGTGCATATACATCTTATTGCAGTTTTTTTTTTTTAGTGGTCGCTTCCGCCGACATGACTATTATTATATATTACTATATAGATTTTCAATCCAAGCTAGTTAAATTTTATTAGATTCAAAACAAAAAAAAAAAACACCTGTGGTATATTACTTATATTTATATTAATATACTATGTAATATTCATCGTTTATTACTTTATTAGTACGTCGGTCGCGTACGATGATATTCATTGTGAAAAACTGCTAATGAAGATTTAGTAGCGCGAGACTACCACATCAATAACATTATTATCATCATAGACCATAGTGCAATTGTTATACATAATAATATCATATTATGCGTATGTGCGGGCGTCTTTACCGGGTGTGTATCGGACACGCTCGAGGCATCGCTGCCAATAATATTATCTTTTACTCTGACGATGTATCATAAAGAGGAATAGCGTGTAACAAGATATAGACATTCCTACATTCCTAGTTCGTTGGAATTATGTATCCTCTCAACGAGTGATAAAGGTAATATATTTTATAAGTTTGCGCATATAATATGTATATACAATATATATATAACACGTAGTACTATTTATATGCGTATCTTTTGTTTATTTACTAAACTTTACTTACTTAACTTTACTTGCCTTACCTCTACATTATAAATTATATGTTATCAATTTTACATTATATTATAATAATGGCACAGCCGCTGCCGTTGAGGGAATCCAGTGAACGGAAAGCAAAAGCGAATTATAAAATATATTACAAAAACGAATATACCTGTGTAATATAATTATTATATAATTGCAATGGTCTACGCATGGAATATAATGGCGACGTCTGTCCGGACCGCGCGCGACGTCGTCGTCGTCGCATTGTCGTCGAGGATTGATCGTTCGTATTGATTTTTATACATAAATTATATAGCATATACCTGTATGTACATAGAACATGATAATATATGCGTGTACACACACACACACAAACTCGCGAGCCCGCGTATATATTACTTGTGAATGATGTGTGAGTGTGTCTGTATGTGTGCGCACGCCAGCCTGGACCACGGTCGTGGTTCGTTAAACCCATGACTTGAATAGATAATGCGCCGCCGATACGTACCTATATATATAATATATATATGACTATGCTATATATGATATACATAATATGCATATATATATATACACACGAGTTTTTATTTTAATACGCCTGTCTGTATGTATGCGTGTGTTTGAGGAAACGCCCACGATTCTACATAAATATATACATATATATAATATAATATTATGTATTATTCGATAAAAAAAAACCTCGATAATAATAAAAAAACGCGTTAATGTCGTCCGATCGATTATAATATGATTATGTAATACGTTTGTTGTGCTCGATTACTGACCGACCGCGCGCGTAGATTATTTGCCTATATAGGACATATATAAGTTTATGTAGCAGCGTATATATATTATATACCAATACCTACACCGCAACGCGCTAATATATATATATATATCAGTACCTATCGACTTGGCGACCGGAAACGGTATGTGTGTATTGGCGTGTATATATCATTAGGGGTATGTATGTGTGTGTGTGTGTGTGTGTGTGTGTGAGAGAGAGAGAGAGAGAGTATGCTGTGCCTCTACGACTTTGATTTTTTTACTTCCGGATACTGCACCCGGTGCACCCTCTGGGAAATCGCCATTATTATTCGTACACATTACACATGTGTGCGCATGCGTGGTATATTTGAATTTTCCATCCGCGCGAGTTATATTTTTATCGATTTAAAAAAAAAAACGTAATTATGTATATCCTCGATTATAATAATATCCTACTTCGACTCGCACTGTACGTATAATCGTAGGTATAATATAAGCACTCGTGAGTCGTGATGTACCTATAATATATATAGTTACTATAAGTATTCAGTATTGTCTGCGATGGTTGCAGCGCGTCTCGTGTCTTAAGGCCGTTTCAACTCTTTGCCCGCAGCTATAGTGTACATACATAACAATAACATAATTTAATATAATTTAATATACATGGGCACTTTTTCTTTTATAGTAAAATAGACGATAATATTATAATATCACGGCAAGTATAAGTATATACCTACTGTTTTATATATTTCTATGATTGTCATATTTTATTAATGTTCGGTATTTTTTTTTCAAACTCATTTCATTTCCCGGGATATTGGCCTATTGTCGATAAAAAAATTCGTCCTGTATAATATTATATATTTTATTGCATCGCCACGCGTACAAACAATGTTATGTGTGTGTTTGTATATATGTAAGTAAGTCATTTGTAAACATATCGGTAATTATACTAAATTTGGTTTGAGACCTTTTTAATAGCATGCAACGGTGCTCTATAAACGGATGTCGATCGATTTTCGATTACTAAACGGCTCTCCTGTACACGTTTTTGAAACAGCAGCAGTGCAGCACCAATTTCACAATGACTTTTTTTTTTGTTAATTGCTTTCGTATTCAAAGTATATTAATATTGTTGAAAGTATGGGATCAAGACGATAGACACTCAGTATTTATACACCTATATGTTTAACCTATATAAGGCACATATGCCTGCGAGATAATTATGATTTGCATAGGATCAGCAAATTCGTAACCTACTTTTGCACATCACCATATAAATATTATAATTTTATATTAGCACGTGCAGTAAGTCTAATTACGAATAATATCTGATAATTGCATGTAGTGTGTATTATGCAGCCAACTTGCCAACTATTTTATTTATTTTATTTTATTTTAATTGTATAGGTTTAGTCTTTTTGATTACGTTCAGGGTACGTTATAAGAAAACCGTCCCATGATTAAGCGATTACAATAATGACCTACAGCATGCGTACATTGTGCAAGACGCTATTATTTCCTGTCTAACTTTTATTGTAATCTTAGTTTATTAAAATTTATTTTTTAACATAACAATTTTAAACTACATCTCGCGTCACTACATTTTTGTATAGGAATATATGTATATAAATATAAAATGTTTAACCAATATATAATTAGTTACTTAAAAAGGATATTATTATTATTATTATTATTGTATTATTTGAAAGTTTAACAGCATTTTTTCATCTATAAATTCCGTTACAGTTCGGCCATAGTATAAATATATATAATATTAAATAGTAATAATATATTGCTTAAATGGAACACCTTAATTGGTAGCAATGCATGTTCATGGGAGAATAAAAGTTGTTGATATTAATCAACACATTTATCAAAAATAAACCAAATATCAATAGAGAAATTTCGTACCTACCTATAATAATTATGCAACATTATTAATTTAATTGAAAACTAATAATAACAAATACATACATAATCAAATTAAATTCTCAAAATTTTTTATTCATAATATATGTTTTATACATAATTGAAAATAATCAATAATTGTATACATGAATATTCTAACTTATAATAAGTAAAAATAATATCATATTATATTTTGTCACCATATACAGCTAAAATTAAAAAGCTTTATTATATAATATGTATGTATATACATATAGGCACTTTTTTAAATTTTAAAATACCTGCCGTTTTAAAAAAAAACATTGATGGAATAATACATTTATTTATTTATAAAATAATAAATAATAAATACTTATATGTAAATATGTAATAATTGATAACATAATATACATAATATCTTATATACATATATTGTAAACAACCCAGCCCTTCGTAAATACGTCACTGCAACAATAACGACATAGAATAAGACGACGATGTACAGTTTTGTAGCGTATAATAATAATTGTAGGAACCTAAAATTATTTCGAATTTTTTGCCCTGTTATCGTGTAATTATATTTTATAATATTTACGTTCTCTCAATATATTTTTATTATTTTAATTTGTTTAGCTGTTCTACACCTAACTAACGATAATAGCTGTTAATCGCTGCTGTAGCCACCGATGCAGATATTATAATTATATATACGCTTTGATCTTTGACTATTAAAATATTTTTGTTGGTCCAACTACGTGATGTAATACGCATGTATATAATATATTTTTTGGTGTTCCTACATGACTAACACGTCACTAGATCGTTTTTTATGCAAAACTCGTTTCGGAAAAAAACCCTATTGTATATACTTATATATATATATATATATTTGTATATTTACAAATGTAAAATTATCAATTGGTTATGCATTTTATTCATACCGTAAATATTTATCATTCAATCAATTTAAAAGTATAAAATAAAGTACTATCCGTCCGAAAATCAATTATTTTATAGGTAAAACTCTATATTTTTATTTTTTTTAAATACGTATTTTTTCTTCTAATATTTGTTTTCTCACTAATATTCCGCAGTTGTTAAAATTGTTGCTTGATCAATGAAATTTTTAAACATAATAACCTATTTTGTGTTTTTCGTCACCAAACAATATTATTTAAATTTATTTTTCCATGACAACTGATATTTTAACATAGAAAAATAAATACATCTTACAGTTAAACATAGGTATATTGCCTATTATAATATTATTATACTCATCGAGGACATTATTTTACTTTAAATCATTTATACAATAATGTATCCAAATGGCATTACACGAAACAAATAAATAATAATATAAATTTTAAAACTATATAATATATTTACAATATTATATAATAACTTTTCGAAGATATTTACGGTAGGTAAGCAAATATTGCCTCGGAGACTTTATTTGTATATGCAAATTTATGTACGTGGCCCACTGTCCCTTATTTCCCATAAATTATACAGGGACCCATTTCGATTATTTTAATAAATAATATAATATATAATAAATATTATACATAAAGGCCAAATCTGTATGTGTGTAAAATATATCAGGTATAGCATATAATTAGGTATTGTAGTTGCTAAGTTTCAGTTTCGTAAAAAACATAATATAAACCTAAAGGATCTAATTGTCTCAACAAAATATTATGAAATTAACGTAATGCCTGCCTAACTTAACTAGTTATATGTACAAAATCAACAACGGTTTTTAAGATTTTTTGCTCAATATATTTCGTTACCTATTATTATAATTATTATATTTTTGTCAATTTTTGCGCTATGTTGGGAATAGTATTGCAATGGATAACGTATACCTACATTATATTCTCTCACGATTAAAAATAAAAATGCATACAATTTTCTAACCTTATTAAAACCTTAGAATTTCATACATATATTATACTTAAATAATAGAGTAGAAAAGTCGAAAAAAGTTATTGAACTAAAACTTACATACAATAATTGGTATGTTATTATATATCATAATATGTAGGTAGAAGTTAGGTTTGTCGGGTGGGTGCATCGTGCTGCAGTTGTACGCTCATCGTATATGATATATATCATTATGCATAAACGTTGGATATAATATACACTGTACCTATATAGTATATACAACTATATACTAGAGTTACAACTGCGGACATTTTTTGCTTTGTATTCCAGGTAAATCATATATTATAGTCTTTATGGTATACCTATAAGAATATAAGAAACTTATATAATATGTGACTGTTTGTAATGACAATATTCTCCTATAAGACGATAAAAAAATATTACCAAACCATTTTCCAAACTAAAATAAACGTTGGATCAATAGAAGGTTTTCTGTAGTAAACACAGCACATAATATTATAAAATATTATATAAAATAATATAACAAAGGTTTAGAGCTATTGAGCGCTCAGTTCTCCCTAGAATCACTTTCCCCCTCACAGATACGTTTGAAAATCGGACGAAATGATATTGGTAAACGTATATTTGTTATTAATTTATTTTATTATACCTATATAAAAACAAGTATTAAAAATCTCCGGAATTCATATTTTAACGATATTGTCGATGGTCATTTGTCGTAGATTTGATCAGTAGCAGATCCAGAGGTCACCCAAGGGGGGGGGCGAATTTTCCAAAATTAAATGACCTTTTATTATTAACCTGTAATTTATTGGAGGGTAAAATTATTTGCATTATTTCACCTATAAAATTAAATAAATATGAAATTAATAAACTTAATAAACAATAAATACCTAAATAAAATTTATTTATTTTTACTATTTACGCATTAAAAAAATTATAAACAATATACTGTTATCACTTATCATGATCTTATTATACAATCAATACAATATAACATAATATCTACAAAATCATATCGAGAACCAGCGTTTCTATATTATTATGAACATTAAACAAGTCAGGAAGAATCATAACAGAAAATGGGGAAAAAATAGGAAACAGTTTTACGCAAGCTCTTCATAAGTCATAACTAATATCTTATGTGTAATTATTTTAGTTATAGTATCAAAAAAATAAATATATCAGTTTACAGCGCAATTTTATAATATAAAAATAACGTAAAAAATATGGACCGGGGAGGGAGGGTGATCACCTCATCCCCCCTAGTATCCGCCACTGGTTTTGATACTCATAAGTAATAAAGCACCTTAAGATTATACCGGCGTCAAAATTTATTTTTTCTCTCGGATAGACGGACCCACTATAATCTCCAAACGTGTAACTTAAATAATACGCATTCATATAAAATCGTTTTTTATCATTTTTGAGTAATCTTAGAGAAAATTCCCTATATTGGCTATATTTCAAAAATTATAGAGGATACTGTTTCTGAGTCCGAAATATATTGCATTTACATATTTAATCTTTTTTTTTTTGGCTACCCATTTTATATTTGTGGGGAGGGGGAGGGGGAGAGAGCTGGGCATAGAAAATAAACAGTGTGCTAATATTGTATCTTAAGCGCTCAATTCCGAAATGTACACGTTATTGTTGTTTGGTACTTATATCATGCATTTAAATACATCATAATGATAATATCATAGATTATATATTATATAATCTGTGATAATATAGTATATAATATACTATTTTTACTATAAGCAACGCGTATTAAATCAAAACATTCGGGGGCGTATACTGCGTAATATTAATTAACGTCATGTTGATCGGTACAATCTTTGTAAATTAATACGTTATATCATATCGGGGCGTGTTCTCGTAACACTATAGTTATATGTGAAATTATTAATTTAATATAATATCGCGTATTGCTTTCGCGCCTTTGAAATAAAATTCGATTCCCATGATGGAAGGTCTTCTATATTATAATATTATGATGACTTTTCAAAACGTATCCGACCGTGTTTATGGTATATTACAACAGAATATTATAAATAATATTTTAATCACTTATGTGTGTATAGGTACAGGGTGTCCCGCGAGGATTTGCCCATTGTGAATTGTGATATCTCACAAAACAATATTAAGATTCTGATTTTTTAATAAGACTCACAGGGATAAACTACAATTATTTCATTTTTAATTTATTTTAATGTTTTGATAAAAAATTAATAAATATATTTTTTATTCAACTATTTCCAAAAAAATTGACAATAGCCATTTTGTAGAGTTTATTTTTCTGAAAATATTGACGTTTTAAAATGTTATTATCATTAATTTCCTGCTTTTTAATATTTTTTCTAGTTTTGAAGGGATAAAATATGATTATAATTTATAACTATAGACACACTAAAAATGTTCGGCGGACCGTACGAATATGCGAGCGTCGCAGCACATCACATATTTTATAACACTACGGTGTTAAATAATTCACAATTTTTCTCAAACTAAAAAAAAAATTTAAAAATCAAGAAATTAATGAGAATAAAACGTTAATGTTTTCAGAAAAATAATTTTTTTAAACTTTTTTACTAAAACATTTCGGGAGATATCACAATAATTAGTAAATCCTCGCGGAACACCCTTTATATACCTATTATATATATGTATATATGTGTGTAAGGGAATTATTCATTTCCGCCAAAATTTGAAATGACCGATTCCGCCATCGCCCGTTTCCGCCAATTTAAAAAAGGTTCGATTCCCGTTTCCACCAATTTAAAAAAGGTTCGATTCCTGTTTCCGCCAATCTACCTGATATGGAATAATAATAGTTATTATTCATAGTTCATAAATTTTAAGTGTTTTGGTTCATCGTGTGGATCGTAAAAATGTTTTAATTAATTTCAATTCACTAAAACTATGTATACATGATGCGGTAGTACATAAGGAAATGTTAAATACAAATGAGCGATAAGCGATTAGTTGTACTCATTAATCTATGATAGTGTCGATTTTAAATGCACACATATACATACAATATATTATATTAGGTATCCATACATACTCTATAAAAAATATATTTATTACTTAAATATGGGAATCATTGTATATAAATCGATAAGATTGAAACTACAGATGAGAACATTTTTTACTCCATAAAACTACTGTATCTATTTTATGTGAATAAGTGACTATTACTTTATTATTGTACTCATTAAAACTATGACAAAATATTATGTATTTATTACCTATTTGCTTTATTATTTATAAATATATTTTCCAATATTTAATATTATCATATTATACACCACGTACAATTACTTCAAGTTGAAAATTATACGAATAATACTGCAATTAATACAGAATATTAAAATATAATGTATATAATTATAATAATTTTACCATAACAAGTAGATTGGCGGAATCGGTCTCTTTAAATTTTGGCGGAAACGGTACATGCCCATATGTACCATGTGCGTATATTTTGTATTCACGTTACACGCGTGTTATAACTTATAAAAGTTATTATAGTATATACATTCACGCGGTGAATGATGAGTGATATGACGATTATTATGTTATTATTATGCAGTCAGACTGAATTAATAAAATATAAAATTATTATTTTCATTATCACTTTCGTCTACGCATACACCTTTTAATATAATATTGTGTTGCTTGCTTATAATATGTACGGACGTTCACATGGAGATATCTAAACATAATTTATACTATAATATATGAATGGAAAATAGATCAATATTGGACGAATGATATACGAATAGTATAGGCATAATAATAAGAATATTAACGAACGAACAAAATTGTTAATACGCCGCCGGTGCAGATAATATAATATAGTTACACACATACACGTCATACTATACAATATGTGTGTTAGTGTATGAGATTCTATATTGGTGGACCACCACGAAGGACCCAATTGAAGTGCTAATCATACATTCATCGAGGGTCAAATACTGAAATACATATACTGTCGATGTTTGTGTAGCTGCAATAGTATAGGTATATATTGTAATAAATGAATAACAAAATTAGATGCTTCTATTTTATTTCGATTTTACGTTGTGTCTCTGTATACCTACTATATAATGCGCGTATAGATAATATTATAATAATATATGAAATATATCCCAACGTACACTCGCATTTCATTTAAACTCGAGCTCGTACAATAATTAATAAAATAATAATAATATTATATGGGTGTGCCGTAAAATCTTCCAGTGAAGTATTTTATGCGTTACGCTATAATAATAATGTATATAATACTATAATTTATGTACGCGGCACACGTCAATGTTCTATTGTATATTGTATTTTATTTATTTTTCCACAGGTTTTTAAATTTAAATTAAAGCTCCTGATAAAAAGTTTAATATAATACATACACATACATAAGAATGTGAACAGAAAGTTCCTTTATCCTAAAATAATATTTGTTCTACTATAATGATGAAAAAATAATATTTGTGTTTATTCCGTCATCACAACTACCTATACGACTTATACGACTTAACCTATTCTGTTGTTATAATCAAATATTCTGTATTATTCGCATCATTTCGTGAAATCGTCGCATCATTATAGTCAGAATCCAGAACTAGACATAAAGACTTTTTGAGATTTTTTGAGATTATTTTGGAAATTCGTATTTATTTATAGGGTTAAGAATTTACATTGAATAAATGTTCGATATTTTTTATACTTTTTATCTGATTTATTAAAGTCACAATAAATTATTTATCTATTTTCAATATCTCTTACGGAAATTCAAACTTTAGTTAACACTTGATAATTCGATAGTCAATCGCTTTGGTCGTAATTTGTCATGGTATTGCTTGTTTCATTATATCCTGGATTTAAGGACGTCGATTTAATGTATCGAATATTTCCCTGCACCAACCATTTCAAGCAAAATTTAAAAAAAAAGTTGTTAACGATAGACGGTAAATTAGAACTCAAATATAGATACATCACCCAAAACCACCCAAATCAATTTTTGGTGACAATACACTGTACATATATTTTTCTTGCTAATAATGTTCCGATAATCCTATATCCTTTTAACTTTTAAGCAAACCGATACCGGGAATGGTGACACTTTTTGATACAACAAAATACATATTATACGTTATAACATATTGTATTGATATTCTGCAGCGTTGCACTAAGAACCTCGACTTAATAGTATCTGCTGTCGATTTAAACGAAGTCAATTAATAATTACACAATCACGTTTTACATTCACGACAACGCTTTTGATTATATATATATATATATATATACGTATACATATATGTAGTATCTTAACAGTTATTACTTATTAGAATGAACTCTTCAAAGTAGTTTCTAATTATATCTACTTGGCTGCTACTTTTATAATGGAATTTATAATTGAATGTCAAGATCTATTATTCAAGTGATATAATAAGAATAATAAATTCAAAACAATTACAACAATTAAGTATTCACAATTATTAATGACTTTGAGAAATATAACTATTTGAAAAGTAAGGACTTTATAACTAGGTATTCAGGTATATTTATATAATAATACATCGTAATAACTAATAAATTATATTTAAGTTTACTAGAAAATCAATATCATACCTATAACTGTCCAAGTAACATAAACTATATTATAACTATTAACTATTTAATACTCTAATACACGAACCTTAAAATTTTAAATAAAACTTGATTGAGTAGAAAATTTAAGTTTAAAGTATGTATAATTAATTACACTTTCAAAGCTTGTAATGTAATGATTAATTTTATATTCGTTAAAATTCATATCAAAGTTACATTGAAATCTTAGTTGATATTTTACAAGGTCAATGTTTTAAATTCTGATCGTATCGAAAGGAATGTTATGATTTTTCAATAAGGTGTGTTTTTTATATGCATGTCATCACGTGTTGAACAGAAAATTAGCTTCATTATTCGTCTTTAAAGCTATAGTTTCTGTTAAGAAAATTGGTATAGTTTACATATCGAAAGGTTTCTAATAAAAGAACATTTAATTTCCTGGAATTTGTTTTTAATAATTTTTTTTCTGTCATAATAGAACCATTTTAACATATTTAATACTTTCTAGTTATCACGTTATATTTTGTTTATGTTGCTCACTTTTTAACTATAATCAGTCAATGCAAAATCATATTTAGCAAAAGTTAGGAGCAAATCTAAGTCTAAATTTATATACTTAGAATAATAGTGCTTAAAAATGGTTTTATGAAAACAAAATAAAAAATATAATATTGGATCTAGTATTTATTATAATTTTAGGTAATTTGGTAGTTTTTAAAAATTATAAAATGTTGATAGATTAATATAAATTTTTAAAATATTCAAATTATCATATCTTTCATAATACCTTCCAAATCCATTATCACAATGGACCTATTATCCCTATTACACAAAGTTAAACAACCCAAAACGTCTTTTTCTCATTTCGATTTAGATAGGTAGGATACATCAAAATTTTTAAAAAAGTAATATTTACATAACAATGCAAGGGAGCAGGGGTTTTTACAGTTAGAAAAGGTTATTAATTATATTTAAAAATTCAAAAAATCAGAATTCGATTATATGTATTACCTATTAAATGAAAAATCGGGATTAGCTTGCTAAATGAATCATCCTAGTATTTAAAATTGTATGAGCTTCAAACCTAATTACCAGGTTTGAGTGATGTGCTTAAGGACTACATAATAATATGTAGGTGTGCGCATCAAAACAGTTTTCGATACTGTAGTCATTGAAAACGTATAAAAGTGTGAATATATATTGATATTGAAGTTAAAAAAAAAAAAAAAATGAACGTGTGAAGATCGCATCGAGCAAAGCGTGTATAATTAAAATCGTCGTACGCATCATATTATATATATTATGAGAAAAAAAATTAATTAAGCACGCATTGTGTCCGCGTCGTTATTAATAACAATAACAGTAATAATAATAATAATAATAATAATAATAATATTGTGCGTGAATAACAGAGAATATAAAACATGTTTGGCGACTTGCCGTATATACGTGTCATAATCGTATATATATGTTGTACTACTTGTAAGCGTATATAATATGCTTACAAATAATATACGCTAACGCGCTTGTGTATCTAGTGTACGTGGAGATGATAGAGTATATAATGTACATATATATGTGTGTGTGTGTGTGTATTATTATATTCTATCACGACTAACTGATGAATGAAACGCGAGCAACTCGCTGTAGGTATATATAAATATTATATGTGTATAAATATACGGATAGGTACGCGTCTCTCGCGATTTCATTGAAGAGACTTGGACAGACTTCTTCGTTACGAGAGGTATAAATTATCATTATATGCGGAGAACGGAAATGGCGAAAAGTCTCCATTGTCGTCGCGCTTGCAGTATATATATATATATATATATATATACGCGCGTATATAACGACGATGTATTATACGATAATATAATGTACAGTGCGTGTACCTATATAATATATATATATATATATATATATTATATATGCATATAAATAAGCGTCGTCTCGGTTGGATAGTATAGTATATAAATACACGTATATAGGTAGATTGACGTGATCAACATCTGTGATGGGTCCACTATGACTTCTGCTGCTTCTGTGTGCTATCGTCATTCGTCGTTTGTCGAGATTTGTATTAGAAAAGAAAAACTGCATATAGAATATAGATAGATGCCTTGTATACTATATAATATAATGTGTAATATTATAATAATGTATTATGTACCTAGTCTATAAGTTATATACGAATGCGATGCAATCATAAACTATAGGTATATGTATATTATATAATATGTCTATGTGAGTTTAACGTGTGTGTATTTAGTCAGAATCAATGGTGTAATTTGCAAGATATAGTGAGGGTGAGATGGGCGAGGAGAGTATAAGAATAAATGATTTAAAAATTACGCGTAGGTATGTACGTAAAGGAAAATTTTTTTAATCTGATTGAACTCATATACACAGCTACAAGCATACGTTTTTATAAAATTGCACCTATACATAATATTATGTCATCTTCGTTGGTATGGGCATTTGGATGAATTGTTGGGGATGAGGAGGTATAATAAATAAACATTTTAATACATTGCAGTGGAAGGAGGTTATTTAAAATGCTAGAGGGTTTAGCCCCCGGTAAGTTCATACTTTCAAACTATTATAATAAGTCCTATATATACCGATTATTACATTAATACGTTTAGAAGTTTTTGAGGCAAATAATTATATTATTGCAGCGATAAATTTATAATTATAGCGAATCTACAGAGAAGTGATTGATACAACATTATATTATTATATTTTATGATCTATTGTATAGTAGGTTCTACAATATTTTTTGTATAGAAAAAATCTAGTGTTAAAGGGAAAAGTTCCATGCGAAATGTCCTTATATGCGACTATTCCTTATTGTATAGACTGAGAATTATTGTAGGTATAGGTAGGCAGGTACTCCAGAGAATTCGATTTTCCAATTTCGATGATGAGAATTTAAGATTGCACACGTGATTTTTTTTATCGAAATCTCACACACGGGTTTAACCGTTCAGAATCGTTTTTCGAGTGCATCAATTATAGCGTTCAAATTAAAAATTAATAATACCCCAGCGTTTTGCATTATCGTAGTATTTGGGTTTGAATAGCCATGTCGTTATGCTTAATATTGTAGTACGTTCCATGATGCACATAATTATTCGGTGTTGACGACTCGGTGCTAGAAACGTGTATATTATGTATAAGCAAGTATAGTAATATAATTAAAATACCTATAACTATATCTATCGGTACTTGGGATTAGTTGTTTACAAAATTATCGTAAAATCGATTTTGGTAGATAGTTGTATCTGACGATTATTATACTTAATCATAATAATTATCGATTATAAAATAAAATTAATGTAGCACTCATTTTCTCATCAAGTTTTTGTAATCAACTAACCAATTCGGAAGTCTGTTTAATGTTCGTATATTGTAGTCAATTTCGGGTCTCTCTTGTCGTTTTACACAGCTTTAACCACCGGCCGAATTTCGTTTTAATTTAAACAAGGTTGTTATAATCGGTGCGCACTTATCTCAGTTTAACGCACTTAAGGTCATAGACCGTAAATTTAACGTTTTTGTGCAAGTACAGACAGATTGAAATTTGAAAATAATAATATATTTTTATATTTATAGTATGTTTATAGAAACCATAATAATTATCCGTGTTTATGATGACATGCAATAATAGCATAATAATAATATTATAAGATATGCGTTGATGTTGTTAAGCCTGTAGTTTGGGTAATGTATTTGCATTGCAATTGCCTAAATTATTTACTATACATATAACGCTTATTCTATATAGAACATAGGTATGAACCTATTATATATTGCAGATAACTGACTTGAGATGAATCAGTATCGAGATAAAAATGTATTTTTATACGGAATGAGTCTTCTAAAGGTGAAAATTTGTCAAAATTTCTCAAAAGTATTGACTCTTTTAAAATTATTATTTTTGTACAATTTAAGATCTACCTATTATTGCTATAGAATTCTAAAATTTTAAATTTTGTACCTTCTGCAGCCTAATCAACTTATGGTTTTTAAATGGTAGGCCATACACACACACAAAATAATCTAAAAATGTTATTTATTATGTACATTTATAGATATTGAATCATGAATAAGTCAATTATAAATTTTCTAATCATTAATGAGTTTTTTTTTTTTATTAGCTTTTAGTTTTACTATTACAGCTTAACGATTATATAAAACAATATTAACTAGATAACAATAAAATATTAAAATCAAGTTAAAATATTAATAATTAACTTTTTTGTCAAACCTAATCTAACCTGGCTAGAAAAAAGCAAAATTCTATTATCCGACTAATATGTGACAAAAGGGAGACAAAATGGATTTAATTCCACAACATTATCCAAACTGAAGACACAATGTTCTGGTTTCTTGAGACATTATCGTGTTTATTACTGTTAAAAATTATTAAATACCAAATTTTAACTAAAATATTTTATTCATTTTTTCAACCATTCTTAACTAAAAAAAATTTTAAAAATTGAAGTAGCCAATAAAATAAAAAATCGACTCTTTCTTATTTTAACTGAATTTAAAAAAAATCGTTTACCCACCCAACCTTTTATTGATATTCAATAATTCACTTAGCATTATCAACTCCATTTTTCCATTTAATGAATTGAATAATTCTGTTTTTTAAATATTTAAATAAACCTAATTATCATATTTTAAAATTATTAGGATTTTTTGTACAACTTAATGAGCGGCATGTATAGATGTGGTTATAAAACTTTTGTTTTTCAAACGAGAACCACCACTATTTCTATAAATTAATTAGCGAATAGTAGTATAAAAATGAGAGTTCTAGCCACTCATCCTGCTGGCTCATCCCTATACCATCTTGCGCATCCCGACCATATTGTGCGCGCATCCGAGTGCGCCACCCACCGCCGCCGCCCTCATCCGCATCATGCCGCCGGATCGCGTACGTGCGTGACTTATATTATTGTTATCATACATTTAATCAGTTATCAATTGTTATCACTTATCATATCATCGTTATCATTTGTTATCGAACGTTAATAAACAAATAGTGAAAAAACTGCAAAATAACTTAACGGGTATCGAACCCGGACCTATCGCCTCCCGTGCGATATTATTTACCACTAGGCCAGCCGACCGCATGGTCTTAAATTGTTATTTTCACCTATTTAACCAGAGTTTGTACATATTATAAATTTAAACCACACGGACTATACTGGTCATATTATAATATCATAAGGATACTAATAGCTTGCAGCTGCGTACACAAAACAGCTAATGAATACACCATCTTAACAATAAGATACATTTCCTGCCATTAGTAGGCACATTATCCTTATTCAATTAAATATCAATATTCAAACACATTAATTAGCGAAAACTATTATTATTATTGAAAAACGCCATAGCCGTCTCCACATTTAGCAAATGGTCAATTAAGCACGTTTGGCGTCGTATTGACAATAAGAGACATTAAGTAGGTATATTTTGGCGATGTCTCGATTATTTACAATAATAGGTATATTATCCGTATTCAATTAAATCATTCCACCTGGACATTAGTGATTTTTAACTGCCAAATGGCAGTAATAATCACAAATAAATGCCTTCTTAATGTGCCCTATCGGTCGCCTGGATGTCGCGGACTCTTAATAGCCGCTAGCCACCACCACCACCACCACCACCACCACCACCACCACCACCACCACCACCACCGCCACCCTACCCCACCACAAATTAACTGCCAAATGGCAGTAATAATCACAAATAAATGTCTTCTTAATGTGCCCTACCGGTCGCCAGGATGTCGCGGACTCTTAATAGCCGCTGACTCTAGCGCTACAAATGTTTCCCACTTTATATTTCTGATCAACAATACATTTAAATACTATACCAATTAAATATCATTAAGTATATCACACTACCCATCCCGCAAAAATCTATCCCGCCTACTTAAATTTGCCTATATATGTTATAAAAGAGTCCTCAGTTGCTCAGTCTTAAATCGTCGTGCGTATATTTATCATTCTGTCTTAAATCGCCGTGCTTATATTTATCGTTCGATCCGTTTTAAATTGCCGTGCGTATATTTATCGTTCGCCCCGTCTTAAATCATTGTGCTTATATTTATCGTTCATCTCGTCTTTTATTTTTTTAAAATGTTTCAATGCGAGCAATGTCCTTTGAAATTCAGCTATAAAATTAATTTGCTCGCTCACCGAAAAACACATTTATCATTTCTCAAATGTCAGCAATGTACTTCGAAATTCACGACGAAACGTAATTTGGTTAGGCATGAAAAAAAGCATGCGGGTGTGCGTTACCCGTGTACTAGGTGTTCCATTACATTCAGTTACAAGACCAACCTTATCAGACATTTAAAAAAATTTCATGGAACGTCTTCCCAACATCCAGCACCGTTGATGGAAAATATTCAGATCGCGCCACACATTTCTGTTCCCAACATACCAGCTGGAACGTCTTCCATGTATCCAGGACCTACCACTCAAAACGATCGCTTATTAACAGTACGAAATAACCAAACTACTCCCTTATCAACTGAACAAGATAATGTGATGGATGAATTTTTGGGCAACCTTGATGACGATGAATGTATGGAAGTTCTAACCACCGTCGAAAATCTTGGACTCTGTGATACGGAAGGTTAGTAATTTAAATATTTATATAGACTGGGTATTGGGTAACTAGGTTTTTTTTTTTTCTTAAAGACTCATACACTACGGGTGAAAACGGGAAACGCGTTTCTTCGGCCAACACAAAGTCAGCTATTATTGCAAAAAAAGTGCGCTTGAATCTAGTACAGTCCCTTGGGTTTGTGGAAATCTCGTCTTCGTCGAACCGTACAGTCACCTGGTATTACGTTAAAAATATCAGTAATATAGAAAATTATGTATACTTCCTTGATTCGATTAAATCCGAACTTGTCAAGCTATTAAAATCAATTGCGTGCAAACATCCTATTAAGTTCAATTTAAAACTAGAGGCAACATATAATATTCCAAACGTAGAATATTCGTCTGAAAACCGTGCTTTTAAAACTTCAGCTAGGGCGATTTTCACTGATACTGGAGTACAAGAAATCGTTGAAGAGGCATTTACAAAATTAATGACAGAGCAAACCGAGTATTCGAGCAAGGGTAGTGGCTTTACTTTACAGTGTATAGACGGTTTAATGTTAGGTGTATATAAATATACACCTATGGTTGGGTCTTCCTACATGGCATTACCAGATCCAATAGAAAAGAAAAAAGCCACTATCAACCCGCAAAACCTGGACATGCAATGCTTCAAATGGGCAATTCTCGCCAGACATGTTACAGGAAAAAATAAAGCTTATGTTGGTGAAAATTATTTTGAACACGAAGAACGGTATAATTTTTCTGATCTTTCGTTCCCGACACCTCTTCATCAAGTAAAAATATTTGAAAGGAATAATCCGAACGTGTCTGTAAATGTTTACGGCATTGAAAAGCAATTTCAACCACCAAAAGTTGTTAAATACTAAGTATTTCCATTAAAAGTAGTAGATGAAGAAAAACCCGAACATTTCGATCTACTATTAATATCAGACGAAGATAACAACCACTTTAGCTACATCTCAAATTTTTCTAGACTCATTCGCTCGCAAAAGACCAGACATAATGGACAAACATTTTTTTGTAAACGGTGCTTCACGTCATTTGATGGTCAACAACAGTACAAATATAAATTGAATGGAGAGGCTGGACTAGCGCAACATAAATTAATATGTGGCACTCATAAGCCCATACTACCTCAGATGCCTGAACCGGGAACAATGCTAGAGTTTACTGCGTGGAAAAAAACACAACGTCATCCAATAGTCATTTACGCGGATTTTGAAGCATTGCTAAAAAAAAGTGATGAGAAAATTGGAGAAAAAACAACAGCTTTTCAAAACCACGAAGCGATGAGCTATGGATTTTTGGTTAAGGCGAATGATGACATACCACTCGAACTGCTTGAAAAATATAATATCCCAACTTCACCAATAATTTATCGTGGAAATGAAAACAACCAGGACGTTGCGAAACATTTTGTTGATAGTATTGTGGAAATAGCTGAAAAAATAGAAAAACTGCTCAAAACAAACACCCCTATAATTTTCACCGATGACCAACGAAAAGCACACGAATTATGTTATACATGTAATCTATGTAAGACCGAGTTTTCTAAAGAAAATCATAAAGTGGCAGATCACTGCCATTTATCGGGAAAATTTAGGCAAACATTATGCAATACATGTAACCTTAAGCTCCAAAAACCTAACTTTGTACCGGTATTTTTCCATAATTTATCAAATTATGATGCACATTTTATTGTGACACGTCTTGGCTATGATTCAAACACTATAAATGTTATTCCGAACAGTGAAGAAAAGTATGTCTCATTTTCGAAGTACATTAACAGCTCCTTTACAATAAGATTTATCGATACATTAAGATTTATGGCTTCCAGTTTATCAAAACTTTCAAAAAATTTAATAACTCCAAGATTCGAGAAGTTTAGATACACCGCAAAATATTTTTCTACTCAAGATATGTCACTCGTTACTCGTAAGGGGGTATACCCTTACGATTATACAGACAATTGGAATAAGCTTGAAGAAACCAGCCTACCATCAAAGGAAGATTTCTACAGTTCATTAAAAGAATCACATATAAAAGAAAAACACTATGTCCATGCCAAGACAGTTTGGAACCATTTCAACTGCCAAACACTTGGTGAGTACTCGGATCTTTATTTGAAAATCGATGTGCTGCTGTTGACTGATGTGTTTGAAAATTTCCGAGACCTCTGTTTAACCACATATCACCTGGATCCATCATTTTACTATACGGCACCTGGATTTTCATTCGATTGCATGCTTAAACTTACGGGTCAACGGCTTGAATTGATTCATGATTATGACATGTTGCTGATGATTGAGAAAGGTAACGAGATTATTTATGTTTAAATTATTTATGTGATATAATATTTTTGATGCCGTTATAGGAATTCGAGGTGGTTTAACTCAGGCAAGCATGAGATATGCAAAGGCAAATAATGAAAAGACATCAGATTATGATCCAGGACAACCAAAATCATGGCTGGTTTACCAGGATTGTAAGTATAATATCATATATAATTTTATATTAAATTTAATAAATTTAATAATTTAATTATTTAAATTATAGGTAACAATTTGTACGGTCACGCAATGTCACATTTCATGCCATACGGAGGCTTTAAGTGGGTTGAACCCAAACTAGATGGGTTAAATGATTTAGACGAAAGATCGCCAATCGGTAGGATATACGAGGTTGATGTTTCATATCCAAAAGAACTTCATGACAAGCATAACGACTTCCCATTCCTGCCAAAAAATAGTGTTCCGCCTGGCTCTAAGGTCAGGAAACTTATGGCGACATTAGATTCAAAAAAAAATTATGTGTTACATTACCGGAACCTTCAGCAGGCCATTAAAAATGGGCTCTTAATTGAAAAAGTAACATATTCTAATATTTTTTATCCATTTATTACATATACAGTTTTATTATAGGTTCACAGAGTTGTACAGTTTGTTCAGTCAGACTGGCTTAAAAAATACATAGAATTAAACACCGAGATGCGGAAAAAAGCGAAAAACAACTTTGAAAAGGACTTTTTTAAACTTTTAAATAATGCCGTTTTTGGAAAAACCATGGAATCAATGCGGCGGAGAATTAAAATGGAGCTGGTGTCTAGTGAAAAACGTTTGCAAAAACTTATAAACCGTACAACATTCAAACACTGTACTACATACGATGAAACTCTCAACGCGGTTTCATTGGAAAATAAAATAATAGACTTTTGCAAGCCTATTTATATAGGTAAATATACTCACAATTTTCTATTAGTAAATATACTCACAATTTTCTATTAGTAACTATATTTTAATTATATTTTTATCAGGTTTTGCAGTGTTGGAAATTTCTAAGACCTTCATGTACGATTACCACTACAACGTTATGCAAGCCCATTATGGAAGTAAAATTAACCTCATGTATACTGATACAGGTAAATATTTTCAAACTATTTTAATTTTCAAACTATTTTAATTTTCTTATATATTAATTTATTTCGTTATTTTAGATTCATTGGTATACTATATTCAGACTGATGATTATTACAAAGACCTGAAGAATAATTCCAATTTACTCGATCGAATGGACACATCAGACTTGCCACAAGACCATCCATGCTACATTTCCGAACGAAAGAAAATCCCAGGTCTGTTTTCCGATGAGACAAAGGGAGAGGTTATGACACATTTTTGTGCACTCCGCGCAAAGTCTTATTCATATAAGCTTAATGGGAAGGAGAAGATCAGAGCGAAAGGAATCCGTGGGCATGTGGTTAAAAACCATATGAACTTCAACGATCATTATCGATGTCTGTTTGGAGATACAACCTTGGATACAAAGACAAAGAATGTCTCTATTCGGTCGTTTAAACATGAATTGAAGACCATTAAATCTATCAAATCAACATATAATAGTTTTGACGACAAGAGGGTTATCCTAGAAGACAAAATCCATACCTTGGCTTACGGACATTACTCATTAAAGTAAATTTAAAATAAATTATTTTTAAAATTATTTTACTTATAATATTTATAATTTTATAGGGAAGATGAACATGAACCTAGGGATGAGGAATGACCAGATCGCGATTTTTCAGTAGATGCTGGTAGTCATGAGTGGGATGAATCAGATAAAAATTTTATGAGAATGCTTTTACGGGAATGCATGCCCAAATAATTAAATAAAATGTATATTTGTATTGTAAATATTTTGTTATTTTAAATATCACTTGAATAATTTTTGTATATATAATGTAAATGTTAGGTTACCCATGTAAAATAAAAACGTTGTAAAAATATAATATTATTATGTTTATTAAATAAAATGTATATCATTTTTAAGAATTATTTATAAACCATTTCCTTATAGCAAATACTTTGTAAAATGTACATTGTTTTGGATTAAAATCCATATGAAAAATACAACAAGGTAAAGTTTCATCATCACATATTTGATCCAAACGAGGGCAGCCCAAGTCTTCAATGTTGACGAGTGCGACGTGTGGTATATACTCCATAAGAACTTGTTTTTTCTGTTCGCCTTTGACGTAAATGCATCTAAATTTTAATGAATTCAATATTCTACCGACTTCTTCATACTCTATGTCACCGTATTCTATAGATAGTTGATGATAATTACGTTCCAGCCACTTGTTAGTTTTACGACTTTTGTTATCCTCCATGGATTTTGAATGTTTAAAAATCCAGTGTTGGGTCGCCCAAGTTTCTGTGTCTACTATAGACATTTCTTTAATCATGTACTTATTGTTCAAGCCAAGAACGCATTGCATGTCCAAGATGGCCGAAGACATTATGGCTTGTCTTTATAATAAGTTTCTATAGTGTTAAGACGGCTCAGTATAGCTGGTATTATTTTTTTAATATCATCTATACTTTCTTTGATATATTGTAATGATACTTCGCCTCTTGTCATATGCTCTGTAATCTCTATGCACGTTAATTCTAACTTTTCTGTTTGTTCCTCTTGAAATAGAATAGATTTATGATTTTCTTCAAGTAAATGCTCAATTTTATCGAGTTTATTCGAATACGATTTAACAACTTGTTCGAGATTTACTAAAAATTTATTAGTTTCACCAGACTGAGAACTACCAAACACGTTCATATCTACAGCTAGACTGACACTATTTTCTAATGTCACTTGTATTTATCCAACTATTGTGCGTATTATCGAAACCTAACCATTTGACGAAAATTTTGTCCCCCTTCTTACGTATAATTTTCTCTACTAAATAGTCATTTGGATAGTTTGTTTTCAATATTTCTTCTGAATAAAAGCAGCCAGCAATTGGTTTTCCAGTATAATCTTGTAGCTGATAAGTAGTGGGAGAAGTTTTATTTATTTTGGTAACTTTAAATATTTCTGTAGACCAGCTCGGTAAATAGCCTTTTGCAAATACACCTTTATATGTGCTTACACGAACATTATCACCAACGTTAAATTTAATTTTTCCAGTAATAATTTTTCTTTGTTTAATTTTTACTGACGTAGGATTAGCATCAGCTTGCACTGGTGTCATGCCTATGGTCCTGTGTTTTGAATTGTTGTATTCGTTAATCAATGAAGGTAAAATAGAAACCCATTCGTGTGAACCTCGTGCCGTAAACTCTCTGAACATTTTTTCTTTCAATGTGCGGTTGAAACGTTCTACAATACAAGCCTTCATAGTACTGTACGTAGAATACTTGTGTATTTTGTGCTTCCCCATCAACGCGTCAAATGTTGAATTGTAAAATTCTTTACCATTATCGAGCTGTAATAGTTTTGGTGAGCGTTTGAGCAGTATTTTAGACATTGCACTGGAAACTTCTTTAGCAGTTTTGGATTTTAACGCTATTGCCCATGCAAATTTAGTAAAACAGTCTATAACACATAAAATATACTTGTAACCTTTATTTTTTTTCGAATATGGTATCATTTCGACCAAGTCGGCTTGCCATAGATCGTTTTTGCTATAAACATTAACCCTACGCCTTGTATAATTTTTTCTAGCTGGTTTGTGTAATTCGACTGAGATTTCACGTTTAGACATTTGGAATATGTTTTATTATCCCTGCTTCACGCAATTCTTCGAAAATCGAGAGTATTTCGTTTGAAACTCCTGTATTACCAGCTGCTTTTGACGCTAATAGTAACTTCAACCTTTCGACTAGCTCGTTAGGGTCGTTCCAGTATACTAAATTATGTTTTTGTAATTTGACTGACAGTCCAGCGCCCGATGGAAACAGATTTTGGATTAAATCCGTGTATTTATTCCCACCTCTTTTAATTTTTGTCCCGTCTGCTGTGAGATGGGCCGACGTTTGAATTAATATTGATTTATATGTTTTTAAATCGTTTTTGGTATACAGCTTAGGGTTTTTTGAAAATATTAAATTACCAAGTCCTTGTGTTAGTGGATATGACATATCTTCAATAGTTAGCGTATTATCAACGAGTTTAATTTCTTTTTTACCCAAGTGTACACTTCCATTTGATTGTATTTTAGGCCCATACGTTTTGTCTATATCGTAAGACTTATACCAGTCGTTTATTTTGAATGAATCCCCAACACTATGTTCTATGCTGTCTTCATTAACGGATGGAGCTTGAAATGTTGATGGATCGAATCGTTGTTTCAATGGTTCGATAATCGGACTTAATGTTTCCGATACTAATGAATGAATTTCTGCTTTTCCTTGTTTTAATGCCGTATACTTGCGTTTAATATTTTCTTTGGCTTTAACCAGTTCTCCGAGTACATCACCACTGGCAGCCATGACTGTGAATGAAGCATTTCCACAATAACAGCACTTTATATAACGACGAATGTGTCGAATCCATGACGATATCGTCCGTTGTCACGTTCACAGTCTTTGTTTATCACGATAAACTCAAATCTTCCCAGACGCCAACACGAAGTGCAAAAGTCTTTAAACTCCGAGTATGACATGTCACCAGAGCAATGCTCATTGTATACATGCTTTAAATTAGTCTCATCTTGTTTGAATAATACAATAAAATTAGCATTATCGCGCAAAAGTTGTTTTGGCACTTTTGAATAACTCTGAGCCAGATAGAAAACATCGACTAAATTATGACGACCTCTGGAGAAGTAAGTTCTCGCAATCTTTTGGTTTTCAGTAATAATATCGTCGAAAATAAACACAGAGTTCGGTAAAGCTTTCTCAGGTTCAATAACTTGTTCGTTTTCATAGAATGTAAATAATTTTATACCATCAATATCTGATAATATATCACTTAGCATTTTATATTTAGGTTGATCCAATGTTTTTGAATATATGTATACGTTGTGAAATCGTATTCCGTTTATATGCGTTAATAAGGTAAATATTAAATTAGTTTTCCCACAGCCAGAAGGGCCCACGATAAGCGCACGTATCGTATTAGGTAGAAGCGCTCCATGTCTTTGTTTCATAAACGTTGTAGGTGGATCCACGTTTTCAACTGTGAGTTTTATTCCTTGTTTGATGAACTTCATTATAAATAACTGAGCAACGACGAGAATGTAATCAGTACACAATGTCACTCGCTCGAAGAAGCAACAAGAATAAAGGCAGTGGTCTGATCAACACCCTTATAAACAAATTGCCGTTGGAAGTTCACGTGCCTGGTAAGTCCAGAATTTTAAATAATAATAATTTTTATTTTAAATAATAATAATATTTCTTTGTAGGTTATCAATACTGTGGACCTGGTACAAATTTAAAAAAACGATTAGCTCGCGGTGATAAAGGTATAAACCCACTGGACTCTGCTTGTAGAGACCACGATATTGCGTACGAACATAGTAACTCTATCGCAGATCGTAACAAAGCTGATTATATATTAGAGCAGCGAGCCTGGGATAGATTCAAGTCAAAAGATTCCAGTCTAAAAGAAAAAGCTGTGGCTTGGAGCGTAACTACCGCCATGAAAGCAAAACGTAAAGTAGGTGGTGGTTGTGGTTTTAAAGCAGCACTTAAAGCCACTAAAAATGTTATCAAGAAAAATGTCGGAGAAAAAAACTTGATGAAATTGACTAAAAAATGTGTAGCCGTTGCGCGAAAAACATTCAAAATTAAGAAGACCAAAGTTCCACGAACAATAAATATTCCAAAAAAAGGCGGTGTGCTACCACTCATACCGATTTTCGCCGGGTTGTCAGCTCTGGGAGCCTTGACTGGCGGCGTAGCCAACGTTGTGAAGGTCGCCAATGAGTTTAATAGAAACACACCATCTCATTTGGGTAAAGGTTTATATCTCACGCCGTATAAAGGCAACTCGTATAAAATAGAAACACCGCATAAAAGTGGTCCAAAAGCGAAAAAGTATAGAAAGTCAAAAAACTAATTGCCACGTTACCCAGTAGAGCGTTGTACGATTACGAACTTATAAAATATGCTCGTATGATGAAATTACCTCATTTCATCGGCGTGTTTACCAGAGATAAGTTGCCTCTACGTCCTAAACATCAGGAATCGGCGATTGTTAACTTGGACGCTGAAAGTGGTACAGGAACGCATTGGGTAGCGTATAAAAAAATCGGAAAAAAAGTCGAATACTTTGATAGCTTTGGGAATTTACCACCTCCAATTGAATTACAACAATATTTTCACGGATGCGACATACATTTCAATTACAGCAGAGAGCAGAAATATAATACTACAAACTGCGGACACTTGTGTTTAAAGTTTTTAACATGTTCACATTAACGTTAAACGGAAACTCGAGTGAATTGTCGTGCGAGATCTTTCCACCGTTGGAAGTAGAAAATACTGCCCAGATATGTCTTTTGAGTTTACAGACAAATAATTCTATACCAAACATAGAACCTGGTTGCAATACTATCGGATTTCGTAATTTGATCAATAATAACGATAACGTTATTATACCTACGGGGACGTATGAGTTGGATCAGTTAGAGTCTATTATACAAAACATGATGCCTGACTATGTCAGATTTTTTGAATTAAAAGCAAACAGCAGAACATTAAAGTGTAGTATATCGTGTAGTCATGAAGTCGATTTAGGGGTTGAGAATAGCATAGCGAAATTGCTAGGTTTTAGAAATGTGCTATACACTACTGGCGCTACTCACGAATCTGAAAATATTGTCAACATAATGAAAATAAACTGTATAAAAGTAGAGTGTAATTTAATCACCGGCTCATTCTGTGACGGAGAACCGAGCCAGATCATACACGAGCTTTATCCTACTGTACCTGCGGGATATAAAATCGTCGAGGTACCTAGGCATCCAGTTTTCTACGGCCTCAACACGACTTCAATAACTAAAGTAAATATCGTGCTAAAAGATCAGAACGATTGTCTAATTAATCTGCGTGGTGAACCGATAACAATTCGTTTACAAATAACGCGTGGATATGGCGCTCAAATTTAATATAAAAAGAGCTTCAATCAAAAAACCTATCAGTATACCGCCTGCCGTTAAGAAGTCTACATCTAAACCGAAAAATATCAAGCTCACGAAAAATAATTTAAATTTTCTTCGTTCTTTACAATGATGGATGACTCATATTTAGACGTGACGGCCGACTATGTCGACGATTGTAAAATAACTCAAAAGAGTTACCATTCGTTCACACCGTATTCAAGCGCCGCTCTATCGTACAATGAAGAAATTAGAATTAATGTTCAAAACATGGATTCTTACACTTTGCCGTGTGAGAGTTATATTTACATCGAGGGGAAAATAAATAAACCTGCCGATTCAGTTGGTGAAGTTCGTTTTTCAAATAACGGATTGGCATTTTTATTCTCTGAGATGCGATATGAAATAAACGGGATAGAAATACAGAAATTGAAATCACCTGGAGTGTCATCATGTTTGAAAGCATACTGCTCGTATACTCCGAACGATTTGAATGCGTTAGAGAACGCGGCTTGGGACTCGGCAATGGACAGCGAAGATAATAAAAATTTTATGACCAACAATGTATTTTCTGGATGCATTCCACTAAAACATGTATTTGGGTTTTGCGAAGATTATAAGAAAATATTACTCAATTGCAATCAGCAACTGATTTTAAATCGCGCATCTACCGACCTCGATGCGATACATGTTGTGGGCGAAGGCGCAACAACCGCCGTCGATAAAAATAAGAAAATTACAATTGAACTGACTAAGGTGACTTGGAAGATGCCTATTATCAAAGTCAGTGATAAAGAAAAATTAAAGTTATTGAAAGTATTAGATTCTCGTAAAACACTGTCGTGTGCGTTCAGGACCTGGGATCTATGCGAGTATCCCGTGCTCCCTAGAAACACTTCTCATTCGTGGACTGTAAAGTCTAGCAGCTTGCTCGAAAAACCTAGATTTGTTTTGTTTGGATTACAGACAAGTAGAAAAAACAATATCGAAGTCGACGCTGGGCGATTTGATCACTGTCAACTAAAAAATCTTAAAGTACACTTAAACTCCGAGGTGTATCCATATGAAGACTTTCGAGCTGATTTTAAAAATAATACCACCAGCATACTCTACAAAGCTTATACAGACTTTCAAAAATCGTATTACGAGAGAGATTATTGTGAACCATTGTTATCAAAACATATTTTTCAAAACTATGTGCCAATCGTCGTTGTTGATTTGTCGTATCAGAATGACAACGTTAAATCATCGACCGTAGACCTAAGAATAGACTTTGAAACGGACACCGTCATTCCAGAAAAGACTGCAGCTTATTGTTTAATACTACATGACCAGATTATAACTTACAATCCGTTTAGTGGAGATGTTAGAAAATTGTAAACCTTGTATATATCTTATAATTATTTTATACCTTATAATTATTTTGAGCCTTATTTTCTAATAAATAAAAAACTTGTTTAAGTATCACGCTTATTTTATTTTCATATAAATTATGTTTTATGAACAAATATTAAAATAGTCGCCGCTTAACATTGCGCACTGGTGCTGGGTGTTTGGCGAATGGTAATTGAAATGGTGGTGACGAAATGAATTGAGATGGAGAGGAGCCTTCATAATGTGGTCCAAATGGTCCGTCGTTTTCATCAACTGCGAGGTTGGTTGGTGGAGATTTTTGTAGACTGCTAAGCCCGTCATCAGGTTTCTTAGTTGGTACCCATGTCGCCTGTGTAAGGTTGATTTGTCTTAAAAAATCATCTATACCACGATCCTCGTCAGCTGCCTATAAAATTAAAACACTTAAATTATTTCAATATATATTTATATAAGTTATAAATTACCTGTGCCTGCGAAGGATCGAAACCATTATCATTATACATTGGGGACATACTCGAGAACCTCGGAGGTGAAAAAAGTCTCACTTCGGATTCGGTGAATAACTATAAAATAATAATTATACATTAAATATTTCTACAAGCGATATAAATGATAGGTTAAATTACCTCGGGTGACATTTCTCCGCTCCATCTCTGTACCCATTGTTCAGCTAATTGACTTGTTGCAAACATTTTCAGCTGGCTAACAAAGTTTAGGTCGAGATTCGTCGTGATTAGATCATTCCGGAGGTTTTTAATAAAAATAATCATTTCTTCGTTTGTTTTTGGTGGTTTTTCAACTTTAGTAAATTCTCGATCAATATAATTTCCGATCATTGCAAATTGATTTAAAACAACTGGTCGTATGATATCGGTTTTTCGTGTGACTGTTTCAAAAATACTCTCCTCTAGATACTGTAATTTCAACAAATTTTTTCTATCGAGCAATACACGACATCCTTCCTTTTTCTTAGACTCTATGACTAGCACATTTTCCCCTTGATACACCATGTTTGATATGACAGTATATTCATCCTCCAGAAAAATCTGTTTTCTATATTTTTGTGGGACATCTAATATGAATGACAGTATATTCCCCATCAGTGAAAATATACGTCTTAGAAAACCATCGTATATGCTTACATAGCGCGACGGTGTTATTATATGAATAACAATATTGAAGTTGTCTTCCGAATCAAGTCCAACATTTAAAAACTTACGATCGGGGAAGTCTAGAATGAAATTATTACAGTCGATGAGCTCTGCAGGCGGTGTTGGTGGTACATATGTGAAATTCTTCTTCTTGTACACTGCAGCCATGTTTCTGATTGATCCAGCCATGATTTAAACAATAAAACACACTTTTAAATAAAACTGATTTAAATAAAACGACTTGCTGCTAGAACGGATACTCAGCTACTAACGATTTTGATCAGAAATATAAAGTGGGAAACATTTGTAGCGCTAGAGTCAGCGGCTATTAAGAGTCCGCGACATCCTGGCGACCGGTAGGGCACATTAAGAAGACATTTATTTGTGATTATTACTGCCATTTGGCAGTTAAAAATCACTAATGTCCAGGTGGAATGATTTAATTGAATACGGATAATATACCTATTATTGTAAATAATCGAGACATCGCCAAAATATACCTACTTAATGTCTCTTATTGTCAATACGACGCCAAACGTGCTTAATTGACCATTTGCTAAATGTGGAGACGGCTATGGCGTTTTTCAATAATAATAATAGTTTTCGCTAATTAATGTGTTTGAATATTGATATTTAATTGAATAAGGATAATGTGCCTACTAATGGCAGGAAATGTATCTTATTGTTAAGATGGTGTATTCATTAGCTGTTTTGTGTACGCAGCTGCAAGCTATTAGTATCCTTATGATATTATAATATGACCAGTATAGTCCGTGTGGTTTAAATTTATAATATGTACAAACTCTGGTTAAATAGGTGAAAATAACGATTTAAAAGCATGCGGTCGGCTGGCCTAGTGGTAAATAATATCGCACGGGAGGCGATAGGTCCGGGTTCGATACCCGTTAAGTTATTTTGCAGTTTTTTCACTATTTGTTGATTAACGTTCGATAACAAATGATAACGATGATATGATAATTGATAACAATTGATAACTGATTAAATGTATGATAACATGTGATATATGATAACAATAATATAAGTCACGCACGTACGCGATCCGGCGGCATGATGCGGATGAGGGCGGCGGCGGTGGGTGGCGCACTCGGATGCGCGCACAATATGGTCGGGATGCGCAAGATGGTATAGGGATGAGCCAGCAGGATGAGTGGCTAGAACTCTCATTTTTATACTACTGCGAATAATGTTTATAAACATTTTGATGATTTTATGTGTCAAATTCAAAACTCTAACGAATAGTTTGTAAGTTATAAAGGTATTATTATTGTTCAGTACCAAAGATAATATGTCCTCGAAAGTGGGTTTTTAAGATTTGAGCAATATTGAATTGTAATTAAATTTTTTTATTAATTCATATTAATCTATCTATGTTCATAATTTATAAAATTGATCCAAGTTATGATAAATACTAGATCGGATATTACATCATTACACATTACTTTTTGCAATTTTAAAACCATTTTTAAGGACGATTATCATTAACACAAAAACTTTAATAACTTAAATGTTACGCTTACTCAAATTTTGATTTTAAAAACATTTACCCCTAAACAATTTACAAAAAACTAGGGGATTTTCATTTGAAAAAACGGATTATGTGACAATCACATGCAACTCTTTGAATAATACAAAAAATATCGAGATTTTGAAAATATAATCTTCAAATAAGAATATTTTAAAATTCAAAAATCAGAATTTTAATAATTTTGTTATGAAATTTAAAATTTAGAGAAGAGTATGCTAGTATTGCTAGTTAAATCACCCTGTATAAGATATATGTATTATGTATGTATTTAATATTTGATATGACGTATAGAAAAATTGTCCATGTTCTATTTTGTAGTATATAGATTGTATATATTTATAAAATATGTAGAATTGTATGCATAATATGAGTTCAAGTCGTATTTTAATATGTATCATTTCCAACATACTTATTGTGTTTATATATTATATTGCATATAGCTGTATGTATTATACGTACATAATTATATGTGTAGATATCATATTGTCGCATTTCATACGGTTTTTGGACGATAATATTATGTCAATTGTTTCTCTTTTTATCATTTACTTCAGTTCAAGAACATCTTTATTTTTATTGCGAACTTTAAAGTGCATAAAATTCTATACATTTGTTTGCAAAGCCAACGTTTTTACCGCCATACGGACTATAAAATATATTATATTCAGAGTACAATATACGTGTACATACATACATACATACATATATGTAATATTATGTGGACTTGATTTTTAAACGGTCGTATATTATATTACAATGTATAATATTGTGTGCGTTTCGCGAAGATTATTCGTTCGGTTAACTCCGGCGGCGGCATGGCGGAAATGGTTCCGTCGATCTCGGTTTTTCGACATCGCATGTGTTGTTGAGCGAATCTGATCATGATAGACTTCTAACGAAATAGACTGATAACAGAGAGAGAGAGAGAGAGAGAGAGGTCCAGAGGTCAATATTGTTAAGAAAAAATACAGCATATAACTTGGTCCATTTATTTACCCATTATTAATAGCTAAAGCCTTAAGAGAGAGAGAGAGAGAAAGAGAAAGAGAAAGAGCAAGGCAATTTATTAAAAAAAAAAAGTAACAACATTCTTAGAAAAAAATAGCTTATTATTATATATTATTGATGTCTCTTTTTACTAATCTTTGCACTTGAACACGCATAACGACGTATGGGGGAGGCGTTGCAGTCCATATACATATATTGATATATATATAGGTAAAAACTTACTTACCTATCTATGAGTTTCACCATACACCTATACGTGCGTAAACTGTTTACTGCAGACGTAGGTATAATAGCAAGTATGTTTCAACAATATTTATAAGATTATAGGACAAGACTCTGCATACCTTTATTTATACATATCATATATATATAAACTGTAAACTATCCAAACTAAGTATATGCTGATTTTGCATATATATCACAACCAAATTCAATATACATTTTTTTTTAAGTTCTCCATATTATATTTAAGTGGGTAATATTATGTCGGTTCCATTTTATTTTTTTCCAATATTAACCTACAGCTCTCCGCCATCGGATAGGTGGTAATAAACGTCATAATATTACATAATTTAGCTATGTCTACAATTTTCTGCAGACCCTGAATACCTTTAACGATTTGACTGATATTCCGATTTCCAGAAGTTATTATTTTATTAATAATATATTATTTTAATCTTATATTCATATGCATTCATAATATTATAGAGATTAGAGATGCATGCATGCGCGTTCGTTGGTTTTTTTTTTTATTTCACTTACTCGTTTTACTTATACCGACTTAATTAAAGTACCACGTGCGCTTCATTATAATGTATTACCTATATGTATACAGAATACTACTACTAACTTCTACTGCTGCTACTTCTACTACTACTACTATTAGGTACTATTATAATATTATAATAATAATAATAGTAGTAAAATTAGCATTAATCGAACGACCGTTTATTTCTAGCCCACGCTATTAAAAGTATGCAAACTACATACAGTTATACACTACAATATAATATATATATAACATGTATTGTATATTTTTAAATATAACCATGTGTATACAATACTATATATCAGACGTGAAGTACTCACACACCGGTGAAGAAAGCGGTTACATTACGGTGATAAGAAATAACTTGAAAAAAAAGGAAAATATATCTTGCCGATAATGTGGGTGCACCTCCCCTCATGCTCACTTACCATAATAATATGTAATATACAGGTATATGTACAACACACGTCCTTACTTACTTTATACTTGTACCTATACACATTTTGTTGCGGCGCGATGCTGCTATTGTATGCTATTGTCTGCTACTGCGAACGTATAACAATAATAGTTAGATTTCTGTATTTATTATTATTATCATTATTATTTTACTCAACTTTAACCACGGCGCTTAAATTAATGAACACTGTGGCTGTTTAACAGAAACCTAACCTTTGGACAACACAAATATGCCGTATAAAATATAATATTGTAGTCTCTTGTTTTTATTATTTTCCGAACGCGTTTCATCATTTATAATCAAGTATCACCTATAGCTGTAATTTTGCGTCATGCACAACTATACACGACGAAAAAGCATAATGTTATTTTCATTATAAGTAATTATTTTGAATAATTAGTAATTAACGCAAAAATTAATAATTTCAAAAAATTATCCTATTCGATTATTATTTATTTGACTCTATTCTAGGATTTTCTACATTACTATAAACATAAATAAATAAATAAATAGGTACTTTTTTACAATTTTTTCATAATATTCAATCAATCGGATCAACGCATATTAATCGATCTACGAGGTTGGATTTTTCTTCACCTCTGTGATTTTAGATTATATATTGCACCTTTGTTTACGATACTGTAAAGAACACAAAATTGATTACAATTAATATAAATTACTTCTTCGGTTCAGGTTTTTTCCCTGTACTATGTGACGTTCAAATGTTTATTAAATAGGAATTGAAGCGTTTTTAAACGATAAAAAAGTGTATAAAGAAATTATCTAACACCTACAATTTAGACTTTATGAGGTATTTAAATCACCATATTGGTACCTATATGTATATGTGTACTGTGTATAATACATTATTAATATCTATATGTATAGCAGCTAAATAACGCGTGGTGGAAACGTCATTATATTATAATTATTATAGCAATAATATTATGATGTGTGTGTAGTTTTATGTGCACGATTAAACGAGCGAACATAATGCAATGTAAAACGTGTGAGAACTGTTTTTTTTTTATACATATTTTTTCACGTTTATTTTTATTCCATTTTCTGATTACGTATTATCTGGCTGCAGCTGCTTAAAGGTGGGCTGTGTATTAAATATATATATATATTGTATGTAAATAGGTACAAACATATGTATTACAATAACGCCGCGCGCGTCCGTTGGCTTTTATATAATCTGGAAAGACGACAAAAACGATATCATAATTATATAGTATTAATACAGATTTATATCATAATATAGATTGTCAAATATATTACTGCCTGTACAATAAATTTAAAAAATAATTTATATCACATTTGGAACAACGCGTGGTCCTGTAGGAAAAACTGCAATAACGCCAATAACGCATCCGCTGCAGGCAGTTGTGTAGTGCAACTAGACGACGCGCGGCATGCGGAAAAGTAAGATACATTTGAGCTTAATAAAATGTTATCATAATAATAAGTAGGTCAAATATCGTAAAAACCCCTAAAGTTTTTTTGGTAAATAGTTTTTTACGGCAGGTACACCGACAAGTAGCTGTACCTTATAAATACATTTTTGATACATATTAAATATATACACTTAATGTGTTTGAATTTTAAAAATCAAAGTTAAGATTATGCCGCTACAAAATGTGTAAGCACTTTCTTCATTGTGAGGTTTGCATCGTGTGCATGGTGAAATAATATAATACATATAATAATATACCTATAATATACTGTGAAATAATAATCGACTGTCATAGACACACCGAACGGCGCGATTAGTAGACGACGCAATATCGGATGATGTGTATAAGTGAACAATGCGTTAGATGATCTTATCGAACGGTTGATCCGGAAGCAACACTCGAACTGCGCGAAACGGCATGCGTTCGGACAAGAGGTTGCGCGGTTCTTACTTTTTTTTACGAGGCAAATAATAATGACCACAGCCTCGCGCCCTTAGTCGAAGTCATCCGGTCAAAATAACAAAGCGGAAATGCGTGACAGGTTACGTAGTTCAGTGTTCGGTGATAGGACGCTCAATTGCTTTCTTCACCGCCCACCGTCAGTAAGCAGAGCGAAAACCATATGGTTATCAATTGCATGAGTATCAGTTCCGCCGTGGTACCAATTATTTGATCCGCGTTTTGTTATTATTATTTTATTTTTTTGTCATCTTCATCACCGCCGCTGTCGTCGCATAAAACACAGACTAACCACTCGGCGGATATCGTCACTCTCGAAGCCGTGACATCACGTCACCCTTTTTGATACGTTTGTCCGACGGAAAGCGATAATATTTTGCAGCGGTGAGATATGACCAGTGGCCCACAACTCATTATAATAATTATCAACATCTGTACCAACAATGTCGTCGCGTAAGCGCCGTTGTTTATTGCGGTATACTATTGAAATGTCTTGTTCATTGTTTCTTAATTATTCTACGTTTATATGATGGCGTTAAAACGGTTTAAAAAATGTAAGCCGTTTTAAAACGCTCGCACCATGTGTTTAAGAATTTAAAACCGATTTAATTTCAAATCGTTTTAACGCCATCATAGAAACGTAGTAATTGTGTTTTACAAAAATGTTATAATGTTTTTAAACATTTACTGACATAGTTCATACATCGATAGGTACTTTTCAAGCCACGCGTTTGTTACAATAATAAAATTACTGAATGGTGTTGACTACCATGTTGTAATATTCTTTTTTATAATTAGGTAATAATAGTTAGGTATACGAAGTACTGGATTTATTATTAACAGCTGGATAACGAATGGGCGATGACACTATATAAACACTAACAAATAATTTAACCTGAACCTTTTTTGAATATAACCTTGTTCTATACACTTATTACACTTCTTGTAAGTGTAAATATTGCACAACAATTAATTCAATATTATTATATTAAAAACCAAGTGGGTGCCCAGTAGATAATAATAATAATTAAACAAATAATTATAAGAACGCAACACATTAATGATAGCAATACAATAAAAAAATCTTCGCACAATCACAAGCTTAACACATTATCATATAATCTAAACTATATGTGCATTGTGGTACCACTGGCGTTATTACTATATAACCACAACTATTAGGAATTGATTCTGGGATAGAATTTAAGTTTTATAATCGTGTATTATAAAAGTATTTAGATCCAAAATTTAATTGTATGTAATTTACATATTTTTTACGTCATGATTTTTTTAGAAATGGAAAAACTATATCAACGTGTAGATAAATAATTATAATATGATCTAAACCTATAAAAAAAAAAAAATAATAATAATAATAATAATAACGCATGAAAGTAATTGTTTTTTTTTAGATTTAAAATGATTAATTCTGTCCGTAAAATTGTTTTATTATCCCTTGAAATGTATATTATCGTTTAGTTACATCAAATTTAAATTAGAACGAATAAAGAAATCATAACAAAGTAGCTCATTTTTTAGTGAATTATACAGAATTTTTAGGGCATAAAAAACATTATATTTAGAGCAATAAAATCCCAGGCCTTATTAATGTATAGTTTATAAAAATAATAATCATTAACAATATCAATATTTTTAATTTATTCTCTATTCATACTAAGTATGCATATACGATTTAGGTGATTATAAAAATATCAGATGTAGTAAGTTTTTACTAATTATCTTAATAGATTATTGTGATATAAACCATTGTCCAACTGAACAGTTTGTGTTGCCGTGAAGGCGGTACCTACACAACATAATATTGTTTCTATTTTTCGAATTGTAGAATATATAAAATATAATGTGTCAAAATGTGTTTCAGAGTTATTAACGACTTATGAAATCGTTAAAATATATAATTTAAATAAATGTCTCATTTATTTAGAGTATATAACGAGAATAGATCTAAATCTGATAACAATATGTTATGTACCTACATCAAATAGTTGTTGGTTCCTATTAAATTCAAATAATAATTACGAGCCATATACATTTCCTATAATATTTAAAATCAACGATAATACAATTTTTAATTTAAAAAAAAAATGTTTGCTTAATAAAATAAATGCGTTATTAAAATTATGTTAATCGTACTAGTTACAACTTTAAGTCCTCAATCTCTCCCACCAAGTGCTTATTCTGTGTAAGCGTCCTGGTATCAACGTATACCATTTTTACTGTAACTCTTCCTAAGACCTAAGTGGATTTATAACCTAACGCGAATCCGGCGAAAACAAAACAGCTTGTATTTCGTCGCATCAGACGCACCACACTGCTGCGGAACAGCATTGGATGGTCAGAATATAATTCGTTCGCACTCACTGGACATACGTAGTACACGGCGCGACGTAACCCGACTGAATCGAGACACGCACCTCTATGCTAGACGTGCAGGCTGCGTAGCTATAGTGATGATCAAAACAAGACCAACATCTTGCTCATGCAGATTCAGTCTTGGTATTGGTCTAAATGTCTTGCGCAAGACTCTTGTTATTTTCACAAAATTATGTATAAAAACAATTAAAAATATGTGTCTTATCTGTGTGTAGGCTTTTTGCAACAACCTCGATAAAAGACGAAACTTAAGTCCGATATTTACGATGTATAAAATATATACTGTCTTACTGTGTCACAACTCTCGAGTATAATTACATCGAGTAAACTTCGATAAACTACAAAATGTCATGATTTTAATAAAAAATATATATTTACTAGGTATCGAGCCGGTGGCCAACAACAATCAAATATGATTATAAACTGATAATAGTGAGTAACCGATGTCCTTTTTTCTATCTATATGACGAGCGCACAACAATAAATCGTTAACGTGACAATACAACCCACAACGGAGAGATAGAGTAGTAAAATGTGGTATAGTGAAAAAGGGACACTTCTCAATAGCGGACACCTCCAAGTAACGGACGGAATTTTGGGAACGGTGAAATGTGTACCCAATGTTTTTCACTGGACAATTACAAATGGCGAATGGAATTTAAGCGACCGAGAGTGTCCGGTATTTAGAGGTTTCACTGAATAAATAACGCTGATGACGACATAACGCCAAATAGAGTAGCGACGAAGGAACACAAAACAGCTAGTATTTCGCCACATCGACGCACACCGTACTGTGGCGGAACAGCATGGTCAGAAAGGAATATTCGTTCGCACTCACTGGGTTCACGCAAGACATACGGTGTAACGTCACAACAGAAAACAAAACTGAGTGACGATATAAAGAGAACGAGAACATAGCCGCACTACACGTCTACGCTGCAGTGTTACGTCATGTACAAAGGAAACGGCAGATGAGTCGATTCGGAGTTATGCGGTAGACGATCGGAACAGTAACACACTACGAACAGCCTACGAAGATCAGCGAAAAACGATGAAATTTCCGGGACGGTGAGTAGCGAGAGGCGCAACAAAAAAACGTCTAAATCAAAATGTTTTCTCGTCCCATTGCCAGCGACAGGTATCTTGATGTTCCGCACAAAATAATTTGCGATACACTACGAACGTTCAAATGGTATTTGGCGATTGCGTGAACAGCGAACAAATATATAAAATTGTTATGTTCCTGGCGAAGATGGACAGCTTTCGGACAGCGTTATAGTAATGCCAATAAACATTAATCAACAACAATAATAATAATAATAATAATAATAATAAATCAACAAATATTGTCGTACGGCATACGGGTAAACAGAATCAATGGCCAATTCCATAAGGCTAAAGGTGCTTATAAGACGACGTTTGTCCGAGGCTGAATATTATGTCGATTATGTATTTTAATATTATAATATTATTTTAATTGGAGACGATAGCGCGACGGAAGTGGAATATCGACATCTATGTATAATGGCTGGACGATGGCATGACACACTCTTTATAAAATGTATTTATAATTTATTATGCACTAGCTGCATCGCCGGGAATTGCTCTTGCTAAATGCTATTTTAATGTAAGCTGAAAAAAATGCATGTGTGAGCTAACCTTAACTAAAAACTAAATTCCATCGTTTTATCGCTACATTTTCGGTAAATTATCGTTGGTATGCTTACCAAAATTATGATAAATCGGTTATTACATAAATATTGATTGGTAGTATAATATTATTATTCATTTAATAATCCTATATAACTTGGATTTTAGATATAGTCGTGTAAAAATTAAAACCAGCTTCGTGTCTTTATAAATTATGTTAACTCATTTTTAATTTTAGCACGCCACACAGGCATAAATTATTAATTATAATTAAGCTTTTTTTAACCAAATTATAATATAAGTTTTAAGATAAAATCTAATACAATTACTAAAAATTTAATTTTATTCAGAAATATTTTCTCGATGATTACATCGGCGGAGTACGATTGTGCGTGTTTTACTTTTTTGGGTGTCTACGAGTAATCTAATCATTATAATACAATAATATAATACGACGATGATCATTCGTGCACATACGAAATGGCCGCGATAATAGCGACCGTTTAAAAGGTGATCGGCAATGACCGACGATGGCCAATTAGAGATGAAAGCACGTCTCGTTCGGTCGTGTGGTGATCGACATAATATATTATTCATTATTTTGGATTGGCAAAATACTTGAAGAAACAATTACTACGTGCGTGCGATAGTGATTTAAATATTATACTATTATATAGGTATATTACATAGTTTTATATTATGTGTACATTGCACAGCCTTCGTTATTGTGTCTATAGGTGAACCGCGACGACCTAATACGCGAAGCGCTATGATTTCGAACAGCGTTAAATAATTACTATATATTGATCGCAGAAAGAGTGTATACATTGAACGTGTATAATGTACAATTGTTATGAGTAGGTATAGTTAAATAATATATAATGTTCAATAGTTACAATAATCAACATAATTTTTTTATTCATCGTGATAATTGATAATGTCTATATATATATATATATTTACGATTTGTATATTACAATATCACAATCAACACCGTATGGCGGACAATAAGCCATAATATATTATATTATTATATGTACAATATTCACCTAAATAAAATATTAAGGCCGTGTGTATAATATATATAGCATATTATCATATATGATAATAAAATATAAAAATGATAATACACATACTTCGCGTAGTTTTGTGTACCTATCGTATTATATTTGACTGAACTCAGTTTTTTATCGGAATAATAATTAACCTTTAACGTACTTCCTCCGAATTAAATTTAATAGTTTTCGAACTTTTGAACGTCTTTTCATGTCTAGTACCGATATATTATGCATTTATGCCTACATAAGACCCATTGAAATAAAAATTGTAAATAAAATAACAAATCTATAAATAAAAAAAAATACATGTACAACCCAAGATACCGGCGATACCGCGCATAATATATATTATAATATTGTATACACACATGGTGACTATACGACTGTAATGATCAACTCGGCGGGCCAGATTATATTATTTTATTAGATTTTCTATTCAACTTACTTGTGCACTGATACCGAACTATAGTGTCGTTTATTAGCTTGTTCCATGTATTGCTACGCTTGCAGTCTGCAGGTCATCGACAAAGTAAAATATGTATTATTATATTATTATTTTATTTCAATATAGTAGTTGAACGTACTAACTACTACTACTAAGTGTCAAGTCTAATAACATTGACATCAAAATCCTTCAGTTACCTGTTTGGTATAAATAATCTGGTACATCGTAGTATCGTACCATGCAGAGTTAGTCGATAGACAACGTATTAATAGTTCAAATATACCAAATATAACAGTATTATAATATATAATATTATCAATCAATAAACAAGAATAAGATAAATTTAAAAAATAGTGCAACAGTTTTGTCATCAACTGGGAATTGAACCATGGATATTCATTGCCTGTTGATTAATACGACTAGTTTCAGGTAAAACGAATTATATAGGCATTTTATTTTTGGATAACTTACTGCGGACAAGAAATGAGAAAGAGAGATGTGTGCCCACTGTGCCTCTAATCTAAATATCCAGTGGTACTAATAACTTCTACTGCAGTTTTCTTTAGAGGGTTTAGCTTTAAGAGAGCTTATTTAGTTTCAGCACATCTTTCGATCGACGACGCCATCGGACGTCAAGTGTTTTAGCTAGTTTCTCGAATATTTAAACACATGATTTATTTGTTCTAGTGCTAACAATTTGAAAAAGTGATTAACTGTGGTATGCATAGTGTTGAGCCTAGACATACTGTTAACTCTTGATTTCCCGTGGAATATAGGGTAAATGAATTTTGTGGTTAATCCTCAAAATATAAATAACAATAACAAAAATATTATTGTTATGTTATTAAAAAAATAAAATGTACATTGATATAGATATAAAATATATACATATAGTAAATAAATTCTCGTATTTTTAATCAAACATTCATATAATTATCATTAAGTAGTTCCTTCTTTTTATTCAAGAAATCCTCAGACAATTATATGCCATCTATAATTCAAAAAATATATTAATTAATATTTATCTTAACTTATTCTTGTAAGCTTTATTGTGAATTTTTAATTTTTAATTTTGTATTCATAATACATTATCAAATATCAGCATCTGTACTGTATTTATGCTCTTGAAACGCTTATATATATATACGTAAAAAAAAATATAATATCTTAAACCAAGTGCCAAGTGCAAAAACTGGGTACCTACACTGTAAACTTAGTTACTTATGTTACTACCCAAAAGATATATTATTTGAATTCTATTTGCGGTACATGGACTAACTGTTGGATTATAAATTCTTATAAATTTAACTTTAACTTTTTAACTTTTGCATTTTGCGCATACACAATAACTTAAATTTTTCTGTGTTCCTTGTTTTGTTCTCACACTGTATATTACATTCAAATTTATTTTTCATAAATACATATATTTTTATATAAACACTATTTATATAGTTCTTACTATAGTACATAGTTCCATATATTATAACATATTTATTATTTGGAATGAGCATGCATTTTTCACGTTACAATTTTTAATCAGTGGTGTTCGGTACTTGATAGATGCATGGAACCACCAGGGAGAATTATGTAACTTAAAAGTTAACAACAGCAAGTTTTATAAAATCATTATTATTATTAGATAATGCACCTAAGTATGTGATTTGTTGTCTCCAAAAAAAGAGTTCGAACTATACCTTAATGGTTTTAGAAAAATAAATTACTAATAGAACAATACAAGATATTATATGTCACCGTTTCTTAAACTGTGTTCCGCGGAACCCTGGGGTTCCATGTAGATCACTTCAGTGTTCTGCGAAGCTTAAGTAATTTTTTTTAAATTTTCACGATAATTAGGTACTTTAAAATATTCACTAGCTATGGAAAAAAATACTTGTATATTAAATAATAATGTATAAGCCATATGGAATAATCTATTAGATAATTTTATATTCAATAATCTATACTTCTACTTAATATTATAATTAATTTGCAAATAATAATTAAAAAAGCTAAAAGCCAAAAAAAAGTAGGGGTTCCACGATAAAAGTGTACATCAAAAAGGGTTCCATTTCCATGGACAAAAAAGTTTTAGAAACGCTGTTATAAGTAATAAGAAATTCTATTAACCTGCTCATTGCAGTGACGACTGCATGCAGTCGAGGAGGTACACTCAACGCCTACTATACAGCAGAACTACTTCTCCGGTTTTATTTAATCAGTTTTTGTCACCACCCAATATTCCCGTGTTTCAATAGACGATGGTTATGTAATATGCACACAATATTTCTTCCTCAAAATTTTAGCAAACATCCTATATTTTAATATATAAAGTTAAACTTTTTAAATTGTATTTACTTCACTATACTAGAACGACGGAACGGAACAGATTTTTCTTCAAATATTCTTGTAACAAATTTACTTAAGATCATTTATACCTACGACTTTTTTCCATTACTAAATGCAATTACAAATTCTCATCACGATTCTATCTTTTTCGAGTTTGTATGCTTATAATCTGACGGATTTTCAAAGATTTACAAACGTGTACCTTAAAACAGAAGTTTTTCGAAAACCTTTAAAAGTCTATAATTTGTTTTGTGCAAGTGACTGTGGTAAAAGAAAATAATAACGAAATATCGAAAATATTGTCGCTTAATTTTCACAGTTCAGCACGGTGGTGGATTAAAAGTGATAGATGTATATTTTATGCATGCACGACCCTTCTATATATAATATAACCCATAGGTGGTACATATATATTATATTATGTAAAACGGGCTCAGGCGGCGATGACGTCTATATACATATATATATATATATATATACTGCCGAGAGCATGTAGCATCGTCGACTACAACGACTAGGGAATATTGATAGGCTAAAAAGAGGAAAAAAAGTAAATAAATAAGCAAAAAAAAAATAATAATAATAATAATAATAATAACATATACATGTATAAAACGCCTTTGAATCTGTGTTCGGCGGGTATATACCGTCTTGATTGGCAATTTGCGGGCCTTTGAACCGCTGCCGTCGTATAGTCGTCGTCGTTTGTCTCGTCGGCAGTGGCAGCGTGAAGGGTGGAGGTAAAAAAGCTACAACGCGCGCAAGATGAAGAACTGCTGTAGAATAAGAACGACGGGGTGCAAGAGCAGAGCGAGAGAAAGGAGAGCGACTATAGTTCTCCTCTCCGGATAAATGCGACCTTTTTTTCTTTCTCTTCCTGCTCTCTCTCTCTCTACTTCTTTCTTTTCTTTTTTTTTGTTAGCGCCTTTTTGTCTACCCCACCGCCGACTTTGCTCGCCCTCCCACCGGTCCTCATCCGATACCAAAGCTCGTAATTTATTTCCTCCTTCTACTTCTTTCTTCTTCCGTCGTCGTCCACCCCGGCGGTACCCATATATATATATAGTTTGTATATTTGTGTGTGTGTGTTTACGTATATAATATGGAAATGCGCGCGACGCGAAATAACGAACCCAGAGCACACTGATGACTGGAGGAGCAGGGGGGTACAGCTAAAGAAAAAACACTCGCATGCAGCATCCGTATACGTGTAGAAAGAACAATATTATTCTTTTTTTGGCCGCCGCCGCCGTCGTCGTTACCGCCTCCTCTCGTCAGGTCTCTTATTCTCTCGCGAATCGTCCTAACGCGGCGCACACGTCTCCGCATATTTATACACATATATATACACAAAACTCTATATACACATGAACAATTTCCTTCGCCAGCGCACGTGTGTATGTGTGTGTTTGTATATGTACACGTAAATATAGTGTTATTTGCGTGTCTACATATATATATATGGGACGTTTGTGTAAGGCCGCTCTAAAGGAAACTACCGATCGATCTCTCGTTAACTCCCGGTTCTTACCGCGCCGTCTTTTGCCTCGTCCTGCACACACGTGCGACAGGCGATTAATCGGCCCGACCGGATATATATGCACATATAGTATAGTTTAATATACCTATATAGGTGCAATATTAATGCACATCCGAGTTTCCACTTTGAGTTTCACACGTGTAGGTATATACGCATGTTATATAAATATACATCGACGATTTCCCGGCTGGTCACCCGCCCTGCACCCCCGTCGGCTGTCGCATTGCTGCTTTCAAATTTTTAAAAGAAACCAACAGACATTGTTGATTGTCACAATCGTGTGTTTCCGCAATGGACTCGCATACATCGCAACGCAATAAAAATAAATAATTAAATATTATATTAACTGCATATAAAATTATAATTTCCTTTATATAGGCATATAATATTATAGATTATTTCTATACACGATAATATGCACTATATGCAGCTGATATTGTTATCAGTCGGTGTTCTTTTATAAAAGTGACTAAAGGTCACTTCACAGTGTTCTCAATCATGTTAGTTATTATAATTTAATCTCCAATATATATAATATAATTCCTATTATAATTATCTTATGAGTTTTAAAATATAAAAGTGTTCATTTTTCTCAAAATCGAAAAAGGCTATCAGGTACCTATTACATACAAACTTTGAAAACACTAAAGTTGAAACTTCCTTGTCGTAAACAAACACAGCATTCCAAGGCTCCTGTTTTAGTATTTGGAAATTCCATAAACAGAGAGAAGGACGTGCTCGCGTTTCCTGCACGGAAGAAACCCCATATAAAAAAAAAAAAAACCATAGTGTTTATTATATTTATATAATATATATATATATATATATATATATATATATATATGTATGTATGTATATGTGTGTGTCTCGTAAACTTTAAAAGTTCAAAAGTTAAGGACCAAAAACTCTGGGTTGTGTTATATATTTAAATGTGAGAGAGGCTGAGGGTTGTCGGAGAAATAGACATTAACTCGGTGCTCGGTAATTTCGTTTTTTAACTTGTTATATACATCATATATACTATATACATACATACTATTGTCTTAATAACGTTAGTGCGTGGAAACTATAGCGTTCAAAGACCTGAGGACCTCTCACAGGTCGGGTTAGCTAGTATAATAAGTAATACAATAATTATTTTAAATTGAACATCTATTCGCTTACAGTTTTAGGGTTCAACAATATTTGGCGATATATATACAAGCTATAAGGTTTAAAAGTGGGTAAATATTGGGTCTATGATTGTCGTCTCACAGGAGTGTAAGTGTAGGGCTGTGTAGCTAGGAACTAGAAAGAGGGAATTTGCAGGGGCCCATAGCCCAATTATTCGAAAGGCACAATTTCGACGAGTGGCATTCTCAATTCAAATATGATAATTTATAAAAACAAAAAAATTATTATTTTTCATACACTTCAGCCGACTTTTTAAGGCATTATAATTACCATCTTATACGCAGCTCTCCTATAACCTAGGCATAAAAAGTAGTATTTATCAGATTTAAATTTAGATTGCTAAAAAGAACGGACCGCTAGCTAAACACACGTCTATTTAAAACAGCACGTTATATTATATACTAATATTTCATAACAAATGTTTTTTTTTTTTTTTAATTATGTTGTTTTACGCTTATATTTAATTTGAATACGTATGTCGTTACGCACATATGGTATAGGCAAGGTTGGGCAAGATACAAAATAAGTATCATGATTCGCATGATACATATGTACATTTAGTATATCAAGATACTTAATTAGATACATGATACTTTTTTACTTCCAATCGAATTTTATTTACTTTTAAACTTAAAACTTCTATACATAATTTAGTATGCATGCCAATACATAAATACTTATAAAGTCATAACTCATAATTATATTAAATAATACAATAAATCAATATGTACACATTATAAATTTATAATTAATACATCACTATATGATATAAATACATCAAAATTAATAAATTATATATAAATTAGATCTTAATTTGTACTTAGATATATATAGTTCATTTATGTGTAAATTATTTGTGGACTTATAGTTAAAAATGAATATTTAAGTTAAATTGGTTATGCTCTTATGGACTTATGACTTAGGAGTCATGTGTATATAACTGTAAATACGTACACTATACATGGGCAATGGACACACGGCCACCATAATTTAATTTTATGTTTTTCAAATTATCTTACAACTTTACAAGTTATAAAAATGTGTGGTACATCTTTTCATTATCGTTAATTTCAATTCTATTGCACTTGGACAATTTTTCGTAAAAATACACTCTTTAACGAAAGTATCTAATATCAAAAATTCGAAATGTCTTGGTACTATTCAGCCCACATATTTTATAAAATACTGTTTAAATGTACACGATACTTTATACAAGATACAATTGTATCTTTGATACTGCCCAACTCTAACTTTAGGTACCTACAATATATTCATATTGTATGATTCGGAGAGTTCCTTATTGGTAGTCTCTATCGTTACCATAATACTGTCATTTTATTATTATATGTACCTATACGTTTCGTGAATTATTTCATTATTTATAAAAATTGTCATCATGCATAATTTCTTATTCTCGGATTTAATGCGTCTTATAACGCTGTGTCCTACGTAAACGCGACGAACGCGGCGAGTGCGAACGAATTCTATCCTGACCATGCTGTTCCTTTTCGCGTCGCGACGCGATGCGACGAAATACAAGCTGTTTTGTTTTTTGCCGCGTTTGCCGCGTTCACGTAGGACACAGCGTAAGTTTTACGCGGAAAATTATGATAAAAAGTCTGGAGCATTTGTGCCTTCTTTACTGTTTTCAGCGAATCACATAAACAACTAACCAAACATTTATAATTTATTGCTTCTGAGTCAATGTACAGTTTTCGAAGATTTCGTTAATTAAATTTGTACGACACGAATTCAGCACGAGTCGCGTCTCAAAACGTATATAAACTTCCTGAAACGTTGCAGTTATAATATATTATTATAAATCACTCGATTTTCTTTTGACCACCGACACACAATATATTTAACACTTAGATATCCTGCGTACATTTATGGCGCAAATTTCCGAAAAATAAAACTTGTTTTAAACTCTGCAAACTCAGTCATGATGGAAAAAGTCTGCGGCGGTCGCCTTCCGCGTGCTCCTCCCCGCACACCACGCCATCGCATCGTCGTTCGCGCGCAACAGCAAAGCAATATCAATTTTTTAGTTGTTTATCGACTTGGCCTTTTCTTTTTTAACATTCAGACTAGAGTACGTGTGTGGAATGAGTGGAGGTGTAGTGGGTTTTTTTTTTTATTTATGACGCGGTGTCCGTCCGGTCCGAGGGGCATTATTTAGAACGACCGAAAAAGAAATCCCTCGAGCGCTTAAGTCGTCGACGTATATATGTATGTACACTATATAATATATTATATAGGGTGTTGAATTTAACTTTGTGCACGACAATTATTTACACTACGTCTGGGCGTGGATGACGTTTGTAAAAACAAATAACAAAAAAAGTACTAAACGGTCGAAAAAAAAATGTAGATAACAGGCGCCGTCTAAATAATTGTCGAATAACTCTGCTGCTCTTTATATATTGTAATAGGTTATGACGACGCGTATTGCGATTACGCGTATTAACGTAAAAAGTGTCTGGAATATGTTTGACAGTTGCAATATAGATGTATAATAATATTTCAATGAATTATTGTTAAATTCTCCATGTACCTACACTACACTGTGATGCGTATATTATTATGTTATGAATAATGCAGGGGCGTCATTTGGGGGGGGGGGGGTGTCAGAGTGTGCGGCTGCACCCTTTACTTTTAGAATGTTATAATTGGCCTGCGCCTTGCTGAAGCCTAAAATAATGCACGAGCCACAATTAATGCACAATTATTTATATAATTAAAATCAAATTGTAAATAACCGGTCTATAATGTATGGAAATAATTGAATGCTGCAGGATAATATACATATACGTATGTGTATCTATTTTTATATGGCCTGGTGAAATTTCAAAATGGCCTGCTTGAAACTTCGCACACCCGAAAAAAAACGTGAATTGACGCCCCTGGAATAATGTGGTTAATATTACTAAAATATAAAAATAATAATGTGAATAGGTTATAACTTGCAACGGTATAGATTACTATACTAGGAGTTCTCAAACTGCAGGGTTACCACTGGTGCAATATAGTATCTAAGATTTTTCACAGGGGGGGGGGGAATATTAGGTATGCAAAAGTTTGAGAATCTCTGTGCTATACAGCAATCTACGGAGTGTCTATACATATATACACTATACACTGTGTGTTTTTGATTTTTTGTTTTCACTGTTAATTATGTTACAGTTTATTGCGGAGAGGATCGATGTTCGTGTTTTCCGCCGACCAGATCAGACGACTGCTGAACATGACATTTTTCGACAGCGGTTCGACGCTAATCGACTTGGGTGCCGGTGATGGGGCCACTACAGAAAAGTACTTACCCTTGGTCCGTGAGATCTACACGACTGAAAAGTCTGGGCCGATGATCCGGATTTTGGCTGAAAAGGGTTTCAGGTGAACTTTTGCTCTGCGTAATCTACCTGTTTATATATAACCTATAATCAAAATAAACACCTGCAGCCACCGGCTTTTAGAACGATGGTGATGGGAGTGGGGTGTGGTGTAGGACATCATAACAAATAATTTTTATCTACAACAATACATTTTTTTATCTTTGAAGTCGGTATTTTCGCATATATTAATAATACCCCTCTCGGCCCTCCTCCTCAAAATCACACACACATGCAAGCATTCATTTATTCCATATACGTATGTTGTGTATGTTTATAAATATTATGTATTATGTTATATAAACAGTTAATTAAATTCAAACAAGAATATTTATATGGCAGTGTAAAACATTGGGTTGCCATAAGACTTTGTGAGCCTGCACCCTGTACTGTTTTTATTGGAGCTTTTCAATGAATATGTCGAGTGCTAAATGTATACACTTAGCAATTTTTTCAAGTAGTGAAAATAAGAAGTGCAACACCTTCCGCCCTAACTTGACTTACCCCTTTTCACCTAAAAATAATTGCATTCTTTTCACGCCCATGGTTTCGCGTTCAACGTTTTGGGAAGCATTATCTCAAAATTAGTTTAATAAAACCATTTAGCATTTATCCAGAGAGTTGTGAACAATTAATTTTAATATATTTTTTTCTTGTATGCTGGAGATATTACATACTATTTTCGTTTACTTGGTGTGTTTACCGTATTTGGTGATTAATATTCGATATTTATTGTAATTATGTTCTCAAACTCCTGAGGTATAAATGAATTATAGTATAACTTTGCATCACACGTTCTTGTTATAGGTACATCTCAAACGGAATAAAGTTGTGTTTTTTTTTTTATTATAGACTATCCAAAATTGTACTTAAAATTACATTAAACAATCATACTCCATCCATTTAACTTTTCACCATTCTATAATTTTTTTTTTTTTTTAATTTTATCACTGTAGTTAATCTATTTAATAAAATTATCACGATCTATCTCAATTTAAACAACGCAAATTAAAAACGCAAGCGTATTACGCGCTATAATAATTATTAGTCACGACATAGGTACATTTATCTAACTTGTTCATATTATTTGTTATTCCATATTATACATTGATAAACTTCATATGATATACAAATATTTTGTATATTGTTTTTTACTTGTTGTGTATAATAATTATGTTTAAAGTCCGTTTAAAGATAAAATAAAGACTCCGATAGTCCGATATAAAAATATGTATACACTAAAAAAATTGCCATCAACACAAATCTGTACACGCATATCATAAGATAATAGATAGGTACTTAAGAAACAAATAATATTAAGATCAGTGGTCTAGTGGCTATAATACATACTTTGGTAAGTGTATTTGTTTCAGTAGCACAAATAAAATTCGGTAAATGGGTTGGTGATTGGATGATTAATAATTATTTACTGCATATTGCATAATGACTCAATATAAGACGTAACATAATTTTTAAGCGATTTTTGCTCTTAAGTGAATTATTGTAAAATAAATAATTATCAATAACCCAACATAACATAAATCAGAAAAAATTTATAAAAGTCAAAAAGAAAATTTGTTGGAATATCGATAAGCAAAAAAAAAAAAAAACTGATTAATTTATTTCATAATTAGTATAATTGCATACATATTCAGTGAACATTTTATTGTGTCATGCAGTTTAATATTTGTTTTTGAGTTACAAAAAAAAAATTATTTTATCATATCTGGTAGTAAAGAAGAAGTTGGTGAATAAAAGAAACTCAATAAGAAAGTAAAATGTATGGCCTATTACTGCATGTACTGTAAACTTATAATAGGTGTAAATATAAGTGTATACGAACACAAATTTCCAGTTAGATAAAATATTAGCGATTGGTTACGTTAAGTTACAATTTATTTTATTTTTTCAAAATTGCAATGTGTTACTATACAATTATTTATTTTTAAATAGTAATCCGTGTTTGTATTATAAATAAGTATTCAATAATTGATATTTCGCTATTTTTTGTATTTCAAAGTGTGTTTTCCATATTATGCAGCACAATTGTGTATTTTTTCAAGTTGGATTCTGCAGAGCAGAGCGATGAAACTGTATTGATTTTATAATGACGTGTGTTCTTTTGTGTGCGTATAATAACGCCTATTGGCTCAGTAAAAAATTTTTTTTAATTTTTATTGATCAACTTAATTGTTCGAATTTTCGAAAACCTTGAATATCTAAAACAAGATTCCTCTTAAAAGTTGTTATAAATGGAATAAAAAATAAATTGAATGTTAATATGATGGATATCGGAAGGAAGAATTTAAATAAACATTTTAAAATTATTCCTAGTTAAAAATTCATAAAAAATTATCTTTTTTGACGAAGATTTGAAAATTTAATTAAAGATACCTTATAAGCTTAAGTTTTTTAACTTCAACTAAAAAAAAAGCTTAACGAAATATCACAATATTGTTTTATGATCGTTCGAAGTTTAATCTTTTACGAACTTGGATATTTATTTTACAAATTAACAATTTCTCATCGAACTATTTCAAAGGTATATTATAATTGTTATATTATAGTTACTTAATTTATTCATAAAATATTTATTTAATATTTTATCATTTTATATATACCTACTTGATAACATTTTGTAGTTCAGTTTTTTTTTAAATATCAATAAATTTATTTTATTTAGTATTTGACCCAGGTACCATAGCGTATATAATAGTAAATTAAATTACATTAATTTATTAATAACAATTAGCGATAATATCATAAAATCTATTTATTAAAAGGTATTGTAAATGATCGCTTGGCTCAGAATCTTTTTTCTTTTTTTTTTTAGTAAATATTAAATTCAAATAATTTTATACAATCATTACAGTGACATTCTTGACACCTACTGTACAGCAAATCGATATCTATACACACTTGCACTTTTTTTGTTTACATAAAGGTGATACTAATTTTTTGCGCAATCGTGCTCCAGTTTTTAAAATCAAAAAATGAAAATGTGCGCAATCGTGTTGTAGTTACTATAGCTACACGTAATTTACGGCAATTCCCGCGGAGTAGATCGAGAAATCATCGAGTTGTGTGATGCTGTGTCTACGTAATTTTATTACGAATCAACCTTTTTACAAAACACTATTCTCCGGCCGCTTATTAGATCTATTTATCAGTTTACTTTAACTAAATAAGTTGTTTTTGTAATCGAATAAAATGATAAGTATAATTCATTTTTTTTTTTAATATAAAGGTGTGATTGATTAAGTTTTAATGTAGGTACATGTACTCGAATACTGGATAGTCGTACGAATTTTACATCATTCACACATTTAAAAACAATACATTATAAATAAAAGAGGTATAATATTTTATATAGGTTGTAATAACGGTGTGGTTCATTTTAAATTGTGATTGAGTAAGTAAAATAAAACAAGCACAAATCAGTTTTTAAGTAGCTACAACTTCAAAATTTAAATTGAACATAATTTTCTTTCACTTTTGGTAAAAAAAATGTGAGAATTATCTGAGTTAAAAAAAAAAATTTGACCTTAATGTTCACCTACAATAATTAATTTTTATTCGTTATAGTTTATTAACAGTTAGAAAATATAAAACATTGCCTACATAGAGCTATTTAGCAACCTTAGAACATCATTGATTGTTTATTCAAAAAAATTTAATATTAATTGTTATTTATTATTTATTATTATCTACGACATCTCGTTGCTCGTAAAAACTTCATAAATTTATTAAAATGTACCAATTTTCTTATAATTCATAAAAAAATTGTAATAAGCCAGGAGCAGTGGTGCTTCAACATAGGTACGATTTTATGCATATATAATAGTATTAAGTTCGCCCATCACCTAAATAGTGTGTATTATATTAATTTATATTGATCTTTAAATGTCAGTACTTATATGAGATACAAATTTAAATTTTAGTATGTATGTACTGTATATAGATGATATCTGTATCTATCTAAATAATAATGTGTGGTAAGCAGATTGTTGGATGTCGACACGTGGTGGACTCGTGAAGAGAAATTCGACGTGGTGTCGTGTCTGAACCTGTTGGACCGGTGCAGCAATCCTGCAAAGCTCTTAGACGAAATGAAAAAAGCCTTAAAACCTAACGGCAGGATCGTCGTGGCGCTGGTGTTGCCGTACAAACCCTACGACGAATTCAGTGAGTACAGCAGCCCTGTTACTGTAATAAATAATAATAAAAGTCTATGTATATAATGCCGAGTTGCATGAAAAATGTGTTAATTTAATGGTTTAAAAGAATTAAATGGACCAATCGTTGGCCACTAAATATCATGTTAACCATTAAATTGAATCGTTAAAACTTTAATGATTGTTCATGTATATTGTAAAAGTATAAGTATTATGTGGATTGTGCCCATCGTATGAGTGTTTTATTTACTCGAGTCCAGTCGGCAGTGGCGTATAATGAAAAACATAATACAAATTCCACTCAAAAGCAGGGTTCACGCAGGTTTGGTACTTGACAGAGTCAATAAAACGAGTTATTAAATGTTTTTACTTGATAAAATATGGACACAACATTTAGTACTAATCCCAATATTAATTTTTGTAGATATTTTAGTCGAGTTAGGTAGGACGCGCGGACGCCCTCAAAAGCAGTGCGAAACTGTGAAACGGGTGGCCAATGTAGGTAATTGCAGTGTGCATGCAGTATGCCACATTATGCTAGGTCGACGCAGTTTTTTTTAACTGCTGCATTATGGGCACTCGGCCTTACTTGAAAACAGTTCTCGACCGAGTTGAATGCACCCGGGGAGAGTCCGCCTCTGTATATACCTATACTTAATCTTAATAGAATTATAATACTTATAAGTTATAATTAAGTCATTATATTAGTGGCGTATATAAGAATTATTTTCACTATGGGCCAATTTACCCCCACCATAGCTACAACTAAAAATTTTTTTGGGAACTGGTGGTTTTAATTATGACATAAATGATACAAATATAGGAATTTAAATGTATTAATATATATTTATTATTAAACAAGATACATAATAAATTAAACATTTTTCTACAGAAGGTAGACTTAACATTTTTTTTCTCAAATTTATTTAAAATTAATTTTTCTATTTTTTTTTTTAATAAAAATACTAACAATATCCTCAACATTTAGAGGTACCTATGTTACGATGAATCGTCATCAATGCAAGGCCCGACAATCTAACGTCGTTTCCTTGTTGATTTCTCAAAAATGTTTTAAGTCGACCTAGTGTTAAAAAACTCCTTTCAACAGATGCAGTAGTAACAGGTATGGTACAAAATATTTTCAACAGGACATATATTGGTGGAAATTCAACACTTTGTAACATTTTTTTAAAGCTTCAATAGCATTTTTTGGAATGCTGTTAGATGAATTTAAACAGAAAAGCCTACACCAAAAAGCGCCGCTGCCGCCGTCTCAATTTTTCTGGCAACGACTGTATAATAAAATTTCACTATGGGCCCGGGCCTAGGGGACCCTCCCTCTATATACGCCACTGCATTATATATATATAATAGGAATCCTTTCTGATTTATTACGACTTTAAACGGGATGAGGTTGAATTTTGGTAAGCCCGTAGCCAAACCAAATTTTCAGGTGAGACAAACAACATTTTAGTGGGGTATTAATGTATTATATATCAAAACAATATTAATTTCTAATATTTTTAATTTTTTTAGAGGGAGCAAAGATTGTGTTTACGGAGTGCAACGCCTCCTCTTGTTTATCCGCCCCCGTAACTACGGTCTTAGATTTTGAGAATAGGTTACATTGTATTTGTATACTATTCAATTATGCTCTATCATTGTAATATTATATATACATACATCTACGCGTGATTGTAAAAAGTTAAAATATATATTTACATATTATTCTTAGTACTTACACAGCAGCTTAGTTATTTAAGGCAACGGTCCTCAAACTTGTTTGGCTCGCGATAATTTTTTTGGATTAAATGCGCTCTCCCCAAGTAAATCCCTAAGTTCATAGAATGATTAATCATAAGAAATAGAAAATTTAAATAAAAACCAAAACAATTATAGGTACCTAATGGGGAATATGAAAATATGTATTTGATTATAAAATTAAACATATTACCTACCTATATATATCGAGAATGGTTTCCGACGGATTGTCAAATTTGATTTGGATTTTGCCATTTTGGAATATAACATATTCGTACTCTAATCTTAATAAGCGTATATAGGCTATATATATATATATTACATAATATACAGGGTGTACCGCGAGGATTTACCCATTGTGATATCTCCCGAAATAATGGAGATATCGAAATTATGGTTTTGTAATAAGACTCGCAGGGACAAGGACAACAATTAATTTATATTTTAATGTGGTGGTAAAAAAATTAAAAATATATTTCCATAGGGTCTGGACCCCCCCCCCCCCCCGAACTTTTTGTGCACCGGCACATAAAATCATTAGGGCTTAATAGCAATAGGTTTTATATATCAATTAAGTATAAAAATTGTACTAACAATTTATTTCGACCCCCCCCCTCCCAAAATAAAATCTTGGCTACGTGCCTGTTATCAAACATGTAACACGACACGCCGCACTCATTCTCGTACGGCCAGCCTAACACTTCCAGAGTGCCTAGTTATAATCATATTTTATTTCTTCAAAACTATTTATAAAAAATATAAAAAATCATGAAATTAATGAAAATGAAATTTTGAAACGTCAATATTTTCAGAAAAATAAACTCTACAAAATGGCTATAGTCAATATTTTTGGAAATAATTAAAATAAAAAATACATTATTTAAATTCTTATCAAAACGCTTAAATTAAATAAAATAATAAAATAATTGTAGTTCTTATCCTTGTGAGTCTTATGACAAAATCAGAATTTTGATAGCTCCATTATTTTGTGAGATATCACAATGGGTAAATCCTTGCGGGACACCCTGTATATATATGGTGCGAGAATTATATTATATAGATAATAAAATAGCACAAACTTCTATAATAAGTATAGAAATCTGTGTAAAATAGTCAATAATATTATATCTTGTTGTATAATGTTAACAGGTTCCGTGGAACCAGAACAAAAGTTGCCGATCACTGGCGCAACGTTTGAGGAACAGGTGTGTTCGGCGGTGCACAACGTGTTCGAACCGTCCGGACTGGAAGTTCTATGCTGGACAAGACTTCCGTACCTGTGCGAGGGCGATTTAAGCCAGGACTATTATTGGCTGCACGACGCCGTCTTCGTGATGTCTGCAAAAACGCCGCCGCAAGTAGTCGAGAACTCATAGCACTCCACAAACATTCAATCATTGTACAGGGTGAATGGGTGATTCTCTTGTTATCGCTATGTTAGTATGTTACCATGGATTATATACAATTATATATAATCTGTGATATTTTAGTTATTTTCTCGTGGAATTCATGTATTTTTGAATAATTATTTTTTATATTTATAAAAAAATCACTCTGTATAGAATGTATTATGTATAAATGAATAATTGTTATATACGAATTAATTCGCAGCGATTATGTCTTCGGTTAAAATAAATTGTTGGAAAGGTATAATAAAAACTCAATTGTGTATGTTTAATATTAATATTAAATTTATTTTTATTATTATTTGTAATATAATGTTATGATCTACAATTTAATTTTATCACACATATTTTTTTAATACATCGGATATAAAACTTCTTAAGACTACATAATATTATGTTGCAAATACATGATCATTTTCATAATATATGTTATATATAACATTAAATGTACCTACCTACTTATTGTACCTATATAATAATATATACGTATAATACTGAGGCATCGTTCAAATATCGGATTACGAAATTGGCAGGGATTGAGAACCTAAATACTTTATAATATGGAAGTCCCCACCAAGTTACGTGGAACAAAATTTGGACGACCCTGCAGTACAAATTATGCGTTTTATACAAATAGGAAAATTATGTATCAAATTTTGGATTTTGGTAAAAATTAAAGAATGGATTAGGAAAGATCACAGATACGTTTTTCTTCAAAAACAACTAACATATTGCCATACTAGTAAAATAATAGTAATAAAAATAATTTCAATTTAACACAAACCACATTTATAAGTTAAACTGATGGTAATAATATACTCATTCTTGTAGCTCAATGTAAACATTTTTGTTTACAATTGCCACTGACTTAGAAAATAAACATTTATTTAAACCAAACATTTACACAATCAAATTGAGAAGTTAATTTTTAAGTATGAAAATTTAAAAATAATAAATCGCTCAATGCGTTTCCAATTAGTGAAGTCACAAACATAAAAATGTTCACAGGAAATAACTATTATGTTGTTGTTTAAACATCTAGATTTAATATTTTATTGTTTAGGATTGAATAGATAACACTAAATAAATCCAAGAGAAAAGATGTTGTGGTTAAATTATTAAAAATAATGTATGGTGGAATATAAGGACATACCAAAAATCATTTATAATCATATAAAATAAATTAATATATTCTGTGCATTAGGATAATTTAAAAATTTGTTTTAGATGTTTAAACAATTAACAAACATGGAGCTCATAACTGGAAATCATTATAATAATATTTAATTCATAGAACTTAGACAACTATGTTGGAACACTGATGAGATAAAAAAAAAATACACCAAAATATATTAAAATAAGTTCAAGTGATTTTGCAAAATTACACATTTGTACACTAAAATACCTTTTTACGTAGATTGTATATATAAAATTAATATTAATACAAAATACAAATCAAACATACAGCCATACAGAAATCATTAACTATTTTAAGTTTACCAATTAGTATGAAAGATGTTATTGTTGACTAGTGTAAAATAAATATTTAGGTATATATTAGAATTCAGCAAATGAAGTGATGTATTTCCCTTCAATTTAGTCTAAAAGGTCATGGAGGTTTGACAATCAAATAACTCACTTCATTTGTTGAACTAAGTAAACATTTTATGACAATTATTCTGAGAATAAATTTAACTGTACTAATAAAATAGATAACAAAAACCTAACCAAACTAACCAAAAAAAATTTATATAATAATTTTAGATCAGTGCACTCTTTAAATAAAATAATAATACAGTCGATTCTCAGTAACTTAAGCATTTATCATAAGAGATTATTGATATCTTAAATTGGTTTCTTTTCCTATAAGGATTAAGTTTAAGTTACTGAGAGTCAAATGTACTCAATATATTTTATAGTTTTAACCAGTAAACACTTATGTGATATTTCTCCATAAGAAATTCATATGAAATAAAACATTCTACTGATACTTGACTTATAATATAAATTGTATGAAGCAAATTAGTGTCTATTAAATGCTTAAAACAAGAATATATATATATCAACAGCTATTGTTAATGTAAATTACTAAATTGCTACCTAATTAAATTAAAAGCAATATAATAATATTAAAGAATATTGGGAAATAATAAATGAATGTGGAAGTGCTTACAGGTTAAATTAATTGGCAACTAAAATAAATTAATAAAATATCATTACAACATAAACATTAAACAGTCAATGTATTACAGTGAAACTTCCAATTAATGACATTTTCCGAATTATTTTTGAGAATCGTGATTTTCATTATTAATCATGCATAAATTATATTTAAAAAATTTCTCTAAAGGTATTAATTTTTTTTTTTTGTATTTCATTTGAATTTGTTATGTAGAAGTTTCACTGTATTATTAAAATAAGCTTTTACTTAATGCATTCTTAGGTTACTATTATGGCATGTAATTTTTTGAAACTAAACATAATAATATAAACATTTGGCAACATACATTTTGATATCATGCTGACAACATGTATACAAAAAAAAAAAAAAAATGTAATTTGTTGAATTATAATAATAATTCAACAAGATGTTAAATTTAAAATAAATAAATATAGGTAAAAACCTCAAACTAGAAGACACTCATAAAGAGACTTTAATAAAATTTAATTTAAATAAAATGGTAAGATCCCTCCAAGTAAACAAACAGATATCCCCATTCATTTTGGGAAAAATAGGGAATTTTGACTAGACGTAAAAATAAAATAAAAGCAACGTGATTTTTGAAAGTTGATAAAAATAGTTGAAAAATGTTTTACTTTTGCAAGTTGAATACAAGCTCTTAATTTTGCTTGTTACGAGACATTGCATCACAGAGATCTTTAAAATTGGCAGCCGAAACGGTTTGATTAGAATTGTCCAAGACAGTTTTTCTTAATCTAGAAAATATTTTAAAATTCAGTTACATTTATTATGAATAAGTTAATTCAATAAAAATGTTTTTATATTGTTACCCATGTTTATCTTCATTTTTCCAGCTACTGACAGCAATATGTGGTGGAGGAAGAAATGATCTTAATGACTGAACTAACTGAATTGTATCAATCAATGCTGAAAAAGTTTTTAGATTATAGCACACCAAAATTTAAAAAATGTTAGTGTAAATTAAACTAAAAATATCTATGAGCATAGTTTTCAGAATACAATTTAATGTGTTAAGTTAAAAATTAATTTAGTTAAGAAAATCTGCATTAACAGTGTTTTATTTTTAAAAAAACTTCACTTTTTTGTAATGATTCTGATTGTTTTCCATAAGGTTTACACATAGCTGGTCTCACGCATGCTTTCATTCTATTCATATTTTTCATTATTTCTGAAAATGCTCTGATAATTTTTTCTTGTCCAGCTGAAATTAAAAATAAACAATTATGATAAATCGTGTTCAGTTACCCATAACATAAAGACTTGTTTTTATAAAAATAGTTAAGACTGCTGTTGCCTGTTTTATACTTATATTACTTTATGAAAGTGGTTAAATAAGAAAGCTAGATGATTTAATAAAGGAAATAAAATTGGCAAAGACAGGAAAAGAATAGGAATTTAGAATAAAAACAAACATGTCTAAGACAAAGACAACAATAAAAAGCAATAAGTGATCTGGAAATAGTAAGGCCCAAGAACCACAGGTGAGGAGAAATGATGGGGACAATGCTTCTGTGTAAAAGCCAAAGAGTCATGCCTAGTGGGAAGGAGAGACGACCAATTAAATTACAAAGTTTATCAAATGAAGTTGTGATGAGTAGGAAGGTCTACAAAAGGAATTTTGAAAGAGAAAAATAGAATATTGATTAAGTCTGAAATGCACATAACAGATTGTGGCTTTTTTATTGTTGACAACTACAAGACTGGGAATCCAAAGAAAAGTTAATTTATCTGTGAAAATATTCATTTATAACTCTTCATTAGCTTCATTATAACTAATATATAACTACCTATGGGTGACATAATAATAGTAATTGGTATTTCTAAATTCCCTTAAAATTTATTACAAAAAACATTTCTTATATTATCTTAAAAAAAAGTTAAATAATATACTATAATTTGAAATACATCACCTAATTACAACAATTAATTCATATTTAAATTTAATGTTTGACATTGTCATTTTTATAATTTCAAATAAATTAATAGTTAGCCACATGTAATATATATAAGATATTTAAGGAGTTTTGTTTAATTAAAAAAATCATATCTATGAAAATAATGTCAAGACAAACGCGTTTAATTATAAAATGTTGTAGAAATATAATGTGTAAAAGAATGTGTAAGTAACAATCGCTTTGATTATGCTAATAATAATAGTATTTTTATATTTAAAGTACCTGCATAAACTTAAATAAAAGGAATAGTTACCTAATTTAAATTATCTGGCAATCATAAAGTTTAATTATCTTCTACTTAAATGATGTAGTATGTTAAATGTGAAAATATTAAGGCAAAAATTTAAACAAAAAATGCCTACACACAATATTAATAGTACATAAAGGAGTAGATTACATATGAATGTGTTAAGATCAGATTCAGATAAAGTTCTTACCATCAAGTTTCAAAAGAGGTAGAATTAATTCTAGTTTTTAAATTCTCAAAGCTGACCATAAGTTTGTTAAGAACAACAAACAAATTGGCTAGTCAAATATTACTCATACTAGACTGTACAAATACTACAAATAAGATATTATAACAGGCCAACACAGGCTTCTAATTAATGCATTATTAAAGTTATAATCATTCTTACCATCTAAATGACCTTTACGGTTGTCTGAAACTTCAGGCCAAGTTGTGTCATGAGCAGCCATTAGATCTTTATTGTCTAGATTTTCAAGATTTGCCTTTAAAAAATCTGCCAACTTATTGTGCTGTGCTTGTCGTGCACTTACAGTTTTTGGAACCTGTGGTACTTGTATAGGCATTGGATTTGGTATTTCAGGGGCTGGATGAGGAGATGGTCCAGTAAGATCGACGGGCGCTGAATGTGGTTGTTGGGGCTGTGTACTAGAAGGTGCCAAACCATGAGCACTTAATTGCTGACTAATCATTTGACTCATTGATATATTAGGACTTTCACGACCAACTGGAATATTTATACCTATAAATAAAATTCAAAAATTAATATTTTAAATTATTAAATCATAAGAATTACCAATGTATTGTTGATAATATCTTACCAGAATTCGAAGAGTTCATGTAATTTGATTTTTTAGTATGTTGAGATAAATCTAATTGAGTCTTGTAATAGCGACATGCTGGGTTTGGACAGTTTTGTACAACTTCAATGATAAACTCTTTTTCCATACCAAAGTTTTCACGACCAATTGTATATGAATCCATAACCTATGAGTTAGATAACACAACAAATAGTACAAAGTGTTCACTATTTAGGTATACATATATACTATATACATCATATTTTAGATATATTGCAAGAAATATAGATTTAGTCCACTAAAAAATAAAATACCAAACCAAAATAAAACAAAAAGTAAAAACATAATTCATAATAATTAAAGATTAGGTAATTATACTCTATCAACTATCAATTATTTCTCACAAGGTTTGGATAGCATGTGCAGAATCCCACGCTCTTAAATATGTCATTTAATTATTCTAACAAATGCCTAACTTGCATTTCGCCAATATTAACAAAGTAAAGCAACTTTAAGACTGCAACCAATTGTCAGAAACAAAATTCAATGAAAATAAAATAACTATTTGTGGCTTAAATCAGTTACTGATTGAGATTACTCATATTTGAGACAGTATATTCATGAATATAATTAATGTTTAAAATTAATTTCAAATGTTGGTCTTGAACAACATGGGTTATATTACTAAAATGGGATAAACCATATTATTATTATTTGTATATAATATAAATTTTTATGTTAAATTTTATTACCGCTCGAACAGTTCCTTCAACACCCAAATGTAATCCATGAGGGCCATTCATATGCTTTAACATTACCGCATTAGCAAAATGTTCATAAGGTAAAATAATTTTACCATTCTCTCGAAGGATTAATCTTGCTTGGCTATCTAATGAAACTCTTGAAGCCATCATTCTGAAAATAATATATCATTTAAATAAGAGAATAATGTGGGTTTATAACATTTACAATTACGTATGTATACTTGTGTAAAGTAAACTATGGTAATATTGGTAATTATAATTAATGTGCATAAAAAGACATTTTTTTACATAAACCTATTAACATGATGAATATAACATTGATGTCATGCGGTAAAGGTAACTGATATAAGTATATAACCTTCGATAAATGAATATTATAGGAGATACCTAAACTATCATTTTATTTCAAATTCGGCTTTTTATTAATCTAGGTAATTTTCAAACATTATACCGAATATTATCTTATGATTCAAATCATTGATTAAATTAAAATAATGCACCATTTATTTGATGACCTATCAATGTAGAGGTATAAGTAGTTACTTTGGGCAATCAATTGTTTGTTTATATCACATTTACCTGAAAAATACACTAATATTTTAGAATAGGTTATAATAGGATTGAAAATTAGGTTTTTAGTTGCAATATCGGGGGTTACATTGAACCTCGTGTTAATAGGTAACATATGCTTACGAGGAAGAAAAGTTAGTTTTTGTACTAGGAAAACTAGTTTGAAGTTAGGTTACTAGGCTAGAAAGGGTAATATGAGTATTAAATACCTACTAATCAATGGAAATGCATTTCCACTAATAATATAAAATATTAACTATCAAATAAGTGAGTTATAATATGTGTAGGTTTCAATTATTGATGAATTAAAATTAGGATGTACAAAATTAACACAATGGAATTATTAAAATCTAAAATGTTTAGGTACTTACTGCAAGTAGGAAGCGCTAGGTAGTACAGATGAATCTTTCATTTCAGAGAATATTTTCAACAACTCTATGCTGTTCCATCCTTTATTTTGCAGGTACAGTTGGAGCAACATGTACAGTTTCTCTGTCACATAGCCGCTAAACGCTGAGTTAATGTCGGTCGGAAGTCCTTTAGGAACTATATTTTTCATCGCTTCAGTCAATGCAATGTCCATTTGATTCGTGCTAAAACAAATAAATCCAAAAAAAAGTTCATATATTGTCTTTTTCGAATATTCGACAGTTGTCGTGGATGATGCAGTCCGTACAAAGTTAATCGGCGTTAGGAAAGTGCGCCAAGATATTCACTGATGATAAGTACTAGACAATAAATAACAATAAGCGTTTAGAATACATTACGTATGGCAGAGCATTATAAAAATTGAATGTTAATAGTCTAAAAAAGTAATAGTAGAAAAAAAAATACCAGAAGAGTTGATCTTGATGACTGAGGGAGAAGTAATTGTTTTATTTTTATTTTTTATTTTTATCAAAAGAGATAACAAAAATAAACGAAACATCTGTCTCTGTTCCATGCAGATAGAACTTTTCCATGAACTTTTAGGTTATGATCACATCTTGACGTTCTCGGGTAAACATAAAAATTGTTAGCACTAGCAGGGCAATCAAGCACTCTTTCGTTCGGTTTTAGCACTTTGTGTATGTTTACGCGACAAAATGGTAAGTTTTATCCTTTTCAATCCTATTATACTTTAATGGATTTACTATTTAAATCACAACAATACTAAATCCGATCGATTTTGTAACGAAATATGCATCGATCGTTTATAAATTTTATGTAAGAAAGGTATTAATGATTTGTGTTGTTTTTTTTTCGTAGACGAAAGTCAAGTGCTCAGATTTGCGTCTTAAGGACAAAGAATCCCTATTGAAACAACTCGAAGAATTGAAACAGGAATTAGCCAATTTGAGGGTTTCTAAAGTTACTGGAGGTACAGCATCGAAACTTTCCCGGATGTAAGCATTAATATATTTTATTCTATCGTGCTCGCGTTAGTATCAATTTAGTAATATCGAATTGAAAAAACCGCTAGTTACTATACTTTTTATATCAATTTCTGGTTATTGCAACTCTATATTAATTTCCAAGAATATATTATAATTTTATAATTTAGAATTAACAAAATGTCTTGTATTTTAGCCGTGTTGTCCGCAAAGCAATCTTACGTTGTTATGTTGTAATCCATCAAAAACAAAAGGAAGCACTACGAAAAATCTTCAAGGTATGTTTGAATATCTAAATCTGTTGTAATGTTCTTTATAAATTAAAAATTTTGAAATTGTTACCTTTACTCGAGATAGGTAGTTGGTATTATTAGTTACTACTGTGACAACTAAAATACTAGCTTTCAATCTTATATTTTGTTATTTACCATATAAATATGTCTCATTCTGCATTTTATGATCAATATTCTTGCCGTGTGGCTAAATTTTTTTAACACCATCTTAAGTTATAATTTTAATAATTATTTCTTTGATTAACTCATTAATAGACAGCCTATATTTGGTTTTTTCTGGAAAAATACCAGATTAACATCATTGCTAAATGATTGCTACTATTGAAATTTTTTAGAAAAACTAAAAAATATTTAACATAAAATAACTAATTATTCAGTATTATTTTGTCATTGACTATGCTTAAGAATTTAATTGGTAACAAGTCGTCCCTATTAATATAAAACTCTTGTATAAAACCTCATAAAAACCCATTTGGACATACGGATTGCAGCTATGGGGAAATGCTAAAAAGTCAAACCTGAATAAGACTCAAGCTTTCCAAAATATGACTTAGAGGAAATTATTTAACGCTCCTCCATACATATCAAACCATACCCTACATTTAGATTGTAACTTAAATACTATTCATGACGAAGCTAAACGTTTTTATAAAAAATTTCATAACTGTCTATCCACTCATTAAAAACTTATCATCCCTCACAATCCCAGGTAGCCCTCCAAGGCGAACTTAAATGTAAATGGTGCAGAGATTTATTACTTTAAATAATAACATAAAAGATATAACTAAATATTTAATATATATATAATTTAAATACCAACATATAACTAAATCACTAAAGATATAGATTGTATATTTTCTTCTAAAAATAAAAATAAATTTTTGTCATTGATAGCTTCCTACCAGCTTTTAATTTAAAGATGGTGAAAACTCCCTACTTAATCATTATTGTCATTATTTTTAAACTGTTTTTACATTACTACTACAATTCTAAGTAATATTTGAAAGTGTCCCTCGAAAATTAAGTTATTTTCTACTTCATTAATGATAACCTAGTCCATAAACATGTACGTCTTAATTATAAATCTTTGCACACCATTTTCAAATAATTGGTCTATTTATATATTATTAAATTATTTAGGATCTTTGATAACCTAATAATGATGATAGTGCCTATCATTAGCATAACAAGTCGCTTGGTTTCTTATTCCTAGTGTGTTCAACAAAAGTCACCTTAAATATTTCTTAGTGTTAATGTCAGATTATAATGTGAGAAATTAATATTCTAAAAGAAAGGGATTCATCCTTTTTGCAATGTTGGCCAGCTATTAAGGAATGACAATCATTTATCAAATTGTATCAGTTTCTTAAATAGATGCTAACAACAGTTATTTAATTTTGATAATTATTAATAACTTCTAGAATATGATATATTTAAAAAAATATTACTAATTTATTAATAGTATTTACTTATTCTAAGTAATTTTTGCGGCATTTTGAGTTGAATGATTATTATATGATTTTTTTGTTATATGCACAATGTGAATATCAACTTTTCCTATTTCTACTTAAATTATACGTTAATCGTTCCAAGTCATATTGCCATCTGATAAACATTAATTTTGTAATCTAAAGCTTTCTTACTATATTTAAATAACACTTGTTAACTATCTACTTTTGGGATGTACACTTTCCTGAATATAGGTTATAATTAATTTTTTTGACTGGAAGTTATATAGTCCATAGTTGTAAAGCAATGCTACTTTTTTAATACTATATAATCTAGTATTAATAAATTTATTTTAATTTTTCAGAACCGTAAGTACAAGCCTTTGGATTTGAGGCCAAAACTTACCAGGGCAAAGAGGCGTGCATTGACCAAGAAGGAACTAAGTGTTAAGACAATGAAAGAAATTAAGAAGAAAAATAAGTTCCCCCCTAGGATCTATGCAGTAAAAGCTTAAGTTCTGTTATACTGACCTTAAATAAAAAAATAAAAAATCTGTTTGATAATCATCTTGTTCTTTATACCTTTTATAATTTTTGCATAAAATAATATGCTGTATTCTACTCACCTTGTCATGCCTCTTAAAGAGGCTTCAAATTAATGCCCTATTATTTGTGGTTTCTAAAAATTAAATCAGTCCTGTGGTTGGATGAATCTATCATATACCAAGGAATAATATCCAATTCTGTTCCTGGTATATTTATCACAGTCACCATTCATTATTTATTATTTAATACATCATAAATAGAGTGCAGATTTATATGCATTGGAAATCAATCGAATATGCATTGAAAAATTTATTTTTGGAACATAATTAATACAATATATTATAAATAAAAATTATTGAACAATACTAAAAACACTTTTCTTTATTTTTTCCACTTTCGCTATTTTCAGATAGCTTTAATTTATATATAAAAAAAGGATTCAATTTATATCAAAAATGTCTCCTAAAATAAATGTACTTACCTATATTTTGATATTAATCGAAACTATAACAACAAAATTTTTTTTTCTTAGATTATAATTGAAAATAGTATAAATTTAAAAAAATTTCCAATAAAACAAAAAAAACATCAAAATATGCAATTAAAATTGTAAAATATGCCCTTAAAATAGAATAATGACGAAATATGCACTAACAAAGTTTCATTTTTTAAATCATTATGTCATGAAACAAATTTTGTGCTCACTTAGCATATCATAAGATCAACCAGAATAAATATGCAAATGCATACAAATCCTCGCTATAATCATAAATACAAACTCAAGAATAAATTGTCATAAAAATTCTGCAAGACACGAGTAAAAAAAAAAACGGTTTCTGGAAATAAAGGTGCGGTGATACTTATCACATATAGTTAAAAGTATAACCAATACAGTACAATTTATAATTTTTTTGATAGTATAAATAAGCAATTTTAATACATTGTATGACACAAAATTCTATCATGAAGATTGTGTTTAATAAATATTCTCAGTTAAATCTTAGTACTTAAAAAATCATCGTAGTTGAATATAATATTGACATCCGTACTGCCATACGCCCTCAAGAATATTTATCATGGATACGCCAAGAACATTTTTCGATGCCATTATAAATCTGTAGTTGTATATTATATGCTCTTGAATTTGAAAAAGAATAAAAAATATTAAAATTGTGTTTATCACATCAAAAAAATTGCTATTATTCCCACAACGCCACAGTGTATTTTCAAGATCATTTTAGCGCCACAGAAAAGTTATTTAAATAAATCCAAATTAATTTACAGCTACCCACTAGTATGGCCTTCAAATGATATGGTGCAGCTGCTGACGGCCGCATGGCAGTCCATTTGTTAAGGTGTAAGGTTGACAGATGGATTGATACCAACAAGCCTATTATAGTCATTAATTTGAAAATATAATGAAATCCTTATACATTTATTTTGTTTATATTTTACTCAATGTGTATGGTATTCTATTTCTAAAAAAATCCTTAAAATAAGTGTTTACTCGTTCAAAGTAAAGTGTGAACCTAACAATTTGAACTATCCAAATAAACTTAATGAGTTAGTTCAATAAATGCTATTTATGATTTATCCATTAATTATAAGGAATCATAAATATTAAATAATATATACATATTTTTAAAGATAATAAAACAAATAAATATTTGCATTATAACATTATTTATATTATAATGTTAAAAAATAATCAAGTCAACAATTATACCCTTTTGGTATTATGAATTAACAAACTGGCATTAATCATTAAAAACATGTTGATCATAAAAATAATATTTTAATTCATGTACGTTGAGTTGACAAATAATCACATATAATTTTGCATATTAGTCAATATATAATCTTATTATTTTTTATTTTTATTTGACAAAGCATTATATTTACAATCTGTATTTACAGTTATACAATAAGTACATGTGATGATGATTGATTGGCAGAAAAGGACGGCACCCCGTGGAAAGTGAATTAAGGAGAGACTGAGAGAGTAGGTCCCTACACCAGTTCCTTATCAAACGCTTGGGTGGATTACCTGGAATTTGATTAGATGAAAGTTGGATGATTATAGGATTAGAGTGAGTACTGAATGTTTTATGAGTTTTTTTGTAGGTGATTTTGGCAAGGCTGGAATGCAGATGTCTTTATGAAGTGACTTATTGGTATTATACCAAGGAACAAAAATCTTATTTACACAAATATTGTATATTGTGTGCAAATCTGTTAATACCAAAAAATCAAACCCACAAGTATGTATTAGACTTAGGCACTTGGCATTATAAATATTATATGATAGAATAGATCAGCGGTTCTCAACCTGTGGTATGCGGAAAGCTCATAGGTGGTACGTGAGGAATATCTACCTTTATAAAAAATTAATTTATTAACAAAATTCTATACACATAACATAAACGTATACATTATTAATAAGCGAAAAAATTGTCAGGTGGTACATAAAAATGTTCAAATTGTGTAGGTGGTACGTGGCTATAAAAAGGTTGAGAACCGCTGGAATAGATGATTAAAATTATATCGATATTGGCATAAATAAATAATTTGTTAAAAATTAAATATAAATGTAAATACTCATTGTCCACACACAAGCTTAATTAATTATAAACAGCAATTTAAAAGACTGAAAGGATCACGAGTTATATTTGTGAGTATTATACATATATATTTATCAAGAACTTGATTGATGATCAGCTGGTTTTAATGCAAACATTTCAACTTTATACAGTTCTGATGGAAAATTTTTTTGTGTTCTGCTTGCTTTACATATTAAATTTGCTTGCTGGAATATAATGCAGAACTGTATTAAGCTCCTCGTTATCGAACTGTCTTCTGAATCTACTTCTCCTTCATCGTTTTGAGAAATATTTTCTTTAACAACTATAATGCCATTTGTATTTAACAATTTACTAAAACAAAAATCAAATACTGTATAATTAGATATTACTTAAGCCCAAAACAAGATGGAAGTACAAACATCAATTCCTCAGTAACTTTTATTTTTAAAAAAAAATTGAATTTTTCTTACCTACATTTTTTTAAAAACTCTACCAAATCAACATCTGTAATGTAACCAAGAACCCACTGGATCCATATAACGTCATATTTTTGATTGTCAGCAGGCGTGAATTCCTGTAATCCTGAGTAAAGTGATCATAGATATTATTATTCACTCCTTAATCCTTCTATGACAAATTGTGTAACACAAACCAGAACAATAAAAGTTTTCTACATTAATCCCTCGACATTTTTGTTTGGCTTTCTCCAAAAACTTTTCGTCCTGTTCCAGCATATCAACACATTTGAAGTGTTTGCACAAGAGGTTTTCGGTTATTCTGCCAATGCCGGCCCCGCAATCTAACACTCGACCATTGGATGGTCCGTCTTTCATTTGAAACAATTTCTTAAGGAAAAGCTCAGAATCTTTGATGTCCTTATTCGTCAAACTGGAGAACCCGCCGAGCATACCATTCACCGAAGCTGGGATATTAGACCAATAGTTTTTACTCTTCTCGTAATCCAATTCATCCATGCTTACAATCCACCAGTGTCGATATCGTAAGTAAACGTAGAAATATTACTTTTTGACACGAAATTCCAGTAAAAATTAAACAATTGATATAAATTAGTAATTTATCCAGTTCATTGGATATCATTTGAGTTTTAAAGCACTAAATCTACAGCTTAAGCACACATACAGGACGGATTTAAATAATCATTCTTTAGACTTAAATACAGATTACAATTATAATAAAATATTAAAAATTGAAGTACCGATATCGAACTAGTGCAAACTACTATATTACTATAATATTGATAGTTGGCAGTTGGTAAAATAGAATGCAGTAATATAGGAGATACCTATATTATACATTTATTTTATACCTAACACGTTTTATTTTTAAAAATCCAATTATGTAATCAATGCTGAATGTATTCATTATAAATTATAATCATAGAACCTTCGACCATATAAGCCATGACAAAATAGATCTATTTTGTCATGATATAAGCTAAGCTATTAGCTTATATGATCTAAGCATAGAACAGTAATAATATTATTCGGAAAATGGTAGTTGTCAGAAAAATGATAAGAGTGGTTACCCGGCGGTAAAGTATAATGGTTATACCACAGATTATATAAAACCAGATGGAGCACTTCTTCGATTTACTGATAACACGAACCTACCTCAAATCAGTAGGGTCACATAAGAGAAATAAATTAATGTACAACAACTTTTACCATAATTTTTAACTATCGTATCAAATAATATTTAATACATAATAATAATAATATTATATTATATGTACTTTGAGCGTCAATGGCTCAATGCTAATGGAATTCCAAAAATCATCTAAAATTTTGAGTAGTTTTAATTCAATATATGGATTAATCTGTTATAATCTTCGGGCTTATGTTTATCAAACCTACTTGTATTTTTTAAAACTTTAAAACAGATAATCATGTTAAGCACACAAATACTTCCCCAACATTTTTTGAGAAATGATTTTTAAATATTTAAAATACTTTTTTGTGCATATTATTCCAGAATACTAAATTTGTTTTATCATTTTCGATATTTTTATTTACACTTCAAGAAATAGTGACTCTGTTACACAATTTAAAAATATTTTACTGTGAACATCACAAAGACAAGGAGGAAATACATTATTTTTAAAATAAAAACAAATTTTGGTCTATGGCAGGAGTGTTAGCTCATTTATTATAATGTTCTCCATAAGTTCAATACACAAAAGATAAATAAATAAAAAAATTATAGGTAGGTTAGGTTATACAGATCATTGAAGTAAGTAAAACATTTAAATTTTATAAATGGCCTCCCCAACCATGGAGGCCTGGACACGCCTATGTCTATATTATACTATGATTTCTACATGGGAAATTTCTGGTAATAAAACTTATTTTACTGTATATTATAGTATGACTTATACATAAGGAATCTCCAGTAATAAAAATTAATTTTACTTTATATTTTACCTCCGTGTTATATTGTATTTAATATGTACAAATATGCTATATTTATGAAGAATGAGAGACATATTATTGTTATCACTCATTGGTACCCGTTAACATTTTTTTTCAATTTTCATAATCAACATTTAAAATTTTTTAGAATTGTTTTTTTTTTTCTGTTATAGGTTCTAAATAACACAGCTAATTTGCTGATGAAAATTTGGATGGTTAAGTTCCAAACAAATTCATTCTATGTCGAATCCATCTAGTAAAATCTAAAAATTCAACTTTAATAATTCTTTAACATTCAGAAATGCCACAATTGTTAATTGTATTAAAAAATTTATTATCTATTACATAATTTTATTTAATCTGAGGTATAGAATATAGATTAGATTATGGACGTATAGTGCTAAAAAGTAAAAAGATTTTGTCATCAGTGATGTTTATATGTATGCTGTAATTATTATTGCGATGATTTTTTTTCACGTTGGTATCACTGCTGGTACACTGGTATAAATCATGGTTAAATAATATTCTTATCATTTTTCTGACAACTACCCACCCCACAGATATATAAAAATATTTTTAAAAGTATTTTTATATATCTGTGACTTAAACATTTATAGACTCCATAGAATATAGATAATATCTATGTAAAAATTGTAAACACCCATGTCGGTCATGCACATAAGACTCCTAGCGACTATCAATTCATTCAATTCAGTATAGGCGTATAGGCCGTTTAGCACAGAACCGCACTATTATTTTTTATTTAGTTCCGTCTTGGCGTCTTCCACTAGTTCCACTTGATTGGGGGTGACTGCCGAATAGATTTAGTTTTTTTCACTTGTGGTCTGTGATGTATTAAAATTTTTAGATAAACTTCGGTAGTTCGGTGTCTGGGAGTTCCATATTAGCTTGCAAATCTATTGATTTAACTTAAAATGACTTTGTATCATTTTGGTAATTGTGTGACTTTATTGTACGTTCCACACTATTTAACGTACAAATACGCAAATCTGTGAGTAAACAAAATTTTGTGCATCCGCTGCCTGTAATTTTCATTCGCTTTCTTTTTCAGATCTGAATATGGAGCATTTTGGAAGTGCATACAAGGTGGCATTATCTATGCGTTTACCCAACTATGCAAGATGTTAATTTTAGCAACATTCTTTCCGGCCAACGAAGCATCTATAACCACATTGAGTTTATCGGTAATGTTATGCAGTTCTTATCCTTTTTTTTCATACTAATTTTAAATGACTAATAATTGGTGGTCTTTTAACAATATATTTTTTTTTAGAATTTTTTCAAAAGCTCTGTTGATTTAGCAGATATTGCTGGAATATATGTTATATTGCAAAGCATACCTGGCAAAGGGCATGCCAAGGTAATGACTGCTGGCATTGGCTGGGCGGGTGCTGAAATATTGTTGACACGATTTCTACTCTTATGGGTAGGTGCAAGAGGCACTGAATTTGATTGGAAGTATACACAAAAATGCTTAGAGTCTAATATAAATTTGGTGAGAAAATTTAAAGAGTACCTAACTAATAGTTAAAAAGTCTATAGAAATTAAGATTACTACTAAATTAGCAATATTTTTGCTTCCAATGAATCAATACTAGTTTCTTAATATTTAAGTTATATTTTTATATAAATAAGTGTTATTAAGTCTTAATGCTCTTATAAATGATAAACTGCAAAATATATCTTAAGTATAGGTCTTTTTTCAATAAATATGTAAAATGTAAAATATTAATTATAATATATTAATTATTTTTAGATGCATCATATAATGACTGCTGCATTAGTTTGGTTATGGTCCAGACATGACTTAAATAAAATACAATCAAAATGTTCACCATTTGTTGTTGTCAGCATTCTTCTATTACTGTCTGTTTACCGTTCAGTGGTTATAGACTCTCTTGCTGCTTGGCTTTTAATTGATCCCTGGTCTATAATCGCTATCAAAGGAGTTTATACAATTATTCTAGGTTTAATAATGTTAAAATATTATACAAGACTTTCAACATTAATTGGAATGTACTAAAGAGAATTAAAAAATAATTATACAAACAATTTTTATTTGTATCCTTGTAATTATAACATTATATCACATTATTTTACAGTGAGAAAAAACAAAAATAAAAAACATAGACAAAAATAATATAGTATTGGTATTTTTGTATTCATACATAATCCATTAAATACTTGTGAGCATCTGAGTGATGAGCAGCTACGCGGTCTACCAGTCTAGCAATTTATCTGAAATGATATTTAAAAATTCATCAACACAATAAATTAACTATCAATCAGCATTCAGAAATAGTTAATGATACCTAATTTAGGAAAATAAGTAAACAAAAAAGCTTATATGTAATATGTATATTCTATTTAAACATTTTCTTGTATCATAAGTCTATGAATCAAAAGAGGTTAGGTTTAAGTACATGTCATATTTTAGTAATATGCATATTATACAGAAATAATTGTAGTATTATTATTAATCCATAATTAATGTATCTATCATGAGGAAGCATCATAACACTTCTAGGCTCCAGTACATAACAGTCATTTTCTCTTCAATCTCCTCTAGTAATTTCATTTAAAAATTAGATTTTAAATTTAAATTTTACAACAATTTTTATAGTTATTATTTATTATTATGAACAGAGTTTATTTAACTTTTAGCACTAACAAGAATTATAATATAACATAATTAATCTTGAAATATGCACTATAAATTATAATATACCATATAAATACAGAAAATTGCAACAAACAATTTATTATTTAATGTTCAGCGTTCGATATGATACATGGCTAATTCTACTATTTTTATTCATACTTCATAATAATTAACAAATCACAAATTATATAAACTCTAAGCTTTGGTTATTCATAGTTTACTAAAATGTACTAATAATACTATAAAAATGAAATAATAATAATAAATACTTTTACAACCTAAAAAATCCAAAAAATGCACTAACTAAATTTATTTTAGTAATACAAAAAAAAAAAGATTGACCTATGTTAAATTATCAAAAATCTGTGAGCTTTATGCAATAGTTCAATGTGATTATGAACCAGTGTGGCTATTAAGGTAAATCCAACTTTAAGATCATGAAATTACGACGTGGTACTTTTAAAAGAAATAATATTTGTTTTTGTTATATTTCTATAAATAGATCAAAAATGGTAAAGTACATCATAAGTTGTGAAAAATTAAAATAAATTGTACTAGTATGTACTTGAAACACATATTTGAAACTTGAAAAGCATTGAGTCAGGCATTATAAAAAAGAGATGCACTCGTTAAAATCTGAACTCTAATAATTATTATAATTATATAACATAGTATCAAATAAAATATTGAATGACAGAAATTAAAATAAATTATTTTTCAGTTAATATAAATTATTATATTAGGACAAGCTATGATTTTATTCTATATGAACTCATTTTCAATTTTAAAAACTTATAATCCTCTATTTAGTTTTGGATTCACCATAGTTTTTAATACTTATAACAGGTATGCAAATATATGGAACTCACATTCAAATATTGTATGCTCCTATGACCTATATTCTTAGGTAACGTTCTCCATCAATTAAATTTTTAGCGATATTCTAAAAAAAAATATATATATTAATTAACTAATTCTAAATTTAAATTAAAAACTTATTTTTGTCAAAATCTTTTTGTTTGGTTTACATGCAGTCCCATAGCTAAGAGGGTTGGTGTTAAAACTCAACTCTCCTAAATAATATAATCATCACCTATACTATTTATTATATAATATATGTAACCAAAAAATAATTTTAATAACATTTTTCTTAAAAAATAAACATCAAATATATAATGGTTAATTATATTATGAAATTTTGGCTAAATAGTGTTAGCTCTTAAGCTCTATGATATTTGGTCAAATGGGTTTTGACCTTATATGCCATACCTGTAAGAAGAGAACACAAAAAGCTTATGAAACATAAATGAACCTTAGTGTTAGATTATGAAAACTAAAACTAAAACTAAGATATAAGATTTTTAATTAATTAAAAAATGTATGTATATTTATTAAAAACATTATATACAGGGTGCAACAGGAAGATCTGACAATAAATAACTTTTGTTTATATATATATATATATATATAATTTACTAACTTGTGTGCTACATATATAACACATTTTTTATTTTTTAATACTGAAAATAAAAAAAAAAAATTATAAATAGGCCTTATTATATTCATATAGTACCTACTTTTTAAATATAATTTCTTAAATAATATTTTAAAAAGTTAAAATAGTTATTACAACTAAATACTTAACAAAAATAATGAGATTTTAAAAAATGTAAAAAAAACTATTTTTTTTTTCGTGTGACGCTATGTATAGGCACGAAGGCCTAGTTTTGACGCCTATTTGGCAGAATTTCTATTGGGGCACCCGTAGGTTTCTGTCATGCCCCAGAGTGGAGGATGGCGGCACTTGTTCTCCGGACATTGTGACTTGCCTGGAGAAAAATGTCGCCCAATGGTCGAGGATCGAACCCAGTCTGGCTGAGCCACAGCCAACGTGTTAGACCGCTCGGCCACCTTGTCCCCCCAAATTTTTTTTTAAAATAAACTATGTGACTATGTAAATTATGTTTTTACAATCAATATTTTTCTAAAAACCAGATTTACCAACAGGCTGTTTTAAATGTAAAAAAAAATGTATCAGATATATTTTTTTTTTATATTCAGTATTAAAAATGTTATAGTCATGGAAAGAAGCGTTAGTAAAATAAATGATATAAAATATTTAAAAATATTAATTAACAAGTTATTTTCATTTGTCAGATGTTTTGTTACATCCAGTATAAGTCATAAATTTACCAATCTGACCATGTTTTTATTCGGACCTTGAGATACATTTAAAGGTTCCCATATTTTAATAGTTTTATCTAAACCACTAGTTGCCAGGGTTGGTATATGTGGATGTGCTTCTAATACGTTAACCTAATAACAAAAATTATGATAAATAATATAATTTTCAAGGTAAGAACATGTAACTTACACATCCTTTTTTATCAGCACGTTTTCTTTGGACAATAGCTTCAGTTTTTTTATCCCATATAAACATAAATCCACAGTCTGATCCAGATACTACGTAATCACTTCTTGGTCCATAGAAATTAACTCCTTTGACTAGAACCAGAATTAACATTTAGAAATGTATGTACAATAATTATTGAAGCATTTATATAAAAACAGATACTACTAAAATGATAAAAAAGATATGCTTTAAATAAAAGAGACAAATGTTATAAGTATAAAACTAGACTAATACAAATCATCACTTTTTATAAGAAACCATTAAGAGAATGTCAGTACAATAATTTTTTTCTTTTTCAGCCCTACGTACAACATAGATATGCTTGATAAATTCATTGATGTAAAATTACTTATTACAAAAATTATAGAAGATGTTTTTCAGGGTTTTACATATCAGTTGTGTTTTTACTATTATTATTTGATTATAAAAATATTTTTATTTTTTTTTAGGTTTATATAGATATTTAATTGTTTTGAGACAATATTTAGATAAATCGATAAATATCATACCCTCAAAAATATATTTCTATAATGAGTGATTTTACTTTATTGCATGAATGCATTTTTTCCATGTTATACGAGTGCCAGAAAGAAAAAACAGTGTGCCAATACACTCTAAATATAATTTTTACTAAAATAAATAAAATTAAATACCAGTCATTTTATTTATATGGCCACTATAATTGTGTAATACTGAATTTGATCGACCAAGAGCATCAAATAGATAAATGTCATCTTCACTATAAGAAGCTAAAATTTCAGTTCCACAATAACTGTAAACAGCAGATGTAATGTGTCTATAATATGGTTCTGAACTTGAAATCTCCTCCATATCAGAGTCAGAATCAACATGGATATAACTAGAACTATCACTATTATTGTCAACGACATCAACAGCACTATGATCAACGTCACCAACATCAATATTATCATTGCTATTATTAGTACTATTGTCCGTTCTATTATTAGTATCAGTCTGTCAAAAGTTATTTCAAAAATTAAAAATACTAAACATTTTAATTAAAACGTGTTAAGTATAATTGCATAAACTGTTTACTTTTTCTGTTTTAGTATTTTTTAGCTCACGATGGAATAGTTTAACTGGATCCACGGTTAGTTGTCTTTTGTCGTACATTCTGATATATTCATCATCACCATTTACAATAAACTCATATGGCTTCATAGGATTAATGTCAATACCATATAGATGCATACAACTACCACGAACATTTTTGATATGTAGTATACTAAACAATAAAATAATAGACATGTAAATTATATTTTATTTATTATTTAGAAAAACATTATCAGAGTTTAATTTTTTTTTAAATACTGATAAATTATTGTTAATCAATGATTAATAATTGTATTGTTGTGTGTGTGGCTTGGTGAAGTGCGGCCTCACACTCAATCTGTGAAAACGCACTGAGCTTACGTACCAGCTGGAGGCCGCAGTTGATATCTCCTGGATCAGTGACCATCCGGGACTTTTAACAACATATCCTTGCCACACATATGTAAACACATGTTACAAGTGTTACAACCCTATCTATCAACTTATAAACCTACAAACACAATGTATAAAAATAACCCCTACCATATCACCACACACAAAATGGCTTATGGTACCGCATGTTTCTTCTAATAAAATAAATTATATTGTTAAATTTTTAGATTCAAGTAAAAAAAGGCAGAGAGATAAGTACCTCTCAAATGTACTGAGTACAGGGGGTCACTGTATGGGTGTGTTAAATTTGAATTCAATGATAAAAAATCATTGAATAAGTATGAAAAACAATTTTGAGCAAAAAGTCCTATAAAACTAAATATATTTTATGATATTATTGCTATAAATTAATTTATTATTAGTAAATAAAGTAATACATGCATAAGGCGTTGAATTAATTTTTTTTTTAAAGATGCATTTGAAGATTGCATGGGTACTCGTATAAAATAAAATATTTAATTTTTAATAAATATATACTTTAAAAGTTTCAAATATACACAAAAATATTTTTAAATCACAACAAAATTAAGAAGGTAAGATAAAAAAATTGAATAATTTTTATTGCCCTAAAATGTGATGACAGACACATAAAACTACATCGTTGTAAAATCAATAAATTTATAATTCCTCCTATGACATATTTCATACAAGGAAGCAAAAATAAAGATCATAAAATGCTAGAATTTCAAGTATTTTAACATTTTTTTAAGATTTAAAAAAAATGTAGGTATTTTTTAAATTATTAATGATTTAAACAAATTTAAGTATATTTCTTACTTGGTAATTCTTTTATTTTCAGTAATAGGAGATTCACGAATATCAATATTTTTAACGATTCCATCATCTCCACAACTGAGAACTACATATGGTGTTTCATGATGTACACCAACTTGGTTACAAGAGGAATCATGGCGTGCTATTATTTTACTAAATATTTCATCATAATTATCTACATTAGACAACACAACTAAACCATCCCGTCCACTTGATACAATTTGGGTATCTCCTTGTGTTGTGAGAAACTTAGTCTTTAGAAATAATAATTGACAATATATTAACAGAATTTTTTGTCATAAAACATAATAAACTAATAATTTAATTTACTTGAAAAATATTTTGAGTATGTACACTATTGTAATTGAGTAAGCACTTTCCATTAGACCAATTCCATAAACATATTTTAAAGTCATCTGATCCACTAGCTATCATGTCTCCAGTTTTATTAAAGTCAATTGAATTTACACATCCTTGATGGCCTTTTAGCTGCTTACTCAATTTGAGTTTATGTACAGCTACTACTGATTGATAGAAATTATAACCCCACTGAGCACGGTGGTTATACTGGCCAATTTCTCTAAAAATATCTTAATTATTTTATTTTTTTAATAAGACATTTACTTGTAATAAACCTGTTATATAATTCTTTGGGCAGACACCAATGTTTGGACTTTGAAGAATTAATTTTGATTTTTTTAATCTGTTTTTGTTTGATCAATTTTAATATAAATGAACTCCTTGAACTTAGAGATGATTCATCATCTGAACGATTTAAATCTTCTGACTAAAATTAAAAAATTAAAATTAAAATAAAATAAATTATTAATGAACTTTAAAAACTTACATCACTAGATGAAGAATACAATTGATTATCATCAAGAATAATATCACTATCTGAAGAACTATCCGTTTCTAAAAGTGGAGGGCTTTCAACATGAAGATCATAATCAAATCCTTGAGGATAACCCAAATAACGGTTGAAAAAAGGGGACACATTGTTATTGTCACTGTCTGTTGATGAGCTGTATTCAGTGTCAGACATATTTCTATTGACATAATAAATAATGTAAAACAATTTGATATTTGATTAGACATCTGTTAAAATATGCACTTTTTTTACTATGTTAATATTTAATCTGCCATATTAAGTATTTTATTCTCCATTTCCAGATTTTACATTTAAGCTTTGTGTAAATATAGTCAACATAGTAATATAATTAATTACATTGTATACTAATACGAAAAAACCATTACATTGTAAACTACATTCTATACATAAATAAATATTAATAATTGCTTAACAATTATCAACAAAGGGGTGAATCTAAATATTCTAAAAACAAAGGTCCAGTCTTAGTCTTGGAGTTTATAAGCACTAAAAATAACTATATTATATTGGTAACTTCATAAATCTTGAAATATGCACTGTAGTACACCATAAAAATATATAAAATAGCAACATATTTTTTTATACATTAATTATTGTTTGTTACTTATTTAACTCCATAATTTTGTATTTACTTAGATAACTATACATATTATATTGTTAGAAAAAAAAAAATGAACAATTTTAATGAAATTAATTGATCCTCGAAGATCTTTAAATTATTCACAATTATGGATTTAGATAATTAGATGTAACCAGATTACTAATTTTTCTATATAACTTTCCAACTGCCATTTAAGAGATTTTCAATAGTTTTCTATAGTAATAAACAAACTCTAAACAACCCGAGCCCTTCTGATAACCATATGATTGAAACATAGCAAGTTAACCACATAAAAATTATAAAAAACTGGAAACTATCCTTTATAATTTTAGGCATATGATTTGAGGCTATTAAATAATTTAATATCTACAAAATAATAGTATTAAAATATACAATTATGTCTGGATTTAATTATTAACCATGTGCTTGTTACAAGTCGTTACCTATGGTTATATGCAATTTTTTCTCTTTTAAATAACTTTATACTTATTAAAAACTATAATTATTGAATTTATCCACTTCAGACTTGTAAGCACGTCAAATATTCATTTTGTATACCATTTGTTTAATAATCCAATAAATTGTTTTTAAAAAATATTTAAATTTAATTTTCTACAATAACTCTTAACAGTCTTAACATAATACTGATTTAATTTTAAAAATATTTAACTAGATGAAAAGAAAAAATAATAATAACAGGTATCCACAACTTAACACCAGCAGTCATTACTCATAATATTATGATAGAAATGTCACATTTTTTATTAAAAAAACGCCTATTTTAGTGCACAGTATGAAAACAAAGTTAAATAATTTCTAAAGAATATTATTGTAAAATAATAAAATAATATTTGTATAATCAACAATATTACTTACAAAATGATAAATTATAATGAGGGGTACAATTGTAAAAATTGTTATTTGAGGTGAACTCAACTGTGGCATAGGCAATTTGAATTACTCTCAAGACGATATTGTACCACCGCGTACAATTTCTTTCAACAATTATTGAAATCAAAATCATAACACACTGCAAGACACATAATAGGTATAATATATTAGCACATTAGATACACCCCAAAAACTGAATATGTTCAAAATGTAAATCATACATACAGTAGGAAAACATAATATTATGTAGGTATCTACAATCTGCTCACCAATCCTCCAACACCTGCTTAATTAAAGAATTTGATTAGAACTAATTAATCACTTTCAATTCTTTGTTTTATTGTTCTTTGATGGTCAGATTCAGTAATTATTGTTGAGGTCAGTATGCCAACGGACTAAGCTAAGACCGTAGTTTATGGTGTCTTAATCCGTAATTGTTATCAACTTCAAATGCCGCTGAAGTGCTGAATAATTGAATTAAAATTAAAATGTATTAATATTATACTAGTTTGTTGACATTGCGGAAAAAACAGAATGAACTCAATGAACTGAAATTCTGGAAACAAGGACCAAGACCATATTAGTATATTACCATAACTCGGATGACAGGCAAGACTGCAAGAAGTGCAAGAGACAAGTGGCAAGTCAGAGGGAGTAGGGACTGTCAGTCACCACTACTCTCGACTCTCGAGTTCTCCATAAATCTACGGGTGACGTATCACCTAGATCCCTGTCCAACTAGATCCCCATGGTTATCTAGATCCCCTGTGATAACTAGATTCTCACAAGTCAATTAATTCCCCTGTCAACTAAATCCCCTTGGCTATCTAGATCAGCTATATAATATAGCCTTTAAGATCACCAAATTTATATTTCCCGCTAAAGATCAAAATTAGCAAAATTAATTGCATTACATATTATAATTTATTTATAATTCACTATATATAATATTATCCAATATTCATTAATTTTAATGTATACTAAAATTTATAATAAAAATTTATATACATATACAAATATACAATCATGTAAAATTGGATTTTTCAAGTCAAAAATTACAAATAAGTTGTACCTATAATATTATTGTGTAAGTCCAACCTTATCAATAGTATTTAATATGTAACCATAGATATATAATATTAAATATTATTTATTAATATTATATATCTATGTATGTAACTTATATAACATGTAAATAATTTAGAATTGAAGTCATTGTTGCCAATGGCTATAGTTGCCGAGGCTTAATTCAAATAAAAAAAATATTATTGTAATAATATCTTCATCCTAATCACATAGAAAATAGAAATTACAACGATTTACATATTAGTGTACGGCGTGTAGCCAAAGATGGCCATTGACTAGTTAAAAAGTTAAACAAAATTAACTAGATAGTTTATTTTCTAATCAACTTATAAACTTAACAAGTTTAATGTACAGTTGAAAAAATTTAGCTTTTCTCAGTTGATTTAAAAAAAAATCCATCAGGCATCAAGTTAAAAACATTTTGAAATTTTTCGTTTATATGTAAATATTACTAAATTAGTATAAAGTATAATAAATATTTCTATATTTTGAATAAATAATGCAAATAAAATGTATAATTAAAGGTTTTAAAGTTTTTGTTTTATATATTTAATTATAAAGGACTTAGTCGTAAATTATATATATTATGCGAATTGCAATTAGAAATGTTTAATGTAATATAACTTACTTATATTAATGAAGGTCATGTACTCATACTCATGTTTACATATTATGACATTTGATTGCTATACGATATAAAATATATTTGTTAAATTATTAATTTAAGACGAGTATAGTTTAAATTAATAAATAATAGTAATGTAAAAGTAAAAAGGTATATACAGTGTACGTTATGATAAAAGTTCAATAAAATTGTTTTTTATAATTTATAAATTAGAAACTAGAACTACACATTCACTAATCACTCTTTATGTGATTTATATACTAATTAAAAAAAAATAAAAAACTGAGTTAAGATAATATTTTTTCTATATTAACTTTTAACCTATCGATCTTGAATCCTCTTAACTTAACTTGAGTTAATTATTTTCATTAACTTGCCCACCTTTGAGTGTACCTATATTACAAAATAAACAGGTAGTTGGAATTTTTATTTGACAATATTTTGTTATTAATTAAATTAAATTAAATTAAGTAGTTACGAAATACTTGTATAATGTATAACATACACTATGGTAATAAAAGTGAAAAGTATTCTACATAGGTAGTGCAGGCACATATAAAGGGGGGGGTCAACCCGCTAAATTTAATAATTTTAAACAATCAACTATAATATTTCATTATAAAAATTACCTACCTTCCTTTTCTTTATTTTAAAATATTAAAATATTTTCAAGTCATAAATTCAATTTAAAAATAAATTGTTTTATGTCTTTTCAACTTATATTGTCATCCAAGGAGACTAATATAGATTTAAAATAACCATATTTTGCTGACCAGAAATCTTGCTGTATACTAGCATAGATTTCATTCTAAATGGTTGTGTAAATAAGTAATAGTTTAAACCAATTGGTAATATGTAATTTAGAATTTATTAGTAACTATTTACTAGTTAATACCTACTACTTATATATGTTTATATTTTAAATATTATTTTCTTTTTCAGTTGTCGTGCAAAAGGCAAAGGATTAAACAACGACACTTCGAAAGTTTTTCTGATGATGGGTCATGAAACTCACATCCAGAAAACCATTTGGCATTAGAAAGATTATTTCAAACATATTTGTAAACAACGGGCACAGGATGAACAAACATCTCTTCGAGTCATTTATAATGAAGTAAGTGTTATTTATTACAATTAAAAATACCAATTATATAGCAAGGAACCGAGGAAGTTATATTTTTGAGTTATCGAATAAAATCACACATCACAAAAATTATAGAGGATAAGCTTTTAGAGTGCATTACACCGATTTGTCTAAATATACTGTCACAAAATAATTCAATAAGTACCTAACCATTTTAATTTTTAATTTTTATAGTAAAATAATAACAAAATAAAAACTGATATGTTTAACGTTCAACTCTCATAAATATTATCAATTATAATATTTTTGTCACATCTGCGACGAACGTTATTTAGATTTCGATGACGGTTGAAGCGGAGTGACCTTTTCTTCTAGTACAGTGGAAACCCCAAGAAGTGCTGGGCGTTTCCGCCGTATCCTCTGCATAACCAAATACTGATAGATGAACGCAGAGGTTTGACGAAAAATAGTTTGTGTGACTCATGCAGGAAGGAAATTTCAATCTTGGGAATACGTCACTGTGAATTAATTACCTCACTTTCCACCCTTGCTAGTTGCCACTCAATACACCTACTATTCTAATAGGTTATTAAAAAATCATAAAAAAAAAATGATTTTATGTGACTTCTTTTTATCTATGTTGCACGTAAGTCTGAGAGAAACAAATGTTGCGTAATGCTGACATCCTATTGATAATGTGTGTTTGATTAATTTTGATGACTTATTTAACGATTTATAGGTAGTATATAAATTATACCCTTTCCCCAGTATCAAAAGAAATGATTTATTAATTCATCAATTATAAATTAAAATTTACCTATTTATTGCTTTCAAATTAACTAAATCCACCATCTAGTTCGTGAAATAAGTACTTTCACTCCTATAAAACTATATACTGGCCTGATATTTGGGTAATTATTTTTCTGTATAATAGTAGATATTTTATATAGTAGTTGCATTTGATTCTGGCTTCCTCGCTGTCGCTGATCTTTAAGCGTGTTACCATCACAGGTCATTTTATAAGAATTTATACCATCGTCCATCTGTCATCTCAAATTGTTTATAACATTTATAACCTATTTACGCAAAACTTTGTTTTAATTTTTCAGTCCTTAGCTATAAAAGTAGAAAATTTTATAAATTTTTAACTATAAAATAATTTTAAATTTGATAAATGTAGAAATTTGACCTGTAAAAGCTTATAAAACTACTAGGTAGTAAATTATATCTAACAAAACTATTTTTCGTATATGCTCAACGAGGAAGTATTAATTTTCATTTCTGAGTGAACAGTGAACGATGCATCTATTGGTTTTACAATTATGGTTTTAGATTCTGAACGAAGTGATGAATGTATTGATTTTACAATGATGTGTGTTGTGATGTTTTTTTGTCTGTGTACAGCATAAATAGTCGAAATAATGCTTCAATTTCAAACTTTGGGGGTGGTTTCCGATGTAAAAGTGAATATCCTTGGTGCATTATAGAGATCAAAAGTAAACATTTTCAAAAAAATCGAGAAAAACAAAAAAAAATGACAGAAAAACGGGGATTTTTTTAAGCAAAACCCGTTTTCGACCAAATCGATTTTTTTATATGGTTTTATATAGTTAAATTCTTCAAAATATATTCAATGTAATTTTTCTTTGTAGGTAGAATGTAGAACGTAGATATAACATATAAATGAAAAGTGTACAGATTGTTGATGTTTCGTATTTATCACCAAAAACAAAAATCTACGACGTTAAAGTAAAATTCATTGACCAACATAAAACATTTATATCTTACATAATAATATTATATAATAATGAATTATTTTTAATGATGGTGAAAATAATACATAGTTTATTTTTAATAATTTCTCATAGTTTTAAGGTCAAAAAAATATAAAGTTTCAAAACTGTTTTTTTTTTTAAACTTAATTACGTTAAAATAAAATAAAAATTATCCATGCACATATCTATCCGACCATAAAAATTGTGAGAAATTCCTAAAGGGTGTCGATGGGTGTAGAAAAATACTTTAGAAAAAAAATTCATGTACGGATACAAATCCATATTTTAAAAAGTATTTAAAATACTCAGCAAAAACAAGTATTTATAGATAATTTAAAATACTTAGAACCTATTTTCGTATTTTACATTTATTTTATGTGATCTAAATTAAAGTAGAAAATGTATAAACTCAATATAAAATTCATTTTAAAAATTGAAATTTGATTTTTAAAACAAATATTTTTGAAAATTTGATTTATTCAAGTACCTAATTTTTCAAAAGTATTAAAAATACATACTTGGCTACTTAATAAGTATTTGAATACTTTTGAAGTTTAGTCAAGTACTTTACAAGATTGCTATGAGTGAATTTTACTTATAAGTTTGTAAAAAAGTGATTATTTCCTTTTTGAGGCGAGCTGGGGTAATACGGGAAAGTGAAAACCGGGTTTTCCCGGGAAAAGGGAAAACTGTCGGGTTCGGCGACTGTCGTGCAAATGCGTGCTAAAGGTTGGTAAAAAAAAATTAGTAAAAAAGTGATTATTTCACTTGAGGGGGGCTGAGGTAACGTTACGCCAGCCCCCCTCATAGTTTTTTATAAATAACTCGTAAAAAAAAGTCGTGCAAATTCTATATATAGTCGTGCAAATACATGCTAATGACGTGCTAATTCGTGACCTAGTTTTTTGGGTAAAAGGTTCAATGAGGGGGGCCAGTGTAATGTACGTGATTATTACCATACTATTTTAACCCGACATGCGAATTCGCTGTGATACTGATTTCTGCCTCGCAGAGTGATAATCACCGTGAAATCCGCTAGATGAATTTCGCGGTGGATTAATTCGTAGCGAAATCGTATAGCCCGCCCAATTTAAACATACAGGTTTTAAATGACAGTGGAATTCACCGTGTAGCCTAGACGTAAGTGGGCTATAAAAAAAATTATATGTTTAAAATGTCTATAATAGTTGTTAGTATTATGTAGTTAGAATGATGTATATTGTATATGCACATATTCTAGGTTTAAAAAAAAACATTATAGTTTAGAAATTGTTGATAATCTTTTAAAACGTAAATATTGATGTTGATAAAACATAATCGAATAAACAAAATTAATTTTCAATCGCATTATTAACGTTATCTTAAAAACCAAGTAGGACTGGTCTCTCTGAGCATGAAAGGGGTTTCACGAGAACATATACCGAAAGTCTTAGTGTCTATTAATATTTAATATAGGTATATTTTAACTTTTAACATTTACTTTACATGTTAAATCCCGGGGGTGCTAACTGCAAAGGGTGCTTAACATCTCCAAAGTCAAAATTAGTACCCCCATATTAAATATAATAATGTATATGTTATATTCTTTAATCGCTTTAGATTCTGAACGAAGTGATGAATGTATTGATTTTACAATGATGTGTTTTTTTTTTTGTGTGTCTGTGTACAGCATAACTAGTCGAAATAATGCTTCGATTTCAAACTTTGGGGGTGGTTTCCGATGTAAAAGTCAAGATCCTTGGTGCATTATAGAGGTCAAAAGTAAACATTTTCCAACAGTTTTCAAAAAAATCGAGAAAAACAAAAAAAAAATAACAGAAAAACGGGAATTTTTACGCAAAATCAGTTTTCGACCAAATCGATTTTTTCATATGGTTGTAATTCAAAAACTAATCACTGTAAATACTTGAAATTTTTACCAAATGTTTATGTTAGTATTATCTATATACAGTTAAATTTTGACTTTTTTTGAGTTATTTATAGACCACTGAAATTCTTTTTGAAGTGTCGGTAAAAAAATGTTGGACGACCAAAAAAACTTGAAAATTTTATACATGCAAGGTTCTTTATGAGTTGTTATTATTGTAGCTAAAAAAAGTGTCGATAAAATTTTTTTGGCCCAATCAAAATACTTGAAAATTTATTACAAAGTTCCTCATAATTTATTCTTATCATGATTAAAAACTTATAAGAATACAGAGGCACAATTTTTTTTTATTAGCATTTTAAGTTCAAATATTGTCAAAAATTCGTTAAAACCATGAATAAATTTTTTTTGTGTCTGCAGACATGTCATCACGTTTTGGGGCAGTAAAAGTGCTTTGATTTTTGACTTCAGTACCTTATTCGATCAGAAAGTGAATCTAGTTGGTACTTTGGGGGTCAAAAGTAAAAAATTCTTAATATTATTTTAATAATCGGGATAAACAAACTAAAAATTAGGGGGAAAACGGGAAATTTGACGCACACTCAGTTTTCGACAAAATCGATTTTGATTTTTGATGTAACTTTAAAACAAATGACCATTGATACATGAAATTTTCACCGAATGTTTATATAAGTATATTTTATCCACCATGCAATTTTAAAAAATGTTCGACTTAAGTTAAACTATTCATAGGCATATACAATTTTCGATCATTATTAGTTTTTTTAAAATTTATATCGATAAAAATTTATTTTTTGGGTAGAAAATCTTGAAAATTTAATACAATACTCGCTTAACATATTTTTGCAATAGCAGTTAAAAAATAAAAAAAAATTCATTGCCACAATTTTTTTTCATAAGCATTAAAATTTTGAATTTTGACAAAATACGTAAAAATCACAAAAATTCGCAAATTGTTTTATGCTAAAAATTCATAAAAAATTTTTTTTTTAAATCTAAGATTTGAAAATTTAATACAAGATTCCTTACAAATTTTTCAATCTTTATCACAAAAAAAATGTCCACCGGAAATTCAAATTAAATTTTTATTGGCATTTGAATTTCAAATATTGACAAAAATTCGTCAAAACCATTTATTTATTTAAGCAAATTATTTTGTAGTTCAAAATTCATAATATTGTTTGTTTTTATATCTAAGGTTATAGAATTCAACACTAAGTTTTCCATAAGTTTTGCTTCAAATAGTTATAGAGGAAATTTGAAGCGTCATTATAGGAAAAATATGTTTTGAGCGCTTGAGTTTTAAATTTTTATGAAATCGTGTGATGATAACGATTTATCCTCAAACCGGGTATATGTATATCTATGATAATATAAGGTATTATGAATTATGATAACTACATGCAATGTTTTTGGAAAAATTGATTAACCATGCCTTTTGCAAAATGCGTCTTAATTGAAAAATAAAATATTTTTTTCAAAATAGAATATATGACAATATTTAAATATAATATATCCTAGAGTCTAGGACCTAGACTGACAAATCATCTCCGTTCAGAATTGTTTTTCGTAAACAATAATACCTATCATTGCATTTAAATCTAACCTACTCTAATCAGAGGTCCACCCCCCTCCCCCCACCTAATGTACAGCAGAGCGATACCCACTTTCCCACTTTTTAATATCTACTTAAAATTGTTTTTAATATTTTCAAAAAAAAAAATAGTCTTGCAACTAGCTATAAAAATATGTATGTATATTTTTATATTCAGGAATATTTTTTTTTAATTGCTTAATTTGTTTTAATGTACATTCATTACATTCTAATTTATAATAAAAAAAATTCTATTACACATATTACCAGTGGCGTATTTTGGGTGATTTCTCGGGGGTTGTCAACATTTATTGAACCTCAAAAACAAAATTTTTACTATGATTTACTATAATGTGAAAAGACATTGAATTAATTTTAAACAAATTAATATGTTAGGAATTGACAAGAAGTTTTACATTTGATAAAAATAGTATACTATAAAATAAGTGACAACACTAATGTCCAATATATTAGGACTTTTTTTTAAATATCGGGGGGGTGTCAAGACATGGAGGACACCCCCCAAAATACGCCACTGCATATTACATATTTTATAGTATTTTATTCGATAGTATTTTTCTGTTTTATTATTTTATTGTTTTAATTTTTATGTTAAATATTATATTGAAGAGTATTATTATTTGTGATTTTTAGGAAGTGTGAAGTCGTGAAGACGAAGAGTATATTATAGACCTTCACGGGCTAGTGAAGTTGATTTCGAAGGGACTTGAGTACCCCCTGAGTACCAAGTGGATTTGCTCTTTAAGGACGAAAATCTGGAAAATTGAAACATCCAGTTATCAGTTATCGACTACCAAGTATTTGTAAAATTTATACTTTTTGTATTTTGTCATGGTATTTGTTACCTAAAATATATTTTTTTAAATTAAACAAGTAAATATTTCAATATTTATCTATTGTGATACATAGAAGGTACCTATCAGAATTTTACAAGCTTGAAATACCTTTTAGAGTACGTCATTGTCAGCCTTCTGCATACCCTGAAAAAGAGGACTGCGAACGCCTATGAGTTATTATAAGTACACAAATACAAAATGTTGTGGGACTGGAATCGACCGATGCCGGTGCAGGCTTAAGTAAGTACATCGAATCGTGTTTGGATGATGTAATTCAAACTATAATCTATAAGGGATCAGTGAAATCCATTTTCATTATTTGTCAGTTTTGTTCTAATGGTGTTTCTTCGGTGGTGTAATGGCAGGTTTTCTATATCACGCGAGACGCGATCGACTGTGTTTCTCAATAACATACGTCGGGAGCGTTCTTCCTTCTTCGAGTGACTAACATTTAAGTATTTAACATCATAGACATTTATACGTCTATGTGTCGTCTAATGCTGTCTATGCAGCCATGCATACCTATTATAAGCCTATATTGATTAAAGAACAGATAAAACAAGGTTAGGTTAACCTAGAATCTAGATATAAAATAATATAATCAATGCTATATAATATAGGTATAGACGGCATAGTGAATATCGAGAGACAAGATCTTTATAGAGAGGTGCTTTTCGGAAAGCCACAGTTTACCATGATATACGCAACTCGCAGTGCGAGCTGCGCGGCGAGGTCCATTCTTTTGTCGGTTAGGCTCCTCAGTCCTCGCCCCTCGGTGAATGATTCGTCCGTAGATCCTCGCAGGTTTCTGCACAGCGTGGCGTACGGGTATTGCTGTATTAGTGTGTACGCAGTACGCACTGTACAACTAAATCATCGACAACAATCGTCATTAGCATTTTTTGTAGGGGAATTTGTACTTTTGTACAGTTGATTTTAGAAGAACATTTGTGTGTGGGGCAAAGATTCGTCATTTAAAACCCAAATAGCCTCCCATCCGGGACCTAGCAATACCAGACGCTGCTTGACTGCACCACAGCAGCCCCCTACCTAATTTTATTCTAAATAAATGTTTTTTTCTTATTGATACCTATACATAAAATTAGTCATCTACTTATGACTAATGAGTGTTTCAAATACACCAGAAACAAATTATTAATATTAAATATAACATTATAATACAATAATAAAAAAACTTTAATATAATTTACTATATATAAGAAAAAGAGTATTTACTCGAATTTTACCATACATACTATGACTGTGTATAATATATAGTATTCACTATTCACCGTACGTTTATTATACACAATTTCAAGTACGGACTTTTTTGTTAATCAAAATATTACCTCAGTTTATGTCAATGGCTTCCATACTTTTTGACAATTCGAAACACCAATAATTTTTAACGTAAGACTTCATTTTTTCTTATAAAGAAGAATTGTTTTTTTCACACATTTTAGAATTTAGAATATAAATATACAAAATACAATGAAATTCTTTACAGCTGGGCAGCTGGCATATAATAATGTTAATTATTGACTTATTGTTCAAGTTTAAGTAAGTTTTATATTTATTAACAATTTAACACAAATTTCTATTATAAAAAATGTATTTGTATCGCAAAATATTAGTATCACACACTTAGGCTCCAAAAGAAAATGTAATATTTTTAAATTTTATTGGTATGGTTTGCAAACTACCAAATCATGTCTCGCAAAGTGCGGACCACCGGAGGATGGGGACCTCTGGTTTACAGCGGTAGCTATCCTAGAGTAGAGGTGTAGCGTTTGCTACACCCAAACACCTTTAATAAGTGGTAGGTGTGGTAGGTTGTCTGTGTAATTTTTTGAATGTGAATAATATAGAATAATACTTTGGAATATTTTAATAAATTTCTTGTGTGTGGGTGGTTATTTTTTATGTTTCGCTACACCTATATTTTTAAGGATATGTGCTACTGTTGGTTTATGTCATAACACTCATAACTTCATATAAGTCATTTACCTAAGTCCAAAATATTAAATACTCCTTTCTATCGTCCATTTAAAAGTAGTATTGGTACTAATACTTGAAAAATATTTGAATGACTAATAATGAGACTTGATTCATGAGAAAATTTATCAACACCTCAGTAAGGATGAAATAACAATTGATCATAGACTAATAAACTTGGCTTTTAAGTCTATGCAATTGATTAAACAACATACTCAATTCCCTGATTATTTATATAGTCATGAGTATATCCGTATATAATTATTAACTAAATAGATCCAGGCCATGCCCCATGCATTTAGATTGTTATAAGATATTACAAACAATAGTAATTTCAAGCAATTGATTTTTTATCTCAAGAGATTGATCTTTAATTTATCATCATTTAATACAATGTTAAAAATTGTGGACTGAGGGACTGGTTTCCACTGTCCTTATAGCTAGAATTTAGACCATATTATGAGGTAAGTATCTATAATTGGTAGAACTGAAAGTACAGTAAAATAAATAAGAAAGTAAACAGTATAGCATAGATAATAGTTAGGATCATTTATGTTTTCATAAATTCAGCATTCAATGTATAAAATTAATGAATAAAAATACTTAGGATAAAAAAATTAGACAGTAGAGTACTTTCTTTCATTGTGACGAATGCCTGGGCCTTGGGACAAATCCTATTCTTTCTTGTACAGCATCTTGTTTGGTTTTTGAGGTGTTGCTGTTCAGAAGAGGACCGTATAGATTTTTTTGTTTTTCTTCTTTAGCTTTTTTAATAGCTTCATAATGAAGTTTGATATCGGCAAATTCGCTTAGATCTTCAATTCTTAGCTCAATTCGTGTAGGGTTTAATCTAATCATTCTTACCTAAAATCGCCTAAAATAATTAGAATAATCTGTTATTTTAAAGGTTTTAACACTTGGACACTTAGTTATTATATTTTTTGGTAATTTTTAATGTTGTTCCTAGCTTTTACTAAAATTAACTAAAAATAATAACGAATAAGGTCCATGGTATACTTACACTGTAAATCAGTTGCTAATCAGTGATTGCTGTTGGGTTTGGATAGCTGCACAACGGAAATACACTGTAGTCTGCAAACTTGTATGATCCTATTATAAAAGCTAATGAGTATGAATTAAGATAACTATTTTTATTTTACAGTATTATCTAATTATCTTAATAAGTTATTGCTTTACTGTTTTAGAGCTAAGCAACCCCTAACAGGTAACGAGTAATGTAATTGTCATAATGTCATCATATTATCATAATTCATAAATGAATAAAATATGATAAATCATTTTTTTTATCTATTACCATGACAAAATATAGAGGTATGTCAGTAACAATACGTATTTGATTCTTGTTTGCGCATCCCCACTGTTTCCTATGTGCATCGAGATAAAGAATAAAGAATATTCTTTGTTTTATATGTGTTAGGCTCCGATTTTCATGCTTCAATATATGTGACCAATGGCAGACGAAGAACATAACACAGAAAAAAGTGGGAGATATGCGTATCACTATGTTGCTGACATACGTCATGTATGCTTTGTCAATTGTCATGGATATTATCTTATTTCTGTTATCTCAAGCACGATATAGAGAAGATAAGGTGACACCACGTCTTGACCGTCTTGTACGTCATATTCCGGTCGCAAATTTTCTCGGCAGTATGGTAGGTAGCGCCACCATTCGCCTGAAGGCCGGTTTTTATATTGTGATTACAATATTGTTTTTAATGTAAAATAACAAAAATTATATATATTATTGTTATTTTCGATACTATAAACTATTAGACATTAGTTAAGAATTTAGGATATTAACCAAGTAAGAATTATTTGTAAGTAATTATTATATTCAATTATGTACAATTTAATATAGATTTTATGAAGGAAGTTTTATTTTAAAAGTATTGTATTTTAACAATTATATGTTACATTGTTATAATACGAGTTTAGACTGTTTATTAGTGCTTAGCTATTTTTTTTTGTTTTTTATTTTTTTCTCACATAAAAAATACATTCTGTAATGCAAATAAAATGTTATTATATTTTTGGTTAATGCATTTACATGTTCATCACACCCGAGTAATTTTATATTAAATTTGTCTGTCCTAGGGACAGTGTCCTTTAGCTCATCTAATATTAAAAATAATAATTTTTTTTTGTATTTTAGTTTTTGCAATAATTGAGCAAATGGCATCTTCAAGCTAAAACTAATAATTATTATTATTAATTAATATACAAATACATAATACATAACCTATGTAAATTTTTTGCGTTTATATATTATTATATTATACTTGGTAAATAATTTCATAAAGTTCTTTAGATGGTACAAGTAAATAACCAATTAGGTATATAAATGAGAATTAAAAATAGAATATTATCAATTTATTAGTATTATTAATTATTATTATGTATATTTTTTAATTATTTTAATTGATAATATATTCAATTCTCTATTATAGATCTATCTTCTCTACATCATACTTAATATTTAATTTTTTTTTCTTATATATTATAATATGGGTACCTACATAAATGTAATTAAGATTTTTTGTTTGGATATTTGGGACTTGGGTGTCCCTACGACTTGGCCCAACTGGCCCAAGTAACTTGGGACTTTGGTTGGTAGGTAGTAGCAGTATATTTGAGCTTTTATTAGCAGTTTGAACTAGTACTAGTACCTTTTACCTATTGTACTAAATTGTACCTATTTACTAATTTCATTTTTTTACATATATGTATCAATTAATAAATGAATATATAAATAACATTCATTTTATTTAAATCGATATATTTGTACGATGTGGCTGAATAGTGATACCATATATTGTTACAATTTTTACATAATAATTGGTACATGATTCCAAAACAATTGTGTATTTTAATAATCTATACAATATAACATATTAACATAAAATATATTATACTGGCATGCACATCATTGACATTTGAATAACAATTAAAATAAATAAAATTTAAATATAAATAATCTACATTACGACTCTTATAAAAGTCGGCCTTCGTGCGAATGGTAGCGTACTCTGGTGATCAATTTTGAACTACCAAACTGCCACGATTTCTTGCGTCAATATTGTAACATTGAAAGATACAAGAGTGGTGTCACCTTATCTTCTCTACATCGTGATCTTAACTCTTAAGCCATGGTTATTACTCATTAGTTACGAAAAACAACACAAGGATCTCTCCAATCCGATAAATATTAAATTCTCCTTCTTAGATCTTAGGAAACTACGTATTAATATTTAATATTAAGACTTGACTGCACCACAGGCCACAGCTGATGTATGGTATATCTTATATCGTGCACAGAACAATGCCACTACCATCGGTCACAGACTTCTATATATTACTATATATATATAATATTGTATAGAAGTTTGTGCTACCGTCTGGACAAATCATTACCAGTCCATTTTAAGGAGTTCCTCTGTTTAGAGTATTTAAACACGGACAATGGACTCTCATAAGGTCTGAGTACAGATTAGTACAGATCAGATTCTGTGGTCTGAGTTTAGTATAATAGAAGTCTGTGTGAGTGGGACTACTGTGACTGAGTTAAAACTGTACAAGATGAAAACGGTGGGGTATTAACTTTTTTTATTTTTCTCTTATCAGTGTTATTGTTTATCGCATATTCGCATAATTGATAGCATATTTTTTAGTTTATCAGTTTATCACTATACCGCATTACTTGACTTGCGCGTCGCGCGTGGTTGTCCTCTTCTTACATTTTACATTACTATATATATCACTGTTGTAGGCTTGTAGCAGTTGTAGCACAAGTACAGTACTACAGTGTACACTGCCGTAATTCTAGCTGACAGCAGTCAGCACAATTTTCGTTGCCTTTGCGTCTTCCATGTCCCGCTACTCTACCGTTGACCTTGCTTAACTTCGTTGCTCCCTTCTTCCTCGCTTAGTGTAATGAAATAAGTAATATACATTTAAAATAAAACTGAACTAAAAAAAGTAACTTATCATACTTCGTCAATTCATTGACCGTGATCCGTGACCTCTAGAGGTCGTTTCGTTGGTACTGTCTTCAAACGCACGGTTTTAAAATAGACTAAATAGAGTGATACAGCAGACACTCGCGGACATCGCGGTTGCTCAATTGATAGTGGGACACACATCAGACAATACGTTACTATTAATTGTCCAATTGTCAGGGCTGAACATGATTGAATAGTAACGTTAATATAATACCTATACATATTATATTGTCTGAAACATCGTCCTCGTTCTGAGTTCAAAACCTCCTAATTTTATTTCGTTTGTACACAGGTAAAGATTTTTTTTATTTCAATAAATTTATAACATTATGCATAATTTTTATTTTTAAGAACAACATTATGGAGGAAGATCAAAAACGATTCATCGAACGGGGTTCTCATAAAGGAAAAGGACTTGCTGTTTTTACCAGTGGTGGTGATTCGCAAGGTACCTATTAAATAACTTCCGTTCTATTAATTAATTAAAAAATAGTATTTTATAAACCAGAAAAAGCTATTTATGTATATGCAAATACTAAGGGTTGGGTTTTTGGGCATGGGACTTGTAGCTAGTTTTCTAATTAGAGGATTGGAATCGTTACTGAGTAAAGACTGATGAGTATTGTTACTTTATTTTTAAAAATTATTTTAAATGCAGCTATTACTTAGTATTCTAGTTGTATATTGATTACAAGGTACGACACATATATTTTTAAAATTCAAAATTTATTATTAAAACATCAATTTTTTTTTTTGTTTATTTACCTGTATTTGTGTTCACATATTTATTTTACCCTATTTAATACAACTTAATCATAATAAAATTGGTTTACTTAAGGTTTTCTTTTCTAATACATTTTAGTTTGATAAACATCAGTATACAGTTTAACTCATTTCAGAGCTCAATTCAGGTGTAGCCAACCAATATACTGTTCTGCTGCTTTTGAGAATTATATTTAATCATCATATAGAAAAGTAAAATTTATCAAAATCATTAGATTTTAAATTAATGGTTGAATAGTTGTCATTTAAAAAGAAATTATTTTACCAATCAAGACAAAGAACAATTAATTAATATAATAATAATATTATGCTGACAATTGCAAATCTTTTAATGAAGTTCTTACTATAAAAAATATGTTCTTACAAATATCTACTGATGTCATTAACACTTAATATTTTTTTCTAAACACATTTGCTGTGTTATAGTTATATACAGGTGTGTTAAATAATAATTTATATGCATAAAGTATCCAAATAAAGACAATTTTATACAGAAATTGGTATATAAAAATAAAAACTTTTCAAAAGTATGTATGTTATTATTTTTGAACACATTTAATGGTATACAATCGATGTTGGATACAAATAAAATGTGTTGGCTAGGCACAGAAAATGTATAATTTTTTCAGAAATCCAACCCCATATTACTCATATTACTTTTGCTTATATAATATTCAATAATTCTTTAGTTAATTTTTATTCACTAATTTATATCCTATTTTAGTTATACAGTCTTTAAAATAATTTTAAAAATGTGTTTGTATTTTTTTAGGTATGAATGCTGCTGTCCGTGCTGTTGTTCGTATGGCTATATATCTTGGTTGCAAGGTGTTTTTTATTAAAGAGGGTTATCAAGGTATGGTGGATGGTGGGGATAACATAGAAGAAGCTAATTGGTCTTCGGTGTCATCTATAATACATAAGGTGTGTTTAGTAAAATTCACATAATTTATGAATTTTTTATTAAGTATGTTTTATATAAATGATTTAAAAATGTCAATAATATGTTCTCATAAATATGTATTGTTGTTGGTTCGTGCTGTGTATTTTAAATGAACTACACATTTTGAATTTTTATGAAGTTGTTAGTCTTAGCTAGACACATAAGTGAACCAAAAATGATTTACTATTGCAATTTTATAAAACAATAATTGTACATTAAATGTACTTGCAAGCAACAGGCCAAGAAATTATAGAAATTTTGACTCTTAGAAATTTTTACTAAAAGTCTAACTTTTGAAATAAATCAAATAATAAATATCAAATTATTCGTCATACAGAACAATTATATATGAGTTTTTTAAGTTTTATATTTTCTATACATTTAATTGCTGTTAAAGAAATATACTCCTTACACTTAGGTACTTTGTTCAGGATTAATTTTTCAATCTCCTTTTATAATATTTTAATTTTAATAAAATATTGACCTTTGTTTAACCTACTTATATTGTGATTTTTTTATGATAATTTTCTAAAACATATATTGGTATATTTGTTGTTACCTATATAAAAAATTACTATTTATGGCTACTCTTATAGTATGACCTTAGTATACCAAGTAAGGCAAAGTTTTATTACAACTTTGATGATCAAACAATTTATTAATAAAGTAACATAATTAAAATTAAAATGTTGTGCCTATTTTTATTAAAATGTTGTTCTATATTATAATGGTCTATTATAGTAAAAAGTACTGTAAATAATCACATTTTTAAATTTATACTTATACTATTGCTTGATGTATTGATCTAATTTATATGTTTTTTTCTATATTGTGTTCATTATTTCTGACCTTCAAATAACCCCTAATCCAGTTTATAGAACAATACAATATGTATACTTGTACATATTCCATATTATTCATTAATAATTATAGTTTTTAAATGTCATAATTTAGGGTGGTACTGTCATTGGTTCAGCACGATGTATGGATTTCAAAGAACGTGCCGGACGGCTTAAGGCTGCTTGCAACCTAGTGAAACGTGGAATTACTAATTTGGTAGTAATTGGAGGAGACGGTTCTCTAACAGGAGCTAATCTATTTAGACAAGAATGGTCTAGTCTTCTAGACGAACTATTGCAAACTTCACAGATTAATAAGACAGAACGTGAAAAATATAAACAGTTGAATATTGTCGGAATGGTTGGTTCTATTGATAATGATTTTTGTGGTACTGATATGACAATTGGCACGGATTCCGCATTACATCGCATAATGGATGCAATTGATGCTATTGTTTCAACGGCCTATTCACATCAGAGAACATTTATTATGGAAGTAATGGGACGCCATTGCGGGTATGATTGTTAATTCTAATTATTATATTAATAGTTTAAAAAATTGAAAAAATGCAAGAAATAGGGTGATTCTATGACCTTAAGATTTGGTAGATAGTAGTTTCCTCAAAGAAATGCCAAAGAATAATTATTATAAATAAATGTATTTCTTTGAAATTTTTCATTTTGATAAATATTTTATTAGATGCTTATGTAAATTGTTATAACTATTTAGTATTCATAAATTTTTTTTTATAATACTTTAGTTATATCTTAGGCTTACAAACTCTTGATGGAATGATATAATTGAGTAAATGTTTAAATTGATCATTGAAAATTGACCAAAATTATGAGTTTAATCAAGTTTATCTGGTCATTTTGGTGGCTTAATTATTTATAGTGTACCTCTACCTCCCCTTTATTTTGTATTCAATCTCTCTCTCATTTGCACATTAAAATAAACTCCCACCCTTAAGTGCCTCTAATGGGTGGCTTCTTATTTCCTGTCACCCAAGCCATATCACCTCCATCAGTCATCACATTCGCTTATTGTAAAATAACATTTACAGATCATGTATGATAAATGATAAAAAAAAATTATTTATAGAAACCAGTTTTAAAAAAGTCATGTCATCGTGTAAGATTTTTGTAAGGTTGAAATTAAATTAAATGTTATCAATATATTATATATTTTAATTTTAATAAAATATTAATGATTGATACAATAATTATATGGTATACTAAGCAAATAATAAAATAGCTTGAAAAAAATTATATTATTATAGTTAATTTGGTTTTAATTAGGTAGATAGTAGCATTATTTTTATCTTAGTAAATAGGACCACCAATTTATTTTATAGTTTGTAGTAGATTGGTTTATTTTTTTTCACATGGCTTCAGTCTATTATAGATAGACAAAAATTAATCAAAATGTTATCCTGTAAGGTTTTAGATTTGATTTTCTATCATTGGTTCTAATAAATAATTGTTAATTTGTTTTGTTCTTAGTAATTGAAATAATTATTATTCAGATAGATGTTTCATTTTTTCTGAAGCCAAAATTGAATTTATTTATTTTCACATTTAGCAGTACATTTATGTTTTGATCACTGTTTTAATAACTGTATAGCAGTAATTATGTAGGTATGTGAATACTTATAGACTTAAATACTTGAATTATGTTCTATTATTTATGTAATTTGTCTAGATATTAAATCTTATTTTTAAATTATATTTTATATTCCAAGTGATATATCGCACCTCTTGAATAAGACTTTCACAACTCAAAATATAAAGTTTTGTTAATAAGTTATTTGAATTAAAATATTTTGAACAGTTATTTACTTATATGTTTGTCAACTACCTTAGAATATGATTTTTTCAAATATTATGAAGTACTTTCTTAAATCCCAAAATTAAGACTTGTAGCCTTTAAATGTTTTATGTTAATTCAAGACTGCTTATATTTTGGTATATGATTGCATACAGAAATTGATTATAAGACAACCGAATACTAAATACTACACCACAACTATAATATTGCTGTTTTGTCTTCATTATATCTCACGAATTTAGTTTTTATTTAGTGCAAGAACACCACAAATCGAAATAAGACAGCCTTGAATCTTAACTTTGGCGATTTATTGGATAAATGAAAATTAGTATTCTACCAATATTTGGCTTTCTTGTTTTGAAAATAAGCTTAAAATCAAATAATTCAATACCAACACATCTTTTAATGACTAAATGAAAAATGATATTAAATGTATTGTTCTTACATTTTATAGGGCTAGTTCTAGAAGTGTAAAATGTGTAAAAGTGAGAATATTTTAAAGATAGATAATCGTATATTCAATATATATATTTTATTAATAGACTATAAGTCTATTAATACATCTAGTTTAATTAAATGCTTTTGAATTTATGTTTATAATAACTCAATTAATTTTTTTGTGAACTCTTGATGAAGGTTATTGACAAATATTAAAACTGATTACCTATATTCAGGAAACATTCTAATTTTTAATTATGACAGAATTATTTGACATTAACTGATTGTTCTAAATATTATTAAAAATGTATTAAACTTTACCAAATTTTTAATTATAGTATTATAATATGATTATCTAATGAATAACTTTAACAGTCATAGAATCACCTAAAACAGATTCATTTTGTTCTTTAGATTTTTAACCGTAATAAATATATTAGGGAAATAAAATTATATAGCTGAGTCAATTATTGTATTTTAATGATGATTTAAGGTAATACAAGTTTGTTGTAGAATATTTATTATAATTTATTATAGTTAAGTGGTTTATATACAGGGTGTCCCGTGAGGTTTAGATGTCTCATAAAATAATAGAGATATTATAATTCTGTTTTTTTCTATGAGATTCACAAATACTAAAAATAATTATCAAATTTAATATTTAGTAAAAAAGTAAAAAAAATTAGAAATAGCCATATTGAAAAGTCAATTTTTCTGAAAATTTTGATGTTTCAATATTTTATTTTCATCAACTTCACGATTTTTAATAATTTTTCTTATTTCAAAAAACATTTTGTATTATTAAAATATTACATAATACCATAACAATAAATTGTTCATAAAAATTCTTATCATAAATGAGACTAGCTGGACTATGGTATTAAATACAAAATTTTTTTCTTGAAATATAAAAATGATCATAAATCGTGAGACTAATAAAAATAAAATAATTAAATGAAAATTTTTTTAAACTTTTTTGCTTAAACATTAAATAAATTAAAAAATGAAATATTTGCAATCCTTGTCCTTGCAAGTCTTAAAAAAAAATAAACAGAATTATAGTAAATCCTCACTTGATACTGTATAATTTGAGACCTATTAGTTAACTAGCAATTTGAAATATTATATGAATAGAATAGAACTTCTACATTTTACTAATTTTATGAATAATACATTATATTTAATCGTTCAGTTTAAGTAGGTATTTTAGTTGATAATTATTTTTAAAAGCAATAAATTTAACAGTATTAGTAAAATCCATTAGACAGACAAAAAAAACCTATAGACTTATATACAAAATGCATCAATGTATACAGACATGTACTGTACATACTGTACAATTATTTACTTAACATTTGGAACAATATATAATTGACTTGGCTTTGATTCTCATTCTTATGGCTATTAAAAATGTAAAACTCAATTACATAATAAATAATAATACTTCTTCGTATTAAAATTTGGTATATCTCTTCTTTTTATAACAAAATAAAAGTGATTGAAGTGTTCTTGTTTCAAGTTTAATAACGCCGCTGTTGCATATAAAGGTACCTTGCACTTGTCACAGCCCTCACTAGTGAAGCCGACTACGTGTTTATACCAGAGATGCCACCACCACGTGATTGGCCGACCAAACTTTGCAACAAATTAGAGCAGGCAAGGACTATATTTTAGAAAGAAAATCAATAATGATCAATATCTTAACTTGAAAATTTTGTAAACTTCTTCTCGATCATGTCTTTATCAACACACCTTTAAATCCATTAACAACCGCTCGCACATTTTGATTTTATAATTTATATATTATACTAAAGCATGATTATCCCTGTGTTTTAATATTTCTGCCTTAGCGCTTAAATATTTTATATTTTACGTTTTGTTCTCGCCTCCTTTGTAGATAAGGTCATAGGACATTGGAAGCTCACCACGCGAATTCATTATGTCCATAGAATATAATATATTAAAAAGGAAACTGGTCTGATTTGTTTGTGGCTATGTCGCGGCCTCTCGGGGTGCAGTGTACAGTCGTAGTGTCAAAACTGTAATAATAATAATAATAATATGTATTAATATGTATTAATTTCCATTTATTTATTCAATAACAATTATAACTATACGCCTATTTATACAAGGTGATTATTGATTAATGTAAGGCACTCGTTTTTCCTTTTTGTTTTAAAAATAATTGATCTATTACAATATAATATACATTTCATTTTTAGCATCACAGCAATTAGAGATTTCGGTCTTTTTATGCTACTTTTAATGTAATGTTCTGATAATATACTATATTATGATGACTATTTGTAAATAAAATGTAAGAGTATTGACAAATAATTTGTGTCTTACATTAAAAAAAAATCGCTCTGTGTAACTCATTTGTGTATTATATATTTATATACATTATATACATCTATGTATATAGTATAATAATATGTATACACGTATAATTGTCATATATAATGTTAAATTAGTGGATGTTAGAAATGTATGGTGGGAGTGTGCTATATTAAACAAATGTGCAGGTATTTAGCTTTGGTTACGGCATTGGCGGCAGAAGCCGATTTTGTATTCATTCCAGAATGGCCGCCTCACCAAGATTGGGCGTCGAAAATGTGTAAAAAATTGCTACAGGCAAGACCTACTTCTGTTGTACAGCATAAAAATATTGATGCATGAGTTGTATTAGTCAGTGTGTTATATATTATCCTTATACCTACATTATATTTCAATATTATCTGTTACTACTGATTAAACTTGAATTTTACCTATACTGTATCATTATTATTTATCAGTGTTCCATTAAATTTGGTTTCGAAAATATTACATTATATTAACTGTACTCATATAAACCGAAAATAGGAAATATGTTTTAATTTTTTAGAAGTCTGATGGTTTTAAGGTTTTATTTTTTAAATATCATGTAGTTTCTATTGTTATATTTTCTAGAATCTCATTGTGTGGTCCTTAAAGTGAGAAATCCATAAATATTTTATTTTAAATTAAAAAAGTATACTAATGATAATATATTATTTGAGATTTTTTTTCGTAAAAGTTCAAGCATTGTGTACTTTCTATTTTTAAGGTTTTCTATTTATGTTGACTTCACTTAACTTGATCATTTTCATTCAAGATTTTCATGTTCCTTGTTGATATACTTATTGATATTATATTTACCATATTTCTAGTATTTCTGAATCCATTGTTTCAAAATGTAATGTTAGATTTTGACATATCTATTTGAAATTTTCATCTACCCAATATAGTATTTAACAATTATGTTGACCCAACTTTTATGAATCATTTTATAATGATTAATATTAATGAATAATGATCATTGGATCTAAGATATTGTCATACTGATGGTAATAAATTCATAAGTTATTTTATTAAACGATGAATTGTATAAGTGATTGAGGTTCATTGTAGTGCGTTTTATCAGTAGAGAATGGCTTTTAGAAATATATTGCGTATTTTTGTATGAAGAAAATTAATAAATATTTTTAGTGTTTAATATGTGCATGCATTAATCTGAACTCTAAAACAAGGATGGCAAACGTTAAATAACTTGGTTAAAAAAATATTATGTTTACTTGTGTTCTAACTATGTACAAAATGTAATACATATATATCAAATATAATATAATATGCAAATACATTATATTCTTAAATCATTTAGAAAAATTATAATGAAAATATTTAAGAGGACGCTACACCCGCTAATGTTGTCTCCGTCTTACAAGTACGTAACATTGCAAAAACTGTTTCGCGCGGGAAAGAACCGAGAAGGCTACAGTCATAACTAAGAAACGAAATTCTCACCACAGATAAAAGGGAATTTCGACTGAGCAACGTTGTTTTTATTTTTTTGATATTAGAACTGAAAAAAAAGTTATTCGACTTTGAAAAACGCAAAAATAATGAATTTTGAAACAATAAGAACTTTTTTTCTATTTGTGATATTGAAAAAATAAAAACAATGTTGCACAGTCGAAATTCCCTTTTATCTTTGGTGAAAATTTCGTTTCTTAGTTATAACTCTAGCCTTCTTGGTTCTTTCCCGCGCGAAACAGTTTTTGCAATGTTACGCACTTGTAAGACGGAGACAACACATGCGGGTGTAGCGTCCTCTTAAGTTAAATAGCTTTACGCTTTAAAAGGTTTATCATATTATATTTATAATTTATATTATCATATAATTCAGATAATTCAGTTAATCAAAAAAGAATATCATTATTTGAAATCTGAAATTATAACATAATAAAATAATAATAAAGCCCGTGTGTCATTTCTAAAACGTTTGCCATCCCTGGTCTAGAATTAATATTTTGCTAACTAAAATTATTTTTGCTTTAAAACTAATTTATATTTGTTAATATCTTTTTTTAATTCATATAGTTAAAGGGATTTAAAGCTAAAAATAATAATGTTGTATCTGTTTGTTTACCTTAGACAACTCTCTGCTTCTTACAAAATACAAATTTAAATATTGTGTTATATTTCCAATGTAGATAATAGGTACCTACTTATAATTTATAACAATTTATACAATAAAAATCATTGATAAAAATTTTTACTTGAGATCGATTTCCGTATTATCTCCCTAAACCATGAAAAATTGAAATTAAAAAAAAATCATATTTACATTTTTCTAAAGTCAATCTCTAGGAAACTTGGCAACAATTTAAAATCTATTTTCTGTATTCTTATCGTTTAACTAGATCAAATCTCAATACATTGAAAATACAACACGATATCTAAATTCCCATTTTGTGTTTTAAACAAAGTTAGACAATTATTATTAATTTTAATCACCTTATAATATAATAATCTTATTGCTAAAATAGGCACTATAAAAAAATAATATTGATTTTATGGTATATGAAATATTTGTTCTAAGACTATTTATTTATTTCCATTTAGACGCTTAAAGGTTATATATCACTTTAATGTTGATTAAAGCCGTCTTAAGATCATACTAATGTCTCTAATTCTCTATATATTAAATTTCTGGATTAAATATTTATTATTATTATTTATAATCCAATATAACCACTTTATAATATTCATGGATTTAATTTGTTTTTCTGTTTTCGAATTATAAAATTATTGTATGTTTACGCGTTTTAACTTATACCTAATTTTAGTTGACTCATGACTTAAGACCACACTAACCAATAACCATAGCTATCTATAAAATAATATGGTTGCGATAATTACCGATTTTAAACAACAGTTGTTGTACCTACAGTTTAATTAATAAATACACAGCCCATACAATTTGTTTAACGATTGAAAACAAGATTATTAAACCATTATTAATAATTATGCAAGACCACAAAACTTAAACATTGATTTTGTTAAAAAATTAAAAACTGCTTTTATGAAACGGTCCGTAACTCACAACAGTCACAACAGTTAATCAAGAAGTTCGCCTCCCTACACCATAGGAAAAATTAATAAATACATTAAATAATAAGTCAATGTCGAGAATTGTTATAAAAATTTCCATAATGGTGCAATTAATTATTATTTAATAGGCCTATTCTACTCAAATTATTACACGAATAAAACAATTAATAATAAGGAATGAAAATTTAATTCAAGACTCCTAACACATTGATACAATAGCAGTTGAAAAATATTAAAAATACATAGGCACGGATTTTTTAAAAAATCATTCAAAGTTCAAGTTTTGACTATACCTATACGTAAAAATTATGGCAATGTTCAAATTATCTTAAATAGAAATTCGTAAAAGTTTTTCTTTTTAAACCTAAGATTTGAAAATTTAATACAAGGCTCCTAACATATTTTTATAATGGCAGTTGAAAAATAAAATAAATATATAGTCACATATTTTTTTTTATAAGTATTCAAAGTTTGAATTTTGACAACATACGTAAATATCACGAAAATTCGCCAAATTATTCTAATCTAGGAATTCATAAAAAAAATTGAATAATCTATAATATATCCTAGACAGATGACAAACCGTTGCCTCTTAGAATCGTTTTTCGTATACAATGATATAATATCATTGGATTCAAATTTAATTCCATCCATTACAGTAACTCACTTGTAATCTATATCCGTATTTTTAATACCTGACTATCGAAGTTTATTTTATCAATTCTGAAAATGTATCAAGCTTTTTTCATTATTTTAGTTCGTCTCATCAACCTCTACTCTTATGACAATAGTAAAACAATCTTTCTCGCTACGACGGTGTTGTCATATATAATACCTACGTCAATTACTCAATTATATATAGTCAATGTAATATAATCATTTAATCACTTCAGATACTGTTCACCATCGCATCCTTGTAGATAGTTCTTTTGCACTGGGGCCTTATGTACAGTTTATTGCTTTGTTATTGTAGTGCGTAACGTAAGTTGTTTTAATAATTACTAAATTGTGTACCTATGTAGATATTTAGACATTCTTAAATTATCATAATCGAAAAATGAATTTTGAAAAGTTAAATTCCATTTTAGAAAATGTTATGAATAATATTTATACACATCGATGGATTAGTGTCGAGTGAGTGGGTTTGTGTCTTAAAATATGTACAGTGTACACCGTGGTGAATGAAAATTTTTTATTTCCGAGCTTTACGAACGAGCTTTTGGGATATGACGTGCGTCGTCGTTTGGCTAGTTTTTCATTTATTATTAATATACTCATTATGTGTACGTATATATAATATGCTATGTATATTTAGGAACGGACAGCGGGCCAGCGTTTAAACATCATCATCGTGTCCGAAGGTGCCATTGACCGTGACGGAAAGCCGATCACTGCTGAGATGGTGAAACAAGTGGTAGTGGACAACTTGAAACAGGACACGCGGATTACGGTCTTGGGTCACGTCCAGAGAGGTGGGGCTCCATCGGCTTTCGATAGAGTTTTGGTAAACAATAAACATATTTTTCTACATAGGATATTAATATTATATCGTTATATTTTGTATTTGAATGATAACGATGACCCGTGTGGTGGTAGGGCTGAAATTCTGTCGGTGTTCGTAAATTGCGTTTTATTTTTCTAGAATACCTGAATATATATATTTTTTACGCCAATAGATTTATAACAAATTGAAAAGGTTGATTGGTGATTGCGCCAAGAAAACATTTTAACGAAAAAATTCAGTATAATATTTTAATTATAATACAAATTTTATACAAAATATTCTAACATTAAAAGTTAGCTTATAACTAAATTGTATAAGAATACTAATAAAATAGATTTTAAAACAATATATCATGTTAAAATAATAAAATGTGATAGTTCTAAATTGTGTCTATAAAAATAAATAATTGATAATTAGAGTTAAAAAACATTAATTTAAAATCTAAAAAATATCATAAGAAAAATATGTTCATGGTTCATTACAAAAATTGTTTCTTTTTTGTAATAACTTACTGACTTCAGATATTATTGTTTATTTTCTAATTTCTACTTTCAATTAAATTATAAAATTGTTGGTACTTCAATATCATCCAACACAATTGATGTATATTGTATAGCCTATTTGAATCCTTGACAATTTTTTTTTACCTGCGATTTATGGCGCAATTTTGTATTGAGTATGTAACTCAAGTCTGTGTGGATTGCAATTTTTTTTTATTGTCCACGTTAAAGACCTAGAAATATTATACGATAATAATCTTGAGTTAACCATTCATTTTTAATTATTTAATTAAAAAAAAGTATAAATGGATTGTATTTATTGTTTAAAAATCCGCCATCTTTCTTTCGTTATACCAGGTCCCCAGGATATATTATGGGATTCGAATCTGACGATTAACGCGTTGCACCCTTCTAAAGTTAGTTTATTTAGTATGTTTGGATACTACCTTGAGGCCCAAATAGTGATATTTTTCGTAAATACTTGTTTTACCTAACCTACAGTCATCACACCGTTGGTTTAAATTCGGTATTTTACAGTTATATTATATTTATCCTATTGTGTTGTTTTTTTGTCAAAGGGGTGCAGAATGGGAGCGGAAGCTGTCATGGCTTTGATGGAAGCTACTCCGGAAACCGAAGCTTGCGTTGTGTCGTTGGATGGTAACCAGGCGGTTCGTTTGCCACTGATGGAATGTGTCGAAAAGACTAAAGCAGTGGCCAAAGCGATGGCAGACAAAGAATGGGAATTGGCCGTCCAACTTAGAGGAAGGTAAAAACCTCAAATACAGTACCGATTTACTACAGTAACAAAAGGGTGTTCATTTTTTTTTTAATGTTCAATCTTTGACGAGAAGGATACGAGTAGGTACTCAAAATACCACGAGTAATTAAACCTTTGTTGATTTACCCGCTTAATGGATTTATAAAGGTAAATAACTTTAGTTCCTGTTGTATGGATTTATAGACAATTTTTATGATAACTTTTTAATACACACTAGAAATAGTTCAAGTAAATCCTGTTATTTCATAATAAAAAAAAAATACAAATACTAATACAATCCGACATTATTGGTGTCTTAGTTGTTTGTTTATTTAAGAGGGTTATTGCTATGATAGCATCGTAATTCACAATGCTAAATAAATTAAATTAAAATAATTTCAAGTGGTAATTTGCTCTGCCAAACGTTAGTTATCAGTATGTTGTCATAAATAAAGTGAATAGTGATTGGTGTATTAGTTTATTTACGACAAAGTTTTTTTTGTGGGTCCGACGGCACTTTTTCAATTAACACTAATCTTCTTCTCATCAACTCCGAAGAAAGTTTGGATATAGTTTTACATTTTAATTCAAAGTGGACATTTTCCAATACTTTTTAAAATATTTTTAAAAACAGATAAAATTTATGAAAATTGTTTTATGTTGTAATATCATTATTAAAATAACTGTTTTAAGTCCCAAAAAGTTAGCTTTTGCTCAGAATCATTTTTCATCATATACAGTTAATATACTTATACAAATGATATATCATTAAATTTCAATTTAACTCATCCATTATAGTTATGTATACTATATTTTATATATAATCAAGTTCACATGTCATCTACTATACCAGTGGTGGCCAAACTTTTTTTAACTCTGGCCATAAAAAAAAAATTTTTTTACCGCGGGCCATAAAATTTTTTTTTACTTTAAAGTCATCAGAATTTTAGGTATAGGTATATAATTTTATATTTAACGACGTTTTTATTGTACTTAATAATTTTAATGACTTTATTTAATACTTAACTTAAAAATTACAACAAATGAAAGAAAATTAAATCGGCTTACATTTCAAAAAATATTTTTAAATAAATTATTAAAACACATATAAAAATAAATATAAACTATACAAAATATCGTTTTACACTTACAAAACATATTTTAAAATGTATTAATTTGTTAATGAGAACTATGAGCTTGTCTCTGTTGACAGAGAATCTTTCGCGGGCCAGATATTAAATGATGGCGTGCCGGAGTTGGCCCGCGGGCCGTAATTTGGCCACCACTATACTATACAATGTACAGCAAATTGATTATAGCTATACATCTATATTTATTTATTTTATTTATCTCTATATTTATTTTTCCCGATTTAGGTTATTTGAAAAATAACTAGGAAATGTCTATTTGCAATACCCCCCCCCCCCTCAAAGAACAAATTAGATATAATTTCTTATAAAATAAAACAAAAACATTCATTGCTTCGCTCAAAATCTAAATTGTATGTTAGTATATTACTCACCTATGAACATTCCTTTATTATTGAGAAGTGCCAATTAATTCACGTACGTTCACTAATTCATTTCTCATAATATTTTTACAATAAAAGATAATCTGTGGAACATTTTATCACATAGAAGAATTATTCATTAAATTCTTAATTTTTGTTTGCAGGAGTTTTGCGAGAAACTTGGAAACATACAAAATGTTGACACGTTTGAAACCTCCGCGTTCAGCTTTTGATGAATTGGGACGTGGGTTGGTAAGTTGATCATTTAGTTAAAATATATTTTTTTATTTTAATAATATTTTAATATTTCTTTTTATTAATTTAAACGATATTGTTTGATATTTTTTCCATGAATTCCTTAGAGTCTAAATCGAGTAAGTAAATTGATTTTCCAATTTGTAGCGCAATATATTATTATTGCAACATCATCACACACATATAAAAAAAAAAATTACATTAAAATTATTGTTTTTATATAACAGCAAGATACATTGTGGGGTCAGGTAAGATGACAAGTAGAGGAGTAATGATATTTTTGGAGTATTTTGATTTTAAAGCTTTATTACACCTTTAATGCGTGATTTAAAATTAAAAATTAATGAAAAAAAAAAAAAATAATTATAAATTTAAACATTTTATCAAATTTTATTATGTATTGTATTTAAAATAGGTTTAATAGTTGTATTAGTGTTAACTACTCGTATTTATTTTAGTGTGTTTTGATTGGGCTTATGTTATATTGTAATGCAGATTATTTTTCTACTGAGATTTTAATAGTAGTTCTTATTTTATAAGCGAAATTAAATTATGGCATATTAATAATTTCGAGTAATTGACAATTATAGGAAGGTTATACTCTTGCTGTAATGCACATCGGAGCTCCTGCATGCGGTATGAATTCTGCTGTTCGTTCATTTGTACGAAATTGCATCTACAGAGGTGACACTGTTTATGGCATTCATGATGGTGTAGAAGGTTTAGTCGCAGGAAATGTTAGTATATTTTTTTTGTAATTAAAGGCTAGCTATAGCGTTAAATAACTCTTTGGTTCCTTAGATTCAAGTAATGCAGTGGTCTGATGTTACTGGCTGGGTCGGCCAAGGCGGTGCTATGCTGGGTACAAAGCGTACTCTTCCAGAAAAGAGAATGCCAGAAATTGCTGCTAGGCTTAAAGAGTTCAACATTCAAGCACTTTTGATAATTGGAGGCTTTGAGGTTAGTAACATGTGCAATGAGCATTTTAGATTTGAAATTTGTATTAACTTGATTATTTTAGGCATACCAAGCTGGAATTCAGTTAGTTCAGAACCGTAAAAATTTCCCAGAATTCTGCATACCGATGGTTATAATACCATCAACTATTAGTAACAACGTGCCTGGTACAGAATTTTCATTAGGTTGTGATACCGCTCTAAATGAAATCACTGAAGTTCGTAATTTTAATTATTATTGCCTTTTATAAATCTTAATAGCTTATATATGGTTACAATTTTTTACTTCAGATTTGTGATAGAATTAGACAGTCTGCTCAAGGTACTAAGCGACGGGTATTTGTTATTGAAACTATGGGTGGTTACTGTGGATATTTAGCCACTGTTGCTGGTTTGGCTGGTGGCGCTGATGCAGCTTATATATATGAAGAGAAATTCACCATAAAAGATTTGCAAAACGATGTATATCATATGGCTTCAAAGATGGCAGAAGGTGTTCAACGAGGTTTGATATTAAGGTCAGTTTCTAAATAAAAACAAAAACTTAACACTAATTTTTTACAAGTCTAAGAATTGTGTTTTTATTTTTAGGAATGAAAAATGTAGTGAGAACTACAACACTGACTTTATATTCAGACTTTACACTGAAGAAGGAAAAGGTTTATTCAGTACTCGTATGAATGTTTTAGGTAAAACTTTTGTAATATTTTTAATTACCTAATCTAATTAAATAGTTAGGACTAAAAAATATATATATATATATATATAGTTTGTAATTAATTTTATGGTAAATTGTTTATCATAAATGAATTTATCTAGGTCATATGCAACAAGGTGGTTCACCTACTCCATTTGATCGTAACATGGGGACAAAGCAAGCAGCAAAATGCGTGGAATGGTTAGTTGAAAAATTGAGAGAATCTACTAGACCAGATGGAACAATTTATACAGATAATCCAGATACGGCTGCAATGATGGGTGTTATAAGACGGCAGTATCGTTTTACACCTTTAACTGATTTGTTGCCTCTTACTAATTTTGAGTAAGAAAATTATTTTAATGTATTTTGTATTTTACCAATATAAATATTTCATTGAAAATCATCACAGATAATTTAAATTTATGTATTGACTGGAAAGTAAATGGTTGTAAGAAGAAATTTAAATTTTTGAATCAAATTAATATTTAATTTTTTATAATATTGAGAGGACATTTTTTTAACTGAGAATATTTTTTTTTGAAAAGGAATATTAATCAAGCGTTTTGTTAGAGTTGTTTGAATGTTGAATAAAAATTTAAAGTACCGTAATTCTCAATGTAAAATGATAAATTATTGTTATTTACAGGCAGCGTATAGCTAAAACTCAGTGGTGGTTAAAATTGAGACCACTCTTACGTATACTTGCTAAACATGATAGCGCGTATGAAGAGGAAGGTATGTACATAACAGTTGAGGAAGGACTTGAAGCGGATACACTGTTAGCTTAAACGAAACACTTTACTGATTATATGTTTTTACTGAAACCCTGTTATTTTTATCTCAATAATCAATATATTAATAATCAATAGGTACATTTAAATTACAAAAATTAAAAATTCACCTGATTAATAATAATTATAGTTTATACATTAGTAAACACTCTAGTCATCATGTATAAAGTAGATAATACTTATATTCTCAACAAATTATTTATCAATATTGAAACTATTGTAATTACGTTTAGACTGTTTTTTAGATAAATATTTGTGTTTATCAGTACAATGCTATCTAGTTTAATGTTTGATCAATAAAATAAATATTAAAAATTATTTAATGTAATCAATTAATTTGTTGTTAAAGTAACTAATCATTTTCTGAATATTTCTTATTATATACAAATATCTTACATTTACTACTTAACATAAAATAAGTGTTAGCTATTGTTTTTAGACTTGGATTTTTTTTTTTTTTATTGTTGTAAAATAAAACCATATCAATTCGACAATTCAAGTATTTAGCAAAAATATTATTCAATTAATGGATAACTCAATTAGTAAAATAAAAAATATACAGTCAATGCCAACCAGATGTGATATTAAATTTCTTCTATTATCCTCTAACTATCCTTCCAATAGAAACTATAAACTATAAAATAAAAATGTTTACAAAACTATATACGAAAACTAATGATTGTACACATTATTATTATTATTATTATTATTATTAAAATTAAAATTTAACAAGTTATACATTGTGTGAAGTTAAAAAAATATTGTTGACAAATACTATTTGTAGTGTATTATTATGTTTATTATTAATTAAAAGTTGTGTATGAGCATATTAAAATAATAATGTAGAGATAATCCAACAATTTGAGTTATAAGAAAAGTAATAAATATTAGTTTGAAATGTTATGTTTGTATTCCAAGCAAAAATTACATAATATATTAATTAAATATTATCAAAACAAAATATAGTTAAATATATTTTAAACACCAATATAAACAACTTTTTAAGTACTTTGTATACTATGTATATTTATTATTTAAAAAGAAGTATTTTATGAGTCTTATACTGCAGAACAGGTTTAATACTTATACTCCAATTAATTATTTTTGTGATCAGTCTATGAGATTTATTCTTAATAATCTAATTTTATAGAGACAATGTTAAAATTTTAAGTATTTAATATAAAGTATGTATAGTATATTAATAATGTACCTGCCTACTACTAAACACATGTCACATATAACTTATTTATTTATTTATAGTATAACATAGTTGTGTGTATACCTAAGTTGTTGTTTATATGCCTGAATCTCATTGTAAAATTTAAAGAATATATTACTTTTTAACCTATTAATATTTGGAATGAAGTCAAAAAACTCCATTTGAATTATAAAAACAACCAATTCACTAATTTTCCACTCCAAGTGTAGAAACTTCATCAACAAGTTGATAAAGTAATAGACATTATGTTAAATTTGAATTAAATAATAATTTAATATTGTTGGTGGGTACTAGGTATACAAAAAATGAAAAGATTTGGTACTTAGATTCTCAAAGTCAAAAACTGTCACTTTATTTGTCATTATATATAAATATGTTGATATTAAATGCATTAAAGTGAAACCTCTACGTACTGAACACTCTTGTTTGCCAAAATTATACCGGCTTTTCAAAAGATTTAGCTTGTAGATATTTCGTAGTTTTTTTTCCAGGAAAATATACCCTGTTTAGAGGGTTAAAGGAAGTTTCACTGTATTTATAGTAACTTAAACAGTTATTAAAATATTATCTCTAACTAGTGTTATCATTATTAATTTTTATATTTTTAAATTCCTTATAATATTAAGAATCTAACTTTAATTGGTTTTTAAAAATGTTCATGCCTCTTGACACTGATTATGTATTTAGTAGGTGAACATCAAAAATGCGAAATAACTTACTATTGTTTATTTTGTTATCCTCGTAGTATTTCAATACCGGACATAAATTATGGCGGATTTTAGGTACCTACTCGAGAATAAAATGCCCTACAACAGAGTACAATCTAGGTCTATACAGAAATTGTTGAGTAAATATTTAAATATATTCTGAATATTTTAATATAAGTACTACTGGTGTGATCATAACAAGGTGGCTCCGGGGAGTAAATAGGGAAGTCACTGACTATTGAAATGAGTTTTAGACTAGATGCGACTAGAGCATGTACCTACTCATCTGGAGTCTGGACATTTTGTTATTATTAACTAAGTTGTTCGTGTTACTTAAATTTGTGTATTTTATCATGCCATATTTCAGTTTCGAGTGTTGAAGCGGACATGTTACAACACCCTCTAATAACTTTGAGTTGCCCACCCCTATAATATTAATATATTACCATACATATTCGTCTCATGATATGTTCGGTACCTATGATATTAATATAAATACAGTAACGTTTTCAAAAAATGATTGGACAAAAACAATAGTCCTCTTTCCGCCTCTTTCAATGGCTAGGTACCTACCTATATTTATATTTTTCAAGTTTTCGCATTAACCTATTTTTCCAACAAAATTAAGATTAATATAAAAAGTTAAGGTAATGCACACACCCAATAAAAATACTTCAGCCAATTCAGCAATAAATTATTTGATTTTAGAGAATTGAGAATTATAGCTAAGTAAGATAAAGGTACTTGATGATAAATGGGTCCTTTGTACAAAGTAGTCCTACTATTGTAAGAACAAGATTTCTAAAGAATAAGAATAAATGAATCTGAATTTTTAAACTATACCTATCTTAAATTATTGACGACTTATGACTAGGTGTTGAATAATCTCTGTATAATGTATTTAAATTAAAAATTAAAATTTCAAGGGCTGGCCAGGTATTTTAGAATTTGCGAAATGTCCGGGTTCGCTGAATACACTGTAATCATGGCACGAGTAGATAATATACAATGGTTTAGATCTTAGTATAATAATGTAATACAGTACCTATATTATAAGGCAGTTGTATTTTGAAGCTTAAAGTACACGTTATTAAAAAAAAAAATCGTGTCATTTTAGCATTGTGTTTTCACAGTTGTCATGTAAATGGGTATCTCTTGAAAAAAATTACTATAGGTTACATGATATTGATCAGTTTTCACTAACTATAATTCACACAATATTGTACGTAATATTGCATAATATTACCAAAATATCTGTATGACTGTATGGCACGGTTGGTTTAAGATAATATCTTAAATTGCGCTGTATTTTTAGAAGACGTACTTTATAGGTACCTACCTACATATCACCTATTCCTATATACAAGGAACATAATGTTAATAGTATAAACTATAAATAAACTTCAAACACGTCATTATTTTAAATATGAAAAGTAATAAAAATTTATATTTTGAAGAATTAAAATATTTATACCAAATGTTTCTTAGTTTCTATACGCATAATTAAATTATTTTATATATAAACAACGATCACTGGATGCTCCCTTCTATCACGCCTATATGCCTTGTAGTTTGTACAATGTACATAAAATTCTAAAATTTACTTATTGCATCAATTGAATATAAATTGTAAATATAAATTTTTTTATTACAAAAATAAAATTAAAAAACGCTATTCAAATATAAATATATTATACAGTACAAACAGACTCAAATCTACAATAGGCATTAGCCATTAGATTCTATTATGTAACTATAATTTATGTTGTATTACTTTTCTAACTGAAATTAAAGTATATTTATAACTTATTGTCTATTGGTTAATTACTTTGGAAACTTCCTGCATTGCCGTACCTAACTATTGGAAAAGTAATAAGGGATTTAATATATATTAAATCATTGAAGCTGTTTTTCCCAAAGTAAATTTCTTCAAATGAACTGCAGGGTTATCGATAAAACTAATAATACCAGTTAATTATCAATCAGAAGGTGTTTTTTTAAAGTTTTTTAACACTAGGAAGACCACCTCAATGATAGGAAAGTTATCATTATGTTCAAAAATGATTTTATTTTAAAATTTAGAAAGATATTCTTTATTTGGTATATTAATAAACAATTTATTTTTTATTTCGAAACAATAGTCAGATATGTCAATTTAAAAATGCTTATTTTTAAATAGCATCACTTGGTTTTGTTATCAGATTATACTTATACATATATAATTTTTATACAATTTATAAATAGATATAAATTATACATTTTATTATTTTAACATTATTCTCAGTGTTGGATTGGACTAGTAGCGGCCCGAGTTTTAGAAGTTAACCATACCAAAATTCATTAAAATGGGTTAGAAAAATTAATCTTAATACGGATCTACAAATGTTATAGTGAAACTCAGTAGCTCGGTGATCGATTCTATCTAGATCTAACTATTAATGACTCACAAAAAAGGAACTTTTTTTATTTTTTTATTAAAAATATATTACAATCTGTTTACACATAAAACAATAAGTAACAATGATGAGTGATTTAAAGAAGACATGTCACACATGAAGAGGAGACTGTCCAGTGACAGAACCTTAGAAAATTTGAGTTCGGGATTTGAAATTTATTTTCTTATTTTTTTTCTTATTAGATTAGAAGGTCTCTAGCCCAATTTCTTTTTAACCTTCGAGGAATATAAAGAGGTAGTGTGAGAGAAGACATGTTTTTGATAAAGGGGTTAGAATGATTAATTAATTTGGAATGGAATTTTTTATAGTAGCTTTTAGCAAATTCATTAACTGTTGGAAGTTTTAGGTCGTTATGGGGAGCTGAATTTGTGATATACCACGGAGCACCGGTTTAGAGTCTTAATGAGATGGATTGGAAGGCTTGGATGGGACTAAAAGGAAGACTTATAGGTGAAAATGAACTAAATTGATAGGTTAAGGATTATAGTAAAATACATCATAATATGACTATTTTTGGAAATTTTTGTGAGGTATAATTGAAACTTTTAGGGCTTCTTACTAAAAGATTTTAAGGTTATCTAAATAAACAAAACACGTTAACATATTTTTTATTAAGTATTGTATTTTTGATAGGTTGAAATAACAGTATATCTGTTAAGTTTTATTGTATTTCTTAATTTAGTTTTAGTATCTGTAATTATCAGGCTTGTATGGCCCTTCAACTGGAATTCCAAGATACTTAGATTGGTCAGGAGTGAGCTTAGTCAACTTGACACCCAAGTGATCCAAATGCAGAGCTGCTACTTCTTCGTCTAATTTCTTAGGCAATACATATACATCATTTTTGTATTGTTCTGATTTGGTAAATAATTCAATTTGTGCTAAAACTTGATTAGTAAATGATGTGCTCATAACGAATGATGAATGTCCAGTAGCACAACCTAAATTCACCAACCTTCCTTCAGCCAAAAGAATTATGTGTCTGCCATTGGCCAATGTGTATCGATCGACTTGGGGTTTGATGTTTACTTTATCAACAGCATTTTTTTCCAACCATGTCACATCAATCTCACAATCGAAATGACCAATATTACAGACTATAGCATCATCTGGCATATGTGGGAAGTGTTCACCAGTGATAATCCCTTTACAACCTGTTGTTGTCACATATATTTGACCCTTTGAACAGACTTCTTCCATAGTGGTTACTTCAAAACCAGCAATAGATGCTTGAAGCGCATTAATTGGATCAATTTCAGTGACAATAACACGACCACCAAAAGCTTGTAATGACATTGCACATCCTTTGCCAACATCACCAAAACCAGCAACAACACAGACCTTTCCTGCTATCATAATATCTGTTGCACGTTTTACACCATCAATCAGGGACTCACGGCAACCATACAAGTTATCAAATTTACTTTTTGTAACCGAATCGTTTACATTAATAGCCGCCATTTTTAAAATACCTTGTTTTTTCATTTTATATAGATTGTGAACACCAGTAGTTGTCTCTTCAGATACTCCTTTGATGCCATCTAAAAACTGGGGATATTTCTCATGTACCAGTGTGGTCAAATCACCACCATCATCCAAAATCATATTTAAAGGATTACCATCAGCAAACACCAAAGTTTGTTCAATACACCATAAGTATTCTTCTTCAGTTTCACCTTTCCAGGCAAACACAGGAATTCCAGCTTTAGCAATTGCTGCAGCAGCATGATCTTGAGTACTAAATATGTTACAGCTAGACCACTGTACTTCAGCCCCCAGTTCAACTAGAGTCTCAATAAGGACAGCTGTTTGAATAGTCATATGAAGACAACCAGCTATACGAGCACCCTTGAGAATTTTGAGCGGACCATATTTTTTACGCAAAGACATTAAACCAGGCATTTCTTTTTCGGCTAAAATAATTTCTTTGCGACCCCATTCAGCAAGAGATAAATCTGCAACTTTGAACTTGTGGGTGGCTCCGTTTTCCATTTTTCTTTTCTTGATTGACGTTATTTTGAATGCTTTAAATATCTATTAAGTCAAATTAAGAAAATTAGATAGTAATCAATTTTATGGTAACTACTAATTAAAAGATCATAAAATTAATCTCAACATGATTAACTATAATTATGGAATTTGGATCATTCATTTATAAGGATTTTAGAATTTGTTAATGAAATTTGGGTTTAATAGTATTGATATTTCTATTAACTGGTTAATTAATTATAATAAATAGTAAATACTGTACATCATTATAGCTAATGTATTATGTATAAAATACTTGTATATATTATTCTTTTCTAAAATTATTAACAGAATTTATAACTCATCCATCACTGCTATTGGACTTTTTTTAATAGACAAGCAAATAATAAATTATCAAATGCCACTAGAATATGCCTAACTAGTTTTGTTGTGTTTGGTGATAGGCACTAGGAGTTCTTGTTATTTCATACAATTGATTGTTAGAATTGTGTTCATTTATTATCGACTTTCACAAGGTCTATAAAGATATAAATAACAATTCTGATTCTTAGTTAACACTTTTTAAATGATATAACTAGAAACGTTTGTAGTGGTTTTTATAATAATTCTGAGAATAGTTCTTAATTCATTTGATACATGTCTTTTAAAAACTGTTAGCTACATATGAAATGTAATTATGTATTTAATATTCAAAACATGCTGAGTTACAGTAAGTAATTTACCAAGATAGGTATAATAAGAAATAATAATTTTTTAAGAATGTAGTAAAACATTTTTATTTTTTTATCATTAAGTTTGATTTAAAAATTTTTGTAGCAATATAGGTAAAGTACTCGTACTTGTTTCAAGATACATTACATTATAATTCTGATCATCTATTTCTAGGTATATTAATTAATTAAGAAATGTGCTTTAACAATACAATTTTTTTTTTCAAATAAATTGATGCATAACGAGTACCTAGTTTCTAGATTATTATAATTTTACTAAGGATTATAATTTAAAGGTAATGTAATAATATTCCTTAATAACAGTTTAATATCAAATATAAAATAAAAGTAATACCTAATCATATACAGGGTGATTTTTTAAGCATGCTCGCCCCATTTTTATGCTTAAATTATGCATATATTCAAATTTTGATTTTTGGAATATTTAAGTGTAGTTAAAGGCGATATTTTTGAGTACTTAGATTTATCACAACTTTTAAGGAGTATCCTGTAGCGATACCAACTTTGGTTTTTCAAATGACAACCTATATGTTTTAAAGCAAAATGTGATTCAGATAATTTTTCTGAAAATTTTGACATATTGCAATCAAAATTCGAACGAAAACTTCCAGAGTTATTCTACTTGAAATACTAAGGAATAAGGATAAAAGTCTAATACTTAAATGTCTACGTTGTAAATGGATACGATAATTATAATTCGGTATACAATATAAAAATAAAATATTTGTTAATAATCACTACTTATTACTAAATGGCCAAATATTGCATCTGACAATTTTCAAAAGAAAAGAAAATATGAATAAAATAATATCCTTTTTATTTTATCCATGTTACCTATACCTTATAGGCAACGTTAATATTTGTATAGCATAGGTATACCTACTTATAATAAAATACCGAACAATAGTGTACAATAGCACAAATGCGAAATATGTACGTGTATCCATTTACAACGTAGGCATTTAAGTATTAGACTTTTATCCTTATTCCTTAGTATTTCAAGTAGAATAACTCTGGAAGTTTTCGTTCGAATTTTGATTGCAATATGTCAAAATTTTCAGAAAAATTATCTGAATCACATTTTGCTTTAAAATATATAGGTTGTCATTTGAAAAACCAAAGTTGGTATCGCTACAGGATACTCCTTAAAAGTTGTGAAAAATCTAAGTACTCAAAAATATCGCCTTTAACTACACTTAAATATTCCAAAAATCAAAATTTGAATATATGCATAATTTAAGCATAAAAATGGGACGAGCATGCTTAAAAAATCACCCTGTATATTCAACATAATATTTATTTTTATAGTACTTAGTACCTATATTTGCACAAAAATATCAATGCTAATAAATAAGTATAAACTACCTTATACATGTCTAAATATTAAGTTATATAAGTATCCAATTGAGAGATTAATTTTAATATAAAACTATAGTAAAAGTAACATATTATTACAACCCTCTCCTTCCTGTCCAAGAGAAACCACTACTATAATTATTTTTAATATCACACAATGAATTCTTGTGCACACAATGACCCAGGACATAAAATACAGAATGACAGCAGTGGTGAACGCAGGGGGAAGTTAGACCTCCTCCACCAAAATTTTTTTCTGAATTCACTACTGATAGATAATAATTAAAAAACAGTTGAGGCTTAGAACTGAGATTGGATGGATATTGAATTAAGTTTATGTGTGATCAAAATTAAATTAACGTTAGTGTGAAAGAAGTTGACCGACAGGCAATGTAGATTTAAATGCCCTAAACCACTAAGCCATGTTATTCAATGGTGGAATTCCTAAACAATTAATTTTGTTTAGATTGACATATTCTACATTTGTATCAGTATAGGTACCATTGTACCACTGAATCAGTTTGTTAATTCTATTAAGATCGTAGTCATTTATAATAAATGGAATTCCGATTGCAAATGTAACAAAAATAATAAAATATAATAGGTAAATCTGTTGATATTAAATGCCTATTGGCTATTCTTATTATTATTAAGTAGGCATTCATGACCGACATACAATTTCAGTTAATTCTCAATTATTATCAAAATATAATAATATACCTAATGTAATACTTACACGTTTAGGATGCGAATGGAAACCACACGACTGCGTGGAGACTTGAAAAATAGAAAAGTCCGGAAAGTGAAAACTACGAACAGTTTACCACAATTGCTGTAGTTTCGTTTCGAACGAACCGGCAAATGGTAATAGGGATGGCGTGATGAAATGCAATCGTTATTGCTCCAATGATCGTAACCGGCCTCATGTGTCGTGGTCGTCGCGTGTGTGAGAATGAGAAAGAAAGAATGAGCGAACTGTGAGTTTGTGAAGGACCGCCGCTATCTTATTATCTTATTATATTCTTACAATTATTATTGTATACCGTATCGTCTGTATTGTGGTTCATACTTTGCAGGATTGCGTGGGGACGGGTACAGTTTTCCCGATTTTGATAACAACTGATAACATCGAACCTGATAAGAACGAAAAAAAAAGGCTCTTGCCAACCTATAAAAGTTAGCACAAATCCGAATTCCCGCATCGTTAACCAGCAATTATATAAAAAATAAAAATATCAGTTTAATACCAATAGTGATTTTTCGAAAAATTCATACCAAGAAATTTAGTCTTCTATAAAATAAAACCCTGTTTAGTTATATTTTAATCAGTGAAGTTAGGCTTTAATCATTATACATTTAAATTTTATTTTAATTCATTGATCAATGTCCAATTATCTTAATAAATTATTTTAAACTTTATATTATGATTTAGATTCATTTTATAAGCAATTTGGCTTTTAAAATCGTACTAAAGGTTACCATTGTATTATAATATATTATATTATTATAATATTGTAATCTTTTGATTGAAGTGCAGCTAATATTAGAGAATGTATTTAAACTTACTGAGCTATAATAATTAAATTGTGTATGCAAATTTGAATATGCCAAACAAAACTAATTACTATTTAGTCATATTTATTAGAAATGTATATAATTTATTTTTATTTTTAAAAACATAATTAACTATGGTAGTCTAAAAATATTATTAAATTCTTCATAGGCTTAAATTATGGATTATATATTTTGTTAATCAGTGGTTGAATTGGAAAAATAAATAAAGGTGGGCTCTAAATGAAGTTTAACAATTAAGCTAATCAATTTAATAGTAACCCTATTCCTTGATGAATATAATAATGGGGTACGCTTTAATTTGAAGAAAAGATGAAGAGTAGCTCAGTCCCTCCCGCGTCCTCCCCAAATTCAACCACAGTTGTTAATTAAATAAAGGTAGCATAGCCAATTAGAAAAAATTTAGTAAAACAATATATTATAGTATTCATACATCCAGTAATTGAATTTTCATGAAATACATTTTATTTGTTTATTTGTAACTTTATAATAACATACATTTTTGTGTGATAAACTATTCTATTTATTTATTTATTTAATAGATATCAAACGTTAGAATAATTTTTGCTATATTGATAAGTAACAATAAAATTGTAAGTAATTTCTTATATGTTAATAGTTTTTAAAATATTTTATAAACAAAATTATTTTTTGAGACAAGTATTTTTGTAGATAATAGGTATAATAACTATAATATAAATATAATTTAAATTATAAACTAAACTTGTAATAGGTGTTGTTTATATTATAACAAAATGGTAAATTGCTATGTGCTACAAGCAGTTTTTTTTACTTATTTATCAAATTTATAATAACTATAATATTTATGTACATATTCTTATTGTGTAAAATTGTTAACATAATATGAATTATAGGTATCATGCTTTTTTTAGTTGGTAAAAAAATGAAAAAAATGATATTTATTTTCTTTAAATATTATATACTGAGTTATATTTTTAATTGTTATATAAATTATATAGGTATTGTATTTTCTTTATAATATTACCACAGTAATAATATCATTACATTGTAAGTAATTATTTTTATTGTTTTACGTAAAATCATATTTTGTTTTAAATACGAGTATTTAATATTTTCAAAGTGTTACATTTAATTACTTTTCTAATTGTTATCTAATGTTATATATTTTATTTTCCTTGTACTATTCCCTAAAGCGATATTAGATATTAAGTATTTATTTTGATTTTTTGTAATAAATCATATTTGGGTTTTTTAACATTTTTAAATTATTACATTTAATTAATTATTATGTTGTGTTCCTGGTAATTTGTTTGCCTATACACTGTTACATAGGTGGTAACTATAATATAATACTGCATGTACAAAATCTATTAGCTTATACATTTTTCTAGTTTTTCAATATAACTAATTATCTTAACATTAATTATGAATGTTCAAATACCTACTTGTGTTAAGACTAGGTTAAACTGTCCAATGACTGATGTTTTAAAACTGAACTTTGTGTTATTTTTAATGTGTATGATTCAGTATCCTTTCAAATGTGTTTATTATTATGTATTAACCATATATTTTGGAAAATAAATTAATAATACTGAATTTTTGAACAAAATATTAAGTTCAACTAGTCCTTAATTGTTAAATAACTGGAATAGTTATCCTAACTTGTTGTCTAACATGAATTTATAATAAATAAGTACTTATAAAATAAGCATCTAATTATCTTAACATCAACAATTGTGTTTAAGAATCCCATTATAAAAATGTAACTATTTTAGATACTTAAAAAAAAAAAATGTAATCTGCAATGTAACGTTTACGACTCATGGCCATTGTAACCGATGTCTTTTGATCGATAAAAAAAAAAATGTAACTATAATGGATTGAAGAACACAACAGAAATAGAAGATATTCTAAACTAATATTTAGTATAATAAAATAATATACAACCTATACAGAGTGATTTTTTAAACATGCTCACCTAATTTGTATGCATTTATTCAAATTTTGATTTTTGAATTTTTAAATATGCTTGAAAACCATATCTCAAATTTGAGATTTTTGTACCACCTAAGAATGATCCTGTAACAGACAACAGTACAAACTTCTGTTTTTTCAAAACTTTATTTGCTACTTATTATTCAGCAGACATTTATTGATGCACTTATCTAAATAAAAATTTAGTTGTTCTTAAGTACCTACTATGTATTAATTGGATTAAGTAGCTACTAGTTATCAGTGTTAGATTAAATTAAGTTAACCAATAAGTAATAACCCTGTGTGGCTGTGTCCTGTGATCTATAATAAGTATATTATTATTGCTTTACAAATTAGAATTAAACACTAATTATATATTCTAATTACCATAATTCAACATTTCAATACCTAGTATAGCAGTATGTGCATAAATAATAATTAATAATAATTGTATTGTGGAATAATTTAATTACTATTCAGTATTCATTCTTTTTTCGTGGTTATATTTGGAACGCAAGTACGCAATTAGAATGCAACAAATATTTTACTTTTGAGTTTTTGATACCTACTCAGTTTATGTATTTTATTAGGTACATATTAAACATTAAAATAAATTAATGTACCTATCGTACGTATAATAAAAAATAAAAATTCGTTATTAGAATTAAATTAGTAGGTACCTAGGTGGCTAGGTAGTAAGGTATGTAAAATAGACCTCAAACATAGACACTGAGAATAGAATGATCGAGAATCAACAAAACAAACTACAGTTACGTTGTTGGATTAAGATTAACATAGGTGCCTATCTACTGTTAAATACGTTTTATAATATTCAGGGAAGGTAATAGTTTTGTGATGTAATCGTGTAATAAACTAATAAATATAATAATATGTGAATATTAAAATGCAATTTCCACTAACTTTCAAAAATTATCATAGTGTGCAGTGGCACCGAACTAATTTTTTTTAGGTGTGGCAATGGACATTAATTTATATCCACCCACCTACCTCTATGCAGTATGAAACCTAAGCCATGGGGGGCAAAGCCACCACCACCCCAAAGACACTACAGATTTTTTAACTTGGAAAATATAATTTTCATAAATAAATACCTATATATTATTTACTGCATTTTTGCATTATTTCAGTAGGCTACCCCTTTATAAATGTACACACAAAAAGTGGGGGTAAAGTCTATGTACAGCATAACTAGTCGAAATAATCCTTCAATTTCAAACTTTGGGGGTGGTTTCCAATGTAAAAGTGAACATCCTTGGTGCATTATAATGGTCAAAAGTTAACATTTTCCAACAATTTTCAAAAAAATGGAGAAAAACAAAAAAAAAATGAGCAAAACCAGTTTTCGACCAAATCGGTTTACTTATATGGTTGCAATTCAAAAACTAACCACTTTAAATACTTGTATTTAAATACAGTAGTTAAATACAGTTTAATTTTCAAAATGCTTTGACTTTTTTTTGAGTTATTTATAGACCACTGAAATTTTCGATTTTTATGATAATTTTTTTTTTTGAAGGGTCAGTAAAAAAATTTTGGATGACCAAAAAAACTTGAAAATTTAAAACGAGGTTCCTCATGAGTTATTCTTATTGTAGCTAAAAAAAATTAAAAATCATTAGAGACAATTTTTTTTTATAAGCGTTTATAGTTGAAATTTTTACGAAATCTGCGAAAATGCGAAAATTTGCAAGTAATTTTGAAGTTGAAAAATTATAAATTTTTTTGCGTTTATAACTAAGGATTAAAAATACAACACTAAGTTTTCTATAAGTTTTTCTTCAAGTAGCTATAGAGAAAACTCGAAGCATCATTAAAGGAAAAATTTTAAGTGCTTTTGAATTTTAAATTTTTACGAAATAGCGTAACGATAACGATTTATCCTCAAACGATTTTAAATATTTGTTATTATTCAAAAAGTATAAGTCGTAGATACTTGAAAATTTCACCAGTTATTTAAATTGGCATTTTCTTTACATGATTTAATTTTCAAAATATTTTGAAGTTTTTTGAGATATTGATAGACGACTGAAATTTTCAATTTTTCTGAAAATTTTATTTTTGAAGTGTCGATAAAATTTTTTTGGCCCTATCAAAATATTTGAAAATTCAATACAAAGTTTCTCATAAGTTATTCTTATAGTGATTAAAAAATTATAAGAATACATAGGCACAATTTTTTTTTAATAGCATTTGAAGTTCAAATATTGACAAAAATTCGTCAACCCATGAATATTTGCAAATTATTTTGTAGTTCAAAATTCATAAAATTGTTTGTATTTATATCTAAGGTTAAAAAATTCAACACTAAATTTTCCATAAGTTTTGCTTCAAATAGCTATAGAGAGAATTTGAAGTGCCGTTATAAGAAAAATGTTTTGAGCGTTTGAGTTTTAAATTTTTATGAAATCGCGTAACGATAACGATTTATCCTCAAACCAGGTATATGTTATATGTATATGTATGATATAAGGTATTATAAATTATGATAACTACATGCAATGTTTTTGGAAAAATTGATTAACCATGCCTTATGCAAAATGCGTCCTAAAATATTTGTTTCAAAATAGAATATATGACAATATGTAAATATAATATATCATAGATTGACAAATCATCTCCGTTCAGAATCGTTTTTCGTATACAATGATACCTATTATTGCATTCAAATTTAACCTACCCTAGTCAGAGGTCCACCCCACTCCCTAATGTACAGCAGAGCGACATCCACTTACCCGCTTTTTTCTAGTTACTAAAATATATTAATTTATAATTTTTTGGAGATGAGTGTTCAGTTTATGTGAATAATTTGGCCATTGGCTGAACGAGGGGGGTGTAGAAGTCCCCTGTCCAAGTTTAAAATGTGCACTCCCAAAAAGGGGGAAAGTGACTGGCCATCGTCATATGAAAGTATACCAAAAATGATGAAAAAATACCCTTTAAATAGTTGGTCTAACTTTTTTATTTTTAAATTATAGGCAATTAACTTTTTTTATCAAAACTAACCTATCGCTCATTTGTTTATATATCTTAAAAACTTTTCAACATTTTGACTTAATTTTGGTATTACAATAATGTTTTCTTTTTATCCTGTTAGAAAAATGTCTATCAGAAGTAGTGCTTCGATTTCCACATATTATAAAGGTAGTATCTTTTTTTTAGCAAATTGGATCCAGGTGGTACTTAAAGAAAGTAATTTTTTGATTCTCTCTTATTTAACGCCACAGTAAAAAACCACTGAAAAATTACAAAAGAACTGGATTTTAATTTTGCTTTGCAAAAAATCTTTATTTATCACCATAGAAACGAATAATATTTAAATATCAAATAAAATAAAATATTCTTTCGTCCGCTCAGAATCGTTTTTTTATCGAATGTAATCATTGCATTCAAATCGAATACTGTAAGACTACACTATCCTGTCCGAGGACCGAAGGGACGATGGACAAACTTTCTACACCGCAATGCTGACCTACTCTTTTTAATTTTAAATCTATTTCAGTGTTATATAAACTACAATACTACATAGAACATACACGCAATTAAACAAGCAATGTGAAAATGATTATTATTAAATGGAAAAAAGTTATCATTTACTAATTAACTCGTAGTAAATATTAAATTATTTGGAGTACCTACCTAATCCTTTTAAAAATTCAAATGTTTGATAAAAAAAATGTTTACTTTTTCAAATTAATAAATCGGCAGGACCTAGGATCGACTGGAAGTTTTTTGAGGACATGGTGAAATGTGCGGATATATTTTATTATAATGGTTAATATATATTCGTGGAGATCATGAAATTTTTATTTGAATTAAATTAAAAATAATTATATATACCAATTTTATTCATCTAATAAAAACATTGTCTACAATATTAACTGTAGACATAGCTACACAGTTTAACACATCCATGTAGTCTTGTGTAAACTACTTTTGAAAAGTGTTTGGAATAAATACTCGAATACTTATGAAAGATATATTTTATATTTTGATTTGTGTCACTCTATTCTTTCAAGGGCTACAACAAAGATTGTTACCAATTCATAAATATTAAATATTGAGCGATATATAACAAATAGTTTGGAAAGTGAACAAATTTCAAATAAATATAATTTTCATTCAAGCAAAATCATGTTAAAATATTTAGTTCTCATTTTGATTATTTAATTTTGTTAACCTATAAATTGTATTAGGTACCACTATAAAAACAAAGTATGTATGTTGTATATATTTTACATTAGCAGTTATTTTTTTTTTATAAATGTAATATGAAAACTAATGGAATGAATGGTGTGGTGGTGTGGGGGCTTTGCCCCTACGGGTCAGTGAGCTTTTCACTATTTGTGCACCCCAAAAAATATTGGTCTAGTTGCGCCAATGAATTTGGCATTAGACGTTCTTTTCATCACACATTATGGTAAAAATTAATTTAACATGATAAATGTTTATTCTAAAATGTTGTTGTGTGTTGAGGTATATGTTTCATTACTCATAAACTTAATGTTTATTTTAATCAAACTTAATTTTCAATAGCTTATGATTACATTCTATAATTCTCAAGCACTGTACTAAGGGGTGGCGAGGGAAGGCTTTAGTCCTCTCTAAAAATGGTCCAACCCAAATAAACCAAATATAAAAAATATAACATAGCCCCACATGCTATTTTTATAATAGATAAATTATTATTTTTAAATACTTATAAAATATATTTTTTAATTTTTAAAAATTAACAAGTATTTTATTTATTTATTAGTTAGTTTATTAAGTAATTACTAAAAACAATAATTTAATTTATATTGATCAAACAAAAGTAAAAAGTACCTAGTTCAATAATTCAATCATAAAGGATCATCATGTTATAAAACTAAAATTAAATATACTTTAATTTGTACATCATTTTTAAAGTTGTTATTTGAAGTCTGTATTTAAATATTTCCTTATTTACATAAAACAAAACAGCCTTTTAGCCATATAGGTAACATTATCAAAACATTGTACCTACAATGCATATATTATCTATTGAGAACTTAGAATTTAAAAAATTTGGTATAGTGTTATAAAATTTAAATGTGTAGTATATGTTAAAATAAATTAAATTATATAATTAAGTAATCTCTTTTGTTTTTGAAAAAAATAATGCATAAAATGTATCTGCTCAGCTCAGAATCCCTTGAAAAAAAAGGTTTAGTGCCAATGTGTCATTATACTATTATAGTTAAGTACAGTATAGTGTAGGAATATTGCAAGAATTTGGATTTGTTTTTTAAATTACTGTATTATTTTGATTATTCTGTTTATTAAACACAAAAGAAATTCACTATATCAATTAATTATTTTATTATCATTGTAGCAAAAGAAAGGTAATGTGTTTAGTGCTGTATATTAAGTATGTTTTCTAGCAAACTGTATAATATAATAAATAAATAAATATATTTATTGTAGAAACAGTAAAAAATATAAAGGAGAGAATACATTTGATATTTCCAATTTGTTCAGCACTTGGACCATTAGAACTCGATATTTTTCAGATATTAAATCCCTTAAAGTACCATCTGCTAAAGAAAGTGATGTAGCATGTGATAATAATCAATGTATACAAACAAATTACAATACAATTAAAGCAATTATAATATTTAATATGCCTTATAATACCATTTATTTTGTAATTTGTAGTTAGTATATTGATAACCATTAGTTATAATTGATAAGCGGTAGTTAGGTTTTTAGATATTTTAAAGGCGAATAAAAAGGATTTTAGTATTTTTATGTTGGCAAAGTTGGTCGGGTAAAAAAAAGCAATATCTTATGCGGGAATTTTATTTTTTCAATGTTGGCTAAACTGATCTCCCGAATTTTGATTTTGATGATATCTGCTGTTATCAAAATCGGGAAATCTGTACCAGCCCCGATTGCGTGTTTTTAAAACATCGATAATGATCACGTTAAACATAAATCGATAGTATTAAGGTGTGAAAAATAAATTTCAAAGAATCGACCGGACTGGTAACTGATCATTTTTGAGTGGTACGGTAAAGGAATTTGTAGACGAATCTCAAAAAAATTACAGTTTTGAATTAATTTATATTGATAGCCCTAGCTGCAAGTTTGATTGTTGTATATTATCAGTAGGCTCACTAGGCTCCTAAAATCGTTCTGAAAACCTGGGAATTGGGATAATCATAGATATTGATAATATCTCTATGGACCAAGATGCCAAAACATTATCAGCTGTGTCGTTATCACTACCAGCTATCTGTCATATTGTATTCATATTATATTATTGTACTTTGTTTTCGCCAAAAATTTAATAAACCGATTTGGTAATAATAATGTAAATTTTAAACTCAAACATTTGTCGACCACAAGTCCACAATAAAATATCGGCATTCGCAATCGTGTGAGAGCCAATTCAGATTTAACCCTCCAAACATTGCTAGCTAGCATCTAGCATCGGACCTCGCACAATGAAGTTCATAATCAGCACGTCTCGATGCTATGCAGCCACTAATTGCAGATTGTTGAATTTTGAAAATAGGATATACAAAAACAGTCGATATTTCAGGTACGTGTGTTAGTCTGATGAAAGCGGATCATTTGTCTTCCTCAGTATTGTTTGATACTTGTTTATTCTGTATGTTCATCGACACACCAGACGAATATTGTGTTTGACAATTTATCAGATATATTATGTCTTATGAGTTTACTCAGTTGGGTATAAGGTCCATTTAAGTCCATATGAGTCCATCTACTTGTACATTTTCTATTTGTCCTTATTTTGCATTCTGATTAGCTGGTGTTTAGCAGATGAAACATTTTGTTTTTAAATGCTAGCCACCTGATTGTTTTTGTTGAGAGATATTAGTCTTTAGCCAAATATCTTATGCCTTGTAATGTAGAAGCATTCTTTTAAAATACCTACAAAAATTGTGTGGACATATTTTTATGTCATATCTTCCACCAGTCCCAACTTCCTATTATTTTCATTTCTTTTAAGTGTGTTAATGCAATGTGCCAAGTTTAAACTGTTGTAATAGTTTTATATTTTATCAACACTAGCTTCTATTATACATGGGTGCCCAAAGCTAACATATAATTTAATAAAGCTAATATATTGATAATTTTGTATGATGAAAGCATATTATAATGATTATTATAATCATAAGGTATTTTGCTTATTGGGAAATTTTTATATTTTACATGTACTAGATATACCTACATAACATATTGTTTTATTTTTGCCATAACTTGTTGTGTTCATATTTTTCTGTTTATCCGTTTTCAACTTTCATTTTCAAATTCTTACTAAAATGAAATTATTTTAATATTGGGCTATTAAATTTATATATTTCTCAAGCAAGTTAAAACTACTTATTGTAAACAAGGTTTTATAATGAATTATATAACAGTTCTGTCAACTATAAGCATGACATGTCTTCAAAACCAATCAAACCCTTTAATATTTCCACTGATCTGGATTCTGATGATACTAATGACCACATTCTTCTTTGCATCATACTCTAGGTGTTTTAAAATGGTTAATTTAGTATCTAATGGTTACATTATACAAAAATAAAATATAATAATAGTGTACCTAGTTCTTGCATTAAAATTTATGCTCGAATATATGGTACCTAATTAATTTTGTGATCTTATATTATATCTAAAAACAAATATTTACATTTTTAACCAAGAGAGTATTTTTTAACTGTTGAAGTGCCATTAAATCGTTGAAGATCTCAGTGTATTATTTTGTATAGTTAGTATGGATTGATTGTATTTGATCTTGTTTGGCTTCTAGCCGTACTGATGAGAATATACAACACAAGTAATTAATGAATACTCAAATATTATTTTAAACATTTGAGAAATAATTATTCTGTTAGTCCATATTATTATTATGAAATGAATTCATATGACCACAAAGGTCAAACATTAGGTTAAATTAAGTTTAAAAATATTAAATTTGAGGAAATGGCTTTTAATTTGTTTAACAATTTATTTCTAGGAATTCAGTGGTTTTGCAATTACCAAGCAAGGAACCATTGAAAACAGATACAAAGTCTCCAGTCGTTCCACCCTATATAAGTGGCAGTGGTGTTGATAATGCTACTCAATGTTTGCAATCAATGGAAAAGAAAAATGATTCTTTAAATAACTCTGTTGTTAAGCAAAATGATAATAAATTAGACAATAAACAAAATATGAATGAGATGAAGATCTTAGATGATAATAACTTCACAATGCGACTTGTAAAGAAGATTGAAAAATGGTCGCCATCTACTGCTAAATATGCAAGACTGAGTGTTTTTGGGTGTAAAGTTAGTAATATTGACTTAAATGGATAACAAATATTACATTTGTCTTTTTTATTTCAGTATCTATACAAAGATGTTCTAGTGTTACTGTCAGCCTATAAAAAATATTATAGTAATGATTTGACGTCTTTAACTTATGCCGAGTTGGAGTTGAAATATAGGTTGCCATTACAACTTGTTCGTTTGACACCAATCCTAATTTTTTGGCCTATACCATTTACTAATTTGTTTTTATTTCCTTTAGCGTAAGTAAAAGTATATTTATTTTAAATTATACTATAATCATTGTTGAGAATTATCTTTGGCTCAAACATAATATTGTATAGTTCTAGATTCACTAATATTTTAGTTTGCTGTGGGTATAACCAGGCCCGGCTTAAGTGCTTAAACTCACCTAGGCAAACTTGAGTTTTGCCGCCCCTTACATGTAAATACTACATCAAATTTTTTTTTACATAGTCTTAATTTTGAGTTCATTTTATTTATTCACATACAATTAACAATTAATTAGATTAATATATTTATAGACATGCAAACCCCTACTAATTTAAAAATAAATATATTATAATACAAAAAAGCGGGTAAGTCATGGATGTCGCACTGCTGTAGGTATAGTAGGTTACAAGTGGGTTACTGTAATGGATGGAATTAAATTTGAATCTAATGAGATTAAATATCATTGTATACGAAAAGCGATTCTGAACAGAGATGGTTTATCTTTCTAGGATATATTACCTATAGATTATTAAAAATTTTCAAATTTTAGATTTAAAAGAAAATTTTTTATGAATTTCTAGCTAAAAGTAATTTGCAAATTTTCGTGATTTTTACGTATGTTGTTAAAATTAAAATTTGAATGCTTGTAAAAATATTTTAGGAGCATTGTTTTAAATTTTCAAATCTCAGATATAAAAGGAACATTTTTTATGAATTTCTAGCATAAAATAATTTTACGAATTTTCATGAGTTTTTACGTATGTTGTCAAAATTAAAAATTTGAATGCTTATAAAAAAAAATTGTGACTATGTATTTATTTTATTTTTCAACTGCTATTGTAAAAATATGTTAGGAGCCTTGTATTAAATTTTCAAAACTTAGAATTAAAAAGAAAAACTTTTATGAATTTCTATCTAAGATAATTTCAACATTGCCGTAATTTTTACGTATTTTGTCAAAATTTGAACTTTAAATGCTTATAAAAAAAAATCGTGCCGATGTATTTTTAATATTTTTTAACTGCTATTGTTACAATGTGTTAGAAGCCTTGTATTAAATTTTCAAGCTTTTCTACCGAACAAATACATTTTTATCGATATTTATAGAAAAAAAAACCAAAAAAGTTGAAAAATTAAAATGTCAGTAAACAGCTCTAAACAAATTTAAATATTTTGAAAATTTTATCAAACATAGAAAATGCCTATATAAACATTCTGTCAAAATTTCAAGTATCTGTGGTCATTTGTTTTAGAGTTACTTACACCAAAATAAGGAAATCGCTAAAAGTGAAAATCCAATGTTGTAAAAATTTAAATTTCAAATGCTCATAAAAATGTAATTTGAATTTCCGGTGGAATTTTTATTTGTGATAAAGATTGAAAAACTTTTAAGGAATCTTGTATTAAATTTTCAAATCTAATTAAATCAAAATAAAAATTTTATGAATTTCTAGCTTAAAATAATTTGTGAATTTTCGTGATTTTTATGTATTTTGTCAAAATTCAAACTTTGAATGCTTATAAAAAAATTGTGACAATGAATTTATTTTATTTTTAACTGCTATTGTAACAAAATGTTAAAAGCCTTGTATTAAATTTTCAAGCTTTTCTGCCTAACAAATAAATTTTTATCGATATTTATTTAAAAAAAACTAATAATGTTCGAAAATTTCAAATGCCTATGAATAGTTCAACTTGAGTCGAAATTTTTTGAAAATTGCATTGTGGATAGAATATACTTATATAAACATTCGGTGAAAATTTAATGTATCTATGGTCATTCGTTTTAAAGTTACATCAAACACCAAAATCGATTTTGTCGAAAAATGAGTGTGCGTAAATTTTCCCGTTTTTCCCTTAATTTTTAGTTTGTTTTTTTTCGATTATTTAGAAAAGTATTAAGATTTTTTTACTTTTGACCCCCCAAAATACCAACGAGATTCACTTTCTGATCGAACGAGGTACTGAAGTCAAAAATCGAAGCACTTTTACTGCCCCAAAACGTGATGACAGACACAAAAAAAAAAAAAAAAACACACCGCTCAGAATCTAAAACACACATCATTGTAAAATCAATACATTCATCCCTTCGTTCAGAATCTAAAAACTAATAATGATCGAAAATTGCATATACCTATGAATAGTTCAACTGAAGTCGAACATTTTTGAAAATTGCATGGTGAAAATTTCATGTTTTTATGGTTACTTGTTTTAAGTTACATCAAAAATCAAAATCGATTTTGTCGAAAACTGATTGTGCTTAAAATTTTCTGTTTTTCACTTAATTTTTGTTTGTTTATCCCGATTATTTATAAAAATATTGAAAAATTTGACACCCCAAAATACCAACTAGATTCACTTTCTGATCTAACAAAGTACTGAAGTCAAAAATCGAAGCATTTTTAATGCCCCAAAACGTGATGACAGACGTAAAAAAATAAAAAATAAAAATAAAAACACACATGGTAAAATCAATACATTCATCGTTTCGCTCAGAATCTAAAATTAATAAAAACATAATAAAAATGTTAACATTTTATTAGAACTTGACGACAAAAATGTTAAATGCCACCCCTAAAAAATGCCGCCCTAGGCGTGGCCTATGCCGCCTACCCCTTGAGCCGGGCCTGGGTATAACATAATCATGCACATTTTGGAATGTCATAATATTTTTATTAAACTTCATTAATTTTAGGTTCATATTTCCTAAGTATTTGCTATCTGAGCATTTTTGGACAGATGAACAACTTAAAGAGTATTGGATAAAAGATCAGCAGAATAATTATGAACATAACATGAGAGTTTTTGAGTAAGTTTATTTAACTTTTTAAATTTTTATTGATAAAATATTGATAAATTAATTATATGAAAATATAAATCATCATGTTGTGTTTTTGTATTGTGCATATTTGTACATTATATATTTTATTTATATTTACATTAGCATGTAGATTTGTATGTTAGTTTATTATGTTAGGCATTTGAGTTTAATGGCTGAAGAGTGTTCAGATGATATGCTTTTAAAATGGTTTCGGGTGATTGAATGCCTGGGAGCAGGAGGTGTGTCTCCAGTAGAAGACATTATTCAAGCCATCCCAGTCTTTACTATGTTCCCGTATCATTTTAGTACTTTACCTCGTCAACATATTGTGAGTATTTAATTTAAATACTTGTATTTCTGGTCAAATATTTTTATTATTAATTATTTTTATTTTTATTTATATTAAAGACAGTACTATTGAAAATGTATAACATACACCGTGGATGGAGAAGAAGAGTAAGGCTAAAGAAATTAGCACAATACATACAATTAATGGATAAGGCAATAGAATCCGAAGGTGGACCAGATAAATTAAATGATAGACAATTAAAATGGGTATATTATCTGAGTATTTCATAAATTATTTAATGTCTAAATTTAACAATAATAGTATTGTGCAACACATTTGTATCTAAAACAAATAAATTATAATATTATATTATAAAATCTATTGTTTGTGTTAATTATAAAAATATAAAAATAAATAAAACATTTTATTATATTAATTGGAGATCTTTTATTTTTGTTGCAGGCTTGTTTATTTAGAGGTTTGAGTCCTTTTTCATCATCTAGGGAAACACTTGTTTTATACTTAAAGGACTGGATGAAGATCTCCTCAAAGATTGATAACGATTCACTCAGCTGTATACTCCATTGCCAGGTTTTATTGGCATTAAATCGACCAGAAAATGATGTACTAAAGAAAATGGAATAATAAATGGTGCTATTAATTTGAAAATAAAATAAATAACCATTTAAAACGTAGACAGAATAAGCCATTGTTATACAATGATAAAATCTAGTCTGTACTTTTGTTTTGTAGTACCTATGTTAATCAATATTTTGTAAGAAAAAATTAATATTCAGTGGTATTAATAATATTCTGTCTTGGTGATATTTTATTTTGTTACATTGTAATTTGTAATTTTGTTAATAGAGTTTTTTTTTTTTAAATTTGAGTTATGTCTTTAAATTGCTATTTTACTAAAAAATTATTGTGTTAGATATGACGAAATAATTGATTACATACCTAATGAAACCAGCCTCCAAAATAAAAGTGATTATCATTTGTATAGCCGGTATAGATTTTGTGTTTAAAATAATGAGATAATTGGATTAAGGAATAAGGGATCTTTAAGTGTTAAATAGAAATTGTTATTTAGCCTGTAGACTGCAGAGCATAACAGTCAAATAAAATGTGAGAGAGTTTACGTCATGTCATATTCACTCATTTGAATGAAGTGTACAAAAAGGCGAGTCATTTATTTCAGTTTTTGAGAAGGGGGGTGGGCAAAAGTTTTGACCGAGTCCATAATATACCTAACTAAAAAAAAAAACCATGCTTTAACAGTTACATTTTTATTTCAATATAATATTAGGTATAATACAATTAATAGCTTTTTTACATAATTTTATACATACTAGTTACTATCACGGTTATCTGAAATAAGGCATAAATAACTCACTTTTTCAGGGATAACAATGACTAAATATAATACATTAATACATACTATTATACATATATTACCTCAATTGATGTCCTATTTACGTAATAAAACAAACATACAGTAAATTATTTAATATTTATTATTAATTTATGTTTTTAAAGTGGTACTTGGATAGTTAGAATGTTAGATTGCTAGGCACTAACTGGGTATCTTCTAGCCTTTATAGCATCAAACATGTCAACAGCTTGATTTAAATCTATTGGTGAAGCAAATGAAATAATTTGAAATGTTAGTTTAAAGCATAGGCATGCGCACGGGTGCAGCAGAAGGTTCATATGCTGCATCTGCCACATTTTTTGGGCCGATTGATTAGTCTATGGGCCGGTCGGGGCAATTCATTATTCAATAATTTAATATAAATTATAATAATTAATAAGTAAATAAAATTTATGTGAACCATAAATAATATAATTATTTTATATTATAAATTTATAACTAATAAAGTCTGATAGTAGTGATAGTAATTGTAACTTGGTGTTTTCAAAAGCAGTGAACAAATGTTTCCTTAAATTTTGTATGTGAACATTTGTTAATTGTTAAAAAAAAAATGATATTATTATAATCACTTAGGTAACAATAACACTGCCTGTGTATAATATGATCAATAATTATAATTTTGACTATTCAACATTTATTTGGCCGATTGTTAAAAAATGGGCTGCTTAATTTTATATGCTGCATCTGCAATGAAAGTCTGCGCACGCCTATGGTTTAAAGCGGGCTTGCGGCCCATATCCGGCCGGTCGGTAAGGGGGTTGCCCATCGTGCCCTCCAAATGACGCCACTGATTAGTCCAAGTTTAAAAGAGTAACAACACAGACTAAATAATTATATAGTCTGTGGTAACAGTCAAGGGCGCCGCGAGGGGGGTGCAAGGGGGCGCAATTGCACTCCCCTGGCTTTAAAAAAAAAAAATTGTATGGTATTGTAAAGATTTTTTTTGCATACCTAATTATCTATTAAAAACTTTGTATCCGACGAATAAACAAAAATAACTTCGTATCGTCATATAATTTCGAAAAATATTTCTACGTATTTAACTAAAATAATTTAAACATTATTTAAAAATCATTAATCAAAGTATACTATGCACGATGCACCCCGCTGACAAAATTCCTGGTGGCGCCTAATGGTAACAGTAACGAATGTCCTATATGTATTATGTAAATGATTTAATTGAACAATGTGTGATCTATTGTAAGTTATGTACAGTTTATGTAAGTTATTAAACCATTTTTTTTTAAGATATTGAGTGTTATATTATATGCATATATCTTGAAGCGAAGACCTCAGATATGTAATTGAAAGACCATCGATTAGATATTTTTAAATATATTAATATTTATAATATTTTAAAAAAGAATGACATTTTTTCATGTGTAAATACAAGCAAGAAAAGAGCAAATTTAATTAGAGATGAATATTTGGTCAAATTTTGGGCAAACTCTTTACTATATGTATCCCTATTCCTATATGACTCACGTGTCACGTCATAGTCACATTGAAATTGTTATGAAGGTATTTAATATTTAGTATTTAGTTCATTTGATATTAATAATAATATAAATAATAACTACATATTTCGTTTTCTATTTATGCATTAAAATATTTAATGCTTTTATACTAGGGTATCATAATTTTGTAGTTCTCAATAAAATACAATTCCAGTCATGTGAAATTATGTATACATTTTTGATAAACAAAAACTGCGTTATTTGGTCAAGTGGTAGGTAGTAGGTACCTATGAAAGTTTTTAAACTGTGTGGGTGATACTCGGATATAAAAAAGGCGAGACCCACGATCCGTATGATCTAATGTAAAATTTATATTGTTGAAAAGTGCATAACAAGTAAAGATCCAGATAAACAGACTGCTAAAATTTGTACGTACATTATACGAAAAATGAATAAACAAAATATTAATATATGTTATTAAATAATTTAGAACTAAAAACGTATTAAAAAATTATCACTTATTATCTAAGAATCTAAAGAATCCACTTAGGTACTTATTATTTTCTGTCAGCAGTTTTGTTTTTATTTTTTTATTAAATACCTAACAAATAATTATTACATTAGGTAGGTTGATGTATGATGCTGTATAATATGCTGTTTTTCTGATGTGATATCTATGCTTTATGTCTACATAAATTTAAGTAAATTGGGCTCTTAAAATGTATTTCTATCTTAGGATATGCTAAAGCAAGGGCTCGGAATTGGCCATAGATCTGGTTCACAGAGAATAAAAGTTTATCGTTCTTGTTCTTGTTCACAAAACAGTTTTAGACATACTACCTATATATTTCTTTATTTTATAATATAGGTTATTATGCAGTATTAAAAAAAAAAATATATGTAAATTTTAAATTTCAAATACTAGCAATACATGAATTTGTCAACATTTGAGATTTGAGTATTTTAAACAGTAGGTACCTAATAAAAAAATCGAGCCTTTGTAAAAAATGATAAGTACAGTTATTATTATTATAAATTACCTATAGTTTATTTTTATTGCCAAATAAATACATTCATCATTTTGCTTAGAGTATAGGTTTTAATTTCGATTGACATAGGTACATAACATTTTTCTAAAATATCATCTGCTCAACTATTGAGGGAAGTTCCAGGGTCTGTTTACGGAAGGGACATTTAAATTAGAAGAATTTCTACCTTACAGAATGATTAATTATTATTGAAATAAATTAAAATTATAACATTATAAAATTATAAAAAATTATACTATATTGTCAATGTTCATTATTTTGAGTTAAATCCAGTCACGTATCAACTCTTATTACGTAATATACTAAATAATTGTGTTATAGTATTTTTGAGTTATACTGAAATAAATACGGCAGTTAAAACTGTGTTGGTGCATTCGTTTTAAACTGTAAATGTTTGATTTAGGTAGATTGGTAGGTAGGTACCTACTGTAAATGAAGAAATGCTAAGGTATTATCTATTACTGTTTTAGAATTTGTATTACTCCTCAAAATTGTAAGTTTTTATGTTATGATAAGTTACTATCTACTATATTTTCAATTTTGTTAAGAATTCATAAGTTGTAACTGTATGAACACTACCTATGAACTATTTAGGTATAGCAGTATAGCTCTTGGACCAAGAGTCTTGGTTATAACATGTAAAGTAGAAGTAGTACCTAGGTAATCCGTAAACTAAAACTTTTCGTTTAAATTAAATTCATCGATAAATCTATTCTTAATAATATGATTGCGATAATATTTATAGAGGAGATAGAACGTTTTAAAACTAATAGTTCATTCGACTTCAAAGAAAAAGAAAAGCTACTTTCAACAACGTTTTTTTTTTGTACTTTTGTAGGCACTCCTATACAATTTGTAATATATTGTTATAATTCATTACCTAATCAATTACGAAATATCTATAGGTAACTAAGATATATTATACTTATGTCTTGTGCATTAGTTGTATTAGCTTTTTGGAAGTTTAGTTCACTTTATCTATATTCTTGTTTGTCGTGTTATAAATCTCCCATGTAGGTAGGTATACCTAGCTGATATCATATATCTAAGGTACCTATAATTAATATTTTAGAAAAGATAATTCTTAAATGGTTAATTGGTTAAGTATAAGCTGGTTACTGTAACAAAACATATTATTATTTAAAAAAATGTTATTAATGACTTTACCGATATTGCAATGTTTGTGGTTCCCTGTCTTTGCTCGATACAAAGGATATCGTGTTGATCCATTCCTTTCACGCATACGAGTTAGTACATGATATACCTTGCTATACATAAGTACCTATACAATAAATAGATTGTTGTATACTTGTATGTTGAAATAACAACACGTCAGTACTATCTATAAAATATTCCGATATATTTGATGGAAGTAGGTATAATATTAATAATATAGTATAACGTAGGACGATATAGTGGAGGCTTGAGTGATTGTGTATGATAATATATTAATATCGTTTACATTTCCTAAAGAAATATTTTTAAAAAATTGACATACATTTTTAGTATATCTATGTGTGTGATAAAAACTCAAAAATAGTTCATTCCATTGGTTAAATTTCATAAAAAAAATCCTGCACTAGGTAAAAGATATACTGCGTTACACAATTTTCGCTAGGTAATAAAATATTGATAGCCAACATTTTTTGATGCTAGTAAAATTTACTTTGGTACCTACTTTTAACGAAATCTTGAAGGATCTGATTCGGTGAATCCGAATTTGTTGAATCAATGAAATGCAATAAAATATAGAATTTTTTGTTTTGGACTGAATCGTTATTTTCTTATCGATTGAAAATGTAATTGTAACACAACAATCTCAACGCGCCAACTACTATAAGTAGGTACTATTAGAAACAGTACTATTACGCATGCTATTTGAGGGAATGTAAGAAAAAATTCTGTTTATAAAAGTATAAATTGTATTCTTGAAATTTGATTAAGTATGAAAATAAATCTACAGAGTATTTCTCGTGATGGTCGATGTCTGACAAGGTATGTGGGGTGAGTGGGAAGATCACATTTTCTAGGGAACCGGAGATCGACTTCACGTGACTGGTCTTTCTTTTAATAAAACAAAATAACTATAAAATAAGAGAAGGGATATACAAAGTATTTTGCTCGAGGGCGCATAAACGATGAATCAGTACCCTGGCGAAACGTTTATATGGATAGAAGAATGTTCAAACAGCAAAATAATTATTATTTGACGGTAAAAAAGTTCTACATAAAACTAAAATTAAATTAAAAGTCTTACATGAAAATAAGTATATTAATATTAACCTACATATACTTCGTAAATCTAATATTTTCATTATTGATTGTGTATAAGTAATATATAATTTATTACGTGCTGTACAGATCTGCATGATGATTGCATGTGATAAATTAAATATTATCATTTTACATTTTGGTATATTTTCGATCCTGTAAAATTCATAGTTAATTGAGAAATTTACATCAGGTTATAATGTTTACTACATTCTTCTTGAAAATATATTCTATTGTGAATTGTGATTCATATTTATCATATAAAGTATCTTATACAAGTGGTGTAACGTGTAACAGATAGAACTGACTTCGGAATAACTTTTATTCAAATTCATGTTTTTTTATTTATTTATTTGTTGTTCATTAAGTGACCCTAGCGCTACATGTATACTACATTTTTTGATGTTTATATTTTAGTATTGAGAATAAAATAATTTAAATTTAATAAAAATTTTTTTGGATAAATTCAAAATAGCTTATTTGTGGATCTGATTATAAGAACAATTTTGATGGTAAAAGATTTATCTAAGTCAAGTAGCTTATTTTTAGAACTTTTTTAAAATTCATTATTTTTTTGGTTAAATTAATTTGGAACATAATAACTTTTTAAAAAATATGATTTTTGAGAATTTGCTTTATATTTCTTAAATTATTTACTTATCATATAATATTAACAATTTTCGTCACACGTTGAATTAGCATATTTTTGTTTAGTGAGGTATATCTGCTATACTGTATATATCTGTTAACTTGATTTATTTGATCAGTTGGCTTTTTTAATTTGTGAATTCTAAATAAAATAAATAATCATTCGTGTGTATTCAACTATTACAACCACGTGATTATAATAATTTATTTATTGGTATAGGTACCTTTATTTTTACAAATATAATCACACGTGGTTGATTTCAATCAGGCACATTTCATTAGGTACCTACCAAGCTATCATAACATCGAAGGAAATGAACATAATATTTTATTCAGTTATTTTTATGATATTATATCTACGCGTCCTACTGGTCCTACGTATATTACAGTAACGGTTATTGAGTTATGAATAGATGTAGGTAATATCATAATATGTTACTATGTTAGTATTGATCTTCTATCGGTACCCCTAATATACAGAGTGTTCCGCTAGGATTTACCCATTGCGATATCTTCCGATATAATGGAGGTATCGAAATTCTGGTTTTATAATAAGCAGAGATAAGAAATACAATTATTTCATATTTTAATTTATTTTAATGTTTTGGTAAAAAAATTAAGACATATTTTTTATTTAATTATTTTCAAAAAAAAATGACTATAGCCATTTTGAAGAGTTTCATTTTCTGAAAATATTGATGTTTTAACATTTTATGATTTTTATTATTTTTTTAATTTTCGAGAAAAATGGTGAATTATTAAACACCATAGTGTTATTAAACATGTAACCACCACGCCGAACTCTTTCAGTGTGCCTAGATATAATCATATTTTATTTCTTCAAAACTATAGAAAAAATATTAAAAATCAGGAAATTAAAAAAAAATAAAATTTTGAAACGTCAATATTTTTAGAAAGATAAACTCTACAAAATGGATAGGTACCTTTATTTTTTTTGGAAATAATCAAATAAAAAATTATATTTTTTAAATTTTTACTAAAACATTAAAATTAAATAATATTGTAGTTCTTATCCCTGTGAGTTTTATTACAAAACCAGAATTTTGATATCTCTATTATTTCGTGAAATATCGCAATAAGTAAATTTTCGCGGGACACCCTGTATAATAATCGTTGTGCCATATCATAATATAATGTACGATCAAAGTATCAAACTGACTATTATTTATTTCAAAACAATGTAATAAGAAAATAATTTGTAGTTGGGAATACACTCGATCAGAAACTTTGTAGAGTATACAAACTAACATAATCTTATCACCTATGATCTGCACATAATGATTATTTGAAATAAAAATATAGGCAATTTCATAGTTACACTAAAAGCTAATAAAAATCCTAATCTATAAATAAATATAATATAAATAAAATAGATAACCTATCTACCTTTTACTGTTATAATGACAATATCATAAAGCATGAAAAACATTTTCAGAGGATTTTATATTTATTTATTTACTATTTTTTTTTTCACAAACGCACACTATACAACATATACAATTTTGTATAATAAGCATTTAGGATAAGGGTTAAATATTTATTTTAAAAATGATCTCTTTGTATAATCCTTCGATAGACTTAGGCGTAAATTTATTATTCGTTGGTGTGGTCATTAAAAAGTGTTGAAGTCGATAAAATATCTTATAATTAAATAACACAGATAAAATATAAAAATGAAATAAAAATAAAGGGATACCTATACCTATAGGCATTAAAATTAGATTTATATCCATACAAATTATATTATACATTTGAAAAATTTAAATTATTAGAATAATTTATGTATGATTAATTTGACATTCTAAAGGGTCAAATCAACGTATATTTTACGTGCGCCAAGAAAAAAATAGAATACAAGAAAGAACCACAACCATTTTATTGTAATATAAATTATAAAACAAAATGCGTTTTTAATCGACAGTAAAAATAAACCCGTCATTATTTTTTTAGTGCATTTAAATGTTTATAGATTGCCATTTGTTTCATTGGGACCTAAAATCCTGGAATCTTGTTTTATTATTTTGAATATGACTTATAAAGTTATAACATATAATTTGATAGACACTAAGTTTTAAAATACAACTTTTTATATGCTCATGTATTTTTTTTTATCAATTATCCCGCGGCAACTTAGGTCATTGGTAAGGGGGTGGTACTGTAGGTTTATGGAGCGGTAAGGTGTGTTACACGTGGGTGAGTTTTGGCAGAATTTTTATCGGGGCACCCGTAGGTTTCTGCCATACCCCAGAGTGGGGGATGATCTTATGTATTATTAAGTGTTATTCTGTATGATACTATGATAGTAAATTTTAATAGGAAAAATCGTTATAAGCACGAATCAAGGTATGAATTAATTAGTGATTATAAGTATAAAAAGATAAACTTGTTATTTGTTAAGGTAATTAATATAATATCATAGTTTCATAAAATTGATCGAAAACCTCTGTTACTTTAACCGCACGCTGACGTTGGCGTATTTGGTGATTACAAACTTTGATTGCTAATAAAATTAACAACGAGAACTGCAGGACTTTCATGTATCGAACCACCAGCCTTTAAAAATTATTCTTCCAGACAAATGTCAAATGTATATATTTTTATGTTAATATTATATAGCTACGACGCTACGTATAAGTGCATAACCATAGCTGCACTGTGCTCACATGCTCGCAACGCGTGTATACCTATATACGTGCAACATGACACATCACAATTCACAAGGTAATTGGCTAAACTTCTACAATTTTGTTCTGCAAAGTAAATATCATAATAGTATTATAAAAACAAAAAAAAATTTTATATCACACAAGTTAAAAAAATTTATCATTTTTATTTCATACATGTGTGATGTGAATATAGCATATCGCATTTGTCCAATCTATAGACTATAAGATATATAGTATATTAGTGTTGTATATTTGAATGTCAGTATTGTTGCGTATCTATGGGCAATCAGTACTTTTTGACTAGGATTATTTTAAATAGGGTATCTATTGTAGAAGTTTTGTAAAGCTTACATTAAACTTTAACTAAGTTTATACTACACTTTACAACATTGGAATACTATATTTAGGGTGTACTTTATATGTAAGTCAGGTGAATTTTAATTATAAAAATAAAGGTAGATAGGTATCCTATATCTGTAATATATTAATTATTATTATAATTTATAGTTTAAAATCGATCAATAACTAGCATAACAAAAATAGTAAACGATTTAAATACAGTATTTCCTGGTTCGAGTAAACTGGATGTTTCCAGAACGCTTGTCAGTTGTCCGTTTCAAAATATTAAATTTAAAATAGAATAATTACTGCCTATACAATTATTTACGATTTCTATATATTTTGTGCGAATACATAATTTGATTTTTTAAAGTGGGGTTAATAAATAGTTATTTTAAACTATAGATATTAACAAAAATTATGTTTGAAAATACTTAACGTTATAATACAGCATGGTTGATATATAGTATAAAAAAATAATTTAAAAGGATTGTCTAAAATTTTATATAAAACGTTTATATAGGTATACTGGTAAACTCTTATAGAATAATATACACATTAACCAGAGAATATGTACGCTTTTTATACCTCATTCATGTTATGTTTTTTTTTTTTTTAAATTTTAAATTAAATTGATAAATTGATTATAAACAGTAAGATTTGGTAGGTATAGAGGGGTATGGTCGAATTGCACTTATTTTAGTCGAATTGCACTTGGATTTAAAAAAGGTAATGGCTGAACTGCACTCGGGTAAAAAAAAGGTAATGGTCGAACTGCACTCGGGTAAAAAACAGGTAGTGGTCGAACCGCACTTGGTCTCAAAAGTATTTCAATAAAATTATCATGCATTTGAAGGGGTTAAACATTTAGTTAACACTCATTTTCCTATAATTATTATATTTTATTATATTTTAAGCTCAAATATGAGGCTTTCCACGCGAAGTTCAATAAATAATTTTCATCACCACATCCAAATATATTTGTTTTCATTGATGTTTTAACACAATTACAAATCGACACCTACATTTTAATGCAGAATACTGACACAAGACCATCAACAACACGATACCAGAAAAAATAATAATATTAAAAAGTATATTGACTTATATACTCAAAAGCGTATTACCAGGCTAGAATTTTTGAATGCAGTTAGTCATTACTACAAAAAATGATCGAAATGACAAAAAAAAATATTTTTAATAAGTAATGATAATAATTAAATTTGACGATTAAAAAAAAAATGTTTGATAATAATAATAATATGTATAGTATAATATAATATAATGATTATAATGTAAATATATATAATTAACATAATTTGAAGTTTAAAACAATCATATTTAACCACCAATGATTAAAATCATTGTCAGTCCTAAGCCTGTAAGTGGGAAGAAAAATGAGTGTTAGCCCTAACCGTTTAAATGCATGATCATTTTATTGTAATACTTTTTGAGCCCAAGTGCAGTTCGACCACTACCTGTTTTTTACCCGAGTGCAGTTCGACCATTACTTTTTTTAAACCCAAGTGCAATTCGACCATTTGTTTGTAGGTAATAAGTGCAATTCGACTATCCCGGTATAGAGTAGGCACACGTAGCCAGAAGGCCCAGTCAAAGCGAAACCTCTTAAAAACAATATAAGAATATAACAAATGATTATTGAATCTCTTTTTACTCATTAATGTTAGAATTTTACAATATGTAATGCAAATAATTTATATTGCATAATACATATTAGGTATAGTTTTTACAAGCTTCATATAATAGAAGCGTCTCTTTGGTTTATATTATTAAAATCGTTAATAAACGAGAAGTTAATCGTGCAAGAACTGAACAAGAATGTAATAATAACGTTTGTTTTTTGCCGATCCAAGGTAATCAGACATTTTTGCGTATATTATTAATTCAACCGTATAAAAGAATTTTCTACTCTTTACTTTACTTATTCTGTGTATAGGTTCCTTCTCTAGTACTGTGGCACATACTCTTATATTCATTTTATATGATTTTTTTTGTTTTGAGGGAGTAGAGACTTAATTTTTTTCCGCTTACCTACATCAGTGGAGGATTACTTACACTACTACTATCTACTATTGCACTGCTGCTATCGTTTGTTGATAGGTGTAAGGTACAATATTAAAAATTCCAAATCGGTGTAGTGATTTTCAGGCAAGTTCTCGGTAGAACCCCTAATAAAAATGCAATATCACATAATATAAATACTTAAAATATATTTTTTGTTGGAATCAGTCAGCCTTAATTTACGTGATCCTCTTCGCAACTACGAAGAACTAGTAGATCTGGAAACTCGTTCTGCAGTGATTTTCCGAGCCAAGTATCAAACGCACCCACTGGCTTGGAGGAGTCTCATTCTGCTAGAACTTAATTATGTGCGGTGGAACTCAGTATGGCAGAGTGACTACTCGTCGATTTGCTATTGCCTCCATCTCTGGTTTCTTTTCATATTATACTTTTCTATGCAGTTTGCCCTTTCCACGAACGGCGATTATGCTTCGTGTCCAGAAACAGCGGTGTCGATAACGGTTATCCTCAAGAAGCATGATGTCCACAAGGACGCACATCAGATATTGTGAACGTCGATCTGGGCGATGATGTTCCTGAATTCTAGTCACCGAAAAACGTTTTTACGACCTACTGCATTTGTTATAAATGAAAATAGATTTTTAACTGCAACGCTTGGTAAGATATTATATTATTATATATTTTATTTGTTACGAAATAATAGTTTTACTTTTATAATTCATTATGCGGTAGAAATATTTCATAATTTAGTGTCATTATTAAATCATCTAATAAAATATATTATGGTATGATAATAGATTATATGAAATATTTTTCAGTACCGTAAATCTGGGGAATATATTCGTTTGATATTTAACAATATACAAATAATCATGGTATCCCGTAAGATTATTTGATAAAATAAGTTAATAAATTAAATAAGAAAATTTCGTCAGGAAAATAGATTACTTCCATTCAATATTTTAATATGAAATTTTCTTTCATTTTTAAAATCATTTCGTATTGGAAGTAGGTATACCAAGGTACCAAGGTACCTACTATTAATGCGAAGAAGAAGTATAATAAGTACTAGCTATAATCTTCGTTTAAAAATGTGTGATAAATTGGAAATGCTTTTTTTCTATATCAAAGTATCAGTTTTATAAAAACGAGTTCACATAAAATTAATAGAAAAAATTCGATTTACAAAAATTTCAAATCGATTTTCCGACAGTCTATTATTTGTTTCATATTAACGATAAGTACAGCTCTAAAAGTTTTCATTTTATTGAATTCATGGATCACAAACTTCAAATATCTCATTTTTGTACTGAATTCACAATTTTATATTATATATTTTATCAAACTATTAATTTGTAAAATGATCTATTTTTGAGTATAAGATATACAAAATATAATTACATCTAGAGGTACCTATTTCATGTGTAGTTAAATTCACGGATATACGGGAAATTAAAATGCACGTATGCAATCATAAGAAATAAATTCACGTGAATTTGTGAATTTAATAACACGTGAACCCGTGAATTTTGTTATTAAATCGCGCGTTTTTTTTTATTAGGTACATTAAATAATTTTGAAAATTTATTTTCAATTAATTTAGTATCTTCCAATAGGTTCCTAGTTTATCTATAATAGTAGTAATCGGTGATCAATTAATTATTATGAACAGAATATAATATATAACTAGTATTTCAGAATGCGTTTTTTTTCGAGAAAAGTTTATTATGGAATTTATTTTATTGTACATACATTTAAAAATAATTGACAAAAAAAAATTTGGTTTGAATACTAAAAATACAATTTCATAAATTTTGTTACAAAAACCACCCGTTACCATATCTTATCTCTGTAGGTAAAAGGAAATTATGAATATGAATGTATGAGGGTTGACAACAGTGTGTCTATTTTAAAACACCTATTAGTCAATACGATTGACATTAGCTGCAGTTATGTAATAAGTAATATATAACACTCAATGCCGTAAGATTTTGAAATGATACTCACTTCCAAGTATAGTATCAATTAATAATGTCAAATTTAGCAGCACGTCTTTGAAATACCTTTCATTTCCGAAAAGGCGAAAATATATACGTCATAATAACTAACATAGATTCTAAGATTCCTACAGTAAAAAAGGCGAATAACGAAATTTATGTAAAGTTATGGATAGCCTATATTTTCAAATTTAGTTTATTAAAAATGTAGATATTGAAATAGAGTCACTTTGTTACCTATTTTTATCTATTACCTTCAAAACTTCTGTGCACTAAAAAAAAATCGAAGATATAGGTGCAAATATATGATTTTAAAACTTTTATTATGAATTAGCTGTAGAGCTTTGAATTAATTGTAGAACCAATGTCAAAAGGATACATACTATACGGAATTTATACAGGGTGTAATAGGTCTATTTGACTGTTATAACTTTTTTAGATTCTGAGCGGAGCAAGGAATGTATTGATTTTACCATGATGTGTGTTTTTTTGTGCCTGTCATCATGTTTTGGGGCAGTAAAAATGCTTCAATTTTCGACTTCAGTATCTTGTTAGATCAGAAAGTGAATCTAGTTGGTACTTTGAAGGAATCAAAAGTAAAAAATTCTCAATATTTTTCTAAATAATCGGGATAAACAAACTAAAAATGAAAGAAAAAACGGAAATTTTACGCACAATTAGTTTTCGATAAAACCAATATATAAACCAATTTATATAAGTATATTCTACACACCATGGAATTTTCAAAAACTTTCGACTCAAGTTGAACTATTTATAAGCATATTCAATTTTTGATTATTATTAGTTTTTTTTAAATTAATATCGATAACAATTTATTTGTCGGGTAAAAAAGCTTGAAAATTTAATACATGGCTCCTATTCATTTTTTTACAAGCATTCAGAGTTAAAATGTTGACTAAATACGTAATAATTTTGGTAATGTTCAAATTATCTTAAATAGAAATTCATAAAAATTTTTCTTTTTAAATCCAGGCTTTGAACATTTTTAATAATCTATAATATATCCTAGACAGATAAATCGTCTTCACTCAGAATCGTTTTTTGTATACAACGATATAATATTATCATTGGATTCAAATTTAATTCCATCCATTACAGTAACCCACTTGTAACCTACTGTACAGCAGAGCGACATCCACGACTTATCTATTTAATATTATTATGTTTTTTTTTTGTGATGATTTCTAGATCTCTGCGCTATAATTTTTATATGTTATATTTTATTTTATTTTTTTACAACTAAAATTTATTAATTTGAATTTTGTATTACATTTTTTCTTATACCTAATCTGAGATACCTATTTTATAAACAAGTATTTAAAAACATTTTTATCCCACCAATCGGGAAAATTTCAACAATCATACTAGTACATAAACCAGGTAAACCCGAAAATATATTATCTTCATACCGTCTAATCAGCCTCTTTCCATCCCTTGGAATATTATTTGAAAAACTTCTAAAACACCTTCAAAATATCTCTGAAATAAATAAAATCATTCCTAACTTTCAGTATGGCTTCTGAGCTGATCATTCTACTATCCACCCTTTCCATTTTTTCACTGATTCCATCTCATGATTTCTAGAACAAAAAAAATAAATATTGCTCGGGTGTCTTCCTAGACATCACCCAAGCATTTGCTAAAGTATGGTACAATGGACTTTTCCACAAACTAAAAACAATTTTTCCGACCCCATATTATTTAATACTCAAATCTTATCTCAGTCAGCGTTCATTCTAAGTAAATTTAAACAACTCAATTTCAAACCAATTTATGATTAACGCCGATGTACCTCAAGGCAGCGACCTTTCTTCTCTTTTATATCTAATATAGACTGCAGATATACCTACATCCTCTTTCACCGTTTTCAATACTTTTGCTGTGGCTTGGTGAAGCGCGGTCGTACGCTCTCAATCTGCGAAAACGCACTGAGCGTACGTACCGGCCACAGTTGCTAGCTCTCGGATGGGTGACCACCTGGGATTTTTAGCAACATATCCTTGCCACACATACACAAACACGTGTTACAACTCTATCCACTTAAAAACCTATAAACAAATATATACAAAAATAACCCCTACCGTACCACCCCATACCCAATGACTTATGTTGCCGTGGGTTACCTTTAAAAAAAAAAAAATACTTTCACCGACGACACTTGTATCTTAGCCTCCGATTCCGATCCCACAATAATAAGCTTAAAACTTCAACACCACCTCAACTTACTCGAAAATTGGTTCACACTATGGAAAATAAAAATTAATACAAACAAATCTAGCCACATTACTTTCTCCTTTCATCCAAACAAATGTCCACCAGTCAAACTTTGCAACCAATTATTACCTCAAGCCAACCAAGTTAAATACTTAGGGCTCATTTTCGACAAACGATTAACTTGGAAAGACCACATATTCGACAAAAGAAAAAACTTAACTCCAGATAACATTTACAACGTATCATTAAAATGTAGGTAATACATATATTTTATCATTATTTAACATGACCACGTGAAGCATAGGTAGTGCCACCATTAGTCAAACAGACCTGTTACACTCTATATAATGTAATGTGAAACTACAAATACATACGGATTTAATTGTGTAAAACTATAAAAGTAATATAAATAGTATAAACGTCAAAATATTATTCATTAAATCAAACTGCTATATGTTCGGTCTTTGTTCATATTTAGGTAATATAAATACATAAAAATAAACATAAAATAAATAAGCACTTACAAAATCAATATTTAATAAATACTGAAAAATTCAATTAAAATTATTTGTCTATTGTTAATTGTTTGATTTGTACTCTCCTGTAAATCAATTGATACGTAAAAATTTGACGAGCTTGCAGTAAAAGTGCTGAGCCGTCCGCTGAGGACGTGCCAAAGTTCAAAAGTGCAATACAAGTAGTTCAGATCTTTTAAACGCGCCTTTAAGCTATGTACATAATATTATGTACCTATAGGTACTATACCTACTATTAATTATATTTTACGGCCGCTATCTCTATGTACAAAGATAAATAGGGTGAACTGGAGTAATTTTAAAATGGGAATATTATTAATGTTATGATTAAATCATTATAACTGAAGAATATTATAGTATATAAAGGTATTTTGTTATTGTGCATTTGTGTGCAGCTATTATTAATGAAATAAAAAGCTAACGTTATGAAATTTAATTCTAACTATTGAAAAATTATTTGAAATATAGATCTTTAAATTTGTATAATATCTTTAATTGTCAAGGTGTATACAATATACATACATCATATGATTGTTCAATATTTAAGTTTTATTGCTGTTAGTATAATTGTTTGATTATTCAATACAAATTATGCTCATATAGATAGATTTATCAGTAGATCGTATCAAATTAAATATTTAGATTAATTTCGATTTTAAGGTCATAAGATCTTCAAATATTTAAATAGAGCGTAATAAAAAATTGTTCGTTGTAAATATTTACAATATGTACCTATGAACAAAAAAGTTACGACATTTTAAATTCAAAATAAGGGATACCGTTAAAATATTTATACGTATCTAAAACTTTTGTTCTAATATATAAATAGAAAAACAATACCCAGATATCTGTAAATAATAGATTAGTTAGTATAGATTATTATAAAATAAAAATAGGTCATTTATACAGCTTAATGGATATTAATTTTACACGGCATTAGCATTATTGATGCTAAATTTATTTATTATTAACTTAGATTTTTACGATAATTTTTATGTAGTGAAATTATTTATGTAATATCGTTTGTCGTTTATCACGTCATTAATATTTGGTAGGGAAATCAGCTGCTACTAAGAAAATAAATATTAGGCATATTAAAAGTAATTGAATTGCATATACTTATTACTACTTCCTAAACAGGTAACAAGTCCATATTTGTGTATACAATGCCATGTATATGTACTTACTTAACATTGGCTAGGTATATTTTGTGTAAACATCAAAATTATATTTTCTATGAGTAGGTATGAGTTGAATTATAAATTAATATACTATTTATTTTTATCTCGTGCACATCGATGCCCATTAAAATTACTTATTCTATATTATTCAAAAATTGTGTTCAATTCGTCATTTAATATCCGGCGTAGACGCGTAGTGATGTTTAAAACTTCCAGTGACAAATTATCATGGAACCATCTTAATTTACATTAGAAAATTTTAACTCAGTCATATAAAATACAGGTCTAACATTATATTCAATGGTAAAATTTTCTCGCATTTTTAGCCTTGTATATAATATAGGTGAAACAATTTTTAAAATCAATAGGTAATAACAAATTGTTAATTTCTTCTTCGTTAATAATAAAAATACACTTTTTTTAATTTGCCTTTTATTAAAAAATAATTATAGCAAAGCAATTATATATAAAAAAAAAATACACTTTACTTCTCAAATATATTGATATGTATAAGTGTATAATGCAATCTAGTGAATCCTGTGTATTTATGTTATATAGCTAATATGTATATCGTTGCAAGCTATTAACCTTAGTTGTTGATGCTTAACCATGAATATAAATATGTATATACTATTGAAGGTTTAAGGTTTTGGCCATGTTAAAGTGTAAGTTTACCGGCTTTGTACAAAATGTTCGGTCCCAAAGCGTGATATCAGACAGAAAAAAAAATTCAAAAAGCGGATAAGTCGTGGATGTCGATCTGCTATACAGTAGGTTACAAGTGGGTTACTTTAATGGATGGAATTAAATTTGAATCCAATGATATTATATCATTAGAGGTACCTACTACTCGCACATTGATCCACAGGAGTTAGACGATCCCGCAACAAACACGACGCAATTGTGTTGATGATGACGATAATGCCTGTTGTGAACAAAACAATATATTAAAACATTTAGAACTATTCAAATATAAACTAATATAGTAATACATTTAAAATTTAAGTAAAATAAAAATAGTTATAAGGAAAAAAATGCTAGCACTTTTATATGCTAATATTCTTTATTATTGAAGCGAATTTATCAATAATTAAACAATAATGTAGGCAATGAATATATATTTTGAATTATCAAAAATATAGACATCGTAGAAAATTTAACGAGTGCTTGTAAGAGCTGATAATTCATATAAGTTAATAAAGTACGTAGAATTCAAATGACGATATAGAGTATTTACCAACAACACTGCAGTGTTGTGAATCTCTAAACTCATTGTATAATTATAAATTTCCAAACATTTTCTTGGAATTGATGCGCACAAATTAGAAATGACTAGAATTAAATATTTAGTTTAGATTTAATTAATATATATTCTATTTGCCATTATCTTGGGCATAATTTCCCTCACCAATTACTCCATAGAGAAAAGTCACAAAAATTATTACTGATAGTGCATTTTCAAATAATTCATTGATTTGGAAAAAAAATAGTGCAGTTGGAAAAGAAAAAAATTGTTAAAATTATTGAAAAATGTCAGGTGTAAAAATAATTAAAATATTTTCCAATCTGAGCTTCAGATCAGAAAGTACAACTGTAGTTTGAAAATTCTATAATTTGAAACATCTATCATTTGCGTATCTGTACCTATGTAAATATAAACTCAATGATTGAAAACTTTAAAGATTCGGAAACTCAAGGACAGTATTAACATAAAGTCAAAATTATCATAAAATTTTCAAACGGGAAAATACATTTTCGCAAATTATTTTACTTGGCAATGAGTAGAAAACATTCAACAGATTACACCCAATATATTACAGTTCCAATAATGTCACATTTGATGAAAATATTCATGAGTTTGATTAACTTCTGATAGGAGTTACATGTAAGTAAATCGTATATATCTACTTTTGATTAATCTTTTACCAAATTGTCTTTGGTTTATTTACAATTTGAATTGAATGTGAACGTGATACATGATAAAAAGTGATAGATTGCATCATCGGATGCCAGAAACATTCTAAGATGTTGACAAGAGAGTATTCACAATGGATTTTTAAATTTTATTAATTTTGTCTGATAGTGAGACCAAAAGAAAATCAATTATTTAATTATCAATACAGTTATTCCTTCAGTATTTAGTTGTCGATAGTACACACGTAATTATTGAATTAATGTTAATAGTTAATTGATTTATAGAAAGTTTATAAAATTAAAAATTAACTCAAATCTCAGAAGAATCTACGCCTAAGTGTGCTAAGTAATTAATAATACAATATATTTTTAATTAATTACTTTGGTAGTTATTTAAAATAATTGTTAGACGTTAGTCATAGTTAAAAACAGCAGAAGTTTACTAAAATGTAAATAATTCATTATCAGTGGATTATCATATATCATGACGTATTGTTTTCTATCTTATCGTACGAAACGATTAAAATATAATATTATGTACTAATTTATAATTTATACTAAGAGAAACAAATGTAACTATATGTATTATTATTGTAATTAACTTAAGAAGACAGGATACTCGTATGTGTTGGCTCCGTCTCACAATTGAGTAACATAGCAATTTTTACGCGCTCAGCAGAACTACCTACAAGTGTAGCTCTGTTAGCTTAAAACTTAGAGTAAATTGGCCTCTTATACAATTTAAAGGTATGATTATTATCTAAACAACCTATACGATTTTTATCATATTTGAATTTTAAAGCGAGTTATGAGTATTTTAAGTCGTAAAAACTTCTTAATATTTAAATCCTTTATCATGACATTATTTTATTTGAAAATATTCTAATAACAATAATGTGGTTTTGGTCAGGTATGTAGCCAAGATTTTTTTTTAGGGGTGGGGGTGAAATAAATTTTAATACAATTATCAAACATGATTGATATTCAAAACCTTTTATTTTTTTTATAAACTGATAAATTAAAATCTTTATTATAAAAAACAGTCTATAGTTATTAAATATTTTCAACTAATATCTGTAACATAAATTTTCTGTTTTTTCGAGCCATTATAATATCCAATAGTTCATCTGTTGAGATAGACACTTCCCAATGTACTGATAGAAGAGTAAGTCCCGTTAAACAACCATTTCCAGTTTTATTACGAAGCCGTGTTTTAAGCGCTTTGGTGAGATGAAAGGTCACGTGTCGGATTTTGTAGGTAATGTGATAACGGAAGCGTGAAGTTTAAAAGATGTTCGCAAATTAACAAAGAAATAATAAAACTACTTTTTTCTACTGCAGCTATAAATAAAGAAGCACTTGACGATACTGCGCGTGTTGTACCTTGAATATCTTGAAGGCTGATTAAAATATCGGTTTAAAAAGTCCAACAAAATTCATTAATAGCATCGTGGCGTTCTATAAAACGCGTTTCATATAGCCTAACCAAACAAGTTCTTTTAGATTAAGTAATATGCTTTAAAATATTATGATTTTTAAGAGTTTGACCGGCTAAGGCATTGTTTCTAAATAAACTCGTAATATTCTTTATAACACCGAGGCTATTTCTTACACTTGAGATAGATATAGTTGACGAGAGTGCTAAATTCAATCTATGAGCCGCAAAATGTACAACAATTTCTTTTGGATATTTTTTCCGTATTTTAGACTGAATCCCATTGAATTTTCCACTTTTGTTTCCTGCGCTGACATATCCCTGTCCAAATAAATTACTCGTATCCAAACCTAATAGTTCACACTTTTCTAAAATTCAATTAGCCAAATTTTCTCCACTAAAATCATATAAGCTGGAATAAAACATAAGAAATCTTCGCGTAATCGATTTTTTAAATTAATATCCCTAGCGCATAGGGAAAATTGTTCTATACGAGAAACGTCCAAAGTTTCGTCACATAAAATTGTAAAACAACCAGCTTTTTTTTATGTCAGTGATTAATTTTTTTGTTACTAAGTTTCCAAATATTTCGATTATTTCATTTTATACAGTCAGACTTAAGTAGGTGGCATTTCGTTGACAACTTAACAAATGATTTTTATCTTCGTTCCAAAAATTAGCCCTAAATCGAAGTATGACATGACATTTACCATCTTTTATTGTTGGTTTTCGGAATGAAAACGGAGTTAACGGACCACTGTCGTTATCACCTCTTAGAGGAATTTCTTGTTCACCACAAAAAATTACGGTTCCTATAACAGGTTTAAAAGCTGATCTATTTTCGTCACGCTACTGTTTTCTTTGTGAAATTAATTTTGTAGCAACATCGTTCATTTTACCACTAACCACATTACTAAAATTATCTGCAGCATTTATACAAAATCGATGATAACCTATTTTAGAACGGGACGTAAATTTGTCTGTAGCGTCTTTCCATTTAATAAATGGTTTGGCAACTAATGATCCAATTTTTTCATGGGATTCTTTACCATTACCGATCGTTGCTAAACAAAATGCAATATTTATAATATGCCCAACAAATACTTTTGAATATGATAACCAATTCGATTTTTCTAACTATTGATATTGAAATCTAAGGTTTTCCCGTTAAATTCACGAACAGAAAAATTATTAGTCGTAGTAGGTATATATAGTGCATTTATAACGTTAGTTTTAAATAAATCTTTGTTGATAGTATACATTTTTTTTGTAAATAATTCTATTGAGATCGTTCCGATATCCATGTTAACTGTAGGTACTCACATTTTTTACATACCTACATAGTTATCTTGGTTCTGACCGTCGTATTTTCTTAAAGCTAAGCTCACTTTTCGAATCGTGGGCTAACCGTGGATTTTTCCTGCTAATTTGAAAAATGTATCTAATATCCCTCGCTTCATGACAATTAATTTTTAGTACAAATAAAGTGAATTCAAATAAAAATAACGACAAAATAAATATGTAACTTTATTCCCAATAACAAAAATCGTGTTGTCATGCACTCAATACTCATGTATTATTAATATCTCATGAAACTATGAAAGACATTGCTGTCTGCTGAAAAATATATATTTTTCAAATAACGATGCAAAGCAAATACGAAAATTCCGATAACACGTCAATAATTGTACAAATACGTTTGTCCGCATCGTGTCATTATTATTATTATTTTTTTTTTATAGATAATAATTTATTGACGTTACAGTATTGCTGACTTGTGTAGATCTTCCACGATAAAAATAATATTTTATTACTAATAATATTCGAAATTCGACCATTCTACAATACAGAAAAAATATTATTTTTTTAAACACGTGTTTAATAACAAAGTATTTTATTTTGATTTAAATTTTGAGGATTGTAATTTTATACGGAAGTACGGAAAAATTTCGGGGGGGGGGGGGGGGGGGGTCCAGATCCCATGGACCCCCCTGGATACGTGTCTGGTTTTTGGCTGATATACTAAAATAAATTAAATATATATTTCTAGATTATTAATAGGGGGCATATTTTTTACCAGAAGGGTTCTGAACCCTCGTACCTACATATCAGATACCTATTTTCATAGTATAGATAATACATTTGAGTAAAACGTTTTATGAATTTAAAGCCTTATAAGAATACAATATAACAGCGTTTCTCAACCAGGAGTCGCGTAGGTTAAAAATAATAAAATGCTGATTTAAAATTGATATTGATAATGATTGGATATTTTAACTGTTCAAACATTTACCTAATTTAGATGGTTGGATGAGGGCAGTGACACTAAAAAGGTTGAGAAACGATGAAATATACTATATTAATGATCTTGAAACCGATAGTTAGCTTAATAAAAAATACAGATCTGAGGTGCAAACCAATTAAGTTGTAATGTGTAGCCTGTAGAAATTGTATATATATATACTAAACTTGTATATTTAATAATATAATGCACTAAGTCACACATTCTAATATCAGTCGTGTAGTTGACAGGGACTATTCGTTTTTAACTTAAAATAAACTTTTTAAAAACGTCAACATAAAACAAATCTCTCTTATGGATATACTTATGTGAATTTTTAAAGTTTTGGTATACACGTAAAAAATTATCCAGGGTACCTATAGTGTTACAAATAGTATATAAAGTTCTTACCACGAAATAATGTCCCCTGAATAAGGCCCCAAGTATAGGTTTCACTGTGTTGGCTCTCTACAGCAGATATATCCTGACTTAACATACTAAAAAAAAAAATACTCATACAATTTAGTAATAATATACTAGAGTGACTGGGCCATAACATGACTGTAAATATAACTTATAAGTCTATCTACAGCCGTGAATCATAATAATAAAATAATTCATTGTCATTGTTATGTAGTTAAACAATGTTTGTTTTTTCTACCTATTTAAAAAAATTATTTTGATAATTTATTAGGCTAGTAAAATAATAAGAAATATTTCCTCTACATAGCTAGTAAACTTATCATCCCCATATCGGTATAAAACCACAAAAAATATGGTGTACTCTAAAATTCTTAAGAGCTTCCAAATTTAACTAATCGTTCACACACGTGCAGGTGTCTCCGTCTAACTTAAGTATGACAACACATTTTACGTTCAGAATATTTCATTCATTTTACTCTATAATATATTTTGTTGTAGGGAACTGACTTATCATCAGAATGTTATTTAAGGTATCAATTCGTCCTTTTTCAATATTTTGATTTTCAAACAAGTTATGAGCATTTTAAAATTGTAATTATTTTATAAGTTTTAAAATAATCATAAATTGCAGCAGTGGATTGATTTTGAAATGATGGAGGTACATCAAGGGAGAGGTTAAAGCAACCTTGCAAATTAGCCAAAGTTGTGATGATATTATATATGTTATTGCTATGATTCATATTTAAATATAAAGCATCTGGAGAGTAATTGAATATTCTGAAATCAATTATGACTGACATCGTGACACAACTCTACCGTGGTTGAAAATTGTATTTAAAATGTTTGTTTTGAGAATTTTCTTGTTGGTCATCAGAAAATTTCGAAAAGCTTTGATAAATATTATACATTTACGATCCGCACAATTTTTACAAATTAGATTGTTTATATTATTTCCAGGGACTTTTGAATTATGATAAAATATTATATTACAATTGTGATAATTATTGTTTGGAATCAGTTTATCCGGCTGGTGTACACACCCAAACTTTTAATTAAGAATATGTTGGTACATTTTATTTTGTACATCAAATTATTATTAAAAACGAGAGATGGTTCTCCAATTTTCCATACATTGACGTTTAACATAATTTAATAAAATATTTTACAACTTTTACGTCAGAGACTCTAAGGCACTCAGAGAAAATTATTAGGTATAGAGTGTAAACAATTAATTTTGATACTTGACTTATCTCTCTTAAACATACATATTAAAATGTTTAATACGACTACCTATCTTTCGTATATATATATATATATATATATATATATATATATATATATATATATATATATATACTAAATAAGACGGAATTTTAACTTTATACATAAGTTTTGTGTTTTTTTAAACTTATTTCCTATATTTTTTAAATAGTAGAAATTCGCGTTTTAAAAATCTCAGTGTGTACATGGCTTTTATAAGTTGGTGGTTGATACGGTACCTACCTATTTAATTACTCTCCATTCATTATGAATTAGATGAATAAAGGGTTTTATTGTTCTTGAAATTATACATTTCTGCTTCGACAACTATAAGGTCATTAGCAAATTAAGGTTTATAATATTAAAACAATAAGTTTAAGGGCGACCGACTCTACACGATCCAATCATGTAATGATAAAACCAATACCTATCTAGCTTGTTTTGAATAATTGTTATCTAGCTTGTTTAAGAACAATTTTTTAGTTTTAAAAATTGATGTAATTATTTAATTATATGTATAATTTGATTTGAATGCAGATTGAATAACTGCATAAGAAAGACGAATAATACGAGTAACCATATTAAAAATATTATTGATTATACAATTCCATCATGCGTATATAATATTTAATGATTAAATCGTTAAAAATTAATGTTTTGAAATGTAATAAATCTTAACAATAAATTCGAATTATTCTTGTCTTTGAAACAATGAACTTATGGGGTAACATACAATTTGAGTTCCATTTAAATTATTATTAGTTTAGACGATAATGATGTTATGACAAATTTATTAAACTTTTGATATCGAAATTTGGTGTATAAATAAATACTATAACAGAAGTATTACTTAATAATAATCACAAATTAGTCTTACAATAATGCAAGTGCGAATACTTTTCTGAAATAAATAATATTATACTATAAATATACTGGGTGTCCCTAGCAGTAGAGGGGAACTTGCCTCCCGGACAAAACCAGTTTTTTGCCGTTTTATCTATAAACTAAACAAATTATTAAAAATCGTGGGATGAATGAAAATTAAATGTTGAAGGGTAGAAATTTTCAGCAAATTTAACTATATAAAATAGGTATCTTTATTTTCTTCAAAAATAAAAATATAATTTTTCTTAACTTTTTTACCAACAAATTTAATAAAACTAAAAAATAAAATACACATAGTCCTTGTCTATGTGATTCTAATAAAAAAAATAATAAATTTATGATATATTTATTATCTTAGGAGATATAGCAATGGGTTAACTCTCGTGGGACACTGTATAAAATTATTCTAAATCATTGAATTATACATATAATCTGAACGTTTCCGCTTTCCAAATCATCTATATACCGGACACTTCACATATTTATATAATATGTTAGATCGTGAACAGAATTTGTCTGGAAGGGATACAAAACTTTTATAATATATATTGTGTATTTACTGGGTTTAAGTTTTAAAATTTGGTTAAAAAAAGCCAAGAAAATTATATCTTATTTTAAGGAGGCTGCAGTCGGTCGTATTTTAAGGAGGTCGAAATAGGTAATTTAACATTATCATAGTGTGTGTGAGTTTAATCTGTAATCGTTTTCAATCACAATTTCCTAGAAGACATTTCGATTAAGATGTCTGTCATCGACATTAAATATTGTAAATAATGAACAAATTGTGTTGTCAATAATAATTAATTTTACTATTTTTTCTTATATACACTTTCAATATTAGGAACATTAAAAATCGCCTCTACAATAACAACCTAATTAACTTGTTGATCAATATAAATCAGTTTAAAAAATTAAAATCCGTCAAACTAAATTCTTTCAGTTTTGTCTGGCTTTTTGGTCTAAAAGCCACTTTTTTTCTATCGTCTGCAGCCCTCTTAATAAATTTACTTTGACTTTTTGTCAGCTTACACAATAAAAAACATGAAAAATAAAAATGAGTGATAAAAATATATTAAAGTTTTAGCAATTCATGACTGAAAATAAAAAAAATGTTGGTACTAAAAATAAATAGTTATTTAAACATTATTTTTTCTATTTATTAATCAACCCTCGGCAGCATAGACCATTGGGTGTGGGTAGGCTATTGTAGTTTTTTTGGGTTGGTTAGATTTGTTGGTACACGTGTGGGGTTTTTTGTAGAATTTTGAATTGGGCACCCGTAGGTTTCTGGCATACCTGTTTGTGTGGATGAGGGGGGGGGCGTGGTCGGCGTCCTCTCTCTCCAGATACCGTGAACTGCCAGAAAAGTGATGCCGCCCATGACCGGGATTCGAACCGGTGACGGTGTGCCTCTCAACCTCTCAATCGACGCCTAAATTCGCCAGGCCACTACACCCCTCTCATTTAAGAATTTGTAAGCTGTTTAAGAAATTTCCTGGATGGAGAGGTCCGAATCCTTTGACCTTCTTTTAATACGGCTTGGTATACACAGGGTGATTGAATACAAGGTTTATATGCATACATCTTTACTACATTTATTATTCATAAATATTAAATACATAGTATTTAGATATTTAAATTCAGATTTTATTCTTAAAAATTATGAGAAATTTAGAGAAAAACTTGAATTAAGAAATTGATAAGCCTTATTGTTCTTATATGTTTGAAGGATTTAACATTATTATGTCCTGAAAATTTGTTTATCTATACTGACTGGTGGCTATACCCATATTACATTCCTTTACCTAATCTAAGTAATTTATTACATTAAATTAGACTCTTAGAGATGTATAATTAAGTGTAATTTTATATTTTATAATACTAAAAATGAATTGAATTTACTTTTAAGTGATATTAAATTGTATTATAATTGATAGGAAATTCCATATTTTATATAATTAATTGCATGTTCAAAACAATATTTTTGTCATGAAAAATGTCAAAGTATCAAGCGAATGTAAAATTATATTTTAGGTACTAAGGTATTTGTTTGCTTTTCATAATAAGTAATATATTATTTATTAGTTGTAATGCAAAACACAATATGATTTTAAGAATTTTTTCATCAATATTAAATTAAAAGAAAGTGGTTTTGAGAGTATTACAATGTAAAGTTAAAATTAATGGAAAATTTACCTTTTGAACAAATTATTTTTGAATATGCGTACGATTATACATAAATAAAAAATTATTATTATCGTCTTTTGATTAATATCAGACCTGTTTATTAAATCGGTTATTTAGCAACACGTCAACTACCAATAGACGTACAACATTATTTGGTTTATTCAATTATAGACGAAATCAAGTACAAAAGGTCAGATGTTATTAAATTAAATATTAAGCATAATATGTAATAGACAGCTAGTAAAAAATACATTGTATTATACTGTCTAATTTTTTCAATTTAAAATTAATTATTATTTTTTAACAATAAAATTGCATTAGGTTGAGTAGTATACTTTATTCTTTATAAATCAAGTTCTATTCAAAAAAGTTATACAAAATATTAAAATTATTACTAAATTGTGACCAAAAAAAAAAAAAATAAATAAATAAATAAATTCACTAGTAAAAGTAAAAGCAGTGTTGTATAATATAAATTAATTACTTATAACATCAGTAGTCACGTTCAAAAAAAAAAAATCAGGTTATAATAAAAAAAAAAAACAGAAACAAAGGTTTAATTATTTAAAATTCAAATTTACACTAATTTAATGTGAATGGCACACATGGCTTAAACTTATTATAGTCAGCACAAAACACATTTTTATAAATTCCAATATTGTTTTCTATGAATTTTTATTTCAAGAATTTCGCAATAAAGTTTAGGTAGTAGTGGAACCCAGAAGTCTTAAAAATATTGAGGCCTAAATATTTTCTATACATCTCTCCACCCCTAATCAAATAGAAATACCTTCATTTGACATTTTTATAAAGTAATATTTTATAATATTTATAAAAAAAGCTAATTTTCTTATTTAAAATATGTAAGTTTTCTCAAATTAATTAGTATAACGTTAAATATGAGGCTATTTATTCAAAATTTTTACCATATACTTATACATATCTACTAGTACACTAAATGGTAATTATAATAAATAAGTTAATTTATTTAAATCTTATATATGCATGTTGTAGGTTTTAAACTATTTTGTTTAATGTATAATTATTGTGGTTTTAAAGAATTTCACCTTATTATATCGAATTTAATGCTTATAAAAAAATTATCATTATGACTTCTAATATTTTCATAAAGCTGTGACACCAATTTATAAAGAACCTTATAGGTATTAAATTTGAAAATTTAAAAAATTAAATGTGTTAATCTTATACATTTTTAACTACAAAACAATTTACGAACATACATCAAAAATGCTTATAAAAAAAATGTGTCTTTAATTTTTTGATATTAATGAATTTCAATAATTACAACTTAAAAGGAACCTTGTAATTGAATTTGTTGAATTAGTTTGATTAGGTACCTATATCAAAAACTGGTTTGGCCTAAATATTCTCGTTTTTCTAAATGTATATATAGATGTAATTTTTTTGTTTTTCCTAATAATTTAATATTTATATTGGTTTTGGATAAATAACTGCGACGTAAAACCTAATTTTAAGTATTATTAACATTTCATAATAATAGTACTTTCTGTTGTTCATTTTTTATTATACAATGTACTTTCTTTGTCCGATTGGCATGAATAAATAAATAATTTTAAGTAGTTATTGATATGTTTGCTTTAAGTTAAAGATTAAAGCATTACTCTAAAAGAAAATGAAAAACAGAGAAAAATCACACCATTTTAATACTATTAAGTACTTTCATCGCTCTGCTAAGAATTTAAAACTAAAATAATGTATAATATTAATTAATGTTCTAATTTATGTATGACGTAAGTTCCACCCTGAGTATACCTAATGTTTGGGCTTGACTAAAAATGTAATTATTTAGATTTTAATGTAAATCGATGTTTTAATTTTGTTAGGAATCAATCGTCAAATAACGTGAGTAAAAAAAAAAATCATAGTAATAATATTGTAGACTTTGGTGATTTATAATAAACGCTAAGTTACCCGTTGATAACTTGTGAAAAACTATAATTATAATTTTCGGTGTTCACTGTCCAGTAAATAATGTAGGTATAGACAATAACCAAAAATATCCATATCCGTTAGTCACATACTCATATGTATCAAATATTAATATGTAGCACCGAAGTCTACTTCAAGATCATCTACAATAGCTGGGTATAAATATTTTATATTATGTATATGATACATTGATACACTTATGTGTCGTCGTAAAGTTCTGTTTGACAAGTGAAAACAAGGAGTCAATTCCAAAAGGCAATGGATGAAAACGAAAATAATAATTGAATTTAGGAAGAATGAATTCAATACTTTTTTCTGAGCCTTTTACAAATTTAAACCTACATAAATTATTTTTAAATCTATTCTTCCCATCTGATAGGTAGCGGGTGTAGAGAACCGAGATGTCAATGTTTAATGGTCTTAGTTTATACATATATAATATATTACATGCATTTTGTATGAATATATAAAATTTATATCAGATACTTAAGTACCTGGAAATTTATGTGAATGCTTATTATAATGAACAGGGCAAGAGCATTCGTTTAAGAGAAAAAAAATAGATATCTCGGGTGTTTGGTACATTATAATTGACTGTGTAACCAACTAGGGTAGAAACGCTTGGGGTTCGGATTTGTGGCTTCGATGTTGAAAATACGGTTTGTGAATATATATTTTATTTTTACGGTTCGTTGAAGAAAATGAGTATTTATAACATCGTCCCTAAAGCTCTGGCGTGTAATACAAACGAGATATCAAAATTAAATTGAAAAAAAGAATCATTGTTATTTGGAAAACTAGATTTTTTAAATAAAAGGTGAGATTAATAACATTCAGTTTTCAACTTAAAAAAATGCCATCCTCGATATGGTAACATTTTATTTGATATCCAACCTTATAGGTTATACGTATATTTGTATCAATTATGCAATTCTCATAAAATGTCTTAAAGTATTAGGGTATAACCTTCAATGTAAACAATAAAATAAATAAAAATATTAAAAATGATTGTTTTAGTAATTTTTTGCTTAGGTACTTGAAATTATATCTCAGTTTTAACCTGAAATGCTAGACTATGCTGTAGATTGGTTGGTAATAATAATTTTGTCAAAAGAATAAATACTAAATAAAGCACCTATTGAATTTAAAGGATTAAAAAAATGTAAATGAATATAGCTAGCTAGGAAGGGTTCTGGTTGTTTAACCCCCCATTGTCTCCCCCTAATAAATGTACTAATAACATATGAAAACTGAAAAAAATTTAAATTAATTTATATTGAACCCGTCCCCATTCCTCTTTCATCATCCTGGCTACATCATTGAATATAGCATAATACTATTTAGAAATTATTTTAGTTGCCACAAATTAAATTTCATTGATGTGGTAAGAATTATTATTGTATTCAACAAATTGTTTTAAGACTCCGGTGTAGATTATTTTGTTTGAAGAGAGGGTTCAAAAAATTATCATCATAAATTATTAAATTAATATAATATATATTTTTTGTTATTTATTAACTACTTACGATATATCAATATTATTAAGAATATAGATTCTCTAAGTCAGTGATTCATTATATAAACTTTAAACATTTTTAATAGGTACTTTTAAAATCATGTAATGTTTGTCATTTACTGTTTACTTCGAAAACTTTCAAATAAAAATAAAAATAAACTAAAATATTGTTGATTCTATTTCTTATTTTAATATTTCACTAAGTGAACTTCATTTAATCATATAATTGATTACCTATACAAAAGTTTGTATTATGATAGATTTTTTTTTGGAGAGTTGTTATTTCATATGATTTGAAAAACGTGTATTTTTTTACTTTTAATAAATCTTAAATTAAGAATTTAATAATAATAATGTTAATATTATTACTTAGTGGAAATATCTAAAATTATGATCGTGAAGATTAATAATATTATTACCAATACTCTTTTTAACTTTATCTAAATATAAATTTTGTAATAAGTTAGAGAAATACTAGATTATTTGTTTTCTTCAGGAAAATTAATATTATAATAAATTAATATGTATACGTAAATAAGTTATAAATGCATATAAATAAAGACAATGTTTTTTTTACAGACGCAATTAAATAAACTTTTGAACAAGAGGTGTACCAGGCGTGCATTTTAAAGTCAGGAAGGGTGGTGGTATAGACCGGCTCATTACAATATTTGATTACTTAAGTTATCTTGTTTTATTTTCTTACTTTTGAGATTATTTTTAAATTGAAAATATTATAAGGAATTAGAGCACAATAAATTACATCAGCACCATTTAATCAAAATACAAGATGTTGGAAATAAAAATAAAATAGTTCTTACTAAAAATCCACACGCAAGAAAAAAAGTCCAATCGTGTTTTTAAAACTTTATTAACTTATTTATTTACAGGGCTTCTTATCATGACTATTCATTGGATTTTGAAAAATGTTTTTGTATCAAGGACTCAGAATATATTTCATACATAATATAATTCGTAGTATTTTTTTGATTTACATATACTGTTATTAAAGAAACTAAAATATTAGTTTTTTTGTTCCTTAACAGTTTAAGATACTTAATTTATAGACCTAATTTATGCAAAAACTTCAAAAGTCAAATTAATAGTTTTCATTAAAAGCACTCAATTAGTTCAGTAAGTTTTAAAGTTTAAGTAGGAAGGGCACACTCGAATGCATCCGGTCTGACCTATAGTGTGCGGAATGACCTTTCCATGGTGATGATATAGGGAAGAATCATTATAGATTGTCAAACATTGATCTTTGTATGTGAAAAATTCAAATTAACTTTTTTCATCCATTAATTTTTCGATGTAGTTTTATTAATGACTAAAATAGTTATGATATTTTTTAATCTTATTTCCTAAAATTATTGTTATATTAGCAATTGATTTAATATATATATATTATATTATGTACACAAATACACACCCACCACACGTTAAATATTAATATTAATAAATAAATGAAATATGATTATAATTATATAAATAATTTAATTAATATTGATCATTCGTTATAAATTATGACGGAAATGCTATAATAATGCAATAACTGATAATGTAGAAAAATCTTTTGATACTGCACTTCCCCGTGTGTCCCATTATATGTTTTGTTTTAGATTTGATTTAATTGAATTGTTAAGGTTTATTGTTACGCTCCAATGTACATTAAAATAGATTCATATTTTATAAATACACCAAAAAAATTAAATAATTCTATCTATAAATTATTTAATTATATAATATACAACTCGTGTATCTGTGTGTATCGTAAACTCACACAACGAGCGAACTGATTTTTATTTATACGATAAATTATATAATGTTTGTAAATACAATTTGGCTTATTATTTATTATATATTCATAATTTTGTGGTTATTAGGGTAAAGAGATAATATTGATGTCTGGTACATTGAAGGGTTATATTAAAGTTAAAAATTTAATTGTTATGAAATCACTTTTTTTATTATTCACATCTCATAATATTTATAAGTTATACACAATATATTATACAACACAGAATTTACAATATGTCTATACGATGAGAAAAATAAACTAACTGCTACTTATTCGAAAAAAAGTCACTAATAATCTATAAGCAGCACTTTTAACGGAGGGGAATATATATATATATATAGATACATATACATGTATTTATTTTAAGCCTAAAGATTGTCTCCATAGTATTTTTAGGTAGTGGTGTGAATTTTTGGGCACCTATTAGGTACCTGCAGCTAGTTTTTCAATTAAAGGGTTGCAATACTTTCGGAATGAATAGAGAAGTAGCAACGATATAAGTGAATGGCTGTTCCTTTTAATAGTATTAATTTGAAAATCAGTTAGTAGAGTTTGATTTTTGATTTTTACCTATGACACGAGGATAGTTCGTAATACTACGTAAAATTTTAAATTGAAAATTTTAAACTTTTGGATTTTTTCAGGAATCATCATTATTGTAAAACATACAGGTGTAAACCTTTAAGAAGGAGCTTATAAATATTGCTGTGAATACTGAGTTTTGACTTTTGAAGACTTGGACAATAGATTGTGGTGAAGTAAGTGCTTTCTATTGTTAAACGATATTTTTTTCGTGTATAAATATGAGAATTCCAAGTGAATTATCCGTCAAACGTAATGCCTAGATATTTGGTTAAAGTAAAATTTGGGATTTGTACCTCATAAAAAGTTGCATTAATTAAGGTAGCTATTAAAATATCTAAAATAAAAGCTTCGCATTTATTTTATTTAATAATAATTTTAAACATTTTCAAAAACTAGGAAACAGTGTATTGTAACCTTATTATAAACAATTGTATATTTAATTTAAACTTATTAAATATTTTATAAAAGTTGATATTGTTATGTATATCGTAAAATATTTTACAACATTAATTGTAATTAATTTATATATTAGGCTGAATAAAAAACTTCATTCCAAATGCATCTTTTGTACGACATATTCCGTTAAGTTCTAGTACATATTTATACTAGTGACTAAAGTTTGGTTTAACTTTACTTTTAACAGTTATAATAACCCACTAGTTTATATTGAAATACATGTACTTTTGTAGTATATCAAATATCTTCTGGATTAACTTATATAATAGCCAAGATTTTTCTTTTATATAGAACAGAAAAATATCAACAAATAAAAATTATGGTATTTATTGGAATAGTTTTTCTATATTAATTTGTGTAATGGATCATTTTTTTGTTTCAAGCTTAACTTATGTGTATAATTTATATATATTATGTATAACGGTCATCACATTAAAAAACTGATTGTATAATATTAAAAATAGTTTCGTTTATGTTTGTTATCAGTTTTGTCAGCTCTGAGGTAGGTATTTAAATAAATTTGCCATATTATGCGGTTTGTAAAGGCACGACACAAATTGACCAATTTACATGTATATTGAGAGTTTAAGGGTTAAAAGGCTGAAATAATCCAATATTGTTGTTCTAGTAAGAATACCCAGTTGGGAGCGATTAAATTCTAATAGTTCTTGACCTTTTCAACGAGCTATGGAACATATAATAGACATAGTTATGGAATTTTCGGTGTAGATAATTATAATTAACGTTGATAATAGTATTAAAATTAAACTTATATACATTTTATAAACAATTTATTATGTAATTATTCGACACTAGTAATTTTATCTGATATATAACATTTTGATGAAAAAACGGGACCTTAAAAAGTATGCAGAAAAAAAAAATTAAAAGGCGCAGTCAAATATCAAATAATAATTTAAAAATGAATAGAGTAACTTTATTAATTAGCTATAATTTCATTTTATTTTCTCAAAGTTATCATTAGTTGGACACGTGTTTAAAAATGTGATTTAAATTCCATAAAACTAATCTATATATTATGTAAAGAGACTTGTCCTGGGTGATTCATTAACGCCCAGACCAAACTGCTAGGTCTAGAGACTTAAAATTTTGTATAGTATTTCCTTAAGCAATGTAGAGGCACATTGAGAAAGGATTGTTCAAAATTCACACTTTAAAGGGTTGCTCAAACGGGAATTTTGAGATTTACAATGGAAATTTTGTTTATAAATGGTTGCTATAAAAACCTGATTTATGTGTTGACACATTTATCACTTTATTATTACAGCTAATTATTATTATAATATTATTATAACGCTTCTTCGTATACTCACACTTACAAAGTATATATATTATATACGGTAACTACGGTTTTTTTTAAAAATATTGAAATGTATTAAAATAGCAAGGTGTTTTACTTATTATTTTAGAATATGAATGCGTCTTCGTATACGCACCCCAATTTATGTACGGTTCTTTAAGCGTATTAAAATAAAATTTTACATTCTTACAAATTAAAAAAAATAATAATTATCATGATTGTCGAATTATTGAACATAAATGACACAATTATACCCCACTCTATCATTCAAATTATTATTGGTGACGGAGCTTACCTGTTTGGGGCAATATCTTTTGTGTTATATGATACTCAAGATAAGGTGCAAGAAGTACGTAAAAAGATAGTAACCTATGTAATAAATCACTGGGAAGATTATTCAATAGTGTCACATGATAGTGATGGAAATAATTATCGTTGTTCTGCCGACTACTTTAATGATATGTCAAAATGTAATACTTGTGGAGGTTTATGTGAGCTGGTGGCAGTATGACAATTATTTTTGGTATTTATTGAGGTATACCTCAATGGTGAATTAATATAATAGTGATTAATATAAGGATCGTGATAAATCAGTGTTGGTGAGTTGCGGCCCAAACCCTAAATAACGTACGAGTTGCGGCCCGGGTTTATGAGAGGTACGTACGAGTTGCGGCCCGGGTTTATGAAAGGTACGTACGAATTGCGGCAATACAATACTGTATATATTACATACATATAATATATATATATATATATTATATAATATATGTCTATATATATAGTAATAGTGTATAAACATCACAGGTATATTAGTAGGTAGGTATTTTCTAGAATAAATTGTCGTACTTATATTAATATTGGTCGTAAAGAAAATAAAAGTATTCATAAAATTATTGAATTTAATATAATATATTAATATTATGACATTATATTAAATAATAAATAATAAAAAAAAATAAAAGTATAATTTGTGTAATATTTTATGATAATAATGCCCAAAAAAAATCAAAGCATTCATAATGTAAGTCATAAATGGCAGATAATACGATAAAACGATCTATATTATCTTTATCATATTATATACAAAAATATAACTTCCCATACGTGTTGAACATTTCGTTTATCGTTATTCGTTTATACGGTACATAGGTAATAGGTATATAATATAATATATATTATATAAGTAAGGAACATATGTAATGATAATTATTCGGGCCGCAACTAACCTATACCTAAAATATTATCGGGCCTGAATTCACCGGTCTCTAACACCGGAAACGAAAGGTCGGGCCGCAACTCACCCTCAGCCTGATAAATAAATATTTTTAAAAATCTAGTCTCAATATTAGATTGAAATTTTGACGAAGTTTTTTAAAATTGCGAGCACGTGTTTATAAGAAATATTACGCTTCACAAAGTTTCATAAGTAATACTCAATTTAAACGAAAAGGAAGACGAATGTATGGAGTGAAACACTCAAGACACAAACGCTCTATAATTGCCTACACACGACGCTGACTTTCATTAAATCGATTGAAATCTAGTAAATTACAATCGTTTTAAATTTAAAACAGTGTAATATATTCAAATGTTTAAAGAACAGTGAAAAAGTAATTTTATTGTTTTATACAACGAAGACTATCAGATGCAAATTAAAATCTGTAACCAATATTGCATCGGCTGGAAATAAAAGTGGGTTAATAAAGATATTTTAAACATAAAGAACTACCTTACTTCGGAACCAGTACCTCCATTGTCTAAGGTAGGTCTCATCTAGCAAGACTCAAATTTACGTAATTGATAAGCCTAAGATTTTTTTAACATAGATATAATTTTGGGTTGGTTATACCAACTCATTTTTTTTTAAACAGATTTTCACGAGGCTGATTTTCATAACGCATTGTTTTTTACTATAGAAACGTGAATCAACAAAATCAAAAAAAAAAAAGTTAGATTTAATTCCAAACAAAATGTAGCATGTTACTATATAATATGTTTCCACTACATTAAGTTCAAAAACATATCTATAATTCCTCAATTTTCCTTACATCTACCTATATTTTGTAGATTAATTGGATATTTAATATAATGAGCACAAACGAAACTTAATTTACCATGACGTCGCAAAGCCAGTGGCATGTTCAGCTTTTTGAAAGGGGGGGGGATAAGAACTTTTGAATATTCTCAAACTCCGTCGTTATATAGCGGTAAATTTATTTTCATAGTGATTTATCACAATAAGACAAAAATACACCAAAGTGGGAGGAGAGAGATATTACACCATCATCACAACCTAGCTTTGTGACCATGGCCATGTCGAAAGAGATAAAATCGAGAATTACAGTGGCGTATGCTGAGAAATTGTCCACCAACGACTGCGTTTTCCTCACACTGATCGATTGTCTAAGTCGAAAGATATTATTGTGGTTATCTGCTCGCAAGTTTATCGCAAACCATGTGTTTACCATTTCTTCGGTCTTACAGGCATCATCGCGAATCGTTTGGAGCGCTGTGGTCTCGGATATTACCTGCGATTATTACTATATCGATTAAATATACTATATTATCAGGTGGTTGGCGACCACTGTTTTCCTTTAAAACTGATCAGTAGTATTCCAGTGAAGTCATGTAAAGCATCTCCAGATTTTGCAGTATAACCACATCGTCACCAAAGAACTGAATCATAGTCGATAAGTGCAGAGCTGGTCTTACACGGTTATATATCGTGTCGTGTATCTGAAGTTGAATATAAAATATTCAAATTGTTGGTATCATGTTACCAATGTTTTGTTACCTACCTATGCATTAAATACTAAATACACGAAATACGATACGATACGGTGTAGGGTGAACCCGGCTTAAACGAGTTGAGTAATAATTAGGTACACAGTTTTCATGCAATCTAAGTCATATCTAAGTCTAAGTTACCTCACTATTTAATGACCTATTCCACGGCGAAACAGATAACGTGGCTGAGACACGATTGAGTATAAAACACATTATTTTTTTGACACGATTGAGCAAAATTGATGGCGTATTAAAAGATATCGAAATAGAAAAGAAAACCTACACAATTGAGCATAAAAACTTTGCAGCTTTGCCATTTTAAATTTTGAGCTGTATTTTACAAAAATATTTATTTGAATAATTTATTATAATAATTTAACATATATAACGTGTCAACAAATAACATGATTGCTAGTCAATAATAAAATCACATTATAATCATAGGCGGCTCGCCCGGAATATTTTTGGGAGTATAGTAAAATGTATGTATATATTTATTATATTATATAACAATAATATGTTTGAAAATTTTATTTTTAGTGAGAGTGAAATAGCACTACCTACATCAATTTTATTCATTAACAAAAACATTTTGTATTTGTGTACAAAATATGTATTATGATTAAATACATTAATAGGTCACTAACTATTGGTTCTAAATAATATACATAATATAGAAGTACATCGTTTTATATTCATACGGAAACACTACTACGAGTATTATTTAATATGCATGTAGATAGTAGATTCTAGATACATATATATATACCAGAGGCGGAGAACACGAATACGTACACGAGCCACATATATAAATACAATAATATCAAGAGCAAAAATGTTTATAAATACATTTTATAATTTTTATAATTTTATTGTTGATAAGAAATATTGATTTAAAAAAAAAAAAAATGCATGCCGCATACGATTATGACGCGAGCCACAAGTTGGCCACACCTGATATAGGTATGCATTATGTGTTATTATAATATGGATATACCTACCATCTTTGTTTCATAAACCAAGATATTTTTAAAATTTTGAGTAGGTACCTAATGTGTTTTCTTCTTTTTATAAATAATTGTATTTATATAATTTAATATCATATTTCTAGAAATTTGCACATTTATGAGGTCACTGACCCCAGCACCACAAAGTTAAATTTTTGGTGAAAAAATGGTTTCACAAATTAGTAACCAATTCGTAATAATTCTCGTAACCACGAATTCGGAATTTGTAACCTAAGTATATCCGCCCAAAATCCATTTTCTATTTGCGGGTGCCAGTGTCAGTTGACTCCAGCACCCGAAACTCAGAAAAACGTCGTACAGTGTCCGAAATGGTTTCACAAATTAGTAACCAATTCGTAATAATTCGTAACCACGAATTCAGAATTTGTAACCTAAGTTTATTCGTCCAAAACTAATTTAAACTTCTGCACCCCCAAGGTTAGGAAAAAAATAAAAACATTAACTGTCTATTAAAAGGTGACTATTTTAAAGTAAATACTTTCATTAGTTAAAATAATTTGTACTGTATAAATAAATACACCATTTTATTATGTTCTTATATGATATATAAAAAAAATAATATAAATATAAAAACATAATAAATAATTCGTAACCACAAATTTGGAATTTGGAACCTAAGTATATCCGCCCAAGATTAACTTTTTTCACACTTGGCAATAAATTACAGTTTTAATATTTAAGAGGATGTCTGCTTAATATTTTTTTCTCTCTCAATTCCCCCGTAACATAAGCAAAACGCATTTACAGAGAATCGGTTTTTTATGTGTTTAAAAAATCTTAGAGTAAAATAACCCATTACGAAAACGATAGAGAATAATATTTTTGAAGGTATGACATATCAGTTTTATATTTTATTGTTATTTGATTTTATATTCAACTTTTAAAATAAAAATAAAAATGTACTAAATTTAAATGATGTTTAAATTGTTTTGAAACAGTATTTTTTAGATAAATCGATATTTCATACCATCATAAATATTATTCTCTATCGTTTTTGTAATGAGTGATTTTACTCCTATATAATATGTAATATGTATATATATTATAATATTGTATATTTGTATAACAGGTGAAGATTACGTGTAGCCAGTTGGCAAGGTAGATGAGTATTTAAAATGTTTTATCTATTGTGGTGTAAGTATATTTTTATTTTTACCTAAAATTATGCAACTCATATTTATTTTATTAAATATTTTTAAAATCATAAATCCACTTTTTTATACTGAAATAATGTTGTGAGTATCAAATAATAAATAAACTCCTTGTGTATCTTATAAATAAAGCATTTTTAAATCAAAATTTAATTGGATTATTATATCCAGCTAGTGACTTAGTAGTTCAGGGACTATCCAGTATGTTCTTAGTGTTGCAACTAGCTCTGCTGTGTAGTAGCTTAACATTTTGTTATATCCCTTTCAATATTTAATCTTGATATATTAGTAAATATTTATTGTAAAGTTTATAAAATGACCATATGAAATTTTTATTCTGGGGCATTCTAGAAAAACTGCACTCAAAGGTAGCAGAACTTAATGGTGATACCAAGGGTGATACTTATATTTGAATTATTTTGTATAAGTAACAATGACAAATTATATAATATTATGTGATATATACATTTTTTTTAGCAAAAATGATTTCATCATATAAATATATGTAACATAATATCATGATAATTGTATCATTAATAACTACATATAATATGTGACATTGTGACATGTTATAATTTATAGCTAATAACTAATAAGCGATAATTCATACAGGAACATAATAAAATGATGTATTTATTTATACAGCACAAATTATTTTAACTAATGAAAGTATTTACTTTAAAATAGTCACCTTTTAATAGACAATTAATGTTTTTATTTTTTTCCTAACCTAGGGGGTGCAGAAGTTAAAATTAGTTTTGGACGAATAAACTTAGGTTACAAATTCCGAATTCATGGTTACGAGAATTATTACGAATTGGTTACTAATTTGTGAAACCATTTTTTCACCAAAAATTTAACTTTGTGGTGCTGGGGTCAGTAGCCTACATTTATGTTGTGTGTACATACAACTTGATTATAATTATACATTTATATTTATAAATATTACAAACTAATTAATCTACAATTAGAATGTATAATGATGTGTTAAGAAAAAAATAGGGACACTGTTCAGTGTCCATGTATTGGGTCACTGATAATATAATTTTGTTAGAGCATATTCAACTACACATATGAATTTTTAGTTTTTAGCACATAAAAATGTCCTCGCTCTACTCTTATTACTTATTACTTTTGATTCCAGTCATGCCACTTTCATGTTTATTATTTTAATCACAGTTAAAGTCTAGTGTTTTAAAGTACATAAATGAAAGTATTTAAATACTTTTTAAATTTGAAGTATTCAAATTAATATTTTGAGAATGAGAATTTATAATTATTATTTTTTCTCTGAATTATAATTAACCGAAAACTCATATACTATTTTTTTTATTGAGTATTCAAAGACTTTTCATAATTAGTATAATATTTATACTTCATAAACATATCTAGGGGGTGGTTGATATCCACAACACTTGATATTGATTAGGTAACTAAAATATTTAGTTTATGGGCGTTTTTTAAAAATGTTTTTTTTAAAGAATTTAAAAAAAGTTAAAATAACTTTATGGGGTTAGGTTTTATTGGAGCAACACTCACATGAACTACTTTTCGTACTGTATCAGGTACTCCTAAAGCCTTTAACACACTGTAGTACTTGAATACTTTAAAAAGTATCTTTTACAAGACTATTATAATGTCAACTGTAAACAATCAACAATTATGAACTTTTTAAACTTTATAACATCTAAGAAGGTGTCAGTATATTTTTTTCTTTCTCTGACCAACCCACAATATAGCAAATATTAAGTTCACTATAATTATAATAATTTCTAAAAAAATATAATATATTCTAAATATAATTATATAATATTGAGATTACATACTCCAGTCTTCAGTTTGTATTCTTGCTGTATAATCCTTTTCATTTTATTTTTTAGCTCATTCTTCTGTCAACTCTAAATCCGTCAACATCTACATTCAAAAACTAACGACAAATCAGAAGACCAGTGGATTTCAGAATTATCGACGCATCTTTAAAGACACTCGTTAAATGAGGTTGATACTGCGACCACTGCATAGTCTCTACCCATACTACAGACGCAGTATAACACCTATTCACTTGTAAATGCAAATCGTCGAGTAGGCGAGTGTCGTGATCCGACGAGACCGGTGGAGTTGCAGTTGTATCAGCGTATCCGCGAGGACATTCGTTAATACAAGATGAACTGATGACTACGGCGATCATTGTTCATACTACGACGCTGCATGAAATCAAACATCATATTTTGTAGCTTCACGTGCAATCACCAGCTGCTTTACACGTGGTTTTGTATTGATAACAGTCGATATATCATTGCGATTGATATAAAAGAAGGGTTCATTTCAGAACAGTCAACTCAATCCCACTCAGTGTGTCTAGTTAGACATTCACTACGAGTTTCTCAATCTAATCACGACTTGCACAAGATCGTCGGAAGATGGTATATTAGCTCATCCCTACTTATTGTTTATAATATACTTAATAATCTAACGTCCTAACTTTTACATTTCTTAATTGCTGTCTCTACAGGCCTGATACCACACTTCACGGCTCGCTTGTTCGAATCAAACGCACGTCCTGGATGTAAAATTAATCATACACTTTGTTATGCTATACATTTTGATATTAAATAATAAACAAGTGTGAGTATCAAAAGAAAGACACCTATCTAGACTATAATAAAATTATTCGTGACCACGAGCCATCGAATATCGACTCACTGTGTCGATATCTATTATTTTTGTTAGCTATGGACTGCAAAAGACAATCATTTCCACCTCCACACCCTTGGCTTCACCCTGTATACAGAATTTACCAATTTCTTAATTTTTTTAAATCGATTCTAAATATTATAGATTAATCGGCCTGATAACACTAAGTGTACGATACATGGTTTCTTAATTCTACACATCAATGCCCCTAAATTGCCTACTTGCAACGCCGTCTTAAATGTTCACGTTTTGCCTTTATAGAGTACAGTGAACAGAATTATAGATTTTGACAGATTATTAAGCTTTCAAATAATGCATATAAACAATCTCCAAAATCTTTACCCTGAAAATCTAGCTATTCATAGTTAGTTTATTAGATATCCTTCACATAAACCTGAAAATCAAAACTTTAAAAGAAGAAGCAGTACCTTAATATAAAAGATTCCACAATCGTCTAGCATTTCATTCCAATTCTCTAATTAAAGATCTTTCATCAAATGGTATTCTAGGTAATCCTCCAAGGCGCTTGAAACGCAACTGCTGTAGAGATATGTAAATTAAAAAAAAAAATTTAAAAATGTATACATGTATAAATTAATGTACAACCTCACTTAAAAGTGTCATCACTGGGTAGCAGCTTTTACCAAGATTATTCATGCGTTAATTTTTTTATTTTAGCTAATATTCTTATTGCACCCTTGATGTACAGATTGTGTATATAACAATAAAGGAAAAATAGTACACTAGGTAACGTATGATAAATCAGATGCATCTTCGAAAGAATTAGCTTGAGTTAGTATATTTATTTAATTAAAAGTTAGATCAATGAAAATAAGCGGACTGAGGTGCACATATTGTTTTAATCAATTTAAAAATATATAAAAATTAGGTATCTAATGAAATTTATCACGAATGCAAAAAATTATATTGTTAGAAATCTATGGCTAATATATTATGTAAAAGCATTTAATGAAGCAAATAAAAATATGTTTAATTTTAAACCATATCGTGCATAATTTTACTGGTAAAACGCTAGATATCAGGTTTTAAAGCTGTGTTTAAAAATTATGATAATTAGTTAGGTTTCGATTTCACTTGGTAATATTTCAATTTTTTTTTCATCGTTATGTTAATTTATTATAAAATTTAGCTATTAGGAAAATATCATTGCAAAGTTCGAGACCAGTGATGATAGTTTACTATCATCAACATAGCTTCAACGAATCATAGTTTATATTATGTTTACCATTCAATAATCTTTTATTATGCCTTATTTAACAATCTGTTAGCCACGCCGGGAAGGTAGTAATTAAAAGAAGAGGACGTGAATGAACGTTGTAAGTGACGTGTCCTGTTGTTGTCACCATTGGTGTGTCCGAGAATTTTAAATGGAAGGATTGATATAAATAATAATATATTTTAGTGAATTATGTGGGCTAAAACAAGCAAAACACAAATAGCGATCCCCTTTCAAAAAATCAAAATTGTTAATAGTTTAATATATTGATTTTATGTTGTAATTATGGACAATGTACGATATACTTAGATATTAGGGGGTCATTATCAAAACTGAAAATGTAGGTATGGATCTATTTTATATTGTATATCTTTAGCCTGTACTATATACATTATGCATATTTTAGGAACACATTTGAGTGTTTGACGCTGGTGCTAATAACCGATAGGTGATACACGAAAACTTAATGATAAGTGTATGAAGTGATGAGCATTAGACATAGACCTATTAACTAAGGTAACTATATAGTTGGCCATAATTATTTTCCTACAGGCTACAATATTTCGATACTTCATTCCACAGCTATTCATTTTCCTAAAAAAATAAAAATAAATCTTAACCATTTTCTTCTATTATCAAAATAAGAAATTATCACACTCTTCTTAATTTAAACAGGCAAGAGGTACATATTATTTTCTGGCTAAAAGTGTTATTCAATATTATTTTAATATACTTAAAGGTAAATACCTAGTAAATATTAAATTATTTTAAATTAAATATGATTTTGATAAATGTAGTAAAATATTATTATTATTATTAAGATTTAAAATTAAATCAAATCGTACAAATCGAATTAACAAAAAACAAAATTAAAATATAATTTACAAATAATTATCATATATTATATATTATACAGTGTTCCGCAAGGATTTACCCATTGCGATATCTCACGAAATAATAGAGATATCAAAATTCTGGTTTTATAATAAGATTTACAGGAATAAGAACTACAATTATTTCATTTTAAAGTTTATTATAATGTTTTAGTAAAATAGTTAAAAAATATTTTTTTTTATTTAATTATTTGCAAAAATATTAAAGATAGCCATTTTGTAGTGTTTATTTTTCTGAAAATATTGACGTTTCAAAATTTTATTTCCATTAATTTCCTGATTTTTGATATTTTTTCTAGTTTTGATGAAATAAAATATGATTATAAATTTATAACTATTAGGAACACGGAGAGTATTCGGCCGGCCGAATGGGAATGCGCGCGGCACGGTGAGTCACATGATTGATAACATTATGGTGTTAGATAATTCGCAATTTTTCTCAAAACTAAAAAAAATTTTAAAAATCAGGAAATTAATGAAAATAAAATTTTGAAACGTCAATATTTTCAGAAAAATAAACACTACAAAATGGCTATCTTTAATATTTTTGCAAATAATTAAATAAAAAAATATATTTTTAACTATTTTACTAAAACATTAAAATAAATCAAAATATGAAACAATATTTTAGTTCTTATCTCTGTAAGTTTTATTACCAAACCAGAATTTCGATATCACCATTATTTTGAGATATATCGCAATGGGTAAATCCTCACGGGACACCCTGTATATTAACCAGTGCAACGCGATTGCGCAATTTTTCTTTTTATGACCCGACTAATTACACCACAATTGCGCAAAAAAATTGTAACACGATTGCACCCCAATCCATTTTTACCTGTTAAAATCACAACACCATTGCCCACCAAATGATATGTGTATATATTAAGTAATGTAGTATCATATATTATACTATTGGGCAGCAAAAGATTAATTTGGCCCATTCTTCATATTCACCATTAAACCCGGCCCATAGTTTTACTTTTTTTGCTATTGGGTATCAAAATTAAAGTTGCATTGATTATTTATTATTTGTTTATTTGGATAAACAGTTGTGCCGTTAGGTATTAAGCCACTTAAGGTGTACTTTTCCACAAGCCTATAGTTATAATAATTATAAACCATAAAATATAAATAAATAAAAATATTTAATGATACTATGATAGAGTTAAATACTTATAATTATAATTAACCTATATGGCTATATAGGTAATAAGTATTAAGCCAGTGGATAAAATTTATCGATTCTATCATTGGATTGCCCAACAGCATTGGTATCAGATTTCGATGTAAGTACTTGGCGTACTTGGCGTATTTGAAAGATTTAAATTTTTTGAAAACATGTCCTTTAAATTAAAACATTTTTGGCTCGCATTCAAAAGCAACAATCTTTTCTTTTCATGGGCTTTTTCAGCTCCACCCTTTCGTTTACCGAGCATGACACAACAGTAATGTTACAACTTACCTACTTACTAGTTTACTACTATAGTATAATCTATAATAAATAATAATGTAGGCATTGAGCATTTGAGCAGTGAGCACATCGCACGTAGTAAGTCGAATAATATTAAGATGTGTGACTGTGCGAGTGCAAATGTGCAACACCAGTTACGTAATTGCTAATCGCTATTTAATATGGTCATTCACTAATGTTGTGGAACAGAACAATGTAGAATAGACACTCGATCAGCTGATCGGGTTACTGTTAAAAACCCAGTTTATTTTTAGATTTGTTGAACAAAAAATAATAATAATATTTACGATGAAAAATCATGGCTATTTTTTTTATAGTAGACGGGTAAATTAGTTTTATACTGATAAATTCTATAATCATAAAATATTTATATCTATACTTGACAAAAAAAAATAATCATCTTTGGAAATATAATCTTACCGAGGCCTATTATTTAATTTTTGCCAGCCCCGGTAGCCCCAAAGAAAGTCCAGGGGCAGCATATGCTGCCTCTGCTGCCCCCATGAGCACGCCTATGGTTTGAATACCTAATAATATGTTTATTACTTGGAAAGTAGATGGATGCAAGGTAAAATATTTGAAATATAATAAATATAATTTAAATTCAAAAAAAAATATATGGTGGTAAAAGATAAGTGTTTTTGAAGGAACTAAACAATGAAGGAAAATATTATCTCATTTTTTAAGTTAAATGCTTCTCCTCTCCACTCAATACGTTATTATATAATATAATATATTATGCTATGATCATATTATAGGTACTAAATTTGAAACACTTGTGCGACACAACTTGTGTCAGTATATTGTCTTTTGTATATAGTGAGAGCTTAAAGTAAGTAGTAAGTACTGAGCATATAGTAGGTAAACATAGCTTTATTAAGTTAGTGGGTAAAAAAGAATGACAACTAAAAGAAATATTACTGGGGCTTTTCAGAGTGAGGCATTTTTCTCTGGGCTCCATTTTAAGAAATTTTTTACAGAAAAATTCCAGGTGGACTCGTGTGTTAGTTTAATAATAATAGTTTATATTATGATCAGTATTACTCCACGTTAACCATTAGGTCCTCATATTACCAAAATCTTTTTCTTTATGAAATTTCAATAATATTAAATTATTTCGTTTCTGCAGCTTATATTACATCATAATATTATATTAGAAAAACAGTATTTATTAAGCATGTTACGTTTTCAGTTATTTTAAATTATAATATAAAATTTCATTTATTTTTGGCACGGTACCGAAGTGCAAATATTAATCATAAGAATATCCAAAATTCTTGGAAATCGTTATTCCAAGTATCGACGTGGAATAACAGAGTTTATTTATTTTTCGCTATTAAAGTTATTATATCCCTGTTATTGAATATTCAATATTTTCGTTATTACTCATTCATTGTTTAAGTGTCGTGCAGCTAATATAATTTTCAGAAGTGTTAATATTTTAATACTGAAGACTATAACAATTACATTTACGTCGATATCATGAGTTTGAAATACTTTGCAGGTTTGTTAAATTTGATAAAATTTTGCAAATTTTTGTGACTATACGATTTTTTTATTATATTGTGATTTGATTCGCACCTTATTCTGAAAAATCTTTGAGTGAATTAATGAATTAATTTGTGATAATTAACACTAACATCTCTCTGGCCACATTACTGGTTGTTACAGGCGGAGTTTCAACTTCTAGAGTCAACGACTATATAATAATAATCTCCTCACTTTAGGTAACCCATTTACGGCATGTCATATCAAACGCATTAATTTTGATATATACGACTGCTTTACAGACAATGATGCATTGTTTGAAATCAACTTTCACAATATTATGTTCAGGGATCTGCGAGCCACATCTTACCGGCGCACAGATCCGAAATCATTAAATAATTATTATTATTATCATTAAAATACTATTGTTGTCAAAGAATACCATCAATATTTTTCTGTGTGAGAGGAATGTTGTGTGCTATAACTGGTATGTCTAATTTTAAATAGCCAGAGAGAAAAATCACTAAAATTTTCTACTCCTCCCTTAAAGGCTGTTTGTGTAAATTGAAAGCTGTATACATAAATATAAAGTTATTACTATAAAGTACGTTCGAATCTGAGTGATATGAACATCCGGTTGGAACGCATATTAGAAATTTTTTAAATAACTGAAAAATTCTCTGCACTATTTTTTTATTACAGTATATAATATTGTATATCACAGGCGGAGATGGTGTTTATTATGATAATAAATGCCCTTCCAGGGTATTTGAAAAGAGTGTAATTATTTATAGCCTGCGATATTGAGACGAATATTGTTTAAAGTCATTTATGGATTATTTATAGTATATTTTTGGATATATAATGGTTGTTTTTATTTTCTACACGACCCATTTCAAATATTTTCTTCAAATACTTCAAAGCAATAATCAAAAAGATTAACACGTATTTTTCGATTTTTGTTCGTATAGAAAAAATGTAATTGATTATTTTTTAATATTCTTCACTGTAATTAAAATGTTTTTATATACAATAGTTAATATGTATGTGAAAGGAAAGAAAGTAAAAATTAAAGATCAATAGTGTTGTATTGTGGTTATTTAAATGTATAACAACTTGATAATTTATCAAAACACAATTTAAGCTCCCACTAAAATTCTTCTAAATCTCCACTATCGACAAATAATATTATAATATATATAAACATATATTCTTTAAACTCGATCCATAAATATATTATTATTATTGGATAAGAACCATACTTATCAACTATACATATGTAACCAATATTAACACAACAGTTTGGTCATTCTGGTAAGAACACTTATTTTCGGAAACATTTTTTTTTCGCTTTAAACACGCATGCGGTTATTACCGTTATACCAGTGGTGCTGTAAGTCAGGGGTGGAGGCGACGGGGGTAGAATTTAAACGACACGCCGAGGTTGCAAGAGAGTATACAGTTAGTAGTAATGTGGCGGCCGGCCGAATCACATGCCGCGTGCATTGCGTGCTGCTTCCTCGTCAGCCTTTTGCGGGCCGATGTCCATGCGGTTGATTCAACAGGTATGCCTCTAAAATTAAACTTTATAATTTTCTAGTAAATTAGTCAATGATTAGGGTGGATAGGAAAATTGCGAAAATGTATGGGCCTTGGAAAATAATAATAATAAGTCACGTTAGGTTACGGTTTCGGTGAGATTTAACCATGCTCGATGACGATACGAGGCAGAAAATATTTTGTAGAACCAACGATAAGAATTCAATATATTTTGTCTTATTATCACATTAGCTGTATATTATAGTATTAACTATAATATATATAGACATTAGGTTCTCTAGGTGGGCATAATATTATTGTATGTTTTATTATTATTATGCACTCTACAGGATTTATGTTCAAACAGTTTATACCAATAATATAACGATTGTTCGTTTAAAGATTAATTACATCTAGTTTAAACTAAATGGATTTGTTTTCTATTTTCATCTGAAACTCAAATAATTTATTTTCCAATGTTTCAATTGAATTTTAAAAAATGTATTGAAAATAATAAATCATTTTATAAAGAAATAAAAGTTGTGTTTTACATTAAAAATATTTGTGTTAATTTTAAATGTTAGAGTTTTACTTATTTTTAAAGTGTACTTGAAATAATTAAATGAATAAATATTGAAAACGGAAAAAAAAAATTAATGATAAAGGTGAAATTGTATTTTGATTTTATATTCGTTCTTATAAATTTTATATTATATCGGAAATATCGATTTAATACAATTTAACGAGTTAAACAACATTTTGTAGGACTCTATGGTAAACCTACCTGCATTGTATTTTATAATTTGAAAATTCGTAATCTTATAATGAAGAAAGATTCCTTTTTAATTGAGTATAAAACTATATTTACTTAAACGGATAGAGAAATATTTTTTTAAACGTTTTTCGTTTTAATGTCTGTTAAATATTGTATTTAGAATATTTGTTACTCTTTCATGATATTAGACCATAAGAATATTTTTAAAATAATAATATATATTTTAAAGAATTAATGTTTTATTAAATATTATTGTTTATAAATATCAAAAGTTAATACCTAATCACCATTTATTTGTGCTTTTATTACAATTTGAAATATTATTTCGGAATTCCGTTTTAAAAATGTTATCATAATTATTATTACTTATGGTATAAGTTTAAATACAAGTTTAATATTAAAAAAAATTTTAAAATCAATCACGTAATTTTTAAATCTAAAATATGCAAATTAAATAAGTGGAATTTAAAATTAGTTGGTAGTTATGAAAATTAACAAATTTAAAATGTATTTAATTCAATTTAAAATTAAGTTAGTTTATAATAACATATAGGCACAAAAAAAATGTTACATAATTTATTATGATTTGAATTATTCCACAATTTATTGTTATTTTTTTCCAGAGAGAGTTCATTCTTGCATTCATTATTTTTAATTATTAAACTTAGTTATTTAAAAAGAATAATTTATTTTTATATATTTTTATGGCGACCAGAGTATTTATAAATACTATAAGGTACTATTTAAAAAAATAAAGTTACATTTTATTACAGTTGCAAAACTTGCTTTAAAATAGAGTATGTAGGTACCTATGCTTTATACTCGGGGAAATAAATTATAATCAATTTTGGTATAGTAATTTGTTTCACTAAGACACAAACTAAGTAGAGTATAAGTAGCAACTTTCAATTGTCGCGGAAAAATTGAAGTGGAATTCTATTGAAACGTATGCATTTATATAGGTTTAGACGTTGATGATTTGTTTTTGACTTATTGTATTAAAGTTTAGTTGATCAATGTATGTAACAAATGGATACTCATAATGCATATTTAATGTGGCTGTATATTAAGTAGGTATATCAGTATATTATATTGCATATCAAAAGTATGATAATATATAGACGTTGCAAAATGCAATTTATGCACATTTTTTAAAATATTGAACGTCATCTTAGATGATTGAATCAAATTTTTTTTTTTGTTTGACCAGAAATCTATTCTAAAGTCTTTCAAAATGAATTACGATATTTTCTAAGGAATCACCTAAAAAATATAAAATGACTGGTTTATTTAGTTTGAACGATATACTTATTTGAGAGTGTATAGTTTGTTTATCCAGTCACCCTTGTATTCAGATAACGCAATTTATCCTAGTATTGGAGGTGTTTTGGACCGTAGTTTAAGGACTAAAAAAAACATTATTCAGACGTGATTGGAAGTCAAAGGCAAAGTATGTATTCAAGGGATAGACGATAAAATATATCGGTAATATTACTCAAAGAGTTTTTGAAAAGGTATTGATACGATACAGAATTATGATAAAAATAATATGACCAAGACAAAAATGTGAAGTAATTGAAGTTTAAAAATTTTAAATTACTATTTTACTATTTGGAGAACCCTAAAAAATATAGCATGGTGTAAAATTAAAATTTATATAATATGGGAGTGTATAAAAACAATAGATATTATTTTGCTAAAACATTTTGAAGTGTTATAAATGGCGAATATCTATACCAAAATCGATTTGTGGTTCAAATATAAAAACAAACAATTCAAGTGTATTTATTATAATTTATTTTTATACTCAGTTTATTTTTATAATTATTTCTTTACTGAAAATTTCAAATAATTATGCAAAATATTAAAAACACGTTTTTTATATAATTTATGTATGTACAATATATTTGTTTCGTGGTAAGATAATCAAGTTTTTGCAGTGTACGCACTACTTGTACAAGTAGGTATAACCTGCGTCTGAGATCTTCAATTACCATATTTTTATGTGATCAACAATGTATCTTAAAAGTTTTGAAAACCTTTATGTGTAGCTCTGATTACATTTGATCACAATATCCGTTGTATTAAGCAATAATTAAAAATAATAATAACTGTGGCTACTTATCATAAATTAAGTATAGCTGGTATATCACGAAAAATGTATCTTTGAAACTAATTAATTACAGCCTGATATTATAATTACAGTGATAGTTAAGGCATTTTGAGTTTCTTAGAATTTGCTCCATAGGTAATATTTATTGTTCGTATACTTATTTATACGTCAACACGCACCGTGTTTGCTTGTTTTATAACTATTACACGTGTTCAGACTTATTTACTAATGGCTAATACCTAATGAAAAACAAAATTACAAAAAGATTAAAATGTCAAAGAACAAAAATACAAAAGATGTTTAGAACTTCGACAAGCAGAAAAAATGTCTAAAAAAAATGTGATATTAATAATTTAAATGATATGACTGTTTAATCAATTTAGAGCTTATTATACCTATTTTATTGTAATAGTATCAAATATTTACTAAGCATTTTCGTTTGTATTTAAATATTTTTCAGATAAAATTTATAAATTTATATTTGTAAATTTATAATTATAATTAATTATGCAACTATCTACCGTGTCCTTCGTTATATCAAAAAACGAGTTATCCATATAACTTGAAATTTGATAATATTAGTCATACGAGAGGAAGTTGGGTTGAACTATAAGAATATTAGGTTTGAAAATAATTAATTAAGTCAGTTCAGAATCACTTTAAGTTCAAACTAAATCATTTCAAGACAAATTTAATTCTTAATAATTATGAATATTTGATAGTAATTTTATAAGCTTTTTAAAGTAGGAAGAATATACGGAGATTAAAAGACTTACATCATATATTTTTTAGGCCAACTACTTGGGAAATTATTAACTTCAGATTTTTTGAAAATATTTTTATTATTAAATTTGGTCTTTAGAAGTGCAATTTTTTCAATACTCTAATAGCTCGTGAGAAAATTTTGAAAAATCGAGAAAGGAAGAATCGCAAGTAGTTAGTTTTCTATATTGAAAATAGATTGTTTTTAGATAAGTTTAGATTCAATTTGAATTAAATGATTGCGGTAAAATTGTTTATAATATATTCATCAAACTTCTATATAATTACAAATAAGTATTTAAATATTGTTTAAAACTGAATTAATTTATCTGTTTACATTTAAAATATGAGTTTTTTATAATCTTAAATAGTATGCTAGGAGGAAGCAATAACTCAACACTTGAATATTATTTTAGTTTAAATGCAATTATTTGTCAGCGATGAAACTTAAAACAATAAAATAATATTTTTACTATAAAACAATTTATAAATAGTTGTTCGATGTAACATGAAGCAAACGAATACTTCAAACTTTGATTGTGTGAAAAATAAAAAATGAAATATTTTATCCATTTTGTTATAATTTATTAGCATTGCATAAATGTTTATATACATAATACTATGGTAATTCTTTGGATAAATCAAAATCAATTATGGTGCAGCCCTTCGTATTGAAAAATAGTTGTTACTTATGATGTAATAAATAACAATAATTTAGTTTTACACTATCAATTACTTATACTAGTATATATAGCTGTACGTGATTTCCGTAGTTCAATTTGAAGTATTTATCTGAAGTCGTCTAATATATGGTTTTACAACCATCGTAATAGTTCACCATTACAGTGGCGTTCTAGTTTGGGCAGTGATTTTTATTTTATTTTTTTGTTCCTTCTACGACGTATGAAGGTACCCACTAACCCACTATATTTTAGAATAAAAATAAAAATTACCTCCCCCATATTCTTGTCACCCTTTTTCACTTGGAGGGTTGCTGTCCATATCTTTCATCTTCGTCCTTGCCTACGGCTTTACGTACACAACAGTTCTTGTACGTGTATAATTTTTGAAATGCTTTTGTTTAAGGGATAGTGGAAATTGGATGCTGTATAGACATTATATTCATAAAGTGTTGTTTTCTGGCCCACGGTTGTTTTTTCATAGTTTATACCTTTCATGAAATTTATTAAATCGAAAAAGCTATACCGTTGCAGTTGCTAACTATGTGTTTGTTTCATGATATCTCATCACTTCTTATGAATGAATGGCAGGCTAAAAACTTGACAGGTCCTTGAGGGGGTAAAAAGAATGACGATGATGATATTACAATTTATATATTATGTACATTTTCATATAACAAAGAAATTCTAATATATAGGTATCGTATGTCTTTACGTACTTACGCGAAAATAATAAAATTGTCTTGTCAAAATTCTATTCTTTAATTTTGTGTTATCGTTAATCCGTTAATCGTGTGGCGAGTATACTTTTTAAATGCATTTAATGTCAATATACGGTTCGCGTATATCTTCACACATTATAATAATTATAAACGATCACATATTATTATATTGATCTTTTTATTTGAATAAAATAATCCTATTGTTCTTAATAATAAGTTGATACTATTGGTACATATTAAAATATTTTATTTTTTTTGACTATTCGTAATATTCAGACTGATGCTTTTTTGTTAAAATAATTTTAAACTTTTTAGTATTAAATATACAAAAACCATTAAAGTATTTATATAATATATACCTAACCAATACTTTTTAAATTTCAAATATTATAAACTATGTGTAGTATTGTGTATCTATATATATATAATATATTATTGCTGCAGCTTTCAATGTTTTCAAATTCTTAAAATTACTATAATAATTAAACAAGGTAACGCGTAGAAGTAATAAAACCAAGGGATGATATGGGAATACAAAAAGGAAAAAAGGGGGAAAATGGGGAAATATTTGAATTTTCATATTTTATTTATCTGTCTCATTGTTTTAAATATTTAAAATAAATACATTTCTATTGAATTTAATCGTTTATTAAATGTCAGTAATTGATTTTAGATTCAGAGCGAGGATGTATGTATTGATTTTACCATGATGTGTGTGTTTTTGTGCCTGTCATCATGTCTTGAGGCAGTAAAAATGCTTCAATTTTCGACTTCAGTATCTTGTTAGATCAGAAAGTGAATCTAGTTGGTACTTTGAAGGAATCAAAAGTAAAAAATTCTCAATATTTTTTTAAATCATCGGGATAAACAAACTAAAAATGAAGGAATAAACGAAAATTTTTACGCACAATCATTTTTCGACAAAATCGATTTTAGTCTTTGATATAACATTAAAACAAATGACCATAGATACATGAAATTTCCACCGAATGTTAATATACGTATATTCTATCCACCATGAAATTTTCAAAAATGTTCGACTTAAGTTGAACTATTCATAGACATTTGAAATTTCCGAACATTATTAGTTTTTTTTAAATTAATATCGATGAAAATTTATTTTTTGGGTAGAAGATCTTGAAAATTTAATACAAGGTTTTAAACATATTGTTACAATAGTAGTTAAAAAATAAAAGAAAGGCGTAGTCACAATTTTTTTTTTACAAGCATTCAAAGTTTTAATTTTGACAAAATTCGTAAAAATCTCAAAAATTCACAAAATATTTTAAGCTAGAAATTCATAAAAAATTTTCTTTTTAAATCTAAGATTTGAAAATTTAATACAAGATTCCTTACAAGTTTTTCAATCTTTATCACAAATAAAAAGTTCACCAGAAATCCAAATTAAATTTTTATGAGTATTTTAGATTTAAATTTTTACAACATTGGATTTTCACTTTTAGCGATTTATTTATTTTGGTGTAACTCTAAAGCAAATGACCGCAGATACTTGAAATTTTCACTGAATGTTTATATAGACATTTTCTATATTTGATAAAATTTTCAAAATATTTAGATTTGTTTTGAGCCGTTTACTGACATTTTAATTTTTCAATTTTTTAGTTTTTTTTTCTATAAATATCGATAAAAATGTATGTGGTCGGTAGAAAAGCTTGACAATTTATTACAAGGCGTCTAGCACATTGTTACAATAGCAGTTGAAAAATAAAAGAAATGTGTTGTCACAATTTTTTTTTACAAGCATTCAAATTTGAATTTTAGACAAAATACGTAAAAATCACGAAAATTCATAAATTATTTTATGCTAGAAATTCATTAAAAATTTTCCTTTTATATCTTAGAATTTAAAATTTTATATAAGGCTCCTAACATATTTGTACAATAGCAGGTGAAAAATAAAAGAAATATATTAGCACAATTTTATTTTACAAGCATTCAAAGTTTGAATTTTGACAACATGTGTAAAAATCACGAAATTCACGAAAATTCGCAAATTATTTTAAACTAGAAATTCATAAAAAATTGTCTTTTTAAATCTAAGATTTGAAATTTTTTAATAATCTATAATATATTCTAGACAGATAAACCGTCTTCGCTCAGAATCGTTTTTCGTATACAATGATATAATATCATTGGATTCAAATTTAATTCCATCTATTACAGTAACCCACTTGTAACCTACTATACCTACAGCAGTGCGACATCCATGACTTACCCGCTTTTTTGTATTATAATACATTTATTTTTAAATTAGTAGGGGTAGTAACCCACTTGTAACCTACTGTACAGCAGAGCGACATCCATGACTTATCCGTCTTTTTTAATGCTTAAAAGATAATAAAAGTAACGTATTTTTTTAAATAATGCATATTTTTTTAAATTAATGTATGTAGGTTGTTGTTAAATTTTTATTATTATACAGTTAAAAAAGTATTAAAACTATTATGAGCGCAATTAGTAGGTAAATTTTTATTCTCATACAAGCTAATTTATTTTAGATACTGAGTGGGGAAACGAATGTATTGATTTTACAAAGATATGATCTTGTATCTTCGTATACACGGCTTATTTAGTATAAAAAATACTTACATTTTAAATTCAATATATTTTTTGAAAGAGAAGTGAATCTAGTTGCTACTTTTTACCTTTTACTTTAAGTGTTAAAAATTAAAAATTCCCACGAGGTATTTTTAAAAATATCAAGAAAATAACTTATGAAATTGAAGTTTAATACTGTAACTTTAAACATAACATAAAATCATATATTTTTAATTGATAGATTTAATATCTACTTTAGTCAAATTTATCTTCAATTTAACGATCTATTCACTTCCATAGAAAATGTTGTATTAAAGTAGACGTTTTGTAGTCTGCAGTGTTATAAAAAGTAGCATAATATCATAATACCTATAGATATGCAAAAGTGTCGAAATTCAAATTGCAGAATTTAAATTATTTTCTTCATATAATTTAATGTTCATTGTACGCTTCTATAGTGTTTCAATTCCACCGAGTACTGAGGAATGTACACTTATGAAAATATAGAAAAAAAAAATAAAGTGTCCCAGAAAAAAAACTTTATGAAAAATGATTCGTGGAAAAGTTACGTATACGGCCACACATAAGCCGGGGAACCATCTTTTTTCTTTTCACTATTTGCTTATCACATGACGTACTTTTTTATTTTTGTAGCACTTAAACCCTAAAAAAAAAACTTAAGCACACGTCCATAGTGTAAATGTTGGCTATTTGTGTGGCACATCACGTACGTATTAAAATATGTTGCTGGCAGAGCTATGACTGGACTTAATATTGATGTGGATGCAGTGAAAAAAAGAAATGAACTTAACAAAGCTCGGTATTTAATGTTTGGGTTTAGAAGGGTGGTCAGAAAAACAAAGAAATTCAGAGAGTTAGTTACTAAAAAAAATATACGATTTCTTTCATACCAGTAGCTAGAATATATTTTAATAGTCATTTTATACGTTCTTGTACAGTTATTTTATTAAATATATATGTCACAGAATCAAAATGTATTAAACATTTTTAAAATACTTATTTTAATACCACAGAATAAATTAAGACTGTATTATTTTGAAGTTGATATTTACTACATTAATAATGATGCGTACGGAGATAAAGTATGAACAACATGCAAAAAGAATATTAAAAAAATTAAAAATATCGTATACATATATATTTACAGTTAATAATTGAATTCAAAATTCCGGGTGTTTCGACAAGGTAGATATTATTTTATTATTGCATGAAAACAATGCGGTGCGTATGCTATTTATTCTGATAATCGACTATTGTAGTTACTTAAATTTTATAATTTATAATATTACTGTCATGTTTAAATAATTCAACTTGTTTAATTTTTTTAAATTCATATAGGTTTATAAAAGTTTGTGTTATCATCATAGGCGGATAGGCCTACCGGGCACCGGGCATTTCCCGGTTGGCCCCTCTTAGTATTTCGGTAATGGGGCCCTTTAATATTATATGTTATAAAATTTATTTTCATGTGAAGGCCCCTTTTTAAAATTTTCCGGTAGGCCAAAAATGGCCTATCCACCCATGGTTATCATAAAATATATAGCACAGAAAGTCATATTATTCAATCAGTTTAAGGTACCTTCAGGATATGGATTAATTTAATTGATAAAAAAAAATCAGAACATTCTAGCAATATCTATTAGTGTGATTGATTACTTGGTATTTAATAATGGAATAAAAACAGAAATATACAACTATATACTATATAGTCTAGAATCAATTTATTATAATAATATCTCTTACTCCATATTAAAAATTATATAATATATAGTTACCCTATGTATTATTTGTTTTAAAAAAATTTTACCTATAAATAATAATATATTGTGCCGCATTTATATATATATATATATATATATATGTTTTTAACTCTCAAACCCGTGACATTTGAGTGCTTTCAGACAAACTAAAATTATAATATCAAGGCATCAAGCACTTACAACAGGCGAAGAATAACGATATCTATTCATTGGGGATGATAATGTTTGGACGTGTATAATATTATGTTTTTTTTTCCTACGACGATAATAAAAATATTTTGCATTTATAAAATATATCGAATGTACGTAGGTACACTGCGGAAGGGAATAAAGAACATTATTTCTTGTATTATTATTCAACGTGTGTTGAATGTCAAATTCTGTAAAAAATACAATACGCACTCGTACAGTTCCATTTGATCACGTATCGTTGTAGGTATTGATGTCATTTAAATTTGATTTGTGTCATTTACTCATGATGACAATTAATGGGATGTGCCCCGTAAAAGTTGAGTTGATCATATTATTATTATTGTGATATTGATACTTAGATATGAAATAACAAATATTATTAGGTATTCCGAATTACAACGCCTTTTAATGGACCTGTAAACTGTGATGGTTACGACGATGTCCTAAACATATTTTTGAATTTTCAGTTAGAAAAAAAAAATACAATCATATTATATTCATATGAGTAACATCGTTTATATGACATTATAATATTATAACATTAAGCGAATATTATGAAAATAAAATCGGTGGCACTAATAATACTTAAGTATATATTGTATTATTGTATTGCATGTATTTCTTATGTTTTCATCAGATTAATTGGTATAGGTTCACACAATGTAAATGTAATGAATGGAATTATACACCTAAAATACTACTACTAATAATAATAATAATAATAATAATAATACGCCCGTTGACAAATGTCGGTTTCTAGGTGTGTAGCCGCACAGACCGCGTAATTAAATATTTCAATTTCGAGCTATGCCGGTGGACTTATATATATATACACGTTAAATTATTACACGTTGGGCAAAACAACTGTTTGTGACAAATGATACAAACTCGTAGCAACGCAGTTCGACCGGAGTGCTTTTCGAAAAGAAACTAAAGTGGGAGAAAAAGATGAAAAAGATGATGATGACGATGATGATGAATAATAAGAATAAGTACCTAATAGTATAAGAAGATGAACGAGACTGCGTTGGGTGTAGCGTTACACATAGCGTTAACTTGTCGTATAATATCTGAGCGTAATCGGAAATATATATTTATCAGGTGGATCTTGACCCGAAACCGGAAGAAAGAAAGGAAAAAATACATGCCACAATGACGCTGTTCATTAAACCCCGCAAAACTGCGAGTGCATTATTATAGAGAATATTATGTAAACGTTTTTGCGCTCATTGACGACGACAATAATTACGGTCCGAAATGAAACCACACCGGATGATATTGTAATAATTGTGTAGACTGTATAGAGGTTAGGTAACCATGTCGTTTGTGTCGAATTTCAGTTTTCCTCATTATTGTACCCGATAAAAATGCCATGATGCCAGCAAATTTTGCAATGCAATCTTATACATTTAACGACAATTTATATTGGACCTATATTGTAATAAATACATGGTTAGTACCAATCGCAAGTGTTATATTTTTATTTTTATTTTTTTATGTTGGTAAAGGAAAATCCAAACGGAATTATGTAAGTACTCAATAATATTATGTGATAAATGTTTTTAGTGGTATTTTTAAATTACTTTTTCGCGGTTTTGATGTGATTATCTAGGAGAAAAATTATAAGTAAGTTAAAAAATGTTGAAAAAATATGTGCTCTATAATAATATAAAAAATAACCAGACGCTGACACCATTACAGAAATTTTAAAATTCTTTATTAAATTAAATACTACTCAATTAAATTGTAACTAATAACCATTGATTGATACAAATGGTATTATCAAGATTAATAAAAAAATAACACCCAATGTACAACCTGCGGAGAAGCTCTAACTATCAAACACGTCCTTCTACACTGCCGAAATTTTACAGATACCAGAACCTCCTTAAACATTCCAGAACACCTCTACGAAGCACTCGGACCGGACTATGAAAATTCTATTAATATTCTAACTTTCCTAAAAATAACCAAACTTTATAACCTCATATAATTTCATATGTTTTCCTAGATATTCCCCTTCTTTAATTACACATACCTACCAAGAATAATTTTATTGTAATATTGTAAAATGTATTGTAAATTGTACCTGTATATATAAGTAATATTTTAAAATATGTAAGCTAATAACCTTAGTTGTTGAGGCTTTAAAGTAATAAAAAAAAAAAAAAAAAAAAAAAATAACAATATATAATAATAATCATAACTTAAAATAGTATAAAACATTAATAATTATATGTATTTTATTGAATTTTCGCATTTTTACTTTTAATTTGCATTCGAATCCTGACAAAGATAATACCATTGATAGACTATTATACACCTAATAAATGATAATACTAAATATTGCTATATTGCTCTAAATTGTATACTATATTAGAGCATAGAGATTATTCATAAGAAAATTTAAAAGAAGACCTAAACAATGACATCGCTGTATAATATTATAATAGTGTATATTCCATACAATAACATCAACATTTAAAAATTATCACTATTTATCGGAAATCACGTCTGACCGATAATACCTACGACCCGCGACCTACTGACCTACATCGAAATTATTCAAATTTTAAATTAGAACGTAATATTTATATTAGATATACTTGTACCAGTTGTACCTATAGTGTTATTATACTGTCTGGTTCTTTAATATTTAGGTTAAGTCTCCTTAATCAAAACATGGATGTAATAGTCTATGCATGAAAATGTTCTAGTAAATCCTCGTCATACACTAGTCAATTTTTCTCCCTATGTCTTTGAATCTTGCCACATATACGTATAATACAATATAATTTAGATATATAAATAATATCTTTTTTTATTATTCGACTGCATTTCATCGGTATATATTATCATAATATATACGCGCATACACACGTAAATATATATTATGTATGCCACGCTTATGTATATTCATTTATATGCGGATAAGTAAAAAAAAAAAACATATTACCCTGGCATCCACACGCATTTGGAGTTAGTAGGTATAGGATATAGGTATAGATGTCTGTGGTGTGTTGGCGTGTGTGTGTATATATATATATATATATATATATATATAATATTATACAATATCAATATCAACATAAATATTTGTGTGAGCGTACGTGCGCGCGTGTGTGTAAAGTTAAGTATACGTGTAATATTATATATATAATATATAAGTATATGCAAGCGCAGTGTTGGGAAAAATGGCTTTCCAATAATACATACAACTGTACGTTTGTTCCCAAGCAAAAAGAACGAATGAGAAAAAACAACATTCTTCGCTCTTTCGGAAAACGTACAACCATAACCGCGAAGTACAGGTGTTTTTTATTATAGACGTACTGTATCCAATACGTTTAATGGAACGTAATAATATAATAATAATATAAACGTTTAGAGTCATGCACCTCGCCGAGACATCGGCAATGTCAATATGTATTTCCGTCATTATTTTTTTCATATTAGATACCTATAATAATATAATAATTTCAACATAATATTTTATATTGTTATCATTTTACTCGATTCGGAGGCCGATAAATGAGCCACGATCACAATATGACGACATAATCATCTGTTTGGATTGTCGTATGTTGGCTAAGTCCGTAACACAGTATTTATACACATCACCTTTTTTTTTCTTTTTTGAACCACATCATAAGGAGGGGGGTGAGTCGTATGCATTTCTTTCCCACACGACGCAATGAGGTTTATTTAAACAATATAGTACTTATAATACACAGCAGTTGTAGTTACCCTCTGTGAAACTTTAATCTACTTTTTACAGATCTAAGCTTCAAGGGAGCTTACATTTTTTAAACATATTATTTTTGTCACGTTTACCCTTCACAGTTTGTAATATTATATAATTTCATATTTGTCTTCCTGAATTATGTCCCTATTCTGGAACCAACCGGAGTCCTACTACCTAGGATATCTCGTCCTATTCTCTTCGTGAGCTGATCCGACGCATCAGGGTCTCAGTCATCCTGATGAATTTCCTTAGTGATTATCGTCACACCCGTGGAAATTAATATAACTGAAATAAAGAACGGAATCTCAGCCGTATCACGACAGCGAAGGTCGCCACTCACCAGCTATGGTGTAAGTACAACAGAGATGGCTCCTTTCATGGAGGTGTTTTAAAATCACGTGTGAAAATCATTCAAACTTGCAAAATTAATAGTAAAAAAATTGTAGAGAACACGAAAAAATGGAATTCACGTCAGAGAGAAAATACTTTGGCTACGGAAAAGTTTTGACCGTTAATTCCTAATTGAAATTCGTTCCTTCATCAGCAGTCAGTACACAGAGTGCATACTACATAGAATGTACAGTGTACATCGTTCATGTGAACGCGAATTACCTAATCATTAGAAACCACTTCAAACGAAGTATAGGAGCGGGTTATTTGACCGACAAGTAATAAACGGATTTCGAGAACGTATATATCCCTGTAAGAGCAGAAACCGTTTGATGTGCAACTAAATTAATGCTCTTAAGGAATACGATATTATAATATGTCTATTGGCTCATGAGGTGATGTGTGGGATTTGTATATAATCGTATAATAAATACGTAGGGTTACGATTTACGATATAATAATATTATACTAGATTTCCTTGACTGTGGTTGTGTGTATACTAATGGAAATCGCCATTACATGTAACTGCAGTAGTATAGTTAATTATCGCCAAAAAGGATAATATTATGCATTTAATACAATTCTAAGATGTAAACATATTTAAATGCAATTTACTATTATTTATTAACGTAGGTACCTATATTATGATATTTAAAAATAAAATACAAATTGCATTACTATATTATGATTATTTATTATATCTAATTTTACGTTCCTAGTACAATTTAATCGATCTTGTTAGAGACATTTAAAACTATTATTCTCTAAAATTTTTTCTTATTATTAGAATCAGTCTACGACATATATTGCCATTGGACATATTAATATATACATTAAATAATTATTAATATGCTTATACAGAGTGAATGCGAGATACTAAGATATTATATAGATTGTGTTTTTAATTTTTTTCATTAGATCATTAATGTATTTATTAATATGTAGAATATTATTGTAATATGAATTAATGAGTATTGCAATTTAAATGTATTTTAAATTGAAATTGTCATCTAGAGAAATAAGATCCAACAAATTTTCAAGTTTATCTTCAAGATGATTGTTAATTGAACCTGGACACAAATATATTTACCTATGCTTTATGTCCCATTTTTGCTTTAAAATTTCAAAACAATTTTATAAATAATTTCTTCTAAGATCTTATCCAAGCACACTATGCAATTATTTATCATTATATAACTTATAAAAATCTAAAATATTATTATCTAATTTTCCGAAATATTAATTTATATAAATCTGATCATTCATTACCTATGATTTTCTACGTGACTACGACACTACGTCTTAAATGTCAAAGTACAACATCTTGAAGTTACAATTCCGCTATAATTAATACTGTGCTTTTAAAACGAATAATACAATTAACGTGATTAACATGCATATTCGAATTAATGTTATATCAGTTTTATTACAATTTGAAATAATTGTACTATTTTAATCTTAGTTAAATTTTAATTAATTATGTCGGGTTTTTATTTATAGTTTGTACAAACAATAGACCAGGTTAGTTTATTTTAAATGTTTGCTATATTTAAGGAGTTACAGTACTATTTACAAATATAGTTCTTAACTTATTTGTAATAACTAAAAAATTATTGAAATTCTATATATCTATGTTCTAAATCAAAAGAAACTTTAAACAGTCATAATTTTTTCGAACAAAAACTTTTTTTAATGTTTGTTTTCCGAAACATATATTTTTGACGTTAATACTACTCCGAAATGTTGAACTCTACAAATATAATTCAATGTTTAAATTTTGAATAAATTACTTAAACTTTAGTTATGTCAACGTGTATTCAAAACATTACCGTATTAATTTTCATAGAATTATGGGTTGAATTTTAAATTATAGACTCTTATTTCAATGAGTAGAGTCCGATGAAAAAAATTAAAATTTATAAATATATATATTATTATGATAATATAGATTTTATAACAGAAAAATGTGAACAATAAAATCATTTTTGTTCTAATTAATGTTTTATTTTTTATAATTTGTTGACAATGTAGACGTTCACGTAACAAGTACAAAATTTAGTGAAAAAATATACATTTTTTTAAATTTCATTACATTTTTAATTCAAATCGAACAATTTTTTTTCACAATTCTCTATAACATGATAACTGATTAGTTTTTTGGAGTAAATTTATTTTAAGTGTAATATTTTTTTCTTCGAAATTTTCTTTTTTTTTTTTGAAATTTTTCCTTATAAGTAGAAGAATTTTTCTTAAATAATTTTATCCATATAATCATTATAATAATTTTTGTCATACGTTTAACTGATGTAATTTTTTTTCCATTGTTTTGTGTTACATTCTGTAATGCAATTTATAGGTATTTTATGTGAATAGGACTAAAGAATAACTATTTATTTTTGTTTTTGTCTGTAATTCTTGAAATAGTTCTGATACTTATACAATTACAAACATCAAATAATATTTGATATTTAAAAAGGTAAGTTTATAAAAATAAAATAACTAACATATTATAGTGCTATATTAAATTAAGACGTAACAATACCAAAAAATGTGTGCTTAAAAGAACTATATACATTATATGGCGATTTTACTTCTATAGTAGTCAGCAATTGACGTCATTCATAGTCTGATTTGAATATTATGTTCAATACATTTAGAACGTTTGGTTTTTAATATTTGAGTGTAACTGACAAATAATACCATCTTAGTCAAAATAAACGGAGAAAGACAATGCAATTGTCATTTATTTCTATAGTACTACACACAATGGCGTTTGCGCTTTAATAATATTTAAAAACGCTAAAGCCAAGACAAGTTTATCGTAAGAGGAACGTCATCCACGTCACGGGATAGCAGAAACAAGCCAATTAAATATACGAAACGATTGAGCTTGTATTTTTGGTTATAGAATAATAATATTATCTTCAACTGATCGCGATTATGTTCGTTCAACGTTCACTATACTAGCTCTGTTGGCAGATGGCCGTTTTTATTCCAGCACTTCATGGTGCCCAGTTAGTAATTATATTATATTTCTTTTTTCCTTTTTTTTATGTTCTAAATATAATATAACTTTAACTTTTTAGCCATGATATACTTCATTATATAAAAATGTTTAGTAGCTACAAGACAATAACAGTACTTATATTATGACGATTATCAGATGCTACATCACTCATTTCCGTTCATTCACCGACGAGTATTATATCGTAAAAGAGTTTTAATGAATATACTAAAAAAATGGTTTGTAGTAGTTAAATTGTTATGATTTATGATCAAAGATGTCACCACAATATTTTAGATTAATTATTTAGTTATCGACTTTGATTGTTAGTTTTTAAATTTAAATGGGATGCGAATACACACTAATAACTATATAGTATTTGTTGCAAAACCATTCGTTAAAACAACCAGTAGTATTGATTATTTTCCCGAAACTGTAATTTTAAATACCTAATATCCTGTTTGTTTATTTATTTATTTTTAAATTATATCCTTTACAACTCACAATGAAATGCACTTATCAGATCTTTTTCTTCAGAGCCACTCCGGGTCAACTATATTTTTATTATTTTATAGGTACCTATACCTGCACCTCACGATTGTCATGGTGAATCCGAAATTCGTAAACACAAAAACAAAAGGGCTGGGTACCCTTTTTTGCATATGCATATGTAGATAATGCTATAATATAACACCCCGCAATAAATCTTCTTACCGCTAACATTGTCCGGGTCTAATTCAATTATTCTGTCTAAGCGGCGGTGTATCCGGTCGATGTAACAACAATCATAATATAAGTGTATACGTATAGCGTCGGATATGGACGAAAATGCAGTCTTCATGCAGCCCGTAAAAGGGCTGAGTACCTGAATGATTATGTATAGTGTAGTGTTTGATGATGAAGGAAAAAATACAGGAAGAAAAGTTGTGACGATTATTCCGTCATTGATTTATTTTAATTACATCTCCCCTCTGGCCCCTACCCCTTCTAATCTAATATAATTACTATTCTTTTATTCTAAAATCCATCACGAGTTACTCTGCACTTGGTTACATTGACGTATCGTCTTAAGATATATAGCACATAAAGCAATGTTAAAGGTATATAAAATAGAAGTTGAGATCACTCAGAGAACTGACGACTGACTCTAGGCACAATTAAATTTCCATTGCACCTGCAAACGATAACGATTTAATTTCAACAAACGTTAAATTATTCCATTCGTGGATGAATTAAAATGTATACTACATGTATTTAGTTATAGCCAACTGATATAATCTTATACATTATTACAATTTTCGGAAGCGTAGACTCATAGTTTATAGTTTAAAGAATGATCGTTTTTAGTTTTCAACTTCGATAGTTTACGTTAAATAATAATGTGGTTAGCTAGTGTATATTATTCCACTATTGTTTCGGTTGATAACATATTAAAATGGATCAATGTGTAATAATGTGTAGGTACACGATATTATCATTACGTGTATAAAATTATCTGAACTCACACCAGTATATTGAGTTCCATTCTTATCTTGAAACACTATTATGTGTGGTTATTGATTTTATGTTTCGTTACAACCATAAAATAAAATGTTTAATTCTTGTCAACTGGCTTTAACTTTCTTAATGGACACTTTCAATAATACTTTTTTTATTTTGTCCATACTGGCATTTAACACCATTGGGACTATATTTCTACTATGATACTTTTTAAGTTTATTTTAATAAGAAAATTAATTTTAATTTGATTAAAGCTGCTATCTGAGGTGATTCCGGTACAAGAGAGTCATTACTTAAAAAAGGATACAATTCATGTTAATGATATTTTTGAAATAGGGAGGGAATTTGAGTAACCTTTTTGAAAAAAATTCATGGGAGCAATTCGTTTGCGTCTCGAAATTCTTGTGGATGGAATTGTCTATAAAATATAGCAAGACGATATACGCGAAAAATTTCTTATTCTAATTAATTGAAATAAGAATTCACATACTACTGCTTTTTTTTTATTGCCATAGAATATAAGGTTACTGGTGTTTTTATTACCTTAATTGTATTTTATACGTGTATAATATGTAATAATTAATTTGTTCACCCTAAATAAAGGAGGGTGTTATTCATGTAGAATTAACTTTTAATTTAGACTCCAAAAATATATATTAATATTAATATTGATATATCATTTTAATAGAAATTAAGTTTTATTTTTAATTACCTAGAGATAAATGTATATCTAAAAAGTTTTAATTTTTTTATGTTTGTAGTGAAGATAGAACATTTTATAGAGGTAGGTATGCATTCACACTATCTGTATTTAAAATAATTAAACTATATTACGTGTGAATATTTTAAGTGATTTTAAAGATATTAATTAATATCTACAACTAATGAAATGAATTAAACTCTATATCCATGATTTACGAATATCGAACGACATATTTTTCAAAAAGTAAAAACGTCTAAATGACATGTTTAAAATAAAATAATATTGCTACTACAAAGAAATTGTACATATATGTATAGTGTGTACTAGCACATGCCACATATCTGTCCTATTAGATAAGTAGTTATTTTTAACTTTTTTGGATTTTCATCCCTTCTTATGTTGTATGCTCACAATCACATGAAAGTAATTTTTGGGAAATTTTGATGAGCTTCATGTACCACAACTAGAAGGTTGAAAATTGACAAAGATGACAGTTACTGCTTTTTGAATTTAATTCAAAAACTTAAGTATTTATATAAAGTTGCGCCTATGTATCCATAAGTGTATAGTTATTTAAACATTAACTAAAAATGTCAATATTTATTACACATCTACAATTATCCCAGAAAATTCATAGAATATTTGACGAATAATGTATTTGGGAATACGAGTATTGATTTTCTTACAGTTATTTGATTTGATTTGACAGTTTAAAAATACTAAAAAATTCACAGCGACGTTTAAACACGTTACAAATAAATGTAACCGAACATTGAGATATCTAGTAAATTAATTTTAACTTGAATATGATTTTGAAGAGGATAAAGAATTTTTGGTTTTACAAAAAATTCTGAAAGTATTTGACACAAAAAATTAGTTGAAATTGAAAAATACAAATATTATCAATTTATTAATGGTATATATATATATATATAATTTTTTTTTAGTTTTGGCCTGTTTTGTAACAAAAGTAAAAATAAAATCATGAAATTAATGCATGCAAAAAAAAAAATACGTGTTCCTCGAAAAAAATTCGAACTTCTTGGAAAAGTATGCTATATTTAATGTACTTTAAATTATTAAAGATTAATATCTATATATAATAAAAATATATTGTTTTATTTTTAAATTTAGTTGAATTTAACTCTAAATATAGTTTGATAGAACTATAGAAGCATAAATACAATAGCTGACAGCAATTATATTCAACTTCTTGTACATTGGAAAATAAAAGGGCATAATTATTAGACATTATGATATAATATTTTTACATTATTATTTAGTATACCTGCTGCAATCATCAAAATATGTAAAATATAAATACAAATGAGAAGCTTGCATAAAAAAAACGTCTTTAAATCCGTCAAAATTATGACAAAAATCAAACTTCAATTCGGTATTTTCATCAACATTTTAGCGAATCAATTGTTTCTAGTATAAAACTAATATGTTTCTATTTAAATTGGAAATGTATGGCTATTGAACTATACATTGGTAGGTACTCAAAAATTTCTCATGATAAACTGGCAAAACTAAAGTTGATGGACAAACATTCAATAACTTCCTGGAGTTTCTGAACTATCTGTAGAAAGTTGGAACTCGATACGAAGTTTTGTCAACTGTACCTATACTTTTGAAGATTGGTCACTTATCGGTCTTATTCATAGAGTAGGTTCAGGCGTTTGCATTTTAAATAACTACGTAATCTATAGTGAATGGTTTAATAGTGATTGTGTTCTTCTAAAACATAATATTGATCATGATATATTGAAGTATAATACTTGGTCTATAGACATTAGACATGTCATCATATTTTTGAAATTATAACCACAAATGTACCTAATCGTATTTTGTTGGATACAAATTTGGCCTGGTATTCCTTTATTTATAAAATTTAAAAAATAATTAGAAACAAGATCGATAACACATAAATACACGATTTTTAATCCGGTCTATGGACGTTATGACTAATATAATTCTTAGTTATGTGATACAATAAGTATTAATTTTTAGTTCAGAGATAACTTTAGAGCTATTGTTCTTTGGGATGATTACGCATAGATTTACTAAAATTCCAATTAGGCACTCAGATTTTATTAGGATATGTTCCTGAAAATGGTTTTAAAATTTTAAATTACCGAGTAAAGTTCTATTTAATTTTTCAAAATGGATAAAAAGGTATATTATAATATATATGTTGCTTAACAGTTATCTTATTTAATAATCAATTTTAATTAAACATCGGGGAAAAAACTATGCATACCATTCTTCTGTTTAGTTAGAAAATTTTACACAGTTGGGTTTCTACTTGGTTTAATGCTTCAGATATTTTGCATTAATGGCTTAATGTAAGAATATATAAGGGTTATGCGTATTGGTATTTTTAATTACTATTATTATTAATTACATTAGATAAGTGCACAAAAATATAAAAATAATGTTAACATAATAAATTATGTTTTTGGTTGTAAAAAATGATAATTGATCGAATTTAAAAATTAGGTATCTAGTGAACAAATAAAAGATTGATGAGTTCATAATATTATCATAATAATATATGATACGTTCTGAACTTTTCAAACACAACTGCAGGCACGCATAAACTCTCATACTTGAAATAATTTTAACAATAACATATACGTAATCAATAATTCATACTTTGCACATAATAACAGAATAATAATTTGGATTAGACAATAATTATGATCTATAGGTTTAGTCGTCAAAACTAATCACGTCCAAAAAGCATTTGACAACGTTTAAAAATAGTATTAAATTATGATTTTTTTCGTGCTATTTCAGTTATGTAATTATTGAAATAGAACCAAGTATGAAGTCATATACGTTTAACGTATGGAATAGATAGTCTTATCCGTCATTTTATAATATTGTTTCATCTTTGTTGTATTACTTTATGTTTTAATGGTTTTCATTAATATAGTTTTAACGGGTATAATGGTCATAAATGCCCAAAAAGAAATTATAACAATTTTCTCAAAGTTATCAACTTAGTGACTAGTGTTGATTACGTTAACCTATCAAACATTAATTAACAATATTTTGAAAATAGTTATTTCTTTTTTGTTCTTTAGAAGTAATTCTATCGATAATCTCGATTCAAACTTATAATTGAGACAATTTAACAATTTAATGAAAAAATTGTATTTATCTTTATATGTTTGATTTTGTGTATTTTTTTTTCTTATTTTATCGTTCAACTATTATCTCGGTAATTAAAAAAACTCGAAAAACTCTTAATACATAGTAAAATATTGAAAAACAATATCATAAAATATGTAGCTAAATGTTTCAAATAAATTAAGTCAAAATAAAGATATTATCACTAAAAGATCGATAATAATTATTTTTAAATTGATAATAATCCTAAGAATCAATATATTTGTCTAAAAAAACTACTATAAGGCTTAATTATAATTGTAATACTATACTGCTATAAATTGGCTTAGATGTTTACCGAAATTATTTCCTAACAAAAGAAATGAATAATAGTACTTTAAATGAGTAATAGATATGAAAAAAAAATCTTTCTGTAGCTATTTTATTTCTTTTGATAGTCAAAAATTATGATTCATTTTTTTTTTCTATAACACAAGCTATAAAATAATTGCTTACAATAAGGGTTGTGTTGTTTTAGCTTGATATTGGGTGGGCGGAAGTTCCATTGAAGGTGATTTGATCTTTCTGTAATCAAAAAAATATGATTTAAGGTACATTTTTTTCTATATTTGTTACGAATTGCTGAGAGTAATTATTATTGTTATATTTTAGCAATAATTATTTTAATAGAATGGCATGCCAACCACTTAATTTTTTGGAGTACAATGTGGTTTTATTTACAAATATCACATTGTAGATTCAGTAGATTCAGTAGATTCAGTATAGGATAGGTTAGGTTAGGTTAGGGATCCCTTATAGTCGATGTTATATTGCGATTTGTGAGTACTTATATTAAATCGAAATTGTGGTCGTAAAATATCTGATAAAATATAGATATAATAAGCATAGTTAATTATAAATAGAATACACATGTGGTGATTACATTTTTATTGTTTTCAAAAGAAGCCGGTATGAAGACGGGTTGTCATTCGTACACTGAAAATATTAATTGTTATTATTGGTTAAGAATGAGTCAATTAAAACTTAAATAGCAATTAAATGTTTCGTAGTAGTAATATAGTAAATTAGTAATTTATAAAAAAGGCTTTCATGTCACATCTTGCCAAAACCTTTTGATACACGTTTTCAAATGAGTTTCTTATGGTTATTTCATTAAATTATATGAATAAATTGCTGAATACAAGAATGGTGTGATATAAATACAAATTGAAATTTCGAAACAGGTCTTGCATAGTCGAAGTAAATTCTGTCTCTACAGTGAATAACTTAATTTAATATTTTTGATTGTGGTATTAAGTACTGTACCTAGTTATCACGATTTGTTTTATTTGGTATATATAATTATTCTCTAACCATCGTATATTTAAAAGCTATTTTTGAAAAATTGTTTAAAGTTATAATAATATACAATGTTATATGTATAAAAATATATACTACTAACTCCATAACCATGCAATCACCAATCACAACCAAACTATTCATAAATAATAATGTATAATTACAATCGCATGATGTTAATGATCTAACTATTGAGCTTTTATTCTCAATATATATAATATATATTAAATGACTATGTATATAAAAATTGTTTATTAGTTTATGAAAGAAAGATATATATTGAACTTTCATACAGTTTTGACCACCTACGTAAGGTAATGACGTATTAGGACTTTTTATTGGGTATGAATTAGATAATTTTCATAACACAGTTTCTAGGCCCGTAGAGGGTTTCGCTTTTATTAAGTATTCAAATATATATTATATATTATAAATATATATTATATAGAAGTAAGTTGCGAAAAATATTTTCTTCAATAAGACAAGACATTGAGTAAGGACAAAAATGCTTCAAATATATTATTATTCTTAATATTGAAAGATATGTTGTCAGTTTATAATAACAGTAATAATATAATTTAAAAGACATAATTTTTACTAAATTAAAATTACAAATATTTATTTTATATTATACTATACCTGTTATTATACTTATTAATATAAATGTATATTTATTATAACTCATAAGTCACTTATTAATGTATAAAGTTAGTAGAGAGGTAAAGAGAATGCATTTTTACAATGAAAAAATATGATTGCTACAATCCAACAAACATTTGACTCTAGCTACACCTTACTCCCATAACCCCAAACCATCAAACATCACGTCAGATTAATAGAAAACCAAATTTATGAAACAAATGATCATGATATTTGAAATATTTGAATACTGAAAACAGGGCTTGGAACCGAAATTAAAAATATCGGTATTTTAACCGGAACTCATTGAAAATATTGGAACCGGAACCCTTTTTCGATATTCCTAGGAACCTAAACCGGAACCGGAACCGATATTAATCGGAAGATAATTTTTCGGTTAATTTCGGTTATTTTCGGTTCTAGTTTTATTTAATTATTTAATATATTTAGGCAGGTAATACAATATATTATTAAATAATAGTTGATTCTTAAAATTTGGTTGTACTTTATACGGGTAATTATAATTGTACATTTCTATAATCTAACAGTTCCAGGAAATAATAAAATATGAGCATTTACCAAAATAAATATATAAATATTGTTATTCGCCCGTTGGTTTGTAAAGCATGTAGTTATGATTATTTCCATATATTTTATAACTTATAAATAGTTTTGTATACACTTTCTTGTAATGTAAGTTGATGAATGATGTCTAAAAATATAAAATGATTATTAAAACGATCAAAATACACACCCGTATAAATTGTTATCAGATTGTGACAAGGACTAATAATTAATATTATATAATGGTATACATAAACATATTAAATATAATTTTGAACAGTTTCTTATAATAATAAAATAGGACTGATGGGCGGATAACCAATAATTTTTAATATCGCAATATGCAATGTTCGTTTATTCTTATTATATACAGCATTTTAAAATTGTATGTCATAGGATTTTGGGGGGGGGGGGCTGCGCCCCCCTCCCCCTAGTTTGCGCCTATGGGTATATAAATTAAGTTTATACTTGGTTTTTTTTACTTTTTGAAAAAACAAAATTAACCTCTAAATACCGGTATTAACCGGTACCAGAACCGAAATCTTAATTCTGTAATTTTAAGAACCGGAACCGAAACCGGTACCGAATTTTTATTTTTTTGAAGAACCGAATTGGAACCGAAACCGAAAAAATCATAAAGGTTCCAAACCCTGACTGAAAATACCTTACGTTTATACGAATGAAAATAATAATGAAATTATTGAATTATATTTACAAATTATAACATTCATATTATAATTATCACCTATTTTTAATGGTAATTGTTAAAATCATTATAATTACTGTAGACATTTTTTTTTTTTTATTACTTTATTTATATTTCCACAATCTGTTACATAAATTTTGAACAATAAGTGAAATTGATGAAATAGATGACTATGGCGTGAAGGACGGATTAAAGATACCTTCCAGTGAAGGCAGATTACTGTAGAAATAGTGGTAATAAACGTAATATATATCAATGCCTGCAAGACAGTAAAATTTTATCACCACCATTATATTATATTTTTGGAATTTATTATTATTAAATATAATACTTTTTTTTTGTAATCACATACAAATACAACATTATGTTAAATGTTAAAGGTTAAAAGGTCAAAAGGTTATATTCTAATCAATTAAGGGGTGTCTGGATAACATGGACCATATAACATATTCTCCAGTATCCATAAATATTATATTGATGTTTAAACAAAAACAATGTTCTGCTTCTGAAATTATTCTATTTTTACGGAATGTATTACTTAAGTACAAATATGGATTGAGGGTATACTATAGATTTTGAAAAGCAGTTAAATATCCAAAATATTAGATAGTAAAAAAAAAGTTGTGAGCAAGTCAGCACGCATGGTAAGTAATTCTTTTTTTGTTGACGTGTTAAACGCTTTAAAAGTAAAATGATTTTCGTATAGAACTAATAAATTATATGTCTACGAGTACCTATATTGCATAAAAAAAAAAAACATTCGAAATGTGAGGTAATTCTAATAATATTTAAATATAGTCATGTACCATTAACCTATTAAAAAAATTTAATTTTCTTAAGCCAAAACGAAATTCATTTGTGACTGTGAGCTACTTTCAATTCTAAATCTACTTATTTTCTCGGTGATTTAAATGAGCAATTAACCGTATAGTCTAGTAGATTATTGTACGATATCGTATATCACGTAAATTTGATGTAAAAGTATAATAATATCAAACATTTTGATGATCGATCAAAACTTCAAAATACTGTTTTTTTAATGTTTCAGACCATGTAGTGTGTAATATAATACCATGTAATAAAATCGCGTTATTAATGAATAATAATCATACAAAATGTTTAATATATCATTTAAACATGATTAAATAATGAATGATTTGTAAAACTAATTATATTAATAATACGTTTATATGAGTATAATATGTTTTTTGTTTATATGTATTTAAAGCCTCTTCATTATGAAGTGCATTGTCCAATAAAAGATTTGATTTAGTTTATGTGTGAAATAGAATTCCCATAACTCAGTGAACACTCGTCTAAAATAAATAACGATTATATTGATTCCCGGTAAGTTTGACAAACAGGCTAGACGTAACTAACTGTGATTACTCGGAAATGCAATCATTATTTAATATTGTCATACAATATACATCGTTTATTAAGAGGACGCCATACTCGCATGTGTTGTCTCCGTCTTACAAGTGCAAAACATAACAAATTTACGCCTAGCAGATTACGTTTAGTTCCGTTAGTTTAAAAATTAAGTGAATTGAGCTCTTATAAAATTTAAAGGTAAGACAATTGTTATCTGTGCTCGTATGTTCGGTTTTTATGATAGTTCATTTTTTAATTGTGCCATGAGCATTTTTAATTTACGCTTTATTATATATGCAACATTTGCTAAAGAATTGAACTATCGTAAAAACCTAACATAATAGAATGTTCTTACCTTTCAATTTTATATGAGGTCAATTCACTTTAATTTTTAAACTAACGGAGCTAAACGTGATCTGTTGAATGTAAATTTGCTATGTTACGCATTTGTAAGATAGATACAGCACTGACAATATAATGTGGGGGGTATGTCGTCCTCTTAATTTAAGAGTCATAAGTCTTTCATAGCAAAATGTTCGATGATTGCAGACAGTTGTTTCCCATCAGGAGATTGACAGATAATGTTTACTGATATGGTATTGGTAGTTTTGATGTAATTACATAATGTTATACTATTGAATTTATCAGCACCAGACAATTTTCAGGTTTGTGTACCACGGAAAACTATTTTCATGATAAATGAAAATGAAAACGATTGTTTTAGCATTGATAACATGACGATGTAAATCATATTCATTCCTAGTTTTAATTTTTAAATGCTATTTAAAAAAAAAAAAATTAATTGTATAATTATTTATCAAACTATCTAACAGTGTTTCATAGTGTAATTCATAATAAATAAATTGTCCAGAAAAAAATATTAACGGTAGATAATTTATTGTTGTTATTTAAAGTTTTATTGAAATTTATTGAAATTTAACAAAAATATTTCAGAGTATTAGTAACTTCTAGGTATTTATATTCTTAGATAGTTAGATGTATTATACTATATGGAAAATATTTTCAATGAATTACATGATGGATTTAAAAATGTTTTATCATATTCATGATTAAAATTTAAAATTGTATGGAACAGATTTTATTTTCTCAAGTGTATGAATTTTATTATGTCACACCTAGTAAAATAAAAATTATACTTATATTTGATAAATGCAAAAAACAAATGTTTAAGATGTAACGATAATGTCCAAGTCAATAAAGCTCATAATATATTACGAGTATGTTTGATGATAATAACCTAATTGGCACAGATAGGTTGATATTTGCTTTATATCATAATTTAGATGTTTATTTGATTTTGAAACATTTGGAAAAATCTCAACAACAGTTAAGTATTAACTGAAATAACCGAATATATTACATTTATAGTTTATTTTATACAGAACGTAGAGTAAAAACTGTAATATTTACATTTTGATGTTCATGTCAAGGAAATAATTCATCGTGGTATGATGTTGATGAAGTATGTAGAATAATTTATCTAATAGATATATTATTTTAGATGATAAAATAACGTATTCTACTTACTGCTGAATTCTTCATATTAAACGCGATATAGCTTCCATAATATATGTATATCTTAAAAAATATATTTATGGATCTAATAGATGGGAAATTTTTCAACTCAGCTACGATGTTTGGAACGTTGACACGTGTAAAACAAGATTTTTTTCATTGAGTTAAAGTGAAACTAATGTTATAAATATGTGAATTGTGAATAGGTACTATAAAATACTTGATATCTTTTAAAAGCATATTAATAATTTTTTTCTAAATATTTTTGATTCATTCCTTTTTAAGAGACATGATGAATGATGATAATATTTCAATAAAATAAAATTGTTAATAAGTATTGAGAATAATAACTAATAAGCTGTATATAACTTCAGAATAGATAATTAAAACTATTTTACTATACCTTGAAATTAGCAAATCCGAACATTTCTTGCGTGACACTAGTTGAAGGCTTTCATGCTAATGGATTGTACTGTTAAGTTAGATTCCTTTGAAGATATTTTAACAATGCTTAGTACCCTAAATCCAAATTAAGGCTTCAAACCATGGTTCTAAACCCAATTCAGAATAGACCAATATTAAATGATGTTGAAAACTGTCATTGTCGGTGGGATGTTTATGGAAAAATGAAATCATTGGAGTAGATGTTAAAATTTAAAGTTACTGTAACCACACCACTACACAAATAATTATTTGGTTTTTATATAAGTAGTTTTTAAAGGGAAATATGTTTTTAATGAAGTTTTAAATGTATTAAACAATTTATAGTTGATTAAAAAATATATAGCAAAAAACGTTATTATTTTATTTTATTTTAAAGTGTATTTTGAATTTATTACCAACGAATTTCATATAAAAATGCAAATACTTATTTTTTCTTATATTTACATAAGTACATTAAAAAAAAAAGAAAAAATGATGCATTAAATATGTATAATAACTCATAGTCAGCAGATAGGTACTCATGTTTTGTGTAAGTGCTAAAGAGTAAATATATTATGAACGTGGTAATAAGTAATGTGAAAACAGACCTGCCCATGATACAACTTGAAACAAGTATGTTATTTCAGAAATTTTACCAAAAGGGAAAAATATGAAATTAAGAAATGCCTAGTGAAAAAAAATATATTACAATACATAATATGCCAAAGTCCAAACGTTTTTACGATTGTTTTACAATTGACATAGGCAGGTTATTAGTTATAATTTGTTATTTATACAAATGTTATGTATATTAATAAAATCATTACTTACTATTAACTTTGGTGACGATCGATAAAATAACGTTCATTATTAAAAATAGCTTATATGCATAATGAACTTAATTTCCCGGGTAAGTTTTTAGGCTCATAAGTTAATATTCATAAATCTAGTATAAATTAAAATTGACTGGAAATTAAGGTTTATATTTTTTAGGGTATAATATGAAGTATATATATATATATTTTATTAAATAAAGGTTATTTTAATTACTTTTAATGATTTTAAGTAATTTTTCTTTTTCACCTTTTTATATGTATTGCATAATATAAGTCAGTTAATATTACTATTATATAACCTAATATATAAAACGGCAAAAAACATAAATTATTTTGGGTATTTTCTTGTATGCGGTCTACCTTGTTTCATTTGTTGGTCCACTCTACAACTATATTTCGATTTTAGACAATATATTCTAGTAATAAGTGGGTTGATGTAAAGTGGTTTTAATAATAAAAAAACATTTTTATGAATAAAGTAATAAAAATGATTATATTATATTATCAACGCATGTCTTCGTTTTGTCACCGTCTCGTTATTTGTTTCAATAATAGTTATAATAATAATAAATATAAAATGAAATAAAAAATGTTAATAAAATTAATAAATATTAGAATTCTTGTGACATGTCCCTCAGAAAAGCGTTAAATGTGTCACTTTTACTAATACCTCTCCATCACGTTTCAATGAGATACCTGTAATTATTATTCTATTTATACATACCTTCGTATTATTATTATAATATTATAATATATTATACCTTGAAAGCAAATCTGAAGTAGTACCAGTGTACCACACATATTTTTCACGATTTTTAGTCTTAGAAGCCGCCACCGACTTTCAATTCTCTGGATATGTGCCATTGATATAGGATTACGAAATGTTCGCTATGATTTACAACATAGTTGTTGTACCCGTGGTCGGAGAGTCCATTATACCCTGACCAGCTATCAGAATGTATTGTAGACCCAGCCATAACCTCTCTTTGTATGATTTTGAATGTGACGTACAAAATATATAAAACCGTTTATGCAATATGAACTCAAATATTGTCACCCAATGACTAATTATACAATCAAAAAATATGATATGATGTAGAAAAAGAGAGTTTTAATCTTTATTACCATTAAGTCACGATAATAAAAATATAAATTGTATATTAGAGCGTATATAACAATCGTCCAATAATCGTAGGTAGACCGCAATCTGGGGTAGAACACATACAAGCCTTTAAATCTATTAAAAATTAAATGTTCAGATTAAAATATAGACTACGTATTGAATATTGGAGTATATTTGCATTAGTTGTCTGACCATATTTTGTGATGCTGCTGTACAGTTAAATACGATTTGGTAATATTGTAAGTATCCATGCATTATAATACATGAACTCGTCAAATTCCTCTTCATATTATATCTGCTGATCACTTATAACGTATAGTTAACGGTGTGGTCCATTTTATCGATTAATTATTTGTTTTTGCATATGGAATACAAGCTAGTTACTACAGTTTAAACATTTATCAAGTCAATTCTATCAGTTTAAAAGTCTAGTTATAACCCATATATATTTCGAAAACATCTGATGTCATCCAATATCGCTAAAACAAATAATTTTACGTAAACTCTATCGTTTATCAAATAAACTATAATTTATGTTCGATCGATGATTCTGCGTCATACTTATGAGCACTTTTACTATTTGTTATGTATGAAATTTTAGGGATAGTTGTTGATTTATACATACGTCTATTATACCGACAAATGTATAAAAATGTACTTGGCAATCCTTATTATAGTAACCGCGTGACTGATTTTAAGCGGTGTCCCATTTATCAAATATGTGTAGTGGCAATTTTTATACGAACAAAATATGTTGTGTTGAACAAAAAAAATCGTAATCCTGTCTGTTACACATTTACATCATAGTATTGTGTTCATATGAGATAAAAAATAAATTAACTTACGTAATTGATAAAACAAAAAATAAACCTGTCATTGGATATTTTTAACAAATGTGGTGAAATTTGCGCTACTGAAAAAACTACACGCATTTATACATACTAAATATCGTATACGAGGTATTAGGACTATATGAGTAATATGCATAGCTTTTTAAACTTCAAAAAAAGCTTAAGCATTCACTTTTGATTAGGCTCAATAGATACATGAAACACTTATATATTTTTTTTTTTTAGTTGAACATAACTTTCTAAATTATGTTTTTGCTGATATTATGATATGAAAGTTATATTAATAAATTTCAAGATCACGAAATAAATACAAATTATACATTTTATTGAATTATCAGCCATTTTACTATATTATTTAATCGAGGAACATTTAATAATATTTGGCGGATAATGAATTAAGAATTTGAGTTTTTGAAGACAATATTCTGTATAATTTAAGATACCCATGACAAAATATAAAGAGATATGTCAGCAAAAATACGTATTTGAATCTTGTTAGCGCATCCCCACTGTTTTCTATGCGTTATTAGGTTCTCCGATTTCCATGTTTTAATATATGCAATTTATGAAAGACGAAGAACGTAACTTACAAAAAAAATTGAGGTATAAGCGGATCACTCTGTATATAATATAACATAAAACTACCGAGGTATATATTTATTTAATCTAAAACTCACCGGTACAACAGTGTATAAAGCTTATTATATTATAACCTACGACATTTAAACACCTGTACCTACATACAACTTTGTTAAAATTTAATTGCAAATATACCTAGAAAAATTAAAGATACCTCAAATACATAATATAATATAGTCAAATTTGTCTAATGTGTTAATTCAACATGGTTACATTCGACTCGACATAAAATACAAGGCGATATTTCCATTTTTCCCAACTCATTTATAACAGCGTTTTAGTAAAAAGAATTAGTGATAAAATCTTAACGTGGAAAAAAGAAGCTATAGAAAAGAATCAGCATTGACTCGGGCTACAACCACGAGTATAGTAAAATGGAAGGGGAATTAATTTTCTGGACTCCGGAAACCGCGGCGGTGTCGGTCGTTTCGCATGACATGTATTTTTCTCGGCTAAGGGAGTAATCGGCAAGTATTCATGGGGGGGGGGAAGAAGAGGTGTTGCGAGTAGGGTAAGCAGACATGTCAGAGATTTAATCTGGAAAAACTTAATCGATTCCCATCCGCTCCCTTGCGAATTGACAAAAAAGACTATTTGACTATACAGGCAAAAGTCACCCCCTCCAATCCTTATTATTTGCGTTATGTCGGTATAGCTGGGAAATAAAGTTTACAGTATACATCTGGCACGTGCAACAATGGGCCTCGCTACACTTAGTAGTGCGAACGAAAACCGGAAATCGATTCTCGCAGATGATTGAATACGACAGAAAACATTGTAGGTACATCATCCACAAACATTACGAATCATTTTGCTGATACATTTTTCTCGTATGGAGTTCTTATATGCACTACCAACTTAAATTTTAGGGTCGGTAAGGGTTTTTTCAAACGCTTGAATTAACCGGTTGAGTCTGGATTAACATTTATACGTCTTGATAGCTATACAATCATATTTTATATAGTGTTATTATAGTCACTGACTAAGTAGTTAATTTAGATTATTTCTCAAATTAAATGTCAATGAAAAATTAATGACTAATGCAATATTAAAGTGCTTCCTTACAGATATATTATAACTATTTCGCCAATCTTAAAATATTATTAATACCAACTGAAAAACAATATGCATCTTAATAAATATTTTAATTTTAGCTATTGTGGGTATTGGGTATATATTTCAAAAATATCAAAAACACTTGTATTAATTAAAAAGTTATATTGTATGCTATCAGTAAGAAATAATGAAAAAAAAAAAACAGTATAAAACTGATAAATATTTATTGCTTTTTCCATACTAAGTTTATAAGTACTTAAAATGTACCAAAACTATTAGATTTTATCTTTGTAATGAAGTTCATATCGTGTTTTGTAATAGATTATGAGTCTCGCTTACCAACATTAAGTGGTTACAGGCTTAAAGCGTCTGTTGGTGATGTGATTTAAAATTCTTACGAGTCCACTGACTAGTCAGATAAAATTACATGGATATATTGTTAAAATAGTGTTTGAAAAATAAGTTATGTTATGTAAATTAAACTTTAAAGTACAATAACAATTATGTTAATTATTAACTTACTATTAAACACCAAAAAATAATTTTGTTGATACCACTTAGTGTTTTAAATATTCAATTTACATTATATACTTACGTTTAATATGTTACAATTAATATGTTTTTAAAATTTAATAGTAAGTATTTGAATAATTCAATGAAAATTATTATTCTTAAACATAGCTAAGTAAATACTAACTCAAATTAGTTACACGGAGTATTTATTTTAATTTTATAATCCTAGAGGTATTAAAATAGTTACGATAATATTTTTAATATGAAATTTTATGTAAATTTCAAAATTCTTTATAAAAGTTGTGTTTTTAGTCATCTTTATTACTAGTAACTATTCTTGTCATCACTATAAGTGTACTAAATATAATATATTTTTATAGTTTACGATGATTTGGACATTTTTTATGTAATTGATAAACGATACTTTAACTTAATTCTAAAGTGCCAATTTGTGGTTGATGATTAGTTGAATATTATAAAGTGTATACAATTATATTTTAATAAAACTTATGTAGTAGAGTGAACCTATCTTCAATGAAAATTATATTCTATATCGTTCATTGCTTGTAACACTATCCTAAATCTATTAATGTATATCGCTAATTTGTTAACCTAGTTATTTAATAAAGATATACAGATACATAGTAGATTTTATTTTATTTATTAAATAAATGTTTATTATATTTTAGAAACATGATGTTTTCAAAATTCAGTATTATGGCTAGAATTACTCATATTAAAACTCAAAGTTGACAATTAATTTTTAACTATGTAATTAATTCACTCTAAAAACTTAAAATCATACTTTCAATAGACACATTGTACACATTTACGAACTACTCAACTATTAATTAATAAATTTAATAAAACGTTGCAAGCTTGCAGCTACAATATAACAATCTATATTATATATATATATCAATCTTATTCCTGTAATCCTGCATAACCCTTAAAAGTAGTCATTGTATCTGATAATATCACAGATTGAACAGTAGTAATGTACCTATCTAATAATACAAAAAGAAATATTGTTATTAAATATTTATTTTTAGAAATTTTTGAGCTTTAGCTAACACAAAAATAAATAAATATAATAAATCTTAATATTTTAAAACCTATATAATGCTGTTTTTTCCTAAATTATTATTATTACCCCTCTTCTAGCTATTATATGTATTGATTTCCTTTTACCACGATTCTCGATACTAATTGAATACTTATAATATAAGTGAAACTATATTGAGCCGATGCATCACTTGAAAGCTTAGATAAGTCGAGTCATGTTGTACTGAGATGTGCTAAATCTAACCAAACCGTTTCGGATCATGTCAGGCCACGCTCTAGATCAACGTTTCTCAAAGTGTGGGTCACGACTCACTGGTTGGTCGTCAATCAATTTTTGGTGGATCGCGAACATTTTTTTGAATTATTGCACCTCATTATTAAAAGTACATTTGTAAAAATATATTAACTATAAAACTTATAAAATGCTAAATACCTAATAAAAAATGCATGTGGGTAATTTATGGTGGTTCGCGAACGATTTTTATATAATAATCACAATTTAGGAAAAAACAGCATTATATAGGTGTTAGAATATTAAGACTTATTATATTTATTTATAAATTAATTTATATTCAGAATAGAACATGTCATCACACACGTAAAGAGTAATGGCCGTACGCACGCGTCCGAGTCCGATGATCGTTGTACAGATATGTTCACACGTCGCGAGATATACCTACATGTTGAGATCTTGACGACTGACGAGTATTATATAAATTCATAACACCTATCACATGGACACCTATACATGTAAATATTTTCACTTATAGTTAACCTTAGAATGTATGATAATATTTCGTTTAGCAGTATACAGTTTAGGATAAAATCGTCAGTGGATTTGAACTGAGGTAGGATGAAGTCTAACATATAATATAATTAATATATATTCTAATGTTGTATCATACATCAGTTCGATATTTAGACAGTACTCAGTTTTATTTATACTTAAAATATTGTTATGAAATAGGTTTAATACTTTTGTTTACAATATACAAATCATTAAAAAGTAATTAAATGTTGTAAACTTTCACATTTTGTAATACGATTTTAAGAAGTTCGAGTGATGACTAAATTATTAATTCTTGCATAATAGTTCAATTGTTTATTTTAAATACTATAATATATTAGTTATTAGCTTTAAACTTATCGTACAAACTAGAAAAATGGTCAATACTGTGTGTAAATCCCTAACATTTAGTCAGTTTTAGTTAGGTATATAACATCTATAGTTCAGTAGTTAGAGCACTGGTCTTGTAAATTTGTAGGCCGTAAGGGCCGAGAGTTTAATTCTCTCTGGAGGCATAGCTGCATAGCCATTTTTATATGCGGTTATATAAATAAATATCACATATTATCATGTTATGTATGTGAAATGTACACCGATATACCTACTATAATATTATCTTGGATAACTAATAGTTATTAACTATATAGTTGTCATCATGTTAAGAATTATATAATTTCTACAAAGTCATTGATGGATGACGGGGGAGGGGGCTCGTTATATCATAGAACTATAGGTTAAACGGAGTAGCTTAAGTTTGTGGGATTTTCACTGGTATATAGAACTCACCAAAACATTCTTTAAAACATACAATATTATATCAATGTATCACTTAGGTATATATTATTTTATATGTACTTATATATATATATATATATATAAAGATGATAGGATTGGGTAGGAATGTGATAGGAATGGATGGGGGGGGGGGTTATGGTTGAGTATACATATTAAACATGATATGGTGTAGTAGACTATAATGCTTATGGATGGTGATGGTTATGTTACGTTATACCCATTATAAGTATTGATAGACAGTTGAACATGCTGAAACATGCACTTGAAATGAGTGGAGAGTAGAGGGGAGGTTTCAGAATGAAGATTTATATATTATATTATATATAGCGATCTGTTATGTCTAAGCATATTAGACTTCATGATGAAAACTTTATCACAAACACCACACGTCTTAAACATTTTTACTGATGGATAATAAACACTTAATTGTAACAATAGTAATACGTATACTATAAATAAGAGCTTGAAGAACAGTATTTAAACCTAACCATTACTTTTATTTACTAAATGAAGATCATTAAACAGTAAACCCACTTATTATTAATTAACAATTTAATTTAGTATGTATTCTCTGCTATTTATATAGAGGTATTATAGAAGTTTAGAGTATAATTTTCGAGGTGTGCTTAGTGTAGATTCTACACTGTAGAAGATATAGGGGGGTATGATAACTCACAGTATGAGTATCAGTACTCATACCATCAGTGGTATGGTAGGGGATGAGGTCTGTTATGTGTAGGATAGACATGAAAGGTAAGGGAGAGCTGATGATAGATGTAGATGGGATGGAGGGTATGGCGGGGAACGTATGTGAAATGAATGGATGGGAGGGCAAGGCCAAGCATGAATGATAGGGGATGGGAATCGGCCGAGCACGGTCACGATAGCATATAGCTTTAGGCTGGTCGGGGTACCTGGATCGACCGGATTTTCGGGGGTCACAGAACCTACTAAAACATACTACTTATATGCTTTATATTATATGAATCATTCGAAGATTTTTATGTTATTCCTATAATTTGGAACAGGTGTCAGTTACAAGAAATACAAATTTATTCTTTCATATTCAGTATTTTGCTTCCATCTATTTAAGAATTACACGTTTTGGTTCGGGAAAAAAGGGGTTGGTTATGTAGAAGGAAATATTTACGAATTAATCAGCCACTGAGAGAACGGCGTTCGTGCTCTTCATTTCCTCTGGGAAACAGGCCAAGTCAGAGCCACAGCCATAGACTAATGCATAAAAATGTATAGGATTGGTGAAAGCTATATAAGCTTATTTACTCGAGCTTTCTGTGCTATACTGCTGGAAATGTTTTTTTTTTTTTTTTATTATTTATTTATTTATTTGGTCATGTGTCCCCGCAAGATATATGATCTGTTTTCTAGGGTGCGAAAAATACTGCATTTCTACGGAAGTTATATATTTATCTCGTGATTCTTCACTTATATTTGTAAAGTTTTTTTTTTGTTTGTTCGTGGACAAATATAATATTTTGATCTTAATGCTATAATATCATATTTAACAATATAATTCAATATTATTATACAATTTATTATTATATATATATTATTTTTTTTTGATAATTAATGTTTAACATTTAACGGTAAATAAGAAAAAATCCACCTTCTTTTAGCACGCTACTAGGTCATTTTTCCTCCACAAGGACAATTAATGAATAATAAATATTATGTTTTTGTTAATAAGTAACTATAACAATAAACTAACCGTATGCAATTTAGCCTTGCAGTTAAGAAAAAAAAATGTATCCATTGGATTCTTATGTTACCATACGTCTTCGTGGTAAATCAGATATTTTAGGATCATCGATATACCACTTCTTCTACACTTGTTCACAGGGTAGTTTCCAATTTTATATTTTAATTCTATCTTCTCAGAATCTTATTATTAGATTTCAGTCATTTCAGTCGAGGTAATAATCATAATAAGTATCATTCGTATAAATAATATCATTCCTTACTACTTATATGTTATATATATATATATATATGTGTGCCACGCATAATCAGGCTATTTCACCATTTTATTTGCATTCTTCGTCCTTTCTCATTATTCAGGCACTTGTTCTTACGCCGATATACATACTAAATATTCTTTAGAGTAGTATTATCATCTCAAATATCAGTATTATGTTCTCATTTGTATTGTGGAACGTACATATTATTATGTTCACAAACCAAAAACCAAACATTATATATAAATACACAATACACGATATGCTAATACCTCTTAGAATAGTAAACACTTATTAAGTTAGGTTAGGTACTTATAGCTACACATTAGGTACACCTTTGAATAGTTCTTTATTTTCATGTTTTTTTTTTTTTTTTTTTTGTACAGCTCATAAACATTTAAAATCAAATTATTGAACTTAATTGATGTCATCGGCAGTAAGACTACTTGGAAATGTGTCAAGTTTTATAAATCATATGATATATTTAATTTTAGTAGGTTATACTATTTGTTTTTGTAGGTAATTAGTGTCAGATATAAATTCAATAATATGTTAGAATATAAATTATTTACAATCTAGTATTTGGTAATATTTGCACCATTGCCAAATAGAATTTGGTAGGCTCATCGAGAGATCTATGTATAAAGTAATAATAATTATACGAAAATATAATTCACTCTTTGGTTCTATAGTTTTGGAATATTTTACGATTGGGCTAATTGACGATTTGCTGAACTGTTTTCATTTAATATAAGCATAAAATATAAATCATACTATTACACACGCCCTACTCTTGTATTTTCAGTTATTTACTATATTATAGAAATTTAATATGTACGTGTGTGTGTGCGTGTGCGTGTGTGAGTGTGATGATGTTTGCCTAACTACTCCATTCGAATAAAACATGTTTTTCATAATCAATACGATGATAAATCGATGAATACAAAATGATGTGATGGGTTTGGTTACACATATTATCAAATATATTTTACTAAAATATTAATTAAATATGAAGTAATTATATGTTATTTTATTATACTCATATTTTATTATTTTATTTAAGTACATTTTACAATCGGCATCTATTTAATTTTTGCAATTACAGGAAGTGATATTGAATGGATAGGTCATTGATAAAACTCTAGGGAAGTAAGTATCCATCCTATGTTGGAATATCGTAGTGTGTTCTTGAATTTATTCATTCAACAGGTTGCCACAACCTTGTATATTACGTTAGTTTAAATAGTAAGGCAGATAGATTGAAGATGAGGGATGGCTGTTGCAGTTGAAGTTATGACGTTTGTAGATCATTATTATTGTTTCATTTTAGACTTTTAGAATCAAAAAGTACTAGTGATATTTGTGATTTGAGGTTTAAAGGATGCTTTAGTAGGCAACTTGATGGAGATATTTGGATTTTATTAATATTCAATGTTTTATTGTATTGGCTCAAGAAGAATCTAATAAAGAAGAGTAATATTTTTGAACGATAATAACAATAATTATAATTTAATAGAAAATACTTCTTAAAAATCCAAGATTTTTCTTAAAGAAAAAAATGTTTCAAACAACCACAAAATGCAACAAAATCATAACGTTGAACATAAAAAGGAAGGGCTATAAAATTTACCAAAGTGAAAAGTTATCTAAATTCTTAATGAATGCTTGTACAAAAATTATAAAAAATGGACAAAGAGGATGTCGGGGATGCGATAGTCACCTACTTAGGTAAGTAAATATATTATACAAACTATAGTGACATAAATTAAATGCTTATAATGTAATCTCTCCCGTTTTAAATAACAAAATGCGTAAATAATTACCCTGTACATAAAAATCTTAGTAATTGCTTGTTTAATATTAGGTATATCTATTATATTGTTTTAGTTTTCAGTTATTATTTTAGAATAATTTGTATTAATTAATTACGTAAATTCAGATTCACAGCTTGGAATAATATGAAAATAATTTTATTTAGTTTATTTATGAATTATGAAGCTTTAAGCTTTTTTTAATACTATGACAAAAACAATTGTGGTAAATCACAAAATATCGAACATACAAATCTTATCAAATTATATACATATATATATATATATTTATCATTTTAATTTATAGTATGAAAAAGGTAGCATTTGGATAAAAGAACAAAAATTAAAAATAAATTACAAAATTTTTGTAAATTATAGTATTGTTTGTTAATTTACTATACTATAGTGTAAATGTATAGTAATAGATTATTCAACGTATTGGAATCTAAACAATATCTCGGCTTGATAAGCATAGACATGTCTATCAAAAGCCTATAACTCGGTATGGAAACACAAATACAAATCCTTTCGAAAATACTATCAGACGGCAACTTGCTTAACTATATCAAATTCTTTCTCAACTCAAGACAATTCTCGGTCACACCCACAAAAGTCTAATCTAAAAACTTCACTCAGCAAAATGGAATACCTCAAGACTCGTAGATATCGGTTACCCTATTCCTTCTTGCAATGAATGATATAACCAGCACCATAAAATCTCCTGTAAAAGCTGACTTTTGGCTAATGACTTTAAATTTTGGTATAAAAGTCTGAATCTCAAAACAGTACAACACTTTTTACAAGACATGCCAAAAAGCTTTAGACAAATGGGCAGACCAACGAGTTTTAAAATTTCTAGCCAAAAATCTCAATGTATAATATTCATCAATAAGAAAGGCCAAAAGTTGGTGTGACCAACTTCCAACTAAATGACGACCCTATCCCGAACAAAACCACCGTAAAAATGAGTTTATCTTGACAAATAAATTAACCGGATATACCATTTAAAACACCTAAAGATATCATTGACAAGAAATCTCAACATCATGAAAATTCTAAGCCACAATACATGGGGAGGTGACGAATTCGCTCTCATCAAAATACACAGACATGTATTTAGAGCTAAAATGGACTATCACAATCTTTCCATTCAGCTAATCTAAATCATCAAAAAATAGTAGTAGAGACTGCCAACAATTCAAGCATAAGACTGACCTTGGGAGCCTTTCGTTCAAGCTCCATTGAAAGCATCCAAAATTTGGCATTCGAGCTACCTCTGGAGCTTAGAAAAATAGAGAAATCATTACTGTACATAGTACGCATTACCAGAAACTCAGACATTCCAGCGAGCATGTACATAGGAGATTTCACAGAGTACCTTAAAGAATATGAAATAAATCTAAGTTCACTTATCAAAGTCCTACCATACACTTTCCCTCCATGGAGCACCAACTTCGATATCAATCTTGAGCTAACAACATTCAAGAAAGAAACCACTCTACCAATAATATATAAAAACCATCTAAACGAAATTCTACAAAAACAAAAAAACGACAACCATTATTACACAGACACCTCCAAATCAGAAGAATGGGTAGGAATAGCAATTATAAACGAAAACCTCAACTCCACTTTTAAACTTCCCGAAAGCTGTTAAATCTACACCACAGAAACCATAGTAATCCTAAAAGCGATGGAACTCATATTCGATCACGGGTACTTCCTTGAAAACAATATAATACTTTCAGAGTCTCTAAGCCCACTACAAAGCCTAAAAAATAAAACAAACACAACAGACATAGCAAAGTCCATTCAAGCAAAATTCAGAATTTCAAACATATCCCTCATCTGGATCCCTGGACACAGAAATATTGAAGGTAAAGAAAAAGCAGACGAAAATTCCAAGAAAGCAAAAAAAATCCTCAGACATCCTTTTAACTTTACAACATAATATGCAGATTTAAAAAACCAAATCAAGAAACACATATTTATTAAATGGTAAATACACTGACTTAATCAGAACACTAAACTAAGAAGAATAAAAAAACACAATCTTCAGCTGTCCTAATTTCCTCCCGAATAGAAGGGATAAGACAATCATAAACAGATTCCACATTGGCCACACCCATCTTACTCATAGATACCTCATAAAAAAGGAAGAAAATCCACTGTGGGTATTTAACTGTAAGCTTTAAATAATTTATAAATTACATAATAATTTAATACACATATAATTACATAGTGTGGAGCTTTAATTACTTTTTAAATATATACAATTTGACTGATTTATTCGTTAAACAATGTTATTGAATACCTTTATTTATCTAAGACGCACGGTAGATCCGGTTGGTGCTTATAATATTATTAAAATAAGACCAGTAGACTTATTACGTATCTAAAGGACTGGAAGTCAAATTTATGTTTATTTAGTCAAATGATTGGTTGTTTGAAAAGCTAAAGTTGTATGAGATAGATAGTTAAATTATTTAAATTTTAATGATCTGTGATTTAAAATAATTAAGATCTTGATATTTCCTTACACTTGTTAATATAACAGTCAATTCCTTTAAAATATTAAAGCCATAGTAGATATTAAAAAAGAAAATCGATGAACATTGGTCAACAGTAATCTGTTTAATAATTACTTTTCTATCTTCCGCAAAGCACTAATTATGTTATGCTATAATGTTGCATTTTATTATATTCTTTAAATATTTGCTCATATTATAATACCAAATCATACTTTGAATTTAAAACATGTAAAAGTAAATTAATTTTGCTTGATCAACAAATTTAATTTATATCAGTATGAGAAATCAAGTTAAACTGCGAAAGTAAAATATAGTTTAAAATATTTAAGTTTGAGTTATTATATAAACATGTTTAATGATTGTTTGATGTATATCCACCCAATTTATTTAACAAATCTTACTAAATTTTAATGATTTTATTTTAAACAAATCTATGAATAATATATAGGCAATTACAGATAATTTGCAAATATTGCTCTATTTATATTACAGCTACAGTATAAACAATAACTAATCTATATAATATATATATTATATATAAAGGAATTCGTCCTCCGTAGGAATCATCACCACAGGGCAGATCTGCTTGAAATTTTCAGGATGGATTAATATTATAATTTCACCATGCTTTAAGAAAGGGTTTTTGGAAATTCAACCCCTAAAGGTAAAATTAAGTGGTTGTAAGTCAACCGTGGTGCCATCTATCAAGCAATATCTAATATTATTAATATTAAATTTATTTATTTGTATAGTGGGTTCCGCTTAATGTGATCACTTTGGTGCGGTCATTTTGATTCTATTAACCGGTTAATTTTATAAAACATTTACAACATTTTTTCATAATTCAATCTTTTAATACAATTTCATTTTTATTTAAATTTACATTCATATTTAATAATTTATAACACATAAAATAATTTATTTTTACATTTTTTTTTATTTAATAGTTCTATATTTAGGTTTACATTTATGCTTAAATCAAAATTGAAATAAAATAAATACATTTAAAACAAATTAAAGAAGCTATTTATTTTGTATTGTACTTGACCGTCTACCAATTTCATTTCCATATTAGCCTGAAATGAAATTAAATGAAATTAAAATTATTATTCATGTTTTTTTGTTTATTTGTTTACAATATAGATATATATTATACATACCTGTAACTTTTGAAACAACTGAAAAGTATTGTTATCGCCGTATTTTTGAACAGCTCCTTTTAACATTCCCAAAATAATTCTCGTATCCTTATGATCTCTTCGTTATCGTCATCATCATCATCATCATTAATATTAATTTCTTTTTGATTTTTTGTTTGCAATTTAGTTAATTCTTTATCAGATAATGCTCCAAAAGTAGGTAAATCTCGATCAATTAAAATCCAATTTTCAAAGTTTGTATCCATGAATTCAACCTCCGGTAATAATTCTTTTTGATGCCAATAACCTTAGTTGTTGCGTCTCTAATAAAAAAAAATTCTTCTTCGTCTGAATCAATTTGAATTAGCGTAATAATCGACGGGCAATGTCTCAACGCCCCGAAAACAGCGTGAATTTTTAATTTTACCAATAATTAAAAGACGTCGTTTACCTGTCATGTTGCATGCCAGCATAATTATAAGTCTTTGCATTTGTTTTTACATCCATTGGCCGTATTTCCTTTAAAATCAAAAGTATAATTTGGTAGAGCTTGATAATACAGACCAGTTTCGTCTACATTATATACGTCATCAGGTGCATAATTAGACGATGCAATAAAAATTCTTTAATTAATCTTCTGCAGCTTGAAAATCTGCTCTATTTTTTCTCCACATGTTTTTTTGAAAACAATATTGTTTCTGTTTTTTCAAAGAGTCAGCCACCCGATCGTTGGACTAAAATTTTCTACGCTTAATTTTAAAACTAAATTTAAAGATTTTTCAAATAAAATATATATTATATTATATATTTATAGAAATACAATTCATATGGTGACAACTTTTCCACTGCTGAGGATTATGTTCATGATATTGAAAATTTACGGTGGTTATTGCGAATTTTTTGCAGATGGCAATATTTTTCCATATTATGTATTAAAATTGATTGTAATAATTATATTTATGCCAAATTTGGTGTAGATACATTCTCAGTAAAAAAATTGCGCCTTAGCGGAAATATTAATAATGGGCATTTTGATGTTTATTTATCTATTTATAATATTCCTAATTTTACAGAAAATTTAATTTTTATTTCAGAGAGCGCGATTTGTCTATTTGTAATAATTTTAGCGTCACAGACAATTAAATGAATAAAATTAAGAAGCGTTGCCGTGCTAGATGTACAGATAGACCTCGAAGCAACCAAGTCAAGGAAGCTAAAAAAAATACGATAAAACAATTTTTCGGTCTGAAAATCCATTGCGCAAATGGAAAATTATTAAATTAACTGGTCTTGCATATGATCCCACAATTGATTATAAAATTTACATTGGAACTATGAACCAAAATTGTAAATTTTGTAACGTTCTCAAATGGAAAGTCAAAACACCAAGTATGTGCTGCAATTTAGGTAGAACAAAATCGATGTCTTGCTACAGCCACCAGAACCGTTACACAGTTTACTCATGGGCGACTATACCGATCATCATGATCACTTCATTAATGGTAGGTTCAAGGAAATATAATGGTTGTTTTCAAATGATATCGTTTGGTGCTAAACAAGTTATTGAAGAAGGTTTTATGCAATTTTTTAAAGTTCAAGGCCAAGTATACCATTCGTATGACAGTTTCCTGTAAATGTATGTTTTGTCATGACAATAAACAAATCAAAAGGGCAAATCTTGAAATTTGCAGGGATCGATATACTCAAGAGAAGATTATTTTTCACATGGCCAATATTGTAAGTGGCATGCTCCAGAGTTAGTACGCCCACGTGTTTAGTTATTTTGGTACCAACAGCCAACAGGGATTACAATGTACAGCTAATGCAGTTTATAGAGAACTATTATATTAACGATAAAAATCAGCTTAACAAACAATTAGTATAATATGACATAATTTTTTAAACAATATTATTTAAATTTAATTTTACTAGAAATTATTTAATCTTACCAGATAAACAACAATTATTAAGCCTGTCAATGACGAGTAATTCAACTAGTACTTTAATAAAACAGAAATTATATAATTTTCTATTTTCTTTAACTGTATTAGGTATACTGTGAAAATATCAAGCACATATTATAAGAGTTCCGACCAGAAATTCACGTTAAAAACTAATCATCGTATATAATCAATGTCTCTCATAATATTGGTATTATATTTGAGCAACTATTTTAATCATAAATTTTAAAAGTATTAATATATTTGAATATGAAATCTTAAAATATTTATTTTAGAACATGTTGTCATAAAGTGATCATCAATCGACTTTTCGATAAAAACGATTGTTTAATGTTAAAAGTTAAAACGGTTCACTTTGTTCCTATATCTATCTTACATGCCACAGTAAATACAAAAAAAAAAGGGCGGGTAAGTCGTGGATGTCGCTCTGCTGTACAGTAGGTTACAAGTGGGTTACTGTAATGGATGGAATTAAATTTGAATCCAATGATATTATATCATTGTATACGAAAAACGATTCTGAGCGAAGACGGTTTATCTGTCTAGGATATATTATAGATTATTAAAAATTTTCAAATCTTAGATTTTAAAAAGAAAAATTTTATGGATTTCTAGTTTAAAATAATTTGCGAATTTTCGTGATTTTCGTGATTTTCACATATGTTGTCGAAATTCAAACTTTGAATGCTTGTAAAAAAAATTGTGACTACGCATTTCTTTTGTTCTTCAACTGCTATTGCAAAAATATGATAGGAGCCATGTATTAAATTTTCAAGCTTTTCTACCGACCACATACATTTTTATCGATATTTATAGAAAAAAAAACTAAAAAATTGAAAAATTAAAATGTTTTGAATCTAAATATTTTGAAAATTTTATCAACTATAGAAAATGCCTATATAAATATTCAGTGAAAATTTCCAGTATCTGCGGTCATTTGCTTTAGAGTTACACGAAAATAAATAAATCGCTAAAAGTGAAAATTCAATGTTCTAAAAATTTAAATTTAAAATGCTCATAAAAATTTAATTTGAATTTCCGGTGGACTTATTATTTGTGATAAAGATTGAAAAACTTTTAAGGAATCTTGTATTAAATTTTCAAATCTTAGATTTAAAAAGACCATTTTTTATAAATTTTGAGCTTAACATAATTTGTGAATTTTCGTGATTTTTACGTATTTTGTCAAAGTTCAAACTTTGAATGCTTATAAAAAAGAATTGTGACTATGAATTTATTTTATTTTTTAACTGCTGTTGTAACAATATTTTAAGAGCCTTGTATTAAATTTTCAAGCTTTTCTGCCTAACAAATAAATATTCATCGATATTAATTTAAAAAAAACTAATAATGATCGGAAATTTCAAATGTCTATGAATAGTTAAACTTAAGTCGAACATTTTTTTAAATTGCATGGTGGATAGAATATACTTATATTAACATTCGGTGAAAATTTCATGTATCTATGGTCATTTGTTTTAATGTTGAATCAAAAACTAAAATCGATTTTGTCAAAAAATGATTGTGCGTAAAAATTTTCGTTTTTTCCTTCATTTTTAGTTTGTTTATCCCGATTATTTAGAAAAGTATTAATAATTTTTTACTTTTGATTCCTTCAAAGTACCAACTAAATTCACTTTCTGATCTAACAAGATACTGAAGTCGAAAATTGAAGCATTTTTACTGCCTCAAAACACGATGACAGGCACAAAAAAAACACACATCATGGTAAAATCAATACATTCATCGATCCGCTCAGAATCTAAAAGTGTATAATATATTACAATGTGAATGACCTTTAAAATATGAATCAATTGGAAGAATGCGCTGTGCAATCAATTTATATACAATATGTATATCATTATATACCTGCTACTAATAGGCTATGACACGTAAAGAGTTGATCAAGAAATAATTTCAAAAGTAATTGCATAAGAAAACAATAATCCAATATTTTAAACTGATAAAATCAAATTTTTAAACATTATGAAATTAAAATTATTTTATAACAACTTATAAAATAAAAAAATAGTTGCAATAAATTGAAGAGAATATATTTTATTTTAATTTATTGAATTTTACTATAAAATAAATAACTTTAGGTATGAAAATTAAAATATAATTTATTGAAATAAGTGATAAAAAATAAATTTATTTTATTTTAATGGGATTTCAACGTGCTTTAACGTACTGTAACCGTTTTTATTTATTTTTTTTTTTTTATACGCTATAACTGTGCCACGCTGACACATTTTATAGTATTTTTGGATTGTAGGAGAAAAAAAATATAAACTCTGAGAACTATGAGATCTTTTTTTTGATTCTAGAATCTATAGTAAAAATCTATCATTTTTCAATTTTAAATATCAAAAATATTTAACAAACATAGGTTTCGGTAAAAAAAAAAAATTAAAAGTTCGACAATTATTTAATAAATAATTAAGATTTTTAATATAATAATATGTAAAAGTTAAAGCTTAAATAAATTCGTATAGCATAGTAGACGGTTATATATATATATAGGAAATAGGTGCTTATCAATTATTGAATTATGTATTTTTATTTTTATTACGAGATAGAGTATTTATAAAATGTATACGGTGTATACAAATATTAGATACCTACTATAAGTAGTAATGTAAAATATTTAGGGATATGATGGTTTTATGAACAGGTAGGTTCAATAGTTATTTAAAAATGTTTTTTAAATTTATTTGTCTATATGGGCCATTTACTTTAAACCGATTTAAGTGTATACACACCTATTATATTAAAAAAATTGAAGCAAGTACAAACATTCAATATTTTTTAGTTTCAACAAAATAACTAAAATCATTAGAGGAAAGATCGATACATATTTTCTTTTTAATATTTATTTGAATTTAAAATGTCAATAAGAAAAATGGAATATATATATTTTCTATACTATCGAATTGCTGTAAGAATAGCTTATGAGTTATGAGTAATACCTTTTGTTATATTTTCAAGCTTTTTAACCAGATATTTTTTTTTTTGTATCAATATTTACAGAAATAAAAACATTTTAAAAACGAATTTCGTTAGACAAAAACAAAAAAACGATTGGCCTCATAAAACCAATACATAATTCACTCCAGTTTGAATAATTCTAATAATTAGATTGAACATTGAAATTAATTACTTTAATATCTTGCACATTTTTTTTCTTTAGTAAATAGGTAGCATTATTTATTGTAAAAGGTGACTCGACTGCGAGTCTTACTTAAAGTCATTGACAGACTGTATTATACAATCCTTTCATCAAGTTTACTATTGTGTGTAATGTATAGATTATAAATAATACTCTAAAAAAAAAAAAAAACATCAAAATCTTAATAATATGATCATAAATATCCTCCAAAATAATGATTTTAAATCCTTTTATGACATTTCTATATTTTTGCTTATTTAAGTAAATTATAAAATGCAGATTTATAGAAATTTGTAAATATTTATGAGAAAAATGATATAATATTATAAATGTATACACTGTGCTTGAAATCGGTATTCATATTTACAGTTAATACATCATAGGTTTTGCTAACAGCAACAATAAAAATATTGAAAAATTGAAGAACCTAGTTTTAAATAAAAAAACTAAGAACCTATTAACATACCCTTTAAATTATAAGAAATTTATAATCAGGTTGTTGATAGTATTTACTGAATGTTAATTTGTACCTAGTGAATGTATTAATAACGAAGTCCATAAAAAAAAAACGCATTAAGTTTCAATTTAAAAATGGACTGAAATAGGTAGGTATAAATTTAAGACACATTTAACTTATATTAAAATAAGTTTCAAACTTCAAATATTTACTTTAAAATGCGTGGTATATTGTTATGATTATATCTCACTCGTTGAATATAGTTTTTAAAAACTAAAATATTAATTAAAGCATATTAAAACGATATAAAATTAAAAAAGTAAGATACAACTACTATGTTATTAGATAGGCAGAACTAATTAATTTAAATTCCTTTTAAATTTTTAATTATTTAATAATTAAAACTTTTGCCAGCACATATTTCAGGATATTTAAAAAATACATTTAAAGTATTATTTCTCTACGTTTAATAACATAATATATCAGCTGTTTGCCTGCTAATTACTGTCCTACGTTATAATTCAATATAAAAAAATATTTCTGAGCAAGAAAAAGACGATTTATTCGATAATATTTTAAACTGAACGATTGATATAAAAATAGGAATTTACAAATTTTCTCAGTAGAAAAAAATACCGAATTTTACATTAGTACAGGTCATTTCACTACAGGTACTGTATACTAACATGATAATTAATTTCGATGGTAAAACTGTTTTTATTTTACTTTTAATTATTTTAACTTTAAAGTTTTTTGTATAACTTATTGTAAGAAATTTCTTGAAAATATTATCCAAGCTTTAATTATATTAATATTTATAAAATATACTCATTTTTACATGGACTCAAAATTGTTGTAACGATATTAAATACAATTTGTAAAATATCGTCGTTTGTTGAGTGAAATTTTTTTTTATTTAATCGCAAAAAGGTATTATCCTTTTGAAATTAATATATTATCAATATCGTTGTACAGTCAATAGATAGTGGTACAAACACATATAAAATATGAGTAGTCAGGTACATACACATATAAAATATGAGTAGTCATATACGTATAAATTCAATTATATCGTCATTGTTTTATGAGGTAAGTATACTGATTTAGAAAAATCTATAAATAAATTATAGTTGTAAAAGTATTTGAAATTAAATAATAAAGTGATGATATTAACGGGAATGATCGCATGTGATTTACGTAACATATTAATCATAAAAATCGATGTATAATTATTGTTTGTTATTTTGCAGTTTGACAAAAAATTAATTATGAGTAATTTGACTAATTTTTAAATGAATATATTATAACGGTTTTATAAATGACCATTGATTAAATGTAATGAGATCAGAAGATGTTTAGAACAAAAAAAAAAAAATAGGTCGCACATAAACAAGAGGTACTTTTTATTAACAAGACAAAAACGATGATCAAACATCGATCAAATTCGCACAACCACCTTCTGTTCCCATTATTCACTCATAAATCGTTTTGACCGGTTGTCTTGTATCTCCTCTATGTATTTACTGTATTTACTATGTCAAAAGAAATAAACCGACTGTCGCTAAAACTTGACAGTTCGGAAGAGTTGTCGGGACGCAGAAACTTTGGCCATGACTATTCAGTGCATATATATTTACAAATAAATCACGGACCACTACCGTGTATAATAATAATAATATCTCAACTGCCGCCGCTGAAGCAGTTCAAAACTGAGTAGAAATGTGTCACACAAAACAAAACGGATGACATTTCCAGATCTGAGTTTAATTAGTGCGGCATAATACACACTCTCGGGCTTAATGTTGATATTCATCGGGCGAGAGATAGAATTCGAAAACCTATGAACAAATCAACAAACCAGGTGCGCGTATGTGTAGCATACTAAAAAAACTTGTACTCTCAGAATTATTATGATCTGAATTGTACCAACAATATTAAAGCGGCATTACGCACTATAATAATTATTGTGGAAAAAGCAGTTTTGTAAATAAGCGAGTTGATTATCTTGCCATGATTATATTACATTATGTCATTGCTCATTTTGTGTATCAGTTAATTTACCTATAGGTTATGAGGTGTAAATTACTAGACTTTTTTCCAACATTATGATTTGCATCTAATTCACATCTGTATCTTTTTTACTCGATACTCTTTTGCACATAAAAAACATAATAAAATAAAATAATTAAAAAACATTAATCACTGTTTTACACCATAATATTATCTTAACGGAATAGAATGCGGCAATTTTCAGTCTCTTTCTATTAAACATGTAACATAGTAATTATATTTTTAACCGTATATAATTTATTTACAAGATAGGTACCTGCATATCAATCTAGCGATGCGATAACGGCTTTAAAATTAGATTTAATTTCACTGTTAAAGGTTACTGAGATCGACTAAGTCATTTTTTCAATTTCATCTTTATTAACGTCAATAAATAATTAATTGAAAAGTGAAAACTATAACTAAAAAGGAATAAAAATTATTATAAATCTATGAAATATATTATTTAGGTTGTTGGTACGTAGTTTGAATACATTATAATATATTCATTTGAGCTTTAACTTTTTTTTAAAAATATTAAACGAACTTTAAATTAGAACAATGATATTTCAAAAGACTAACAACAAGATTAACACAAGGCTATAATATAGATACAGCGACTGGGTGTAGGAAACTCGTCACGCTTTATTAATTACATAATACAGTTACATACCCTTTGATACTAAATTTGTTAAGCAGAGTACTAACAAAGTATTGGATTTGGAGATCGATTCTGAGTGGATCTAAGTTAATAGTACAAAATCTTCTCATAAGATGATGATATACTAGAAAAAACGAATTTAATTTTATATCAAACTATTTACTGTATAAAAGTTCTGGAGTACTTACTCATTTTGCATAAAATAATTATTGTAAAACTATAATACCTTCCTTGCTTCACTTAGGTACTAAAATAATGATATAAATTATCCAGTACGAAATATAGAACGGAATATAAATAAAATGGGAATATTTTAATGAAGTGTAGTGCATTTTTAAGCTACTTGGGCTTAAAGGTATATATAATATATATTGTTGAGTGACCTGCAAAATAGTTATAATTTTCGATCGGAAATGCGTGACAATGGATCCACCAGCTGCATTTTTTCTCGCGTACATCGATGTTGTATAATATAACAGGTATTCTAGTTTTATTAATATATGCTGCATAACACCAAACTTTCTGGTGCTTCGCATTTAGAACTTGGAAATCAATTATATTTGTACGTATCGCTATTTATTTATTTAATGACATCGATTATTTTGCATATATGATTTTGAATGTGGTGGTTTAGTACGGCTTAAAACTAGCGCATTAGTAGATTACTATAGACTCTCGATTAATAATCATATTATTGAAAAATGTATTCACACTGTGAAAAGCGCTTATGATAAAAATAATTTTATAATTAAAATGTGATAGATATTCCTACAAAAATATTATACTGATTGTATTACAATTTATATTTTGTTACAGAATCGATTTAAACTTCATATTGCTTTTTATAAATTATAGGTTCAAGGCAGGTACAATCATAAATATAAAATTTACCACCAGTTACTAAAATGACCACTCTTGTGCCTAACATATTTTTTTATATTATATAATGTCGATGTTATATATGTTATTCTATCATATTATTTCAAGTTATTCATCTACAGAATTTATATCTTTCATTCAATTGTACTATATCTATTAATTGCAATTTAAATGTATGAAATTTTTAGTTGCCTACAACAAACATATTATTATGAATGTTCTCCTACGAGTTTGTTATTACCGATTTCACTGTGCCTATATATTATCGCAGCTATACTTCATTGCCATGATCAAAATCAAATATAGTTGTGTAAATAATAAATTGAACATTTTTTTCTCAGTAATACAACGTAGAACCGATCGATAGGATTTTTCTTTTATGGTTTTTGTTGCGCCATATCGTGTATGAGCTCAAAAACACACGTACTAGTATGCACGTCTTACAGTTTTCAATAAACTCATCGTAAAACTGTCAGAAAACAACTGCAAACATCGGTTAAATCCCTCGGTAAAAAGTGTGCGTTTACAAGACAGTGACAAGGTAGTAGGTGGAAGTCCGGGCCGGGTGTCTAGGCATTGAGCAATAGCGTGTGTATGTCCGTCAGCAAGGCAACGCCACTGTCGACTCTCTCTAAGGTTAAGACCTTTATCGTCGATGTCGAGGTTGGTGGTGTTGTAGGTGGTTGTGGAGGTGGTGGTAATGGTGGTGGATTTTCCTCATATTGCCTTCGTCCGACGTGCAATTGATGTATGAGTACCGTTGGTACCTAATGAATAGCCGGCACCGCACTTATTGTCGGTGGAAAAAAGTATGTGTTTCATACGTATATAAATATATATATATATATATATATATAACTATAATATAGCGTATCGCGTTGTTCTATAAAATAAGTAGATATCCTTGTTGGGACTATGATTAATTCGTCCGAGGTTTATACGCAGGAAGTCCCCGCCAGGGTTTTTTGACGGTCAAAGTTGAGCGATCGTGCAAAAACGGAATTTCTCGAGCCATGATAAAGGGTCGAGCCGCTATTAAATTAAAGGTGCTATATATATTTTTTTCTCACCCTCATATGACGTTTGAACTTATGAAATGCAATGACCCGGCGACGACGCACGACCACCCGCACGTAGTGTACAATGCACTGTATTTTACTAAACCAACACCGTCTATAATTTTCCGGTAGTGTATTATTGTTGTCATTGGTGTTTTTAGACTCCCAGTCCCGTAGGTTAGAAGAGTACTTCTTCAAAATAATATAAAAAAAACCACGATCATGATTATACCTCCAGTACCGCAATGGGTATAATTATCATATTTCTTTTGTTTATTATTATGATGATCAAACTATACATTCCATGTCGATGGTTCCGCAGATTTTGATGGCCAAAAAATGTATTGTAAGTTTTACTATAATATGTATTACTGTAATTAATTTTTTAAATAAGGCATGTTACCAAACCGAAGGCGTTCATACACCGTCGAGCATCTGATTAACGCTAGCGTAATAGTAGTCACTCGGGCTTAACGTCGTCAGATGTCTTAGTGTCCGTATTAATATAAATTACAAAAATGATCCTTTTAATAAGAATAGTTATTTGATTATACCATACTAATATTGTGTAATGTTATTAATACTAACACTATATTAAATTCATTATTCAACTTAAGATCAAGTGTCTTACAAATGTGACAGACAATATATATATATTATATATAGGTAGTTGGTAAATCAATCTAAATCAAAATTCATACATACCACTAAATCGTTTTGAACCTAAGGGCGCTTAGAAATTGAGATATCATTTATTGACATTTAACAAAATATACATACTATTCCTTTAAGATATAAATAGATTAATGTATTAGCATTTTTAAGCATTTCACTGCGATGGAAGTTTGATCAAAAGATTTATCATTCAGTTATTATAGATATCATAATTCGGATATTTAATTACTTATATTTGTCTTACAAATTATAATAATATGCTTAACAAATTGTTGGCTTGGATAGAAATATATTACATATTATATTTGTATTTTGTATATATTTTTGTTTTTTTAGGCTTCGACTACTGAGGCCAGTAGCTGTTGGTTGGTTGGAACCGTAGGTTTTTGGAACACTTGTGTGTTTTGACAGAATTTCTAGTGTGCACCCTTAGGTTTTTGCCATGACCGGGTGGGGGATGGTGGAATTTTCTATATTTTGTATTATGTGTTAATTATTATTTATTATGTTTTCATTATACCATGATTTATACAAGTATAATATATTATTAGGTACATGGTTTAATGGAAGGTTTATATAATTAAATTATATTATAATTCAAAAACCAGTTATATATAAATAAATTAGTAATCTTTAAAGTTAAGAAGCACGATACACTGAGGCAGTAAGATATCAGTTGTGATACGTGTTTTAAAATTTTTTTTTTCATATAACAGCATCATCTAACGAAATAAATAAAATACATTTTTGAAAATCAATTTCCATGGGAAGTGGATAAAATTAGACGATTATTAATAAAATTTAATGCACCACAACTTTTTAGGACTTATAAATTATAATATTATAACGAATACTTGTAGTTCAAAGGTATTAAGTATAATATTTATTTTTCGGTTAAAATCGGAATTATTATATGACATTTAAATATTTACTCATCACTCTCGTATATATCAAACTAGATAACTGTTACATTTTTCGTAGAATTTCATTGGTAGACAAAAAAAAAAATAAATAAATAAAACACTAGATACTTTCTATATAATTGAAAAAAAAAAAATATTGTTTTAAATATTTTTTTAACACTGTTTGTGTAAATTATTTGTTAGATACACATTATTTTTTATAAACAATAAATAATTATGTGCTTTATAAAATCGTGAAGTTGTACTAATTTACATTTAAATGAAAATGTGTTCACGAGAAAAAAATTAAATAACCATGGGTTTTATTTAAATGCAATTATAAAATCAAAAATGTATTTGTTATTTAATATTTAATAAATAAAAATAAAATATTTTAATTAATAGTTAATCACTATTAAACAATATTGTAAAATGAATTTTCAAATTCCATTTAATTTGTATTTAAAATATTATTACCACCTTGATAGATATTATAAAATTTTATATTATTGATATTTATAATCCGTGAAATATATTACATTTCACATATTCACCAACCAAAATGTAAGAAATATAGATATAAATTATTTCAAAACTAACAAACTTTATGGAAAAGATTTTCATTTTATTAATAAGGTAAATGTATGTTATATTATAATTAAATATATTTTAATTTTGTCAGTGTAGATATTTGTACGATAATTATGATATAGGTAAATGTAATTAAGCGTTTAATATCAATCATAAATGGGTTTCGATTTAATATATTTTTAAACCTATAAAAATAGTTTTATTATTTATCAAAAAATCACTTTTAATTTATTATAAAAAACAACATACATATAGCATACTCGTATATTGTTTTCATTTTTCTATAAGACAAATCGGCCAATTATAAGTGGTCTTTATTTTAAAAACTTTTACCATTACAATATATTGGTAGTCAATGTTATATTTTATAGTTATTATTTTGTATTTATTAACGAAACCAATTTTCAATATTATAATATTTAAATGATAACACACAAGTTGACTTATACATTTTCAATCACTATTTTCTGGCTATGTAGGTACACAATAAATAAAAGTGAAATATCACTGATTATGGGTCCTTTAGAAGGGCTAACTCTGGAATCTGAAACTCTCTAAGTATTAATTACTTATATTTTGAATGAGTCTTTTTAAGAGTTTTTATCCATCTCACTAAATCTGAATCTTCTTATCATCCGATTAACAACTTTAAATGATCACAAACCATTCATATATTTTCAAGCATTACTATATACATTTAGGCATTAGCTCGATATTTTAAATGTTAAAAAAATATTAATTCAAAAAGAATTAAAAATTAAAAGTATTGCTTTTTATAAAAAAAAACTTGATTTAAATAAGAAGAGGTATGAAATCCTAAAAACAAACTATTCTAGAAGTGAAATATGACATAATAATAAATAAACTATAAATAATGAATATAGAATGGTTTGATAAAATATATGCATTAATATTTTGTTAATGCCAGATAAACAACATATATAATAATAACCTATTATTTTTCGTTACGAATATCTTCTAATATATTGATCGGTCGATTTAAGCGATTGCCAACACTATAGTCGAAGCGAAAATTACACGGTTTATAGGTATAATATAAGTCCAGCTGTATAATATGGACGCGCAAACGGATCGACACGGATTCGCATCGCATTATCGCGCCCCTTTGACCGGCTCCTAATGCGTGAACGACAAGAATAATAATAACAACAATATCGTCAATATCATGCGATGGATAATATCTGTTCAAAACCATTTATCTAGCACTTACAGATCACGATGTGTCTGAAAGTATTGGAACATACCTATACCACTATAATAATGTGGGATGCAAATAATTAGTTTTGCGATAGAATTTGGGAAATTTATATTAGGTATGTATGCGACTACACGTCCGAAGATTTTTGAAATATTTTATCGTGATTTTTATAATAATGGTTACGATTTTGCTAAGTCCGAGAAATATGTAGTTATTTGATGACAAACAATTTTTAATCATGAATAATAAACTAAATAAAATCGGTAAACAATAATTCAATAACTATTGTATAATATTTGTATGACGGTTTGGAAATAGAAATTACTATTGCCCATATCTAATATACGTCAATAATTTATACTCGATGATAACTAATCCAATAATTGTGGCTTCAGCGTTTCAAATGCAGTTGAGGGACATAATTATTTAAAAAGAGTTTTTTTTTTTGAAAGAAGCAAAAATGCTGGTAAGGAGTGTTGAAAAAATTCAAGTAGTTTAACTCTTAGTTTAACGTTTTAACAAACGTCTAGACTGAGTCTGAGTTTGAAATCATTTTTCGAATGCGATGATTTATCATTACTTTTGAATTTAATAATATCACACAACATAAAGCATGAGTGGTTATATGCTTATATGCTCAGTGCCCCAGTTACAAGTTTCATTGCTGCTATTTTTTCACTTCAATTGAAAAGTTATAAATGTTATGTTACATTAGAAATAGTTTTTATTAATTCATAATTATTTAATTAATTAGTATAATCGTAAAATATTGTAACTATAAGATAAAACAAATATTCAATTTTCTTAAGTCTAAAATTATTTGATACCTCGACTTTACCAACGCATAACATATTAAAATGGACATTATTTTTCTGTTTTTCCTATTATTAAACATACTACACACGAGGATATAGTTTAGTAATTTTTAAACAAATTATTGACCAATAGATATTCAATAGGGATTAAAATTATGTAGGTAACATAATAGGTTTAGTTTGAACGAATGCAAATATATAAATATACACTCATATAAATGTATGTATATATTTATTTATTTGAGAATTAGTGAACGCAGCTAAACTTTGACATCGAAGAAGAATAAAATGACATCAAAATTATGGATACAAATTACGTCACCTTGAAGTAAAAGATCAATTCAACAGTGTTAATTTTTATCTGTTGTAAAAGATTTTATTACCTACTAAAGGAATAAAAAATAATTTAATATTTTATGTATACCCGCATGTTCATGATATTGCATGATGTGTGTGTGTGTGTGTAAACGACTTCGATACCTACTTGTTAATGGTACTAAAACGTTTTGTTTTTTCAATTAAATGCATTTTAAAATAAAAAGTATCTAAAATAAATCATTTTTACATATTGGCATATTGCATATAAACAAAACTTATATTCCAAATATACACAAATATGTATAGGTTCCTACTTGTAAATGAATCAATAACCTTAACTGTTTATGCATTAGGTGTAACCAAATAAATCACAGGCTGTAAACGAAAATATTATACTTCTCAAACTTAAGAATATAATTCATAATACTATTATAACAGATTTTGAATTAATTACGTTTTGGTATTAGTATTAGTGTTTTTAAATTGGCATTCCAGAACGTCTATAAATTATATATAATTGTTCTTTTAAATTATTAATTAATTATATTATAAGCAATCATTATATTGCATTTGTAATGAAATTTGTTTTTTTTTTTTTGTATAATATAGTCAAAATTAAAAAGGAGAAAAAAATTGTTGCTAAAATTTTGGTTTTGTCAAGTGCCATACAATATATTATACTATGACTGTCGCGATAACCGTAGAAACCACGCGTATACCATAATATACCTACCTAACAGTCAACTGTGGCTACTTGGTGGCTATGTATTATTTTTGTTGTTATTATAATGGTAACTTGCATCTCCTACTCGTTTACGCAGTACATAGGTACACAATTATACCATCGGTGGTGGATTGGTGGTATCATGCGAGAGCCAAACCACGATGATGCGTTCTCGGTGACTAATTGAATGTTATCAATATCATTATAATTAATATATTACTATTATTATTGTGGCCGTCGTTATATAGATATTACGCAGACGGACAGCCGACGTCACGAGGTACTTAATGGTAATATTGTAGGTAAATGTATGATTGTCCCTATAATTTACCTATACAGTAGTATTATTATGATATTATGTACGTATACGATATAACGTAAACATCACTATCTACGTCAATTTACAATAATATTAGATGATAATTAGTGCCAGGGTTCGGGACTTATAGCATTTGCATACTTTTTTTATTTATTGTAAAATGTAGCAGAGTACGAAATAAATTCATTTCTCAATGTCATGATACCAAATCTAAAATTTGAATGTGCATATTTTTGCATATTTCATACATTTTGCAGAAAAGTGCTTATTTTTACGTTATTGTGTTTATTTTGCATATTTTGGAAAATTATCCAAAATTTCAACCGATCTAAAAAAAATAAATAGTAATGCAATCTATGTACCTATTTACTATATAAAACTCATAACTCTTTATAATTTTCGTGATTAGAAAATATGATGGGCCCGTATTGTCCGTATTGCAATGCAAAAGGCGGACACATTTAATAATTCAATGTAACAATGAAGGTAAGGCACATAAATATAACATTATTTATTTATTGAATTGAATTTTTAATTTTTCCCATCATTATATAGTTTACGAATAAAATTTAAAAAACTCAGAAATTCAAGAAACAATAAGTTGATTTTTTTAAAAATTTTTATGTAGCACTAATTGTAATTAGCAATTAGGTATTAATAAAATAATAAATATATTAAATGCATATTTTTAATTTTTTATACATATTCTAGGGTATTTAAGTGCATATTTTAGCACTTATTATAGTGCTTTTAAGTGCTATAAGTCCCGAACCCCGATAATTACATTATAATGTATGTCTATTATTGGCCAAAATAACTCTGTTACACACTTTGTGATGAGTTTAACGAACTCAGACACATACCTATTATAAGTTATAATAATGTACGAGTATTTTAGGATATACCTAACGTTATAATTTAAATAGCCAAACTATTAATTATTAAATCAGAGGTACGAAGTCACATTATTATATTATGATTTATATTATAGCAAGGCTGGACAAGTTAATGATATTTTTTAAACTTAGTTAAGTATTTTTTTTTTCAATTAAATTAAGAGTTAAGTTTAAATAAAGTCAATAAATATTGTTAATTTTAGTTAATAAGTTCAGTTAATAAAAAAAAATGCATTGAAAATGTATCAAAAATTAAAATAAGTGATTATCATTTAGATAGTAATATACCTATGAATATAGATACTCGTACAATATATATTATCATGTATGTAATTTACAACGCGAAGGGCTATATCCTTTTAAGACTCTATTCATATTTCACGCTGGAAACATTTGAATTTGAATTTGCATGTAAATGTGTTTACGTAGTATTGTACATAATCAACACTTAAAATTCAAAATATAAATTAATTGAACATTTAAAAACTATAGAAAAAACTTCTATACTTTTACTATGTAGATAATTTGAAAATTCAAAATTAATTTAATGAGGAATATTAAAAATAATAAAAGTTGATTGTAAGTTAACTTAGATAAAAATGTGTTGAGCCTTCAGCTTAAGTTAATAAAAACATCGAACTAGTAAATTAAGTTAGTAAAACTGAAATAACGTAACTTTTAACTTATTAACTCGTTGTAAGGATTGGGGTTTAACGATACGTTGTTATATCTATGACGAATGCATCAATAAATGCGCATCATTACAACCGATATCCCATTAAAAAAAAAAAAAATACAATACAATAATGATCGGCACGCCATGGTTATATATGTAGCAAAGTATAATGGGTACTCGCCAGTCACTGTGATCATCGATTTTCTCTTTCGGCACAGCGCACACCGTTCGACGAGCATTTTTCACATCGCATATTCGGAGCAAAAATACATATTTAATAATAACCGTCACAGGTGAAAAACGCACTTGACATTTCACCAAACATAAAATCGCGATAATGGCCGACTTATACAAGAAAAAACAGCGAGGCATGATTATGAATGAATGCGTATAGTCGAAAGACGCAGAGTGACGCTTTTTTCGCAACGTTTCTGACATTTACAGTGCCGAAAGTCTTTTGGTGATTCACAATTTTACTCTCACTCAATGCAAAATAATGCCTCTGGTAAATTTATTTAAACAGATTGTATACGATATATCAGTATTTTAAATAATGACGAGAGCATTTTTAAATTCGTAATTATGATACACTTACTGTATACCTTTATAAAAATGAAGACGAATTTAATCATACTGTTATATTACAGTAAAAATGTAAAATAATTTGTGTGGTTTAATAAATCTGAACATTCTTATATTTTTCCAAATTATTTCCGATAAAGTAATTAAATTTTAATTTACATATACAGTCAAATTCGTGTATAACGATGCCGTATATAACGATATTCCGGTAAAACGATTCCAAGCAATGTATTTGGTTGGTTTTATATGTTATTATATGTAATACTTTTATTCGTATATAACGATATCGGTTATAACGATAATCCGGATATAGCGATGTTATTTTAAAACGAAAATTGGTTTTTATAATCACCTATAGCGATTAATAATACAGCGTTGTAGTAGTAAATTTGATTTCGTCCAAATTAAATAAAACATGCAGTGGTGGTAAATTATCTAAAGAGCGACTCACAATTCTTGTAGCCTCTAATATGACTGGTTCTTACAAAAAAAAATTGTTAGTTATTGGAAAATCTAAGACTCCGAGATGTTTTAAAAATGTCAAAAACTTGACAGTCGACTACAAAAGTAATAAAAAAGCATGGATGACCGGTGACATATTTTCCGACTGGTTAAAAGAATGGGATAAACAACTAACAAAGGAAAAACGATATATCCTATTGACTGTAGATAACTGTCCGGCTCATCCACCTGTTCAAACTGAATTTATAAAGTTGGTTTTTCTCCCTCCAAACACGACATCTGTGTTACAACCTATGGGTCAAGGTATAATTAAAGCATTAAAAGTTAAATTTCGGAAAAAACTACTATTAAAGATTATTTTTCAAACAAATCGTAAACATATACTATACGTCTATACAGGTATATTCTGTATATTTATTAAAATGTATATAAATATCTTGAATGTTAAAATACATATGTAATCTTAAATAACAGTAGAAAATGTGTTTAATAAATACATTTTTCAAAAAAAATTTTTTTTTTTTTATGATCCGGATATATCGAAGTTCGGTTATAACGATCAAATTCCCTAGGTCCCTAGAAGATCGTTATAAGCGAATTTGACTGTATAGACGTGTATATATGCATTGTATCTATTTTATTTGATTCGTTTCAAAACAATTAAATTCGATTGAATGTAATGAATAATTGGTACCCATTTGTACACTAAAATGTTTAAATATGCAATCAATTGAAAATATTATTATAGCCTTTAATCAAAACAATTTTATGATAAAATTAGATTTTTTGTCAAATTTTTGGCTCCTTTATTTACAAGACATTTTTCTTGTGCCAAGCTTAATATACCTAGCTGTTTGAAGTCGGTAATGTAATTAACTGTAATCCTCAAATCATTGATAATAGACGACTATTGTTTCAACAGTTTGTTATTACGAAGATCTAAATTATTCTCAAACTTAAAAGCTTTTACTATTATTAATAGGTATAGTAAACCTTAATTTACTTTAGTATTTAAAATTATTAATCTAGTTATATGATGTAATCATCTTATACATTATTATAAATATTTTTTACGTTAAAAATATACTGTCATTATCATTATTTAAACACAATTTGAAAGTAGATTTTCATTGATGCTAACCATAATTAAATAAAAAAAAGTCTTATTTGTTAGTTTCATTAGTGGATATTTTTTAGAATTTCACATAGATTTTAAATTCTGATTTTGTATCTACTTATATTATTATTTGTGTAATTAGCATTCCTAATGAAAAACATTACCAGGTATTTCATTTTAAGTTGTATGTATGTATGAACCCATGCAGAGATTTTGAGCTGGAATCATTATTTTAAAATTTTTATTTAAATCTGAAACGAAATTATAGAGTTGCATTATAGTATATATGATGGTAATATTACTAATTGTTGCTACAGTGATTTTGAAAAATTTAAGACATGAACTCAAAATACGTCACTTAAACATCAGTGATTGTATTATATATACATATATATATATATATATGAAAAAAAAATATAAAAGCTGGTTACCACAAGTTCCGTAAATTTTTTCTCGCTAAAATGAAGTAAACATTCAGCAGTTCTATAATGTATTTCGTACTATTTATTTGAAATAGGTACATAATAAATAATATTTGGTGCTTTTATAAAATAATTAATATCTAAACATTTATCTACATAAAGATAAATGATAATTGAATACAATTTATCTAGAATACAGATAGTTGTATTATAAATTATATAGATAATGATAATACTTATAAGACTATTTACTACCCACTTAAACAAAAAAAAAGGTGAATATTTTTAATATTTATATTTTATAATGCAGACTTTTATTTAACAATATACAGGGTGTAACAGTACTATTTGTAATGGAAATTTGTTAAATAGTCCTGTTACACCTTATATATTTTAATATTTTAAAGTAAAAAATATATTTTAATGGCCATAACTCACTAAATCATATCGTGTTATGTATTAAAAATACCTTTTTATATGTAGCAGTAACACGTTACCTAAAACTTGAATATATTTAACTCTGCTCGTCTCAATGAATTATGAACAGTAGTCGAAGTGGCTAAAATAAGTTGAGGGATTCATGCCCTTGATTTGAATAATTCTCATAAATGACTTAAACAGTCATTCGTATTTTAGAGACGTGTATTTTCTTCATAAGTACCTACAAATAAATATATTTTGAATTAAAAAAATTACATATGTTACTTTTATATTATATAAAGTATATATGTGAATAGAAATGATAAATTCTAACAATATGCATTATACAGAAAGTATTAAGAAAGCTTCAGTTTTTCAAATAAAAGTTTTTTTTTTTATTAACTTTTGTAAAATTAATCAGAAAGGTATTAACTTTGAACTCTATACTAAAAATACAATATATTATTATCTTCTTATTATCATATCATCATATAATTTTTAGAAATAACGTTTAAATTTATTAAATCCAGTATTCCTAATTTAGGCCAGAAAACAAACAGGCACTGGTTTCTTATTAAAAAAGTAATAATATTAATAAATATCAATGTCTATTTTATATAGGTAACTGGTTTAAAAAACCATCCTAAAAATTAAAATTAAATGAATAACACGCATTTAAATCACTAATATTAAATATTTATAAGGATTATACCCTATTGCAATAATTTGTAATATTATTATTTTTGACCAATTTATGTTTATTGTTAGGTAGTATACAAACTATTAGAGTTTCAATGACAAGATAGTCTTATTTTTTAATCGATTTGATTTTATATAATATCACTAAGAGATATATTTTAAATGTTATTTGGTACATTTTTTATCTATAGAAAGACTAATTTTTTGGTCATTTCGTTTAATTTTATTCCTAATATTCCTACATGGGAAGGTATCTTCATAAGCTCAATATTTTTATAGTTTCTAGTGTTGAAGGTTTCGGTTTGAGTGATTAGGTGATTTCATGTTTAGGCCACAGGTTTTTTAGGGTATCGGTAATAATTAATATGTTGATTTTTTGGAGTGAATTTGCTAGTTAAATAAAATTGCTACAAGTATCGACTGATTTTCAGCAGTCAGTATGTTTGTCATACAAGAAGCTTGCATTATTTGCTTTGTATTTGATGGTCGTTTAGTTATGGTATATAATTTGTAATTAATTAATTATACATATATTATATATATATAGTTAAATAATCAACCATCAAGTTCAAAGACAGAACGTTTAAATCGATAGAATTGATTATAAATTGTTATGGCTAAACACATAAAATCCACAAATTTTTGATTTGTCGTCTTAGCGTAATTTTATAAACACATTTCAATGTTTATGTGTATTTACTGTTATTATACTGTTGTTTGCGCTAACTAGTTTAGCGGACACACACACACAAATTAAATTAAATTATAAAAATAAAGACAATATAAATTTCACAATAATAGGCCAATGAAGCAATTAATGAGTTGAGGCAGCACTTTGTAAAAAAATCTAAGGAAGTAAACACCACGGATCAGGGCAGTGCCTGCTTGTCTGGTATAATACTTTTGTTTTTAGTGTTTCTTTAAGGTATCGTTTCCTGTGTTAATGTTTTAAAAATAATAAAAAGACAATCTTATAATTGAAATTATTAATTGTAATTTTTATTGAGTGTACTATCCGAAAAGGTAGGTATGTATACGACAATACAAACAAATTAATATATAAAAGACAAAATACAAATATTGTTTTTAAAAGTAAGTTTCCAAACTAAATAAAACTAAATCTTTATTGAATGCGGATTTAAATCTCAACTGAGTTTATTTATTTAAATTATTACCTTTTTCCAAATTTTATATATTTATGTATAAATTAGGAAATGTGTATGTAATATTATAATTATATTTTTATTTACTAGGATATATAAAATTAAATTTTTATAGAGCATGTATACTATTAGTTGTTTCAGTAAATAATTTACTTATTGTATTGATTATTGTCTAACACGTATTGTAACAATATTTAGTACTTAAGTGCGTATTACAGCTTTGGTGTAACTATGAACTAATGGTATAATTTTATTATATTAGAGTTTTTGGTCTCTATGTCATAGAAATTCATATTGCTTTTATCAAAAACTAAAAATAATATTGTAATTTTTTTATGAATGTACATTTGAAACATTACTTTATGCAATATTTATATTACTTAATATAAAAGCATCGCAAAATGAACATTTTCAGATCCTAGTTTTGAATGGTATATTATTGTCAATAATAAGCTATATAATTTTCTTAAACATTTTCTCAAATCTAACTAATTAATACATTGATTTTTTTTGAAAAAAGACATGCAAAAAATAAAATTTGATTGTGTTCATTTTTTTTTTTTTTTTGTTGTTTTTATCAATACAGTATCACATCTGACAATAGATAAACATTAGTTAAATTTATATGATTATGCATGAGAAAAAAAGTCGGTTGGAATACAATGATTCACAGAGACATGTTTTGGTGTGTTAATTATTTGTTTTGCTTCAAACATTTTAGATCAGGATTTAGGTATTAAATATAAGAGCAATAATAAATCATCGGATTTGGAAAATAATTACGTTAGAAAGAATAGTTATAGACCTATCCTGCTGAAGTTTTCTCAAAGTTTAACGATGGTTATCGATAGTTTTTCCTGGAGTTAGTCATTTGCGTATTGCTATTGTTAAAAACGGCCATTTTGATTAAATATTAAATTCTTTGACATTAATTGTTATTGATGTCGATACTTTTAATGGTTGTGACCATGTTTCAATTACAGGATTACAGGATTATAACCAACTAAAGTTTGTCTTTTGGGGATAAATAATACTAATATTGAGAAGTACATTTGAAATAAATTTTAAACAGTAAAAAATTTAAACTTATAATATACCTAATATTATTTAAGACAACGGACAGCGATCACTTCGTAACCGAATTCCGAAATTAAAAAGACGTTAGGAATCTACGAAAGGTATTGTACCTACAAGAGTATTCAAAAATATGAAAAGAGCCGAGATAATTTTGATTAACTGCCTACTAATTATTACATCGTATGCCGTTGATCGCGAACTCATCGGTACCTAGATATTAATAACCTATAAATGTGTAATCAAATGTGTGGCTGGTCTTATATAATGGGTTTATCATCTTACCGATAAGCACAAAATCGGTGTACTATATTTTGCTAAGAAAACCAATCATAAATCTATTCAAGTAGATTATGTATTAGATACGTAGTATAAGTTTATACTCGTAACATAATACATGACGTAAACGATACCTATAGGTACAGATTCGTAGTATAATCATCAAGAATCACGAAGGAAAATTTTATGACGGTGAAATCAAAACAGTGCTCTCGAAATTGGACGTCAAACTTTATTTTGAGATTCGTTATGAGTTTATGACAATTTCAAGTACATTTATAAGCTCCACTCGTCGGTTACGTCGTTTAACCTTATAACGAATGCCGCAGGGTTAGTTGAGTGCCGAAAATCTATGATTGTTTTATGTTTCATTTTTTTGCTCTTACTTTTTTTATTTTTTTTTTTTATAAATATAGGTATCTATATTCCCTCTGGTGACATCGTTAATGACACCAATATACATCAGACACGGTATTCGACGACATCAAAGCTCACGCATGTTATTTCGATTTACACTTGGTTTTATTTTGGTTTTAGACGTGCAACAGTTACGCACGTTGATATACAATATATTATGAGATATCTCATAGATTCTGACGACCAAAGGAGAGAGATAGATAGACAGAGAGAGAGAAAATAATAATAATAGTAATAATAATAAAAAAAAATACCGTCTTCGGAATATTGTAAATACATCCCTTGGGAAAACTGTAGTTTTAGTGTTCTTCACGGTGTCGTGAATATCCGACACATAAAACCGCATTTCACGTCCACCGCATATTATTACGAGTTGACGTAAATCCCAACAAATCGGAAAACGTCCCCGAGGGCTTCTGCCATAGTCGATATTATTGGACATTCGAATAATGTTCGGCTCAGTCGATAATAGTATAAAATTTGCTGGGATAATAATTGGACGAAATTTTTGGCTATATATGGCCATAACTTGGTTACATACAAATGAAAACTTTTAGTAAAGATTACGTTTTGATGTTTTCAAACGTAATGCGTGATGCATGTCATTGAGTACAAACCACAGTCGACAGGAACCTTTATAATTATATTGTAATCCATTTTGTGATTTTATAAAATTAATTATCATGTACTAATAATATTATATGAGCGTCACTGTAGCTGTTGACAGAGGACGTGTCACTTTATATTGAATGTATAATATGCAATGTATGTATTAAGCATTTATGCGAAATCCAGATACAAGTATAGAATGTACATTATTTTTCGTTAAACTTAAATTATACTTACCGTTCATATACAAATACAGTGTTTAAAAATTTAAAAAAAGTTAATATCATGATAAAATAATATATGAGTAGCTTTTTAATAAGATGTTTTATAAAAATCAAAAAAATAAACAGCTATTATTATTCACACGCAATAATGTATTATAACAGCTATACAACAAAATCCCTGTTGAGATATTTGGATACTATTTTAGATTTAGTTTGATATTTATTGTAAATTAATTAAGTAAACATATTTTTATAGATCATTTTACATTAATTGAGTTTCATAACACACAATAAAAATGCTTACAAAGTATTTTTTATACAAGCGTTAAAGTTAATTTAAAATTACAACCAGAAAATCCAAATCCAAAATTAATTATATTTGCAAAATGATTATTCTCTTTATACATTTTATTATAATAATATGTTTGATAATTTAATACTTGTTTTTTAATACATTTTTGTTAATTGTTTTCTTAAAAATTAGTATAAATATGATAATTTATACTGATAGTTATCTTAAATACTTTTATCAATGGCATTAAATTACTTGAAAATGGTATAAATAATATTTAAAAAATGCTCTCAACTTATTTATAGTTAGGGTCGAAGATCAGCCACGTGACAGTTATGAGATTTTAATAGATGAATATTAACCAGCTTCCGCTTAAACTATTTCCGATTTTATCGTAACAAGTAGTATACAATTAACAACATGAGTACCTTCCTAACGATTATACTAGTCCAAATAAATTAATTTAATTAATCACCTATAATAATAATAAATTTAACTATAATAACCACTGATGTGATGTAACATTTGTAAATACATCTTATTGCCATCAAGAAAATTGTTATAATAATGTTTTTCATGTATTTTAATTAGGCATTGAAGCATGTTATACGTATCCAAGAATTTCGTAGTTGTATTATATTTTGTTAATGAATCCTTTTAAAATTTATATAAATAATGTACTCATTTATATACTGAGCCAAGGAAAGTGACAGCGATTTACCTATATTTCGTATATCGTTATACTTTGTCTTTCAAGTTGTGTCATTAGTTTAAGTCAGTTTAACTAATTGCTTTAATATATAAGACGAGAAGCAGTATTATTAGCAAATAATACTGCTAAAATATATGCTAAATATATATATGTATTTATTACACATAAGACTTTGTATCAGAAATTCAAAGAGAAAAAAAATTAGAAATATAAATAATATTCTCTTTCATAAAAAATTACCATATGAATGTTTTTTAATTTTGTAAAAACGTTGATCAAGCATGTAAAAATTAAAAATTGCAATTTCGATTTTTTTAATATTTTAATAATTTTTATAGAATTTATTATAGAAATTCTTTAAATCATAATTGTTAACTATAATATGTTAATTTTTTTTGTAGGTGGGGGAGGCTTTGAGAGTAAAAATGATAAATAATTTTAAATGTTGAAATAATATGAATACCTACATAACAATTTATAATATTTTAATAATTAAATACCAATAAATTAACGGTTATATTATAAAATAACTCCGGAATTTTACTTGTTGCGTACATTATACTCAAAATGAAAAAGAATCACTTAAAATGCTTAAAAGTGTTTCAATTAAAATCCATTTTATTAGTAGAGTTGAAACATTTTTCTTTTTTTTTTTGTTTAAATTTCATTTTATCGGCTTGCTTAAATGACCACAGGAGTGGTGGCAGTTAATTTTACATAATATTGTTTCATAAATGCCTCCAAAAACATTTAACATAACACCGAAAATTATCATTATATTTTATAAACTAATTAGTAGAATTTTGTGATAGCCAAATAATGGAAGACAATCGACCACGCGATAATTCATCGGTAAACAATCGATTTCAAAAGATAATTGACCGCAAAATTGATCAAATAAGATTATTAAAAATAAAAAAAAATCTATTGCGTTAATTAATACTAACATTATTACGTCCAGTCAGGCATAAGAGATTTAAGTAGTTTAACAACATTAATTTAGAGTAATCTATGCTTATGTCAAACTGGTTTCAAACGGAAGCGCTTTACCGCACATAACATTCATGACTGAACCACAATAAAGATTAAACTATAAAAGCATACCTACCTAACATGAAATGTCTGAAATCTTAATATCAATAAAAATAAAATTCATTCCCGAATAGTACAACGATCAATACTTATTATTAAGAAGCTGCTACCAATGAAATTAAAGATAACAGATTTTTTCATTTTAGAAATAAATAATCTTTTTGAGTAGATGTTTTGTTTTTGGGCTAATTATCACAAGTTCGATTTTTGTAACGCTTTGTTTATTTTCTTAAAAAATAAATTAAATTCCTAACAAAATCTAGCATGTTACTAGATACTCGTATTTTTCCACTCCACTATAAGCCAAAACATATATCTGCTATTCCACAATTTTGCTTTTAGAAGAAAATATCTAGTAGCATGCTACTATTATAAATATATATGTTATATAAGGTATTTTATAATAATATTTCAATATTCGAGAAGAAATTCAGCTTACAAAAAAAAAACCACGTTCCTAAGTTGCCATGTTTTTACATCATACTATTATAATGTTTTGATTGAAATTATAGGTACCTACTTAATTATTACACAGAAAATGAAGAAAAATTTGATTTATTTTTAGGGTATATCAAAAATACGTGTTTAGACGGAATAGACAGACGAGGAATGAGAAAACAATTTATATTTTAATTTCTTTAAGAAAAAAATGTTGTGAATTATATGAACTCCATGAAATAATATCCAAAAACTTCGGTCAACGACTATAGAATTTTAGTAGAGTAAAAGTTTCAATAGCCTCAAAAGTTATTGTAAAAGTAGTATAGGTGTAATATTATACTACAGAATTCTCTGTTTTTGCTACATACTGAAAATAAACATGTTTCTATAGGTGTCATTATAACCTATACAATCATTGTCAAGCAGATCGTTAATATATATTGAAATTTGTTATTATATTATTGATGGAAAAAATATTTTAATACAGCAGGTGAGACAGGCTGTTGGCATAGTCAAACACAAGAAACATAACACCTTTAAAATAAAGAACAATCCGAATATTTTGATTTTGATTATGCTATATTTACTTTCATCCTTTCAATATGCATGCATATTTTTTATACAAAATAATTTCAATGTTTCACATCTGCCAGATCCTTCTCGGATAATTATTTCAAATAGTATGCAATGATATAGAGTTCTTCTATACATTTTTTTGATTATTTGAAGAATATAAATATATTGTTCAAAAAAAAAAAAATCATATTTCTAAGTTCCTAATTTGTATTTGTTTTACAACGTTAAATAGTATTTTAAAATTTTGAAATTCTATGTATAAACTAAACCATGAAAAAAATGTTGATTGACTATGAATGAATCAAATGAATTTTTATTTGAGTAAGGGGAAAATAAAAGTTCTTATTATACAATTAGCCTGAATTCTTAAAGAATAGTTTTTAAATTAGAGTTAAAGAATAATTTTAAGATTTAATTTCCAAAGATTTGTTTTGTGGATATATATTCTCTAAAGAATCAAAATCGAAGAAGAAATAAACTTGAAATACGATTTATAAGTTACAAACTAATATAACTTAAAGCAAGGAAATCATTAAATAATAAAAAAAATAAAAAGATGACCACACTCAAATTTTGGTAAACACTACGGCACATAATAACTGAATAAAAATTAAAGTTTGAGTTAGAATTTTTGTTTGAAATATTAAAAGTATTAGGTAGAGGTACGCGAAGTCATCTGCCAAGTGGCCGACACATGTTCAGCAAAACAAAACACGATAACAAATTTTAGTCCTAATCAACTTTCCCATACACTATTAAAATTAATCAAATCAAAACATCAAACGAGGAGACTGGCAACTGCATACACTACCTAAAGATCGAGAAAAATTATATTATCTAACAAAAAGGTTAAAAACTCCCTTGAAGAACACAGAATTGACTGTTATAAAAAAATATTTATCTATAATACAGCCATCAGATTCCAACTTATGGATTGCAACCAAAAGATTAATAAAACCGAATACCAATTAAATCCCCCCTCTTGAAAGCGGAAAGTGCTTATCTAAATACAGAAGGCCGATAATGGCGAATTGTTTACTCATACTCTTGAAAGTTCTTTCACATTAAATAGCTCACTAGATAACTCTACAAACTATATAGTTCAACAAAAACTTTACGAGCCCGATATTCTTCCATAAAATATTTTGCCATACTCAAGCTCTAACAAAATATTCAATACAATCAAAAAATTACCAAAAATAAAATCACCCGGACACGATTTAATCACCAATATTATCCTAAAAAATAAAGTCAAGAAAAGCAATAACATATTTATCCATCTTATTCATTTCCTAGTAAAAATCGGTTGCTTTCCTACCTACCGAATGGAAATTAGCCACAATAATTTTGTTCAAAAAACCAGGTAAATATCACTCTAACCCTAGCAATTGCAGACCTATAAGCATTCTGTCCACAGTTTCAAAAATATTTGAAAAAATTATTCACTCAAAGCTTACCAATTACCTAAATGCAATAAATGTTATCCCGAATTTCTACTTTGGATTCAAATCTAACCACGCCACCGCTTAACAACTTCTGCGCCTAACAGAGCATATAAATAATGGATTTGAAAAAAAACTAAATACAGATGCAGTCTTCTTAGACGGAACCCAAGCCTTTGATCGGGTCTGGCACGATGGACTTTTATATAAGTTGAAAACATTAAGCACTCCAACTGCAATATATAATCTAATCAAATCCCACCTCTCCGATTGCTGCTTTAAAGTTCGAATCAATGATACCACATCGGAAACAAAACAAATTAACGCAGGAGTACCACAAGGTTCAACAATTTCACCTTTAATTTTTAACCTTTACGTTTTGGACAACGAATAATACTAAAGTAGCAATACACACTGATGACAGTGCTATATGCTCAAGCGCTAAAGATGCCGAAACAATAACCCAAAATATTCAAACCTACTTGAATGAAATTCAAAAATGGGGAGATAAATGGAAAATTATATTAAACTCTCATAAGAGTAAAGTGGTACTCTTCTCCAACCGGCGCCCCAAAACTCCTGGTAACTTGAAATTGTACGGTAATAGTATTTCTTGGTCACCTAATATAAAATACCTCGGTGTAATTTTGGACAATAAATTAACTTGGAATCCACATATCACCTACAAACTACAACAAGGTTACCAAAGGCTTAAAGTACTATACCCATTGATCCAGTGGCGTACCCAGGATTTTCGAATGGGGGGGGGGGGGGCTAAATCTATATCGGTATTCGGTACCATAATAAACACAATGTTTATGCTTTGCTTATACTAGGTCATTGTTACTAAAGATAATACGTTGTATTCAATACCGTTTTTTAGAAATATCATGGTTTGTACTTTGTCTTTTTTAATATAAAATGTATTCCAAAACATGGCCAATGGGAGGGGCTGAAGCCCCCTAAGCCCCCCCCCCCTGGGTACGCCACTGCATTGATCAAACAACTAACTGCATTAAGCTGGAGATGTTTTCTTATGCTATATAAGCAAATTCTACTACCGTAATTTCTATACCTAGTCCCTGTGTGAGGAAATTGTGCAAAAACCCACATACACTAAATTCAAGTTTTCCAATCAAAAGTCCTGAGTATAATTTCTAATACTCCATGGTTTGTACGTAATGATGTACTTCACAAAGACTTCCAGCTACCCAAAATAACTGAATAAATAAAAAAATTTGCAAATAACTTATTCGAACACATCAATTCTGTTCACAGTGCGAAATTTTATGGACTAAGTGATCCGCCTTCTATTATACACCGACTCAGGCGTGGTCGCTCACACGACCTGTTGTTATAAATATGATTATTAATTTTAATTTTCGTTTGATTTGCAAATACTTCAAAACGTAGCTGATTGTATCTTTTTTACTAATAATTTTTCTAATTATTATTAATAGCTATCTATTTTCAAATTTAAAAAAAAAAATGTATCTATTCAAACACTAAGTTAGTACTGACATAAGGTCATTAAGACTTTATTTAATAAAAAAATGAAAAAAAAAAGTATTAGGAATATTGATTAACGTGCTCGAGTTGTGCAATAAATATCATTATAAAGCGTAAAATCAAATTGTATTGTAATTAATGGCTATGAAAAATGTGTGACTATAATGAATTAAATATTTTAAAAAAATTAGGTTCAAAATAATTGAATGATTAATCATTAATGTCATCAATAGCCAATACGTTAATTAATAAAATAATTTTTTTAAACTTATGAAAATACTTTAAAAGTAGGTAGTTCAGGTTTTCTGATATATAAACTATTTTTATTAGATTGATCAATCAATAATATTGAATAGTTTATTCATTAAAAATTTTGCACTATCGCATTTTATACAATAATACTCTAAAAAATCATCTTATCATATTAAGATGCATTTCTAAAAAAATAGATTAGACGAGAAGCGTTGGGAGATTTTTACTGTGGGTTTTTTAAGTGTTTGAGAAACTAATAAACGAACAAATCATTTAAAATTGAATGTTAAAACAAAAAAATATACACGAAAAACGAGAAGTACTACAATGCATAGAATAATATATTTATAGTTAGTATATAATTGTTACATTTTGAATTGAGGTTTTTCAGAGTTATGTATCTAAATTACATATTCTTTACGTCGTAGGTACCAATTATTATATATTAATATAAACGATTATTATTTTATAACACTTGTTTCATTAAATGTTTTAAGAAATATAATTTTCATAGAATCATTGAAATTAAACAGTAAAAATCAGTTTCATTAAAAATGAGGGTGCTATTTTTCACTGTTTATAAATTTTTTTTTAAATTTTTGTTTTAATTTCTACATTTAGCACTTTACAGTATTACAAAATCTCGGTAGGAGTTTCCTGTACTATATCTTCGGTCTCCACCTCGTCTCACATGTTGGTCACCGACTATTTGAATGATAAGGTTTATTACCTCAGTAAATTCTGATCCTGTTACTGTTTCTCATAACCTTCAACACCACCTTTCCTTCATAGATGACTAGTGCTCTAAATAGAGGCTAAAAATAAACTAATCTAAATTCGTACATACGTAATTTACCCTTAATCTTGCGTCATGTCTAGCTTGTAGACTGTAGTACTCAAATATCATCTCTCAAACAGTAAAATACTTTGTATTATAACTGGATTAGTTCTAGACCGTAGATTAATCTGGGCTCAGCTTATACAACTAAACGACTAAATGTAAATTCTCAATTACGCCTTCTCCAAACAATTCTTAACAATGATAAACACACTAACATCAACATAAAATTGCCCATATATGAATCCCTAACCAAACCAGTCTGGATATACGGTATACAACGGCAGAGTAATGTAAGAAAATCAAACCTTAACATAATTTAAACTTTCCAAAATATAGCATTCAAAAAACTTTTAAATGCCTCCACTTACGTCTCAAACTACCCTATCCATACCAATCTTAAAATAAAATTAGTACATGAAAAAGCTTAAACTCACTATCAACGCTTTCACCAACCGTCTTATCTCCGACAGTAACCCATTAATACAACATCTCGTAGTCCCGTTTATTCCTGAAAAACGACCCAGACGTGTTTGAAAAGAAAATGGTGTCGTGTATTTCACTTCTTCCACTTTCTTCTAAACGTAATATAGGTTCTCTATTGGTATAGATTAAGAGAAAAAAATAGTTAACAGTGAGTGTCATTAATGGATGATTGCTCACATCAAAGTATAAGCTATATATATCTTATCTTAATAATTTATTATTAAAATTAAAATTAATAAGTATATTTTCTATTCTAATAAAATAACCTAATTTCGCTTTTAAGGTATAGATTGTAATTGAAAATAAAGAAAGAAGAAAGTGTCTACATTTTTATTTTTTCGTTGGGGAATCTACTAAAACATCATGATGTTTTAATGCCACCAATATGCAATTTTAGATGTAGGAAGACTGTCATTTGCAGAATTTTATATATCCTAAAATATTAATCAAATTTAAATAAAAATAAAAAATATATTCTTCTTTTCACTTATAACGAGTTTCATACATTAAAAAACTTGTTTTTACCGTCTAAAAGTAAATTAGATGTTTGTAAATTTAGTGTTGTTATTTTAATTAAAACATTCATTTTATTTACTTACTCATAATTGTCAGTGGCTTAGTATTGTAATAAAAATACATGATTTTAGTACTGAAATTATTAAAAACAGAGTAGTGCTTATTGTATAAATTTAACAAAAAAGGTTTCAAATTTAAAATGTTACTTATAGGCATCACAATTTTAAATAAAAAAGTAGATCATTAAAAATAAATCCATTTAAAAAAAGTATATTTTTTTGATCAATAATGGCGAAACACCAAAATATTTAGTATTATTAAACAAATATAAGTATGAAAAAAACAATTATGATTATATATTAGATTGTTGAATTAATTAGTTTTTATTTTAATTTTGTTGGACCTTTGAATATTTTTAATTTGTGGTACTGCCAGCCACCACTTGATCATTTCCACACCTTTGTTTGGAGCCTAAACTATTAAATATAAGTGGCATCAAAACATCAAGAACTATTTTTTCTAAAAGCCAGAATCTACAAAAGAAATAAAGATCATCATGATAATTATACGGGCTGTCTGTGTTTCTGATTCAACGCTTTTGGATTCTCGAAATAATAAAATGTTAATAAAAGTTTATATAACAAGAAACAATTATTTTTTGTTTATAAAGTAATTTTTTGGTTGAAATTAATTTAATGTTCTTTCATATTGTAATCTTTAATATAATTTTCAACTTATGAATAATATAACTAATTGGTATTTTTTGTTTATATTATGTATATTAATCTAATTAAACCTATAGGCTTTATAATTCTTTTTATTCGAAGAAGAAGTATCATTAAACTTTAATTTTCCATCGAAGTAGACACACATATGTGATCCAAATATATTTTCAAACGAATTGAAAAATGTTTATATATATATATAAGAACATTGCACAAATGAGCTGTCATCGTCAGAGTACATAGTATATATATATACTTATATATTGACGATAAAACACATTAATATATATAAATATATATATTTAGTCACCGTGGGGTGGTTGCGGTTAAGTTGAATAATCTACGCGAACGAGCGACGCTCATAAAATTGGTTTAGTTTTATCCTATCAAAATCGTTATTATAGACATCTCGGAGTGTAAGACATTAAGTTGCGCCAAAGGGAGTGGTATTAAATAGATTCTGTAATATGGCAGTTTGAATAGGTAAACGTATTTGACTTTCCTAGTTTCCTAGAATCTTAGACAGTATATTAATTCAGCAGGATAGAGCATTGGAGTGTTCACGTTTATTTTAATGTACTACATAATATTATACCTGACAATATTATATTAAAATATATTGTATGGTTGAAGTGGTATAGAAATGTTGTATATTATTATTAATTACTCACTGTCATGTGATTTTTAGAGTCTATTCGTGGGGGGCGTATTATATATAATATGTGACTCTGTCATACGACGAGTAGTTCTAATAGTATATGACACACCGCAGTAAATAGCTGTTCGTGCTCAGTGAATGCTATGACGGTTTTATTTCCGAAAAGTTTGTGCGGGAAACACAACCATGACTTATCGGAATGGCGGAAAACAATAATAATCCGATATCTTAACCGAATCGCAGTAACATCTGTTGGCAGTGAAAAACCAACAGACATCGCGTCGCCTGCATCCAGCGCGGTGCACCAATATCGTTTCAGAGCGTTTATTATTTCTATTTTGTTTCGTTTTATTTAATTTCGGTTCGTTTTTACTGTTTTTTTTTTGGATGGTGAGGGGTAGTAACATGCCGGTATATTGGTGAACACGCGCATCTACCTCCACATGGCACACACATACACAAACTAACTGACAGCAGCAGGTTCGGTGGATCTCGACAGGCTTAGAGACAAATGACGCTGAGAATTTAAATTTGGTTGTGCATCTAATTATGGTAATCGATGTGTATACACTTTATTCGGCCCCGTGGCATTTAGTCTGAGGCGTGTATTGCAATTCCAAGTTGATACGTATATACTATACACATGTTAATTGTACACTCTACCATGACACATTTAATTCGCCCGAGTCCTTTACAATGGTAGAGCGGTAGGTATAGGTATCCGCTGTCAATCGGTCTACCTCCTCCACTGCTCCCATATTTGTAATTCCCGACGCCATTCAAAATGTATCAATTCGTGATAATGACCTGTCATAATATTGTCTCACCAAGATGGGTAAGACAACTTAACAAAGCCTATGCGTAAAAAATAGGAGTTTATAAGTACCTATTTATTTTATGTTTAAAAAAAAAGTTCCCGAATGTACCTGTAAATTTAAAAGGTTAAACTCATCTATTAACACAACTAAAATTATGAAAAATCTCGATATTGATTACCAAGATTGCAATATCACATTTTATTATCACCAACAATGAAAAATTAAATCTAACGACGTATAAACATATTTAGGAAAAGTATATGAAAAGACATTGAAAAGTGGTTTTAGATTAAACACCTATATTATAATATGTAACATGTTAAATGTATTTTCTATTTTTATATAATATAGGTACAAGATTATTCAATAATCACCCTTACCCTTTTTTTTAATAATGCAGTTACTCAAACTTTGGTTTTTGGGATTGTTAAATATACTTAAAGACCATATTTTTAAATTCATGAGATCTTTTTTTTTTTTTTATTATTGGGGTTAAGGCTTCGACAACTGAGGTCATTAGCCTGGGGAACTGTAAGAGAAGCCAGGGAAGGTACTGTAGGTTTTTAACACGTGGGATTTTTTTTTGGCAGAATTTTGAATGGGCACCCGTAGGTTTCTGCCATGCCCGGTTTGGGGGCGGCGGCCTCTCTCTCCAGACATCGCGAAATGCCCAAAGAGCGATGCCATCCGTGACCGAGATTCGAACCGTTGACAGCGTGCGTCGGAGATCTTTTGTATTACTAAAGAATTATTGCCTTGTACTTTGAAAATGTTATTCATTAATATTGATCTATTAATTTGATAAATAAATCAATTTGTAAAAATAGCTCAAGTATAATAAAATAAATACTTAATTGCACAATTATTTTATAATTTTGTAAACGATCTTTAAGGAATATTATCATTAGTACAAATATTTTAATTACAACTATAATGAAATTACTCATTCGATTTTGAATTAAGAATATATACTCAACAATTTATTGTGATAAAGTATTATTTAAGTGGTACTAAAATTATTAATACCAACTTTAAATTCGTATATTAACACTAAGAATGTATTATAATGCAATTAATTCAATTTTTATGAATATTTACATTAATAATATTATATTTTTAACTTTTAAGCTCGGAAAAACATTATTTCATGAAAAACCTTTTAAAAAATTCTCAAAAAGACTATGGGTAGGAATCAGATTGTCATATCACCACTTGTACACACCATTGGTTCCAACTCAATGATCATAATTCATAACAATAATAATATTATACCTTATAGCAGGATGGCCATCTTTTCAAATGAACGCTGTAAATTCGACAGTTGGATGCATGCAACATTTTGATGTACGTGATTTTTGCACCACTACATATCTACGAATGGGCAACTCAGTGCATAACAAAATTAATTTAAATTAATTTTAAAAAAAAGATATTATGAAATTAATTCTCAATTCACTCTGAAAAAAATATAATAATAACCAATTCAGTGCATGTATAAAAAATATCAAGGTTTAAAATATTTAAAATACATGTAATAATAATAATATATACCTATACTTATACATATTTAATAAGGTCTCGTAAAAAAAAAAAATAGTACATGGATGAATGAATAATACATAATTAAATTAAAATGTGCACAATACTTGAAAGCACTTCATTTGCTGGATAGATTATTTAAATAAATCACTGCTTATTTGTACTATTCTTTTTGAAAAATCGTTTTAGGTAGGTACTTCTTTCATATTGTAATATATATTATAATTACCTATAATTGATTGCTTTTTTGTCATTTTTGGTATGATTTCGTAAATATATAAAATTCTCAAGTATAAATATACGTCATATATTTAACTTTTTACAATTTATTGATGATGAAAAAACGTTGTGCCCTTCCAATGTCCTGGATAATAACTGCAGTTATTAATATTCAGCAGATCACTGCGGTTTTATAGTAGTAAAAATTAGTCCCAGATTTTAATTGAAAATCGTGTTTGTCTCAGCAATAAGCCATCTGCCTTAATGATTAGATCGATTGCTAAGAACAATTTTATGACATTACAACCTTTCTGAAGGTTTGAACTTTAGCCGTCCATATATTGTGGATGTAGATATCAACAACTATTACTCCTCAATAACAATAATGTAGAATTAAGACTCATAATTATTGTATTATATATCATAACGAAACTTTATGATGTATATTTTAGAAGAGGCTCGTTATAAATAATCAACAGTCCATAATCATTACGATTGTTGATCTAACAACGCACAAACGCATCCATGCGCGTACTTCAGCACGCGCGCGCGCACACACACACACACACATTGAAGCACACGCACGAGCGCACTTATATAATATAAATACGTGTTGAATGTTCTGTAGTGGGTGTTATACGCTTCAGCTAATTAATTTCGTGAATCCCCTGAGTGGCAACCTGATGACTGGTACAATTATACACTCGCGCGAAATGTTTTCCAGCGGCGTGACGACGGCGACGGCAGTGTCAGTCACCGCTGTCGCCGTTTAATGCGACACGCGTCCGCTGGTCGGAATTAATCGCAAACGCCAAATTCCTCGTAGTACGTTCCTCCGGCACAGGAACCTTGTGGCTGCTAAAAGGTCTTGTCACCGTGCATAACAATGTGTGTAGACGGGAATACAGCCATACAGGATACTTATTGTAAAATTATGTATATAAATCAAAAAATACGTTACGATAAATCGATTAAAAACAGAAAACATACGTCACGAACAATGAGAGAACTTGCGTACGTTGTACTATATAACCACACGAGATCAAATAAATTGTTTCTCGAATGGATATAAAGTCCAACGCTTCTGCTTGGCAGGAACGCAGTAAATACTAAAATACTGAATAATATAGTGTTTAAAAATAGACCAATGTTAAGAATGACTTACCCCTGACTTACCTTACCTGCTTACTAATCATTATTATGTATTTTCCGTCAAACATATATAACTATTTATAATTATAAACCTATCATATCAGTAATTAAATTACTATTATTGACTAAAATCTTTATTTGAATATCAAAGAAAAAAAGAAAAAAAATAAGAAGAAAAGATGTTTTGCGTTCAAACCGTTATATATACAAAATAGGTAAAGAGGTTAGGTGCTTACCACTAAAATGATGTAGTATAAATAATAGAAATTATTTAAATAAAGAGGGATAAATAAACCAAAAACTATATAAGTTAATTTTTGTTGATTGGTTTAGAAGGTTTGTTCAAATAATTTAATTTATTCGGTCAACGACAGTTTAAATTATTTAATGTTTAAAAATTTATGCATAAATAACATTGGTAAATAGAGGGGGAAAATGTTAAACATATTTTAAAATCACACATTTTTTAAAATACGAAACAATTGTTACGGTTACTTTTTTGTAATTTAATATACAATTACTGCTTAATCTAAGCCTTACTAAAAAAAAAATAATGGGACATGCAATTGCCATAAGTTCTGAAACTTTAGATTAATATAATATAATATACAGCAAATGTTCTAAATATAATACCGCAAAATCTAAAGATAAATATAAAAAAACTCCTGTCAACAGTGATAGCTACTCATGAACGAATTAAAATTATTAAAATCGTCTATATCATGAATTATATATTAAAATACTTTTAATCGTTTGGCTGATTCTGATCAAAAACTAGGTCACCTGCTAGGGATACAGTTTTTTGCTCTCTTCAATACACGAGTCTTAATTATTGAGGTAGTTGGAGTTTGTTAAAACTTTCTTTTGAAATGAGTACTCCCTGTTTCACAATGTACCTACTTACAAGTATAATAGTATGTCGACTATACAGTGGGCAGATCACATTCAATGATAGAGATATTATTTGTTGGTGTGTGTGTCACATTTTAATAAAATGTTATGATTTAAAAAATGTTGTACAGTTAAAAACTTAACTCTTAAAGTTATAAAGTAAAGAATGTTACTCAAGTGTTTTGTATTTGTATACATTTTTAATTTTCATATTTCCAGATTATTATATTTATATTATTAAGACAATAAATTAATATAAATTATAGACTTAATATGAAATTATGTAAATTATATAATTATAATTATATCATTGCCATTATATAGGTAGTATATAATTATCATGAAGGTATAGTATAGATATTTATACAAAAAAATATCAACCCCATTAATTAATTTATAGAATAAAAATATCGAATTCCAAACTTTTAACACAATCTATTTTAATTTAATAATATATTAAATAACTTAAATAAATAAAAAAAGTAATAATAATAATAATAATAATATTGTATACAATGATATAGTGCTTAAAAGGACACATTTTGTGAATGTTCAAGTTGACAAAATGTACCTATATAATTGGTATAATATACCATGTATATTATGTAATTTTGTTATATTTCTTACTAGTTTTTTGACAATCACTCAGATGTTTATAAAATATCCTATTTGAACAAACAATTGTGGTAAAAAGGAAACTTATTTTTGTATATATATGATTTTCTAGAAGTTACAATTCATTTTGTATAATAAGTATATACTTATTATGTAAATTATTTTGAAAAACAATAAAATAGTTTCCACTGAACAGTGAACACCCCGACCCTTATCTTACTGATAATTATTCAAACCATGTCATCTTGAAACGAAAACAAAAGAATGAGATTGTACCATGTTTTTCAAAGAAATACCGTTGTTTGAAATTTTTAAAACAACGTTAGGTCATACAACTACAGCTTTTCTGTTTAATTTTTGTAAATATTTTTGAGGAAAATTATCAGATTTACTGAGAACTTTAGCAAAAATGTTATTAAAGCATTTATTAACGTGGTGGTTACTCTAATAAATTAAACTTATAAAATAGGTAGGTATGCAAGTGAACATAATATAATACAAGCAAAATTATTGGTATTAAAATCGTTCTTCATTATATGTTTATTTTATTTTTTTGAACGGCATTTATTTACATTATACGATTTTAGAGTTTTGATGAAACTTATAATTATTAACTCAAGAAAATAAAGGACTGTTAATTCTGTAATTAATATTATATATATATATATAATATAAAAAGTCAAAAGTTATTTCTAAGTTACCTACTTATTCGTTTTTCATGAGCTTTTTATGTTCTATAATTCAGACCAATTCTTTATAAAAATACTTAAGTATGGTTTCTCTGAATGTGCCTATTATATGTAATAATTTAGCTCAATATGTCCATTCATTATATTATGTAGAATGAATTGCTTGTATTACTCATTACGGTACATGTTTTTTTTTTTTTTTTTATACTTACCAATTCTTAATAAAAACTCATGAATATTATATAAATATTTTATACGCAGCTATTTAATTATAGTTGTTAATTTATTTAAAAATAAAATTGAGTCAATATTAAAATGGATTTAGCTATTGATCATTATAAAATCGTGTGTGAAATGTGAATAATAAAATACATGTCAAAGATCATCGTAGAAATGGACTTAAAATATTATGTTTCAACTCTAAATAAAATCATGTTTATTTAGTTAATCAGTTAACCTAAATAAGGAGTTAATGATAATTAAAAAGATAAAAGTTTCAGAACATTTTATCGCTGACATCCGGATCCACAGCACACCGATAAAATTGTCATACTTTACAAATACGAGAACCTGCAGTTGATAAATTTATATAATATAATTATGTTACAATATCAGTAGGTATAAGTACCTACTTAGAGTTTGCATAAAAAAAAAGGAAAATAAAATAAACACATATCACGAAAAAAAATAAATAAAAATATTTCAACTAATATGGCGGCTAATAAAACTTTGGGGACATCTATATGCTGACGACAAAATTGCGGTATCGAGTGTAGACACAAAATCTAGTTAAATAGACACGGCCAATAATGCACAAAGAGACTTTGAAAAATAGATTCGTTGCGTATATTTTATTATAATATTGGTATTCGCCTGGTGCGCGGTAACTTTTGACGGGATCGCGGAAATAACAATAGGCTTGTGATTATGATGTCCATAATATAATATTATACATTGTATAGTATATATATATAATAAATATATAAGACCGTATATTATATTTATGATCACTAGATCAAACGCAGACTTGCAGCCTTGACGTTAAATAATATTGTTATTATTATATCGTGAGTATATACGAGACATTTACACTAGGTCAATATACACGGTGGCAGCTCGTAAGGCGTAGACAAGTGCTATGGGTAGTGCTCGTAATATAATATAGGTGGGTACGTAATATTAAATGCACCGAGTGCCGACATTTGTTCTATGAAATAAATTAACAAGCTTTTAATATGTCACTGTGTCGTACGTATACCAGGCAGATATATAATATTGTTACGATAGGCGTGCGTGTGTGTCTAGGAGACTTTTCTACTCTAATCACTCGTTATACCTCCATGGCACCCATCCGTCCGCATTCGCATCACCATCACTCCAAGACGACAACCGATTTATATGCATATGGACCTTTGACATATTATCACATCAAACGTGTGGTCAGTTTTCGTATTATTGTCCCGAAGTATTTCACACCATCCGATTTAGCGTTTTACATGCGATGACACTACGCTAGCATACAACTACTTAATCTAACCTAACCTAACCTACGAAAGAGATATAGTTATAGCCAGCAGCAGCGCAGTAGTAATATTATACTTTATACATTATTATTATGCATCCAGGAATTATTGCATTATTTTTTCCGCTACGACTTTATGGTTGGTGTGTGGTTATAGTGGGCGATGGGTATAAGGAGGTCATGGTGATTCATTTAACGACCACACTGTACATGATAAATGCAAGGATGCGACACAATTGAAGATCTCGGTGATGTGAGAATGAAAGAGCTGCACCCTCGGTGGTTTCCAAACCAATTTATTTGAACTTAATAACATAAATACTGCCGTCCTAAGGAAGAATGCCGTAATTTCCCTCCATGCTGTTTTTAGGAAAATTACATTTTATGTTTAGTATTTTTTGATAGTTATAAATAAATAAATATAATATTTTTCAAAGTAAAATCCATAATTGCTTATGGAAATATACCTAATGAGTTCAATTTTATTTTAAATTTGTATTTAAACAAGATATCATTGTTTTGATATTTATATTAAGTACGCAATTAATTATTCAGAATTGTTTACTTCGTAAAAATGTACTGATCACTAATGGTTGAAGAAATAACGCCGTATATTCTATATAATTTTTTAGGTATAAATATAATAAATATTAGTTAGTTTGTTTAGTTATAACACGTCAATTAGAAAATTATTAAAATTATTTCAATGCATTAAGCATTAAGCTTAAAATCTTGGTTTATATCTATATCATAATAATATTAAGTCAAATTTTATTAATTAATTTAGTGAATTATTTACATATCGCTATATCTAAATAAATTTTTAGTTTTAATTAGTAAATAAATAACACAATTTGAAAGTGATTGCAATGCCTTTATAATTTGATTAGTTATAGATTATACCTAGTTATATTTTCCCATAAAATTGTCTTCTATTCTGAGGAAGAATTTGATTTAAATTCGAAAGAATATCGTTACGTTTTTCTTTTGGTATTCCACAATTTTCAGTATGTGAAGGCGGTAGACACCGTTTTTGGCAATTGCCTTTATCACAGCCCGGCACCACATGCCGATTTTTTTCTATGTCTACTTTTATTTTTTTTCGCATTTTTACATTGATTATATTTTTTTCCTTTTCTTAAGTTCACTGGATTTAGTTAAAAGTTCTACTTCATCGTTAACCACAATACCATCATAGAAATAAATAGTTAACTCGGATAATATACTATTTATTATAGATTCATTATCATCTGAAAATTAGATAAACCCCATCCTTTATTTTTCGAAGAAATTATAATAATATTAATATTTTAAGATAAACATTTTAAATTATAATTTTATTGTTTTACCTTGAATAAGTTCTTCAATTCCATCCAATAAGTCTGATGTTGAGTCTAGTGAACCGGGAATAACATTTATGTTTGGATCATAAACGATTTCATTTGGTGTAGGTACTCGTTACAACGGTTATAATGTAGAACGACAAAATATCATCGATAACTGAATGAAATAAAAAATGTGTGTGGTGTATGACACCAAATTTCCAAACATTATCAGTAGAAACGGCTTATAATGAGACCAGTTTCCTAAACAACAAGGCCGTAAATATAGATTATGAGGAAGTGCTAGGTAAAAACGCCGTATTTGAAATAATACATAGTACGGAAATCTTCCTTAGCAAACTGTGATTACGGAGTTTTAGCTAAGCTCCGATTATATTTAATGACAATGATTGCGCCAATATTATTTTCTTATAAACACACATTTCTGGATAAATAATCATAGTTACGGCATTTTTACTTTAAAAAAACGCTTAAAATTATAACATTAAACGTAATACAGTAAAATCTTGTTTTTTTTTCGATTTACGACATTTTTTCGTAGGAAGGCAGAATAGGTAGGTATCGCAGAAAAGAAGCAACGTTAAGTTTAAAAATAGTATATATATTCGCGTGTTTATTCTAATTTACTTTCAGATTTTGTAATTTTATTTTTTTAATCGTGGCGTAGACTGGATTAAATTCATGTAAGTTCTTTTGGTTGTACTTTTGCTCATATTTTTTTTCTTTGTTTTTCGATCTTTGTTTTCAAAACCAAATAACATTACTAATAAGAAATATTGCAACGAAACGAAATGAAAAAAAAAATCGTATAATTACCATTCGTTAAACTAATAAAATAATACCAGTACTAATAATAAAAATAATTTTTCGGATTAAATATTTATTTCCATTTTATCTCTGTAAAATTATAATTTCTTCATCATTCACAGCTGAATTTATATTTCGTTTAAAACAATTGAAAAAATAATGAAATATGTAAGACAAAAAATGCTGGTTTTACAGTAAAATATCTATCTCAACTGGTTAAATTCAAATTTTTATATTCTATATAAAAGCTACGTTAATTTTCAGGGCCAAAAGATCCGTAAACAATTTGAGATGATAGTTTAAAAAATAAAAATAAGAACTGTAATTCAAATATATACTATTCCTTAATTTTATTGTATTGATAAATTTAATATTAAAAATTAAGTTTATATTTTCATTTTTGTATATTACGTTAAATATGTATTATTTAGTTGTCCTAACTCCTAAGTCTCAATAGCATTGATCATTAGCTTTCTATTTATCAATTTCATTCTTTATATTAAATTTATTTCTCTAGTACAGTTCTACTAAGGAATGATATGACATTTTTTAGTTGGAAATTGGGGACTCTGTATTTTATTAATGGCTCTTTGATGTAAAACACTACGTTTTATTTAGGATTTGGGATATTTTTCTTGTTCTAATATTATGGGTTAGAAATAATTTACGGGTATAATAATATTGTAATTATTAGTTTGATGGTGTTTTTAATATTGTTATTTATATTATGTACCTACTGCAACTCATAAACGTGCAAAAATTTTTTTTTCTTATCATATTTATTTAAAATAATATTGGGCACAAGATTATTCTGAGCTTAGACATAGACTCATAATAAATATAATATTTTTATGAACATAAATATGTACATTAACATAAAGGCTTTGCTGGCATGCACGAATCTAGAGACTGACTGCATAATTGCAGAGTAAGTGTTCATTTTTATGCATTGTGTTATTGTTGTCTCATACAGGAAATTATTTATTTATTTTTATAAAATATATACGATAATATATTTTTGATTATAAGACATGATATTAGGTTTTTGTAGTTATTAACCCTTGTACAAAATTACTTTATATATATAGTGAACACTTATATAATTTAAAAATAAAAGTATAAACTGTTTTAGGAATTTTTGATATTGAATATTTAAGTTCTTGTTGCAACCAAGTTTTATTTCCCCTTTTTTTTTTTTGTGTTGAAACCACTATCGTTGTTGTTTAAATGACAAGTTATAGGTATATGTTGTATTACGTAGTCTGTATTACATAAATTTTCCAAAAATGTTGGTGACCAAATATTAAATAGTGAATACTAAACAAATACATACTACTACCATTATTTTTTTTATGAACATTTCAAATTCAGAAAATAGTACTTATTTATTATATTGTTGACTGCAGTCGGCGTATTTGTAGTTTTGATTTTTACTGCGTAACATAATAATAGGTTTTAAGGAATTTAATAAAAAAAATTCAAAAATACAATTTAATTAAAAACAATTTCGAAAAATATTCATACAATTTTAATACCCATGTTATTGGACTTTATTATTACCATAATATTATTAATTATAATACACAGAAAAAAAAGATGTAAAAAAAAAAATTAAAACGGGGTAGTATAATAATATTGTTATGAGTTATGACCCAGCTGCCACTCAAGCACGATCACACGTAATTACCTACTGCTCGTTTAAATTGATATATTGTGTGTCCACTAAAATCAGATATACCGTATCATTATTATTATTTTTGTTATCATACATGATGATTCTATTTTGCTTTCGTGTAATCGGTTTCTTTTACCATGTAGTCATGTATACTACCATTTGTGGCAAAGGTAAATTGCCAACACAGCCATCATATTATTATAATACCAGGTACATTATATAATTTAATCCACCACATGAAATATTTGACCCGGTCATCACCGGCTATCAGTCCACACTACAGTGGTTGGTATGCAGCATCACTATTACGTTATTACTTACTAGTCTATATTGTTATTATTAATGCTATTGTAAATGCACGTATTATGCGATATTAATAATCACTGCAGTGTGCGACGTGTGTAGAATATTTGCGAACACTACTCACTTATATAGTAACAATTTCAGTGCAATGAGTGTGGGACAGCTCATCAAATAACAAATCTGTCGATCGGAATGACATAATTGTATAATAATATAATATTACCTGTATATTCTATACGTATAGTGTACCATCCACCCACTTACTTACCAGCCAGCCATTGACTACAGTGTGTGATGCATAGTTTGTGAGCGACCACCGGAAATAATAATAATCTGTTTATGGACAGTAGTCGGACCGTTCTGCAGTTATGTGCTGATGAAAGTGGCGTTTTTTGGGAGGAGTAACGACAAGATCAGCTTCCTCCCCATCGGCAGTGTATATTTGGTTTTTTTTTTTATTATTATTTTATAGTTGTAAAATTGTCAAACAATTAGCATTTAATTAAATTTTAAAAATAAAAAAAAAAATGGGATGAAATATGAAGCTCGTCGAGTTGCATAATTTTTTTTTTTAATTTATTAATTTAATTTTGTCAATACACCAGGTCTTTTTATAATATTAGGAATAAAAAAAATTATTTCATTTTAATCCCATGATGTATACTACTACTTTGGGTAGGTATATAACATATGGAATCAAATCACCAGGTAATCCTCGTGGAGAATTTATTTAAAGGGCAAATCGGAAATCAACGTTACCCATTTCCCATTCTCTCGATGTAGGTTCACGCAAACTCCCAGAAAATAATAAGCACGTACTTATAATAATGACTATACGAATTTCAAATTCAGTACCTTGAGATTGAATTATATGCGTGGAGAGAGTCGTATATAACGGAAATATGGGTGTAATAATGTGGACCGGAGGTAAAAAGAGGGAAAATTTCCGACAAATATGAATACTAGCCTTAAAACTAGCTGTATTTTTTTCATTGATATATTTTACATTTTATACATTTTTGTTTCCGCCTTAACAATGTTGTTATTATTTGGACCGGGGAAAAAAAAGCCCACGATGAAGCTGAATTCTCAATGCTCTGGGTACGGTTATAGTAGACAAACACTAATAATACTTATCATACTATACTGTGTTTCAGTTTTCTTGTACAAATTAAAACAGCAACAAAATATTTTATGAATTCGTTTAAGATTAAATTGTTGGAAAAATCTTCCGACAGGAATTATTTCGTTTTTATAATACCATTTGATATATATATATATTTAACTACAATTAATTCAATAAGTTTACCTACATAATTCCAACTTTGAAGTTGAAGTTGATTTTTACTAAAAATATCATACCAGATATTTTAAAATTCTACAAATGAACTATGAAATTGCCCAGAAATTTACTGCAAGCTGTTTAAAAAGTTCACATTTTTCCTACAGACAGAAGTTATGAATAGTTGTATGTTAAAACTAAAGGTCCTTAGTTTACAATTATTGTACTTGAAATATCTTTGACTTTGTTTAACAAGTTTGTTTTTAGTTTAAAAATAGTACACATGACTCATGAGTTACGACTTGCCTTACAATTGTATTAATCATAGGTAAGTGTATAGTACTACTAGACATTGAAAAAACGAAATATAATTGATTTCTGGGAATGGGAAATGTCTGTGATTGATTGGATGTAGGTCGATCGGGATGTTTTTATAGTGAATACATGGTACATTCGTGGTGATGGAAAAATTCAACAACGTTATATGTTTTATTATTTTGGTGTATTGTGTGAAATCCAATTTTCTAATTATGTTTGTTCTAGTTTTGAAACCCTCTTTTTCACGATGCAATTCAATTATTTTTAATTATCGTTCCATTTAAGTTTAAATTACGGCTTTATTGGTTTAATACATTTATGTTATATGACATAATGATATCATCTAGTATCTACTATCTCCCTATAGATATATTTATATAATTTTATAGTCATTAAAAATAATTTCATTCAATTTTATTGTTATAATATATTATAATGTTAGCGCATTAGCGTTTTCAAATATATATTTGTGAAAGAACTTTTGAAATGTTTTTGTATATATTCAATATATTTTAAGAAACCAACAGTTTTCCTAAATATATCATAACCATTCTGAAAATGTATTTTAGTTTTTTTAACACTATATTATATAATATAGTATTATATATAATATAATTATCAATCAAATTATTGAATTTATTATACACACATTACATCACAGTATTTGATATTTTTTTTAAGTGTACTTTTTTCCCTACATAAGCTATAATGACTATGAACATTCTAAATAAAGTACGAGTAATAATCATCACATATTCCAAACAATAATACAATTATGAGTGAGTTTATGTTTTGGAAATCAAAATGTTTTTTCTTATAAATAGGCAAATGTATAAATAAAATCAACTATTGCCTAACAACTGACATTTTGTATAATATCAAAGCTTTAAAATTAACAGGTATGTTTTGAGTATAATATGATCACACAGAAAATTATAAATACACGGGATCTGTCTCTAATTTTTATGCGATTTAATTTAATATTGAAAATATTCATAGTACATAATTAATACTTAGTGCTTATTGACAATAATTATATACATAACACTTTACTGAGTTTATCTTCAAGTTAAAGTTTGATAGAAATAATTCTTACAATCGATTCGTAGCTATATAATTATTCATTTCAATGCAATTCGTGCGTTGTTTTAAAAAGTAAAAAGTTCTTTATAATCGTACAAATAAAAGAAGAAATCAGGAAGCATGCAAATAGTACCAATGCTTGAGTTTTTGGTGCGAAGAACGTGGGACGAAAAAACAAAACAATAATAATAACGACTTGTTCATCGGGAAAAATGAAGAAAAACTATTCTTTCAAGCTGTAAAGTCATAAAAAAATACTGGAGAAATTGAACACGGTCGATCGAAAACCAATTTGGATGCAAAAGTCTCAAAGACTTTGAATTCCTACATAAAACGATCAACTCCCCCCCGCTTTTAGAAATTCGTCAACGATTTTTCATTTTTGTTTATATTAATATATTATTATTTATTTAAATATCAACATTAAATTGGTTAAAAATTATGATTCCCAATTAATAAATTAAATTAAATTTCAATGGTAATAGCCATATATATGATTGTATCCGTAGAACGTATTTATTTATATTATCATCCAAATTTTGTTCATCAACATCATTTTAGAATCTATTGGTGTATACTGTAATATAAGGGTCGTCAAGAAATTTCTATTGGAGCTTGGAAGATTAAAATAATAATTAAATCATGTCCAGAGAAAAAAATATCTGAATAGTTTTGATACTCTTATACTAGCAATATGAAAACAAAAAAATTGTAAGATATGTTGGATACTCAGTTTTCTGTCTTCTGTTGTTTGTATTTAGACTGCTGTTCACTATTGGCCTATAGTACTGACATACTTAATAAATATTATGAATTTTTAATCAATAGATATATTGCAGGATATTGAGAATGCTGATTAGTTTAGTGAGAGATTTCTTATGATAGGGAATTTCTAGATCACTGGCAGTTAGTCTTACAAAGTGAAGGACTTTAACATAGGTATTACATGTTAAAATGTTATTGATATTACGATGTACCTTCGGTAATACGCTTTGACATAGTTGCTTAAATGTTTGTACAGTTATGTATTATATTCAATAGTTTGGAAGGTCTTCCCCTTCTGTTCAAATCTTGAACGATTAGATATGCTCAGATATTTGTACATTAGCAAACATTTTGTTTGCAAAAAATAATTTTTTATATTAGGATGACTCTAGTATAAAACTTGAAAACATGTTAACTTATTTCTGTTTTAGGTTTGTTTAATAATACCAAATATTAATCTTTTGTGCTTGTAAATGTGTATTTTGTCGAAGGTTTCTTATAACTATAGAGTTATTGTTGTTCAGCTATAAGGCCTAATTTTGGATTTTAAAAACAGATAATTGTGAAAACATTCAAACAGATTTTCCCTTAGCAAATAATAATTTCAATGTTCATGGGCCATGTCATAATTTAATTTATGTGTGATGGCAATAGTTTAATAATTTATGAATTAAAATATCTATATGAATGACAGCAGTACACTTTTTAATCTTGATTTTCTATATGGTAGGTAATTGTAACTACTAAAATGTTGCTCTCGTCCGTAAGCATGTCCAAGGTGTATATAATATATATAGTGAAGTATGGAAGATAGGTCACTCCCACAGGGAATTCTTGTTTTAATTGGATGCGAGATGGACTTTTTTATGGCTTATTGTGAAGAATTTATTTTCGAGGAATGATTTTATAATTAGGTAATAAGATAATGTAAGAAACATTAAAGTTTAAAAAAAAGGCTTGTCGTGCTTAAATTGATCAATGTCTTGAATTATAAAAAATATGGACACACAATGTACTGGTTTTTTTTATAAAAATAAATGTGTTTGTTTTAAAAATATTGATTTTAACTGTTTCAGGTATTTATCAAATATACTTTTTAGTTCGTTTACGCGAAACATTAACTATAATATAATGTAGGTTGTAGATAATAAACTATGTTTCTATAAGTTTATACATTAATCGAGTCTAAGTTTGTGACTTGGAGCATATTCGATATGACTATACAATAGGTACAGTGTTTTAACGTTTAATCTATAAACTATATGAAAAAAATGTATTATAAGTCATTTGAAAATCGATGATACTCGAAACTCGAAACTATGATACATCTAACTTGTAAAACATAGGTATAGTTTATTGCTTTAGGTAACACAGAATCGAACGTAAAGTTTTTTTCAACCAATCTAGTATTTTCCATAGTCGTAGAGTTCTGAATTAATTTTATTTTAGAAAAATAGACACAATATCGGAAGTTATAATTTATAGTTTTATTATTGTTATTAACACTCCGTATTGTTTATGTTATGTTATGTTTTTTTGTTTTTTTGTAGTAGTAGTAGTTATCGTTTCATATACGAAATCTGGTTATAATTTGTATCAGTGATATTTATTTTTGTTCGTTTAGTAATGTTATAAGTCTTGATTAATTAAGATTATCATCACGCTATCGGTAGAATGGTTAATGCACGTAGTAACTTACGGGGTATTGTTATGTTTTCAATCATTCGGAATTCAATTATTGATCACGTAGGTAAGGTAATCAATACAGTTTTTATTTACGTTTCTTGAATTTACTGGCTGACGGATTTAAAATAGTTCGAAAAGCACCGAAGTTTTGTGCTCAAGTACAATCAATAAGTCTGGCTTAATATTGTTTTATTGTAAAAAAAAAAACAAAATATCGGTTTATAATGAAATAATTTCATATTTATAGTCTAAGTAAGTAAAGTAACACAAAACAGATATAGAATAACATCGTATACTTTCATAGATATGTAATTATTGTAGATAAAAATATTTTTAGTTTGAAAATAATGATTAAATAACATGAAATGATTTGTGTCCATCATATATTTTATTATAGAATATTATTATTAAAATGTTTTTATTGTAAGCACAATTTTATTGCTATAATTTAAATATTTTCATTGAGGAATATCTGAAAATCATGTATAAAACTAATTAACTTGAATCATAAATTGAATACTAATCTTGTATATAGGTTTACGACTTTGGTATTTATTATGAAAAGTATAGTTATGTATATTACTTCAATAAATTATATATTACAGGCTTTATAAACTTGGTCAAATTTTAAAATTATTTATTGCGTTTAGTAAATTGTTAACCATATACCTTACTTAATGTATATCACTCAATCAAAAAAGTACCCAAAACTTACTTTATCAATAGAATATGAAAAACAAAGGCTAGTTAGATATTATTATTTGGACGCAATAGGTATATTTTATTATTGTTAGGTACATATATTACAAATCGTTTCAATTAATTTACGTATTGAAATATTTTAGTAATAAACTGGCGCTTTAAAAAGTATACAGTATATTTTATATAAATTGCATGTACTGATCACATTTTAGGAATGCCAAAGTTTGGTGAAGATTTGAATAATGTGACGGTACCAGTTGGTCGAGAAGCTGTATTCATATGCAACGTCGAAGGACTGGCAACTTACAAGGTATTAAATACATTTGTCCAAGTTAGAAATAAGTTCATAAAATTAAAATGTATCAATTATTGAGATGATTATATTGTGTAAGCCATAAGACATGGGGATTTAAAAGTGCTAAAATTGAAAATAAAATAACAAGTTGCTTATTTGTGCTAAGAAATATGTTATTTCAATTACATTTTTATCAGCATCATATTCAGCCACTATGAAGTGGATACAATTAAATATTTTAAATTAAATTTTCTAACTTATTAGATTAAAATCACATTCGCTTAATGAGTTTGTACTAAAGTAATAATATTCGTAATACTGGATTGTTATAATCATAAACAATAGGGAAGTGAAATTATTTTTGTTCTATTTTAAATAAACATAAAAATATAACTTTATTCTGACATTAATTGACAGGCTGTACCTAATAATTCATATTCTATTTTAAAAAGTATAAAAATTAAAATGACACAAAACAATTATTTTAATTCAGAAAACATTATTTTTATTTTTAGGAATAAAATAAAATAATGATGTAAAAAAATGTTAGCAAACTATTCACCGAAATACATTTTTTTTTCATTTTAAAAATAACTTACAATATTTCAATTATGCGTAACCCCTTTTGTTAGTAATATAAGTGGGATGCCTAATAAAACTCGAAATAAAAAGTGTCCGTAATTTACTAGTCACGTACCCCATTTCGTGTTCACAATTTACATTTAAAACTTAGAGTTCATAAACTATAGTAATTATTATATTATGTGAGAAGTATGACATTTGATGTCAGCATGAATGACGGTAAAATTAAAAAAATTGCTTTGTGTTTTACTTTTTTAAACAATATATGACATATTAATATGCCACACATACCTTTATGAATACTGATGCTGGTGGAAACTTTTATCGTAATTTAATTTTACTTTAAGGTTGCTTGGCTGAGAGTGGACACCCAGACCATATTGACTATTCATAGTCACGTGATCACAAAGAACCATCGGATCGCGGTGACACACAGTGATCATCGAATATGGTATCTTCATATCCGAGAAGTTAGAGAAGCTGACAGGGGATGGTATATGTGCCAAATTAACACAGACCCAATGAAGAGTCAACAGGGTTACTTGCAAGTTGTTGGTAAGTGGATGGCAATGCGGAAAAACAATTCAACAGTAAAATCGTATTATATTTTTATAATAATAACTAGCGGTAAAAAGTTTTGAAAGGTTTTGTGAAGCCGTGCTAATTGAAGCGAATAGGACACTCAAAAGTTCACTCACAAACGTAATCAAAACTTGAATTAAAAGTTTTTTAGACCACTCAACCAAATTATTATTATAATAGTACTTACCGACGTCTGAGAATTTATACTTTTACATAAAAATCTAAAATTAAACCATATTATGGCCAGGTTGGCTGTCGAACTGTTTGAAAAAAAACTCGTTAAAATATATTTAATATTTAAATTTAGTATTAAATACGTTATATAGCATGGAAATCTGAGTATTGTTTATAAACTGTAAATCCCGATTTTTAACAATAAAAGCTATACATACAATATTATAATTTATTAATTCCATTTCTCGGCTAGGTAGCTTATATTATAGTAACTTACGATTAAACTGACTTTTTATTATTGTTTTAGTATTTAATTCAAACCATAAAATAATATTATTGTTTGATTTTACTATTGACAGGTTATATACATAATGTTGTTTTTGTGTATCATTGGATTTCAGTATTTTTTTAAATGTTGACTAAATTATTCAAAATATAGAGTGCATTATGGGTAAAATATGATACGATAAAAAATCTCGTACACAAAAAGGAATTTACTACGATGATATACTCATGATTAGGTAGTTTTCTAGGAAATGTTACTCTTGTGACTACCAAGGTACTTACATTTTATTTACTTTTTTTTTATTTACTGTCATAAGTGCACATAACAACAATGAAAGTTAAATAATGAAGTGATTAATAAATTCACACTAGCGGAGCGTACAGCTAAGTCTGTAAGTCATGATTTGGCCTTTGAGGAAGAACCTTGGCTGTTCCAAAATTGTATTTTAGTTATTGCTTCTATAATTTAATTTAAAGAAAATTTGAAAACTAAAACACTATCTTGTTGATCCATCCACCTCGTATCTTAAGCCACTGTTTAGATACGATAAGAATTATCCTATAACTTCTTTCATTAGGCCAATACTATATCTAATTTATTTATCGGCTGATAATGATTTTGGTACTGAGATTTTGGTTTGAATAAATAATTTCAAGAGAATGTGATATTATTGGATTTAACTTTTAGCACTGCGCTTTTCAAAGAAGAAGCTATGATAGATCAACCGTGTTTTTTGACCTCAACAACAAAGTTCAGCAAAATTGAATAAACATTTTGTACTATTTTTATTTTTTTGTTAACACTTCGTTGCCCGTTAAAATATCGACTTTATATGATTAAAATTTTTGTTTAATTCGTCGTTTATACCCGGCTAATTCAATCTTATTCTTGAAACTGTCTCTGCAAGAAAACCGTAACGCAATTTATATAATTGAGCTAGTCGGTATTTTCCACACAACTCTCATAATATTAAAACTATTAATAAAAATATTTTATTAATTTGTAGATTGAATTTTCGGCAAGTATTTCTATAGGTACACATAGCTCCAACGGTTCCAACTTTACATTTTCACCACTTTTAACCACTGTAACAATCACAAATAATGTGGCTTTCTATTGATAAGAGAATTTTCAAAATCGGTTTAGTAGATCCAGAGATTACCCCCTATAACCTCACAAACTTTACCTATTTATAGAATAAGTTTAGTATATTTTTTGTTTATAAGATGGCGTTACGAAAAAAAATACGATTCTCCTTTACCTCCCCTCAGATAAAAAAATTAAAAAAAGTTAAATAGCGTCGTCAAAAAATGGGAACATAAAAAAGGCCTGTTGTCTTAAGATTAACTGTTATTAATTCAAGTCAATAATACTAAAGCAAAATATAATGGTGAAAATTGATTTTTTGTATAAATAGCTTAAAATTAATCTAAATAGTTGGAAAATATCACGTTGTATAAAAAAAACTAACAACTAAAGCACTACTCTTAGTAGAATATTTCAAATTCCTATGTTCAATAATATTTGAATAATAAGAAATTAACAAACGTCACTAAAGGATATAAATCGCCATTATATGTTTAAATATCTAAGCAGTAAATGTCTATTCCATTCAAATAAAATTATTAAGCCCATGCTACTTTAAATTAGCCATATGGATAATGATGCTATAACGTACTTTTTGAATGACGGATTGTTTGAAAAAAAATAAATAGATTCAAAATCTACACTGAACGTCTAAAATGATGGTGTTGAGTAGTTGAGTGATCTCTAGGTATGAATGGTACGATATACCCAGAATTTAATTACATAGGTAATTGTATTTAATTATACCATGCATTAATGAGCCGCAGACCTTTCTGACAGTCATCAAACCTGTTAGGAGACCGTCGATTACAACTATTATTATTACTAATTACAACATCATCTCTAAAGTAGCCTCTTCTCCGTTTTTATAATATATTGTATGTAATGATTTTTTTTTGAGATTCGTTGAAAATAATTAAAATTCACAATACTGATGGGGTAAATGATTGACGAGACGAATGGGCCCATCCTACAACCAAAATCAATCTGTCTCGTAAACACAAATAAAACTACTAAATAGATTCTCTCATTTCGTCTCCCAAGTCGATAATCCAGGTCCATCAAAATCAATAATAATTTATTCGTATACTTTTATATAGTACCACCATTGAACTGTATACTAATTAATATACAGTTCAGTGAATACCACCCATACTCATTAAATGTAATATCAACTCTTTTCATTTTTGTAAAGTAGGTACTCGAAAATACAATCACTTTTAATGAATTCAGTACAAGAGTAATCTAAAAGAATTAAAACTACATATAAATTCATTTGACTCATTTAGAAAAAATATACATACCCAATAAAAGATGAAAAATTAAATTTCCACCTTCCATTAAATTCGTAAAGAAAAACAATTTCGTATAGTTTTTTATAATCTAAATCATAAACTATCAACGATTATTTCAATAAGAAGAACTCACACAACACAGTTCTCTGTTCGAGTTATGAATTTTTGTCTAAACAATAACTAATATACATATCCGTGATAAACAAAAATATTATTATGCATAAATCAAAAATAAACTAAGAAGTCGAATAATTCTAATATCTGTAATTAGCTTAAAAAGAGCCAATATATTTTGAAAATTATATTAAGTCAAGAATATTAAAATTTAATAATTCAGTCCAATCATTCAAGTCCTTTTCGCAACAATCATTTTTAAATCACGAAAAAAGAATAAAATCAATTTTATTGAAAACTGGTTTTATGTAAACAGTTTTCCTAATTATCTTAGAAAATTTTTTTGTACTTTACCTTTTCCACTCCTTAGATCAAACGAGATCCAATTTTCTACTTTCAAAGCTAATGGTATTTTCACTGCTTCTAAAGATGGATGGCAAAAAAAAATACACATACAAACATCATAAAAATGTTCAAAATACCCTTACCTACGTTTTAATAATAATTATTACATTAGATTTATTACAATAATACTGCTAACTCACTGTATTTTATGGTATTTTAGCTGTTTTTAAGTCATCAATAACTCTGCCTTATTACATATATACTATTAATACGAAAACCAATTAATCAATAAACAAATCATTATATTTTACATTCGTTAGATAATATAGGCATAATGATTACGCCATACTTAATTATATTTTATTTTGATCATAGATAGCAAATGTTAGTAGATATTTTATTGTTTTAATGCTCAGTGATTAAAATATAATGCTAGGTTTCATAAAGATATTAGCAATGATAAAATTACATTTTTGTTACTTATGAATAAATTGTTTAGCTAATATTTGATATAAACAGGCAAAACATTATCTTGCATATTTGTAATTGAACAAAGAACAATTCTGATCAAAAATGGTGTAGTTTATTAATAACTAAATACATTTATTGATTTGACTATTTATTATACATTTTTTGATTTAAATTATAATGAAATTACGTACAAATATTGAATAATTTGAGTAAGTACTAAAATTATTTTGAATAAATTTCGTCTGATATGATGGTTGATTTTCAAGCATCAGGGAATCTCTTTCTATGACTTTCAACGACTTGTAAAAGGAATTGTTTTTGATTTTCATCTTTTGTAAGAATCGAATTATAATTTTGAATTAGAGCCACTCCTCTTTCAGCAAAGTCATTGACAACTTGCATACATCTAACCACACTTAATCCTAATTGATAATCTGGCATATTTTCCCATTCTTCAGGATCAGACTTAAGGAACTCAGTTGGTATCTTCAATATATTAAAAAAAATTAATTGCTTTATGATTAACAAAATCAGCAACAGTTTTCTGGGTAAAATTTAAATCTACAGTATCAATTTTAATTCGATTTTTATAATCTTCTGAGCTTTTATAACTTAATGCTGTGACCATTTTTTTTTAATTTGATATGAAACATTTTGATCAAAAAATGAAAAAGATACCAGCAAGTCTGATAAATACCACTGATGACGTAAAAAGGCTGTAATTCCTGTTTTCGATACAACTTTATCTGAGTACATTGATAGTTCTTTTAGTAAATTTAAATCGTTTACAGGAGCTAATACAGCACAGGGAGCTTTACGCCAATGAAATACGTAAATTTGAACAATAAATAACGAACATTTTTTCATATAATTTATTATATTTTTAGATGTTTTGAATTGATTTTTAAATATACAAATTTTAATGGCGTAAATAGCGCGTGCCATCCATCGCGCCCGATGAACTGCTCCAGACTGAATAAATATAATACCTCTTGTTGGAACACCGCCGAGATAGATAATTATGAGTTCTAACAGCTCCTTGTAATCGTCACGTGAATGAAATGAGATTAATTGTTCTTTGCAAAATATTATGACTTCTTCTCGATTACTTATTCTTTCTTCTAAGACTTGAAATTTATTCTTATCAATATTTTTCCACTGTTGTTGAAATGTTAGAAATATCTGAATGTTTGGCCCAGTTGATGGAATGTTAAAAGACACAGCAAAAATAGCTCCTAAAATTATTTCTAATACATGATGTCGACATGCAAGGTATAATAATTCTCTACCAATTTTTTCTTTGATTGACTTACATGCTCCATTTATGTATCCTGTATTGCTGGCTGTTGTGTTAAATGATAGTGATTGAACGCGATCTGTTATACCCCAATCAAATAATGACTCTATAACAGCATTTGACATCGCTTCCCCAGTTCCAGATTCAAGCTTTGGAACACTGAGAAGTTTACTTACTCCGTCTCCGGATACTAGAATAGGAAGACGATCAACATTATCTTTCCAGGTAATATCGGGTAATATTTTGCCATCCCAGTGCACAGTTAGAGCACAGTCCGGATTAAAAGATACCTTTATGTCATCGGAAACTTTTTGTCTTACGATAACTCTATTCATTCGAATAGTTGAGCGATTTATAGCGATGTTGTTTGCATTACAGCCAAGACTTTGGACTGTAGCAATAAGAATATGAACTGATTTTCGATCACTTACTTTTGTACGATCTAATGCCGTTACAATTTCAGAACTCATAATATTTTGTCTTCCACTTTTTCGTTTATTCGAAGTATTTGTAGTTTCTAATGTAGTTCAATGTCTTCTTCACTACAACTTTCAGAAGAAAATAAATCAACGGTATCAGGTACTAATAGTTCATTTTGCGTTTTTTTACTTCTATTTTTATAATTTTGAAATGCGATTTCACGTTGATTTTTCCGCATTTCTTGTTTTTCCAATTTTCTATCTATTCCAATCATACACCCTTTTCTACCTTTCTCGCGTTGTGCTATAAGGATTTTTTGTCTTCACCAATTTTAATAATTTGTAGAGCATTTAAATGAGCAATATCAAATAAATCTGTTAATCGGTCTTTTAATACTTCTTCTTTCTTTATTTGTGGTTGAGATCTACGCGATTTACCTTTTTTGTAAAGCACGCCAATTCATATATTCTTTTTCTATTTTAGGAGCATTATTATAGTCGTTCATGGTTGGTGTCCTCGCACATTTCCAAAAATATAATAATTATTGAGTTAAAACGGATGAAGACTCTTTAACTGTTTTTTTTTTCATTCCGTATTAAAAACAAGAGTCTACGCAGAATCCATTTGAAGGAAGCTTACTACCAGTAATTCGTTCTAAAGGCTGCCCAATTAACCATATATCAGTGTTTTGTCGAGTTGTCATAACGTTTCAAACCGTATATTAAATTTAGGCGTTAATTATAATTAATAAAAACCCAGTAAAATAATTAAATAATTAAATAGTGAAAAATGAATATACTTAATACATATTGTACTCACAGTAATATTTGGTCATCTCTTCATGAGTGCGGTTCAATAAATAAAACACATAGTGCTCGTATAGCACATATCAGTATCAGTTTATAAAAATAGTATTCAACACATAATCATTATTAATTTAAAGATAAAAACGACGATTCGATGCGCAGCCTCATATATTACGTAATATCTTTTTTTACCTAAAAACTGATTACAATTTATCTAAATAGTATATAAATTCTACTATTGAAGTAAAATGGTTATTATTATTTCAATGCAATTTTACAATTTAAACTTATATATATAAACTTATAAAATGTTATTTTATTTTTAAGCGATATTTTTAAATTAAACTTAAAAATGACGTATCAACGCTGTTTTGGAATTTTTCAACCCTTTTGTGGCACGTAAAGGGGTTGAGCAATCACGACCAAATTTAATATAAATTACTTACTTATAGTAAAGAACAAAATTGGAGGGTAAGATATCAAAAATATCAATATTTTTTTTTCATATAAATAAGGACCACCCTAGTTAATATATATATTATATATTATATTCAATTGTGTTCAAAAGAATTATTTTCACTTTGTTCCAATTCAATTGATGGGAAATTTAGAGAGTTAAAATTGTAACACATTTTAGAAACAATAAGTGGTAAAAGTACAAAATAAATCGTTATAAATACATAACAAGTTAATAATTATTACAATGAACTGGTAGCAATTAATACAATCAATTAAAGATTAAAGCCATTCTATTTAATCAAGGAACCGGATACAACTAAGTGCTTCCACGATTTAGACAAGTTGTATATTGGACTGCTATTAATATAATTTTCGATCTAAGGAAAAATTAAAAGAAGTTAAAATTTTAAAAATCAATTGCAGTAACATCAAATCCAATTAGTAATAAGATCTTATGACAATCTATAATATCAATGTTCATTAATCTACTTACGAAAGTTACGTCGAAAATAATATTTACGTATAAATATTATTTTTAATTGATCCTGCAATTATTTAATTATTGCTTATGGGCTATTCCCTCTCCCAAATTTACGTTTATAGATACATCTTGTCATTAAGCTTATATTCGTAAGACCCATTAACAATGCCTACTTTTTAAATGAATTTATTACTTGTCAGCTTAAAATGCTGGTTTGAGATTTATAACACCTATCTACCTAGTTAAATTGTATACATCAATTGAAAAGATTCACGTTTACTTTACTGACTCGTATTTATTTTAGCTTTTGCTTTATTGTGATAAAATAATTGTTTAAAATATAACTTTTAACTTTAAAATTAAAACAATCAACATCTAGGTATATTATTAGAAAATATAATGACATAACAATAAAGTTTTAATTCTTTGTATTCCTAGGGAGAACATTAGTAATGCCAACATTACTCGAGATACAATCTTATGGATCTTTAGTATTTTAAATTTCCACAATATTTAAAAACTCTCGACTGTGTGATGTCAGTACTTATTTTTATCTTTTTACTATCAATTTACCTTTAAGACCGACAAAGGTAATACAAAGTATACAAACTGAGAGAAGAGATTACATATGGTAAATTATTTATTTGTTATTGTCTGTGTCAGATTTTACTACGGTGTGAATTTCACTTTGCATAAAATTTGTTATAAGTGCACAAATATAATATTGTTTCGTATTATAACAGAATTTCATACATTGTAACTACCAAGAAAGAATTTATTATATCATCGTTAAGATTTCATCATCAATGTTATGTATAAGATACAATATTTATTATTTATGTTGTAAAGAAATTATAAAGTCATATCAAACTAATCATTTGAAATAAAAACAGAAATAATATATTATAGAGCCTAACAATGAATACCTACTTAAGACACTAATTATGAGAAATATTTTTTAATGATAATATATAAGGTGAAAACTTAGATGTTTCTGATTATGGAATCAATTCAATGTATGAATTGTTATTATTTCAAAAAATGGAAGATAATGTATGAAAAAAAACTTTTTAGACGTAAAACAGAAAAGGGAGACTTGAATGGAAAAATGAAGAAAAATATTGAAATTGTATTGTAAAATCAAATACGTCTTTAGAGAACTTTATTCAGATGCCACCTTAGAAGTGAATAATAATATATAGGATATTTTATTTATTTAAAAATATATATCATATTTTTTGTCACATAGTTTTTTAAAGAATAAAAAATTTATTTGAACCTCACTGAACACTAAGCATTCCATGAAACCAATATAAAAGTTTAAAATTAAGATATACTGTTATTTATTATTTTTTGATCAATTTAATAACTAAAAAAAACCAAATTAAAATTTGTCTTTTTAAATATTAAAATTATATATAATATTATTACTATTGATTAAAATAAATATTATGTACCTACTGGAAAATGTATTTTATTTTATTTTACTTTTTTTTGAAGTCGAATAAAAAATTTGTCAGTTAAATAATTAATAGCCAATAGGTATTAATATTTTAGTGAACTATTCAGTAAACATAAACTTGTTCATCGGTCATTAAAGATTTTACGGCTATTGATTTCATTTAAGTGTATTTTATAATTTACACCAAACATAAAAATAGCTGGAAAACACTATTTATAATAGTCCATTGTATGATTTTATACACGATATTGGTTGTTCTGCCACAGATTGTCTTTATTTAAACAATAGAAAAAATATTTATTTATTTTTGTATATAGGTAAAAGAATTCTTTTAAACTTTCCTGCATGCTGAGCAAAAATATGACTTTAAAATGTTTAAATAAAATATATTATTTGAATTTCTAATGTGTGATTTTCCGTAGTCATTGAAATATTTTCAATTTATAAAAATAAAATTCAAAATTGGGTTTCACTTAAATATTTGTTTGCATTAAGAAAATTGTGATGCATAAACCGAATGAGAAGACTATAGAATTTTATCACGAGTTAAGTATAAAAATTAAAGTTACAGTTTCCACAACTATGTCAAATGATAAATAGTTATGTAGGTATCCAATGAAAGCAATCATTCAATAATAACATTTTAAACGATACCGTAGAATATATTATATTATATGTATATTGATTTAATGAAACATTATAATGATATTTATACAGTTACAATTTTCAAGTGTTGCCACTTAAGTAGGTATACGGTGTATACGCATCAAAAAACTAATACAGTACTATTTACCTAAATGTGAACCTATTTGCATAAACTGATTTTAGATTGAATAGGGGATACAAATCGTGTTAGGTTTCAATATCACCAATCTGAAGTTTGGTGTTTTGTATTTGGTGAAACCATTTCAAAAATAATTCTTTATAGAATGTATTGACAATTATTGAAGCTTCATTTATGCTTGAAATATCATGAGGGTTATTTGTAAAGAGTAGGTAAGCGAATAGCCTCAAACACAATTCTATGATATCTTATAAGTTGTAAGTGTGTTTGTGCGAGTTGACTTCATATTTTATCATAAGATTTTGATTAGTAGTAAATAATAACTTTTTTTGATTGGTTGTAACAGAATCATTGCGTCTTTAAAGGCCTATAAAACAAAATTATATAACCCAGTAACTGTTAGAAGATGCAAAATCGTTAACAGGGCCTGTTAAATGTTGAATATATTATTTTTTTCCCAATGATAGATGTCTGAAGCTGAAAATAAAGTAAACATAATGTATAATATATATTATACTTACAGGTACATAAATATACAAAAAAATATATACCTTTATAGACATTTCAATTTCCATTTAATTTCGCATGGAAAGTCCTTTAAAAGTCGAAACTTTATAATGGTGAAGTCGCAAAGTAAAAAATAATAATAATAATATTTTAAAAAAATCTCATTTGAAAGGGAAATCTGTCGGCCTTTCTTAAAATGCATAATTCGATTATAATTCCAGTGAAACATAAAAAAAGACACGTAAAATATTCTATGTGGGTGTAGCTATTTTTATTCTCACAAATTGTATTCCATATATATATTCTATGATTGTTTATTTCTTTAATGAAGGTATTATAAGTTTGTGGTTAAAAATGTACAATTCTATCGGTCCTTATGATGTTATTTATAGAATGAAGAAAGTATCAAATAATTTGAAAGATGAAAGTAAATGGTCACAAAAACATTATTATATATATATATATAATGTCTAGCATCATATTCAAACATTCAATAGGGTTTCATTAACTCGTATTCACTATTTGTTATTACTTATTTATTAGATATTCATTACAATTTTCCAGTTATCGTAATTTCAAGAAAAGTATTGCAAAAATTAATTTCAGCTATGCTCTGTCGTCTTAGTAACAAGGTAACGCATCGTAATCTTGCCAATACTTTCACATTCAACATATTATGCCTGTTTAACAAGCTATTGGTTTTTTTTTTCTAGTTTATTGTCATTTTAAAGTCATATTCTTATTCATTTTTATTTTTTCGTAATATCAGCGTTTTCATCTACACCGGCATTATTATCTGTCTATCAAGCCAATCGATTGAACGTCACTAAGATATTATACCTGAAATCTTATAGCTTTAAGTTCAGAAATTGTGTCAATATTAACTTACCCGTTTATTTACAAGACTATTTTTCGTTTTAATAACAGCTATAATACGGCATAGCTAGAAATTATATTAATTTGTGTATTGCCTATAAAATAGTAATTAATGTCAATGAAAATTTAAAAAACCACGAGCATACAATTTTAAAATAACAGATACCTATATGAATTTGAGCTAAAAAGTAGATCTTTCAAAATTTGTGTTATCATTTTTTTTGTTTATCAATTATTTTATGTTTACATTTGATGAAAAAGTGCTATTCAAAATGCTATTTTAGTTTAGAACAAGTAAAAATTATAACAAACTGTTGGATTTTGACAAATCTTATTGAGCTTATATATCACACATTAGCTGACATATATTTTAACGGTTTATAATTTTAAAAAAATATGGAGAGTATTCAACGATAATATTTTATAACCGGTTTGAAAGATAGTACCTATACTAATTAATTAAATTATGAACACAAAAAAAAAATGAAGAAAATGAAAATAGATACTACACTGGCTTGAATTATTCTTGGAAAGAAAATTAAAATTAAACAGAATGATAAAATTAATATAAAATACATCTAAAAAATAATTTATTGTATTATTCATGCAAAAATGTTTAATTATAAAATACTTTCAAAGGAAAAACATCATAATTAATTCTTATAGTAATTAATAGAATTTTGTGAAATTTAAATTTGTATAAAAAAAAAAATGATTATAAGTTATATATATATAATGTTTATCTTTTAAAAAACAATAAACGAAAAAAATATATTTTGAGGTTCTAAATTTTAAACATCATTACAATACTTACTATACGAGTATGTATAATGTATACATATCGCCATTTATATTCATTTCATTTTTTATGATTATGAAATATAAGGTTATCTTATTATATTAAATATTAATATTATTTAATGACGTCTTATCGTTATATAATGTAATATACTTAAGAGATTACTTATGTCACTTATGTCACTAATCAGTATGTGTAGCCTCCGTCTGTAAGTGCGTAACATAACAAAATTATTACACGCAGCAGTACAAATTTAGTATCATTAATCATCATATTAGAATTTAATTAATACAATATAGCATATATTAAAGTTAACAAAACTGTTGAAATTATTTTCTCCTATTTTTTTAAAAATTTATTTGACTTTGTATATATTATTGGGGATTATTATAATGGGTTGAAACGGTTGGGTGAACTCTATTAGTTTTAAAATAATACGTGTGTATGTGATACAAAGCGTTGTTTACTGTTTGATGATATAATTTATTGTTCTCAAATTGTTACCCGCAGTATAATATATCTACAAGTAAATGTAAATTTAATGTAAAACGATGGTTGTTTATTTGTGTTTATATCGAAATTTCAGGATTACCATTATACCTATCTCTTTAATGTAGGATAAATCCCAATAAAACGAATAAATTTAAAATTCCATATCGAACAGGAATTCCGTGCGCAGATCCGCCTTAGGAAAACAGAGATTAATATTCTACAGAATCAAATAGGTAGCACGTATTTTAGACACCCGTCAAAGTTATCTACCCAAATCTAAATTCCAACAAGACTAACTCCAGCGAGCGTTACGAGACAAGTGTCGGTCGATGGAATTACACAAGACGACTACCTCTTTACAGTTCAATAATATTGTTACGAAAAATTTAAAACATCATTTGAATACCTACCCGACGGTTATTATAAAAATATGTTATTACGTAATTAATTTATGAAATTATCGAAAATTGTCTATAACTTTGTAATGTCGAGTAAAATTTAAAATAATAATCTTTATACTTTCTAAATTAAAATGTTTCTATGCAGTCCATTAGAATAATATTGTAATACTTTTGGTCATAGACTAAAATCCTTAGAGTTCGGATCATAATATTTTAGTTTACAATACAATATTTTGATTCTTACAGTTTATTATAAGTTATAACAAATTGAGTTTCCGTGCATATCTGTGTGGTAGGTATTTTGAAGAATACATACATTTTGGTTAAATTGCATAATATATTTTTTAACTTGATAACATTATAGCTTCTCAATAATATAAACCTACTGTCGATAGTAATGTCATAAATCATAAAAAATCGGAAGTGTTAATATATTTTATTAGTCATAAATTATAATATACCTAATACAAAACAAATAACCATACGAGCTTATGATTTCTACCAATGTATAGCCATCATAATTATCATATCTTGGACTTACACTAGTTGCATTTGATACAGTAGAATACGAAATTATATACCTAACCTAACCCAACGAAGTCGAGAAGGCTGAAATAAAAGCTAAATTTTAAGCAAATATTATTATTTAAGATTATAAAAAGAACTTTACAATCTATGGAAATGGCATGGAACTAGAATTTGAAATAAGTGAGAAATAGGTACATTTAATTCAATATGCTACAATTCAAAATTTTTCGAAATTTTTCGAATGTTTTATTTTTGTATTTATTTTTTAAACTGAAAATAAATATTGTGAAATTAATTTGATTGAGTTTACTTTCTGAAATTGCATGTATTTTGAAATTTTTGACAGTGCATAAGTTTTCGCATACCTCTTAAAATTATTTGATACATGTACATTTTAGTGAAGAAAATTAGCTGTACTCATTATGATTAATAATTTACGAGAGCAGCTGGTGGAAGAATACATGTTATTTACACTGAAGAGTTTGTAATCAGGGCTTGGGGAGTCTATAAAATTCATATATTACATTTTTAATTTACCTACCTAGTTTTGCGTGTAATTATACTTATTTTTACCATATTTGACTGTTAAATTTATTGTGCAAAAAAATGAAATTCCATAAAGTTCATCATCGTCATCATCAATTTTCTGTACTACGCGTATAATAGTATAATATCCTGGTTGTCTGTTACATGGGTGAGTTTTTTTTATCTACATAAATCTCATGACCTTTTTACTTTATATTAACAATAGCAGTATTGTAAAAGATACTTTTAAAATTGTATTTAAATACAGATACAAATACATCCATTCAAAAAGTATTTAAAATACATTTCAAATACTTTTAAGTAAAAGTATTTAAGAACAAAATATAAATACTTGCCATGTATTTAAATACTTTTCAAATACTTTTTTTTTCTATTTTACTTTTCAAATTGTTAGTGTGCTAAATTAATGTTGTAATTACTAATTTAAAATTGTCATGATATATTCACCAAGGTATTATTAGATCTTTGTGTACCACTTTCAATTGTATACTGGAAAATGAAAATAAATAAAACTTGTTAGAAATAGTAATTCTTTAATAATAGGTACTTAATTATTAATTAAAACGTTTTTAATGAAATATAAATGATGTATACAGTCATATAGAGCAATTAAAATAAATCATTCCCAAAAAAATTTGTTGCATTTAAGTAACATGGTTTTTTCAAAATGTTCATCGCTCATTTTTCCTCGTTTTTTTTTGATAAAATAGCTCCACCAACACTAAATACTCGCTCAACTGGATCACTAGATGGCAGTGGAGTGTTATACATAATAAAAACCTTCTTCAATGTAGGAGTCAAATTAAGAGTTTCCAATTTCTTTGTTGGACTTCTCTTCAAGAAGTCACCCAATTTCGTTTCAATAGCAATGTTTTTCGGTTTTTTTTGTGTCCAAGAAAAGAATGATGAGTTAGCATTGTCATCACTTTCACTATCAACATCATGTTCACTTATGGGACTGTTTAAACATTCACCTAATGTTTTATTTGCATGAGTCAACATAACAGCGTCTCGCAAAAGAGTGACTGCAGTATTTTTTTTGTATTCATTGCTATCCATGCTGTTTTAAAAAATGGATGTGAAGTCGCTGCAATTATGAGGAATTCATCATTTAAGAGTTCTCCAAATCTTTTATTAATTCCTTCTTGGAGAGAAGTTATTAAAGGCTGACAATAACACATGCGACTGTTTTTGAGTTTTTCAAATTTTGACATTAGTTCCGTTATATTGGGCAATAAATATCCAAAGTACATATTATGTTCACCCTGAAAAACAGACTAATCGAAAACTAGGTTTGGCTCCAACTATTTATAGACATCTTCTCAGTATTGACCACGATTAAAGATATCTTTAATCATGGTATTGACTGCATATTTTGTTGCCAACAGAAACAGAAATATTATGATATCACACAGTGTTTCTCTCTCACATAGGAGTTTCACAAAAATATCCGTGTGAGAGAAAAGATAAGGTATATTATCTACGAATAATTTTTATTATTTTATAATGGCAACTATTTGGTTTCAGAACCGGGTGGTATCCCGTTATATATGTTATCCCCCACAAGGTGGTATCCCGTTGTAGATGTTATCCCGTACAAGGTGGTATCCCGTTATATATGATATCCCGCACAAGGTGGTATCCCGTTTTATATGTTATCCCTCATAAGGTGGTATCCCGTTGTAGATGTTGTACCGTACAAGGTGGTATCCCGTTATATTTGTTATCCCGTGAAAGGTGGTATCCCGTCATATATGTTATCCCGCACAAGGTGGTATCCCGTTATATATGATATCCCGCACAAGGTGGTATCCCGTTATATATGATATCCCGCACAAGGTGGTATCCCGTTATATATGATATCCCGCACAAGGTGGTATCCCGTTTTATATGTTATCCCGCATAAGGTGGTATCCCGTTGTAGATGTAATACCGTACAAGGTGGTATCCCGTTATATATGTTATACCACGCAATGGTTTATCCCTCACAAGGTGTATCCCGTGATATTTGTTATCCCGTGAAAGGTGGTATCCCATCATATATGTTATCCCGCACAAGGTGGTATCCCGTTATATATGGTATCCCGCACAATGGTTTATCCCGTTATATTTGTTAGTAGTATGTATTTGTATATTCACAGCCATCTTTTACGCGGTAAAAAAAATTTTTCAATGGGAAATGTTCTGCTCTGAGAACACTGATTTACCGCGTAACACAATACGGTGATTACACAAAATTGTCCGTATATTTGCCAATTACATAAAAATATTTACCGCATCAACTATTTTTTTATTGGATTTTCAGTTTTTTTTTAAATTTTTCAATCAAATATCGCTAATTTTTATAAAAATAATATTTCAAGTAAAGATCACAAATTATTTAATAAACTTTTTTTATAAAAATAAAAAAAAAAAATCTGAAAATCTAATAAAAAAATAGTTGATGCGGTAAATATTTTTGTGTAATCGGCAAATAGACGGACAATTTTGTGTAATCACCGTATTGTATTACGCGGTAAATTGGTGTTCTCGGAGGGGAACATTTCCGCTTGAACAATTTTTTTTACCGCGTAAAAGCTGGCTGTGAACATACAAATGCATACCACTGTTATATACTTTTAACTTTATGCGTCATAGCTGAATACAGTTTCGTAGGGTTTTCATTATTATTAATAATAATATATATTAATAAATTACTATTTCAGGTTAATAATTTTTTTTGACCTCAGCATTGTTAATAATTGTACAATCATTTAAATGTTTGCATTCTTTAAAATGTAAAGATTTAAAAGACTTAAATTTACCAGAACACGGCTATATGTCTCTAAATCAATTTTTACTCAATTATAAATTGACATATTACCTCTCCAATCCTTGTGGTGACTTCCCCGTTTAAATCGTAGTTAGTGTCTGAAGTGTAAGATATGGTGACAGATTTGTATTTTAAAATAATAAGACCTTTTTCCCATGGTTCCACTATTGTTAATTATACTTAACTTTTAAACACACAATAATAAACGTATTTTAAAATTATGAATATGTATGTAATATCTTATCTTTATATTTTATCTTACTCAATATTTGTAATTTATTGTTATCTTTAATGATAAACAATTATTATAATTATTTTATTTTACATTTTTAATTTAAAAGAGATATCATGGGTTAGGTGCACATAATTACACCCACCCTTGCATTTTTTCGATGCGTCCTCGCATCAAAAGGCGAGCATAACACAACAATTTAAATCATTTTGATTAAAAATATGAAAGTTATACAAAGATTAAAGAATTAGATACATACTGTTAATAATATAAATAGAGAATTATGTGTATATGTATATTGAGATAATATAACAGTTTTTGTTGTTGTTTAGTGCACATTTATAAGATATAATAAGCAATTGATTCCTTTTTTATACTTATTTATTTAAGAAACTGATACATAGTATGATGCGGTAATTGAATTTGGACTGGGTTTTTATGATGTTCTAATTAGTTCTAATTGATAATATTGTAATGTTTGGATACGATTTAATTTGTTTCTGATTACTCCGATTTCTTTTTTTATTGTTTGTATTAATTATCTGTATATTTTGAATTTTTTGTTGGTTGAGAATCAACGAAAGTTCTTAATTGTTTTTTTTTTGTGCATATTATGCATTATATAACGCTTGGTGTTGCTAAAGATGCCAACTACTAATAATTTTACCCTCCATCCAAAGGTATGATAATATAGTAATGATATAATTAAATCCGTATTGATGAATCTCAATAACAATTGAGAAGCCAATAGATTATCTTGCTAGTTGGTTTTTATTTTGAATAAATACTGTTTTGTTGGATTTGACTTAGTATAGAGGTAAGTTGATTTTTGTTGGAACATCACGGAAATTTACTGTGATATTATTGAAAGCTGTTATGTTTATTTTTGGTGTATTATTATAGTCATATGCAACGAATCCTAAGTCCTATTGCAGAAGTGTGAAGGTGATTATTGTTGTTAGGTATATTTTGGTATAGCTAAGTTTTAATATAATATAATATGTTATTGTTTTAAATACATAGTGAGTAAACTAACAATTATTTTAATGATGCAATACATTTTAAATTAATTTAATTTTTTATATTGTCCTGCTTAAACTATTCCGAATATATTAACGATATATTAGTGTATTTTTGTTTTCATATTGTGGATTTTACATTAAATAGGTAGTTATGATAATAACAAGGGTTTTAAATATGACAATTGAGTTATAATTATTTTATATAATGGTTATATTACATAATATAAACGGGAACAACAAAATTGTAAGGAGGTATTTTTTGTTAAATTTACTAAGTAATATACCTACGTGTTTATTTTAATAGTAAATTTATAATTTATATAATATAAATGAATTCAAACATGAGGTATGCAATCTTACACTAGACTATAATTACTAATGAAATATTTTATATTAGTAATTTATCTATAATTGTGATCATATAACTGGTATACACTCATAAAACGCATACATGAACATGATCATACATACTAATATGTATACATGTTTTTAATTTTATTTTTATTAATGCATGTTAGGTGTCATATTTCGTTGGTTATGTTGTTGTTTGTTCAATTTTAATTGTACTTTGTGATCTATGTCATTCATCTAAACAATTATTTTAAATGGACCTCTATACTTGGAGGTGAATTTTGGAGATTTACTTAGTTCAAAGAATGGAAATGTGGTTGATGCAGTGCCTCCTGGTTCCATTGTTTATTTGTATGAAATAATTTCACTTAAATAATTTATGTGATCTTTTGACTTTTTATTTTATTTTAATCTAATTTTATTTCATTTATTAAATTAAATAATTGAAATAATAATATAGTTTATTTCATGTAATATTACAGACATAGATTGAAGATAAAAATTCTATAACTTTTGATTTGACATAATATTATAGATCTATCGATTTTCAAAACAATTGTGATTAAATCGCATTTTCATTTCTTAAATTGATCAAAGTTTGAAAATGTACTTGTATTATAAGAAAATAAAATATTTATTCAAAAATTCAGTTCTACGGTAACACATAAAGTCGATATGTTGAAATTTTTTTACAAAATATAAAATCTGATTATTTTAAGTAGGTATAATCTAGTAAGATTTAAGGTGTAAATTGGTTTCTATTAGTTTTAAGAGCAATTGATCATCAATAATACTTAATAGAAAAGCCCAACTCCCTCCAATCTCCTTAATATTATGTTATATAGTATATAATCGAACATATGTTTTCATTATAAAAAATCATTACATCTTTTTTTTTAGATTCTGAGCGGAGCGAGGAATGTATTGATTTTACCATGATGTGTTTGTTTTTCTTATTATTATATATTTTTTTTGTGTCTGTAATCACGCTTTGGGGCAATAAACATGCTTCGATTTTTGACTTCAGTACCTTATCGGACCAGAAAATGAATCTAGTTGGTAATTTGGGTAGTTAAAAGTAAAAAATTCACAATATTTTTTAAAGTAACCGGGATAAACAAACTAAAAATTAATGAAAAAATGGGAATTTTTATGCACAATCAGTTTTCAATAAAATCGATTATGGTTTTTGATGTAACATTAAAACAAATGACCATAAATACATGAAATTTTCACTAAATTTTTATGTAAGTATAATCTGTCCAACATACAATTTCGAAAAAATTGTGACTTAAGTTGAATTATTTATAAGGAAGTGCAATTTTCGATCATTATTATTTTTTTTTTTTTTAAATTGATATCGATAAAAGTTTATTTGTTGGATAGAAAAAGTTGAAGATTTAATTCAAGACACCTAATACATCATTACAATAGCAGTTGAAAAATATTAATATAATTAGGCAATAGTTTGTTTGATGGTTTATCTATTCTTGTTCCGGGGACCCAATGCGAGTTTTTATTTTCATTATACTAAACGATTATGGACCTATTGTTATAATTTTTCTTTTGATAAATAATTGCTGTTTTAATAGTGTCATTGTAAATATAAATATCGTGATTATAATAATCAGCCATTTCGGCTAGTTCGCCATCGGACATCCAATAATTGGGCACCTGTTTAATGTTCAATATTTGTAAAATATCGGCTTTAGAAGTAATTTTGTATGATTTTTTATCATTTAAATCATTACATATAGCATAAATGCCACAGTTTTCATCTCCTACGATATTTTTTCTGGGCTTATAATTTTTATGTATTGATTTTATTTTATTATCATCTTTTATACTAATGTTTATATTATAATCGTTTTATTTATTTACTTATGTTATTCATGTTGTTATTATTGCGTTTATCATTTTCGAGATTTCGAGATTATTAATGTTTGGTTTTATTTTATAATTGGTATTGTTGTTAATGTTATTTATGTTTTTAATTATTTTATTAAATTGGAAATGGTCACGTATTAAATTTATAACCTTTTGATGTTCATGATTTTTCAATTATTAGTTATGTGCGTTTTATCTTTATGACAAATTAGAAGATCGATATTTGTGTTTAGAAATTCTGTAAAAATTAATTGTTTAATAACTGTAACTGTCCAATTACATTTAACTTTTCTTGAGGCAATTTTAGGTACCTATAGTAATTTTGAATCAATATAATTTTTGCATCTATTTTTTAAGTTTTGAATAGTAAGTTTTATATCATCATATTTAAGTTTAAGAAAATATTCTCGTATTTTTTATTAAGTGATAAATTATTTTATTTCCTATTTTTATTGGAATTGCGTCGCTTATCTGTGGTTTTAATATTTCAGGTAGGGGTGTTGTGTCTCCAAATATTGTTTTTATTTGATAAGCTATTCTTTTAAATATTTTTAAATATGCAGATATACAATGAGCAATTGAGTAGTTAAATGCTACATGAAATATTATTATGCAATATGTCAGTGATTTCCTCTAAGATATTATTAATATTTGTTTTGGATAGATATGGTATAAGTTTGTGTTGTAATTGAATCATTTAATGATAGTGTTTTATTATAAAAGTTGATAATAGGTTTGTGATAATGGCTATGTAGAATATTGTTTCCTATTATTATATTATGGCATGTTAAATTTTTAACAGTAAATACTGATGTTTCAAAATCATTAGAATTGATTTTAAGTTTAATTATTGTGGAACCATATTATTAAGTTCAGCACGAATAAATAAAGGTTAAGAAATGTGATTGATTTGATGAGTAATTGGTGGTTTTTTACTGACAATAAAGGGTAACAGTGAGTGTCAGAAAAAATGTTTATTGTTTATTAGTTTTTTTGAATCGAAAATTTTCTATAAGTTTGTGCTGAAGTCCTACTGTACCGCACAATTGACAATTGATCGGGTTATTTTTAAATCTACAATTTTCTATAGAATAATTATTTCCAGAACAAATTGTACATTGCGTTTTGTTATTGTTGCTTGAAGTATTTGTGTTTCTAAAATAACAAAATCCCGTGATATGATTATCTTTAAAGTATATTTCGCATTTTTTTTATGTTCTTTCTTCTGTTATTCTGTTGTTTGGAAAAAAGTTGCGATTCTTTTTAAAATTATAGGGTTTATAAGGATTATTATTTTTAATTTTGGGTTTTATTATGTTTTCCATATCGTTTTTAAATTTATTATTATTTTCATCAAGCAGATTTATTTTTTCATTGAATTCATTTGATATTTGATTTAGTTTATGAGTGATTATGTCAGTTTTTATTTCGGAAGGAGATTGATTTATTTCACCCGTTATCATGAGTTCTACCATTTCATATTTTCTTATGTTGTCTTTTAAAAATTTTAGAGATTAGTTATCTAATATCCCAATATCTGGCAGTATTTGGCTCAAGACCCTTCATTATATACCTAATTATTTCTTGTTGGGTCATTTCAGAATCTATACTTCTACAAAGTGATTCAATTTCATCAATATATGTCATAAGTAGTTCATCATATAATTGCTTTCTTTTCTCGAGTAATAATCGAAGCATATCTGTATGAGCAATGGGTTCGGATTCAGTTAAAAGTTGTTTTTGTAAGTCAGCCCATTTATTGAAATTTTGATCTTCAATGTTTTCATAAAAGGTTAGTGCTGGGTCTTGTAAAAACGTAGGTAAGGTATATATAGCAATTTTTCTTGTTCATTCCAACCATTAATAGAATATGCTCTTTGATTTTTTTTTAAAAATGCATCTATGCTCTCAGATGAAGGATTGAAAAATATACTAGGCTTGAAATAGGGTTTTTTACTATCCATCGTATTTATTGTTTTGGTTAGGTATGATAGGGCTTAGATACATATCATTACAATAACATTTACTATAACTTTGCTGAATATAAATTGTATGCTATAAATATTATCTAAAAATATAACTCCGCCGTCTTTGGCAGATTATCGAACAACTATACTCGTGGGTATTATTAGCTGCAGCTTTGGCTAATATTATTAATGTTTTATTGTTGATGTATTACATATTTAAACACTTGGATGCTTGATCAGAACGTACTATATCACATTTTTTTAAAGAAATTATATGTTCTAATAGATAGTATTAGATTATTACTTATATCATATACTATGGATGTAGCCACTCGGTATATGCTTGTGTATTAGATTTGAAGCCAAAATGACTGAAAATGTTAGAGCCTTGGTTATTACTGCGCATGCGTAAATGATTGATAATAGTATATATATATATATATTATATATATCAAATATTAGTATGATTATTTCGATAAATACATTTTGTGATTTTTATGAATTTAATAATGATTAAATTTATTAAATCTGTTGTATAAAATTAACAAAAACCAATGTTGATTTAAAAATGCGTTTTTATAAATTTAATAAACTGTTTATTAATTCAATGTATATCTTTCTTAAATTAATGTTTGGGTATATTATTAATTATACCGATAAAATTTATTGATTTTACCTATGAACTTTCTTAACTCAATAATATATTTTTCAGACTAAAAAAATAATTATTATTTTAACATAGCAGTATTTATTAATAAATGATAAGTAATCATTATTGAATTTACTAATGAATTTTCGTTCAGTGTATAGTACCTATATGACATTATGATCATATTATTTTTTGTGATAATTTATTAACCAATCAGAATTACGCGCGTGCGCACAAACAGTCGGGGCTCTGGGTTATTCTGGCTTCAAGAATTAGCCCGATGGCTTCATCCATTGTATATGATCTAAGGATTATTAAACAAAACTAATTAAAAAGTGTGATATCACCTATTCCTATGGTTTAGGGAAGGGATGTTCTTTGTAACATTGTGTATCAGATTAAGGTAACAGTTCCAGGGATTTTACTGAAGTTAAAAGATCAAATAATTTTGGTTAGTATATATTATTATACAGCACAAGAAACGATATTTTATTCAATGAAAAAAAAAATGTTATCAACTTATAACTTTTATATAGTAAAATGTTCAAACTTTTAATTTTTGTATAAAATAACTTGATACTTATTGTAAAATCTTGAGTGGCGTAAAAAAAATGTAATTGTGTATAATATATTATACTACTTATTGAATTAAAATATATTTTATGAAATTTAGAGCTTGAGACAAAACTTACATTTATAATATACTATAATATTTTGCAGTTTTAAACTTGAGATTCTTATTTGAAATTAAAAGTTTTATTTTAGAAATGAAAATTGATTATTTTTCAGTATTCTGTATAAGATTTAATTAGAATATAAATAAGTGTTTTTATAGATAAACCACGGGAAATTGTCGCAATTAATTAATTTAATTTGTAAGAAAATACTAATTATTCTTAAGGTATTTTAAAATTAATGATATTAAAAAGTTTTAATTGTTTTAAATATAGCACAAGTATTCATGACATATTTACTATCCTTTAATATCCAATTAATATATATTTTTAAATATTTATTCTCATTTTTTTTATTTAACAACAATGAAAAATAATTTAAATACATCTATATTTTAAAAATAATTATAAATATTTTATACACAGTTAGTGCACTCAAAAATATTATACAAATGCAAAAAATATTTATGGTAATTCCTATTTAAGTACATATACCTACAACCTGATTTCCTAATGAACTTTATTTTGTACCTATGTAAATTACAGCTTGTATTTTGTATTTTAATTTTATTTGTTCTAACATTTTTGGAAGTTTATTACCATTGTTTGTGATGTTTGATTGAAAATTTCGACTTAAATTATAAGCTAAAATGATTTTTCATCTTAAAAATAAATTATACTGTTTAAAAGCAAATAGTTTTTATTTTATAGAATGAAATTTACATAATTATCACAAAATTAATAGTGATTAGAATACCTAATTTTATATATTTTAGTACTCAATAAAATATAGGATAGACTTTAAAAAAATAACTACCCTAATTTCTACAAATTTAAGTCAGATACCTACAAAACTCAAAAAGATTAATTATAACAATCTAATGGAAAATCGTATAAATTTAGTTAAAGCTATAGTTAACCTAATATTTCAAATATATATATATTACTATAAATAATATAAGTATATGACTAACAAAAAATTACAGTCAAAGGCATGTAAATGGTGTCAATAATATTTGTATTGAAGATTTTTGGAATTTCAGTGTAGACCTGTTTCATATTTTCTTTATTATCGAATAGCAATATAGTTCTTATATATATATACTCATTAACAATAAGCAGACATATTAAAATAATATTCTAATTTAATTATTAAAGAACGTATATTAGTTTTACAATGAATAATATTTATTTGTTCACCCATCATTTTTCTTAGATTACCTAAGTTTTATAAAAGTTTGAAGAATCATTATTTATCATATATGATATTTTAAGAATCTATTCGATTTTTATTAAGCAGATTATTTTTGATTTGCTCTGAAAAAAAACAACAAAAAGTAAGAAAAATTTTTAAAATTTATAGTACATTCCTTTTAACAAACCCGAACAAGGTTATTTTGTTGTACATATTTGACATATTTTAAATAACAAAGCATTCTTCAACTTAAACCTTGATGTTTACAGTTCAATCATTTCATGTCTGTTGTATTTTAAATATAACGAACAAATTAGAAATATTGTTTGACGTTTATTTTAAATAATAATAATATAATAATATGACAGATTAAACATCATTACAAAAAACTAGACAACTTAATAACTAGTGAGACGCGACTACTCGAGAGTGACGTACCCACGGAGTAACGTCGTAACGGACAAAAGAATATGATAACAAGTACTCTAAGTACAGTGTTACCATTAGTGTTACCTTAACACAACAATGTCGTTGGTTGGACAAAATTCTATATTATCAGAAAAGGAAGAATTGAATTATAATTCAATATCCAGTTAACTTTGGATACAAAAATTACCACCACGACAGAAGAATAAGTAAAAAACAACTCAATAGAAATAATAATTAGGGCTCAGAACCACACCTAAATTATAGGTAAATAAAATTTGCATTGAAGTTTTTTAATTAAGTTTATCAAGTCTAAATATGTAATGATAAATACATTTAAACAGATTCTGAATGTAATAATTATAATTTTATATTAGGCACTTATTTCTTCATGTGAATATATTATATTATTATGTTAGGGATGTACCTAATTATTTCATTGTAAACACATTTTAAATGTTTTCAACTATCAAAAATAAATATCCAAATGCATTTGATATAATTATAAAAAAAAAAAATTTTATGCACGATATTCATTTGAATATACCTCCATCATCATGTCCATTTAATTTCGATGTAGTTATTCGAATTTTAACACACGTCCAGGACTACGTGCACTCTCCACACAGGGAAAAATTATATAAATATTTTACCTATACTAAGTACCTAATCATGATTTTACATTTTTATACAGGAGTGATAAATTATTAAGCATGTGTTAGTTCTGAACCTAGGTACTTACTTTTGTATTTGTCAATGTTTTAGTGGTTTAGATTTTTTTTTTTTTTTAACATCCGAGTGACTTCATATTATGTTTTTACTTTTGTATACTGATAATAATAAGTACAACATACACACACATGGTCACGCACAAACACACAGATACATGCGCACGCGGTGATAATGTTGCAATCGAGTTCTCGTGCGATGTTCGCAAAACCATAGCTGAAGCAGTGTAACGGAACATTTTGCGACAAATCATATACAATATAATGACATAGATGGTATTATTATTATTATTATACTATGCGCGATATCGTAAAAGAATAAAATAACTTACGGAAAAGTTATTTTATGGGATCCGCAAAAACTGACGATGGTTTTCTGGGAGGAAGTGGTCGAGGACGGAAAAGAAATTGCATAGCAAATAATACGACGACGACGATATTCGACCGCAAGCGTCGGACTATATACATACAATATGCACACGAGGTAAAGCTCGCTACGAGTATATGATACGAAAGGGCATTATGTATACATATAATATACGAGTAATATTATATAAATTCATATGCGCTATAGATCACAAAAAAGAGATCATTGTGTTCCAAAGCTGCAGTTCCTGCTGCCGGGACGTCGAGATGTAATGCTGTATTATGTGCAAAAAAACTTTTCACGACCCGACCGACGAAAACGTCATCCAGCATTTTGAGTTTCGGTGTTTTTTTATTTTAAATTATATATATGTATATACACTTTGTTTTGATTTTTTTCTTACGCCATCGACCGCTATAACCCTTTTTTCCTTCCAGCTTTTTCACGTCGTCGTCGTCGCAACCGGATGATATCCCTTCTCCTAACCACTTCCGCGAGGACGATTCAAATCCGATATCATATCACCACCGTTTGTCGGTTGAAATATCTGTTGACGTAGCCATAATATGTATAGTAAGTTATATACTTTTATCCCAGACGCGTGCACATGCATATCCGTTGTCTAAAATCTATCACAGTCAGCACGGTCCTACGGAAACGGCAAAAAATAAAGAATGAAAAACAAACGAACACACACATACACACATTCTATCGTAACAATAAAACCCCGTGTAAGAGTGAACTGAAATGTCATGATGGACATTTTTGACTTTATTCGCACTGTATATGTGGGTAACAGATATTATAGGTACTTTTCAATCTGGGAAAAAATAATAATGCACACCGACAGGCGACAACCAACCCCACCGCGTTCCCATAATATATTGTCAGAAGAGATAACAATACAAATCCGGATGTTCGACATCCAGCCGACGTTTTTTTAAAATACATCTATACATTATTTATTATGTATTAGGTACCTACGGGAAGAGGAATATGGTGTCATTGTTGACGCGAACAACATGTTTGGTTATTAATTATTAATAATAACTTTTGTCGCTATAACACCGGCTATTGTTGTTCGACGTATTTTTCTCGCCTATTGCACGACTACTATATGGCGTTTCATGGCCGTGGTTGAAGGCATAGGCCAATATTTGATGAAATTTCTAGGGGTATGGTGGATAAATATTTCTTTGCATACCTATATTGAACTAGCGACTTCATTTTTCGTTATTAATTGCTCAAAAAACTATTATAATTTCATGATATATAAATTATGATAAAACAAAAATTACGGACGTTTCGTCAAAGCGAGTCCGCTCAAGTCACTCGATCACATAGAACACGATTTTCATGATCGCTGGTCTAGTCACAGTTTTGTCCATTATCTATTTTTTTGAATCTTACAGAAATCACAAATGGTTTAAACGATTAACAACGACATAAATAATTGTAATCAATAAGTGATGTCAAGTATCTTAACATCAGCTGCAAATTCCATTATATAGTAATGTTACAAATTTAACAAATTAAGATTTACAAACATAATTAATTAACTACAGAGATTATACAATTTTGATTGTTTAAGAAAATTAATTATGTTTAAGTTATGTTCATGATTGGATCTTAGTGCAGTGTCCAGGTTATGTGGAATCTTCTGTTCGATCCGATCTTGATCATACTAATTTAAACAGTCAGCTATAAAATATTAAACGTAAAGTTCAGTTCCACGTGTATGGCCAATTGGAGCATCCTCTCTAGCCAATTTGGAAACCGTAGATGATTCTGGTGTAATCAATGTGTAGTCTGCTAAGAATAGTATCTTCTTTATGGCCGAGATTTGGATTTGTTCATCGATTTTTCATCTTTTTATTTCATTTGATTTTGTGTTCTATAATCTTTGGCATTTAATTTTGATTTTTTCTTTAATTTTTTTTCCTCTTGCTATATTTTTCTAATCAAAGGATTTACATAATTATTGATAGAAATTTCAACTTGTTCATCAACTAATTCAGATAATTAGTGTCCGGACATCCACATGATGTTAAACACATTTTATAATAGTTGTTACACATTTGTAATATAAAAAATACCTCCAAAACTCATCATTATTGTAATAAAATGTTTGTTTTTAATTTCTTCCTTTTTTGTATAATTTAATCTTTGAAAAATTATATACTAAAGTGAAGATAAAGTGAATATAGAAATTTGTACAAAAGTCGGGGCTTTAAAATTATCCACGAGAGTCCAATAAGTTTACATTAGTGAATCCCTACAGTAAAGTTACATATATTTGTTTTTATTTTAGAGAAGTGAAAAGGATATTAATTTTTTTTCTATTATCCATTATAGTTTGTAATTTCTAATGGAAATAAAGTCATGATAAATATCGAAACAGAAATATCCTTAACTATCATTATTATAATTTGATATATTTTGATTACATTTATTAGTAAAAAAAATACCTAATAAACCTAAGCAAATATACCTAAGCTGCTATTTGCGTATTAAATAAATTAATCACTAAACATTTCAAGGAATGACAAAAAGTTTATTTTCATTAACAATATTGTATTAAAAACTAAAATATAAATCAACTATTATCGGAAATGATATCTTGTGAGTCGAATTATCCATAATGAACTCGTAGCAAGCTTTTTGTTTGATAATTAAACAATAAACACAAATAAGTTATTGTATTCTATATAGGTAGCTAAATATATATAACATGATTTCAAGTTTTCCCGTATTTTAAGATAACATTATATGTGTTCACTCAACAGTTTGAAAATAGGGGGGAAATACAAATCCATCGTAATAATTATTTATTTTAATTTACAGTACCTCCGGATATATTAGACTACCCAACCAGCACCGATATAGCGGTGAGGGAAGGAGGTAATGTTTCGATGCAATGTGCTGCCTCCGGATTTCCTACTCCCAGTATCACTTGGAAAAAAGAAGGTGGCCTTTCGTTTTCCTTAAGCCCCAACACTGATGGTAAGTCATAATTAATATAATATTAATTTTTAAGAGTATAATATATTATTATAGAAATCAGAATATGAGTATTTTCATCCCACGAATATGGATAAAAATCCATTATTATTTTAAAATTGATAGTTCAGAAATATCAGAAATGTATTAATAAAAAAAAATTAAAAAAACGTTGCTGGTGCTATTATAATAGTTCACAATTAGAAAACTTAAAACTTCATAATTTCATTAAATAACATTTTTTTGTTCAATCATTATCAAAATAAAAAATGTCTAGGTAGGGAAATAAAAATTGTATTAATTAAATATTTTGAATATCATTTTTATTACAACCAGAATAGAATAAATTGCGGGATATCAACGATGGTTATTTGTAATAAGAATACCAATGATATTTAACAAATAAAATAGAATCACCATCATTTTTTAGTAGCGAAATTTGAGCTGATTATGGTACTGTGGAAATAATACAGTGATCACTGACATAAAATAAGCAGCAAGGTATTCAGTCTGTTACTGAATTTTCACTTACAAAAGAAATGGAGAATACATAAATAATAAATATAAATAAAATATTATATACCTACCATTACAGTTTAAATAAAAATGGTATAGAACTACTATCCAAAACGTTTATTAGAAGATAAATAATATTAATAATAATAATAATACAAGTAATAATAATAAGGCTAATAATGAAATAAGTATTAGGTAACAACTAAGCAGAAAGCAATTTAATTTTAATTCAATATTAAGATTCTTTCTTCATGTACAATAACGGAAATAAATGATATCTATAGAAAAGGTGTTTATAGTAAAATGGTTAAGATACGCCTTATACGCCTCATTTTCACTGACGATAAAGTAAAATTTCTGCAATTTAATACATATCATTAGATAATGTATAACATTTATTATAATTCAACGTGCATTCGTGACAAATAACCATTCGGTGACTATGGTTGATCGCTAAATAGTTTATTATTTTGTAATAAAATAAAATACACTTTGTTCATGTGAAAATTTTAAAAGACTATTCACTTTACGTAAGTGTTGAATAAAAAAATATGCTGTGATATGATACATAGTAAATATATATATATATATATATATAGCAGTTAAAGATAATTATTATGTTTTAATTAAAACTGGGATCTATATATTGTATTTAATTTAAACAATTATATGTAATACAAATATAAAAATAATTTAGAACTCATTATTATTTATTTGAAAAATTCATAAAACTTAAAGAATAAGTATTATTATTGTTATTATTATTCAAAATAACTAAATGTTTTATCTTCAAGTATGACCGTACATTATATAAAAGCGTTAACGATAAACATACAATTGATAATTTGTCATCAGTTTAGAAAAATATGAATATAATATACTTAGATTAAAATATGCATGATCGTAGATTTATATTGTTCAAAATTTAAGAGCCGCTACAAGCTTATTATTTATGTCGACAGCGTATTCACATAAACATAAATTATTTTCAATACAGTAAAAAAAAATAAAAAAAATATTTAACATATAATATGTAATATAAAACTCAGATTATTTTATTCAAAAAGTAATTCAGTTAACTATATGATATATGCAGTAAAAGACTGAAGAACCCTATTTTAATTATAATGTACCATACTTATTTACATAATGATTTATTTGAAACAAATATAAAAACTACCTAAATAACATTTTATTGTCTTATAATGACTAAAGTTTTTATACCCACTGCTGAATCAATATAGCATATTATTAAATACAATTTACAATTATTATAATATGACACGTATAATAGTCAATTAATGTATACGTTATTATTTACTCCATCGATTTTCGTGACTCGAGACACAATGTCTTCTTAAGTTGGATCGATCATTATTTAACATGCACGGGACTATATAATAATATGCTCTACGTTCGAGTCCTCTCGTCATATAGTTTAATGAGACAATGGAAAATACATCTTGTCGCGATTTCGCATCGTGTAACAACGATGAGCTTGTTACGAACGCTGTTTTAACGTTTCAAAAGCTTGTATACCGCGTTCTTTCTTTATAGCCATATTTTCATAACAATATCAAGACCGTATGATGACGTTAATAATAATAATAATAATAATACTCTTTAGTTTGACTTTTGACTAATAACCAAAATAACAACATCCAAAGTTATATAGCCGTATTATATTGTTATGGCCTCTGGATATCTCACCGTCATAGCGTCGAAGAAAGGATACCAAATATAATATGGCACAGAGAAAACTATCCGGAAAAAAGTTCAAAGTTATTCGATTATCTAACTATATCTTCGTGTATCTACTATAATATAGAAAAACGAACAATTTAAATACTATAAAACGGAGAAATTTTTATGATTCTTGCGACGAATTATTTATTATTATTTTTTCCATATAACAAAACCTACTCATTCGGTCGATATTTTTACAACTTGCTCATAATATATATATATACGTGCATAAAGAATGCAAAGTATAAAATTTTTAAATTAAAATTCTATAAAATGTATTGACTAAGTATAAAATACGTCACCTATATTATGTAGGTAGTGGAAAACAATTCTTTTGCCGCAATGTCGCGGGTCACGAACTGTTTGTTGTTTTTTGTATTATTATTATTATTATTTAATTTGTACAACAAATCAGCGCATGAAGTAGATTTATCGGTAATGCTACCGTAGACTAACACGAGATTAATGGAACTTTGTGCGTATTACATTTTTAGCGTCGTGCTTACAGAGTGAATGGCGTTGCGACCACAAGTCGAATTGGAATCGTGTTGATAAATATTTAAGCCGTTGTGACATATAGCGTTTGATGGAATCACAATAAAATCATACTGTATAAATAATTTAATATTTTATTATATTACTTTATAAAGGTCGTACATGATTAGTCTCGCACATAGTATACATGATATGTAACAGCTACATGCAATATACGGTCTGAAATGACTAAACAAGACAACGAATATTAAACGATTTGGTTCGTATTCAAATCTGTTTATTCATTGCGACCCCGAATTTATTTTATCACAAACCTTCAAGTAAGAACTTTCCATTTAATATACAAATTTATAAATTGCATCCATACATTTATTTAAGTTTGAACCAAACAAATACTTAACATACATAGTACAGTTGTGATTTCGAGGTTTAACACATTTTAAATTATAGAACTCGTAATAAACAATAATATATTTTTTTCAACGTATCAAAAAGCTTAAAAAATTTTAAGTAAAAATGTTTTTATAACCTTTAGTTTTTTCTATAACTTATAATTTTTTAGTTGTATCTCTTAAACGTGTATCAAAATATCGCTAATATTTTCAGCCAAATAATATATCATAATCATAAATTATATCTCGATTATACAAATAGATTTATGTTATATTATATTGTAATTTAGTCTTAAATGAAATTATTTATTGAATTTATAATTATTAACTGTACAAATCAGGTAAAACTAATGCACATTTTACAAATTCTTCCATGATTATTATAACATTTATTTTGAGATATAATTGTGTTCAACTAATAGCAGAAATGTAAAAATGCAGAAAACACTACATAGATAACTAAATAACTTACTCCGAGAAATATAAGAGGGAAAAAGGATTTTTTTTAATTTAATTTTTTACCGTGTTAAAAATGTGTGCTTTTTACATTTATTTCTATTTTCATTCTAAAGATAGTAGTTATAACAGTTTATGATATAATAAAATATATGTTATAACCTTATTTTTAATTATTTGTTTCCCGTATAAAATCGTATGCAAATCTAAGTAGCTTAATTATTAACTAGCCTATTTTTCAGTTATGGAATTTCGAATTAAATTATAGCTTTGGTTTCAGATTTAGATATTAAAAATAATATCATTGACTGTTAGTTATATAATATTATGTACACATAATTTTTAAATAATTTACCTAATAAAATATTAACAATATTGTTAAATGTATTTATAGTATAAAAAATAATAGTTGAATATTATTGCCGAAAAAATATTCAAATAACCTATATTATGTAGGTTATATTATATTAGCTATGCATATTATGATTATAATTTATTTAAATATTTTATATTAATTATGTATACAATCGATGTATTATTTTATAGTAAAATCTATAAAACATTGTAGGTCTGTTATAATTAAAAAAGAATATTTAAATGCAATTTCTTAGCTTTTTTGAATAGTTTTCCAAACTCCCTGCTCAAACGTATTTAACTTATTTAATTATTTTAAATTAATATACTGGCATCAAAGTAATTCTTGTTCAATAAACTCTGAAATCTCTGTTATTTGCAACGCATATCAAGCTTGATATTGGCTAAATAATGTTTAATATCATCATTTTATCTTAATAAAAAGTTATTTTTTAATTATGTGATAATAATGTGTGATATTATAGGTAATATATTAAAAAGAATGGCAATTAAATAAGCATAAAACTGAATAACTAATAAATACATAGAATATGCAAAAAGTTTATTGCATGGGCTATAAACATAAATAACGTCGAATTAAATAAATATATTTATACAAAAGAATAAGTTGTTAAATATAATTTAAGTATAAATGGTTTTTTTTTTTTTAATATTTCAGAGTAGAAATTAAGATTTATAGGAAGGAAATAACATAAAAATTAAATTTAAAAAAAAAATACATTTTAAAAAATACAAAGAGGAATTCGAAGGATAAACAAGTTAAATTTGACTGACATTTATATACTAAGATGGATACACTTGTTTGGAACAAAAAATGATTTTTCGGCATGCGCCTTATATACTCGTAATTGCTATAAAAAGCATTTTATTCTTCAATATACTATAATTAATGTTAACGATGAATTTGTTTTAATAATAATATAACGAGAGAATGTTATAAAATAAACATTTCATTTTTTCATACATAACACATTTTGTCTAACGTGTCTCGTAGATACCTGGTTCTAAATTGCTTTAATTTGATGGGCGTTGACAGTCATCATATTAGATCTACCATAGTTGGTGGACAGTGGGTCAAAATCATTTGATTTTTTAATTTTTAAATACAAATTTATGTCAGATAATTTGCACATTGTGGAACTTGTCTACTTTATGAATAGGCTGTGGAATATCTTGGTTTAATAATAATATTAGTATGAGTTACATTTTCAAACAAAAAATATTGTAGGTATCATTTGAAATTTAAATTTAAAGATACTTTAATAAGCATGATGGTTATTTTCAACATTTTATTTGGAGATCTGGAAGTGTAAAACTATTTTTTACAGTTAAAAAAAATGTAAATATTAAATAAATATATTTACGTAAAGATAATTATATGCCAAAAACATGGCATTATTAATTATTGGAAGTTCTCAAATTTATGGTCGATAAAATGAACACTTCATTTGATGTAATAAAACTCATATTACACAACGATACTTGGATTTGATTAATATAAAATTATAGTTATATTGACTACGCACAGGCGCCTACTAAACGAACTGTTATTATATTATAATCGGCATTGCGACTTGTATTTCGTTGAAATACACGCTCGAAATCATTATCACGCCATTTTAAGCATTTAGTATAGCGTTGGAAAACGGAGGTAGTTAAAAAAAAAATGCATGTAAAGTGTTTTCTGAATTCTGGATATAAATGAGGATAACAAGTGCACTAGCTGATATCGTTAAAACGCAATCGCTATCAACCACTCGACGAATTCGAGTAAAAAAAACCAACGTCATTCAAAACGATATTTGTTTTGGTAATAATAAATATTATAAATATTATATCGTTGGATCGGTGGGTTGTCAATTGTCAGTGAATATTTAGAAAATATGTGTAGCGTACTAATGTTCAAGTGTGACTGGTCGTTTGGGATACGGTAATGATCCCGAGAATGGTGGTCATTGGTCAACTTGTGGAAATGTTGTGTTAGGATCCATTTACGATTATCAAATATTATTACAAAGTTTGATTTGTTTATGATTTTTGTTTAACTGAACCAATGGATAAAATGAATTGCACAAAACAAAAATATAGGTAGCTCGAGTTCATTATATAAATAAATAAATATTTCAATAAAATTGACACATATTGGGCTAGTATTAAAAAAAAAAAAAAAATAGATAGTATAACAATAATCGTAACAAAGATTGATATTTTACATTGAATACATCACAAACTACAAACCTTCTAAGTTTATCTAGTTATTTTATTTAATCATTACCTACTTAATTTAATAATAAATGCCTATTTTCGAATAGTTGTTGCGCTTAGCTCAGGCTACATGCAACGGCCTTTATCGGTTTTATCCCAAAAGATATTATTCCGATGAATCTAAAATATACGAGTTTAAAATTAAATTAAAATAGAATAAAGTTTCTCGAAAAGTAAACATCAACATTGTACAGACTGTCAACTTCTAAAAACTAGACACTGCACCTAGTGACTACAACCAATATATTATCTGGGTTAAACTTTTTCGTATTATTATTAATAGTTCTACTAAGTAAGGTTATTCCGATGGTCTATTATTTGGTCAAAGGAAAGAAATCTCTTAAGTTCCTCTGGACCTAATACTTCTGAAACTGATCCAAAAAAATTGGGCATTGGGTATTGGAGTATTCAGTCCTGTTCTCAGCTTTATTAAAGATTTTTGGGATCGTCATTTTTCCCAAATCATATTAATGAAAGGTTCAGATCTTAAATTATTAAAGTACTGCAGAATAAACCATTTACGATAGAACAAACTTATTCTAGTTAATATCAGTAAACTTTGCTCATCTACATTTATAGGCCTTATATCAACATCATGAAATACCTAAAGTAACTTCTCAAACGCATGAAACAAAAATTAAGAAGATTTCTTAAACTAATAAATAAAAAAAAAAATGGTTAGTTACTTTCATCAAGTAATTTCTTTCCATATAACAATATTAAATGAATTTCAATCATCAAAATATATTCTCATTATTTCCGAAGTACATATATTGCATAATACGAGTATATATTTTTAAATACTAAAAAAAATTACACCAGGACGCATACGCTAATAATTCTTTAAAAAAATTGGATATATATTTAAATACCATAATTGTACAACCAATATGATTCGTATTATACTCAAGAACTAATACATTATGTTTGACGTAACATTTATGAAAGATTTTCAAGAGACGTTGTTCTTTTCGAATGTATAGAACGTTTGCTCTATTTTATTATGGATTGTACACGGCAGATCCATTGAGGATTTAACAGAATGACCCAAAGTGAGCGTCAAACATCAATTACCCTTTTCCGCTGCCAAAGCAGAAATAAAATATCAGGGCTTGATAAAGCCCGTTCGCGAAACGTGACGAGTAGGATGTCGAAATTTTGATTTTTTTTGTATAATATGCCTATTTGTCCGTGAAAATGGCACGTAATCACCACCGTATACGTCCGTCTGTTATTTTTGAGCAGTATTTGATATCAAATTTTAAACGTCATCATACACACAAATCATATTTTCATATTGTACGTGCAAAAGTAACTCAGTTATTTTGACGATAACTTTAAATCAACATTAAATATGAATTAATCCATACAATATAACCACAGCAATAGCAATCGATTACTTATTAAATATGAAATCGTTAAATCAAATATCTGTCTTATCTGTAGTTGCGTAATTAAATATAATCTAAGTTGATAATGTATAATATGAAACAATTTTCAAAAACGATGTTGTATAATATAAAATTAATTCGAAGTTTAGATTTAAAACTATTTATACCTGATGATATTAAATCGCATTACTTAAGAAACAACATTTTGTTATTATGTTCGAATTTTAGTTCATTCAGTGTCTCTATTTAATTGGTCTAAATGTGTAATTTATAAAATAATTTATTTATACCAAGATTTGTATTACACGATACTATTCATATAAAAACATTCAGATTGCTATAATTCAGACTGTCAGATTGCTATAAGTTTCAATAACGTTTAATGTTTCGTGAATTTATTTCACATTAAGTCTAACGTATCATAGATTATGTAAATTTTGTGCATAGTAGATGTTAGATGAATGATTAATTAAAATTGTTTGTATTGTAAATATTTTAAGGAAATAGCTCATTATATAACGTACCACATATGTCATAATATAAGATAGCAAATAATGAATGTGAATAAATAATACATTGCATACCTAAATATATATTACCATGCAATTTTATCGACAATTATATATTTTGAAACGCATACCTGTGACATATTATTATTAATTAACTTAAATTAATTTAATTTAAAATATAGATTTCATTCTTTGTTTAAATGAGGGGGCGTTACAAATAATAACAATCTATCAACGTTCTTAATGACGTAGATAAAATGCGAGCACGTGTAATACCTTCATGGAAGCCAATTATTATTAATTCCCTCCAACACGTACAATTATCTCCAATATTCTTGACATCTCTTTCACGTAGAAGTTCTCACCTTCTTTTCTTAAATTGCTTCTTAGTCGTAATTGTATACAGATTCTCGATTCCTATTACGATCTACTATACACGTTAAATTGAACATTTGATAGTAATTATGGAGTTTTTTAGCAAACATTTTTTATAGCGGGATAAGAAGTAAGTAAAAATAATAATGTGATAGAATTCCAATACAAATTCTAACATATACATTTTTTTGCCTATAAAATTTTTTAAAGTTTATAATATAATGCATAAAAAAAATTAAAATGTTAACCTGATGTATGGTATATTGGTATGACCATCAAAATGCTTATTATGCTTAATATATTGCTTATTCATAATATAATATAATTAGAGGAATTTCTTTGTTTTATTGAAATATAATATTATTATTTTTTATCATCTACCTTTTATTAATCTACATAAATATCATCGATTAAATTGTAATAGATATGTACATTATACATAATACGTGTACTACAAAGTATAATAACAAACTTTATAGCTGGTGGATATAATCCAGGGCATAACAGTACTATTTGAAAAATAAAGTAATATTTCATATTTGTAACGGAAATTTGTTACACTTTATATATCAACCACTGTTTTGTTTAAAAGTGTCAGCCATTTAAGATACTATATCTATCAGCTTTAAAATATTATACCTATATTTTATTTACCAGATTCAATATTATTGCAGGTAGCAATTGTCCGCGATTCTTTTATAATTTAATAATAACGGTAACCGTATTTTTAAATCGAACCCATTAATTATTTTGAAATAAATAAATAAATAATATATTCAAATCGTTTTTAAACCAAAAAATTAAGTATGTAATTATGTAATCGAATCGTTATCTTAGACAAAAAATGTATAATATAGAACTGATATAAATTATTAACTATAATATTATAATATGTACATTTAATTATAATTGTAATATAGTTTATTTCATGCAATATTACAGACATAGGTTGAAGAGAAAAAATCTATAACTTTTGAATTGACATATTATAGACCCATCGATTTTAAAAAACAATTGTGATTAAATCGTATTTTCATTTCTTAAATTGTTCAAATTTTGAAGACGTACCAACTTGTATTATAAGAATATAAAATATTTAATCAAAAATTTACTTATACAATAACACATAAAGTTGATAAGTTCATATATTTTTACAGAATTTAAAATCTGATTATTTTAAGTAGGTATAATCTAGTAAGGTTTAAGGTGTAAATTGATTTCTATCAGTTTTAAGAGCAATAATTGCTCATCAAGAATTCTTAATAGAAAAGCCCAACTACCTCCAACCTCCTTAATATTATGTTATATAATATTATATACTCAAAAGTATGTTTTCATTATAAATCATAACATCTTTTTGTTTTTTAGATTTTGAAGAATGTATTGATTTTACCGTGAAGTGTGTTTTTATTTATTTTTATTTTTTGTGTGTCTGTCATCACGTTTTGGGGTAGTAAAAATGCTTCGATTTTCGACTTCATTACCTTGTTGCGTAAGAAAGTGAATCTAGTTGGTACTTTGGGTGGTTAAAAGTAAAAAATTCTAAATATTATTCTAATTAATCAGGATGATACATAAATTTAAAATTAAGGGAAAAACGGGAATTTTTACGCACAATCAGTTTTCGACAAAATCAATTTTGGTTTTTGATGTAACTTTAAAACAAATGACCAAAAATACATGAAATTTTCACCAGATGTTAATATTAGTATATTTTATCCAACATTAAATTTTGAAAAAAATTCAACTTATGTCAAACTATTTATAGGCATATGCAATTTTTGATCATTATTTTTTTTTTAAATTAATATTGATAAAAATTTATTTGTTGGGTAGAAAAGCTTTTTTATAAGCATTCAAAGTTTGAATTTTGACAAAATACGTAAAAATCATAATAAATTCGCAAATTATTTTAAGTTAGAAATTCATGAAAAATTTTCTTTTTAAATCTAAGATTTGAAAATTTAATACAAGGCTCCTAACATATTTTTACAATAGCAGTTGAAAAATAAAAGAAATAAATAGCCACAATTTATTTTTATAAGCATTCAATATTTGAATTTTGACAACATACGTAAAAATCACAAACATTTGTGAATTATTTTAAGCTAGATATTCATAAAAAAAATCTTTTTAAATCTAAAATTTGAAAATTTTTAATAATCTATAATATATCCTATAAAGATAAACCGTCTCCGATCAGAACCGTTTTCGTATACAATGATTTAATATCATTGGATTCAAATTTAATTCCATCCTTTACAGTAACCCACTTGTAACCTACTGTACAGCAGAGCGACATCCACAACTTACCCGCTTTTTTCGGCGGGAAGAGGGGTGGTTGATGATTCGACAACAATGGACATTAGCCTGTGGAACTGTGGGGAAGGGCACTGTAGGTTTAGTATTTCTGGATGCTTTTTTTTTCATTAATTTTCTTTTTATCATTTCATTGCAATTTATTCAATGGAAAAATTATTTTTTTATTCTAACAATATTAAATACTAAAAACAGTCACTCCGTTGTTATGATATTTCAATGCTTTCTACGCACCAATGTACCGAAATTGCCTATACACTGCGCCAGATAACAAATATTGTTATTATTAAAAAGGTAGTAGGTACCTATTATAGATAGGTATAAAACATTGCTATTATCCATTTTTAACGAAAATCTAACAATTTGAGACTCAGAAGTATGCATCATATACGTCTTATTATGATATTAAATTACTGTACATTTATTTGTTCTTAGAGCGTGACTAATACACAGTATTTAATATGACGTTTAGACGTTTATCGAATTAATCCATATCAGTTATTTATGCCTTAGTCATAATTTCGTCTAAACAAAAACAATAGCATTGTTATGTTATTTCTTACCTCTCTCTGCTACAATGATATTTATAATGGTGGGTTACCGACGACAAATCATCATAACATTTTATGACACCGCTCTACTCACTAAAATCGATATCATTGTAAAATTTAAGATACTGCCGTATAGAATACGTGTAACACATAATAATATTATGCTAGTCGCCAATATATAATTATTCAACTAATATCTTTATTTCATCCCATTGAACTATTTTGTGTTATCGGCAAAATTCCAGAATTAAACCAACATTTGACTTTTAAGTGGTAATTAATTTGATTTAACTATGCGCAGTGTTCGTGGATCATGGAGGGAGATGTTATTGAAGGTGTATAATATTATACTTATAACTTAAAATAAACTTCTTAAATGCTCAGCACATACAAAAAACAAACTTCACTTCGATACTGATATTGGCCTAACCATATTCCGTGGTTCAATACGTGTGTATTGCACATTAATAAATGTATTTGAAATATGGCTAATTCACGAGTAGTAGTGAACGAATACGATAATGCATTTTGTTATTTTATTGTGGTTTAAAGTAATTTTATTTAAAATGGATATATGACACGGTTAGTAATATTGGAGGATACCTTTAGGGTTGGCCAGAATTGGGTGGTTGTTAAATAAAACGCTCTTCGGACAATTTTTTAGTTCACTACCCACATAATCCGTATTATAATAAACATTGTTTAAGTGTAGTTACAGTGTCTGTCAACAGTAAAAACGTAAACAGTAATATGTACTTCAGAATATTATTGGCACGCTGAAATATCATGATTATAATAATATATGATGCATGCGGATCATTGTCGTCGTTGTTGTTGAAAGAACTGAGGTGTATAATATTATATTATATAAACTTATATAATACGCGTTAACTGTTTTTTTTTCTTGAGTGGTATTTTCCCCGTTTTCATTTCTAAGTCAAGTGCATGCACTAATTGCTATCCAATTAGCCATGACGGAAACTTGGGACGAGGCCTAACGTATCAAAAAATGAGTGTAGTTAAATATTTCAAACACAAGCTGACGGGCAAAAATAGCGCTGAATGAAAACTTTCTTTCTCTCTACGTCTCATTAAGTTTTTGCTTAATTTTTTTTTTCATTTTTATTATTAATGATAAATTATTTTATATTTCCTAAAAAAAAACAAATAACCACCTTCCCAATTTTTAACATATTATATTATATTATATATTTATCTCTTTACTAATATTAATAAATATACTGAAACTTAATAGAATTTCAGGATTGCATAATTTATTAAATAAAAACGTATAAGTTAATTATCTTGCAATAAAAAAATTGAAAGAATAGAAAATAAAAATATGTGCTAAGCATTTTTCAATTTAGTATTTGTTTAAAAACTATTTATTGTTTAATTAAATGTATTATTTAAGTAATGATATAACATACAGGTTACTTACCTACTTTATTTAAAAATTTTCATTAAAACAAATAAACAATTTTTCAAGAGTATATGAATTATGAATTTTGTTCATGTTATACATTAAATTATTTTAATTAATAAATAAGTTTAAAACAAATTCTAAAAATACTTTTAATATAATAATATTGGCTTATAAAATCTGTTAAAGCTACCTGTCATATAAAAAAGAAAATTATTTTGTTTTTTTTTAGTATTGAACATTACATTTACTTATTATAATTATTCGAAGCTTTCAAATAATAACTATATTCATGAATAGCACTAAAATTACATTTTAATATAAAATATCTTTTCAAGTACACCCCAATACTGATCATGACTTTTTAATAATTACGAGAATTATTTGAAAACTTAGGTAGTGTAGGATATTAATTAGTTCAATGATTAATTTGTGTAAACATTGTTGTTATATTTAAGACTTTTTTAAATATTATATACATATAAATAAAAGCAAAGTTTAAAATGATACCAATATTTTATCGCTATTTAGACAGTTTAACAGTTATTCATAAGCATATACTATTATTACATTTATAAGCACCTATGTATTATTATACCTTAACAAATTAAAATTAACTTTGGAGTATTATTGTTAAATAGATATACAGGGTGTCCCGTGAGGATTTACCCATTGCGATATCTCCAGAAATAATGGTGATATCGAAATTCTGGTTTTGAATAAAACTCAAAGAGATAAGAACTACAATTGTTTCATAATATTTTAATTTATTTTAATGTGTTGGTAAAAATATTTAAAAATATATTTTTATATTTAACTATTTCCAAAAAAATTAAAGATAGCCATTTTATAGAGTTTATTTTTCTGAAAATATTGACGTTTCAAAATTTTATTTTCATTAATTTCCTGATTTTTAACATTTTTTTTAGTTTTGAGAAAAATTGCGAATCATTTAACACCATAATGTTATCAAACATGTGACTCGCCGCACCGCGGCCGCACGCATTCCATACGGTCGGCTGAATACTTTCCGTGTTCCTAATAGTAATACATTTATAATCATATTTTATTCCTTCAAAACTAGAAAAAATATAAAAATCAGAAAATTAATTGAAATAAAATTTTGAAACATCAATATTTTCAGGAAAATAAATTTTACAAAATGGTTATTTTCAATTATTTTTAGAAATAATTAAACAAAAAGTTAAATTTTTTACAAAAATATTAAAATAAATTTAAAAATGAAATAATTGTAGTTCTTAATCCTGTGAATCTTATTATAAAACCAGAATTTTGATATCTCCATTATTTCGTGAGATATCGCAATGGGTAAATTCTCGCAGGACACCCTGTATAAACAAAATATCATATTCGAATACCAAATATTGAAATATGCGACAATTTCACACCAAAAATAAAATAAAATAAATAAGTGGTTTTTAAAACTTGATTTTTTACTTACAAACTATCTTTAAAAAAATTATATTAAATTTAAATGATTATTTTTTTATTTTTTTATTATTATTTTAAAACTTAATTTTTACTTACAAACTATCTTTAAAAAAATTAGATAAAATTAATATGATTATTTTTTTAATGACCTGACAGTGTTTCCAATTGAATTATGTTTATTTTTATACTGAGCTCACATATTATAGGTTTATTACATATTAGGTAACTCTATTTACACCAACATTATATTATTATCCAAAACAACTTAGTTTATAATACAATATGTATATTATATAATTTTGATGATAATCGGTAGAAAGATCCGTATCATGCGTAAACTGTAAAACCATTACAATGCACTGAATACTGTATTAAGTAACGTAAGGTTAGGTATATAAGTATTGTATTGTCTATATTTGAACATTGTCAACTTTCTGAATGATTTATATTATGGAATTTAATAACAGTTTTAACAATAAATAAACAATGTTTATATAGTAGCCTAATGACATATTTGTTATATATACATATATATTTAGTTTAAATTTATATGAGTTTGGCTTTGATTTTAAATCATATGTTTTAATCTCTTTTATGATCCCACGCAAATGCTCTATAGAATAATATGATCTCTTCAGGGATTATAATTTCCAGTCCGGTAGAATGTATTTTAAATCATTATAGCATATTGTATTGTATAATGGTTTTGGATTATAAAATATAGGAGCATAGCCAAGTCTGTTTATAGTTTGAAATAGACATAATAAATTAAAGGTAAACCTATATAATATGACAGATACGGATCAAAAATTATTGCGAATAGGTAACGTTTACAAATGTTTAAAAAATGTAAACTTTTGTACGTTTGATAAAAAAAAAAACATGCTCTTTTATTATTGTTGTTGTTATTATTATAACTATGTTAATTTATATAATAATGATTAATGGTATGCCAAATTATTTATTAACTTAAAGAAACTAAATAATTTATTATTGGTAAAGTTAACATACCAATACACCAAAGACTGCAATAAGAATAAATTACCTTTTATATTACACATATTTGTGCTTAGCTGCAAAACAAAGTTACATACAAATTAATTATTAGGACTAAAATTGAAGTAAATAATTATAATTAACAGAGACATTTATGGCAATTTACTGTCGTTTCAAATGTGCACACAGGGTACAACTGCGTTAAAAAAGGTTATATTATATTATTTCTGACTAATCACAACAAATAATATTCTAACCCTAATTTTTACGATTCAATTGAATATATTTTTATTCGAGTAATTATATATATTAACATCACGGCGCGTAGTGGTGTTAAAACGTAATAATCTTGAGTGCATGTAATTATTAAGGACGTTTCGTGTGACTGTAGAAAGACACACAATAAAGTAATTAAATATTATACAAACAAAATATACATCTAAACCTGGCTGGCTTCGTACTAAATACCTACTAAAGAATATGAATTTAGAGACCATAGTATCCCATCTAAAATTAAATCATCTACCCGTTCCCAAAGGCTTTCTATCCTAAACCTCATTTAATAACTTGTTCTAAAGTCCCATTTTAGTCAATGTGCTATACCATTTCATGTTACCGAATAATATTCTACAACTGATTTGATTTGACTGTTAAACGTCATAATAAAATTAAAAAATATTATTTTTTAGTCTTGAATATTTTCAACTATAACATTAAACAATAAATAAATATTAAGAACTTTTAAACACATATTGTAAATGTTATCAAAAATAATTGAATTCAAAAGAAAAATTTAACTATTGATAACTAAATTATTTAAACAAATGTTACATATTAAACAAACGTAAGTGTATTATCAATACCAATAAGATAATCATTAATTTAATTCTACTTATAAGACACAATATTTTATAATATTGAATTCAAATCATGTGTTTTATTTATTTATGGCCGTCTGGTTGTTTGTACATTATGTTTCTCATAAACTTATTTCAAAATAATCCATAAATATATAATTCAAATTTATATTAGATACCTAATTAATCTAATGTGTTTTTAGTGTTAATATTTTATTTATTTACTAAAATAAATATGAATTGTTTAAATAAATTATATTATTTTCCACATTACTCATTTGTTTCAAAATTAATGTAGGATATATTAATACTCAAGCTATATACGTATTTACTGCAGATTAAAATAACTAAATTATTTATTTGGTTTTTACAATTTATGTGATGTATATCAATGAATCCCAGAACGGAATATACAATAGAAAATAGTTTCTAGATGTGTTAAAGTTCCTAAGTCAGCTAAATAGCGGTTAACTAAATTAAGTTGAAAGTTGATGGTTTTCAACGACAGTAAGTGAGTAGATGAACTATTATACCGATATTGTGGTTACTGTTTTAGAAAGTGTATAAGTTAAAATTGATTATTAACATTTTGTTTGTGACGTCAAAATTATGATCCATGGCATAACGATGATGGTCAAGATCTATATAATATACGTGCTAATTATAATAGTTACTATAGTATGAATACTATAGAAAAGTAATACATAAGTAACATATAATTATAAAAGTGGATTGATGTGTGCATAACAAGACCATTGAACTGATTAAAATGATTAAACTTCATACAGTCAGTAGCCGAAAAATCAAACAGCAGAGCATCGTGTCGTAAGTATACTGTAAACAGCGGCGTAGTGGTGGCCGGTTTTTTGAGGTTTTAACCAATTTCTTACTTTTTTTTATTGGTAAGTAGGTAACTTGGTAAGTGCCATGGCCCATGGGCCAAATTGTATAAAACCTTAATGAAGTAGTGATAACGTTTTAAAATTAACTAAATAATAAATAAAATCTTTATGATTAGCCTTCACATAGTATAAGTATCGTTCATATTTGAAAACAATATGTTATAAAATAGTTAACGAGACAAATATAAATTGAATTAGCTGGCGAATAAACAATTTATTATAATGATAGTTTGTTTATTAATTAAGTGAGTATAAGTATATAACAATAAACAATATGTTGCATAATTTACTAGATTACCCTTAAACGTTATGGTTCTAAACTCATTTGTGTTAATAGAAAGAAAAAATAGAATACCTAGGTAAATCCCGTCGGACTTAAAAGAAACTTCAAGTCATTGGAAAAAATTGTGTTATGTTGGTACGGGCATTTGGTTTTTATGTTTTGAAGCAAAAAAAAAAAAAAATACATTACTCAACATTAAATTGTAACTTGACTTTGATTGAAACGGGACCTATATTATATTCACATGTATTGTAAACAAAATTGAAAGTAGAAGCAAAATAAGTGGAAAGTATATGGGATTTGTATGTTTGGATAGAATAAAAGTGAAAGCGTATGAGTTTAATAATACGAAGATTTATAGAGAATGAAAGAGATGTGTAAAGTTGCATAATAAGGTAGACCGATCCAGAGATATGAAAAACTAGTGAACTAAAAATAATTAAAGAGATCAAAAAATAATAATATGACAATATATTAATAATATTAGCTAGGCTTTTATACTGATATAAAGTAATATTTGCAAAGTTTAAAATACTATACTGACAAATTTAATATTAATCTCTAGTCAAATTAATATTACCTATTTATAACATATATAATCAAATATATTTAGTTAGCTATAGTTCGTAAAATAAATATTATAATGTATATATACTACCTAATGGTTGAATAATCTTAACAAAATTAATCGAAAGAATATTATAATGATAAACAAATATTTTATTTAGTTAAATTTAATATAATTTGGAAAAAAAGATGTGAATAATTGAGAAAACCACAAAAATAATACAACAAACACAAAATAAAAGTAATATATTAGGCTAATAAACATTGTATTTGAAGCCTTTAATTAATAAAAAAAAAAAAAAAAAAAAAAAAAAAAAATAATATGAATAAATTGTTAAGTTGTAACAGTAACTGGAGTTATAAGGATTGACATAATAGCCTAAAAATTTAATAGCTTAAAATTTATTTACAGATAGTGATAAAATTATTATAAAAAAAAAAAAACAAAAACAAAAACATAAAATATAATATATAAATATATATATATATAGGTATATTTAGTTCACATTAAAAACATTAGTATAATTTAATATGTAGTCACTGTAGGACTTAGTTAACTGTGGGCTATATTTTATGATAATCCTAACATTTTTCCCTTGATATGAAATGTATTTTGCATATAAAGAAAATAGACATTCTAAAATGGTTGTGAATTAGATTCTAAAGTCGTATAACAAGACTATATTGGATTGGCAGTTTTACGAATAGGATTTTCTTACCTTTATTTCTTCAACATTATAGGTAATATAACTCCATATAATACTCTTACAATATTATGATTTAGGGTTTGAGTAAATTAATATCAAAAAAAGGTTTAAATTTAAAGTTTCAAATTAAATGATTAATTTATAGATCAGATATTATAAGTTATAATAAAGCGATGATTAGTACAATATCAATAGTAGCTAATTGATAACAAGAGATAGTGGACAATAGATCACGTGACCATTGATAGTGTCAAGATTTTTAATGTTTTTTTAATTTTTAATTTCCACAAATTAACTAACAAATTTGTCAATAATAAAAAAATAAATAAAAAATAGGCTCTCACAAATCATATATCTCAATAACTAAAAAAACAGTACATACAGGGTGATTTTTTTATCGAAGAACACTCATTATTTAAAAAAGTATGAGTGTATGAGTATGAGTGTTCTTCGATAAAAAAATCACCCTGTATACTTAATAAAAAAATCGAACAAAATTTAAAATTTCTACAGATCAAATAATAAAATTGTCAGTAATTAAAAATATAATAAAATAAAACCTAATAAAAACATCAAACTTGCAGTTGAAAATAATTTACAACCCCTCGTAAATAATCTTCTATATTCTATTATTACAATCACTGCATATATTTTTTATATTTTTAAGCTTTTTGTTCGATCATTTTTTTTTTTGATGGTGGTCGATTTCCTGCAGCTAATTGTTCAATTTTCAACCGATTGACATGTTTTTCTTGTAGTGCAGTAATAATTTCCATAAGATGGATGAATCGATGAATTTAACATTGATGAAAAGCAGTTATGCCAGCTCTCCACTGAATTATTTGTTTGAGGCAAATTTGCTTCCACAAAACAAAAACAGTTCCAAATTGGAATACTAAATTTTTATTCTCTACGATGTCTGCGTTATAATCGTCCAATCCATTTACTTTCAAAATAATAATAAAATGGGGCTTGGTAAGACCCACACAAAACATATCAGTAGGTAATTGGTTGCATATGTAATTTCCTATAAAATAGAAATATACCGATATGTAAGTTCCTACACGAACAACAATACACTAACGTGTATAATTCTCTGTGTAACTCATTGTAGCTCGCTGTGGATACAACGCGATTATTATCTACTTATCTCCATTATCTACAAAGTACCACAAGATATAAAAATGAACGTAATTTAATGTACGTACAGTGAAATGGGAAAACATTTTTAGTTTATAATAATTATAAATTTTATAATAAAACACACCGCTAAATGTATTAATTATTATAGATACATTTTTTTTCGCATAAGAAGTTATATACTAGAACGTCTAAACCTATACTTTTTTCGTGTAGGAACTTATAAGTTTGCATAACTAGGGGTAGTTTTAACTTGCTATATCTCGTTTGGGAACTTCACACTTTTACAGTAATTGCCAAGTAAAATGTAAGATAGTAACTTAGTGTAATAATTGATAACTAACTAATTTAAAACGTTTTAAAAGCTAGAATATTCTGAATGAAGTTGACAACTTTTAATTTATATACTACGTAATAATAAAATAAATGGTGACCTGAGCTATTGTTCCAAGAACTGAGTGTGTCGATTCACATGTACTTATAGCTTTTTCTTTCATTTCATTGATCTGTATTTTGGCTTTAATTTTGGAAATGTCCGGATCGTGATTATAGTCCATGTATTTTATTATTTCACCATTAGATACAAATCTTCTACATTTTTGTTTATATTGCACACACCACCAAATGTTTTTTTCCGGCTTATTACATTCAAGCTGATACATGTATTCACCATCCACCAAAATGTAATGTTGGTGCTTCTTTCACTTTTTATATATTAAAAACTCATAATTAAGTAAATTATAATTTAATAAAATGAAAATGTTGTCGAAAACGTTGTACACTTTAAATTGTCACGCTATGAATTGACCAATATCTATTGATGGTATACCAATTAAATTATTCAAGACTTTATTAATTTTTTATTTCCAAAAAAGCTTATCCTTATCCTTACTACAGGATATTACTTATCCTGTTCACATTTTGATTTTCCAACAAATGAATAATCTATGAATATTTTAGAAAATTGAATTTAAAAAAAAAAAAATTATACTAATTTAATTTATAGGTAGGTATTATAATATATTTTATAATATAGGCTACTACACTAATCATAATTTGGCATAATAATTTAACTTTTAAATTTAAGTCTAAAAGCATTCACACATGTACGATATTTTAAAATGTCTGGTCATGTATTATCAGATGATAAATGATGCCAAAATAAAATTATACTTTGAGAGAGGCAATGTTGAGGGTAGAACATAAATTAAAATTAATTTTTATTTTTATTGAAAAAAAGTTTATATATTTTAAATCTGTATTTACATTTTATACAATAAGTAAATTTGATGATATTTGATTGACAGGAGAGGTATGTTATCTAGTATTTCTAATTGTGTTTAAATAAATATATAAATCAATGTATCTTTATGCATGTATAATTATAAAAATGTGGGATTTTATATAATTGAAGCGTTTTATGTTTAACCGAATAACATCACTTACCATAATGAATGTCATGGAGATTAGAAAAGCGGCTCTCAGCTCAGAAACGGAATTATGTTAAAACGTATATTGCATATATTATTACGTTATACATTGTGATATCCTAAAAGTTGAGCCTATGTTTCACATCCATATTATATAGATTATAATGGAATTATATTATATTTTAAATATTACGCGCATATTTTTATTCAGTAGACTGCAGACACAACTCGAATGTAATAATATTTTTTTACTTGCAGCATTTTGCTTAGTACACAGGTATTAAAATAAATCGTGTAAAATTTCCATTCGAAAAACGAATTAATTCATGTAAAACTCTGATATTTATAGTAATCATTATGATAATATAACTTATAAGTAAGTTTAATGCAAAACTTAAGTTTTCGTGGGAGACGAAAAAGTAATAAAAAAAAAAAACAACGGCGAGGACAAACATTATCTACTGATCAATGTTATTAAACCAAATTGTTACCATTTTTTAGACAATCTGACTTTCATTAAAGTATATTATAGTATTTGAAATTGAATAAATTATTACTGCTTCATATAAGTATTATACTTGCAGTAAAATATGAATATCTATTGTTTCTATTGAATGAATTATTATTTTATAACCATATAACAGTAAGAAATATATATTTTTAAATATTTAAAATTAAGAGCTACATATAATGAATTAATTTAACAATGTGAGATTCTAGATTTAATACATGTTGATGTGAGAGCATCGAAAACTCATCATTGCAGTAGTTTTTTATAAATATCAAGGCTATATTATTATCCCTTGTAATATTATTTATTATAATGCACCTAAATTATATTTTGTTAATGGAGGATGAAAAAAAATGTATACAAATTAAATATAGTGGGGTACTTGACATTGGCTGTCACTCTATTATTTTTTAAATGAATATTTTTTTTTTTTAATGAATACTAAAAACTTATTTAGAGTTCAAATTATCAAACTATAATGACCTTATAATTCATCTGAATAACCAATTATATATTTCTTAAATATTGTTTAACAAAATAAAATCCATTCAGAAACTTCATAGAAAAATATGACTTCTGTACAAACAATATTTTGATGACAACTGTACCAAACACTTTATGTCTCAACATTCAACAATATAAAATATTAATCTTCTGGATTATCACAGAATTTAAAATCATATATCTACAATATTACTACTAACAGTAGTGAATCTTCTATATACCTAGTGGAAAACTATGAGGAATTAAAAAATGTCCACTGCAAGTAGTTGTTCACTATTGAGAAAATCTTTATATAGTAGACATTTACAAGAAATTATTTAATGTTCACTATAGGGAATTGGTTATACACATACATATACATTATATATACGTTGAAATTGTTACATATTAATTTATTATTTATTATGTATAAATGTACATAATTAAAAAAATCTGTAATCTATTTTGCATAATTTTTACCTACTCTTCACAACGAATTTGTAAATTGGCTACCATTGATCATGCGATTTTATCTTTATTTTTAAAATATGTTTGTAAATAAATTAAATATTGTTTTTTCAAACTTCTTCAAACGCTGCAGGATTGTATATCGACTCATTTTAAAATATGAACAAAATTTATAAAAGATAAATATAGTATTTTAATTACTTAAACATTTTAGATATATTCATATACCATGTATTTATGAGAGGTAATTTTTAATTTTCGTACCAATTTTTAATATCCACATGTACTATTAGGAAGGTCCACTATTAAAATTTTATATCTCCTATTGTGATGTGCATACCTAGTACCTATGATGGATCACAACGAGTTCATTATTATTAGCTATATAAGTACAGACCTGTATTGTATGGTTCCCTCACACCAGCATATTTAGTGTGGACCATTATCTTTTTGAATAGTGTAATAAATAAAAATAAAACTAATATTAGTGTGTGTGTAATATATATATATATATATATATATATATATTATTATTATTATTTACTAGGTACCCAAGTGCAAAAAAACTAAAATAATATATTGAAAATCAAATTAATAATTAATGAGACTGATTCGAATATTTTATAATCTGATTGGATGGGTTTGGGTAGGTTGTATAAAAAGTGTATCTAACTCCTTGATAACCTATTGGTATTTGCATAACACATGAAGGGTTTGTTGCTTAAAATTACGAGGGAGCAATGAATGTATTTTATTCTAATTTTGTTCAAAATTAATAAATTTCAGTGTCCACAGTGAACGGGCCATGGTTAAACGTATCAAAAGTTAACCGCTTACACATGGGCGCATATTTGTGCATAGCGTCTAACGGGATTCCACCATCAGTTAGCAAACGTATCATGCTCATCATACAATGTGAGTGAAACTAATTAACCACCATAGCTATATTATACACACGCAAGCACAACGTCCAAACGGCTTACAATGTAAACATATCACACAGAGAGTTTCCGAGTTATACGAATAAACTTTGAAAATGGTCTAATTTTTATGTGAATGAAATCGAAAACCCATTATGTGTTGTAGAAGTGTGTTTTTTTCAACGATATATTTCCATAGCTTCAATTAGATAATGACTGATAAGTACTTATAATTTGTTGATATTTAGAAAAACTGATTTTTTTTTTAAAATGCTTATTGTGAGACCGATCTGATGGACGTAAAAAACTTGAAAACTGTATGACTCATATCGATAGAACTACATATAGAAGGTCTTGTTGGGCGACAATATTCTCGTCATGTATTTAGCTTGTATTGTCATATGTTTGAAATTCAATTAAATTACTTTTGTAATAGCGCCTTTTAAAATCACAATTTCACAAAACTCAATCCCACATTCGTAAATCGTGAAATAGGTGTTCGATTTAAGACTAAAGTGACAACGTTTTCAAAGCTTATACGGAAAATCCTTAAGCACCCTGTATTAGCTTTTCTGTGCGTGTTGTGAGCGCGTTCACTGCATACAATGTACCTATATTGTGGTAAATATTATTATTCCACGATTTCCCGTCAGGATTATTGGATTTCGTAATAATTTATTTTATTTTTTGTGTGTGCATGTGGTTTTTCTTTTTTTTTCAACAGTCCCTCCCATGATATGGATACAAAATCAGCTCGTCGGTGCACAAGAAGGTCAATCGGTCACCTTGGAATGTACGTCCGAAGCGTATCCCAAATCAATCGATTACTGGACAAAAGATAAAACGACCATCATATCAAACGGTTAGTATAATACATTACCTATATAGAATAGAAAACATCGTACACGTAAGTACGCCCGAAGAACGTATAGGCTGATAAACATTAGGCATCACCTACCTATTTAATATTATGCGTGTATTATTGTGAACGTTTTGTTGTTTGGAATCCATCATCTACGTTCGTGAAAGAATTATTTCCATAGTGAAATAGATACCTATAACATTATAATAGATTTTTTTCATATTTATTGAACAACATTAAGCGTGGAACTGTGTAAGTCTGCTGCAGTTAGCTCTCGGTACAATATACGGTTTGAGTTTCACCGGATTTTAAATTGGGCGCAAAAGGTGGTCCGCTAATAATACAGCTTCGACCGTGGTGAACCGACCAAAATGGTACCCGTAATAAATATTATTATGAATACCAAAATACCCACCAGCGTGGATATAACTGTTTGTGAACAAAATAAGTGTACAATTAAATCGTTTCCGACGTTACTATAATAGACAATGATATCGTAAGGAAAGTATATACAAATTATATTGCAATATGATTTATCTTGATAGGACATTAATATCCATTAAAATTTTATAATTTTAAAGTATTCGAACAAGAACACAATATTATTCAGTAGGTTCATATTTTTAATATTTAAGTATCAATCATAATATTATAAATTTACATCAATCAAGCATGGTAATATTTGATCATTATTGGCTTTTTGTTTTTGGATTTATAAATTTATATTATTATTATATTACAATATATATATATATATTTTTTTTTTTTTTGGGGGGGGGGGAGAGTTGAGGCTTCGAAATCAATGGTCATTAGCCTGTGGAACTGTGGGGGAGGGATCTGTAGGTTTTTCACTCGTGGATGTTTTTTGGCAGAATTTCGAATGGGCACCCTTAGGTTTCTTCCATGCCCTGGTGATGGGCGATGGCCTCTCCACACAGTGTGAACTGCCCGGAAGGTTATGACACCTATGATGGGATTCGAACCGGCGACGGTGCGTGTCGCAACCAACGCCTTAATCCGCCCTGCCACTACACCCCCACAATATATTATATTACCATCACCATCATAGTAATACTATATAAATATATAATATATTAATATTAGATATAACTTTATTTATGCATGCTTTATGTACCTAAATATAAACTTGAAATGATTATTTATTATTAAATATGTATATTAATTTAGTATTTATAATAATATAAATAATAAAATAAATATAAAAAAGCATAATACAAGATGTATATAATGTAGTTTAATAATTAAAATGTAAAAACTATGTTAATCGAAAATAAAATAATAAATTGAAAAAAACATTTCATAATTTATGAAAGGAAAAAGTTTTCTTTTTAATTTATGTTAATTTAAATAATATAAAATCACATTAAGATCACTGATGTGTAAAATAAAGATGTTCAAAAATATTATTAATTTAATTTAAATAATTAACTGACATTTATTACTGATTAAATTGAATTAAATTGATAAAAATTATTCAAAAATCTGGTATATTCTTTCTTACAAATAAACGTACACACGTATAGAATATTTACTTACCTGCAATGATAAATATAGTATAAGAGCACAACACTTTAATTTTTTAGTATATTCTATTACAACTGTGATCCAAAAATAAGTATATTTAAAATGAATATACATAGTTAGTGAAACCTATGATAGTACTAATTAAGAAATATAATATCTAATATAAAGTGTTTTATATAAATAAAAATTATTTTATTTTTGAATTATTAAATAACAACAATAATCTTCATTGAAGGATTACTGAAATACAATACGTAATTATTAACAATTTAAATCATAGTTTATATAACAAAATATATTAAATACATATATAGGTAATCACATCGTAGGTATATGTTTTAAATTTTAATCCGTTGATCGTTATTATTTGCTTTTTAAAGTTGCAGGTATACCTAGTATTTTTTCCTTCCATTAAGCGTTTCATCACTTTAAATCATCTTATCATAATGGAAAAACATAACTTCATCATTATCTTATCACTGTTGTTATGAATGCATACAATAGAGTATTACTCTATGCAAGCACGTATCCAGGATCAATTTTCGGGGGGGGGGGGGGGGGTTGAACCCCTAAATCCCCCCTGTATACGGGCCTGACTCTATGAGTTACACATGCAATAATTTTCAAGTATTCAAATTAGGTATATTTTTTACCAACCGAGTAGTTTTTTAGTATTATGGTTAAAACTATATTATTGTGCTAATATCTTGTGACATCTGTAACGCATTGGTGGTTCGGTAATATCATTACAATAGATTATTAATTATTGTTTTTATTTAATTTCTATCTCTAGCGTTTGCTTGAATATTTTTGTGTATATGTATAACCTCCCACATCATTTATACACGATTCTGACGAGCCATGGAAGCACATTTTTCATGCTGCTTCCAGACGCAGAGTGATCGCTCCCATACTGTTTTATCGTGCAGGAGATACATATCGGATTTTCCCGAACAACATAACTTTAACATATTAATTGAAATATTATTATAAATAATGGGTTATCCACACTTTTTTTTTTTAATTTATTTTAAGTAAGAACGAATGTTTAGTGGTCGTTCTATTCAGTCTTAACTACCAACACACTTGAGGTTTCCGTAAATGGTTTTCGCATCCCCTCAAAAAAACAAATATTGGAATGTCTACACATCGTTATTTATTTTAAAATATATCGTTATTATTATTATTATTATTATTGTTTTGTTTACCAATGTTCCGCATATTCGTCATGTTACCATCCGATGGATATAGTAAAATTATATAAGTGCTCGCCTATTGTAAAGTATGTATACATATTACTGTATGGAATTTTTCAGGAACCAAATATCACACAGATCTGAAGGATAACGCGTACAAAACGTACATGAAACTGACGATAATATCGGTAACGTTGTCCGATTACGGCACGTACCAGTGTGTTTCGAAAAACTCATTGGGCGACACAGACGGCACTATTAAGCTTTACGGTACGTTCATGCAGATTAATATGTACGTATACGTAGATTATAATCATAATTTTTTATTGCGAAAAGAGAAATGTATGCATACAAAACAAATATACATCCATTTAATATGCTCAACTTAATCTTTAAGGTAGGTTTGTATATATTTTAATTTCAAATTTGTGTGTATGATAAATTCTTTACTTTTGCTGATACTTTTCGTGTAGTTAGATCTTGGATATATATATAAATATAATTAGGTACTCAAGGTACTGTTCTAAAAAATAAATTAAATTGCTTCAATGTTTCATCAAAAACATATTTTACAATATCTATCATAAGTGGAATAGGTAAATTGTTTTGTCATAAATTATTTAACAACCTATTCATTTCGTAATACATAGATTTTATACAAATAATTTTATGAATAAATTATTACTAAATACTTAATCACATTATGTATAAAACAGAGTAACACTTCATTAAAATTTTGAAAATTAAAATTAATATATTAATATCTTGTGTCACTATATAAATAAAAGAAAAGTGGGCATCATTCTGCTGTATATTCGAGATGGAGAGTAGGTCACTATAATAGATGTGTTAAATTTAAATGCGATGACAGGTATTATTGTACATGAAAAACGATTCTGAACGGAGATGATTTTTCAGTCTAGGATATATTATATACTACCTATATTTTAAATAATAATATATTTTATACACTCGCAAAAACTATAAAAAAAAGTTATGGAGAACCTTGGTTGGATTTTTTAATCTAAAGTATAAATCACAATTTTATAAATTTTGAATTCACAATTCCATGAAAATTTTCGTGATTTTTACATATTTCGTTAACATTTGAATTTTAAATGCTTATAAACAAAAATTGTGACTAATATTTTTTGATTTTTTTTACTACGATAACTATAACTTATAATTAACCTTATATTAAGATTTTTTAAATAGCCAAATTTTTTTATAGGCATTTTAAAAAAACTTAGAAAAATCGAAAATTTCAACTGTTTAAAAGTAGCTTAAAAAAGTCAAAGTATTTTGAAAATTTAACTGTACATAGATAACGCCAATATATACGTTTGGTGAAAATTTCAAGTATTTACAATGATTCGTTTTTGAGTTACAGCAAAATAAAAAAAAATTGATTTTTTCGAAAACTGATTATGCGTAAAAATTCCCGTTTTTGAGTTAATTTTTAGAAGGTTTCCTGACGCTTTTTGATAACTACTGAACATTTTTTTTTTACTTAAGCCCCCTCCCCGTCATCCCAAAGTACCAACAAGATAAATTTCCATTTCCAAAGTGGGGCTGAAGTCAAAAATCAAAGCATTATTTGCCCCAATTCTTGCATATAAAATGTGCATAAAACAAGGCACCAGAATAATCATAAATGATTGCATACAGAATGCATATTTTCAGGTAGTACCGTCTTTGGATCAGTTTTTGGTCAGGAAATTAATATTTACAAATCTTATAAATATGGCATTAACTGCATATCCATGGAATGCAGAGATCCTAGCCTAATATGACAATTTTAGGTAGGTATATAATTATTTGAATCGTACTGTGAACAACATGATGTATAAAACATGATTATTGTTCAATTCACGTATAGTGCTTGAATTAACTATTCTGTAGATTGTAATAAGAATATTCTCGAAACAATTTATTTCATATTTTAATAGGTATTTAAAATATATATTGTTTACGTTGAATGAAGTAATATTTGTACGCACGAGTTTTTTCATGTGATAGACAAACCGCCTGTTGTAAGGACTATAATATTTCGTATTGCGCCAAAGTTCTAAAATGTTTTTTCTTATCCATTTATAGATTTTTACAACACAACCGTATTCTCGTTATTTTTCGAAAGTATATATTTATTGACTGTGATAACTTTAACGTTCATACCGAACACGTCATAATAGTTAAATATATACGATGATATAGCAATATTCACAATTCTGTAGCTATCTGCATTATGTCTTATATTATATTTCTTTGTGATTTTATGTACATTATAAGCTGCATAACTGTTCACTCTGTATTTTACAAGCCAGCATTTAAATATGTCAAGTTATATTATAATCAAACACGCAATTTGTATTAGTGTAGTTTGAGACTTGAGTTAATATATTAATTATTAAATCACTGTTTTGGAATTACTCACAATAATAAACACACACAGACACACATATTAATTTAATGTGTTCCGAATTATATAAGACTAGGTATATTATGAGACTATATAATTATACCTAGTCTAAATTTAAAATGTTTAACAATCGTCCGTTATAATAAAGCCCGTCGATCAAAAGTAACACCGAAAAAAACGTATTACGATGCAAAACAGACTTGTTTATTATCTAAATAACCATTTCAATTAAAACCGCTGTTGCAGGTAACTGATATTGTAACGAATCCTCTACTCACATAAACTTTCTTCTCGATTATAATATATTTTTTTTTCTTGATAATACCCATGTGTATTAAATGATAAAATTTAAAAAAAAATCATTATCTTTGAAGTAGTGTCAATGGACCCTTCACTCAAGCCTCCAAACCTTGTAAAAAAATCTCAAATTTACTTATTGTTTAATTATATTACAGATTGTAAATACATTTATTTATAAAAATATCAAAAAAAAAATCATTATCTCATTAGAGAGTTTCAATTAGCATAATTTTCAGTATTTTTTTAGTTTAGGTACCTTAAGAAAAAATGCAATTGAATAATATATTAAAGTAATAAAATGTTTATTAGGTATTGTGTTTTCGTAAAATCCAAGACATCCAATTTACAGAATTAATTTATGTAAAGATTTTAAAAGTTGAATTATTAATTTCCATTAAGTATAAACAGTTATGCAAGTTTTGTCAAGAGGCGTGTAGAGTAATGTATAAGTATATAGGTAGGTGGATTTGAACAATACAACGAGACATCCTATACTTATACGTACATACAATTAAAACTGGATAAGTGTCAAAAACGAGTTTACACTAATTAATAATATAAGTATTATAATTTCCTTGTAAATAATGTTTGTCTTAATATTTTCATTATAATGCAGCCGTACCTAAGCCGACGACTACAACAACAACGACCACCACTACCACCACTGTGTCTACTACGAGCACTACTACCACGACTACAGTGCCCACTTCGGTGGCCGGCGGACGGAGGACGACTGAGATACCTAAAAAGTTATCGAAATTCGGCGGAAAAGGTATGAAAAAAAAAACAAACGATTTATACAATAACTCAAACACACGCCCTTTTTTTTCATACCTGCACATTTTACACGCTCCGCTCGATCTAACGCAATTTGTGTTATTTGTGAGCCCACTACTACAAGCTTATGATAAATATAAATCGTACTGAACCCATGTAATACGAGTACCTACTTATAAGGTAGCGAAAATAGCCCCTTTTCGATCACACCGTAAGCATAAATCATATGTTTATGCAATATGGTGTAGTGGTGTACCTAGATATAATTTTTTTTTTCTGAAAAAATTGACCATTTTTAATTATAATTCAAATATTACAGTTGGAAATATTTAATTTATCAATAAATGTAATAAAAATTAAATGATAAAATGGTTACTTATGTTAATAATTATATTTATTATGATTTCGGTTATAGATAAAATATGCTGAAAGTCGACTACCCGAATAGGAGGGTGATAAAAAGACCCGAAGTTTTAAAACTAAACAGTTTAATATTACTGTTTGAACATAATATTTGAGTAGTAACAAACATGATTTTAAATTCACTTAAATGCACATTTAGTTTACGGTAGCAACCGCTTAGGTACTGTTCAAGTATGTATTTTACCAGCTATAGCTAAACATCAAAGATTAAAAAAAAAACGTATTTTATGATTTTCGTCAATATTAATATCATATAATATAAGCAGAAAGCGCATAAAAGTATTACCAATACAAATTCATATAATTACAATAATATTAGTTTTAGGTGCATTATAAGATTGTATGCGCTTGACACTTGTGAATATAGTTGCCTACGCTGTTCTAAATTGAATATCTGGAATGAAACATCCGTATAGGTGTAAGGGATTTTGGCACTTTTGTGTATACGATACAATTTATATCCTTCTTATCTCGTTTTGGCACTTATGTCTACTATCGATTTAACCAACATCGCGTGGTTCGTGTTAGAAAAATCGAGAAAATTCGAAACCATTTTTCCCAGTGATAAATGATAATAACAGACGTCTAGTGATAATTATAAATTTACGTTTTATCGTAAATAATTATCAGCCGGAATATATTTTTAATTATAAGGTTTTGATTGGATAATATTGACCACGGTGCCAACCACCACCCATACTAATACAGTCATAATTCACGATCACTGCGCCTATGCAAGTACACCACAGTATAGTTAATTTATCGTCTTATTCGGTCGGAGCCCTGAAAACTTTTTCTCGCCGATTTAGTATATTTATAAACGCGAGCGCGGCGGGCGCTCTCAACATATATAAATATGTTATATATCATACGATACCATCGACCGCCCCTTTTTCACTCCATTGGATTTATGTACCTATTTGTGTGTTTATATAATAGAGTATTTGATATACATATATATATATATATATATATATATATATATTGTTTTTTTTTTTTTTCATCAAACAGCGCCCGCCAACGAGGTGGACCGGAGACCATTGAAGAAGACCGGAAAATACCAAGACGCCGACGACAAAAAGTACGATCCGACCGAAGAAGACCAACAGCAGAGTTCGCGGGCAGCCACCGCCGCCGCCGCCGCCGGTAAGTGTAACCGATAATGTGTGGAGTGGACACGCCCGTTAGTGTCACCACTGTATTATATTATTGTAATTTTGGCGCGAAGAGAACAAACAGCTCGTCGACCGTTTGATTTACCGACCGGATCAGTGGCGATAGCGGTGGTAGAGAGGTATTATAAGACGGACGAGGGATGACCCTTTTGTTTTGTTTACACTGTATAAATCACTCTCCTACTTGAAGAAGAAATTTCTTATTTTTTCCTGTCTCTCTGTCCCACTCTCTTTTTCGCCGGCTCGACCTTTTCCGTACATTATTCACGTGGAGACTTTTTTACTTTTACTTATCGCTATATCAAACGAGTAAGTTTTTATTTCTCGTTTCGTCAAAAATGTTTATTTTAACCACATCGCACTCTTTCGAGTGGTGCGCGTTAAAAACCTAACCTTTCCGGATTGATTGCTCATATATATATAGCACCTATTAAATACATTGGCGATCGACAGCGTAGTGTTTGCGTTACTCGTTACATTCGCCACAGTTAACAGACTCAGCTCGGGAATATAATATAACGCAGTAAAATAATAATAATAATAATAAATATTATATCTGCTCTCATCGACTGCCTTTGCATTGTGCACATTCTTCTATGAATACAACATGTGGCTACTGGTTATGTCGATACACGTCGTACGTACTCTTTTGTATATACATAGATACAGATATCCCGTACGAATGGTTCATCATATTATTATTAATATAATTTGTTTGGTTGTATTATGATGATATATATTTTGTTTAATCCTAACAGTGAATTTTTTCTGACCACATTCATGGATAAAATGTTTTAATTGTGTCTTACCTAACCAATATTCCATTATATAATGTATAACATTAAATCTTGAAAAGATTATAATTATATATATATATAACGAAATAAGTAAAAACCAAAAGTGCAACGGACATGAGAAACATTTTGTATATATTAAAGTATTTATTATTTCGATTGGGCCCCGCGCCACGTTTAATGGAAATTTAATACGTCTATTCTAACACGCCCGTTCTGTCGAGACCTCTTCTGATACCTATACCAAATTATAATGCCGGTTAAATTAAATTGTGAAATAAAAACAAAAATCCACAAACGGGTCGTCGTCGATCGGCTATATATTATAATAATACATATTGATATATTATAAGTTAACTATAAATTATTATAATATACTCGCAGGGTCAGAAAGTCGATAAGTTTTATGAGCCATACTGCGATAAGTGAAATGCTAATAAGAGCTCTACAAACAAAAATAAACACTATAATATACATTTAAACCACTATAGATTAAATTAGGTGTCGGTTTATACTATACATATTATAAAACAACATAGTTTGCCTTTACCATTTTCTTATTTTTATTAGTTTAGCTATACATAGTGTCTAAGGCACATAACAATAGTTTTCAACGATATTTGGTTAGATAAGTACATTATTTATGATGACAAAAAATACATACATCTACATACAAAATTGTTTGTTACATTACTTATTATGCCATTATAGGTAGGTACTTGAGTGATGAGATTTGTACTTAATAGATGAAAATAATTTGAATAATTCTAGTAGTTTGAGTATATTGCTTGGTTCTGAGTTAATAATTTCAGAATAAAGGTGGTGATAAATTTCCAATTTAATCCTCTCCTTTCATCTCTATATATTTTACATTCGGTTAAGATGCGTTTTCAAAAGTAAGGGAGTACCATGGTTTAAAAACTCGTTATATTATTATGTGAAGGTATACTTTTTTCATTAAATGTCGATAAGTTAAGTTCGTGTGACCATTTGTCTAAGATCAAAGTGTTGTTATATCATCTATTCTATTGTTATATAAAATTAAAATAAATATCTGAGACGTTTAAAAAAAGATCAGTAAATTCAAATGGTTTGGTGAATTATTGATATTTCGTAAACATAATTACTTACATTTTTAATAAGAATTAATATTTGAGTTGTATTTATTTGTATTTTAAATAATGTAAAACATTTTATCACTATTAAAAAGTCTCAAATTTTTTGAATCTGTTAAAAATAATATACGTTTCACAACTAGCTTAATTTCTAATCCATCTATTAACCACGTAACATTTGACTTAAAACCTATACACATTTTTAATTATTGTCTTGTTTTCTCAAATATACCTAATATAGATTGTAAATATGTGTTTTTTAATTAATGATTAAAAAATTGAAATGTTAAATTGATATTAAGAATGTTTCGTATATAATAATATGCTATATACAGTTGGGAGGAGGTGGAGCATTTCTGTAGAATAAAATTGTCTAAAATTAATGAATAAAACATGTATAGGGAAATCTAATGATAAACAGAAGACTATCCGCAGTTTCATTTTAAATGGATAAAGATTGATCATAGTATACAAGATTAAAAATAAACCTACCTTTTATAAATGATTGCTATAGTCATATTATATTTTAAATATGATGTATATATACGAGTATATACTTGAGAACAATGATGATTAAAATATTAAATAGGTAGTATTCTCTTATTTATTAGACATATGTAGTATGTACACTGATTATTACAAACAGTAATCATAATAATATTTAACCTTAATCACAGAAATTTTTGCATAAACGCTATTACCTCAATATCCTTCGAAACTATAATCTATATCACATTCAATGGCGCCAAGAACGAAATTAACACCCACATAAATAATCAATGACACTCTCAATGGCAAAAACTCTACAAAATTAAAAACAACATCAACCTATGGAAAACCCCTAAACTCAATAGAAAAGAAGAAACAATAATAAACAGACTCCGAATTGGTCACACTCGCTTAACCCTGGACAGCTACTTGATGAGTACCTAAAAATGAACCACCTCCTGTATGCGACACGTGCAGCGTTCCTCTTACAGTCAACCACATCATCTCCGATTGCTACGAATACATCCAGGATTGAAATCAATTCCACATATTCAAAAAAATCTGCCAAGCACTGGGGTCTGGGACCAGACCCACAGGATATACAAAACCTAATTTTATTATTAAAAAAAAAAAAAAAAAGGTAAATAACACATATTATAACAAAATGTATACTAATGACCTTAGATGTGGATGTATTAAATGATCAATAAAAAAAAAAAAATGCATAATACTAATGTAGGTACTGGTACTCTTTTGATAGTATAATATTATTCAACTCGCTGCGTAATAAATTCATTAGTAAAATACACGAAAGTAAAACAACCGGCTCTTACTCCAAAGGTAATAATTTGTAACTATTAGTTAGCTCTTCAGAATATTGTCAAAAGATAATATTTATATTTTTCCTTACTTTAATAAAATTTAATAATTATTTACTTTTTTTCGTGATTTTCAAAATTATGTAGCAACTGTAGTTATAATTAGGGATATAAATTATCAAATTAAATTCAATTGCAAATACATTTATTGCAGAAATAACAATACTTTTTATTAAAATAATTTTAGTAAAGTAAGAAAGTACTGTTTAAAAACAAAAGTCTTTAAACACTGAATTTTAATTATCAAGTTATAAATACATTCAAACCTAAATTATATTTTAAACCTTAATATTGCTTTGAAATAAAACGTGTATGAAATTTTCAAGAATTCCATTAGTATGATTGCAAAATAAACAAATACAATTACTTGTGCATTTTTAATGAACTGTGAAAACATTTTTTAAGACATTATTATAGTATGAGAATTCTTACAACATAAAAAGACCATAATGTTGCACTTCGCAGACTTATTTAAAATGTTATCGGACATTATGTCGTGTTTTTTAATTTCCATTTTTTTATGTCACTAAAAGTTCAGTTACTAAAGTAAATTCCATAAATTGACAAATAACTGATAAAAAACTAATAAATATAAAGTAGATCAGTATACAAGAAAGGTTATATCCGGTTAGCCATGTAAATATTTTTTAAATTATACTAGGGAATACACTTTATTTATACGTTTTGTTATCAAAATATTATATCTAATCTTAAATTACAAAGAACATAGAATTATACCTAAATCATATGGGTTAATTGATATTAGGTTATAACAAATTATTCAAATTAATAGTATTTTTTAATTTTATTAACGTTTTATACATGCGTATTGTGTATATTATATTATTGTATAGTATTATATTTGATTGGTATCAGTTTTTATCGAAATATAATTGAAAAACTAAATTCTATATTTCAAATTCGTATTTTTTATAAATTTAACTACCTAATCTAATCTAATATAACTAACGATAATTAAAATACAGATTTTAGTCTTCCACAATAAATCAGTATTCACTTAATTGGATATGATAAATATTATGATTGTTATTATAGGAACTTAATCAATAGTGTTATTTCATTTAAATTATGGTAATAGGATATTATTGTTTTCTGAACAAAATTTTTTTACTAAAACAGTATTATAATAAGAAATTATTATGAAATTTCGCTTCTTAAATTTTTAAATTATTATTTATAACGACATTTTAACTAAGTAACTTAAAATATAAATAATAAGTGAAAGGCTTAACATACTCTCACTTACAAATAGAATACAAAAACAAGCAATATTATTGAAAAAAAAAAACTGTTTTATAAATGTAAATATATAATGTTTTTAAGGAAGATAATGATAAGTAGCGGTTTATTTTAGATTTCAAAAAGAAAAGTCCACGTCTTTGAAGACTGAACAAATTGTTTTTCATTTAAATAAAAATTAAATTGATAAAATGAATAAATACCAACCTACCAACATAATATTTTTCATGCTCATCTATAAAGTATTAGTTTACAAGACATTGTTTAGATCGTTTATTTTTTAGAATTGATGTTTCCCTAACAATTTTTAAATTTAGGAAATATATCACGAAATCAGTATCAAAATGATTGATCATTAAAGCACAATATTTCATTATAAAAATGTATAGCAAAAATGGTTAAAAGTAATTTAAATAAATAATCGTATATTTCAAATTTGTTGTTGTTGTTGTCATTACGGTTGTCGTTTAACAAAAAAAAAAAATAAATAAAAAAATAGAATAAACATTTATTTAATTTTGATCACGAAATCATTTCGTTTTTCTGACAGAAGAACTTGATGTATACATAATATATAAATATATATTTAAATATTATTTTTTTTTTACATTAGTTTCGTCTTGTTGCATTTTTAACTCGAAATTTCACTCATCGACAAAATATATATGACATTTCTTTCGATGCTTTCGTTTTAACGGGGCTATAATATTTTATATTACGATTAAAAATAACGATTTTGTTCTTTCTTATTACCTTTGTTTGGGGTAATTTCATATAATCTTATTTAATTGCATGAACTAACTGCATCTGTAGACTGTAAAATATCGTGTATACGAGTATAATGTAGGCGTTTATTTATTTGTTCGGTATTTTGACTAAAACCATTTTTCGTTCCAACAGATTTCATTTGTAAAACGCTTTTTATCTCCTACAACACATGTATATTTATTATAGCACCACTGTGCGTATCTTATTTTGATATCGAGTGGATAATATATACTGTACATTAATAGATATCTTATTAAAAAGACAAATATTCGGATTTTGAATCAGTGACGATTGTACACGAACTGTGTAAGCCATTACATATTAGTGCGGGGTCGTTAAGCTGTTGTGGGAATACTAATTAGACAAAATAGTCCAAGAGGGTGACACCACGCGAGTAAAGAAATTAATTCTACAAAGTACCAATTTGGACTGCGTAGAGAATCATTTGCAAATTATAGCGTCTCGGCAATAAAGTATGATTTACACCGTGAAAGTCACACAAAATAAATAAATTGATTCGAGTTTGGAAATTATGACGATATTTTCACAAATACAACGTAGAAGCAATAATGGCAAATAAAAATATATGAAACGCTTAAAAGCACTGGCACGGGGGTGGGTGTTTTTTCCTCTTCACAATATTGTAATAAATGTATACAAGTATAGAACTATAATATTATGTGTGTAATCGAAAACTTTATGCCCGTCGTAAAAAAATATAAAAAAATACAATTGAAGGCTGTCGCAGTTAAAATATATAACTCTAGAAATCGTTACTAGTTTAACGTGTATTCGATTAATAAAAAAAAGAGATACCTATTTTTAATATTACAAAAATAAGCAGATTTCGTTTGTTCACTTTAGTTCTACTGACTTTACATGATTGAACTTTCCGATCTCCATTATTACTCACTGTGATCTATAATTGTGTTATTATAATTTTAAGTGGGTTTATTTTATTTAGAGTGTACTTAATGTATGAGATAGTGTTATGTGAAAAACAAATTGCAGTTTTAAATAATATAGTAAATTCAAATAGAAAATGCTCACGTAGAACAACGCATAGTCGAATGAATATTTTTATTTCGCTTTCTTGATCAATTGACCACGAAATCTTCTAGATTCTTTTGTTTTTTTTATGAGATTACAATGGGACTTTTTTAAATCTTCGAGGCTTTGATTGTATACTAACACGTTGATGGCATATATAAAACTTAGCTCTTTGTGGCGGTTTATATAAAAATTCTAAGTACGAACACGAGGATACGCACGTATAATATCAAACAGTTTGTTTCTCAAGTATCGTACTATACATATTATAATAACACGAATCATTGAATTTTAATTTTTTTTTCTCTTCGGCAATAAGCGTAGTTTTCTAAATTCTTTGAATCATTGTGTTTTATGGCATGATGTAAGATAATATGTAAATTTTATGCACTGAAAATTAAATTTAAGGATTTTTACACAATAAAGTTATCTGCTTTTTGTTTTATATTTTTTTATAGTTAGTTTGTACCTATGTAATATTATGAAATCTGAATTACCTAATGGTTAGATGCTGACCATGAAAACTTATAGTTACTATATTAATATATTTTTATAGGAATAAAAGCTTGTATATTGATAATTAATATTCTTATAATACCTATTCACGCTATAATATACATTTTTGAATATTTAAATCATTTAAATTTTGAATATTGTTAGGAAACCTTTTATATTTCTCAACACTGTTATTAATTAGTCTTTTATATCGTTATTTAAAATCTAAATTTTAGATTAACAAACATTAAATAATAATTATAATCATAATTAATGATAAATTATTTTATATAATTAATATGTATTATGTAGGATACATCGCTATTACAACAAATAATATATATTCGTATTATGTATATTATGTATATTTTATATTATCTAAATGGTAAGTAATATTTTACAAAATGCTTCTTGAGATAATTTTAAACAAGCTATTTAAGTCAAATGATTTTTATTATCAAATTTCTGAAAACTTAACGTGTTATGGATCTTAAATTTTCATTTATGTCGTTTATCATTCAAGCTCTGTGCAGTTTGTCCGAGAAAAACGACAGTTTATGCATGTGTTCTAAGAACGATTTGTTAAACCGGCTAAGAGGTGGCTGTCAAGAGAGCTCAGCTTTATTGTTTCCTTTCTTACGATTCTTGCCATTTCTCACGCCACTGATGTAGTCGACCGACGGACTTGGAATGTTGGGAATATTCACATAATCTAACGTTGAACAATATTATTATAATTATTATAGTATTATTGTAAATAAATCACGTTGAAAATATATATTTATACAATATATATGTTCTATTTATATGTACAATTCATCATTTTCAAATATTTGACCAAGAAATTGCAATGAACAGTTTTATAAAATTGGCAAGCTAATAAATAGAGTGAATAAAATCACATCAGCTGAGAGCATTGGTCCCGGTGGTGGATGCGAAATTGGATTCATTTGTACACGTGAACGTTGCGCTTAACAATAATGTATTTGAAGTAGAAAAGTACAAACACTCATCGATAAAATATGACAATTCATTTGAACTTATAATTACCAGTTATTCGCATACTCAACATAACAAAATTTATTGGTGTCTTACAAAATACATTTGATATATTACATTATAATAATTACACAATACAATTTGGGACAATCCTAAACCCATAAAATTAAATTCTATAGTACTATAACTATATAATTGTTGAAGAGTTGAATAGTTGAATAGTGATCATAAGATATCGCATTATTATAATGTGAATAAGGTGTCTGTATTAGGAAAACTGCGTCTAAAAAATTAATTTCAATGACTATAGTATCTATAGTATAGTTAGAAAACTTCAGTGCACTTTTTGAGTATCTTCTCGAAGGTGTGAGATGTACACTATACAAAACAACGAATGATTTTTTTTTATTTTGTGTTTATGTTATACTTACCTAGGTATATAATATTTGCAACAACATATGACACTTATTACTCGATATAATTTTTATAAGCGTAACATTATTATACAGTCTAATATGTTATGATATATTATAATTTTGAAATTCTGTGATAGAAAATTTAAATTTAAAAAAAGTTTTTAACAGTTTTAAAGATATTAAATAATTTATTTTTAGTATACAAAATATTATGTTCTAAATGAGATTTATGTTTTAAAGCTTTGAATTATTACATGTCATCAAAATGAAATTAGATTTTTTGCTGTAGTTAGTGTTTTGTGGTTGATTCGTTTAAATCATAAATGTATAATTCTTCATTATCTATGAACATAAAATTTAAATACTCAATAAAATGTACTTGCTACAATGATAATTTAATATTATTTTCATTTTTAAGATATTATTTAACGAGTGAATTTGTATGTAATTAACAGTTAATTGGTGTACATCAATTCTAATTCGTTCAAAATATTATAACATAACCATAATGTTGTTTTTACTTATAAAAAGGTTTCTAAGAGGAAATTTAAAGTGTTATTCAAAATTTACTCGATTTTTTGACTAATTAAAAATTTTCAAATTCTTGCTGTAAACCATAATAAGAGACTGATATCATTATTAAAGTCTTACATTTCATATCGCTCAATTATCAATTTAATTTCCCATGTTTCAAAAGGGGTCAATAAATGCAATAAGAACGATATGTACGGCTAATATTATTATTATTATTGTTACTCTCAAAGTATATAATATGTAGTATATAGCTATGAAAGTTTATTTTATTTGATGATTATTAAAAGATAGTGAAAAAACCAGATTAAAACCTATATAATCACAAAACTTTAAAGAAAATAAAAAAATTACATGTATAATACTGTTTTGTTTTGTTATCTCCATCGAAAAACCAATAAAAATATAGTCGCTTCTCAAACAGAACAGATGAACTGTGATATTTTAAAAATAACCGCATTTTATTATTTTAAGAGTTTAAAAGAAACACGCAAATCTTCTGCTATACAAACAAAGTCCGCCAAAAATCTCGAAAGAGTAGCCAGCTAATATAAATATTGGGTCTCACGACCGAATTTCCAGGTTCTTTATTTTCCATGTGGATTTCCCACTTTAATTTCACAACCGACTTAGGTACATCATTTATCGTTACTCTGCCTGTATACCCATATTACCCTTTATATTGTATAATAAATAAGCTGGAAATGGAATATTGGTAAAAAGTAAAAACTGAAATCAATGTAAGATTATAACTTTATATTACATACTAGAATATTGAAGTTATCATAACTTTGTGGAATTTCCAAGCCTTGCTGCAACATTTTTTGATAATTCTTATACGAACCTAATATACATACATAATAAATGACATAATAATATAATAAATATAACATTTTATGTATTAATTTTATAATATTATACAAATATTATATACGTATAAGTATAAAAAAGCGGGTAAGTCAGGGATGTCTCTCTGCTGTACAGTAGGTTACAAGTGGGTTACCGTAATGGATGGAGTTCACTTTGAATCCAATGGGCAATGATATTATATTGTTGTAAATGAAAAACGATTCTGAGCGGAGACGGTTTATTTGTCTAGTATATATTATAGATTATTAAAAATTTTCAAATCTTATATTTAAACAGAAAATTTTTTATGAATTTCTATCTAAGATAATTTGAACATTGCCGTAATTTTCACGTATTTAGTCAACATTTTAACTTTAAATACTTATAAAAAAAAAATCGTGACTATGTATTTTTAATATTTTTTCAACTGCTATTGTAATAATGTGTTAGGAACCTTGTATTAAATTTTCAAGCTTTTCTATCCAATAAATACATTTTTATCGATATTTGTAGAAAAAAATCTAAAAAAGTTGAAAAATTAAAATTTCAGTTAATAGCTCAAAATAAATCAAAATATTTTGAAAATTTTATCAAATATATAAAATGCCTATATAAACAATAAAAATACCTATAAATAGTTCAACTTAAGTCAAAATTTTTGAAAATTTCATGGTGGATAGAATATATACTTATATGAACATTCGGTGAAAATTTCTTGTATGTAAAATTTCATGTACCTATGTAAAATTTCATGTATGTAAAAAAAATGACCATATAGATGGTCATTTTTTTTAAAGTTACATCAAAAACCATAATCGATTTTGTCGAAAACTGATTGTGCGTAAAGTTTCCCGTTTTTCCCTTAATTTTTAGTTTGTTTGTTTATCCCGAATATTTGAGAAAATATTTGAAATTTTTTACTTTTAACTACCCAAAGTACCAACTAGATTCATTTTCTGATCCAACAAGGTACTGTAGTCAAAAATCGAAGCATTTTTACTTCCCCAAAACTTGATGACAGACACAAAAAAATAAAACACTCATCATGGCAAAATCAATACATTCCTCGCTTCGCTTAGAATCTAAAATGTTAATTAAAATTTAGCAAGTATTTACTATTCAAGGTGTTGTAAAAATATATACGCATAAATTGTTAGCGACTACTCGAAACTAGGAATTTAACACAGACTGCAGTGCATAATTACAAAAAAAAATCTATAAATATTTTATTTGGTAGGTAATTTATTTTCTAAGAAAAAAATTAATTACTGGCATATTATTTACGTTTCCGTCGATCTGGTACGTAGTATTTTGAGTGAAATGATTTTTTTTTTCATTGTTTTTAAAAATTTCAAATAACATGATTATAATATGCAGAGCCACCTGCAGCTACCTCTCACTACTGCAACGACCTGTTTTTTTCCTTCTTCACCGCCGCTGTTGCTAAATTAACTGTTATTTATTATAACGCATAAGATAGAATAGATATTTATATGATATATTTAAGTCCTCTCGTTGTATATATGTGTATATAGCATATACAATACTGTACCTAAATAAGTATCCCGCATATACCAGTATACCACATAAAATAATATTTTGTCATGGGTTTATGCGGACATGCGAAATTTCACGGGTATGATGTGCTGCCAGGTGTATGGGTATGGGTGGTGATTTTTTTCTTTTTTTCATAATATTTTTTTTTTTTTTTAATATCAAACACTGCGTGTGTATACGTGTTACAGGAGACAACAATGGGCGGCCGGCTTTGAGCAAAAAGCATAAAAACGGATCTACCAGCGTCCATCCCGCGCTTGGTGTGACGGCCGCAGTTTGGATAGTAATAACACAAAGGATTTTTCCGTTATGAATTCATACACTACACGACGTATAGCTATCACAATCGGGGTGAAAAGACACGATGGAGCGGACATGTGCGACACCACTATTCTGCTGCACGCCGTGAGAATGAAAGAAAACTAGGGGTAAAAAGGCCCTTTTTGTTGTACAAATGTATTTTAATGTTGTATAATATTATACATTATATTATTACATTATAATATGAGATATTAATATGTAAAGCGTGCATTACGTAATTATTATTTATTATTATTATTAATCTGTTATAATTTTTATATTTTTTTGTGAGTCAATGTGGTAGAAGACAATTTAAATATATATATATATATATATATATGTATGACATAACTATATTATAATGTATGGCTATTTTATAGTGTATAGGTAAGTGCTATTAATGTGTGTTTTGAATCCAAAATTTTTATTATTTCTCGTATATGGGACATTTCCCAATATTATAAGGACAAAACGTTTGGCGCTAATGGTGCTCTCTGGAATAAAATATAATTTCCACCCCTCGAGAATGAAGGGTTGTGACTCGTTTGCAATCTTCGTTGCACGCGATGTATGTATCCAAGTTCACGGCGTGGATGCCTCAGGTGGGGTTCAATCGTAAAAGTGTCCCCAGGGAAAAGTGGGTGGGGGATCATGGTGAAATAAAGATAAAAAAAAAAGGTAAAAACAGAAGAACCGGAAATAGCAATCGTTACATTTTTTTCTTCACTACCCTTCCGTAACGTGCTCTCAGTTTTTCATCCGTTAAGATAGTCTTTTACGAGCATACATTTTTTTCTGTGTTGAAAACATTGTTAACACATACAGTGCTATAGGTAGATACATTCTAGTGAAAAAATATTGACTCGAAGGCTGTTCGCTAACGCGTGTTATTCGTCTGCTCTCAAGTCACTTCTCCTGTATGGCATATTATATTCGGAATAAAATAAACAAGATTTTCGTCACAAAATAGTATTATTTCGTTGTTATTTGTTGCATACCTATACACCTACGAGATTTAATATATAAGTTTTTTTTTTTTTTTTGGGAGTGTTACGCCTTATGATGTGGATATAAATCTCCACCACAAATGGAAAGGCATAATAATAAAATAATCATTTTTGTCATATAATGGAAAAACATTTATGAATGAATTAAAAAAATTCCTTTATTTGTGGACGTGATGTTACCTGATGAACATTGACGTATTTTTATTAATATTGTTAACGTATTGTTGTTGTTTTTTTTTTTTTTTATTGCACTTAGATTATAAATCATAGCTTACAGTATTTGAATTAAATACTAATCATAAGAATTGTCCCTGCATTAAAATATTGTATAATAGAATCTATTATTCTACTTTTGCTCAATTGAATTTAACGATTTTTTTTTAAACCATATGTACTAAATTTAATGTTTTTAGACTTTTCTTTTATAGTTACTGATATTTATTTTATTCAAACTTTTTGAAATTTTTCTTTTAAATTTTGGGATAAAATAAAAGGTGTATATTTTTTGTTTTGTACCTCATAGTTTATGATTTATACAACATAAATTCAAAATTATGTATATTATACAATTATAATACAAATAACGTCACTAAAATTATTTAACTGAACCCATCATCAGTTTATTTATTTATTTTTTTTTTTTTGTAAGGAGAACCCACGGCAACATAGGCCATTGGGTGTGGGGTGGTACGGTAGGGATTATTTTTTGTATGTTTGTTTGTAGGTTTTTAATTGGGTAGGGTTGTAACACGTGTTTGTGTAAGTGTGGCAAGGATATGTTGCTAAAAATCCCGGGTGGTCACCCATCCGGGAGCTAGCAACTGCGGCCGGTACGTACGCTCAGTGCGTGTCCGCAGATTGAGCGTACGACCGCGCCTCACCAAGCCACTCAGTTTATTTTATATGGTCAGGTACCCGTTGATAAATATTAAAATAATGTGTTTAAAAATCATTTCTTTTAACCAAATGAAATAATAATAATATATAAATAAATAAAATTATCCACGAAACAGTGGACTGCAACTAACTATCTGAGTATCTGACTATCTGAAACATATTTGAAAACCTTGAACCAAACCTGCCAATCCCTAACATAATATCATTCCTCCAACAAACCGGATTGGACAAACTAATTTAATCAGAATACTCAACCTTGTCTCTGTTTTTCTTTCTTTCCTTTTTTTTTTCTTTGTTTGCTATCAGTCAACTGTTAATGTAATGTGTAATGTTTATATATAATAATATAAATGTAATATTACGTCCAATGACCACAGTTGATGTGGACTGTTTAAAAAAAAAAATATGGATATACTATATGGATGAACTATATAGGTCAATTTTTTTTGATTAATTTTTTAAGAGATCCTGGTACTAAGAACCTACGTATAATTTAAACAGCAAACTAGTAAGGTCGTGTGAAATTGTTATCACTGAGATATTTGAAAGTTTGTGTACACATAATACCTTTATAATCTTTATTATACATTCATACATTTGTTCAGATTAAAATATCTTTTAAATCTAATGGGGAAAATGAATTAACGGTTAAGTAACTGCATATCAAGGAAACAAATTTCAGTCGTTAGGTTAGACATTAGAAATTACTTTTAAAAAAGGTAACTCGTTATATATAGTACCTACATTTAAAAGTAACGTTACTTAAATTAATTAAATTCTTTAAGTCAATATCCATCCTTAAATAATGCTACAAATGAACACGTGTGTAAAATGCAGGCCAAGTAATAAATTCATTGTATAAAAAAATCACACATATAAATATATTATTATATATTAATATTATTATCTTTAAAAATGTATTATAATGGAGTATATGATAAATACAACAATATTTTATTTTATAATGTATAGGTAATGTGTATTAATAAACATAACAATATTGTGTAATTATGTGTAAATTATATTTTTAATTTTAAAAATAAAGCTTTAAATTACAATAAAATATAATTGTATTATACTTAAACTGACATATTTTACTACCTATAACAATACCATCAAACTATTTTCATTATATTTTTTACCTCAAATTCAACACGACTACTATTCTATAGGAAGACAAATTTCAATTTCAATTGTCATATTAATAATATTTAATGTAGAAAACATATGGTAGGGCTAAAAGTCTATGTTAATAAAATTAACGAAAGTTTAGGGATACACATCAAGTTGTGTAAACATTATGATATCGCTTTATAGGTTTCAAAGGCACCTCAACCAAAGGAAAAAACATATAAGTCATTAATTTATTTTATATAAGAAATCAAGAATAAAATCATTGACGACATATTTGATATTTAATAAATAACTAAAATTAGGTTAAAAGTTAATTTTATCTATAACTAAAATTTTACTATTTAAACATATTATAGTATATGTCAATATCGGTATAAAATATGCAAAATTTTAAAATAAAAGTAGTTAATATGAATTAAACATTATTATCCAACTCAGTAAAATTCCAAATTATTCCATATGCATAGCAATTAATGAAAATTTAAATTGAATAGTAATTTGATTTAAAAGGAGATTCATAATTTCATACTTCACACTCACTGATAAAAATTATTAAAATTGTTTTCTTTAAATTTATTAAAGCATCGACATCTATGGCCATTAGCTGAAAAAATTTATTATTATTATCTTTATTGCAATAAGTAGGATTCCTAATTATGTGTTTGTAAAAAAAACCAATTCAAAACTATTTATTTAAATGTCAACATAAATTTTTTACTATTATTATTTTTCATTTTCATTTTTATTTTTTATTTACTTATTCATTTTTATTAAAAATTTACCTATTCCCACATAATTTGCGTCATTTAAGCTTAAATTTTTAAGTTTATACCTTACATTGTACATAACCTATATTTGTTTTTATTATAATTATTTACTAAGATCATATTGAAAACAATTGAAAATATAATATTATAATTAATATTTATTATTATAATTACTATTGAATAAAATTAGGTATTTTAAAAAAAAATCGTATCTATTGTATATGGTTTCTAAAATTGGATAGTACTATTACTATTTGTAAAAAAAAAAATACAAAGCTATGATATATTATATATGTTTTTAAGTAGATAAGTTATTATATTATACTATCTGACCCGAAAAATGTTGTTTTGCCATATACTGAATATTTTGGTAGGTATAGTCAAATAAAAAATAACTAAGTTATTGGAAGTGTGTAGAGATGTGGTGAACTGGTATATGACTGAACGAAGAATGGGGCACTGTGAACGGTGAGTGATGACGGACTACAAAAATAACAAAACATCAAATATTCACTTTTTGAAATCATTGTACTTTTATTATCTTCACTAATAAATTTCAAATACATCTCTATCACAAATTAAATTTAACAAAAAAAAAACATTATCTGTCTCTTAGTGCAATGGGGTATACCATATTTTTTTGGATGGTTTACCCACGAGAGAACATACTCTGTAAAATTGGCTACGATAAAAACAATTTCCATGGTAAACTAGGGATTTTTGGAATTAATATGTCTTTTCTCTTTTCTTCGGAACTTTCCATTCAAAATGCTTCGATAATGTTTTTAAACCATTTTTAATAACTAATTGGGTGCCATGACATAGCCTTTGTGGGTTCAAATTACAAAGCAAAATAATAGGAGATCCAAACTTCAGTTATAAATGGTGTGGTGGCTTGTCTGAAAAATCAAATGAGTTTAAAAGCTCTGATGGATAATTTACAGTTTCATTGGTATCCCTTGGCAACAACTGTTGTATCTTGAAATTCAAATTATTGATGTCCACATATTTTCTGCCAAAATGTTTCTTTCTGCCAGCCATTCAAGATTCAAATATTGTGTGTGTATACCTGTGTAACCACGAATATTTACCTCACTAGCGATTATTTACCTCCGGTAAAATTTCACTAGGTTAATTTTACCCAAGTAAAATTTAACTCGGTGATATTTTACCCAAGTAAAATTTAACTCGGTGATATTTTACCGCTCCGTAGTTAAAATTTCACCAGCGATTATTTAACTCAAGTAAATTTTGCTAGGTTTATTTTCCCCGGTAAAATTTCACCAGCGATATTTCCACTAGTGAATATTTACTCCAGGGTAAAAATCCACTAGATTTAATAAAATATTCGCTATATTATTCGCTGTATACTCATTGTACTGAACAGTAAATTTGGTCCTCATATGTCTTATCGAATAAATAAGTTGGTTATATATTACGGTCACCTCCCTTAACAGACACCTCTCAATTGCGGACACCTCCAAATAACAGTCGGCATTTTGGAAACGGCGATACATGTTCTCATTTTATTTCCCCTCTAAATAGCGGACGAATGTTTTGATGACCGAGAGTGTACATTATTTAGAGGTTTCAATGTAAAGCTTACCTAAGTACCTTTATACCTTTATACATTGAATAGAGAACAGTATGATAGTATTTATATTTACCTTTTTTCCCACTATATAAAACTAAACCGAATTCCATTCCCTCGCAGTAAAATATTTGATGTGACAAGTTGCGAAATTTGGGGAGTTTACTGGCTCCCCTAAAATAATTTATTTTTAATCCTCAATGGATTATATATATGTGTAAATGAAATAAGTATCATTAATCATTATAAAACATTCCAAACAAAGGCTGAAGAAAAGAATTGGTAAAATCTATTTATTTATTTTGGTTTTTTTTTGGGGGGGGGGGGGAGGGGCTAAGGAAATGAACCTTATTCCTAGTTAAGTTAACATAAAATATTAATTTATATAAAACATTTTAGTAGCGTAGATTTATGAATTTGATCAATTTATTTTAACCGGGAGGTAAATATTCACCAGTGAAATTTTAACCGGGTAAAATCCTAACCTAACCTAACCTACCGGAAGGTATAGTATTCACTAGACAAATTTTACCAGTGATTATTTATCTTCGTTAAATATTTTCTGGGTATATTTTACCCCCGGTAGAATTTCGCTAGCGATATTTAACCCCGCCGTGGATATTTACCTCCAGTAAAATTTCGCTAGTGAATATTTACCTCCCCCCCTCCGGTAAAATTTAACTGAGGCAAAATACACGATTCCGCCGAGAAATATCTTGTCAGATATCTAACAGGTTAGAATCTGGATCCGTACTGATAAGTAAACCGTTCAATGGTTCAGATCATGTTTCGATTTCTAGTAGTTGCATTTCTCCTGACCTGCAAGACATACCAACTGGCTCATTTTTGAATTTAACCGCATTACACTGCGAACATTCCTTGTCCATAGCACCAATCTCCACTTTTGAATGAGCGTAATATTTAATATCGGGCCCATACTCGAATGCTAGACGAAGGAATGAATTGGATGTAAAAGCTCGATGTAGTTGTTGGCGTTTTCGGTCATATTTTGTTCTGCATGTGTCTGCACACTTCTAATCGTTTTTTATGATTTTGTTCGGCTTGTGCCTCACGCAATCACACCACGTCCATATGTATTTTTTCATTATCCTATTGGATTAGTTCATCTGCTCTTTGTGCTCTTTTATCTCGCTTGGCAGTAGTTATAGTCGTTCGACGGACCCTTAGCGTCTTACTGGCATTAACACATAAATCGATCAAATTGAAGTACTGAACTTTTAAGGATGCGCGTGGGGTATTTATTTACCACCGTCTATTTTTAGAATTCTATAACAAATCATTTTCTATACCACAATCATGCAAGCCATGTTATCTTATTATTATTATTATTATTATTATTATTCTCTTATTATTACTCATAAATTATAAAAACGGAAGAATCTGAATTATATTAACATTAATACGTCAATGATCGTTAACTCAAGTGGTTAGGTTTCTAGTTTGGAAAAAATTTACTTCATTAGTGCTTAATTTGTTAAATATTAGTCTCTTTTTTTGTAAATATGGACGAATAACGCCTTTAAATTTTCGAATGCTGAGAACGGTATTATTATTGTATGATCATATAATTAATTTCTTTTTTGTATTGAAAAATGCATTTTAAAGTAAATATTATATAATTTTTTTTTTCATAATAAATACGAAGTGTGTTCAAAAAGTTCTCGAATTATCGTTACTAAAAATAAAAAACTACACCATCGTAAATTTTATTAGATTAAAATAAAATATGGATTATGGATACGCAACTATTTTTTCAATTAAATCAGAAATGTTTACTGCTATCTAACCATTAACTATGAGAGTCGTGTGTATTGTGTGATTTTTAAGATGAATAATATCCACGAACAACTTTTTAATATTAATCTTATGCTAAAATTTTTAAATCTTTTAATAAATCTCACAGATTGATATTGAGACGGAAGTACAATTATTACAGTCGCTTGGTAAATTTTCTCCAATCAGGTCTTGCTAACGGGGTTTTTTTATACATCCTCGGAGTTCTTTATCACGAATTTCTACTTGAAGGACAAACTGTTAACCGATGGTGCTATCTAAAAGTATTAAAACGTCTTCAAAATAAGTTAAAAGAAAAAGCCTGTTTGGAAGAAAAACTCATGGTTTCCTCATCATTCCAATGCTCCAACTTCCCTGTTAATTCGTGATTTTTGCATGACAATTTCTCATCCAACATATTCTCTCGACTTAGCCCCAGCAGACTTTTTCATTTCTAAAACGAAAATATTTGTTAAAAGGACAAAGATTTACTATGATAGACGAAATAAAAGGAGATTCACTAACGGAGCTACAAGCAATTCCCAAAACTGCTTTCCAGAATTGTTTCTAACGATGTGAACGTAATTTGAAAAATGTGTATAAACCATGAGGGAGAGGGTGTTAAGTCTCAATAACATGTAGATATGCACCATAAATAAAACATTGAAAAATTCAAGAACTTTTTGAACATACTTCGTAAATTAATAAACATTTACCCATATCTATTACCTGTATGAACGTATTTAAATAATAAAAAACACACTGTCAAAACTATAAAACTATTTGTGCTTATAATGTTGTACAATGCAGTCAACTAATAACTAGTAAATTTCATATTTATAGGTAGGGTACTTTGATAATTACCAATGGTAATATTTACTATGGTAAAAAAGTAGATAAATATTTTAATAGGTATAGTATAAATAGTATAATAATATAATAATATAATAATAATATTAAAAAAATATATAAATATATAAATATAATATAATAATAGTATAATTATGTTAGACAAATTAAGTATATAATATGATATATTATGAGTTATGACAATAGTAAGTGATCGCATTTATCTATGCATAGTGAATCTGTAATAAAAAATTTAAATAAAGAAAATATGAAATATTCACCTCTTCACTCTTGTAAAATGTACATTACAGCTCATTATTTAACATGACGAAAAGATAAAAAGTTTGAAAACAATTGTAAAATTTGTTGCAGTATTTATATATGCATATAAACAATTGTTAGGTATTTTATAACAATAAACTATAACATGAACAGTCATAGATACCTAGTACATAAAAAATAAACTATAACTTTTATTATATTGTAAAATATATATATTTTTATTTATGATTCGATTTTTTAGTTTGATCAAATATTTAATAATAATAAAAACTAGTAACATATGACTTTGAAAGTGGTGCTATCACAATCTAGCAATCATGTGGGAAACATTACAATAATATGTGTAACGAAAACGCGTTAATTAGGTACACATTATTTCCTGTTAAATATAATTATATAAATATTTGGTGCAACATATAGAGGTTACAGCTCAAGCATATCAATCCCTATATCAGTATATTCTATAAAATACAACTGTTATGTTGTGTTTATACTGTGAAAAACATTTAAAATACTTGACCATTTTTGAAATAAAGTAAAGAACATATCAATAAAATGATAAAATTAAAAGTGTTAGTACTTATTGCAGTTTTCTCATCTTCTTATTCACGAAAAAATTTTATGCCAAACTTACCTATGGTAAATATTAATAATCGGCATTAAACCTATTACATATGATTGACGTGCATAATTTATTTATGAGATATCTACATAAGTATTATATAATAAACATACTATTACTTTTATTACAGGGAGAATATCGTGTTGCTTTTGATAAAATGTATCCATGTGAATCAACAGGAATATTGCAGTTTAATACTTATTTCACTAAAACGAACATAAAAACAACTCTGATTAAAGGGAATGCAACCGCTTTGGTACCTTTTGACGATAGTTTTTTAGTAAGCATATAATATATTGAATAATTTAAGATTTGTTTAATGCAGCGATACTTTTATTGTTTTATATTACTAACTGATAAGTCATATACGCAATAAAAATAATTATATTTTAGAGAAAATTGAACAGTTACATGAGTAGTATATGGGGCACTCCAGGTCACTTCTCAGAAAAATATCAGAAAAGATCACAAGATTGATTTTAATCACAAATTCATCTCAAACTGCAAACTTTATCAGAAACGCACATTTTATCAGAAATAGAACACAAAATGTAATTAAACATAAAAAGATCAGTAAAATAACTTAAAACATAAAAAGATCAGTAAAATAACATAAAACACAAAAAGATCAGTAAAATTGATTAAAACACAAATAGATCACAAAATTAAATAAAATCTTCAAGTGCGAAATCTTTCAAAAGAAAATTGGATATGTTAGTTAAAAAAATAAAAATTATAATAAACAATGGAACAAATAAATTCTATAAGAATATTAGAAAATATGAAAGTCTTGAGCTTGAGTCAATAGCAAAAGAAGTTAAACTTAAGGGATATAGTAACCTTTAAAAAATTGATCTTATATCAATAATTAGGAAAAGCCATACAATTCGCGATTTAAAAATCTCTGACAGTAACAATTAAAATATTTTTCACAAAACTAAATGTTATAATAATCTAAAAAATATTTCAAAACTAATTGCATTGATAATCTAAAATTTAATTGCATTAATAATTAAAACATCCAAAAATCTTTGGAAATGATTTTACACCATCAGACCACGAGGGGGACTTTTAAAGAATAAAAATTAAAAATGTTGAGTGAACAAAATAACTTTCTATCATAAATAGCACCGGAGTTATACTTAAATCAAAAATACGAAGTGAGGAATAAACTTTTCATAAGTTCAGAATAAGGATCAGAAATAAAATAATTAATATAAGTTTAGAATAACATCAGAAATTAAATAATTAATAATACTTCAGAATAAGATCAGAAATAAAATAATTAATATCAGTTCAGATTAAGATCATAAATTTGATAATTAATATAAGTTCAGATTAAGATCAGAAATTAAATAATTAATATAAGTTCAGTAAAAGATCACATAACTAAATATAATATTCCCCAAAATATTTTTCACAAAATTAATTATTTCTATAATTGATTATCGAAATGGAATACGCTTTTCATATAAAATATTTTTGTACAATTTTGCTTTAGGATTTAAGAGTTATACAATTTTTAAAATATTCCATACAGATTCTGTTTCTGTTGAGATATCGATTACTGTTGAGTTGTTGAACTAATGTCATGAATTTTAGAGGTTGGGTTGTTGAGATGTTGGAAAGAGTTTGAGTTGTAGAAAAAATACCATAAATGTTGCCAGTTGACCTTAACATCTCCGAAATTAGGATTGTTGGAAAACTTGAAAGCTATAGTTTAGTAAACTTGTAAGAATAGATGGGAAATTATAACATTAATTAATTAGTTTATTTCTGAAAAAATATTATATGATATACCATAATACCGTTATAAAAATTCTATAAAAAATATATAACTATTGGTAAAGAGGCTGATTACAATGAAAGATATTATAGTGAATATAAGTACAGAGATTATAACATTAATTTATCGGCACTTATTTCCCTGCAAAAATGTTAAATTATTAGGGGTTATATTCCAATTTGTTAGATACTAAAAAAAGAAATTGCATTTGTTGAATTCATTTATAGCAGAAAATCGCTAAATGTGAAATCCAGTGAAAATCCAATGTTCTAAAAATTTAAATTTCAAATGCTCATAAAAATTTAATTTGAATTTCCGGTGGACTATTTAGGATAAAGATTGACAAACTTGTAAGGAATATTGTATTAAATTTTCCACTCTTAGATTTAAAAAGACATTTTTAATGAATTTCTATACTATAATTTGTGAATTTTTGTGATTTTTACGTATTTTGTCAAAATTCAAATTTTGAATGCTTATAAAAAAAAATTGTGACAATGAATTTATTTTATTTTTCAACTGCTATTGTAACTATATGTTAAGAGCCTAGTATTAAATTTTCAAGCTTTTTTGCCAAACAAATAAATTTTTATCGATATTAATTTAAAAAAAATTAATAATGAACAAAAATTGCATATACCTATGAATAGTTCAAATTAAGTCAAACATTTTTGAAAATTTCATGGTGGATAGAAAATACTTAAAATTATATATTCGGTGAAAATTTCATGTATCTTTGTGTATACTAATTCTGTATTTCAACATTTTTATGATTTTTCAACTTCAAAATTACTTGCAAATTTTCGCGTTTTCGACAGATTTCGTAAAACTTTGAACTATAAACGCTTATAAAAAAAAATTGTGACCAACGATTTTTAATTTTTACATAAAAAAAAAAGCATGTACTTCAATAAAAACTCTAGGAGGAAATGTATGGTTTTCTTTTGCTAAAGCTTTTAACTTTTCAACTGAATGTCCAGTACCAGTGGTAATGTATATCTATTATCGGATCATATTAATCATCCAAAACAAACAAAGTATAATAATTGTAAAAAAGGTGGCCAAGTGGGTATCGCTTTAGTGGATGATTGTGAGTTTCGCAATTTATTTAGGTAGATGATTAATTTAGAGTTAGATTTATAACATATAAATTCAACCAATAATTTTTTTTAATTCAAAAAAAAAATTAAATTCTACCATTTTGTATAATCGTATATTATATTCAAAGCTTATAAGGAGGCTTATATTACGATTTAAAGCCTTTTAACTAGATGAACATTTTTTTTAACGAAATTTATAAAAAAATTTTGAAAATTTTTTATGCTAAGTAAATAGAAACATAAACATTTGGTAAAAATGTCAAGTGTCTAATCGATTAAAAAATATTGGGATTTTTAATTTTTGACTTCTCAAAAGTAAACACAAGATCTAATTTTTTTAAACAGAAATGCGGTGGTTTCAAGTTTTTAAATAGAAGCGTTTTACTACTGTTTTTATGTACTAAAAATACATATATCATTGTTAAATTAAAACAATAATTATCGTTTGACGTTCTGCTCAAAATCTTATATAACGATGACGTGTGTGATTCACTCCCCAAAATTATTATACTGGTATTATAGTAACAATTTATTTTTACATTTTTTATATGGCACATATATTACATCAAGACTTAACCCAAAGACTGGATGACCATAAACTTCCCAAAGTATTTTTTTATGGAAAATATAAAATGGTGGTTAAGGTGAAAAGGGAAAATAATATAACATTTGCCTGTGAAGCTGTGGAATTCAGTGTTATAAGACCGTGGGAAACCAGTTTGATAAAATTGTTCAATATTTAATAATATAACATGTTATTTACTTATTATATATGTATCTTTTATTTTCATTACTGGATTACATTATTTTTTTTTCTATATTAACATGATATGAAAATGAATTAACATAGTTAAAGTACATATGGTAACTCCAGCTACACTCACTCGGAAATCAAACCACTGTCCACCGCGTCACAGCCGGAACTGGAACGTGATCGTCGTTTGACTGTTTGAGTGAACAGCGTCAATTTCTCGGCACTGCGGGGCTCCTCTAAATCCCGAAGTACCATTCTTGATCCCGTTAAGAGAGCATATCAATGGTTGGATGATCGATACGAGCATCGTCGACATTGAGCCTCTGTTGTGATTCTCCAGAGATTTATCGTTTAACAGTCTTTCATTGGTATTTAGTAATTTTAGTTAAATTAGTACTAATCAATAATGATAATGACTATTTTGCTAAGTTATTATAACGATTAGTCATTTTAAATAATGTCTCACTGCCTTAGGCAATGACGCAAATTTCATAGATTACCTAACTCTGTCCAATGAAAGAACATGTTAACTCTGCGCATTCTTTCGAAGTAGGTTCCGCTAGATGCCACTTGGAGATTTTAAAACTAGGTTTTACATTTTGTTTAACCTCAAAGACATCATAATCTATTCTTTACTGGTTAAGTTATGATAGATTACCATATTTTATATATTCACAAACAAATAATTATAATTAAAGTAATATATTATAAAGAAAGGTAAAAATGTTTAATGATATTATTCTTGATAGTGTTTTGAGAATGTATAACTACAAATAATTAATTTAGTTCTTATGTATAACATTCAGTTAAACTTCGCCATTCCCAAGTCTGTTTTATTTCATTTTTTTTCTGACTACTGACTAAATATTATTATAATTGCCTAATTATATAAATGTCTCTGGCTGTTTGAACTTATTACTTAAGCATGTCAATCCATTTTTATACAACAATACATTTTATAATTCAAGATTGTAATTCATTCTTACTTTTGAATACTTATAAAATAACCTGATATTGTTGAAATAAATTTTCATCGAAAAAATGGTAATAAGTATAATTCACTCTTTTTTTCGTATTTTTCTCATAGACTAAATCACAGTAACCAGTTGCCAAACTTACCTTTCGTAAATTAATAATCTAGATAATACTTCATCACATCCACTCAGCCCCTTATTTTAGGTAACTATTGATGCACTACCCGAGTAACAATTTTAAGGTTTAGTGTCGGTTCTGGAGTACCGTGCATGTAACACAGTGCACACACTGTCCTAGAGTGCAGGATAAATTGTTTATGGTGCACATTCGGTGCTCAAGGGATTTTATATACGGTTAAAAAAAAAACCGTGTCTTCTATGCGCAGCCGTGCAAACCATGTACTGCGCACCAAGGGTACAACCATGCATAACTCTACGGTGCAGTTAATGTGTATTGGTGTCTGTTTGAAACCATTCTTATTTTGCGTACATGCCATTATGATGCTACGGTGCACAAAAATCTCTGTACATCAAAAGTGTGACGGTGTGTAAAATTACCGTGTTGTCACCGTTCAGCAGTGTCTATAAATATTGTTAATGTATATCGTCGGTGATAATGCAAATACTCCGCAACTCCAAAAATACCAAAAATGAGTTATATACATCAATCTTTTCAGAAAAAAATAACCTGTATTTTGTTGTAAGGTATAAATACTAAATATCGTGTAAAAACTTTAATTTCCAAAGAGGTTATAAACTGTGAAGTAAGAGCACGTAAATCCGTTATCATTTTTTTTGATGAAAATACTCCACTGTATATCCGTTATATTAAATATGTGTATCAAACACAGACAACACGGTATAGGAAAAAAAAAGAAATAAGAAATCAAAGCGATCTTTAATAACTATAGAATTCATTGGTTAATTAATTAATTAATTTAATTCTGTATAATATACCCTAATATAATTGCCCTAAATATATTTTTGTGTCTCCTGAAAAGTTGACTTTTTGGTGTTATATATATATAAATGTATCCGTATTTATAGCGTTATACAATAATCATATAGTATAATAATATAATTTTTTCAATAAATATCATAGCTGTTATCACTTATAATCTTTAATAGTTTAAACTATGCGAGTATGCGACTTGTCTAGTTGTCTATAATTATTGAGACGTGAAAAGTCATGTTGTACCAAGATACTCAATAAGATAATCATCACGGCGTACCTAGCTCTCGATCGTCGATATATAGTGAGTGCTATACACATATGTTTTCACAATAGTTGGTTTTCTATTTTTATTCAAAAATATTTTCTATGTATGATGAAATATTTCAAGTTTACAATATTAGGTATGTTCTTTTTATTAAATATAATAATATATGTTTAATGTTTATACTATTTTTTCTTACATAATATAATAACATGTTCTATATCAAAGTTTAAATATTGTTATAATAATGTACCTACCTATTTTTCTTATTACAAGTTTTCTATTTTTATTCAAAAATATTTTCCAGATATACCTAGGTGTGGTATGAGTTTTAAGGAATTTATATTTAAATTTCCTTTTATAGTTATATATAATATATATTATGTATAAACTGTACAATGTTATTTAAATAACAACAATCAAAAATATTTAAATACTATAGAATCGCCTAAGAATTCTATCTAAGATAGTGGCCCGATAGGTAGAAATTAGGATTTTAAAGCATAGGATGATAGGGTGTTTCAGGTTCGAAACCGTCATAATCCCTAAAAGAGTTTGCGTTTTTTTTTTGTTTTTTTATCACTGTATGTGCACGGTATTTTTCAACACTTGTACACGGCTACGACACTGTACTTTTATTCACTCTAGCACGGTTGTAACACCGACTCTAGTCTAACAAATGAACAATAGTTATAGTTGCACACTAAAACGGTTCTTGAACCGACTATTGAGTTTTACCAGCACGGTGCTTCCCATGTAATAAATTGGTATTAATTTTGATCAAAAACACAGTGCTGTGAACCGTTATAGCATGGTAACAAAAACCTAAAAATTGATGTAGGGCACCCAATGTACACCAACATTGTTACTCGGGTAACGACAGTAGTACGACCATAAATAGCCTATCTGCAACGCCGCGTCGTATAAAAATAATTTTCATTTTGGAAATGGAAATGGAAATAGAAACAAATCTTTACAGTGACTATTTGAAATGTCTGAAATGACAATCATATAGGTTACATATTAAATAATTTAGATAGTCTAGATAATCTAGATAGATGATTTTATTTTTATTTGTTCATAATGCTAAGACTTATCTTGGAAATCTAGTTGTAAATAAATTGTTTTTTAACTCAGTTTTTAATGATTGTTATTTCATTTAAATTTATACATAGGTACTACATTTTTTAAATGAACTTAACTTTAATCTTGATACCAGAGGATAGATGGAAAACAGAAGGTATACAATTTATTTAGTCAACTTTAAGATAAATGCTACCTTCTATTCAAAACTAATTAATCATGCAATGATTGGATTCAAAGAATGATGCTCCTATTTAATTTGTCACTAGCTATATTTACTTAACACCTAATCTTATAATATTGACGTTTAAGATAAATCTCAGGCCCGGGACAAATAAATATTTTTTGTGTTAATTTGATATTATGTGTATTTTTACTCTATTTATGTTGTATTTTTTAAATTACTTGTATTATATTATATTCTACTACATTTATATGTATTTATATATTTATAATGTATGTAAATAGGTTCTTAAACTATGTCAATTTATTAATTTATTTTAATTTAAAATATTTAATTTTCAAAATATAATATTAAAATAAAATATACTATAATATATGAAAAACAGAGTACTCAGTACTAGAATAGTGACTAACAAATTATTATCATTGTCCTCCGAGATTGTATATAATTTGCCTATATTTTGTCTTATTTTTCATGTTAATCTTAATGAGTAAAATAGGCAAAAATTATAAATTATATAATGATCTCGAAAGACAATGATATTGTAATGATATTTTGATAAAAATATTTTACTAGTATTTATATAACAGTGTTCTAAACTATCGTATACAGTATTTGATTACTGTTTTACTTCGTAAGTTGTTATAATAATATTACTTTTTTGTATAATATTTGGATCGACCAGTTGAAATAAATAAATAATATTTATACTTTTTCGAGTCATATACACTTAAGAAATATACATTCAAGATCCTTTTAATGGTATTATACATAATATGTAACAACAATTGTGCTTATTCGCTAGTTAAGGCCATCACCTATAAAGTATTATCACTTATTATTATTATTACTTATTATAATTATTGCTATTATTACTTATTTTTATTATTATTATTACCTAGTATTATTCTTCCATCAAAAGTAAAAACGCTGTAAGTCACCGACTCACCGTAGAACGATTTTGAGAAAAACGTGTTTTGTATAGATTAGATAGTACAATTTACAGTGTTTTAGTTATTTTATTATTGCTTATATTATATTTTTCTAGTTATATTTCAGGCGTATCGCAGATTCGTCTACATAACCCGAATTTTACAATTATTATTTTTATTTTTTTTTTAACTTTGTTCTTCATTTTATGTTTTATGGGTCTTACGGCATTTTTACGTACGGTTACGACGGAAGTATTACTCTACTAATGCATACCAAAATTAACCAAAACAATTCATACCTACTTAAAATATTTGAATGCTTAATATTATAAATTATTATCACCATTTATGTTGATAAACTCATAATGCGATCTAGTGGTGTATTACCCAAATATTCATTCAGAATTCATCCTATTAACCATTAATAAGCATGGCAAGACTAGCCATTTTTATATGTGGTGTGGGATCGAGTCCAGAAAGAATTAACAATTATTGTTTATATTTTTATAAAAAATACTATATCAAACAGACAACAGATATTTAACTAACCTAACCTAACTGTAGAACATGGATATGTAGAATTTCTTTGTATCTTTGTAATTCACAGAGAGCAGTATGAAATATGATTATAGGTATTAATTTTTAGTCTCAACAATACAATTATAGTAGTTTCAAAATCCCAAGTTATAAATACCAAATACTGTGATTTTTATTTTAAATTTAGATCAGGTACTAGGTACCGCGCCATCATTCCGATAATGTGCACGTTTTTCAATGTATCTTAATATTTTTTGAATTATGCTCCATTGTATCTCTGTTCTGCATCAGAAAAATCGCACATTAGTTTCATTCGACTCTTTACATATGACGCCTTACCAAGGGTCAATCTACACACTACGGAAAGAACACCTCTCCAAATAGAGTAATATAGTATAATTATTTATTAATCGTTAAGTATCGAAATACTTACATACTCTCCGCTATACGTAAACATCTCACGATTACATCACTACACCAAGCCCACAGGCACCGTCTCGTATAGTGACTTTTGAACCTTAGATAACAACATAGCTGCAATATGCCAAAGCAAAAAGTATTCTCAAGTACGATTGTGAATAATAAAGTTGCCCCTAAACAAAACAATACTAGTTACAATGGAAGTATACGTTCCCTATAATCATCATTCTCTTCTCCGTCGCAATCACCACGCGCCTATCGTAATTTCAAAGAAAACAAAACTTTTCTTCACGCAAAACCGATTCGCACTTCTCTCCACGGATAGCAATTGATTTCATATGGTGTAGTATACTGTACTCAGTCGTCAATAATATTTCAGACAAGCTATGCAATATGTACACGAAGTGACACTATAATGAAATGTTAATATATAACATAGTCACACGCTTAGTCAGCTGTTTTCGTTAAACTCAGCAAGAATGTAAGAACGAAGTTTGTACGCAAGACAGTGACGATCATAATATGGGTATTGTGTGAAATATTTACATTTGTTTTGTACAAATAAAAGACGTGTTTCCAACGTAAAGATGTGTCATTTCACGTTTTTACCTATTAAAAGTAATAGTGCCCAGATATATATTGGAATGTATAGTTTATTTAAATCGAGTAGTGCGATACAGTATATGATGGAATCTTAATTTATTCCCATTGAAATTGATTTTTCTGTACGAGTTAAGTTCAAATAGATTATTTTGCTGTTGTTATTTTTCATGTAATTTAGATGAATGTATATTTTTCAGCATTTCCTTATCACATATTTAGGTCGACCTGCACGTCTGCATAAAACCAGGATATTTACCGGTAAAAGTGTAAAACAATATGAGATGACGTACTATCTGCCGGTTTGACTGCACACACAAACCAATGATAATATTGTATTATTTCACACCATTACTATATATTTCACACACGTCAAGTAGTTATCATATTATTTTTCATCAGAATGGTTCACACACCTAATTTGCACTGTCTGCAGATATCATGCACCATCGTATAATATAATATATAAATACTGAGCTTCATAAAGATATTCGACTCCAACCGTTTTAGATTTCTAAACAAAAGTTAAATACGCCACCTAACCTAACCTACCGTATTTCTCGGTTGTGTTGGTCCGTTAGTTAGCAGAATTGAGTATAGAAACATAATATTATTACAATATTAATTATCCGTAGTTACTGTGAATTGTATACCTAGGTACTCAAACTGAATAATTACATTTATCATATTTATGGAACTTAAAGTTTATTGCTTTGTATTAAATTACGTTTAAAAACTTGGAATTTAGTGCGATTACAGAATGAGCTTTCATAACTTATTTTTTTCATAAGATAGTATGATATATAATTTATAGGTTGGTACTAACGTTTTCCATATATTATGGTTTATCTATTATACGTATTATGTTTTATGCAGTAATGATAATTTAATTATTTAGAAAAATAATGTAATGTATACCTACCAACTACCTATACAGATATTGAGATTAAAAATTGATTATTTTTAATTTTGAAGAGCAGTATAAAATTGAATATTACGAGTATATACAAATACAATTATATAAAAATATTTATCACTATTACTTTATTTTTTAAGCAAATCTAACTCAACATTAGAATAAATTAAGAAAATATCTTTCATGTTTAATACACATCATAATAACTTTAGTTTAATTTTGATTCCCCGAATTGATTGAAAACATTTCAATGTTTTATACATTAAAATAATGTATTATTTATGATGTATGTTTCATTTGCTTATTATAAAATATGTCGCCTGAGCTGTTAAGTACAAATTAAGGTCGTATGATATTACAGAAAACGTAAATAGATAAACGTGAATACAATTTTGTAAATAAATATAAATACTATTAAGTATGAAATGTAGAGGTGAGATATCAAACTTCTTATAGGTACATTTTTCATGTAATTTTAGTACTCGATGCAGGACAGTGGATCGTTGACAATTATATTATAACATGTAATTTCGTAAATATTAATCTTATTTCTGTTTAATTGTATGTCATTCTGTCAAATTTAGAGATGAATTTAATAGAATATGAACAACAAGGATAATGTTTCTCAAAAATATTAAATCAATATTTTCATTATTTGCTCTAGTCATTGTTTAACCAGTTATAAATAGGTACTACGAGGTACTGAAATTCTATCGGAATATGGTATTCCAAATTTTTTTGAGTCAATCTTACTTTAACTTAGGAAAATATAGCTAATCTTCTCGGAGATTAAAAATTTTAAAAAATGTAAACCTAAAAGATATGTTGACTGAACTTCTATAAAAAATCTCGTCCCCTGTAAGTCTAATGGTAGTGCCAAGGTAAACCGATGAAAAAAAAAACTGTCTGGATGAATTCACGGTAAAGAGCTATATACCTGGTATCCGGGATAATATGTTATTACGTATAATTTACACTGTAACGTGTATACACACCTCGTAGATAACTTGTACAAATAATAATAAAATACAGTATTGTAGTAAAGTACTCGACTGTGGGACATCGCGCATAATCGTAACGCATATAACGGTATACCAGGTTTGGCCAAACCGGGGTCGATACCGGTTGATGCTGAATCCGGCGATAGGCATTCGCGTCCGGTCTTCCGGTGTCCGCGGAATTAACCTATATATATGATATATTTATACATATCCGATGTGCTAGACGAGCCGTTTACCTGTTCAAGTATATATTGCTACAAATTGTCACACATATAATATTTAATAGGTATAGGTATATTAGTGCCTATATAGTTTATATACGTAGAATGTGTGGCCGGGCATTAGGTCAGACAACCAGTGAATGTTAATGTCGAACTCACATCGCGTCGTCCCGCCGTGGTGTAGATATTATAGTCTATAGACGAAACGGTCGAAAGATTTGTAACCATCCATATGTATGTATATACACAAATATGTCTCTGTATATATTTAGATAATCTTAGTAGTTGATCAGAAATACGTCTAAAATTCAAAATATTGATAACTTCAGAATAATTTTAAATATACGCTTATATAGGTATACTTAGATAATAATTTTATTAAAAAGTAGATAGGTAGGTACTCCATTTTTTATGTGGTGCACCGATTTAATAGTCTTTCCAATAATTAATACGCATCTACACCAACACTCCAATTACACTATGGGTAGGTAGGTTTATTAAATATTTCAACCATCGAATGAGAACTCTGTTAACAAAGTATGATTTTTGAAGAGCCGATCTCTGAATCGTTTATCATACAAAGATATGTTTCGACTAAAAAAGCTCTTCTAAGTCTATCTGGAGCTAGTTACAGTAATAAGATGTATTATTTAGAAGACGTATCTTGGGTGTTACATGCATTAAAAGATCACACCTTTTTTCAAAATTTGTATCGATAAGAAATTAATTAATTATGGGCATCTATAAATCAAATTTATTGACTTTAATATACCGATTGATAAATTTTAGTTCGATTCCCATTGACGACAGATTTTTTTACAATAATTAACATTTTATTTTTTTACGTTGTACTAACTATAACTGAGCTTGTGCAGAGCAGACATTATAATAAGTTAGAGTTTTATTTTTTTTTCTACGATTATTAAACGACTTTAATATGCGTGTTGCGAGTACACACGATTAATCAGATTACATAGTAGGTACACGGTTTCAATGCCTATACACTCGTATACAACCTATAACTTAATATAGAAGTCCGTTATATTCTTCTCATTCCCCACTGCTTAAAATAGGAAACTAAAAAAAAAAAAATATATTAAAGGTTTTGTGTGTTTAATGCACTTATAAACATCGTAACAAAATTCATGATACCTATTATTAAGTTTATTATTTATTATGATTTATGTCCATTTTTATACTCCAATGTGATCATATAATTTGACTTAAACATTTTTGTATAGTAACTCCATCATTAAATATAATTTGTGTAGTATTGGTAAATATATAATATATATATAGCTATTTAAAAATATCAATACATAATAAAGTTTAATAATTTAATTTCACCATATCACTCAAAATCGAATTTATGTTCTATGAAAAAATATTTCATAAATAAGACTAAATATCAAACATTTTGTGTATTTAACTCGCTTCTTAAAAATATATATGTTACGATAAAAAAAAAAAATGAATACCAGCCAAATCTAAGATTTACGAGTATGTATAAGCACAAAAGTGATTTGGGGAGAGAAAGTGGGAAGAGTTGAAAACTTACTAAAATAATATTGAATACTCTAAAAAAAAAAAAAAAATAGGAAATTAATATGATTCGACATTAAGAGTAATAATTGGGTATACTAAGAATCATAAAAATAAAAGTGTGATAAATAGTTAATTATTAAAAAACAATTTGTTTAATTGCAGGTAGCTGTTGTTGAATTTTCAATTTCACAGATTGAAGTTAGTGTGATTAGGTCACGGTCGTGTTAAAACTGAGAGTTTATTATTTTTTTGGTTAAAATTTTGTGGGTGAAATCGTTTTTAGTAAGTACATAAAAATAAATAGAAACATGTCAATTCAGGCGTAAAACCACCAATTTATATGTAGATCTTTAAATCGAGCGTTAAATCAATAAACATTTACCTTCTAATCTTTGAAAAAGAGAGATACATTTTTGTAACCAAATATCGCCGTCAAAAAAATAACTCTACAAATAAATTTCTTATAAAATCACAGAAATTATTAAAGCTTTTATCATGTAAAAAAAGACGGTTTCAATAAATTTTCTTAAATTGAATAAAAAAAAGCGGGTAAGTCGTAGATGTCGCTCTGCTGTACGGTAGGTTACAAATGGGTTACTGTCATGGATGGAATTAAATTTGAATCTAATGATATTATATCATTGAATACGAAAAACAATTCTGAGTGGAAACGATTTATCTGTCTAGGATATATTATAGATTATTAAAAATTTTAAAATCTTAGATTTAAAAAGAAAAATTATTATGAATTTTCTAGCTTAAAATAATTTGCGAATTTTAGTGATTTTTACGTAAGTTGTCAAAGTTAAAATATGAATGCTTGTAAAAAAAAATTGTGACGATGCATTTATTTTATTTTTCAACTGCTATTGTATAGATATGTTAGGAGCCTTTTATTCAATTTTCAAATCTTAGATCTAAAAAGAAAAACTTTTATTTCTTACGTATTTAGTCAAAATTTGAACTTTAAATGCTTATAAAAAAGAAAATCATGCCTATGTATTTTTATATTTTCAACTGCTGTTGTAACAATATGTTTAAAACCTTGTATTAAATTTTCAAGATCTTCTACCCAAAAAATAAATTGTTATCGATATTAATTTAAAAAAAACTAATAATGAACGAAAATTGTATATGCCTATGAATAGTTCAACTTAAATCGAATATTTTTAAAAATTGCATGGTGAATGGAATATATTAATATAAACATTTGGTGATAATTTCATGTATCTATGGTCATTTTTTCTTAAAGTTACATCAAAAACTAAAATTGGTTTTTCGAAAACTGATTGTGCGTAAAATGTCCCGTTTTTCCCTTAATTTTTAGTAAACTAACCTAACCAATTAAAGTATATTTTTTATTTTTTTTTGAAAATTACATGGTGCATAGAATATACTTATATAAACATTCGGTGAACATTTCATGTATCTATGTCATTTTTTTTAATGTTACATCAAAAACCGAAATCGATTTTCTCGAAAAATGATTGTGTGTAAAATTTCCCGTTTTGCCCTTAATTTTTAGTTTGTTTATCCCGATTATTTAGAAAAGTATTAAGAATTTTTTACTTTTGACTTCCCCAAAGTACCAATTAGATTCACTTTCTGATCGAACGAGGTACTGAAGTCAAAAATCGAAGCACTTTTACTGCCCCAAAACGTGATGACAGACACAAAAAAAAAAACACACATCATGGTAAATCAATACATTCATCGCTCCGCTCAGAATTTAAAATAACCAAGGTATACATTTATGTGTTCAACCTCATTATTTTCGAAAATTTTATATAATTATACGTACTTTTTTTTTTTATTGGTACAGTATCAACATCATGGTTATTTACTTTAACCTATAGCTAACCTAACCTATATTAAACAACTAAAATGTTGGCTATTAATAAAACACATAAAAATCAGTCATATTATACCTAATTAAAAATTAAAACAAATTTCAACAATTAATGTTAGCCAAGCGCAGATTATATATTACATTTTGTTCTCTGCCGTGGCACAATAATAACAAAAATGAATACTACAGTAGAACCTCGATTAACCGTCACTCGTCAGTCTCGGGACCAGAGCTTTGGCGGATAATCGAAAAGACAGTTAAGCGAGCAACAAAAATTTAAACATACATATACAACATACATATTATTTATTATTTTTCTTTAGTAATTATGACATGCATATTGATATAATGAGGTAATGACTTATTGGTTCATTAATATTATTATTTTTTTTAAATTTATTAAAAAGTTTTATTATTTACAATTACATACATACTTAACAATCAATATCATAAAAATCTGTTAATTTTTGTTGTTTTAACACATAACGTGATTTTTTGGCTGCCATATCTATATAAGTGGCCTGACGGTTAACCGAGAAAGACGGTTAATCGGGGGGCGGATAATCGAGGTTCTATAGTACTTAGATCTGGCACAAGATACCTCAGATACCTGGTGTATTTTTATATTGTTGCACAAATTACATACGTGCTTAAATATATATATTTATAGGTGGAGTAAATTGTGAATATTAAAATTGATGCAAAATATCACCTCTCTTTTCGTTAACTATATAGGAACAATGCAATTTACCTTTTCATTATGTAGGTACCTACTGTGCATATTAATAAGTGCTATTAAAATATTATTTAGCGTGGTAATTCAATAATACAGCTTAAATAAATATATAAATTAAGTTTCAACACCTAAAAATTATTACTTTAATATTATTAAGCTCGCGGCTTATCATAATCAATTTACCTGACGAATAAATTGGAAGACCGTTCTATACCTAATTATTATTCCAATGAGTACTGTGATTATAAAAAGTCATTTTAATATATTCAATAATATATTACTGAGGTTAGGTTAGGTTATGACTGTATATAATTATGATTGTTATGACCTGTATATAAACAATAATGCATAATATATGAAAGAAGATTAAATGCTCAAATTATTAATTAGTCGATCATTATTATATGAGAACGTAAGACGAAACATATTATTTTATTATTTTATTACGATTGGATTTTTGTATTCATAATAGCGATTACGATTGGTCAATTTATAACAACATGTTGAATGAAATTTTACTATTATAACATTCAATTATTTTGATAGACAAGCGTATAGACGTATATAGTTACTTAGTTATTTAGATATTTGAATTGTTAATAAATTATTCTGCAGCCATATTAAATGTTATATACCAGGTATTGTGCATGTACCTACTTATGGTATATATTTTCTTCAATTCTATAATCATAAACTTATATCGTTTTTATTAGTCAAAAATTTGATTACAATATTTTAGTTTATAATTTATATGATCAATGGTAATAACTAATAACTATTATAAAAAAAGGGCTCAAAAACTAAAATTAAAAATAATATAATTGTAAAATAATTTATAATTCGTAGTAGTCCATTAATCATTGTTCTAAATACACTCGAATGCCTTATAAATAAACCATAATCATGGATACATAAATGGATTAGGTAGACGTAAACTGACTTACTATTATCGAGAATATTCGTATGAATATTAATAGCTCGTATATTAGAAGAGATGAAAATAAATTTAATTTATATATTTCTTGAATTATACACCCCAAATACAACTTAAATAGGTACACTTCAATGGTCAAGAAAAAAATTCCAGACATTGGGGTTTTCAAGTTATTGGGGTTGGAATCATCGAGACTCGACTGTAAGTTATGTAATATTATACTTATAGGTATAAATGTACTAACTTTATCAGTTAAATTACATGATACAAAAAGTTTAACATATTGTTTTTAAGTTTTAAGTTATACATCTCTATTATATAAGTTATAGTTATTAAAACCTATATATAGATATAATTTATATTATATTATATAATATTAAATTTATCATTTTTATTTATATTATTTAAATCCTTTTTTTATAATTTATAAATCAATTTAAACCATACGACTATACGAGTAGGTTTGTAACATCTTAACATCAAAACAATGTTAATATATAGATATTTTTACATTTAAAATAACTTTCTATATTTATTTTATAACATTGTATGCAACTTATGGTTTTAAAAATATTCTATAATTTTAACCTCAAATATTTAATATTAATGATTATTTTCCATTATTTTACAACAATTGAATAACTATTATTTTTTTTTTTTTGTATGTTATAATATTATACAAATTATTGAAAAAATTTGTATATTATAATTTTATTTTTTTATATAATATTATACATATTGTGACATATAGGTAAACACACAAAATAATATTATTATATAGATATTCTTATATTTTAAATGATTGTCTACATTTTATTTTAAATATATTCTATACATTTTTATTTTGGTTAAAGAAGGAATCGACCTATTTTAAATTTGGTCAAAAAGTGAATCGGCCGAAAAGGGAAAGGGTGTGTTTTTGGTCAAAATCGACTATGCCCATATAGATATGTGTTTGTTTGTTTGTTTATACTCAACTCATTATTAAAAGTTAGACAATACAGCAAACAAATTTTTATTTTTATAAACATACATCATATTGAATATTTTTTTAGCTCCGTAAATAAAAATGTAAAGCGACATAATATCAGAAGTTTTACAACCGTATTGCAATGCAAATATTGTCAAATTAATGAATTAATTAAATATTATATACATTTCAGAGCTTCAGTAGCACATCATAACGTGTCTAGTATTATAAATTATATATTTTATATATTTTTGTTATATAACGATTGACTATAAAATATTTAAACTTACACTAAGAGCAGTTAATATTATTACATTCAAAGTGATAATGAGTAGTAAAAAATATGTATATTATTTTGATTTATAACTACAGATAGACATGTTTTTTTTAGTTTTTAAATACCTACCTACCTACTTATTTAATAGTATAACTCGTATAAGTATAGACAATAACTTGAAAAACATTGCATACCTAATATTATTTATTTTAGTAGGTATCTAGCTGGTATATTTCAGTTTAACTAGAGCCTATAAAAACTAAGTCTCAAAAAAATAGATTTTATTTAAAAAATAAGACCATATAATATGTAAATATGAAAATATATGAAGCTTATGGTCGCCAGGTGAGATGTTTTTGAATTTTTATTCGATTTTATGTTGACCGAGAAGTGATTTTATGATATTTTCTAAGTGTTTAAAGTGTTTAGACCTATAATAAATTTTATATCATGCAACAACGTTGAATACCAAACATGCCAAAAACTGGTTTAAACTGAAAAGAGGAACTAAGATTCGTCCATTTGATTTTAAAATCACCCATTCAACAACCAAAAAAATGTAAAATTAAATTTTTTTAAATTGTTTACCTATAAGTTTAACTAGTTATGAAAACAGACGCATGAAATCTGAAGGTTTGAAAAATAATTGATGCATTCAGTACAAAAAAAATGTATGTGGCTGTGATCGAATCCACATTCGAATTCCACATTTTATCATCGATAAAACAAATATAATTAATTAACTACGAGTATAATCTATTATCTGCCCAATTTATTGATAGCTATATTATATCATGAACCAATTATTTGTATTATTGTAGAACTGAAATATTTTTTTATAATATATATTCATTATAATAGTTACACCTAAAACGAATGCAATCCGTCAGTAGGCACCTGCACCAATACATACATACGTAGATCGGCACGCAGCCCCCATCTGCCCGGTGTCGGTGTTTCAGTTCAAGGTCACGACCACCTGCAACATTCTGGCACTCTGGCGTACACTGCAATTTTCTCAACCCTCCGAAGATTCATTAGTTCATTACTCGCAATCAGGTTTTTGGCAGTCACGGGTAATAATAATTTGACGATTTATTATAAAATATAGTCTCTGTAATAACGTGGTAAGTACTATTATATAATTTGGGATACTCTTTATTACTATTTCGGTCTGTCAAACGAGCGATAAATCAAAATCCCACCAAGTAAAATAAAAATCTAGGATTTAAGACAATCTAGGTCAATACCTGAGTTTAAACATGTATGTTTACAAATTCCAAAAGGAGATTTTGTTTGTGATACTACTGCAAATGTTTTATATAAAAATATTAATTACTAAGAAGTTACAGTGTGTTACGTTTATTATTTATCTAATAATACTATAATATCATTAGACATACACAGAATATTATAACTTCTTCATTGTATTGAGTATCGACTGAAATATTTTATTTACTATCAAAAATAAAGAAATAATTTTTCCCAAAAATATTATACTCTTCAATTAATTTGACACAATCTGGAGGTTAATCACTAATACTGACCTAGACGATAATATTTTGTTTATACGAGTATGTAGCGAAATTTTTCTATATTGTTCGTTAAGTCGCTTTAAATTCAATTCAACATTGTGCGAGTAACATTCATTATTATTTCCACGTCGTTGACAGAATACAATTTGTAAAATATTTCTTAAAAAAATGTTCGATTATTTTGTTTTCAAAGACGGTAGACCAGATGGTTTGGAAAGTGTGCAAAATAGGTATGTAGTATGTACACACAACATGCAGTGGAAATACAAACGAAAAATGTTAAGCCGATAGACAAAATCGGTGAAATAGCAATTAACGGTTGTATAACATAAATAATAATAATAATAATAATAATAACAATATTATTATCATATGATATTAATCGATTGTCGTCAGATGGCGCCGTGTCCGCTGCAGAACAGAATAACGCGACGAGCACGTAATCATAACATTATATACATAATAATAATAATAAATCGTACTTCTACTGTACTAAGGCGACGGCGGCAGCGGGGCATTACGAACGGCGGCGGTGGCGGTTCACCAGCAGTCACGTGTGACTCTTAAATTGCCGACCAGTCGGTGCGCCTCGCGACTGCTATCGTAACGTGCGTCGTCGTCTCCTTCGCCGTAGTCGGTGTAACAGTACAAAAACAGTCCGAACGAAACAATTTTGATACTTTTCAGCACACGCGTGTTTAAAAAATATAGCTCGTGCCTTGACGTGGGTAATACGCGGAGTAATAAAAAAATTTTCGCATCCGAAAGTCTTTGTGTTAGCGAATGAGATAAGCACATTTTCCGACTTGCAAAGATCGCCAGGATCCGTGTGCGCGGTGTATAAAGTAACAAAACAAATAAAATTGTCGCGTCGCTCTCCATCCGTTAGTCCGTCGGCTCCGCTGGCAGAGAACACGGGCAAAGAGTGAGTGCAATACGCATTATTATTTATCATACACAACACATACTGCAACTGGATCGAACTATATGATAATATTATCATGACGCCACGTGATCGTATGAATTTGCATATTTTTATTGATTTGGCAAAAAAATAGCTAGACTTTTTGATTATTCTGTGATCAACATGTATTGCATTATGCAAAAACATGCATATGTTTTTGCAAGATATTTAGAATATTTTTCGTAATTATGCGTAATTCATGAAAGCATTTAACAAAATTATATATTCTTTAAATATTTCTATGACCAGTTAAATAGTAAAACTATTAAAAATTGTGAAACTATTACTAGAAATAACTAATAAAAAAAATATAGGTATTACGACTGCACTCGAAGGATGTTACTGATATTTTTTTCTCGGGCAACAGGCATCCGAATTTTAGCTTTTATAGTTCAAACGGAACCTAGGCAAACTATTGACAGCTTTTTCCAGTTTGTCTACACATATTAACCAAGCTCATATTCAATACCTAGAGCGGGTACAAGGGGTGATTAGTTGGTGGGGGGGAGGAGGGTCTGCAGAAAAAACACGATTCTTGTTAATAAATTAATTTTAGGTTTTTTTAAAATACGTTAAAATAATTATTTGTAGTCTCCGAACACAACCACAATATTTTATGATAAATTGTTTCAGACTAATACCATCACTTTTTAAAACTCAGTTTTTCATATAGTACAATATTATTATCTGTTGTTGTATAGTTAGTAGCACTAACTTAGTGCATGTAAAACACGCAGTCTAGGCCGTGTCCGCATCTTTTTCATTCCTAGACTCTTAACCACCCTTGTTTGAGATTTACCCATGTGTACTTAAGGATTTGCCCCAAACGGTCTCACGCACAACGTCTGTTTTATATTTTAGACGACAAGATTGCTTGCGGGCGCTTGTATGAGTATCCGCCGAGGGGGTGTTTCCCATAAAAGTGCATCCGCGGGAAAAAAAACTGGTCCAGTACACAACTATTTATTTACCTATTCGTATTCTTTTTTAAATTATTTTTACTTGGCCGGTGTAAAGTGCTACCATAACGTTGTTATACTCGTAGATAATATTATACCTTTAATACCTACTACGTGCAGGACATTTTACTATAGTTAGGTGACTATAGTGAACACCGAACACGTAATTATGGCGTGATTGGTGATTCAAACCCATATGATCACACTAAATGCAAAGTGTAGTCCAAATATTATAAAAACAGTATTAAGTGAAAATTGCACATTCAGCAATGTTTTGACTCTTCGAAATACATCAGTTATACATTTTTACACAATTAACATCATATTAATAATATACAAATCACATACATACATTATAATTATTACCTATATATTATTGTTATATAGAGTAACGACATGCTATTATATGGTTTGCATGCGGCCATAAAGTATATAGTATATTATATAGGTACTCAGCTTTTGCTATAAAACAGATCCCCCTATATAGGATTCGCTCTCCAATCCCCTTAAATTGTCATTATTTTTAGTACTTACCATGTTCAGGATACTTAACATCCGTAGTGACAGCAAGTGTTTATCTCAAACTTACAAAATAACTCCAATAAAGGTTGTCATGGCAATTATCTGACGAGACTGTTTTTCAAATCTTTATTGTGTAATTTAGAGATACATCGCCATCGATATTAAGAATGAAAAAACCACGCGTGGTTCTGGGATTACGAAATATTATATTAAAATCGATCTAAAAATGACGGATGAATGGGTGTGATCTATACTATAATAGTATCAGAAATAATATAATAAGAAAGCTTATACGAAAAATAAAATATTGCAACGATCACCACGTATAAAAAACATTTAAATAATTGTGTTTTTTGTCAACCGAAGTGTATATTCCAATATCACCAATTAAGTGAATTTATATTTTTATTACTAAAAAAAAAACTATACTGCGATATATATTATATTATGCGATTACATATTTTTTTTTTACGAAGCGGTGGACTTAATTCTTTTTCTTGAGGGTGGTAAAAGCTGATTCACAAGGACTACAGTACGAGTACGTTATAATAGTTAAATAGTTTTTCTGTATAAGTTTTACTATACGCTTGACACCTGCTGGCACGCGCTTTATACCAGACTGACGTCGCGACGACAGTAATAATAAATTATTATACATAAAGGTAGCTGGTGCCACAGTCAGCTGTTGTGGCTGCCGCACGTCTCGCGTACAGGGACGCTCCGTCACTTCCGGTATCGCAGTCGTGCGTGCCACCGTTTTTTTTTTTTTACGAAAAACATTTTTTTTTCACTAGTCGTCGCCCCTTCTCTCTGCAATAACAATAACGTTGCGTTTTTGTTTGTACGGTTTTTGGGTTTTTTTTTCTGTTCTACCCTTCGCACACACGTCTCGATGCGTACCCTTCCATCCGTAAACGCTTTCGAATATCAGCTAATACTATATATATACAATATACACCTATAGCAGCAACAACAATTACGCGCCAGACAAAATAATATTATTGAGTATATATATATTATATAAATATATAATAAGATATTGTATACTCAATGATAATATAACATTATGTTTGTATACCGCAGTAATTTCCTGTTCGATTTTAACTTCTTTAGATCTTCTATCTGTCGTGTTTTTTTTTTTTTAGTCTTGCGTTTCGGTAAAAGCATAAGTACCGCTATAATTATTTCATTATTACGGATGTAAACAGATCGAGCACAATGTCTTGATGAGAAAACTTATTTTTACTTTCTTGTATAGTATCTTATAATATTTAAAAATAATAATAATAATACCCCGCTCAATCGTCGTCACTCATTCGTCCTTTCAACATTTTACCGTTTTACATTGTGTGATTCATTAATAAAATTGAATTTGTGTATAATTATTAGGTATGTTTAATATTTTATCGTCACCTAGCCGTCCAGCACTGCCTAATATTAAATTAACCTACTTTCCAAATTTATATTTTAAAACAATCTTGATTTAAGTATTTAAAATTCAACTCGTAAAATTTAAATCATCTCTTTTAAAACCATTCAAGCTAAATATAATTCACTATACTTGTGAATAAAAAGAAATCACTGAGCGCGTTTTCAGGTTTTTAGTGTTTTAAAAACGTCGATGATCATCGTTTTTTCATTGGTATTTCTACATAAATAAGCATTGTGTCTTGACTAGTAAATTATTTTCCTTACTTTCGTATTTATTTAAATAGTCATGATACAGCAAAATCATTACTTGGGAGTTGGACGTAATGAAATCATGTCACTGGAATGATTTTAAAATGTATATACTTGTGGGTGGTTTTTATTACCTATTTGTATACAAGATATACGATAAAAATCTTTAAACAAGTAGCTTATTTATGTCCACCTTATTAAAAGTTATATATTATACATTAATTATGATGTTTTGTTTTTTTCTCGAGTCATGTATGACCTTACGACTTCAAAACACTATGCTATGCATAATTCAATGTAAAACATTGGTGATATTGTAGACAATGGAGTAAAAAAATTAAAATTTGTTCAGTAGAGGCCACGAGAAGAATTGTACCATTTAATGAATTTTAAAATGTAACTTTGTTAAGATTTCCTCGTTAAAAAGAACGTACTATATTGCGTAGACAAGCCAAAAAAAATTTAAAAAAATAACGTGCCTAATTCGCGTTTTTTAAATTTGTATTTTGTGGTTTCTGTAGTTTTATTATGTTGTTTTTCTTGCTACATGATTTTTGCCGATTGTGATTGCACGATTATTTTATAAGACTCCTTAAAAATGTAGCGTATTAATATTATATATTTAAAAATTTAAAAAATAACGTATTCGATATTTACATTAAAAAAAAATTAATTTTTATATCCTCGATTTTTAATAATACAATATGAAAAAAACTATGACGAACCTTCGAAATATTTTTAAAAATATAAACCATATCCATACAATGTTTAGTTAATGAACTGTAATTGAAATGCTTAAAAAAAAAATGTGATATGATTATGTCGTGCCAATACCATATATTCATATAATATATAACAGAGTAATATATATAACGTTTCAATTATATATTATCAATAACACCTAGTCAAATTGATTTTTTTGTTAAACCTTGAGTTAATTTTAGTTTTTTATTTCTTTATTATCATTATAGATTAGAAGTAGCAACAAATTTCAAAGTCATACTGCAGCTCGATTTCAAACACACATTTTCTAAACCAAAACATAAATGACCATAATATAATATAATACGTGCGTTGTATATTTTTGCCTCAATAATGAAATCATAATAGGTTTTATTTTTTGATCATTAGTCATTGGGCATCGCTAGTGAATAGTCTGAATGCGATCGAAAGATAAATATTGTGAGCACCTCCTTTCCTTAATGTACTGCAATTAATTGAACGCATTCAATTCGGTGGGAAGGGAGAGTTTGCAATTAGTCCATATATTGGTTGTGACCTTTGAAGAAGGAGTATTGCTGCAGCGTCAAGTACAAATTTGTTTCGCGTTGTTACTACTACAAGACTAAATATGGAATACATTTCACTTTGCATATTTTCACATGTTGCAGGTAACGCTGCTGGTACCCGCTAATATATTGCATTCATATAATAGATCGTAAATTATCAACAGGTTCACGTGTTTCAACGGGCACACGAATAATAATAATAATATACCGTATGGGTGCCACTATACGTCTATACATGTAGTTATTATGTGTTATTATGTATTTTGAACATTATGATTGTTTTTACGTCTTGTTTGTATAGGTACCCCCACTATCTATATGAGTTATATTTTGCTGCATAGATGAATTTATTTTTATTCATTTCTATCGGTCCACTCCAAATTGAAACAGTTCTAAAAGTGTACCTACTAAAAATTGACTTGTTCGATAACAAAACTTTTCCCGTTAATACAAGGTAACATTAAAAAAAAAAAAAATACATTAATATTATATTGTTTGATTGAAAAACATAAATATTTAAATATGCATTTATACTCTTAGTCAATAAATAACTACCGAATAAACATAAAATTAAAAAGTATGTAGGTACTAAAAGAAAAAAACTAAAAACTTTTGTTATTCTACGAAAATTTCATTGTGATGAAATAGATATTTTATAATTTTATATCTTACTCAGCGATTAATTTCATAAGCCAAAAGAAATATCTTGAAAATAACTTTCAAATCTTAAATTCGTTATCCTATATTTTTGTCGTGCACTTGTGCCGTCAGTTACGTTTGTGGACTATAACTAAAACCACTTATTTAATAATATACGTATGTACATAATAATGTTAATGTACGATATTGTTTTTGTTTATTGATTATTAATTTTTAGTAAAATTTTTAAGCGTTCCACAATGCACTATGTTTAGCAATAACATACATGCTTAATTGGTTAAATATATTTTTATATTTGTATCACTTTTATGTTCTACAGCTGTAGAATTCGTTAGCAATCTATGTAGCTATAAATTATAACACTAACCACTGATGATTTGTTTATGAGCTGTTAATATTTTAACATTGGTGAGGCGTTGAGCAGCGAGCGTTTAAATTATCCGCGTGTAAACGTATATTTGATCTGCTTGTTGTATATAGTTGTTACGTAAAAGTGGTTCAAGCATATAATATTTTATATTATATTATATTTTTTAAATCGCTAACGATGTGTTTTGTTAATTGGTTTTCATATGTTATATGTTATTTTCTCGTTATTTTTTTCAGAGTAATTTATTCATTTTATTTTTTACATGCATTTATCAATACGTTAATATCTATAATAAGTAATTCAATATAATACTATTCGATAGTAAATAATATATCATTTTCTCATAGATTTTTATTTGAAAATATCTATGCATTTTATAGTATTTAAATATTAGGTAAATTATTTTGGTCGGATTATTTCTTTTTCAACGATTTTCGTTATGATAACTATATTACGATGCACACATTGCATTCCATACCGTACTTGATGTGCATAGTTGATACTAATTTAAACACATTTTCTACCTATATCTTAATCAATATATATATATATGTATAGGTACAATATATTGTAACGGAATCTTCTAATTGAATATAAACAAGACTAATACAACCGTTATCGATTACTTATATCTAGGGTTAGGTTCTATCTAAGGTTAAGTTAGCTGATTGGGTTTGTCGAACTAGCTCGCGTATAGTTCATTGCATACTATATGTAGACGCTCTTAATAAAATAAAACTATTTTCAACTCTGTAATGTTAGTTGTACCCCGTTGTTTTTTTGAACAATCTGCCGGGCACCAATGTTAAATACAATTTGAAGGTTTTAGTAACGGTATAGTAGAATTAAACCTCCGCAGTCTTATATAAGAAAAAAAATGTCCCATAGTCGATTTTCAATTACTTTCTTTTATTATTATTAATTTGCAGTAATGCGTTACTAATTTTTTTCAACTTATCGCATCTTTTGTTATACGATATAAAACCGCTTTATTAATCTTATACGATTTGACATTTTCTGCCAATTTATCTAATTTTTTACTTTTCCTTTGTTTTCCTATAAATGTAGTTTTAGCGTTGTCTCATTCCATTATTCGATGTTAAACATAAACCTATAGCAGCGTACTATTCCGATACTATTACCTTAAAAATACGGACAATTTCTTCTGTTCCTTTGAAACCTTCAAATTATCATGTTTAATATTCATATAGCGGCAATCTCATATTAGGCACCCGTGTAATTCACGAGAGGAAATTCAACGGAATTAAAAACTATATCCGATATGGGTCCCACGCACTCCAAACGTCCCACATATAAATATGAAAACAGTCACTTGGCCATTGATAAAAATAATATCTCAACAGTTTACTTACTTTGTCATAAAATGAATGCACCTAAGTGATGACTACGTGTTATATTTTTCAGGAATGAAAATGAGATGAGTGTAGAGGCCGAGCATGGCGGGTGTTGGGACAGTTGCGTGCGGCTCATGTGCCACAATCACTCGTCGTCGCAGCCGTCGAACCATCGGCATCCCTACCCTGCCCGCCACCTCTACGCCAACGGCAACAAAAACGGCTTGAACGGACACGTCAAAGGTGAGTGTCAGAGCGTACATTGTGAACACCATCACTGTAATACGCATATTATAATTATTATATCGATTGGATAGTTATTTTTTTTTCATTTAAAAAGTACTTAATACAGGAAAATTGTTTAAAAATGTACCACAAGCTGCCGATGTTTCATCACATCATATATTAACCTTAAAGATTGTACTATTATAGTTTCTGGATGGAAATGAAGACCGTTTTAATTACCGGGCATTCCAGATATTTTTAATTTTTTGTTTTTTTTTGGGGGGAAGGAAGTTGTATGTATACCACTATACCTACTGCTGCTAAGTAGTTAGATCGAACAAAAAAGGGATGTCATGGAAAAAAAACACCATATTCCTGACCACAATACTACATTGTATCTATATTATAGTTAGGTACGATGTTTGTAATACAGTTTATGGGTACCTACTTACCTACCTGCAATGAGAACACGACGCGCGTATGTTTGTGAACGCGGTGCCGGTGCTTTGGTGCTTTACATCTCGATGACCGCTTTTGTGCACACGCGCTCACGGTAGATCTAACCTAAAAATACAATAGTATGCGTATTTTATATTATAGGTATATTATAATATGTTTATCGTATATATATATAATATATTTATAGCAATAGAGTGTGTAATGATAATAATAATGACCGGTTACGACGATTTATGATTTACGTAGAGAGAGAGAGAGAGAGAGAGAGAGAGAGAGAGCAAGAGCTGCAGATATATAGGAGAATTTCGCGCTGGAATCATAAAACAAAACTGTGGGCCAAAGCGTATTTTATGTATATGACACAGTATTCAGCCAATGTGTTTATCACGATCGCGCGGGAACCTCTCCACATTTATTATTATATTATTATGTTACAGCGTGCCTAAATGCTCCAGGTATATACCATCCCATTAGTTCGACCACCGTGCCATTCGGTACCACAACATACACTCGATTCGCACATAAAATATTACATTATAAGTATATGTATACCTACCAATGGTGTATCTACCCGTCAGCGGTTATTTCAAGTTACAACCATGTGTTTTCTATTTTTCTGCGCCGTCTTCTAGCTCCATGTGGCTACTCCTCCGCAATGTCACGACTCCCGTGGACTCGTCGTGGTTCGATTTTTTTTTCATTATTATTATTTATTCTCTTACTGTTCATGAATGGATGTCCCGAGGACGCCTTAAGCTGTAATTACTACGTTTATTAAAATAATGCTACGACTACGACGGCGTCTAGTCGGAGGAGTCGTCGCTGAGGAGCCACGTCCGGTATGATATGCAAATCGTCGTCGGCGTAGCTATCGCCGCGGCTCTTCAGATAACGGTGAAAGCTCGAAAATTAAACCATAACCGCGGTGCAGGCATGCCGTACCTATCGGTGGAAATTGGATTTTGCAGAAATTACTTCTGCATTTCCGAGAGAAAGAAATGATATACACGACTCCAACAATCGTAATCAGAAAGTAATCATAATAATATTATGATCATCATACCTCCGCATTCCCGCTGCACTTCTTCAGTAGCATAATATTGTGTTATAGCCGTCACGCGATGTAAAATTACGAAACGAAATACCACGATCATAGTCGAGTGCTGCAGGTGATCGATTGTGTAAATTTCGCAGGGCTGACCATTATGTTGGTAAAAATAAAAACAACACTTTTTTTCGTTACATAATCATTTTAAGTCATTGAACAAACGTTCAGAAAACCGCTGTTTAGCGATGATAAAAAATTCACTCCGGCCGTAATGTTACCTGCGTATACAATTATGTTATAGTGCAGTAAATATCTATACCTATCTACGACTGCTCGCATACGCACTATACGAATTGCACATAGCAATATAATACCTCCACACCTATAATTTACATTATATTATATAGGTACATATTATTATACCCGGCGAGCCGAGTCGTGTTAATATCACTTTTTTAACCGCGGGACTAGGTACGAGAGGCGGATGAGTTAGTATACGCTAGCATGACGTTGCAACAGTGTTTAAAATATATTATTATATTTCTGGTCGAGCTGCGCTGTTGTAGGCACCAGATAACCTTTTATGTGATATACACGCGTGCTACCGCGGAGAGTTCGACGTCGTCGTCGTCTCCGTCGTCGTCGTTTTCGTATCTTAATCGAAATCGGTTTCTATTCGAAAATCGTAATCCGCTCGCCCCGTACACGGCGCGTGTTATCTCGCAACAGCCGATACGCCGACCCGCAAGACTGGCTTAATAATATCACGGCATCTGGTATCATATCACTATAATATAGGTATACATGCCCACAATAATATTATGACGTTATTAATTTAAAACTATGTCGAGCGGAGGGCGACCACCCGCGCGACGGATCGCACGCACAATGTCGATACACAATGTTAATTATTATTAACGCGGCCACGTGACCGACGACGTACTCGCGATGGGTGCCGGGCCGGGCGAGGTACCACAACCACTACGGAACTCGGGCGAGGTACCACCATTGGTCTCGGGACCGAGTATACAATAATAATATGAGATATAATATATTATATTTAGTACACGATTATTATACCTACCTATAAGGACACGGGCCCCGAGCGACTGCAGCAGTATAGACTAGTCGAGTTCGTTAAGCGAATAATTGTGGACGTTGCACACTTGTACGCATACGTTTCGGCGTACATAATATTATAATATTAATATGGCATAAAAACCACGGTCTGGATTGTCTGGAATCGTATGCGCTTGCACACATAATATTATATTTATGAATTTTACTAGGAATTGGAACGATTGTCATTAAAAATCTATATAGCGTTGTTTTTCGTCTCACAACGCATGTAGAACGTAGACATATTTAAAATAACCGATAAAATGCATTTTTCATAGTTTTGCACATTATTATACACAGTCATAAAAACGTGTTAATTGCACATTATTTCTATATTACAATATAAAAAGCATCATAAACTTTTATAAAATATACAAAAATAAATGAAAAGAACTATATGAAAACATCATTACACCATATTATATATGGCCCATATATTTTTATCAGTAGGTATGCTCTGCATCTACCGCTGTAACAGCTGAAGTTTTCAAATACGATTTGCTCGACTTATAATTTTATTTACTTACTTACTAATATGAGATTTAATAAGGAGTTATATTTACAATGGTGTCGTACAGACAGTACTTACGCATAACGTATAGACACGCGGGCATATGAATTATCGTGCGAACATTCGGATTATCGTGCAGACGTGTAGGCGTCGAAACACTCGAAACCAATATAAATGCAAATACAATCGACTCACTCAACGAGTTCAAGGGGGAAATTAAAAAAAAAAAAATGTACTTAATAAAAATTTCGAGACATCAAAAAAATCATAAAAATATATTATTGGTATAGATAACTTACTACTTTATTATTACTCATAATAATATTATAGGTACTATATTTTTAACCAGTAGACGTATAATTTTATTTAAAGAATTTCTATAAGTAGTTGTTGATATTATTTTTTTAATACATTTGTATCAATTATTTTCTCTAAATAACGGAGTAGACAATGTACTTACTGGATTCCCTCCACAAATTCTTGGCTATTATATTGATTTTTCTTTTTGCCATGATAAAATTAATTTTTTCTGTAAGTGATAATTTAGTCAATTTTTTTCTTTAACTAACAAGAATAATAATTTCTAGTTATCAATTTTCGAATTACTCAGGAGTGACTGTAGCTTATATTATGGCTGGTCGTGGCAAAGTCCGAAAACTTTCATATGCGTTTTTTTCGACAGCCACACTGACCGTCATCAATGTCGTCGCCGCAATCAAACGGTAAACACGCTGCTTTCGGTTCAATTACCTGTAGACGATTACGACGTGTAAGTATATTTCTCCATACATTTAATAATATGTGTGTACGTGTGTGTACGAGCGCATTGATGAAAACGTGCGTTCAATTAATTAGCCCCATTTACCTCAGAATGTGCTCAGAGTGCTGCTGCCGTGTGGTATTTATTTTGTACACATTTTCTTCTCGTCTCTTTCTCTCTTTCTCCCTCAAACTGTTTCTGTCTTTCTTTCCGCCCAACGACGATCGTTTTTTTCCTATTTGTATACCGAGAATCGCCGCACACTGACCAAAGCTCGACGTCCGCAGAAGAATCCGCTCTTCATTAGCGGCGGCGACGGCGGCTTTTACACGCCGCCGCGTATTATATATTATTACTATATATCATACTTATATCTATAAGACGTGATCAGCCAATGTGGTAGAGAATAAACGCCGCGTTCATATAGATATTTTTTTCCATTTGCTCCTTCTTAAATTTGCCTTTTTTTTTGCGTCATATATATAAATCGCATGACTGCAGTTTAAGTATATGTTCCTTCGATAACAACAGTATTAGTATTGAGAGCAACGCACTTGTCCAAACATCATATTCATATTATAATTATTTATATTTATATTTATCTCGATCGTATGTTTAATAATTTAATAATATGTAATGCGTGTGTGCCGCCGCGCTCGCACGAGTATACAATATACTATATACGTTTAGTCGTCTAATTTTGCCAGCGATTTTAATTATGACCGCCATGGACCGTTAATCGGCAATTACCCGGGAATCCGGTCCCAGCTTCGACCAAACTGGATTATTATTACCCGTCATCATACCTCCGTAGCACCAGCGTTATCTCGAAGCACTGCGTGCATGCAGCGACTTAAATATAATAAATAATAATATATTATACAGCATCCAGCATAATAGTATGTAAAATATGTGTGGTTGATGACCAGATGATACTATTATTATGATAAGGCCGATGACGATGACGATTATTTTTATGGTTTTTCTGTGTAGTAGAACACGACGAAGATACGCGTGTTTTTCACATATAGCACGGACACATTTTAAATAATGATTCGTATTTGTCGTGTGACCGGCACGTATAGTGATGTTGTTTTTTTTTATCTTGACGAATTTCGGACGTTTGCAAAGCAACACGTCTGATCTGCATGCGACGTTATAAATTCTGTAGCTCAATTTAGTAGTAACTATAGTAGTAGTCAGAGTACAAAATACGAATGTTTTTAACCAATAGTTAAAAGTTCTTCTCCACGCAACTGGACCGGTTTCATTTCCAGTCAAACGTCTTTTGTTTGTACTCTACTTCATCGTCGTAGACTAGAGACCCGAGGCAAATGTAAGCCATTTTTATCGTTTAATTTTTTTTTTTTTTTTACTTACCGCCAAGTTTACTGAGCACATGCCGCAAAAATATAAAAACAAACATAATACCATTGTTAGTGCCAACTTAAGGATTTGCGGAGTTTGGTGTGAAATATATTTATTTTTCATAATATGAAAGTGTTCTTTTCATGAACACGGAAAAAACATAAAATGGATATTGGCACATAGTTCAGTAAATAATAGGATTTATTTGACAATGGTTTTAACACAATTGTTTAGTGATGAATAAGTTTGCTTGATTTTATGAATTGGTTACACATACTGGATCGTCTATTTATTATTACATGCAAATTGTTAGTTTACAAACCAATCGTACTACGATGTTTATTAATGATGAGACACCTAATAGGTACGTGATACTCCTATATCAAAAGTAATCAAAGTTTTTCATTCCACGGCTTCTTTGTATCTTCACATTATTCGACGGTTCTCAAATTATTGGTGATTTTTTAATCAACGGTGACGGTCGACGAATACAATTCGGACGATAAATGATGATAATAATGACTTTAGTACCATAGAAATTAAACTTCAAATTTTCATAATCACTTTAATGATTGAAAATAATATTTATGTTTTCATTTATTGTCAATTGTGTTTTTTTCTCATTTATGAGTTACGATACGCATATTTGAATCGATCGCTGAAACTTGTATTAGGTACTCATTTTTTATTTTATTTTTTCAATTCCGATATTCTTTGAACTCTACAAAACTTTTTCTATTTCTTATTTCCCAAGAGTATCTACATTATTTTACGAAGCCCTGACACCTCTGAATTGATCTTGAATCTTTTCTTAAACACATTGTTATGCACTATTGATAAACAATAGAATTTTTCCCCCTTCTAAGCAATCGACGACGGATCCAATTGAAAGTTTGTTCTGCCGTGATGGCCTTGGGTAGGGAAAAAATTCACAAAGAGTGAAAGCCCACCGTCGCCCACACGTGCTCGCTGCTCCCCGTTCATCCGTTCCCGTTGTGTCGTTTATCGTTTGAGAGGGCGCCCAGGGTTATTTGATGAACGTTAGTTTTTTTATTCGCAATATTAAATTATTTGCATTGTTTTTTTTTATTCCCACTTAACCTCATCATCATCATCATCATTATCATCAGCTGCAACAGGCGTGATCTCCCAACTCACACACACACACACACACACACACACTTACACGCACACATTCATCGGTATCATAAGAATACACCGACGCTATAGTCTTCGTTATTAATAGGTACAAGATACACGGTGGGCGGGAGCTGTCCATCAGGCGTCCAAGGACTGGACTCGACTGCGGTAGATTGGTGCTACCCCTCAGTGTTTATAGTATATAATGCAGGTACTATAATAACATATTGTATACGTATAATAACGACAACGCGTGTCATGTGATAATAATATACCTACAGTGTGATACCTCGGTCAGGGGCATATTCGCACACGGACAAAATAGGCATTTGTCCTGGGCCCACCGGTGACTAACACCGACTTGGTAATATAATATTATAATATATGGCCCAATTTTGTATTTTGTCCTGAGCCATATATTTAGTAAATCGATCTCTGACCTCGACAGTGAACGACGTTAGACTTACGGAATTTTCACGTCTGCAATTCAGTAAGTAAACATTTATTTTACACATATCACAGGTATTCGTTTTTGCCCGTGCGAAGAGGAACATTTCTAAGCTCAGACAGTTTACCGTGTTTTTCGTGTGTTGTATAATACAAATAAAATACGCATACAAATATGCGGGTACACGAGGAATTCGTCAAGCGATTATCACATCACTCCTACGTGCAGTTTTGTTGAGCAGTTCCACTATTGTACTAAAGATAATATAAGAATCGTTTCCTCACGCCCACGGCGACTTGATTGAATGTGACGTTTATTATGGCCATCCCGAACGAGGTGCAAACTCGATTAAACAATCGTCCCGACCGGTTTCTTTTTGAGATTCATGGCTTGAAAACTCATTATACAAAACACATATAGGTGTACTTATATATATATATATATATCTTTATTAATGCCTTTTTTCGTAGTTTATAAATTACGCTTTATCGTTGCAAATGTCAATTCCAGAAACCTGCAGCAGAGAATACCTGCGTGTACGAAATCAATAAGAAGTACCTATAATTATTAGTAAGTGCACTCGATTTCCGTCGGTTTATTATTGATTTACCATTGATAACTCAATTTATTTGATTTCTGACAATTTAAATACATAAAAAGTATAATATATACCTATTACATACACGTACTATTATACCTATATAGATTATTATATACCTTTCGGGTACCTATATTAAAACGAGAGAAGCAACAGTTAATGATCAGTTTATATTTAATCTATATCTATAAGTAATACAATTCTACCGTCTACGTCTACTCCAATTTATTTTATGAGTTTATATATTTAACGTACAAAGTTACTTAACGTTTAATAGCATTTATAGGTACCTCCTAGTACCTGCATAATAAATAAATAGTCATCGATAAAAATGTTTAGCAAGTTGCTACAGGTTTTGTCGTACATGGTTTTATAGATTCTGAATCAAAGATAAAATTTATCGTCAGCATTTTTTTTTTTTTTTTTTTGTTAAAATAACACATTCTTTGAATAATTCTTAAAAATTGTAATACATATGCTTTTTCGGTTGGAATGTATATGCCCCAGTTAATTCAGGTGTTACCTATCTTATGCTTAATTATATGTTTTGTGAAATATAAACCATTTTAGTGAAATTTGTAAGAAAAAAAACTATGATAACTGGACATTTTTTGCGAATTAGCAAGGTTTCTTTTACAATTTCACTGCCCTATATCGTACTTATACAAACGAATTCTGCACCTACCACTTTTTTAATTTTAAAGTATTTGTTTTAATTTTTTTTGACATTAATGTGCAGTTTGCAGTGACTGTATATGCTGCCCTACTAGAATTTATGAAATTTTGTTTTTTTTTCTAATATAATATTAGAATATCGGCAACACTTTAATTTTGAATTTAACATATTATTTTTTTCATTCATTTAATCTGAAGCTAAAAAATAGAACTTTGACAGTAATTATATTAATACACAAATTATTACTATAATTTAGCGAATGGATTATTACTTCTAACTAATATCTAATTTTACAATATAATTTGTTTAAACTAATTCTAGAATAAAACTGGTCGGTTAAAATTATTACATCCATCATAGGTCTCTTAAATCTTAATACCACTTTGAAAATTAAAGTTGTATTAACGAGAAATCCTGAAACGTCATGAAAAAATCTTGACTTTTCTTCCTTTAAAAAAAACTCATATTAGATATGCAGACTTTAGACTTTTAACGCATCGACCATGTGTGTGTATTCACAATTAGTTGACATGTGCAGTAAATTTGTACATATGCCTAATATCTAAAATATCACTGAAAAATATTTTGTTAGTACTTTCATTATACCTATAATACAAAACAACTTGTTTTTATTGTAATCATTACTATAATAAACTTACAAAATTTGAATTATAGGTACCGATTAGTAGTTAATATTAAGTAATTGTTTTCCTATCTCGTATTGATGAAAATACCAATTAATATTGTCTTACAGTTTACGTCAACAATTTAAAAATATAATAAGAGACAAGAGTTTAAAACAAGTCAGAAAATTACATATAATTAATAATGGTTTAAGTTTTGACACGAGTACCTATGGAGCAGTGGCGGATTTTCAAAATTTTTGTGGTGGGGTGGGGGTCCTAAAAAATAATATGTATTTCAAATGTATTATTTTTATTTTTATAAAAACAAATGTGTTATATTATAATATAAAAAATTTAATCTAAAATTCAAAAATTAACAAAATAAAATCTAATCTTCTTTTGGTTTTGCCTAGTTCTGTCAAGACTGCGTCAACAGTTAAGCATTGCTCGTCCCTATGAATCGACATCATTGCCAAGCCGTTTAGTCTAGCCTGAAATTTAAATTTTTTTTTTATTGATGTATTTTGCATAATATTTGATTATTTATTCTTACCTCGGTCATAGAATTTCGTAAATATGTTTTGATTCTTTTCAAATTTGAAAAAGAGCGCTCATTTGATGCAGTAGAAACTGGTATAGTAGCAAGGATCTGAAGGAGTTTGAAGACACTTGGGTACATTTCTTTATTGCAAACTGTCATTGCTTGGAGTGCGTTTTCTGGCTTTTTTCCCATGTTTTTTAATCTTCTTTCCCATAATTTATATTCAGTTAATAATAACGAATGATTTGTGAACTCCAGATCATCTTTGTAATCATCGGCTAATTGAATAAATTTATCCTCATCTTCTTCTGTATCAAACAGAGACTGAAAATTATTAAGTTTAATCTTATGGTTGAAAACCCTTTGTTCAAGTTCAGTTATGTAAGAATCCATGTACGGATTAAATATGGATATACGGTAATACTCTTCGGTAACCTATGCATAGATTTTTTTGTACTAATATCAGTAACATCATTAGGTGAAAGTGGTCTTTTAGTTAATACATTTTCTAAATGGTTAACATTTGACGTTTGAATAGGTTTTTAAAAAAAATGTTTAATGGATGTTTGGTTTTTCGACGATATTTTATTGGAAAATAAGTTCGTACTCACTTATGATTTTTTGTAAATCGGCTATTTCGTTATTACAGTGTGTCAGTGTTAGTGTCAATTGTCGGCGGTCAACTAATCGATACATTTTAATAGTAGGTATAAAATAACAAAACTAGTGTTATAATAATATTGTCCTCTATAATGGAAAAATACGCAGATAAGCTCACTATAGCAATACAAAAGAATATCGGGAATTAACGCTACGACGGGCGATTTTATCAAAACTATTAAAATAGAATTGTTGTAAAATATTATACTATATTATTATTATTATTTTAGTAGAGTTTTAATCATCAACCTACTTATATTTGAAATATATATATTTATTATTATGTTATACGGTATACTCTGTGTATGCGTTACCTATATAATTATATAATTATATGTGTATACATCAGTGTCTGGGGGGGTCCAGACCCCATGGACCCCCCCCCCCCCGTAAATCCGCCACTGCTATGGAGTATGGACTCCTATTATATCGAATCACTTTTTAAATGCTTCAATTATTTGCCTATTTACAAATGATTTAACTATTTGTACAAGGAACCTGCACTCAGTTTAAATTAAACAATTTTTAAATGAATCATATCCTCTTATGGTACACGTTATACACAATTATGCATTGTCAATCAATTTAGAATACTTTAAGATAAATATTATCTTTTATAGGTGAATTATGACAAGGTACATAATACGAATAGTTGTATCTATAAATATATAAATTAATCTTACAAATGAATAAATACAACAATAGCTGTACAATGAATATGTTTCTATTAAAAAGCTTTTATAGTTTTATAGAAATATTATATTCGTCATGACACACTACAATATTGCAAAATTTGACTACCATCCATTCCTAACTTGTTGTACATTTGAGTTAACGTGTTATTTAGAAAATGAAATGTAATTCATCTGCTTGATTTTTGACTTTTTACTTTTTAAAATAGTCGTCTATATGCTAAAATATTATTAAATAGTTTTAAAATACTAGTTGACTAATTTGTATCAAACAGAAAATACGAAAAAAGGCGTAACCATCCAGCAGTGGCTATACAATTTCCAGTATTTTTTTTTTTTTAAATAAAAATCCTTTTCTTACTTTTAATTGTCAAGCTGGTAATTCTTTGAGATCGTATGATAATATGAGATGATATTTTTTTTAAAACTCAACATTTGATCAATTTGAGTCATTATATTTTTTGAAATAATAACAAAGTTTCTAATACGGCAATAGCCAGCTGGAGGATTTGAAGATAATCAGAAAGATACTCATCGCAACATACAAAAATAGTGTAGATTTAAAAAAAGTTTAATCAAGTTGGTAAAAATTATAAAAATAAACGGTATTCAGAAAATGTTTACCAATTATAAAATTATGTTAGATTGCGATGATATCCATCACTATAATTTTCAATAAATCGATTAAAATGTTTAAATTGGCGCGTATAAAGTTGCAAAATAACGTAAAAACTGCTGGTCTAAATTTCGCCCTGTAAATAATATATTATGTTTCAATAGTGATGTATAATATTTTAATATTAGGGGGTGTAGTGGCTGGGCGTATTAAGGCATCGGTTGTGACTCGCACCGTCGCCGGTTCGAATCCCGGTCATGGGCAGCATCGCTTTCCGGGCAGTTCATACTGTCTATTGTAGAAACTTACGGATGCCCATCATTCGAAATTCTGCCAAAAACACCCACGAGTACCAAAATCAACCGTTCCCTCCCCCACTCCCCCACAGTTCCACAAGCTAATGGCTCTTTTGCTGTCGAAGCCTCAAGCCCCCCCCCCCAAAAAAAAAAAAAAAAAAATTAATATTATGTGTATGTCGAATGGTGATATTATATGTTTTCAGGTATATACGCTGCAGAGAATAGTATTAATGCGCGCGCGAGTTGTGTTTGTGTGTGTGTGTGTGTTTTCCAAGTCTCAACCTAAATCCAAAAACAATTACCTTTGGGTTTATTTAGTCTCACGAGCCACATTAACACGCGATTATGCGTACCTACGATTTAACGAGGTTGCTGGTAGCTGGTAGATATATACATATACGAATACGACACCGAACGAATGCGCGAACGAGCGCTTATTGCGCGATTGCTGCGCATAATAATATATAATAATGTATAAAATATAAACGCGTGGCCGTATATTATGCGTGTGGCGTGCCCCGATCGCAATAACGTCCGATACGATCGCGCAAGTTGTGTTACCGCACCGTTTGCCATATTATTATTATTATTATTATTATTATACATTTATAAACCACCACGTGTGTGCGAGAGTTTTTTGTGTCGTTGATTAAAAAAACGGGCTCACATGAGCGATATATTATTATCTGCAACGACAAGCGCTGGAGATATATCGTCGTCGGATTATTGTAACATCGGCGTATGCGCCCCGTGATAAGATCGCGTGTATAAATGTTATGTTCTTCGTATCACATCGGTCTCTCGGTTCGATGAGGTTGCGTCGTAGCTGGTAGGCAATAAGGTACACTGCTACAATATGTGTGCGCTTACGTCCTATAATGTTTGCATATCATAATAATATGTAGGGTAATAATATTACGTTGCCCGCACTAGCATCGTCCATTGAACAGCAACCCAGGCGACGAGCAGAACGAGGAGACCGGAAATAAAAAGCGACGGTGAGACGACCGGAATGTGGCCGTACAGATTTGCGAAAAGAAGCGAATCACGACCCTACGGTATACTATATTATTACAACAACTATACACTATACAACCATTATCAGGCCTGTACGCAAAGGGTTTTGAAGTAGGTTTCAACTCCCCTCCCACCATTTCTGAAGTAATACAAATTATGTTAATATATTATAATCTTGTAATAATAGAGTGTAATTATTATATTTGTAAATTTATTACAATAACGATTTGTATTTTAAAGTATTGACATATAAATTTTTTATATATTTACAAAATTAATATAAATATCTATTTAATACTATTTAATCATTAATGTATCTTTACTATACATTTTGATTTTTTTTAAACACCCCTCATTTAGAAATCTTGCACACGGGCCTGATTAATAATATTATGATAACGATAATATTAGGTATAATATTATGTACATCGATGATTATAGATTGTCAGCATTATAATATTATAATATTGACATATATAGGAAGGTAATTTTTTTTTTTTTATTGGTTAAGCATCAACTATATAAGTTATTAGTTTTAACAAAAGTATTACATTTGTACATTGTTTTATGTTTTTATTCAATTCAATTTTTTTAGATATAAAATTATGTTTTGATAGTTAGAAAATGGACCAATTAGGTAGGTATATAAGTAAATTATATTAGGTTGTAATCTAATAATTGAAAACTGAAACGATTTTTTGTGTGAAATTTGTCGCATTAATGTCGCAGATTAAAGTTTGAAAATAATTAAAATATATATTATAATATGTTGTGTGTATTTAAACTGATGATGGAATAAGTACATAAATCAAGTACGTTTATACATTATATTAGATGTCAGTTCAAAGAGCTTAACATTTTAAATGAACCCACCAGTCTCAAAGGAGACTTCTGCAATTTATTAAATACTAGCCGATCCACGTTATTAATAATACCAACTCTATATAATTCAAAATTTGCGTTTAATTCGTCGTTTAATACCCGGTTATTAATAACGTGAAATGTATAATGCGAGATAGTTGGTAAAAAATTAAATAATTTACAACCTTAGATTTGAAGCCAATAGCAATCTTACAATGTACAAAAATATTTAATATTTAGCATATTTTTTAGATGAACAATGGCAAACTTCATTATTTTTGGTATTTACACCTTGAATTAAATAGGTAATTTTCTAACATCTGACAGCGTATAGTAGGTACTATTCCTTCGTAAAAATATTTTGTTTTCATACTATAGCAATTAGCAAATATATTTGATTGGAAAAACTGATATGTGATGGTGACTGATAAATTATATTTACGGCACTAAGCCAGGTCTCTAATACAACGTTGAAAAACCTGAAACACCGCGTATAGCATGGGTATTATAGGCACGTTATATAAATATTAAATATATTTTATTTCTACGTGGCACGTATATTTTAATTGGAATATTAAACATAATAAACGTTTATTGCATGTGTTTTAATTTTGAAGATAACCAAGTCTTCAGTCTTTGGCAACCAACGCCCCCGAATTTGATTTTAAATCGATTGTATAAGAAACTGTCATTTTTGTAATAGGCACTCTCTATCATACACAACAGTTAAATCCGTGTTTCATTTGATGTATATTATTGTATTAGGTTAATGTTTTGAAATTTAAAAGTACGTTGAACTTTGAAATCTACATATTATCATAATATAATTATTAGATAAATATGATTTGATGTACCTATAATAATTTTAGTATCAATTTCGCAAACTCAAATAATTTACGCATGCGTACTGCATACTATATACGCATATACGTATATAATATAATATTGTGTTTTAATATAGGTACACAAAACGATTTGATATAAAATGACTACATCTGCAGCAGCAGCTCTCATAATGCCCCGCGGTGGTCTTTTACCAAACGTGATCTTTTGACATTTATCCCGATAGTATGATATTTATAAAGTGACGGCCGTTCTAGTGTAGAATCCTAAGTGCACGAGCAACAGCAGCAGCCCTCGAGCGGCTCGAGCTAGTCGTTTTTTGGTATGTAGAAACCACCATTTTATATGTATAATAAATATAAATATTACAGTATGCAGGCCAATTCCGTTATTAAATTGCGCGGGCAGCCTTGAAATAATATCACGAACCATTAACACGTCTGAGAGTAGACGATAATAATATTATTATCAGCATTATAACAAGTAACAACACGGCACTATAGTGGTTGTTCATAACCACGACGCGCGCTGTCCGATGTTTCAGTGATTCAGTGGCATAATTAAGGGGCGATGGGTGGATCTCCTATAGTTTTATATACAATATCCATGTACAATAAAGTCCATAAAATAATTCAAGTTACAACAATCAAATTAACATAAATTAATAAAAAATGATTGTAAAAAAATTTATTCAAAAATTGAACTGCAAGCTGCAGTGCAGGTCCTCTGTCAAGAATTGCGTATTTATTAGAAAATAATTCTAATCAACCTTCATCATTGGGCAAACTTATGGGATATATTGTATCGTTTATATTTTATCAGTCAGCCACAATAGTTTTTCCATAAGACTTCAGACTATTTTTATAAACTTTCCTCTTCCCATATTCACCCTGAGTTAAGTCCATACAGTAGAATATTATCTATCGTTACAAAAACATTAACGATAAAACTGAATAAATATTATTAAATAAAGTGAATTTATAAATTAATTATAAGAAATTAACAAAAAACACAGCTTCGATATAAAAAAAAGAAAATATTATAACAATCAGATAAAACTACAAATGAAGAAAATTATACTATTGTTGTTGAATATTGGATATACATCAATAACGCGGTAGTTTTGACTTACAAACTGAACAGTTTACACTACATTATACTATTATAGAATCGTACGGAAATTATAATTTATATTATTATTATAAATACTATAATAGTGTACATTTTTAAAATCCTATGCACTCATTTATTTTCCGTAAGCCACGTGCCAGCCAAACTAACGAGTTATAACTTATAACAATTCTTATTACAATAGTTCGTATAGTCAGATTTTTACTGTACATTTTGTGGCGATCTTTCGCAGTGCCCAAGGCATTGAATTAATAAAAAATATACATTCAGCAGTTGCAGTCACCCGAAATAATAATACCCGCGCAGAGCCATCTCCAAAAATTTAATAACTATCTTCCACCGCGGCCATCAATATTATACACACTCGCCTATACATACCTATAATAATATATTTATATATGTTTACGTATAATATATGTATATAGAGGAGGCAGCCGACGTTGTAATAATATTATGGCGGCGTGCGTGCGCCGGCCGCTGAGTACCTACAAATAAATAATAATAAATCGAGTTCGATTTTAGATTGCACAATCTTAGGAGAACCGGACACGCCGCTCGTACGGCCCGTCGGATTGTATTAAATTTGAAAACCAACGGTGATCGCAATCGCCGCGGCGCGTTTCTAGTCTGGTACGGATTAAATAATAATAATAATAATAATATTCCGGTCCGTCCCCTCGTTGTGAACCGTTCCGTTGATACGTCTATCCACGCGTATTATCAATATACAGGGTGTCCAGAGAAATTGATCCGCCTAGACATAAAACCAGACATTTTAAATGATACGACAAAATACATTTTTTTGAGATTTAGTACAGTTTTTTAATAAGTTCCTATTATACTCTATCCCGTATATTATTGTCGATCAATGGATGTCTTACCATACACAGGTGCGCAGTCGATCAAAGGCATGAACGAAGATTTAGATTTTTAGTGAATAAATATGGAAATGATGTTTATATGGGCAGGATACCAAGTACTTATTATATCTCCAGCGTATATTTTAGTCTCCCTATATATAACAGAAACTCTTTTATAACGGAAAAATCATATGATGCTAAGTGATTCCGTTACATAGTGAGGTTTTAATGTTATGAAATTATTATGTTTAACGGGGCTGGAGAGAAGTGGAATTTTGACGCCCCCTCGTCGTAATGACAGTCAACATTTTTTGACAAAAACTGCTTGATTTAAAAATGGAATTTACTTGAAATGGAAATAAAATATCCTATATAGTCGTCCCTCATCACTATTTATTTTCTAAACATTATAAACACTCACCTATCCACTATTCACCACTCAATCATCAATACTGACAATTCTACGATAAATTATTTGTAAGCTATAATCATAATAATATAACAGCTATAATTTTATGATTTCGTATCTTTTTTACTATCAATAGTTGATTTTCGATTTCAGGCGTATTTCTCGAGCGTCTGTATTAAAAAAAAGTAGTAGCTCGAGTGAATTTATAGAATTCAAGGTGACGTTATATGTTTTAACCAGAATAAAAAGTGCTAGTGTTATATACGTATTAGTATACGAATATTTACTGATTATTTATTTTGTTTCATTTTAAAATGGTAAATAAAAGATAACAATATTCTAAAACAAAAAAAAAATACATTTTTTAATTATTATATGATTTAATGAACTTGGTAAAGCTACATTGAAATTTTCGTTTTCTTTTTACTTTCTTTCTTAACTATCATTTAAACAAATCATTGTTCAGAAATTTAATAATAAACCTGTCACTTACACGTTACATAATATATTTGTTTTTATACTAAACTAATATAATAATTTGTATTTTATTTACACCAAAATATTACTTTAGAATTTCATTCATCATTACTCATTATACTACACTGATTATTATTTTTTTTTCTACTCGAAAAATAATTATTAGATATATAGTTTATGGGACCGAAAATTTTTTATGACCCCATCGGCTATCAGATCATGGTGGCTCCATCATTAGGCTACCTATCAAATAAATAACGAGAGTTAATCCGAGTTAGACTTAAAATACAATGCCAAACAGTCGGTTGAGTTAACTCTCTTTACTAAGACACTCTGCTTCTGTATAATAACGTTAATAACATATAGTAGAGTATGCCACCACAAGTCCACAACCAACGTCTGCATCACAACTCATAGAAGAACAGTCGCGGCCAAAATCACAGTCGTTTGAGATCTTATCATGGTTGTCATAATGTCATACGTTATATAATATACTCAATGGCTAATACTTATTCTTATAAATAGCTGCAGTTTTTTTTTTTATCGACATACTATTATTATAACACGCCAACACTGCAGTTGCATCTTGCTAATTGATATTTTTCTCAACTAACCTGGGTCGATATGTACGCCTGGTGGCTAATATAATATATGCGCTTTTTACACTCCCGTGATCCTCCAATCACCCCCTCCCCCCAACACAAAAAAGAAATAATAATAACAATAATGTATAAATAATTAGAGATTGAAACTTTATATTTACATATCATATTATGTAAGGAATATACCTATATTTGGTTCCATTTCCAAACTACATAATTTATTAATGCATATTTTGTTTTGAATTTTATACACATATTGTTAATTTTTTACGATGAAATTATAATAGATTTAACCATTAGTTCGTCGACTTTTCTATTTATTTTTTTTTTTTATTCCAATGTGCTATCTTATAGTGTGTTTTTGACACTTAAATTTTCCATCTACTCAAATAATTATAATAAAATAAAATAAAATCAGAAATAATATGTAATCATACCAATTAATTATTATTTACATACATTTTAGAGTGTCTTTTAAGTTTGAAAACCTATTGAATTTAAAGAACTCAAAAGTATTAAATCATATCCATACATGTTTATTATATTATAGGTACACATGTATTTTATGTTAATTTAATTTAATAAACATATAATTATCATACAATTGTACATTGACGAATATTAAACTATGTTATCACCTGCACTACTAATTCAGGTTTTACACTTATAATTATTATAATACCGCGTACCTACTTGTGTGTATAACTTTAACATGGGCATTACTGTTACCTATTTATGCAAATTTTAAGTAAAGGTAGAGTTAAGAAAAATTCACATGTTTTAGTTCTAACTACAATTTAAAACTGTTGACCAGTACTATAGTCTATAGTTTCTCCGTGCATTTTAGTAAAAATGGTAACTTTGAATAAGAAAAACTTTGGACCGCCTGATTAATACAAAATATTGTGCCACTCTTAGTTTCTGGTCCTAATATGTGCACTATGCAGTATCCCAATCCGTCGCTGCGCAATGTCATGATAAAAGTAAGCTCAGGGCCTCAACCACGTTCGACGACCTTAAAGTCTAACCAGAGACCCATCGCGAATATATACCGTAAACATTGCAATAATATTTTCAATTGGTCAGTCAAATAAAGGATATTATTCTTTGATAATTTGACGGTCTAGCGATGTAGCGGAGTAGCAGACGTAGAAAACGATCCTGTGGCATCAAAGTTTTCCTATAAAACCGACCAACCAAGAAAATAATATCATATTCACCCACTCGTGGGTATCTACACTATTATGATATCGAAGATGGTCACCTCGTCCACGGTCCATGTATTTAACTAGCTCACACCAATGACCAGTGGATTATTTCGGTCAGCAAGTCATGGATCAAATTTTTTTCATGTCATCGTCCGCGCAAGTGCATATCAAAATAGTTGTGTCTGATGCGTGACTCGTGTATAGGTGGAGGGGGGATTTATTATAACGGCTATATGACAAAAATTGTTTTCTCCTTGCCAAAGATTATTCAAGCATACTTATACTTTATTGCTATTATTAAAACGTCATTTTGTAAACTTTGTAATATTTTACTGTTAATAACAAACGATGAACTGTTATTTTTAGATTCTAAGCCGAGCGATGAGTCAAGTATGTTTTTTTTTTAGCAGTGCTTTTCAAAATAACTGGAAATTTCGGAAAAAAAAAATTAAAAACTTCTGTTAAAATATGTTAATATTATTATTAAAATATTTATTTGGTACTATTGATCTCTAAAAAATTATACCATCTTAGCTCAGAATCATTTTTTATTTTATTAATTAAATTTTCATTGATTTAAAATTTAAAACAACCATTACAATTTACAATGACCTACTCAATTACGAGATACATTTTTACACTTATAATTCTGTACAGCTAAGTTATTATCTATTTGATTACTTGATGGAATTTTGTACACTTTAAAACTTAAAAAGAAGTTAACAAAGTCCTGATGTTTGAGGTGATCACTTTCACAGTCACTTCAAATCACCTCTTAATACAGTTAGTTACAGATATGAGCATACTTATGTTTAAAAATATAAGTATTTCTATTAAATTTGATTTATTTAGTTAATATATTTTATATTGAAATATATTATTTTTTTAGTTTTAATTCTAAAATATATAGGTACATAATATATTGTTATTCTAAATTTAATAATACTTGGGCATTTCATATTTCAGTTCAGTTTATCTCTACCAGATTTAAAAATAATTTTCAACAATTAATCATATTGTGATTATCACTTAAGTACCAGCTATGGTGATGATATTCTCGTACCGGATTCGCGGCATCACATATTTCCCATGTACAATTTTACAAATCCCGTCATAATAATCGTATAGTTTATTATTATATAGTTTAATGTATGAGACCGACGTGCGCTTTTTTCTCGTCATACAAGCGCCCGGACGGTCGTCGTGGACCGCGCGCGTCGCACTGCATTTAGTACCTACTATTCTCATAAAGAAACTGTTACTCTGCGTCCACGGTAATAATTACTAATAATTACGCTTATATTTTACGATTATTGTTGTTTCCCGACAACACTGTATATAGCTACAGTTTGTCGGTTAAGCGATCGTATACTGTTATACTGTTGCACACTTCTATAATAGGTTGTAGTATGTATGTTACGTGTATATTTTATAGGTACGCGATGGGCATACCGCCTGACTGCCGGAGCCGGTTAAACGGAAACGCCATCGCCGATTGTACAACACCGTGTATGTATGCATATAATACTATATACGAGAATACAAATTTCGTATATTTATAGGTATCTATAATAACACTTGAGAGGACACTACGCTCACATGTTTTGTACCATCTTGGTGTAGCACAAATCACGCGTGCAGCGGTAAAAACTGTTATACAAATAAAACACATTCACTCATAATAAACCATTTTGGGGCAGTATGGCTTAGTGGATCTAAGTGTTAAAAAATATATTAGCAACCAGTAAAAAAAAGCAAACAATACGATTAAAAATTTAAGTGTTATGGTTAAAAGAAATACAACTGTTCTGAATGAAACCTTAAAAATACGTATAATTTTAATATGGCATAATTCATAAATGAATAAGTATTAAATTATGGTCGTTACCTCAGCGGTGTGTCGTGTGTGTAGTGGTTCGGTATTCTAATAAGATGATAGTTTGACCATTAAATGTATTTTCCGAGTTTGTGTTAAGTTTAGCAGCACATCATAATAACGGCTCTAAATGTAATACGAAAAAAAAGGTTTGATAGCGTTATATTTAAGAAAAATATTTCTTATTCAGATTTTTCTGTTTAACAATTTCTCCTCCCGCTGCAATTGTTGCGTGGACTACCGTAAGATCACATATTTAGTAACCCGAAACGGTCTGTAAGCACTCAGAAGATTTTATATAAATTACTAGTTTTGATTTTCACTCCTCCTAACTTGATCACCATAATGTACCTTAATACTAATGGTTATTGTATTCGACGTAATTGTATTGTTATAATAATGTATCTTTTATTGTAGACATAAAATAATAATCTTCATGGCGAGAAAGATCGATGGTCATATATAGACTTAATAAATATTAGAATAATATATATATATTATAACATCTAACTATCTGTCAGTTCTATCAAAATCACTTCCTATGTAAGATTAATGAATAATGATTAAAGTATTGCAAGCGTAGACTGCACACCGTTCTCTTAAAACCCAATCGTGGGCCATTAAAATAAACAATCGTGTATGTATTAACGATAATGACTTAAGTACAGGAAAAAATATTTTCAAATTTGGAAAATAAGGAAACTTTTTTTAATGTTTCAAAGGTTGAGTTAGACTACAAGGTACAATAACAGTTAGTTATTTATTTATAGTTATGTATATTGCGTTTGTGAAATTTTCCACAAATTGTGCTCACTTTCATAATTTATAATTTAATTGTACATATTGTTACAAAGTTACAAGTTTCAAATCATACCTATTTATACGTATGTTATTGCATGCATATCCAAACTATAGTACGATTTGTTAAAGATTTTAAAATAACGTAATGTAATATTCCTGAACTCAAATTAATAAAATTTAACTTTAGAACTTTCAAAAAAAATCGGAGCGACCTTACCTTGTTGAACATCTCATATTATTTGTGAAAGATGAAGAAATCGATGAACAAACGGCCGTTCATACAATAAAAAAAAAAAAAAAATGTTTTGCATGAAATGAGTCCGAAAATAAATGATTTGCGGCTCCGTTCATATAATAATATAAAACAAGGGTAAACGCAGTACACACACCATTTGAAGCCCAATTTATCTCTGTTCGTATATTTCAACGATAAGTTTATCATTATACCGAATGGCATGAAAATTGCGCGTCGGTTACTGACATAGTTTTTTCAATGGCTTACGCCGTTCGGACAATGTAGGAACATTATAAATTTATACCTAATACCACACATAAACGTACACTCGCCCGTTGTTTGTTCACGATCACTGAAAGTCGGCTGTAATAATATTTTGTTTTGTGGATACGATTGGAACGTTTTTCAGTGACCCACATTATATTATTATTTTGTACTAAATTTCATTTGCTCGTGGATTATACGATAATATTGTTCGTTATATTATGCTCATCTATTTTAATACACATGCGCGTCATGTGTGCGCACTATTCAATTCTTTCAGCGATTTCCGCGATTGTGTGGCGGCGGTTCGCACGACGACAAAAGTCCTGTGCGGCCACCGAGTCTGTCGACTGTTATCATATATCGTATACGATTCACGCCTTACGCACTATATATGTGTATGTAATAAGTCGGATTTCCGCCAATCTGTCGGCGGTGGCAGCGTTTTATCGCCGGACGAAATCGGTGTGTGAGTGTGTTTTTTTTCTTTTTTACCTTACCATTATTTTCACTTTTCTCGACCACAGGGCACGACTATATTATATAGGTATCGTCTCGAGCACGATGCAATTACGCGCGGCAGTGGTTGTCCACGAACCTCGTCCCTACCGTATAATAATAATGTATGTTATTATGCTACAACGTACGCGCGCAAGCTTGTGTGTGTGTGTGTGTGTGTCTGCGTGAAAATGACAACAGCTTCCGTGAGACCAGTAAAACATTTTGCGGGTGGTCTTCCGCGATGCAGCAGCGTGTGTGATGTATGGCACGTACATTTAAATTTGGTCGAAGATCCGACGACGCGGCGGTGGCTTAATGATTTTGCGTATGTACCTACATAATATGTTTGATATGTAGCTGGTACCTATACTTACACGGTATGTGTAATATATTATGATTATTGCAGACTTCCGATAGCCTTCCTCTTATACCGACGCAGACATATCTCGATGAGAAACACCTGGGTTTTGAAAGTAAAGTTTTGAGGAAATTTCACGAACCGGTATCGGGGACGTCTTTTAACTTTTTGTGATAGTTGAAACGATGTGATTAGATGGACGGATATAATCGAGTTGAAAATTCGTGTGATGATTAAATATCATGGTCATATACATTGACTCGACGTGTACATACTTCCTAGGTAAACAATTTGGCACGTCTCTGTATCCAGCTGGCTTGATTTGACAACTTTAGTAAAACTATAGCTGTCAAAACCTTAACTGTTACGTTTGTTATATGTATAAATATATGCACAGAAGCTGCAAAGGGTCTGCTAATCAAAAAAATGTATTTTGTTATAATAATATGGCATTGTCCTGCAGTAACGAGCGATCGAAGATGCGGAAAAACGTCAATACGCTTCCAGCAGTACCTATCTATATAGTAAACATAATAATAATAATAATAATAATAATATAATATTTTATATCATTGTTTACTATCAGTTTTGGTTCGTTACAGAGGATGAGAACATCGAGAACCTACCCCCTCCCTCATACACAAAGACTTAAAATAAAAACTCCTGGATACAACGTCGTCGATATTTATATGATATGATATAGGTACCCAAGTATAAAATACAATTATAAAATATGCATAATCGACACATGATTTTTGTTTTTTTCTTTCACACGCGTTTCAAAAATTGCAATAAAAAAAAAGGCATTGGTTCGAGAATTCACGCTCAGCGGAACGTCACCGCCACACACACACACAACGATGACCGATGCGGTTTTCGATGGGTGACCGCAGCAGACGGTACCGAATCGCCTATGAACCGTGCAGATATACTATACTCGTGTGTGTGTGTGTGTGTGTGTGTGTGTGTGTGACGAGAGGTAACTGAGGAAATTCAGTTTCTGCAGTGCAGAGTGGGTCGTTCCCCCATTGTCCGAATACGAACACGAATATTGTTGTTATTATTATATTTTATTGTTATTTTATATTATGCGCACTCGCGGTTCGATGATTGATGCGAGTCGAGGAGTCGTCATTATTGCGCTGCGAGCGTGATATTATGCATGTGCACACACTGCCTCTAACTATGCAATTGATCGAAAACCGACAATGTAGTGTATACCGTATACCTATTTATTATAATTCCAGAGTTTGCATCTTAAATATGTTTGCATATCCGTTATAATATGTAGAAATGTAGATATGATAATACAGCAGAGTTAATGCACATTGCTTACATATATTTTTTCTATTTACCTATCTATAGTTAAATTACCAACGAAATTGTATTTAACGTATTTGAGCTTATTTAGCGAACGTTCTTACTAAGTTAAAAATAAATAATTATGTGAGATTCAGTTTCTCAAGAGAAAATATTTTTTCCATTAGATCATAATATCCTGATGCTGCACATTTTTTTTATAACACTACAGTACAGTAAGAATAATATAGTATAGTATAGAAATATAGTGGCTTTATATGTGTATGTGTTAAAATTAATTAAACATTTTCTGAGTGCATGCCATAACACTCGTGTATAACATAGCTAGCATACTGTTCCAAACTCTGAATTAATAACTTTTGTATTATTATAATATTAAAGTTCCGACGCAGTGCCGATGAAATTATCATTTATTTCAGTTAAGTGCCCCAGAACGCGTTCTTGTCGAAATCTAATCACGTCAACTACCTATATATACGTAATAATATTATATTATGTAAATATAACGACTGTCGCACGTAACACGATACGTAAGGCAACGAGTAAGGCGATCCACCGCCGCCACATATTATATTTTGAAAATGTATTATTATTTAAATCATTCAGTGTAAGACAATATACCGAAATGCGTATACCTTCGATACACTGACCATCACGGCGGTACCACGCTGCAACGCACTTGTATGTATATAACAAAATATCACATAGTGCACTTATATAGGTATTCGTATTGTATTATTTTTACAATAATAGAATTATTCTGTTGTGGTTTTGGTCAAGGACCAATTTGTATTTGGACAACTAAAACTTTTTGGATACGTATTATATGTATGTAGAATTTAGATATTAAATAATATTACACAAAAAGTGTATTTTCAAAAAATCAAAGAAGATAATTATTGATTATAATTTATAATTTATACTGTAAAGCTCGAAAACCATAAAACAGTATACCTAATGCAGGTCATATATTATATACTGTCTACATAAATCAAACTAATACATTATACTTAGAAATTGAAGTACTAATTCAATAATCAATTAATAGTTAAATCATTCCTTGGAATAATCTCCAGACAAAAATTATACGCCAACAGTTTTTTTTTTTTATAAAACTAAAAAATAAGTTAAATTATACACATACTATATGTATTATGTATACATTAAATAACAATATATAATAATATATTCTATGCCTCTAAATCGAATATGTTTTCTCATGGATTAGTAAATCGTGAATATAATGGTCCAGCTTTTTTTTAAATACGTATACACCTCGATAGTACATCCAGTTCACGTATAATAATATAACGTGTGAATAGCATTATCACATTATATTATTTTGTTTTAAATTATAGTTTCTTTTTACGTGGTACATACAAATACATACAAAAGTGTGGATTTTATACTCTAACCTGAACATTGTATCCGGGTCAAATTTGAGATGATTCGCTGTTTTTTTGCACAAATCCATTAACATGTTTTATATTACGGTGTGTGTGGCGTGTCTAGTTCTCCAAAAATGTGTCTGAATCAAACTTGATTTGTTTTTATTTTCTCCAGCCAACGCACGTCAAATCATTATAAAGTGCCAAAGTGGTAACAGCTGTTGTATACGAATATATTAAGCATAATAATATAACAATACTCATTCCTAGCTGAATTGCTTATTTAAGAAAAGGATCGGGTAAACCTATGTTATTGGTCAAATGAGTTTCATCAAAAAAATATATTTAAATATATACTTCTTAAATCCATATCGATTATTATTTAAAAGAAGCCAACCTTATCGTCCACACATAATCATTAATTCTTGTTGGAGTTTTTTTGTCTTGCAAAAATTATAATTTTTCTGGAAATCTTTTGCATATAAAAACGTTCAACTTCGTTAAAATTATTTGAGAAGTAGGTATCCATAATATTATCATGTTGGTTAGTTGGTAATAATTATTTTTATCGACATTACCTTTCACGTGTGTAAATGATTTAAACATGTCGTTAAAATTGGACGTTTTTATATAGATAGTACCTATTTACAAAATACCGTTTTTTTTTTGTTTTTTTTTATCAATAAAAAGTCACACAGATACCTTATTTTTATAGACCCGTCGTTACAAATAAATTATATAATGTTATGTAGGTATAATAGAGCTGACTGATTCGTCGTTGACATTGTATAGGTAATTGATATGTATGTATAGGTTCGAATTTTATTGTTATCATTAAGCCAATTGATCTTCCGTGACATAATTTTAAGGACACGTTTGCTGCAGACAATTTTGCTTATTTGTACATCGCCAGGAGCAGTCAAACACAGCAGTCCATCAATTTTTAACCGCTGTGTTTCGTTTTTTTTATTATTATTATAATAATAATAGTCGGTAGGTACCTATGTGTTTAAAACGGCACGCCAGCCAATTGGTTTTTTCCTCATTCATTTATATTTCAATAATTATATGATTTTATGATTTGTATATTATTCGACGGCGATTTTACTAACTACAGAGTACGTTTGGTAAAAACTATTAGCGAATTTGTGCTTTTTTCTCATGGTAATAATTTTGAATTCAATATATTATACATAGTACACTCACACACTCATAATGTAATATTATATTATAATATATAGCATACATCCTGTAGTAATTATTATATTTTTCTTGTAATGCTCACATTAAAAATAAAAACATAAACGAGCTATAGAAATATCTCTTTTTTTGATCAAACTAATGGATCCTTATTTTGTGAAAATAATAAATATAAAATAATTAAGAATACGTATCATCGGGAATCGAGGTTTTTTTAACCTAATGTTATTGCCATCGTTCTATATAAATCTGCAACCTCAATTTTTAGAGCACGGATAAAACATGTCTGTAATAAATGTTAGCGGTGATAATCTGAAAAGTCAAATGTTCGCCGGAAAACACGATGCAGGTGCATCGCTGCAGCCTGCAGTCATAACGAAACAATAGTTTTTACAGGTTGCACGCAGATATTAAAAGTTTATAATATTATAATAATTGATACGTGTTCAGATCAAATAACATTATATCCAGAGTAATCGCATACGTACCTACTACTGTTTCAACAAATCACTCTCCTACAACGTATATGGGTATACAATAACATAATATGTTCTACACATATAATATATTTTATATACACAGTAAGTTGTAAGATCTATTTCTACATTGTTTTGCGTACATCCATTATGACGCGTGTATTATTTATGCTCATTATTCATACGACCGTGTAATACGATATTTAATTTGTTCCGAACTTCCCAGCCTTGAAATTAGTTCAGACCATCGCTGTAAAAACAAGTCGGGTAACATATCACAGCAATTTAATGATTTCGTTTAAATTTCTAAGCACGTGAGTAGTGATTGGTCCCAAAGTACAAAAATATACAAATGTAATAACATTAATGATGCGTGTATAAAATGCAATCAAAAAATGTAGAGGCGATTATATTATCGGAAACGAGTATAATGTTTGATCAAATAAATATTGGAGACATATTTACTAGAATGTTTGAAATATATTATAACATATTATTTACTATCCGTGGCACTGATGAGTCGATTTTCCAAAGAACCAGAGGTAGGTTAAGACAACATTTTATACCTTGAACCTTGACAATCAAACGCATACCTATAATATTGACATAGGCAAAATACAATTTGCATTTTTATTTTATTTTTAAAGGGGAGCTACAATAATCTTATGATACAAATCACGTGCCGTTACCCCTTTAATTACAATATATTTTACTATAATAGTATAATCAAATAGGTACTTGAATAAAATATCAATCGTAGGTAACTAACTTACCTAAGAAACTATCTATATACCTATTAAAATAATAATATTCTATCTCCTGTCACATATTTATTAATTATATCATTGATTTGTAATTTTTTTCAATATTTAGCTGTGATAAGTTAGAAAATTATTCTTATTGTTATTATAGTCGTAGTTATTTCTCCATGCACCGCATTATACAAATTTATACGCCAGTATTAAATGTATGACCTGTATAATACATATTATTGGTACTCAATTTAGTCCGGTATACGCGAGGTATATATGTGCAGCCTGGCTAATAAACATTTGGTTTTTTCACATTTTGTGAAGTCAAAATCATTTTTTTGTCAACATTTATCGAGATTAAAATATTATTGTAACATATAATGTATGTACAAAGTCATAATATATGATATCACACGCATTATTAATGTTATGAAAAAAATAAGTAGGTAATGTCAATAAATTGATAGCTGTTTAATTTTTATGTTAAGAAAAAAAATGCTTAAAATAATGTACAAAAATATATAATACTTTTTTCGCTATAGTATCTTTGAGGTAGGTAAAATGTTTCTTTTTTGTTTTATTTATATATATATATATATATATATATATATATACTTTTATACTTACCTGTAGTACATACCTATATATATATATATATTGTGCACATAAAAAAATTATAATAAATAAACTAAAAAAATGTATCGGTATAATTATTGTGGTTAAAATATTGTAAATCGATTATAATAATTTTATGAAATACTTATTCGTAGGTGCAATTACATACTCGGTGTATATATGATCAAGCGTGATATTTGTATAGATAAATAAAAAAGAAACATAAAAACAAATGTTTAATCATACGGTTTATGGTCTGTATAATTTTCAGCTAACAAACGTTGAATTAGATGTGTGATTTAAAAATTAACATAATATTAAAGTTTATCATTACATTTACTTGTTTATTTACTCTTATGTGTCTAATATACATAGCACATAGGTTGTTAAAAGATAACATCTGTATAAATGTTATGCTCCTTAAAAACTTGATTGATATTATAATAATTGAGATAGTTGGTTTTATTATCGCGAACGAAAATATTCACGAATTATTCGTACATATACCTCCTATATATTTATTATAATTTATAATATATACTTTCATTTTGATTGTATTTACGATAAACAGAATTCAGCAGCGAACAGCTACCAAGTGGATTGTACATCTAAAAATGAGCTTGAATTACCTACTATTTATTCATCTTAGTTTATAAGTTTATAACTAAACATATAACAAATGTAAAAAAAGTCAAAATACCTATTCTCACGATAACGTACGTTTCCATTTCTTATTACTTAGTATTTTATAAAATAACATTACCTATGAACTTCCGTTAAAAAGGAAATATACAGTTTTATTATCTTAAGACTCACAATATTTGTTATAATAATAAGTAGTATAATATGATACGGTCAATGATCATATTATACACATTTTCTTAAAAACATAAATATTTGCAAAACAAATGTCCTACTATAATTACGTATCTCAACAATCTCCTTTTAAAAATTTTGGTTTTATTCTAAATCAAATATTGATAACAACAATAAGATTTATTAATTAAATAAATGTATGATTAATATTTAGTTATTAAGTATACATATTACATTATAATAATTAACGTACGTTTTCGATGGTATATATTATTATTATATGTATACATCTACTTTCTTATTTTATATTTGGTGAAAATACAATATTTTTTCTTTTAAATGAATGATATTTATTACTGTTTCGAGTATGAACGTCGTTAATGTTAATACATTTTACATTATCGTTCATATACGTTTTATTAATGGGACATCGTGATTTTTCTAACAATTACTATTGTTTTAGTAGAAAGCAAAGAGAGAAATGTTTTGTTTTTTTTTTTTTAAATTAGCGATTTCGTGAATATGACCAGATGTTCAAATAGAATAATGCTTAGAAAAACACATAATGTTGGTTGGACGATAATTATTACGTTAAAACTGTTTTTGGTGATACAGCAAGATCCATAATATAAGTACTTTCCGTGTTTCCAAGTAAAGTTAATTCATTTTAATAAGCAATTTTATAAATTAGGTAATTGATTTAGTATTTTTAAGCAAAAAAAAATATGGATACACCACGTCGAAATTGTTTTCTATAATTCGTTAATGACTGCAAACTTTCTATACGTGTATATAAACTGCTAATTGTGGTTTTTGACAGACCCACGCTTGGCATATCCTATATGCATTTTATAGACATTACCCTAAAGTCATATTCAAAATTCTAATTAGATATATAATATGTAAAAGTCCGTGGGATGGACCGATAGGAGTCTTGGAGCAGTAGAACTCGTAAAACATTAAAAATAATTGACATTTAGTAAATGGATATTAATAAAATATACTATAATATTTTTATTGTCTATGTCATGTGTAATATAATTTATATAATATATTATATTATATTGTATACCACGTTACATAGTGACATAGACGTATACATTTTGTAATAATTTGTATTTATATATATTTGTATACCAATTCTTGTTATTTATTATACGATTTGTGACCGATGGCGGTATGCACGTGGACTGTATGAATATAACATAAGTGCGTGCATAAGGTATGTATATGATAATATTTTGTTGTTTTCCGATCCATCCTAACATTTGCGAATAAGTATAATAATTTGATGTATAATTCATGGCGTAATTTATGCGGAACAGCGTTGTGAATGTATAATTATCTATGCGACTACCTTGGTGCAAACATTATATTACTTATATATGATTGTACACACTAGTAAAAAAATATTTTATGTCTGTAAAACCATACAAATTTCAAAAGTTAAAGAATAAACGGAGACTATGCCAAACCCAATAATTTTTTATACCAATTTATCTTAAATTTATATAATAATTAGACATTTTTCTATTGGTCTATTAGGTATATATTTTCTTATAACTATCGGTTTTAAAGTCACTATTTACCGTTTAAGTATATTTTTGAATTGATTTCGTTTAAAACACGAGGTGTATAGAACATATCATGACAATCGTATTCAAAACACGAACTTATTTAATTGGATATATATTATTTTTTTATGACATATACTTACAGGTTACATATCATATATCTATATTGGCAGCTATCTAGATACTTTTTAAAGAAATGTTTTTTAAGTTAATAAGTTTCAATGTTAAATAAAAAAGACAAATAAAATCATACTATTTATAGAACACTGTTTATTATACTAATTATTAAAGTAAAAGCAATGCGTTTTACAAAATAAATATGTGATTGTAGAAATCCTTCTTGTTTTTGGCCGATGTACAAGAGAATAAGTGTAAAGCTGTATTTTATAATCTGTGCAAGAGAAACTATAAGTATTATATTTCTAGCAGTATAATAATAATTTAATTTTGTGAATATACAACATATATCGATCCATGAAAATTTCCGATATGCATATGCATATACCTACCATGTACTTCCATTTTACCTTATTCATATATGAGTAATCCCGTGTATGTTAGGAAATCGATGTATTTAAAGTATCTAAAATCTAAATTAAGTCTATCCTGCGCTTTTAATTTATTTAGTTTATTTACTTAGCTACTTATAGTGGACAAACAAATTAACATTCACTGTGGGTTTAAAATGTATAAATAGTTTTAAAAAATCCAAGATCTTTACGATTTCTGCGAAATTTTTTATGTGCATAACAAAACGATTATATAGACTTGTTTCATTTAATAACCTTTAGGTTGTTAAAAAATATTTTTTTAATAGTTGAATCATAACTAAATAACTCTACCTATGCAATTTTTAGGCATATACTATATTTTGTGGAAAGGAAAAGGAAATTAAACATAATCGGTATAATATTATTAGTAATATAATATTCTGGTAACGTTAATATATATTATAATAACCGCCATCAGACGTATATTAATTTGTCTACATGTTGATTTTGATCGCTTGATTAATCGATAAGGTATGTAACTGATTTTATATTCACTAAGCATAATAAGTTATATTCTGTATGTTTGAAATTATATTATGATGCAAGCATCGTTGCTTGTTTCCTAGGACTTCAATCTATTGTAGATATAACGATCATACGCATTAGTACTGCTCGGATTCCGTAATCCGTAGGCTATTACAATATTTTATATATTATTTATATCATGGACTGTATTGGCACGGAAGCTGTTCAAAACACTCGTTGGTCTATCAATGACCTACAACATCGTCGACGATACTACATGTGCCCAGTCGGCTACTTATTAGGTCATATCCCTGCCCACAATATATTTATGAACATTATTGTACACAATAAACTTAAGCATAATACGTATATCCTATGTGTTAATATAAAGTATTAAGTAAGTATATGAAGTATACCCGGATACCCATTTCAAGAGGTCATAGAATCACGACTCCAGAAATCTCGATGAACATATTCACGCGTATAAGTAAATATAACCTTTTACTATCGGCCCCAGCAGAGTTCAATGTTTTTCTCCACTTTTTAAAATAATTTCGTGTCTAATTAAAGTATCTGCTATAGTCTATTGTTGAGGCAAATGAACAAAGAGTCTAAGAGGAAAGAGAATCGTGAGTATATTATAAAATATAGGACTTTGTATTTATTATAATGTTATTATTATTTTTTGTGTCTCATGTACAAGATGATCTTAAAGGCAGGAAACCAATAATAATAATAAAAATATAGTGACGTAATAGTCCCACACCAGGTGTTAAAGCGTTTAAGTCTCCCGTGATTAGATTAAAAACGAAAAACTACTGCCATAGTGTCATTGCATATTATATTCATAGCGCACGAGGTGGGGGGGGGGGGGGGGGTAAGTGGGCCATGGCACACTCTACGAGCCGTACTGTATTTTTTTTACCTATATATTGTGAACTAATAATTTTTTGTCATGAAACTTAAATAATACAATTACAAATTACAATTTTCAATAATAATAATTAATTAAATACATTGAAATTGAAAAATTGAATTAATTAAATATTTTAAAGTATCTCTTGAAGTATCTAAATCATAATTGAATTGGCCCACCTTGCCAAAAAAGTCTGCGCACACCTATGATTATATTATTTTAAGTGTAGACAATAATGATTGTATGAAATGTGCCAGTGTTATCATTGTCTGTTTGTGTAGGTATGTGTGTGTGCTCACAATTTGATTCAGAAACGTTTTATGATAAAAACAATAATGTCGAATGCGAACAGTATAATATTAATATAGTAGCACACCGCACACATTTGGTGTGATTGGCAAGTCAGCTCTGTCTTGGTGTGAGTCAGGTTCCATTATTATTATATTATATTATATTCGTTTAAATTGTTATCGATATTATACTAATTATTCTAATTTATTCGTACAATGAGTCATTCGTCTGCAGAGTTATAACTGTTATAAGTCCTAACACAGCTAGTACAGTCTGTCCGGCGTCCACAGCATTGTCATGTAAGTAATATATACATTATAGTTAAAAGTGTATATTGTATATTTATATATATATACGTTTGGGATACGTAATGGGCACGCGTGCAGTGCACAAATTCATATATATATATTATTATAAAGACGTTTTATCGAGAGAGGAAAACAAAAGGGAAAATTATTCACGTCACGGTAGAACCGTCGTACATTGTTTACGGGACACAATTATTGTATCGTTATAAATTATGATTATGATGTAATAATATAATAAACCGCACGACTAAGACAATAAAAATAATATATTGCACTAAGCGGCTGAAGAGGTGTGTGCGCCTACCAACAATAATATCTCAACGACAATATGAATCGTATTAATGTTATTCGACTTGCGATCATTGTCATCTGTGTAGATGTAAACCATCGCCCAGTGTATCAATTATATTATTGCTGTGATGTACGTAAAATTTAAATTTAATAAAACAATAAATTAATAACCATACGATATATCGATCTGAATCTTTTTCGACTAACATTTGTCCCGAATATGATAATAGTATACATATTGTTATAATTTAACTAAATATGACCGGTAAAAGAACCAATAAAAAAGCACTGGCTTCTCCATGTATAAAATAAGAACCAGGTATAGGTAATTATGGATATAATTTGGCTGTACCGAGATACTTATATTTAATATTTTTTATACTAAAGTAATTGAAATGGGTACAATTCTTCTTTACTTATTCTCAGTAAGCATAATCGTAATATAGTGATGGTCGGCGTTATTGATTATGCCTTCAATAGAAATGTGCCTGACATATTTTCTGATAAAAAATAAATAACTATATGATAGTATGTTTTATTCCAAAGAACAGAGTACTGATCATTGTTTGTTACGATATCATAATGATATTCAAAACGGTTTCCGAAACCTCTTTGCGGAAAGTTCGACGAACGTGTTTACGGAAATTGCTAAAAACGTAAGAATAAAAAAAATGCAAAAAACTAAAACCACGACGCATCGATATGTTAATATTCAGCAATATAATATTATAAAGTATAGAAGATCACGCTCGCGTGGCAATAAAATATAACAACGCGATTCTCAAATGTATTGTTATTGGTTTTAGAGTATTACGCCACAAACAAACGCATAACGCCTCAACTGAGCTTCATTACGGTGGAACTATAAATTACATTGCACATATGTATATTAAATATGAAGTTTTATTTAGTATAAGTATTATTTTTGTCATCGGTTTTGTGGTGCCAGTGAGCAATAAAATTCCAGTCCAAAGATTTTAATTTTCTAGAAATGATGAAACTTTATACCTATTATAGTCATCACTAATGTGTCAGATGTATGTATCACGTTTTAGTAGAGCAGCATATTATATTTTGTGTGATATTATAACAATGGGATGTCGTTGATAGGTTTTTTATAATATTACGTTGCTAACAGCGTAGATGTTTAAGAAAGTTTTGATATACGAGTATATCTATAGTATATATATATATATATATATGAAAATCTTTGTAATCACTAAACATATTATATAGGTAATATAATATTGTTATTGAATGCGTCCAAGGTATTTTATCTAATAATTCATTGCAGTCGGTTATTTATTATTGTTTTTATTTTCTGTGGAAATATGTTGGCGTATTCATAACGTCTTTGAACGGGATGAAACGAAATATAAGAACATAATGATGTAGCATTGTATGTATACAATACGGTGATTGTGATCTGTCTAAATTTGTGAAATCATAAAACCGTATTGTGAGAACGAAGCTGGTTTAATTGGTTGTCATCAATCGTCCAATAATATTATGATGTACAAGGTACATAATATTATCATTAGGTATAAGAAATACTACATAAACCGTATTACTTATTATGACTATTTTCCGTACTTATATATCATTATTATAATATTTAGTTGCAACCGAATCGGTTAAACAACAATTCCCGTGATTTTAATAATATCTATAAAGGCACAATAATAATATTTAAGATTGCGTGTTTTCAAACATAAATAAATAATAATATACAATATTAAAAAAATCCGTTATATTCAAAATAATATATACGTACATGCATAATATGATTCGTAATGACCAACAAGTCAATAGTTTGTGTAGCGCTATAAAACATCTTATAGATACCTATACTTATATTTATTTGCATACCTACGTGATTTGACGATGATTTCAAAGGTTTGCTAATATTCGTCCGTAGTATAGGAATAATCATATACTGTTTAATCCTATACAGATCGCAATTTAATAATTATTATATATTATATAGTTGTAATATACATACGCATCAGCCCTAGGTGGTTTCGGACGAGTTACGATGAGGCATTGCAGGAATCAGTCCAATACACGCCATCAGCTACCAATTATACATTAATAATTATAAAATAGATATTTTATTCGATTGCGTTTTGGGCATCATTCGTTTATACGATTTATTATTATAATCCACAGCGAAAGGGCTTGCCGACTCGTGAAATAACGTACATAACACTTATATACATATAAAAGTGAAATAAAACCCTGATATTCATAGAATACAATTTTTTTCCCAGTTTAACGAAACTAAACGGGATATCATCTTACGCGTGTTATGTCGTATGTCTATATAATTTCGTGTTTTACTTTGATCATTTAAGAACATTTTTCTACTCAAGATATAACTGCAGTACTGAGCGGATATTGACGTTAATATAGTATGCATAAATTATACGAGCAGTATTAATATTATTATGGTGCAGGTTGAAAAAATAAATATTTTTGTATTACTCGGTGAGTTTTTATTTGTTTAGATTTTTTCTCCGCAGAATGATATGCGATTCTAATATAAAATAAATACATACATCCATACGTATTTATGATGCGTTTACCAATGACCGATGAGCGCTTCTTGTTTGAATTTGTCGAACGCCGTGCGAAAATAATCGTCTTCGTCATCACAGACACAGCGGAAATGTTTATTTCCCGGCTTGGGAATCGAGGGTTTTTTTTCTTTATTCATTCAATGTCGTTATTAATCGCGACGTTCACCCGTGTAGACGATCAATGCCGAGATTCGTTGAAATTTTTTTTTTCCCGGATTATCGCAGGTAAGCATTTAAAGGCGAGTCGGGAGAAACGTTTAGTTTTTTACATAATATATCGAAAAATAATATTATATGAGTTGCCTGCGTACTCTGTGGGAACAATAATGTTATGAATCGAACGTCGCGAAGAAAAAAATGCATGACGATAGTGATGCGAACGTATATTTTTGATATACATTATTATGCTATGATCGTCGTTGCGGACGCGATAAAAACGAATCACGCACACCCGACTATAAGTCTTACTCTCTCTCTATCTATATATCTCATCTCTCTCACACACACACACATTTTTAAGCCACCAGATCAGAAATTGGTGCGAAACGTGGCTCACGCGGTGTCGTCGGAAACCGAAAAGAAGAAAAAGAAAAACAGCGACGGCCGACGCGACGTTCCAATGCTCTATGTATATTATTATTATTATAATTGTAATATGGTTTCTAGTCGATTGCGAGGCAATATCCTTTGTGTACGCGTATACCGGAAGCCATCGGTGTAGATACCTACCTCTATCAATTTGATATACACAGAACCAAGTGTCAGTGTATCACCGTGACAGATCGATCGGCATTCCACCGACGCGTAGGTCAATGATGTATAAACTGTATTCTTACCTACCTATAAATTATAATATGTAAGCATAGGACGTGTACAGAAAATAAAAACAGTAAAAGTTATTTAACGTCGTTCCCACCGACGACGACGAAATGGACAAATATTAAAAGACCGAAGGACCAATACTTTTTAAAATTCTCTTTCGTTTGTTTTCATCTTCCTTTTCGACACAGGATTATTCGTTTTCAATGCACATGTGGCAACTCGTTCCACTCGTCCGGCTCGACACTCTGATCACGCGGTTTCAGGCTCGCCGCTTATATTTTTTCGTTTTTAAATATCTTTTTTATCTATTTCGCCAACGATAACGACACGAACGAATAAAAGATACAATGTACGGTACACCACAGTAAATGTGATACAGTCTGTGTGTATACGATGATGTGGAAATACATATTGTATTATGAAATATCATATCACTAAGGTCTGGCTATACCTCCGTGTGCGACTGTACGTGCATCATACGGTGTCTATTATTATAAAAAATATTATTATTATTATAATTTTTATTATTATATATTTATATCTGATCGAGAGGTTGACGCGAACACGAACCCGAGACTTATTGGGTGCTGCTAATCGATGACGGCGGCGGGTGGTGTTATGTAAACTCCGACCCATAAGCATCTGCACGCTAAATCGTCGTCGTGCACACGATATTACATACATAAGTTAACTAGTTTAAAAAACCTTAACAATATTATCATATTATATTGTATACTTACATATGTATATATTATGTATATCGGGTGATCCTTTTGATGTAGTAAACACGAATTATCACGTAATGTCGTTATAATCAGTTCACTTTTTTTAAACTTAAATGTAAATATTTCTTGTTTGTATTCTTTATTTTCACCATTTTCATTGCTATACAGTTTTACTCATTTTAATGATAACTTGCGTAGACAATATTCTGTTTCGAATTTCGAAATATGAAATAACAAATGCAAAATGTGTGTGCAATTTAAAAAGAAAAATAAGTAAGAAACAAAATGAAACACAAAACATAGATAAACAAACAAATTGTACAATATCATAATATGATAAAATATGTCTAATAAAAAAATTAATATACGTTTCGAGATAGGTGATTATTAGCGTATGCTGTTTATGCTGTTTAAAATGAACACCCTGTATATTCCACTTACGAGACTTTATCACGTACTTTATATCATGTACATTATACAGCATCACGCGGCCGACAAGAGTAGATATAGGCAGTTTATAATATCTATAACTGGAGCACCGCTTTTACTTTTGATCGCTTTTGAAACGTTTCGAGCTCGACCAACCTAAAGCATTACACTGCAAGCGTATGGCATCATAATATTATTGCGGTATAAGTATATTGCATAGCAAAAGAGATATCATAGAATTTTTGACGTGTGGATCTCACCCGAACTTCTGCAAAAATGCTAGTCTGTTCGATTATAATTAATTACCTAGGCTTGGACTGATTAAGGACGGAGAGCCTATATAGAATCCCGTGCCACCATTTTATTAGTACCTATACCAATAATGACTTGGCTGCATCCGAGCTAGGTTCCGAGATTTATCAAATGCATCAGCGAGAGTATAGGAGTACTTTGTTTTACCCAACTTTAGGTGTATACAGTGTGAGTACAAAAACAAAACCCATCGTACCGCTTAAACATTCAAGAAAACACGATTAATTGTATAATAATATGAACATCACGGATCAGCAGTCAAAATAATACGCAACGATAATCGGCCAAATTGGTTTATAAAATTATAATGATATGATCGTACAACAGTACAATATGAACATTTCCCAGATAATTATACAGATTTTACTTATTATTACCATAAACTTAATAATTGGTACATATGACCATATGAGACGTAATTCATGACATATTTATGGTTTATATATAATACTAAAATACCTATAATCATAAGTAATAATATGATATGACCAATATTTATGAGACAGCGAATTAATATCAAAATTTTGTTGATTTTTTTGTATATTTTACATTAAATAAAATAGAATGAGAACAAAATATGTTTGCTGAATATAAAATGATTGACTCAAAGAATAGGACAAGTCATAATCCAATGCATCAAAGGTGTTAAGATAATTCAACAATTCTTTCAATAACATTTCACATTAATGTAGGTACTCGTCAAATTTTAAATTTTTTTTGTGAGGTATTGGAAATTATTAAAGGGATCTGAGGCACTAAGCTTTGTAATTCACTCATAACTTACACATCCTAAAATTCATTAAAAGCATACGTATGCACTTTACAGACATTTTATCCAATTTCTATATACATATGTCAACACTTGTCCGGCATCCACACCTGCAGTTCATCCCTATATATATATATATATAATAGACAATTAAGTGCGATTTAACGTTTCTAAACGTCTGTAATTCTTTTCGTGTATACGTATAATACGGTCTTGATTACAACAGTCGGACCATCATCGCATTGTTTTCCTGTGAAACATTGACGCCCATCTCCGGCCCCCAGATAAATGCGAAACCCTCACGTGCGAGTGTGTGTGTGTGTGCTGCAATTTTATAATTCCTATTGTTTTTTGTTTTGCAAATTTTTTCTCCTTCTAGTCCTTTCTTCACGATATTTGGCCTGGACGTTCCCATGAATTATGCACCAAAACAGTATTCTCTTTCGACGAATCCACCGCATGCGCTTTCTACAACAGCACTAGTAGGTAATAATAATATCTAATAGTATAATATACCTATTATATTATTTTATTCATATATACCTACATATCGTCACTGTTACACCGCTGTATACCTATCCATCACGTTATCTATGAAGGTCGATCTCCAATGACCGGTGTTTGCGTGTGATGTAAATAATATTATAATATAGGTGTCCAATAATAAAATAATAAATAACACGTATTATAACAATACACAGGTAGATCTTTTTTGACGTCTTCTTCTGGCTTCTATACTCAATACATAATATATTATGATGAACGTTTCGACACACAGTTCCTGTAACTTTTAGGCTATATAATATTATATTCTAACCGACAATACAATTTTTATTAAATAATATAGTGTATTACAGTGTCGTTACATAGTTGTGTGTTTTTGTTGCAGATGGAATCGCCAGGAACGTGGCGAAAACCAACGGTGTCAGGCCAGAGGAGAAGATCTCCACCGTGTCCAGGTAAAAACTAATATGTTATATTGAAGGTACCTAATATTTATCATACTGTTGATATGTTGATATAATGCCTTCATGCTGTGTACACACGTATCTCTTTCTATTATATATATATATACGAGTAGTATAATAACAACATGATTGCGGCTGCAGAGCATCAAGGTCAAATGTTAATATTGCCGTCAGTGTTCACGAAATTGTTAATTTCGCATTATCAGACATTTCATTTAGGATGTTTTGATATTTTCCTATACGTACGTTTCGAAAATAAAATTATAAACTTTAATATAGCACGTCTTGATATATACAATTATTTTATGAATAACTAAACTCCCAAAACCGTGTGTATAGTGTGTACCTACACAAAGTTCACTATACGTTTCAAAGAATGTATACAAAATAGAAAAAACGCTGCACCTGTTTACTATATACTTAATATACTGTGAATACTATATACATTATTATTATAACGTGGTTTGCTGCGCTATTTAAACACAGAACTTGAGGTTTGACCGGTGGTGTATTGTTTTGTAAAATTAATGGTTGAATTGTGTTGTATTTGTTTGAAATATTCAATTTTTTTTCTTCGCATTATCAAAGTAGGGTTATCTATATATAATATGCTGTAGATGTAATGCAATTTTACAATTGATATGGTGGTGTGGTTTACAACACGATAGAATGTTAATCACAAACGATATGTATAGGCGCATATTGATTGGAACTCGTTTTTTAGCTCGTTGTAAAAATTGCATATTATTATTATTATTATTATTATTATTATACACTCTGGTGAGTACCTGACAGTTATACAATTTTAATGCTTTTGGACACGTTGAATATAACTGAAAGCGTAGTCCCACCTATAATAGCAGAGTAGGTACCTACCTATGTTTGCCGCGGTGGCAAATTGCGGGATGGGGCTAAATTGACCAGTGAATTGTTTTTGCGTTTGTGTGTGTGTGTGTGTGTTCCTTGTAATTGTGATCGTGAGTATACGTAATATATATCGAGTAAATTGTTTCCATATGATTGGTCTGCGTGTGTGCATGCGTTCGTATGTGTGATGTGTGCACCATGTTATTTATTAGTTACCGTAACCACAGACCAGCAGATATTATTATTATAATGTACGTGTGTACATATATGTATAGCCGTAGACCCAAAGTTAAAGTGATGGCCGTCATATACACAATGAGGTCAACGTTTAAATTGTGTGTTATTATATATTAACTATTATTGTGTGCATTTATACACACAGGTAATATATAATATATCGTACATACTACATATATGTATACCTAAGTCTAATACCTATGATATATATATATGATATTTATATATGTAATAAGTACCTTTATGCGCGGAATAAATTTAATTGATGCGCAACATATTCTATACTTAAAACTCAACTTGACTTTTTATCAAATATTATGTTATAATATTTAAGGAATTTAAGTACAAAACGCTGTAACAGTACTCCGCATAATATCGAATTGATCTCGTGAGCTTACGGAACCGAGCCCGCGGCCGTCTTGATGGCGCATTATTCATGAATATAGATATACATTAGGCTTTCGGCGAGCGCATTTGTATTCGTCGTCGGCTCTACATGATTTGCAGATAATGTTTCAACGATATAATAATATATATAAATATAATATTATGTATATCAACACGGAGACGCCTACAGTGATAGAGACGATACCATTATTATATCACATACATAACATTATATATTATAGATTACGGACATCGACCGCCACTGCAGATGTCTTAACAATATATACCTATATAGCGTTTAGGTATAGGTACGTGATATTACGGCACGGAACGCACCCATGACTGATGATTTTAAATAACTGTTTTGACCAGCGGCTTCCTGAAGTCAGCCGGAATACCAGCCACATTGGCTACAATTACTACGATCATGTTATTTTTATTATTATTACTACAAGAGAGGAGATATAGATGATGTTATATTTTATTTATAACGAACGATATTATTTACGAGCTGTTGAGTGGAATCGCGAAGAGGTTATAATATACGTACAATATTATACACGGAGAGCTCATCATAATATATATTATATAACGTGTAAAATGGTGATCGCGTGGTTAATTACACGGTGTAATGTGTATACACGATAAATACAAACGTAAGACACACATATCTACACACCGAATACGTCGTACCTAAATAATATTCCGCTCGCGTACCTTTGTGTGTATAAATACTGCAGTAGAGTTGTGTGTGTACTCCGTCATCTATCACATCGCGTCTCGCAGTCCGTCATCGTCGGGAGACTTTAATGCCCCGTCGTCGTCGGTGACCTTTCTGCGGTAGTTCTGCTAGTTCTGCTATTGTGATGGGTATAATTTTATACGTATAGATAGAATACGACGTTAACGGTGCAAAGGATTCTGATACATGCAGCATCGCCGCAGCAATCACCCATAAATACCTATATATTGTTGTATTATTATTATTATTATTATTATTTAGGTATTATATTATATAGCATGTTGTCTTTGGGCGGGTGGGGGTGATCATCAAACGGACGTAGCACATTATATTGTATTATGTATTATAGTCGTCCGACGGAATGTGCCACGTTTATATAATATAGGTATACCGTTTGGCGTTTTGTCACTGCAGTGCTGCAGTGCGTATAGCGCATAGTTGTTTATCATTTTGCTGCTTTCACTATATATTATCATTATCATAACACTGCAAGCGGCAGTTTTGTCGGCAGCGCACCACATTATTTTTTTGCTATTTTTCTTTTCAGGTTAATCGTTAGCCACTAATTGGCCTAAAACACACACGCACACACACGCCTCCTGCAATGTGCATATACGCTAGTATATTTATATCGTGGTTGCACAAACCATTTCTTGACATTTCCCATACCCACAAAAAGAAGACCACGTCCTATTAGCATAATATTTATACACGCCGCCTGTAGAAGTTGCCTATATACAATGTGTTTGAAAGTCTGTATCTATATATAAATATGTATATACGTTCAACAACTATAATATAACACTTGGTTTGTGGACTTTTCTACATTACATATAGCCTAGTGGCACACTTGTTATATTTTGTGCTCTGTTGGTCCTGGGTATAATATAACATTATACATCGAAGTGTGTTATATGTATATATAAATATAATAATTACGTATTATAATGCATAAATACTGTTTTCCCCATTCAATTGTGACCATGGCCTGCAGCTATTGCATGTGTGTTTTCGTAGTTCCCATAAGACAACATAATATAATAATAATAATAATATATCATAAATAGGTAGATAATGTCAGATTATTAGCGCTTATATATGGAATATACATTGTAGATATACGCAGCCACGCAGGTAACCAGTATTAGTAGTCCTCGACATCTAGTCTGCCACACATGTATACATAAAAATAATAACAAATATAAACAAGGCCAGATATTTTTAAACGCCCGAAATACGCGTGTGACTTAAAACGAGAATTCGGTTTGAAGTTATTATAAACGGGTCACTGCGGATGCAATACGATCGCAGACGAGTGCGCCGTGCAGTCGAAAGTATAGTGTTTATTTTTTAAGTGATATTGTTTTATGTTACGATTCGATCGTTGTACACTTGTACACCATTATATTATGTACATATTGTACTTAATTATTATTTAGTCCGTAGATCAAGGGGCAAAGAAATAAGTCGGACGGACTGACGTCGTAATCATCATCATCGACCGTCTGTGACGTCTGTATCTTGAAAAGACAGTCGTAACTTACACTAATAATTACTGTTTATTACGTATATAATATAAACATGCACTGCAGTAAAATCCGCCTTTGTTACGGATAGTATACAATTGTATTCACGTATCTGAAAATCTGTAATCTAGTCGTTATTAATTTGAGTTTACACGAAAGTCGAGACCAAAATATCATATGTGAGTTCGCGACAGTATAATAAATACAATAATGGAAAACCACGGAGATGTAAAGCTATACAAATATTCATACCCGTATATCCAGGGCCGGCGCTATGTATTTTGCACCCTGTGCAGTTAAAAAAATGCCACTTCATTCAATAATTTTTGCAATATAATTAGTTCATAGTATTATTTATACAAAATGAACAAAATTAATCATAAACTGGATTACATTACATTTTTAATTGTTACAATTGATAAAATTTTTTCACAAAAGTTTGTTATGTACATTTATTAAAATAAATGGTAATTCATATTTATAATTACTATATAATTCATACAACAATAAATCATAACTCATAAATAACATGCACTCTATAATCGTTGACGCTACGACTCGTTGACGGTTGACAATAGACTACGTATAGTTCGATAGTTGTCACTTGTGACTTGTCACAATTTACAAGTAAACTAGTTTTTATCTCTGATAATTATTGATTATTGTACATAGGTTTTTGGGGAACCTTATCGTGATTTGATTCGGTTCATGTTTGCTAATTGGAAACCACAAAGATAATCGCTAAACACATCGAGCAACAATGCTAATGGCTACCCCACACATTATATTATCTATTAATAGTACTTAATTAGGTACTACATAAAATGACACAGCACCATTCAAAATAATATAATAAGCATCATTTTTATTTTAGATTTACAGCGAGTAATAGTGAAAAATACATATTTTTATTTATAAACAATGCCGCCTCTAAAATTCCAAAAAAATTTCCGCCCTGTGCGATCGTACAGGTTGCACGTACCTTCCACAGGCCTTTCACCTATATCTACCTATGTATGAAGTATAGTGTATTACTGTATTTGTAACGTGGATTTACCGATAGAAATTATGAGGGACGGCGACCGATCGATCACCCAAACAAATTATTAGTACCACATACAGTATTTATAATAATTATAATAATATGTATGTAGGTATCAATACAAATACGAGCCGGAGCCGAGCACAACAATCGATCGATTGGCACTTTAATATTATAATAAATTATTATTAAACTGTACATCGAATAATATACAAGACTCTACTCAGTACTCAATGCCTATCACTTTTTGGCGTGTACAACACAACATCACATCGTACCTACGTACTATATAGTATATAGCTATACGATAAACCTGTTCCAAAAAATATTTCATTTGTATGTTGTGTGTGAAGTCACGACGAATGACTGAATATTTAATAATATTAAAATAATGTGTACGTATGTGTGTAATTTGTGTATGTGTGTGTATGTCAGTATATTGGATGACCCACTCGAGCATATTTATTTATAAGGATGTGTGCAAAGATTTGGTTTTTTCTCAATCACGTATGATGGGTTGTAGATTCATATTATTATAATGCACTATTATATCGCTGTGAGTCGAGAGGAAATAATATTATCTATATATAAATATTTTATAAATACTATAATTTATAATTTTATGTTCCTCATTCGATTTCTCATTAAAAATATTTAGATATCGTTCAAATCGTTTGAATCGTTCATCCATGTATGTAGCAACATGTTGCACGAACAGAACGCGATATATAGAGTAATAATATGTTACCAATTTATACGTACCTAAATGTATATCATATATAATTGTGGACGTTTCTTTAACTAAATATTTTGCGCAAAATCGGCATTCTAACACATATTATAATATACAGACGGACCACATTTATACCACAAATTAGTAATTACACCTATAATATATTATTATTACACATTATAAATATATTGACTATAAATTTCTAAAATTCTACATTATTATTTATTCCCTATAAGTGAAAATCGAGTAATTTCAGATCTTTGAGAACTTTAGAATACAATATAATATAGTAAAATATGTAATAATTACCTACGCTATCGTAAAGTCGCATGTATTATTATGCTATTATTAATGATGGTCGTGACATATGTCTTTCTTTTTACAACAAATGACAAAAGACGTACTATTTGGATATAATGTAGGTAATGTGAAAGTATTAATATTTTTTAAATATAAATCTGCAGGCCGGAATTATAGTTGTAACACGAACATTTTGTTGAAATAAAATTGCAGTCGTTATTCGCGTTACTATACAGCCATTTCTTAGCATATAGCTATACATTATAGGTAGGTATGTGAGTTGATGAGAAAATCATAGTCACTTTTCTGAAATGGGTTTTTGACCGTTGATTAGGTCGAATGATTGATTTGCTTTTTTTCGGAACACGACGTAGAGATTTAAGGTAAAACAGAATTAAACCGCCGTTAGTCGTTTGAACATTAAAAATATCTACAATATAAAAAAAAACTACAGATGATCGTTTGGGTCGATGATCAATGCTTCAACAAAAGCGACGATTGCAAAGTGCAAAATATACTATTTGTATGAAAATAGTGGACTTTTAAAATTATTGCATAATATAATATTTTCACTTTTAGCCCAGTTAGTCCTTATTATACTAATCCCGCATAATAGCTTGCATTAGGATAAATCAAATTAGTCGATAGATATTAGATTTGGAATTCCAGATCCTGAGTATATATTATTTATTTTTTATAATAATTAGTTAAATTTAATTCTGTAAATCTATAATCAAATAGAAGTATTATAGTTCCATTATAATGTATACATGTATGCGTGACATATTGATATCTTACACGTGATTTAAATATACCTACCTTTATTCGTGAACATTTATTTAAATTTTAAAGTTCCATCAGTTGTTTGTTAGCTATTTTTAAAAATATTTTATATAGTGACACACAATAATGAATGAAAATATGATTGAGGATATTTTTAAATTTTGCGTGTAATTTTTTATTTTAACTCAAATTGTTCTTTGTTATTTTTCCCAGTGTTTTTTTATTTTTTTATTATTGATCTTTAGAAGTTTAGAATACAGCTCGGCCACACAGGCCATTAGCAATAGTCACAAATTATTCATATTGTTATACGTATATTACATATTTACAATTATATTAGCTTAATTAAATTAGTTGTTTGAAAAAATTTAATGACTATCTTGTTCTGGTCCTGGTTGGGTCCAAGTATTGTGTCCAGGGTTTGGGTCATGTTGAGGTCGTGGCGAACTTGGTCATATAGTAGGTATTCCGTCATTATTTGTTGCACAGTGAGATGATAACCGCATGCTTGGCATATAGGGTGATCTTTTGCCATAAGGAATCCATGGGTAAGTCTGGTGTGGCCTATTCTCAATCGATTTAAGATAATCTCTTCTTTTCGTGATATATTTGGGTTTTTTTCCCAATGTGTTACATTGTGCAATAAATAATAATACAATTCAGAAACTTAAAATCTTTATTTGTCCAAGTTTACCACTTACTACCTACCTATCATTACGAGACACTTTGGGGAACAACTTGTTCATTGTTGTGTTACCAGCTATATTTAGGTTCCCATACATAATGGCTTAATAATAAACATAATACATTATTTATATATGTTCAATAAAACCACAAAGTAATTTCTGCAGGCGTTTGCCATTCGATCAATCATTTCAAATTTACAACACAATAATTTCATTTACTTCCACAAATAATACATATTTTTAGAGAATGGTGAACATAATATTATTGAAACATATGTACACTATTAGGTAAGTAATATTATATTGTCCCACCACCCCAGAACAGCTGCAGTGAAATATAAATAACATATTGCGCGTGATTAATAACACACATTTTTTTTATCATTATTATTATTACCGAGTGTATTATTATATTTGATAAATTATAAGTATATTTTTTCACCAAAAAGAGAATGTGAAAGTTGAGAACCACTAGCCACACTATTCTTTGATATATAGAACAATATAATACATTAAGTAATAATAATTTTTCGTGTGGATTATTAACGTATAGTTTACTTACACGACGTATGCGGCACAATTTTTTTTACATTCGCAACCAGCTGGACTTTCGATTTTTGCGTTATAACACACGATTATTGAACAGAACAATTATATACAGACACGTTTTCTATTCCGGTAAACTGCACTAAGCGTTCAGATGATAACTAGGTAGGCACGAAGTAAAAAATTTGTATAAATATTATATCGCCATACACTTCACTTTCGACCGATCTATAATTATTGTGGCTCCAGCCCGGTCCTTAGAACAGTGGCAGAGAATTCATATATTTGTAAGGTTTCGTATAGTTGTAGTTTCGTTTACCATTGAAATCTGTCTTCAAATTTTCTTTGGTCTACAAGTTTCGACGTCTGGTTTCTTGTTAATAGCTGATGTCGTGTACACTTCGCAAACGTGTACCTACGATGTCAATACTGATAAAATATAATTGTGAGAATGCTATCCTAGGATACGAAAGATAAATATAAGTGCCTTCGACAAATAATTATAATTCAGTTAACTTGACGAGTACAAAAACAATAAATTAATGGTCTGTTATGTTTATATTTTAATGCGCTGTGTACGACAGGATAATTTTCATATAATTTAACAATAATTCTGATGTTTGTTTTTTCAGTGCGTTTATTTAATTATGTTCAAGTTAAAACAATAATAGTAATTATTATTTTTATAGCATTACAAATTATATTTTGTTATAGTAATAAATATAATCTAAATTAATCTTAATACGATATTATACTATTTTACAAAACCGTTTACCATAATTTATTGATTAATAGACAATAGTGGCATAAAGAGCTGATAACACTCTTATACAATACTTATGTTTTATTAAATATCAGACATAACCTTTAGTTATCCAGAACTGGTCCAAATATTATTGCAAATAAATTATACACTTAAGCAGACATTTTTTTTATTTTTGTCGGATTTGTTAATTATTATAACAACAACATCGAATGTGGCCGTCGAGTTGCAGTGTTCAAAATCGAGTCAATCTCTTAGAAATCTTATATAACTCTGCCATTTTTGCAGACAAACTAACGAGTGACAATGACTACTTATTATACGACTGAAGTAATTATTACGAATGGTGTGGCTAATATATCGGTGTTGCACCGTATATTGAATATATGTACAGAATTGAGAGGAAGAATAATGCTAGAGGAGTGAATCTACGGGGCTAGATGTAGTCTTCGTCCGGTTCTCTGTTGCGATCAAGGAAACCGGCATGTGCGGAAATGTCAACAGTCACTGAGGAAACAGTCATAATGATAGCACCCGTCGAACGGAAACTGAAAAGAAAAACGTCCACGACTCCGGAAACACGCAACGGAAAGCCAATCGTGAGTGGATTAGCTGCCGGATATTATATAACTTCATAAAATGGTCGAGCTGAGTATAAAAACAGATAGACGACAATTTTAAAACTATTGTATTCTATCAAATGACAATATTGAATATTATAATTATTTGTTTTTACCAATCTCATTTATAAATTATAATATTGTTGATGTTATAATATTTTCTATAGTGATGTAGGTTACTAAAAAGTATCTCAAAATAAGGAAAACTTGTTTAATAATAGATACATGTTATAAACTGCATATTTTCAGATTTAATATAAATATAAAAGATTTTTGATCCTTCTTTTATATTGGTTCGTATTTTTTTTTTTTTACTTATATTGTTTAAAATTAATAAATACTTGGTTGTTATTGTAACATAAAACATAAAATATTTAAAGACAATTTAAATTTAAGTAAAATATGCGCTGCAGATTATTCTCGTTATTTCAATATTATGACATACCTTCGTCAGAAAAAATACAAATCAACATTCAACATAACATGTATATTTCAATTTAGTTTTAAACAATAAAGTATTGGGCAGTGGCGTTTTCATATGATATATTATACAGATAATATTATGTGGGTCGACATGATGCAGTGGACAAAATATTATGAAAAGTGCTACACTGGACAATACGCGACATCATTCATCCATCATCGGGCATACATACGTATATAGTATATATATGTTATTTGCGAATAGATCTTGACATTGTGTAGGCGTAATATTTACTGTTGTTTTATATTATATTATTATTTTTCATATATATATATATATATGAAATGTATATATATGTAAATGTATATATATAAATAAATATATATATAAATGTATATCATCTATGTCGACGCAGGTATCGTATAAACAGTAGGTAAAAGTGCATAACTGCAATAGAATCTGCGTAGAAAACCTTCACATCCATAATAAACTACGTATTTAATATTAAATTTAGTACCTACAATAGCTATATTATTGTACATTATGTATTTAAAACTAAATGTAGTACCTATATACGTATAGGCTAAATTGTAGACTGTGTACAGTTATAGTCAACGAGGTGGTCAACGGTGGGTCTTCACTTCTTCAGCGTCGGTGGCGCGCACAAAGTGAAAGGATGCGGCGGAAGACTTGTACGTCGCGATTTTTACCTCGCGGTGTTAGGGCGATAATAAAAATATGAATATATGATGGCATGAAGCCAGCCGCCGCTGCCGTATCTGTTTACCGTATTTAAACTCATCTCTCAGCTGGATGAGGTTTACAATGTATAATATTATAATGTGCACTTGGTTATTATACCTCCTTAATACCTATGTCTGCATATATATTATCTATATAATAAGTATGAATAAAAAATATATAAACACCTATTTATGCTATCCGCCGCGCACTTCATTAAATATTATTATTATTACCTTTCGATCACGCACACCGCACTTTAATCCCCCATGGTCAAACCCTTCTTAGTTTCTTACCATCCGAACTCTTGTATCTGACGCGGGCTCAGCGGGTCGCAAACATTTATTATATTTTAATATTATATAGTGTCTTGTCTGCAGTGTGAAAACCGTGTGAACTATATTTTTCATAATAATGTAATGTGTATAATAACGTGTAGCTTCTTCGGTAGGACTCGAGATACACGTGATGTATGTTTGTATATATAATATATTTATTTACTTATGTACAATATACATAGTACATAACAGTATGATAGTTTACATTTTTAGAAGAGGTAGAGGCTTCTATAAATTTTCATATCATTCAATATCATCATTTAAACAACACGGACGACAAGTGAAATAGTAACATGAATATTATAGTGCTCGGAATTTTAAGCAAAAATTATTCTGGACACTTATACTTTGCTTACTTATTACTGGTTTTCTTTTTCTTTTTTAATTTGATTTTAATTATACGTATTTTGTTATATTATTTAGTCGTATAAAAACACATATATAGAAGTACGCTATATGCGTAAAAAATTTTCCATTAAAATGGTCTATAAATTAAAATTATTATCCTACGATATACATATAATAATACCTAATAACTGTCAATCTTTGTAAGAACAAATTTTGGGGCATTTCTAAAAATGGATGGTGAAATAATAAATAGATCAAATCTAATATATTTTCGGTATACTTTTAATCTATTTATTTTTTTTTTCAATAATTTTGACAGTTTTGTATGATGTATCTAACTAAAACTTTATAAGACATAATTTTTTGAGCATATTTAAGCAATTTTTTTAATTTGATCATATAAATATATAATAATAAGTACAGCTCATATTCAATTAGGAGAAAATCTATATTAATAGGAAGAAACACGGGGGTAGACACATTTTCCTTTTTTTTTGGATTGAAAATCATTGGGCCTTAAACTCCAAAGAATGGAAATCAACAGACATATTATAATACTCTTTATACAATTGTATAGTATACGACCTGTCGACCTGGTTGGAGTTAGATATTATATATATATATATTACTCTGTGTTATAAACTTTACAATATGTTATAAAATGTGTACGCAGCTCTAGTGCATACTCATTCAGGTTACTATATAACGCAACATACATGTTATATATAGGCTTATAGCTGCAGTATGATAATAAAATGTGTTTTATTTTCTTATTCCGTGGTTGATATTCACTTAGGCGCCTTTTGACATAGCGCGTTTCACTTTTTAAAGCTATATAGGTAAGCTATAACATCTGGCCACATATATAGATTATACCCATATATAGGTACAGAACTTATATAAATATAGGTTTTATTGTTGACTATATGGACCAACTGACTTATTCGCGATGACTGCAGTTCACGTTACCAAGAATATACGAAATTCACTGTTCCATCAATCAACCAGTTATCGAAATATCGAATAAATAATTGTATGCTTTTACAATGTATAATAATAAACTCATGGATTCACGGGCCTATAGAAGTTCCCAAACTTTTTTTGGCTTAGCAATCTAATTTGTCAGTCACGTACGACGTACTAGAAATGACTATGAGACGTAAAACTATATATCCTAAACTACATAAATACATTTACATAAAATCATAAATGAGGATCACGTGAAAAGTTATCATATATTGTAAACATTTTAAATACGCATATTTATTCTTATCTTTATCAAATATATTATAAAATTATAAAGATTGCGTCCGCGCCTGTGTCGACGATTACGGTTTATTGTTGTATTTTGAGGATAACAATAATTACCTAAAAAATAATCATAGTATGTAATTATAATAGATCCGACAAAAAATTAATAATTAAGAAAAAATAATTCCTTACTGTCATGTGATGACCATCCGCATTCCTGCACTATATAAATTTGTGAACATCTATGAGTATAGGTGCTTGGTTTGTTTTATTTTTAATTAATATTGTATTATACTGATGTCTCGCCAGTGTTTCTCAAGGATTTAAGTTTAACAAACATTTCATAATATGACACTATTATAATTAATAAACGAGTATATTACATATTACAATTCAACAATAGTCATGGGACTCTTCGCTGGATCACAACAGTTATATAATTGTAGGGATCAGTTCAATGTATAATCTGTACAATAATATTTTAATGACATCGATCTAATTAGTAATTATATTACTATTTTAAGCAACATAATATATGTGTTATAAAAAAACAGTCGATAGATCACACGCATTGGACCGATCCCATAATAATATATGGGTAGATACCTACACTCCCACAATAATGCTATTTTGTCGTAGATATAACGGCACTTTGGGACACGTATAATAATTATATTATATAATATATATACTTAGGCAGTTAGGCGTACAAAAATGACGTAGACATGTGTTGTTTTATGGTCATACGCGTATTTATTTTATTATTATTATTATTTATTATGTGTGCGCGCAGCTCGCGACATCCCGTGGTGCAGTTGCTGCAGTCGACACGCGTACACAGCACGAATGCACTTTGGTTGCACGCCAAACCTAGTGCTCGCTCGCATAATGATGCGGCGGCGGCGGTAAAACACCTATATAGGCTATATAATACCTATTAATTTTAATATTATCATCGTTAAATTATTATTGCATTAATGGTTAAATTGTATATTATTATTATCATTATGCACGGATTCTACACTGTGTACAGAAAAAAGTGTGATGAATTTGCATCGGCCGCCATCACTTATCGAGGCATACGGTGCCTACATGTGTGTTATTGAGTGAAAACAGTGCACCGTCATACTAAGCTCAAAGTCAAACGATGCATACGGTCAATTATTATAATTATTGGTTAAATATTGTATAGGAACTATCATGTATGTTTTGTGCTGGTATATGTAATTAAAATATGTATATTATATTAATGTAAATGACCTAAGCCCTTAATACATAAGTATACGGGTTACGTTTAAATTAAACAAACTAAATTATAACCATTTTAAAAATGCAAAAGTTATTTTTTATCATTATTAAATCAGCAATAAGACCATTTGGCGGTTTTTTAATTAATCTCATTCTTCCCTAAATATTTGGCCGTCATAGAATTTTATCAGCAACCTAATAGGAAATATTAAACGATAATATTAGATATTTCTCAAACTAAGTCCACCTGTCAAATTGCTACACCCTCAAGACGTGCTTTCGTATCTCCTCCTCACGCTCCTTCTAAATACGACGACCACTAAACAACTATACTGTAGTATATAATAACGACTGTGGACGAGTCATGCAATAGAAACCCATTGATAAACAAATATTCTTCGACCTGCCATCGTACTCCGAGTGGATGGGTAGGTAAGTCATTATGCGAAACGAAAGGACTGAGAGCACGTCGTCCTCTATTATGACTACGCCACAACGTCTCGATCTCTTTTGCACTGCCGAGTGAAGTTTCGGAATAAGCGAGCTGTCCGCGCATTCCGATCCTCGCCCGCCATCTATCTACCGGCGGATATTATTATTATTATTGTGTTTGTCATTTCATACATTATTATTATTCTTTTAACACGCCGACAAGACGGAGACTTGCCCGTACGGATCAAAACCGGACCTGTTTCCGCGTTGCTAACTGTACATTTCGAGTGCGCGTTGGTCATCAGTGGCGGCGCGGCGGCTGGTGCAGTGCAGCAGGAGATAACGGGAAACGCTTCCGCAGCGGTCGCGTGAAGGGCCGAAGAGTCTGTGTATGTTCGCGCATGCGTACGTTATTAAATTATATTTTATATTTTTATACATAATATAAAAATATATATAATATATATAATATACGTACACGATGTGTCGCTGTCGGAGAAGAGAAGGTGGACCGAGGCCGGTCGTGGCTGTTGTCGACTTTGAAATACTTTCGTCCGCGGTCACAGATGATGATAGATCACGCGCTCCCAACCATCTCTGTATATTATATTATTATACGACGGCGACGCGATGGCGGACAGTTCATATTATATTTTATATCCGCTATTATTTTGTATGCATGCGCTGATGATTTTAAGAAATAATTACTTCTGGTGCATCTTTTTTCTTACCCCATCCGCCTCCCTTGCAAAACTTCTAAACCCCCCGAACACGAATCTTCCTGTCGTTGAAAATTGTCCACTGTGTAACTTTATATAATATATACAAACCAGAAAAAGTAAATGATAAATTTTTACTCGGTCAAGTGAAATTCAAATGTGCATCAATAAGATAAATTTAAACAGTTAAGACCAAATTGATGTTTCAACTCGTTAACCTAGCCCCTTGCTCCCTATGTACAATATAACATTTAATACATAAACGGTTTTGTCATTTGTCCTGAGATCTTATCCTTAATAAATTTCCGTATTCTTCGTAAAAACACTCGCAACTTAGATTTGTTTAAAATCCCATTCTACAAAACAAACATTGTTACTAATTCATTTCTCCATAGAGACGTTTTTTTTAGCCAATATTATTTCTGCCACACTTGATTTTTTTTAATATGTCTCGTTATACCTTCAAAGCTAATACGTTAGTTAGACTTAATAATAATAATTTGAATAGATGAATCAGCTTAAATCTAGAATCGATTGTATTAATATTTTTACTTACTGTTCATTAACCTATTATTTTTATTGTTGTTTTAATTACTATTAATGTTTTGGAAAACTATCCCAATTATTTTTACTTTGCTCTATTCTATTTTTTTTTTTATAAAATTGCTCTTTGGTGTGTTGTATAATTGTATATTTTTATCTTTTCTGCTAAAAGACTTATCATCCGTTGAATATATATATATATATATACATATACCTATTACAATTATAATATTATGTTGATTCTCATAGATTATACAGGAAGGTATCAGATCACGCAGTCAGTGGTTATTTTATTCGGTCGATATTCTAGGTACCTAGCGGTTGTTTTCAACCTAGCGTTTTAGGATTGAGATCTCCGTTTCGGGCTCTAGGTATAGATACTATTATTATCAAAACATTTTACGCCGTTTATTTATTTTTGTTATCATCGTGATTTATTTTCTATTGAAGATGACCTATTTGACCGGTTCACAAAACGCCGGCCACACTCGTGCTCAGAAACAAAAATATATATATATATATATATATATATACAATTATAATTTCAGCTGTGCTATTAACGAATCGCAATAATACGATAAATGTCTGTGTACAATTATACAACTGCTGCAGAGCTAGTGTATAATATTACGTGTTTAATGCAACGTTTAAATATGTTATATATGATTATAAAATAATATTATTTATATAGTTTATACACCCAAACAAGTAGAAAATCTGTATTTAGCACCCCGTGCCTGCAATAGAACCAATTCGTATCGTTACGGTTTTCGTTGTAACGTATTAGGTAGGCACGCAGTCCGTGTGTATTATAAGATATACTTATAAATCACGAGTATATTTTTGGAGTACAATACATATTTTCTAATCCAACGTTAATGACTCGGAAAATGGGCCAGAGTGATTTATCTTATTTTATGAGTTTATAAATTCAATCTCTTCATATTTTTTATTTTTTTTTCACCGTTTTAATATGTTATTAAGTATTAACTATATACCTAGGTACATCGTACAATGCGCATACAGTGCTAAACGGGTATTATATATTATATGCTGTATATTATTATTTATTATTATTTATAAATACTTATATATAGATATAATATGTTATACTGTATGCTACATCGTGGTTTTAGATCGCAATAACAGTCATAACTTGTGTATATATAGGACTAGTACTTTTTTTTATCAATAAGCATAATATTATATTCTCATATATAAACTTATGTATTGGTTTTTTAAAATGAGTTTCAAATAAATATTAATATATATATATATATATATATATGTGCATATGTGTGTGTCTGTGTGTGTCTGTGTATTATATGATAATATGTCAGTATGACATTATCCACTTAGTGAAACAAATCATTTTATGAACTGGATGTACGGATAATAAAAATGCATCCAAATCTTGAATTTTGACGAAAATGTAAATATGATAGACAAAACATATATTGTAAACTTAGTGTACGACAAATTTTATTATTTGGCGTTATTTAAACTTTATTTTCCTACATTGATTCACGAACAAAAACATATCATTTATTTAATTTTAATTGTAGTTTAAATGTGTTACTATTTGTTATTATTTATAAATGAGACCTATAATATTTATAAATTAATTAGTTGCAAGTTATAAAAAAATTGCCAACTTTATATTTAAATATACTCTTTTACAGATGATTGAAATACAATTTTTTACTTAAATTAAAAATATTTAAAATGAAAAGAAACTCATCAGTCTTAAGCGACTTGATAAATTAGATTTACATAATAAATTGCTTCATACAAATAATCTTTACTATAATTTATTCAAACACTACTTGCTAAAGTAGTAAACAAGATCAACGACAATACTCTTACCAGTATCGGACATTCGTAAAATGTATTAACGATTTATATACATTGAATTTACTTACAAACGATTTACTCACACATTAATTTGTCTTTCTCATTTATAATCAATAAATTTACTAAAAATAGTGTCATATAAATTATTGTTATATATTTGTTTGTAAAACAATATAGGCAAGTATAGTTAAAATAACACACAAAAAGTGTGAACAATATATATATATATACGTATATATATTATCTGTTTAATGAAATCGAGTCCATATCATATATAATTTTATTAAAAATCACAATATGTCAATATTGATGGTATATATTGTCTTCATCTATTTTTCACTAAATGGATGCTTACATACATTATATTATGTTTTCGATTGTAAAACTAATTTATACTCTTATCTATTCCTAACCTACCGGAACCGGATTAATATAGTATAGTATAGTACGAATTAAACTACCAGATATTAATTTATAGTAGGTAAGAAATATACTTCTTTTTTTTAACATTTTGTGTAGTATATATAATTCACTGTTATTTTTTTCTATAGTTGGACATTTTCCCATGACAATATTTAATTAAATAAATAAATAATATTATCTACGTCAAATTTAACTTTTGTTATATAGTGGCAATTATAAACATACTGAGCCAATTTTTGGCTTTCATTAGCTTTTCATTATAGGTATACAAGCTTATGACTATCTACTTACCTTATCATCCATATTTTATAACAACAATTTGGTTATTACAGATAATATGTAATATTTTAACTTATCATATGCATAATAATAATTATTATTCATATATCATTTATTTACATTGAGTCACATTTACATAGGTAGGTGCCTATATGCACATAAAACAAACACGAACAGTTTATTGTTTGACTTGTACTGTATATTTGTGCAATGTTTCTAGGTGCATTCTATTGACGTTACAATGTGTTTACGAGCACCACTTTTTTGTATATTCAATGTGTAACTGTACTGTATTTGCATACATTTTTATATCTTCATACTTATATATTGTCTAAATAATTCAATAATAATATTATAACAGACAAGAGCAATAGTAAGCAATAGATTACCTATACTTGATAAGCTAAAATGATACTATTTATTGTAAACATTTTATAATAATATATGATTAGTAGGTATAACGACCGGCAGTATTGCAAGTAATGGTTTCACTGATGGGGCACGTTAATGATGAAACTACTTTTTTATCCTTCTAGTAATATTTAATGGTATTGCTCAACCATTGGTTTTTATTTCATTAAACGTAAAACTAACTAAAGATATTTGTGAGTGTTACAAGTTGTTTACGAATCGAGAGTTAAATATTAAGAAGTTATTATACAGCATTAAAATATTAACTTTATGTTACAATACGTATTATTATTAATTACAATTATGTAGTAAGTACCTATGTCATTATACATTAAACGTCGTACATAAAAATTTAACTATGATTATCACGATTAATATGTATAAAATAATGTATTAAATATTTCAACGATAAAAATAGACCTTTATAGTATCAAAAATATACATATATCACAGTAAAAGTTTGCATTCTATACAATATATACATACAATTTGATAATCGATAAATTATGCTCTATTATTTTAATATTTTATATATAAAAAAAATACGTTGAATCAATACGTTTGTAAAGATAGCTAATAAAATCGATACACTGTATGGAAAAGTTCTATGCTCTCGCCGCTAATTTACGAACGGATGAAACAGTTCGTGAATTATTTTGTGCAGCGTGTTTGACGAATATTGACAAAAGTGCAGACGGACAAAAACAATTTATAATCAAAAATGAATATTCAAAATATAAAAGAAGGAACGATATAAACGAATTAACCACAATATAAAAGGTGACGATATGTGTGCATACAGTGATGACTACCTTTACTTACTAAAATTTGAGTCTTATTGAAACTGTATTCGACAACGAAACACTGTTACCGCTTAGTATAAAAAAAAATACACAAATTCCACCAGTCGACATACATAATTATAATAATAAAAATACGTACGCATAAAAATGACAATAAAGATAAGTACTGTTATTACAATATTATATTATATTATAGTGCGTATTGTGTTAATTTCGATGTGCGCGCAGTGTACTAGACCTACCTAACATATTTTTAATTTTATTTTTGCACGCGCAATTATAATAAAAATTATGCCTCGTCGCCTTGAAATATTAATAACAATAAGCATTACCTATGCAACAATGTATATTATGCGTGTGCATATTATTACGTTAAATAATAATATTTATATACATATATATAACATATATTATTTACGTCACACTTGTAGGTTAGGTACGCGTATTTATGTAATTAAAACGATTATACAAATTACTTACTGCTTTCCGGAGACCGGATATAGTGAAAACGCAGAAAATGATACCATAACGTACACCGTAGGTTGGTATAATGGCCCCGTATACCTATAGTTACCGTAAGGTACCCATCATTTCGCATTAGATACGTTTTACCGTTATTATAATAATATATCGTAAATCATCATAATGCATTTGTAGGTATAGTGCATATAATATATGACCTAAAGAAAAACCTAATAGCCAATAACTTAATCATCATTACTTTCCGTTTATTGTCGTCGTATGTTATTATTTTCACTAAATGCATGACCGCGCATAATTATAATAAATTAATAAATATTGCAATATGTTTAAGTATCTGGTATACAGTATAACTATTTTATCGGGCATAGCCGTTTTCGACCAAAAACGTACCCTTCCCTTTTCGACCGATTCACTTTTCGACCAAATTTAAAAAAGGTCGATTCCCTTTTCGACCAAAATCGTACCCTTCCCTTTTCGGCCGATTCACTTTTTGACCAAATTTAAAAAAGACTGATTCCCTTTACGACCAAAAACAAATTTTTTGTAAAATTATGGCAATTATATAATTATGTAATTTTGACAAATTATTAAAAGTATGAGTTGGTACTGAATAGTACCAAGAAATTTGAATTCGATTTAAAAAACCTTCAAAATTTAAATAAATGAAATAATAGGGATAATTTTTAGTGTGTCTAAAATTAATATCGTTTTGTAAATAAATTTGTCAAGAATTGTATTTTTACGAGTATTGTTATTTTACAACATTTTATGCAACTTATAAAAAACTATATTATGTAGCAGCAATTATTGTATTTTTTTTACATATATTGTATACATTTTTGTTTTGGCCGAAAAGTGAGTCAGTCTTTTTTAAATTTGGTTGAAAAGTGAATCGACCGAAAAGGGAAGGGTACGATTTTGGTCGAAAACGGTCTCGCCCATTTTATCATACCTAATTTTGACTTTTCTTAAACTATTATTACTTAAGAATAAATAGATATAGTGATATTTAGACGTTATACTGATTAGTGCATATGATTTGGAATTTACATAACATATTCTACTGATTTTCAAAACGATTTTAAATTTAAGAAAACATTATTGAACATAATTAATAGGTATATATTTCGTATGACATATATAGAGCAACATAACATGAAAATTGTACTAAGAAACATAATGATTAATAGATACATTTCCATTTTATTGTACTTTGAAACCCATATAATTTACCGGACAATTATAACGGTTGCTGAAATTTTTTCGTTATTAAAAAGTATTCGCTATTTAGACGGTTCAAATAGAAGATATTTTGTTGTGGGTTACCAAGAAAATATGCCCGTTATGTGGAAGCATGAGTTAGAAAAGATGGTTTGACTATACCTACATCATAATATGGCCAATCAGCAATCGCATCTGTTTGAAGCCGATTTAATTTTTTGATAATACGCAGTTTTCGATAATCGTGATAACAATAGTTTAGCTAGTATAATAATATATGCATATGATATCTTATAACACATATTATAATTGTATTACACTTAGTAGATATATTTTAACCAGGCCAATACTTATACGTTTTCCGCCTTAGAGCACTGCAAATGCATAATGAAAACCAACAAAAATTTACGTTACGCGAGTTTATGCGGAAAATCGAAAAACCTTATTTACTTTTAAATGAAATAATACACACTAAAATCGATTGAAAGACATACGGATATTCGTATCTATAAACTAGTACATCCGCCTAACCTGCAATATATTTTATTTGCTAAAAGTACACGTAGGCACAAAACCTAATGTACAAATGCGGCAAGACCTACAAATATTATTGTAACGATGACCAATTATCACTCCGACTGGACTCTAACGCAGTAATAATACAATGAACTACGATCTGGTTGTTGCAGGGGTTATTGGACTGTGGAGAGACCAAGACAGCAGCCCAACTATCACGCGGTGCGTCGTTCGTGCCGTGAACGAGGCGCCCTGTTCGAGGATCCCGACTTTCCGGCCGGTCCCAAATGTCTGTACAAGAACAAGAGGCCTGCAGTACAACCCATCGTATGGATGCGACCGCACGTGAGCATATAATATTATTATAAAGTTATTTTTATGCGCATAATAAATTCATGGTTCGGGACTTAACATGGTAGCACTATATTATTACAGAATCCGTAAATTAAGTATTAATAAATTAAAACATTTAACTACAGTGTTTTTGTTTTGAATATAAATTTAAAAAAAAAAAAATTCCTTCGCTTTTTTTGTTAAATATTTATTTGTAGTTAAAAATAATAAAATAATTCATCAAGAACTAATTCAAATCTAATAATACGAAAACTTGTTTGTATGCACCGTATATGGTTTACTTTATGATGAAACGCTATCATATTCGAGGGTTGTTAATTACCCGGTCTAATATATTTTGATTCGTCTGTATGACAATTTTAGATTATTTCATTTTGATAGTGTGTCTACGAATAACACGGAATAACTATATAAAACTCGTTAGATTTACACCTCAACGTATAACGATTTGCAAAACCCTTAAATATGCAGAATTAAATTATTCTTTCATTTTCAACTACATTAAAATTATAACCTACGATTAGGCAATAATTCTCTGTTGCATGCACTCCAATAATCCTATGCCCAATGTATACAGTTCAACTGCAATTACTTTGAGATTGTTGCCAGATCCGTCACACGTGCATATTATGTCTATTCACGCTTTTGTCGCGGGCGATAGTTTCTCATTTAAATGTTAGAACGTGTTTCAATATTATAATAATTTTGCAATGTGAAATGTTTCACTCGTTTCCAAAAATCATTACTATGATAATATATCTTAAGTACGTAATAATTTGTAAAAAAAAATAAGAAATTAATACACGAAAGACGTACTTCAAAATTTTTTAAAACAAATTCCTGACTAAAAAGTATATTATATTATTAAATTGTTATAATAAGCGAACGTCGTAGATCTCAAATCATCCCTGAAAAAAGTGAAAACAGAATACGAAAAAGCCTTATGGAAACATAAAATTACCATCGAAAAAATTACATATCCAAAAAATGTTCATTACGCCATTATAAGTGTGTTGTGTTTTTAAGCCAATGTCCAAAGAACACGCGTAGTATCCATCCGAAGCTGAGACCACCAACGTATATAAACGATTTCGGAGAAAAGTGTGTTTGATAATTCGTTTTCATACGAATCAAAGTATAAAAACCCGAAATAAAAACGTTTAATTTATTTAGCATATCGACTAAAATACATCACACGCTGTCGTCATCATCACTTCCAAACACCATAGTAGATAGTGCAATGTAAACATCATCGTATTTTCTCAATTATTGCTAATTATTGGTTTTTATACGGTATTATTATTTACTTCTTCTACGCTTTAGTTAATAATTATTTTTTTTACATACTCATAAACACCTACACTCACACACACACACTAAAAACAAGACGTTTTAATTATTTAATTTAATGGATAATATAACTACTGCAGTTATTATGTTTTCTCGCTTATATTGTACACATCTTTGGACTAATTAATATAGCGAAATTGTTGAAATACGAATGGCGTTAAATTTATTTATTTTTACCTTATATACGTTTTTATAATAGGTCAATACACCGTAATTCACCTGTTTTTATTATTATTACTATTTTTCCAACATGTTACAGTCGTTACAGAGACGAGATAAATACGGTACCTACACTTAACAATAATTAATAATATTATTATTAAAAAAGCATTTTTAACATAAATAATATTGCAACGGGAAAATTAGTACCTATGTGTTACATTAGAGCGTATGTGTGAGCGTTTAGATGTGGATTGGATGTACGATTGCTGATTTTAGACCTTTTTACAAATAATTTACCATTCTTTGACGCATTATAAATATTATAAAATAAACTCAAGTGGATACTTTTTCTGTTTTCATGAGCGATGAATACTTATTAGTTTTACAATCATATCATATGATATCATATGATGATCTTTGTGTTTTTTTTCTTCGTATGTCAGAGTAATACGTAATAAGTATTTTTTTCATACGATACGAAGGATTTTATAAACTATTTTCAATTAATATCATAGTCTATAATTAATATCGTGATTTTTTTTTGTTATCAATTTGGTACTGAACATGGTTGAAAAATACCAAGTTCTTGATTATTGAACAAACCATAGACATAATACAAACGGTCTATAGAACATACCAATTAATGTGGATGCATTATTGATGAAATGGCGTTAAGCTCTAGGCGATTAGATTTCGTTTAACAGGTAATCATGTTTTATCACAATAAAACATTATTTAAATTTTATTACTATAAATAGTTGGCAGGCCATACGTTCTAGTGTGTTTTTTTTTTTATAAAACTTAAACATACATTTTAAATGATTGTAATCATGAATAACTAACTATGTCAGCAATTCATTAGTTTAATGGAGAATAACTTATATAAATCATTAGTTAATTATGATTTTATTATTATTACAAAGTTGATGATATAAATATATATTACCTATATAAAATAATTAAAAATCTTGAATGTTAAATGTCTTATAAATATGGTATAGTTACTTAATATAGAATAATTATTGGGAGGCGGTGAAGTCTCCCAAGGCTCTGAAGGTATTCTAAAAATTATCTGGGCCCTTCCCATGACAAATTCCTAAATTCACCACTGAATATATTATCAATTTGCTTCTGTCAATATATTATTTATTGTTTATATTATATTATAATTATGATAGGCCAACGAACATGACAACATAATAAAATTTAAATTATTAGCACTACTTTTGGGCGTGTCGTCACACATCTCGGGGGGTCTCGTTTCATAATATATTGTTGTGACGTGACGGTTAGGTATACGATAATAATTTATTACTATTATTATTTGACATCCCGTTCGTCACCTTGTCGGCTGGCGGTGTGCGTACAAAGGAGGATACAGCGAGACGTCTTGATTATCGACGTTTAATCGAAGATGTCGTGAGCATACAGTGCAAAATGCGTGAAGAGAAAAATATGGAAAAATTATAATAATCTAACCTGGCTGATAGAGAGGGTGAGTAGGATGAAACGCCTGCGCTGAGTTCGTAAAATCATCGCAAAACGCCGTGAAGTCGTAAATCATTCGGTGGACGTTGCGTAGATAAAACGTTGAAACGTATGTATGTGAGTGTGTGTGTGACTGTGTGTTTGACAATGTTTGGCAAACGGGATTTTCGTGGTATCCAGTGGTGACAGAATTATTTCAACGCCAGAGGACCCAAATACTAGCTGCAGTATTTTATACAATATACACATAATAGACCATCTGTTGTCCAAATTGGCACAACGCGATGCAATCGCTTTACCCCTTTTCGTGTAACGATTGTGGTCGAATGTGATTTGGCATTATAAGGATAAATAATTTTAATTCAAAAGTCGTGATAATAGGTATCACCGGTGTAAATAGTGATTTCTATTCTTAAGTGTATTTATTTTTTTTTATTACAGACTGATCGCTATTTTAACGAAGCCTTTATTGTTCTAAAAAATGTCTTTGCAATATTTTCTCAAACTTGAGAAATCGTTAGAGTTAACGACCGCCGCGCGCACGTTTATAATAATATTTTGATATTTATGTTTATTTCGCATTTACCTATATAATATTCGTGCGCGTTGTGTCGATGTGAACTTGAAATCCAAACATTACCTACCATTAAATTATAATATACATATATTTACTATGCGCAGATGTTTTATGTACACATTGAAATATTATGTTAACCTCACGTTAAGGTTAGGTTAAAATGTGTTAATGTGCCGATTGTATTTTTTATCGTCGCTGTTGAACACGATAATATTTTGTATACTATTACGCTGAAAGTGTATTGACGTTGTATATGGATTAAAATGAAATGTGTTAGCTTGTGTCATGACGAGATCATTTCTTTTTAATGTTGAGTAGTTTTATCACAGCATTCACCTTCATCATTGAATTATTTTGAATAGTTCTATAAGCTGTTGTGGAAAGTAGCGCGTTAAGTTTTATTTATTTGGAGTGATACAGTCAGTTATAGCGTACATTTCTTTTTTGGCATATTATAAGCGTTTAGCAAACTACAATATTCCAATTTCCGATGTAAACAATGCAAATTTCCTTATTCTTTGAACGTTGTATTTTACTATTTTGTTTTTTTAAGCATTTATATTTTCTAACCAATAATATACTTCTCTTTAATTTTTAAGGTTCATTCTATTTTCTTAATTGGTTACACATCCTAACGAAACACTTAGTTTATGATACTTCACTACTTCAGCCACTTATAATAAATATACATTATGTTTTTCTGGATACCAGAAGATTTAACTGGTGGTAAAGGCATATAGATTTTAATTTTCTAAATCACTAAAAAAACAAGTGTACATAGAATGTATCATTCTACATTAGCATAAAAGTCACGATGATTCAGTGACTGTCATGAACTTTTTTTCAGATAACGATAGTGATCTACATTATAAGTAGGTACTTAGTTAATTTTAACCACTGGCTTTAATAAACGACATAGTCCAAAGAAATTTAATTGCAACCTGATTTATTTAATAGAAATTTTCGTTATCGCCGCGCAAGATAACTTAAGCCAACACACTATAATATTAATATGCTTATTTCACGTGGAATAATAACTATTTTTAACATTCTCAAATTCTCTAAAAACATTTAAGTATAATTTTTGCCTCTGTCTTAAAACGTTACTACGGTTTCTAGAGTGATCTCATATATTATATTTTAATAACATTTAGGTAGGTATGTAAATTGTGCCTAAATTGCAATATTATAAGTAATAACTAATAGTTATATCGATGTCACTATGACATAGCAGCGCATGTAGGTAGCTGAAAGATACATACTTTCCAATAATTGTTGATAATATGTATGGACTGTAACGTTGTTTTGATTTGGTGCAAAACAATATTGGTCGTCTCGATAATAATTGTGATACATATTTTTACAAGTGTATACTTAACACTTTTATTAAAAGATGTAGGATTTAAATTAACGTGCTATCAATATTACTTTTTACTTTTTGAGCTCGAGATATTTTTTTTTCTATTATGGCCATAAATCATGGCGTAGACTCATTATTGTACCTCTATATATTTATATATTATATTTCTGCTGATGAGTGCTGGTCGACTGTAAACGTTGACGAGCGTTATTATTAGGTATGATATATAGATATATAGGTACCGTGTATTTCTTACGTATTTGTGTGTGTGGTCATTATTGCGTGTTGCGATATTTGAAAGATAACTTTTTATGGAACCGCATAATTAGTTCCAAGTGATTACAGAACAGAGCACCATACTATAATACCTATACTAGATACCGTATGGCATTTTTTCATGTGATTTTAATTCGAACGAATGACTTTTTTATATATCAACTCAACCTAATTTAAAACATTATTATTATTCTCTTTTTTTTTACTCATAAACCACTTTTATTTTGTTTTAACATCTTATTAAATAAATCACATTCTACAATTACCACTGTAAATTCAAGTTATATATAACTTATAATCATATATTATAGATTACATAGGCACAAATATCACTGTCACTGCGATTCTAACTGAATAACAGCCGTTATAGCCCGTGATTATGGCATTTCTACCATACTAAAAAAAATCTAAAAAAGGTGCCTATATTCAACTATAAAACTCTACGACCAAAGATCAAAGGATCAAAGAATGATATTATAATTATAGAAATAACACAGCTTCCGCAATCCAATAAATCATGATCATGGTTATTTCGTATGTAAACATTTATTAAAATGTATATAATTAATGACGAGGTTCGTCATTAGTGTTTACAGCATCCATTAAAACAAACACCAAGTCGAGTGTTAAGACTTAGGTTACAAATTTCAATCTTTCAGATTAAATTATTACCAATTGGACAATAGCTTATTTATAATGGTTTGACTTTAAAATTTTGAATTTGAAGTGCCAAACTTACAGATCTTCAATAACGTCAATAAACCAGGTATCAGCTGCCATTTCGTTAGTTGGTACTTGTTGAATAATCCACAATATCTACGATGAAGTATTGGCATTAAGTCAATATAAAAAATGTATTTTATTTTCTTATATTATATATTTATCGTAGGTTTTGTAATGATAATTAAATTTGATCGATACAAAGAAATATTAAATTCGTGTTGAATTTAATAGTTACATTATGTAAAGAACACGATAAGAAAATATTCGTATAGAATAGTTATTATAAACGACAAAATTATATTCAATTGTAATGAAATATTGTTTAGTTTTTTTATTTCATAAGCAGCTGCCAAACCGTGTGTAGGATGCGGAAATAATAGAAAGTTTATGGTTTAGTTAGTTTGTCAAGCCTATGTACATATTATATAAAATAACGTTACAGTTACCGTTATTACTTATTGTTTGATTAAATTAACGAAAATTCGTATTCATTAATAAAGCCTATCCTATATAAGAATAATAACAGCTGCTCGAAAATTGAAAATTGATTATTCAAAAACAATAAGTTGCTTCGGCACAGAATACAAAAAATAAAAGCCATAATACATATTTTTTTTTTTTTTTTTATTATTAGGGTTAAGGCTTCGACAACTGAGGTCATTAGCCCCTGGAGAAGTGTAAGGGAATGTACTGTAGGTTTTTTTTTTGGTAGAATTTTGAATGGGCACCCGTAGGTTACTGCCATGCCCGTTTTGGGGGCGGCAGCCTCTCTCTCCAGACATCGCGAAATGCCCAAAGAGCGATGCCGCCCGTGACCGAGATTCGAACCGGCGACTGCGTGCGTCACAACAGACGCCTTAGTCCGCTCGGCCACTCCACCCCCATAATACATATTATATAGCAGACATATTTTATTTTTTATAATAGCTCTTGGATAAATTAAATACAAAAATCAACTATATTATAATAAATAATATTATTATAATACTTAGAATTATCAAATTTTTCAAAAAGTAAAGTATGTATGTATAGTAAAGCATAAGTAAAGCATGTAAAGTATTGTATGTAACAATTAACTTATTGAAAAAATATAATTGTTTAAATGGTGATCAAAAAACATATATATATATATATATATATATTGGTTTTTTCACTATTATAAATTTAAATAGAAAAAGGTAAAGAATCATATTCATTACTTTACCACTCATATTATTAAGCGTTTTGCTGCATGTGACATTATTGATGGCGCATGTTTCAAATATAAATACGAAATCAGAAATACCTATTTTAAAGTGTTTTAATCAAGTCTCGATCTTTCCAGGTCATTAGTTAAAACGATGCGCATGTATCACATAATATATAAAATAATACGAATATCTGACCAATTGTGTTAATTTTCTATTTCAGGAAATGTGTCAGAGGCCCAAATTTATGGTGGACTCGACGCGGTTGGTGTCCCAGGGAAACGGAGTTGTGTCGACTGGTGCGGGCGTTGGCAGTGGAGGTAGTGCTGGAGGCGAACCGACTCGTAACGGTACCATCGGTGGGGTAGGCGGACGATGTGGCGTTGAGCCCGGTGAACTCGGCGACCACAGCTTTTTGGCAGCCGTGTCATCACTGACTCTGACGCCAAAGTTCCTCGACAGGGTCGTACCCCTCGATCAATCGTTCGACCCCACCACGTCCTATTGTGGGCTGTTCAGGTACTATATAAACATTAAACACATACACAACATTAAAGCATACAATTATGTTAGGAATCGTTTTTAAATTAATAAAGACTCACCATCGGATATGGAAACTATAATTTGACTATATTGTATTGTGTTTTATGTTTCTACTTTTTAAAAATATATTCGTTTGATGTATTTTTATTTTTTAATAAATAAACTCTACACGAAATATAATATATATTAATTAATATGTTATATGACGTTTCAGTTGTCACAGTTAATGAAAATGTCATTAAAACATAAATGCATTGATTCACGCTAAATGGATGTGAAATATAAAGCATACTCACAATACAAATATATTATAATATTTTATATAGCTGAGGTGATATTCCATATTTTATATAATCTTTCATAAAAATTTCACTGAATATAATGTTAAATAGGTTAATAAAAAATCCATCTTTAGTGGTACAGGTCCTAATCAGATGATGTGCCCATACAGTAATCCTATTTGAATGTTTTTTCCGAAAAAAATGTTTGAGTTCATCAGTATCAAATAATATTATTAAAATTATCGTCTATGGTATCGTCTATTATTCAAGCTATAATATAATACATTGTATACTTTGTTATTACTTGTAAAATAAAAGTAATTAAATAAGTCCTAAATAGAAAAATATTAAATTTGAAATTTTTAATGAAAGATGATTCTTACAATATTATGTTCTTTCAAATACACTACAGCAAGATATTAAGTCTCAAACTTTTATAATTTATATTATACAATATTAATAAGAGTCAACGAGTTAATCAAGCGTTAATCGTCAGTTTATAAATTATGGACTATGTGCCTATAAATAATATAAAGATGCACGTAATGTGTATATAAAGTAATGATATTATGTATAATATTAATAAATGCTGTTGAGAAATGTCGGATAAATATACTGAGTGAGGTGTCTTTTTGGTTGTAGAACACTCGTTGTAGGGAGAGGAAATCAATGCGCGGGCGTTTTCGTCGTTATGTAGAGGCGGCGTGTTTATAGTGTAGCTGCTATATTAAATTTAAAAGCTATAAATCATCTCAGTCGGTACTAGGAAAACGATTTTTGAGTGGAACTCATTTACTTATGATCATATTTTGTATTAAAAATATTATTAACGACTATATTATATTATGATATGAATATACAAAACTCTACAATTAGATTTCTAGTTTTATAAGTGGCGGCCATTCCATGGCTTTATTATATTAATTATATTGTTGTTCGAAAATTGTAGTGTCCGACACTCAATCTCTTTTGTATGATAATTTAAATCCATTTTTTTTTCATTTTTCGTTTAAATTGATTCATATATTTTGTTACTCGACCCCCACTCTTTCTCCACCATCAACTCCGTATAATAATTATGGTTAAACGATGTGAACGGTTTATACCGAGTAATACTCTATAAGTAGGTACATATTAAATTTTGTACAAATATAGCATGAGAACAATTAGACTTATTCAGGTATAACTTTTATTAGTGATGTGGAGCGTCGTGTGATTTGAGTAAATCTATAATGTGTAGTGTTGATAAAATGTCGGTTTATTATTGAGTATTTAAGGCAAAAATGTACAACATAACCATAAAAGAAAATTTTCATAATGTTGAAAAATTAATTTAGTTACCTACTATATGTATAATAATTATTTACCCAGTAGCACGCATTCTATACTTACAGGCATCACAATAAATTATTGTGATATCTAGTGGAAAAATTGGTCAGGTGATAGGTGGTGATATTTTACACGTAACAATAATAGATAATAAATTGTATAAATATGTAAAGTGTTTGGAGGTAAATAAAGAATTTATTATGCATTTTCTCAGTTAAGAAGACCACGGTGAGGTGCTATCAATATCTTAAACTTTATTCCAAAAACCACATACCATGTAACGTTTTATCGAACAATCATGCATCGTTATATCATTACTTATACGGATTATTATTAAAGGCACTGACATCGATACTATTCAAAATTACATTTTTCTATGATATTTTAAATTATTATAGTCTTTTTCTGAATAATGCCCATTATTAGTGAACATCGCACACGTTTTATTTTCAATACGCTATATCAATGATTTGTGTATGATATTATTAAGAAGAAACTTTTTCAAAGTACAGATGATTTTATCAGAAAAATGCAGTTGTGATATAGAGATGCATTTTTTATATAAACACATGGATATTTTTGTTTGTTTAAAAGCATATAAACCAATTAATTTAATTTATAAAAGTACTTTATTTAATATAAATTGTCATTTGTCAGGTTTTTTTTTACTGATCTATACAAATACTATCTATTACTGCCAATTATAAATCCTGATTTAATTATGTAGGTATAAATGTAATATTTATAATTTTTATATTTATACTATATTTATTCTTGATTATATCATTACAAAATCATTACATAATTATTTGATAAAACATTACCGTCGAGGACAAAATTAATTAGTTGAATAATTATGTGAAAAATGTAGGTTCCTATCTCTCTAATTATATTAGTTTAGTTACTAATTATGAAATACGTAGATGGTATTCACACGAAATCAAATATTTTTTTATTTATTTTTTACAAATTAAACATTATCAAAATGTTACGCGTAGTATGTGTCAAACTGTTTTATTTTGCATTTGCACTAGAATTTAAAACGATTTATATAGGAATGAAAACGTTTTATTCTTACAAGTATCAATACGCATATTGACAACTGACGTCGCTATCACAGTAGTTAAATTTGCCATATTAGTAAAAACTGATGAACATCTTTTTTCTATATACATTTTTATACGGAATGAATAATTAATATACGTATTTTAGTATTTATTATTTACACTAAGTGACTTATGTGAAATCTGTCATGTTAATAAAATACAATAAAAACTTCATAAATTAGCTTATTATAAATGTAATAAATATTAATACCTATGGTAATTCATTGCATAAGATCACACTAACATACAATACAGCGTTTGAATAAATACTTTTTAATTCATAGGTACGAAACGCGCTTACCTACGTGAAAAATATGTCAGATGTCGCCTTAAAAATGTTATTCAAATCTTCTTTGTATAATCGTATTAGTCGCGACATCTACGCAGCCACACCGGTAACAAATATTTTAATGTTCATCATCATCAATGTTGTTATGCAATACACTAATACTGGTCGCGCCCATTAAAAAACGCACAATATTACTAAAATACTATAAACACAAACGTTGTGGTAATTTTATTTTTAAGCATATCTTATTATTAAATAGTTAAAATTAACTATATGAAAATGGTTTTAACAAGCGATTTCTTATGAATAAAAGATAATAATATAGTTACTCAAAACACTGTACTCTATACGCGTTTTTAAAACTGTTGTTGCATAAGAAAACAATAAATTTGAGTATTGACAAATTTGAACTTCACCTTATTTCCCTGCAAATACTAGATATAATGTGTTGATAAAGTTTGAGCAAGCAAACAAAAGGATATTTGTTCAACCAATATTTTAAGCCGATTTCATTGTTATAAAATTATAGCATAGAACTGTATAGCGGTGACTTATCAAAAGTCAAAAATCTACGAGGTCCCTAATATTTTTTTAATCGAATAATATTACAATTAATATACATATCAGTCAAAATGTAATTATTTTTAACGTATGATTGTTCGTTATTATTGTAGTATATAGTCACTTATTTCGAAATACAATTATTTGAGCACCTTTAAAAGGAAATGCTATTAGGTAGATCTATGCTCATCAGCATCGTGAGTCCGCTAAAGCAATGTCAAACTCTGAGCGTGCGGCTCTTTGTCATAGCTCACAATCTTTTCGGACTGAAAAATTCAATTTCATACGTCGAACAATATAACATCTAAATCATATTATGCACACGACGTGTCATATTTTATTATACGACTTTATACTTCTAGCCCTAACGGTATTCATCCGTGTCCAATACCATCATTCCCACGGTAGCATATATAATATGGCTGGTACACCGCTGCAACAGCGACAGATCTCCGTCTCGACCACTGTCGTCGTCGACGTGTTCATATTATACAAATAATATATTTTATAATGACTCGACAGACAGTGTGTGGGCGTGGGTGTGAGTGGAATCGGAATATTGCGTTCGTAGAGAATATTATAATATTTTGTGTCGTCCAGGGACCGTCGCTTCATACCATACACAATAATAATATATACAATCTATTAGGTAATGTTATGTTGAAGTTATTGTTCGCGTTATTCCGGGACCGGTCTAGATGTAAATAAATTAAGATATTTAGCAGCAGTTCGTCTATGTAGTATGGATGAGAATTTATATTTTTTACCGGCCGAAAATAATAGTAATATTAATTTACACTACAAAATGTCTCATCATGCACCCAGATCTAAAGCTCGCGAATAGTATCTACATAGTATACGTGAAATAATATAATGAAGGAAAAAAGAATTCACTCGTCGAATGGAAAATAATTACCCCACTTAAACAAAATTTGCATTCCTCCACGACGAACCTCCACTAAAGTAACGGATCATGGACCCGGTGACGTTTAATAATACTTACTTATGTTGTTGAGCCTAACAACTGAGTAGCTAATTTGCAATAAATTTTATATTTCAGCTATTCATTTGACTTTAAATTACACATATCAAATCCCTAAAGAGTACTCAAACAGAGGAATACGTCGATGAATCTATGACGATGAATTCTGAAAACCTACTGTCTCGTCTCTCGTCTCAGTTCGCGGATACCACCCAAGGCGGTATCGAACGTTTCCATAATTTGAAATAGAAATACGGTATGATATATGCAACCATGTTGCTGGTATATATGGTAGGTCTTGTGTCTTGTTGTTCTCCACCTCCCGCGGCACTCGGTTACCGCGGTCTTAAAATATAGCTGTCGGTTTTGCTCCCGGTACAGGTACATACCAGCGCAGAGTGCACGCGGTACACGCACGATTTAATAATCATAATCATAATATTATGAATTATAATATACTTAAATAATTGTGCAATCTACAATACCGCGGCGGCAAAACGACGTCGCTTTTGAACCGGTAATACGCGGCAAGAACGTACGACAATTTGTTTTTTTTTTTCTTCATGTCGTATAATATAATATCGTTCTCGGTGTATGCATATATCTACGGTTATAAATTCATAATATTATTATCATAACCGTAATGATTATAATAATAATATTACTATAGAACCGCTCGCGTGTCTCGCGCAGTAATATGATTTATCTACGGCCGCGGCGTTTGCTCGCCGTATGTGATATTATTATAATAGGTATATTACGGTCGTGCTGCCGAGCTTGCCGTGAGAAACAGAAAAAACAGAAAACGAGTGGGTAGGGATGATGGTTTTGGTGAGGGCGAAATGATAACAGATCTATATTATGATGCTTAATACCCTGCATATTATGTGTCGGAAGGCCGTATACATATACCTACTCCATGCGAATCGTATATACAATAATGTGGTCAATGTAGGTGCAGCATAATAATATAATGATCGTATTATTCGCCAAATTGCTAAAAGATGTTTTTCGTACACCAGACTTCATATTATTATCAATACTTTGTTTTTATCTGTCCGCCATCTGCCGCCGTTTTACGAGTACTGCCGCAGTTCGGTCTCGGACAACATGTTTTATTTACATTTTATCGTGTTGTTCCTAATTTCCTATTATTTCCGGTGTTTGTTTTTGAGGAAGAAATGCTGTAACCATCACAAATTTGTATGATATATTTACCCGTATAATGTTTTTTTAGTAAAATGTGAAACAAGAATATTCAATTAGGACAATTAAAAAAGAAATCTTCTTTCAAAAGTAATTAGTGACCAACAATTTCCGTTATACCTATACGGTTTTTTACCCATTAAAATATCTGACCTATATATTGTACGAGTGTTGTATAGAAGTCAGATAAAAATAAATTTTCAAACGAAATCGTTAAGGAAGGACTACCATTCTCAACAAAAACTACGCAATGCCCACAGAAAATACAAAAATCTTATCATCCATCCATATACTTCAACAAACAGTCATAACATTTTAACCATTTTAATTTTTTTTCTTTTGTGTCTATTTATGTGCACTTATATATAAATTAATATAATAATTAATTTTTTCTAAGTGGATTTTTTAATTTAAATAAAAATTATACAATATTAGCTAAAATATTTTATATACTTATTCATAATTGTGCAAGTTTTTCACAATGTTAATGTTAAGTTTTTAAACAAGTTAAATCTATCGTTGAGAGAATCGCTGGCTTTTGAATATTTTTTCATTTCTCTCGATATTTTAGCGAACATAATAACATTCAATTTGAGTGTAACAAATATTTTAATGCGCAATTTATGAAAATTATAGTATACCATATTATTATAGAAACAATTGACCGTGCGATATTGTTGATTTGTGTACGGCTAATTGTATAGAAACAAACATTTAATATTACATGCCTTTTCTGGCACTACATAGATCAACATACTATAAAACTATTGTCTACTTCTACTAAATGATGATACCAACACGAATTTCGTAATACACACTAGCTTTGTTTCAATTATTTCATTTTAAATAACTATAATATCAAATTGATAATAGTAATTATAATAATAATACCTACGTGAATTATATACGGTAAAAAACGTTTAAAACGTTAAAAACTGAACCCTTTAAATATTTGTTAAGTCTTTGAAACACAACATTAATATTGAAAATAAACATTTTTTTTTTTTTACTGGATATTTTCGTATTTTTATGTTGTATTTAATATATTTGTACGAGAATACTAGAACGTAAACAAAACTATAAGTTTGGCGAGGTTTTGAAACGACGACGACCGCGACGACGGCGTAGAATGGCCGTCGGGTGATCCTGTTCCACAAGGTCACGGTCAAGGTCGTAAAATAAGCACGTGACTTCAACTATCCGGCAATAACTCCACTTACAGCACCATAATATTGTATTATGATATTATGCATCACCAATTACACTTGTTTTGCGATTTATTATTGTTATGATGGATTCACTTAAATAAGTTATTATAAATTCCATGACAATATATGATATAATAAACACGTCATACATTCTCTCCAAACGCGCTTTTTCTAATCATCGTAAAAATTTCAATTGGAAAACACAGAAAATAAAATACTGACGCCGAAGTTGTGAGGCAGCATGACTTCGGTCCTTCGTATGTTTTATTCAAAAATGACGATGAATCATTGCATTCCAAAAACAAAAAACCTCGAAATATGCAGATTCGTCGACAAAATTAAATACTCGCAGCTTTTATAACATTTTATTGAATACTGCAAAACTTTTCAAATATTTTTTTTTTTTTTGATGAGTTATCTCTATAATTAGGTATCTTATATTATATCATTTCATACAGTTGTTCTATTTTTTAGAGAAGTGCAGCTCGAAACTCATTGAACTGCTATTACATATTACATATCCAAGCGCCTCACCCAAATAAAAATTTCTTTTAAAAACATTAATTTCGTCATGTTTATTCGTTGAACTTGCAAATAAGATTCTAACAAAACGAATATGTACGTAATAATGCCGCCGATATGGTCTTCCAAACTTAAATGAAAAAGCAACGCAAATGGCTCATCGTAATCAGAAGCGTATTGAGAGAATATTCGTTTAATATTCAATAATTGAGGAACAGTCCGAGGCCGTGTTTTATTATTTTGTTTAAAATAATACCTATACATTACAAATTTAACGAGAGATCAGTTCGTTTTTAAATCCAAGCACTTTATTATTTAATTTTGATTAGAATATAAAATGTCTAAAAATAAAGTTAAAATATAATGGGTCAGAATCGCCACAACTCTTGTGCTTTGATGTCAGCTGTCACCATTACTAGCATATCTAGCCGGAATAGATGATATCCAGCGCCCAATAACAATATAACAACAAATAAACACACCAAAACCACCCCATCGCGACGTCTAACCGGTACTGGTTCAATACGACGATTGCTTTAATGATAATAATAATAACAATAATAAGTACGTGCTATATAATAATATATATGGACACCGCCGACCAAACCCAGCAAATCCTCACTCCACCACCCACCGACCAACCATAGATTATTATTGTATTTATACATCATTTAAACCACTTTTTTACGATCATCGACCAAACCTTGTTCACGATGGACGTCGTCCGGGTATAATACGTGCTTTCGTATGTATATTTTTTTCGAGAGGTTTTTCAATTAAAATAATTACAATAACAACGATAGCTCAAACGCCTGGTAATAACATAAATAACAATTATTAACTAGGATGAATTTTTTTGACCAACGAAAAACGTCGTCGTTGGTTTTTCGTCACGTCTCGTCTGGTCTCGTAACCACATCACACTGTGAAGGAACGGTACATGCATCTACCTAGCTATATAATCGGCGCCAACCGCTCGTTTTATGCGCTTCGTGGAATGCGTGTAGGGGACGTGTGATAAAGACTTACACGAGTATTTTTAGGCTTTAGTTGAAACCATCTCAACTCCTTAACTTAATGCAAGTTCGACGGAAGTAGAAAAAAAACCTTAAAAAACAGAATGTAATCGAACGGAGGTGACCAAATAAAATAAATAAACTCTCTTCGTTTGTAGCGTATACGAAAAATGTGTTGTCAAACTATGTGTCTAGTCTGAATAATCACTGCACCGGTTTCTGTTTAGTTAAGCCGCTTAAATTTACCACGTCAAGTGTCGTCGAAATCTATCTAAAATGCATGGACACTGTGACATGGCTGATCATATGTTGTAAAATAAAACCTCAATGACTAGTAGAAGTTCGCTATAAAATACTATAATATTATTATTATAGGTATATTACATATAGGGTTCTAGACTGAATCGTTGGCCCGAATTTACCTTTTTAGGATTCATTGGCGCCGCACTTAAGTGGCCGACGATCGTTTAGGGCACAATCACCGGCGCCTATTGTTGAGTTATAGTTGTTTGAATTGTTTTTTTTATTATGTATGATGTAAAATTATTGTTCGAGTTGCGACCAACGGCATATAAGGTTTTTTTTTCAATGATTATAGGGGTGTGCGCAATTTAGTAACTACGAAGACTGGCGCGGGTAATAATGTGTATAGGTTTGCTGTAAAAGAAATCCAATTCCCAATGAATTTAAGTAAGATAATAATTCAAGGTTGTAAATTATGTTTGGGTTGGATAAAAAATAAAAATGCTCGGAAATATCAAATTTGAATTCAATGGAAGAGCATATTTAAAAAAATATACTATTTCTGACACTCGTATAACATTGCAAACAATAATGGTAACATCGTGCATTTATCATAGATAATAGATATATGATCTCTTTATTATCTATGAAATTTATATGAAAATTCTGTGATATCAAATAAAGAATTAGGGGATCAGTTACTCCTTCCAGAGCACGCTACAATTATGGACACCATAATATTTGCTTATATTATTTATTATTGCTGAATTTGAAAATATATCTATAAAATAAAATTTAACAAGTGGTTAAAAAGTTTCTTTTTAACACATATCAATAATGATATTATGTACTATTTATGTAAAGTTATTATTTATAGCCATAATTACATTATTACTAGGTACTTACATGACAATTATTTGCTAGCCTATAGCACTTTTGAGTCTCTAACAAACAGCTGCTGAATAGTCAGTACTCAGTAATAGTCAAAATAGTCAATGTCTTATCAACTAGAATTTATTTTCTGAAATTATCACATATTACTGCAATAAATATTATTCTATTTTGTTTTAATAATTCATATAATATATTAATAAATATGACCCATGTTTAAAAATGAATGTGTTCTGAAAAGCTATTTTTTTTAATTTACCTAATAAAAAAATCTGCATTTGCAGAGGTCTAAACTCTAAATTAGTCTTAATCTGAACTTGTATAGTATAATACACATAGTAAAATAGTGTAATAGTGTAATATACTATTGTATAGTGTAATATTACGAATTCGGTAGGCACATGTATCGTTTTGTATTTGTTGTGGGCATAATATTAATATTGTATTATCGTTGTTAATTAAATGGGATAAAGCAACAAAATACTTGCAAAGTCAATGCGCTGCGGTTAAACAATAGTGATGATTGTTATTAATTATCACCGTGATTTCCGACACCGTTCCATTTAAGAGGACGCTACACAATATGCATTTAGCTAGGTATTATAATAGTCTTATAATACGTTTAGCATAATAAAACCCACGCTCGTAAGCCCAAGGAAAATCTTTCTTATACGATTTTAAACAAAAGTGAACACACTATAATTATTTTGTTAGTATTGTTCTTCACCGTTAAGAAATTATTTTTGAAATCATATGTATAGTATTATAATATTAAAATATTAAACTCTTTTTGAATTTTTCGCTTAATAAGTTACGTGAAAACACTCGCATTAACTTTATCTCGTAGGTAGGTAAGTACACATCAGAGTGTAATATGACTTAAGTCAAAAACTTGTCTAATAACAATGTACCTAGATTTAAAAAAAAAAAATGTCTTGAAACATGCGTATTTGTAAAATACAAACACTTAATAAGTTACAATATAATAGGAATTTGGCCACTTGAAAGTCAAAAAAATGTTTGTTGAGTACTAGTTACTAGTACACCAAGCATTGACACCACATTACTGAAACGTTAAATTATTTACTACGCAATAGGCAAATATTGATAATTTGAACCTAACGATCTTTTTCTCTGTCTCGCCACAGGTTTCGGTTTTGGTATTTCGGTGAGTGGAAAGAAGTGTTGGTTGATGACAAACTGCCCACGTACAGAGGACGATTGGTTTACATGCGTTCCACCAATCCTACCGAATTTTGGGCCGCGTTGTTGGAAAAAGCATATGCAAAGTAAGTAAAATAGCATAATACTTTTGTAACATGACTATTGGGTGGTGCATACGATTGTGGTGCATACGATTGGGTGGGCAGGGGAGTGGTTCATAGTGGGCTTCAGCTCAATACCCATCAACTGTATTATTTTAACTTTACCTCGATAAACTAAAACCGAATAAATACGTTTTTTTTTTTATGCATTGTGAACAATTAGATTGTACGGCTGTTACGAAAACATCAGTGGACCTGGATGCTCGACTACTAGAGCGCTACAGGACCTGACCGGCGGAATCGTCCAGAGTTTCGGTCTTTCCAACCAAGATCGGTTCCTAACGTATCAAGTGCTCAACAGCGCCGTGCCTAGGTCGTCGTTGCTCATATCCACCATAACCCTGGTGAGTGTAACCCAACCGCGTGTGACGGAAAACTATACGTTGCGTGGTTTTCCCGTACTGCCGACTTCTGTTACGACTTTCTTGAATCATTCATGTGTTGCAGAAGGAGAACAAGAGACAACTGAGACTGCGGAACGGTCTGATGACTCAGCACGCGTACAGCGTCACTGGTTTGGCACGAGTTCGGGGTCCGTTAGGCGATACCCCGCTTGTAAGGCTGAGGAATCCTTGGGGTGAAGGTGAGTGGACCGGGCCTTGGAGTGAGAGGAGTTGGGAATGGGACGGCCTGTCCAGCAGAGACAAGGAGCTCCTCAGCGTCCGGGTGCGGAACGACGGCGAATTTTGGTGAGTAGTTAGGCGTTAACGAATAAAAGTGTACAATGTATAGGTACGTGGAAACCATCGCCCACCCGACCGGAAGATGTGGAGCGTATGCTGCGTAAAATGATAGTAATTTTAAGGTTGAAAATTGAAAACACCTGCTTTGATAATAACAACGCAATTCAATTTTCAAAAACCATACGCTTATCGAAAAAAATATTTGTTTAGTGATTCACAGGACAATGAATTTATTGCCAAACATACAAAAGATACAGTTTTTTCATTAAAAAAAATTAATTTTATATTGTTTAGAATTAAAATGTGTTCTACAACTTATTTATCATTTATTAGAGTTGAAACTTTCGGAATCCCTAACAAACGTTTCACACGAAAATGTTGTCTCCGCATTACTAACGTACCTATAATATGCAAATTTTACGTTAAAAAAGGTTTATTATACTTAAAAATGTACCTAAAATTTTTAAAAGTTGAAAAAAAGTTTATTTTATTTTGAACGTAAAAATGACTCCAGTATCTAAATAAAAAAATATGTGGAACCCTCTCCTCCAAAATTTTTTTTCAGTTACTGCCTTGCACATGATATGTATTATAATGGCTTAAACTTGGTTCATCAGTTAAAACTTTTGGTGCAACTCTTAGTTAACAATTTCGGATTCTCCATTCACAGGATGTCCTTCGAAGATTTCGCTAGACATTTCACGCAGCTGGACATCGTGCATGTCAGCCCGGATGACTGGATGACCGAACCCGCGTTGCATTCCAAGCAGCCATGGCGGGCAGTGTTGGCCAGGAGACGGTGGAGGAGCGGATATAACGCGGGTGGTGGTCCCGGACATCCGGAAACGACGGCCATGAATCCCCAGTTCCACATCGGCATACCCAGGACTTCGGGCAACAAGTGTCACGTGGTCGTGTCTGTCGTGCAGCAATACGAAACCGATCCGGAAGCCAAAGGGGCACGGCCCTTGTTTGCAATCGGTTTTGCGGTTTACGAAGTGCCTCATTCTACGTCCAGGTTGACGCCGCAGTTCGTGGCACAACAGGTAAACAGTCCAATTTGCCTAATTCGATTCGCGGGAGATTGTTACAGAGGTGATTGATTGAATGATGGCGTAAAGTCAAACAAACGCGCCGATAATAATGGTTTTATACTGTTTTTTTTTTCGTGGAAAAAAAATAATAATGATACTTAATAAAATGGGCCAATTATTATTCAGCCGACGAGCAACGAATCAAGTAACTCCACAACAATGATAGTCGATATAACTAACTATATACTATTATGTAGGTATATAATTTATTGTGTATTGGTATTATGCAGTAGCTGCAACAGGTGCCTACCTATACAATATTTCCGCGTGGACAACAGTAACTTCTAATAACCGTGCATTCGATATTGAAAAATAAATCACAGTTATTCTGTTTAATTTTTGGTCTACACACAAGTCTATGCAACGAGAAATGTTTGTTGTTGTTTTTTATGATACAATCATCTTTATAACGCTCTTCCGTATAGTAAATTTATCAAAAACATAATATAAACTACATTAATCGTTTTATAACGACGTATAGTTACTCTAATTATGTTACCTTTACATGTAATAATGTTATACTATACATCTGTTTGTGTGTATAATCACACCGAAACAAATACGCTTTTAACTGTTACTCGATACGAACAGTTTGTAAACGTGGGTACTGGGTATAGATGTAGTACTACTACACTTATTAATTTTATGGTAAATTTGAGTTTTTTGAAAAATTATTTTACCGTGGTGTTGGCATTTAATTTACATCTTTAACATATTTTAATACACTACCCGTACTAAAAATTCAATTCGGCTGTAACTGGTTTTCGTTCCAGCAACCACTGGATGTAACCAACCATTCCGTGGCAAGAGAAGTGGTGACATTTTTCACGTTACCTCCTGGTGATTACATCGTCGTCCCGCAAACGAATGTGCCCAACTGCGACGCCAAATTTCTACTACGAATATTGACGGACGAACAGAGTAACATATGGTAAAATAATTTTTTTTTTTATTACTACCTTAACTTTTAAACTCACCGACATAATTGTATCGTCAATAAATCTCGTAGGGAGGTGAACGACGACAACATGGTGTTCAAAAATATCTCAGCCGAGTTTCTGGAAGACACTGTGATATTAGTAAGTACCTATTGTTCAACGACATGACATTGGCTTAGAGTATAAGGGGTGGTGAACTCACAGCACACGTGTCAAAAGTGGCACGCGAAAAATTAAAATTGTGAAAAATCATGATATTCATAAAATGATGCTTGTAAAAAATTCAAAGAAACAAATTATATATGTTACAGTTAAAGTGTTGAATCAGTTATTTTATGAAATAACTAGGCAATTTAAAAAATACCTAAAACGTGTAAGTAATGTATATAATTTATACTTTAACTAGTTATTTTATATATTACCTGGCATCACTTAGTTAATATGTCAAATTGTATACAAAATATCATGTACAATATCGTTATTTTACTGTCCATCATACTAATGATAGTGTTACATTAAGATCTGAGGCAACTGCGTAGTCACTAGGAACTGATTATGTTTTTTTAAGTACACTTGTATTAAAAAATGTGATAAAAAGCAGTGACTTTGCAGAAGAAGAAAAAAGTACTATGCAACTCTAAATGGCACAATTGCATGCACAAATAACTAATTTGTAATTAATTTAATAAAAAATAAATAAAATCTTATAATATATTTTAAATTTTAATGTATTCTATATATTTGAACGTATATCTAACTAAAATTGTATAGAATAACTAGATTTTCAATGAAATAACTAGTTAGAGTATAATTTTCATGTATGATTTTATACTTTAACTAATATTCGTAGGTAATTCATCAACTACCTATAGTTATTTCATAAATTAACGGAAGTCAACACTTTAACTGTAACATTTAAAAAATTATAATAGTCCTATATGTAAAATGTATCATGTTACTATATTATTATTTATTACTATATTTATTGTGTTCTATTCAGTGTTTACAAACTTTGAGCACGTAAAAAATCGTCAAAACCTTGGTTGTAAAAATTTGGCACTAGGCCCATAAAAGATTTAGACAATTCAAAATTCCACATATTTCAGGAATATAATAATTTTATATTTTATAGATCTTATCTGTATAGGAATATGGATTATAAAAAACAATGGTTATAATATTTTTAATTGTTATTAGGTACACAATAGCTGATATATTTAAATGATTAAGTAAACAAAATTATGTGAAACATTGATTGGATTATACAAATTAATTTGTCTATAAAAAAAAAATAGTGAGCTCTTCTCCTTAATTTTAACCGAATCTCCACATGGCTGTAGCAATGGCTAACATCACAATCGAAACACGATATATAAGTGACTCAAAACGCATTGACATTTGATTTTACAGCCAGACGGAAAACCACTCTTAAACAAGCTCATGGTCAAATACCCACCAGAATTGGACGTGATTCAATTGCAAAAGATACTGCGCACGCACTGGAAGGCGTATTTGGCGGAAAAGCCCAGTCTAGAGCTCTGCAAGAGCCTGATAATGCTGAGAGACGTCAACATTAGTGGTCGTATCAACGTGCTTGACATACCCGTGCTGATGCACATGTTGCAGTTCTGGAAGGTGAAAAGCAATTAAATTGATGTTATGCAATTGTATTTCTTTGTATAAAAACATAATGTCAGAGGACAGTGGTTGATTTTTGTTTAGTGGTTAAGGGCAACAATAACATAATTATTGTTTAAAGTGCCTAAATAATATTTCAGAGATAAAAACATTCCAGTTTTACAAAATAGTGTAGGTACAAGTGGTACAACACAAAAGTTTGGAAATTATTTTTTTCCAATTTTTCTAAAATGCTGTGCTCCTTGATCTTATGAATAGTGTTTTACTCTAAAATATCACTAGAAGCATAGTAATAATTACCAAACTGCATCAATATGATATATTTTAATGAATTATCTATAATTTCCTTAATGACGAATTACTTCCTACAAAAGATTTTGTATAATACAAATTGTTTGAATGATATTAAATATATTTTAAAGTTAATAAAATTGCCTATACTCAACTCCTTAAAAATGGCTGGTGAAATGTGCTATGAATGAAAACGGCTAATCACGTGGCGTCCGTTAGTTTTGTAATATGTTGGACACAAACTCACTAAGAGATTTTCGTTTCTCTATTTTTACCCACAGATTGCATTTCAAAAGTTCGAAAAGGGAGTTAATCCCACAAAGACATCCAGCTACAACCTTAGACCTCTGCTTTGGGAAGCCGGCAGCACTGTCAGCAACAAAGTGCTTGAATGTCTGGTGCTAAGATTTGCCAAGAGTCGGATCCTGACTTCAGAGTGTTTCATAATGGCCATGGTCAGACTGCACTTGGCTCACGGTAAGAAGATGGATATCTGGTGGCGAGTATAAGCTAAATTAATTGTTGATGTTTTCTTTTATCTCCAGAACGGTATCACAGTTTGGACACAAAAATGAGCAAAGGAAATCCATTGTCGTTAGAAGAGGTAAATTATTTTGATCGGAAAATATTATTTTGTTGTAATTTATTGTATTATAGGTAAGTTAATACATACATATTATATTTACTATCGTTGCAGTTGATCCTGATGACTATCTACTCATGATTTTGGGCCCATCGACGTGTACCATAGATGATAGTACCAGTCATTAAGTGATATATTACGTTAAAACCACGCAACACGTCCAACCGTACGGTTCTAATTATTATTATATTATTATTAGTATTTTCGATTTTTAGTTTTTACATAATCATAATCAAATCAGGCATTACAACTCATAGTATTTTTAACATAGGTATTCCGCCTGTTTCATTATCTTATATTGTATAATTGTTATTTTTTTTAAACGATGTTTGTACGCGTTATCGAATCGATAACTCCAAACTGCTGGCCAAAGCGAATAATTTATTTTTGTAATTATTTTTAGTAGGTATAATAAACTTTGTTATGTTATTTTATTCCAAATATTGTTGTGTTATATAAAAATATTTCATACATTATTGAAAACGATCATTTAATGATGAATTTATACATAGTATTATACTATAATAGTCGATATAAAATAGATAAGAAAAATCGAGGTATCTATAAAGAATTCACAGTAATTAAAAAAAATACATTAATTATGCTATTCTATTTTTCGTTTTCTACTTTTATAATATTTTAAAAATAAATAAAACATGCGTACCTAAATTAAGATACGTTTTCCCCTCAGTATCTACCTTCAACTATTGGCCCTAAGTCTGACATAGTCGGCGCCTGGCATCTAGACACTGACCAGACCAAGTTCAGACAGGTGTTCGTCAATATTGCACCGCTTTTTGTAGACTACCTGTAATTTATACATCTTTTGCGCCTGCGTATTTATCACAAACTAAAAGGTATACATCTTTTCCAACAGTAAATTTATAACAAATCAATTAAGTTTTTTTTCAAAAAAGGTTTATGTGAAACAACACTTTATGTAAAGGGCACATAATTATTAAAATTTAAAAATTGTCTACACAAAAATCAACTAGACTAAAATTATGAAAAAAAAATGAGAAAGGGGGATTGGCGCCCGCAGACAAATGTATTTCAAGAAATAAAAATAATAATAGGTAAGAAGAAAATATTCTACATTTGGGATACACACTGAAATCTGCAATGTGTAATCTCAAGATAATTATATGCAAAAAACAATTAAGAATAATAATATAATCATGATAGAAGGCACGTGGTTAATAAAGTTTAAAAATTGTGTTCATAAAAATCAACTTAAGTTAAATTAATGAAATATATAGCTTTTATTTAATAGTGCTTTCGATGTACTTAACGATTTATCCTTGATATTTTTTTTAAATTAATATTGAATTTAAAATTAAATTAAAATATGAATGTCAAATGATGACAGAATGAAGAGTTATAAAAAAATTTATCAATAAATGGCATATACCTCCATTATTTTATTGCCAGGAGATTTGAGCGCACACGAATTGCGTACCAAAACAGGTAAATGAACCTTTTTGTATTACTTTACATCCAGGTTAATTATTAAAAGTGTTTCCTAAAGTTATAAGCTATAATAAAAATGTTAAGTTATATAAAAAAAAATTTAACTGTAAAAACATAATAGCATAAATAGTATAAATTATAAATCATAATCATATATTTATTTTATTCAAATAGTATTTTTATTGTCTTATTGGTATTCGTCGTTTTGTAGACTACTTTTTATCAATATTATATAATATATAGTATCAGATTGTATAGTTTTCTAAAACTTCTAAAAATTTACATATGTTTGGATGAGAAGAATCAATAAATTTTTAAATTTCTAATGAAAAATTCGAAAGTTTTGGTGTGGTTCTTTGTACACTCGAACTTTTTTCTGCCCATATCTACGGAAGAAATGTTGAATTTTCATTTATGTATGATGTATCTACTAAAAAACTTTTTCATAAAATATTATGTTTATGATGTATACTTAATTTATTATTATTATTATTAATATTATTTTTTTTTTTTAATTTAAAAATATTATCGAAGTTAAAAATTAAATTTTGAAACCATTAATAAAAATTTTAAGTGAAAAAGTAACACGATTGCGTCCCGGACGCAATTCGTTTCTAAAGGTTTGTTTACCTAACTTGGTATGCAATTCGTGAGCATCGATATCATTATATTAGATACTATTAAATAATTTAATTACTTGTAAGTTGTAACACTACACATTATATAACATACCAGATGTCTTCATAATATTCGTATATTTTATTATTCACTCGTTGTAAAATTTTTGCAAATAACACCACTTCTTAGAACTATTCACTTTTTTTTAGTAGTGATTGATAACAGTAGAAATAATATAATGTAATAATTGTAATAATATTCATAAAATATTAAAATCAACAATGATATTTGGAAGCCAGACACAAACTGATGCTCAGTGGCGGATTTAAGGAGGAGCACGGAGGGCCTAGCCCCCCCCCCCCCCCCCATTGGCATAAGTTAGGTTTTATTATTTTTTATTATTAATTTTTATAATTTTATCTTTTATATTGTTTCGCTCAAACACATTATATTATAGTTCAAGAAATATTATCATTATATATTTATATTACAGTCAAAGAAGTATCTAATTTTTGTGCGTGATTCTCCCAAAAGAGTTGATTTATTTAAAAAAAAAAAAATGAAATTTTGCCTTCATCAAAATCAGTTTTACTAGTGAATAGAATGGATAGAATCTCACGAGGCGATTATTCGGTTTACCCGATATGCTTATACCTATTGTACAATTTTTGGAAGACATGTCAGTTAATACGGATGGAAATATACTTTCTAAATGTAACGGACTTCTTCATTCAATATTAACGTTTGAATTTATTTTGGCCTTAGAAGTAACAGTAGAAATATTGTCTTTGCCAATATCACGTAAATTACAAGACCCTGGTTTGGATTTGACTAAATGTATTGAAATCATACAGACTATATTAGATGTTCTTAAAAACAAAAGACAAAATGCAACATTTAATAACATTTATAATCGAACCGTATCAAAAGCCGAAAATTTAAACATTGAAGTTAAAACATCACGAATATGCAAACGACAAATAAATCAGTAGCATCAGTGATGCTCCCCAACAAATTATGTGAAATACTTGCACCAAACAAAGAGAGAACATCATCACTATCAGAATTCCTCAAAAATACCAACTTTCTGCATACAATATAATAACATTAGCAAACCTTAGAATAACACAGATATTGTAAACATATTTCTCTTAAAATGACACTAACACTAAATTCACATGATACACACACAGAATATTTTATATATATTTTTCTAATGCGAATATAACTACGTTATATTTTATATTATGTTTATTAAAATAACTACTTTTTATTTATATAAGCCTTTGAATTGGCAATCAATATGTTGTATTATATTGTTTCTAAATATAATAATTACAATTTTTATATATTTTATTATTTAGGACAAAACAATATTCTAGTTCCTAATACTCACATGCTGATATCAACATCCATCAGTTAAATGTACTTATATTATCACCCTTAATAATAATGTTTAAATTTTGCATTATTAAATAGGTAGTACAAAAATTTAAATATGTTCAGTAAACATGTACCTAATTGTTATCATGAAAATATGCTAATGGATTCGTAAAATAATATAGGGCAGAAAGTTGAACATCAATGATTTCACTATAAACTTGAACACATTAAGAGGACGCTACACACATATTTGTTGTTTCCGTCTTACAAATGCGTAACATAACAAATTTATGCTTAGCCGATCACGTCTAATTCCGTTAGTTTAAAAATAAGAGTAAACTGACCTTTTATGAAACTTGATGATGAGAACTTTATCTGTGTTTGTATGTGGAGTTCTTAAGATAACTTAGTTTTTAAGTGAGTTATAAGCTTTTTAATTTACGCTTTTTTATAAACGCATAACTTACTACAAATTGTATTATCGAAAAAATTGACAAATGCAGATAATTTTCCTAACATCAAGTTTCATAACAGGTCGTTTCACTGTAATTAAACTAACCGAGCTAAACGTGATCTGCTAAGCGTAAATTTGATATGTTGCCCACTTGTGAGACGGAGACTACACTGTGTAAAGTTATTTTACTTCATTATCATTCAACTTTGACAAACTTTCAAAAATAATATAGATAATATAATATATACATTTTTATTGTTAACTATAGAAAATACAGATAGATATATATCAGAAAAGTTATATTCTTATATTATTAACACAATATTGCTGTATAAAGTAATTAGGTACATTAAATATTTAAACGACATAATATTTTATGTTTGCTGACAATAAATGTATTGCAGTGATGGTAATTTCACAACTTTTAGAAAATAATTGTAATTATCTTAACAATAATACTTTTTTTAATAGTTGGTATTCGTGTATTATATAATTCATATTTTACTAATCAATAATATGCAGAACACTAGTGTTCAAAAAAAAAAAAAAAATGATTTTTTTTAGTCTTTTACAAAAATCATAAATTACAATATAAAATTAATTTAAAATAATGATATATTTAGGGGAACAAAATTATTTCTTAAAATAATTAGCTGAAATGGATACTAAATTTTATACATTTAAAATTAGTATCTATATGGTTCATACACATATTTTATCCAATAGTTTTTTTAATTTAATTTTGATTTATCATTCATCTTGATTTGATTGTCTGCTAGGTAGATCAACTGCAGGTCTTCTTTGCAGTGGCCTTCTCTTTAACAAAGATGATAATTTGTTTGTAGATGATGGAGGTGCCTCAGTTGTGCTGGTCGTGGTAGACGATGGTTGTTGTCGATCAATGTCTTCTTCGTTTTGTAATTCTGCACCTTGGTCGTTTTCCTGTTCATTTTCTAAAACTGGTTTCACATCCTCAAGTACTGGAGGCTCTTCAGTTTGAATCGATTTCTTTTTGGGCAACAAATTAGATAATAAATTCTTTCTATTTTGGCCAGTAACGGGAGGAGCTAGAGTTTGTTGTTTTGGTGCTGGTGGACCTTGTTTTTCTGGTACTCTGAATCTAGATTTGTTCTTAAGTCTTGAAAGTGTGTCAGGTGTTGGAGTTGGGCTCGTTTCTTGTACCAGTTCCTGATAAATAAACAGACATTCAATTATATATGAGTATCGAATAAAATAAAATACTTTTATTAGATACAAACCTTTTCTTCTACTTCATCTGATGAACTTTCTACGATAGGTGCTTGAGTTGTTGATGATACTGGAGCTGCTGTTGTTGATGATCCCTTTCCTCCAAAGTTCAATCTCAAACCTGGTCTCAATGGTCTAATATTTGGCCTCAGTCTACCTCTAAAAAAATAAAAATAAATATATTACTCAATCATACTGTAATATTACGGTAGGTATTTATATTTTAGTATTTTACTATGATATACATATTATAATTCCTACTATATTATATATATATTATATTTTTTTTAAAACAAATCAAGATATGTAAGGCATCTAACTTTTTTCTGTATTATTAAGAATTCACGCCTAACCTTACCAATTTTGATAAACTACTTTATCTATAATGATAGAACAAGACTACTGCTTCGGCACGCATAATTTTTGCTGGGTCAATTATCGATATTATACACTATATAGTATTTATATACAGTATTGATAGGATAAGTAGTTAATCAAAGTCTAAGCCGATTGAAAGAAGACTTGTCACATTACATGATACGAAAAATTAAAATAAGGAAATATATCATATTTACTTATTTGAATTAAATTAAACTGTAATATCATATCTTTAATAAATAGACATAGGTAAAATTTTGTTTTGTCAAATTAACATCATAATCCTTTTGTATTTCCTCAGTTTTGTTTTAAATTACGGACAGATAATTAAACTTTTAACAATGTTAGGTACTGTAGTAACAAAGTCACATACCCTGCAATAGCTTTAGCAGTTGTGGTCGTTGGCTCTGAAACTTCAAGTTCAGAAACATTACTTTCATTCTCTTCAGTTACTGGTTGTACTGGTGCTGTTGTTGTAGTTGTTGAAGCGGAAGTTGTAAATTTATTTCTACTATTCTGTCTCCTTAAGTTGGATCTACAATATATATTTATTATTTTTTTAAGTTCTAACTTTTAAAAATATAATTTATTTAGAAAATATGGTATATACCTTTCTGCAAAGTTGGGCTTTGGCGCTGCTGATGTAACCTCTACATTTTCATCAATTTGAACTGTGCTTGTAGATATGGGTTTGCTTGCGCGTGTTCTTTGTCGACCAAATGAAGGTTCTAAAATAATAATTTTATACAAATAATTAGCTATTTATTTATAATAACACTATATGCGTATTATCAATTATCATGATATTTAAAAATGGTAATTAAAGTTTTCAGAGGCCTACTGTGAAAAATATATATAATACTATAGATGTAGTAAATTACTTTGTGCTTTTGTTACTACTTCGCTTTCAGAAGTGGAAGTCTCTTTATCGAGAGCAGCTGTAGAAGATTGATATCTCTTACTGTAAACAGATCCCTAAAAAATATAAAATGATAATTTAAAAAACCTCAAAAATATGTAGTCACTCGGCATGCGTATAAATGTTATATACCTATATTATGTAAGATCTACACATTAAGCCCATTGATAATTAATAAATTACTGCATTGTGCTTTATTGTGATGTTAGCATTATTTACTTGCTAATTTACTACACAAAAAACAATTCTACAACTATTAATTTTTGAAAATAGGTTGGTTAATAGCGAAGTTTTAATATATATATATATATATAGTTTATGGTTATACGAATAATAAACTCTGATGGAAATCTTTATAAGAATGTTTACCAGCAACCATGAGACGGTTAAAGTGATATTTGCGGTTTTATCACCCTTTAATTTTAGCAAATATTTTTTCAAACGGCTTTATACGACAAAAAATATGAGATGCTAGTCATAATTCCCAGTTAGGTGCTTGCAATACTTGTCTACCACAATTACAGTATTGTTAAGTTTGTCATTAACAATATTAATAAGCCATCGCATTACCTGTGTGTTGCGTTCTCGGGAAGGTTTGAATTTACGTTTTTCTGTGACCTCTTCAGATGGTGGTAGCTCAGTTGTCGTCGAAGTGGTCGAAGTCAAGGTGTTCCTGCTACCCACGGAACCACCTCGGTATCGGCTGCGCACCGGTCCGGATCCAGGAGCTTGGCGTGCTGGTGCCGGTGCTTGAGTGGTGGTAGTGGTGGTTGTTGTTGTCGTTGTTGTCGGCGCTTGTGTTGTGGTAGTTGTAGTCGTAGTTGGAGCCAGCCTTAAAGTAGTCGGGTACTGAGTTTCAGTGTCTTCAAACCTTGTTGAATGTTCACTCGACAATATCGTATTGGCCGTTTCTTCGCTACGGGTTTGCTGCAAAATGGCGTACAGGTCTACTGCGCCTTTGTCCGTCGATCCTATAGTAATTTCGATTGTTTACTCAATATATTTTATGGAAATCATTATGCAATGTGCAGTTTCGTACCGAAATTCGATAAAATAAATATCGAACTTCGTGTTATTATTATATAAGAGGACGTCACATTTTTCGTGTTAATTTATGTTAAATACAATAGGTAGGTAGTAGGTACCTATAAGCCAAATAGTAAACAGCATAATTAAACACCTACTAGGTACGTTACGCTTCAACGTTTTGTAAAAAAAAAAAAACAGTTGACATTAAATTAATATTATAAACTAAAATTAATCAAAATCATATTAATGAATATAAGAACAAAACATTTCAGTGTGACTTCCTCTTAAATAATTTAATGATTGATGATGGTTAATGAAAGTCATAAATAAGAATTTATTCCCAATTTAATCTGTTTTGTATAAACACGATCCCGGTGTAATAGAAAATTCTATTTTAAATACTAAAATTATAGGAAGGTATATTTACTTAAATTCCCTGTGGGACTTAAAATAACAACTATACATTAATATAAATAATTTTAATATTCGTATAATAGGTAATAGGTATATTTAGGGTAAGTAATATCAAAAAATCTCAAACTTCTATTACAAACAGTATTGTGATTTAAAAAGTACGAAATTATAATGATAATTTAATGAATAGAATATTAAAAGTTATGCCAGTAACATAAAAATTATTTTTAAAAACTATCAGTATAATATAATTAATATAATATAATATTAATTCAATAATAATTTGAATAGATTATTCAAATATCTTTTCACATAAATTATATTGTTTTTAATTTAGATGAATATTTTTTTTTATCTCTATCTTGTAGATTTTGAAAATTTTATTATGTGTTATTGATGTTGATGTATTTCATAAATTAACTGGTGGTTACCACCCACCCGTGACCAAGAAAGAACCGGTGAAGAGGCTTGGTACCCGTGCACAACAAATGTATTCAATACGCCGATCGCAATGATGGCAATAAAATACAAGCTATACTTGAATAATAATTTTATAATTAATAATGATAACATAATAAAAAGTACCAAATACTATATATTATGTGACGTTAGACTAAAAGCTGAAAATAGTTACGAGTTTTAAATTTTATTCATAATCGTTAAGTGTATACATATTTTAACGATATAAATATTAATATCACGTTCATCAACTATACGGTTAAAATATATAGATAAAGGCCCACAAGTAATCATATTGAAGCACTACCATCGTATTTCGTATTGTTAACTTAAGCATTTTAAAAGCCATAAAATAAAATTAAAGCAATGTATCCTTAAATACATGGTTAAAAAGCCATCCAACCCGTTCGTTTCAGTATTATTAGCTGATATTAGCATACGTCCGTCGCGAACCTGGGGTATAACGTTGGGTGACGACCGTGGCGACCTCGTCGGGGGTTAATGCCGTCGTCAATGATAATCCCTTAGTATCCACATCGGTATTGTCTTGATTCCGATCTAAGCTAACTGGCTCTGTTACAGATACTATTGTTTCTGTCAGCTGAGTGTTATAAGCGTTATTAATAGTTGCTACTTGATCTGCTGGCATCGCGGTTGTTTGTACCACAGCATCTGAAAATATGTATTTTTGCCATTTTTAACCTCGCACAGCCGCCTCGTCTTGGTATGTCCAATTGGCCTTTGAGATTAGTTAACATCTCACACACACTCTCAAATTCTCATTTACACACGTATACATGGTAATTTAATAACTATTAAAATTCTACAATTATTTTGTTCTGTACAAAAGTATAAATATTATATTAGTTTTTAGAAATATGCCCATATATTATGCAGTGTAATAGTATAAACTGAATTACCCTTCAACGCCCGTTATATATATATATCACATAAAAATAAATCAAATATTGCTTTGGTCAATTAACCCTTCGTCCACTAAATTAACCTTAAACGAAAATAATTTCCACATAATTTACTATAACCCAGGTAAATACTGTACTACTGTGTAGTTGTAGTAGATACGTAATATTTTATAGCAATCTACGTATCTAAATATTTACAAATTACTTTTCTATTTTCTGTTAAATACTATAGGATAATATTTTTTCATTAATAAATTATTATTAGTCAGTAGCCAGATATCAAATGTATGTTTTACCTCTGTGACTTTCATGTCTCGGCGAAGTAACCTGCGCATGTTGACCATTGGTAGAATGAGTTCTAAAAACGTTGCTGTCCACCAAATCCAGACCTGGTTGGTGTGGGCCTTTGTACATTAGACGGTATCGTTAAAGATAATATAATTCAAGAATTAAATACAAAACAATTTTTACCGTTATTATTCGCCCGAATCCGAGTAATTGGGGTATCTGTAACTGGTGCAGCTGTTGTGGCAATTTCCTGAGCAGGTTTTGAGTTGCCACGAGATCGGACAGGGAATCTAGGATTATGTGGAAGACGCTCTTCGGAAACCGGCAGCGAAGATGACGGAACTGATAGAGCTTCTTCAAGATTACGTCCAGATTCCCTAAACAAAATGTGTTCAAATATAATATATTCTATATATAATTCGATAAGTACCTATATACATTATACAGTATAATTTATACTAACGTCTAACACTAGCTTAAAATAAGTTGTTGAAAATATATAGAATTATGCATTGTGTTATTGTGATGATGAACGCAATAATTCACCAAGCGTGCTCATATTATTACTTACCTACATTTTTCCTAATAAATTCGATAATTCAAATTGTTGTTTTTAAATTTTTTAACACCCCTAACTACTGGTTAGGTACCCCCCCCCCCCCCAAAAAAAAAAAAAAAAAAAAAAACTATAAAAACCATTATTAGAGACTATTACCTACATTATATTGCATAATCCATAAAGTCAAAAAAAAAAAATCGTCATTGTAAAAAACTAGCTTTTTCGTTTCAATCAGATTCCAAAAAAATGTTGTCGATGACATGGCTCGGACCCCATAGTCAGAAGGAGCATGGCTACTTGAACGCATAAGATTTTTAATTTTAATCAAACTTACAATATTTCTTAGGTACTTCGTACTTAACTATATCAACATATCACTGATTATATTAATAAGCTAAAATATTTTATTCAGTTTGCGTATGTATTTTATTCTTTATGTTAATAATTAGCATTCAATTTGTATTTAACATCAACGAATAGCACTAAACGACCTTCGACTTTCGAGACGCCTTGTTGTGTGGACCTGTTATATCTTTAACCATGGTAACATTGTTAACATGGTTTTAACATTCGAAAGTGATAAGAAAGGCATGTGTTAACGTTTCACTGTTATCAGTGATAAGCTTAGCTAAATAAAAAGTTTATATTACTACATCTGCGTGTTTTCTATTAAAGTTTGTGAATTGTGATCTGTATTTTGTATTCGATACATAATATCGCGGAGTCACTATTAATTTATTAACTTCAAATTCTAATGATGTTCCAACGAATATTAAATTGTTTACCTTGTCTACGATGTGTCACATTCAATCGGGCGTTCAATACTTTTTACAAGTTAAACAAAAATCAATCGGACAAATTTAAATGTTTCAATAAGAGATATTTCAATGAACAATCAATATTTAATTTAAATACTAATGTCCCAAAAGATGTACTGTTATACGAATCATCTAGCGACAAAACATATAAAATGATCAGTGTGTTTTCTATAGTTCAGTTTGGTTTTTGGCTTACAGTAGCAGATTCTTACAATGTCTTATTGAATAAAGAGCCTGACAATAATGCAAATCATCAGCCAATATCATGGATAGATAAAATCAAATCTCAAGGAAAAATAGCAACACTTGGCATTCCCATCGCCTGTTTATGTATGGGTAAGAAATGGATTATAAATTAATTAAATTCTTAGAAAATTAAAACTTATAACATTAAAATGTTGACATGTTTAAAGGTACAACTTTAATAGCTATATGCTCTGTCTACACAATGAAATCTGTAAAAATGTTGGTTTTATGTAAAGGAGGCGATCGTTTGAGTATAACATCTTTTGGTTTTTTCAATCGAAATATAACAACAACCGTACCTCTTGAAACAGTAAGTAAATTTTTCAATAGTAACGTTATTTATTTGGAATAAAATAATATCCAATCTCTACTACAGCCAATGGTTGATTTTTATCCCTTATCAGATGCTTGTCACTTATTTTCTGTCTAGCACTTTTCTAATATAATTTTTTTTTCTTTACTATTAGGAATCCAATGACTCTTAACATATTATGTCTTGCTTACAGTTTTAAATGTAATAGTTATTTTTTATGTATTTCCAATCAAAGTATTAAATTTTTTTTTTTTGTATACCATTGTTTCTCTTTTATGTACTTTAAAATTCTATAAATTGTTTCAGGTTAGCTGTGCCGTTGGGAGAAATTCGAGTGGTCAAAGTATACCACTGAAAGTCAAAGGAAAATGGTTTCACTATACATTAGATAAAAATGGCAAAATTTATAATCCCAAATTATTTGATTATACTGCGGGATTGAGTAGGAATCTATAAATATTTTGTTATTAATTTATTACATACCTAGTACTGTACATTTTGTAATGATTATAAGTACTCACTTTGTTTTACTATTGTGTTCAGCTATATCATTAACTGCAAAATTGACATGTCCTTCAGGTTCTTCTGTAGTAACAGTATGTTCTACTGCAGAAAACCTAAAATTTGTATTATATTAAATATTATTTCAGATGTAAATTTAAAATTTAAAAAAGACTTGAATACTTGTGTCACTTGACTATTCTTTAGTTAACTCTTAATAGTGTTTTTATGATCTGAATTTGTATTTTATTAGTCAGATATTTTAAGCTAACATCTAAATGTATTTAATTGTATCTATAAATACTGCCAAAAAGATAAAAAAAATAGATTCTATTTAAAAAAATACAAAACATATTCAACCATCTAGTTTTAGGTACCTACTTAAGGCTTAAATATAACTGATGAACATGTTTTTATTTAAAGGCTCATCTTAAAACATTACCCATCTTTGATAAAAAAAAAGTACAGAATTTTATTTTAGTCTAATAATCCTATTCCAAACATTGCAATTTACAATGGTCATTGTTTTTAGTCATAAATCAACTAAATGTAAATTTGATATAATTCATAATAATTTGCAATTTACAAACCACAATAATAGTAACTTGTGGGGTATCAAATATTATGTCGGGAACTCGGAAGCTCTCCATCCAGATACCATTAGTCACATGATGACCTATCTTTTCTTATAAATAGTTTATAATCTATTCTTGTTTATATAATATATAAATACTGTATCCTTAAAAATTGTTAACTTTAAACTCCTTGTATGCCAATGGCCTTAGATGCCAAGGCTTATTTATTTAAATTTAAAAAAAAAATAGTATCTAACTTGATAAGACTGCATTTGAAATATAATTCCCTGATAATATTTAATCAAAATGCCTAAATTGAAAATAAAATACTCTAGATTGCTAACATTTTAAGGGTGTTGTGTGTATATCTTTTTGACAATAATAAAATTATTTAAAATAAATTTGGTAGGTACAACAAATGTATTGTATTTTAAAATAGTGAATGATTGACACCAACCTGCTCTTGCTGGTATTTTGTACAAATTGATTTTCATCTTGTACAACTGCAGGTTTTTTAGATTTGCTGTTGTTTTCTTTGACATCCTTGTTGGGTTTTAAACTGGTTGGTGGCGAATTTGATGTGCTCTGACTAGCTGTAATTTAAAACAAATATTGTTTTAGCTTTGAGAGATCAAAAAGTGTAGTTTACCTATACATTAGGTATATTGTAATAATTACTTTTGGAACCGGGTTTTGCGTGTTCTTCATCTTCGTCGTAATAATAATAGACGTACTCGTATTCATATTCTTGGCCATTAGGTGCTTTTTTAATATTTACCCGGGACGCCTGAGAAGAAGCTGAACCAACTATTTGTTGGTTTCCGTACGGGGAGTCCACGAAGTCGAACAAGCCATCGTCTTCTTTGTTAGAAGGGCTCCGAGTATCTTCTTCCCTTTTATTCCTAACAACATATGCTTTAATAAACAATATTGGTACGGATATTCGATCGACTTACTTTGATTTGTTTGGCTTTGTGACAAAGCTGTCTGGAGAAATATCATCTGTATCAATTGGCGCAGCATATTTTTTTTCCGCCTTTGATCTCTTTTGTCCGTCTTCGTTAGATGGGTACAATTTTTTATGCTATATAAGAAACGCATAGTAGGTACTTATATTCATATAAGTTTATTTACATATATATATTATATATTTTAATTATGTATCACAATAATTTTAAAATATTGCGAATTTTCTACGATTAACACACAAGTCAACAATTAGAGCAAAGTTTCTTCCATTAACCACCCTCAAAGTTAAAGTATTTTTACCACTGGAAAACAGTGTTTTCAGACACAAAACAACACAAATTGTCAAATCAATAGTTTCTCATCGTCATTTTATAATTTATGATTATAACATTATGCCTATTTGGTATAATTTTTACTAGATTTCCACATTTAATTTTTGTATTTAATAAAAAAGTGAATATTTATAATTTTATACTCAAAATTGACTCGTAAATACCTATAATATTCTCAACACGTGAACCGCAAAATTAATTTTACGCCAAACAATGAAACATCAATTTCGAAACAAATGTGAACTTTATTTATATTTATAATATAATATACGATGATAGTGTGATAGCCGTTAGGTTGAATACTTAGATGTAATCATAGGTAGACCTTTATAACACTATTAATGGTTTGCTGCGTGTACGTAACACTGACAAGATGTTCCTTAGAGATCTGTGTAAAAATAAGCTTGCAATTTGCTGCAATAATAATATCGTTACATAAAATCATTACGCGGCAAACATAATAATATTTTCTTTTATTATCTAATTGCTGACCCGTGATATTATGACGATTATTTTTATGACCCACGTGTCCTGTGGTGAGCGTATATTTTAAGAAATGTATTCATCTCCGAGTACGTTTATCGGTAATAGGTACGTACCGCGTAAATTTTTTCTTCCATTGGCACGGAACCTTCGACTTCTTTTATGCCCGTTTGTCCTTCATCAAGGATTTTCACGTCCATATCGCTCTCTGTAATGAAAATGTCGGTATAGTATAATATTTTAATCGTTTTCAAATACGAGTTTTGTGTTTTTTTTTTAAAAAAGTTCAAAAATCGACTATTTCATACCCAAAGGTTTGCCTTGGATGGCTGACGAAGGCATTGCAGTGTGAATGCTAACATATTCTTCTCCCGGTTTCGGTTCAGTGATGACTCGAACGAATGGCCTCCTATCGTTCGGCAAGGCACACGCAACGGCTAAGATACCGAGGAGTGAAAATAGCAAATAATTTCTATGCATTTTGTATGTGATGTTTGTGCAACAGTTCTATAAAAAAAATTAACAACTAATTAGTTTCATCCAATTTTTTCGACGTTATAATTAATTTAGTTTAGAATCTATCACAAGCCATAGGCGTGCGCACGGGGTGGGCCATGGCCCACCCTGCCAAAAAGGTCTGCACACGCATATGTCACAAGCATATGATTGAAAAATCGTTTTGAAGTTGTGTTTAGTGAACATTTTATTAATGGACAATTATTAAAATAGCGTAGATATAGGTATACTTATATAGATATGTTTCCTATATAAATCCTGCATACTTATAAATATAAATATAAATTATACATACAAAAGAATCATTTTTTTTACTAATTAAATACAGACCGTATTTTTTTGAACAATGTAAACTAAAGTACAACATACTGCAGGCTTTAATGAGCAATGAGCCAACCATATTATAACAACTAGAAAATGTCCTTAAACTTTTTTGTATCCCAAACAAAATTAAAGACACCCAATATCCTACTTACCTATCATTATTAAGTGAAATAATAGATTTATTTTTCCTCAACTTCTCTAGACATCACTCCGCTGACCGCTTTTCAAGATACCATAAGAACGATAAAACACATATCAATACAAGCTTAGCAAAATACATGGGCAAAACAAAAAACAAAACTTAATGAAATTAAATCAACTGTTCTTCACTGGCCTAACTAACATCCTGATAGAAAAAAGGAAACCATCATCAACAGGCTAAGAATATGCCACACCAGAATAACACATGGCTACCTAATGTCTCGAGATGAGCCCCTCTCGTGTATGGCGTGCGGGTTCGAACTAACAATAAAATACATTCTCACGGAATGTCTTGCATACCTCGATGCAAGAAATCGCAATCATCTATCCAGCGATTTATACGACATACTGGACCTGTTCTCCAATCACTGAATCACCTGACATATTCGTGTTTCTCCAGGAGACAGGATTGGACAAACTTATTTAACCATTTGAAAAACACAATATTACTATAATATTATACTCATATAATTTAGACATTTATTGTTATTAAACATTTTCTATTATTATTATGTAACACCTTTCAAAAAAAAAAGTATTTTATCCCAATGGCCAAGTTGTTGAGGGTTATTTCTTTAATAATAAAAAAAAATTTTCTAAACTAGAGGTTTGTATTGAATAAAATTTATATTAACCCACGGTCCACCTATATATGAGATATTTGCAAATAAGCCATAAGGTGATAAGTTATACATAGTCGGAAACATGGAAAATTAAACGCGCTGGTGCCTACCATATAATATTTTTATAAGGTATATAACAACCAGTAAATTCACGCAAATTTAAATTATATTATACAATAAATTAATTACATTTTAAAAAAAAATGTATGTTATAATTCGTATACTCTCGTAAGAATACTGATAAATTTTTTTTGTAATTTTATGACTATACCTAATGCAATTTATCAAATCGTTTTATTTTAAGTTGTTTGAAAATATAATAACATATTTTGTTCTCTCTATATCTTATTCATTTTGTTCAAAATACGTTTGAAGTTCTTCATATAACTTTTATAAATGACATATTATACGTTTAATTATATTTATTGATATCCGATATCAAATTATTTATTTATAATAGGCAGGTACATTCAACTTTAAGACTTTAGAACTATAACAAATAATAGGTAATATAAAGTGTTATAAATTACGTGTTTTCATACTTTGAAAAAAAAAGTTTAATCCTCCAGAATAATTCTTTATTAGGTATTAAATATTAATAATGAATAGTGTTATAAAACTACATACACATATTAAAATTGATAGTTAAATCTTTCTAATCAATATGAGTATAATTATACAAACTGACATTAATCATAATAATTTTAATTGATACAAAATTCCTGTGAGTTGTAGTTTCATTAATAAAATGAAATTAATTTCAATAAATAAAAGCTTAAACATGTCACGCGTGTAAATAAACTCCAAACATATTTGTATTTAGTACACAATTAACATTATAGTTAACATTTATAATACATAATCAAAATTATTTGAAATTCTGTTATGTAATTTATATTTTAATGATTTTATTTTGTAAACGTTTAGTTTGAGGATTTGCAGAATATTTCCAATCTTCATTATATATTTATAATTTTCCAACGTAGTCCTGACTGTCCATATTGTAACGATTTGAAATTTTTTGTGTTTCGCATAACATGTGATGCCACATAAATAACACGACAACTCTTTAAATCCGCCACTAATGAGTGCAAACAACAAATCTGACCAAATCAAGTTCAAATCATTATTTATCTGATTTTCAACTTCAATGACCCAAGCTCCCGCGCCTTTATTCGGTTCTTCTTCCCACATAGGCTGTATTCCTTTTTTGAAAAAATAATAACTAGCCCCTAATGGTAAGCCAGAGGGCGGTTTTAGTAAATTGTAGGCCTCAATAAATTGAGTAGTCGTCGACACTTCGAATAGCTTCTGGAAGTTCGTTCTCCAATCCTCGTCCTTTGCGCACTTATCTTTGTACCAAAATGTCCAGTTAAAAGAGAATGAGACTACTGCACAACGTGTCATTTTTGTTATATATATATTTATATTAGTGTAGTAGTAGATAATATAGTATTGATATTAGTGTTATAGTTTTAAAAAATCTTTAAAATTTAAAAGTGAACACAAACGCTACAATATGAATGCAATAAAATGTTTAATTAATTTCTACATGAAATTTTGTTTATTTAACATATAATTTTATATTTATATTTATGTTGAGAAAACAAATAGCAACATGTAAATGCATATGCGTGTTGATAAATATTTATTTTTGTGGCTAGTTAATGAATAAAAAGACAGGCAGAAATAACAGGCAATTATACCTAAAACCTATAATCATATAAGTAATCAATCAAAAATAAACATATTGTTTAGGTTTATTACGAATATAAATTATAAATGCGTATGGATAATATATAAATAAAATATTTACTTATTCTGCATTTAATACTGTTTACCTATAGCATTAATTATGGTTGACCTTACTTCCTTAGTGAGAAATACTTATTATATTATAACGATATAATTTACATCCTTCTAAATAATTGATTTTTTTTTTAATTTTTGAGTTACCAATCTTTTTAAATTTATTCAGTTATGAAATGCAAAATGCAAAATTATTTTAAAACAGCGGAAATCAAATTTTACCATTAGACTAGGTAGTAAAATATAAGTATATTAATATTAGGCACTAATTAGCAATTATATAATATATACTTTATAGGTACCATGTACCTATTTAAAAATCAATAACTGGTGACAACTATATACTAGATAGGTACTTGTCATAATAGTGTATAATAAACATTAATAAACTATGACAGTAGAGGAATAGTATTGTTCACATAAAGCCTCTTCTGATGTCAGCTTTAACAGGAAAAATAAAAAAGTACCTGACACAATAAAAATTAAAAATATTATAGACCTTGATTCATAAATCTCATTTTCACTAATTTACAAATTGTATCGTATATACTATATATAAATATATTTATCAAACATCAATTTATTATGAATTCTTCAATTAATAATATTTTATGATAGGTACTAACATGTTTTAATTTATAATATGACTGTGATGTAGAATTCATTAAAAAAAAAAGGCGGGTCAATCCCGAAGTAAACAATATATTTTAACTCCGGGGATTTCTTTTTAAATGATTTCTCTTAAAACACACTCACATACACAGCGTTAGTTAGGCATCTACTTGAATTATTTTAATACTCAAAGGACAATGGTCATATATAAAAATATGTTATAAGCATATACTGATATTTTAAATAATTATAATAGCATATAAGATTTATTTTATGATTTGAAGTTGTTCTATTGTACGAAGTGTTTTCAGTTATTAAATTGGTGCTGAGTGCTCTATAATAATGAACGCGAATAAAAATCGACGAGATTATTATAATGTAACCCAACAAGCAACGTAGAAAACAAATTATTATTCATGACATCTTCTATTGAATTATTTAAGAATATTTCTGGGGTTGTTTTTAAAGAAAAAAAACGCCGGAAGCATTTATCGTAATATTCAGGTACAAATATAATTTTAATAATAGACACAATCAAATCTTCTGACTTATAATAATATGTAGGTATAGTGAAAGTTTTTAATAAAAAAAAAACATATTTTCTCATTCTCACAGTTATTGTTTATTTTGATATAAAAAGTCTACCACATGTCACACAAACAATCAGTCAATAATTTATGATAAAATTATTTAATAATTGAATATAAACCAAAACTTTCATAAGTAACTACCTATAAACGTAATCGTTTAATTATTTATTCAATTATGTCGAGTATGGTGTTTGGATAAAAGTGAAAAAACGCACTGTTTAACATTTTAACCACGTCATAATCATACCTATGTAATACCTACACGAAGAAAATATGAGTAATATTTTTGGATATTTACCAAGTTTTTAGTCTGATGTATAAAATACATTATCAGTTTATTTATCGCAATCAAATCGTCATCGGTCGAAAATGACCATATAATATGTATTGTATAATATAAGATGGCTGAGTAATATTTGTGTTCTAACATAAAACACGATAAGAATATATTATTAGGATATTTTTTTATAGTTGAAATGCATAAAAACCATACATATATAATACATTGATGGATGTTAACTGTAGGCACAACGATCATTTTATTTTATCGATCATGTAATGAATATTGTGTTTATTACAATCTAAAGTTGTGTTTACTTTTGTTGTGTGGTAATTAATAATTAGTATACGATGTCATCTAATTTTTTTTATGCTTTTTTATTATATTATACGCATAGATTTAGATGAAGGCAAAACATTAAATCCATAAATAATAGAACCCCTGTAGACTCAAAATACTCATAATACATGCAGTAAGAAAAAATAACATTAACTACAGCCACTACAGGTTTCTATACTATATAATTATGTGTCTAGTGCGATTAGTTATAATTTCAGAAACCTATTCGCTTCCGATATAGATTACATAAACTTGATTTGAATAATGCCGTTTTTATGATTTTAAAAAATAAATAAAACAATATCTACTAAAAAGAAAATTAGTTAAATATATTAGTTTAATAGGTACTAGTAGTTTGTAAAATAAAAAATAAAAAAATTAACTGATATACCTATACCAATACCATAATACCACATATAACATATAAATATACATATTATATTAAAACTATCATGATGATGATTGAATTATATAACTTTTGTCTACTATTTAAATTGATCAATGAGCATTGGTTCACCAGATTTGATAATTTATAATTTGAATTGTTATTCTAATCGTTTTTGTGAATCATTAAGCTATTGATAGTCATTATAGTCTTTCAAATCTTTCGTGTTGTTATTATCGATAAGACAATGTTAATTTAAATAGATAAAAAGTCAATTTTTTTCATAAGAACACAACATGGAAGTAATTCAATGTAATAACGCCCTGCAAAAAATAAAAAATATTTGTCTCGAGGTTATTGGGGTTCTAGAGCTTAGATCAAGGTACTTCCTGGCTTTCATTTTATTTTTATAAATTCACAAAGAAATGTATTACGAATAATTTATGATACATATAAGTGGGTATATTATATATACCTACCTATAATTGCAGTAGTTTTATTTTTATAACTGGTCCACATTTAGTCCCATATTCGTGGATCGATAGATTATTAACATTCGCGTAATCATGTTGACCTTTTGTATTGAGCAGAAAACATCAAAATCGGAAAATAAAATATACATATTAATATATATTATAATATAATATAGTACTAATGAAATACCAGGAAATTGTCCTAGAGCATTCATTTTATTAGTATAGATTATTATATCTAATTATATTTGCGTATTACACCTACCTATAATAATATACCCATAGGTGTATTATATTATACTATTGTCTATTGTGTTGTATTTTATTATATTACGTCATTATATCAATATTATATTATTTTATTTGAATAGTGAATCATACAAAGAGTGTGTATAATAAAATGTAAAAAGCGTTTTGCACATATGATGCATGTAGAGGTGGGTTTTGGGTACCTATCATTTTAATTTTACTAAAATATTGCAGCGCCAACCCTTGAAAATAATATGCAAAAATCGGTTTGATTTACACGTGTCACATGGAAACAGTACCTATGTATTATAGAAGTTGAACCCATATTGTTCAGTCGTGCGTAAACTTTGACCCGTTCCGTGTGTTTCTATTCTGATATCATTATGTATTATTAGAGATGAGGCTGCATCATCAATCCGTCATTGCTTGAATCCTTTCACTTTAAGCTTTCTATACATCAGATTCGATACAAACCACGGTTCGAAGTCGTCGCGCGCGTTCCCGACAGTGAAATGATAATATTTACGTCTACACAGCTATATGTTGGCAATTAATTCATATTCGCGTTCACCCAAAATTTTTCGACCAAAAAACCGTGTTGATACTATACGTTTGATTACACGATCGACGAATTATGCGCGTTTTATAAACGTCATGCATTAAACGATTTAAACGATGAACATGCGTGCGAAGTATTATACTATTACCAATTATACAGAATTATATATATATATAATATATATATATATATATATTATATATATAATTTAAAATTTCGTTAGGTTAGGTTAGAAAATCTTTACAGTTTGTTCACGAGTCTCACACTCGTAGTTATTATTTTTATCGAAATCTTGATATGTATAACGTAGGTACCTACTTATCATAACATATAAAATGGCGTCACATACAGCATAGGTGACATTGCTGTTTATACTATATTATACATCTAATATGTGTAGGCAAAGGCAACACATACTAACAAATTGATCACAAATTCCGACCTTTCGTTATTAAACGTTAAATACCTATTTATAACTTTACTATTATTTTATCACTGTCACATATTTTATCGCTGACCTTTTTTGGGTAAAATTAATTAAAATATCGTTTTTACATAAGTAACTTGAGATATTACACAATTTTTCAAAAACTTAATAAATTATTATACTTTTAATGTTTTTAAACATTTTTTTTTTTATTTTTTTTTTTAGTGGCAACACACATACGTATAGTATTTGATTTTATATTCCTAAGTAGAATATCAAAAACCAAGTATACCCGTAACAATATACCAAGTAAATTAATTATAAGCATTTAAACTGTGTTATAATCTATTGAGTGGTGCGCAGGTACCCAGCAATTGCTTTATGCTTAAACAGTTTAATCCACTTTTGATAAAATAATCAACTTGAATGAAATATAACACATACTATGGTCGCGTTTCGTTATTCGGTATATGTACTCTCAATGTTAAAGTATAATATAGATGCCTACTACGTATAATAATTACGTTTACCTATACGGGACCGACCGTCGGGGCACATTCGCATATTATATATTATTATATAGATACGTATATAATAATACTCATTGGTATATATTATGTGCGTGTTTGTGTGTGTGTATAATATAGCCGCTGCAAAAACGAATACAATATCGTTAGGTAACACACAGCTCGTAAGTACAATGACGGCAGTGCCGCAAACAATATAAAATATCTGCGTGGAGATAATAATTGCACAACTCCTCAATACACGTACGATATATATTTTTATATATACAACACCTACAACCTATGTTATACTTATATATAAATATATATATTATATATTTATACGTGGTACCGAATATTTATTCCCCGCGAGTCTATCGTGTGCATATACCTACATAACATTTATATATATATATATATATATATATATATATATATATATAGGTATATATAGGGCATGGCATAGACATAGCGTTATATTTATATTCGTCAAGAAAGAGCTGCGTTTTTTAAAATGTGTTTAGAATAGGTTAAACGGCAATCATCATTATTTTGACAACCGATGAATGTAAAAAGCTATAACCACGTACAACAGGTAGGTACACATTTACCTATAAGTCAGAGTCCAACTATTATTTACTCGAACAGTCGAATAGAACGCATGATGTGTATAATTTTAAAAATAATACGTTTACCACATCTGTATAGCACTTACTATAAATTTGAAAATATAATACGTTGTCAATCGGTGATAAATCAAAAATCAAAAATCAAAAAAAAAAAATCTTCTAATACATACACTTGTGATGCCAGCGTAGGGCGATAATAATATATTTCAGAACATTATTAAGCTATAATATGTAATATTATAAAATTATATATTTACAAACAGCTACATCAGCTGTTTGTATTATAATATGTTTATTAGGTAGTTCATTGAGCTCGGTGATATCTGCAACGCGATGAATACAAATTTTGTAGGGTCTGACGAGTATAAAACTATAAACGAGTTACCTATACCAATATAATAGAAAGACAAACAATAACCATTTTGCTTGTGTGTGATATTGTTGTATACTTGAATTTGTCTATGAAGTCAACGGTGGTGTACGCGATCATTGACCGCGTTCGCATACACAATAACGGACACGCGCGTCGAGCCTCATCCGATCTTCCGATTTTAATATTAGCATTGATTATTGAATAGAGTCTACTCTATTATCAATGATGTTACTTTGGCAACCTCGGGGCTGATGACATATTGTTATGGGGGGATTTTCGCCCTCCTTGTTCAAATTGTCTATTCCTCAGGGGTATTACTACCGTATATGTGTAACAAATATTGTTAGGTATAAGGTATACGTATACTAGAGGTTCTCAAACATATTTTTCGTGGCCAAAAAATGTGTAACGCGAATCAAACACAAACTTTCATAAAAACGACTCGAAACAGTTGAAACAAAACTATTCAAGATTATAAAACGGTAATACGAATAATACGATAATATTATGATTTAAAATATCGGTAATATGATGATTAATATTGTGATTAAATGCTTCTTTATTTCAATTCATATTTTTCTATAGGTACTATTGAATCATAGTGTGTATTACCTTGATACCTGCACAGTTTTTAAGCCACTGGACACTGATACATTCTAAGTACTTACTACTTATACATCCGAGGTGACGTTACGAAGCTGATTTAGCGGAATGGTATGCCAGCCCATTAAAAACCTTTTTGTAACTTTGCAATGTCTAGTTGAATTAACGTTTTTAGGTCTAGATTCTAGAGACAAGGCCCATAGCCACATTCTGTATAGATTTATGACGAGTAACGAATGACCAAAAGTCTTGAAAAGTATTAAGGAGTATATTATACACACAGCAGCATAATATGCACAAAACCACCTACAGGTAAATATACAACGGAATTTGTATCGTTGTTGTTATACAACTCAAATGAATACGAAATAGTATAATGTGGAATGTCGAATGTGTTTGTTTATAACTACCTATAGACAAGTATATAATAAGTACCTACCTATTATACTTATGTATCCATGTATGAGCATTATATCCATTAAGCCTCTTATTTTCAAGTATACCCATAAATTATATAAATGTATCTATACGGCTCTTAATTCATTTTTATAACTTAAAACGTTCAAAATTATACCTCCTACTACAGTTGTAACTATATATATACCAAAATTCAATGTAATAAATAAAATGGTCAAAACTGTACTTCCTGTTGGTCAAACGGTAGAAAGTGATAGTTTTAATAGTGCCTACAACATCCTCCTCTAGTCATATACATAATAATATTATAAAACACCTATAGGTACGGCTGCAGTACATTTATATGTAGGTATTGAATATATAAGTAATGCATATTATATACGCACATATTTTTGTTTTATAATAATCTACGGATAGGAACGCCGGGTGAGTTGTGAAAAGTTGACAATCTGGTTAATCGGAAATTCGGAATTTAAAGGTCAACCGGATTGTTAAGGCGAGAAAAAAATACGTAATAATTCAAGTGTAGGTGCATTTATATAATATATATATAAATACGCGGAACGTCGCTACCACGGCGCCTACAGGCTTTAGCCGTGTGTATTTATGCACACAACAAGCTCGTGGTTGTTGTAGTCTAACTATATATAATAATAATATAATATACCATGCGAAACCATTAGACCCATCTAAGGTTACAATATTATAGTATCATAATAATTATAAAAAAATAAATAGTATTATATATTTATATATTGGGGTTGTGTTTTGTTTTGAAAGACCGTAGTCATCTATATTATAATATAAAACACAATACTGTTAAGTTGTAAGTTTGTAACGTTAAAATATATTTTGCAACGAAAGTGAAAATCTAAAATTCAATAATATTTTATCGTTACATATTAATCAGACATCGAACGATATATCGCGATAGTTATGAATGTTATGATGCTCACAGACGGCTGCGGCTGCGCGTGTTTTAATTGTTTAACATATTTTAGTAGTTATTATGCTATACTCGTTTCAAGAAATCGTTTTAAATTTGTAAATTATAAAATATAATATCGTCATAGCTGGTGTGTTAATGGCCGGTAGTCAGGGCCGGTGACCCGGTGCCAGAAGTATTCATATAAAATTTATCATACGTATATTTTACAAATAGCAAGCGTGAAATAAATATTAATTCATCGGTTGTAAAAATGTCACTGGAAGAAATACTCCGATCTATTATAATATAATGGTAATATTAAAACTATTCTGTTATATTGTGTCAGATGTCTTGTAAAATATAAAAATTAGAAATTAAATATAGTTAAATACGCATATATAATTATATAAATAATATAGTAATAATATCAAAATAAACGATGTGTAAAAATGCAAATTATATATAGGTGGTCGGATCCTTTCATTCACACCATAAATCAAAACTTCTTCAAAAATCTATTCAACGAATGAAGACTGTAGTGATATACCACCGTCATCGAGTTCTACAGAATTCTATATCCAAAAAAAAAAACAACTTATTTTTAAATTTATAGCACACGCGATTATTACTTTTGTATTTTATAAGTTGTTCACAATCGCAATAACCAAAAGATTAATTATACGTAAACATTATATTCAATACAAAAATGTACAATGCGCTTAGCCGCCATGATATTTATGCGCATAAATTTATTATTTTGTTCTCCACGGGACGAGACAAATAGCGCGTACCTATGAACTTCATAGCGGAGGAGGCGTCGACCGCAACAGCACGTGGTGTCGTATGTAATAATTTATAGCGCATCAACAATAATAATAATATATTAACTGTCATTGTTGTTCTTAATTTTCGAATCGAATGAAAAATGGGCCATGAATTCACATAAAAAACCGTGGGTTTGTTATTCGCATTGTTTATTTTATTTTGAACATAATATTAATAAATTGTGCTTTTCGAGAACTACGATACAGGCATATAGTCCAGGTATAGGTAGTAGGTACAGAAACCTATGTAATTTAGGTAAGGTACTACCACGGAGTACAGATAACGCCGTACGTACATCTTTCAATCGTGAGAGTATATTATTTTCTCGGCACCTCCGCGTACACGAAACGTGTATTCCTACCTATATTGTACGGCTGCAATAATAAATATAATAAATTTTACACAATTGCTATTTATAGGTACAATATTAACGATTTGACCCCTGCGGATTTCTCTGCTGAGTTGCTGCTGGGCTTTGTGGACATTGTCCGACAGACAGTGGTAGATTTTGAATATCGCATCCGGTATGTATAATATATGCTCACTGACATAACCACGTGATTAATGACAGTTTAAAAACAGCTCGAATGCAAATAACTCAGACTAGAAAGTTCATTTTGGGGATTAAATCGCATTCCAAGAGTTTGTTTGTGTGTGCGTGTATCTCAAAATATCGTTCAAGACAATATAATATTATAATAATGGCGTCATTTATACCTACGCTGGTTATAGGTGCCTGCAGTGAATGCCAGTGATTCAGCAAATGTTTTTTTTTATGTTTACTTAATGTCTACTTAAGGCTTAAGCTATAAGAAGTAGTTACATGCGGTATTTGTAAATTATGAAGATGTTCAACGTCGTGTCTTATGTCATTATTGAAAAACTTTATTGTATAACTCTTCAGTTCTTGTTGCAGTCGAGTCGGGAAGGGATAATGTGTTACCGAAATGATTATAATCGAACAAGTATTTTATCTAACGATTGCAAATTCCCAATACTTTATATACGATATTATATTTTATAAATATTTTTTAATCCTCAGGAATAATCGATGTCAACTAAAAATTGGTTTAAAAATCAATTTATGTATACTATAACAAACTAGTTTAAATAACTTTTTAACAAATATAGCTAAACAAATTTTATAGAATGCAAATATTTATAAGTACCTAATCGTATTTTTAAATTAATAATTATGTATATATGTATATACTATTTATGAATGTATATATGATATTTATCAATAATTTAACAATCGATTAGACCTCAATTTATGCAAAGTGAAAGTATCAAACGATATAAATAAATTGTAATACAAATTAATATGTTATTTTACATATAGGTAGGTTCATAGTGTTCCATAATGTTCAAATATTTTCGAGTAATAATTACTGCCGACATTCTATTACCTCTGCTCTATTAATAAATATATATAAGATATCCAATTTTTATACCTACTACAATAATATTTATATTATAAAAATATAATTGCCAACGTTAATTAAGTAATGTATTACTTATGGTATTTAATATAGTTCACAGTAGTATTAATTATTATGCTATATACCCATTTATTTCGGTAGTAACCTTCATGATTTGCATATTCGTTACCTAAACCATTGATCAGTACTTATACGCTGCAATGCATTTATGATGAAAGTAATTACAAACGATAAGAAATATAACTTTTATATAACAATCTATGTATAGTAGTTTTTTATTCATGTAAATAGAATATTTTATTTATAATAACAATAATTAAGTGTATTGTGTATGATTATATACCTAGTGTTATTATTTTTTTTTTTTTTTAATTAGAGAAATCAAGTACGTAAATTAAAATTAAACGTTGGCTACGGTTGTTGGATACTTAATATAGTTTTCGTTAAACGTTACTTTTTGTGTAACAATTATGTCATATATCAGGGTCCTGATACCGGTAAGCATATAAATGTGTTTTTGTAACAGTTGTTTTTTTTTTAAATATTATATAACTAACCAATCACAAACGAATAATATATATATATGAACTATTTTCTCCAAACTCGTGTTATATATTTATCTATTACTTATTAGTCATTACTAGAGCTCGGATTTATATGTAAATACATATTTTTACTGTACTAGACAAATTAATTTAGGTAAGTGATAAATTTGTTTCAAAGGATTTCCAATGAAATTAACTATATTTTATTTTGCATATTTTTACATATTTTTTCACGAGTACGTCATGTTTTTACATATTTCTCAATAATTACATTTTACCCACATATTTCGCCAATTTGTACATTTGTGATATTTTATTATTTATTAATAATTATTAATTGTATACGACTCAATTTTTCAATTTTTTTTTTCAAATTTTCTGTTTTTTCAAAAGTATAAAATAGTAAGAAATTAATACCAATTATATTAAACTTAAACTATGTTCTATATTTATGAACTCAATATACGATAGATAACGATTTATTATTACGTGTTTGCGTTTGAACCACTGACAGTAATGAGTAATGACTCATTACTAATAATATATATATATATGTATATATTAATGATATTTTAAAAGATTATGTATGCATTTATGATGTATAAAAAGTAAGAACTACAACATCGGCCTACATCATCCTTTTGACGTTGAAATTAATTAATGATCCTAATGACGCAACATATATTATCATTACACTTTCGGTTTTGTCACAACACATAGTATCTTCGACATCTACGATGTACATGTATCATTATTACCATCATCACTTTTATTCAGCGTCAAAAAAACAAGATTAATATAGATCGTGTTTACATCACGTGAATAAAAAATCAAACGATTCCCTGCACCGTGAAGATTCAGAAGAAGTCGCGCATCACCTTCTTTGGCTACCGGTCAGGCGGTAGTCATGGTCGTTTGGCAATTAAAAAAATAATAAAATAAAAACGAATCCACGTGTTTGACTGGTGGTTATGTTATGAAAAAAAAAATGTAAGAAAATAAAACCGGAATTATTGTCTATCACTTATAACATAGATATAGTTATGTCACCGAATGTATACATATATAAGTACTATGTATATACTATAGGTAGATATATGTATAAATGACATTCCGATTTTATGAATAATATCAAAACGCATTATATTTCAGATTTTCTGTTTAAGGAAAATTTTCAATTATCATAATGGTTCGTATATACCTATACGAGTATAGTATATATACGGAATAAAGTGATTTTTTCGACCGGAAAATACAGCTACGAGTACACACACTTGTTGTATTTTATAGATATGTATACGATTACGGATTACTATGACTTTATACATAATACTACGTGATTATATTATTGAAAACGTAACCGCAGCGCGATAATTGTTTCGATATGAGTAGAGGTAATCCGAACGAGATGCTAGCGTTAAAGTCTCCTGGCGACACAATATTATTATATTATGACGTAATGTGTATAATATAATACACGATATACTTATATAGGTATAGATATGTGTAATAAACTTGCGGCATTACTTATATTGGCTATCTCCTACGCGTTTCATTATAGTTGCAGACTAATACGGAGAATAAAACAATGTTTTATAATTTACCAACTACTTATTGTTAAACACGTTTTGTTATAAAATATTGTAGGGCAGAATTTGATCATTTGTTTCCTGTGTTAATATGTACTTATTGGCTATTGCACTACACGCGGTATTATAATCGACAGCGGCAATGACGATTGACGTAAAAGTTTGCGCCTTCCGCTTTCTAAGAGGGAAAGCAAAACGCACGCGCACCTTCACTGTATAGTCACCACGGTATAGGAGCACGTTGCGGTTTTGTCGTGCGTTATAGAAAAATCTATATACCTACGATCTGCACACTAGCTAGTATAGGAAACGGTAGGTGAATGAATTATAAAAAACTATTCCATAACTATACATATTTAAATAATAATAATGCTACAGCGTGTTACTGGAAGATGTAACGTATGTGTAGCGTAAGTCTGCGCAAGACGACTGAATAATATATAAGATAGATCTCATTTTGTACATATATTAAAGTATTATATACCTGTCCTATTTGAGTATGGGTCATCATCCTATCTTATATGTATCTAAATATTATAATAATATTGATGCTATACTACCTACATACCTGCAGTACAATATTATTAAAATAATAATAATGATAATATAAAGGATTGAAAAATTGAAAAAGTTCTAAGGGCGGCTGATGCACCATGGTGTTATATATAGGAAGGTACTTACTTAGCTGATGTGCGACGTATATATTCCGGCCGGCTGATAGTTCAGCAGAAACGAACGAGACGGCGTTATCGCACGCACGCGTACAGCTTCTGCAGGTGTGATGTACACGCACGCGGTCGTCGACGTACTGACACGACGATGGTGATATGATAATAATATTGTACTATTGCGGCGGCGATAAATGTGTATGTCTATACTGCGTGACGGTCGTGCGCAATGTGCACTGTGTGTATAATAACATGCGATATATTATTATACGAAGACTGTGCGCAGTGTGTCGCCACAGGAATATAACATGCGACTGCGGCTGTATTGCAGCGGCGACGGAGGACTCGTCAAGACGTGCAGTTCATCTCGTCGAGCAGCAGCACCACAACTATATAATAACACGACGACTAATACGCAACGCTCGTGTGCGGGGCGGCGTCGGCGGCGGCGGGTTTGACGATCGGCGCGCGTCCGCGAAATAATGCAACGCGTTCTCTCGTTGTCTTGCAGCAGTGGAGTTGGTGTGTGTGTGCGTGTATGTGTGTGAGTGCGCGCGCGGGTGTGTGTGTGTGTGTGTGTGTATAATATTAATATATGGTCGCTCGTCTCCGGGGGGGTATATATATGACGCACTGCAGGCCACCACCACTGCTTCGATAAGATCGTATAGTGCCCCCCTCCCCCCCGCGAGAGTGCGACATATTTTAGGTATCTAGGATATTTTATTGTACCGCTGCAGCACAGGACGCGGGATGTCGGGGCTGACGCCCTCTCCTCTGTACTTACATACTCGACGACTGCAGCGACGACGATAATATAATAATAATAACAACGATTTTCGTCCGGGGGTATCGGGCGATGCAATCCTGCTTATAGCGACATAAATCATTTATATATATATATAGGTATGTATAAGTACGTAGTTTTTATAAAAATAATTTAATATTATTCTACATAAGTGTAGTGGCTGCACGCGCGTGGCAATATAGAGTGGGCGAGTGGGTACACATGAGCTCATATCGCACATATTATGATATAATATAATATATTATAATATGTACAATTCGTATAATACAATGTATATGGTGACTGCAGCTGCAGCAGGTTGCATGCAGTTATGTATACATGCATATTTTATACTATAGTAGAGTCGATATATATATATATATATACAATATTATACAGTACCTACTATACGCACGAATATACTAAAAAAATGTATTTTTTTATAGTTATATATTTAGATAATAATATGTATAAGTGTGTATTCGTGCCCCGGTGTATATACGATATAATATGTAATACACGGTGCAGTAGAAGCGACGGTGTGCGAGTGTGTCTGTAAAGGAAAAGGAGGAGAGGCTGTGTGTGTAATGGATAATAAACGAAGGACGACCACTATATAATAGTATTATATATATTATAATACAGTGCGCGAGAGGAGAGGTACAAACGCGAGTGTATTATTATTATTATTATTATTATTTACGGCCACGGTCGGGGCACCCAAAGTCTTCACACGAGGTGTATCTACATATTATACACCTGATGCTGCATCATCAGGCGTAGCGTTTCACTTTCGACGAGTCAGCGCCCGTAACAGGCAAATTTTTTTTCTCCGACGGTGGAGGCGTCCACAGCGGCTCGGGTCGAGGGACCGGTCTTTGGCGCCTAAATTTCATATACCCGTTCGGCGCGTCGTTCGTATTTATTATTATAAATACACTAATACGTATAAGATAATAATACGTACAAAGATTGTAAATGTACCTATACGTGTATTATATTATATGATGTGCGTAAATGCATAATTTTTGCTTGTTTTTGCTATATTCTGTATACCATCGTCAGCAACAGCGACAATAATAATATCTTACACCCAATGTCCCATGTTGCCACGGATTCCCTCTAAAAAACATATAATACATAATAATATAATGTATCATAATATTATTAAAACAGGTACCTAATACCCATTTGCCTGTTTACATCATATCGTATTTATAGGTAACCTATAATACTGTATACTGCTATAACGTTTGACATTACGTTAGAAAATTAGATAGATACTTAAAATAAATATATATACATATGTATGTATGTTAGATAAGCGTGCAGATGTATAGTCGAGATGCAGGAATGTGCACGGGTATATAATAAAATATATATATAAGTACGTATATAACATATAACTCATAGGTAGATTCACGCATAATATATATATATTGGTGTATATATATAAACCTAATAATAATATATATTACGATATATATGACTATATGTATATGTACATAATATGCACACGCCGAACCTATTTTGTCATATATACGACATTTTTGTTATATATCATATATGTATCAGCGCTGTTCCGCAATACCTATATAGAATGCTCAAACCGGATGCGGAGTATAAAAATAATTGTATGCAAAGGAGTTGTACGTAACTTATTCGTACTAAACATAACTACACTTATTATTATAATTATTGTTTTATTATGTCGTCCCGCGTCGCAATGAACTTGGCCCAGTGCAGTACCTATTTGCATCCATGTGTGTGTGCAACATACGGGACAAGGATGTTTTTTAGAACGCTAAACACTATTCCTACAATCCTACATATGTAGCTGCAGGTAAGTACCTATATATGAGATATTATAATATACCTATATAGGTATATGTTTAATATAATAATATGTAGGTATATACACGCATGCCCGATGTATCGTAATTTTACCTTTAGGCTTTGGCGTATCGCGTATATAATACATTATATATATATATGTATATATATTTGAAAGTACATACATACGTTGTACACATGAACAACGTACTATTCCTGTACTTATAATACATAGCTTAAAGTTTTATACATACCTCGAAGAAATACTGTACAAAATAGCACCTATATATATATATATATATGTTAAATGCACTTTATGCATGCACAACCCGCGACGATTTATAACATTTGATAAGTAGGTTCTTTGTTGTTGAACGACGATTATTCGACCATCTAGTTATTACTTATTATAATAATTATCGATTGCGTGTACCAATACAATAGGTACCGTAAATGTAGCAATCAATGAAATTCAACATGTCATCATATAATACGTTTACCTATGACGTGTAACAATATTCCATAAATATCTAAATAGTGAGCATACCCATATTATGAACATGTTATTATATTAATAAATCAATTTATAAGTGAAACAACATTTTACCTACAGCTAGGACCAGACGATTCACATAATTTACTTTTAAAGCGTATTAAAAAGTCAGACGAAAAATAATAACACATATAAGTTATCATACGACTTATAAGGTACATGGAAAGGTATAAGTTAATGTTTTTTTTAAAGACCGGTAAGTAGATGTCGCTTTGCTGTGCAGTAGGTTACATGTGAGTTACTGCAATGGATGATGGTGTTAAATTTGAGTTCAAAAATATAATGTCATTGTATACGAAAAACGATTCTGAACGGAAACGGTTTGTCAGTCTAGGATATTTTATACTATATTAATTATGTTAGTACGCCTAGCTAGATATAATAATATTAAAAAGCATTTTACTACATTTTTTGTTTTTTTAATGAGGTGTTTTAAAAGGTTTTATTAATAAATCAACTAAATTAAAACTGATGAATAAAATCATTGTTTATTTCAATAAATTTTAAACTATCTATGCGTTATTCCTACCATTACTCTGTGTATCATCAGTTAAGTTTACCACCAAGGATCTGCAGCTGGGTGTATAAGAATGTATTATAATGCACGAACACACTTACGCACTGTTCGGTAGTTCGGTTTTAACCATAGTGGTTGAAATCATCCGATGGTCCAGTTTGATCGAAATACGTTGTTTTGATTTAGACTCACACTATCTTTTTTTAAATTTAAGCGCTTTAAGAGGACACTACATCCGCATGTGTTATCTCCGTCCTACAAATGTAAAACATTGCATAAACTGTTTTACACGGAACATCTATACTCCCTCTGTATCTTCAATAGAATTACTAAAATTCTACAAACCATAGGGAAGAACTTTGTCTAGTTGAAACGTTTTTATTATTTAGATAACTATACAATTAAAGTTATCAATTTAAAAACATTAAGCTTTTTTTGATTTTTTCAATTATTAAACATTATTTGTTAGTGCTATCAAAAAAATAAAGACAGAATAACACTTATAAAATTCTTCCCTGTGGTTTGTGGAATTTTGTTTATTCTACTATAAATAAAGAGGGTAGAGGGAGTATATATTTGTCCCTCGCAAAACGATTTTTGCTTTGTTTTACATTTCAACATTTGTAAAACTGAGACAACACATACGGATATAGCGTAGTCTTCTTAACGCACTTCAACTATTTAAGAAGAAATAGTGTGGTTCAGTCTAATTCAAAACAATTTATAATTCTATAATATTTTATTACTTTGGGTACTGTTTTAAGCGATTCATTATTAACTATTAAGTATAATATTCACATTTTTAAGAAATATTTATGATGAATGTTTGACGGAGTTTTAAATTTAATTTGCTACAAAATATTATACCATTCAGTAATTTTACATATTTAGCTATTCATAATTTAAATCCAAATTACATACGGCTGGATCTTAGACATTTTAAAACGACTTAATGTATCTTACATAAAAAGAAAGAATTTTAAATAAAATGTACTGATTGTATTGTTCATAATACAATATTTTTATAGGTAGTTGATACTAAAAATAAATTATTCATATGTAAATTCCTAAATTATTCTCCCTGCCTCTTAAAATATAAAATTTTAGGACTTTCATAATAATATATTGAACATTTTTAAACACAAAACATAATCAATGAATCATTAAATCTTAAATAAAAATATTTAAAATCAGATAATTCAAACAAATGTAATATTATAATTATCTATAAAATGCATTATAGGTACAGACGTCTAGTCTGAATAGTTTTTTAATGAGATGGTTAGCTAATTAAATTGTAATAATTGACCATTTATAATCGTGTTGACGTTTGTTTTATCATATAATAAAATATATTTTTCTTAAATTAAGAAAATGTGTACATCATTCAATGATATATATAGAAAATGAATGTCAAATTTTTAAACGCTAACATTTTCTTCATAATTTATTATTAGTATTTTTAATTTTTTACTAGGTAATAGGAGAAAGTTTATTAATATTTTAAGATAATGACATTATAATGAAATAAAAAAGCTTCTTAACATTTAACGTAAAATGTATTAATTTTTACTAAATTAAAAATAAGTTAAACGCTAATTATTATCATGAATAATTTTCAAGATGGCTGGAAACAAAATTATGAAATAATTACTGCTCGTTAAATATGTGTCCTATTACTCCTATTTGAATTTCTATATAATATAATGTAGGTAGATTGAAAAGGCGTAGCTAGGTATGAATTGAACTAAACAGAAATATTTTTTATTGTTCTATCATAATAGTCTATAAACATTATTTTTTAATTTACAAACTAAAATTAGATACTTTCTAGTTTAAAAAAATAATATTTTTATCTCTATTTTATTACTAGTCGATTATCGTTCATTATATTACAAGTATAAAAAACGAAATTTATTAATTCGTTTTATGAAGTACCTATAATAATAAATAATGATCAATAAGTCAAAGGATTTTTAATGTATATGTCTATTTTTTACAAGTATATAACATTTAAATTATATCTATATTTTGTGATCGTGCTGACAATCATTGCTTAAATCAAACATTATGCAAGTATATTATACTATGTACAATGTACATTGTACAATATGCTTAAGGCATTGATAAACAGTGATACTGCAGCTTAGTGACGTATTTTTTAAAACTCGTTTCATTACATTTGGCCCAATTCAACTGAAAAACATGAACATTATACTAGTTTAAATAAATTTTCAGCTGAAGTTATTTATCGTATGCATTAAATAATCCAAACAGTATTACTCAGTAATTTCTTGGACTTAAATTACTCACGCCCAAAAGTAAATCATACTCATTTATCATAGGAGCATTTAATTTTACATGGTAATGGTTAGAAATGGTTACTCATATAAAAGTTATAAACTACTCATCCTACCTTGCACTATATTCACGAACGACATCTCAATTAAATAATCTTGGAGCTGAGTAGGTTACAACTTACAAGTGCTAGTATTATAGAGGTCTAGGTCATGATTACAGCTTTACATAAGCATTAATTTTGGTCAACCGGAGAATATTATCTAGAATAACGATTTTTAGTTACCTGCTGTACGATAATATTAAATAAAATATAATCATATAAATTAAAAATAAAAATATAATATACCTATTACATTATATTAGGTGTTTAAAAAATCCCATATATACATGACATTAAATTTGTGACATATACCACCTACCTAAATATTTTTTATTATATAAATATTATACCTACTGTATAACCAAATTTGTCATAAATTTGTATTTGTATGCACATTATACTTAAATCAAAATATTTCGTAACCTTTAGAAATCTCTATACTTATTATGTATGTGCGTATGGTGATACAATTTTCACGAAACTATATAAAATACGGTAATACGGTATTTTGTAAACTGCGTACTTATACCTATTTAAACCTATACAGCTGTTGTGTTAGTGTTACATAGAGTGTCAAAGCCTACTTTTGTACGCCTGTCTGTTATTACAATATACGCGCGTAGGTACTACCCATACTACCCATAAATTATATTAGTATTATTCATTATTTTTGCCTAAACATGTCGGTATATTTATTATTTACGAGACTCGTGAAAATCGTACTCGTAGTCGGTTATCGTGGATAAGTAGGCGTGCTAACCTATATATTATTTAGCCAGGTTAGTATAGCCTCGGCCATTATCGTTAATTAAGTTAATTTGATGCGGGACGTCTTGCTGAAATGTTATACCGCGGTATTGTAGACCGTAAAAGTGTAAACCATCGTCATAATGTTTAAGTATCCATGCTATGAATATTGATCATTTAATATATATATATTATATATACAGCGTATAAATTTTAATCAAAACTACAACAACCAGCTTCAATCACCTACGACCTACCCTTCAAAGCTATGATTTACTATACACTTTGAATTTAGAAAATAATAGGAACATTTTTTAATTATAACATTTACTATATAATGTTGGTATTTTAGACTTACTGGATCAGATAAAATCACTCCATACTGCAATACTGCGAAGTGGTACAATATCATTCTAATGATCAAATAAATAAATACATTTGAAAAGTATTAGGACCACCTTGAATGAACATCACGATAATCATATAATATAAAAATGTTAAATAAGACCTAATGATAAAAGAAAACAAATACATCATAATGTTGTAAAATTCAAGCTGAATTCGAACATTCCCATTGGATCAAACTTTGAACTTTGTTAAATCAGTTTCAAAAATAATTTATTAATATGTTTTTACATACTATAAACTTGAATTGTATTGATTTGATGGTTATTAGTTTTAAATTTCTAATAAATTATAATTTATATCAATTTATTACAATTCAAATAATAAAAAATAAACATACCTAATATAATTAATAGCTATACCTACACTAAGCATTATTATACATTGTTAGTTGTTAGGTACCTATACCTTATTATATAATATAATATAACGGTGTAATAGTATCTTGATTGAATCCTATACCCTATCACTTATTATTGTTATAATAATTTATAGGCAATTACAAATTAAAATGTTTATATTGTATACTATTCACATTTTAAGCTTATTGTTCGAAGACTAATTATTATTATTAATTATTCGTACCTAATACCTATTACCAATACTAACAACAGATATAGTTTCTGTAAGCATCTATGTTGGCAACTAAATCAACTATTTACCTATTGGCTATTTGATTAAATATTGATTTCTACAATATAAGTATTGTAAATCTAATAACTAATAAGTAATAGGTAACTTATAAATAAAGACTGATGATAAACATTAACTATTTAATGCATTACCTTATAAAAGGTGAAACAGACCATTATCTATTTGTAGTCATTAAATTGTATAACCTAATGTGAAAAATTGTTGGTTTGCAAAATAAACAACGAATAATAAATTTTATGTTTTTTTTTTATTTTTTTATTATTATTTATTCAATAAAATTTCAGTAGCCAAATCCATTGAGATTTGCAAACAAATATAAAATATTTACAATATTAAATATTATACTATAAAAGATTATAAATCTTGTGCAATAATTAGTTTTACAATTTACTTAGTAATTTTGACAATATGATCATAGTCGACCATTGATTTAATTATTATATATATTATTAGGTAGGTACTAATGAATATTATAAACTTGTTCATAGAAATTATCACTATTTTGAGTAATATGTAACACATTTATATTATATTCATTTCTTTTAAATTGTAAGATTATTTTTTATATCTATAGGTACATTTAATTAGAAACCTAAAATATGATATATTTCAAACTATTCAACATTTTAACGTTGATAAATTCATGGCTCATTAAATTCGTTTACACATGCACCATTTAATTGAATCTCTGAGGAAATAATATCACATTTCCGACGACCTTAAAAGTTATTTTAATTCTGGTAGTGAAAGTGATATGTGTGTATATAAATACGTTTTGCTCAGTTTTAGTATAGTCTTATACATTGATAAGTATTGAAACCTATTGCCTATTGGTAGATATAAGTAATAATAAATATATAAATTAAAACGTGAACACTTTTTTATTTGCTTATCTTCAAAATATACAATTCTAGATAGGTTAAAAATATTGTGTAGTGGTTAAATTATTTAAAATACGATACAGCTCTTTACGTGTTTTGAATTAGTATAATAATACATGAACATGATTTATCATAATATATTAATTAGATCTGAACAGATTATTTACAGCCATTCTTGGAGATAAATATAGGTAAAAAATAAAAACGAAAATATTTTATATAATTTTTTTCTACACAAAAAACTTCATAGTTGAGTTAATATTTAACGTGTAAGCTATCCAACTCTAAATAGCTGATCAAAAAATTATGTCAAACTTCCATACTATATAGTCTAGAAGTATAAAATATTATATTTTATATTTTACACTCGTAAATTGAAAAAACTTCACTTACACGCGCGTTTGTCCGATTACAAGCCGTATCCAGAATACTTAACCTGAGGCGTTTTTCGGAATACTCGTATACATCCACTTTCATTTTTTATTTTCATATTAATCATTAAAAAACGAATAGATTTTACTCGATGTCTTAATAAATTGATTTTAAATATGTGATACCCACGAGATGTTTTTGTAGTTAATTATTTATCAGTTTATCACTAATCGATATAAACATACGAAACATATAGAAATATATAATATTATTGTACAATACACCTTTACAAATAATGTCTATAATACTTATTGTTTAAGTCTCATTTGTGAGCTCATATTTTACGAAAAAAATTTCATTTTAGAGCCTATTTTATCCTTTGATATAGCCTATCAAAATATTTCATATTTTTAAGCTTCATCATTCATCATAGTTTTAAGTCTTAGCATATTTGAGTACCTACGTCGCGATCAAAATTTGGGATTTTTTTTTTCGCAACGATTACCGCCGTCTTAATTTCTCCGAGGGGTCACCTGCAGTTGGGCCCAACCCTATAAACTTATTATATATCTATATAATATACGTGTCGGTTTAATGTGACTTTAAATTAAAATATAAATCGTTCAAATTATTATACAGGGTGTATACCTACCAAGTTGAACGAATCAAGAGAGACAATATTATTATACTATTAACCATTATAATATGTATACAACTCAGTAGGAGGCCATTTTTAGGTTTATGCTCTTATATAATTATATAATTGTTAATTACTGATAAGGCGTACTTGCATTATATCTATTCTGTAACACACTAAAAACCGTTGTTTTTGGCTTATAATAATATTTTTATACATAGCTGGGTAATATAATATTACGTATGACGTATCTATTGGTAAACAAAAAAAAATAACGCGGCGCGGTAGATTCGACACTTTTTCTCATATTACTATTACCCATAATATGCACAATAACATGATATTATTCACAGGCATACAATAATACACAGTGATTGAGTGATATACATAATCTTCTGTACATAAGGTGTATCGTTTTTGAACTTGAACGCCGAGGCAGGTGATCCCAATGACGGCATACTAATATCCTACATAATATACATAACTTGTCTACCCGTACAGGCGAATATAGGTAGGTATACACCAACTATTCGTCCTTGTTGTAAATACGCAAATATTTGTATAGGTATCGCATTCGGTTAAATCTTCTGGTCTTCCCCACATGTGTCAGTATATATTATATATAATATCACACGATGATAAACAGAACACAAACGCACAATAATGTGCTAACTACAAGAAATGCTTATACATATTATGTTACAGGCAAACATTCCAAAAACGCTCAACCGGTAGGTTGGTCATTTCAGTTTTTGAGAGGAGACAAAATTTTTTACCAATCTGTAATAAAACTGAAAAAAAATTTGACAGTTACATTTTTATCTCAATGCAAGTTGTATATAAGAATATACTATCTACAACCGTGCCGCAGACTATAATTCTTCTATTACCTAATATATACATAAATTAGAAATACATAATAAGTATACAGAAACAGATACCCAATAATTATTAACATATAAGCGGTAAACCACCAATCATAATTAAATTTTATTTAGCGATAGATAGATGCCTAACCCCCCCCCCCCATAACGCCACTGCGCTCAACCCTCTTTTATCCCTTAATTAGTATACTTCTGTTTCAATGATTTTTGGAGTTCTTAAGTAAGTACTTATGAGTTAACGTAAAGCATAATACACCATACTATTATTTTAAAATACTTAGATTTGTATGCCATTTAAAGAGAATCCTACATTATATATATATTATGTATAGGTACATAGCTACATAAATTATTCAATACAAACTTTTTTCTAAATTGGAACTTTTTATTTCGCTGTGAAATGCTTGGCAAACGGTTTTTTGAAAATATTTAGTCGAGTGTTTAAATCTAAATTCAAACGTGTGTCTTTTTTGAGTAACTAAACTTTTTGCACTATTAAGATAATATTATTAGATTTTTAACCAGGTATTATGCAGTTCGTATAGAATTCTTAAGACTTAAGACAGATTGAATTCTAAAAGATTTTAAATGTTGTAATGTTAAAATATTTTTTGACAATACCTATCCAGGGCTCGTCATGAGACCATCATACAATTACGACACTGCATTATGACCGTAAGCCTTATATAGGCATATGAGTTTATTTTTCTACAGTAAATTTAACATTATTTAAAAAAATATACAACTGCATTTATATTATAGTTACTGGTCTGGTACCTATACTCTGTATAGTTACTATGAACTGTTGTGCCCCTACGCATATTTAGTACAATAGTCAGTAAGGCATGACTGTGTGAGCATAATAGTTTGAATGGTAAATAAAAAATAAATAATGTACAGGTTACCGATTGGTACCTTAAACTCAAACTTAAACCTATTCATCAACAAAATAATGTTATATTATAATAAACAATATAGTTGCCTCAAATATTGATCAAATCGACTCCTGCTCTCAGCACCGATAGCCACTTCGTCGTCGATTAGTTTGAATTAATAAGAACTAGTTAGAACTTTATATGACATAAAATAAGCTACTTCAGTTTTTTTTTCTTTTAATACACCACAGTACAAAATATCATATTTATATCGCATGCTACTATAGGTTAGGCTATACTATAACTATAGGTATCGCATATAATTAATATATATAATTATAAAATGGTATTTCCTCATACGTTTCTGCGAGCAATAATATTATAATAGTTCCTATATTTATATAATACACTTATCTATAGGTACATATAATAAACAATAAGTGTAACTGACTTTTAGAATGAATTTTGTTCAAATTAATATTTTTATTTATTGATTTATTGATTTTTGTTCATTAAGTGACCCTAGCGCTACATGTATGATAATTTATATTTTTTTTAACAATGAAAATAAAAAATTAATTTAATAAAAAAAATTTTCGTATAAATTAAAAATAGCCTATTTGTGAATCTGATTATAAAAACAATTTTGATGGTAAAAAGATTTATTTAAGTCAAGTAGTTTATTTTTAGAATTTTTTTAAAATTCAATATTTTTTTGGTTAAATTAATTTGGAACGTAATGACTTTTAAAAAAATATGATTTTTGAAAATTTGCTGACATATATGAGTATATTTTTTAAATTATTTACATATAATATAATATTAACAACTTTTGTCATACGTTTAATTAGCATAATTTTTTTTTTTTTTTTTCAGGTCTTTCTGTAACAACCTCTATATTATATTATTATTTATTATTATAATCTGGCACACTTACGTACGTAATACATCTATACGTTTATATCAAAGTAGTCATCATACCTATAACCTCGCAACTACATTGCAATATAAGGACAACATATATTTTCGGATTAACCGATGTTTCACCAATATCATCATGTTCAACATTTATTTTTTCATTCATAATGCGTATATGATTTAAAAACCGTTGCGGCGACTCATCACCAGTCGCGTTGGTCACAATCTGCTACAATATGATTACAAATATTATAATGTCATACTTGCTCACATGAAAATATAATACATACATTGGTATAATTCCGCTTTCGTCGGAAAAAAGTCATGGACACCTCTTTATATTATTATATATGTTTAATACGTGGAAGTGTGTTATGGGGCTCTTATGACGCCATAGTGACGACAACATAATATTATAATTATCCACTTTTGTCTAATTATACAATATAATTTTACGAGATATGGGTAACATTATTCGGTATACATTAAGATGAAGATGCATTTTTACGAATAATGTCTATTATCCCCGCAACGGACATTGGAATTACTTAAAAACGTAATAACTCTTTAAGCTGAATGTTTGTCTGTAAACATTCACAAAAATATATGATCGTTCTTTTTAATTTTTATCGTAATGTTTTTTTATGCTAATAAAGATGTCCGTTTCCTCACGATTTCACCCAATATTGACTTCAGATCAATCCCAAACTCTAGTGCGTTTAATACAAGAGTACGATGAACAATTAAAATTTCCAGTATGATATAAATATCATATAACTTACCTTACTTACTAAAAAGATTGTAATTGACTTTATGACCTACCTATTCATGAACATATTATGTATACAAGTAATTATAATCTCGGTGGCGGAATATTGTAAAATATAGTGGCATTACTTAGAAATCATAATAGAATACAACAGATAAGTACCACCGACAATCCTTAAATATATGTTGTGTTGTAATGTTATTCCTACATTTTTTTCAGACCCATCAAAATTATTACTATATTTGCTAATTTTTTGAGAGACGTCACACTCACATATTTTGATTTCGTCTAACTAACATATAGTTTAAGGGTAAGAAATCCGCGCATAGCTCCACATTAGATATTTTTATATTTTAATTTTAAAACAACTTATGAAAATATTAAAATATACAAACAACTTATAGAAATTAAAATACCCATAGCTTACTTATATAATAGGATAATAATAGTCTTATCTGTATATAGGTACGTTTTATAATAAATCAATTCACCCAATATTCACAGTAGTAAACTATATATAAAATTTCAAATGAATATATTTTCAAATTGGTACCTAAATACTCAAGACGTGTAAATCTCCAATTTCGAGTTTAGTATTATTATTATTAGTAATTTTCAGACGGAGATAACAAATGACTATATAGCGTCCTCTCAAATATTTGAACAATAATACAATATTATTTTGTTTTTAACTATTCGGTTAATAGATCCCTAGCCAACTTGCTTCCAGAGGCAGAATCCCCAAATACGTCCCTGTAATATTGCGATGATATGCACGTGCAGTTTACTCGTGATATAATTTTAAAAGTATGACAAACTATTATAACAACGCTTGTCGGCCGTCCGGTAAAGTAGTGATAATAATTAAAATAATAAAATAGTGATAATAATACAACAACATATAAATCGAAAAACCGATACTAAAACGTACGAATTAAAAATCTAGATCTGGGTTAATACTAATAATAATACGGCACGGTTGCGCAACCACCGCCGCGCGCGCGTTAAAGGCGGACGTCGGCACTCCGCCCAACAAATAACCTACATTTTACGATATGTAAACGGTGAGCATTGTGCACGTGCTGTATATATGTGTGTTAATATAATACCATAAACCTATTGTACTGCTAGTCGTGTACAATAATATCATAAAATACGTCGCGATTGTGTGCGAGTAGGTACCTACGTTTTCGTTCGCGATTGCGTCCCCCTAAACGGACGCGTGGACGGATGATGGTTATGATTATCGCGCCCCCGCACGGAAATATTATAAATATTGTGATACAGGTATATACGCATATACCGCGCAGTAGGTAACCTAGGTATAGGTACCTATATACTTAGATCATACAGAGTATCCAAGTCATCTGAACCGCCGACGAAATAACCATCACGCGCGCGCGAAGTGCGAAGTGATAGTAGCAGGGCGAGGAGAAGTTTTCGTAATTTCTGGTTTTTTTTTCAACGGATATTTGTATACTGTGCGCCATAAGGTATTCACAGGTACCTAACTATATATTAAATATGTGTATATTATACAAAAGAACATTATAATACACGAAAAGACGCGGCGGCGATATACGCAACTCGCGTCGTCTTCATCTCGCCACATTATATCACCGCGAGACCCGTGGGTATCACCTACTTGCCTTACATATTATTATATTTATGCCTATTATATTATGGTACCGCCAGAGAAGACTGACGAAACGCGTCTTCTGCATCACTGACACCGTATCGAATGGTATACCTAATAACTATTCATTTATGCCGAGGTATCGACGAATGAATCGGAAAACAGAAGTCGATATTACATATAAATATAGGTTCTGCCTATAAGATGACGGTAACGCATAATCTTGTTCAATTTAAAAATGTGTATTAGGACGTGACAAGCAGTACGCGTGCGCCGCTGCAGCTGTTGAGTGAAGTTAGAAGGGTGTATAGTGTGTGCAGTGGTGAAATAATTTTTGAAAAGTCGATGTAATAATATAATATATATAGTCCACGTCTCTGCGTTCTCCCCCCCCCCCCACGACAGTCACATGGTTAGGGTGAACTTTTTTTTATCAAATTTTACACTTGCTGTACTGCATAATACACTTACGAGTATAAAATGTATAGTACAATTAATATACAATTAAATATTATATGGGTTATGCAACAAGTATATAATAGTGTCTATATGATTAGTATTACTGTCGATTTTATTTTATTTTAATTTTTTCCAGTTTTCTAGCCGATTCTGACACTGTATGAGCAGATACTAAAATAAGTATATCGGACAAGTGGATGACACTGTTTATTCGTATATTACCAAACCTAAACGCATCATTTATTATCCGACATTCTATACCAGGGGTGGGAAATTTATTTTAACGCTATGTGCCAAAAATTGCCTTTTTTCGTGTTGCCATGAAAAATGTTACATATTATATTATATTATAAAAAAAGAATTATAAATATATTAACTTATAGCTATGTGATTTAATAAAAAAATTTTAATTTGTTGAGTGCCCTCAAAATCTTTTCGCGTGCCTTGGATTTGCCATCCATGTTCTATACTATGACTTATCTGAATGACGGAATAGCATCATTAGCATCATACCTAATATTACGGATCCCCCGGATCTGAGAAAACCAACCATTTGCGTACTATTTATATAGTCATATAGAGTTTATATTTTAGACTCAAACTTCAGCAGCCACTGCAGCAATCGCGTCATTTGTGGGCGATTGTTTTATAATTTCAATTTTTTGACCGAATTTTTCTTGGCCCACAACCAACCTAACCTTTTTGTCTCCCCTTTAGTCTAGCCCTGCATAATCTACCTATACAATTTTACAACAAAATACATTCGACGCATGCATATTAAATTATACGTACCTACTTATACCGTTTATATTACTCACAGCGTTGTGTATATATATATGTATAACTGTATAAGTATTACGAATACTATTTATTTTTTTTAAATTTTCTCTGTTTTCGTTTATTAATTACGATATTATTTCAGTAATACCACAAATGGTATTTTTGTTCGATGAAGTTTATCGGGCGTTATACTTTCACTTAACCGACCGGTTTTTGCTGGTGTACGCGCGGGCGCGTATATATGTTCCATCGATAGTGTAGTCTTATAAATTCCGTATACGTCACACGAATGTGTGGTGATGGTGTAATGAGCGATAAAATATCCGTTTTGTCTTCAGTGCCCGACACAGCTATATATAATACATATTATACATACACCTAAATAATACGCGTTCGGTTGACGTGTACAATTTTAACAAACATTCGGAGTTAAGACCGACAAATAAATTCCTATTCACGTAGACGAATATAAACTATGTTGTATTATATCATGCTTATTATTATGAGGTAGGTCTCCACGAGAGCGAAGTCAAATACGTTTATAATTATAGTAGCAGCTTAATTTTCTACGTCTAGTTAGTATCGCCATTTGCCCCTACTCTATATATATATATATTAGTAAAATACATCCAACTTATAAATATTATTACCCAAATAACATCGTGTGTACTATTATCCGGATGAGACCATTGTAAAAACAAACCTATATACATAATACGTTATATGTGTTTGTATATAAGATATCATGAAGATGATTGTTATTATAATAGGTATGGATGCTGCAGCCTACATTACAGGTTAACATGTTTATATGCCTGTATATAACATTATAAACCCGCGCACATCAAAATTTGTTTCAGACGGGCACTATTATGACGGTTGGGCGAATCCGTTTTCGACCAAAACAATACCCTTCCCTTTTCGGCCAATTCACTTATCCACCAAATTTATAATAGGTCAATTCCCTTTTCAACCAAAACAAACATTTATATAATACATTTAAAATAATAAAATAATGATATACAATTTATGTTAATAATTATTAAGTATAATATTAATATAAAATCAAAGTTAATAATATATAGATATTCTTATATTTTAAATAATTCTTTACATTTTATTTTAAATTTACTATATATATTTTTGTTTTGTTTGAAAACGGACATGTCCATCATGACATAGGAAGTTACGCCAGTTATAATATAAACGTGTTTCAACTCTCGTTGGTGCTTAAATAAAATTAAACATGATAATAATTTTTAACCAAGAATAAAAACCGAAAGTGTATATTATTATATTCTAGGTGTGTACCTATGGGCCATATCTACAACACGATACGACCATCAGAAACTCATCCCTACAACAATATAGCCTATAATAGGTACCTATATAATATCTCAAAAAACGGAGCACCGACCTACTATCAATTTTGTCACTGTCAATATATTTTATTATACCTCCGTAAAGTCTATTTTTATTAAAAGGATACTTAAAAGTTAATACTTATACATTTGGAATTTTGGTTTCAAAAATTGACTCGGAAATAGGTACAAATAAGTTATAAACGAGTTCCAAATTTTAAATACATTTTAATTTAATTTTTTAAATTTTTAAGTAATCGACAATAATAACACCATAATGACATTAACTTTTCAGGATAAAGAGGAAAGGTAAAATCGGTTTTTTTCTTAACCGTCACCAAAGTTTGCTCATGGTACTATATATATATATATATATATATATATATATATATATATATATATATATATATATATATATATATATATATATATATATATATATATTATATACCTACGTAACGTATATTAATCATAATATGAACCTTATGTACACTAAAAAATCACAGTTCAATATATTGATTATTTATGTATTATTTCATATATCTAAAATTACTTTTCAGATGCAACGAATTGCAGGAAAGTGCGACAAAATATTCAAGGTAAAAAAAGGTGGTATGAACGTGACATTATAAGATTTAATTGTTAAAATATTTCTACAATACATATCAGGGAGACTTTTGTTTGGTATTAGGTAGATAAAGCAGACAAATCTCGTTTTTTTTATAAAATCATCCATGATGTAAAATTTACTGATGTACCTACTGTGTAATGAATATTTATCATAAAATATGGATAAATAAATATATTAACAAATTTAAAAACATCAATTTCAATATATTACCCAAACACCGATGGAAAGTTATTTAGAATTAGGTACCTTGTTAATGCAGGTATAAATGTATTTAAAAAAATTAAAAAAAATTATCAAATAATTATTACAATAATTTCACACTACTTGTAACATTCACCTATACAGAAAACAAATTGCGTGCCTACGATACTAGTACAATGCGTTGATAATTCATATTTTATACTAAAACAATATATAGCAAAATAAATAACAAGTCAATCTTATATTATATCCGTTGCTCAAGTACATATAATTTCGTAGAGCTATAACACATTCATATAAAAGTGTGATTCACCAAGAATGCTAACCCTCCCTTCCCCACAATTTATCATTCAGTTATGCATTTATTTAAATTCTGATTAATTAAATGTATTAGTATATTTCAAACTATATACCTAAATTAATAAGATTGTTATACCTATCAAGGGTATACAAATTTTTCTTTTCAAAGCATAACTCTTAATTATTTTCGCTCATTGTGCGGTATAACAAATATAAGTATGTATCAAGATTATTGTCACAGGAGTACATACCTACTAAGAAGATTTTTTTATTCAAACTTTGTTAAATTATGAAAATATCAATGTGGTGAGCCATAGAAACTATCCTTAGTGAATCTACATTTTGATGGTAAATATAACTTTTTACTTTTATATGCATATATACCTATTATATGTATAACTGTAAAGATATCATCGCCATGTAAATTTACCAGTACCAAAATATCAAACATCGTTTATGTCTCAACCATCGGGCAATATGTTTATTGAACAATTATTTTGAAAAGAATATAAGTTTGTAATTATTTGAACATCTGTTTGAGCTTGAAAATTTAAAATTGTTATAATTCACATGGTACCTATATTAATTTAAAATAGTGTGAGGTAATTTTTTAAGCATGCTAAAAAAAGATATATTTTTATGTTTAAGCTGTGCATAATATATTACCTTTACCTATATTCAAATTCTGATCGGCATTTTTAAGTCTTTTAATGCCAGGTCGCATGAATAATTTGTTAATTTAGTGGTTCAGTGAAATCTTATTATGGACAAATCACAGCTCACTAAATCAGGCATGATGACAGAAACCTACGGGTGCCTATTAGAAATTCTGCCAAATAGGCGTCCGAACTATAGGCCTTCGTGCCTATTCCCGCCAGACATAGCGCCATACGAAAGAAAAAAAAGCCTACTAAATCATAATTAAGGAACCATTAGCTCACTAGTCACTATTGATTCGTTAAATATTTAGTGATTGTTCAGGCAAGATGCAATTCCAACAATTATGTAAATATACTCATATAGATGATATTTTAGATTACTATTGATTTTCACAACATAATAATAGGTATAAGGTGTAGGTATCCTGTGACAAAACCAACATTTATTTTTCAAATGAGAACATATCTATCTAACATTTTTCTAAGTTACTCTATACTTTACACACTAAGAATAAGACTATAAGAGTGATAATACTTAAGTAGTATATTAAATACTTTGTAAATGAATACGAGCTCGATAATTACCTATAATAAGGTATGCATCATAAAATATTTATTAATTAAGTATTATTAATCACCAGGTATACTTAATCAAGTATACTCAGACTATAGTTTAATATCACAAAATGCTTGTTCTTTAATATTGCGACCAATATTTTTAAAACAAAAGTTAATAATATCGTTTTAAAAATGTTTCGTATTTAAATTTCGATTACAATTTTTCAACATTTTCGAAAAAAATGATTGATTCTCAATTTGAATTATAACATGTAGGTAAGTTCTCATTTAAAAATTGAAATATGTTGTGAAAAATCTAAATATTCAAAAATATTATCTTAACTGGACTTAATAATTCAAAAATTAAAATTTCAACATATATGCACAACTTAAGTCTTAAAAATCTAAAAACGGGGTGAGTTTGCTTTAAAAAATCCCCTTGAGTATATAGGTACTTAAACAATATTTAAAATAACTTCGCTTATAGAATTACCGCTAGGCGTTAAGAAAAGATTTTTTAAATTCAACTTCTAGAGAAGAAAATAAGGGGTTGTATAGGAATACAATAGTAGCGTACTAGCGTATTTGACCAGAAAATAATAGAAAATTCCAGTTTTAACGCAATATTGCTTTATTTTTCATTAAATGAATAAACGTATGTATTTGGCATATGGAATTATGACTTTTCTAAGTCCTCTAGATGATGTGCTTGAAAATTTGTTATTTCATAAGATTTTAATACATTCCTCATCAGATTTATCTTATATAATTTTGCTGGAATGAATAATTTGGGAGTATAAAAATTATAACATGAAGGCCAAAGGCCGGTTGTCAACCATTTCGTTTCTTTACCTAGTCTTACCCAGTGGCGTAGACAGAAATTTTAATTTGAAAGAGGATATAATATAATTAATATGTCCAAAATAAATCGTAGAGTGTACCTATTGGCTACTGGGTAGTGCCGCCGCACAAATATTATATTATATAAAAAAAAGTTCATTAGGGGATTCATCCCCTCTACGTCTTGCTTCTTGTTACGCTCATGATCAGTGTTGAATCCAGGTATGCTTCAGGGGGGGCATTCGCCCCCCCCCCTAAAAAATTTCTTTCGCCCCCCCCCCTGACAAATACAACTTTCTGACTTTCAACAAAATGTACTTATTTATTAAATGCACAATACTAATTTAAATATAAATAATTAATAGGTTTTTAATTTATTTTGTAATTTTTTCAATATTTATAATTTCTAAATTGTAATAAATTATAATAATACAATTTATAATATGTGACGAAATTAGATTAACCTTAGATTGATTTAAAATTTAAAAAAAAAAAAATTTGTTTTGTAGTTTTATATAAATTTGAAATGTCTAAATTATAAATTGTAATAAGAATAACGAACGAAGAAAATGACGTATCACCATTCACCAATGAAAAAAAAAGTGAGCCCCCCCCCCCAGAAAAATTGTCTGGATCCAACACTGCTCATGATGACTACCTATACCAGCTATATTCTATAATTCTGTAGCATTTTATACAGTATATACCACGCTATATACCAGGGTTGTTCGAAATGTGTTAAAGTTCACATGGAATTAAAATAAAAACCATCGTTTATTTAACCCTCAGTTAGATTCCAAACAATTTTTATAATTTTATTGTTTCGTTGATAAGCAACTTTAGTTTTTGAGAATATCAATTTTTTTATGCAATTAAAAAATTAATAACTGAATAACCATGAACTTGATATTTTTACTAAACATATTTTTTATTAGCATTTTCCAGACATGAAATATATTTAAAATATTTTGGTTTATTTGGTGGTACCTATTTGTAAAAATAATTTAAATGTTATACTTTTTTTAGTTTTTTTTATCAATAAACGTTAGTAAAAATTTGTATGATCAGTCAAAAATCTTTTAACTGTAATTTATTGTAATACAAAACTGAAGGTTCCTTAAAAGTTTTTCTTAAAGGAAAATACACGATGTGCAAAATCTTTATGCATGCGGGTTATTATCATTTCATGTTCAAATGTTCATAAAATTGGATATTACTAAACGAATAATAATGATTATTTATAATAGGTTTTTAATTGTTATTATTCAAAATGTATCAATTTCAGGGACTTAAAAATTATCATCATTACGTTTATTATCCTTTTTAATCGTCGAAATATCAAAATTATTAAAATATACCTACCTACATCTTAATTACCAACATTTTTCCTGTAACTGTTTGCAATTCAAACAAAATTCTCTGAAAATAAATTTAAAAAAATATCCATGTAGGTAAGTTATCCTAACCTAACCTACTTACCCTCGTTTTGTCAAAACTATGTAAGGGTTATTAAGAAGTCTATAAAACATTTTATAATATTAGGTGCCAAACTTTCTCTAAATCAGGCCCAGCTGGTTTCTATCGCGCGTGGAATCGATCCACATGAACAACATACCAGTTATATATTATATTATACCTATGGATTTTTTTTTTAATTTTTAAGAGCGGTGATTTAAATTATTTCGATTGTGATTATTTTAGTAAAATTATACATGCAAAGTATAAAATTAATATGATATAATGTGCCTATTTCATAAATATCTAGGTACCTAATTCATCAAGTTAATCGTGCTTCAAATATGTTCGAATAAGGAGTGTCATACGAATAAGAAACACAATAATTTATTTGAAATAAAATAAATAACAAAACAAAACAGTATGTCAGTACCTACTTATTACATAATAAGTTCGCTTTATTTTTACAGGCAGATCGAATATTAAATTATAGATAAGAAAATTGCATTGTCTTAAATTATTTATGTATACACATAGACATAATCGAATATTTTTCAAGTGCCAAATACCTACAGAATTATGTAATTACAGGAACGTACCATAACTGCATAAACATTCGTAATTTATATTTTTTATCGAATGTGTAGGTAATTAAATCAATTTTGTTTGGTTTAGCGATAAAATTAAGTGATTTAATGAAATGCTGCGAACTAGGTAAACAGATGTAGTGTAAGTATATAGCTATCCAATAAGACCATAAATAATAGATACCCTAAAGGCCTAAAGCATATTTTCGGGGGAAGATTACCCAATATGACATCATTCGGTCGTGAGTCAGACACATATTGTAATAGTTAGTATTATACGTACGTTTGCATAATTGTGAACTTGTGTGTACAGACTTAATGATTTACGATGTATAGGGCGATGTATATTTACGATGATAATTAAATATTAATCATTGTATGCCATCACTGTCAAATATCATTGAATTTAAAATTAACACATCCACTATCATGATTCACTCGTTCACTCTTTTCTTAATTTTGTAATATTTCATTTGGGATTATACTTACCACTTTCCGCAGTTCTCTTTTCATAGCGTTATTTTTTTACGGTGCCGCTGGGGCCCTAGGAATACTAATACCAGCTGCCATGATGTACTAATATTCCTTTTGTGCCTTACAATAAATTAAATAATAGCTCTAAATTGAATCAATTTTGAGTTCATATTGGAAGAAGTCTCAATGAACGTTCCCTTACCTCAAGCCGCCACAGCCTAGCAAGTATGATAAGTGGTATTTTAGTTTCATCTATCTAGGCCTAGCGGCTTTCAACCTTTTTATGAATGCGCACCACCTACACAGTTTGAAAATGTCAGTATATTGATTAACCAAATAACTTTTTTTTTTTATCATAAAAAATTTAAACATTATTCTTCATGTTTGGAATATTATTTCTCTAGAAACAACAAAATTAAGATTGTTTAAGCATTTAATGCACAGTAATGGAAAATGAAATATTTGCAATTGTCATTGATATTAAACAAAGAAAGTAAAATTTTTATGGGAATAATAATCCATTCCAGTTTTTTTTCGTGAAGTAAGACTTTTTTAGTGTACAATATATGAGCATTCCAGTACCACGGATTGAGAAAAGTTGATCAAGGCAATTTAACTTCACTGTTAAAAATCAATGATACCTACTGCCTTATTTTTTAATTATATAAAGTTTATATACAGTTGTATGTAGTATATATGATATAAGTAAACAAAACTCAAAATAATTTAGTTCCCCTACATTTGTGATATATCAATAATAATAAGGCAACATTATGTATGGTTGATTTAAATGTCTTATTGCAAGCAAAATAATATTAATATATTATCAGCAGTATATTAGAAATAATAATATTAGTAGGGGTGGGTTCTAGAACTTTTTAAACCCTTTTTCAACTCAACCAAAGATAATTTGAGAAAAATTTAAGCTTTTAGTAGAATTCAAATATCTTGAAGTTAAAACAGTTCAAATAATTTGAGCCTAATAAAACACACAATATTCAAGAATAACAGAAAATTAATTTTCATTTGTGTAAAATATTAAAACTGTTACACTCTAAAGGCACAGTCAGAGAGCAGACTGCCTAATCTGACGGATATGCAGACAGCAGTGGTCAGCAATCTGGTTGTATTATTTTACTGAGACTGCGCGAGTAGCTCCCTTTATGTTTGAATGCGCCTTAAAACTTAAGTTAAAGTTTATTTTACTATTAAATACTTACTTTATAATGAGTTAGATTAAATTTTTTAAAATAGTTAGATAAATTAATTTAGATTCAAGTTTATGTCTATGAAAACTTAAGTTTGACCTATTCATAATTCTAAACGTTGATTTTTATAGTATACTCAATACTCAAACATATAAAATTGGAGAAAATACATTACCATTATTTTTTTTGTGATCATATTTTAAGAAATAAAAAGGAATTTACTATGCATGTTCTATAAAATACATAAAATATAAATTACCTATCATTAAAATGTTGAAATAAACTAAGTAAATCATATTTTATTTAAATATTAAAACTAAATATAGTATAAAGTAAAACATTATTTAACTGCAACACAAATTAATAATAAAATTAAGACTAAAATAATTTACAATAACTATAATTAATTTTCTTTTAACAAATTCTGATAATGTCCAAAAACATTATTTTTAATATTTAAATAATAACCAATACTGCATAAAATGTTATTATGAAATGTGATTAAATTATTACCAATGTAATAATATATACTTTTTTATTGGCCAATCTATTATTACTCATTTAATTCATTAACTATCTTACATTTTTTAAGGACTCTTTCATTAAATTTATAGCGTTGACATCTTCTTTGACTACTGTCTGCATTTCAGATATCATTGTTTGTTGAAGTTCTAAGAACTATACAATTAAATTAAGGTTATTAGTTATTAAATCTAATAAATTCAATATTCAATATCTTTAAATTTTTACTTTATACTTACATGTTTAATTTCTTCAGCTACTTGCGGAATACAGCCCAAATTACTCTTGGAGTCTTCAGATAGTTCTGAATTTTTTAATCGAACAAGAGTAGCAATTTCGGTCAACTTCCCCTTTAAAGCCATAATTTAAATTGGTAAAAAACTTCAAAAACATATCATTGATTTTATATACATATACAGAGATACTTTTACATACTTGGAATCTTAATGGTGAATTAATATCATTGTATAAAATTTCTAGTTGATTTTTTATTGTCTCTTCTTCGGGTCTAAGAGCCATTCCTGCATTTAATATGACCATTTGACCTACTAATACTTTTACAATTCTGTGTGTTAATTGATCCATTTTGTCTGTATATTGTTCAAGCTTAGATTCCACTCTTGTTTTTTTCCTAGCTAATTCTGATAATCTATCTGCAATGCTATTAAGTGTTAACTTATGTACTGTAACTTGTTCATTATGACATTTATACTTCCAACATAACTCAGAAAAACCAACAATTGGCACTGGTATGAATACCGTTGGATTTGGATTATCTGCTTGAGCTTGTTTCCAAACTCGTAAATCAATTCCTGTAAAATATAATTAAACATATTAGAATTAAAGATTAATTCTTTTTATTTAATGCTAAATGCTAGGTTTTTGATGACAACACTTTTTTTTAGCACTGAAGACATTTGAACTAAGCTATGAGCCTAAAAAACTGATATCATAAATTTATAGATAGTCAATTCAAATTTAAAAAAAGTACACTATAGCTTTAATTGGAAAAATAAAACAATGGAGACTCTTAGAATTCATAATTTAAGTCTCTCTTCAAATGATGGCTCAACCTAACTTTTTCCTTCTTATCCTGCAACCATCAATCCTCATACAAATAATTAGTTATTAAAATATACAATTACGCAAATAAAAACTACTTATAAGTAATTAATATAAATATTTCAGAATAATAATTTAAATTCGTTAAATGTACTGTAATATATATATTTTTTAATCACAATACGATACCTATCAGAATAATAAATTTGTATAATTTATTAAATTAAATTGAATAATTTATTCAATACAATTTTGGAAATTAAAGATTAATGTTAAAGTAATACTATACAGAACAAACCTTTACAAAATATACTTCTGTTATAACTTATAATGAAAATTATCAAGAGTGTTCTCAAAATATGTCAATAATAGAAGAACATATTTATTGAATACATATTGCTTTATGATCACAAATAAAGTATAATATGTATTGATTAAAATATAATTTATTAATAATTAAAAATGTTTATACCAGCAGGTGGATTCTCATAATATTCGCGTAAATTTTCTTCTGTAAAACCAGTATATGGAAATATATTTTCAATGCCCATACTTGATAATTGCTGCTTGGGAGATGGTTGCATTAGATAGTTAATTATATCAATATTAGAAATTCGTTTTGTACTTCCTAGAATCACAAAGCGATTATTATTTGGTTTTCCTATGATATTAAAATGTTAATAATATACCATTTTGAAGTTTTTCTTCAACATATATTAAAGCCATTGATTTGGTTTCTGTGTACAATTTTAATGTATCTAAATGTACACTTAAATTTGGTTTGCTTCCCAAAACTGCAAATAAATTAGATGTGAACTGTACTTCTTGTTTTCTAAAAAATTTAAATTAATTTAAAATAATAACAAGTAAATTAAAATTAATAGATAATAAAATAATAGGTAACAAATACGCAATAATTTGATATATTATTACAAGAGAAGAACTGTAAGTTAATAATAACAAAAATAAATATTGCAAATGTTTAAATGAAAAAAATTATATTAAATCAAAATCATATTACTTAATAACTATGATATAATAATGAGTGACTTGCAGAGGTGTTTCTCAGTTATGTTGACATTACTGGAGTTTTATGATTTTAAGTTTAACTTAAATATATAAGGATTAATAAACTTTTATAATTCATCAATTAAGTATTTTTATTTTTAACTTTATGCATTTGTTATAATTACTTAAGTACTATTTAGACAAATATCCATTTACAAGTCAAATGTGACAATAAATATTTTATGCATGTATTATGAAAATTACAAACCAATTGCTATTTATTAATTTTAATATAATTTAATCAATAATAAAACAATAGATGTAAATTAAAATTTCTATTTTAAACAACTATAATCACCTTATTTCATCCATTTTTTTATTGATATTTATTGCCACAAGTGCATCTCTACTTGATGAAGTTGGTTTCACACTGTATGTAATAGCTTTAAAACGGCAAAGTGGGTTTTGAGGAGTATACTCAACAGGTGGCATATTCAATCCATAAAATCCTAAACAATTTGTAATATAAGTAAATAATAATCAATAATCATAGTGATTAACAAAATAATGTGACCATAAATATTAGTAAATATGATATAATACAAAATACTTTAGTCTATACCTTTTCCTGTGCCCCAACAAGCTTGCAACAAGTTGAGTTTACAAATAACCTGATCTCTTTCATCTCCAAATAATTTACAATTTACAATTGAATTGATAACTAAATCATTAGCGTTAGGAGGGGGTTGTTGTTGTTGCTGTTGTTGTTGTGGTTGTTGAGTAGTATTACCTAAAATGTAAAATTAGGTATATTACACACAATTTGAAAAAATTCCAAAAAAAAGAAATATATGGTTTAAGGCTGCTGGGGCGTTTGTCCCCCTCCCTCAATCACAATTTTCTACAACTGAGTGGGACCATGGTTTAACTATATATGAAGATATTTAGATTAAATTTAATCTATTCTGGGGCTTAAGTTAGTATTTAATAATTATAACTAAAATAATTCAAGTACACATAAAAATTTAAAATTTAAACAAAGAACATATTTTTATTCATTTTTTTATCATAAATACATACAACATTTATATTTGGATCAGATTTAACTAATATATAAATAATATTGAATAATACTCACCTTGAGCAAAAGGAGTAGTTAGATTAAATGGAGATGAAGTTGCTACTGTTGTACCAAATGGCTTGGCTCCAAATGATGAACCAAACCCTCCAAATGAAGGAGCTACAACCATTCAAAATTAAAAATACTATTATATTTTAGATAAAGTAATTGATTCAAATATGATTTACCAACTGATGCAGTAGGTTGTGATTGTCCTAAACCTGAAAATATTGATTGAGACGATGAAGTGGCAGCAGCTGAACCAAATCCAAAAGTTGGTGCTGTAGTGGTAGTGGCTCCAAATCCAAATGTTGGAGCTGCACTAGTTGTAGGAGCTCCAAAACCAAAAGAAGAAGCTTGACTACCTGACGTTGTAGTAGAACCAAATCCAAATGACGGTGCTGAAGATGATGTTGTAGAACCAAATCCTTGAAAAATTAATGTTAGCCTTAGAATATTAAATATTTAAGTATGCAAATGATTCAATTTTCAAGATTAGAAAAACTTTTAACTTTTTAAGATTGTCACAATCAACATACTTACCAATTACCATAGCCTACTTAATATTTATACTCTTACTCAATATTTTATTTTAAATATTGACTATACATAATAAATAAATAACTGTACAAATAAATTTGAATAGTTGCAACATATCATTAAGAAATTATTCATTTGGGTTGTTTTCATAATTCTAGTCTAAGTAACAAACATATGTATTAATTGTTTGTAAAAATAAAATGGGATGATAATAAGCCACAAAATCATATTAAAGGGTCCACTCACTATTGATTTGTTAAATGATTTATGAATTTTTCAACTCGGCATCAGCATAATAAAATCTAATTATCTGTATCAATAAATAACTTGTATAATATTAAGAAATAAAAATCTTAATTTTTATGTTAAAATACTGATCACTGTACACATAATATATTGATATATACCTATCATATAACAAAATTAATTATTACCAGTATAATATAATACTTTTAAATTAAATCATGTACTAAATCTAAATGAGTAATAAAAGAAACAAGCTCAACACAAATGTTATATAAAAAATAAGTAATATCTACATTTGTCATAGGAATATTATAATGGTTGCATAAAAATACATCTCAATTCAATATATGTAAATTATAATAATTACCAAATGGACTAGCCGTTGTTTGAGTGTTCATTCCAAAGCTGGAAGATGTAGGAGCATTGAAACCTGAAAAACCTGTCATTCTTAAAAAAAACCTAAAAGAAAAATAACAAAATATAATAAAATATTAAAATTTTAGTTAAAATAATTCTATTAAATTTACCAAACTATGTCTTAAAACAGTTAAAATGCCGAGAAACTTCTACTTAAATGAGCATCAAGACATCACAATTGAAAATAACGCATTCACACATTTTCAATTTTCAATTTTGCAATTATCGTTATTATCATTTATCATTGTAGTAATGTTGTATACAATACATAAACATGAAGATAGGTACAATTTAACTATGTACAAAAATCAATCACAATTGACCACCTGCAATGGTTGGCGACACCGGCCGCTGATAAACCGAGACGTTGTCTAAATCTCTAAATATCACGGTTTAAGATAGAATCTGGCTAAGCGACGAGGTCTGATATATTTTCGGCGGTAGACACGGACTTGTCTAAGATAGTATATTTAGTCCGTGGCACGATTAAAGATATAAAGGTTGGGAATCGGACCATGTTTACAATTGCATTTCTTGAAGCCCAAATCTTCTGAGCAAATCAGCTGTTCCAACTAACCACTAGCGATACTATCGCAATTATTTTGTACTATACAACTATATTATCATTGATATTATCCCGCGCTTTTCATAACGAATTATAAATTATGAATAATTGTTGTTATATAATATTATATATATTTTATAAATATAATATAATAATATATAATTATATATTGTGTACTTGTGTTTAAGATACCTATTACTATTACCTACACTATATAATCCGATAATCGTAAAATCGTCATCGGAATTCCTATTACATAATAATGCGTATGAAGCAGTTTACTTACATTCAAAACCAAAAAAATAAAAAGGAAAGCAAAAGCAAAAAAAAGTTATTGAAATTAGTAAAAAGTTGAGTCACAGAATCAAATTGTTTTTTGTTTATATATTATATTATCATATTATATTGTTTAATAAAATAAAGTGAAATTTGGTTTCATATGATTTTATGAATTTTATTTATTTCATTATTTAATATTTATAAGTTATAACCACGATTAAAGATATGGTATATCTTTAATCGTGTTTGTATTTTGTAACAAATTAGTAATAATTTTTGACACTGGGAAATGACCGAGCGCTAGTGATTAGTTGGAACAGCTGATTTATTTAGAAGGTTTGTGCTTCATTTTATCTTAGCTCGATTCCCAACATCCCAACCTGTATATCTTTAATCGTGGTCCGTGGTACACAGCATGATAATTTAATTTAATTTATCATGGTACACAGTACACACCACACGTCCACACACACCAATGTCAGACGTCAGTTACTCAGTTGTTATCCAAAAGTATTAAAAAGAATTGTAATATGGATTATGTATAATATGGAAGTTAATAGTGTTAATACAGTGAAACCTCGGTATCTTGAAGTGGTAAATTCGTAAGGGACCAAAAAAAAGACATATCGAAACTTCCAGTTAGCGAGGGAATTTAAAACTTAAATAAAATTTGAAATAAAAATGTTTAATTATTGGGGAAAATGTGTATTTATAATATAAAATGTATTTATACATTGCATACATATTATGTTTTAGTATTCATCATTTTCATTTGAGTAAGTATACAGTATTTTCTATGAAAGTAGAATATCTGTCATTTTTGTTTAGTATAAGAAGTATTTTTAATAAAACTACCTAAAATATTAAGTGCAGAAAAAATGTTGTCAGAAACTCCTGACTGTTTTTAGACGTATCTTCGAAGTTCATGTATATAGTTTTCAGCTTGGGCACCACGTATGAAAGGTTTAACAACAACAATTTCTTCCTCGTCAATTGCTTCATCGGCAGAATCTGCTCTGGCTCACTGATAATATCAGATGTTATAAAAATGTCCTCATTATGGGTTAAACTTTCTGACGTGCTCAAAGTAGAATCAATATCCAAAAATTCTTGATATGAAATATGGATATCGGAGTGTTTATCTAATCTGTCATATATTCGAGTAAGTGAATCATAATAGGCATTGGGTACCGGATAATGACTTTGACTTATGGAGATTCGATATACCGAAATAACTTAATATGTAAGTCCAATACTGAATGATCGGGATTGAAAAAAAAATTTGAAATAATATATAATTCATCTATCTAATAAATGATAATTTATTATATTAGATACTGATTAGGTATTAATTTCGTATTCGGAGAAAATGTTTGACTTGGAATTTTACAAACTATAGTTGGCACCTGGCATGGTCGATACGAAAATTTGATGTACTAAAATGCAATAATCACTTAAATTTCAACCAACATTTTTATTTAATTGTTCATAAAAATGCATATTTTAGGAAAAATATACAAACGCTTCTGATATTTAAACACCATCTTAATCAATAATCAAATAAAAGAAATTAAAGAATACCTAGGTACTATTCATAAGTATATTGTTATACATAACTTTAATTCAAAGCTTTACATTATTTTGGTATAATTGTTTTATCACATTTCATTATTTCGATGAACAAATTGTAAAATTTGATATAAAAGTTGTATTATAATATATATCTATGGATTTATTCTATTGGATTAATATAATGCAATCTATGGCGATTGCCAAAGTCGTTACAGAAGACGCAGTCGACTAAAAACTCTATTATTTCAATTAGTTAACCAAGCAGACATGAACGGAAAACAAACTTTTCGTACAATTTTTTTTTCTTCATAAATCACACTATTTTCAGACTTCAATTCAACAAGCGTCGGAGTGCATACACGTCAAGGACTCCAATGAAGCCCGAAAGAATCGATATTTAAAATAGGTTAGATATCAGATATGGGGTAAGTACATTTTTATTTTTCAGTAGGTTTCTTTTTATAACAGATTATTTTATAATTATAGTTTATCTCGGTTTACGAATCTGAAGATTACAGACTGCAATCTTTACCTTATGATTTTTTCTATATTTATTTGTTTTTTGGTTCTTTAAATTCATTTACCTTTCGTGCTCCGGTACTTTCCTTCTCTTTTTTGTTTCATTAAAATGTAACTCTCATTGGTTTTTTTTATAAATCTTTTTAACTTTGAAAACTGGTAGGTTAATTTAATTCTTTTAATCAATCATTAATTGTATAATTATAATGAATATTTTTTTCGGTTTAAGGATCTGAGAGTACAGACTGCAATCTTCAGTGTATGTCTATACTATATAATTTTTCTCTTTTTATATTGTTATTTGATCAGAAGATACATTGATCACAATCTTTCGATTAATTGTTTTGTAACCACTGATATAACACTATTCCGACTATCAATAAAATCGTGATAAAAATTAGGAAATTAGTCAGGTATGATATTAAAAAATTTTTTTTTAAATAATTTCCTCGGTGATATTTAAATATTTTCGAAATTATCAGGTACGATGACCTGTAGGTAGTATAGCTGATACTGGGCTAGTGAGACGGGAGTAGCAGGCTAGTAAGGGAGAGAGAAAAAATGTAGAGAGAGGTGAAGGAGAGGTTCAAGACGAGAGAGAGGGTGTAAAAAGATATTATAGTGATAGTGTGTGTGAGAAATGAGTGTATGAAGCGGTGGAGAGGATAGGGAGAGTGATATCTAGTATTCTAGTGAGTAGGTGAGGGGTAGAGTGGTGATTAAGAGATTGGGTGTGAGAGAAGGTGGGATAAGGAAAGAGAGAGAGAGAGAGAGGGATAGAAAGAGAAAAATATATAGGCCGAGGTAGAGGGTGAGAGGGAAAGAGAGAGAAAGAGAGAGGGTTAGATTAGGTTAGGTGGGATAAGGGGGAATAATTAGGTAGACTATTTATGTTAACAGTGCTGAATACGTAGGAAAGGATCTTGAAATGCAAAGGTCACTCGACTCTTTGGCTAAAACTAAGTACCAAGTTAATAGGTTTAAAACCTTTGACTTATGGGATAAAATAAAAAGAGAAAGTTGGTTTTGGTTAAGAGGATGTTAGCGCAATTTTTTCTTTCTGACTCAGGCGAAATATAGCAAAATTTTCGTTCACCTTAATAATAATAATTTTAATAACGTATGATACTAGAGTAAAATGAACGATTAGATTATCATCTAGAACAAATCATAGGTTTTTATCATATTTTAATTTTTAAGCGAGTATTGAGTATTTTTAAATATTCATATCTAACCTATCCTATCTCGCTTCAAAATTGAGCATATGAGATGCTCTAGATAATAATCATAATTACAATTAAATTTTAAAACAGGTCATTTCACTCTAATAATGTTAGAAATAGTGAACGTAAAATTTACTACGTTGTGCGTGGACCAGAGACAAAACAAAGAAATACACTGACATCCTCTAAACTCTAAAGTGTTATCAAGTTGAAAAAGCTCTTGAATGTTTATTGTTTACATTATTACCAGTCTTGTGAAAGATACTTTTTAAAGTATTCAAACACAGCGGTGTGTTAAAATATTAGGAAGGGCTGTATGTTATAAAAGTGACTAAATAAAAAGTATGATTTTGGTCATTACATAATGTTTTGTTAAAATATCAAATTGTTAATATATTATTATAAATTCTCATTCTCGAAATATTATACAGCCAGTAAAAATTCATTTTCTTCATTTATATTTAAAATACATACTTTATAATAATTAGGTATACCTTGAATCATGAAATTATTTACCTATGTGCTTGATGTTCGATACATTATCAAAATATGTACTAATAGCATTTAGAATTCGATCACATACGTTTTGAAATATGCTATGTAGGTACTTACTATAAGCAAACAATAAAGTTTACAAAAAAAAAAAAATATATATATATATATAAAAAATGCATAAAACTCTATTATTACGTAAAGATATGTCTATATTCTATACGAAAACCGGGGTACAGTGAGACATAATTGGTAAACGGTAACAGTGTCATAACAATAAGCGATGTCCTTAAAAAAAAATAATATTTTGTTTTCAACTAATTGCAATAAACATTGCGCTTAAAATAATTATATTTTTATAAGCTATATTATAGGTACCTAAGTAATGGAACAGTTTCGAAAAAAAAACATTAAGTTGTCTTACGAAAAAAATACGTATAACCGATCGTTAATCATTAATGTGAACTTTATTAATTTATGAAAATGCATATACCTAACTTAAAATATCATCAAAAAATAGAATCAAATCTATGATATACCGAATCTTACTCATTTTAGGATGTTTCATATCTCACTGTAATGCCCCGGTCTCTGTAAAAATCATTTGAAAAATTTAATAACTTTTGGTAAAATTTGAGTTTTAATTTATTAAATCTTCATAACAAACTATCATAGAAAGCTACTTCTAATGCCAAAATATTGGTCTTGATTAAAATATATAATTAAGCATTAAAGTACCATTCAAACTCACACGTGTGTCTAAGGTAACTCCATATTACATATCTTTGAAAAAAGCGAATCTTTATAGTTTATTTACAGTAATATTATTTATTAATATATATTATGAAAATTGAGAAATATTAGAAACTAATTAATTAAACTCAACACATTGTTTAACTTGGATGAATGATAATATTCTGGAATAGGTATACATGGCATTTCGTGGAGGTGGACATATAATGATGTAAAATAAAGATTCGTAATAATAATTTGTCCAGATAAAAGTAAAACAGCTTTTGAATGTGGTAAAGATTTATAAGAATTACGTTATGAGATTAAAAGCAACTTCTATTACTAGTTTTATAAAATTAATTCAAATCTCTAATATTGGAAACATATAAGATCTGGTGATAGGTGATTTTTATTGAGAAATGCAGTTATTTTTAAACATATAATTTTAGTCGAGTATAGGAAACTATACTAGTTTTAATCGTTTACTTTTTTTGACTTATCTAATTGAATTTTTAAATTTAAGATTTTAGACATTTAAAAAAAATATATACATAGTTGTCTCGTAGGCATTTATTACCTATGCAATATTTTAAGTGACATACGTATTGTAATTGTTATCTAAATAAAAAAAATAAAAATAAAATCCTCGAACTTGATGAAAAATAGACGTAAAAATACAATTTATCTCATATAATACATTATATTATGGATTCTACAGATTTAAAAAGTAAATTTAGGGCCTGGCGTGGTACGGTGGTTGACTGAAGTCACTGATTATTACTTGTTACTTGTTCTGAGGTCAACGCATGGACCGGCGTCACTAGCTCCCGGATGGGCGACTACCTGGGTTCTTAGTGACGAATCATCGTCCTATTTACATGTGTTTCAAACCAAACAATAAAACCAGGCTATGCAGTTGATGCCTCGAAAATAAAAATAAAATACCTCTGGCCTGGTATATATTATACACAAAAGTCGTAATAATATCAAAATATTAAAAATGACATTACTATTTAGAACACAATAGATGCGTTCACAAAAAGTGTGATTTGGGTCTGGTGTGGCGTGGTGGTTGGCCGTATAGTCTTCAACGGTGTCAAGCATCGCCTGGCGTCACTAGCTCCCGGATGGGTGACCACCTGGGTTCTTAGTGACGAATCCTTTCCCCACATACACACGTGTTTTTAAACAACCAGTAACTACCTACTATACCATAGTTGTAGATATGCTAACGTTAAAAAAAAGTTTATCATCAAATTATAAAAATAATACGAATCCAATTGTACCTACATTTTTCAAGTCTATAAGAAATTATAGCTCATAGTAAAACTTTTCAAGAATAATAATTAAGAATAAGTATGTGATTTGAGATATTTTAGACGATTAAATTTTTTTCTAGACACTTTTATCTTTATCATATATTAAATCAATATCTCATAAAAAACACAAACACTTCGACGAAAATATTACCTATCACTCAGCAAAATTTTATGTCGAAATAATAAATAATATTCAAAATTGTAATAATTCAACTTCCGGTGTTGAGGTTCGTTTTTTAGGTACCATATAAAAATAAAATGAAATTATCATGATACCAAGTATGGTGACGTTTCTGGGGCTGGAAAAGAATAATAAATTATAATTTTATTGTTGTAATAGGGGACAGATTTAGATAATAACCCGATTATATATATTTATATTTCAAAGTTGTTTTACTTTAATGAGGACGTTTCACCTGTCCAAATATTCAGTTATTCTTACAAGTGCGAAACATAAAAAATAATATGTTCAGCAGTTATCAATAAGGATAGTTTTTAATTATTATAATAAACTATAAATTTTCTTCAATAGGGCTTAAATCACAGACAAGTAAATCATTAATAGGTACTTATTAGTTATTACTTCTACAATTTACATCCAATCGTAATTTCAAAATTAGATCTCAGTATATGATTAGATCACATACTACATACATATGTGCACAAAAAAGATGGGCATGTCTCTATCCATAATACCTATGTGTAATCTAGTTGGGTGAAAAGTATTTTAAGAAACCCGATATCTTATGAGATAATATATTATATTATAAAAATAATGGCGTACCGGGGAGATAAATGTGGTCAATACGAATCGGCTATATCCTAAATTTTCAAAATATTTCGGGCCAAGCAAGCTATTATCTAAATGGTATTCCTAAAGAGGTTAACAATCAAGAGATCGCCTTGATAAGAAAACACTTAAATCGGAAACCAACTCGGGATCTTTTTATTTCAAGTATCCAGTTAACCATCTGTTTGCCACGCGTTACCCAAATGCATTTTATTATTCTACGATCATTCAGATTGATACTTAAAACATAAACCCAGTGTCGTAGTCAGCCCTCTCGGGGGAATATTGGGTGAATAGTACTATTCACACTTTTCCCATCTCAAAATCCTAACCATGACTACGGCACTGCCTTCCCCGCGTGACAAGTAGATGGTTATTAAGTCTAAAGAAGGTTAGGTTAGGTACCTATAGATAGACTATGACGAGTTAAAGCTATGGTGATGATAGATGACTATCATCACTAGTCGTAACCTTTGCAATGATCTTTTCCTACTAACTACATAAAGGTATTCGACATTGTAAACATAACAATTAATGAAAATATATAAAAATTACTGAGGAAAATATTAACACAACTTAATAATTATAATTAATAACTATACTTAATATTTAATATTAAATTTATACCGGATGAATGTTTCCATAATTTTTAACACGGTTTTAAAGCTTTAGTAATAATTCTATCATGATTTAATTATTTTTAATTGTTGTTTTGGATTTGTTTATCTTGAGGTTACATACTGCGGACTTTAGTGTGTAATCTTAATGAAAAATTTTATCGAAATTTTTTTTTTTGTTTCTTGAAAAATATTTGCCTGCGGGCGCCAAACCTTCCTTTCATTTTTTTTTAAATATCAATTTAACTTTATTTTTTTGAGTACTGATTTTTTATATATTGTTAACTATGTGCCTATTAAATAATAATTCAATCATGATTTAATTATTGTTATTAGTATTTTGGTTTCGATTATCTTGATTGCACCTACTGCAGATTTTAGTGTGTATTCCTATTGTAAAATTTTTTCAAAATTTTTTTTTGTTTCTTGAAAAACATTTGCCTTCCATGCGTCAAACCTCCCCATGCATTTTTTTGTAAAAATCAATTGGACTTTATTTGTTTGTGAACTCAATATTTAAATTTAAATATCAAATTATATTTCAAATAATAATTCTATCATAATTTTTTTTATTGTATATTTGGTTTTGATTATCTTGAGATCACATTCTACAGTTTGCAGTGTGCATTTCTAATGTAAAATTTTTTTCAATTTTTTTTTTTGGTTTCTTGAAAAACATTTGCCTTCCATGCGTCAAACCTCCCCATCCATTTTTTTGTAAAAATCAATTGGACTTTATTTGTTTGTGAACTCAATATTTAAATTTAAATATCAAATTATATTTCAAATTATAATTCTATCATAATTTTTTTTATTGTATATTTGGTTTTGATTATCTTGAGATCACATTCTACAGTTTGCAGTGTGCATGTCTAATGTAAAATTTTTTCAATTTTTTTTTTTTTTTCTTGAAATACATTTGCCTGCGGGCGCCAAACCTCCCTTTCAATTTTTTTTTTTATACCAATATCTAACTTAAATTTTTTTGAGTAGTAAATTTTTATATTTTGTTAACAATATGCCTATCAAATAATAATTAAATCATGGCTTAATTATTGTTATTAGTATTTTGGTTTCGATTATCTTGATTGCACATACTGCAGATTTTAGTGTGTATTCCTATTGTAAAATTTTTTCATAATTTTTTTTTGTTTCTTGAAAAACATTTGCCTTCCATGCGTCAAACCTCCCCTTCCATTTTTTTGTAAAAATCAATTGGACTTTATTCGTTTGTGAACTCAAAATTTAAATTTAAATATCAAATTATATTTCAAATAATAATTCTATCATAATTTTTTTATTGTTTATTTGGTTTTGATTATCTTGAGATCACATTTTACAGTTTGCAGTGTGCATTTCTAATGTAAAATTTTTTTCAATTTTTTTTTTTGGTTTCTTGAAAAACATTTGCCTTCCATGCGTCAAACCTCCCCTTCCATTTTTTTGTAAAAATCAATTGAACTTTATTTGTTTGTGAACTCAATATTTAAATTTAAATATCAAATTATATTTCAAATAATAATTCTATCATAATTTTTTTTATTGTATATTTGGTTTTGATTATCTTGAGATCACATTCTACAGTTTGCAGTGTGCATTTCTAATGTAAAATTTTTTCAATTTTTTTTTTGGTTTCTTGAAAAACATTTGCCTTCCATGCGTCAAACCTCCACTTCCATTTTTTTGTAAAAATCAATTGAACTTTATTTGTTTGTGAACTCAATATTTAAATTTAAATATCAAATTATATTTCAAATAATAATTCTATCATAATTTTTCTTATTGTATATTTGGTTTTGATTATCTTGAGATCACATTCTACAGTTTGCAGTGTGCATTTCTAATGTAAAATTTTTTCAATTTTTTTTTTTTTCTTGAAATACATTTGCCTGCGGGCGCCAAACCTCCCTTTCAATTTTTTTTTTTATACTAATATCTAACTTAAATTTTTTTGAGTAGTAAATTTTTATATTTTGTTAACAATATGCCTATCAAATAATAATTAAATCATGATTTAATTATTTTTATTAGTATTTTGGTTTCGATTATCTTGATTGCACATACTGCAGATTTTAGTGTGTATTCCTATTGTAAAATTTTTTCAAAATTTTTTTTTGTTTCTTGAAAAACATTTGCCTTCCATGCGTCAAACCTCCCCTTCCATTTTTTTGTAAAAATCAATTGGACTTTATTTGTTTGTGAACACAATATTTAAATTTAAATATCAAATTATATCTCAAATAATAATTCTATCATAATTTTTTTTATTGTTTATTTGGTTTTGATTATCTTGAGATCACATTCTACAGTTTGCAGTGTGCATTTCTAATGTAAAATTTTTTCAATTTTTTTTTTTTTTTTCTTGAAATACATTTGCCTGCGGGCGCCAAACCTCCCTTTCAAACTTTGTTTTTAGACCAATTTAACTTAAATTTGTTTGAGTAGTACATTTTTATATTTTGTTTTCAATGTGCCTAACAAATAATAATTAAATCATGAATTAATTATTGTTAATAGTATTTTAATGTTTCGATTATCTTGATTGCACATACTTCAGATTTTAGTGCGCATTCCTTATGTAAAATTTTTTTTGTTTCTTGAAACACATTTGCCTGCGGGCGCCGAACCTCCCTTTAAATTTTTTTTTTTTATACCAATATCTAACTTAAATTTTTTTGAGTAGTAAATTTTTATATCGTGTTAACAATATGCCTATCAAATAATAATTAAACCATGATTTAATGATTGTTAATAGTATTTTGATGTTTCGATTATCTTGATTATCCGAAAGATCATAGGAAATTATCCGAAATAATAAAGGTATATTATCCGAAATAAAAATTGGACATTATCCGAAATGTTTAGGGGAATTTATCCGAAATGTTTTTCAGACCAATTAACATTTCGAATAAATTCCCCTAAATATTTCGGATAGTGTCCAATTTTTATTTCAGATAATATACCTTTATTATTTCGGATAATTTCCTATGATCTTTCGGATAATCAAGATAATCGAAACATCAAAATAGATAGAAGTTAGATATTGGTATAAAAAAAAAAATTGAAAGGGAGGTTTGACGCATGGAAGGCAAATGTTTTTCAAGAAACAAAAAAAAATTATGAAAAAATTTTATAATAGGAATACACACTAAAATCTGCAGTATGTGCAATCAAGATAATCGAAACCAAAATACTAATAACAATAATTAAGCCATGATTTAATTATTATTTGATAGGCATATTGTTAACAAAATATAAAAATTTACTACTCAAAAAAATTTAAGTTAGATATTGGTATAAAAAAAAAAATTGAAAGGGAGGTTTGGCGCCCGCAGGCAAATGTATTTCAAGAAAAAAAAAAAAAAAAATTGAAAAAATTTTACATTAGACATGCACACTGCAAACTGTAGAATGTGATCTCAAGATAATCAAAACCAAATATACAATAAAAAAAATTATGATAGAATTATTATTTGAAATATAATTTGATATTTAAATTTAAATATTGAGTTCACAAACAAATAAAGTCCAATTGATTTTTACAAAAAAATGGATGGGGAGGTTTGACGCATGGAAGGCAAATGTTTTTCAAGAAACCAAAAAAAAAAATTGAAAAAAATTTTACATTAGAAATGCACACTGCAAACTGTAGAATGTGATCTCAAGATAATCAAAACCAAATATACAATAAAAAAAATTATGATAGAATTATTATTTGAAATATAATTTGATATTTAAATTTAAATATTGAGTTCACAAACAAATAAAGTTCAATTGATTTTTACAAAAAAATGGAAGGGGAGGTTTGACGCATGGAAGGCAAATGTATTTCAAGAAAAAAAAAAAAAATTGAAAAAATTTTACATTAGAAATGCACACTGCAAACTGTAGAATGTGATCTCAAGATAATCAAAACCAAATATACAATAAAAAAAATTATGATAGAATTATTATTTGAAATATAATTTGATATTTAAATTTAAATATTGAGTTCACAAACAAATAAAGTTCAATTGATTTTTACAAAAAAATGGAAGGGGAGGTTTGACGCATGGAAGGCAAATGTATTTCAAGAAAAAAAAAAAAAAATTGAAAAAATTTTACATTAGAAATGCACACTGCAAACTGTAGAATGTGATCTCAAGATAATCAAAACCAAATATACAATAAAAAAAATTATGATAGAATTATTATTTGAAATATAATTTGATATTTAAATTTAAATATTGAGTTCACAAACAAATAAAGTCCAATTGATTTTTACAAAAAAATGCATGGGGAGGTTTGACGCATGGAAGGCAAATGTTTTTCAAGAAACAAAAAAAAATTTTGAAAAAATTTTACAATAGGAATACACACTAAAATCTGCAGTAGGTGCAATCAAGATAATCGAAACCAAAATACTAATAACAATAATTAAATCATGATTGAATTATTATTTAATAGGCACATAGTTAACAATATATAAAAAATCAGTACTCAAAAAAATAAAGTTAAATTGATATTTAAAAAAAAATGAAAGGAAGGTTTGGCGCCCGCAGGCAAATATTTTTCAAGAAACAAAAAAAAAAATTTCGATAAAATTTTTCATTAAGATTACACACTAAAGTCCGCAGTATGTAACCTCAAGATAAACAAATCCAAAACAACAATTAAAAATAATTAAATCATGATAGAATTATTACTAAAGCTTTAAAACCGTGTTAAAAATTATGGAAACATTCATCCGGTATAAATTTAATATTAAATATTAAGTATAGTTATTAATTATAATTATTAAGTTGTGTTAATATTTTCCTCAGTAATTTTTATATATTTTCATTAATTGTTATGTTTACAATGTCGAATACCTTTATGTAGTTAGTAGGAAAAGATCATTGCAAAGGTTACGACTAGTGATGATAGTCATCTATCATCACCATAGCTTTAACTCGTCATAGTCTATCTATAGGTACCTAACCTAACCTTCTTTAGACTTAATAACCATCTACTTGTCACGCGGGGAAGGCAGTGCCGTAGTCATGGTTAGGATTTTGAGATGGGAAAAGTGTGAATAGTACTATTCACCCAATATTCCCCCGAGAGGGCTGACTACGACACTGGGTTTATGTTTTAAGTATCAATCTGAATGATCGTAGAATAATAAAATGCATTTGGGTAACGCGTGGCAAACAGATGGTTAACTGGATACTTGAAATAAAAAGATCCTGAGTTGGTTTCCGATTTAAGTGTTTTCTTATCAAGGCGATCTCTTGATTGTTAACCTCTTTAGGAATACCATTTAGATAATAGCTTGCTTGGCCCGAAATATTTTGAAAATTTAGGATATAGCCGATTCGTATTGACCACATTTATCTCCCCGGTACGCCATTATTTTTATAATATAATATATTATCTCATAAGATATCGGGTTTCTTAAAATACTTTTCACCCAACTAGATTACACATAGGTATTATGGATAGAGACATGCCCATCTTTTTTGTGCACATATGTATGTAGTATGTGATCTAATCATATACTGAGATCTAATTTTGAAATTACGATTGGATGTAAATTGTAGAAGTAATAACTAATAAGTACCTATTAATGATTTACTTGTCTGTGATTTAAGCCCTATTGAAGAAAATTTATAGTTTATTATAATAATTAAAAACTATCCTTATTGATAACTGCTGAACATATTATTTTTTATGTTTCGCACTTGTAAGAATAACTGAATATTTGGACAGGTGAAACGTCCTCATTAAAGTAAAACAACTTTGAAATATAAATATATATAATCGGGTTATTATCTAAATCTGTCCCCTATTACAACAATAAAATTATAATTTATTATTCTTTTCCAGCCCCAGAAACGTCACCATACTTGGTATCATGATAATTTCATTTTATTTTTATATGGTACCTAAAAAACGAACCTCAACACCGGAAGTTGAATTATTACAATTTTGAATATTATTTATTATTTCGACATAAAATTTTGCTGAGTGATAGGTAATATTTTCGTCGAAGTGTTTGTGTTTTTTATGAGATATTGATTTAATATATGATAAAGATAAAAGTGTCTAGAAAAAAATTTAATCGTCTAAAATATCTCAAATCACATACTTATTCTTAATTATTATTCTTGAAAAGTTTTACTATGAGCTATAATTTCTTATAGACTTGAAAAATGTAGGTACAATTGGATTCGTATTATTTTTATAATTTGATGATAAACTTTTTTTTAACGTTAGCATATCTACAACTATGGTATAGTAGGTAGTTACTGGTTGTTTAAAAACACGTGTGTATGTGGGGAAAGGATTCGTCACTAAGAACCCAGGTGGTCACCCATCCGGGAGCTAGTGACGCCAGGCGATGCTTGACACCGTTGAAGACTATACGGCCAACCACCACGCCACACCAGACCCAAATCACACTTTTTGTGAACGCATCTATTGTGTTCTAAATAGTAATGTCATTTTTAATATTTTGATATTATTACGACTTTTGTGTATAATATATACCAGGCCAGAGGTATTTTATTTTTATTTTCGAGGCATCAACTGCATAGCCTGGTTTTATTGTTTGGTTTGAAACACATGTAAATAGGACGATGATTCGTCACTAAGAACCCAGGTAGTCGCCCATCCGGGAGCTAGTGACGCCGGTCCATGCGTTGACCTCAGAACAAGTAACAAGTAATAATCAGTGACTTCAGTCAACCACCGTACCACGCCAGGCCCTAAATTTACTTTTTAAATCTGTAGAATCCATAATATAATGTATTATATGAGATAAATTGTATTTTTACGTCTATTTTTCATCAAGTTCGAGGATTTTATTTTTATTTTTTTTATTTAGATAACAATTACAATACGTATGTCACTTAAAATATTGCATAGGTAATAAATGCCTACGAGACAACTATGTATATATTTTTTTTAAATGTCTAAAATCTTAAATTTAAAAATTCAATTAGATAAGTCAAAAAAAGTAAACGATTAAAACTAGTATAGTTTCCTATACTCGACTAAAATTATATGTTTAAAAATAACTGCATTTCTCAATAAAAATCACCTATCACCAGATCTTATATGTTTCCAATATTAGAGATTTGAATTAATTTTATAAAACTAGTAATAGAAGTTGCTTTTAATCTCATAACGTAATTCTTATAAATCTTTACCACATTCAAAAGCTGTTTTACTTTTATCTGGACAAATTATTATTACGAATCTTTATTTTACATCATTATATGTCCACCTCCACGAAATGCCATGTATACCTATTCCAGAATATTATCATTCATCCAAGTTAAACAATGTGTTGAGTTTAATTAATTAGTTTCTAATATTTCTCAATTTTCATAATATATATTAATAAATAATATTACTGTAAATAAACTATAAAGATTCGCTTTTTTCAAAGATATGTAATATGGAGTTACCTTAGACACACGTGTGAGTTTGAATGGTACTTTAATGCTTAATTATATATTTTAATCAAGACCAATATTTTGGCATTAGAAGTAGCTTTCTATGATAGTTTGTTATGAAGATTTAATAAATTAAAACTCAAATTTTACCAAAAGTTATTAAATTTTTCAAATGATTTTTACAGAGACCGGGGCATTACAGTGAGATATGAAACATCCTAAAATGAGTAAGATTCGGTATATCATAGATTTGATTCTATTTTTTGATGATATTTTAAGTTAGGTATATGCATTTTCATAAATTAATAAAGTTCACATTAATGATTAACGATCGGTTATACGTATTTTTTTCGTAAGACAACTTAATGTTTTTTTTTCGAAACTGTTCCATTACTTAGGTACCTATAATATAGCTTATAAAAATATAATTATTTTAAGCGCAATGTTTATTGCAATTAGTTGAAAACAAAATATTATTTTTTTTTAAGGACATCGCTTATTGTTATGACACTGTTACCGTTTACCAATTATGTCTCACTGTACCCCGGTTTTCGTATAGAATATAGACATATCTTTACGTAATAATAGAGTTTTATGCATTTTTTATATATATATATATATTTTTTTTTTTTTGTAAACTTTATTGTTTGCTTATAGTAAGTACCTACATAGCATATTTCAAAACGTATGTGATCGAATTCTAAATGCTATTAGTACATATTTTGATAATGTATCGAACATCAAGCACATAGGTAAATAATTTCATGATTCAAGGTATACCTAATTATTATAAAGTATGTATTTTAAATATAAATGAAGAAAATGAATTTTTACTGGCTGTATAATATTTCGAGAATGAGAATTTATAATAATATATTAACAATTTGATATTTTAACAAAACATTATGTAATGACCAAAATCATACTTTTTATTTAGTCACTTTTATAACATACAGCCCTTCCTAATATTTTAACACACCGCTGTGTTTGAATACTTTAAAAAGTATCTTTCACAAGACTGGTAATAATGTAAACAATAAACATTCAAGAGCTTTTTCAACTTGATAACACTTTAGAGTTTAGAGGATGTCAGTGTATTTCTTTGTTTTGTCTCTGGTCCACGCACAACGTAGTAAATTTTACGTTCACTATTTCTAACATTATTAGAGTGAAATGACCTGTTTTAAAATTTAATTGTAATTATGATTATTATCTAGAGCATCTCATATGCTCAATTTTGAAGCGAGATAGGATAGGTTAGATATGAATATTTAAAAATACTCAATACTCGCTTAAAAATTAAAATATGATAAAAACCTATGATTTGTTCTAGATGATAATCTAATCGTTCATTTTACTCTAGTATCATACGTTATTAAAATTATTATTATTAAGGTGAACGAAAATTTTGCTATATTTCGCCTGAGTCAGAAAGAAAAAATTGCGCTAACATCCTCTTAACCAAAACCAACTTTCTCTTTTTATTTTATCCCATAAGTCAAAGGTTTTAAACCTATTAACTTGGTACTTAGTTTTAGCCAAAGAGTCGAGTGACCTTTGCATTTCAAGATCCTTTCCTACGTATTCAGCACTGTTAACATAAATAGTCTACCTAATTATTCCCCCTTATCCCACCTAACCTAATCTAACCCTCTCTCTTTCTCTCTCTTTCCCTCTCACCCTCTACCTCGGCCTATATATTTTTCTCTTTCTATCCCTCTCTCTCTCTCTCTCTTTCCTTATCCCACCTTCTCTCACACCCAATCTCTTAATCACCACTCTACCCCTCACCTACTCACTAGAATACTAGATATCACTCTCCCTATCCTCTCCACCGCTTCATACACTCATTTCTCACACACACTATCACTATAATATCTTTTTACACCCTCTCTCTCGTCTTGAACCTCTCCTTCACCTCTCTCTACATTTTTTCTCTCTCCCTTACTAGCCTGCTACTCCCGTCTCACTAGCCCAGTATCAGCTATACTACCTACAGGTCATCGTACCTGATAATTTCGAAAATATTTAAATATCACCGAGGAAATTATTTAAAAAAAAATTTTTTAATATCATACCTGACTAATTTCCTAATTTTTATCACGATTTTATTGATAGTCGGAATAGTGTTATATCAGTGGTTACAAAACAATTAATCGAAAGATTGTGATCAATGTATCTTCTGATCAAATAACAATATAAAAAGAGAAAAATTATATAGTATAGACATACACTGAAGATTGCAGTCTGTACTCTCAGATCCTTAAACCGAAAAAAATATTCATTATAATTATACAATTAATGATTGATTAAAAGAATTAAATTAACCTACCAGTTTTCAAAGTTAAAAAGATTTATAAAAAAAACCAATGAGAGTTACATTTTAATGAAACAAAAAAGAGAAGGAAAGTACCGGAGCACGAAAGGTAAATGAATTTAAAGAACCAAAAAACAAATAAATATAGAAAAAATCATAAGGTAAAGATTGCAGTCTGTAATCTTCAGATTCGTAAACCGAGATAAACTATAATTATAAAATAATCTGTTATAAAAAGAAACCTACTGAAAAATAAAAATGTACTTACCCCATATCTGATATCTAACCTATTTTAAATATCGATTCTTTCGGGCTTCATTGGAGTCCTTGACGTGTATGCACTCCGACGCTTGTTGAATTGAAGTCTGAAAATAGTGTGATTTATGAAGAAAAAAAAATTGTACGAAAAGTTTGTTTTCCGTTCATGTCTGCTTGGTTAACTAATTGAAATAATAGAGTTTTTAGTCGACTGCGTCTTCTGTAACGACTTTGGCAATCGCCATAGATTGCATTATATTAATCCAATAGAATAAATCCATAGATATATATTATAATACAACTTTTATATCCAATTTTACAATTTGTTCATCGAAATAATGAAATGTGATAAAACAATTATACCAAAATAATGTAAAGCTTTGAATTAAAGTTATGTATAACAATATACTTATGAATAGTACTTAGGTATTCTTTAATTTCTTTTATTTGATTATTGATTAAGATGGTGTTTAAATATCAGAAGCGTTTGTATATTTTTCCTAAAATATGCATTTTTATGAACAATTAAATAAAAATGTTGGTTGAAATTTAAGTGATTATTGCATTTTAGTACATCAAATTTTCGTATCGACCATGCCAGGCGCCAACTATAGTCCTTTCGCTGCACCTGTGAATTGTTTTGGATATTGTTTTAAAGGATTATATTTTAGGATGAAAATTTTAAAATTATTGAATTTATAATTAAATTAAAATATGAATGTTGAATGATGATCATTATTCATTAATTTTGTAAATGTGTAGAGATATAAATGTTCCTCTTTTTTTTTTATTGACAGGCTTTAACAATCTCGATATGTCAATCGTCGATAGACGATAATGATTTATAAATTATAAGTAAATAACAATAAAACAATAAGTAGTTGTTGCATACCAAACTGAACCTATCAAACTAGTCCAGAAGTTTATAAATAGTAAAATCTTCAATATTTCATGAGTATACGGTTTATATTTACCTATTTCTAGCTTTTTTTAAGGAGGGAATAATTTGGAAAACTTTCTGTTTATAATAATACGTACGCGTAAAATATAATTAAAAATTGTTGAATTTCAAGGGGCTTAAGAACTTTAGGTACTGTTTACAATACTAGTGACGCTGAAGCCTATGTTAAGGTAGGGCCATAGACCTATGGGTAGAGCAGCCGCCTGACCTTTGAAAGTGGATGGGTGGGTCGTTGGTGGTTAGGGTGGTTGTGGATGGGGTAAGGATACTAGGATATGATTGTGATGAATAAAAATAATTTATGTAAGGAGAAATCAAATATAAATATTCCGGAATATCAAAAACCTATGCGAATATTCGATTTAGTTAAGTGTGTCTGGCCCTAAATGTTTGTCTTGTGTTATTCATAAAACATTAAAATCATTATATAAATTCTATTTTTTTTTTTTTTTAGAAATTTACTTTAAAATTTAATTGGTAAAATTGAATCAACAGCAGATAATTGTGACTCAATAGATAAATGTCAAGGTAATAATTTAACAACAAAAATTGATTCAGTAGATTCCAATAGTATTTATTTGGCTTCAAATTCATTTCAAGTTCTGGTAAGTAGGTACATCTAATCTTCATTTAGGAAAGTATGTTGATCAGGACTGTTTAAACAAAGAGTACCTACCTAGGTACATTCATTTTTGATATTTTTCAAAAAATTTTACCTCATTTGAAGAAAATATTAATCTGCCCAAATATTTGCACGGAAAATACCTCATAGAAAGAGAAGTAGAACAATTTTCATCAGAACCAGATAATGAAATTGAAATGGAACCTAGAAAAGCATTTAATGTAGGGAGTATGAAAGCACTGTATCAAATTTTCCATGCTGGTAACTTGGGTTCAGTGTTTCCAACTCTTAAAATGCCCTTCAAATTGCTTTGACTCTTCCTGATTCAAGTGCTTCTACAGAACGGGCATTTTCAAAGCTCAAAATAATTAAAACTCGTTTAAGAACTACCGTGAATAACACACGTTTAGAAGATTTGATGTTAATCACATGTGAACAAGACATATACAAAAATTCAAACAAAGCTTTAGAAATCTTTGCACCAAACAGTACTGAACTATGTAAAATTATAATTTAAATAAAATGTTATAATTGCCTAATGGTTTTTTTTATTTATATATTTTTTTCATAGTCGATGCACAACTATAGTGCAAAAATGTAATTTACTAAATTAAATTAGTACATTAAACAATAGGAATACAATTTAGCGACATTTTATCAGTAGGTACTAGGTATAACAAAAGTATAAGGGGTAGGTCACCTAAAATTATTTGAGCAACACCAATTTTTTTTTGGATACACGCCACTGGTCTGGGTGAGGTGGTTATTAATTTTTATATTTTGCCCTACCTATGAAAATTTAGTTCGACGCCATTGCAGTATAATTCTATTTACAAAAATTATTATTAATATTCAGATATTCATATTCTATATGCGTTCCTAATGAGTAAAAATAACTCTACAACCGTCGCGTCGAGCTGCTGTATATATATACTATATATATATATAGTTGCTTTAATGTATTTTATGCATTACGCCTATGGGCTTCAGTACTTATTTACGAAGATCATTCGCAATAAACGATTATAAAAAACTTACAAAAATATTGATTCTTCAATTGAAGAAAATTCTATTTGAAACGCTATAACACAGTCTTCGCCGCTCTGAACTGAATGTAGATATAGGTACCTACTGATTTTTATGAAATTATTCATTTACCCAAACAGAATACATCAATAATTGTCTGTTTCTAAAGCTTTATACTTTTACAGGTATATTATTATGTTAGTGATTATAAATACTTATAATAAGGTTTAAAGATTTTAGAAATGTAGGTACCGCGTTCGTCGATGACATAGCTATATTATGGTACCTACCTACCATTTTGTCCTATTCTCAAAAACTAAAAATTTTAATCATTTTAAGTTCTACTTGACATACTTGTAGGGGTTTTACTCTTACAACCGTCAACTGTTGTTATGGGTGCCAGTACACTACAACAGTGTAAAAAAATCTTACATATTTTTTTGTAACGCAAAAAAACCGTAAGGACTTGAAATCTTTTTCCTCTACATCTGTATAGGTATTTTAATAAGTTTATCCATGAATATAATACGAGTATTATCGTAATAATCTGGTTTATAAATACAAGGCATTTATTATACGTTATATTGACGAAGCAACTTGGAATTTGGATGGGAGTAGTATGGGGGTATTATAATATGGCCCTTGTGGTCTGTGGGGTTACAGCTACAACTACTATGACCCCAGTTCAGTAAATCAGGCTATACCATCTTTGACAACTGCACAATTGACAACCACTCCATTTAAATAAAGGTTGGAAACAAGCTGACAAAACAGCTTCATTTACTTCAGGCAAAAATGTAATAACTCCTATGTAAACATCTCATTGTCAATCATAATAATATATGAAAATAATAATCGATCAATATTTTTTTGTATGTAGTATGTGTTATTTTTTAAATTTCACAAAATAATAAAATTAAAAGTTAACGTTTTTAGAAAAAATAACATGTATTTCAACTACACTTCAATGAAGTTAGTGAGCCATCCCTAACAACAACAAAAACTATATTTGTTCCTGCTACGAGATGAAGGATGCTGTCATGTGTTGGGTCTAGAATTAATTTGAAAAAAACTGTTACTTTAATTTGGCTAGTATCTGATTTAACATATTATGAATAGATTTTTTTTCATAATATTGGAGGATCAGCTGGTCAATAAAATATTATCGAACAAAAATTATTTTAACTAACCAAAATTGTAAATAAGATCAAAAATTTGATTTAGAAATTGCCAGAATAAATTATATTTTCTTTTGTATGTAAGAAAAATGATAATAAATTTGGACATACTAACATTTACTACCTAATTAGATATCATATTAATGTATTATCATTTATCTGAAATGAGCTAGTGTGTTTTATATCATGATAAACACTACTATAATTTATTTATATATATTTTTTAGATTATCTTTTGATGTAACCAAATGAGCGTATTATATTTTGTAACATTCAAATCAACTATTATCCTGCAAAACAATAATACTTATATAGTAATATGTATTAAAAAATAACTTTTTTTCAGATAAAATTAAAAATTACTAGCAAAAATTGAAAAACATAAAAGTAATAAAATTTGTAACATCTTGTAAATAAATACTTTTATTTAGTGAAAAAAAAGATAACAATAATTTTAAAAATTAACTTCATTATCTGAAATCATTGATAATTTTTTGGAATGTATAAAATAAATTGATGTAGTATCAAAAATATAAATTTGGAATTTGGCACAATATTAGACTATGATGTTATTGTTTTAGTGTTTGATAAAACTATTTATTGTTCAGGAATATAAAACTGTTCTGCAAAATCTTCAACTTCTTTTGTTAAGTCTTTAACACGATTAACAAACACTGGATCTGAAGTAAGAGTAGATTTGAAATTCACTAATTTTGGACCAGATACTTTTTGAGCATCCAATGCCAAGTTCAAACCTAATACATTAAATTTCAGTTATACAAAATGTAAAAAAATAATAATAAATAATTAGTACCTTTGTGAATTAATTCGGCAACTTTAACAATGTCATTTTCTACCATTCCTCGTGTAGTGAGAGCTGGAGTACCCAAACGAATACCATAAGGATTCATTGCACTTTTGTCACCAGGAACTAATATTATAAATATTTTTAGTTTAATACATAAATTAAATATAGAAGTCTAAATTAATTACCAGTATTTTTATTACACGCGATTTCTATAGTTTGTAGTGTAAACTCTGCTTTAGAACCTGTCAAATTAATTGGTCGAAGATCAACTAACAACATATGCACATCTGTACCATCAGTAGATATTTTGTATCCAAGCTGTTTAAGGGATTCAGCTAACTGTTTACAATTGCTCAAAACTCTTTTTTGGTAGTCTTTAAACTCTTGGGTAGTTGCTAAGCGCATAGCAGCTGCTATTCCTGCAATGGCATTATTGTGAGGTCCTCCTTGAAATCCTGGGAAAACCGCAGCATTTACACGATCTTCCAAGTCATACATAACATTTTCCCCAGTCTTTGATACCGATTTAACTCCTATATTAAAAATATTTATACATTAGTTTTTATAAAATAAATCAAGTCTATTACAACAGTTAACATTTACCTTTACGATAAAATATGACTCCAGCACGAGGACCTCTCAATGTTTTATGAGTAGTAGAAGTGACCACATCACAATATTCAAAAGGTGAGGGAATAACACCAGCAGCAACTAAACCACTAATATGTGACATATCAGCCATCAAGTATGAATCATTAGCCTGAGCTATTGTTTTAAAACGTTTATAGTCCAATGTCCGTGGGTAGGAAGTTACACCTATAAACAATTGTATAATGTAAGTGAATTATATAGATTTTTCGATTTATATTTATACAAACCAGCAATGATAATATCAGGCTTAAAATTCTTTGCAGATTTTTCCAACTCATCATAATCAATTAACCCAGTTTCCATATTTACATGATATGGTAAAGTTTCAAAAAATATTGATGCAGCAGACAATCTTTTTTTTTGAGCCATCAGACCGTGACTGATATGACCACCATCCGGTAAATCCAAGCCTAACAAAATGTATTTGAATATTAATTTATTCTCATTGCATTAATATTATGTACACCGTACAATTACTTTTAATAGATAAATAAATAATAAGCAATAACTAGCATTTGGAAATAAAAGAACTCTTTGAATTTTCTAATTTAGTTTTGTGTATTTATCACCTTGAGAAGTTATGTATCATAATAGAATAAGTATTAAAATCTTGCATAGGTACATTTTGTAAAAATTACTATTTATCTGTTGATATATTTTAACAAAATTATTCTGCATAAGCCACCATATACCACAATAGACATAATATATTTATTTATACTTGTTGCATTTAGAAGCTACTAAATAAAATTTTAAAATTGTCCGTTAATGTTAATTCATTAGCTATTGAACACTAAGGTTTTGTTTTTATTTAATTTAATACTTTAGCTGTTAAATTATAATTGATAATGAATAAGTTAAATTAATTATTAAATTTTAAATCAAAAGTAGATTTAAAAACTGTATGTAAGCATATAAAATGTTAATTATAGTTAGTATTATAAAAATATAAATAATTATAAAATATTTACCCATTATTCGTCCTTTGCTACCTCCAATAAGAGCAGTATAAGCTTCAACATTTGCAGGTGAACCAGAATATGGTTGAACATTGACACCCCAAAGATTTGGATCCAAAGAAAATGTTTCAAGACACCTTTTTTGGCATAGAACTTCAATCTGATCAATTACTTGATTACCACCATAGTATCTGTCAAAAAATAATTATAAATTGAGTAATGATTTAAAATAAATTATATCTATTTCTAATACCTAGCACCTGGAAGACCTTCTGAATATTTGTTAGTTAAACAAGATCCTAGACATTGTAAAACAGAAACTGAGGTAAAATTTTCTGATGCAATAAGTTCAAGTCCTTTCCTTTGTCGCTGAGATTCTTGATAGACTAAAGCATACAGTTCAGGATCAGCTGTCTCCAATGGCAGACTTAAATTTGGATCTGATATTTTGGTATTATATTTAGCTTCGATTGTTGACATTGTAACAAGTCTGAAAAAAATAATTTAAACGGATAAAATCAAAAAATAATTTACTGCCAAATTATGTCATGCTCTCAAAATGTAAAAAAAAAAAAACTATACCAAGTACCAAGTTAATATTCTTTTAAATTAAAAATATTATGAAGCAAGAATAATAGTTATTTAATTTGATAGATTTACAAATTTAAACATAAATTGCCAATAAACATATACAACAATAAAATGTAAATAATTCCAAACAGCAATTCCAAATATAAAAAGGTAATTTCTTTTTAAAAACACAAGCAAAATTCTTCTTACTTGTTTTTGAAATGAAGCCGTTGAGCATTAACCAAAGTACGGAATATTGGACGTAAGTACATTTTAATTTTTTTTAAGTACCTAAGTAGGTAATTACAATTATTTTTTAAAAACTTGTGTTACTTTAATCGGAAATAAAATGTAACAAGCCAGAGTTCTTGACTCTTGTTCGATATTGTTCAAAGATCAAATCTAGTCTATCACAATATCGAAATATTATAATACGGCTGCAATATTACATTAAATGACATTCAAAGAATATTTATAATACATAATAGTTGGAGCATGCTTACCTCGATGTATCACACGTGGGGACGGCGAAAAGTACAAACCCAGAAAAAGTAACGTGTTCTAATGGGAAATCGTTCGAATTGTGTCGTAAACGACTAAAAGGTAGGTCAGAACTGATTCGTCACGACGAAATATTCGTAGAAAATAATAATTGGCAATAATAATCTTCCGGCCTCCTACTGAAGTATTATTATATCAGTGAATATTTATATGTACTATGTAGGATATAAGTTGATTAATTAAAAAGCAAATTTTTACCGATTATTCTCAATTGCCTAGATCACAACACAGTTCACGAGTTCACGACAGCCAGTTATTATAGTGAGCAGCGAGCAAGTGGTCAGCGGATAGATTACGAAGGTGATGAAACAATTTAACAATCAAACACGTTGAAACAATTATTAACATAGTGTAACAATCGCTGTCCACTGATAACAAACGGCGGCACGGTGCTTCGAAAACGTGGTATGTGCAAAAAATTATTCAATATCATTCTTTTGCGGTTGTACTGACTGTCTACTCAACTGGTTGTACCACCACCATTAGATCATATTATATACATATATATATATATATATATATACCGTATGTGATCAGACCGAGGTACACCACGATCATTCAGAATGACACGGAATCTGTGCAACGATTAAAGATATTATCAGCTATATATAATACTATCAATACCCGTGATATAGCCAAGGGTACCATCAATAACCCATTTTCTACAACTAAGTACAATACGACCCTCGCCGAATTTGCGGCAAATTGTTACCTAACCTTAATCCTTAAAGCTGATAGTTGGTTGTTGTGACCACTGTACGGACTATTGGACTATGCTATCAGTTCCAACAGCCATTCGACGACTAAATCGTAATATACAATTCACGCCGAAGTGCCTTCGCTGGTTGGTTCTTCCCTCAAGATATTCAAGCTCATTAATTATAATTTAAAAAAAAAAACATAATTTATGCTTATTGTACTTTTTTTTATGTACAGATTGTATAATTTCTAGATTTAAAAAAAAAAAAAATTGTAATATACAAATTAGGTACCCTGGTACCTACCTAACTACGAACTGTAATAACTGTAAATGAATTTCAATCTTAGCCTTTATAAATATTCTTTATAGTTTATAATATCAACTTCTTATTATATGTGTCTATGAATCTATAATTCAATTTAATCTGTGAAATTATCACTAGATATAGTAGAAAACTAGTAAGCCTTTACTGGCTATAAAATATGAACTATGAAGGTTCTAATTTCGTCACGAAGCATGATAAAATAAACTATTAATTAAATTATATTTTTTTAATCGTGATTATTACCATTCACTATTTTGTATAAATAAAATTGAAATATACTTTATAAACTCATTACTCAAATCTTAGTTACTGTGATATATTGAGGTCCAATTTTTACGCCTTTGACTGCAGTCTATCGATAATCTAAACCACTCGGCTGCGCGTAAATTGCATTACTGTTAGTCGACACAGATTCCTTAACATCTGTGATATTATATATTTATTACTTTATTTACTTAGTTAAGTTGCCTAGTTAGGCTAACTACATGGGCGTACGCAGACCTTTTTAGCAAGATGGGCCAAACTAATTAAGATTTAGATATACTTAAAAAGATACTTTAAAATATTTTATCAATTCAATTTTTCATTGTACCTTGTACCTATTTAACTAATTATTATCATTGAAAATTATAATTTGTAATTGTATTATTATAGTTTCATGATTTAAGTTTATCAGGTCGCAATATGTATAATGTATAATGAATACATTACGGTTCACTGCTCAGTGCTCACAGGGCCACAGCGAAAGCCCACCTGTACCACCTCGTACGCACGCTTACTATAACTATACGCATAGACATTGAAAAAAATTTAAAGCTCGATAACAGAAGTTGCATTTAGTTTTGAACCGCTTTATTTATGACTAAAATTTGAATGGGTCTAAGTTACTTAATTTGGAATATAGAAATTGAAAAATAGGTTTATTTAAAATATTAGGTACGTTAAAAATCTTGACGAATAAATAATGTTGCTTATTAATTAAAGAATTAAAATTTAAACTGTTATTTTATACCAAAGTTATTCTTAGATTTTTTTATAGAATTTATAAATTTTTGAATTAAATATTAATACCTACCCTTTGTTTTAGTCATAAATATTTTATACTTATTACTTATAGACCAGCCCTCTTCACGTTTCCACTGTGTCAAGATAGGTGTCGCTTTTCGGTTACCGTATTACTCTGATACGGTCATGGTCACGGTAAAATACAAATACATATATATATATATTTATTAAATAGGCTGAATCGCTGCGCAACGTCAGCATGCGACTATCAATTCATGCAGGGTGTCCCGCGAGGATTTACCCATTACGATATATACCGAAATAATAGAGATTTCAAAATAATTCTGGTTTTGTAATAAGACTCACAGGGATAAGAACTATAATTATTTAATATTTTAATTTATTTTAATGTTTTGGTAAAAAAGTTAAAAAATATATTTTTTTATTTAATTATTTCCAAAAAAATTCACACAATAGCCATTTTGTAGAGTTTATTTTTCTGAAAATATTGATGTTTCAACATTTTATTTTCGCTAACTTCTTGATTTTTATTTTTTAGTTCCGAGAAAAACTGAATTATTTACTATTTTTTTCCATAATGATTATGGACATACGACATACCACATACCTATGTCATTACTCATTATTTGGAATAACACCATAGAAAGAAGTAACAAAACATCAATTGAATTATAAATACCCAAACTTTGACACAGTTAAGGTGATAAACTTATTAAATTCATCGAAATCTTATGAGTTAAGCTTTCGAGACGTATTTTTATGAAGAAAAAATAACTAATCTCATCTTTGAAATTAGCATTTACTACTCAGATGAAAAACAGAGAAAAAATAAAAATGTTCCTGATGGTAAACAAAAAGGCAGAAGTTTATAGAAAAGAATTAACAAATTTTGAGTACTTACAGACACATATGTTCATTATTGATAAATTTGTATCCGAAATAAATATAAGAATTTCTACTAACGAAATATATTAGTGACAATTTTTTCTTTATAGCACGCTTAATTGAAAAATCTAATGAAAAAATTGATTTGACTGTCTCAAATTTTATTTCAAAGTGTTAAATTATTAAAATAATGTATGTATAGATTTTACCTTGCCAAACGAACTTGTACAATTTAGATGATAATGGAAGCTTTGACAACCTTTTGATCCAACTGATATTTTCAAATTATTATTTGAATGGCTTAGAAATCAATCACTTCAGAGGTATTTCCTGGTATATTTACTTCTTAAAAATATATCTGATAATTTCTGTAATAGTTTTTTGTGCTGAGAGTTTTTTCAAAATTAACTTGAGTAAAAAGCAAGTATAGAACCAGTCAATAAACCAAAGAAAACTTAAACTAAAATTAATTTTATACTCTGAGAATGATTTGTTAAAACCATAAGACTTAAATAAAGTGCTAAGAGAGTAAGCGCCAAATAGAGCTAGAAAAAAGATATACCTATTTGATAAAATAGTTTTTTTTTTATTATTTAAATAAATAAGCCCGCGGCGTCTACAGCCATTGGCACACATGGAGTTTAAGGTCAACAATTTTTAAGGATACAGTATTTACATAATATATAAACAAGAACAGATTATAAACTATTTATAAGGTTTGTTTTAATTAAAAAGGTCATCATGTGATTATGGTAACTGGATAAAGAGCTTACAATAGTTTTTGTTTTGTTATATATTTAACTTTTTTTATACTTATTGTAAAATTGTACTGTTTATACAATATTTATAACCTGTTATTACAATTTGTAACTAATTCAATGAAAAATGCAGTATTAACTTAATAATATATATTTTATTATACTACAATTCGTATAGTTTTATAGACAAATAAATCACATATATTATTAATTTTATAACATAATAAAATTGTCAATTTACGAAAAACCTAGAAAAATTTATTTTTCTGCGAACGTAGCGAGCGGCTTTCTAAATCATGTTTTATCAAAAGGGCCCATATGAAATTTCAGCCGCAGGCCTCAATAAGTCTTAATACAGCATCTTACATAGGTGAATTCTATACCTACTGTGAAATATATGATAGATAGATGAATTATTTTACTCAGGTATACGTAATAAATAATAATTTAAGAAATAATATTAATCACTTAATACCTATAAGAAACTCTTAGCATTTTTTGCTGAACATGAAGCAATTGTGGTTGTATGTTTGTTTAAGGTTATTGACAACAACCTTTTCAAACATTTTCATGCCGTAATAAATTTAAAATTGTTTACTATTTTATCATTATAATTTTCAATTTGTGTTAGGATCTAAAAGTAATGATGAATATATTGATTGTACAACGATGGACGATGGTATTATTTTTTCTGTCAGTCAACTATAGGCATATAGCTGTCATCCACTTTTAAGGTGAATTTATAGGGTGTATTAGAGAATTAAAATTTAAAAGTTGCTAGTGGTTTTCACGAACGTCGGAAAAATAAAAAATAAATTCCTATTGCATAGGAATTTTTACACAAAACTTATTTAGTTTAATTTGATAACGGGAGTACTATCTATTGCCACCAAATCATTTTTTACATTAACGCGAGCATGAAAAACTGGCTCATATACCCGCTTAAATGCTCAATGTCCTGTTATAAGTAGATAGTGCTACTATATACGATTTACAATGATAAAGGGTATGTGAACAAAACTTCATTGGGCTCCTTTTTACGAAAATTTATTGAGATGGTGCTTTATAAACTAACAACATTTTAGAAAAATGCTTAAAAAAGTGGGTAAGTGGATGTCGCTCTGCTGTACATTAGGTGGTGGGGTGGACCTCTGACTAGAGTAGGTTAGATTTGAATGCAATGATGGGTATCATTGTATACGAAAAACGAATCTGAACAGAGATGATTTGTCAGTCTAGGATATATTATATTTAAATATTGTCATATATTCTATTTTGAAACAAATATTTTATTTTTCAATTAGGACACATTTTGCATAAGGCATGGTTAATCAATTTTCCCAAAAACATTGCATGTAGTTATCGTAATTCATAATACCTTATATTATCATAGATATACATATACCTGGTTTGAGGATAAATCGTTATTGTTACGCGATTTCATAAATTTTAAAACTCAAACGCTCAAAACATTTTTCCTATAATGACGCTTCAAATTTTCTCTATAGCTATTTGAAGCAAAACTTATGGAAAACTTAGTGTTGAATTTTTTAACGTTATATATATATACAAACAATTTTATGAATTTTGAACTACAAAATAATTTGCAAATATTCATGGTTTTGACGAATTTTTGTCAATATTTAAACTTCAAATGCTAATAAAAAAATTGTGCCTATGTATTCTAATATTTTTTTAATCACTACACACAAGAATAAATTATGAGGAACTTTGTATTAAATTTTCAAGTTTTTTGATAGGGCCAAAAAAATTTTATCGACACTTCAAAAACAATTTTTCAGAAAAATTGAAAATTTCAGTCGTCTATGAATATCTAAAAAAGTCAAAATATTTCGAAAATTACATCATGCAAAGAATATGCCAATCTAAATAACTGGTAAAATTTTCAAGTATCTACGACTTATACTTTTTGAATAATAACAAATATTTAAAATCGTTTGAGAATAAATTGTTATCGTTACACTATTTCGTAAAAATAAAAAATTCAAACGCACTTAAAATTTTTCCCAATAATGATGCTTCGAGTTTTCTCTATAGCTACTTTAAGGAAAACTTACGGAAAACTTAGTGTTGTATTATTAATCCTTAATTATAAACACAAACAATTTTATGATTTTTCAACTTCAAAATGACTTGCAAATTTTCGCGTTTTCCACAGATTTCGTAAAAATTTGAACTATAAACGCTTATAAAAAAAAATTGTGCCTATGTATTCTTATAATTTTTTAATCACTATAAGAATAACTTATGAGGAACTTTGTATTGAATCATCATTGTAAAATCAATACATTCATCACTCCGTTCAGAATTTAAAACGACAAAGAGAAGTTTGTATTTTCAATTATTTGATGTATGAAACGAATTTTCTCCTGAAAAACTTTGTCAGAGAATTCTCTAAAAATAATGCAAATCCAAATTATTTAAAGCATTTTTTTTTTTTTTGGTATTTTGAAATGTTGGTCTGTTTTGGGTGACACTCATTATTTTAAAGCAATTTTTTAGTTTTTAGAGCATTTTTCACAATTTTTTCATGAAATTAACGAAAATTGTTGCGATTATCAAGAGACTTTCGACAAGCTGCCGACAGTACGAATAATAAATTATAAAGTACTACAAGTTATCGTTGTTAAAATTTTACTATAGCTACATATATCGCCTATATGCCTTTCCGCTCAAATTATCACGTATCACCGTTATATATACATATATTATGTATTATTAATTTTATTACATCATATTATATACATAGAGAGTTACTGGACCTCCCCAGAATAAAAAAAAAAAAAAGAATCATTAAAGATATTAAAATTTTAATTTATTTGATATTATACTATAATACAGTGTAGATGATGTTTATACATAGACGTGTACAAAATATTTCATGTACAATTTATTATATATAAATAGAGCCGCAGAGGTGTAAACATGTCACTATAAATAAAAATTCGTCATTTTTGTTGTTGTGAACAAGATAACAACTGTTGACCTGTTGATGTCTGTCGTGCAATATCATTTATTTTGTCTTTCGCTACCCAAGTAACCTAACAGCTAGTGAACTTATCAACAGCGACTATAGCTACAGCTACAGCTCACTGCTCATTTATATAAGTACAAGATATGATATTTTACGTACTTAATAATTTTTTTTTTTAATACAAAACGGAACGACAGCGTCTATAACTAGATTGGCTTTTTTGTGCAACATTTTCACTAACGAATATATAATAAGTAGAATATACAATAGTATTTCTAATTTCAGCATAATAATATTAGGACCTTTATTTTATTAAGTATAATTTAAAATTTTTATTAAATGATTCTAATTTATGATATACCAGCTATATAAACATCTAATAATTAAATTATTCAAAAAATTTAAATTTATTTTTTATATAGTTTTATCTAGCTATTTATTATTTAGAAGGAAATATTCACAATAAATATAAAAAACAATCTTCAATAAAATTGTTTATGGTTGTATACATTCATTAAATGTTCAGTTAAATGAAAGAAAACCTTTTATGAATTAAAATAATAACATTTATAAAAACGTATTTATACATAATACTATTTCTGAAGTATTAACATTTTATTCAATAAAATATTATTTATTTGTTTTAGTTAAATTTATGACTTTTTTTAGAATAAACTTAACAGATTGGAAATATTGTACATTAAAGATTCACTCTGATCTCAAACATTTTGGATGAACTTAGAGTAAAAAAAAAGAGAATTAGATATATATACATTTTACTTTAAACTTGTAAAAATCATATAAAATTCATTGTTCCTCTAATAGTTTTTTTAAAACCAGTCATGTAATTTTTAATATCGATTAATAACAGTCTTCTAATATCAATAGGTGTACCTATACCTCTAAGATTTTAGAATTAAAAAAATTGTGAATCCCCTACCCCCAGTTAAAAGTTTAAAATATACCACTGAATGACACTGAGTCTATCTACAATCAGTGTGCTGTATTGACGAATATTTCTGTGAAATGCGACTGTAGATAACCTGACCGGTATTAATTATAAAATAGATTCTAAGTAGAGCAATGCATAAATTTATTTTGTAAACATGTATTTTTTGTCTGTCATCTTCACAATAATAGGATCAATAAAAAAGATTCGATTTCCTACTTCAGCATGTTTTCTGATAAAGGAATGTAAATATATTTGTAACTTTTAAAACAATAATAACCGTATAAATATAAGAAATATATAACCCTAATGTTTATATTTTCATATTTTGTTTAATTTATTTTGCCTTTTTTGAGACATCAAAAATTTCAAATTTTATTTCCTAGTTTCTTTTTAATTATTGATAAAAAAAAAAAAATAATTTGATTAGGTACTTAAAATTGAATAAGTTCCTCATAAGTAATAGTTGTTGTTGTGAAAATTTAAAAAAAAAGTTGATCGTAAATCCATAATAATTTTCTGAAGTTGGATTTTTATAAAAAAATATATAAATAATAGGTATTAGGTTGCTGAAATAAAGCTATATATATAAACTAAACACTAAAAAAGCAGGTAAGTCGTGGATGCCGTTCTATAATGATACCTACAGTAGGTTACAAATGGGTTATTAGGTACTGCTGAACTGCTGCAGTAATGGATGGAATTAAATTTGAATCCAATGATATTATATCATTGTATACGAAAAACGATTCTGAGAAGAAATGGTTTATCTATCTAGGATATATATAGATAATTAAAAGTTTTCAGACCTTAGATTTAAAAAAAAAAATTATGAATTTCTAGCTTGAAATAATTTGCGAATTTTTGTGATTTTTACGTATATAATGTTGTCAAAATTCAAACTTTGAAACTTTGAATGCTTATAAAAAAAAATGGTGTCTATGTATTTTTAATATTTTTCAACTGCTATTATTACAATGCGTTAGAAACCTTGTATTAAATTTTCAAGCTTTTCTACCCAAAAAATAAATTTGTATTGATATTAATTTAAAAATAAACTAATAATGATCGAAAATTGCTTATGCCTATGAATAGTTTAACTTAAGTTGAACATTTTTGACAAATTGCATGGTGGATAGAATATACTTATATAAACATTCGGTGAAAATTTCATGTATCTATGGTGATTTGCTTTAAAGTTACATCAAAAACCAAAATCGATTTTGTCAAAAACTTATTGTGCATAAAATTTAATTTTTAGTTTGTTTATCCCGATAATTTAGAAAAATATTGAGAATTTTTTACTTTTGACCCCCCCAAGGCACCTACTAGATTCATTTTCTGATCGAACGAGGTACTGAAGTCAAAAATCGAAGCACTACTGCCCCGAAATATGATGACAGACAAAAAAACAAAAAAATAAAACACATATCATGGTAAAATCAATACATTCTTCGCTCCGCTCAAAATCTAAAATAATAATATAGGTATACCTATACATAAGTATACGATTACTAATTACAATAGAAAAATTTGTATTAACGTTAACAATATTATTAAATAATTGTTATGTTTAAAAATACCCATTACTAAAAATTTAGTCTTATATTTAGGCGTTTATTAATATATTTATGCCATCACTATAACCATGTAAATGATGATAATATAATGCGAAATTATTATAATACTATATATATAATGAATAATAATACATATAAATATATAATATAATTTAATAACACAGTATGGTTACAAAAATAAATAAAATTGGACTACAAAGTTGTTCTAACAATAAATTAACTTTGTTCATTATGAATTGTATTAATTTAATTTTGTTAGCTAAATTTAATTCTGAATTATTGTCAATACGTCATCACTTTCTTAAAATAGTAATGTTATATTTTGAATGATTTTTTTTTCTGCGTTCATATAGTGGTTCATGGATCGTAAATCGTAATAGTAGAATTTTTGGGTCCTTCCCAGAAATACATTTTATGAGTTAAATCAATTTGGGCTGTTTGTAAACTGCGGCAAAATTAACCTTTTTCTAAAAGTCAATGTGTAAGCTGCGGCAAAAAAAATTAAGATTATACAATCTGCGACAAAACCGATAAGATACATCATACAAACTGCGGCAATGTATTTTATATACTTTCTATATATACTACGTATACATATCGTTACGATAATCTATATACACGTTTATCGTTTAATTAGGTATAATACCTATTACGTGTTATGACAGCTATAAGTATCTCTTAGAGTATAAGGCTTAAATATAAAGAAAAACCAATTTTTAAATATTGAAAAGTATGTTATTGTTAAAAAATATTTTTAAAAATCGTATAATCAAAAAATCAATTTTAAAATTAAAAAAATATTATTATTATTAAAAATTATTTAAAAAAATCGTATAATATTCGTATAATCAAAAAAAAAAAATAATAATAATATAATATAATACGTATTACGTGTTGTGGCAGCTATTGGTATCTCTTATTAGAGTTTAAAAATACATTTGGATTTACCTTACCAATTTGTACTCAAGACGAAACATCACATAATTAATTTAACGATATACGTACATAGGTATGTACTATATATAGTATATATAGAAAGTATATAAAATAAATTTCCGCAGTTTGTATGATGTATCTTATCGGTTTTGTCACAGATTGTATAATCTTAATTTTTTTTTGCCGCAGCTTACATATCGACTTTTAGAAAAAGGTAAATTTTGCCGCAGTTTACCATCTCCCACAATTTGAAGATGCCAAAGGTACCTACAATATTAAGAATTATTGGTATACTTAATTTATATCGATAAACATTCAAAGCATAAAACGTAAATAATTAATTTTAATATTTTGGTTAACAGTTGTGGTAGTATTCAACTAAAAGTGAAATTATATTGAGAATAATAATAGGGGGTGCGGTCGTGCGTATATTATACTATTTACCTACCTATTATTGAAAATCTTGTTGCGGTTATTCAGCTCTATAGTTGCTGAAAATAATATTTAGTATTACCTATGTAACCTGAAATAATAATTGTTTTTTAATTTGTGGTCTAAATTTACCAGTTTTGGTAATTTGATGTCATGTAGTTTTAACACTTAAATGATTAGGTAATCCGATTAACTCAAAGTAAACTAATTAAAATGCCGGTAATGTGAGGTTATACAAGTGGCTTCTTAGTCAAATAAAATACCTTTTTGTCAATAAATTAAGTTTTTAGATAGATCCTCGCCTATACAGGTATATGCCAGTTAGCTGTTAAGAAATTTATCGATTTTAACACATATTATTTTAAATCAAAAGAAAAAATCAACTAAACTGTTTAATAAAAATAATAAATACATATTTACATATTTATATAAAATATTATAAAATATTTAGTAAATAGATAGATAATTTTAATTCTGTTAGAATTTTAATAGATATTCATTATATATATATATATTTAATATTGCAAAGACAAAATATAGTATACCGATGACATTATTTGGAGTAAAATTATATATATTATATAATTATAAAATATTTAAACAATTCAGTGAAAGGCGCATTGAACAAGTAATTATATATAATAATATAGACTATATCACGTTATCCAAGTTATTACCTTATATGTGTGTATAAAACATTATTCGAATATAAATAAGATAGATACCTAGAGGCAAGCTAATTATTCGATTCTTAATTATTTTATATATATATATAGCCGTTTATCAAATTCTCGTTTTTAAAAATTTATTATTGTGTCTATACATGCACTATCTCGAGTACCAACATTATTTTGTCCGCTATTTAGAGGTGTCCGTTAATAAGGGAGGTTTCACAGAATATATATATATATATATATACCCTTTTTCAGTTTTGAACCGATGACGATGACGCGCTACAGGATCTGTTTTCTTATTTTATTATGGTAATATAAATAAATTAAGCCCCTCCAACCCACATTCATACGTTAAAAACGCATATATAATATATAATATTATAATTAATTATATATTATTATCATATGTAATATTTGGTGTCCATGAGCATCAATTTTGGATAAGATATTGTATGGGAATTTGAAATATCCAGCAGAAACCCGTAATTGGATAAAATATTGTATGGTTTTTTAATATATCTAGTGGATATCCATCTGAAGTAATTTTTGGATAAGACATTATATGGTTATTTGACATAACCAATGTATATCCACTGGATGTACAGTGCTGTGTGGGTGGATAAATTATTAAGCATAATTGCATAAGATTATAGTTTATTAGGTTAGTTGAATAAAAATACAAATAGTTTATGAAGGCTCGATGGCTGTAAATCATAGAATTATAAAATTATCTTTATGTTTTCATTTTAAATAATTTATATAACAACGCCACACGCGTCAGTATAATGAAAATAATTAATTTTACTTGTTCCCATGAAATTACAGTTAAAATAATAATCATCCTCCATTCCTATTACCATACCTGAAAAGTGAAAATCTATCGTACAAGCCACAAGGTTATAGAAAATGGAAAAATACAGATACTATAATAGCAATATTATAGTTCGTTGGCACGTATGGATTGTGTTTCCCTAATATACCCTGTAAAAGTTGCATACTTGAAATAGGTCTCATCAAGTTAATTATAGTAGTTATAGCTTATAAAATTATAAAGATTAAATATTCGTGACTAAATCGGTTTACCCATTTCAAGAATTATTATTTATGATAGGTAGGTAATTAAACCGATAACAAATGAGAAAAAGTCTTTTTGAGTTGGGGACAATACCTTACAATGAGATGTATACCGGGGCACAGATTCAGACCAGGGATGAGATGCGAAGATCTAGCAGCTAAAATGTATTTTTTACAAACTTGTAACCATGTTTTCTAATTTATAAAGCAATTACATTTAATGTAGTTCTATACAATTTTTAAAAGTAGTCATAACAATTTTAACTGATCTCCAAATTCGATGGATTTTGAGAGGTATTCCAAAGATTACCACTCCTTTAAAAATGATGTCATTAAATTAACAGCAAATAGTATTATATACTATACGTTATATAGTATTATACTTTTTTTTCCAGTTTTGAACCGACGACGCCGCGGGATCTGCTTTCTGTTTCTTCCGCGGCGCATATATAGTATTATACCACAGATATATAAAACAATAATTTTATATATCTGTGTATTATACCTATTAGTGCTACCTAGTGTAACAGAAAAACCTAACCTAACAAAAAAAAAAAAAATTATACTATTCAAACACGAACAAAAATATAAAAATGTTATGGATAATAAACAATTTAAAAATATAGTTGTCAGAAAAATCCCAAAAATATACTATTTTGAATAAAGTTATTACCTATAAGTAGTATATATTTGTATGTTCACAGCCAGCTTTTCCACGGTAAAAATTTTTTTTCAAGCCGAAAATTCTACCTTGGAGCACACTGATTTACCGCGTAACACAATACGGTGATTACACAAGATTGTCCACCTATTTGCCCCTTACACAAAAATATTTACCGTATCAACTATTTTTTCCGTTTTTAATTTTTTTTTAGTTAAATATCGCTAATTTTTATAAAAATTATATTTCAAGTAAAGAACACAAATTATTTAATAAACTTTTTTATAAAAATTTAAAAAAACTGAAAATCTAATAAAAAAAATAGTTGATACGGAAAATATTTTTGTGTAAGGGGCAAATAGGTGGACAATCTTGTGTAATTACCGTATTGTGTTACGCGGTAAATCACTGTGCTCCAAGGTAGAATTTTCCACTTGAAAAAAAATTTTTACCGTGGAAAAGCTGGCTGTGAACATACAAATATATACTACTTATAAGCGATCGTTGGAAAGTATGTACTTTATCAATCTATTTTTCGGTTACACTACGTTTTGTTTATATATAACTGTATTGCAGAGTTACGACTGTTTGAATGATGAAGGCATCATACATTTTAAAGTGAATCATTCAGTAAACCTTAAAGACCCAAATACAGGCGGCCACACTAACACCGCCGAGGAAATGTAGAGACATGAAAAAGCTTCGCTGTCTCAATACTCGCAAGGAAAAAACATTTCTATGGCGGCTACATGGCAAAATTTATGTTTTTAAAAAAATGCCGTATATTAAATCTAGACCCTATCATTGAATTTTTCCGTTTAGCCGGTAATTTATACAATCCAAATAAATATAACAACGATGGGGTCGACGTTACTGATATAATATAATATACATTATCTAAACCTGAACATTTTGATTTGTTATTGCTTATTATTTTAATCTATATCTCCCAAACCAAAAAATATAAGTTAGTTCTGATTTCACCAAAAGCTTATTTATGTTATTACTCATCGAATGAAAAAAAATCAATTTTGAGTTTTTCAAATATGGAAATGTTTGAAATAACTTTATAATTCAGTTTGATGTGGTTTATTAACAATAACATAAAAAGTAAGTACGATAGGCAAATTCTGATTCCACAAAAATGTTGAGCATATAAATACAAACATTTCCAAAAAAAAAAAATTCTAAAAACTTAAATTGTTGGTATTTTAAATTCAAAAACACGATTTTTGAAAAAATTCAGCATTTTGAAGTTTTTTTACCATAACTTCCAAAATATGTTCGACCGACTTTTTTTCAAAGTACCATCAATTAGGCATGCAAAAAGACACATTTAAAAAAAAATTCCAAAAAATCGCTTGGGAGCTAAACTGCATTTGTTCCCTATTTTTTACGTATTTTCTTGACCATGTTTTAAATTTTTTTTGATATAATTGTCAAAAATCAATGGATGTATCTACTAAACAGTTTTATAGTATATTATGAATTATGATTCATAGGTATTTGACTTCCAAAGTACCTACTAACGCCCTGGACCGGTCCATAATCATATAATTTTCACAGGCCTTGGAAGATATATCTCCCCATACCCCTAGCCAGTCCACCTCAAGAACAACGAAAACATAAGATTGATATTTTTTAACTATCTTGTTATCGTGGTTGAGAGGAAATTAACCGGTGTGAAACCGGAACGAAACGTTCGACCAAAATCGGTATAAATAGCACTGATTATTTTCAAATTCAACCGATTCCCTTTTCATGAGAAAATGTACACAGATTTGCTCCGGTGAATTTTAAAAGATACCTATCTGTAGTCTTCATGACCGAAAAAAATTATTATAATAAATACTAAAGACCAGAAGAGTTTTCTAATAACAATAATTATTGAACTTGTCGTGGACGAAACGTCGCCGGGTGGCGTCGGTCGTCTGGGACAACGAATCCGGGCGCTGGTCGAAAGCTGATAAGGTCCCGGCGGCAATCAGTGGTGCATCGCGCTGGGATTTTCCCTGGAAGCCCCTTGGCGGGGGGCACCCGTCCGATCGGTCCATGTTATTCGCTTCATTTGCGGAGCGGTACTGTTTTACTGTCGTTGCCTTGTCGGTTGTTGTAGTGGGGTGTGGTGGGGTGGTATCGGCGGGCTTTGAGGTAGCAGTGGTGGAGGCGGTGACGGTGACGGTGACGGTGACGGTGATGGTGACGTCGGTGGTGGCGGTGCCAGTAGTAAGTAAAGTTGTATTATAGCCGTACGTGGTGTAGTTGGTCGTATCGCCGCCGTCACCCGCGACGCAAAAGCGGGACCCGCCATTGGCCGGCTGACGGCATTCCGACGGCTGGGCCCCCTCCACCATCCCCGGGCACTGGGAAATCTGGAACCGCTCTGCCACCGGCGCCGAGACAGCTCTCAATCCCAGTTGTCCGCGTCTCGACCGTACCGTTTCGCGTTACGGCCATATTTCTTTTGTTTTGTTTTGTTTTGTTTCGTTTTTTTTTTATCGAATTAATTTCACTGTTATTATTATTGTCATTATCATCACAGTCGTCACCGCTGTCGTTGTCTCTCAATAGTATTTTTATAAATAATTACATCGATTAGGCATTATTGTTTTCAATTTCCAAATTCGTGCCTGGAATATTACGCACGGCCCGTGTGTGGTTGGCCGTCGTCTTGGATAAATTGTCGTAATATTTTTCATCTCCCATCTCTGTTTTGATATTTTTCATCATTTACTCGTTGAAATTTCGTCAACGTCAGAAATGAAAAAAAACAATACCTGCTGCACGTATGCTGCGTTTGTGATCGTATCATTACGATAGTAATCGTCGACGTCCGTGTGCGTTTCCTGTGATCATACGGTAGGTAACTACTAACTACTTCATGCCGGCGATCTTCGTTCTTGTGGAAAGCGATCGTCTATTCAGTTAGACTTCCGGAACGCCGCACTGGATCACTTCGGTTCTGCCCTGTTATGCCGCTGACGTCTTCAGCAGACGATTCACAATGTAAGTACACCAAATGCTCGTCAACGAGGTGTGTCGTCTCTCGACAGACACGATATTATGTAATCTAATATATTTTAAATAAATTATTATCACTTCTATTGCTACTCCATTTTTCTACCATTTGAGCCTCTCGGAAAGTGTCAATAGATTACTTTTTCTCCATTTGGATGCCTCAAATCATGTTTGGAACTGAAAAAATGACTTGTATTAAGTACCTACCTTTTTTTATATTTATGTAAAATTTCAGAATTTGTCAAAATGAATAGCATGGATGAGCATAACCGCATGATGCATCCGACCAGTGCAATGTTGCCACAGCCTTATGGGATGTCATCTGTCGATCCTAACCATGGTGCTCCCACGCCACCTGATCAAGATACACGTAAACAAGATATTGGTGAAATTTTGCAGCAAATAATGAACATTACTGATCAGTCTTTAGATGAAGCTCAAGCAAGGTAATTTAATCCTTTTTATTATACACATATTTATTTCAGGTACCTATATATTTTATGCATATACACACTTATTCTTCTACTTAAAACTTTAGTTTTAATGTTAGTTGTTGAATCTCAAGATATCTAACTAAATATATATTTTACTTATTATCCTTTTTTAGGTAGGTATACTAAATTATTTAAATAACTATATAACAAATTATTTTGGCAGTAAAATTATAAAGGTCTTGAATACACATCAAATTTTATAGTACCTTATTTTGATGCTGCCTACCTATCAGCTAATAGCTTTGTTTAAAAACATAATCATCAATCTAGATATATTATATGATTACGTTACTTATTACATTCTATGTAAAATGTTAGAAGTTAGTTTTCAGAATGCAAACTTACCCCAACTCTTTAACTCTTTATTTTTTTTTTACATCAGGTACCTTTTTTTCAATTCAAAAGACAAGGAATGGGTTGGTACTTTTTACCACAGGACTAACTCTGTCCCTAAATAGTAGGTACCCATAACAAAGATGTACTTTACATTTTTACTATTTCAAATAGTGTTAACTTCAAATGTAATAGGTACTTATTTAGTTTTTAAAAAATAATTTTTCTGAATGTATTTTTTGAATTATCATAAATATGGTTTATATATTTGTGGCTTTCAAATCAATTGCAGCTAGCTAAATGTATTTAAAATTGTACTTGTTTTTTGATACTCGTTTTGATAGATGCCTTAAATGTATTCATAAAAATAATTTGTTGATCTATTAGTATTAAATATGATTTTTCTTGAGCTTGAAAGTATACATGTTTTCCCCTTGGGTTTTATACACTTAAACATTTTACTCCTATAGCATTATTTAAAATGCTATTAATGACACTCTGGAATCTCATACTCATGTTTCCTAGGACATTATAAATGATGCTTACAGAGTGTTTGTTTACTCATTGTAAACTTATAAAAAAAATTGTTTTATTTGATTACAGTCTACAGACATTTGTTTCAAAATAAAGATAAAAATAAACAGGGGTACAATTGGTACAAGATGTTGATTTTTTAGCTTATAAAATGTTAACAAGTTTTACTTTTTACTCATAGTATCTTTCTGCTTTGGTTATACTTACATAATGTATCTAATATACAGTAATAGTTTCAGTATTTTTTTCTTAACGACTTATTTTGAACCTTAGAAAATTGAAATCTAGAAGTTTAATTAATCAATGTTATATTACATATTCCTCTAGGATTAAAAAAAAAAATTAAGAGCTAGGTATATTTTTTTAAATAATTTATAATTATGTTTTTAAAAAAATGTCATAATAATTATCAATTTTTACTTTTTGTTTAATTTTAATAAAATAATTAGGTACATTTATTCAAATTATTTTATAAAAGTTTCCACAACCATCCTTTCTCTTACGGTCTTACTCAAACCCTTTAATTAAAAATCTTTCCTTCCACCATCCCAGGCAGCCCTCCTAAATGTTTAGAACGTAAATGATGAGAGATAAATATAATTTTTTATGTCTTCTAAAAATCAACAATTAAGGATCATCATTGGGCAGCTTCTTTACTCTTGTTTTTTTTGTGCGTATACTCATGTTATCTTTTTTATATCATTTATATTTAGTGTATCTATTAATATATATACCTATTGTGTATTTTGACTTAATATTTAAAAAAAATTTCAAATTATAAATAAAATCATATACCTAACTATAAAGGAGAAAAACAAATCTTTTTCTCTGTAGAGTAATTTTTTAACAACTAATTACTTCCCATTTATTATCAAAATCGAAATTAGTCTTCTTATTTTTTGTTTTATTGGGTACAGTTGTATTGTTCTAGCTGACCATAAGTTGACTATTTCTTAACTTGACTTTTCAATCATCATATTATTTTAGACTTAAATTATGTACAAAAAAATTCAGACTTCTATCTATACAAAGATACTTATTAATAAAGTTTATTGCATTACATAAAATAGTTTGTATATTGTTTCTTATAATATTTATTATTATTATTGGACACTTTTAAAATTTTTGTTATCTAAACTTTATGATAATTTGAAATTAAATTTCAAAATTTAGATATGATTGTATAGTGGTTATTCTATTACTAATGTGGCATACAATAATAAATAAAAATAATTAATAGTATTTAAAAAAAAATAAGAATAGAACTATGAAATTAAAGTTAATAAAATTTGTGTAAGTAGCTAATAGTCTAGTTCTAATTTTATTGTCATGTGGGGACAACCTTGTTTTAATCGTCAATACAGGATAGGTTCAGATAGTTGAGAAAAGTTGAGAATGTTAGGCTTTTTTTTTGATTTTTTTAATCATACCTAAAATATTTTTAGTAATATTTCAATTTAATGTTTGATGTTGAATTTTCATAGTGGACGTAAGGAAAGCGGTACATTTAAGACTGATTTTTTTAAACATTAATTCAATATTAGTACATTTCTTACATTAAAATAATTTGTAAAATGGCCTTCATAATACTATCTGGATTCAAGTTGCAATATTTTTTTTTTTTTTTTTTTTTTATTATAATAAGCCACAATATTAAAGTTATAATATTATAAATATACTGCATAAAACATTTAGAGTATCCAAACAATGTTTACAGAAAATAAAACATTTTCAAGATCATACATTCTTACTTTTCTCTGAGTCTAAAAACAAGTAGATTCTTTAGTTTAATTATATTAAATATTAAATTTTCAATCACAAGTCATGACTGGTAATCATATAATGCAGGGATACATTGTAAGGGCAAGTGGGCAATTTACCAAATAGCCAATTTTCAAATTTTAAAGTTCTAAGAGTGGTATTCAAATAAACCTGATAAAAATGTATTACTCTTAAGAAATTTAAAAAAGATCGGTCATTAATTATCCCATCAAAAATTCAGAATAATCAGCTAAACTTTTTTTAAAATTATTTTGAGCCCAGTAACTATGACCAATGACCATTATTTACGATTATCTATTATGGGGTAAGGGGATTGGTTTTTGGAACACGTGCAATGTGTATTTGTGGTAAGAATTTGTTACTAAGAACCTGGGGGAGGCATTCAGCCACAAACTAGTGGCACATGCTAGTAGTGGCATTCAGAAAACGCCTGTGACTGAAGTCAGTACCAAACTTTTGATACATTATTTTTACGAATGTTTATTTTAATTTTAACCTGTTATTTAATTTTATATTTGATTCAACTCAATTTAAGTGTTATTTTTTATGTTATATATCTAAGGACTATTTTTATGCGATAATATATTGAATAACAATTTATTCAATATATCACGGGACAATTCCCGTAGTGCTTTACCACTTGTAGGTATCATATAGTTTCTTACGCACTTATTGAAATTAATACCAATGATTTTTAAATATTGTACACATCATATTATTATGATTCTCAAAATAAATATTGGGGAGTTTCGAAAATCGTTTTATGCAACTTCTCAAAATTTTAAATTTAGATTTAATCTGGAAATAGTTTAAGTCTAAACATTTTGTTAGTATATTATATTTATAGTGTTTTAACTATGATATCATTTGGTACGCGAATAACAAAAAAGATTTTCATTTTGGATTCCGAATAGCATTTTGCTGCTTTTAAAACCACGTTGTTAAACTTAAGCATTACTTTCTTTTACCCTAAGTATAACTCGATTTTTGAGTTTTAAGTTTTACGATTTATTTTTCATTTTATTATATTTTTTATCAGTCGATTGTTAATTTTTGTTAAAAATGGCCTAAATTATAAGTTATGTGAAAAATAAAATATACGAGTTAAATGCAACTTCTCTATTATAACTACTTAAATGGAATTTATAACATTCTTTTCGACAAGCAGTGGACAAATTAAAGACACCAGTATTATAATAAGAAATGTCTTATTTTATTATTCGTAAGTTCTTAGCCAGTTAAAGTTGGTTGTAATCATCGATTAGTTGGTCTCAAACTCATTGATTTATCTTATTACTTTTCATTGATCAAATTAGAACTTTGGCTTCGCAGGTCATTTTGATTTTTAAATATATTATTTTTAAATTTATTAGAAATTGTACTTTAAAGCAGGGTCGGTATTGGAAAAAAGTTCAAATAACATGACGTTATAACTTATAAAGCTTTAGAATTATTATTATTATTCCATGTGCGCAATGGTATACGCGATAAAATACACGATACTCCAATGTAAGCGTTAGTTGTCAGTGTGTACTTTCTTTCATAATATAAAATTATAGCCATATGGCTACGACTGACTTGATAAAATTCTAGTATTTGTGAAACATTCTGAATATAAATAGGTAGTACACATAATAATATTATTTCCGTTTATAAAAACAACTATTTTTACTTTATACTCGACTTTATATTATAATAATAATAATAAATTTAACGACGGACTTTTAAGACAAATAACTTATAAGTAATTATTTAATTTTTGTTGTACACAATTAAATACTAAAAAAATTGTAGCGTGTGCACAAGCCTTCTGAACTACTAGACAGATGAATGTAAATTGTCCACTTTTTACCCCATAATTCCGCCACTGCTTAAAAGTTACATTGGTGTGCTTGCCGCTTGGTCAGCTGGCTTTGGATTTAGTATGCTCAAGGCTTCAAGTAATAAATGTAGTTTCCCTAAAGTTAAAAACCCAGTATTCTGCATCCGAATATTTTTTTCTTTTATTTTCTCGTGCCTACCATGATAAAACTGTAACAACTGTATAAATGTACGAATATACCTTATTATAAAATTGAAGTATGCGAGTTAAATATTATACTACTTTATTTATTGCTAATAATTCATGTAGGTTTAAATTTATATATTACGTCTCGCCAAACCAATAGTATGTACCTTTATTATTTACTATTTAGTTATAAGATATAAATCTAATTTGTATTAAATAGTATTTTTTTTTTTGAGTTTACGGCTATGGTTGATTTTGACGTTATGTCTTACAGTTCTTAGTGCTATTCAAGTTACAAATCACATACCTGCGGGTGTTATAATACAATAACTTGTATTATATATTTGCATGTTTTAATTCGAATAGGTTAGGTATATGAAATACAAGGCGTTGTAAAAACTACTGACAAATTATGTGACACTTTCGGTTCATCTGTTAAATGAAAAGAGTTATGATTTTTTTTTTTTAACTCGAATAATCTTAGTGTTTATATCATTTATCTATGAACAATACTTATTAAAGGTATTAAAATGTAGATGAATTTATTTTTATATTTTGAAGATAGATAATTGGATGAATCTAACTATCCTATTGGTGTTCAAAATTCATGTGGCCACATGGCTTAATTTTTGTGCAGCAAAAGTTACATGTTACACAAGTTTACCCAAAAGTGTCATTACCTTTTTTTAATGGAATTAGACACGAATTTCTGATACAATAATAGTTGCTTTAAATGGTAATATTATGATAGGACGTTATCGTTATCAATGTTTTCTACGTCAGACACCTCACATATACGATATGATAAATTTTCATTCTCTAGTTTCAATAGTGTGATGTTAGTTTTGATATTAGAATGAAGTGACATATTATCAAACTTTTAGGTAAGAACATTATCCTATGCCTAAGCGTTGATATTTTTAATTATAATTATTATTTCATGTAGGTACCTACAATTTACTTGAAAATTAAAATATCGCAAAAATCGCCAACGCTTTAACACAGAAAATGTTGTAACCTGATGTTCTATTATTGGTTAATTCTGTCTATTATAAAAAACTAACATCGCACTTATGATATTGGTGAATGAAAATTTGGTTGGTCGTTCGTTGGTAAGACGTAGACAATAAAAGCATAGGATATTAGATCCCTAATTCTATTGGGTTATGTAGAAGTTGTCTAACTTGTTTTGTATGATTTTAAATATACAAATTTAACAGAAAATAATATTTTATTGGATGGAATTTTAATTCAGACGAAAGTATTTTTGATTGGTGAATTTTTCTGACATACAACTATATACAAGTCTACATTCAAAAATGCAAAAATGTGATTATCATACAAAAAAAATAAAATATGAATCGTTTAAAAATTTAAAAATAAGTACGTAATATATATATATATATATATATATAATTTCTGGTCTTCTAGGTAAAATATTTATAATTTACTTACATTGGGTATTTTAAAATTTACCAGCAACATATTAGTAACTGAAATACCGTATACCTACTAGTAAAATACGAAGGTACATAATAATAATACGACCATAATTTGTTCAATATTGTGGTGTAGGAAGACACGCTGTTAAGAGGACGCTACACCTGCATATATTAGAATATGCTGAAAAATTAAAGGTAACATTATTATCGAGGGCATCTCGTAGGCTTTTTATTATATTTTAATTTTAAAGTGAGTTATGTGTATTTTAAAATATACAAACAATTTACAATTTTAAAATACACATAACTCACTTTAAAATTAAAATATAATAAAAAGCCTAAGAGGTGCCCTCGATAATAATGTTACCTTTAATATTTCTAAGTGGTAAATTTACTCTAAATTTTAAACTAACGGAGTTAAACGTGATTTGCTGAGCATAAAATTTTCCATGTTACGCATTTGTAAGACGAAGACAACATATGCGGGTGTAGCGTCCTCTTAAATATAACTTATTTTAGCTTGAGAAATATTTTGTATTATTTCTAATAAAATTATAATATCTATACAATAATGTGATAATTCAATTATTTAAGATATTAATATAATTCGTTAGGTTAATTATTTTATTACGCCCATTAAATTTTTTTATGACGTTCAATACGATTTATAGATAAATATTTAATGGTCTTATAATTTTATCTTAATAGTATTTTATAAGAGCTATTCATGATTTTAGGTTATTAATTATTGCAGATTTCATATAATATTTAACTGATATATAGCATATTATTTTATGATAAATTTATGATATAAGTAATACTTATTGAAAATTGTGTAAAAAACAATGTAATTATTTGTATTAAATAAAAATAACTTATAATATGATAGTTAGTTATTACTTGTGTTACCTATATGTATTTAAGAATAAATAATATTAAAAATAGTTTGTTATGTAGTATGAATTGTTAGTGTAATATTATTTTCATTCAACCTGATAAATTACATTATAATTAAGTTACAAGCATAGTTTCTACCATCACCATTAACCAAACTAATTGCAGTGTTGTTTATTTAAAATAACAAAGATAAATAATGTAAACTAATATAAAAATTAATTTTTATATACAATTATTTAAAAGTATCAATTATTTATTTTTACAGAAAACATACACTAAATTGCCATCGAATGAAACCTTCTTTATTCAGCGTTTTATGTGAAATCAAGGAAAAAACTGGTACGTAATTTTTATTTATTTAATTTTTTGATACTTACGAAATAAGTTCATGAATATGCTAGAAAAAAATGCACTTTATTTATTTATGGTACAACAGTAATTTAATTAATATAGTTAATAAATATTAAGTATAGTAGAATGCTAAAGCTCATTTCACTAACCAAAAGCGTACGGTGCGTATACGCATGTCATATGCATGCGTGTACCTACAACACGTCTGGCTGTGAAACCGCGTGTATCTATTTTCCACTATTAGTGTAATATTATATTTAATAAATACATTTTATACGATTGATTATTTCTTTTCTTCCAATTGAAAACATATTGACAAAATTCTTGTAATTAAAATACATTTTTATGTCAACTGCTAAAATACAAACCATAAACGAAATAATTTATAAATTATATTTTTTCATAGTTTGGTGGGCGTCCACCGCTCCTGGAATTACTGTTACCTTACTCTCTTTATTTATACCAAAATTTTTATGAAATATTGATAATAAAGAACCGTGACAGAAGATATTTGTTTTTAATACTGTCTGATTTGTTCAGTAAATAAGTAGCATACCAAACTCGTTTTTGTATTTCTTAAAATGTGACTTGTTTTAAACTAGGTACATATACTACCTATACGTATACGATAATGTAAAAATTAAATATATAATATTATAATATGCATTTAATATTTTACTACTTATCAGACAAATATTTTCCATTATTTTAAAGCGTTTCTGTTTCTTTTTCTATAGTTTCTATAATATGAAATGTTAATAGTTCCCACCTTATGTTCTTATGTTTAGAATCTATGGTTCGTTAGAACTTACTATATAACTCGTAATCGACCAATAAATTAATGAATGCCCAAAAAAAGCATTCTATTAAAAATATACATGGTAAAGCAATGTTTTACTTTGAAAAACTTAATACAATTATCAATAAATCGTTTAATGTAATATAAATAATAATAAGTACCTATTTACCTACTTTAAATTTGACTTTAGTCAAAGTATTAGATATTGATTGTTATTGATTTATATTAATTAACATTTTGAAAAATAAGCATTTATATATTATTTTCATAAGACTATTGCAATATCGCGGTCCTTTTTTATATTTATAAATTATTGTTATGAAACATAGACAGGGTGGACTTGACTCAAAGACCTAACTTTCCAAAAAATATCTTCAACATTTTATTTTATTTAGATTTTTAGATTAATCTTAATTATTTGAATCTTCACCGTAATGTTTAACGAAAAATTGAATTTAAACACTGATATAAAAGGGAGAATAAAGTTGAAGCTTTTCGTAACATATCTGATATAATCGAATTGATCTATTTTTAAATTAAGTACCTATTCAGAAATCGTAAATGATCATAAAATCATAACGTTTATAAACATGTGACTTAATAATATATTAAATAAATTATAAAACAAATATATAACTAGTTTACATGTATTAAAATATGACTGATAAAGTTAGTACTAAATTAATTCATTTTGAAAAGGTACCTATATAAATTATATTTAGATTTAAATTTGCTTGTTAAACAAATATATATATATATATATATATATTTACGTTATCCAGAAAATCAAATATATACGTGTATTACTGTATTAGTTACAACTGAGATTTCATATAAATATGTAATCTTAAATTATCTTAAATTAAACCCTGTAAATATTAATAAACGTTATATTATAAACATCTAATATCTAATATTCTATTAGTGAAGTATTCAAGTATGTGTTGTATGCATAGCCGTAGTCAATTTTTTCTAATTAATATATAACCAAATTAGTAAATAAACAAACTTTAAATTAAAAATAATCTGTAATATTTCTGTTTTTTTCACAAATTTTATTTTTTAGCATAGTAAGATGTTAAAATACCTATGCTTATTGCTTACTACAAATCAAATAATGTGCAAAAACAGAAATTATACCAATATATTATATACATTATACATGTTCTAGATCTAGATCATAGATTTAATTTAAATAAAATAGATAATATTATTATTTCGTCATGTAAATTAATTTTCATAGAATTTGATACAACATAATAATATTTTGACTGTACATACTTTTTATAGCCCTAAAGTTGGTTTAGTAAAATTCAAAGGTTAAATAATTTGTGGTTATTTAATAGCATTCTGCATATTCCATCTGTTTAAACTTCAAACAACTCTGTATTATATTATACTATAATAGGTATAAATTTATTGTTTATTTTTTTTGGAGGGGGGAAATCATGTTTCCTATTGAAATAGACTCTTCATTGTTCGAATTGTTGGTCAGACTGACTACTCTGTCACAGCATGCGCTTGTTCAAGATCGACTAATGCCGCAATGGTTCCAAATATTTAACTGGTTATTACTTTATAATACTTATGTAATTTTCCTTTACCAGTATAATTTTTTGAAAGAATTTTTTATGTTTAAATAATAAACTATGTTCAATTATAATTTGAATATACAAACTATATTCATCTGATTAATAAATGTAGAATAATTTGTATTTTTGTAATTATTATTTGAATGACTCGACACGAATAATAATTGTTGAATCGTTCATTTCAAACAGTATTATAACAACTGCTGAGCATCCCTGGACCAGTAGGTATGAAATATTTTAGAACTGGTTTCTTTGTGCATATTAAACCTGCCGGTTTGCCTCACACCATGCTCATCCACTGTCGGGGCACCCCACGTATGTCCCGTCTAAGTATCAAAATGAAATCAAAAGATTTAACTTGAACAAACTCTTTAAAAAAAAAACACACCGATGTTATATCTGTGAAATGTGTTTAATATTTACTGTGATGAATGATCTAACGAATATTTTGTTATTTAATATCCTTTCTTTTGTACATAGTTTATGCCAGATTTTAATAATTTCTTTCTTTTATGTTTCAATGTCTTGTAAAATTTGGCTATTTAGGCTGTTAAGATAAATTATAGTTATAAAATATTATGCAATCTTCAAATATAAAATTTTTGTTTATAAAACAATTAGCTATAAACCATCTTGTTTTATTATATTTTGTTTTTAGAGTAATATTAAATAAATAATACAATTTATTACGTATTTGGGTCTATAAGAAAATTCTGTGTCTACTAAAAAAAAAAAAAAAAAAATGTAACGGTAAATAAAATATTGTATTAATGTATTTATTATTTTTGTATTCTAACAGCCAGTCCTAAAGTATCAATACTTACATTCCGCCTCATTATTCCTTCTATTTCTTTGTTGTATGCCGCCTCTATTAAAAAGAAGAATATGATGGTTTCATGGTCATTAGTTCTAATTATCTGATTCATTAAAATAGTGGATCTTAAATCGTATTATTAATTATGTTTATCACGTTGGCATTGATTGAATACTGCATGTATGTTGGTTGCATTTAATTTATACACATAATTATATATATAAAATATTAACATAATATTATCCATAGGTACATTCAGAAACATTTTTAACTCAATATTTTATTTATATTTTTTACGTCATAAAAATCATTAGCCATTTACAAAATTTATACACGTATAACAATACTTCGATTTTATTATTTGTATAATGTACAATATTTAATGAATATTATTCATTAATATTAAAAATCGTTAACATTAATTTACTAACTTATATATCTATTTTAATATTATATTAAATCACAAAAATATATACGTCCTCTTAAAGTGGTCAATTATTTTATATTTAATTTTATCTATGCAAGCATTTTATATCTTCCAAAAATAAGCCATGCATTATTAATTATGTTAAAGAGTTATTAAAAATATAATTTAACTTGAATTGAGGAAAATGATCTATGTTGACTTTTTATCACTTATTAGTTATTATAATCTTTTTAAATAAATAATTTACTTTTTAATTATTTTACTTTTGGATTTAATTTTTATAATATGGTTTTATCATGATGTATATAGTTGTATAGGTATATGAAGAAAAATTTTACTATAGATCTAAAAACGGTAAACTAAAATCAGTGCCATGCAAGCCATGCATGATTTCTATAAAGAAAGTAGCGTATCGACACAATATGTTTTTATGAAGAAGTATACAATTTGTCATGGCATCACATGCTATCTTTCGTTTTTCTTTTTATCAAACCATTTTTTTCGAGGTCAATGAATTTTGTAGTTTTATGTTGCTACAAAAGTGTATTTTTTTTAAATAAAAATAAAAATTACTGTACCAAACTAGAAAAATGCTTTGTTTGAAATCCGTTCTTGTTATAAAAGAATAAGATAAATTCTATACATAAACTTACCTATGTATAAACATATTAGATTAATCAATGATATTTTATATTTTATATCATAAATTAGCATATTTTAGCAGTTTTTTTTTGTATTTGTGCATATTATATACGCGCGGGTTTGTGAGTAAAAGCAATATTGTAACGCATGCAGTTTAAATTTCAACTTCGTCTGAGTGGCTCATGAATAATTCAATGACAGTATAGGACTATAGCGGCAGCCATTCTAAGTGTCTAAGTGGGGATTCCAGGGTCCAGTCTGTCTACCTCCTCTCAACCGTCCGCCCTTCCCACATCTCATGCAAACGTAATAAGTTATTATGTCCAAGATAATCCCCTACATGCTGTGTACAACAAAGATAAAGAAAAACTTTAAAAAAGGATAACTTACTAGTAAAAACTATTTTAATGTTATTGTTATCAAAACTCAAAATCTTAAATAATATATATTGTTTATTAAGAAAAAAAATCTTGAATTTAAATTGAATCGCATTGCTAAAATACGTTTTCAACTGAAATAGAAATACAAGATAAAATTATAAAACTATGTTGAAGTTTTAATTGTACCTTTTATTCATTATTTTATAAGAAAATTCAAGTCATCTAACGTTATAGGAAATTATATAATTTAATTTAAAATCACTCTCCGTTAGTGTGATGAATACATTTTTTTCATTTAGATTAATCTGTATACTTTATTATGATTACGAAATAATGTAGTAGTGTTTTTTAAAATGTTTATTTATGCGGTAAAAATTGCTTTCTTATTTCTTTATGTTCTTTTAACAGTTAATAATAAGTAATAATATAATAATATATTATAATATGTATTGTATACTACCTAATTACTATGTAATTATTTGATTTCCTTTCGTACATTTTTATTATTTATCGCTATTAAAAAGTCAGTTATAGTTTTGAATTTTGAAAATATTACTTTTTTAAAATCAACTATTATTTGCTTAAACAATCCTTTTTTTCTGTGTTAAACAATATTAGTACAGTTGGTTGAATTGAATATACTTCAATTTTTGTTCGCTTTAAAAATACAATGTTAATATTAGTTAATTTCTTTAATAATAATATGATAATTTATGAATTTATCTAATAAATATTTATTACTAGTATTACACGCATTTGATACACAATATTTTAATATGTCTTATTTATCGTTATTTGTATCGTAAAAACAGTAATTAAATGTTATAATATTATAATATTTTAGTAATATGTTACACACTTTGAAGCAAAATAAAAATAAAATTGAGTTGTACATATATGGCATAAATATAACAGTAAAATACTACATAATACTACGATATACTATATAATAGTTTACTATTCTATGAATAATATTATGATATTTATAAATAACAGTCTCATTTACAAAGAAAAACACATAATACAAGGTTTATGGTTTTGGACGTATAAATCGAAGTGGTTTAGTATAATAGTATAATATCCTCCAGTCTCCACACGTCTAGTTAAACTTAATATTCTTATCAAGAACGTAAAATGGTAGCTTTGGGATTTTATTGAAGAAATAATGTGCGCAGTTGTTGCAAAGGGTAGAAAAGTATCCCGCATTGCGACAGACCGTATGATAACATGTGCGTATCCGTCAAAAATAATAATAACGCCACATGCGGTTCCCCATTTTCAGGGAAATAATGTAATACGTTTGGTCTCTCGGAAAATATTGGAAATGTGTAAAACAATATAAGGAACGCGATTATGATACCACGGTGTGTATTTTTTCCCCTACAAATCTCGTCACGTATTGCATTTAATGTTTACGGTGCCCGATCGACGTGTTTCAGATGTCAGACGTGTCCGTGCCGTGTTGACATCTGTTCACGTTTGCTGATGTTAGCGTTTCCTATTTTGCATGCTCGTCCAGACTCAAATGTAATCCAAAATAGCCTGTATCGATCTACTGGATCTAATAATAGTAAACAATAATTTTTGGCAATTGTTATAAGTTATGATAATAATCGTTAACCGCTGTATGCCAGTATTTTTACATGTTATATATTACTGTACTAGTTATAATTTATATTATTGTGTGCGTAATATTATTATTATTATAATACGTATAAAGAATGACAGACTTTGGTATGTGTGGATGACTGAAGCAACGTCGTCGTTGGCGGCGGTGGCAGCAGCGGTGGCAATGGTGTGTTGGTGTTGCGCGGAGGGGATGGGGCGCGCTGGTCCTTGGAACAAATCAATACCTAACGGGAGGGAAACGGACGGACGGGAAAAAGGCGGCCTGGCAGCCGAGTGCCATTCCGCACCGGCTGATATTGTGTTGCGCGTATACATGTTTTTCTTCGTCTTCAATTCCAATTCGAGTTTTATACTGTTTTATATATTATTGCATCGTCGCGTTTCCTTCTCGCTCTTTGGTCGGCCGGCCTTGACGTTAGCCCCCTTCGCGCCTTCTAGTATACACTTATGTTGTATATACAAATGCTCTGTTCCGACTGAAATATTTACTCTAAAAAAACAATTGTTTAATTAAAACTTGGAACATTCCGGCGAACTTTTTATATCACCTCTGCTACTCTTACTGCCATCACCATTTCTACCAATCTTTCGCGAAACGCTTGGGGTGTTCGAAAAATCCTTAGTTCTTTCCGCGTATAAACTCGTATATACCGCATATGATTACAGTTTTGTATTTTCGAAACAGAACGTTATAGTGTTTATGCATCTGAAATGTCTAGAAACAACCAACATATTATGTGACAAGCCTATTTGGCTGTTAGGACTTACAAAATAGTTCTTGTTTGAAATGAGTTTGAATACTGAATGACTTACTTTTATTATAAAATACATGCTACTACAATGAGAGAAAATTCGTGAAATATATTAATAATATATTGTTCAATTGTAGAATAATGTCGTTTAATTTTAATTAAGTTACAAAGATCATCATTAAAAATGTTTTTCTCATACATATGTCTTAGACTATTTGAAAAATAATAATGGTTATTTTGCTTGTGTGTATATGTATTATTATTTTTTTAAACGCAACTTGGTAATTTTCCAGTGACTTTCAAGTCAATTCCCGTTCAACCCATCGTTGACCTTAAAGATACCAAGATATCGCCTCAGATTGTTTAGATACCCCGCAGTTATACTGTTATTCCTCCTGCTGTGCTATGATGAACTGTAATTTACTCAAAACGATTTGACACCTGAAACTTTATTACCTAACTGTAGTTAAAAAAAAACTTAAATATATTTTCTAATCTGAAAACAGTTAATGGTAACTGACTAAAAGATATTTTTTTAATGTTTTACATTATTTCAATGTTTTTCAAACATTGTATGATATTATGTTTAAGGATCTTCTATAAATCATAACATTGTTGAATTTGAAAAAAAAGGATTGAAAATTATATTTTAATATAATATGTAATTTTAAATTAGATTTAACATTAACTCATTATTACTTGCTATATGTTATTTTAATTAAAAAAGCAAATCTAACATTTACATTTAATATAACCAGCAAAATCTGTAACTAGGTACCTACCATTTGTTATTAACTTATAAAGTTTAGTTTTAAAATAAAATACATATAATCTGTGGAAATTATCATGATGAGTAGTGAGTACCTATACATTATAATATGCAATTTATCCCATTAATTCCCATACTTGAAGTATATTTGAAGTGGCCGATGAAAGATCTTTTCCACCTTTTTTGACGATTTATGATGTTAGCGGGAGATGATGCTGCTGCTATTGTTTATTTTACTCGGGCATGTGTGCGTGGAAAATTGTGATAAGTCGCGTGTACAAGTTATGAGATATGAGGGTTAACGCTTATGCGTATGTGTCTGTATATATAATTTATGTGATCTGAACAAAAATGTGTTTTGGTGTGGAGGAACACATGTTTTCACCAGAAATAACTAGTTTATAAATAGTGACAGTTGTGAAGAGCTGTTGGCTCTGTCCCTATTCATGTATGAATGTTCGATTATATTAATTTTTAAATATTGTATGTTAATTTGTAAACTTTTTGTTAAAAACATTTCAAAATGTTTTTTACTATTTTCGGACAGAAATCAGTTTAATTATTATGAGCTGTAAATAAATAAATAACATAGCTGTCTGTTTATAACTGTTTAGTTTTTATTAATGTTCTTATATTTTTCGCCCTATGTAAGACTTCATTATTCTTAATAGGGTAGTACCATTTTTTTTACCTTATGTTCAAAACCACAATTCATTCCAGAAACTGCGATAGCACGCGATGATACGTTATCCCCGCACTTTTATTTAGTGGCGTAAAATGAATCACAAATTATTATTTGACTACCTACCGTGATTTGTATAATAATATTAATAATGCATGAAAATGTAACAATTATATACTCTACGTTTATACAAGTTGATTCCTTTATACTAAACCCTGCAAAATTACGATACTGGAGTTTTTAATTAAGACGTTTAAGATTATACTGTTTTAAATTTTCTTTAATTTTAATATTTTTAATATTCTTCGTTATTAGATACAACAGTATTACTTTTAATAAATATATTTTTACTTTCAATTTTTATCCATCGATATTATAACTTCCGTGTAATCGGTTTCAAATTTAAAACTTACGTGTAAATCTAGATATATGGTTAATAATATAATATTTAATAATGTGAGCATTCAAAGACTAAATATTTCATTCATTAGTTAATACTAATGCAACCACCCCTAGTTCCCTACACATTCATGTATTTGAAAATCTTTAGAATTTTTCGCTCAGGCGAAAACTATATTCTAATCTAAGAATTTGATAATAGGTAAATTGCTCAAATGTGAATTATAAATAAACTTTAATAAAAATCCGGTACGTTTATTTTCCATGTTACATTTTGACACGTGAAAAAGAAAAGAAAAAGACAAACAACATTTAATATACTGGACGTTTGACATTGCAGCGGCTTTCCCTCAATATACACATTGTCTGTGTTCAATTCCATCGAAAAAATTCCTTAACTTTAATTTACTTTTATCTACCTATTCTAGATTTTTGGTAAGCTTTGCATAATTTTGTTACCGTATGGTTTGTCTTACCTAAATAACATATACTTGTCGTAAGTAAATAAGATTATGAATAATACTGAGTGAGATAATCTTTGTTTTATTCAAAGCTTCAAGCTTTATTCAACGACCCTTTTTGTGTAACAGAGAACGCCTGCTTAATTTTGAATTATTCATCATGCGCCAAGTGTAGCACTTTACCCTTTTCCGGTAAAACTTCCGCAAAGTTTCTGGGCGTGTTTTTAATATCACAACAATGTACAAATTAAAAAAAAAAAATCGATGACAAATTATCTAAGTTTGAATTTCAAAATAGTACAATTATTAAGGTTTTTCAACAAATTAAATTATGTAAGGTTAAAATACCCTATATGAGTTTGTAATTTTTATACTAATCAAAAGAACATGTATAGGACGAAAAAATATTATTTTTTCAAACTATTATTATTATGTTATTTTCTGTATTTCCAAAATATGTTTTGCTGTATTTAACATTTAGCTATTTGATAATATATTGAGTCTAATAATAAGTTGAAATTTAAGAACGCTACCTTTAATAACCAATAAAGTTTAAAAGTAATAAATTTCTATAATATTTATTTACTTTGTGAATTACATAATGAAATATCGTATAATAGTGTAGGCATCAGCATATATTTTATTCAATCATTTTTTCATTGATTAATTTCTAAAAAAAATTGTTTGTTTGCATATTTTTTCAAATACTTTTTAATATTTATAGTTATGATAAAATTAACAATGAAGTTTATAAAATTAATTTATTATACATAACCTAATATTTAATGAAAAAATTTAGTCTTAGTTGTGTAATAGAATTGTATTATTTTATATACGAAAAGTGATTCTGTAATCAAAATGTCTATTGGGGTGAATAAACAATGACTATAAATGCGTTGTATTATTGCATTATTTAAATACAAGTCTATGATCTATAGAGATCATTCGCATGCTAATGTTAATGTATGATATATGAAATTTTTTTATATTTTTATAGCTTATATTAATTTCATATAATATAGTATAAGAAATATATAATATTATGAGCAGATCCCATTCTTTTTCATAAAACATTTTTCAATGCACATTGAAAAGAATACCGAGGTGCACTATGCATAATAACTTCTGTCACGCGCGAAGCTCAATGTATCTTTGTATTATATTTATTTAATTTAAATTATGTAAAATTCTTTCAACTTAAACGTTGATTTTGAATATTATTTATTATTAAAACTTTTAAATGATCAACATGTGGTTTTTGCATATTAATAATAAAATGTTTAATGTGTTTTATTTATAGTATTAAGTTTAAGAAATACACAAGAAGAAGAACCACCAGATCCACAGTTGATGCGATTAGATAACATGTTAATTGCAGAAGGAGTAGCTGGTCCTGAAAAAGGAGGTGGTGCTGGAGCAGCAGCCAGTGCATCAGCCGCAGCTTCGGGCGGTCCCGGACAACCAGATAACGCCATTGAGCATTCCGACTATAGAGCAAAATTAGCTCAAATCAGACAAATTTACCACCAAGAACTGGAAAAATACGAACAGGTAATAAAGTTGACTAAGTTTACTTCAAAAGGTTTTTACTCTTAATCCTACCAAAGTATCAACTAGATTAAATTTGGTACTAGAAACTCGGTGTTGAAAATTTAAGTAGTTTTATTGTCCGAATGATGGTGATGACGACATACATCCAAAAAAAACATCATTGTTCCTAAGATCAATACTTTCGTTCTTCACTCAGAATCTATGATAAAAATTTAATTATCAAATGAAATATTGTTGTAACAACATAAACATATTATTCATATACTAATAATTATGAACATTCATGCATTTCCCCATATACCCTACTATATGGTGAACATGTTGCCATTATTGTTAGAAAGAGATAGTCAACCCGTGCCTTAAAATGTATGCTATCTTTTTTTAATGATGTTGGTCCCCAGTTCTGTCTCACTTCCATCTGTCCATTTTATTATTAGTCCACAGTTAACAACGAATTCAATTATTGTTAACATTTATGTATAATGTATTTAGTTCTTAGATATTAATTATTACATGAATAACACATATTGGGTCTTCTCTATAAGTCTATGACACGATTATAGTGTATTAAATCGCGATCTATTAAGTACTATCCAGGTAGTTTTTAACTATTAACCTAAAAATATTTATCAGTGCATGTAAATTTGTTTGAAAATTCTATATGAATAATTATAATTAAAACGAGCGTTCAAATCATTAGAAACTATATAATACATTCATTGAGCCGCTCAAAATCTAAAATTCAAATAATTTTTATTTAAGATTTGATAAAGATGAAATTTGTCTGCATTTTTTATTAAGAGGACGCCACACCCACATGTGTTGTTTCCCTCTTACAAGCGTGTAACATAGCAAGTTTTACGCTCAGCAGCTCCAATTTAGCTCCATTAGTTTACAATTTAGAGGGAATTGACCTCTTATAAGGAATTAAAGGTAACATTATTATCTAGGTTTTTACTTATTATATTTTAATTTTAAAGCAACTTATGAGTATTTTTAAAACTGTGAATTGCTTGTATATCTTAAAATACTCATAACTCACTTCAGAATTGAAATATAATAAAAAGCCTTTGTAAAAACCTAGATAATAATGTGACCTTTAATTCTTATAAGAGGTCAATTTACTCTAAGTTGTAAACTAACGGAGCTAAATTGGAACTGCTGAGCATAAAATTTGCCATGTTACGCACTTGAAAGACGAAGACAACACATGCGGGTGTGGCGTCCTCTTAACATTCCATTCTTTACGTAGTATCACAGGATACCCCCTTAAATCACGAGTCTTCAATCTATTAAATAACGTAAATGTCTGCCTTTTCACATATATTATATATTAATATAGATTGTAGATATATGTTATTAATAAATAAAATAAGATCAACATTTGTTATTAAAAAAGCTGCAATTTTAGATTTAGATTGGTTTAATAACGAAAAGTGTTGTAAAAATGTACCTCTGGGTTTATAGAAATAACTCAACCATTTTATCCAACTAGTATAACTAATTTTTTTTAAATAAATATTTTTTTTTTTAATATCGTAATATATCTTACAAATATATACAATACAATATTATAAAATTGTATATAGTATGGTTTTGTTAATTTGTAACTATAAACTATAGTTAAAAAATCGTTACTACAAACAATTTATATTATTAAGGTTTTAATTTAAAACTTCTTCTATATATTAGTAAATATTTTGTACATTTTATTTTGTATAGGTATATTAAAAAAAAGATTACTGTTAAATAAAATTGCTTAAATTTAACTTCTCTAAAAAAAATAAAAATGTCGAAACATTGAATCATTTCGTAATTAATCACTACAGCAATATTTGTATTGTTTAATAAGTATGCGTGTGTGTGATTTCCTTAGTTAAATCATTATTGGGAAGTCTATCTAAGTCAATTGTAGAAATTATAGTAATTTGAATTAACTAAGGGAATATCACTGAAGCATGCAATTATTTGAATTGTATGGAGAACTCGTAATTATACTACGTCAGAGCAGAGGTGACCAATATTACGCGTGATATTCCAGAGATTAATCGGCCTAACGACCAGATCTGCACGCAATAGTTTTCTATATTTTTATTGCTGAATACAATGATGTATTTCATAAATAAAATATACTTATTGAAATAAGTTTCGAGTTATAGGTATGGTCGTGTTTTTGTGCTTTCTCTTAAACATTTCGAAATCACATTTAAATATGTATTTGTCGGCCTCGCAGGACAAATTGCATGAAAAATAATCTACAAGAATACATAATATGTTAATAGTTATAACTTATAAAGTTGATATCCTTGAACCTGTGTTGTCTTGTGTTTAGTTTGACATTTAAAAACATTTATTTTGATATCGTGATATGCCACAAACGGTGTGTGATCAAACAAATACCGCGAAAAATGATTAATTATGTTTTTCGAATGGATATATTCATAAAGATAGGTTAGTTATAGACATTTAGACGTACCTATAATAAATATAATCATTTGCTTAATGCCGTTCCAAATAATAATATTTATCAAATGTAATGATTATTATGTCATACGGCTTACATCAAAGTAATCGTTTATAATATTTAATATATATTTAGACACATACTCACGATTTAACTATATTTTTAGGCTTGTAATGAATTTACTACCCACGTAATGAATCTCTTACGAGAACAGTCTAGAACGCGGCCGATCACTCCAAAAGAGATCGAACGAATGGTGCAAATTATACATAAGAAATTCTCTTCCATACAAATGCAACTGAAGCAAAGTACTTGTGAAGCGGTCATGATACTTAGATCTAGGTTTTTGGATGCTAGGTTTGTATTATAATATATATATATAGTATTATAAATCTATATAATCATGTTTCAAAATTATGTTTATTGTGTTTTCTGTTTTTTTTTTGTTTTTTTTTATATAGAAGAAAAAGACGTAATTTTAGTAAACAGGCTTCCGAAATTCTAAATGAGTACTTTTACTCGCATCTAAGCAATCCATATCCTTCCGAGGAAGCAAAAGAAGAGTTAGCAAGGAAGTGTAGCATTACAGTGTCACAAGTGCGTATTTTTTTTGGGGCCATAAACGCCGTTGAGACATTTGTGAATAGTCATTAAAATATTTGTATTTAACACAATACAGGTGTCCAATTGGTTCGGAAATAAAAGAATACGATATAAAAAAAATATTGGTAAAGCTCAAGAAGAAGCAAACCTTTACGCCGCAAAGAAAGCTGCCGGTAAGTATTTATAATTTCTTAAACGACAGAACGACTTGAATGAACTCGCATAATATCTAACTGTATTTTAGTATGGATAATTGACAATAAATATATTAATTACTTCTACAAACTATGGATACACAAATAAATGGCATTTCCAATATTGTCGTTGGTGTTATTTGACAGGGTCAAAATGTTATTTTTACTGAAGGTATTTTCACAGATTGTAGTCCTTATTGGTGTTTAAAACATAAAGAGAAAAACATGTAAATGGGGAAAGGGTGAAGTTTACTATAGGGATTTGGATAGCGATATATACACACTGGCGGTGTAAGCTCCAAATGGAAGTAATATATCATTGAGACCCTGGCTTTGAGCTTGACAGCCCGAATGGTTTTTCCTGGTTTCCTCATTGTCCCGTACTACACCCTCCATACAATGCGATTTATATACATATATATATTTTTTAAGTGAGCATGTGTGTTTGTTGCTAGCGCGTGCGCTCGCCCGAGCGTGTTGTACACTGTTTCTTTTATACAAAGATGTGGTGTCACCTGCCAATGATTACACAGTTAGGTTCCATGCCATAAATTAATATTATGTAATATTCAAAATTGTTGATTAAACACGATCATGGATAAAATATTTTTTTATGGTACAAATCGTTTAACCGTAGATTATAATAAATAATATAATACCTACATTGATTATTGTATACAGTGCGTATTTAGCACTGCTTAACTAGTAAAAAATTGTTCGGCCTCAGCAATTTTAAAACACTTCGTATTACTGTGAGCAGCTTTATCTCTACCCTCCAACTCCCTTAAAAATTGTGATCACCAAATCAGCAAATATTTTGTAATATACAAAATCAAAAGTTATATGTTTCTTCAACAGAATTTACAATGTAAATTAGCTTTTTTTTATTTTTGTAACAATTTCAATATACAATTTCTTCATTCAACTAATTTCATAAACTAAATAAATTAAAGAATCTTTGAAAATGTTTTAAGAATTTAAAACAAGGCGATCGTCATTATGTCGGATAGAATAACATACCGTTCTACTAATATCTTAACTCCATTTAGGAGGACTCTACACCCACATGTGTTGTCTCTGTCTTACATATGCATAATATTGCAAATGTTAGTATCGAGTTCTTACTACAGTTTATTTATTGTTATAATATATTAAATGTCTGAATATTTATCGATTTTTTGTAAAGAATATAAACTGTGCTTGAATAAGATTTTTGTATACTTTTATTTTAAAGTTAATTAAAACTAATTTAATAATATACTAATTATTTTTAATTCCACGAATTTGTGATAAAACATGAAAGCAGTTCTTTGCTTTGGCTCAGTTCATATTATTATCCTATACTAATTCGATAATATGTAAATTGTCTAATATCAACTATAAATAAACTACTAGAACACAGGTAGATTTAGAGAAACTGCAATAAGACAAAGACAAGTTGACAACACATGCAGATGTAGTTTCCTCTTAGAAAAGAATTTGGAGTATACTTGGCCCCACTACACAGGCTCTCAGCATAGCACTTTAAAGTCAAATATTGTAATCAGATTCAATGTTTTAATTTTTTTTAATTATTCTTTAATCAGCATACATTTTGATGAGAAATTTAACCAAGTTATTAAAGAATAAAGGATAATAATTAATTTTTTCAAAACATTTGTATTTAATAGTTATTAAAAATTCGCCCAAACATATGGAGTTAAGTACCAAGTTCTTAATTTCTTTATCAAACAAAAAGATTGATTCCAAAAAATAGTATACTACAGCATACAAAGATATACATTCTGTACTAACAAATAAATGATAAATTGTTTAATGTATATATGTTATAAATTGAGTATGTATATTTTACGTAAAAGTAATATCTAGTCAGTTTTTATTAAATTAAAATATCTAGTATATATCCTATCATAGAATTAATCAATTTTAATAAAAGAACTTGAAGAATTATTGAAAATTTCCAAATATAGAAGTATCATTGAAATACTTATCATCCCAGTTAAATTTTGAAAGATTATACATTAATGATATTAACTAACTATTTGTAGTGGCTCTGGATTGAATAAAATATAATTTATTGCACTAATAATATTTTAATATGGCACAGGGTTTAAAAATAATATAATATTTAAACCAATGTGGATCCTTGATACTAAATATTTCACTAATATTTTTAAAAAATTTACTTTTTGTAGGCGCTTCCCCTTATAGTATGGGTCCTGCTTCTCAAGGAACACCAACTCCTTTATTATCTCCAGCTCCTGGTGGTGGTCCGCAAGACAGCATGGGCTACAGTCTTAGTTTAAATGGTGCTGAGTATAGTTCTCCTATGTCTGGATCACAGGTTTGTGTGCGTTATATTGGTTATATATGTTATATAATTATTGTTTATAAATGTCTTAATCTCATCGAAAAATTAATTTTACAGGCACAGTATTCTGATGGAAGTTTAGGATACGACCCAATGGGACACCAGGTGAGCAATTGTGAATAACAAATAATTAGGCAGCATATCATATGTATGTGTTTTTAGTTAAGTTCATACATGTCATACCTGTGAAATAAATGCGCTATTGTCGGAGTGACATGTATGGATTTAACCAATATAACAGATAAAACGCCCACACATGATACGTGTCTACTGTCTATGTCAAATGTTTCTTAACTTTTAACAAGGGTACTATCAATATATAAGATTATACAATATAATTTTATTGTGGCAAAAAATCTATATTTGTATGGCAGTAATTTTGCTTAAGGATTTAAAATGATATTTTTTTTATACTTTACAGGCAATGCCTAAAAACTCTGGTTCACCATCTACAGGTTGGAACTCCAGTCATGAATATCAGACACATGGCATGCATGACGACAGCGAAGACTCGTCAGATGATGTTGATATAAAACGCCCAAAATTGTCTTAAAATTTTTATTCTTAATAACTAAATTTGTTCATTTTTTTACATATATATATATAAAAATGATTGCTTAACTTAATATTTTAGACATATGTGGGTGAGAATAACTGGCCTTCAAACTTTGTGTATGTTCTAAAAGAAACACTCATCTCACTCTAACTAATTACTATTATGGATCTACTGTAATGACGAAAACGAAAGACTTAGGCCTTTGGTGTATGTGCGTGTGTATTTCAATCCCAGCATACATCACATATATTATAAGGGAGCGTATATGTATAAATAACGTTAGTCTAATATTTGGGATTACCATACTGAAATTCAGTAGAGACGGTTTTATTACGAAACTATTTTTTAGTATCTTATTATTATTATCATTATTAATTATTATTATTATTATTATTATTATTATTATTATTATTATTATTATTATTAATATTTTTATTGAATAATTATATGATAATATTAACTTGAGCTTTTTGAACGTTTATCGTTCATCATGTAACTTTGGTATACGTATATTGTGCACATCACCAGATTATTAGTAATTTATATAGAAAAAAATATGATAATAATATTATTATTGTTGATTATGTTAAATGACACATTTTTCTACTATCTGTGATCTCAAAGGAAAATCAACACATGCATCAAAATCGAGTACAATCATGTCCAGTGTTTTTCTCCTTTTTCACCAAGTATACGATATACACACGGTAATATTATTATTTCTCATGATATTTAAAAATTTAAATTTTTTTAAATATTATACGAGTTGTTAATAATTGTTTAGTATTTATTGTATTGAACGAATAAGTAGCATATTTTTTAAGGCACCATGACTAGTAACCTTTAAATTTTTAAAGCTTTTTTTAAATTTAAATAAGAAACATATTGCAGTTTAATGTATACGATATTTGTAAGGTAATTGTTGTTTGTGAACTGTGCATTTTCTTTCTTTTTTTGGTTCATTTTTTCCTTTTTATTTTTATGCTATATTTGTATGCTTTTTATTATAACTATTAATAATTATAATATAATAATAATAAAAAAAAACTATTATTATAGTTCTCTTCTCCCTCTCTTCCTTTTTATGTACTACTATAAAATGTTTATTGTTAGTGATGAAAAAATTGACACGGTTTGACTATGATATTGATAAAAAAAAAATAACTACCTTCAAATACTAGAACATGAGTGTTTAAGTTTACTTACTGAAACCACTTGTAATAGTCTTCTGGACTATGTTTAAGTTTCTTTATCGATTCATAGTAACCGTGTGTAAACATTATGTATACTTTTAACATATTATTATAATACTATAGAACAGTGTACTGATTTCAGTATTGCTCGAACGACGTTATACTTATGCATTATGCATCATATTATAAATATATACATATATATAATTTTTTTTTTGTACGTCTTGTGAACTATACCACCTAGATATACTACTGTATTATTATTTTATATTAATTAGTTTACTTGTAATTTTAAATGTAATTCTAAAAGTAAACTTTTGTATTATATCCAGTAGAATAGAATTTTGTTTTCCGACTCCTAATTAAGATGTGGTATTTATTTTTATTCATATTGTCGAGTCCCTGTGTATTTAATGTATGCATAATAGGTGTTTAATAGTCCCTATACGCGTATAATATGTATTTGTCGTGTGTGTGTGTGTGAGTGTGTTAACCTGGATTCCTCGTCAATTTCTACACACATTGAAAAAGCCCAATAATTAATTATTACTTATCATACATTTTTTTTTGTCTATCGAAAACTTTATTCTTTTATACTATATAATATTATGTTGTATTAACTAATCATGTAAATCTATGTTGTCGATAAACTCATTTTCTTTTGTGCATAAAATAGTATTAAAATGGAGATATTTTCTTGCCGCGAGTTATTATGTATGTCGACAAACAGTAAAAAACATGTATGGGATTTACATTCATAGACCGTATTAAAAAACGGGTTGTGTCATACTCAAATTATGTTCTTAACCTTATAAATTCTATGAATATACATATAATACTTTTGTATACGATTTAATATTTACGAAACTCAAACAATTAAGTATTTGTTCGTGGACTACATTAAGGATTTTTTTTTAAAATACTTTAGACGCCTATATATTATATATTATGTATAATTATTAATTAGGGGCTGTATTAGGTAATAAAATATTATGAATGAATATTGTACAGTTTCTGAAGAAAACAAAATTATAACGCTTGTAATTTAGAAACGAAAATTAATTTGTTATGTATATTATTGTTTCCTTACTGTATCCATGTTCCATATAATAACCATAATATTTTAATAGCCAACCAAATACTGAAAAATATTTGAAAATTTTAATATTTTAGAAGAAACCCCTAATTTCATTTATTTTTGAAAAAATTCAGGACCAACATTTTATTTTTCAATCAGTGTACTACTTGTATAATAGCCAATAGGTATATTATATATCTATTATACAAAATGTATGTGAATATAACAATTCTATTTTATGCTATTTGTTTAGATTTTGGTGACCCATTGCTGTAATAAAAATTACTGAGTTTTTGATAATTTGCAACAATTTTGGAAATAACTGAATTCATGTAAAATAATAAAATTTATTATGAAACCACAAATTTCTATGACGAACATTTTAGATTAAATGGATAGTTTATTAGTTAAAATAAACACACAAGCTGAGATCTTTTAATAGAACTTTTTATCCGCATATATATGGTCACCATTATGGGAATTTGCCAATGTGGACCAGTGGGTATTTTCTACTGTGTAGTATGTAAAAAAAATTTTTTTTTATAAAATTTGCAATTTTGACAAAATGTCAACTTCAAATCTTTGTTTTAATTATTGTGGATGTACCCTTAATTTCCACAACTTATGATTAACCTTGCATTAAATGTTCATGTATTTTATTTGGAGTAAAACATTTTTTTCAACAACTAATATAAATACTAATAAAACCAAAAATTTTCTTATACCTACACATAATTTATGTGTCAAAATATTTTGAAAATTTCTTGGTGTTTGGAAAATGTTTGAACAAACATTTAGTAAAACATTAAAGTATCTATAGTTTAGTCATTAGTTTTTGATTTACACCAAAAAACTGGTTAGATTTTTTGATGATTTTGAAAACAGCTGGTAATTTTTTACTTTCAACTCTATTCACATTCCCATCAGAAGAGATGCTGTACTAAAAATTGGTGTATTTTTATTGGCCTCAGAATCTCAAACTATAAAAATTGTATTTTAGAGTGCTTTACAGGCAGATAAGTATAACACCTAAGTATAATATTGAATGAATTATTGTGTAGAACGGTAGGCACAACAGAAAAGACATTACAACTTACGTAACAGTAGTCTATGAATTAACAGCTTACACCAACTACAGGCAATGTGGAATGAGGATTTTGTAACACTAATGTATTAACACTTTAAATTGATCAATAACATATTTGTTTTTATATTACAAACATAAAAATATATGTGTGTATTGTTTATATAATGTTTTATCACCGCTATTCATATGAAAAATATTTACTCAATTTATGAAAAACAAAATTCAGAAGCACATACTGTATGGTACATAATATACATTATATAGGTAACATTTAAAAATAATAGAAATAGAAGAAAAATCAGACATGACAATAGGTAAAAATGTTTGGTTGGTTTGTTTTGAGTAACAAAAACATGATTAAAATAATATGTTGAATTCAACAAATGTTATATATGACATATATGATATATCATAATATAAATATATGCATGTGCACACACATACATGTGTATATATATTGTCCCTTGGTTGCACGTAGTAATCAACAAAATTCAACATTATAATAATAAATCATTAAATTAAAAAATTAAATTGTTTTTTTTTTTTTGTACATTCTATTAACTTTAGATAAAGCCAGCAGCTCCTCTATAGTTATTAGCTTCGGATGGGTACAAATAGTCATCGCTCCAATTAGACCGGGATAATGTAGGTTCAGATGTTGTACGTTGCAGTTTTGGCATAGCGTGTATAATGCTTTGTATGGATATAGCGACGTCTTTGAATTTTGGCCTGTCTTCTCTATCGAATTTGATACAGTTTTCCATTAATTTGCGTAGCTCGGCTGGTGTGTCTGACCTGACTTTTTTTAAATCAGGTCGTAAATAGCCCCTGCCTACCATAAAAATTATCTGATCTTTATTATTAATTTCTGTGTAAGGCAGCTGACCAGAAAGTAACTCATACAGCACAATGCCGTAGGCGTATACATCAGATTGAAAACTGTAAGGGTTGTCTACTTGCATCCGGATCACTTCAGGTGCCATCCATAGAATAGATCCAGATGGTTGATGATACTGTTGACCACCGGACCATTTAGATTTGATGGTAGCCAAACCAAAATCACCAATTTTCACAACAGAATCATTGAAAAATATATTGTTGCTTTTCAGATCCCTGTGTATAATGCTTTTAGAATGGAGATAATTCATACCAATTGCAGTTTGGCCAGTAATTGATATCAATTGCATTGCCTCAAATCTAAAAACAATGAAAAATATATGTTGTAACTATGACTAATGCTACAAATTACAATTCATAAGCAATAGAAAATAGAATAGTATATTTAATTTTGTTAAATATACAATAATGTACCAATACTTTATCAACTAACATTAATATCATTAAGCCATTAAAGTATGCAAAATAAAAAATAAATCCTAATTCTGCATCAATATGAAGCAATTTGTGGTCATTACTAACCACGTTTGAAAAATTATATAGCAATATAAAACATACCAATGGGCATAAATTTTAGCTCTAGTTAAATGATTACTCACACATAATTATTTCTAATATACTTTTTAAGAAGATGTCTTGGATGAGTATACATTTTGCTAGTTAAGTAATTAACATCAAATATGTGAATAATTATACATTATTATTGTTAGTATTGTAAACATTTATAATGATTTTTCAGGTTTTTGAAAGTGGTCTAATCACTTCTTTGCAATTGAATATTATTTGAAGACTTTTTTGTAATTTTTATATTAAATTAAGTTTTAAGATCAATCAAGTATTCAAATAAAAATGGTTAGTTTCGCTTTAAGTATCCTTAATAAGTTTCTTTTCTATATACTAGACACATAAAATCTATACAATACACCAAACATACACAGTGCTTAATGAGTAGTACATCTTCTAAGCAAAAAAAAACAATGAGTGTAATGATTTGATGTAATGTATCAAAACGAAGAACTACATCCAAAATAATGATATTACAATATCTAAAAATAATAATAGTAATAGTATCACCTTATGTGATGATAAATATTTTGTATTATCTTCATAAATATAATGTAAGTGTAATAAATTGTTGGTTTCATTACTGTTATCTACCTACTATTAAATATAAAATTTTTATATTATTAATTTTAAATTGTTTAATTAAATTGGGCAAGTATATTAAAAAATCAAAAGAGGACTAAAATAATCCTGACATTTACTGGTATATACGTAATTTAATTATTGAAAGACCTTATTATGCAGTTATAATAAATTATATATATATATATATAATATAATAATAATACAGAATTGGAATCAATATGAAAAACAGGATAGTGGGACATCTGAAATAAAGGAGAATCCTGGATGCTGACCATATTGTAGAGCAAACGGAATTCTATATCAGAATAGAATGCAAAAAGTTGAATGCCAAAATAAATTAAAATAATAATTAAAGATTTTTTATTATTTGTGCTAGATAGGTACGCCATAAAAAGTATAAATTTATTGAAATAATTATATTAAATTGTTATCAAGGAATCCAACACCATAGGTATTTCTATAATGAAAAATAAATACAACTTACTTTTTTTCCAATACATGTAAACAGCGATATAGACTTGATCCTTCACACCACTGTGTAACAATAGCTAAATTTGGCTTTCGTATAACGCCCATAAACAGTAAAACATTTACATGCCTAGTCTTCTTTAATACAGATACTTCATTTTTAAATGCTTGCAATTGTGCAGCAGTCGGTTGTTTGACTTTAAGTGCTTTAATTGCAACTGGACCATGCCAATTAGCTTTATAAACAGTACCAAATGACCCTGATCCAATACAATCACCCATTTGAATATCTGTTTCTGGGATTTCCCAATCTTCTAACGATTCTTGAGGACCTGTGTCACGGAGCAACTTCTTGGTAGCACTTTCATCAGCACTTTTGGCTCTAGGTCTAGTTCTTAGTACATTGGTAGGAGAAGCTTGGGCACTCTGACTATGAGGCAAGAAACCATGAGGTACACCAGATGGGGCTTGTGATCTTCGCTTCAATTCAGCCAAATCGTCCCAATTCATGTTAACCACGTTACGGCACACATTAGGTTCTGAACTAGATCTTTCTCCATGACCAAGCACTCGACGCCTTGAAGATTGATAATCAGATGTTAATTGTAGTATACCGGCAGAGTTTTGGTAAATAGAATGATTTCCCCCATTGCCACTATTCAAATCTCTAGTTGGAATACATAGTACAGGAACTCCCATGGAACACCGTTCATGAAATTTGAATCCGCACGAACGACAGTGATAACCCTGGTTAATATAAATGTACATCAATGGAAGTCAAACATAAAAAGACCAACAATAGTTCAACAGAAATGTAATATTTACCTGGAAAAGTAGTTGACGACAATGATCACAAGTTGTAAATGACGTACGCTTTGAAAAATCATGAGTAAATGAAGCTTGAATGGGTAGCCAACACATTTTCACTTGTATCTCTTCATATTCAATAGTAGACGTTTGCGTATCCCACGGTATCTGATGGTCAGTGCCATTCCGGTAGACAACACAGGCGTTCAATGGGATCTTTCTGTGTTGCAAACGTTTCTCCAGAGCCATGTGTAGCGTTTCGCCGTGCTTCACCTCAATAGTGGTACGCTGTTTGTTAGGTAAATAAGCACGGATTGTGCGAACGAACGGCGTGGACGGCTTGTCGCCCCGGGTTTTTCGGTGTTCCTTGGGATGGTCGACCTGGTCGAGAAGCTCCTGTTCTTTGGCTTCCAGCTCGTGCAGCTTGACGGTCAGCTCGCGGTACTCGGTCAAATATATGGGCGGCGGATGATCGAACGCGGCGAACGTGCCGTTCAGCGCGTGGATATTGCATTTAGTCAAGCGCATCACTTCCCTGACGTTCTGCAGTTCGTTGCGCAATGAGGTGATCTCCTCGAAGTCGAAAGACATGATGACGCCGCCACCGCCGCCGCCGGCAGCGGATTTGGTGTCCAGGCCGCGGGAGGATCTTGATGGGGTCTCGGGATTTTGGGGTTGAGGAGAGAGAGGGCCTGTATGTGCGCTACAGCTCCATCGCCAGGATCAAATGTCCCACAGACGGACGCTAGACACCATCGTTCGTGGGGGTGTCGTTGTCCGTTTTTTTTGTCTGAGGGTGTTCGGATGTCGACGTCAGGCGGCGGGCGGACACTACGATGGAGCTGTATCGGTTAGATTCGCCCCGAGCGCGTCGTCCACTACGACATGATTACGTGAAACCGTACGAAATCGTTACACGATTGAATGGTGCCGATAACAGACGCACCATATTCGAACCGCGGCGGTAAATTACGGAGAACGGAGTGCCCTCCTATACGTTTCAGGAACCGACCGCAAATATTTGTAATTTAAATATTATACAACTTATATTAAATATTTTACTAATATAGTATGTAATAATCGTAATATTATTGAATAATAATTAATATCGAATTGTCAAACAAAATTTACATACATTGACAAATATTTTTAGGTTAAAAGTTAAAACTACCCGGACAGTAGAACCACTGCGGCCGTTCTGAATACCGTACAACGACGTCGACCAACTTTTACGGAATCGGTGGCGTTGGCTAAGCTGACGAACAATAATTATCAATTTCAATTCAGAACTATAGAAACCTATAGAATTCTACAATACTATATATAGGACTAGCTGGTCCAAATAAGTCCAATGATAGATGTTTCCTTTAGTACAAGTCGCGGAATGTAAGAACGTCTGTTTCGTACGGGGCTTGTAAACTCAGAAATAACAGAAGCAATTGGCATCAAATTTTTCGCGCTCACTTTTTGTGACTGTCATCTGACATGATCTTTAATTCATTGCTTAATTTTTCGAGTACTATAGACGAGCAATAAACGTGACTATCATCCTTAGCAGTAGTCTTGGTAATGACCTGCGCTACTTTAACGAATAGAAAAAAGTCCCATACGCCCCCCCCAAGCAGTATTTTTTAAAAGACTCTCCAATCAATAAAATATTTTTATTGTTTAAAGAAAAGTTTACATTGTCATCTATTTACAATAAATAGTGTACCGCATTTTTTTAGAACTTTTTAAGTAAAAATTCAACTTTGGAAATATTATTCACCTAGCCTTCGATTACACTACCTAGCTAAAAATAAAAATAATACACCAATATAAAATAATAGATGTGAACCGTACCGCTGATGCCTCAATTCTTATATGATTTCCGAAGTCTGATCCCCACATAGCCATAGAATGGGGAGATAATAGCACTCCCAGAATAAGTATGTTGACTGTTAAGTCCCCCGCATATAAATTCATCACGCTACGCCTATGGGTCCATCACTGCTCCATTTCAATGTGGTAATAATTAACGAACGGGTCTGTCTTCGATAGTTTTAAAAATAATTCATACAAATTATGTCAATTACCCACATAATACAAATTAGAATCATAAATGGGCGGAGACATCAATTCGACATTATATATGTTAAAAGCATACATTTTTATTGGGACGTAATATTATGTATTTGAGTATTTATTTTGTGTAAAATTCTGACGTCTCAGCATTTTCAACGTTCAGTTTTCGACGAAAGCTTCAGCTCGATTGAACAGTATATAATATACACTCGCAATGCTCCGACGCTAGGTCACAGGAATACACTCATCTTTTATCTATGAATACACTATACAGGAATAACAGGATGGAGTTATCATATATTCATATATTCATAATATTATATACGACTGGTCAGTGGTTGGTTGGTAGAGCCCAGTGGGCTGTAACCGGTAGGCAATTATATTATATAAACTGATTATATATAAATGGACAAATGGTATCCTCGCTACACCGTGTCGTGTCGTGTATCGTGTTCTATAACATGATAATATGTAATATGTAGGTAACAAAATGTCGGTAACACATTATCTAAAAGTTTAGTTTATTATTATTATTATTGATTGAATACCATGTACACGACAGTAAGTTGTACGCCCCACGAGTACAACGGTGGGGTGGAAACCCACCTACGCACGGTAGTACACTGAACTGTAGGTTTACTAGGTTTATGGTAGGAGTGGCGTCCAGTTAGTCGAACCGTCGTCTGTGCGTAATCATACGAACATAACCTACAAAAAGTATCCGGAGAACTCCGGACGACTCACGATTTGCTCGTACTTGTTCACTTCACTCAATAGCATTTCTTGTTTCAACTACTTTTTACTTTTTGTTGCTCTTGTATAGAGTGACCGGACGAACGAAAACGTCTAAAGATGGGAATTACGGGTCAAATGAACGATTCGGTTCGTTTGGATAGGGTCATTGAAAAGACCCGTTCATTTCGTTCGTTGAACGATGCCCCGGAGTGGGGGATGGTGGCACTTGTTCTCCGGACACCGTAACTTGCCCGGAGAAAAATGCCGCCCGATGGTCGAGGATCGAACCCGGTCCGGCTGAGCCACAACCGACGCGGTAGACCGTAGACTACTCGGCCACCTCGTCCCCCGACGAACGTATTATAAACTTAGCGATTATTGCATTAAACAAAGATCCAATCTTATACGATTTTCGTTCATGAATGATGAACGTATTATAAACATAACGACTATTGTGTAAAATAAAGATCTAGTCATATCACTATATCAGTCATAAATATCATAATTCATAGGTATCATCGCGTTCATTTAGTAAACTTGAACGAATTGGAATATTTTATTGATTTTAAATGTTTCGTGATAATAGTCATAACTCATAATCAAATTTTGAAATGGTTATTGAATTAATTGAATATTATCTAGTTATGAGAATAAAGAGGTTCAAATGTTTTTTAACTGCTCACTAGAAGTCTTTTTATTAAATAATAAATTATGCTTTCTCGTGTTGTTTTTTTGTGGGATTACATTGTTTAGCTGAATAAAGAATTTTGTAAAACGTTATGTCAATAAATCTATAATTATTTTTATATTGTTGTGTTACCCGGAAAATAAGTACTGTAGTACACTCATACTAATATAAGTAAATAATGTACAAATCCATACTTGAATATTAATTTAAGTATGTTTGCATATAAAAATTAAATATAGGTACCTACACAGTAAAAAAAATTAAAAATAAGTTATCTATCAAAAATGGAATATATATATAGTCAACTCCAATTATTGTTGTAATACGTTGAATTAATGTTAGTATTTAAATTCAAAAAAAGGTAAAATAAGTGAAAAATTACTATAATGATTGATTATAAATACAATTGATTTATAATATTTACAATCAATGGTATAATGTAAGAACTTGGATGTTGGTATATTGATCATTAAAATGATGCTGAGTTTACCAACTAAATATTTAAAATACTAAGATTGACATAGATCAAATTAAATATACTTCATTTGATATATAATCAATTATCATTATTGTTTTTGTGATCACGGACAAGACTATAGATAGTATAGATAAACTAAATCGCGGTTTGAAAATATCATATAGTTCAATGTGCTAACCACTCTTATTAACTTTCGGACAACTGCTTATCACTCTGAATTTTTTTGCAAACCATATCAGCAGCAGCTGTTCTTATATATTTAGTTGAATTAATCCTATAACCAATTATTCCAATGATATTTGTTCCATAGGATATTATATGCTACAAAAACATTTGTTCCAATATTCTCTTTATCAAATTAAATTTGTTCCAATAAGTTTTTGGAACAAATGTCTATTGGAACGAAATATTGTTGAACATGTAATACGGTCATTATTAAGAATTTTGAGTTGGTAGCAATGCAATCCGAACGAGAACGAAATTGAACGAATGAACGAAAGAACGACTTTTTATTATTTCACGATCCGGATTGTTTCGTTCACAAGTTTTGAGGTTTGACCCGTTCTGAACGGGCCGTTCATTTTGATCCGTTCGTTCGCGTACGACACATCTCTAGAAACGTCGGCAACGGGACCATGTCTTTCATACCCGGATCGTTGGGTTTCGATGAATTCGGTACGCCGTTCATCATCATCAAAGACCAACACAAACAGCGTAGGCTGACTGGAATCGATGCGTTGAAGGTTTGCCGTTGTTTTATTTTTACTGTTGGATAAAAACGTTCAAAGTTGATGCCGATTCTATTGTTTCTGTGTCTTGACCCCGACTTCGTTCCTTAATTCAGAGTAGCATAATTCAGAATAACCGTGTGTCTACGACCACTGACCAGGTGTGCTCCCACGCGCTCGTCTGTCGTCTGGTCTTGTATGCACACACACATTTGTTTATTTCGAATTGAATCGTTACTTTAATGGTCAAAATTCACTATTTAGCACCCAACTCAATTATAACAATGATGTAAAATAATCATTTTCAACATGTTTAGTCGCATATTATGGCCGCACGGTCCATCGCCAAGACTTTGTACACGTCATTGGGTCCAAAAGGCTTGGACAAAATGATGGTGTCATCTGATGGTGAAGTGACTGTTACCAATGACGGTGCCACCATTTTGAATATGATGGATGTTGACCATGAGATCGCTAAACTCATGGTACAGTTGTCTCAATCTCAAGATAATGAAATTGGTGATGGAACTACTGGTGTTGTAGGTATGTAAAGTGTTAATTAATTTCTAATACATTTCTTATTTGTACTATTAAGTTTTTTCCTGTTATAGTCATTGCTGGAGCTTTGCTTGAACAAGCTGAACATTTGCTTGATCAGGGTATACATCCTATCAGAATTGCAGATGGTTTTGAATTGGCCGCTCAAAGTGCTTGCAAGCATTTAGACTCAATTGCTGATTCATTTCCAGTTGATATCAACAATTTGGAACCCCTTATTAAAACAGCTATGACTACTCTGGGATCCAAAATGTAAGGAACATTATTAATAAATTTTCAAGAGAAAAGACTAAAAACACACTGTAGAGGCATCAAAATTGAATGTTCAAATAGTTTGAACATGTGGTTTTATCTGTGTAGGCAGCCTTAATGGGAATATATGTATGAACAATAACATAAATTTTATCTACTACATAGTGTGTTCTTATTCTGAATAAAATATATAATTTTAATTAATTAGTAATGAAAAATATAGGTATGTGATGCATTAAAATTTTACTCTTAATTAATGGTCTTAATTTAATTACTAAAGATAAAAAAAATTAGTGTTTAAGTTAATTTATAATCATGAGTTGCAGAAAAATGTCTCCAGAAAAAATAATTCTCAGATCACCTCAATTCAAACACCATTTTTCAATAAAAATTATTTATTATTTTAAATAAAAAATACATAGTTATTACTAATTAGTATGTCTAATTTAATTTTGTATTATGTTCTATGAGTTCAATGATATTTATTAAGTTCGGACAAGTAATGAAATATCATTATGTACCTAATACATATTAAAAAAACAATTTTTAAATTTGCAAATTAAATTAAAATACAATTTAATTTATTTTAAGAAGTTGTCGCATCCACATGAGGATTTTCAAAAATTAATATTTTACATACTCGTAATTAAAGACAGTGTTTTTGTGCAGCTAACACCTAAAAAACCAAGAGTTAATAATATACATAATCGTGCAAAACCAAAATTTTTATGATAGATACTTCAAATTTTATTATTTTAATACTATTTTTTTATTATTATTATTAGTTGACATTGACTATTATATTCAAATATAAAATTTAAATGAAATAATAATGAACTGGCAATATATATCTAGGTAACTGACTTAACAATATTTGGTTAAGAAGACGCTACCCCCGCGTGTGTTGTTTTATTTTTACAAATGCATCAGCAATTTTACACTCAGCAGATCACATTTAATTCTATTAGTTTGAAATTTAGAGTGAATTGACCTCTTATAAAAATTAAAGGTAACATTATTTTCAAGGGCTTCTCATAGGCTTTTTATTATATTTTAATTTAAAAGAAAGTTAAGTGTATTTTAAAATTGTAAATTGTTTGTATATCTTAAAATACTCATAATTTGCTTTAAAATTAAAATATAATATAAAACCCATGAGAAACCTTCAAAAATAATCCTTTTATAAGAAGTCAATTAATTTACTCTAAATTTTAAAGTAACAAACTAAACATGATTTGCTGAGTGTAAAATTTGTTATATTATGTACTTCTATGATGGAGATAACACATGTGGATGTAGCACCCTCTTTAAATTTCTGGCTGCTGCGGATAGACTGTAGTACTGTATGTATATATGTAATCGATCATCTATCGACTATCGTAGTAGTTATTATCTTGATTACATTGTATTTTATATATATATATTTTAAAAAAGTCCAATACTTCATGTGGCAACATATAAATAAAAAAATGTGTACAAAAGTACTATTTAGTACATTAAAAAAAAAAAAACTAAACGCAGTTTTGTGTAATATAAAACTTTGTTTAAATTAATTTGGATTTGTAGCTTGTTTCTGTAGAATTAGAAAATGTCATTAAAATATGCAATTGTACGAAAATCCAGGTATTTACTCATAACTCTCTTAAAAATTTAATTATGAAATCTAACAAGAGAACAGTTAATATTCTTAGGTACCTAAAAGTTATATAGTATGTAAATTCTCTCTAATATCTAACTTACAGCACACTATTGGAACTAGTGAATGGTAATTTGCTATATTGTACGTGCTCAAGATGAAGACAACGCATGCGGGTACAATGTTCTCCAGATAATAAAATTTTCTAACTTTTTAATATTTTGTTTTGTACAATTGTACAAATAAGTCTAAAAAGAAATAGTGTTATTTGCCATTTGGAGCTGATTTCAACAAAAATACTTTAATAGCAATCATCGTAATCATGGATAAAAGTTTATTGTGATTTACTGATATTTAGATTACGCAGTGGTTAAAATTAACTGAGCTTGGTAAAAATTAAAAACCTAAGGGTACAAGGTTCATTAACCTATATTTTTAAATTATAAGTGAATTTATAAAAATAATTCATTTTTGCTAATCTTTTCTAATTACTTTCAACAATACATTTATCTTAGCTTATTTTTAATTTTTATGGTGTAAAATATAATATTTATATTTGTTTAATTTTAGTGTGAACAAATGTCATCGTCAAATGGCCGAAATAGCTGTAAATGCAGTTATATCTGTAGCAGATTTTGATAAACGTGATGTCAATTTTGAGTTAATCAAAGTCCAAGGAAAAGAAGGAGGAAGATTAGAAGACACAATGTTAGTTAAAGGAGTTGTTGTGGATAAAGACTTTTCACATCCTCAAATGCCAAAAGTACATATTGCACAATATTTAATTTTTATTGTGAACATTATTATATTTTGCATATTTTTAGGAACTGAAAGATGTCCACCTTGCCATCCTCACTTGTCCGTTTGAACCACCTAAGCCAAAGACCAAGCATAAGTTGGATGTAGCTTCAGTTGAAGATTATAGAGCACTAAGAAAATACGAACAAGATACATTTAATGAGATGGTAAAAAAGGTTAAAGATGCTGGTGCTACATTAGCAATTTGTCAATGGGGTTTTGATGATGAAGCTAATCATTTATTATTGAAACACGAATTACCCGCTGTACGTTGGGTTGGTGGTCCTGAGATTGAAGTAAGTTTTATTTATATAATAGTATTTTTTATTAATTAATTAAATGTATTGTTTACTTTATTATTTTAACTTATAGCAGTTAAATATGTAAATAATTGGAACTTAAATATAAGAATTATTACTTGATATTTTTAAAATACTAAATGTATGTTTAAACTTATTACAGTTAATTGCAATCGCTACCGGAGGAAGAATCATTCCTCGTTTTGAAGAAGTTTCTAAAGAAAAACTAGGGTATGCTGGAAAAGTTAGCGAACTGTCTTTTGGTACCACTAAAGACAAAATGTTGGTAATTGAAGAATGCAAGAATTCCCGTGCTGTCACCATATTTATACGTGGCGGAAATAAAATGGTTGGTTAGTTGAATATATTGCCGATGTGTATTTTAAACTAAACACATTCTGTAATGATCTAGATTATTGAAGAAGCCAAACGCAGTATTCATGATGCTTTATGTGTTGTTCGAAACTTGGTACAAGACAACCGTATAGTTTATGGTGGTGGTGCAGCTGAAATTTCATGTGGTATTGCTGTTTCTACAGAAGCAGACAAGATTTCTTCTATTGAACAATATGCATACAGGGCATTTGCTGATGCTTTAGAAAGCGTTCCATTAGCTTTAGCTGAGAACAGCGGATTATCACCTATTGATACGTTAACTCAAGTTAGAGCCAGACAAATCAAAGAAAATAACCCAGCTCTTGGTATAGATTGTATGCTTGTTGGAACTAATGGTAAAATATTTTGTTTATTTCTTATATTTAATGTTCATACTAAAATTTTATATTATTTTTCTAGACATGAAAGAACAAAATGTTATTGAGACTCTTCACAGCAAGAAACAACAAATTGTTTTGGCTGCACAGTTAGTTAAAATGATTTTGAAAATAGATGATGTCAGAGTTCCAGGAGAAAATTTTGAATAGATTTAAATACTTTTAAAACATTATACTGATGTTCAACGCTTACTTGTTTTCCTAAAACCAGTCCTTTTTTATGTTCAAAATTTACACTAATAATATTAATAATAATAATTGTGTAAGTTAAGTTATACATTTTTTCTATTAATAAAATACACTACTAATCAATTAAAATTGGACGTTTATTTAACTTCAAACTATAATTCTAACATGATTACAATATTTGCCACAAGAACTATTTTTTATTTTATTGGAGCACACAAAACGGTACTTTTCGTTCTTTCATGTCATACTCATCATTGCTTTCTTTCATGCCATCAGCAGACATGCCTGTGCCCCCCAACACACCAGGAGGGCACACTGTTTGTCATCTCATTGCTAAAGTTGATACCATTGGTGGTCGTACTGGTTTATTATCCAGTATACGTTCCAATTCAGCCATTACATTTGAATTGAGTTTTGGTAACAACTATAAAACAAATAATACAAAATGATTGGTGTACATGTTAAAATATTAAATTACATTAAATTATTTTTTTATTTAATATTATTATTATTGCAATAACATTTTGAAATAAATACATTTTTATATAATACATTTATTTTGTAAACCCAATTTTTTTACCTGTAGTCCGTGCAAAGCATGGTAAAACTGGTGTGTTGTTGCTGCTCCTAGTAAGAGACATTGAACACTTTCGTTCTTTAATGTCCACGCTATACACAGTTGAACTAAGCTGCAGCCAAGACGGTCTGCTATTAATGAAATTGAAAACAATATTTCCTTAGTATTTCTTGTTGTCAATGGTTCGTTGTTCTGAAATATTATAAACATGGGTTCTGGTAAAAAATGCAATTGTATGTTTACTGTGTATAGTACTATGGTTTATAAGTTAAAGCATTTAGTAATAGTACTGCCTGTACCTCTTTACTGGGAGGTTTTCGATCATCCTGGTTCCAACTGATACTGGACGCTTTTGTCTGAAATACATAAGGTATCTAATTTGTATACCTTTACCCACCTATATATGACTAGTGAAATTATATTTTTGTCTTAACTTACCCTATTGGACGATCGGCTTCTGAGCGAGTCTTTGAAAGATGGCAATAATCCCATGGCTAATGGCGACCAGGCCATTAAACCCACTCCTGAATATTTGTATTCATAAAGGATTAAAATTGAATATATTAATTTAACATTTAATACCTAGGTATTAGGTGACTGACCGATTTTATTATATAGTTCGGGCATGTAAATCTCAACTTTTTCTCTGCACAACATGTGATATTCAGATTGTTCTAAGATGGGTGTAGAGCAATTCAGTTGTCTGCAAGCGGTGTACATTTCGGTGACATCGATTGGTGACCATTTAGCTGTACCCCAATACATTATAAGTCCTTCCGATACGAGAAAATCCATAGCTCTTACTACTTCTGCAAATATATTGGTACTTTGCATTAATTAATAATATAAACTATTCACTGAATATACAATATTTATAAATAGTACCTATATTAGATATTTAGTCAACGATATTATAATATGATATGCGGTACGTAGGTATACGAGTATAAGTTCGAATAACTTGTTGCGGGGCATGTTTTGTAATTTTTTTTTATGTAAAGCGAACACGGTCTATAAATAATACTTAATTAAAATAAAAAATTTAATTCGAGTATAGGTAACACGTGTAGGTAATTACTAATCTCTGTGAATATAATCAATTTGAAGAAACTTACGATTTGTTTACCTAACAGTTTTTTCATTAATATTTTATATCTACATAAAAACTTGCATCGTTAGATAATATGTTATAACTTTACAAGTTATTGAATGCTCTGCATTTTGATACAATAAAAACAGGTAAATCGTATTAATAAAACTGTAATTGTATGTATAGACCTATATAAGTGGTTGAAATTGGAATACATATAAATGTAAATAATTGAGAATAATAATTGTATATTAATACAGCTTATTTATTATATTTATTACCTGGGTCAAATATGATTAACATGATTAATATCAATTTATATAATGTGTATATAGTATTTCACCTAACCCATTTAATAATAGGTTTCTTTACAGTGACGTACCACCCCCTATCCCCAAATGTTGAGAAAATTAAAAATTATTCTAATGGTTTATGAAAGTCGCTAAAAATGTCTTTAATTGGATTTTTAAAATATAAAAAGAAAATTCATTGCTATTTTTACTATCTTTTTTCTAAATGTTTAACTTATGAGAGAACCTAAATAAATCACCACTGCGTAAAATTTAACCAGCCACCCCCGCAAAAATCTTGGCTACACCACTGTTTCTATAGGTGTGAATTGTAAATGTAAAAACGATTAATAGCTAGTCCCTAATGATCCTAATATTACCTGTATTAGGTATCTCCCTAGCATTAGTTCATAGTACAATTGGTGTAATTAACAAGAATTTGACAAACCTTCGAGCGGGCACATCGGATCGGCTTTTTGTATCAAGACGATGTCAATGTAGTCGAGTTGAAGTCTAGCGACGGACGATCGAACGGATTCGATGATATGTTTACGTGATAACCCTCGTTCTTCGGATCTGGTTGGATCGAAAAAATAAAAACAAAATATTAGACTTTATATATTAGGTATATCGTATATATGGTATTGGTATTTAATTTGTTAATTTATCTATTATTAGTTATAACTTTTATAACGCGATGATAGAAAAATTCAACTTTCAATCATAGAAAACCTTGTCAAGTTATCCACAAATTAACAGTTATTGTGAAGGCAATATTTGTTTAATGGCATAATTATACGTGACTTTGCGTGACATATTATTCTTGTTTTTATTTATTTACAGACCAGGGGGCCAATATGTAGTCAATAATCCGTAAATATTTTCAAATCTAGTGGGTGTTACACTTGCCCAACTTACAATTTTTTTTTTAATTTCAATATAATTCAGCTCTTATATAGAAATAAAGTAAAAGTACGTCAGTAGCATAGTACCTATATAAAAGTACTAAATAAAAGTAATATAATTCTAACCATTGAACTATATTAGCAATTTCTATGCACCATACAATTTTCGAGATATTGTGACTTTTTTCAGCTATTTATAGTCTTATAGGCATTAGAAAATGTCAAGTTTTATTATTAATTAACGATAAAAAATTTTCGCTCGATCAAAAAACATAAAAATGTAGTCAAATTTGACGGTAAAAGTATATAAATACAGACATACTCGTACAGTTATTTTTTACAAAAATGTTAAGTTAAAATTTGGACGAAATTATAGGTATATTCAAACCTGTAAGAATAACAATTTTAGTTATTTTTTCGTTATTTAAAAATATTATTCTTTGGTACCTGAGACTTTTAGATTCAGAGTACAATATTATATATTTATATTGTATAGGTACAGGTACCTACAGTATGAACACGATAACATATTATAGAAATGCAATGATTTTAAAAATTTTTGTCAAAAATGAATTTAACCTACTGTATATTGTACTAATACTTAATAGTAAAATAAACTAATTTAATCTCCATAATATAATTAAGTGGCTTAATAATCTACGATCTGCATGAAACCGTTTTTCATGCATAAGGATTGAATTCAAATTTAACTCATCATCATCCATTACAGTGACTCTCGAGATACATGTGTACTGCGTACAGCAAAGCATAAACTTACTGGTTTTTTTTAAATTTGCTTAGTTTTTAATTTTTTTTGAATTCCTAGTTTTTATCTGGGAGTCCCATAACAAAGTGGGCACTGCGGACGTGGCCCCTCCCCTTAAACGTTAAGTCAGGCCTTATCATTTTATGATATAATTTGCTACAAATGTATTATAATATTTAAATCTGTTTATAATTTTATATTGTACCTATAGTGGTATTCAGTCGATTTGATTTAATGGTTTATGGTAGCCGATAGACGTACTTGTAATGCCAGTGTATTTTGGTGATGACGCTGTACGACACACGTTTCCAGTTTTTCCTCTTGAGTATGGCACCCAGTTGAGTCTCAGCCTGTTCGCTGCTCTGCGGACCCTCGGTCAGGTCGAACAGGTTGATGCCGGCATTGTATGCGGCCGTCACCACCGCGTCTAGCTGTTCTTCATTGATGGCCGTGTTGTACGTGGTCCACGTGGCCAACCCGATGTTGGATACCCGCAGGCCGCTCTTACCCAGGTTTCGGTACCGGAGCCCAGACGTCAGACTTGGCGACTGCGCCGCGGACGACACCCGGTCAACCGACTCTTTTACCGCGGCCGCTTGCAATTTGGCGCACAGCTGTTCCGTGGTGCTGCCCAGGTCGGCCATGCAGTCCAAGCTGGCTATCGGCGCCTTGCATCTGCCAACAAGAATGAATCGTTCATTACAACATCACATCATAGGTATAGATAGGTACCTCTATTTGAATATATTTATTATTCATAGACACTTAGGTACCTTTTAACAAGTAGGTAACAATTCTGTGACATATAGACAATAGACACAAAACTTCTTAAGTAACACGTAAGACACTAATCAACCATAATATTTCTATATACTTTTCTTCCGTTCTAAACTTTATCTTTAACAAACCAATATAAGTTGATCGTTGGACACCTACTATAGGGTCCGAGGTAATAAATATTGAGTCCAAAAATAAACCAAACTAGAATCTAATTACAAGAATAACAACATTTTGTTCCTAATTAATACCTAGCTATATATAAAACAATTATATGATATATTACACGTACTATAATTGTACTTACTCGTCAAAGTTAAACGTCCAATTTGTTGGAAAGGGAGGATTATACTATCAAGATTGAAAAAGTAACTTAAATCCATGTAAACCCTCTTTATCATATTTAGCCTACTGTCCCATTGTATTATGTGCCTCGATGTATTTAAACAATATATCATACAAAGGTAACATTTGAAAGGTATAAAGATAATTATATTCATTATATAAATAAATAATATATCCATAGTTCATAATCTGCAAACTATAGTATACTATAATATAAGTGCTCTTATAGTTGGGAACATGATTGGAATATTTCGAAGAGAACATTAGAATGTTTATAGAAACTTGCTAATAAAGTGTCTGAAGAGGTATTTAATTTACTAAATGAGGATACTTGCATAATTTATGTATCTGCAGTAGTGAAATACTGAAATATGAATCCATAATATAGCTGCATTAGCGTAAAATTGTTGGGGTTTTTTATATTGTAAAACTTTTGTCGTTTTTTTAGATAATTACACTTAATATAGTACCTTTTACAGTTTTATTTTTTGTACTAAAAAATTTAAATGAAAAAAACTTATACACATAATATGTCCAACTGTAGTATCTATTTAGCCTGTGCAGTATTATTATAATTTTAGAGTCAATCGTCAATGTACTATATTATATGACACGTCTATAGTTGGAACTAGGTGTACCATTGTACCAGAACTACCTAATAAAATGTCATAACTAATTACATATTGGCATACAATATACATATTTTATATATTATTATAATTCCATTTAACTAAATATAATAAATAGTGCTGTATAGTAAGCAATTGTGTAAATGGTGTTGTTTTGATCATCAAAAAATCACATAAACATTGTTTTTTTTTAAATAATCATAAGTTGTGGTGAATATTTATTCAATCATAAAGCACTCAGAAAACTAGAATTCAAAATATGCAAGTAGGTATATCGATTACCTATTCAATTAGTTCTGATTGAGCATATAATTTAAACATTTTTAGTTATACCGACACGAATAACCATACAATACTATGCCAAGGTATAAAATTTGATTTTTCAAAAACTTATACTTTTTTATTTCACGATAAACAGAAACAAAGCCGCCTGATTATAGGCGTAGTATATTGCGTCGTAATAACTATTATTCTGTCCAGTGACAGAACTCTCATATTAGACAATTTAAAACAATAACTTATTATGTTCAAAAAAGATTTGATATAGTGACAATAATATTAACATGTATGATATACGTATTATCATTGAGTATAGATAGTATCTATACTATCTATACTCAATGGTATTATTTAATAATCATCATGGTTTACTTTAATACTTATTTACGTAGATTTTGGTACAATCGGTTTAGGTAGTATACCGATTCAGTTATACAATGTATTATACTTAATTATGTATATTTATTAGGTTTACATTATTTCACTGTATAAGTTTTGAAAATGTTTAATATAGGTACCTAACTATTTACATTATAGCCATTAGAAATAAACTCCAAATAGTCTCCAATACATTATTCGGGTAAACGTCTAGGTATTATTAGGTATTATTATTTTATTAATAAGATTTCAAAATAAAAACCAAAAAAATGAATCCGTCGGTAAATATTATACCCACTTAAGTTATATATAGTTATTACTTGTTATAGGTATACCTACTCGTAATTCGTACGTTAAAATGTATTATTAACACATTTCTTGCCGTAAAATTATGTAACATTAAATAAATTGTGAATACCTTATAGTTAAAAATGCATGCGGATCAAAATTTTGAAAACACTCGCGTATGAAAATCTACAGTTGTACACTTATGAATATTTAATTATAAATAATTATATAATCAAAATTCGTATAACAATTTTAAAGTGAAACGTATAGTTTTAGATACTTACTACCTATACATAATATATATGACGTATTCATTTATAGTTATATTATAGTTGTCCAAGCTATAATGAGGCAGCACTGCAGCAATGTTCTATTATGTACACATAACATTTTAAGCGTGCTAGACAAGGGGAAAGTGGTGAGGCAGGAGGGTAACATCAGCAGCTGTAAGGGTTTTATCGATTCCTCGTCAAAGTTCTAGAGACTGCTTGACGCCTTTGCCGCGGCCGCGTGTGCAACGTGACGTACCTGTCTATATCTCATCTGACGTCAACTCAAAACGTTCTAATGTATAACTCCTATTAGGCATATATCGAAATAAAAACAATATTGTATCTATACGATTGTAATGAATAATCTAAACATATTGTTCACGTATATTATATTATTTTACAGGCACGTATACAAGGGGTGTTGCAATTCAATCTCCCCGGAATTTTATTCTGCAGTGTATAAGCGCCTGTTATTATGTATAGGCTATGATTATTATTTATTATATTAGGCTCTTATAATTTTTTTATGTATTTGAAATTATACACAAATATATTCCTTAATGATAAACAGTGGACGGGCACTTTCTTTATAATATTATATCGATATGCCAATATTTGAGAACACTAGCTGTAGTCAACGAAATAATATTATATCGAACACTGTTTGTGAGTACCTATACCTATATGTATATATTATGACTTATGATTGCTTACTTATACAGAGACGTCTGTTGCGAGTCGTCTTTGCTAGAACTGCTGGTCCTCTGGGGACCACCTCCGTCGTTGACGGGAAATTGAAATAACATCTTGGGTCGCGCGTAATACAAAATATTATTAACTGCAGGAGAAAAGCAGACAGAGAGACAAGAGACAGAACTGTATGAAGAGAGAGGACAGAGACAGGTATAGATAGATAGATAAATAGATATAGATAGGTAGACAGATAGACAGAGAGAAACGAAAGACCGCGAACGGAATTCACATCATACGGCTGGCGGCGCGTGACGCGATATCGACGTGACGACGGCGGCGGCGGCGACGTCGGCGACAACGGTGACCGCGACACGACGGCATAATATTATGGTATCGTCGCGCGCGCGCCCCGTATACAAATACCTGAATACACGATCGTATACCGCGGTAACCGCGAGTTTTTACTACGGTGAAATTATACAAAAATATTATAAAACGACGTTTACAATTATTGATACGGTGCGATGACGATGTTCCGTCGGCTGCTGCAGCAGCACGCTTATTGCATTATTATTGTCGTTCGATGCGCGCCCAGCGCCCGCGAAAGTCGCGGTCAAACAGCTACGCGGGACCCATCGCGCGTTTGCCCGCCGCTCGAACGTATTACGCGGCACCCACGGGAGATACGTCCGTCGTGTATCGCGTGACCAGAGAGTTTGTACGCATACAACTGCCGTATAGTCGTGCGTCAGTGGGTAGTAACAGTTACGCTGCCCTGGCGGGTGGCGGGTCGTCCGCGCGCGCGCGCGCTTGTGGCCCAAGTTTGGAGGGTGCCTCGCCGACTTTCGGGAATTGATCGCCGTCGACCGCACACCACGCTCCTCTCCAACCAGCGGCGGTATCAGTTAGTCGAGCGTCACGCGGCGGTCGGGCAGTCGGCGGCGCGGCGCGGACTCTAGCGATCGCCGTCGACGGCGCTAAAATAATATGTATAACATAAACGCGTGGAGCGCCTCCTGCGCGCAAAAAAATATATTTAATAGACTGCACACGCTTCGCAATATTATTATTGTAATATACGAGTAGGTGCACACTACATGCAGCACAGGCGAAGTTTTGCGGTGCGAAAATATTGAAAAAAAAGCGAAATACATCCTACCGTCTTTGAATCGTCTGTTGTATAATATCGATGTATACATACTATGTCGATTGCTATTTGTATCAGACATTCAAGTAGGTGAATAAAATAAATGACGTATGTACGAACAGGTCGTTGGTGTAAGAGAATGATTTTAGACGATTACATATTATAATATTACATACATATCAACAAACTGTTGCATACAGACGCGATTTAATGTTATTATTATATTATTGTACTGACGTAATAAGAGTAGATACCTATCGAAAATTGTGCCAAAAAAATGCAAGTTTATAATAGTCCAATAATAGACACACTAACTGCAGCAATAAATCCATATAAGAAGATTACGGTTATATTTTATTTGAGGTCGTCATTCGATACAATATATTTAAATCGACTTGGGCATTACAGGTCAGATCGTTAGATATTTATACATCTGGATAGGTACTATTTATACTACTGGTGCTAGGTATATAATACTATATGTGTATAGTTTTGCATATAAAGATAAACGCGCTTACATGGATTGAACGGACCCGGACAGGCTGTCGACGTAGTGCAGTTCGGCGAGGGACTCTGACGCGGCGGCCGAGGCGGCTTGCGCCTGTATCTCCCTCTCCAGTCTCTCGGCGTTTCGCTCGGCGCGTTCGGCCCGCTGGTGGGCCCACTGCTGCTGTGTGAACAGCTCGTGCCGGGCCGCCGCCTCGGCCATTTCCTTTTTCTCCTTCTTCTCCTCGTCCGTCTGCGCGCGGCACGAGCCCGAGCCCGAACCCCAACCGAGCCAAAACTGATGGGCCAGCTTGGAAGGTTCGATCACTCCGCCGCCCGTCCGATATAATAATATATTATTACTATCACACCAACTATATACCGCGTGACCGTCGTATATATAGTAGCGTATAGAATCCTATATTAATATTACCACACTCGTCCGCCACTGACTCCTTCTCCTTTTACTTCTCCTCCTTCTCCGACGCCACCACCACCACCACTACCATCATATCGCCGCCACCACCTATCTTGCCACGTGTGGTCTACGCGTGTAGTGCTCCGGTCGTATAATGATATACGTACCGACGAAATAGTGTCTCCTCCTCCCCTCCGCGACCATTTATTATTATATATTTTTGTTGTTGTTGCCGTCGTCGTTGTTGTAGCACAATTTTGTGATTATAATATAATTATATGATGTGTATTACATCATGATCGTTACTTATTATGTGTTAAATCGTGTATTTATTATTATTGTGTACACACGCGAATTATTTTCACACGACGACGACACCGCGCCTGCAGTTCACGATTATCATCGTTGTAATAATAATATGACGCGATGCACCGCACCGGCGACGACGGACGCGTTTAATAATAGAACCACCCGAGTCGGGCGTGTGCGCGAACGGCTACAGCATTCCGAGCACTCGGTGGTGCCGATGGTGACGACGGACGTTAAAAGGAGCGTGGCCGTCGAGGACACGTTGCATAGGCCACGTACGAATGCAATTACAATTAATAATTACGCGTACGGCGGTGGCGGCGACGACGATGACGTACAAATCGTCTCGGTGGCGGCGTAAAGGTTGCGATCGCGGTAATTCGCGACGATATATTAATGGACGGCACCGACGGCCGTAGACTTCTGTCGTCGTCGTACGATATATATTATCACAATATATTTTAGCAGTCACACCACTCAACGGTAGTCGGTCGTTCGGAACCCAACGAAACGAAAAGCGAACTGTGATAATAAAAACGAGAAATTGAATCGGTAACAATATAATATTTTAGCGGTTAATTGATAATAATTATAATGTATACCTACATAGCGGTTGTGTACATAACAGATGCAGTTCGTTATGAAAAATCGACGCGTTTTAAAACTACGAAAATCCGACCGCCACAGTTCGGTTCGACGGTTAATCGCGGGGACCAACAGGCGTCGGTTCGCTAGGGGCGTATGGGGGATTTTATTTTCGTAATCCGCTCGGCGGCGGCGGACTCTGGTTGCTCGTGTTTGGACACACACACACACACACATATACACATACAGCCGCAAACACATCACACACCCACACACATATACGGTGAATAGGAAGCGACGGCGCACGAACGTTCACGGGCCACAACACACCCCCGCCGACGACGGTCTAAATACGTTGTTCGAGCGCTTCGCGGATGTCTTCCACGCGCCGCCGCCGACTCGGCATGGCGTCACACAGGCGGCACGCTACGACTCCCATTGCCATACAGGGTGATTTTGGTCAAGTGTGCTCAACCGTAATCGAATGCTTCAGTCGTCCGTTTATCTGAATTCACACTTCTTAAATTTTCCATTATTATATTATTATACTTGGTATACCTACTTGAAGACTACACAATATAAATTATTTTCATTCCTTGGCATTTTTAAAAAGAGTTTTTCCTTCATATACACCATTGAAAAACTTTTAACTGTTAACTTTGAAAATGTGCATGATGTATCTAAATCGATATTCGAACGAGTGCCTATATAGTCTCAAATATATATTTCACACAACTATTATACAAGCTTTATGCTAAAATTATGTGTCTATTCCAAAAATATAATAGGTATTTCACATCATATGATTCAAAAATTTTAGTATTAATTGCAATTTTTAATCTATAAGCATTTTATTAAAATTATTTGAGTAAGTTGTAGCCAGTTGTAGGTATTAAGTACAACAATAGAATATATACCAACTTATAAGTTTATTAGAATCTACATTTTTAGAAAATATGTATTATTTTAGAGACTACTTGTTTGATTCAGATAAATCAATATTTTTAAATAAACCATCTGATTTACAATTTACAGTAATAACGAGTTTCCATATTGAAAAAAAAACATTTTGTATGTGTACCACTTCTGAACACATATTTAATTGGTTAATGGTTATAATCAATTAATTATTATAAACTATTTTATTGTAAGTGAAAATAGTAATATGGACTTAAAGTAAGATATGCTAAGGAAGATTTCAAAAATCATAGTTCGGAATAATTTGAGGGGTCAAAGGATAGAATGACGGTGACTGATGAGCATGCTTGCAGGTGAATCATTCTGTATACATATACAGCATTTGTAATACGTGTACGCGCGCCACGCGACTTTTTCGATAAAAACAAAAGTTGCAAATGGTGTCGTTGGACGTTGTGTGGATAGTGGACAGGCCATATAGACATATAGTGGTGCCACCGGCACATCGCGTACATACTTTATTTTAATATAATGATATAATATTATAGTGTACACCGGTGCGCATGTGTATTATTGTAAAAATACGACGCACGCGCGTGTCAGACGTTTAGAGTGCTCATGCATTTGAAATACATCGCGAATCGTAATAATTTATAATAGTTTCTTAGCAGCTGTTCGTTGTTTATTCCGACGACAGTAATATTGCCGATGTGTGCAGCGGTCTGCCCTTCAGTTGAGTTTTTCGATGATAGAAACTTAGAACACAACCAACATAACTACTGAAAACGTATAGAAAAAAATACTAAATAGTTACGTATGAGCCATTATATTATGTACTTATCATAAAATTTTTATTGGTACCAATTAATAATAAAAAAACAAATAAATACATCGTTGTTTTAAAAGAAAATTTAATTTCCTCAAAATTAAAACTTCATATTATAGTCAAATGTCTAAAGAAAATTGTGACTCGTCCAAAAATACAATTGATGTGGGGGGGTTATCTCGTTCATCTATTATTCATTGGTACACGTAATCAGGGCCGGCGCTAGGGGTGGGCGACCTGGGCCTACACCCAGGGCGCTTATTGAAAGGGGGGGCGCCTCAATGATATAATGTTAAAATTTAAAACAATTAAGGTTTAGAATCTTCTTTTTTTTATTAAAATTAATATAAATAATAAAATAAATAAATAAATGTTAATTGTAATATAATATGAATTTTTTTGATTGTTTTTTTTTTTATATATGAAATAATACAATATAATATGTTTATTTATAAGTAGTACAATAAGCATAAGTGATGTTCTTTAAATTTGATTTGTTGACGTAAGTAAAGAAACCATAAAATTATGGCACTTGAATTTTTAATTTAAAATAAAACTACTACTATTTATATGGGGAGGGGCGCATATTTGTTTACTCGCCCAGGGTGGCAATGACTCTACTGCCGGCACTGCACGTAATTCACTGTTTGCGGGTAAACTTAAACGTTCTATATAAATGTATAAATGTACCATAATGTGCTAAATCGAATTACATATCGCATCATGTTGATTGTTGACATAGCTCGGTATTATATACAATTTTGATGATCATATTTTTCTATCGTTTTAGGAATATTATAAGGTAATAATAATGTATAAACGTCTCGTTTATTGTATGATCTATAAAAAAGTAACTATATTACATTTAGATTATATACCTAGCTATATATTATAAAACATTACATAAAAATTATAGACCCCTTAATCTTCCTAGTGTATTGTGTTATTTCAGTGTTTATCTATCGTTTTGGAAAATTTTATGAAACCAAATTATTTCCGTTTCCAAACCAGAACGGAATTTTATGGAACTTATAATATTTTCATGTGATATGAATTTGTGTATAGCAGGATATATATATATATAGAAAAGATCAATGTAAATATGTAATTTATTATAATTTATAATTTTGTGAAAACTTATTATTATTATTTATTGTCTTGGAAAAATAATTGAGAACTTTTTTAGTATTATGTGAAACTGGACTAATATTGTGGTTACTATTGAAGTATTGCACAAGAATCTAAGTAAAATAGTCCGAAGTCAAAAAATTCTACTTCTTCTTCTAAAAATTGTAATAAAATCTGTGATAATAAAGATCAGATATTCTCATTACTTTTTAAAAGTATTTGAATACTTTATACTTACATAATACAACATTATATTAACTCAGGGGCCTCCAAACTTTTATTTCAAGAGCCACATAAAATATCAAAAGCTTTAAGTGGGCTAAAAGTGTACAAACACAAATAATATTTAGTTTTATAGAATTATATATTTTTTACATATATTTAAAAAATATTTCTTTTATATAAGTTATATATAATTGTGATAATTGATAGGTGCACGTGGTAATGGTTTTTATTTTACATATATTTTTAGATTATTTATACTGTCCTTTGAGGTCTGGTGATAACTTTTTTGTGGACCGTAGTTTGAAGACCCCTGTATTAACCTTACAATAACCTTGTAGATACTATATGTAAAATAATTTTAATTTGTTATAAAAAATTTAAAAATGACGAAAACAGTTTTCACGAGCAATTTATTGTATTTGGTTTTCAAACTACATTTTCATAATTTTTCCTTAGCTGAACATAACGAATATTTTATAATAAAATAACATATGAATATTACTTTTTATAAAACATATTATACATAATATATAATACATGATATCTTTTTTTTTATACAGTATAAGTATAATACATCATAACTGGTGATTGAATAATGATAGTGGCTAATGCATCGATTGTGTTTTTATAACATACTAAATTCTTGGAAAAAATATAAATTTTTTATTGTACCTATGAATAAAATAAAAGATATTAATAGCTATTTTTAATTATCTTAAATGGGAACTCAGATCTCAGAAATGGGACAATTTCCCTAATCCAAGACGTCAAGTCACATCAATTAATTACCTAATTTAAATGAAATATTCTCCATTTACCTTAATACAATAAGTATTATACTTTTTCCAATGTAGATTGACTGATTTTAGATTTGTTGACTTTATGCTTATTGAGTACAGTATATAAATGGTATGTCATGTACTCTTTACTGTGTGGTTAGTAGCTATATGATTACGGTTATATTTTGTAAATTATATTATATTATTATGTCAATACCGGTCAGGTATTTTTATTGACATTACCTATATTTAAACATAATTTAATTAATGTGCGCTTCACAGCTGGTGCACGAATATCTTGCATATGTACTATCATTTGTATAGCCTAAATAGAGATACAATTACTAATATCATAATTGTTAACAGTTATTCATGTAAACCGAATTGGTTTGTTTCTAAAATTTTAAATACCTATTCGTTATTTTATATATAATTATGGTTTAGCTTACATGAATAAAATGACCTAAATTAAAACAATAAAATATCATTTAATTAAAAATATAATTAAAAAAATTATTAATAGTCCGCTTAATATAGAAATAAATTGCATAGAAGATATTAGTATGAATTTTAGAAATTTCTGTCGTTGTCTCAATAAGGGACACGTAATCTAAAGCTTCAGTAGTGGTCGCAAATTGAATAGAGTCGATCGTTGAATCAGTATAATCTGTAGAAACTGCAGTTGTTGTCTCAATAAGGGTCACGTTATCCAAAGCTTCAGTAGTGGTCGCAAATTCAATGGCGTCGATCGTTGAATCAGTATAATCTGTAGAAACTGCTGTCGTGGTCTCAATAAGGGTCACGTTATCCAAGATTTCAGTAGTGGTCATAAATTCAATGGAGTCGATCGTTGAATCAGTATAATCTGTAGAAACTGCTGTCGTGGTCTCAATAAGGGTCACGTTATCCAAGATTTCAGTAGTGGTCATAAATTCAATGGAGTCGATCGTTGAATCAGTATAATCTGTAGAAACTGCTGTCGTGGTCTCAATAAGGGTCACGTTATCCATAACTTTAGTAGTGGTAGTCGCAGTACTATCTGGCTCGTAGTTAGTAGTTGATTTCGAAGTAATGGGAACGCTTATCTCATCGTCGGTATAATCTGTCATGGGCAGTGTAGTTAAATTTTCATAATCGTAAAGTGTTGTTTCTGACGATGCGTTAATAGTAATTAATTCAAATGACTCGTTATCAAGAGTAGTCCAGTTGTTAATAACAGTCATCGTCGGTGACGTTTCTGTACTGGATACCATAAAATGTGTACTATTATGATTAGATACGTTACCATCGGTTGTCTCGTTTCCAAATTCGACAGACGTAGAATTAGTATTAATTTCGGTATTAATTATAGGTGTCGAATTGAAAGTAGTTGTGTTTGGATTGTCATCGGATCGACACCATTTGTAATCTGGAAATAATTTACAAAATCTTCTCATCTTACGCGATGTTTTTAATTTATATTTTTTGTTCAAAGTATCTACGGTGGATACTGCCATGGGATCATTATTTCCAGACTGCCTGATGACGAATCCTGACGCTAACGTAAATTGTGAATATGCCTTGATGCTCAAAAGAAGTAGAAATAAATGCATACCATTATTCATTTCTGTTAAAAATGTAATACAAATATTAAAATATAATTGGTTATACGGTATAGAAATTCAATGTTGGAGCTTATTATTATTTAAAGAAATTACAATACAAGTACAAACTAGATAGTTCAATATTGAAAATCAAAAATAGATTTTTATGTAAATATTTAACCATTTATAGATCAAGTCTATATTGAGTTGAATAAAATATTATATTATAAAGAGTTTATGAATATGAATAAATCAAATATTTATAAAATGTCGACTAACCTTTAAATTTTAATGAAATTATACCAAAGAAATGTAGATACAAATAATCGAAAGCTTGATTTGTCTAACTGTTTTACGAACTAGAAAAACACTGTTTCCATCTCGTAGGGCACACTTCTTAAATACGTTTTATTGTTACCTTATCAATGGGGAATAAATAATATTTTTTAGTTTAAGAAAATAGGTTTTTTCTTAGTATTTTATTGTTAAAAATAAATTGTTCATGCACTAAACAATGGTTAATCTCATAAAATCACAATACATTTTTTCAATTATTTTTACTGTAATAGTTTAATTTGGTATGTATATGTACTAAATTATACATTATACGTAGGTTTTTATATACGTATAGTTATGAGATTAAAATCATTATTGCGTACAACAAGAATTTAATATAATTTATGCTTTTTTTTATACCTATAAAACCATAAAGCCATAAAGGTAATTGCTTATTAATCATAGAAATAGGTTCAAATAAGGTAGAAATTAATATAGGTGTTACCATTTAAGAAAAAAATTACTGAATTTATGGTTAAGATTTATAAATGAACATGTTATAACTAATAACTATAAGATTTAGGAACTTGTATTGTTATTTTTGTACAAAATACCTCTCACTGGCCTCACCCCTTATATTAGTACATAATATAATTATAATATATACAGTAGTCTTAACAAAAATCCTTCAGTGTGGATATAAAGTTTTTTTCACAAAAACAGAAAATAATCTGTGGTAATATATTATGTTCATTTGCTCAAATTTGTAAAATTAAGTGCGTCGGTATAATATATACCTACTTTGTTCATATAATCATATTTAAATTATATTTAACTGCCATGAGTAAATTTATTTTATTTTAATAAACGAACGTAACTAAGAATTGTTTGTAAATAGTGATTACTACTGATTGAGTATCGATTAAAAATATGCAATATTTAGTATGAAACCTACTTACTATAGAAAGATTAGTAATTTAATCAAAAAAAGAAAAAAAAAGTCTTTATGATTGTTACCTAGTCATTGAAGGTTGTAGTTAGTAATGTTAGTATAATATAGCATTCTGTGGTGAGAATGATTTTGATTATAGCTTGGATTTATATGCTGCAAAGCACATTTTTATACAAGTAGATACTTATATTTGACTTACAATAATTCTGATTAAAACTTTATACGTTACATGATCTGTGATCTGTATATATTTTAATATATTAGAATTTAGAATGTATAAGTTTACGTATTTATAGAAATTCGGCCCGTGAAATCTGTATCTATGTCGGGCCTTTATGAAAAACATATATGCTCAAATTTAGTTACACAAATATATTTATAACTAATAAATTAATAAACGTATTCTTTAGTTAATGTTTTAGACAAAAGTACTAGCTACTTTATTGATTATGTATTCTGTATCGATATCAGATATCATGTTATCGTATCATGATAATTATAAAATAACAATAATAAAACAAAAATATAACCATTATTAGGGACATTAAGTAAAACACTACAAATTACAATATTTTTATAATAAAAGACTTTATTTTTAAAACACAAATTAAAAGGCATACAAAACAGATGTTTAACATTAACATCTTAACTAATCTATACTACATTTAAACTTAACTTAACTATTTTAACTTTATTAAAAGCTGACGTTTTGCTTTTTGATTTACAAATGATTTTATAATATCTTCACATGAAAATGAAACAAGAAGATTGACTGAATTGATAGATTTGCCATGCTGCTTAATCTTTTTGTGTTATTTGTGAACGCAAGTATTTTTTTATTCGTTTTAAGCATGGAAATTCACGTTTTGTTGAACAGTTTGCTACAGATGTAGGTACCTACACACAAAAATACGAATTGCCACCTATATGTTTGAATACATTTTCTCAAAACCCATACAGTTTCTAATGTTCTTATACATCTACTATATATTAATAATGATTATAAATTATAATGAACCCAAACAATATAGGTATACGGTATACCATATACGATGCACAAAAATTTCGTAAATATAAAGTAAGTAATTAATTTTCCAATTTTTTTTATACGTTTGGTGTTTTTTTAATAATACACTACAACATTTTTCGCTTTAGGTAGCTGCCTGCTACTAACTTTTTATTATTAACTGAGTCCAAAAAGACAACAGATTTTGCCGGCCAGTCGCTGCAGTGTTCCTCCAAGGCTCCAAGCGCAGTATGCCGGAGCTGGCGCTCAGCGTACCAAGTTGATGCGGTCGAAAAATGTCCCTGTCAGTTTACTACTATCTAACTCTCTCTCTCTCTCTCTATAAATATATATTAAAAACCTGATGGTAAAATCTAGGTCGTCTGTTTGGGAACATTTATATAGGTACTTATAACGTACAACAGCGATATAATCGTTTAGATCGTTATATAATACCAATACACTTATCAGATAAATTTTTGTTTCTATCCTAACTCATGCCTTAAACGACAAATATCATTTAGATCACATAATCAACGAATATAACTAATATTTGATTCATAAATATATAAAAAAATATTTGTAATAAGTACCAAGATATAAAATTATAATTATTTTTAAACAATTTTCATTTTGTTTTTGAGATAATTTTGACATATCGTTGTTTGATAAAAATCGTACGAAATCGTGTTTTTAAAAATGATAAGATGTATGGAATCGTGCTTTACCATTTTTTTATTATTCATTATAGAGTTATAGTTTAAAAATATTTATATTTAATTTATGCTAACATTGAAAATATTTGTAATAAAACTATACGTACACCAGTACCTCTATATTAAATAGGTACTAAGAAGTAATAAAATTCAATATTATAATAAACAATAAAAAAGCGTATTCGTTATGAATGATTTTCTTGAAATCATTTAATCGTTTTCTTTATATTTTTTTTAATTACAATATCCAATATGTTTTTTAATCAATAAAAACATATTGATATAATCGTATTATATAAAGTGCATGTCTAATCACTGTAACTGCAGCACGTAAAAACTATAAGTATGTAGGTTCATATATTTAATATACTCGTAAATGCTGTTAATGAGTCTTTTGATTACGAAATACGAATGATTCATTTTTACTTGTAATTATATACCATCTGCTACATTCGACATACGAACTACGTATATAAGTTTATATTGACTTTAAAAAAAATTAATTTATGGTAAATACGTAAATAGATATAATACAAAATATTATATTAAACTAACTTACAAAAAATTAAGTTATATATCTGAATTTATTATAATTCAAAATTCAAATACATGTGAGGAATATGTTAAAGCATATCTAAGCTAAGGTTAATATTATAATCATAAAAAAGTGTCTATTTATAATATTTAAGTATCAGTATAGCAGTAGTAGCCCGTAGGTCAGATCTTTATAGTGACCCAGAGGACAGACAACACTATAAAGATGACTAATAAGTTTGTACACATTGGTTACATGTAGTGTCTTGTATCCAAAAAAAAATTGATTAATTATAGTAAATAAGAATTTTAAATTATGTACTGTAATTTCTGACATATAAAATAATATACTGCATTACTTTATTATTTTATTAGGTGCTCATTATAGATATCGAATATTTACGATACTGTTCAACACTAAATATTATATTATTGTATTATACATATAGGAAGCTAATTTCTGATTTAACAATGGAAAATAATTTTTATATTTTTTATTTAAATCAATAAATTTAAACATTCGTGTACAGTAATAATAATAATAAAAAATAGAAGTAAAAGTATGTACAGTAAATTATTATAATAAATTCATAAACATAGTTGAATAATATTGTAATATTTGCACTAAAACATTAAATACTACCTTTAAGTACAATCTTTATTTTTTCCAACGAATTGACAAATCTAATGGTTGGTCAATAATGTCGGGAGTGGAATATGTAGAATAAGTAGGAGTTATGAAGACCGAAGAAGAACAGCATGGATTCGTATCTTGTGCTGAAAATTAATCATTGTTTAACGTCATAACAACATATTTACATTAATATTATATTCTACGTTCTACGATATCATAAATTATATAATCTATACATTACCTACATCAAAAAACTATGAATGACAAAGTATACCTAAATAATAATAATAAATGAAAAATATGTGTGTCAGATTTAGTTTCTGACGCTGAATTTTGATGTTTTAGCCTGTTAATAAAATGTTGGTTGACTTATGGGTGAAGTAAATAACAATTAATATTATAATTTATGAAGTATACATAATAATAATATTAATACGTTTTATGATAATAATAACATGATTAATAATAGTAAGAATATATCATGTGATATTTACATTAGGTACAGTACATGCACTATGTCGCCATGCCTATGTAAACTTGAGCTATTCAGTTGAACGATTTCGAACGCAACTTCCGTTACACTATTTCATGACATTCGTGACATCGAATTTACTAATTCAAGACCGTTTCTTTAACATTTAACACACAATCTTTTTTGGAGAGGGGGGGGGGGGTAAAGATGTTAACACATAAAAAATAGAAGTTCAGGTAAGGTTTCAACTTTTCGAGTTTATTTGTTGTCGTTGAGTAGGTCTCGGTAAGAAATGTGTTTATATTTTATATGAATTAAATTATAAATCATTGCATATACGATTCTAAACGGAAACGGTGTCAGTATTTATTTCTAAGGACATTTTATGATTTATTTGATCATAGATATTATTACTTATTAGTAATATAATAGATGGAAGGTGAACTATTTATTTTTGAAAAAAAAATGCATAATATATTATTATTATTGAAGTAACTAATAAGTTAGGGGTTTTATCGACTCCGCCGTTTTAATATAAATTCCACCGGCTATCAATTCCGCCAGATATTTTTTTATATCGATTCTGATTATTAAACAATAACCGATAAAAATATTTCAAAAAACAATTCAAACATTGTAGTCTGAAAAGGACAATAATAATTAAAATAATAAAATAATATAACTCAAATACCTACCTCATATTTTTAAATAGATTTATAGGTATAATATATTATTCAAAATAATAAAAAATACAGTTAATTTCATGTAATCTAAATGAATATCACTAATTATTGCAAATAATAATATAAGTAAAATATTAAATATATAGGTATGGTAAAAAAAATAGTGGTTTAAAGCTAGTTATATACAAGGGAATCTATTGATTATATTTGGTCATATATTCTACTTTAACTTATTTTGTTACGAGTACAAATTTGTTGTTAATATTCAGTGGATATAGCGGATGATAGTCGATGTCCGCGGGAATCAATATGTAAAAAAATTCGGCGGAGTCGATACGCTCATTAGTTATATCAACTTATATTTATTTCATAAAGGCTCTGAGATTATAATATATCCCCCTCATCTCACCTAAATTACAACCCTGTATCGTAAAATATGGTATCAATAGGTTCATGTCTCGTACAAATAACATAATATGTATAGACAGTTTTAGTTATATAGAGTTTATCTAATTTTCCGAAAATTCAAATCCATTCAAAAATTCTGAGATACGTGGAAGACCATGTAGTGGTGGTAATTTAGAAAATTTTGTAGCGTACAGAAAATAGACATTTTTATAATTGTGGAATGTTTGAACAGAAATCGTATTTTATGTTTTGATCATCCAATTTTATCAATAATCTTAAACACTCTTGTAGAGTCTATTTAAGTTTTTCTAAATATTTTAATTTTTCCCAAAATAAAAGTTAGATACAACTTACAAATCGTCAATTTCAAGACCTCAAAGTTGAAAAAATTGAAGCTTTAAACATTTGCAATCATAAAAAAATTACACTAACATCATTGTAAAACTAATTTATTACATTCATGATTCGTGACTCCACTCAGAATCTAAATAAAAAAAACGAAATTTTTTATTTATCCAATCAGTGCATATTATATTAATATACGAGTATCCTATCTAAACAAATATTAGTTTAACCTATTTAAGCTATAACTGTATTTTATTATGGTTAACTATAATCTTAATACAAGTTCAATGACATAGGTAACATCATTATAATATTTAGAGTACTTGAGATTTTAAATTTCCCTTCGACCTTTAACATTTCAAATTCCAATTGCTGATAGCTGTCAAACGAGTGTTATATTAGTTTAATATTCTTAACAACTAACAAGTGAAATATATAATATAGTAGTATAAGTTTACTTACGTTGGAGGTACCTACATAATTCTCTAATAACTTTGAATTTAAAATAATGACGATAATAAATTGTATTATTAAAGTACATTTTCAAGTTAGCTAAGTTTATGGATGAATATTATGATAACTGTGCTTTATTAATTGTAGAAATAAACAATATACGTACTCAGTATCACCTTAACTTGATGATTATGAGTTTTTGCATGTTTTCGCAAAGAGCTGGGGTCTGTATACCTTTTCAGACAACTTTCTACTCGACAAGCGTATGGTTTTTCGATGAAGTGCGTTCGGGTATGCTTGAAACGATCACTCGTATTGGAGTATGCCTTGTTGCATCCGTTCACTGAACAAACATAAGGTTTCTCGCCTGTGTAGGTATGTACATTTCAAATTTCAAATTTCACATTTTATAATGGTTACAAATTAAGATTGTATATTTATAAATACAATACTCAATATAAATATTAGTTGAGATTATAATTTACAAACAAATAAACAATAATAAACGTCAAAAAAAAAAAATTTATGTTTTTGATTAATATTTAAATCGTTTGTAATTGTGTATTATCGATGTGTTTATTAATAATAAATAATAATTAAATAGATATATTTCTTTTGGGAAGAAGTACATTTATAAGTTTATGATTGTTTAAAATAAGTGCTCAAATGAAAAAGACTTCTGGATTATTAAATGAAAGAATGTCGACCATAAAAAAGAATGGGAATGCACCTCGAATTGAAACATATGGATGTAGCTAGATCACATGGTAAAAACTCTAAATATTTGTATGTACAAGGTGAGAAGAAAGTACTCAAATGGAAAAAACCCATATCTTATGATGGAAGAATTTGAAAAAAAAATGGGTTTTCTGGATTATTAAATGGAAGTTTTTTCGGTATAATGATCTGGAAATTACAGACAGCAGTTTTCAGCTGTGTGCATCCACTGCATCCTATACTGTATAGTGTATACTTAAAAACAATTTTTTTTTGCTTCTTGAAATGCATTTGCCTGCGGGTGTCCGGCTTTCCCTTCTCTTTTTTTCGTAATATAAATTCTAGTTAATTTTTTATTATGCATTTTTAAAATTTTAATAGACTATGCCTCCCTTTAATCGTTCTTGTATGAACTAATTATTTTGAATAGTTTTTCCGGTATAAGAATCTAAACTACAGACTCTTCTTGAATTCTGATACCTAAAGCCCTATATATATTATATATAATGACTAGAACACGTCACGTTACAATTCTGTGAATTGTATAACATAGGAAATCATTGAGTGATGAATATACATTTTAGACCATATACATACCAATATACCATTATATTTTGTTAGTACCTTGTATAAACTTATACGAAATTAGAATATCTATTTATATTTTCATTTTTTCAATGTATCATCAAAACTTAGTATGGTAATTCGTACCTATCAACCTAACTACTAAATACTAACTAGTCTAACTAGTGTCTATGTGTATCGTGTATGCAGTATGTATATAATATATATATTATATATATATATATATATATTAATATATTATCAATATTATACATAATACACGAGTTAAAACCTACAGATACAGATTATTAAGTCTTGAAATCTGACATGGATCTAGACTGATTCTAGAGCATTATTTTGCCATTTTGGGTACCTAGCTACTACCTACTACCTACCGGCTACCTGCATGTATAACCGACTACTGCGGAAATTCACTGTAACATAATATAGATTATATTATATATAGTATATATTAATGGTCTACTTATTATAGAAAGTCAATTAAATTGTTCTCTAAACATGCATAATAATAATAACCTAACCATAGTGGCGCAGTAATGAAATAAGTACCCACAAGGCCACAAATATTGAAATATTGTACGCACCTGTATGCGAACGAGCGTGGATCTTTAGATTTTCGGCTCGCGTAAAACTTTTACTGCATATGTAGCATTGATGCGGCTTGTCGTTTGTATGAGTGCGGATGTGAACTAATATCTTGTACCTTGAAAAGATATCTACTTAAAGTGCCGAAAAAATAACATTTCATAGTGAAATGAGTTTAAAAAAATCTACTTGGCGTTAAAAGCTCGGTCTCCTCTCGTACAACTTTTCCATTTGCAATAGAACAGCCCTTGGGATTCTGGAACTACGTGGTTTATCACATGTTTTGGTAGTTCTGTTTTATTCATGTACAAATCGCAATTTTCCCACCTAATGATAATTATTCAAATATAATATATTTAATGAATAATGATTAATTTTTGTTCCAGTGACTATGGGTTTGTTGTCTACGTCTTGTGCAAATTTTCGTTCACTATTTTCAATACTGTGCTGTTAGTTTTAATTTTCAAGTAAATTGATCTATTATAAAACTTTTAGATAAGAACATTATCAGTGCTAAAGTGTCAACGATATTTTTAATATTTTTATTTTCAAACAAGATATGGGTATCTGAAATATTAAAAACTAAAAATGCACATATCTCATTTGAAATTTAAAATATAAAATAAATTATTTCAAACTTAAATAACTTTTTTTTTGAAACTATCAAAAAATAAAAACGATATTGCATAGTTAATGTTCTCCTCATTATAGTGTGAAAATCTGATTGCTTAGCTTGGACTACAGCTTGAGTAATGTAGTTCTATTTCACATAAAACAGTTTTTGCTATGTTGTACGTTTGTAAGAGTCTCTTAAGGCAAGTGTGTAGCTTTTTTCAAATGAAACGAGTACAAACAATTATAAATTATTTACACCCATTATTTATAAAATATTGATTTTTAAACCATATACATATAGTTTTATTGTTAAAAAAAAAATAAAGAATAAAAAAAGAAACGAAATCGAGCAGAGAATCGATATATTAAGAAAAAAACAAATGAAGACGTAGGTACAACTGTCAAAAAAAAAAAATCAAACTCTGGACTTCTGGAGATTCAGGTTACTATTTCAATATTATACGTTATTATAGTATAACAGTCGGGTCTCGACGAGATTCAACTATATGTATTAAAATATTAATTACTATGTACTTAGGTACTACAATCAGAAATAACTAACAACTATAGTCATTTGGTATATTATAGATAGCCTTAAACATTTTTTTTTTTTTTATTGATGTAGTTGAGAACAATGTTAATAATAATAATAATTTAAAAGGTATACGAAATTAAATAGCTCAATCATTTTTAAGTATTTTCAAACTCACAAGTTTATGTCACCAGGATATAATTAGGCAGAAATTCGTAAGCCTTATAAATGTTGTATGGGTATAAATGTATAATGATTTTCCATCATCGGTAATTACTAATTCAACAATTTGGAACTACGCAAGTTATTTACATTGAACACCCTATACTTAGTTAAATAATATCTCAGAATAAAGCCAATAAAGGTCTATATTGTTCGTAATATTTGTGAGAAAATGAATACCTGGTAATTATAAATTTGTAGAAAGTTAAATATGTGCAAATGAATTATATAGCTTATTTATTTTTTACTAATGAACAACAGCCAAGTAGGTACTAACTTAAAAAATGTAAATACCTAATATCTGCTTTCTGAGTTCTGAATTTTTTATATCTGAATTTTATTTTTATGAAATAATATGAACCGTAACTAATCAATATGAATTACAAATATACACTTGGAATTTAATGAGAAGTTTTACAAATAAGTACCTACCTAGGTTTTTATTTTAATCAAAAGTATTCCCCTACGCGTATTTAAGCTGTAAAATTGTAGGTACCTACAAGGTACTCGTCTAGTATAGGTACCTAATTATAGTAGGTGGTATGGTTAGTGAAGGCTTAAATAGGTACCTACCTATTGACTATTGAGACACTTATTACTATTTGTTATTTTTTGTTGTTACTTAATTATTATAGTATTAGGTACACATGTAATAAAAAAATACAATGTCCAAAATACCTAGTTGATAGTTTGATACTATGGAATATTTTAGTTTTAATTTTTCTTGTATTAAAATAAAATCTAAAAATCATTACTTGCAATAGCACGACGAATCTTCATCATTGTTTTCTAGCATGTTATTGATATTAAAAATGTGTTTCATTGCACAAATTCGGACGTAAAAATAAATTTTCGTATAAATGAATATGAAAGATATACTATGCAATTCACTGTCGGATTATACTTAGAAATGATACCTATAGCAGTCGCCGTTGAGAGGTTATCCAACAAATCCGGGATGATTGTATGCTCATAACTAAATGATGAACAGAAACGATTGTATACTAACAGACAATAATAATAATGCATATCGTTTTGTTTTTAAATAACGTTTAAACTTATATGTTAATAATATGCCATTGCCATATGGACTCAATGTGGTCTCCTAGCTGGGGGTCTTTTATTAATATTATAATTTACATCTTGACAGGGGGTAAATCTTTAAAGTATATACATATGTCATCATATTTGTGTTTTATAAAGTATGAAAAATATGATTCACAATAAAATACTATAAGCAATATTTAATGTCTTAATGAGAAACATTTTACTGAGCTACAACATTTTTATTGACAGTTGTAATTTTTTTGGTTCAATGATGAAAAATCCTACACGAATAAACTAAACACTATACCATATTATATTTATCCATAAATACCCGATTCCATTCAATGAATAAAAACTATTTTTTGCTAACTGCTAATTATATAACTTGGGTCTAAGTAAATAGGACCTAACAATCTTACTTAGTGATTTATGTTATCAGTGGGAGGTTTCTTTTTTAGATTGTTCATGTTTATATGTCTATTATTTTATACTTATTAAGCATTTGTGCCTTAAGATATAAAATCTATAATTTTAAATACATTTAAAATAAAAATTGTGAAATAAATCATAATAGATGTATATATTTTCAGCATTATTTGCAACAATGCATTAGTGCAACGCACCTTACTTTTTTGTTATTAAAATATCATAATTATTAAATTATATTTTGATTGTATAGGTACTTTTTCTAAATTTGGTGGATTCACTAGATCAGCAAATTCCGAACTTTTTCAGTCTTTTCTCGGTAAGTATTTTCTTGCGGAGCCCCAAGAAATATTTAATATTAAGTTTTATTTGATGTGTTCTGTGAAGCATATTACACATGATATAATGTATACAGGAGTAAGAATATTAAAATATTTATAAAGGAAAGAAACAACAATACTAATTTAGACTTGGAAAAAATAATATTCATTATTATGATTGTAAATTTAAGTTTATTTGGTTTATGGTTAAATGAATGGAATCGCTGCACTAGATGACTCCAACTTATGCTAAGTATTTTAATTAACAATATTGACTAAATATTTTTGTAAGTCTTCATTTGTTGAAATGTAGATGTATCTAATTAATTTGTATACTTCTTTGTCACAATACATAATGTAAATACATAAACACAATATTAAATCAAACATCTACACTAACAGTAGGTATATCTGTATATCTACAACTTCTTTTTTTTTTTTTTTTTTTTTTTTAGAATCCATTTATTACATAATCAATGTTCAGATTATAAAAATAGAATACTATAATATATTAAGGAATCTTAGAAGTATTCAAGTCAACATAATTTATTAGAGAGGCTATATAGGTGACAATAACCTCAATATTTATCAAGAGTTGAAATGCATAATTAATAGAATATAGGTGATTATAATCAAACATGAGTGTATAAAAAAATCTTGGAAATTGGAGTGGTTTGAAAAATTTAGGTTTTTTTGGTATGTCAAAATATGATCTACATCATAATATTAAATAAATCTATAACAAACAGTAGACTCTTAATGTGTTGAAATTTGTAAAACCTTATATAATAATTGATTATGTATGATAACAATGATATAAATAATTAATAATTTAATTTAAATGTATTAAATAAAATATGTGTACTTGATTCCTAGGATCCTAAACTCAATACAAAAATCTTCAAATATTAGTAAACTGTTAAATAATTATTTCTGAATAAATTTAAATTGTATGTTTTATTTTTTCATTATTTATGATAGTATAAACAATTCAAAATTTTAAAATAGCCCTATCTATTGATTTCGGTTAGTACTTTGAAAAGGTTATCTTAAGAAAGAATAATCGAGAGATTATAATGTAATCCTAACTAATGGTTTCATATTGCCACTATTTTTTTTTTTAGCATTAAATGTTTATCTGAAACAGTAAATTATTTAAAATAGGTAATAGCTGTAGTACTTCATTATTGTTTACTAAGATAAGACAAGTACCAAATACCAAAACTCTACAATCTGTTGATGGTTTATGATTAATCATTGTATAAATCTGAAAGGTAAGGATCAAGAACAGTATTTTAAGAACAATATTAATTTATTATTATTAATTTTTTATGCACAGAAACTTCACAAAAAAAAAACCTAAAACTAAGCAGTTAAACTTTTTAATATAAACAAAAATGGAATTAAATTTATATATTTATAAGAATAGTCTTTGCTCTTTAGAATAATATAAATAATATTATAACATTATACAATATTTAATTGAAATAATACATAACTCCAAATAGAGGAATGCTAAAAGTTAGAATATACCATTTAAGTTGATAGAATAATTAAGACGTCGAAATGTAAGACCAAATACAAGGACTACACACATTGCCGTGGTAACCATGAAAGTTTTACTTCTTGTTTTAATCTAAAATACACAATCAAACAAAAAGTAAGAAAATTAAACATAAATGTTAACAAATGAGTATAATTTGTCATGTGAATTCAAAATGTCGTTTTTTATTTTGCTATTCATTTTTGATAATTAAATTTGAAAAATTAATGTTCAATGCTCATTTTTCAATTTTTATTATCTTTTTTTTTCAAAATGTGTGTAAAAGACACTGAATTTAAAAAAAAAAATATACTTTTTTTTAAATTTATTTAAGTAATTTACAATCTATACAACATTATGTACAATGAGCAAATTTGATATTTATATAATATATTTATAATATTTAAATTTATATTTATATAATATAAAGTAACAGAATTTAACATTTGTGGGCAGGCACTCAGCAGCACCACCCGATAAAAATATTTAAAAATGTTCGTTTATAATAGTTATACCAACAGATCAGAAAAATAATCAATTTTTGAAAAATTGTGATATCAATAACAATTCAAAAAAAAAAAATTGTATTTATAAAATTACTTATTGTGAAATAAACGTAGGTAATAAACCTAAATAACAAATTAAACTTCCATAAAAGATGTGATGATGAATAATATACTTCTTATTGAAGAGTAAATAACAATTATTAACTTACAAAGAATTATGTTAGTAAGTATTACTTAAAAACTAATTACAGTGGTATGTAATTATATATTATGTTAATATTTGGCCTAAAAAACATATTATACAATTATTAGTTATACGTCAAACAAAATTAAAATTTTATTGAGGCCAATTTTATTTTTTTATTTTAAATTTATTTAAATTTATTCAAATTTTTATTTATTATTAGTTTTTATGTAAAATAAAGCGAACATGTTTAAAAGAAATTCAAACTCTGTAGCATAGAATGTACATTTCTAACTTAAATGAATAAAGTAACATTTGTATTACCTTAAAAACATCTTTTAATGTTTTTTCAATGTTTTTTTCTTCTGCTCTCATGTACGGTTTTAACATTAAAGCAGCATCAATTGCTGATATATGGTTATCAATTAACATGTCAGTTAAATTGTTTTTATCATCAGTGATTGAATTATATATATGATTTAAAGCTAAAGCAATGCATCCAAGTTGGCCACAAATGTTAGATTGTAGTTTTTGAATTTCATCATTTCTATAAAAAATATTTGAATGATAATAAGGATATTGTATGTTTGATAAAATATATTATAGCATTATACATTTGAAAAACAATAATAATTAAATGTTTCTGTTTTTAATCAATGATCAAACAACTTACGATAATCGTGTTTCACTGTGCTTCAATGTTTTATTGAGTACATTAATTGCATTCAAAATAGTTTTGATGTCTTTATTATCAACATCCAAGGATTTGAGATCATCCGCTGACAACTGAATTAACGTATGCTCATTAATTCCATGATTTTCAAATTTAGATATATACTTTTCACAATTTATTGATTTCAGGATTAGTTCTAACCCTTGAACCTTGCGTCTAAATATACAAAGTTTAATAATAACAAAATAAAAGCACAAGTTATATTTTAGGTATCTTTAATTTCTTACATTTCAACTTCGTTTTCCATTTCATAAGTAACCAAGTGATTTGATTTTTCGATGAAAAACAAAATCTAGCAAGCAGATAAATACGCCAATTTAATCTAGCTAACTACGAGATGAATTGAACAAGTCTATTCTTGTTTCAGAAACTTTCCAGACCAGATCTCACTAGTCAATCAACGAATCAACATCAAAATCTAAAAGTGGCTGGATTTTGGAATTCGGAATTTAGAAATGATAAGCATAATAATATTTTGATCACAGAATGTGTTTTGATAAAGCAACTGATAAAATACCTGATAACGCACTAAAAATTAACAGATTATACAATTATTATTTAGACTACAAGTCGAGGCTACCATTAACCCATTATAAAGGTCAATTATATTTATTATAGGTCAATGGAGACTACACGAGTGTGCCTTGCGGAATAAAAATTAGAAATTCATATAAAACACAGTATCGAACATTATCGATTATACTATTTATACGTTATACTATGTACTAGGTAAATCATTTAATAGGTTCTTGCACGATTAAATCTTTAATCGTGACTTGTACATTGGCGCATTTATGATTTTCTTTTGGGGGATGATAAAAACCAAAGAATATAATTATTTTTCAAAATCATTGTTTTTGGTATGTCTTATAAGAAACGTTCTTGTCTCTCGACACAAATAATTTTGTGAGCCATGGCCCACCCTGTGAGCCGTACTCTACTTGTTATACCTACATATGCCATATGGTGACCTAATAAATTTTTATCATGAAACTTTAATAATAAAATTACAAATTACAATTTTCAATGATAATTATTAATTACATACATTGAAAAATTTAAAAACTGAATTGATGAAATATCTTAATAATAATTGGTTTGGCCCATCCTGCCAAAAAAGTCTGCGCACGCCTAGGTACCTATCTATACGATCACGAATTAAGAAATCGGCAAGTAAAGGCCCGTAATAAATTAAATTAATAAGATACATATTATGAGATACTAGCTATCATAATATGCATAATATCTATTATTTGTAATAACTAATAATATTATACGTTTTATATTATTGTGTTTTGTGGCCAACACGGCAACAGGACAAATCAAAATTCATGGTGCATAACATTTTATATTAATTTAGCTTGTCAATTATTGTATCGATTTAACAGTGTAACACCAACATCACTGGATGACGAATTTAAATTTTTTGATATACTCACGATTTAGTATTATTACCATGTTTTGATTGTTGATTAATTAATAACTAGTCATGCTGATTTGCTAATCAATTAACCACGAAACTGACATATATCCAGTGGGGTATTTTAAAATTATTTGAATTTCATCGAGTCATTACGATAATAAAAATATTAGCAAGCCGCAGCGAAAATACAATACAACGAAATTATTGTGAAAGTATATACTATATAGTTTATAGTTTATTTTTAAATCAAGTTTACAGTTTATCAGATTAGAGTATTTATACCTTACATCATTAATAATAACATTAATAACGTTGAAAATAATTGTTTTATAATTTTTAAAATTTTGTTAGTGAGGTTCAATAAATGTTGGACATCCCCCCAGAAATCTCCCAAAATACGCCACTGGACATATCATAATACTATATAATTAAGAGTACGTAACAGTGGAATTTGTTGTCTCCGTCTTACCAGTGCGTAATATAGCAAATTTACGCTCAGTCGAACACTTGTGGCTCCTTTAGTTTAAAAATTACAGTGAATCGACCTATTATGAAACTTGATGGTAAGAACATTATCTAAGATAGTACGTTGGTTTTTTACGATAATTCAATTTTTAAGTGAGTTATGAGCATTTTTAATGTATACCACTGTTTTTCAATCTTAAAAATATTATATATTGGAGACGAAAGTCGTAGAAAATCACTCGTCTCGTCTCAAGACTGGTAAATTACCAAAAAAATTGGCCAAAAAAAGTACTACTACCAGATTAGAGAACGGATAAAAAACACTTCAAATTACTCTATAAAGGGCGCCGCGTGCCGACTAGTAACTGATGTAACTTAAGAAAATGTTTCAATGAACAAGTCTCGAACCTCTAAATTACTGTCATCACCGGACCTGATGGCCATTGGCCACCCTTAGTACCTAACTAAATTTTGTCAACAATTAAAAATTGTTTTTCGTAAAATATTCAATAACGTGCAAATTTAAACATGAATAAGTATATAATTTTTCACCTGTGGGACTATAAATAATCATTTTGTAAATTTAACAAGCTACAGGTTCTATATTAAGTATAATTTATTAAATATAATAATTCTACCCATATTATTATGTTTATCAACAGGATTTATGGCTATTTGGCTATATTATACCTATACTTGCCTGCTTAATATATCACTGTGCATGATGTAGGTACTTGATATATTAATACATTATTATTATTATATATCAATATTATATTGATATATATTGGCGATATATGATAATGATATGATATGAATTTATGGTTTATAAGAAGAAGCACACGCTTAATCAACTAATAAAAACATTCGTAGACATGAAGAAAAAATTCACATCATTATATAATAATTAATAACTCAGCACGACAGCTCAGGATCTAAAATATAAGTGTAGATATGAGTAGTATATTGAATGTATATAGATAACATAAGATAGTACTTAACATTATGAGTTATGCATAGACATAATAGACATAACATAACATAACATATTATGTCTATGGAGTTGTGGCATTCTATGTAAAACACTTTTATAGGTATCAAATTAACTTTTCGTATTTTATGTATATTACATAATATTATAATATGGTATTATATTTTTATCAAACTAGTATTATACACACAATTTTATTGGCACAATTAATACTTCCATATTCATTAATATTATTTAGATTATATTTTATTTCTTTTACTAGGTACCTATGCATTTAAATTTTAATGTCACAATAATACATTTTTGTGAGTAGTATTGATTAATTGTAATTTGTAAAAAAGCTGTGAATTTAATTTACTAGAACATTGTTGATATCCAACATTTACAAAATATACTCTAGAAACGACAAAATATGCAAAATTAAGCACTTTATTTTGAAACATTAAAAATGTAAAATACTTATTTAAATTTTGATTTTTAACAATGCATAATCTATACTCAGATATAATTAAAAAATATTGGAAACATATTTAGGTATATGTAGTAATATTTACACAAATTATACAAAACAATTTTTGCAAATTATGCAAAACAATTTTTGCAAATTATGCAAAACAATTTTTGTTCGTAATCTGGACACATAGGCTGCAGGTAGGTACCAAGGTAAAACACAAATTCATCGATGACTTATTTCTTCATTGCTTCTAAGAAATCACAAAAAAAAAGGTAGTTAGTGCATTATTGTGTGTACAGACGAGCTCATAAATTAAAAATGAAGTTAATTTCTAAGTAATGAATGGTGGTAATGACCCCCAGTATATAGTTTAAATTATGCCAATTTATTTTGTTTATGTTTTGTAAGTTATATTTTGCTGTTATTGATCGTTGTTTACTTGTATCATTAGGTAATATTGTGATCTTGTCCCACCAATAATTGTTATGCATGACGTAAATAATTAAAGATAAGTACCTAATAATAAATTTTAAACAAATAATCACAACGAATGTTTGAAAATTAGTTGAAATTTCAATGGATCATTAGTCATTCAGGCATTAAATCGGTAACTTAAAACTAACTTACAAGTGTTTACTTTTTTTGGTAAACTTAACAACAGAATTTGATAATTATTTATAATTTAAATACTATTTCAAAGTTTATATGACGCAAACATAACATTTGCCAAATTGATGGGTGAAAAAAAAAGATTTCATTATTATGTTAAATAAAAATAACATTTGTCATCCTAAGTACCAGAAAGTTATTTATGATTACGTAGTTGATGGCAAAGGGTATTTTTTGAGATTATATATAGCTTACTGTATACATATTTTTATATAAGTAATTATATAATATAAAAAGAGAGCCGCAAAAAAAAATGTATTTTAAGCTTTGTTAGTAAAAAAAAAAATACTTTTATTTTATTTTAAGTGCGAATATAATAACAATCTAAAAATATTACTAAATACTAATAACAATTAATATTAGGTATATATTCTTTTTTCATTATTCTCATTTAAATTATAAATACGAAAAATTAGGGAAGTTTCTCTGCAGTATGGTATGTGTTGAATGTAGTTATCTACGACTTGTCTTTATGAGTACTTAAGTGTAATGCATGTGTTAAATTTTAATTCAATGATAAATCATTATTAATTTTATATAATTACGAAAAATGATTCTAAGTAGAGACGGTTTGTTAGTCTATATTTTAAAGACATTTTATTATAAATTTATATTGATGTTAATAATTTATTTTTCGCCAAATTTAACTGATTTTACCTAAAAAAAATAGCAGACATTATAATAATATTATAACTTATGCTTAGGTATTAAAATATTGTTTCATATAATATAATTTACTGACATTATAATATACGTTATTATTAATTCATACCTAATACAGACATAGGCACCGTATAACAGTAGGTATATGAATAGGCGGCTGATTGACTTGAAATTAATTTAAATGTTTTGAAACTGTTTATAGTAAATAATAACATACATATAGTAATAAAATGTTTCTACAAATAATATTTTTTGAATTACAATATGTTTAAAATAAATATTAATGTATTTTTTAAATATCTAATTTAAATTTATATTTACTTGAAATATCAATATAAAGATACTCTTATATTTTTAAATTATTACAAGAAAAACTTATTTGGGATCTTCTACTACTTTAAAAAAAAAATGTTTGGCCGAAGCGCTGAATATTATATTTTAATAAAACACTTTTTTAGATTTTGCAGAGCGGAGCGAGGAATGTATTTTGAATTGGGTTCACTTTTTTCTAATCGATTTTGTGTAACGCATTGCTTATCAGTTATCACCATAGAAATCCAAATCAACGATACAAATTATGAGTTGAATTAAAAATAATTTAAATAATGATTTACGCGCCTTGAATTTTTTTGTATTATTCTAAAATCAATCTGTAATTCTGAATCATTAAATTCCTAACAAAATAATGTAGTATACAAGATACAACAAGATATTTTTTCACTGCACGTCTGCACAACAAGTAGTAATAAGTACCATAAAACATATCTGTGTTTCCTAAATTTCCCTTGCAGAGAAAAAATATGTGGTAACATAAACATAATATGCTCATTTTTTTATTAAGAAAAACGGGCTTTAAAATTTGCATTTAATGAAATTCAGTAAGTAATATACAGAAAAAATGTACAAGACTTGATGGCAAAGGGGAGTTATGTTAGCTGTTAGGCCTACTTAAATATATTTGATCAACATAATTTACAGAAAAAAACTAAAAAAAACCATTTTTAACTATTATAAATAACTTAGAATTTATTTATTTTGAAAATTCCATTATTAACAGAAAATGATAATTTAAGTATAGTAATAGTTTCAAGTTTCTACGGTAATTGCTCTTAAAAAAAAAGTTTCTTAACGTTAATTTTGTTTTTTAATTCTCATTAAACAAAATCCATGAGAAATCTTGCAACATTTCCAATAACAATTATTGCCAAACCTATATGCTTTCACTAATTCGATCAAATTAAATGTATTAGGTAAAGATAAAAAAAAAAAAAATAGTAAATTAGTTACTATTAAAATAGGATTTCTAAATTATAATTTATAATACTAATTCAGCAGTAGTAATTCTCGTCAAATCCATTAGGTCGTAGCTTACAGTTTAGACTATAGCCTATAGGTAATGACTAATGAGTATAGGTAGTGTATTAAACCAATGATAATGTTAAAATATATTGATTAATTAATTACAATAGACATAGGTAGTTCAATTAAACATCACAAATAAAAATAGTCATAATCATTTTGACTAATTAATCACTTTCGTTATTATAATGTGCACATGTTATTATATTGACACAGATAAAACTATAACCTCGATATTATACATGGTAATACCTATTATAAACAATTTTGAATAATAATAAACGTCAATCTATAATTGTTAAAGTTAAGAAAATAACCACACCATTCTACGATGATGACGTATTTAAATAATTTATCTCATAAATTTATCAAATAGCCAATAGGTACCTACGTCATAGCGACAATATTTAAAAATATTTTGGAAAACATTTTTTAATTTCTGACGTTTAAAATAATCTTAATAAGGTTAACAAAATAACGTTAATCATATATGTAATTATTGTTCTACAATACATAATGCGTACAAATGGTACGTACAAATGGTTTAGATGTGGAATATCAATTTGTTGTGTATTTTCAGTACGTCAGAACCACTACTCAGTGAAATTTATTTAATCTGAATTGAGAATTCGAATAACAATTATCATTGATAGTCGGTAAAAAGTGTTTATAAGGTATTAGACTTGTTATTCATTAAACTAAAACTTATCCCGATTGAATATTTCAAAATATATTATTGTTATGGTGCTATAAAGAGCAACATTATAGTTAGGTTAAATTAGGTAAGCATAAATTACCCTAACGATTTATATTTGGTAACTGACCATATAATAACTATAAATAATTGTATCTTGTTCAGCCTGTTTGTTTTGTTCGGCCAGCTTTAAAATGATATTAATCGAGTAGGTAAGATAAGACAAGTTCATATACCTACTTATTTTTATTCCATTTTTCCCCATGACATTTGTAAGTGACTCGTTATTTTTAATGGGTTTAGAGTACCTAGTTTAATACTTTAATGTAGTTTACAATGGGGTTACGCTAAATTTGGCTATTAGAACATTACTTTCATAGTTTCACTTCATCGAATATAATTTATAAATAATAAATAATGTTTTGAACAAGAATAATTCAATTCATTTTTCATAATTCTTTATAATTTTTATAATTTATTTTTTTCTAAACAAGCTATTTCCTAAGTATAATTTTTAGTATAGTTTTTTTTTAACTGTAGATTTTTATCCATTGAATATTTCTTGAACATTGTAGTAAAAGATATTATTTCTTGCCAATATTGTCTTAGATTCTAATCTGTACAACGAATGTATTGATTTTGATTTAATCGTGTGTTTCTTTTTGTATTTGTGAACTAACTTATAGAAAAAAAAATTTTTATAATTTTCATTTTCAACTTCAATATCTTTTCTGGTAGTAATATTGTGGTAATAGTTGGTACTTTAAAATACAATTACAGGGAATAAAATAATATGAAATATAGAAAAAGTGGAATTTTTATTCAAAACTAGTTTTTGAAAAATATAATTTCTTATTTTGTTGCAATTTAAAAACAAACGATAGTAGATACTTGACATTTTCAACAAAATATGTTTATATTAGCATTTTGTATACATGGTGTAATTTAAATTTTGTTGATATCAGAATATTTTGACTTTTATTAGTTATTTTTATAAGCATTTACACTCGATTAAAAATCTTGAAAATGTAATTTATGGTTCTTTCAAGTTTATTAAGGTTATTTCAAAATATTAAAGATACCTGCATATAAGAACGATTTTTTTATGCAGACTTTTGAATTTTAAATTTGGACAAAATTAGATATATAAACAAAAAATATTGACTTAATAGTTATCTTGCTGTAATTTAAAAATATTTTTTTGTGATGATTTGATTCTTATAGGTTATATTATTGTATTTTAATGATTTTAAAAACATTTTGATTCATTTTAAAGTATTTTCTATATTGTATTCAATGAACCTATATTTACGTTATTTACGGAAGTCGGCATTGACTCAAAAGATGATGAGAATAATAAATTATATAAATTTATACTATTATATTAATTATAAAGGTACTAATAATGTATAGTATTAGTGTAATGTTATCAGAAAAAATTAACTCGACCCACTGTATTACACCATTGCTAATAGTAAAATAAATTATTATAATATAGTATAATGGCAATATATATTAAATATCATCATAAAACATACTTATAGTAACATAGATTGACAGCCTTCGCTCAGAATCATTATGCAGTGGTAGGTATATCATTGAATTCAAATTTAACATTTACAGTGATTTAGGCATTCAATTAAGAATGACTATAGTCAACGAGGTATACCACCTACACCTACTTTACTCTTTATTTTTAATATTATAATATGTTTTATTTTCTGAGAAATTGAGTTTTAATTTTTGCGTCATTGATGGATACTCAAACATATAATAACGGTTTATCCTCAAATGATCGAACGATTTATTAATGTATAATACGATTTTTTTTTTATCATTAAAAAAATATTAATCGTAAAAACTTGAAACATTCCATTATTAATTAAAATATATTATTTATACACACAATGACATTTTTTATTTAGACTAGTTTTTAGTTTTTTTAAAGATATGACATTTTTGAATTGCTTTAATTTATTTATCTATACATAAATATAGGTACTGATGTTGATAAAAGTTACTATATGCTTGGTCAAGAAACTTCCACATTTCAAACAAGATGCTTCATAAGTTGTACTTACCTTGTAGTAGTTTAAAAATATTGAGACCACATCACGAATGTTCAAAACCTAACCAAAGCTGCAAGTACAAATATAAATGATACGCTCTTATTTTTCAGTTTTATATTATTATCTCAAACAGTAATATATTAAGGCCAACGATACAAAATTTGAAATTTGGAACCTATAAAAGCCCTTTACTTCTGGAATACGACGAAGATAACGCAATAATTTTTATTATAAATAAAAGAGTGATATATTAATATACACATTGTTATAAAGGTTACATGCATTCTTTAAGGTAATCCCGAATATGATAAATATTAAATACATTGGATCAAGGAGGTCTTATGCACTCCCCAGAACTGATGCGTTAAGGCAACGGTCCCCACTACGCAGTTCGCAGGCCACATGCGGCCTTTTAACAAATTTAATGCACTAAAATTAAATTGTACATTCTAAAATCTCAAGTCCAAGAAAAATGTTTGTGTCATTCATAAATTTTTCCTATGATACCCTTTCCTAAAAAAATATCCAGTCTCATTTTATTATTAATATTTTATTTTTTACTATTCTTCACTAAATTCAGTGAACTGCAGTTGTATATTTTTATATTGATAATTGTTATCATTAAAAATGTAAAATGAAATACTAATATTGAATAGTTTTTTTCACTCAAGCCAACCAAGCTCATATGTATTCCTCCAAATATTGTGCTTACAGTAAAAATATTTTATAAAGATTGTATAAATTAAAATAAGTATGACAAAAAAAAAAAAAAAATGTAAGCACTGGCCCGAAAGTGATTTTCAAAAATTATATTTGGCCCTTTCTAACCCTTAATGGTTAAGGGACTACACGCGTCACTATATATTATGCGTCGGCTACTCGACTCAGTCACCCTATTAATGCTCTAATGTAGTAGGCCTTGAAACATTTTTTACTGACTGAATTTTTTTTTCTGTATAGACAATATGCCCAAAATGGTATAATACCAAGTATATTATATATATTATATGTAATAAGACGTATATATATATATATATATTATATCCACAAAAATGTACACATAGGTACTATTATTAATGTCCATTTTAAATATGTACAAAAACAGACAAGAATTCTAAAATAATGATGTAATATTTTACAATCCAGTATTACACGTTTTATACAAATTCGATGTAACGCAATAATAACGCATCCTTTTTGACCATTATAGAATAAGGCAGCACTACATTGATTTATTTTATTATTAGAACAGGTTTTTAAACAAAATAGTTGCTTATATATATTTTTTTTAAGTGTTAGCACTTTTGCATTTGAATTAATTTGTATAATATTATACAGATGATATGCATTTTTCATAAATAATAAATTTAAGATTATTATAATAATTGATAACAATCGTTAAATATTATAAAATGTAGAAAAAAAATACAGTGATTTTAAACATGCTTGGAAACTATAAATTATGATGATTTTCAATCAATTATATATATATATATATTCCATGAAATTGAATAGCTTATGCTGCTCTAACTATTTGGTATTAATTTTTTTTAATTGAAGTATATGTTCAATCCAGTTAAGAAAGCTCATTCTGTAAGTGTGCTAAATACCCGGTTTATAAACGTATTTTAATACAAAACAAAACTATATTCCAAAAACAATTAAAAGAAGATTTAAAGAATTTAAAGAATTTGGAATAACCTTAATATTTTGAAAATATAGTTTGGACAGTTTGAGTCTATATATTAAATATTTATCAAATAAGTAATAATTTAAAATCAATAATCGTAACTATGTACTGGTATTACTATAGCGGTCGCGGACAAACGGATGGAAAGATAGGCGGACTCAACGGGAACATAAGGTGTTCTGAGCTTATGTTTAGAAACCTAAAACCAGTAAAACCGAACTGGAAACATTTTATTCTCCATAGTTTATTCTCATCATAGGCAATAAGGTAACGTGGTAATTGTGAATAGTATAAATAATATCATATTAATATATTATATTATATGAATCTATTCTAAAAGTCTTAAAGTACCACCGCATAACCACGTAGGTACCTATATATGCAATGGAAAATCTCATACTCTCAACTCTCATAACTCAGTCAAGAACTTTTTTGTAATTCTTATTAAAATAAAAAATATATTGCTACTTATTTACAATTCTTCAGTCAACCCTCAATCCATATAGTAAATGAAACCTCTATCAACTAAAAACCACTTCTGAGCATTTATATCTTAATAATGATCTTACGCAATGACCTACTCATCCGCCATACTCGCCAGTATTATTCCTCAATTAAAATATTAAATGATTAGAATGTCACCTAATCCACATCTCTTCAAAAAATATCAAGTTTAATACTATTGATTTAAATTTTAAATAATACAATTTCATTCAAAATTATAATAATATTATAATAATAACGATGTAAACAAATAAGAGTATGTGCACGATAAAATATTAAATGAATGTTTTGATTATTTTTTAATGAAGACTCACTTTTGTTTGTACATATACCGCAATAAATTATTACTATACAGTATAGACGAATAGTATAAACATAACTATGGACGTTGTTTTATAGCTATAGTACATGATGTATAGAGAAGGGTCGAAGGGACTTGATTTGCCATAGCCCATAAGGTATCCATATGTTGAGTAAATATTAAAATATGTTCTACCCTAAATTAATTGATTGGAGTTCATGTTTACTGTATAAGTATAAATAGTATACTTATTACATTGTGTGTCTGTGTTCGTGTGTCATGACCATGAAATGTCCAACTGATCGAGCTCATAACATTTTTTTTATAGTTGCTAAATGAACGTGGTTTGCTTTTTCTATCTGGTAAGTATAACATTTTGAAATAAAGTATTTTTATAATATTAGTGTCGTTTAAACAGTTTTATAAATTATACATAAATTATATTAAATATTTTCCTATTATAAAAAATATATATCAAAATAAATTGCAAGACATACAACCTACCTATCTACCTTTAAATTTAATTGATAGGGACAATTGGAATTTAAAATTGTATAAATTGAGATGAATAAATATTACTGTATGTATACTATTTTGCTGATTTTTATAGTATTTAAAAATAATTATAGGACAACTTGTAAACATTTTAGTATTTACTTAAAATTTCGATTACCCCGTATTAAACAAATTGAATTTGAAAAATTGAAAAATTAATACAGTTAAAAATCTGAGTAAATAAGAAAAAAGCAATAATTTATAATGTGTGAGACAAATAATTAATAACAGCAATTAAAATAAGATTTTCATAAAATAACATCATGGATACGAGATTTCTAGTTACCTATTTAATGTTATTAATTATTTAAGGTAATTGTATCATATTATACGACCTAAATAAATATATATATATCAATATATGTATGATAAAACAATCAAATATATAAAAATAATACGTCAACTGATTTTACTATAAAAAATTTACTTATATTCGCATCACCCTATTGGTAACTTTTAAATGAAATATTGTGGCTATCTACTTATAGCCATTTAGTTTTTACATAATATTTGTATATTTTTGTATATTAGTACATATTTTTAGTACTTATTACCTACAGCAGCGCAGTCAGGATTTCAAAATAGAAAGCGGGGCTTTCTAACTAGTATTGAAGCATTGGTGGATGTCGATAAAGAAGGTGCAAGATATTATAGGTGGTACCTACTAAATTAATTGCTATACCACATAGAACACAACAAATAAATCAATATGACATATGAGGGTCGAGGGATATAACACCCATCCCAGGGTGGATAGGCCCATAGGGAAAAAGGTATTTTGTACTTGTTCTCTTTATACAATAAAATAAATTTACCATCATAATTATTATGTTAATTATTATTATTGTTATTTTTCAACAATAAAATAAAACCACAAAGGCCCAGTCTACAATTGGCTTATGTAAATCTTAAATAAATAATATTATAAAAATAAATTAACTAATAAATTAATAAATTACAATGGAAAAATTTGTTATGGCCCCATTCACTGAGTGTACCTATTCTTAAATGTCCCAATAATGCATGGCCGTGAACTTGGTGGCCAACTTATCGATCGATTCAAAAAATGTGCCAATATTTTACAATTAAATTGCAAATCAGTTTTTAAAATTTATATGATGTATATTGTTAAAATATAACAAGTTAAAACCATTTTCTTCAAATGTTGGTCCCCTTGCCAAGTTAATACAGCCACTCCCCTTCCAACGGAACCAATAGTGTTATCAAAAAAAAAAAAAAAAAATTAAAATTAATTTTAAAATTTTAAGACTATACTTATGCAATTATTTTAAATTTATTAATAAAACATTGGCACTTTTTGAATCGATGAGATAATGCCACGATGTCAATTTCACGGACATCTATACTACAGCTATTAAAAACAAGTATTATGTGGGACCTATTACCTATGTGTTTTCATTCCCTAACTAACGCTTAATCCTGCATTCTTCAAATCACTTCAAATGTCACTCCTACAATCATAACTCTAACAGTCACTCATATACCTTGTCTAGTAAGCTGTGAGCGTAGTGATTCGAAACTAAATAACCGCTAAAATATTTAAAATTAAATTTTACGAGTATCTCATGTCCTCGTGTACCTTGTTGCAAGATCTAATAAAAAGTTTTATGATTATGAGTAGGTATTGAGAAAGGTTTGTCAAACGTTGTTGAATATTGAATGGGATGAAATAAATGATAAGTTATCAGTTATAAGGTAAATAATTAAGTGTTAACATAATTATTATGTCATTTTGATATTTATATTATTTAAATGTCAACCGAAGATGATTTGTATTATTCATTATTATTATTATAGACTATTACAACATTTTAGTTTTAAGTTCAATATAACATAGGGGAAGGATCCACATTTTTTTTGCGGACTTTTTAAAATATTTCCTTGTAAAAAAAAAACAACTTATCTACCCCTCACTCCATCCGTTTATCAATCTACCACAATATTTTAATATTATATAATAAGTTCATTATAAAATCAATAACTAATATTTATAAAAAGACTATGCAAACAAAATCATGTTGAGCTTGTTTTCTATTTTTTCTAATCAATTATTTTGTGGTAATAATTAAGTAAATAGTATAATATTACTATATTAGTATATAGGTACCGTACCTGTTATACCTACATATATTATTGTATAAATAGTTACATATTAATATAATTTATAACATAAGCAGTAGGTACTTATAATATATAAATATATAATACATATATACTTTGAATTATTGACAATCATCTATAAAAAAAGAAATGATCGTGTATCAAGTTAGTTTAAGTTCAGAAATGTAAAGAAATTAAATGAAAAATACATTTTGTTGAGTGAGGTGTAAATTTAATAGCATACACTAGTACATTTTGGCAGTCATCTTAATATAATTTTACTGTTCACTAAATGTCAAATTCAAAAAATAATTTACACGCACTGCGCAGTATTCAACAGCCTATCTGTTTTGAATATTATTATAAAGTTGTATTCATTGATATTGATATCAACTTTGTTTTCTTATACAAAACATTAAAAATGTATAATATTAAATATATATAATATGTATAACATTCATTAAATACCTATATATTATATATATGTATATACAAATTAAAATTTATTAAATATTTGTTATTTAAAAATAAAAAATGAAATAAAAACAAACAACTATGATAGGTATTTAAATTTTAATAACATAATATATTATGTATTATGTGAATATAATTATTAATTACCATATTATTTACATAATATTATACTAATGAATATATTTGTTTAAAAAAAAAAGATGTATGATAACTAAATTGTTGTAAAATAAAAGTGCCAATTAAAAAACAGTGAGCGTTTTATTCAGAATAATATTCAATGTCAATGCCACATGATTTCGTTCACATCTATCGCTGACTGAGCACGAATGAACTAAATATAAGACGATCCGGCAGTCACTCGCTCAGTTTCTGTTGGCAGGGAACATTCGCAAGAGAATAAAAAAAAATAAAAAAAAAATTCCTTGGTGTTAATTTTATTAAAGGTTTAAACATGTGCGGAATTTGGGCACTTTTCGGTATCGACGTGCATTCAATTTCTAAATATGACAAGACTTTTTCAAAGATTCAACACAGAGGCCCAGACGCATGGAGATTGGAATATGATTTGAAAGTGAAAGTAAATAATAGAAAAAAAACGTTAATATTAAAATGATAAATCACTATAATTTTTGACATTCATTTTTAAGAATGTCTGTCTTGGATTTCATCGTCTTGCGATTATTGACAGTCTTTACGGAATGCAACCAATGAAATTGCACAAATTTCCATTTGTTTCTATGATTTGCAACGGAGAAATTTTCAATTGGAAACAAGTAAATAAATATCAACAAATAATTTAATAATTTAGAAAATATTGAAAAATAATATACGTGAGCATGCAAAATTTAAGTTTAAATTATTTTACGTTCATAGTATATATATTATAGTTATAATTTAAAAAAAGTTTATGTTACAAACATCTATTTATTTTATTATTTATATTTTTAAGTGATTAAAAGTGGCGAAGACCTTTTTTATGCAATTTATTCAACTAAAAATTAGTATTCATTAATTGCAAAATATTAAAATTATTATTAAATGTACCTATTTTGTTTACGTGGTTGCTTAATTTTATTATAAACCATATATTTAGTCATTATTTATAATCTTAATAAAACTCTTTAAGTTTTTAAAACTCAATAATTTCAAAAAACTTCCTTAGTAGTCATAGTGAAAATAAATAGCTGACCAAAATTATTATTATTTTATCACAATAATGTATTAGTAAGTTATACACTTGAGACAAATTGTTGGCATTTAAAAATTGTGTACTAAAAAAATAATTATTATAAAAATAATTTGTTTTAGTATTTGAACTTCCGGGTTTTGTTATATAAATATATTTAATTTATTTTGTATAATGTTAATAGCTTGGAGAAAAACATGGTTTCAATTATGAAACTCAATGTGACGTAGAGAGTGTACTACAACTTTATGGAAGTTTTGGTATTGAAGAAACATTAAAACAATTAGATGCCGAGTACGCATTTTGTTTGATTGATTCACTAAAAAAAAAAGTATTCGTTGCAAGAGATCCATATGGCGTGAGGCCATTATTTTACTTGGCGTCCAGTAATGGTATTTTGGGAATATCTTCTGAAGCAAAAGGTAACCGTTTAACCGTAATTGATTTAATTTATTATAATATTTAAAAATTATCCTGCGATGTTCGCTATTTAATCACACAATATATTATTTTTACTTACTATGTTGTGTTGTAATAATATGTGCAAAGAATGATTGTCGATTAACAATTTTTGAAAGTATGATTTTTAGAGTGACAAACAAATTAAAAAATTATAAAAATATATTACGTACATAAAACCAATTTATTTTAATTTTATTTGAAATATTTTATGCGTTGGAATACTTCTAAAATATAAATAACTATAAATTGTATGAAGTAAACAAAATTGTTCAATCTTAAATTAAAAAAAAAATGTAGACCATTTATATGGCTTATCTTTGTCTTTAGTCCCATAATTCAAGACCTGCTTGTAACTAATGGCCTTTGTTGTCGATGTTATTTTTTGTGATCAATAAAAAAAAAAATAATAATCTTAAAAAACGTCAAATGCGTATTATAAATATAGATCTAACTATTAATGATAAAAAATACTGATTATCGATTATGACAATATTTAAGACTATAACTCTATAAAATTAATATTAACACTTGTGAATAATACAATAATTTAATTAGTACCTACTTAAAGGTGTATATTCGCATTTATTTTAAATTTTAAAAATAACGTTTTAAATATAATTAATAATATCAGTTATGAGTTATGATTCTCAATCCAGATCAGTATTTCATCACTATTTTATGTCGACACAAAATTTTATATAATTATATTGTAAAGTATATAAATCTATATAAAGCTATTATGTTAAATTTATCAATCGTTCTTTTAATGAGACTCGTCTAATTATTAAATATCATTCTTGAAAATTAATTCTTCTAATGTGAAATCATCATCATATGTATAATATTACTTATAAGCAATAACCTATAACACTCAAAGGTCAGTTAATCATATTTATTGAACTCATTTCCCCTATATTATTTAATTCTTTCTTTAAATAAATGTGATTAATTATTACCCAATTATAATATTTTATTATGGTTAAATATTAATAATTAATAAACTATAATTTAAGAATTAATACCTATTATAGTTATAAAATATGTACCTATATAAACGTATTGCCAAAGAAAAAACCAAATAGTTTGTAATTAATATAGGTACGACTATAAAATGTTTTACAAAACAAAATTATTTAAATCATAAAATTAATTTGATATTAAATTATATATATATATATATATATGATATTACTTTTCACTTATCCTTTAAATTATATTTTGTATTATAGAACAGTATTAGATTATGTATTATTGTATAGTATATGTACACAAATAAGATATGGTGTAGATGATTATTTTATTAATTATCATATAAGAAACATGGTGATATATTTAATGTAACTTATATACAAACTGATATACTGGCTATATTTAACCTATATAATATATAATATATAAGTGTATACATATATGTTATCAGTAAACGATATGACTAGAATTCTGATTTTTGCTAATCGTTAAATTTTGTTAAAAGTTTTAGATAATATGCTTCAGATGACTTATTAGACTACAAATTATTATATGCTTAAAATTAGTAGGGATTTATAAGACTATTTACTCCTATTTCTCTACGTTTCACAGTTTCTCATAACATTTAAATTTTTTAAGCTTTTAAAATAATTTTTTATGCATTTGGATAATTATTTTATATGTTAGTAATATTTGATCTAAATCACGGAAAAATTTTATTTTTTCAGTATACTTATACCAGATAGCATAAAAAATGTATAATGATTCAATACAATTTAATGGGCCAATCATGGGCCACTAAATCATGTTGGAATTTGAAAGGATCATATTAGCTCACTACTAATTAATTAAAACTTTAGCGATTGTCCATGCATCCCAGAATTATAGTATTTAGTATAATAATATTAAAGTAAAAATTCAATATTTTAACTTAAGGTTTGACATGTTTGATTGACGAACTTGGACTTACCGAATGGGAAATGAAGCCTTTCCCCCCAGGTCACACAGCAGAGTATAATATTTTGCCTGGCGGAAAATTGGAGTTGATCTCGTTGAATAGATTTTTTAAAATCGAGGAACCTATATTGCCCCCAGTACCGTTGGAAGAAGGCACGTTTAACAAATATTTTCTATTTTTCGTAAACTATTATGATTTGATGCTAATATAAAATTCCACTTTAGGCTTGACTGAAAAAAGTGTTCATGCCAACATTCGTAATTTACTTACACAAGCTGTTGAAAAGAGAATGATGTCGAATCGTCGTATTGGTTGTTTATTGTCTGGAGGGTTGGATTCTAGTTTAATAGCTGCCATATTGGTTAAGCTGTCCAAAGAAAAAGGTCTCCCGTATCCGATTCAGGTAAATGATAAAATATAAGTAAAAGTAAAATATTAAAACACAAGAGCATTACGAATAATACTCATAATATCTTGCTGTGGATATAGACATTTTCAGTCGGAATGGCGGACAGTCCGGATATATTGGCGGCAAGACAAGTAGCGAAACACATAGGTTCGGAACATCACGAGGTGCTCTTTACCGCCGAAGATGTGCTGAGCGTACTCGACAAAGTAATATACACGTTGGAAACTGCCGACATCACGACAATAAGAGCATCGTGTGGTAAAAATTTACGAATAACTTAATTGATCACTCATTCTCTCTGCCGTTGTATCTATTATCATAGCTCACGCACCGGTCTATACAATATTGCTTACCCGTTGATATTATAATAATATTATATACCCTTTAGACGACGGTATACACGACGTCATGTAATTATAATGTGCTTAAAACTGATTCTCACTGCAGGAATGTACCTGGTGTCCCGGTATATAAGCCAAAATACGGACACGGTGGTCCTGTGCAGCGGCGAAGGTGCCGACGAGGTGGCACAGGGTTATATTTACTTCAGGGATGCGCCCACGCCAGACCACGCGCACAACGAAAGTCTCAGGTTATTGGGAGATATATACATGTACGACGGTTTGCGCGCCGACAGGACAACGGCCGCACACGGGTATGTTCTGTACACTAATATCTGCTTGATATATACGTATTTCGTGTAATATTATTATTGAAAGTACTTATCAGTTACCTGTAACCTGTCATTACCTACCTAAAGCTATAAAAAAATAAATGATGGAATGCGTCAGTGACTCATCTACCGATTGGGATTTTCAGACTCGAGTTGAGGGTACCTTTCCTAGATTTGCGTTTTACTCAGTATTTTTTGAGCCTTCCAAAGGCGATGAGGCAACCACAAAATCAAATTGAAAAATACCTCCTCCGTTCGGCGTTCGACGGCACTGGTTTGTTGCCCAACGAAGTGCTGTGGAGGCACAAAGAAGCGTTCAGGTATAATATAATATCACCCAACTAATAATACGTACCTACTCTGTAGAACTTGGTGAAAAAGTGGAAGTCAAAATAAATGTACGTCTCGCTGAGTATATATTTATGATAGGTTTTGACGGTTAACTGTAAATATAAATTATAAATTAAAATGATGAATATCATTATAGGTTGCATTATAATATGTAAAGATCGAGTGCTACCTGTTAAACTCCATTATTGTGCAAAACTGAGGAAATTTCTATCACTATATTATGATTAATGGTCCATTCGAATTGCATATTATGTTTACAATATTTGAATAATAATAATTGGCACATACTCGTATATAGTGTTCAAAAATCGATTTTGAGTGGATCAGTCGCGTTAACGGATATTTTTATTGGGAGTGGTTATATAAAAATTATATGTATATATGACAGTAAGTCAACGATATAGCGTTTACTACAATGGTTCCCAACTTTTTATGATCACGACCTTTTAAAAAGTCACTAAATTGCAATTAAAAATCTAATCCTCGTATGTTATCAAATTTATCATTGTATATACTGTTTCCATATGACTAAATAAATATTTTATTAGTTTTATTTAATGTTAATTTGAGAATTGTATTACTATCGTTCGATGCAATTATAAATACACAAAAGCCTAGAAATAATTCTCACGAGGATAACTCTCTGACATTACGTCAGCACATTCACTGATGAATATTATATATTATATTCAATATTAAATTATTTTATTTCTTTGATTCGATATTATATAGGTATGAGGTAGTCGGATAATGTATTATGAATCTATAGGTCACGTCAGTCAAATCATTGAGCTTTTTTTAAACTTTTTTACAATGTTCGTTTAAAAGTCATATAGATTACGGTCTACTAACTCTATTTTAGGTATTATAAAAAAAGGTACCAATATTATATCAGATTATCACTACACTATATAGAAGTAAAGCTATTACGTAATCGATATTCATCGACTGTCAATATTTAAACAATGTACCTATTCATAATTTACCATCAAACGAGCGTATATTTATTTAACTTTATATAATATATGTTCTGTAACAAAATAAATTTAATCGGTAGGTGCCTATTCCCTTCAATGAAATACATTATTATTGACTTTATATATCTACGTCATGTATAATAAGTTGAGGGTAAAATCATAATTATTTTTTATACGGTATTTGAACTCAAGGAATAATAGAATAATAATTTAACTTGCTACACCTTAACATTTATTCAAATTAAAGATATAGAATATATAAGTAGGTATACCAGCTGGTTATGAATCTAACCTATACATTACGCTTTATAATTATATAAAAAGTAATTTTTGATTTTTTTTTTTTTATAAATAATCAAATTATATAACTGAAATTGGATAGGAACAAGTCTTTTTTTTATTCCTCTTAAAATTAATTATGAATTTAAAAAATATGGTTACAGTGATGGAGTTACAACAATTAAAAAATCATTATTCAATATTATCCAAGAATGGATCGACCCGAAATACACGGACGAAGATTTAAAACAAGCAGCAGTAAAATACCAACATTGCCCTCCGAATTCAAAAGAATCTCTGTACTATAGGTATGTCGTATACTCGTATTTTATACTTATACAGCTAGGATGATTAACCAAACATGCTTACCTTTTTTTCTCTAAAAATGCAGTTGTTCAAAATCTGATTTTTAAAAGTTTAAATATACTTAAAAACGATATTTTCAAATTCGATATTATGTAATTTGTAATTTAGTTAATCTGTATAGTTTTAAACTGTAAATTATTTGCTTATCCTGCTTGTATTTATAATGAATAAACAAGAAGTCACTGAGCATTGTACGTGGTATCTATGTAATTGTACCTACACAAACTGAACATATTGCATTTATTTAAATTTCTAATTTATAGGGACATTTTCGAAAAACATTACGAAGGACTATCATCTAAATTCATGCCTTACTTTTGGATGCCCATGTGGACTCAAGTTAAAGATCCATCAGCTAGATTTATTCAACATTATGCAGCTAAATAATGTGCATTTTTAAATGTTAAGTTTTAGTATAGTATATTGTATTATTTTATACATTAATTTAAAACAAAAATGCTTTTGTTTTGTATTTATATTAAATCCATTGGTATTTTTTTTTTTTGTAAAATACTTTTATGTTGCAATTTAAAACTACTAAACGTTGTTAAAAAGTTTAATTGAAGTATTTATTTATTAATTAAGTATAATGTTTAAACGATATTGTACATTTTAAACGGGTTATAGTTTGTGAATATTATAGCCGTTTAATAAATATAATAAAACGTAAAATACAAAAATTAAGAACCTTTTTTTTTATTACATACCTACAATTATTTTAATATATTGGCTTAATTTTTTAGAAACTATTCTTCAAGAATTCAGAAGACAATATATTTGTATGATCGTTATTAAGCAGTAAATCACTTGCACGTTAAATCACTGAACAGTAAACTTAGTTATTTGCCATTGTAATTTGTAGTATACGATTTCAAATACGATTCAGTAGATGTATGCACAATCTTATAAATTAAAAATAAGATATTAATAAGATATTCCAAAAAAAATTCATATATTATAAATTTAACCGTACATAATAATACAATTACAAATTACAATGTTAATTGTTATTATTTTAATTATTTAGTATGACTGAACATGTTCGATTGAGGATCAATGAGTTCACAATTTGGAATATAAATATTATAAATTTATTAAATGGTTAATATATCATAAATTAGATAATTGTGGTACGGTATAACGCGGTGTCTGTCGTGGTCTCATTAGTTCCCGGATGTGTGACCGTCTGACCACATGGGGTTTTAAGGAAAATGCCTTGTCACACATACACTTGTAGTTAACATAGCAGTTCATTTGTTATACGTTGTTTATCATATATTTGTGTATGTGAGATTATAATAAATAAACCATAAACGATATCTTTCTTAGCCAGTATGCTTAGGCGTGTGCATGGGGTGGACCAGGTGGGCCATGGCCCATGGTGGTATGGCCTACCATGCGAGCCGTATTGTACTTTTTATACATAATGCAACCTGATATATTAGGTTCTGAACGAAGTTATGAATGTATTGATTTTACAATGATGTGTTTTTTTTTGTGTCTGTGTAGGTACAGCATAACTAGTCGAAAAAATGCTTCGATTAATATCGATAAAAATTTATTTTTTGGGTAGAAAATCTTGAAAATTTAATACAAGGCTCTTAACAAATTGTTACAATAGAAGTTGAAAATTAAAAGAAATTCATAGTCACAATTTTTTTTTATAAGCATTAAAATTTTGAATTTTGACAAGATACGTAAAAATCACAAAAATTCGCAAATTGTTTTAAGCTAGAAATTCATAAAAAAAATGTCTTTTTAAATCTAAGATTTGAAAGTTTAATACAAGATTCCTTACAAGCTTGTCAATCTTTATCACAAAAAAAATGTCCACCGGAAAATCAAATTAAATTTTTATTAGCATTTGAATTTCAAATACTGACAAAAATTCGTCAAAATCATGAATATTTGCATGTAATTTTGAAGTTAAAAATTCATAAAACTGTTTTTATTTATATTTAAGGTAAAAAACTCAACACTAGGTTTTCCATAAGTTTTGCTTCAAAAAGCTATAGAGAAAATTTGAAGCGTCATTATAGGAAAAATGTTTTGAGCGTTTGAGTTTTAAATTTTTATGAAATCGCGTAATGATAACGATTTATCCTCAAACCCGGTATATTTATATCTATGATAATAAAAGTATTATGAATTATGATAACTACATGCAATGTTTTTGGAAAAATTGATTAACCATGCCTTATTCAAAATGCGTCCTAATTGAAAAATAATATATTTGTTTCAAAATAGAATATATGACAATATTTAAATATAATATATCCTAGACTGACAAATCATCTCTGTTCAGAATCGTTTTTCGTATAAAATGATACCTATTATTGCATTCAAATCTAACCTACCGTAGTCAGAGGTCCACCTCACCACCTAATGTACAGCAGAGCGATATCCACTTTCCCGCTTTTTTTATCTTGAAACTTTTTATGATAAAGTTATACTCGTAAATTACAATCTTCAATGATAGTAATAATTTAAATACATTGAAAAATTGAATTGATAGAATATCTTAAAGTATCTCTTAGTATCTAAATCATAATTGGTTTTACCCACCCTGCCAAAAAGGACTGCGTACGTCTAAGGTTGTATGATGGGTCATAATAAGTCCCATTAAATCGTAGAGAATTAAAATTTAAAAGAATATTATTTGTTATTCGATTAATGCAGCGTCTTCTACCACGCTGTCTATTTGACTTTTCAAACAGTTCACGAAAATTCGACTGAGACCATCATTAATTCTTACCGCTAGATAGCATTGCCATATTTCATTTGTTTTTTAGATTCTGAGCGGAGCGATGAATGTATTGATTTTACCATGATGTGTGTTTTTTTTTTTTTTTTTTTGTGTCTGTCACGTTTTGGGGCAATAAAAATGCTTCGATTTTTGACTTCAGTACCTCGTTCGATCAGAAAGTGAATCTAGTTGGTACTTTGGGGGGTCAAAAGTAAAAAATTCTTAATACTTTTCTAAATAATCGAGAAAAACAAACTAAAAATTAAGGGAAAAACGGGAAATTTTACGCACACTCATTTTTCGACAAAATCGATTTTGGTTTTTGATGTAACTTTAAAACAAATGACCATAGATACATGAAATTTTCGCCTAATGTTTATATAAGTATATTCTATCCACCATGCAATTTCCAAAAAATTTCGACTTAAGTTGAACTATTCATAGGCATTTCAAATTTTCGATCATTATTAGTTTTTTTAAAATTAATATCGATAAAAATGTATTTGTTAGGCAGAAAAGCTTGAAAATTTAATACAAGGCTCTTAACATATTGTTACAATAGTAGTTGAAAAATAAAAGAAATTCATAGTCACAATTTTTTTTTATAAGCATTCAAAGTTTGAATTTTGACAAATACGTAAAAATCACGAAAATTCGTAAATTATTTTATGCTAGAAATTCATAAAAAAATTTCTTTTTATATCTAAGACTTGAAAATTTAATACAAGGCTCATAATATATTTTTACAATAAAAATTGAAAAATAAAAGAAATGCGTAGTCACAATTTTTTTTTACAAGTATTCAAAGTTTGAATTTTGACAACATATGTAAAAATCACGAAAATTCGCAAATTATTTCAAACTAGAAATACATAAAAATTTTCTTTTTAAATCTAAGATTTGAAATTTTTTAATAATCTATAATATATCCTAGACAGATAAACCGTCTTCGCTCAGAATCGTTTTTTGTATACAATGATATAATATCATTGGATTCAAATTTAATTCCATCCATTACAGTAACCCACTTGTAACCTACTGTATAGCAGAGCGGCATACACGACTTACCCGCTTTTTTATCATTATATTGTATGTAAAAATATTATAATTTGATTTTTATTATATTCATTAATCAGTATCAATTATAATATACGACCGTATAAACTGACCAACAATATGAAATGATACGCTGCTATATAAGCAATGAAAGCTTATTTTGAAATTTAATGTGGTACACTGACACTTTTAGATAACTTAGCAGTTTAATTTTATGATATTCATTCAAATAAGTTTTTTTAATTAATATTAGAGAATAGAGATACGACTTAAGAGGACGCTACCCACATATTTGTTATCTCCGTCTTAAAAGTTCGTACGGTACATACTTTTAACTTATTTTTTATCTGCTTATACTTAACATATACAATATGGCATTTAAACTGACATCAAAATAAATCCAACTAAGAAAGTAAAAAAAAAACACACACACACACAATGACAATTATGTACCTACATGATTTGCAAATCCTTTTTTTGCATTGAAAAATGTAATTTACACTTTTATTGTGTTTAATTTAAATTTTATGTTACAATACGTAGTTATAGATATTGACATTAACGTTTATCAACTATAAATTTAAATAGCTAACCCCGTTGTCCGTTAAAAAATACTTTATTTCAAAAGATTTGGAAACAATAAAATTTCTGTGTCCATTGCAACATAGCATTAAAAAAAAAAATCACCCCTATATTTTCCACATCACTATCACAAAATTGTTTTACTTTACATCTTTTATAAAATAATTATGTTATAGGTATTATCTATTATTCAAGTTTCTAGAGTCTAAATCTTTTGGACAAGTACCTATATTATATTATACAGCATACTTACCTATTATAGCCTATAGGTAGGTACCTCGGTAGTTGGAGACGTGGGTTACGTAATTTGGGTTATTATAAATTACTTATAATACCTATCTACCTATTTAGCAATAGGTATATTCTATGTTGTTTTAGAATATGTATATACTATTTAATGTGTCAGGGGGATACATATTTTATGAGTTTGATAAATAATTGATTTCACTGCTGTGTCAGTTGGACGATGACGTGTTGAAATTAGATATTAAAACCAGTCCAATAAACATAACAATATAATAGGATGATTGTATAACTTTTTTCGTAAAATATATAGGTACTTCTACAGAGAGATGAACTGTATAGTGGTTAATGTATTATTATTTAATAAGCATGTACATTACCGATACATACATATACATATAGCTGTATATTTTGTCTGGCCATATGGCAATTATAACGTTAACATCCCTTTCTGAATCCACTCGTGCGTACAAATAATAATAATAATACCACATAAATAACAAGTCAACTATTCGCGCATTAAGTATAGGTACTGCATACGCCCTTATATATAATATATATATATTATACATTGTATCTATCTGCTACGCCTCACTATTTTTACGATTGGGTCATGCGAACAATGATATTATATGATATAGTATATAGGTTCCTATAATAATATAATACGTCATCGACGTTGACAGTCGACAGACGATACGTATGTTGAAAATTAAATAGGTATGGTTAGCGCGCTGAAAGCATTCAATCGAAGAATAATAAAAAAAAAAATATAAATAATATAATTTTATACTATAATATCCCTATATAATCAAATGAACTTCGTTTATTTAAGATATCAACCTATACCTTAAAGAAAATAATCAATAGAATCTATCGTTCCGAAAAAATCTGGGGATAGATTTTTGTCCGAATTCAACTAAATAAAGTGAAATCCGGATTAACACTGGCATTTGTTTTATCCGTCTTACAAATGTGTAACATAGCAAATTTACCTTCAGCAGATCACGTATAGCTAACTACGTTATTTTAAAAATTGAAGTGAATCGACGAATCGACCTATTATGAAACTTGATAGAATAAGAACATAATCTGTGTTTTACGGTAGTTAATTTTTTTATAGCAAGTTATGTGTATAAAATATAGCGTAAATTAAAAATCCTTATAGAACTAGACTATGTATATTTATTACTGAGTGCACTAATATTTTATTGTCTACAGTCAAATTCTTCTGAAATCTTAATTTCAAACTAATTTATCGTAATATTATGTGACTACATAATATAATATTACCTGTAATGATTGTCAAATTTTTTTTCATAGGATTTTACTTTATTTGCGCTATATGTTTTGTTTCCCTGATGAAAATCCTACATGATGTTTTTATGTCTGTATTAATTAATTTTGGCTTTCATTTTTTTTTTTGTCACATTTATTTATTTTGTACAATCTATAAGAAAAATATTTACAATAAGCTCAATGGAGGGATACATAATAGGTCATGGTTTAATAGCACTTCATAGCGGGATAGTAGTGGTTAGTGGATTAGTGAACTATTAGGTAGTCGACTAGTAGGTCATGGCACCAGATACGCTTTAAACATCGGCCAGGGTCGCCCTGGATTGTTCGGGAAGAAAGATTTTGGATGAGAGGGATTCGATATTTTGAAAGTTTGAAATAGAAACGTTTGCATAGAGTTTTAGTGACGTTTTTAACTGTCACAATGTGGAGGTTATCATTCGATACATAAAAAGAGCTTTAGTTATCTGCCGGAGGCATTTATTGATTGAAATGTTTGGATTCGGTTTATATTAGAGTCTTTAGATGATCCCTAGAGTTGAATTCCATAGGACCAGATAGTCCAGATAGGTTTGAGGAGTACGTTATACATAAGGATTTTATGATGTAGTGTGACATGTTTGTTTGGAAGAAAGGAGGAGTCGAAGCCGTCTTTGACGATTATTGAGTACTAGCTGTAATTAAAAATATTTTTTTAAATTGTTAGACAAATTATATATTGATAGCGTCCAAAAATTATCAAAAATATGTAACCTACAGATTGAATATTGGTAATTTGTATTTTATAATAAATGTTTTTAGGTTGGAGGGCCATTAGAAATACTATTAGTGTTACACATATTTATTTAAGGATAGCCATTTGTCAATAGATATATTGTGATATATATTTTAATATTTAACAAATATATATATATATATATCCAGCACGACGGTAGTGGCGCGAAGCTAAGTAAAAAAAAAGCGAAGCGGTCACTACCGTAGTATATATTACACGAGCCAGAGTTTGCCCATTGAATGTGTGTAAATTTGCCCGTTTTCTTTAGCCAGGGCTACAGACCTAATGAATGAACGGATTGGTCTGTTTGTGGTATCAATAGATCGGGCATGATTTGTAGATTATATAAGTACCTTTGTCATTTTCGAAAAAATTGGTTGAATAATAACGAATAATGAATATATTAGCAAAAAAATCAAGTATTTTTGAAGCAAAAAGATATTGTGCTTGAGGCTTGACCGTTTTTAGTTATTACGTTTCACGCAGCAGCGCACGAGACCGTATTACCCCCTCTATTCCGTATACATTTTCGTCGCGGTCGTACACTGGGCAGCGGTTGCGACTTGCGGACTTGCGGTTCCCGCCGTTGCCCGCGTCTTTGCTTATCGTATTCGTAATTTCTGTTATCGACATTCATCATGAAAAAATAAAAAAATTTTAATTAAAATTATTTTGTCATGACATTCATATTTTTGGCGACGTTCGATGTAGATGCGTATAGCCGCCGCCGCGCCGGTAGAAAAACTACGTTTTATTTGTCATCTCATTTTATTTGTTGTAATTGTAGTAGGCCATACTACCAGCTATACTACTATATTATTTATTTATATTATAATTTGTGATTCTTTATTTCTAAAATGGTTTCTAAAACATATAAACAGAAGTTACGAAAAAGGAGAAATTATTGGGGAAAAAAAACGACAAATACATTGTGTATGGATGAATGTTTAAAGATAATAAATAAATGGCTACGATGTAATTACACTGCAATACATTTTGAACGATGGCCTCGAGGGGATAAAAATGTACATATTATAATAATGGAAAAAAAAATCGAATATGATTTTAAAAAAGAATTAGAGTGTATTAAATAAACAAACATAATAATAAAATAAATTAATAAAAACATAAAAAATTACATATTACATATGCCAGTACATAAAAATATGTTATAAAAAAACTACTGATATCCCAACAAAAACACTTCGTCGACTCCGTGTAAAAAATTGCTAAGTAAAAAAAAACTAGTCATCTATAAGACTTAAATATTATAAAGCTGTGATATCAAGAATAAATGCTAAGTAAATTAAATTTTAAATTAATTGATTCTATATTTCTATCTCAATCATTTATTTACTTGGCTAGAATTTATATATTTCGACAAATAAACATGTCTATTCATATAACTGGACTATTTAAAAAATTTCCATGACAAATGATACTAAATTTGTTTTATAAAAAAGTCTTAGTTATTAATTTATAAAGAAAATAAATTCTAGCCAAGTAAATAAATGATTGAGATAGAAATATAGAATCAATTAATTTAAAATTTAATTTACTTAGCATTTATTCTTGATATCACAGCTTTATAATGTTTAAGTCTTATAGATGACTAGTTTTTTTTTACTTAGCAATTTTTTACACGGAGTCGACGAAGTGTTTTTGTTGGGATATATATATATTTAAATATGTTACGAGTGAGTAGTGTACAAATAAGAAATATAAATATTGTAAAATTAATGAACCAAATATTTAGTTTTAATTTTAAAAATACTTGTTACTGGATTGGATATCTAGTATATAGAATTCACAGGTGTTTATAACACGTCTCGTCTAGCTCAACTTTCCAAGCAAAGGGTAAGAAGTATACAGGGTGATTATTTTAAGTGGGTACACTAATTATCTCGAAAAGTATTTACTTTTTTCAAAATATTTTTTACATAGTTTCAAATTGTTAAAAAACAATGTTTTTATTAAAAAAATTATATTAAAAAAAATTTTTTATCCTTCTAATTTTTTAAGTTTTTTACTTTTTTGAATGACAACATAGAGTTTTAATTTCATATTCCAAAGCAGAATATTTTTCTAAGTATTTTGATTCATAAAAATGAATTTAGGGCTAGTAGTTTTTGAGTTATATAAGTATTTAAAGTTTAGATTGGCAGAGTGGAGTGATACGGGGTTACCCCGCAAAATGTTTGTCCACTACTCCGCTAAACTTTAAATACATATAACTCATGAACTACTCGTTTTTATTTTTTAGTTAATATTTTCAATAATAATCAAAACTTTAATATTTATATATTTTACCAAGTATATTAGTATATGATATATCTATTTTTCGCAAATAACCATACGTTATGATATAAGTCTCATACGTTATATGGTTTATGTAACTATATCATATTATTATAGGTAGTCTGTCGTGTGGTAGGTATCGTATGTATATCATAGAACATATATTAATTATTAATATAATAATATCATCCATGCTGCGAGTTTAAAAAATGCAATAAATACGTGGCCGTTATTTTCCGCCGGGTTCTCTGGGTACTGGGTTGTGTTTTTATTTTTTATCGTTACAGGATCCCCGTAACATTTCAGTTAAAACATTTAATTTATATACCGCAAAATACGAATGCGACGCCGAACCGGTTTCCACCTCGGGGGCACGCGCACGGCGTACGTCTATACATGCGTACTATAACGACGACGGCAGCTGCCGCCCCCGCCGCACCGATATTATCATAATTAAGCACATGAATTAAACATAATATAATATATAAATAAAAAGAACGCGTGTTCCCGCCATAAAAAATACAAATTAGAGACAGTTTCGTCTTATCTATACCACAGATCGGAAGAAGCACCACCGAATTTAATGACATGACGTACAATAATAATTATTATCTGTCCAAACTGCATGTATTATGCACTATAATATATTATATAAGTATATCGTTATACATACATTCACTTATAGAATAGATATAGAAAACTATAGTTGGGTACTTTTATTAACTTATTTGGTATTCGGTTACAATATTATTTGTTATTAAATAATTTTAAATTTTAATGAAAAGTTCGAACTTTGGAGTCGATAAGACTATATAGTCTGTGTTGGGAGACTACATTATAGTCAGCTCTTTACAATAAAAATTGGGTTTTATCGGAATTATAAACTACGCTTAATTGTACAAGTAGATACTATTATAGCCACTAGGTTAGCTAATTATATTGACAATTGTATATGGTTATATATTATCTACATAATAATATGCGGGGAATATTTTATGTTATGAATAAATATGAGCTCATATTTATTCATAAAATATAGAAACTTAAGTATATAATAATAATAATACTATGAAGTAGGTATATAAACTATTAATGGAGTGATGAGAATTTGGTAAGTAGCAATACGTTCAAACAGTCACGTACCTACCTATAACACCATTACATCAACACTTTGAAATATAGATATTATATTTGTATTCTATAATTCTGTAAGTTTAGTAAATTGGTAACTATAGGTACTCACTATAGTAGGTAATTACTAATTAGTAATTTTAAGATTAATAAACTACGTTGGCACTCCAGCGCACGTACCCATCATAATAAATAATTCGTAATTAAATACTTGTATATTGTCCATCATAGAATATTTAACATGTATTATAATATAATTCGATTTAAAAAAAAAATACCTATTAAGTCCTTTATTCAGTACAAAATCCCTACAAATGAAATTCATGTAATTTTTTATCGTGCCAAAGTAACCAAACCAAATAGTGACGTAAACAGGTTCATATTTATGGAGTGCAAAAGTGATATTCAACTTCAAGCTTACATATCTGAAAGAATTTTCATTGACTTATATGCTTTCCAGCTTCAAGGAGTCACTTAAAGTGTGATGAGTATCCCAAATAACGACACCATATTCTACAATAAGGTGCAGTACTAAAGAACACTATGTAACACCTTAAATTATAAGCCTTACCAAAATTCTGCACAAAATCAAGACAAACCCAAAGGTTTTAAAAGCCTAACAACTAATATGTTCAATTTAGGTCCTCGTGGATGAAGATTACTACTAAGAATAAAACCGGGATATAAAACACAGTCATTAGAACATAAAATAATAGTGATACTGAAGTAATAATGCAAACACAAGGCAAGTAATGAATTCTTGAGAAAATCCCAGTTTTGCTACTAGAGACATTGGGGAACAACTCTTTTGTACGTTGAACCATTCAGTGAGATGGTAAAAATTTTTTAAAACTGATATTGAGTATTGAAAAAAAAAGGCAATTTTTGTTGTGGTCTGAGAATCTTGGCCAACTTACAAGTACTTAGTATACCAACTATCACTTACTATAGAATAAAATCTATAGCAGTAATATTTATCATAAAAATTATAGGAAACGATTCACGACCAATGGCTTTCAATAATATTTGATAACTTACAACCTTTGGTAGAACGAGATATTAAAATGTCAGTCCTCCAGGTACCCATATTAACTATATGTAACACTGTTGATGTGTATAAATTGTTCAATAGTGCTGCAGAGTTATGCCTATGATACCTTTATGCCTGTACACTATTTGGCTGCATGTTGATGATTACAATTTACTGTATTATACTTATTACTTTTATGCATTAGTGAATCAGAAATTCAGAAACTCAAAAAAGGTCTATGAAAAATCCGTTTTTATCCGACTATACAAAAAAAGTTATTCTAGTTAAAAAATATAATGGATTTTGAAACAATAAGAACCCTTTTTCGTATACACGCGCGCGGTATCAAAAAATTAAAAACGATATATTACAGTTAATGTTCTCAACTATATTTTGTATACATTTTAAGTCTTAACTATCACTCCAGCCTGAACAGTTCTATCCCGCAGAAAATGATTTTTACTATGTTGTACATTATATACATTCGTAAGACGGAGGCAACACATATACGGCCCGATACGGGTATTAAAGTTTAAGACTTAAGCTAATGCTGTGTGCCTGTGTGATCGATACCTTTCACTGCACAGATACATTTGATAAACCTGTGGGTACCTATATACAATCCATTTTTTATTTATTTTTTATTGGTCTTTGTAGCTTCGGTGACATGGGCCATTAGCTTTATACTTAAATTTACATTATACTATTACATGCAATTTTTTATTTGTATAATAATGTACATTTATATTCTGTAAGTGCATATAAAAATAATTATTCAATATAATATTTAGCATAATATATAAGTAATAATTAAGTAGGTTAGGTTAGACACGATCGTCTAATAATTTTACTCTATTTAAAAACTAAATTATGGGTATATTGTCGACATGAAATAACAATACATGGTTATTATTGTTTTGACATCGTAATTCGTAGGTAATTAAAATTATCGCATTTATTACGGTTTGACAGATTCGGAACCAATATTAAATAGCCAATAGGTATATATTTTTTTTGTATATCAATTAATATTAATTAGGTCTTTGCGGTTCTATAAAGAATTTAATAAAGAAATTAAACCTATTTAATTTTATGATACTATAAATATATTATATATATATATATATATATATATATATATATATTATAATTATACTTAGGCTTTATAATTTTATACTTTGCATTACCCCGTTAGGTATATTTTATAGGTTTAATTATATACTATACGTATTTATGTGCATAAAATATCTACTACCTTTTTTAAAATATTATATATGTCGATACCTACTATATAATAGTATTAAGTACCTATATGGTACGTTAAACTATAACTTATTACATTATAATATAGCGCAGATCGTAAATATTCGTATAGTATTAATATTAAGGCCTTTGAAATTCTACACCGTTTCCCAGTACATAATAATTAAACATTAATAATAACAATGGATATACCTATATTTGATATAGAAATATATATTATATTAATCGTAACATATGTGTTTGTGTGTGTGTAAGGTAATGGTGTATGAAATATGTCTACGACCTCCGTTATAATACATAAGATATAAAAACATCCATATAATTTTCAAGCATGCATCTTCTAATTGGATTGCGGCCGTAAGGGTTTAAAATATTAATTATTATATTATAATATTTTATAGTTGGGTTGACAGGAATATATACATGTGTTGTATAATATTATGCATGTACACAACCTAAAACCCATTCGCGGGAACAAGTCGTAAACGAACGCAAAAGCATAATAATTATATACAGTAATACAGTACACTGTACACAGTTATGAAATGGTGTATATTATTAAATACCTAATATGCTAAAACATAATATATTATGTACTTATACCCACGGAGTTTTTTTTAGCATATACGTCGTATTTAAAAAGATACCAAGTATAATCAATATGGATTATGATGGGTAAGTGACGTCGAATCTACTATTTAAATATACCTAAACTATATAATACAAACATTGCTCTAAATTACATACTATTATGCAATGTGTTTAAGTGCATTTAACAAAATAAACTAATATGTAGGTATTAGGTAACATGTATTCTGCTTTTAATTTAAAACTTACACAAATAGGTATATTGTTATGTACATTGTACCTGTGTACCTACTATGTGATAATATATTTTAAATTATTGAACACACATTGAAAATTAACTAGGTACTCAACTTTTATTTAATATTAAATAATAATTTAATACGCATGTAATAATATCGGTAAATAATAAAATAAAACTTTTTGTCGTATAAGACACGTGATGATATGATATTATAAACGGTAGTCCACCAAAGTGTTCAAGGTAAAAATTCAGAAGTCAAGAATGTTCGCGGTGAAATTTTCCATTGTTAAAAATGTCCCCATATCAAAAATGCCTTAATAATAATAAAAAAAAAAAACTAGAGTATCGAAATAGAATAAAATATGAATATAAATCAGCTAATTAATTTTTATTAGTTAGTTAAATTAGGCAAAGATAAATTGATAACTCCCGGAAAAAAATGTATGTTGATTTGCAAAAAAAAATTAAAAATAATATGATTGATATGTGTAGAGCATAAAATTATAATGAAAGAAGTATGGACAATCTTATAAAATGTGTATCATTGACTTTTTATAAATTTTAAGTGGATATTATTACCCAATACCTAATACCCATTATAGATTAAATACAAAAATACAATGATTCGCTGATTCGGTAAAGAGTTATTTAAGAAATAGTTTAGTAGACACTAACCTTATACAAGTTAAAACATATTTTTTGAAAACGTGAAACAAAAATCACTAGATATTTATGAAATAAATAATATACAATTATTGTAATATATATCAAAGTTGAAAGTACACTAAATACTAGCTGAACCCGTGCACTTCGTAGCCAGAAAAAAATAATATTTTTACTATAAATATAGACCGTATAGATAGGTATATAAATATATAGATACGATTTACTTCATGTCCACATACGTATTATAGGTAGGTACAAGGTACAACAAAATTTTATGTTGTTATGTAACATGTATAATATATATCACACAAAACTATAAGAATCACCTACTGCATAGTATAATATTTGGACAAAAATACATAAATAAATAAATACAAAAAAAAGGTTTGAATAATGATTACCTATAGTGACTTGTTAATCACACGAAATTACTAATAATTATTAATTAGTATTGAGGAGAATTGATTATTAAATATTGATATAATATATGTAGTACCATACATACTACTTCACTCTACTATAGCGTTTAAATTGTAGCGTACTATCGTGTATAGGTACTGAGCAATATTATTACAAAAAATAACAATATCACTAATTTCGGGTCTTTTAACGTTTAACCACCGATAATTTTCACCGTGGTGTGGGGAGTGGGCACTTATTTGGATTGGAAGATATCTTTTGGTTATTCTCAGACCACGTTATATACCGTAAGGCGTAAACTGGTAAATATAATTCATTGCTTAATCATAAATTTTAAATAACAATAAAATAGTGGATATTACATGCTCGCCTTCACCGTGAGCACATCCGTGGACCTCGAACAACTCGGACTATGTCACCACATGGACGACGAAAACGATATATTTGTCTTTACTTATAGGTTTTATACTGGTTGTCATGTATATACTCATATTAGTACGTTGATAACTGTTTATCATCAATCATTTTGCTATAACTTAATTTATGTTCATACAATCATATACAGGTGCAAATAAAATATTGGCAAATTCGTATATAATGATATATTATAATGTTCCAAATAGATAAACCTATATGCAAAATGAAATTGATACGACATAATCATTAGGCTTAGATTTAAAGTTATAGCTTATATATTATTAGCTACCTTTTAAACTGTAATAATAACTATAAAATATTCAACAATTATGCATAGTATCCCATATAAAACAATAACTCTATATTTCTATGGACCCTAATTACTTATTATTATGACATTTAAATAAGATATTATCTGTCTGTGATTTTTGAGTCTTGGAGAGTATAATAGAAGAAAAGCCTCAAGCATTGGTACACTATTTATTGTAACTATATATTGTATATGCGAATAAGTTACAAACAATATTATATATCATTACACATTGATATTAATATGTATATTTCAATAACGTATACTCGCGAAGTTATAAGACCGTTGAAAATGATTGTTCCGGGGGATGATGATGTAGTAGGAGTCGGGTTGCAAGTCGCGCGTGCGGATAGGTGCAAGCGTTGTTCCGCCGGGGGAGGGGGTCGATGGGGGAGAGGAAATAAAAAAAACTCGAAACGAAACCAGCGAATGGAATCGTATAACGAATAATACATAATGACCGCGCGCGCGTTGTTTAAAGATAGAAGATCTATCTATTATACGATACCATTATTATTATTATTATTATTATTATCCTTTACACGCGGGTAGGATGACCATATGCCGTCTGTCGGCACGCGCTTCCGCGTCAATGAGTGTTCGAGGCTCGTGCCGTCAACTGCCGTGCCGTCTGCTCAAGTGCCCAATAATAATACCTAGTAATAATAATAGTAATAACGATACTCTCCGTTGGTGTCCGTCTGTGATCGTATTTCGCCCGCGTGTTTTTTTCATTAAATCATTTATTCAAGTTTTATATAATCACCTGTGGATTTATGGTACGTATTATGTACATATTTTCCATTGCCGTGATTGCATACTTACATGAATAATAAATATATACCGTTGGCTAACATAATATAGTAACACACATACGAGTATAACGCTACCAGCGAAATTGTCAACAGGTAAATATATAATATATATATATATACATATACATAATATTATATTTTTGTTATTTGAGGTACATATCACCTATAATACCTACACCTATAAATACCTATAATATTCTAACATATTTTGCTTGAATTTATTTACAGTTGTATTATTAATAAGTACACTATATTTTATTTTTCATGATCGATTCTAACGACTATTACAATAATCTGAAATCTTAATTTGCGTTACGCTGCATACTTTTCTACAGCCATCAACTTTGAATTTAAATCGTTTTGTTATTAATAAAATATTACCTGTTATTATAAAATATGTATATAATATATTTTTATATTCACTATAGGTGTTGATTTATATGTGGTTATGTTTAGTGACGATGTATGTGTGAAATGTAGAAATTTAAAATTACATGTTCCAAACGGCAAAATATTTATAAATTATTATGTATATTATAAAGTTATAAAGGTACAATAAAAATGGGCTTATTTAAATTGATTATTTAATAGCTTATAGATTACTTAGGCATACAAATTTGCGTATATAGGTATATAATATATGTATATATATTATATATAATGTATACATAATATGAAGGGTGTCCCATGAGGATTTACCCATTGCAATATCTCCCGAAATAATGGTGATATCGAAATTATGATTTTATAATAAGACTCACAGGGATAAGAACTACAATTATTTCATACTTTAATTGATTTTAATGTTTTGGTATACGAATGTTAAAAAATATATTTTTTTATTTAATTATTTCCAAAAAAATTAAAAATAGCCATTTTGTAGAGTTTATTTTTCTGAAGATATTGACGTTTCAAAATTTTATTTTCATCAATTTCTTGGTTTTTAATATTTTTTTTAGTTTCGACAAAAATTAAGAATTATTAATATTAACACCGTAATGTTATCAAACATGTGACTCGCCGTGCCGCGTGCATTCCCATACGGCCGGCCGAATACCTTCCGTGTTCCTAATAGTCATAAATATTATAATCATATTTTATTTCTTCAAAACTAGAAAAAATATTAAAAATCAGGAAATTAATGAAAATAAAATTTTGAAACGTCAATATTTTCAGAAAAATAAACTCTACAAAATGGCTATCTTTAATATTTTTGAAAATAATTAAATAACAAAAATATATTTTTTAAATTTTTTACAAAAAAATTAAAATAAATTTAAAAATGAAATAATTGTAGTTCTTATCCTAGTGAATCATAATATAAAACCAGAATTTTGATATCTCCATTATTTCGTGAGATATCGCAATGGGTAAATCCTCGCGGGACACCCTGTATTAGGTATATGTTTCGGATATGGTTCACTGAGTATGCACACTCCAACTTCAATGTATTGATTAATTTATTCAAATTTTGATTTGTGGAATTTTTAATATACCTCCTACCTACTATTAAGGACCATACTTTCAAATTTTTGAGATATTTTGTACTACTTAAACGATTCATAATTGCCGTGCTTCATAATTCGCATATTATATAGACTTGAATTAGATTTATTTAAAATCTAAAAATATATACACATAATATAAAATACGATAAGCCAGCTACGACCAACTTTTTTTCTTCGGTGGTCCACAATCCACATTATTAAAATATTGCATTTGCGCGGGTCACCAATAATATAAATTTAATATTTCATTACTACATTGCAGTTTACTAAATTTATCATAAGCACATATGATGTAAAGTAAATTTTTTTAAATATAAAAACAGGACACTGGTCACTTATAAGTTGTATAAGGCTTCGGAGGGCCACAAGTAGCCAGAGAGCCACGGGTTGGGCATCGCTGCCATAAGCTATAATAAATGAAAACATCATAAATATTTAATAAAATCATGTACCTAGTTAAATAATTTAATTATTATTAAATGTTTAAGAAATTATCTAATATACTTTATTATAATACATAATATGTACTATATACTATGTAATCAGGTGTCTGTTTGAATCGAAACGCGTTAAATCTTAAAAATATATGACATGGGTATGTACTTCATAAAATACCAGTAAATACGCAAACAAATTACTTAATCTAACGATTAAATGGCAGTTACCTAAATACCTATAATACTGTGATAATATTGATATAAAATATCATAAGTACTTATTGTATATTTTTATTTATTGACATTGTTAGTATAAGCCAGTAAGCTATATGGTTATTAAATTGGCCAACGATGTTCTTCAATGTATGACTAAATAGGTACTATTAATTATTATGATATAATACTTATAATACCTACCTATCTACCTATCTTATCTGTGTTAATCATTATAATGATATAAACACTTATGAGAAGACGTTAAATCACTTAAATCGACCATTTTAGGACGTAATTTAACAATGTTAGGTTCTTATATGTTTAAAATTTATTTTTTAAGACAAAGTCAATACTGCAAATATATTATCATAAAATATTTTTTCCTAGGAATGTAAATGATGATTGTTGAGTTATATTTACAAAAGATGTTTGGTTTTTACAACAAAATCGTGTTAACAATATTGTTTTAGTATTTGTGGTAACATAATATTAAGATTGCCCATATAGCTACAGTAAAATATTGTTAAGGCAGCTATATAAAGGTTATAGCAATTTAACATTTTTTTTCGTTATTTTTCGTCTGGACGTTAAGTTTTTATCTGTTTGATAATTAATAATTAACTATTGTAGTCTGTCTATACCGTCAATCAGGGTGACTTGGAACGATTTTTACCTTTTAACTAATGTAACACATTCATTATTGATAATTAAGTTCTGTAAAAAATCATGCAGTGTCGCACACCTCCAAGGAATATATTGAGTAAAAAAAAATAAAAATAAAGTTCTTGAGTAAATTAAGATAAAAAAAAAATAAAAAGTGCTTGTTCCAAGTCACCCGGGGACCGGGGTGTTGGGTGACTACTGACTTGGAACAAGCGTTTTTTCAAATGCAGATTGCAATTAATCATTTGTGGAAGGTCACTTGGAACGATGCAATTATTTTTTTTTTTTTAAATGTTTAAAACCATATTTTTATTAATTTAAAAACAATTTAACATTTTTTTAAAACTGTTCATTACAAAATAATACTTTTTCTTATAACTTGCAGTCTTTGCTCACAAAATAAATTTAACTACCTAACATATTAATTATTAATATAGGTACCTAACTTAACTTTATATAGGTACAACAAAAAATAAAACAGTTTAAACTGACTTTTAAAATAATAGATATAACATAAATATTTCTTTTTTAACCTTACAATTTAATATTTATAACAAAAATAAATTTTGTTAAGGCAGCTATATAAATGGTTATAGCAATTTAACATTTTTTTTCGTTATTTTTTGTCTGGACGTTAAGTCCAACAGATAAAAATCTGTTTGATAATTAATAATTAACTATTGTAGTCTATGTATTAAATAAATTATTAGATATCTACTTAAGTTAAAAGTTATTGCCTATTTACTATGTATTGCACATTTGCATGTTAATATACAATTTTTTTTAAAAATATATTCGAAGTAATCTACAATCTATACATTTTCTTAGTATAATAAGTAGGTTTGATATATAGCTCGTTTACTAAAGTAGATCTCTACACCATTGCCTTTTGAGTCTACGGCGCGGGTTACCAGGGAGAGTGTTAGTTATAATTTCGAGATTAGTGGATTTGTGTGTTGTTGAAATTTGTTGTGGAGTCTGGTGTAATATAGTTTGGATATTTGGTCGAGATTTTGGATTTTGAGATCTTTGTGGAGATTATTGTTGGTTAAGTACCAGGGTGCAGATGTGTCGAAAGCATATTGACTGGAAGGCTTGGATTGTACGGGTGTTGGGGGGTTTAGCGACACCCCATAAGATATATATAATTTAGGTGAAAATACATGATATATTAGAAAAATTACCAAGTTGGCATTTGCCGACTAAACGATCGTTAAATCCGTCACTGTCACTGTCTAAGAGGAAGGAGTGTCATGCAAACTTACTAACAGGCCTTGCAAATTTATGTTATCTAAATGACGTGCTAGATATTGACAAAACGATTTTCAAAAATGTTTCTATCAAGGGAATCAGTGAGACCTGTTATTGGCCATTTTAATGCGAGTAGTTTACCTATTCCTTGACCACGCGTATATACAGTATACCAATATACCTATATGGCTATATCACTTCATATAACACCATCGTAACGGTCCGTGCGTTATCAAGTCGTTATTAATAATTTGTAGGTATACAGCTGCAATAACAGTGACGAATGGTGGTCAACGAGTAACCCAGCTGCAGACGATGGATATGGTTCAGTTTCGTCATCATCATCATCAGCAGCAGCATCAGCAGCAACAGCTGCACCACCACCAGTCATTCGATGCACATCATCAGGGTCATCTGGGTGCAGCAGTGGCGATCACCGACTACGGTTGCGTGAACCTGGGAAATTCCGACGGCAAGGGCGAAACGCCGTCGCGGCACGGCTCGTACTGGCAGTGGCAACACTCGTCGGACGGTTCGTCATCAGAGGGGTTCAATCACGGGCAGCGAGCATTCCTCGATGACTCCGTGGACCACGGCTGCTGGGACGCGACTGCCAGCTGTGGTAGTCCGCCACTGCCTTCGACCAGACTGTCCAGACTACCGCCGGCAGACGGCGAATGCTCGTTCACCGGTCATCTGCAGCTACTGCAGCCACTGACGTCCAGGCACAGCGATCGATGGAATCGTTCCTATTTCAGGTATACTTATACCTAACTCTAACACGTTATCTATATGTATATATACTTTTATTTTATTTTTTTAAATTATCCCACGGCAACTAAGTCCATTGGTAAGGGGGTAGTACTGTTGGTTGGTTTTACACGTGCAGGGTGAGAGTTTTGGCAGAATTTCTATTGGGGCACCCGTAGGTTTCTGCCATGCCCCGGAGTGGGGGATGGCGGCACTTGTTCTCAGGACACCGTGACTTGCCCGGAGAAAAATGCCGCCCGATGGTCGAGGATCAAACGCGGTCCGGCTGAGCCACAGCCGACGCGGTAGACCACTCGGCCACCTCGTCCCCTATACTTTTATTAATTAACACGTACAATGTTATTATATTGCCCTCGAAAAGTTAACAGCACATGCAGCTATTGTGCAACCAGGGCAGGCCCAAGGTATTTTCACGCCCCGGGCAATATTTCGAAAGGCGCCCTTAATCAAATGCTCCATAATACATTTAATACTTTTTAAACTTGACTACATATTTTGTTTACAATTCTTATATTTATGCATAGGTAAAGGATTGCAAAACTTATTTGGATACAATTTATGGACGTATCGGCTGTAACACATATTTTTTTGATTTTCCCGAGTTAATGATTATGTATCATTGTATGTTATTTTTTAATTATATGTAATATAATAATAAAAACTGGAAAGTGGAGTAAAATCTATAAAAGAAAATATATAACAGAAAATTCTGTCATAGATAATTTAGTCATTTAGCTATATTATGGTAAATTTGAATAAATATTACGCTAAAATTTATAAAATATTAGTATATTAAAAGCGCCCCTAAAAGTAGCTCCCCGGGCAACCGCCGGGTTCACCCGTATCTTAGGCCGCCACTGTATGCAACAGACACTTACTAAATACCTCCACGGCTACAAGCATAAAACGCAACTCGTTGACAGTTGTACTTACGTGACTACATGAATGTTAGATTACAAACAGACTTTGTTGGATATTAATTTTGCCATGAGAGTTTTATCAGGTACTTTTGTGGTGCCAAACATGGGTGTATACTCCTAACAATACCTAGTTCAACTTTTGAACTCTACATGCCATTAGCATTGTTTTCGATAATGTTGACCCGTAATTGCAACACTCACTACATGCAGGTATGCACTATGCAGTAGCAATCAGTATCGGCCTGGTACTTAAAGGGCCCCGGATGCATTTCTTTAGAAGGGTCCCAAACATGTCATTTCATAAAATGATAAAAAATGTTTATAAGTAGGTCGGAATATTATATTTTTAGTAATATTGGGGCCCCTCGACATAATTACCGCCGGAGACCCCGGATGTGTTCGCGGCCTATCGGCCATGGCCAGACCGACACTGGTAGCATTATATGCGTAATTAATTATTGGCTACTGTATAAAATTTCACGTGAGATAGGTTTCGAGTGGACTTCATCATTGATTAGATCACTCATCAATCATCACTGTATAATGGATAGGTCATAGGCATGTGTAAATCGTAAAATTAAACTTTAATTCAATGAAAAATTCAAAACAATTATTCTAAGCGGGAACAGCGTCTTAGATTCAATTTCTAAAGATATTTTGTTTTTTCTACGCCCGTTTCCTAAAATTGGAAAATACTATTAGGAGTTTAGGACCCAGTGACCCACGACCGTAGCCGCTACATTCAGTTTTAAAATAAACTTCATTGATTATAGATCTGTGCGTCTGAGCACTGTTCCAATATAAAGGTATGAACGAAGAAAACTTGAAGTAATAATATTCAACTAGGAAACGCTTTTATTAAATTAAAACAAACATAAATAAAACACTTAGCAAATCCAGATTGTCTAGCCCGTACTACGAACGCCGTTTCACACGTACAATCGTCGTACCTACGTTCTTGTCGAATCACTCAGTGACAACAGGACTCCCCGCGCCTGTGTGTCTGACGGTGTTATATAGAAAATATTTATGTCGCCTCAGCATATTTAGCTTCACTGACCTATGTTAATAATTTACAATTCAAATTACATAAGTATAATATAATTGTGTTGAATATCTACAATATACGACAAGATTGAACAGGTTTTTGACAGAAACATCGGGTTTTGTATTGCTGTATAATAATATAATTTATATATAATTATAATTATATAATTTATATATCCATTATCATAAAATTATGTCAATATCAACATATATTATATATACCGCGGTGGCGCGGTGGATAGCGTGAAATATGAATAGATATTTAGGTTCATGGTAGGTACATAATTAACTTAAAATTAGTTTAAATATTTTGAAATTTTCATTGTTTTTAGAAAATAATAACATGTACCTAGGTAGTTATACAAATTATGCTGAAAATTTTTAAGTTTTTACGATAAATATATTTTTTTGAATTCCAATATAATTGTTAAGTTGTTTAATGAATAATGTTTATGTTTCGTATTCAATTCATCAAAATTTTAATTTAAAGGGTACCTATAAATGAAAAATTATGTATTTTTTCTTTTTAAATTGCAATTTATGATAAACCATATACCACATTTTCAAAGCCGAGCATTTTTTCTATCGATAATTATTTACTAAAAAAAAGTTAAAATATTCCAAATATCCAAAATAAATAATAATATAATTGTAATTAGCCAATGATTATTTAAGTATTAGTGTAATGTTTCAAACTTCTATGATAAATATTTTTGAATCACAACAAAGTAGCAAAATCGAGTAGATACCTACTTACATTGCATTTTTGACTTTGATAGTTCACTAAAGATTCTAATTTAACATTCTTAAAGTTGATGATTGAATCAGTTACTTTTCTAAAAAATTTAATTTATTCTTTACAAAAAATTATAAAATACTTCAGAAATCAGAATCACATGCTAAGTCTCTATTCTTCTTCTACTGTGAACTGTTTGCTGCACACAATTACATATTATCTTATATTATATTACCTAATAACAGCCTTAACCTTTTACTATAGTATCGAAAATGTTAAACACTATGCTAATTTCAATAGGTTCATTGAGATCGGAAACCGTATATTATTGTTATTTATGAATTAATCAAATTACTTACAAGTAGAAAACTTGTATAAAAAATAAAAATGTCGACATTTTAGATTTTGAACAACCCAACATGGCTATTCTTTTTAGGTTAGATGTGGTATATCTTATTAGGTTAATTAGGTATATAATAATTTATAACCATTGTCTATTCCTATATGACTCATATATTACAGTTTTGTCTACATATTATATACATTGCACTTTTTTTTCTTTATAGACAATCATCAAATGATTACATACCAACAAAACCTAACAGCAAAGAGTCAACATCTCCTACGGTAGCAAGAAAAAGACGTTTAGCAGCTAATGCGAGGGAACGTAGACGCATGAATGGCTTAAATGAAGCATTTGATAGACTCAGAGAAGCTATACCAATGTCCATAGAAGATGAACACAAATTATCAAAATATGAAACGCTACAAATGGCTCAAAGTTATATAACAGCGTTATGCAACTTACTAAATCAAGCTCATAAATAAAATATAATTTATTAGTTATTACTGAATTGTCAATTTTTTTTACACATAAAATGTTTTCTAGTCACAAAAAAAAAATATTACTTTATTTTGTCTATTTAATAAAAATAATAATGAAAAAGCAATTAAATACATTTAACTTTTATTTTTTCATTACTGCACACCTAAATAAAAATAATATGTGGTACAAGACAAAAAAAATGTTACCTCAGTAAAATTATTAACATAAAAACTGAAATTGGTTTATACAAAATGATTTAATTGGAAGTTTAGCCATGTTACATTAAATTGTATACCTTACTGGTAGAGAGAACAGTAAAAAAAAGAATGAATTTAAAATTAAAATATATATTTTTTTAAATATATATATATATATGCATATATATATATTATAAACATTAATCAATATATTGTGCCAGCCATCTGAACCCTTCTCCGTAACCATGACGTTTCAATACAGAACACATGAATACTTCTAAAGGACGACCTGGAAGATCTGATCTGGGTACTTTAGCCTAAAATTAAATATCATGAAATGAAACAATTTTGATATTTAATAGCTTAAATAATAAATAGTAATCAAAACAGATTATAATAAATCATGTTAACAAAGTAACATAACCTTATGTTAATTTATATCCTTATTACATACAATACTGAATTAATTATTTCATAATAAATAAACCACTTTAAATAAATTTAAATTAAGACATTGAGTGAAACATTTTTCACTTTATTATCCTACTACTTAGGCAAGATAATTTTCTAACACACAAAATAATGTACCCGCAAGACTTAGAAGTCATTTAGTTTTGATGAGATACCTAAATTGTAACTTATCACCTTGTTGTGTATTTATAAGTAAAAAAAAAAATTAGTTAATGAGTACAGATGTGAATATGAAAAGATCATATTTTATAATTAATAATCATACATTTAAAATTAAGGCGATGTAATTTATATTAAATATCTAGAAGTTGGATTCTCATTAATCCTATTATTATTACAATATTACAAAGATGTCATCACACTCATAGTTTTCTCTCTGTCCTACAAACAACATAGCAGAAAAATCTTAGTGTTGGTTTTTAAATTCGATTGACCTATTATTAAGTTAAACACATTATTTATTTTTATTAATATGCTGTTTTAAATAAATATTACATCGAATATAGCATTTTAAGAATACTCATAACATAGAATAATTTAATTATGGAAAAAAAGTCAAAATATGAACATAGATAATATTCTATAGAGTAGGTACTCTTTTAATAAAGCACATGGATCAAAGAGAGAAAACCAAAAATGCATTGACATACTTTTAATTGTTAGTAATAATATATATAAATATATGACATATTATGTTGATATCTATGATTTTTTAAATCTGTATTTTGAACACAATTCAAATCCATAAATATAATAATAAAAGGTAACAACAATTCACATCTTAATGGCTAGATTAATATAAGTGACAAGGGTTTGTTTAGGATATTGTCACAAGATATATTGCACATGGAATTTATAGACGGGTTTGTTTTATGCAATTTTTGAGGTATTGGTTTTAATGGCTGGTTTAAATTTTGGCCATCAGATGGTTAGTATCGGTACTTTAATATGATAATATTTTTAGTAGTCTATTGTAAATCTCTCTAATTTATCTCAGGGTCATGAATGTGTCAATAGATTTACTATACATATAAAATATCATGGTTTACATACTTTTCCAGTTGTTTGGTTCAATGCAAAATAATTTCTTAATTCTGTTTCATTCAATGCACCTTGTCTATCAATTTTGTTACCAAGAACGAGTACAGGGCAGTTAGATAAGGATTCATCAAGCAATAATGAATCTAATTCATTTTTACTCTCCATGATTCTAGATTTGTCACAAGCGTCTACCAAAAATACGATTGCATCTACAGCAGGGAAATAATCTTTCCACACTTTTCTTGCTTGAGAATGGCCACCCAAATCAAATGTTGTGAATTTTATGTTTCCAACAGATAATTCTTCAGATGCTATAGAATAAATAATCAAAAATTAAATTTCCAAGGTACAAAAATATAAAATATATATAATCAAACAACAGTTTCATACTTGGATGCAATGTTGGAGTGTGTTGTGCCAAACGATCATCTTTCAACATATGTAATAGAGTAGTTTTTCCAGCATTATCTAAACCAAGAAATAGTAATTTTCCTGATTTTTTCCACAACCCTATAAAATCATAACATTATAGTATATATAATTTATCTAATGTATTTTGTATTCATATTATTTAGTAATAATAGAAAAATTACAGAATTAGATTTAATACAAATATATTATCAATATGTGTTACAATAAACAATGAACTATTGTAATCAAATAGGTTCACACAGATATAAATTAAATACCTACAGTAGAGTCAATTTAAAAAATTAATATATTTGTAATACCTAATAAATAATTACAAAACAAACAATGAATAGTAAGTAATGAAATATTACTCACCTAAATATCCCAGCACGCCGGTAACCCAATCCCAAAGAAACATTTTTTGATGAAATTATCTGTAATATAAAATAGGTAATCAAATTAAAATGTAAATTACACTAAACATTAAATATATTATCTTTCATCTTTTTTTTCTATTATTATTTAAAATTTTCCTGACAAAGCCATCAACTTATTTATATTTACAGTATTTTTTTGCAACAATTTAACAACAGATAATGTATAAAATTATTTAAAAAATATTCTTTATCTAAGACAAGTAAGATTATTAATAATACAATAACTAATAAAAATACAGTTTTAGAAATATACACCTGTGTTAAGGCTCTAATCAAATATCATATGTGGTTTTATAGATAAATACACAAAAACAAATAATATATAAAATAAAGTATTGGTACCTAATAACTTCAAAAATAGTATGGTAAAATATTAAATTTTAAATTTGCAAACATATATTATTGCTGATGAGTACATATGAAAATGTTATAAAAGAAAATTGGCATATTATTTTAAATCAATGTTTGGTATTTCATTAAATTATCAATTACATATTTACATATCAAATATAATAATGATGTATAAATCAGTGGCGTTGTCAAGGGGACGTGGGGGTCAGATCCCCCCCCATTAGCTTTCTTTTTTGTTTTCGCTTACATTATGTAGTATGCACTATAATGTAATATTTTTTCATATTGTGAATTGTGATCTATTGAGCTATTGAATTTTGACAGTTTTTTCAATATACTGATTACTGAATACCATTATAATTTTATTTTCGTTTATTTATAGCAAATTAGCAAAGTAAACAGTAATATTTATTTGGTCAAAATGGTCGATGACGATTGACGACTACGATTATGTTTTATTATAGCTTATCTTATTATTTATAGAGACAACAATATACAGTATATTATATATAATATGTATGACGTATGTCTATAAAGTTATGTTTACACATTTTGAATTTTTCAATATTATAAATATTTAAAATTTATTTTTTATTAATTTTATTAGACTTTAAATAATTATGCTAAACATGAATACCATAAACATTAAACTAGGTACCTTAGAAAAAAATTTTGAGAGGGTGGTGGATTTTCCAATTTTCACCTCCCATTTAGTTGTCGTTTTTTTTTTTTTGATCCCCCCTTTCAGAAATCATGTCTACGCCACTGGTATAAATGTATTATAGGCAATATAATGAAAAGAAAAATCACTATTTAAATACAACAATGTATGAATTAAGTTTTCAATATATAATGACATAATGTTAACAAATACAAAGATAAGTATATCAATTAAAAGTAACTAGCATACATTTTTAACTATTCTTAAAAAACCTTCATGACCAGTTTTGATGGTAGCAATATTTACTAACCTGTTAAAAAGTTAACGAATAAAAAAAAAAAATGATAATTCATGTTTATATCAATATCATACACATAAATACAGTGTTCATACCATCAAGGACAAATTACACTATTATAGTCATAAGGTAGGTTAGCGTAAAAACTAGTAACATAAATGAGATATTTGTATTTTGTATATCTACCTCATTAGATGTTTCAAATAAAATAAAATGCATCTTTGATTCATAATTTGTATTTACTATTTAAAATATTGAAATTCTACTCTAATACAATTAAAAGATAGTAATAGCAACAATTTTTTTTTTTATTAGATTTGAACTAGCTAAACACTATTATTAGCGCTCAGCAATAAAGAAAAATGGGGGGTAACTTCAATAGTGATTTCTATAAATAACTAAAACAAAAAGATTAAGTTAAGCAATAAACATATTTAAAGCAGTTAAAGGTACCTACAACCAGTGGCATAGCCAGGGAGCCACAGGGGCCATGCCCTCCCCCCCCATTGACCGTATCATATTTTATATAATATGTAAAAAATAACTTTGAAGATATCGAAAAATACATTCTACCAGCTTTTATAAAGATATTTCCAAGAAGGGTACAAACATTGGACTGGACAAAATAAAAATATTTAAAAAATAAAAAACAGTGTTATTTAAATGTTATTTGTTTATTATTTATTTTTTTTTTTGGCCCCCACCTTATAGAAATCCTGGCTACGTCACTGTCTACCACCACAGAAATACATTTTATATAAATAAAATAATAAAATAAATTTAAATAGTTTATCTACTCCATACTGCAATTGTATCAATGATTATAATTTATTAAATGTAAGATATGCAAATAAAATGTTGACCATCAGTAATGACAATAAAGTACTTTTAACTGAAGAGTGGTTAAAAAAAATCAATGATCTATATTATACTATACCTAACTCGCAATAATTGATTATTGTATCACCTACTTAACTAAGACAATGCCTACTTATACATTCAAATTATATTTTACATTTAGGTAACTGTTATATTTAGCTAATTTCCTAATATAAAAACCAATTAATACTAGTGGGTAATAAAATTCTGATAAACATTTTTAAAACCTAAATTCTAAATAAAATAACGATTATCAATTATTTTTTTCTAAATATGAAATTTTTTTTTTTTGATAGGCCTGTCATATTGCTTTATACAGAGAATAGATATTAAACACAACATACATTATTGGTATATTTGGTTTTCTTAATTTTATTGTTCATTCTCTAAACATAATATACTTTAATTATTTTTAATATTACAATATTTAAGTTTTGAATTATGTTAAGTAACTATGTTATTCTGTTACATATAAGACAGAACCAGCAATATTTTTATACTCAGCAATTAAAAATGAATAAAAAAATAAATAATTTAATTTCAAAAATTAAAATTTTAATTAAAAAAAATCCTAACTTTATCAATAGGGTTCGGAAGTTATAGGAGTTGCATATTGTTCTGTATGCTGTCAAATTATAGCAAACCAAGCTAGTAATCCAAGCTATACAATGTCAAGTTTAAAAATTCATATTTTGCATACTTCAATGATTTTAGAGAAAAAATGCATATTTCCTCGATTTTCGCATATTTAATATTTTCTACAAAAATTAATTTTTTTTATTCTTAATCAATTTGTTTTAAATAATTGTACATAACACAATGCTAAGAACACGAAAAACAACTTAACAGGTACTATTCAACATATAGTTATTTTGTATTTCACAAATAATGAAAATATATTTATTCAACTATTTTTACGGCTATCTCCCAATATGCGGTCTACCTCCGTTTTGTGTGCTACGTAACTATAAATATGAGTATAGTATGCGGTCTATCAATGTTATGTGTTCTACCTATATAGCTGGGAATCCCTCATCATTTATATTTATTATCTTTGGAGGCCTCTTAGACTCAAAATCGTTTAAAAAATGTGTGGTACTAATGAAGACCTCTTAGATAGGTACTTAGCCGAGTATTGGTGGCGAGGATTAAATAAAACAGATAATATTTTTGATGCTTTCCTTAGAGATATGAAATTATGTTTTGTGGATCCTTAATAAATTAATTTTTTTTTTTATACTTTAGAATACTTTAATATTATTACGGTAGATAATTTTGTAGATCCTTAATAAATAATAAATACAATTTTTTTTATACTTTAAATTATACTTTATTATACTTTTAATATTATTATAGTAGATAATTTTGTGGATCCTAAATAAATTAAATTTTTTTTATACTTTAAATTATACTTATATTGTACTTTATTACTTTAATATTATTACGATAGACCACGTCCATTTTGGTAGACCGCATATTTTTGTGGTAGACTGCATATTGGGAGATAGCCATTTTTTCAGTTTAATAAAATCTCAAACGCCGACCGGTAATGTGCAATATTTTTTTATTTTTTTATAAAAGTTTTAAATATCAAAATTTTTAATGTACATTAATAAATAAGTAACACTTTTAATAAATAAATAATTTTTTATTTTGCATATAACACATTTTTTCATGCATATTTTGCCTTTTTTTTTTGCTTCAATAACTTCCAAACCCTACTTATCAATAATATACCAAGGTATTTTCTTATGTTTAAATTTGAATGATCATAATAAATTATTGATATTATCAACTATATTTTTGTATTTAAATTTAAAAGATTATAATTAATGGCATGGATAACAGGGTAAATAAATTACAATTTAAAAATTTATTTCAATGCTTTTAATGTGTAATATAGAGTACCTATAACATATTATTTACAAGATAAGTATTTTTTTAATTTATTTTAATTAATTTTGAATACCTTAAAGGTACCTTCTTATTTAAAATCACTTAAAATTTAAAAACATATTTCATAGGTACCTAGTATAACAAGTATATTTTTTATTTTAAAAACTATCTTGCCATTGTTTTATAACTGATACCAATAATCCAATAACAATAGAATACTGTAGAGTCTAGAGGTACATGACCAAAGGTAGTTCTATAAATATATGATAAATAATTATATATTAATTCTATTGTTATATTATACTCTTTTGAAATGTCTATAATTTTTCTTTTAAATTAATTTCTCTTGACGAACATACTAGTACTTCCGTAGCTACTTAATTTTTTTGTTTGGAAATGTTGGGTACCTACTTAAATGATTTGCGCAAGAACCACAAAATACAAGTTCTGCAAATAAAATGACGTCATAATTAAAGACTGTAATAATTATTATGGGAAAAGTAGTATAAAAAAAAAATGTTATTGCACCAAATTTGTTCAATTTAATACAGACCCCAGACCCTAAATAATATTTTTTGATGAACCAAACTAAAATTACTCGTAAAATAACTAATTAAATAATGAGAAAACTTGGTTTATCTTTAAATATAATAAATAGAGTTTACTTACTTTTAATAATAGTTTAATGTACAGTAAACAGTGTCACAAATTTGTGTCGTTCATTGATAAATAGTTTTTGATGTTGTAACAATTATTGTTGGCCGCAATCCGATTCTTACAAAACGTCTGTGTTGACGACTGACGAGAAGTGAATACGTTGACGTTATTAACAAAGTTACTTAGAGTCGTAGAAGAAAAACAGATATTTTATATTATATACAGAATATACCTTAACGTCCTTAACTAAATTAATGATAAATAAAATGTATGGTCTATGAGCAAAATAAAAATACAAACGATGACTTGACGTGCAAAATAAAGTGATTAAAACATTGATAGGGCGTGGAAGTAGGAGAAGGGGTTCCAATGTGTCACAGTCCACAGAGCCATCGGTGGCTGGCAATGATTATCGAAATAACGAACCTCTTTGGACAAACTGTTAAAACCGACGTGGACGTAAAATTTCTTTTTGTTCCAAAATGTTTTATATTCCAACAATGATAATAATATTAATTTTCATATTTATTATTTTACCATTTTACCTTTTTAAATATACCTTTGTTCCGATAAACGTTTGTTTCATAATAATTTATTTGTCGCATTGAATTTATTATAAATAATTTACTATAATAGTACAAAGTGTTTGGAACAAATGTTCATTCGTACAAATGGTCTTGGAGTAAAGATTAATCAGAAAATAAATGTGCGGATAAACATTTAAACCGCATTTTTATCTACGCATATATATTATTATATCTTAGACTTTAAAACTTAAAATTTAAAATATCAAGGTATAATTGTTTAAGGGTATTTATGGGCTAATGAAGAAAAGAACATGAGATTATTTTACACACATTTACATAACAATAAAATACGATGAAATTATAAAATTTTATAATACAAAGTACCTACCTATTTACAAAAGTGTTGGCTCTTGATATCATTGTATTTATTCATGTGGCTTGTCAGACGTATCCATGTTAGCCACCCCTGGTCAATACTACATAATATTATAATATAATATAAATCGATACATTTTGCCCATTTTGATCAAGTGGTACATGGATATTTTCAAACTGTGTAAATTATATACTTGTATGCGGGTATGAATCATAGATATTATAATTTCTATGGTATGAATAGATTGAGAACTGCTGTTCTAGATCAACAGATTGTATTGTTCAAATTTGGGACAGATGTCAGATGATAATATCTAAATAATTATCTACGTGAATAACAATTAATTGTGTTTTGGAATATTATCATTAAGTTATTAGTTTTTTTTACATTTTGTTGTCTATAATATTAACTAATTAGGTAGGTAATATAATATATTATCTGTACATATAAAATTATAAAATGAATTGTCCTGGGTGATCACTGATCATCATCGACTAGCCGGAACCGTCGAAGCTATGAGTATTCACTTTGGACAGTAGTTTTATTTCATGGTGTAGACACCCACTAAGAAAATATTTTTCAAAATTTAACCCCTACAAGGGTTAAAATGGTTATATAAATAAAAAAGAAAAATTTTTCGTTTGATCGATTTAATCCCTGGAACTACTTAACTAATTTTAAAATTTTTTATCATCAACAAGCTACACAATCCGATGAGCTTACAGGCAATATTTTATCTCTTTAAGTTGCCCTTAATTTTTTTATTGCAAATTTGAGATTTTTTATAGAAATAATAATAATATTAAAATTAAATATATTTTTGTGTATTATATGGTTGCTATTGGTTATACAATTTATACTTGTCATTAGGTAGGTACCTACCAATTAAAAAAAATGTTTCACCTTTATCGAGCTAAAAAATACGATATAGGTATATTATGGTTAAATACACTTTTAGTCCTGTATTTTAAATAACTATGTCAAAAATCTTTTATGGAGATAAAGATATTGTAAATCCACCGGAATTTGCCATGTGGAGTTTTTATCACGACTATAATAACCGGGTATAAAGTATAAACTACGAATTAACTAAACAATTTTAATCATATATATTATACATATTTAACGGGCAACAAAGTGCACGAGGATTAGCTAATATACATAACTCATACCTACAAGGCTACAACCTACTTAATTGTTGGTATCTAAATTCTAAATACTTAAATGTTGGTATCGAATATCAATTATATCTAGTATCCATATAGGTATATAGGTAAAATCCATATAGGTATATCAAGTATTAATGTATTATCTAGTATCGCGATAATGATTTTTGAGATCTTGTCCATCCTTGTTCTGAACCTAGCTAATTATTAGAACATAATTATTGTCTTTATGTTTATTAATAACAATAAGTATTTACTACATTTTACTAACGGGTGGACTTTAATTATTCATTACAGTGGTGTGGTGAACAATTTTAATTGAAGGAGCCAAATATATTTTATATACCTATATAACTCACAATAAAAGTAAAAAGTTACATATTCGATACATATTTACAGATATAAATTAATAATTTGATCTACGCATTACATTTGCCAATACAATAATAATAATTTAACCTACATTACGTTTTCTTAAGCAATGGCCTATCTTATTTAAAAATTCTGCAATATTGTTAACTCGTTATTAACAATCTTTGTACATAAATATTGTAATTACCTACACTTTATTTTTTCTTACGGGTTCCATATTATGTAATGATATTTAAGCTTTAGCTTTATCTACCACCACTTATTTACGAAATTTATTAATCAGACTTTTTGTCCGACAGTAAAAATGTGTTCGGGGGACGAGGTGGCCGAGTGGTCTACCGCGTCGGCTGTGGCTCGGCCGGACCGGGTTCGATCCTCGACCATCGGGCGGCATTTTTCTCCGGGCAAGTCACGGTGTCCGGAGAACAAATGCCGCAATCCCCCACTCCGGGGCATGGCTGAAACCTACGAGTGCCCCAATAGAAATTTTGCCAAAACTCTCACCTACGTGTAAAACCAACCTACAGTTCCATTAAAACCTACAGTACTACCCACTTCCCAATGGCCTTAGTTGCCGCGGGATAATTAAAAAAAAAAAAAATGTGTTCGGACTTTTTGTACGGCAATCAAAAAACGAATCCGGACTTTTTGTCCAACTATTTCCATACCGGACTTTTTGTCCCCGGACTTTTCGTCCAGGAATCGTCAAAGTAACCCCAAAAACAACACGATTAAATACGTATGATTTTCTAAGCAATTATGTTGCCATTTATTATTTATTATTGTAAATACGTTTAATTTTTTAAATGATAACTTAATAAAACCCACCATAGCCATAGGTTTATACAATTTACAATATTATGCCTACTAAATTATAACTTAATCCATTGGACGGTAATATGTATCAACATGAATGGAATTCAATGGCTTTATTAAATTGTTCATTGAAATAAGAACGGAATGATTCACAACTGTTGATTGTTATTTTTATTGTCACCGTATGTGAAGCCCACATACTTGGTGAAAATTTCGAATTTGAAATTTCGAACTATTATTACGGAAGGTCATATCAATTTTGATTGACTGTAGTTTGAATATTAAATTAAATTCTTAACATATATTTGCACTACTTGAAATAATGTTTCTTTATATGGTTCAATCTTTTTATCTTTTAATAAACGAAAAACTAAGGGTGTATAATATAGGTATACATTATAAATATTCCATTGTATTGTAAATAATGATTAATGAAGGATAATATGAAAATGTGCCGTCATTCATCAACATAAATTATTTTGGATTTATACATAACATTTTGAAATATGATATTGCATGAAAATATTGTTATATTAGAAAGGTCATCATTCACTAACAACAATCCTTCATAATTTATTGGAAGTAAATTTATCAACAAAACTTAGACACTGTGAAAATTAACTACTTCACATGTTGCAATGGATTCATCGGAAAATATTTTGACCACCATCACTTTTATGAAAAGCTTACACATCTCAACCTTTCCAGACAATCTTCGTTGAATAGGGTAAAGACAAAAAAGTGTCGTGAAATTTTTCAGTGTTACACTGTTACATACAATCATATGTTAATATTGTAAATCAATACTGGTGTAACTAATGATGGGTGGCTTCTTTAATAATGCCAATTACGCGTGTTAAAAGCAAATCATTGGTGAAATATTATAATTGTGCATCGTATGTATAAATGGGGTATATCTTATTTTTTTATTACGTACTTAATATCTATATGTCCATAAATGTTTAATTACTTTTCTATGTCAACATTTTCTAATTTTTATAGATTCTGAGTGTCCTTATTCTTATTGCTCATAAATGTATTGATTTTATAATGATGTGTGTTTTATTATTTATTATTAATTTTTTTTTTTGTGTCTGTGTAGACGATAAGTTGTCTAAATAATGCTTCAATTTTCAACGGTCGGAAAGTGAATCTGGTTAGTGCATTGGAGAGGTTAAAATTTAAAATCCCCAGTAGTTTTCAAAAGCACTAGGAAAACAAGGGAAAGAAATTAAGGGCAACCAGAAATTTTTACGCAAAATCGGTTTTTGAGAGAGTCAACTTTGATATTGGCGTAACTCTAAAACAGTGGCCTTCAACCTTTTTGGACTCGCGACCTACTTTTTTAGGCCTACATTTTTTGTGACCCATGTAAGCTCTGTAAAAAAGCATTATGCTTTGCAGTAGTAGGTACTATTAAAACTGAATAAATAAAAATTACATTTTAGTAAGTAGAATATTTAATTATTACTATTTTAAATTATTATTTATTATTATTAATATTTAATTATTACTAGATAGAGTTCATATGAAAATATAAAATAAAATAAAAATATGATACAAAAGATTTAATGTGAACTTTGTCCTTGAGTGTTTTCACATAATACATTTCACCTTGGATCAATTTGACTTGGCGTGATTCGTAAATCATCTTCTGCAGTTTCAAGTCTATTTCTTTAGGACGTTTTAAAATTTGCCATAGTAAAATGGGACTCTATCGATGATAACAATGTACCTATATTAATTCTATAAATAACACAGTTTATTCGTAAATACTTATCTCAATATCTTACTACGTTGAATCATACCAATGTAATATGAAACATTATACTTGATATCCATTATGATTATAATATTAATTTTAATATTTTTTTTTACCTCATATAATTTAAAAAATTTAATTTTAATTTTAAAAATAAGATTTTTCGCGACCCAAAAATGGGTTGAATACCACTGTTCTAAAAGCTCTAGGTACATGCATTTTTAACTGAATTTTTACATTGTAATTTTCTATATTCGATTAAATTTTAAAAATACCTATTTAAAATTTTTTTTAAGTTAATTATAGACATTTTTAATTTTTAATTTTCATATTTTTCGTTTTTTTTCTTTCTACAAATGACAATAAAATTTGATTCATAGGGTGAAAAAGCTCCCAAATTTAATACAAGGGTACTATAGATAAGGTTTGTAGTGATCATCAAAATTATGTTGTCAATTAAGTATAATACCATAAATTATATATTTGTTTTATAGCCCACTGACTTTTATAAAAGAAACAAACGGCATTTTGTTGTTATGGACGATCATAAAATATACACAGGAGAAAGTTAAGATTTAAGTTAATTAGGTTAGGAAGCATATCTTATACTCTTAGACGGATGGCTCACAAAGGCTATACAAATGTCATGGAGACTACATGAATTCCAATTTAGAGATGTGCCATAATTTGTCATTGGATAAATTAATAAATACTACCTACATAACATTGGAATTTTTATAAAATTAATTTTTTTTCAATTTTAAGATTTATATAGTAATAAGAAATGACTTCCTATATTATATTTTATAACACAATTTACATAATTAATTATAAAATATTTTATTGAACAACCACTAAAACAATGCATTTTCATTTAAAATAGCAGTTGTTTCCAAACTATTTTAATACATTCAATATAATATGATTATTTCTTAGAAATGTGTGTACTGTTAGTTTGCTAGTGTTTCTGTGAACAAAAATTAATTTATGAATATAATAAATAAAGATGGTAAAATTAAACAAACTAAATGCATTATTTATATACATATAAATATTTGTATGTATACTTTTTTTAAATGATTTAAAGAGTCTAGATGATCCTATTGGCTGTAATTTGAGTATTGTTAGAAATTAAATCTCTTAATATGCACTTAATTGGTGTTTTAAGCACACTGCACAGTATATTATTTGTATTATCTATGTGATCATGTGGTGCATTCATTTTTTATCTTATTTTTGAATACATAATTGTATATACGAAAATCTGTTTGATCTAATGCGTGATTAAATATTTCAATAGAGAAAAAATTTGTTATTCGCTTTTCGTCCATCACGATCGTAAAATAATGCATTTAAATCATTGTGGCATTGTGCCTTATCTATAATATCAACTGTTTGATTCTACGATTCGTGTTTTCACGGGAAAAACATTTAAAACCATATTAACAAATATGTTGATTCAAATTATATATTCTATAGGTAGTATCTATAATCTAATAATCTATACACAAATACAAATACAATAACAAAGATACTAGCTCAAGTCTATAACTTGGTCTTAAATAAAATTGTATAGGTAATAGGAATCCACTGACCACTATACACTATTAAATGTGTATAGGTAAAGCAAAATGCAATTATTGTGTTGATTAAACATAAATTATATTATACCTATTGTACCTACTATAATATACACTACACATACAAATTACGGGTTTAGTTAATGGTAATCTGTTTTTACAATCTTTGATCATAAATAAAAGTGTAAATATATAGATCGTCATTTTGCAGTCGCACCGAGAAGGCGAGAAGTTGGTTAAGAAGTAAGAACACGACTGTGGAAAAATCAAAAACAAAAGTTTGCAATGTTATCAAACATGCGTCCCAGGCTTGTTTTCGAAAAAAATTTTGCAATCATAATAATAATATATATTATAATTTAGACGATTTAGTCTTTAGTCAACTAAATCTTAGAATATCAAGTTATGTATTCGAAAACGAACGAGATACACGAAAATTGTATGATAAATTATGGAAATTTCATACCTCTAGAGCAACGGTCGGCAACTGGCGGACCGCGGTCCGAATCCGGACCGTGGAACGCAGAGAGCCTCCGGACAGTTGACATGTCTTAACATTTTTTCTTCATATTACTATTATAAAAACATAAAGATTTGGCAAACATTTTTTTCACAAAACCTCATTTATTTATTATTTTAATCTTACGGACTCCAATAGAAATTACTTGCCTACCCCTGCTCTAGAGCCATCTGATGTACTCTTTATATAGATTCCACTACAACGCCCGAGTCGTCCAACGTCGAAATCTGTGGATTAAGAATATTAATATATACTATGTATACAATAATTATAGTACTTTTATATGAACGTTGTTCTTATATTATGTGTATAATATGACATATACACATTTTGTTACATTGCAATGCGCTTAACGCTTAAGTTATAGACACTTAACGACTTACCTATTATACTTACATCGTTACATCATCTGAAAACTTCTGATTATTATTTTATTAAATATTCAAACTGTTGCGGCCTAGTCTTGCTGTAGACGCTTATTGTATCACGTATTTTTTTGAATTTTGTCAGACTAATATTTGTTATTCGCATGTTGTCTCACAAGTTTATATGTAACAAAAATGTCACATAAATAAATAGTATCCAGGTACATTAAATATTTAAATTGGAAACAAGGTAAAATTTAAAAAATATTTTTAAATAATACAACACAAGTAACACAACTAAATACTTTTATAATATCTGGCTAATACATAGAAAGATACACATCACTATAGTCGACCATACATAAACAATAAAAAAAGTGTGTTTATATTATATATAGGAGAACTTTTAATTGTTCTCAGATCGTGTTGAAATTTTGTTTTATCACACAACTATTCAACATTAATATTTTTGACTATCTTATAATTTAACTCGCAAAACACGCAGTGAAATACACTTCTCTTAATGAACATGGCACATATACCAAATATTGTTTTAGAATTCATTTCTAAAGGCTTTCAATGGATATTTGGCAAAGCTGAAAAATTATGCAGGCAATTGGGTTTAAAGGTAATATGATATAACTTTAAAAACTGCAAATTGTTCTATTAACATAATTTAGTACGAAACGTATAAAATATATTATGGTTATATTTTATTGATAAATGTACAATAATAATGTAGTTCTATAACATATTTCATCAGGGCACACGAGATATCATTGTGCGTGAAAATATCGACAGTTACCGACTTCAGGTTAGATCACCGACGTGTTCTGTTGAACAATTGAGGAAAACGATAAGAGATTGCCAGCGTCTTATAAACAGTAACACCAAAACTCTGGATGACAGAGGTAACTATTTTATATTATGAATACTTTAAACAAATGGTACTGACTACTGATAGCTAACAGGATCGTCTCCAATTCTTGGCTACGGAGAGGGGGGGGGGGCTTTCATAAACTAACAACAATTCTTGACGAAAACCATACTAATTTGTTAGCAATATTGCACACGTTCTCGTTCTAATGCGGGTTTCACTCGTCATCACGGATTTTTTTGTAATCAGCTAGATAGCTAAGATTTCACGAGACCGTTTTATGCGTGTGTGTTTGTCCCGTAACAATACAAAATATAAAATTAAGTAATTGTAACATTAAAAAAAATATGTAATATTCTGTCACCGACATCATTGTTTTCGTATTTGGCTATTTGTAATATAATATGAAAATTAAATTATAAATAAAAGTTTTATAATCAGGGTGATGAAATAACATAATAATTGTAGCTAATTATAATACAATAATTTAATTTACGTATTTTATTTCTTGAAAGATAATATGCAGATAAACGTCAATAAGGATGAACTACCGAAATGTTCTGTTGAACAAATTAGGAAAACAATTGCAGATACCAGACGTTTCATTATATCTGAACGTTTTGGACAAACAACATACGGATTATTAAAAGCAACTGAAGGTAACTATTTTATGATAAAATCATTGTATATTTTAAACTCAGGGTAGTGGCAGTCGGCATGATAGTCTCCAAACCTTGGCTACGGAGGGAGGACTTTCATAAAACTAATAAAATGCCCGACGAAATCCACCCCAATGCACAGAGGTGGACTGGCTATTTTTAGCCCGGGGTGCAAAATTAATTAGGGGACCGTACATTTTTCTCAAACCTACTAAAATTAGGAGTGATACAATGTTATATTATAAATATAATATAATAACAGTATTGTCAATTTCTTTTATAATTTATCTTTCTATTCTATATTTCAATAAGAGTTAAATTAAAAAGGGCCCGACAGTGGTAATCGGGAGCCCGGATCATAAATACGAATGGGGGCCCGGGGTGATACTTGGTGTATAGCACCCTGGACCAGTCCACCCCTGCCAATGCATATACGTTCTCGTGTTCTTCTAGTGCGATTTTAGCTCGTTAATCGTTATAACGGATTCTCTTGTGGTCTATAATCAGTTCACGGCTAGGTTTAGAATCATAGTGATACATAATAATTAATAATAATTGTAGCTAATTATAATGCAATAATTTAATTTATGTATTTTATTTCTTGGAAGATAATATGCAGATAAATGTCAATAAGGATGCACTACCGAAATGTTCTGTTGAACAAATTAGGAAAAGGATTGCAGATAACAAACGTATCATTAGATCTTCTCAACGTCCACCATCGCCGTTGTTACTACTGCCTGTTCCCGCAACAACATTGCAGGATCAACTATAGTTTCCAGCCAACCATACCAAACGTTTGACGGTTAACTTACAGTCGTTGCCGCCTAAGTTCATTATCGGCTGAGACTGTAAATTGTATCAAGTGACACAATAACATTTTTACAACTCTATGGCGTTATATTTTACTATACTCTATGGCGCTATATTTTAAAATTTAATTTTGGTTCATTTTTGCAAAAGCATCGGAGAAGTAAAGACGATCTTTAATAATGTCCAACAGAAACAGTACACTTTTAAAAGTTTTGTGTGCAGCTGAAGCAGTTGGACATTTGGATGAACCTATCACATCAGGAAGACAGTTTTGAGTACATCCATTAAACTCTCAACGAGAAAAAAATGATTATTTTATGACACCTGAAGGTTCAGTACCATTTCAATATAATCATATATAACCGTAGTATAAATATCATGTAATAATTTTTGTTGTATGCTTTTAGTCGGTAAAATAAAAATAAAATAAAATAAGTATTGTTTTTATACAGAGCGTTCCAAATTTCATGTGACAGCAGATTTCAGCATGATATATTTAAATTAGGGAAAAATTACTGATATGAAAACCTTTTTGAATCATATAATCTATACTAATTTGATTTTAAATATTTTTTTTATTAATGAGGATGGTTAGTTTCGAGGGGTAACTTTTAAAATTCAAATGGCAACCTATATTTTTAAAATATGATTTGTGTTCAGATTTATTTTTAATGAATTTTGACGGGTCGTTTACATTAATGTGTTAATAATTGAAGGAGCTATGGAGCTATAGGACATTTGAATATTGGCATTGATTATAAAATAATATTAAAAGTGCTACCGTTGTACGACCTTAATAATCTGGGTATCGAATTATCAATTTATTACAGTATACAATACGTCCGTCAAGTTGGCACCTGCACTTTCTCCAAACAACTCAAAATTGGTATCAAAATTTTGCTACGAATTTGCTACATTTTGCTACGCTATTTTTAGAATTTGATACTATTTGGTTTTTCCGGAAATCCGGAAACAAACATGCCGGTGCTATCTTGACGTAGCGCTGGCACTTTCTCCAAACAACTCAAAATTGGTATCCACATTTTGCTATGAATTTGCTACATTTTGCTACGCTGTTTTTGGAATTTGCTACCTCTTGGTTTCCCGGAATCCCCGAAAACAGGAAATTTCCCAGCACCGGCACTTTCTCCAAACAACTCAAAACGGGTATCAAAATTTTGCTACGAATTTGCTACATTTTGCAACGCTCTTTTTGGAATTTGCTATCTCCTGGTTTTCCCGGAATCCTGGAAAACTGAAAATTTCCCAGGATCGGCACTTTGACCAAATACCATGATATAATAGGTATTACATTTTTTATTTTCATAGATTATTGTTCCATTCATGTGCGTTTAATACTCGTTTTGAGTTGTTTGGAGGAAGTGCCGGTGCTGGGAAATTTTCTATTTTCCGGGATTCCGGAAAAACCAAATTGTAGCAAATTCTAAAAATAGCGTAGCAAAATGTAGCAAATTCGTAACAAAATTTTGATACCAATTTTGAGTTGTTTGGAGAAAGTGCCGGTGCTGGGAAATTTTCTATTTTCCGGGATTCCGGAAAAACCAAATTGTAGCAAATTCTAAAAATAGCGTAGCAAAATGTAGCAAATTCGTAGCAAAATTTTAATACCAATTTTGAGTTGTTTGGAGAAAGTGCCGGTGCCAACTTGATGGACGTGTATACAGTAGTCAGTACGAAACGTATAATGGTATATCTGTATATCGTTTGATATTATAACCAATTACTGATTATTTTTATTTATGTAATTGCATTTCTTATCTGAGAAACGAAGAGTTTAGTATTTTAGATTATAATCCACGTCTTAAGCCGGTCCCACACGACTGGTGTACTTGGCCAACATTTGTCACTGGTGACATTACGCCAGTCGTATGGGAGGCTTCACAAGTACAATTGTTGGTTACTGGCTCGTACCGGAGGATTGTCGGTAAACCTGATACAAGTCAAAGGACCACCAATGTTTACATTCAACTTGGCGTTTGCTCCCACACGGCATGGCACTACATGGTGACTGGCCGTGCGAATTTTACATATCATACAATCCATGTGGGAGAATATACAATTACCATGACAAGTATACCAGCGCTGGGCATTGAATATACACCAGTATATACTTGTGAATATACACCAGTCGTGTAGGAGCAAAGACCAATGTTGGTCATATATCACCAGTGACAAATATTGGCCAGTTCACCATTCGTGTGGGACCGCCTTAAGAGCAAATCTAAGACCATGATAATAATCCGGTAAAGTAGATTTGTTACATACCACTGAAAAACTTGTAGTTATAAATAAATAAAATAAAAAAAATTCTAACATGTGGTTGTTTGTTGATAATCTGATAATTGATAACACTTGTCACTTCTTACTTTATAATTTTTATATGACAGTTAATAACTTAAAACTTAAAAATTAAATTAATATACTTATCTATTTATTTCATTATTTCAATCAAGTTGATAATTTTAAGTTATTATAGTTAGTGCGTTTGAATTATTGTCAACTGGTTGTTATCGTCAAGAATTATTTGAATTTGTTTTAAACTGACTAAGGTATGTAATATCTCGTTATAATTTTTAACACACCCAATGTAAATAACTATGACGACAAGAACTACCTCGCTACGCGGCTGCTGCTATAGGCGTATTAACGTATGATATTGATATAAATACATGAAGTCGTCAACTTATAATAAAACACATTTAAAAAAAATAAATAAGAAGCTAACTGAATGTGAGTGATAATTGAAAATTTACCCTAATTGAATATTATGTATATTTAAATAAAGTGTATTAGGTATCTTACTATAGTATATTTTATTAATGAACAATTAATAGTGTGATTATAACCTATGTTTCTTTGAACTTACTTTTACAATCCTCTAACGACTTCTACTGCCAATATTATATGATTTATAACTTAAATATACAAATATCTTACCTATTTCATCTTGATCTTTGAACAATAGTTCATTCCAATTGGCATGGAGAGCTTCTGCAACGGATCTCCATCCTAATTTTCTTTTCGCGCTATCGCGATAGTCTTGCAGTCCCATATTCCATAGGAATGGCCTGGACTCTACTTCTATGATAAGTTTTTCACAATCAAACATTATTTACATTTTTTTTTTAAAGATTTCAAATTTGAACACAAAATACAAAATGCATATCATTACCCTAGTGAAAATATGATAATCAATAATCATAATTACTATGATCAAGTATGCTGGGAATTCCAGTTCAGTTCAACATTTTCACCACACCCAGGGCCGGCCCTAGTTTTTGCGGGGCCCAGGACAAAATCATTTTTCATGTATTTTTTAAAAATATGTACCTAACTACCTATATTCGATAATATTTTCCTATATATTTTCATTGTATATATTATTATACTACTCCATTCCCAGATATAATTAATATGTGTCGTTAATATGGTGTGTTATCTAAATGTAACGAATTTGATTCTTTTGGATTTTCAATAATTTTGGTATCTTCATTTTTAGATGTAGACGATGTAGTTAAGAATTTGTGCATAGTACCCCGGTGTTTCTGCATTAACTCTTCAGCCTTCCGTTTTTTTCCCCGTTTTACATTTCCTGACTCATATTTTCGAAACTTGTCACGTTCGCGACTAGTCATTGTTTTTTTATTACTTTAATAATAACCAAACACTAGCCAATAATCCTATCAATTTTAAACGTATCAATTAATTATTATTTAAATTAATTTCATAAATTGAATATCCAATAATTATATTATTTAATAAAATTGATATCGAATATGACAGGTAAAAACCGTGTGTTGTATATGGGTGAGTGTGTATGTAGGCAAGTATGTATGTGTGTACATATATATATTATGTATACATGTATGTACGTAGTGTGTATGGAGGCTTGCATATAAACGCTCAGTTGTGTTGACTCAGGGGAAAATGAGTGTGTGACCATTTTGGTTCTCACGATGGCCTACGTGACCATTTCGGCTGGGTCAGCACATACCAAAGTCCCCGGGACAGACCGTTGCGACGGGCCCGGGCGGTGCCCGGGAGTCGGTCGAGTGAAGTCTGATGAGAAGAGTGAACGACACCAGCGTTACTCTGCAAAGCATCTTTTAAGTTTTATTACAGAGCGTCACGTATATTTTAATCAGAGCCTCTCATAGTATTAATTTATCAGTGTTAATATTTTATTCATTTATATTCTATACCGTGTTTAATTCAATAAATCGATAAGTATACATCTATTCAATCCTCGTGTTTCTACATTGTACACCAATACCCAAACTTTGAACGTCATTCGACGGTGGACTACACTTCATTGGTGGCAGCGGTGGGATCTCTAAAAGGGAAAAATTGTCGTAATTTATTTTGCGATAGTACAATTTTGGAGATCTCTAAAGAACCTACGTAAGCTACCGCCGTCTGAATTCAATCGGTTTTGGTGTCAGAAAATCGTCAGAAAATCTACAGAAAATCGACAGAAAATCTTCAGAAAATCGACAGAAAATCTACAGAAAATCGACAGAAAATCTACAGAAAATCGTCAGAAAATCTACAGAAAATCGTCAGAAAATCTACAGAAAATCGTCAGAAAATCTTCAGAAAATCGTCAGAAAATCTACAGAAAATCGACAGAAAATCTTCAGAAAATCGTCAGAAAATCTACAGAAAATCGACAGAAAATCTACAGAAAATCGTCAGAAAATCTACAGAAAATCTACAGAAAATCGTCAGAAAACCTACAGAAAATCGTTCAGTAATCAGAGACACGAGTGACATAAGGTATACAATATACATATAATATAAGTAATATAGTGTATTAGTGTTTATCGATAACATACGCGCTACTGCCAGTAGGGTCGTAGCTACTTGTCGTTACATCTGACCAGCGAAGTATACGATATTAAAAATATATATATATATACACTCGGGTATATACATTATACGTATATTCAGTGTCATTATATCACCGGACGATCGCGCCGACATTATCGTCCCGCGCCGTCGTCAAGGCTACCCGTTCGCAGAGTTCGTAAGATTTTTCTTTTTTTTAAAAAAAAAAAAAAATAGTGGTAACTCGTACCATACGCGCCGTCATTACATTCGTTGTCGCGTGCCGTATATAATATTTAAATTTTAATACGCGGCGTCGCTAATACATAGTAGCTGCGAAACAGCGCACCGTACGCACGGGCGAAAAGAGTTCGGTCGGCTTCGTCGTTGTCGTCGTCGTCGCCGCCGCAGCCGCAGCCGCCGCCGCCGCCGGGACAACCCGTTACTACGTTACGATACTAGACAGCGCTCCGAGCACATCTACGGGAGAGTTCGGTCGTCGTCGTCGTCGTCGTCGTCGTCGTCGTCGTCGTCGTCGTCGTCGTCGCCGCCGTCGTCGTCGTTGCCGCCGCCGTGTTACACAGTGTCACCGTCAGGGAGGAGTCTTCGTTTCGGTACGCACCATCGCAGCACGAGAAGGGGCAAGGTCAACGTCGCCAGCAGTGGGTCAACGACACCAAGCAGTAGGTCAGTGGAACAATTCAATTATACAGCGCACAATCTTATCACGCGGTAGACAACAACAATCAAGTGTCAACACAATCATGATGCAACAGTATTTACTATACGTCGTTTCGTAAGTTTTATTTGTAATTACTTGGGGCAGTTAAATTATCTAGTACTTATTTCTTTAGTATAATAATTATTGTTATTATTATTATTTTTTTTTCCTTATCTAGTATTGCTGGTATTGTTTTGCTAATTTAATTAAAAAAAAAAAAATCAAATCTAATCTAATTCAGTGGGATTTTCTTTTAAAAAAAAAATATAATAATAATTGGCTTCAGTATATTTAATTTATCTAATAATCAGGCCTTTTTGCTAGTGCATGTCGAACTCAGGGTCAAATGATGGCATTGATTTAAATTTAATAGATTTGGATAGCTCTAGTAGTGAGCCGTCTAGTGGTGAATTTTATGAACCAAGTAGTGGGGTCTTACAAAGGGCAAGGGATACAATAGACCGAACGGACGAACTGCTAGGGTCAACTAGGTATTTATTGAGGAGTCGAAAGACCAAGCCACACACAGAAACTCCAGAGCATCAACAAATTACAGAGCATCCAGAAAATCAACAACAATCAGCGCATACAGAAAATCAACAAAACTCAGAACTTCCAAAGCATCAGCGAAAAACAGAGCATCCAGAACCTCGACCAAATCGTGAAAAGCAACAATATTCACATAAGACAGAACATCAGAACAACCCAGAGCAACAAATAAGAAAGATGGATGACCAGCACAAATCTGTAGCTTCAGATTCTATGACGGAAGCACCCAAGGTTGGAGTAAGTGTCGAAGCAGCAATGCGAGTAGTACCGAACTTTGATGGGGCGAGCCCCGACCAGGCATACCACTTCTTAAGGGCATGCGATTTTGCAGTCAGGATGGTCAATCCAGAACAGATAGAGATGCTAGTACAGGGATTGATAATAAAGCTATCAGGAAGAGCATTGCGATCATTGAGGTACAAGGACATAACGACCTATAAGGAGTTCCGGAAAAATATTGTGGAAATGTCGGAAACGAAGAAGCTGCTTCCACAGTTACACATGAAATTACTAACATGTAGAATGAGTCCTGACGAAGGGGTACAGGAGTATTACAACAAAATGGAGCAACTGTTACACGATTTAATCGGCGCAACAATGGAAGGGGGAGGTTATACGAACGAAACGGACATTGACAGGCTGTTACACAATCAAGTGCTCAACGCTTTTATAAGTGGTCTACCCGAGTCTTATCGAATATTATTAAAAGCGCGAAGCCCTAAAAAACTGAGCGACGCACTGATATTCGCTTTAGAGGAGGAAACGGAACAGAACCTGGCAAAGGAAACACAATTATTTAGCCTGCAACTTAATGCCAAAAATCAGCAGCAACATTCGCCCAAACCCAACCCCGGAACGTCTAAACAAAATGAGAACAGAAAGAACGTCAGCGCCAATAAAGGTTGTTTCAAGTGTGGCAGAACTAACCATTTCGCTAAGGATTGCAGAGCCTCACAATGGGACCAAGAAAAGTATAAAGCCAGCCAGCAGAGCGGAAACCAAAATTCAAAAAATGCCGTTAAAACAGTATTAATATGCCGGTATTGTAAGAAAGTAGGACATGAATTGGAAGAGTGCCGGAAAAGGAAATATGTTAACAGCAAAAAGGAGAATCAACAAGAGAAGGCAACAGAGAATCAGGAAGCGGAAAACGGGCACGAGCCGAGCACAATCAGCGCGCGTTCGGTTCAGCAGATTCAAAGCGCTGTCTTAAGCCTGCAACGGCCCTCCACTTCTCAGCCACATTAATAAATAATTCGATCTCGCTCAGGATTGCTCAATGTATAAAGGAAAAAGTAAAGTTGCTGGTGGATACCGGTAGTGAAGTCAACATGATAAAGCTTTCAGAGTTAAAAAAAAATATTCTGGTCGATGAAACCACCATCTACAAGCTAACAGGAATCAATTCACAACCAGTGTTCACCTTAGGTTCAGTCTCCCTAAGTGTCCAACTTGGAACGAATGTTACGACTGCCACGTTCCAGGTCATACATGACAACTTTCCGATATCAGAAGCAGGAATCTTGGGCACCCCATTCCTTCGGGACAAGGAAATAAATATTAACTTCAGAACCTCTACGCTGTCGATAGAACCTATAAATCAGCCGGAACCTCCAGAACCTCCAGAACCTCAGAAGTTTTCACCAACATTAATCATCCAACCACGTTCAGAAACTCTCGTACCTGTTTTGACAGACGAAAAAGAGGGAACAACCCTAATAATACATGCACAGAGCATCGGAGAAGAGGGAATTTTATTGGGAAACATTATCAATTGTGTAAGGGATGGACAAGTTGTGGTTTCAATAATAAACCCATCAGAGGACTCCATAAAATTCTCCCCACCCCAGCTACGAGGTGTACAACATGAAGTCTTCAAGGAATCAAGCGTCTATCTCTGTAATCAAATAGAAGAGCAGGAAAGCAAGGCTAACCGAATGACAGAATTAGCAAAATATATCCAGACGGAGCATCTAAATCCTGAAGAACAGGCCAGCCTGTGGCGAATTTGTAAAAAGTATCAGGATCTGTTCCATCTCGAGGGGGAGCCACTATCGTTCACCACAGCAATTCAACATGAGATTAAAATTCCGGAGGGAACAGCTCCAGTAAACATCAGGCCATATAGGCTTCCTTACGCTCATCGGCAGGTGATAGTTGAACAAATGGAAAAGTTGGAAGAGGATAACATTATTCAACCATCAGAATCACCGTGGAATGCACCTCTTGTAGTAGTACCTAAGAAGCCAGATGCGAATGACAAAATACTAGCCCTAAGCCAAAGCAAAAGTCAGAACATCACCCTAAATTCAGAAAGAATGAGGATCATGCAGGTGGAAACAGATAATCAGATAGCAAAGATTTCACAGCATCAGGAAAAACTCGAAGAAAATCTTCAATATTTACAGGAGCAAACGAAAGTAATAGTACAAAAACTCGACCGTATAGAATTCAAGACAAGGTTACTAGAACAGGCACTTCTTTTCGAAATTCTACTTAACCAATACTCATACCAAACCCAAAATTTAATGTCCATAATCAATTCAGCGATGAATGGAAAAATACATACTAGCGTGTTTTCATCGGAGAGGTTCCTTACAGAATTGAGAGAAATTAAGATGAATCTACCAGCTGGAACAGCATTACCATTAGACATTAAAACAGAATCTCTAACAGAATTCCTCCAAATTTCGGACCTAACAATCTTTCATCAAGAGCAATACTTAGTTTTCTATATAGGAATACCTTTAATATCTGTTGAGGAGTATACAATGTACCACCCTATTTCACTACCCATCCAATATGATAAAAATATCATAGCCCTAATTGCCCCTGAGGTTGACTACCTGGCATTAAGTAATGATAACGAACATTTTATTTCATTAGAGGTTAGTCAATGGGAATCATGTGTCAAGGTGGGGGTATATACACTTTGTAAGGGTGATCAACCGATCCACTACCGAACGGGATCCGACTTGTGTGAGTTGTCACATCTAACTAACTTTCTTAACCCCCTGAAAGACTGTAGATTCAAACTGGTAACATTAGAGACACCTATTTGGCATCGGTTATCAAAGGCAAACTCTTGGCTGTATTATACTAAACCAGACCTATGTACAATTACGTGCACAGATCCTCCGCAGACCTTTAGAGTTGAGATCTCGGGTGTGGGTAGGTTGACCGCCTCGCCGTCTTGCGAAGTTCATACGGACAGCTGTGTACTCGTACCATTTTCTAAGACCAATAGAGATATACAGATAGATATAATACCAGGAAATCGAAAGTTTAATATAGAATCAATGTTGACAGAAACTCTTTGCTCTGTATTACCGCAGAACCTCACTAATGTAAAAATTTTTAAGGATTTGAACTCCCTAGCCCATAAAGCGATAGAATCGAGTAAACTCGAGCCCAAAACTATAGCACCATTGTTTATATTTAAAGTAGAATTCCACATAACCATTCTTTATGTAACAATAACCTTTTTATTAATATTTATAGGTACAATAGTTATAAAGTTTAGAAATAAGGTTGTAAAAATGTATAGTCCAGAGGTAGCAGACAATCTTTCAAATAATGACCAAGATAACCTTTAAGTTTATATAAAAAAAAAAATATATATATTTTGTATTGCCTTAAGATAAAAGTTAAGTTAAGTTAATTTAAGCATTACAGACACCATGTGGCGGTATTGTAACTAGGTGTACCCGTAGTTTAAGAGATTTGTAAAAGTAATGAATTAGGTCGCAGGGACTGCTCCAGTTTAACGCTGGGGGTATGTTGTATATGGGTGAGTGTGTATGTAGGCAAGTATGTATGTGTGTACATATATATATTATGTATACATGTATGTACGTAGTGTGTATGGAGGCTTGCATATAAACGCTCAGTTGTGTTGACTCAGGGGAAAATGAGTGTGTGACCATTTTGGTTCTCACGATGGCCTACGTGACCATTTCGGCTGGGTCAGCACATACCAAAGTCCCCGGGACAGACCGTTGCGACGGGCCCGGGCGGTGCCCGGGAGTCGGTCGAGTGAAGTCTGATGAGAAGAGTGAACGACACCAGCGTTACTCTGCAAAGCATCTTTTAAGTTTTATTACAGAGCGTCACGTATATTTTAATCAGAGCCTCTCATAGTATTAATTTATCAGTGTTAATATTTTATTCATTTATATTCTATACCGTGTTTAATTCAATAAATCGATAAGTATACATCTATTCAATCCTCGTGTTTCTACATTGTACACCAATACCCAAACTTTGAACGTCATTCGACGGTGGACTACACTTCACGTGTAATATCCTATCTTAATGTGATGACTACCTAGAGAACGGATTTAAATTCTTTGAAAAACAAGAAAAATGTCTAAAAAAAATATGATTTAATGCACTCAAACAGACACTTATTAAAAAAATTCACTAAAAAATTCTCTTAAAATTATTTTTAACATTAAAAAAATTCTTATTCTTATATGTATACATATGTATTTAAGTGTCTATATGTGTCAAAAATAATTTCGTTTGACAACCCGTATTATAGGTGGTTACGATGCGTCGATGCCATATTTATCTAATCGGTAAAAACATAACAATTAATAATAAAAACAGAAGTATGACAAGGCAAAATAAATAATATTAATTTTAACTGTATTCTTTTAGAATGAATTTTAACTCAACTTTTATAAAATGTTATCCATTCAGCATTCTTATATAAAAAATAATTTAAGAACATAAAAATGTACGAAAAATGTAAAAAAAAAATCAAATCCGTTCCCTATTGTTAACCTAAACTAAATGGTAGCGACGCGAAGGCGCGTAATGCGTATAATCCAGGGATGGCAATTTACATTATATTTGTAAAAACTGTAGGTACTTCTATAGTCCTATATACGTTTGTAATTGTACAGTTGTACATTACACGTTATTCTATATTATACGATCTACAATTTTCCAAAGATAACAATTCAAGTAGAGAATAATAATTATAACAAAAATAACTTAATAATATAGCTTAAAAAGTTATATGTTATTTTAATTAATTGTATTTCAAGTTGTTTTCTCCGAACCGACAATTTCGTTGCCAACATGTATGTATAAGAGGGCGTTAAGACCCATTTTTAAAATCTTTATTTTTGTAAATTTTAAAATCCTCAAAACAGTCAATTTACTTAAAAATAAAAATATAAAAAAACCTAATACTCGGCAGAATAATGTAATTATAGACGATAGCGTATGCATAGAGGCAAATGAATAATTGTACTCCCGATTCCCGGCATCCCGCCTACATGACCGCGTCGGTCTGCGATCGTTCTATGTTTTGTTATTGATATTATCGATAATAATACAATAATAATACCTATAATAATAATAATAATAATAATAATAATAAAAATAATAATAATAATAATACCTATGAAAATAACTGTCGCTGTATGTCGGTACCTACTCTATACCTGTATGCAGTTGCCAACTGCGTACATTAAAATTTATTAAATGGTAATAGACATGGTAAGTAAATTTAACTACTGAAAATAGTTAAAATGTTAGAAGTATTTTGACTCATTTTTATAAAAAAATAAAGAGTGATGTGCAAAACCTTAATATAATATGTAAAGTGTGTAGAAAACAATTTGAAGTACAATCAATTTTATAAAAATAGTATAATAAATTAAAATATTTTATATTTTATACCTACCTTTGTCGTTTATAATGTAATAATATTATACTCGTACATTAAATAAACAGTAAAATTTAAAAAAAAAAATGAATTTCCCATCAAGACTTCTTTCGTTGGCGACGTCTAAATGTCAAATAAAACTAAGTAAAAAGTGAAATGATCGGTATTGTCGAGTCGTATTGTCTTCAAATTGTATATGTACAACAAACAAAAATAAAACGAAATAAACCACAGACTGATTGCATATACCGAGCATTAACAGAATGATGCGATAAAATATTAATGTGATAAATCACTTTTCGACTAGCTATTTTTATAACTTATTACTATTATTGACCACGACCACAATATAATACCTATTAATAACAATAATAATGTCAATTTTGTATAAAATACAATAAATACTATTTCATCAACATAATATACTACTTTAGGTCTTCAATGTATATTTTTTTATTTAATTATTTAGCTATCTAGTTTTTATGACGTAAGCGCGGGGCCCTAAAATTCGCGCGGGGCCTAGGACAAATGTCCCAGTTGACCTACCCTAGGGCCGGCCCTGACCACACCGCACAGGGTGATGCCGCTAACCGTCAAGGCGTCAAACATTTGGTGTGGTTGGCCGGAATTTAAATTTAAATATATCATGCTGAAATCTGCTGTCACATGAAATTTGGAACGCTCTGTATAAAAACAATACTTATTTTATTTTATTTTTATTTTACCAACTAAAAGCATACAACAAAAATTATTACATAATATTTATACTACGGTTATATATGATTATATTGAAATGGTACTGAACCTTCAGGTGTCATAAAATAATCATTTTTTTCTCGTTGAGAGTTTAATGGATGTACTCAAAACTGTCTTCCTGATGTGATAGGTCACCTAACCGCCTAGGTTCATCCAAATGTCCAACTGCTTCAGCTGCACACAAAACTTTTAAAAGTGTACTGTTACTGTTGGACATTATTAAAGATCGTCTTTACTTCTCCGATGCTTTTGCAAAAATGAACCAAAATTAAATTTTAAAATATAGCGCCATAGAGTATAGTAAAATATAACGCCATAGAGTTATAAAAATGTTATTGCGTCACTTGATACAATTTACAGTCTCAGCCGATAATGAACTTAGGCGGCAACGACTGTAAGTTAACCGTCAAACGTTTGGTATGGTTGGCTGGAAACTATAGTTGATCCTGCGATTGTTGCGGGACCATGCAGCAGTAACAACGGCGATAGTTGACGTTGAGAAGATCTAATGATACGTTTGTTATCTGCAATCGTTTTCCTAATTTGTTTAACAAAACATTTCGGTAGTTCATCCTTATTGAAATTAAATTTTATTTGTTTAAAAATTATAAAGATTTGGTCGATACCTACTCTTCGGGACACGTTTTTGTTACAATAATAAAATTACTGTTGTCTATCTGGCGTTGCTGTTGACGAACGCGTCATCGTGTCATATTCTTTTTTAAAATTATTATTACATAATAATAGTAATTATATGACGTACTAGAATTATTATTAACAGCTAGATAATTAATAGGTGATGATATTATAAATATTCAACAGAGAAAAGGATGAAGTAGAAAAAGATGAATTTTACTCATTACTCAATAACGTCTGTAATGACATTCCGGCAAATAGTATACAAATTATTCTAGGAGATTTCGACGCGAAAATTAGGAAAGAAAATTACTTTAAACCTATAATAGTTATGCATAGCTTACACGAAATTTCGAATGACAATGGATGTAGACTAGTGGCTCTTGCCATGAAAGGGACCTTAGAATAAAAAGCACTATGTTTAAACACAAAAATATCCATAAAGGTTCGTGGAGGTCCGCTAACGGACTATATGTCAATCAAATTTATCATGTGTTGGTAAACTCAAGATTTGCAAATACAGTGCTAAACGTAAAAAGTGCACTGTGATATAGACCATAATATATTAGTAGTGGGTAAATTGAAATTTTCACTCAAAAAGACACGCAGTTAAAAGAAAATAGGAACTAAAGGGCGTTTTGATATTCAAAAACACGATGAGCCCATTTTTCGTGATATGTACCAATCACGGATAGACAGAAAAATAGGATCCCAATCAGTGGGGTGGTAAAATAAAGGAATAGAGGAAAGATGGAAAAAGCTGAAGAGTGTAATTCAAGACACAGCCGAAGAGGCGATAGGGAGAGAACGTCGAGTAAAGAAACCATGGTTCAATAAAATCCATACAGAGGAGAAAGATCGCTAAGAATAATTGGCTAAACGATTTGGATAATAGGAAAAAAATTGACACAGTACAAGACTAGGCAAAGGGAAGCAAGTAATATACTTCGATGCGAGAAAAGAAAACACGTACAAAATTTAAGAAGAGAAGCAGATCACAAAACTCGGAACTTATACAAGAAGATAAATGCTCTGAGTAAAAATTACAAGCGAGTCGAGCAATTTCTAAGAAACGAAGACGGTACACTAATTACGACTGATGATGAATTATCAGACAAGTGAGTTAGATACTTTAGCGAGCTCTTAAACTGTCCCGAACCTGAGGACCCATTCCCATTTGATGCAGGTTCCCCGAAAAACCTAACAAATTGCCCAGCTTCAACAAAAGAAGAGATTTTAATGCAAATAAGGTTTTTGAAGAACCACAAAGCCCCTGGAGAAGATGGAATTACTGGGGAACTGTTCACGAACACGGGAAATGAACTAACTGAGTATACATATATATATTTGTTGGTGAAGGAGATTTGGGTAAAGGAGATGATTCCCGAAGCTTGGAAAACGGCAATTATTTGTCCTATTTACAAGAACGGGGATAGAAAATTGTGTAGTAATTACAGACGTATATCCCTACTTAATGTCACGTATAAAATATTGTCAAACTGTATTTTAGACAGAGTGAGACCATGGGCAGACGAATTACCGGGAGACTATCAGGCAGGTTTTAGGAAAAATAGATCGACGATTGACCAAATATTCATATTAAGACTAATATTACAAAAGATGAGGGAATTTAATAAAGAAGTGCACATGATATTTATTGATTTTAAAAAGGCCTACGACTGTATTCATCGTGAACCTTTAATGTCTATACTAGAGCAATATGGTCTCCCACTAAAATTAGTCAACCTCATAAAGGCAAGCTCCATGAATATGGAAATAAAAGTACAGTTAGGAAACTCTTTATCAACAGCAGCCCAAGTAAGAACAGGATTAAGACAAGGAGACGCATTATCGCCCATTTTATTCAATGTAGCACTAGAAAAAGTGGTACAAAGTATTAGTTTTGAACATGGTGGTGTACAAATAGGTGAGACAAAGATAAGTCTTCTGACGTACGTGGATGATTTAGTGCTGTTAGCAGAAAATAAAGAAGAGCTCATCGAACAAACTCAAGAATTATTTGAGGCAGCAAAAAGAGTTGGGTTAGAAATAAACGTGGAAAAAACAAAGTACATGATAGCATAGAGGTCAGTGTTACCGGAGGATGTACACACTCATCTGGAAGTGGCGACATATTAATTTAACAGAGTACAGAAGTTACAGTACCTAGGTACACTATAACTCAAAATAATGAAATACAAGAGGAGATAAAATCAGGAATACATGCAGGCAATAGATGCTATTTTGGATTGAACAAGCTGTTTAAATCCAGAATATTGTCTTAGAATGTTAGAACCTAAAGATACAACTGTATAGAACACTTATTCGACCAGTGGTGATGTATGGATGCTAAGCTTGGACGCTTCATAAGATACAGCAGAATAACCTCTTAGTATTTGAACGAAAAGTTCTGAGGTCGATTTTTGGCCCTTGCATAGATAGTCATACAGGAGAGTGGAGAATCAGACAGAATGTAGAAATTAGAGAACTATATCAGAAACCAAACATAGTCGACGATATTAGAAAGAGACGGCTATTTTGGGCTGGCCACGCATGGCGTAAAGAAAGAGCCCTTGTACACAAGGTACTGTGTGGTTCTCCAAAAGGCGTAAGACCACTTGGTAGACCAAGGTTGAGGTGGGAAGACCAGGTGTCAAGCGGACTGAACCGGATGCTGATTGGAGAATCCTAGCAGAGGATAGAGAGAGATGGCATGGTATATGTTTGTCAGTACCTAACCCTTTCGGTACTAGCGGGACGTTCGAGTCCCGGACACTTTAATCGGTAATAGAAAATAAATGCCTTTATACATTGATATGTTCTGGCCTGGCGGGACATCAGAGTCCCGTCTAATACATGTTGAAAAAAAAAATGTGAAATATACTTATTCTTAGACTTATTATATTACATTATAGCTGGGAAAATCTAACCGTACTCTTATCTGCTAGTAATGGTATCTTTGTATATATATTTCGCGTATACAATCTATTTACAGACGATGCTAATCGTTGATTTATTTTTCAATACTTCTTAGCAACGAAATAAAATATATTTGGTCGTCATATTATCAGTATTTACGAAAATAATTAAGATTTATGTACCGGGACTCATATGTGCCGTCAGTCCGTACGTATGTCGTATACGCTGTCGTGCGCTCTTGCTGTCGCGCGCTCTCATTGTCGCAGTTCATAATATCAGTGTGTAATCGTCTCGTGTTCGGTGTTTTTTTTTTTATTTCACAAGTTTATGTTATTATGTCTAATTAATTCGTGTGTAAATTTATTTTTTTTAAATCAAAATGAGTGCTAAAAAAGTATCGGAGCTTGAGGAATGGCTAGCAATGGATATACCCGACGGTGAAGATTCTGAAGATGAATATGATGTGGATGACATCTTGACTAACGAAGAAGCTTAAAATGAGGTAAAAAAACTTGGTAAAAAGTTTTTGCATAATAAACAGCTTTCTGATGTAACTGAAATAGTTAACAATGACGACTTTATTATTTTTGATTTTCCTGAAAGTAATAATCAAAATCAATGTGCTTCATCAGGTTCGTCTATAGTAGATACTAGAACTTTGAGGTCCCAAACTTCTCAAATGCCTATTGTTGTAAATGTACCGGTTGATGGAGGTGTTATTCCTGAAAATATCGAACCTAATATCGAAATAAATCGATAGTGGAAAAAAAAAGATGAAATCACTGCTGATCTGCCCCAATATGACGTACAACAATTATTATATAATGAAAATATGTTTGCTGGTTGCAAAACTGCTACTGATGTTTTTCTAAAATTTATTCGCCCTATTGTCGACAATATAATTTTCCAAAGTAATCTTTACGCAACACAAAATAACAACAATTTGAAACTAACTGAAAAAGAACTATATGCATTTTTGGGAATAAATTTTTGCATGGGATACAATAAATTACCATCATATAAGTTATATTGGAATACTAGTGAAGATTTACATGTACGTTCGATTTCCAAAGCCATGTATAGGGATCAATTTCGAGAAATATTATCAAATATTCACGTTAATGACAATGCGAATTTACCTAATAATAATAAAGATAAATTATATAAATTACGTCCTATGATCGATACTCTAAACAAAATTTTTCCCAAAGCATATTATGGAACTCGTGAAATTAAGTGTTGACGAATCAATGATAAAATTTAAGGGGCGAAGCACAATTAAGCAGTATAATCCCATGAAGCCCATCAAACGCGGTTATAAATTATGGTGCATTGCGGATCAAAATGGTTACATTTTGAAATATTCAGTATACCAAGGCAAAAATGAAACTTTGGAACAAGAATTCGATAAGTATAATTTGGGCGAAAGAGTAGTACTTATGTTGACTAAACCTTTTTGGAAACAACAAAGAATCATAATGTTTGATAATTATTTTACATCAATTACACTTTAAGAAAGATTAAAAAATGAACAAACATTGGCTTGTGGTACTATACGAAATAATCGTAAAGGAATGCCACAAAATCTAAAATAAGATTCGGATATTAAGCGTGGAGATTTCGACCATAGATTTTCTACTTCTGGAATCGTCATATTTAAATGGAAAGATAATAAAGTTGTGTACTTGGCATCAAACTATCATGGTAATGAAACTACGACTGTACAACGAACTTCAAAAGATGGCTCAAAATCAAATGTTACGTGTCCGACTTTGGTAAAAGACTACAATGCGTTCATGGGAGGAGTAGACCACGCGGAACGACTGCGAGCTTTATATTGTGTTGATCGAAAATCAAAGAAGTGGTGGTTACGAATTTTCTGGGGCCTTCTGGACATAGTTTTTGTAAATGCATACGTTGTGTATTGTCAAATTTTTGGACAAACGGATGTATTAGAAGTTCGACGTTCAATCGCCCTCGGACTTATGGCTGAGTGTGACCCAACTTCCAAAAAGTCAATATGCATAAAAAGAACTCCCCCGACTGATCCTAACAATCGAAGGAAAAAAGCCATGTCCATTGTTAAAGACGTGAGATTGGGTAATAGGTATGACATCACAACATAATATATTATACTACGTCAACTACGAAGAAGAAGAAGAAGATATAAATATACTAACAAAATGTTTGGTGTATAACCTTCTTCTGTACACTTTTTAGTGTAAATATTGCACAACTATTAAAAATACTATATTAGAAACTAAATGAGTGCTAAGTAAATAATAATATTAATTAAACAAATAGGTATAAAAAACGCACAAGATTAGTGAAAGCAATACAGTAAAACAAATCTCCACATAGTTATTGGCTTGAAGGAGACCAATTTTATTCTCTCTATACTTTTTAAATTTTTTCAAATAAGAACACCCCACGTTGCGAATTGTTATCAGAGGCGCAGCCATAATATATGCCCTTCCCACGAAATTACTAGTTGTTTTCTGATTGGTCGCCATCGGTCGGCTAAAAAAATTGTTTTTTTTTTTTGTGCAAATGCTGTTATCAAATTGATTACATTGCATATATCTTTGGTACCGGGTAGAAAGGGCTAAAGTCAATTTGATCAACTTTTGAGACAGCAGTATAAATGTTTGAAAATTCCTACGTGTTAGTTCATTATATCCTTACATATTTAAGGTATTTTTATATTGTATATATTGCATTCTGAATACATGTCAGTGAGTGATTGATCTGAGCGTTATTACACAATACACACCGTCGCCGTGTTTCCCATAGGTCTTCCGAACAATTTCGGCTAACTCGAACGACAAATAATTGAATTCACGTCATCATCATCACCATGAACTAGATAATAATCTTAGTTCGTGATCGTCACGGTGGTTATAGGATTGTGATCCTTCGTCCCAATTTACAATACCTATTTGTGTGCGTTTTAAAGTGTTCATATAAAAATCGACGACGCGTTTGAAACGCGAAAAGTTCGAGCACCATCATTTGCACAACACACACACTCATATCTTTACAACCCCCGCCCACACACTACTCCTTCGTATACTGCAGTACTAATGCGTGTCTGTATCTTCATCATCGGCATAGATTAGTATATATTATATATATACGTATATATATAAAAGTGACAGGCCTAAATATCATTCAATCGAATATTTGAATTGTCTGACTTTTCTCGATAAAACGAATAAAATTACATAATGATAAACTAAATTGAATACTTATCGTTGTAAGATTATTACTCAATATATTTTAACCGTTATATATATATATATAATATATGTATAAAAATATACTGCTAGCATAATAACAAAAAACAAATTCAGAACTTGCAGTAAACAAAAAAAAGAAACCATCACAGAAATCATCAAAAGTCAATTCTACGACCTCAAAAATAAGTATTTAGGACAAGACATATATACCGACGTATCCAAAAGCGAACAAGGAGTAGGAATAGCAATCATAATCGACAAAGAAATAATAACATATAAACTGCAAAAGAAATGCTCAATCTATACCGTCGAAGCCATCGCCATAATATCAGCTCTTAAACATATTGAAAACTACCCTCAAAAAAACTTCAATATATTCACAGACTCCCAAGCTCCATCAATAGCCTCCAAAATATATTCCAAACCAACGACATTGTCGCCTACATTAGAAATCAAATCGATAATTGTCTTATTCTGTGATACTGCTAGCATAATAACAAAAAACAAATTTAACATACAGTTTGGGACATATAAGAAGCAGGATTTGTAACGGGCTACGAAGTGCACGGGTTCAGCTAGCATGTATATATATATAATATATACTATATATAGTGTCTACAGATAGTGTCCTATGGAGATCTAACAAATGAAATAACTTTTATTCTAATCAATATTTTTAAATACAATTCATAGACACCTGCACTACATCTAAATTTAATAAAGAAATTCCGAAACATTCAATAAAGCCAATTTTTAAATCTTATTTGGTAAAAAAATGTATTTGAGTAAAATGGTTGATTTTTTAATTGTTTTTAACTATCAATATTCTCATTAAGTAAATTATAATCGTTTATGTTACATACATTATAATTTCAAAAATATTTAAATTTACCTAGGTGCATATGGTATTTAAAAATGTTCATATAAAATAGTTTTAAAAAAAATGATATTTTTATGTTTCTATAACATAAAATATATCGTAATTTACTTAACGAGAATATTGATATTTGAAAAAAAAATTTAAAAAATCAGTCATTCGACTTTAATAATTTTTTTGATACTTGCTTGTTATCGCCCTGTCAGTACACCGTATACAATTTATCTCCCCGCCACTCTTGTTTGTAAGTTTGTTATCGCTCCGCCATATAGTTATCATGTTTAGCTCGTGATAGATGATCTATTTTGGGAAATATTTTAAGAAATAACTACACTTTGCGAGACATTTTTATATCATACTAATATAATATCAAATAATATATTAGTACCTACGTTGATGGCTTTTGACGCTTTTGTTATTATAATATTACCTATTTCGTTCAGACCAATATTAAATTACAATAATAAAATTAATTTTAGTGAATTACTTATGATTGTTTTCAACAGTTATACAGGAATTCAATTTTTACAAAAAAATAAAAGTGAGTGAAACTTGTGAAAACGGCCATATAATGATTATTCAGGGATCGCGATGGCGGTGTCAGAAAAGAAGTTGCCGGAAGGAAAAGGGTTTTAAGAGTTGGTAATTGACTAACTGGTTGTAAACTACCAATACACACAATTGTCCATTTCATATACTACTGAGCCCGAGAAATGTCTTCAGTAACATTTTGTAAACATGAACCTTATTATAATGAGGAAAAATGCTGTGGTCGACTGAAATAATTATCTACGCGAGGTATGTGTATGGAAGTTAGAAAATAATCAAAATAAAGAAATTGGTGGTCTAATCTTTTTGCCGAAATAGATGAAAGTTTATTTGTGCGTAGGAAAAATAATGCTGGACGTATTCTGTCACAGCAATGGATTATCGATGGGTTATGTCGGGAAACAAAGCGTGCTTTATAGTTAGTGTACCTGATCAATCAGAGAAAACATTGCTACCTATAATACAAAAATATATAAGACCAGGCTCAATAATTATGTCAGATTGTTGGAAAGCTTTTAATATTTTGCAGCAAGCGGGATTCCAACATAATACTGTTAATCACACCTATAATTTTGTTGATCCGGATATAGGGGCGCACAACCAAATCATTGAGTGGTTGTGGGGATCTGATAAATTGGGAAATAAAAAGCGTCGTGGAACTAATAGAAAATTATCTGGAAACATAATTGGCAGAATTTATGTGGAGAACACGTCTCGGAAAAAACGACGCATTTGAAACTATATTAAAAGATATTTCTGAGCTCTGGCCTCCTTTGTAAATTTATATTATTCTTTTTTAAATTTATAATTGTAATACATTTTTAAAATTTTTTTATTGTATTATAATATATATTTTATTTGTGGTAGGGCGATAACAAACAATAGTGGTGGGGAGATAAATTTTATACGGTGTACTGGTGGGTCGTTAACAAACAATAAGTACCTATTTTTTTACCAAAAAATTTTTTTTTAAATAAGATTTACAAATTGGCATATTGAATGTTTCGGAATAATTTTTATCAATTTTTAAATTTTTTATTTTCAGCATTAAAAATAAAAAATGCGTAAAGGTAAAATACCTCAAGAAAGAAGTTTTACATTAAAAAAAAAATACGTTGAAATGATATTAAAATAAGTGATAATGCTTTGAATAGCAATATACCAATGAACATAGGATTTATATATAGATTAAAAAAGGAGTAGTATATCAGTGGATGATATATAGATCGAAATACTCACAAGTCATAAAAATCGTGTGTTAAATGTTATAAACAAGAAGAAATAAGTAATAACTATAATGAGTAAGAATTATGAATTATGAATCGTGGACTCGTAGGTACCTAATAGTTTGATGTCTTTATACGGGTGTTACACTTTTACTACTATATTAATTATTATTATTAGCTAGTACCTAAAATATCTATTACTTTTTATCTTTACAATTTTTTACGAAAATCATAATAAATATTTTTTTTTCTAGTAATAATATTTCCATACAATGAAGTTATTACATTTATAAATAATATGTTTCTGGTTAATATGAAAGTTATCCAGACAATGTTATGAAATTGTGACTTTAATTTAACTATACGAGTATAGCCTATAGGTACACAGAGTTTCGTGTTATGAATTGAGAATTATATAGATTTATTATTTATATATACCACGAATCCTGACAAATTAGAAATTTACATTTTAATATTATAAAATTTAAATTTAATTACAGATTCTAATTTATCATGCTCCGAATATTATTCTGTTTCAGGAAATGAAATAAAAATGTATCGTGTCATCAAATAGGAGACTTGAAAATCGATGACGATGTATTACAGTATCTATCATCCGTGGCAAACGTATAAAATCGCATCGTCGTCGGCATTTGTCGGAGACGATTCACAATTTTTTTTTAATTTCATATTTCATCCTTCTCAAGTTATTTTCATAAAATAACTCGATACTTTCAGTTCAGAGTGAAATGAAAACAGATGAAGCGGAGAACAGTTCCTTGATATAGCGTCTGAACTCTAGAAATCACTCAGCTATATATAACCCGAAGATTCGATTTATGCGTAAGTTTGATAACCTATTCTTTTTGGGCTTAAATATTTTACTTTTTAGTATTAAAATTAATATTTGTTAATCGGTCAATCTGGATAATATAGTCACGTATTTAATTCCCTGCGCGCAACGCATAAACGACGACGACACATCCAGATCATATAGAATCATAATATATTTTAAAAATTGAATAGGTATTGTAAAAATATGAATGTGTGTGTTGATGGAAATGACGGTGCTCGAACTTTTGGCGTTTCAAACGGGTCGTCCATTTTTATATGAACACTTTAAAATTGGATCCAGACATAGGTACAAATACGTATTGTAAATTGGGACAAAGGATCACAATCCTATGACCACCGTTACGATCACGAACTAAGATTATTTTTTAGTTCGTGGTGATGATGATGACGTAAATTCAGTAATTTGTCGTTCGAGTTAGCTAAAATTGTTCGGAAGACCTATTGATTAATTCTTAATTTTTTTTTAATATCAATATTCGCGTTATGTAAATTACGATCTAGTTTATGTTAGAAACATAAAAATATCAAAAAATATAAATTTACCTAGGTGCATATTATGATATTTAAAAATGTTCATATAAAATATTTTTTTGAAATAATAATGATTCAAACGTAAACAACTAGATAGTAATTTACTTACGAGAATATTGATATTTAAAATTTTTTTTAAAAATCAGCTATTTGTGTTAAATACATTTTTTTACCATTCAAAATTTTCCAAATAATACTTTCAATAATTACTAGATTAAAGTGAACAATATTAAAATATATTAATTTATATTAATAACCACATACCATACTTAAAATATAATCATTAAGAAAACACCAAAACTATGAGTTATACACTGCATCTTAGTGCGTCTCATATATCTTCACTGTAATGCTCCGATCTCTGTAAAAATGCTGGGAAAATTTATATTTACATTTTTAGGAAGATTTGAGTTTTACATTATTGTATTTTCTTAACAAACTATCATAGAATGATAATTTTAATGCCAAAAGATTGGTCTTGCTTAAAACATATATAATATAAGCATTAAAGTACCATTCAAATTCGCAGGTCTGATTTCATAAATGACTACTTCATATAGGTACCCTTAAAAAGAGAATCTTTAACCATATATATTTTTTCATTAAGAACTGATTGCTGTAAACATTTAATGTATTATATTTCCCACGATGTACAGTAAAAATGCAGATATATTAGAAAGTAGGTAATAAGTTGAACACAACACACTTGTTGGGGTTAGATGAAAGATAATATTCTAAAGTAAGTATACCTACATGAGATATAGTAAATATAAAATAATGTCCAGATAATAGAAAACAACTTTTGAATTTAGTTAAGTACTCATTGGCGCAATTAGGGTCATTTTTTTTGCAATAAACTCATGTATATTTTGTCTATAAAATTTGCAACATTGAAAATAACTGAAAAATAAATAATAATTTTTGGGGTTAAGCCCCACCTCCTTAGTCCACACTTAGTTACGTCTAAATAAGTATTATATTAATTATTAATGGTGATTTGAGATTAGAAGCAACTTTTATTACCAATTATATTATATTTATTTAAATTTATAATATTGGAAAGAAATTAAATCTAGTGATGGGTGATTTTTTTCATAAAATATACAGTCTCAATTTCAGATATTTAACTTTTCGTCAAATATTATCAATTATAAATTATAATATATAATGTATATATTAATACTAATTAATACAAATAAATACTAATTATATATATATTATATTATTATACTATTATATATAATTATAATTTATAATACTTCTAGTTGGATTGGGAAGGAGTATATTCTACTAAGCAAATTTGTTTATTAAAATAGATAAACGATAGTAATGAAATACAATAACAGAATCAGGTAAATGGTTCTAGACAATATTTTTAAAACTTATATGTTGTTGCCACGTAATTGTATTTATTACTTAATATTTAATATTTTAAGTGACATACGTAATGTAATTATTATAATATTATATTATTATCTATTTATTATTTTTATTTATTTATAATTGAATTACATTAACAAGGTTTTTTACTGGGAATATATTATTAATAATATCTTTAGGGAATAAACTGATGAAATATAAAATTTAAAATATTCATGTATAAATTAAAATAAAATAATTTATAATCGACCTACCCAATAAATGATAATTTATTATATTTAATATTGATTAGGTATTAATTTCGTATTCGGAGAAAATGTTCTACTTGAAATTTTACAAACTAGTCGGTGCGTGCCATGGTCGGTACGGAAATTTGATGTACAAAAAGCAATAGGTAATCACTTTAATTTAAACCGACATTTTTATTTAATTGTTCATAAAAAAGTATATTTTAGGAAAAATATACAAGCGCTTCTAATATTTAAATACCATCTTAATCAATAATCGAATAAATAAATTTTAAAATATAATTAAAATAATACCTAGTATGTACTATTTATAAGTATCTTGTTTTACATAATTGTAAATTAAATCTAAACATTATTTTGGTTTAATTGTTTTATCACATTTCATTACTTCGATGAACAAATTGTAAACACGGTCATCTTTGATATAAAAGTTGTATTATAATATACATCTATGGATTTATTCTATTGAATTAATATAATATAATCTATGGCGATTGCCAAAGCCGTAACAGAAGACGCAGTCGACTAAAAATTCTATTATTTCATTTAGTTAACCAAGCAGACACTAACGAAAAATAAACTTTTCGTATAATTTTTTTTTTTTTCATAAATCACACTATTTTCAGACTTCAATTCAGCAAGCGTCGGAGTGTATACACGTCAAGGACTCCAATGAAGCCCGAAAGAATCGATATTTAAGGTAGATAGGTTTGTTTTCATGTCTATATTATTTTTCCAAGCACCGTAGACGGATATTTTAGTATTTTTGAAACGTATAAAGTATAAAATTCAAATGAAGTATTTTTTTACGGTCACCAGGCGTATATTATAGGATGATTATAATTGTATATCAATTACCTAGGTAGGTTCTTGAAATAGAGATTTCGGTTCAATTAATAGAATTAATGCCTTTTATAAATGATAAGTGATATTTCATATAGTATCACAATTTTATTTTATAATTAATTGTAATATTTTCCAAATCCAACGAAGAGAATAAATTATAATAAATTATAATTAATTATAATACAACATATATTTTATTATTATATTAGGTATATTATAGTTATATCTAACTTATAATGTTCACCATATGTATTGATCGTAGCAATGTTTAACATTGTACAACTAAAAAAAAAGTTCACTGAATGATTAACTGCCTATCTTGAGTCCTGACTAGTACCTAATGATCGACCCGTGTACTCGTTTATGAAAAATATACTAAAATACTTATATAGGTATCTATATAAATAGTAGTAGATACTCACAGGAGTTCTCATTTCTATAATTTATAAATTAAATTCTAAAATTTATTGGAATCGCATTTAATATTTATTTTCTAAAACACAATACCTATATCAAAAAAAAAAAAATAAGCGGGTAAGTCGTGGGTGTCGCTCTGCTGTACAGTAGGTTACTGTAATGGATGGGATTAAATTTGAATGCAATGATAGGTATCATTGTATACGAAAAACGATTCTGAACGGAGATGATTTGTCAGTCTAGGATATATTATATTTAAATATTGTCATATATTCTATTTTGAAACAAATATTTTATTTTTCAATTAAGACGCATTTTGCATAAGGCACGGTTAATTAATTAGTGTAGTTATCATAATTCATAATACCTTATATTATCATAGATATACGATTACCTGGTTTGAGGATAAATCGTTATCATTACGCGATTTCATAAAAATTTAAAACTCAAACGCTCAAAACATTTTTCCTATAATGACACTTCAAATTTTCTCTATAGCTATTTGAAGCAAAACTTATGGAAAACTTGGTGTTAAATTGTATAACCTTAGATATAAATACAAACAATATTATGAATTTTGAACTACAAAATAATTTGCAAATATTCATGGTTTTGACGAATTTTTGTCAATATTTGAAATTCAAATGCTAATAAAAATTTAATTTGAATTTCCGATGGACATTTTTTTTTGTGATAAAGATTGAAAAACTTGTAAGGAGCCTTGTATTAAATTTTCAAATCTTAGGTATAAAAGGAAAATTTTTTATGAATTTATAGAATAAAATAATTTACGAATTTTCGTGATTTTTACGTATGTTGTCAAAATTAAAATTTGAATGCATGTAAAAAAAAAATGTAGCTATATATTTCTTTTATTTTTCAACTGATATTGCAAAAGTATATTATGAGCCTTGTATTAAATTCTCAAATCTTAGAATTAAAAAGAAAAACTTTTATGAATTTCGATCTAAGATGATTTGAACATTGCCGTAATTTTTATGTATTTAGTCAAAATTTGAACTGTAAATGCTTATAAAAAAAATTTGTGACTATATATTTCTTTTATTTTTCAAATGCTATTGTAAAACTATTTTAGGAGCCTTGTATTAAATTATCAAATCTTAGGTATAAAAGGAAAATTTTTTATGAATTTCTAGGATAAAATAATTTACGAATTTTTGTGATTTTTACGTATGTTGTCAAGATTAAAATTTGAATACATGTAAAAAAAAAAAAATTGTGGCTATACATTTATTTTATTTTTCAACTGCTATTGTGAAAATATATTATGAGCCTTGTATTAAATTCTCAAATCTTAGAATTAAAAAGAAAAACTTTTATGAATTTCGATCTAAGATAATTTGAAAATTGCCGTAATTTTTACGTACTAAGTCAATATTTGAACTTCAAATACTAATAAAAATAAATTGTGCCTATGTATTCTTATAATTTTTTTAATCACTATAATAATAACGTATGAGGAACTTTGTATTAAATTTTCAAGTATTTTGATAGGGCCAAAAAATTTTTATCAACACTTTAAAAAAAAATTTTCAGAAAAATTGAAAATTTCAGTCGTCTATAAATATTTCAAAAAAAGTCAAAATATTTTGAAAATTAAATCATGTAAAGAAAATGCCAATCCTAATAACTGGTAAAATTTTCAAGTATCTAGGACTTATACTTTTTGAATAATAACAAATATTTAAAATCGTTTGAGGATAAATCGTTATCGTTACGTTATTTCGTAAAAATTTAAAATTTAAACGCACTTAAAATTTGTCCTATAATGATGCTTCGAGTTGTCTCTATAACTACTTTAAAGGAAAACTTATTGAAAACTTAGTGTTGTATTTTTAATCCTTAGTTAAAAACGCAAAAATTTTTATGATTTTTCAACTTCAAAATTACTTGAAAATTTTCACGTTTTCGACAGATTTCGTAAAATTTTGAATTATAAACGCTTATTAAAAAAAATCGTGACTTACGATTTTTAATTTTTTTTAGCCACAATAAGAACAACTCATAAGGAACCTTGTATTAAATTTTCAAGTTTTTTTGGTTGTCCAACATTTTTTTACCGACACTTCAAAAAAGAATTCTCAAAAAAGTCGAAAATTTCAGTGGTCTATAAATAACTCAAAAAAAGACAAAAATTTTTGAAAATTCAACTGTATATAGATAGCACTACTATAAACATTTGGTGAAAATTTCAAGTATTTACAGTGATTAGTTTTTGAATTACAACCATATAAAAAAATCGATTTGGTCGATAACTGATTTTACGTAAAAATTCCCGTTTTTCTGTCATTTTTTTTTTTTTGTTTATCTCGATTTTTTTTGAAAAATGTTGGAAAATGTTTACTTTTGACCTCTATAATGCACCAAGGATCTTCACTCTTACATCGGAAACCATCCCCAAAGTTTGAAATCGAAGCATTATTTCGACTAGTTATGCTGTACACAGACACAAAACAAAAAAAAAAAAAAAACACACACACATCATTGTAAAATCAATACATTCATCACTTCGTTCAGAATCTAAAATTAGTATACAATAAATTGAAATAATATTTATAAATTATTGAAATAAAATAAATACACCAACTAATAAGCAATTATAATAAATCCTTCTATTATTAAAATACAAATGAACCTATAAGTACCGGAGTTTTAGTAAATATCTAAATTATCGTTGTTAGAGAAAGAATATTAATAATGTGCGATAGACGGCTGCACCTGTAAAGCCGATGACGAATACGTGCGCGCACGGACGGCGGTCAACACGTTACGCGTCGGGCGTGTAGTTACTTATGTCGAAAACCGGTAGAGATCCCTGTAAGGAGGAGAGAGTGAGAGAGAGATAGTGGACTGTATAACTATAAGGACATGAATATAAGATAACTAATAACATTGAGTTTGATGGTGTGGCAATGTACAGAACAATATTTATTGTTGGCGTTCTGCAATTCAAATATCTTACGTACTAGTGTTAGTAGTAGTATTTGTCATGGCACGATCACAACTCGATCGGCAAAACACTACTATAATAATTCAATATATGATAATACAAAAAAAAAAACGTATGGGTCGCGTAATGCGAGTAATAAATGTAAACAATAACAAACAAGATAATCGTGTGTACGACCTGATACGAAGAAAGTTCGATGATACCACGGTGAGAGTGCGGCAACTGACCCGGTTCGACGGTGAGACGGTGACAACGGACGTTGAACTGGTGTGCAGCACTTGCACCTACGTCGAACGTGACGAACAGGTACGACGACACCACGTATATACGGCCGGTAACGACGGCGGGCGAAAACACGTGGGCGCGAATGCAAGTTAACAAATTCTGAGCACGGCTCGGGTTGCGGGACGGACGTCGTCCACAACGACACAACAATACAAAAAAAACTAGTTGATCGCACCGCGTTCGGTGAGTTCGCACTGCGTCAAGCGAACGGACGGAAACCACGTGGACGTGTAGGTGCACGGCCCGGGGCGCACAGCGAAAAGATCGGGCAGGCGAAAAAAAAATAAGCCGTGGGTTCGGCAAACACGGATCGCGGACGCGATGTGTTGGTGAGCGCGAGGGCTCGGGTGCACAAAAAAAAAACAATAAAACGCACAATGGTGATTTACGACGACGGGGCGTCGGTTCGCGACAAAGAGAAACATGCAGCTCGTGCAGTCTGCCTAGACGGCTGGAAAACGACAACGGCCAGCGGCGGCGCAACGGCGACGGGTGGCTAGATGCGACAGCGCGGTTCCCCACTTCGTGAGGTCCAAGTCCGCTCTCACAGCTTATCGGTGGCGGCGGACGCATATAATGCGCAAAAATATCATATGTCGATTATGTACCCAACATTTCCTCCCCGCGTTGAAAGACCAGGGCGTCTTTCAAGAGATCATCAAACATGAAGATGGACGTTGAAGTCAGATCGTACACATTACAAAAAAATACGGAGCAAAAATACATGATAAATAACAATTAAAATATCTACATAGTACCTGACACTCATCAGTAGACAAATACATAAATAACGTGAACCAGACTGTGACTGTTGCACAAAAAAAAAAAAAAAAAAAATTACAAAAATTTACATAATGAGGACCTTGGGAGATGAGGGCAAGTTTAGGGCTCGACTGGTAAACGCACAAGTTTCACGACCGGGCGCTTGTAGATACCGTCCCGAGTGCGCACGGACACGACACGGACAACATCATCGGCACCTGGGTGGACCTCGGTGACACGACCGAGCCGCCATTCGGTAGGTGGTCGAGATGGGGCCTCAACAATGACCATATCGTTGACCTTCAAATTTGGAGATGACTTGTACCATTTTGAACGACCTTGCAACGACGACAAGTACTCACGGGACCACCTCTTCCAGTAAGACTGGTGGCATTGGCGTATGAGTTGCCATCGGTTCAACCTATTAATCTTTATGTCAGTGATGTCACGTTCTGGTAGGGCGTGAATAGGTTCTCCGATCAAGAAATGCCCCGGAGTCAAGGCGCTTAAATCATGCGGGTCAGATGACGCCGGCGTGATTGGTCGAGAATTGAGGATACCCTCGACGCGGGTAGTCAAAGTAACAAATTCTTCATGAGTTAATATCTGCTGACCAATAACATGCTTGAGATGGACCTTGGCACTCTTAATTCCAGCTTCCCAAATGCCGCCGAAGTGCGGTGTGGCAGGCGGATTGAAATGCCACGTGCACGCCAGATGTGAAGAGATTCGATCCTGCTCTTTGGCGTTGCGAAATAGCAGTTTGAGTTGACGCGCAGCACCCACGTAATTCGTGCCGCAGTCAGAATAAATATCGGTAGGAATCCCACGTCTAGCGACAAAGCGATCCAAGGCCGCGAGAAACGCATCAGTGGTTAACTCTGTGACGATTTCGAGATGAACTGCCTTCACAGCCATACATACAAATAATGCCAGATATACTTTCACTGATTGGGCGCTGCGACGTTTATGCTCTTTCACAAGAAAAGGACCTCCATAGTCCATACCAACATGGGAAAATGGTCGATGAGGTCGAACTCGGTATGGCGGCAAATCGGCCATGATTGGCTGAGGACGGATGGCCTTGTGACGTGTGCACGGAACACAAGCAAAAATTTCACGACGCACTGCGGCGCGGCCAGACATGATCCAAAACCTCCTGTTCAACATTGACAATATCAGCTTCGGTCCGCCATGGAGGAACGACAAATGATAATGACGAATTAACAATGTCGTAAGATGTGAATCTCGTGGCAGCAGAATCGGGTGCTTCGAGTCAGGGTGTATAAAGGAAAAACGTAGACGGCCTCCGACTCTCAAAACTCCTGTCTCATCGACGTAGGGCGCTAATTGAGCTAACGACGGAGGTGATATCGTAGACTGTTTCTTCAACATGTTAATAAGTTCGGAAAAGTAATATTTTTGTGTCTGGCGTACGACAACGGATAGTGCAGTTTCGTATTCTAAAAACATTGGTGGCCCCGAACAAACGGGCTGTCGGCGTGAGCGACGTACAAAACGGAAAACGAACGAAAGGACACGTTGCATTCTGGCAAGCGATGAAAACCGAGTGAACAACTCAAGTGGAGATGACGATACATTGGCGACAAGAGTCGAAGTGACGTTAGGCCTGGTCTCGGGCAATTGGTCAGGACTCAATGGCGTGAATTTGGACTTGGGCCATTGCTCTTCCGGCCGTCGCAAAAACTCTGGGCCATTCCAATAAATATCCGATGACATCGCAGCCCTGGGTAGAAGCCCGCGGGAAGCAGGGTCCGCGGGATTCTCGGCGGTCGACACGTGACTCCACTTGCAGGCAGGGACAAGCTGGTGGATTTTGGCGATTCGATTAGTGATAAAAATCTTAAAATATTTTTGATCCGATGTCAGCCATGACAAAACGATGGATGAATCGGTCCAGGCACGAAGACAAGCTATGGAGATCTCGGACGACAGAACCTGACGGACATGGTGGAGTGTTTGAGCCAGCAATAGCGCCCCGCATAGTTCCAAACGTGGTATAGACGGAGAATCGTTGGCGACGGCAGTTTTGATAGGGGCGACCTTCGTTTTACATGTAATAAATTTGACTAATATGTCCCCCGCGGCGTCAACACTGCGCATGAATATGGTGGCCGCGTATCCTTTGGTCGATGCATCCGCGAAGCCCATCAATTGAATATCTTGCTGATGTACAGCCGGAATGTAACGAGGGATTGATAGGCCAAACACATCATTTAGCTCCAAACAAAATTGACGCCATGTCGATAATAACTCGTCGGTAATGAGATCATCCCACCCAAGCTTGCTGCACCACAGCGATTGCATAAAGCACTTTGCCCAAAGTAACAACGGACCCAGCGCGCCTATAGGATCAAACAAACGTGCTATGACTGAAAGGACTTGGCGTTTGGTTGAGGAAGTTTGTTGAACACTGGTATGGTAGGCGAAGTTGTCATTATTCGTGTTCCAATGAAGACCGAGGACTTTGACCGACTGCTCATCTCGTGGATCAAAGGATACGGAATCTATTCGATCTTCAGGACGGAGAGACTCGAGAATGAGGGCACTATTACTCGTCCACTTGCTCAACTCACAAGCTCCACCACGAAGTAAGTTGACAATATCGTTCTTTCGGCGTAATAATTGTTCTTCGGTGTCTGAACCTATAACAATGTCGTCCACATAAGCTGACTGAGTGAGAACACCCTTCGCCAACGGGAATCGGTGACCATCTTGGGCATCAAGTTCATGTAAGCACCGGATTGCAAGGTAGGGTGCACAGTTAAGGCCATAAGTGATGGTACATAGTTGAAATTCCTGCAGGTCATCGGTGGGGGAATCACGCCAGAATATGTGTTGGAATACGCGATCTTCCGAACGAATAAGGATTTGTCGGTACATCTTGACAATATCGGCGGTCAGAATGTATTTGTGTAATCGGCAACGCAGTAGAATGTCACGCAAATCCACTTGCAGTTTAGGTCCGGTGCACAAAACATCATTCAAAGAACGACCAGACGAAGAGACTGAGGAAGCGTCGAAGACGACTCGTATTTTTGACATATCACCATCGGACTTGAATACGGCGTGATGTGGAATGAAATAGATGCCCGGTGACGGGGCTGGCACCATGTGTCCCAGCGAACGATAGGTGGACATGAACTGGCGATACGCCGCATACAGCGCGGGATCCTTGGCCAATCGCTTTTCTAGATTATAGAATCTTTTCATTGCTATGGAACGCGAATCACCTAGCCCGTGACGCGATGTACCTTGCTGTTGAGTTGAACCGGTGAACAAATGGCGAAACGGTAGGGCGACACAAAATCGACCTGTCGTATCACGCGAGGTAGACTTTATAAAATATTCTTCGCACCACTGGTTTTCCGTGGTGGGCGACGACGGGGCGGCGGGTTCTTCGATCAACCAGAATTTTTTAATTAAATCGTCGATTGAAGACGGAGCGATTGCGGTGGTCAGCGTGACTGGAGGTGACTTGTTCGGAGTAGAAAATGAGCCGAAAATTATCCAGCCAAGCTGAGTGTCAAGGGCCGATGGTAAACCCGAGTGATGTTCCACACCCGCGTGTGGGCGGATCAGACTTGGTAGGATATCCGCACCGAATAGAACGTCGATGCGAGACGGGATGTCGAATTTGTCATCGGCGAATCGAAGGTGTTGATATTGTTGACGCACGGTCGCTGGTAACCGAGTAGCTGGCATGGCAGTGGTAATTTGTTTTAGAACAATTAAGTCAACAGACGGGAATAAATAATCTGGTTTAACGTGTGAGGAAAACTGACAGCTGGTTATACCTTGAACGTGGGACACAGGACTTTGTGCGAAACCTACGATGTCAGACTTGTAACGACGTTTCGAAAGTCCAAGCCGCGCTGCACAATCACCGGTCATGGCGGAAATCTGCGAGCCACTATCGAGCAGTGCGCGTACGCAGTGTACTTGTTCCCACGCATCCTTAATGTGAACAATCGCTGTACCTAGTACGACGGTAGAATTGGCGCAGGCGGCACCGACAAACGAGCTAGAGTCACCACTCGACGTGGTGGGTTGGGGTACCGGGTTACTATTCGAAGTCGTATTATCTACAATTGACGTTCGATTTTGTTCACGATGTAGTAGGGTGTGATGACGCTTACTGTTGCACGAAAAACAACCCTTGGTTGACGGACACGTATTGACCATATGACTCGAACTCAAACACGCGAAACACAATTTACGAGCTAATACAGCATCTCGTCGTTTATCAACAGTCATTCCGGTGAGTTTCGGACATTGATATATTCTATGATCGGGCTTATCACAATATAAACAATTCCTAGTCTTATATTTAGTCGAAGCGGACGTAGTAGCAGCGAACACTGATTTAGTCGATTTGGTATGTTTACCGCGAACATCCGGTTTTTCGAACGGTTTTTCGTTGCGACCGACTTTATTAGATTTGGTAAGATTTTCCAAAATCTTACATCGATGTTGCACAAAATTTACTAATTCGTCAAAAGTCGGAATAGTTGACTGTGACGTACTAGATTCGAACAGTTGTAAAGTGATCGGGTCGAGAACGCGAGAGCACATATGGAAAAGCAAAAAACTCGAAAGGTCAGCGACCCCCAGCGATTTAATTATTGATACATTTTCCTTAAATGTATTAACGAACTCAACTAAAGCTGGTAGTGATTCATGAGCGATTGGTTTAAAGGCGAATAATTTGTCCATGTGAGCGGAAGCTAACAAACGTTTATTGTTGTAACGCTCGGACAACGCGTCCCACGCGATCGGGTAATTAGCCGCGGACAACGGTATAGATTTAATAATAGCCAACGCTGAACCAGATAAACACGACAGTAGATGATGAAAACGCTGTGCGTCATCTATGTGTTGGTTATCATGTACGAGTGATATATATATATCGCGAAACGATCGCCACGATAGTAAGTTGCCGTCGAACATAGGTAATTTAATTTTTGGTAACGCGACGAATTGTTGTTGTGGCACGGAATTGGTGAACGACGAAGACGACGATTTACTTTCGGAAGTAGTCACGGGAACGGCACTCGCGACAATTGTTTTTATTTCAAGGCGTAAGGATTCCATGGAAGTAATCAACGGACGATCAGCCTGTTCAAACTCGGCAATACGGTCAACATCGATTAATGCATTAATAATGATATCTTGTTGGTGATGAAATTGTTCGACAAACCTATTTAGTTCCTCAGCGTGAATAATCAACGACGGTATTTTTCCAATATCAGCGCGTGCCTCTAATGCTGTGGCGTGAATATGTTTAACCGAATTTAATATATTATCGCGTTTGACGCGACTTCGCAGTAGAACTTTTTCCGGATCCTCTTCTTTCTTTGTTGGTGCCATGACGATACGGATTAAATTAATATGTGATGAGGTACGATTGTGACGAAGTAATTACACGAAAATAAAATCCGGCTCGAACGGACCAAAACAATGTGCGATAGACGGCTGCACCTGTAAAGCCGATGACGAATACGTGCGCGCACGGACGGCGGTCAACACGTTACGCGTCGGGCGTGTAGTTACTTATGTCGAAAACCGGTAGAGATCCCTGTAAGGAGGAGAGAGTGAGAGAGAGATAGTGGACTGTATAACTATAAGGACATGAATATAAGATAACTAATAACATTGAGTTTGATGGTGTGGCAATGTACAGAACAATATTTATTGTTGGCGTTCTGCAATTCAAATATCTTACGTACTAGTGTTAGTAGTAGTATTTGTCATGGCACGATCACAACTCGATCGGCAAAACACTACTATAATAATTCAATATATGATAATACAAAAAAAAAAACGTATGGGTCGCGTAATGCGAGTAATAAATGTAAACAATAACAAACAAGATAATCGTGTGTACGACCTGATACGAAGAAAGTTCGATGATACCACGGTGAGAGTGCGGCAACTGACCCGGTTCGACGGTGAGACGGTGACAACGGACGTTGAACTGGTGTGCAGCACTTGCACCTACGTCGAACGTGACGAACAGGTACGACGACACCACGTATATACGGCCGGTAACGACGGCGGGCGAAAACACGTGGGCGCGAATGCAAGTTAACAAATTCTGAGCACGGCTCGGGTTGCGGGACGGACGTCGTCCACAACGACACAACAATACAAAAAAAACTAGTTGATCGCACCGCGTTCGGTGAGTTCGCACTGCGTCAAGCGAACGGACGGAAACCACGTGGACGTGTAGGTGCACGGCCCGGGGCGCACAGCGAAAAGATCGGGCAGGCGAAAAAAAAATAAGCCGTGGGTTCGGCAAACACGGATCGCGGACGCGATGTGTTGGTGAGCGCGAGGGCTCGGGTGCACAAAAAAAAAACAATAAAACGCACAATGGTGATTTACGACGACGGGGCGTCGGTTCGCGACAAAGAGAAACATGCAGCTCGTGCAGTCTGCCTAGACGGCTGGAAAACGACAACGGCCAGCGGCGGCGCAACGGCGACGGGTGGCTAGATGCGACAGCGCGGTTCCCCACTTCGTGAGGTCCAAGTCCGCTCTCACAGCTTATCGGTGGCGGCGGACGCATATAATGCGCAAAAATATCATATGTCGATTATGTACCCAACAAATAATATTATACTCGTATAAAACTATAATACGGTCTTGAATAAAATATTTAAAACATAATTAAACACATAATAATTAGGTAGGCCGTAGGTAGGCAAGTCAAAACTTAAACATTATTCTCTATAAATTGAGAATGATATTTTATTTGCGGGTGAGACACATTCGAATTGCACACATAATTACACAGCATTTTATTAGAAACGGATAAACGTAAAACAGATTATTTACTTATCGTCACCAACGTCTGCACCGGGCAAACAGAAGATGACAACTGATCATTAAACGGGTTATTTTAGCTATATTATATTATTTAACTTTATTAAAATTTCAGATATGGTATTAATTTTCTAACTGAATATCTCATATTCAGCTGTGAAGCCTGTGTGAAATGTGTTGACAATGTTTCAAAGATGACATTTTATAGCAGATATTGATTCAGATATGGGGTGAGTAATTTTTATTTGTCAATAGGTTTCTTTTTATAACAGATGATTTTATATCAATAGTTTGTCTCGGCTTACGAATCTGAAGATTACAGACTGCAACCTTTACCTTACGATATTTTCTATTTTTTTTTTTTGTTTTTTGTTTGTTTCTTTAAATTCATTTACCTTGCGGGCGGCTCCGGCACTTTCCTACTCTTTTATTTTTTCATTAAAACTTAACTCTAATTGGTATTTTTTATAAATCTTTTCAACTTTAAAAACTTGTGCCTTCTTTTAAACAATCATTATTGATTGTCTAATTATAGTGAATGTTTTTTTTCGGTTTAAGGATCTGAGAGTACAGACTGAAATCTTCAGTGTATTCCTATACTATATAATCTTTCTCTATATTGTTAATTGATCAGAATCTTTCAATTAATTGTCTTGTAATCACTGGTATAACACTATTCCGGTTATCAATAAAATCGTGATAAAAATAAGGAAATTAGTCAGGTATAATATTTTTAAAATTTTCTTTTAATAATTTCCTCAGTGATATTTAAATATTTTCGAAATTATCAGGTACGATGACCTGTAGGCAGTATAGTGACTGGGCTAGTGAGAAGGGGAGGTGTAAGGGAGAGAGTGAAAAATGTAGAGAGAGATGGAGGAGAGGTTCAAGACGAGAGAAATAGTGTAAAGAGGTATTATAGTGAGAGTGTATGTAAGAAATAAAGAGTGTGAAGTGGTAGAGAGGATAGGGAGTGTGATCTAGTATTCTAGTGAGTAGGTGAGGCGTAGAGGCGTGATTAAGAGAGTGGGTGTGAGAGAAGGCGGTATAGCGAGAGAGAAATGTATAGGTCGTGGTAGAGGGTGTGAGGGAGAGAGAGTGAGAGAGAGGGTTTTAGAGGTAGAGTGTTAGATTAGGTTTGGTGGGATAAGGGGGAATGGTTAGGTAGACTAGTTATGTTAACAGTGCTGAATACGTAGGAAAGGAACTTGAAATGCAAAGGTCACTCGACTCTTTGGCTGAAACTAAGTACCAAGTTAATAGGTTTAAAACCTTCGACTTATGGGATAGAATAAAAAGAGCCATTTGGTTAAGAGGATGTAAGCACAATTTTTTCTTTCTGACAGGCGCAATATAGCAAATTTTTCGTTCATTTTAATTATAATAATTTTAATAACTTATAATATTAGAGTGAAATGAACGGTTAGATCATCATCTAGAGCATATCATAGGTTTTTATTATATTTTAATTCTTAAGCGAGTTTCGAGTATTTTAAAATATTCATAACTCGCTTCAAAATTGAGCCTATGAGATGCTCTAGATAAAAATCATAAGTACCTTTAAATTTTAAAAGAGTTCATTTCACTCTAGTTATATTATGGTTATAGTGAACGTAAAATGTACCATGTTGTGCGTGGGTCAGAGAGAAAAAAATACACTGACATCCTCTAAAGTGTTAGCAAGTTGAAAAACCTCTTGAATGTTTATTGTTAACATTATTACAGTCTTGTAATAGATACTTTTTAAAGTGTTCAAATTCAGCGGTGTGTTAAAATATCAGGGAGGGCTGTACTAGGGAGGTACTCGATATAATACGAAAAGTAAGTTATATAAGTTACTAAATAAAAAGTATGATTTTGATCATTATATATTGTTTCGTTAAAATATGAAATTGTTAATATATTATTATAAATTCTCATTCTCGAAATATTCATTAGAGGACTTCTAATTTAAAAAGTATTCGATTATCTACTTTACAAGACTGGATTTTGACTGCGATTAAAACAATAAAGGTGAAAGTAGGCATGATTGGAAGTAAAAGTAATAAGTAATAACTTTAGAGCGAAGACTTCTATGTACTAAAAATTCATCAAATATATGCAGTTGAATATGTCCTAAAAAAAAAATACATTCCTTTTATTACAATAAAAATTGCTTTATTCATATGTAATATATTATAAAATATGCAATATGCATTTAAAAATCATCATAAACTACCAGTACAAATTCAAATTCTTCATTCATATTTAATATACTGTAAAATTAGGTATACCTTGAATCATGAAATTATTTACCTATAAGTACCTGCAGATGTTCGATAAACTATCAAAATATGCACTAAAAACATTAAGAATTTGATCACAGTATACGTTTTGAAATATGATATTATGTACTTACTAAAAACAAAAAAACAAAAAAAAAAATGAAAAATGCATAAAAGTCCTTGCTCATCTTTTATTACGTATGGATATAGATATATTTCTAAACGGAAACCGGGGTACATAATCGGTAAACGGTTATAGTGTCATAATAATAAGCGATGTCCTTAAAACATAAAAAATATAAATAATAATATTTTGTTTTCAACTAATTACAATAAGCATTGCGCTCAAAATAATTATATTTTTATAAGCTTTTTATTGTAGGTACCTAAATAATGGAACAGTTTCGAAAAAATTAAAATATGTTGTTTTACGAAAAAAATACGTATAACAGTTCGTTAATCGTTAAAGTGAACTTTATAAATTTATGAAAATGCATGTACCTAACCTATTATATTACCAATTAAATAGAATAAAAACTATGAAATACCGCATCTTACTCAACTTAGAATGTTTCATATCTCACTGTAATGCCCCGGTCTCTGTAAAAATTATTTGAAAAAGTTAATAACTTTTGGTAAAATTTGAGTTTTAACTTATTAAATCTTCGCAACAAACTATCATAGAAAGCTTTTTTTAATGTCGAAGATTGGCCTTGATTAAAATATATAATTAAGCATTTAAGTAACTTTCAAACTCGCATGTGTGTTTAAGGTACCTAACTCCATATTATATATCTTTAAAAAAAGCGAATCTTTATTTGCAGTTAATATTTACTAATATACAATATTATAATGTAAGATATATTATAAAAATTTATAAATATTAGAAACTAATTAATTAAACTCAACACATAGTTTAACTTAGATGAATGATAATATTCTGGAATAGGTATATAGTGGACATAATATAATGATGTAAAATAAAGATTCGTAATAATGATTTGTCCAGATAAAAGTAAAACAGCTTTTGAATGTGGTAAAGATTTATAAGAATTACGTTATGAAATTAAAAGCAACTTTTATTATCAGTTATATAAAATTAATTCAAATCTCTAATATTGGAAAGATATAAGATCTGGTGATAGGTGATTTTTATTGAGAAATTCAGTCATTTTTAAACATATAATTTTAGTAGAGTATTGGAAACAATACTAGTTTTAATTGTTTACTTTTTGACTTATCTAATTGATTGTTTTAATTTAATAATTTTAGAAGTTTCAAAAAAAATATAGTTGTCTCGTAGGTATTTATTAACTATGCAATATTTTAAGTGGCATACGTATTGTAAATATTATCAAAATAAAAAAAATAAAAACATTCTTGAGCTTGATGAAAAATAGATGTACAAACACAATTTATCTTATATTATAATACATTATATTATGGATTCTACAAGTTTAAAAAGTAAATTTGGGGCCTGGTGTGGTACGGTGGTTGACCAAAGTCACTTATTATTACTTGTTCTGAGGTCAACGCATGGATGGGTATCACTAGCTCCCGGATGGGCGACCATCTGGGTTCTTAGTGACGAATCCTCGTCTTATTTACATGTGTTTCAAACCAAACTGTAAAACCAGGTTATGCAGTTGGTGCCTTGAAAAAAAAACCTTGCCTCTGGCCTGGTATGTATTTAACACAATAATCGTACGAATGCAGTAAAAATACTAAATATTACATTACAAAAAGTTTAATTGGGTCTGGTGTGGCGCGATGGTTGGCCGTAGTCTTCAATGGTGTCAAGCATCGCCTGGCGTCACTAGCTCCCGGATGGGCGACCACCTGGGTTCTTAGTGACGAATCCTTTCCCCGCATACACACGTGTTTTTAAACAACCAGTAACTACCTACAAAATGCTAATGGCCATGGTTGGAAATAATATGCTAATGTTAAAAAAAGTTTATTATGAAATTATAAAAATAATACAAATCGAATATTGTAATAAGAATATAAGAAATTATAGTTCATATAGTAAAACTTTCCAAAAATAATAATTAAGAATAAGTATTAATTTTAGATATTTTAGACGATTAAATTTTTTTCTAGACACTTATCTTATTAAATATTACATCAATATCTCATAATAAATACAAATACCACGACGAAAAAATTACCTATCACTCAACAAAATGTTATGCCAAAATAATAAATAATACTTCTTAATGTAAAAAAAAAATTGGGTACAAATTTTTTTTTTAGATTATTTCATGTAAAAATTATTCAAAATTGTAATAATTCAACTTCTGGTGTTGAGGTTTATTTTTTTAGGTACCATATAAAAATTAATTTATCATGATGCCACGTGACGTTTCTGGGGCTGGAAAACAATAATAACTATAATTTTAATGTTATAATAAGGGTCAGAATTTAGATAATAACGAGTTTATATATACTTTACTTATATTTCTAAGAAGTTTTACTTTGATGTGGACGTCTCGTCTGTTCAAAAGTATTCAGTTATTCTTACAAGTGCGAAACATAAAAATTATGTTCAGTAGTTATCAATAGGATGGTCAGCTTTTAATTGTAATGAAAGATAAATTCTCTTCAATAGGACTTAAAATACATACAAGTAAACCATTAATACTTATTAGTTATTACTTCTACAATTTACATCCAATCGTTCTTTAAAAATTAGATCTCAGTTGTTGATTAGATCACATACTACATATAAATGTGCACAATAAAGATGGGCAAGTCTCTATTCATGTGTTATCTAGTTGTACCGAAGCCCTAAAAATCTAGTAGTGCGAAAAATATTTTAAGAAGCCCAATATCTTATGAGATAATATCGGTAAAAATAATGGCGTAAAGGGGAAACAAAAGTGATCAATATAAAGCGGTTTTATCCTAAATTTTCAAAATTTGTCGGGCCATGGTATTTTCTAATGGATATTCTTAAATAGGTTAACAATCAAGAGATCAACTTGATAAGCAAACACTTACATCGGAAACCAACTCGGAATCTTTTTATTTAAAGTGTCCTAGTTAACCATCCGTTTGTCACGCGTTACCCAAATGCATTTTATTGTTCTACGATCATTCAGATTAATGCCTACAACCCAGTGTCGTAGTCAGCCTTCCAGGAGGAATATTGGGTGTATAGTACTGTATACACTTTACCCTCCCAAAATCCTAACCCTGACTACGGCACTGCCTTCCCCGCGTGATGAGTAGATGGTTAATTAAGTCTAAGAAGGTTAGGTTAGGTACCTATGGATAGACTATGGTCAGTTAAAGCTATGGTGATGATAGATGACTATCATCACTTGTCGTAACCTTTGCAATGATCTTTTCCTACTAACTATATCAAGGTATTCGACATTGTAAACATAACAATTAATGAAAATATATAAAAATTACTGAGGAAAATATTAACACAACTTAATATTTAAAACTAATAACTACTTAATATTTAATATTAAATTTACACCGGATGAATGTTTCCATAATTTTTAACACGGTTTTAAAGCTTTAGTAATAATTCTATCATGATTTAATTATTTTTAATTGTTGTTTTGGTTTTGTTTATCTTGAGGTTACATACTGCGGACTTTAGTGTGCAATCTTAATGAAAAATTTTTTTTTTGTTTCTTGAAAAATATTTGCCTGCGGGCGCCAAACCTCCCTTTCCATTTTTTTAACTCAAGTAAACTATACATACTAAAGTCTTTAGTGTGTATAACAGATTTAGAATATTTGTAAATTTTTTTTTTCATTCTTGAAAAACATTTGCCTGCGGGCGCCAAACCTCCCTTTCAATTTTTTTTTTGAAATTCCATTTAACTTAATTTAATTTGAGTACTAAATTTTTAAATTTTTATATTGATGTTGCCTTCAAATAATAATTTTATCATGTTTTAATTATTGTTAATAGTTTTTTTGGTTTTGATTATCTTGAGATTACAAACTGCAATTTTAAGTGTATAATCCTAATGTAGATTTTTTTTTAAATATTTTTTTTTTCATTCTTGAAAAACATTTGCCTTCGGGCGCCAAACCTCCCTTTCAATTTTTTTTTTGAAATTCCATTTAACTTAATTTAATTTGAGTACTAAATTTTTAAATTTTTATATTGATGTTGCCTTCAAATAATAATTTTATCATGTTTTAATTATTGTTAATAGTTTTTTTGGTTTTGATTATCTTGAGATTACAAACTGCAATTTTAAGTGTATAATCCTAATGTAGATTTTTTTTTAAATATTTTTTTTTTTCATTCTTGAAAAACATTTGCCTTCGGGCGCCAAACCTCCCTTTCCATTTTTTTTTTTTTTTTTTAAATCGATTTAACTCAAGTAAACTATACATACTAAAGTCTTTAGTGTGTATAACAGATTTAGAATATTTGTAAATTTTTTTTTTCATTCTTGAAAAACATTTGCCTGCGGGCGCCAAACCTCCCTTTCAATTTTTTTTTTGAAATTCCATTTAACTTAATTTAATTTGAGTACTAAATTTTTAAATTTTTATATTGATGTTGCCTTCAAATAATAATTTTATCATGTTTTAATTATTGTTAATAGTTTTTTTGGTTTTGATTATCTTGAGATTACAAACTGCAATTTTAAGTGTATAATCCTAATGTAGATTTTTTTTTAAATATTTTTTTTTTTCATTCTTGAAAAACATTTGCCTTCGGGCGCCAAATCTCCCTTTCCATTTTTTTTTTTTTTTTTTTTTTTGAATCGATTTTACTCAAGTAAACTCAATACTAAACTTTTTTTTAATAATCAATTTAACCTCATTTAATTTGAATACTCAATTTTTAAATTTTCATACCAATGTGCCTTTCAAATAATAATTTCATCATGGTTATCTTGAGGTTACATACTGCAATTTTAAGTGTATAATGCTAATGTTATATTTTTTCAAATTATTCTTTTCATTCTTGAAACACATTTGCCTGCGGGCCTCTTAGCTCCCTTTCCATTTTTTTTTTTGTGAATATCAATTTAAGTTTATTTAACTTTATATAGGGTATAATGTAATATTCTCTTAACACATAATTCCCTTATTATGGTATTTCCTTAATTTTAAATTCCCTTAATATATCCGGATATTCCCTTAATATGTTATTCCTTAATATAACTGGATATTATCTTTATTTAAAATTCCCCTAATATTATCTGTATATACCTATAATTAAGGGAATTTTAAAATAGAGGGGATTTTTTTAATTAAAGGAATATTTCAAATATGGATGTATCCGGAAATATTAAGGGAATTTTATTTTCAACTTTAATGTTTAGGGGAAATTATCCGAAAGATCATGGGAAATTTATCCGAAATAAAAATTGGAAATTATCCGAAATCTTTATGGGATATTATCCGAAAGATTAAAGGAAAATTATCCGAAATGTTTTATGATTATTATCCGAAATAAAAATTTGAAATTATCCGAAATATTTAGGGGATATTATCCAAAATATCCCCTAAATATTTCGGATAATTTCAAATTTTTATTTCGGATAATAATCATAAAACATTTCGGATAATTTTCCTTTAATCTTTCGGATAATATCCCATAAAGATTTCGGATAATTTCCAATTTTTATTTCGGATAAATTTCCCATGATCTTTCGGATAATTTCCCCTAAACATTAAAGTTGAAAATAAAATTCCCTTAATATTTCCGGATACATCCATATTTGAAATATTCCTTTAATTAAAAAAATCCCCTCTATTTTAAAATTCCCTTAATTATAGGTATATACAGATAATATTAGGGGAATTTTAAATAAAGATAATATCCAGTTATATTAAGGAATAACATATTAAGGGAATATCCGGATATATTAAGGGAATTTAAAATTAAGGAAATACCATAATAAGGGAATTATGTGTTAAGAGAATATTACATTATACCCTATATAAAGTTAAATAAACTTAAATTGATATTCACAAAAAAAAAAATGGAAAGGGAGCTAAGAGGCCCGCAGGCAAATGTGTTTCAAGAATGAAAAGAATAATTTGAAAAAATATAACATTAGCATTATACACTTAAAATTGCAGTATGTAACCTCAAGATAACCATGATGAAATTATTATTTGAAAGGCACATTGGTATGAAAATTTAAAAATTGAGTATTCAAATTAAATGAGGTTAAATTGATTATTAAAAAAAAGTTTAGTATTGAGTTTACTTGAGTAAAATCGATTCAAAAAAAAAAAAAAAAAAAAAAAATGGAAAGGGAGGTTTGGCGCCCGAAGGCAAATGTTTTTCAAGAATGAAAATAAAATATTTAAAAAAAAATCTACATTAGGATTATACATATAAAATTGCAGTTTGTAATCTCAAGGTAATCAAAACCAAAAAAACTATTAACAATAATTAAAACATGATAAAATTATTATTTGAAGGCAACATCAATATAAAAATTTAAAAATTTAGTACTCAAATTAAATTAAGTTAAATGGAATTTCAAAAAAAAAATTGAAAGGGAGGTTTGGCGCCCGCAGGCAAATGTTTTTCAAGAATGAAAAAAAAAATTTACAAATATTCTAAATCTGTTATACACACTAAAGACTTTAGTATGTATAGTTTACTTGAGTTAAATCGATTTAAAAAAAAAAAAAAAAAAAAAAAATGGAAAGGGAGGTTTGGCGCCCGAAGGCAAATGTTTTTCAAGAATGAAAAAAAAAAATATTTAAAAAAAAATCTACATTAGGATTATACACTTAAAATTGCAGTTTGTAATCTCAAGATAATCAAAACCAAAAAAACTATTAACAATAATTAAAACATGATAAAATTATTATTTGAAGGCAACATCAATATAAAAATTTAAAAATTTAGTACTCAAATTAAATTAAGTTAAATGGAATTTCAAAAAAAAAATTGAAAGGGAGGTTTGGCGCCCGCAGGCAAATGTTTTTCAAGAATGAAAAAAAAAATTTACAAATATTCTAAATCTGTTATACACACTAAAGACTTTAGTATGTATAGTTTACTTGAGTTAAATCGATTTAAAAAAAAAAAAAAAAAATGGAAAGGGAGGTTTGGCGCCCGAAGGCAAATGTTTTTCAAGAATGAAAAAAAAAAATATTTAAAAAAAAATCTACATTAGGATTATACACTTAAAATTGCAGTTTGTAATCTCAAGATAATCAAAACCAAAAAAACTATTAACAATAATTAAAACATGATAAAATTATTATTTGAAGGCAACATCAATATAAAAATTTAAAAATTTAGTACTCAAATTAAATTAAGTTAAATGGAATTTCAAAAAAAAAATTGAAAGGGAGGTTTGGCGCCCGAAGGCAAATGTTTTTCAAGAATGAAAAAAAAAATATTTAAAAAAAAATCTACATTAGGATTATACACTTAAAATTGCAGTTTGTAATCTCAAGATAATCAAAACCAAAAAAACTATTAACAATAATTAAAACATGATAAAATTATTATTTGAAGGCAACATCAATATAAAAATTTAAAAATTTAGTACTCAAATTAAATTAAGTTAAATGGAATTTCAAAAAAAAAATTGAAAGGGAGGTTTGGCGCCCGCAGGCAAATGTTTTTCAAGAATGAAAAAAAAAATTTACAAATATTCTAAATCTGTTATACACACTAAAGACTTTAGTATGTATAGTTTACTTGAGTTAAATCGATTTAAAAAAAAAAAAAAAAAATGGAAAGGGAGGTTTGGCGCCCGAAGGCAAATGTTTTTCAAGAATGAAAAAAAAAAATATTTAAAAAAAAATCTACATTAGGATTATACACTTAAAATTGCAGTTTGTAATCTCAAGATAATCAAAACCAAAAAAACTATTAACAATAATTAAAACATGATAAAATTATTATTTGAAGGCAACATCAATATAAAAATTTAAAAATTTAGTACTCAAATTAAATTAAGTTAAATGGAATTTCAAAAAAAAAATTGAAAGGGAGGTTTGGCGCCCGAAGGCAAATGTTTTTCAAGAATGAAAAAAAAAATATTTAAAAAAAAATCTACATTAGGATTATACACTTAAAATTGCAGTTTGTAATCTCAAGATAATCAAAACCAAAAAAACTATTAACAATAATTAAAACATGATAAAATTATTATTTGAAGGCAACATCAATATAAAAATTTAAAAATTTAGTACTCAAATTAAATTAAGTTAAATGGAATTTCAAAAAAAAAATTGAAAGGGAGGTTTGGCGCCCGCAGGCAAATGTTTTTCAAGAATGAAAAAAAAAATTTACAAATATTCTAAATCTGTTATACACACTAAAGACTTTAGTATGTATAGTTTACTTGAGTTAAAAAAATGGAAAGGGAGGTTTGGCGCCCGCAGGCAAATATTTTTCAAGAAACAAAAAAAAAATTTTTCATTAAGATTGCACACTAAAGTCCGCAGTATGTAACCTCAAGATAAACAAAACCAAAACAACAATTAAAAATAATTAAATCATGATAGAATTATTACTAAAGCTTTAAAACCGTGTTAAAAATTATGGAAACATTCATCCGGTGTAAATTTAATATTAAATATTAAGTAGTTATTAATTTTAAATATTAAGTTGTGTTAATATTTTCCTCAGTAATTTTTATATATTTTCATTAATTGTTATGTTTACAATGTCGAATACCTTGATATAGTTAGTAGGAAAAGATCATTGCAAAGGTTACGACAAGTGATGATAGTCATCTATCATCACCATAGCTTTAACTGACCATAGTCTATCCATAGGTACCTAACCTAACCTTCTTAGACTTAATTAACCATCTACTCATCACGCGGGGAAGGCAGTGCCGTAGTCAGGGTTAGGATTTTGGGAGGGTAAAGTGTATACAGTACTATACACCCAATATTCCTCCTGGAAGGCTGACTACGACACTGGGTTGTAGGCATTAATCTGAATGATCGTAGAACAATAAAATGCATTTGGGTAACGCGTGACAAACGGATGGTTAACTAGGACACTTTAAATAAAAAGATTCCGAGTTGGTTTCCGATGTAAGTGTTTGCTTATCAAGTTGATCTCTTGATTGTTAACCTATTTAAGAATATCCATTAGAAAATACCATGGCCCGACAAATTTTGAAAATTTAGGATAAAACCGCTTTATATTGATCACTTTTGTTTCCCCTTTACGCCATTATTTTTACCGATATTATCTCATAAGATATTGGGCTTCTTAAAATATTTTTCGCACTACTAGATTTTTAGGGCTTCGGTACAACTAGATAACACATGAATAGAGACTTGCCCATCTTTATTGTGCACATTTATATGTAGTATGTGATCTAATCAACAACTGAGATCTAATTTTTAAAGAACGATTGGATGTAAATTGTAGAAGTAATAACTAATAAGTATTAATGGTTTACTTGTATGTATTTTAAGTCCTATTGAAGAGAATTTATCTTTCATTACAATTAAAAGCTGACCATCCTATTGATAACTACTGAACATAATTTTTATGTTTCGCACTTGTAAGAATAACTGAATACTTTTGAACAGACGAGACGTCCACATCAAAGTAAAACTTCTTAGAAATATAAGTAAAGTATATATAAACTCGTTATTATCTAAATTCTGACCCTTATTATAACATTAAAATTATAGTTATTATTGTTTTCCAGCCCCAGAAACGTCACGTGGCATCATGATAAATTAATTTTTATATGGTACCTAAAAAAATAAACCTCAACACCAGAAGTTGAATTATTACAATTTTGAATAATTTTTACATGAAATAATCTAAAAAAAAAATTTGTACCCAATTTTTTTTTTACATTAAGAAGTATTATTTATTATTTTGGCATAACATTTTGTTGAGTGATAGGTAATTTTTTCGTCGTGGTATTTGTATTTATTATGAGATATTGATGTAATATTTAATAAGATAAGTGTCTAGAAAAAAATTTAATCGTCTAAAATATCTAAAATTAATACTTATTCTTAATTATTATTTTTGGAAAGTTTTACTATATGAACTATAATTTCTTATATTCTTATTACAATATTCGATTTGTATTATTTTTATAATTTCATAATAAACTTTTTTTAACATTAGCATATTATTTCCAACCATGGCCATTAGCATTTTGTAGGTAGTTACTGGTTGTTTAAAAACACGTGTGTATGCGGGGAAAGGATTCGTCACTAAGAACCCAGGTGGTCGCCCATCCGGGAGCTAGTGACGCCAGGCGATGCTTGACACCATTGAAGACTACGGCCAACCATCGCGCCACACCAGACCCAATTAAACTTTTTGTAATGTAATATTTAGTATTTTTACTGCATTCGTACGATTATTGTGTTAAATACATACCAGGCCAGAGGCAAGGTTTTTTTTTCAAGGCACCAACTGCATAACCTGGTTTTACAGTTTGGTTTGAAACACATGTAAATAAGACGAGGATTCGTCACTAAGAACCCAGATGGTCGCCCATCCGGGAGCTAGTGATACCCATCCATGCGTTGACCTCAGAACAAGTAATAATAAGTGACTTTGGTCAACCACCGTACCACACCAGGCCCCAAATTTACTTTTTAAACTTGTAGAATCCATAATATAATGTATTATAATATAAGATAAATTGTGTTTGTACATCTATTTTTCATCAAGCTCAAGAATGTTTTTATTTTTTTTATTTTGATAATATTTACAATACGTATGCCACTTAAAATATTGCATAGTTAATAAATACCTACGAGACAACTATATTTTTTTTGAAACTTCTAAAATTATTAAATTAAAACAATCAATTAGATAAGTCAAAAAGTAAACAATTAAAACTAGTATTGTTTCCAATACTCTACTAAAATTATATGTTTAAAAATGACTGAATTTCTCAATAAAAATCACCTATCACCAGATCTTATATCTTTCCAATATTAGAGATTTGAATTAATTTTATATAACTGATAATAAAAGTTGCTTTTAATTTCATAACGTAATTCTTATAAATCTTTACCACATTCAAAAGCTGTTTTACTTTTATCTGGACAAATCATTATTACGAATCTTTATTTTACATCATTATATTATGTCCACTATATACCTATTCCAGAATATTATCATTCATCTAAGTTAAACTATGTGTTGAGTTTAATTAATTAGTTTCTAATATTTATAAATTTTTATAATATATCTTACATTATAATATTGTATATTAGTAAATATTAACTGCAAATAAAGATTCGCTTTTTTTAAAGATATATAATATGGAGTTAGGTACCTTAAACACACATGCGAGTTTGAAAGTTACTTAAATGCTTAATTATATATTTTAATCAAGGCCAATCTTCGACATTAAAAAAAGCTTTCTATGATAGTTTGTTGCGAAGATTTAATAAGTTAAAACTCAAATTTTACCAAAAGTTATTAACTTTTTCAAATAATTTTTACAGAGACCGGGGCATTACAGTGAGATATGAAACATTCTAAGTTGAGTAAGATGCGGTATTTCATAGTTTTTATTCTATTTAATTGGTAATATAATAGGTTAGGTACATGCATTTTCATAAATTTATAAAGTTCACTTTAACGATTAACGAACTGTTATACGTATTTTTTTCGTAAAACAACATATTTTAATTTTTTCGAAACTGTTCCATTATTTAGGTACCTACAATAAAAAGCTTATAAAAATATAATTATTTTGAGCGCAATGCTTATTGTAATTAGTTGAAAACAAAATATTATTATTTATATTTTTTATGTTTTAAGGACATCGCTTATTATTATGACACTATAACCGTTTACCGATTATGTACCCCGGTTTCCGTTTAGAAATATATCTATATCCATACGTAATAAAAGATGAGCAAGGACTTTTATGCATTTTTCATTTTTTTTTTTGTTTTTTTGTTTTTAGTAAGTACATAATATCATATTTCAAAACGTATACTGTGATCAAATTCTTAATGTTTTTAGTGCATATTTTGATAGTTTATCGAACATCTGCAGGTACTTATAGGTAAATAATTTCATGATTCAAGGTATACCTAATTTTACAGTATATTAAATATGAATGAAGAATTTGAATTTGTACTGGTAGTTTATGATGATTTTTAAATGCATATTGCATATTTTATAATATATTACATATGAATAAAGCAATTTTTATTGTAATAAAAGGAATGTATTTTTTTTTTAGGACATATTCAACTGCATATATTTGATGAATTTTTAGTACATAGAAGTCTTCGCTCTAAAGTTATTACTTATTACTTTTACTTCCAATCATGCCTACTTTCACCTTTATTGTTTTAATCGCAGTCAAAATCCAGTCTTGTAAAGTAGATAATCGAATACTTTTTAAATTAGAAGTCCTCTAATGAATATTTCGAGAATGAGAATTTATAATAATATATTAACAATTTCATATTTTAACGAAACAATATATAATGATCAAAATCATACTTTTTATTTAGTAACTTATATAACTTACTTTTCGTATTATATCGAGTACCTCCCTAGTACAGCCCTCCCTGATATTTTAACACACCGCTGAATTTGAACACTTTAAAAAGTATCTATTACAAGACTGTAATAATGTTAACAATAAACATTCAAGAGGTTTTTCAACTTGCTAACACTTTAGAGGATGTCAGTGTATTTTTTTCTCTCTGACCCACGCACAACATGGTACATTTTACGTTCACTATAACCATAATATAACTAGAGTGAAATGAACTCTTTTAAAATTTAAAGGTACTTATGATTTTTATCTAGAGCATCTCATAGGCTCAATTTTGAAGCGAGTTATGAATATTTTAAAATACTCGAAACTCGCTTAAGAATTAAAATATAATAAAAACCTATGATATGCTCTAGATGATGATCTAACCGTTCATTTCACTCTAATATTATAAGTTATTAAAATTATTATAATTAAAATGAACGAAAAATTTGCTATATTGCGCCTGTCAGAAAGAAAAAATTGTGCTTACATCCTCTTAACCAAATGGCTCTTTTTATTCTATCCCATAAGTCGAAGGTTTTAAACCTATTAACTTGGTACTTAGTTTCAGCCAAAGAGTCGAGTGACCTTTGCATTTCAAGTTCCTTTCCTACGTATTCAGCACTGTTAACATAACTAGTCTACCTAACCATTCCCCCTTATCCCACCAAACCTAATCTAACACTCTACCTCTAAAACCCTCTCTCTCACTCTCTCTCCCTCACACCCTCTACCACGACCTATACATTTCTCTCTCGCTATACCGCCTTCTCTCACACCCACTCTCTTAATCACGCCTCTACGCCTCACCTACTCACTAGAATACTAGATCACACTCCCTATCCTCTCTACCACTTCACACTCTTTATTTCTTACATACACTCTCACTATAATACCTCTTTACACTATTTCTCTCGTCTTGAACCTCTCCTCCATCTCTCTCTACATTTTTCACTCTCTCCCTTACACCTCCCCTTCTCACTAGCCCAGTCACTATACTGCCTACAGGTCATCGTACCTGATAATTTCGAAAATATTTAAATATCACTGAGGAAATTATTAAAAGAAAATTTTAAAAATATTATACCTGACTAATTTCCTTATTTTTATCACGATTTTATTGATAACCGGAATAGTGTTATACCAGTGATTACAAGACAATTAATTGAAAGATTCTGATCAATTAACAATATAGAGAAAGATTATATAGTATAGGAATACACTGAAGATTTCAGTCTGTACTCTCAGATCCTTAAACCGAAAAAAAACATTCACTATAATTAGACAATCAATAATGATTGTTTAAAAGAAGGCACAAGTTTTTAAAGTTGAAAAGATTTATAAAAAATACCAATTAGAGTTAAGTTTTAATGAAAAAATAAAAGAGTAGGAAAGTGCCGGAGCCGCCCGCAAGGTAAATGAATTTAAAGAAACAAACAAAAAACAAAAAAAAAAAATAGAAAATATCGTAAGGTAAAGGTTGCAGTCTGTAATCTTCAGATTCGTAAGCCGAGACAAACTATTGATATAAAATCATCTGTTATAAAAAGAAACCTATTGACAAATAAAAATTACTCACCCCATATCTGAATCAATATCTGCTATAAAATGTCATCTTTGAAACATTGTCAACACATTTCACACAGGCTTCACAGCTGAATATGAGATATTCAGTTAGAAAATTAATACCATATCTGAAATTTTAATAAAGTTAAATAATATAATATAGCTAAAATAACCCGTTTAATGATCAGTTGTCATCTTCTGTTTGCCCGGTGCAGACGTTGGTGACGATAAGTAAATAATCTGTTTTACGTTTATCCGTTTCTAATAAAATGCTGTGTAATTATGTGTGCAATTCGAATGTGTCTCACCCGCAAATAAAATATCATTCTCAATTTATAGAGAATAATGTTTAAGTTTTGACTTGCCTACCTACGGCCTACCTAATTATTATGTGTTTAATTATGTTTTAAATATTTTATTCAAGACCGTATTATAGTTTTATACGAGTATAATATTATTAATATTCTTTCTCTAACAACGATAATTTAGATATTTACTAAAACTCCGGTACTTATAGGTTCATTTGTATTTTAATAATAGAAGGATTTATTATAATTGCTTATTAGTTGGTGTATTTATTTTATTTCAATAATTTATAAATATTATTTCAATTTATTGTATACTAATTTTAGATTCTGAACGAAGTGATGAATGTATTGATTTTACAATGATGTGTGTGTGTTTTTTTTTTTTTTTTGTTTTGTGTCTGTGTACAGCATAACTAGTCGAAATAATGCTTCGATTTCAAACTTTGGGGATGGTTTCCGATGTAAGAGTGAAGATCCTTGGTGCATTATAGAGGTCAAAAGTAAACATTTTCCAACATTTTTCAAAAAAAATCGAGATAAACAAAAAAAAAAAAATGACAGAAAAACGGGAATTTTTACGTAAAATCAGTTATCGACCAAATCGATTTTTTTATATGGTTGTAATTCAAAAACTAATCACTGTAAATACTTGAAATTTTCACCAAATGTTTATAGTAGTGCTATCTATATACAGTTGAATTTTCAAAAATTTTTGTCTTTTTTTGAGTTATTTATAGACCACTGAAATTTTCGACTTTTTTGAGAATTCTTTTTTGAAGTGTCGGTAAAAAAATGTTGGACAACCAAAAAAACTTGAAAATTTAATACAAGGTTCCTTATGAGTTGTTCTTATTGTGGCTAAAAAAAATTAAAAATCGTAAGTCACGATTTTTTTTAATAAGCGTTTATAATTCAAAATTTTACGAAATCTGTCGAAAACGTGAAAATTTTCAAGTAATTTTGAAGTTGAAAAATCATAAAAATTTTTGCGTTTTTAACTAAGGATTAAAAATACAACACTAAGTTTTCAATAAGTTTTCCTTTAAAGTAGTTATAGAGACAACTCGAAGCATCATTATAGGACAAATTTTAAGTGCGTTTAAATTTTAAATTTTTACGAAATAACGTAACGATAACGATTTATCCTCAAACGATTTTAAATATTTGTTATTATTCAAAAAGTATAAGTCCTAGATACTTGAAAATTTTACCAGTTATTAGGATTGGCATTTTCTTTACATGATTTAATTTTCAAAATATTTTGACTTTTTTTGAAATATTTATAGACGACTGAAATTTTCAATTTTTCTGAAAATTTTTTTTTAAAGTGTTGATAAAAATTTTTTGGCCCTATCAAAATACTTGAAAATTTAATACAAAGTTCCTCATACGTTATTATTATAGTGATTAAAAAAATTATAAGAATACATAGGCACAATTTATTTTTATTAGTATTTGAAGTTCAAATATTGACTTAGTACGTAAAAATTACGGCAATTTTCAAATTATCTTAGATCGAAATTCATAAAAGTTTTTCTTTTTAATTCTAAGATTTGAGAATTTAATACAAGGCTCATAATATATTTTCACAATAGCAGTTGAAAAATAAAATAAATGTATAGCCACAATTTTTTTTTTTTTACATGTATTCAAATTTTAATCTTGACAACATACGTAAAAATCACAAAAATTCGTAAATTATTTTATCCTAGAAATTCATAAAAAATTTTCCTTTTATACCTAAGATTTGATAATTTAATACAAGGCTCCTAAAATAGTTTTACAATAGCATTTGAAAAATAAAAGAAATATATAGTCACAAATTTTTTTTATAAGCATTTACAGTTCAAATTTTGACTAAATACATAAAAATTACGGCAATGTTCAAATCATCTTAGATCGAAATTCATAAAAGTTTTTCTTTTTAATTCTAAGATTTGAGAATTTAATACAAGGCTCATAATATACTTTTGCAATATCAGTTGAAAAATAAAAGAAATATATAGCTACATTTTTTTTTTACATGCATTCAAATTTTAATTTTGACAACATACGTAAAAATCACGAAAATTCGTAAATTATTTTATTCTATAAATTCATAAAAAATTTTCCTTTTATACCTAAGATTTGAAAATTTAATACAAGGCTCCTTACAAGTTTTTCAATCTTTATCACAAAAAAAAATGTCCATCGGAAATTCAAATTAAATTTTTATTAGCATTTGAATTTCAAATATTGACAAAAATTCGTCAAAACCATGAATATTTGCAAATTATTTTGTAGTTCAAAATTCATAATATTGTTTGTATTTATATCTAAGGTTATACAATTTAACACCAAGTTTTCCATAAGTTTTGCTTCAAATAGCTATAGAGAAAATTTGAAGTGTCATTATAGGAAAAATGTTTTGAGCGTTTGAGTTTTAAATTTTTATGAAATCGCGTAATGATAACGATTTATCCTCAAACCAGGTAATCGTATATCTATGATAATATAAGGTATTATGAATTATGATAACTACACTAATTAATTAACCGTGCCTTATGCAAAATGCGTCTTAATTGAAAAATAAAATATTTGTTTCAAAATAGAATATATGACAATATTTAAATATAATATATCCTAGACTGACAAATCATCTCCGTTCAGAATCGTTTTTCGTATACAATGATACCTATCATTGCATTCAAATTTAATCCCATCCATTACAGTAACCTACTGTACAGCAGAGCGACACCCACGACTTACCCGCTTATTTTTTTTTTTTTGATATAGGTATTGTGTTTTAGAAAATAAATATTAAATGCGATTCCAATAAATTTTAGAATTTAATTTATAAATTATAGAAATGAGAACTCCTGTGAGTATCTACTACTATTTATATAGATACCTATATAAGTATTTTAGTATATTTTTCATAAACGAGTACACGGGTCGATCATTAGGTACTAGTCAGGACTCAAGATAGGCAGTTAATCATTCAGTGAACTTTTTTTTTAGTTGTACAATGTTAAACATTGCTACGATCAATACATATGGTGAACATTATAAGTTAGATATAACTATAATATACCTAATATAATAATAAAATATATGTTGTATTATAATTAATTATAATTTATTATAATTTATTCTCTTCGTTGGATTTGGAAAATATTACAATTAATTATAAAATAAAATTGTGATACTATATGAAATATCACTTATCATTTATAAAAGGCATTAATTCTATTAATTGAACCGAAATCTCTATTTCAAGAACCTACCTAGGTAATTGATATACAATTATAATCATCCTATAATATACGCCTGGTGACCGTAAAAAAATACTTCATTTGAATTTTATACTTTATACGTTTCAAAAATACTAAAATATCCGTCTACGGTGCTTGGAAAAATAATATAGACATGAAAACAAACCTATCTACCTTAAATATCGATTCTTTCGGGCTTCATTGGAGTCCTTGACGTGTATACACTCCGACGCTTGCTGAATTGAAGTCTGAAAATAGTGTGATTTATGAAAAAAAAAAAAATTATACGAAAAGTTTATTTTTCGTTAGTGTCTGCTTGGTTAACTAAATGAAATAATAGAATTTTTAGTCGACTGCGTCTTCTGTTACGGCTTTGGCAATCGCCATAGATTATATTATATTAATTCAATAGAATAAATCCATAGATGTATATTATAATACAACTTTTATATCAAAGATGACCGTGTTTACAATTTGTTCATCGAAGTAATGAAATGTGATAAAACAATTAAACCAAAATAATGTTTAGATTTAATTTACAATTATGTAAAACAAGATACTTATAAATAGTACATACTAGGTATTATTTTAATTATATTTTAAAATTTATTTATTCGATTATTGATTAAGATGGTATTTAAATATTAGAAGCGCTTGTATATTTTTCCTAAAATATACTTTTTTATGAACAATTAAATAAAAATGTCGGTTTAAATTAAAGTGATTACCTATTGCTTTTTGTACATCAAATTTCCGTACCGACCATGGCACGCACCGACTAGTTTGTAAAATTTCAAGTAGAACATTTTCTCCGAATACGAAATTAATACCTAATCAATATTAAATATAATAAATTATCATTTATTGGGTAGGTCGATTATAAATTATTTTATTTTAATTTATACATGAATATTTTAAATTTTATATTTCATCAGTTTATTCCCTAAAGATATTATTAATAATATATTCCCAGTAAAAAACCTTGTTAATGTAATTCAATTATAAATAAATAAAAATAATAAATAGATAATAATATAATATTATAATAATTACATTACGTATGTCACTTAAAATATTAAATATTAAGTAATAAATACAATTACGTGGCAACAACATATAAGTTTTAAAAATATTGTCTAGAACCATTTACCTGATTCTGTTATTGTATTTCATTACTATCGTTTATCTATTTTAATAAACAAATTTGCTTAGTAGAATATACTCCTTCCCAATCCAACTAGAAGTATTATAAATTATAATTATATATAATAGTATAATAATATAATATATATATAATTAGTATTTATTTGTATTAATTAGTATTAATATATACATTATATATTATAATTTATAATTGATAATATTTGACGAAAAGTTAAATATCTGAAATTGAGACTGTATATTTTATGAAAAAAATCACCCATCACTAGATTTAATTTCTTTCCAATATTATAAATTTAAATAAATATAATATAATTGGTAATAAAAGTTGCTTCTAATCTCAAATCACCATTAATAATTAATATAATACTTATTTAGACGTAACTAAGTGTGGACTAAGGAGGTGGGGCTTAACCCCAAAAATTATTATTTATTTTTCAGTTATTTTCAATGTTGCAAATTTTATAGACAAAATATACATGAGTTTATTGCAAAAAAAATGACCCTAATTGCGCCAATGAGTACTTAACTAAATTCAAAAGTTGTTTTCTATTATCTGGACATTATTTTATATTTACTATATCTCATGTAGGTATACTTACTTTAGAATATTATCTTTCATCTAACCCCAACAAGTGTGTTGTGTTCAACTTATTACCTACTTTCTAATATATCTGCATTTTTACTGTACATCGTGGGAAATATAATACATTAAATGTTTACAGCAATCAGTTCTTAATGAAAAAATATATATGGTTAAAGATTCTCTTTTTAAGGGTACCTATATGAAGTAGTCATTTATGAAATCAGACCTGCGAATTTGAATGGTACTTTAATGCTTATATTATATATGTTTTAAGCAAGACCAATCTTTTGGCATTAAAATTATCATTCTATGATAGTTTGTTAAGAAAATACAATAATGTAAAACTCAAATCTTCCTAAAAATGTAAATATAAATTTTCCCAGCATTTTTACAGAGATCGGAGCATTACAGTGAAGATATATGAGACGCACTAAGATGCAGTGTATAACTCATAGTTTTGGTGTTTTCTTAATGATTATATTTTAAGTATGGTATGTGGTTATTAATATAAATTAATATATTTTAATATTGTTCACTTTAATCTAGTAATTATTGAAAGTATTATTTGGAAAATTTTGAATGGTAAAAAAATGTATTTAACACAAATAGCTGATTTTTAAAAAAAATTTTAAATATCAATATTCTCGTAAGTAAATTACTATCTAGTTGTTTACGTTTGAATCATTATTATTTCAAAAAAATATTTTATATGAACATTTTTAAATATCATAATATGCACCTAGGTAAATTTATATTTTTTGATATTTTTATGTTTCTAACATAAACTAGATCGTAATTTACATAACGCGAATATTGATATTAAAAAAAAATTAAGAATTAATCAATAGGTCTTCCGAACAATTTTAGCTAACTCGAACGACAAATTACTGAATTTACGTCATCATCATCACCACGAACTAAAAAATAATCTTAGTTCGTGATCGTAACGGTGGTCATAGGATTGTGATCCTTTGTCCCAATTTACAATACGTATTTGTACCTATGTCTGGATCCAATTTTAAAGTGTTCATATAAAAATGGACGACCCGTTTGAAACGCCAAAAGTTCGAGCACCGTCATTTCCATCAACACACACATTCATATTTTTACAATACCTATTCAATTTTTAAAATATATTATGATTCTATATGATCTGGATGTGTCGTCGTCGTTTATGCGTTGCGCGCAGGGAATTAAATACGTGACTATATTATCCAGATTGACCGATTAACAAATATTAATTTTAATACTAAAAAGTAAAATATTTAAGCCCAAAAAGAATAGGTTATCAAACTTACGCATAAATCGAATCTTCGGGTTATATATAGCTGAGTGATTTCTAGAGTTCAGACGCTATATCAAGGAACTGTTCTCCGCTTCATCTGTTTTCATTTCACTCTGAACTGAAAGTATCGAGTTATTTTATGAAAATAACTTGAGAAGGATGAAATATGAAATTAAAAAAAAATTGTGAATCGTCTCCGACAAATGCCGACGACGATGCGATTTTATACGTTTGCCACGGATGATAGATACTGTAATACATCGTCATCGATTTTCAAGTCTCCTATTTGATGACACGATACATTTTTATTTCATTTCCTGAAACAGAATAATATTCGGAGCATGATAAATTAGAATCTGTAATTAAATTTAAATTTTATAATATTAAAATGTAAATTTCTAATTTGTCAGGATTCGTGGTATATATAAATAATAAATCTATATAATTCTCAATTCATAACACGAAACTCTGTGTACCTATAGGCTATACTCGTATAGTTAAATTAAAGTCACAATTTCATAACATTGTCTGGATAACTTTCATATTAACCAGAAACATATTATTTATAAATGTAATAACTTCATTGTATGGAAATATTATTACTAGAAAAAAAAATATTTATTATGATTTTCGTAAAAAATTGTAAAGATAAAAAGTAATAGATATTTTAGGTACTAGCTAATAATAATAATTAATATAGTAGTAAAAGTGTAACACCCGTATAAAGACATCAAACTATTAGGTACCTACGAGTCCACGATTCATAATTCATAATTCTTACTCATTATAGTTATTACTTATTTCTTCTTGTTTATAACATTTAACACACGATTTTTATGACTTGTGAGTATTTCGATCTATATATCATCCACTGATATACTACTCCTTTTTTAATCTATATATAAATCCTATGTTCATTGGTATATTGCTATTCAAAGCATTATCACTTATTTTAATATCATTTCAACGTATTTTTTTTTTAATGTAAAACTTCTTTCTTGAGGTATTTTACCTTTACGCATTTTTTATTTTTAATGCTGAAAATAAAAAATTTAAAAATTGATAAAAATTATTCCGAAACATTCAATATGCCAATTTGTAAATCTTATTTAAAAAAAAATTTTTTGGTAAAAAAATAGGTACTTATTGTTTGTTAACGACCCACCAGTACACCGTATAAAATTTATCTCCCCACCACTATTGTTTGTTATCGCCCTACCACAAATAAAATATATATTATAATACAATAAAAAAATTTTAAAAATGTATTACAATTATAAATTTAAAAAAGAATAATATAAATTTACAAAGGAGGCCAGAGCTCAGAAATATCTTTTAATATAGTTTCAAATGCGTCGTTTTTTCCGAGACGTGTTCTCCACATAAATTCTGCCAATTATGTTTCCAGATAATTTTCTATTAGTTCCACGACGCTTTTTATTTCCCAATTTATCAGATCCCCACAACCACTCAATGATTTGGTTGTGCGCCCCTATATCCGGATCAACAAAATTATAGGTGTGATTAACAGTATTATGTTGGAATCCCGCTTGCTGCAAAATATTAAAAGCTTTCCAACAATCTGACATAATTATTGAGCCTGGTCTTATATATTTTTGTATTATAGGTAGCAATGTTTTCTCTGATTGATCAGGTACACTAACTATAAAGCACGCTTTGTTTCCCGACATAACCCATCGATAATCCATTGCTGTGACAGAATACGTCCAGCATTATTTTTCCTACGCACAAATAAACTTTCATCTATTTCGGCAAAAAGATTAGACCACCAATTTCTTTATTTTGATTATTTTCTAACTTCCATACACATACCTCGCGTAGATAATTATTTCAGTCGACCACAGCATTTTTCCTCATTATAATAAGGTTCATGTTTACAAAATGTTACTGAAGACATTTCTCGGGCTCAGTAGTATATGAAATGGACAATTGTGTGTATTGGTAGTTTACAACCAGTTAGTCAATTACCAACTCTTAAAACCCTTTTCCTTCCGGCAACTTCTTTTCTGACACCGCCATCGCGATCCCTGAATAATCATTATATGGCCGTTTTCACAAGTTTCACTCACTTTTATTTTTTTGTAAAAATTGAATTCCTGTATAACTGTTGAAAACAATCATAAGTAATTCACTAAAATTAATTTTATTATTGTAATTTAATATTGGTCTGAACGAAATAGGTAATATTATAATAACAAAAGCGTCAAAAGCCATCAACGTAGGTACTAATATATTATTTGATATTATATTAGTATGATATAAAAATGTCTCGCAAAGTGTAGTTATTTCTTAAAATATTTCCCAAAATAGATCATCTATCACGAGCTAAACATGATAACTATATGGCGGAGCGATAACAAACTTACAAACAAGAGTGGCGGGGAGATAAATTGTATACGGTGTACTGACAGGGCGATAACAAGCAAGTATCAAAAAAATTATTAAAGTCGAATGACTGATTTTTTAAATTTTTTTTTCAAATATCAATATTCTCGTTAAGTAAATTACGATATATTTTATGTTATAGAAACATAAAAATATCATTTTTTTTAAAACTATTTTATATGAACATTTTTAAATACCATATGCACCTAGGTAAATTTAAATATTTTTGAAATTATAATGTATGTAACATAAACGATTATAATTTACTTAATGAGAATATTGATAGTTAAAAACAATTAAAAAATCAACCATTTTACTCAAATACATTTTTTTACCAAATAAGATTTAAAAATTGGCTTTATTGAATGTTTCGGAATTTCTTTATTAAATTTAGATGTAGTGCAGGTGTCTATGAATTGTATTTAAAAATATTGATTAGAATAAAAGTTATTTCATTTGTTAGATCTCCATAGGACACTATCTGTAGACACTATATATAGTATATATTATATATATATACATGCTAGCTGAACCCGTGCACTTCGTAGCCCGTTACAAATCCTGCTTCTTATATGTCCCAAACTGTATGTTAAATTTGTTTTTTGTTATTATGCTAGCAGTATCACAGAATAAGACAATTATCGATTTGATTTCTAATGTAGGCGACAATGTCGTTGGTTTGGAATATATTTTGGAGGCTATTGATGGAGCTTGGGAGTCTGTGAATATATTGAAGTTTTTTTGAGGGTAGTTTTCAATATGTTTAAGAGCTGATATTATGGCGATGGCTTCGACGGTATAGATTGAGCATTTCTTTTGCAGTTTATATGTTATTATTTCTTTGTCGATTATGATTGCTATTCCTACTCCTTGTTCGCTTTTGGATACGTCGGTATATATGTCTTGTCCTAAATACTTATTTTTGAGGTCGTAGAATTGACTTTTGATGATTTCTGTGATGGTTTCTTTTTTTTGTTTACTGCAAGTTCTGAATTTGTTTTTTGTTATTATGCTAGCAGTATATTTTTATACATATATTATATATATATATATAACGGTTAAAATATATTGAGTAATAATCTTACAACGATAAGTATTCAATTTAGTTTATCATTATGTAATTTTATTCGTTTTATCGAGAAAAGTCAGACAATTCAAATATTCGATTGAATGATATTTAGGCCTGTCACTTTTATATATATACGTATATATATAATATATACTAATCTATGCCGATGATGAAGATACAGACACGCATTAGTACTGCAGTATACGAAGGAGTAGTGTGTGGGCGGGGGTTGTAAAGATATGAGTGTGTGTGTTGTGCAAATGATGGTGCTCGAACTTTTCGCGTTTCAAACGCGTCGTCGATTTTTATATGAACACTTTAAAACGCACACAAATAGGTATTGTAAATTGGGACGAAGGATCACAATCCTATAACCACCGTGACGATCACGAACTAAGATTATTATCTAGTTCATGGTGATGATGATGACGTGAATTCAATTATTTGTCGTTCGAGTTAGCCGAAATTGTTCGGAAGACCTATGGGAAACACGGCGACGGTGTGTATTGTGTAATAACGCTCAGATCAATCACTCACTCACCGTTTTATGGAATAACACAAGCGAAATGATTTCTTCATCCCCACACACGCCTCTTCTTAATGGTTTGTTAAGATTCAGTTGTGCGTTGCGAGGTAAATATTACTTGCATAACGAATATACATGGTACATCCGTAAAATAGATTACAATCGTTACGGAACGATTGATAAGGATGGCTGGTGTATGTCACTCATCCATCTGTCAGCTGTCTACACTGTGTCACTGACCACTGTACGTCCGGACATTACTAATAGACAATATTCCGACAAAGTGTTCGCGGAATGCAACATCACGACCAATATTTAACTGAAATTACTATATTGAGTATATTGTATGTATTATGTTATGACTTATAGTGTTATACAATCAAATCGCTGATTAATAACTTTGCCAAATACACGCCGTGTCAATGCCGGAACTATTAACGTGTTTGATACTTCGAAAATCAAAAGCGTCACCGTTATTTATTTAAAAAGTGATCAAACATCCAAATATCCGAAATATTCAGATTTCGAAATAGACTACGATATATTTATACCATCGTCTCGATAACTAATGCAAGATTGCGTATCTTCTTTGTAGTAGGTATATTACAATATATTGTAATAATAATATAATAAAAATATTATACAATCAGTTATGTATTATTTAAACATTTAGGCCAGTTCTTAGGGTCGTTTTTACAATGTCCGGTTAATGTCAACGGACATTGTATAAGAACCGGTATTAGATTATTAATATCTACTGGCTCATACGATCCGATCGTGTTTTTGTGGACAATGTGGACGCGTCATTGTCATTGTATAGTTGTGAATTTTTACATATTCCAGTTATTTTTTTCGATATATAATAAATATATTTCAAGTGCACATTGTATTATATAATAATAATATATGGTAAACTTAATTATATACATTGGAACATGCTGTCAGCCATGCGGTTCGAAATATACTTACAATAAGCACGGATCCAGCCTATACATTAACGGCCAACGGGATGGGTAGATTATATAATTACTTATACATATTTAGTATTTACCTACTGGTAAATAAGAGTGTAATGATAGCTACTCGCTCACTCCTCAAAACTAAGTAATACAGTTGATTATAAATACTATAGAATTTATAATATCATTAGCCACCTACAGTCTAGATGAATTTGCATATGCTATGGAACAAGGTCCGAGAAACATAGCAAACAAATCAGGGTAAATAATTTACTTAGTAAAATGTAAACCAGTTGATGACGTAAAATATGCACAAAAAAACTACATGTTATAATGAATTACCAGTTACGCTTAATAACAGAACGTATTTTATGCCATCAAAAACAAATATTCTACAAAATCACGGCGCCTAAATTGATTGCATTAATAGGTACTTTCTTGCAGCATTACGTCTTGATTCAGAATGGTATGGTTTTGGACCAACTCTTAGAGAAATAAAAAACCCACAAAGATTAAAAACTCCTACTTCATGGATTTAGAGCTACAAAAGTCCAGAAAAATGAATTTACTCCCAAGACACTACGGCAGTAGGTACTACAAAAACACCTACTACTACCACAAGAAATTCAGACAGCACAAAAAATATAGCCACGGCAATTCTTACGTCTAAAAAGCTAAATTGATGAAATTACCATTATGTAAATTTTTTTCCAGCACAAGTACACAACACATTATATTATGTCCATTTATACAAATAAAATATGATACAATCAAAACTATGGATAAGAATCCTACATTACCTTACTTGCAGACTAAAAAACTCATAAAAATAAAAATAAAAATCACCAAGAAGAAAAATGTCTGTCTAAAAAATGAATCCATAAACTACCAAAAATGGTTAAAAATGATTAAATTAACACACAACATTTTATTTTGTATTCAACTTAGATACTATTAGTACTCAGTAATGTAATAGTTTAATACCTAGCATTAAAGTAGAATATTTCATATAATGTCATTTAAAATATTTTATCAACTTAAAAATTATGCATTATTTACAAGTAATATCTAAGCAATAATAATAACAATATTAAAACACTATTATCATACACTATCTATTGATAAGTCTCATTTTACACATAAATGTTAGATCACGGACGTTGTCGGCTCGACTGCAATATATGTGAATTAATCGTTCAATGCCCTATCCGGTACATTATGACATCGAATTTATAAAATTTTAATATAATTTTGTATTAAGTGTTTTGTATAATAATCGTAATTAATAATTTTTAGCTGATAATAAACATGATCGTGATATGGAATGCCGTCGGACCGTATTGTTACCTGTGGAGTTTTGCGATCGCCTTCGTCCGCATCATCAGCTTCACCGCTACGAATGCTTCGAATCAGAGCGTCACGCGGAACCAGGGCACCCGCCATGGTCAATGGTACGATTGTGGTAACAATATTTTTGACAAGTTTAATAACAACAGCAACATAGCCGCCGTGATTACATTAAACAATTCGACACAGCTTATCAACGAGTTGGAATAGCTGTGGACAGTCAACTATCAATTTCGGTTGAGCGTTTACAACGCTGAGCTATGCGTAGACAGGCTGTCAACAGCCAAAATCGCGCAGGACCAGAAGAGGCGCAGCGACATTTTCCGATACCGATAGTGATGACATCGATATTGCAGGTAGTAGAACTGAGTCATAGTATCGGCCAAATCAGTGTCCGTGTACACTGACGACAGACGACGCTGGCAGCGACTGCGAAATTACATTGAAAAATACGCTTATACGCCGCAGACGACTCGGTAAAAACACGAATATTGTTAAGATTCGGTATACACACTGACACACTGACCGATCTGTTTGTATGTGTGTATGTTATATGACGTATATGTGCGACTCAGGAGAAGTGAACGGGTTCGCCGATCAAAACTTGGAGTGCTAGTATGCGGCCTGCGGGTAGTGTGTATAAATTATGTAGGCGTGTACTTGAAGTTAATGAATGAAAGGATTTATAATAAGGCGAACATTTGGTATTGAATTGCTGGTTTAATACAATATTATAAATAATACATAATTCACACTATTATTACGTATAACGATAATAAATAGTAAGGGACCGTATGTAACCGCAATACACGTCTATATAGTCAATACACAATAGGTACACACACAAAAAGTTAACGATAGACGAGTCGATTTCTGGTGTGCGGTCGGCGACGGAACAGTAACGCACGACAAACATTCTACTATAGTTGTTGTCCTATCAGGAGCTGGCTCGATCGTAATAAAAGCTGTCGTGAAGAAGATAATATGAAATTATGCAGAATTGACTGTTCCATTCATCCGATACGTTATTCCGAGTTCGTTTACTTTTCTACTTGTACTATGCTCAACAATGACAAGGCGTCGCCACCAAACATTGATTCACCGTTAGGTATACTATACAAAAAGCTTCGAAATTGTTTTTGGCTAGCTACATACTAAATCGTACATTGTTTTATCGTGTGGATCGGTGACATATAGACTATATAGTCGAACGACGTTATTCCTGGATGATGGTTGCGATATATTGTACGGATGTTTCATGTTTGCGTTTTGCGCGTAATATTATATTTATCCCGGAACACGCATCTAAAGCTGAAAAAATCTGTCGTTCGTCGCTACCAATAAGAGACGATTTCGGGGTTGGAGATTTCTTTTCGCGTGAATCGCTTTAACAAGTTGAGCGGATTATTCGTCTAAGCGTTATTACAAGCCATTACGTCTCCCGAACACTTTCGGATACTTCGAACGGCAAATCATTGAATTCACGGTCATCATAGTCGTAATGGTTATATAGGATCACAATGTTTTATTTGTCCCGTATTCAATTCCAAAATGTCCCCTTTCCCCTATTAGAATGTTCGACGTTTTAAGCGCGAAAAACTTGAGCACTTGTATTTGCACAAAATGGTTATACAGTCCGAATCCGTACTGTTGTCGGCGCCGTAGTCAAGACTTATTTGTTGAGTTTTGGTGTATTGATTATGCTCGAACCGTTTATTAACGCTATGGTCTGATCATTTTCGTTTATATATCCTCATAATAATACGTCACCCATCATTTAGCAGATTTTCTGCGTCAATAAATAGGTATTTAATTTGAGTCTAAAAAGTAAATGTAATCCTTAAAATAATATGAAAACGAACTTACTCGTGATTCGTGAAAATCGACTCTTCTGGTGATACCTTGCTGTGTCATATCTAGAGTGGGGGACGAGGTGGCCGAGTGGTCTAACGCGTCGGCTGTGGCTCAGCCGGACCGGGTTCGATCCTCGACCATCGGGTGGCATTTTTCTCTGGGCAAGTCACGGTGTCCGGAGAATAAGTGCCGCCATCCCCCATTCCGGGGCATGGCAGAAACCTACGGGAGCCCCAATAGAAATTCTGCCAAACAGGCGTCCGAACTAGGCCTTCGGGCCTACTCCCGGACATAGCGCCATACGAAAAAAAAATATTTAGAGTGCCGAAGTGCAGTATTCTACAGTCGATGAAACAACTATCTAGTATCTTCGTCAGTCTTCATACCGCTCTGAACTTGAAAGCATCGAAATATAATTTTATGAAAATAACCTCAACGTACCAAAATATGCGAGTTCATACCAAATTTAATCATATATAAACTAGTCCACAATTTTTTAAACGTTTTTCAAATTATTTCTCCTTCTAAATGCCCTTATACACATTACACAGTGTTGGATAATTAATATATTTTTCACAAAAATAACAATCTAAATTATAAGTTATATACTACACCTAGTCTTAAACTCGATTACCTACCGGAATATAAATACAATTATAAAAATATTATGTGATAAAAGATTTAGGTAACCTATTGATTTATTCTGAAATAACCTACCAATAATATCACTCTAACTATATAAAATAATGAAATGTCCTAAAATCCTAAAAAAAATGTGTGGGTTTGCGGAAGTCTCTGGAACCACCCGAATGTTTAACATTATTTAATTGATCTTAAAATTATTGAAGTACGGTATCATCGGTATCTATACCTACTATGTACCTATAAATTATATAATCAGAGGTGGATGGGAATCCATTCAGTCTACTAATATGAAACAAAATCGGAATTATTACAACCTTAACTTTTAGAACTTAATTTTTGACTTATTTTTTTATTTTTTTATATTATTAAATTAAAGTGTTTCTGACATACAAGGTCATCTAACTTATTGATATAATAATTTTGACTTATAATAGTGACACACAACTCATCACAATCTACCTAGGTATAGTGATTAGTGATGAATGTTTTCAAAATTTGAGTTTATTTAAAATACCTAATATTAATTGTTTGTTATTTATATTGTACTTTAAATCATAAATCCCAAGTATACACTTTTGATTGATTGTTGTAGTAGACAGCATTTAACAGCCACGAGCGGTGAGCCACCTAACTATAGCCGAGGTATACGAAATGTTTGGTTTGATTAAAATGGGTTTAATTAGTTTAACCTAACCTTTTTTTTCTTTTTTTTTTGTGATATCGACGACACTGCCGGAACTTGCGCATTACGTCAACAGCGTCGCCATCGTTTATTACATAAAATAAAATATAATATACGAATTTTTTTGCTCCTTCTCATTTTTTTATTTTTACTCTTTTAATCGTAAGTACCTACTCGAGCTTTTTACATATTATCTACTAACCTTCTGCCCTCTAAGTAACAGTTGTATGATTAACTTATAATTAGGATTTTTTTTTAATTAAGATTTTAAAGATTACGGACTGTGTTTATTCATGATCAATAATTGTTTCTACATTTTTTTTTTTTTTGGTTCTTGAAATGTGTATATCTTTGGTTACCATGCAGGTCTTTCCTTTTCATTTTTTTTTCAAAATTTGAACTTAAGTTGATTTTTTTTAGTATGCATTCTTAAAAAACATTGTAAGCTGGTTATCATAATGGCGTATTTACAAGGAGTTCCTGAGCTCAAACCCCTCTCCCCTCAGAGAAAAAAAAAATTACTCAATGTTAAATCAATATTTTATTACCGGTTTTATGATAATTAGACCTTTAACCTCCACCACCCCAATAAATTATTGAAAATACACCACTAAGTGCACCTTTTATGGTTCTTTTATGAATTAATTATTTAGAATAGTTTTCCATTATAAGGATCTAAAAATTACAGATTGCAATTAACTGAGAAAATTAATAATGATTAATGTATGTATATGATTGACAGCCAATAAGAAGTAGTGGACAACGATATAGGTGAATTAGAAGAAGAGCGGAGAATGCGTATCAAAAAACTATGATGATAGGTACCTATCTAATTTGTCATGAACTCAGGACTCATGAATCCATGAATCATAATTCATAATATTAACAGATAGTCAAAAAAGCTGTAATTTATACTAGATTAAGGAGTAAAATAGGCAACGTTATAACATCTCGTGGGGTAATGATAACAATAATTAAGTTTGTTCATCACTATTTTAGTAGTGTCCAGGACACTGTGTCCTGTATTATCGTATATAGTATTTGGTGGTCCCTTAGATCATATAAAATGTAAAGTATATTATGAACTTTACTATGGGTGATCCTAATGTTTTTTGAATTCTGATTTGTATTAAAGATACTTGTATTCTGTGCTAATCACTATATTAAAAAAAAAAAATAACAAGTTTATTATCTATATCTGTGATAACAACAATATTATTTATAAGTAGTCCTTGACAATATATTATAATATTATTATTCTATTACGTTTGTTCTTTGACATGTTGCTTAGATTACCAAACATCACAATTTACAATATAAATATATAATATAATATTAGTTCTAATCCAAATATGCACAGTGGGACCAGTGGGTAGTGATATGGTTGTATCTTGTATTAAAAATTTAATTAATATTAATCATTAATGTGATCAAAATAATAAAGATCTTAATGAAGATTATTAGAACATAGTGTTTTCAGATTTACGTTATTTTAAATTATTTTTTTCGTGATCGGATTTTGATTTTTGTTGGACGTGTGACATCTTACTGCTTTTAGTAACTTTTTAGTGGTCTACATTTGTGATTTACATGCAATTATGTCCGCTACTACTAGGAACATCCGTCACCAAACGCTGGAACAACAAGTATCTATCTACCTAATGATTTATTTCTGAAACAAATGTACTTGATTCATTTCATCATTAATTATTTCTCTTCTTAGAAACAACTGTTGGAAATGAAAATGAGACAGGTCAGACAAAATCCGCAGATTATTAAATCATCAGACAACGTCATGCCAAGTGCAAGAATACGGCCAAAATCTGCTAGGCCACTAGAGATGAATTGTAAGTATTGTTAATTGAATGAAAAAATGTATTGATTTTTGTTTTCAATTTCTACTTGCAAACTAATATTGTTTAAATTAAATTCAAACTGATATAAGCACTTAAAACATTTATATTAAGTATTTGGATCTTTGGATATTGAATGTTTAATATCTGTTTAAAATTTTATTTGGTTGCACATCACTAGGTTGTAACCATATTTTTATTTCTATAGCTAGTTATTCATATCATGCAATATACTAATATACTAAACTTCAATAGATAACAATAGTTATTAGTTAAGCTTATAACTTGCCTCTAGTCTAAGAGGATGTCTCACAGAAATGTGTAGACATATATCGCTCAAGAGATAGTATTATTAGCCATATACTCACTATATAGCGGCCGTCACAACAATCCGTTATTTTATACATTTTTCTTATAAAACATACTTTACGCTTTCAAAAAATATGGGTTACAGAGTGGTTTTATTGTAAAAACACCTATGAACAAAATTGTAGAAGTGATTCATATCTGGTTCTATAACAATTCAATTTTTGATTGCAAAACTTCGTATAATACTTCATGTTTAATGATTCCTGTGTTTCGCCTTTTTTAGGACTTAAAATTTAAAAAATCAAAAATCAAGCTTCTCATGGAACCAGATTTTAATCCCCTCTTTAATTTTGTTCCTAGGTAAAACATCTATAAAACCACTCAATAACCTGTATTCTTTTACCGGGAAAACATATTTTTAAAGGAAATTTTTTGCATACATATTTTGATGAGTTGTCCTCTTAATTAGTTGGTTCTAGTTTTAGAAGAATTTTATTAATATGACTAAAACATTGCATTATATTATATGTTTGGATATACTTTTAACATACTTAATTCTAATTTTAATTTTCTGTTTGCTAATCAAAATAATATTCTACACTCACAGAGTATTTATTAATAATTATTATATTGTGTATTTAATTCATGTTGCATTATTATTAGGTTATGATGGTCCATTAACATATGCAATGATGAATTGTAGTCCAGACTCCAGTGATGTATTAGGTGTATCAAGACATTCTATTAATCATGATATTATTGAAGGTTTGTAAAGTTATACCTATTTTCAATTAAAATGTATTCTGCTTAAAAGTAATCTTTGAGGGAATCTTGATGTAAGTTAGATTTATGATACTCAATCACAATGTACACAAAGCTGGGCAATTTAATATTTTTTTTTTAACTCAGTTAAGTTAAATATTTTTTGTTCAATTAAATTAAAAGTTAAGTTAATATATTTTTTAATACATCAATTAAATTTAAAGTTAAGTTAACAAATTTTGTTAACTTAAGTTAACTTCAATTAATAAGTTAAGTTAATAAAGAAAAATCATTGAAAAGGTTTTAAAATAAGTGAAAATCACAAATTATAATACACCACTATTTATAGGTTGGTACATAGGTATTTTTGTAATAAAATGGTCACAATTCAAGATAATTGACAACCATAAAAATTAAAAAATAGGATATTACTAAATATTAAGTAATGATAATAATAATAATAATAATTAATGAGTACCTAACTAGTCTGGTTTTATTGAACGTGACTTCGTGAGCTTGTAGCTATTGATATATCTTATATAATAATATTATGGTCATACGAACAACTAAATGTCACATTGTTACAATGTTATCTCTATATTATAAATTATTATTATTATTTTATTAGTACATACTTAATTAATATGACATATTAGTTGTTATTTATAAAAATAATTACGAAAATATCTTCTTTTTTTCCAATAATATTTTCTATTATTCTACAAATTTTAAATTGACGAACCGTTACAGACTAAAATATATTCTAGATAAAATAAAAATTCAAAATTAACCTAATTGGTAATATTAAAAAGTAGAAGTTGATTTTAAGTTAACGTAGATAAAAAAAGTTAAAGTTAAGTTAATTAAACCAGCAAACTAGTAAGTTAAGTTAATAAGTTAAAATTAACTTAACTTTTAATTTATTAATGCCCACCTTGCTTGTATACATACTTCAGGTAGATCAATTGAACTATCTTCAAAATTGGATGGGTTGGTATAATAATAAAATATACTTCCTAGCCTTGATATTATAATTTTATTAAATACAAGAAAATCATTAAATTATGTATATATAATTAGTTAAGGCTGTTTCTTAGTTGTTTGAAGGGGTGGGTCAATCAATCTATTTGAATGGCCAGTGTTCTTTCATGAATTAACTATCTTACAACCTTACTCTGAGAATTATTATTAACAATACTATACTTTGTGTACTTTAAATGCGTCTATAATTGTATAATTAATTAATAATGCGTTTATATGGGCCCCCACACAAACATATTCGGTTCATTGGAGTTTATTATCTGGATGAAATATAAATGCTAAAAAAAATGTATGTATTCACTGGGTTAGGTTTTAAGTTAGATGATACCGATTTTTCAGAATCTACAATATATTGCAAATTGTCTGCATTGTAAATAAATGACTATTGTAATTTGTATGTTTGTAATTTTTAGATATGAGAAAAGAAGTAGCTGAAATGACAGTTGAGGAACATAGAGCATCTCTAGATACTGAAGATGAAGAATCTTGTTCCATTTCTCCAGTTAAAAATTTAAGTTCAATACATATAAAAGAGAATAGTCCCTTTATTTATCCTTCTTCAACAATTACTGATGTAAGTTACCTAAGTATCTAAATATTATGGTATTATTTTATCTTTTTATGTTATAGACAAATGAATTGGAAGGCGATGTATATGGAAATTTAGAAACATTTGTCCTGGAACCGGCTGCCCAAGGTGTTCATTATAAATGTCGTATAACAAGAGACAAAAAAGGCATGGATCGAGGATTATATCCTACATATTATTTACATTTAGACAAAGGAAATGGATCAAAAGTAAACTAATTACAAAATGTTAAATTTTGGATTATAAACACTTTTTTGTTAATGTTTTGTTTTTACCCAATAGATTTTTTTATTGGCTGCTCGTAAACGTAAAAAAAGTAGAACATCAAATTATCTAATATCAACAGATCCAACTGATTTGTCTAGAGGAGGTGAATCGTATGTTGGAAAGCTAAGATCAAATTTAATTGGTACTCAATTCACTGTTTATGATAATGGTACATCACCATATAAGTCATCTATAGAAGGAGTTCAAGAACGACAAGAATTAGCAGCTGTAGTATATGTAAGTTAATAAATAATCAATAATATTATATTGTTTACTAAAAAACTAGTGCCCGTGATTTTAAACGTGTATTTAAAATAAAATCATTTTTGTTGAAGATTTTAGTTTCAGTTAGGTTAGTTAAAGTATATCATACTCCAGTATTATTGCATTATATACTTTAACTTAAACTAACATTTTAATAAAAATAAATTTATTTTAAATACACGTGTATTTAGAATTTCTCATATAATAAGGCCCTCTACTAAAAACCAATTTATAAAGTAAACAAATTTTTATATATATATATATATACATATATGTCTCATAAATATATAATTTTTAGGAAACAAATGTATTAGGATTCAAGGGACCACGTAAGATGACTGTAATAATACCAGGCATGAATAAAAGTCACCAACGAGTCAAAGTCGCCACAACTGATAACTATAGTTCACTATTAGGTAATAATTTAATCATGGCATAATTCTTTAAATTTTTTTTTCAATGTTAAGTCATTGTAGCTATAGCTATATAAAATGATTGGGCTCTACTCACTATAATCGCTTATCTTATATGTGTAAAAGTTCCTTGCTTCTCACAATGATTTACCAACCTAAACATTTAATTTTTGAAATTTAATTTACATCTAAATGTGTGGTTTTATGTGTTAAAAGACGATGCAAGTATCAGAATTTCAATATGACATTTATTTTTTAAAATCTTAAAAATCTTAAAAGAGACACTTTTGTTAAATGGCTCATCATGGCAAGCGGGATCCGAACAACTAGTTTGCCAGCTGTCACTATCTAATAACGTGCCATTTAACAAAAATGTCTCTTTTAAAATGTTTAATATTTTAAAAACTAAATGTCTTATTGAAATTCTGATATTTGCATCATCTTAAGCACATAAAACCATATATTTATACAAGCCTGGGCAAGTTAATGATCATTTTTAACTGAGTTAAGTTTAGTTAATGGAAAACATTTTAAAAAGTTTAAAGTTAACCTAATTCTTTTTTTAACTCAGTTAAGTTAAGTATGAACATTTTCAATTAACTTATTAACTTAAGTTAAGTTAAATTTTTTTTTTATAATATCTATATAAATAATAAAAATCATAAATATTATTGCCCATAGGAAATAGTCAATAGCTTTTCTATACATAGGTATTGAATTAATAGAATTATGTAGTAGGTATGAAAAAAATACAAAATTGAAAATGCCGAAACAAATACAATCTTTTGATTTATTAATACACTAATACAGACAAGTATTATAAATTTTTTTTTTAAATTATTAAATAAAAATAACATGGTATTTAAGAATGTACTAAGAATACTTTTTCAGGAAACTATAAGTCTTAAACTGTTAGAGAATATAGCCAAATTTATACTTCATTATATTTATTATTTAATTATTTATAAATTATCTTAACTTGAATTTGATTAAAAGTAACTTGTTATTTATTAAGTTTTTATCAATTAAAATAAGTTAAGTTAAAAATTAAGTTTATGGAAAATAAATTTTAAAAAGTTTAATTAAAAGTTAAAATTAACTTAACTTTTAACTTTTTAACGCGTTTATGCCCAGGCTTGTATTTATATATAAATTAAATTTCAAAAACTAAATGTTTAGGTTGATAAATCGTAGTGAGGATGCGAGCAACTTTTACATGTAGAAGATAGGCGATTAAGGTGAGTAGGGCCCAGTCACATCACGTGTTTTTTCAATTGATCATAACTTATTGAATAATGTGAATAGAAACGTAAAGCCTATAGCATTATTCTTAGAATTTAATATTCCTTCAAATAAAAAAACTTATTTTTTGTGTTGTGTGTTCTCCTTTAAATGTTATATAATAAAAAACAAATATGTGTAGAATATTATCGAACAAAAAATATGGATGACCTGATAGAGTTACATAACAAAACACCACAGTGGAATGAAGAAACCCAATCGTATGTTCTTAATTTTCACGGTAGAGTCACACAAGCGTCAGTCAAAAATTTTCAAATTGTTCACGATAATGATGGTGAGTTAATTTCTATAAAATTATTGTAGTTTTTAGTATACTTAAATACATTAATAATTATAATACAGTAAACTCTCATTAAGTTGAAACTGAGAAAGGAAAACAAAAAAAGTTCAAGATACTAATTTCTTTTGCATTGATTATTATTTCAAGGGAATTCCAATTGTTGTCAATGTTATTTTTCTTAATAAATGAAACTGAGTTATTAGATTATTTTGTAGTTATTTTTAGTAGCAAAAATTATTATACTTAATCCATTGACAAAGTATATTTTAAAAATTAATATGTATTACCATTGATTATAAATACTATTAGATTGTACACTGGCTGGTTTTTTATATAGTGGTGTATAATATTACTTCCTGTGGATGATGAGACAATGTAACTACTTGTGATTACAATACTCAATTTTACTAACCATGTACCCACAGTTTCTATCATAAGTGGATGTATGGTTAGTAAGACCTTTTTAATAACTAGTTGTTACGTCATCTAGCCATCTATCGGTATTTATATTGTATGTCACCAAAAAACTAGCTAGTGAGCAATCTGTAGTATTTATAATCAATGGTATTACTAAATTACTATAAATGAGATCATATTTATTAGTTAAATATTAAATTTAAAACATTAAAACACATTTTTGATATTATTCTCAGTCTCATAGGTTTTTAAATAACCTCGGGAACATGTTTCATTGTACTACAGCATGAATTGAGTGAGACTAAAGTGCACATTTGGTGTGTTTTCAAGAGCATCACTTAATTATCACAACATTTGCATAGCTTAGATTAATACATTTTGCTTAGATTCAAATGGTTGTGAAATTTTGGCTACGGCCAATTATTGTAGCAATAAATGAGTATAAAAACTTATTTCATCAATAGTTTTGGTTGGAAAATTGGTCGCAGGCTGAGATTGCTCATATGGAATTTGAGAAACAACAGATTATAGTTTATTATTATATCTTGTGAACCACTAAAATAGTAATATTAAGATTTTCTAATGAGAATTACACTATCCAAAAAATAATAAGCTATTGTATAAAAAAAAACTGTTTTTATCTGTCTAAACTGTATTTATTTTATTGTATTTGATTATTTTTTCAGTTGATTACATTGTCCTGCAATTCGGCCGAATTTCAGATGATCTCTTTACAATGGATTACAGATATCCATTGTGTGCAATGCAAGCATTTGCTATCACTCTTAGTAGTTTTGATAGCAAATTAGCTTGTGAGTAGCTAAAATATATTTGATTTCAACTGGAAAGTCCTTAAAAAACAAGTTTTAACTTTAAATATCTCATACTAAATGATTTTAGTTAACTATATTTTTTTAATTTCCTTTCACCTATTTATTTATATTTGTATTATTGCACCAAAAATTTCAATTTGTTCTAGTCTTTATTTATTATATATTACTATTTAGTATTTTTTATATGTTAAAATTAAATTTAAAATGTCAAATGAATGCCATAAAGTAATTATATTATTTAATGAAACAATTATTATGATTATTTACATTGATTTTTAGAACACTGCCATTAATAACATTAAAATGATGAGCTGAAAAGTTTTTTTATTTTAATATTTACTAGCGAAAATTATTGTATGTGTTGGATAAAGAAATCGATATGAATATTAAGTTTTTATTTTGCATTAAAATTATTAATTTCATCTTTTAATGATTTTAAATCTCATATAGGAGATAAATTATAAATAATAAACACCTCTTGATGTTATTGTTACAGTAAATCTGTTAATTACAGAAACTGACATTTTGTTATGTTGTTAATTGGTTCGTGTTAACTTATTAATTTAATCACAAAACTTATTTTAATGGTATTTTTAAATGTATTTTTGGCTGGTTAGAACTTTAAAATAATGGAGGATAAATTAGTCTTTTACTAGTCTTTGTATACTCAATCATTATATTATATATATTATATTAAATAAAATACTTAAGTATTATAATTTTCCCAAGTCAAATTTAAATTATTATTATGTTACCTTCTTAGAATGTACTTAATATAATTTCTGAATATTTGTTTTTACTTTTATAAAACTTTGTATTGGTTATATTTAAAATTTAATGTATGTAAATTATGGCAGTTAAATTAATATTTTATTTTGATTAATTAATAATTTTGTTACGTTTAAGTTTTATAATTGTTCTCATATCACTTTAGCAAAATAGTATCATATATCTATTGTGCACTGATTTACCAACTATAGACTATAGTTTATATTAGACCATGGATAAAGATGTATATATATGATATATTTTATCTTACTCTATATATTTTACTAATTATTTATTGTGTAAACAAACAAAAGTGCCTTATACTTGTGCCTTACTTTACTTAATAATTGTACCTTTTCTTTTAAAATTATACAGCATCATGTTTATGTATTTTTTCAATTATAAAATAAATAAAAATATTCAAGTAAAACCACATTATTTATTTGGTTTATTATTTTTATTATACATTCATTGTTGGCGGACGTCCATAAAGTAGGTTATCAATCTGAAATTAAATAAGAAAAATATATTATAAATTATATCTCAATGAAATGATTTTGATTAGCATTTATTTTGCTGTCTATTATGATAAAATAAAATGAAAAAATATTATTGCAAAATCTACACTACACTCAGCTCCTGAGAGTCACTATTTATTTACACCCTAACTGCAAGTAGATAATGTATCATAATGTACTAATGTTCCATGGGTAAAAATGTTCTAATTTCTATAATAATAAGAATCCTAATATTTTTTTGTTAAAATATAGATTTTTAGGAGTTGATTCATAATGTGTGATCGATGAAATAGATCAAATCGTGAAGTATGTTAACAAAAATTACAATAACATATTGTGTTAAAAATTCATTTTTATTTACTATTTTCTAGTTTCACGTGTATTTACACTTCTGTAAAGCAATCTGAGCTGTCATCTGTCGGGCAGGTTTACATCACGTCATCAATAATACTTACTGTTGTCAATTTGAAACGTAAAAAAGAGTAAACTACTGCCAGATATATACGTGTCGACCTACTTAATAAGTAGGTATCATTGTATCAAATGCTTGTAAAGCAAAACTAAAACGTATCTAATAGTACGACTAAAGTGTATGCTCTTAAATGCTTGAATATAATTTAAAACATTTTTCACGGCATTAACTTGATCATTATTTGTTATTGAAAAGTAAGAAAATGGAAATTATTATGTTTCCAAACAGAGATATATGCAGTACCCTAAGTCCGTAACCAGGGAGAGAGGTACTGATGGCAAGTACCCCCTTCCTCAATTTTTTTTATGAACAATAGTGTTAGAAAGTAACAAGTGATAAGCATTCTAGTTCAAAAGTGAGCCTGGCTGATGTGAAACATTGAAATTATTTTGTAGGTATAAAATATAAAAAATATGCAAGAAAATTTAAAGAATGGATTAAAAACAAAATATTCAGAATTTTTTAAGAACAATTATTCTTGGTTTTAAAGGGCATTATAGATGTTTTAAGCGTGTGGCTAGTGGTCACATCGCGACGTCAACAGCCGGTCTCTGTTTTACCCGCTGCACCCTGCATTATCAAAAATTAAGCGTCCCGTGCCCTCCCCCTCTCACAAAAAAAAATCTAGCTACAGCAATAAAGTAATTTTGTATTATTAATGTTAAAACCTAAAAAGTTAGGAAGTATGTAACCGATCTGCTGTACTCCAGAAGTCCAGACTGGAGTCTCCAGTAAAGTAGCCAAAGTAGGAATAGATTGTACCTGATCACCTGAGGGGTAAGTCAGTGTAATATTATATATGTTGCGGTAAAAGTACCGTAGTTCTTCACTATTGACAATCGATAGTGGTCGATCGCGGTCGTCGGCGTAAGATAAGAGATAATAACGGGCTATCGGCTCAACCGGTCAAAAGGCCGGTTTTTACTTTTTTAGTCTTGTGACAGCTGCGAATCTGCGATCGATGCACTGTCTATCGCCAATCCTAGGTGCGTTAAATGAGACCAAAAATAGTATTAAAATTAAAATTACACGTAATTAAAAATTATTGTATTAAATTATCTCAATAAAAAAGATATTAAATAACAAAAAATATATAATAATTTTGTTTGGTTAAACAAAAGCGTTAGTTTTTTTTTTGTATATATAATTTAAAGTTCTAATTTCCGTGCGTTCAATAAATTTAAATAAAATCAAATCGCCGTACGGCCCGAACAGTAGTAAAGAATTTAGCGGTAAATCCTAGGTTTCGCCGACGACTGTTGGTAAACGTGCAAAATTCGGATATTTACCAATTAATTTCGGTTAAACCTAGGAAACACAAAATTTTTCGGTCAAACGCCGAATGATTTTTGTAGTTTGGGCTATTACAAACGAGATTTGGTAAATCTTAAGATAAACAATCAGTGTCAAGTAAAAATAATTATTATTGTTGAAGTTCATTAGATACTTCATAAATGACTAGTCACTAGTGTATAGTATTAGATACACACATTTATATTATTATAACAAATTTATACAATTATTATTACATAGTTAATTTTTTTTAGCTTTTACCAGCGATTTAGGCTCTTTGATTCTAAAACCAGCTCTCCCTATACATCTCTTGCATAGGCTATAAAAAAATAAATCTAAGTTTCCATTCCAGTCCGGCTTCAACTCCTCTATATCTCTTCTAAGTTCGTACTGCATCTAGCCATCTTTGCCTTGGGCGTCCCCTAGGTCTTTTCAGATCTATTTGATTCACCATAAACCATCTTTATGAGGGACCCATCAGCTCTCCACGCATGCCCAGCCCAAGCAAGTCTTGAACTCCTTACGAACTGTACTATGTCCTCTTTCGAATATAGATTCTTCAGATCCTCATTTGACCTGATTAGCCATTTTTGCTCAATGTCATCGAAAACAGGTCCATACATTTTTCTCTCAAATACGAGGAGCTTTTTGTAGTCCCCTCCAGCTGTGGCCCATGTATTATAACCATAAGTAGCAATTGGTCTTAGATATATTGTGTACAGTTTCTGTTTGGTCTTTCTAGATAGTAACCTAGATTTAAACAATGACAACATATAGCAAAGTATGCCAGGCACGTAGCCAGGATTTTATTTTTTTTTTTTTGGGGGGGGGGTCGAAATAAATTGTTAGTACAATTTTTATACTTAATTGATATATAAAACCTTTTGCTGAGCCCTAATGATTTTATGTGCCGGTGCACAAAAATTTCGGGGGGGGGGGGGGGGGGGGGGGGGGGTCCAGACCCCATGGACCCCCCCCCCCCTGGATACGTGCCTGTAGTATGCTGATACTTCTGATAGATAACTGACAGACCCATCTGCTTACTAGCCTTCATTAGATCAATTAGTGTCTGAATTACATCTTGTCTAGTGTCTCCAAGAAGAACCAGGTCATCTGCATAAGCTAGGCATGTATACCCCTCATTCACTTCCATTCTTTGTCCTCTAGGTACACTCCTTATGATTTCTTCCAAAGCAAGGTTGAACAATACCGGCGAGAGGGCGTCTCCTTGTCTAAGGCCGTATTTAACTATAAAAGGTTCCGAAAATGTCTTCGCTATTCATGATCAGATCTCCCTTCTCATTTGTTAAAGAACAAATCGTAGGTCTGTAGCCATTCTTCAAACTTTTACATCGTCAGAAAAATTCTTTTGGGCTGTATTTATATTTTTCCATTTCTTTTATTTTTTCCTTTTCAGCTGTTCTTTTTTGCTGTCTTATAATTTTTGTGGCCTCTTTCTTTTTTAACTCATATATCTCAATATTAGCTTGCGAGAAATGTAACATTTTCAACCTCGCCTGATTTCGTTTTTTAATTATATCTTCACACTTTTGATTAAACCAAGGTTTTATTTTATCTTTGCGCTGACGTTGTATAGTTTCGTCCGCCACATTTAATATAGAGTTTTTAATTCGCTTCCATGCGTCATCAATGTTTTCATCCAAATTTGGATTATACTGATTTAGTTGCTTATCAATACCTTTTTGATATTGTTCTATAGTCGCATTATCATATAATTTATCAATATTGTACCTACAGGTATTCTTATTATTCGACTTTGTGTGTTACTGACTTTTTATAACAGATTAGAACTAAAAAGTGGTCAGAATCCCCATCAGCTCCTCTGTGTGATCTAATATTGCTAATACAAGATCTATGATTTTTGTTTATCAAAACATGGTCTATCTGGCTTTAAACGTTATTTGGAGCTGTCCAAGTGTGCTTATGTATAAGCTTTCTGGGAAAAAAATTGCTAGTTATTATCAGGTCCTTAGCGATAACATACTCAATAAGTCTCATTCCGTTTCCATTACTAATATCATGAGCACTTTCTCCACCAACCGTACAACCGTAGGTTTGTACATTGTCTCATTTCCCACTTGGGCATTGAAATCTCCTAGCAGTGTTAATAAATTATTTTATTATTATTATCATTATATTAGTTTACATATTACTGAAAAAATTGAATTTATGCAATAAGTGATATTTTACTGCGATTACTTAATACTTAAACCATTTTTATTAAAATGTATTATTATTTAAGTATTGAGTTTGGTAATTTTTATTTCGACTTTAATTAGCCAAAAGGTTACCTATGTGATAAAAGTAGTTTCTATTTAATATCGCAACTGTCTTTGACTGGTGAATAAGGATTAACAAAGTGTCATTGCTTGAAAAAATGTATAAAAAACAGATGTAGGTAAGTGCGATCAAAAATGTATTGTGCAACTCAAGATGCCACAGCTAGTAGCCAAGCCTGCACAAATAAATAATTAAATAAATAATAATACAATTAATTTAATTATAATAAAAATAATATACTAGTAATTAATGTACCTAGATAGTACCCATAATAATCATAATATATTAACACTGCAGTAATAATATGTAGGTACCTATAATAATAATATAAATGTGAGTATCTAAAATACTAGTCATTAATGTAGTAAATACTTCAAAAATAGTAATTATCAATAAAAAATTTCAGATTTTCACTTACACTGATTGTTTAATCCCGTTTGCAAAAATCCAATCTAAAAAAATCATTGGGGGTTTGAACAAATCATTTTGTGTTTCCTAGGTTTAACCAAAATCAATTCGTAAATGTCCGAATTTCGCACATTTACCAACAGTACATAGTCTGCGAAACTTAGGATTTACCGGTAAATCTTAGGTTTAACCTAATCTAAGGTCGTACTTTTACCGTAACATATATATCAGTACCTATGTACCTAACCTACTATTAGTACCTAATACAGTTAGTTGAATACATTTTAATTTATTACCGAAAACATTATGGGTGGGTGTAGGTGAATTTAAACTGCATGTATGAAATATAATAATATTATATAGTTAACCTAGCTATAATTAAAATATCTAAAATAAAATAAATATACGATGTTTTAATATTCATTATATTACTGTGTGAGCTACAGTAAACTCTGTTTTAATTTTTCAATCCTAAGCTATATAAACTGAACATTCTATATATATTTTTAACAACAAAATGTTTTACAATTTTCATATTTTCAAATGTTTATAAACAAAAATTGTGGATAATAATATGTAGGTATCTTTGATATTATTAAATTGCTTAGGTAAAAACTTTTTTAGAACTTCTATTAAAATTTAAATTATTAAAATGAAATAAATTTAAATCAAAATTATTAAAGCTCGTACTGGTTTTGCGTAAAAATTCTTATTTTTCTCAATATTTTTTTTTTTTAAATGTTTTTCCCAATCATTATTAAATTACTGTTAGTTTATTACTTTTGACTTCCAAAAAATCAACTAGATCCCATTTCCTACAAAAAGTTGAAATCACCTTCAAAATTAAAAATCAAAGCCGTATTTGGTCAAAAAGTGACTCATTGTAAAATCAATACTTTCTTTTAATGTTTTACAATCTACCTAACTATATAAGCCAAATACCACTCAACAGTCAACACTCACTCACTCATTCATCGCTTCATTTCAAAAACCAAAAAAAAAGTAGGTACGAAATTTAAATTTAAATTTAGAATACCTCTAATAATCTATATAACTAAATTTGTGCTTTAAGAAAAGATTTTCTGATATTCGCATTTTAAAGAGGCAGTCAACTGGCAATTTTAAGAGTACGCTACACATGCATAGGTACCTAACCTACCTAATGCTCATTCATATATTGTTGTCTCCGTTGTTGATACGTCTTAAATTTTCGTAGGTGACTTATAGGTACTAAATTTACGCTAAGCAAATCACGTTTGACAGGTTTAGTTTAGCTTCATTAGTTTGAAAATTAGAGTAGATTGACCTAATATGAAACTTGATGTTAAGAACATTATCTATGTTTGTATATGATCATTTGCGATAATTTAGTTTTTAACTAAACATTTTTTAATCAAACAAAGAAACTATATATTTTAAAACCAAATGTACCATTGTGTATAGCTTATATATACTCAAAAACTACTTAATATTGAATTTGACTAAAATCCCAGAGATTGTTTTTTGAGATGTCGGAAATGTTCAAAGAGTATAGTTAAGTAGTTTAAACTACGTTAAAAAATATTCCAAGACAAGTGCTAAATCTAATCCACGAATTGCGATTGTCCATTTTATTATATTTATTTCATAAGGCTAGGTGCACTAACGCCAGTCGCCAATATGTTCGTAATCTGAGCACAGTAAAACTGAGATACACATTTATATTTATAGTGTACCTATAGGTATGTATACTACCTATAAATAGGATTTTCCACAGAAAAAATCTTCAAACGGGCGAAACCAGCAATCAGTCAATATCATACAATTATCTAATTTTTTTACATATATATATATAATATATAGGTATATAAAATAAGGACTTCACTACATAGTATAAAACAAAATCGCTTCCCACTGTCTGTCTGTATATGCTAAAATCTCTAAAACTACGCAACGGATTTTGATGCGGGTTTTTTAATTAATAGAGTGATTCAAGAGGAAAGTTTATATGTATATAACATGCATGATATAGCAAAGAAACCCTGGTAATGTGGAGACTGGAGAGGTGCTCAAACGGGGGTTTTGAGGTTTTCGGTGAACATTTTTATTTGTAAATGGTTGCTATTGGTTATAGGAGAAACAATTAATAGAAATTGGTTTTTATTGATAATTGGTTGCTGTTGCATATTATCCAACATTTATATTATATGATATTTTACACGTATACTGTTTATACTCACAATAATATTATGATATTGGGGACTGTTCATCGGTTATTAGCGAATAGAACTATAATTTACGTCATTACGATTTATACTGTTAACAATAAATGTCTATACGTTAATACGTTTATGTTATTATTTATGCTAATAATACATAACAGTTGCCATTGTTTTTTTTAAATTTAGCAGTTCTCTGCTAAAAATTTATCTTTAAATTGCTTCTAAATTGGATTCTATTTTGTTCTATTTTTGGATTTAATGAAATTTAAAATTTTTTATAGAAATTAAGAAGTTCAACATATTTTTGATTTATTACTTTTTTCTTAAACTAACTATTCCCCGTGCACATCGTTACCCGTTAAAAATGCCGACTCTATAATATGATTCAAAATTTTTGATTGATTCATCGTTTATACTCGGCTAGTCATGATCAAATATTCAATCTTAATATTTTTTTTTATTGAATGTTTAGCTTTGTAAAGGTAAAACAATTTTTAAAATTGATACCTAAAAACGGATTGAAAATTTATTATTCTTCCATTCTAAATTGTATAACCAATAGCAACCATATACTACACAAAAATCTATTTAATATCATTATTATTTCTATAAAAAATGTCAAACTTGCAATTAAATTCATGGGATGGTGTACTTTTCTGATGGTAAAACATTTTAAAATCAATTAAATAGTTCCATCATCAAATGAATAATTTTTCTTCTTTATATTAACAACCCTATTAATCTCTGTATGGGTCGAATTTTGAAACATTTTATATTAGGGAGTTTTCACATTATAAAATGAACTTACTGACACAATTCCATATTCTTATCTTCAGTGGTTCAGGCTAAGTTATTATTTTCATTTTTACCACTTTTATACTCTTAGAGGTCGAATTTTGAAAAATCCTTTCTTAGTGCGCCCTTACATTGCTAAAGGAATTTCCGTACAAAATTTTAAGACTCTAGATCCAACGGTTTGGTCTGGCCGTTGATGAGTGAATAGGGGCAGTCTCCTATATGTATAATATTTAGGGAACGGATTTTAATTTAATATAGAATCAAAAATATTTAAATATATATTTGTTTATTACTTAATAAATATTTATTTATAAATGCATAATATTTAAATATTTAAATTGAAAATAAGATAAAATTATTAAAAAATTAAAAAATTTACAATTTATTCTGAATCATCATGTGGGAAACAGTTAGAAACGACATATTACTACACAAACGGACACAACACGAAAATAACGTGATCGAATAACACTCATACGAATACTGCAATTATTACTACCTATACCTACACTACTTAGATAAGATATCGAATCGTTGTCGTTTGAAGTCAAAGTCAAAGGCGTATAGTACAGAGACCTAATCGTATCGTAAAAAATAAAAAAAAAAAAATAAAAACGAAAATTCTTCAATAATATATTTAAATACAGAATTCGTATATTTATTTCAAATTAAATTAGCATCAGATTACTTGAAATTAAATGAAACGTATACATATATTCGATGCTATTACTACATAAAAATATTTATTTAAATTAAAATCCTATCCCTAATAATATTATATGGATACCAAGCACGTACCATGATTATAAATAATAAAGAGATAAATGGATAAATCTATTATCTATGGCTTGTACATAGTGGGTGTTTTGAGACTTTGAGTGTTCAAACATCCCCCGAAATATTTTGGTTTTTGTATGGTTGTTTAGGTAGTTATCATATTTTAACGTTAATACTTAATTGTCATATTATACTGTAAGAGGGCGCGTGATACCCGATGTGTTGTCTTCGTCTTACAATTAATGCGTAACGTAGGCTTATCAGATCATCGTTTGTTATTTTAAAAATTACAATGAATTGACCTCTTATTAAATATTAACTGTAAAGGTAAGTTTATTATTTAGACGACCTCGTGGGCTTTTTACTATACTTTAATTTTGAAGCTAGTTATAAGTATTTCAAAATTATAAATTTTTCATACATCTTAAAATACTTGTAACTCACTTCAAAATTAAAATATAGTCCATGAGATCATTCAAATTATATTCTTAACTTCAAATTTTAATAGAGGTAAATTCACTAATTTTTATATTAACGGAGCTGAACGTGATTTGCTGAGCGTAGGTAATATTATATATGTTACGCATTTGTAAGACAGAGACAACCCATGCTGGTATCACGTCCTCTTAATGACTTAAGAGACAGGTAATAGGTATTATAATATTACATTGTATTTATGAAAAACCAGCTAAAGCAAAATAAAAATGTAATAGGTACAAACAAATTAAAATTAATAATATAACATAGAAGTTGATTGCAAAGATATTAATAATGGCAAGAAACTCACAAAAATTAGATTTAGTATTGTAATTTTTTTTTAACCTATATAAATGTTTATATTTAAAAAAAGAATTAAAACTAATATTCATAAAAAAATTCATATGTTAATAAAAAAGTTCTACTTTTCAATAACTGATTTTTCAAAACACACCCCAAAATTTTTTTCTGCGTACGTCAATGATAACTGCTGTTTAGCATATTTTCCAATGACGGAATCGTGCAATATATGACTTATATTATATTGTTTAAGTAGGTATGTATGGTTTCACAGGATTGCAGGTATACAATTAATGAAAAATGTTCAAAAATTAATGTTGGATACATTTTTTCGATTTACCTGATTTTCGAAAACTTTTCCAACGGTCACGATTACTTGTTGGGTATATTCTTTTACCTCCGGGGTGTCGGTTAAGTAAGGATATGGCATATTTGAACGTATTGCAGGTATGATTGCGTCAACTATAGAATTTAAAACGTGATTTTGAATGTTCACTGGTTGCGGCAAGATGTTCATGTTATTATTATCTCGTGCTCCGTAGTAATTCATGTTGGTTACGCCACCGTAGTACATCTGCCGTTGCTGTTGCTGTAGCGTACTTTCGATTGGTTGACTTGCATCATATTCTATCAGCTGTTTGCCTATGAAAAAAACTATAATAGTTTGCTTGTTTGGAAATACAATTGTAGGTAGATATAGATTGTATTGATATTTTGTGAAAATACCTGTTGAATCCGGTTGCGTATAATATGGTTTATTCTTATAATATTTTGATGTCGGGGTAATGGTAGATTTCTGGGAGTATTTGTCAATCAGAGCACCTGGTAAATTATGTAATGCCTCATAAGGATTGACATCTCGTTTAGAACGATAACCCTAAATATTTTTAAAATATAACACATGTAAAAATAAAATTATGATTTCATACTCAAATTTGGTGAGCAACTTACGTATGAAGAGTTCATAACTGTATTCAAAGTCTGCTGAAGACTGCGCATCACGGATTGTACGATAGAATTTGTTAAACGAATAATATGACTCAATGGAGCACGTGGGAAATTCGCGCGTGTAACGTCAAATATTTCTTTAGTTCCAGCCAACGGTACATAAAAAGAATTCATGGGCATCATATTTTGTACAAACATATCGTTTGAAGATAAACTTGAAATTTCCTGAATATTATTTTGGTAAGATGTCAATGGCGTTCCGATGGTACTTGTACGTGTTTTACCATCATAACTTGTAAATCCATTATCTTGGTTTGAATTTCTTGTGTAATCTTTATTTAATAATGACCACGAATTAGAACTATCTTTAGGAGGGTTCCTTAAATCTACTTTCTTGTAAATACTTCCAGTATTATCCTTAAAACTTGGTTGATTGGAATTTCGGGAAAAACCAGGCAAATGTATATCAGGTGTAATCTGATTTTGAACAACAGCAGAATAAGCGTCTTGTTGATTATAATAATTTTTAATTGGCGGATACATTGGAATTTGACTATAAAATAACGGATATTGATGAGCATTTAATAATGAACTTAAAAGTTGATTATTGGCATTCAAATCAGGTTGTTGAATATAATTAACTGTATTTGGAAATGAGGGTTTATACCATGGTACATAAGCTGGAGGCGAATTTAATAAATAATTAGTTTTTGAATAATTGTTATCACTAGTTGGTGGATGTATAGGAGATATTTTAAGGGTATGAATATCATTAGGATTGGCTAACACAGATATTTTAGCTTTGTCTTGATTCGCAATTTTAAGATTTTCTGTGCTCCCAATATCTGATTTAGCGTATTTAGATAGTCCATTCTCTAGTGATTCGTCAAATACTAAATCTTCCAATGAATTAAATGAATAATTTTCTTCATTGTCTTTATTCAATAGAAAAACTGGTGATTCAGACACTGCTTTTTCCAATTCTTCATTTAACTGTGTATCTGTAGCACTTACAGGCAATGGACTTTCATGTAATGGAATTTGTGACTTTTGAGTATCGCCATATAAACCGATACCTTTTATTAAACCACCTTGTTGTGGATCATTTCCTACTTGCGTATTGTCCATTAGTAATTGTGGCGGTGTATCATTCAATTCTAATTGTGAATTATCTTTTTTCAAAAGATTATCATTAATTTCAGGATTTAAAATTTTTTTCAAATCTGTTTGTAAACTATCTATCAAATGTTTTTCGCTTTGTGCAACATTGCTAGTAAATGGCTTTGATGTGTCATCTGGAAATTCTGATAAGGAATTTAAAGGCACATTGTCATTTTGATTCTGCATAAAATGTATATTAAGTGATGGAGGTTCTTTGTTCAATAACTCCGAAGACGAATGTGATGGTATTTGAGATAGTGGTAATTGATTTGAGACAAAAGGAGCTGAATGTGAAGATTGTGGTAAATTCAATTCATTTTGTGTTTGCGGAAGAGACAAACCGTTTGGATATTGTAATTGAGAATCAAACGGCTTAGAATCTTCAATAACCAAAGTATTTTTATTAGGTGTTGTAGGACCTTTATTCAATAATTCTAAAGATGATTGTGACGCCTTTTGATACAGTGGTAATTTATTTTGCGTTGGTTGAGGAATTTCACTGATACCTTTTATTAAACCACCTTGTTGTGGATCATTTCCTACTTGCGTATTGTCCATTAGTAATTGTGGCGGTGTATCATTCAATTCTAATTGTGAATTATCTTTTTTCAAAAGATTATCATTAATTTCAGGATTTAAAATTTTTTTCAAATCTGTTTGTAAACTATCTATCAAATGTTTTTCGCTTTGTGCAACATTGCTAGTAAATGGCTTTGATGTGTCATCTGGAAATTCTGATAAGGAATTTAAAGGCACATTGTCATTTTGATTCTGCATAAAATGTATATTAAGTGATGGAGGTTCTTTGTTCAATAACTCCGAAGACGAATGTGATGGTATTTGAGATAGTGGTAATTGATTTGAGACAAAAGGAGCTGAATGTGAAGATTGTGGTAAATTCAATTCATTTTGTGTTTGCGGAAGAGACAAACCGTTTAGATATTGTAATTGAGAATCAAACGGCTTAGAATCTTCAATAACCAAAGTATTTTTATTAGGTGTTGTAGGACCTTTATTCAATAATTCTAAAGATGATTGTGACGCCTTTTGATACAGTGGTAATTTATTTTGCGTTGGTTGAGGAATTTCACTGATACCTTTTATTAAACCACCTTGTTGTGGATCATTTCCTACTTGCGTATTGTCCATTAGTAATTGTGGCGGTGTATCATTCAATTCTAATTGTGAATTATCTTTTTTCAAAAGATTATCATTAATTTCAGGATTTAAAATTTTTTTCAAATCTGTTTGTAAACTATCTATCAAATGTTTTTCGCTTTGTGCAACATTGCTAGTAAATGGCTTTGATGTGTCATCTGGAAATTCTGATAAGGAATTTAAAGGCACATTGTCATTTTGATTCTGCATAAAATGTATATTAAGTGATGGAGGTTCTTTGTTCAATAACTCCGAAGACGAATGTGATGGTATTTGAGATAGCGGTAATTGATTTGAGACAAAAGGAGCTGAATGTGAAGATTGTGGTAAATTCAATTCATTTTGTGTTTGCGGAAGAGACAAACCGTTTGGATATTGTAATTGAGAATCAAACGGCTTAGAATCTTCAATAACCAAAGTATTTTTATTAGGTGTTGTAGGACCTTTATTCAATAATTCTAAAGATGATTGTGACGCCTTTTGATACAGTGGTAATTTATTTTGCGTTGGTTGAGGAATTTCACTGATACCTTTTATTAAACCACCTTGTTGTGGATCATTTCCTACTTGCGTATTGTCCATTAGTAATTGTGGCGGTGTATCATTCAATTCTAATTGTGAATTATCTTTTTTCAAAAGATTATCATTAATTTCAGGATTTAAAATTTTTTTCAAATCTGTTTGTAAACTATCTATCAAATGTTTTTCGCTTTGTGCAACATTGCTAGTAAATGGCTTTGATGTGTCATCTGGAAATTCTGATAAGGAATTTAAAGGCACATTGTCATTTTGATTCTGCATAAAATGTATATTAAGTGATGGAGGTTCTTTGTTCAATAACTCCGAAGACGAATGTGATGGTATTTGAGATAGTGGTAATTGATTTGAGACAAAAGGAGCTGAATGTGAAGATTGTGGTAAATTCAATTCATTTTGTGTTTGCGGAAGAGACAAACCGTTTAGATATTGTAATTGAGAATCAAACGGCTTAGAATCTTCAATAACCAAAGTATTTTTATTAGGTGTTGTAGGACCTTTATTCAATAATTCTAAAGATGATTGTGACGCCTTTTGATACAGTGGTAATTTATTTTGCGTTGGTTGAGGAATTTCACTGATACCTTTTATTAAACCACCTTGTTGTGGATCATTTCCTACTTGCGTATTGTCCATTAGTAATTGTGGCGGTGTATCATTCAATTCTAATTGTGAATTATCTTTTTTCAAAAGATTATCATTAATTTCAGGATTTAAAATTTTTTTCAAATCTGTTTGTAAACTATCTATCAAATGTTTTTCGCTTTGTGCAACATTGCTAGTAAATGGCTTTGATGTGTCATCTGGAAATTCTGATAAGGAATTTAAAGGCACATTGTCATTTTGATTCTGCATAAAATGTATATTAAGTGATGGAGGTTCTTTGTTCAATAACTCCGAAGACGAATGTGATGGTATTTGAGATAGCGGTAATTGATTTGAGACAAAAGGAGCTGAATGTGAAGATTGTGGTAAATTCAATTCATTTTGTGTTTGCGGAAGAGACAAACCGTTTGGATATTGTAATTGAGAATCAAACGGCTTAGAATCTTCAATAACCAAAGTATTTTTATTAGGTGTTGTAGGACCTTTATTCAATAATTCTAAAGATGATTGTGACGCCTTTTGATACAGTGGTAATTTATTTTGCGTTGGTTGAGGAATTTCACTGATACCTTTTATTAAACCACCTTGTTGTGGATCATTTCCTACTTGCGTATTGTCCATTAGTAATTGTGGCGGTGTATCATTCAATTCTAATTGTGAATTATCTTTTTTCAAAAGATTATCATTAATTTCAGGATTTAAAATTTTTTTCAAATCTGTTTGTAAACTATCTATCAAATGTTTTTCGCTTTGTGCAACATTGCTAGTAAATGGCTTTGATGTGTCATCTGGAAATTCTGATAAGGAATTTAAAGGCACATTGTCATTTTGATTCTGCATAAAATGTATATTAAGTGATGGAGGTTCTTTGTTCAATAACTCCGAAGACGAATGTGATGGTATTTGAGATAGTGGTAATTGATTTGAGACAAAAGGAGCTGAATGTGAAGATTGTGGTAAATTCAATTCATTTTGTGTTTGCGGAAGAGACAAACCGTTTGGATATTGTAATTGAGAATCAAACGGCTTAGAATCTTCAATAACCAAAGTATTTTTATTAGGTGTTGTAGGACCTTTATTCAATAATTCTAAAGATGATTGTGACGCCTTTTGATACAGTGGTAATTTATTTTGCGTTGGTTGAGGAATTTCACTGATACCTTTTATTAAACCACCTTGTTGTGGATCATTTCCTACTTGCGTATTGTCCATTAGTAATTGTGGCGGTGTATCATTCAATTCTAATTGTGAATTATCTTTTTTCAAAAGATTATCATTAATTTCAGGATTTAAAATTTTTTTCAAATCTGTTTGTAAACTATCTATCAAATGTTTTTCGCTTTGTGCAACATTGCTAGTAAATGGCTTTGATGTGTCATCTGGAAATTCTGATAAGGAATTTAAAGGCACATTGTCATTTTTATTCTGCATAAAATGTATATTAAGTGATGGAGGTTCTTTGTTCAATAACTCCGAAGACGAATGTGATGGTATTTGAGATAGTGGTAATTGATTTGAGACAAGAGGAGCTGAATGTGAAGATTGTGGTAAATTCAATTCATTTTGTGTTTGCGGAAGAGACAAACCGTTTGGATATTGTAATTGAGAATCAAACGGCTTAGAATCTTCAATAACCAAAGTATTTTTATTAGGTGTTGTAGGACCTTTATTCAATAATTCTAAAGATGATTGTGACGCCATTTGAGACGGTGGTAATTTATTTTGTGTTGTTTGAGAAAATTTATTGTCCTGTAATTCTTGTTTAGGATTAATCAATACTCCATTTTTAATCTTCTTAGTATTTTCGTTAGTTGTTGAAGATACTCTTTTCAATGGTTTTAAAGAACCTTGTGGTTGAACTTGAGATAGTTGTGATTGATTTTCGGATGGAAGAGGTGATTTGGATTGGACAAAATAAGTACCAGGAAGTTCTGATTTAGAATTAAATTCTGTTTTTTGTGAAAACTGCGGGATTATTTTCGTAGAGATTTGTTCAGGTTTATTTTCATTGTTTTTAGTGTAAGTCTTACCTTCGCCAGAATCTAGCAATTCTCTAGCATCTTGTAATTCCTTTTCAGTTATTGGGTGATCGAATCTTGTAGGTGATTGTGTCTGGTATTCTTTTGGCAGCGGAGGTTTAGCTGTTCCAAAAGATTGTGATGCTTCTTGTTTACTCTGTGATGGTGGATATAAATTATACGAATGTGGTATTTGTAACTGGTAATTTTCATTTTTCTGATTTATTACTGGCTGTTGAAGCTTGGTGTTCACATCCTGATGTGAATATTGCATATTAGTTAACTGTTGATTCACTGATTCTCTGTTGGAGTTGAATGGACCTGGAGGGATTGGTTGCGAATAATATTGTTTCTGAGGTATGAATTGTTGTGGCGAATTTATGTTGTGTTGCTTATTATACGTTTGAGCCATCGGCGAGTATTGATCATAATTAATGTGTTGTTGATTGCCATTATTATTCATATAAGTACTTTCTTGAGGGTAAGGAATTAATGGATTGTAAGAACTTGTCGGTATTTGAGAAACTGAGTAAGGCTGACTAGTCCAAGAGTTAGGTACTCCTCCATTTTTTCCATTTAACTGTATTGAATTTGTAGAAGTATTCAAATCCACAGCAAGAATCTGTGAACAGTTTTTTTCTTTACTACATTTATTAAATATGTATATAAAAATTACACAAAATTAATCATCCATTAAAATTTCTTTTGAACTGTATATGTTTTTTTAAATTTCAAGCCTGAAGATTATGGTATCCCCTAGAATTGTTTATGTGCGCGGAGTTGATCATCAATACTGGGTGATCCTTTAATAATTGAACACTTATTATTTCATAAAATAGAAATTATTGCATAAAGTATTCTAATCTTTAATAAACAATATTTTAATACATATAAAGGTCGTGCCCATTTAATGAAATGTATCCGTTTATTGAAAAAGACGTTTTACTACACTATAAGGCCAATTTTTTTTACTTTTTCATGAATTGGATAAAATTTATTTCACCTTATTATGTCATATTAAACCACTTTCCTCTACACAATGTAGATAAAATTTACTTGATCCTCTTCATGAAAAGGTAAAAAAAATGTTCATATAGTGTAGTAAACGTCATTTTCACTAAATGGATACATTGAGCGATTTCACTTAGTAGATGCGAAATATATATATGTTTATTTTATTATTTTTAATCTCATAACTTTTTAACTTTTTTAACTTTTATGAATTGAATATAAATATTTATAATTTCATCTTCGAAAGCAGAATATTTTTCTGAGTATTTTGATACACACAAACAGGGATCGAAAACGTTTCAAATTTTAACGGTTATGGTTTCGGTTTTTGATAATGGTTTTCTACATTTTTTGGTTTTGGTTTTAAGATAGATTTTTTAATTTTTTTGATTTTGGTTTCAGTTTCAAAAAGGTGTTTTAAATTTGTCGGTTTGAATAACGGTTTTTGAAAATTTTGATTTTATACTCCTGTATCTAACAACTGTAGGTTAAATTTGTATAAACTAATTATATAGGTATTAACTTAAAGGCACACACTATTTTAGGCCAAGAAATAGTAAAAAATTTATATTTTTTTTTTAAATAATATTTTTCGTTTTAAAAAAAAAAAAAGTTTACTGCTAAGGTTATAGGCAACATTTTTTTTTTTTTAAATAAAAACAAATTTGATATTTAAATGTGTATATAATTGAGAAGAAAAAAAAGATATAAGAAAAAACTATTACATATTTACAGTACAATTACCTATTAATTGTATTTACATTGGCTGAGTCAGAATTAGTTGATGAGGTTGCATTTTTCGTTTTTATTACCAGTTAGAACACAGTAAGAAATGGGAATACATTTACATAATATAAGTATTATTATATTATGAAGTATCTTCTTTATTTGTGTCATTATGTCTTTTGTCTGGTTTTCATAAAAAATGTGTAACTAAAAATATGCAGAATTTAAATTTAAAATGTTAAACTATAGCTTCCTTATAATGGTCTCATGCAATGTATGAATTTAGCAGTTTAGATTCATCCTCCTTTATTCCTTTTGGACATTTACAAACATAACATTTTATTTAATACTTTTTCTAGGTCATAACTTATATAAGTCATAAGCTATTACTAACAAATGGAAACAATACAGACGTGCATAGCCGAATAGGGGCGTACAACAGAACAATAACTGTGATATTTGTATTTTAATTTTGAACCAATATAAGTATAGTTATAAATTTATAATATAAAATATAAATTGAACAATGTTCGTATTATCAATTAATATTTTGTAATACTGAGTAGCTAATAGCATCGGGAGTTTGATTAATAAATTCGAACATTATACTAGGTATTTTCTTCGTATGAAGATAAAAAAAATATATAATAATAAAATTCGAAGAAACCGACATTAGGTAGTTTTAAATTTTAATCGGTTTTTCAATTCTATGGTATCGGTTAGGGGTTTTATAAACTGTTTTTTAAAGACCTTAGATTTCAGTTATAGTTTTTTAACCAGTGTTTTGAGGCTTTTGGTGTCGTTTCCGGTTACGGTGTTCAAGAATGAAAAACCACGATTGTAACCGGTTTTGATATCTGCTTAAAAATCGTGTTTAGGATTAGTAATTTGTAAGTTATAACTTATAAGTATTTAAAGTAAAGGTGATTGAATTCAAGTGGTTCTTGATTAGTTGATTATCCCTCAAAATTTAGGTCCACTATATCGCTCATCTAAATTTTTAATACTTATAATAAGTTATAGGTAACTCATAGGTATACTTTTATCCTAAATTCGATTTTATGTATTGATATTGAAATACTCAAAAAAATATTCTAAGACATAATTGTTTAATGAAAACGTTATTTGTTTTACATTTTTAAAGATACCTAATCATTTTGAAGTTCTACTACCCCCCTCTTCCAAAAAAATGTATAATATGTAACTATTTTTGTAAGTACCTTATTTAGGTTTCAATTAACTTTACCCCTTTGGCTAATACGACTATCTAACACGATTTAAGATAATATCTACAAACTAAGTTATTTATGAACATTTAAAATAATATAATCTCAATCGGGTAATGGCTGTAAGGGCCCATTTAGCCAAAGGCCCAGTCGGCGATCGTCGACTCGCCGACCTGGCCAGGCAGCCACTGGTTCTCGGTGGCAGAACTATCGCATCTTATATTCATTCTTATTATAAAAGGAAGCTACACCCACATAATATGTTGTCTCCGTCTAAGTGTCTAACAAAAGTTAAACATAGCAAAACTGTTTTTATTAAGATAGAATCGAGAAGGCTACAGTCTAAACTAAAAAAAAGGCAAAATATGCATTTATATGCACAATAAAATTTCAAAACTAGCTTTGTGAAAGCATGAAATGTATTTGTGTCGTACTCTGCTATTTTTGTGACTATGCAAAATAAATATGCAAAAGCTTTAAGTCTTCTGCCCTACTTATGAGTAATAGGTACCTATAAGTATATAATAATAAATAATAATACATAGACAATTTACTATTTTATAATAAAATTATATATTTATATATTACCTTTGACAATAAAAAAAAAAAGATTCCATGTTTTACTGCTCCCATAACCTTCTTGTAAACTGAAATCCTTGATTTTGTGGGGTGTATGCAATTTTCAACAATTAAATACATATTTATATAGTAAGTTTAATACAATACAATATTAAATAGTGAAACCAAGTAAATATTTACTAGAGCTGACAGATAAAAGTATAATCAATATTAAAAAAACTAAATAACATATTGGTGTGATTCGATGACTTGACAGTTGATTTGATATGATTGTAACAAAAATAGATTAATAAAAAAAAAAAATATTACACTGTTTTAACATTAGAGATAGATAATTATAACATAATATTTTATTAAGTACCTAATAAAAATAATAATCACATTTTTTTTAAAGCCTAAGATATTTTTTATGTTAAAATAAATTATAAAAATGTTATTATAATTATGAACCAAATTAATTCACTTAGAAATAACGTATACTAAATATTTAAACATTTTATTTCCAAAACTTAATAATTTCATAAACAAGCGATATTCATATAACATATAAAAGTATTTTAAAGTTATATAAAAACCAAATTTTTTCTTACTCTTATACATATTAACATTTTCTCCGACATATGACACACTGAATATAATCAGTTTGATGACGAATACATACTGTATGAAAAGAGTGTCCACATCTAAACGATACAAGTCCATTATTTTTACCTCGAATTAAAGGATCAGAATTCAATGGTAATGAACACCAAATACAATAACCATTCTTTAAATCAATTTGTATACCCCAATGTGATTTTTTTGAATATTGATTTTTGAACTGTATAGTTCTACCAATTTCTTCTTCCAAAGTTGTAAATGTAGTTGTACAATTCTATTAAGAAACAAACTATGAAATAAAAAATAAATGTTGAAGGATTTTTAGGAAAATGTTGACCCTTACCTCTGTGCTTATCATTGAAATATTATTATGATGTTGTAGTGTATTGATCAAAATCTTCTTTGAGTTTAAACCAATCAACTCAGTCAAAATAAAACTTTGATAAAACCTTAAAATAATAAAAGCTGGTTATATTATGTCTATTTCAATATAACATATTATCAGAGCTGTGAGGAATGTGTTTCAATGATCTTGTTAAATTAAAAATAAAACAACTACCTAATTAAATAGTTAATTTTTACAAATTATATTAATACAATTTTTGAATTGTTGAGGAATGAAAATTGTTCTTTAACTAGGAATGAGCAAAGGAATTTTGTCTGAGCTAGGAACGAGAAACTATTAAGTTCCTTTTTAACAAGATAAATATTGCACTAATTCCTTTTCTAAAAGACATTTTCAAGAACTGAATATTATTAATAATTACCAATTGTCAATATCCCCGCATGGTATATAGTATCTGTGTTTAAAGAGTAAATTTCTAATTTCTTCATGATTTAAATATAGAAATGCCAAAGATGTTAAATCAGTCCACGCAATTCCTTGATTTTTTTCACCAATATTCCCACAATTCAAACAAAGGCCATTTTTAAAGTAATGATTTAATGTGAAAAGTTTGTCAAACAATAATTCATTTTTGTTAGTCAAATGCACATCTAATTGATCCACCAAACCCAAATGAATAGCAAGCATAATTTTTAAATGCTTTGAACTTTTAAGATTTAAGTCTGATTTTAAAACAATAGGCCAAAAATGAGGCACTTGTTTACAAAAACATTTTATTACATCTTCTAGAGAATTCGTAGTCACATCACATTTTACAAATTTATGCAAAATTATATGTAACTGCTCCAAATTTATATCTGCACTAGATAAATAATCAATTAGTATTTTTCCAAGCTTTTTAAATTTACCATCAACACTTTCCAATGGAAATCCACATGTGCATAAACGGGTTTTCTGATTATTTAGCATTACAAAACTATAAACAGCATAATATAGAATGTTATAATCAGTAAAAATACTTTCATCAAAGTGTGATATATAGGACAGAAATATTGAATTACATTTTTCACGATTGTTTGACTCTAAATGTACTGAAAATTTCATTAATAAATAAAATACATATATTGGTTTGATGTTTCTTTTGTATCCAAGTAAACGAAATGATTCAATTTGGTCCAACCTCAAAAACACATACATTGAATTTAAATACATTAATAATGGTTCTTCGGTCTTTTCATCATTATTGGAACTCATTTTTAAAATCTTACAAAATATTGCATAAGAACATTTTAAATTACCACTCAGCATAAAATGAAATATACTACCTACTTCCATAACTTGACCAAATAATGTGATTAACTCACTGACTTCAGTATCTTTTTTAAAATCATTTTCATCCAAATAGTAAGTTAAAAATTCTGGGTAATTAAATTTATTTGAAATCAAAATATATTTGGTTTGTATATCAGCCCATTTTCCTACTAAATTACAAATAAAACTATCATTTATTGCTATTTTAATAGTATTAAAATCTTTGTCTTTCAAATATTGTTGAAATGGAAACATTGGCTGTTTAACTTGTACAACATTTTCCAAATTAGATTTCACTTCACATACACCATTACATAACTGTTGTAAACAGTCAACATCTAATTTATATCCATTTTGAAGTTTTTTACATGTTTTTAAAATAGGAAGTAAATTAAGCTTTTCACGATGTTCAAGGTCCAATTTATAATTTGAAACATCTACTTCACTTTCATCAACAGGTGGTGGATCTGGTCGATTAATAGTATTTGATATTTCATATGGCACTAAATCATTTTTACCTGTACTAGCAGTAAGATTATTTAATGTATCTTTGAGAGTTTTACTACTCTTAGCAATTTTATCAGTAACATTTGACCCTATTTCCATTAAAGTATCATGAAATACCTCAGAAGTAGCCAACGAAACAAATGGAATTGAAGGAATATTTAACTCCATATAAATCTGATCAAAAACTTGTTTATTGTTTAATTTAGAATAGTCACTAAATGGATACTGTTCAGACTTTTTTACTTTTTCTAGATTTATATGTATATTTAGCATAGACTTATAACGTAATACCGGTTTATCAGACTTAATGGAAAGTAAACTAAAACTTCTTTTTAATTTATAACTTTTTTTGACATATACATAATTCTTCAATGAGTAAATTCCAGATGGCATCTTAAAAAATTGCTGTTTTAAATAATAAGTCTTTTTAATTTTTGAGATCAAATTGTTTGTATTAACTGGCAAGTCTATTTTTTGATCTATGTTAACAAGTGGATATAACTCATCAATAATGCATCTTGTATTTACTATTCTATCATAATAATGTTCTATCAATGAAATGCAGGTATTGTAATCTTCAAACTCATAACAATTAACCAAATAATTTTGAAGAGGAGTGATTTTTTCAGCAATAAGCTCACCATTTGAAGACCATATATATACAGTATCTTCAATATACTTGACATTTTGTATATTATTATATCCGTCACACCATAAAAGAACATTAACTTTTAACATATCTAGTATAAAAATACTATTTGATGTATATGTAAGTAAGCAATTTTCCCAAATTGAATACAGTTTTTTAAAATTCAAAGACTGTGGTGGCCAATTTTTCCCAGAAATCTTTGATAAATCAAATGGTTTTTGTGCACAAAGATTAAGTGTTGGCGGAATAGCTAAACAGTATTTTAGTTGATGTGTACTTTTTACAATGCCGTTTATCTCTGCTTCCCAAATTCTTGAACCTGGTCGTGCAGAAAATATTTTCTTTTCATTCCATGCGACAATACAGCAACCATAATCTCCATCCCTAGGTTTTTTTCCAATTTGTTTAAATTGCTCTTGAGACATATCACAAACATAACATCTAGTCAATGTTGAGATCACTAATATATCATCAGCACTATCTATTTGAATAACTTTTGAATCCAGTTCAATCATAGTAAATGGCGGGGTTTGGAAAATGGCTTTCCGCTGAAAATTTTTTTAAACAAAGTGAGGAAAAAATAGAAAATGTACTACACTGTATTTTGAATTATATAGTTGCATTCAGTCATATAAATAATAAAATAACTAAAATTATTACAAGAATTTATACTTACAACAAATAATGATACATATATTGAAGTGACTTTTCCATTGCAATCGCCGAAGTATATTTGATTCTTTGAAGTCCATTTCATAGCAGTGATTTCATGTCCTAAATGTTCAGTGGACTTATTTATTAACTTTGCACCAACCCCATTTTCATTTCTTTGTAATATACAAACAATGCCTTTTTGTGTACCAAATGCAATAAGATCTTCATCTTTAGATACAGCAATTTGAGTCACAGATCCTTCCTTTAGGTACATTAATTTATAAATTTATATTAACTTTTAAATAAATATATACCTACATATGATTATCTACAATTCAACACAAAAAAGTAAAAGTGAATGATACATTGAATGAAATATTAATACTTATTAACTAAATAATTATAACTAGGTATTTGTTTTATTTAAGTAAAAAATTAACAAAGGCGTATACGTAAATTAATAATTAATGAATAAAAAAAAAACATAATATATTATTTATTATAAAAGGAGAATTTAAAAACTCTTTAAAATTTTTTTTGAACAATAAAAGTACCTAAATTACGTTTTAATACCTAAGAAACCAGTTTGAAAAGCACTAACTACCTTTTTAAGGTGCATTTTATACAATTAAATATAAAATATATTTTATCATTGGATTTTTATACTCTTGGTAATAATATGATAACTCACTTTATTTGGAAGCAGTTGTATAAATTCACAAGGTTGTCTGCGAAATACATACAATCCACCACTAGAAGCTCCAAGAATGATAAAGTTCTGTGATACTTCAAAACAAGTATACTAAAACAGGAGAGAAATTTAAAAAAAATGAATCACACAATATTTTGTGTCACTGACTTTTATTCTTTGTGTAGCTTTTAGAGGTAAATTAACTATATTTTTAATGTCAATTCTATTTAACACTAAAATGTGATCCGGTATGTTTTTGTCATTTATGTGGTTTTGTAACACAGCCATTTTAAATCTTGAGTAAATAGAAACGAATGACTTAAAAAAAGAATGAAACTAAAATTCTACTTGGCATTTTATAGAATTTAAATTTACTATTATGAATATTGCGAACCGTGAAGACGTGAAGTTGAGTGAAGGACTCAAGCCAGTCAAGCTTAGTAGCTACTGAAGTACTGATAACAAATATTAAAATTAATGACTTAAATAAGTTACTTAATAAGTTGTAGTATTGTCACAGAATATTCTTGATAGGTACCTTTATGGCTATATTGCCTGTATTTTTCTCAACGGATACAGATACTATTATCATCTCATTATCTCAAATACTGTTCTGTGTTCATACCATAGATAATATAAGAAGCACACGGCCCCATATGAAACTGGTATAGACGTGTCCTATCCATTCTTATATTATCTATGGTTCATACCACGGACTATTTTTTTTTATAAGATATATCTTAAGGTTATTTAGATTTGTGATAAGAGATTTGGTATTTTATCATGGTAGTCAGTTGTAGTCACTACTCTCTAGTCAGTACTCAGTACTTCAGACAAGTAGTCAGTACTTCAGACAAGTAGTCACTACTTCACTAGGCTCTACTATTCTTTTCTTTTATTTATGGTCGCTACTCGCTCAGCTCAGTCAGTCAGTATTAAAGTTAGAGTAGTTAGACGTTAAAACTTAAACTTGTTATTTTATTAAAGGAATTGAGTAGAATTATAATTTATAATATTATATGTATCGGATAAGTGGCATTAGTTTAATATTTGAAAATGCCAAAAGTGGTTTCTCGCAGTATAGTGTGTACGGACACCAAAGACCAAGAAGAATATAATGAGGAGAAGCCGCTGCACTCTTATTACTGTTTGTGTGGTCAGATGACGTTAATTTTGGGTGAGTGATAGTTAAAAATTATAATTTTTATTGAGGTTTGAAATCATTCCAAACAGTTAATTGTTTTAGGTCCAACACAATTATAATCAGTTTTTCTACGTTTTAAAGTGATCACCGTATAATATACTTCATCAATATGAATTATGTTTGCACAATGATACTAAATGTTAATGTTTACTGATTTCAGATTGTGCTTTGGAAAAACTACCTTTACGTAAACGGGATGGGGCCCGAGTAATTGATGGCTCTAAGCATGCCAATAAAATGACCTATGATCAAGATGAAACTGTGTACTTGAAAAGACAAGAAGGCGTCGAAAAACAACATAGATTAAAGTGTAAAAAGTTAGTCAACTTTAATCATCTCGAGTATTTCAATACTTACCTAGTAGATGTTTTTTTACAGATGCGGTTTATTTTTGTACTATAAACACCAGGCTAATAATGTTTACTTTATTGTACGTGGTGCTTTGGTCAAATGTACTGGCGAAGGCCCTAAAATGGACATATATAATCAAGTAGCAGTTGAAAAACCAAAGAAAGTTATGGTCACCAAACACACTAAGAACATGGGCAAGTTCAGTTCGGTAACAGTATCTACTATTGACGAAGAAGAAGATGAAATTGAAGCGGTAAGTCATTGTGCATCTTACATTTTAATATTATATTGCGATGTGTGATGCTATTAATATTATTATTTAAATAGAGGGAAGTAGCAGATTCATATGCAAACAATGCCCGTATAATTGAAAAGCAGCTAGAGAGGAAAGGCATGAACAAACGTAAAACAGCAGATTTTGTAGAGCCAGAAATTGCATTAGATATAAAAAGACATGTTCGTGGTACATTGCTAGAGAAATGATATTGGAATTTTATTTTTTATAAATTTAATACTCTAATATTACTCTGTTATTTGTAAATAAAAAAAATATTGACTCATAATTAAAGTTTTATTTTATTTTAAGATGAAATAATTCACAATCTGATTTTACAATGGATTTTTGTCATTGACCAATAACTGATACACGAGATCTGGCGTTCTAGACATTAATGCTGATGGATTATCATATTCATTAATGGGATTATGTACATGCTCGTAAAGTTGTTTATAAACAGCAGATATCACTTCATTTGATTGCTGTCTGACCTTACTTAAATGTAAAGGATTTTTTAGACAACCAATTTGTGGTACTGCTACAGTATGAGGCATAACTAGCATGCTTTCCAGTTTACTCTGTAACACAATATTTAATATAAAAATTAAACAGACAACTAATATAGTTGTGGAATTCTCAATTTATAAAGGAGATTATGAATGATAATATATATATGTATATGCTAATCCCATAATCCTTATGTGATACTCTGCTATCAAAGTTAATAATAAAAAAAAAAACTCAACTTTCCTATTAGAGCAGGAATATTTAAATTTATTTTAAAACCCATGTTGTTTCTAAGTGGACCCAGCTTAATGTGTCTTGTTATAGTTGTTATACTTAATTATTGAATATAATCTCCATTATATATTTAGAGTTAAATAAACTACATAATATCAGTTGATAACCATTCATATGCAATTACCAAAAAATTAATCAAATTTTCAGCTTCCATTCCTTGAATCTGAGAAAGTGGAATATTTGCTCCATGACCTTGTAAAATGGTTTGGATTTCCTGTAGATTTAAATGTGTGACAAGATAGTTTGATTGTTCAGAAGAAACAATTTCTATTTGTACGGCCATTTGAGCCTTGAAGCATGATTAACAATATTAGATTAATGTTGTGCTACTTTGAAGATGTGTAGATCTACCTATTGTAAGTTAACACACCTGCAATTTTTCAAGTTTATCCTCAACATACTGGTACTGCCTCAGTGTCTCATGTATGTCATTCAAACAATTGAGATGATATACAGCCATGTCTAATGGGGTTAGGCGAGAGGCACTCAAATTAATTGCTTGAAGTAATGGTTCCAAGACACAAGATACTATCTACAAACAAAATAATAAGTTAAACAGAATTCATATTATTGATTTTTATTCATCACACCATGGACGTGTCTTCTTGTTTGTCTTCAGTAACTGCAGCCACTGACAATACTTGCCTGAGGATATTTAATAAATATCCAATACCAGGTGATGGGGATAAATCTAATGGTGGTGCTTCAATACGTTCCAAAAGAGTATCCCTTACTAAGTTTTGAAGTTTGTTTAAAAATACACATTCCATAGTTTTATGTAATTCTTCAATTGTTTGACACAGTTGTCCAGAAGGTACTGTCTGAAACCAACATTTTTATTTGATCAACAAAATTGTATGGCTCAAATGAAATCAAAGAAAAATTTAATCCGGAACTGGTCTATTATCATACTATCAAGCACAAATAGGCTTTTAAATTTTTACGATTAGAGACCACTAACCAGTTCCTATAATACTTAGAACATAATACATACATTTGTATAGAATTAAATTAAAAAATACAAACCATGAAACATTATTAAATACCTAATGTAAACATAGATAATATTTTTTCCACCCAGGGAAATTTACTAAAAAATCTAAGTGGGCTTTCAATAAAAATGTTTAAATTATTTTTTTAGTAAGACAAATTTTATATGCTACTTATGTACATACCAAACATTATTATTCCATTGCACATTCCAAACAAATTATTTATAAAAAGGCCCAGACTAAGACTAATCAGGAAAGACCTCCAATTTTTTTTCAAGCCAAATCCGTCATGCCATTTGTTATTTAGATTTATGAATTACAGAAACTTACTTGTCATTAAGTATGGTTTTTTTATAAACTTACTTTGATTACTATTTGGAGATAAAATTTCAGTGAACTAGCAACACCGTAGAGGTCAATTGGGTTTTCATTCATATGCAGTATATTCTCTACACGTGATACTAAAGGACTGCACAATCCTTCAGTTATGCTACTCATACATAAAGTTATTTCTTCATCCACATCTATATCAATAATAAAATTGAATAGAAATATAGCAAGGAAAGCATAGCAGTATTCTTACTTAATTTATCACAGTTTTTCAACAGATATGCGAGATACTTCCTTTCAATTGGAACATGATCAATTAACCATGATAACATGTTGTTAATGTACTGACGTATGTCTTTTGAAAAAGTTTTCAATGATGTATCATTTGAACTGTTTGCTGCCAGAGCATCTATGAATCTTTGTGCGACTACAGATTGTCTAACTGTACAATACTCTTCTAATACATACCTAAATAAGAATACTTCAGTTAATTCATAAACAAAATTATACGTCATGAAACAATTAATGAGTAATAATAGTACTTTAATATTGTTGCAAAGAAAAAATTAAAGGCTATTTTAATGGAAACTGATACAATTGTAATAAATCATATTACTTGAGAGAATTAGTAGGCAGGATTCAGGGTTAAGGCTTACTTAAATAATACGGGTCGGTCTTGCAAAACTTCCATGGCAAATACAAGTAAAGGACCAGTAACTGTGGACTCGATGTCTTTACAATACAACTGACTCCATCTATATAATACTTCCATTGCCATTTGCTACAATTAATACAACATTTATCGAGTGAAAATATAAATATAAGATGGTGTATTAAATGTATTGTTTCTTTTTGATCTAATATTAAAATAATGTATTTACATTTCTTGTTACATAAATTCTTAAGAGTTGAAAGGACATTATACCTGTATGGCTTTTCTCTGTCTTCACATGTAAAACATAGACTAAAATCATTTACACATTCTGAGTAGGATTGGCTCAAATTTGGTTCTAGAGTAAAAATCGAGGTAAAAATACTTATTAGAAAATTGAATTGTGATAATATTTCTGAGAGCAATACGTCAGTTTTTACTTTTTTCCATAATTCTTAATATAGCATTCATTATATCGTTTAAAAATAGCAAAAATTTTAAATGACCTATATATAAAATTTAAATACTTTTGAAAAACACACAGTCTTGCCCTGAGAAATATTATCACAATTCAATTTTGCAATAAATATTTTTTCGACCAAAATTGAGCGAGTCCTACTCAGTCTGCGTAAATTTGTTTAGTCTATATCTATGTGTGCAATAGTGCAATACGGAGAAAACATATGCGGGTGCGAGTCCTCTTAAGTTACATTTAGTCAGTAAATCTCTACCATCAACCAGTGACAGCGTGAATAACTATTTAATGAAGTGGCCATGGTATCCCAATGATTTTCAGCCTTCAAGACCTAGACGGCTAAACTAGTTTATAATTTGTACTCACATAGTCTACACTCTACACGTATGTCCAGCATTTAAAATGAATGAAAAGTAGAGTGTGTAAAAATTGGTGGATACTTATTTAAGGTTGTTGTTTCATAGGAAAAATAAATTTCAAGCTGCTACTGTCATCAACCCAAGACAAAATCAAGTCTTAGTTTATGGTAATAGTTAATCAAAAATAAATATTACCTGGTAGGTAGAAATCTGTTCCATCAAACTAAGAGCTGATGTTTGATGGCCAGCTTGCATAAGCACTTTACAATTATTACTAATATTCTGAGTTTTCCTTAGAGCTGTAAAAAATTCAGGAGTGACATTGTTAGATCGCAGACAAGCCACTTCTGAAGAACTCAACTGGAATGTTTTCACATATGCGTCTGCCAATAATTGTTGGTTGGCCACACTTTTCCTAGTCACCAAAAAAATGAAATAATGTTTTAATAATATTTCTTGTTAAAAATAAATAAATAACTAAATACCAATACAAATATTGATTTTTCCATGTGATTTACCTTTCAAGTTGCAATCGTTTTGTGAGTTCAATCAAGTTCTGAGTGTCTGTTTTAGTATCTTTCAATTGTGATGACATCGACATGACTGATGTGTTTAAAGAATTCACATTGTCATGTAAAGCATTAACAGCATTTTTCACTTTTTCAAAAGATGCCAAAAAATTCTAAAAATAATAAAAAATTAAGAAAATAGCAAGTATAATAATAACAGTTTAAGTGTACAAGTAATAATTTAATAAATACATTGCACAAGTACATTTTATAAGTAATCATTTATAGTAAATTATAGTATTATCTTATATAGAAAAAAAAATAGGTAATAGGTAAACATAATAATATAATATACTTATAAGTTATATGTGTAAAACCAAGGGTTGCCTAACCAGTCTTAATAATGGCATTACATCTTTTAATATGTATAGTAATATATCTATTATGTTATATTATATAATTGAAGTAAATATACGAATTACATATTTTGTGTACAATATTTAATCAAAAAAACTTACTTCATTCAATGCAAGACTTCTTTTTTCTATTTTAGTTCTTAAGCCTCTTCTACACTCTAAGGTATTTTCAGTATAAAACTCTGAAATCTCTTTTAAAGCTTCTAGAGCATCCTAAAACATTTAAAAATAATAATGAAATTTATAAATTTGTTTATATCAGTTAGTATTATGTACAATATTACATAAAACAGTGTATGGATTCTCATTCAAAAATTTCAAAAATGTTTCAGCTATAATGAAGAAAGTATTTAAAGTGGGTATAAAAATTATAATGTTCCCAGGTGTCATTAAAAAAAATATATATATAAATGGTACTATATTGTAAACATATTATAGTTAAAAGAAAATAGTATGCCTTATGCCTCAAATATGATTTTTTTTTTTTGAACTATAATAAAGTGGTGCAAATATACACTTTTAAAATCTGATGCCTCATGTTTAAGATTTTGTAAAAATAAACATTATCTATAACTGAAAAATTTAATTTATTACATTATGTAGTATTACATGTAGTTATATTAAGTGACACACATTAAATCCAACGTCTTACCACGGTACACTTAAGGTTAATCAATCTATCCAAAATGAAATTTGGCCAACATTATTCAGGCGAGGAACGGTGACTTGGTACTTTTATTGTCTTGTAACTATTCATTTTAGACTTCATTGACCATATTAACATGTTAACTTTTTTCATAACTTACCCAGATGCTATATGTACATTTTTTGTACATTGAAATTTTTGAACTCATCATCTCTGAGTACAAAATCCTGACATTGTAATATTGATTTTCGATAGGAATATGAATCTTGTGATCCCTAAGACTAATTCTGTATTTTTAGCGAACTCATTGAATGACTTGTTCCTATAATAATCTACTTTTTATTTTAACCAATTTTTGTGCGACAAGCATACAAAAAATACCAATATTTGATGATTAATTTGACCGTGCACAAACTAATATACATATGGCAGTAGTAAACATGTTAATAAATCAATCATAGTTCAGTCATGAATGTATAACGTCAAACGATTGCCAAAATAGTTTTACATAATTTAAGGTGGAAAAAACTTTAATGGGTACTATGTTCAAAACAAACATAAACTACTATCTCATTGAGGTAATGATGTTCGTATTGTAGCTGTTCGCATCTCTATGTATGACCATCAATCACACTCTTTTGTATAAAACTCCACAAAGAGGCTGTGTTAAATAACAAAATATAATGTTGTCCTTGCATATTTTACCTCTCAGGTCATATTTATACTAGTGATATGCTGAAGTATATTATATTATACCTATTTATTTTAATATTATGTCTTTACACCACATACATATTAAATTATAATGTTAAGGACTACAAAGTATACCTATTCCTTTTTGGTATGTCCCTTTAACAAAATTCAGTTGAACTTTATTTTGATATATATCAAAAAAAATGATTACCTTGTCACTTTCTAAATGTGTCTCTAGTACACTGGTAACCCTTTTAGATATTGCTTCTTCAGCGACGGCCATGATAATGTTTAAAGTTTACTTTAAAAAATCAAATTATAAAATAATTAACTAGTTTATACTTTTAAAGATATATTTATACACTGCAATGATAAAATTCTTCTACCAATCTGAAAATCCACATTGTATGCTGAATCACAACAAAGATTTAATCGTAGGTACTCGAGAATTGAATCTAAATATTAAATAACAAATAACTTAATTTACTATTTTTTTTTAAAAATAAGTTATAAAATCATAAAGTAAGCCTTCCGACAATTATCAATTATTCTTATCACTAATATCACTATCTATCACAGAATAACTATTATTAATAGAATAATTATTATTTATTATTCTGTGGTCTTATTAACAAATCAAAAATATTAAACTGAATTTTATTATTTAAATAAATTATATTATTATTATGATCGTTTGTGATGTTTATCAACATCCATCATTACCTACACATTGTGCCATAACTAAATTGTATTGATGAGAATACTATAAAATGTATTAACAGTATATACTTCAATGGTTCAATGAATATGATTTAAATTTGACAATAAACTAATAGAGGGTAGGACGGGTAGGCTAACCTACCTAATAATCTATATCTACAGGGCACATTGAACTCCGTTTTTTAATATTTTAATTTCAAACTTTTATAATACCCATAGTTATCGTCTTTAAAAATAAGAGAATATTTTAACCTTTTTTTTTTTACAAATTATTGTTTACCAATTTACCATTATTTGAACTAATGTAAAAAATCTGAATTTAATGACTAATGAGGCATATGTAAGAAATAGGAATTCTTATTCTTTAAGACAAAAATAGTTTTTCAAAATCTACAGGGCCAGAGAGGCTGAGTATTTTTCTTGTAAAGTCATTTTTTTTTTTTTTTTTTTTTTTGATAAATATTCCAGAAATATGTATTGAACAGTAGATTAATGGAAACTTGATGGTAGGTAATTATAGTAAGATGGAAACTAATAAATAAAATTTAATTTAAAAATTGTTAGTACTTATTTCTGAACTGGCACCGGGCACTTAAAGATTAAAATATTAACTATTTAACTATAGTGAATGTGACAATGTCCAATTTTTTTTTATTTACCTACCTACTTAACATAGGTAGTTAGGTTTATATGTATAATAAAATATATCTAAAATATATTTACCACATGCCAATGACAGTATAATAAAGTTAAATTAAAAGGTTAAATATTTTTTACGTCATCGTTGAGTACCTACTACCTACCTACCTTTTATATGCGTTTGACACGGGCATACAGAGTGTCTCACGATTTTCTGACATATTATGGAATAATTTTTATTGTATTCAATATTATAAAGTATTTATTTTTTTGTATATAATTCATTATAGACACTTGCACTACATTTTTAGTATAATTTTTTATTTTCTATGCTGAAAATAAAAAACTTAAAAATTGATAAAAAATTGTTTGGATAAATTCAAAATAGCCTATTTGTGAATCTGATTACAAGAACAATTTTGATGAAAAAAAGATTTATCTAAATCAACTGGTTTATTTGTTAGATTTTTTTTTTAAATTAAATATTTTTTTTTGTTAAATTAATTTGGAACGTAATAACTTTTTAAAAAATATGATTTTTGAAAATTTGCTAATATAATGAGTATATTTCTTAAATTATTTATACTCTTCATATTAACAATTTTTTCGTCATACGTTTAATTAGCTTAATTTTTTTTTTTTGTCGAATCTTTCTGAAACACCTTGTATATGTAATGTATTATACTACACAAGGGCACAAGGCTACACGTCCTCCCTATACTTTGAAATTTAAATTTTGTTGATAATTTGTTGTGATTGATCACACGCGAGAGTTGTACAATGCCACGGAGCCCGGAGACCGGAGTTGTATATAATATATTATTATATTATATAAATCTACCTAACCATTGTTACATGTAAACTTCTGTGAGTAGGATCGATTATAGACTTGATGGTGTAGGTATGTTATTTCTAGTATATAATATTATAATATGACTATGTTATTGTAGCCTCTAATCGGGTTCTATAACCTACACGGTCGCTTGTCATACTGCAGTTTGTTTAGTGTTTTCAAAATCACACCCGGCATCACGCACGTAATACACCAACGTGTTAATGTGTATTATAGGTTAAATAGGGTAAATATTAACATTTTTAATATGTTCACTGTTCAGCATTAAATGTCAATATTTGGTGCGCGTCCAATATAATTTATTATAAACCGCTGTACATTATACATAGGTATTAGGTATAGCCTATACCTAGGTAAATCGCACTAACAAATACAGACACCTACCTATGTAACTTTAAAATAGATGATAAAAATTTAAAATTGACTTGTATAATATAATACCTAAGTACAATTTGTATTTCACGGAAAATGATAACGCTAAATAACACCCATTTTATTTTAATCTATTCCGTAAAAGAATTTCGGTAAAATCAATAGAGAATTTGAGTGAACCTAATTCTATGAAACAAATTTTATATCTCACTTGGCATATTATCGTACAACCAACCAGAATGAATACCTATGAAAATACGTATAAACCCACGTTATAATTTTAATAGTTGTTACTCAAATGTAGTTACACATAATGTAATGTATATAATGTTTAATGGCTATATAGTGTATTTGCTTAAATGATAAAATATAGTTAATACAATACAGAACATTATAAGTTATTACCAATACCAATCATAATATAAAAGCTAACTATTTTTTTACCTGTCTAGCTGTCTATAACCAAAGTCTACCACTTAAATAAACAAAATATATTTAATTTGCAGAAATTTAAATTAAATGTATGCGTGAGCCACTCTATAGCAACATATAGGGGTGACATTAAAAATAAAGTATAGGTAAAACGAGAATTTTTACGCACAATCAATTTTCGACAAGATCGATTTTTGTTTTTGATGTAACTTTAAAACATTTTCACCGAATGTTTTTGTAAGTATATTCTATCCACCATGCAATTTTCAGAAAATTTCGACTAAGTTGAATTATTTATAGGCATAAGCAATTTTCGATCATTATTATTATTTTTTAAATTAATATCGATAAAATGTATTTGTTGGGTAGAAGAGCTTGAACATTTAATACGGGGCTCTTAACGATAGCAGTTGAAAAAAATGGAAATAAATAATCACAATTTTTTTTTTTTTTAAAGCATTCAAAGTTTGGATTTTGACAAAATACGTAAAAATCACAAAAATTCGCAAATTATTTTAAGCTAGAAATTCATAAAAAATTTTCTTTTCAGATCTAAGATTTGAAAATGTAATACAAGATTCCTTACAAGTTTGTCAATCTTTATCACAAAAAAATGTCCACCAGAAGTTCAAATTAAATTTTTATGAGCGTTTGAAATTTAAATTTTTACAACATTGGATTTTCACTAAATTTTTCATTTAGCGATTTTATTATTTTGGTGTAACTCTAAAACAAATGACCGTAGATACTTGAAATTTTCACTGAATGTTTATATAAACATTTTTTCAAACATTTTCAAAATATTTTGATTAGTTTTGAGCTGTTTTTACTGACATTTTAATTTTTCAACTTTTTTAGTTTTTTTTCTATTAATGTCAATAAAATTGTAGTGGTTGGGTCAAAAAGCTTCAAAATTTAATATAAGGCTTTCAACATATTGTTTCAATAGCAATTGAAAAATATTAAAAATACATAATATACTAATTGCGCCGAGAGAGTGCAAGTCGGCCGCGCATCCAAATGAAGTCACTCCGCAGTCCGCAGTTTCGAGTTCTAATTTCTCTCACCAAGTGGACTGGTCGTACGCCGTCAATGCGCGAACTACGACGAGTTTTGTTCGCCGCCGACTTGCACTCTCTCGGCGCAACTAGTATAGGTGCGATTTTTTTTATAAGCGTATAAACGTTTAAAGTTCAAATTTTGACTGAATACGTAAAAATTACAGCAATGTTCAAATAGGTATTATCTTAGATAGAAATTCATAAAAATGTTCCTTTTCAATTCTTTGATTTGAAAATTTAATCCAAGATTCCTTATAAGTTTTTCTACCTTTATTAAAAAAAAATTTAAAAAAATGTCCCCCGGTAAGTCAATTATTTTAATAAGTATTAATAATAATAATCTATAATATTATATATTATCTACACTATCTACACTATTTACACTAGGTACCTTACATAATATATAACAAGTAACAAACTAACAATAAATATTATATTTTAATTATAAAATAATATCGCGTATATTTATTCTTATAGATGACTGAGAATTGAGATCATTATTATTTATGCCTATTATTGATGTATAACTCAATTTTGATAACTTTGGAAATAGAACGTTTTGCATTTGCCGTACCTCATTTGTGGGCGCTGTATAGAATTTTAATATTTTAATGTTTTCTAGTTTTTTTGTTTTTGTGTTTAACAACATGACATTTTGGAATTGCACTTAATTTTGAAGGCTCGCAATACAAAAAAAATACCATATAATTATCAATACTATTATATCTGTATCCGAAAACCTAAATAACGTTATTCGATATTTGTAAGAACGTTTAAATTATTAATTACGAAAAAATTAATTTTTTTCTCAATGATATAGCATTTACAGCTAATTATTTATCATATTGTTTTATTGTATTTTGGGATAACGTTGTCTCAAATTTCTTTTCGGAGACACAAAAGTAGCGTCTTAGAGATGTATATAAACAAAAATATAATAGATGTATATTTTTACTATAAAACATAAAAAAAAAATAAATACTCACAGAGAAACATGTTGTTTACAGATCGTTTTAATTACATTAACTAACGAATTAAAAAAAAAAAGAACATTATAATATTTAATATCAACTAAACAATAGTGTATATATACCTAATGTTCATTATTGCACGTCATAAGCAGATCTTATGTATTAACATACTATGTATAGGTAATATATTATAATACTAATAATTACTATATAATACAATTTATTGTTACATAATTAATATTAAGCCTAAATAATTAGACCCTATCGAAGTAATTAGGCCTATTATAATAAAACGTTTTTAATATAATATTTTACAAATATGACATCGAAATTACAATCCACTCCAACATAACATAATATATATCATATAATATATTATACGAGTATACCCTACCGCATTGATTGTCTAGCTAACAACATTTTCGATTATACAACATAATATAAATATTAATTACATAATATAGGTATATATATTTATTTGTATAAAAGTATACACGAATTAGAAAAATACACGATATGAAATAGTTTATGGAAATAAATTGTCGCGAAGCGTTTGTCCGGCGGTCTCAGCCGGTTGTGGAGTTAGAAAAAAATGTGATTTTTCAAAAAAGTTTTTATCACAAAGTAGTAGACGAAGCAAAACCCTGTTCTCACTTTATATACGGTTAACCTATGTAGGTATCATAATACGTCGTTGAATACTACAGATCGAGAGAATTTTTTTGAACAGAGCGGGTAAAGAAAATAGGTTCAACAAGAAAATGTACATTAATCACACATAATATATATATACACGTGTATGTATACACGTATATACATAATACACATGCAAATTTCAATACGCTAATAATTCCTATACAAATATTACAAATGATTACAAACAATAATAGTAATAATATAAATAATAATAAATAATACATCATTATGATTTACATTATAATCTAATAATAAAATTTATTATATCGGTGAAATGTTGTGCAGTTGCTTGTCAATCTCGCACGAGTACGTTGTGTGATTGCGTTTCAGAAAATGGTAAAGTTGTTTGAATGTAGGCCTTAGATTTTGATCGCGCTTCCAACATTGACACATGAGCTCGTAAATCTCGGTGGGGCACAGATTAGGTTTGGGTAATAGCACCTGAAAAACAAGTTATTTGATAATTTAACTATCAGAAAATAAATAATACTAAGTTATATTATATCGCACTGCGTTCTATATTCTGCAGTAAGTTGTAATAATGATTACCTACTGATAGAATTATATTATTCATTTTATTCAGTAATATTGTGTATCAAAAAAATCTGACAGAGCCGTCACGATAGTGATGAGTCAACATTTAATATTAAAAACAAAGTTATCACGATTTTATTGTATTATTGAAAAGCAAAAAAAAAAAAAAACTTAATGTATTAAATACAATATGCAATTAGTTATTTATAAAAAATATATTGGGTGAACTAATTTTTATCCATCTAGAAATTTAAGTTGTAAAGACGTTGTGTCATTTTGGAAATTGTTTATTTATTAAAATAATAAACAATAATACCTACGTACCTCCCAAAACATAATTATGGTCTATGGAAGATAGTCATAAATTTTTCTATAATATGAGCATAATATGATGAAATTTTAATAACTCGAGTAATATTTATCATTTTGAATCAATTTTGTTTTATATATTTATTAGAGATTTATTTTTCTTATGAAATATTCACGATTAGGTATTGGATTTTTCTAATATAATGTGTGAAGTTTTGAGTATTATTAAGACTTGACATTTTAATCCGTGGTAACGCTTGTCATTATTTAATATTAGTATAATATATTAAATTACCTAGAGTGAGCCAAGCTCTGTTTTTTTTTTCAAATAAAATGATTTATCATTGTTTTAAAATTTAAACACACTCATTCCAGTAACTTTATTTAACTTTTGAATTCAACAGAAACCTTTTTAGTTTAGAAAAATATTTAGTTAGGTTGTTGAGTGTATAGCTTGTATGCCGTTAACGTGTAGGTGAATAATAATAATAACAATCACAATATAATAATCATAGATAATAACTAAACATTGTACACAATCAACATCCTAATATTTTTTTATTTTTAAAACTGGGACCTTTGCACTGGTTATCATTATTATAGTGTAGCTCCCTTCCTACACGGCATGTTCCGGCCCTCCAAGTTTCGGGTGAAACACGACCGCGTAAAACACAGGCTAATATAATAAAGGTATATTAAACGAAATAAATGAAGGGAATGTCAATGTGCCACGAACATTCTCACATTCTCGTCGTAATAAATTGAATCTTATATAATAAAATAGAAAATACAACACTAAAATTGGATTAGAATGCCTTATGTAGTTATATTTTATACCAAAATACAAAGGAGACGTAACGGTGAATAAGTAAGAGTTTATTTACATTCCAAACGCTTCGATAAAGTACTGAAATGGACTTATGGTAATTAATTTACAATATTTTTTTTCTGCAAACTTTTTTTTTGTAATTCTACCAATTATAATACGAAAAGGATAATTATTGAAGTGTACGTTATACACAAGACCGTTTCCAGGAATTTTTTTCAGAGGTTTAGTGTCCTAAACATGTATATTGTAATTTTAGTAAATACTGAATATATGTTTTGACATTTGTTTGAAGATAAGATAAAAAGAACTATACAGCTAGGATGATATTCACAATCTGATTTTTAAAATTCTTTGATGTACTTAGCAAAAAAAAAAAGTAGTAAACAGAATTTTTTTCGCCACAGGGTAGTAAATAAAAAATTAAAAAGATTTATGAAATGTACTTGAGGTAGGTACCTATATTTTATAGTTCTCAAAATATCAGAATTCGAATGTGGCCTTGGCAGTGTTCTGAGTATATTTTGTACTTGCTATTATAATAATATAAGTAATGGTAACATTTTTTTATAATTTGTGTATATTTATGTAATAACATAATAAAGTGTTGTATGTTAATGGCTTAGGGAATAGGGATAATATGCAATTTATTAAGTCACCAGTTTAGACTCACTTGTAGCTCGCCTCCGTAGTACATCTGCTCAGCGTTGTGTATGACTTGCTCATTGGTGAGGTGTGGGAATGGTTTATCTCTTGCCATACTTAACAGTTCCCATATTGTTACGGCGAAAGACCACACTGTGCTTGGACATGTGTATCGATCCTATTTAAATAAATAAAGTATATAGGTATGGAATTAATAATTATTCTCACAATTGTATTATTTAACTAGACTCGGATATAGACATGGGTGTTGCTCGATAACATCCAACCATCTATCCGAGACCTTACACTTTCTTCTTCTTCAAAAAAAAAAAATAAATGATAATAATTCTTTTTTAAAAAGAATCACTTTAGTGGGAATAGTATAGCTATTTTTAATATTATTTCAAAATAAGTAAGAACAATTTTATTGAAAAATTTATGTAATGTAATGTAATTAGTACTAATTACTAATTACTAATTATATGCTATTATTTAATTATTCGAATTCACTATAGAAGTGCAAAAAAATCAAAAGTGCAATGAACTGTAGGATTAAATTAAATTTGTATTCATATATTTTTTTAGATTTTACCATGATGTGTTTTTTTTTAAATTTAAAACAAATAGGTGCTAGGATTAGAAAAACAATATTCTATGGAGCACTGGCTTCCCACAAGAAAATGGTCTAAAGGCTATAGTTATGTGTTTATATAATTCGAAAAAATTGCTCGTGAAATCTTTGTTAAAGAATATTCGTGACTGAATAATACTTATGTATAATATATTTTTATTTTTAGAATAGTAAAGAACATTAGGCGTCCCGATGATTGGCCAATTAATACAGTTGTACATCTAATAATTATACACTATAGTTTATATTTGATATAATGTATAAATTATAATAAGAATAAGGACATATATAGGTAGACATAACATAAGTATGCTTATATAACAATTAACAATATAATACACTTTAGAGTATTTTTTAGGTATTGGAACACTGCAAGTATAGGTTTTATACATGTATATATGCATGTATTACGTATATACGTATATATTTTATTGATACTACATTTATCAATATAAATTATTATACAATTTTTGTTACAAGTGTTTAGAGATTAAAAATGAATTATAACAGTAATTGTAACATATTTTATAAAGCATGTTAATATTCTATACAGATTTATAATATCAATTAAATATTATTGTTTATTATAATATTACCAGTAGTATGCTTTCCCAAGGAAGCCATCGAATCGGTGCCGGAGGTCTGTTTCCGATTTCGCTATAGTCTTTTTTGTAAGCCGGATTGCATACAGCCACGTCGGCTACTTTGATTGAATAGCCTCTTGAAACCAGGCAGTTTCTATTTTCCAGGTGAAAAAAAACAATATACATTAAACGAATTGCAGTCACAAGTTCATAAATAAATATCAATATCATGTATGATTTTTAAGCATGATAACAATATTTTAGAAGGTTTGGAAAAAATGACTTCAGTTTACCTTGCCGCCAAATCTTTGTGCACCACGTTCTTAGATTCCAGATACTTCATGGCCGATGTGATTTGAGTAGCCATGAACATTAGCGTCGTATACCTATAGCAATAAGCTCATTTCAGAATGTGATAATTAAATTTTTTATCTAAAACTGTTGCCAAGAATCCAATTGTTTATACTAGTTACTGCAGTTTTAAACTATTCAATGGTAACGAATTTGAGTTACAATAATCGATGATATATTTCGGTGAAAAAATGTGTTTTAATACGATACCTATTTCAATATTTGGTTTCTAGTCTATAGAACTCATCGAAAATGCCAAAGTCTAAATATATTTTCAACATGTTCTTTAATAATTACGATAATGTTGAGCATCCGGTAAATTTATCACTAAATTCATTAGACTCATTAGACTCTTTAGAGAATATACCAATGTCATCTGATTCTATTATAATTACATGTGAGTACCAAATACGAGTTATTTTGGGCACATCTATTTTAATGTTATAAGTGCAACATTTTAGGAATACATATCATGACTATTATCTAATTTTAAAAAGGTAAACAATTTTTGAAAACTAAATTACAGTAAGTTAAAAATAAAATAATAATAATTTTGTGATACTAATAATATGTGTTAGTAATTAAGAAACATACCACTATAATTTAAACATCAATCTATCATAAAGTATAGTAGTGTACTTTTAGGCTTACTTTTGGATTAATTTTAAAACATTAAAGAAATACACTAGAAGAAATATATTATATACAAAACGAAAAAAAATTGATATACGTTTTCAATATAGTTTAAGAAACAAAATACGTTCAACTTTCGTGATTTAAAATTGTTTAAAGATTTAAACACGAAACTAAATAAAAAATGTGATGCATTTTACTGTTGTACCATGGGAAAAACACGGAACAGTTCTTTAGGCGTTGTCGGGGATAAAAAACTATTAAACATGTATAATTTAGTAAAAAAGATGGGTTTGAAAAATTTTAAGTCAACAAATCAAAGTTTAAATTTAAAAATAATTGCCATGGTACAAAAATTGCTCGGAGCAATGGGATTTTATACGAGACCAAAAACGAATCATGCTTTTTACAGCAGTCTGTATTTTTTCTATATATTATAAATGGAGATAAAATTAAACTGTTTTTACGTAATGATTGGTGTACATGTGAAGTGCTAATTAATAATATAATAATATTATAGAATAATTAAGGGCTGTTTTTCAAGGGTTTCTCAGATGCATGCTAAATTTAAATTTTTAGATCCCATAAAATACACTGTCTATACTAATAAAGAGCTTTGGAATATGTTCATGAAGTAGGACCAACGAACTTTTTTTTGCACTAATGATTGGTTTTGATTTGATAGTGATGATACGTAAAAGATAATTCAAAAATTACAAAAATTGTTCATTTATAAATCATAAAATATTTGTGTTAAGTTTTTATTTGATACATAAAATATGTAATGTATAATATTATTTTCACTAACTTGAGGAATATGAAACAACTATTATGCAAGATAAATTCAAATTTCCAACTACTTAAGTTTACTTTAAAATTTAAAGTTAGATTAAAATATATTTTAGAAAACGAATTATAAATGACGGAAAAAGATAAAAGTAGACTATATGGTATATAGATAACACTATAACAAAACCATACGATTTAAAATAATAAAAAACATTTGCTTAAATATATTATATTAAGAATTTAATATATTATGTAGTGAATATAGATAATTCGTTTTTTAAATGAATCATCGTTGAATATTGATAGCTAAGAAGCCAAAAAGTATAAATTAAATTAGATTAATTATATAATTCTATTAAATTAATATTATAAGACTAATATTATCTATTGATTTCTCAATTTAAATTTTAATCAAATTTAGATTTTAGACAAATATAACAAAAAAAAAATTCGTAAATATGCATTTTTAGAAAAATAAGTATTTTTATTTAAATAACAACATATAACATATAGCAGTTATTTTTTCCGAAATGAAACTGTTTGCATTTTTGAACTAGTAATGTTTGATGTAAGTATTAAAATATATTATATAGCTGAAACAGCATACTATCAGCAATTGAATAATAACACACATTCAAAATTTGTTATTTTTATATTATATTGATAAATGTCTTGAATTTATAGGTATTTTATTATGTACCTATCTACTACCTATGTCTAATGGGATATTTTATATTTTCTACATTTTAATTATCATTAAAATTTTAAAATATGGTAAACAATACATTTTAAAATTTAGCATATTTTTCAAATCCTTATATGCGTTTATTTCTTACTAATTATTTTATGTGATTTATTTAACATTTAACTAAGTACCAAGAAGAACATCGACTTACGTGAGCGCAGAGTGCGTCCTCAACACTATGACTAAGTCTCCAAGTTCGGCCGGGTATTCGGTGATCAACCACGGTGGTGATTCGTTTGTGCACACGCCAAATACGCGCACTAAATTTGGATCGAGTAGGCTGCACAGGAACTTGACTTCCCTGGTAGAGTCGGAATTGCAAGTCTTTGCCGCCACGCGACCGTTATCCGTCAAGCGAACGTCTATTGTCGTCTCACATACAGCCACCTCTCCAAGGTGTGAACTACCCAGCTTGCTAACCACGTTCAAACAGTACCGCGGTATCTGTACAATGTCCGCTTCCCTGCATTTGTATACTTGGCCCATGCTGGGACTAATGTTCCATGACACCGAAGGGGGAGCCATCTGAAAATGTCCGTACATTGTATATATGTCTATGTAGACTGTAGAGTGTAGAGTATAGATATGTAAGTAGATAACTCAAATCTAAGTAGCTAAAATTCACGAATGGCTAAATCTTAATTTGAATAGAAAGAAAAAATAATATTAAATGGACTATACAATCAGAACACACATTAATGACAATAATAACTACACATACATATTTAATGGTAAAGATAAAACTTTAAATATTAAGCAAAATCATCAAGGAATACATCATCTTGATGGAACAAAATCATATAAAAAACAAAATGTATTTTATAATTGTTCAAATTTTATAGATGGAATATCATTTGTATCGTCTTAGCTCCAACCAAATATTTTTTTTTAGTTTACATACACATATAATAAAGATTCAACAAATATTTTGACGTCAATTTACTCGTATAAAATATAATAATAATATAACGAAACATAATAAGCCGTATTTGTATATTATTTTTTATAAACTCATCGTATTATGGTTAACGATTGTTTTTATAAATATTTAGATAAAAATATGAAAAACCTACCAAACATACTATAAGTATTTGATTTAAACAACAATAACTAACTCAAATGATGAGTAGATACATAATATATAACATATATCACAAACATAATGCTTAAAGGTTTATAATATAGTTGAAAATGTGAATAATTCCGTATTATATGTATGCACTCAATATATTTTACAAATATTTTACAATACCTGCACAAAATTCATCATATTGGTATTATATTATATTTTATATGTAATATTATTACTATATCCACACAACAAGATTATAACTAATATCGAACGCAAATCATTTTACGTGCCTGTGTGTAATATATATAAAACGATAAAATGAATAACCAATGGTAGTGATGGTCGAGATAGTAAACACAGTATTTTCATTCGATTAATTATCATTTACTTACTATATTTTAAGTGACAGATTGCGAATTAAAATTTGGATTTAAAATCAGTTTCTATATTACATTATAGTTTCTTTACATATGACGGAGGGTGAGTTGAATTAAGTTTTATAAAATAAAAATAAATATTTGTGCTGTCTAAAACAAACTGGTACTTTTTCATTTTGTATAGGCAATACAACAAACATCATATTAAAATATGATCTAGAGTTCAACGAAATTCCCAACTATCAATAATTAATTGTTCCATGATATTAATCCCTAAAAGCTATAGTACTGCTTATACAACATAATACCTACCTTTATGATATAATATTATTATTATCACATAACGTATAAAATTCCTATATATTATAATATTATGCTGTAGGTGTGGGTAATACCAGAATAATTTAACTTCATCGGTGTAAACTAATTACATTGAATGAAAACCATCATGATATATGTAAAATAGATATTGATCAGCCATATAATATAAATGTTTATTATTTATTTATGTTAGTTTTTTTTCTATAAAATTAAAATTGTTTCACTGTTCAATAATTAGTTCTGAAGTATTAATCATCTAAAAAATTGTAAATTCCTATTGGTAAACATTATTAAATGTAGAAAGGTAATGTTTTGAGGTACCTAGCTAAATGTTATTAGTTTGTTTAAGGACATGCCTGTTCGAAAATTACTAGAGATTCAATTTTCATTCCATCATCAAATACCTTTTTATCGTTTTATAATTTATTGTTTGATTTTAATCCGTTATTTTGATAATATAATAGGCAGGCATCTATTACTAAACATAAATTGTTTCATTATTATTGAATGGGGATGTTTTTTCTACGAAAAATATAACTTTATATATTATTTCATAACAAATGGATATTAATGATTATGAAGGTATGACTATAGATTAGGTAATAGGTATATACAATATCAATGTTTTTCTTTGACCTTTGTCATATATTATATACGCATAGAATTAACTACTATATAAGGATATTAATATTATATTGTGGATGTTCAATCAAATAGTAATGATATTTAACTTTTTTTTTTTTAACAAACCTAATGTTACATACTCGTACCGAAGAATGATATATAATATTATAATTATCTCTGAAACGGTGGTACGATTTCTGAACAGATATGATACGAAAAAAAAAACAATAATAAAATACGAACTTAATTCATTAAAAAAAATACATTTGAATTTCAACGGATGACCTATGCATATATTTACCACGGTAATGGTTCTGTAGGTGAGTTAAGTCAACTTACTCTATGCTTTTCGCGGGGTGCCGTGTGAAACCTTTTTCTGGTAGGCTGTATGTCGGTGGTGTTGCACTGGAGGTGTTTGGGCCGAACCGGGGTGTCAATCTGAATGGGCACCGGTGGCGGTGGAGGTTGGCTCTGCAGGCTTCGGTAGTGTAACGAAGTGACGCTGTCTCTAGTTGAATATTCGGCAGCCCGGACGTCGACCTCCAGACTGCTTAAAGATCCGCGTTCTGAATCGCTGCGACAAAACTCCTTTGCGGAAATCGTGCTTCTCGCGTCTGCAACCGAAACACGCATCGTTGGTTTAGGTGGTACATACCTACATTACTCAAGTTTTTTTTTTCTAGCGATGAGCACAACTTGCAATAAACGAGTAGGCCAAATGTTTACCAAATTTCCACTAGATATTTGTCTAATAACATGATATTTTTATTCGTTCACGTGAACGGGTGGTAGGAGGGACTTACGTGGTTCTTAAAATGAATTAAGTTAGGATAGGTTAATTTTTTTTAAAAATTATTTATGGTTAATGATTTCTTTTGTTTGGAGTTGTATTCCATCTTTTTGTGGATCTATGAAAATAAATTTGGTCACTATGTTTTTATGCGCAACCTCGTCATTTTGAATACCTGTAGACCAATTGTAGCATTTTGTAGACCAATTGGGACTCATGTAAGCCCAAGCAGTTGTGTTTTGATTCAAATTTGTTTATTCCACGTACCAATTATAATCGTCTTTAAGAGCACGAATGTACGATACAGTAGTTTATGTGGTTTTACACTTTATTTATCTGTCGATTTATCTATACATAACAAACGAACGAGAGAGATATACTCGGTAAGAATTAATTATTGTATTGTTTCCAAAATACGAATGGCTTTGTTTAATTCAAAAGTTTAACGCGCAGTAACAGGTAGGTACGTGTATCAGTGTATAATGTATATATTTCCTTGAAATATTGTTTTATATATTATATATTGTATAAAATAATAATGACGTGTGATGATTTAAGATCACGTATGTGATTAATTATAATACTGCATTCGCTGCTGAGCAAACTGTATTGTTCTCATATACTTATTTTGGGAAAAATACATTATAAACAACAATCGGATACTACGGAAACAGTTAACGATAGCTTATTTTTTTTTTTGTAAAATGGAGATACAAATCGCTTGAAATACAAATCATTTGTTCAATAACTGTAAATATTATTTTATTATTATGAGAGGTAATTTTTTCGATTTGTAAGATTTTATGTTTAAATTAAACATTTTTAGATTCATGACTCAGTATTGGGGCAATATTTTTTTATTTTTTCTCCCTTTTCATTTTAATGACCAGAAGTGAATTTCAATATAATATAATATATAATTCTGTTCAAAAATTTACCAAGAAAATGAGCTAATTTTCCTATAGGTTAGGTGCGTATACTACTATGTTTAAATTGAATACTATCGCTATATACCTTTACTACTGCGAATCGTCTCGTAGTCTTTGCGGGCCAACAGCGGCGTTTCGTAAACGACGTGTTGTGATTTGTCGTAAGGATCCGACGCGAAACTGTCACTGTGCATCTGTTCATCGATCACCAATGGGTTCTCAGTGATGTGCCGGTTACCACCTCCGATTCCCAAACCGTGATTATGGTTGTTATTGTTGTTGTTGCTAATGCCAGTAGTGTTGTTGTTGTGTGGAGACAGGTTCATGAATATGTCTTTCATGTTGATGGCTACACCAAACGGCTTTTTAAATATTGATGTACTGATTGTCTGATGTTTTTTACGTCGGCTCAAAGCTAATACAATGGCACAAATCCCAAGCAAGATGAGTGTGGCGGCCGTCAGCACGCCGATGAGCACTTCCACCAGCCCTCCTCCGGTCCTGTCATCTTTTTCCTTGTGAGCAGCTGTTAACATGGACGTGTTTTACTTAGTGAATAATTCGGCTATAGGTATCTATGCATTTTACTGAAGTAAGAAAAATAATGTTCATCCCTTATGCATGCAGGAAATGTAATCTTCCACGGGGATGACATACGAATAGTTTACATCTAGGCATAGGATTTTATGAATACAATGGAGCCATCTGTCAATAGCATCTCGCTCGTCCCCAGCCCGGGGTAAAGTATAGAAGTGTACTTGAATTAGTCTAATTGCACTCTGATTAAAAAGGTTTAGTTCAAATAGGATTTGTGTTTGAAAATTGCGAATCGCCCTCAGGTCACTTTCAGTCAAAATCGAATAAATGTTCAATTTGGTCAAAAGTGCAAAAGAATACCTACATTTTTATTTTTTATTTATTCTGTTAACACACATATGAAATAATATTATTTTCAAATTTAAAAAAATTTGCGTTTTTAAACCAGAATTCAATTAAACTACTCTATCGGACCGAGGCTTGATTGACAAAATAGATATACTCGTACATTCTTGGTGCTAACTTACAGACTTCCGCAAAATATTGTATTTCTCTAAATCAAAATAATAGGTCCTTTGGGAAAAAATAAGTGGTTAAGTAGTATATTATGAACCTCCTTCCATACCGTATAACCGTTAGATGGCTGGTGTGCTTTTAAGGGTATAGAGGGAAAAATTAATAAAAATAAATAATACAATTTGACGAAGACTGTACAGCTTCTACAGTAGGTATTCTTATATACAATATAAATGTACCATATAGCTTCGTTCCCAGTCCAAATATTGGAGTCAGTCGTCTCTTCAGGGATCGCACCTCGTTAATAAATGATGCCACCCAATCCACTTCTATCCTTACCTTTACCACCCCACCCAGGGTAAATCGAATAAAAAAAATAAAACAACAACGGCCACATGAATATATTAAAAACACTTACTGGTGTCAGGCGAGTCCCAAGGCGGATCCACCGCTCCCCCAACCAGCTGCTCGTCCTCGAATGGTGCGTCCGCGTCTACCGTCACGTTCTGAGCCAATGGTTCTGAAAAAAAAAAATAATACTAAAAAAACCGAGAGCTGAGAAATAAATTCCACTAAAAACTCGTACAATATTCAATCCGAAACGCGAATGCGATTTGTGGCGATTTATGCGTACGAGTAAACGCGACGGACACTCTGTAAATTATTGCGTACCATCCCAGAGATGAGATCCCCATTTCTTTTTATATCTCTCTTCTCGCTCTATCATATCAAATAATGTATACATAAGGTAATAAATTACATGCACACGACCTGCCTTTGTGTGTATATGCGTACGACGGTTGTGGATTTGTTGACGAACGATTTGTATGAAAAAAATATTGACACTCGTTGCTGAATATAGGTACTATGAATTACATCGCACGCATGATGAACAAAAACCATATACCTAATGCATATTATGCAGTCATCGAGAAATTAGTACGCGTTATCGCGCATGGTGCATGTGATTTAGTTTGCATTGTGTATTATACTAAAGTTAAATACAGTTATATAATCACTGAAATGGTTTACGAACAACTCTCTATATTGTTGGGGCTGTGTATTAAATTTTGGTGATAGTATTAAACTGAGACTGTTCAAGAGTAGCTGTAGTGCAAAAAATCAAATTAAAAAAAAAAGACCGACGAAAAAGTAATTAACTTTTAATAAACAGTAAATTGTATGGAAAAACGGTCAACGAATAATGACCTCGATTAAGTCTTAATTTTAATGCGTCTTGGTTAGATAATTAAATTATTTAAAAATTTTTTTTTAGTTGCTTTACGATGTTTTTTACATTTTATACGAGCGAAAAGTAGTTGTAATGATTATGATAATGAAAACAAATATCAAATTCCAAAATTATTAAACTAAGTTACGAGTAATTTAGTCTCGTATCTTACCTACACAGCTACTATCTTGACCTAGTTGAGCTTACGCGTATTCTATTCATTGGTAGTTCCTTCGTTGGGGCATCAGGAATTATGCATATCATAACGCTATTATTGATATAAATAGTAAAAATCGCTTAGGTACCTATAATCTATAGGTAACGTTACACTCATATTATATACAGTCGCTGCCTGCCACCAAGTCGTCGCTTGCGGTTTTTTGCGGTCTTTAGGAGTAAGCAGTGGCAATATGGATGGTAGGGGATGTGGGAGCCTGCATTTAAATAAAACCAAGTCCGCTGTGCCGGAAATAAATAGCTTCATAAGACGAGTTCCTATATATACTTTCGCATAATCCCCGCCCCATAAATAACCCGCTTATAAAGAACGAGAGAGGTATACCCGGTACTCGGTCATAACTTATACACACACACACATATGTAAGGTATGTTATGTGTATGTGTATGGTGCTCAGCGGTCGAATAAATGATTCAGCTTTCGTACGTATTGTGTGTGCGTGCGCGAGTCGGCGCCGGGTGGGACGGATGTGCGCTGAGAGAAAGACAAAATGATAATAAAAGAAAAAAAGTCGCAAACTTTTTCGAAACTGCGGTGGTGGCGTGCATATACAACGTACATGTATATTATTGCGTACTATAATATATGTATTTTATGAAACCGCTTAAACCTAAATGCGAGCGCCGTGCCTGCCCCGTCGGAGACGGAAGACTTAAACTTGCCCACCGCACCTCCGTGTGTCGCGCTCGTGTGAAGTCTCTCAACTGTCAAGGTTTCGGAATATTGTGACTGTTAACCATTACTGCTGCAGCTGCTGCTGGTTGTATTATGTATATGCCGCTGGTGAAAAATATAATATAGTATACCGTTATACAGTCATATTTAGTGGCGACTTTGATCGCTTGTGTTCCATAAAAGTCTAGAGAAAAATGGTCTATTTTTTATTTTTAACAAACACTTATAATTATCATTGATAATAATAATGCTAATTATTTTATCATTGTTAAACTATTTTGATTCCTATAACGTTTAAATGTATATGTGATGACATTCACTACCTATATCCGTTTGATTTAACAATTTGAATCATTATTAAAAACCGTTTCGTATATTATTTTGTCAATTAGTGTCATACTTGGATATTATATTCTGATATTCAATACCAATTGTATTTATTTTCGAGCTCATTTATCATTTTACCAGATAAAAATGACGTAATTAATTGTAGTTGTTATAATTAATAAAAATAGAAAACAAATACCCTCATTACTCAAAAATATCAATGAATTACACAATGTTTAATAAAATATTTTGTTATATATATGCACAATTAATCTCTATATTATGACGTTATTATACGTTCGAATGAAAGGATATTAAATCTCAGGGCAAATATTTACGTATGGATATTGTACACAGAATGAATCTTTGTTGCACAAAGGTTTTATTTTTTATTAATAAAATGATGATTACATTAAATTTATAATAACGTGCTTTGTTACTTTAAGTGTGTTTACTCAATAATACATAAATTATAATGCGTTTTCAAATTAATACAGTCGTCGATTTTACTTTGTTAATATTGAGATTAGTGTTGCATTGTTGCATACGCATCTTTATTATTATTCGTGCATTACTTTGTATTGAAAATGTGTACAAAAATGCAAATTATTGTCTTATTTCAAGTAAACTCATCTTTTGGCCGGCGTGGTTTCGAATATGGCACGCAGAATGAAACTTTTTATACATGTTGACAAACGACGTTATAAATTTCATGATTATAAGCTTACATAGATAAGATAATACACCATTTGTACAATATAACTGTAGTATAATATGAATGCAACTTAGAAGGGGTTAAATAAAAATAATTATATTATTGGTTTGAAGTTCTACATTTTTAATGACGAATTATTTGAGTGAAAAATAAATCTATGTTTCAGTTTGTAAACGTCTGTTGAGGGTTTAAAAAAATATACATTTTGACCACAAATTGTGAGCAATATTGCACTATTATTCAGTCTAGCACTACATATTGAAATTGAAATACGAAACGATTTGTTAATCTTTTGTGACATTTTATAATATGCGATTAAAATAATAGGTATACATGCACAATTCGAGTTTATTTTTTATTTATTTCAATGTAATTAAAATCATAAAAATCGTTTACTAATAATTAATAACATAAGTGATTATTATATTAAAGGTTAATTTGAGTAAGTTATATTTAAAATATACCTATATTCTGGTATTCTTGAAGTTTGAATTCAAAATAAAAAATATAATTATATATTTTAGGTATTTTCTGTTTAAAAAAACGTTATGTGGATTTATGAAGTTTTTCGTTTTAAGACAATGTCTCTATTAAAAAAGGGTTTTAACCAGTGCTTAATTTTTCAACTTCTTAAATTCTGAAACTTAATCTCAATCATCAAAAACATATTTTAATTTATTATCCGAATCCTAATTGGAAATGGTTAAAATAACTAAGTTCTCCATCTGTACGCCATACCCATACGTATTCGACGAAGATTCCGTGCCAGCGTTCACGATATTATTCAAAGACGTCAACTTGCAGACGCCAGTTGTCTGTCATATGGTATTAAGAATGTAATGATAATATTGTATTGGGCTCTATTTGATCGTATATTAACGTCACGTGCAGTTGTGCCTGGGTTTGATTTACATTTGTTCTACATAGTTAAAGTTCTAATTGTCATTAACATAATACACCGTTTAAGCACTGTAAATGCGTCCATACAATTACACGTCGATTGTATCAACATTAAAAACTCGTTATTTTGAAAAGTATTCATTTATTCCATAATATATGAAAAGCGAGCGGCAAGGTGAACCTTATAAAATTTGTGTTTATTTTTTTCATGTAAACCTTTAACGCTTAGTCATAAATAATTATAATTAAAAAAAAAATCATTCAATAAACGAAATTATTGTGTATTTAAAATATAGGAAATAATGGTTTTAGTGTAAAATGATAAAACTACCTGAACTATCACCATGTTTAAAAATTGTTATTTGCATTAACGATTTGTGTGATTTTCAACACATGCAGACAATGGATTATAAGAAACTCACTATTGAAGGATAATATTTTTGATACAAAATACTTGTATAGTACATAAAAAATAAAAATAATATTGTACCTGTGTACCTATATAATTATATCATCCGTAACACGTCGAAATATTTAAAAAAAAATGCTTGTATATAACTATACATCTAGTCGAATACTGCTAATATCAAAAACAACAACCAATAATACTTTTCTATAATATGCAATTATTATACAATTAACTGTTTAACCTATAAACGCAGGTTTAGTGGTTTAGGAGCATGAGGAGGTTGAGAGTGAAAATGACATGCTTGTTATTAAAATACAAATAATTGTTTATTTATACATTCATTTTATCTGCGCAGGCAGGTTAAGAAAATACAACAATTAATACCGGAAACGTGTACACAACCGTTATGTAGCTAAATTGCCTATTCAAGGCTCCGTGTAACCATAATTAATTATTTTACTAATTGAGACGCGTAGAAAAATATTATGCATTTTATTTAAGGACAATTTGTGTAAAAAACATGCACTGTGCGTTCGGTGTTCTTAATTAGATTGTCACATAGCTTAGAATTTTATTATATAAAAATAAATTATAATTTATGGAGTTCTCACCGGAATCAAACTTCACTTCGCTGATCATTATCCATTTGCTGTAGAAGTAAAGTTGGATTTTCACGTACTTGCCAACGTGATTATGTAACTGTATGTCAACATCTCTGGCATTTTCTAACACAGTATCCGGCATGTATGTATACCAAACCGATCGTCCGTGATAGTGTACTCCTCCCACGCTGAACTGTACCCTCGCTTTTGAAAAAACCTTGTGGGATTGAAAAAAAAATGTAAGTCATAGTACAGCTAGGTAAATAAAAAGATATCTTATAAAAAAAAAAATTATAACTATAGGTATGGAAGACAAACATAATATAAAATGAGATAAGATAAGATACTGACTACAAAATAACATAATATCGAAAAATGGACAGTAAATAATTATTCGATTTTAACAATTATATTGGGATGAAATAATTTGCAAAATTGTTTTTATTGACTCAACAGATATTAAAAAGTTGCAGGAAAAATTTCCATAGAAAGTAGATTTATTATTTTAGTAATAACAGCTACGCTACTGTACGAGAAAAGTAATAATTAAATTATGCTTATTTAAATATTTATTTCAGAAGCGAATTTATACTGTATCGCCTAAAGCCATTTTACATTAAGTACCCTTTTCTATATACTTCGCACCACTCTACCACTAAATACCAAATTGTTGTCATTAAAATTATGTTGTAAAAATAAATTACATGGAATGATAGAACGAACTAATTATTGTGACAGTTAAAAATGTTGGCCAATGCGTCGTTCACATTTACATAAATAAATCAATGATATAAAATGTATATAATATTATCTACATTTGATGTTTTTACAACATTTATATTAAAATAATTATTAAAAAATAAATATTTTCCTTGTATACTAAAATTATTATGAATATGAATTATGACACATGCAGTTCTATATATTAACAAATAAAAATATTTTTTATGTCTTTTATTCAGCGACCAAGAGATTATGATGAGTAGAAAACCATGGTATTCATGAGGATATCAGCAGACTGTTTATCATCTCTTTCTGTACGCACACATTATAGACAAAAGGCATTCAAATAACTATTTTTTTTTCGAGTAATCTAAATGAAATCTAACTAACTAATAAAAAAATTACAGATACTAATATTTTTAAGGATATGCTACGCAATTTCTTTTTACTTAAAGTAAAGTTATACAAAAATAGAATAGTGTCGAATGTAAAATTATTCTAAATAATTATAGTGTCCTTGATGCTAAATAGTGTATTTGAAAACCATATTATGAAAATAAATTTTTTTTTTTAAATTTAATATTATTTATTATTAGTTATTATTAAATTGTTGTATTCATTATTATGATATGGATCAAGTTCATTTTTGCACACATTTATTTCGAAATATGCATTTACACAATATTTTATATATCATGTATGATGCGTATCTGTTCGTGTCGGTTTTGATTACAATATTATATTTTATGGCAATGGATGTATTGGTAATTAATATTATTACAAGAAATTAAAGATGATTGTCTATCAGTTATATCTATAATGTAATCAAATAGGAACGTACGACTGTCCAAAATCCATATAAAAGTTAAAATTATTAACTAAAGTATAATATAAAATCATATAAACACGCAACCAGCACAAACATAATATGTAAGTTAATATTTATAACAAAATGTATTTTAATTTGGATACAATATTATATTTAATTTGGGCGAACAATGTTAAAAAATAGAAAATTCAAAAAATATATATATATATATATTAAATAATTATTTTATCTATTTGATGATCGAATTCGGTATTAGAATTTTGTTTGAATTGTTTTTTCAAATAATTTACAATACTATTTTATTGCTTTTGATTGGAATATACATATTGTTAAAAACATAATGGATATAACATATGACATTGAAATAATATTCATCACTGAAGGGCAATTTCCTATTCGTGACATTGTGTTATAAAAACGTAGATAATATCTGAACACAACTTAACGTTATGTTTCTCTTTATTTAAAATGTGTTTAAATATACATTATTGTTGGCCTATACTATATAATTACTACATAAAGGGTTACGGTAAATACCTCTGTTTTATAGTAGGTACAGTCCTTAATGTCGGATTAGGTTTATAAATTTAAGTTATTTCAAGAAGTAAGTACCTATATGAAAATTTTCCGCAACACTGATGACTACAATAACGTGTAATCTGCGTATATAACCCCTAATTCCTAAACCTTTCAAAACATTTTACACGGTTTTAGTGTATGCTACAAGAAATTGTTCGATTTGGTTTTGTGAAATAAAATCAATTATTCAACATTTATAAAATTCAAAGTTTATAAGATTCATTAGTTAAATTCATTTTAACGTTTCATTAATTAGTATAATATGTCATTGAAATTAGGGCTAAGACATAAAATTATGAATATTTTAATGAATTGTTATTTTGATTGTTACATCTTACGTTGTTATGTTGTACCTATTATACAAAGTTTTATAACATACTAAAATAAAATACACGGTTATTATAAATAGATGATATTGTTTAATGCATCGATTGTGTTCACATATAATATTCAATAAGTCGCGGGTCGCGGTATCACGTAGTAAAAGGTTGGTGCCATATCTTTGAGATAAGCATAACACATCGGATATTACGTCGTGCAAGGTATGTTTTATTTGCCTAGTAACCGTTTATTATTGTTATTATATTTCTGGAGTAAATGAAACATATACGTTTCATAAATCTGTCACTGGCATTACGCGGTCAGGCCTTAAAAGGTCTTACCTACCGCGAGGCTATAAATTTTTGTCAAAACCAAAAAAAACCAAACCGTCCATTAAATGGAGTTTCGTGGACCCTATTTTAGCACCCCATACCGTTGTTACACATACACGCACACACACGCACACACACACACACACACACATATATTTAATATACACTAGTTCAGACATCAAACGTAATTGATAAACATTTTTCATTAAACAAAAAAAATTGTTTTATACTAATAGCGTATATAAAGATATTAAATAAACCGAAACTCCGAGGGGTGGAAGTTTATGAGTGGGGTGGAAATCTGGGAAAAGACAATAAAATAAAAATAAATTGGTTATCTAAAATTATGAAACGTTAATACTAAATCATACTCTTAATACTATTTTACACTCATTGGCAATCTTATAGAAGATACTTTTTAAAAGTATTCAAATACAAAATATGCAGATAGGAATTTAATATTTAAAAAAAAGTATTTAAAATGTATATTATTAATGCTCATGTAGTAAAAAAGTATTCGAGTATAAAAGCAAATACTTTAAATTGTATAAATAGAAACTTTTAATTTTTTTATGAATATATTTTTATTAATTATAAACCCTGACCGTATCATTTGGTGTAACTATAAAAATATACTCATTTGATTTTTTTTTTCGTCAAAGTTTTAGAATTTTTGTTCGCCTATAATTCACCACGAACAAATTATTATTTGTTTTCCGTGAATAAAATAAAAATAAAAATAGAAAATTTTTAAACTAAAACGAACAAGTATTTGAAAATTATTATTTGAATTTAAATACAGATAATTTAAGAAAGTATTAAAAATACTTTGCCTAAGTATATTTTTAAAAGTAATAAAAGTACGTATTTGAGTGCTTAAAAAGTATCTGAATTAGACTTTTACTCAAATACTTTAGATAACTGTTCAATGATATATTCGTGTAAATCGATAGTCAAATAAATTAACTATGTATACATACAGTGCTCCAGTAAACACTCCAAATTAAAATTGGATAATGAGTGCATATACCTATTAAATGTGTCTAAACTTTTTTTTTAAAAATATTTTATCAAATTTATTTAAATATTTTTTAAGTTATAATCCATAGTGATTATAAAATTATAAATATTTAAAAAATCAACATTCTAATTACTCTTGCTTTTAGTTATTGTGTCTGTAGACGTTTCATTGTTTTTCATTTTTTAGGTAAATTTTTCAATTTTTGTTTTATTAAATGGCAGTTAATGCTATAATAATTTAAAATAATTTTAGCATCTTATTTTATATGATACGAACTGTATGCATTGTATGTTTTGATTAATTATGGTGTGCGTAATTCATGTTATACAACTATATAATTATTGAATTGTTATACAAGTTATTATACTTTACTAAAAACTAAGAAATTATAAATATCTCAGTAAATTATGACAAATATAACGTAACAAGAACCTAACATAATATACGGCTAACTAGTATCTATACCAAGGGTGGCCAACATAAATACGTCCACGATCAACATAAATAAATAAAATTATATCAAGAGTCAAAATGTTTATGAATAAATTTTATAATTTTTATAATTTTATCGTATTTTTTCGTTAGTAAGTAAATTTTGTTTAGTTTTTTTTTTTTGGGAGCCACAAGTTGGCCACTCGTGATCTATACTATAGTTCTACCATGTCATCACACAAGGATAATTTATTTTAAATGTCTACTCTGTTTTAAAATCGGGGAATGGCTTATACGATATAATATTGAATTAAATATTTAAAATATTTACCTGAAAAATATAGCTTAATTAATTTCACTCTGAGTGAGTTAAAGTTATATTTGTATGTATATTTTTGGTTGAGTTACAATAAATTATATATTTGTATTGATGAAAAGCCCGGAACCTATGGCCATTAGCTGTTTGTAGGGAATAACGGTTGATTTAGTACACGATTTTGTTTGAGTGTCAAGGGTTTGATGTTAAAACCCGGGTGGTTACCCATCTGGGAGCTAACAACATCGGCTGGTTCCTCCTCCGGTTCTCGATACTAACGGAAAAAAAAAATGGTACGTACACTCAGAGCGTTTCCGCACTTGAACATACCATCACGCCACACTACGTCACAATAATGTGTATTGTATTTATATAAATAGTAGTTACTTATAAATTATAATTAAATAATATGTTTAGAGGTGTAGTGGCTGGGTGGATTAAGGCGTCGGTTGCGACGCGCATCGTCGCCGGTTCGAATCCCGGTCATGGGCAGCATAGCTTTCGGGCAGTTCATGCTGTCCATGAAAGAGATGCCGCTGCCCCCACCCAGCCATGGCAGAAACCTAAGGGTGCCCATTCGAAATTCTGTCAAAACATCCACGAGTACCAAAACAAACAGTCCCCTCCCCGAAAGTTCTACAGGCTAATGGCCTTTGTTGTCAGAGCCTCAACCCCCAATAATAATAATAAAAAAAATAATAATAAATAAATAATATTTAAAATTTAAAATATATAGTACTATAATAAGTACTTGACAAGCTTAACTTATAACGTAATAATATATTTTAAATAAGAAATAAAAAAATGTTTGATGTTTTATATTTATTATTTTTCATTTAATATTATTTGATAATCATTTCAAATTATATGAATTATTCAATATCATTTTTTGTGATGTTTAGTCACTAATTAATACTAATCATATAATAAAAGAAATGTATAAATTTATTTTTTATGTTCGAATTCAGAACCATAGAAAAACATAGTGTCTAATAGGAATGCAAAGAACAACCAAAATATAACTTAAAAACTGAATAATTATATTTTTATTAATACATTAAGTATAAATGAAACTATAGGTAGTTTATAAGTATAATTATTAATGAAAAATTTATCATGAGAGATTTTATAAAAAAATATATAGGTACTAAAAATTTTTAAGTTATTAGAAAGTATATCTTATTATTATTTCATTTCACTTAAGTTGCTCAAAAACGATAATCATGTAAAATAAGTTATAGGTATTATAATATTATCATAACTCTCTATAATAATAATAGGAGTAGTATTTTGTTGAAATTTATAATTTTAACAAATTTGATTTTACCAAACAAAAAACATAATTTTTAATTGATAAGTATCATCAGTAATATTTAGTACGATGGAAGTAGAGATTACTATTCTTGCTTTTATACAGTTATAATAATGATTTAATTTCTTTAATATAGTAATAATAATCCTTAAAAGCTATTACTTCAAAGTTAAAACATTTAATTGAATTGGCCTCACCTATAGTGAAAATAATAAAATAATGATTTATACACAACATTGTATAAGATACATGGTTAGCTCATCTTTATTTTTATTTATTCAACATAATATTATGTACACCTTAGCCGTAATGGTTATCTATTATTAAGGTACGATTAATATCTCGCCGTAATTGGTGTTTATTGTATAAGTAAGATGAGAATCATTATAGTGTGTATTAACTTTACTAATATTTAAATTTAATTTTGGGAAAAATGAACAAAAGATTTTTTGTTTTCATAAAACTTACTCAAAAATCTCTCTGTGAAGCTATAAGTATTTGGTATAACCATATTTGAAGCATTTCAGAATAAATAAAATTAGTTTATAGAGGTAAATTTCGAGCTATTTTATTGATTTTAAATAATTAAAACTAAAATAGCGTTTTTAATTTTTTATATTATGAGGTTCATTAGCACATTATTGTTTTCATACCTCCATTGTTATAGGTTAGCATGTTAAAAATGAGGTGTGTGAACATGCAGCCATGTAAGCTCCGAGTTTTTATTGTTACAAGTATATTTTTTATATTATACACATACACACATTCATCCCATTTTAAGGATGAAGAAGTTTGTAGAACATACTTCAACAGTGCTTGAAACTTACGATTTTTATATTATTTCTAAGAGATCATTAAGCCATAGCCAGCAGGTTTTCACTAGTTTTAGGATTTATTATGAAAATTCCACATTGTATTACAAAATGAAATAACTCTGTCGTGTATTTCTAATAACATCATAAAAAAGAACATTCTGAGAATTTCATAAGATTACTCACCTGTACATTTTTGCTGAAAAAATTGTTGGTGAAGATGTGTACAGCTGAAAAATTTCTTACTTCGCTAAATTCAAATACTAGTTCCACAAATCCCTTTGAGAAAGATTCTTTACGCCATCCAACCCATCCGTTACCTAAATAAAATAAAAACATACATTATTAAATGATTTTTTAAGTCATTCATATCGAGTATCATAAATTATTTAATAATATAATTTTTTTTGATATTGAAATTGTATTATGATACACAAAACACAATATACTAGTAGGTCATGCTTATCATGTTCTTTTTACAATTACTTATTAAAAAAAAATAATAATAATAATAATATTAAATAAATAAATAAAACAGTTCAAGGTATAACACTTCATTAAAATAATATGTAGTATCGATACATTATTAAAATTAAAAAAAATTAAAAAATAGTTAATGATTTTCAAAGTTACCTATATTCCTATTTAATGAAAATGTTCTTAAATAATACACGTGAACATTCAAATCATTTAAGAAACATTTTAAAATATATCATATATGATGAATTAAAATATTTTATGTTCAATAGAAGACATGAATAGTGCAACATTAAGTTTAAAAAAATTGTCATACGTATTTTTATGACTAATTTAGATTCTTAGCGGAAGGCAGAAACTATACTTGTTTTATAATATTATGATTTATTTGTTTTTGTTAACATTTTTTAATCCAAGAAAAAAAGATTGAACAGTTTAAGTTCGTGGCTTTGTAGATCGAAAAGTGAATCAAGAATGTACTTTAAACTGGCCGTTTTTCTAATTTCCAAGTAGGTAGTAAGAAAAAAAATAAATAGGAAAAGTAACATAAACACGTGAAGTGAATTGTACGACAATGCCGATTTCAACATCATGACCATTTTTCACACTGAAACATTTTTTAAATTCAATGATTTATCATTAATTTAAAATTTAAAGATCATGGCTTATATTTTTCCATATTTTGAGCTTTCTGTATTTGTATGATTTAAATTATTTTTAAATCAATAAATCATAATATCTATTATTGTATTTACATTTGTTGAAAACCATATAAATATAGAGAACAAATTTTTGTGTAAAAACGTATAGTTTAATTATAAATTTATATGTACAAAAAGTAGCTTGATATTTAGTATTAGATTATGATATTAATATGATTTTTTAGTTTCTCTTTAAACGAATTTAATATTATAGTAACCTATATATTGTTAAATATAATACTTTAATGACTATTAATAGCCATGTGCATGGTTTCCTTATATAAAACACGAGGGAACACTATAAAATATCAATATAATAAATATATTATTTACACATATTCAGGAAAAAATAATTTTTTTAAATACAAAATAACAAATATTTAGTTCAATATTTTTTATTACCTAATTGCATAAAATGATTATTATATTGACCAAATGTAATTTTGCAACCTATACTATTACCAACTAGAAAATAAACCATAATAAACATATTAAGAATATGATTTATTTTTCTGTTTAAATGATTCTTCGAAAAAATAGGTATACAATAATTATTACAATGTGAGTTAAATTCATTTGAACAAGTAACAATTATCAGAAGAAACCATAATAACTTATGAAATATTAACAATATTTTATAATGTCGATATAGTCATTATTTCACAAATAAATACATAAATATATCAAATTTGATTGATATTTAATGATTATTTGATGATTCGCTCAAGTTTTTATTTTATCCATCCGTTTTTGTATTACTCCATCGTTTAAAATGTAATTTTCTGTTAAATGTTTTTAATTGGTCAGGTTTTCCATTCAACATAATTTTTTTTAAATGTTATCAAATCTATTATGCTCATCTTTGCCATAAGTATTATTAGGCACATCTTAAATCACACGTCTTCACAGTGCACATCGTAAATATCAATGATACTCATCTATTAAAGTCGTTAAAAACTTTTTACAATGTTTTAACGACTTGTTTCTTTTTATTTGTCTTATATGCGTTAAACTATAAAAATACTGTATTATTATTTCTATGGCATTTACCGTACGCGGCACTGGAAAGTAATGATGCAATTCACTATTATTTTTATATCATTGTATTATATCGGTATATAAGTGTGAGTTAAAATTAAATTTTATTCGTATGACATAGGAATTTCGGTATAAATTATTTAGGAATCTTGTGTGTGATACAGTCACGGTGGTTTGTACTTGTAATTATAAGCCACTGTACTGTGTAAATTTATTATGACCCTCACCCCATCACATTTATACATTTATTATGGTTTTCTCATTATACACTGTATTAAAAATGTCTATTATGTATATATAATATTTATACACATATATATTTCTCTACTCGATACATAATATGTATAATAATAATAATATTATGTATATAAAAAAATGACACTGGGAGGGATGTAGTAGAAGGCTCAAGGGTTAAAGTTAAATAACTCTTAGAATGCGGCAGGGACATGGTGTGGAGGAGAAGGGAACCCGCAGTCATTACCCGTTGTTCCATTAGTATATAGTTTTTCCCCGATTTACTTTATCGTATTTCATGTCATGCTCGGAGAGTCGTAATATTCAAAATTATACGCGTATAACAATATTATATACCTATATTATGTATTATATATATACATTCACCTCCGTTCTGTTATAATGAACCCCTACGTTTCCGTCCAACCATCCACCTTCTCCTTCACCCACAATGTACCCCGCTCGCCACCTCTCTTCATGCCGATCATCGACCCCCCCGTCACTGGCGCAAAATATTATAAGGCTTTCGTTTTCCGAAGTTACGCACGTTTATTTGTTATTGTTATTGCCGGGGATTTTGAAACATGAATTATTATTTATATACACGCGGAGACTGCAGCAGAACGCGTGCAAGTTTTCCGGGGCTTATTAAAACGTCCATATCATTAGCTTTTACAAACGTCACATTCCGCGAGCACAAACCGGCTGCGCTCCGAAAGTTTAGCGCGCAGGAAAAATATTAATTGAATAAAACGGTCCGTTGCCGTCACACCCGCAGATGCCCGCAATGTTAATGATAATCATAATAATAATGTACGAGAATAATATTGCATATTATTACTATTATTGTTATATACTGTATACTTAAACTGTTAAATATTTAATATACGAATATTGAAATAAGTGACTACTCTTATTATTATTACTATTACTATTATTCTCATCATCGTCATCATCATCGTTGTAGGTAGTCGTTGTTCTTTATAGTAAGCTATAATATATTATCGTTATTAATATAACTACTTTATACCATCGAACACAGCAGTACAGAAGAAGTAAAATTATTATTCGACAACGAGCTATAAAATTAGACAGATATTTAGGTGCGCGTAATATAATATATTTAACAATGGGTCGTTCGTGAGCGATTTACGTATAAGAACGCTGCTGTCGCTTGGATTAATATTACGTGCTTACCGTTTCTGGATAATATATTTTGGAGGATGAGGTTTTACTTTTTGGTATATTTTATCGGTTAAACGGATGCCGTTATATTGCATCATAAAATATACAGATTAGATTAATTAACTCTATTATACGGGTATTAGTCACAATATTATAGTACCAGTGGTGCATCGTAGTCAAAAATGGTTATTACTTTAAAGTTGAGCATTTAATTAATTAATTTAATGTTTGTATGTAATATATTAATATTAAAAACAATATAATATAATGGATAAAATAATAAAAACCACAGTTTTGTTAATCATACAGAGTTAAGTGATATGTATTATGACTGAAACATTTTATGAAACGATTATAAAACCATTTAATAATCATAAAAGTGATTTTTTATTTACACAGTATTCTGCCCAGTGTTGGTGAGTTGCGGCCCAAACCCTAAATAACGTACGAATTGCGGCCCGGGTTTATGAAAGGTACGTACGAATTGCTGCCATACAATAATGTATATATTACATATATATTATATAATATATGTCTATATATAGTAATAGTATATAAACATCACAATATGTTCATGATGATTCTGTTCGTTATAATATAATAGATTATGCTTGTGAATAGTTCAATTATTTGTTTTATTCAACATAAAATGTTACCTTTTCCGTAACCGATATCCATTTTGTAGTTATCTTCTCCACGCACACCATCAACCAAACGGCCGAGACCTCCTTGGATTTTGTTATTTAGCACCACACCATCGTACGAGAGATCTGCTACGTCTGTACTATCATTTGCAGATCCATCCAACGGGATGGTGTAGCTGATTATTCCATCTAAAAAAATATAGTAAATAATTTTAATATGTAGGTAATTTGAATATCGTACTGTATTGTGGAAATTCATTTTAATTATAATATTTTAAATCATTATATGATTTTATAAATAAAGATGATAATTTCTAACCAACTGAAGATATATATTTATTTGCCAAACGCACACGTCAACAACAACTGTTTCGACCTTTAGGTGGAAAGTTGGTTTGAGGATATTAATAATATGTACATGTCGGGTTTGGAATTTCTATGGTACCTATTTTACCTAAATAATATATAGAGAACGACATCCATGACTCATGAGTAATCATTACTCAGTGATGGACACTCCGAACGTTTAAATGAAAATAATATATCGTATTGGCGTGCGTGTATATCCATCTCTATTCACAACACACACCCGTGTGTAGTATATAGTTTGTTCGTTTATTAAAAACGAAATGTGAAAAGCCGATGGACCACGAAAAACTACTCGGGCAGTGGAGAAATTTCACGTGAAAAGTTTTCGATAGAATGAAGGTCCATGAAAGTGACAGAAAAATAAACTTATATGAAGTTTAATTAGGTACATAAAAATCGACACCACACATCGCCAAACGGAAAGTAGGTACTGTCAATAATATGATATAGTACCCAAAACTCGCGCGTCGATCATTACGTTTAACTTGCAAACTATTATTATACAAGTATATGTATATAATATTATGGTATATATATATACGTCAGAGGGAAAAGGGTCGAAAGGGTGCGTGACGCGACCGCGAAAGAGAACATTCCTACACCGTTGTCCGGTTGCATAATGATCGGTATGGCAGATTATTGTGGTGTTGTGAGTGGGTTGGTAGGTGGGTGGGTGAAGGGAGAGGTTAGGTAGACTAGAGATAGGAGTGTCACGTTTTTGATGGATATATTTTACTGAGAGAAAATACACATAAATACACTATATTGCATAGTATTTTATGTCCAAATGGTACGGAAAAATGTTTATTTTCCTAAAATTTTGAAACAGGTGTAATATGTATATGTCATAAGTCTAACGTATATACAACTTTAAGTTATACCTACTATGCATGAACATAACTAACAGTGCTTTGTGTTTATTAGACTATATTGATCTTAACGCGTTTCTAAAACGTAACACCCACCACGTTACATAAACATACATAAAACTACAATTTTCATTTAATTTCACCTGAAATAGGTAGGTCGTCTAACCATCGTCATAAGATTATTAATGTATTTGTGTAAAAAAATATATATATATACATCTGACGTACTAACGGAGTATAATATGCTACAACATCAAAAGTTATTACAACATTAATAAAAATATTTATATAATGATATTTGTTTTGTTTGCCTTGTACGCAGCACCGTAGTCTAAAAAGGTTATACCATATTTTATTTTATGAAAAGAATTTTACTCGCAGGACACGAGTTACACAAATAATAATTTTACGAAACTGTATCATTTTAATATACACGCATATTACAGGCCCTTAAAGATATAAAGTATAACATAATATATAACATCGGATGCCCGACTGCTACTTCCGACCCTATAGGATGTCAAGAACGCGCACGATTCGACTCCTTCGGTTGCAGAAGAATTAACTATATTATACGAACGCATTTTGTGGTAATAGAATGATGATGAAAATTACCAGTATGGGGGGAAAGGGAGGTCAAAGCGCGTGCCACCACTGGATAACGTCCGTGGTGGGATGTGTGTTGTACTCAACTGGAAGAGGACTGAGAAGTGGTGGTAGCACCGGCGTCACCGGTCAGTGTGTAGGTGTATACAATAATATATTAAATTCTTCAAAGCTACCACATATATATATAACCCAAATTCTCAGGCACGTCATAATATATGTCACTGGCAACGCCATTTGGGTGCGGTTTGGCCGTTACGAATTTTCACCGACCACGTACAGCATCTGTCACTGTATTGTATACCGTATAGATAGGTATAGTCAAAACCGGAGTACCTACCTTTAGCCTAGAAAAGCTTTGTAGAGCTGAGAAAATGTTTAGCTTCAGGAGAAAATGATATATTTTAAATACCTTAGTATACCGCATAACCACCACCACTACCGGTTGCACCACCACCACCAGTGTAATGTCGTTATTGAGCTTTATTTTACTCAAAAGAGCATCCGGATTTCTCTCAGTTTAATTTTTCACAAATAATCTGCACGTTTAAACATATAAAAATATGTATAAGCGAAAAAAAAATGTAATCAATGAACTGCTTTACAATACAATTATCTCGACGGAGGCTCCAAGCTGTTATACTGAAGATAAACCAGGTCATAATCTGAGTACAAACATGTGGTGATTACATGCACTAACCACATATCGTTGGTAGGTAGATACCTACCATTTTTACGCATGGTTCATAATTTATAAAATATTAATTAATATCTTAGGATATAATTAAAAGTCCACGGAACTTGGGTATACTCGACTTCATTCCCATATATCCGGTAGCCCAAGTAGTTGTTCATTGATTCCAATAAAACCCTGCATTGTATTAAAACTTAGTTTAAACGAAACATGAATACCATTTCAAGTGTATATTATTATTTACAGAAAGTTGCTCGAAAAAATAATCAAATAAAATTTATATAGGTGTATGAGTTGGGAAATACATTCATGACTCAGTAATAGCTTACAAAATAAATGTGGACATGGACAAATCCATCATTGTGGGAATAAACTATTTTTTGAAAGAATAATATTTTTATCTAGCCCATTAGATTTTTAAATATACGTCATTATTATTGTTTTTATTTAATTTCGATAAACACGGTACATATTATACTGTGTACGCGTATTTCATAATGTTTACATTCTATGAGTTACTGCATATACGTGTAAATTTACAATGTATAATATAGTCATTCAAATTTAACGATAGTTTTTACAGTGTTTGAAATAATTTGATATAAATTGCTATACGGTAGGAGGTTTTAAATGGCATCCACTTCTTTGATATAAATGATATCGATTTTAAGCAATTCAATCAATCGGTGGATGGGTTTTCATTGCACTGTGAATTAATATGTTGGAATAATTATGGGTGGATATTACCTTTAAATACCAGTAAATATTTTTAAGTTTAGATTAGATGATGCGAGAATTGATATTCTAAAGTAAGAATAAAATAAAAACGTATAGCACTAAAAATACCTTGAGTAATTAAAAAAATTTAGATTGTAAACGATTTTCATAGGTGCCATTATTATTGGAAATAAGCCATTTTAAAATATTAAAATCAGAACGTATGAATATTTTTAAAAGTAGGTAATAGCTGATTTATGTTGAATATAATTGAAAGGTATGATTTAGTTTATAAGATATGTTGTACAATATATTAAATAAGTTAAAAACGTTTTGGGTATACAATACAATAGTATTTGATATTTGAGAAAACGTACAATATTATGGTCTGTCATAGACATAAAGGTATGATCGATAGCAAAATTTATGAATTTAAGTATCCAAACATAATATTATATAAAGGGACACCAATTCAATAATTTCAAATAATATTTTATTGCAATAAAATACATATTTTGATTACTATGTAATTGATTTATATTGTAATTATTCAAAGAGTTTCTATCGAAATCTAACAAAATATGAATTATACGAGTTTTTAGGTACATACATTTGTGGACTTTGGTATAAAAAATATAATTATTACATTATTTTTTTTATTTAAAATATGTTGGCTACCGTTCTACAAATAATTTTTTATTGTTCTCTACTTTTGCAACTATAGGTGTAAAAAGTTAGAGACTTCCTTTAATATAAACCGATTATTATCATGAATAATGCGCTAAACACATACAAAGTATATGTCAAGTTGTTTTTATCTACTACTAAGTTTTCTAAGAACTACAGTTGTTATCTCAAGTTAAGTTTTCCGAGCAGAATAGGTGAGCACATATTTTGACATCTTAAAAACCTGCCAAGAGATTATCCATTTATCGGAGAAACTGTTTCGAGTGTGATTCAAACTTGTGTGTCTTTGACGAAGTTTGGTCTAGTAAAATATCCAAAACACCTGAAACCAGAAACAAGTCAACTTAACGAGACAAAGATACTGATGTAGTAAGAGGATTTGTTATAAATTATAACTAATCGTATCATCCATTTAATAATAGCTTAGGCCATGATTTAATTTCTGATTTTAAAGTTATATATTATGTTTTACCAGTAGATATTCATTGAAAGCATAATTTTGAATATAGATAATAACGTACACCTATGCTAAAGATTTTGTGAAAATCCATTTAAGTTTTATTATGATTTTTTTAATACATTTTATCCCTATTAAATTATTAGATATTAAATAAATATTTTTAGTTAGAAAAATTGGTGACAATTTGATTCGATTTTTTTTTTATCGATCCTAAGCTCGGAAACTATAGCAATTAGTTGTTTGTAGAACAGTGGAACGATTGGTTTGAAACACGTTTGGCAAGCGTTTTGTCGTTAGGTATTAATAACAATTTCACGGGTGATCATCCATCTGGGAGCAGGCCGGTGTCAATAACGCCGACTGGTACGTACGAAACTGAGTATAGACTTTCGGGGCCACACCAAGCTACATTTGATAATTTATGTTCGTTATGTTTTCCAAGTACACGATTCAGAAGTGTCTTACTGGATTAATCAATCTTTTTAATTTTTTTATATTATTATTTATATTTATAATACCTATGTAAATAACTGAATGGCCAATTTAGTACATATTTTTCACTCATTAATCTGATAAATCTAGTATTTCGAATTAACAGTGGATTTATCAGATATTTACCTAACCGTAAAATAATAGCCAATAAGATGCAGCTTGTCTTCATGGTGTACCTATAGTAGTTGTTTAATGTTCAGTAATATTATATTACGCAACCATGATTCAAAATGATATACTTAAAATTTAAATGAAAGATAACATGATTACGTGTTTTTTACAAATTATGTAACTCACATAATATGCTATCTTATATTAAATTTTAAAAACGAAGTTCACCATAAAATTGTACAACAAACTTGATTTTAAACGTAAATGTTCTTGTTTTAGTGGTAAAAAATGTAGATAGAATAAGTTAAGAATATCTAACATTGTGATAATAATATTAATATTGATAATAAAAAAATACCAATTACAATTTAACTTTTCTCCTAATTCTTATTTTTACATCGGTACATATAAGGCTATACATAGATTTAACATTGGATTTAATAATGTATAAAATATGTACTCGTACATTACATGAACATCAGTTCATATTATAGTCAATAACTAAATTAGTTTACGCAAAATGAAATATTAAAACAAGACGAGGCTTTTTCAAAGTACTCAGTTAAATAAATTCTAGATTTATGGCATCTGTATTACTACCTATATACAGAATTACACAATAAATAATTTAGTTTAAATCTATTTAGAAATTAATATACCTGAATGATTTTATAACCATTAATAATATATTTTGTGAAATGTATGTAGGTTTTTCAGCAAAGTTACGACATTTGACTTTAAACTTGTATTCGTTTATATTTTTCTTTAATTTTAAGCAATATCATTCACTAACGGTGTGGCTTTATAATTAAACTGTCAGAAACTTAAATCCAATAGCTTCATTGAATGGAAAATCGAACATAACCTCTTAACTTTCAGTTTTAATGATAATGGCTGAAAAAATTTAATTTTCAAATGTCAATCAATATGCGTTTAATTTCCGAGTCATCCGGGGAAAAAAGTTTAAAAATGTATAATATATATTTATATATAATTTTATAATATACAAGTTTTCTGTAAAAAGTGGCAGGAATTTGTAAAGATTTAATATAAATTCTTTAAGTACCTTCTAAAAATAAAAATAAATATATAAATAAAGAAAAATGTCAATTCAAAAGTTTTGATATTATTATATAAATATTTTTGTCATCTTTATAAGGTAATGGTTACAGCCCAACAATTTACTAAAGGCCAGTAATAATAATGAACAACAAAATACAAATGGATTTTTAAAATTTTAATTATTGATTCAATCTTATTTTTGGTTCACTGTGTTTATATCTTTGTGCAAGGTTAGGTATTGAATTATTAAAATTTACAATTCCATTAGGTTCGTATTATATTTTTACTGAATTGAAGATTCCTAAATATTGAATACATTCAATTCAGAACAAATTTACAAATATATATTTTATTCCTGCACCTTCGACCACGACGTATAGGTACAAATAGCTAATATTTATTTAATACATATCTAATCTTTTTTTTTTTAAATATTTATTAGAAATAAACAATCTATACAAGAAATGTACAATAAGCTTATGTGTTAAGATAATACATGGCATGAAAAATGAAGTAAGAAGCCACCCACTGGCAACACTTAGCATATCTATTTCTAATCTAATCCATATTCATTTGAGTTTTGACGAATATAGTCATTTTAAATTGACAATTCAACGTCAAATGTTATTTGTATTCGTCAATTTGTTTACTTCCATCGTATTAAAATGTAATATTGATAAATAATTAAAAAACACCAATATATTTAACCTTCTCAAACAAATGTTACATTCTTAACAAATTTAATGAGTTTATGCCATTGCAACTTTTCTAATAATGTTTGCAGCACGAAGTTTATTTAAATAGTTTTTCGTTTATTATTATTTGAAACGACCAAATATCATATAATTATTATTTATTAAAATACATTTCATTTTTTTATACGATAATATGTTAATATATTTTGATACTAATTATTTATAACAATCTAGGTATTGAAGAAAAAATATAATATTTATATTAAAATTGTAGATTCTAAAATATAAAACTTTTGAGATTAATTATGTGTGATATAAATATTATTATCGCTCTTGAATTATAAATACAAATTACTTAGATCAAACACGTTTTGATTTTTTTTTATTATTGAAAAAGGTCAACAAGTTGGTCATTGACCATTGTATGGATATTGTAAAAGTAACAATATCGTTTGCTTTAAGAGGCCATAACACGGTTGTGAACCAGAAACGAGGACGTTTTATATTAAGTTACCCGACAAAGCCAATTTGTGTTCATCGGCAAAACGGACAAGCTTAAGTCAATTATTCACTTTATTATTACCGTCTCTGGTAAATACGACTTCGGTCAAAATGTCCGACGATCACCCAAAATTCCCACATAGTTTATTAATTAGCCGATCAATTAATTAGAGCGTTTTCCCCGCCAAGAACTTCAGTTATCGAATTACGCTCTTTAAATCATTATAACACTATCGTATACTTTTGCTAAAAAATTAATATTCTAAAGGGACCTGTCAAGTTATTCTTGGTATAGATGTAATTTTTTTTTAGTATTGGTTCTAGGTTTTTTCTTTCGGATGACACTCATTTCATATTACTTAAAAACTTCTTTTAAATATATTTATTAGGTTGGCTTGGTAGATATTAGTGGATTGTGGACGAAATATTATTGGAATGATTTTATCTATTAATAATTGTAATTGTTCGCTCCGCAAATAATTATTCAAAAACCTGATTTTTCGTGCCAGTGCGTTCAGCGCGGGTGACCAGTCGAGGAGTGCGCGCGTTGTTCCACCACCAGCTGGTCGCTTGTGATAGTGGTGCGAGGTTATCTAACTGATAGTGGGCAATGTGCATATTCCAACGGTCACATTTTTATATTATTTTTATGCACTTTCAATGTTTTTTCTTCGTTCATTAAGTTGTGTAACGCTTTCAGTGCCACCGAAATTCCGTATTTTGATGGATTAAATGTTTAAGGTGGTACTGATCGCATTTTCGTGAATTATGTGTTTTTTCATTGGCTACTCAAAATTCGTTCGTTTTCGTAAAGGTTTCATATTCATTAAATTACGTTCGTACTTTTTTCCTTGTTTTTTTTATGCCTCTCGAACTGTTTGGTCATTCGACGAGCCTCCGATTCAGTATTCAATTTGTTTTTGTTAATCTTAAATACATTCGTTTTCATCAAAAAAGCATGCATTCATTCAATACATATTCAATCATTTCATTTTAGTCATCTGTGAATTGTTTTCTGTAAGTATAGTCATTTATTGCATTCAACCCATTAATATTATTCCTCAATTTAGGGCGCACCACGAGATACTTACTGAAGCACGTGAATTTTTTTTTGTCATTGTGAATTATATATATCGCATCCGTTTCGCGTTCTGACCCGTTTCGTGAAATGGATAGAAAATTTGTCCAGTTCGCGAAATGGAACTTATTTTTTTACAGATCGCGTTATTACGCAATGTGGATAACTTTTCACGAAATGGACACGGATTTTTAGTTATACGGAACTTGTTCCGTAATCTGTACATACAAATGACGAAACTAATACGTGAATGATTTTTATTAATAGAAACAACTTGTCGTAATAACCTGTGGTAATAATTATTATAATTATGTCATTCTAGTAAACTTTAGATAATGTATATTGTAAATTATCAATAAAAAAAAATATTAAAAATAATAATAATTATAATAATTTTAGCATTCTAGTGAACTTTAGATAATATATTATATTGTAAATTATCATTGAAAAAAATATATGAAAAATAATAATACTTATAATACAATTTTAGGTAAATTTATATTGTAAACAATTCATGTATAAAATAAAAAAAATATTATTATAATTTAATTTAAAAAGCATGCAGTATATTATTTGTTTGAACATGGGGTAGTATTATGACAACGGCTATTACATTTTAAGCTTGATTTAAAGCAAGCGCATTTTTTTGTTTCACATTTTCCCCTAAAATTACAACTATGAAAACCTCGTCCTCCTGTTGTTAGGTTAGGTTGTAACACCAGAATCTTAAAAATGTTATAGGTACACGATTTATTTTTTAAAAAAATGACATTATCTTATATGTATTTTTTTATTGATAATTTACAAAATACATTATCTAAAGTTTACTAAAATTACATAATTATTATAATTATTACCACAGGTTTTTATGAAAGTTGTTTCTATTAATAAAAATCATTCACGTATTAGTTTCGTCATTTGTACAGATAACGGAACAAGCTCCGTATAACTAAAAATCCGTGTTCTTTTCGTGAAAAGTTATCCACATTGTGTAATTACGCGATCCGTAAAAAAATAAGTTCCGTTTCGACAAGTTTTCTATCCATTTCACGAAACGGGTCAGAACGCAAAATGGATGCGACATATATATTGTGTTCAGTGAGTTATTCGTCTGAGCTGGTGGCCCGTTAGTCGTACGTTCTCAGGATTGTCACACATTTAATTATTATTATATTGTATTTTTATTGTGCAAATATGTGCATCCTGAGACGGTAGCGTTTGGTTTAAAGCCGCTAACGGACACCAGTTCTCCAGGTAACAAGCTGACGAGCTGCCAGATTATTATTTAGTATTATTATTATTATTTTACTTTGCTAATCAAGCATTATTATTATTATTTTACTTTGCTAATCAAGAATTATTATTATTATTTTACTGTGCTAATCAAGCACTTCAATATTATATTGTTTACCTTTGATAATCCAGCATAATGTATTTTATCCACTTATTGGGTGCCAAATAGGTATCTCACACTTAATATTATCATTTGCTGTATTATTCGAAGCCAATAGGCTATATTGTAACATTTGTATAATCATTTTTATACTAAACCAAAGTACCTACATCACTTAGAATTATAATAAAAACAATTATTTAACATATTAATATTCTGGTTACCTATTTTATTTCCTTCATTATTCATTTAAGGTCGTTACTATAATACTTGTATTTAGCTAACGCCTTGTCGTGAAGGCACCCTTAAAGCCAATTATTATATTTGATTTTTGTTAAGAGCTGAACGCGACAGTAACAATATTATGTACCTACTACCTACCTATATAAAATGCGATCGTTTATTTGTTTAAAATGTGAAATATTAATAAACTATATGTGAAAAAATTATTTAAAATTGTTGATATCTGGCGTTGGTCATTAAAAAGAAATACGAAACATGTTTATCACTAATTCCCTGTTAGTTTTATAATTTAAATGGAATGCTACTGTATCATTCTTTCTCTATTGATTGTGGCTTCCATCGTTGCTAATTAATTAAAAGAAAAAATGTATATAATATATGTATATACACCTATATTATAATGGCTTATATATAAACCATTAGTCGTCCCTAAAAGTTTGCATTCGTTGAAACAATAACACAGGATTGAAAAGACGAAGAGAAAGAAAAAACCCGTCCACGACAGGAAACTTTTCAATTACGTTTGCACGCAATGGCTAAGTTTTTCATCCTTTTTTTTTTCAACTTGCGATCATTCTTATTCGTTCTATTATTGTTTATTCTGAGCGATTAATATTGGTATTGAAAATCGTCATCATAAAATATAGCGTATTCAAACTCATCACTATTCACAATAATGTAAATAAAAATATGTTAGTACAGGTGAATTTTTTATATACTCGTAAAGATGCTATTGTAGACATATTTTTATTTATAACATTATACCATTGAGTATTATGTAATATGGTGAGTACTATCGCTACACTACCTACACCAAACGGTTATAAAATTATTGAGAAGCGGTTTTATACAGTTGACAATTTACTACGAATAAACGTCAGTTTATCAAGCAATATTTGTTGAAACTTTAAATAACTAGAAAATAAAATGTATGATGAAAGTATTATGTTATTATATATTATCTGGTATTTAGGTATTAAAAAGGAATTATTTTCTTAACATATTTCCTACTATTATAATCTCAATACTTTGATTAGTCACAATAATATTAATACTATGTATTTTTTAATTTTAATTAAACCGACCATTTTAACTAATATTACTAAAACTCTTTGATATTTATTAGAATATTTTTTAGGTGTAATCATATATTTTTATTTATTTTACTCGAGTATGTTATTTGATTTCGAAAACTCAGTGAGCTATTGGTTAGAATATCTAGGTACATTAAACTACTACATACATACGATTACAATTTCTCACACATTCTTCAACTTAATATAATTTCATTGGATTCAACACAAACTAATAATAAAATTATGATTATTTAAACGAATAGTGATATATTTTTTTTTTTTTTATCATTGGAATTATTCACAGTCAATTAGCCAGATCATCACAATTATTACTTTCAATAGTATATTTTGTACCTATTCGACCAGCTGACCCTTTTCAACATCCGATTATACAAGCCAACACTGGCTACATTATAATCCGTTAAGGATTTGTCTGTATCAGATATATATGCACCGAGCCGAGCGAGGGAGAAAAAAAACCCTAACCCCAGGTAACTGTTAGGGGTCGAATACTGGTTATTATTTTGGCGTTTGCTGAAACTTTGGAACTCGGAGTAGTGTACACCGCATGGTGAAACGTGTCCAGCGTGATTAATCGGAATTTCAGTTGGTTGTTCGGTAGTAGAATATTGCGAACCACGGCGTGTTTGTCGGCAAGGGGTAGATGATGTTTGTTACAGGGGGAAATGCGTGGCCGCCCATATTTTCCTTCGTTTTTGTTCCGTTACGGTATGTATATAATACACTGTAGGTAATGTATATTATACAGACTGCTGCAGTGATACACAGACGGTTAGTCCGACGAGGAATATTGCCGTCACGTACGGAAATCTCGTATCCATATAATGCATTAAGAGCCCATTTTTTTCCCTTTCCGATATTAGTGTAGGTTATAAATTTTAAAATGAATTATTGCCGTTCCGTTAAGAATCAACAAACTTAAATGAACGTCCTGCCGCGGCTTCCGCCGTGAAACCGACCACCTCCAAAACACTATACCTAACCAATAGCAATTGCAATATGAATTTTAAAATCACATCCGTTTGAATTTAATACGGGCTTACACGTCAGAATATGGGGCAAATTTATTTTCGATTAGTTCCAATGTCGTTGAGTCGATTTAAAGTAAGCACAGTCATATCAATATCTATTGATAAGCATGTATATGTATGTATTATGTATAAACATAATATGAGAAGTCTGCAGTCATTAAAGCGATACCATTCAACTGTGGGTTTCACCAGCTATGTACTTAATATAATTTTCATTCAATTAAATGATAATTTAATAGTCTTTATACACATTTGTATGTAATTTGGTCGGTAAATAACGAAACGTATACGTGTTCGGAGAATTTATAGATATATCTAAGATTAGGGCAATTAGGCTTAATCCTTTATAGTTCTTATTGATAAGTTGGATAAAGTAGTTATACCGTGCTTGTACGAATAGTAGGATGTCCTTTGTAAGTGCAATAAAAAAAAAGAATGCCGAAGAACGCAAAAAAGATTTTTGTTAGAACGAGCAAGCCTTTGGGGGTACAATTTCTTGTTAGCCACAACTATCAAAGGTGCCGGTGGTAAATGTAGCAGGGAAATAATATATTATTATATCAATGGTCCTTTGTGGACCAAAGGCTTTTAGGTGACGTTCACATCGAAACACGCGTGCAAAGAATTCAACTGGGTCTTGGTAACGGCCAATACGTTTTCGGGAAAAAATTGCTTGACGAAATAATAAAGGGTGAAAAAAACATTTCACCTGTTATTTTCCAATTCTTATTTTCCATTTGTATTTCTCCTCCAACCATCGACACGTATCTATCAGTAAATATCAACCGAATAGAAGCTAAAATCTCAGATACACGTTCGCCATCTATTTATATTATAGACTACTGCACAAACAATAATATTTTTGAGTTTTGATTCACCCAACAATGCTTGCTAAAGTACTTTTGCATTCTGCATATTATTGTTTGAATAAGTAAATCTTGCAAAATCAATACACACCATGTTTTCATTTTATATTTTTCCTTCATAGAAACAAAATTCAATTCCAAACTTATGTTTTTAAATAATATTGTATGGAATATTGTAATGGGCTAGGTTTGTATATATAAAATATAAATAATAAATATATATTTATTATACGAGTGCGTATGTAAAGTGTACATGCGTTGCGTTTGTATTTATTTATTTTTAAATAAGAAAACACACTGAAATATGATTAAATCGTTGGCCTGAAATATATTTAACTGAAGATATGATGCATTGTTCAAATGTTGAATAGAATTTTTTTAACAATATAGTTTAATCTTAAATGTTAAAATTAAAAAAAAATCAATTCGTATTTGTATTGAAAAAAATAACTGTTTATTAAGATGTGTTATATACTAGCAATGTTTGGGGTAGATATACTATAAGAATGCATGTACACTATTAAATTGACGGGCGTTTCACAAATTAATTAAACTTTACCAAAACAAAAAAAAATATAACATAATAGCATTTTTTTAAATGTTTTAACTTTTTTTTCATTATAAGCGATATCAACAAAAATTTACGTTAATAATATTGAGTATGGACAACAATTAATTATATGAATGTAGACTGTATGTTGTTTTACACTCATAATGCAGAGATTATTTTTTTGTATATAAAAAAAAAATGATAGTTGTGCAGCCTCTAGACTCTAGAGTATATTTGAACATATGTATTTAATGTAGCACACACTCCACACACATAACATAATATTATTATATTAAACCTATATAGTATAAATCAGAGAAAATATGATTATTTATTGATCAATAATCGTTTGTTTTTAAAATGTCTAACAGATTTTATAAAATCATTTTCGACATTTGAGTTCATATCCATATCAATGGTATTAAAATCAGAACGACCATAATGTTTAATTTTTTATATACATATTATGTGCTCGTTAAAGGGTGATAATGATAAATAACAATTTTATTGATTTTTGTGCACGTGAGACTCTTGAGTAATACTTATTTTAAATATTCGAATAATTTGGTTAATTACAATTTATATGTAATTAATAATCGATTTTGAATTTGAATTTGAATTAATTATTATACAAGTATCAGTGATAATAATATTGTTATATTGACGTATTGATGTACATTTGAAAAAAATACCTATATAGCTATTTAGTTTGTACAAATATTACTGGATAAATTGGATTTAAATACACATGCACTACTCGAATCCTTATAATATGCCATTTTAAATAATTATTAAAGAATATTAATATTAAAGCATAACAATTTTATATATTGATTCATAGCCATAAATTATGACATTTATACAATAGTGCTGTATGATCAGTGTCGGTTTGGTTCATGAATGGGTCCCTGGCCCAGTAATTTTTAACGGGAACCATTTCCCTTACAAACTTAAAAAAAACCTTTCCCCGAATGAATCAGAGTATTAGACCAATGTTAAGTATGATATAATAAGTGTGAATTATACGATAAACGATGATGGCATATCGTTTCAATACATTTCAATCGTCAGAATATCGTATAATTGTGCGCGTACTGTTAAAGTCTGACGACCGACAATTGTGCACTGAATTTATAATTTAAGAAGGTAATTTAATTCTACTCAATCCTATCACTTAATTCACTTATATCTTTGTGCACTAACACCGGGACGTTACCCGTTAATTAGACCACGCGTTTCATCAAGGCACCTACCTATTTGTTTATTCCACGAGTTTCGCGAAGAATGGTACCTAAGTATTTGAACGTAACACACACACACACACACACACACAAACATTTTACAGCGTCATATCTCTGTGACCTGGATCGTTTGAATCAACAACGACTTCTTCGTTATATTATAGTGACGCGGTGAACGTGGAGTAATTTGACTGACGAACGTTTCGCGCGCACGATAATGATTATCACATTGTGATAATTTTGTTGTGTGAGTTGTGTGTCATTGCGTATGAGTTTGTGCGTGCCTTCACCGTTCGACAACGTCATTTACGATAGGTAGTGTCTCGTAATTACGTTTTTGAGCGGATTATTAACGGTGGAAATAATAATAATAATTATTATTTTAAAATCACAAACAATTATCTGCGATATCGGTCGTCATTTGGAATTTCAGCGCACATACAACAAATGTCTTTGTAGTCTATTTTACAATAGTGCTGTTTTCAATAAGTGCGATAAAATTATTAACAATCACCCGTCCGTGATGATCGACGTAAATCACGTTTTTTTCATCTCGCGCAATCGATGATTTACTATAAACCAACCTGAATCAAATTTTATAATGATTAGACGAATGGTAATCAAATCATCTTATGTTAATGATAATATTATTATTTAAATGACAATAGTATTACGCCAATACTAAGTGTGTGTGAGTACATACAACTACTGATATAAAACAATTCATCTAGGATTCTTATTAAATAATATATTTTTTTGGTTTTATACGCGAAGGCAGAACACTACGATATGTTCTTATAATATACCAAATACACTTGTACGTATATATACTCCCTCATGATTTTGATTTCGATGATATCGATTTGAATGTACGAAGCTGTGCCCCTTTATATAAACACACACACACACACACACACATATATATGTATATATATATGTACACAATATGTTGTTTGCGCCGGAGAAGTCTCAATCTATACATATTATATACATATACGTACACTCATACATACATACGAGTACATATATACAAACACATTCCGAGATGTACTATACAGTCGCACTATATACTATTATTATACGACTGCGCCGTCGTTGATATAATAGAAGTCTACGATTATTACTCACGGTCGGACGGGCATCCTCTGATCTCTGCCCTCAGGCAAACGGTGCGACGGTGAACGCTGTACGGCAATATGCGTACTTGCGAAGCGTAGACGGGCGGAAGCAGATGGTGCAAGACCACGGTCGAGGTATCCGTGTTGCCGGACATTATCTGAAATAAATCAAACGTACGGCATGCCTTCAGCAATTTTCAATAGGTGCATTTGGTTTTCTATTCCGGTATACAAATAATAATATAATACGTACACCAACTTAATATATTGTACGGTGCATAAAATTATTTACAGTCAGAATGGTGGTTTTTTTTTCCAATGGGAAGTCAACGCATATTATTATTGTTATAACATCACTGGGAATTGAAAAACCCAAATATAATAACACATCATGCCCCATTATTATACAAATAAACAAAATAAGTAGATGGATCACGCACTGCATAATATTATAAAATATAATATATTAGGTATTTACAATGGTAGTAAATATTTAATCTATAATAACTTTCAAAGAAAATGTTTTTTAAAAGATACTATGACTAAAATAAATAATGTTTTACATTACTATTTGTATGATTTTAAAAACTTAATTTAATACATCTGATTATTTTTATGATTTGAATAATATTAACAAAATATTTTTAAAAAAACAAGTAATTTGCATTCATGTCTGGCATTTGCGGGTTTTCCCTTGGGCATGCTATAAAACATCATCAGTATGTCCGAGACAGATAATTCATTAATTTTGGTTGGCAGAAAATTAAAATCCAGTCTTTAATGAGTTATTTTTTGAATTTTTAAAGGCAGAGATTTTATATGTTAATTTTACTGGTTAGTAGTCCAGGCTCAATATTTATTTTTTTTAATATCATTTTTATAATAAATTTTAGATTTTAAAATTTGCTCAGTTATAAAGTTCATCCACTATAGTACTATACGATCGTTTTCAACAGGTAATGTGTGGTGTCAAACTTTTCTCTAACAAATAATCGTCATCATATGGCCAAGGCATAAGAAATGTTTGCATTCACATTGCAGACATCAACTTGTTTACTTCACTTAAAAATATAGCCTCTAGTCTCACTTAATAATCGACTTATCTATCTTTGTCTTATTGATTACCTTCAAAAATATAAAATTCTCTTCAATGGTTCAATCTACCTGACAATCTTACTGCTATAAAAACAAAAATTTAAATTGTACATTCTTATTCATAATAAAAAAATAAATAGCAAATTGTATTAATATGCATATTCGAATCCTGGAGTTGGTTCGATTTTATCAATATAATTAAACAATTAATGCACACCAACGTAATGTAAATTAAAAAGGAATTTGTATGCACCTAACCTATATTCACTTAATGTGTATTAAAAATGTTATATAAATATAGCAGGTATATTAGAATGTACTAGTATATTATATATAGTGTAAACAGAGTTATTAAATTTATCCACGTCATAAATCTGATGAGACTTATCGAAGTATATGTCAATGCAATTTCCTACTCTATGTATTTAGAATATCAAAGAATATTATCAGTAATTATTGTAATTGGAAATCACGCTATATACACCAATAATAATAAGTATCACCATAGATATTTCGTATTATTGTTTTTAAAACGTTACACGCTTTCGTGTTACATCAAGTGTACGATAAGTACGAGTTAAAAGTGTGTGAAAATCTGCTTTATAAATTTGCATACAACGTAAATTGTTCAGTTCAGTAAAAGAAAATCACTGAATTATAATAAATTACAACATACTATGTATTGTAAGATCTTAATAAGATATCTTTAGTAATAAAAAGAACCATTTTCGTTTATTCGACTTATGATTTCTGTCAAATTTAAAAAAGGTACTTTGAATTTTTTCAAAATAATCACTGAATATCAGTAAAAAAAAAATAATACCATATAGATGTATGCAGACATTATCGCGAATAACAATAATTTTGAAAACAAACCACAACCACGTGACATCACCTCATCGGTAGGTATGTGAAAAAAACAATTGATTCGTTTTAATTCATACAAGAAAATATTATGCAAATTACGTAATATTTAAGTTGTTTGTCGAACAATGTTTATTGAAAACTTTTGTCTTAATAATGTATTATAGTATTGGTTTAAATTTAGATGAAAACCCGGTTAAAATATTATTTTTTTTTATTTTTTTTGCGGAAACGATTGGAACCTATTAAAAACCGTAAACATTCGGTCGCTATTGTATTGTCTCAGTGTTCGAAGGAAAGTGGTAAGAAGTTGTTTCGCATGGCCACATAAAACGTACAAATTATCTGAGATTTGTCGTCGTAATCCGAACGCGGTGGCTACCCGCGCACACTTGTTACGCGCTAACCGATATTGACCTACTGAAACTTGTCACTAGTGATATATATATATATATATAATAAACACACACATAGGTACGTGTGTCATGTGTTTCGTATACATATATGTGTGTGTGTGTGCGCGTGTGTGTGTGTGTATTTGTGTGTTGGGGTGGTCGTGACGTGGAACGGAAGGCGACGGGGGATGATCAATTGAAACGTAAATGTCCCACTTTTATACCCGCCGAGATCGCTGCAAAGTTTCTGGAATTACAAAAGTAGTGCCTTCCGGGTGTAATGTAATAGTCGCGCGCACCACGCCACCATTTCAATGTGAATTATAAGACCATACGCACACACACACACAACTACAAAATATATGCGCATAAGTATATACGTATCTCGAGTTTGCATTTCCGGTCGTCCACGAGGGATGTCTGCATGGATAGAGTTAGAACGGAGGACACTTCGAGATTTCCATATATATATATATATATATATATATATATAAGTATATACATATACACACAATATGTACGCGGGCAGACGGGTCACCCGAGAGTGCTGTGCGATTTGTCTTTCGGGCCAACTTCAGCGTAATTGCTCGGATAAATCGGAAAGAAGGACAGTTCCGGGGCCAGACGGGGCCGGCGTGGTGCACCCGACCCGGACTAGAATCTGAACTCTCCGATAAATTCCGAAACAAACTAGGTCGATTGGCCATCTTTGTGCAGATCGGGCTCATTCTGAACTGAAAGCAGCAATATAATATTCCCCATCTCTCTCTCATTTTGTATATTATAATACGCAACTAAGACATATGACTACATTATAATTACACACTTGTGTTTGTGTTTTCCTTTCGATAGTCTCGAATTTCAGAATAATCTCTAGGAAATTTATGTTTCAATGTCATATAAAAATTTATTTTTGTTTAAAATCAAATGTTTGTAGGAATGAACAACTAACAGACATTAGTAACAATTATTATGACATTTTATTACATAGAATTATAACGTAGGCATACACTATTATTTAAAATAGCCCACAAATTATGAATCCGACATCAAGTTAGGTTGACGTTTATAATTCTATTGGTTTTGAAAATTATAAATATATGAATTATGTACCTATATATATTTAAAACGAATAAAAATTATTATATTACCTAACTGATTACATTTATTTATGTTTTTCGTACTGGATAACGAGCATAATGTTCGGTAAAATTTAATCAGAAAATGTTAAAATTGAACAATGTTTGTTATAGCATAAGAATTTATGACAGGAACGTCTACGCGTGATGAAATCTAAGAGGTGCTTTATACATTTTATGACCATCTTAATCATGATCATGTTATTGCATATAAATTTGATGGTGTACTTTATGTTTAAGTATAATACTTTACTTGTTACATACGTATATTGACATTTGGATATTAACAGGTATTATTAATAGCCTATCACCGTTGATGAATCATAGCACATTTCTTGATTTATATATTTGAACATGAGTATAAAACGATAGGTTTTTATAATATATGATCAGATGATCCTATCAGTTGCATAGTGTGATGCGGTGTTTTTTCTCAGTCACTAATGTGTTCTGAGGTTAAGTATCAGTCAGTATCAATAATTCTCAGATGGATGACCACCCGAAATTTCAGTGACAAATCCTTCCACATATATATACAGGGTGATTCTTTTAAGTGCGTACACTAATTATCTCGAAAAGTATTTACTTTTTTCAAAATATTTTTTTACATGGTTTCAATTTGTTAAAAACCAACGTTTTTTATTTAAAAATTATATTTTTAAAAATTTTTTATCCTTATAATTTTTTTATTTTTTAACTTTTTTGAATGACAACATAGAGTTTTAATTTCATTTTCCAAAGCAGAATATTTTTCTAAGTATTTTGATTCATAAAAATCGAATTTAGGGCTAGTAGTTTTTGAGTTATAAGTATTTAAAGTTTAGATCGGTAGGAAAAACCCCTATACATTTTATATTGATATAATAATTTTAATTTCATTTTAATATTTGACACCTACCAGACAGCATACTTACTAAAAATATCGAAAAGTACGATTTGAGTATTGAGTGAGATTTGATGTTTTGAACAGTTTGAAATATGGTATAAATATATAATACATAAACCGTGTGCGTTTATTCCCTATTGGAATTTACTAGATAAGTTTATGTTTGTTTGAACAAGAATCACGGATAAAAAGTTGACAGACAGCTTTTTAAATAGATTTATATTAAGCTTAGTGCGATGCGTAAAATATACTTAACGAAACTAAAAATTGAAAGAGTTAACCACTTCTGTTTAACTTTCAAAACTATATTAATATAATATAACTTTTGTTTTGACATGGGATTACGTTAAAAATTAATTTTACTTATTCTCGTACTTTGAGTTAAAGAATTATAGCCATAGCGAATATTAACATTATATACTTCTATAGATAGATAGCTACAGCCTAAAATAATCAATTGGGTTATTATTTTTTATTTGATATATTATACATAACTTTGTATAATACAGTTATATAACTGTCACATAAACACACTTTAGGTAAAGAAATAATATCGTATTGATTTAACCTTATAAAATATAAAATACCTGGTAAACCGTATTCAAATTATGTTTTCCATTTCACTTTTATAGTATTGTTGTAGCTGAACTGATTGCAATTTATGTCACGAAAATACTCAACCGACTACACCAAAAGGTGAAAGGAGTTATGTGTTATTATTATTACTCTGTACGTTTGTGTGATACTATTGAAAATTATAAATAATATATTATATTTATACCCGTTCAAGGGTGACTTGGCTCACGTTTGTATATAAATATAAAAAATATCGAAACTTTAAGTGGTTGCGAGAAAATGGCACGCCGAATGACGATGAACGACGCATGACAGACGTACAAGGTTTAGCATTTATACGAGTTATAAAATCATCAAAAAACCTTTGTTGCGTGTTGAAGGAAAAAGCATTTTCCTGTTTTCTAAATACATATATATTATATTTTCAAACACATTTAGCCAACATATTTCTCAGGAAAGGTATACGTCTCACGTTATATTTACAGACTAAAACATTGAGTTTCGTTAATTCGACCGTGCGCACATATGATGCACAATCGGTGAAAGCGAGAACGCGGTGTTTAGTATTTTCCACTCGAAATGGTCAAATAGGCACGTTCTTGGGGATAATTGAAAATTCAACGTACACCATAAACCAGTATCGACTGTCACTTTGTTTCGTAAACAGTGGTAGTTTCTAATATTTCGTATGTGGAGCGACTTTATTGTTGTACGATATTACTATACTATAACTGCCTATACAAAATCCCACCGCAAAATCTAAACATCGATTGTAAAGGGTAATAAAAAATAAAATGAGGTTAAATTTTAACAGAAGAATATTAATTTAATACTTCTAAGTAGTTGACCATGTACAGTGATGTGAAAAAATAATATATTTGCTAACGATGCTCTATTTAAGAGTTTGAAAATGACTATAGTACTGATCATGCAAAGAGTTAAACAAACAAAATGTACATTTAGTATAAAAATATTTGAAAAAAAATTTTAAAATATTATATTATAATATGATTTATACAACACTATACATAGAATAAAAATAGAGGTAAGTATGCGCTTCTATAAATTTTCCGACGGTACCGGCTTTATTTATTTTTCACTTTTATATTTCATGGTACGCAATGATAATTATCCATTGGTTTCTATCCTCTGAAATACTTATTTTGTCAACTTGAGAAAGCCCATAAACATCTATTTTGGGCTCCTACCGAGTTTCCCTTAACTATTGATTTTCTATACAAAATAATATTCTTAATAGAAGAGGTAATAGTTACATATTCGACTAACCTATATTTATTTTTATTAAGTTAATCCACTCTTATATCATAATCAAAGATGTGATACAGCAAAGTGAACTCCTGTTATTTGCTGACGATATAAAACTCTTTCTCCGCATCGACACCACTGATGATTGTAAACTCTTACAACATGATCTTGATGCTGTTGCTTACTGGGCCTGGGGACTAGGCTTAGCATCCCTAAATGTCATATCATGACCTACACTCGTTCTAATGAGCGTGTCATGTTTACCTACACCATCAATGACGTTGTGCTAAAGCAGCCAGGTGACTATGTTATTGACCTTGGCATTAATTTTGATCGATCGCTTACTTTTCGGACTCATATTGAGAAAGTTACTTGTAAAGCCTTGAAGCTTCTCGGATTTGTAAAAAGAATTTCGGCTGAATTTAAGCTGTCTAGCTCTCTTAAGACATTATATCGCTCTTTTGTTCGGTCTGTGTTAGAGTATGGAGTAATTATTTGGGATCCTAGTACACTTGATGGTTGTAGCCAACTAGAACGAGTTCAACGTAAATTTTTGAAATTTGCTGCTTTCGCATTACACATTGAATGTCAACCTCACGAGTGCCTCCGTTTGTCTACCCTATGTGAAAGGAGAAAACAGGCTAATCTTAATTTTCTTACTAAGCTTAAAAATAGTGAAGTTGAATCCCCTGCCCTCCTATATAAACTTAATTTCAGAGTTCCTAATTTTACTCCAGATACTATCCTTCCCTTTCCAAATTCCTCTTAGCCGCTGTAACTGTCAAAAAAATCTTCCTATTGTCCGTATGACGAAACTAGCCAACGAGGACCCACTATTCCTGAGTTCTTGGCATTAGATTTATTGTCTGTTCGTTCTATATCATAATATTCTATATTTTATATTTTTTTGACTTGTATAAAATTTTATTAGTTAATATTTTATTAAGTCTGTTCGCTCTATATCTTATATTTTATATTTGTATTTTGTATGTATGTAACTCTCTTAGTATTATGGTTACTATTATATGTAATTGGGCACGTCCCGTTTTTCACTCAATAAATAAATAAATAATATTAAAAATAATAAACAGTAAAATGTAGAATATAAAGAATAAACTTCAATATTAATCAAAGATAACATGTAATATATTAAGCACTCTTTTTTTTCCTGTTAAAAACCCAGGAACTTGGTGGAATATTATGTAAATATTATTAAAATTCTGTTAAAACGTAATGTACATTCACACACGCACATACAGATATATCTACTTTGACAAAATATTTCATATATGTATCACATACCTATTTAATTTAGTTTTATGAAAAATAAACCTTTAATTTCTGTTAATAATGTTTTATCTATATAATTAGAAATAATTAAAATCTAAATTAAAAATAGTATTACATTATATTTTATTCTTAAAAGTTTATGTTTGGTCATGTCATCTTATATTATGATGCAATATTATAAACGCAATTATATTTAATTAATAATCTTTTATTTATATTGCAAATAATTTGTTTGACATTATTTATGTATTTGAATAAAGTAATATTATACTTTATGGCTGATACCAAATGTCACACCATGAAAAAAAAAATACGCATTCATGTACCTATATTGCCTATACGTTGCGCCGCAACATAATTAACAGCTGTCTCAAATTATAATGAACTGATTTAAATTTACTAGAAGGTTTTAAATACCAGATTAAATTAATTTATATTCATACAAATAATTATGTCCAACGTACTACATAGTTATTTCAATAGTTGGTTGGGAAAGTCAAGTATCTATGGTTATTTTATGAACTAAATCAAAATAAAGCTATCTCATTATAAATAGGAATGCTGACATCGAAATAAAAATTTTTTCCTACCAGAACTCTTGACAAATAACACTTTCCAAGGAGTGATAATAGAAAAATCAGCATCGTAAATTCAATTACATATTTTTTTTCTTCTTAAAATTGAATCTAAATTTAGAGTTTTGATATTAAAATAAACGATTACTTTTATTCACGTTAATTTATTTAATGTTTAGTTATTATGTATTACTACTTAATGTAAAATTGTTAATTTAATGGTATTATAAAAAGATCTGTTTTGCTATCTAGAAATCATAATATATAATCATACTTTTCTTATCAATTGGTACAATTTGGTAATCTAAAATGAAGGTCAACAACTAAAAAGTGACATAAGTATTTAGGTTGAGCTTTTTATTTGTATTGACAGAAAATAACCAAAGTAGCTTTATATAACTCCTCAACAGAAACTGTAAAAACGCCGTAAATATGTTTTAAAGAAAAAAACCAAAATTTGAAATACACGACGGTGTTACTGTATTCAGGGTGTTAAAGTTTCGTTTTGGAACTATTGTCCGCTAACGTCGACCTCGAGGGCAGAGGAGAAATAACAGGGCAGGTCGATATTATTGTTATCGTTCCATAAATTTCCCGGTGTTTTTAATAACGTGCTCTGGGTCCCTAAGTCTTTTTCCGCTAGCACCACCACCATCACTTCTACCGTCTCCACCATCACTATCACGGACTAAACTTTCCTTATGAAACTCGTAAAACATTTTGTCCATTGCTGTATTCACCATGTACTCGATGTTGTCATTGTTTTTGGCTCGAATAAATAACTACTTTCTTCCATCCGAAAACTAAAATAATAACGCGTTAAACCCTATTGTCGAGAAAAGAAATTTTAATTTTAATTTTTACTATTTTGGGGAAAACAATGGATCAAAAATGTGTAAGCTGATCAACGTATCATTAATATGAAGCTAAAATACGAATGGATGCATATAGCATTGAAGTGCTATTCTCATGACAAGTTTTAATTTTTCACTAATAAATATTTACTATAATTTAGTATTTGTGTGTTTTACTCCATTAAAGTATAAATTTCGTATATATTTTAATATAATATTACAATATTATAACCTAAATTTTAAATTTGGCGATCATTTTTTAAAACAGACTGACTGAGTATTATTTTATTTTTTAGTACCGCTCCTGTCCATCCACATTTAAATATTATAAAGAAATGTATGATATTTGCACAACTGTTATAATATATTATTGACCATGCCAATTATTATATGTATCTACACGTCAATAGCTATTGAAAGGTCACAAACTATAATTTATCGTTATTGTTGATGTAAAAGTGTTAATATCACAATATCCTAAAACGTTATAAACGTTATAAGTAATATATTTTAAATTCAACTCTAATTCCTCTCAGACACTATTAGAATGTCTAGACACGTTCTGATAAGCTTATTTAAGTTTAAATATTATTATTTAGAAAAAAAAAAACGTTATTTTTATAAAAGTAATACGGTGCTAATACATAACGTGACATTTTATAATATTATACTAACTATATAATCCGACTTTGCTCGGGAAAAATGAACAAATTTAATATAATAGGTGCTATATATTGGTGTACTTCGCATTGTTAACTAAATATACCAAGAAGGACAATACTCTGTGTAGAATTGGATAAACCATTTAAAAAATTTTTTAATATGGTATAAGTCATAGATAGATAGAGTTCCCAGATATATTTAAAAAACATTTCTGAAATTATCATCAGTTGTTATTGAGTCTATTATCCACAAACAAACAAACAATAACCAATACCATCGCTATATATTATATTATATATATCTTATTACGCAAAAAAATATTCAGATTTTCCTAATAAAAATAAAAATGTACGCGTGTGCAACTTTATACCAACCTATATGGGTTAAAAAATGACATAACCCGGAAGATTAAAAAATATGGGTTTAAAATTTGGAGCCAATTGCATCTGTATATTTTCAAAGTTTATGTGCCCTGGTTTACACAAGTGCAGTTGGAGCAATTACACTTGGCCCGAATTTCTGGAGGGGAGGGGCATGTACTAAGTAAGTTGTAGAAAATTGTTGTTTTAAATTAATTTTATGAAATGTAATAGGTACCAACAGTCAATATTCAGAGTTCAGTATATTTTTATCATTAAGTTGTTAGTTGAATTTTAGATATTTTTGTCATTCCACGCTTCAGTCAGTTACCATCATGAAATATTAAAATAATAATAGAAAATTGTTTGAACATCGGAAATATTTGATGTTTAATAACTATTTAGAGATTTCTTCAAGTCCAGTATTTACACAGATTAACTCGTCGTTTAGATGCATTGTGTTAAGATGTTTATTTTTTAAATGTTACGTGTTTAAAATTTGATAAAAACTTAATAAACTCAAATTTATCAGTTTTTAAAATCTTTTGTCTACTAATTTATATATCTTGTTGTTTTTTTTGTTTATGATATAGTTAAATTTAAAAAATATATTTCTAGTCATTAACAAATGTGATCTTATGTACATGAATAACTTATTACATGTAATACATATTGTATGTGTTTTAAAATAGGTATTTTACAATTTTCACATATAATTGTTTTTTATCATCAACATTCCCTCTCTCTATGTAGATTTTTTCTAAAACATTTTTTTGACTTGGGGGGCCCAAAAAAATTGTACACTTGGTCCTAATTATATTAAATCAAGTTCTGGTGCCTTATTCAAACGTATATTAATTTGTATACATATAGATTTTAAACTAGGTAGTGACATATTGTAAAACTTTTACATGCTAACCACAATACAACTTTGAAAAATATTAATAGCTTTAACCTTAATAATAATAATAAAACAAATTTAAAATTTGAATAATTCAATTCTCACCTGTTTTCCGTCCCATCTCTTATATGGTTTCCATTCCGCCAAACCGGGCCTCCAGTACTCCAATGTGTACTCTTCGGCATACTCGAGTCCACGCCCATGACCAAATCGCCCCTGAGTTTGCACTCCCGTGATCATGTGCACTTTGTCAAAGTTCACTTGCAACCACTCGCGGACGCCTTGTTCTACCGGTGGCTTGGGGCACCAACCACCACCAGCTCGTTCGACTTTTAACCTGTGGACAGATCAGACATTTGATATTAATATATTTATATGCTGTATATTTTCATGTATGGGTGTATGTATAATATGTGTATATATAATATATAATATACTATAGGTATCGTAAAATGGTTACCGATAGCAACGTGAGGTGGCTTTGTAGTAATAATACAATTTTTCACACATAAACCATAATAATATGTACCTAATGCAGTAATGAAACATTCAAAGTTGTAATCGTTATCAGTTTGGATACGGACAATATACAAATCAAAATGAACACTTTTTCACTTTTAAAAAATCGATTCCTTTCATCTGTTAAAAAATATATTCTAAGAAAAAAAACATAATTATTATAGTATTCATAGTATTCATAATACTTATCTATAATATCATTTTGAAAATTGATATAGTACAGAATAGTCATAGTCAATATTATAATGATATAATTATACGTTTTCCATAGGTACTAAATTAAATATTAAAATATAATTATTATAATATGCTACACCAGCGTTCGTGTTTAGTATAATTTTCTTGGAGGAGCAAATACTATATGATTGATACTTTCGACGATTAATTATTGACATGGGAAATAAATTATCGTTTATTTTATTTTATTATTAGCATTTACAATATATATTTTGTAACGTTATGCGTGACTTTTACTATATTATAATATATGTGATTGTATTTTTTTTTTTATTAAATGGATAATATTTTTTTCATATAATAATGGATCAAACTTTCTCTTAGTTTTTAGTTTATACAATAAGAACTGTCTAATCCATATCCAAGTGTTTTGTGTTAAAGTTTTTTTTATTAAAAATGTCCAGTGATTTCAAAACTGTTTTGTTATTTTCTTTAGTTAATTATTCATTATTTATGTACACAAATGTTTATTATATTACTTATTAAACGATTCAATAATTTGAAATTAATTAAGTATTGACAAAGGTGTATAAGTAATAAATATCGCAATGTTCGTTAAACACGATATATAGACAGATAATTCTTTTATAACTGAAAGTATTTTCGTTACAATTTTTTGAATGTCGCCAAACACAACTTTTGAATAAAACAAGTTTAAATTAAATTTATGTGCAAATAAGTAGTAGCGATTAGTAAAACCGTCAGTCGGACCGTGACTTCAAACCAACGTACATCGTTTTATACCCACTTGAAGAATTTAATGAAACGTTGTTTTTGTTATTCTTCTTGAGAATTATTCAGTTTGCGATAATTGTTTGGATTAAAAATTGCTACTTTAATTAAACTTTCTCGGTATACCTACCCCTTAACCGACTATAACGGTTAACAGTTTTTTCGACCCTTTTGTCGTCGGACAAACAATCGACAAACTATTATGTGGATCACACAAAGAGAACTATCACAGTGACAGATGTATTGCTGTTAGAACATTCTTCCAATAATATCCCGTACAGCTCCTTTCATTGAATTTATTGCGAATTAAACCGAATATTAATCAGCTTATCGTGATATTATATCCCGTATAATTAAATTATTTCTAATTAAATTATTTTAGCAGTTATATCCGAACCTCCGCTGTGGTATTCATTGTAATAATAATACGCAGCCAACCGACTGTTGGTCGATTTTGTCAAAAAGTTTTTCAGCGAACGCACAAAAATAACCAAACGCACGTAATTTGCACATCAAGGTAGCATGTAATAATTCAATAAATTCTTTGGCGTGTATCAAATTCCATGGGCATATTACACGGAGTAATTATACTATTTTATGCATGCTTTGGAAATTTAAAACATATATACCATTTATGAGTAGTGAAAATCGGTGAAATTGTGTGGTTTCATAACTAATGTATATTATGTCGCTTAAAATTATGAATTGTAATTAAATTAAAAACGCCACTGGAAAATGTCGTGTTATTTTAAATTCTATTTAACTATGTATATAAAACATTTTTCGAATAACACGAAATTTGGCCCAGATAATGAATATTAATTGTAAAAAATATATCTCACTATATAATATGTTGTGTGATTCACTAAAGAATTAAAACGGTTTTTGTGTTCGTATTAAAACAGTCTTTTATATTTTTTTCAATGCACAGCTCACTACTAACAGCTTAAATTTTTTTTCAAATTAATACATTATTATATCGTACAAGTAGCATTTATTATGAGTTATACACTTGTACATATTCAAAGTAACTATATTATAATGTTTTCTTTTCAATGAAATGCATTTAACACCAGTAACATAACGGTGTCCATATAACAATGGCATATTATTATGTTAAAACTATTCATTATAATTTGTAGGATATTTAAAACCACATTTTCATCGGGATACCAAACTAAATATAGGTCAGGTTTATTTTCATAAATTCTATAGCAGAGAAGAAAGTTGTCTTCATTGTATGAAGAACAAAAGTATAAAATACAGGCATAAAAAACGACATTGTATTTTGAATACATTACACTGTTTACTAATAATTATAATATTATTCATCTAATTGTTTATAAAACATGAATAATAATAAATTTTATTTATAATTTAAAATCATACGCTAACAATCAAATTTTCTCAAACATTAAAATGTTAAATGTATGTAAAAAAAATATATATTTTATATATATTTTGAATAGATTGTTTCTTTTATAAAAAATTATACAGTTTTTCTAAATGTCACGATATTAACTACCACAAAGTAAACAATTTAAAAGCACAGAAATAGTTTTTGCCTAGTGTATATAAGAATTATATTAAAAACAATTTAATTTATTTCCTTCATTAAATTAAATACTTTAAATTTAAAATTATTTAAAATCAATATTTTTGATGAATATACGTACACGCGATATTTTTTAAGTTATTAGTAAATTTAATTTTAATTTAATCTTATATTTATTTTAAATTTGAACCCGTTTAGTTTTAAAAAATATTGTAAATAAATTTAATGACATATTATATAGATTATATAGGTATAACAAATTAGTCAAAAATACACATTTATAGTATTTTTATTCTAAAATGTATGTCTTTGTTTTTTTTCATTTCTAAATGTATTTAATTTATCACACTTAGTATTATTCACCAAAACTAGTTATAAAGTATTATAATATAAAACACAATGCCCAAGATCCAATTAAGACTCATTATTTATTAATAACAAAAATGAAAATAAAACATTTTTCGTTAAGTTTAAAGTCAAATAAGTTTTAGACGGTGACATTTTAAACTTTAATTTTGTGTGAGTACCTATGATATTATGAACTATAAAAATATGCTCTCGGGTAACTGCTAGTTTCGTGATTATTCACTACAGAGACCCTTTAGAATATGAAGTCCACAATAATTATCATTAAAACTATAATAATTATTGTCTAAACAATGACAAATGGACAACAATTAATTAGTTAATTAACGATTGAATGTAAAGCTTACTGTCAAAAATAAATTAATTTAATTTACAAATATAAAACAAATTACAAGCTCAAAATATATCAATTAAAAATAATAACTTTTATTTACCTTTGTTATGACTTATGATTGACAATGGTGTCATAAAAATTGTTATTTGGAAAAAAAATAAGTAAAATGTGCGTTTCTATAATTTTTTCTGTCTTATATTTTTACAAAAGTAATAAATTATTAAAATATATGTTTTAAACTTGGCTTAATATCATTTATGTTAATGCATTTTTCCTGCATTAAGGTAATTGATATCGACACTTGTCATATTCACGTTGAATGCAGGTATACATTATACTAATATTTCATATAATTTTTCGGCCAATAAATATGTATTTACTATTTTGTACCTTCAAGCTTTATGTTTTTAACGTTGTTTAATTTATATTATAATATTCCTACCATTATTTACAATGTTTAATAATAATATGCATTGAATATACATCATATAATTTATTCATTATACATTATATTAAACGAATAAAAGTTCAAAATTATAAATAAATGATAAAATAATATACTTGAATCCGTCCCAAAACATTTATCTGACTCCTCGTCTCAGTGACGTACCAACACTTTAGTAATTTTCGGCCATCCCTGCCCTGCAATTAGTGCTCATGACCCGACCTCATCTAATCCTAACTTAACCCACGTTTCCGATATTCTCAAGTATAGGTCCCTTGTATAATATATTTTATGTGACACGTTATACTAATATAGCCGATCGCTGTATTATGCTAACTACGCGTCCACGTGTATGCAATATAATAATACAATTATATGTCTGTTAACAATGTTACATTATTATATAATATACAATATTTATAATATATAAGATATGTATATATTTATGACGGGTAGGTAGATGTTGGATTTTTGGACCCGTGCCTTCGCTTATTACACGAGTACGGTACGAATAGAGTACCGACGACAAAATATGTTTTTTTTAACGATCCGTATGGCATGTGCAATATTTTTTAATATTTTATTTAATATTTTCCTTTTTTTTTTTATTTGTAGGACATGATCGCGTACACGCAAATCAGCTATACACTGCATTACACGCTACTGAACTGTACACACTATTATTATGTACATACACGATACAGTCACATATAGGTACGTGTTTTAAATCGAGTTTTCTAAAAACGCTCCTATACTCGTTCATGCCAACTCGATGAGAGGGGGTGACACGGAGATAAAAAGAGTGAGATTGAGGGAAAAGGAATGAAGTGTGAATGAATTTATCTGTCACCAAAAAAAGAATAATATAATGGGATAAGCGCGAGTGTGATCGGAAATTTTTGTAATTTAATTTTAATGCGCTGAATTCGCACAAAACGAATATACCCTGCCGAGTAAAAGTATCAAATAGCATAATTTTGACGTAGAATTTTCACCCGAAGACACACGTGCGACGCACCGCATACATATTATTATTGTATGTACGATCATGCACTACACGCATATTGTCATCATACGCGGAGAATGATTCAATTTTGTTCGTAAAACGCGATGTGACGTGCGCAGTTAGCCATACCATAAACACGATACGTTGTAGTGTGTGTTTGTGTGTGTGTGTGTGTGTGTGTGCACGATAAGAGACTTACTCCAAAAGGTTTTCAGTACGATCCTATAAAATTATGTGTAAATTCGATTATTATTACTATGCGAAATTGACGCGTTTCTGGTACATTTTTGCAGCAACATATAATATTAAGTGCATAGCTGCAGGCGAATAATGCCCATCGCAGAAGTCAGCGGCTGTATTATCACATACTATACCTGTGCATTAATGACGTAAACAATCTAATAGAACACACAGACGTATTTTTATTTTAACGCCGGGTTACAAAAGGTTTGAGGAGTTCAATAAAGGCAACATAAAGAGCTGTAGGAGTACTTCTCTTCGATGTTGCTTTTATATATCGTTTATATATCGTTCACAGTGCATTGTATAAACTGTATGATTTTTACATTAAGTTTGCCCAGTCAACGATGTGCGTGCGTGCAACACTATTACAACGAGACGCACAACTTCTGCCCTCATATATGTGCATGTTTTGGTATTTTACGAGTAGGTATATTATGTCATTATAATAACATAATATAGTGTCCAGTTAAAGTTTGTGTGTACTTAGAATATAGGTGCGCCTAGACCGAAGTAAAAACTAAATAAAATAACGTTCGTGTGTCCTCATAACTTTGGTCAGCCATAGGTATACGAATTGCTTCAATATTAATGATACAATATTTGTGTATTCATAAACATACTTTTGCTTTTATAATAGTCGAGTATTACGTTGGTTTTATTGGTGCGATTATTCACAAAATTCGGTATAATAAGGGCATTATCATATATTTTTTTTTTAATTTTTAATATCTTATAAATAAAACATGTGATTACTCGCTGTTACTGCTGCCGCCGTGCATTGGGACTGCTAAGTTTTCTCGGGGACTAAAATGCTAAGTGTTCATATTTTTTTTACCCTTTCGTAAATATTAATTATTCAAGATTTCAGCGTAATAAATACTTAATCAAATGTCTTATCTCTGCTTATTATGAATACACTGAATATAGCACGACGTTTCTTGGTTTCATTCAGATGGCTTTCGACCGTTGTGACTAATATGACTAAAAAAATACGTGACAATAATAACAACTTGAAGCAATATTATTTGAAAATGGAATGTTACGCAGTCAAAATCCCACAAAGGTAAATAATTACGAAAATGAAAAAAACGCATGCTACAAAGAGAATAACTTGGAAATTTTTTTCGTTGGTATTAATTTAAGTTTTCCCGGTTTTCAAATTCTTCATTAGTTATAATTATATAATACAATTAATTATACATCTAAAACATACACAAACACATATTCTATGTATGTAACATAATATATGTATTATTATTATTTATTAGTGTCGTCTTTGTGAAAGTACACAAGTGATACTATGCATATTAATGCAAAATAAAATAAATTGATAAGTTGTGTATGATATTATATCGTTTGATGTTACTCTAATTATTGTTATGATTGATGGCGTATAATAGTATAACTTAATGTTTTATGAAATGAAATTTCTTAAGCTTTACAAAAATCGTTTTAAATTTATAAAATGTAAATAGATTTTGTTCTAAACTTATATATTTGTAGATTAAAATTATAATAAAATATTGAAACAAAATAAATTAGCATTATTACGTTTATCACCAATAAATAATCATGATAATGTAGAAAACACAAGTGAATAACACTAATATTGTATAATAATTGGTTCTGAGATTTTCTAATTGGATCAAGTGTTGTTACGAAGAGTTTGAAGCATATTATATGGATAAAATGATTATCTGGTTTTTAAAAGAGGTGAATCCGAATTGGTTTCTACATTTTAAGGTGATACTTAAATTTTTTCCCCGTTTTGCAAAATAAAGACTATCTACATTTACTTTAATAGATATTGGTAAACATTTTTATGCATTTTTTTATAATATGTCTAATTAATATACATTTACGTAAATTTTGTGAAATATTATTAAATAAAAATAGGAAATTAATTGTAAACTAAATGCGTGCAAAAATATTGAGATTTAATTTTTTAGAACGAATTCAGATTCAGCCTAGAACTCCATCATTGGTCGTGCAGGCTTTATAAATCAAATAGTGTCGTGTAATATAATCTCGAGTACATAAGATTTAGGGTCAACCATAAAATAATGTCGCTGAGAAATTTGTCGAAATATACAGACATAGGTACAATCTACGTGTTTTGTAGAGAAGGCGAAGCTAAAGAACTAAACAGTTAAAAAAAAATTCCCTAGGTATTTTTTATTTTGAAACATCAATCTTCAACTGTGCGTAAAATGTTTTTCTTTATGTATGTGGATGAATTGTAGAGTTTTAGTTTTATATACTTTGTAATGCGCGAAAGTGATTACTTTACAGTACTAGACATCTTATTTTGATTGAAAAAGTATGACTAAATAATTGTATAAATTAAAGTTTTAAAACCATTTTTTAAATAAATAAATAATATTTTGTATAAAATAATAATCATAGTATACTGTATACACGGGAATGTACACTATGCCATAATGTTATGTATAGATTTTTGGAAAAATAATATTTCGTAGGCAGGCATATCATTGTACACATTCGATGAGACGGTACAGTTGCATAAAAATTCTAAACTGCATAAATTATAATATGATACATATACAGTGTATTATATTACATATCATAATATGTATGTATACAATTATTTACTAGATGATAGAGAGTTTAAAGGGCGTTTGAGTAAGACAAGTCAAGTCTGAATAATTTCATTATATTCCAATGCCTAAGACATGGGTACATAAGTTAAAAACAGTTGTTATAGTTTTGGGAAATTTAAAGAACTGAAAATAGTGGTGACAATTAATATCGTTATATACTGTCAATATTTCTCAAGAGTATTAGTCTTGTTTTGTTCAAATATTTCAATTTAATTAATCAAAAATATTATGGCGATGATCGATCGAAATACTTGTACAAAAGGTATCAGCATATTTTAAAATATAATAATAATTATTAGCAAAGATAAAACGGATTACTACTATCTATCTATATAGTTATTATATATTATGTTATACTATATATGCATCGATATTGCACCGTCTATAATATTATAATGAAATACACACACACACACATATATATATAAACCGATATGGGCATGTGTTACACCTTACTCTGAGCACACGAAGATATTATACAAAATAATATTATTATATACATATCGTGGGTTCTTCCTCAGAATCCTATTATTATCTTTTCCAGCGGTTGGCTTAATAATATATTATATAAATCTCCGCTCCACCGCGTGTATAATGTCAGGGCTTATCCGCCGAACGGTTTCCAATGCCTAACCTAGCGCCCGCACATCGTTGCTTTGGTTTTCGCCGTCGTTATTGTTATCCACGAGACATGTGGCGGTTATTTACACGGTCGCCCGAGCACGCGCCACCGTCAAAACTTGATTTGCATGTGTGAGCTCCGTATGAGACGATAGTGGTGAATGTTAAAATAATACTGGTGCAGTAGTCGGTGTCGGTATTTGACGATATTGTTAAAATTTATGTGAGTATGTAGTTCATTAGCTTCTCTTTGCCGTGGCGAATATTTCAGCGATAGCCTTTGCAATTGTATGTGGTAACATTTATATAGGTACGTCGAGATGATATATATATATATATATATATAGGTTACTCTAATATTTCTGGTATATATATGGCGTGTGTTGTTAAATTAAAATAAAATAAAACGCGATTTCGTGCGATTATTGACTATTTAACTACCGACACAATAATATTTATCGACGCAATTATAAATGTGCAATTAGAATTACATACTTATAGTATGCTCATTGTTCTCACGTGTACCGAGGAACGAGCGTTTTACAGTTAAAAAGAAGCAGGCTTGTTACGTCCAATCGTAGATTTCCCAAATAATTCGTAGCTTAAAATATTTATAAAACAAGGAAAGCACTTAAAATTAGACACATGATCTCAATGTTTATCCCATTCAAATGTCATATTATGATAATAACTGCCAACAATTTTTTAGTTATAGCTCCATCCAATTATTAATGTATTTCCTTTTAATTTATTTTTTTCGTCGGAGCATTGTATTACAAGAATATTTTTTTATAACCATGCTTGTATTTAATTGCAAATGTCAATTATAATGTTAACCAATTTATAAACAGAAATCTCATTAGAAATTAAGGTCGTACCAAAACAATCTTCGGCGTGGCCTTTAATTCTTGATGAATATTATGTTAAATGTAATAGTATAACAATAACAGTGCCAGACTTCCGGGCGAGGTTTTATCGATATCATCCTAAATACCCTTCCTTACTTACTTATGCACAATATCGTTCGCATATCGCGGGTAAAATAGTATACGCATATTATAATACGACGCATTCCTCTCTTTCTCGGGCCTATTTAGTTGGTGTGCCCACGTGTGAACGTCTGTACGGTGATTTTAATGGCAAATTCGTGTTGCATTTGCATTTGCATTTTCGCTCAGGCGTCCGACGAACAAATGCCACCACCACACATCCACTCTTATTATAAACATAAATGTTTGAATGTATATTATGTATTATATATATATAGAGGTCTACGAACAAAATATATAGTAATAATAATAAAATACGTGTAGATGTTTACAAACATAATTATTTAAAAGAAGCAGGCATATGCAGCAGGTATTCAATATGCGCACAGGACACTTGCGTAAGTGCCGTCGATAAATAAACTCACTGAAGCGACGTTAATGACAGAATGAGTATGAAAAAAATATTGTATGAATCTATACATATATTTAAATAATAAATATACGTATATATATAATATATAAATATACGTATATATATGTACACAGAAGTATATATATACATTAAAAAAAAACTGTTTGGGTTTTAAATATTTTTCATTTCATTGGCATACTCATGTATATTAAAAACTTTAAAATTTTTTTATATATATATATATATATATATATATCACACACGATCTCTCTAGAGTTATTTTTATTTCTATTTGCTGTTTACCTACAGGATATATGGTAGAATTTTTATTTTGGAAAAAAAAAACAATAACCCGAACATACCAGCTGAATAAGCTCAACTTGCTTGGAAGACTTACTTTCATTTCACCCGAAGCTATGAACAAGTTTAATTGAATGTTTATGATATGAATATAATATTCTCATGTATACAGATATTATATTATATTATACATATTATTACTATGTTTATACGAAGTATAATGTCATTATTATCATTGAATAAAAACGCATTTAATACCCATGTACTTTTTTACTTAGTAGAATGATTGAAGAATCAATTTCAAATTTATATGGAACCTATTAAAAAAAAAGCAATTTATCTATCTCACAATTGTTTATAATTTATCTTCAGCGACCAGCGTCAAGTATTAAAATCGTATTAAATACAAAAGATTAAAACCTAAATGTCTATCTCGAAGAGAAAATATATAAATAATAAAATTCCATGAATAAGTATAATATTATATCAGTTATATCAAATTATTTTTTCTCAAAACCTAACGATAAAATATTATATTTCTATTACAATTTCTATTTATTTAAAAAAAAACAAAATCATTTCAGATTTAGGATATAATTGAATTGACTATTTTATAAGTTTATATATTATAGGCATCTAACTTATTTTGAAAATATCACTTTTATTATTGGCATTTACATTAATAATTATTAGTATTAGAATTAAATGTTTTTATCTTTAAAAAATAAAAAACAATAATTAGGTATTTATTTTTGATCATACAATCTTGAATCTATGCTATAGAGGGACAATAATCAAGCAAGAGTTCTAAAAGAATAATACAAAATCATGTTGAAAAATCTAGCCAAAAACTAAATAAAATATTCGTTATTCACTATCGTTTGTCAATGATTGTTTTAAAATTTAATATAAAGCTGTGTCAGATAAAATAAAATAAATAGATAATTTGAATTTCAAATAAAGAAAAATTAATTTAAATTAATTTTTGAGTATAAATCATAATTATTCATGATTTTAGTATTCTGAATTCGACAATAAATATTATAAAAGTTAAAATAAATAATGAATAGTCTTATAATAATAAAAGAAATTGTAAGCTTCCTACAGACTTCAGATTTATTAGTTGATATTATAAGTATTATTTATTTCATGCGACAAATTAAATTCATGATACATTATAAAATGTATATAATTTCTCTTGCTAATAGTAGTAAAGTGTAATAAATTATAAATGCAGTGCTATTATTATAAAAATAAGTATCCCATCAGCGTAATAAGCCGATTATAATAGCCTTTGTACCTAGTAAAAATGTAATACATTGGTTATGCGCAGCTGTAGGCCGTGATTATGATAAACCTTTACCCGACTGAATAAATACCGCGATATCTTACTATTAAAGATAACTATAAAATACGCTAGTATACGTGTATTTATGTATATTTTTTCAAAACTCGCAATGGACTTAAGTAGATACCGAATATCATTCCATTATTCAAATTAAACATTTTTGGAAAGACGATCTGAGAGTTGTTCATTGAAAAAAAAATAAGATAAGATAAAATTACGTGAATTGAAACAAATGGTACACGTCGTGTTGAAACGTTAAAATTGCAATATTAGTTGTTATAACTCAACTTGTATCGCATAAATTACTTGTCGGATGAATATCGTCAATTTCGTGTCATGACACTCCTCAATATGGATTGCTAAAAACATTCGTGCACACAATACTCATCACTACCTCTAAATAATATTATTATATACCCAATTCAATATCATATTAAAAGGCAAATAACTTCTCAGAAAAATATTCTGCTCAGGATTGAGAAATTGAAAAAGTATAATATGCTTATGTCGTCATTTGAAAATTAAGAACTTCAAACATTTTGACAATATTCAGGATAGTAAAAAATAAGGCTTTATTCAAAAACGACGTTCCTATTGTAATAACTTAAAATTATAAAAACATTTTTTATTCAGATATAAATGAATTTTGTAAATACCGAGAAAATAACTGCGTGTTTAGTTATAACTTACACAAATCATCTACACCGGTTATGTACCTTATTATGATACCTAGTATAATATATTGTTATATTATTAGCGTCTGAGGTATTTCAACACATATATAGTATAGTTTACTCGAATACCCGCCTACCCATATCATTCCCACCAACACACAGAATACTTACCATCGAATCGTCGTGACATGAGAGTAGGATAAGCAGTGGTTATACCGGATAAAACCAAAGTTTTGTCGTGCCCTAGAAGTTTCGAACGCGCTCCGAACAGTCACGGTTGTTGTCGTCGTATCGGAGCGGACGTAAAACTATAGTGCCCTCACGTGACCATATTATCATTATAATAATATTGTATTATGTTATTAATAATAAATATTATACGTATAACATTATAATATAATGTTAGCAGGGACTGTCCTATAATGAATACCCACAGGCCACAGTGTCGGTTCAATAGTATTTGACCGAAGAAGAGTGAATGAAAATATATTTTCTTTTTTTAATAAGATATCTACCTACCTCTTTTTAGCTTCTCTTAGTTTGCCTTTGTAGATGATCAAGTAACCACCACGTTATATACGTTCATCTTTCAAAACACCCACTGCTTTGTACGTCATTATTTATGTATAAGTGTTATTACATCAGACTGTTCGAGATGGACCCTCGTTATACTTAGATTATACTTTTGAGACTGCACGGTGTTGCATACGTAGTACATATAATGGTATTATCATCTAACACGATATTTTCAATTTATAAACTTTGTGATGAATATTTTAATTTTAATGATCATACTATATTACAAGATTAGGTCGATCGTACAAAACCATCATGGACAATAATAATATGGCAATTGAAACTTTCCTTAGTGACCATGTTAATATACTTAATCAATGATATTACCTATACAGTAGTGGTTATTATGTAGGTTATAATTATTTGTAAATTACTATATTATGTACAAGAATTAATAATGTAGGTCTGTAAATAATTAATATTAATAAAATAAATGATAATTTCATAAAAACTATTAAAATTAGCTAAGGAAAATAATGTCATATAATTATTTATAACTATAACTATTAATTATTACTTTATGATTTTCCTTTTAATTACATCCAACAGTAAACAATAACAAAATGTATGATAGGTATTTATCCTGTTTCAATATAGGCAAACTGTTAAACAGGCAGTCTTTTATGTATTTTTCTAAATACAATTTGTTCTTTCTTGTCAGATAAGTTTAGTTATATATTTATATTAAATTATTCAAAATATTTTAGTATTTTATAAAATTATATATTATACCACAGCCTATCGGATATTATTATTTTAAATTTTCATTTAAAAATATCACTGTCATTGCCACTTGACATGCATACTCACGAATGTTGAATATACAGGTCACAGGAAATAATGTTCACATACCCAGTCAATTTGGTCCTCATCGAGAAATTTGAACCACAAATACAAACAATTTAACTTTTGGGTGATATTTTTCATGCAATTTAGTATGTATAACTATCATTCATTATTGTAAAATTTTGGACGAAGAAATAAAATATAGACGATGACTTTATTATTCCCTATTTATTTTATTATGGACATTTTAAAAGCATTATAATAACAATAATAATTAATAGTTAATAGTTATATAGGTACGTAAAATTGACGGATAATAAATATACTTGTATAATGTATATACTTATTTATGAACTTTTGGTAAACAAATAGATTGAAGTGAAGAATAGCAGACAAACTTTGCAATTTTAAGTGTTATTATAGTAAAACATGTACAATATGTAATAATTAAAGTCTAAGTAGTCTTCATATTATGATAACTAAATATAAAAACGTATTTTACAAGGCGTTATGCCTATTCGTTATCAAGTACATAATAATTATTACTATTATTATGAATTGTTTTGAAATATTCAAAATATAATAAACATAATAATACAGTTTTTCCACTGATATATGTATAATTATCTCATAATACCTGTAACTGCCGTAATAAGAACAATTGATTCATTATTATTATTTTTTTAATCACGCTGTACAAAATGATTTTAAAAAAAAATTTTAAAAACTATATTTATCTAATGAAAACTATAATGTTATAAGCCACTACGTATACGGTGTCTGATAGAATTGGAGTAATAAAATAGATTCAAACAAAAATTTAGAAATTTTGAAATCCATATTTTGTTAACTAGGTGATAATTATGAAAAAAAATTGACTTCTTTTTTACGGGTTATTAAAAATATTAACATTAAACTATTAGAAGTATATAAGTATACTGTTTGATAATTATTAACTTATATCTAACGTCGTTAATGTTGACTTACAACTATAAACTATCAATTTATGATTCTGGATTGAATAAAATTTGACCTTTGATCATAATAAGCTGTTTTGATAAACCATTGTTTATTTAGAAAAAAAAACTAATGAAATGTATTGAACACTTTTTATTTGAACAGACGGCATTGGAAAATAATATGATATTTATAATACGTGAACCGCACTCTATTTATACATGAATAATATTATCCCTGATAATTAAAGTGCAAAAGCTTCGGAAAATGGTGGCGGTGACAGCAATGACCGGATGACGTATGCATGGGTCAGAATGATTGAAAGAGTATGCGGGGAAGGGTTAGTAAACGCATTGCTCAATGCAATCCCTGGGATTTTATTCAGTTAATCAGCCTATTCAACAGGCATTTTAAACATAGCAAAATAGTTTACTGTACGCGCCAGTGTGTTTAGCCTGCAGCAGAGTATTGAGTTCATGCACAGTGAACGACCAAAATCGTTTATGTAAAATGTAAATAGAAATAATTCTCCGGTAAGTATAAGTTCGAATTATACACCTATATATTATATGATATTATGCCATTCATATTATATAATAGTTATACAGACTATACAATGTTTCACTGAGATGCTATATATATATATATATATATATATATATATAGGTATATGTATAATATAATTTAATATTTATATAAAGAATACATTTTAAAGCTTGCTCACCCCTATTTTACCTTTAATATTACAAATATTACATTTATATAAAGTCTGACTCTTAGAATTTCTACACATAACATCATATTTTCAAATTTCTGATAATTTTTCACAATTTGAGGAAGGTTCTATTGTGATACAAATTATATTATTCAAATGAGAACTCCTCTGCTCTTTTTACTGCAAATTATTTAGCGGATGATTTCCTTGAAAACAATGATGACGTATCTAAATCAAAATTTCAATGAATAGTTTTTGAGTTATTAATAATTCAGAAAAAATAATACTTAAAAATGGTTTAATAAAATCATAAACTATCTTATGTATTACTGTCGTCTGCCATTAATTTTATATTCGTTATTATATATTTTATCATTTGAAATGAATGAGGTACACGGTACAAAAGGGGTGAAGTGCAATTTTGATTACGCTGCGTCGTCATAACTATAATAGTACCTATGTCGAAAAGAATATCTATAATATAGGAAAAAACAATTTATATCCATGGTATACGTTTTTGCACTCATCTAGAATGCGATTTTTTTCCTATATTATAATATTTTGTGTTTATATAATTTATATAATATATTTTTATGTTTAAAACACAATAACTCAATGTGCATACCCGAGTATGAAAAGATATTTTTTATTTAGAAATATCTCCCCCCTCGTCACAACAGCCACTGAATTTTTGACGAGTATATTTCAGCTTTCCAAAGAGTATCTCATATTCAGTGATATATATATTTTACCCATAGTGCTGTATACATTGTAGAATGACTACGATAAAACACACAATGTAACGTAATGCAAAACCATTATAATATTATAATATTCATTACCAATTAATTTTAGTACACCGCGATATTGACATATTATGTTCTGCAAAGGTGAAGTTATTAGAAGTTTTAAAAATAGATTATTACTTCTCATTACGTACACGTAAATCCAAAGAGACAATTTAGACCCATATATTATACAATATCGTTTCATTGTCTCGTACAGGGCGGTCCTACATTGGCCTATATAATACAGTCGATACGTATTATATATATATATATATATATATGTATAAATAGGTATGTTTATTTTATTATGCGGCTCGGGTTGTAGGTAGGTGGTACCCGGATGATTTATTTATCATAATATAGCCGACACTAGGTTTATAACGGTTGCTATTATTATTTAAAATTTCAACATGTGAAATCGAGAAGAGCCGTGTAGCCGAAGTAGCTGGTATAATATGATATTAATTCATAATTTATTCAATTGAAAATGAATAATAAATACATACACATACAAGCTTGCGATACAATGATATTATTGTACGTTTCAACCCCGTACGACTATATAATTTGTAGTCGAACGAGTATAATGCAGACGAAGGTATAAAATATAACAAATAAACGAATTAAATTTCGAATGAATATCGCGGAGAGTTCGTTTAAAAAATGTATATATTTTTTTACCTTTGTACGGGATATAATATAGTTGCAGTTACCTGCAATAATTGGAAGGTAAAATACACTGCAGACTCATCGGGGTAATAATTTAGTTTCTCTCCCTCACCCTTTCTTTCACCGTCATATACGTTTGTATGCCTACATAATTATATTAATATACAACGTACATAATATACCTAGGTACGTACGTCACAATAACTCGCACACTACAATATATATATTATATATAATAAATACCTACCCACTACAGACACTTATACCTGACCACTCAAAAAAAAAAAAAAAAATAATACACGAAACGATGCCACCCCAGTCATACAAAATCTGTGGTCTTATGCACAGAAAAAACGTTTTAGTTTCCAACATAACTTTTTTGGTACCCACTGCCGCTTCGCAACCACCATCAGTCGAAAAATCACGCAGAGGTGCACAAACTACGTCGACGAGAAATTAAACTCGGCGGCGGTCACGCGTGTTTCTGTTGCGTCCGAATAGACGGACGGACGCCTTCACACGTCTAAACTTTTCCACGGCCCTAATAGCTGTCGTCGTGTCGCGTAAACAGACATTTCCGTGTGCAGATGATATTATGTGCAGTGCGCGTCACTGAACGACGACATGACAGCACAACACACCCTCCCAACTACGCGTACATACAGGCTGATTCATATACCGAACGCATTTTGTTCACCAGCCCATTATTTCCTCTGATCATGCTGCATTCCTTCAAATCATTCTGATTTTTGCAATTTTTAAATATATACACATCTTGTTAAATAGGTTCCACATTATTTACAGACTATTAATATTTTTGTACTGTTCAAGCAGACTAGTCGCGTCTTAGCTTTGAAAATTCAGATCACTGTTTTTCAAATGATATTTCCTCTCTCCCTCACAGTTTATAGATGTAAATTATTTATTTGATATCTTTTTTTTTGAAACGTCATATCTCTAATTAAAAATTCAAACAAGTATTTTATCAGTTATTAAAATAATATTTACACTAGTTAAAAAAAAATAAGAGGCTCAGCTCAGCGAGTCACCCTGTATATTATTATTATAATTATTACTTATTCGTATACGCGAGTGAGTAAGCTTCCGTATCAAAACAACGATGATGGGTTCACACATTGTGACTCCGTGAGCTGTCTAATTTACAATTACTCTCGACTACACCAAATATCACTTAGGGACGCGCGACGATGAGGTTTATGCGATCTTATATTATAATATATGTGCCAGATCGGTGACGACAGCGAGAGAAGATGATGGCCGTGCGGTGACTGTACCGGCGGCGAATGTCTACAAAGTGGCCCAGCTACACTCGTTAGCATATTATACGGTCCCTTTGCTATACACACACACACAAACGCATCCCCTCATATACCCATATATATATATATATATATATATATATATATATATAAGTGCAGTTTCCCGTAAAGGTAAATCTTAAGTGCGTTGTACCCACTCGCATATAATACGTATTATAATAGTATGTATGTATATATAATATATACACAGATCTCGCGCATTTCTGTGTGTGTGAGTATTTGGTGTATATATTCTCGTTACACATATAACGCGATTCACTGGTCTAATTAGTAGCTGAGTCTGTGCGGACGAGACGACGATTATTATACTTATACACGCGACGAACGTCAACCAAACAAGACAGACACACAACGCCGAACAAGGGAAACCGCATTGAGTCCTGCTGTGAAAATGTTTATTTATTTATTTATTACGGGCCGTGAGCCCAATATAATTTATAAACATATATATATTAATTAACCTAAGTGGGTGTTACACTTACCCAACTTTACAAGTAGATAATTTTAGTAGAAATAACACGAAATTGCACGCATATTACAATAATGGAGATAATAATAATACAAAGCGCATGATATGATACAATGAGACTTTTAAATTAAAATTGTTTATGTAAATAATTGTAATAGAAATATTTATTAGTACCTATTAAACAAGTGAGGGCGCCCATTGCTAAGCCGCATCGTCCTATCAATTGGTTGGTTTCTGCCGTAATTGGTATTATGTGAAGTAATAGTGAAGGGAGCGGATGACCTAGTTTGACGGAAAGGAACCTTAAAACCAACTTGAACGAGTAGGGAAGGAGCATCAATACATCTAGCACTTAATTTGTGTAAAAATAGTAAGTTAGCTTTAACTCTTCTATCAGATAAAAAGACAAGACCGAGTTTGCGTATAACTGAATGGTAGTCGTATGGTGGATGATTAATTTTCAGGATAAACGCTGATGAGATTGGATGATAGACTTGAGAGAAGCAGAAATATGAAAATACTGTTTAACCGGTGAAAACGAAAAGAAAAAAGAACACACATGACGTATACACCGGCGCTTTTTATAATATTATACTTACCATGTGTGAGTGACTCTTTTGTAATATTTTAATATATTTGCGTTTTCAATAGTACTTATTCGAGCTATTCGTATATATTATATTATGCCTATAGTTCCATTTTAAATAATATAATAAAATTAATATTTTGTAATATTATCATATATTATGTATTTTATTATTAAATTATACGAATTTACCTAACATGTTTTGTGTTCTTATGCACAATGCGTTCCTTAATAATTATACAAATAATTTAATAATCTACGCTTGTAATAAATCAATGATTAAATGTGAAGAATAAAAAGAAGAGTCTAAAAAATACACCGAATGGAATATAATTTATAACTAACGAGAAAGAAGTACATGCACATTGTATTACACTAATATGAAGTTGCCAATTTATGTTGTATAATCATAATAACTTTCTAACTTACTTACGTTTTCATAAAATAGTTGGAAAAAATGTATAATACGTTTTAAAATTGACGAAGAATCTCAATGAATTATCAAATTATTTGAATTATTACAAAATAAAAAACATAATTCATTAGTAAAAAAGAAAGTACCTATAAATCTGTTTATATTATATTTGTGTGCATAATGACACAATTATTATACAATTTGTATCGATTCTTGCAATTTTACAGATGTTATATGAAAATTATTAGATTTATTATTATTATCAAAGAAAATACACAGTAGTTAGGTATAAACAATAATAGGAAGTAGCAAAAATATTATGATCACCAGATTTAATTGTAATGTATAGTAGGTATATTAAACCTAGTGGCTATTATACATACCTAACACCATTTTAATATTGTAGATTATTCATATTTATTTTAATTTTGAACGAAGTTCACTTCTTTTAGTTCTAACTATGTATATATTACTGGATATACTCCATCTCTATGTAAGGAAAAATCAAAATTATGCATTCTATTTCAAATTTACTCATTATTTCATAATCTATATTAATTGAATTTATTTTAGAAAAAAAAATGTCAAACTCGAAGTGATTGTCATAATAATTCTTATGCGGTAAACCTTATAATATGTACTTTTAATGACGTTAAATTAAATATGAACCGATGTCTTTAGTGAAGTTTAAAGTAAATATAAGTTCATTCTTACGAATTAAAAGGTTTTTAAGAAAATCCCATCACTATAAGGAATGTATAGTAAACATAATATTTTTAATTCATTTAATTCATTTAAAACCCAGTGCTTAAAATTTGTGTCATAAAAATTTATAATTTTTTTTTCAAATTATTATTTGCTTATATTTATTTATATTTGCAAACAACATTAAATTGGATTGTGTATAAACAGGAATAACGTTGATACTAAGTAGCGTGATAGATACATAATATTATAGTGTGATTTATAATTTAATGATTTTATCATTACGTAATTAGTAATTCTTTAGTACATCATTATACCTGATTTACGTAATAACATTACAATTTAACAAAAAAATAATGTATGAATGCATACAAGTTTAATTGAAAAATATTTGAGAGTGTTTAAGTATTGATTTCAAGTATTAGAGACACGCGCATTTGTAACTCCGTGTACATTTATTTCATAATTTAATGTCCCTACGCAAAATTACAAATTATTGAAATCGGATATTCGTCATTTCTATCTCATATCCTATTATATGTCTAATGCTTTAGAACGAAAACCGCGTTATAACCATAATTAGGTATGATATGTCAGTCAAATTTATTAAACGCCAAGTCGATTTGATCTGATTTTAAATTACACATACAACAACATTATTAATATGCATAGGAATTCCGGTGTTATTTTTCTAGGTTAATTATTGTTTGTATTCCATAGTTTTATTTTGTTTACTTTTTTTTTTTTTTTTTGGAAGCCGTCCACAACGCGTAGAATAACCCCGACCTTAAAAACAGCGGGCAGGCAGAGGCGTGCTTAAGCCGGGCTAGTCAGAAGATTGTATTGTTGCCGTGGCCAAGTCCCTGCTAATTATGAAATAATGCCAGGAAGGTCGCTTAATTTAATCAAATCCGGGTCGGCACCGGTAGCAATAAAAGTCATGTGGTGTTATTTTTCCCCGCGGAATAATATATAATATAAGTACTTTGTATTTTTTGTGTTTTATTATAATCTCTTCAGTACACAGTAATATACGAGACCACACACACACATACATATAATATACATACATATACTCTGCCGGGTAATTCTTTTAACCGTAAACTCTCATTATCTAGAAAAGTACTATCGTTTTTGATACTATTTATTTTACCTAATAATAAGTCATTGGCCGGAGTTGGCTTGAGTGTCGTATACGAAACACCATTTATGAACATAAATGTAATTATATTTTTGACTATTAACGTCATTGCGTTGAATATTTTGCTAGAAATTTCAATCAAAAAAATATATATGTCATGGACCAAAATTTTGCGGAGTATTCACGTGCCACACCACTCAAATAATCGGACAATAAAAATAATATTAAATATTTAAAAAAAATTATATAACTTTATAGTTTATACACTAAAATGTTGTTTTATAATAACCTCATAAATTACGAAAAAAATAAATATTTCTATGAACAATAATGCTTTTTTAAATAACAAGTGTTTATTGTTTAAAAAAAAATTCTACACAGTATGTACTTTGTAGAAGCTAATGCAATGACGCATAGACATAATATTATATAAATTATAATATATGTACACATCACGCTACGGGAGCGAAACTCTCGGCATTTCCGTTTTTTTCCCTCAGCCTTGCAAAAATTACGTCTTAAACCAATATAATATTATTATGCGTATATATGGCTAATTATAACAAATTGGCTTCGCCAGTGTCGTCTTTAGCTCACAGCTGTTGCTGTAGGTGGTGTATATTATAATAACGTGGGGTGACTGATACTGTTGCCGCTGCAGGTATTAAAACGAGGTTAATTAATATAATATATAATACCTACGCGTTTTGACGTGTACGTTTCACGGTCGGCTGCATTACGGTGATGGGCCGCATATAATAATGCTTAAAACGCAATTTATGGCATGCACGCTACTAAGAACCTTATAAATATATCAAATCATATACATCTATACATATTATATTAATATAGATCGCTGGAGTTTTGATGAAGCGCATATGCGAGATGTTATGCGCACAGCCTCCGAATCCCATTTCACTCATGGGACCAGATCGCGTAGGTAGATTATAATCAGACGAGCCCACCGGACGTTTATTTACCTATATAGGACGTAGTTCGAGCGCGATCAATTATCATTATTTTATTGTCGAGGGACTCGCCCCTTCGATCTTTAAAGCATATATTTTTTATCGGGACACTGGTGCTATGCAATAAGCGGGGTATTCGTAAAATCGACTACCTATGGCATAATATTAAGCTGATTAAACTGTATGAAAAATATAATATTCGTAATATCGACGTGTGCGTTTGACAAAAATAAAAAAATCCAACAGAATAATTATTTGCCACTAGTTTTTAAAACTTCCTATACGTAAGACGAGATTTGTTTTTTTTTTTTTTTGTTAATTAAAATATAATTCAAGACGTGCGAACGACAAAATGCGACAATAGTGATCATTGCAAAACAAATTATTGTTAATCAAAAAATTTTAGGGTAAACACCTTCCAGTATCTATTTCTAACAGATAAGTAAGCACTTAACCTATAGTAGTCGTATTCATGCTTATATCGAAACATTTTAAAAGCAATCAATCTAAAGATAAACGAAACTAAACACTGTAAATTAAATTGTTCTTCTCTCGGTCAGTCATCAATTGTTATGTACCAACATATTATTAGTATTCTTTCGTAGTTCAGATTTATTTGTTTAAGTTAAATTTTCGAACGACGATCGCCTGCCAATAAACGCGCATTTGCGATTCATATGTAAATTATTACCGTATCGCGTATCACACATTAGATTTGGGCCAATGACACACGCATTAGAAAATCGAATACCAAATGAAAATATCAGGATCAAACTCTTTCGCCAATAACATTCCTGTCCACTGTGCATACTAAGTGCGAGTACCTAACTTATAATTGTTTGCCTGCTGGAGTGCAATGTGCAGCCGTCATCTCACTCATATCGTCCGGTGCTAATAGATAAGCGGTCATTTACTGCAGCTTTTTTGAACGGTTTCGGTATGTAATACCTCTAACATAAGCATATAATATCGTATATGTATATGCTATTATATGCATAACATGCATTTGTTGACTACATTCGAGGATCGATTTAGTATTATGGCTCACGAGATTTCAGAACCAATTAGATAAAACGAACATACACATATAGGTACCACCCTGATTATTTTATATTTTCATGAATACCGATGATGAGTGGTGTGAATTGCTCAAGTCACTATGGTTTGTGAGAGTTGGTATCGCGTAAATGAGCATTCAATACAAATATACCACATATAATATTAGCTATTATAATATAATATTATTATTATTATACTGTCTTACCAGGATTTCATAAAATATGCTAAAATATGTTAAAATAATATATCATACAAGTATGAGTGTTATATCATACTTTCTCTGAACACTGTAATCAAAATCCTTTGTAAAATCTTTACAAATTTTAACAAAATCGATCGAATCTTTTACACAACACACCAAACTAAATCATCAAAAGTAAAAAAAGAAACATTTTGTTTGACTTTGGTGTAGACAATAGTACTGTATACGGCACAGTCATAAATTAACTGATAGTATGGTATTTATAAAATTTGCGTGTCAACTTAGACATTTATGTTTTATATATTATATATAATGTTTTCTTTTCAATAATTCAATAAGTACTGTATTCAAGTAATATTTTATTTTTAACCTGAAAAACCAATATAGTTGTCTAGATTTTTACGAATTTTACTTCGCAAACATAAATCAAACACGTTATTGCAAACCACAAATCTACTTAAAATTTAATGAATTATGTGATAAATATATTTTCTAATTTTATTGTGTTATAAGCGCTTCTCAGTTCTCAATATTTATATAGTTAATATCATAATAGTATACAACCATAATACATTAATATTATTTTTATTATTTATAACAAGGAACAGAACTTCATTATTTGCATTTATTTGTCATAGTATGTGTTACTATTTAAAATACACTAATAAATGGAATACTGAATTTTATGAAAAATAAACATGACAAGAAATATAATTAATTACACAGAACATAATACAATATATAATATGAAAAATAGCGAAAAAATACACTACCTAGTATAAAAGAATAATATCGACATACACACACACACACACACAATAATAATAATAAGAAACGATGGTTGGAAATAAGGAAATTGCGGGAAATAGTTTATGTAGATGCTGGAAGAGAGAAGGATGTCTCAAACAGCGAGATAACGAATACCTATATGATAGAAAAAAAAAATAAAAAAATACTTCACGCAAGAGGACACGATTTCGCGGGATCGCCGTGATGTCGTTTTCGGAATACAAATATATACGTATCTATTATCACTCGTTCCAAAGGTACTCACGGAATGATCAATCTAATACTGTACCTACACTATAACTCCCATCCATACACATATATCGTTAGGTTTATAGACCCGCGTCTAGGTGTATATATATAAACAATCTCTATGTTGTATATATCTATACCAGCAATGGGTTCAAATAAGTTATTTACCACCGTGACGTGTGTACACATTTTTTTTTGTAAATAACTGCTCAGTAAAATTAATGGTTTTAGACGTTTTAGTCATAAATAAAAATGTTTTACATCGGATATACGAGTAAACAAGGTCTATTGTCCGATTGTTTTAGTAATTTTTACAAAATAATAAGTGATGATGTGGTAACATTGATTTTATAAGGTACGTTCTCACCTCCCGTTGCTGGGTCCAACATTCGGCACGTTATATGACGAACTAGCTGTGATCGCCGAATCTGGGATGGCACCGGATTCCATACCCAAAGCTTCATCGCATTCTCCTGGAACAAAGGAAAAAAAAAATGATTAATAATCGTCTTTGAAGTTTTTACAGATTTAAAAAACATGATATATGAAATCACGTCATGTCTAAAGAGAACTGTATGTAACTTTCACGTGACGTGTATAAAAATAACGGTCTGGAAAAAAAACTTTTAATTTCGTAAACATTGTAAATAACTTGCGAATTCTGGTAATAACCCGACCCGAAAGAAGTGAGTTTACCAAAATAATGTTCGTCAAAACTTTTTACAACTTCATGGCACAGATGACAGTGAGCAAATAAGAAACACATATGATTTTTTTTTTGAAAATCTAATACAAACTAATGCTTATCGTTTATAAACGTCGAATGATAGAAATGTCGTTCACTGTTTATTAAGTTTCATATTATTCACAAAGTTTGTACTCCATATATTTCACGAAAGAAAAAAAAATTAAAAACAAACTCGTATGTATAAAAATATAATAATATAAAATGTGATTTATAATTTTTTTCGTATATAAAATATTTATATGATTCACATTATACTTATTGAAATTGTTATACATTATTTATGTATCCAACACAGTCAGTTAATTTATAATTTAATAATTTTTGAATGTAATACCTGGTTTAGGTTAGAATCGTTTTAAATAATCTTTTTCTAGTATACAAGCTGATTTATTTAAATGTTTACACCAAATATTTTGAAAATATAACTTGTTTACTATTTGGAGTTCATCAAAAACAATTTTTTAAATATTTAACTTAATTTTGAACATAATAATTAATTGAGTCATTTTACGCTGCTTGCAATTGAACTAAATTGGTAGAATTCGCCACATAATGAAATTACAGCGTTGCCAGGTAAATTAAAACAAAAACAAAGAGCAATACAATTCACTAAATAATAAATAATTTATAAAATATAATAGATTATTATTGTTTTATATTATTATATTAGCTGATATATGATATACGTATACGTTTTTAAGTAAATACTTTAAACTTCCATAGAGGACAGCGGAACGTTTACGTATTTAACGTCCAACGTTAAATGTCCCTCCTAATAGCTGTGTTGCCAACATTTTAAAATATTAGATAACCGTATAGTAACTTCAAAATTGCATTATTTTTCCGTAAAATCGCTTTACTGTACTAATATGATAATCAAGTTTCAGTCAAACAGTGTTGCAAACAATTGAATATGTAATAACCGAAAAAAATGCAATTTTCCTTTATATTCGTCGTAGATACCAATATACCTTAAACATATCACTAGACAAGAACTTCCTGTGTATAACAATACCATTACGAGCGGCGTGCAAACATTTCGTAGTGACGTAGGTTGTCTTGAGAACGAAATTTAACTATCTATATATCTATTATCTACATTCTACATATTATGCTGTCCCGCACTATCATACATATCGTGTAAACGAGTAAAGAACGAGTGCCCTCAACGTTGTGATGTTTCCCATACATTCATTGCTTGTCTAATTGTAGGGTATGGTCTATACATTAATATAATATCATGATTATGGTTCCAGTATAAATGCCAGTTTTGTCAACGTTTTAAAATGATGTAATCACTGTCTTCTAAAAATTTGTTTTTTTCTTAAGATTTACCTTACAATATTACGTATTAATAATAATATATTACTTCGAATGACAAGATACACATTTTTTTTTTTAAACACCCTTGATTTATTGAACATTCTTGATTCAAGAAGATTGGAACTTTTTTGCTGAGATTTATTCTATATTTAATAAGTATGTAGGTATCTATGTAAATCATGGCGATTTTGGTGAGTAACATACATTTTTAGTTTCATACTTCGAAGTAAAATATTTTTCGGAGTAATTTATTACATAAAAATTGAATTTCAAACGTGTAGTTGATTAGTTAAAACTTATAAATATTCAGAGTAGCGGACCAACATTTTTTGGGGTACTATATTGGTGTGTCAATCTAGTTGTCTCATGTCATATAATATTTATATTCGTCTTAATAAAACTAATTAACTACTGGTTCAAATTCCTTAAACACCTTTTTTCAAAATGGAAAAATGGAATTATTATAATCTACCATTTGTTTAATATTATTTTTGTTTTTGTGGAGATTAAATTACTAATATTGCAATTTTTTCTGTGAAGTAATATCAGTAGTAATAATTAATAAAATAAATTAAAAATACGATTTTAGCTAAGTAAATATTTTATGTATTCGGTTTATTTCAATACGCTAGTAATTATATTAGTAAGTTTGGCCAACATTAGAATTTCGGTTTTAGTTTTCTACTTTTATTTTATTAACTATTATTAAATATAATAAGGATGAACAAGAGTAGATTTGATTGACACAAAAGTACAGTCCAAGTTAAGATTTTGTTGTTTGAATAATTATACATCTTTGAAAAGTTTTGGGCATCGAGAGCGTCATCAAACGCGCCAGGTAGACATCTTAGAGACTGCACTGGAATGAAGTGTTTTGTCTGTAATGTTCCAAGGAATGCCACTTGGAATCTACGTGGTTATGAGTGAAAATGCTTCGAAATCTTGTAAGGTCCCGAACGTATAATGATCTTCTTTGTGTTGGTAATTTCAAGGGGAAAAACAAATATTCGTGTGCACCGCTAGTTATTCGCTATTGTCCTTCACCGCTGGTCCTTTATAATAAGACCGAATAAATTAAACTTTACGTTTCTTCGGAGTTTGCTGAACATTTTTTCAAGGGTGAAACCTATTATGATTTCTATTGTTTTTTAATTACCTCGTCTTGGCATAAACTTTTTAAATCCTTTGAATTCAACGCAGAATTATTAATTACATCAATACGGTGAAGTTACATTTTTTTAGTTTTGATGTGAATATCACGTAGGTACATCAAAATCGTATGGATAATATTATGATTTTATCATATTATAATTGCTTTGTACGGCTGTATATCTTCTGAATAAGTATTCTTAACATTTGTAAATAATCGTATTTGTCACTAATGGTTAATTTTTTGATCATTATATCAAAGGGCTTTGATATTGTCAGACATTTTTCAAAAGTATCAACATCGATTGAATGATTACCATCATTGATATCTTAGGTATTACTTAAAAATTAAAACGCAATAGAACGGATAATTTTTTTACAAAGTTTCTCCTATATTCAAACTGTTATTAAACGTTCTTTACAGTTTTACAACAATTTTTTTGACGGCTTCATTGTGGAAGGTACTTTATATAATAGCGTCTCTACTATGAAATATAGTACATCTGGGACTCATAATTTTAATGTCACCCAATCGATCCTTCCTAAAGACTGCCGAAAGCGACTAGGTCATGGAATTTACAGCATACAACTATTTTGTACTATTATGTTGGTTTTTTTTAACGTTTAGCCATAGATTTGTGGTGAAATTGAGCTAAACCCTTGTTTTGTGTTTGCTTATTGTACTCACATTATATGATAATGATATGTATTCTGTATACTCTTAATCCGTCGTAGGTAAATGTTGGTTTAACTGATTAACAATATTTGTGTTTATGTATCTATACCAGTAGTCAGTATAAAAAGATAGTAATATATGAATCGGCAAATTTTCTATCTAAATTTCAAAACTTCTATTACACTTAAGTAGTCACAATTTTCGACAAGAAACTGAAGAAACCAACGATATGCGTAATGCAAGCGCATAACTTACCTATAAAATATAAGTTATATTGTATGGCTTGAGGTGATTATACATGGCAAAATTAATGGATTGTGAATCATATGGTATGGATGGAGGGTGAAAAAATATATCTCTACACACAAACACACACACACACACACACAATATGCATCGTGTATTATTATAATAATAATAGTAATAATAATATACTATGGATAGGGAAATATAGTTCTATGTACTTTATAGGCTATGCCTTGCGTGTCGTTTTCCCGTTGCATGTCACAAACCTACTCTCGTTTGGAGGTCCGATTAGATATAATATATATACACACACACACACACACACACATATATATATATATAATACTTTATACACATACACACCAGGCACCCCTAACTACCCTCCAAATCACGTCACACTGCTACGAGAGGAAGAGGAAAAAGTCGTAAAATTATACGATTCGTAAAAACAAAAATACCTATTACACATGTACCTACATATAATATTGTATAGGTCTGTATGTGATTTACAACGGTCGCGCGCGTATAAAGAGGAACGTGGCACGGTACTTTTCTTTATTTATTTTCATGTTTTATTTTTTAACGGCTAACATATCCGTGTAGGCGACTATACTATATTTTATCAAAACGATAAGGTTTACGAACGATTCCACAAAAAAAAAAAAAAATGTTGTTTATAAAGCTGCTGCACTTTGCTACTGGTCTTAGATTTCTTATCAAAAATTAAGGTGCACTTATATGTGGTATTCCAAGCACGTATTTTAAGAGCCACCCTTCGTATTCGACTCTTGGAAAATAATGTTTTTTGTTCATCACTTACTCACAGAAACGTCCAAACCGTTATAATTTATTTACGATCCTATTTTATAAATTGACTGCACTAGTTTATTCTCTATTATATTATCAGTTATTACACATAGTGGTGTTATCATTACATGTGATGTATCAAATTTGATTCGTTTTTTTTTTAAACTTTTTGTTTTAATTATTAAACTAATATGATTATAATATTTTTTATACATTTTACCTTAAACAATATATTATTATTATAATAAGCTTAAATTAAATATTTTAATTTTATACTATTAAATAATAGGTAAAACATAGTTTACATAACAGGTTAGGTATCTTAAATGTTTAGTATTATATGTGTTTATTTGGAATCCATTTGTAATTTTAATACTTCCATAACTGAATGGTAATGTATTCATTGATTTCTCCATTCGAAATAATATTACATTTAGTATTCGTATTCACTATTAATTAATAAGTATTAATTTATAGTGCCTGACTCCTAATCATTTAGAGTGTCACTATATTATATTTTAGCAAAAGATTTAATACTTGTTTCAGATATTGATTTTAGAACATAAGACATTCAATGAGTGACATTAATATTATTAAATTAAAATTGAAATTTCATAATAGTAATAACTGTTTTTTTTCTCGACAGCTACGTATGTACTTTTATGGTAGGTTACTGAGGTAGAAAATGTTACGATAAAAAATTAAAACAGTTCTATGTAAGAATAATAAAATCATTATGTACTTATTTATTATATTATAATTTATAATATTAATAATATGCAAAAACGGCAGGTTTATGTGACTAGGTATTCAAAAATAAAGGAACGTTTCCAAAAAAACTAAAAATCGATTCTGTGTCGCATCACTTACCAATGTGGAGTATTCTATCAGTTTTCAATTATTAATTTCTTTCGAATGAATGGGTTATGTCTAAATAATAAACCTCAGTAAATAGGCATTGAAAATGAAAACGTTACCCCCGAAGAGTTTGTGAAACCGTCGGCGATGTATTAATAGTTTTGAATTTTTGATGAATGTCAAGATATTATACTATTAACAACGACCGTTTTGCTATATAATAACTTATAATAATAATAGTTATAGTTATAGTAATTGTAATATGATTGTGTAAGGAGTGTTTTAAGAGAGCAATTTTATTATATAGGTACTGTCATGTATGTAACGTAATTAATTATAATATTAATGAAGTTATTATATCATTATGTAATGGTTTATAATCATCGGTATCGACGCACTGTGCGATTACCGACTTGTGCGTTGTGCTCAATAAACAGTCTTAATTAGAACGCTCTCGCTCGCCGACGTTTTGTTGTTCCTCGTCCATGTTCTGCCGAGTAAGTGAAAACATGATAGGTACATTGGTTTTTGGGGTTTCCGATGTAATTATTTATGAATGATTTATGCATGTCAACGCAATGCTATATCGATCGCTGAAAATGTCGTATTATAATATTATTATTATCATCAAGTAATTTCAAAAAGCAATAATATTATCGTGCCAACTCGAGGTCTTTATTTGAAAAGTTTGTCGAATGCCAATAAATAATATATATGACGTGTAGATATATAATACATATACAGGTACATGAACAATGATTTAAGATAGGTAAATGGCTTTTATTTATACATCAAGAATCGTTTAAATTTACTTCATTTGACAATCAAACTGTACCCTGTGGTATGATAGTATAATGATCGTTTATGTATAATAATAATGTATATTATTTATTTTTTTATTTTTGGAATTATGTTACTCTAATCAAGAGTTTTATGTAATAAATTATGTATATACTGTATAATATGTACTACTTTAGTCATGCGAACGTGTTATTGGACAATAAATCTATTTGTGCGCGATAATAATTTACTTATTTCCATTATTATGACTTAATAATGCCATTGCATATTATAATTCATAGGACAACACGACATGGTCAGATTAATTAGCATTTTATATATTTTTAATCACCCGAATGTTACTAATGTTTTACGGCGTTTAATGTTATGCACATTTGACCTTTTAAAGGTTTCCTAAAAACGCTGTCAGATTAAAAAAAAAAATACTCAAATATTTATTCTATAAAATATAATGTACGTAATATCAAATAATTATGAAAAAAAGACGAGTTTCGTATTTATAACAATATTGTGTTCAATTATTAGGTATGAACAGTTTATTTCGATTTTTAAATAGAAAAAATGGTTAGTTCTTGCTTAAAAAAATTTGCATTGTAAACATATTATAATAAAAAAACAAACTTAAAGAATTATATTATTATATTATTATATACGGTTATAATATAAACGTTATTTGAAAAAAATAATCTTAAAGTCAATAATAATAATTTGACACGTAAAATGAAATTCAAATATTCATTATTTATTTTGAAACAAGAAAATTGACTGATACAGTTATATAATATTTATGTTATACCATATTGATTTCAAGTCAATCCAGTAAAAAAATAAATGTTGCAAACATTAAAATATAATATTTATGTAAAAAATTCGTATTATTGAGTACATTTTAAGTTTTATTTAAATACATAATATATAGGGAGTAGTCTGATTTGAAAATATTTAAGAATTAATTATGATAATAACAGGGCTTGAAAGTTGTAGGAGTTATCAGATAAATTATGCACGAAATTCTCAAAAATCAAATAAATTATATATTTATAAATAACGTTAAGCGTTTTAAAATTATGAATTAAATTTACCTCTAGTTTGGCTGGGATCGTTTTGAACGTTGTATTTTATTCATAAAAATTAATAAAGAATATAGCACAACTAAATTAAAAAAATCCACACAGCGCATGGAAAATCCAACGAAAAGTTACTTGTCTATTTTAAAATTCACCGCGTTGCCGGCGTGAAACAGAAATAATTCGGAAGCGCGCGCAATGATCACTCAACTCTCACGAATTTCGAGCATCTGCAGTATTATAGCAGTTTTCAACAACATTTAACTTCACGGTCATAAATATAATATATGTATATACTGTATAACTTATGGTTCGGGATGGAAAAATAATCAACACTTATAATGCACGAAATCGATACACATCCGTGGTCAGCTGCGGACATACTACATGTGGCGTATAGTTATATACACCGAAAACATGAAATTGCACGAGCTAATACACGTGACAATACATTTATCAAGAGATGTTCAACATACAGAGGGAGTATCAGAGAGATAGAGTGAGAGTGAGAGAGTGAGAGAGAAATTCAATTCTTTCAGAGCAGCGCAACTCCCAGTGGACCGCACAAAATGTGTAATACTATACATATACATAACAGTATAAACATATAATATATTATATTGTACAAAGGTGTAGTGAAAGTAAATACGCACACGGTGAGTGTATTGAAATCAAATGGACCGTTTCGGGATGAAATGCGTTTTTTGATCAAAAGTCATTGGCTATTTATTTTTAGCGAGCGTCGACACAACCCGATGAGGGCTCGCGCGTGGATGATAATGTTATATATACCCACCCACGCACCCAAGCACCACAAATCGCGTATGATATACCTAAAAGTCATAGCCGGAAGCTGTGTCGGAAAATGAAATCTAATAGTTTTTAACGACGGGAATACGGGATAATAGGAAAAAACCCACGAACGCATTTTCTGAAATTTTATTTTTCAATCACTACATCATTATAATATAATATTATAGGAAAGTAATATAAAATTGTATAATAATAATAATATATGCCTATGATTTAATATTAATGTGCTTATAAATTTCACGTAAAGACTTTTCCAAAAATGACTGAATTTGATGAAAAAATATCTTATTATACTATATATAATTTTGAAGTTGTATTAAAATTACAAAACCCAAAATTCATATAGGTTATCTATTTAAACATTTTAAATATAAACATTTCGCAAAAACTATTCTATATCTATTATAGGATGAAAAATAAGATAAAAAATTTAAAAAAAAAACACTACGTATGCTGATAAGGGATTTTGGAGAATTTGCGTAGAATTATGGTTATAGCGGTTAAAATTCTAAAATATGATGATTGTTCATGTGTACTTAGTATATTACGTTGAAAAAACATAAAACTTTGTAATTACGTTTATGATATAAAATTATTAAAATTAGTGAATTAAAATTTACTTAAGTCACAAATCTCGCGAATCGTCAGACAAAATTCAGAAAACATTAATATTTATTAGAAACGAACTGTTTTTGAAGAGAAATGTTGCAATTATTATGAGAGAACAAACGAATCATTATCACCGTGTTACTGCAGAGATGTCATATTAGATACGTATCTCTTTCCCGATGGTAACCACGAACTCTACGGATTGTCCACAATATACCGGGTATATGGTTGAATCAAGGTGTACCCACACACACACACACACACACACACACACACACACACGCACATATATATACACACCGGTTTTCCAGTCGCGTTTGTGCGCTACGTTCTAATTTCCTTTATGAATAATTAATCTGGAGGATTTGCATACATAGCTATGTATACGGGTGTTCGCCCCCGGCAGAATCCTATAGTGGTGGTCGACAAGCGATTGTGTGGTGTGTGTGTGTGTGTGTGGTGGGTAGGTGGGTGGGGGTAGGCAAAGGCGGTGATTTTTGTCTTGTTGTTCTTTTACACCCGACGCGTGTGTTGGCGGGTGTCGTTGTCGGCGTGCTCGATTTAAATTCAAATCCCGTCGACGTCGTTCGCGCCCGGCTATATAATAATAATAATAATAATAATGATGATGATAACAGCATCGCCCGTCTCCGAGCGTAAACTCTTTTCGGGGTTTTGATTTCGCAGACCTCTCCTATCATGCATAATATACATATATTATTATATACACGCTATATATGATGGCGATGAAGATAAAATGACAATAATAGTAATAATTTAACAGTCTCAATCATAATAATAATGAAAAATTACAATATCTGCAGCGACGAAGGTGACTGCAGTAATGCTGTGATGACTGTTTTTGCCGGGGGCGTTTTATAATATTATTATAAAACAGTCACAGCTGCGCGTTTATACCAATATTGTGATGGTAATATTATTATGCCGATCGCCGCCGTCAATGAATATATTTAGTGTCGAGTGAAGGCGGCCACCGACGTACCTAATTTTTCTTTGGGCCCCGTCGACCGTGCACACTGTCGTGGCGACAGCGCGGACTGGTGTGATTATTATAATTATATTACAATTTAAGGCGACGGTGTGAGGAGCGTGTAACATTGTTATTATTACTATTATTAATGTAAATTTATTATACGGGACGTTAGGTCTGAGCGATTTACCACCGGTTCGCAATGTTATTATAATACCTAATTTATTGTTTTATAGGACGACGATTCGATGGTGATAGTAATAATATTAATAATAATAATATCATAGGTTTCAGTGTAATTTGTTAACAGTTTATTTATTATCACGATATCTGTTAAAAAAAGTACCAGAACAAATATTATTTCGACTAATCTACTCAAAAAAACATTTTGAATTATAAATAGATGTATTATTCACGTGAGTATTTTAAACGTGACTTGAAGTCGCCATATTAACCAACATTTAACATTACATGTAGTCTGTTTGTTTCGTTCGCTGTTTTCGACTAGACTTCCAAAGTCGACGAACAATGTATGTGCATCAAGTTTTATTTGAAACTTGGTAGAAATGCAACGAAAACATATGGAATATTATGGAAACTGCTTTTGGGGATGATTCGTTTATACGGTTTATAGTCGTTCCATGAATTGTAAGTGGTTTGAACGTTTCAAGGATGGGCAACAATCAAATGAAGATGATCCATGTTCTGGAAGATGGTCGTCATACAGGAACGATTATGTCGTAGCGAAAATGTGTACTCCGTGAATAAACATTCAGTCAAGCATAAGTACTAAGACGTATTAATACACGACGTATGACAGAGTAGAATCGGCCAGAAAAATGGCGAAGTAGAATATGAATTCTTCATCATGCAATGCGTCAGCACACTTAACGTTGTCCATTCGTGAATTTTTGGCTGATAAAAAATTCCTATGTTTCCATACCCCCCCTATTCTCCTGGTTGTATAAGGCCTCTACTTTTGATTCGAGCTGATCTTTATTCCATGGTCACGTATATACAGAATACAATATATGTAAAAAATAATATAATTCACACACATTCTCAACTCACTCCTTCCTCATCAAAAAAAGTCTCCCACCCACCTGTGATGAATGCCACGCTGACCTCACTGTCCAACACATAATAATACATTGCAAAAAATACCACCACATAAAAAACCACCTGGGAATACCACCGAATATGGAAGAAGCACTTAATGAAAAAAAATATCACTAAAATTATCTTATTTCTAACCAATACTAACCTTATGAATAAATTTTAACATTGTATAAATCCTATTCCGTATTTTTAAGACCAAAAAATTTGTAATTAACCTTTTTTTCTTTTTAACTTTACTTATATCTCTTTTACACTGTAAACCTACTCCAGGCTAATGACCGGCGATGTCGAAGCCTTATTTCTAATAAAAAAAAAATATATATATATATAATTATTAATAGCTATATTAGTTATTTAATGCGATGTTTTTACAACCATAAAATATTATGTAGATATGCATATTAGTATAAAATATAAAAGTTAAATATTATAATTTGTTTTCTGATTAATAAAAATAAACAAATACCAGTATTTTCCTGAGAATTTTCAATCAATTAGTTAGTTTTCAAATCTGTTTAATACTTATTATAGGTTGCTATGTTCCTATAGTTCGTTGCTAATGGTATACTGTTAACTGTCCTACCTATTCTAGCTAATGGTTTTAAAAACGTCATGAATTACGGTTTTAATTAGAGTAAATTAAGTATATGACTCCTTTAAATTCATTCAAGTGAAAATTGAATACGACAGTTTATGGGTATTGATCGGAATAAATTGCTCTTTTATGAATTAATTTTTATCGGTTTTGAAAGCATAGAAATACATATAAGAATCTTTAAAACTCTATTAAATTATAATGATACGACAGCTCTGACAAAAATTATTGATACATCTTACGAACAGCGTTCATTTGACTAAGGGCCATAAATATTCTGATTTGAAAATTACAAATAAATTATACGATTTATTTATATGGCTAAATATCTGATTTTATATTTTCTCTGAATTATAAACTTTTAAGTCAATAGGTGAGGAGTTGCAAAAAACGTAAATATTTTTATTGATTATTGTTTTATTATTATGCCTTTTATTAATTGTGTAAAGCTGTATTATTATCACATAACTAAAATTTAATTTTAAAACCAGTAACATTCAAATTTGGTGTTTCAGACTGCAGTAAAGTGTTTTTCACATTTAATTAGTTTTAATTAAATGGCATTATATTAATATATGCATAGTAATATTGGATTAAATTACAATATTACACAATATTTGCTTACAAAAAAAAAAAAAATCAATAATATTAATATATAGCTATTATAATCATTTGGTATAAAAATTATTTCTTAGTAATTTACCAAAGGTACCACTAATAACAAATGTGACCTAACCAATATATTATTATATATTTTTATTCGAGTTTAACCCTTAATACACGAATATCAAATGCATTATTATTTGTCATCGTATAATTGACTATATTAAATATAGTTTATATAATTTTTTGATTAACTTATTAAAATACGGTTTGAAAATATTGTTATTGAGTCTATTAATGAAAGTTACCTTTGTTTTAATGAGAAAATTTAATTAATGTGAATTTAGGATGTTTCTAAGTTATGCATATTGAATTGCATTATTAGTTTGAAATATTTGTCACGTTAAAATATAATATAATTTGACAACATTTACTGTTCTAAATGAAACTTCATATGACTTTTTTAAAAGTCTAAAACATATACCTATACTATATTAGTACGTGATCGTGTGTTATAACGTCGAAAGTACACGCGATTTTAAATTGTAAACCATATCGACATAAACGTTGTAAAACTTTACAACAATTATTATTGTTGTGGTGTACAATAATCCCAACTTTATACATTTTTACAAAAAATTCATTAAAATAGTTATACAATTTTGTCGAGATCGAGTTGTGAAACACGCAAATGTGATTTTATGGTATTTAAGTGTTTGTAATAGTTTGGTAATAATATTTATTATTTAATATGTGATATTAACGTGAACCAAATAAAATATATTACAGGATGTCAGCATACTATTTGTTTTTTCTCTCTGACCATTTCCTTAGACGCCGACGAAACTGCTTAATAGCTATACTAAAGGCGTGACAATATTTTCAATAACTTTTTGGTCGTCGAATCATAAATACTTACGGATTTATGTATATCCAGGACTTCAAATATTTTGTAGTTTATAATTTTTATTACTGAAATACTCTACGAGACTTATCAAAGTTTATTAATCGATCAACTGTCAAAATAATATCAAATATCTTAATTAAATAATGTATTGATAATATTATGTTTTATGTGATACTGAATAATGAGTGCATTAATAATAATTGTAGATTAATATGAGTTTGATACAAATCTGTATCTATTTTGCCTACACGATACGCCGTCTAATATTAGAGAGAAACGTGCATTAAATAGAACGTATCAAAACACCACTGCGTATCGGAATCGCGATTTACCTTGAATACCTAGGTGGTATAGGCTAAAAGTTAAATATTATTATTTATTATACATTTGAAAGCAAATGTCTATAAATACATACGATAACGATTTTTGATGTAAAAGTGCATTAATTCTGAAGAGTTTATGAAATGAACAATATGTTTGAAATTTTTTTCTGGTCAATAACTGAATGACCATAATAATTACTATAAAAAAACTGAAATAAGTTTTTCGAATTCAATAATTACATTGAATTGTATATACTATGCACGATTATCGTAAAATTATAATATTTCTGTCCAAACTGCTGACCGTAACTGAATCGTAAGTCGATTTTCTCGAGGCCAATAATAGAATATGAGAATAATATTCTTTCTAGTTACTATCTACGTCAATGTTCTGTTATTGGTGCGCTATAAGAGGATCACGCAAAGTCAGTGGCAGAATAAATCAAATACGTGTACTTCAAGTGCGCAACGTGTGTCGGTGTGTAATGGAAAAGAGGTAGAAAAAATAGTAAAATATAACACGTTTCTCGTATTATTATTATTATTATATACAGTGTTGCACGCATACAACCGTCTTGCGAAAAATAGCATAACGTTAAACTGGCTACGCCCGATGGGTTTTCCGATTTACGATCGTACGTTGAATGATCGAACGGAGGCGGTTTGCCACCATTTGCTAACCATCCGTGGTGATGAGTAGTGGTGTTGTTGAGGGGGAGGGATAGACGACGCCGTGGCATTTGGGTCGGAGAGAACTTATTTCACCGTGTATAATATTATATATGTAGGTAAGTATATCGAAGAAGGGAATACGAAAAAGGCCAACCGTTCCCGTCATATTAGTATATAAAATATAATATAATATAATAATATTAATTTTATTCACGTCGAGATTTCCGACTTGAGTCTTCATGATATTTTTGAACTGATTTGACGTAAATATATTTTATATACTCGTTCTGACGATGACCTCCTCTCTCAAGCGTGATCGAAATCGGAGTATAATAAATAATGTAAAAATATAGTATATACCTACATGAATGATGACGCCAATTTCCAAACACCTATATGTACACATATAATATTATATTGGTGGGCTTACTTCAAAAATCCAATGTCTCTCCAGATCGCGTGAGTCTTGTTGTCTCAAAGCTCGTCAAATATAATTTTATGTCACTAGTTACGTGGGTAAGGACGCCCCGAAGAAATTTACTTCAAGTTTATAATGCTTAAGATATATCGGCCATTTTGCATTGAAACACAATTTATATTATGTTGTAATTAAATACGTACCTCGGATGTCTATATCAGTATAATATGTTAAACACAAAATCCCGATAGTATTTAAAACTTTAAATCAATTTTATGAAAGCCGGACTTTAAATTCCTAAATGCGAATCGACAAAATGATTAATGCTTTGCAGTTTGCAATGTACAAACTGGGATTAATATAAAATGTATTTAAAAAAAACATCCTTGAAAGCTAGAGCAATACAATTTACAGGGATTACATCGTATTTAAACTATACCGGTATAGGTAATATATATTATTTTATCTCGATTTCCAATTATTTATTCATTGACGTTTTAATAATTACTCGTTTTAAAAAATCGTAAAAAATTAAAAAATCTATTTGATTTTGTAAAACCATACGGGTGGATATTTTATCAGGATTATAATAACACTTGGTATACCTATGCTTTTCAATAGTTAATAATTATTAATGGTTTTTGAAATAAACACTCATATATTATTCACTTGAAATATTAATATAAATATTTAAATATTTTTACGTTGTTTCAAAAAAAAAAAAAAACCCTTAAATTAATTTATTCATATTTTATCGTTCATGTAGTTTTATGCTTGTAACATCAATGGCCCACTTTTGATATGTGTCCAAGTCTCCAAAATTATTTTGAAGTATTTTACATGGTTCAAAATATATTTTGACATTATTTTTATTCAACCTAATATTAATTTTATGATACAATTTTAAGTTACAAGAGTTAATGATAAGTTTAATTATATTGTGATTTTTGGTATGCCTACTGTTTACACGTACCTAACAGTAATTTAAAATAAAAATAAGAACCTATAGGTGTCATACTCTGAGCCAACGATTTCTCAACTATTACTAAGTGTTTAAAGTTATGTTTTAATATATTGCAACAATTAAATGTTTTTCTGTAACCTAGCTGGTCACGGTATACGCAGATCGTGTTTGGACGAAGATTTTTATTGCTACTACCAGGCTTCCTTCACAACCAAAAAACCGGCCAAAAACTTGAAACTGTATTACTCTCACATTTGTCGGGTGAAAACACAAAACGCATTTGTTATGTAAACCGTAAACGTCGAGAAACTACACTTTACCCTGCCACCGCGGACGCGTTTACCTCCACCACCATTACGTGCCATTACCGTTTAATGAACTTTCACTGGGTTAATGGTACACATTAGACTTCCGTAAATTTGATATACAATTTATTCACTTTGTAATTCACGATGTCAATGTTCTGTTGGTCCCAAGCACGTTCTGCATTAATAATTTCAGTTTATTCTTAGAGTGCACACATAATTTATTAATTGTTATTAAAGGTGCCTAATAATTATTGACAGTTATTTATGTGATCAGTTAAAACTTTTATTCTATCTATTTCCTGAACAGTTCGATTGATATGTCAAAAATAACGCGCATCGTCCATAGATTAAAACTTATTTATTTTGTGAAGCATTTTACATCACACATTTGGCGATTTATCGGATATACGATTATTAAATTTGAAAACATTGTATTTACATGATCATTGTATTACAATAAAGAATAATCGAAATAACGTGATTAACGTCTCTTTTTTAAAATTATCTGTTGTAAAATATAAACCTATAATGCTCAATATAATAAGTTTAAATTCCTTAAAATAAAAAATATATTAATTTATTTCTAAAATATACTTTGTATTCAGGCAAACTAGGTATGTTTGAGATTGTAACATATTATTGAATTACGTTTTTAAAACTACCTATTTAAATTTCATGAAAATTATAGAGCTTACAATATAATATGAAAATTAATATAAGTACTGAAAATAAAAATGTTAATTTATTTAAATACTATAATAGTGATTCAATATAATTGTAACGACGCTGATCACTAATCATCATTAATTATTTTAGATTCACTGAAAATAAACTATATAAAATCGATTAGATACAATTTGAAAAACAAGAATAGAGTATTAAACTATAAAATAAAGTGTTCACAACTGAAAAAGAAACATAAAAACGTGCACAATCAACATGGAAATTTTTCAAAGTGATAATTGAAATTATTTGAAGCATTTACAGTTGGTCATAACTCATAAAATAAGGTAGACTAAGCTTATAGAATTCTCAAAGATGATGTATTTTAAATGTTTAACTAATAATATAATAATAAATGGTAAATTCACTCAAATCAACTTTTTAATTATTCCTTACATTATACTAAAATATATTGCTATTATATATTTATGTAAATTATGTTATTAATTATTAAATTTTTAATAAATGTATAGGTAATTTAAACATTTTTGAAATTAATGTGTCTATTATTAGTTAATTTATAAATAAATACCTGTCATATATGAATTTTGTCTATAGATTATTAAAAATTATTTATTGAAATATTATTTGATTCAATTTGAGTAGGTATAAACACTTTTATGCTATATGAGGTATTATATTATATATCATCGTAGATTACAATTTACAACGTAATATGAAATCGTCTATTATAGGTGAGAATCGCATTAAGTTTACTTTTGTCTTAAATTTGATTACTTATAGAGTTTTGAGATTTCCCATGTGAAATCGGAATAGCCTCGAAAATTGTGTAAACTTTTACGCAGAGTTTGTAATTGAACTTTATTGGCAAAGCCGTTCAACGTAGTGTGACCAAAATCATTCAATATTTCACTAGAGAAAACATAAAATGCGTTGAAAATTCAATGAGTTTTCGTCTTTGCTAGCTACAGTGGTGAACATCGGAATTCTGAGAGAGTCGGGGTGAGTAATAATTCAAAAGGTCCTTTGTTAAAGAGTCATCTCGTCAGTAGAGTCAAAACTCCGTGCTGACAAATCGGCGTCCATTAGTTAGCTGGTGCAGAAGCAGCAACAGTATTATACGGGTGGTTGTCATATTTTTTTCTCTCGCGGCGGCGCGCACTACTCAAGAATGAAAAATCATTTGTAAACCGTACGCAATCCGAACGTAAAGGAATATTAATGACACGAAGTTGAAAAAAATAAAACTGATTGGTTGAAATAAATAATAACACGTCCGTCGTCGTGTACGTGATGGAATCCGATTAAAAAAAAACGTATCGGTCAGGCCGATAAGTCGCGATAGATAGTAACTATAATATAATATACACTCCATTTATTATGTTTTTTTTTCGTTTCAGACTCTGTTGAATATTTTTTGGGGTTAAAATTATTACGAATTGACTAAGCGGCACCAACCTTGTGAAAGGGAAACCGATGCTTTTAGCAACAGGCAACAGTCAGTGGCAAATGTTATTTAATAAAATATAAGAAAAATGTGTCCAGCGACCAGAATTATAAGGGAATATCGTGTCATCGTATTATTATTATTATGTACAGCTGTGATGACTAATGCGTTTATTTTGTATAGGGTATCCAACGACGACGGCGGGCCCTTTGCAAAGGTTCGTTACGCACCAAAAAGGTCACATATAATCGTTTACCCGGAGGAGTGCCGGTGAAGTGAAGGTGCACGTCTCGTATATCTAGACAAGGAGAAAAAAATACCTCTACTCTTTTTATTTATTTATTTCGTTTTTATATTTTTTATTTTTGCAGTGTCGTCCGACTTTTCGCTTTTGCTGGGTCCATTTGTCGGTCCGTCGGCCAAATGATAGATTGCCAAGACATCTCTTCCGCCACACCACACCCACTCGACCAGCAGATACAGCTCAAAAGACAACCCTTCACCACCACCATGATCAGACCCACCTTCGATCTACGTCCAGAAGGTTTCTGGACCAAAAAGCTTTCTAAAAATACTGCAAAAACAGAATTTTCGCGATGCGCGTAAATCATATACGCACATACACACAAATACATTAATGGCAGAGAGACTAACTTCTAATCATTTTCTGGTCCTTTTAAGAATACTGTGCCGGTACCGTGATTAAAACCCCGGAGCTCTGAAGTAAAACGCTTTGACGAATATTCTTGATTAGTAACGAGCATCTGTTCACAAAAAGGCTTGCCATGCCGCCGTTTTCCAAGAATATCGTCAACCAAAGTTAAAAGAGAAAAATACGGTCGGTGGCGTATACAGAGGAATAGAGGAGAAAATAGAAAATGTTTCAAAAGATATCCTGGATTGTTGGTGCGTTTTACGTAAATTAAATAAAAATCGTTTATATATATATATATATATATATCGTCTATATATCGCACTATTCAAACAAACTACGAATACGATTGGTAGTGGCAAAACACAAGGTACAAACAAAATACCTTGCGTATGTTTAACATGAAGTCAAGATAAACGATCAATATACAATGAAGTCTGACCAAATCATGAAGTAACTACAAAGCTACCTATATAAAAAAAAGTATAATCTGATAAAATAAATACCTACTATATTATGCTCTGTATGAATATTAATTAAATGCACATTAATAACCCGTTAATGAAATACAATATATTTGTATGAAATTATTTCTGTATAATATATAATTTATTGATCAAAGTACGAAATGTATAAAATATTATTATTGCATAATTTGAGTAAAAATATCAAAAATAATAATATCATCTAATTCAAATGTGTAATAGGGCATTTTTCTTTTATTTTACGTTTTATTGATGCCAATCTAAATTTTATAAAAATTAGTATTGCTTAAATTCATTATATTAATAATTTGATGTACAATAATTTGATTATGATGCAAAACGTTGCATTAAAATATTTGGGTGTAGATATGCATTTTTAATTATACCAAAAACAAGATGTTAATCAAATACTTTAATATGATATTACAACTATACTATTTTTAAAAGGTAAACATTCATTTTATTCCAAATAAAAGTATATTTTAGAAGTTAATTTTGATTTTAATGTTCATACACGCTTTCGGTGTATAAAATGATGTTCAAGTGTCAAAACGGTGTGTTATTTAGGTATTTTAAAACGCATTTTATCATCTAATTATACCATTATTTTGACGCGCGCAACAGTATTAAACTACCATATCGTTTACGTGTTATAGTGATAAAAAAAAGAAAAGTAGCCGACCGTGATAATCGCATTTGCAAGTTGCTCGTGTACCATCATAGTACCTATTATACAGTTCGGGACTTTGAGGCTGTGGTGGTGGTGCATTTCAACTGCTTTCGCATCAATCACACTATACATCGTGGGTGCAGGCGGCTCTCGTAATAATCGGCAATGGTGTTTGCCATGGATGAGTGAGGTAGGGGGGCGTATGGTAGACCAACGCGACGTGGCTGTTAGGATATGTGGTGGAGGTTGTTGTAACGGCGAAGTCAGGGGAAGAGACGGTCTCGTGAAATATTTTCGATAAGACTGAAACGATCGGGTGGTGAGGTGAAGTAGCTGAGGAAGCACCGGCGCGTCGCTATCCATCACGTGGTGGTGGTGCGAGCGATGCAGTTTCGTGAGGGAGCTGAGTATAAAACATGAGTTTCGTCTCATACACGCCCGATGGAGGTGGCGGTGGCGCCCGAACGTTGATAAAAACACTCACGCGTTGTGTTTCCGGTTTAGGGGAGAGGTGTATATTCTTGGTGTGTCTGGTGGCTGGTTAGATGGTGGGGAGCGGGTGAGACCCAGGATGATAGCAGAGTACGCCTGCCCACCCTTTCCCACTCATCAACATTATTTTTAAAGGAATGTGACCTTTTTTTCCACACCCCTTGCCACCACCGGCACCACCAGCACGACGGCACCGAAGTTCATCCCCGCGTTTTAGAGCAGCAGTAAATGGGCCGACGCGAGAGTTGAATACAAATATACCTATATATTGTATACACACATCAAAATCGGGTCGAATCTCGGACGCACATACACAATAACTGACACGTATATTATTATTACGTGCTGGGCGTAAAACGCTTCTGGAAAAACTTAAACTAAAAATATCACCCGTGTGGCGGGGTGATAGGATGGGTTTATATAGAGTTTTCGTAACGCTATACCAGTGAAAAATCGATGGACAGCAAATAATTTGTCGAGTAAATAATATATATGTATATATATATATATATTTATATCTTATATACTCGCGTTCTACACAGATCGACTGTCTTAAGAGACAGAAAGGGGGAATGAGGGTGAGAGAGTGAGTGAGAAAGAGAGAATGAGAGAGAAAATGGTTTCAGTTTCTCTTTTGCTTGAGTCATTTTGTTTTTCTTTGCCGTTTTATCCTTTCATCACGTTCGACACCGTTCGCCCACGTATGAAATTCAAATTCCAAACGCAATTACTAGTTTTTTTTATTCTATTATTTATGACGCTAATTTCTGGTTACGTCGACTTTTAAATTTTAAATTATGTTTCGCAAAATCGTAGAATTGAGACTAGAAATATAATCGTCTGATGGTTTGATTCGCAACAGCGTCTGTCAAATGTAAAAACCAACTTTTAACATCACAGCAAACAACTCAATAAACTATATAGTATACTATTCTGACGTGTTATTTTAACTGAACATTTTAAATAAATAAACACTTACGTTCATCGCCAACATTAATCACTAAAATCATTTTAACTAATTTTTATTACTTCAGAGAAAGTGCAGCGTATAAGAATTAAAAACATACTAAATCTATAAGTCAACTTTTGTGGGCTGACTATTTGTTTTAATATTATTTCATCAAATTCTAATACATTTGTCAAAATTTCTGAATATTATTCAATTATAATTAAGTACACAATAGTAACCGATAGATACTTTCAGATTGAATTCAATTTCAGACTTTATTGTTAGTCAAAATTTCTGAGAATTCTTATGCGTGACGAAAAGTTACTTTACCATATTAGTAGTAATTGTAATTTTCTGGGTCAGAACTTTGAAACCTTATAAAGCGTAGGTATAACACTTTTAAATAATAAATTAATAGCGATTTTTTTTTTAAGTTTCGTTCTTCCGTTAAACAAGCAAACGTTTTTAATGATTTGAAATATGCAGGTCAAAAAAGTTTTTAATGTTAGGTTTTAACAGTGGCCGCTGATTATTATATCAGTTATGTATCAGAAATCACATGACAAGTTATTTTTTTACAAGGTTTGCATAGTTAATAGTACAACCATGTAGATATATATTAATGTGTAGAAATTAAAAGTGTTATTTATATACTTAGTTAATTATTATATTTGATAACTTGATTTTGAAAGCACTAAGAATATTAATAAAATATTTTAATTAACATAATTTTTAGTATAATTCCAAACAAATTTGCCAATCATTTAATTTTAAATAATTATTAGATTAACTTTATTTATGTTTACGTTAAATGTTTTTGTGGTATTCAAGTATATACGAATTGAAAACTATTTATATAATTGCAGCATTTTTTTCTATTTTAAGCATTAATTCTAACCTAATATTCAATAATCTTATTACTAACCTATTGGTTTATAATCATTATAGGTAGATAACACTGCATTTATACTATAACGATTAGTGCACTATTATAGCATAAGCTGACTGTAAATCGCGTATAAGTCACACAACTAATAGTGCAAATCATTTTACACGATACTATCATATTATATTATATATCGTTGATTATTATAATATATTATATCAAGTTAAGTAGTGTGTCAATTCGGAAATCGTAGCTATAGTACTGTACCGTATAATGAACAATATAATATTTGTTATGCTTTCAAATAGTCAATATTCTGGGATTCAACAAAGCGTTTCGAAAATAAAGCCAAATTTAATTCGAAAACAAAACAGACGGGACGAAAGCCAATGTTTTGCTCTCCCCAAACTCACTCACGTGGTATACCGCGATACCTCAAATAACCGCAGCCGCGAGTGCAGTTTCGGCGGAAGGGTCGTGACGACGTCCAAACAAAAAGCGCCGACGGCCTCAATAAGTCCACTCCAGCGGGTGAGGAGTAGGAGAAATTCACGCCGTAAAGGTCGGGATTCGGGACAGGCGCCTCAAGGTCTGTCGGCGGCACTATATAAATAAGCGTATTATTGCCTACGGGAGGCGGTGGCAATAGTCGTTGTGTTCGTTCCACTCTCCTTCGCAACCTTTGTGTGTGTGTGTGTGCGAGTGTGCAAACTAATGGACTACACGAATATCGTACGAGTGTGTGGCGTAATAACAACACACCGCCTGAAGAGTGAAGTGGCCGGTCCGTTAAGTTGATTATTACCGGGCTCGGACGGACAGATTTAATTGGTATACCGTGTCCGGCGGATACGGCAAAGGCGACCATGCGTGTGAGAAGCCTTTATCGGATTAATATAATACTCGCAGCACCCATATACACACCGCATGCACGCACACGCAAACACACACGCAAACATACACACACACACACGAACGCACGCACGCAATAATGTAATAATTTCCCTCCTCCACGGCTGGCGACAACGACTGGCAAATATAGTTGCGGCAATGTATGGGAGCTTGTTTTACCGTCGACAAGGATTAGCGTTAGCTGTAGCCTGTGGTAATGATGGTGATGGTGGATGTATGAGCGGAACTATTGTGGATCTATCCGTTTCTGGAATTATGTAAAATTACTTCACCTTTTATTTTTAAGACCAATGCATTGGACATAGTATTGTTTTTTTTTTTTTTTTTTTAATTTAAAGTGTTTCTTTTATTATTCATCATTTTGTCACATATCTATAATGTTCAGGTGTAATATTATAATTTATAAGTTTATAACATTATACAGTTAGGAATGTCATTAAATTTCAGTGAAAAATATATCATTTATTTTATTTAAGCTTATCATTTATCAATATTAAATTACTATTTTAATTATAATTTTGACGTAGTTAATTAATTTCGGTATTATCCAAAGATATATTTAGGTTATTACTATTCATATTTATATCAAAAAAGATATTATTTTCATTCAACATAAAATAATTAAGCTCTATCGGAAAATTATGAATGGTTCAGTCTTTCTCGAGCTGTAAGGAATTAATATGCATTTTTCATCAACACCAATACTGAGAACGTATATCTTGAAACCAGCCATCCTACTACAATACATACTATATTTGTGTTCAAACATCCTATCTTCCGGTCGTGTGGAGTCCATATCATGATAACACAAATAACATCAAAATCGTCTACCTCTCCCGGAAAACCCGCATCAAAGGCCGTCATCGTGTCGTGTACAAACTAATTCAAAACTCATCAACCTTGACACCAAATACACATAGATGCAGAGATCCAAGCCTGGAGAGGGTGATGTGGTTGTAGAGCGGTACAAACCTCTTCTACCAATAACCAAATGATAAGTCAAGCACACTGATTTCGAGTGTCCAACCACATATTATTTCAATAACAGTTATAACTGTTATAAGTTATTATTAATAACATGACGTGTACAGTATTGTTTTCACCCTCTCCTGCCATAAATATTAGCTATTATATCATTGCACTTCTATGAATAAAATACTATTATAGTTATGGGAAACAACGACGACACGAAGAACTATTATACGTCCTATCAGAAATCTTACACAATTAATCAAGTTCGAATCTATAAGTATAGTATAGCAACTAATATTTGATGATAATACTATTAATTATGGTTCTAATTTATCATAACTTATAAACAATATATTATATGTAATTGTGTTTTATTAGGTACTAGATATTTTCCAATTTTTCCTTTGAAGATAAACATTTAATGAATAATGAAAATATAATCAATGAATGAGTGATTATTATTCAGCAATCTAAATTAAAATCATAATTTTATAGATTTAGATATAAACTATTGTATATATGTGTAACAATTATGTAAAAAATATCTAAAAATATAAGTACTTATAATCATTATTGTTATTTTCCAATAAATTTCTTATCTAGAGTACTATATAAATAAATTTTCATTCAATCACCTAATATGATAATATTTATTTACAGAAATATTTTGAAATATTTGTCACACATACTTTTTGTATTCCCAATGTACTATAAATTCAATAGCTTTCCACCGTAAAAATAATAAAAAAAATTTATATTTTTGCTTCAACTTTCGAGATATTTAAACTCTCAGGGGGATGGTTTTTAACGGGTAAAAGTTTATAGGAGAACTTTGGTCTGATTTTTATATTTGGGTCGTTTATCCTGTATCTATTCTATTTTGTACCGTAAATAACTCTACGATGTAAACCAATTCGGTAGAAGGGTGTTCTAAGTTCCAACATACACTTGGAATCGAAATTCGACACGTTTTTCTACTTTTACGAAGTGGATGAGGGTGAATCGTTGATATTTCTCGAGAGGGAATGTGCTCTCCAATAGTGCCATATAAAATACGATTAACACACGATAACAGTAGTGTAGTGGTGGCAATGGTGATCTAATAGATTTTGAAGAAAACGCTGGATACGTTGAATTTACGATGAGGAAAAACCCATACATACATTATACAAACATGAGAAAATTCCTTCAACAACAATTTTACTGTTTTTTTTTGTACAAAACATAACATTTTTATCAGTTTCTGGCTATTATATCACGAAATCCATATTATAATATTATACTGTAAATAATTTAAAGTTTTTATTTTTAGTATACGTTTACAGAAAGCTGTATTAGCATGATAATGTAAACGGCATAGTTTACAGCCAAACAATATTAATTGCCGATGCCGGTATGGACGGCGAGAATTTGTAATTTGTGTGTCCCGGAAACTTAACACCCAAAATTATTTCCAGAGCAATGTATTTTGATCAAATCTTGAAATACCAAAATGGTTTATAATAATATCGAGAATCATGAAGTGGCGATTGTACGCCTGGACGTCTAACTATAACATGGCGATCGAATGACCATGCATGCGTCTGTGAATATCATGAAATATTTTTTTCACAAACGATTTGGGCAACAAGATTACGAGAATCAGATATCGAATTTAGGTCAGATAATTCAACGGCTAATGGTCCCTAAGCAATTACTTGGCTGAACTAACGGGTTCACCACAATTCTTTGGACCATGACGACGAATCAGGCCATGTGTGGGTCATGAGTGCGCAGTATAAGGGACGAAAAAAAAAGAAAAAAAGGTGAAAGGATTTTGTTTCGGTGAAAACGACCTTTAATTACAAAGCCAACCCGTAACCCGGAACAGTTGCAATTAGTCACTTTTAGACCTGCTGGGCCCGACATTATATAAGTATATAACAGAGAAATTCGTTGAACCGATGAGAAATTTGACCGAGCTAACTAAAGAATGATTTTAGAAAAATCATAAACACTATTTTATAAAACTAAGTTTTCATTTATAAAAAGTTACATTTTAACTTATATGTATTATAATTTTATGACAGATGGTATTATTTTGTTTTTATTACGAATAAATTATTTTATAAGAATTTTAACGATCAAAGTATCGAAAAAATTATATATTTAATTAGATATTGGATTTTATTTTTTGACCTAGTAAAGGTAGAACATTTTTCTTGAAAACTTCGACTTTAGGTGGCTGCTAACGTTATTTAAAACTATATTACCTACATAATATACAAGAACTTAATTTTTGAGGCCATGCTATACAACCACGTACGAAGTATTAGCTATTAAAATATGTGTTATTAGAATAGGTGCATATTTCATTTGGTTGTGTTAATGACGTAATGTGCGAAAGATATAAACCACATAATTGAAATTCTTAATCACAAAATGTCTAGACTTAAGGTATAAAAAATTACTAAACATATTGTAATTAAATTTAATAATTGAATTGTTCTATTTGTAAGATATAGCAAAAAAAACAATTTCTGAGTAAAAATATGATAAAACAAATTACAACCACGGAAACAGACAGATGGCCGTTTGGGTTGAGTACGATATAATTAAATAACCTTTTTGCGAATTCTGCACGTATATGGATTAAGTTTCCAAATATTTGTATTGTTTCGATCCCGTTAGTGCTTAATTTCTCAACTCAATTCATTGGGTTTAGAGCACCTATTTAGCTATTTAGGGTCTGTCGCAAAATACCATTGGGGTGCTAATATGTTCGTTGAACTAGAACAATCATACTATATTATTGCACAATGGATCTCAACGGTATCTATTTAGTTTTAGTTTTGGAAAAAAAAATCGTTTATTGGTAGTAATATGAAAATAATTTATTGTATTATTAAAAATGCATTAGTTTGATTGGATAATTATTTACAGAAGAGATAAACTGACAGAAGAGAAATTTTTTTTTCAATTTTACGGAATGCGAGCTCAATTCGACCAAAAGATTATTATACATGTTCAAAATAAAAGTTTAAATATATTCATACTATTTTATACGAGTAGGATGAATAAGCTCATTAAAGTGTGTAGCAGTGAATACATAATATAAAGGTAGTGTATCCTGTCGGTACCTAATACAAAGCTCTCAGCAACTATTTCAATTTGATATGTGTTAACGCTCACTACAAGATTATACTTTTGTCTAAATCGAAATTTCACGAAGTGTTATTTACGCAACTTAGAGTTTTAGCAACTCATATATTATACCTATTCTAAAAATTATATTAATTTTAGTTAAAACATAACACATAATTTATGAACAAATCCCGAATTGTATGTGAATATAATAGTAAGTACTATCCTAGACGTTGACTTAGTTGTAAACAGTTTCAATAATTGGATTTTTATGTTTGACTTAAGAAATGTTGAACATTGAAATGTTTGGCACCTTTAAAGTGTATACTTGCTATCAAATTCATTTGTATTTGATTTTTTTTGAAAAATACACAGGTGAATACACCAAGAAACCAAGAAAGGTATGTGTCTTTGTACACACGAATACATGATTGAGTTATCTAGAAACTATATACGTATGTAAACATCAGTTACGCAAACATATATCATATAAGTCTCATATTATAAGAGATAGAAATAGGTATTTCATAAATAAAACTACAAGTTCATAGGCGAATATTAAGCGCTTTTTACAAACATAAGCTCAATAATTTAAGTTTCATAATAGTCGTAGGTATCCTAAAGTTGACTATAACTATTGACATTAAAAAAAAACTAAATATTTACTGCAGATTTAGCTTTTATTTTATAATTCAATAATACTATTTTATAATTTGTTATATTAAGATCCACATAGAAAGGTTTGAAAAAGATTTTACTTCTTTCTATTGATATTATGAAGGTATCTATCTAAAATTATTTCATTTATCGCACAATAAATAATTTGGTATAAAATTGAAATTAATTTGCGATTAATATTTTCCACTACGTTCAACTTTATTACATAAATGCGTGACATTGTTTATGCAGAGTTTAATATCTTCAAGTAATAGAGTACCTAATTACTAAGTGAAACTTTAATAAGATATTTGCAAATAGTGAAATATAGCCAATACTTATAGCAAATAGTAGATTGATTATTTTGTTTCTTTATGAAAGCAAGCTATTTATTATTTTTAATTAAAATTAAATTATTGTTATTAAATATTATTTTTTATAGTGAATAGGTCATAATTGTCATTAGTTTGAATAAATACTAAAATTCATTTTATATGTTTTTGCAAGAAAAGTAAATATTTAATAAAATCATAGTACAAATTTAGAAAAAAACAAAATATATTATTTTGTTTTAAGTTAATTTATATTTAGGACAAATATTTTAGTTAAATGCTGTATTTTAATTGTTTTCGATCGTCTCCAAATCACCAAGTTGGTGCCGAGAGTAAGGTTTAACATACCGATTTAATGTACCTAAGTGTTTTGGAGTTGAAGAATAAAAACAACCTACGAGATATGAAAAAAAAAATTTAACGAAGAAAAAGTAGATATTATTATATTAATTACAAGTGTAGTCCGTTTATATTGTTTGTATAAGGTTGTTAATTGTTTAAAAATAAAACGATCATACTAGACTGATTCCATCTTTGGATTTTGATTTTTGATTTTAGTTGTTTTGCATGAGCAAAATTTAATGCTAGGTTTTTTCTCCAAAAATGTAATTAATTACTCATACATAATTTACAATACAATATTCAAATATCTAAATACTAGAAAATTAAGAAGATATGAACAAAACATAGAATGAAATGAGATTAAAATGGTACAAAATATTGTTAATTGCATCTACACCGTGTTTTATTCACACTTATTAAAAACTAACATAATATATGAAAGTCAAAAGCATTAATAAAATGTGAACATAGTTTTAGTTTTAGAAATTCAAAAATGAAAACATTTTTTTAGCTACCTACATATATTGAAAACATCATAACTCGGACGCTTTTAAACTTTTCAAAACATTCTTGAATCTCAGGAATTGAAACTTGGATGTTTCGATATTTTTTTGCAAAAATAAACATATACATAAATAAAATTGTTTTATCAACAAATTTAATTAAACTAAATAAACAATTAGGTAGTTTATGTATACCGTTTAATGCGAGTGGTAATATTATTAAATTGGATAAAATTAAAAGATATGTAACAATAAGATTGTTAACGACGAAAATATGTAATAATTCATTATTCTTCTTCAAATGTCGATATTATATTTTAGTTGGGTTTCATAAGTACTCGCGGAATAAAATATTAAACTTTATTAAGAAATTATTTTTGTAATTTTCTATTAAACGTTCTAGAGGATAATAATCCCTAAGGATGCAAAATATTTTCGACGAGTATCTAATAATATATGCGATTATATTTAACTATTAAACCGTACATATTTTATTATATAGCTGTAGAGTTAATATCGGTTAGTAATTTACGATACAGTTAAATGTAGGTAACAGCTGATAATAATGAAATAAAAAAACAATATATTATGATCATAAATTATTAAAAAATGTATAGAGTAAACTTCCATACCAAAAATTCGGAATTAGGAACATTTTGAAATTCGAAATTTGAAATTTTTAGATATTTTTGTGTCATTTTATGTTTTTTTCTTTTTATTACTTTTTTTGATTTAATAAATTAAAACTTCTTACGCTACCTCTTATTTTTTAGTTTTCGTCTTTATAGATATAAATATTTTATATATTCTATACAAAAGTGATACTTAATTAATAATATCATTAACTTAAAACAGCTCACTTGGATATAATATTTTTAAATTATGATTCTTTGGAATACTTGTTTTAAATTTTGTACCTAATGTTTTAGTAATCGTTATGCAATTTTAATGTTTTGTTGAAAGCTTTAGGGATTTATAGTACGTTTATTTGGCGTTATTAGAATTTGAAGTGAACAATTGAGATTTTCTAGAACACTTAGAACTTAGAACCCTTGTCTTAACTTATCAATTTAATAATTTATTGTATAATAGTCAAAATATCTGTGAAATTTTCAAAAATAATTTTCAGGACATTCCAGTACATTGAGGTGAAAGCTAGGGATATCTACGTATATAATAGGGGTGACTATTCCGGAGTGCCAATATAGCTACATGGCAGACACAACGTCGTCATTTTCGAAAGTTTGAAACGCCCTAAGAATGGTTGCGTATAGGTTCTGAAAATGGAAACCATTCAATTGATTTGTTTGCGTAAACCCTTCGGTTACCGATTGAACCAAAAACCAAGTATGTATATATTATTAACAGGTATATGAGTGCGTAGGTACCGAGTGCGGTTTACCGTGTTTCCGGTTCGCAGGACCGCAGACGACGGCGACGACTATAACAACTTTGGCGGAATGTCCGAACCACGCGAGTTCTCTTGCTACGCCACCACTGGTCGGATTTCATTGTCAAAGACCAACGACGTTCTCCAAGTTTTCATTGTTCACATTTTAGTTTCGTCTTTATCACAGTGCAACTATGTGTTACCCCCGCAAAGGTTCGGTACACTCGGGCACTCACTCTTATAAACATCAGTAGAACTGTACAATAGAATATAAACTGTGAACCATAGGATAATGTTGTATAGACGTAAACACACACACACACATTTGTACGCCCACCACAACCACGGAATTTCGTTAAACTATGCGAACGATCCTACACAGTGGCGTTTTCGACGTCTGGTGCTGCCGGCGAGGACCATATGGGTTTTGCCAGGAATTCGGTACACGGTCATTAATAGGACCCCTCCGCATACAGATCTTTGGCATATATTCTGATATCTCCTTTGCTTCCAGTTACAACGTGAAAAATCGTAAACGTTCTCGAATTCCGATCAGCCGGATGCTACAGTTGGTATATTATTGTCGATCTCGAAATCATTACACGTACTGCATTACAACTACATTCGTAATTATTATAGTTATTATAACCGTGATAATAATAGTTGTTTTATAATACTATCATTGTTTATATCATTGAACAAAGTCTGTACTGTTGAGTTGCATCCCTTCATAATCAATAATGTGCTTTTATAATCAATTTCAACTATTGTTCGCACTGCCGTGAAATATTCAGATGTATCGACAGTTTATATCATTTTATAAATATTATGAAAAATGGTCAAGGATAGAACATTTTATTTTGTATATTATCATATTATATCGTAAATATAGTGGTTTTCAACAAAATTTCAACCTATTGGGACATAATATAATAAATGTTACATAAATGAATGGTATAAGAATAACTACGATTGCCATTAGCTATGAGTAGTATAAAACAAATAGAACTAACATGAAAAGTGAAATGTAATAAAAATGCACCAAAAAAGTAATAACAAATTCTTTAGAAAATTACTTATGTAATTTGAGTCTCCTATAATCTAAAATATAGTATTTAGGGATGAATTGAAGAAATTATCATATGGATTTAAATATTTATCATACCTACCTATGATTTGAATTTTTAGCTTATCAAATATTGGTTATTGTACAAACAATTTAAACTACGCCATAGTCAAATTCACAATAAATTGTAAACGTAAATTACGATTAAGTATATCGAATACTGAAAATTAAGCATCGTTATACAAACGCGTCTATTAACATAAATTTCTTATTGTTCAAGCAAAAAACTATTTAAATTCATGTACACTGTGCAGTATTTTTCTTAATTTATAATAATTGTTTAATAAACGTTCATTGGGCGTAATTAAAACATTTTGTAACCTACAGATTAATTGTGTTTTTATAAGTACCTATCCACTATCAAAATACCATAGTTTTTTTTTTTTATCTACTGTTTTACATCATCAACTCTGACCCTTCTCCAGAACTTGAGTTCACAAAACAACCTCAATTTAGATAAATCTGAATGAGCATTTTAAAACAGGGTAGATTATTTATCTCTAGGTCGTTTGACACTAAAAACTGGGAAGGGTGTGTATTCGTGTCTAAGGTGATAAAAGAAAGCAACAGAAAAAAAGAAAAAGGCATCGCGACAAGAGAGGCGTACATTTCGTTGAAGCAATAATTGAAAAAAAGAGCGAAAAAAATTGTTTCTCTCTTCGGCGTGGTGTATAGAGCACAATAAATAATCCCCCTGCTCCCATGTCGGTGCGAACAAGTGATTACGGGTAGCGTGCCTGTTGGACGTTATAGTCGACAATCGATACTTAACCTAACACAAGAAGACAATATACACGGTGGCACATCATTTACACTATGTGGAATTCGGCAAAAAGCTAAATTAACTCGTATAATGTGTTAAACCTACCTCTTTTTAAATTTCATAATGTTTAAATTTCATTATAATAATTAATAATTATTAACATACTGTTTTATACCTTCATACCATACACCTGCTGCAGTCACAGTACAAAAAATTGGCCACACGTGTATTTCTATCATCATAAACGTCACTGAAACGTACTGTGTGCACTTTTACCTTCTTGAGTATGATAATTTACGTAGTAATTTTAATTAGAAACTTTTGTATAACAACAAAACGTCCCAAAGGTTTCCATCAGTAAGCCATCAAAGTTTATAAAATCACTCTGGGGTGTGTTAAATTTTCATTTACAAAATAATGAATATAACTCTAGGTTCTCCAAGTACTTCTGTGTTAATATTTTAACGGTGTACCTAATGTTTGTCTGTTTATCTTTTAGTCTTTTAGTTAAAGTTAATTATTATTTCAAACAAATATCGTATATGTTGATCGCTTGTAATCCGTATTTTAAAAACAGTTAATTGATGCAGAAGAATGATATATTTTAAAAAAATATTACATTTTTTTAAGTATTAAATTACTTACTAATAAATATAAACATAATGGTCCTAAACTTGAATTCATATAATATCTAACAGCGGTATACAACGGCAGTGCATATAACCTATACTCCGCGCGTGACATAATCGAGTGAGTAGGTACTTTTTAAACTACAATAATGTAGGAATTCAGTAGAACATCATATAATATTATTTGGTTATAAACTTCCTGCTGCCAAATGTATTTGTGATCGAGACATGGCAAACTTGCCTCAAAGATATCAACATTTAATTCATCATCTGCCCTCACAAGCGCTTATAGAACTACTTAAACATTCCAAAATAGTTATGTTTCTGTTCAGTTATAGGTAAGTAATGATTAATTAACCAAAATCGTAGAATTACTTATGTAAATCCGTTGCTACTACAATAACTACTACATACCATCTAGAATTCTAGACTGCAATAGTTTTCAAACAATTTCTCTCAGTATCTGGGAGTTTAAGAGATTAAGTCGTATATTTTAAAACGATATTTGTTAGCCATGCGGATTATTGAAAAAATTAATACAAAAACTAAACATGTTCATCAATCACATTTCATTTTATTCGATAGATTGAGTTTGCGAATTTAGACGGCCGGTTGTCAATCAGATATACAAGTATATTGAGTTTAACAACAAAGAGTTGTAAACAGTCTGCATTGGTCAATACTTCGTGAACTCGTAAAGGTGGTACATTCGAAATGTAAACAATAAATTGAAAATGACAAGGAAGTGTGTGTGACCTCTTCACGAAAGGTGACTGTAATCAAAAAATATTTTCTGAGAAAAATCGTACTACATGCTTTTAACAAAACCAATACAAAATAATGATGTTTTATTAATACAAATATAAATTTAACTAAAAAAATATAGAGGAGTTAACATATTTTACTGTAACATTATTTTTTAATACATGACGTGTAAAATAAATAAAGAATATGTTTGAATATAATAATTCAACTCATCGAGACAAATCTTAAGTTTACATATTATTTTTAATTCATTCAGGGATCTCGGACAGATTCGTTTTACGTAAATAATATTTTGAAACAAAAATAATATACCGAAATATTTGGTAAACAACTACTACATGAGAATATTATAGATATTATTTTTCTCAGTAAAAATCATTTCATATAATAATTTACGATGCATCAACGAGGATGGACGATTACGTGCGTACAGTGGAGTGATTTGTTTTTTTTTTTTTTGAGTAAATGCTCTTAATACATCATGATGTATAGAAACATAATATATACATATAGGTATAAATAAGGATTGGGTTTTTTCATTCGATTTTTCGATAGCATATCTTTTTAATTCAAAGTGATCATTCTTTTTTTTAAGAATAATAAATAACATTGTAATAATTTTTAAAAAATTTCAGATATAGATAAAGTTAGATATATAGTAAAAAAAAAAGATTCCAAGTTTGGACTGATTTGAAAAAGTACGAGTAGTTAGCAATATAAATTATTTATTCAGGAAAACGATAAATTGTTTATATTTTGTTACATATTATAATTTTTTTGCTACCGTTACTGCATGATAAACAAACGATATATTATTTTTCGTTTAATAATTACATAAAAAATCTATGCACATTAAATCTCTATCAGAAATATATAGGTAGAAAGTAGTAAGATACATACACTGTTAACATTATATTGAGAGGACCGATGATAAATATTTGTACTATTTTAGTAATAAAGGACTATACTTGAGAATCCTTAAAACTTTTAACTTAATCCTTACGAAATTCACACTCTATCTGATTGTACTACGATCAGATATAAAAATAATATAATGACGCTATAGATTTAGAATGTATAATATGTTATTACGATTGTGACAGCATCATACGAGTAATACAAAGCAGCAATAACGATGCACAATAATAATAACTGATATTTTTTTGTTTTCATTGATTTTGATTCCGGCAATTATGGCCACTAGCTATTATAGGTGGTGGAACAGATGTTTTATAACACGTGTATAGGTGTATATATGGCAAGGATTTGTCACTAAGAATCTGAGCGGTCCTCCATCCCGGAAATAATGGCAACGGCTGGTGCCGGAATTCGGATCACATTTGTGATTGAATCCAAACATCGCGCTACACAGAGTCACTTATGATTAATACATTATCTATCATGTGACTATTTAATAAGGATTTCTAAATCTATAAAATATAAATGAAGTGTACGTAGATTTAATACATTATAAATTAGCATCATAGAGGCATATCACATCGTCGCTATGACTACAAATTACAAGAAACTTGTGAATAATAATATAGATAGGTAACTGATGTGCATGTTCAACCTTTACGAGCCACCCCTGGTGTAAATTGAAGAAAACATATCGCACTTTTTATTAATCAGAAAATGATAATAATAAAAAGATGGTGGTTCAGACTTGTTTCTCAGAAACATTTTTACTTTGTGTCTATAACTAAATAAATTTTCCTACTTACGAGTGTTGAGGTAAAAACGGTTAATTAAAGATCGGTATTTTTATTCGGAACTATGAACTGCAGTTGTTCTCTCAGCATCATATGTCTCAGTTTTCGCGCTATTTTTTTTTAAAAATATTTTTCAGTAGTATTCTTGCGTCGGTGTTTGTATCACCGTGGAGAGCGCCAAAATGTTGGAATATGATTCGTTTGCGGCCGCTTTTGGTAATGGTGACGCTTTGTTTGAAATCTGTATCCAGCACTGGATGTCCGGATCAGATAATATTGTATACCATCTTAAAGTTTTTCTGGCCATAAAATGACGTAACAGCTATCTATCTATTGATTCTATTGTTTGAAGTTGATTTTTGGTATGAAAATCTCTAAGACTTATATGATAAATCCTCGTCATAGGTGGTATAGATTAGGCATACTTACTGCAAACGTATTTTATGGCGTAACGCAGAATAATATAAGTTATGATTAAAAAAAAAATGTTTTCCACCGATATATCAAAATATTGTTATTTTTGTGCTTATGAGGTATTATATTACATTAATAAGGAGATATATCATTATTATTTAGTCTAAATGGATTTCCACAAAATAAATTGTATAATATTTTAGATAGTATCATTATGATTTGATTACCAACCTATTCAAACGAGTTGAATTTATTATTAATGTTTTTCATCAATAATAAACAATTATTTTTCATGGAAATGTAAAAATAATATTTGTTAGTAGTTTAGATACAAAAATAAGGGGATTCGCGCTGGCATTTTTTTTTATACCCATATATATTGGAAAAACTAAAAAATTTAAGATGTTATTAATACCTATCTCATAAGAATGTACATGTTTGTAAGTAGATAATAAAGATAAAAATATTTTGAAATTTATATCATGTCTAAAAAATGTAATATTTGATAAAAATGTGTAGTCTCTACAGTTATTTTCTTAAATTAATGAAAAAATATTAAATTGATTTGGTCGTAAAGAGGTGTAGTTTGAAAACGTTATTTTTTGTATTTTCGGCTATTTAGATAAAGACGGCAAATACTTTACTTTTTACCTCCCAAAGTATCGTCTAAATCTATGTATAGCTACTAAAAACCACTCTCGAAGTTAAAATTTTACTGCACCAATATGCAGTGATGGATAAAAACACATGTACATTATATTTTAACTAATTTCTCAATTCGCTTAAAATATAAAAAGCTATATTTCAGTCTAGAAAATGCAATGTTACAGGATAAAATGTCCACTAAAAAGATATGTTTTTAAGAAAAAATATTATTATATTATTTAAGGCACTAATTTTTTTTTTTAAATTACAACTGGGTATGAAAAATCACTAGAACTATAATATGATAAGTTTTATGTCACTTTTTTTTATATAAGTGAGCCGCTCCAATCTTAATTAGTAAATACTACAACATCTGCACTCGGCTTCCCACTCAAATTTCACGGTTCAATAAATTGTAAAAATTAAAAACTAAAAGTTTTAGTTTAGTTTTTTTTTGTTTCGAAAATCTTTGGTGAGGGAATTTGCTTTTGGGCGTTTTTTTATGTTGAGAGAGACAGCATTAGCTATGGTGGTTTTACGAGGCTACTATCAGTAAGTTGACACAATGTTCGAGGGTGACAGAAAACTATTAAGATAAAGCACTTTGTCGTCGATTCTCTTCTCGCCCATCCACCTTCAGATATTTTTTCGGGTCATGTATCACAGGGCTCTTTAGAGTCGAGTGGTTAATTCAATTACCCACGTGGTGAATTATCAAGTTCTCCAATAAACCCTGTATGTATTTTTAGTTTAATATAATAATAATAATTGAAATAATAAAAGTGGGAAAAAACCGAAAGAGGCAGTTTAGGTATACTACATAAGCCATTTTGAACGTTAAATTTGTGAAAAACCATTTAGAAAACTGCAGTGAATGCCCAAACCAATACTACCGTTGCCGTTATATTTCTACCACCACCTGCACCCTAACCATCACCATCAACATCACTACTTCTGTAGCAGTGTTTTTCATCCCTCACACGCCGAGTCGCTTTTGAGCGTCCAGCTGCTACTGAAGGGAATTTCTCTCAGCCTTTTTTCCCACCCATCTACAGTTGCCGTGCCCTGAAGGAAGGAAAACGCGTGAAAAAATACTCGCGCGGCAAATAAAGCGAGTGCATAATGTATACATTTTTTTCCATCATATATTTCATTATGTCTCGTACGCATAATAAAAGTAGAGGGCCCTTGGTTTTTTTTTTTATATATACTTTGTAAATAAAACCCCACCATCGCCTCTGTGTCCATTTACATATGTCCTTCTGCTCTTACTCCTTCCCAGACTTAAAAACAATATAATATACATACGCGCGCGTGCGTTTCGTATAATTCGAAATCCTCTTATGCCATCAGATTAACGGACATTTGTATATTTCGTGGCCGTAATAACGAAGTTGGTTAAATTATTCAAAGACCGCCCGGTGATAATATAAAACACAGCGAAACTTAGCCACGTGCTACATACACACAGACACGTTTGTACATGCATGCACGCATACTCACAAACGAACTTGTGTTTGCGGAAATCCATTATGTGTGACAATAATATACGTGTGTGTCCGTTCATAACACGACCCTTCGAAGAACCCTAATTTTAATCCTGGCAAAGAGTTATAAGCTTATTAATCGAAATTTTTAGTCTCCCTGCAGACAATCATCCGATACGCTCCCTAGATTGGGATGTTTTAAATAATTAACAAACCGACTTATTGGGAATACCGCAGTTTTGATAAGCTATTTTTTTTTTATCTTTAAACCGATCGTCACTATTTTTCAACCATATTATTTCAATATTTTGATAGTTCGAGATAAAATTCCTAATCAAACATAACTGTCACGTCTGTGCTATATTAATATACCAATAAACCAGAAATAACTTTCCACGCTTAAATAAAATGTGTGATAAATATAAATGATATAGCATATATTTTTCTTTGAAACGAGTATCTAATAAAGCAGTTTGTTTTAATAGACAATTGCCTAAAAATCGGTGCACAGAATTCGTCATTCAACTCATCAGAATTATAAATATATATATATATTATAATATGCAATATGCATTTTGGAGGAATGTATTACGGTATATAAAAAAAAAAACCATCTATTTTAATATCGTCTTTAAATACATTACATAATATTATCCTTCCTTCAGAAAACCGGATCGTATAAACTTTGTAAATAAGTCAGTGCTATTAATACTATTTTGAATTTATAATATAATATTTTATTGTATTGTTCTTAATTTATTTAGAAAAAAAATGTTACACACGCAAATAATGTAAATTATTTTATATAAACTCCTAATAATTGATTCCGAGGGTTGTTTTTATTTTTAAAATAAAATATAAATATACATATAAACATACATTTTTAACTACTATGAATTATTTTTAAATAATGAAACTTTGATTGTTTCATTCCTGCTTTAATTTGTTGTAAATATTATACTATCTACGTTATACAACATACGTATTATATACTGCTGATATTTTGTTACATGGAAATTACGTTTCATTATTTTATAATTTATAATTTTTAAACTATTAAACAAACTAATAATACCTATTGCAATATGTTTAAATAATATTATAATATATAATACATTGAATATTTTATCTGCACCGGACAGTTCTAAGAGTATAAATAATTATTTAGTTTGTGGTTACAAAAATACCTAATGATTGGTCATTAATATTTGAAAATGTTCATTATTAAGTTAATATTAATTTAGTATGGCGTAGTTTTTGGACAATTTTTTCCTCCACGAAGTTCTCATGGACTATATTTAAACCGCAATACACTGTCGATTAAAATATGCTGATCGTTTGTGAGAAAAATAAACGAAATAAAACGAAATACAATATATCGTTTATTATTGCGCTGTTCACCAAAATGCGACTTTCACAGTAGGTATAATAATATAACAGAAGATGTATATTTTATACACACCGAGTGCTTACCTAATACATAAAATAGAAACGGTGTGGTAGACGTATACAGAACGTTATACGATATCTTGCACTCCGGTGACGACGCCGGTGCACTTCGAATTTAATGGTTACGGGAGCAAAACGGCTTTATTATTCCGGCATGGGGAGAGGAGACCGCTAAAATTTCACCACCTACCAACCGACCCCGAAATCGGATTTCCGGAACCGTGGGCCTAGGGTAAAGTGTGTGGACAACGATCGTCCGCGGGCGCGTTTGGACGTGAAAAATCCACCCTCTCCCCGTGTTCACCTACCCAACAATACCGCACACTCGCGCAAGAAAAGTTTTTATTGTTTCGTTATTAACCTATACGGGGTAGTGAGCGAGATGGATGGAAAGAGAGGGTGAGTGAGCAAAGGGGTGGCCAACAGCCGGCGACGACGACAACGACGACGACGGTCGTGGCAAATAAAGCGTGCGGGGAACGATGACGATCTCTCGCCAGATGGACTCAGACCGTAACTCTCTCACGACGCTATATTATATACCGTATGCGGCGATGACGGTGATGTGTACCAATATAATATATTGTTATATACGACTTACTTATGTGAATTCCGAGCGTCAGTTGGCCGATAAAACAAACGGTGGATACGGCCAGCACGATGGACAAATCACGAACCCCTCCGCGTCTCATGGCTATGCGCGCTGGTGATTCGAATATTTTATCCTCTATTTCCTCCTTTCGTCGTCTTGCTGTCCCAGCGTGTGTGTATACTGCAAAACCAAAACCACAGTGTTCGTATAATAATAAACATTATTTTATATATATATACATTTTATAAATTATGGACTTCTGCAAATATTATTGAACGATACAATATTATATTATAGCCATCAGGTCCACACCGTCGATGGTTTTCTCTGATATTTTGGGATACAATAAAAATATCATAATATTATATTGCGTTTCTATTCATACGGTGAATATTTATGCAATATCAGAAAACGTAAACAATCGACTGTGACACATGTTATGATATTATTAAATAATATCATTAAACAAAAAATGCATACCATATAACCTGGGTGGACAAACGGTCGATCACTGTCGACTGGCCGATATTGGATGGTTTCTAGTCTATCCACTTTTGTTAGAACTTATCGTCATATCTTAAGAAGACACAGTTATGTACTTACAGACGTACACATAATTTCAGATTGAACTTTTTAAAATGTAAAATAGAATTTTCTCACATGAAAGATATAAGAGACAAATACTAAGCGTCGGTTTCTGATGATCTGATGTCTGTGAAATTTCTCTTGATTATAATCAACTGGCCAATGATATGCAGTGTTTCAACATATACGGTATGATGTTAATTTATTTTGATATCGTTTAGAAATTTAACGCGAAAATTAATTTATATGTAAATTCACAATTAAATATTTATATAAATAATAGTGCTATTATGTTAATTAATATAATAATTAATACTTTAAAATTAAAGTTACCTTAACTTAAAATCGAGTTTCTATTGAATTATATTTAGTTTACTGAACTAAATCACGCTGATTTTTTTTTCAAAAACTTTCTTATATTTCCTTAATTTATATATATACATATATATATTATATGTGAATGTATCTCACGCGCAAGGAACTACCGTGATATAAATGTTTTATCCTATTTTAATGTTCACGTAGCATTATAAAAAATATTTATGTATTCTATTGGTTAGGTATCTAATCAAACTCTATATTACATTCATAAGACGTTCGTTTAATTACACTCAAAGATAGGCATATTTCCGTGATATTTATTTTTTCGTTGATATCATATTTATATATACTTTCAGATATTCAGTATTATATTAGTTTTGCAGAATTCATTATAAACTTAATGATCAGCTGAGTACTGAGAGATTTATTTCTTATATGGTATTCGTAAATACGTAAAATAGGAGTCGTAAAATTCAAATATTCAAAACATTTATTAATTATGCAATTTTTAAATCTGTTTATGTATATTTGTTTGAACAACCCAATACAATAAGATTACGCCTTTTTTAATTTTTAATTATTGAAGAAATTTGAATTTAAAATTAATAAAATACTTCAATACCTGCCAATAAATATGAATAACTAGAGAGTTTATCTGGAATAACTAATAATGTGAATATAAAATAACATTTTTCAAGTGTTTTTTAAAGTTTACTAAAAATATAATGGTGTTCGTTTTATATTGATTTCGTTAAAAGAAGTCAGTTTGAAACAAGTATAAAACCACTGAATGGTTTACGAATTGAAGATGCCAGAGTGCCATTCAAGTTTGGTCAGATCGTCAGTAATTTCTCTTGGGACTTTTTGTTGGAAAAATTGGAAACGACCAAAGATTAACGTGAGATAACAATTGTTCGAACTGCAAAATGAACAATTATAGTAGGGAATTCGATCACGATAGAATTTCAAAAATTAATAAATATTTGTATAACACATTAACAGATAACATAACATGTTAAGTATTAAGAGATAATATCGTTACGCTTATGTAATACTATTCATCATTTATTTTATTATACAATAATCGTATAAGATATTTGTCTGAACAATAATATTTTCTCACTATCATATTTTATGTATTCTCAATGTATTGTAATAATACATTTTTAATCTGAAAAAAATCGTATTCATTCCTTAAATCTAAAATACTTGTATTTTTATTTCTATAGGTTTATTGAGTGTCTTGTTCAATCAAATATAGCCATTATATTCGCAACATAACAACATTATTTAAGTTTAAATATATATTTGTATAATATAACATATAATTTGAATCCACAGTATTGTAGTACTATTTATCATACATATAGTGTGATAAACGATGAGTTATTGTGATATAGCCGTTTAAATGTTAAATTCATAAGAATACATACATAATATTCAATATAATCTATGTATAATCTTATAAGCGTAGAGGTTTATTTTAAGTCAATATAAAGTATTAAAAAGCCCATTCAATCATAAGTCGGAAATTGAAAAGAAATAAATCAATGTGCTACAGATTATATCTGATAGAAAACTGACGAATGTCGTGTATTTGTTATGACTTATGAAAAATATAACAAAGCTATTTTGACAGGAAACTGTGATTATCCGTATCTATACTTTTACGTGACAACGTAGTGAGTTATATTTATATTTTATATTTTAACAGTATTATTATTATTGTGATTTAAATGTTAATGTATGTTTTATCATCTAACCACTGTAGTGTGTATGTTTTAATAATAATATAATTTTATATATTGTGATTTAGCATTTAGCATTTAGCAATGAGATTGATTCAATATGAAAAAAAAAAATAAAGGCTTGCTATCATTATGACTTCCTGCCCTTACATTATAGTCAAATGTAAGGACATTGGTAGTCCCATTATACAATACCGACATCCTTTGCGGACACATCCTTTTAAAGGATCAGACGGCATTAAGGGTTGATCGGTAGACAGACGGTGGTAGTAAACGAAAGGGGATGATGGCATAAGGGTCAGTGCAGTATGGAAAAAAAGAAGCTTTTGTTAAACAACAGTAAACGTATTTTGACACATCTTTTATGCTCAACTATTGCAACCTTTTAAGATAAAAAGGAAAAAACTAAGTACTGAAAAAATATAACATGATTGGAGGACGTCATTAATGTTATTTTAAAATAAAATTTTTTGCTTTGAAGTGATTTTTGTGCAGTAGACAATTCATACGACGTAACATTATGGATTAATGTACATATTTTTCAATTGAATTAGCTTTCACGGGACTCCAACGACTGCAATGCTTCAAATAGACGACATCATCTTTCATTAAAAAGTGTACTCATGAACTAAATACTTACATTATACACAGAAGAAAATGGTATATGGCCCGTGTATAAGCTATAACTAAAGTGGTGTTCATGTGACTAGAAAGGTTATGGTAGATTGATGGTGAAACACTTGCTAGTTTAAAATTCATAATTTTCAAGACTTTGTAATTTTAATTCATGCCAACATCAAATTTGGTAATCCGTTTGCTAATAATTAATGGAAAACCTGCTTAAAAGCTAATACAGTGATAGGTCCAGGAATGCTAAAGTGCTAGATATTTCGGATAATATTGATGTCATAAGATCCTCCTTAGTATCACGTAAAAATCTATAAATATAAACGTAGAAAACGAGTTGTTTAGACGTTTCTTCATATACATTCTACTAGAAGATATTTTATTAACTCGGTAAAATGTCGTGCACGCAGTATTGAAATGACGTGACCCTGCTTTTTCTATGGCTGGAGGTTGAGAAAAAAAACGTATATGTATAAATATAAAATATAAATATGTATAATACAAGAGAAAAAGAAATATTTATTTCCATAAGGACCCTTTTGGGTACCCTAGGTCTTCTTCACCCCTTCCCTTACACCATAAAACAAAAGTCATCTATCAAATGCATTCCTGCAGTACAAACGTCTTTTTTCCACTAGTGTTTTCAACAAGATCCAACGAAAAATATATTTATAGCTACACTGTTATTCGGCCAACAAAAACCTCAGTGCAACATTAAAAACAAGTTGTCCACTTTATGATTTAAAAATACAGTCATTGAAACCGTAACAAAACATATTGGGACACCCTTTAAATATTGCTGTCACTACAACAAACTAAAAGAGTGTAATTTATTAAATTGTACTATTCGCCGTAATTAAACGACAAAAACACTGTTTCGTCGAGAGAGGAAGTAAATCATAATTGTATAGGGCGTAGTAGAGTTCGCATTAAAACGTGGTAAATCTGAAAAAATTGGTCAGAAAAATAATAATTTTTAAATGAGCATATTGAAATATGAAAGCAACTCTATAATTTAAAAATTAAATTATTTATAAAATAATAATGTTCACTATTTTTTACCAACATAAAAAATATTTATTTTTTTAAGTCAAATGTTGGGTTAATATTTTTAAATTTTTGTATTTTACTTAACGGTTTTCTTTTTAATGAGGCAAAAGTATAGTTACTAGGTTATTCATTACAATTTGCTTACATCCCTTGAAGATAAAACACAGCATATATGCGTGATATTATTTTATTTTATTGTATTTATTTATATTTTATTTTGTGCCTAGGGAATACTGTATGCTATAATGCACTTACTTTTGGTTCATGAACATTTCGTTGACACTATTTTTAAAGTTATTTATCAAAGATAAAGTAGAACATTTTTTTATAGTAATATATCGTATTAATATAAATATTTATATAATTAATCTAAATTTGTCTCAATAAAAAATAATTGCATTTTTTACCTAATTCATTATAGATATAAATATTATTAGTGAAATACTGAGTTAATAGCACATTTTTAAATAATCTTGCCTGCAATAAATATAAGTAATATGTTTATGTATCATACATTGGTGATGATTGATGATTTGGAAATATTGATGACACAGATTATTTAATATTATGATGATTGTTATAATAAACGTATATTTACATCAAAATATTAAAATAGTGGTGATTTTAATCATGCGTAATACTAATGGTTTAGTTTTAATTGTATACATTTAATTATTTAGATTTTAGTTTAACAACTCAAATGCGTGTTATGTGCATCTAGGTATGCTCGGGGTGTATTGGCAAATTTTATATAACGAATAATAAGTCAAGAAAAATATTAACTTAAATTAATCAAACGATTGCCTTGGAAAATATTATGCCACAAGACGTTTTTTCTCAAATTTTATTATTTTTTTGTACATCATTTTTATGCTGGATCGACTGGAGGCACTGGTATTTAGCCATCTCAATATATAATATTGCTATTGTAAATTTATATTTGTCATAATAAACTTACAAATAAAAGATAATGATAATTTTCGCGCAGATGATCTACAAAACGGTGTGAAAAAAAATTAAATTAGTCATTTAGTTGCACCTTTGTAAGCATTCTACCTACTTTGATGTTTTAAAGCAAGAAACTTGAATGGATTTGACTTATATTCAATAAAGCAAAACAAAAGAACCCTTGAATTGTAATACGATTGAACCTTCGATCTTATAAAAATATAACCTATATAAGTAACATTGTTTACAACACGTGCTTTTAATGTAAATTTGTAATGCGATTAAAATTTTTACTTTGCGATACTCAACCGGAATTCTCAATAAATCGGAACTTTTATTACTCATAATTACTATGTTATTTATTTTAATGTATGACATTTGACTGTAGTTTCAAAGCTCAAATATTGTGCAACACAATATGAAATTACCAATTATAATAATTTCATTAAATATTTAATTAGAATAATTGTTTAGTCGCCTTTATATTCACTACACGTGCAACGTTTATTAAATTATAGCTATATTTTGAATTTAAAATATCTTTTATTTTTGTGCCTTTTCTATACCTTACATATTGTGTATTTAGTCTGAATTTATGTTTTTGTAGACATTTACTATATAATAATAATAATATTTGGTATATTTGATTTTGCTTGATTTCACAAATAAGCTAATATATTTTGTTATACAAAATACAATAGAAATATTTAAATACCTAATGGAAGAAATAGAATTTTTTTTTTAATAATAAATTGAATTCTGACATACTTTAAAAAAAGTAATATTGTATTAATTTTACTTCATTCTTAAATAATGTACTCGAGGAGTGTTTGTTTCTAAAAAATTATAATGTTGAAGTTATTTTCAATTCAAAATAAGTACCTAAGCGCATTCGATAATAATTTATCACCTCATGAAGTCATGAATAACTCACCTGTATATATATTAATAGTATAATAATTATTTAAATAGAAACTATTTACAATATATATTGTATCATGGATTGAAATTTAATTTTTGAATCTATTAAAAAAAAAAAATAATAACATGAGTGATTTTTTGTAATTGGTATAATAAATTGTTATAATTTTGTAATTATATAAATTAATATAAATTAAATTACAATAGTGTAATCGTATTGAATTTTATTAATAAACTAATATGTATTTATTTAAAATAATTATATTGATCTATAAACGATAAGACTTTATTTTATTGGGTTGTTTCTTTCAATTTCGATGAAATAACAATTTCTACAAATCGCAATGGCGTATATGACGTAAATTGTATTTATTTTAATTTTTTCATATAGTGAGATGAGTTAATTTGCGTTCTTCCATAATTTATGTCCACAATAGGAAACAAATCTTATTGTTATTAAAAATAAAGAGTTATTGCGTTTGAATATTTTTTAACATAGACTTATTGTAAGGTAAAATAAAAATTAATATCGTGTGTCAAACTTTCATAAAGTTTATTTTAATTTTTTTTTCAAATTAAACGCTTATTTGCTGATATTTCAATTTTTTAGCTCATATGTTTGATGATTAATTGAACTTTTAGTAGTAAAAATATTTATTTGGAATTTTAATCTTAAGACTTTGTTTCTGATATTTTATAATAATATTATATATTTTGAAAAAATATTGATTTTTATAATTTAAATGTGACTTATTAAAATAAACTAATTATAATGTTCGATGTAGAAACATGTGAATTCAAAAATACAAACGAGAACGGATGCTGTGTATCGAGCTTTTATGTACTTATCAGTATGCATATTTAGAACATTTAGGTCAAGTACTGACTATTTGTGTATGGGAGTGTGCGTATATGAAAGTGATCGTGTAATCATCTAAGTGAGCAATGAAAAATAATGGTTGACTCAAACTATACTGTAGCAGTGTAGTAGAAATACTATTATATTATTATTACGTCGAACCTCTGAGGGATGATTACTACCGAGGGTGCATGGTGTAGGTACACACTGCACGATGAAAATGGAAAAAGTCAAAATTAACTGGACACCGTTGCGAGCGAACTTTCGGTTTCCTGTTCAAAAGGCGTCGCAGAACATATACTAGTGAAATAAAATACATCGTATTGTTGATGAACTAATATTAAATTATGTGGAGATTTGGTGTTCTAATGTAGACCTAACCTAACTTACATAAGAATGGCATTCAAGATTTTCTTAAATAAAAAAATGTGCATACCTATTTGTTTTTTAAGTTATGATTTTACATCAAATTGAACTCAATTAATTTATTACATTCGAAACAGATATTAGTTACGATCACTGCAGAATCACACATTTATTGCATGAATATGGCATATTATTTTATTTGGATTATCCCTTAGAAAATCGTGATAATTATAATTTAATATAAATATATAAATATAAAGAGTCAACCCTAAATATATATACATAATACACATATTATATCATATAATATTGGCTTTGGACCTGAAAACAATATTATCAGTTGAAGACCGGTCTGAACTATGTACATATCTGATATCGCCTGATCAAACACTGAGACCTAATGATACTACTATATTGTGAACATAATTATCCCACTCGATGATGAAGAGTCTATGTACACATTGGCCTACGGCGTACAATATCATGTTCAAATATATTATAGATATGCAGTTGGTATAAGACAGATGTGTATGTTAAAATGGAAAACCCTAAGGAAAATAATCTACGGAAAATTATTCACACGGCGATAAAAGCTCATTATTATAAAAAAAAATGAATTGCTTAAGAAATTAAGATTCTATTGTTAAATGTAAATTAAATATATCCATTATAGTAATCAAACTACTCGATGACAATGAACACGTCAAAACACAAGATAAAAGTATATCCATGTAAGAAAGTACTTAACAAAATAAATGAAGTAAACTTTAATTTTCTCTAACCATTCAAAATATCAAAATTTGTATCACTAATTAAGAAATATAATTTATTAAAAGGCATATCGTTCATCCATTCAAACGTATTTAAACATTTTTTTTTTTTTAATATGCCTTCACATTAGGCAGTGTCCACTTGGTAGTTAGTTCAGTCCAACAGAACTTAAGAAGTTCAAAAATTTTGAATGTTATGGTATAATCACAAACATATTTAACTGTAAAATATGAAAAAATAACACTACTTATAATATTATAATATTATATAGCACTCGCGTGGACTTGTATTTCATTGGGTGTTTTTTTTCCGTGGACATTGTATTGGGGTGTTTTTTTTTTTCGGTAAATATAAAATATAATATATAAATTATTTGGTTTTTAAATAAATTATAATTGAGTATTTCTATTGGTTACAAAATGTTTAGTATTAAATTATTTATTATTTTAGCACCAATTAGTACAATGTACTAAATTGTTTTGATATTTCAATCTATTCTAAAATATATTTTTCATTGTGCCAAATTGGCGTTACTATTATAGTATTATCTAATTATGAGATAGGTGCCGCGTTTAAATTATATTAATTATTAAAACAAGAATGTAATTGGCATATAGTTGTATGAAATTTATATCCTAATTCGTTTAGTGTTTTTTTTTTTACTTTTTGTATACAACCTATACAAAATTACCAATACAATATAATATACTTAAAAGTGGTTCCGAACCACTATAATGAAATTATAATACTAAATTTATGGTTTGTTAACAAGTCTAAAAATTTAAAAACTACTTCCTACTTTGTTAAATGTAAAATAAATATATTTTTAAAAATGTTATCCTTATAAATACTAAAACTGACTAATACTTTCTAATTTTAATATAATTTAGTTTGTTTATGTTCCTTATTTCTGAAGAAAAATAATTTTTATTCTCAAAAATATTGTCTTAGAAATCCTCAGCTCTCAATAATCAGTTGATAATACAAATTGATGTTACAGTGTATGCAATTTTATATAGATAATGGGATACAATTAAAATTAGATTAATTTTAATTTTTTAATTTTAAAATATAATTGAATATTCGGTTGTTGTACACTAAAACTGTTGATCATTTCATATAAATTTCCAACTTTCTACCATTATTATTTTTATATTTAATTTAAAACTAAATCATATTAATTACGTACGTTTAATATGACGTATTTACGATTTATCGATAACTTCAATATTTCACTCGTTTTGACATTGTATTCTTGGTGACATACCTGAAACACGATACAAAAAAAATTAAATATTTGTATTAATATACATTTCTATTAAACTTAATTTTATTCATGCTTATCAACAAATAATCATCGAATATTTAATCATTAATAATCATTTTCTGATTTTCTCAGTTAATGTTTTATATTATTATAAAATATTCACATCTTAATTTATTGCTGGGTATGACTTTTTCAACTATTCACTGTATGTCTGTTTATTATTAAATAAACGTTTCAAGTAGAACGGACATAACGATAATACATTCAATGATCCCTGAAGTAATTTTAGTCTTATCTTTAACAGAATAATAATTGAATTTCATTATATATTTACATACACACATAGGTAGGTACGTATTTTTATTAGAATACAAACTGGAATTAAATCAATTGGCTTAAAGCAATTAACTCACGACGAGTAAGCAATGTTTGTATTTTTTCCTCGCCATATCTCCTATAGCCATGCGGTGGTGACATGTCAAAATAGGTCTCAACGATATAATTCGTTTTTCGTTCACGAGTCGCCCTCATTGCCACTCGAGTCAAAAACCGCAGCAATTAACTCGCTTGAAATTTTGATTGTGGTTATTCTTGTCGGCGGCAATAATATAAGCTCTCTCCGTTCCGGGGTCGATCGTAGACGTATATAGTAGTGAAGGACTTTCCGTGGGTGGAGGGTGAATGAGGGGTTGGTGCGTGAGGACGTAGGTTCACACAGGAGAGACGAGGTGTATATATTATATACTACGCTGCAGTGGTGCGGGAATAAGGGAAACCAATGGACCGTAATAACGAATTCCAGTCATCGTTCTCGCACGGGGTCAGTATTGTGAAAAAAATAAAAATAAAAATTGATAAAACGGCACGCGAATCATACACACACATTTTATATATTATATATATATATGATGAATGAGAGGAAAAAAATCATCGTACCGGAACCCATTAGGCGATTTCGCCAACACAGTCGTCTAATAGAAACCGATTGAAAATACATTGGCTTCGGCAATTTATGACGAACCCGTTCAGCGTCGGCGGGTTCTATAACAATAATATAATATCGCATATTGATTATAGTATGTATTTGATATTATGTGCTCGAATTAACTATATTGGACATCGCGTTGTGAGGTCAATATTATGTAAAACAGTGGAGGACGTTGAATCCGTGACACATGCATAATTTTCCAAACTGGATTTGATGATATCCAATATTTTATTGATTTAATCATTTTTACTATGTAATAATTTTTTGTTTCTAAAATTTAATTATATTATTGTATTGTTATTTTGTTTGTCAATAAGATAATTATATTCAGCTATTTTGATCAACGTTAGAAGAGAAGAGCTGCAACATGTATCTTTATTGTTATAAATATTAATTTTATTTAGTGGTGCGCTTTAAAATATTTATTTCAATAATTATATTATTTGACAAGCAACTATACGGAAAGGTTAATTGTCTGTGATTTAGCACTCGTATCCCTTAAAATCGAGCAGATGTATTTTAGAATTAAAAACAAATAACTTGTCAATATCAACGTTACAATTATGGAAATTCACAATCATTTATTTAAATTAAAAAAAAAAAAAAATCATCGTGGCTAAAATTAATTTTATTCGTATTCAGAAAATCAGACAACTGCAGTTTTAATAACAACAATATAAAGTGCACCACACCTGTGTTAATATGTATATATATTACTTTGGGTCGTAACCTAATATTGACACACGGGATTAGCTGGTGATATGTATCACTTTTTATTCGACTGTTTTAGGTACGATTCCGAGATAAAGGTGGTCGATATTCATATTATATAGTCAAATACCATTTGATCGACGTGCCACGGTGTGTTTACCATTGTCGCGGGAAAAAATCAACCACGTCGCGATACGCGTACAATGTACTGCAACGTAGTTCTGTGATATTCTTGTTATCCACTCCCTCCGACACCAACAATAGGATTGAAACAAACACTTGGCCAGTAAGTTGTACACGAATGTAGTTGTGTTATATATATATATATATACAGCATTACAAGCATATTATATTGTGCGTGTGAGCAATGAACGTATAAGTAGATCGGTTGACAATGTCCGTACAAAATACGAATCGGTACATTACACGGTCACAGCTATATTATAACATCGTTATTGTTGTATTATACACCCTCAAACGTCGTATTGGTATATCTGTGATGGAAAACACTAAAATTCATATTATACGTCCCACGTGCAGAGGTTTTATTTTTTTTGTAATTACAAACGCATAATAGATACATAATATATGGTACTATAATAATACGTATACCTATACTAAAATTGGCGAATATCATATTTTTTAATCTATGAAATTTGATATGAAATAAAAAAAAACTATAGACATTTTTCCAATCTATTATATTTTGTGTTTAAACGTAACTAGTGTAATAATAATAATATGTATGTATGCAGGATGCATAAAACATTTTATTCGACGAGATACTTAAAAAAAACTCGTGTTTTTAGCTTTTTCGGATTTGCAATAATTGTTAACATTGTCTTTTAACTCTTATTTCTAATTATAAATATTTTAATTTGACGTTAATAGAATCAATATTTTTATCTATTTAAAATTTAAATTTAAGTATAACTACTTGTTTTAAAATATACACACCTCTTCTTAACAATTTTCCACATGCAATTGTTTTAATGCTCGTGGTCAAGTACCTACTGTAGTTGTGTAAGAAATAAAAGTTGATTCGTTTCAGATACCATATTTGGCAAGTGTACAAATTGAATTACATTAGAAAAATGTAATATCATATTTCTACGAGAAACTGAATTAATCTAATTTAGCCATAAATAAAACTGTATAAAATTATCGATTAAAAATGATAAGATTTCATTTCTATAAATATATTTTTTTGAATCGACTAAAAAATTTTCACAGATTGTAGATGCAATTATTATCTGATAGTAAACGTCTATAACGTCTACGTACTGATAGTAATTCTATCAAGGTTTTCTAAATCATGGAATAAATATGCTATTTTCAATTGCATAGAACTGAAATCTATTTACACTCACAAAATAACCAGAGTTTTGCGAGCGTGCTGAATATGTCCGTGTAAGCATTTTTTTTATACAACAATACCTTCAAGATACATCGTCACGTATTTCATTGCATGTGCTTCAGGTGAAGTAAAATTTTATCGAATTTTTCAATTGCTATTATACTCATTTGTTTTTTAAGTGAAGAAGTTGCGAATCAATTGAGATATTTTGAATTTATTTTTAATTTGAGGTATCTAAATGCTATAGTTTATTGTATTAGTAAACAGAGGATATTTAAAATGGTTATTCTGTTGTAAAATAATAAAATTTCTGTTATTTATTAAGCATCGTTTTTATAAATTACACTGTAATATGGATATTTTGTAAACACACCATGTCTGTTTAAATAATATACTCTTTTACAATTTATACTTTCTACTTACGATAACCATAATATTAATGTTAGTAGAAAGCGCAAAAAATGAACACTGTATTAATTGTATAATTTTAGTATTAGAAATCACTCATTATATATTAAACAAAAAACTAATAATCTTTGTTGATGTTTTTAAGTTCAATAAAAAAAAAAAATGCTCTTTTAAGACTGTAGAAATTTTTAAATGTTAACATTTAATTTATAATTATAAAAAAAAGTTTGTGGTTAATTATGAAACTTTACTTAAAATATCTTAAATACATATTATATTATATATACTACCTATATAATAATGTGATTTATAATAACTGAATAAATATAATAACTATGAAATGATAAAATTCATCTAGACATTACAATAACTGCTTATTTGGTAAGATGCTAAAATTATTTTATGCAAAAAAATTGAGCAAAACCAATAATTTAAAAAGTTTGAATTAAAATAGGAATGGAATAAAAAGAAGTATTATAAAAACAAACATAAAAAAATTATTTTAAATTATTTTCAACTGCTTATTAAAAATATATATATTAATAATAAATGTATAAATAAAATATGATAGTATCACCAACTGCAATAATAAGAATATGAAACTTTAACTGGAAAGTAAATTATACTCGCCAGTGCGAGGCGTCGGAATTCTTAAGTGTAGTGAAATTGCATAACCAGAACGCCGGCATATAACTAAAATCAAGAAAACAACTTAAAAATCGACTATTATATATTTTTACTTCTATAGATTTTAATATTTAACATACCTATTGATATATTATATTTATTTAATTCTTAAACTTTATTTTGTTATGAATTTTCCACACCACCCTTAACAAATAACATTCACCGGAATTCGTCTGGTCCGTTGTTGCGTGTCGGTCTGTATCATGGTCCGCCTACTTACCCATACTCCCTCCCCCTCACACACACACGCACACACACCAGTGCTTCTTATCACACGTAAACATCGGTAGCTGGTTGCCGTTTTGACCGCCAACGGTATAATAATACCAACACAACCTTCCCTTACACCTGACAAGGTTTTTACCGTTTAAAATACACTAACCCCGGCAAACAAATTTCTACCGTTAATGGAGACCCTATAGAAACGGCGCGAATCGATAAAAACATAAGCCGTCGTGGTGTATGATATAATAATTTAATATTGATGTAGCAGCACGTGGACAAATGAGATGAAGTTCAGAACGGAATGCTATCATGGAATATGCATATACATACCTTACACATCATAATGCAGGCACGCCATTACGTCATCTACGTAAACGAGTTTAATCGGCTATAACAGCTAAGTCTCATTTTCCCGCAAAGACGGAGATGAATTATAAGTTTAACAATAATAATATTATCGCTTCTCGGTTCTCAGAAATATTTTCGAGTGAATTTTAACTCGATGTAGAAATGGTAAATATAAGTATACAATATTCGGTTACGGTACATGCACACGGAAATATAAGAGGGGTGGGCTGTCAGTGGAGAGAGCGTTAGAGTAGGGTTCCAATCGAATTATTTATTAACGACATTTCCTGAAAATCTTCTAAAAACATACGATAAACGACCAACCGGGGTATGGGATTATATATTACGCGTACATATTATTATTATTATTATAAGCATAAATCGACGACATCGCTTTATAACCGAAAACCGATTTAGATAAACATTACAAAGCAGTCCGGAACAAACAGTAAAAACATAAATATAAATGTTATATAATATATTTTTTAAAACGATTTACGAATTGTTATTGTAAAATAAATAATGTATCGATAAATGTGAGTGGAAAAGACAATAACTGAGCACGTAAAATATCTCACGCGTGAGTTAAAGGAGTTACTGCACCGATGAAAATGAAAGAGAAACAAAAAGTGAAAGGAAGATAGAGAGAGAGAGAGAGAGAGAGAGAGGAGAGAAGAAACAGAAGGTAAACAGAGAGAGAGGTAGAGATGGATAGAAAACGATTGAGGAGGTTAGCTAGCTGTTAAAGCAGAGTATATATATTGTCAAATTCAAACCCCGCGACAAATTGCCATTCGTTGCCCGTCTGTAATTTTACCTCCCCTCCTCCTAACCTGTCACTAAATCGCCTTACCCGGGAATTAAGAGAAGATTAATGTGTCCGGGTAACAACTCTGCAGTGTGCATTTAATCGCGATTACGTCCCCGCGCATCTAATCACTCGACAATCAATCTGTCGAATGTGGACAGTAGCACCAACACCGGCACTGGGACAACGACTGCAATGAGAGACTTTATTCTTTCTCCGCCGCCACCGAGGTTGTAACGACACGCCACACCGGAAACGATGTACCCGGAAATGAATCCACCACTACCGTCACGCGTGCCTCGCCGTTTCCTCATCCATCTACAAATCGACTGCTTTTGGACTTTTTTTTTTGTCAAATTTGTTCTTGTCGTTCAATACCTTTCCCTTGCCACCCATCCACAATTGGAGAAACGATTAACGTCACTATATATAAGAATTGCGATTACAACGGGTTTTCGGAAACTCTCTAGCTCTCTCACTCTCATTGTACGCCACTCAACCATCGCACTTCACTGACTCATTCGCCCCTTCAAGTTTAGTATGTTTATATATATAAATATAAATACGCCTGCTGTCTACAAACTGTAAATTATATATTATATATATAAACTATTGACTGACCAGACAATGTTGTAAAAATATAGGTTGTTGATAAATTAATTGGTGTTATTACCACTATTACCAGCATTCTATATAATATCAATCTATACAGAAAAATAGTAATCCATATTTTATACTACTAGGACGTAACTACAGTAATAATAAGCCCAATCATTTTGTTTTAGTATAAATTTATAAGTTAACACTTCACAAATAAGTTATGAAATCAAAAGTTTTTAAACAATTTTTAATAACAAAGTAAAAATTGGTAATATAAAATACATCAGTCAGTAAACATATATATTAGTGAACACTCAAATAATTTAACAAAAAATGGATTATTTAGTTTTACTGAACTTATAAATATGTACATTTATTTTTAAGAGAGTAAAAATCATTTACACATCATGTTTTTACACTTATTTTTAAAACTTTTAAGAACCATTAGGTAATCATAAAAATTATATTATATTTTTATTGTTTATATAAAAGGTTATATATATATAATAAACTATAACGTTGTATGGGAGTTATGTAACACTAAAAACTAGGAGTAGCGAATATAATATATAATATAGTTTTCTAGTGGTTTTGACACATTTTATATTACAATTATTTATATTATACACATTTTATAAAGTGCAAAGTAAACTTTAGTGTCGGGAGAATTTTGTTTTCATAGTGTTATAAAATTAAAACACATTGAATGCATTAAACATCGATATGTATATAAAAAGTAAATTATATTCTAAAAACTTAAATAACTATTATTTTATTCCATGATATATTTAATTATATTTAATATTTATTTATTCAATAATAGATTAACCTTCGATAAATTCAGTCATATATTTTTACTATTATGTCATGTTTATGTGTTAAATGACGAATATTGAAGTTAGTTTATGTGTGTATTGTAGTTGTTTATTTTACATCTGCCTAAGATATTTCTATATGAAATAAATTAGTATTAATTAATAAAAAGTATTAATTTGTAGGTATATTACTCTCTTCCTAATCAGAAAATATTTAAGGAGATTTCAATAATATTCATATACCTATACATAATATTAATATATTATGTCATATTAAAATTTATATTTTTACCAACGTGATGCTCAAATCTTATTCATCGTTAAGTTTAAACCAATGTGACACATAAAATAATTTCGAAGGTAATTTCGTTTTTGAAACCTATTATTCTTTGAAAAAATTATAATATATTGCGTATCCTTATAATATATGCCTATGTGTACGTGAGAACGCGCATATATATGTGTGTGTGTAATGTTATGTATTATTATTCAACGCCTCGTTTTCATTTTAAGTCGTCACACGTCGTGCAAATGTGGTGGAAAAAGGCAAAAGACAGAAAACTCCGGTGGTACAGAGTGATGCGGTGGATATGACTGTTCCCAACTCCCAAGACTCGAAAGAAATTTAATCAATCTCTTATCTCTGTTGTAATGCAATCCCGTTGATTGCGTGGTGAGTCTCCGTACACCACGTAGTCGCCACACCTTACCCCTCAGGAACGTATCAAGGAGGCGTTTATTTCAATCGCGTGCAAAAGGGTCGGTTTTTAATAATCATTAAGGGCCGAAGTAAAACGTATGTTCCCGGCAGTCGTTATTTTATAGGGTAAAAACACAAGGAAATCCAGAAAGGGCACGACATGGCAGGGTGTATTGTTGGATGTGTAGTGTTGTTTCGCACCGGGTCCCGCCACTTAAACAATCCCATCAAAAAGCATTAATTGAGATTCAGGTCTTGAACGCTATGGTTGTTCCTAACGAAAACCACACACACATACACATGTACTGGTAGTGGTCCCGTGTGTGGGCAAAATTGCGTCCGAGGGTAAAATTCCTCTTCGAAATTATCGTGTGGTCAAACAGAATGGATGAGAAAGAAGAGAGGAAAAGAATTCCGTATCGATTTCTGTCCGTTCGTAATCCAATCAACCGCTGTTTACCACACTCAGCCGTACGTACTTGTGGCCCACAACCACCGTTATAAACATTTATTTCCACCGTTTTCAAAAAAAAAAAAATAATAATAATAATAATAATAAGACAGAAAAACCATTATCTCTACGGTGGCCTTTTTCCGGCTATCGGATATAAAACTTACCCCACGAGTTCCCGTCGTTTTGCTAGCGCCACAAAATGTTATAATATGTGTCTTATAGATCGTATAACCAATACTTAACCCGTTAAATCCAATAAAAGTATAAGCATATTAAATTGTATCTGATGAACGTATTGGTAAAACGAACACATTAACAGGACTGGTTAATTGCCTATTATATATTTTTAAAATTCCTGAATCGACATTCTGGTCATACATTCGTATGTAGTTTCATTGTCAAAATCTATAAGACTTAAATAATATTTAAACTCTGCACTGTTAAATTCTAACGATATTTACCTAGGTAATACCAACATTTTTTGCATGATTAGTATAGGTAAATTTATTTCAATAGTTTTTGTATAAGTGTACGTATCATGTAGAAGTAAAAATAAACAAACGATTTCTGTTTGGAATAGTTTTGAACAGTTTCCTCCGAGAACTAAACACTAAGTTTCAAAATCGTTTATTTTCATATCAGCGCACAACTATCGATCATGTAAAACAATTTTCATTGTTTGAACTGATGTTAAGCACTATATTATAATAGTGATCGGTCTGTACTTTACTTTTAAACGCCAAACGAACGTCGTACGTCGAACTACTTCCGCGCTGTATTGTTCTGAAAACAGTCAGTGGTCGTATTGATAAAACGGAACAACGGATGGATTTCAATTAGTTATTCAGTATTATTTCTTTTTTCCTTAACTCCATGACCTCGAGGTACCTATGTGCCATTCAATTGTGATGAGAACATAAAAAAAAAATCAATAGGGGAGCGTGTTCGGCTCGACGACGTCGATTGGAGGAGGTGTAGGTAACGTTACAGGCGAAGAAAGACGAGGGTGGGAATTTACATTTGTTTGAACTCGTCTACCTGGAAAATCAAATAAACCGTAAACACAAACCATGTATACATTCTTACGGGCTGCATATTATTGGGTTTGCATAAATTTGTTCACCATTAGCACTGTTCGGTGGAAATGGAGTTTGACTCGTCATTTGTCACGTAGGCACTCTATATACATTATACTCCGTAGAATATAGATGGTATGATATATAAATAATAAATATATATGACACAAAGTGAAATAATAACAACTCGCGACGATATCGTGTGTACACGCGCACGTTCGGAGTGTGTGTATATATATATATATATATATATATATATATAGTAACCATGGGCCTGTGTTGGCGGTGGCACAAGTGGCTGAAGAGCATACGGCGACGGTATTATTGAATTCGGTCGCGTGTAAACGGATCCGATTTCGAGTTACGCTCCGGGAGAGACGTAATTCCTCGCGGAATGTCTGGGATAAGAGAAAAAGTCGCGATGTAGTAGACAAAACACTAAGCGTGGAGGGGGAAAATTGTTTTTTATTTTTCGTTTATACATTCCCAACGGCGTGCGGACATGTCGTCAGAGATCTCGTCAACTGGAAGGGCATTTGAATAAATATTATTTTTTCACCAGTACACACACACACACACACACACAATCGTCACATATAGTGTATACGTATATTATACAAATAAATACACGTTAATGTGTAGGCACTCGTGTATATATTGTGAATAGTTTCACCTCGGCTATCCACCGACCGCGAAAAATACACACGCGAGGACGACAGAACGCAAACAATACCGTCCGTAAAACTATGTACAATGGTTCGCGTATACCACCACTGCCGCGCCGTAAGCTTTTCGTCGCAAGCGATTAATTAGACCTGTTTATTCTCCAACTCCCAACCCCCTCCCTCTGGCGTACCACGAACTCGAGGGGAGGGTTGCCGACGTATAGGATGCAGGGTGTGCACCGCGGTTCACGGTCGTGCCGGACTCGTTAAGCGCCCGCATAAAACTATAACATCGTCGGCGGCGCACAATGGTCTCGGTGCCTCGATGGTGCGCGAAAGAGATGCAAAGGAGATATTAAAATTAATTCATACAACACACACACAGACACACACACACACACACACACACACGCTCGCGCGCACACAGTCACAAAAGCGCAGCAACACGGAAAACTGGACGATTAAGCCGATTCGCCGACCCCTACACGCACATTTACAAACCAACCGCCAAGTTCACAGATTAATTACGACAGCAATCATGGGTCTCTCGGACTTTAAACTAAACACCGAGTGTCAAGCTAGGGTGCAACCATCACCGTCGTCTATCACCATTGCCACTACCACACTCACCACTTTTCGTCGGTCGTTTTTCATTGTGTACCCCGTATATAATTGCTCGAGACCAAGTTCGACGATAGTTATTATTTCGGTCCAGACAAAAGAATAATTTGTCGTAAAAATTAAACTTTCGGTCGTCTCACCGAATCCTTGTGTAAAATACAATAAAATGTCCACTGCTGTGATATTTTTCACTGTCGTTTTCTTGGTCGGTTTTCGTGATTTAGGACTTTTATGTTTTATGGTTCGTTTTATACTGATATACAAAAGCCAAATTTTTTAAATTTATTTTATTTTTTTAATATTGTTAATATATATATATAAGTGAATTATGAAAAACTAAAAAATAAGTGACAAATTAAAAAGTGAATCCAATCATTTGAAAATATCGCTTTAGCAGAAAGAAACAAATATTGTCGACTCATTACAAGAAAGAAATAATTAGAATAATTCTCTAACATTTTAAAAGAAAACTTATAAATTTCGAATTATTACAGAAGTGTCATTTTCTAATACGTGCACATTTAAAATGCATATAATATTATGTACGTTATACATAAAATCTCTAATATTCAAATTATTTGATTCACTTTTTAATTTGTCACATTTTTTTAAATTTTTCATAATATGCACCTACCGGATATTCACTTAACCTAAGGAAATATCAAACAAATATTTTAATCACAATAGTTATTTATGAGGAGTTAATTTTGTATTTTTTTGAAAGAGCCACGTAAATTTAGAAATGATAAAATAATTAATTAAAAAATTAACATTATTTTATATTGTTATACGTCATGAAGGTCGGCAACGTCCTAGCATATAATTTAAAGCAATTAATATTATTACTCTATGATGATTGATGACTACGATCGATGACTGAAGGATTTTAAATATGGATATTATCGTTAATATGTATTGTACGCATTTCACATCGATTTGAATATAGTACAATACGTCATTCTAGTCATCCCCAGTTGAGTTGTGTCGCCTTCGTCAAAAAGGGACCCGGAATAAATTAGCTAAAATGACACTCGATCTTTGAAGCACACAATTTACTTTAGACAAAAGCTCTATTGAATAATATTAATTCGAGTCTATTCAGCCTATTTGGTTCATAGTAGTCAGTCCATGTCCTCACGCAAACTATCACACGAATTTTGAACGAATTAAAATCTTTAACTATAGTAAATAATAATGTTATAATATAACATAATTTATTTTTCAATAGTGATCATGGTTTTTTTGAGAAAATGGTCAAGTCAGTTAAAAAAAAATAATAATATCGTATAATAGAAAATTTTACGCCAGATTTACTGTTCAATTTAGTTTAGTATTTATCCGATCGTGCAGTGTAAAATAAAATTAAATAAAAATAAGTTTTAATATTTATAGAACATTATTACGATAATATTTTAAGGGCAGAGATTGTCATTTTTCATTTAAAATATAAATCTTTATTATTTGTATTCCAAAGCTATAAATATTTCAAAGAACATATTCTCAAAGTGTCTAAAGTTGATATGTGACTGCGAGACGTGTTTTTTCTAATGGAAGTCTTAAGGAAAATACTCACGTCCACTCGCATTTCCTTCTTTTTTTTTTTAATATTTATTTGTTTTCGTTTCTTTTGCTTTTTCTGAAGGGTAGTATTATTTTGTCCAGTTTACAGAAGACTTCTTCGCATACGTTTTTGTGTAAAATTCCATAGTGTACGTGTGTGCAGACGTACGTTAAAGTAATATAAAAATCGGACACTCTTTGAGTAACCTAATCAAATTTTCAACAATACGGTCTTATAGTGTTACGCAATTGAAATAATGATAGAGATCCGTTTTTAGCTTGAGAGTTTTATAAATAGTATTTTACAGATTATTTCATTTTAACGTTATCTAAAAATAATGAGATAGATACTATTAGACACTACTTGTTAGAAGTACGAAATACAGACTAATTCAATATATTTTGTTCCGTGTGATGGTTACGTAACCATGCCAAAAAGAACAAGGACGTTATTATTTTGTATATTAATGTTCAAAAAATGTTGCTGTATTAAAAACATTAAGACGAGATAAGTAATATGAAATGCTTGATATTGTATTGAACACGAATTTTGATTTATATCATGTTCCATAATAATATTATTCCATAACATTTGAGAATATTTACAATTTTTTTTCCAATAATCTGTAATTTTATTTATCTTGTAAAAATTATTTTAAAACGTATGGTATTTATAATATGGTAATAATCGTTCAACATTATATTTATATGTACATTTTATAACCATGTATAAATGAAATATAATATGGTTTAAAATTGTGTACGTTTTACAAAAATTTAATTTGAATATCTCTACGCCAATATATTTTAGAAGATAATGTATTTCATATAAATGTATTTTATATTAACTGAAATAAAATATCAAACATAAAAATAAATAATATTCACTTTATGAAAAAAAAATATAGAATATGTATTAAAAAGCTAGTCATATGTACTTGTGTGTTGCATCGGTGGTATAAAATATGCATAATAAATTAATAAATGTCATGCTTATAATATTATATTTATCATTGAAGAGTTATTTTGAATGATCTATTTTCAACCATCAAGTTTTTAATTTTGTGTATTTATATAAACATAAATTATCATTGATATATATATACTGTTTTTCCGATGTTTATCAAACATTAAAATATACATCATTATCGTTTAGTTTGTCAAACATAATTATAGCAACGAGCAAAAACAGAAAGAAAAATTATTGTCGACCACGCGTCATTGAAAAAAAATAATAATAATAGTACAAAGGTTGATATGAATACAAAGAGCGAATGAGAAAAATTAAAAACTCGGAAAAATTTTTCCACTTTTTTACATTTTTTTTATTGTTGAATTGCTGCAAATTAATTTTCCGCAGACATTGAACGAATTCATGTTTGATCTCAACAAACTCGGCAAGACCAGAGGAACCGGATCCTAGTGGAAATACGTAAAACATCGGCGGCACTTGTAATTTTTGCTTCGCATGTTATTTCGCCATCTGCAGCCGCGATGGCAGAAAGACCTAAGTCTTGCAGTAATGGCAGTGGCGATGGCAGTTGTTGTGCGTATAAAAAATTATTCGCAAAGGTGGTCGATTGTTTAGCACCCAACGAGCCGTGTAAATTTAATGAAGTGCTTTTCTCGTACACTGCCATCGTTTACATGAATATTGTACAGCGTGCATTTGTGTGTGTGTGTGAGTGGGGGTGAGTGGGGTTGTACGTGTAGATCGAGGGTGTATTGCATTAAATTATTTTAATATTTGACTTTGGACAACATTGCTTCAAAAATCCCTTCTGCATCAGCACCGGTTGTCCTTCTACCATAGTACACCTCAACATATTCTATACATAGATATAAATAATGCCGTACCCGTTATTTAGAAACTACAGAAAACACAGCATAAGCAATTTTTGTTATATCATATTATTTTGTGCGGAATTCGTTTTACCGGCTTGTCCAATATTTGTGTTTACCATATTATTATTATTCACCTTAACGGTTAGGGTGTACGTACAAGGCAAGCGGGTGAGTGCCTAATCAAAAACGGGGTGTTGTTGGTAAACTAACACGAACCTTTTTACATGATTAAAATTATAAATTATATTATACTTACGGAAACTATTTCCGTGGCTGAAATAACAACTAAAAACGCTTCTCAAATACATTTTTGACACGCGTTACTATTGAATGACAGACATTTTCTTAAACGCACTATACATTTTTGCTGATTAGTATTAAAATAGTAATATTTTATTTTCAGTCGCTATTGCTTATGGTTTCTAATGTGAAATAATTTTGACATGCAGAATAGAATCTATTTATATAATTCCTAACTTAATTAGCAAACTAGTTATTACAAATATTTATTTCACGAGTAGTCAATTGAAATACATAGGTATAAAATGTATATCCTATTTTATACTTTTTAGATGATTAAACTTTTATTCCACTATTATTCATCAAAAGCGACATTTTTATCGGACATACCATTTTAATTATATGTAATAAAAAAAAATAAGTATTAGATAACCTGGGTGGGACACACCATATTATAATACATATCTATACTAATATACATAAACATGTTACTATAATTAATTAAGAAATGCGTTTCCATAATTTTAACAATAATTTGTCTATGCAATAATGTATAAATATGTTTCATTTGAAAAAAATAGTACTTTTTGGCATAGCTAGTTAGTTAGTTTTTGTGTATATTAAAATATACCGCTAAAATAAAATGTTGTATTGAATACCTCTATATGTATCTACACAATATATTCAATAACAACATTCAATAACATATTGATAACAAATTCAAAACATAAAATACAAATTATAAGAATAAAATCATCATAAAAACATTTATTTATGTTTATAACATTTTTAGCATAACATTTTAAATATTACTCCGTAATCAGATAAAAAATGGATAATACTGCCACTGATTTAACAAAAAAACTCATCAACATAACTAAACACCTAAATTAATGTTTGATTTGCATAAATTAAATTTTACAAAATATTGGCGAACTGTCTATAAATTTATTATTCTCAAATAATGATTTAACGGCATGGTGTTGTTCAAAGTTGGCACATTTTATTAAGAAGTTTGTTGGCTTTATATTCATTTTGTTTTGTTACAAATATATAGTAACCGCCCTTGACGCAGTTTACGAATAACAAATAACTGAATTAATTCAATTTCGTATGCCTATACATGGATTATTACCCTTAAGAATAGTTAGTACTTTCTGGCGATTTACCAACTTTATTTTTAGCCACGAAAATTTTAACCTCGAAGCCCTTAGATAATGCTTGATAATAATTAATAACTACATGTCCGAGAATACTATTGATTATATTTTTCTAACATACAATATAATTTAACCAATTTGCTTAACGTAAACGTGTAACTTTTAAGTTTAGTCACTATAATATAAATATATATAATCATCGTAAAATACTTCATAACATTATAAGGTTAAAATTTTATTAACTCAAAACAAAAGAAAGATAAAAGTTTAAAGAAAAAACTATGCATTCATCTTCTTCTAATTATTATTATCTATTGATTTATCATAATAATATGCGGTACTTTGATAAAATATAAAAATAGGTTGGCTACCCTATAATCAGAAATGAATACGCTGCTGTATACAGCATTTTGTATAGATGGTAAAATTATAACTTAAATATTAGTTTGGACTAAGTAATAATTATTTGGTTTTATAATAACACAGTCCAATTTATATAATATTATATTCATATACATACTTTTATTTTATAACATAATTAGTTAAATATTAAAAAAAATAGATAAATACTAAATCACAAGCTGTTAACATTCATATAAATTCTATATATTTCACTTACATTTTTAAATGTATATGCTATAAAATATTTTATTTTAATTTCAATAATTTCAATAAAGTATGTATTGTATAATTCAACCATACATATATTTACAAATGACGATGTGAATTATGAAACGTTTCCTATTTTTGATGTTTAAATTTTGAACCTTATTTAATTTTTCTTATGAAGAAACTTTGAGCTTTAAAAATATGCGTACAGAACACAACTTAAAGTGGATTTATTAATAATTCCAAATACAACACATAGAATATATTTGCAACTCAAACAGGTGAAACTGAATGATCCACAGAAATCTTTTTAAATAAGTTTGATATTCTAATTAAAGTAAAATAAGTTTTAACTTTTAAGTGTCTGAAACTTTAAAAATAAATAAACAAATATTTTAATTAGATGGAATTTGTAACTATAGTTTAAGATACCTATTGCATATTACGTATTTATGCAATCATAATGTACTTGTTAAAATTGTTATATCAATTAATATGCTTATTAAAGTTTTGATAAGCTAAATGCAAATTGCTTATTAATTGTATATTATATTGCTTACCTATGTATGATGTATCTCATTTTTAAAATAAAGATATAAATTAACATTATTCTCTTAAGAATGAATACAGTTATCCCTCATTTTAAATGTTGTATCTAATTATTCATGCGAATTTTAAATTTATTACTTAGTAATCGCCCAATAACAATACATTTTAATTTTTATCCCAAAATAGTATGCTGATAATCGTACAATAATAGCTAATTTTGAATAACTATACTAATTACTCACACAGCATACAATCATTTATATATATTTAATTTTGGTTTATAAATTATAATTCATAACAATGTAATTACTTTTTAGTGAATATAAAAATTGTATTGTTTGCTTATGTCATATAAGTAACCTTATTCAAATGTTTTCGATGACAGGGTCTTTACATCCTTGGTCCGGGTAGGAACTAAGAAGGGATGCAAGTAAATCCTTACAAACTACGGGGCTTCCGAGGTCAACAACACCACAATAGGATGTAAAATCCTCAGGTTTTCGTCAGCTACACATAGGAGGGTTACTGTCAGAGTAGATTTGGTCCATGTACAATGAGGGGTGTAAGGGGATCAACGATTTGCAGGCACAGTGAACCGAATTGTTGTCGGTATTTGATTACCGGGATTTGTCTCCACGAGGGAGGATTTGCATTTCTCAACCAAAAACGGGCTAAAGAGAAATACAACAGGTAAGTTTAGGTAGGTAGGTAAGTAAAGAACAATTTCCATAGATTGGCCGAAAAGACTTACAAGGAATACACCCTCCAAAACCATCCGATGTGCATTTATATGTTATATCTACAATTTTACAACTACAATTATAGCAGTAACCAATACTCTTATGCTGTTGCTACTTTTTAGTATGGATATCAGTTGTAGGTATTTTTTTTTTTCTAAAAAAATGTTTTAAACAGTTATTCAAAAACCTAGAATACATCTTAAAAGCTCTTATATCTCTGCATTATTAAAAAATGATAATTCTATATAATCGTAATTTCAGCCTTTAGGCTTTTAGGTCTAAATTTATTTAAATAGGTTTCTTGTAGTGATAAATTATATATTAAATTGTATTAAATGCAAAGACAGTAAGGCGTAGAACATACTTACACAGATAATCATTTATTACCATTACAACTACAGAAATATACGATGACACTTGTTATAAAAATGTCTTACTAATAAAATGATTATATAAAATATAGTCCAATATCATTGTGTTTTAAGTTTCGAATGCGAGTTTTCAATATTTTCAAATTTATATTTATGGACGTTAAATATGCCTTAAGAAAATCAAATTGTAATTTATTAGTTGGATATTACTGTACAAAATGTGTGTTCCAGTCGATTATTTATAAATAAAGTAAAATCTTATACTCAAGAGAGGAATGAAAACCATTAAATAATAAATACTAGTAGGTATATTAGGTACCTCATACATTTCCATTTCAATTAATATGTTAATTAGTTTCAGTACGACAAAAAGTATATAATTTCGATTAGTTACGAGCTGTTGCACATTTTTTTCGGACCATTTATTTTAAACGAAATGCAACGTTGTTCATCTAATCAAGTGGAGGGGGACAGATGTGGTAACGTAATTTTAGCGAGACAATATTTCACATATTTGATGAGTTTTATTGTAGTTTAATGTTTAGTTTTCTGCGAATGCATGCAAAACTAATTAACACAGAAATCTGTAAAATTATTTTAACACTATTGGAAGCATTTTCAACACTGATTATAAAACTTTAATGTGTAAACAAATTGGTAACAAAAATATTTTGTATAATAAATATGAGTTTTATAATCACAGTTGGATTTCAATATATAATATAATATCTACTATATTATCTAATTATTTATAGTTATAATAACACTTTCATTTTTTTTTATCTAGTTTGGCAAATAAAACTTACAATACCACAAGTATACATTACACATAACAATTACATTTATGAAGATACGGTTTGGAGTAATAATATTTATGGTAAATCAATACCTTAATATTATAAGCAACGTAAAATAGACACTACTCGCTAAATTTTCTAATCAATACAACTACGCCTATTAACTTACAATAAGTATTACTTTTCTCACCTTTTTAATCTTCAAAAATAATACACTTAATTGTATATTTTCGTTTTAGATTCTGAACGAAGTGATGAATGTATTGATTTTACAATGATGTGTGTGTGTGTTTTTTTTTTTTTTTTGTGTCTGTGTACAGCATAACTAGTCGAAATAATGCTTCAATTTCAAACTATGGGGGTGGTTTCCGATGTAAAAGTGAATATCCTTGGTGCATTATAGAGTTCAAAAGTTAAAATTTTCCAACAGTTTTCAAAAAAATCGAGAAAAACAAAAAAAATTGACAGAAAAATGGGAATTTTTACGCAAAACCAGTTTTCGACCAAATCGATTTTTTTATATGCTTGTAATTCAAAAACTAATCACTGTAAATACTTGAAATATTCACGCAAAAAAACCCACAAAAAAAATGTCCACCGGAAATTCAAATTAAATTTTTATTAGCATTTTAATTTCAAATATTGACAAAAATTCTCCAAAACCATGAATATTTGCAAATTATTTTGTAGTTCAAAATTCATAATATTGTTTGTATTTATATCTAAGGTTATAAAATTTAACACCAAGTTTTCTATAAGTTTTGCTTTAAATAGCTATAGAGAAAATTTGAAGCGTCATTATAGGAAAAATGTTTTGAGCGTTTGAGTTTTAAATTTTTATGAAATCGCGTAATGATAACGATTTATCCTCAAACCAGGTATTCGTATATCTATGATAATATAAGGTATTATGAATTATGATGACTAGGTATATGATAACTACACTAATTGATTAACCGTGCCTTATGCAAAATGCGTCTTAATTGAAAAATAAAATATTTGTTTCAAAATAGAATATATGTCAATATTTAAATATAATATATCCTAGACTGACAAATCATCTCCGTTCAGAATCGTTTTGCGTATACAATGATACCTATCATTGCATTCAAATCTAACCTACCCTAGTCAGAGGTCCACCCCACCACCTAATGTACAGCAGAGCGATACACACTTTCCCACTTTTTTTTATAACTTGGCTGTGGTAAGTCACAAAGAAAACAGGAACTATGAATATTATAACACACAAATCGTTAAAGTAATTTATATTTAATTTATCACACTCTAGAGATGGCCCTAAAAATACATAAATATGTATATATAGTCCCATTACATGATTATGCAGTTAGACTTGTGTAGATATATATGGCGTATAATATATGATTTACAGCAGTCGTTATACCTTGTAAGAAGGTTAAAAAATCATCGTAAATACCGATGCTATATATCGATTTTAAAACGCAATAGAAACACCAATGAAATAAATTATCGTTGTACCTATATTATGTTACATCGAGTTACAACTCTTATTTATTATGAAACTCGTATCGAATAAAAAAAATGAATGCGTAGTTTCAATGTGTTTTGGTGCATAAATACTAAAGCATCGCTAAGTTTTTGTTGGCAGAAGTGCCAAACTAACGTGTTTTTTTTTCGAAAATGACTCTACTGAAGTTTATGTATCACTTCTTTGAAACCCTCCGAGACCATAATAATACAGTTGCCCGAACTCCGATACGAAACTTTCGTACGTGGTCGTTTTAACTTAAGACGTTCGAATATAGAACATCGCTATACTTATTTGAGGCTGCAGACTGAAATGTATGAGTGTAGACGTTTGTTATGTTGGCACTTTACGTACCAATTAAAACAACTCAATATAAATTACCTAGAAACATTGTTTTAAAACTTCCTCCAAGTATAAATACTTTTTAATCTTGTTTTTTATTCGTTAACTATACGAAGAGCACTATATAATTTACCTATACTTATCGATGTCAATTAAATAATCACAGGATATAGCCGATATAGGTAATTTATGCAAAGAAGGTAATAGTATAAAACGTAAAGTGCCTGATCAGAACCAACTTTGTGACACGAGTATAATAATAGGTACCCTATTTGCGTGTTATTTATGAAAATTATTGCTCAATATAATACACACTGTTATATTTAGAATATCATATAATTACATTATTCGTTTGAAAACTACCTACATAACAAATTAATGAATTTAGTACCTATAGTAAACTTGATAAAAAAACTTTTTTATTTATTAAATGTTGGAAATCAATTTGAGACAATACTGGTATAATATATTTGTTAGTTGTTTTTTTTTTAGTTATATATAATATACTTATCACAATTCAATTAAAATTACCTATAAGAGACAATTGTGTTAAATTAAAATATTAAATTTAGAATTTTAAAATTAAGTGGCAAACATCAGCCTAAAGACTAACAAAAAGCGGTTGACAAAATCTGCATTATATCACCTTTCAAGAATTTGGAAAAAAATGACATCAATATTAATTTGATAGCCAAATAAATAATGTTTAATCATCTGTGTCCATAGTTTTTCATCTCGTAACATTATCAATAATTAATAATTATAAAACACTTTCATTTATAATTTTTAGATGCATATCTGCTTTAAACTTTGGTTGTGTTAAATAAACATAAAAAATATAAATATATAATTCATCATAATACAATTTACTAAATTATTAATTTATTAATATAATATTATCTACTAATTATAATATGATATATTATATCTTCATTCTAAATGTATGTGGTAGGTATGTGGCCAAATCATGTAAATTTAAAATGCAAAAACGATACTATGCACGTGATAGACTATCATAATATTGAAAAAAATAATGAATAATAAAATAGGTACTCGAAAAACTGTTTGTTTCCAAAATACATTGCCAATATCAAACAAAACGTAAATAGAATCACGTGTCATAATTAATATTTTACGATTACATCGGCGGCGTAGCTAAATACGACTCCACTTCGTTGTTATTATATTAGCTTAACGCACAATACACACCACACACGACATGGGTGAGGGCATAAAAATGAAAATAACAATTCCGGCGAGACACCACATATAGGGTGGTTTGGAGTTATGCGATCTGCTTCCGAGGCGTTTAGGGATAAAAAATTTAAAACACAATTTCCCAAGGAAACGACGCAGCACGTTTTAGATAACGCGCGTGGTTAACCCTCCACCACCATCGACTCCTACACGACCAAACACCCCTCACTCTAGGACCAGAACAGCACGTTATATACCTACACGGATCGTAGTACACATGTCAGAGGGTAGCGATTCGCGAGTGCCACATTCAATATACATGAGATCTAGTTTGTACAGTGTGGGTTGTGTGTGCACTCTACACTGTACATAATATGTGTGTATACGTACAGTATACGCGGCGTATAAAGTCATCGATGTTTTGGGAGGGGGGGAGTGGAATGCGACGCGGTGGCAGAGAATATAGTCATTCTCTCTCATAATGGAGATTTAATAAAACGTCTTGGAAGCGAATTTCTGTTTTCCAATATATGTGTATACACATACATAATAAAACCGGCCTCAGATTTGAACGCTGCCGGCGGAATGCACCCCCAAAAACTCATCTGCGGCTTTATTCGCCGAAGATCGCACGCGGGGCTCTATAATATAATATTACATATTATACCTAGCTACCAACGTCGCAGCCGTCGCCGTCACTATATGTTGACAAGAGGGGTTGCCCGTGAAATTACAACTGCTGCAACTGCTACAAAATACTACCATTACTTCTACTACTACTACTACTACTACTAATACTTCTACTGCTACTACTGCCACCACTACATCAACAACAAGTTTATCATTATTGCTATATTTGATATGCACCGGCGCAAGAGGATCCGTGATGCATACACGCGACCGGATGTCACGACAGACACCGAAAACCTTCTACAACAGAACCGGAAACGATTGAGGAGGGTGTGTATGGTGTGCGTGTGAGAAAAATTTAATTTCGTCCAACGATTTACTGCCTTTTGGCTTTCGTACTTGGTGCGCGTGGACGAAATACGCGTAGGTACGTCGGTGGACTCGCGCACGCTGCATCCTTCTGCTTTGAAAAACATTTTATTTTTATACTAGACAATCATCATACGCGTAGAGTAACAGCAATATTGTTCAGCGGGTTCTGAATAAAATGAGATATAATATTCATTCGAAAAAAGTATAATCAATAATACACGAAGGTGGTATTCAAAATATATTCTCAGATTCGTTCATATTCAAAGGTTATTACTGTAGTTATCTCATTTAAACACATCAATCTACTGCTGTCTGTTCGGTCGGTAGTTAAAAAATAAATAAATAAAGAGAAACAAAAAGCAGAATGGATAATGGTTTTGGATTTAAGGCAGCCAAAAAGTAAATCTTTGAATATTGCCTTAACCTGTCATATTTGCAAAAACTGCGATGATTTATTCTTTTTATTACATTCAAGGAACTCAGTGGAAATGATAAATATTAAAATGAACTTTTTCCCAAGAGCAAATGCCTCCCGTGTGTAAAACGCGTTTTAAATAAACTTGTTGTGAAGTATTTGACGTGCAACGCGTGTAATTAAAACAACTTAGAACTTTAACACGAATGTTTGACTAATACGACCAAATCCTATGTTATTTTTCACAGTAAACGTGACCATATATTATATATATATACATATAGTCAGTAAGTTGTCAGTTTATATAGTGTATACATGTAGTTGATGAATTCACAATTATTATTTGTGCAGCGCTGATGGATTTAGAAAAGCGCGTTTCAAAAAAATCAATATAGTACAGACATACAGCGGAATTAAAAAAAAAACATTTCGTCTATTTAATGCTTTTAATTGGAAAACTATAAAAGCGATCACACGATATAGGATAGGAGTCACATTATTGCTATCTACTATAAGGTAGGTAGGATAAGTTGTATTTAAAATAATGCGTAATTACCCTTTTTTGTCACGTATTGATCATAAACAGTCAATTTTTTATTTTTTATGATGATTGTATTCGTGAGTTTTTAATTATATTTAAATACTCAACGCTAGTAAAAGGTTTCAGGATTAGTTGTCAATAATAAAATAGGCTTTTAATTCTATGTTTACTCAACAAACCCAACAAATCTAACTTCGGCTGGCAAGTGCTGTACATAGACACTAAGCCAGCCATTTGCTTCTTTGATGCGTATAAAGTGAATAAATCAATCGTAACCTGTAGATAGACGAGATGAGCATCTCTAGTTAACATGTGTGTGTGTGTGGTGATAATGAAAATTCGTTCGTAGTTATTAGATTCGTGGATTTCCAAAAGCGATATTGGAATGAGAAATTATATGAAAAACTAAAGCAATATTATATAAAAGCATAATTATAGAAACCTCATCAGCATCATTACGGATGTCGTTAAGATTACAATAATATAAAGCGTAAATGATACGAAACTCAATCGTCCGGGTACACGGTATATATTAAATTGTGTATAATGTCATCGGCCATATTATTCATGGTTGAAATATACAAGGTTATTGCATACATACCCTCATTCAATCAAATATCAGATGATAAAAACAAAAACGGCAGCGTAGAGGGAGCCAATAATAATCAAGTATATATGCGTGGTAACTTTTATGCCAGCCGCTGACAGCCAGCAAATTTTTCGTGATGAGAAAAATTGATATATTTTGTGATATCCTTTTACGCGGCCATTTTGTATCTGATGATAACAATCCCTGTCGATATGCAATAACCTTGTATATATCAAACATGATATTATTATCATTATATTGTGTGCACGTGGTCCCTGTACATGCCTATAAAATATTATGTCCACTGCGGGAGAATCTATCTGCCCTCTTGCTCCGGCGACTTAAAGATATTATTTAAATTATTGTACGTATTTTGTTATTATTTAATTATTGTATGTATTTTGTTAATATTTAATTATTGTACGTTTTTTATCGTTAAGACAGGCTACATCGCATGAACAGACGGATAAACGTAACGGTAACGTGCAGGTCTAGTTTTGTTTTCACTACCCTGCGTAAGGAAGTAAAAATTTAAAAAAAAAAAAACACTGAAAACTGTATTATAATGTTTAAAATATATCAAAATTCCAAGTACTAAGGTACCATAGAGATGAGTGAAAAAACAAACTGGACGAGTTTTTACCCATTTCTCTGGGGAACAAAATAATGATAACCATTGTTGACTGGATAAACACTTGGCACCTTCACGTCACTCGCACGGGTATAATATGAAAATATGTTGTTTCCCGCCCCACGCCATAGTCAATATCGTACGTTGTTTTAGGTACCACAAAAATACCGTTTTGTCGCCGATCTACGTACTCTAATATAATATCATTTCGCCCCAAAACAATTTTGAGCACTTCAACACCAAAATTAAAATCACCCGCCATGCCATTTCAATTAGCATCCGTCGTCGACGACATCGCCTCTGCCATCAAGTCACTTGACTCAAGTGCTTGCGCGCGCTCCCTATTACTGCACACGATATAATTTTATTGTATAGGTACACATTGTTTTCCCTCCATGACTACCCAGTTCCCCGTCATTCCTGTCTTTGGAACCGACCGTTTGTTTTTCTGGGTACACCTCCACCGCGGCAAGGGAACGAAAACGAGTGTTTTAATTAGACCCGCTATTCTTCTATACACAATATTTTCGCTCGAGACATAAGTAGACCGCACCGCGCCTCGGAAGTCTCTTCGCCCCACCCTACCACCATTACCATCGCATAACAAAAGAGAAAACTGCGGTGTCAGCCATAATATATATATATATATATATATATATATATATATGTATATATATATGTATAGATATTTATATAATGTTTAATGTTTATACAGGACTTCGGATGAGCACCAATTAACAGGGAAAAACGACGGAATTAATAAACATATTAATTTCCCATGTTGTGGATGGTGGTAAATCCACCGTTGTCTCGATGGTCGAGTAAAATATTATTCAATTCTTCTTTGGACCAACAGGGGTACTTTTATTTTTAATTCCTCCCATTTTATTACAGCATTTTTTATTAATTTCCGAGAGTGAAATAATAATATTAATAATAATATTTTTAATACCTTAGTAGGTACAGAACAAAAGCATACTGTTACGGATACGTAGAAACTGCGTAATTAGGGTGATGTGGTAGCAGCGATGACGACCATTCATCGTAAAAATAAAGTGGTAAAAATTCTATTGATTTCGATTTATATTGCCGAGCATTAAAAAAAGTTTCGTCGCCACTGAGTCTCTGCTATTTTCAGTATGTATTTCGACTTGAACGACAATGAACGGTTCTGCCACGCGATGGTTTTAAACGTTTATCTATCCGATAAAAATTGTTAGTAGGTATACCAATTCGTCTGAAAATTGAAATTATATATATTTTTTTAATGATTAATATCATATGAAGCGAAGAGATGCAGTATTACATGGTTACAAATAAAATTAAAATACATTTTTTTTTTCTAGTTTAGGTATTTCAAAATTCATGAAAATCTATGAATCATACAATTTCATAAAATTTAAAATTATACTCTTACTGGCTCGTTCGATTACTTCCAGTAGCCTGAATTCCAGATTTGACCTACTCAGATGAGATTCCAAATTTACAATCGGTTCAGTTTTCACAGTTTTGTTTCAACGGTTTCACGACTTCTTATTATTTATTGGCAAATTTCTTGAGATGTAGTGCACCAATGATTTTTCAAAAACAATTTCGGGAGTATAACACGTAAATACGTACAACGTACTACAGTATGTATACCTGCTAACACCACTATACATGATTAGAACAGGTGGAGGCGGATGTGAGCCAACTTTTACGATGTTATCAACTACGGTGAAGACGGCATTTGTGAGTCCACACGGATATATATATATATATATATATATACTTTTATCACTCGAACGAAACCCACGTGAAGTTTTTGACTACCTCGAAGATCTTGCCAATGATAATATTGTACGGATTTCGGTAAACCCTGGTATTGTACCTGTGGATTTAACGTGGTCTTTGTCTTTCACAAACTGCTTTTAAACACCGACCACCGATACCGTCATCGATGTTTCGCATAATATTATATAATAGATGCAATCACGTTTTTATTTTATATTTTTCAAAGGTAACTGTTCTTAAAAGGTCAATATAGTTATTTAGGATCGTCCGTAAAGCATAATATTTTATACTCGTTATGCGTAGATCCGGAGAAAAAAATCGCAAGGAAATATCAAGACAATCGTTACAACTTGATGTTTGTTTAGGATTAAAATCCCTATATACATAAATATGTTATTGAATGTATACCTAGTATTATAACTAATGCCTAATAAACATCAGATTTAGTTCCTTCTCCGGTCCTCGATACCATAGAAAAAAAAAAAACATCAGATAAATTATTGTTTGCTTTTTCTGTACTGAAATTTACTATAATATTATTTAAGAATAAAATTATGTAAATAATAATATATATTAAAATATAAAAATCCCTACAATAGAGACATGTTATTATATTAGTAGGTTAGATTAAGTTAGAATGGGTTATTAAATATATTGTTATTAGTAATATTACATGTGATATGTATATGCCATATAAGCATTGAAGACATTTTAATTTTTAACTCGTTGATTGAATCGATTATTGCTTTAAATAACTGAAAATTCTATTATCTATAATAAATATTCAATTAAAATGATTTTAAACGAATATCATCAGCCATTATATTATATAGTGATATCTACAAAACGTATATTTTATTGAATATAAATAAACACTATATTTTTAAAAAACATATCTTTCAATTTCTTTAATGAAAACATTATGATATACTTTAGACAAATTAGAAATGGCTTCTCCTTTTCATCAAAAATTAACATAATATTGCGATTAAAATTGAAATAAAATTTAAATTATTGTCATTTATCCAACTCATTGATTTACATATAATGGTTTTATTTAATGCTATTACTTATAGATTTTATTTATGCTATGTTACTTATGTACTACGTATACGGTTATTTCTCATTCATCTATGAAATCATATTTTTCAATTGTTATTAAAATTGTTTATAACATGAATTGATTACTTGGTATTTATTTAATATTTATACCATACCTCCTTATAGACAACCATATTTAAACTATACAATTATATACTTTCAGAATTTATGCAAAAAAGTGCTATTGTTGTTCCATGTCATATTATTTATGTTTATATAAATTGCGAATTGTATGAAAGTTTTACACACATGAAACAATCTCATATTTATTGACAAAAACGTTTATAGAACCATGCAAATATGCGTGTTGTAGATGGATACAATATGAATGTTTATAATATTCAAATTTTTATCAGCAATATACAATATTTAATAACTATTTAATCTCTAATCACAAAATGTATATTATATGAAAATTATTTTAATATTAATGTACGAACGAATTTGATATCGACATCATCATGGTTATTGTTATTATTATTGTACGTTGTATTATATTTTTACGATCCAAATAAGTTTATAGTGTATATAAGTTAAATCGATATTTTATATGGTTGTATTAACTTGGTTACTACCTACGATACATTATCCTAAAGTTTTGGTGCTCGTCCGTATCCGTGTCATAATGGTGAACCGCAACTAGTGGCATATTTGTCACAGTTTTCGGAGTTTGTAGGATAGGGAGTGGGGTGATAAGTTATTTTTCTTCGTTTAGCCCTTATAGCCGCTATTCACGAAATATATACAAAATACTTGCATGCAATATTATATAATATGCGAATTTTATCAATTTGTTTTTCTCCGATTAAACTATGCCTATAAAAACATGTACAAGTGTTGTAGGTATAGCAGACATAATATATTATATTATTTTTGTGCACTCAATTAAATACAATCATATACATACGAAATAAAAAAAAATGTATTATAATTAAAATCATAAACTATTCACAAATTTTTATTTTTATTTTATTTTTTTTCAGGAGTCAGGAATTCTAGTGAAATCAGTGAAACCCGTATAATATGAAATAATTAATATTATATTATTTTATTAACATAATAATTAGGAACATGTATACTTAGTACGTAAATGGAAGTAAAATAGCTCATTAATAGTCCAATAATAAGTAAAAACACTTTTAAACACATTTGACATTTGATTACTTTCAGAAAACAGTTGGGTAGAAGATACATTAGTCTTCGTGACTTCAAACGGTCTAAAACTCGAAGAAACAAGATAAATGACTAAAATCTGAGTACTGATAATACTAATAAATAACAATAAACGAGTGTTTTGAATTCCTGAATGCATTTGGGTGTATATAGCTTAGTATATAATTGCTAATTTAAGTCATTGTAATTTTCGTCTACAGTTGTTTTAGACATTTATTCAACTGAGGTAATATATTTAAATGAACAAATCGTTAAAAATCAGGAATTACGCTCTGAATAAAATCGTATAAATTATTTTCAAAGTGCAATTTTAAAACATTTTCATAATTTTTGAACCCTGATCACTGATATCACATAAATAAAATCATTTCAAACATGGTTATCCTAATAAGCATTATATACATAAAAATAAAAAATTCAGACAAATTCACAAATGAATTGTATGTACGAATATTAAAAGATTTTTTTTTATTTTAAAAAGGACCTTAATTTTCTATAAAATTATATTAATTATAATATCATTAAAAATGGCTATTCAAGTACTATGGTTTATCTATTGAAGGTGGACATAATATTATATGTATACCTATTTTCACTAAGCATGATATAAGGCATTATTGTAAAAAAAATATTGCCAATTTATCATTAAACAAAACATTCAATAGAATATTTGCATTATAAAATTGACTACACTTGTTATGTACTTATTATAAACTAACTGGGGTTACCATATTTTTCAACTGAATCGCATATATTTTTAATTATTAAATAATTATTATATTAAGTAATAATATGGTTGATACTTTTTCCTTTTTCATAACCTTACGATTTCAGACTTGTTAGGTGTCAAACAAGTTCACAAATAAATAAATAAATAAATAAATTCAAAAAACCTATATAGTGCTAAAGTTATTTATATTAGTCCAGAACAATACATCCTACTCGTTTATAAAATATTTTAAGCATGTAGAAACATTTATTAAGAACATATGAGAAAATGTATTTGTGACATTATAGTTGAATCAATCGTTCAAACATAATAGAACCTACGTATAAGAAATTTAACATAGGTACTATATAATAGGTACTAAGGCAATAAACAATATTAATGAAATTATTAATACACCAATAATGACGAATTAGTATTAATCAACAAAACTATTAAATACTTAAATATCCACCAATAACAACAATTAATTATATTATATTATTTCAAACCTATATAGGTAAAAATACCATTAAGTAATAACTAATGACAAAATAACTCTATAAAAAGTTATCAGGTAAGTAGGTAGGTATAATTTTTTTATCTACATTTCTAAATTATAATTACATAAAATGTATTGTTTACATTACATTTATTGTATTCGAATATCATAAACCAATAATTTTAATACAATTGTCCCTTTAAATTATGATATGTATAAATACATTTTCATTTTAAACTGTGGTGTAGGTACTAAATAATTTAAAAATCAAGACGGAAAAAATAAATAAATTTAAGACTCATAACTTCTCTAATTAATGCATTTGATGTTTTACTTTCATTTAAGTTCTAAATGTAGTTTGATTAGCTACCGGCTTATTTTTATTTAAGTTAATTTAAATAGTTATTATAGTAAATAAATTCATTTGTTTCACTAAGAAGTGAATAATTAAGAGGTAAAAAGCAAGTTAAGTATCAACAAAATGAAATGCCAATTTTTAAAATGTAGATTTAAGCTGTTTTATATTAATTTTCTTAAATAATAATAAATTAATTTGAATTTAAAATATAAATTACTCTTAAGTAAACTAATTTGATGCAACGTATTTATATGTTATTTAAACAAAATATATTTTTATTTTATTTTCATTATAATGTATATTGGAATGCATTTTGTTCTGGAAGAAAAATGTTGAAGTTAATACAGCTTATAAATAACTAGGTATCTATTATAATTTTGTTCAAAAGGACAAAAGTTTTAATAGTCTAATGTACAAATATTTAATCGACATATTCTCATGCTTAAATTAAATGTATTTCAATTGAATTCCATTATCATATTGTGTGGTACATCAGATGCACTGTCACAATACTTGTTGAGCATGAATATCATAATACTATTGTCACTATGTGTAGGAGTACCGGAATACAACTTTACCTAATTTTCCGAAAAAAAGCGTATCAAGTCAAAAACCCTAGTTTTCGTCGCCACACGGAATTTCTAGAATAACAGATCAACCAAAAACAGAGTCCTAATACTTGTCGTGAACACTTTTCACACACACAAATATATTATAGTATTAAATAGTTATGATTATAATATTATATTACATTATTCTCACTTCGACAACGATGGTAGATAATATGGTAACTGTAACTGTAGCAGCAAAGTTGCGTTCAGGGTCGCGTTCGGTTATGAACAGGACTCGAGGTAGTAGCCGACCATGGCGCGCGTGGTCCCACAGGTCGGCCGAAGCGCGGGCGACGGCCCAAAGAGATTTCGTGAAAAAAAAGTCAAATCTATGTTTTTGTTAGTTTCTTGCACTCTAAAAAAAAAAAAATCGGACGATTAAACTACGAGACGGACATCGTGTCACGGGAAAATAACACCACCAGCAGTGGTGGTGTATTATATTCTATGATCAGCTTTCGAACGCGCGTCGGTTGAAAAAGGATTGTTAGTTTGGTTTTTTTGTTTTTTTCCAAAATGTTTTTACGATGTTTTAAAATGTTCGCTCGTACGAGACGTGTGTCGACAAAGAGCGATCCCGGTCGTTACGTCTGGCGGGTGCGTTATCACGAGACGGCGTGCGGTACGTAACTGTACGTAGCGTGTGAGCGGGTTGCCGACTCGCGGCCAAACGATACCGCGGAGGGTTGTTTAACCGAGTGGTGGCGCTCAAGTCACACGACCCCTCTATCATTGTCCGTTTGGATAAACGGACTGGGAAAAAACCCATGTTTCTTATATAATAATATATTGTATTTATGTAATGTGTATATATAAATTCCAACGTATGTCCCGTGTCAATCGGAATCGTTGAAAAAAAGTATACCACCCTCACCAAGACGATTATACATATATACTTATTATATATAAATTTATATGCTCTACTAAGCCTATCGTTTTTTTTTTTTTTATGGATCACCTGTCAACAGTCTGTTATTTTTATAACGAATCGACAAATGTGAACATCGTGTTTTTTCCGCCTGAATGTGTATAATTTAATGTCGAATAATATTATAGGAAATAGTAATACTCGACATACGGATTCGATAACATCGAGACCAATAACCAGATAGACTAATAGAAATAATCATTTGGAGATCCGATAGGTCAATCCAGAGTCAGATTAATGAAATTAGTGGTCCTGGGTTAATTTATTTTTGAGGCACTAATATTTACAAAAAAAGTATTTTTTTAATAATATGCCAATTGATATTTATTAGTTAAATAAGAAAAATATTTGTTCTCAGACAGCAAATTTACATGACATAGTTAATTTATTTAAAAATACAATTTAACTAAATATTAAAATATAAAATATATGGTAATAACACAAAAATACAAACAAATGGTTACTTAAAATATTTATTTCTAGATTTACTTGCAAACGTATTTAGATAACGTCTTCAAATAAAAGTTTTTTTCATATGTCATTTTCAACTAATATAATTGTTAATGTTGTTAATGAGTTCAACCTATCTTCAGTCAGAGTAGATCTTACTATCTTAGTCGATTTTTAATAAAAGCCAACTTTGAGAATGAACGTTCTGCTTCACGATTTGTCAACAGTAATTGTTGATATATATATATATATATATATATATAGTAATAACAATAATTGTTAGGCATAATCTCAGTGCAATATACATTTAGAAAACCTAAGTTGTCGCTCATATAGAAGAGTTGTTATAACATCAAAATTGTCAATATCTGAAGAAACTTTTTTGATATAATGATAAAAATGTGATATTTCTGTTTTCAAGTCATCATCAAGATCATTATGGTAAAACTGAATACAGTTATTTAATAAATCAATGTCTGGGTCATTGTCAGTTTTAAAGTTAATTAAAAATTTGAATTGAGAAAGAAAAATATTATAAGAACTTAATTTTCTGTCAAGTTTTTTTTTGAGTGCCCTGGGCTATAGCCCGCTTAGCCCCCCCCCCCCCTTAATCCGGCTCTGGGTCACTAAATTTATATTTTAATTAGATACATTCAATAATATTATGTTATGATACTATACACTATTATTTCAAAAGAATGTATGTCGAATATTATTATATTATTATACAGAGTAGGTATTTCAATTAAATATCTACTCAACAGCAGTCTGGGTTTATGATGCAATTGTTATTACAACCACGGCCCACCACGTATTTATTTGAAGCCCAGGCATGTATATACATTATAATTATACGTCATACTTTAGAGTAATATTATCTACCTAACTTGTATATAAAGTACTTAATTATTGTTGTATTTGGGATAATAACGGCATCTGTTGTACAGATACGTATAATAAATGTCTGTGGAAAAAAATCAACAAATTAAATATTAATATATATGCATACAAAAATAAACTCTACACATAATTATTTAAATTGTATTAATATTAGATGAACCAACATAACATGGCAAACTCGAAAATCAGCTTGGTCTTTATCATATTTTGTATATCTACTATTATAATAAAACAACATTTTTCAACAAAACATATACTTCTTTTAACATTATTGTGTATAGAATGCATTAATGATGATTCCTTATTCTATATTTTAACTTTTGTACATCCATTTTATTTAAACTCTTTTCAATATAGTCTAATGGTGCATTGTATAATATAATTTAAATAAAGCTAAGACAAATAGAAAATTCTAAATGTACAACAGTGTGATAGTACAAAAAGAAATTTTTTAATAGAAATACCAGTCTCCAGAATTAAAGAGTTTATGTAATTAATTACATGTTCAGTTTCAAGTTGGTACGCAGAATACAAAATACAGAATGGTTGGAAAATTGTATGAATTTAAAAGGTCGAAAAGAGTAGTTCACTGGAAAGAAAGGAAAGTTCAATTGAAGAGGATACGATGAGACATATAAAAGAGACATTTTCGTCGATTGCGAACCAACGAGCTATTGTTATATGCATTTCTAATTTAGTAAAATAATTCAATTCCATGCTATGCAGAACGTTCATGTTCAATAAATTTCAATACTTTTTAAATAATAACATTTAAAACTGTTTTATCTATAGACAGCATATAGTCGCCTTATTGTGATACACTGATATCTACCTGTATTAAATTCTTACTAACTTATATTTATTTTAATAACATTTTCATAAAAGCAGATAATTTTCGAAATAAATATTTAATGCTAAAATATTTTGCTAAAAGAATAATTACTCTGTGTATTTATTATCAATATTATTCAATGATAATTTAAATAAATATTCAAGCATGTAACTCTATAATAATATTGATATGAACTATTGGTTATTGTATTATTATTTACCTGGGTTTAAAAATTAACAAATGAAAAATAAATAAAATAAGAGTCCTAAGTAGAAAATAAAGTTTATCAAATTAGGTATAGTTTTCAGTGGCATCAAAAACACAGTAATTTAATGAATGTTAACAGCTCCTAATGTCATAGATTTAGCGAAATTCCTTGAATTGTATGATTCTGTAGATGTTCTAAATCTAAAGCACTAATTATATATTATATCATTATTTTTAGTTTATATCATATTATACTATTATTATTATTGTTGTTATTTTTATATTAAATAGAAAAAAAAATATTTTAAAAGTCCTGTGTATTTTGTGTTAAAGAGGAAATATTAATTTACAAAGTTACTTATTTAATATTATGTTAAATTTGTTTGCTGTGCGTAATTTGTGAGAAATAAACATTTTACTTATATAAATAAATTATTATAAGAATGAGCCGGCCATAATGCTTTGATTAAATTAAATAAAAATACACTATTGTATAACAATACAGCGTTACATCATAATCCATTTAGATTTTAATATTCTAAACAAAACAACAGAAGTTCATTTGAAAATAGATAATGGACTATCCCAGTGGGATTTGTGGACCAAATGAGAATATCCATTATTTCTTTCTAAATTACATAGAAACGTTATCAAAGGCATTATAGTCAGTACCTATTTAACATTATCATATTGGACCTTATTTTAGCGTAAACCGTAGCCCTTGAAAGTTACCCGCATTTGACGCCCCGTGAATACATTTGTTAAGCGGAGATCTTTATTGAACTTCAATCATTTATGATTACCGACGTTTATTTTCTTACTAGGATCAAAGTATAAAGATATAAATATTTTAACTTTTCAGATTCACAATATGTTTATAGGCTAATAAAAAAAAATAAAAATACTAATATAGATAATTTACCAAATAAATATTTATGAACAGTGATTTACGGTTTTAATATACATTATTAAGGATAATTTAAAATATTCAAAGCACATTTTTTTATAAATAACTTCAAAAACAAAGTGCTAATAAGTAAACAATTCATGAATAATTTTTTTTCAAAATCGTCATTAAACTATAGTTTACTATGAAACGAAGAAATATATAATATAAATTGTATTCTAGCTCTGCGTATTTTCAAAACTTATTAAAAATGCCATTGTGTAGAAAGAAAGAGGACCAATGCGTTGAATAATTGCATTACATTCTTATATTAACCTAACAAAGAAACCTTTATTTGAAATTTATACGAAATAAATAAAATACATAGAAACAGTTGACAGAATTTGTTTAAAAAAACCACAATAGCAAAATAGTTTTATTTTCTAAACATTTTTCTTAACATTTAAATGTGTAGGAGTCCAGATACATGGAGCACGTAGTACTTAATAACCTGTGTTTTCTTGAGCTCAACTACCTACTTACAATAGATAAAATGATTAAAATATAATTAGAATATTATGATATTTAAAAATATTAAAGTTAAATATTATGAGTATGTTTTATGTAGGTAAGATGAGTATTTGAATATTCTAGTATCTAAGTCAAATTTTATATAGACTTTTTTTTTGTATTTATGTTCAATAGGTTAATTCAAAATATTATATTATGAGTAACGATAGTTACTCCTAAAATATATTTTATAATTGTTAATGTACTATTAATATCACCTTAACTTTTATCAATAGTATACTTTAAATAAAATTTGATCATAGCATATTTTTATTTTATAATAATATATAAATACCGATTTAATAATAATCTATTTTTAAGCTTTAAAAATGATGACTAGCTAATTTACTCATGATTTATCGTTAAAAGCCATTTATAAAACACGATATTCACCATCAATACTGAAATACATTTTTCTCTTTATATTTAAAAATAGTTTAATCAGCATAAACGTTAGCATAAAGTTAACTATTATAGTATTATGTACTTACACGAGACATCGTTTTGCTCTGCTAAGCGTGTGAAAAACAAAGATAAGAAATGTAAATGTTGGGATCGTTTCAGTTAAACTACCGTCATAAATGTTTTCAGTGAACCATTTGAATTTGATGATAATTTGAGTTTGCAAACACTAAACACTCGTTATAATATGTAAACGTAAGTATGCATCATATTACCTCCGACCCAACCTTGACGATATTTTTTCGAATTAATTGCTGTTGTTCGATATTTTGGTGTGTATAGCCGTGCAGGGTTTTTTATATATTATATTTTTTAAAGCATAACAAATGTCCGCAAAAATATAATTGAAAGATTACTATCTTAAAAGATGAGCGGTAGAATATTCAACTTCTTGGTTTTAAAATAACATACCTAGTAAAAATACTAGACGCTATTTCACCAGAAGTTATATCTCGACTAAAACATTTTTCAAAACAGTGCGATAAAAAAGAGATTATTAATGGAGACCAAAGTCTCAAAATAACAACAAAATACAAAATTTCTTTACAGGCTTGACATGCAGTGGACAATGGCTCAACAAATTTTAAGTGACCTTCGTTTTATAGACATTTTTCGTTATTGCTGATTGTCTTAAAATAACGATCTCGTTATAATAATTTAATGTATACAACTCAGAGGAAATTAATACCCAGCAGTGTCTATCCTTCACGATGCGTGGTGAAAGGTAACTATAAACTTAATATTTAAAACTATTATGTGTCACACATTCAAGTAAACATTACATTATTGTATAGGTACTCCGTTGACCGTTCGTAACATGACCCCACGAAATCAGATAACGTATTTGTCAACATTCGATTATTCTTTGTGAAACAATGCTCGTGAGTTGATGCACGCACGTCGCACATATAATGTTTTCGTTTAAACAGTCAAGGGCAAGAGCGATATCATGACGGCTGTTATTAAATCATATTATCCATAAATGGATTAGAAAACTACAGACGTCACATTGGATTACTCTCCTTCCAGAATGAAGCGCAGCGTCGCAATAAGTAAAACACACATACCTTTCGCGCATGGTATATAATATATAAACTGGTCATCATACTAACGGGTAAAAGTTCGTTGGATTAAGCTGACACTCGTGTTAAAGCCTTTTTTCCGGGACAGGAACGGTCACCACTATCGTTCACAACTGTGAGCTTAAATCCCGTTGTTTGAAATATATTTTATCAATTTCCGCCAGTGATCCCAAAAAATGAACACTTCCGCTTGGTAAATCACATGTTTACTGTACATATGTATATATATATATATATATTAAATATTGTTTCGACGAGATAAAAAAAAAACATATGAACAAACAATAGTAGGTACCTATATAGGTTTAACACTACCCTAGATTATTATAATATCGTTGGCTGTGATACTTTTACACGTGTGTTATTATTAAACAGGTTGATCGTTTTTTAACTCCAAAATTTCCTTACTATCTTTGTGAACTCGAAAAGTTTCTAACAATCTCTTTTTAAAAAGTCTATAACACACAACATACATAATAGTATAATACGTTTTATACTATAATCTTATAATCCAGACATATTTACATTTCTTTTTCTTCACACACATTCAATACCTCTACAGACTTAACACATATTGTATTTTTCAAAAAATTGTATATCTGATAATATTACAATATATTTTACAAACAAAACGTTATACGAATAGCATTATAAATATATTTACGGTGAATATACCGATACTACATGATCTTACTTATCCTCTTTGTACCGTATTATATTTTACAATATTACCACATACGCTATTATTATTTTTCAATATTATTTTGTTGACTTTTTATACATATAGACATAAATACATAATTATTTTACCACGTGCAATATAATATTATATAATTATTACTCAAACAATTGGGGTCCTTACAAGAGGAGGGAGTCTGTTGGACTTATAGTTCAGGGACCTGGCTATTTTAGTTGCCCGTTGGAATTAATTTCTAATTTTCGAAACTTTAAAATGAATGCTTATTTTAATTCATTAATATTTTACGATATAAATGTATACAATAATATATTAAGTCATTTTAAGCTTTGGGTTAACCATTAATTACGTAGAAATCGTTTATGGGACATCCGTATCGCTTGTAATGGGTTGTATTTTATTAGAAGTTTTTTTATAGGTCCACATTTTTCCCAAAGTCAATAAGCCTGTAACATTTTTTCCTCCAATGGTTATTGTTAAAAAACAATTTGAATTGAATCGAATTAAGTAATAAATATTTATTACAATTTTTACAAAATAATATTATATGCGATTTCTCTCATGACTCCTACTATGCGTCAAAATCTGTAGTGATGGTCATAATCCATCTTTGAAAATTCTGCCATTTATTTATTTTCTAACTGAGCTCGTTATTAAATCAGCTTGTTTATCTTAGAATCTAGCATAAGCGAAGTAAAGGTCCAGATGATGTTTGCCAATAACAAACTTTTCGATTCAGCCAACTTTTGTTCACATTATTAGTCCTATGTGAATCAGTATAAGAATTGTTTTGTGCTTATTTTTAATTACTGGCGAGTAACGTGAAAGAAACCCAATCGTCTATCTCGTTATCTCAAATACATAAAGCTTTTCAAAATTATCTACAATTTTTGTGAGATTTTGAGGTGTATTATTCTCTAAAAGCAAGAAAATGCAATGAACAACACTCAAAATGCTCAAAAGTATGAATGTCAGTTATACCATAATATGAGTATAGATTTTAATAATCTATACTTTGCACTTTTTCCAACGTAATGTTGAACACTCAATAATTAAATAAATAAATAAAAAATTCCAACTGACAGCTTTAATAAATGACGGGAACAACTTTTACTAAGAAGTACATATTGTAACATTAATTCATGATTTTAGTATTTATATTTAACGTGCATTTTATTTTTGTTTTTAAATTTCGGGGAACAATAAACCGTTGGTGAAAAGACTTTTGAGAAAAAATATATCAAGTTGATGAACTTTCGGTGAAAATACTAGAATAATACGAATAAGTCCAAACGAGAATTTGTTTGTAATGAAAAAGACCCGCGAATCGTAATAAGTTATTCTGAGAATGGACCGACAAAAATGGTGGAGTACGAATTGATGCTTATTCGATAACCGGTAGGTTTTGGCTGAATCGAAAATATAGTTATGTCTTATGTTATTCTTTCATATAGTTTTTATAGCTACCTACAACAAGACAACCTAAGACATGTTTCAAATGTCAACCAGTTAAGCACTTTGTTGAATCCATAAGGTTGTTATGATGCTTTAAAAATCATTAAAGTATTGATAATATTACATATAATCCGTATCTTATATTATGAGGGTTAATACATATAGTTCCAGTCACAAATCAAGGTTAAGTCTATTGATCTATAAGTACTAAGATGTTTTTAATAATATCGACTAATCTAAAATCTCTACCTATACTTCCAGAAATTAACTGGTTGACTACCCTGATTCTATATGATAATGCATTAATATTCATTTCTGAGGTATGTTGAGATGAGTATATTGAACCAAGTAATTCACAAAAAATAATAATTGCTGATTATGTTTATGTGATTAACCAGACAATTATTGTTAGATGCATATAAATAAAGTCTATATTGGACAAAATATAATTGGTGATAAAAAAATCAGTTAGTTATATAATATATAGCTAAATTAAATAGATCAAGAGCTAAATAATTTCAATAAATGTATAATATCTTAAATTTTAGAATTTAAAAACTCATTTGGAAAAGCAACTTAGTATTAAAATCTTCTTTATACTCGCAATATTAAAAATGGATTACAATCCGCAAGATAATTTTAATCTTAAAGTAGTATTTTAATGTTTTTTTTATTTTTTAAACTATATAAATATAATGTTTACATTTCTTACAATTAAATATGATCATTAGGTAAAAATTATAACTTACTTATATTAAAACTACCTATAATTGTATTATTAACAATATTTAAAAGCTTACTATACGACTATACTAACATAGAATGTTATAATATTATACTTGTTACTTATATGTATAATTGTTAAATTATAAAAGTATTAGACGAATACTTATTCATTGTTATATAATTTTATCATTATAATAATTATTATAATTACTCAAGCCAAATGATATTTACATAAGACCTACTGTTACTCTATATTATAATATTAAAAATAATTTTAATTGTTCTATTTGTAATCTACCATTAGCTGAAATCAAAAAAATGTATTTTTACACTCATTTTACAAACCCGTGACTCACTTATGAGGAGTTAAGTTAACTTTTAATTATTATATAGTTATAATTTTTAGAAGAACACACCAATTGTAAATTGTTTTTATTAGCGTTTAATATTTTAGTGAGACAGTTAAAATAATGGCAAGGTTGAAACCTGGACGTATTCAAATTATGGTGCACACCCTATTAAATTTACCAAACACGTTTGGACGACCGACGACTGTTGATAACAAACAGACCGTAACCACCGAAATACTTATTAGGTATTTAATTAAAAATAAACAAAGGATGGATTTTCGATTAAAACTTTATAATAATATTTGCAAGATTATAACTATTATTATTATTATTGTTGTTGTTGTTTTTTTTTTTTTTTTAATCCTCTTTGTAATCCAAGACCAGCCGCTATGTGTTTATAATATTATACGGATTTTTATATTCGGTAAAACGAATTAATCTAGTCTGACCAAACAAATATCTTAGTGTTTTATCGATTATCATACTGATGTCTGATTGAACGTAAACATAATTTTCATTTTTACATTATTAACAATTATAAATATTTCCGTGAATATTAAAGAAAATATTATTTTTTTTTTTAAAACACTCAATAAAGGCAAAAAAAAAAGCGGGAAAGTGGATATCGCTCTGCTGTACAGTAGGTTGCAAGTGGGTTACTGTAATGGATGGAATTAAATTTGAATCCGAAATACGAATAACGATTACATTTTTCTTGCCCCAAAACGTGATGACAGGCACAAAAAAAAGTTCAGATTTGATGGAATCTCTATTATACAACCAGAAATTTGTACATATCTGTATAGACTACATTTTTAAATTGACTAATATTGTTTTATAACTTCAGGGACTCAGGGTATGAATGTATGTGATCAATCAAAGTATATATTATGTACCAATACCAATGATTTTAGCATTTAAAAATATTTCACTTCGTTGCTTATTCTATGGTTCTCATTATACAAAATCTATACAAAATTACAAAATAGTATTAAATTTCACAATTGATTAGAATAAGAAATATATAAACAAAGTTCTTAAAGTTTCATTATTTCTACTAGCCGATTTTACCTTGTGTTTAAAATTCTAATTAAAACTTTAGGATGATAACTTACATATATATTATTAACAATTTATCAAATATAAATAATATTTAGAGCGTATTTATTAATAATAATATAATAAAATGTTTTGTATAATATCAATTTCTCATTGATTTAGTAAGTTATTATGATGACATGATAAACTATGATACATTCGTTTATTTTAATCATGTTAAATTTTACTTTTTAATGTCTAGTAATTGATTACTTAAAAGATAACATATCGAACACTAAGGTTGTGATACTTTTTGTACCTAGCTCATATTTTTTTTATCCTTAGCTATTTTATGGTCCTATTAAAATCATTGATAAATACTCGTAAAACCAACAAATGTGTAGCTTCGTAGATAATATATACCTGTTGATATAAAAAATTAATTTGGTATCATTTTAATTTAAACTCTACATTCAGTGATCAATCTTTTCATAATATTTTTTATGAATTGTCAAACCTTTAATAGCAAAAATTTGGCACTAGATCCAAAAAAAAGCTAATGCCAATAAATAATATAAATTCCATTCGTTTTTGGCAAAAAAGTTGCTATGAATAATTTAGGTACAGTAAATTACTAATAGCTATATTAATTTAATAATATAATAAAATACACTTAGAAATATAGACTAGCTGGTGGTCTACATTCAGAATTGTTTTTCACATATAATAATTATTTATCATAGAATAAAAATTTAAAGAACCTTTTGAATTTATTTCATGAGAAATTTGTTCAATTTTGTTGTTGGTTGTTGGTTGTCATTTGATAATTAGAATTTAGCACTATTTTAGCTAATATTATAACAGATGTACTATAGGATTATTACAAAAATAGATTAGATATATGAATATTTTTCAAGATGCGTTTTCGTTGGTACTTTAAAAAGTCACTTTGTATATTATGTATACAGTATACACTGAGTTGAAAAAAAACCTTTACTTATTTAAACCTTTAAGAATAAAACATTTATCGCACCGTGGAATTTTAAAAATTCACTTTATGTAACGAAAAATAATTGTATTAAAAAAAGTCATTAATTGGTATTGCAGTAGAAATGCTATTTTTTTTTTATTTATCTATCTACAAGTAGTTACGACCTATAGACACCGTGAAGACTTTACTGCAATAACATTGCACTTCCCGCACCCACCCTTCTCAGACTATATATATATACTCCTATGCTTTTCGATATTTTTATTGCTCCCAAATGCCCTAAATTTTTTTTTCTTATTACAAAAACTTCACGTCCATTACTATTTGGGAGCTATAAAATTGTTTGTAAATAATATATAAGTCTGGGGAGCAGTGAATATTTAATATGCAGGTGTATCGCGATAAAAACGAGATGAGTAAAACGATTTTGTGTTCGACGGAAAAAAGTATCATTCCTAGTAGGTACACCTTTGAAAACATATCGCACTCACGTTTGTGGGACTTGTTTACACGTATAAATATAGGTTTCCAGTGAGATTAAAAATACAACCAAAGATCAATAACACTGTTTATAATACAATAAGTACCTACAATAAAATATTCTAGCCGATCACCGCGGGGGAGATGTGATCGGTGAACACACAAACTCGTCAACATTAATTACATTATTTGTTGTGAAGAACGACATTATTGCCGATGCACATGTGACGATTTCAATATAATTATTTCCACCACCATCATTTCCTATGCTTCACTAGTTGAACCCTTGCAGGATATAGACACGCGAAACGACCCTTTTGCGTACAACTAAAATGATAATAACCAAAATAATAATAATTTTACACGTCATTACAATAACACGACCATTGTTGCTGCCATTTTTCCTTGCATTCATACAACGTTATGCAATTATATAATACCAATAATGGTATTTGGGGTCGGATATCGAACACACTGACAAACTTCCACTATAGTCCCGTCACTTCGTGTCGGCAAAGTGAATAGGAATTGAGTGGACTAATGGATAATAAGTGAGCAATGAAATTTAATTTAGAAATAGTAATAATGCAGTGTTTGAATTTCTATTAACGAACAAAATATTATATACCGCATCATTTACGATGGAATATATCATGGTGTTTCAAATATTGTAATTGATCAATTATCTACTTAAAAGCATTAAAAAATTAATGAGAGTTTTAATTAAATTTAAATTCGTCAATATTAAAGAATAATGGAGGAAGGAAGTTTATTATGACATCAAACACGAGTTTACGATAAAATGACAACATTTTATATTTTGGTAGCACTCGAGAAATATTTTGTAGTATCAGTACCACCTACTTAATTATTATTATGTTCATTCATCAGGAGTGTGATACCAACTAAATTAATGTAACTTATTTCAGAATTTATGTGTACATGCATTTGCAGAACACATTAATCTATTGTTGATAATTTGATATATTTTTTTTAATCTAGTTATAAATATTTCTTAACTCAAAGATTACACTATAAAAACTATATGTGCACATGATCATTAAATCTAGAGGTATGAAAAAAAAATATTTGAAATGATTCAAGCTTAGTATATAAAAAAAATAAAGATTTAAGTGCTCTCACTTTGAAAATATTACAGGAATATGCTTTATTATCAACAAATACCCGTTACTTTATTTTTGTTATAAAATCAACTGACAAACTTCGAAAAAATCTTATTTACATCAATATGGTAAATATAAATCATACCTACCAAAACATTAAAACCCAAGTTCTGCCAAGATTTATTATAATTACTTCGTCGGATAGGTGCGGTACTTCTTCTACGAAATACTCGTTCTTTATTATCCCATACTCTATGTATTATCCTTCAATATTGCGTAATACTTATCGTACATCCATACTGTTTTTTTGTACTGTAGAATTTATAATTCATATTAAAAGTAAAAAATATTTAATAAATATTTACATTATATTAAACGAATTCACATAAACTGCCTTTGAAAAATACAAATAAGTCGTTGAGCGTTATTGTAGATTGCAATATCTATACATAAAACTAACCTTACATAATAGTAGATATTGAAGATATTTGAAATCAATAAACGTATTGCATTAAAAATCCTAGTATGTATGTACATATATAAATAACTAAGTATTAACCATGTATACCTATTTATGAGTTTTATGAAAATGTATCCATACTAATCGTTATAGGTATTATAATTTCGAAATTATAACAAAATTATTATGTTGCGTGTCCCATGCAATAATATATAATATATATAATATTGTTTCAAGAATAAATAAAAAATACATAAAATCGTTATAATGTGGTCAGATGAAGGTTAAAGTGTAACATAAAAACAAACTTCATAAAGGAATTGAATTTAAACTTGTAATATTTTTCTTTTTAAATCAAGATAAGAAAATAACCTTTACTTTTCTTCGAACCAAATAGCAAAAATAGCTAATAAAGGTAAAAAACAACATAAGCTCGTTCAGTCAAAACTTTTAGTCTCTCGAGACTTTCTAACCCAATACAACTATCGTTGTTCAATATTAAAATAAATCCAATGCGATAAAATTGGAATGTCTTCCAAAGTTATTTACAAACACACGTGATGTGGGGTGTTATTAATCATTTATAGTAGTCATTTATGATTACAATTAAATAGAGGTAGTTCAGTTATAGACCATAAGTACGCACTATAATTTGTCCGATGTCCGCGTATAAAAGATTTGAACTAATTTACATTTAAATATTTTACATGCATTAATGTATGTTAGATATATTATCATGTTTATATAACAATGAGTCAATAAGATGACTATAATATATCTTACTATGTACTACATAAGTTTCATAATAATAAACATAATAGGAAGTTGAACGATGTAGTATAAACGTTGAAACATTACAGAAAATATATTGTTTAAAATACAGAATATTATGCTTATATCACGATACAAACACACAGATATTCATAATATTACTTTAGTACTTTATAGATATCTACCCATATTTTTGTAATCTATAATGCACGTTGTCAAATTGAATGCATAGGTAAGTATATTATTATTGTCACTTTGGCCATACAGAGTAACATAAAAGTGTCGTATTCATGTGAATGTATAATACACATTTATAATATAATATTCTAAGACATAAAAATATAAAATGGAAGTGAAATAACACATCATATGAATTATTTATTGTTAAACACGTTTTCTATAATAAATCCCCCCGAATGGGGATATTTGATGTGAGGCGCGTGTGCTAACTCATCATTTCTACATGGACTTAAAAAAGAAACTTTTTTTTATATAAATTCAATTGATTAATTTTAATGTATTTTACGTAATTAATAATATCAATATATAATATTATTTCAAATAAACAAATTAATATCGTAAGTAAAAAAATTATAATTTACCGTCATTGTTTTATTTGATTTGAATGGTATTCCAATAAATTAAAAAAAAAAAACGAGAAATTAAACTTAAATCGATTTAATAAATAATCCACAGTATAAACTCTACATAGCACACAACACAATTAAATTTAAAACTATAAGGTAAATAACAGATGGGTAAAATTTGAAATACTACAGATAAAATAAGTGATGAAAATACGATACTGTACTTAGATCCTAAAAGTTTTTCTATTGGTTTTGTAAGTTTTGAGCGAAGTGGATCGTAAATCAAACCTACCAGTCTAATGAAGTCTGAAAAAGGATATCGATCATTTAACTCGAAAATAAAGAACAACTTACAAATTGTTACAAGGTGGTGAAACTTTGTGACTCATGTCAAAAGTAATTTTACAGTTAGTTGCTTCTAATGTAAACAATATTATTTATTATTATAACATTAATATTATATAAATATAATTTTGTCTCAAATATGCACATGCTCTTATTTTGTAGGTTTAACAAGTTTACTTTTTAGTTTTTTCCAAAACTTACATTTGTATGTAAATAAATAGTAAGATATTTACTCACACAATGATAAAAAAATAAATATGATTTTAAAATCTATATGTTGATCACGAATACTTTTCATGTTTTATTTTAATAACTTACCAAATGTTTTAATATGTGTTTATCACACATAACATAATACTTAGTTCCATAGACTGCTAAAATGTCTGCTTAAATCAAGAACTTTGCTAAATAGGTAAATTAATTACTTATTAATTGGTATTAAACTACAAGGAAACTATTATGTTTTTTACAAATCAACAATAATTAAAAATAACAATTTTGATTTTATTAAATACTACTTTACTTAGTCATTACGACGAATTTCAGAACAACATTTCTTCTATTAAAATCTATAACTGCTATAATACAATCATTATTCATTGGTTATTGCATTATTTTCTGTCAACAAATTTAATGAATTATTTTATAATTCATGGTTATCTAACAAATAAGATAATTAAGCATTTAAAATAATACAAACAATGTATTATAAATTAAAATAATCTAAATTAAAGTTGATATTATCATATACCTCAAAATTAAACTCGTAACAAATAATCAACTATTTAAATATTTTTGAACAATTCAATTTTCATGAGTCAAATCCTAACCGTCTAACTAATTATCCAATGTAATGGTTTAATAAAATACCTAAAAAAACAACAAAAATAGGTTATGATTAGATTTATTTTATAATTGAGCACTAAGTGTTAGTTAATTCTGTTATACTTAAATACTTTCAAATATATCATAACCATAGCTGGAGTGTGAATTGTTTTTAAGTGATAACAAATTTTTCACGTCAAATCACAATACCATAAATCCAATTAAAAAAAAGGCGGGTAAGTCGTGGATGTCGCTCTGCTGTACAGTAGGTTATAAGTGGGTTACTGTAATGGATGGAATTAAATTTGAATCCAATGATATTGTATCATTGTATACGAAAAACGATTCTGAGCGAAGACGGTTTATCTGTTTAGGATATATTAAAGATAATAAAAAATTTTCAAATCTTAGATTTAAAAAGAAAATTTTTTATGAATTTCTAGTTTGGAATAATTTGCAAATTTTCGTGATTTTTACATATGATGTCAAAATTAAAACTTTGAATGCTTTTAAAAAAAATTGTGACTACGCATTTCTTTTAATTTTCAATTGTCATTGTAAAAATACGATAGGAGGCATGTATTAAATTTTCAAATTTTAGATATAAAAGGAAAATTTTTTATGAATTTCTAGCATAAAATAATTTATGAATTTTCGTGATTTCTACGTATGTTGTCAAAATTCAAACTTTGAATCCTTGTAAAAAAAAATTGTGACTAGGTATGAATTTATTTTATTTTTCAACTGCTATTGTAAAAATGTGTTAGAAGCCTTGTATTAAATTTTCAAGCTATTCTACCAAATAAATTTTTATCGATATTTATAGAAAAAAAAAAAACTAAAAAAGTTGAAAAATTAAAATGTCAGTAAACAGCTCAAAACAAATCTAAATATTTTGAAAATTTTATCAAATATAGAAAATGCCTATATAAACATTCAGTGAAAATTTCAAGTATCTGCGGTAATTTGTTTTAGACTTTTAGAGTTACACCAAAATAAGAAAATCACTAAATGTGATATCCAGTGAAAATCCAATGTTGTAAAAATTTAAATTTCAAATTCTCATAAAAATTTAATTTGAATTTCCGGTAGACTTTTTATGTGTGATAAAGATTGACAAACTTGTAAAGAATCTTGTATTAAATTTAGAAATCTTAGATTTAAAAAGAAAATTTTTTATGAATTTCTAGCTTAAAATAAGCTTTTGTTTTTGATTTTGAAATTAATGAATTTTCGTGATATTTACGTATTTTGTCAAAATTCAAACTTTGAATGCCTATAAAAAAAAATTGTGACTATGAATTTATTTTATTTTTCAACTGCTATTGTAACAATATGTTCAGAGCCTTGTATAAAATTTTAAAGCTTTTCTGCCTAACAAATAAATTTTTATCATTATTAATTTAAAAAAAACTAATAATGATCGAAAATTTCAAATGCCTATGAATAGTTCAACTTGAGTCGAAATTTTTTAAAAATTGCATGGTGGATAGAATACACTTATATAAACATTCGTTGAAAATTTCAAGTATCTATAGTCATTTGTTTTAAAATTACATCAAAAACCAAAATCGATTTTGTCGAAAAATGAGTGTGCATAAAATTTTCCGTTTTCCCCTTAATTTTAGTTTGTTTTTCTCGATTATTTAGAAAATTATTAAGAATTTTTCACTTTTGACCCCCCAAAGTACCAACTAGATTCACTTTCTGATCGAACGAGGTACTGAAGTCAAAAATCGAAGTACTTTTACTGCCCCAAAACGTGATGACAGACACATAAAAAAAAAAAAAAACACACACATCATGGTAAAATCAGCACATTCATCGGAGCGATGAATCTAAAATAGTAAATTTTTTTTAATAATAATAATAATAGGTAATATATATCTGGTATATGATTATGTACCAAGTAATTAAAATAATTATTAATTATAATAGAGGAAAATTTTTTTTTTTTAAGTATACATTGCTACTAAAAGAGTTATGATGATCTAATGTAATATTTCAGTTCCAACATAACATATCCACAAAAAAAAAAAATGGCTGAAAATCGGGAATGTTTAAACAAAATCAGTTTATTATGATAAGTTCAACAGTTTAATACTATAATAGAAAGTATCTATGTGAAAAGACAATAACTCGTGGTTATATTTGATAATTCATTAAAATTTAATTGTTTAAATTCTAGTCCTAGAAATGTTTCAAAGATATTTATTAACAAAACAACTAGGTACATAACGTAGAAGACTTCATTTTATTTACTGTATCTCTGTTTTTCTACGGAATAACTAGTCTGAGTTTGTTGATTAACTTTAATTTAATATATATTTGATGAGGAACTAATTATAACTAAGTTTAAATTTACCTCCGTGAATTGAGTGATTAAAGCTTATAAATAACAATACATTTATGAACTTTATCATAACAATTATTATAGCAGTTGTTAGCTAAAAAATGTAATTATTAATTATGTTTAAATATATTTTATATAGTTAAAGCTATTTAAAAAAAATATTAATCCATTCTAATGTATTATAATAACATTATATATCATTCATTTTTTAACACTAAAATTAAAAAATTTACAATTTAAAATATTGAGAAAATATTTAAATCACGATTAAGCCTCCACAAAACAAAATGAAATGCCCATTGGATGTAAATCATATTCATCCATACTAATAACTTACGTTTTTTTTTTTTTTTTTTATTCAACCAATATTATTTATACTATATTTAATCATTGGGTACCTCTAAAGATCATGTGTGAACTGTATAGGTACGTAATCAATTTGAAATAATCAACAGATTTGAGTTGCAATATTTCAAAGTGATAAAACTTTGGATTACCTATCATGATTCATGGGACTATTAAGATACAATATAAATATATTAACAAGTATCAAAATACACGTCTCAACGTGTGATTATTATTTGATGTTCGGAGTACATTAACAGTGAAAAAAAGCGAGTAAGTCGTGGATGTTGCTCTACTGTGCAGTAGGTTACAAGTGGGTTACTGTAATGGATGGAATTAAATTTGAATCCAATGATATTATCATTGTATACGAAAAACGATTCTGAGTGGAGATGGTGTATCTGTCGAAGATATTATATTATAGATTATTAAAATTTTTCTAATCATAGACTTAAAAAGAAATTTTTTTATGAATTTCTAGCTTAAAATAATATGCGAATTTTCGTGATTTTTACGTAAGTTGTCAAAATTCAAACTTTGAATGCTTGTAAAAAAAAAAATTGTGACTATTTATTTCTTTTATTTTTCAACTGCTATTATAAAATATGTTAGGAGCCTTGTATTATGTTTTAAAATCTTAGATTTAAAAAAAAAACTTTTATGAATTTTTATCTAAGATAATTTGAACATTGCAGTAATTTTTAACGTATTTAATCAAAATTTGAACTTTAAATGCTTAGAAAAATAAATAAATTTTCTAAAGTACCAGCTCAAGAACATTACCTCTCAGAAAAGATGCTATACTTGATACTTTTGAGTAAGCTTAGAAGGAGAAAAGTATTTACGGAATAAAAAAAGAAGAAGAAAAAACATAATTGTAAAACCATTACATTCCTTGCTCCGCTCAGAAAATTAGGATATCTACGTAAATAATATTATATGATCATTATTTAAGCCCATCGAAATTATTAAATGCTTGAAATAAAATAAAACTTAACATTTGGTAGGTATAAAATAATCTGCTTTATCTGAAACAAAAATAAGTGTTACTATCTGAATATGAGCATTGAAAAACTTTTCTTGTTTAATAATGTTTTAGATGTTCAATAATTTACTTTAATTTAATGTCCCTTAAAATTTAATCTTTCTAATTGAAAATCTGAGAATATTGATTAATTTAACCAAGTTAACTTCAATAACAAGCAAAACTTACTTACATCACAACTTACGTATCCATAAAATTTCAAAATACAATAGTAAATTTCAATTAAGAATTCGAAGAAAATACTTATGCAATAAATTTAAAGATAAAAGACATCAGTTATGTATACTTAATAACTAACTGATAGATATCAAATACCAGATTATTGCGCGAATTTTAGAGTTTAGAATATTTTTTTCAACTGTTTCCTTTTGGAATTACTAGGGAACATTTTATTTTTGAAGTATAATTATTATAAAAATATATATGGTTATCTTATATTCACACTATTATGTTTATGTGATTTTGATAATCTTCCTTATTGTCGGTATAATGCATCACTAAATAACCATTGTGAATAGAAATGTTATTATAATATTCAAAAATTATTATTTTATTTTATCTGAGAAAAAACAAATTATATTTTTACAAAATATAATATACTTATTTACTTTAATTAACAGGTGCATTATAACTGATTAGGTATAAATTGTATCATTCTTATTATTTAAACCATAAGTACTTTCATATCTTACAGGTTAGGTTAGGTTGTTTAAATTTATTTATCATAACCTAACCTTAAGCTATCATAATAAGTGTGTACTATAAAATTGAACACTTTAGTCTTTAACAACTACCATCAACTGTAATTAATGATTTATAATTGCACTATATGCAGGAATAATATAATTTTAATGCCAATTTACATAATATTATAGAAAATAGAAATACTTAAAATCTAAATGCATTTTTTTCAAAGATAATCCAAATTAAAAATATATATATATATATTTGTGTATCTATTAATAGATATTATCATAATATTATATTATACCACTGGTTTCAACTTCACAGTTTTAATATAATTTAAAATGATATTTTTTTTTACTATTTTCAAAAATATATGAATATTTATTAACTTATTTGTAAATATTTTGTGGTCACGCTAAATTAATATTTCAAGCATATTTGCATAATGCATAAAAAATAAAATAATAATTTTATAAAATAGGTAGAACAGTAAAAGTTGTTTTATGTGTCTATAATTCCATAAAATACTTTTAATGGGTCATATTTAAAAATTATGTTTGTAAAAATATAACAATATTTAATTTGTTTTAATATATTGATTTAGCATAATAAAAGTTAGTCATGAGTAATAACTCATAAGTATTAAAATATAATCGCGCTATTATTCTTTTCCGTGTCAAAATACTCATCACCTTTCTAATTTCTTAATCTTCCTGTCTAAACTTAATATGTTTGAAAGCATCAGCGCCAGGAAATAAAAATTTAACATTTCAAATATTTACATAAATTATATTTTAAAATCCTCTCAGTCAAATCAGTTCCTTGAAGAAATCAAAAAAAAAAATATATACATATTGTATATACAGGGTGTCCCGCGAGGATTTACCCATTGCAATATCTAACGAAATAATGGAGATTGATGAAAAATTCTGGTTTTATAATAAGATTTACAGGGATAAGCACTACAATTATTTCATTTTTAAATTTATTTTAATGTTTGGGTAAAAAAGTTAAAAAATATATTTTTTAATTTAATTATTTCCAAAAAAATTAAAGATAGCCATTTTGTAGAGTATATTTTCCTGAAAATATTGACGTTTAAAAATTTTATTTTCATTAATTTCCTGATTTTTAATATTTTTTCTAGTTTTGAAGAAATAAAATATGATTATAATTTATAACTATTAGGAACATGGAAGGTATTCGTCGGCCGTATGGGAATGCGCGCGGCGCGGCGGGTCACATGTTTTCACATTACGGTGCTTAATAATTTGCAATTTTTCTCGAAACTAAAAAAAATATTAAAAATCAGAAAATTAATGAAAATAAAATTTTGAAACGTCAATATTTTCAGAAAAATTAACTCAACAAAATGGCTATCTTTAATTTTTTTTTTGAAATAATTAAACAAAAAAATATATTTTTTAACTTTTTTACCAAAACATTAAAATAAATTAAAATATGAAATAATTGTAGTTCTCATCCCTGTGAGTCTTATTACAAAACCAGAATTTCGATATCACCTTTATTTCGGGAGATATCGCAATGGGTAAATCCTCACGGGACACCCTGTATATAAATATTATCAATTTAAGTTTGGATCAAACAAAAAATATAAATTTGAATAACTACGGCTCTGAATACCATTTATAATTTTCTAAAACTCAATTGAAATATTTAAACTAGAAGAAATATTTTTAATAAGAACACGCATAATATAATCACGATAAATCCTGTGTATATATATTATATACCTTTTTTTTTTATTTTTTTTTTTTTTTTTATCAAGAACTTTTAGTAAAAACTATGATAGTTCAACAATTACAGAACGATTATATACCTTGGAAATTGGAATTTGCATAATTTTGATTTATCAATTACTATCATTAAAGTAATAATAGTTTGAAGTTCATGCTTACATTATTATATTCGATGGCATTGTAATGAGTGGTGCAAAATCTTAAATTATTGAGATTAACAAATCTTTATGGTCAAACTACTCAAACTTCAAAAGATGAACAGAACTTTAAAACAATATTTATTCTAAATGTGTATCAAAATAAAGTATTTAATTTTAATTTTATTTATTATATTAATTAAAAAATTTTAAATTTAGCATATACTTTTTTTCTACGAGGTGGTTATTGTTATATTAATAATAATCTTATGATGTTAAAAATTGGAACTTGTGATTTATTTTAAGGGTTAATTTAAGGTCATCATAGTGAAGTGATTAAATATTCCAATTTCATATCAACAATATTTATTTTAAGGAAATTATATAATAAAATTATTATATAATATTATTATTGATATAATTTTTATTTTGTAATCATACAGGATTTAGGTTGCTTTGGATGATTTTTAGTGCTTATTTCCCCCCCTTCCTAAGTGTCCTAATTATATGACAGTGCTGATGACTCACATGTTAATTAAATATGGATGACTATCATAAAGGAAGTTGTCGCTACTATGATAGTAACATTGAATAATGTAATATAATGTTGTGTTGAAATATTATTTTATTTATTTGTTTAATTGGTGTACATATTTTACTGCTGTATGTATCTTCATCGAAGTAGATACCTACATGATGTACATGAAAGATCCATCAACAGTAGCAGTAACAGAATTAATTAATTAAATTGGTTTTGGAGGTGAGCGAAAAGAGCAAATGTATATTAATGTTGTATGTGTGACCAATGTCCCTGTTTTATTAGTGCACATGTGAAACACACTTGAATATTCAATTACCAATATATATGTGCACAACTACAAAAGTGAATAAAATAAACCTTACGACGACATACACTCCCAAGTCCCAAGAGACATAAAGCCTCACTGTTGCATGCATGTATATAAATATATATAATTATATACCTAGATTGTATTCAAATCGTTTCACGTTCATTGGCACATCGATCGGCCACAATGACCACACCGTCCTATGTCAACAGAAATACTTTTGAAATCTTTGAATCAAAACGCGTTCGTGGTAAATAACTTTACATAAGTTCACCATAAAACCACAATCAAAAAAACTTATATAGGAAGGTACCTTTAGTACAATTAATTATGCTCCAATAACCTCATATTATACGAAAATGCATAGACAATACTATACTTAACTTAACATGACGTTATCATAAAAAATCTTGCATAGCGCTAAGACACATTGTTATCGCAGTTATCAAAACTATTAATTTATATTTGCAATCCAGAACATAGACATCAAAATAAGTTAAATATAGCACTTCAGATATACCAAATATATTATGATATAGTTAAAATTGTGTTTTTATTAAATTGCATAAAATAAATAAATGTCACTTAAATGATTTGATATTATATACAGTAATAAAGGCGTGACAACAAGAGTAACTGACTATGCACCTGCTACTTTCTTTGATTTTTTTTTTTAGATTACTTATTTGCTTTCCCATAAAATCGATATGGATTAAATGTATTATTAATTATGTTGTCATTTTCTGCTATTAAACAATTGCTTTACATTCAACATTTTTTTTTTTTTTTTAACAAAATTAGTGCTAACAATTATTAATTTTGAAAACAAATTTATTTAGTTCCTTATTGAGCTAGGAATAAAAAAAAAATATTATTATTATTTTTATTATATTTTTGATTGGCTTTCCTGCCTTAAAGGTATAGCGTTGTTTATGGCAATAAAACATCTTAAAAATATTATATAGTTGGTAATATCATTTCAATGATTGTAAATTCTAATATTTACAATCATTATTAATATGAATTTAATTATTATATTAATAATCAAATTTTGTGATTTTATTTTTTATTGAACCAAATTTCATTATAGAAATTAAAAATATATTCACTTTCATCTACATAGATTATAATATAGGAATTAATCAGTGAGTATTAAAATGAAAACATTTTCATTAAATTTCTTTTAAAGAAAGTACATTTTTTCCTAAAAATATTACCAACTGTATATTAATATTTATAAAAAATATTTCAGAGTTAAAAAATTGAATAGCAGATGGTTTAAAGCTGGTAACTAGTGTTTTATTCATTTTTTACACATTATAGGAGATTTATAAACAAATGACAAGTGACACAACAGAAATGGTATACCAGGATTTTGACCAAATTTGATATACTAAGCCACATGAGTCTCCGAAATGTCCCCTCAGTTGGATAGTTAATTCAAACCTCATTTATGTTTTGGGTATAAAAATATTATATAATAAAACTACAATAAAACTTAATTGTTTTAAATTCTGAACTCAGAGATAAATGTATTGATTTTATAATTTAAACTTGTTTTTGTGTTTGTGTATATAAACCAATAGTGATTAAAAAGGTTCGATTTTCAACGTTGAGGATGGTTTTTAATGCAGATTGAATCTATTTGCTACTTTAAAGAAGTCACATTTTGAAATTCTCAGTATTTTACAAAATAATCGGGAAAAACCAAACAAATCAAAAAATAAATAAAATTAGATTTTTAGGAATACGAGTATTTAAATTTAAATCTAATATTCTCGTAAATAGTTCATACTGTTATCAAAAAATATACAAATGTTTTTTTTTTTTTTTTTTAATAAGTATTTTAAGTTCAATATATTTAAATGAAGGCTAATATTATTAAGTATTATGTTATAGTGATTTAAAAATACTATTTACACTATTTACACGTATTTGAAACTTTTAAATTATTTATTTTATTTTATACATTTTTTAATTTTTTATTTTATTAACAAAATCTACAATCTATACATATTCTTTGTACAATGAGTAGGTTTGATTAGAGACAGAAAACAAAATTTAAATAGCATAAATCGAATGATTAGGTAGGATACCCAGTGGTAACACCTTTTAATTTTATACATAAAATTAAATTTCTATATCCAATAGTGCAATACATATTTTTGGCAAAAACTAATATAACTTAGTTGTATTTTTAATATTAAAATGAATTACTTTGATAGATATTAATAATATCATAAGACAATGTTAATTGTTAAGTAATTTAATTTTGTGGAGTGTTGACCGGTCATTTCCAATGAAAAAAAAAATGTAACGACAACTAGTAGTTGACTTTATGCCTTAGAATAATAAATAAATAAAATATACTTTTTAATCTAAGCTTACAGATTTTTTTCGTTTAGAATCATTTTTTTAAACACCTACAATAATATTATATAATTGGATTCAGATATACCATATTCATTGCAGTCACTCACTTGACATCAACTGTACAATAGACCAGTACTCGCTTTCTTATCGTTCTAATAACGTTTTATTACAAATTTTCTTTAAAATATATTTTTAAATAAAAAAATTCTTATTTTTAAATAGAAATCCCAAAAATAAATTTCAATTATTGAATTTGATAAAATATTTAGGAAATTATATATTTAGATTAAATATTTATTCATGTATAGAAAAAGTATTTGAAACTATTCCATCGTAACTTTTTTTTTTTAAAAGAAAGAATTAAAAATCGAGCATTTGTTTTTAAATAAATTCATAATATTTTGTGATAGGTTTTATTTCTTTTTTTAATACTTTTACGACAAGGACAAACGACCGGTTAAACGGTGACAGCTTTTTTAAAGAGTCTTTTGTTAAAATGCCAACATTTTAAAGTAGGTCAGTTTTAAGTTAAACTATTGTTAGGACCAGATATTGTCGTTGACAATCTATATCTAGCAAGAATAGAAATATAACCAACGAACAATAACATTTTTATATACATTTCTGCAAAGGTAATCTTGAAAGATCAACAGAAAAAACACATTAAAAACCATGTTATTTTTGTAAATCACATTCCTAGTGTGAATAGAGCTTTTCTTTCGAACTAAATGTAGTTATTTTAATGTTTTAATTACAATTTCGACATATCTAATATTTTTATTTTACAGTTAAGAGAAGAAAGAACATATTACTAGCTATATTATTACATTTTCCAAGGTAGCTGATTTATATTTAAACAAACTAATAAATATTATACTGTTATCTAGAAAGAATAATTGTATCTAGATACAAAATTTTATGATTAAAGATTAAATAAATTTATAGGTAATATAATTTTTAAAATAATTAATCTGTACACTATACGATAAAACCATAATTATTTCAGAAATTCTTTACTTATTTTGGAAAATAAAAAGTTTTTTAGACAATTTAAGAATTTTTTATTTTTAAACCTATTTTCTATTTTAACTTCTTAACGCATTGGAAGTAGTGTCAATGGACTCTCCTTTCCCTCAAGCCGTCCAGTCTGGTAAAAATTGTTATCCAAATTACTTATTGTATTTATGTTATACAGATTGTATATTTTTTCTTTTTTCTACTTTAATAAAAAAACAAAAACTTCTTAACATATAAATATGAAACGTGAGTAAATAATTAAAAACTATTCGTTCAATAGCGTCCGTAATAAAATAAATTCAAATAGGTATAATAAATGCCAGTTTATGTAAGGTGTAACAGAAAAATATGACATTCTGTGTTATCTTTCTGTTATTTAATGTAATGTATACATGTATTCTATGTTATTGTATACAATATTAAATAAATAAAATTACAGACTTGAAAAAATACTGGTGGTTGGGTTGTACAATAGACACTGAAAGAGAATATTACAGTCATTATATCATTATTCTAATTATTCAATAATTATTGTATTTTTAAATTATAATATGGCCAATTGTTTTCACAAATTCTCGATATTGACAAATGATATATTGTTCTTTATTAATATTCAGACACAGTTATGTACCTTTCAATTATTTATCTTATCAGCATTATTTCTATGCGAGAAAACGTATATTTACTACACGAGTATACTCGAATGAGTTGAGATCGTGTTCAATAAATGTCCAAAATAACACAAGTTGTTAAAGAATGGTGTTTATTCTTGTCAAAAAGAAAATCTTCTAACTTTTATCTTAACTAAACAACTATATATTAAGTAATTACTAATAATTATTTAAAAATTATTGAACATTAAACGATATCAAGAGACAGAAACTAAACTTATTTCAATGAAAAAATAAATAATTCAACTGAATAGAAAACAACTAATTTATTAATGTCTTTAAAATAGTTAAATATTTTTATGGAATTTAACAGTGATGTCCAATTTGCGTCCCACTAAGGTATCCCATGTCGCCCGTTACAATTTTTTTAATGAAACAAAACATTCAAAAAAAAGTTAAATTATTACAAAATACGATTTAAGCTTAATTCTATTTAATTTACATTTTTCATGATAGATATAAAAAGTTTACGCAAATATAGTAAACAGACTCTTTATATACATATACAACCTTACTATGCTAATTTTTATAGATTATGTATGTCTAATAAACTATATTTAAAAAAAAGCAGGACTAGATTATGACTTAAATAATATATCGATTGAATAATGTAATTTAATAATTTATCAAGATTTTAAATCTATAAAACTTTAATAATAATAATAAACACATAATTGAAAATTTGGCTTATTGTTGTGAATGTTGTATTGTAATTCCAAAAAGACACATCTCTATTAATATTTATGAAAATAAAAAAGGAATAGTTAAAAATATTTTTACATAAATTACGTTGTTTCTTTTTCTTTTTATTGTGTTTTACTATTATATATTATATACTGATTAAATTCAAAAGATTACTCTGCTAGCTACCCTAAACATGCGTGTCATATAAATAAATATTTAGAACATGACTAGTGGAAAACTATTTTACCTATCACTATAATCATGTTTTATGACCTAACTATACATTTTGAATTAAAAATGTTACCTACCAATACTACTAATCTAAAATTATTAAATATTAAACATGCTTTTCTTACATCAACTTTTATTTTATTTATATTAAATCAAATTTTTTATATCAGTAATTTATCTTGACGTAATTTTTATTTATTAATATAACTCTTACTATTATTCGTCATTTTAACGTTCGTAACGAATTACTAGGTACTGTACATAAAACATGTTCAATTCACCGTCAAATAGCCATGAATATATATTTTTTTATACATCATTCATAAAACCTTTGAAATCAGTTAATTCAAAATGGCAGGAATCCACATCAATCGTTTTAAATCTGTCTGTATAATAATTAGGATGTAATATCTGTTTTAATACAGTTAAAATACAAAAATTTTAACTACACGATTCGATAAAGACATTTGATTATTTAAAATTAGTTTCGGTATCAGTCTACATAAAAAAAATCACTTTCTACTGGTCATTTCGTGTTTTCCTTGTTGTATTTAATTTTATGAAAAGTAAATTTTTCTACTTATTTTTCATTTTTCATAAATCGTTGTGTAATAAGTTCGTATCTAATTTTTCGGGATTACCCATAACGTGTGTATCACACATTCGCATAATATGATGAGTCATTGTTACCAGATCATATTTTAATATTTATTTACGATGAAAACCTCTTTAAAAAAAAACACATTATTAATAGTTTTTCCCTGATAAATAATAAAGATAATTTCATTGTACCTACCTGTTATTAAAAAATGTCAAAGGTATACATTTTTCATAATTTCAGACGCATTTAGAACGGGTTTTACAAAAAGTACCTATATAACACACGATTATCGTTCAGTATTTTAATCAAAATTTCAAATCTCATGTTCTTCGTGTGAAAAACAAGTAAAAAAAAAAAAAATGTAACATTAATTTAAACTATGGTGTACTGTTTGTGTAATGCTCTCAAACAGTATCATTTTTGTACAAATGTATCCGGGTTGTCATTTTTCATTCTACTTCAAGTCCCGAAAATTGTTTTGCAGATGGAGTGAGAATATGGGAATAAAAATATAATATATCCATATCCTGCGCGTACGCATGGAAAAGGATTTCGTTACACCAATGCTATGGTCGTGTATCATTTGACAGCCCATTCTGAGACAAACCCTTTAATTTCGCGTTACGAATTGTGTTTGGGGAGTATAAAAATTCATTTGTCATATTGCCCCGTCAACCATCTAGCCTCGGCGGATTATGTTCTGGTAATGAGTTTTTGTCCTCGAGTACCCATTGCCTTCCTCCGTACCCCTTCACTCGTCACTCGAATGTTCCTGAACAGCTGAGTAGCCATTAAGACCGAAGATACTATCGTGGTTGAAATTTTTTAAACCATTCGAGCCCTTTTTTTGTTCCTCCAACCGAGTGCTTCGTGCTTGTGATCATGGTGATAACGCACAAGTCAAATAATAGGCCTTTTTTTCCACATCGTCTCCTACAACTCTACACTCCGAGAGAGCATCAACTGGTAATTTTACCTGGTTACTTATACTATACAAGGGCATTGAGCAAAACGTGTTCGTAATGCAAATATAGAATAAATGCAATCGACAGATATTTGATAGGCCCACTGAAAATAAACATTTGTTTTCCTACTACTAAAAGTCCATTACCGATTCTGTTAATCTAAATACATGAACTGAAACAATAATTTATGTTCAAGTTAGATATTACAAGCTATAGTTGTAATTTATGTACTAACAGAATTATTTTTATACAAATAAATACAAATTTTTATAAATTCCTAGTGTACAATATATAATAGTATGCATAATTAAATATTAAAATTTGAAAATTAATCACAATTCAATTACGAATTAAATACAAAAAGGGTTAAGAAGAGATCTATTTTGTGTATTATTAAATATTATGATAATTTGATAGAAATAAAAATAAAATCTCTGTTTACAAAAATATAATTAATTATTTAATTTAATATATTTATACATAAACTACCATAGCTTTAATTATTCAAATGTATTGCTTCAATTTGTTATATATTTTTCAATTTATATTTTGATTACCTGATAATTTGGTGAACATTTAAAAAAATCATTTAAAATCAAATTTTTAGAACCTTATTTTTGGTTAACGTATTGTTGGTTAAAACTATTTAAGCTATATATAATAATTCATTATACATCATAATATACAAGTAAAATGTTAAAAAGAGTTTTAAATCTAATTTTAAAATTATGATATTAAATTGCATGAAAACCTTGATAATAATCTTAATATTTATGTACAAAAAAATATTTTTGTAGAATAAAATTATTGTATTATTGCGTTTGTATGTATAACAATAAATGGAAACCAAGATATTCTTAGCATCCTATAGCCTAATATAATTCTTAATTTTAAGTGAATTACTATTTTATAAAAAAAACAACTTTTTACTATTTCAAATATCCAAATTTTCAACGTTAAATAATTTTTATAATCGAATATCAATTTTTTATGTTAAGTACTCATCTATGTATATATTATGTACAACGTTCATTATTTAGAACAAAACTTATCTAATAGTATATTTGCTGGCTATCCCAAGTTTTTCTATCTCTGCAGAATAAACAAAATTAAATTTCATACAGATACTTGATTATCCACTAATAAACTTCTATCGTAATTTATGTTATGCTCCAAAACATGCTATTATCAGTCTATATATATAGTGAAAATCCAAGTGCCCATAAACTTTTTCGTGATTAACACACAAACTTTTAAAATGCCATTTTCATATAAACAATTTTGTAAATAGATATGAACTGATTATAATAACAATGGAAATTCTAAGATCACAAATTAATTTTAAAATTAAGTAGGAATTTGTGATATGGGTTTGAGTAGATCGCTTTGATGATTTAATTTAATTTTAAGTTATAGGTATCTAATCTTTAAGTATTTAAAATCAAATATAATTTGAAAAAAAAAATGTACCTATACATTTTCCGATAAAATGATTTATGTTATAGACCAAAATAATATTGTTATCATCTAAAGATGTAGAGAAATTCTACATTTTTTTCAAGTTTCTCATAATTGCCATAATACCCAATAAATAAAAAATAAGTAATGATTAAAAAAGACGGTAATACCTAATAAAATATAAAATTAATTTTAGATAACACATCTGAGAGAGCGTTAGCCAAATCTAGCAAGCACAGCAAACAAAGGATGTACATAGTTTATGTTTAAAATATCCGTAACTATAATTGTATTACATTCAAATATACATGTTTAAACATTCAAAAGTCAATAAATAATATAATATATATTAAGTAACTTTGATACCATTGTATTTTAATACACTAATTTTCGATAATGCTATGCATAATTTCAAGATTTTTTTATTAATATTTAATTTTTTTTTCTTTCGTGAGTAAGGTTATTCAAATAGTATAATATCATAATAGACATACTATAGAAATATACACGTATAAATAAATATATTCGATAACTTGACATTACTGTATTTCGAATCGTATAATCTTCCAATAAATAATTAGATAATTAATATCGAATCCCTCAAAAATGTTCATTATCAAGTTGTCTTAAAATATGTTTATTAAAAAATTATACTTATTTAATTTATAATATGTACTATAATCTATAACAAAAAAAATCTTTTGAATATTTATCCCAAATAAATTGAGAACATAATAATATTATATGAGGGACATCAGCGTGACCACAACCGATTACTTAAAAAAAATAAATTCAAAATATAATAATAATTACGGTAATAAAAATGAAATATAGGGGTAATGAATTCACACTGAGACCGATTGAGTCGGGGAAATAATGAACACGAGTATCAAAAATCGAGGGTGAATAAATGATTTATGTATGTAGTGTGGTGATAACAACTATGAGTTTCAGGAGTTGGGTTTTTTTTTTATTTTATCGAACACATTGTGTAATATCTAAGAATTTCAATATCAAGATTGCAACTTGCCAGCGAAAAAAATTATGATCATGCAATGACTGTTATATTATTTTCATTCAACGCTATAATCAGAATTATAACACCTATAATATTGATTTTTAAGCTATTATATAGTTTTATACTGCAGTATAGAAGCAAATAATTAAAAAAACTATTACTTGCGTTTTTAGATATTATATCTTTACCTTATAACGTTTCAATTAAATTCATAATAATATGAGACATGCTATCACAAATAAATAATCCACATTTAGATTTTGTATTATTAACTAATTTAACTTACTAAAACGTCTAAAACTAATCTATTATATACTATTTTCATATTTTCTTATTCCACTCTTTAAAACTATTGTGAATACATTATTCCTTAAAACTTAATATTTAGATCTATTTGTATTAACACTGCAACTGTTAATACTGTGTAGGTCCCTTTGATAAGTTTAGTCTGTTAGAAAAATAAACTAAAAACGTTAGTACTTCAGTATTTTTATTTTTATTCATTACAATATACTACATTGCTATACTTTGAACCAAAATGAACCTTATTAATTTGTATTTTGTGAAACGTTGTTGAATATTATAATTCAGAAAAAGGCTAAATTATTATGAAATTAAATAGTAAATAATATTTCATTCAAAATCGACTGACCATTTTATTTGTATATAATTTTAATAATATAATGTTAGATGCGCATATTATAAATTACATGTTATTACTACACATTCATATAATGTTCGTATAATTGACACACATTCAAATATATTCAACGTATTTGCGCAAGCATTACTATTGACGTGTGTCTAAATATCTAAATATCACGCTTTACAATTCGTATATATGATGTAATATGCATATTATAATGATATTGACGCATGTCAAAATGACTTTTCCAATTGATAAATAACATTATAAATTTATAACATTCTGCGATGTTCGTATTCAAATGAAAAAAATAAATATTAGATCCCCGTATTATATAAAAATGATATTGTTTATATATATGTATATATAAAAAAAATGTACATTTTCAGTTGTTATAGAATAATGTTGAATTGTGTACACAATATAAGGATCATCGTTATTATAATATCATATCTTTCATTAAAACCAAGTCAAGCGTTGATAATTAATAATCTACTAAATTATGCTGATATAGATGACAGCGGTTTGATTTAAGTACAAATGCCATTTTCGCATAAACTGCAAACAAATTTTAAAGCTTAACCCATTTCATTAACATAATTATACAATAGTGAATTTATCTGTTTTATGATCAATAAAGTGGTTTTATCTCGTGTAAATGTCTTGTGCAGTACATACTTTTTCTATCGAAATTCCAATAATTACACATTAATACAGTATACAAAATTAATGGTTTCCAAAGTTTCACATCAAATTTAAAACACCCTAACAATTGAATTGTTCTGAAAAACGTCTTCTTTTCACGGGTACAAAATTATACAAGAACCTTTTTTTACGGATTATATTTAGTGGAACCGTTAAAATGTATATATAAAAATACACACGTACCTGAGTTTAAATTTGTATCTCACAATGTAGGTGCAATATTTTAAATACGTAGTATTAGACGCAAAAATCAACGACTTTGTAGGAACTTGGATTGACAAATTTTAATTTTTAAAACAGATTTTGACTGTGTAGAAAGTTTACTGGAGTCTAATAGAGGTGAATTTTAATGTTTCAAAAATTATTCGTGTCGTTTTAAAAAATTTAAATATAAAATATCATATTTTAATTAATCTAATAATATAATTAACAAATATAGATATTTAAAATATAAAAAAATAAAAAAAAAACGATAATTTTAGTTTCTCAAAAATGTGTAGTGTACATTAATGTTAATTTACTTCACACACTGTACCTATAGTACAACCGTACTAAGCATGATAATTTAGCAGTAAAACCGTCTTTAGTTGATAATTATCGACTAGAACTAACTTAACTGATAAAGGATTCTTCGTTCTTAGATTATTCTTTTTCTCATATTTATTACTTTCCTCGTAATTTATTTAACATCAATCTTTTGTTTTCAATCAAGCCGTCGAAGTTGTGTGTGTTGTCCAATTTCCGCTTATTTTAGACTTAGTTCACGGTTAACTTTCTGCTCTAATAAAGTTCAAAATCGTTTTAATTATATGATTAGCTGCTGAAATCGAACTAAACCGTACTATACTATACACTTCTGATATATTATTTGTTCTGAGAAAACATTGTAATGCCAGCGTATGTTTATAGGCACCTGGTGTGGCTGGTACACATTAGTGTTACTGGAAAAATATGTACCATATATTAACTATAGTCAACTACTTGTTGATTCCAATGTATTCACCAGTAATATTAACTGATCTATGATCGGTTGAAATTGGTTTCCTTCGAGGTGAATCAAAATTGAAAATTCATAAAATTCAGAAACAACATTGTTAACTAGTATAAAATATAACATTACAGTTCATGTCACATAAAAAATATGTATTTAAAAAATTCGTAGACCTAAATTTATGTAAACACCAAGTATGAAATTCTTTGGCACAAGACGCAAAAAAGTTTTTTATAGTAATTTTACCTTTATATGAATAAATAATCGTTCTTTTAAATGGTTTCATGAATGCTTGTACAAATTCTGCAATCATTTTGGGTATTGTATAGTTGTAAATTTAATTCCAATATATTAATTTGTTTGAAGACTTCAACATAAATATTTGTAAAATAATTATTTGAATTTAAATGTTCACAGTAAAAATAATTTCGAAACACTTAAATCAAGAATACTTTTCTTCATAGATTCGTCGCAAACACTATAGAATTTTTAAATTTTTTTCTATTTATATTTTTATTATGTTTTGGTGGCCAACAAAATATTTATATAATGAATTAGCTTTTTTAAATTTTTAAATTTTTCATAGTACCAATTAAAAATAATGTACAGGGTGATTCTTTAGTCATGTTCAATCTATTTGCATAAATAAACTATGCATACATTCTTATTTTGTTATTTTTTACACACATTTGTTGTGTTTTTGAAGCCTTAAATTTTTTTTCCATTTAAGAATGATCCTGTACATTAGAAACTGTTTTTTGTTTTCATATAAGAATAATCTTTTTCAGTTTTAATTACCAAAACAGATATTTTTTTGACGATTTGGATATATCTAAGTATTTTTATGACTTATATAACCTATGTATACTAAGTATACATAAATTATAACATTTCTATAATAATGGGTTAATTAGATACGGTGGCTTAGATAATTTGAAAAAGTTAGTAACTTATTGCATTTATCTATCGTAGCATAAATAATTTTCAAACGTGTTCTAATTATATTAAATAATAGATATTATAGCATTACCTACTTATAGCTTATATTTTTATAAAACCATTTTTAAATATTATTATCTTTAGTGTAAATATTTTAAAGCCTAACTCTCAGAAACTATTCACTTGAATTTTTAATTAGATACATCAGAATTTTCAAAAATATTATTTATTAAATAATTTATGATAAAGAAGCGGGTTCTCATTTAAAAACAGAAGTTTGTATCGACACAATTCACTCTTTAAGTAGTAAAATGAATATCAGCAATTTAGAAATATAGCCTTTAGGTGAAAATTCTGAAAATTAGATTTTGAATAAATATTCTATAAGAGAGAAAATGGGAGTAAGCATGTTTAAAAATTAACCTGTATAATATATTATATAATAATGATCATTATATTTATACTTTAATTAGCATTCATATTTTAATATTCTAAATAACTTAATGGTTCATTATCTACGCATAATGCGTTTACCAAAGTGTATTCATAAATATAATATCTATAAATATATAAGTACTATTTAAGTAAATTGTAATGATATGAAAATATATACTATAGACACTTCATGAACGGAGAATAAATACTAGAGTGCAAACATTTAATAGAATCATATATACAGGGTGATTTTTTTATCGAAGAACACTCATACTCATACACTCATACTTTTTTAAATAATGAGTGTTCTTCGATAAAAAAATCACCCTGTATATATATATGAGTAAAATAAAATATTGAATTCATCTATAATATCTGTGGATACACTGAATAAAAAAGTGACATAATAGTACTAAATTATGCATCGCATGATCAGAGTTTACAGATTTTAACAGACAGCTGAATGACAATATATCATTGATTTTTTTTTCTGCTGAACTCAAAATATGACGAGTGCTCTATGCAAATAATTTAACACAAACATTTTCCATGCGGAAGCTGCGCACAAAAACAATCGTTATCCAGTATATTTTATAATACAACAGGTACGACACACTGATTAAGGTTACCAACTCGCAATAATTAATATATTTTTCATGCTGAAATGTAATTTTTCGGTAGTGACTTATGTGAACGGTTGTAAAACTCAGTAAGTGTTATATTGATCAGTCGTCCTAAAAAAACGAGTGGTTATAAAATAATAGCTCGGTATAATTGTTTAGATACTATACTTGAGTTATAATAACGAACTATACTTCTGCAATTTGTGACTATATTGTAGTCATTTATGATTTTACTGTGGTCTGTAACACGTATACTATTGTACAACTTATTCCGATATACAATGACAAAAGTACAAATTATGACTATTATAATTAGTACATATTTAATTGATGTGACGTCGTGTGCACCACATTATATGTACAAGCATAATACGTGCAACATTATGGTGGACACGACTATAGTCTAAGCCACTTGATAAGGGGGGTAGGGGGTACCAAGTGCCGTAAATCATTTGGAGCAAATAAATCGACCTGCGAACCACGTTGATTGCAATTTTATGGTCAAGTTTTAGACCTCGGATTACCTCTTACCGCGTGTAACGACCGTAGGCCATTACCGGCACCGACACTGCTGCAATAGCTCCGTTTCGTGCAATGCGTATAGCTGCCTACTTATATATTATTATTATAATGTAGCCGGGTCTTAAATTTCACCTGCATTAATCTCCTGCACCCCGCACCACGACGGCTATAGGTACACTAATACTCATCCGATGTACCTGTACACGTGTGTGATACGAACATTTTTGTGATTACTCACACGTGTTTTAAATATATTATTATTATGCTCCACCGTATTGTGTTTTATTGTTATTTCTTTGCGAAATGTTCCGCGGGTCGGGGGGTTGGCGAAGGACCTACTAGAAGGAGGAAAACAATAGTATAATATACGATACGAACGCTGCTGGCAAAACATATTATACACATTTTAAATACACATCAAAATAATAATATCCGGGACAATGATTGCAATATAGCGTCATTTTTCCTCTCGTTAATATCATAATAGGGGAAAGACATGGCGGATTAAATTTAATGGGCTCGTCATTTACGGCCTCGGAGGACATATTATATTATTCGCGGATAATTTGCCGGAGCTCGGAGTGTACGGGGGCATGCGGTGACATCGAGTCGCACTTTGTCCCATCGAGCGTGACCTTTTGCCCGTTCGCCCCTTCGTCCACCCCAATACCTCGACGGTGTGGCAGCCACCACCACCACTACCGCGGTATATTCCCGCGACGGTCGTTTTTCGGTCCACCGCCATAGCAATCGGGCAAGGGGATGCCGACGGAACCATATCCGTCACAGACTTCACACGGTTCCATCCCTGCTTGTGCATGCATCCTTAAGAGTTATAAGTAACAGTAAACGGGACTTGTGTGTTGTGTCTCACGATCTGTCGACTGTCGGTATACTGCAGAAAGAGCAACACCCAATCTCGCGAATGTACATTCAACGGTGGATACAACAGGCAGCAGAGGTAATAGATAGGTAATCATCGTAATATATATGAATGGATAGAAATCTATTGATATTATGTTTATCATACAAAATAAATTCTTTATACAACGGACGAGTTTTAAGAAAATTCAATTATCCGAATTTTTAAATCAATCCTAACACCATTTAAACAAATTGAAACATATTTAAAATACACATAATTTTTACGTTTTGTCGTATTTTAATTTTATATTACGATTCAAAAATATGAAATTAAAATTCTCGCAATTTTTACTTTTTTTTTCGTCATGACATATAGACTATTGAAACCGTGATAATTATTTATAAACCTATTTACCTTTATTAATTATATCAGCTTAGGATAGGTTTCATAAAATAATGAGTGATAACTGATTGTAACTATAATTCCTTCATTATTTGTTATCTGCAGTTATAAGTACCAAAACGTGTTTTTTAAGTAATATTGTTTTTACTAATATTATTTTTCAAACTTTAAATAAAAAGTGATACAAATTTTCTATTCGACGATTTTATAAAATGACATTTTAATACATTTTTCATCGAAAAATTCAACTCAACTAAAATTATTAATCGGAAATTTTAATTTTGACAAAGCCTTCAGTAATAAATCATAGTGTTTTAGTGCTGTTATATTAAACAATAAAACAACTATAGTAGCTAATTATAATTACGGATAGTAGACAGTAGTCGGTAAATACAAATGAGTATCAGAGTATCTTAACGTAATCAGTTGAGTTTGCTTTTAGTTGGATTGAAATGAAACAGGTGCTCTTGGTCAAAGGTTAAATCCTTCAAAGATAGAGGAGTTATACGGGTTGTATAGTTACCTACTTAAACCACCCGTAATTGCATCTAAACCTATAACTAATAATCCACTGTAGTTTACGAGTCGAACAAATAACTCAAATAACTTTGCTAAACTGTGTAATATGTATACAATACATATGTATCTAAGACGAATTATCAGGCTGTAGATTTCAATATTCTCGAATATATTTAGCTTAGTGTTACTGTTATAAAAGCTTTAAATATTGGATCATTCCACCAAAGTACAACATATAGGAGTTTTACTACTTATTTTTTACATTTTGTGTAAACAAATATTAATAATATCTGTTTATCTGAAATCAGTCTTTTATATACACAATTCATAAAATAATAATCTTTGATTCTTATGTTATTCTCTTGAAATACAAAAGAAAATATACATTTTCTATTAAATATGCTGATTACATATATCTATTTTACGTTGTTTTGTAGTCTGAATAATGAATAAGGTAACTTTTAACAAGGGTTATATTTATTTTAAAATAGGTAACAATTTTTACACAAACTTGTGATAACTATTATTAAATAGGTGCATGAGCAATAATTATTAGTTAGTTTAGTTTACTCACTCGAACTGATTTAATGAAAAATACCTAAACGTAGAAGAATCATTATAAAGCAAACATGTTTCAAATACATTTTTTGAACCAAGCATTTAAATATTAATGACTTACAATCTGAATAGAATATTTTTTATTGCAGTACTCATTGTAGCTCAAGTGGTGGATCGGCAAACTGAACCGGTAAAAATGTTCTCCGAACGTGCCCAACAATTTATTTATGTTCACTTTTCATTTAAGTGATCTATAGATAAACACGGTTATAATATTGTATTATTTTATACTGATATACTTAAATTCTCAAAGAATTTTTTTTTATATGGTGGATGCTTGGCATACTTAAACAGTATATTGATGTTACGAACTATTGGCATTATGATATTTAAATAAAAATTATTAACAACACAAATAGGCATAAATAAGCGATAATCATTAGTCAAAATATATATGAAGTTATTATTAATTGATAAACGATAATATTAAGTTACTCGACATTTTTTAGAAATTTCAAGTCACTCCGCGCTAAAACGATCGATACACTGCATGCAATTTGTGTGTGCTACTGCCATGTAACCGACGTGGTGTCACTATAATAGTAATTAATATTTAAACGTATCACTAATTTATAAGTAAGTTTAGTCGTTAAAAAAATAAAACATTTTTATCACACGATGTCCTCGGCGTCGTTATCAGTTCGCCAATAACAATAATTAATGTTATATACAGTCACATATAAATTCACAGGAAGTGGTGGTAATTTAATTCACAGCCCTTTTCACGGGGCGATAATAATTCGTTCATTAATTATAAGGTTTCGAAATTAAATATTTAAATTTTTCGGCGCCATGAATTTCATTTTGAAATAAACACGCCGGCACTTTGGCAACAGAACGACGTATATACTACACACACGCTTAGGTTATATAACACATAAGTGTCATCAATTTATAACGTACACGCTAGTCACCGAAACGAATTGTTGTACATCACATTTGCGATGGAGGGATTTTAACTACTATACACAATAATATGGCTCGTCTCCAGGGTCATAGGTGAACGAAATACATTATTATATATACTGTTACTAAATTCAACTGTAATGTTACTATACCCAACGGGGATAACTGCCACAGATTTTTATTAATTATTTATCATCGGTGATAATAATAATTATATAATAATGCCTCCCGCCAGTAAATATTTGTCGTATATATGTGTGCTCGTGTTTTGTATATAATTACGTATGTTTACCGAAGTGTTCAAATTAACAGCATTGAACACATTGTCGTTAAAGCGATGATGAATAGTTTTTTCAAAAAAAAAAAAAAAGAAAATATTATTAAAAAAAATTTGTTTTATTTTTATTTTTAAACAATTTTATATCAATAGTTTTGTAATAACAATAAAAGGAATTTTTTATTATTAAAGAAATCAATAAAACCATTAAGGTACAAAAATTTGTTCAATATGTCATTATAAAAGTACCTACATATTGTTTCTCACTAATAAAAACAAAAAAAAAAAATTGGAGTTTTAATATTTTATATACGTTTGCCAATCCTGTAGTGAACCTACATTATGTGCAACCAACTATATGTATAGGTTGTTAATTGTTATTGTACTGAACTTACGTATATTAACAAGCTATAGTTAATGTTTTGTTTGTTTAATATAATATAATATATAAAATAAGAGTATAAAATGTGAAATAGGTACATATTTAGTAAATTCGGGGATTATACATAAAATATTTTTTATAATGCACACAATTAAGAGATACTTAAGAGGGCTAGGTTGGCTTGATTGAAGAAAATGTTTAATAATATTACTTCGTGGTGACGTGGGAAGTATGTTTAGTCAATTAGTAAGTATTTAATAGCACCAGATGAGCTATAAAACATTATTAAAAAAAAATTGATTTAATAATTTCTAATTTTACATTATCCAACAAAATTTCGGGAAATGGTTTAATCCTTAACCTCCGGACAGGTACAGCCTTGCTTCTATACAATAATATAATCACGAAAAGTCTAAAGCTTTGATCACAAGCCAACTGCATATGAATAACGGTCAGCAGATGAAAACTACCGTTCCAAATTATAATGTGAGTATTATGAAATCTAAAATTTATTTTACCGTTGTATTTTAAATCATTCTAAGTATGTTGTATTGTTGTTCCATTATAAATTTTGTGGATTTTATTAATGTATACTATATGTTGAGTCGTTGAAAAACGTGACATCCTACAGTCCAACAAGAGTTTGCAACTGGATGCATTAAAATTCTTTAAATTATAAGATTCCTGTTGTAATATAATCTCAAATAAGATTGATTATTACAATTGGAGACTATAACTACAACAAAATCATCAAGGTTTTATCCTTTAAATGAACTAGGTTATTGAAACCTACAAATTATAATTTTAACTTTATTACATATATCATATATGTATATAAAAGTGTATCTATACTTAACAAATGTAAATAAAATAATTTGTTATTAATATAAATGTAATTATAGCAATTTTAAAAACCTACCTACTACCTAGTACATGTGCATTATGCAATTATTTAATCAAAATAAACTTTAGTATTTTATGCGAGAATGATCAAAGGTTAATACTATTTAAGCCAATCATCTACTACACACTAAAAAATCAAAGCTAATTAGCAGTCAGGTACACAGAACACAGATATAATAAAGAAATAACGACATAACGTATATTACACAAGGTGATTATGATTTCCCAAGAATGCTCACTCGCTCGCTCATTCCTTATTTTCTTCAATAATTCGTAGTTATTTAAAAACTTATTTCTGAATTTTCAAATATACTTAAATACCGTATTTTTAAATTTATAAAATTTTTGTTCTATTTAAAGAGTGTCCTGAGGTAATACAAACTTCTTTTTTAAAAATCAACCCCCTCCCCTTTCAACTGTAAATTATTCCGTGTATAATTTTTCCAAAAATCAAGAATTCAGAATCAAAATTCGTATGACTAGTTATTGTGTTATTTAACTTAGATTTTAAGAATAAACGGTCTATGGTGATGAATTTATAAGATGTAAATGGTGAATTGTGATCTTAAAATTGTAGTTACCAATATTAATTTGTAATTGATTACTATATGACTAAGTATCATAGATATTAGTTCTAATTTTACGTATATTCTATATTTTTGTAAAACCATTATTAAGTACTATTATACTTAGTACATACATTTTAATTACTAAAAAATTACTCGTAATAATATTGAATTAGATACAAAAATGTTCAATTAAATTTAAAAAAAATAAATTGCAGTAAAGATGAGGATTTTACATTTTAGAAACAGTAACTTGTTTCTCTACAGGACACTCATTGAGTATCTAGTACAAAAAAAAATATGAATTTGAAATATTGTCTTTGAGTATTTAAAAAAATTCCAAAATATCAGAATTTTAATACATTTATTATTACAGGAAAAAAGGGAGAGAGCATGCTTGGTGAATCACCCTGTATACGCTTAGGGAACCTTTATAATATTAGATCATAAGTTATGAAATCTAAATCATATCTTCTCCGATTTCCAGTAATGCAATCAAAAATTTATAGTATACGTCTAATAAGTATACATATATTGTAGGTATTATGTATATCATAGATGTACGAATTTCAGAAATTTGCCGTTAACCTGTATCAAAATTATTAATAATCAATTTATCATTGTATTTAAATATCTTTACACGCTTATTTCTTGCAGTGTAAAGTATACATTTACAGGTAGTGAACTTATTTTCAAGAATCTCCATTGACCGTGTCACGTGTTAAGTGAAGTCTCTAGTGAATTTTTAATCATCAATCTATTTGAATAATTTAGAAGTTCTACGGTACGATAATATAACTAACGGAGCTCAGAGTTGACATGTTGGTCAAATAATTATCACTGACAGTGCATACAAATTCGGGAAATTACTGGCAGAAAGCATTCGTTTACTAAAATTGGGTGAATAATTTATAAAATAAACATTGTCACTGCCACTGGCCAAAGGGCGAACACGCCTAGCGCAAAGACTGAGAAAGAAGAGGAGAAACAAATATAAATGGCCAAACAAAGACCACATCACCTATTATTATTATTATTTCATTGCTATTATTTATTTTACGACGCGTACTGGTTAGAAACGTTCATCACGTACGCAACAAGGTATTTTTAGGCATATTATTTATTTTTAACCATCAGCGTATAAGTCACAAACAACACATCAAATTTTGTCTAAAAGATCAAGTGTTTATAGTAGTATAAATGCGTTTAATAAATTACACAGAAGTTACTATATTTTAGAACTAATTTGGTAAAAACTAATATGTAAGGTTATTAAAAAAAAAAAAAAAATATTTAGATATATACAAAATGAATATTCTTTAATAATTTACAATATCAAAAACAGTGAGTTTGTAAGTTTGTTAACACATTGTTCTGATAAATATTTTATTTATTACATTATAGTATAAGATATTTGATCAGTATATAACTAATAATTGAATTAGTTTAGATTGAGAAAGAAGAAAATAATATTAAAACTAGAAACTACAAAATCTCATATTGTTACTAGAAAATAAAAATAATTAGTATATTTGAGGTGAAATTATATCAGTTTGTGTTCAAATTAAAAATGTTGACAGTAATATCCTTATTTCAATAACGATTTATATCTTGATTCAATAAGTTCGTACATTGTTAGTTTCTTCAACCTCTCTTAACGTATGTATTACGTCTAAATAACAATAATAATAATAATAATAACAATAGGTATAAATATTATAATAAATTATATAAATATTATAATAAATATTCCAAACGATTTTGTTACCTATCTTATTTGTACCTGATATTACGTAGGTATTGAATAAATACAACATAATATGCATATTTACGATCAATATTAACATTTTTAAACGTATTATTTTTCCAAATATCTAAAGTAGATAACTGAAATACCGGACGGTTTTTATAACGGTTTTTTGGAGAAAAAAATATTTCTAAAAAATGTATTGTTATCGTTTCTTTAAATTAATGAAAACCTTTCCATGAGATTACTCAGTCTTTTCCAATTAACGGGCATTGTTTGGCGGGAGCCACAAAAAGTTTTTTCAAATACTAAAAATAATAAGTTAATTTTGGGTTTTGAAAAATTTTACATAATCTTCCAAAGAATTATTTACTTCTCTTTTTGATTAAATCAAGTATACGGAAATTCTAAAAAACTTTATTCATAACTACATGAAATGAAAAAAAATAGTCAGTTAAAATAATAAAGAAAAACTTATTTATCATACAAAAGATAAGCACAATAGAAATGCCCTATAAGTTCGCCTTTGATTACTAGAATACTTTTAAAAATCAAAACTTGTCTCCCAACCCATATATTGTAGTAACTGAGATATTGTCTTTTAAATTATTTCCAAGTAAAACCGATTTAAGATTTAGAATAAAAAAAAAAAAAAACATTCAATGACTGAAGACAACAATGCACATTTATTATTTTTAACATTTCATAAAATATGTCATTATAATAATTTGGTAATAACAAAATATCTAAAATCTTCACAACCATTTCAAACTTATAGGATGTTGTAAATTTATCAAAAAAAAACAAAAAAAAAAAAAAAAAAAAATGATGACAATTTATTCAATGTTGTTAATTATATAAAGTACGTAGGTTATTATTTTTTATTTAGTATACAATAATAATCTGCTCTCTAGCTGTTACTACGTTTATGTTATACTAGCTGAATCCGTGCACTTCGTAGGCCATTTAAAATCCCACCTCTTATATGTCTCAAAATGTGTGTTAAATTCTTTTCTTATGATTATGCTAGCAGTATATTTTTATACATATAGATGATAACGGTTAAAATATAAGTTGTATTACCCGTCGATGCCGGTTAAAGTAAAAAAAAATAATATTGTTGAATAATTATAATATATATAAATGGATTTCTGTCTGTCTGATAGTCTTTTATGCATTCCTAAACGGCTGGACCGATTGCGACGAAATTTTAAACAAAGATATGTTAGATCTATAGAATATAGGCTAAATTAAAAAGTTATAGGCCCAACTCCGGGAGGAGCTCAAACAGACAATTTGAGATTTCCGATTGAAATTTTTGTTTATAGATGGTTGCTATTAGTGATGGCTGATATCAGTGTGAAATAAATCATTATCCTTAAATTTTTTTTTTTTTTTATTTCTATGGCATGTGCATCTATGGCATTACAAGTTTTTATTGATATTTTTTATATTTTGTTATAATAACGTAATTTCTATACAGTTATGACTCCCAAAAAAATTTATCACAAAATTTGTTTTTGAAACTAATTCAAAATATAAGGAGAGGGGGCAAAACCAAAGTATTCAATACCCACCTATTAAATAATTTTCACCACGCTCACATAATATAATATATTACTAAATAATTATTACTAATAACAGCCTTGCCCTAAAAATAAAAAACTATAAATTAAAATAATAAATATAAATTTTAAATTTTAATAATTAATAACACAATTTACCAAATAACAATGAAAAAATCTAGTTTACTTTTTGTGATATAAGAATGTCCACTAAACATTTTTTTTTTAAACAATAACCATTATCTAATCTAAAATGATTTTCCAAAAAAGGAGTATTAATAAATAAAACTGATACCTCATTTTTTATCAAATTTATATTTATATTTATTGTTTTGTTTTTATTTAACCATAAAAAAGTATAAAACATTTTTATACCAAATTTTGAAGTTTATGAAGTGTGAAATTTCCCCCTACTCCACTAGATTGCGTCTCTGCAGCTAATGGCCATAGTTGCCGGGCTTATAATTAACAAAATAAATAACCAAATATAATTAAATTATTTAAATTATTACTATAATTATTATAATGTATTTATTATTTTAATATCTTGTAATAATTAGAATATAAGTTAGCCTATCTGTCACCATCCGTCAAGTTCAAAGCGTATGTTATAATACAAACATTATGTTCAAATGCTATTATTGTTTCTTTTTCCAAATTAACATCCTGACGATTGTATGATGAATGTAACCATTATATTACCAAGTTAATAACTTTTAATCGAATATCTCAATGTTTTTCTTGGTTACCCAGTGGTGTATTGGGGGGTATACGGGGGTAACCAGGTTACCAAATCTATCTATACACATTTAGGAGACCACCCCTATTTACTCATTAATATCCAGACCAAACCACTGAGTCTTGAGACTTAAAATTTTGTACAAAGATTCCTTAAGCAATGTAAAGGTGCACTAAGAAAGAATTTAAAAAAATGCAATCTCTAAGGCGGTAAAATGGGTATAAATTTAAAAAATCATCTAGCCAGCACAGCTGAAGCTATGAGTATGAAATTTGGACAATAGTTTTGTTTCATGCTGTAGACATCCACTATGAAAGGATTTTTCAAAACTCGACTGCTACAGGGGTTAAAAGGGTTATAAAATATAAAAAATAAAAATTGTCCGTTTGATCGGTTTAATCTCTGGAACTACTTAACTTATTTTAAAATGTTTTACCATCAGAAAGCTACACAATCTCATGAATCTATAAGCTAAAATTTAGCTTAATTATATCTTGATAAGTTTCCCTTAATTTATTTATTGCAAATTTGACATTTTTATATAAATAATAATAATATTAAATATATTTTTGTGTGCTATATTTATATGGTTTGTACCTATTGGTTATACAATTTAGAATGAAAGAATAAAAAATTAGCAATTTGTTATTAGATACCAATTCTAAAAATTGTTTCACCTTTACAAAGCTAAAAATGCAATAAAATATTATGATTGAACATACTTTTAATCCTGTATTTTAAACGACTGGGTTGAAAATCTACTATGCAGATTATGATTTGGTAAATTCACGGGAAGTTTTGATCATGACTAGCCGGGTATAAACGACGAATCAACCAAAAATTTTAAATCATATAGAGTTGGTATTTTTAACAGGCAACGAAATGCAAGGGGATCAGCTAGTATTACATATGCCACGGAACGAGAAACTAACAATTTCTACCACCAATTGTGGGAATTATTTGATAATACATTTTAAAGAAAAACTAAAGTTAATAATATTATTGATTATTAATAAATGATATAACAATTTCAATGTTATTGCACAATCCCACAATGTAAATGTACACGCCAAGCAGTAACGCACATCACCGTTGCGAAAACAACACAGCAATATTGCAGAAGACATTGGATTAGTGGGGGTGGGGGTGATGATAAGAATGTGGGTGGGTGCACGGCAAGCAACGCGCGTCGCTATGACTTAACAATACGGCAAAATTTATACTTCTAATAACTATTTATATAATTAATTTTTTGGACTTTTCTCCTTTGATGGTTCATCTACTCACTGAGTGCTTGCGTTAAAAAAAGAAATCATGAATATCGGTCCAGTAGAACTTCAGGCTATAACTGTCATAAGAAATCGCCTCACGTTTTAATAATATCTAAAGATAATGATTATACAATTACATTGTTATTTTATTGTTATATAGAAATAATACCTTATAATTGTCTAATGAAAAATATAAATTTAATGATAATAAAGTTAAATCAAAACAAAAAATATTTACATTAAACGAAGTTTGATATTATGGTAAACTAGGCACTTTTGCATATATTAAATTAACAAAATCTTTGCTTTCAAATATAAATAAACAAAAAGAGTCGTCACCTAGTCCAATCCCAGTAATGATCCTTTCTTTTTCATCGTTCGACGTTCATCGTTTTGTTAATGCGATTATACTTCAGCACATTTCTAGCGTGTTTACTATCAGTTTTATCGGAGTGACTATATATGCACAATATACATAGATAACCTACCTGTGTCTTGATTAAATCGCTTTCAGTCTCTGTTAAAACCATAGTAATCCACATGCTGAGGACATTTTGGTCACGTACAAGGAATTTCGATACAAGATGATTAAAACTAGTTAAATAAAAAGCATTGCATTAGGTTAAGGTGGAAAATAAATAACTAAGCATTATCATCCACTTAATTTTAAAACCATTTCTAATAAAACTAATTTATCATGCGTTAGACGAATGTGGCATCGATGGGTGGCTTCTTTATTCAAAATGTTCAATTTTTCTTTTGTCAATTAGCTCTTGTTGTGTCGATTGTCTACAGATTGTGTAGATTATTAATAAAGAAAGAAAAATAATGCGTTAGTCAAAATTTAACTAGTCTACTACTATAGTATCTCGCTTTTTACATATACCATTTTTGTTGTGTTTGTGTCAGAACACAAAAAACAACTATTGTTTCAGGTTATTCAAAAAAATCCTCAGTATAATGTCTATAGATGTAATAATAACAAAAATATAATAATATTTAAAATTATTTTTAAAAAAATGCTCAACTTACTACACAAAGTGCTTACATATATAATTCCATTATAATTTTAACAGTAAAACAAATATTCAACTAAATGTCTGTACCTTTATTAAACTACCAATAGTTCGTATTAATTTATTGAGTTTTGCATTTTTTTTTACGTAATTTTTAAAATTTATAATAATTTTGTTTTACTATTTGAATTACTATTATATTTTATATATGTTTATATGTTTGAAGTTTGTTTTTCTTTTGTAAGTAAATATCTACTATGTTTTTTTACTTAATTTAAAAAAATTAAACTACTTTGTCTATTATCATTTAAATTGTTTTTATTTGTTATACAATCAAAATGTATTTTTTTAAATACGTATTTTTAAATATACGGATCACATTTGATACTGCTTTATGTTACTCAGTGCAAATGTAAGTGCATTCAGGTTTATAATATGACTGTAAGTATAATAATTATGTACTTTAAGAGTTGATGTAGATAAATCAAACAAGCTATTAAACGATGAAATATTATTTTACATCGTCATTATGTATTATAGTTTAAACGAACGATTATGAAATTCGTTGGTACCTAGTAATATTGTTATCGCAATTTAACGTTATTCGTTACCTCAAGGCCTATAGTCTATACCGAGAAGGTTTTACATTAGAATTCGACGAATGTCTTCAAATTATAAGCTGATTGCGATTGCCTACCTAGATGACTAAGTTGAATGTTTGAATCGATTTTCACTTGATTTAATATTACAATAACTTACTGAAGTTTTATCATATGTGTTCAGATACGATAAACTATATGCATTTGAGGAAGATACGAGACGTGCTAACCATTTCACAGAAAGTCGATTGACAAAACTTAACCATTCCTTACCAAACGTATTACGTTTTTGACACTTTAGATGGTCATACTCAAGCGCCGCCTTCCGTCACGATGGTCACAGTAAAATCAAAAGTCTTGACAGAATCCAAAGCGGCGGAGCTGGTCGATTATACGAATATCTGCAGTAGGATATAAATTCTATAGTAATCGACACGGTGGTGACTACAAACCCGGTAAAACCTTAGCGACAATCATTATGGCAACGTACCAAAAACATTTTAAGGTGTATATTGTGATGTAATTAGTTCGAGCAATTACTCGTAAATGTATAAAATAATATAAGATATTTTATAATAAATACTTACCAACTTACCGCACTATTTTAAAGACAAAGAATAAAAAAATTTAAATGTTTACAAAATAAAATAAAATAATATATAAAGTGTAGACATTATATACGTACCCACCTGAGTACCTATAATGAAAACGTAAATGTTAAACAAGTTATGTATGTGCTTTATACCTAAACACAATGTAGTTTCATAATAAGATTATGGTGATTAAAATCGTTCATTTCTCAGTACAAGAAGACAAAACTTTTTTTTTCATTCTCTATTAATTTAAATTTAAATAATTAATAATATTTTATTCAATGGATTGAACTACATTAGGTACTTTCTTATTTGAAAACTTTTCAATGTTTTTCGACAATATTATTTAGTATTTGTAATAAATAAAATCTTTGAAAGTTTCAATTAAAAAAAAAAATTAAAAACCCATTAATTGCAAAAAATTTACAAAATACTATTAATTGTTATAACGCTCAAAAACTTTATTTGCATCAGACAGAAATATTTACTTAATTCTACAATACAATTAAATAGAGTCACATTACGACTATTTGGATGTTTAACTGTTTAACAATGTAATTAAATAATTAATCTATTTTTATTCAAAAAAATAACGTTGTCTATCGGAAATATTTTTTGATGCAAAACCTATTAACTAACTAATTTACAATATTATATATACAGAGTAATTCATTTAGCATACTTATCCATCTTTTATCCTTTGTTTAAATTCAGGTTTTTAGTATTCTTATTTATAGGTAGGTAGGTAGATATTTAAAAATTAAAGACCATATTTTTTTTATAATAAGTACTAACCGACTTAGATTTTTAAACTATTTAAATACTCTTCTATTGCCGTGAAAGTTTCTTTTTCTTTAAATAATATCCCCTAACCCGTTTATTACTCTTATTTAGAAAATTTTGATACACTAAATCAAAATTTAAATGAGTAATTTCTCTTGCTTATTTAATTTTTAGTTATTTTTTTTATTAATATTCATATAATAATTACTGTAATTGCCTAATCACTAGCTTTTTTATTGATCTTAAGCCCAGCAATTATAAATGTTAGCTGTACATAACTTATTATCGTACAATATTTTCTAAACCTATTGTTAGTATTCATCTTAGCACTTAAAATTAAATGAAGTAACTACTCGTTTGAATTTTTTTCTATACCAATCCACATCAACATTTTCTAAAAAATTAGTCTCCCAAGCAGAGTGAAATTATGCAATTAAAAAAGCAAGTTTATTTTTTTCACAGAAAACTCTAATAAACAGCATGCAAATCCAAATATTTGAAAGTATGTTCTTTAATATGCTTAAAATTCCAAAAACTAGAATTACGAATAAATTTATTATTAAAAAAAAAAAAAAAAAATAGGGGGTAACCATGCTTATTTTATATCCTGTATATTATTTTATTTTATTTAATACTTTATAAAATTATATGTGTATTTTTTTTTTTTCAGAAGAACGGATTAATAATTTCATCACTTTTATGTAACGCACAATTATGCTATAGGTATACCTACAATATTTGTATATTTCATTTTCATATCAATCAAAATTCAGTGGACATTTTATAAATATAGTTTTTAATATGATTTTACTGCTCACCCTATCCCGCTGATATGCTATCAGGCAAACCTGTCCCGGAAAACAAACTCCGTCGGAGTTTGACGGTTAATTTAGATCTGTCAATATATTTCCCTGAGCTGCTTGTGTAATACATTCGGTCATTCAGACATGTTTTTTTCTGAATATATACCATTTAATGAGTACCCTGAGTAGGAATGATTATTTACGTACTATCTCTTTATATTATCAAAAATTAAATGATAAAAATGAAAATATCATTTTTTTTTTATGAAAAAAAAACAGAACACTGCCGAATATTGTCCGGAAACTTCGTGATTTTACAAAAAAAAAAAAATCATTTTTGCGATGACTTAAACAAGATTTTTGTTTATTTTATCTGGTTCCATATCATGGTAACAATATCTTATTATATAAAATGTACTTATAGTATTTTTTTCTGCTCGAGCGTTTATTAAGGAAGTACTAATCCGTAAAACAAAATTGAAAATAATGTAAATTACTACAACTTGGTTACTATAGTGTGGTTTTCAAGTTTTAAATTCTGATGATAAAAAAAAAAAAAAAACTATAACTAATTATATAATATTTTTATTTTAATAAACGAATAACTAAATATTATATCAGAATCCTACCAATAATAGGTTAATACTTACTTTGCATAATATGATGTAGTAATGTTTGGAATTTAATACAATCTTTAGTTAAAATCGATTTAAAAATAAAACCATTAACAAATAAAATAGTTGTATACTTATTAAAATGATATACTACCTTATTTAGCGATTATCAATCTTATTTTCAACTAAAAATTAAAATCAATTTTCATCTTGGGTTACATATTGGTAGTATTGATTTTATTTAAAATATCAACGTTTTAAAATAATTGTAATAAACTGTAGAGCATTTTCAAAACTATAAACATATGAAAACCATATTTTAAAATGCATATGTACATATTATATATTGTAACGTTAAACTACCTATATGTGTTTATTATGTTTAATCGTATCTATAATTAAAATTTCTGACTTCAAAGTTAATTTAATATGTTTTTATAGAAATTAATATAAAATACATTTATTTTATTTATTTTATATAAGTAGGTAATGAGTATAGAAATATTGTTCAGAAAATTCTCTCTTGGGAATTTTCATCAAAGCAAAACTTTAAAGATGAAAAAATGATATTCAACTGAATTAAGGGTCGGAGAAGGGTCACTGGCTAAAACTTAGGCTTTTTTAATATTAAGAAACCTGTTACTTTAAAAAAATAAATATATTATATAAAAACAACTACATAAGCAAAAAATGCAAATTCTAAGAACAGATACTACAAGAAAAGTTTCTCATAAAATAGTGAACGACACCTCAATATTTTCAAAAAATCTCTCCAGTAAAAAATACAGTTAGTGAATATGTAAATTAAAAACACAATATTTTCTTTTTATGAATCGTGGATTCTTCGTATTTATTTTGTAAGATAAAATAAAAAATAAAAACAATTCCATAATAAATTTGAATATTGTGCTGTCCTTTTAAACTTTTTTAACATTATATTTTTAACATATTTCAACCATTATGATTGTAAAGTAATTTATATTTTTGTAATCAGCAAAATGTAATAAAATAGAAGATAAATGTGAACAATTAAATTCTATGTACCTATTGTGTACTTACTCTGTTTAAGCGTATAACTATTAATTTGCTTCTAAATAAGTCCCTAGTCTGGTGAGAAACATAGATAAAAGATATTCTCGTTATGTATCGCATTAAACATACAACCTTAACGTGTTGTAACGTGATGGCTGTATTCAGTTACAAAACGTATTCTATGTGCATCAACCAGTGTCGCTAGTTCCGGACAGTTTTAGAATATGACAACCCATGTTTTTATTGACAATTCCTCGCCAGCCACATATTCACATATTCTAACCAACCATGTACTTCTTTACAGTTCACAGTAATAAATTTAACTAAAAAATATTAACAGCTTTTGGTTATAGTTGTTGAGCTTAAGGTCAATAAAAAATAAATAATCATATAATTATACAACAGACAAGAATAATATACGTACTTGAAAAATTTTTAAATCTAAAAATTGAGTGAAAACTTTGTGAAATGAAACATCAAAGTTATATATGAAACGATAAATTAACACATAAAATATAGGTATGTATATTGTACATGAGTACATCAAAAAAAGTAACTGCCGAGTAAAATAATCGTTCAATATTATGTAAATATTATTATGTAACTTAGGATTTCATTAATACTAATACTAATATTACCAATTATAGTATACTATCATTATTTTGTGTAATATAACTTTACTGGGTTTTCATAAAACGTTGCAAATTATTCCTAATCTAATTTGATCAAGTAAGTAAGCCTCTGAGCATGGTGCCCATATCATTGTCTAAAATTAAACTCGAAAAACCCAAACAAAATATGAATGGTATTTAATAAACACATTTATATATTGCAAATATAATATTTTATTAGAAATTAATTGATAATTCAAAATTAAATTTAGATTCTTAACTTTTAACCTAAACTGCATTGAAATTTAATTTTTCCACTCAAATACTTGTTAATAATATGCCAATAACGGCAATAACTAACTACACCAATTCTGAAAAAAATGTTTATCTACAAACTTACATAAGTGGCCTAGATACGGTAAGTATTAAATATATTATTATATAAACAATTTTGAAATGTGTTGTACATTTTTGAAATTGTGATATTATTGATGATAAAATATAATAATTCTGGTACCTATAGGATATTCAAAAAGATATTCGAATTGAGTGTTAATTTTGGTCGAGTCAGCTGATTCCATCTGGTACACTAGGATAATGTTCTGTTAAGAAAACAATATTTTATATTCTTCACTAAGAAATATAATAGATACATTTGGCTGAACAAAAACTGTAATGAAATAAAAAAAAATTACAAAAAACGTAATCAAACGCGAGCGGAAACACCCAAAAGACGTTTAATAAAAACAAACCAATAATATATACATATAATAATAATATTACACATAAAATACTTTGTCGTCATTTCGTCAATAAAATGCAAATATTTATGCGGCCCTCGAGGATTTCGCTTTGTTTTTTTTAATATTTATTATACCATCTGAATCTAATAACTACTGTTACCTCGGCGGCCGACCGTAATGTAAAACACAAGTCACAGGTATAGTTAGTAAGTACATAATGCTCCCTTACCGCAATACTGCACCAGCTATATTAATATTATGATAGTTGACGACGGGGGTGGGAGCATATTATAAGAACACGAAATATTCTTGTTTGTGGAAAAGAACGTCGAGGCACTCACATTTTCACCTGCAGTGGAGGTGAAGATTAATACGATTCACATAGTAAATTACACCATGAAAAGCGAGAAAGCAGTAAGCGCCAAGTTCTTATCATATATATATATATATTATAATATTGTACAAAGAATCTTCTTTATATCAAGGGGAATTTTGCATTTAATTCGGAACATCATAATCACAGCGTTTAGCCGGTTGGCGGTTACATATTATACAGCTCTATACACTTATTATCTCTATACTGTACTCCACAGAAATATAATAAACTTAGATTATCATCTAAAGGCTATGATGAAACACTGCATTCAGTTTTCAAGAAATCAAACTTTTACACGATTCACAATAAATAGATGATATCCAAGCTTTCCGCCCGTCACTGCGTGATATCGGTCAAGACTAAGAAGTAAAGAGTAAAGACACGCAGATCAACTGAATGAAGCTCATTTAACGTGGTTGATTAACTCATAACTGGGATAATGTAGGTCAGGTCTAACTTTGAACACGAATCCCATTGTGGTAGGGCCAGTAGGGAGTAGTGGGTACAGTGGGTACACATTTCTTATAATGCACTCGAGTTTTTTTCACTTTCAAAATAATTTTGTTGGATTCCTGAACAGCTCCCCTCCCTGCCATTACAAATTACAATTGGATACGTATGATATGACCTTAACATACCCCAGATTGGAGGGTTAAAAGTTTTTAATGGCCCTTCCAATTATTGGCTGCCTGACATACTAGAATACTAGATGTGTTTTAAATTTCAATTCAAAGACACCTAAAATACTTACATGTAACACGACATCAATTTAAAATCCACTAATTTTAAATTTAAATGTTTTACCAATTTACAACCTTCCTTGACTCTCTCTTACAAAGGTTCTGTTGACTGAGTCAAAATAATATATGTTATATCGATGATAAGATATTTAACTATTTTTATTTTTATAGGTAGGTATTTGAAAATATTTAAGTTTATTTGTAAGTGATTTCATTTATTATTGTTAATTTACTATTTCCTTTGTTTTCATTTGAGATTGGAAATAGCTAAACATATACGGAACACATTGTATTGATTTGAAAAAGCAATTAATTTGTAGTGATTATATTTTAACTATAATCTATGAGGTAGTTTGTTTTTTTTAAACATGTATTATTATTTTTGTTAATAAATGGTTTTAAATTATTATTACTACAGCAGAATTAATTAAATTAAATGTGTTTTTAATAAATTATCAAATACTTACAGAAATGTATTAAATTATTTACTTCAACTTTTTTATTACTTATCTTAAAACGTTAAAGTACTCAGTTTAATGACAACGGACTATGGACATTATATTATATTTTATAAATACAGATTATACATAACCCATTAAAACCCTTATTACCACTATTATAGCGAATCGTGTTTATGTTTTATATTGTACTGAATTTTAAAATCAGTATTAATTTATATTGATTTTATGAGGAATAATTAGGACCATTACCTATTTAATTTGTTCATTCAAAATAACATTTAGCAGAAAAAACTTTAATCATCGTAAAGTCTCTCGAATAAATTAAACGTGTTTAATTCAACCAAAATAGAATCCAGTTTTGTACAGAATACATGAATATTATCGTACAATCATAAAATACACAAAAAACATTTAAGAATATTCAGAGATTTCAGTGCAAATCATTAATTTCGTATCTTTCTCTATAATTATTTGAATTTAAAATATACCTAAAAAGTACATCATACAATATACCTATAATTTTTTTAATTATATTCCAATATGATACTATTTATCATATAATAACAAAAATATGTATTAATACGACTATAAGAGTTTATAAAAAGTAAATAGATGCTAACTAAATTATTTTTTTAGTACAGAAAATGAAAAAAATTATGAATATATTTATAAGTTTATAATTTGTTGATTGATAATATCATCATAAGATTTATATAAAGGTATCGAGTTACTATAAAACGATAAAATAAAATAATGTGCCTCGATGTGATATAAATATTTTACAAATTAAAATCAATGCATTATCTAAATCTGAGTTTAATACTTTTCATATTTATTATAAAAGTATTAAAACAACATAATACTATCAAAGTTGTTTCGACAAAAATTAAAAATTGTCATCTCTAACTAGTAAATCTTATAAAAGTTCTATTATACAATTAAAGACTCAATGTCTGAATTACAGTTCCTGGGAGACAAATATGGTTACTGTGTTTATTATATACAAAACTTGTAACTATGAATTAATTAAAGAGTTTGAATGTTAAATAAATATTAGTTAGTAAAAATCTTATTATAAGTTAACATTACAATTTTCGGGAAGTCATGTCAAGCTGTTACACTAACAGCTGACTATCACGTAAAATAATTCAACTAAACTGAAACTAAATATTTTATGTCATTGTATACAACGGTTATAATTCAAAATATTTTATATTATTTTACAAACATATAGTTTTAATATGTATTATCATTCAGCAAAATAAGATTTACATTTTGATTTATTATTATTATTTTATTTGAGGGAATTCCAGAGTACTGCTTTAAGGAGAAAAATTAGCATATTATACACCTTCTAACGTACAGTTTTACTCCGATATTAATTTTGAAAATATAATTTAATTTATTATGGATATTTTAGAATATTCTATTTTGAATCCTTCGAGACAGAATTATAAAAATTGTAAGACTGAATTTTTTCTCACTTTAAATTTATTTTTTAAAGGATAGTGATTTGATTATGTGACTCGAAGAATGTATTGACATAAAAACAAATTAAAATATGTTTTCAAAATTACTATCTGTGTGAAACTCAAGTCGATATATTGGAACACATATAACGGTATTTTTCTTGGTTAGATTAAGTTTTAAAATAAAATGTAACAGAAATATTATAAAATCAAATTAATTATAACGGGAGATTTTAAATATTGATCAATAACATCGATACGTACCAATTTTTAAATATCTTAAATTTATGTTTAAGCATGGATGAATAAAATAAATTTCCTCATTTGTTTGCTTCTATAATCAGATACTAGCTAATAAAAATTAATGAATTTAGATTAGGTAGGTAGTTACACATTTGTACACTATTGTATTAGTATTTACTATAGGTTATTATAATTTGTTAGATATTTTAATAAATGATAATATTTTATATTAGGTGCAGTGATTTTATAATACATATACCCATACAATTCAAAACATTTTGATGTTATGTATGTATGATACAACTCAAGATTGTAAATAATAATGATGAATGACAATAATGATTTATATATTAATAAAAATATTATGATTTCGTATATAATTTATATGTATTTTAATTGCATTCAAGGAAAAAAAGTTTTAAATTACAATAAACCTTTGGATTTTGAACATTTTGGATCAAAGATCTCTTCGAAATATATTCCCATACCCAACTCTAAGTATGCACTATTTTATATTTGTCATTCCCTCGTGGGTACATCGTTGAGAATGAAATATGTGGTTCTAAAAACAGATTACTTCTGTAGCCACTGATCCCACGAGGCAACCAGTCAGAGAATGCATCATTGAAAATAAACTACACCACAGATTTAATTGAGTATTTTCGATGGATAATTCTGTGTGTTTATCATGAGTTGTAAAAGCTTTAAAGCAACAAAAAAGAAATTCAATGGCCTGGTTAAATAAATAAAACATTAATGTACTTAACATAAATTTGTTTTCCAATTGTGCTAAATCTTTATCTAAGTTCAAATTTGAATCAGTCGCTCATTATTTTTATAATATACCTACCAATTTAAACTTAATAATTAAAAACTAATATAAAGGTATTCCGTGGTAAAAAAAAAAATTATATATCATTTCTCACGTTTTATGAAAACTAAATCAAACCAATATAAAAAATTCTCTAATACCTAGTTAATGGCACCATTATGAATAATATTTTTGAAAATGTTGTTCTGTTTAATTCTTTAGACTTTTCCGTAAAAATAAAAATTTAACTTTTATTGTATTTCATGCTTTAATGTATATTATAAACTATTGTGTTTCATCACGTTAAAGATATCAATTTTTTTGTCTATTCTAGTTTATGAATAATATTATGTATGATAATATAATATAATAATTACATGTCACTATTCAATAATTGTGCCTGAAATAATATGATATTCTGTTAAAAGTGCATTCAGTATAATATTATAATAATTATAAAATGATGTAATAATTGATATTCGTAATAATTATTACTGTAATTATCTGCTAAACGTTCACGTTATACGCAAAATTATTTACGACAACTCGAAACTTGTAATAATCACATCTCTAGGTGCGATTTTAATACATAGTATGTAGTGCAGTTAATTTAGTCATTCATAGAGCTCGGAAGCTGGTGCAACGACTGCAGTGTACATATACCATATTATAGTGATGGCACTATGGCAGCGTAGCTTACGTAGTAGGGAGTCGACTTTGCCACGTCTCTTTGCCGAATTATTGCCCAGGGCTATTGTATTTCACCGGTTATTATTCCCGGTCCCGAACGATAAATTGAAATTTACCCGTTCCCCCGAGGACCACGACTAATGGTGAAATATGTGCAAATGCCGGTCCTCCGGGACGGACACCAAGCCCTGCGCAGCATATAAGACGGACTCGGGCGACTTGGTGAAATATTAATGTTGCACATTGTTTGGAATTAGGGTGTGCGTGGAGGGAATCCGCGGATGCATCTATGGGGTGGAGACGTATGTGTATTGTTAAATTATAGACAACTGCAGTGCATATTGTTGTTGTTTCTCTGTGAACGCACGGACGGTTTCAAATAGTTGAATATCGGAAAATATACTCGATTGTATGTGTGTCTATATTATATTATGTGGGACGTGTAGATTTATACTGTCGATTATGTAAATATAAAAACAATTTTTGAATTTTCAATCAATAAAACAAAAATTCTTATACGAAAAACGAGTAAGATAAAAAGTTCCTATAATAGTAAAAAAAATAATTTTTAAGTCCATCGAACTTTATTCAAACTTCACTTTAATCAATTCGATGCATACAAAATTATGATACCGATGATAATGTGGGTACCATTGTCAATATTATCAGTACCTACTTGACGTACATTTCCCCTAAGTAGTCTTTTTGTTTGAACACATGCGCGTACACACACAAACACACACGTTGTTGTCTGTCAATATACTGTACAGTTTAAAATAGTATTGACTAATCATTGAATTACCAATTGATATCCAAACGTTTCATCGAATTTTCATTAGTTAATTAAATATCCATTGCATCCGTGAGAATTTCGATATTAAATCGTGTATATATTTGAATTTAATAATCAAATTCCTGGTAGCTTAAATTAATACATTGCAATTTAATAAAAACAAGATATAATATAGATATAGAAAATCCTCTATCATTTTGATGTAATATATAATTACAACTTATTACCTAATATCTTAAAATAAAAGGTATACCTACCTAACGACATTGAAAAATTAATTGTAATAATTTTATTTATTTTATTTCATAAATGAAGTCGAGGATAAATATTATTAATAGTTTAAAATATCGAATACCATTCGATTGATTTGAGCTAATTGAGATCATAATATCATGTTGAGTAATAACCACTCTAACCATGTTCAACTATTATGGATTCACGAGTTTCGAACAAATTACTGTATTTTCGTAAAATGTCAAGAGAAAATAAAAAATATAAAATGATTTTCTTAAAATATCTGACGTAACATTTTGTACGTAGACTTTAATGGATCTCTTCCTGCATACATGCAGTTGTCAGTATTTACGAAATAACGCAAAAGGATGATAACATTGAAAGGTTCGTGGAAGAGATTGGTAAAGGTTTATCGATTTTCATTAAACACGGGCGTGCGCCAGCAGTGTGCACGTTACGAGTGTATACCCTGCAGAAGTTAAATAATTTATGAAAACCAAAGCCCAGATTTGTCAAGTTTCACGTATACCCCTGTTCGGAATCAACTACGTCCACTGCCATTTTACCGTCTCTCTCCATCACACATGCGAAAAACATATTATAGTTACCTACTGCAGGCTACTGCACACACGCACACACACATATCCCTCTGACACATCTGAATATTTAATCGTTCATATTATATACACATGTGGACATTTTGAAAATTATTAATAATGAACGCGGGGATAGTCCTTTTTAACCGCATACAATATTCAAAACGACGTACCGAAACCGTAATAATAATTAATTACCGGTTGTCCAGCCGTGTATCACTTCGTATCATCAACGCTGTATTATTTTAAATATTTATTATGTGTATGGAAATTGCGGTTTTCCCGTAATAATTATTAATTACGCTATGCTGATGTTCGTTTTTATTTTTATGTATTATAATTATTATTTTACGGCTAATTACATATTTCATGTTGAACGATATTAAATCAAGATATTATATGAGTGTAAATGATAATTTAGTCAAAAAATGTTCGTCGTGTACATAATATTACAGAAGTTAAAAAGATTTCATGCTAAAAATACCTATACATATATTTACCAGCGAAAGGTAATACTAAAAAAGGAAAAAAATCCAAATATTTTTCATGGCAATAAAAACTTCAACTTATTCCAGGAATTATAAATTCAATAACTAAATATTTACAGATGTATTTATTTATATAAACTTGATTGATTATTAAATATTTCCAAATCTAGCAGTTACCGCAAAACATTTCTTTCACTCGTGATACAATGAATCAAAATATAATCTGACTTACTTTCTACATTTTTCTTCAATTTTTCTTCTTTTTAGTATATTATATATTTGCCGTGTTGAGACTTATCTAGATAGATTTATCTAGATAAGTTATCTAGATAATTATTTAGTTATCTTTTATCTTATCTAGATAAATATTTGAATTTTATCTAAATAATTATCTAAGATAAAAAAATCATTCATCTAGATAAATTCATCTCTATACAAAAAAAATATAATACACATTTTGATTGTCAATTTATTTGTATGATAACTAGTCAATACTTTAAATTTGAATTGTCGAGTCATCTCAGTAAAAAAAAAAAATATGTTCATAATAATGTTATTTATTATACAGGTATTATTTTTTATTATTGATATTTTCATTAGGGGCCCGATCAAATATACCTACATTACATTATTACGAATCGTGTAAAATTGTAGTTTTTTCTTGATTTTGATACTTAATTTAAAAAAATTTTTTTTTCAGTTATACCTTAGTTATTTATTAATAATAATGTCTACTTCTAACATTAATTTACTCATATAGCCAATGTTTATATAATATTGAAGTACTAAGTAGTATCAAAGGTGTACTCTTAAAACGTTTTGGATTTCAATGTGTTAAAAAAATTAAATTTATCTTTCTTGTTATCTAGATAATAATGTATTTATCTTTCATCTTTATCTAGATAAATTTAAATTGTGTTATCTTTTATCTTTATCTAGATACATTTTTGTCCTGTTATCTTTATCTTTATCTAGATAAAAAAGTACTTATCTAATCCCAACACTGTAATATTTGTTATATTATTTTATCGAAAAGCGTTAGCCAGAATAAGTATTTTTGTATGAATTACGATCTTTTATTTTGTTTTTCCATTAAAATCATAATGATAATATATTATTAAAAAACCACATGATAAGTGGTTGCAACGGACCAAGTATAAAACCCGCGCCACCAAATAAGCCTTCTTTTTATTCAAACTAAAACTATCAAGTGGAACCGAGTAAAATCTTAATCCGTGGGGCCTAACAAAGCTAAACATTTTCCCGTAGAACCCTTAAAGGTAAAAGAAAAGGGTGACGGATTAAACCCCTATTTAAACGTTATAAATATTTCCCAACGAAAAACAAATATTAATTTTCGTTTAAATTAAATAATTCAATTCAGTTTAATGAAAATGCTATTTGAATTTTATATGCAAAAAAATAAATATAAGCTATTGAAACTACATAATAGTATTATTATTTATTCATATTGTACTCAATTTTAATGTATTATATATTTATACATATATAATACATATTGATAAATATAAATCAAGGAACATGTATTATCTATATTTTTGTTCGACTACATTAGTTGGCCACGTAATAATTTAAATTTAAATCTACAAATAAGATATTCATTATTCTCATAATATTTTACTCGAGAGAATTTAATTTTCAAGTGAAGTATAATATGCACATGAATTTTCTAATTAGCCAATGATATTATAATACTCGGATACTGAAATTGATAAATATAATTTTTATATGTTATCATTAATTAACAAACACCACACCATTCTGTAAGCATTCATTCGACGAAAAGTGTAGAATATTTCACTTCCTTAAATCATAATCCTCGGAAAAATAGTGATAATATTGTGTATAATTAAATCGTCTTTTTGTGTTATAGCGTACAAAAATAAACGTTAAATTTAAATTTCAAGTCTCAAAAATTCTAAATTTATTTTCATAAGTAAATAATTATACTAATACAACGTACACGAAAATTAAAATAATGTTAATTATACAATTATAATATATAGCTAATTATTTATCAAATTGCAATAGATATAATTCTGACCGTAAATTCTAGAATTGTTGTTAATAATTTACGATGATTAATTAATCAATATTCAATAGACATATCAATGTGCATGGTGTATTAACAGTGATCTAAAAAAGAAATGGATTATAATAGTAATTGAAATACGAACATTTATTTGTATAAAAAAAAATTTGTTAATGTAACATAATGTACATGATTAAAATGAAAACCATAAACTATGAAGATTAAAAATTCATAGTTTAAGCAATGGCATTTGTTTGAATTAATTATTCTAAGCATATCGACTAATGACTATGCATAATATAATATTCGAATTTTTAAGTATCTAAATATCCTATCAGCAATACGAATCATATTTAGTGAGCACTTAATTCGCCTATTATATCGTTTCAGTAAATAAAAACAAAAATAAACCAAACACGATATAGCTGTGGTTTGGTGTCGATCAATCGTCTACAATGCCTACATCATTCAGCTTGACATGAAATTATGGTGGCATGATGTGTTGTGATATTAAGCTTTAAATCAATTATGAACCATTAATAAAAGAATGAAAAAAATTTCATTCTCAGTGGACCTTAGAGCTCAGATGAACTATAAAAAAAATCAATAAACTACCGTCCTGTTTCATTAAAAAAAAGAAAGAGAAGATGAACATAATTTATACACCGAAATGGTCATTTTATTAATGTTATGTACAGTAAATGCTATTTCAGTAAAGTTATTTTGTCCGCCAAACCTTGCAAAATATAAGTTTTCGTTCTTCATTACGCTTTCTATAAGCCGCATTTCGAGAATATTCAAGGATCTGGTCTGACGTCTGATTTAAAATACATTTAATCCGAAGGCAAGCATATTTTAAATGACACTTTTTAAACAACGGTGAAGAAAACTCAAAACTCATATATATATAAAATAAATATAGGATATTGACGCAAAGAAAATATAATATTATGTCCTTGCACATTTTAATGAGAATCTAAACACCGCGCATATATAATAATATATCGCTTTGACTTGTCTTGTTATTATCCCTTTTAAGATTGACTTGGTTGATAATCAGACCGCAAAAAATACTGATACAAAGTATCATAGTTGATGACATCAAAATAACGTAAATATATTTTAAAATATTGTTTATGCGCGTTTTAACACCACGAAGGCTTTGGTCGGCAGCCGTATTATAGTATTTCCTTGTATTGTTTGTGATGGTTTTTCATAATTCCATATTAATGACTATAACAATAATAATATCGTATTTTAACCAAATAAATCAGTATTATCACTACGATATTAGACCACCAATCAGCTTCGCAACTACCAGCGCCAAGATGTCAATGCGTCACATTCAAATTGCTGCAGGCAATAGAAGGTACTATAATAGTATTAATAATATTATATACAATATTAATATAAAAATAATAATAAAAGTAATAATAATAATAATAATATTGTATTTTAATATGTATCAATAATTGTAACTAAAATCATATAATAATAATAAATTATTTATATAGCTATTTTAAATTTTACAAGAATAGGTTGAATATTTATATTTTACTTCGTAAACTATTACTAAAAATTCTATGTTTATTATACATATTTTATAATATGGACATTTGTGTGATAAAAATTTAAAATAATTATGAACATTTAAGCTTAAAATAACACTGTAGAAATATGTAAGTACATTTTTATCTAGGTATCTATACCATAGACTCACAGACATATTTAAAATAGAACATGTTGAATTTATTTTTGTTTTACACGTATTGATCTATTGTAAAAAACATCAAATCTGCAAATAAACAATTTGTCACATTAACCAAGCAACTTTTTTTTTTTAATCTTTGTTTGTAATATTTTAATTTGAATTGCAAATCGGAAGCTCTAGAATTAAATAGGCAAGTTATAACTTATAAACATTCACATTTTTTAAAACTATATGATGTAATAATATTTTACTATGCATGGTTACCTAATGGAAAAGGCCGAACCTCTTACATGCCACTCTTGCAATTCTTTTATTACAGTCAAACACATCATAATCCACTGCCAAATGTTCATTGGGGCTAGAAAAGAATGTGAAATACCAGACAATCTATACGAAGGTATAGACCCTATGCTGACATATAAAAAAAATCACAATTAGAAAAAAATTTAAATGTACAACTTAATTTAACTTATCTATTTTTTTTTTTAACGTCGTTGTAAAAACCCTCTATATACATAAGACATAACTATATAGTTCGTAAGCTTATAACTTTGATGTTGATGCTGTAATAATAAATAAAATAAAATATTTTATTATAATTTTTTTATAGGTTGCAGTGTTCACATTAAAAAAAAAATGTATACAACTACTATTTTACACGTTTGTCTTGCCGATATCATAGATTAAAGTATAATACTGTAGATAGGTAACATAAAAGCAATAATGTATTGCTTATTATTTTTATTTGTATCTGACTTATTAGTCATCAGTGGCATGAAACGGGTTGTAGTCAATAGATACTTGTCTTATTTTCCACTTGCTCTTACCTCAATATGCCAGTAGTACATAATTCAAGACAAAATTAAAGTAATGAGTGATAAATTATTGAATAGGTGTTGACTATCTATATAGTAATTTAATCTATGCTTTAATATAATACCGACTTTATTTAGTATATTACATTATTTCTAATTTCTGTAGTTTTGTAAAACTACACTTTTACTGTCTAGTCGTGTGCATAATTATAAATATAAAAATATTAATAATAATAAATAAATAATTATTAAAATGCTGAGATTAAGTATGGCTATTATTGATTCAACATACAAAAATTAGAAATCCTATTCTAATAATTTTGTAGTGGATATGTTATAACTTCAAATTTAAAAGCTATTTTTACTTTTTATGACTAAACTTTCACATGATAAGACGTATGAGTAGTGAATTGAATTGAATCAATGTCAATAATTATTTATGAAATTAAAAGCAGTTCTATTGATGTTAAAATATTTTTATTGATCTGGTTCTGAGCAGTATTTTGCATTCAATCAAGAAACATGTTCCGAGTGCAAAAATTGATCGGTGTCACTAGTTCCTAGATAGGTTAACTCAGCTCAATATTGACAAATCCTTGTCACTCACAAACGTATTCCAAATCTACCACATAGAAATGCTTTTATATCACAAATGATTAATAATAATGATTAAATTTAATTCACTACTCGTACTTATAATGTGAAAGTTAAGTCGTAAACTTTAAAATTATCATTTACATAATTTTTCACCCCCCCCCCCTCCCCCCTCATTACAGCAACTAATGATCATATAGTTGACCGGCTTAAGATCATTAAAAATAAATATATATGTTCTTACTTTATGGGAGGCCTACAGCATTCGAAATTATATTTATTTATTTATACTCTATGGACTACACGCCAACATAAATGCCTTATTGCAAAACTACCACATCTTTATTATGTATTTTTAAAGTTTAAACAAACATCTTAATACATATTAATAACAAAATATGTTATAATTTAACACAAGTGATGAGGTACGGTTTTGACACGTACACACTACACAGGCATCAACGCAAAATGTTCTTGTTCCCAGACCAATTAAAATCACAAACATTTTGAAATAGGCGTACCGTAAATGAATTACGACACCGATGCAACTCACCGTATATGACGTATTATACGCCATGGAAGAGAATGCGCGCGCGAATTGTTTTTATTTTCAATTTTATTATTTTAATTTTAATTTAAATAATTATATAATAGAACTATCATCGCCGACATCGTTTCTCCCCACCACTTACACAAATACACACACAAATGCAACAGATTTATATCTCCGTGATGTATGCATGGCTGGACCCGACAACGGCAACGGTCAAATGGGCGAAATGCGTGCCATCGTTTCAACGTTTTCTTTCAACCACAACCTCGCTCTTGCTGCCATCATACTCGTTTCGTCGAATACTAGACTGACACACAATTTTAAATGGAATGTATAAATTTAAATTAATAATTAAAATACCACTTTATGCCATTGTGAAAGTGAAGGGTAAGACACATTATATATATTTTGTGAAATACACGGTTATAGGTACATTTATATCCTTAAAGGTTTATTATATAGAGGTTGTTTTATGGTAACGACCTTAACTGTCAACCAAAATAACATACTGTACGTAAAAACCCATTCAGATCATTTAATTTTTAATATTTTCAAAGTATAAAATATAAGTTAGGTACCTCCAAATATATCAGTAGAATCGCATAAAACCCATCATCGTGGTTCTCAACCAGTGGTATGTGATTTGGAGGGAGTACAATTTTAAGTATTAATATTAAAAAGAAGGTAAGTGTGTGACGCTCTGTTGTACAGTTTACAAGCGAGTCACACCATCCATCGATGGTGCTAAATTTGAATTCAATGATATAATATCATTATACACGAAAGACAATTCTGAACGGAGACGAATTGTCAACCTAAGATATTATATATTATATTCATATTGTGATAACTACTTTACTTTAGCCAGTAGATTTAATTAATATTATTTACATATTTGTGTATAGCACACATAAAATATTAATATATTTAAACATTTTAAGTATCTTACAATGATATATTTTTTAAACTACAGCAATATAACTAAAAAAGTTTTGTTGACGTAACATTATAAAAAAATTAAAATACAATTGTCAAGATAATAATACAGGGTGATTTTTTTATCATGAACCACTCATTATTTCAAAAAGTATCAATGTTTTTTAAAATATTTTTTTACAAAGTTTCATATTGTTAAAAAAACAACGTTTTTATGAAAAAATTATATTTTTTAATATTTTTTATCCTTATAATTTTTTAAGTTTTTTACTTTTTTGAATGGCAACATAGAGTTTTAATTTCATATTCCAAAGCAGAATATTTTTCTAAGTATTTTGATACGTAAAAATCGAATTTTGGACGAGTAGTTCATGAGTTATAAGTATTTAAAGTTTAGACAAGCGGAGTAGTGGACAAACATTTTGCGGGGTAACCCCGTACCACTCCACTCCGCCAATCTAAACTTTAAATACTTATAACTCATAAACTACTCGTCCAAAATTCGACTTTTACGTATCAAAATACTTAGAAAAATATTCTGCTTTGGGATATGAAATTAAAACTCTAGGTTGCCATTCAAAAAAGTAAAAAACTTAAAAAATTATAAGGATAAAAAATATTAAAAAATATAATTTTTTCATAAAAACGTTGTTTTTTTAACAACATGAAACTTTGTAAAAAAATATTTTCAAAAACATTGATACTTTTTGAAATAATGAGTGGTTCATGATAAAAAAATCGCCCTGTATACATTTATATTATAATAGGTTCGTAAGAAGTAAATTGATATAGAAAATATAATATGAATTAGTAATAACTTATAAGTGAAATTATATTATTTAGTTTACCTACTAGTTTAATTTTTGAAAGTGAAACAATAATTTTCCGTCTCAGAGGCGTATTTAAGGGAGACACAGCGGGCCTTTGCATCTCCCCTCCCATTCAACGTGATTATACTTTTTTTTACTATTTATTTTTTGTTAAATGGTGATCTCACATTTATGTTTCTAACACATGTTATAGTAATAAATTATAGCTTTATAAAATTGTGTTAGGTTAGGTTCACTCACATATTTTTTTTTCTAAATATGCCTCTGCATAGTCTCAAAAATAATTTTAATAAAAATTCTGTTGTTTTGATTATTTTAGATTCTGAGTAGAGCGATGAATGAATTGATTTTACTGTAATTTTGTAATTTTTCTGTTTGTAAACATTTTTTCTAGTAGACACAATGCTTCGATTATAAACTTCACTAACTTTTTGGTGAGAAAATAAACCTAGTAATTAAGTTGGCGCTTTTGAGAGATAAAAATTAAGATTTTCAAAAGCATCGAAAAAAAAAACATTACAATTTTCTATGTCAATAGCACCATAACAAAACATTCGATGGACGAGATCTTAACATCGGATGAATTCTTCAGTTCTGTGATATCCAACATATTGATCTGTTATACAGTCAATATATTTTATTAAATTAGGTACATCATAACGTTTAGATTGAATTATAATTTATAAATCATAATGTATAGAGTTAATAACATTTTATAACGAGTTTTTGGGTACCAACTTTTAAACGTTGCTTTGGGCTTTGAAAGTTCAGGAAGTTCGATCCCCTCTCTTCTCATCGTCATCGTGATTGTGTCTTACGCCACTATACGTATTCGTGCCGATTTAGCTTTGCACTTTTGTTTTGGGCTGGACGCCTGTTTTGTTTGCTGGACAATACGTCTAAATCCATTAAAGCCTGCAATTGGGCGCAATCGTCAGTTTTTCTTCACTGTATTTTATGGCTGTTAAGGCAAATTTGCCACACTTATTGACTTATTTCATATAATGGGTAGATATAAAACTTGAAAAATCACACATGGCCGCCACCATCGGAACCGAAGCGTCAGATGAACACCATTTTTGAGTTATTGTAGTACAGAACTAAAGAAGATGTTTTTGAGACTAGTTTAAGTTTAAAAAAAGTTATACCAGTAAATAAGAAGATGGTTATACTGTCACAATCTTATGTAGGTAGATTTATACAAATAAACGTTTTTATCAGAATATTATAATTTGTTTTTATTTCATAGATATCATAACATAGTATAATATAATAAAATTAATTTATGAAGCGTGTGGAAATTGTATTTATATTGTTTAGTTTTAGTTTTTTTGCAACCAATGTAAAAAATTTACGAGAAGACTTGCAAAGAATTTCCAAGCTTTTTTACCAAAAAATTGTATTAAGGTACAACTAAAAACCCTAAAACACTAAGATACATGCGAAGATCGATAACAAATAATATACATTATTAAACAAACAAAACTCTTCTTGGATTTGGGTTTCTCCAAATTTCATAGTAATTTTATATTTCTATATTAGAATAATATGGTTTTGTCATTTAGATTCCTCACCAGTCTTGCAATCAGAATTTATAGGCCAGACTTAATTCAAATTTTCAACATCGTGTTTAAGCCGTTAAAGATTTCAAGTCATATTAATTTTGAACAGTAGTCAAGAAATCGGATTTTTATTTATATGCTAATGATATAATATGTATATTGTATACGTTATAAGATATAACATATTAAAACACGGATATAGGTCTTATTATTGTTTTTGTTGTACGTGCATACCTATATTAACCACGTTTGACGCGCTAAAAATTCAAAACAACACTATGCGACGCGCTTAGTCAAATGGTGAACTGTGGTAGGGGTGGAGGGGTTTAATGTTGTAGATGACGGTAAACGTAAAAAAAATGCAAATCCATACTATGACTCATAAGCTACATAGTAGACATGCTCCTTTAATATTAAACTTCCTCCGCTGTGATGTAGAGACACGTTTTCCAGGCAGAGTTCATCGCAGCTCATAATATATTTTATTTTATTTTATGTAACAATAATATCATACATTCTAATTTCTCGCAATCGTTATTTATATAACTCGAGTGTGTCCTAGTATCCAGGAATATGATAATATACGTTGAAAACCTTATAAGGATGGTACTATTATTTATTATTTCGTGAATGAATATTACAAGAATTGACTTCATGTGAGAAATAACCGTTTGCGAATTGAAAATACTTCACTAAATATTTTCAAAAAAAAAAAAAAAAAAAATGGGAAATGGGAAATGTGTCTAAAACTAAATTTATGTTTCTAGAGCGGTGTATAATAACAAAGTATGACAAAGTTTGACACTACGTCTAATCTGCAATGAGACGGTTTTCGGTGTTTGAGTCTCCGTCATTGCACCTACACTCAACTGCGTGATATTTATAAGCCTTTGAGTTGTAGAGAGTTATGAGATAATAATACAATATTTATGTACCATATATCGTAACGAATTGTTTCGACTGTCGCAGTATCATAAACACAGTGTTGTATAAGTTATCACTGCATGCCTCACCGCACACGAGATATATACCAAGTAATTACATGTACGGTAAACGTCGGGAGACTCAACAGAACTGAGTACCTATATAACCAAATAATTTTTCTGATATCTTAGCGTATACCCTTACTTTCTTTTTTAGATGTGATGCTTAGGACAGTGTTCTTTAATTATATTCAACGTAACAAAAATGAAAAAAATATATCATAAAATAATAAGTATTTTACATAATTAAAAAATAAAATAAAAATAATGATTATTATGAAAAAATATATTATTTTGATTGTCACTTCCAATGATTTTCTAATAGCGCTATTGAGTCTTCCTAGTTTCTACTGCACCTTGACACTAGATAGTGGTGTGAAATTAAATTCGAAAGCAATCATAAATCATCACTTTTGAAAAATGACTCTGATTGGAGTATGATTGATACCTCGCTCGCTAACATTTCTCCGAAATTATATTTCTTCGGTGGATTTCCGTGTTTAGTGATCAGTTCTTAGAAAAGCTATAAACTGAGAAAATCGAAAAAATACCACTTCAAAGTATCAAATAGTCGCGATGTATTATGGGTCAAACAAAACATTTAAGAACATACCACAAAATTTAAGACAAAATTACATGAAAAAGTCTTTACAAAAAATAACATGATGAAAAAAATATGTATAAAAACAAGTTTACAGATAACCCGATAGCTTTACCCAATACATTCTAAGTCTTCTCAAATATTTTAAAATTGAAACCAAATTCAAAAAGAATGAAAATTAATAAAATCATCGTAACTATTTAAAAGAAACTTACTTTGATTGTATACACCTACTAACGTATACATAAATATACATATTTTTTTGAAAAAAATAATAGTTATTAAAATAAGAGCTATATTAAATTTTTATAAATCTCTTTAATACTTAAAATAAATGATAAACATTAGAGAAATTATTTTTCAATAACTTTAATAACGTCCTATGTTCACTTTATATCTTAAGATTTTGTTTAACTAAAGATTAGTGTCAAGAAATGTTTTGAATCTAAACTATTTTATGTATTTTTTAATTACTTTTTAAATAAAGCTAAAACTTTAACAGTTTTAAAAATTATTTGCTGGCGTACAGCTATACTTTTTCAAATTATATTGAAAAAATTGTAAAAGCAAAGTAATTCATTACAAAAGTGACGTTGTCATTTAAGATAAAAAAAAATAATGATATGATACTTTTAGTAAACTTAAAAGTTAAAGTAATAATTTATTTATAGAAACTCAGTTTTATTTATTTAACTTTATCTACCAAATTCTTTGAGAAACAACAAAAACTGTGTCAAACAAATTAACATGGATATTTTGAGCTTTTTTTACTCGTTAGCTAATAATATACAGAAGATTGCTTTATTATTTTCTAAATAATTGATGTAGTTTATTCTATGGGGTGATAATTATATCTTATAGATTTTTAATGAAAATGTTTTATCCATAATTTAAAATACGTCTATTTATTTAGTTTTAAGCATTTTATCAATCTTGGAGGACTAAATTAGGGCTAATAATAAAAACTACTTTATAAAACCCTTTATAAATTATAACGGCTTCGTTGAAGTGTCTCATTTATATAATCTTATAAGAAAGTCAGTTATATGTGTATAAGAAAATTAACCAAACCCTTACAAGACACATTCATAAAATCTCTTAGAAATCAAATATCATCAATGACATCAATTATTTAAATATCACATTTAACATAATATATACTTATCTATATGTAATTTCAACTTATTCCAAAATTAAAATTAATTATTCATGTGGGTAAAACAAAAGCAACAGTTTGGGATTAATATTAAAAATTAAAATAATTTTAAAAAAATAGTATGAACTGCCAGTAATGATTCATTTGCATCCCACATAATATTCTGGGAACAAAATGGATGGATTTTAAGTGCAATTCATAGTCATCGAACACAACGTGGTCTGTCTATGTTACATGGCTATAAAATATCTCCCAGAGGACAAAACTTCTGCAGTAAACTCTTGTAACGGGCCGAGCATTATGTGTGGTCCCCGACATAATAATTGTCATATTATTAAAGCAAAACGATCATAATTTCGTAGTCTGAAAGTTTCATTAAAAAGTTAGGTTCAACGTGGTGGGGACACACGTGCAGCAGGGAAGTTCTGTGGAGGACGCTATATTATATGTATAATGTGTATACCCGCTGTATGGCATTAGGGAGATGTTTTGCTAATTGCATTAGCGGTTACCGGGGACAAAGCCACCTGAGACCTGATGAAATATTACTCTCGCTTCAATGTCGTCCAAAGGGATGATTACAACGGAACGTATATACACCCCTTTGTATACTTTCTGGCCTCTACGATTCCTCAACTATAGTTCTGACCTAGTTCTACCCACCTGTTCCAGTTCCAATGTCAACGATCTCCTATTGTTTACATTAAGTATATTGCATGCGTTTTAACCTAACCTTAAATGAAGCTGTACAACAATAATAATATGTCTATATACGTATTAGAATGTCCTACGACAATCCATTAAAATGTATTCAACAATGGGTTCTGTAAACATGCGATTACTGTAGGTAGTGATTATTATCATTATCATTACGTAAACCTGTTTTAAAATTAATCATATTTAACTATCAAAATAAAGTTAAGGTCATAAAGAACATATTTATAATATTTTAATATATTATTATAACATGGAATAGTACTTTATAGGTACCTACTTATATCAGACTGTTATATGCAAATTCTAATAAATTGAGAAGTTATATGTTCAATGTTTATATTTTATATCGTCGTTACTCATTACAGTTTTTCAGTATATAAACTATTGATTTATAATTTACACATTAATACATTTTACAAATTGCTGTAAATATTATATATATTTAAGCAATTTTTGTATACAATAAATTAATCAACAATTCTAACAGCTTTTATTATGTTTTTCAGGTTACTATTGATGGATTTTTTTCAAGACTAAAAAGCGTTTATAAAACACTTTTGGTCACAATTAACTAGGTAAGATTAATAGTTTTAAATAAAAAGTTATTTTGATTATTTTGGAAAAGTATTATTGGAAAAATTATCTTTTTACAAGTAAACATAATTTAGTTATGAACTAAGTGAACAGATTTTTGGTAATTATTATTGTGGTTAACAAATTATAAATCTATAGAAATTTACCAAGATTAGTTTATGGTATTAAATTATACTTTGTCTTATACAGGGTGAACAAATATTTGTTATGGTGCTATAGTTACCAAGAACATTTAAGTATTACAATTTTTTTTATTGGTTTTAATAATAAAAACTATTGTATGAAATTTTTTAAATTTAAATTAAGTTTAAACCATACTACTTTTATAATATATATCTAAATTATGTTTAAAATAGGTAATTTATAGATGTATCTCTTAGTTTCGTATAGACGATCGATTTCTACCGAATGGTCTACCTTTTAATAAATAATAAACATACTAAATATAATGTATTAGTATAAACTATTATATATAAATATAGTATTAGGTTTTTAAATCGAACGGCAATAATCAATAGATTGTTCAGACATTTAAGTTAATATACCTACAATACCATAATTTATTGTAATTACTTCTTTAAAGTGCTTATTTAGATTTCCTAGTGTGTAAAATAATGAAAAACTTCCATAGAAAAAAATATTATTACTTTGCCTTTTAGTTAAAATTATAATAAACCATATTTATCATTCTTCATTAGATATTATTTTTAAAACTACTTAGGTTATTTTTGATCACAAAAATCATTTATGCACTGTATTTAATATAATATATAGATATATTGTTGTATTCATTATGCAATGGATAATTTATTCATAATTGATTTATGATATAAATTATATTTACTTACTTAGTATTCTACTGGAGATTGTTTTGATATTTTGTATTTAAATAATATAGTTTTATAAACTATTCAGCAATTTAGCCTATACGTTTTAAATTCTTATCGAAGTGCATCATGAATATAGAATTTACTAAAAATCTAGTATTTTGTTTAAAATTAACGATTTCTTAGTATGAAAATTAATAATTTACTGTTCATGTCAATATACTGTACAGTATATACAACTGTATATGAATAAAGAGTATTTAATAAATACCAGGCACAAATGTATGCAATGTATTTATGGTAATACCGATTTTGCAATGCAAAATTAAACCAAATAATATTTAACTATTAGTCAATATTTCAAATATTATGATTTAATATTTGCAATAATTTTAAAAATATTATTATAATCATCATTGGTCCTTGAACCATCGATAAAAAAAAAATGAATAACACGAATTGTTTACACACTATTATTTTACGAATGCAATCGACAGCTATGATAATAGCTAGGTACGTGGTGTACATTTTTTGAAATTCAATAAATAAAATATTATTATTTTATGTCCAATATCAGTCTGTTATGTTGTTTGTGTACCAATAAAATCACATTATTATAATATCATTATATTCACCATGGACTGCCGAACACGTACATAAAGGATTATTGCTTTTCGAACAGAGATATTTTGGGTACAGTACACGTTTAATTATTACAAGTGAAGAAGGGTACTGCAGCTATTCAGACTCACGGTGCCAAAGGATTTGATTTCGAGTTCATTAAAAGGCCACTGTCCAGTATCACTGAAGTACCTACATATAGAATACCGAATAGAAAGAGAACCATCTGCAAAGGCGTACGGTAGATACAACATTTCCCAAAAGGCCACAACTGGTTAAGTGATTACAATATTATACAATGATAAGTTTCAAAACTACGCATAATAGGTATTCGCTATATATAAGACAAAATAATACTTTATACAAATTATAATTAATATATTTTCCAATTTTCCATAAAAATATATTTCACCGATAGTTATTTTATAACAATGTTTATTTGATTTTCGTTAGTTGTCCAAAAACAGATTTTCTGTACCTCATATAAAACATTCAGATTGATACAATAGTCATGGGAGGTGTGCACTATATAAGTGTAAAGTATATCGTAAGTTCTAACTTTATTAAAAATGTGTACCTTACTAAATAAAAATAAAACACCAAATTCATAATGCATAGTTAACATAATATTATCAACAGTGTTAGGACTTATCTAGATAAATTTATCTAGATAAATTATCCAGATAATAATTATTTTATCTTTTATCTTATCTAGATAAATAAATATAAGTTATCTAAGTATTTATTTTAGATAAATATTTGACTTATCTAGATAAATTTAAAAGATAAATTTTTTAGTGAAAATTAGATAGATCTGTACCAAAAATATTATTAACTATGTGAATTTTGTTTTTGGTCCACTCGACAACTTCTTCAGCAGGGTGACTTCCAAATTTTTATTTATACTTTGTTACTCCCTAGAGTCCCTTGGATCTTATTGGTTCCTTATATAATTATATGTGTTGAAGTTAATGTTTGGTGATACACATCATGATATAATAAGTTAAGTCGAAAATAAACATATTATATAGGCATGTACTTACATGACATTATATATGTTTTTTTAAATTAGTTGTTTTAATTTTAATTTCTATAATTATCTGTAATTTATCTGGATAAAATATTTTTATCTTTTATCTTTTTGTTAGATGAATTAAATTTGTTTATCTTTTATCTGTATCTTAGATAAAATTTAGTGTTGTTATCTTTATCTTTATCCAGATGATTTTTTTGTTATCTGTTCCTAACACTGATTATCAATGCCCGAACTTAATTATTTGTTTTTAATTTATCAGTCACATAAATAGTGAAATATATTTATTTTTAGAAATATGATAGAACAACCTATAAAGAACTTTTTGTTCGGTTTCAAGTCTTAGCTATAAACATTGAAAAATTCACAAATTTTTAACCAAAACATAATTCGAAAATGTTCGTGACTTTGAATTTCAAAAAAATTATTTTTATGAATAAACAATCTTTTATAAAATTTACTAAATGAATAAAAAATGTGGTAAAATTTGAATGAAAAATAAAGAAAAGAAAATTACTTAAAAAAATCAAAATCACAAATTTGTTGAAAACCACAATATGGAAAAGTTATTTGAGTAATACAAAAATATAATAAAAAAAAGTGAGATTAAAAATATGCGAATAATCAAGAAACATCCCATATAACACTTCAACACAAATAAGCAGTCAAATATTATATTCTAAGAGATTTGTTTGTTGTTCCGCGTTTTTGATGCCCCTGAATAATCGGATCCGGACACTGATGGACTGTAACATCTGCACACCAAGCCGGAGCCTATTGGATGTGCGCAGGGTGGAACTCGAAAGTCACTGGATGTTTGCCATTTGTGAATTAGGTCCAAAGAAATTTTACGAATATACAATTTTTATAGAATTTACTAAATTAATGCACAATTTGGTATAAATTTGGAAAAATTGATTAGAAAAATAACCTAAAAAAAATCGAAACGTTACATTTTTTTTTGAGAGCAAAATTTCGACAACTTATCATGTACATAGACAAAAAAAAAATAAAATATAAATAAAAATACACATCATTATAAAATCAATACTTACATTCATCGCTCCGCTCAGAATCTAAAACCAATGATATTTAATATGATTGTTTTGATGTAGCTTTCATTATATAATTTTGTATTTCAGGCGATATGTATTTGATATATTTTTAAGTAATAATTTCAAATTTGTTTTACAATTTTCACTTTCAATGGAAAATAATTTTATAATTTCTAAAAAGTTATCTTCATTTACGTCATGACGTGATGGCTACAAACATGTATCACAATTTTCACAATTAAATTCTTCTTTTCTTATTTTTCGATGTTCTCGTAGTCCGATATCTTGCCGTACACAATATAAAACACGCTTTGTTACACTTGTTAAAATAGCTGATTTTTTATAATTTGTTCCTTGACATGTTTATTTTCATTAGATCTATTTTCTTTCAATATCCATTTTTCTCCAAAAAAAAAAAAATATTGACCGTTTACCTCCAATAAATAATAAATAAAATAAAAAATATAGTTTATATAAATAATTTATGTATAGCAAAAAAAAATTATTATAATATAATATTATTATTATTAATTATTATAATCACTATAGAATATTTCAGTAACAAATGAATACATATTTAAGGAAAAGAAAAATATTTGACATAATATTTTATTTTTGTATTACTCGGACTAGTGTTTTTCGATAGCTGATATAGATAGCCGATACTAGAATGTAATCATAAACCAATAAACGCAAAATGTGATCTTATGTTATCTCTGTCATCTTAATAATACGGCATGTAATGCTACAACACTAACTAAAAACATTGGAGAAAAATAGATATAATTTTAGTCAAAAATATGTGAAGAAAAATAGAACCGCCTGATAGCCATACTATTGCATTTTTATGTGAAGTAATATTATCATGTTTTTTAGTCACGATACTTAGATTTTTTCAATCAGAATATCCACCATGAATTAGAAAATATTTTTCAATTTGTGAATTTAAAAAGGAAATTACGACAATAATAACAAAATACTGCATTTGTCCTAATTGAGTAATCCAACCACGGATACTTATTGTTACAACAGCTTTGAAAGCTGCATTGCATTCCAGATAAAAGAGTATCAAAAATGTTTAAATTCAACTTTTTAGTTGCATTTAATGTTGGTGTACACCGTACTTGATTTGGGTTCATCAGGCTCAGAAACAGAAGCGGTTGAAGCAGTAATTGATTTTAAATTACCAGGTGTGGCCAAAAACCGTTTCTTTTTTCAAAGATGAGCGAAGCGATGAAATAAAGTAAAAATAAGAGCAAAATAAAATCACTACGTTATACTAAACGCGTGTGCTGCAAATAATAACCATTCAGTTGTTAAACTGCAACACTCAAAATAAATACGTATCATCAGCTGATTTTCATTAAAAAACCATGGGGTTCAATTTTGTTAATTAAAACCGTATTTACAATATATTATTTATATTACTTTAAATACATACATAATACATTTTATAGTTATATAGACTACACATTCAATATGATAAAAAAAAAAAATTTATTTGAAAATTGGGGAGGCCGGAGTCTACTAAGGTCTACCCACTGGCTACGCCACTGATATATGGAGAATTGATTATGATTGGCATATTTCCGGTGTATGGTCAGTGCAGAGATAACATTGGTAATTATTCATGATGAAATTGATGCAGTTTCGGTGTTTGTCTATAGTATATAATATATTAATATAAATATTACGTATATAGTGATATAGGTGCTATATAGAGACGATAGGGGTGGTCACTGGTCAGTAAACAATGAAAAAACAAAAATCAGCGTACAATACTAACTTTTTCAGCTATATAATAAGCATTTTCAAATGACTGCAAATGGAATCAATAGGGGTAACCAGCTTGATACAAGATCCATCAATGTCATAATAATAATAATAATAACTCTTTCATGCACGTGTCTTGCCACGTGTCTCTTATGCACTTGATAATGGAATTTCACACTCTAAAAATGACACCATAATTATAACCATCTCGAGGGAATCGGAACCATGGGATTTGCTAGTTGCTACTGAATAATCTAATTTAAGGATGACACGAAATGATTACGAAAAATCCATAAACATTAACATTCTATAAAATATGATGTTTATTGAAATCACAACAATATTATGATCTAAAACTTAGAAGCAAATCCAATATAAAACATCAAAACTGATTGGTACATATTATTAAAATATTATAACCATGTAAATAAAAACAAGGCATACATACAATGAGTTTATATATAATGTATCAACACTATAAATAGTATAAACTATCAAATGTGAAATATATATTTTTTAATTAAAATTGATTGCTACAAAAATACAAAGTAAACTAATTAACATTTAATCAATTGGATAATGTATAAAAAAAACAAAAAATATACTTTTTGACGTATTCATTAAAAATTGAAATATATTTTTTTTTTAATTAAACTCATATCATTTATTCGAAGAACAGGCAAATTATTAAACTTTCAACTCAGTTTTGAATAGGAATTTCTAGTTATTAATTAACTTAATCAATTACGTACATCGCCTTGCATATCCTAAATCCTACATTGCTCATTGCCTTGTATATTTATGATGTCATGTATAATATAAGTATAATAATATAATATATGCAATAAATAATAACAACTATTTATAAATTATATTCATATTAGATACAAATTGGTGAATGTTTTTAAAATACCTATTATAATTTTCTCTGGTTAGCTATTATGTATAAGACATACTATGCCACATATGAAACTGTACAGTTCAGTTCAGTTGTAAAGACTTCGAATAAATGCTATACATAAAACGTATTATCTAATAATTTCTTTCAGAAAAATATCTATAACCTCTTAAAACAAACAATTATGATTATAATATAAAAGTTATTCAGTTCAAAATGTACTGGGTCTACGAATACATGGATAGCCCTGAGCTGTATACAATTAGCAATTTAAAAGGATGGTACTTTTAATTTATTTTTCTCGCGATGCTATTCCGGTATTCGAAGATAAAATTAAATACAAAACATACACCTTGGCAATTTAAATGTATTTGGCTCAATCACAACAGCAAGTATATACATATACTGATGAATGTGATGACATTTCCACCTTATCCCAGTCGATAAATCCGTCAGTAGGAAGGCATTGTTTTAATTTAGTCCAAGCAGTCCTCATAAACCGTACCATATGTGCCCTTCATAAACCCCCTTAAAGCATATACTATATGTGCATACGACTATCAAACAATTGCCGAAATGCAAAACCCACGAGTACAATTACTGGGGGAGCATTGCTCTCACCATTATCGTCGTTCGGATACCAGGTGCTGCCGTTTTAACCAACCCTCGAGTATATCGAGTATTCGATGATACCGATTGTCAAAACACAATAGGTTCCCCACAGTGATCGACATCGATAAAAAACAAACAAAAAAAAAACTACAGCCATCAACAACAACTTGGATTTTCACGCGTTTTAACTTTTGACAAATTTAGAAAATAAATATTACGCCTCATACCCGTATGGGTCTTTTACAGTATAATATAATTTATGCATTTAAATGTAAATTATTTACTTTTTATATAAAATTGTAGTTACCAAAGAATATATACCAATAAATATTTAGTAAAAGCACTATTGATTATAAATGTATAAAGTATAAGTTATAACTGATATTTTTGGTTATATTTTATTACGTTAGTCGTAATATCACAAAACGGTGTCCATATAAACAACCAGCATTCTCGACCAAGGAGGAAATGATCCAAAAAATAAAATATATATAATGTATTAAGTAGGTACAAAACTGAACATTTAGTTAAATAAAAAACTTATATTAGATTTTTTATATATATTTGTTTGATATTAACGACAAAATGGTCACTCCCAGGGAATCGTCATTAAAGAGCAGTAATCGGTATGACCATTGTTTATAGAATATAGACTCAACTAACTAGAATTATAGTCTCAGAGTAAAAGCAAGTTTATCAAAATAAATAAAAATGTTTTGTTTTAGTTCTATACAAACAAAATATCCAAAATTTAGAGTGAAAAATATTTTTTTTTAAATAAACAGAATTTATTACTACACATGTTTTAAAGCTATATTACCTATACGTTTTTGAGGAAAAATTATAAATAATCAATTTTAATATTAAAATATGAGAACAGTTTAAATTTAGTGCCTTAGTGGTGTCTAAAATAATAAAACCAAGGAAAATATTAAAATGTCACAGAACAACAGCTCTGAAAAACTAAAGGAAAAATGAAATAAAATTCTTCTTGATCCTCTCAAAATAGTCGGCATTATTAAACTGTTAGAACACGTTGCAAATCATTCAAAATACAACAATATACACAACGAATGGATGACAAAATTTCAAATGTTTATCAATTATCGTTATTATTATTACTATATGTATATTTCATTAAAATTTTTTTTTTTGTTTTATATACATTTTTTTCTATTAAGTTCTGTCAATCGTTAACTATACATAATATAAGTTAGGTAGAAACACATATTTATTTAAAATATCAATTTTCTTCGGGATTTCATTTTATTAAATATTATGAATATTTATTTTTTATTTTTATTATTATTAAAGGCTTCAAATACAAATGTTTATTATCCTACAATGGTTTACGTGTTTAATTTATAATATAATGGAGATTTGATAGTTGTGATGTGCTGTCTTTGGTTCTTGTCTTATATGTTGGTTGTAAGGTCGGCCATCTTGATGAAGTTTACTATGTTTTTTTCTTGTCCTGGTCCGAGTGCGTCTTTGAGTGAGGAGGTGTTAATTTTTGCTTTTGATCTAGCGTTATGGTAAGTGGGGCATTCTAGGAATACATGTTTAACGGTGAGTTCGCAGTTGCATGTTTCACACCTGGGTTTGAGCTCTCTACGCATAAGATAGGAATGGGTGATTCTGGTATGTCCGATGCGTACTCTGGCGATCATGGTCTCTTCATGCCGTGTAAGCTTGACTGGAGGGTCCGGCCATTTTTTGGTTAATGGTTTTATTTGTCTGAGTTTATTATGAATATTGTAATTACTAAAACTGTGACTTATTCAATAACATTATAATATAAGCGTATGAACTGATAATAATTTTATATATAATAACAAAAATATCGTTATAATGTGACTCGGGAGTATTATATTTTATATGTATTACTAATTGTTTTAACAATTTTAATTTTTATCTCATGTGTATTTCATAATATTATTATGTTCAGCAGTAGTCCTAATGTCACAAATGGTTGTTCATATAAAACCAAACAACGGTCATTAGCGCATTGAGCATACGGCTTTGGGGGAGGGGTTGTCATGCCACACAGGGAGTGTTCCTCAAACGTTAAGCCTTTTGTAGCGGAAAACCGTCGCATAATCGGGAGCCCATAAAACCGTTGTGATAAGAGAGTGCGAAAGGGGGCGTCATTAAGGGGAATAACGCTTTGATATCGGTAACCGTCATCTTTAATTTCCTATTTCTCGGTATTATCGTTTTAAAACGATTCGCCCATTGATGCAAAACATTCGATAGCAATTCAAACCCCGGTCTGGGAAATACAAAAAAAAAAATCATGGCTTTCAAAAACTATGTCCAAAATAGTGTTTATATATTTTTGTTCCTGAAATAAAATAAAATTGAACTCCGTAAAACGTTACCTTCTTTGTATGCAGACACTTTATAGATTCATCCAGAATATATACTACGAGACATCATCGAGGTAATTTATTTTAAGTATATCTTGTACTAATGAACGATAAGCTTCTCTGATGATATGAGAAAATATTATTACAGAAAAAAAAATCTCTGAGAATTTTATAGTCACTTCAAAGTGTTATATTTCCAACTAATAGCCAATCGTTCTAAAATATTATTAACCATGCTTATTTGTTTTACGATGTTATTTTTTTGACATGTAAATTCTTAGTTAATAATTTAGTCGATGTAGATTTAAAAATATAATAAAGTTTGCAAAGGCATAATAATATTAACAAAAAATTGTTATCTAATATTATGTAACAATTATTGTTTTATAACAAATATGCTATAATATTATACTCTAAATTTATATGGACAATTCGTCCTAAAAAAGGGTTTAATTTAAAAATTAATATATTTGTTGTATTAAAACTTTTAAACATTATATTTGCAGATATCAGCAACTCAACAAATAAGTTACAAATTCATGTAAAAATCAAATATCATGCATTTAATAGAAAACGATGTTTTTCAATTACACATATTCGGTTGGGATATACACTATACAGTATATTATAACATAAACATATTTTATATTATTATAAAATCTTATGAATTTGCATAATGTATCAGTATTTATTCAAGATTTTATTTTTTTAGAATTGCTTTATTCCTAAAACAAATCAATTAAAATGAATTATGTTTTATACGAACTAAGGATGGTTCTATAATATTTTAACTCCTAATTCTACAGAATATACGTGTTCAATTATAGGCACCTATCTAACTTTTGTTTTTCTCTCTCTAATTTAGTTTTTTATCCAAGAATACCCGGTTTCTAGTTACCACATGTGCCTACCCTCTTTCAAATTCCACTGGGACTACTCTATACTGTGTATTGGTACCAACTACGCGACAACGTCGGTTGATTCCATTTCAGATTTTGACTTGTTTTGAAGTTTAAAAATACTCCCGAAAAAAATTAAAATTAATTCTCAATGAGTAAATTAAACATTATATAATACAAACAAGTACATTAATTATTTAGATGCAAATCGTAAATAATATTATGACACATTATGTAAACTAAACATACTTATTGTCCATTATTATGATATATTTTACAAGTTCGACAATATTATTAACTATCAATAACCATCAATACATTAACCATTGTAGTACCTCGTTGTGTAACCAAAAAAATGTATGATTTATTATCATACAATTGTTTTTACTGATAAATTTAAGTAAGATTTTAATAATTATTTAAGCTAAGTATTTAAACCAGTTTTTTTACCAGTTGTTTTGGCAAACCATTTTATTGAAATTAATATCTTTGTAAATATTTGAATCACGTGAACTATTTTTTTTAACACGAAGCATAAAATAATTTCAAAACTGTATTATAAGCAATATTATTTACTGTTGTCTGTTATGCTTATATTATTATTATTGCAGTTAAAGAATAAAAACACAATATAAGGAATAAAAAAATAATAATAACCTGTTGTGTGTCTAGATAGGATAACATAGCTGTCTGTCTGAAAGTGAACAATAAATGCAAGAGAAAAACGACTCAAGAGCCCCTTAAAAACGTTTTCATTTCAATTGAAAAAAAAAGACGAGGGTAAAAATGGTTTTTGTACGTTTTCAGCGTTTTTCTATTTGTCTTCTTCTCTCGTTGACCCGTAGTTTTTTTAATAATATGGACCCGGTGGACTACTGGTGGTTTGAAAAATGCGATTTTTACAGAGACCAAACAAATAATAAATAATAAAAAGAAAATAACTTTGATGACTGTTATTTTTCATCGTTCGTACAATTTTTAACAAATTGTCTACTTCGTTTATTAAATATTCTATTCCAGAACGCGTCTATTCGTATAATAAAGATCGAGGAATCAAAGTAATTTATTAACCTGTAAAAGACTATATTAATGTATAAACATAAATAATATTATACTCTACAGTTTCTTCTGTGTCCATTTAAGTTGCTTGGTTCTATTCACATATCAAAATTTCATATCTAACGCTTTTTAAATATTTTATAAAATTAATAAATTCTGTCTTAAAAATAGTATGGTTATATAAAGTATTAAACTACGGTGCCTAACTTAGTCCCTGTTTTTCAATTATTTACGCATAATTATTCAAATGTCATAAATGCTATTTTTTATATATCCGTAACATTATGTGTATAATTATCCAAATATTATAGATGAACAAATTGTTAACATATATTAACATATTCAATTAATAGGCATATAGTACAACAATTGAAGTCGTAGATAAAAAAAATTGATTGTAAATAAGTACCTAGGTAAATAACAACTTATCGGTAAATATTAAATTTAAAGAAGCATTTACTTACAAACGTTATTGTTTTGAATCTAATTTCAACGGTAAGTTATTCAAATAAATTTATACCATACCTGACTTCATTCAAAAATGAACAAGATTTTTTAAGATTCTCATATTATAATGATTTTTTTTTAAATATTTTCTCAAAAGTTACTGTAGGTACAGGTCAAACAGGTATATTTTTGGACATAATATACCAATTAAATTGTTTAAAATTTTTAGTTGTTTACCTATTACATTTTTGAAGAAAATTGTTTATTATTTATAAAAATATTTAAACACTAATAAACAACGATTATTTAAATGATTTATTTTATTTTAAACATCATATTTTTCACTAATTTCATATTTGATGATTGGTGTTTTAAAAATGAATAATATTAAAATATGTAGTTAGTAATCACCCACTTAAAATCATGTCCTATACTCTAACATAAAAAATAATCAATTTTATACCAATTTTAATCTTAGAAAAATATTGATCTTTCTATAAATATATGAAATTAAAAAATAATATTTTAATATATGTATTACTATCGTAATTATTATTTAATATTACGTGTAGCACTCATCTGTGTGTTCGCATAATTTAAACTTTAAAGCAATATTTTATGGAATAATAATAATAATTATTATTATTATTATAAAAATACTTTCCTTAGCAACTCAAACGTCTTCTATGGAAAATCATCCAACCATCCATTGAAGTTTTTAAAAGTTTTTTTCTATCTTGAGGGTTTCGCTCAGACATTGTCTTTAATATAAATATAAAAAATAAACATTTAATATTATATAATATATATTTATACATGGAATGTCTGGTTGGTGGCCATTATATATTTTCCAGGTTACATCGTCTCACGTCGCGCATACTATTCACATAATCTTACCAAAGCCTTTACCGGCGATAAATCATAATGCAGAATTCTAAAGAGATAACCACGGCCGATTGAATGCACCCTAGCCATGGCCCATGGACTTAAAAGTTTAAGTGTCTAACTCGCTTAAACTTTTGCTTCTTAAGCTCCGATTAAAGGGTCACTGTTGAATTCTCAAAATCATTCAAAAGACTCGTGTATAACTAACATTTTATAACTTTTCATCTAAGGATTCGATATTTTAGTATACATAGTAAAATGTGAAAAATTAAAATATTTAATATTTTAATTAATGATCTTGCAACTTTATAGAATTCTAATAATAAATATTTATTGTTTTCTATTATTATTACTCTTCCGTTTCAATCAATAATTGACCTTTAATTAAAATTATAAAATAGGCTATAGTGGCCAATGGATACCCAAGCGATTTTGAAAAATCCCAGGGTTTCCTGAGAGTTTCCACAAATAAATATATATTTAATCATGATATTGAAAAATTATCGTTTCCAATATCCCACGTAATTGTATACTAGATGCTTCTATTTAATAGGATAAAACAAAATTTCTTGACATCCTATATCCTCACCAATGGTAAATATTTTTTTAATTTTAGAAATTGATTTCAGTTATTTCGCGTAAATTCAATAGATATCGGTTAATACATAAATATGTGTTATATCTACATAAATGTTATATCTTTCATCGTAAATCATAATACATGCACGTGGAAACTATTATAATGTGACCATGTCACCATTAATGCGTAAATATTTTTATTCTTCGGATATTGAACGGTAAAACAATACCGATAGACATGTACGAGGCGGTATTGTAGGAATAATAACGAAACGGTTGTTAGTCGGTACGAACGGGCATCCCTCATATTGTCCACAAAACCGTTTGAAACCCACGTCCGGCGCCGCCTTTGAAACGGCACGCGGAAGCCCTTTTATTCGTCGTACTCGCCCGCCGTCGACGTCGCCGCGCCGACACATCCATCACCGCAGCAAAAATAATATTTCTCGGTCGTTACTCGTTATAATATGCGACTCGCCGACTCCCTCGTTTTTGAGTCGCCCCTTTTTTACCACCTCTCTCCTCTCCCACACTCTATCTCGTTCATTTCATGACGTGCAACATTAAATAACAATAATAAAATATTATACTTTACGCGCAGAACACGCGGCAGCCCGCAACACCATCACCTATACGAACGACGTACACACACACTTTATGTATATAATAGGTAGTATATCCCTACACGACCGTACGTCGGTGCCTTTTATTTCATGGTTTACACACACACACACACAAAAATGTTGCCCCTACAGAATAACGCGATAAAGTGAAATATTTTTAGTAATTTTTCACGCCAAAAAAGTCGCACTGGCACTCTGTATGTTCATATGTGACGGGGGGCGTGTGGTGACACGATATTTCGTTTTTACTTCATCGGAATTTTTTTTAATGATGATGCATTTTTCGTCATTTTTCACCCACCCCCCGCCCCCTCCAACCAGCATCATACCGTGATAATATTACGGGTACATTAAACGACGTCGGAAATGTTCATATGCACATCAATACAATGTACATTAAACATAATATGTGCATAACCGTGGATGGTTTACCAACTCTGTTTACTGATAACATTTTAGATCGAGTTAATAAAATAAAATATTGAGGTAGATCGTAGAAATAGAACTTTATTTTAAATAAACAAAATAGGTAATTTTTTAAATCTTCATTTAGTATAACATTTTACCTACATTTAAGAGAGTATAGCTCCAACACTTATTTAATAATAACTAATTAAATTATTTTCATTTAAATTATGTACTAGGTACGCAAATGTCATAATTTTGTAATATAAATATTTTAAATAATAAATAATTAATAGTGAAAATGTACCCAATAATATTTATAACATGCGCCTATTATGATAATAAACATTATACGTGAATCTGTATAAAGTGGTAAAGCACGATTGAGCGCCTTTTTTTGAACCTTTTTAGCGACACGTTTGAGCATAGGATATTTTATGTGACGTTGTCACATACACATTACCAAAATTTTGTAATATATTATTTTCACGTATTATTAAACCAATACTATTATGGTTTTGTGAGGCGCGCGCAATCTATAGCACTGAACGTACATACCGTCCGCAGTTGCTCGCTCCTGGATGGGTGACCACCCGAGATTTTTAGCAACATATCCTTGCAACACATACACAAATACGTTTTACAACCTATCAATTTAAAAATCTACAAACAAATACACGAAAAAATAACCTAATAATGTAGGTATTACTGATATAAATTTGAATACCTACTGATAAATTAATTTTTTTAAGACCCCTTCCTCCTCGAATAAATTTTGGATCAGCTGTACTGAGTATTGCAACACAGGTATATTACGAATCATTTTTTAATCAATTTAAAATTGAATTAACTCGATAAAACTTGTTAAAATTACATAAGATATTATACTAAACAAAAAATAAAACTTAAACGTTGAAATAAAAATAGATAATTATATTTTTTCCATGAGTAATTTCACTATCTTTTTTTAATTACTTCATATTGGATATTTAATATTTTTATAAAACCTATCTAAGTGTATACATGCCTTAAGTTATTTTTCTTATACTTATAACATTTAATACATGAATATATTTTTAGTAGATAGCACTTTCAAACTAATATAATCACTCATCTAAAAAAAAAATTTATTTTCAATAAAATAACTATAAAAGGCTGCATGACCATAATAGTTGGTTTAGTTTTTAAAGAAATTAAAATAACTATCTATGTTTATCTTTATATCACTAGCAATACAATATGATTATTTATAGAATTTACTGGACAAAATTAATTACCTATTAAAAATTAAAAACTGAATTTTTTCTCAAAAAAATATTATTATTATAAAGATTCATTTACCTTCAATGTCTTCTCCCCCCCCCCACCAAAAAAAAAAAAAAAAAAAAAATGTATAAAAAATCTGAAACGCTATTTGCACTTATATGTGACTAAAAGAATGACAATCTCCACCAATAACGAATGCATTTTGTCAAATTTAATTGTCATAGGAAACCACCATGTTTAGATAAGAATACATTTTTCTATGACTTTTGCTTATGGCTGCAGTGTAGAGACTTGTATAAACAAGTTCATCTATAGATAAAAAAATTATTTGACTACTATCTTCTATAGACAATTATTTGTGCCACTTGTTTGATATACAAAATAAAAACTTTCTAATACAGACAAATTTTATTTAAATTAAACTCAATAAAATAATTTGATTAGATATCAACTTCTACTTATAAATGTTTATAGTTGGAAGTTTAAAACTTAATTTTATAACTTATGTATTTTTTAGATAACAACATATTTAAGAAAACTACCAACAAAAACAAAACTTTAAAAAAACTGTAAGCTTACGATTTTTTCTCATTCAAGTTTTATGAATTCTAACATAAGCGATTCTTAGAAAATCTTGAAATTAATTTTAAATGTATGATTTACTACAAAAATCTATAAAATCAATGGTAGATTTTCTAAACATTTTTAAACTTCAGGATGTTTGAATACATTTTAATAATTAATAAACAATACATTTTAGATTTTAGATATAGGATTTAAGAACTAAACGTTTAATTTAATAAATTATAAAAGGATTAAAGTATAGGTACCTAATAGTCTCTCAGACTTTATAATCTCAACAATTTGTATCGTAAAAAAACAAAACGTCTAACTCACAATGTTCAATATTTAATTTAAATCTATATTACAAAAAATTATCTTATCCACCATATTATTTAATGTAAGATTAATTCATCATATGTTGATTCATTTAGATTCATTTAGAATCATTTGATTGAGACATTTTAGAAATCTATTCTCATCAATTATGGAAATTGTGTTTGCTCGATCATTTAGTGACAGTATTGAGAAATTATAGATTTTATTTTTGTATATGAACATTGTTTGATAAGAAACCTATATTTCTTTTCTCATTGAAGAATGACGTCACTATTACAGCTTTTCACTTCATAATTCACCACCAAACACAAAGAAAATAGTAATATGTGTATTAGGTTTCTTAAAAAAAGGTCGATTGAATATATTTTTTAATGAGCTGAAGTCACGATATGTTTATAAACGTCTGTCTTATTATTATTTCATTTATATACACACATAATACATAATATAGTGTCTGGTATAATTACCCATAATGCAATTACTCTAAATTAGTTTTGGAACCATTCTCGACGACACTTGCTACAGTGGCGTGTCTAAAGATAATAAAACACACCCATATATTCACGGACTTGTCAGAACGAAACATAAGATGAGGTAAGGCTCTAATCAAACATTCACAGTTAATGTTTTTAAATTCTTACTGAAATGTTTCATGACATAGTAATACTTACCTAATAAAGATTTATAATTGAAATGTGCACTTTAAACACGAATACATCTCAATACAGATAATATATATATAGATAAACTTATATATATATTTTAATTTTAAAATGTAATAATTATTTTAAAAAACACAAACAATTAGTAAAAAATTATACAGATATCAGCACTAACTTAACTTTAAACTAACTTGTTTTAAATATCAAGTTGAAATAGATAAAATAGAATAATAAATAATGTATGTTATTTATTTCAATTAATTTTCTTGACATTAGTAAATATACATAATATTATTAACAATTCTTACACGTTATTTAAGAAATATTAACATAATATGTACTTACACATATACAACAGATATATCAATACATGTTAATTTATGTAGTAACAAAAATGTAATCTTCAATATTTGGACTCTGATATATAATGACTTATTAAAAAATATAGTTTTTCAGTTTTATATTAGTTGTTTTAATCAAAAGAAGCATTATTGTGTATTAAACTTATAAGATAAACAAAAAAATTATGTTATATTATAATGATTATCTACCGACTACCAATAACTAATATAGAACAATTCAAATATGATGTATACAGTCAGTATTATCTAAAATAACTTTCATTTTAAGGAAAATAATCATGAACAAGATATCTTGAATCAAAATAAAAAGGTGCAAATTCAAATCAACAAATCATTCAAGAATCCAGTTTTAGACTACCTACTTTCAAATTGAAACTGCATATCTTTTTTTAATGATTGCACAATGTGCGATACACATCTAAAGATTCACGATTTACCTACAAATAATAATGAATGTGGTGTACACAATTTATCCATGACACAGTGACCAGCACACATTATTGAAAGTACACATGATCGTGAAGGTACAAAATTCAATAAAACAAAATGCAAACAAAAAATTCCAAAGAGTTTTTGCAAGAAGATATTCCCAATTTCAGTTGTATATAATTTATTTTATCTATAGGTAATGATAAATTTTCATAAAATATGATGATGAAGTAGATAATCTATCTACATTTCAGGAAGCAAGTTAACTGTTTGCGTGACTCTTAAAGCCCTATATATAAGTAGATGTGACAATTATTAACATACAACAAGTAAAATAATGAGGAAAACATATTAGCTGCTTGCTGTCCTCGAGCATGACTGTCGTCTACGCAGACCTGAGATGGATATTTTAATAGTTAAGACTTAAATACTTGTTAATTAAAGACTATACGTTTTAGAATCTTTTCATTTTAGTGCCGTTATCACAAGAGTACAATAATATTTTAGGGTACTACAACTACACCGACCAAAAGTGTTATAATATACCTACACCTCTCCAACGTTTCACACATACAATATCTGAAAACATGTAATTCCGTGTCGACGTCACTGCGGTACACGCACGACAAGCACGCATGACATATTGTGCCGGACAGATTTATTTTGTCATTAATTCTTCTCTTGGCTCCAGCGAAACTTGTGAAAATTCGTTACGCACCTGTCTGTGTGCAAACTTATCCGCATGTTACGTGAACCAGAGACAATAATGCGACAGGCCAAACAGAAACCATATATATAATATCATATTGTATGAGTAGGAAAATACGGAAAATAAAATATTACACACCACTGTAACGCGGCGTGCAGCTTCCGACAGTCAACGTCGTTGAGACGAGATAGACACTATAATAGGGATTGCATCATGAGCGATGTTGGGGTAGATGACGCACGTGCGTGCGCGTTTTTCCATCCCACTCTTTCCCCTGCACTACCATCTGCAGCTGGTGGATATTTTATTTTAAATTTTTTTTTTTTTTTTTTTTTTGACACGCGATCCGCGAGTACGCAGAGTCTTGGTTAAATGGTAATTTCTACGTGCTGAACTGTATAACAAGTGTCGGGCGTACACGCGTGGCCATCCTACGTCGCTCACGCGCGCGCGCATTAACTTGTCCGAAAAACAGACGGACCGGATTACCTGGTCTTATGCACGTAAGCGCGACGCCCGTCATTTTACACGATGTGACAGTCGTGCGTGGCAGCAGCCTCATAACCACCACCGCTAATAACACAGATATTAAAACCGTCACAACTCACAAACACGAGCGCACGCGTGCGAGAGACACACACGTAGTACGTGTATCATAATATCTCCCGTATAAATTGATATCCGAATCGTGTATGCATATATATGTCGGGTGTACGCTCCATATATATATACATATTATATATTGTAATATATACCGTTAGTCGTACGAAGGAAAAAGCGAAAAGTAAAACCCACTCCAGATGAGCGCGAGTGACGCGGAGAGGATTTGTTTTCGATCATTTTTTTTTTTTCATTCAGCGACGTTTCAATAGTCCGCGGTGAAAAAAAAAAGTCATTTAAAAACCAACGGAGAGGAAATCGGCGGTGAAATTCTATAAACACGGTGCACTGTGGCGGTGGCGGCGACAAGCAGACCGAATGGGCCAAAAAAGAGAGGGTGAAAAAAAGACCTCATTTCATTCGTGTGTTCGTGTATATCTACATACACATATTATATATATATGTAATATTTTATATTACAAACTGCAGTGTGGTGCACTCATACACAAACATCATCACACGACTCGGTGGGCTAGCCTTTTTAATAACGTACGCACGCAATACGCGTAGTGTGTGCGTGCGAGCGCGAAAGGTGGTCGTGGCGGCGACAGTGGCAGAGACGGCCGTCGTAGTCGTCGACTGAGGTCGTCGAAGGGGAGTAGGAAATATTATTATTTAAGTGAAATCGACCGAAAATCTTCATCATGTGGGTCTCTTGTTTTTTCGTTTTCGTATTATTGTTATGACAACAGCAGAAATCCTTTGCTCGCTATGCGGTTGCCGTTATAATAGCCAGTCGGCCGCTGTGTACACAATATATTAATATACCACACATAAAATATATACACACATATATACGACGTATCACGTATGTATATAATATACTATAACAGTTTACACGCGTTATATTATGTGATAACATATATATATATATATTATTATGCCATGACTACTAAACACACACACACAGAGAGAATGCGATGATGATGATGATGATGATATAGTCGTCGCAGCTGCATTATTTGCGGCCGCGCGGAATTCAATTCTCCCGGTCAACCCCTTCGTGCACGTTACCCTATCGCGAATAGACCGGCGCGCTGGCGATGCAAACTGCAAAGAGAAAATTCAACGGCGGCGGTGGCGGATGCGAAGCAAACTCCGTACGTTAAAATATATTACAATAATAATATTATACACCTTTCGCGACGAGAGTATTATAATCATAATAATAATGCCATGATGTATAGGTACGTGGTTTTTCCTGCATAGGTACGATGGTTTTGTTCGCTGCTCTCTTGTTTGCATATCCTCCCACGCATCTCAGACGCCTGCTCGCTCCGCTGTTCGGCAGCACAAGTATTATATATAAAGACAGTTTTCTATAATCTATCTACGCTATATTGTAAAAATTCACCTTTCGCGGCTGACACCAGATTGACTTATCTTTACTTCTTATACTATGCACGAAAAATTCAGCCGCTGTATTATAATGTGAAACACAAAACAGTAGCGAGCAGTGTCCAAGAGTCACTAATAGGATGCCCGCTTCAATTCATATTACATTGTTTTTGTTTACTGTCAATAAAAAATAAAAAATGTTTTTTGCAATTTTAACTGTAAACAGTCAGTCATCTGCAAGTCACTAAATTTCACAAATTATGTTTATTAGTACTAATGCCGGTATAGTTTTAAAAAACTCATTGTATAAAATCTGTTATCCTCGGTTTCACTAAATAATTATTTAGTTTATGACTACCTATATTAAAAAAAATACATTATTGTTTCCACAGCATAACACTTAATTTTGTAAAAATAATTATCTAGTGTACTGTGTACTGTGTACTGTGTACCTACGTGCAGTGCCATTAATAATTAAATTATTAAATTACTAAAAAGTACTGAATAAGAGCTTTTGGGGGTAGCATATTTACGATGTATTTTATATAGTTTACCCTCAATTAATAATGCCACATAAGTATACGTTAGGGCGCTAACTGTTTTAGCGGAAACTGAGTTAAAAGTAAATTTTCACAGGTTTTAGCTCGACTCACGCATCAGCCATCGTCAAGTGCGTTTATAAAAATTACTTAATGGCAACATTAAAGCTAAAAAAACTGTGGAAGTACTACCCCCATTATAAGCAGCTGGTTGGATATAAATAAAAATCGTACAATTTTGAATATAACGAGGAATACAAATTACGATTATATGAACGATTAAACTAATTAACTAGTTAGAAAAATAGTTTATAAAAATCAGTTTGTTATGAATTTATACAATTATACATATTATACATAGTGAATAATTGATTTGAAAAATTTTAATTTTGGTTATGAGATAAGCCTTACAATAAAAGATATCAATATAAAATTAGATATACCTACGTAAAATTTTAAATATAAGCACCTAATAGTTTTGAATAACTATTTAAAACATTAATTTTAACATGTTATTATTAATAATTCAATCAACGATATAAAAGCACAAAATTGTATAACTTCTGTAACATAATTTATTATTATTTTTGTTAACTAATAAGTTATTAGAAACAACCTAGTTGAAGTGGTATCATAAATAAAAAAATACGTAGGTATAAAAAACATATTTTTAACTAGAAATATATATATATACTTTTGCAGTAATATATTACACACATTAAATTAAATTTTGTAAAATATAAACTTCAGACCTATCTACCTATAATTCAAGTTTAAAAAATAATATTTATTTAAAATCGTCTAATGCTTTATTATAATATTTTAAATTATAATCTATACATTATAAGTTATATGTATTTATATATAATTGGTATGTTTGCCTATGTTAAATATATTATCAGTGTTACTGGAAAAAAACATGCGTAACTATATATGATTCAATTATTGGTGCTACATTTATGTAACGCTCACAGAACCGTAATGGAATAAGGCTCTATCGACTTGGATTCACATTATCTAATATTACACCTTGTGCTACTGATATTTAATTTTAACTATTTTAGTATTCACATGTTATTATAAAAAAAAAGAAATCAATTCATTTTATTTTTAATATTTGTATTTTAAAAATTGTTAAACATATAACTTTCATTATTTATCAGACTATCAACAAATGTGTTTAATAATTTATTCTGTGTCAATTGTCTACATAATTACTCACTTTTTTTTATATACAAAAGTAGATAAAAAGTATAGTGCCTAATTTTGTAAACGATAAACACTATTAGTCATTATATCTTCAATGTGATCCTTTATAAAACGCAAAAAGATAATGGTAATTATAATTATTAAGGTATTTCTTCTCATTTTTACTTAAAAGATATTACACTTAACTATGGTTAAGAAAGTGCAGTTATTACAAACAATATTGTTTATAAAAATACATTTGAACGTATCTATCTACAGTTAACAATATTAAGTTATGTAGTTATACGTTATATTTCTTATAGGTATATCTGATAAATCGAACATCAAAATATTGTATTTTGCTAATTATTATGCTGCTTCATTGTGTGCACAAATTATTTTATATCATTACTCTGGTAGAAAAAAATACAACATTTTAAACTTTTTAAATGTGATAATTTAAGTTTGTTTAAATTTAGCAACAGTGTCTTCTACTATTTTATATATCACAGTAAAAGTATAATGAACTATAAATTATCTACTTAAGTAGATTAAGATTTTTAATATTAAGATTCGTTTATCAATGAACACTATAATAGTAGCTGAAAATAATTTTTAAAAAAACATACAAATACCATTTTTTAATTAGTCGTTATGATAATATTTTATTCTTTAATCGAGTTTTTACTAAAATTTCTTTAAAATAACCTATTTACCTGATCTTAAATTATTCATACATTTATAACTTAAAGATACGAATCTGCGTAATACAAATAAATATAATAAAATGCTATTGGTATTGTAAATTATAAAAAAAAAATTGATAGCATCATGAAGCAATTAATAGTTTAGATAAGATTAATATTAAAGTATATAACATGTAATTTAAGAATCAAAGATTATAATTAAACCTAATATGTAAATATTAAAATTATATTTTAATACATTTTATATATGTACGGGTGGTCGGTGGATATTGTGTTTAAATAACGATGTGGAAATCTGCAATGGATATATTATACGGACACACGATCACGTATTGTTTGTCACGATAACACACGTGAAAAACATTGATATGCCTTAATCTAAAACGATCTCTAAATGACCCTTGGGGACTGGGCAGGATAGAGGTCTCGTGTCAACAAGGGGTAAAGGATGGCCGTCGCTCTATAAATATTATATACATACAGTATTGTCGTTGTTGTTTTTATTTATTTATTTCTTCTTCCCCTAACCGGTACGTGTCAACATTAACCAGCGGTGGCGGTGGAGGATTGTGTCGACCGAATATTGACGATAAGGTCGCCACCCCACCATTGTTGATCCTTCGACCATCTTGGCGTGATACGGCATACCAATGATATGCTAAATGATGCATATTGGACCATATTGTATACTTAAAGCTCACACGCGTATTAACCAAATCGCACTATTCGTCACAACAGCCTTCTGTAAACATATGTCAGTTATTCTGCAAGAACTATGCACGCTGGCTCTTTTAAAATATCTGCAGTAAACAAAATTATTGGATGGCCTGCGGATTACAATTTCGATGATGTACTGAGCTATATACACCGTTGCAGTGCTGCCCTGATTCCGTGTTCATAATTGGATTCACGCTGTACATTCGTGGATGATTGATGAGCAATGGCTTCAACGCTATAAAATAAGATAAAATAAAATATTTTACATTTGCATTGTATAAGATGTATTTGTTTAGCATAAGAACTACAGCACTACCCAATATCGAATATGAATAGTGAACTATAAAATGTATTACGTTAAATTATCTATTTTTGAGCTTAACATATTTTAATCAATCAAAACTTCTTCTACAGCTATGTGTAGGAACATAACACACACATATGCGTGTGAATATATATATACATATAGGTTAGGCGCGATTTGGGATGGCTTATGGATGCTTATAGCCTCCCAAAAGTTGTCGGTCCGTTCAAAATTTACAAGTCATTCGGGCTTTAGCTAAATCTAACGGTATAGACTTGTTTTTAAGTACCCTCTTCTAGCCTCACCCACCAAAGTTTTCCATCAAACTGCGCTTAAATATAGATTCACATTAATAATAGGTACCTCGTACCTATATGCACATTATACCTAGATATAATTGATACAATAATAAATAATACTTCATTTCCTTGTATATAGTTATGTTAACTCAGCTGTCATTGCAATTATTTAAAATAACTATAATTATAACTAGCTATACCCACATGGAAAGGTTATATTTTAATACCAAAATTTGAAATCCACTTATATTACTTAGAAAATCAAACTTTTTTACCAGAAATTATTTGAATAATACATTAATATGAAGAAGAATATTAAATATTAACTATCAATAACTCATAATGTACACTTATATATTTTTTCAAAATTCTTATTACTTCATTTTGTATATTTTAGAATACATAAGCATTTCGTTGGGGCGATCAATTATTGAGATATTAAACGGGTAAACTTTTAGACTTGCCTATTACACATGTTTTATAAGTGTAAAAGTAATAAATTAATGATAGAAAAATCAACTCATACCTATAGGTAACAATGAGGTAACCAGCATTTGTTCTACAGAATTATAAAAATAATAATGAACATCGGATATTTGCTTATAAAATTAGATACTTTTAATACATTAATGAGATGAAACAGAGGGTTTCCACACAAAACCATCAATCATAATAATATTTATCCATAATAGAGGGTGGAAATGATTTCGCATTTCGGAAGAGGATGCTGTCAACTTAATGAAAAGTAATATCTTTTAATTATACTTCACTAAAAAGATGCAGACTTTTTTAGAAGCAGAAGAGATGATCGGTTTGAATATTAAAACAAATTGTTATTATTATTACCACCAAACGTCTTTATACTACGAAAGATGTAGTTTCATTAATTTTCCAACAGACTTATTACTTGCAATTGCTCCCCACCGTTGTACACGTCAAGATAATGTTTTACTCGTAACGGTTAATGAGAAAATCCTTTTTCATTTATTTTTTTTTACTTTGCTATACCGATCGAGTGAACGAAGTATGCGTTTTTCGTGATATTTCAAACTTTAATTAGTAAAAAAAAAAACATAATTAAAAACGAGAGGAAATGCAACACTCAAAGTTTTAGACAAATGACAATACTGTACTGTACTGAAACTACTGCGATAGTTATCTCAGCAGTACTACCTAGGTATACCTGCATTTTTTAAACAATTAGACCTAAGTGACTATATATTATATCACTTTATAATTATTCAATACATAGATACATGAATGATCAAAATACCGGAAATATTGCTTTTTCTGCATATATAATATATATTATATATAGGTATTAGGGGGTTTCAGAGTACCCATACAGCTTGACATTGACTGGGATAATATTTGTGGTTATGGAAATCATTACGTATAATGTCCGTACATTTTTTAGGGATTTCCGATGTGTCTGAGTTTTCTACTTCATGCATCATTGATGTGTTGATGTTAAGTTCCATTTTCTAAGGTGGGTATATGTAGGGTAGTGGAGGTAGCAATTTTGGAAGAGGTGTATTTATATTGTCAATCCACCTTTTTAGTCGTGTGGATATTGCCTGGTTTTTTTTTTTTAGACGATTTGAAGGAGGTGAATTTGTAAATATGTATGATGAGATGGTGTTTTCCTTGTCCGCTAGTCTTTTAAGTGCGAATTTGTATGTGAGAATATTGTGTCTTACAAAAAATTCGCACGTTTTAGGCTAAGGAGACGGGGAGTCATCGATAAATGATCAGCATCTAATTATTTTAATTTTGGTTTATAATTTATTATAGTTTTGGACTTATGTTATATTAAACATGTATAATAAGTTTATTTTAAAATTAAATCATTATTAGAATTTCTATGATTAGGTTAGTTCATAATTCATAATTAATGTTTGTAAAAAATAACTGTTATTATATCATATAGTGTTCATAAGTAAATACCAGCATACCTACCGTCAAAACGTTAAATTGCGTGAATATGATTGTAATATAACTAACTTTACATTAAGTAATAATATCCAATCTAATCAAAATTTGAGCTTCGAATATTTATAAAGTACCTACATTGTATCTTGTAACTGTATTGTTTTATTGATACTTTTGAACTTCTGTAAGAGTTTATAGTTAGGTACTAGGAAGGTAGTCTTTTCACCTAAATGACCTACAAAGACAGTTGGACAATAATATAGTCTTTCGTAGTGTTCTTCCATCCGTGTCTACCTATTAGTGTTGATATTATCATTTAATTGATCGTCTAACGAAATAATAGGTTCAAAATAAAATTAATTACTAACCAAAGTGACAATTTATTGGTTTTCGTTTGTCGGTTGATCGTTGATCAAAGTGCAAATTGAAATCAAACTGAAAATGGTTTTTATTCCACTTATAATCATCTAAACAATTAATTTTACACATCCTCCCCAAATTTAAATATTTTACTAAAGTTACTATCAAATTTAAAATTCAAAATTATGTAAAATTTAATATTATCCATAATAATTCAACCAAATGTCCGAATCAACTCAAAATCCAATGTCAAAAAAAAAAAATAGTCATAGGATTGTAGAAGGCTATAAATAGCTACGATAGTGAATTTATATTAAACTAATCTATATTAGGTATCAAATTTCATTACATCATATTAGTTCATAGTTCAAAAAGTTTTAATATTAAAATATTAAAACATAAGTAGGTATGTAGTACCTAGGTACATATTATTTTATGATTATTACAATTATTATTTATTATGATATTTTTGGCATAATTCACATTACAGTTTGTGTGATTTGTTAGAACAATTATTATTGTTTTAGTTTTGTATATGCTTTTTTGGCATACCTTTATTACGTGCAACTATTATTTAGTGTGAACGACCGGCAATCATTATTATATAAATTATGATTTTTTTGTTTTTAATAATAATTAATAATAGATTGACGTATTATTGTATTGATTTTATACGGTTACCTGATTTTCTTCAATAACGAAGTTTACATTAATCAGGAACTAAATGAAGGTACCTTTGGTGTAGTTTACATGCACTTCTAATATCTATAGCTGATCCATTACCTAATTACCGAAATCCTATATTAACAGCGGAACAGACCCATTAAATTTGCAATTACAATTTCAAATATGGCAATGGCAACATGGATGACAGCCGACAGGACGAGTTGTAATTTGAATTATAACAAAATTATATCAATTGTCATTATAGTTATTGGCTTATTACAATGGATACCTAGGTAGGTACCAGGTGCCTACCTACTATTGTTACATCACCAAATTAGAGAAAGTATGGTTTATTGATTAATTTAATTAGGTACCTATAGGTATTAATAATTATGACGGAATGTCGGAATGTGATTTTCAATACCATTCAACTCCCTTCAGCCTAAAGGGAGAATAATATAAAGTATCTAAGTACCTACTTATATGTAGATAATATAGGTTCCTCATAGCCATAGCATGTATATTAATATTACTGCACCTGCTAAAAAAAAAAAAAATGGATTAAAATCACCTTTATTTATTTATTAAATGGAAAACAATAACTCTATAATGTTGGCACATGATAATAATATCATTAATTGTTGATGGTTATAATACACTTTAAATATTTTTTACAATACCTATATTTAGGTGTTACCTATCTAAAGTCCTAAAGGTATAATAATTAATACCTAAGTGACGGCTGACGGCTGTATTCTACATAATTTAGCGACCACTGATCGCAATGTGTCAGTGTTATACCGTTGATAAAAAAATAATATAAAATATTATTAGGTATTCATTATTAGTATTTATAATTAATGGTTAGGTATATACGGTTATAACCTACTGCACTTAGGCTTAAAGCCACTGTACTTTGGTATTTAAAAAAATACACAAATCTCTTGGTGGTTAGTGTAATCCGTGTGTTCCTAAATTCATCAGATTGGTCAGCCGCTGGATTTGACTGTTCCTAATTTCAGCAGCTGGTCAATCCGTTGGAGGGGAGGTAATCAAGCCGATTGATTTATCAGCAATCTGCTATTTTACGGATGGACTGAAATAAAACCAGATGGATTTGATAACAATTATTCGCGCCAAAATTAGCGTCATTCAGTCATTGAATTTGTCACTGATCATAACATATGCCATTTAATTGTCACAACATTTAAAGTCAATGTCATCATATAAACTTGTAATCATCATAACATTTCTTATACGCGCTTTTGATGTTTTTAAATATACCTAACTGAAAAAGCAGTTTGTTTTTTTTAATCCAAAGATTTATTTAAAGTTTAAACACTTTAGATGATTTAAACCAAATAACAAAATAAATGTTGATAAAGTATTATCCATTTTATTTATAATTTAAATAAATGTTTAAACTTTAAAATTTAAAAATAAATTATGCAAAATCACAATCTTGCTTGAATATAATTGATATTATGATAACATTATAGCGGTCGATGGTGGTCAAATGTATTAACCAACTTGTTCCAACGTAATTCCCCAAAAAGGTGTTCCTAAACCACAATCAATCCGCTGGATACGCCGCTGGAATAAGTAATGAATTTAGGAACACACGGATTATATTGATAAATTATTTATAAATCTACAAATAATTTATTATTTTATGATTATGATAAATAAATAACAATGATTTATTTTTACAATGTTTCTAATACTTAAATAATAATAATCTTTACTACTGTAACATCGACTTCGTGGCGCAACGGTAGCGCGTCTGACTCCAGATCAGAAGGTTGCGTGTTCAAATCACGTCGAGGTCAATTAAATTTTTGCGCACTTTTGTTTGATAAAAATGTCTGTTGAAAAATGTTTGTATTTTTCTATTTTTTTCTACATTTCTACTTTATAGTGTATAATTGCGAACGTATTACGTATAAACTAAACATAATGATTTTATTTTAATATCTTTTCATGATAAGAACATTGATAATGATTGTGATAGGTACCTATTCCCACGGTCTTAGAAGTTAGAACCCCTTTATTTTATGATAATCGAATCTGTATGGCCAGTATGCAATAGGTATAACCTGTATACTTCAAACGTGATTAAATGCATGTAAAAAAAAAAGACTACCTGTCTACCTATTGGCTATTGCTATTATTACAAGGTTACCTGAGTAGTGTCTCTACACAGTCTTAAAAGTTCGACTTGTTATGTTGTAATTTATTATATTTGAATTGTTTTATATTTAATTTGCATTTTATTTTAATGATGCATAATGGATTGTGTTTATAATATACACACCACGATTAGCATTTGTGCTGGGCCTCGCGCTTGAAATTTATTTTGAAACATATTTTATAAGGAAATCCTATAGGATATTGGTTATAAGTGATTATGATTATTTTTAGAATAAGTTTTGCTCAGTGCTTTGCAAAAGGTAGCTCCAACCATGAAACTGGCTTACTACAATTGAAGCACTGCACGACACACTTCAACAATATACCAAAGCCATGGTAGATAGGAGTAGCGTCCAAATGATAACTGTAGCGTTATCTATCAGTGTCAGACCATTTATACTCGCAAATAATTGTTGATTTCATTGCTGTTAGATGGCGCTAACGTACAAGGAGAAAATATTCATACACAAAAAAATCAAAAACATTACGGTTACTAAAACCGCACGTTCGTTTGGCCACGACTATTATATATTTATATATTATATGTTATATCAAATAGATTTTTAAAAACTGTGACTTAATTTTATATTCACGATTATTTTTATTTTTGTAGGTGACTTGATAATGGTCGTGTGTTCATCAAATATTTAATGATTTAATATTATCAAAGATCCTAAATCCTAAATCCTAATGCATTTGTTTATTAATTTACATCACAATATTAAATTATTAAATTGATAATTACTAAGCAACCGTAATGACTTGTGTATTATTTATATATTTTATCTGATTTCCAACTTACTTTATACTTACCACCGTCCACCGTTGAACTCTATACTCGTGATATTATAATAATTATTAAGGCTTGGATGTTAATGAAATTTATTGCATACCTATTTTTTACTATATACCTACCCAATTCAATATGCTAACCTAGGTACAAATTTAATTCATGTTCTACTAAATCAAATAATATTATTTTTATTTTAATGGTTTTGTATTTTATTTGCATATTTTGGGATTTTAAAAATAAAAATGCATATTTCAGTACATTAAAAAAAAAAAAATTAATTTAACGAACTATAAAATTAATTCTACAATTTTTAAAGCTATAGGTATACTACTTTTTGTAGGTGGTAACTACAAATCTACCACACATTGGCAATAAAATATAAATGTTTTTTATCGTATTTGTTCGGGACTGCGGCACTTTATTAGATAGGTAGATCCCCCCCCCCCCCCATTAGCTTTATTTTTTGTTTTTGCTTACATTATGTAGTATGCACTATAATGTAATATTTTTTCATATTGTGAATTGTGATCTATCGAGCTAATTGAATGTTGACAGTTTTTTCAATATACTGATTACTGAATACCATTATAATTTTATTTTCGTTTATTTATAGCAAATTAGCAAAGTAAACAGTAATATTTATTTGGTCAAAATGGTCGATGACGATTGACGACTACGTTTATGCTTTATTATAGCTTATCTTATTATTTATAGAGACAAAAATATACAGTATATTATATATATAATATGTATGACATATGTCTATAAAGTTATGTTTACACATTTTGAATTTTTCAATATTATAAATATTTAAAATGTATTTTTTATTAATTTTATTAGACTTTAAATAATCATGCTAAACATGAATACCATAAACATTAAACTAGGTACCTTAGGAAAAAATTTTGAGAGGGTGGGGGATTTTCCAATTTTCACCTCCCATTTGGTTGTCGTCTTTTTTTTTTTAATCCCCCCACTTTCAGAAATCATGTCTACGCCACTGATACCTAACGTAGTGTGTTGACCAATTTTGGGAACACAGAATTTATTGGTCGGATTATGTTGGAATAAATTTATTTTTTTTATAAGAAAGTGGTATATAAACACATTTTCAGATAAATTTCAAATTTTTAACCCTCTCGGTATGCACATGCGCAATGCAACTTATTTTTTTTTAATAGCAACCGGTATTTTTGATAACAAATTCAGATAGACTGAATGTTTTAAGTCATTTTGACCAATTAACCATGGATTTTAAAGCCAAAATTGACTAAGTGAGTTGTGTCTGTGTACAGCATAACTAGTCGAAATTATGCTTCAAAAACGTTGGGGGTAGTTCCCGATGTCAAAGTGAATATCCTTGGACCTTGGTGCATTATACGGGTCAAAATGTATGGCAGAGCGACATCTACTTACCCGCTTTTTTACAATTCATTATAAAATGCATACAACCATTTATATTTATAATTATTTATTATTGGTTACTTTTTGAATATTTTTACGTATACAGTTGTAATAAATTGTAATTAAATAATTTTATATCCATATTATGTTAATCTTATTTATAATAAGTATAAAAAAAAATAAATACGTATACGAGTATTAAATCTATGCATACGGCATACCACATAATCACCTCCTCACGATATTATTATCAATTTGATAGTGTATCAATATTTATCTTATGCCGGTGGTAGTGAGGAATTGATAAGAAATTGTTGGCCAGTATCGTGATTTGTGTCTTACAGTCTCTTGTGACAATAAAATATAATTACCTACAACTATTATTATTTATTATTTTATCTGTCACTGTCAATTATCTATACATTATAAGTATAATTTGTAAGATTGTTTATAGTGTTATGATCTATATATATATTAGTATATTACCAATTTTGCTAATTTTGTGCATAGAATTTATCATACTTAGTATTTACAAGTTACATTATAATATTTGCTTGGCGTTTGAAAATAAATTTACCTACAGTTCAGTTCTATCTTCTATGCTAAGTATTGTTTTGTAAAGGTAGTTGAAAAAATGTCATCAAACGTAAAACATATTATATTAGTGATGTCTGGAAAAGGAGGAGTTGGTAAATCAACTGTAAGCACTCAGTTGGCACTTGGATTAGTAGCTAAAGGATATCGGGTAAGATCAACATTATCAATTATGATAAGTTTCGAATTGGAGGTGATTCATAAAGCTTTAATTACATAAGACAAATATTAAACTTCTAATACTTGTGGCAATGATTTAAAATAGAGGAAATATAAAAATGTGCTTATAGCTGTAAACTATAACTTGATATTTTTCTTTTTGGAAACCAAGAAACAAAGTACACTGTTTGCAGTACATAAAGTACTATAAACATTGAAATATTGACAATGCTAGATTCCTTTCAAAATTGTTATATTAATTTGTTTAGGTTGGCATATTGGATGTAGATTTATGTGGTCCATCAGTACCGTTTTTGTTAAAACTAGAAAACCAAGAGGTACATCAATGTGAAGCTGGTTGGGTACCAGTTTATACAGATGAGTCAAAATCTTTAGGTGTGCTTTCAATTGGATTCTTGACCAAATCTAGAAATGATAGTGTAGTGTGGAGAGGACCAAAAAAGACTGGTTTGTCATTTAATATATCTATTATCTAATGATCATCTTTATCAACATGTATGTATGTGTATTGTGTATGTTATGAAACAGCATTCATAAAACAATTGCTTTCTGATGTTTTCTGGGAAGATGTTGATTATTTGATTATTGATACACCACCAGGCACATCCGACGAACACATAACAGTTATGGAGAATATTAAGTATACAATTATATTATTAATTTATTAATTTAAGATTTAATAATATACCTACTTAATTGTTTTCCTCATAATTTTAGAGAAGCTCCATGTGACGGAGCAATACTTGTGACAACTCCACAACAAATTGCTTTGGATGATGTTAGAAAAGAGTTGTCATTTTGTCATAAAACTGGTATCCCAATACTAGGTATAGTTGAGAACATGAGTGGATACGTTTGCCCTAATTGTTCTGTGAGTTAATTTATCACTTAAATATTATTTTGACTTATTATTTATGTATAATTATTTTTCATTTATATATGTTGTCCTCAATGAAACTGTAAATTATTTGGTTTTAATTAAAACGTTGGTATAGGTACATTAAGAGGACACCACACCCGCTTGTGTTGTTTCCGTCTTACAAGTGTATATTATAACAAATTTTACCCTCCATTTGTTTTAAAATTTAAAGTGAATCGACCTCTTATAAAAATTAAAGGAAAAATTATTATCTAGGTTAACACATGGGCTTTTTATTATATTTTAATTTCAAGACGAGATATGAATATTTTTAAATTGTAAATTGATTGTATATCTAAAAATACCTTTAACTCGCTTTAAAATTAAAATTTAATAAAACAACCATGTGATAACCTAGATAATAATGTTACCTTTAACTTTTATGAGAGGTCAATTCACTCTACATTTTTAGCTAACAGAGATAAATGTAAACTGTTGAATGTACAACTTTCTGTGTTAAGCACTTGTAAGACAGAGACATCACATGCAAGTGTTGCATCCTCTTAAAACTAAAATTTTAAGCTAATGTAATAATATTATTAAAATTTAAAATAACTAAAATTATAGCAAAATAATATTGAATTATTTAAAAAATAATTAGGTAATTTGAGTTAGGTACCTATATCTTGAATTTTATGTTTAATTATTACTGATTTGAGATTTAAAAAAAAAAAAAAATATTAATTTATATCTCATACTTGTTATGCATATAAACACTTATTAGATTTTGAATAATGTTGATAATCTTTTGATTTTAAGCAATAGATTTAATATAAAAAAACATAATGATAATATATATAAATTTAAATGTTTATACTTTTTATTTTATTTTACAGGAGTGTACAAATTTGTTTTCATCCAATGGTGGAAAATCATTAGCTGAACATTTCCAAGTTCCCTTTTTAGGAACTGTACCAATAGATCCAAGAGTATCTTCGGAAACATCAAAATATGTTGGTTTAACTCATCCTGAATCACCAATGGCAATATCTTTTAACTCAATTGTTGACCGTGTAATAAATCCAAACTGATAAACCTAATGAATTTTCATACTTAGATACAAGTATAGTTTTAATCTTTATTTAATTAATTCATACTATTTTATACTGCTGTAGAACTTAATATTTCTATAAAGCAATACAAATATGTACATATTATTCGAAAACAGTAAACAATTAAAAATTCTATATGTTTGGTACATATATTTTGTTAAATTGTATTATTCTTACTTTTTATAAATTAACTTTTTACTCTATGGGGACTTTTTGCTTCGACTGTTCAACTTCTTTCTTTGATTCGTCAAGCTCAGACAATGGTTCCACATTTCCAAGTGGTGATTTACTTGTAAATAAAATTGGTATTTGAGATAGTCTTGGGTTTCCATCTTTCTCCAAGAACCTAATCTTTAATTTAATAAAAATTTAGTGTATAAGTAATAACTACTAATTAGATTTAGTCAATAATTAAGTACCCAAGATAATAACGAGTTTTTACTGGATGTACCAGTTGCAGCAACTGCAAGTATTGTACCATCTTCTTGTTCATGAACAGTTTTTTTTTTGGCAATTTTGTTTGATATTTTCGGAATAGGTGGATCAAAAAAAGGTACACGGAAATTACTAACATCTAAATATAAAAAATAAAACTATTACTAAGTATATGAATTTGTGGTTTTGAATATTTATGTGTATTATGTTACCATCTTCATCTTCTTCTTCATTTTGTATTTCAGGAGAAGGTTCAGTTCTTAAAATAAAATAAATAATACTCTGTTTTCGAAGCCATATTCTAAACCCTCCTTCAATATATATAGGGACATTTTCTGGGTGATTAGCAACTAATTTTTTTTGATCAGGGCTTTGACCACTAACTATCCATGTATCTTCAATGCTTTCTTCTAATTGCTTAGTTTTGTACACTTTAATTTCAGATTCAATGTCTATACTACTTATCCTTTTGATAGCTAATAATGCTAGTTCATAAGGATCATTAGGTGCGGGCTTAGGTATAGGCCAAGGGGATAAATTATTAAATTTAGGCATCCAATACATCATACGCCAATAGCGTCGTACGGGAAACCCACGAGTACCAAAACGTTTAACAAGCAAGTCTTCTACTTCCCAATCAGGAATTACTCCTAAAAATGCATCAAGAACTCAAATGAATTATACATCAATTTAAGTATGTGTTATCACTAATCTTACCATTATCCTCCATCTTCTGTAATACATCAACGATACATTGTTGATGTTTTGGGTAGTGCATAAACTCTGACTGTATATAGTTTTGGGGCACAAATTTTCCAGCTGGTAATACTTGGATGAGTTTTTTGTAAGTTTCTAGGTCTTCATTTACTCCAAATTCATCCATGTGCTTAATTGCAGTATTTATAAACTCTACATGACCAGATCGATATTTTTCCATCTGATATACCCTTAACATATCCAAGTACGTCTTTTTGTTCTTCTCTTTGACATTGTTAAAACTGTCAACGCTCACCACATCGACTTTAGGTGATTGGTCAAAACGTGGGTCTGTTGAGTGAAACTCTCGTTGGGCAGACTTGACAGACTGTCGGTTAAGAAATACCACAAAACCTCTGCACATTCTTAGAACATTGTTCATTGTCTTATCAACGTTATTATTAAAATGAGTAATTTATAATATTTGCCTACGATTTTTTAATGAATATCTAATAATTTCTCTAGCATTACGAAATGCAGTTTTAAGTTTTACTTTATTATTTTATCGTCAACTATAATAAACATATAAACTTAGTTACATACCTACTTTATAGGACGTCTATACAGGCCATTGTGTGCCGGCTATCATTCACGTAATCACGTTATCATTTATACAACTATATCAGTTTATCTTGTGCAGGTTAGGCAAGAATTGATAATAATGATGAAATCAAATTGTGTACCAACCATAGACTTTTTTATAGGTACCTACTACCTACGAATTACGATGAGATCAAATATTATTAAAAGTCGATTCGTAGGTGCCAAGCGCCAGTTTCGAATTCGGTAGTGTATACACTCTACTTATGCCTACTAATCATAGACGGTAGACTTATTTACTAATAGTAAACTAATTTCTTTGTGCTACAGCAAACACTAAACAGCACCGCCGGATGAGGCTTTTCGATCCACCAAGATTTTAAGTCTCTCTGTTAGCCCTCCAAAAATGAATCGGTGTGTACTCTACAAAATGAGCTGTATCTTATTTCTTATCTAATTACATTTCAACCAAAGAAAGGATGAATAGATTTTTTTATGGCCATTCATTTAGTATGTGTGCGTTAATGATTTGTCCATTGTTGTTTGTCTTATATGACGTATACACATTTACAAATTATTCAACACCTACATTGTATTAAGTTATACTTATTATACTTTAGCAAAGGTAGTTAGTTTTATTTTTCATCTATTACTCTACTCTACTATGTGCTTAAAAAAGCTATCTAGGTTAAAAGTATAAGTTTAGAGCTAGATGAATGAAATGTATACCTTTTTCATTTTGCGCTCGCGAGTTGCTTGGACAGTGTATATTAGACTCCCGAGCACTGATTTTTTGAGCACAAAACTATTTTAGGTTTTTTTTTCTAAATAGCAAGTTTTCAAAAACTATTGAAAATATTTTGTTACCTACCTACCTTGCTATTCTGTAATATTACGATTGTAATTTAATAAAAATATTATATAAGCTTATTTTATTTATTTGTAGATATAATCATTGGGAAGAAGTAGTGTTTTTTAAATATTTTATTGTACAGCATTAAAATAATTTGAGAGAACAAGAGAAAATAATGTATTAAATACAAGAATCCACATCTATTTTACAAGGCTCAAATTCTAAATCCGACGATGTCTACTACAGAGTGCCTATAGTAGAAACACGATGTTATTGTGTTACTTACCTATTCATTTATTTGACAGGCGCTATACCTAGAACGCAATACACATTAACTTATAATTGCATATTTTTATAAACATAATAAATTCTAAAAGTATCACATAAAGCTTTTATTGTTAAGGTATAATATATCAACATTTTATAGGTATATACCTACATATTACGCCGTAAATATTCTTTATTTGCCTGTCCATCATTTAAATAAACAAAACAAATAGGTACAGGTTAATATTTAAACACATTACACAGAAAATGTTGAGCTATATGATTGATAGGTACAAACACAATTCACAAACAGAGTTATGTAAATTACAATATTAAAATAATTAGGAAACCGGGAGGTGAGTTGGTGAGTAAATAATAGGTACCTAACCTATATAGTATATACTTATACCTACCTAATGTGGATTGTGGTTATTTAATAACAATTAGCAGTGTGCTCTCAAATAAGAATGTAGAATTGTATGATTATTAATACATAATTAATAATAATCTGTTACTTCTTTAGTTTCTATGATAATAATATAGAATAGGTATACGTAATTGGTTATACATAGTCCTTGGTGAAAAGCATTTGAATTGGTTTCCATAAGACGTACAAATATGAAAAAAGTAATGGGCATTATTTAAATCTGAAGACTTATTTTCTATAAAAAATATGGGCAAAACTTTCATTAATTTTAGAATGAACAACAGTTGCAAATCGTTTGACCAAAAACCTAATTTAGTGTTGTTATTAATTTAAAAAGAAGATCTAGGTTCAACGTGAAACTAATATCCAAGACCTGGAAAAAGCATATCTATTATCTAACAACTTAAAGTCAAGAATAACGCAATAGAGTATAGCTGCTCCTGTACTCTATATTCAGGCTATACGCCTATAATTACCAAATTAATTGGTCAACAAAAAAAATGAAATTAATATTATTAACCACTGTTATCATTGAATAGGTGTACATTGTTTTTAATAATTATATAAGTACCTACATGGCTACATGGCTAAATAGTTGTAATTTATACTCAATAGCTATAATACATTTACCGACATAAGTAATATTATGTTTCATTTAAACATTATTAGTCGTTGCTAATTATAGTTTATTAATTCATTATAATTTATAATATAATTTATTTATTTAATATTACCTATGATTATAGTTATACAGTCATTAATGTCTATTATAACACAAAATCCGACTTTCTATTTTGTTTTTTTTTAGTTTTATAATAACACATCAATGACTTCATTTGTTTTGTATAGTGAATATATGAGTTGGTCGTTGGATAATAGATTATGGAGTAACTGTTATCTATTGTTTAGTGTATGTTTTATGTGTAGGTATACCTAGCTGGAGTCTAGGGATTACGATCAGTTTGTAATAAATGTTAGATGTTACAATAATTTAAATGAATATTTAAATTTTTTCTAATGTATATTTGTTTATTATATACACATATAATTTATATTATATTAAATAAAAAATAAAATAATAGTATAAATTAATATGTGTAGTATAAAAGTATCTACCAGGGTCCAGGACATTAAGATTTTTGATCATTTTGGGCATCATCATAACTCTATGTATAATAATAAACAGAAAATATTACATTTTATCGCAGATAGCGTCTTATAATATAAACTTACCTGTATTTATTGCACTGTATTAATATTATATACATCATTTATATCCATACACATTACACCTATTGAATTATTATTTTTATTACATAACTGCAATACATTTTTTTGTACAAATACAAAATATAATAGATATGTGGTTCGCACATTTTGCCAAGAGGTACTTAAATACAAACACTTTCTTATTTATGCGTCGCATAAAGAATTGGTCTTTTGTGGTTTTTTATTTACAAATCGTACTTCAATAAATTGTTATATTTATATAAATCCTAATAACTATACCATACTCTCCGATGTCCTTCGATGTTTGAAAACCTAACCACAATTTTACAACCATATTATCATATATTATTATATTACTAGTGTAATATTATTAAAACAAATAGTTACACACAAAAAAAAAAGATTAACGGTAGGAAGGTACCACATAATTATTATATATTTTTTATATATACGAGACTACGTTGACAATAATAGAGGTTGTAGGACGTGATGCTGCCTCTATACCATTTAAAAAAGCAGCGGCCCGTGCGCTGGTTCTACAGCCACAGAAAAAAAATGCTTACATGAATTAATTTTGGTAAAAATATAGTATAAATTATAATACATACCAGTTATTATGATAGGTACTAATATTTTAATGAAAATAAAAGTTTATATGATATTGAATAGTTACCTATATAGTTTTAAATTTCGAGACTATAAAAGTATAATTTAAAAGTGGAAATGATGCACAACCATTGTTCTAAAATGAAATGTTAATTTTATGAAATAGTGTAGTTAAAAATTGTAAATTATTATATTAAATTTTTGTATTCCAATTTCCAATTTTTGAACGAACAAGACGTGTTAAATTTTCGTTGATTTGTCAAACATGGAATGTCAAAGTGTGACTGATGCTAACACGAACAAAATTAATTTCCAACAATAAATTAAAAGGTGGTATTTACAGATAAGATATCAATAGTTGAGATATTTATTAATTACGAGTTTATCACCAAACATTATTCTCAGTTGCTGAAAAACCCGTGGACGCAATTCGGATGTGTTGTGACAAAACCACGGACACAACTTGGACAAAATATTATTTACGGACGCAATTCGAATGCGCCGATTATGAGTTACCGAGGTTATGTGCAGTGTACGTGGTTCATTTAAAAAAAAAAAAAAAAGTTTCTATTGTAAATTGTGAATTAATTGTGAGCAAATAAGTTGTACTATATAATCCAAACATTTTACCTTCCTATTATTTTTAAATATATATTTTCAAATTCAAATTACCTATATTTATAGCACTTACTACCTAGTATTATATTAGGTATTTATGTAGGTAGTAGAAGTAGGTATAAACACATAAAAAGTGTTTGCTAAGCAAACTTTCGTGATAATTTTTTTCCAGGTATTCAGAAAATGTATTCATTTTTTTATTAAAAATAGTATAGGTAATTTGTTTTAAGAACAATATAAATTTTCCTCTGATCTGCCTACCTATTGTATTCAATGTGCTGGTGATTACCTACAACTAATCAGAAAACAACGCGTACCAATATGATAAAAAAAATAACATGATCAAATCTAAGTAATTCAACCTTGTTAGTTTCTATAATTCTATGCGATATGTGATTAATCTGTAATTTAATATTCAAAAATTATCTTTATCCAGTCTTATTGCGGTGGAAAGGAATGAATAGGTAGGTAGGTCACCTACAGTGATTACTAAATATTATGAGTGTGTGGTAGAATATGATATCAATATTTTCCTGGTACATAAATTACTTAATAGGTATGTTAGAGAGTACCTATAGGATGATAACATTTAGGTTCTAGGTGCCAGATGGTTAAAATTTGCGATACATAATCGAACCGATGAAGTTGCAGACGATCACACGATACTTTTATACAAAATTCAGTGGTTCAATCAGTAATCTCCATAGAATTATTACACTATCGCAAGTCGTAGGAGGGGGATGATACATTGGCCTTCCTCTTGCACATGTCACTGAATGTCTAAATAAATCTTTGAATTTCCATAACATTTTAAGAACGCATAAAATATAAATTTGAAAACGGATATTTGTTATAAATTTATACTGCCGCATATATATCGAATATTATTTCTTTAAATAGTTTGGTATAATACGTGGGTACACCTTTTTATTTTGAAATCAGTGATTGCATGTTTTTCAATATTTTTCATAATATTTTACATACGTTACATTTATTATACCTAGAAATACCTAATAATGCAATTATATTATTACGTCTATGAGTAATAAAGATATACGACTTTAACATTATTAATAACGTTATCCGCTATCCGCATTGTTTCCAATAGAAAAAAAAAAATCCAATGATATGACGTATGGTTTATAATCACAGGGGGGCAGTCCCAGTTCATTGCAAGACTTGCCATATTTTACTTTATAACATTACGAAGACTCGAATATTTTTTATGATTTGTTACGCAATATATTTTTAATGTTTTTAATAGTATTAAAATTATGATTATTATTCTTGCAGACGTAACGAAATTGCGTATCCAAGTTTTTCAGTAGCATTGAATCTATATATATATATTTATAAAACGGGAACAAATATATATTAATACTATAATTTATTTATTTTTTATTTTTATTAGAGAATATACAATCTATACACAAAAACATAATAACAATATGTGCTACAAATTAAAATACCTATATTAGAAAAACATGAATAAGGCGAGGAAAGAAACCATCCAGTGATCGCACTATTCCTTTTGTTTAAATATATTTGATATACCTATATATTTTTTTATTTAATTTATTATTATTATTTTCGTTAATCGTTAAGAAAATCTCTGCTCCATATTCTATAAAATTTACTATGAAAAAGTTGTAGACATATTAAAAACATAACAACCAAATGTCAAAAGTTGTCACACTTTAAATAAATATTTATTTTAAAAGTGGATTTAATTTTAATCTAAGTTGTGTATAATAAAATATCATTGTTATACTCATTATATTTATAACAATTTACAACTACCAATGGTATGCTAATATTATAGTTTCTAAAACCTTGTGGTTTCACATATAACATTCATATCACATATCCCTGTTAGGATTAAATATTTCAACGCTCAAACAAATAATTTTTTAATGAATGAATTTATATTTATGATTTTTGTAAGATACTGAATTCAAAGCTTATCTCCCAAGGTCTCACACGGATTTTCATTTTCTTCCCAGATGATTGCACACCTTTTTGCATTAAAGACAGCGCAGGTAGGTACGTCTATCTGTAGTATATGGTGATACGTTATTTATTATAAATTATAATATATAATTTATAATAGCTGGGACAGCAGGTTATATTTGGGTTGATAAAAATCAATTTATAGAAGTTTATAATAATTGTTTTTTTCATCAACTTTTAACAAATTACCAAAATATTATAATAATATTCGATGTGGGAACTTGAGAAAGTTAGAATAAAATTAATTGGCAAATAATATAAAATAATTAACTTTGCGGTATATTGCGTTGTATGCATAAGGCGGTGAAGACGTTAAACATATTATTATTTGGTAGCTATGCGAAAACAAATTATGTATGAAATATTTGATAAGTATTATTGATAGGGAAAAGGTTATACCTACCATATGCTATGCAAATTAATAAAATGTTATTTGTTTTTACTCAATTACACCAAACCGAATCTAATTATCGAACATATACGAACTCGTTTTATTGAACAAATTAACGTCAAATAAACGTGCTTTTAGCAAATATTTTAGTAAACCATGTAACATCTAACTGATTGTATAGGTAAATAAGTGTATTTAATTCTATAATATACTTGTATACAGTTGTATATATTTAAATACAAATACCTAATTAAGCAAATAGCTTTATTATGTTAAGTCAAAACCAACACTCATCTTGATTTTATAATTCTCTAATTACAAAATTGTATGATTCTTTTTTTTTTTTAGTTTATAAGTAATTTTATAAACGCGAGACAACACAATCTAGAGTGTATTTCAAAATTAGACAATTAATCTATAAAGCTATTTAGACTGTAGAGCAATATATTCTTGTCACCTCTAATAATATAAATTACCTAGGTATCATTATTCTTGACCAATGACCATACATTTTTTTTAAGTACAATATTTAGCTAAAAATAAATATCTTATCTTGGTGTACAACTAAAAAAAAATCAACTTTAAAAGTGCAATTTATATTTCTAGGTTAAAAAGAAATTAATAGCTGAATTTGATTTATTCGATATTAACCTTGTTAGCCTTTTTTCGCAACTATGTGGGTTTTTAAAATTGAAGTTTGAATAAGTTGCAATATTCATACAGTATTATATACATGCCATAATACCGTATTCCTATACATGTTCGACTACCTAAATATAAAAAATATAACTAATCTAACCAGACGCGCCTGTTTAATGCCATCGGGATCAGAACTGTTAAAGTTCGGTTACTCACATATAAATCAATCCGATCCCAGAGCGAAACCTCCGCTGTTTAAACAATCGACGAATGAAATAAACTCACTTTCGAATTGATTCCGAACCAGTTTTACCGAAATCGAAATGGCTGATTAATACATTGTAGGTACTGTGTATTACAATGAATGGCAAAAAAGTTGGAGATCGGTAAGATGGTTTACCTACTCTGGCTACTCTAGAATGCAGCCATTTCTTTGATTATCAGTATTCTTACCTTGAGAAATAAATGAATACCTAATAATTATAATAATCTCTCCATGAACGATATACATCACACATGAAATATCCAAGACACGCACTTATACCAGACCTTGACCACAGCGCAGGTAAAGAGCAGGACAGAAGGAGCAGCTGTCCAGGCTACCGACATTTTCGGGGCCATGCGCTTGGAATGGGATTTAATGATAATTATGAGCTAATTCGTTTTTGAATTACAACAAAATATCAAATATCGATTGATTGGAATTTGTTAATTAATTATGTTAAATATTAAACTTCGTAAAAATGTTAAATTCAAATACACACATAAGATAGAAAAACTTGCGGTTAATCATCTATTAATTTTTTGGTGTACCTAGGTATTTATGAAAAAAATTTTTTTACGAATTTCTAACTGAAAAATAATTTGCAAACTTTTGCGATTTTGATGAATTTCAGAAAAGATATAGAAGTCAATATTGACGAAAAAATTCTCACATCCTTGTAAGTACGGAGTGTCCGAATTGGTTCACGGATTCTTTCAAAGGGTATATCCGAATTGGTTCCCGGGTTGTTACAAAGGGTATAACCGAATTAGTTCCCAAGCTGTTAAAATTTTGGCTTAATAAATAATATATAACAAACATTTTTTAAAAATTAAAATCTACTGATTTCGTTATTTTTTTATTTGTCCATTTCTGTTTTTATAAATATTTCCTTATTTTTAGACTTCCGGTTTTGTAGTTTGTTCGAACTTCGCAATTTTATATAAGTTTCAATTTTAACTTCTTTTAGTACATCTATAAATTTAAATATGTTCGGATGTGCCGAATAAAAGTAACTGTTGAATTTGCTGTGAAATGATTCACAGAAATTAGTAGTTCGTTCTATACAACTGGTATATTGAATATTCAGCCCACATTGTTGGTTATATAGTATATAATCGAAAAATTCATCAATTTTTTCAATTTATATTATATTTTATTTTGCTTTTTCGTGAGTTTGTAATTCGGATGCAGCCGTAAGTACAAAATATTTATTTTCTACACTCAGAATCTAAATCTAAATCTAAATATCGAAGAGTCTACGTTTAATGCTTTATTTAACGCAAAAAAATGTTTTTTTTTTCTATGATGTTTTATGAGTTATGTGAAATAGAAAAAAATGTCATACCAATATTTGGGCCTTGGGCGTCTTAAGAGTAATTTTTTTTTGTCCAACAAAAAAATAATATCTTGTGCCCAATCAAAAATTTGTTTCAAACCCCGTACGTTAAACTTCTAGCCGCTGCCTGACCACATAAAAAAGGTAAATGTTATATTTTCTTAAAACCCAAAACAATTTTATACATCACGTAATGAAACATTATCTTAAAATGTATATAATTAAATAATAAATCGAAAAAAAAAGGATGTAACATAAATTAGAAAATTGTTTATTTTATTAAGTTATAATTTCTAACTACAGTGGCTAAGTGGCTCATTATGCAGTTTAAAACTTACATTAAAAAATGTTAAAATAAAATAATATTAATATTGTTAAAATTATATATTATAATATAATATCATGTCAGTGTCTCATCGGCACTCGTGTTACTCGGCGGTAGTGGCGTCCACCCCGTCAGATGAACAAAAACATAATAATAACGTCCATCTGCAGCACATAATAATTGGTATCACATAATAATAATATTATATCACTATATTTCACGGTGCCTAACACAATGTTTGCGACCTCCATGCAGTGGCGCTGCGGAGAAACAGCGGCGGGCACAGTAGTAGCAGACATTGCGCAGTACCGGAATATTATTATTATACCCTACAGACACCAGGCCAGGAACAAAGCGCCGCTACGTGCAGAGCGGTATAAAGTAGGTACCTATGAGGCTATAATACGGTAGTGCGTACAATGAAATAATACGACGTCTTACTCCGTATGGGTAGACACGCACACACACACGCACACACACACGCACCCACACACGCACACACACACGCACACACACACATGGTGAACGACGGCAACGAAACACGACTACGCGTCGTACGTCGTACCACAACAACAACAACAACAACAACAACAACAACAACAATAATAATGATAATAATAATGTGGTCGTTGTCACGGCGGCGGCGTGCAGGACGACGGACTACGCTCGGCGGTGTATCGTTTATTGTGGTCACGGCGCGTCGTATGGTACCGGTGCCGGCGACGATCAGAATCTCAGATCAGTCGACAGTCGTGTCGCAGCGTCGTACGAACGCGCACGCGGGTGACGGTTTCTGGTGTTGTATACCTACGACCGAACGTCAGCTGCAGACAGCAGTGATAATACTACGGCCGCCGCCATTCAAATCGATTGCTCCGCTCGCCCGTTCGTCAGCTTTTCTCGGCTCTTCCCAATCACAGGTCGCGGGGACTTGACCGGTGACGGCGATGCCGGTGCGCGCCGTGTAAAATCCTGCCGAGTGGAGCGCTCGACCGTTCCGCGTGCACGTGTGTACCGTAGCGCACCGCGTACGAAACGTTGCTCTGTTGCAGTCCGTCGCCGCAACTGTGTGCAGAGTGTCGTCGTCGTCGTCGTCGTCCGAGGTGAGTCCTAGGACCGCACGCCGAGTGCATCATCGATACCTTAAAATCTTTTTTAAGTATTTGAGTTCACGCATACACTTTAACACACCAGGGGTCACCAAATGGCGGCCCTCGGACAAACTATTAATCTGGCTTGCCAATTGTAAAAGTTTTGTTCTTTAAATTATTATTTTTTTTTTTTTGACCGTGAATCAAATTATATTTTCTTATTAATTTTTGATTTTGTTTTTGATTTTTTTTTTTAATAAACGCTTATCTTATATTTTGAGGGTCGTCAAAAACGGCAAAAACTTATTTGGTTCCTAAAGTGACTCTCCGAAAATATTATAATTATTGTTAATCCCTGCCTTATAATACCGTACAAAACGAGCCATGGTATTTGCACAATAGCTATATTATAATCTATCACGGAACAATAATATTGATATTGTGTCGTTTTTGTAGTTGTTGCACTTGCATATAGGGATAAATATGGAGGATACTGCTTACTGGGTTATCCGTGTGACGCGGTTATCCTGCAACGTCCGTTTATAGTATTTTTCGCGCGCGGAATGCGCCGGCGCGATGGGACGATCAGGCGAAAATGCCGGTCGTGTCGGCGCGCGCACACACACATGCATTTAATAATCCGGCAAACTATTCGGCGATTTGAAAATGTGAAAAATAATAAATTTCTTCTATCTCTTTTCGTGTCCCTGTCTATGAAACAAGAGGCCACACGTTGTTCTACGTCCCTTCTCATCATACGCACTAAAACCACCCTGTGCACAAAATGCTACATTACCATCATATAACTCACTTAAACTTTGTAATTAAATCAATATACTCTCTATCTCAGTTTATTTGTTAATTTATAATTTATATGTAAAATATTGTTTTGTTTTGAATTGCATTGTTTTATACTTTTTAATGTTAGTTCTCATTATTATAAACTGACGTAGTAATGTTATTATTACTATTATTGCCCACACATACTATAGATATTTTTACGCACATTCACACTATAATAATGATGTGACTTGTAAATTTTTACCAAACTTTGTAATTTCAGGATTGGTGATAATTAATTTAAAAAAAATTAAATTATGCTCGTAGATCGTCAAAGAGTTTGATAAATAATGTATATCGTTACTATAGGTATCCAATATAAAACGTATAAAAGTGTAACGTGTACGTGTGTTGAAATTACTTACTATAATGTAGGTACTATACAAAAGTTGCGACAATTTACCGTCCGTCTTCAAATCCTAAGTCGTGTTTAATGCATGTCCTATATAATACTCCCTTAATATATCTGGTCTCATTTCAATCCAGGCCGCACCTATAATTTTATTTTTTTACATCTAAAAACGCCTTAATATACCGATGTACCAAATTCCAATAGCATTAATTTAATTTAAACGTATCGGTGCAGTTTTAATATTTTTGACATACTATATAGGTATAAACGGGTATAAAGTACATCGAAATAAATATGTACATGATGACGTATAAATTCTACAGACATTTACAAAATATTGTTTTATTTTATTGTAAATTCAAAAAGATCGTCACTGAATTTGGGTCGCGAACAGAGGTTGAGAACCGCTGGTGTACTACAATTGATTAGAGTATAAGTGTATAGTAAACTAGGTAAAATATTAAAAAATAAGGTAGGTGAGTTCAATTTAGAAAAAATAAAATGGTTTACTTTTGGTTAATTTTTTAAGACATTAACTTGTCATAGGTACCCATATCAAAATAAACACTTTAATTATTAAGTTTTAAACTTGGACCAACTAACAACTATCAAGTTACTGGGTTCATTAATTCATATTAAATTATACAATCATTTTTCTTATAGATATATTGAAAGTGATTAGTTAATAGTTATATAGGTACTATTGGTATACCCATGTCCTATATATTAAAGCCCTAGACACATCAGTGTTATATAAAAGTCATATTAAATAGTATCTACATGATTTTTCTATTTGAAACAATTGTTGATAATAATTTTGTTATTTTATAAATTATTATAATTTTTGTTCACGTAGGTTGATAATTATCTTTAAAAAAAAAAATAAATACAAAAAAGATTACTACACGAGGGATATTAAATTGTGTCAACTGTCAAGTAAATATTATAGGTAGGTACCTATGTGTTTTTTCAAATTATCCATTTCAGGTTATTGATCTCTCCAGTTGGTTAAAATTAAAAGTGTGATTATTTTTAGAGATTTTATATTATAATTGATATTTAGTACCTACCAGTTTTTTCACATATCTGATGCATAAATATTATGTTATATACATATTACATACCTATGCTAGGATTAATCAAAATAAATATTTCAATTTATGTTTTAAATAAAATCAAAATTATTACATAAACATTTTACTTTTTAATTTATTATTAATATGTGATATTACATATATATATATATTATATTATATTTGTACTTAATTTATCACTTATTTAGTTATAATGATGACGACATTTTTATAAATTAATCAGTCGATTTATTATGAGATCCACCAATTGCTGGCTTTTCTCAAGCCATAGCGTACGTTACTATTGATTACAATTAGTTTTTTTTGGATAAGTTCATATTAAAAAAAAAAATTTCTGTATTAATAAATAGTTTGTAAATAATAAATAAATATACGAACTAAATTATTATGATTTATATTAATGTATAAATATTAATTGATAAACGGCATCAACCTATCAAGCTTATAATTTTTTTATTCACTATATCAAAAAGAAGTAATTTTTCACACAAACTCCATTTGCTACTTATATTTACTAGCTTATTAATATATAGTGACATATTTATTTATCAACCTGCATTAAATTGTATTTTATATAATGAAATTAAAAACTAAAAATATGCCAATCTTAATAAATACCATAAATAAATACAATTTTACACCTATACGCATGTGGTTATCATTATAATTGTTTTTTACTTTCGGTGGTTTAATGAACTTTGCTCTTTCGCATAAAATATCGTGGTAATAGAGCTTAAAAAAATGTAGGATCTAGTAAAATTAATTTTTGGCTGTTGCTAAATATAACTTGTTTTGACTTTTTTACATACCAAACATACGCAAAACAGAGAAATTAAAAACGACCGGTTTTGCTGTAGGTTTTTATGGGCTAGGTTATTATTTTTTGGTTTTACTTACGTCATTCTAATATCATATTATTTAATTTTCTATAAGCAATTTTGTTTCATCGTGATTGGTTTTTAAGTTTTGTCCTATGTTTTTAATAATTAATAAATATTATAGACAACATACAATAGTGGTATAAATATTAAGGTTATAATGTACTAGATATAGTTGTGTAGTATACTACATTATATTTTCAAAATAAAACTAAATGAACAAATTTATTTTAGATTTTTAAATCTCAAAGTAGTTCTAATTCATGTGTTTGGACTTCAAAATTAAGTTGACACTTGGAAAAAATTATTAACTAAATGTTATTAATATGAAAAGGAAAAGAAACCTATAATTGTGTACTATGTTTTTAGCAGTTAATATACAATCAATCTATAATCAATCTATTGTAATCTAAAATAAGTTTGACGATATTGATGAAGTGTGAAGTTCATCGTCATTGTAGTATTACCTACCTATAATTGATCTTAATTTTAGTCGATTGCATTTTGTCATTTTTTGAGAGTTGTGACAAGTAGTTATATGTATATTAGCTGAGACCAATCTTCATTTCAAATTATTTAACAGGTATTGTGTCAGATTTCATCCAGATAATTATGTTGATTTATTCTCTATAATGATTTGAAATTTTTAAAAAGCTTGTTTAAGTAATAGATATTTATGCATTTATAATAATTAAAATTGACGTATTATTTTATTCTTAAAAATAAACATATTGATTTCTTTCGATCATAAATACATAACTAATAAATAATACACAGTTTTAGTCAACTCGTATTCAAAAACAGATTTATTTATTTTATTACCTAGGTACTTATATTTATATCTTATCATATTTTTAGTGTATCCAACAAATTTTATTCTAATCACTAAAGCATATTTTGTAAATTTTACCAAGTATAGAAATTATTAAATAAACATTTGGTATACATGTTGAGTGTCTACAAATATTCGTTTTCGTATTACAACAAAATAAAAAATCATTCTAAGTGAACATCAAATGTTGTAGAAATTTTAAACGGTCATAAAAATATAACTTGATTTTCTTGCAGTAAATATTTTTTTATTGATCTAAATATATGAGGAATCTAGTATAACGTTTTAAAATCTTAGATCCAAACATTTATTTTTTATAAATTTCAAACATGCAATAATTTTACGTATTTTGTCAAAATTGGAAATTTAGTTTCTCATAAAAAATTATCATGGATTTACGCTCAACTTTCTTCTATTTTTCACTAACAACAATTTAAGAGGAACTTTGCATTATATTTTCGAGTTTAGATAGAGCAAAAAAATTTTATCGACATTAATTAAAAAAAAAAAAATAGTAATAATAATCGAAAATCTCATATTATGTTTTTATGATCAACATGAATCAAAATATTCTTAAAATTGTATGGTGTATAGAAAATTATAATTAAAACAACATTCAGTGAAAATTAATGTACATACGGGATACGGTAATTAGTTTTAGAGTTATTCCTAAAACCAAAATCTAGTTTGTTGAAAATTATTTAGAATTTTCAATTTTGATCTTTTAAATACTTCAATTATAGATTTACTTTTCAACCAGAAAAGATACTGATATTGAAAATCGAAACATTATTTCTCATCCTGTACATCACCAACACACACACACAAAAAAAAAAACACGCACATCATTGAAAAATCAATAAATTCATCGTTTCGTTCAGAATCTAAAATATTCAGACTAATTCTATTGTGTGACGTGTTTTATATGTTTTATCGTAGGAATTTGAAAATTATGCATTACATTTATTTGTAGATTTATTTTTACAAACGCTGATAAAATTTTTGCGCTTAGCTTAAAATATTCAAAATTATTTTTCGTATATAAATTTATATTAATAAATTAAAATTAACCCATGTGTTATATAGCAAATCCTGAGACGAATCCTCTATTCACCTACCGTACAGCAGAACAGTAAACTCAGATTTTTTTATACACATTATAAGCTAATACCTATAGTAAAAAGTTCATTGTGATAAATATAAGAATAATATTATTCATATGGACTTTTAGTCAGTACGTATTGATTACCTATATTAATTTCAATTTTCAAAATATTTAGATTCATTTTTAATTAGATATTTGATGAGTTTATATTCACATAATTATATGCTATTATACGATACCTACATCTCAACGTCTGTATTCACTTATGAGTTAAATGTTAATAATGGCAACATAGTACCTAATATATGAAATAATATAAAATATAAGGATAATGATAGTCATTATATTATAATTTCTAAGTACGTAATTTTTTGTAATCAAAAATAAGTTTAATCTACAGGATTACTAGTAGCAATTCAAATATGTGATAAATTATCCTTAAAAATGTAGGCTGGCCGTCAAATCTTAACGTAGAATGATTTATTATGTGTAATGATTTATCATTGATTTCAAACTGAATATATGCATTAAACATACTTAAACTTGAGATACAGTCAACAACTATTTAACAGAAGAGATATTTTCGCTATTTTTTTTTAAATTTAAAATTTAATAACTTTAGGTAAAACTAGTGCCTACCTATACATTTCATGTGTAATATTATAAATATTATGAACAAAAAAGCTCATAATGAGAGATTTTCTATAATTTAATTAATTAATCATAGACATATTGCAACTGCTGACAACAATTGAATACCACAGACCACAGTTACCTATTTACATTTTTAATTAAATAATTGGAAGTGCGATCACTGGGATGGTTTTTTCCCTCAACCTATTCATGTTTTTCTAATTTATTGTAGTACATATTCTTATTATGCCTTTGTGTATAGATTTTATATTCGCTAATAAAAATCAAAGAAAAAAAAATAATATTTATCTTGGTGTGGGACGTGCGGGTATTATGGTAAACCCATTTAGTGAACTGTCTGGTTTCATCAAATAGCATGATTTTTGTATAAGATTTACGAGTCAACATGTTTTCAAATAATTTATGTTCAATTAAAAATAAATGGATGTGTATGTTTGTGTGTTTTTAAAATTTTAAAATTCGTGAATTATATTTGTTGTATATATTATCATGTTGAGAACAAAACTATATGAATTTAAAATTTATATGTTGCTGATTTGTATATTTTGTATCATGCTATCGTCATTATAGTAATAATTTTACATTTTTTTTTTTTTTTATTGATCTAAAGACATCGGCGACATCGGCGACAACGGTCATTAGCCGTAAACGTTGATTACATTTTTTTTTCAAGTATCATAAATATATTGTTTAAATTAAATTGTACAATACATATTTTCTTAAAAAAGTGAAGATTTGGAGTGTAGAGTCTGCAATTTAACATTTATAAAAACTAGAATGTAAGTTTTAGGTAACATTTTAAATAACAGTATGTGGTATTTTATGTGCTTCAAGAGATTTTTTTTGTTTTTGTAAATATTTATATTTTTAATGCTTATGAAGGTGTTACAAATTCACACCAGAATGTTTTTTTTGTTGACTGGTATGCATTTTAATACATGTATGCCTATTTCTACTTTAAATAGTTATAGAATAACAAATTATAATATATGAATTTAATTAAAATTATTTATAAATTATAATAATAAGCACATTGTGTTTACGGGAAAAAGTGACAAATTATTTAAAATATTTTAAAAGAACATAAAATTGACGAAATTGTTTAGAATATACCTAATATTAATATTAAATTAACAACAATTTATATGTGTTAATTAAATATAGTAGGTAGTTAATTGTCATACCAATCAATTTAAAAGGTACTGTGATACTGTAATATATTAGTACCAATACAATAAACATTGATTTTTTCTTGTGAGGTAAGATATGTAAGTAGTAATAAGTCTAAAACCTATACTATTGATAATATTATTATGCTTGTACTTATCTCGATAATATACTATATAGGTACAACATTATTATATCCCTATTATGTATAATATTAGTATGCTCATTATTTTATAGTTATATCAAAAGCAGTGTAATATTAATCATCTACGCATGAACACTTTTATGCTTAATGCAGTAATATTTTAATATTATGTAGGTGTGAAAAATGTTTCATTTATGATATTTTTTTTAGTGTCGGATTAATTTAATATAGGTACAACATACAAAGAAATTATGCTTATCGTAGTTTAGTACTTCGTGGACACATTTTTAACGACTTCTAATAAACATTAAAACATTTTAAGTAACCTTCTAAATACGGATAGTATCGGTTTTGGGAATTCAATAAAATTATATCAGCGTTAATCACAAATATTTAATTTAAATACTCCATTGTTTATTATGTGTATGCATTAAGAAATAATTAAACAAATAAGATTTTAGTTATTTTATTATGGACTTATAACACGTTTATAAAAATAAAAGAGCTTTCTCTATAATATCTTATACACTTGTTCTTATCATAGACAACTTTCACAGTTATATGTTACTTAATTTAAAATATAGCCAACAAAGTAAGATATAGCTTTCAAGGACGTCTGTTTATAAAAATATTCACTGAAAATTTTTAATTTAAAAATTTAAATATTGGGGATAATGCATTATTATTTACCTATTATAGAAACTGCAATTTGTTTATATTTCCATTATTTATGTGTTTATTATTTCATTATATATGAAAGCCCGTTGGTGTATTCATATATTCAATTAAACACTCGTTTGATTAAAATAATGAAGTAAGTTATTTTTGATTATGAAATCATACATTTAAGCTATATTTTATCACAAAAATAAATTTAGTGTTTTGGTTTTTTATACATTTTAAATTTATAATACACATAAACGTCAAAAACTATTATATCCATATAGACTCTTATTATTATTTAGATGTATTAAACATAATAACACATATTACCTACAATATCATTGTTTTACACATCACAATTTTAATAGTTTATTTGTCAAAGTTGTATGTATTTGTATTATTGTTGAAATAAATTGCATGGGAACAATATCATATCCGAACTTTTTTATGTGAAAATGTAAATTAATGTTATTGAAATCACTTGGATTAAAAAAAGCTTTAAGTAATTATCCTGATCGAGCGTTAAAATATTTTAAGATTAAATAATCTTAGAATAATTATACAGTCCAGTCAACAAAGCTTTCTTCGTAATTTAAATTGATGTATAAACGAAATCATATAGCAATGATTAACCTTAAGTATATTGCTTGTGCGTTAAACTGTAAATGAATCCATCACAGCTATAAATTATTATTAGCATAGCTTTTAAATAGCTCACCATACATTTGTTGCGTAGCAGAGTAGAACTTTCAAAAGCAAACATTTATTGTCAGCATCACATGAATACACGAGTCGTATGTTTAACAATGTATACTACTAATGTGTACTAATATCTACGAATATTTATTTATAGTCTATGAGTACCAATTTCAATGGAGATATTCAATATAAAAGTTTAATACTTTAAGTATTGCTCATAGTGTTTTAATCGATCGAATTTAATTTATTTTAAATTTTTATTTGATATTATATGCTTGTATTTTACAAAAAAAAAAAAAAACAGTCTATATAGTTGTATAGTTACACAATAAGGGAATTTTACAATTTTTGTATATTATTATATTTTTACTATTATTTTTCTATTTTATTGTTATGCTTAAACAGATAAATAGGTTTTTTTGAATTATAATTTTGATAGCTTTATTCAATGCTATAATGGTATATTAAAATTTGAGTTTTGCTTAATTTTATAAAAAACTATTTTATGCTATTACAACAGTAATTAAGATATGAAAATATTTAAAAAAAATTGTAGTTACTCAAATTGAAATATAGTTCTTAACAATTATTGTAGGTAAGTCGAAATTCTGAGTAAATCTCTAATTAATCGAAAATAGTAGAACTTAAATGAATGCGTTTATATTTCTAAATGTACGAAATTATACCACAGCTATTACTAAAATATACGGAAAATCGAAAAAATAGTCATTTTTGTCATTGTGTCAAATGTATAATTTATAGCAGTTTTAGTTGATTACTCATTCTAACCAAACATGCTAATATGTCCCTAATAATAATAATAATAATAATAAAAAAAAACTATTATAAAACCAATACATTCCACACTTTGATCAAGATTTAAAAATAAATTTCACTTTGAAAGTCCAAATTAATTACGTACATAATATCGCCTTGGTGTATAAACTATAATAAACTAACTACGGCGGTTATTAAATTATATAATGGTCCTGCCGATGTCGAAACCGACTAATGCTTTGTTACAATAGAGATACAGTTAATAGTTAATTCTTGTCTTATTGGCCAATTTAACAATGAACAGAAAACCATACAAGATTACTCGTATGCTAAGTTATTTTCGAACCTTGAGGTATGAATACTACCCATATAACTATGTACAAACGTCAATCGCACACATATACAATGTCACAATTTCTTCTGTGGTTACAGGATCGCTGTGGTGCGTATATCGATTTCACAACAGTGTTTCCATACGTGTACCGATCGTTTATTTGTTATCTCGATTGATGTTTTTTTTCGTATGTACCATCAACTTCATTTGTTAATACTATGAATTTTGTTTTTACGATAAAGCAAGGTCGGAGTATACAACAATACTCACGTGACGAGATCGAATATCTAATAGGCACTATATACAAGTATTTATGTAATAATATTGAATGGCAACAAGTTGTTCACAGTGTGTTCTATACAAAGTGTTGATTTAATCATTCATTATTCATATATCCATACAGATGACAGATAGGTACCTACCTATAATCATTCCTCAATATACGTGTTGGTGTATTATGTACACCGATTTATACGATAGGTGCGATGTTTACAAGACAGTTGCTTCAAATTTCTGTTATTCAGTAATTGTACCTATTAAACGTTTTCTATTTTTGGAATACATATATTAAAACTAACTGGTTTTAAGATTTAATATACAGTAGATTTTTAAAAAGGTCTTGCCGGATCAGATTTTGTAATAATAATGGCCAGTACTCGACACTATCTACCACAAATACTACCACAAATCTACTATTTTTAAACCAACCTAGGAATTTTTAAAAGTCTATATTTAATTAAAAACATTTTATTGATATTGTGTTTCATTAGTTTAGTTTTTTTGGGCGGTGGTAAACTCTCTTGATTGTATGGTAAAGTCTCCCGATTTTTAAAACTAGTAAACTCTCCCGGGTAAATATTATGTTTACCTGAAAGAAATGTGTAAAATCTCCCGGGTTAATATTATGTTTACCTGAAAGAAATGTGCAAACTCTCCCGAGTTATTTTAAATGTTATTGCTACTCTATGAATTGGCTACACTGCAGAGATTGTGATTATAATTTTTATTATGAATTGTATTACCGTATTTAATCTGTATTTATCTTGTGTTAACCTGTATTTGTCATTTAAATATTTAATTATCGTTAGAATATTTTAAATTTAAATATTTAAAACGATATCGACTATAATGGCTCAACCAATTCTAACTGTGTAAAACGAATAATACCCCATGCTCCTCAGCTAGCTTAGTAGTACTGAACCAGACCCGGGAGAGTTTACATGTTCCCGTCAGGTAGTATTGGACTAAACACGGGAGAGTTTACCATCGGGAGAGTTTACATGCCATTAAAATCGGGAGAGTTTACAATCGCCCGTTTTTTTAATATCATCAGAGATTCTGAATGGAGTAATTGATAAGGTAACTATAACTAAGGACACAATAATAATAATATAGTCATGACACTGGCGGTTGGGTACCTAAGTAAAAACATCTAAAGGTTTTATACAGAAATTATATTAATTTAATGATAGACCATGGTAAGAATTTACCTGAAAAAGGCCATTTTTTAAATTTAACGGAGTAAATTGTTTTACGAACTCAATAGTTTATTATTGATGCACCTAATCCACAGTTACAGTCAATGTTGAACGTTGCATTAGCCACATTCTGTATTAGTATTAATGAACGAGAACCGTTAAAAATATAATGTATTCTTAAACGAGTTGTATTTTAGTATATAGCCTATAAATATTTCCGAAGGGCCACATTAGGTAGGAATATTAAAATTTTCCCGGAACTTCAAAATTACAGACGTCGGCAAAAACCAATGAACAAAAATGATTAGTGTTTTAATTACTACAGTACCTATCAGAACGTATAATATAAATGGTTTTTATTTTCTTCTCTTGTCAGCGGGCCGGATAAAATTTGTTCAGAGGTTGAAAAATAGTATATAGTATTTAGATTTAGACAATTTAAAATCTCTACCAAATACCTACACACTAAGTGCCTTATAAATTATATTATCTTTATATGACAACAAAATATAATACCATGATTTATTTTGATGACAGAACTTATTAGTTATTAGAATAACTTTCTAGTTATACAATATATTACAGTATAAAATATAATTTTAAAATAATATTCGTGGTATGTGAAAGATTGTTGAGTATAAAAAAACCTATATATAGTTAGTTACTGATAAATATGTTTACCTTGATGAATTTTCAATATATACCTTTTGTCATTTTATACAAAATAGAGGACAACAACAAAAATAAAAATATTAAATAAAATTAGTATATTTAATTCAAAAAATTATTTTTTATATTGTAGTGTGAAATTGCAATCAATATTATTTTTATGTGCAGATATTTAGACTACAATCGCCATGTCGGAATACAATGGCGAAGCCAAGTACCGACCAAAACGGTATCAGTCTATTGGCAAGTTGTTCAAAAAACGTGTACCGATCGTTTCTTGGCTACCCAAGTACGATGCAGATCAAGCTGTGAGTGACTTAGTCGCCGGGGTCACTGTTGGACTAACAGTTATGCCTCAAGGGCTGGCGTATGCTACGCTAGCTGGTTTAGAACCGCAGGTGAGACAAACTCAAACTGGTGACAGATTAATTAAAAATATATAAAAGGAAATTTTGTTTTAAAATATAGAATTACAGTAATATAAATGAAAATATTGAAGTTTACTATTTATATGACAATAGTAATTACCTATTATATGTGTAAGAGCATAATTATGAAATATAATAATTAAAATAAACGCGTTTTTTGTAGAATGTGCATGTGAACTGTCCACATTTCGTGAAATTCGTTTGATTTTTTAGTTAGCTAATTTGTTTATTGTGCTTAGGAAGTAGGCGAGGCATGACGACATCGAACTGTTATAACTTTTTAAGCAGTTTCCTGAACAAATTAGCATGGTGAGGTATTTTATGACAGAGTTTAGAAGGTTTGAGAGTGAATGCTACATAAAACAAATATCTTAAATTTTGTTATATTTGATGCAGTGGGAAATGTCTATGTTATAATTTCAGTGTGATAATTTTCGCACGCTATTTGTAGTGCATAATCAGTCATTATTTAAATTTTATCAAAAATATGTACTTCGGTATAAATTTGTTTTGGCCACATTGAGAAAACGTACTCGTATATGATTAGCTCCTATGAAATTATAATTATATACTATCATAAAATACTTATGTTTATTTTTTTATACCTATCTATTATTATAATATTGAGTGTGTTACTTACAAAAGTACAAGTGACAATTATTCTTCAAATATTATTTTATTGAAAAATAAGCAATATGCCAATATCTATCAGAATGTTCACTTTGTGATCATGCTCAATTCCCAGTATCTAAACATGTTTCAATATACAACGAAAAAATTATATTTCCATACATAATTTATACATAGGTAATAAATAATATGGTCAATAAATAAATAATAACCAATAATTTATACAAGCAATCGTGACTATGTATTGACATTAAATAAAAAAAATCAACCAATATTTATCAATGTCTAAACATATGTTTAGAAACCTAAAACTATATACCTATATTTTGATTAAAAATGATTTATTTCATGATATTTTCAAGCGCATATTTGAATGTGTTAAAAGAATTATTATTATATATCCATACTTTAGCTCATGAAATGACAAGTAACTATTACATAATAATGTTTAATTAGTCATTAATTGGTAAAATAAATTACAAAACACGTTAAATATCTGTATGGTTATATAAAAATTTATATACATCCATTATTTGGATAAATATATATTAAACTTTTTTTAGTGTGATGAATTAAAAAAACTATCTATGTAAATATTATCAAATAGTCCATATCTTTTTTTAAAAATTACATTTTTAATTCATATTATTTAATACAATAAATTCTTAGCTAATATATTAATAATAATAATAAAAAAAATAATTAGTATACATTTTTTTCTATTTTATACACTAACTAGTAGCCGGAAGTATGAAAAAGTCTGATATGACCTAAGCATAATATTACAATCACCTCCACATGTTCTCAGTTCTGAAAAACGATACAGAAGCCAAAATAATTGATGTTTTTAAAAAACTAACTTGTAAAATATAATATAGGCAAAAAATCAATAATTATATATATAAAAAAAAAAAAATGTAATTAATATGTAATGTAATAATGTTAGGTTAGCTCAACCTATACCACGTAAAATGTTGACGATAATAATTCCGGATGTCATAGTATAAAAAAATGTATCATGTTCTGTGCACGAAATCTGTGTAGTTTTTTCTTACCTATTATGGTTTTTATTCATTTTACAGAATTAAATTAATAATTTTAAACATTTTCTATTTATTTTGATAAATCTAGTTATAGATATCCGTTATAATATGTATCCTAAAGGCTATGGGTAAACTTGAATCATAAATCTCTTATTGTGTACAAACGGCATTTGTAGTTATATTTTTTATATTTTAATTGCATTTATTTTATTTTAGAAAAAATCTATTAATTATAATTTGTTTGTGTATTGTTATTTATAATAATTTGAAGTCTTTCGAACTAATAGAGTATGATAATATATATTTTATCTGAATATAGAGTGAAGAAAATATAAGTTAGATAAATTCAGAAATTTCTTATTGGGTATGAAATTAATCGTAAAACTTGCTATAAATATGAATTAGAAACACGCTTTGTACTTTAGATGAGTAAAAAAGTAAGAAGGTGAATAAAGCTGCGCAATTGTTTTCTTAGAAAATTGTGAAAAATTGATTTTTTTGGTAATCAGCAGAATTTTGAATTATTTTTAAATGCAATAATCACTATCTACCCAGTCAAAATATGTAAAAAAAACTGCGAGATTGTATTATCTTTTAGCTAGGTACCAATGTTTTCATTCGATTTATATGTTACTACTTTTTGATTTTAATTTTTCGTATAGGTACATACATGTTGTTATAATGTTTTTCAATTAAATATTATTTAAAAATACAACCACATCCATGAAAATACATGTTTAAATTTTTGTGTCTGGGTAAAATTTACTTATATTAAAAAATAATCAAAATATATTGCGTATTATGCTTGATTTGTTTGTTGACTGAATTAGTTTGTATGGGTTAGGTATTACTTTATAAATTTAAAATGAAGCATAAGATTATAATAGTTTTACATCAATTATATAAATATTTATTTATATGCATCAACTGCATAGGTTTTAAAAAGTTTTTATTTTGGGTTTTCATGGAGCGAGGATTCATCACTAAAATCCCAGATAGGTGACTACCCATAAACTTGAGATGACAGTTGAAGCTTGGCCTCAGTACTAGTAATAGTGACTACGGCCAACCATCTTGCCATCCCGAGCCACACAACGTTTTGGATTATTATTTTTATTTTACATTTACATTTTTTGGTTAATAGACCAAAAGTTATAATAATGTTTATAATATAATTAATATGTGCGTGTATATATTTTTTTTTTTACAGTATGGTTTGTATTCTGCGTTTGCTGGATGCATTGTTTATACAGTATTTGGCAGTTGTAAGGACATCACTATTGGTCCAACAGCATTAATGTCACTTATGACTTACCAACAAGTGTTCAATAGAAACGCAGACTATGCAGTATTATTATGTTTTTTGTCTGGTATCTTACAGTTCATTATGGGATCACTTAAACTAGGTATGTTATAATTAAAAATGATTAGGAAATGTATGTTAATTTTTGTACTTTTTATAATTTCCATACGTTTAAATCAATCAGTAAAATCATAATCATAATAGGTACCTATTTGTTGTGGAAAACTCGATTGAATGTTAGTTTTTTCTCTTGGTAATATGAAGAAACATTCCACCTTCAGGATTTGCTGGTATAGTTTTTGGATTCATTTTTATCGGCAATTTCATACTATCGGATAGTGAAATGTTATAGGTTGATAATATTCTAAACAGTGCCACTTTTACTTGCATCAATCCAAATCGCATGCCTGAACAAGTTAATAAAATATTTTTAATGGTTATTGCTTATTAGTAATAATGTATTGATAATACTTTACCAATGCATAGTCTAGGACCAGCGCCGAATGGCAAATACGCGTATTGTGGTCTATGGCGTTTTTCTTCTTCCGTAAATCTTTCTGGAATGAACTTTTCTGGTTCTGGCCAATATTCAGGGTCGTTATGTATACCATATACTGGTATAACTACCTGGAGTCCTTTTTTAAGGGTGAAATCAGAGTTGGGTAACTTGTATGGTTTTACTGCCTTCCTGGTTAAATTAGGCACTGGTGGATACTTCCTCAAGGCTTCTATAATGTAAAGTTGTGGTGAACATTAATATTTAATAAATTTACTTTTTCTATACTAACCAGATACAATCATATCTAAATAAGGCATTTCTTGTAATATTTCATATGTTAATTTCCCATCGTATTTACAAAGCACTGAATCAATTTCATCTTGAGCTCTCATCTGTACGTCTAGGTTTTGGGCAAGTTCGTAAAATGTGAATGTTAACGTAATCGATGAAGTTTCATAACCTCCAATAAACCATACAAAACATTGTGCTGCCAATACGTCCATAGTAAATTTAAAATCTGAAATATTTTACTTTGGTATCAGGTTTTATATGAGATAAATCATATTCTGTTAATATAGATATTATATATAACATATAATTATGATTGCAATTTATAAATTTATAAATACAGGGTGATTGATTTATCAAACAACACTCATTATTTCAAAAAGTATTGAATTTTTTCAAAATATTTTTTTACTCGGTTTCAAGTTGTTAAAAAACCAACGTTTTTATTAAAAAATTATATTTTTTAAATATTTTTATCCTTATCATTTTTTAAGTTTTTAACTTTTTTGAATGCCAACATAGAGTTTTAATTTCATATTCCAAAGCAGAATATTTTTCTAAGTATTTTGATGTATAAAAATCGAATTTGGGGCTAGTAGTTTTAAGTTTATGAGTATTGGAGATATAAGATTGGCAGAGTGGAGTGGAACGGGGTTACCCCGCAAAATGTTTGTCCACTACTCCGCTTGTCTAAATTTTAAATACTTATAACTCATAAACTACTAGCCCCAAATTCGATTTTTATGTATCAAAATACTTTAAAAAATATTCTGCTTTGGAATATGAAATTAAAACTCTATGTTGTCATTCAAAAAAGTAAAAACTTAAAAAATTATAAGGATAAAAAATAATTTTTTTTAATAAAAACGTTGGTTTTTTAACAACTTGAAACCATGTAAAAAAATATTTTGATAAAAGTCAATACTTTTTGAAATAATGAGTGTTTTATGATAAATCAATCACCCTGTATAGTTAATAACAACTTATCAAATATTTTAGTAAAAATAGGACATTAATATTAACCACAGTTGTTTACCATTCTCGTGGTCTATTATAAAGTATCATACATGTTATTAATTTTGTAATATCTAATTGAATCCAGAAATAATTATCGAAATTTTGTCAAAAAAATAAAAAACTTTAGAGATCGACTTTACTTTACTATTGCTATTAACTTATTCGTTATTTGTACAAATTATTACATACATTGTGATTTATGAAATTTGATAAGAAAAAGGTGGGTTTGTGGAGGATTTGTTCACATCGTAAAATATACGATCAGACAAACGTTCCTCAAATCCATAGGAGTAAATTCCATATTATGCCACAGATATAAACTAAAAAATATATGTACGTACCTTCTTTTCCATCGTTTTCGTCGAATACTGACTTACTGTCTTCTTCAGAAGCTAAATTTTGACCTCGTTTAATTTTCATTAGTAAGTCTAGAAAGTCATTTCGTTGGACATCGTTTTCTTCCCTATATTTGACTGTATCATTTACTACTTTATAGAAAAAATCGGCATATTTTTTTTTGATACTTCGTACTTTAAGTAAGCCAATCAAACTTGGAGCTAGTGCATTCAGCGCATTTCTTATGATACTTTCTAGACTAGTGGAAAATAGCATTCGACCGACCTTCCGAAACTCTGCATCAGGATTTTTTAACGAATTGGTTTCGAATCCAAACGCCACAATACTAATGACGTCTGTTGAAAATCGAGCTAATAATTCTTTAAATTCTACCTGAAATTATTTTAAAACTTATACAATTAAAGTCGTAACAACAAATTGAAAATAACTGCATTTATTTTGTTATGAGTTAAATTTTAATGTAAATTATGTAAGTACTGTATAAATAGTTTACTTGTTCTCCAATTAAAGCTGATTCCTCAAGAACCTTGACCATTTCTTGAGCTCGTCCATCTATGAGATCAATCATGTTCTTTATTTTTCCAATAGTAAATGCTGGTGTCAATTTATTTCTTAAAACTTTCCATTTATGTCCTTCCAGTGTTAATAAATTACCAGTAAGCGGTTCTAGCTTGTCATCGAATACTATTCCGCGATTGGGAAACGTTGAAAACTCTTTAGTAAACACGTCTTTAATAATATTTAAATCTCGAAGCATTAGTTTCGGCTTTTGAAACTGATAGAACCCAGCAAACTTGTATTTATTGGTATTGAAATATATGTTAGCATAATGTTCGCCTACCCATGTTTTCATTTTAGTCACCTCCTTAGTATGTCCATATATAATGTGAGGTTTTAATGGAACAGGACATCCTTGACGTTGCCAAAACGTATATCGATATCTTAAGTAGAAATAAAATGATGCGGAAATTATTACAGCATAAGCTACCAAATTCAATAGCGAACTATCGAATAAAACCATATCTTCTGTTAATGAAACAATTATTATTATTATAGATAATTAATATTGTATTGTTTTTATTTATTTAAAATAAATATATGTAAATACATAAATTATAATGTTCTACACAACTAACTAATGTACTATATTACAGTTGTTTTCATAAAAATAAATTTATCATAGTAAATGCGTTTTTAATTAAAAGTTGAGTTTTAAGCTTTTGAACGTTCAATATAGAAACATAATTATAACATTACAGTTTATATACTACTATATACTACCTTCTTTACCTCCTTAAAATCTCAAAAATTCTTTAGTTTTCGTCAAATGAATATAACTCGAACATAGTACGCACATTTGTGTTCTTAACGTACCTATGAAAAAATTATGAATATAGTACTTACCTAACTAACTATATTTTACTTGCATAATCAAATTTTTTTTATCCCGTTATGGTGTTGTATAATACTTTTAAACGATAACAAATAATAAATACTTCATAACATCAAACGTACAGTATTTAGTTATCAAAATAAATCTATTTTTTTTATAAGCGTAAAAGTTATTTTTATTTGAATTAGTTGCTAGCATGCTGTGATATGAATAATTGTAAACACATATTCTGACGTTTTTTTTTCCGGATGATTCATGCTGACCTGTGTGGAGAACTGTGTAAAGTTGCAAAAAAAAACACGCACCTTCTTATTAAATACAGTTATAATAATAATAATAATAATTATTATTATTATAACTATATTTTAAATTAAGTAATATTTAATCCATTCTAAGGCGTATTAATAGTATAATTTTTTTTAAAGTTTATTTTGTTTTTAATAGGTAATTTTGTTTGCACAATGTAATATGTATACTTGACCATAAAAACTAAATAAATAATTATATTTAAATCTTAATCTAAAAAGTAATAATATAATATACATAGGTAAACTGTAAACATGTTACCTACCTACCTACCTAGGTATATTTACCTATCTATGAAATTATATTTTATTTAAAAATATGCGTTTTAATATTTTTATCCAGGCGTATTAATTGACTTCATTTCCATCCCGGTGACCGTTGGTTTTACATCAGCCACGTCTGTTATCATAGCAGTATCTCAATTAAAGGGACTTCTTGGCTTGAAATTTGAATCATCAAACTTTTTAGATTGTCTCCTGAAAGTGTACCGGAATATTGGTAATTATCGTGCCAATGATACAATTCTAGGAGTTACTTCTATTATCATACTACTCATGCTTCGGGTAAATAACTAGCGTTCAATTCCTTGGTTAATCCTATTTTTCAACATAATAATAATTGTACTTTAATTATTTATAGAAAGTGAAAGACATTAAATTATTAGGACCTAATGGTAAGCCATCCAATAAACAAAGGACAATTATGAAAGGGCTGTGGCTGCTTTCCATATCTAGAAATGCTTTAATTGTGGTTGCTTGTTCTATAATTTCATATTGGTGTTATAAACCAGATTCAGAACCCTATGTCACTTTAATCGGTAAGTAAAAATTTAGTTATTGAATATTTAATTTGATGAGTTTAAATTTAAGATGGAAAATGAAATAAACCTAAATCAGTTAAAAAGAAATTAATTTTTTATCAAGCAACAATATTTTTAGGTCCTGAAGTTTCCTATAGTAATTTGAATTATAAAAACATTTAATTAGACGTTTAAAACAATAAATTGTAACACAATAATGTTAAATAAAATGTATGTCCAAAATAATAAAAGTCAATGAATTTGTGTTGTTTGTTGTTTCTGCATAAAACGAAAACACCATTAACTTAACTGCACGATAGTGATAATTAATTTTAAACGGTTAAGTTATATTATACTATTATACGAATTTAACTGAAAAAAAAATTAATAAGTCAAAAATAAAAATAATTAACTTCTTAAATTAAAAAGTTTAAAAAATTTACTTTTTAATTTAACTTCAACTGTTCGATAAGTTCGATAACCTAACCTAACCTATATGCCCACCTTTGAAATTTACAATGGAAATTGTTTTATATTGATTCATTCTAGATATTAACATATTCAAGAACATGGATATTTGCATTGCGATGAATTTATAATTGTGATGATTTATCGCAATGATAAATTATTGAATATTATATAAGTATACCTGCATTTGAAATTGTAATATAATTTTTATTGAATTTCACTTTTCAAACTATTAATGTTTGTTATCATAATGATATAATCATAGTTATAATGTACATGGTATAGGTACTACCTAAACGTGTTTCCTATAACTAATAGATGCATTATTGTTTTCTGTACTAACATTGATTTTAATCCCCCCATGTGTATATTTTAAAGGGAAAGTAAGATCTGGATTGCCGCCGTTAAAATTTCCACCGTTTGGAACGGAAATAAATGGTACATCGGTTAGCTTCATTAATATGTGTTGGGATCTCGGATCTTCCATTATATTGGTGCCAGTGATCGCTGTTCTTGGAAACGTCGCCATCGCCAAAGCATTTGGTATGAAGTAATTTTATATGTTTTATAATTTTTAGAGATATTCTTAAAATAATTTAGGTTGACTATAAGGCACGTATTAATTTTAAAATAATTTTTTAATAGCCAGCGGAAACTCAGTGGATGCTACACAAGAACTCTATTGTTTGGGTGTTTGTAATTTATTGGGTTCGTTTGTTTCTTCGATGCCGGTCACGGGATCGTTTTCAAGAAGTGCAGTGAATCATGCTAGTGGCGTGCGAACTCCTATGGGTGGAATGTACACGGGTAAAATGCTCATAAAATGTATTACGATTTCAAAACCATTTATTAACAACACATCATCGAACATTTTAGGTTTGCTCATTATTTTATCGTTGAGTTTATTGACGCCGTACTTTTTCTTTATACCCAAAGCAGCCCTAGCAGCAGTCATCATCAGTGCTGTCATTTTCATGATCGAATACGAGATCGTTAAACCTATGTGGAAATCAAGTCGTAAGTTGACATTCTAATAATTTTTCTATAGTTGTCTGTTATAGGCTCTGCCACCTAACCACCGTCCACTATGTTAATAAAATAAAATAAGTCAATTATGGCATATTTTACCTACAGGAATGCTATTATATTCCAAAAGATACTAACAAATATTGGTTACTTTCTTTGAAACGAAAAGTAAACTCATTTTTAATTTTGTTTATGGTTACTTGTTATATTCATATTTTCAATCATTCATTTAAATATTTTATAAATTATCTATTTTCTTTTATATTTCATCCATAAAAGATTCTTCTGTTCATCATCTGTATAACTACGTCAAAACGATTTATGTCTAATTAAATTGTAAATAATCATTAAAACGATCTAAGTGACTGACTATATTTAGTTATCTACATTAAATGATTTGATTAAAAAAAATATATATACACAAAAGTTTTAATTTGGTAAAGAAGTTTAGTTTGGATAGGTTGAAGCATAAAATCAATATTTTAAAAGTTTTTAATACATTCAACATCAAACATTTTAAAATTTAAAATGTTTATTCACGTCAATAATTTATTAAAATGGAAAAAGCACCTATCCTATGCAAATTAAACTTGTTTTTTAATTTAAATTAATAATTTTATGCGTATTTTAAAATTTTAAATAGTTTTTACATATAAAAATACTCATAACTCACTTTAAATTTAAAATAATATGATAAAAAGCCTAAGAGGATGTTTAGATAATAATCTTACCTTTAAATTTTATTAAAGGTTAATTTATTCTAAATTTTAAACTAACAGATCTACACGTCATGACGTTCTGTTGAGCGTAAAACTTGCTATGTTACGCACTTGTAATACGGAGACACAACACATGCGGGTATCACGTCCTCCGGGCATTCAACCATCTTTACAATTTAGTATTTACTACTAGAAATACCTTTTTTTTTTTTTTTTAAAGAAATTTACAATCTATACCTTAGGCACAATGAGTAAATGTGAAACAGAATATATACATATAAGGTATCAAAACAATTAATATTAATAATAAAAAGAGTTTACAACTGGAAATACCTACTTACTATTCAAATCTACTTACTTTTTGTCAGACTAATAGCTATTTAAGATTTATAAATTGGCTTTGAATATTTTTATCATATTATTTAGTTGCGCAAGGAAGTCACCCATACTAATTATATTTAATTACACACACAGTACCATTAAAATTGCCTATACTTAACTCCTTAAAAATGGTTGGTATCAAATATCCTTAATAGTATTATAATATGTTTTATATATAATTTTACAATAACGCAATAAAATAATGATCTGGAATCTCTTAAATTTCAAATTAAACATATGTCTTGTGTTTATACTTTATAGTAACTATAAATTTATTTCTATTTTAGATTATGAGTGGAGCATGGAATGTATTGACTTTACCATGATATGTGTTTTTTAATTTTTAATTTTTGTATATTTTATTTTTTTGTGTCTGTTATCACGTTTTGGGGCAGTACAAATGCTTTGATTTTCGACTTCAGTACATTGTTAGATCAGAAGGTGAATCTAGTTGATACTTTGGCGAGGTGAAAAGATAAAAAAAACTATAATCAAGGAAAAACGGGAATTTTTACGCACAATCAGTTCTCGACAAAATCAATTTTGGTTTTTGATGTAACTTTAATTCAAATGACCATAGATACGTGAAATTTTTACATAAGTTTATTCTATCCACCATGCAATTTTCAAAAAATGTCGACTTAAGTTGAACTATTTATAGGCATATGCAATTTTCGATCATTATTAGTTTTTTTAAAATTAATATCGATAAAAATGTATTCATTGGATGGTAAAGCTTGAAAATACAATACAATAGGGCTCCTAACATATTTTTACAATAGCAGTTGAAAAATAAAAGAAATTCATAGTCACAATTTTTTTTTTTTTTAAGCATTCAAAGTTTGAAGTTTGACAACATATGTAAAAATCACGAAAATTAGCAATTATTTAAAGCTAGAAATTTATAAAAAAATTTCTTTTTAAATCTAAGATTTGAAAATTTTTAATAATCTATAATATATCCTAGACAGATAAACCGTCTCCGCTCAGAATCGTTTTTCGTATATAATGATATAATATTATCATTGGAAAATTTAATTTTCCAATTTTATTTAATTCCATCCATTACAGCAACTCACTTGCAACTTAGTGTACAGCAGAGTGACAGCCACTAATTACCCGATATTTTTTATAATGTAACTAATAATTAAATACAATTTTATGTAATCTAAGAGATAAAGTTTATTATACTGTGTTTGTTTAATAAGTACGTATTCATAATGTTTAGGAAAAGACTTGATACCTACGTTTGCAACATTTGTTTTATGCCTGGGCATTGGTGTCGAACTCGGAATTTTAGTAGGTGTTGCCATAAATATAATGCTTCTTCTTATACCATCGGCTAGACCGTTTTTGCACATTGAAATGAAAAAGGTAATATTTGAATTATTTTTTAAGTTTTTTGAAATATCTTTGATTTTTATATCATGAAAATTAGGATTTTCTCCTTATTTTTTACCGAATAAAACTGTATAAATGTGTTATAATTAGTAAATTAATCACAAGTTTTCGATAATTTCAGTTAAGAACTGGTCTGGATTATTTACTTGTGACTCCAGAGAATAGTCTTTACTTTCCAGCTGTAGACTTCATGCGAGCCAAAACGGATCGAGCTGCTGTTAAAATGGGACAGTCTAAACTTCCTGTTGTGGTTGATTGTAAACATATACTTGATGCAGACTTTACAGCTGCTAAAGTAAGAATCAAAATAAAATAATACAGTATATTTTTGATTATCCCACTCTTATGTCAAATATCCACACTACAAAATTGTAAATACTACTATACGAAATAATAAATATAATTTTAATTTGTTTTATTAAAATAAATAATTTAAAATACACTTTAAGTAAGCACTTTGAAAAATGTAGTAGGTACCTATGTAGTATGAAGTATGTAGTTTGAAAAATAATATTAATTATTATTCTTAATTATATAATGTGTTCCGTAAAATAGGGTAAAATACTAAAAGCTCAAAAAGTAAAAAAAATGGGGTAAATAAAATTATTTATTTATGGTTTATTACAATTTTATTATTTTTTTTATGGATAAATTCTGTAGTATTAACAATAACACTTAAAATTAAATCTTAGTTACAGCTAGTTATGCTCAATTCTTTTAATGTTTTATTATTTTAAATTTTTATATTATCTTCTGAGATATTAGTCTTTAAATGCTATCAAAGTTACACAATATTATGAGCATAGACCTTATACTAGTTAGCATACCTACATTTTTTATCAAAGCGAGGCCTTATTTTATGAAAAATGTATTGGTACATAAATATACAGTTTGTCATGGTACTTTGGTCTTTGGTGGATACAAATATAAGTGTATCAAAGCCACCCCACAAAATCAAAGTTTGATTAAATATCCGCTTAATTCTCAATTACGATTATTGCATGATGAGGATAACCAATATTTTACTATATAATATTAGCATTAATATGTATAGGTAGTGAGTACTCTGAACTTTTACTCGAAAGTGTTAGGAACTTACTATTGATTTTATCCTTAACATTAATATTATACTATACTTAATAAATATTATTTATTTTGTTATTCAAGTTGAAATAATTTTTGTTACCGTCTAGGGCATTGCTGGATTGATAACAGACTTTAAAAGGCGAAAACAGCCGTTATGTTTTTATAATCCAAGAATAAGTGTATTAGCCGTGCTACAGGGCGTGTGTGTGGATGAAATTGTTCACTGTTTCACATATGACGAACTGGAACAAACCCTAAATGGTAATACCCAATAGCCATGATAACATTATAATATTCGTTTTATGTTTAGGCAGTAGATACTGTATGTAATAAATACTAAATAGTTAATATTAATACCTAAATAATTATATATGAACCTAATTAATATCATAATAGGACTTCAACTATTGTAGGAAAAAAAAACTTCTTTTATAAAATCAAAACACATGAATTTAATTGTAATTGAAAACCATTAAATTCTGAAATAAAATAAAAATTCATTTATTTTTAGATATCAACTTTTCTGGAAATCCAGCTGAATTAAAAGACATAGTACATACAACATCCCAGCAGTCACACGAAACTCCGCTTTTAAACAGAAGACAACATTAAACACACAATTTATTTTATAGTTTATTGTTTTCCTTCATAATGAATAATTCTATTGTAATTTAATTTAATTTATATAGAATCATCATATATGAGTGTTTTAGTTCATGTACAGTTTGTCCCGAAAGGATATACCCATTAGCTGTAGAGGGGTACTCACCGCCCGAATAGAAATAATTTTTTTTGCCGTTTTATCTATAAGCTAAAAAAAATTATTAAAAATCATGTGATTGATAAATATAAAATTTCGAAAGGTCAAAATTTTCAGCAAAATAAATCCTATAAAAAAGCTATTTTTATTTTTTTCAGAAATTAAAAAATTAAAAAAATTTTTTTTTACTTTTTTCCAAAAAAATAAAATACAAGTAGCCTTTGTATGTTTGAGCTTTATAAAGAAAAGAAAATATTTATTATCTCAGGAGATAAATGGGTCTGAATGGGATAAATCACCTCGCGGGACACTCTGTATAATGGATATAATTAAAATTTTTTTTATGAAATTTGTGTTAACATTCAATAATGACAACTTTATTTCATTTGTACAAATTTTGTCAAAAGTTAGAAATTAAGGATCATTTTTTATTAATATTTTATTATTTTCAATAATTGTAATTTATTTATATATTTTTCTAATAATTTGTACACTTGTTCGTTGTACTATACTTACTTGTATAGTTTATATGAATGTATGACAATATTTTTATAAATGAGACGCATAAATATTTTTCTAAGTTAATCAAGTAAAAAATGTCAAGATCATTTTTATAACTGACCACCTATTTTAGGTTTTATTTTTGAATAATGTTGCAAATAAATTGTTTTTATAGGTATTCATTTAAATATTCTATATAATTTATAATTTATTGCTGTATTACTCAATTCAAAGAATAAGCCAAGTTTAAAAATTATTAATAATATTATTTTTAGTATACAATATTTTTTGAATAGATATTAGTTTTTTTTGTGTTATGTGAAAATGTATTTCAATTTTTTTTATTTTACATTTTTTATTTCAAACACATGCAGGATAATTTTTGTTAATAATTATTACAATCACTCAAATGTATTAAATAAATATCCTAGGTATATTTTTGATTTCAGTTGTTTTTATTTTAAAGAAAAATGATAATATTCAAAATGTTTTCATTGTAATATTTTGTACCTTAGTCTAGAACATCCATGAATAGTTTTTATTAATATAAATTGAATAATTTATGGCGTTTAAAGTAAAATTATAAGCATTTCTAACAACTAATAAAAATTATTTAATTTTTAAAAATATGTTAAAGATTGAATGAGTAATATCTATATAGGTTAGGCATATTAGGAGTATTAGGAATAGTACTGTAGTAGTGTTTATAACTCTCAACAGTGATTTTCTGAATATTAAAATATTTCGCCTATTATGTTATGTTATATTATACATTCCAAAATTATCATAAACTGTTTAAATATTTTAGTTAAACATTTTTAATGTTTAAATTGATTAATAAGTTGTAACCAAAAGTTATATTTTATAATAGTAGGCAATTAGGTAATTAATTTAATGCAACAGAACAAACTATTACAGTAACCTCTGATATAATTTCCAACTACTTATCAGCGTAATGTCTGATTATTTCATTTAGGTACATCTTATTTAGATTAGAACGTATAATAGGTTATAGCTATAGGCTGTATTCGATTTCATGTAACTGTTGAAATATAATATAAAATCCGTTCCTATATTATGCAACATATTTTGTAGTGTGTCGAAAGTTATGTTAAAAACTTAAGTACCAATATTTTTTCTTTCTAGTATTGTTAGATGTTTTTTTTAAATTTATTATTATCATTATCAGCGATAATTTTTTGAAGAAATGTAATGTATTAAATTGAGTACAGACTACTGGATCCATTCATCATGGAGTAAATAAGATTAGGTTTATGTATCAACTATCAATTATATTGTGAGTCACTATAATACTAAGTAATAATTTAAATCAATTTTATTTATTTGTTTTCTGTGAATTGCAGAATAATATTAATATTAGTAATACTTATTAATAATAATTTATGTGTAGATATAAAACAACTACTCTTTTAACGATAACCTAGGTAGGTTGTACTTTTGTCCATATTTTCTTTTATGAACTTAAAAGATTTTACATTTGTAATGTGGTAGGCTTATTTCATTTTTTCCAATAACATTGAAATTATTATTTTATTAATATTTCAATATTTTAATAGTTGGTATATATTTATTTCTTACATTATTCATTATTGTTATTATTGTTATTAATTCACTAATTAATATTTAATAGATACTGACTTACCAATTTACCATAGCAAACGGTGTGAATAGATTAATGTCTCGTATATTATTGACAAAAGCATAAAATATTTTCAAATGTCTAAATCATGTCACTGTGGCTTTGTGTGTATAAAATATAAGTAGGTACGCAGTGTTGGGTAAATTACTTTTAAAAAGTATTTAAGTTACTATACTCGTTACTTAGAGATAAATGTAATTAAGTTACATTATTCGTTACTCTAATAAAATTGTAATGAAATTACTTTTCAAATTGAAAAGTAACTCATTACTTTCTCGTTACAAAAAATAAATATTTTTTTTTTATATTTCTTAACAATATTATCATTGTGCCTGGCAATAATGTTACTAGAATTACATTATCTATAGTAAATAGATATAATTTGAAAAAGAAATCAATATACTATACCTAATCAATATAATACAATATTATTATTTTATATTGATTTATGTTTTAGATTAACTTTACACAATAGTGTATCTTCAAAGTTTTTGTCACTCATACGTGACCTTTTTTTAGAACAAATGTCCCCTGAAACACAAAATAATCGCTCTACAGAAGCACTGGATGGTAAAGTTGTGTTGTATTTAATAAAAATATTCTTTACTAATGCCATTGAATTCAAAATTGTGAGATCAGCTGTATAAGGAGCTTTAATAAATATATATAGTATATTACTATACTAGATTGGTAAACATAATAATACCCGCATTATAGGAATATTATTTTTTCAATTCGCAAAAGGTAGGTACTTTATAATTCGAAACTATAACGCGTTATTCAATAGAAATCAAAAGTAATGTCCATTAAATTTTCGTTACTTGGAAATAATTCTAATGAAATTACGTAACGCGTTAAAAGCAAAGTAACGCCGTTACAGTAACGCGTTACTTTCGTTACGTAACTACCCAACACTGTAGGTACCTTACCTAATAATATACGTAGGTAACGTTTATTTAAACTTCAGATATCTGATTTCGCCCAAACTTGAACTTAAAATATCAATAAAAAAATTGTTTTTATATGTTTTTTGGTTCTAGTATAAATCTACTACATTTTTCATAAATAAATTATTTATGAACAATCTTGTTTTACATTTTCAAGTGTTGACTATAAAATAACTGAACATTTTTAACTAAAAATAATATAAAAATTTCACGATTTTGAAGAAATTATGTTGTTTAGATTTAAAATTTGATTGATTAGGAAAAAAAATACTTATTTTTGAATCGCTATAGCGATTATAGTTAAGTACTATAGTATAGTCTATAATAACAACTTATGAGGAACCTTTTTTTTGTAAAAATCATTATTTAATTATCAATTGTCAAGCTTTCTGACCAAGTGACAAATATGTCGACAATTAGATTATTATTATTTTATTTTCGTTTTAGGTATGTAATAGATCTTGTGTTACCATCACCTTTTATTTAGAACTTTATTGATTATATGGTTATAGTTATTGTGACCTTTAAGCCCTAATTTTAGATTAGATACTAGTTAGGTACACATATATTTTTATATTTAATGGGTCTTGATTGATTATATCAAAGCTTAATGAATTAATCAATACTGTAATAAATCTATGATATGTTATAACATAATAGTTACACCTCACGTAGTTTGTACATTATAGACATACCTAGTTACATGAATATTAGGCATGATGACAACTTTTGTGATAGGTACGCATACCATCCTTGCCTCGTCTATTATGGCGAGGTTCTCTGCTTCCATTGTAATATTATATTCTATTATATATTCTAATAATCGGCGCATCCGAGTTGGGTCCCGATTACCAGGGTTAAATCATAGGTGGGTACTACACTAGTTTTGGGTACAGGATTATTTTTAGTAAGTAATTAAGACTTTTAAGTAAATATACAATCAAAATGAAAAATATTGTCATTGATATTGATTAGCTATATTTTTAGATTTTAAGTTTTTGATATTTTCTTTCGTGAAATATGCCAGTAGGTACCCAAATATTTAAGATTATCAATACATAATATATTAAAATGAGAAGCTCAAAAACAATGAAAAAAAGAAACTATATTATACTAAAAGAAAAATTTATAAAAGACAAAATTAATGAAAAAAATTTAGGAATAAATATATATTAATAATAATCAATATATTTGATTTTGTAAAATTAATGTCTTATACATTTTTAATAACACGCGTGTGATATTTTTAACAATATTTTATTTTTATTTATGTTATTTAATACCTACCTATGTATTTTTATATTTGATTTATAAAATTTATAATATGTTTTTAATAGCAAAAAATGGGAAGGAAAATGATATTATGTAGTACTCATAAAAAATAAAATTAAAATAAGGACCCAACTAGTGTTGTACCTGTGACAATCTCGGACCCAAATAATGTAGTACCTGTAAAAATCCCAGACCCAACTAGTATGCCAAATTTTTATTCAGGACCCAACTCAGATGCAACCCTATTAATATTGTTGATTAGTGAAATGCGGAGAACTATGAACAATGGTTTTGTGCATTGAATAGTAGGGATGTGTGTAAACCGGACGAAAACTGTTTTTTTTTTTTTTTTAATATTATAATATATGGTTTTTAGTCATGCCTAGTTATAAGTTATTAATTATTATCATTCTGTATTAGTTGATTGAAATAGTGGGAGTGATAATAGGAGTAATCTATACATGTAAATATAAAATAATTTCATTAGGTAATCGTATAATAACATTTTAATATTTTTAGATCTGGGATTGAAATCGATTTTAAAAACAGTTATAAATATCGATAAATATCGTTAAAAATCATCTAAGAAATCAAGTGATACCTAGCTATATTAAAAACAATTATATTTTGTATGATTTATATTGAATTTGAAAAAAATTTAAACTGATAATTAAAAAAAAAAAATTATCGTTTAATAATAATTATTAAATATACAAATTGATTTAAAATGAAGGCTAACTTTATAAATTTTTATTAGCAAGATCATGTAGTACCTAACTCACAAAAATTAAGGTACTAACTAATGGTTTGATTAAAAAATTTAAATAATTTTGTTATGATAAAGAAATTTAATTTGCATCGGTTTGGATCATGTGTTCAAAATGTTAAATCATTTTGAATAAAAAAAAATTAAAAACTGATAAAACTTAAAATGTATATAGGTACCCGTCAAGAATTTACTAAAATTGAAAAAGTGCTTCAATGGAGGCATAGTAAACTTATTTTACTTTTAAATGTCTTTAGATATAACCATGTTATGGTAGAAATCTTATACAGTGAAACCTCTAAATACCGGACACTCTCGGTCGCTTAAATGTCGTCCGCTATTTGGAGGTGTCCGTTATTAAGAGGGGAAATACAGTGAGTACACATTTCACAATTCCCAAAATTCCGTCCATTATTTGTGGAGGTGTCTGCTATTGAGAGGTGTCCGTTAAAGGAGGTTTCACTGTATGATAAAAATCAAAGTCCAAACCATAATATTTTCGAAAATGGTTTTGAAAAAAAATGGTACATATCAATTATTTGTAGAGGTAATATACTTATAATCACAACGTTTATGGTATAAGTAAAGTAGATACTATACCAAGTGGAAGTTCCTGCAATCATTTTGGAAGGATCGCGTAAGAGATCTCAAAATCTTAGGAGTACTGCTGGATAGATATGACATAAGCACATGACATCATGTAGAGTAGTATGGAGAGTTATTGTAGAAGTGGTAATACCATTTTGCCTCAATTACTTAAAATAATAAGTAAATTAACAAATAATATTTTAAATAGAATACATAGATGTGTAGGAACCTGTCTACCGTTAAAAGCTGAAATAGGTGTTTGATATCAAAATCAGAAACGAAAAAAATTAATACTGGTATGTAAACACCTATTAGAATTTGGAAAAACTATTTTCAGAAGACTTAGGTCATATTATGTTAATGTAGATGATACGAATTTAATTTATAATAAAACATGTAAATATTTTTTTTCTAGGGTGGTAACATTTTATTCTTTTAATTACTTTCTGTAATAAGTGTAGTAGGTACCTACTTGTCTATTTATCTATCTATACCTATCTAAGCTACCAAGTGAAATATTATTCGGAAATAATTATTGCAAATGTGAAAAATTTTAAATTAGACATTTTGCATTTTTCTTACGATTTAATGGAGTTGTTTGTTAATGGCGATCGAAGTATAATTCTATATAAAAACAGTTATCAAACAACACTCATATTTTTTTGACATTTTACGATAAAAATGTATTTTAAAATTATAATATTTTTCTATGCTTATTACTTTGACATTCGTTTTGGATACAACTCTTTAATTTATCTTTATGCTAATTTTTAATAAGTATCGAATACATTAAATAATTTTATCGAGTACTCAGTGACAATACTCGGGTGGTTTCGTGCGTTTATTAACTGACATAACTGACTCGACTATTGAGTAGTTCAAGGTTCAAGAACAATAATATGTGTGCACAATACCACTTTTCAGTTTATTGCTTTAGAAAACTATGCAACATGATAAAATACTAATATCGAGTTTTAAATTTCATTTTCAGAATATGACCTCATATCAAGCCCAAATAAATGTAGGAGCTACAGCCCTAGACAATAAAAGTTTAATCATAAAATATAAAATAGATAAAATCATTTTTGTTTTCAATTCTGATGAGGTTGATGATCGTTTTATATACAACCAATTTTACGTTGCAGTAGGTACGCACTACAGTAAAACAGCTTGATCGCAAATCATTTTTATACTTATTTAATACACGGGTTAAATAGAATATATAGGTAAATATAAGACAAATTACAATACTTAAAATACAATATTTTTAGTATATAATTATAACCCTTATAATATTTATTATTTAGTAACCATTTTGTTTTTTTTTTATTGATCTTACAAAGTTCGTATTATTTTAGATTCTGAACGGAGTATTGTTTATTCAATGATGTGTGTTTTTTTTTGTGCCTGTGTACAGCATAACTAGTCGAAATAATGCTTCAATTTTAAACTTTTGAGGTGGTTTCCGATGGAAAAGTGAATATCCTTGGTGCATTATAGAGGTCAAAAATAAACATTTTCCAACAGTTTTCAAAAAAATCGAGAAAAACAAAAAAAACGGGAAGTTTTACGCAAAACCAGTTTTTGACCAAATTGATTTTTTTATATGGTTGTAATTCAAAACTAATCACTGTAAATACTTGAAATTTTTCACCAAAGGTTTATGTTAGTGTTATATATATACAGTTTGATTTTCAAAATATTTTGACTTTTTTTGAGTTATTTATAACCACTTAAATTTTCGAATTTTATGAGAATTTTTTTTGAAGTGTCGGTAAACAAATGTTGGATGACCAAAAAAACTTGAAAATTTAATATAAGGTTCCTTATAAATTGTTCTTATTGTAGCTAAAAAAAAATTAAAATCGTAAGTCACAATTTTTTTATAAGCGTTTATAGTTCAATTTTTTACGAAAACGGGAAAATTTGCAAGTAATTTTGAATTTGAAAAATCATAAAATTTTTTGTATTTATAACTTAGGATTAAAAATACAACACTAAGTTCTCCATAAGTTTTCCTTCAAGTAGATATAGAGAAAACTTGAAGCATCATTATAGGAAAAATTCTAAGTGCGTTTGAATTTTAAATTTTTACAAAATAGCGTAACGATAACCATTTATCCTCAAACGATTTTAAATATTTGTTATTATTCAAAAAGTATAAGTCGTAGATACTTGAAAATTTTACTAGTTATTTAGATTGGCATTTTTTTTACACGATTTAATTTTCAAAATATTTTGATTTTTTTGAGTTATTTATTATAGACAACTGAAATTTTCAATTTTTCTGAAAAATTTTTTTTGAAGTGTCAATAAAATTTTTTTGGCCCTATCAAAATACTTGAAAATATAATACAAAGTTCCTCATAAGTTATTCTTATAGTGATTAACAAAATTATAAGAATACATAAGCACAATTTTTTTTATTAGCATTTGAAATCCAAATATTGACAAAAATTCGTCAAAACCATGAATATTTGCAAATTATTTTGTAGTTAAAAATTCATAAAATTGTTTGTATTTATATCTAAGGTTAAACAATTCAACACTAAGTTTTCCATAAATTTTGCTTCAAATGGCTATAGAGAAAATTTGAAGCGTCATTATAGGAAAAATATTTTAAGCATTTGAGTTTTAAATTTTTATGAAATCACGTAACGATAATGATTGATCCTCAAACCTGCAGGTACATAATATATGCATATCTATGATAATATAAGGTATTATGAATTATGATAACTACATGCAATGTTTTTGGAAAACTTGATTAACCATGCATTATGAAAAATGCATCCTAATTGAAAAATAAAATATTTGTTTCAAGATAGAATATATTACAGTATTTAAATATAATATACCCTAGACTGACAAATCATCTCCGTTCAAAATCGTTTTTCGTATACAATGATACCTATCATTGCATTCAAATTTAACCTACCCTACTCAGAAGTCCATCCCACCCCCTTATGTACAGCAGAGCGATACCCACTTACCCGCTTTTTAAAATTGTATACATAATTGTTTACACTTTACAACGTCTATTTCTTGTACGCAATAGTTTTGCTTTTAAACATTTTCTTTATTATTCATCAAATAGGTATATCAGTATACGTACTTGTTTTGCCATAAATCTATATTTGAATTTTTTTTACACCCTACTCTTAAAATCTTCGAAAACATTTCTCGATTTGTTATACTTAATCACCAATTTAAGTCACACTTTCAAAAGTTAAGAAAATAAAAAAATCCTATCATGCGTTTTCCTTCGAACCACAATATAATGTTAAGGTGATCGCGAAATTAGCTATTTAAGTAATACTATAAATATTACACACATCAAATAGCTATAACTTGAAAACTGAGACAGACTGCCCAATCGTAAGTATACCATATCGTTATTAAAATGTATAAATGATAAATCATATAAAAGAATAATATATTATCATGTTTATTTAAATTATTTTTATTAAATAAGTAATACATAATTCTGTATTAATTTTAAAAACCGATACCACCATTTACAAATTATAAAAAAATAATATTTACATATTTACGTATTTCGTTAGTTTGCTTCGAAATGCAGTGAGCTGAAATCACAACGCAAATAAGTTCATACCACGAAACCAAAGATTATGATGTATCACAAGTACTCGGTCGTTAATAATTATCAACCCATCGATAATTATTACAGCGTTCTATTAAATAAAATTAGAACTGCAGTTGATTATTTGTTATCATGAGGATAAGACGGTTTACATAGAGAAGTTTTAGTAAAAATAAACACACAGGTTTGTTGAACTTAATTAATTTAAATTTAAAGATAATTTACTTTGTTTTAAAATTATATTGCCATATAGTATTAGATCAATAGATTAAAATTAATAGGTAACTAATAAGTGAATACAATTATAATTTAAGATATTTTAAATTATAATTATTTGTATATAATTGTATACATTGTTTTCTGAACAAATTATTTAAACATATCCATTTATTAATATAATAAAGAAATAAATTACTAATCATAAAAGTTATTTATATAATATATATTTTCTTATTGACGGAAAAACTCCATTAACTAAATAATAAACATTTAAATAAAATGTCTAGGTAGTATAAATCATGTACAATAAAAAACTATAGCTAGCACAAATTATATTAAAATTAACATTCCATGAAACATAATTCATGATATTAATTAATTATAAAGTAAAATTAACTTCCGCAGTTTACTATATTATTAAATTAAATATTAAATATTCTCAGAAATAGTGGCTGATACTGCACCGTCAATACTTAGACTCATTTTCCATAATCAATTATTTATCATTTAATTCAAATTTAGGTATTTAACACATCAATATTACAGTTACAAGTTATCTATATAGTATATATGGTTGTAGGTATATTTAATGGCGAGGTTTACTGGAAACCTATTGAATTTTTTCTATGTTTCTAGATTTTCAAAAGTAAAGCAGTGTTTCTACAATGGACAAGAGACTAATGAATATCAGCATATTAGGTTTAGGTTTTATGTTTGTCTTTACATCGTTTTTGACCGTGAGCAATATCGAGGTAACAATAGTATTCAAATATTAGTGTAAATATTATACTTTAGTAAGACAGCAATGAAAAAAGTAAATTATTAAAATCAAGCTTAAATAATTCGGTATTACATAAGTTCTTTTGAGATAGGTAGGTACTTACTGTAGCGTAGCCAGAATTATGAAATAAGGATGTGGTTAAGTATAAATATTTTCAGTTTTTGTATATAAATAATACCCGGAGGCAAAAAAGGCAAAAAAGTAGTCTTGGATATTAAAGAAACATTTTTGTATAAAAATTATTTATATATTATGATTATTAAAAGAAAGGCTAATATAAATACTCATACTTGTGTACGTATTTAGAATATTCATGATGTATTTTTATTTTTTATTAGCCTTTATAAAAATTTTGTTCAATAATTAAAGCATCTTAAATCTAAACCAAATAAAATTAACAATATGTGAATAATATTAACGAATTATATATAAAAAAATATTTATATATAAATTATAACACAAAGTTCACGATGTAATATTATTTAAAGTAATAAAATGTTATGTTGGTTTCAGAAAGCAGTTTTGAAAAGTATCGAAAAAGACAATCCATCATTTACGGGTGACGGGTACACGAGTCTGTGTATTATATATGGCGTGTTTGCTTTGTGCAACTGGTTGGCACCGGCAATAATTGGAGCAATTGGTAGCCGGAAATCTATTTACTTGGGATCGATATGTTATGTGTACGTATATACTGAAATGTATAGATTATTGATACATGATGATTTTAGATGTTTAGCACAATTCACTATTCATATTTCAGTCGGATAGTTAGAAATTCACCTAATGATGTAATGTCATGCGGGCATACATAATATTTACAGATTGTTTTTGACACCGTTCCTCTGGCCGTCCAACATGCTGCTGTACACCACGTCTATGTTGCTTGGTTTCGGCGCTTCAATCATTTGGACTGGACAGGGAACTTACTTGACCATGAACTCGGACTCGTCGACCATATCTAGAAATTCAGGAATATTTTGGGCCATGTCAAAAATAAGGTATTTTTATGTTGTGTTGTACTTACATTGATACGTTCTCATAACAAATAAGTCCAAAATTAAATGATTGACTGAAAAGAAAAACTCAGATTTTGACAATACTTGATGTCATCAAATAGGCACACTTTATATGGTATAAAAAAGGATGTTTTATAAAAAATAGGATGCCTAAATATGCTTCAAAATGTAATCCAAGTTTAAAAACTGCATGAAGAAAAAATGAAGTTGAGTTTAATCGGTGAATAATCCGATACCAGTGTTCAGTATTATGTGCAGTAAGATTAGTAGTCAAAGAGTGTTGATTACCTCCGTCTCAACGAGGGATTTCATCTATTTCTCGAGGGTTACTCTTCAAACAGCTCATACGTACCTATAGACAACGAGATTAGATGTGGTAAGGTGTACCCATCTGCAGCCACCTAAAATAGCCGATGATTAGTAATCATAGCAACAAATTTTATTTATGATAATATATCGACTTTAACTTTGAACCTCAACTATAAATTATAATAATTATGTTTGATACTTCATGATTATATGTATGAGAAGGACATATTGAAGGGAGACAGGGATGATTTTGTCTAGATTAACCCAACTATCCATGTAAAATTCCTGAATGCAATATAATTGATCATTTTCACCTGTATAACACCTTTCTGACTGTAAAGATGCATTCATATTTGTTTGTTTATTTATATTTTATATTATTTTGATTTTCATGTCCCGTGCATACGGAACATACCCATAGCATATGCATTGGAAACGTTTTTATGATATTGGTTCTCCGAAACAAGGCTGAATTGAACGAATCCACAAGGATGTTTGTGTTCACTGTGTTGGCAGTGGTGTGTGGTTTTGGAACGCTGATACTGATGGTATTGCGCCCGTCCGTGGATGCCGATGGCAAGGAAAATGAAATCAATTTACAGAAACCAATAAACGTGATTCCAAAACAAGAGCTCAAGGATTCGATGAGGCTTTTGATGACCAAAGACATGCTCTTGTTAAGTACATTGTTCTTGTACACCGGTAGGTTGAAATGCGACAAGAGCACATAAAATATATTATGTCACCGCACACATGTAGATGACATAATTAACAAAAAAATAGGTGGTTTATTGAATTATTATTGTATTTATTGGTTGCAGGTCTTTGGTTTTTAGGGTTTGTGTACAAAAAGTAAAGCTAGCAAAAACATTATAAATATAATAGTATTAACGAGTAATTATTCACTAAATAAAAAATGTTTAACTAAGTACCTATTCAAAGAAATAGACACTATAATTCAGCTTCGACTTACATCATATATCATTAAAATAAAACACACGTGTAAATGATTTGTACCCTCAATATATATAAGTTAAAGCTTAGTATAATTTAGGTAGCTAGGTGTAATCGGGTAATCCCATCAAAAGATATTTGTACTCCCAACGGAACAAAGTTCCAAATTAGCAAAAAAATATTTAATCAAGACAATTACTGACTGCTTCCTCTTTTTTTTTTTTTTTTGTTAGCCCACACGTCCTTCCAACCACTAAAACATTATTTTTGTCTAATTTTGTTTTAAATAACTAAACTTAATCCACTCACAGGTTTGCACGTATCGCTTTACAGTGGTGTGTACAGTTCGTGTATCGCGTTTACAAAGTCTATAGGTACTAACACCAAACAATTGTTGGGCTACACTGGAATACTGGTCGGAGTCGGCGAAGTCATAGGTTCGAATACACTTTAATTATTTTTAAACACATTAAATATCTCAGCCCGTCAGTGGTGATCATGCATGTGGTTGATTTTTTAACATCAAATATTTGATCATAAATATTTTAATTTATGTTTACAGTTTTATATCCATGTACAAATTATTATAAATATTGAAAACTAGGTCATTGGGAATCTATCCTTTTCATCGCACGTTTTACCACCATTGATATATCTTATATATTATGAGGCAGATATCATACAAGATTGTGATAAACATATAACATTGTATGTGATTATTACAGGTGGTTTGTTATGCAGCGTTTTGGGTAAAAAGTCTGAGAGATCCAATTCAAAATTCAGTGGCCTGAGTCGTTCCACCGTGATAATTATCAGTTTTTTCATCAACATCGTAGCATACGGCTTGATCTTTGTCAATCTACCGAATGATTCTCCATTCGGCGATACTAACACCAAATCGATTTTAAAACCTAAGTATGGCATTTTTTCTTAAATCCATCATTTAAAATTTGTGTTAAACGATCTAATTGTTTTACTATATAATATCTATAATGCAGCGTATCACATGTAACACTAATTCAATTTTTTTTTAATCATCTAAAACCAACTTTTACAGCTGTGTTCATCAGAGTATAGGTACCTACTGAATTTACTGCTTATTTATAATTACATATTACTTATGTGAGATCTTCATAATAGCTAGATATTATAATATAATATTTGTTTATAAACTAGAATTCATTTAACGCAAAACATTCATTGTTTTTGAAAATTTTATTTTTACTCATTTTTTAAAATTATACTTTTACAAATTTTTATTGCTATAGGTTTATAAGTTTTTTTTTATTTGAATGAATATATAGATTTTTTAATTCATTTAATGCAACAAAATGTTAATATTATAACGTATTATTCAGAGTACTTTGATGCATAAAACTTAAATTAGTTAATTAATTATAACTTCTTAAGGTTTAGATGAGTGGTGTAGTGGACAAACAACATTTTGAGTTGTTTAAGTAGTGTTTAACGTTACTTATCTAGTTTAAATACATTTGACTTAATATTATATAATACTCCATCTAAAATTCGATTTTTATTCATATTATTATTGAGTGGGATCACTATGCTGTATATTAGGCGTCAATTCGATCGCTGTAATGGATGAGGTTAAACTTTAATTCAACGATGAAATATAATAGATACAGCTCAAAAAATGCCAAAATATTTTGAAAATATAATCATGTACCTATTAAAATGCTAGATTAAACATTTGAGGGTAGAACACACATATTGTAAAATAAATAAATTCATCTCCCCATTTAGAACTTAAAATATATGTTGATAATATTAATAAGACTAAAAAATTAAGCGGGTAAGTCATGGATTTCGCTCTGCTGTACAGTGGGGGGTTAAGTGGGTTACTGTAATGGATAGAATTAAATTTGAATCCAATGATATTATATTACTGTATACGAAAAATGATTCTGAGCAGAGTCTGTTAATCTCATTATCTGTCTAGGATATATTATAGATTATTAAAAATGTGCAAATCTTAGATTTAAAACGTTGCTCAAATGTTTTGAAAATTTTACCATGTCTAGGAAAGGCTGATATAAGTAAACAACTCACATTTCAAGTGTTTACAAATGTTTTTAACCGAATTACAACAAAAAAAATTCCCAAAGTTAAAATGTCTATAAATAGCTCAAAAATTGCTAAAATTTTCCAAACTTTAAACTGTAAGGAACAAAATCCAAAATCCAAAAATAAAAATCTCTTGTCATTTTTTATTTGAAGCAATATTTCTTGTAGAAAACATCGTCCGTAATTATTTAATATTATAAAATCGTGAAATCCTACGTTTTTTCTTCTATAATCGCTTTTATTTCGAGTACCCTTTCGAAAATCGAAAAAAGACTTCTCTAAAGTACCAGTTCAAAAACATTACCTTTCAGAAAAGATGCAATACTTGATACTTTTGAGCAAGTTTATAGGGAGAAAATGTGTTTACAGAATAAAAAAGAAAAAGAAAAAGAAAAAGAAAAAGAAAAAGAGATAAGCATCATTGTAAAACTAATACGTTCCTCGTTCCAATCAGAATCTAAAATTACAATAATAAAAAATATAAGACATTTTTTTTCTTCAATAAAATAATTTTGTAACAATTACATTTTCTGATATACCTATATAAAACAAAAAATATTTTCAAGTATATTAATAGATTTTAAAATAATGAGCAAATTAAAAACATTCGATTTTTTAAAAAGACGTTTCTTCTAACTTCATAACGATTATGTAGTTGCAGGGGCTTGTTTTTTTTCTCGTTTTTACGGCCATCAGTATTATGTTTGATTGTGTATTGTTTGACTCTAAATGGATAGCTTTTTGAGGGTGTTTATTGGTTATAGCTATGCTTAAGAAATGTGTGTTCTTATTCACAGTATCGTTTCTATTTACTTTATAGTCCCAAGTTTTTTCCCAAGCTACACCGTTTTCACCAATGTTTTTCTTATTAGTCGTGAAGTTAAATTTTATTATATGTATTTTGTTTATTTCGCCATGTGAAGTATTACCACGTTTGAGGTTCTTGATTACATTTTATTTAAATTAGACACGTATTATATTTAAGAAAATAGTTTTATAAACAGTTGGCTCTGTGTGTTAATTTTTTTTTATCGTATCTAACATTTATTTAGTATAGGCATATTATTAATTTCAGTCAAAACTTGGCTGTATTTTGCGGGTTCCTTTTGGGTTTAGGAGACAGTGGTTTCACCACGCAAATATACAACATAATCGGAGTGAAATACTCGAATAACAGTGCTTCCGCCACGTCACTTTTCATGTTTATGCAGGTAATATTCTACATTCACAAAGAAATCGATTTTTAGTTTTGAAATTTATTTTTTTATAATTTAATCCGACTGTTTTACAGGCAATGTCTGCAGCCATTAGTTTCTTTTACAGCAATCAGTTTGGAATTTATATACAACTAATCATATTGGCAATAGTTATGACCATTGGCACTTTATCGTTTCTCAAAGTAGACAAATGTATTTCCGTTTAATAGAATAAGAATAACAATGAAGATATTATTAAAATGGCCAAAATCCATTCAATTATAACGTCATTGATAATATAATTATAAAATATTTTATGACTGCTTATATTTTATAATCAATTAGAATAATTAGATACTTCACTATGTAGAATAAGAACGACTTCCAAATTGTAGGACTAGCAGGCACTTACGTAAAATCATAAAAGATGTTTAAATCTTAACAAATTTAGTCTACCTACCAAAAAAGTTTTTTTTCAACCTTTAGGTTGGTTTGCAGCTACTCTTTTCATTCTTCGCAGTCATTGACAATTTTTTTAGTTCTCTATTTCCCACCTACCTGCCCGTTGAAAAATTTAGCCAATATAAATTTCACATTTAAAATATTTAAGAAAAAAGACAGTTATTAATCAAAATTAAAATCAATTATTTTCTATTTTTTATTTTTCATTTTTTTTTATAAGCAAAACGTAAAAATTATAATACAGATCTAAAAGTTGATTTAATTTTTATCATAATACATGCCACCATTTAATATTATTGAACGTCGATATCATACCATGCCACTGCGGTAAAAAAAATAATACGTTTAGAAACATATTATGGATAAGCAATAGGCAATATATAGTGGTAATAACTATAGTAACTAATATTACCAAATTTTTGAGCCCAGTAGGAGGTTTTCAATAGGCTACAGCACACTATAGTTATTAGCACTCTGGCCACTACTGCCCAATTGTGAACAACACGATACTTTAAAAATAAAATAGATTCGGAACATACAACCAATAGAAATAAAATTATTACCATCTCAGCTCAAGAAATATTGTAATGCAATCTGTCTTTTTGGCTCAATAATAAAATTAACATCACAGTTACTATAATTATATGCACGTTTTATGCTAGAGACATCTAAATAAATAAACCAACTGACCCGAGAATAATTTGCAAACAAAATTAATAATTTGTTATATTATATTCATTAAATTTTAAGTATGTAATGTTAACTTTATAGTGTAGCCTCGTCATAGAGTAATATTACACAATGACTGACATTGATTAATTTTCTAATCGAAATTTATGAAATAGAATTTTGAATGTTATGAATATAATAATAATAAAAATAATTTGTGTGTATTACTTCTGTATGTTATAAATTATAGTGTAATGTTGTAACATACAATTCATCGATTGTGTATTAAGTCACAAATATTTTGTAAGTTTTTAGATCTCTAAACATAAGTTTAGAACACCTTAAATCACTTTTGCATCCGTTAGTCTGACTGACCAGTAACTGAAGTTACCAGTACATAGTTACTTACTATTGTTGATATGATATTTATTTATTTATTTATTTATTTATTTATTTATTGTTGTTGTAATTACTTAACTCAGTTATGATTGTTTGTAATGTTTGTATTAAGATATTAAAATACGACTGTAATTTTAAGTTATTACATATTATTGTACAAGTATTTAATAGACATATGTAGATTAAAACTATTCAAAATATTAAGGTTACCGGCTAAATTTTTTATTAAATTGTATTTAGAATCATAGTTTATTTTTGTCTTAAAATACCTAGTTATATTTAGAAATCGAGAATTGAGCCACACTAATTATTGATTTTTAATTGTATTTAATTATTAAAATCACTTTTATACAATATTTTCTATGATATTTATATACTTTTATTATTTTAATTTTTTAAGATTTTCATTATTTCATTATCAGTTTTAAGCAAAATAGTACATGGAAATTATCTCGTAAGTACGTTGCTGACTCGTTAAAATGAAAGTACCTATATAGATGTTATATTATCGTGACAAGTTAAAACAACATTAGTGATCACTGATCAGTTACCAATTCATCAGTATTTCAGGTTATGTAAAGATAATTCGTCTGTATTTCATAAAATTTTAATTGTATTACCTACTGACTAAATTAAATTGATTGATGACATAGGTATACTATACCTAGGCAGTATACTATACCATAGTATACTATACTGAATAGTGATTAAGATGTTTATAGGCTGCGTAAAATATTACTGTATTTTTCTAGCCGATTTATAGTTACTATGACAACCAAATAATAATACAAATTAAATTAATATTATAAAGTTATTTAAAGTTTATGTTCCTAGGTTTCCACTAGCAATCCATGATTATCAATAATAGAATAACGTTACCATAGCAACCTCGTTTAACTTCTTAGGTTCTAAGCATAAACGAAAAAAATTCATAATTTATAATTTTATAATAACTTATTAGTAGGGTTCAGATTTGAAGGCAAAAACCTTTTTGTTAATAATCATAATAGAAAAATAATTTTTATATAAAAATATGTTTTATTTTATTTCTAAGACGACGAATGTACTTTTTTGCCTTTTTTACTTATAAATGTCTTTTTGCCTTTTTTGAATTTTGTACTTATAAATGCCTTTTTATGTTTAATATTCATTTGGTTTAATAATTTTATACACAGCTTACTTATTATCGGTATAAATCGATAAAAGGTTGTGAAGACGGTGCATTATCGATGTTATGTAGTTTCTGTAGTGATCTATCCGTTACCGTCTTATCGAGTATTTTATTTGTCTATAACAGTACCCGTACTAGCTATTTAAATATTAAAATATGTTCATAATGCATAGATTCAAAATTGTTTGTCAGTTCACATTCGTTGACCGAAAATGTCGTTTAATAATTTTTCTACGATATTATTTTATTCCGTTTTTTTTTTTTTTTTTTTTTTATGTATGCTGAAAGTTAAACAAAATCACAATTCTTAGTTGATTTTTTTTAATACCAACAAGTTATTGCATTTATTTTTGTAGAATATTTCTGAATTGCTTTTTTATATAAATTAAATGCCTTTTTTGATTTTTTTACATTTTAAATGTTTTTTTTATTGACTAGGTATGTTGCCTTAAAATCTGAACCCTACTTATTAGTTATTAGTTATTACATCCTATGTCGAGCAAAATCAGTAGCCGCAATATATATATATATATATATACAGGATGTCCCATCAGGTTACCCATTGCAATATCTCACGAAATAATGGAGATATCAAAATTCTGGTTTTATAATAAGATTCACAGGGATGAGAACTACAACTATTACATACAAATGAGTTAAGTTAAAATCAAGTAAAATATGATAAAATAATATGATTATTTTGTATGAATTAGAAATAAAATTAAAATATTTATAGCAAATATGACTATGGGCCATAAGATGAAATTATTTTTTTTGTATATTGTCATAAAAATATCGATATTGACAACATAAAAACATTTTTTTTCTAACAGTAATGCATATATTTTGTCTATTCAATTCGCCTTGTAACAAAGTTTGAAATGGATAATAATATACTAATTTTTTCTGAAAACTGACGGAATATTTTGTAGGAGAAATCTGAAAACATCAAGAAAAAGATTTTTTTAATGTTAAATTTAACAATTGTTATTCGTTTCAATATAATATCATAGTAGGTATATTATATTCGCTTACATGATAAATAAGTTGCGTTCCATACACTTTCTATTAACTTGGGCAATCATAATAATTTTAACAACGATATAGGTAAGTTGAATATGTTCAATAACCTATATCATTTTATATTATGTTTCCCGAACGTCAGTTACAGAATCACCCAATTTCAATCCAAATTCTTCAGTATACCTTTAGAGAGCAAATTCAATTCTTATGGTAATATGGTATTCGCGCAAGAACCCTTACAATACATATTAAGTTGTTTCCACGAGCGTTCTTTATGCAATGTTGACAACGTGTGCCGTCTAAAATCTTCTATTCAATAATAATATAGGGAGTCTATTTTTTATTCATTCACACCGAAAACTCGCATAAATTATAGCACATTATACTTAATACCTTATTTACTTTTGCAATTCATGCATGCATCTCTATAATGCTTTCGTGCATGTATTTTTTTTTTAAATATGTTAAAATATTATCTAACATATATTATCTTAATGTAATAACTATACACAATTAATATAATTGATGTAATCTAATAAATTCTATTTCAATAACATAGTATGTATCAAACAAACATTGTGTTTAGTTTCATTGTAATATTATGCCCTTGAAATTAATTTGTTAAACATAAATACAATTATGTTGATCTATTGATTTTTTGGTGTATTGATCCTTGAATAATGAGTAATTACTTTTGAATTTTATATTTTAATAATATTGTCATTGATATGTAAAGACAACATTTATTCAAATACTTGGATCGACCAAATGCTAACAAAATAGAACATAGGTGTGAACGTACTCAATATAATGATTCATTCACGATCGTCTTCGCACTTGGATTCAGAATTTGTAATATACGTAGTGATATCTACTTGAAATTTTGCATGTACCTTGGTCTTAAAGGATTAAATATTGTTTTGCTCACCAAAGAACATTATTAAAGGGATTTGTGATTCATTGAATACTTATCTATCTCTTCAGTTTTCAAGTTCCTATTTTGGTCTTATGTGTTATTCAGTGGTAAGGTAAAATACGACACGCATTAACTTTTAAGTGAATTACTTACCGTACAAAATAATGAAATACTTTATTTAACCATTTTTCCGTGACATGGAAAAATAATAATAGCTAGCGTATTTGTTATTTTCGAGTTTCATTGATGGCATGTATTTATTTGAGAATATCGGTTTCTACGGTTCGCGGACGTGCCAGTATCTATACTATTTTAAATACATCTCATAATATATTACACAACGTAGAATGACATTAAAATTGTATGGTCACATTAGTTTATTTTAAATTTAATTCTTATATGTAAACAATAATATTCTGTGCCTATTTCGCCATAATTCATGCTTGTTGGTAAAGTTTAATCATTAATTTCCCTAATTCCAATTTAATGAAATATTATAGTTTATAACATACTTAAGCAAGACAATTACCGTTCTAAGTAGTTATCTCAGTGACTGCACTGCCTAAACAATCGGTAGCCTACAATTAGAATAACTTACTTCTTTTATGTTTCGTATTTTATAATTAGGGTTCAAGTATTTTATGCTTATCATGAATCATCCTGTTTAATTTCAACATATTACACATTGTATGTGACACATTATATAGATAGGTAATAGATTATGATTAATTGATAATTATTAAAATCTATCATATTAGTATTTGGGTAAATGCATTAGTAGTTGTAGTTGATGAGTGTATATTTATAAATACAATTTGTTTATTATAATATTATAAATACAATTTGTTTATTATAATATTATAAAAACAATTACATATAAAATACATTTATGTTTTTATTACAATTATGATTTCATAATATAAAAAGGCGGGTAAGTCGTGGATGTTGCTTTGCTGCACAGTAGGTTAGGTACAAGTGGTTTACTGTAATGGATGGAATTAAATTTGAATCCAATGATATTATATCATTAACTTATAAATGCCTTTTTATGTTTAATATTCAATTGGTTTAATAATTTTATACACAGCTTACATATTATCTGTATAAATCGATAAAAGGTTGTGAAGACGGTGCATTATCGATGTTATGTTTCTGTAGTAGTCGCCGACTATGCTGACGATAAAGCTATAATCTCAATAAATAATGACCCGGTTATTGCCTCCCACCATCTTCAAAATCACCTCTCCCTCATGGAAGAATGGTACACCAACTGGCGGTTGAAAATAAATCAGTCCAAATCCATACATTGTACTTTTACCCTTAGACCTCCTACCTGCCCAGCTGTCTCCATTCATGGCATCCCTATTCCAAACTCACAAACAGTTAAATATCTTGGACTAACTTTAGATCGTAGATTAACCTGGGCCCACCATATTAAGTCTAAACGAACAAACTTAAACGCTCGTTTACGCCTTCTTAAAACATTTATTAACAATAACAAATTCACTAATATCAACTCAAAACTGCTCATATATAAATCTTTAATCAAACCAGTCTGGACTTATGGAATAGAGTTATGGGGTAATGCAAAAAAATCAAATATAAACAAAATACAAACTTTTCAAAACATAGCACTCAGGAAACTTCTAAACGCTCCTCCTTACGTCTCAAACCACACTATTCACACTGATCTAAAAATGAAACTGGTACATGAAGAAGCTATAGATCATTACCAACGCTTCCACAATCGTCTTTCCTCAAATAGCAACCCGCTAATACGTAATCTTGCAGTCCATACTATTCCTGGTAACCCACCCAGACGTTTAAAACGTAAATGGTGTCGCGACCTACTTGTTCACCCCCCTGCCCTCAACTAATCATTTACAGAGTATCAGTTGTTTAACTAATTATTCTAAAAAATAAAAAAATAAAAAAAAAAAAATTTAAAAAAAAAAAAAAAAAATCAATCAATTTGAGTGTCATTAGTGGATGACTTCTCACGTCAAGCGTATCATGTTGTAAATTCTCTAACCATATAAACTTATTGTGCCCCTAAGGTATAGATTGTTTATCTCAAATAAAGAAAAAAAAAAAAAAAAAAAAAAAAATGTTTCTGTAGTGATCTATCCGTTACCGTCTTATCGAGTATTTTATTTGTCTATAAAAGTACCCGTACTAACTATTTAAATATTAAAATATGTTCATAATGCATAGATTCAAAATTGTTTGTCAGTTCACATTCGTTGACCGAAATTGTCGTTTAATAATTTTTCTACGATATTATTTTATTCCGTTTTATTCCGTTTTTTTTTTTTTTTTTTTTTTAAGTATGCTGAAAGTTAAACAAAATCACAATTCTTAGTTGATTTTTTTTAATACCAACAAGTTATTGCATTTATTTTTGTAGAATATTTCTGAATTGCTTTTTTATATAAATTAAATGCCTTTTTTGATTTTTTTACATTTTAAATGTTTTTTTTATTGACTATGTTGCCTTAAAATCTGAACCCTACTTATTAGTGATTAGTTATTACATCCTATGTCGAGCAAAATCAGTAGCCGCAATATATATATATATATATATATATATATATATATATATATATATATATACAGGATGTCCCATCAGGTTACCCATTGCAATATCTCACGAAATAATGGAGATATCAAAATTCTGGTTTTATAATAAGATTCACAGGGATGAGAACTACAACTATTACATACAAATGAGTTAAGTTAAAATCAATTAAAATATGATATAATATTTGTTATAATAATTGATATAATAATTGTTAGATTTTTACATATGTTGTCAAAATTCAAACTTTGAATGCTTGTAAAAAAAAAAATTGTGACTACGCATTTCTTTTATTTTTCAATTGCTATTGTAAAAATATGATAGAAGCCATGCTTAACATTTTCAAACCTTAGATATAAAAGGAAAATTTTTTATGAATTACTAGCATAAAATGATTTATGAATTTTCGTGATTTTTACGTATGTTGTCAAAATTCAAACTTTGAATGCTTATAAAAAAAATTGTAACTATGAATTTATTTTATTTTTCAAATCCTATTGTAACAATATGTCAAGAGCCTTGTATTAAATTTTCAAGCTTTTCTACCTAATAAATAAATTTTTATCAATATTAATTTAAAAAAAACTAATAATGATCGAAAATTTCAAATGCCTATGAATAGTTCAACTTAAGTCGAATTTTTTTTTAAATTGCATGGATAGAATATACTTATATAAACATTCGGTAAAAATTTCATGTATCTATGGTCATTTGTTTTAAAATTACATCAAAAACCAAAATCGATTTTGTCGAAAACTGATTGTCCGTAAAAATTTCCCGTTTTCCCATAATTTTTAGTTTGTTTTTCTCGAATATTTAGAAAAGTATTAAGAATTTTTTACTTTTGACCACCCAAAGTACCAACTAGATTCACTTTCTGATCGAATGAGGTACTGAAGTCAAAAATCGAAGCACTTTTACTGCCCCAAAACGTGATGACAGACACACACAAAAAAAAACACACATCATGGTAAAATCAATACATTCATTGCTCCGCTCAGAATCTAAAATATTGTATTATACGTCAAACTATACCTATGTACGATAAAAAATATGTACTTACCTATATACTTATAATTACATTTTATATATTTTTAAAAATCTTTTTGGTTGTTCTACATTCTATACCAAAACATCTTCATCGATTGTGACTGTCTTCAAATTTTTTTTTAGACAGGTGTAAGTCATATTTTGGATCAAGATTTATTAAAATTTTGAAAAAAAAAACTCATTGATAAATAATAAATAATATCATAATAGTCATTATTATAAAAGGTAACAAAAATGTTTAGCAATATTTTCATCATAAGTTAGTTTTTGTAGATTAAAAAAAAAAAATTTTTACATTGGTTCGGTCAAGGAAATACAACATAATATTATCTACTAAGATAATCAAAAAAATAATATCTCTAATATATCATAGCCTAGATAAAATATTTTATCTATTAGAAAAAAATGTATATTTTGTTATAAATTTAAAATTAGTAAAAATGGTTTTAAAAACTAAATTAGTAAGAGTATCTTATAAATATAATAAATATCGTGTGAGTAGATCAGTAAGGCATAGTTTTAAATTCAATTACATTATAATATGCCATTTTGAATTTGTAATATATGTATATATATATTTTTAATCATGATTGAACGGAAATAGAATCCTTAATTGGTGAAATGTGTAAAGACGTTTTATTTGTTTTTTTTTTTTTTTTTTTTTTTTAAGCTAACACTACAAATTTCGTGGAAAATAGTTAGTTGTTTGCCTCCAAAAGAACGCTGGATACCCTTGTGTATCAGTTTAAATACACCTATTACACGGCATTATAAATGCTTCAAACAAGAGTGAAAAAAATCAAGTTTAAATGACTGTTAGTGCCTACTACATAGTCACAAATATTTATGTATACCTATGTAACAACAGTGAAAAACTGTACATTACAAAACATATTTAGCATTTATAGTTTTATACTATTAATGATGGTTACGTGATATACCTATTACCTTCTACAGCAAATAGGAAATATAATATAACAATATACTGAACTTGTGGAGTGTGCAGTTATATTTTCTACAATGACCTCGAGAACATTATAACAACTACTATAGGTACAGCATATAATATATATTATTATGCATACATAACAGAAAAAAAATATTTTTAAAAACGAGTGAATTGTGGTCAAGGATGACCAGATAGGTACATACAATATAAAACTACTTATTTGCGAGCACCTATGTTAGGTTTGTAATTTAAGTAATAATTGTTTATAAACACAACAATATTGGTTCAAGTCATTGATTATTAATCGGCATTAAGTGTATGTAATTTTTTTCAAAAATGACTTTGGTACTAAAAACGTAATGTATTATATTTAACAGATAATTTATTGTTTACTTATAATAATTTATTATTGAGTATTATTTAAGTATTATTATAATATTTTAAATTTTTTTGAATTTTATAAAATATACACGATTATTTTAGTTGAGAAATGAATTAAATTGGTTTATTTATATATTATGTTTTTTTTAAATAATTGAATTTGTTATTTTATAAATGTAATGAGAATTTATAATTTGTTGAAAAATATTAAATTTTTTATCAATGTCTTTGAAATACCAATGTAATGAACTATGATTGTTCAAAACACATTTTTTTATACATATTTTATTTGTATAAACCTTATTTTTATTAGATGTATGTAAATATCTCATAATACACCTATAGAATTGTATACATTTAAATATTGTGTCATGATCACTAATTAGTGAATAATATAAAATTCATTCTTTATGTCTCTGATTTAAATATTCTACCTAATTTTATATTCAGTAAAGATATTTTAAATTAAATATTTGTGTTTCATACGCATTTTTATACTACTTATTGTATAAGTACATTATATGCATTTCACTGTCTTCCATCTCCGAGTGATTACAATGCGATTATGAACGTACTAAATATCCAATATACCTAATTATAATGTGGTTCTAAATATTTTAAACGTACTGATTGTACTTACTCGTTATACGTCTAATTATTGTTTTTAATTGTTTTTCGACGGTGAACTGGGTTTAAAAACTATTCATTGATTCTTATTGACTATATAATCCATAAAAATATATAAAAAATGTATGAATACCTATGTCCTATATAATATGTATATTGTATATATTATTATACAATGTACATTTTTTTGTCAATATCTACTCGCGTTTTGCTTCTTATGGGTATAGCATAAAATAATAATATATAAGACACCTTATTATTATATTAGTATTATATTGCACTAGTTTACATATTATACATAATATACACGTCTTCTCTCCACATAGCTCATGGAGATTCGGGAAAAGGGACTAATTCGCTTCCTGCACCGGAACGGTTTATTTGTTACAGTGTTTCACGAAGCGTGATCAATCTCATTGTATCCTTTAATTATGCATTTATTCGAATTCGAATTCTCGGAATTTTTAAGTATATATACATAAAAACCATATTTTAAAATGTATATAAATTATTAATGGAATATTTAAGGAGCGTGACGGTATAATAATAAGTAATATAGTAGTATAATAGTAGTATTGCAGTACACATTTTTTTTATAAGTCAAGAACCTTATTTTTTTAGTGAATTGTTAAGCATTTAATACTTTTTAAAATGTCTATACATATACTAAATTATCTTTTAAGAATTATATAAGAACATAAATTGTTGTCTACATAAATTAATATTAAATGTTTTTTTAATAATACTTATTCAAGAAATTATTATTATTATTACTTGGGAACATTTTGCAAATTATAAAATACCCATATAATACAAACCCATAATTTGTAATATGTTCGATATCTAGTTTAATAAGATGAACACAACAAAATAAATATAATTAACTCTATACAAAACAATAAGTCTCTACTCTTTAGGCCAACTTATAAATTACAGTATTGTAACACCTACTACTACTACTTAACTAACTATTGTTTAACATTTTTAAAAATTCTACTTAATTTATATTTACAATTTATTGTAATAGATAAAGATACTGAACATTATATATTATTCTGGGGAAAAATTGGATTTTAAGCATAACTTTTTCTTGATAGATTTACTAGTTGTAAATTACGTAGTAAATGAAGTAGTATAGATAAGCAAGTAAAAATAAATTAGTCTTTATAATAATTCAATATTAAAGTTTTATAATAGTATCACAAATTCGTGTACAATTATTATAAATAAAAGTAGTAAAAAATCATCATCTAACAATAATGTTACTAACGTGACCCATTTTTGACACTTATATGTACAATAGAACAGTTGACTCCAAACCAGTAACTTATCGTTGGGTGATAAAATGTAGATCAGAAAATAGTTAATTCATATCGGTAAGAGCAAAGAGCAAGATATGTGAACGGGTTAAATAAAACACTTGCCTAAGCGATTGTGTTTCGTGTCCTCCGCATCAAGAAACGTAACATTCTACGGTTGGTTGTAGCAAAAAGCCCTTGGATACTCCACATCACGATTTACTTAGAAGTGAGAATGGGTGATTATCACTTACCTCCCAATAAGCCATGTATATGGAAGATAATTTTCAATCCTCTTATTCAAACAGTTTCACTTAGTTAAAAAAATTTAAATATGAATTAAAATTTGTTCATATAGGTAGTTGTTAGTGAAAACTCAAAAATAAAAATAAAAATAATATTTTTGGTGTAAGACTGATTTACGGGTTGGTCAATTTTTAAAGTTTTTGTTTTAATAAGTGTCTTTATTCTAATTTATTCAAGTGTTTGTAAACATTGAAAAACTTTCGTAAAAAAGCAATACTACTTAGAATGTATCCATCTATTTTTTTTATGAGCGTCTGAAGTTAGAATTTTGATAAATATCTTTTTAATTTTAGTAAATTCGTTGTGGACGATGTAAATGTGTGATAAATTGATAAATTGTTATATTTTTATCTTATTATAAACTCAACAAATATACTTAATAAGCAGTTATAGCAGTTATATTAATTTAAGTAATATAATGTACCTAATAGTATTTTAATACAAGTTTTCGAGCAACGTGAAAAAGATAAATATTTTAAGTCTGCAAATTGGTTAGTCTACTTGACTCCCCTGCGCTTGAATTGTTGCTCGGGATGACCATGGTTTTATATTACACGGTGATGCGAGATTTACTAAGAAATGGTCGCTGTCTAGAAATGTTCATCAATATATTGAACCCACTATAAGTACTTATAATAACTCTCTAAAGGAAGCTCCAGGTGTATCTATTTGTGTTAGGGAAGAATTCATTTGACTCAACCTCTAAATATAGATAGTCTAGCAAAAAAGTAGGTACCATATATAATATTATTATTATTAAAAAATCAATATGTTTCAAAAATTAAGCTTAATTATGAGTTTGAGCTTGAAGTTACTTATCATAATTTAAATTTCCAATGAAAGATGCTTCTTGCTTATCCACTGTCTTCACGAATATATTATATTTCATCTAACTTCCATATTTACAATTCCCAAAGTCTTGTTTTTAAAATAGATATTTATCATTAAAAAACGAGTAGTTGTTTCCTCACTGTACTCTAATTAAAAGAGTGCCGAACAACATGATATATCATATACAAACACATTAGGTTTTCAAAGAGTTACTATCGAAAGTCATAAATAATTAATAAAATAAACTACGTAGTAATATCCTTTGGTATTAAAGTTATTAAGACACTAAAATTTATAAAGCCCGTGTATTTCTCTGTAAAAATCGTGATCTATTTATGGAAAGTAGAATGTGATTGCTGATAGAAGTCCAAAAAAATTAAAATTTAGATCAGTTTTAGGCATCCTTATTCATTATTCTACGTGGTCAAAAATTAGTACTAAATGCATCAAGTTAACATAATATATTTACTTATTATAATTTAAGTATACATTAAATAAGAATTACTACAAATTATTTGCTAATTCAAATCTAAATCAGTGCCTTCGCTGGCGTCCCGCAAGGGGACATTCTATCTCCTACTCTATTCAACATCTATGAATATCACTGATCATCCCGCCGCGCCTCAAACCATGGTGGCTGATTATGCTGAAGATAAAGTAATTTTTTCAATTAGTAAAAATCCGGTAACCACCTTATGAAACCTATAACTTAATCTCAACCTAATGACTACCTGGTGCGACAAATGGCGTATCAATGTAAACCAAAACAAATCAAGTCACACTACATTTACTCTCAAAAAAGGCGTATGTCTAACTGTTAAATTGAACAACATCCCAATTCCCACATCGGATACAATAAAATACTCAATCACGATAAATGAATAACATGGAAAAATCATATACTAACCGAAAAACTGATTCTCAACGCCCATATTCGCATACTCAGCCCTCTATATCGAGAAATAATAACACCAATCTAAAAAACAAACTTTTAATTTACAAATCTCTCTTGAAACCTATTTGGACGTATGGCATAGGTACAGCAAAAAATTTAAAATCCGAGTATTCCAAAACCTAGCTCTTCGACAACTCTCCAGTGCACAACCGTACAATTCTTTTACTCGCGCTTCCGTATACGATTTATATCCCACCAAAATCCTCTTATTAAAAACCTCTACTATCTAACTCTCCCAGAAAATCCAAGGTGCAGGCTAAAAATGAAATGGTGTCGTGATCTCCTAGAATTACCAAGTTAAAATATACAATATATATACTCACAATTCCAACCATCAATAATTAAAAAAAAATATATAAATAAATAAAAACTCATGCTAAGCGTTGCCAGTGGGTGGCTTCTTAATCAACTTTTCACGTCCTGCCTTCTCTTAGCACATAAGCTTATTGTACATACTTGTATAGATTGTTTATTTATAATAATACAAATAAAAAAAACAGTGCCTATACTCAACAATGATTTGAGAAATTAAATAAAAATACTTTTTTTTCAACACGTCGTACAGAAAAAAAATTACCATTATAGAAAAACTTAGTATAATGACAATGTAATTTCTATACAGTTTTAATTTTAAAAACTTGTTTAATATTGTTACGTACTTTTGAAAATAATTACGAAATTGTACATAACTAACTAATGTATAGTAATTAAAGAAATATGTAGGTATTGTATGTACTTATATAAAAGTATAATATATAATCTTCTATTATGAATATGTACATCTTATTTGAAAATATGAATATATTAGTTGACAATACAAAACTATGTTAATACTATTACAATATTTTGAATAATTGTTACACAGTATTTATTATAAACCTATATTATTCATTATTATGTTTCTATTAAATTATCATTTACATGTTATAAGTAGGTGATTAAGTAGATATAACATTTAAATATTCTTTTGTAGCTTATGCTTTAACATAATAGTGCTTAAATTTTATTATATGTGATGATAAGTGTTTTTTTTTTTTAAATTTTTGAATTAGTTGCTATTTTTTAAGTGGGCCATAAATAATATAAATTGCTAGTAAGTAAAATTTGAAACAAAAATTGTATAAACCAATTGATATTTCCTTCCCTATTTTAATACAATTTTGTTGATTTACCACAAAATCAATTTATGTAAAATTATGAATTGTTTTATTAGCAGCATTTAAGTTTTTAAAAATCTATTATTTTATCACTTTTATTTTTTTCTATTAATAGTTAAATATATTAAAAAATACATTTTTCGGTTGAAATATCTGCAAGAAAATAGTATCAGTCTATAAATATTTATATAATAATATCTACTTGTGTTTTTAGAACTTATTACATAGGTCCTATCATATTACATTATTATGTTTCTAGTACGAACTAATCAGTAATCATAAAGTTTGAAAACTTAATATAGACTATAATTATAATTTTACAATATAGGTAAGTACATTATGTACTGTAAATATAAGTATATTAAAAATATGCAATTAGACACCAAAATACCGTCAAAAACTATTACAGTACTATTCGTATACTAAAGACTATAAAAAATAAAGCGTCGTAATTTCATTTTACTAGTTAAATAAATATATATATATATTTCACTCTTAAATGCATGATATTTTTTTAATTAAAAAAAAAAAAATTTTGACGTAAGGACGTAAAATCTGAAAAAAATAGTTAAAAAAATGCACAATAATTATTTTTTATATAAAAACTGTAATTTAAACACGTTGCGTATTTGCAACAGTATGCATTAAAATAAATATCAACTTAGTATTTTTAAATACAATTTTTAATATTGCTGTGTCAAATATAAAACACGCATGAATCTTGCTATAACATAAAAACACTTGCCACATTTTACATTGATTACTTGTGTAACCATCACACCATGAAATGTTTAATAACTATACAAAATATGTTTACTTTTTATTAATTCTTCATCATCAAAATCAAAAGCATTTCTTTCGTCTTGATCATTTTCTACATCACTCAAATCTAATTTATCATCACTCAAATGCCAATCAACAAACAATAAATTGTTAGATGTATCATCATCTAATTTCTCCATGTCTAATATTAAAATTATGCATTTATTATAAATTACGATAAGTACACTTACAACAATAATGTCGATTATTTCAATTATTTTCAAAAAAATAACTTACCTACTTACTTTGAATCTCAACTGCACACTGTTGTAATTTTAGAAAAAGTTTTAAAATAAGTGTAATGGCAAGTATATAACTTATAAATATTAAAACAAAAATTTAATACATTTAATAATTTATTGGAGTATATTTAAACGTTTTAATATCTGTTATAACATTAATACACAAAATTTTACAAATTCGTAAACATGGGCATATCATACTACATTAGTCTAAGTCTACAATGACAACGTTTATCATACGGATTTTGTTAACGTTTTCCCCTCCAATATTTATTATTATAATTATAATTGATAATATAAATAATTGATATGTTTGTTTATAAGCTCATAGATAGCGCAACATATTCGATATAGTTAAATATATAAATATATAAAATATAAATATTATAATATTATCATTAATAAAGCGTGTTGATTTTTTTCTTTTTATCTTTCTCTCACTACCGATGATGTACTTATATATTTTAACGTCATACCTTTATAAATAATCTAAATTTTACTTAATATTTATAATGTTATTTAGCACCTAGTTTAATGTTTACATTGTACAATAATATGCCAATAACCTTAGTTGTTGCGGCTCTAATAAATAATAATAATAAAAAAAAACATGTTGCAAAAATGCAACAACGCGCATTTAAGGGTTAATAACTATTTATTTTTTCAAAATTATAGAATAAAATATTTTAAAACCAAGTATTTAATAAAAATATTATTTACAATAAAGTTTGGTACTCATTATATAAAAAAAAATACTAGTACTGTAAATATAAATAAATCTATAATTAAACTTAAATTTAGCTGTAATGACTAAATCTTACTTACAGTATTTCTTAATAAGTAATAACTTATACAGTATTGAACAAAAAAAGATACATTAAAATTGAGTCCTAAAAACTTAATCTTAAAAAGTAATAAACTTAACAAAGCATTTTTTAAATTTTTATCTAAATTATCCAGACCAATTATAATATGTCTATTGTCTTTTTTATCAAAAATATTATAAAGACATCTTGAAACTCTTATTACTGCATATTACCGTCAATAACATACTCCTAAATACTGGTTTCGGATCCTTAAATCACGTAACACTATACATCAAGTACATCGAGTTATTGATGCTATATTTTCATCTCTTAAAAAAATGTTATTACTCTTTTGTTTTTAGATGTTTCACAAGCCTTCAACTGAATTTAGTATGAAGGCTTACAACACAAACATATCATGCAATAAGCCATCTTAGCTGATTATTCCGATCACAAAGTTGTTATATCTATAAATACAAATTCTATAGCTGTCTTGTTGAATTTAAAAATGCATCTTAATAACTTATGTCAGTGTTATGAATAATTATGAGTCAAAATAAACTAAAATATTGGTGTACATAAAATTATTACTCTCAAACAAGAAATATGTCCAAACATTACGCTAAATAACATACTGATTCCTACATCCAACACAGTCAGATACTTGGGCGTAATTTCCGACAAATGACTGACTTGGAATAAATACCTTTGAACCAAAAGAATACCTAATCTATGCGTGTAAACTCGTTTGAGGATGCTCAGATCTCTTTTGATTAGAAATAAATAAGTACTCTATTTTAAACACCATGTTAATAATCTATAAAACTCTACTCAGACTTATTTTTACTTATGGACTTCAACAATGGGACACAGCAAAAATTTAACACTAATAGAATTTAAACGTTCCAAAATACATCACTCCGACGAGTATCCAATGCTTCACCCTAAATATCTAATTTAATAACGACCTTTATATGCAAACAGTCAAAGAGGAAGCGTATATCTTCTATAAATGCTTCCATAAATGACGCCAAATGTATCCTAACCCTTATACAAAATATCTTTCCATTATTACACTCCCAGGAAGTTCTAACCACAGGCTAAAAAGTAAGTGATGCTGTGACATTTTACAAAATTTTAATATCTAACGCCTTAAAAAAATACAAAAAAATTAAAAAATTAAAAATTAATCACTAGCCAAGGGTCACTAATGGGTGGTTACTTTAATCACATCTTTCATATTATACTTACTCTTATCAAATAAACTTTCACGCTAATTTGCTTATTTAAAAAAAAAAATAAATTATAGATCTAATTTAATACTTATATTTAATAAACAATAAACTAAAGTGATGTTATATTTATTGTATCAGTCTATGCATAATGCATATTTATGATAAACACCAAACATATTGGTAAACAAATACCTGCCTAAATATGTTAATTAATCGTTAAATTTAATTTTTTCTCTGTAATACTTTGTATTATTAATTAAAAACTGAACGTGTGTATAGTAACAAGCTGATAACTACAACTTATAATGATGGTTGTAAATTTGTAATAATATTTTATACTATGTGGTAAGTCGTAAAATCTTTTGGCTTTTAGCAACTACTAGCATCTATGTTAACATATTTTAACTATTATAGGTACCTAGGTACTGAGTAAAATAATAAATAGTTTTATGGATCCCCATACAATTTTTTAGTTATTAAAATATAAATGTATGATGTCATCTATTTACGGAAAATTAAAAGTAAAGATGCTTGTAATTTGAAATAATAAAATATATAATAACTTAATTAGCATATTAGAGTAGGTAGGTTATGCATTAAATATACATTAAAAAAAAAAAAACACAATTAAAACGATATACAGATACCTAACTGTCTAAATGAGCTATATAAATAACTAAATAAGTACATAACTATGACATTTATAGTATTGTCATTATGATGAAGGTTTCAAAATGAGGAAATGTGAACATAATTATTATACTTTAACATGTAAGCACTAGTTTATGTGTGTATAGTGTATATGTTGCCGTAAATGCCCGATCACTAGGTAAACCTAGGTTTTACTGTTTGTACTCAGTAAATGCTGACATTCTTAATTTTATTCCGACTTTTACTAAACACGTTGTGAACATCCTAGGATATATAAATTTACTTAGTAAAAGCTGATCAATACACGAAACATAATGTTTAAGCGATAATCTGTATACAAATTATAATTATATATTATTAAAACAAACTACTGACAGTTATTTAAATTGTTATACAAAATAAAAATGCATTTAAAAACAGAATAATTATTTATTTATTCATACAAATTAGTAAAATTGGTGGGTTGTTAAAAATAATTATTTAAAATTTTTATTTATTTGCGCATGTTGTACTATTATGGAATTTTAAATGCATTTTTTTTTTTGGTATAAAAATTTAAATAACTGTCAGTAGTTTGTAATAATATACAATTATAATTTTTATGCAGCTTATCGCATAAATGTTATGTGTCGTGTATTGATCAGCTTTTACTAAGTCAATTTGTATATCCTAGGATGTACACAACGTGTTTAGTAAAAGTCCGAATAAAATTAAGAATGTGAGCATTTACTGAGTACAAACAGTAAAACCTAGCATTAACTAGAAAAACCTAAGTTTACCTAGTGATCGGGCATTTACGGTAACATATACACATATTATTTAGGTGCATAATATACAGGCGAAAATATACAAAACTGATGTAAAACATACCAGAGGTATTCAAGAATAAATAACGGACTTAGAAATTAAAATCAATCACAATCATATGCTATTTTTCCACGTACTGATATATGGAGACTCTGTTGTTGGACAAATAAATCGATCAAACTCTTTTGACCAGTCTGTCGATTTACGGCCAACCGGTTCCAACATATTGTTCCACAACGCATTTGCAGCTGAAATACAATCGTTTTCAAATATAATGCATCGGTGCTTCATTTTTCTAATCTCAGATCATGATTTGACAAAAAATTGAATACTAATGTATTTAACTACTTAGTTAATTTTAATTTTTTGTAACTTATAACTTACAAAACATCGTCTTTGAAATTGTATGGTCATTAAACCCGAGTTAAACCGTTATTTACCATCATTTAAATACCCAACATTTTAACTATAAACTTTAAAAAATAATTATGTTTATGTACAGATAATTTCGTATAACATTTTCAATAATTAGGTAGTAAAATATTAAAATTAAAAATGTATGAGTTTTTAACAATTGAATATTTTATGGCATAGGCGGAAAGTGAGGCCATAAAAAACATTTACTGCTCACTGAGGAGGAATAGTTCATTTTACAACCCTTCAAAAAGAAAATAATATTTCATATACCAGTGCAGTCATGATAAAAAAGAATTTTCAAATCTCCTTGATCTTATTAATATCTAATAACTCCACTCTATTATAAGAAAAAAAAAACTGTAGTGATTATTTTGGAATTTCACATAGAATTCACCATTCCTCTTTAATCTTTTTCTTTATCTAGGAACAATATTTTAATCAAGATTTTCACATTGAATAGCTGATTATTATGTTATAAACTGTAAAACGTTTATGTTTTAATCATACCTAATATTTTTTTAACAATTTATTATTTAATTATACATTTAAAAATAATTTTCAATAATTTTGAACATTATTTTTATAATACCCAACTAAAATTTTAAAATTATTCTTACCTCTGGCATAACCTTTTTGACTAAAATGGAAACAATCACTTGCCAAATACGTTGTATCTGTGGTATTAAGTCGATTTAATGGAAATTTCAGGTTTTCTGAAAATGTTTGAAGAACAACTGTAAAATCATCTTTATTCTTCATTTCTTCATTTTCCATCTTAAAATAAGAATATTTAAACAATTAATTTATATGTATGAAGATAAATATTATAATTGGAAAGGGAGGTAAATGGTAATAATTTTCAAATTAACGTCATAAAAATAATATATGAACATTTTTCTTAAAACACATGCTCTACTAGAATGTTTATTTTTTTTTTTAGCTAATGACATTGACTGGTGGCAAAGATGACAAGAAACATTTTTTTTTTTTAGAAGCACAATTAAAAAGAAAAAAGGCACTAAAAACACTTCTATTTTTATAATTATTTACTGATTTCAGTCCTGGGTTTCTCATTTTATCCGAATTCAGCATAATTATATTAATATTTTTAAGATGTATAATAAATGTACACTTATAATATTATTATAGGTAAATGTTAGTCCCTAGACGAGATCTAGCAAACAATATAAACATAAAATATGTTAGTTCCTACACGGTAACTATAATAGTTCCTATACAGCTGTGGTCGACGGTAATAGTGAGCGTCTTGAAATTTCAAGGATCGATTTAATCAAAAAAGTGAAAATTTAGATAAATTCAGTTTTAATCATGATAATATTATATACTAAAATTTTTTAAATTAAATTTTTTTTTTATAGTCTTCAATCATTTAATTATCACACGTCTTAAATTAATTAATTCATGAGCTTGAGTTTTTGTTTTAGAATATTTGAATGATAAATTTTGATTAAGTTTTGTTGCCAACTTTAATGTAAAATCACATACCTAAACGTTACATATAAAAATAATCTTACTATTTCTTTCTCCACTTCTTGAAACTGTTTCATTACTTTTATATAATCTGACAATTTATGTTTATACTGTGTCGAATATAAACATGGACACTCTAAAATGTGAGTATAAAAACAAATTCCCGGCAAATTTGTGAAATTTAGTAAAATTTCTAAATCTATAAAACACATAAAAAATATTAAATTTAGATTATTATTTTTATAATTTTACATTATCTTTTACTAATGAATAATGATACAGTTATACTAGAGTTACGAACATATTCATTAATTATTATTTAAAACATAAATTCATGATATGGTTCGTATAAAATATTTGTTAGGTAACATAAACTCATATATTATGTGTTACCAATTCGTTAAAACAAAGGATTTGTTATGTTTGATGGATTTTATATTCGAAATACAAAGGTAGGTATTTAAATAAAATATTTTAATCTATCAGTATCTATTTAATAATATTATACTATATATATATAATATATATATATAAGTGCTATTATTTGTATAAATTTATTGTATACGTGTGGTACGTAAGTTAATATTTTATACCACTAGAGTGCATTACTATGGTAGAAACGAGAAATTTAAATTTAAAATAATTCTTAAGTCACTAAAGAAATTGTATAATACACCCGCAAGAGGAAAAAAATATTATTTAAAAATACTTATACAATTATTCATGGAAATTATTCTACGATACGTTTTTTTTTTAATTTACTGAGGGTAGTTCTAGTCAGTCTAATCTCATACGTTTTAACTATCTATCCAGAACCCTTATTCAGAACTTAAATATTTATTTATTTATTTATTGGATTTACTGTTCATTTCATAAAATATTTCTATCATTCAAAGTTTTATGCTAGCCATCACCAAGTAAATCAAAAACTAATCTTTTACAGAGTTAATAAAATCTTTACCCAGTTTAATATTTTTTACAAGCACACGATAGAAATATTGATAATTTATGAAAATATTAGTTGTTATTTTGATAGTTATTAAAATAATTATTTAATATTCGAAAGTCATAAAAAAGCTTATACATTATTGATAAAAAAAAATTACAAAATGTCAATACAATATTTTGTTTATAAGCACGTTTATATTTAAAGAAAAGTTTCCATGCATGGTTAATATTTGTTGATTAGTTTCAATAAAATTATTTTGTTATTTTTTTTTAAATATTCAATTTATGTTACTTGGACTTAAAACAAAGTTGACTATAGTTCGAGGCAAATTTTCTTTTATATACAGTAATGCATTTAAAACTTCTTGTCTATGTTTTTCAGCATACGTAGTATAATCTTCGTAACATAACTCTAAGCAAAATGTATTTGAACTCATCATCATTGTTACTAACTGTTAAGACAAATCATTTTTTAAATTTTACGTCATGAAAAAATAATATATATATATTAGTCTTACTTTCCAGTCTTCGGTTATATTAACTCTCTTATCCATTTTGATTCTTTTCACCAATTCTCTTGTCATAAATGGTAGGTCTCTACTAAGTGCACCGACTTCAGCTACGTTAAATTGAGAAAAACGCTGTTCAGCCAATGCATCGTCATACGCATACCCAATCAATTTAGGATTAAAGACTTTCAAGATATTTGGTAAAGTTAAAAATTCTCTCCATGTACCTTTTCCACCTGATAAAAATAATTATTACAAGCAGTTAAATAATTTACAAGATAAATCAATATTTAATTATTTCATGTATTATTATGTTTCTTTGTAATTAATTAAAAATAATACCAGCTGTCCATGATGTTCCACGATGATCGACGACTAATTGTGGTAAAAAATACGAAAAACTTCCCGTCCCAACTGTCAATGAATCCCCGACACTGCCGATTACATCTAAGTCACCGGGTCTTAATTCATGTACAGATGTTGGCCTCGTTTCAGATCTAGTGCCATTGATATTACAAAAAAATTGTGTTGATTTCAGAACTCGTTCTTGTGTTTTCTGAAAAAAAAAAAAAAAACATGGAACGTCTTAAGTCTAAAATACCATTGATGATAGTGCTCGTATCTCGAATGAAATTAACTTTATACGAACATGTAGCATTCGAGATTTGTCTATTTGATGCTGTGAGCTGAACATGTTTTGTAAAAAAAGCCTAGTAGGATATAAAATTTTGTCTTGAAGCTGTATAACGGATTTTGGTATACCCGTCAAATTATCATTAGATATCTGATGTGTCCATTTCGGTGATTGAAAGATTGGTCTCCAAGTCAATGTTACAGTACAACACCACAAAAAGCACACGCTAATTGCTATTATATCTGATAAAAAAATGAACATTATTTAAAACTTCAGGTCTATTTTCATAGAATAATTCAATTATTTTTTAGATTCATGGTTAAAATCATTAATATTTTCTTTAAAGGCGCTCTAATACAATAATTAATGATTATATATTGACATATATAAACAATTTCAAATAAAAATATTTTTTTCTTGGATATAAAATGGTTCACAAATATTTTTTTTTAGATTCTGAGCTAAATTATAAAAAATAAAATTTGAGTATGAAGTTAGGCTGGGATGTTTAAAAAACAATTTTCAAGAAAATAAATAAATTTTAAAGATAGGTATGATAAGATTAAAAAAGAATCTTGTAAATTTATTAAAAGATAATTGTGAAATGCTCAAATTTTTATTTTCTAGTTTTATTCAATTTAGCATTCCTCGCTGTAAGTAAAATATTTAGATATTTTTTTAACATAATGGTTCCTTATACATTTATCAGCTGAAAATAAATATCGAAAATATATAGTTACAATTAAATGAGTCATTAGTTTAATATCAAACCATGTAATTTTTTATGATTTTCATTTTTTTATTTTGAAATTCTTTAAAATAATGCTCTATTGAAAGCACCGCAAATTCAGAAATTTTGGTAACACTATATTATATATTGGTTTTTGTTTCGCCATTCTAGAGTCATTAGAAAGAACATAATACTCATAACAAACTATTAAATAAAATTTGACAAAAAAAAAAATGTAGATCATAGTGTACGTAAGTGTCATCGGTGGGTGGCTTCTTCATTCAAAATGTCATATATTGTCATTGTCATTAGCTCATATTCTTATTGTGCCGATTGCGTACAGATTGTGTATTATTAATAAAGAAAAAAAAAGATCATAATGTTAAAAACCATTTAAATTTGTTTATTCTTATACATTCTTGTTGCGATTCAAACACTGATGTTTGTTACTTACAGACACTTAAAAATTTCACCAATATTTGCATCTGTATTTTATGGACATGATAAAATATTTTTATTTTAGATTCTGAGCGGAGCGAGGAATTTATTGATTTTACCATGATGTGTGTGTTTTTTTTTGTGTCTGTCGTCACGTTTTGGAGCAGTAAAAGTGCTTCAATTTATAACTTCAGTACCTCGTTCGACCAAGAAGTGAATCTAGTTGGTACTTTGGGGGTAATTCTCAATATTTTTCAAAATAACCGGGATAAAAAAATTAAAAATTAAGGGGAAAAAGGAAAATTTTACGCACAATCTGTTTTCGACAAAATAAATTTTGGGTTTTGATGTAACTTTAAAACAAATGACCATAGATACATGAAATTTTTACATAAGTATATTCTATCCACCATGCAATTTTTAAAAAATTTCGACTTAAGTTGAACTATTCATAGGCATTTGAAATTTTCGATCATTATTAGTTTTTTTTTAAATTAATATCGATAACAATTTATTTGTTGGGTAGAAAAGCTTGAAAATTTAATACAAGGCTCTTAACATATTGTTACAATAGCAGTTGAAAAATAAAATAAATTCATAGTCACAATTTTTTTTTATAAGCATTCAAAGTTCAAATTTTGACAAAATACGTAAAAATCACGAAAATTCACAAATTATTTTAAGCTAGAAATTCATAAAAAATTTTCTTTTTAAATCTAAGATTTAAAAATTTAATACAAGATTCCTTACAAGTTTTTCAATCTTTATCACAAATAAAAGTTCCACCGGAAATTCAAATTAAATTTTTATGAGCATTTGAAATTTAAATTTTTACAACATTGGATTTTCACTTATAGCGATTTACTTATTTTGGTGTAACTCTAAAACAAATTACCGCAGATACTTGAAATTTTGACTGAATGTTTATTATAGGCGTTTTATATATTTGATAAAATTTTCAAAATATTTAGATTTGTTTTGAGCTGTTTACTGACATTTTAATTTTTCAACTTTTTTAGTTTTTTTTTCTATAAATATCGATAAAAATTTATTTGTTCGGTAGAAAAGCTTGAAAATTTAATACAAGGCTTCTAACACATTGTAACAATATAAGTTAAAAAATATTAAAAATTCGTAGGCACGATTTTTTTTTACAAGCATTCAAAGTTTGAATTTTGACAACATAATATGTAAAAATCACGAAAATCACGAAAATTCGCAAATGTTTTCAAACTAGAAATTCATAAAAATTTTTCTTTCTAAATCTATGATTTGAAAATTTTTAATAATCTATAACATATCCTAGACAGATAAACCGTTTTCGCTCAGAATCGTTTTTCGTATACAATGATATAATATCATTGGATTCAAATTTAATTCCATGACATCCACGACCTACACGATTATTTTTATTTCTTATCTTTTGAGCTTTAATTTAATTTTATTAATATGGCTATTAGCTGTATGTAAGGGGAACTGTTGGTTTGGAACACGTATTGTATTTGTAGTAAAAATTGTATTGCTGATAATCCTGGGTGGTCACCCATCCGAGAACTAGCAACGCCGGCCGATTGGTACACTCATACGCGTGTACAGACTTTACTGTAGATATACTGGATTACACAGAACCACAGCTATTTATTTGCGTTCATTAAAATTAAAATTTTTTTTTCGATTTATGCAATTTTTTTTTGAAGTAAAAGAACTTAAAAAGTATGACATTCATCATAAATTATTTTTACCGAAACTAACAAATAATTTTTCACTGATTAAAATTTTAAAACATTGATGAGATTTGTAGGAATTTTAAACCGTGTGGATGTAGATATATAAGTTGATCAACTTATTGAAGAGGTTCACTTATCTTATAAATACAGCAGCAGAACAACTTTTTAATTTTCGTCTCTATTTTAGGATATTTTACGACAGTTTATTTTATTTTATTGCAAAATTACAAATCAATTTAAAATATAATATGCAAATTTCGAGAAACACCAATAAAAATTAAAAACTTAATAAATTAATAATACCTACCTAATAAAAAAAAATATAATTTTGTTAAATATTAATTAAATATTTTTAGTATTAATTTCAAATTTATTATATTTTGATAAAAATAAATATCATTATGGATATTAAAATTGTAATAAAGCCTAGTTTATAGTCGGATAGTTCTACCTAAGTCCAGAATTGATTGGAAAGTAATTTAAAATCATAAAAGTACCTACTAGTTTTTATAACGATAGAAACATAGTGATATACTATTATACCATCAAAATAAGATTTTAAGTTATAACTTCTATCCATTAAACACGTGGATAACAACTGTTCATTTGAAATCTTTATGATCATTTGTGATAAAATGTAAATAATGCAATATATTATGAGTGTCGTAAAAATAACTGTTACAACTGTGAAAAACTCATCATTTTTTTTTTTTTATGTAAATTACTACTACTAATAAAAGATATTAAAAAGACAGAAAATACAAATAAAAATAAAATAAAAATCAAAAAACTCACCTTTTTCAAACAATCGTCTCATCGCGTTCGTTTCGTTTGGGCTGCACGTGTGATTGACGTGTTTTCGGACCTACAACAACGACTTTGACATCTATCTGCTGCAGTGACTATCACTTAATTACGATCGATAATATACCTACGATATATTATATTACACTGTTGTGGGAATTATATTACACTGTTGTGGGAATTATATGCAAAAACGGTAACATAAAATAAAACACTATATTATGATTTAACGTACGCGCGTGCCCCGTCTAGCGCCAACAATGTTTGTTTGAATATTAGTAACAATATTATACACGCCTATCTGCTTAATGACATAATAATGTTATTAAATCGCTATATTTTTGTTGTTTCCGTTACTGCCCCCTTCGTCGTTGTAGTCGTCGACTCGTCGTATTAAGATACCCGCGGGCAGGACGATGATGGAAACTGGCAAGTTCACGGCGGCAGTGGCGTTCACGTCTGACCTCAGTAACGACGACGAGTATTTATCTTTATTTCCGATGGCCGCCACCTGTGCGCGCGTCCTTTGGTTGCCGTGCCGTCGGAATTGGCGGGTGGGCAAGCGGCGTTCACCTACACATATTCACATTATACAGTATACACGTGTAATGTAATATTATACCTCTACCTGGATGGTGTACCTAAATACAATTGCGCACGCTGGGTTAAATCACGGTCGGTTGAAGAAAACGCATTAAAAATAAATAAATATTAAAATTATTATTCCAATAAAATATTTATAACTCAATATTTTAATAATTTCGTACTTCAAATTTCATTAAAATTACCGAATTGGCTGATGTCTAATTAACAATAATGTTCCGAAGATTTATAATTATTATTGTAAACACCTTCAGCATCATCATAATATACATATATATTTCACACATTTATACATATTTTTAGTCAACTCCGCACTGTGATCGCCAGCAAGTGTCGAGGTCTAGGACGGAAACCTTGATACTGCTAGTCGGTGCTTGTTAGAACACGAGGCTATAATTGTAGGTAAACATTGGTAATCTTTATAATATTTTAAAATGTACCAATTAATCCCGAATTATATTTCAGGTCATCTAATATCTAGAATACTATGTGAATATTGATTTTCGGTTAGAATATTATTATATAATTTAAATATTTAATAGTTTTTAAAAACAATTTGTTAGACTTTTAAATGCTATCAATAGCACCCAGATTTCAATCCAAAGTGCATTATTTTTGGTTGATCTAGAGCAACGCATTTCAAATATAGGACATAATTATTTTCATACGAATATATTATGCAACAAACACATCAAAGGTGAAACATTTATTCTGCATTATTCAATGTTTGTCCATTTTTAAAACTTTTTCTTAACACTTTTATTTCATTTTATTATCGTTTAGTGCAAATTATATTAACCTGTTGTTAGAGTTTTCATTGTAAAAATTAAATTAAAAATATTACATCCAACACTATTTTTTTTCATATTATTTGCATTAATTCGTTTTAAGGTACCTACTTTTCATGCGTAACAAATGGCAATTGTTTCATAAATGAAAACGGTAACATCTTATTTAATTTTATCTTTCAGTGAATATCAGATGTGGTGTCTTACCGGGACTCGAACAAGTAACAAAACCTAATTAATCAGTTGAATATACATCACGATCGCATTTATTTCCGGTATTACTACTGATTATTTATTGTGTGCACATAAATTTTATTTTTAGCTTTTGTATTATTATTAGTTTAGTTAAAATAAAGTGTTAATAATGAAAAAAACCAAATTTTCGATAGTTTTAATGATTTAAAGTTAGTTATAAGTTAAACGAGTTTCTATTAACGATTTTTTTATGTAATACAATTTTTACAAATTATTATAGGTAACCTACTTATGTATAACATGTTATAATGTATTTAAAATTGAAATATTATTTTAACATAGAACATAGATGATGACTAAATTCTGAATATCAAAATAGTATTTTTGTCTTGAAATTATATTGATATATTGGTTAACATTTGACCAACACTGCCCATACTGGATATTATTTTATTATCATATTATTTTTTTTTTTTACTCTTGTAAATATCTTCATCATCTGTGGGTGGTCCAGTTTTATACCTGATTATAAAGATTACACGTGGCGAAGAAATATTTTAATAAGGAATGTTTTATTATTATTATTATATCAGTCATTGCACTCTTCAAACGTTGGACCCAAATGGAATTTTTAGTATGCACATGCTTAAAATATTAATACACTTGGGTGTAACTCGACAAGCAAACCAGCACGCGCATATTATGCATACGTCGACGTTGGTATGTACATGTTAGTACGTGCGATAAATTCAATTCCAGCAGCAACACTTATAGTTTCATTAATTGAACGGGTTAATGACACAATCTAATATTGCCATTTAAATGACGATTAACAATAAAAATGATTTTATTGCACTCACAACACTGTATTCGTCGTGGTTTCTGGCCATCATAATGTAAATTAACCAATAGGTACTTAATTTGATATTATGTGTGTGCAATTATGTGTTATGTTGTAGTACTTAGGTGTTAGGTATATACTTTAATAGCAGCTATTACGAAACAACGGATTTTGAAAATATTCGACTACTAAAATAATGGAGCTATTAAATGTTATGTCCATACACTAAGTTATGCGTCTGTTCTAAGGATTATAAATATCATTATGATTTAATTTTTTTGTTAGATATACCTGGTACCTATAACTGTTGTTCGTATCACTGATTTAGGGCAGAATTTTTATGAGAATATAATATTAATAAGGCATTCAATATATCGTAGCAAAAACCAGATAGGCTATCATAACCTCATTATAATGTAAAATTATCAAATTAAACTGTTATTTGATAATTTATTGTTTAAAATCTAATAAACAATTGAATTGGAAGTTATGTTGTAGTGAACGACAAACATGTTGAATATAAATAATGTAGTATTAATTTAGTTTGACGCACTTGCTAAAAAGTTTTAGACGGTGAATAATTAAATGATAATTAATCATATTATGGAATATCTATAGATACTTTTATGAATAATGTAGCATATTATTATATGTACACATTTTACACCTACTGGGTGTCTCATAATATTATTTATCTTATTATCTTAGTAATTTTTTTAAGGATTTCGTTGTTGAATAAATATCTGGATTCTAACTAATACATCGCAGCTCTAGGATCAAACTAACCAACTGTAAAAGACAAAGTAATATATCAAGCTATAGGTGAGTTATATCTTCATTGTTTCAACTAAAACGTGGTCAAATTATAACTTTCTTGATAGTTTATGAAGTATAATTAATATTGTATTTCCGTAACAGGTTGCAAACAAGTAATCATTGAAATTACTCATATTAGATGTGTCTATATTAATTTTTCTAAGTATAAGAAATCCATTAAAATGTACTACCTATAATATATTATAATAATATAATATATATATTATATATATTGTCCAAACTTTAAATACTTATAACTCATAAACTACTCGTCCTAAATTCGATTTTTATGTATCAACATTTTTAGAAAAATATTCTGCTTTGGAATATGAAATTAAAAAACTATGTCGCCTTTCAAAAAAGTCAAAAACTTAAAAAATAAGGATAAAAAATATTTAAAAATATAATTTTTAAATAAAAACGTTGGTTTTTATATTTTATAAGAACATTTTTAAATAAGTGCATGTTAAAATCTAATTATTTTTTATTGTATTTATTTTAATAATATGTGATGTATAAACTATAAATTACTATAATTTACCAAACGAAAATGTTGATATTTAAAAAAATTGTAAAAAATCAGCCTTTTGACTTAAATAAGTGTTTTTACCATATACATTTTTCTGAAAATCAAATTTACAAATTGGCTATGTTGAATATTTTGAAAAAAAATTTATAAATTTTTAAGTTTTTTATTTTAAGTATTAAAAGATAAAAAAATAAAAAATGTACTCTAAAAATATAGTGCCAGTGTCTATGGATTATATTTAAAAGAAATTTTTTAAAAATATTGATTAGAACAAAAGTTATTTCATTTGTCAGAATGTCAGATCTCTTTGGGACACCCTGTATATATATATATATCTTAAATAATTACAAAAAAAGTTGTATCAAATAATGGACTTATTACATAACATCATTATCATTATTATGCATCTGTGTTAATACGTTAATCAATATTATTCAAGTATTTTTAGATCAATAAAAAAAAAATTTGGAAGAACAATATTAACATAATATTACAACAAATGTGACGAATATTTACTATTTTGATTAGAAAATAATTGAAATAAAATGAATGTTATATATTATTACACTTATATTGATGTTATTTTAAAACAATTTAAATATTAAAAAGACACAAAAATAACTCTCAACATACCTTCAATCATTTAAAATTAAACTATCGACAACAAATACTATGTTACACTATTACCATGAAATAACACTATCTATATTCTATAATAACAATAATATCATATTAATTAATATTTCAAAAATACGAGTAAAGATATCTTGAGAAATCTAAGTTGCTTAATTATATATAAATATTTGTTGTAATATGTTACAGGATGTCTTACTAATTATTTATTAAAACTTCACGTTTCAATTTTTGAATAAATAAGGGAATCTAGAGTTTTATCACATATTGGTAATAAATTTCATATTTAATTTAAATAATATATAAATACAAACATTATTCCTATATTGTTCAAGATATATTTTATTAAATTACGCTTTAGTATTAGCTAGCTATCCTATGATTAACCCTTTGATTAACCCTATCATTGTGTTTTGTTAGGTTATTTTATAAAATTTATAGCAACGCATATCCTAACACCGCGCGTTCATTAGAATCTATCATTATTATTATCAACTATTAAAATATAAATGTCAATAATCATACTATTATGAGTATTATGACATTGACTTATTGCTTATAAAATATGATAATGAAGTCATTTCTTATTGTATAACGTTTGGTACTTGTTAATATTAGTTCTTATTAATTTAAAATAAATGTCAACGTACCTAATACCTATCTTCAAATGAATACACGTTTTTAATTATTAAAGGATTTAAAAATGTTTAGTAATGTTAAAAAATTCTCTCTCATATATTCTGTATAACATTATAAAATACTTTCTAAGACAAACTTGAGGTTGTTTTTTTTATGGATAAGCAATGAATTTAAAAAAAAAAACTAATTTTGTGAAGGGAAACTTAACCTTAACTTACTCATCATAGGTTTAGATAAACCATATCATTCAATAATATATGTTTTATTTTATTTTATCTTATATGCTACAACTGTAGTAATTTTTAATTATTTTAAATTTATAACTACTTAAGTGGGTATTCAAACATTTTTATATTGACTAATTATTGCAAATCAGATTTTGAGCGGAGTGATTAATTTAGGTACTTGTTATGTATGTGTTTGATAGTTGTCTGTCATCACATTTTGGAACACAAAAAATGCTTAGGGACGTTTCTGAAAAAAAAATTCGATCTAATAATATTGTTTTTAATTGTGGAAAATGTTCAATACTTACTTTATTAGTTGTATATTTTGTCTTAAAGTAATTAATTTTCTGTAGATAGGTATGTATCTACTTTATATAACAGTTTTATTTATACTATATTTGTTTGTTGGTAAAACTTTGTTTAGAAACATATGTATTCTGGATCTGAGCTATTAGGTACACTAAAAATAATTATAAATATAGGTGTATAGCCAATTTACGTACCTACCTACTGACGCTACTGTTAATTTACTTTTGATTGAAGCTGTTGATAATTTTTATATATTTATATTAAAATAAATAGAGCTGCATCTACCGGAAACTACAAAATGTTCGTATTTATAAAGCTAATATTATATGATTATATTTTTCCGGAATTGTTTCTACTGAGTAATTTTTATGTGTTTTGGTTTTACATTTTTTTTTCTCTTCATAAAAGCTTTTTTTTCGTTATAATAGTAAATAACTGAAGTATTCTAAGAATAGTTATTGAGTTAATAATATACTAAGGCTTATATTTTTCAAATTTAGTATACGTTTAAACCTTTGAGTTAACATGATAGATATTGGATTATTTTTAAAAAGTTCAATATAATTAAGTAGATTTAAAGAATAATAAATCGAATAACACTATTAGGTACAAAGTCAAATTCAATTAAGAAAATAATTTAGTAATATGAATAGTAGATAATTTAAAAACATTTATCCAATAAAACGTGGACTTCAGAACCAAAATTTTAAAACAGATTTTTTGTAAATATAATTAAGAAGTATAGATTTAGTTATAAATTTACAATGGTTCATTATTCAAGTTAGTTATTACTTAAAAATAATTTATTTAGAATATAGATTGTATTGATAATTTTCATTAGTAGTTTTTTGATTATTTTAAATAATTGACTAAATAAATACGTTACTCACATTAATCGCATTTTAATTAATAAAATGTCTAGTCAGTATAGTTATTATAATTATATTATATTATAATAACAATAATATTAATATTTTTTTTTTTTATTGATAAAGACTTCAAAAGCTGAGGTCATTAGCCTAAATTATTTAATAGGTTATTACTGTGATAGAGGATACAGTTGGTTAGCACACCTGTATGTGTGGCGAGGAATTGCACTGAAAATCTGGGTAACCATCTGGAAACTATTGATACTATAGCTGATGACTGACTTCAGAACATGTTAGTGACGGAAGCCAAACACCGCACCACAAAAGGCTTTTATTGTTATTATTATCTTATTAAGAGGACGCTACACCCGCATGTGTTGTCTCCGTCTTACAAACGTATAACATAGCAAAATCTGTTTAGCACGGGACAACTTTACTCCCTTTGTATTTATAGTAGAATTACCAAAATTCCACAACGCATAGGTAAGAACTTTATCTGTGTCATAGCGTCATTATTTTTTTGATAACATAAATATAATTAAAGTTATAAGCTTAAGAAAATACATTTATTTTAGATTCTGAGCGGAGCGATGAATGTATTGATTTAACCATGATGTGTTTTTTTTTTTTTTTTTTTATGTCTGTCATCACGTTTTGTGGCAGTAAAAGTGCTTCGATTTTTGACTTCAGTACCTTGTTCGATCAGAAAATGAATCTAGTTGGTACTTTGGGGGATCAAAAGTGAAAAATTCTTAATACTTTTCTAAATAATCGAGAAAAACCAACTAAAAATTAAGGGAAAAAACTGAAAATTTTACGCACACTCATTTTTCGACAAAATCGATTTTGGTTTTTGATGTAATTCTAAAACAAACGACCATAGATACACGAAATTTTCACCGAATGTTTATATAAGTATATTCTATCCACCATGCAATTTTAAAAAATTTTCGACTTAAGTTGAACTATTCATAGGCATTTGAAATTTTCGATCATTATTAGTTTTTTTAAAATTAATATCGATAAAAATTTATTTGTTAGGCAGAAAAGCTTGAAAATTTAATACAAGGCTCTTAACATATTGTTACAATAGCAGTTGAAAAATAAATGAAATTCATAATCACAATTTTTTTTTATAAGCATTCAAAGTTTGAATTTTGACAAAATACGTAAAAATCACGAAAATTCACAAATTATTTTAAGCTAGAAATTCATAAAAAATTTTCTTTTTAAATCTAAGATTTAAAAATTTAATACAAGATTCCTTACAAGTTTTTCAATTTTTATCACAAATAAAAGTTCCACCGGAAATTCAAATTAAATTTTTATGAGCATTTGAAATTTAAATTTTTACAACATTGGATTTTCACTTATAGCGATTTACTTATTTTGGTGTAACTCTAAAACAAATTACCGCAGATACTTGAAATTTTGACTGAATGTTTATTATAGGCGTTTTATATATTTGATAAAATTTTCAAAATATTTAGATTTGTTTTGAGCTGTTTACTGACATTTTAATTTTTCAACTTTTTTAGTTTTTTTTTCTATAAATATCGATAAAAATTTATTTGTTCGGTAGAAAAGCTTGAAAATTTAATACAAGGCTTCTAACACATTGTAACAATATAAGTTAAAAAATATTAAAAATTCGTAGGCACGATTTTTTTTTATAAGCATTTAAAGTTCAAATTTTGACTAAATACGTAAAAATTACGGCAATCTTCAAATTATCTTAGATAGAAATTCATAAAAGTTTTCCTTTTTAATTCTAAGATTTGAAAATTTAATACAAGGCTCCTAATATATTTTTACAATAGCAGTTGCACAATAAAAGGAATACATGGTCACAATTTTTTTTTAAGCATTCAAAGTTTGAGTTTTGACAACATCTTATGTAAAAATCACGAAAATACAGAAATTATTTTAAGCTAGAAATTCATAAAAAATTTTCTTTTTATATCTAAGATTTGAAAATTTAATACAAGGCTCATAATATATTTTTACAATAAAAATTGAAAAATAAAAGAAATGCGTAGTCACAATTTTTTTTTACAAGCATTCAAAGTTTGAATTTTGACAACATATGTAAAAATTACGAAAATTCGCAAATCATTTCAAACTAGAAATTCATAAAAATTTTTTTTTTTAAATCTAAGATTTGAAAAATTTTAATAATCTATAATATATCCTAGACAGATAAACCGTCTTCGCTCAGAATCGCTTTTTGTATATAATGATATAATATCATTGGATTCAAATTTAATTCCATCCATTACAGTAACCCACTTGTAACCTACTGTACAGCAGAGCAACATACACGACTTACCCGCTTTTTTTATTTTTATTTTTTCATTAAATTACTTAAAATTATTGGTTTGTGATATCAAAAAAATAACGACGCTATGACACAGATAAAGTTCTTACTTATGCATTGTGAAATTTTGAAAGTTCTATTATAAATATTGAGGGAGAAAAGTTGTCCCGCGCTAAACAGATTTTGCTATGTTATACGTTTGTAAGACGGAGACAACACATGCGGGTGTGGCGTCCTCTTAAGTGCCCAAACGTTGTGTAGAATTTAAATACCGACGTAGTAAAAACACATAGCCGTCTTGTAACTAAAAAAACCAATGAGTGATAAATAAACCGGTAAATAATTAATTATAAAAATTAAAAAATTGCAAGGATTTGTGAGAGCACCGTGACCTTGTTACTCGCTCAACTATATTTGTATACCCTGCTATTTTTTTTCTGTTTATTCCAGTAATGTAACAATATTTAAAATTCTAATTTTGTCTGCCATTTCATTGTCACGGCCACGAAAAAAAAAAATGAATAATTATAATACTAACCTACTCAAAAAGTTCTTTATATGTACGCAAACGGCATTATGTTCACCGCCAATATTGTGTAAATATAATTTTGATATACAAATATGAATAAAAATATATATGGCGACTCGTAGAATTATCTATAACAACACAAATAACTAATTTTTTTTTTTTGAATTTTACATTTTGATGCAACTTTTTCTTTTTGAACTATTCAACAATAAACAGCATTGTATACAATTTTATTATTTCCGTTTTCAAAAATATAATAATTTTGTATATAATTATCGCCAATTGTTAAACATTTTGATTAGTAATATATTATACAAGGCGATCTACTGTCTACATTCAGTATTAGAATAGCTATAATATTTAAAAAAATATTGTTTTTAAATAATTGTTCGTCATTACCAAATAATAGTAATTTTTTTTAACCAAATTATCTTATTTAAACTTTTATAGTAATCAATTTTTATGTTTTAATTTTTGTATGACATCATATATTTTTAATTTCATACTCCAAGATAGGATATTTTCCTTGCATAAATTTATATGTTAGGTCGATAAACAATAATTGTAACAATACATTGATCAGATAGATTTATATTTTTAAATAATTTATACCATGAGATTTTTTTTATCTGAATTTAAATAATACGAGTATAAGACCTTTGATAAACAAATATTCACCATCCCAGCAAATAAAATTCGTTATATTTCACTACTAATCAAGGTATTCATAAAATATAATAGTTATTTTTTATCATTTATTAGTATAAATGATGCTTGTCTAGAGATTTGTCCATGAAGTCATAATATTAGAAAGATTTACGTAACATCCGTGCTAATAAATTACAGTATACTTGGCGATACGTGATAAATAATGTAGAATATCCTAAAACATCCAACAAGTAATTTAATTTGTCTCTTCGGTATAGATAGATACTGAATATATCAAATACATTATGCATGTACTTACTTAACAGTCAGTTGTTATCATCAGCACTATTCAACGGTAGAAACTTAGAAGTCCATATATAGAATCTACCAGAACTTTTTTGCGATCCACAATAAACATATTATAATGCTTTACCTACTTATAAATATATAAAACCCACTAGTTATCTCAATGCCTGGTGTTAACTATGTTATTGAATTAACTATGGATTATCCAAATGTTAAAACGAAAAAATAAGATTTACTGTAATCGAAGAAAAGTATGATGTACAAATTAATAGAGACATTAGACACAAAAACTGAAATATTATTCAATTAATTATTGCGTGTTTAATGATCGGTAATGATAGTTCAATACATTTTCATCTAATTTATAATTTTTATTTTTTTTATAACAGCTTAAGAAAACTATGTGAAAAAATATTTATTAAACACTTATTTAAATATTATCTAGATATAGATAATATTATATAGGTACAAACTAAAATTGTTTAATTTTTTAATATAATTATTAAAAAATTAAAGGAGATAATGGCAATCTTAGTTATATGATATTACAATTTTAAACAATGTTATATTCTGAAGATGTATTAAGTCTATGATACAGTAATATTTTAAAAATATTTTAAAAATATATTATCATGTTTTGTCATTACTTGATAGGTATATTATACATTAACTGTACGTTTATATTACTATTAGAATTTCTAATCATCCATTATTAAATTTAAATTATTCAACTTCAAATTGTAGACGTATCTACTAATGAGTCCAACAAACCTTACTTACCTATTAATTACTTATTTTATGTGCACCGTGATACCGCTAGTTTCAGACATTAATAAAATACTGAGAGTAAAATAATTTCAAAAATATTGAAGACATTACACGGTCATTGCCAAGTTAACTTCATTTCCTGTTAAGCAATATCTTTATACTCACGAAAATCAATTATTCATTCAATGTCAATATATTTTTACAAGTGCTGTGATTTTCTTACTTGGTCCATAATATAATATTAGCTACTTATACAAATTGATGAACAATCGACGACCGACATAAATTGGTTTTGTGGAAATACATTTTTAGACTTAATGAATAATTAAGACAGGTGGTAAATCATACAAAGTGGATAATACTTTTGTTATTTGCTACTTTTTTAGTCAAAAATAGTGACTTTAAATTATCATATTTAAAAAAATGAATGGCTTAAAAGTAAAAGCTATAAAATTAAATTGTTTTGTAATATGCATATGGTGTTATGATACGAAATAAATATTATTTTATTTCATTTTTGTATTATATAATATTATTTAGGTACTTTGAATAAATTATTTTTGTATGATCCTAGGCGTAATAAATTATAGTATTATTTCGTTGTTTATAATACTTAAACATTTAAACTGTAAAATATTCAAAGTACTCCAATTTAAAAATAAAATTACAATTACAATATTCTTTATTTTTATTTGCTAGATTTTAACTATTTTACACCTTAACATACCACAGAATTTATATTTTGTATGAAATTAAATTGCATTGAACTGTTATGCAATCTAAAAACAGAATAAAAAATTCAAAATTGAAGAACGATTTAAAAATTTTCATGAATGTGTATAGTATTTTAATTTATACGACACCTATAACACTTAAGTATTTGATTTTTAACTTTTTTTTATAATCATAATATTGTAGATTATAGAAATATGACGAACAGTGTCATCATACATTAACTGTGAATTATCATAATTTGTATTTGTAATTATTATTATTATTAATAATATTATATACATTTCATAATATTACGTTGATATATATCTTAAACCGAGGTGAAGTCGATGCTCACTAAACATCATAGTGATCAGCCGATCATTAAATTGATAATTGTTGGGCTAGATTGTGTCGCACAACTCGGCAACGACGTACTAAATTTCATACAGATTCGTTTCATTTTCGGGGGTAAAATAATACCCATTGGCGGATTCTTACATTTTTTCTGGGGGGTCCTCAACAATTTACAAAATAAATGAACGTGAAACCTTCACCCAAACTTTTGACTCTAAAATATAGGTATATATTATATTGTATAATTTTATTTTAATAATAATTATTAAAAAATAATAATACATAGTTATAAATGAAAGCAATAACAAAATGTATGGCAATTGTACGTTCAAACCTATATCTCGAGTTCACAATCACAAACTATACGTAAACGAAAAGAGTCTGAAATTCATAAAAAAGCGAATGCATTCTATTATCATGTACTTAATAATTTCCTCAACAGAAACTTGGTGACTATCAGGTGTTGATTAACAACGAAAAATATTTCCTATGCTGAAGATGAAAAAGGCACGATCTTACCTTCAATACTTTAATTAAAAAATAATTTCGAGTATTCTGATTTAAATTGTATAAAGGAATGTTTTATTTTATTGTCTTTATTATTATTGGAGTTTATTAATTTATTTTTATGACAAAAAAAAATTAAATATGAAATATAAGCTCTTGTACGTGGAAGTCAAATACTGATAAAAATAATATACATTTTAGATTCTGAGCGAAGCGATGAATGTATTGATTTAACCATGATGTGTTTTTTTTTTTTTTTTTTTTTTTTTTTGTGTCTGTCATCACGTTTTGTGGCAGTAAAAGTGCTTCGATTTTTGACTTCAGTACCTTGTTCGATCAGAAAATGAATCTAGTTGGTACTTTGGGGGATCAAAAGTGAAAAATTCTTAATACTTTTCTAAATAATCGAGAAAAACCAACTAAAAATTAAGGGAAAAAACTGAAAATTTTACGCACACTCATTTTTCGACAAAATCGATTTTGGTTTTTGATGTAATTCTAAAACAAACGACCATAGATACACGAAATTTTCACCGAATGTTTATATAAGTATATTCTATCCACCATGCAATTTTAAAAAATTTTCGACTTAAGTTGAACTATTCATAGGCATTTGAAATTTTCGATCATTATTAGTTTTTTTAAAATTAATATCGATAAAAATTTATTTGTTAGGCAGAAAAGCTTGAAAATTTAATACAAGGCTCTTAACATATTGTTACAATAGCAGTTGAAAAATAAATGAAATTCATAATCACAATTTTTTTTTATATGCATTCAAAGTTTGAATTTTGACAAAATACGTAAAAATCACGAAAATTCACAAATTATTTTAAGCTAGAAATTCATAAAAAATTTTCTTTTTAAATCTTAGATTTGAAAATTTTTAATAATCTATAATATATCCTAGACAGATAAACCGTCTTCGCTCAGAATCGTTTTTCGTATACAATGGTATAATATCATTGGATTTAAATTTAATTCCATCCATTACAGTAACCCACTTGTAACCTACTGTACAGCAGATCGACATCCACGACTTACCCGCTTTTTGTTCTATATTAGTTTCTATATTTTTATAACCTCATTTAGTTTCAAGAAATTATCTACATTCACATTACCAGAATATGTATAACTTAGGGAGTTAATAAATAAAATATAAAATATAATACCTTAATATTCTTGATTGTACTTCGTTGATGTACAATACATTTATGATCAGGAAATTTACAACGTGTAATTTGTCCGTTTAAATCGTTTAGAACTAGGTACAAAAAGAACTGGATATCCTACATTATAAGTTTTTTTAAATGTGTGTTTTTTTCCAATATACCAATTATGAATGATAAGAAAATGTTTGTAGTAAGACATATATGGTGTTATGGTAAATATACGGTATAATATGAAGCCCGTTAAATCTTTCAACTTATAATAACAATTTAGGTCTTACAGTTCGTGCAGTAGATAGGTTTTCATAAAATCGTCTCTGCTTCTTCAACGAGTAATCTCCAAGTAACTTAAAAATACCAAACTAACACGATTAACAAAATGTTTCCTTTAATTTCATTCAAAGTATTTAAATCCATCATCAAAACTTGTCAATTAATCGAAATTCCTACCACATAATTATTTATATCCTCCAGAGGCATAATATATAATGGACTCATCGTAGAATATTGGTATACCTTCTAAATTCAACGGCTGGATGTCAATGCTGAACAATTTCCCAATTTCGAAATATCTTACTATCGTAATTTTTCATTATTTTAAAAATTACTCATTGAACTTTGTTACGCAGTTTTATTTTTAGTTATATATTAATATATTATACGATTATCCAGCTTAGTGAATTAAAAACCAATAAGCTTAAGCTAATTAAATATATTCCGAGAATGGATAAACGCATTAACCATGAATATTTAGATGGGAAATTACTTAATTAATTTAGTTAATACCTATTAATTTAATATATACCTATTAATTTCTTTAAATATATATATTCATAAATTATAAGAACATAAACTGAATTTTGCGTTAAAATATCATTATTAGCTTTTAAAACTATTCTACACAAAAATATGTCAATCTAAGTTATACTAAGTTTTTGCTGATTTGGAAACGGTCAATTAAAATGATCTCTCCTAGACCCCAAAGTGTTTTAATTTGGAAGTATGGCTTATATAAAATCAAGACTATAATTTTATTATATACTTATGGAATACCTAGCGTTATTACTCAGTGTTTTATTTTTCAAATTCTCTCAAGGCCATCAGCAATTGGACGTGGTTATTTAATATACATATGGATTAAACAGTAAACAAGACATCAAGTACAAGGATTATATACAATTTGCAAAAAAAATCTCATTTTTCTCAAGAAATCGTGTATTATTACGAGTAGTCATTACTTATTACTTTATACTAATGCCATACGTTTTATTAGTTGATTGTAATGCATATTTCAGATTTTAACCATTTTGTTAATATATTAATATTTTGATTTTAAATAAGAAGTACAGGATTTAAAAATGGTACCATACAAATATTTAAATTTTTAACATTGTTTTATTATTATAATTACGATTAAACATTAAAAATTGTTAGTTAAAAATAATAAAACTTGCATAAATGTTCAAATGCCTGTTAATACCCACGTTATATTTGATTGTTTATCATATACCATTTTAACTGCATTAACTGGATGTTAATAAAACAGTAACAGATAGCAAGTTACTACAAATGTAAGATTCCTAATATCTTTTACAATATTACTAATTATCATCATTCTATTGACACAACCGGAATTTAAATTAGAATATAACGAGAGTTTTATATACAAATATCAATTACATACACTAATTAATAATCGCATGTACATAACTATACAGTATTGAAAAAATTTAATATAATTCCTTAAGACATTTTATTTAATATAATATCTAGCATGAAAACTTTTGGAATATTGTTACGACTGATCACACCTCATAATAATATGTCTAAAATTTTATTATTATCATATTTAATTATATTATTATAAGTATTTTCATAAACTCAAATATGTAAAATTTTAATACAAAATATACAAATTATAATATTTTAGTTGTATCGGGAAATTTCAGAATTGTGGTGTAGCCTAATAATATTTTATTAATTTTTTTTTTTTTTTATTAATTATAAAGTTTTCCTGACAAAATCATCTAAACTTAGTTATATAAAGTACAATTTATTTTTTTTGGCTATTTATAAAAAAGGTATTAACCTAGTATAATGTAATAATTAACTAGGTTGAAGATAAGCTACTTTAGGACATCATGGGGACGACAACGTTTTAGTCTTCGATTGATGGGGCTGACATTTAACCTGTAATGCTGTGGACCGCTTGCTTTGCGTAGATGACAGAAGAATCTTGCCGATAGGTCCTTAATGTAGTTCTTAAAAGTTGGTAAATTGAAGTCGGTGTGCAGGGTATCGTTTCGCACAAACCAAGGGGCATTTGAAATCACACGGAGGACTTTGGATTGTAAAACTTGGATTTTATTTATGTGGGTAGGTGCACATTGACCCCAGACAGGGACAGCGTATAGTAATAGAGGACGAATGATTTGTTTGTATAGTAGTAATGAGCACTTCCAGCTCAGCGATGTTTGCCGATTTATTAATGGGTATACAATTTTTAAACGTTGGTATCCTTGTTACACTTTAGAGAATATATGTGGGTTCCAGGTAAGTTTTTTGTCCAGAATGACTCTAAGATATTTAATGTTTTGTGACCATGGTATATTGTGTCCGTTGATTTTTAATGAATTATAATTAGTGGGTCTACGATAATATTTTATACGTTGCATTATTGTTGTGCAAGTTATTGAACCAAAATATATCTACTACATTACATTAATAAAAAATATGGTAAATATTACTCTTTACTAAGATGAAACGCATATTATATACTATATACGTATATTAATACCTAAATGGTAGTTTTTTATAGTCATTACTCACAAGTCATTTTACTTAGGCACTTTGGATTTTTAATTATTATAATATGTGTACACAAATGGTGTACATGACCTGAATATTGGTTAAGATGATAAGTCACGATTGATCGAATGATGGAATGACATTTAGTTATTGTGATGTTAACATTGTTTGAATTTAACAATACTAGTATATTGTATTAGTATTTTAGATTCTGAGCGGAGCGATGAATGTATTGATTTTACCATGATGTGTGTTTTTATTTTTTTATTTATTTTTTTGTGTCTGTCATCACGTTTTGGGGCTGTAAAAGTGCTTCGATTTTTGACTTCAATACCTCGTTTGATCAGAAAGTCAATCTAGTTGGTAATTTGGGGAGTCAAAAGTAAAAAATTCTTAATATTTTTTCTAAATTATCGGGATAAACAAACTAAAAACTAAGGAAAAACGAGAAATTTTTACGCACAATCAGTTTTCGACAAAATCAATTTTGGTTTTTGAAGTAACTTTAAAACAAATGACCATAGATACATGAAATTTTTACATAAGTATATTTTTTCCACCATGAAATTTTCGACTTAAGTTGAACTATTTATAGGCATATGCAATTTTCGATCATTATTAGTTTTTTTTTTAAATTAATATCGATAACAATTTATTTGTTGGGTAGAAAAGCTTGAAAAGGCTCTTAACATATTTTTACAATAGCAGTTAAAAAATAAAATAAATACAATTTTTTTTTATAAACATTTAAAGTTTGAATTTTGACAACATAAGTAAAAATCACAAAAATTCGCAAATTATTTTAAGCTAGAAAATTCATAACATTTTTTGACCAAGTTGATATTATAAACTACTACTAATTAATAATAAATTGACAAGAAATTTTAATAAGTTATTGAAAGTTAAATTAAAAATAACAAATACAAAGATAATTTTAAATTTAATTCAATTGCTCTATAAGTTATATAATATCGTTTTCATATTTTAGTTTTCTTGAATATAAATTTTGGAATGTCCAATAGATTAATTCCGGTGAACAATTGTAACATGCAGGCAAATATTACTGAAATAATATAAATAATGAATTAGAATACAATTATGTATTTATTTAAATAATATTATAGAATTCTTAAAAATACATGTATCATATTAATTAAATTAATATTAATACCACTTGTAAAATGAATCATTATTATTAACATATTCATTTTTACTTTAATATGTATCACGTATTGTTTCCCAATGAATAAACATAATCCGTAGGTATACATTTTTCAATAAAATATTTTTAATGGTAAATAGTTTTTTATCTAGTCATACCTTCTATCTAATCCAAAAATATATTTGCCTGTATTTCTTTTCCCTTAAACACGAGTTAACTGTTTATTTATGATCTTTTTAAGTATAATAATGTTCATCTTAAGTTTTTTTCTGAAGTTAGTTTTTGAATTTCATAGTAAAACACACAAAATGTATACTTATTTTAAGCACCTAATTTCAATACAAACAGAGGTATAAATTATTGTTTTTCAAAAAGGTTAATTTTAACAAATAATGTTCTTGTAAACTTAGACATCTTTGTTTTTCTTTGAAATTGTTTTTAATTCAAATCAATATAATATAATATGTAGGAAGGATATAAGAATAAAAACAAGGAAGGATAAGAAATAAAAATGTATTTAATTTTTGTGCAGTTTAGTATAACTGCCATTACATAATATGTCATATTTTTTTTTATTTTATTCTTAGTTATCTTGATATAATGTTATTAATGAATCAAATTTTTTATTTTTATATTATATTCATTTTTATACTAATATTACAACTTTTGTCATAAGTCTTTGCATATTTTGTTATTATGTACTTTGTAAAAGGCAGATGTCCATTATGAATACTCATAACTTAGTTTATAAAATAAAATATAATAAAAATCCTATGAGATGCCCTAGATAATAATTGTATATGATAGCATAGCATCATTTTAATTGTAGTAATTAATTAACCTAAAATGTGTTTCTTGCACGTGGACTAGAGAGAGAGAGAAATGCATTGATTTCATCTTAATATCAACAAATAAATAAATATGATTCTGATTTTAGGTGCCTATATTATTCATGCATAATAATATATTGTGAACTATTCCATTTTTAAAATAAAATGCAATTCTTTACTTAGTTTTTGACCTTTTTATTTTGTAAGAAAAAATATTGATTTCAAGTCTATTAATTCATTTTTGTACGAGTTATCTTTTTAGATATTTTGGATTATCATTCTTTACATCGATAAATATGTACTTAAAAATTATATTTTTTATATCAGGTTATAATTAAATAAAAAGCTGAAATGTACAAAATATAATATTTACTTATGTTCTTAACAAGTACGCGTTTCGACAATATTGCTGGCATCACCGTTACCAAACTTTATTATAAATTTGGTCTGTATTTGGCACTGATTATGACAACATTGTAGTCGTAATGCGTATTCTAAAAATATTGTATGCTTCTTGAGATTTTATTTAATTATAAAATAACTAAAACCACTAAATTAAAAGTTATTATTCAAATCGTATTGTAGGTAGTAAGTAAATAATATTTTGTACAATATACTTCAATTATGGGTATTTATTTATTTAAAATTCGAAATAAAATTTTGAATTGCTAAATTACAATCTATATAATATAACTATACAATTTAAGCCACCTCAACTATCGTATTACTGTGTCATAGACCATACAATTTTTGATAAAGTATTTGTTTAAAGTAATTTTGAGAAGAACACAACGAATATTTAATTATTTTTAATTTATGGCTATTATTTCTTAATTTTTTACCTATTAAATCGACGTAATCTTTTTTGGCTTTCATTACCAATCGCTCCGTTGCTGGTTTTGCCATGGTGAAAATGCCTCGTGTAACATTATCGACCGATCTAGAAATATATAATATATTAGTTGTCTCACTAAATTATTTTACCGAATACTTTTATATAATATCGTTCGATAATTTATTTGTATAGTATACTAGTATAGGTCAGTGGTCTCAAACTCAAATTACAAACGGCCCATAAACGTAAAAGATTGACGGGACAAACATACATTTAAACTTTTTATTTATTCATTTTAATACTAAATCCATATTAAATAAAATAAATGGAGCTAAAATAAATTTATTCTAAAAATATATTTATTCTATTGATAATAATCATCATAATATAACTGTATTAAATTGTAGGTATTACAAAAATGTACTACACATCGATTTTAAGTTAAATTATTTATATTTGTATTTAAAAAAAAAAAAAAAAAAAAAAATGATAGTATTTTTACTTGGATAAAATAGTAGGTTATCATACATAAATATTTTAAATTAATGTAGTTTACAAAAATACTAAATAGGTTCATTACCAGACTTAACGTGGGTTAAAATTAATCTACCTTTATGTTATTTTTCGTTTTCCATTATTTGAATTATACATATATATTAATCTTGTCCTAAAGATATGTTAAATTAATAATTAAGAGCCAATATAAATCAATTTCATTAAGGTTAATATAAGTCTGTGTATTTCCATAAGAAATATGTATATGAAAATATTCTAAAATAATCTAATATTCTACGAATTAGGCATATAACATGACTGTCTAGAAACCTTTTATACTATAATGTAGTAGATTTCAAAATTAAAACTTTACTAGCATCGCGTATCGTTCACCAATATATCTATATTTTCCCACTCAATGCTAACAAAGAAGTGATCACTGTGGGTAAAACTGCAGGGTAACTTATAGTAGTCTCACTATAATGGACATTTTAGCGCCTCTGTAACATGAAAATCATATCCCCAGGATATTCTTACCGGGGGTAAGATTTTCCTAGGATAATTTTACCCCTGGTATACTATCCATAGGTTATTTTTACCACCGGTAATATTGACCTAGGCTAATCATACCCCCCCCCCCCCCCGGAGGAAGGGTAAAAATATCCTAGGATAATCTTACCCCCGGTAAAAATATACTAGGTATATTATACCGGCAGGGGTTATGATTTTCCTAGTATGAGTATAATTCCATTTAATCTGTTTAAACTTATAATATTATTATCATAAATGATTTAAAATATTACTTCTATGTCATATATTTTATATCACAATATTATAATATCATTAAATCATACAATTTTACTTTTTTAAACAAAAATTTTGCATATTTTAGAAAGGCTCTGGTTTTTTTAATCGTGATTCAAGGTGAATTGATACAAATTATAAAACGTATTACAATTAAATGAAATTTGATCTATCTGAAAGTTAAGGTAATATATTTTTTTTACAAATATAAAATTATTTAGATATTAATAACATACCTTTGGGTTCCATTCCATATGGTGTTTATTTCAATTTCCGTGCATGTTGGAGGACAATCGCACAATTTATAACTTTTAGCTATAACAAAAATATATTAACTAATATAAACAATCAATAATTATTCTACTATAGTAAAATGATTAAAAATATTGCATCTTTTTGAGTAAAAACAAAAACTACATTCTATTTGTAAGCTTCTGCTTAAATTAATACAAATATCTAGTTAGGTTATTTATGTTGTAATTGTAATTTATAAACTCTTCTATCAATCTATCAATGGCATTAGTATACCTTTAAGTACCGAGCAATTTTAATTGTTGTATTTATAATATATGATTTTTTTGAGTATTAGGGAATTTTTTTTTAACTACCTATACGTTCTTTTTTAAGATATAATACTATTTTATTATGTGTATAAACCTGTAAAATATGATTATAAGTATATAATTTAAAACAAGTACCTATCAACTATTAAGATTAAAATATCTTATAAAACATTAAATGATGTGTGTTTTTTTTTTTGTGTCTGTGTACAGCATAACTAGTCGAAATAATGCTTCGATTTCAAACTTTGGGGGTGGTTTCCAATGTAAAATTGAAGATCCTTGGTGCATTAAAAAGGTCAAAAATAAACATTTTCCAACAGTTTTCAAAAAAATCGAGAAAAACAAAAAAAAAATGACAGAAAAACAGGAATTTTTAAGCAAAACCAGTTTTCGACCAAATCGATTTTTTTATATGGTTGTAATTCAAAAACTTATCATTGTAAATACTTGAAATTTTCACCAAATGTTTATGTTAATGTTATATATATACAGTTTAACTTTCAAAATTTTTTGAGTTATATATAGACAACTGAAATTTTCAATTTTTTTGAGAATTTTTTTTTGAAGTGCCGGTAAAAAAATGTTGGACGACCAAAAAAACTTGAAAATTTAATACAAGGTTTCTTTTGAGTTGTTCTTATTGTAGCTAAAAAAAATTAAAAATCGTAAGTCACAATTTTTTTTAATAAGCATTTATAGTTCAAAATTTTATGACATCTGTCGAAAACATGAAAATTTGCAAGTAATTTTGAAGTTGAAAAATCATAAAATTTTTTGCGTTTAAAACTAAGGATTAAAAATGCAACACTAAGTTTTAAATAAGTTTTCCTTCAAGTAGCTATAGAGAAAACTCGAAGCATCATTATAGGAAAAATTTTAAGTGCGTTTGAATTTTAAATTTTTACGAAATAGCGTAACGATAACGATTTATCCTGAAACGATTTTAAATATTTGTTATTATTCAAAAAGTATAAGTCCTAGATACTTTAAAATTTTACCAGTTATTAGGATTGGCATTTTCTTTATATGATTTAATTTTAAAAATATTTTGACTGTTTTTGAGATATTTATAGACAACTGGAATTTTCAATATTTCTGAAAATTTTTGTTTTGAAGTGTCAATCAAATTTTATTGGCCCTATCAAAATACTTGAAAATTTAATACAAAGTTCCTCGTAAGTTATTCTTAAAGTAATTAAAAATTTATAAAAATACATAGGCACAATTTTATTTTATTAGTATTTGAAGTTCAAATATTGACTTAATACGTAAAAATTACGGCAATGTTCAAATTATCTTAGATAGAAATTCATAAAAAATTTTCTTTTTAGATCTTAGATTTGAAAATTTAATACAAGGCTCCTAACATATTTTTACAATAGCAGTTGAAAAATAAAAGAAATATATAGTCACATTTTTTTTTTACATGCATTCAAATTTTAATTTTGACAACATACGTAAAAATCACGAAAATTCGCAAATTATTTTAAGCTAGAAATTCATAAAAAAATTTCTTCTTAAATCTAAGATTTGAAAATTTAATACAAGATTCCTTACAAATTTGTCAATCTTTATCACAAAAAAAATGTCCACCGGAAATTCAAATTAAATTTTTATTAGCATTTGAATTTCAAATATTGACAAAAATTCGTCAAAACTATGAATATTTTCAAATTATTTTGTAGTTCAAAATTCATAATATTGTTTGTATTTATATCTAAGGTTATACAATTTAACCCCAAGTTTTTCACAAGTTTTGCTTCAAATAGCTATAGAGAAAATTTGAAGCGTCATTATAGGAAAAATGTTTTGAGCGTTTGAGTTTTAAATTTTTATGAAATCGCGTAATTATAACGATTTATCCTCAAACCAGGTATTCGTATATCTATGATAATATAAGGTATTATGAATTATGATAACTACATGATAACTACACTAATTGATTAACCATGCCATATGCAAAATGCGTCTTAATTGAAAAATAAAATATTTGTTTCAAAATAGAATATATGACAATATTTAAATATAATATATCCTAGACTGACAAATCATCTCCGTTCAGAATCGTTTTTCGTATACAATGATACCTATCATTGCAAGCTCCGTCACCCCAGCACCCCAAGTTAAAAATTTTAACACCAAAATTTCACAAAATTATGTAACCATTTTGTAACGAAATGTAACCATGATAACTTTTTTTGTAACTTACTCGAAACTATAGAATTTTGAACTTAAATTCCGGGTGCTGTGGTGACGTCACCCCAGCACCCGGTGACTTTCAAAATGGTCCGATTGATTCGAAATTTTCAGGAGATTATGTAACCAAATGTAAATGAAATTTTGGTGTTAAAATTTTAAACTTGGGGTGCTGGGGTGATGGAGCTATCATTGCATTCAAATTTAATCCCATCCATTACAGTAACCTTCAGTACAGCTAAGCGACATCCACGACTTACCCGCTTTTTTTTATTTAAATGTCTTAAATATCTAATTTTGTTCAAATTTGAACTTAAAACTTCTATAGCAAAATAACTGAATTTAAATACTTCTCAAATTTTTTAGTTACTGTTTTAATTATTTGCGAGAATAATTATTTTCAATTTTTAACTCTTAAATAAAAAAAAATTGAACATTTTATAAATTATTAACTATTGAATAATTTACAATTTTTGTAGATTTTGATGAAATTTGTCGAAATTCTAATTTTAGACCTCAATTAAAACTTATTGTGGATTAATGATCAAAATCATTTTTTATTTTCACTAATAAAAACTTATGAGGAATCTTATATTAATTTTTCAATTTTTTTGATCCTGCTAAAAATGTTTATAAATAGAACAAAATAGATTTAAATCATTCATTACAACCTTAATATTTGCATCATAATTCACCTGATCTTCATATTATAAAACAATAAAAATAATATATAATTCGCTAGCCTCCAATGTTTATTTGTATTATCTCTTACAACGTTAATGGCTTAAAATCCATGTTAATGTACTACTATCTGTTTTGGCAATAGATAACTGATCAATAAATTATCAGTCAAGTGTAATTAATGGATGGTTTCTAAATAGCTAATAGGTTAATCAAAATGTTCATGCTAGACCATTAAACATCACATATTATAGGAACTAATTTTGCTATACACGGATTTTGCATGATCTTATAATTATAATAAAAAATTGTGTCAAAAAACTTTCACAAATACATCATAAACATGGCTGAAAAAATAATCGGATACCTATTTAGTATGAAAAATAAGCCTCCATGTACCATTGTGAAACAAAGAAATAAAATAATGCGTACAAAAAAAATAAGTTATTAAAACTTTCTTAGGCACAAAATCATCAGTTTTTGGTTAAAAGCAGTAAAAAAATCCTGTAAATACATCAGAAACACCATTAACGCAAAAACTGACCATTTGATGGTGCAGAATAAGATTCGTTTTCGTTATCTTCAGTATCAAAATAAACAGAACACAATTATTTATTTAGTATATAACAAAGGATTGATTACTAACTCACTCACTATCATCCCAAAGCTAGTAGAATATTTCAAAGAGATCTATAGTAACTGAAATCATCATATACAGAAAAAATGGCTATATTACACAATGAAGATCTGAAGAATTGTCATTGAAGCATATTGTTCAAGCATTATTCCAAGCATAATTAAACTCCCACGAATACTTCGTCTAAAACTAAAAAGACTAAAAACTACCTTAAATATGAGGTCAAATTAGCATCATCATAAAGTTTAAATTAATCTCCTAATTTATAAAATTAGCTTCGAAATTTAACTTCCAAAATCTCTGATCACATCACTTCATGTTTCGAATTAAAGAAGAATTAAAAAAAGAAGATTTCACTGACTGTATATCTATAGGTAAGCGATACAATCTTCAAATTTTACACAATTTATGTGGGGAAAAAGATTTTACAGATGCTACAAAAAGTCAAGTGTAAGTCGGAGCTCAGTAATCTAGAATAATATATAACTTATATATAAGCTACCTAATAAAAGTTAAATTCTTATTGAGGAATCATACGCAATCCTCAAAGGCACAATTTGTTAAGACTCAAATATTTCAACAATTTTTTATTCTTCTCTTTGTAATTTAATTAGGTAACATTAAAAATGCGTTCAACACTAACGACATAAGAATACTGGTACAAAATGTATTTCAATATGGAAAATAAATAGGAAACATTATTAAGTTATGCTGGATACCTGTTCATTCTAATAGAATACAAAATGTGATGGCTGAGAAGGTACCAAAAGATGCAATATCCTATCCATTAAAAACAGCAGTTCAGTGAAACAAGATGTAATACTCTTAATTAATTTTCATTTTACTAATACGTTTCAAGTAAACTGAAAATACTTTTTCAGGAAATTTCATGAAATTAAAAATGACGTATTCATATTATGAACAAATTCCTTAAACCTTCCTAGAAAAATCAAATTCACCCTAACAAGACTTCGGATCAGACATACACAAATCACTCACAGTCACCTAATTAGTAAAAATGACCCCCTCCCTAATTTGCACATCATGCGATACCCTAATAAAACTATGTCATACATACTCTGAACTAAGAATGATCGCCAAACTAACTGAACTATCTCTCGACTACAACATATTCTCACTCACACCCGCAATCGAATTCATCATAAAAGTAAATATTCAAAACGAACTGTAAAAGGACTATTATAATTATGCACACAAATGTGTTAGCATATATCATAAGAATAAAAATATTGTTGTAAATAATACTTGTTTCCCAATGGTCTTTGTCACCTCGGGTATTTTTATAAATGAAAAAATATAAATACCTAATCAATTAGCCGTTTAACAAGACAGTTTAATATGCAATATTTGAATTATTATAATTAAAATTAATTAATAATTACTGTGAAAACATGTACACAATTAAATATCTGTATTAAAATGTATTATTGTCTTTAGTCTAACCATTTAACCTTTATTAATTTTAATCGGGACGTATCATATTTTATTTATTTATTAGAAACCTAAATTGTGTTTGATCATAAAATCTAAAATAGTTGTAAAATAATATGTAATTTAATTGTATGGATAAAAATAGAAGGTAGATAGATACACACAAGATTATAATAACATTTATAATATTTTTTGTTTCTATCTGTATTCAGTGGTTTCACCGACAATTAATAATGTATTACTCAATATTATTGATATTACGTGCGTACCTATATTGTTTAGCACACAGATTATTTATTGTTTTCTAAACAATATGTTTTTTTTCTGTGTTTAAAGTATACATTATATGAAGGTGCTGTCCAAATAGAACGTATTATAGTTGGAATAAGGACCGCTGTTACTGAGAAGAACGGAGATACTATACATATGTATAGTATATAATATATAGTTTATATACGGATTAGAACATATTTTATTTCCTCAATATCTTACTGTATACTTCGGGTTGGCGCAAAGCACACTCTAGTAAACAAGCGGATTTACTGTAAACGGGATGATGATATAACTTTTTCTCGTCTTGCAACAAACATCCACGTTTGGTAAAGTCCAAAGCTACCAATGAAACGTCCTCGACAATTTGACGGGTCGTATACAACAGTTCCATTTCCTCGCCCGTGTTTATAGTAACATATTGTTTCTGTAATTCCCCAAATCGTACATCTAGCGAGTTGTGCAATGAAACCTAAAAAATGTACGTTTTTCAGTTTAGTATAAATTTAAAATATGACAGCATTATATTCTAATATAATATATTAATATTGTCCCGACGAGCAAGTCTTCAAGTGAATAAATCAACATTAAATATAATATACCATTCATTGGAGGTAAATATTAATTTATATTATAATCTATATATTGAAATCATTGTTAACGTTGCATATTCATAGCTATAACAAGACGTCCATGTATTAATAATCACGATTTGTCCAGTCAGAAATTTCTACCGAGAAAAGGGCAAGATGGTTCATAATTATTTTGATCATAAATTATAACAATAATTATTACCATGCTATAATCTACACTGTCTCGTTAAAATTTAAATTGTCAAACCGAGTTTAGGTTGAATAATAAATTAATAAAACGAAAAATTTTATTGATATTATTATTTTCACAATATGAATCAATATTATTATAAAAGTTTTACAAAAATTCTGATATCGGGGAAACGTTGATTTTAATCATTGGTATGAATAACATTTATCAACTACTGTCTTCGGTAAAACAATTATGTAATATGAAAAGTTAAATTATTATATTTTAAAACTGTATATTATCTTTTTAGTGGCTTAATAATATATCTAACATTATTCAAACATTTTAGTTAAAATAATATTCAATAGTTCCCAAAACATACTTCCTTAAACTGGTTTTGAATTCATATATAAAAATGACTACAAATAAAATAATCTTCTTATAAAATAGTAATTAGTTCATTATAAAGTTTACTGTTTACTATTTATTATTCATAACACAAGTAATTATTTAACTAAATGAAACAATATTTTGTGTTTCATTATTATGTGAAATAATATATTAATATAATATTGTACTATGTTTAGTAAAATTATTAAAATGTAATAACTAAAATGCAGTTATGCTAAATAGAAGATTTGATTTTTACAGTTATTGCTTAATATTTATAAAATATTATACTATAAAAAATGTTTTATGGTGTTATTATTTTATATTTACTGATTAAAATTCACTTCTAAAACAACGGTAATAACTTTATCAACTATTTAACAAATGTACATTACATAAAAAAAAAAAAAAATGTTCATAATTTTAATTGATTTTTAATATAAAATTGTATTTTTTTATGTTGCCTCAATTTGAGTTCGATATTATTTATTTAAAATAAAATACAAATGTTATTTTAAAAAAGCACATAATATGTGTGTATTAAAAAAATTATTTATTTAACTGCAGATAATAACATAATAACATAATGTTTCTTTATCGATAACTATTATACAATAATATTACATTTTACTTATAAGTGGTAACTGATAATGGGATTGAATTCCGTAAATTTGTACAATGAGTACAAAGTTATAATTTGTAGATAATGTGATTCTTTTAAAATAATTTTTGGTAACTATTAATTGTAAAATTAACATTTTTAAATTACTATTATCTAGTCCTTACGTTTTTACTATCTACTAGGAAGTATATAAACTTTATAATACAGTTTAAAAATATGTAAACTGTAACATAAAAAGCAAAACTAAGTTATAAATATTTTTATTGAAAAAAGCTAATTAGTTTTTAGGTAGCATATAATATAGAATAAGTGCCACCATCCCCCACTCCGGGGCATGGCAGAAACCTACGGGGACCCCAATATAAATTCTACCAAAACTCTCACCCACGTGTAAAACCAACCTACAGTTCCATAAGAACCTATAGTACTACCCCCTTCCCAATGGCCTTAGTTGCCGCGGAATAATTAAAAAAAAAAAAAATATATGTATAGAAAAACTAATATTTCTATATAAAATCAAATAATGAATTTACTAATGCAGTAATGTGATGGGTCGAATCTGATTGTTTGATGTTGAATTGAACTTGAATCAAAAATTGTCAAAGTATGCGAACCCGAACCGAACCGAACTTATAATAATTTAAATCGAACTAATAAAATCGTTTATTGAACTAAAATTCGAACTCAGGATTTTATTTTATTTTATCATCTCTAATCGTAATAATATCAAAATAAAATGTTAATAGTTCAGTACTATTATGATACTTACATTTTAATTACTATAAATCAAAAAAATATTGTTCAATTAAGAATATTTTCAAGTTCGAATTTTGAACCGAATCGAACATCAAGGATTTGTTTGGGTTCTGTTCGACCCATCACTACCAAGTACTAATTATGTATTAATATTATGAATGTTGTTTAATTTAATTTTGTGTATGTAAAAAGATTTCATAGGTATTAAATAATACATTGCTCACCTCAACTGGTTCTTTGAATTCCATTTTTAACTCTCCATTCTTCGAAAAATGGCTTACAATTAAGTTCTTTTTCCTGTTAATTATTAAATGTTGTACAAATTATATGATTTTACGTCATGTCAATATGTGACTTTTGATCATACTTGTTAACTGTTTGCAAAGAATTGATGCAAAAACACGGGTTTGTAACTACGAATCGATGTGGTTGAAAATGTCTGCAACAATTGAATGATTTTCCATTCCACGAACAGTTTTTAAACATATTTTTACACATTACAAAACTGTCCTAAAATTAGTGAAAAAGAAAAATATTATATATTCATTTCCAATCATAAAACAACATATTTTTAAGTACTCAAGTACTTGGTATGTTGTACATTATATCCTGAATACATGACTTAAATATTCAAATTTATCGTCGTATTATTAATTTGAATAATAATTATAAATAAGAATAATTTTTTTAAATAGCAAAGTCTTTATATTTCTAATTCTATGTTTTTGGATTAATCTTTTTATCATTTGAAATAATTATTATTTGAAAAATGAAACACAGTAGTAAAATAATTTTTTTTTAAAGTATTTATCTATAGGCCGTTTTTAGGTGTCATAACAATACTTTTGATTGCGGTTTTATTTTGGTTGTAAAATGACACTAGGGATACATTTCAAGCAATACTTTCAGCATTTAGATCCCAAGAGTGTGATTTTAACTACTACAGAAGTGTAAAAAAAAGTAGAATACATATTATACATATATTATATTTATTTATACACTTAGTAAACATGCTAAACCTTTCTAGTTTCATTTTTAAACATAGACAGTAAAGCGAATATTATAGAACCATATAGCTATTGTGTCTTCTATAAAATTAAAATGATATTTTATTCCATTTTGTTCACATAAATTTTCGTAATCGGTTGTAGGTATTTAAAATACCAAAAAGCAACATATTATCAAGAAAAATGAAATACACTTTAGTCGTAGCTTACGGAAAATACTTTGTATTATAAATGTCAACTGTATATTTATTATTTCTACAATAAAATAATATCCTACGTAATATGATTTGATATAACTGAGTTAAATAACCCTAAATAATTTAATTTTCAATTGTTTTTTAATATTTATGTACATGAAAAATATATATATATATCCAAAACGTAGATGCAAGAATATTATCAAAGAATATGTCGACAAAATTATAGACTGAAAAGATGAATGAAATGAAAATGACTATACATATTAACAGATATTTCTTAGTATTATGATAAAAAAATTATAATATTTTATGAGTAAAAAATCTGATGATTATCACCATTACATAAAATAATTAAAGCTGTATTATAAAAATAGCGCAGTCAATAAACATAAATTACAATTAATAAATTATAATATAATGACACATAAAACTCAAAAGCACATCTCGCGTTAAATAATCAATGAAGTAGCTAATATTAAAAAAATGTATAACTTATAGAATTCAAAGTAAAAACAAATATAAATTTTTGATTTTAAATTACATGAGTTTCAATTTAATAATCTAAAGCGATACTAAAAAAATCAAATTATTTATCAATAATCACATTTTATTTTTATATTATATTTTCTAATTAATTCCTGTAAAACAATTCTTTTGAGCTGTATAGTTTAAAAAAATATAATCTTAATTGTTAGTTAAATAATAGATTTTTGTAGACAGAAGAACTACTGTTTTCGACGTCAACTGATGTCACAAGAACATAATATCTAAATATGAAATATTGTCTTTCATTATAACTTATGGAGTATTGGTTTGGAAAATGTTCACAGTTTTTAATATTAACAATAGTTCGTAGTATTAATCACTTGTTATTTTATAAAATACATTTAAAATATTGTAAAATAAACTTAATTATGTGAAAATAACATCCATAAATACCATTTAAAGTTACATTTTTAAAAATTGCAAAATAAAAACCAATTTATTCCTTTTTCGTATAGTAGATGTCGTTCCTTGTCATTGATTAAGTCTCTGCGATGAATGTGTTAAATTTGAATTCAATGAAAAATAATTGCATTTGAAAAACAATACTGATTGGAGACGAGTTGTCAGCTTAAAATTCTAAGAATATTTTATAACTTAACTGTCTAAATTCAACGTACCAATAAATTATTTATCTAATAGTAATACGGTAGGTATGTTGAACCAATATTCATCAAAAATATCAAAAATAATATGTAGTAATCATTACAACAATTGTGTACCATATGTCCATATCCTTAAAATATTATTGTTAAATTATAAAATAAAAATTGTCAAAAGCATATCGGTTACCTTAGAACGGTGTAAAACATAAAGATATTAAGTCTTAATGTATTTAAAATTTTATTGCGTAAAAATAATGATCTACCAATTCTACCAATGTAACGATAAAAAGTTTTGGAAGCACATTGTAAGTACTTTTTAAATTAAATCTGTGTTTAAATAAATTGAGTATATTATATATATGTATATATATGTATGTATAATACATATCTATTTTCGGATTTTTGTTGCTATAAAGGAATTTCAATTATTTTTTTTTTTACACACATTATTATTCCATTGTTAGTTTACCTTTTTTTTAAACTCGTTCGTCCGTTTTATTATTTTTATACTTAAGGAATTGTCAATCTCATTGAACATTCCGTTACTGAAAAAAAAAATAAATTGGTTTAGATATTTTTAAAGATAATAATTAAATAAATGAACACATACAATTTTTAAATTATATTAACTTGTTTTAAGATAATACTGACAAGATAGATCAAATTTTTTTTTTCGTTTAAATTTTAAATTATGTACTAAATATTATTATCAGTATTATACACGTAGGTACAGCAACTAAAACTTAATTGAAAGATCTTAGTATAAATTCATAGAATAATATACTCTTCATGTATTTATGTTAATTTAACCAGTAGATATATTATAATTATTAACAATACATTTTTATTTTAATATTTACCAAAGAATAAGGTATTTTTTAATACAATTTGTATCCATGCTATCTGTTACGTATACAAGCTACATTAATAAAATAATGAGAAAAAATAACAAAGTGAAGCTCTATAGCACTGAAAAGCTATATATAAAGTATATTAGTATATACATGACTAGTTATTAAACAGCATTATGTTTTCTAATAAACACACTAATACATCAATACTAAAAATATTGACCATCCAAATTTAATTAAACGCATTATTTATTTCTAAGTAAATATAAAGTACAGGCAATTTATAATTACATGTCGAGCTTAATTATATTTAAAATAGTTATAGGTAAATTATAACTCACTAATTAGTTACGCCTGATAATTTTAATATATTCACATCTCATATGGAGTAATTTGAATATTGCTTTTGTAATTTGAAAGTTTTAGGACAAGTTTGCATATAAAGTAAAATATCTTTATGAAAAAATTAATACTAATTCGGAAATACCTAAATATTTGTTAAAAATATAATATTTATTAATAATAGTTAATCATATGTAAATTTAAATATGTTTTTTCTTTAATAAGTATAATTACACACATATATATATATATATAAAAGCAAAGTATAGTACATTTTGAAATGTATTTTAAGTTATTTTCTCTTAATTACATTTAGTATGCACATAACGTATCTAAAATATAACAAACGTTCTTTCTTATATAAATTAATTATATTAAAAAGTTTTGGGAATAGGTCAAAATATTTTAATATTTAAAGTTCTAAAATATGTAACTTTGAAATTTAAGGTCATCTAAAGTATATGGCGAAACAAAAACTTATTAATAATATTGTTCCGAAATATAAATATAATCTAAGGGACGAAGTTTTGGTATTGAATTACATTTACTTATACTTTATTTATATATTATAGAATATTTAGATATATTTTTGATAACCCTATAAATTGTTTTATTCATAGGTTAAAATCATTTCCGTTTGACAAGTATCGAAAAAATGGTTTCGAATTTCTCATGCTATTGTTATAAAATTTAATATATCTTATTTATCGCATCTAAGTTGTTATACGATAGGTATTTTTAGTAATATTTTTCTTTCAAAATATATTAAACTATTAAAATCTACATTATATTCATAAGCATCACCAAGATGAGTTTATAAACATATAACGTATTGTAATATCACATGAGTTAAACTTATAATATTACTATTTTTTTTTATTATAACAATCATTATAGTACACGAATATTCAAAACAAATATTTTTTTTTTTTTTTGACTGAATGAACAAAAGCAATAACCGCAGGAATAAATTGTAGAATATATTGGATGACAGATAGAAAATTTGATTTGGGTGTAAAAGCACAGACCCCACAGGCCCAGTAAACTTTTTTGTGATATTATTTTTATTTTTGAGTCAAAGAGAGAATAAATAATACTTCATAACATTGTATAAAATACATTTTTACACTTTTTGTTTTTATGACATGCACCTATTAGATAATTTGTATTTTATCATATTTTTGCTTTCTCCTGTTTTATGAATTATACTTAAATACTTATGAACAAAATATGGGTATATTTTAAATCTAATTAAGTAATACGAGTTAAATTAATAAACAAAATCAACTACTTTTGTGAGAAATAAAAAGGTATTATTTATATTAAATTGAAATGTTATAAAACTATTATGGATTTTTATGAAAAGTGGATTTTTTGTATTATAAAATATTAATACTTATTCAAAACACTTTTACAAAATAAATGATTAATAGTATAATATGTATAAAAATCATATTTTGGTTGTTTGATTTTTAAGATTTATAAAAAATAACCAATACCTAAATATGTAGACAAATTTAAATAACAAATATTATAAAATTATTTTGCTTAGAAATTACTCATTGATGAGTATTCACGAATTGTAATGTCTATAATTGTATTGTAATAATTGTTGATAATAATTAAGAAAATGTCTTATATCACCAATATTAGTTATTAAATAAGAATTGTTGTTTTTTTTTTTTTTTAAATAAATGATTTTGATTGTGAATGCTGTACTTAATGACTTGAATGTACAACTCAAGGTCTGTTCTGTCAGTGAAATCGAATTTACCATACCATCCACAATAACCACATTTATTTTGTAAACTTTTTAAAAATAAAAGTTTTTGGTAAAAATAAAAATAATATTGGGTCAGTAAAGAGGCGTAAGTTGAAAAGGTAACGAAAAATGGATTTTAAACTTTTCAACGGAAACATTTTTAAACTAAATATCTTTTTAGAATTATGTGCATCTTAAACTAAAAAAACTAAAACTTGTAAAGCAAATTGAATTTTTGAATATTTAAATCTAGGTATACTGTAATAATAAAATGGATATATAGTGGTTAATTTAACAATTGCTGTAATACTTTAAGTCTATTAGTATACGATGCGTGTGTTTATATTGTTACCATAATATAAAAACAAGGATAATATTTTAGGAAATATATTACTCTTGAATACTTTTTACTTTAGTATATATTAGTTAATTTTTATTAATTACACCTAATTTATAGTTGGCATTTATCTATATTATTTTTAATTTTCATTTATTATCTACTTTCCTATAAAGCTCAACTAACTAAATAAATTGTATTTAAACATAATTACTAATACAAATTTGTATGATAGTAAATTATTCAATATGTTTTTATAAAATTGGATTTAATAATTTAATATATTACTATTAATTTCAGTAAGTAAATCGGTTACAATGGTAATTACTTCTTTGTTTTCTTCATCAATATTTTTTAAAGGTTTGTTCATGTGGTATTTAAAATGTTCAATACGAAGAAAATATTATATAATCAGTAATAACATAATGAATTATGGGTTTTTATATTGAATTTCATTTTATTTGTTCATAAAAAAACGTCCTTAATTTATTAATGTTTAAAATAAGTTTTATTTTAATTACCGTTTTTAATTTACTTTATTTATTTAACAACCTCTTTCAAATTTTTCCGTAAAATAAATTATACCTGAACGTTTTGTATCGTTGTATTAGTATTATTTAACTAATAAATTGTGTTGTATGACTTATTAAATGATTTGAAACATGCATAATATATAATATATATGTTTTATTTTAAATAATAGATTAGTTATTAATAAATATATTTAATTTAATAATACAAAATCGAAATTATATAAGTTTGTTACAAATTAATACAAATTATACTTATATAAGAGATAGAAAAACTTTATTTTAGAAAATTATATAGCAGATAGCCTGTCTAATAATAATTGCCTGTAAACACAGCTACCTATCAGATATGTTGTTATCTTTTGGTTATAAAACGTAATTAAAATGAAAATTATTATACTTTTGAATTTATATAAAATATAAAATAATATATTATAATTTTATATATATTACATATAATATATAAAAATAACAGATTATAAGCTATTTATATAAGATTGGTTTTAATTAAAAAGGTCATAATGTGACTTATGGTATCTGGATGTAGAGCTTCCGACAATTATCTTAATGTAATAATTAATAATAACTCAACTAGGTACTGGAAATGTATTAATTATCTATCCAAATTTTAGAAAAAGATAAGAAATTTTGTTTATATTGTTTTATTAATACGAGTATTTGATTTTTATAAGCTATCTTCTATTATGAAAAAATTAATTTTTGATATTTTTCTTTGAAATTTGGGTTTTTAAACAAAATAGTAAAAAAAAAACTATCGGATTCTCATCGCATATTCTCATCGAAATCACGGATTTCGTGTCCTCCAATCATACCAACCTCGAAGTCGGCAGTCGAAGATTATCTGCTGGAAGATCAGAAGCTGCGGGGCACACAGTGACGGCTGGTACATCGGTTGACCAGTGCAGGTAGGCCACGTCCATTTCCCAGTACGGTTCGTTTCGGGCTACGTATTCGGCAGCGTAATTAAGGGCCAGCGCAGCCAGCGCACATCGCAACCACTGGCTGCGGAACACTTCGATGAAACGATGACGCATTTATCGGTTAGCTCTGGTGATTATTATGGTAAGTATAATGACAGATACAACCGAATGTTATTACCTGAAATACATCAATGTCTATAATTCGTAGTAATGGTAGAATGACTATGGAGACGATGGTAATGGTAAAAATAATATAATATAATTATTGGGATAATAATCGATGGAAAACATTTCGATAAGTCAATTGTAGCATGCTTGGATACAGTGTTTATACGTTTTACGGTGACAACGGTTAGTGGTTATCAGTATTAATAATATAGAAGAACGGATGTGTGTGTGTGTGTGTGTGTGTGTGTGTGTGTGTGTGTGTTTGGAAGTACATTTGTAGCTATTTAATCATGTGATCACATAATATAGACATACATTATTAACTTGGCGTAGCTAGAATATACACAGAGGTCATGGCCACCATTAAAAAGGTGTTTAGAAAAATTTCAATGGTCTCCTATAAGAAGTTATATATTTATATTGTACACCAGAGGATCCATTTAATTTTGACTGCCTAAAAGTATCAATTAAATACTTAACCAAACTTACGAAAAACCTCCATTAATGTTGATGCGATGACACCATTTTTTTCTACTAGAAATAGTGTTTTCATACACAAAAAAAAAAAAACAATAGAAAAATAAATCACTCCACTCAGAATCTAAAATAACTTTAAAAACCAAAAATCACAACAAAGAAGTTTAAAATGTGAAGAAGTGTCACGAAAAGTGAAAACAATGCTAAATAAAAGTTTTGAAACATAATAAATTCACTGTTTTGAATTTAAATGTTATATTAAGAAAGTATGTGGAGAATTTTGTCTTACGTTAGATATAATAGATACTAAATACAATTACCTAAAGTATATTGGCTAGAGCTGAGAAATATAATACACAATCGTTGTTTGTTGATTAATTTATGGACCATGACTAGTTCTACAATTCTATATATTATACCGTGGTTAATATTAAATGCACCTAATACATATTTCATCGGTTATAACTTTATTAATTCAATTCACAAATGTCTGATCTATACATGATTATATAGTCCTTTTAATCCGAACATCCTGGCACCCACTCACCGATTTTATTCGATCGTGGGCCTAAAAAACAGACTTCGCCAGCGGGATGTCGTTAGTGGGGAAACCGGGGACAAAAGTAACACGGGGCGAAAGTAACATACTCAACTTCTCAATAACCCCTATATAATATATACCAATCGGCAATCACCATAAATGAGGTATACAATATGATAATGAACGAAGGAGGACGCCGGTCAATTACCACATTATGACAGGAATCTCACCGATAATGATAATGGAAAACGAGTAAAAACATCTTAATCGTTGATCATCAAACTAAAATATAACAGTCAATCAGAATAAGGGTTGAATGACTGGTATTTATTGAAGTAGGATTCGGGACAGACACTTTCGATTCCATCATCAATATTCAAATTGTCAGAACCACTTATTCTTGAAGTTTTGAACTCGTTGAACAAACAAATCATACTAACAACATACAAATTTACTGATAACGGGTAGAACGTGTAGTAGGACTATAGTAATATTCATTTTTAGAAAAATGTACACGTAAATCAGCTAGTAATTTATAAATGACAATATCAGCTATTTGATAGGCATTGATACAGTTTCAATAAGCTATCTCTTTTTTTTTAATTAATAATGTATTTAGCTACATTGTCATACACGGATCAACCACTTCGATAAACAACGCAAGTGTAAATCATTTGCAACGAAACTAAAAAATAATAACTATTCTAATATATTATTATTATTATTATATTCTACTCGACATTCGACATTGTCTTGTAATCAATTCGTAATGAATATAAATATTAAACATAAAATATTTATCAAACCAGTATTATAATGAAAAACTACCACGGCGTATACTAAATTATAATTATACATTTATTTGTTTAAGTGGATATATTAAAATTAATATTTCGATTATCTATGTTTTACTTGCGTAAGTAGATACGGTTTTAGAATGTATAAAATGTTTAACTATCTCAAAATGTGTGAGTAAAAAGTATATTTTATTCGTGAAAGATACTAAAAAAATATGTTCTTACGAATTTTCAGATTAGAAAATAATAAATAGTAAATGGTATAACAGTACACGTAGCAAAATAATAACACAAGAAAACTTTGCCAACAATTAATTTTTATTTGTTTTATAGAATATTTAAAAAAAATAAAAATTACTTAAACTGATTTTTCCTGAAGTATAAATTAAAATAAAGTTAATGTATAATAGTGGCTTTATATTGTAACTATCTAATAGTGTTGGTCTGGGGACATGAAATATTTATGTTTCAATTTAAACTATAGGAAACTCATTTTTTAGTGTATAATTTTTAAACGTGTTATTTTAATCGTCACAAACCTTGTATAACTAAATCTAGGTATATACTAACATAAATGTTTTAATTCTTGTTTTTTTTTCTAATACGTTTCTAAAAATACCTATACACTTTAATGTGTAATATTAGGACACTATATACCTTATAACCATAACTTTTTAGTACATGAATATAGCATAGCTAAAAGAAAATGTTGTTCAGAATAAGCTTATCTTAACAATTTTCATATATTATATGTTGTAAAATGTAATTTAGATTGTAATCAACACGTTCAATATTACGAATTGTACGTATCTTATATTATTATCACAACGTTAGGATTTTCTTAGGCAAGATTATTATCTTACAAGTTCATGCATACAAGAGTTTTCAAATTACACTCAGGTGCTCTCCGGGGAAAACTTGTCACCAGAAATAAATCTTTTTTATTTTAGAATCAAAGAATAGGACTATAAAAGGGTTAAATTTATTTTTAAAAATTGTTAATTATTCAATCATCACAATGTTCTCAACATTCAATTAGCTTATTTCAAGTGTTATATAAACACAGGCTAAAAACAATAAATATAATAGTATATTGTTTTGATATTTATGTAATACTAGCTAAACCCGTGCACTTCGTAGCCCGTTAAAAATCTTACCTCTTATATGGTTCATACTGTGTGTTAAATTAATTTCGTGTGATGATGATTGCAGAATATTTTTATACATATAATGGTAGATAGTGGTTAAAATATATTATAATCTTACTGCGATATTCAATTTCGTATATCATTATGTAATTTTCTTCGTTTTATCAATATAATTTTTTAACAATTTAAATATTAAATTGAATAATATTTAGGCATAGCAGGTATCACTTACTAACTTAACCTATCTTCTGCCAATATGTCTAATAAAATTTGTACCAAATGTTGTCACAATAGGTCCAGCTGTTTAAGAATGTGTATAGGACAAACAGATACATATATATAAATAGCTATCTATCTATATAGCTGTATCTCTATATCTATGATGTCTGTTTATCCTTTATTTAAATGTTTTATAATAAATGCTTAATTTATACGTTTTTCCAATAATCACGCTTGGATAAATACTGCAATTATAATTATATCAAATTTCGTCGCAATCGGTCCATCAATTGGAATTGAAATGCATAAAGGATAAATAGACAAAAATCCATTTTTTTAAAATTTTATTTCCATATGAATTTCCCATTAAACATACTAACGTTTGTGATTTATTAATTTATGAATTCACTCAACAAATCATGGAATAAGTAATTTTTAGCAACATCTGTAAACACCTTTTGAATGAGTTCAGCTTTTGATTGTGTTAATTGATAAAATCTCTTAGGAAAGGTGATGCAGCCAGTCAGTACATATATAGGAAAATTGCCATTACCAATATCAATGAGTTGTGTAAAGAATATATGTCTCTAAGATTGATCATTTTGCTACATGACACGCATATTATTGCTTAAATGTAATATCTCAAGATGTTTCTACAATTGGAGGACTTTAAACATGCATTCAGTTCATCAGCTAGCGTTGAATGTGGAACCACTGGCAACGTTTGGTGAAAATCACTTGGTAATAAAATCATTGCGCCACCAAATTTGTTTTGATTGTTCCGTAGATGTTTTAAGGTTCTATCTAAAGCCTCTAAAGATTTTTTATGCACCATCGTACATTCGTTCCACACTATTAGTTTACATTGCTGCAAAATGTTTGCCGTTGCCGAATTGTTGGAAATGTTGCAAGTTAGATTTTCGTTGCTCTGTATATTCAATGGCAATTTTAGAGCTGAATGGGGTCTGTTCTACCACCTTCAAATAAAGTTGCTGCAATGCTTGACAATTGACGAAGCAAGATTTAGAGCAATTTCATTTTTTGAACGAATTGTCACCAATATTAAAGTAATCAAAAAAGTTTTTCCTGTACCACCAGGAGCGTATAAGAAGTAAATCCCTCCATTGCCATTAATTAAATAATTAGTATCCTTGAATTTTGGGTTCTTCTGACTAAGTTTCTCCACCGCCTTATAGTCAGTCACAAACACATAACCCTTTTATAATTGTATAGAAATTTGAGGCTTTAGATGCACATAGATGCACAGTAAAGAGACGATAACATTTTACCACAAACAATTGACTTATTACCATAGACCAAATCGTGGGCTTGGAATCAAAGAGTTCTATATCAAAAAATTTCAAAAATAGTTTTTTTAGCTGTTCAGTTATGGATTATTTTTCTCTATTTTTTAGTCTTGGAATCAGTTGAATCGATCCCTTATTTAAAAAGTTACTAGAAACAAAAGGTTCTATGTGACCCTTATCCAAACAATGAGTTGGATACATCGATAGAACATTTTGTTTTTAAATTTATATTTAAAACAAAAAGTGTTATCTAATAAACCAAATGGGTATTGGAAACAAAAAGTGTTATCGGAAATAAGTGTATGCAATTATACAATAATTATCGTGCATCTTTGTTGTTGTTATTATAAATTGGCGCATTTTACGCGCGGTACGCCAATGGTACTAAAATACCGAAATAGCTGGTACCAAAGTATGTATATTAAATATGTATATTGTATATTTTTCAAATATAAGTAGGTTGATTAACAAGAATTTACTGAAATATTAATACATAATAATAATAATAATAATAATAATAATAATATTTGAGGACCCCCCCCACAAAAATTTTGAAAATTCGCCACTGCTTAGTACTTGAAAAAAGACTTACTAAATAATATTATCTTAGTAATATTAATTGTTAATAAATAATACCTACCACACGATTAGTAAACAGATTTTTTCTTGAATATAACTACTAAAATATTTACTTTATTTATTTTATCAAAGTTGGTACCACTTAAAATAATTTTTGGAGCAAATCAATTAATTTGGAATCAATATGTTCTATCGATAGAACGTTTTGTTTTTATAAAAGATAATTGGAAACAAAAAGTTCTATCACTAGAACCTTTTGTTTCCAAACTTGGAATTTTAAAGTTATTTAATATTTTGAGTAATTAAAAGAATTTATTTTTCCAATACCTAATAATAAATCGATAGAACGGAAGTTTGTTGATTTTTTGATGCCAAATATTTCAAAATCGCTTGGGCGAAAATACGATATTTCAATTATTGAATCTTAAAAACGCTCTACTGAACAATTTAGATATTGTCACATAGAACTCTTTGATTCCAAGCCCACGAAATGTCAAATAAGTGGTTATAATATGCTTGCGTTATTAGCAACCATTTATAAATAAACAAAAATTTCCATCCCAAAAAAAGGTTTAGCTGCTCTCGAGAGCACGTCTTGTTTGTTTAAATGGTTGTCATTGACTACCAAAAAATATTATTTTTATTTAGCTCATTTTTCGCTGGACAGATGGCGACACTGTCATTTCATCATCACCTCGTCGTATTCTTCTAACCCGGTTTCTCAAATTTTTTATGCCCAAAACCTTCTCTGTGATGTCCTCTTTAATTTAAAAAAAATTGCAAGACGATCCAATAAGCAGTTTTGAAGCCAAACCGTAACAAAGATTTCCTCTTTTGCTTGATTTCAGTTTTATTTATTATATAGATATAGATTATAATATATTATATAAATATTATACTATTGGAGTTTTGAATAAGCAGACTAATATGCCAGCATTGTCATTTGAATCTAAGCAATTAATTTTCGATCACTCTTTATCTCAAAGGAAGCTGAATTTTACTTGTCATTCAATAATTGAATTTCTACTGACACTATTTAACTTTGTTGTTTTTGTATGTTTTTTTAAAAAGATGGAGAGAATCTTCTTTTGTACGTCATGAATTACCTTTAACCTTCTTATTAATGTATGAGTTGTAAATTCCCATTAGGTAATACTCGTGCATACCTCTAAATGTATTCATAAATAACTCAAAATAACTATTTTTATATTTTCATACCATAAATTTATAACGTGGTACTATTATAAAACAACTTGCTGCGGTATTATTTTTTATAAATGATAATCATTAACATTATTCTATGTCATAATATTATCGTCTTATAAAAGTATTTATTACGCTATTTCTTTAATCAATGAATATGACATGTGTCAAAATATATTTAATACGTATTCGCAATGAATCATGACGTTATAATCAGTTACTATAGTTATCAATAAAAAGGTTTATCAGCTTATCATTTATTAATGAGTGTTATGTAATGTAAATCATTTTGTATTTTTATGGATACACAAAATTCACAGAAACTGTAAATTAAGTATGAACATGTAAACGTAAAGTAGTTACTGATGGATATTATGTAAACAATTTATAATTTATAAATTTTTAATTTTAACTGCATACGACCATATTAAGTTATTGTTGGCTGATATTGTGAGGTGGAATCATCACATAAATGAGTAGCTGCACCTGAAAACGAAGTCCACGCACGCCTATATGCATTAAATTACTATGAAGTGTATGTATTTAATCTTCTGTCGCTATTGTGTCACAAAAATCATCACCACGATTCGAGTTTCTGAACTAGCAACAATAAAAATATGAATTTTGATTGTTATTTTTATAAAAAAAAAAATAACAGTGGATAATATATTGCGTATTATAAGTTAAGAGAAGTGGAACAGTCATGTGTTGATGGAACGAGTTTATTATTTAATATTTTATTTTATATTAATAAATAGACGATTTTTATATACCTACACGTATACAGAAGTTAGGTATGATGTAATAGAAATCTAGAACAACTAAATAGCCTTTTTTTTTTACCAAAACACTCATCTGAGATAAGTTGTACGTCTATTTTATTTGAATGTTGTCAATACCTAATACTAGGGTCATACTTTTTATCAGTATTATTAACCGTGTAAATTAATAGTGAACTGTTGCTTAAGATAATGTTGAAATAACTACACAACAATAAGTACCAAATAGAGAATGTGTGGCTTTGACGAAAATACATTTCTACAGTCTCGAGCATGAGTACATGACGTGTCTATGACTGATCTTATCGGATTAATTCAACACATAAAAACTGACTAAAATAACAACAAAAATGACGCAACGTTAGTATTTGTATTTGGAATATTTAAATTTTAAATAAAATTTGAATTTACCATTATCTCATTTAGTTTGCATTCAACTTGTTTTTAAATAATAATTTAAATATTATTAAAAAAATAAAAGTGGTTTTTTTTTGTGCTTCTTTCTGTTTAATTATTTAAACATCAGAAATTATCTAGGAAACACTAACACTTCTGACTGTAGTACTATTGTAACCAATTAAATGTATTTTAAGTGCGTAATATTTATTATGATCACACGGCGTCTTATATAGGCAATTTAGCTTCATATAGGTAAATAATAGATAAAGTTTGCCGATATTAATTCATAATAAACTAATTGAATTATAATACTTATTTATTTTCTGTCAACAGTTTCAATTTGAAAAACATACATGTGTAAAAATTAAATTGACTTTCATACTGTTACCCTAAGTTATAAATAATAAAAGTGCAGTTGCTTTACATTATTTAATTATCGTTATAACTTATAATTCGTACTATGTCGCACTGTGTATCAACAGTTATTATAATTTTAAAGTTATTTATAAAAAAAAAAAAATGATTTTATAAAATTACACAAGCAATCTATTTTTACATCCGAGACTTTGTTGTACTTGATCTACATTGATAATATTTTAAATATTATGTTTCTGTTAATTTCCACATTCGTCATATAATTTAAAGAACACAGAACTAAATATGCGATTGCCTTTAAAATACTTTACGAATAGTAACGGATACAAATCAAAAATATCATAATATAATTATTATCTCCAAACGTGGCCATAACAATAACACACAAATAAAATACAAATCCATCAGTACACTATATAGTATATATATCAAATATACATATGTCCTATAGGTCATAAAACTTAATATATTAAGTAATGTTGCTATTGGATTTGAAACATTGAATAATACAGCATATCATTTCATCTTATAGGTGCTTTTATTCAGCACATAATCTTATGTACAGGTAAATAATATAGTTGTTTTTAATTTTTAGTAATTATTGTTCTATGTTTGAAGAACTGCACAAAACAGACCATAAGTTAATAAATAAACAGTAATTTTAATAAATCACTTATATTTTAGTCACTTATAAAAATAAATTAAGCAATAAAATATAAATATTTATACCATAGTTCATAAATATATATATATATATGTCAACGTTAATTATAGATTAATATTGTTAGTTTTATTTAAATTGTTGAAAAGTTTAAATTTATAAAGAAAATATTATATCTATATAAATATATTAAATTATATTTAGAGATCTGATTTAAACATAAAACTGTAAGTTAAACTACAATTATTTAAGGGGAAACTTCAAAGATTTTAAGTTTTTATTCTCGATTTCCAAATTGTATATATTAATTCAAAAATAAAGTTAAATATCAATAACCTATGTTTAAAATATTTTGTTGGACACTGAGAATTAAGTGACGTGCTTGAAAAGTATCTTTCTTCAAGTACTAACAAACATTAAATACACTAGTTTCATTGACATGTTGTCAATATCAATACACTTTTAATGATATATTACATTTAATCTCCCTACTTTCAATTATTTATTAAATGTCAAAGTATTTGAAAAAAAGATTTTTTAGTGTCTTAAGAAATCCTTTGAGTTCGGAAAGCATGGAAAAGGCTGAAATGTAGGTATATGAATTTCAAGATAGTTATCGACGTATAAAAAAATATTTTTAAGTTTTAAGAATTCGATTACTTATATTATAGTATTTTAATATAAAAGAGAGGTATTATAGATGTCGTATAGAATTTTTGCTTATCGTTATAAGCAAATACCTAACCTAAATATAATGACAAAGAAGAAGATGCTGAAGGGTGACGACTTCATTATGGTTCCCAGAGAATCTGATTAGTACTTAAAATACAAGGAGCAAACTGGGACTTGAATTGGGAATTGTATTTGTAACATTATATAATATAAAACAGATAATTCCATGATTTATTATCAAATCCTGTAAAATATCAAAATAGAATTTGACACTTTGAAGTTTGGTAACATGTAATAAATAATAATATTTACTTCGAAAAACATATTTCAATAGATTTCGTGTAAATATTCCACCAGATTATTTTTGAAATAATCATAAAAATATTCAATAAAATATCTTCAGTATGTTACTATTAATTTATCAACAAACAAAATTAATATTTAACGGAATCATAATGATATTATTCTATACTGAGTTATTATTGTTTCGAAAACAGATCTAATGATGATAAATATGCAATAATCCGAACATAAGAGACTTTCGCATATTTTTATGTATTCAATAAAATGCTTATTCAACATACGTGACTATTTTAACTACACAAAGCAAATATTAATACTCTTAAAATTAGTACCTATGTAAATATAATAAAATAATTGAAATAATGTTCTATTTATTCAAAGTTTAAGTACAATACTATTAAGTATTAAAATCAAATTTGTAACAATTCGTAATCATAATGTCATAGTGTAGATAATGTAACATTAAAATATAAAATAATATTATGCCATATTCTACGTTATGATACATAGAAAATAATATATTTTTAACCAACTCGACGCCGCGGTAAACTTAATAAGAAAAAAAATTATATTACAGATTTGTTCGGGACATGTTTTATATTTATCATAATGATATATCAAATTGTTCATTCATTTTTTGATATTATAATATTATTATTTCTATGATAGATTGTGAAAAACTTTATAATGGCATTTAAAATAACTTAATAATATCATAATAAAATGGATGATAAGACGTATATCGTAGGTAAGTACGTATCATAAGATATAATTTTATTATAAAATGAAAGATGAATAATATATAAAATATATTATATATTATGGTTTTTTGAGAGCAAAATAAACATCGAGATATATTACTAAAATAATTTTGTAAATACCTACAAGACGTGATGAAATCGAATTATCTTAGAAACTATAGCATCGAAGTAAGTTTTTGTAGGTATATACGATGAGCATCAAACGATTCCGCAGCGATAATAGTTTCGCGCACGTTTAACTTTATGTATTGTTCTTACTGTGAATTAAATTAAATTAAAATTCTCAGAGCGTGACTATAAAATTTTTGTTAAAAAAAAAAAAAAAAAAAAAAAATGGATGTATAGGTATACACGTTTTACGGTTTTTCTCCCTATTTAACGCATTTATTATAATTATTAATATTTCTCTCATGCTCGTCCCACCACGGTAGTATTGTGTGAACACAGCAATACCTGAAAAATACGATATACAACTCGAACAATGCCCGAGGGGTTGTTATTGTTTATGTGAAAAAGTTAATTTTCTCGGGTGACTGTGGAATATTTAATATTCGGATTTCTTAAAGGTAGCTGGTGTAGCTGGAAGTATAGGTGCCTGCTGGATAACTGGTATAATATGATAACAGGGCTACTTGGCTTTTGAGACGCCTCAGGTTTTATTATTATTTTTTTTTTTTAATTTCTTTCTTACCGTTCAGATTTTGTTTCCTGTTTTTTATTTCGTTTGCTTAGGTTTTATTTCATACACTTTTCACCTCGTGGGAAGAATTTTTTCCTCCTACGCATTTTCATTCCGGAGCTTCTAGATGCCGGGTGTAGGCGATGCGTGCAATCTTGTCGTATTTTTTATATATATTATATACGCTTACCGCGTACTGCCCAGACCGCTCACCCGCCTGTCAAGTGATGAGAGTGAATAAAGGGCTGCAACCTGTGACTAGCGGGTGTGATGGCTCAGGATACGACCACGATTGTGTGGCGGAGGGGTGCCATTTTAATCCGAGTAATGGCTCGTTTGTTCTATACCATCTCTTTATGAAAAGGAATGATTTTTCAACCATACTGATGTAAAAATTATTCAACGCATCGTCGACATATGTGCCGAATATACTGCTGGTAATTTATTTTGTCCGCGCGCGGTGCGAAAGAGGGAGAGAATAAAGGAGGAGAGAAAAGACGGAGGGTTAAAAAAAAAAACTGAGGTAGCTTCCCTTTCAAACCGATGTGTTCTGTTCGTGATTAAAAGACCGCAGATTTGTTTTGGAAATGGACTAAATAAATTCTCCCGGTGCAATTTAAGCGACATCGTTCGGGAGGGTATACCTACACATCAAACATTTTTAGCTTTGAAATATTTTTACGGAAATTATTGTTATCTATATTCCTATTTCGGATTTGATGTGTAATTTTCAGGGGGAGGGGGGTTGAAAATAAACATAAATAATAAATAAATAAATTTAGTTTAAATATAAATCACCAACATTGCATCGACGTTTAGGCAGTCCCACAAAATTTTCATCTGAGTAGCGAGCGCAAATAATTTATCGATGTTATTTACTTATATCTATCCTTAAGAACTTTCAAGAGATTGTTGTTTGGATATGGCCAAGGATTTGCATTTAATATAAACTATCAACTATAAAATGATATTGTTTTATTTGTGTACTTTTAAAGTTATTCTGTCCACAAGAAGTTATTAATGTTTGCAACATAAAAAGAGCAATTATATATTATATTTAGTTAATAGTCAAGCACTATTTTACTTTTAAATTTGTTTTATTTTAGGTATTATAAAATTATAAGTAACAGCAAAAACTAGTATAATTCTTGTATAGTATTAATTAATTTACATTTGAAACTAAATGTAAGTAAATGTGAAAATATACAATTATTATTAACTATAGTAAATAAATTCAACTTTTTTATTTACAATAACCGAGTATGATATATTCGCATTAATTATTAGAAGTTTTAATTTGTTCAAACATATTTATTTAATTTATTTTTACTATTTTATTCACACAATGATTTCAAAAAAGTGAACATATATCGTTTGGAATTCATTACCTAAGTTCCTTGCTCCAGTTCCTGATGTAAATATTCATGTTAATCGTGTTTATCATGATAATTATAAACTATTTTTAATTAGGTTGATTAATCAATCATGGCATTGTTTTAGAGAGATTAAAATTTAAAAAAAAATAATATCAATAAATCTGAAATAATATGACTCGACGTTCAAGTGATGTAACTTTCAGGCCTCAACTTTTCCAACATCGATATTTTAACTAGGTAACAATGATTAAACACGTGTAAATACAACTTTTTTCAAAGTAATGTAAGCCCTTCATCAACTATTCAATGGTAAATTCAACCTAATTTCATTTTAGATAACTGTAATACACAATAACAACATATTATATGGTAAAGTGATGTAAACCACAACGTATCCAACAGAAATTGTAAACGAATCCAGTCAATAATGTTGCTCTTACTATAATAATCCATTATTGTTTTATAATATTTACAGTTAACGTACCTCTAAAATTATTATAATATAACCCATCATTTCAAATATCAATCTAGGCGAGTACCTAATGTATCCCACAAGTAGCACGACATCTTTAACTTTGAAGCATAATGGATTTATAATTTAAAATATAATATATACTTACATTTGTCTGTAAAATTATTTATTGAAATAAGCGTTAAAATTTATAAATGATTATCTTTGATGTACAATCAGTAAATTATTCACTAGTGTGTACATTAAATTTATTAATGCATTAATTTAGTCACATAGAGTTGATATAATGAGAAATGCGTATATCACTTCCGGAAATCTATCTCTGTATTTTATAGTTTAATATGCATAGCATATCAAATTTCATTTTGAATATTATCAAATTAAATTAAAAATTCTAAGTTAGTATAACTGCAAAATCATTGTACTGCTCAAATATTTTCATTCTCTAAGCAAGAAAATATCTAATATTATGTTTAATTTATACGTAAAATTTATCATGGATACAAATTTACATTTTTTCGTAGGGTTTAACAAATTACTTAATAATTTTATCTTGGAAGATATTTTACCCAACTTTATAAGACGTAGTTTATTGTAACGTTTGTAGCATATTTTAATATTTTATCAGTAATAAGATAGTCAGCTTGTAGCTGAAATAAATAATAATTGTCACCAATTAAAAGTCATTCAAAATTCCATCGTAATTTAATATTTTTAAATTTTTAATTTAGTTATCAACATTAATAAAACGCAATTAAAAATAGATTTTTGTTTGGATATTACTTAGCCATTAAATAACTGCAATTTTCATAATTAATTTAGAGATAGAATACGTATTTGAAATGAAACTTATTTTAATTTTATGGTTTTGTAATAATTGCTTATTTGTTTAATTGTTTAATATTTAAAAAATATGTCTCAAAGATAACCAGAATAATATTACAATAATACAATTTTTAAGTTTGATAAATTAATATTTTATAAGAGTCGTAGATATCGTGATATTTTAATGATTTGTATGCCATAAAATAATACAAAACTATTATAACTTTACATAAATATTTAAAAATATTTAAACTATATTTGAACGAAACTATATCTACTGGCTGGTTAGTATAGAGTATTATATTATATCATTATAATATTTCTTCTATTATAACATTAAAATATCGAAAAAAATAGTCTGATATAGATTTTAATTATAAATATATTGATCTACATTGTTTATAGTACTTAACAATAGCATTATACAGTTTTGAATACATAAAATAAAGATTGGATTTTGTTGATGTCTGTGAGTTATAAGTATACTCCACGCTTGCACTAGCTTTAATAGTTCTTTTCATTATTTTTCGATGGGTAATTTATAATTTGATGGGAGTTTTCAACCAACTCTAAATCCCCGGGGACAATCGACGACTTAACACGAATTGACAGCCACTTCATACCCACCTAGTTGCAAGTAGACACTTTGCTGTAACTTTGTGTAATGTGGGCATAAAAGAACTAGCCATGCACTTGATAGTTACGCTTTGTATAGAGTGAACCAACTACATATTTTGTAAAAAAAAACACTGGTGAACATCTTTTGATGAAATAAGGTACCTATTCTTTAGGAAATCAGTAATTCATTTTTAAATATCTATATAACTATTCTATGTATGTATAGTGATAATTTTTTTTATCTTATAAAAAATCTAGTATGATGATGGTTATTAAAATTTATTTTGAAAAATTTTATCTAGTATTGAATCAGCCTGTTAAAAAGGAAGTGTGAGCTTCTAATATTTAGACTTAATCTTACCATTTTCGAAGATACACAATGAAGTTGTCTGAAATTTGGATGCATTACAAATTATTTGCATTATAATATCTCAGAAAAATATTTCAAATTATTTTTTTTTCTCTTAAATATAAACTTTTTTTCAGGAATGAAAATGTACTCGGTATTGATTTATCTATTTATAATTATTTATAATATAAAGTATCTGGAATTTTAAAATTTGGATCAAAATACCTGGTATAGTTGTACAAATAGACGGTAGTAAACTATATTATTAAGTATACCAGAGTGAGCGAAGAAAAGACATTATTATAGTAAAATTTTAACGAGAAAAGTTGTTCACAAGATGTCATTTAGGTTACCTATATCATTATACATTCTTAAAGTTATTAAAATGTGAATAAATTATATGCATAAAAATCTTAGCCTAATTTACTTCTATGCTATTCATGAACCCAAAGTTTTTTATTGTTAAATAGTAACCACAAAATGTGCATACTAAATAACCCCTCGTTTATATTTAATATACTTATTAATATACTTTAAAAATAAAGTTAAGAGTAATATCATAGATTATCTAAATATTCTAAATTAAACTTTTTAATTACTATTTTTGTCATAAATTGGGATTGTATTGAGAAATATTTGTCTGAGATAATTTGACTTTTAATTTTTTTATTCAGACCGGTGGTTGCTCAATTGCAATATAGATTGTAAAATAGTATACGATTTCTACATGCATTTTTATACAAATAATTTAAAAGTGTGACAGTTAAAATATGTATTAAACATTAATAAGAAAATAACAGAGAGGTTTAATGTCAAGCAGATCAATAATAGACCATATTATATTTACGCTTTAACAAGTAGTAAAAAAGTACTATAAGTTAAACAAGCCACTTAATCTTGATAGACTTTAAACAGGCATATGACTCCTTGTAAAGAGCAAAAATATGGAGATACTTAAAGCTGTAAGGTTTACTTATAATCTTATAACATAATATCCTATAATATATCCTCAAGACAAACATCGGTGAAAAGAGGAGTATTGAAGGATCGAAATGTGCAGTTAAATTTAGTAACAAAAAATCAGAAGAATTCCAAACAACACGATTAAAACAAGCTGACGCACTATCACCATTACTATTTAACAACATACGAAATATGGCGATAAGGGAATTCAATATCAAGGAATTGACTGTGGTCAAAACCTACCACTAATTACATACGTATATCGATGACGTTGTTATATTAGATGAAAGTGAGCATGGACATTCAAAAATCAACAAGATTTCTGATACAAAATGCAAAAAATCGGAGACTCGTCCTGGTCGAAAGTAGTTGTCTGCGTCCTTAAAATAAGAGATATCGTGACTGCACTTACTACTATCGCGTGTGCGTTAATAAACGGCGTAATAAATTAGTATTCGTTTATGTAACAATGGATTATGTGTGGATTTTGTTTACGCGTTCTTGTTTCAATTAAGGCTGATCAGTGATTTTATTTCATTACCTAGTCTAAATGATGTATGTAAATAAAACTATTCAACTAATTTACAATATATTTTATCCATGCGTGTACGAAAATGTTATATGAAATATTTTGATTCACACCCCTGAGTATGGCACTGTGTCCAATGCTCGAAATCACTGAGATTTACCTATATTAAATTACGTGTTTTAAATTATATAATCAATACTCATATATTAAGAGATATTTTTCTACAATTTTTATGTAATTACACGAGTTTGTTTATTATGATTGGGGTCGTGACTAATATTATAAGCCCTTAATAATTGCTACATTTGTGACTACCATGAATATTCACAAATTTTGATCTCTATCCAAATTTAACTTAAATTGTCAAGTACCTAATACCAATATAATCCAATTTTGTACTTCAAGCTTTTAAGAATCTCTATATTCGCAGTTACCTTCTGTAATTACAGATATTGATCGCCGCCCGAATGTAATTTAAGTTATTGGGTGCTTAATATTTATGTAATCAAATTGTGAACAAAATACTTGCTTTTAAGGATCCTTACACTTGTAGCTACTATTTGTCTTTACAGATATTGATCGTCACCTCAATGCATTTAAGTTGTTGAGCACTTAAAACTATACTTAATAGTAAGTTATGATTATGATCTAATAATAATGCTTTAATTATATTATATTATATTACGACTATAGTCAATAAACTATATAATTTATGGTTAAATAAATTATGAGTGAGGTGGTTAATATAAGGTTTGGGGGAGATTAATAATTAACAAATTAATTTGGTTAATAATGTAATTTTGTAATTAATTATATGTTCATACAGGCTGCTCGAATGATTCAATATACATACGAATATGAACGAATTCGTTTGAATCTTGAAAATATTGTCGAAATGTGAAGTGGTGTGGACGATGTGTCTTGAAGCTTTTACTGAGGGACTACTCTGTTGATTTTTTCTAATCTTTATTTAGAACGATTTTTGTTTAATCCCTTCCATTGTTAGTGTTATCAAGTAGACGGAACTTATTTGAGGTATCACGATGAATTTATGGTTTTATGTTATATGGTACAACATATATGAGTATATTATATTTTTATTTAAGATAAAAGCTTATAGTTATAGTTATAGCTTATAGCGTACCTACATAGTTATTCTTATTAGCCTACATTTTTATATCTATGTGTATTTATGTAGTATATATACATTTTTCATAATCTCACATCCTAGGTATATTGTCCGTTGTAATGAATTATACTGTGTTTTATATTCAAGTATTCTATGAAAATATTTCTTAATATTACATAAGTACAACAGCTTATGCGATATATGAAATTGTTAAATCGTGAATTATGTACGTATTATTATATAATATTTGATGAACTATGATGATATTATTAGAATTCTGTGGAATATGTCATTTGAATTGTGCACAATTATGAGATCTAAAAAAATCGAATTTACAAAATAGAATAGGTATGTAAGTAGATAGTTTAACTTGTTATTAATTTATTATTTTACTGATTTACATTGAATATAATAATATAAATTAAGGTAAACATAAATTAAACCATTGAATAAAAAACAAAAATTTATCACATTGATTGATATATAACAATGTAAATTTTGTATTTCAATGTACAACACATCATCTTAAAGCACAAAGTACGCATTTATTTTGTTATTATATATACACAAGGAAAATATATTAAAAATATGCATCTCTATTGGATCTGACGACTGACTTCTCGGCAAATATATATTATTGTTTACCAATTATGATTACTTTAATCTACTATTAAGGACATTGGCACTGAATCTGCAATGTATAATGTTTCGGGGAGAAGAATCAAGTGAACTCATACATATTATGCATTTCTGGTGATCACAGATTAAACGGTAAAATTTCATAATATAACACTATTCAAAAAATCAATACTTTAAAACCTATTGTTACCATTACAGCTTAGATAACTCAAATATACTGAATAAATATTAATAACCTTTTAGATTTCACTAACACTTTTCTGTACTCATCTCCGTTAGGTACATTAAATCATTAAAAATAGATTTTATTAATTTTGAAAAGAACTTTGTTGAATTATTGTTGTATAAAAAATAACCAATGTTATTTTGCTAGTTGATACGGACTGATTATTAAAATAATGATTGTTTAGAAAATTTAACAAATCAACACTTGTTGATATGATTTATGAAATTAGTATAATATTATATTTTATTGTTGTAGTGATTATTCTATACTATTTTAAAATACTAATGGATAAATAGTGATTTATTAACATACAATATTAATACATCAGAATCAAGGTAGTTCAGCAGGAAATCGATTAAAGCCTTATAAATAATATACATTTTATTGATTATACAACTCAGTATATTTTTAAGGAAAAAAGGATATCATATTCCTATAAAATATGCACGTAAATATTTGCCAAGAATATTATTTGTATTTATTATAATTATTATGTTGTATATTATATATATATATATATATATATTATATATTAATTAAGTTAAAAACGAGTGTTTTTTGTAAGTATAAATTTAAGCATTATGAAGGTTCTTAATTTTAATTATTTATTTTTGGTTAAAGCGTTACTTCTAAGTTTTTAATATTCACTGTGTAAATGTATAAAATATACGCGTATTGCATACATTTAATCAAAAAAAAAAATTTTTACTTTGCACCAAATTACGTCTATTATCCGAAGATTGGGTATTAACTGATAACTATAAATATTATTGTTGACTACGTCGTTTAGAAATTTAATGATGATAACAGAAACTACTTATATTCGATAAAATGACCAAATGAAAACTTTATTTATTGTTCTTTGTTCATAAATGGAATCTACGAACAAAATTCCGGTAAAAAAAATCCCGTGGAAAAAATACGATGTTATAATAGTCCGCGAACAAGAGTTCCGATTTATTTATAATTTAATTATATGTTTATGTACACAATATTGTACTTTTGTATGGTATATAGAATAGAAGAGGTTGGGATCTGGGAATAAAAAAAGATATAGGGATGAACAGGACGATAAAACGTTTTATTTTTAAGTTTGACAAATCATATTTCAACTCCTTTAGTCGCATACAGCACATATTGGACTTAATACAAAACATTTGCATTTAATTTATAGTTGATATATTGGTCGTTATATCGACAAAAATTATAATATAATATTTTTATTGTACCAATAATATTGTTTTGAAATTGAAAAATGTATAACTTATATATAAATATACATATAATAAATAAACTGGGCTTTTTTGCGGACTTGAAAACTAATAATGATCGAAAATCGCAAATACCTATGAATAGTTCAACTTTAGTCGAAAATTTTTGAAAAATACATGGTGGATACTTATATAAACATTCGGTGAAAATTTCATGTATCTATGGTCATTTGTTTTAAAGTTACATCAAAAACCAAAATCGATTTTGTCGAAAACTGATTGTCCGTAAAAATTTCCCGTTTTTCCTTTAATTTTTAGTTTGTTTTTCTCGAATATTTAGAAAAGTATTAAGAATTTTTCACTTTTGACCCCCCAAAGTACCAACTAGATTCACTTTCTGATCGAACGAGGTACTGAAGTCAAAAATCGAAGCACTTTTACTGCCCCAAAACGAGATGACAAACACACACACAAAAAAAAAACACACATCATGGTTAAATCAATACATTCATCGCTCCGCTCAGAATCTAAAAGAGTTAATTGGAAAGTATACGCTATATTTTAAACTATGGTATATTTTCGATTTGTATTATTATTTTTTTTTTTAATTATTACACTTGATTATTATTTATACAACGATCATTTAAAAAATTATACAAAATATTCTCCGCTCAGAATGGTTTTTTGTATGCAATTATTTGTAATTTAATTCAAATATAATACATCCTTTTGTGCATAGTCGACAACTATTTTATAATTTTATAGCAGAGAAATACTAGTCCTCCTTTTTTTTAAAATTTATTCAAAATATCAAAAAACTTAAACACATTAGTGCGTGTTATATGTTTATACAATACGTTTAAGGGTGTGATTTCAGATGAAAGGATCAAAAAAACTAAATATGAACTTGCTGATCGTATAAAAACGCGAGTAGTATCGGTATTTTTCGTATATTGCTATTGCATCGTCATGTGACACTTATTTTTACTTATAATTTGTATTATAGTCATCACATCTGACGAGTGGCAGTTGAAGTGGTGGTGGTGGTCGTGACGATGGTGGAGGCCGTCATTGTGGTCATCATCGTAGTATGGTCGTTGCGGAGACGTCTCTTATACATCGACGGGCGTTATGCATTTTCCGGTCCAGCGGTTCGTGTCCAAAACCACCCCCGGGTAAACGCAGATTCGATTAACCGGCACGTCCGGATGCTTCAAACACTTCAGTTGTTCATTAACTCGGGGCCGACACCGCAGCCGACAAGAGCGAATAATATTATATTATATATATAAAATATATATATTTGTATACCTATAATTGTATACACAATCCTCGATGTTAGCCGGCCCGTATGTCTGTCTATATCTGAGTTTGTGTGTGTGTGTGTGTGTGTGTGTATGTTTGTCTCACTCCCATAAAATTTATATATCCCCGCGAATCGCCAGCGCTCCACGGACGAGAATTCTCTGTCCTGCTAAAATCACCCGATCGTTATAGTTATAATATTATAGTAAACTATCATCATCGTAGTTGTCACCTTAAAAAATGTTCAGCTTTGTCGTATATTCTGCGTAGAACGAGGGGTTCAACTACATCAAAATCCGTTTCGATCGATTCAAAGATAATGCTATGTCTGCATATTGAAACGTTGTAGTATCACACTGTATAATAATATATTATTATTATTATTATTAGTGTGACAAAAATACTTGACTCATTACCGTTAAGCATAATATTATTGTTCGAACGAAGTTGCAGTTATTACCGCAGTGTTGGTACCGTCATACACGCACATATTATTATACTGACGATCGGCCGCAAGCGGTGTAATAAATTGTTTAATTATATATTATACGTATACAACGAAAACCATTCGAGCTGCATTACTTCGCAGTAGTTGTATGGGTCATAACATGACGGTAGTTGGCGTGGATGGTGTGGGGAGGGATAGTATAAGGAATCCGTGATAGTTCACGGCAAAACTAATTTTGCAGCACATCAGACGACGGTGGTGAGACTATTATACCACAGCATCATGTATTCTGTATATTATTATGATCGAGTGCTCGTTTAATGATCCGATAACATCGGACAGGGCAAAACCATCGTTATCTATGCACGGTGTATGTGTATACTATAATTCTAAATATATATGTATACCTATTTCAAGTACGCACTGATATATATATATATAACCGATAATACTTATGTAATTGTTGTGTACTGCAGGAGAGGTGGAGGGTGTGATTATCACGAAGGATATCGAGGAAAATATACATTAACATCGCCTCATTTCAAAAAGAATCAACAGGATCGTTGTAATGCCCAAATATTTGGAAGTCAAACGATAACTATCACTGTAGAACGATTTTTAGTCAAACGGTTTTAAAACGATTAAAGACGAATTGCGCAGACTTTTGATTTAGAAATTCATGCACTCAGAAATAAAATGAAATTTCGAATTTTTTCCAGTATCTATTTGTGTTCCCCGCTCCAGGCGTATAGCAACATGTTATAGCAAGTGTCATGGTCGCTTTGTATATGAAGTTAGATTAGGATAACAACTACAAAATATTTTAAAAACTATGATTGCACATAACAATCTATTTATACATAGTATCCACTTAAGAAATTACATAGGTTGTATTATATTTACAGAATTATTATTTCCTCTGCTTGTACAATATAATAAACGTTATTCATAAAATAGTACCTATGCATATAATATCATATTTATCGCTAAAATCACTTTTTATGTTTAATATACAACTCAAGTATGTTATACAATTAGTGTATTATTATAACATCAAGAAAAGGTTATTTCCCCCTATATATGATTTTATTGGTGTACCGTTTGAGGTGTTAAAAATAAAAAACTTTTCTAATCATAAATAAATCATAAGATTAAATGCGTAGTGAACTGTTTATGACCATTAAACGAAATTAAAAAAATATCTAGGCAAATTGCATCACTTATTACTGTAGATAATAATATATATATATTATACATACACAATGCAACTGCTTGTTCTTACGTCTAAATAATAAAACTTTTATCTATATTCTATAATAAAAGTCAATGTTTAAGCAGAAAAAATTATTTGGCATGTAAGTATTTTTGTTTTTTTATAAACAAAAAATAAACGACAAGGTTAACTTAACGACTCAAATCTATTCAGAACATCTCAGATTATTTCGGCATTAACTTAAAGCCTTGAACTTGTATTTTTTTCTAAATTTTATTATCGTATAAAAAACAATGATAGTGTACTGTACCATTTATTTTAACCACAAAACATATTAACGAATTAAATACAAGCAATATACACCATATTTAGAAATTTCACAAATTGAATATTATAAGGCACTCATTATAATGAAAGTTTATTTTTCTATTATACTATTATGCAGGTAACTTTTTTTTTCCGTTAGTATTGAGAACCGGAGGAGGAACAATGCTGCTAGTACTTCTCCTCCAGCCACCATCGTTTATTGATAATAATAACCAATTAAACATTTAAGCACAGATTGTATAAAACCAGATGGTGCACTTCTTCGATTTACTGATAACACGAACCTACCTCAAATAAGTAGGGCCACATAAGAGAAATAAATTAATGTACAACAACTTTTACCATAATTTTTAATTATTGTATCAAATAATATTTAATACATAATAATATTATATGTACTTTGAATGTCAACGGCTCAATACTAATAGAATTCCAAAAATCATCTAAAATTTTATGTAGCTTATTTAATTCATTATATGGATTAGTCTGTTATAATATTCGGGCTTATGTTTATCAAACCTACTTGTATTTTTTAAAACTTTTAACAGATAATCATTTTAAGCTCACAAATACTTCTCCAATATTTTTTTAGAAGTGTTTTTTAAATATTTAAAATACTTTTTTGTGCATATTATTCCAGAATACTAAATTTGTTTTCTCTTTTTTGATATTATTATTTATACTTCAAGAAACAGGGACTCTGTTACACAATTTAAAAATATGTTACTGTGTTACATCACAAAGACAAAGAGGAAATACATTATTTTAAAAATAACAACAAATTTTCGTTTGTGGCAGGAGTGTTAGCTCATTCATTATAATGTTCTTCACAAATTCAATACTAAAAAGATAAATAAATAAAAAAAACTATAGGTAGAGAAGATTAAAATCAGATTCCGTAAAAAGGTTTAATGAATAAAAAATTTCACACTCAGCATACCGCGTACGTTGAACAATGAGCGTAAGTGCCGTAAGCAAAACAATAACAGTAATTCGGTACGAACTATCATACAACGGCTGAACAGTGTCAAAAAAGTCAGTGATGCGTTGTTAAAAACAATAATTTCTTATAAAGCCTTATTTTCCCTATCCGTGGTGACACTGATTTGAGGTAGGTTTTGATTTTTGCATTTTTGAGAATTACATGGGCCGAATAGGGAGTGCACCCTATAATATGTGATTTAAGTAGCTGTGACGAGCCAGTCTCCCGTTAGCTATTACGATAGATAGTTATGTACAATAATATTCGAGAGCTTGCCTTCGGTTACATTTTTAAAAACTTAACTATGTTATTATTAGTTCGTTGAATCCGGAGGTCTTTCTGCGGCCTGACGACATCGTTCCTCATCCTTCTTTGCAGTAAGGATGTTTTCTACCATTCGATAAAAAAAGTTTGAAAACTTCCTCTGCTTCTATAAGAACCACGTGCTTCTCGATTGGATCCGGCGACAGAGTCTCAAACACTGGACCGCAGATCATGTTGGACACGTCCATGGTGCTCGGACGACGACTTAGCCGGAAGTTTAGTGCTTCCCGGAATCCTTCTCAGTAGACACACTGGAATAACGTGTGTTTGGCGTCGTCAGAATCGTTTGTAGACTGCCAGCAACATGGGCTGGCGTCCTTGCTTATACGATGGAGGTACCACTGGAAACAACCATGGCCCTTGAGTGCCTGTATCATGTGGAACGTCAGAGATACTCACGAGACGGTCCTTTCTAGCCATCTTCCCAAGTCATGTTCACCGTCCCGACTGAACTGATGTCTTGGTGGTCGCGCACGGGGATCTTGTAGCCGACAATTAGGATCTACGCATGTGCGTGCAGAGTGCCTCATGGTTGATCACTGGGCGTGGTTTGGTGTGCCTGCGTACACGGGAATGGACGTAGTTGGCCGCTGGGCGTGGTTTAAGACACACCTGCGCGAACGGATTTGATGATGCCTAGAATAGTGACTGCCTCTGGAGAGCTACCAACCACTAGGTGCGTCTGCTCTGAAGAGCTGCCACGACTCCATTGTTATTATGCAGGTAACTGAATAATCTAAAAAATATAGATTAATCTATTTTAAAACTATCAACGAAACTTACGATACTAATATGTCAAACTTTACTGGATAAAAATACTTCCAAAAATACCGATAGACGAGGACTAATTTTTTAATCAAAATGAATTAAATTATTATTTTTTCCTACTATGGTATTATGGACTATAATATATTCTATTCTAGACAATTTACTATTTTTACATACCTAATATTAAATAATACGATTGTACACAGTTATCAGTTGATTTAAATGATAGGTACATTTTGTTGTTTCCTAAATGATTATTCTAATGTCTTAAACTAAAAACAATTTTAAAAAAGGATTAGGTACCTACTTAAAAGAATTTGTGTTTTTAATCCTAACAAATAAATTTGTTCATGTAAGATTAACTAACCACAATAAATGCTTGTTATACGAGTATTTAATATAACTGGTTAATTATCTAAAATTGTTGTCATCAAGGACAGGGGTTCAGGGACATGAACACTCGTATACTGTACAAACAAAACAACAAATATTTCATTTTTTTTTTTTTTACATAATATATACTTATCATATAACATTTAATTAATGGCAATATTTTTTGAAAATATATTAAATATCACTGAATAATATTTAAAACATGAAATAATATAAAATTTCAAAATTTGTACTTAACCTAAATATAGTATATGGTAGTATAGTTTATAGACGAATATTTCCCACAAACAATTACATTCTTTAAAAATAATTACACTTAAAATATACCTATAATTCGAATAGAACATTGTTGAAGTATTACAGACTCAAACCAAACCGAAGGGTCGAAAAACATGAGTTATGATAAAAAGTAGGTCGATTTTAAACATTTCTAATTCAATATTCGTTTGCTTGTTATATACCTATGATTGTCGATATATCGTCCCATTCTGAACCGACCAAAAAAGTTTAGGACTCACGAGTTTCATATTGATTTGTACATTTAACTTTTTTATTTTTACAAGATATTTATAATCCGTTTGAAAGAGCAAAAAAAAAAAAAATTGATAACAGTTTATATGACATGAGCAATATGACGGAAGAAACCACCCATTAATGGCACTACCTATTTTGAATATTTAGTTAGGAGAATTTATAATCTAGGTTTCATGTAACTAACAAGTCGTTACACCAGTTACTTTTAAGACATGTATCGGGATTACCGGGAATCGTAGATAGGTGCTGCTAGATTTTTTATAAGTGGGTTAGGATTACTATTTAGGTAACTTACTGTGGAAACTTTTATAGTAGAGCTTTGCGTTGTCTTTAACGGATTTAATCCTGATATCTAGATGTATAGAGTGGTTAGAGACATAAGGTGGAGCATTAAGTAGTTTCTTTAGTGCAATATTTTGAAATGTTTGAATTTTGTTGATGTTAGATTTTTTAGAATTACCCCAGAGCTGTTTGTCATATGTAAAGATGGGTTTAATTAGAGATATGTAAATTAGAAGTTATTAGTTTCAATGTGTGTGTATTCATTGTTATTGCAAAAAGTTTTTAATAGACGCAGTCTAAAGTTTAAATTAAGCCTTTAAGATTTTAGGTGGGAGGTCCAAGTAAATGTGTGATCTAGAGTTAGTCCTAGATATTTGACTATAAAAGAAGTAGGGATTTGTGTGCAATGTATAGATACTATCACAGGGCAAACAGAGACGAAGTGTGAATGTAGTGTGGATACATTTTGACTGATTAATTTTTAAATGCCATTTAGTATACCCATCTTCCATCAGGTTTAGGTAATTTTGAAGATAAGGTGATGCTATTACCGGATTAGAATTAATAAATATTATGGCTTTGTCATCTATTTATACATTATAAAATAATTTTTTCGTAATGTACCTATAGCTTTTGAAATCAAACAATCACCGTGATAATATTTTGACATTATCACCGTATCCTATGTTAGGATTGGAATAAAAATTAAAACCAATAGCCGTATTATCTTTTATAGACTCGCATAGTGTAAATTTATAGTAATAATAATTTTTGACAGTGTTTTATTCTGTGACAGACGTGACGCATGCATCACTTATCACTTATGCCATCTGTGGGGCGTTCGCGTCAATGGTTCAGAAACGCATTCGTTTGTATACGTATATATCATGTACACAGCGATGTGTTGTGCGACGAAAGAGTACAAATATAAACGAATCACCCAACCGAATGTTTTACGAGATGCCGTCGACGAACCACTCGGGAAAACTTTTATACTTCCGTGCATGTCCGTAAAAAGGTTAAGATGACGATTCTAATGATATTTTGGAAAATTAAAATAAACTTATAAATACCAATTCAAAATATTTTACGAGTGTTATCGTCAGATTTATTTCCATTGTTTATTGTTGATGATTCATAAATAAAATAATTATTTAAAAACATAACATATGCCTATTGCAGTTTTAGAGTAAAAACACTTGTTATAAAATCGAAATAACCTAAAAAAAAAATGATTACATTTATGAGAAATTATGTAATATCAATTTTTGAATACATATTTTGAATATCAATTCATTTTACAATTAATTGAATTGAAAAAAAAAAATACTACATTTATTATTTAAAACATGATATTTATTTTATATATATATATATATATATATATTTTTTTTTTTTGTAAGGAGAACCCGCGGCAATATGGGCCATTGGGGTAGTACGGTTATTTTTGTATATTTGTTTGTAGGTTTTTAAGTGGGTAGGGTTGTAACACGTGTTTGTGTATGTGTGGCAAGGATATGTTGTTAAAAATCCCGGGTGGTCATCCATCCGGGAGCTAGCAACTGCGGCTGGTACGTACGCTCAGTCTCACCAAGCCACTTATTTTATATTACTAACTAATATTGTCATAAATATTTTACCATTTATTTTATTGTTTGAAACTTTAATTATAACATTATGACCTAACATTGGAATGATTATACATTTTTTAAGAGTGTTTTATTATGCTATATTAGAATTGTATTATTAAAACGCCTATATACTAAACTCGAATCAGTGATATACATAACATTTCCGTCTAAATAATATTGCGTTAAAGAATTTGAAAAATGTTCGTGAAAATTCGATGAAACTTGTACACGAATTTAAATTTTATATATTTAAGTAAGGGTTGAAAAAAATGCAAGAGATTGAAAAATCTATTATATAGTTTATTATTTTATTAATGTCATGTGTGTAACATAATATAACAATAGTGTGATTGTTGTCATACAATGTAAGAGTTTATCTGATTTAAAAATTAATTATTCAAAATATTAGTTATACTTTGTTGTATGTACTATAAAAATCACAGCATATTCACATGATATAGTAAAATGGTCATGAAACGCAAAATCACAACTATATAGATTAAAAAAAAAATGTATAAATAAAATAAAGGCAATTATGAAAGTTTCAATAGATCCCGGAACAGGAAATTTAAGTATGAAACCTTAACACATATACCCACCATAATATCTAAACGTATAAACTATGCATAATATAATATATACGTTGATGAAAGTTTATTTAGATTTCGAAACTTATTAGTCTGATAATTACACATAATATTACAATACGTATATGCTCTCACTAACTAATTACCAACTACCATACCTTTAATAAATTTATCTACTAATAACAATGTTATACTAAATGAGAGATAGGTTGTCTACTGTGTTTTATTTGAATTATTATGTTTTACTTCACCACCCTTCTTGTGATATAAGTCAATGATAAATATCGTATTTGGACAAAGTGGTATGAGCAGTGAGTTGTATACGTTTGTTAGATATTATATCAAAGCCCGCCGGATTGCTTTTGATTTGAGTGGTTTGTGTGACACTTATAAATTTCAGTTTATATGATTAGGATACCATTTCAGTTGCACACTTGCACCTATACTCTAAACTAAATCAACATAATTCATGAACAATACTATTTTACTTTAACTAAGTTTAATATCTGCAATAGAAAATCGTATACTATTATTATTTTGTATACATTTAATATTTTAAATTAAAAATAAATACAACTCTAATTTGTTGAAATATCGCTGCATAATATTGTTAATGTACATATAGTTACTATTATATTTTGACCAACTATTTACTCGCGGATTTAATAAATTAATTAATAAACCCATATTAATAATTGGTATTTATCTTTATTTTATTATTATTATAGAGACTGTATTACAATCTGAATAGATATAAACTAATAATGTAAAAAAACTATTGTATTATTTATATGTAACTAAATACCTTTAGTTTTGTTGCAAGCTAATAACCTTAGCAGTTGAAGCTGTACCGTGAATAAAAAAAAACTAACGGTGTCTTAATTCGTTAATGTTTTATAAAATAAAACAGTCAATTTCCGCCAAAAAAATTGTAAAACATGAAAAATAATATATTTTATTAAAATATAATAACTTTAATGACAAAATAAATTATTGTTACCTACGTTTTATATTTTTTTGAGAATATCTTAACTTCAATAATAATAAAACTCTGGTCACTCAAATCCATAAAAATATAAAATTTAAGCATTCAACTTAAAAAACAACTACTTAAATTATGGATACAAAAATTCCTTATGGGCTATGTAAAAAATTATCTGAAACGTGATTAAATTTAGTTATATAGTCATCTTTATGCTGTAAAACGATTTATCTAGCCGTTTTAAAATTGTATTTTAATCGAAACTATTTTAATATATGGTTCATATTTAATGTAATATTATAAAACCAGCAAATAATATAAATTTTATGTCAATATATATTCCAGCATAAATTTGGTATTTGAAAGTTTAATGTAATACTTATCATTCTTATTTTTTTATAAGATCAAAATGAATAAACTCAGAAATATGTGGAAGTGATTTAATGATGTTCAGTAATATCCATAAAGATCATAAATTCACATTAAATGTCATTAAAATAATACTATTATCACATTTGTGTATTGTAAAGAATAGTAATACTAACAATAAAACTAGTGGTTAGGTAGAACTTGAAGAACTTAAGAGGACGCTACACCCGCATGTGTTGTCTCCGTCTTACAAGTGCGTAACATTGCAAAAACTGTTTCGCGCGGGAAAGAACCGAGAAGGCTACAGTTAGTACAGTTATAACTAAGAAACGAAATTTTCACCACATAATAAGGAGAACATTTACTGTGCAACGTTGTTTTCAATTTTTCGATATCACAAATAGAAAAAAAAGTTCTTATTGTTTCAAAGTTCACTATTTTTGCGTTTTTCAAAATCGAATAACTATTTTTTCAGTTCTAATATCAAAAAAATAAAAACAACGTTGCACAGTCGAAATTCCTTTTTATCTGTGGTGAGAATTTCGTTTCTTAGTTATGACTGTAGCCTTCTCGGTTTTTTCCCGCGCGAAACAGATTTTGCAATGTTACGTACTTGTAAGACGGAGACAACACATGCGGGTGTAGCATCCTCTTAAATGGTTATTTAATTTTTAAGGTGTTGATATCCGCAAACACTCATGTAAAAATAAAATACTCTAACAATTCAATACCTACTTGATATGATTATTTGAGACCTACACTTTATGATATCGTAAATCTGTCTCTTGGGATCAAACAAAAAAAAATAAAAATAAAAATACACGATGAAAAAATATATTTTATTTCTCGATCAAAATATGTTCAATGCTGAAAGGAATCAAACTGAATCGGTATTGTTTAATCACTATATTATGAACCACATGTGTTTAATAATAATAATAATAATAATAATAACGTGGTAGGGGGACCTTGTTACGATATTAGTTATCCAGGGAAGGTTTTCTATTCCTTATGGATAATTTTTTCGTAGCTGGGGGTTAGAATACTGTGTATGAGGTATTTAATCAATAATAACTAATAAGAAACGTTTGGTTTATAGATCCATATTAATTATTAAATTAAAAATAATACTTTACTAATGTAGATGGCTGTTAATAAGTATATTGGTGAGTTCGCTCCTGTTGATGGTGACTGTCGAACTAACTGCTGTGTATCATTTTAATAATAAGTAATTAAGTGCATGGGCAGAAAAGTGTTGAGGGTGTGTATTATGTATTGGTCAATCATATAGTGTGTGTTAAGTGTGGTTATAATATATATACTATAATATATATATATAATATATGGTGTAACGAATGTTACAATATTATTAACAAATAAAATAAAATGTTATAGACAATATCTTTAAGGTGAATTACCAATATAACAAATTATAATAGAAAAGAAAAAACATATTGTTTCCCTTATTTTAAACATATTCCCAATATTATATACGTATAAGGATTAAAAAAACAATAAATACATATAATTCTGTTATTAATTAAATAATGTTAGTCGTTAATTTTTTTTTATATGTCTTTTAGGTCGTCTTAATTCTTTACTTTCATTTGCATCAACTTTTTTCTCACTGCTCCTTCTCTCTTTTAAATTGTGTTGTAACAGTTGATCCACATGTCTCTTTATTTGTCCATACTTTAAGTTAACCAGAAAAATTACTTTTCCTACTTTTTCTTTAATTTTTCATGTAATCCATTTATGTCCTTTACTATAATTCCTTTCCAACACAGTATCACCTATTTTAAATTTTATATTTCTTTTACCTCTGTATGATTTTAGATTCTGAACGAAGTGATGAATGTATTGATTTTACAATGATGTGTGTTCTTTTTTTGTGTGTGTTTTTGTACAAGTGCTACAATTTCAAATTTTGGGGGTGATTTTTGATATGAAAGTGAATATCCTTGGTGCATTGTAGAGGTCAAAAGTAAACATTTTCCAACAGTTTTCAAAAAATTCGAGAAAAATGACAGAAAACGGGAATTTTTACGCAAAACCAGTTTTCGACCAAATCGATTTTTTTATAAGGTTGTAATTTAAAAACTAATTATTGTAAATACTTGACATTTTCACCAAATGTTTATGTTAGTGTGATATATACAGTTCAATTTTTTAAAATTTTTTGAATTTTTTGAATTTTTTAAGTTATTTATAGACTATTGAAATATCGATTTTCATGAGATTTTTTTGTTGTCGGTAGGTGTGTCGGTAAAAAAAGTAAAAGTCGTAAAAGTAAGTGTCGGTAAAAAAATTTAAGATGACCAAAAAAACTTGAAAATTTAATACAAGGTCCCTTATGAGTTGTTCTTTTGCAGCTAAAAAAAATTAAAAATCGTAGGTCGCAATTTTTTTTATAAGCGTTTATAGCATAAAATTTGCAAGTAAGCAATAACTAAGGATTAAAAATAAAACACTAAGTTTTCCGTAAGTTTTCCTTCAAGTAGCTATAGAGAAAACTCGAAGCATCACTATAGGAAAAATTTTAAGTGCGTTTGAATTTTAAATTTATACGAAATAGCGTAACGATAACGATTTAAAATATTTGTTATTGTTCAAAAAGTATAAGTCGTAAATACTTGAAAATTTTACCAGTTATTTAGATTGGCATTTTCTTTATGTGATTTAATTTTCAAAATATTTTGACTTTTTTTGAGATATTTATAGACAACTTTTTGGAAAAATTGATTAACCATGCGTTATGCAAAATGTGTCCTCATTGAAAAATAAAATATTTGTTTCAAAATAGAATATATATTATGACAATATTTAAATATAATATATCCTAGACTGACAAATCATCTCCATTCAGAATCGTTTTTCGTATACAATGATACCTATCATTGTATTCAAATCTAACCTACCCTAGTCAGAGGTCCACCCCACCACCTAATGTACAGCAGAGCGACATCCACTTACCCACTTTTTTAATTTTTCCTGACTTAGTTCAACCTTAGTTTTAACATCAAGATTCAAGATTATTATTTAAGTAAGTTTGTTTTTTTGAACAGTTTTAAAATTAAATCAAATTTATTATTTAATTTCCTCTTCATATGTAATTCTGCTGGACTTTTACCTGTGGTGCAGTTTATAGTATTCGTATAATCTAATAAAAATTTGGAATTTGCTTGTATATTATTTGGAGTATTATCTATTATGTTTTTAATTTTATCCTTGAAAATTCCTACCATATTCTCAGCTGCGCCATTACTTCGTGGATGATAAGGTTGTGTTAAAATGTGTTTAGTATAATTATTTTTTATAAATATTTGAAATTCCTTAGAAGTCCACTGCGGTCCATTCTGTCACAAATGTTCAACAAACACCATACCTAGCAAAATACTCCCTCATAACGTTTATAGTATTTAAAGAAGTAGTTGAAGTCATTGGTATCACTTCTGGCCATTTAGAAAATTCATCGATTATCACAATAAAATTTTTTTTATTAAGTTCCAGAATATCCACATTCGCCCTTTCCCCCGGTTCATTTGGATATTCCCATACCTGTAATGGAGATTTAGTAGGTTCTTATCTGTATTTCATACAAGCACTACCTGAAGCTACTAACTGATCAATATTTTTGTTTAGTTGTGGCCACCAAAAATAATAATTCCTAACCATAATTTTTAACTTCACAATACCAAAATCAGTACTATGCAATTCATTTAAGAAAATTTAATTACTATGGTTTTAAAGTACGTAAAAAGTGATGGTGGTACAAATATACACGTACATAAAAGTTACATGTTCTACTGCAAAAAACAAACGGAAACAAAAACCTATTGGAAAATATGTTCATTGTATAAAAAATATAAGTGTGGTGGTCGTGTTCATGTGGAAAATGACAAAGTTGTCAAAATTTATGAACATAATCATGCACCAGATAATGCTCAAGTGGAGACAAAGGAATTAGGTTAGGGAAATATGTTTCATATAACATGAAACACGATGCACGAACCTCCGCTGCTTTAAGTCATGGAGTCATAGAAAATTTAGCAAGTCAGGTAAATTGAATTATCTAAATATTTTGAATCTTAAATTAAAATTATGAAAAAGTGCTCGATAGTACTTCATAAACATCCCCTTTAGTGTATGGAATTGTTATGATTTAGTAGTGGCATACCTTCCACGAACTAATAATTCAGTTAAAGGATGGCACAATTGTTTTTCGTTTACACTTAAATCATCCAAACATCCATAAATTTGGAGATTTATACATGCACTCCAAAAAGAAGAAAGTATTAATACTTTAAAAATTCAGCAGTTTGTCGTGCGTCAAGAACCACCATAAAAAAATGTATAAAAATTAAAGTGAACATTAAAAATAATATCTGTGCAGATTATAATAACCGCACAACAGTCGATTATCTACGTGGTGTTGCTACAATTTTCAATTGCAAATATAAAAACTATGTGGGTACCTACCTTAATATTATTGACATCCACAAACGTGGAAAAATACTTAACATTGTATTTTATTTGTTATATATTATTAGTATATTATTATTATTTTTATTATTGATTCATTTATCTATTCATTTATTTAATGTTATGTGAACATACGAACAATGTACGCACGAATAATTTTCGTATTCGAACAATTTCCAGGCAAACATTAGACGCGCGAGCAACTGTCGCGCGAACTATTTTCGGCGAACAATTGATGCATATCCAATACTTCAGTACTATTTTTAATAAAATTAAAATAATAATTTACCATCCTTAATAATGACTTAACTTGTGTTATATTAGAAGGAATTGGTGCCTTTACAATTGCTTTAATTTTTGTATCACTTGTATTTACTCCATGTTTATTTATCTTATACCCTAAATACTGTATTTTATCTTGAAAAAATTCACATTTTTCTTCTCTAACTGTTAAACCACATTCTTTAAGATTGTTGAAAACTTCATTTAATTTGTTTATGTGTGTGACTAAATTATCACTATGAACTAAGATATCATATAAAAAACAAACTACACTTTCTATTTTTCTAAATAAGTTTTCCATCTCTCTTTGAAAAAGGTCAGGTGCTGAAGCAATGGATATCCGAAGCAATTCTGTACATTAATCTATTTAGTACATAATATAATCCCTGATGAGTGGGTAAAGTCAGAATTTCTTTTGAATTTTTTTCAACTAATAATTGTATATATGCCTATAATAAATCAATTTTTGACCATTTTACACTACCACTGATGTTAGAAAATAAATCTTTTATACGTGGAAGTGGATAGCTATCTACTCTTAAATAAAGATTTATTGTAACTTTATAATCTTCACAAATACGAATAGTACCATTTGCTTTAAGTACTGGTACTATAGGAGTTCCAAAATCTCATGTTTCTACTAATGTTCATATACCTTCTTTAACCAGCCTATAAAGCTCAAACCCTACTTGGTCTTTAATTTTGTATGGTAATAAGGATCTTGGTTTAAAGAAAATTGGTTTGAAATCCTCTTTCTGATACAATTTACATTCATTTTTATTATAAGTACCCAGTTTATCAGTGAAAACTTCAGGGAACATAGTGACTAATTCTTTAATTTGATTTGAGTAACTCTGACTTGTCATATTATTTATTTCAAAATCAACATTAATTTTAATACCTAAATACTTCAATCAATCGTTACCTCATAAAGATGGGCCACCATTTTCAACAAAATATAATTTCACGTTATAATTTTTTTTATTGAATTTAACTTTTACATTTATTAGTCCAATTGGTGTTATACTTTCTCCAGAATAACTTCTTAAATTTAAATTTTTGTTTTGACAATACGTAAATAATTAAAATTATTTTCATAATCTGATAAAGATATTGGCGAAATAGCTGAACCTGTATCTAATTTCATATCAATTATTTTATTTTCAATTTGAACTTTATAATATTATAATTTTTTGTATTCACTTTTTATTTGGAATAATGTATATATGACTAAATTATCTGATGCCAAAATATTATTAGATTTATTTACTTTGTTTTTAAAAACTTTTTTACTCATTGCTCCAACATTACTTTTATTACAATTCTTATTTTTACTACTTAAAAACTTTGGTTGAACCTTATCAGTTTTATTCTTCTTATGAAAAAACAAACCTTTTTAAATGTCTCTTACTGTTACTTATTTCACAATTTCGATTTCTAAAATAATAATTACTATATACATGACTAATATTACCACAACACGTACAGCATTTGCCATCAGAATTATCACAATTTTTCCCAGTTTTCCAGTTTTGCTCCTTCTATTTGTTTGATGACTTATTTTTTATGATTTTAACATCTCCTTTTATAGCATACGATCACTCACACCATGTACTATTTGATCACGTAATGCTTTCTCCAAATTATTTCCAAAATTACATAACATTGATAGTTTTTGTAATTTTGTAATGAATTCAGTACCTACTAGTTTCATTTTCTTGTAGACAATTCCAGAATTTTTAGCGTTCCGCAAGAACTGAAACTTTCAGATGTAAGTAATTTTTCATATTATTTACTAGCTTTTCATACTCGACATCTTTTGGTAGTACTGGAGTACAAAGGGATTTCAGTACAATAAAATATAATATAAGTATAAAATCAAAAAATTTAGATTTAAATACCAATATTTTTATTCATTTTTAAATTACATCGTAATTCCATCACTAAATTTTATTTTTGGTGTGTAGGTGTTTTCAAATGGATAAATCAAAAACTAAGTTTTATTACCGACTAATGTTAGTCAGGTCATATCAAAACAAACTTTTACGATTGGAGAATCTCTGATAGCATTATTCATTTAACAAAATACTTTTACCGATTAATTATTAGGTATTGCTAAGCATTTTTTGTACAATAGCTCGAAACACATAAAATTCAGTTAAATTTAATTTTATCAAGACCTCGAAAATAACACATCCTGACTATTTTGCTAGGGGCATCATTTTCACCTCTTTTGTTTACAAAATAAACGATAAAGAAAAAGAAACCCTAGGGCATTTTTGTTCGAAAACCAATGTCGGATATTTTCCAACCTTTCACTGGTGTTTGAAAAATAAAAGGAAAAAATAAAATAATACAAAATGTAACAAACCTAATATTTACGGGACGCACAAGGTCTATTGTTGGAGATTTAAAAGAAAGAAAGAAAAATTGTTGATATTTCATTGTTTTTGGAACTAAAATAGATTCCTTAGTATATCATTTAAATTGTTGACAATATTTCTTAAGTATAAAGAAACATAAATATATATATATTTAAGTTCCATAGAGAATATTATGTAATGCTTTATATGGACTTAAAATTATATTTTGGAAAAGTTGAGTCATGAAATGTATTCAATAAACTATCAATGTGAATAAACTCATAGAAGTATACCTTTATATATTATCATTATTATATTGAAACTTCTATAAACATTTGATACATACGATTATTCGCATTCAAGTTATGGACCTTATTTTTTTATTTTGTGACCAATGTATAGTACAGATTATGTGTGACACAACAGTTTTGCATTTCTAAACTGACATAGTAAAGAAGAATGAAATTTAACATATTTCTTTAGAAATATCTTGTGGTCTTTATCATACATCGATTTGCACTAAATAAGGTTTTTATATAAAATCTTGATATATGATTAAATTATTATGAAATAAATTCACCTTTGTTCATAGCTAATGTTTATTAATTTAAAAAACATTTTTATTTTTTATTTGAAAAAACATAATATTTACAATTTTTTATTTACAAGTTATATAATAAGTAAATGTGATGTTGATTGATTGACAGGAGGAAGAAGTTGCCCAGTGGTGGCACCACGATTTAAAAAAAATATATTATAAACTAATTAATAACTATAAGATTTGTAAATATTTTAATTCAAAATGTTTTTATAATATATTTTATGTCAATATTATAGTTAAAAAAATTTATACAAGCTACACAATTTTTTTCTCATTAATAAAATAAAATTCCAACTGTCTATAATGAATGATTTCTAACTTTCTTGTTACATCAAACTTCAAAGTATACATTTTATAACATCAATTTTACTTATTTCAATTTAATTTAATTGTATCATAATATGATCCATTAGTCAATAATTTGAAGAAAAATTTACATTTTAACAAAAGCTATAAATAATATACTTCCTTTATGTATATATTATATAAATATATAATACATTTATTATATCCAAACATCATTAATTATAATATGCATTCAATAAAAAAGGTTTTAAGGTATTGTCCATGTATAAAATATTTTAAAATATAGTGTTAAACATGATAAATAGAGCGTTTTTTTAAAATAAATCCAATCAAAGATATTTCCTATGTATCCAATGTATCTAATAATTTATTTATTTTTATTTGAGATGTTTTTTTTTTTTTTTTTAATAATGATAAAATTTGAACTTTTGTATTTAATTATATTTTTCAAATCTATTCAGTGTTACAATTATATATAATATTAGATACGTATAGGATACGATAATGACAGTATGAACACGTAGATGACATTGCAACACACCTCCTTCGTCTATCAAAACTAAGTGGTTGTCGATATTTATACCAAATCCTATCCAGTTAAGGAGTAGTTGGTTAGCTATTCCTACTACACGAACTAGTCTTGAGAACCGGGTTGTTGGATCGATACAAATAAAGTTTCCTAAGTTATATTTTACAGGTCCTAGGAACTTGTGACCTGCGTTCATAGACTAACACAATGGAACACGATATAGTAACGCAAAACAAGATTTATTAAATAACTGAATAATATATATAGTATATAGTACACTATCACCTGAGTAACCCTGTTCTAGAGGGTAGTATATTGAAGATCACAGGAATAGCGGAGCACGAGCTGAACAATTAAATGATTTTTACAAGGTAGGCTTCAATGTGTGTTTGGACACGACCGTGGTTTAGACTCGACTGTCTGGCTATATATTTTATAATATACATATATGCTCGTACTATACGTTCCTGTGTTCTGTTAACCTAAGCTAAATCGGCGAGCGTGACATAAATGATGAGTCAGTAATCTGTAAATCGTTACAACATGTATAATAATATAAAACAGTTAATGTGGGTAAATTCAATTCATTATTTTATGTGAACTAACTTTTTATTATTTTTTTTTTGTTAAATTTTTATAAAAACTTTTAATTTTTATCGGCGATTAATTAATTAAACCTCAAAACAAATTAACATAATAATATGAAAAATAAGACAAACGCTTAATAGTTTGTTTGGTATTAACAAAAATTGGAGTTTGGAGAAACATTTTTTCTTTGCTTGATGCTTTATCAGTAGGAGTAAATTTGCAACAAAAAAGCTTTTGATTTTTATGATTGTTTACTTTTTTTTTTTACCCAATACTAAACTAGCTCGCAGAAACTTTGTTTAAGTATAATAATATGCACAATGTCTGATTGTATACATAATTCTGGAATGAATAAATTTAAATATATTTGGTATCATATTATTCACACATAATACTTTTATTATCCATAAAAATTTTTGTTTTTACTTCCATAGTGTATGCTGTTCAATTTTAACGAACATCAACACAGCATAGTAAGTTTCCAAAGTAAAAAAAAAAACAGTATCACCATTAGATTTGTTAATGATGCTTAAACTGAAAAGCTAGACGGTGCAGTCAAGAAATTAGTTTAGTTAAAATTGTAAAAGCACAAAATTCAACCTCGTATATCGATAAAAACCAAATCTTCATTATTTTTATGAAAAAAATCATTAATGAATATCTACGAATAATCTATATATATATATATAAAAATTAGCTATTTATAGGTAATCAATGAACGATGACCAGTTATGCCATAGATGTACACTCCAAATCGCTATTATATACATCCATGGTATCATTAATTGGTTTGATTCCTATTATAAATTACTCTATGTAATTATTCATTATTTTTTAGTTTGTAATGTTTATTTCATCATATTTATTTATTTATTCGTATGGCCAAATTAATACATTAACAATACAGATTGATTTTTATTCGTAAAAAATTTTTATTTGTGAAAAATTCCATGACCAAGGCGACAGAATATAGGCCGACGATCACGTAATTATATCGCCCAACAGTATTATAGAAGTTCTCAAAGTGAAAATGCACAATTACAATTTCAACATTTACGAAATGAACATCGAACTAAATCTGCAGGTCCGTCAACAGATCCAGTATCAAAACGAACGTCACGAATTTCGCGTCGTGCACAAGCAATGGAATTTGCTGCATTTCATTACTACAGTGAAATGGATTACAGTGAACATGGTCTTATTGGTGGAACGACGGTGAAATGTCTACATTTTGCTGCAGCTAAATTTCCAGGTGAAACGGCTGGCATGTGTTGTGCTAATGCAAAGTGAAATTGCCAGCATTCGAACTCCACCTGATCCACTGCAATCATTGATTTTTGGAACATCACCAACGTCCAAGCATTTTTTGTCCCACATTCAAGAATATAATACGCCATTTCAAATGATTTCTTTTGGTGCGACGAAAGTTGTAAGAGACAGTTTTATGCCGACGTTCAAGGTAATTATTTCATACGGACTATCTTTCGAAAAATGCAACCTGACCAGCAATTATATTGATATCTTCACGAATTATGATCCAATGTCAAATTGTATTTATCATATGTTACAGATTCAAGGCCAGATTTGTCATAGAGCTGGTTCATTATTGCCATTCCCTGACATTGAACCTCAATAATTTTTGGAAATCTATTTTGTTGGGAATAGCAATGATGAAATGAATCGGCGTTGTGCAATTGCTCCAAGTGCAAGGCGTCAAATTATTTTGGACCTGCAAATTTTTTTCCATCAACACAATGGATTAGTTCAATTGTTCAAAACCGCTCTTGATCTTATGCTATTCGATAATCATAGGATAGTAATAAGAGCCGACAAAACGCCTTTTGGAGAGCATGCAAGACGCTTCAATGCACCAACCATTGATGAAGTGGCCATTGTAATTGTTGGAGAGCAATTTCTATCTCGTGATATTGTGCTACATCGAAGAAATGAGCAATTGCAGCGTGTATCAGAGCTTCATCGCAGCTATGATGCATTACAGTATCCATTATTGCACTGGAAAGGCGACGACGGCTATCATATCAATATACCAATGATAGATCCACGAACCGGTTACATATTTATATGAATTGAAAATGTATTCATTTTAAAACAATCAGACATTTAAATTTTCTATCACTGTATTTATTACAGGTCGCGACATACCAGGCAAGACAGTTAGTGCGATGAACTATTACTCATATAGATTCATGGTTCGTCCACAAGAAGACAACTTCATTTTGAGGTGTTGCAAACTATTCCATCAATATGCTGTGGACATGTATGCGAAGATTGAATCAGAACGTCTCAATTACCTTAGATTCAATCAAACGCAATTGCGATCGGAAGAGTACATACACTTACAAGATGCAATAGTGAATGATGGCGATGTCAGAAAACCTTTTGATTTATGTGTGTACGCACCATAAGGAAGTAAAACAAAATATTGTGTATCCAATTATTAACTTTTCTTGATAAAACGAATATTTATTCGTACATAAACTAAATTGAATATCGCTGTAAAATTATTCCTTAATATATTTTAATCGTTATCTATCTATTTGTATAAAAATTTATTGCTAGCATAATCATAGAAAACGAATTTAACACACAGTTTAAGCAATAAATGTGGAAGGATTTTTAACGGGCTACGAAGTGTACGGGTTCAGCTAGTTATATAATACTATAATGTTATATTATATTACATTATATATTAATATACGTATAATTCTCGTGTGAGTATTATAAAGAATTTATGAAATAAGAATAAAAACAAAGGTCATTCAATTGTCAATTTATCTTATTTTATAAAAATCCACTGTGTGTACCTACCTTTTTTATTTTATTATTCATTATTCCATGTATTCTAACATTATCAGTGTTTTGTGTAATGAAAGAGAAATTCTCAGTTCTCCTTTAACTTAGTTTTTTAATTAAAATATAACGTTGAATTACATTTTATAATTTAATAGTTTCATCTGATAATAGGATGCAAGTGTTTAATTTTTATGGAGCTGATTATTTGGCAATGTCCAGATATAGTGTCAGAAAGTTAATAGTAATAATTTATGTTTATCTGAGATAAATTTGATAAAATTTGGATTTAAAAATAAATTCCATTTCAAGAAACAAATCTAGGTATATTTTTGGGAGCATGAACGATATTACGACCATTACGGATGAGTAAAGATAAAAAATGATAAAACCCATTGAAAGATTATACATTATTTTTAAAACTGAAGTTTGATACTTATGATTTAAATAATTCATATTATTTAGTAATTGTTCGTAAAACTTATCATACAACAATTTAAACATATAGGTAGACGAATCCACGGAGTACATAGGTATATTTTATATTACTGATACTGATATATATTGAAACTAAAATTGTATAAATTGTATTTATTTATGAGAAAGCTTTACCGTAGTAATTCATAAGCTTTTGATTTTCACATTCACACACAAACTTTTTTATTAAATTTAATTTAATACACAGTAAATTTTGCTGTATCTTTAATCGTTATCATATACTAGACATTTGGCACAGAATACAAAAGTATCAATTATTATAGAAAAGTTTCGTTGTACGTGTTTTCTTTACCTGTATTTTCGTTATCGATCTTTTTTTTCTGGAGCCAAAAAAAAAAAAGATAAATAAATAAAAATAAAAAAACCAGTAACACGTCTTTATACAATGCGAGTAGTTTGCAGTTTTTGAAATACATAGTCTTTTGGCACGAAAATGTATTTTTTTCAACTTCTTTCTTGAGCTTGATTCCTATATTACTGTTCCATTATTTTTGTCATACACGAACAAAAAAGATAAAACAAATAGTGCAATGTAATCAGTTTATTTGCTTATTTAAATGTTGAATATATATATATATATACTATTTTATAGGTTACTCTTAGAGGTTCATATTATCAAAACATGATGAGTTGCTACTTAGGTACGTGATAATAATATTTACAATATTTATTGTGTATACAATGTTTAGATGTAAAGTATAATATATTTTACTCTTAGTTTTTAGTTTATTTAGTAGATTAAGATATGCTTCTTATATGTAGGTTTATTATATTGTATATAATTCAAAAAGTTTAAAGAATACTAAAAATAATTATGATCAAAGAGAATTTCTACTAAATATAAAACCCGTTATAATTTTTACTGATCATAAAATTAATTAATTTTTATTTCTGATTAAACGTTTGCAATCAGAAACATATTTTTTCAATGATTGTTCAAAGAAAAATAAATAGTCAATTCAATATTTTGTAATTAATTTTAAATAGGTATATGTAGGTAGGTATAGGTAGATATATATTCAAAATACACCCAACTCAAAGATGCTCACTGAACTTATCTATTGAATATTGATTTTTGGTTATTTAAAAATAATTATGTCACAATAAACTATTCCTAGAGTAGATAAAGGTACTGAAAATAAAATTTTTGGTCTAGTTATAATATTTATTGTAATAAATCAGATCCTTCTGTAAATATTACTTAATATTTAACTACTTAATTAATTTAAACATAACAAAAAAGATAATATATTTGAATAAAATCATAGGCACCACTGTTCTAGATGCCTTCTTTAGAATATAAAATCAAATTATAATTAAAAAAATACTGTTTTACATGAACTGATAGTGTCATACAATGGGAAAAAAATGTATACACAAACTACAGGACTTATTTTAAGATCTGAATAAATCAAAAAATATAAATATGTTTTGTAAGTACACACATATTATAATAATATAATTATTGCATTGTTTTTAGGGTAAATATAATAAATGTACTCATTTGGTGACTACAAAAAGAGCTAATAAATCCTTGTTACTTCTTTCAGCTGTTACTATATTCAAGAAAATATAGAATTCATTTTCAGAAAAACTTACTATGATGGTTGTAACCCACCCCAATACATCAACTGATATTAAAAGAAGTGATTGCCGTTTAAAACGTCCAAAGTTTAAAAGCTGTAGTATCTCAATGTCGTTGGTGATTACATCACTAATATTTCGTAGAAATAAATTCAAATAATATTAATTACAATTCGATATCGGTTTTAGGTGCTACAACTTTTTTTAGTAAATTCTTTATGGTGAATATCAGTTTCTTAAAAAAACACTGCTCAAATAATATTTAAAATAAAAAAGGGAAGTTAAAAAAAAAATTAACAACAATCAAACGGGCAATTAACTGGATTATAGAATCATATTAAGTTTAATAACTATTACCTCTATCAATAATCAACGTTATCAGTGAATGTTTCTAAAATATGGCCAAAGTATTGTAATCGATTAGATATCTGATAACGTCATTGTTCACGATAGGTTTTACATATGTATATTTTTTCAAAATATGATATAATTACATGTCAGTGATGATTCTGATAGCTACGTTTAAAAAGCTTTTCATAAAAAAATTTGGTTTCTCATAAAATAAATATTTTTTGATATATATCAAACACTTTTTCTTCGGTATCCATTCAACGATGCAAGCAAAACTTACCTTTCAAATCTTATTTTCTCGCATTTAACGAGTCGTGTTCCAAATAATTTATTAAGTTTTACACAAATTGTTTACTGATAAATTCAAATCAATATTATTATAAATGAGATTTTTACATTGAAATTAGAAATACTGAATTATCAAATATGTCACGTGAAAAACATTTAATTATTTCTCAGTAAAAAATTAAATGCATAAAATAATGGATAAATTGTACGAATTAAATTTATAAAGGCTGCATCATTATAAAATGTTTAATGTGCAATCATCATAGTTACAATTATTGTTTGGGTAGTTATCTTTGCTTTTTATTTATATAAATTGAATGAAATAACATTGGTTATTGTTAGGTTAGGTTTACTTTTTAAATAAAATAAAGTGACGATTTAAACCACTAACATTATTTATCCTAATTTTTCATGCAAAATATAATAATGTATAATGTAAGTACCTACAGTATTGTGATTGACAAATTTATCAATTTTAATTTTTAAAAATTGGTTTATTTAAATATTTTCTTAATGTGTAATTATTTTGTTTCTTTAAATTAGATTTAAATATTATCCTCAAGTCTTTTTCTTATTATTCTTTTAGTTCTATTTACCCTGTAAGAATTTTTGTCGTGATCAATACTTCATTTTCACTTCTCCTATCATAAATTATATATATCTTATCTTTCTAAATGTTTCTCTAATTAAATTCATTCACCTGTTTCTTGGACGTCATTTTGGTCTCTTCCCTGTCGGGGGGCTCCAGGACATAATTACTTTGACCATGTTACTACCATCTGATTCTTCGGGTTCAGATTATGAGTTCAGCTTAGAATTAAAAACCCTACTTCAGAAAAAATGTGTTTGTTATAAAACCATTCATAAGTATTACGAAACAATATTTATCGTTGTGTAATATATTATATTACACTACATAATTTTGTAATAGGTGAAATTCTCAATTTAGATTTATATATAATATATTATATTATAGTATCATTTAATTTTTTTCTTAACATGTATTATGTTATTAATTTATTTGTGTAGTTATTTTTACTTTTTTGGCAGACAAAGGTCGAGTAACTTAAAAAATCCGATCGATACAATGCAGTATTAAGGCACAACTAGATTGCAGCCATATAATTATATTTATTATTTTTAGTAGTTTCTTTATAAAACATTAGTTTTGATCCTATTTTCAAACCAATAAGTAGATTCAGGTTATATTGTGTAACATAATTATTATTTAGCCTAAATTTTTAACTCAATGTCGAAATCTTGAGCAAATTATATATTCTAACAAACTTATGTTATGATAAGGTACACATACTAAAACGGCTGTTCTGTCAACACTTGACTGACTGGAAAACCAATTGTTTGACAAGCTAAAACAACATCGATGCCATCAGGCGGCAACATAAGATGGGGTGACTTTCACGGTCCCAAATTCAATCAAAAACAACACGGTTGGCACCAGGATTTCATACAGGAACACTCGTCGACCAGATTAATTTCATTACTAAAAAAGCTACCCTCACCATACCACATACTTAACCGAACATGCCCAATTCCACTAATTACTAAACTTAAAATACTTAAACTATACTTCTCCTCCATTTTTAGATATTCTGGCTACTCTTGGGCCCCTTTCATGGGTCCTTCACATTGGAGGCATATAGAAGCCGTCACAAACATCGGTAAACGTACAATAATGAGTATGCCCACTGTCATCAAAAATTACGTTCTTCTTAAATTTGCAAACTTAAAATTCATCCAAACCTCTATTCAATGTTCTACAAAAACTCCTACTCAGATCATGACCACATTGGTCTTCTAGGTAAAACTCACACTCCTTCAACTACCAAAAAAACAATTCAAACCTTACTCATTCACATGGGTTAACCAATAAACAAACTTAATCATCTTCAAACTTCCATCCACTAGTAGAGGTGCAAGCCTGATATAGTTAACGAAAAGCCATCCCCCCCACGCAAAGCAAAAAAAAACCTAAAAGATATCAAGACATCTTAGAAGTCTTAGGAGGGGCTCAGAATTTTATTAGCAACCTAGCAACAGTCGAAGAACACTGCCACCAACCAAAGCAGCCAGACGAACAATAGCTGATGACAGTCACTACCGACCAAACAGTTCGATGATTGAAGAAGTGCCCCATCAGCTGAAACATTACTCGCAGCTACTATATCGACAGCGACAGCAACCCGCACCGGCGCGGCAATATCGAAACCATAACCGTTCTTTTTAGGAGGACGTCAGGGCGCCGAATATAATCAGCTGCTATAGCAAACCTAAACCTGACAGTAGCAAGCCCAAAACTGTCTTTTTCAGAACTGTTTCGGAGCGAGACCAACAAGCATAGACTTCTGTAACGAGTTAAACTCGCCGATCCGAATGACGCTATAAACCACTGACACCGGCTGGGATTAGCTGGCACGGAATCCTCGCCTATTATCTCGGAGTGTCGATCTACATTCCACATACACCGGAATTTCAATACACGCATTCCACTCATCTTCCACCGAGAAACTCCATTAAACGAGAACCAGAGTTAGAAAGATTTTGACGAACGACGAATTGGAGACACATAAAATTGCCTTTCTTAGGGCATTCGTGACTAATCTAGTCCCCCCAAGCGCGCCTTTTTAGGCCACGCTATGCGGGTGGACCCACGAAACGCCACTGGAGTGGTAGTCTGTAACCTCGCCCTAAATTTTACATTGTAAATATACCTTGTTTTGTACTGAGGTTTCGGATCCAACGTTCGTATCCATGGTCGGGGGAACTGTGAACCTTCTATCCCCAAAACTTTGTTTTGCATAATATAACATAATATAGAAATAAACTAGTCTGATTACCTACTCAGAATCAACTGGCATTTTTTTCAATACGTGACGGTCGCTTGTGACCGGCGAACACCATAACAATTACTTACCAGTTTTTTTACTATATATTCAAATAAGTAATCTTAATAAATAATATATACTTTTGAAAAAAATACAATAATATTATACTGTTTAACTATATTGTTAAAGGATTCATAATTATTTAGTCAAATAAATCAATACTTTACAAAATATAAAATAAACATAATAATAACATACATTAAAGATCACCATAGTTCATAAACTAATTTATTGTTATATACGATTTTGTAATTATATTATTTAGGTATCAATGAGTTCTTGTGTAATATAAGCATTATATGTTTCTAAATATATATAGATACGTAATATTATAATATATTGGTAACATATTTATCAATAGCATTATTAAGATATTAATGTGTGTGTGTGATGCATAATCTCAAAGCCGTAATCGAATATACAATGTTGTTAGGGCACTAAATGTTTAGTTTATATTACTTGTATTAAGTTGTTAAGAGCCAAGGGAAATTACGGCATAACATGAATCAACCCGAATTGACATCGTGTGATCAGAACTGGAATACCACGCCTTTGAAATGCTCGGATGAAATAGAAAGGGGTTATTGCAGGGTTATTGCTTGCCGCTTTGCAAACATATATGGTGAATACAAGATTGTTGGGAATGCATCCAAATAAAATATTATTATTGAACTATAAATCATACAAATTTAGAACCATATATCATATTTAACAATTAAATTAGAATATACATTATTTGAAAAAAAATTAATTCAATATTTTAGATGGAAGCAAAAAGAAAAAAACGTTTCTCAAAGTGTTTTGATATGTGTCTTCATCATGTTTGTGTATTTACTTATAAATGTGTGTGTATGTATGTATGTGCACACGTGTCATTTTATATTCAAACAATTATTCATTGAATACATTTTTATTATTGCTGATAACTTATTTGTAACTTATGTATTGAATTCTGCATTTAATCAATGCATAATATTCTAACCTAATAGTAATAAAAAATGTAATGTTTAACTTGACTAAGTTTAGAACTTTAAAAACAAATATATATATATGTATATATATTATATGTATTAAAGTGGAAGCAATATAAATTAATATTAATTAGCCATTGTTATAATGATTTGGTATTAAAAATATATCATTTATTATTTCGACTCTGAAGGTTACGTTAGGCAAAGATATAATTTTGTATTACATACATTTGATGTTAATGACTGATATTGATCTGTATCAATATATCTTAATGTCTCGTGTGTTGATAAGTCTATTAAGTTATTTATATAGAAAAAGATAACCTAAATAAAATAAATTATAAATTATTTTGACTATTTTATTATTTTGTTTGTTAATAATTAAATTTGAATTATTAAATATATTTACAACAAAAAATGTATTATTGTTAAAAAAAATAGTTATGGTTAAAATAAATTATGATCAAAGAATCTTCAGGAAAAAGTCTTATTTGTTTATAATTTATAATTTAAGTTTAGTTATGAAATAATCATCTTATAGCTTTTGAGATTAGACTAAATTAAAATAAACAAACTTTAACTAAGTATTGGGCAGTATTTACTGTACAAATGTTTAGTCAATAACGAATAATTTTAAAAATTCAGTGAATAGTTAGTTAATATGTGTATTAAATATAACGCATTATTATTATTATAATTTGTAGCCTTGTAGGCTAAGTAAGTGTAGTAATTTAATTTAATTATAATTATTAATATACTATAATATTTTGAAAACTTATCAAGGCAATAGCGCAATGATTATTTTTTATTAAAACTTAATATCTATATTCTATCTAATACAAAAATATTTCAAATATTTCAACAAAAAATTTTGATTCGTGAATCTTAAACTACTTAAACCTAATCACTAATATTTATGTTCTATTTAGTTATAAACTAACTCGATTGAGCTTATTTTTCACGCTCATCAAAAAGTTAAAAGTATTATATGGTTGTATAAAATACTTTTTATGGAAAACCAATTGAAATTGATAATTAAAATTAAATTAAAAGATTATTTTAAACACATTTGCTCATCTTAAAGATTCTTTTTTAGTTTGTTTCTTTTCATTGAACAATGTTAACAATACACAAAATTAAAAATATTTAATTATTTATAGTCTACCTACTACATTACCCAAAATTAAATACGAAGATAGAAGCCAAGAATTGTCATGATATGAAAATATTGGATGACGACTTTAATTAATCAAAAGAAACTGATTTTATTGAGAAATATCATAAAGAGTAACAATAAATCATTACCTAATAGTTATAATATTACCTAATAGTTATAATATTATTTTATATCTATACGATATATAGTGGGTGAATAATTATGAATTTTCATTTATTTATTAATCGTACATTATGTTGTAAAACTAAGGTTTAATCAGTGAACTGCAATAGGTAGTGGAAACAAAAGAAACTTTTATGAAGAAAGAATCGTCAAAATAATAATTTGTTTCTTATTGAGATTTGTTGAATTTGTTGATCATTCTATAATGATAAGTATACCTAATTATTTTTAATTGAGTCAATAAATTACCGTACAAATACTACTGCTCTGTAAGGTTAATTGTACTTAAATAGAGTGGGGTATTTTTTGGCTGAAAAAAAAATACAAAATAATCGATTTTTACACAAATTACTGATGGAAATATAATTTGCGATAGTGAATGATACAATAATGCTTTTATTAACAAGAAAAATCAGTATATGTGTGTGTGTAAAATAAGAATTGGGCGTTCAAAACTAATTCGTGAGTATCACACTAATCACAGTGAAGTATATTTTATAAACCTAATTTCACTGATATGAGACCTAAAGATAAGATAACAATAACCCGATCAACTGAACAAAAATCTTTGACTACAAATTGAAAAGATTAACTAAATAATAGTAAAAGTTTCTAAATGTACAAACATTTATAAGTACCAATGAAAAAAAAAAAAAAAAATGATAATATTATTTAGATTTATATCATATCTAAATTCTAAATTTTAAAATTAATAACTAATAACCATTTTTGTTTAAGCATACCATTACCAAAAAAAAAAAAAAAAAATGATTGAATACTGAGGTTAGGTAAATCAGACCAATCATATCTTTTATTAATGGATTGATTGACATATTTGTAGAATAATAATTATTATGTTAAACAATAAAATGATGTGGGATGTGTGGAATAAGACAGGAAATGAGATGTTACTTTTATTTAATCAATATTTATATTCTATATTGACACCAAAGATCACTTTTGATTAGTAGATTGTGCAATTTTGAGTAAGACGTGTTATATATATATATATATAAAAAAACGTTTTAGATAAAGACTTTTACGATCTATGTTGTAAGTATTCATTTATAGTTCACTGCAATTTACTGTTTTTTGAGATAAAATAAACTACTGCTTGAATATATAATATGCTAAGTATATAAAATCTCCATTTGCTTTAATATTCATTTATTCCATTTTGTAATTTACTCTTACTCACTAATTTTTAATTTCCTAAAATGTGTTTAATTATACCTCTTACATTTTACTCTACCATATAATATTTAGCTAACATTTTCTATTGTTTGTTGTTTTGTACAAAAAGATTAATAATATGGCCCAATAAAAAGATCATGATTAAATTTCTGTTATGCATAGTATGCCGTAATTTTGTATTTTCTATTCTATCAATATATTGGACACAAAAATTAAGAATGTATACGCTTCTCATACATAATCACAAATGTTATAATAGTATTCCAGGTGGTTCGAGTTAGCTATTTCACTATAATTTGCTCGTTCAAACATTAAATACATAATAGATACCCATAACTAATTGACTAATTGTTTAAAATTCAATTTTTATACATGGATCAACTCCAAAACATATTCAAGTCATTTAAAAAAGTATAACAATTGTGATATATAGTTGTTCATATAGTGAACAGCCTCATTAATGCGATCACTACAAAGGAATTTGTGAGAAGTTTCACTTTTAGTTATCATCGCGAGATTCCTTAAAATTTCAAACTCGGTTCGACTTTGTTGGGATAATTAAACATTAAACTTCAATTCGTCTACTTTTAGCGGAAACCCCTAGAACTATGATTGGAATTGGAAATTTTTGTTTCACATTCTTCTCGTCCATTCCGATAAAATACAACCCATGTTATCGCGATATTATAATATATCAATGGTATATCATTTTAATAATGTCTATATCTTATTAATGAGTGTTTAATACTATATTTAAAAAAAACAATAACTCTATTTGATGATTCTTTTTCGTCCAACTCGTATGTTTTTTACGACTTATTATTTTATAAATATTACAACTAAAAAAAAAATTGATGCATTTTTTTGTATAATAATTTTAAAATCTTTGTTTAAATTTAAAAAGTACTAATTTAGTAATGAGTAATATATTATTTGTTTTGTTTTATAATATTTTGAGCTTTGTAGTGCATTACATTTATATTTTATATATAATTTTAAAAATAACTCATTGAATTTTTAAATTATCAGCTATTAGAATAATAATAGTATCACCCCAGATTACAAAATGTTTAACAATGAAATATTGTATTTATCAATATGATATGTATCTAAGAACAAATTTTTAAATAGAATTTTTTAAACTACATTTTGACGAAACTTGATGTTTCAAACATAAATAGGAAAAATTTAGTTACTTTGTTGTAATTTAAAAATATATTCATTGTATGTAAATACTTGAAATTTGTATGCAATGGTTTTATCAAATATTTATATTAGTTTCAAGCTACTGTCTATTTATATCGAATAACGGCTAACGTATAAATGATAGTAAAACAAATTACTATGATAACAATATAAATTACCTTGCCCAATACCTCCAGACGTTTTAAAGTAAATTATATAAGAACAAGAATTGGTCATACTAACCTGACCCACGGTCATATTATAACACACGAGGAGCAACCACTCTGTAGTCCAAGCGACGAACGGCTCTCAATCAAACACATTATAGTTTTAAACTGAACGCTATCCTTTAGTGTAAGAAACATCCTCAACCAACCTTCAACGATGTAGGAAGCACTAGCAGAATATAATACATACTTGATCTATAGCTTCTTCAACTCGAAAATTTAATATTAAGATCAAATTGTACAACTAAAAAAAATGCAAATATACAATTATGTAAAAACTACTAACCCCGTGTAATCACCAATCACAACTAAACTAGCCGTCTAATTGACCACAATTTCTAAATTATGTTTTTCACCAATGTACCTACCTGGTTTTTCTAATAACTTAATTTTATGTCAAATACAATATAATATTAAAACCAGAAATTAAAAAACTTATTTTTTACAATGCTCTTTGTGAAAAATTTTAGTAAGTATTGGTTAAACAACGACGATATCGAAGTATATTACTCCAAAACTAAGTAAAAGAACAGATTATTATACAGCATAGCATGTAGTGTCAGATTTAAAAAAAAAAAAAGCGGTGTCGTATAGAAATGTAATAAAATTATCCGATAAAAGAACCTCCGCGCCGTATATGTATATAATATTGTGTGCATATATATTATTTAGTATATACGTGAGAAGCGTTAATGGTATAAAATAAAAAATAAAAAGGTTTTACTTTTCGGCAAGAATCTTTTTGGAACCGCTCCAAAGGTGCGTGACTGGCCATCTCACATGTGAAGTAAGGGTAAGGTAAACGAGATAGTAAACTGCAGTTGAAAAAAAAAACGTTTCAATTCGTCGAGTTTTTGGCGCAAGCCCGGGGGGACGTGTGACACGTAAGCATGTATTTGTGGCTATATGTGTATATAAGGGTGGGCATTAGCAGTAAAGGATAGAAAAGTTGGGTATAGAATGAACAAAGACGAAAAGTTATATTGGATAAGTTTTCAAAACCGATTTTAAATTACAATTGCAAAATCCAGAACAAACCCGAATCATTCGATACATTTTTTTTTTTGAATTTATTGATTGTAATCGTTGTGTTCACCTAATCGAGAGATGAATACGTATTAATACCTATATATTGTATACAACTATATTTTGTTTCAAATAAAAATGGTCGACAAAGATTCAGGTTATTCAAATAACTTTTGTATATTATAAACATTTACATTTTTACAACTTAAATAAGTATTCGTTTGATATACAATTATTAGGAGGTTTCAAATCATTTTAGATTGAAATAATTTGAATTTACAAACTATTATAAAAATCTAAAAACTAGCAACTTGTTTCATATGTATTTATTGAGCAAAAGTAAAAAAAAAAAATTGTTTTGATGGTGATTTTTTTCATACATTATAGTATGAACTTTTTCTTAGCTAATTCGCTCCTAATAAATTATACACAATCAATTGTATTTTATACATATTATATTTTTTTTTTAAAGATGAAATCTTTTTGATTCAGTTTTCAAAATAATATATATATATATATATATATATACATTGATAAAGTTTTAATTTATAGTATAATTTGTCATCATAAAATGTATAGTTTTTTTGTTGAACTGCTAAATATATATTAATGATTGGTCTATTGCAAGCAAAAAATATTTATTTTTTTATAACATTATGACTAAAAATAGAATATTTATCTTAAGTGTTGGATTTAGTGGGTAATTTTTTTTTTTTTATTGACAAATATTTGACATCAGCAGTAAAGATCATTAGTCACAATTAATATGCACAATTTTATTTTTAGATTTTATTATACAGATTTTTTTTTTGAGAATTTGAGAAGCCATGCGATGGTGGTAGTGTCTGGCCCGAGGCTTCAACCAACGTAATGGGTAAGTTTGAATTTCTTTGTTCATCCGTAAATTGGTGGTATTTTGTTATTAAGTGGCAGACTGTTAGTTTTATTCCACAAGAAATGTACGTGGTTTTTCTTCCTTTTTCACGAGGTATCTATGTGTAAGACGGGCGTGGCCAATGCAGAGTCTGTATACGATGATTGTATTATCCCTTCTATTCGGGGGGAAATTAGGACAGCTGAAGATTGTGTTTTTTATTTTTCTTAGTTTAGTGTTCTGATCAAGCCAGTGCGTATGCCATTTCAGAAATATGCGTTCCTTGATTTGATTTTTTGAATCTGCATATGTTGCAATGTATATCTTTTGGACGTATGAGGATTTTGTTGCTTTCTTGGAATTTCAGTCTGATTTTTCGTTACCTTCAATATTACTGTGCCCATGGTTAATTTTGTTTGTTCCTTTAGGTAAACGCTAAAACTACAATGAAATTAATTTAAATTAAAAAAAAATCTATTTATATTCGCAGTAGTAGAATACAGAAGTTCCTGTTTGGAAAATTATTTCCTAAATGTTACACACTATTTAATACAAACAAAAAATACTTGTAGTTAATTAATTTCATTTGGATATATTATACAATACGTCTCTATTGCATTTAAAATTTAAATATTCTTATGTTAAAATATAAATGAAACTAATTTAGTTTATTATCCAAATCATAAATTTCAATTATATTGTGTATTTTGAGCAGAGTAAGGAATGTATTGTTTTTACACTTATTCACCTATACCAGGGATGGGCAACTGGCGCGGCGGCCCGCGAGCCTTTTTTATCTGGCCCGCAATACATTTTCAAATTACTTAATATAAAACCTCATCCTCAAGTATCACATTAAATAATAATTGTAAATATAAATAAATAAAGATAAAAATAAATGTTAGTAAATTTTAAGGACTTTTTTTTTTGCTTTTTCCTGTACACTGCGGCCCGCTAGATTTTAAGGTACTTAAAAGTGGCCCTCTTGTTACTTTGAGTTGCCCATCACTGACAAATACAATGAAGTGTGTTTATTTTTAGATATTATTAATAAAAGTTAAAGTTATTTAATGATGTAGGATCCCGATTTTATTGAGATATAAAAAGTAAAATCCTAAAAATAGAACAGAAAGAGTTTGATTTATTTTGTTTTTGCATTTATTTTATTTTTGCATTAAAAGCTTTGTCAATAATTTGGATAAATTCCCTTTTAATTTATTGATTTTCACAAAGTACTTTTAGTTAATTAATTCTTTTATTATTCATAAACTTGTATTCAAATGCATCTAATTTATTCCAAACATGGTCATATAGATATTTTGTTACGGGATATATTTATTAGGATTACATGTAACTAGAGTCTGTACTATCAAAACATCTACTTACTTCAGTCAAAAAATTTTTCAAATAATATAATTACTGATATGAATTTCGATGTAGGTACATTGCATTATTGTTCTCCAAAAATATTTATGCGTTTCAACCATGGTTTTTATTTTTATTACAGCAACAACTGCGTTGTTATAAAATTACAATTATTGCCTCTAGTTAAAATTAAGTATGGTTGTTTTATAATATACACTTTCATGCATTATTCAATTACGATAAGAAGTTATTTATAATTTTTCGTCAATTTTCATTTTCAAGGAGATCTCACCACTACCATTATTTGGAAAAACATACACCTATAATACGCGTTTCAATAATGTACCAACTTAAGCTTTTCTCAGATAATAACTTTAAAAACATATTTGAATTTATTATGAAGTCTATCTTTTTACGAGCTACATTGTAATACACAAGGTCTTATACCACACGATTTACAACTAAAAAAATAACTTTGTGATTTGCTATCAATGTTTTTACTCAAATTAAAGTAGTATTATTCTAACATTTTATCGTTATCAACAGTTGTTAGAAAATTATTTATAATATTATTATTCTAGTTGTTATTTTTTTCATTTGAACAATTGTTCATAAATATATTATATTATACAATACAATATACATATTAATATTTTATACACTGTTTATTAAATATTTTATTATAAACGCACATCGGTATGTAATACGGTTATACGGGCAAGTATAGGTACGAACATCCTAACATACCTAACCTTAGATATAAAAATACATCTAAATACTGTATGGCTGGTACTAGAAATGACAATTGAAAAAAAAAAATTGGGTCTCGGAGTATAATACAGATAAAGTCCAACCAGGAAAATTATGATATTTTGATGGGCTCTTATCTACTCGTGATAACAAAATAGCAAATTATAATTTTATTGATTGATTGTATATTAAATTATTGCTTTTACTATTATTTTTATGTTATAGTAACTCAAATTAGGATTTATTCTTTTTGAAAACTGATTTATAATAATATTGCTTTATAATATGTTTAAACAAAACACAATGATATTTAAATATTTGATTTACATTATATGATAATAACCTTTGCTTGTGTATTATTCTAAATTTCTAAATAACAATTAATTGAATTAATTGGTATTAATTTATATTTTTTATTTCGATAAAAAAATTTAGGTTGCAATGTTGCATAGTAAACGTGATTTTCAATTGTTTGGCAAATGTAATCTATTGGCGTTTTAATGATTAGTCTCCTCGTTATGTACGTAGTAATAGATAGAAGAAATTTCGTCTAGTGGTGCATGTGACATGAAAATGTTAGTAATGTGAGAAATTGATGTAAGGAACAAAAAAAAATATTTCGAGGAATTTCCTGGCAAGACTATAGAGAGAACTGGTAAATCGATGGTTTGATTTTGGCAACGAATCAAGATCAAATTTAAAATAGAACGTAGGTTTTCGCCATTTACCGTAGCTCAGATTTTAGAATTTTATGATTTATAATTTTTGAAATAACGATTTCAGGGTCTCATAAAAATATTTTTATCAATTCCATATCAGATAGTAGTTTATAGTTAATTTTATTTTAGATTCTGAGCGGAGCGATGAATGTATTGTTTTTACCATGATGGGTGTTTTTTTTTTTTGTTTGTGGCTGTAATCACGTTTTGGGGCAGTATAAGTGCTTCGATTTTTGACTTCAGTACCTCGTTAGATCAGAAAGTGAATTTAGTTGGTACTTTGGGTGATCAAAAGTGAAAAATTCTCAATATTTTTTAAATAATTGGGATTAACAAACTAAAAATTAAGTTCCCTTAAAACGGGAAATTTTATGGACAATCAGTATTCGACAAAATAGATTTTGGTTTTTGATGTAACTTTAAAACAAATTATCATAGATACATGAAATTTTCACCGAATGTTTATATAAGTATATTCTATCCACCATGGAATTTTCAAACATTTTTGACTTAAGTTGAACTATTCATGGATATGCAACTTTCAATCATTATTAGTTTTTTTTTTCTATTAATGTGAATAAAAATGTATTTGTGGGGTTGAAAAGCTTGAAAATTTAATACAAGGCTCCTTACATATTTTTATAATATCAGTTGAAAAATAAAATAAATATATAGTCACAATTTTTTTTTATAAGCATTCAAAGTTCAAATTTTGACTAAATGCGTAAAAATTACGGCAATGTTCAAATTATGTTAGATAGAAATTCATAAAAAATTTCTTTTTAAATCTAACATTTTAGAATTTTTAATAATCTATTATATATTCTAGACAGATAACCCGTCTCCGCTCAGAATCGTTTTTCGTATATAATGATATAATATCATTGGATTCAAATTTAATTCCATCCATTACAGTAACCTACTGTACAGCAGAGCAACAGCCACGACTGTTTTTGGTTTTAATTACATATTGTATGACAGATTTTTATACATTTTAGTGTACTTATATTAATTGTTATATATTCACGTTAATCACTTAATTACGAATTGAATTTTAGGTTACAAATACAAGCGACAAACATAAAAAGTGTTTCAAATATTATTTAACGTTTGAAAAAAGGTAAATGATCAAAAATCAATCAGTACAGATAATATTAATATACCATATAGGGCGTGGGTTTCTTTGATATATAGATATATATTTTTTATGTAAATATTCCTAACTATGTTTAATATAATGAATAAAGTAAAAGAGCCTAACATATTACATTTACCATGTTCTGCTTTAGATCTTTTAAAAATTAGATCTGACAGAAAACTTATTGTACAATGTTTTATCTTATAGTAATATACGTATATTTACAGGAATCACTTATTACAAATAGTTTCTATTCAGAACACAGTTTATATTCTACCGATATTGTATACAGTCGATAGGCACCCCTCGGAATTATATTATAATTTATTCATTTAACCTTAAACAATAAAAAAACGGGAGGGATACAATATAGGTACCGGATGTTTTTGCTCGTCTCAATAGATAGCTAAAAGCACATTCAGTTTTCGAAAAAAAAGAATGTTAAAAAAAATCCTATTTGAGTTTTTAGCTATTATACACATAATACGTATCACATTATATTAATGTTCCACTGATCCCATTATTGTTACAGGTTGTACTTATCATATTTGGGTGCATAGTTGTTAAAAAATTTTTTTTTCTTCATAAGTTGTAAATAATGAACAACACTTTCAGCGTTTTAATATTTACCCTCATTAAAATAGTTTTATATAATGTTTTAACATTGATAATAATAACATCATTATGTTGCATTAGAAAAATAGCAAATATTAAAGAAATAAAAATGTGTTTTAATTAAAATGGGTAAAAAAATAATCAATCTAATTAACTAGCGTAGCTGTTAATATTAGTGACATATAAGACGACTGGTTGACTAACTACTAGCTACTACCTACTCCATGAAGCGCTACTTATTATTGAATAGTTTCTTCAATCAAGCCAACCAAGTCCTCTTATGTGTATTCGTTCATCTATTGAGATAGTTGAAAACTATTTTATACAGATTATTGTACAAATTAAAATAAATATACATAAAAAAAAGATCCAGTTAATAATTTGGGAATTTTAATTCAAAAACGTTCAATCGATACTTAGAATGTAGTATACATGCGATAATTTTATTATCACGCTTGGAATAAATGTATATAAACGTGCTTTACTCAAGACATATCCAAGCCCATAGAAGTCTTGTTATACACCAGTGGCGTGGTTCAAACCCTATGCAAATTGTTAAAAAATGACCCACCCACGTTTACCGCTACCACCATGGCACCATAGTAGGTACTCCATATCTAACTACCACTGCAGTGTGTACGGACCTGAATACAGGTAAAATGTGCAAAATGTTAATGAGCCTTCAAGGTACCAACCTCCCCTGAACAATTTCTAGGGCTAAGCAATTGCATTAGGTAGTAAACGTAGTTCACCACGCCACTGAGTTACACATTAGTACACAAGTTTGTATTAAACGGTGTATCGAACTAATTTTATAAAGATTAAGTACGAATAAACGATTATATTTATTTTTAGTTTAATTTAAAGCACTACTTGTGCTTTCAATGTATATATTATATACATAGTGTCCCGTGAGAATATATCTATAAGCTGTAGATGAGGACTCGCCACCCGGACAAAAACCGGTGTTTTGCCGTTTTATCTGTAATATAATTTTTTTTTTTTAAATCACGGGATTAGTGGAAATACATTGTTGAAAGGTCAAATTTTTCAGCGAAATAAACTCTATAAAATATACATCTTTAGTTTTTTAAATATTAAAAAATATTTATTTTTTAACTTTGCTGCCAAAAAATGTAATTAAAGTAAAAAATAAAGCACATATATCCCTAGTCTATGTGAGTCTCTAATAAAAAATAAAAACAGATTTATGACATATTTATCATCTCAAGTGATATCGCAATGGGTAAATCCTTACGGGACACTCTGTATATGCATACATATAAATGTGTGTGTTTCAAATATTTGACTGCAAATAAATAATAACTAATATTGAAATTTTATCTCACAAACATCGAATAAATTAATTTTTAAACTGGTAAAAAACTGTATATTTGTAATTTAATAAATTGAAATAGGTATACGAATTTTTACAAAGATTTACGAACAAAAAAATTATTCAAAAAACTAAATTTTATATTATTTTAAATTTTAATGAGGAATTTCAATAGCCTCAATAACCATAATAGCCATAATAATATTATGTTGCTTTAATATAAGAACCTACTACCTAAAACATAAAATATTTGTAAATAAATCAGTCTTCAAATAACTTAACATTGTTGATATACACTTAAATTATATAAGTACTTACCTAGGTATATTATATGTATTATACACACGCATGTGCTGTAAGTGGCAACTTTTGTTCTAAAAACCTATCCAAGTATGATAATTTAATTTAAACTACAATTTGAAATATAAATACATTAGATAATTAGGCATGTATACAAGTAAAATGAATTAATTTAGATTATTAAGTTATTATACAATTACTATAACTCGTTTGAGAAAAATCAATTATAAATGTATAAATTAATTAATATAAAGAACATAATTATGGTTTTTTCTATATTATATATATTGAATTATTGTTTGCAATATTCTAAAATTCATATAATTATTATTAATATATCCTATTCATTATTCCATTTAATATTGATATTATTTCATTCAATTTCATGGTTTAGACTTTAGATAGATCTTATTTTGAATATGAACTTAAATATTTTATTGTGGATTTATAGACTTCGATATAATATATAAAAAATATTCAATTGCTTAACAATTAAATTCTTTTTGTCTTCTTTATATAAACATGTATACTATATAGTATTAATTGTTATAACTGGTTTATTTCCGTCATACATAGTAGAGGTTCCTAACGAGACATTGGATACCCATAAGTGAGTTTGGTATTATCTATTATTAGTCTGTTAAAAATCATTTATTTTCTTATGTGTAAAAGTTTGTTTGTCCAGTGAAAATTAGAAAGTTGATTTAATTTAATTTTATATGTTTAATTTTTTGTTTAACCACAATTTATAAATTATTATTCAAAATAAGATGATATCATATAATCCTTATAAAGTAGGTATAGGTTATTTCAAACTAAAAGATTATAATCAAAGATTGTTTTAAATTAAATTGTACATTAGAGTATTATGACTATTTAACTATTGTTAAATATTTTCATACTAATCTCTAACAGTTTAAAATACAACAGAATTAAAATATAACTTTGTAACATTTTCTTTTTCTTTCGTTTAAACCCGTTTTATCGGATCAAAAGTTTGACAAAACCTGAACATAGAAAAAAATAATAATTAATTGTAATATTTTATACACACTTTATACTTCTATAGTTATAATCTGTCTCAAATATTTATAAGCAAATTATATCTCGCGTAAAAGTTTAAATGAAAATAAATTTTTTATTTTAAATAATATTATGTCATACATTTTTTTAAACCACTGAAAATTTTGAATTACTCATAGGTTTACAATTTGTATTTTACGTCAGGTTAGATGTTGCTGTTGATGAATAAAATTCTCACTTTTGTGTTATTTAATACAGATTACAGTAGCTTTAAGCCTTTTCACTGCTATCATATTTATTTTTGGTTTTTGAAAAGTTTAAACATTTTGTTAACCAAAGAGTACAACGCTTATAAATATCTAACATATTGTAATGATTGTTTTGTTGATAAGCTCTTAATGTCAAAATTAGTAGATTAAATCTTAAATAATTCTTATTCATAAATTACTAATTTAATATGTGATAATACGACATAAATCATTTTAGGATAATTATTTGCTTGAAGTTAAAAATGTAGGTAGGTTGAAGTAATTTAATAAATTAAAATCTTTATTCATTATATTATATTAATTAATTTTATCGAATATCGTAAAAAGTCTTTAATTTTATTAACATTATCTATATTAAAAAAGGTGACGTTTTCCATTAAATATACAGTTTTAAATGTTTTAATCATTTGTTTCCATAAAAATGATCACTCTATATTTAAAATTCCTTACTATGGTAGTCCTAATATCTACTTAATATTTTTCTATTTTATTTTCCCACTAATCATTCAAAAAAAAATGTCTAAATAAAATAAAACATATTGAAATTTACAGCCGATAAATAAGTATGATAAAACCAATAATGTATTTTTTCGAGTGAGCACTTAAAAATGTTTCCCATCTCAGATTGGATTTAATATAACCAGAGCAAAATTTCCTCGTATTCGATAGTATTTAATATGTTATTAATATGCAATATTGTTTTGATCTAAATATAAAAATACAACCACGTAAAATCATTATTATGTTTATATATCTCACTATGGCGTTATGGCGCCTATGTTCTAAATTATTTCATTAAAAGTGTGTCACATAACCCGTTAACTCATAAGCCTTAAATCGACACACATGATGTTTCCAGTCAGTTTAATATCCAGGTATAGGATCGAAAGATTATACACGATAAAAATAAAAATGCCTGAAAAACAAACAGACATGAGAATTATGATAACGCTGCAGCTGTGTGTGTACTGCGCGTGTGATGTGAATAAACTTGTGAATATACATATGAAGTACGCAAGAAGGTACTGGTCACGATTTCGTTATTTATTTAAAAGAGAATAAGGCTAAACCGGTGACAAAAGTTTCAAGATGATCTTTTACGATTTTCTTAAACCTATTTTTAAATTCTAAACGCGACCCTATTTCAGCACTACATGGTCATGTTTATATTACATAGATGCTTATAAAATATTTTTCGTGGTAAACAAATCGGAAACATAATTCATATTAGGTATGTATTTTATAAAATTGTAAAATTAAATATTGTATGTTTACATTTTATAGTTAAGATCCTTGAATTGTAATAGTATCATACTCTATAATTACTTATATCGATTTATATTTGTGTTAGTATTCAGCAATAATAAAAACTACAGGATGAATTCCATATCATATCTGTACAATAATCTTTCAAAGCTGTTACTATACTAAAAACAATAGACTTAATTTAAAAAAAACATGTTATACATACAAACAATATAAAAATGCAATATTCATTGCTCATTGACTCATTGATCATTCTAAACAGTATAGATTTCACGATACGTCTATTAAACATCGAAAAATACATAAAAAAAAACCATTGTATTATACCGCAATTAAATATTACCTTCATTTAAATACCGGATCACACAAATAAAGAAGGCTACAAAATAGCAGATAAAGAAGCTGCAAGATAAAAATAACGTACAGCTTCTAAACATCTCATAATATTCTGGCATCAGAATAAATATTTAAAAACTTAATCCGAATAAAATGAATATCTAATTCGCTGGTTGAGATAACAGACTAAACTCAGAAAAATTAAAAACATAATTCTTAATTGGTAGAACCTGACTCTTAACGAGTTCGAAAATATTTAATCATCGTCTGCAAAAAAACTATAGAAGGTTAATACACAAGTTTCTAATGACCGAAAAGAGAAACATATCCAGTATGGTGTTATCTTAATGGCTAAACATTAAAAAAGTGTTATCAATATATCAATGCCCTTAACTAATATCAAATTTCAACCAACATGAACAAGTAGTAGGTACTATTTTCTATCAAAAAGAATAATTTTTGTTATAGATATTTTCTTTTTTTTAGTTCAAGAAAAAATGTATCCAGTTGTGTTAATAGTATTTACAATTCATAAATTTATTTAATTATTAGGCTTACAATGTTGGCCATAAAAAAATTGCACCAATTATAGTTGACCAAATTTACTAAGCAATTTAAATTTTATAATTTTTTTTATAAATGTCTTACCATTTTCTGTTTTCGTAGTAAAATGTATTGTAAAGGTACCATTGATAATCCTTGAATAACTTAGTACATAAAAGTCTAATGATTATGAAAAATTAATAGAAGTGTACATTTTAAACAACCAGGCTATACTAAAATTTAGTTATGTTCATCGTAAAAGAAACACTAAAATACATCATAATAATAATACTTCTATATGTAATTCTCGGGAAATTTGTATATCTACGTGTATTTCATATCACAAGTTATGATCGACAATAAAGTATGTCCATCTAGTTTTAGTTAGGGGCCTTATCTATATGCAATAGCACAGGTTAGGAATATTTTTAGCCCTAATATCCCATACGTCACATAATATAACAAAATGGTTATGGTATATTGTTTCTAAAAAAATATTACAAGAAATGAAAAAGAAGGTGTACAATTGGTAGTTATATATTCCTATAATACAGTTATTGGTGGTTTATAAAGGAGAAATAACTCTCATTGGTATTTGACGATAAACACTATAATAATAATACAGAAGTATTTTCGAACTATAGGTATGAATCAAAATTCCTACAGTTAAAATCCAAAATAATATGTAAATATCAAGATGATATTATATTGTATAGAATAAATCAAATATAATTTTCTGCACAATATTATTCAATTTAATAGAAAATTATATTACATAACATAATGAAATATAATATAATTATTTGTTTTGTTTTGTTTTTTAATGGATCTCTTTCCGATTAACGTCATTCAATTATTTGCGTAGATATATTTTATGAACATAGATAAATTGTATAGGTATGTAGGTGTCAACAATAAAAAAAGAGTAAACTACTAAACTACAACATTAGTGCTTTTAAATTTTATGTATTATTAATATTTTTTTTTTATTTTTTTTTTAATTAAATGTTATTTGAGATTTATAATTTATAAATATTATTTAATTTTACTTTAAAATATTAATTTTTACAATTTATTATTTTAATACGTCATTATAAAAATTGTTATCGATTGATATATGTATTAAAATATATATGTATTGATGGCTTATAGAAATGATCGACATGTATTTTTCAATTTATTTGAAAAACTACACTTTTTTTCCCGTGAGAAAACAATCAACTAAATCCTGATCTCTGCCGAAAGCATTTTATAGAACATACATTTAAATAATAGTTTCCATAAATGGAATTCTGAGAAATATTAGCTTGCTTTGATATCACAACTATTCAGTGTATATAAGAAGTCAATTTCACAATCCCTCTGTAAGCGACCGAGTTCCTCCGACACAACCGCAATAAAACTTTTATTGCACTTGGTCGAATACGCAAAGAGTGGATCTTGAAATGAAAATAACATTAACCAAAAAAAGATCACATAGGTTTACTCATAAAAGGATTATGGAAATAGTGAATGAACTCCTTTAATTATTGTCAGAGTTTGAAAATAGTTTTAGACACTATAGTTTCGGAATAAAAATGGCTTAAATTCTATCAGTAACTGGACATTTTTCCTTTGTGTATTCGTAAACTCTTAACGGTTGATTTTTTTTCGCAGAATATACACGTTCAAAAAACAAACTAATCAAATATTTGATGAGTGTGAAGACACCACTGAGGACATCAAAGCTTGAAAAGTTAGAGTTTTTAAGCTGGCATTAGAATGATCATGCATTTGGCCAGAACTCAGTTCCATTCGAATGAATTGTTGGTGGGTTCATCTAACTGGGTTTAATAAGTGAGCCAAATTTCAATTATTAATCATCGCATTTTTTAAAACGATTCTGAATAAATTATTTTTCGTAAAATATGCAAATTTAGTTAAGAATCTTCACTGGAAGGAGTTCTTTAAAAAAAAAATCATTCTAGTTAAACTATTCATCTTTTTTTTATTCCACTTGGAACATAAATATTAAATGTAACATTATTTTATGTTTTCAAGTAATAATTCATACTTAAACTATTAAAGTTTGGTCGCTTCTTTCAAGTACAATTACTAAAAATGTATATTTGTGATAATATTATTATAACGTATTTTTAGTGAATATCGTTGTAGGTTAATATCATTAGGCATATACTAAAAAGTAATAAAAAATTAATGTTATTCATGTTGTCACATATAATTTATTTTATTAAATACTCGTAAGACGTGTTTAAGTGTAATATAATTAATCAATGCAAGCTTTTTTTTTTCTTACACATTTTTGCAATGATTATGATTATCTGTCGATGTAAAAATATTTGTTCACAGCTAATTCTATGGGCTTAGAATAATATTATAATTATCCATTATTTATATTTAAAATGGATTCATATTTGACAATCTTGTACTATAATATTTAAAATAATATACCGATTCGGCTTATAGGTAGGTACTGAACTTTGGTTCGTCCAAAAATTATTACCATCACGTTGCGTTGTGTGTAGGTACAACACCTGTGTATGCACATTACGACTGTGAACGCAGTTCGGGCGCGAGTTGAAAAATAATGACGGCGCTATAATCGATAACTATTACTATTAGCATCGAATTTTTCTCAGCAGTAGCGTATAACAATATAATGTCACACATTCAGTTATATAGGCCTCGGCCCGCATATAGATTTAGGTCAACGCCAATGACGACGACGGGGGATGATATCGTTCCTGCAGCAGCAGCCGTTCTTTTCCATCTCAGAGAGAGATGCGTGGTTATATACAGCGTCTTTCGGAAGACGGCCATTATCAACCCAACCCACCCATCCACACTACCATGATTCGAGCGGCTGTATACACCGCGGGACACGAATCTCACGCGTTATTTATACAAGTTAGTTGGCACGGTGTCAAATAGCCGAGCCCCCGGTAGTTTGCGCACCATAAGGACGTACAACACATACATACACACGCAGCACGATACTTGCGTTACCTTGCGATGTTCAGCGGCTCTAATGGATAATCTCTTGGGCGCATTCTACACACACACACACACACACACACACACACGTGCAAAACTATAATATACGTACGCTAACGAATAACCTCCAACACTGCAGCTCAACCGATATAGCTTTTATTGCACACTTAAGTTTATTTTATGGTAATCCTCAACGGCTGATAGCGCGTGTAAACGGATTTTTATTATATTACGCCGCCGATGAGATAGTTGTAATAGATACCTAAGCCACCGTCACCACCGTTAGCCAGTTAAAGAAATTCATCGAAATTTACAAAATCAAAAATGATACCCATACGAGTCAGCCACTCCACCGAGAGATAACCTCAAATCATTGAAAATGTTCAGTGTTCGAGAAGTCAAAAAACAAGCCAAAAAGAATAATTAAAGATAATTGTCCAAAAAAATACAATTTCGAATCACTTATTGTCTTCTAGCTAGTATAACTATTATTTAGAAACGGATGAAAATATCACAGTCGAATTATTTATATTCTGATGTAATACTTACTTATATGAATTTGAAACTTATATTAACTATATTCTGACCACAAATCAGAAAAATATTTTTATTTTTATTGTGTTGCATAGTTGTCGTCATCTTATTTTGATCCTTCATTAAGATTGTTTACCTTGGAAAATATATTATACACCAGTATGAACAGAAGCTCAAACTTAACCCATTCAATAATTAAGATTAATACATTTAGCAATCATATTATTAATAATAAATAGTATTGGACAATATATTATTCTAATCAGTATGTGTGACATCGCCATGGCGATTTGTCATTTATACATTGTAAAAAAAAACATTTTACGGTAATATTAATATTATTACGTCAATATAATAAAATATTGTAGTATATGGTTATAGCGTGAGTTATAATATTATCATGTTGGTCACGTTTGTTGTAGTTCTAACGCTCCTCCCAGGGGTGAAATTCGTCGACGATAACATATTTTATTCGGACGGCATAGAAAATATTGCAGGGGTAGGTGTTGAAGAAACTTGGGCTGACGAAGCATTACTGGACGTAGCATTTTATTTAAGGCTACATAAGTTTAACGACTTCGATCGGAGGTAAGCTCAAAAATAACATCTTATAGTAAAAAAAAAAAAATAAATAGAATAGTATGGTTAAATTATGTATAATAAAAAAGCGCAGAAATCGATGTTATATCGTAATAATAATACATCTCCAATATATTATTTATTTTTATTGTCTATTGACACCATAAAACAATTTTAATATTTAAACTTTTAAACTTGTAAGTCACAACACTTTAGTAGTACTGTAACTATAAATTATTATAATTTCAAATTTATGGACACAAACAGAAATAATAGTATTAATACATATTATTAACTTAATCCCTACCTATATTATGATACATATATGTATATTATTATTATGCATATAATTTGGTTAAAATCCACAAAAGTGAAATATCATAGCCTGTGGACTAAGTGCACTTAGTCTTGTATGGCTATTCGACATAAAATATATTTTAATATATACCAATTAGGTGATTAGTCAAACTTTGTACATACCTTAACGATTTTTGTATTACTTTGCCGGTATCTAATCAAAAAAAAAAATCCAATGGAAGCACCAACCTAAATAAATACGTGAATATGGCTTTAGCAGCTTTGTTGGTTTCAAATATAACCGAGTTATAACAAATAATTATTTTTATAAAATATATAGAAAGATGGATATATGAATTTTATAAGTTAAAAAAACCGCAATATTATCAAACGAAATAAGGCAATATAAATATTTCTAAGTAAAAAATTACTTCTTTCTGTTAGTAGGTACGAGATATAAGTATTAAATTTATAATTTCAAAAATGCATCATGTTTTATTCGTTTATTATAACTTAAGAACTTTTTGTTTAAAATATTGAGGGAAGGATGACACCATCGTACATAGTATGTATATAGGGCTTTTTCTTTTTCTAACAAAGGATTATCAAAATGTAATCAAAAGTTAAATGTTTTTGTTTTCACATTAAATATAGTCCCTAATATAATGTTGAGTATCCTGATAATCAAAACGAGCCGTTAAGACTTGCAATAATTACGCAAAGTATAAAATAAGTCTTCTCAAATAATAAATTAATAAATTGTGTTTAAACATTATTAATTATTGTAATGCAATTAATTGTTCTATTCTAGTTCAACAGTAAAATAAGGTATAGTAAAGTACTTGATTACATCTATAATATAGCACTTGTTTATTTTTAATGAATAAATTAAGAATACAAGAAGCATAAAAGCATAGGTAGGTACCTATGTAATTTGAGTGGTTATTGACAATGATTCATAATTAATTTTCCTCTTACTTGTATGTAGCTAATAATGGTATACCTATTGTCCTCCTATTCAAATTCGTTTTCGTCAATATTATTTTTTGTTAATATTTTACAATTAGGACAATATATATTAAAATAATAAGACTTAATAACATTTTATAAAATACATGAAATAACGGAAAAATTTTCTGTTATTTTGTTTTATAGTTATATTAATGTTTGTGTAACTACCTAACGATTTTAATATTTACGGTTCATATGGTACTAATCCTTATAAGCAAGGTGAATTTAGAAGGTAATGACATTAACAATGATATTATTATAAAATTATAATATGGTCTGGTATGGTGTATCGGAGGTACAGGTCAAAATGGTAATAACATACAGACCAGTGTGTATATACATTTCCTATTTAAATAAGTTTAATTGTCTGGGGTAGGAACGTCCGGGACAACGGCGAATTATGGGATACGATATCCGGGTACACGGCAGCGAAAGGAAATAGTGTCCATACGTGAGCAGTAGGAACGTTTGAATTCCGCTTTTGGTTAAATTACAATATTCCGAAGCACGGTTATGATATAGTTAGGTTTGTTTTCCGAGAATTTACGATTTCCTATTACAAATATTATCATCCGATTCCGCCGTTAGGTACGATTTTGTGACTTTTGCTACATATGTTCATAATTTGTAATTCTAGTAAATTCAAATATTTTGTTGGTGAATATTAAAAATATCTTATTTTGAGTAAAATAATATATATTTTTTTTAAATTCAAACTGGTGGATTAAATACCAATAATGAACTATTATAGTTGTAATAATGATAATGATGTTAAATAGGTATATAATATATATTGTAATGACGCATTATAAACAAAATTGTAGTTCATAATATACTAAGAACTATAATTGTTAATTTTTTGTCTAATTTGTACTACTATCAGCATCGTAAAAAATGAAAAAAAAAAAAACTATAAGACTCAAGATAAAATAAAATACCTATGCAGCTATGCGTACACAATCCGAAGAAACATTATATTAATACATAATGTTATATGGTAGAACAATTTTAAGAAATTATGGTTATTTTTAATGTTTAACCAGCCAACCATAATATTTTATCTAAAAAAACATTGTAAATTCACATAATATTATTACCGGATATCATAAATGAATATGCAACTTGCTTGGTTAAAGACATTCCATTATACGTATTATAATATGTCGTCAGCTCAGAGCAATTTTTCACTTTTATGTGCATCGTGTTGTGGCTAGAATATGGTGACTATTTGGAGATCGCAACTACTGAATATGCATTTAAATGTAGATGTATACTTTCAAAAATTTGATATAATCGATACCATGGTAGTCTACACTCCATAAAAATTACTGTCTGGCTACTGTAAACACTGTAACGTACTGTAGCTGAAAATAATTTAGTTTAATACGGGAAATACTTGAATAGATAATTATAATATAAAACGTTTAAAATTATCAAAATAAAAAATAGTGTTTGATTGAACTCATTACTGAATAATTACTTGAATAATATTGAGCTGTATTCGTAGGTAATGTATTATTGTTTTAATGTTATAGATTAAAATAAATTAACATATTTTTTTTACCAAGGTTTTACACGAAAAAAAACGAAAACAATTCATATTTCTATGCTCAGTTTCCCATACCTCCTTTAATAACATTTCATTGGGAAGTATATGAAAAGTGTTCACAAGACTTTCTAATTTGTTTGAAGTACTTGCAAGATGTCGTAGTTGAAACACATTTCCAGGTAATGCGATATTCCTGTATAACAAAATTATGATACAAGCCATTTTTAATAAAAAATTACTCTAATCATTGAATAAACTAATGGTCGGTCGTTTATTGTGTAGCATGTAGATATCGTTTTCAGATATATTTTTAAAATATTAAAAGCCTATGTATTTTTACACGTATAAAATGTATTTTTGTTTTAATGTGTTAAAACCAAATTTGCAAACTGTTTAAAAAAATCATAAATTACTGTCATTGACAAAATTATTTCATGCGAAGAGATTATGAATGGATTTTTCATTGTTATTTTTTAAAATACTATTTCTGAAAACGGCATTTGCTGAATGGTTTTTTCTTACATATCAACGTCTTACGTCTACTTATATATTTTTGATAAAATCATTTTCATCTCAAAGTTCAAGTTTTAAAATTATTGAAAACCATAATATTACGAAATTGGATATTTAAATGAAAAATAATTATTTTTCCTTTAAAAATGTTAATTATAATATTTAGTTGTATGTAGTATTTTTGATAAATAATAATTTCAACCAATCATAACACTATTATATAGTTAAACTGATATTTATAATATAGGTAAACAAATTATATTTATAATATCTTTAATTATTTCAGTATACTCTTTTTTATTATTGAATTTAAATTTAACACTTTCCTTACAGTAAACACATAATTATAAGGTACATTTAAAACGACTTACTAACCATCAAAGTGTTTTCTCGGATTTTCAATTTTTTAATCATATAAAATTGTGTTTCAATTAATTGGAAAGTCGTAGCATTAATTCAAAACTTAATTAGATTATATTGATGCAGTTTTAAAAGCATTTTAGTCTTTATGTGATAGTTCACTAATTTGCAGTAAAAAAATTATCTTTGTAGTTTTTTTTTTTTTTGATTTACGAACGGTAAAATTCATATTTTTCTTTTGTGCAGTATTTCTATTAATATATAAAAAAATTAGAATTACTTTTTTGAACACAATTAATTATATACATCACTACGTAAATCCATTTTCAATCTACCTCGGATACTTATTATTTTATAATTGTTATATATATTTATTATTACTTCATTAAACTAACATTGAAAAACGTACGCGTGCCTCTTATCTTTATTTCAATTACCTCATTAGTTTGTATTATCCATCTGACTACCACGATATTTTTATATTCATATATTAATTTAATGAATGGATACAACATACGCGTAAATCGTTGAATTACGTGCATAACATACTACGGCCACTGCATATTATACCTACTTTACAAAATCAGATACATAAACCAAAAGTATATAAATTCTAAAGATCGATCCACAATTAAAATAACATAAAATAATGAATTTTATTTATCGAATGCAAAATTGACATTCATTTACCAAGAACATAGACATTTTCTTATGAATAAGACGTGTTTATAAATATGTGAAAAAATGTAATCGACAAGATTTAAATCAACCACGATCAAAACATGATGATATCGGTCCACAAATATTAATTTTTCCGAATCAATTCCATGTTCTGCTACTAAATAAGCAAATTACAGTGAAATTAAGACATAAATTATTTTATTGTTTCACTGAAAATCGGTCCCACCACCCCCCATTACAAGATTTAAATTATAAGGAACCTATACATATTTTCTCACTGCGTTTTAAGAAGTCCAACAAAATACAATTAATTTAACCCATTCAATTTTCGTTAGAGATGTACATTTGAACTTAAATTTACTAATATCTAAAACTGATGAACCAGTAGTTGACCAAACATACAAATGTTTGCAATAACTACCGTTTAAATATACAATAATATATGTTCTTAATATTATCAAATTCATGCTTAATTTCATGTCTAAAATTAAAAAAAAAAAAAAAACAATAAATGTTGTTATTTGAATCATAATCCTTTTAAGAAACTATTTTAAGAGCTTACACTTTTTTCACTAATAATAATTATCGTTACTTTTATTTTTGAATCAAATATTCAATATAACTACCTATAGAAGTCTTATAATGAACTTTTAATGATCAGACATTTTTTAATAATTATAAAATTATAGGCAATTAATATCTTTAAAATTAAAATCACCACTACCTTAATTTCTTTAAGCCTTTTATCATGGATTATTTTTTGGAGTATTAAATAAATTTAGTTATTCACACTAATTTTGTGAAATTTAATTAATTTTCAGTAAATAGTGCAGAGTAAATTGACACACACAAAAAAAAAACACACATCATGGTTAAATCAATACATTCATCGCTCCGCTCAGAATCTAAAATAAAATATTAAATGTATATTATATATATTTTTACAGAATTTTTTAATTTTTTAATAATTTTGTTAAAAATTTACATCTAAATAAGGTACCTAGTTCTCATTTGAAAAAAGTTTGAAATGAGACAGATAAATAACAAATATTTAAATACTTTAATATAATAAAAATTAAATAATTTTAAAATATAGTCTTCAAGTACATGATAGTACTTACATATTCCAAAAAATATAATTTTATTTCAGTATATTTTTTTAAAAGCTAAAAAGGTATGGTTGAGCATACATTTTAAATTACTCTGAATAAACATAGCTCGTAATAAATTAAGGTTATGATGGGCGTGTGCTAATCCGATAAATACTTGAACAAAATGATTTTTGAACATAACTAGCGTTTATTTATCCTTTTATTTCATAATATAATATGTTCCACATGTCCTATAAATAAATGTTAAATAATAATGTATAACAATGAAACTGAGAAAGAAACGTTTTTTTATTATAACCTACAAAAAACAATAATACTGATTAAAAAAACACGAGTAAAATAAATACTATATAAATACTTATCATAGGTAGTAATAATATCATCTTCATACATTTTAATGAACTCTCTTGAATTTTTTTCTTATATTATCTATATACGCTGTAGAGAACTTCGTCTACGGATTATATTATGCATCAAATGAACTGGACGGTAGAAAAACATGGTGGTTATATACATATGGTTAATGATGAGTGTGTACGGTTAAAAACATTAGATTGGACCAAACCCGAACCTTTTCGTGGCCCGTTGGACAGATTTCGATGGAGGGTCACAGCAAGTTATTTCATGTGCTGGTATACAATGCAGGTGAATGGTTTTCATATACAGAAAATAATATTATATATACGTAAAATAAGTGTGATTGGGTAGTGTTCCTTTTTGGAGTTAGATTGCCAAATTCTTAGGAAATCAAAAATTGGCCGTATGCCGAATACAAACAAGGTTCTTTTTTTATAATGAATGAAAAAAATGTAATTCATTGGTCATGTAATAATATATCTACGTTTCGGTCCTACTTCAATCAGTTATAAAGTTACAATATTTTTAATTACATATTAAATTTATGAAACAAAAAATCAATAGCTACCTACTTCAGTTTAACATAATACAATTTTATTAGAATTTATAAAACTGTAGGTAAAAAATACTATTTTTTATAATTAATAAGCATAAGTACTTGTGAAAGCTATATTTGTGTTAAAATTATATATTTTCAATACTAATTAAAATTTTCATAGTTTTAAAAACTATTTTAAAAGTCATAATAATTGTTGAATATTGTTGAGTATTTCAACCTATGAACACATTTTTAAACATTATTGTGATATAATACAATAGGTACAGTTATTTTTAGAATTTAAAAAGCTGCTTATTCATTACTTGATATTTTTAAATGGTTTTTTTTTTAGATATGTATTCTGCTTGAGTTATGAAAATTCAATATTCTAGTAATTATTGAAAAAAAAACGAAAAAAATAAAATTTTAGATTAATAGTATAGGTGTAATATATTTGTTTTTAAAAATAGTTGTTTTGTACTAGGTATGTACCTAATTAAAATTATATGAAAGTATTTTTTAGTAAACACGAAAATATACATATAAAATAAATGTTTACTGTAAAATAAGTCATCCTATATATATATATATATAATACATCTTTAATTTATTTAATTCCATTTTTATATTACTATTTAGACTTATAACAAAATAAACGAATTAATTTACTAATACATAGACTAATTATATACATGCTACTGAAAACTTCTTTGTTAATTAACTTAAATTATATTCAAAGTTTATGACTGTTGTTATGGCGAATGCTCTAATAATTTGTAGTACTTTAATAATACTAATAGCAGTATAATTCATGAATATGATGCGTTCATTATTGTTAGGTTAATATTAGTTAGGTCTTTGTACGGTAGACAAATAAATTACTGTACATTTATTTACAAAAAAGCGATAATATATTTATTTAACTAACTGAATATTAGTCAAAAACGTATTATTATATTTGTTATATTATAAAAATCTTTGTTATGAATAATAAATTGTTCTTAACATTAATATGGTGTGTGGTGTGTGTGTGTGTGTGTGTGTGTGTGTGTGTGTGTGTGTGTGTGTGTGTGTGTGTGTGTGTGTGTGTGTGTGTGTGTGTGTGTGTGTGTGTGTGTGTGTGTGTGTGTGTGTGTGTGTGTGTGTGTGTGTGTGTGTGTGTGTGTGGCCGTACTTATAGTACGTTAGGAGATCCGACGTATGGAAAACGAGCAGCGTTACGAGATCCGTTTTCGTTGTGAGATCCGAATGGGTGGATCTCGCAACGTTTGTACCATATATTGGTATAATATGTGTCCTTGAACGATTTCCAGCGAAAAACAACAGGATCTCGCAAAGACCTATTTTTATAAATGTTGTGTGTTCTCCCGTGTATATTTTATTATGTACAATTGTATTTTGTCTATGTTCGCGTTTCATGTAGTAGATGTTGTGAGCTCCGTAACGTTTAATGAGAACGGCAACATTGCACTGTGTGTCCATAGTGCAGTATATGCACTTTACGAGATCCCATTTAATATATTTTATAATTTGTATAGTTTAGATAATTATTTTATGTATGATCTGCGAGCAGCAGTGTCAGAGTGCAATGTTTGTCACTGCACATTCGATAACTTGCTACGCGTGACGGGCCGTGTCTATTTACGTAACGAGTATAATATATAAATAGCAACATAATAATAATCATTACTTGTTATGATTTTTCTGGAATTATTTTAGAATAATAAATAAAATAACAATAATATTATAAGTGGACATAATAGTTATACATTATTGTGCTTGTAATTTGCAATAATTTGTATTGTGCATTTATCAGTAGTTATAAGTTATAACTTATTACTTATCATTTATATTATAGTATACCTACCTACCTATAATATATTGACAAATGTATTGTATAATATAAACTATAGTTACACTTGTTATTATGCATAGTAGAATATACTTATGTATTTATATTATAAGTACTAGCTGAACCCATGCATTTTGTAGCCCGTTGAAAATCCTACCTATTACTCAAACTATGTGTTAAATTCGTTACCTATGATTAGTATGATTATGCTACCTATGTAGCAGTATGTTTTTATACTTATAGATGATAACGGTCTTGATTCATTACGATATCGATGGACTGGTATGTTGTCGTTTCGCCTAGAATTTCGTTTAAAATGGTAATATTGATTGAATTTACATTTTAAATCATAGTTTTTGGCTGCCAATATGGCCCATGCATTGAGTCACTGACGATTACTGTAGTTATCGTTTGTGGTAGATTTGTGTCAATTAACTCATTGGTCGTCGATTGGAAACAAATAATAAAAAAAGCGAGTAAGTGGATGTCGCTCTGCTGTACATTAGTGGGTGGGATGAACCTCTGACTAGGGTAGGTTAAATTTGAAAGCAATGATAGGTATCATTGTATACGAAAAGCGAATCTGAACGGAGATGATTTGTCAGTGTAGGATATATTATATTTAAATATTGTCATATACTTATTCTATTTTGAAACAAATATTTTATTTTTCAATTAAGACGCATTTTAAAATAAGACATTTTTTATTTTATTAAAAACTAAATTTAATTAAAAATAATAACTAAATAAAAAATAAAAATAATTAATAAATAAAAAATAAAAATAATAAAAATTTAATTTGGTAATCAATTTTTCCAAAAACATTGCATGTAGTTATCTTAATTCATAATACCTTATATTGTGATAGATATACAATATACATATACCTGATTTGAGGATAAATCGTTATTGTTACGCGATTTCATAAAAATTTAAAACTCAAACGCTCAAAACATTTTTCCTATAATGACGCTTCAAATTTTCTGTATAGCTATTTGAAGCAAAACTTATGGAAAACTTAGTGTTGAATTTTTTAACCTTAGATATAAATACAAACAATTTTTTGAATTTTGAACTACAAAATTATTTGCAAATATTCATGGTTTTGACGAATTTTTGTCAATATTTGAACTTCAAACGCTTATAAAAAAAAGTTGTGCGTTAGTATTCTTATAATTTTTTAATCACTATAAGAATAACTTATAAGGAATTTCGTATTAAATTTTCAAGTATTTTGATAAGGCCGAAAAAATTTTATCGACACTTCAAAAAAAAATTTTCAGAAAAATTGAAAATTTTAGTTGTCTATAAATATCTAAAAAAAAGTCAAAATATTTCGAAAATTAAATCATGTCAAGAAAATTCCAATCTAAATAACTGGTAAAATTTTCAATTATCTACGACTTATACTTTTTGAATAATATTAAGTATTTAAAATCTTTTCAGGATAAATCGTTATCGTTACGCTATTTCGTAAAAATTTAAAATTCAAACGCACCTCAAATTTTTCCTATAATGACGCTTCGAGATTTCTCTATAGCTACTTGAAAGAAAACTTACGGAAAACTTAGTGTTGTATTTTTAATACTTAGTTATAAACACAAAAAAGCGGGTAAGTCGTGTATGTCGCTCTGCTGTACAGTAGGTTACAAGTGGGTTACTGTAATGGATGGAATTAAATTTGAATCAATGATATTATATCATTGTATACAAAAAACGATTCTGAGCGAAGACGGTTTATCTGTCTAGGATATATTATAGATTATTAAAAATTTTCAAATCTTAGATTTAAAAAGAAAAATCTTTATGAATTTCTAGTTTGAAATAATTTGCGAATTTTCGTGATTTTTACATATGTTATCAAAATTCAAACTTTGAATGCTCGTAAAAAAAAAATTGTGACTACGCATTTCTTTTATTTTTCAATTTTTATTGTAAAAATATATTATGAGCCTTGTATTAAATTTTCAAATCTTAGATATAAAAAGAAAATTTTTTATGAATTTCTAGCTTAAAATAATTTCTGTATTTTCGTGATTTTTACATAATATGTTGTCAAAACTCAAACTTTGAATGCTTAAAAAAAAAATTGTGACTATGTATTCCTTTTATTTTGCAACTGCTATTGTAAAAATATGTTAGGGGCCTTGTATTAAATTTTCAAATCTTAGAATTAAAAAGGAAAATTTTTATGAATTTCTATTTAAGATAATTTGAACATTGCCGTAATTTTTATACGTATTCAGTCAACATTTTAACTTCAAATGCTAATTTAAAAAAATTGTGTTCATGTATTCTTATAACTTTGTAAAAATGTTATCAAATATAGAAAATGCCTATATAAACATTCAGTGAAAACTTCAAGTATCTGCGGTCATTTGTTTTAGAATTTTAGTGTTACACCAAAATAAGAAAATCGCTAAATGTGAAATCCAGTGAAAATCCAATGTTGTAAAAATTTAAATTTCAAATGCTCATAAAAATTTAATATGAATTTCCGGTGGACTTTTTATTTGTGATAAAGATTGACAAACTTGTAAGGAATCTTTTATTAAATTTTCAAATCTTAGATTAAAAAAAAAATTTTTTATGAATTTCTAACTTAAAATAATTTGTGAATTTTCGTGATTTTTACATAATATGTTGTCAAAACTCAAATTTTGAATGCTTATAAAAAAATTGTGAGTATGTATTTCTTTTATTTTTCAATTTTTATTGTAAAAATATATTATGAGCCTTGTATTAAATTTTCAAATCTTAGATATAAAAAGAAAGTTTTTTATGAATTTCTAGCTTAAAATAATTTCTGTATTTTCGTGATTTTTACATAATAATATGTTGTCAAAACTCAAACTTTGAATGCTTAAAAAAAAAATTGTGACTATGTATTCCTTTTATTTTGCAACTGCTATTGTAAAAATATGTTAGGGGCCTTGTATTAAATTTTCAAATCTTAGAATTAAAAAGGAAAACTTTTATGAATTTCTATCTAAGATAATTTTAACATTGCCGTAATTTTTACGTATTTAGTCAAAATTTGAACTTTAAATGCTTATAAAAAAAATCGTGCCTACGAATTTTTAATATTTTTTAACTTCTATTGTTACAATGTATTAGAATGCCTTGTATTAAATTTTCAAGCTTTTCTACCGAACAAATAAATTTTTATCGATATTTATAGAAAAAAAAACTAAAAAAGTTGAAAAATTAAAATGTCAGTAAACAGCTCAAAACAAATCTAAATATTTTGAAAATTTTATCAAATATATAAAACGCCTAGATAAACATTCAGTCAAAATTTCAAGTATCTGCGGTAATTTGTTTTAGAGTTACACCAAAATAAGGAAATCGCTAAAAGTGAAAATCCAATGTTGTAAAAATTTAAATTTCAAATGCTCATAAAAATTTAATTTGAATTTCCAGAGGAATTTTTATTTGTGATAAAGATTGAAAAACTTGTAAGGAATCTTGTATTAAATTTTTAAATCTTAGATTTAAAAAGAAAATTTTTTATGAATTTCTACCTCAAAATAATTTGTGAATTTTCGTGATTTTTACGTATTTTTTAAAATTCAAACTTTGAATGCTTATAAAAAAAAATGTGACTATGAATTTCTTTTATTTTTCAACTGCTATTGTAACAATATGTTAAGAGCCTTGTATTAAATTTTCAAGCTTTTCTGCGTAACAAATAAATTTTAATCGATATTAATTTTAAAAAAACTAATAATGATCGAAAATTTGAAATGCCTATGAATAGTTCAACTTAAGTCGAAATTTTTTGAAAATTGCATGGTGGATAGAATATACTTATATAAACATTAGGTGAAAATTTCATGTATCTATGGTCATTTGTTTTAAAGTTACATCAAAAACCAAAATCGATTTTGTCGAAAACTGGTTTTGCGTAAAAATTCCCGTTTTTCTGTCACTTTTTTTTGTATTTCTCGATTTTTTTCATAACTGTTGGAAAATGTTTACTTTTGACCTCTATAATGCACCAAGGATATTCACTTTTCCTTCGGAAACCACCCCCAAAGTTTGAAATTGAAGTATTATTTCAATTAGTTATGCTGTAAATAATAATAACAAATTCAGGGATATTAATTACCTAATAATTACTTTTGCACTAATTATTATTATTATTGAAACCAATAGCAACTAATTGTGATTACAGTAACTAAAAGCAGTTGTCTATAAACAAAAATGTTCATCGTAAATTTCAAAATTTCCGTTGGAGCACCTCCAGGCGTTGGACCTACCACTTTTTAACTTAGCGTATCTTCTGCCCATAGGTCTAATCATTGATTATAAATACATAAATATTTATAATCAATGGTCTAATATATCTCTGTACCAAATGTTATCACAATCGGTCCAGCCGTTTAGGAATGCATAAAAGACAGATGGACAGAAATCCATTTTTATATTTATTGAAGAAGATAATTTACTACTTACTACTTATAAGGCTTCTCTGTATAAACTATTATTTGTCAATTAGAATTGATAATATAGATATTATTTCTATCAGTTCTACGAATTTTTAGTTATGCTCATTATTATTTTATTTTTTAATACATATTTTCATTTTTATTATCTGATCGTTTACTATTTAGGTATCGAAATATTTTTTAGTAGAAGATTTTAACATAATATGCATTGTATTATATACCAAATGGTACAAGCCGACTATATTTTTTTTATTAAGTTTAAAAGGATACTGTTTCCTAGAACTATACTCATCCCTCTATCCTAAGAAAAAGAAATCATAACTAATTACGCTACCTACTTGAGACTTGATACTGTATTTGTTCATTATTGAACTTTTAATTGTTTTAACTTGTATTACCTACATAGTAACATGGAAAATTAAACTAACATGGTACATATAACGATACACAGCTTAAACTATAAAATATGCGCAGCATAAATCGTAACAAAAAGTTAAGATTTGATATATGTAGTGGTACAGAAATTATATTATGTGCGAATTTACGTATTTTACCCTGTTCCATAATAATCTCTACAAAAATTATTATTTTTTTAAGAAAATATGAATAGTACAATTAAATTTAAAATATTATATTTAAGATACTAAAAAAAAAAAAAAATAATGTAATCAATGTAACGTTTACGACTACTGGCCATTGTCGCCGATGTCTTTTGATCAATAAAAAAAAAAGCGGGTAAGTCGTGGATGTTGCTCTGCTGTACAGTAGGTTACAAGTGGGTTATTGTAATGGATGGAATTAAATTTGAATCCAATGATATTATATCATTGTATACGAAAAACGATTCTGAGCGAAGACAGTTTATCTGCCTATATATATATATATATTAGGATATATTATAGATTATTAATAATTTTCAAATCTTAGATTTAAAAAGAAAATATTTTATGAATTTCTAGCTTAAAATAATTTGCGAATTTTCGTGATTTTTACGTATGTTGTCAAAATTAAAATTTGAATGCTTGTAAAAAAAATGTTGACTATGCATTTCTTTTATTTTTCAACTGCTATTGTAAGAATATCTTAAGATCCTTGTATTAAATTTTCAAACATTTCTACCTAACAAATAAATTTTTATCGATATTAATTTTAAAAAAAACTAATAATGATCGAAAATTGCAAATACCCATGAATAGTTCAACTTAAGTTGAAAAGTAATAAACCGACAGTAATTATACCTACTTGTATTGTTTTTAATTTTTTACTAATTATTTTAAAGAGAAACAAAAATATTATAAAAAGTGTTTTTTATATTATTTTTATTTTTATGTTTAAAGCTATTTTTCGTTTTTTGTTTTACTGAATATATTGTTAATAAAACGATATACATTATTAATTATATAATTAGTTAATACATTATACAATTAATAATATTAATACATTATTAATTGTTAAATTATCATGATACAAAAATAAACATAAAAATCTGTCAATTGTAATTTTAGCCAGCAGTTCACTCCTCAGATAAAAAATCAATTACACTCATTTATTTAACTAATATCAATCAACTTATTTTATGACTTTTTATGTATAAGTATAAATTGCAATATTAATTAATATGTAAGTCCCTAATATATCATTATTTTATCTTATCTTATTTTCGTTTGAATATTACCTAAAGTTCTTATAAAATATATTAAATTAAACAAGAAAACGCCTAAATACATTAAAAATAAAAATTCTTATTTATTAATATAAAGAATCATATTTATCTTAGCTGAGAAATGAATTTGAAGGTAAGTAGTTTTATACTGAAGTGTTAGATAGGTATGTTCCAACACTAAAAATCACGAAAGGTCAAAATAGTTATATGTCGTACGTCGCATTACTACATGATGTAGTAAATTGCTTTAAATTGTTATCTCGATATTAAACCTAAAAGACGTTATCAAAGATTGAGCTATAAGAGCAAATTACAGTACAGGTAAGTAGAAAATAATATTTCTGTCAATACAGTCACGGAAAACCGATTCAACGTTATTGTTACGGCGACGATCGGTGGCCGTGGATTCGGCTTAGAACAGTTAAAACAGTACATAGGTCAGGGTACTAGTACCGTATACAAGTATGAATTCATAAGACGGCAACATCGCATGGATCTCATAAAGTTGATACTTTAAAATAATATACAATTTAGGATCTCGTATGGTGGTGTAGATATAGTGACTAAGCTTAATACACACTGGATCTCACAACGTCTACTATACTATAATTTTAACACGAGTATGTTGGTGTATATAATGAGTATATTATATCCAAATATATTTTTAAAATTTTATATTCTGATCCCGTTTAAAAATACTTATTTAAAGTCATGGATCTCACAACGTCGACTTTTCCAAGTGGATCTCGTAGAGTATTATAAGCCCGTATGTGTGTGTGTGTGTGTGTGTGTGTGTGTGTGTGTGTGTGTGTGTGTGTGTGTGTGTGTGTGTAATATAAAACCAATATAGTTATAAATAAATAGAGTATAGTAGATTATAACTGCCAACAAAGTTAATTTACGTAAGCCAATAGTAAAGTAACTGTACCATCCTTTTCAAAGAAGTAACGTAAGACAACTGAAATCGTATTAAGATGGTACTTCTTATAATATATAATATACGACATTATTTACTGAAGGACAGCATATTATAATATATGAAATTAATTTCAAAAAAGATAGAAATCGGACCAGTGGCTTAAAATAAAAATTTAATATTACTAATTAATTATTTTTATATGTTGAAAGGTATTTCTATTTAGTTTATCATATTACATTATAATATATTATAACTTATTAAATGTATGTATAAGTATATTATGCGATTAATTAATTTGTATTTATAGTTAATGTACCTACCTAATATGGTATATAATAAAATATAGAGTATTTAAAATTCAAACATTTTCGATGAATAAATTTCCTATAATTTTAATTTCCAACATCTACAAAATATATAATACTTTATTTAAAAATGTTCACAAAATCTTATTTTATAATTGTATACAAATCTAATATGGTATAAAAAATAAAACTGATAGCGGTGTTAGGTATAATAATATAATTACGTTTATTATGTTAAAAACATATTGAATTTATTTCATATTCAGGTATTGTTATTTAAATAAAAAGATTAATTAATATAAATATTTGGATTTTTGACGAAGTTATGAAAGCACTGATTTAACCATAGTTATGATACCTATGTCAAGTGTGTGTGTAGTCTTAATTTTTTCTATATCTGAAGATAACTAACTAATTATTAACTTCATATAATAGAAAATATAATCTCATCTTCAATATCGATTCTATTTTATTTGTATAATGGAACTGGTGGAAGATGTGTAAATGCCACAGTAATTATATAAAATGTAAAAATAATAAGTAAATGGTAATATTATATACATAAAACTAGTTTTAGTAAATTTTGTTTTGTTTTTGTAATTCAAAAACATATAGTTTGAAGAAATTAACAGATTTTAAAATAAATTATTATTATTGAAATAGTAACATATAACAAATGGTTAATTTTTTTCATAATTTTACGGTTTTCAAATTATGAAAAATTCGCAATAATCGTACAAATTGCAAAGTATTTTATAGGACGACCATGAAAAATCTATTTGTCTCCGATTAGATTTGATTATTTACCCTGATTTATCATTGAATTCAAATTTATCATATCTATTTTAACTCAATGACGTTGTACACTGAACGCCTACGCTAGATAAATAGCACATTTGCAGAACAATTTTCTAAATTTTTTTTATCTAAACATAATATTATGTGATTAACATATATACCATTTTATCATATTGAAACATCAAACAATTTGAAAAACAGATTTTAGAGATTGATATGAAAATAAATTATTTAACAATGTACATATGTATTTATAAAATACATCAAAACATAAATAATATATTACAGTTAAAATATTATTTTTAGATATGTAATGTGTATGGATTATAGCTTTGTTAGGAATATGATAGAAAATTATCTAGTTAGACAATAAAGTTGATGAAATGCATGGGTAATATTTAAATAGTCTTTTTTTTTAATATTAAGACACATTATTGTATAAAAATGATTTTCTTGTTAAATAAAAGCAAATTGTAGGAGTACCTATTATATTAGTAAATGAATGAACGGTTTCCTTTGTCTTTCTTATTATGTATTAAATCATATTATAAAAGAACACAATTACTGTTGAGAATAACAAACTATTATTTTATAATTAAATTATATTCTTATAGTAATAACAATATAGTTATAAATATATTCTCTGTGAGTGGGTGTTAATTGAATTGATTTTCCAGAACATCACGTTACTGTCACGGTTTAGCGAATCTTGTGATGATATCGGAGAATGTCAAAATGGTGACAAGCTTAATGATTTTCGAGCTATTAATAATGTCCCTTATCAATGCGCCCTGTACAGTTTTTGTCCTGACCAATGCTGCCCATTACGACAGGCTGCTCACCCGACAGAATGCCAAGATGTGAATCCATGTCGACATTCAATAGTGGAAAATAGTGTAAGGTGACTTAAACTAATTCGTATGCAAGATTAAATATTATGCAAGCATGGTTAAACTAAAAGGTAAAACAATAATGCAAGACATTTGATCGTACATTTTACTACAAAATAATAGTAATTTTTACCATTCTAAATGTTGTGTATAACCTCATAAATTGTAATATATCATTGTTTGCAGCTGTCACTATAAGTTACTACTACATTTTTAATCATATAATATGGTAATTAGAAAACAAACAATATTTTATTTTATTTTTATTTTTTGATTGGTACTGTAGGTTTTTGGAACACTTGAATATTTGGCAGAATTTCTAGTGGGCACCCGTAGGTTTCTGCCATGCTTGGGTGGGGAATGGCGGCCTCTCTCTCTCTAGACACCGTGACTGCCCTATGAGAGGTGCCACCTGTGATCAAGGTTCGAACTAGCAACGGCGTGAGTCACAGCTTAGGCCTTAAAACACTTGGCCACTTCATCCCTCATAATAAGTTTATTTAGTTAAGCACCTACATAAATTTACTACATAAATGACTATCTTTTAGGTTAGCCCCTCAAAAAAAATGAAAAATAAAAAAATTGTATTGAAACAATCACCTCAAGATTGAATAATATAGACAAATATACCTTAAAGAATTTTGATTGTAAAAACAGTAAGATGAAAAAATTTAATGATAGATTTTCAAGGTAGTAAAAAAAAAAAACCAAAAAAATGCAATATCATTTTAAATAAGTATGACGTGAAGAATAAATTATAGACAATAAGCGTGACATACCCATAACTTTTATTAGCCATATTTCATATAATAAGGTTAAGGTGATTAGGTACAAGTAACATAATTAGGTACTTTAAATGTTTTTTTTCCAATTTGTTAGAAAATAAATATGATTTACATCATTTTTATTAGCTGTATAATATATATTGCATTTTTCCATGCCTTTCTTTGTAAATTTGATTTTTTTCAACTAAATTTTTTTCATAAATTCAACATATTATCTAATATAATAAAATTGATTTATGGATAAATGTAAATAATTGTTATTATACATTGAAAACAAATTCATTGTTGTTTGTAATATGGTAAAATATATATTTCTAATATTTCGGTAGTAATAATGTTTTTTTGCTTTAAATCAAGTATTTTACCAAGTGTCATTGTACACATAACTCATAAAAATATATCCATTGGCCTACGCTAATATAAATTATAGATTTAAGAATTTTTTTAATTAGAAAATATTTAACTTTAAAGTTAATTTTACGTACCCCTCCTGGGCTTTGTAAAATAGAATACTATTAAATCACTATGGGCAAAAAACAAATTTCAGCAAGTTACAAATCTTATTATTTTCATAAATGAATAAGTACATTTAAAATTTATTTAATTTTGTAGTTTAAATTTTATAATCAATATTGTGCAAATATATCCCAATAATTATGTAGATAAGATATCAGATGAAATTTTAAAATTGAACCTAGATTAGATAATAGATAAAACTTAAATATTCATTTATAGATACCTACTAAATAAAAATAACCAAATTTATCTAAATAATTTACTACTTGCATTTGTAAAATAGCATTTTCCCTCTGTCCCCCTACGCACTCCCACAATTCTAACAATGAATAAAATTGAATAAACAAGCTATATGTGAGAATAATTAACATGAATCCCACCAACATTTTTTTATATGAAAATAAAATTTAAAATCTTGCCACAAAAAATTTTTTAGATAGAAATACAAAGATAAATAATTTAATCTATATAAAACACAAACAATGATGTTGAAAAAAATGTGGATATCGTACTTCATCCCAATTATAATGGAGTAAATAAATGTTTTTCTTTGTTTTGTAGTTAACTTGATAGTATAATATGATGCTATAAATGCATTACAAATATTAAGTTATAATTTGTTTAAATAAAATAAACAGTAGTAGTTTTTTATGCGACTTATGCTCATCTAATGAATTTGTATTTTATTAAATGTCGTATTTTTTTTTTTTTTTTTTTTTTATTGAACTAAAAAAAACATCAACAACAAAGGTTATTAGTTTTTGTTAAGATACAATGTTAACGGTATTACAATGTTTATATGATGCTAACTACATATGGTTACTATTTAAGTTAATGTTACAATTTTTTTTTTTTTTAATCAATACGTTTAAATTTTGCTGTACAAATCCGATCCTTTGAGAAAGGCTATCATGTTCGATGTGGTCTCGTTGCTCGGTCCCAGAGCTCCATACAAGTTGGGTGGAATGTTGTATTTCTCCATAACTTCTAAATATTGATAACACTCTGTTATTATATGTTTCACAGTCAGTGTGACCCCGCAGGCTGCACATTGAGGGGGTTCTTCTTTGGCCATGAGGTGTTTATGTGTCATCCTTGTGTGGCCTATTCAGAGACGATTTATAATAATTTTTTCTCTTCTGCTGAGATATTGATTTTTCCAACTTAAGATTGTGTTTTTTATTTCATTGAGTTTGGTCCGTTGTTTTGACCAGTGCGTTTGCCATTTTATTAGTGTATTGTTAAAAAATGTCGTATTTATTTCACATATTTTATACACTATGAGGTAATTCTTTTTAAATGTATAGTCGAATAATTTAAGCATATTGTTCTTGAAAAAAATACAGTTAAATATCATAGTTTTTATTAGATAATCCGATATTCAATTATTCATATTAAAAAATAAAAATGTTATGTTTTTAATAAACAGTGCAAATTCATTCGGAAATATAACACCTGGTTACCATCTATCATTTATAATGAATGGAATGTGTCATGTACTTGCAATACTGGATATGAATGGGAATCAAGGTGAGCAATGCACCTAATGTGTATGTGTGTTTTATGTATTTATAAATTAAAAGTAATTTTTTTCCATAGTATATTTATTTTATCTTTAAAACATCGTATAGTACATTTTTACTTGGGTGAATATTTTAATATTTTACACTTTGCATAGCGTATAAGTTAATCATCCGTACCAAATGTATCGAAATACCAAGATTTTAGAAATATTTTTTATAAAAATTATTAATGGATTAATCTAAAAGTTTCAATGATAGTAAGAACTAATAATATTTCAAGACCATTCTTCCATTCTTGTTGAAAAATATACATATATTTTACATAATTAAAACTTGTTTACTATTTCACTATAATCTTGCATTTTTTATGTTACATATTAATTATATACTTATGTTTTTAAGCAGATATAAAATGTATGTTCCTCCCTAAAACTTTGTGTTGGCTTTGTTTGTTAAAATGCTCTATGAATAATATAAGATTATCATACACATTATTTAATTTATTATAATTTCTCTTTTAAGGTATAGTATGTGTATTGATATAAACGAGTGTATTAAGAATCTTGATTTGTGTGATAACAAGTCTGAAACTTGTATAAATCTTCCGGGACGCTACAAGTGTATTTGTCGCTGGGGATTCCAGTGGTCAACAGAACAGCAAATCTGTGTACCGGATATGTTGGTGAAGAGTGCGGAAATACGGTTGGTGACTAGAATACATTATCTTAAATTAATGTTTTTATTTGAAGAAATATCTATATTAACTTGTTAAATAATAATTGAAAGTATTAACAGTTAAGTACCCGACCTTTTCTTATCAGCAATTAAAATATTTATTTTTTTTTCTTATTTGGTATAAACAATGTAGTTATGTGGTTAGAGTTAAATACATAGAAATTTATTTTATTAGTCAGGTTTGGAATTAATAGTATAAATATTATGTTTACAGATGATACTTGATATGATAAATTATTCACTAATGACACTCACCAATTATCCTTTTTTTTTATAATTATTTAAGCTATATTGTTTGAGAATTATGTATTCGGATTAGCAGAAGGGAAGGAGTATACAAGTAAATCATGATACAATTTTCTATTCAGATATTAGGGAAGGTTACTTTGAATAGAAAGGACCACGTATAGAATTTCGTAATAAAGGGTTGCTCTAAGAGGTAAGACGATTTTGGAAGCGTTAATAGTGAGTTATGACATATTCATGAACTAATTTGATTTTTAGTTTGAAATGGATAGTATAGTGCTATTCGTAGGGGGGTGGGGGGAGGCAAAAATATTGAATTAAAAAAAAATCGTTTCACATACATGTAGAGACTAGGTTTTCATCATACAATAGAAGACCACCTTATTTTTATCTAATTAACGCATAATAATGGTATGCTGTAATATTATTACGCATGGAAGCAATAATCATCGAATTGTATAGTGAATTTAGTTTAAAACTAAGTTTAATAATATTAAAAAAATGTTTCCATGACGAGTCAATAATTATTTTTCTTGCTTAGAAAAAGTATTCAGAAAATAAAATTTAAAAAATACAAACCATACTGAATTTCCAATTGATGGATTGGATCAAATAAAACTCTGGAAAAAGCGATATTTCCACTGAAAAAGATAATAAAAAGAAAACGCTATTTTCACAATAGTCTTTTGCATTCCAACTCTTTCTTTGCTCCAATTAGACTTTTGAAAACAACAAAGCAACATTTTAAAAATGTATACGATTTTGGTAATTAACTCTGGTTTATCCATTGTGTTGTTCAAAATTTTCCAATAAATTAAATTTCATTCAAATTGAAAGCATAAAAACATAAAATATAAGAAATGGAAAAATATTTCAACATTATTGGTAGATTGAAAGTTTTATGTATTTATCTTATTTTATTTAAAACGCAAAAAGTTTTCTGAAATAATTCATAAGCTATACACACAAAAAATGTCACAAATTAAATCAGAGAAATAATATGTTATATAATATTCCCATGAAATAATGTATAAAATTATAAAATATCACAAGAATCATTATAGGAAGAAGAATAATGAATAGGAATTAACTCTTAAAATAACGATTATCAATGTTTAAATGAATAAAAATAACAATTATTCTAAGTAATTTTAATAAAATTAACATGTATCTGTAAAATATTAACTTATTTATTTATGTAAAATTGTTTTCAGATACGGTCTACGTTATGAACGTGATGAAGTAACATATACATCAACTTCGGTTACAAATATGACTAATTCCATTTTGAATTTCGTCATAAACCTTTGGAATAAATTTCGTCACAAGATTTGACAAAACTACATTTTAGTGAAAATATATGCATCTACTCTAATAAATCGACATTTTCAAGAAGAGTGATTTGAGATCTTGCCACTGAAACCCAGAGTATAATGTTTCAAAGAATTTTTTGATAGATGTGAAAGAAAAATGTATCAACTAAAAAATGAAAAGAATAATATTATATTTAACAAAATAACTTTATTTGGGTGACGGTTTTTGAAATTTCATTTAAAGTTGAATGTTTGATTGTTTTGATAAATTAACTGAGTTTTATATAAGATTTCAAAAAATACTATTTTATAGTATAAGATATTTAAGTTATTAATTCAATAATTGCCAACATTAAAATTTAAAAATGTTGTATAGTCTATTCTATATTTTTAAGGTGACAAAAGTATGAAATTGTTGTTTTGTTATACATTAATTTCGTTGTGCAGTTACGTACCACAGGGAGTGTTTTGGGAGTTCAATCACCCTCTGAAATATTAAGTTCTTGTATAGTTATTTACTTATTCTATTTTAATGTTAATTGTAATAGTATACTTTAATAGACATGTATAAAATAACATTGTGTTTGTGAAGAACCGGCTAAATCAAAATAACTAATTTTCAAAAACAACCCCCAAAACTTTTTTCTGGGTCCGTTACTGTTGTTGTGATGAAATATCAATACTGTGAATGCTAACTACCGCACATTTAACTTATAATTATTACCTGTGTAATTTGAAATAAATTATGATTAATAACAAAATATTTAAATTAATAAAATGTATATACTTTAATGAAAATATATACTTCAAAATCCAATGATTATTTCTATTTTTATATCACTTAAAATAGCAGGTAAGTCGTGGATACTGCTCTGCTGTACAGTAGGTTACAAGTGGGTTACTGTAATGGATGGAATTAAATTTGAATCCAATGATATTATATGATTGTATACGAAAAACGATTCTGAGCGGAAATGATTTATTTGTCTAGGATATATTATAGATGATTAAAATTTTTCAAATCTTAGATTCAAAATAAAATTTTTTTATGAATTTCTAGTGTAAAATAATTTATGAATTTTCGTGATTTTTACGTATGCTGTCGAAATTCAAAATTTGAACGCTTGTAACAAAAAATGATGACTATGCATTTCTTTTATTTATCAACTGCTATTGAAAAAATATATTAGGAGCCTTGTATTAAATTTATAAATCTAAAATTTATATTTCAAATGCTCATAAAAATTTAATTTGAATTTCTGGTGGACTTTTTATTTGTGATAAAGATTGACAAACTTGTAGGGAATCTTGTATTAAAATTTCAAATCTTAGATTTAAAAAGAAAATTTTTTATGAATTTCTAGCTTAAAATAATTTGCGAATCTTCGTGATTCCTACGTATTTTGTCAAAATTCAAACTTTGAATGTTTATAAAAAAAAAATGTGACCATGAATTTATTTTATTTTTCAACTGCTATTGTAACAATATGTTTAAAACCTTGAATTAAATTTTCAAGATCTTCTACCCAAAAAATATTTTATCGATATTAATTTTAAAAAAAACTAATGATGATCGAATGGTGGATAGAATATACTTATATAAAAAATTCAGTGAAAATTCCATGTATCTATGGTCATTTGTTTTAAATTAACATCTAAAACCAAAATTGAATTGATTTTGTCTAAAATTGATTATCCGTAAAATTGCCCGTTTTTCCTTTAATTTTTAGTTTGTTTATCCCGATTATTTAGAAAAATATTGACCCACTAAAGTACCAACTAGATTGACTTTCTGATCGAACGAATCAGAACTGATACTGAAGTCAAAAATCAAAGCTCTTTTACTGCCCCAAAACATGATGACAGACACAAAATAAAAAAATAAAATAAAAACACACATCATAGTAAAATCAATACATTCATCGCTCCACTCAGAATCTAAAATGTAATAAAGTAAGTTCTAGTAAAAATATAATTTAATTCTTAAATTTCATAAATTTTTCAAATATTAAATTTGTAAAATTTTACATTAATAAGTTTAGTCATAATGAAAACACGAATTTAAAAAAAATGAATATACAAAAGAATAATAATTATGATAGCTATCAGTCTATCACTATCTTAAAATTTTATCAGTACTTCATATTTATAAATTATATAATACAATTATTAAAATATTTGTAATACAAGATTTAAATTTTTACTCCACATTTATTGTTAAATACATATTGTATCATAGAAATAAACAGACCTTTTTATAGATTGATCATTTTATTTGAAAACTTGAAATCTCACAAAATTATATTTCAATAATTATATTAAATTTAACGTTGTGTCAAATCGTACTTATATAGTCAATATAAAAATAATAATATTAAAAAAAAAGTTTAACAATGAAAGTTTAGTACCATTGTTATAAATCGTAGACTTCAGGTATGAATATCAAAAGACACAGAAGATAAGTTTTTGTTTTAATAAAGTTTGATACTCTGAGAACAATAAAATGTATCCGACAAAAATGACTGTGAGGATTGGTTCCTAGAAAACAAAATGTTAAAATTATATTTGAGTTTATTTTTCATTCTTTTTGAAAACATAATATTCTATACTTAACATGTAGAACAAAAGTTAAAATATCACTCTGGCACATTCTCATTGAAGGCATTTCTCAAACATCATATTTTTTCATACAAATAATAATTAATCTTGTCCTCCGTGTTTTTTTTTTTTTATCATATTATTGTGAGAAAATAATACATACGGTGGAACAAAAGGAGAAACGATTCACTAGCTAATTTACCCACTCTGTGTTAATCTAGGACATCTCGGCGCCAAGACATTTGCAGGGCTTAACCACTGGGGCGTTTTGTTATCTCAACAAATACAACAATTATAATTTATTTACAGCTGGATTATTCTACGTAAACATAATTAAACATGAATATATATATATACACATCTATTATTTTATATACAATAAACTGAATATTTAAATACTTGTTGTAAAATAAAATGGTCATTCAACAATTCAATATTATATGTATATTACTCAGAAAATATCCAAAAAACCAGACTTTACAGTATTATCAGTATTATGTATAATAATCCATAGCAACAAAATTATATTAAAACCATTTATCAATAAAATTTATAAGTTCGTATTATTTCACGTTAATTGTATTAAATAATAATTTTATTTTGAATTTTGATAAACATTAAGGTTTGGCTAATTTTTGTATTAATATTAAAGAAAATGTACGATGAATTTTCATAAATAATAACTTTATTACACACGAAATTATTAATAATTGAGTATCCTAAAATTATTGTTGCAACTTAAACATTATACTTAATATTGTCATGATGATGACAATGCCATCTACAAAGTCAATATTTTCATAAATCAAATAAATAGAAACATTTGAAATATCTTTCAAAATAACATTATCACTTGTCAAGGTGAATGGTCCTTTTACATGGTGAAAAAAATCTAAAAGGTTATTAATTTGATATGCCGGTTGAAGCAAAAACTCTTTATCAAATTGTATCACAGTGTTTTTACATTGGCACTGCACTGTTATCTTCTCATTTTTTACATCTCAAATGAAAAGGACGTAAATTTAATAATTTTTATCAAATACAAAATATTATTAGATTGTAATTTTAATTTTCAATTATTTCTACCAGCTTCATAATTGAAACCTATTCACACTTTGTGAGTATAATTAATGTTTTATACAGTTCGGTCACGACCGTTGATAATGAAGTGTCGCTATTATATCACTTGTTCTTAATTACTTTATTAAGTTTTCGTCCGTTTAAAAGAAAAAAAAAACATCGAACTTGATCAACAAAATACCAGCCTTCTGACTAGCTAATCCAAACTACAAGTTATCGAAAATCAGTGTATCTAGCTCAAATTTGGTAACTAATTTAATTACCTTAACGAATAATACTGTTACGGTCATATCTAATTAGTACGGTCGCGGTGTTCCGCACCCGACTAGCCCACATTGGGCTTCAACGTTATCTCGCGATCACCCGCACCGACATCTACGACGTCGTACCAGATAATCAAAAATCTAATACTGACCCCCCGTTATAACACAAAAATCTCGTCAACAGTGTGTGTCAAATCACAACTCCACCTGACAATCCAAATCCCTACCGATGGGTTCACCACACCTAAAACCAAAAATACAACCAGTAATTATTCGCTTCCTCACCAAGTTCAGCAACACAAAATAATAAAATGTTTGTTTCAAAAAACCGTTACTCCTTGTTTTCAAATGACACCGAGTCTTATGAAGACAATGACAACCAATCTGACAACATGTATTTAGAGCCCAAAAACTATCATGACTAAGCCACCACCACCGATATTCAATAGCGTAATTACATATTTCAATTCCTTCTGTAACTTCATCAAAGAAATAACTAGAGTTGAACAGTTCTCATGCAAAAATTCAAAAAATGGCGTTAAAAAATTAATTTCTTCATCAGATTCTTACCACTTAGTAAATTTCTTCAAGATAACAAAGTGAACTCCCTTACATATCAACTGAAAGAAGATAGGCCGTTTCGCGTAGTACTGAAAAATCTTCACCACATCACCCCTACAGAGGAAATCAAAAACGAATTACTCATGCATGGTCATACAACCAGAAATATCACTGATGTTCCAATTCATACATTACACTAAGATCAAAAATTGAAGAACCTCGTGCTAATAAATTAACAATATAATGTCTCCACTGTCATGAGTTTGGCCATACAAAATCATATTGCAACCAACCCCCAATATATGATCGCTGTGGAGATATCCACCTGTTCACTTCATGCTTAATATTCAGATTCTTCTAGAAACATGTGCTATCTGCAATAATAATCATTCAGCTAATCACAGCGGATGTTTAGTCCATAAGGAATTCCAATCCACTATATAATCAAAAAAAACCCTACCCCTCTATCCACCTTTGTTAACCCAATAAATGTAAACGCTACTTCAAAACCAACTTCAGATTCTCATAAAATGTATGGCCAAGCCTATTCTAAACCCAACTCTTCCACCACTTCAGATATATTTCTTGAACAATTTAAGCTGACAATCATCTTTTATTGTAAAACTAAAAAATCTGATTTGGCCTCTGATCTTCTTACTAACTACTGTTATCCATAAACTCATATCCAAAGTTGATAAATAATGACCAAGTTATTCATTATCCGATATCCATCCTTCTTTGGAATGCTAACGGCTTATTGCAACAAATAAATAAATTAAAATCTTTTCTTACTGTACAAAATATAGATATAATCTTAACAAGTGAAGCCCACCACACTCTACACTCAACTTTTCATATTCCTAGTTATTCAACATACCAGTCATCGCCTATTATGTATTATTGTAATTTTACTTATACTATTATTTTATTATTTCAAATTATCTCATGTATTTTTAAGACTGAGTATTATATATTGGTTTGTATTAATTTATTAGTGGTAGCTCTAGCTGAAATTATAATATTTATATTTAATGTGTTATGTTTGTTGAAACAGCCCTGCATGCTTTCAAAGGCGTCTTTTTTTATGTTTGGTTCTACGTTGTCTGCGTTGTGATAGGTTCTAGTAGTCGCACGTGTGCGGGTTGTATTACCTTATATTTATTGCTTACGTCCCGGTACGGTCGCGTGCGATAAAATCCGCTACTTGACCTATCACTAGTGAGTTTTGTGTATTTATTATAGGTCGACGAGCCTATTTATTATTACTATATTTATACTATCTAATATTAGAGTTTATATGGAAATATTATGCTGTTGTTAATAATTATTTATATGCTATACTATTTGTTAATAATTCATATTATGTAACAATAAAGATTAAATTGTTATCAACGCACAAGTGTTGTCAATAATATAGTTCCTACATGGATAGCGGCACCTTGTGTTGCCTATCCATTAGGCCGTTAAGGCATTTATCTATTAATATTGTAGATTGCTGAAAGCGAGCCAACAACATCTATTACAATTATTGATACTAAAAAATATATAATCAATTTAACTTGATGAAATACAATTTGTACATAGATAACAACAAATAAACCACTAGATATACTGATATTTAAAACATATAAAGTTCAAAATATTTTTTGAAATAATGATAAGCAATATTTTTATTTTAAATATTAATTTAAAATATTTTAGATCGGAGCTCTTTATCGGAGTTTATTTTACAACGCTTTGTGTTGGTTTTTTCTTATGTGTGTAGATGATAAGGTGTCGAAATAAAGCTTTAATTTTCAATTTCTTGAATTTGGTCGCTCTAAAACTACATACATGCCCCCACTACTACTTGACAACCACACAGTTTACTGGTCCAAACAAGCTATATACCTTGGCGTTATAACAGGGCGCAAACTCAACTTTGGGCAGCACGTCCAAAACAATTCCAAAAAGGTCACTCGCAAACTTCAAATCTATCCAAACCTCTTTTCAGTACCAATCCAAATCAATGTTCTACAAAAGCTCCTTCTCTGATCATCACCACATTCGACTTCTAGGCAAAATTCACACTCCTCCTTCTACCAAAAAACAACCGAAACCCTACCCATTTACATGGACTAATCAATAAACCTAACCATCTTCAAACTTCCACCCACTAGTAGAGAAGCAAGCCTGGTATAGTTAACGACATAGCCATCTCCCCAAAGCAAAGCAAAGCAGAACAATCAGTCTTTAATATCTTCTCAAACAGTCAACTCCTACACTATTATAGAAGAATCGAAGAAACGAAGACCGCCATCAGCCAAACGACGACGCCGCAGCTAAGACGCTTCATAGCCAGCACGCCTGCAGCCAACTACACCGCCCCACAGCGACGAGCAGACTCACCGGGAAAATCGAGACAGCAGACCAACTGGCAGCCAACTCACGAACGTCAACGGAAAGAAGCACAGTTGACACCGCTAGTCACGTCGACTGGTCTAACTCGAAGTAGCCACCTGCATAGACCGTGATCCGACCGTGATGAACTATAAGTGGCGTGACCAATCAGAATTACCGCTTTTTTTAGCCAACGAAGACTAATACTTGCCGGCCCTACGATACCGCCAGACCGACCATCACCAAAGCCGACCATCGCCACACCCGACGCAGTTAGTGACGACCACACCCGGATACGGAAACCTGATACCGGCAACCCACCAAATCCAGACGATTTGTCACCACCGCCAGCGTCCAAGGAGCGTACCGCGGACGATCTAGTAGCCCATAGTCAACGCCCAACACCGGCCGCGGCCATGGGGCCTGAATCATCGAGGAACCCATTATCAACGGCTAGACGGAGTATACTACCGGAACCCAGCTGAAAGCTGAATCATAGTGATGGTTCAACGACGAAACCGTGCTCCGGCACTGTTATATTTTGATTATTTATTAAACAATAAAAGGACATAATATCAATACAATCTTGTATTCACATTCTTTCACGATACGGGCAGTAGCCCTACTGCTCCGTATCAAGGCTACTAATATATTGTTACAATGAAAGTTAATAAATATTAAAAATACATAATCACAATTACTTTTAATAAGCATTTAAAGTTTTAGAGTTTTATTATTTTGAGTTCAAAATTCATAAAAATTAATCTTATTAAATCTTAGGTTTGAAAATTCAATACGAAATTCTTCACGTGTTTCTTCGTTCTTCGTTTATCATTTAAAAAATTTCTACTAGAAAGTTAAATTAAATTTTTATGGGCATTTGATGTAATTCACATTGGATTTTCACTCAATTTCTCGTGTACCAATATTCTTATTTAAATGTTATTCAAAAACCAGTAACTGTAGAAACTTCAAATTTACACGATATGTTTATTTTATTAATTCTCATACTTGATAAAATTTTAAAAATATTTCAACAAGTTTTAAATTATTTACAGACATTTGAAATTTTCCATTGTTTTAGTTTTTGATTATGTTTTAGTTGATATGAAAGCAGTTGGAAAATATCAAAAATATATTGGCACGTTTTTTTTTATTTAACCATTTAAAGATATAATTTTCAAAAAATGTTTAAATTGAAAATTTACAAATTCTTTGGTTTTTAAAAATTTATAAGACCTTTAAATTGTATAGCTAAGGATTTAAAATTAAAAACAATGTTCCATGTAAGTATAGTTAATTCTGCGGCAAAAAATCTAAAAACAATACAAACACAGGTTTTTTTATAGTTATTTTAAGCACCAATTTATATGAAATTATCTATTAAATAACCAAAAATTACAATTTTAGTTATATTATCGTAATTTAAAATAACCCACTTGTCAACTACTTTACAGCAGAGCATCATCTATTCACCCACTTTTTAATATTTTTATAAAGTATATTATTTATTTAAAAAAACAAATAGCTAATTAACAAATATTACAAATTATAACTATAAAATGATGATGCTTTTTTAACTAAATTTTGAAAACAAATCATAAGTGAAAAGTAAAGTAACGTGTTACATGATGCTAAAAATGGTATAGTCTTTGCATATAATTTAACTCTGAACACGTATGATAAACGTAAAATTGGTCCATAAATAATGCACGCAAAAAGAATATACTTTTTTTAGCAATCTTAGCATTTTAACGATAAAAGTATTATTGTAGAGTCACGTCGTACCTGTCTATCAGTCATTTATATGAACGTTGGTACATTGAATTTCAAATAACAATAAATTTCAATTTTCCTACACACCTATTTAAAAAAAAAAGGGAAATACAACAAAGTATCATTTTTCATTTATTTTTTTTTTAAATTCGCTGTCAGCGAAGTTAAATTCTTAAACATTGTAACCTTATAGTAACAGTACCTGAATTTTTTGACTGTGAATGAGGCTTTATTTTAGAAAATACAAGGAATTTAAATTTTGCAGTAATATAGTATCTGTTTTAAGATTTAAAAATTTTAAAAATAAATAATTTAAATATTTAATGCATTTCCTTATGATTTAACAATAATGATATGATAACAGTTTTAACTTTTGATAATTTTTATTTTTATTTTATTGATCTTAAGCCTGGCGATTAAGGCCATTAGCTGTTGGGATTATGAACTGTGATATGAGTAAGGTTTTGGTACGGTATGTTGTTTTTACGGTTTTTACGGTAGGTAGCAAACATGTGTATGTGTGGCAAGGTTTTTAACTACTATGAACCCAGGTGGTCACCCATCCGGGAGCTAGTAGCTGTGGCCGTTACTTACTCCCAGTCGTATTCCGCGATTGGTAGCAGCTAATGCGCCACTCCAAGCCATACATAATGCTTGTATATTATTACAATATTATTGTATTAATTTAAATCATTTAGTATAAATATATAAAAATTACATAACATTCCAAATATGTCGTTGAAATCTTCTAACAATATTCTCTACGTGTTCTGAATACCTTGTACCTATGTCCTATATAAGAAGATTAGTAAATATTAGGTATACGAATATTTTTGAAATCTGGACCTAAATATTATTGGTCAACACAGTATTTTTTGAGAAGTCTTTGGTTCATTTCTAAAACTTTACCAACTATTCGTAATACTGCATCGCTACCCCTATTAAAACTCATTTGTGCTATGACATCCCTTTTTGGCTATATACGTATCGTTCTACAAATGTGTAAAGAGAAGATTATATAATATACCGTTAACTCAAGAATTATACGGGCACTATATAAGTATATAATAATATATAATATATATATACATACAGAATACACTCGGAATTCGGAATTAGCGATGTGGACGGCCCGGTGAAATAAAGTGAGATCGTTGAGCGGACGTGACACTTGCGATTTATGCTCGGTACAGAATTCCATCCACTTTCGATTTGAAATAACCATTACGGCGGTCGTGGTTAGATGAGTGGACGTCTCTGTTTTTGGGTGAATGGTGTGGTAAGGGGAAGGTGAACCGATCTCCGAGACGATTGCCGAGCACTATTGATGTGCCTACCCACAGTAATTTTCGGTTGTTTGCTTTTTGCAAGCGCACACCACCACCATACCCGCTCACTATATATATCATATGGTCATACCTCGACGGTGGCGTGGCATTTACTTGCCACAGCAGCAGCTCCGACCAACGGGCCGTAATTGATTTGGATTGACACAACACTTCTACCGCCCGATCATCGACAAAATGAGGATTCTAAAATGTGTGATCAACAGTCGTTTATATGAATTATAAATGTAAAATCGACAATAACGAATTACAACAAAGGTCGTGAATCCGGAACGACGTGTGAAATCGACGAACGAAGCATGTTGTCAACCATTTTACACAGCGCGTATTAACGCATTTTCGATCGTATAGAACTAACAATAATATATTATTTATATAGGTACATAATACCTATACGTATATCTGCAGCAGACAATAGCTCGGATTAATAGAAAAAGCGGACAAAATTGCGAAACAGTAAAAATCAAAACATTGCAATTATAGTAAAATTATATGTCGATAGTTAAAAAAAAAATCGGGAAAGTGGGTATCACTCTGTTGTACATTAGGTGGTGGGGTGGACCTCTGACTAGGGTAGGTTAGATTTGAATGCAATGATAGGTATCATTGTATACGAAAAACGATTCTGAACGGAGATGATTTGTCAGTCTAGGATATATTATATTTAAGTATTGTCATATATTCTATTTTGAAACAAATATTTTATTTTTCAATTAAGACGCATTTTGCATAAGGCATGGTTAATCAATTTTTCCAAAAACATTGCATATAGTTACATATACCTGGTTTGAGGACAAATCGTTATCATTACGCGATTTCATAAAAATTGTATTAAATATTTTTTAAATATTAAATCAGAGTTAGTTAAAAAAAAAAAAATAATAAATATAACAAACATATTATCATTATAATTTTAAGATTTAGATAGCATAAGATACCTATTATTTTTTGTGAATAGTGTTTAGTATTTACCAACCTATTATTTTCTTATTATTCAATTTTTGCTTTATTTCCTCAAAAATATTATTTTTAACATTATATAGTTTTATAATAAATTACCATAAGTAGTATTTTAGTGGAAAGGTATTGAATCCTATTGTGTACTCGTATTTTCAAATCACACATTGTTTGTCTATAAATATAAATATATAAATGCTATAAATCCAACATATATTATATTGAAACCAAAATTTTGATTTTGATTTGGAATTTAGTTTTTGAATCTCACAAAATTGGATCATCGAATTGAAATTTCAAAGCTGTTGTTAAAAATTTGCTTTTAGTATAATATTTTTTGCCAAACTAAAATAAATTACAAGATATAAAGTTGTTATAGGTATACCAATATATTTTTAATATTATATAAAATTCAATAATAATGTTTATCAAGTTATATTTATGTGATGTATATTCCAATAGCGATACTATGGTTAGGTTATATTAAACAAATAAATGGAATACAATCTTTGAACAAAGTTAAAAGAATTAATATTATTCAAATCTTAATGACACATTTCAAAATATTTTCGTAACTTTGAATTTCAAACAGTTAATAATATATTAAATAATGTATACATAACATTATTATCAAACCATAATCATATTAATATCATGCACTTTAAATGAACAATGATGAATAAAAATAACATTTTTATTTTTGTTCTGACGTTATAGGAGACTTATACAAATTTCAAATAAAGTTATAATATTATAAATAACAATATATTATGATAAAATAATTTATTCTATCGAATTCATTAGGCATAAAAAATATATTTCATATTCTTATCTACTTTTTAGCTGAAAATGTTGGTACGATATGAAAAGTATTTTGCTGTGTAGCATAAATTTTACATTTGATTTTAGATACTTGCCTAGGAAAATATTATTATGCTCATATATACTTTTCATAATTTTCCTTTAGTACATACTTTAAACAACGGTGAAAGTTACATTTCATAGAACCATTTTTTGGTTATAGCTATTTTCCCATGACATATACAGATATATTACAGGGTGATTTTTTATGGATGCTCATTCTACTTCTATGGTTAAATTATGTATATTTTTTTTTTTTTTTTTTTTTATATTCAAAAACAATCTGTACAACAAGCACATTTAGTAATTTTGATATAGAATATATACATAGTTTATTTAAAAAAAAAAAAAAAAAAATTATGTATATATATATTAAAATGCAAATTTTTAAAATTGTAAATAAATTTTAAGACCATTTTCAGAATCATTGACATTTTTTTTACACTTAATGATGATGCTATGAAATTACAAACTTCAGTTACCTAATCAAATAGGACCTCTTTTTATTTTCTTTACTAATAAGCCAGCCGATTTTTTTTGAGAACATAGTGTTTTAATATAAAATTATATCTATGACGGTAATGGGTTAAGTATATATGGGGCTTAGACGATTTGAAAAAGTTAGTGAATAAACATTTTACTAACTAAGAAAATACTTATTAGAATTTTAATCTAAATACATCAAAATTTTCAAAAAAATTATTCGCTGAAGAACAGAAGTTGGTGTCTCTTGCACAGGATAAACAGTACAACAAAATAATATTAGAGATTTTAAAATATGAAATCAAACCTACTCATTAATTATAAATATCAGAATTTTAATAAATATACTATTAAAGAGAAAATAGGAATGAGCATGCTTAAAAAATCCCCCTATATATATAGGTATCCATAAAATACATACTTAAGTTAATGTTGGAAAAATAAATAATAATAATAGTGACAAATAAATACAATTTCATATAAGATATTACATTTTATATGTGATTTAACTATTACAAACTATTCATTTGATAAGAAACATATATTATTGACAATTTAATGTGCATATTTATGTACCTACCTAACTATAAATCCAAACTAACAGATATCTATTATATATAGATAAGTACGGTTTCACAATTTATTATTTTTGAAGTCAGCCAAAAATAGACTTTATTTTTTTTTTTTATATTGATATTATTTATATAATATTTATTATGTCAAGCCTATCAAATAATTTTTTAAATAATTATGAATAAAAGATGCATCGATTTCAGTCTGGGTGTTGATAAAAATGATAGTTAAACTAATCAAAATATATATTATTATTTTCAGCAGCTGTTTTTCTTATATCCTGGTGCATTCTGATTGATCCTACTTATGTCATCGCTGTTATCTGTTATTGGTATAATAGACCCGGTGGTTTTGTGACAATGTGTTTCACGGTAAGCCCAGCATTTTTTTTGCGGATATAAGTTGAAAGTTATTAACCGATGGCTCTCCGAAACACAACGTTTTACAGCTATTATAGCGGCAGCAATGGCTGACGTTAAGATCTCTATCCAGGTTCGTTCTTCTCCAACCCGTTGTTCTTCGCGGCTTTATATGACATAATTCAACATAACTAAATAGCTATCCAAAAGCACGTGTATATATTAAGTATTTAATTAAAAATTTACACTGTCGTTAATATTAAATTATTCGAATTCTTGTGATTACGTGTTTTTTTTTTATTGTCTACTACTTACTGAATTATAATTTTTAGATAATATTATGTTTGCAATTTGGGAGTCATACTAGTGTTTATTCATACATTAATGTATTGTTATTTATATATGTATTTTTTTTTAATTTTATAGTTTATGAATTTAAACACTAGAAAATACTCAAAACTCATTATTAAAAAAATAAATAATTGAATATTTTATTGTGTAGATATGCAATCACAAAGAGCAAAATAACGAGGTGATGTGGTTTCATATAATTTTATAATTAGAGCTGGCTTTTAATGGGATGTAATTATTTTTATGGTGCTTAAAAACTTAGCTCCATAAGTTGATAATTTGTTTTAGACAATACTGATTATTTTAGTTTTGGATTTTTTGGCAAATTAAACTTTAAAGGGGTCTTGTTTTCACATTTTTTAGTTTTACAGTATTATTCACAAAATTGTATAATTTTTCTATTAAATAATAGGTTAAAAGTATCACTATCACAAAATATTTAAAAATTTTAAATTATAAATGATAAAAATTAAAAAATATATATTTCTGAAGAAAAAAGAACCTAAGTTATTCCAATAATATGCTCTAACTTTTGACATCGGTTAATAACGAAAACAGTTTGTTAGACTACAGAATTATATTCTATCAGGTCTTTCGAAAATGATATTCCAGTTAAATGTTTTGTAATTTTCCAAAAAACCTAGGGGTTGTGGCATTTAAAAAACGATGGACGAGAAATTCGTTAATTTTATATTTATTAATATTTGTATTTTTTATTCTTTTCGTTTTTAAGCAATAAATGTATTGATAGGTTATGACGGTTATGTGGTGGATATTAAAAAATGATTAAATATTTTTAATCTGTTAAATCATTTCCCTTTTTAGTTTTGAATAAAATGATTTGATGAAAAATATACACAGAATAAATACCTATATGGTTCTATTAAATATGTTTACTATGGTGTTAAAATATATATGAATACACGATAAATATTCATAATACAATATTGAACCCACTGATCTATAAATTGACTATCATGAATATTATTGTTGAATATTACTAGAGTGACAAAATTATAATAAAATTTCATTTGTCATTGCCTTTAACGATCGAGTACCTGTATAAGGTGTTTTACACACACCAATTGAATACATATTTTCATTCATACAATATACATTGTTAAGTGCAGTCACAAAACTCAGATTTAAAAATTATCAATTGGTTCAATTATATAATAATATAGTGTCTTTAGTCTATGTATGGTAATATTCTACATTCACGATACGTTGAATTACAAGTTTAAACGCTAAGATTGCTCTGACATGTATTGTAAAATACGATGCTAACATAGTATTTTGTGTTAATAACAGTATATTTAATCGATCACATGTAGTTTTCGAGATGTATTTTAATGGAGATGGATAAATTACAAAGCTATGTGTTTGATTATAATTTATATATGCTGTACAAAGACCATCTCACGACGAGTGAAGGAACATTGTAGGATAATTACACATTGCTTCACCCTTTTAAACTTGGCTGACGCCCATAACATAGATTTTTACTTATGTTTTCGTTGAAAAACATTAAATATTTATTTATAATAATTAAAAAAAAAAACATTATACATCGATAAATAGAATTTAATACAATACTTCACAAATAAGACAAAAATAGTGGTTAGCCTGATGTCTCTCTGCTGTACAGTAGCTAGGTTACTGTAATGGATATCATTAAATTTTAATTCAATGATATAATATATACAGGGTGATTATTTAAGCATGCTCGCCCCATTTTTATGCTTAAATTATGCATATATTCAAATTTTGATTTTTGGAATATTTAAGTGTAGTTAAAGGCGATATTTTTGAGTACTTAGATTTTTCACAACTTTTAAGGAGTATCCTGTAGCGATACCAACTTTGGTTTTTCAAATGACAACCTATATGTTTTAAAAATAAATGTGATTCAGATAATTTTTCTGAAAATTTTGACATATTGCAATCAAAATTCGAACGAAAACTTCCAGAGTTATTCTACTTGAAATACTAAGGAATAAGGATAAAAGTCTAATACTTAAATGCCTACGTTGTAAATGGATACACGTACATATTTCACATTTGTGCTATTGTACACTATTGTTCGGTATTTTATTATAAGTAGGTATACCTATGTTATACAAATATTAACGTAGCCTATAAGGTATAGGTAACATGGATAAAATAAAAAGGATATTATTTTATTCATATTTTCTTTTCTTTTGAAAATTGTCAGATGCAATATTTGGCCATTTAGTAATAAGTAGTGATTATTAACAAATATTTTATTTTTATATTGTATACCGAATTATAATTATCGTATCCATTTACAACGTAGGCATTTAAGTATTAGACTTTTATCCTTATTCCTTAGTATTTCAAGTAGAATAACTCTGGAAGTTTTCGTTCGAATTTTGATTGCAATATGTCAAAATTTTCTGAAAAATTATCTGAATCACATTTTGCTTTAAAACATATACGTTGTCATTTGAAAAACCAAAGTTGGTATCGCTACAGGATACTCCTTAAAAGTTGTGAAAAATCTAAGTACTCAAAAATATCGCCTTTAACTACACTTAAATATTCCAAAAATCAAAATTTGAATATATGCATAATTTAAGCATAAAAATGGGGCGAGCATGCTTAAAAAATCACCCTGTATATATATACAATATTTAATACGAAAAATTATTCTGAGATGAGATGGTTGGTCAGTCTAAGGTATTTTATATTATATTATTTTACTTATTTTATTATGGTAGCTGACAGCTTGAATTAATATTATTTGCATATTATTCTTAAATTATCGGTGATGTTCAAAAAAATGTTCTATATAATTATGTTAAATGGGCTGTTTTGGAACTGATGCACACGGTGCTGATAGATATGGCACTAAAAAATATTTTTAGATAATTATCAGGTATTTAGATACTTACTAGATCTGCCATAATGTTTTATTTGGAGATAAAAGATCTGTCTAAATTTGGTAAATTTTAATAATATTTTTGTTGTGTTACCATAGTCAATAAGGACATCCAAACAAATAAACTTTAACGAAGTTACTAGAATTATTACCAAATGCCAATGCTTGATTAGATTCATGGTAGGCAAACACTTAAGTAAAAAATTTAAAAAGTAATTGAGTTTTATAATAATAATAGAGATACTTATTATTAATGTTTAAAGGACCCACAAATTATTTTTATGTATCTGACTTATCCAAATTTTAAATTATATAAAATCTATAAAAAAAAACCTATGTTATTATATTTTTTAGATTTTTGGTGACAATATGATTTATGGTTATGAGTATTCTTTTGTTTAAAATGTTTGATTACTAAATAATTAATGCATTTTCGAGAAGGTTATGCATTTTGTAAAAATGTCAACATAAATTCTTACCTATAAAGAAAATCTTGCATAGGAAACCTTAAAATGTTCTCAACTATTGTTATAACTACTTATGAGTATTTTTACGAATTTCTAGCGTAAAATAATTTATGAATTTTCGTGATTTTTACGTATGCTGTCGGAATTAAAAATTTGAACGCTAGTATTCCCAGTTTTTCTCTATTGAAGTTTTATCTGACAACATATTTTCAAATAATGATAATGATCGTTCGATGTCAATGGTCAACCACTTTGGTTGGGTCAAGTTTGACCGACTAAGTATCATTGTGTCTTGACAATAAATTATTATTTATCGTACAATTAATCATCTTTGCCTATTATAGTAATAATACTGCCTTAATTTTTATTGGAATTATCATGAATTTTATTTGAAGTGTTGCTCTATTTTGATCCAGGAAAATCTTGAATTTTTTCTTTTATTTCATAAATTATTGAAAATTATTTTATAAAATATCGTATTTTAAGTTTCTAATTTCTTTTTTGGTATCTCTACAGTTGAAAATAAATAGATATAAAATATGTTAATTCATTGAAAGCAGTATTTTATATTCAAATATATCTAGTACTTTTTAACCATTTTGCATATCATCCTTTGTTAGTATTTCGATAGCTTATTGATATTGATTTGTTAAAATAATGTCTATAATATAACAAATTACGAGGAAAGAATCCATGTCAAATTGAACTACTAATTTTCGGAATATTTACGGATCGAACTAAACGCACTAAATGGTGTGTCGTTTGGAGTGGTATGTCGATAACTAACTGTCATAACAAGAGCGATTAAGATTATAAATATAATAGTTTAGGTTATGGTTGAAAAGTTATCTTAGCTTTAAATCAATTCGTATTCAGTGCTTATAATCATGTGTATTTGATTTTCTTATAGGTAGGTCAAAATATTATTTTATTGCTTTTTAAAAAAAAAAAAAAAAAAAAAAAAACTATTTGCAATATATTTTAATTTCGTAAAATTATGCATAAATATGTAATAACCATTAAACATGCAGAAATGTGCAAAAAAATGTAAAAATGTTCGTCAGTCACATCAAAATCTTATGATTTGTAGACAAATAACAGATAAAATTCAAAAATATGAAAAGGAAAAAAAATATGCAATCATATAAAAAGTCACATTCTTTTTATGAAGAACATTATATTACATTTTCAAGCATTTTGGTTCAATGAGTAACATTTTACTGACATTTATAGAATAAGAAGCTAAACAATTTTCCATCTATAATTATTTCAAACTCTCGTAAAAAATAATGTAAGAAAACTTAAGGGGAGACTTTGAAATCTTAGATGTATAAAAAAGTTTATACCTATGTATTTCTAATCAAAAGAATTTACGAATCTTCGTAATTTACACAAATTTTATGTATGTTCAAAATTCAAACGTCCATAAAATAATCAACGCAAATTTTTGTTCAACTTTTTTTTAAATTTACACTTACAAAAACACACGAATAACCTTGTATTATATTTTAAAGTCAATTAATATTAATTTAAAAAAACAATCGAATATTTCATAAGCTTATTAATATTTCAACACAAACCAAAATATTTTTAAATTTGTATGGTGCATAGAAAATTCGAATATAAACATTATGTAAAATCTAATGTGTCCACAATATATTTTTTAAATTACTTCAAAAATCAAAATCAATTTTGTAAAAAATAAATTTTTAAGCAAATATATCAGTGTTTTTTGACACTTTTGAAAACTTTACTTTTCAGTCTCCTCTCCCCCAGAGTACTAAAAAGGTTAAATTTCCTATCAGAAAAGATGTCGTTGAATAAATTCGAAGCATTTTTTGGTCCCAAAAGGTGATGAAAGAAAAAAACACATTATTGTAAAATCAATATATCCATCGCTCTCTGATCAGAATCTGAAATGTGTTTTTAACAAAAATACAAATTTCGCAATGATATGTATAAACTACCAAAGTAAAGAATCAAGTAACTACTTACGAATACATTTTTGCCATTGATACTGAGTGTTGTGAGTTGCGACTATAACTTTGGCATATACGCGGTGAAAAAAGGCCTCAAAAGTCAAATGTATACACTAATGACTCAGTTATAATATTTTATACAAAAAAATACAAAATAAATAAATAACATTATTATAACAATTGAAAAAATAATTTATCTATTTAAAAATAACAATATTTTTCAACAAAAGTGTAACATTATTACTAAATGTTATGAATGTGTGTTTTACTAGCTACTAATTAGAGTTGTTCAGTAAAAATAAATTTTTATAAAACGAATTCATCTATAGGTACTGTCATCAGCAGCACCCATATAATGCTTCATAAAAATATTGAATAATTTTCAATAAACGATTCGATACTGAATATCATCGATTTAAAACGATGATTTGCCTTTCAGTCACAAGATAAGGTATGCAATGCTGATTGAAGGCCATAGGCGACGTTTGTGTCTTCTCGTATATTTGTGGTACTTATTTGATCCATATTTCGTGCAGAAAATATTTATTTTTTTTAGTTCATAGAATCGTACGTGATTATTCTACAGACAGTTTAAAATTTCTCGTTTGTCAGCTGATAAAATCGTTGAAATGTTATAGAACGCTGTGGAAGAAATAATAGTTTTGACTGGCCAGAGGCAACTGTGAATTAAATTATATGACATAGCTTAAATTTATTGTAATATAACTCATGTTAAGAGTTATATCGTTGGTTAAATACATTTTATAATAATAATAGTTATTCAGTTCAGTTATTACAGTTATTTCAATGGTCAATGTATAAATCATAGTAAATACTGACGTACCTACAACAATATTATTTGAAGAGTATAAAAAAATAACTTATCATGGCAGTGAATACCTGTATAGCTGTATGCTAGCGGCTACTACACACTGAAGCGTGTTAAGAGTCTATTCCAGCTACCCAGGTGCTAATTTTCTTTTTCTTTTTTTCTTCTTGTAAATGCCAACTCTTAAATTCGAAATACTAGGTTAAGTTATACAATGTATCAATTGATTAAATAAGATATATTGTCAAGTAAAGTAATATTTTTTGCATTGAATTTATAAAAAAATGTATAGGTATATTATCATTAGAATAATAAGTATGGAGTATTCGGAGGCATAATAATTAAATAAATAATTGTGCTCGTCTATCTTCAAATAATAGAATATTGAATATTATCACCTCAACAAACTAAACATCAGAAATTTATATTTTATGGCCTATATAGTTTTTGAAGAAATATGACATTAAAATATTAGTTTTTTTTTTTTACACCAGCGACTAACCACACTCAAACTTAAATAATATATTTTTAGTTCAATTTCGACTAACCATCATCGTTTTTGTAACGCTCCAAAAGTTAACAGTCAGTGTGTCATGAGATAAGTCCCCGCAAATCCCTAATAGGTACTTGCACCCGTGAATGACATCGTACACTCATCAATGACACATAAAAAGGGTAGCTTCCAAGTTTTTTTTATAATAAGAGGTCCAGCCATAATCTGATAACTTTTATTTATCTACTAAAATCTGTGCAATTTAAAACAGATTATTTTTATTTTGAATTAAAAGATTACTATACGTATAATAAATTATACAATATTATGTATATTTTGCAATAAATGGAAAACTTCTTAAATAATTCTTAAGCAATAATAATAAGTGATAACTAAGTATATCATACAAAATAGTGCAATAAAAACGCATTCAGAATACATACGTCCATAGATTAGCATTTAATATCTACTGAATTTATGTCTTAAATAATTTCAACATGGTGTAAAATCCCACTCATTCTTCTTTTATTTTATATAATTACCTACATCATAGTTCAAATTAAAAAATAGAAAAGTATTATTTATCATAATATATAGATGTTTTTTTTTTTTTAAATTATTCCATTTTAAACTAGAGAAAAAACATTATTTTGAGATGTTAGGCGCATTAATATAAATATCTCGTTAATTGTGGATATTTAATTAATTCCATTTATATTGTATGTGTATCAATAATTTATTCAACTTAAAATATAATTTATAATTTTGTTTTTATCCAATTGATATTTTAAAGGATTTGTACGGTTTAATAGTGTTACAATGGATATTTTATTTCCATGGATACTTTTTTGGGTGGTAAAACTGTTTCAAGAGAGTTTCTTTAACATCTTTTTATATTAGTAATAATACCTTTATGTTATCGTGAAAAGGTTATTCTTTTTTCTATACAATTTTCTTGAATACAAACAGAATTCGCAAAATAAATAGACATCTGTGAATTGTATTGAAAACATCTTGAGAAATTCAATTTTAAGTATATTTTTATGAGTGAGATGATTTATCATTATTTTTGTGACGATCCTCGTATTTTATGATAGTTCAATATATTTATTAATTTTACCGATTATTATATTATTTGCCATAACCTACCAGTTTTTTATCTCCTCTACGTGACACTGGACACTTGATCTCGTGTTACTCGTTTAATGTTTTTTATTATTATTATTAAAAACGGATTACCATCTTTCAATCATTAGTGATACAATATATACTCATCTAGCATAGTACCATATTTTAAAATGTTAAAATGTTATATAATGGAATAATGAAGCTTCAGTAATGTGGTAGCCACCATAAAATTAAATGAATAATACAAATTAAGAACACATCACTATTACTTCTTAATGTTTGAGTTAAATTCGAAACAGAAATAATGAATATACATATCATATTCAGATTAATATTATGCAACTTTAACAATAGACAGGTAATGTAATACCTATTGATAACTGATCTATAGTTTCAATGTATGATATGTAAATGAAAATAAAAAACTAGACAAGACACAAATGCCGTACATTTGATATTTGTCCTCAAAAAACAATGAATAAGGCTAAATAATATCACATTTGAAAAACGTTTCTAGACTGAGGTCGGTTACAAGTTTTATGTAATGCGATTTCTGAGATTTTATCAACATTTTTCGGTGGTTAGTGTTAGTTTTAACTCACAGAACTATTGAGAAAATCGTTAACTTACAATTTTAAAATGCTCTCAAGTATAAATTTGTTATTTGAAATTATATCGTTCCAAGTACTTATTCTTTAAAAAAAATATGTTTTATAAAATAAAGTATTATTTTAAACACTATAAAAATAACATGAATATTTTTTTTCAAGATTTCAAGATTAACTCACAATATTAAATCATGGTTATTGATAGGAATACAATTTAAACACATTCATGGTACTCAAGTATAAACTATTGTCATTTTTAAATTAGTTATTGATTAGTTTCATATCTTTATTAAAATATTCATTTATAATTTATTAAAATAAAAATGACGGTAATGTTTCAATATTTTTATACTGACAGGTATGGTGGGTATGGTGTATGCATAAAACAACATTTTAACCCTATTAGAATTGTGTTATCTAAATTTCTTCGTTGAAATTTAATGTAGTTTAATACTAAATCTTCATGACTTCCAGAAGTTTGAACAAAATCGAAAAAGGTTAATCGTCTTTCAGAGAAACGCGTTTCGTTTACTAGTGAAAAGAAGTGGAGTCTGGAGAATACATTGATCACGTTTAATGACTTAATTATCTCTAAGAATACATTAACATGAATAATACTTCCTTTAATGTAGATAATTTAATTTAAAATCGGTAGTAACGTATGTTTAATAACATTGGTGTACTATTTACAACTTTAAAAAAGATTAATATACCAGCATGATTGTCAAAATCAGAATCTTGTTAAAATAAAGTTTAAAATCAAATCAATGACATTGACATCTTTTATTATTCCTCATTTCATGCATGTACAGTAAATGTTGACAAGTTAATTAAAATGCGTAGGAGATTAAATTATCCATTTCAAATGTAAAAATTATAAATGATTTAACAAAATAATAATCTATTAAACGTAAAATAATTGAGCTGAAACAAATAATTAATACATGTATAATGTATATGAAATTATATGTCAATAGTACAAAAGCAATAGATGGGAATAAGAAAAATAATGACAACCGCATCATGTTTTAAAAATTGTTATTGGTTTCATTTTGTTAGAGTCTTATTTTTTTTTTTATCATGTATATAAATTATTGTTTATTTTGATAAAAATAATTGAAAATAGAACGCATCGTTTCATAAGTATGTATAATATTTCAAAATTTAATTTTATGTATTTTAAAGATATATTGTGTTTTAACATATTATTAGTATATAAGTTGGCCTACATAGTAATATCCACTTCAAACCACCAATAAAATTTCGATAGTTATTTTAATGATGGCAAGTTAGGTTGGTACATTTAAATTTTAAAACATGTGCAAGTTTATTTTTTAAATTTACAATACCTACTCGTTCTGATGGTTATAGAGTATATAGAATACATTTAAGTTGTTAATTTAGTCTATCTAAGTTATCCTCAATGGTCAAAATCATTACCAAATGCTTGTTTTTTATTTACATACGATATTTTCACTTCTTTTTCTGGTATTATTAACCCATTCAGACAGTAACTGAAAACTTTTACTATTGCGAACTTAATCTACCAAGTTGTTTTGATTGGTAGAAATTGATACAAAACAATTATTCTTCATTTGCAAAAATTTGAAAATTTGTTTTTGGCATCCGCTCTCCCTCAACTGATCACAGTGAGGTTTTTAGTTTCAAAATCTAAGAGTTGCATTTTCCGATTTGCATTTACCTAAAAAAAATTATATAACATCATTCAGAGTAGATTCTGCACCTTTCTATCAGATTGTAAATTCTGATTTTGATTTTGTTATGCACTCATATTGAGCTCTGTTCGTTTGTATTCATGCTTATAATAGTATATTTCCAATTTTCATTTTTTTTTTAATGTCGAAACTAACACTTAATGCTACAGTTTTAAGACATACATATAGCATTATTAATTTTTATTCGCACTTAATACATTTTGATTTAGGTACTCTTATTAGTTTTTCTCAAAATCCAGAAAAACAAACTTTAAATTTCGTAGCACCAGAAATTTATTCAAAGAAACTTCAAACATTTCGATAAAGGATTAATATATTTTAATACATTGCTACATTTTCAATTTAAAATTTAAATGACAAATTTAGGAATCTATATTTATTTAAGGTTTTCAGTTCCATTAATTCATTATTATCGTAAACATTCATTATCCATTGTTCTTGAGGCTTGGATAATAGATAATGTGATATATAACTGCATTTATATAATCCTACATTTGTATTTACTACTGAAATAAGGACCATAATGTAAAGTGTTAACCATTATCTTCTTGAAGAATAAATAAAAATAAAATAATATATGACAAATATAAATTTGGTTTGCGAGTATCTAATACTTTACATCATGTAAAATACATTTTTTTTTTAATACTGTCAAATAAAAAATGTAAAAAAATGTGCTGCTTCAATAGTTTTCTATACTAATATACTAATATAATTATAAATTATAATCATATTGAAGAGGTCGATCTAAATTATACTGTAAGTTATTTTACAAAAATATGTCTTTTAAAATGTTTAGCTTTTAATTCTACAAAAAGATTTTTTTTAAAGTGTATAATGATAGGAATGACTAAAGTTAGAAAATGTTTTTATTTTTAAACCTTCGCCTCATTATTTCAGCACGCCCACTGTTTTTTTTTTTTGCTTTGGCTTGCGAATTTTTTTTTAAATCCATTATACATAATATCCACTTCATAATTTCATAGAATAAGGTTATGGTTAAAGAAGAATTTTAAAATTTTGCTCCATTTTCCTAGCACGCTAACCGTTTAGTTTTTTTTTCATAATGTGTGAAATTATTTTTTTTTTGCTTTGTAAATGTTCATACTGGTGAAATCATACTTGATGATAAATGAGATGGTTTCGAATCTTTTGTTTTACCCAAAATATGGATTCTAAAATAGTAATTATATAAATATCAAAATGTAGGATTCCTTTACACTTTCGAAATTAAACTGATTATTTTTAAATTTTTATTGTAAATCTTTACGGAGATTTAGTTTTTAGGTTAAATATTTGTTGATTAAACTGCATTATGAATTGATTACACAATAACATTTTGTTTTATGCTTAAGCCAGTATGTATAGTATTTGTATAAAAACTTGTACTCACTAATCGACACTAAAAAATTAAAATTAACGTTCATAATAATATAATATATTTTATACGATTTGATTTCAAATTCAATTATACATAATATTCAATTTGAATTATAACATTTAAAAAAAAAAAAAAAAATTAAAAACAGTTACTTATACTTAATTTAAATGTATGTAATAGAGTACATGTGTAAATTAGAATATTGAGTTCCATAATTGACCACATTTTATAATTTATATAGGACAAAACTAGATTAATTAAAAATATTATTAGTTTTTAACTTATGTTATTAATTTTCAAATATTATTAACTTTAATTATCACTACTATTAAAATCATATTTCACAATCATCACGATAACTAATACGAGTCATGACTCAGTTAGTATAGTTGTTTGGCCAACTTTAAGCAACGGTCTGATAATTAGCATCTCAGTAATAAAGTGAGTTTGTTACTTATATTTAGTTAAATGTATTTAAACGTCCTTTTGGTTAATCACTTTAAACTATGTAAGTTGTGAGACAACGGAGAAAGCAAAGACCTGCTGAGTTTGTGACAAATGTTTGCGTACATTTTCTGTACTGAATACCACATCAACTACGCTCTATAACAAAAATAAAACCGTGAAAAATAAAAAATAATCCAGAAAACACGTTTTTTCTAGATACTATGTTCATCAACATCAAGTACTCAGCATTATAGGTAGATAACAAATTAATTTTGAATTTACTAATAAACCATTTTTCACAGAATAAAAAATCCTGAGAAGAGATACAAATAAACTTATGTACCTATAAAGTGATTAAGACAATCATTTATGATGAACACATCAACTATATAATATGCAGTGACTCCCTGGGTACACTCAATAGCTTAAAAAAACAGTTCAAACCTGATGAAATCACTATTAAAATTTTGGATAAATTAAATGAGGCTGAAACCAAAAACGAATAAATCACTCTCATGTTGGTCTCCGGGCACATCGGCATTGAAGGAAATGAACAAGCTGACAAACAAGCCAAGATGACTGCCAGATTTAAGACTTTACCAAGACCATTCTAAAATTAAATTAAAAGGTACATAAACTATATACCTAAATACCCAATAATGGATAGCTCAACACATGGAAACAACAAACTACCAAACTCAGCATAGTAAAAAATACTCTAAGGTAGATAAATAAATCTTTAAGAAAAATATAACAATCAGTACTAAACCGATTGAGAATCGGACATACACGACTTACACATGGGTACCTAAAATGACAATGGAAGAAACTTCCTCCCCCACAATTAACAGTTAAACATATTATAACCGAATACCTCAAATATAAACAAGATCGATAAATCATTGAGCTAGATAAGTGATCCTTTACGTTGACCTGGGACCTGGAACCGAGGAGAACTAAATTAAGAAGATCCAATTTCTGAAATCGACATGTCTCACAATTTAATTGAATAATATGTTAACTAGTTCTGTTTAAAATATAACCATAATTTTATTTTTTATGTTGTACTATATTATATATATATATTTATAAAAATTGATTAATAAAAAAAACTACTTTGGTGTGTTACTAATCATTATTAGTTTACCTTATATTAAATTTCTATTGTTAGTAATTCAATTGAGTTGAATAATAAAATATGGATTGAGAAAAAGTTGTAAGCTTTACTATTGTAAAAATAACTTATCAGAGACCTCAAGGTATGCGGTAATTTGTTTGATAAGAATTCATAAATTTAAGGCCAAAAATCCAATTTCAAAAAAATTAGTTTGACTTTCTTGATAAATATTTTTTTTGCTAAGAATATGAAATTGTAAGTTAGAAATTGTGTTATTTTTTTAGAATCTTAAATATAAATTGAATTTGTTTTAATGAATTTCTAACTCAAAATAATTTATATATTTTGGTGACTTTATCAAAATTCTAACTTCAGACTCTCATAAAAATTATTGTAGATTTATGTTAAACTTTTTTTAAATTGTTGTGAATAAAAACTTGTAAAGAACTTTGTTTTAAATTTGTAAGAATTATGACTTATAACAATTTTCATTTTTCTTGATACTTTCAAAAACCCCTGGAAATTTTAATTTTTTTTCCTACACGTTAAAAATTAAAACTGGAATTGAAAATCCTAGAATTATTATTTTAACTATTTATTGTGTATACTATATAGTATATACAATACGTAAAGACAAGAAAACACATATTAATTATAAAATTAAAACATCCATTGCTCCATTTAGAATTCAAAATTAATTCAGTGTTGTCAAAAACTCGTGTTTTATACTTTTTATCGTTTTTTTATATTTTTAAAATAAAAAAACCAATCAGTTATTCTTACCTAAATTCTCTTTCTAGGTATCAAATAGTTGGTTCTCAAAATTTCCCTAAATTTAGTACATTTAATGAAATTTACTTCTCCAACATGTAATAAAATATAATCAAACATCATCGTTAAAATTTTCATTTAATTTGGATCTGAGAGCTACTCAAGACTGAAGACAAACAAAAAAAATCAAACATCACTAAACCAATACCATGTTTCAGCATTATACCTCTTTCATGTTCGCAATTAACCATTGTGGTTTATTCCTACAAAAACGAAGAGAACCATGGTTTCTCAAATTACTTAGTGGCACTCGGTAACGGAATGAACCCTATCCAATCGCTTATACAAGTAGACTTTCTGTCAACAAAAATTAATTACAAAAGGAAATTATTTTCTTTACATCTTGGTTTTAGAAAAAAAAACCTTTGAATTATTTGAGTAATTATTAAGTCAATGGCTTAAATTCTGTCCAGAGACCGATCTTCAATTCATCCTACACAATTAATATGAACCTTAATTTCACAGAATATCTTTCTGCCACTCCCTCACCTATCACATCGAGTACTGGTATGCCGCCTGATTGTGGCGCTTCAGGTATATTATGAGGGAACGAATAATAAAATTTTTAAATCTTTGGGAGGATTTTATTAAAATTAAAATTAAAACATAAAAAATACTATTCTTAAGATTATTTAGAAAATAAAAGTTAATCAAACCTAAAATGTTTACAGAATTGAATATAAACGATTTTAAATTCTGGTTTTTTTGTTTAACTTATTTGTCACAAAAAATACACCATTCTTGATGTCTAATATCCTCATGAGTTATATTGATAACCCGCGCATTAATGGAATATAGTAAAAATGTAAAAGATTATTAATTTAACTCTAAATTTAATTAAACAATCGTTAATCATAGGTTTTGGGTTTGTTTTTCGTGTTTATTCAAAACACATTTGAATTATACAATTTGAAATTAGTAAAAGGAATAACGAACTTTCATTAATGCTGGTCACCAGTTATAACGACACCCAAAATTTCGTATTTCACATGTTCTGTGGTGCTGTACGTGATTTTAGGCCCTGATCCCGGTGGGGATGAAAATTATTAATAATATCGTATAATATTCGTAAAGATATCGGCCGGTGCGTTTATAACTGTACCGTAGCGTGCGCCGGTCCGTTGTGCGCCGCCACATAAGTACGGCGCGAAGGCGTATGCCCCGGTACGTAGCGCGTTGCGGTTTCAGTTGCCAAAAAGCCACCACCACCGACACGGGTCGCGCGAACGCTGTCACTTACCCCGCCGTAATCTCCGTAAACATAGTCCCCGTGAAACGTGCATCCGGATGACAACATTATAAAAGTCGCAAACGCCACCATTTTCATCATTTCGATAATGATCTCGAACAATTATACGTGACAACAGCCGAATGAATTTTACAATTATTGTCAAGTTCGCCCGTGTGTGTAGGTCAGTGTTTCGTTATACTTGTAAATCATTACCTACCAGTTACCACATAATATAACTATTAGTGTAGTAATCGGGGTAATGTCGTGTTTTATGCGTTTTCGGTGATAAGTGTGATGTGTGATAATTATTGTTTTGTTGAACATTAACAATTATCCAGGTGAAACCTGTGGTACATCATACAGCGGCAAGAAACCGCGGCCAAGACACTATAGCGGACGTCGACTGGACGGCACGACTTGTAGCCGACCGTATCTACCTATTGTTGTAGACGACTTGGTAAACACATTTGCTTATAATTAATAATATTTCCATGAGGAGTTTATGTTTTGTGGCTAGGCCCGACAACAGAGATGTAGAAATATAATATAATATTGTATTTTTGAATTGAATTGAAAAAATACAAAAATACAAAATATTGTATGTGTTTATATTAATGCTGATCCAATAATTCTGGGATACGGTTCTTTGGAAACACTACTCAAAGTGTTAATGCTCAACCGAAATTATATTAGTGGTGCCTTGTTATGTATATATATTTTTTATGACGATCTCTGAGTCAATCAGTATATAATATATGTTTCAAGAGTAACCACGAAGTAATGTAAAAAAAGCTCTTGTTTAGTGTGCATTAATTTACTTAAGTTTACTTCTGTAAACCATAAAAGTAAATGCACAATGTACTTTTTATAGTTTTGACATTTCTATATTCTAGTGCATTATCGTTATCTTTTTACACGCAATGTGTTTATTAAAAAACAAACACTGAAATACTATAACCTCACCTGTTTATAGCATTTTTACTCTATGGTCTTACATACAATTCATATGAAGGAAACTTTGTACGTAAGCAATACAACTTTAATACTGCAATACGGAATTCTAGAATGTCTAATAAAAGCATTACGCTATTTTGTAAGTTTATGCTAACAAAAGTTTCATGAAATCTGCTCAAATAGGTAGCAACTTGAGAAACGTTATTTTGATTATCATAATTAGTTTATTTTATAATCTCATACCTTATATTATACGTTTAAACAAATTAAAATTATTGTAATTTACATATTATATTGTAATGGTCATAAGAATAAATAATTTATTAATTTAGTTATATAGGTGGATAGGTAATTATTTAATGTTACAAAAGAACATTTTAACATGATGGAATATTATTACTTAAAAAAAAATAAAATACATTTACCTCTTTATAGCTGAATGAAAAATATTGAAACCTCATCAAATTATTGGGTTGTGTTGCATTTTTCATTAAATAACACAATAAGTTCATTGTAATTATTAAATTACCTTTTAATTTTTCAGTTTTACACTAATAAAAACATATTATGTAAATTTAAATACATTCAAACATTTTCAATTAATCAAACTATACTAGGTTAACAGAATATATGGCTGTGAAACCATTTCGAATTGTTTTTTGTATTTAATGATTCATCATTGAATTCAAATTCAACAAATCTATTACAGGAAATACTCAATAATGAGGTAAGTGCGTTTAGATACGTAGCATTTAACGATAAATTAAACTCGTAAAATCAATATAAAACTTTTTCGATGTTTTACAATTTAACACCATTATATGTTATAAAATATTTCGGAAAACGAAAATGTTGCTGGCTCTGCAGCTATACTCCTTTAATATTTTAATAAATGGGGACAGTATAATTTAATATGTAACTAATAAAATAGGATAACTGTTGTATGTTATGTTATGATAAAGGTGATTATATATAATAAAATTCCAATTATTCAACCATTTAGAATTTAAGGGTACCCAATCAATACGAATTATATAAGTAAAACCATTTAAGAAAGACAGTAAAAATTTTGCACAGGGTAGGTTTATAAATGCATACGTATTGAACGCAGCCATGAATGAATAAATAAAAAATAATCATAACGCAATATTGTTATAAGTTAAAAAAATATATAGTTATTTTCAAATATTCAAACTGTTTAAGTTGATAATAATTATTTTCTGACATAAAATAAAACTATAATATATTAATATATGATAAATTGATACAGAAAATTGTATAATGAAGTCAGCTGTAATATTATAAAATATATATTTTAATTTTAATACCACATTGACTTTGATCATAACTTTAAAATATGATAAATTAGTAAAGAAACCAAATTTTTTCCTGTGTACAATTTTTAAAATAGTAAAATTATCTGTTTTGTTATAGAATTCATGAACATTGTAAAAAAAGTCTTTAAAATTTTATATAAAGCAGTTTTTAATTCAATTTATTTAATTATTAGTTGTGAATGTGTTTCCATGAATTTTTGAATAGATTCATTGATTTTGAAGAAACTTTCAAGAATTATAGGGAATATAAATATTGCATCGTTATAACATACAAGTACCTATCTTATATCTACCTGTTGAGTAAATTAAATATAAGCAAAAAATAATTGTATGATAATATTGTGAGATCATACTATTTTGAAAGTATCGACGAACTTTGCGACTACGCCACTACGGTATAATAACTCAGTTGGATGATAAGTTTGTAAATTGTAAGTTTGTATTGTACTAGTTTGTATTTTATAAACTTATAAACTATGTACTTAGTGATTGACTTGGAGGAGGGGAACGCAAGGAGATGGAGCACCTGAGAAATTAATTAGGGTACCCCTAATTTTATTTTTAAGGGAAACGCACGGGGAGCCGCATCATTCCGCATTTTTATCAAAATTCACGTGATAACATCATGATTTTTTTCTATGTAAAATCTTAGATATTAAATGGTAAAATAAATGCAGAAGAAAACCGTTATCCAAAAAAGATAAAATGGAAGATAAGAAAGAACAATATTATGGAATTACGAGTATTTAAACAAATATTTAAAATGCATTGTGTTTTACTTAATTTTTAGTTATTTTTGAGTTTTTAAACATTTTATAAGTTATAACTTATACCTAACTATATAATATTTACAGTATTTTTTTTTTTTTTTATCATTTATAAATATTTTTTATATGATTTAAATATGGGTATTAGGAGTTGTGGTGGCGTAGCCCTTACGACTTAGTAACGTTTAACAAGTGATGGATACAATATTTTTTTAAAGTTAATAGAGTCCCTCTAATTTAATATTGCCAAGTCAACCACTGCTTATACTCCAAGTACTAGGGTACTGAAGTATACACCTAGGTATGTTTAAATAACGCTCTTTGTAGACTCAAACAATAAAAATTCACACTTAATTTTGGTGACTTAATAAACTCGTAGTGATCGAGGTACATTCTCTTTGGTATGTCCAAACATAATAAAAAACATACTAAGTATATGAAGCATGAGTGCGTGACTTCACATCCTCGTGTTCGGTAATTTATCTGCATTTCTGAATGCGCACTTTTAATGCGATGTATGTCAAGAGCATAAAACTCTGAATCACATAGTACTTAGATGAGACCACCGAAAAAATTGATTATCACATAAAATCTAACTTATAATTATTTCGTACAAACAAAAATATATTATAATAGATTGTTAAATTAAGAAAAATTGAAAAAAAATGCAATTTCAATTATTGTTGTTAAACTTGAGTTATTGATCATTATACATCTGTATCATCATAAATCATACCTATTGGAAATGATGCAATGTATATTTTTTTATTTGAACATTAATATGTTAATTTACTGTAAATAATTATGTATCATTAATTAATATCAGTTATAAAATTATATACACGGAAACTATTGTTGTTGGTCATATTTTTAAAAACAATAAATTATTGATATATATAACTATATCTAGATATATATTATTATTATTAAATTTTAACTATGGCTAACAGCTGTTTTTCTAGATTTTTAATAGGTATGTTTGATACTGTAGGCTAGGGTATGGTTGGTTTTTGGATATACGCATTTGGGTTTATGTGGCAATGTGGCAAGGATGTGCTACTAAGAACTCAGATGGTCGTCCATCTAGGAACTATAATAGTAGCATCGGTAAGTGCTTACTCTCAGATCGCATTTCGTGATTGATCAAAAACATCGTTTCAAGACACTCATATATATTTGTTTAAAAATGTAGAAAATTGTTATAAAATATTAAATTAAATTAAAATGGTAAAATTTAAAATGTATTTAAATTACATTTTTAAAGCAATTCAGTGGTGTAAAGAAGCATCATTATTAGATGTCACATAATTATATAGGAGTCTACCTTATATAAAATCAGTTTTTGTTTCATATGATGTAACAGAAGTTAATATAATTGAGAAACCACATTTTACACGATATAGGTAAAAGGTAATAATTTTATCAGTGCATTATGAAAGCCATTTTTTTCAAACTAGAATTATTCGTATGACATTTTTTCGTCTACAGAAAAAAATTATAAATTATTGGCTTAGATTGAATTATTTTCCATGTAAAAAAATGAATTCTATAAAAATAACGAATGAGTTATTTTCTCATTTATATTTGAATAATATAATATAAATATTAAGTATAAACCATATATATATATATATATATTAGGTTGTTAAAATATGGTAGTTTCTTACAAAGCAAAATTAGAACAGAATAATAGATATTAGGTACTTTTATAATGTGATTGTATCAAACCTGAAAAGATAATATTATACTATGATGTACAACAAATTTAATACTGTTTATCTAATTAAAATGTCATAATATAGAACAATTTAAAAAATATTTATATATATATGCATGCATGTTGAGTACTTTAATTTAATTTATATTGGTTAAATAGTAAAAAATCTATTTTTAAGTATGTCTAAAAATAATTTCGTAAACTAACGTATATAATTTATAAGTAAACATTCAAATTTGTTTATATTAATTAAATATGAACACGAATAAACAGATAAGTTTCTAAAAGTTACATAGTAATATTCAAAAATGTATGACAGGTTTATATAATCAATTATAATAAATATAAATGTTTACTCACTTATTTGTATTTCAATTCACTTTTTTCACATTGTGAAAGATAACCGATAAAATAGTTATTATAAAACTAAAATATCAATTAAACTAGTGATTGATATTTAATTAGTTCTTATAATATATTTATATTGCTTGATGTTAAAATTTGAAAAGTCAATCATTTTTTTTTTTTTTAATTCGTTCTGAATACTCTTATAATATGTATAACAATATATGTATGTAATTTAATAATACTTTTAACAGAAAAAAATGGATTAACAAGGTGAGGAACGAATAACTTAATGCTTAAACCCAATTATATGGCATTCTATATAAAGCATAGCGTCAATTCAACATAAAAATCAATGACAAATAACACACATAAAAGTTCTTTTTAATGATAAAATAAATAGCTCACCAATGTGTGCTTTATTATGTAAAAACCCGAAAGACATAATTTAATGATGTGTAGTGGCAAAATGGTGTATGAATGGTTCTTATTCTTAAACATGACAGTAATAGTATGGAATTATAACTCGTACTAAATTATATTAATAATTATTAGACACTGTTTAAGATGAAATTGTACAAACATTTATTTACAGAAACAATTTATACATAGGTATTCAGTCATTAAAAAAAAGCGGGTAAATGGATGTCGCTCTACTGTAAAGTAGTTTACAAGTGTATTACTGTAATGGATAGTATAAAAATTGAATTAAATGACAATTATATCTTTTTATATTAAAAACGATTCTAAGCGGCGAAGGTTTGTCAGTCTAAAATATTTTATACTATATTAAATATATTGTTATTATTTTTTTTTTTTAATGTAGGTACTTATAAAATAATTGTTATGTTGGTGAATACGCGATACAGGAACGGGTGGCAGTATTATGATAAACAATTCCCTCCTGTTCCTTGATTTTGAAAAAAATGGGGACCAACAAAATAAATTCCAAATTAATAAAATCAGATTCATTATGTATCTGACTCACTTAGTCATTCATAGTAGGTATATATGATTTATTAATATTCATATATTTTTAATAAGTATTAATATAAGTCATTAACGACATTAACTATTACAAATAGAATGTAAAATATACTCTAGAAATTTTAAGCACCCACGAATTCTTTTTAAATTACAATAATATATCTAATATTGTTATTTTTAGTTATTTAATAGGTTATTTCATCTAAATCAGAACTTAAAATAACTATATAAAAAAAAACTGCGTTTGTATAGTTTTTAGATTTTTTTGCAGCAGAATTAACTATACTTACATGGCACTTTGTTTTTAATTTTCAATCCTTAGCTATACAATTTAAAGGTCTTATAAATGTTTAAAAACCAAAGAATTTGTAAATTTTCAATTTATACATTTTTTTTTTCAAAATATTATCTTTAAATGGTTATAAAAAAAAAAAAAATGCATATGCATTTTTAATGTTTTCCAATTACTATTATAATCAACTTACGGGGAACCTTGTATTGAATATTCAAGTCTTTTGACCCAATGAATACAATTTTATTCATATTTTTAAAATAAATACTAAAAATAACGAAAATGTCAAATGTCTATAAATAACTTAAAAATTGTTGAAAAATTTTTTAAATGTTATCAAGTATAAGAATTAATAAAATAAACAATTCGTGTAAATTTGAAGTTTCTACAGTTTTTGAATTTTATTTTATTAATTTTTTTTATTGTTTTTGAATAACATTTAAATAAGAATATTGGTACACGAGAAATTGAGGGAATATCCAATGTTGTAATTAAAATGCTCATAAAAATTTAATTTAACTTTCTGGTAGAATTTTTTTAACTAATAAAAGTAGACAAACTCGTGAAGAACTTTGTATTGAATTTTAAAACCTTAGATTTAAAAAGATAAATTCTTATGAATTTCAAACTCGAAATAAATCAAAAATTTTCGTACACCAATATCAAAATTTGATTTTCTTAAAAATTGATTTTGTGTGAAAATCCCAGTTTTTCCTTAATTTTGTTGTTGTTTTTTTTGGTGCTTTTGAAAACTACTGGGAAATTCAAAATTTGACATTTCCAATTCACTAACTAAATTCACTTTCCAACTGGAAAAGCTACTAAAGTTGAAAATCGAAGCATTATTTCGACAACTTATCATTTACACAGACACACGAAAAAAAAAATACACAACATTGTAAAACCAATACACTCATCGCTCCACAAAGAATCTAAAATATAGTATTTTCCATCTAACAGTATAAATAATACTTTTCTTTGTCTTTCTATATTTACTCTGATACAAATCTCATCACAACTATATATTTTATTAGTATTCAGTATATTTTGTTAAATGAAGCCCATGAATTGAAGACCTGAATAAATACAATACATTTGAAACCTATAAAATGGACATAATATCTTTGAAAATATTTTGCGTTCAGAATTATAAATTAAATAATATTTTTGACATAAAAATGTGAATAGATATTTATAGTAGTTAGTAATAATTAACAAAAATATTGCATAAATATGAATACGATATTGTAGAAATAGATAATATGAAACATAATAATTTTAAACCGGCCAAAAATGTAATATACTTTTATTACCATAAATAAATATTCTTAACATAATCAATAATTAAATATACAGATTTAAACAAAATCGTATCTCACATAAATAAGTAATATGAAATGGTGTGCTTAGAACAATGCCTATATCTTGTTGTGTACCTATTGTACCTCATACCGTTTCTGCACCTCGAGCTACCCTTAATAAATACAAAAATTTTTAAATTCAATTTTTATAATTTTAATTAAACACAATTTTAATCAAATAATTTAACCCAAGATTGTAATATATGGTAATATGGTAATATTTTAATCCACGTGTACATTTTCATTAATATTTATTGTTTATATACGTAAAGTATACCTTAAAAAATAATAATATTCATTTTTATTCACATTAACCGTAAAATATTACATTATTATTTGGACTACTCGTATAGGTAATTAATATTTTTAATCACTGAACTCAATCAACTATCAATAATTTTAATTTTTTTTTTTTTGTCAAAGTAATTATTTTCGTTTTAACCTATTAATCATACATACTTAATACATATAGTTACATTTACTTGTAGGTATTATTAAAAATACAATATTTAAAACAAGTGAACTTTACACATAAACTGTATTACGCCTGAACACCTCGGCACGATCACAATATTAAAACCATACTAGGTGATTGCAATTTTAGTGTGAATAAGATTAACTTCTAAGTATAGAAATAAATCTTTTTAAATACGATATCGTTATAAAAGACAAATCAAATCAAATTATCTATTGTTTTACTTAAACAGTTAAATCATTGTGCGTATCTGAGTTGTATTGTTTCACCGCTACATTTGTCACTGACAGAATACTTTCAAGTTACTACATTTTGTTTAATTCATGACCATTATTGCAGTCTAGATTTATTATCTTAATAATATTACACTAAAAGTATTAATTTAAAATTTAAAATAAATACATAGAAATTTAAAATTACGTTGTTTATTAAAAAAATATTGATATTTATAAAGGCATCATTCAAAGAACAAAAGTACTTCAAACTATAGTATATTTTATTTATATTTTTCACTTCACAGATTTTTCATTTTTTGTTCTGCATTTTTTTTTTTTTTTTGCTGAAACCGATAGTGCAATTGTAATTAAATTCTCGGCTTTAATTATTAAGGTAAAGATATTTCAAATTAATTCATACCTATATCATATTAGGTATGTCATATTATATTAGATATTATTGTTTAATATATAGCTAAAAATGTTGTAAATAATATTTACATAATAATATTATTTTAAGCAAGTGGAGGTTAAAAAATTAACCATTTTTTCAGAATTTTTCCAGTATTTTGATACTTATTCACAGTGACGTCTTTTTTCGCACTTTCAAACAGTAAAAAGTTATACAAGTTTTAAGTGGCGTATCACATATTATACATTGGAAAACAAACTTAGCAGAAGATACTTTATTTGTTTTATTTTTACAATTCCTCTTATGTTTGTTAGGAAATCACAATAAAATGAAAAAAAAAATAATAGAAATTGTGTTTTTTTTTCATGAGATAGTATCTCATTTTTGTTATTAAAATTGAATTATAAAAATATATACATAAATACTTAAAAACGATGTGATATAATTCAAAGTTGTATGTATTTTTAATAAGATAATATTATTTCTATGATTAAAGTATAATAGGATATATATAAATCATTTGAATTCCGCAAGTATATAAAATAACCTTTGAATAGATTAATATACTGCATTTATGAAGGCAAACGGCCATAAGTGTATGAAATGTTAATCAGTTAATATAAACTAAAACGTTACATTATAAAAATAAATAGTATTTTAGTTAAATCAGAAGTCTTGAAAAAATGATAAACAGTTAACATGCAGTATAGTTAAGTCTAAATTCTAAAATATGTTGTTTGCCTACGTATTTGTACTATAATGATTTAATGAATGAAAGACGTTAAAAACATATTATAAAATGATAATTCATAAGTCATAGTATTTTAGAAGATAATAAATGAATCGTATTATATAGGTTTTTGTCCAAAACTTGTCAAATATTAAAAGTACCGCATAATATATACTCTCATTTTTTTTTTTTTTTTTTTAAGATATAGTAATTTGTAATTTTTCCTTGTATCACACAATTGAAATAATAACTGTTTAAAAAAAAAAAAAAAAAGTCCATTTATAAATGTTGTAATACCTACAACATTGGCATAATTATGATAAATCAACATTTGTATAGTTTATCAAATTTATTGTGATCTTATTTAATAGTGCAAAAGATAGTATTTGTCGTAGTATAATTTTTTATTAATACATCTGTTTAAAAATGTGTACATACTGATTTGTAACAGTTCTTTTTTTTTATTAGTCTTAAGCTCAGAAACTATGACCATTAGCTATTGTAGGGGTTACGTTTGAGGTAAGTGTATGGTTGGTATAGTATAGACTATAGATTGACAGCAAGTGGTGCAAGGTTTTTGCAACTAAGAATCCAGGTGGTCACGCATCTGGGAACTAGTGGCAGCGGGTGGTGTGTTTTCTCAATCACGTCACTGATTGCATCAACCACGGCCACGCTAAACCACAGTTCGTTTATATATAGTATTATTATTTAATATATTATAGTAGCACTTTCGTTATATTCATGGTAAATATTTTTACATTTAATACCGCGTAATTCATATTTTTTTAATCAATGAAAAGGTAGTTGGCCGATACAATATGTTACACATACATATTATAAGTAAGTAGTTACAAATTACAACAATGCATCGTAATTCAGGGAATAACCTTGGAAAAAATATTTCGTTATATCCATAGATAATCTTATTTAATCAATTAAATCAATATTTTCAGATGGTATTTAAATATAATGAATTTAAAATAATAATGCAAATTACAATAATTTTTGATTATTTAGCTTAAAGTTTAACTCATAAGAAAAATGAACCTAAAATACTCAATTTATACAAAAATAAACTGATTTTGATATGAGGTTAAACGTGTATTCATTCGTGATTAAAATATTATGATTAATGGTACCACTTTATACCTATAAATCTTATTTAATTAAAAATTGTTAATTCTTATCTTCCAATTTTAATTTGCCTTATTTATTTATATTTTTAAATTTGTTTAAAAACATATGAAATTCATATTAGTATTAAAACTTACAATTCACATGGAGTTTTAATAGTTTTAAACAATTTTTAATTAGTTTGAGCTTATTTATTTTTAAATCCCCTTATTATAAATGTATAAGTATAACAAGGTCTTCAAAATACTTCAGTTATTCAGGAAATGTTTTAATTTATTTTGCTTTTAAAATAACTTTGTGCAATGTCTTGTTTTATTAATAATGTTTAACGTTGACTGGATCCCATTGTTATTCGTACCAATTTAGTAAAACAACTTTTATTTGTATGACCGTCTTTGATTTTTGCATTCGTAAATAATGACATCTTAAATAATAGTGATGTAGGTATAATTTAGGTGAAATCACGGTGACGGTATTTCTTGTTTGTGTTGTGATATAACTTATTATTAAATCAATGATAAATCACAAACTTTAAAAAAACTTAATATGGAGTTTGGTTAAACTCGTTCGTGATTTATATTTTAAATATCTTTAATAACTATTTTTAGACTTCCACAATGCATATAACAATGTTTGATAAAACCAAAAAAATACGTTTTCAAATTAGATACTAACTTGAATATTTAAAAAATAAGATATATCATCAATATGGATTATTGTGCATAGAAATATTATACATATTTTACTAATTGTTTGATGTCATTGAAACACAAACAAATGTCTAGATATTTTCTCACGACCTTAAAAAAATACATAACATTCCAACTTAGTTTTTCACTATTATTACGATAATTGATATTACATTTTGCCAACAATGATAGTCACAAATTATATATATGAACTATGAAGGTATTAAAAAAATAAAGTCTTAACGTATTTTTACCGATTATACCATGACTTAATATTCCTAAGCTAATTTAATTACTAGGTACATATATTTTAAATTATTAATTTATTCAATTCTCTTTTTTTCAGTAAATTTATTTCGCGTTTGATAACATTTGAGTATTTATTATACATACATGAACGTTCTCAATTAAAAGTTTATCTTTAGTGTTAAATATAATAGAAACACGTGAGTGTTGTGGATATAACTACCCTTTTCACTATATTCGCATGCATGCAAACACATTTAGATAATCAATAATTTGATATGTGAAAAAAATAATGAAACAATCAAAATATTTCAACCATATAAATTTCAACTAAAAGATATTCGTTATGTTAATTTGTATAATTATATAGTGCACTATTGGACTATGATATGATTAATATGAATTGTATGCTTAAATATAAATTGCATACAAAATAATAATGTAAAGAGTATTTTATGGCACACTAGGGTCTACTATTATAACTTCGAAAATAAAAAAAATCGTCATGTTTTTAATCAATTCGTGTAATGAAAATCGGTATTCTATATTTATTTTGTAAATTTTCAAACTGATAAGCAATGTTTGTGTTTTCTGCCATAATTGCTAAATTGTTCTTGCCACCGAACTCTATATTTATTACAAACTATAATGAACATATCTATCTCTCATGGAAGATATAAATTACCTTTATTTATTTTATTTACCTACTGTGGTGAGGCCAATATATTATGTGAAAATGAGCTATCAAACGCAGTTGGTTTGCTACCTTGGTAAATCATTTGCTAAAAATCTGAAGGCTGCACGTTGCAAGATGTGCAAACCTCTACTATCCAGATGATTGTATGTATATCATTGTAAAAGTAAAATCGTATCCCTAGAATTTGATCTGGGGAGGGAGGTGGTAAGATTTTCCTACTACACAACCTTACATCAAGATCCGGATTAATAAGTCAAAAACAGCATAGATATAATACTACTATGCACCTAATAAACTCATGTTTGGCAATCCTGGAAATCCGTGAACTGATTTTCTTTTTGTGTACGGGAATAAGTACTGGAGTAAATTCATTTTAAGAACCACTTTAATTTTAATTTAAGTTACGATTGATACAGTTTTTAATCATTGGTAATTTAGTATATTAAATATTTATAGTGTATTGTATACTATTTTTTTTTTTAGATTTTAAAGTATTTTTAAGGTTGTTAAGTTTGTTTTTAAAATTTGTAGTATACTTTATAATACATTTTTAAGGTGTTTATTGAATTTAATTCAGAGCTCTACGAATAATAATCTAAATAAAAAGTTTAATTTGCATACATAAACAAATATTATCCTATATAAATATATATACACTTAAGAAAAATAAATTAAGTAGGTACCAACCAAAAATGTAGGTACATACTATCTTGATGAGAAGTAGTACTGTTCACACAGAGCCTCCTCTGTTGTCGGTTTTAACAGGAAAAAAAAATACACATTATCTTGATAATATTGTGTTAGGTAAAAGATCAAAAGAATGCAAATTTATGTTTTGTTATAAATACTTAACAATAATAATAATAAATTGTTACATTTATCATTTTTTAGTATTGTTTGTATTTTTTAATTATATTGTTTAATAATAAGTTTTATTGTATAGCTCAATTATTGTTACACACTTTAATTTAAGTATTCGGTAGGTTTACAAATTTCACTCAAAAACGTTTCATTTATATAAAATTAAATTAAACTATGAACGTTTTAAACAGAAAAACAACAAATATTTTACATTTAACTTCAACCAAATAATGTATAATTGTATACTATTCACGTTCTGTTCGTTTATACATTCACCGTGCATAGTTGCATGTGTATCGACTAGTGATGGGCACTACCGAATAGTTTACACTATCGAATATCTATTCGAATATTTTTTAAATGACCGAATAGTAGTTTTTAAATAAAAACTATCGAATAGGCTGATAAACTATCGAATAGTTCGAAAGACTATTCGAATAGCACTATCGAATAGTTCGGAAGACTATTCGAATAGCACTATCGAATAGTTCGGAAGAATATTCGAATAGCACTATCAAATAGTTCGAATAAGTTTCAAATAGTTTGATTTTTAATTTTTATGGAGAGGGATTATTCGAATATTTCAATTCGTAAGTTATTACTAGAGCATAGATTTATATGCATTAAAAACACTATCGACGTATTGCTATAACGCTAAGCTGCTTCATATCAAAATATTAACGATTATTATAATGGTTTTATAATCATTGATTTTTTCCAATTTTCAAAATATTAGTACTTATTTGTTTGTTTTTTCCTTAATTTAGAAACGCTTTGAATCAGGAAGTTGATATCGTTGAATAATTATGAATAGGTAGTGTTTTTACACCAGTACATTTATTTTAATAGATATAAACTTATTATGATATTCATTATTCAGAGAAGTTTAAAAATTATAATATATTAATTGGCATAATTCTATAGGTAATACAAGCATTTGAAAAGAGTTATTAAACTTTGGAAAAATAATATGAAAAAATTAAAATAAAGTACTTTTGTTATAATAACATGACAACTATTTAACATCAAAATCGAACTTACGAGGTTATAGATTTTTATATTGGATATAACAATAAACATACATAGAGTAAAAAAAGAAATTTAAAAAATAATATTTATTAATGCTATTTAAATTTTTTATAAATTTCTATTGTATTTCTTCTTAAATACATAATATTTTCGTTACAAATAGTGGAAATTTAGAAGAGTGATGTCTTAGAAAACAGAATATCATGGACGTTAGTTAACTAAAAACTGTCATCTCACTGAACTTTCTGCAATTGAAGTTTACTTAAATTAAATGGTATTGTGTTCGTAAACCACAACAACATTACACTGGCATATTTTTATAAACGTTTAGTAAGCCATAAGAGTTAACCATATGTAATTTAAGAGGAGCCTCGTGGTCTAGACACGACTGAGTGAAATATGATATTTTTGATTCATTATACATTTTATAAAAAAAAATATATATATAGTTACGTAATAAAGTGAGCAAAAATAGGAAGTACTTGAAACTTTAAAAATATATTATTGCATTTTATATACACTATGACATTTCCAAATGCATTTTTTTTTGGTAAATATTAATTTAAATTACAGTATGTTAATTGCTTAATAGTAAAATAAATTGCTTTTATCAGAATATATTATCACAGAATATACAAAATATAAAATATAATATTATTGGCTGACAGACTGTTTTTGCTCAGAATCGTTTTTCGTATAGATTGAAACAATTGAAATTGAAATTTTACAAATCCATCATTGCAGTGACAGTACTAGACAAAAAGATATATAGCTAGTAGAATGTTACCCACTTTCTTGCGTTTTTGAATTTATGTAATTAACTTGAAAAATGCCTATTTATTTAAATCAATAATTAATAACACTATATTAATAAGCTTTTAATGAATATTTTAAATATATAACATATTAAATGCCTACATACGTACTAATATAAGACGAAAATATAAAGAAAACATATTTTAGCTAACCATAATGTTCTAATTTCTATAAAATGAAATTTTATTTTGTATTTCAAGACTAATTAAATCTACACGTATTTTGATTTTAATATTTTAACTAAGTTAAGTAAGACATATTTTTAAATGAAAATACGAAAGTCGCATTCATACATCAATGATACAATATTTGGAAAATAGTAATTACTTACTGTACTTATAATTTATATATACAGAATAAAGTGTTTAGTGACTATGCTACTTGGTTTTTATTTATTGTTAAATTAAGATCTTACGAAGATCATTAACAATATTTTTTCAGGCTTTCTTATTATTTAAGAAAAAACAACTTTTTCAAAATGTATAAGAAAAGAAATTGAACATTTTTTAATGTCTATTGATATCTCAAAAGCGTCAAAATAGTTATTTTGAACATTTTAATATGCGTAGACAATTTTTATATAATTATTTTATTAAAATGTATGTTTTCCAAGGTCATACAAACGTATTTGAGTAACACCAAAAAAATATTCTAAATTTGATTCAACCCAATACGTACTAGTTTTGCGTATAAATTCACATTTTTCCTTGATATTCGTCTTTTTTGTGGAAATGAAAGAATTTGTCTCAAAGGGGATAATAGACTGAAAACAACATATTGTTATCGTAAAATCAATACATTCATAGCTCTGTTCCGAATATAAAATTAGAATTTGGATATAATCATTACTCGACAAAAACATTATTGTGATCATGCTTGGTGAACCATCACATTCTACACACATAAAAATGCTGTGAAGGCATTGTTTAGTTGCGATTCTTTGAGAAAATACTCAAATACACACGAATATAGAGGCTTGATAACGTTTTTAGTAATATTTTCTGAATGCCTTTTCGCAGACTCAATAGAATCGCGACTGTGTACCGGGAGAAAAGCTTTGTGTGATTCCACGCATACTGCACTAGCGATGAACGGTACTGAGGCCCTCATAGACTCGACAATCGTAATATTGTATTATAAATCATAATATTATATATAGCTGCTTCTGTGAAATATACATATAAAGCAATTAACTGTGTGCGACTCGTAAGTCAAAACGCCAACGATAATAATATATAACATTCACATGCGCTATATACACACATATTAATATATTATTATATTTAATTTCGTACAGTCTTTTACGGTTATTTGATAAAAAATAATAATAAATTATACACGATTATGGTTTAGAATTCGGAGTTCTAATAAAAGAGATTTATGGAGAGTAAGTTATAGAATTAAAAAAAAAAAATAATAATCATATAATTAATTCAATCCTCTGATTATTAGTGTATAATTATATTGATGTAGATTATAATATGCTCCAACCACATATTCGTCATTCACGTCTTTGTTCTTATAAAAACTAAACTTTTTAATATTTCTATAACAAGTAACTTAAAAAAAAAAAAAAAAAAACATGAAATTATCAAATGAGCATACAATTAGTGAACAATAAAATGTTTTGGTGATTTGGTTTTACAAATTATTTAGATTTTTTAAGATGGGATAAACGACCCCATGATCAGTACTCCACTTCTTTATTATAATGTATTATAGCCCAGTAATCTTGAAGTTCCCCTTCAGAAAAAAATGAAATTTCATCGCATGATATGAAACTATAATATTATATTATGTAAAGCACTGAGTATCACCGATTCGTGTTCGCCAATGTGTTTCGAACATTCTGAATGGAGCAGTTGGTGGACTCTAATCGTGTCGTATAATCAAACCAACGACCACTTAAAAGATATTATTTATTATCTGAATATTTTTGTAAATTTTTACATGAAAAATTGGTATTGTAGAACCTCAATCATTTGGTTAATTTACCGGTTACGCGCGTGCATTATTACGATCCCGATTACAGTCAGTTACGCTATACTATAATGTTATAATAACACGGTTGACTGGGAGAAAAAAAAAATCATCTCTCGTGCATAATGCTTGGCCTAATACTATTATAATATACCGCCGACGCCAAACAGCAGACACGTGCTCATTTCATTCGTGAAAACGACAGTTCAGCGATTGCATAAAATGTATGGGACTCGTCATCCGTATGCCACGCCACCACTTCTGTGTAGATTATAGTTTTTTTTTTTTTAGAGTTTTTTACAACTCCGTCCCAGGATTTTAATATTTTTTTTTTTTTTTTATTCATTTCACCACGTTTAGCTGATTTAAAACAATACTGTCATCAGATGGCTCTGTATTACTGAATTAGTTAAAATATATCTATTATATTTGGTACCTAATCGAAATCTGATACATCGTTAAAAATAATGATAATCTCTGAACAACCTCAAACAGAAAATGTGAAATTATTTAAAACCAATTGTATTACAAATTCTATAATAGGTACTCAAAAAAATTATTAGTAATTTCTACCTAGTAAAGTATAATAAATTATAAAATATTGTTTTTAATTATGCATCAATATAATATAGGTAACAAGATTTTTGTAGGAACCTACCAACGAACCTATATTGTATGTGGCTTTATATAGATAATCACAACATTAATGTCCCCCTTAGTCTATTTACAATTAACACTTCAAATTAAATCGTCACTTAATTTGTACACATCAATTATGAGATCAGTGGTATCCTATGCCTGTCAAGTATGGTCAGTATGGGCTGCTGCTTCATTGACTAAAATAAACTAAATCCAAATTTAACATAATAAATTTCTGAGGATTTTCCTCAAAACACCATGGTTCATGAGAAACCGTTAAACTCACAACGATACGGGTATACCCTTCACAATACATGGTTAAAGATTCAGAAACTTTCACACTAAGCTAAAAAATTCAGACAGAGCCCATCATTACAACCTAGAAAAAAAACAGTCAAAATACGTTTGTAGCCTCGTCACATTCTCTTAACGGATACACAGATTCATCGTAAGAAGATCAATAAGACTTCATACGCTTATACTATTACTATAATTTACTCAATTATATCACTATCAATAATTCAATATCTCTAGTAATAACTCAATTCATTGTAAAAAATAAATACTTGTAATGTGCTGAAATATTTTATAATATTATAATATAGACGTTTATAATATATTATTCGTTTGTAATTCGTACGTGCCGTTATTAATGTAAGCATTATTTCTATAACAAATAATAAAATATATTAGAGTTAACACAATAACACTCTAATTCAATAGGACAAATTTTTATTTAAATAACAAGCTGAGAATATTTTTATTTTATTTTAAATAGGTGTAATATTTAAAAAAATACACCTTTTTCAGATTTCTGACTTAACAGTCTTTGTCACTCGGATGATTCAGTTTTTAATATGAATAATTGTCAATTATGTAGAGACTAATATACATAATACTTACATTATTTAATAACATTTAATTGAAATATTACTTTATCAAGATTTAATAATAACACAATCATGTGTCTTTATTAACAGTAAGATAATAGTTAGGTAAGCCTTAAAAATTATTAATAGAAGCTTGAAGTTATCAAAATGAAGCATTCAATTAACGAAAGTTATTTATTATTTAATCAATGAATAAAAACGAAAAATAAACTCTAAATCTACAATAACATTAATTTAACTTTATGTTTTTACCCAACAGTTAAGTGTGTTAAATGTTTTTAATTCCTCCAAAATATCAAACATACCATATACGCAGTAGTAGATACCTGTAATAACATAGCCTTACCAATAAAATATTGATCCCCCCTTTCCTCAAAAAGGTAATCCTATCTACGGTACTGAATAATAATATTTTAATCAGAACTCGGAATTCTTTCTGAACACCTAAGATTGTAAGCATCATTTTATATTTATGGAAAATGACGTTTATTATAAATAATAAAAGCATATATTGCACATTGATTTGTACGTATTTAAATACAATTAGGTTTTTAAAATAAATTAGTTGTATGAATGAAATATAATAAGTGATATCGTAATTTAAATATACATATTACTTATATCATGTGAATTGTTATCGTAGCTTTTTTTTTCTAATGGTAACTAAATATGTTCGTGTAAGGAAATTTATTTACATGATTCATTTGTCACGTATAAGTTTGTTTATAGTTTTCAGCAAATTAAATTAGATGTATTTTATTTTATTTAACTTTGAGGTGCTGGTAATTCCAATATTAATAAAAGAAACATACCATTATAATATTATAATAATTCAATCATATTTAAGGTATCAGACCCGGTTCACCCAGTTCACCGGGTCAACTTAATTTAAAAAAAAAAATTAGGCAAAACAACGTTTGCCGGGTCAGCTAGTTGGTATATAATAATATAGTAATTATATAATAAAATTGCATAATCACATGATAAAATAATCTTTTTACTGGGGCCCTCCCTTAGATATTAATATCCAGTAGGTACAATATATACCTATCTATTTCATTCCTAAAAGTTATTAGTTGATCCGCATGCTCTTCGTTGCCCATAAAAAATACCAACTCTATATGACTCAAAATGTTTGTTTAATTCGGTGTTTAATAACTGGCTAGTCATGTTTGAAACTTCCTGTGGATTTATAAATTTAAAAAAAAAACTCGAAAATGTAATATGAATAATGCGAAAACAATTTATATACAGTTTAATTTATTTTTCGCTTTACATTTAAATATTATGAATTGTATTCGATCAAAATGATAGTGATATCTAATTGAAACACGTACATAATTAACATAATTAATAATGATTAATAAATTGTAATTGTTTTTCTGAATTTTTCTATTACTCGTCAAGTAACTCCTTCGGAAAAGGACAAACCTTTAAAATGTCATCGCTCAATATTCGAAGTAAGAAAACTATTACTAGATTATTATTTTATTTGATACAAAACTTAACATAAAACTCTTGGAATTTTATATGGTTTAACTAACGAAATTTGTTTATTACATCACATAAAATAACATTAGATTTTATTGTGTGTAATTTAGGTTAGCTCAGTGAAATTATTTTGAATTATCTTCTTGAATATATGGTATGACAGTTCATATAATATTTTGTTATATTTTGTTTGTACAGTACATTTTCAAAGCTGAAGAATATTATTAAGTTCACTTGGTCCATAATGTACATATTACATATTATATATACTCGTACATGAATTCTTCCTTTCAAATGTATTATTGATTCTTTATATTATTAATTTCTAATAATCTCAGACCGACTAAAATATTAACAGAAGCTAATCACGAACAACTGTGATATCAATAAGATAATTTTGAATTAGAGTCTTCATTAACCTTTCTTGTGACGCTGACACGGTTTTATTCACATTTTTGATTTATAAGGAAGCTCAAAACTAATAAATATACAAAAAAATTCATCTCTGGTGTCAATAAATAATTTTATATAACTTTCTAGTTAGTAAGGTTTCCTTGATTAAAAAAATTATATGATCATGTATTGCAAAAAAAAAGTGTTATAAGAAATAATATTTTTTTTTTTCATTTTTATAATAATTATACGATCTACACTTTTTAGCATAATGAGTATAAGTGATAAGAGACAGAATAAAAAAAAAACACATGGTATTCGTGATTAAGAAGTCACCCACTAGTGACTCTTTGCATGATGGGAAATTTGGAAAGAAAGGTAATAATATTTTTATTTATTTATTTCATTTTTTTTTTTCCGGAGAGGAAGAGTTAGAGTGATTATTGTAAGATATCTCTGCATCATCTCCTTTTCAGTCGATGACGAGGATTATCAGGAAGTGTTAATTTATTTAAGTTATTGATTAGTGGGTTATTATGGTTTGCCAGACGTGAGAAGAATCGCTTGTAGAATAATACAGATTCCTCTTCTACTGATTTAATATTTAGATCGTTGTGGAGTGTTATGTTTGAAATGTATTACGTTAGTGAGTTAGTGAGTTGACGTAGAGTGATATTCTGATAAGATTGTATTTTGTTTAAATTCGATTTCTTGGCCGCGCCCCAGAGTTGAAGACCGTAAGTTCAGATTGGTTTTAAAAATGTTTTGTAAATTAGCAATTCATTTTTAAGCTTGTGTATTTATTTTTTGAAAGCATAGATTTGAGCATACGAGAACGAGAGTTTAAAATTAATCTTTTGGATCTGATGTGTGGATTTCAGGTCATTTTTTCGTCTAAGATAAGGTCTAAGTATTTAACTATATCGGATGCAGGTATAGGTGATCCAATGAAACTGGAGGATTCCACGTTTCAATTCAAGGTGAAGCGATGAATTGACTTGGTGTGATTCAGTTTTATTCTCCATTTGGTGTACCATGATGAAATAAGATTAAGATGAGTTTGTAGATTACCAGAGGCTATTTGGGGATTTTCATGAATTGAAATTAAAGCTTTATCATCAGCGTAATCTGCAACAATTGTGTTTTCGGTGACGGGTTGATCCGAGGCATAGATGTTAAACAATAGTGGAGATAGAATACCACCTTGGGGTACGCCTGCATTGATTATAGCCATTTGTGAGACACAAGTTCCAATGCGGATTTGAAAATATCGATCCGTTTGGTATGATTTAGTAAGGATAAACAGGGGAGGGGGAAGCAGTTTGCGAAGTTTAAAAAGTAAGCCATCGTGCCATACCCGATCGAATGCCTGTGAGATAACTAAAAAACACAGGAACAGTATTATTTACGTTCCAGCAAGGTTGATATAGAATCAACCAGGCGGTGTACTTGATGAATTATGTTATGTTTAGCACGAAATCCGAATTGAGATGAAGGAAGAATGTTATTTGAGATTACATGTGGGGATAGTCGTTGAAGAATAAGCCTTTCACAAATTTTTGAGAAAAATTGTAAGAGGCTTATAGGTCTCTATGAGTCTGGAGAGTCTGAAGGTTTTTTTGGCTTTGCAAGACTATGTGTGACAATTTTCACATAAGAGGGAAATATGATAGACGAAAAATTGCATTAAATATTTAAGTCAAAAGGACTATAGCTTTTTTAGGTAGACATTTTACAACCTCAGCTGTTATCAGGTCAAAACCGGGAGATTTTTTATTTTAATGTTTTAAAATTATATGTTTGACCTCGTTGGGTGTGGTGTATTTCACGGGAGGTCCATTAGGTAACGGAGAGTCTAAATATTTTCTAACATTATCTATGTGCTAAGGGTCTAGTATATCAGCGTGAGGTTGAAAAATATTTGATAAATATGTTTGATATACTTCTGCTTTTTCTAGGTCACTGATAGCTAATGTATTGTTTGCTTTTTTAAGAGGAGTAGAGGGAGATTTATATTTTAATAGCTGTTTAGTTTCTCAACAAAGGGAACAGTCAGCAACAGATATAGGTTGCGCAATTTTTGCTCAAAAGCATTTGCTTTGTGTTTTGCAAGGATTTTTTCAAAGAATTAGCAAGTTTGTTATAGGTGGATTTGTGTGAAGGAAGACGAAAGAGGTGGTATCTTGCTCTTGCTCTGAGTTTTTCCACAATTAAACTACGAATTTCTTCTGGGATTAAAGGGTAATTTAAATTATAGTTTATTAAATTGTTTGAGTTAACAGTTTTAATAGGTTTGATGGCGGCCCACGCTGCCGATTGAGTTAGAGCTGTAAAATTTTTGACAGCTTCGTCGATATCAAGATTAGATTTTAACCTAAAATTTAGGTTTATATTTTCATTTACTAAATCGTGAAATCTGTTTTGATCTGTATGGGTTGAGAATAATTTGAGTGGCTTAGTACGTTCTAATGGCGTGGCTGAAATTGTTAGGAGAACCGAGGAGTGATCAGAGTTTAAATCAAGGATGTTTTGGTACAGAAATGTAGGTTGCTGGGTATCTTAGCGGTAAAAATATCAAGAATGTCAGGTTTTTTTTTAGTGAGGTAGGCCAATAAGTAGGTCCAGGAGGCGAGAGAATATTAAAATTTTTTTCGTTGGAAAAGCTGTGTAGTATGATACCACGAGGGTATAAGATACAATATTAAAATTATTTTTTATTTATTTTTATCTACATGTAGTTCTACTAATAATTAAATAATTAATTTCAATTTAGTTTAATCATGCTTTAAATAGAGTAAATTGAGACTTTGAGGTAATCTTCATTAAAATTGAATGATAATCAATATTTTTATAAGTATTTTATAAAAAAAAAATTGTCAATGAAAAATATCATTGAGTAAAGATAAACTTATACAGTTTATGAAATATATTACCTTATGGTTTCAAAAACATTTTTCACTTTTAATTATTATAACTATTGTGAAAACTATTAATGTTTAATTAGAGAAATCCAAGAATTCTTTACATAATATATATGTTTATATGTTTAAATAATTTGAAAAACAAATTTGTTTTTATATTTTCTATAAATACATTTCAGATATAAGGCGAGTTTAAAAATACCATTATATAATAATTTTATAAATCGGAAATTGAATCTTAATGAACACTGGAATGGTATTGTTATAATTTTCTCAATACATTTTTTTGATTAAGAATCATCTTGAAAAAAATGTTTAAGAAAATGCTTGTTAAACAAGCACATGATCTTTACAATTTTTTTTTGTCAATGATTTAAAAGTGTTTTTCAATTTAATAATATTAGTTATTACACATAACTATATTGGTACCTACCTTGCTAAGGTTAAGATAATACAAATCTATGGTTAAATAAATAATTTTCTATTTCCCGACTTTTGATTATTTTATACAATATATATATTATATATATTTTTGTTTTTTTGTCACCTGTAAAATAAAATATGTTAATAACCAATATAAAGAGTGTGGCGTAAGGGACTGATGAGTTTAATAGAGTCATTAGCCTGAGATAAGATAAGTGCAGGTCTTTATCAGAGGGCTATTTTTAATTCCACGGTTATACCGTTTTTAGTCGTAATCGTAATTATGATTTCGACAGGTGTACATCGAGGTTTCATTGTGCGTGTGTATTACGTAAATAACCATTCTATGATTGATACACTAAAAGCTTTTCATCTAAACTTCAGTATTCCACGAGTCCATGTCCTTCTACTAACATTATTAAGTTTTGGATATGGTAATTAGAAGAAACTGGAAGTACCCTAAATTGTCGGAGACATGGGCCATCAGAAATGCTAAGAACTCCGAAAATGTGCAGTTTGTTAGTGAGGCAGTTGAATACTGTCATCAAGACGCTTTTTCCGGAAAAACGTGGTTGCTTTGGAAATCTCAGGCTGTTCTAAGAGTATTATTTTTCATGAAGATTTGTCATTCCATCGCTATAAATTAATGTTTGTCCAAGAGTTAAATGCTACTGACTGTGATAACTGTAAAAATCTCTGTCAGCAAATTCTTCTGCAAATCCTTCCGACAACATTTTTTTTTCTGTAGTGACAAGGCCCATTCTCATCTTTCTACAACTTTAAATCAGTACAATTTTCGATATTAGCTGAAAATAACTCAAAATGCTCCATGAAAGACCACTTAACTCTCCTAAAGTGATAGTTCGGTGCGCTGTGTTCCAATTTGGAGTGATCGGACCGTACTTTTTTAAGGAGAAAAAGATAGTCACTGCCACATCTACTTGTTACGTTGTTATGTTAAAAACTTATCTGCAACAAAATTTTGATGAAATTGCTGATGAACATGGTTTGAGAGATGTATAGTTTCAACAAGACGGGGTTATAGAACACACCGCTCGAATTTTACTTGCAGCTGTTTGTTGAAAAATATTTCCTGGGTGATTAATCTCTCTGAGGGATGACATAGGCTGGCAAACATGTTCCCCCAATTTAAACACGTGCGACTTTTTCCTCTGAGGCCACCTTAAGGATAAGGTTTTCAGACAGAAATTGTCCCTATACCATAGACTTTAATGCATGAAATTAGTGGTTGTGTTATAATACTGTAATACAAATCAATTACCAACGTTTTGAAAAATGTATAAAGACGCATATATCATGACGATATACACAGATGAAAAATTACGTCTTTCTGAAAAATGTACAGTAGGACATGCGGACGTTAAAACTAAACGATTCTTCAGGTTAAAACGATTTGATTAAGTAAAGTGCACGTAACAAATCTCGGAAAAGTTAAACCCTAGTTCGGATATTTAGTGCCATCTACAGCTATCGTATAATAAAATTATACGTTTGTACACGGAAAACGTACACACTTTTCATTCACTGACTACTTCAAAAACTCGTAGCAAAACGACTACTATTTTTTTCGACATAGTTATTATTGATGCGTGAAAGAAATGCCAATGTTTTTCCTATATTCTCATGCTTGGTATGGAACATCGAAAAGGAAATAACAATAAGAACAGACGCTACGGCGCCGCTATAAAATTTTCTAACGACTAGCCGCCTCAACGGACGGACGCATCAAGAGAGACCGGATGAAAGGGATAGCAGGGCATTTTTTACCATTATTTTATTTTATTTGATATTTATTTATTTTTTTATATTCATATATAATATACATTCGAATGAAAATTGTTATTATTTAAGGGTGTGCCCGGTCGATGCCGATTTGGCCGGGAATCAAATGAAACGGACCGGGTGAACTGCGTGTGGTAGCGTCGAATGAATGGGGCGATAAATAATATCCGCGCAATATCAGCCCCCGGTGGGGTATGAATAATTGTAAGTTGCACATCATGTGCATGAGCGATTGGGTAGAAAATAAAGGCGAATGGTGGTGAACCACAACTGTGTTGTACATACCATGAATGTGTCAAAATATGAGCAATGTGAATCACTACTGTAGGCAGAACAAAATATTATGTTCGAAAAACTACTCGTCCAATTCATGGACACTGAAAAATAAATGATAATATAAAAATAATAATCAAATATTTATTACGGGCCAAAAAAATTATATCATTGTCTAATAGTTAATACATTGCAGTAGATCATAATCCATCGTAATATTAGTTTGCTATACGATTAAGTATTTACTGAAATTGTTACTATACTAAATTTTTAACCAACTGTTGTTTCGTAAAATACAGCTATAATAAGTAATTTTTTATCAAAATTATCTAGTCTTTGCCCTTTTGTCATAAACATTTTTTTAATAGTTAAATTATATTTTTTTTCCTAAAGGCTGTTTTTTATCAGTATAGATTTTTTTATTTTTCATATATATATGAGGTCTTTCTATTATGAGAACTATTACAAAAGCTATGAAAACATAATAATCATTAAGTTGCATAATAAATATGTTTAAAAGTGTACAAATATTTAAATTGATCCAATATACTTATTTATTTACTTACATGTAATACTATGTTTGATTCCTTATGAAAGATTAAAAAAATAAAAAACACAAGCGTTCATTTTATTTAAAGTATTTTTTAATTTATTAAGGTTAAAAACAATAATAATTTTAAATCTAGATTGGATAAAGTAATGTAACTAATTTAGTTCATTGGAATTCAGTAAACTTTAAACTATTTGAATTAGAATAAACTTTACAATATAATGTTATGAACTGATAATAAACTCGCAATAATAACATTTATATTGGTATTTTGAAAAACTTTTAACCAAAACTTCTTATTTTCTCATCGTGACTAATAACTATATATTTTCTAATATATAACCCCGATCTGTAAATATTTAGTCTATCGTTGTAGTTGTATAAAGAATATATTTTATGTAGTATAATTTTTTTATACAGACATCAATATGTCACAATAGTACAGTCTATTTATTTATTTATTTATTTATTTTTATTTTTTATTAATATTTACAATTAGACATTCCTAGCCGATAGGCTAACTACATCTATGGATAATAAGTAATATTCATTTTTTGCTATTTTAATATGATAACAGTATAGTAGTGATATAGTGATAATAACAATAGTAAGACGACGATAGCAATAGTTAAGATTGGTTAGACATAATGTAGACAAAAATTTTAGTGTAGATAAACAATAATTACATATTTACATTCTAGTTTATGATTTAATTAATAGTAATTAACGAATAGTACAGTCTATAACAGTGTTTCTCAACCTTTTTGATATCACGGATAATAATATTTTTTTCATGCGGAACCTCTTTGAAAATTATCTTTAGGAACATAGGTTAAGAAACGCTGGTCTATAAAACGATCATGAAATCTTCAAAATTTAGAACCATATTAACTGTCCGAAATAATACTGTTGTTATATAAAATTCTCATACTAAAAACTAAATAGAATATAAAACACCTAATATTTATTTCAAATGGTTAAAGAGATTATTTAACTACTTTCTTGTCAAATTAAATTTATATAAGCCAAATAGAACATATTTGGATATGGGTAATTGATTAATGTGTCAAATTTTGATATTACGGATTTCCCGTTTTCCACTGTCCCACATATACTAGCTGTTATTCTGCGTTCCTACATGGTATAATAATATTATGGTTAATCCACTGAGTCCATTTAAACATTACAAATAATCAATTGATGGATATATTGGGGTTAATTAATAAATTATTATTATGTTCAGTTGAATCTATAACATTATTAAAATAATGGCACTTAACTTATTATAAGCAATTTGCATCCAATAATATATACGGAAGTACTACCTGAAGTCTGAATCTCGGTCTGAATAGTAATTTGACAAAACGTATCTGATTACAACGGAAAAGAGTGTTGTACGTAACAAAAAAAAGTATTGCGTATATTAAATGTTTTAATATAAATGATTACGGTCTAGTCTTGAATTTATTGAGTTATTAAGAAGACGTCAATTACCTGCATGTCATGTATGTGTTTAAGTAGCTAACATGTTTAAACATAGAAAATCTATGTCTCTATCTAATATAGATATTCTATATGATTTATTTATTGTTAATATTAAAGCATATTTGATGTTACGTAAATAAAATTTTTCTCTGTAAATAAATTTTTGATATAATCACAACCAGTCAGGTTTTAAAATAAAAAATAAAAACAAGCTAACTTAACCTAATCTAATCGGGTACGATATACTCTTAAGATGATATCAACGCACTTATTGTTTTCTGTCTACGGCCCAAATGCAACATACCAAACTTACGCTTAGCTAAACTTACTATGTGTTATTAGTTTTAGTATTAGAGTGAATTCACCTATTATCAAACTCTTCCCTACGATAGATTTCTTACGATATTTAAATAGCCAACGTAGAGAAACAAAATAATGTTCTTAACTTAAAGTTTAATAATAGGTGAATTCACTCACTATTAAAAGTAACAACATAGGGTGTGCTAACATACATTTTTTTTTTTAAGATGATTCCAAATATTTTATTAATATTGAAGATAATATAAAGTTTCATTTCATTAAACATACATATGCATATCATACATATCAAGGATAATAGTATGTGGTCGGTTTCAGTTACATGTGTGAAAAATTACAGCATAAAGATTATCCAGATGTAGAATTATCATATTTAACTCAACACTATTGAGCTATAAAGATAGTGATCTTACAAAAAGCTTTTTTTTTATGGTCGTTATACTAACCAACATTAATCTTTATAAATGGTATCATAATATAATATATAGGTAAGTAAAAAATGACGTAATGTATAAAAGTTAAAATGTCAAAACTAAAAATGAACATATTGATGGTTTATTGTCTATTTCTATTAAATTACTGCGATACTAAATGTATAGTTAAATTTCACAAGCTTTAATGTTCAATGTTTGTATCTACTCAAATGCGTTGGTATTCACCACATGATTTCTTTTAAACTTTGATTAAACTTTTTGGGCACCTCATCACAATTGTGTTATATCGTTTAAATTTGTTGTGACTATAGTCATACACAGTTATCCTTTATTCCCCATTATACTATAACTGGATATATCCAGTTCGAATTATGTTAGGTATAGATCATATACCTCATGGTAAACCCATGCCAATTACACCCTTATTCGAGTCAGGGAAAAGACTACCATTTATAATATTTGTTGTTGTCCAATTTCTACATCATTCTTGTATGCTATGAAGGTATGATTTTTTTAGTTTATTTGGTATAGTTTAAAGAAGTTTTCTTTACAGAAAATAAACATATTGTGTAGAAATTAAACCAATGCAAAAGAAATAAAACACACGTTATTTAAATGTTCATAAAGATATAGAAATAAATGGTAAACGAGTAGGGTGGTGATACCATCTTAGGTAACTAAATTTTAGAAGATAAAATTATTGATCAAGGCCTAAAATAAAAATAATCCATGATATGGATTTCATTCATAAATAAATTATTTGTTTCAAAATAAAAAATGAGAAATGGACAAATGGTAGAGAATTTAATCGGTTTTTAAAAGTTAAATCAATCCAACCATATACCATATATATTATGCGTATGATAAAAGTACAATCTTAGATCATATTATAAACATAAGTTTTGCACACTAACATTTTAAGAAAACATTAAAAGATTATATAACTTTTATAATGTTATTCAATATAAGTTTAGAATAATGAAAAACAAGAGTTTTTTGTTTTTCTTTAATAATAAAATATCGTAAGATAATTTTGTAAATGGTGACGAGGGTAATATTACTTTCAGTAGTATAAAATTATTGATTTTGCATAAACAGTCTTTAGTTTTAATACTTAAACATAGGAAATATATGTTATGTAAAATGTGCACAATAGGGTCAAGTTTTGTTGAGAGAAACGTGATTAATTATTATCCAATAGATGGTATGACAAAACCATTTGAAATTGTATATAAACGACTCTATCTGGGTGTGGAAAACACTGACAATTAAATTATTAATGAAAACATACAGCGGATTTGGTCAAAAATCGTATACCTCATAACATATTTAATGGGTATATAGCGTACGCTGTACGCCGAATATCGTACATAGTCTGCATATTACATTATATATATATATATATGTGTATGTGTGTGTGTGTGTGTGTGTGTGTGTGTGTGTGTGTGTGTGTGTGTGTGTGTGTGTGTGTGTGTGTGTGTGTGTGTGTGTGTGTGTGTGTGTGTGTGTGTGTGTGTGTGTGTGTGTGTGTGTGTGTGTGTGTGTGTGTGTGTGTCTGTGTGTGTGTGTGTCTGTGTGTCTGTGTGTCTGTGTGTGTCTGTGTGTGTCTGTGTGTCTGTGTCTGTGTATAATATTAGATATTATTATTTATATAAAGGTCATGATTTAAAAAAAATATACACATTACATATTATAATATATTATAATATATTCGATAAAATTATTATTTGGTGAAATGATCGTGTAGTGATCCCTCACTAACGCCTATATTTTGAGTTCGACGACGTTGGACGACGATCAAGTGTTTAAAAGGAGAAGGTTACAGAGTTTATAAATAGTACAATGTTACAAATTATAATTAAATGTTTTTTTTATTGATCGCAAAAAATAACATCGACAACAAAGGCCATTAGTTACAAAGAAATTAAATGTTTATTGAGTTAAAATAAAATAATATAAATTTTAGCACAGAATGAAAAATAATATAGAAGTTAATAATCTATTCACTAAAAATAATGGGAAGGAACTTAATCTGGAGGCTATGTAGAGTACGCGGACTCTACGACCAGATAAGTTCTACACGTATGGGAGATGATTGAACTAATTACCTATAATTCTGCTATGGACGAAGTCCTGTATTTATGCAGAATTTGGGTGGCTAAATTGTTACACGTAAGATGGAGGTCAGTCAAAAGGTACCGACGTGGTTGTTATTGCCAAATATAGCTGAAAGTAGTTCCTATTCATAGCTTTTTAATAATCAAATATGTTCAATGTTCATGAATTGTAATAAATCAAAAATGGTAATAATATTATGTGGTTTTTCACGTACATGCTCCTGTAATCCTATAAAACTTAAAATAGTAAAGTGACTACGTCAGTTTAGTATAGTATTTCTATTAATTTGCAAGAAATCTGAAATGGTAATAAATTAAAGTTGTTTTGACGTGGTTTTTGACTCTTTGTTAGGTACTAATGTATATTATTTATTTATTTATCGCTACATTGTAATATTTAAAATAGTAAATTGACTTATTCAGTAACAATCGTCTCAAATTTATGAACATGCAATTATGTCAAACATCGATGAATGAATTGCAAATGCCTGAGTATCATATTAATTTATAAAGTTGTAATTGTCATTAATATTTTACAGTGCAGTTGGTCAGACAATCAGGTGATGAGTTGAAAAATATTGGTTATGACAGTAAACTGACAGAGACGGAAATAAATTAATCAAATCGAGAATAATAAACAGCTAAATACGCCAACGATTATATTATGGTTCCTATGCAACCATATTACTGTAATAATATGTTCGTCACTGAGATATGACCAATAAATCCGATTTATCTTAAATTTGTGTTTACGTACAAACTAATGAACATGTTTTAATTTTCCTTATTTATTTTACAACACATATTTATGAAAATTTTTTTTTTAAATTGTTTCACACTTTAAGGTACCTAATTAATAAAATAATAAGTGGTTCTAATTAGATAACATTTTAGTTAAGTTAATATGTCGACTACTAACAATTCATTAAGATAATATATTTATTATTACATACCATTTAACAAAAAAACAAAAAAATCTTGTCAAAAATAATAGTTAGGATGTTATATAGTGTTTAAAGTAAAAGAGCTAATTTCTTAAAAACAGTAATCACCTGGTTATTGCATGAGATACAAAGTCTGAGCTTCGTGCCAAAATATCTATAGTTAAATACACAGAAAATATCGAGATAAATAGCTCGCAGTGTCACGATGAACGGATTGTATAGAATATAATAAAAATACAAATGAAAATTTTATATCAATTTATGCTATATTATTACAGACTTCGAGAAAATATCATTGTCGATTGAATAAAAAAATAAAATAATGCTATTTATGTATAATGTATATATTGTGATTTTTCATGGAAAATAAAAATAGTATTCCCATCGAGATTGAGGTACTTCAAGAGTACAATTGAACACGTAGAGCTCAACACTTCCATGTAATGATTAGAGTGCTAAAAGCTGATATAATTATGATAATTCCACAGTCGTTTCGTTTGATGAGTATTATGATTGCGTTCACTGGTAGATTGATTATGTAATTAATATTATTAACTGTATATTACGAATTACGATTAAATTTTAAAAAAGAAAAATTGTGAATACAATTAGGCAAACATATAAAAAACATTAACAACAATAATACTAAGGATTTTATTGAACAGAATAATTAACCATAAGCTATTATACAATTGGTTGGACAAAATACCATAATATATTATATCTAATAAGATATTAAATAAGTTTTCATTGCACATTACATTACCAATCTCAAAGACATTCTCTATTTTCATGTTGTCATATTTATAATATGTAATTTGTCACAAATGTTTAGTCTATAGAAACGTACACTATATTTGGTAAAATATGATATTTAAATACTATATATTCCTCAGAAACAAACAAAAATGACTGATTGTTTATATAAATATTTTAGTTGTGAATTTGGAAAGTAAATTATAATTAAATATCGATTTTAAAGAAATTTATGTAATATAAATATTTTTAAGTTATTATTTGTAAACCATAATATATGCACGTAAAAAAGATAATGTCTTCTACTGTTGAAGCTTGTGAGTTATGGTTAATAATAATAAAAAAATTGATTTATTCATTTGTTTTTATTTATTGTATTTTATGAAAATTAATTAAAATCAGAAAGACATGGACAATATAATACTATAATAAATTATTTTAAAAGCAACAAATTTTTGTAATCTAATTAGTAGAGATACGTTGTTAGGTTGTAAAATATTAATATATTATTATAAAGCACATAATATCATACACTGAAAAAAAATATCTAACTAAATCTATGAGTTGATTCATATTTTCAATTTTGGACAATAGGAGTACACGCAATTTATTTATTATAAAATAATTACAAATTCAATACACGTACAACAGGAATTATAATTAATGGCGGACGGTTTACACGTGATCATCAAATATTTATAGGGCAGCAAACCATATTTAATAAAACGATATCCAGTAAAATTACAAGATACGTGTGTTACAATGATTTTTTATGGTCTCCACTTTCCAGATGTTTTTTTTTTTACTTTTAAACATGTTTTTACGTTAAACAATTATTATATTGGACTACGTAATTCATTGATAACAGTATTAAACGGGTGCTAAACTATGTTATCGGTAAATGTATAATTTGTTTTTGCTTAGTACCGCTAACAATACAAAGCATTAACCTATATAATTTATGAACAATAACACACTTCATCCTTTTACATTGCAAAATCTATCAAGCAGATTATAAACAAACAGACATCAACACAAATTTCATCAATATTAAATTACATTTAAATATATAATTTAACATTGGCGTGATAAATATATATTTTATTCAACAAACTTATCAACATAAATTGCTATTATTAACATTATATAAAAATAATCTGAAACATATGTTTGTTTTTAAAATATTTTATTTTTATTTCTGTATACTGAATGCGTAATAACAAACAATTTGGTTCTTCAATAATGTATGTAAAAACTTTGACTGTAGTAAACAATTTATTATTACAGTTAAAACTGATCGAGCGATTTGTTTGCATTATTTTTGATGTATAGTATATATGTATGTATGTATATAGCCATATAGGTACACTAAACTTTTTGAATAAATCTTAAGAATTTATTTTTGTTAAAAAGTCCACTTCAACGGTATAAGGAGATTGATCAGAAATTTAAAATAATAGTTACTTGGATTCTTTAAACTAATTTATAACATTACACTAAAATACTACAATATACTACTCCAGAAGCAAGATTGGTCATAGTTTTTAAATTTTGAGCAAAAACGAATGTTTTTTTTTACGTACCTATCTGTTTTGTATAATAATCTATTTATTTCTTTTTGATTAGTATTTTTTCGGGTGGTTTCATACTACAGTATTATAATAGCTATATTTGGAACTTCTTGCATAGTCACCACTATTGGAGAAGGGATTATGTACTCCGAATATTTCCATATGCCTCTTAGATGAAGAACAACAAGTCTCAGAATTGTGTTATACACAAAGCTAAAAACCAACTAAGAATAATAATTGTAATAATTACTATTGCAAATTAATCCGTACAACAACGTTTTGTGTAGTTTTGATAAAATGGGAAAAGGATTAAGTTATAAAGTAACTTTATTCTAAAGTTGATTTTAGTTATAGCTTTAATCAACTAACTTAGAAATTAAAAATCAATTTACAATTACTTAAAAATTGAGCTTTAAAACTTACAATTTATTCAGTGTAATAAGGTGAAAATGGGGAATAATTGCAAACACGTGTAGAGACTTAGGTTGGTTTAAACCGACAATTTTATTTATATTTTGTGACAGTATAGAATTGATGGAAACATATGTTGTTACAATGTCAGTTTATCCTAACGCATTCTGTATTAAAAATGTAATAATGAAAAAACCAAGTTTTCTAAAATGAAATTATTAACTTATAATAGAAACTAATTAAATTATTTAAAAAATAGTATATATAGTGAATAAATAATGCGTGCTATTGATTATAAACTATGTTTTATTTTTTTTTCTACAAGTACTTCTATTACAATGGCATTTAAGTCATTTTTAATTTAATTTAATAGAAATCAATAAGATATTATGGTATTTTAATCAAATATTTCCATTTTATATTTTGTCCGTGTTTTTACTTTGAAAAAAAAAAAAAAAACTAATCTTTAATATACAAAATTATTATAAATAACATTACCATGATGAAAAATTATATATTTGTTTCAATATAGACTTCTGAAATTCCTCCTATCTTTTTCACTGTTTATTTTTGTCCAGAAACGAAATATTCTTATTTTGGTGTCTTGTGTGAGTACTGATTAAGTATATTATACTCTGTTTTATTTGAAATTATTATTTGTTGTACATTGAGAGAAAAATTATTTTTTAAAACAATAGTGTCAAAATAAAATCCTTTTTTTATCGTTATAGCATTAACAACAAGGTTATTCGCATACAATTAAGGTTTAAATTAAAATTATAACGTAAATATTAATAACGTGTACATTATAATGTACATTGGGTGACTTTTAAAGTGGTATAAGATTATATTATTAAGTTGCATACTTACTTAATTCGATATTTTTTAATAAGTTCATTATTTTTTTACAGTCAGCAAAGGATCCTATATATTATCATATATTATCTAAATATAATAATTAGCATAAGTACTATTAAAGTAATACACTTTTTAAGAACACTCTTTCACCGTTGTTAATATTTTAATATTAACCAATCTTTAATTTGTATATTTTGCATTAATTTTTAAATAAAATAAAATACATTTTCCATTTTTGGTAGATGATATTGGCATAATATTTATATAGTTATATAAATACTTATTTGTCGTGTTTCAGGGCGATACAAGAATGCGATGCTTATCAGTGGTACTTTAGCTGTCCAACTGAATTTATAAACCTTAGCGGATGACCTTCATACATTTCAGGGAAATGGTACCAAATTTGTTTTTAGTTGCACTGTTTATCAATGGTAAGTTATACATCTATTTAAATATTTAAAATATAAATATTATATTATTCATTAATATTAATTTATTGTTATGATGTGGTAATTATAACACATACAAAAAACGTGTTTCAACCAACTATATATTCCCTTATAGTTGAAAAAACTACTAAAAATAACCACCCAATAGCTATTGGCCAACTAATATTGGCTAAAATATATGGCTAATGTTGCCACAGATTAATTGATAAATGGTAATAAAATAATAATTTATTGTTGTGAAATGAAAATTTCTTTCTTTTATTTTTTGATTGAAATACAATATCTGCGTATAGTTGTTTTATAATTAATAAAGTTAGATACACATAAATGCATAGGCTATTTTTATTCTTATATACCCTAACACCAACTTCTGATGTTTTATATAGAAAAAAAAAACTATTAAAAATAAATTAATCTTTATTTTAATTTGAAGTGAGTTAAAGGTTAGGTTATGCTAAGTAAATAATAGAAATTAATATATAATACATATTAATACTTATTATAACCTAACTTATAAAGTACGATTGAAAAATATAATCACTTTTGTCGGATCTAATTTATAAATTTTCACTATAAAGGGTTTAATTTAAAATAATCGAAAAAATATAAAATTAAAATAGTTAGACGCCTAATTGTTTAGAAATATTATAATAGTTAATAGTCATAGGTTAATTACTATTGCATAAAAAAATCATCATATTATGGATGCATAGCTGTAATAATTAAGTAGTAAATATTTTTCTCTTCTTTTGTCTTAAATATGTATATATCATTAGTGAAATACAATTTCATTGTATTGTATTGTATTCATTGTATGAATTTATGAATTCAGTTACATGGATTTGTGTACCAAAATAGGTTACTTTTTATAATTTTGAATTTATAACCAACATTTTAGTTTCTTCAAAAGAGTAGTTTTGAATGATTTTCAACTTTTCAACAATAATATAGGTTTGGTTGATATGGAAACTATATTTAAAATTCTTATAAGTTATCACCTAATATAAGCTTATAAAGAATGTATAAGCTAATGGCCTTTGTCGCCGATGTTTATGAAAACAATAAAAAAAGAATGTATAGTTTATACAATTTTCTGAATATTTTAAGTTCATATATACTATATAAATTATGAAATTTATTTTATTTCTTTGTTAAACTATTTTTAAGGATTATCCTAAATATATTTTGATAACTAAGAAGCTCATTAAATTCTTAATTTATAAAAATTACAATAAAAAAAAAAATAAAATCGTCTGATTAACAATTTACTATAAAACAAATTTGGTTTTCATTTAATAAAGTAGGTTTGCATCATCATTGTAAGCTTCTTAAATTATTATAAAATACATACACCTATCTATATTTTTGAAAATTTGTTTCGTTAAATATAATTAATAATAAAAATAAATTGTATTTTAATAAGTTCATTATTAAATGAAAAAAAATGAAATAATAGAGTAAACATGCATCAAGAACCACTCAGCTGTTTGATGAAATATTATAAATAGACATGGTTAATGTTATGCTATTGTAGTTTTAAATGTTTAAGATTTATAAATTAATTTTTAACAATAATATTTTGTTCGTCAAGTTAATCAATACTGTATATTATTAAATAATTTTAGATAATTTATTACATATAATTGTTTTCTTTTTTAATTCAATTTGATTTAAGCTTAAGACAAAACGGTCGTTGTCATCCTATATAATATTTAAATGATCGATGCTGTGGCAAGATTGCAACTTGCAAGACGCATTTATCAAATACCATCAGAGAAACAATAAGAGCTTTTGGTCACAGTTTTAACCCTTGACAAGTGAACTAAAGAAGGACATGAGCAAAATAACAAGTAGTATCTCATACAATAATATGCTCACAGTATATAATAATTTCAAAAAACTTTTGTTTCCGATCACCCGGTACAGGGCCCATATTATATACTATTATATTCTTTAATTCGTTATTAGAGACAAGGCTGTCATTGGAAAATTCACTGCTACATTTTCCTGCACGTTAATAATGAACATGGATCGATATATAACAACGGAAAATAAAGTTATTTCGTTAGATTTCGAATAGAAGTTTTAACCCTGTCAAAAATGATTTATAATTCATTTTTGTTTACCCGAATGCTTTATACTATTATATCACATGACGATATTATTATACCAAAGAGTGGATGTTTTAATTATTTTTTTATTTTTTTTTTAAGACCCTTAAACCATTTATTATTTTTCTTCTTATTTTTGTATAACCATTTATAAACAAATTAGAATCTAATTTGTTTATAATCTAATTATTAGATCATTGTAAACGTTTAAAAATCAATTATAAATTATAATTGATTGATATTTATTGTATATTATAATAAGGATTTTACTATTAAACTATTTCTACTGTATATTAATATGTTAAAGAATAAATAAATAAATAATTGATCACCAATAGTTTAGTGTTGGACAAGCTTTACGTAAAAAAGTTAAAATAACCTTTAATACAGTAAAATAATATATATATTATACATGTTACATACAATGTCCGGAATTGTATATTTCGAAATTTGTACAGTGATTATTGTTCACATCGCGAATTGTACAATGTTGCTGTACAAAGTAACTAGATTGTACAAGTTTCATTATACAATTCGCGATGTGTACAATAATCACTGTACAAATTGCGAAATGTACCTTCATTGTTCAAATCAGATGATAACTGCTAGTTTTAAAGTCTTAATTATTATTAACAAATAAATAGAAATACTGGATATTTTAATATAAAGTTATATAAATTACAATATAATAGGTGGTATTTTTTAAAAGTATTTTCTTAACAAATATTACATATTAGTATATCATATAAAATTTTTTTTTTTAATTAATATTATTTTCAACTTCACTCATTCTGCCCGATTATATATCACACTATTATAAGTTGAAATATTGCAGAAGTTCCGATTACAATGCACTAGTCCGTATTGAAATCTGTTTAAATTATATTTCTGAACGACTCAACGACAGTACTTATTGTAAAGTAGTTTAGATCAACTTTATCATTTTTATTGCATTATACCATTAATAATATGTTAGATTCCACATAACGTGGGAAAAACAACTCATATGACTATACGAGATGAAATTATACATCTTATTATAGATTCACGTATTTTATTTCATATCACAATGTGTACTGTGTACACTGTACAGTGTACAGTAACATGTAGTTTTATACGATTTGTAATTTTTATAATATGTTTTTAAATTTTGAGATTTGTTCGATGATTGTAGTATACTAATACGTAAAGACCAGGAGCATCTAATCATATATGATATACTAATATTTAATATTTGTTAAGAAAATACTTTTAAAACATACCAATTATTAATTATTATATTGTAATTTATGTTTTTAAATGTTGTGATTTGTACAATGAAGCACATTTCGCAATTTGTACAGTGATTATTGTCATATCACGAATTGTATAATGAAACTTGTACAATCTAGTTACTTTGTACAGTAACATTGTACAATTCGCAATGTGTACAAAAATCACTTTACAAATTGCGAAATGTACAATGAAACTATTTGTATAATAACTAGGTAGGTGATATAATTTTAGGTGGTTATTCAATAAAAACATTAGTTTAACATGTCCAATTTATTTATTTTACATCCACGAGTAGTAACATTGATCTAAAAAATATATATACAGCATAAACTGTTTTGTCGACTTTCATATTACCTTTTAGATTCTGAGTGAAGCTATAACGTTTGTATTTGTTTGACAATGATTCCTTTTTTTTTTATTCAATATCTATGTTGTTTTTGTCATCGCCTTTTAGTTCAGTACCTATAAATGCCAAACTACAACATTGTGAATGACTTCTAGAACCAAATTGGATCTTTTTGAAACTTTATGTAGTAAAAAGTAGTATATTCTCTTTTTAAAATAATTGGCAAAAAAAAACAAAAACAAATTTTAAATAACGGAATACTATACTAACGCATCACCAGTTTATAAAATAATCGATTTTGTATTTTATTGCAATTAAAAAATAAATTACTATTGACACTTGACATTACTTAAATATTTATACTAGCCTTTTTTTTACTTACAATAATTTTCAATATTTTGGCTCTTTTTAAGCCATTTACAAACGGTTGAATACTAGACATATCTAGTTATTTTTAAATTTAAATTGATATAGTCCTTAACTAAGTCTAACTTAAGATATTTTTACAGAAATTGAAAATATATAGATGTATATTATCATAATGCACATTTTTATTATTCATTTAAATACTTAAAAATTGATATTTATTTTGAAATTAAAAATACGTAAAATATTTAATTTTTATAGATTATAATTATTGAAAATTTATTTTATAATATTTGATTTTATTTAGATTTATTTTACATTATATTCCTTAAGCATTTATTTTTCTGGAAATTAAAAAAAACAGTTAATTGTGAGACCAAAATATGATGCAAAATATATTCGATTTTATTTGTGAAAATTGATAATTAATTCCACACTCTTAAACTTTCAGTATTACTCTCAGAAGAATAAATAATTGGGTACTAGTATTAGTTCAATAAAATTATAACATGCATTTCTTAGAAATATCGAGTGTCATGTTGTCTCTTATTTTACTAATGCAATGATTCATGTTTTAGCTTAAATTTAACATTTTATCCATTAGCTCAAAGTTGACATCATACACACAATTTACAAGCAACCCAACTATTTTTCGTTTTAAAATGTTTTATTTGAAAATACCTGCATAAGCAGTGGCCATTATAGTATAGATATAGATTAATTTATTGTTTTAATAATAACAGTAACTGTAAAATTATAATGGTTATGGGAATAAGAATCGAGGCCTTGATTGAGCGGTTCAGCTAACGGTTGTAAAAGCTATTTGGTTTTCTCTGGCCTATGCATGATGTAAACTCTGCAGGAGGCGCATATCTGATTTTTTTTCACTCCCAACACTTGACTTTACTTGAATAAGAAAATAATAATCACATGGATATTGATGATGTATTGCATAATATGTTGTAATAACTCTGTAAACAATCATTATTTTATTGTTGTATTTGAATTTTGTAACTTGTGTAGCACGAGTGTTAGTAAAATAAGAACGGCAGAAAAATTACTAATATTTGTTTTTTTTATATAATTATGAAATTTTTTCAATTGTTTTAAAACAATTTTATATTTGAATACCATATCACAAAAGCACTGTATTCAGTATTCTATATTAAAAATTAAATTTCTATATCATGGCACATTGATTTTCATATAAAAATATATAATTATTACATGAAATAATATAAAATGCAATCGTGTTCGGTAAAATATATGACCTATAATAATAAATACATTGAAATCTCACAACATGATGAACAAAATTGAATTAATCGACTAAAATCATCACTAAATTAATACAATTTGGTGAGTAAATAACAGTTAGATTAGTCAAAATAGTAATAAATATCAAATAATATGCATACATTTAGTGTATGATATTATCAAATGAACTTCTCATCTTGATAAAACTATCCATGAATAAATTGAGCAAATAGTACATTTTTACATTATAATATTGACGCCATACGACAATTTTAACATGGTTTAAAATTAATAATTTGATTCAATGACTGGATATAAATATGCACCAACTTATTAAATATTAGGGTTATTTTTACGCAGAAAAAAAATTATTTTAAACATTATAAACTTTTTGGAATTTCCCAGTTTTATGTAATATCATACAAATAATCGATCCTTTGCGAAAAGTAGATATATTATTATTATGACTTATTATAGATTTTAATTACAAAACTGACTTATTAAGGTATAAAATAAAAATGTATTGCTATTTTGAAATAAGTAAATACATAAGATAATATGAAAATCACCAAAACCTATATTCATAACTCCTGAAAGTTTATTTTACGTTTTAACTTGTTAAACCTAACGATAAAAAGATGCCATATGAAATAAAATATTTGAAATGTATAATTATATTTTTTTTCACTAAATAATATTCTAAATCATTAAAATAATACTATAAATACAACGATGTTTTTGAAAATATCGTCGCTTGATTATAAATCACCTATTATTGAAACATTTGTAATCAATATAATTAGATGATAGTCAGTTATAAATAAATCAGTTCTGTAATTTGAATAATATTATATACTTCTTACCTATAAACCGGATGAGACTGAACACTGAAAATTTTTTTATACTTATCAAAACTTTGAACAAATGAAAGAATGAAATCACTGCAGTTAGGCACTAGTATGTGGAAGGTGATTTTGAAAAAAAATTTTCAGTAATTTCATACTACAATCATCATAATACGTATAGATTATTCGAGGAATCCGTTTCTAACACATTCCAGAATACCTTAATTTTGACATTGTTACTAAATAAATGAAGAAAGATAATACAACTAGCAAGTTCTTATCACAAAACACTTTAAACTATTTTATTTTTGGCGTTACCCCATACCGTTTAACTATTAGATAGTGGTAATTATTTTATATTTGTCATGAAAAATTATGCTTAAATCCATTCTACTAAAATAATAGGTGGTAAACTCAAATATTATAAAATATTACTTCAATATTAAAGCTATTACTATATATTATATTATAATATTTCTTAATTATATTAAACCAAAATATGTTGATTGTTATTTTATGATCTTAATTTATAACTCCTATTTAATACTTCAAATATAACGATGATGAATAATATCACAAACACTGTGACCATATTCTGAGAGTATGCGTATGTTTTGGCAACGAACATACTATACAATCCATCATTGACCGATGTCGTGTCACGTGACTCAATTAAGAACGGCTGCTTCTAACGTACTTCAATCTTACTCTTCCCCTTACCGCTACCCGTCAAACGTCACTCTTTCGTTCCCGACCACCATTCTGAGGTGAACGTATAATGACTGCGTGTTTGGAAACGGTATAAACATTCATCATGTTCTCTGTTGAATGGTGATCCATTAAATACGATGGCTCAAACAATTTTTCCACCCCCGCCACCTGAAAAACGTCCTTTTAACATCTATCTAGTCCGTTACGGCATTAATTATGACGCTTTGGTATTTATCGGTCGATGTCGGGTAGAGCCGTCAATAATAAGACATTATACGTTGCGCTGAAATTGGTTTAGATGCCACCCTGCAACGAATATACGCTTTAGAACTCAAATCGGATACAGGAAATTGTCTCTGTTTTAATGGTATTTAGGGAAGTTGGTTTTATTAAGTTAAACGAATAGAAGTTATAGCCTACCCATAATTAAATACGAAGTATAAAACTATAAATACTTATTACGTGTCTTAGTAATGTTTCAAAGACAGCGTTGTGTATATTTAGCAGGTAATTTATGTAACGCTCAACATAATTTTAACTATTTCGATGTTAACACATTATTATTTAATAATTTAAATAAAAATAAAAATATTGTAATTTAAGTATATTAAATTTTAAAAGACAAAAATAAATAAGACAACTTTCTGCATACAATAGGTATCGAGTTTCGAATATACATCGTTCCTGAGAAGTAAACTACGAAAACATAATATATGTAATCAATTTGAATAATTTAATGTTATATCATTACATGCACAAAAGTATTCTGAGCGTAGATTAGTTATCACTTAATAATTATACTAAATGAAAATATATTTTTATATTTATCAAAGTAATTTATTTTATTATAAGACGTATTACGGTTGTTAAATTGTTTTTTTTTACGAAAACATTTTAATTGAAAACGTCGTTACATAAACAAAATATTATAATATACGTTAAAAAGACAAAATAACTAAAACCATTATAGTTTTTTCTCATGATAAATTATTATTATCTAATTGCGTTTAAATTTGATAAACTGTTATGTTATTTTTTTTTATTTGTTGGCTATATAGTTACATAATGAGCTTTTTGGGAAAAACCTTGGATAATATTTTCAATCTTTCGCTATACAATATTAATATTTTATACAATTTTAACTACAAAATTATATTCGAATTTTTGTGATTTTGACTAATGTTGTGAACATTTTTATTACAAATAGTTATTAAAATTTTTTTCCATTTTGTATCAATGACATTCATTAAAATTACATTTCAAACTTTTTGATATTAATAAAAAAAAAAAAATGCACTGGGGATCACTCTAAACTTCAAAGCGTCCGATATTTACATTTATAGACTCATTTAGGAACTAACTAAATATAAATATATCAGTGTATAATACTATTAATTTGAAATAAAATATTACGATCGCCAGCCTACTAGACTTCTTTCTCACCTCAATCACCAGTATTAGGGAAATTATTTGAAAAAGTAATGCTTAAACGAATTAGACCCATTCTCAAGCCCCACAATATTATACCAAATACCCAACTTGGTTTCAAAGAAAACCACTCCACAACCTACCAAATCCACCGAATTGTCGATAAAATAGCCTCGTCATTTGAGATCAAAAACTTCTGCCCGGGAGTATTCTTAGACGTATCACAGGTATTCGACCGTGTCTGGCACACCGGATTACTATTTAACCTAAAAATGTTCCTCCCGACTCCACTCTACTTGTTGACCAAATCATATCTACAAAACCACTCATTTCTCGTCCGCCAAGGAGACTCCTTCTCATCACAATTCCAAATCTTAGCAGGAGTACCTCAAGAAAGTGACTTATCACCAGACCTCTATAACATTTACACAGCTGACATTCCCAACTCCAAAAATACACTGATAGCCACTTACGCTGACGACACGGCAATCCTCTCATCCCATTCCGATTTCACAACAGCATACCAAAACCTCTAAATTCATCTTGATAATATTTCAAAATGGTCCACCAAATGGAGAATACAAATCAATACAGACAAGTCCTTTCACTTTGAGAAAAGCTGTTCTTCCTACAATCTATTTTCAAAACAATCCAATCCAATCCAAACTAAATACTTAGGTCTAATTTTAGACAAGCGTCTAACTTGGTGCCCACACCTCAAAATCAAAAGAAAGACTCTTAACACCAGATTTCATCTTTTACGGTTTATTCTCAAGTCCAAACACTCTATTGAAAACAAATTACTAATTTACAAATCAATGCTAAAACCTATCTGGGCCTACGGCATCCAAATATGGGGATGTGCCAAGCCTTTCCAAATACGGACTTTACAAACCTTCCAATCTATTTCCCTTCACCTAATGACATCTGCGCCATGATACGTCTCAAACCTCTCACTACATAAGGATATTAAAATTGAAACAGTCTCTAAAACAGCCAAAAATACTACAAAAATGTACACATCAAAACAGCTAACCACACAAATCCATTGATTTCCAACTTAGCCAGTGAATTCATACCTAATAACCCCCTACGTCGATTAAAAATACACTGGTGTCGCGATCTCCTGAATCCCGACCCTAATAAAAAAAAAAATAAAAATAAAGCATCTTCCCCGAGCTAGAGGGTATCCACACTGGTGGGCCTCCCTCCTCACGCCATTTATGTTATTGTTTATTTATATTATCAAATTTACTTATTGTATATATATAAATTACAGATTGTAAATATTCTATTTTATCTAATAATAATAAAAAAAAATATATACATATATATATTACGATCCTTCCTATAAAATGTTAAACAATTATTATAAGTTATTTTAAACTTGAAACTTTATTTTGTATTTTAAGTACAAATAGCAGTATTAGTTAATTTTAACTAGCAATAAATATGATATACTCTTTAATTCATCAAAAATGTCCAAGCAGTATGAATATAAAGCCTTTTAATCATTAATTATTATTTTATATTTTATAATATTATATTTGCAGTCTGTATTTTGTTTTTTCCAAACACCATGCCTATCGTAATCATAATATTTATCCCCAACAGTTAATTGCAACACATAATAAAATGCATAGCTTAGTACAATATATACCGTAAACGAGAGTTAGCTGGGTTTATTCACTATAGTTTTTCGTAATCCTCAGTTTAATGAACATTTCAAAATTTAAAGCTAGAACATAGATAATATATCGTTTAAAACATAATATCACATCATAACTTTTAAAATTATACATATTATAAGTTACGTAGTATTTTTCTTTTCTTTTTTTTTTTTGTAAAATATGATTTCATATAATCTCGTAGAAATAATATGAAAATTAAAAAAGAAAAAAAAACATAATAATATTATATAAATAATTTAATCTATTTGTTAGATTAAGAATATCTTCTGTGTTATTGTAGTTTAATATTAAGTTTGATTTAACATAATTTAAATAGTTGTACTGGTGCAGAGACTTAGCAACAACTAAAAAAAAAAAAATTACAATATAATTCAAATAAGCTATACATTTAAGTACCTCACATCATATGTGTTACTTCATAAACCCATCAGTAACTTTTCCAGGATAATTTCATAATGTTTAATCTGTGAATACTGTCTTTTTAATTTTTAATGCAGTATAATAATTTTTAATGCATTAACCTAATAAGCAAATTAAGTTTTATATAAATGTTTCATATTATTTATGTATGCTACATATTATTGCTTATTTATGTATAATATATTATAAATATATTTAAATATATTTTGCTATAACTTTTTTACTTACATATTATATTATTATTACATACCCACAATTTTATTTTTTATACGATATATTTTTACCAAACAAACTCAATAGTATTAATTGACATTACCTTTTTTAAAATGTTTAAAATATTAAAATCTTGATTTTTTACAAATGACTACTGGACAAGTGTTTGAAACTATGTTATGAAAATATTGTTTAAAAAATGGCAACTCCCGTGCATATACGACGGAAAAAATATTTTACGTCCAATATATTAATGCAATTATTTACTATATATTATGATGCAATACATAATATGTAGTACATATTATAAACTAATGATTTTCAATTGAAGAATAATATTTATAGTACGTCTAAAAATAAACATCACTTATACTTTCCGTAGCCAACAATGTGATGATATTATTATATATCACGGTAGGTGTACAGCAATTTAAATTTAAATATTTCCAAAATAGATATTCAAACACTTTGAATTTTATATAAGTGGTTGTCGATATGCCATAATATCGTGATAGAAGGACGTTAAGAATCCGAAAAACTGTTTTATCAGTGTAGTCAGTGTATCGGAAGAAAATCAAACGCATATGGAAAATGTATGAGCCAAATGGGATATCTGATAAATATACGGAGTGATTCATTTATCACATAAACAGTACATAATAACAAAAATAAATATTTTATCAGTAAAAGTTTGTGTTTTTGAACTGTGCATAATAATGAGAAATTATTAAAATAAAATATTTTAGGGTACAATTATTTTTAGGTTTTACTATTTTTTTATAGTGATCATTACCAAACATATTTTAATTTTGGTCAAAATCTTTATTTAAATTCAAGTAATGACTTTGTAATTAACTACTAGATAAAATAAATGCTTGGAATGAACACGATCGAAAGAACTTGTTCCGATGATTTTGTTCAATTTTTAGGAACTTAACGGGAACGTAGTTCTTTTTTCGTGTGAAGGAACATAATGAAAATTCGTTAATTTTTTAGAGAAACATAAAAGACTTTATTTGTTCCATTTTTGTTCATAATATGTTCTTGAATATATGTAATTTAAATAATTTTCTTCTGAAAAGTGTTTCTATTTTATTTATTTAATATTATAATGAGTTATATTACACGATGTTATTGACAATGTTTATAAAAATTTTGAGACAATCATGACAGTATTATGTCGTTCTCAACTTGTATGAAACAAGTTAAATATTTTAAAAAAAAACTATTACTTCATTAAATAATTATTGATAAAAATTATATTCATATGATTTCAAAATGTTTAAGAAACGTAAATGTTCTTTAATCCAGAACGAGGAACAATGTAATTCCTTTTTAACAAAATAAACGAAACATGAACTTATAATTTATTTTTTAAAGGAACTTTCCAAGCACTGGTACAAATAATTATGCCTAGTTGCAATGACTTCAAAATGTGTATCTATGTGTGAAAAAAAAATTACAATCGTACCCTATTTAATAATATAATAATATAACCCCCACATAAGTTAAATGTGGTAAAAAAATACATTTTTACCCAATACAATTTAAGAATATACTTAAAAAACCAAAAAAAATAATGTTTATGTTTGCACTGTAGGCAAATTTTTGAAGCATGATCGTGGACGGTAGTGATGACCAGAATCAAACATAATATACAACTAATATATGTGTGTGCGTTTTATAAAGGATTGAATGGGTTTCGTGTCAAAAGTTACTTAATTATCCGCCGGAACCTAGTGTTGAGGAATGACTATTTGTCGGGTACGACAATGAGCCACCACCTAAGTCTCGCGCGCTGCTCACCGTATTACATTATGTGCGTTTGTGATTCGTAATATCGGAACATTGACCGGTGGCAGAAGCGTTTAAGTGGTCACGCTGCCCTAGGGACGGTCAGGTCGTTTGTTTTGAAAACAGTTATCTGAGGGGATTTTGGGTCGACGGGAAATTGGAAAATTCCATTTGACAGTCACCGAGACTGCAGGATATACCTATCTCACGATATAATAATCGAAAGCACACGGTGAAAACTTTAAAAATTCAATGAAGGATTTTTTTTGTACTACAATTTAATTTCGAATAATGTCATATTGACGGCGACTTGTCGGTAAATGATTGAACACAAGGGGATCGAGTTTCTATTTTCGTACTTTATTTTTATTTATTTATTTTTTGTATCCGAATCGAATTCAATCAACGTCTTAAATCACAGATATCCATTGTTATACCATATAGATGAATATAACTTTTTTTTTGAAGATCATAAAAAATTCCAAATCATTAACTTTTGTTCGGTTAATTATTTTATTACTTGAAAAATCAGTTTATCATAAAGCAATTTTAATAAGTCACAATAAAAACAAACGTGCAGTTTACTTTATTGATGATACAGTTCTTATTAATAATTGCAAAAGTTAATTTAACTAAACCCTATTTAAATGGCTATAAATATTTTTAGACTATAATATTACAATGACATTTTTCATTTATTCGTATAATTTACAGACCAATTTATAAATCTGTGTGATATGACGTAATTTATTTTACTAATTATTGAAGGTAATAAAGTATATTAGTCAATAGCTTAAAAATTATGAATAATCGAAACTTTGTAAAAATCTTATCGCATAAAATACATTTAGAGCAACAATAATGATATACATATTAAATTAAGTATTTCAAGTCCCAATGAATAATTTTGAATTAAAATAAAATAAAAGTTCATCAATGTTTGTTTAAATATTTAATTTGATCGGAATTTGAAATTCAAAAGTCAATAAAAAGTATGAACTACTGATGAGGAACTTCACATTCAATGTTCAAGCCAATCTATCCGAATTTAACATTTTGTAAATTTAATTGATGTTAGCAAAACATACTTTTTTTAACTACAAAATAATTATGCAAAATGTTCGTTATTTTGACGAATTGTATTGAAATTCTAACTCCAATGCCTTATATAAATTATAGTAGATTTATTCAATTTTTTTTTTAATTCTAAAAATGTAATCGCCGGAGGAACCTTATATTACATTTTAAAGGTTTCTATTAACATTTATAGTGTTGCATGGAACTATGTCCTGCAAATACTATTCAATTCTTCTTTAATAATTTTAAACTAGTAAAATAAATAATATAATTTATTTTGATTTAATCACCTTCAATCTAGATACATGGCTTTCACCCCTGAAAAAATTAATCACTTGCAACGAAAAAGTTCAAGGGTGTTGAGTTTACAAAGTTTTAATACTAAGATAATTAAAATTATAATTCATGATCAATTTTTCTTGACTTCATTCATGCCCATTAACTCTTAAAAGCGTGATATAATTTAAAATAATGGATTAATAAATAAATTAAGAGTAATGTTATACAAACGTGTCAAAAAAAATATTTTATGTTTCAAGAATATTCTTTTGGGTGACATGTAGTAAATCAACATTAAAAATGACGGGTCGCGTATTGTATAAAAATCGGAATGTATGAGAATTATGTATGCATTATAATATGTGGAAAAAATATATCCAAACTTTCTTCAACAGATGGATTGAATTTCGTGACATATTAAATGGGAATCATTACGCTGCATTGTATAATATATATATAAAATCATTACCATTGTAGAAAACGTTGAGTCTTAACATTTATGTATCAGGGACAGATGGTATTTTATACGGTACTGGTCGCGAGGGTTGGTAGTGGTAAAATGCACGGTCAGGAATGGTGTGGGACATGGGCAAATTGCTGAGGGGTGACGCCAAACGAGATAAGCGAATGGTAGGAGAGTACCATGTTGTAACGTTGGGTTTACATCAGAGTTACAATCGTTGGACATTTTTTTCTGTTTTTTTTTTTTTTTGTTATTCTACCTATTTTCTGCTGTTGGCGTTTTGTTCCATTCCATCGAAATACCTGTCCTGTAGTCTTAGGTCAGTCAACACGATAACGCTATATCGCCTTAATCTAGATGTCCAAGTGCCGATTTCAGATTAAGTCGTACTTACGCTGACATTAAGAAACACGATATTATATAAAAAAAATAAAGTATTGAGGCTGTGATACTCTGAAAAAAAAAACCAAAAGATAAATTTAAAATATCTTACGATCCATTCTACTGGTTGTTACAATCAGGTTGGAATGTATAATAATAAATAATTTTGAACATGCATTTTATGAACTAAACCAATAAAATATTTACATTTAAAATCCTCAGGAAACGTTATGATGCAGCACCTTTTTGTGAATGAGCTTTAATAAATAATATAGCGTAAAAATATATTTTTTATTTTATTTATTGAGTGGTAGTATACGAAGACATTTTAACTTAAGACTAAATTAATTGTATATTATTTATTTCATATAGGTTTTCCATTTATTTGTGTTAGAGTGACCAAAGTATTGTTTAAAATGTTAGGCTTGAACGTCAAGAAAAATTGTTTGCATTTTATTACAGCCAAAATCTAATTTTAGAGACTTTTAGTTTTTACTGATTATATTTTTAAATATTTTAAGGTTAGCATTATTGTTATAAATTATTTCATCCAGTATTTTACCAGTATTCTAGTCATTAGTTGTATACTCTTGTTCATCTGGGTATAGAAAAAAATTGTTTGATAATATTTTTCCTTTCATTCAGGACTTAATCTTATCAAACCTCACATTTTGAATAGTAAGGTGATTAATGTAATTAATAAATAAATGAAAAGGTACATAGAAAGGTATCTACATTTTATATAAAATCTTTCTAATCTAATCCAATAACAAATAACTATTATTATATATATATTTAACTGAATTAAAATAAAAATGTTCGTTAACATAAACGTTAAATAATACAATCCTCTAATTGATAAACAATATATAGGTATAACAAATTATAAACAATTGGAAAAATAATTATTTAAATTTTGAATCGGTAAAAAAAATTAATTACGAAAATATGCTGTTACTAAGAAATGATTTTTAATAGGTACCTACAATAATTAAAAATACTATGGATAAAATTAAAGAACCATTTTGAAAGTAACAAATTTTAATATTAATTGGCATAAAGTTTAGTTTATTAACTTTAAATTTAACTCAACACAAATGATATTGTTATTTTACAAATCACTAGATACATTTATCATGGAAATCAAAGATACCATATCTTAACTTTGGTTTTTATAACTTCAATAATTTTTATTTTGTAATATTTAGGAATAACAAAATATATTTGTAAATAATATAACACTGCAGCAAAAAAAAAAAAACCCTTACCCACCCCATTTACAAGTGGGGCCCAGGCCCCATTGTGCCTTGTCTGGTACCACTGTACCACTGGTAAGTCACACTGTTGTATATATTTAATTTAATGAGGAAAAATACTCATTTAGGTTTATAGTTATTTCACTAAACAAATACAATATTATTTAACATCAATCATTATTTTATTGAAACTGTATAGATTTTAATATACATTTTATTGTTATTCATATCATAAATTATTACTTGTACATTACTAGTGGTTTTATCCCAATTCGTATTTTTTTGATTGAAAATAAAGAATGTAATAATAAAGAAAAAATGAGAAATATTGAATTCTCAAATCAATTTTTCTATTTGTTCAGCAGTCCAATGGATATTTCTTTGATACCTATGTAACAAAGTTTTATCAGCGGTGATTGGAAAACAGTTATATTTTATTGTGTACAGGTATATATGAAAAGTAAGAATATCCAGAAAGCCAAATACTTTGTAATTCATTTCATTTTTAATGTAATTTAAAATATCATTAAATTTATTCAAGTCATATCGAATTCGACAATAATTGTTAGGCATAATGTGCTTTGACCCTATTTTACTAATCCAATATTTAATTCTTATATTTCGACCTCATTGGTACAATAATTATATTAATAACTGTAAACATGTGTAGAAAACAATTTATTACTTATTCGTAAACATATTATTCAAAGTATCGTAACAATAATAAATCATTATAAATATTTTTTTTCAACCTAACTTTCTGATCAATAGTTTCGTTTCTTCGTATAAATTAATTAAATAACAACATTTTGTAAATTTTTCAATTTACCTATAAATAATTTAAAAATGTAGAATAAATAGTCAATTTAAAATTTTTTATTAGTGAATTTTAATTGTTTTAAAAATAAGAAAAATATCGTCTTAAACGCTTTAGTTATTGTATTATTTAAATTTTAAATGTTACCTAATATAATAATATAAAACTTTTCGTTTCTTCTTCATACAATATGGTATAATTTTTGAAGTATATATTAACATATTATTTCAAAATAAAGTTTAGTTATGTACAATTTTTATTAGTTAAATCTACACTTTATAACTTATGTTTTAATTTTTTTACTGTGAAATATTAATTTTTAACTTGCAGAAAGTTGAGCGATCATAAGAGTTATAATTTTTTTTTATTTGGGTCATAATAATATGATATTATAATATAATACTATATTCTATGATTCATTTAACTATATTCTCTATATTTCAAGATTACATTTTTAATTACACTGGCAGAATTAGGTAGAAGCAGGATTATACTAAAAGATAAAAATTACATGGAATTTTTACCTACTTTTATTCTTGGATGCATCGTATTAAATCGATTCATTAAGATATTATAATAGTAAGGCATTTTTTCTCACAAATAATAATACTATATGTTTATAAAGAATTTATCATATACAATATATATGGTATCATGCATAAAATAATAAAAAAATATGTCATATTTTAGCTGATTGTTCGATTTTAATATTTTAATCTTGAGTGGCTGAAATTAAAAAAATGTAATTCTTAAGAATTATATATTACTTAAAACAATATTATTTTTATTTATACATCAACCTTAAAGAATTTAAAGAATTGTAACAGCTTGATCTAATAAATATGAGAGGGACTTTAAAGCTTTTTTTTTAACTGATTGAATTAAGGTTTTAAAATTTCATGAAATTTATTATTTTTTTAATATTTCATATTTATGAAAAATAATAAAAAATCATTATAATATAAATCTAGAGTAGAAATGTTATTGAAATATTTTTAAATGTCTAGTACATTATACAAATTACATAAAATTCATATAAACACAGCTACTTAAAAAAGTTTCAAAAACATGAATTACTTATATCTTCTTTATGTTTATTTTTTATTTTATAATTACTAATTATATATAGTTATAACAAGATACCCTATTATAATAATCTATGAGTTAAAACCGTACATAGTATTCCTATTTAAATTCAAATAAAACAAAAATTTTATATTTATTAAATCTTTAGTATAATAGTATTATCAATTATCATTATAATTTATGTACATCAAAGAAAAATATAAGCATGCACAGATAATCACTAATCAGCTATGAAATCAATGTGACTACCTAGTGATGATTTTGTCGAACATACAAAAAAAAAATAAATTAAAATATTATATTTTTCAATATTTCAAGGAGGCTAAAGTTTCAAGTTTGAAATATTTCAAAGTGAAAAGTTCATGTGAAATATTTCCTACTCATAATCCTATATTGAAATATTCAACAAAATTAAATTTTATGATCATGGGTTTTAGAATGTTTTTTTTTTATTTAATAAAAACTGCTAAACATTGTTACGTTTTAAGGAAATATCATTTTTAAATAAAAATACTGTTGGTGATCGCAAACTGCAGAGATTCGTTCAAAATGATTTATTAAATGTGATAATGAAGAATATAGATAGACTTAAAACAATTTCTCGAACTTATCAATATAGATCTAAATCACTCAATAATGATAGAAAAATAATAGTGACTTCATTCGGTGGCATCTATTTGTTAGAACCAATGTGTCACATTTCCGTAATTACAAGTACTGTATATTATTTTAAATTTTAATTGTATGATAATATATAATACTATTTACAAAATATGCACAATTGCCTTATTCTTTTATGTATGATGTACATTGTACACAGTAAAAGTAAATTGGTAAAAATAAAATTCTTTTTTACATTCTTAAAATACTTGATTGGCACGATTCGTTATAAACTAAGAACAACACTGGGTGGGATACAAAAATCATGGTTTCCCATCATAGTTACCATTACTTTTACAATTTTTCTTGTTTTAATTTATGTAATTTTTCAAAATTAGTATTTTTTTTTTTTTTTTTTGAAATAATTTAATTTCTACTAACTGCATCATAATATATTAAATAACTGCCTAAGTAACTATTAAACTGATGATATAAGCCAATGCTTAATAATTAGACCTACTAACAACATTATTCAACAAGAGTAGTAAAAAAAAATCTGTACTTACCACCGTATATTTTTATAAATTAATTAATTATTACAATACATTTAAACCACGGATTTCTGGTGTATAAAAAAATGTATCCCTAAAATTTAAATATTTTTAGTAGGTAACACGTTAGAACACGATATAAAAATTGGTAATATATATATAGCATGTATTCACAATTATTATATAATATTCAACTTAAACTTTAACGTAGTTTTAATATTGTTAATATTAATATTGTTAATATTATATTTTTTTAACATTAATTATTGTCGTATAATGTTCATGAGTGATTATGCATTAAATACAAACTTAAAATTAATGTTAATTCCTTTGTTTTCATTATTATCAAGAAATAATGTAATTGCCTTTTTCATTTAAATACCCAAATACACTGGATTATTCGTCTCACATTTTATTATAACTATTATAAGCTATATAACGTGTAAAATTATTTAAAACGTGTCGTTTTTCATTTTTATTCAAAAAAAAAAAAATATATATATTATTCAATCATTCATATTGCTGTATTATAAAATACTACGATTTTAAAATAACATATAAACTCTAATTCATACTTCTCTACAATTTCAAAATGTATCATTTATTTGTGATTAAATCATAATTATTGTATGATAACGGTTTCTTAAATATCAATTTCGTCTATCATCCTTATCAAATATTATTACACATAAGCTTATAAAATAATAGTCTAATAGATTTTGTATTTGTTTTTACTTATCTTATTACATGTCTCTTTTCCTAGATTGGTTACAATGAATGATTGCATCACTGACACGTCAACTCACACGTCATATCGTTACACATATGTGATTCGATGACACAAAATAATATGTGATGATATTTTTTGATGAAAATAAATTCTTTAAAGCGCTTCTACTAGTTATAACGGTGATAATTAAGGAAAAAAATAAAATACCCTGTGTCGATCACATTTTGCTCAGGTGGTTTTATAGCAGTCCCTTCGGTTTTCGATCTAAAACTTCATGAATATTTCATAAGAGTGAACCATCCCAATAGTAGTTTTCAAGGGAACTGGCAATAACAGTAATAACCGATGTGGTATATTTCTACACAATGAGAAGATTTGAATTTACCAGCAGGGGACGATTGTTGGTACCTTTTTAGAAAAAAAAATGAAACATGATACCATTGTACTGTTCAAGTAGTAAATACTAAGAATTGTGCAGCCGAACAGTTGTGTAAAACGTTTAAAATGTACAACCAAAGTTTAGATTTAATGAAAACACGTTTAAAAGATTGCATTTTTGTCTCAAAAATTATATTTAGTAGAATAACAACCAAATTAAAAATATAAATATTTTAAACATATTTTGGACAAATAAATTAATTCAAAATTATATTTTTTGAATCACTGATAAATGATAATACAATATTTTATTAATATTTTAAAGAGCTACTAATCATTACTAATGATCATAAGAACCCCAACGAGGCATATTCAATTATTCATGGTTAATGGTTATAAAGTAATAATAATTTCAGTGTATGTACATTTTTTTTAAATGTTTAAACCTTCGAAGACGCTCCAATGAAAGTGAACAAATATTTAATAAAGTAAAATAATTATATTTTCCTAATAAATTAAAGATAATTCAATTGAATAGGTTTGTAAAAACCTATATTATTGAATAATAGTAATAATTTTGATCGTAAAGATATATTATTAGCATTTATAATATAGTAACTGATATTCTATAATATTCTTGGAAACAGTTTTCCTTAAAAATGTTTAATTGAAATCCTCTCGTAAAAACGTAATTTGGTTTTACATATCTAGAAATACATAATATTGTTATATCAAAATTAATCTATGAACTCACTAACAGTCAGACTAAAAACTGTATTATACACTATGTCCATATATTAGCAACGTAATGAAATAATACACTAATTATAAAAAATAAGTTCAATAATGTATTATGTGTTATAGACATTTAGTTGTACAAGATTAATTCATACAATCTTGGCAATTTGGAAACCCTTGGAAAAAAAATAAAAATAATTTTCAGTCATCCACTTAAGAGAAGACTTACCTAAGATCATTCAAGTGATTATCTCATTAAAGCCTTACGCATGCCATCGCGTAGAAAGCGGCTCTTACAATTTTTATTCATCATAGTATCGGGTGTACAGTAGTTTTTTAGTACAATAGAAACACCGAATTATGCACCATGATATTGCAACTTAAATTGTTTTTAAATAATCAACAGGAATAAAAAAAATAAATAAAAATGATCAAGAAAAGATTCCCCCATCGCCTCCCAGCGTAAATACTCCACCAGTATTGCACAAATAATACAGTCGTAAATTCAATTCCAATTTCACTGATTTTTAATATATCAGTCACAATTAATCTTCGCTTTGGTGGTAAAAATGATAAGAAATAACTTTTTATGGTTGTGTATCGTAATGAAAAAGTTAATTTTAGTATTAATTCCAATAAAGTTTCATATTTATTCATAATCGTGTGATTGATTTACATATATTATGCAAAAATAAATATACATCAACGTACCTAGTAAAGCCTTAAAACTCCGTAACATTATCTGTATATATGTGGAAAGTACATCAAGTGTGTCATACATTCGATCACTCAATTGGTATGTAAATTTATTTTCGATCTCTGAAGCAAAAATAACGAGATTCTACAAAACTTCGGAGTAGTTTGTTGTACGAAAAAGTGAATAATATTTGATATTGAACGCTTAACTTTTCACAATATTTAAGTCAAATTTATTAAAATATATTCATGATTTTTGCAATGGATTTTTATTATTACTAGAATTATTTGATTTACATTATTATTAAGTATTAAAGTATTAATTGAAACATCTGTTTTTTTATTTAAAAACATTTTTATTCGTAAAGAAACCTCAAACATCATTTTTATGTCGTGCACTCGTGCATGTAAAACTCATCGTTTGTCCGCTGAAATAAATCATGTGGCCTTGTCTTTAAAGTAAATCAATAATTAAAATGTTTTATAGTACATTATATATTCTATATATTCATAATCTGATTAGATTGTTAGTATTTACTAAAATCTAAACAAATTGATTAGAAATTTAAATTTAATTCGGAAACGATACTGCAGATGAAATATATGATATTATCATATATTATTATATCCTCGTATACTATTTAACATGCGTGCATATGCTTGTTTAATAACAAGCAAATTGTTCTGCGATTTATGGGCACTTTTGTACATCATTGTTGAATAACAAAACATGAGTATGATAATATACGTTATATCAATTGTGGTTCTGTGAATATTTTATATTATTAGTTGTAGTTCTCGATCATAATTCATTATTTTATTTTTTTTACAGCAATACCTACCTATCAATAAAGAATAATCCTTCTGTATAATATATGATCATTCGTGTTATATCTATTATAAAAATGTATTTAGTAATACAAGCAAACAGGACTTGAAAGGGACTTGATCAATGATAACAATGGTGGTAATATTATCATGAGTCGGCCTTTACAAATGACCGTCTCAAATAAAATACAGAAATCAAGCTACTTAACTCATTCAATGATGAAATATAGAGTGATCACTAAGCATGATCAGTCGTAATTTTTCTCTCATAATGAATTTATTAAATTATGATTTCTGAAATTCCTAAAATATATACTTAAAGGCCATCTTTTAAAATGCTAAAGATTTTGTTTAAACAATTTGACGAGTTCCCTAAAGTCTTATAGTTATATAAACTTCTGATTTTTCCAACAATAATTCACCTATTTTGCTGTTAATCATTTATCGGATATTTTCAAATTTGTTAGGAAATGTTGTTGGATATAATTCAAAATTCTTACAAGTAGTAAGTATGTCAGTTATCAAAATGCCAGTGACAAGGAAAAGAGCCGTTTAAAGTTTAAATGGCTTTACAAACATATATAATAGATGTGATATTATATATAAATAATAATAAATATAATATTTACACCATATTGGTAAACATTATAAATGTATGAATAATTAATAATACATATAATACTTACACCATACTGACAAATATTATAAATGTATGAATAGTTCATATAAATTCGTTGAAATTTTGATTTAAGTAAGAAAATATGTTTAGAAAAATATCTATTAAAATCCGCTAAACAATTTACAGTATGCAATAAATTAGTCGTAGACTCAAACATTACAAATGCAACAATTCTATTAGAGTCTCTTACTGCGATAAACAACATATAAAATGCACACATCACTAACGATAAAAACATGCAGGTAAAAAATTCACTTCAACATAAGACAGGAAAGGGAAACACGGTTGAACTTTGCTGGATACCTGGTCATTCGGGTATCATCGAAAATGAAATGGCTGATAAGGTAGCAAAAGATGAAATTACTAACTCTGTAGCAACAGCATCTCAACTTGTAACTAAACAAGATTTACAACCTGTAATAAAATTGCATTGTACCAATATGTGACAGGCAAATTGGAATTCCTTGTGCACAAAACTCCATGGAATAAAAAAAGATATGTTCATATAAACATATCACATATCCCGCATAGCTTCATAGAAAGTTCGAAGTTATCATAACTTAACTACGGATTGGGTACACACAAATCACTCATAGCCATGCCTATAATGAGTAAAAATGATCCCCGATATTATGCCCAACACGCGGCACCGATCTAATAACTAAATACATAATGACCAAATATTGATTATACTCCGAACCAAGATTAGCCTCCAATCTTCCTGAACACCTATCAGAATAACTAGACCTCAACAGTTCATCGCTCACTGCCAACTTCAAGTTTAGCACATGGGAAAAAATGCAAAATAAAATATAAAAACTGTATTAATAGTAAATTTATTGATGTAAATAATGTAAAAAAAATGTTGTTACCCAAAGCATATGTCACCAACGGTGAGTTTGTGGTGATAAAAAAAAAATGACGATTTGAAAGATGATGTTTATTTGTGAAATTAAAAAAAAACCTAAGATTGTATCTTAATTCTTCACAGAGAATTTTTCGAGTAGTTAAAATTATCAAGAAAATTCAATTATAATGTTAAAATTTGATAAATACTTATAAAGAAGTGGTGAAAATATATTTCACAATATGATATAAATTACATATTTGAAAAATATATGGTAGGTAATGAATCGTTAGTTTTGAATTTTCATAAAACATTTTTGATTATTCAATATTTAATATTTTAACAATACGAATTATTTGAATTTTTCGGCTTTTAATATTTTACATATCTGTCATGGAAATAGTTTTTAATAGATGGTGGTTAACATTAGTTGAAATGTATAGTCATGCAGACATAACATCTATAACACGCACTCTGATGACTGATGTGACCTGATGGAAATGAATTTAACACGAGAAATAAACGTTGTTGAGGGATGCCTAACTCTAAACCCATTAACTAAACGATTTATTTTATTGAATATGTATATAATATAATATACATCATCTAAACTGCATGTCATGAATGCAAGGTTTATATTAATGTTGTGTTTTTGAAATTCAGTTATAGGTATGTAGTATTTTGTATATACTGAAATAGGTACATTATGTAATATTGAACTTTATTTTACAAAATTCATACTGATTAATATATATTTGCACATAATAAAAGTATTTAAACGTTTCGTTATTATTAATTAATTCAGTATTTAATTAACTTAAACTTTTTAAAATGGTTAATTTTATTGTTGTGCTATACAATCGTCGATCGGTTAATAACTACAGTGAAACCTCTAAATACCTTACACTCTCGGTCGCTTAAATGTCGTCCGCTATTTGGAGGTGTCCGCTATTGAGAAGTGTCCGTTAAAGGAGGTTTCATTGTATTCACTTTCGTCCATATTGAAATAAAGATAGATTTTTCACTAGACATTCTATTTGGAAATCTTAATTTTTATTTTTAGTATTGAAAATGTAAGATGAAAGTGTGCAAAAGTTAAACCAATCAATATTATATTACACTTGAATATGTGTTATAGTAAAAATATGATATATATTATTATTGTAGTAATGTTATGGTTCTTTTGTCACGGTTACACGAGTAAAAAGACTTGTACATTTATTTATACATAAGAGTATACAATAAAGTTACATTTTACAGTATCCTATGATTGTATTTTCCATAAACATATTATGAAAGTTATTATTTTTTTAATGATAAAAACTATATGTTGAAGACGTATAAATTAAATGGTTTAAAATAATTTTGTTGAGATTATAATATAGGTATATATATATTAATTCTTAAATTTCTCAGCAAATCTATTAAATGTAATAATTTAAAGAATATTGCGAGGTAGTTTTGTTTATTTTTCAATATTTTGATACTAACATTTTAAAATAATAAAACCTTGATCAAGATACTCATAATTTGTGCGCAAGGAACTAGTATATTTTTTCGCGGCTGCATAATACAGTATTGTATTATTGTTATACTTTTTGAAACAATGATAAAACCATCGCATTCAAAACAAAATCCTGAGCAAAGTTCTGTCTTCTGCAGTGTTTATAGTAAGTTTTTTAAAATTCTAAGTGCTCATAAAAATAATTTACGACCAATGATTTTGAAAATGTATTGAATATTGTATTAGTAATATTGCTTAAATAAAAATGTTTGAATAATACCGGAAATGACACATTAAATCAAAATATTAACATAAAACAATTCATAAAAATATCGTCGTTGTTTCATTTTGCAAATTCAATTAATTTCATCATAATTTAAATTTGAAACTTTAATTAAAAAAAAAAAAAAATACAAATAATTCAGTCCTAGATCAATATAATATAAAATTTTCCACTTTGTAATTTAATTTTCCGTGATAAATTTAATATAAGTACATTTTTAGAGTATCTTTAAGAAGTTTGATATTTTGTTGATTTGTTTTTAACATTGGCCATTTCACGTTAAATGATGGCTGCTACACGTGGATGTGTGAAACATAGTATCATATTATCAACTATGAACAATGAAAAATATAAAAATAAACCACGATTACAGTAGTTTAAAAACAGTTTAACATATCTTAACCTATTTTTTAAACACACGCATAACATAATATGAACCATATGATTACCTTACTGAATTTGAAAGCTATTTGCAAACTTACGTATACCCATGATATTGTCAATTCACAAATTTGAACTGCTAATATAAAATAATATTAGATGCCTATAATAATATCATTATGTATAAATACAATATAAACAATTTAAAAATATCAAAAATGAAAACTATAATAAATTGTTTTCTTTATTAGAAACAATGTACAGTTAAACAGCCTAACACCATATTTTATTTATGTCGAACGTCTCTTACTATTCTTAATATTTAAATACCGATAATTTATAACTTAAGTGATATACGAATTTCCTTCATAAATATTTTAATAGTTCTTAAAATATGTTGAATACATTTATACAAATAGAATGCATTAAAATCAATTCAGTGAAAATTATTACACAAATCAATTGGCATTTCAAAGGCTAGTTCAAAGTGACAGTAGGTACATGCAATTAGACATCATTATAAACGTTATAATTATTGTTTATTGACAAGAAGATGGTGGAACACAAATCAATTCATTATTGTATGCATGTGAATGACGCACAACTACGTTCCTAAACCGTTGATAGGGTAAATCGAGTACCCAAATATTGACGGAGTACAATAGTAGAACCTATACATATAATCAGTTTTCGATGCGTTGTATAATATTATTACATTTTCCCTGTATACACACGAGACAAGTTTTAAATGTCAAATATCACGTGCAGCTGGAAACGCGTTATTGCACGAACTTCGTATTTATGACAACATACAAGTCTATATATATATCACAGTACGACTTACGAATCGTCCGTGTTTAAAACAATATAATATATTAATATAATGTACGTTTAGCTCGTGAGTTTAATCGATTATTTTTTTTTTCAGTTCCCGATTTATGGGCCTCAGACAGACGGCACAGTCGCCATGCATCGGTCGGTGGGGGCATGACGAACCAACTAGACCCGAGTAAGTAATTGCAGTGACTATTATCGCTACGTATAATATAAAGTTTATGTTGATCAGAGAAAAATTAGGATTAACTAAGCCAAGTATTATCTTAGTTAATATAAGGTTATTTTACCTAAGTTACTACCTATGTTATACTTAAAATCAAAATTACAATTACCCAGTATATTATAATATAATTTATAAATTGATTTTATCTGTAAAAATGTAAGTCTGGATGAATTAACATTGTAAATAGGAAACAAAAAAAAAATATAATTGATTCAATAGATACATATTATACAAATATTTGTGTAAATTATAAATACTAAAAGCTCAAAAATATTCATAAAATATATATTTTGATACATTTCATAAATTCTAAATGAACGCTTTTCGTAATCATAAAAATGTCCATGATTAAACCTAAGCATGGTATCATTTTATTGACCTTATATACATAAATAATGGCAACTCATGTTTTTACAATTGTAGTTTGTAGCTTTGATATTCATCCAGGGTAAAAATGCAATATTAAGTTAAACGTTAAACTTTTTATTTAAAAAAAAAAAAAAAAAAAAAATATTGTTAAAATATATAGAATCTAATTTGAAACTTTCTTAACATATACAAAATACGTCTAAATTTTCTAAGAATCGTTTAACAATAAAATCATTATGATCAGAGGATATTATTAATCTATACGACTACCAAAATGATTGCTATTTCAGAGACAGAGAATTCATCTTTATACGAATTATTTTTGCAAAAGTTATAAAATCAGCACCATCTTTCAATTTTTCATGTTTTATTTCTTATCATATTGAAGATAATGTATAATTATCGCACCTGATATTATACATGCGTAATGTAAAATGTGGTGATGTTTAAGTTAATAATGTACGAAAATTTAATGGTGTTCGAAATTAAACAGTAAAATAGTATTATTTTATCCATAAATAATCCATTTATTTACACAACATGCACATGCATTTACATAATTGTCGTTTGATATCATAATTGTCTATTATATCACAGTCATATAAATATTTCATGCTATTATCGAGTTAAATTCGATTTATTCCCAAAGTTGACGTGATCTTTATGAAATTATCCACCTAGTATTAACATTACGAATATTGAATTAAAGCATTAACATATTTACAGTAAATAAACTGTGTACAATCATATATGATATTTACTCACCTGCTTGATAATTATAAAATAACTTAATTATTAGAGCATTAGACTATAACCTAATAAGGCACGGGATCTTCAAATATTCACAAAGCAGATGACAGGTGAAAGATCATGAATAATTACAACGAGTGACAATAATATACGGAAAACAAAACTTAAGACGACGCATGACGAATGATCATTTGTGCTTTTCAAGTTTGTGACAAAGAGCGCAATACTAATAATATGGTAAATTTGATTAGGAAGATTAATTAATGATCAATCACGTAAAAAAATCGCGAAAACTTCGTTTAAAAATAAAACAATAAATTATTAACAATATTTTCCAGTGTGGTCAACTATAAATTCTAGTAAAATATTCAACTCGGATATTGGACTGATCTGTATTATAGCAGAGTTTAGCTAAAAAAATAATAAATATCTGCAGAAAATATTATTACAATTTACCTAAACTGTTGTACTTATATGTTATAATGAATGTAATAATTACTTTTTACACCAAAATAGTTATACTAATTATAGTTTTTGCAACTAAAATTTAAGAGCCATTATTTTTCTCTGTAGTAGTGCACCAAAACTGCAGATATATGTACACCACTGAAGTTGGCCAAAAAGTATTTTAATTTCGTTAAGTGCCATGTAAACGATCAATCGACGAGTTTATGAAATTTTCTCCAAATTCGCATTTTTTTGAGCTGAGTATAGTATATAACGAGGTGTGGCGATGATTTAATTTCGCTTTCTACGGACACGTCGTCACGCGTGTTCGCGTGACAAAGTTTTCACACCGACAAACTTTACACCCACTCTTTGCGTAGTCGTACACGGACAAAGTTACACAGACCCCCGCACATTGGTTGTTAGAACGGCGGTGGCGTACCTATGACGAGTAGGTATACTATTAAATTTGACATTAATGAAAACGGTGGACCGTTGTTTATTATTATTTATTATAATACTGTGGTATCTATATAATGGTTTTTTCCTGCTTGTTGGAATATGAGCTTACCGTTGAGGTATGCGGTATATCTGACACTATTTATACCTATATAATAACACTATTATGCGTGTATAGTACTACATAACTCACATAAAAATTATATATATGTAAATACAGTGTTGAAAAAAATAAAAAGATACTTTTACAAAATATACATAGCACTCGTACTATCAAAACTAATCGTTCAATAAAAAAAATGCGACTTAAAGTTTTCAAACAATTGTAAATAACTATATGATAATTAAGAATTGCATTTTATATAGACAGTAAGCTTACAACTATACACATAGGTACCAAATTATAAGGATTAATAAATTTAATTATAATTGTATTAAAAAGTTTATGTGGCAATCATCCAAATATTATTGTTTGTAGGTATTTTGAAAAGTCTGGATTAGTAATTACCATTTAATTAACTAATTATTAAAACCTCCAGGTCATCATGGATAAAAAACAATATATAAATATTTTTAAGCTGTAATGTAGCATATATCTATATTCTATATATAATAATCTAGATCAAATTATTCAAGGACAAACATAAGCTACGTTATGACACCCAGTTCGCTAATATCTAATTTTCCGAAACCTAGTTCACCTACAATGAGTATTCCATCATTTCAATAAAATCATTTATATATTTACATCTAAGTCCCGATTTTTTTTTCCGACTTCATTAACCATTCCCTGGCAGAGGAAAAAATCTAATTTATAATTATGAGTTATAACTTATGAGATTTATTATTTTTTTGTTTAATTTTAATAAAAAAAAAAATTAAAAAATAAATAATACATAATATTACCAAAGCTATATAAACTCATCTTATAGATCAACGCACACATATGCAATAACATCAATATAATTATTAGATTAAACTCGATTTAAGTTAAACAAAAATATCCAACAATTTGGATATTAATTGCAAAAATACATCTAACAAAACAGAAATTCCTCAGTGTGAATTTGGTACCGCACCACTGATCAAAAATAAAAGAAAAGAAAAATCTGTTAGAAGAATATAATGATTTCAGTTAGGATATTCCAAATTTTTTAAATGCCATTGCTAATTTTATTAAACAATGAGTGTACCTACGGAATTGTTTTATTTGAAATTTGATATTATATGTTATTTAATTATTTGTTTATTTTATAACATAATTTTAGAATTATTTATATTTTTTTGTATAATATATTTTTTTAATACAAAATAAAAACTTTTTTTTTTGATTTTTAGACTTAGATGTTTTATCTATGGATATTTTGTCCAATTGTCTTAGTATAAGTATGCCACATGCATATTAAAAGATGAGTCGTATATTCGATTAGTTATATTATCATAATCACGTGAATATGAGATACTGCATCCACCCTTTGGCCTTTATATACATTATATACCTAATATAATATTACGTAGTTCATATAACACAATATAAACAGTATGACACTATACAACTCCCCATATTATATTGATTTTTCGTACCGTCAATTGTCTTGTTATACGGCATTGTTGTGCAGCGCCGTCATAAAATATTATACATATTCAACGCGTATGGAATCGTATAGTTAATTATTACGAACCCGTAAAAAGTTAAAAGTAAAAGTTGGTAAAAGTTCGAACGAAATATTGACATCAATAATATTATACACCTATAATAGGTAGGCGGGACATATTGTTATATAGTATCTGCGTGGAACGTGCTAATACGCTGTGATGTTATTTTTATTGTTTTAGTTGATATTACGATAATATTTAGCTGAACATCATAATAGACGCGTTTATGATGAGTTTCTGTTTTCAAATTAATCTGGTTTAAATATAGAAATACATCAGACAACCAGTAAATAAGAATGTAAATTGTATGCTCTGAACAAAATTTTAAGTATCTATAAATTTAAAATTTTGGCTATAAATAATAACAAAATAAATAATTATAACATAAAGCCTTTATTTTTACAAACTCATTTTATTTTATCATCAACAATATTTTTGTCAAACATTTTATAGTGATTATTTATGAAAGCGCAACATTTTTGTAAAATTTCAAAAGTTTAAGTAAAAAAAAAAAAAAAAACAAAGCCAAATCAGAAACTGTATAACTTTCTATTTCAAGTGATTCAGTTATAAAATAGTAGTTTTTGAACTACACCTACAAAATAATGTCTTAGAACATCATATTGTTGTAGGTACACATCTTATGTATTATGATCATTTAGAAGGTAATATATAAGACTATTGGGTTTGGATTTTTGTTGGCCAACAAGTATTAGTCCTTTCTTCGATACATAAATATAAAGAAGGGATTTTAGACGACCTTACACCACACCTCGATCAAATACATTTTGTTTATACTGAAAAACGTTCAGCTAAATCTTGGATAGTTGTTATAGAACTTGAATCTCGAGATGTTTTATTTTTTTTTTTATTTTACATACATCATGTATATAAATTTACATGTGAGCTGGAATAGAAGAAGAGTATCGTTATTTTTGGACCGTTTTCATTTCAAGCCCGTCGTACCAATGATAAATGGTCGAGGGAAATAAAGGTTATACTATAAAAGAGGTGGCGTATTGTTTGTTCCATAGGCAATATATGAAATAAAAAAAAATAAACATCGAAAAAACCACAAGAAAAATAGTTGAAAAAACTATAAGCCCCATTAGAATGATAGTAAATGGTTGGCATTTTATTTTTAATTTAAATTCTGTGGAATTTTAACTCTTTGATCATTACTACCACTTCCGTACCTATGCACGTTAATAAAGTGCAAAATGTTGTTCCAAAAAAACCACCAAGGTCGTTTCATAAATTCATTTTTTTCTCTCATATATAATGGATTATTAATGACGTACTCTTGAATTTTACCCATTAATAACACTAGGTAAACAATCTGAAAGAAAAAAAAAACAATAATTTTTCAAGTGAACAAATTATATACGTGCTTGGTAAACTATATTAATAAATTCTCGTAAAGAAAATCTACCTATTAAATAAAATTAATAATTAAATTATAGAGATATATAAAAAAATTAAATGTGAACCCATATAAACTATTTATAAATTGTTTATATCACCATGTGCATTATATTTTATGTTTTTGTGGACAAAACATTCATATGAATTTATTTGATAGCTTTAAATTATTTTTAAAGTAACTGTTTAATCAATATTTAACGTTTAATTTTTTAATATGTTAAAAAATATGAAAACATAATATTATTATGGGCATACAGATTTAATAATATTGGTGCATACGTTAGTTAGTGCTATCGTTATATCTTGTGTGACGTATCATTTAATCTATTCTGTGGACGTATTACTTACTGTAAAATGACCGGCTTAAATATTTTTCGAAATTCTATTAATAATAATAAAGTCAATTGAATTTAAAAAAAAGGTACCTATATTTTATCAATTTTTGTTCAAACTTACTGAACGTAGAATTTAAAATATATGTACGCAAAAAAAAAAAATACAAACAAACACATAAAAAATAAAAAATAATGAGGTAGGGCTAAGCACATTACAAAACCCAATTTCACACCAAACACGCGATGTGTCTAACTTTTAAACTTTATGTTTTGTACTTTTTTGTATTAAAAACTTATTTACTTATTTTAGGTATTATATTACATTGATACAATGGCTGTTGATATTTAAGACGTCGTCGCGTAGTTCTATATCATCAACCTCGAATAGTGGTACTACCACGTTTAAGATCATTATTATTTTTAAGATTACGATTATGGAGTGGAAAAGGAGATATTAAATATTAAATAACGTTAATTTCCAAAAACAAAAAATCAAGCGTTTTATCGTCAGTCCCAATTTTAGCCATAGATAATGACGTGTTTGATGACTATCTCATTAATTTATCGTAATCAAATAATACCTCTAGCAAATATTTGTCATCAATTATTAGGTTTTGATGTGCACGATATTTATTTATTTTATAAAATTCATAAAACATTCAATTTTAATCTATAAACCAGAAAAATATATTATAAGCTCTTTAGTTATTGAACGTTGAACGTGCTCTTAAAAATATTTAGTATGGTATTGTACAATTTATAAAACATTTGAGAATTATTTTAGTTTTTTTTTTTAATTTTTTTTCTATACATATTGATAATTATTTTAATTAAGCCAAAATGTATGAACATAGAATATTCATAAATAATACTTTTTAGAGGAGTAGTATTGTGCAAACGGATCCTCCTCTGCTATCGGTTCTAATTGGAAAAAAAATAATACTTCTAGAAACTTAAAATCATCAAAACTACATTTGCACAATGTATTTTTTATCAATTGAATTTAGAATTATGAAAAAATACGTCAAAATCACTCAATTTTCTAGAATATTCTATAGTTAAAACTATTTTTTTTATGCATTTTTAATTTTTATACATGTTTAAAAGTTGAATGAACAATATTTTTCATAAGTCATTTTTACAGAAAATAAAACATTTGAAGTAAATTTTACAAAATTGAATAATTTGTACACATTTTAAATGAAAAATAACGATTATTGTTATTATAATATAACATGGGTCATTTTAATTTTATTCGATAAAAGTTAATTCATACAATGAACTCGTTGTTTTTGAACATGTTTTGATACATTTTAAGATAAATATAATGCCATGAATCCATTATCACTGTTTGGTACATCAGCATTAACTATTAACATGATACATATTGACTCTGACTTGTGAATAACAGCTAGAAATATTTAATATGAAATAATATTATAATATTTATAGTTATATAATAGGTATATAATAGGTGTATGTGATTTGTTTTTATAATAATTGGTTTAAAGCTATAGTATCCTGGGATACTATCCGAGAGACTCAGTGGGACCATGCATTTTTTCTCTATAGATACAATAAAATAAAATCGATAAAAATGTTTATAACAATATCAATGGAAATATACAGACAATCTCTGCAGAGAATCATTATTGGCATACAGAGATATACCATATCATATCAAACCAAAATGTATATAGGGTTATAGTATTTAAGCATTATAGTACCCTACTACATGATGGTTTACAGTCGATATTTAATATTACTCACTAAGTGAGTTCTTCGTTTTTTTTTTTTTTTTTTTTTTTGATGAAATATTTTTATAAGATAACTTTAGTTATTTATCGTTTTAAACATTGATTTTGAATTTTAAAATTAAAACTTTTTTAGTTTTTAAATATATTGATAGCTTATTTAAATTTTTGGAAAATATTATATCCAAATATACGAATGAATAATTCATAACAAAAACAAATAAAAAAAAATACAGTCGGAAACTAATGATATTGAAGCAATTTCAAGTACATAGCTATATAAAAAAAAATATGGATAGATAATCAATATTATAGAAAGATTGTAATAGCATAATATAATAATGTTGAATATATTTAATATAAATTATGGTTTTATCAGACAAAATAAGAAATATTTTTCTGTTTTAAGTATCCTACAAGAAATTACTAGCTTATTAATTATATGTGTCAAATTATTAATATTCACGATATCTGTTATGGTATTATAATATAATGTATTATTATCATCAGAAAATTAAAAAAAAAAAATATTAGCATTAAGAAGAAAAAGAATGGATGAAGATAATTTTATTTATACTATGCTGAGCTATAATTTAAAATACATTGCAATATTGATGTTTTACATATTTATTAAGAGCGGTCATTTTGTGTTGTACAATGAATTTTTTTTTCTTGATTTTAAGCCCGGCGATTGAGGCCATTAGCTATTATAGGGGTTATGAACTGTGGTAGCGGTAAGGTTTTGGAACGGTAGGTTGTTTTTACGGTTGTTACGGTTGTTACGGTGTAGGTAGCAAACACGTGTATGTATGGCAAGGATTTTAACTACTATGAACTCGGGTGGTCATCCATCCGGGAGCTAGTAGCTGTGGCCATTCCACGATTGGTAGCAGTCAACGCGCCACGACAAGACATAGTACAATGAATTATTAAGATATAAATGTCGCAAAAATGATTATAAATAGATGAAAATCTGTTTAATTATTTCTGTGGTCAAACGGATTCAAATATTTATGTTTTGTACATATAGTTTATTTTTTTTTCAAATGTTGAGTAGACTCAAACATACAATTTAAAACTAATAGTACACTTTGCATTAATTAACTCACATCCATTGTACATTTTAATTACAATCTTTATCAAAAAGGTTATTTTCCGTCAATTAAGTAGTATTATGAATATAATCTAAAAAAAGACATTTATATATTTGTGTTAAAATAATTTTTAGATTTTTTTTTGTTTCAGTATAAACTACTTATGCAATACCTACTTTGAATTAAATTTTTAGGTTACATGAATAAAACTTATTCTAAATGTATATAGAATAAATAAGAATAATTTATAAAAATAAATCCAAAGCTTTTGGCTAATATTAATTCAATCTACCATATTACTAATAGTAGTATAAGCTACTGTAGCAATATTAGTACATTATACAATTATATACTAAGTAAAAATTGCTTAAAAACCATCTTAGCACGGAATTATTTTTCGAATGCGATGATTTATCATTAAAATCAAATCAATTAACCCATACATTGCAGTGGTACACGAGATACACCTGACACTTAGTATCTCCATTATTTGAAAAAATTTTTTAAATGTTTTATAATACATAAATTATTATCTCGTAGTTTTATATAGAATTGAATTAGAAAATTATAATTTACAAATTACTTGAATGTAATATTTTATTATTTTGTAACTTATGATTTTTATACATATAGTTTTTTTTAAAGTTGTCACGATATGTAAATGTTAAAAATCAAAGGTAGTAAATTTAGTGGTTCGTAAAAAAATGAATTTTCACGTTACGAATTTCAAATACTTAAAAACTTACTCTTAATTATAATTATTTTTCAATTTATACAACTTAAGAAATGTTCATTTAACTAATTTTCTGGTAACAATAAATTAAAAATAATGATTAAATTATGATCAACTCGTGAGGGTTTTTAGCCCATTAAATGTTAAAAATAAATAACTTATATGATTTTATACCTAAAAAATAGGTACCTGCTATAGTGCTATGTATACAATTTGTATTAATTTTATATTTAAAAAAAAACAATGATAGAATAATATTTGTAAGTATTAGCAAAATGAAGTTCGAAATGCAATCGGTAAATCTTTTAAATATTAATCAAATAATTTTAATAAATGTTTGTTAATTAAGCAACATGTATATATATTTACAGTTTTGGTAACATAACCAGTAAACTGCTCTTCCTGAGATTTAAAATGATTAAATTTTTTAAGTGTTCTACACATAGTTTCTATTGTTATGTTTTATTCAGAATTATTTATAATAATAAGTCAAATACAAATATGATAATAATAAGAATAATAATTATATATATATAATTTTTTTTTGTATACATATAATTTTTTAATATTTTACTATAAATATAAGTGCTTTACGGATAGAAATATTATAAGAATAAAATAAAATAATTATTATATATATTAAAATTATATTTAGTCCAAGCTTTCATAATGCAGCTGTTTTTTTTACAATTATTATTTAAAATTTATGAAGATACATAATGAGAATTTGTAAATAAAATTATCATACATTAAACCATTTATTTAGATTCTCAGTTTTTATGATTTATCAAAAAATGTTCTTAATGTATTACTTTTTTAAATTTTTTATTCCGTTTTAGTTAAATAACTTTGAAGCAATTTATAACTTCACATATTTATGTCTGTTATTAAATATCTGTAAATGAATAATAATGAATTCGGAATCTAACTTTACAGATTTTATGTGATCCGTTGGATGACAAATAATTGATTATACAATTATTTTACAATTTTAAAATAACTATGAATATATTATATTTATAATTCCAAAGGTCAAACGCAGATTTTTGTAGATTTTTCCATACCTTTTGATTAGTTTGATGTTTAAAAAAATAACTTTAAAAAGTGCCTAAAAACATTAAAAAATAAAATCGTGATCAATTGTGTGCAGAAGATTGAAGTAGTTCACTGACTATAATTAAATGATCTATTTTTAAATGTATTTTTTATATTATAATACATTTAATTAAATGTCAAATTAAAAAAATAGCATTTACTGGATCGATAATAAGTTTCATTGGTTATAGTTAACTTTCTTACCAGATAAATATATAAGGAGTTTTAAATTCCAATCCTCTCAAAAATATCAATGAGATTCCCGTAAAATATCCTAAGGTTCATAAACCACAACATATCAAACATCCCTAACTATTTTTTCACGTATAATATAGGAGGTTTAAGACGTTGGGAAATTGACGTAAATCCTTCTTATACACTTTATTCGATTTTCCATGGGTGGCTAGTAAAACATGAAATAGTAGGTTATCTTGTTAACTTGGGCAAAATAGAATTGTATAAAAAATAAATATAAATGAAGCATTTCCGTCAATAAGTCAAATAGGACAAATTGCACACATTAGATCAAAAAAAAAAAATCTAAATATGATAAACTATCTAGCAAAGAAGATGCATATACCCAAACATGTATTTAATACATAATGAAAAGTAACAATTCAGTTATCACTGATTATGATTGTGGATGATAATGCAGTAGTCTGAGAAATTAAAATATTTTATCATTTTAGTTTTTCAACAAAATAAGAATGAAGTTAATCAAAAAAGTATTCGTATAATTAATTGTTAATTTGTTATATTCGTTCAACCACATTCTTCGTTTTGAAATGAAAAAAAAAATGTCGTATGCATCAAAAATATACCCATTATTTTATAGATAAATTCAAAGAACTGAATACCTTAAACAATATATATAGTTCAAACTATAATACAGTTATTTATATTAAGAATGAAAAACTAATATTTACCTTAGTACAGAAATCATGGCAAAATAAAAAGACCTGCATATGGTAGTATAATAACTGGGTATTGTGCATACTATTTATATTAAATTATGGATCATTCTTAAAAAACGCCAATAAAATTCTAAGAATCCGAAATCATTCGTTAGGTATATTATAATATTATACTTATGTGTAAAAATTTATAATTTGATTAAAAAAAATGACTCTAAAACAATGTCTTACCAATTATTGTAGTATATTAAACAGTGCACATTTTTTTTTTTTTAACACTTACTCTTCAATATCGAAGATTAATCAATAATCATAACAGATTAGCGCATAACAAAAAAATTTATAACCATAAAATTCAAATATTGTTCAATCCTTAAAATATTCTAAATAATATATTATATTCGCATATTGTTTAATTGTAGGATATAATATATAACAATTTTTGAATTAATATAAAATGCAGACTGATCAATCTTTATTCGTATAATCTTAAAATATATGAATTGTAAATAGGTAACACATTTTTTAACAATTTCTATAAATATCAAAAATCTAAAAGTCAGTATTTTTTTTCATTTTTTTAAGTTGTTTTACATATAATAGTAATTTATTGATCAGTAAATCAGATTTGTTTGAATTTATAGTTTTGAATGCTATAGTTCATTGTCATTTTAAAGTTTAGAACGTTAACACAGACCCAAGTTTTTCGCCCAAAAAAATATAAAGCCTCTCTTTACGTACAAATAATACACAGATCGCCTTAAACACGTTATATGTAGGTATAACATATCAAAACTTTGTATTTAAAAAATATTCTAGATACGACTTTTGAGAAAATGTGTGTAGGTAGGTCAATCATTAAAGGTCATTAAGTTAAAAAATGTATTATGGCTTGGCGTGGTGCGTTGGCTGCTACCAATCGCGGAATGCGAATGGGAGTAAGTAACGGCCACTGTTACTAGCTCCCGGACGGGTGACCACCCGGGTTCATTATAGTTAAAAACCTTGCCACACATACACGTGTGTGCTACTTACCGTAAAAACAACCTACCATACAAAATCCTTACCCCTACTACAGTTCATAACCTCCTAATACTTTAGAAATATTTAATTACAATACAGTTGATTAATATGTAATTTCTCATTACTATACACTCAATACAATGTCTTTAATAATGATGTTTTTACATTATACTAAATTGTTTGTAAAAATATATAAGTTTTAAAATACTTGATTCATAATATTGACTGTTATCAGTGGATGTTTATTAAATACAAAACATATAGATACATAAATGTATAAAGAAGTGTTGATGGCGATATTTTTCAAAGGCAACTAGTCAACACAAATTTTATAGAATATATTGAAATTATTCGATGTTTCCTTTGACAATATTTAATAATAAAATACTTTTTTTTTAAATTCTTTTTTTTTTTAAATATAAATTATAATAATCTTAAGAATATTGCATCATTGGCGATTAGGTAATTAGTAATTATATTTTTAAATAGATACTTAAACATTTTTTTTACATATATTATATATAATAGATTTTATAATTAGTCTAACTGCCAAGAAAGAATTGCAAGTGATCATTTATTAATGGTGATTCGCCAAAAACATTAATAAATATATACTTAAATTGGTATGTAAAATTGATAAATAAATACACTGCGTTATGTTGAAAATATGTTGTGAAGAAGCGAATTTCAATAACAAAAAATTAGAGTGATTACTATAAACTCATACAAACAAGAAAAAAAAACAATGCAGATTGTTATTCTTCTTTAGTTGAATACCTATTGTTAATAAAATTGATTAAAATAGATTTATCTTTCATCGATATACCTATCAAAATGTATTTTATTATTTAGCAAAATCATGTAAAACAAATATTCAATATGACTGCCTATTTAGTTATTTGATCATTTAAAAATCATTTAGACATCAGCACACCTGTGATTTGTTTAATTTTTGTAATAATGTTTATTGTAGAAAATAAATTATTATATTCGTAACTATACCTTTTTAGTATTTTATATAACAACACGTTTACTAATTTACTAAATAACTTAACGCACATTTCGTATCACACGAGGGAAAAATAGGAATACTCGACTCGCTCAGTTATAATTTAAATTATGGTATTTATCAACACTATTGAAGCATCATAATCTAAAGACAACCGATATACTCCATTATCATTTCCCAAAAATCCTTCCCTGGATTCATTCAATAGTCAACATCATGAATTTACCAGAATTTAAAAATGCATCCACAAATGGTAAAACCTATAAACACCACTATCTTCAAATATTACACAATTTACCGGATGAAAAAATATACACAGACGTCTCAAAAAGTCAAGCGGGAGTCAGAGTTTCGGTAATTTAGAATGATATAAAAAGTATATAATATAAGGTACTAAATGTCAGCTCTATTTTCACTGCGGAATCATTCAAAATTCTCAAATGTGTAAAATAAGTTGTAGACTCGAACATTGCAAAATAAACAATTCTGTAAGATTCTCTCACTGCGATAAACAAGATAAAAAAATTCACACATCACTAACGATAAAAACATGCAGGTAAAAAATGCACTTCAACATAAGACCAGGAAAGGGAACAAGTTTGAACTTTGCTGAATACATGGTAATTCGGGTATCATCGAAAATGAAATGGCTGATAAGGTAGCAAAAGATGAAGTTACTAACTCTGTAGCAACAGCAGCTCAACTAGTAACTAAACAAGATTTACAACCCGTAATAAAATTGCATTGCACCAATATGTGACAGGCAAATTGGAATTCCATGTGCACAAAACTCCATGGAATAAAACAAGATATGTTCATATAAACATATCACATATCCCGCATAGCTTCATAGAAAGTTCGAAGTTATCCTAACTTAACTACGGATTGGGTACACACAAATCACTCATAGCCATGCCTATAATGAGTAAAAATGATCCCCGATATGTCCAACAAGCGGCACCGATCTAATAACTTACTAAATACATAATGACCTAATGTCAATATTATACTCCGAACCAAGATTGGCCTCCAATCTTCCTGAACACCTGTCAGAATCACTAGACCTCAACAGTTCATCGCTCACTGCCATCTTAAAGTTTAGCACATAGAAAAAACTGCAAAATAAAATATAAAAATTGTATAAATATTACATTTGTTGATGTAAATAATGTAAAAAAAATATTGTAACCCAAAGCATATGTCACCGATAGTGAATTTGTGTCATTGAAAAAATAAAATAAATTGTGGTAAATTTGATAATCAAGTTTACTCGAAGTATACTTTTCAAAAAAAAAAAAATAATATTTTATTTGAATACGATTTGTTTAAAAATATTAGGTCATTATTTTAAGTTATTACTTATCGAAATCAACATGATTTTTTATTACAATTTACAACATACAATTTGAAATATAATTATGTTATTTATTATTATTATTATTTATTTGACAATTCGTCATAAATAACATATATTTGACGCAATAAGGATTTTTATTACAATATTATATCAACAACATTTATTTATTCGAAGGTTTTTTTTTAAGTATTTGCCCGAATGCTCGTTTATAATAATATATGTATATTTTATCTCCAATATTTCACCTCGAAGTTTAAACGCACAAACCGTAAAATATATTTATATTGAGCTCGTTATTTGTACCACCAAACCAATAAATCATACATCAAAAATGTGTTGTCTATTCGCTTGTAGTGGTATTATGTGCATATAAAATATTGTGCCATTCCTTTTGTCAAAATTATTGCATGAAAAATTCAACTAAAGTTCAATTGCTTACTTGTGATTCTCGATACTTGAGCACAACGATGCATCACATGAAATTTGACTCACACATCGTGCCCAAACGACGATAGTTTATCGAGAGAGAATGTACATTTTAAATGGTAAAATATTCTAAGTATATACTTCAGAATAACAGTTTTCTCACTTAGTCGAGATTCAGAAATGTGAATTCTTACGTATAATTTACTTCATATGATATATTATATTTTAATAGTTTTCTGTGGAAAAAATTCGTATTTGATACAACATAGTATGTTTTGAATAACGCTAAAAAATAAATGCTGCAGATCTCTGTAATTCATCTTGTATACCTATTCAAACATAAATTATATTATAAAAATCATGAACAATCATATTATGAGTTAAATATATCGTTTTAAGCGGGTAACTACCTGTATTATATTGGTATTTATTCGAATATATACCTATATTACATATGACATACGTTGTGAAGTTACTTTTAACCTATCAAACCTTATCAACCGATCATAAATCAATAATTAATCACCATACTTAGTGAACCTTGAGTTTTCTGTATTATACCAATATTAAGTTTGCGTATATTTTGATAATTTAGGATAATCATATAAATTTATATATAGTTACTTGTATACTTTTCATATAATGGCCACAGTTGAACTTTCAACTGTTTATGAATATTCTTTAATATACCAATTAAATGTTAATAAATCATTAATACTACCTACCTAATAATTGAAAATTAATTGCAATATAATTAAAATAAGAAACCTAAATACTATGAAACAATTGAAATAAAGATATTTGAATTAAATAATTGACGATAACTGAACATAATGATTAACTAAATCTTTATAAAACGCCCATCTGTGACCCTCAAAATTGCCTTTATTTTCAAGAAACAATAAAATATCCGGGATTATGAAAAAAATAAATTTTTAACTGGAAAAATAGTTTATATTTTTAAATGAATGTCTTGACGTTATAAAAATATATAAAGTTTTACATTACGTAAATATTAAAGATCACAGGTCTACAAAAATATAATGGCAAATAAATACATTTATATTACTATGATATAATTTAATTCAAAATATTATACACCTATTACAGTGAACTACATGAGTACATGACACCAAATACAGGATGTCCCATGAGGATTTACCCATTGCAATTTTTTCTAAAATAATGGAGATATCTAAATTCTGGTTATGTAATTTGACTCGTAAGGATAAGAACTACAAATTTTTCATATTTTAATTTATTTTAATGTTTTGATAACAAGTTTAAAAAAAACATTTAATTTAATTATTTCCAAAAAAGTCAATTTTTTTTCATTATTTTGGTGATTTTAGATTCTGAACGAAGTGATGAATGTATTGATTTTACAATGATGTGTGTTTTTTTGTTTTGTTTTGTTTTTTTTTTTTTTGTGTGTGTCTGTGACCTGTGTACAGCATAACTAGTCAAAATAATGCTTCGATTTCAAACTTTGGGGGTGGTTTCCGATGTAAAATTGAAGATTCTTGGTGCATTATAGAGGTCAGAAGTAAAAATTTTCCAACAGTTTTCAAAAGAATCGATAAGAACAAAAAAAAAAATGACAGAAAACGGGAATTTTTACGCAAAACCAGAATTTGACTAAAACGATTTTTATATATGGTTGTCATTCAAAAACTAATCACTGTAAATACATGAAATTTTCACCAAATGTTTATGTTAAGGTTATCTATATACAGTTTTATTTTCAAAAAATTTTGACTTTTTTGAGTTATTTATAGACCACTGAAATTTTCAATTTTATTGAGAATTTTTTTCTGAAGTGTCGGTTAAAAAAATCTTGGACGATCAAAAAAACTTGAAAATTTAATAAAAGGTTCCTTATGAGTTGTTCTTATTGTAGCTAAAAAAATTTAAAAATCGTAAGTTACAATTTTTTTTAATAAGCGTTTATTGTTCAAAATTTTATGAAATCTGTCGAAAACGCGAAAATTTGCAAGTAATTTCAAAGTTTAAAAATCATAAAAATGTTTGTGTTTATAACTAAGGATTAAAAAAACGATAGTAAGTTTCTCATTGGTTTACCTTCAAGTAGCTGTAAATAAAACTCGAAGCATCATTATAGGAAAAATTTTAAGTGCGTTTGAATTTTAAATTTTTACGATTTATCCTGAAACGATTTTAAATATTTGTTATTATTCAAAAAGTATAAGTTATAGATACTTGAAAATTTCACAAGTTATTTATATTGGCATTTTCTTTACATGATTTAATTTTCAAAATATTTTGACTTTTTTGAGATATTTATAAATTCTGAAATTTTTTTTTGAAATGTCGATAAAATTTGTATGGCCCTATCAAAATACTTGAAAATTTAATACAAAGTTCCTCATAAGTTATTCTTATAGTGATTAAAAAATTATAAAAATAAATATGACTTAATACGTACAAATTACGGCAATTTTCAAATTATCTTAGATCGAAATTCATAAAAGTTTTCCTTTTTAATTCTAAGATTTGAGAATTTAATACAAGGCTCATAATATATTTTTACAATAGCAGTTGAAAAATAAAATAAATGTATAGTCACATTTTTTTTTTTACAAGCATTTAAATTAAAATTTTGACAACATACGTAAAAATCACGAAAATTCGCAAATTATTTTAAGCTAGAAATTCATAAAAAAATTTCTTCTTAAATCTAACATTTGAAAATTTAATACAAGATTCCTTACAAATTTGTCAATCTTTATCACAAAAAAAATGTCCACCGGAAATTCAAATTAAATTTTTATTAGCATTTGAATTTCAAATATTGACAAAAATTCGTCAAAACTATGAATATTTTCAAATTATTTTGTAGTTCAAAATTCATAATATTGTTTGTATTTATATCTAAGGTTATACAATTTAACACCAAGTTTTTCACAAGTTTTGCTTCAAATAGCTATAGAGAAAATTTGAAGCGTCATTATAGGAAAAATGTTTTGAGCGTTTGAGTTTTAAATTTTTATGAAATCGCGTAATTATAACGATTTATCCTCAAACCAGGTATTCGTATAATATCTATGATAATATAAGGTATTATGAATTATGATAACTACATGATAACTACACTAATTGATTAACCATGCCATATGCAAAATGCGTCTTAATTGAAAAATAAAATATTTGTTTCAAAATAGAATATATGACAATATTTAAATATAATATATCCTAGACTGACAAATCATCTCCGTTCAGAATCGTTTTTCGTATACAATGATACCTATCATTGCATTCAAATTTAATCCCATCCATTACAGTAACCTACTGTACAGCAGAGCGACATCCACGACTTACCCGCTTTTTAATATTTTTTTTTTTAGTTTCAATAAAAATTTCAAATTATTTAATTTCGCATTGTTATAAAACATGACGTGCTCTTCCACGCTACACGTGTTTTCGTACAGCCAGTCGAGTCGAACACTTTCAGATTTACTAGAAAATACTAAAGTTAGGAAATTAATGAAAATGCAATTTTGAAACTTCAATTTTTTCCAAAAAATAAATTCTACAAAATGGCTATCTTTATTTTTAGATAGATTAGTTTTACACAAGATCTGTGCATATTAAAACGGTTGGAGGTAAAAAAAAGTAATTTTCTTTAACTATTTTCTGTTTAGTATAGAACGAAAATTATGACGCTCCAGTAAAGCATTATAACTTACAAGTCATAATGAAACAACTTAAACAAAAACCGATTAAAAATGTATAAGATAAATGTGTTTCGAATTACCAATATAATTAATTTTTTTTCATATAAACTATTATTAAGAATAAGATTAAATGTTATTAACTACAACATTCTTCTTAACACTTGAGTCTTAAACACAAATATATATATATAAATTCTGACTGTTGAATGGCCATGGCTAAATATTCGAAATAAATGTCTATATAATATATTATTATTTTTTTTATTGTCCTTGTATTTCTACAATTTTATTAAGAATTAATAATAATAGTTTGTATATTACGGTTTACACGGTAAACATTCAAGGTCACTTAAAATTCAGTAATCACTAAAGAATAAATGGTAGTTAATTTCATTAAACCTATTTTTTGTATAGTTATAAGTTATTACGTTTTATTTAATTTGCCATTAAAATTCAGTCCAGTTTTAACGGTCAACATACGTGGTCGCGTGTTGCTGATTGCTCTGTTATCTATTTAAACTTCATTCTAGTTGGTAATTTATGTTTTAGTTGAACAATGCCAGATAAAACTGTTCCTCCCATAACAATTATTAATAGGAGCTTTGTAGTGCACAGAGTAAAATGGCAACGAAAATAACTTTGAGAACTACCAACATGTCGCTGATGGTAAGCGACATTAATAATATCAACTTTCATCTCATCTAAAGTGGACGAAAAAAAAATTAAATTAAAAAAAAGCGGGTAAGTGGGTATCGATCTGCTATACATTAGGGGGTGGGGTGGACCTCTGACTAGGGTAGGTTAAATTTGAATGCAATGATAGGTATCATTGTATACGAAAAACGATTGTGAACGGAGATGGTTTATCTGTCTAGGGTATAATATAGATTATTGAAAATTTTCGAATCTTAGATTTAAAAAGAAAATTTTTTATGAATTTCGATCTAAGATAATTTGAAAATTGCCGTAATTTGTACGTATAAGGTCATATTTATTTTTATAATTTTTTAATCACTATAAGAATAACTTATGAGGAACTTTGTATTAAATTTTCAAGTATTTTGATAGGGCCATACAAATTTTATCGACACTTCAAAAAAAAAATTTCAGAATTTATAAATATCTCAAAAAAGTCAAAATATTTTGAAAATTAAATCATGTAAAGAAAATGCCAATATAAATAACTTGTGAAATTTTCAAGTATCTACAACTTATACTTTTTGAATAATAACAAATATTTAAAATCGTTTCAGGATAAATCGTAAAAATTTAAAATTCAAACGCACTTAAAATTTTTCCTATAATGATGCTTCGAGTTTTATTTACAGCTACTTGAAGGTAAACCAATGAGAAACTTACTATCGTTTTTTTAATCCTTAGTTATAAACACAAACATTTTTAAAAAATTCGTATTTGATACAACATAGTATGTTTTGAATAACGCTAAAAAATAAATGCTGCAGATCTCTGTAATTCATCTTGTATACCTATTCAAACATAAATTATATTATAAAAATCATGAACAATCATATTATGAGTTAAATATATCGTTTTAAGCGGGTAACTACCTGTATTATATTGGTATTTATTCGAATATATACCTATATTACATATGACATACGTTGTGAAGTTACTTTTAACCTATCAAACCTTATCAACCGATCATAAATCAATAATTAATCACCATACTTAGTGAACCTTGAGTTTTCTGTATTATACCAATATTAAGTTTGCGTATATTTTGATAATTTAGGATAATCATATAAATTTATATATAGTTACTTGTATACTTTTCATATAATGGCCACAGTTGAACTTTCAACTGTTTATGAATATTCTTTAATATACCAATTAAATGTTAATAAATCATTAATACTACCTACCTAATAATTGAAAATTAATTGCAATATAATTAAAATAAGAAACCTAAATACTATGAAACAATTGAAATAAAGATATTTGAATTAAATAATTGACGATAACTGAACATAATGATTAACTAAATCTTTATAAAACGCCCATCTGTGACCCTCAAAATTGCCTTTATTTTCAAGAAACAATAAAATATCCGGGATTATGAAAAAAATAAATTTTTAACTGGAAAAATAGTTTATATTTTTAAATGAATGTCTTGACGTTATAAAAATATATAAAGTTTTACATTACGTAAATATTAAAGATCACAGGTCTACAAAAATATAATGGCAAATAAATACATTTATATTACTATGATATAATTTAATTCAAAATATTATACACCTATTACAGTGAACTACATGAGTACATGACACCAAATACAGGATGTCCCATGAGGATTTACCCATTGCAATTTTTTCTAAAATAATGGAGATATCTAAATTCTGGTTATGTAATTTGACTCGTAAGGATAAGAACTACAAATTTTTCATATTTTAATTTATTTTAATGTTTTGATAACAAGTTTAAAAAAAACATTTAATTTAATTATTTCCAAAAAAGTCAATTTTTTTTCATTATTTTGGTGATTTTAGATTCTGAACGAAGTGATGAATGTATTGATTTTACAATGATGTGTGTTTTTTTGTTTTGTTTTGTTTTTTTTTTTTTTGTGTGTGTCTGTGACCTGTGTACAGCATAACTAGTCAAAATAATGCTTCGATTTCAAACTTTGGGGGTGGTTTCCGATGTAAAATTGAAGATTCTTGGTGCATTATAGAGGTCAGAAGTAAAAATTTTCCAACAGTTTTCAAAAGAATCGATAAGAACAAAAAAAAAAATGACAGAAAACGGGAATTTTTACGCAAAACCAGAATTTGACTAAAACGATTTTTATATATGGTTGTCATTCAAAAACTAATCACTGTAAATACATGAAATTTTCACCAAATGTTTATGTTAAGGTTATCTATATACAGTTTTATTTTCAAAAAATTTTGACTTTTTTGAGTTATTTATAGACCACTGAAATTTTCAATTTTATTGAGAATTTTTTTCTGAAGTGTCGGTTAAAAAAATCTTGGACGATCAAAAAAACTTGAAAATTTAATAAAAGGTTCCTTATGAGTTGTTCTTATTGTAGCTAAAAAAATTTAAAAATCGTAAGTTACAATTTTTTTTAATAAGCGTTTATTGTTCAAAATTTTATGAAATCTGTCGAAAACGCGAAAATTTGCAAGTAATTTCAAAGTTTAAAAATCATAAAAATGTTTGTGTTTATAACTAAGGATTAAAAAAACGATAGTAAGTTTCTCATTGGTTTACCTTCAAGTAGCTGTAAATAAAACTCGAAGCATCATTATAGGAAAAATTTTAAGTGCGTTTGAATTTTAAATTTTTACGATTTATCCTGAAACGATTTTAAATATTTGTTATTATTCAAAAAGTATAAGTTATAGATACTTGAAAATTTCACAAGTTATTTATATTGGCATTTTCTTTACATGATTTAATTTTCAAAATATTTTGACTTTTTTGAGATATTTATAAATTCTGAAATTTTTTTTTGAAATGTCGATAAAATTTGTATGGCCCTATCAAAATACTTGAAAATTTAATACAAAGTTCCTCATAAGTTATTCTTATAGTGATTAAAAAATTATAAAAATAAATATGACTTAATACGTACAAATTACGGCAATTTTCAAATTATCTTAGATCGAAATTCATAAAAGTTTTCCTTTTTAATTCTAAGATTTGAGAATTTAATACAAGGCTCATAATATATTTTTACAATAGCAGTTGAAAAATAAAATAAATGTATAGTCACATTTTTTTTTTTACAAGCATTTAAATTAAAATTTTGACAACATACGTAAAAATCACGAAAATTCGCAAATTATTTTAAGCTAGAAATTCATAAAAAAATTTCTTCTTAAATCTAACATTTGAAAATTTAATACAAGATTCCTTACAAATTTGTCAATCTTTATCACAAAAAAAATGTCCACCGGAAATTCAAATTAAATTTTTATTAGCATTTGAATTTCAAATATTGACAAAAATTCGTCAAAACTATGAATATTTTCAAATTATTTTGTAGTTCAAAATTCATAATATTGTTTGTATTTATATCTAAGGTTATACAATTTAACACCAAGTTTTTCACAAGTTTTGCTTCAAATAGCTATAGAGAAAATTTGAAGCGTCATTATAGGAAAAATGTTTTGAGCGTTTGAGTTTTAAATTTTTATGAAATCGCGTAATTATAACGATTTATCCTCAAACCAGGTATTCGTATAATATCTATGATAATATAAGGTATTATGAATTATGATAACTACATGATAACTACACTAATTGATTAACCATGCCATATGCAAAATGCGTCTTAATTGAAAAATAAAATATTTGTTTCAAAATAGAATATATGACAATATTTAAATATAATATATCCTAGACTGACAAATCATCTCCGTTCAGAATCGTTTTTCGTATACAATGATACCTATCATTGCATTCAAATTTAATCCCATCCATTACAGTAACCTACTGTACAGCAGAGCGACATCCACGACTTACCCGCTTTTTAATATTTTTTTTTTTAGTTTCAATAAAAATTTCAAATTATTTAATTTCGCATTGTTATAAAACATGACGTGCTCTTCCACGCTACACGTGTTTTCGTACAGCCAGTCGAGTCGAACACTTTCAGATTTACTAGAAAATACTAAAGTTAGGAAATTAATGAAAATGCAATTTTGAAACTTCAATTTTTTCCAAAAAATAAATTCTACAAAATGGCTATCTTTATTTTTAGATAGATTAGTTTTACACAAGATCTGTGCATATTAAAACGGTTGGAGGTAAAAAAAAGTAATTTTCTTTAACTATTTTCTGTTTAGTATAGAACGAAAATTATGACGCTCCAGTAAAGCATTATAACTTACAAGTCATAATGAAACAACTTAAACAAAAACCGATTAAAAATGTATAAGATAAATGTGTTTCGAATTACCAATATAATTAATTTTTTTTCATATAAACTATTATTAAGAATAAGATTAAATGTTATTAACTACAACATTCTTCTTAACACTTGAGTCTTAAACACAAATATATATATATAAATTCTGACTGTTGAATGGCCATGGCTAAATATTCGAAATAAATGTCTATATAATATATTATTATTTTTTTTATTGTCCTTGTATTTCTACAATTTTATTAAGAATTAATAATAATAGTTTGTATATTACGGTTTACACGGTAAACATTCAAGGTCACTTAAAATTCAGTAATCACTAAAGAATAAATGGTAGTTAATTTCATTAAACCTATTTTTTGTATAGTTATAAGTTATTACGTTTTATTTAATTTGCCATTAAAATTCAGTCCAGTTTTAACGGTCAACATACGTGGTCGCGTGTTGCTGATTGCTCTGTTATCTATTTAAACTTCATTCTAGTTGGTAATTTATGTTTTAGTTGAACAATGCCAGATAAAACTGTTCCTCCCATAACAATTATTAATAGGAGCTTTGTAGTGCACAGAGTAAAATGGCAACGAAAATAACTTTGAGAACTACCAACATGTCGCTGATGGTAAGCGACATTAATAATATCAACTTTCATCTCATCTAAAGTGGACGAAAAAAAAATTAAATTAAAAAAAAGCGGGTAAGTGGGTATCGATCTGCTATACATTAGGGGGTGGGGTGGACCTCTGACTAGGGTAGGTTAAATTTGAATGCAATGATAGGTATCATTGTATACGAAAAACGATTGTGAACGGAGATGGTTTATCTGTCTAGGGTATAATATAGATTATTGAAAATTTTCGAATCTTAGATTTAAAAAGAAAATTTTTTATGAATTTCGATCTAAGATAATTTGAAAATTGCCGTAATTTGTACGTATAAGGTCATATTTATTTTTATAATTTTTTAATCACTATAAGAATAACTTATGAGGAACTTTGTATTAAATTTTCAAGTATTTTGATAGGGCCATACAAATTTTATCGACACTTCAAAAAAAAAATTTCAGAATTTATAAATATCTCAAAAAAGTCAAAATATTTTGAAAATTAAATCATGTAAAGAAAATGCCAATATAAATAACTTGTGAAATTTTCAAGTATCTACAACTTATACTTTTTGAATAATAACAAATATTTAAAATCGTTTCAGGATAAATCGTAAAAATTTAAAATTCAAACGCACTTAAAATTTTTCCTATAATGATGCTTCGAGTTTTATTTACAGCTACTTGAAGGTAAACCAATGAGAAACTTACTATCGTTTTTTTAATCCTTAGTTATAAACACAAACATTTTTAAAAAATTCGTATTTGATACAACATAGTATGTTTTGAATAACGCTAAAAAATAAATGCTGCAGATCTCTGTAATTCATCTTGTATACCTATTCAAACATAAATTATATTATAAAAATCATGAACAATCATATTATGAGTTAAATATATCGTTTTAAGCGGGTAACTACCTGTATTATATTGGTATTTATTCGAATATATACCTATATTACATATGACATACGTTGTGAAGTTACTTTTAACCTATCAAACCTTATCAACCGATCATAAATCAATAATTAATCACCATACTTAGTGAACCTTGAGTTTTCTGTATTATACCAATATTAAGTTTGCGTATATTTTGATAATTTAGGATAATCATATAAATTTATATATAGTTACTTGTATACTTTTCATATAATGGCCACAGTTGAACTTTCAACTGTTTATGAATATTCTTTAATATACCAATTAAATGTTAATAAATCATTAATACTACCTACCTAATAATTGAAAATTAATTGCAATATAATTAAAATAAGAAACCTAAATACTATGAAACAATTGAAATAAAGATATTTGAATTAAATAATTGACGATAACTGAACATAATGATTAACTAAATCTTTATAAAACGCCCATCTGTGACCCTCAAAATTGCCTTTATTTTCAAGAAACAATAAAATATCCGGGATTATGAAAAAAATAAATTTTTAACTGGAAAAATAGTTTATATTTTTAAATGAATGTCTTGACGTTATAAAAATATATAAAGTTTTACATTACGTAAATATTAAAGATCACAGGTCTACAAAAATATAATGGCAAATAAATACATTTATATTACTATGATATAATTTAATTCAAAATATTATACACCTATTACAGTGAACTACATGAGTACATGACACCAAATACAGGATGTCCCATGAGGATTTACCCATTGCAATTTTTTCTAAAATAATGGAGATATCTAAATTCTGGTTATGTAATTTGACTCGTAAGGATAAGAACTACAAATTTTTCATATTTTAATTTATTTTAATGTTTTGATAACAAGTTTAAAAAAAACATTTAATTTAATTATTTCCAAAAAAGTCAATTTTTTTTCATTATTTTGGTGATTTTAGATTCTGAACGAAGTGATGAATGTATTGATTTTACAATGATGTGTGTTTTTTTGTTTTGTTTTGTTTTTTTTTTTTTTGTGTGTGTCTGTGACCTGTGTACAGCATAACTAGTCAAAATAATGCTTCGATTTCAAACTTTGGGGGTGGTTTCCGATGTAAAATTGAAGATTCTTGGTGCATTATAGAGGTCAGAAGTAAAAATTTTCCAACAGTTTTCAAAAGAATCGATAAGAACAAAAAAAAAAATGACAGAAAACGGGAATTTTTACGCAAAACCAGAATTTGACTAAAACGATTTTTATATATGGTTGTCATTCAAAAACTAATCACTGTAAATACATGAAATTTTCACCAAATGTTTATGTTAAGGTTATCTATATACAGTTTTATTTTCAAAAAATTTTGACTTTTTTGAGTTATTTATAGACCACTGAAATTTTCAATTTTATTGAGAATTTTTTTCTGAAGTGTCGGTTAAAAAAATCTTGGACGATCAAAAAAAACTTGAAAATTTAATAAAAGGTTCCTTATGAGTTGTTCTTATTGTAGCTAAAAAAATTTAAAAATCGTAAGTTACAATTTTTTTTAATAAGCGTTTATTGTTCAAAATTTTATGAAATCTGTCGAAAACGCGAAAATTTGCAAGTAATTTCAAAGTTTAAAAATCATAAAAATGTTTGTGTTTATAACTAAGGATTAAAAAAACGATAGTAAGTTTCTCATTGGTTTACCTTCAAGTAGCTGTAAATAAAACTCGAAGCATCATTATAGGAAAAATTTTAAGTGCGTTTGAATTTTAAATTTTTACGATTTATCCTGAAACGATTTTAAATATTTGTTATTATTCAAAAAGTATAAGTTATAGATACTTGAAAATTTCACAAGTTATTTATATTGGCATTTTCTTTACATGATTTAATTTTCAAAATATTTTGACTTTTTTGAGATATTTATAAATTCTGAAATTTTTTTTTGAAATGTCGATAAAATTTGTATGGCCCTATCAAAATACTTGAAAATTTAATACAAAGTTCCTCATAAGTTATTCTTATAGTGATTAAAAAATTATAAAAATAAATATGACTTAATACGTACAAATTACGGCAATTTTCAAATTATCTTAGATCGAAATTCATAAAAGTTTTCCTTTTTAATTCTAAGATTTGAGAATTTAATACAAGGCTCATAATATATTTTTACAATAGCAGTTGAAAAATAAAATAAATGTATAGTCACATTTTTTTTTTTACAAGCATTTAAATTAAAATTTTGACAACATACGTAAAAATCACGAAAATTCGCAAATTATTTTAAGCTAGAAATTCATAAAAAAATTTCTTCTTAAATCTAACATTTGAAAATTTAATACAAGATTCCTTACAAATTTGTCAATCTTTATCACAAAAAAAATGTCCACCGGAAATTCAAATTAAATTTTTATTAGCATTTGAATTTCAAATATTGACAAAAATTCGTCAAAACTATGAATATTTTCAAATTATTTTGTAGTTCAAAATTCATAATATTGTTTGTATTTATATCTAAGGTTATACAATTTAACACCAAGTTTTTCACAAGTTTTGCTTCAAATAGCTATAGAGAAAATTTGAAGCGTCATTATAGGAAAAATGTTTTGAGCGTTTGAGTTTTAAATTTTTATGAAATCGCGTAATTATAACGATTTATCCTCAAACCAGGTATTCGTATAATATCTATGATAATATAAGGTATTATGAATTATGATAACTACATGATAACTACACTAATTGATTAACCATGCCATATGCAAAATGCGTCTTAATTGAAAAATAAAATATTTGTTTCAAAATAGAATATATGACAATATTTAAATATAATATATCCTAGACTGACAAATCATCTCCGTTCAGAATCGTTTTTCGTATACAATGATACCTATCATTGCATTCAAATTTAATCCCATCCATTACAGTAACCTACTGTACAGCAGAGCGACATCCACGACTTACCCGCTTTTTAATATTTTTTTTTTTAGTTTCAATAAAAATTTCAAATTATTTAATTTCGCATTGTTATAAAACATGACGTGCTCTTCCACGCTACACGTGTTTTCGTACAGCCAGTCGAGTCGAACACTTTCAGATTTACTAGAAAATACTAAAGTTAGGAAATTAATGAAAATGCAATTTTGAAACTTCAATTTTTTCCAAAAAATAAATTCTACAAAATGGCTATCTTTATTTTTAGATAGATTAGTTTTACACAAGATCTGTGCATATTAAAACGGTTGGAGGTAAAAAAAAGTAATTTTCTTTAACTATTTTCTGTTTAGTATAGAACGAAAATTATGACGCTCCAGTAAAGCATTATAACTTACAAGTCATAATGAAACAACTTAAACAAAAACCGATTAAAAATGTATAAGATAAATGTGTTTCGAATTACCAATATAATTAATTTTTTTTCATATAAACTATTATTAAGAATAAGATTAAATGTTATTAACTACAACATTCTTCTTAACACTTGAGTCTTAAACACAAATATATATATATAAATTCTGACTGTTGAATGGCCATGGCTAAATATTCGAAATAAATGTCTATATAATATATTATTATTTTTTTTATTGTCCTTGTATTTCTACAATTTTATTAAGAATTAATAATAATAGTTTGTATATTACGGTTTACACGGTAAACATTCAAGGTCACTTAAAATTCAGTAATCACTAAAGAATAAATGGTAGTTAATTTCATTAAACCTATTTTTTGTATAGTTATAAGTTATTACGTTTTATTTAATTTGCCATTAAAATTCAGTCCAGTTTTAACGGTCAACATACGTGGTCGCGTGTTGCTGATTGCTCTGTTATCTATTTAAACTTCATTCTAGTTGGTAATTTATGTTTTAGTTGAACAATGCCAGATAAAACTGTTCCTCCCATAACAATTATTAATAGGAGCTTTGTAGTGCACAGAGTAAAATGGCAACGAAAATAACTTTGAGAACTACCAACATGTCGCTGATGGTAAGCGACATTAATAATATCAACTTTCATCTCATCTAAAGTGGACGAAAAAAAAATTAAATTAAAAAAAAGCGGGTAAGTGGGTATCGATCTGCTATACATTAGGGGGTGGGGTGGACCTCTGACTAGGGTAGGTTAAATTTGAATGCAATGATAGGTATCATTGTATACGAAAAACGATTGTGAACGGAGATGGTTTATCTGTCTAGGGTATAATATAGATTATTGAAAATTTTCGAATCTTAGATTTAAAAAGAAAATTTTTTATGAATTTCGATCTAAGATAATTTGAAAATTGCCGTAATTTGTACGTATAAGGTCATATTTATTTTTATAATTTTTTAATCACTATAAGAATAACTTATGAGGAACTTTGTATTAAATTTTCAAGTATTTTGATAGGGCCATACAAATTTTATCGACACTTCAAAAAAAAAATTTCAGAATTTATAAATATCTCAAAAAAGTCAAAATATTTTGAAAATTAAATCATGTAAAGAAAATGCCAATATAAATAACTTGTGAAATTTTCAAGTATCTACAACTTATACTTTTTGAATAATAACAAATATTTAAAATCGTTTCAGGATAAATCGTAAAAATTTAAAATTCAAACGCACTTAAAATTTTTCCTATAATGATGCTTCGAGTTTTATTTACAGCTACTTGAAGGTAAACCAATGAGAAACTTACTATCGTTTTTTTAATCCTTAGTTATAAACACAAACATTTTTAAAAAATTCGTATTTGATACAACATAGTATGTTTTGAATAACGCTAAAAAATAAATGCTGCAGATCTCTGTAATTCATCTTGTATACCTATTCAAACATAAATTATATTATAAAAATCATGAACAATCATATTATGAGTTAAATATATCGTTTTAAGCGGGTAACTACCTGTATTATATTGGTATTTATTCGAATATATACCTATATTACATATGACATACGTTGTGAAGTTACTTTTAACCTATCAAACCTTATCAACCGATCATAAATCAATAATTAATCACCATACTTAGTGAACCTTGAGTTTTCTGTATTATACCAATATTAAGTTTGCGTATATTTTGATAATTTAGGATAATCATATAAATTTATATATAGTTACTTGTATACTTTTCATATAATGGCCACAGTTGAACTTTCAACTGTTTATGAATATTCTTTAATATACCAATTAAATGTTAATAAATCATTAATACTACCTACCTAATAATTGAAAATTAATTGCAATATAATTAAAATAAGAAACCTAAATACTATGAAACAATTGAAATAAAGATATTTGAATTAAATAATTGACGATAACTGAACATAATGATTAACTAAATCTTTATAAAACGCCCATCTGTGACCCTCAAAATTGCCTTTATTTTCAAGAAACAATAAAATATCCGGGATTATGAAAAAAATAAATTTTTAACTGGAAAAATAGTTTATATTTTTAAATGAATGTCTTGACGTTATAAAAATATATAAAGTTTTACATTACGTAAATATTAAAGATCACAGGTCTACAAAAATATAATGGCAAATAAATACATTTATATTACTATGATATAATTTAATTCAAAATATTATACACCTATTACAGTGAACTACATGAGTACATGACACCAAATACAGGATGTCCCATGAGGATTTACCCATTGCAATTTTTTCTAAAATAATGGAGATATCTAAATTCTGGTTATGTAATTTGACTCGTAAGGATAAGAACTACAAATTTTTCATATTTTAATTTATTTTAATGTTTTGATAACAAGTTTAAAAAAAACATTTAATTTAATTATTTCCAAAAAAGTCAATTTTTTTTCATTATTTTGGTGATTTTAGATTCTGAACGAAGTGATGAATGTATTGATTTTACAATGATGTGTGTTTTTTTGTTTTGTTTTGTTTTTTTTTTTTTTGTGTGTGTCTGTGACCTGTGTACAGCATAACTAGTCAAAATAATGCTTCGATTTCAAACTTTGGGGGTGGTTTCCGATGTAAAATTGAAGATTCTTGGTGCATTATAGAGGTCAGAAGTAAAAATTTTCCAACAGTTTTCAAAAGAATCGATAAGAACAAAAAAAAAAATGACAGAAAACGGGAATTTTTACGCAAAACCAGAATTTGACTAAAACGATTTTTATATATGGTTGTCATTCAAAAACTAATCACTGTAAATACATGAAATTTTCACCAAATGTTTATGTTAAGGTTATCTATATACAGTTTTATTTTCAAAAAATTTTGACTTTTTTGAGTTATTTATAGACCACTGAAATTTTCAATTTTATTGAGAATTTTTTTCTGAAGTGTCGGTTAAAAAAATCTTGGACGATCAAAAAAAACTTGAAAATTTAATAAAAGGTTCCTTATGAGTTGTTCTTATTGTAGCTAAAAAAATTTAAAAATCGTAAGTTACAATTTTTTTTAATAAGCGTTTATTGTTCAAAATTTTATGAAATCTGTCGAAAACGCGAAAATTTGCAAGTAATTTCAAAGTTTAAAAATCATAAAAATGTTTGTGTTTATAACTAAGGATTAAAAAAACGATAGTAAGTTTCTCATTGGTTTACCTTCAAGTAGCTGTAAATAAAACTCGAAGCATCATTATAGGAAAAATTTTAAGTGCGTTTGAATTTTAAATTTTTACGATTTATCCTGAAACGATTTTAAATATTTGTTATTATTCAAAAAGTATAAGTTGTAGATACTTGAAAATTTCACAAGTTATTTATATTGGCATTTTCTTTACATGATTTAATTTTCAAAATATTTTGACTTTTTTGAGATATTTATAAATTCTGAAATTTTTTTTTTGAAGTGTCGATAAAATTTGTATGGCCCTATCAAAATACTTGAAAATTTAATACAAAGTTCCTCATAAGTTATTCTTATAGTGATTAAAAAATTATAAAAATAAATATGACCTTATACGTACAAATTACGGCAATTTTCAAATTATCTTAGATCGAAATTCATAAAAAATTTTCTTTTTAAATCTAAGATTCGAAAATTTTCAATAATCTATATTATACCCTAGACAGATAAACCATCTCCGTTCACAATCGTTTTTCGTATACAATGATACCTATCATTGCATTCAAATTTAACCTACCCTAGTCAGAGGTCCACCCCACCCCCTAATGTATAGCAGATCGATACCCACTTACCCGCTTTTTTTTAATTTAATTTTTTTTTCGTCCACTTTAGATGAGATGAAAGTTGATATTATTAATGTCGCTTACCATCAGCGACATGTTGGTAGTTCTCAAAGTTATTTTCGTTGCCATTTTACTCTGTGCACTACAAAGCTCCTATTAATAATTGTTATGGGAGGAACAGTTTTATCTGGCATTGTTCAACTAAAACATAAATTACCAACTAGAATGAAGTTTAAATAGATAACAGAGCAATCAGCAACACGCGACCACGTATGTTGACCGTTAAAACTGGACTGAATTTTAATGGCAAATTAAATAAAACGTAATAACTTATAACTATACAAAAAATAGGTTTAATGAAATTAACTACCATTTATTCTTTAGTGATTACTGAATTTTAAGTGACCTTGAATGTTTACCGTGTAAACCGTAATATACAAACTATTATTATTAATTCTTAATAAAATTGTAGAAATACAAGGACAATAAAAAAAATAATAATATATTATATAGACATTTATTTCGAATATTTAGCCATGGCCATTCAACAGTCAGAATTTATATATATATATTTGTGTTTAAGACTCAAGTGTTAAGAAGAATGTTGTAGTTAATAACATTTAATCTTATTCTTAATAATAGTTTATATGAAAAAAAATTAATTATATTGGTAATTCGAAACACATTTATCTTATACATTTTTAATCGGTTTTTGTTTAAGTTGTTTCATTATGACTTGTAAGTTATAATGCTTTACTGGAGCGTCATAATTTTCGTTCTATACTAAACAGAAAATAGTTAAAGAAAATTACTTTTTTTTACCTCCAACCGTTTTAATATGCACAGATCTTGTGTAAAACTAATCTATCTAAAAATAAAGATAGCCATTTTGTAGAATTTATTTTTTGGAAAAAATTGAAGTTTCAAAATTGCATTTTCATTAATTTCCTAACTTTAGTATTTTCTAGTAAATCTGAAAGTGTTCGACTCGACTGGCTGTACGAAAACACGTGTAGCGTGGAAGAGCACGTCATGTTTTATAACAATGCGAAATTAAATAATTTGAAATTTTTATTGAAACTAAAAAAAAAAATATTAAAAAGCGGGTAAGTCGTGGATGTCGCTCTGCTGTACAGTAGGTTACTGTAATGGATGGGATTAAATTTGAATGCAATGATAGGTATCATTGTATACGAAAAACGATTCTGAACGGAGATGATTTGTCAGTCTAGGATATATTATATTTAAATATTGTCATATATTCTATTTTGAAACAAATATTTTATTTTTCAATTAAGACGCATTTTGCATATGGCATGGTTAATCAATTAGTGTAGTTATCATGTAGTTATCATAATTCATAATACCTTATATTATCATAGATATTATACGAATACCTGGTTTGAGGATAAATCGTTATAATTACGCGATTTCATAAAAATTTAAAACTCAAACGCTCAAAACATTTTTCCTATAATGACGCTTCAAATTTTCTCTATAGCTATTTGAAGCAAAACTTGTGAAAAACTTGGTGTTAAATTGTATAACCTTAGATATAAATACAAACAATATTATGAATTTTGAACTACAAAATAATTTGAAAATATTCATAGTTTTGACGAATTTTTGTCAATATTTGAAATTCAAATGCTAATAAAAATTTAATTTGAATTTCCGGTGGACATTTTTTTTGTGATAAAGATTGACAAATTTGTAAGGAATCTTGTATTAAATTTTCAAATGTTAGATTTAAGAAGAAATTTTTTTATGAATTTCTAGCTTAAAATAATTTGCGAATTTTCGTGATTTTTACGTATGTTGTCAAAATTTTAATTTAAATGCTTGTAAAAAAAAAAATGTGACTATACATTTATTTTATTTTTCAACTGCTATTGTAAAAATATATTATGAGCCTTGTATTAAATTCTCAAATCTTAGAATTAAAAAGGAAAACTTTTATGAATTTCGATCTAAGATAATTTGAAAATTGCCGTAATTTGTACGTATTAAGTCATATTTATTTTTATAATTTTTTAATCACTATAAGAATAACTTATGAGGAACTTTGTATTAAATTTTCAAGTATTTTGATAGGGCCATACAAATTTTATCGACATTTCAAAAAAAAATTTCAGAATTTATAAATATCTCAAAAAAGTCAAAATATTTTGAAAATTAAATCATGTAAAGAAAATGCCAATATAAATAACTTGTGAAATTTTCAAGTATCTATAACTTATACTTTTTGAATAATAACAAATATTTAAAATCGTTTCAGGATAAATCGTAAAAATTTAAAATTCAAACGCACTTAAAATTTTTCCTATAATGATGCTTCGAGTTTTATTTACAGCTACTTGAAGGTAAACCAATGAGAAACTTACTATCGTTTTTTTAATCCTTAGTTATAAACACAAACATTTTTATGATTTTTAAACTTTGAAATTACTTGCAAATTTTCGCGTTTTCGACAGATTTCATAAAATTTTGAACAATAAACGCTTATTAAAAAAAATTGTAACTTACGATTTTTAAATTTTTTTAGCTACAATAAGAACAACTCATAAGGAACCTTTTATTAAATTTTCAAGTTTTTTTGATCGTCCAAGATTTTTTTAACCGACACTTCAGAAAAAAATTCTCAATAAAATTGAAAATTTCAGTGGTCTATAAATAACTCAAAAAAGTCAAAATTTTTTGAAAATAAAACTGTATATAGATAACCTTAACATAAACATTTGGTGAAAATTTCATGTATTTACAGTGATTAGTTTTTGAATGACAACCATATATAAAAATCGTTTTAGTCAAATTCTGGTTTTGCGTAAAAATTCCCGTTTTCTGTCATTTTTTTTTTTGTTCTTATCGATTCTTTTGAAAACTGTTGGAAAATTTTTACTTCTGACCTCTATAATGCACCAAGAATCTTCAATTTTACATCGGAAACCACCCCCAAAGTTTGAAATCGAAGCATTATTTTGACTAGTTATGCTGTACACAGGTCACAGACACACACAAAAAAAAAAAAAACAAAACAAAACAAAAAAACACACATCATTGTAAAATCAATACATTCATCACTTCGTTCAGAATCTAAAATCACCAAAATAATGAAAAAAAATTGACTTTTTTGGAAATAATTAAATTAAATGTTTTTTTTAAACTTGTTATCAAAACATTAAAATAAATTAAAATATGAAAAATTTGTAGTTCTTATCCTTACGAGTCAAATTACATAACCAGAATTTAGATATCTCCATTATTTTAGAAAAAATTGCAATGGGTAAATCCTCATGGGACATCCTGTATTTGGTGTCATGTACTCATGTAGTTCACTGTAATAGGTGTATAATATTTTGAATTAAATTATATCATAGTAATATAAATGTATGATATAAACTTAATGTTATTTATTTTACTATTATTAATACATAGGTTTACTTAATGTATGGCAAAAACATTGTATTTTACATTGCATTATTTGTAAAAAACCCAATAATATACTTAATGATTTTCTATAGTACCCTTAATCAATATTTTAAATTAAAACAAAATAACTAAAATAAAATTCTTTGATCGAATCACTTATGATATGTGTATATTGTATTAAATTGTAGAGTCAGAATTATAAGTTCAACACGTGATGGTTTTAATTTGATTTTATACAATCATTATCTATGGACAGAAAGTCGATTATCTGCGAAAGTTTCAAATAGGGCTATCAATCGATTGAACATGATGTCTGTAGGTAATACTTAATAATTTTAGCATTTAACTTGGAATAAATTTATCTAAGTTAAATGAGAACTACAAAAAAATTAAGAAATTTAACAATAACACTCGTATCATGATGTTTTATGACTGTTTTTAGTTCGTGAAGTTAAAATCATTGATTTTACATTTTATATAGCATGATAATAATTGCAACACACTCAGGAACTGCTGACACTTATCAGAACTTTTTAATATCAAACATGTTTTCAAAATAATTTTTTTTTGTTCCAGTTATACTATTATAATTTATAATACATAAATTAATCGATTATTTATATTTTATTTATTTATTTTAAGTTTCTTATGATTTTGACAATGTCACATATAAAAATTCTTTTCACGAAATACGCAATTTTTTTTATGGTTTAGATAAACTTTTAAAGAAATAAAGGAACAAGATTAAGATTACAACAAAGCTAATAAGTTTATTGTAAGTTAGTAAATTACTTACCAAACTATGAAATACTTAAACTTAATTTAGTAATATAACTATGAATTTATTATAAATAGAAATAATAATTATTTGTTATATGTATTTTGTTAACTATGTTTCAAACACACTAATTGAATTTAAAAATAATAATGAATAGAAATTGATAATATAATATCGATAAATTGAAATAGTTAATATTACTCATAGCTAAAATAGATATAGATGATTAAACAAAAATTAGTGTCAGTATTTAAATAGTAAAGTTAAATTTTAAGGTTTACAATATACATTAACAGAAAAAGTCATTACCTATTCATTATTCTGTTGAGTAAAATAATTATATTAACACATTGCAATCAAACGTTTAAAAATATTTTATAGAATTCGTTGGTTTGATACACTTCATTAAAAAAAAATTACATAATTTTATTATTACATTAAAAATTTCACAGCCAACCTAATTTTCATATTAAGAAACAAAATCATATTATAAAAAATTAATTTTTTTTCATGATTGAATTGTATGATTATGAAGTTACGAAATGATCGTCCACTTCAATTACTTTGCCAATTGATCACTATTTTTTTTTTTTTTGAAATTCACAGTTATATTATTAAACAACAAAGTGGATTCACTACTCTGCATAAAAGTTAAATTTGAACAATAACAATAAAAAAAAAAAATGATATTCATGGATTAAACTTATAAACGTTAGTGTAATTTCATTGACCATAATCCCTTACAAATGTAATTCAAAGAATATCACATTTTTTTTTGTGTTCCTTGTAAATTATTAATTACTTATCTAAATAACTTCTTCAATATATATCTAGAAAATAATATAGAATAATCCTTATAATATAGAACGATACGAAAGTACACGGAAACTTTACAACCATATTTTATTTAAATTACTTGACTGTACTAATCTGATGACTTTTTATAATGTCGAATGGTCGAAATAAGTAGTAAAAGTGTATTGAAAAATTTTTATTCAAAATAAAATAGATGTTTTTTAATATATTCCATAAATATGTGTAAGATTGGAAGATTAGAGGATGCAATGGACCGGAATGTATGGAAAAGTTTGGTTGAAGCCTGCAAAAGGCCTTAATATGGCCTGTATAGCACCAACAAATTTAAAAAAATGTGTATAATTTTAATTAATTGTAAAAACATACAATCTCAATATTTATGATTTTTAATGTACAATATAATACTTTAAAAAAAAATGTATGTTCGTGTATATCATTAGTTTAAAATAATTAAATAATACATTTTGTGACAACACAATAGCTTAATGCGAATAATTTCAAACTTGTATGATCATTGATATCAGGTTGCTCGTCGCATATAAAAAATAAATATATTATGTAATTTATTCCAATTTTTCTTTCTTTTTAAAAAATCAATTATTATACTATTTAACGGGTTTTATTTCGATACGTATATAATATGTATTTAATGAACAATTCATATCTGTGATCTTTTTAATGCAATTTATTTTTTTTTTTTTTTTACTCATGGGACTATGGGAGTAATAAATTCAATTTTCCTTTACATAATAATATATTATTATCGTCATAGTGTAATTCACCACAACAAAAGACTAAAATTATTACCACACATTCCAATTTCGAACAATGTTTTTTTCCAAAAAAGATACCCAAATACCAATAACCGTTTTCACGTTTAATTTTAAGTTTTATTCAACAATACACGTTAATACAGGTTTCAAATTGAAAAAAGTCCATTATATAATAATACAATATCGTCAGAGGCATTATACGAATCGTGCGTATAGCTACCATTATGGTGCTTACGTATTACCTAAATAATTTTAATTCACCAGCCAGAAAATGTATAGTAATAAATATAACCCACATGAGAATGGAAAATACCGAATTCGTATTAAGAATCCGTATCCACGGGTTGAGTATGAGATTTTATATACGAAATTCGGACGTAGTCGACGTCGACGCCGCTGTCAAACGGACGTAGGAACTTTAATATATACGCGTAGGTAACGATTAATATTTGGTGATCAATCCGTTTCCACAATGGTGTTGGGCGACCAGATATCAGGTACCTGGTCGGAAGAGAAGTAGGTAGTTAAACAACGGACGTAATTGATCGATACGATGTTGTATTCCCGAGGAGACGTGTTATATACGGTTGACGAGTTCATGACCGAACAGGGAGTGTAGTACATCGCAGGAGTTGTTTTTAGCTGTTAGTTACACTGCGGTTCGTAGATTAATGGACAAAAACAAAAGCCGGCTTTTCGTCAACTGGCATAAAATAGTGAATTAATAAAGGTTTGTAGGACAGATAAAAACGAACGAAAAATGTGTATGGACCTGCGCCACCGCCGTGTCGTAGAGAAGGACGAAACTTGAGAGATACTGCAGATAAGTATATGTTCAAAACGGTAATGAATAATAATTAGGGTCTCAAGCCCTATAAAATATGCATTTGAATATGTTTCGGGCGTTTGGATAGCAAGGTGGGTTTTCAGAATACAAATTATAACGTTACAAAGTTGTATGCAATATTTTACTTTACATAATTAAAATGATGTGAGTCAAAACAACGTTCTGTGGTAAAATCACAAAATAATTTTTAAAAAAAAGTGATTAAGTAGGTAATCACTCATATATAAAGAAGGTGTTGAGAACACCTAGTTATTGTGAAGTCACTGAAATGTAAGTGTTATAAATTGCTGCATAAAAAATTATTTGAACCGAAGATAGTTTATTATCCTTTATTAATAATTATAATTTATACTATAAGTGTTTATATTTCTACTTTATTATTTTTATTTTTAATATTAATAATATGGTAGATCGATTATTTTTTGGGAGAAAAAATGAATTGATTAATGTTTATTAATTTTATATTATTATTAATTAATTGGTTTACGTTACATTTTACATCATGCATCATACTTATTAACTTTAAAGTCAATATAAACTTAATGAAGAACGGTGAAAAAGTACAATTATAATCATAAACATTTCAAGAAATGATGAACTATGTACTTGATAAGATGGTAAAATAAATCCATCATTTAATAGTATAATTCATCTTGAAAGCAACATGTATATTATATAAGTAATACAACGTAGAAACAATATAAAAATTGCTCTAGAGTATCTAATTTGATTTAATTCTTTAATGACAATCAATCACTGAAATTTTATATTTTATAAGTCTATGGTTAAATCATAGTTCAAAATTGCTTTATAAAATCTCGTTTTAGACATAACACCCCGTTATGAAGTCACTTTGACTTCCTCCATCGCCTCTCATAAATATGTCCTTAAAAAAGATAAGGAGCCCATCACACGTTGAAGTTATTAAATTAGTAAATTATATTAGTAAATTGAATTGCAAAAAGCCAAACAGAAATATGATCCACATAAAAAAAAATCGTTACATATTAATTTACAAAATAATAATAATGTTTTGCATTTTTAATATGACATTAATATTATGGTTATATCTGATTATATATAATTATTTGAGGTAAATTGTGCATAAATAAATTAAAAATTTTGTACATACATATTACACATTATATTTAATCAAATATTTTTTTTTCCTAAAAATATGTGTTATACTGTGATACATTTTTTTTTTTTTTTTAATGTATGTATTTGGTATAGCATATTATGTTACTTTCATTGGTCAGTTACGTTTTTAAGGTTGTATTTTACCATGATATGCTTTATAATTAGAAATAATATTATAATATTATATATATACAGAGAAACCTCCAAGTAGCGGACATTTTTCCAGAAACTGGGACATTTTCACTATTATTATACAGAAAACCCCCTCAATAACGTAAACTTTTATGGTAATTTAATTTTAATTTTAACAATTCTAAAATATAGAATAATCGCAGAATGTCTTTATAAATATTTAGCTATCTATTATAGTTTTAAGTTAATCTTATCTGTTCATTATCGCGTCAATTACAAAATTTTTCTAGTTTATAATTTGTGAAGTATCCTACATTACTATTTTCTACTCGTATTAGTTGTTTTTGTGATTCCACTACATACGAACGTATTCGTAAACGTATTGTCTCCAACGCAGTTGAATTACAAAATGCCTTAATACACCGAATTACTATGAATTACGGTCTAAACAAGATAAAGTAACTGAATTATTCATAAAATTTTAAATAATAATACGTACAAATAATATTTTCATTAAAATAATAGAAATATAGAAATATCATTGATTATAAATATTATATAAAATATGTAATTATTAGGTTCTCTGAGTTAATTTAGAGAATCCCCCTCCTTCAAATAGAGGACACCTCTAAAAATAATGGACAATATTACGGTGACCGAGAGTGTAAGGTATTTAGAGGTTTTATTGAATATATACACACAATTATACAAATAATATTAAAATAATTATAAAAACTAAAAATGCTTATTATAGTAGGTATATGTTTGTTCTTAAAAATAGTTTAAACACTTCTTCTCATATAATATAATACAATTTAAAATAGGTACTATTATATTATTCATTTATGAAAACTCCTTCTCACCTTGTTTTTCTTGTTTTATGAACAAAGAAACCTAGGCAATTATAATATGAAGTGTACCATAATAATTCTTATGTGAATAATAAAATAATTATATGAGTGAATACGATAATTATTAATATAATATAGACTATAATTTATTATACAATGCAGTCTATATTAAATCGAATCGTTAAACCAGGTTCACTTTGTCTAAAGTAAATTATTGAACCACAAATGACCTTATGAACCAACGAAGTAAGCCCAAACTTTACGATAATATAGTTTAATATATACTTTAGGACATTATTACGATAGAATAATTATTATTAACCAGCTTATTCCCTATATTAACGTAATACCAATAATAATTGTCCAAGTGGATATTCAAACTATATTTTATGATACAAATGTATCATAATGTCGTTATCAAAATTATTTTGAACGAAATGTCTAATATATTTATCACGCAGATTATGAAATGATACTTAAATCCTAATAATGTATGTCTTAAATTATTGTGGTCGTATTAAATTTATTTTTACAAAATTTGACGTCGTCTTAATAAAATATGGTATTTTAATGTATATTATAATTATTGAGTGTTGAATTGTAAATACAATTTTAGTTTACATAAATATGCTCATTGATAAATGCATGTCTTCAAATTGAATAGCATTACCTTATCAAATAACTTATTTTCATGGCTTCACTCATTGGAATAAAATTATATTTTTGCAAGACTTCCATTTTAATTAAATATAATTATTTCATATTTGTATTTTGTTTTGCATTGGTTTTAGGCCTATTCAAAGAAGTAAATAAAAATTATTATAGAGCTTATAAAAGAGCTTATTTTTAAAATCGCATTGATTAACATATTATGCTGGCTGATTATGGACATTTAATTAGTTTAATACTCACAAATTTATTGTTGGTGTATGAAGTAGATGTGTAATTTTTAGTAGGAAATTTCTATTTTAGAAAGAAAATATTATTTTTGGTGGATATATTAAATGTCTTTAGCACATATTACACCTATTTATTATATTTTCCACTTTTTTTTATGAGAAGAATAAGTTATTTCAAATCTATTCATAGCGTCCATTTCAAGTGAAACCACAGTGAGTGTATCAATACTGAAAATTGAACCGACCCTCCTCGTTAAGCCTTCTAGCCATTTGCACAGACGCTTAAACCACTTTTCCCTTGGGGTTTTTTCCCTGCCCTGATGTTTTTGTCCTAAATGAGCCCAACCCCACAGTCAGAATTAAACTATCTTTAAAATAATATTCGTATCTTCTAGGTCACGCAACCAATTATGTACACCACACTGCTATAATATAAACCACCATAGTGGGTTGTACTTCATTTAATATTCATCCTGTAATGGTGCAAATATAGCTACTTCTCATCCCTACAGGTTTATATTCAAAAAGAACAATTATTTGTCTTCGAATTCACACCAAAATAGTATTTAATCTGTCTTCATTTATTTGTATACATAATATTGTAATATATTAATTTATTATTATTAGATATACAATAAATGTATTATATCTTTGTGGATGATTTTGTGAGGATGAATACAATATCATATATATATATATAATATATGTCCACGTGTTTTGGGGTGGAGGGGTTGTATGAAAAATATGATGGATGACTACCAGCTCAACTTGGAACGAATACCTTTTTAGAAAAGTACCAGCCCACCTCGCTTATCTGTCCAAACGTGTTTTCATTCTTCTATCACTTTCTTTGCCTTGTATGGATCCCTCTATTGAATCTGTCTGATGAAAAGTTGAATACCTATTGGTTGAAACGTTATTTTCGTGAACGACGTGCGATGATGGCTTAGAAACATGCGTACTTCTTGCAAACTATCAATATAACTAGAACTATTGTACTTTTCACGTAAACTGCTATAATCGTTTTAGATTAAACTTACGTATAAAATCGTTTTCATTGTGTTTCTATCGAGAGGTTTCAAACACGATGGCATATTTCGATTTCGATTTAAAATGATATTGAATTTTTGCAATCCATTATCCATTATTGTCGGTTATATCCATTTATGCATGTATAATAAAATATAATTTATTCTTATTGTAGTTATGGTGATGTAATAATCTATCTATATATATCAAGGAATTTATCCTCCGGAGGGATCACCGTAGAGCTTAAACCACTGGGCAGATCTGCTTTAAATTTTCAGGATAGATTAATCTTATAATTTCACCGAGCTTTAAGAAAATTTTTTTGGAAATTCAACCCTTAAAGGTAAAATTAAGTGGTTGTAAGTATACAACAGTAGCGCCATCTATCAAGCAATATCTAATATTATTAATAATATGTTTACTTATTTATATTATTAAATTATTATTAATATTATTATTATTGATTAGAGGTTGTAATTGGAAATATAATATGGGCATAAGATATTATTGATTATCGAGTTATTTTTACCACTTTCATTTATAAAAAATATCATCTTTTTAAGACATTACTGTGAATGGTATGTTGACATCTCAAATAGTTGTACAAATTATTGGTGATGGTGCCTGCCTTTTCCGTCCAATTTCCTTTCAATTATGTAAGACTCGAGAAAGATGCAAGGAGATCCAAAATACAATTGTTGGATATGTCTCTGATAATTGGAATACCTTTGTTAATATGTCTTACAATTCATATGGTGACGACTTTTCCACTGCTGGGGATTATTTTCGTGATATAGAAAATCCTACTGTCTACGGTGGTTACTGAAAATTGTTTGCAGATGGCAATATTTTCCCATATGTATTTAAAATTTATTATAATAATAATCTTTATGCCAAATTTGGTGTAGATACATTTCCAGTAAAAAAATTGGGTCTAACCGGAAATATTAATTGCCGGCATTTTGATGTTTATTAATCCATTTCTAAAAATTTAATTTTTACTTCAGACAGCGATTTGTCTATATTTTGTAATAACGTTAATGTCACAGACAATTTAATGAATAAAAGTAAGAAGCGTTGCCGTGCTAGATGTATATATAGACCTCGAAGCAACTAAGTCAAGGAAGCTAAAAAAAGACGAGAAAACCATTTTTCGGTCTGAAAATCCATTGCTCAAATGGAAAATTATTAAATTAACTGGTCTTGCATATGATCCTACAATTAATTATTATAAAAATTACATTGGCACTATGAACCAAAATTGTAGATTTTGTAACGCTCTCAAAATGAAAGTCAAAACACCTGGAATGTGCTGCAATTTAAGTAGAACAAAAATCGATGACTTTCTACAGTCACCAGAACCGTTACGCAGTTTACTCATGGGTGACCATCCTGATCACGATCACTTCAAATCGTACAAGGAAATATAATGATTATTTACAAATGACATCGTTTGATGCTAAACAAGGGTTTGAAGAAGGTTTTATGCCATTTTTTAAAGGCCAACTATACCATTTGTATGGCAGTTTGATTCAAAACAATCAGGAAAACCCAAAATGTTTACAAATATATTTTGTTGGTGAATATGAAAATGAAATTCAACTTAGATGTTCTCTTTATATAGAAGTTAAACGAGAATTAGTCAAACAGCTACAAAATATTCTGCATACTGAAAATAAGTATATTTGAGAATTTAAAAACACAATAGAAGTCAACATTCTACTAATTTTAATGTGGTGATTAGCGCAGATAGAAAACCTGCTAATGGACACAAAGGATGTTACAATGGAACAACGTGGTTTGTTGCATACTTTTATTGCTCATATAAATATTGAGATAACCAGTTCAATAAATTCAATGAAATACGTATGAAAATATGCCACAAAAGGTAGCGATCACGTAGTGTTTGGTTTAGGAAAAACTGACAATATAGATAAAATGGGCGGTGGTAAACTCTCCGATGGTAAACTCTCCCGAGTTAATATTATGTTTACTTGAAGTAAATGTGTAAACTCTCTCGGGTCAAAATTATGTTTACCAAAAGTAAATGTGTAAACTCTCCCGGGTTAACTTTATAGTTACCTGTAGGAAGTATGTTAACTCCCCCGAGTTGTTTTAAATTTTAAAACATTTTTTTTAAGAAAAAAAATAGGTTCCCTAACTTTTTTTAAATCTGTATGTTCTTATTAGAAAAAACAATAATTTTAACATTTTTACGTTTATTTTGTATTTGTAACTTATATCATTATTATTATTATTATTGACTATTTTTAAAAGAAACTTAAATGCATATTAGATTTTTGAAATTTTATCTTTTATTGTATTTTCAATTTTTTCTATAATATTATAGCTCATAGCATCTAAAGACATTAATTTATATTGTAATTATAATAATATATAATCAACTATTTTTAAACGCAACTTAAATGTATATTAAATTTATTTTATGATTTTTACTAGACCTGGGAGATTTTACATGTTTCCATTAGGTAGTACAGGAATAAACCCGGGAGAGTTTACCATCAGGAGAGTTTACCTCCGGGAGACTTTACAATCGCCCGATAAAATACACCTTGGAAAATTTTAGGTCTTCATATACAAGATTCAGCTATTACTCATTTTGATGTTCACATAGAAAATGGACAGCGTGTTTACTTTACAGCAGATAATGTCACAGAAAGAATAGAAAATCCACCTACAACTACTCTTCAGACTTTTTTCTGAGATGTCAAACCGATGATTTTGCAAGAATATTGGTTTATGCACAAGTTGCTTCGTGTAATGTGTGGATAAATAAGAAATTTGTTAGACGTAAATATGGCCAGAATTTCGCGGGTTGGTTATGAGTTAAGAAATATACAGCTTTGGGTAGAATTTATACAACCCACCTAAAGAATGTTGAATGTTACCATCTTTGTCTTATTCTTCATCTCGTAAAAGGCCCAACATCTTATTTATTTTTGAAGACTTTGAACAACACCAAATATCCGACAGTTCAAGCAACATGTAGAGCCCTTGGATAAAGAGAAGATGACGATCAGTGGAATTTAGTTTTAGAAGAAACAGCAGTATGTCGTTCACCTAATAAAATGAGAGAACTATCCGGTGTAATATCAATACTTTGCAATCCATCGGACGTTTCAAGACTTTGGAATAAGCATAAAGACGATTTTTCGAACGATATCCGGTGACAAAACCATAGAAAACACATGGAAAATAATATAACAGATGATGAACTTTGTAATAAATATTTGGTATTAATTGAAGATTTTGTTTTGAATCAAGGTGGAAAGTGCTTAAAAGAATATGGTTTGCCAACTCCTACAAGATCTTGTGGAATGTTAGAGAATAAAGAATATTTAAAAGAAACAAGCTATGATTCAATTGCTATGCACGAGATTGTTAAGCAAAATGAACACTCATTGACTGAGGAACAGTGGTTTGTTTACAAACAAATATTAAATAGTATCAAATTAAATTTATGAAAATTTATATTGTATATTTTTCAATGCTCATGGTGGAACCGGTAAAACCAACTAAATCAATTTACTTTTGGCTAAAATAAGAAGCTCATATGGGATTGCAATTGCAGCTGCATCATCAGGAATTGCTGTTATGCTTTTACATGGAGGAACAACTGCTCATACTGCTTTCAAATTGCCACTCAATTTGAACACCATTGAAACCTCGACGTGAAATATTAATAATCAATCAAATTTGGCGAAATTTCTGAACAAATATAAACTCATAGTTTGGGATGAAAGTCCAATGTCTCGTAAGAAAAGATTTGAATCTTTAAATAACTGTCTGAAGAATCTGAAATATTTGAATTTATTTATGGGAGGAGTTACGGTACTGCTGGCTGGAGATTTTCGACAAACTCTATCAGTCATACCAAGAGGAAGTCGAGCTAATAAAATTGCAGCCTGAATATTTGTAGACTCTTATAGAAAAAGTTTCTTTGACCATAAATATGCGAGTACATTTAAAAGGAGACAAGACTGCTAAGCAGTTTTCAGAATTACACTAAAAAATAGGAGATGGAAAATATCCGGAGAAGAAATTAATTTGCTGACCGAATTAGGTACTGTTGTAAAAACTATAAAGGAACTCACAGACGAATTATATCCAGGCATCGAAAACATCAAAGATAAATCAATGGACTGAGAAGGGCCATATTGATATCAAAAAATGATACAACAGGAGACATAAACAAAATATTATTGGACTCTTTCAATGCAAAAAATATGGAATTCAGATCAGTGAATTCAGTACTGGAAGTATCTAAATTTTCCAGTTGAATTTCTCAATTCACTCAACCCTCCTAGATTTCCACTACATTTTTTAATATTAAAAATTGGTTATCCTTTAATGCTTCTCAGAAATCTCAGTCCACCAAAATTGTACAATGAAACACGTCTATAGATTATTGGTCTACAAAAGATTTTGATTAAAGCTATTATTATGACTGGAATCTGCAAAAGGAGAATCAGTTCTTATTCCTCGCATACTAATGATACCTTAAGATTATCCTTTCCAATTCAAGAAAATACAGTTTCCTGTTAAAGTATTTGTTTACTTTACAATAAACAAATCACAAGGGAAACCCTTGAAATTTTCAGGGATCGATACAAGAGAAGATTGTTTATCACATAGACAATTGTATGTGGTATGCTCCAGATTCAGTACGCCGACGAGTTTAGTTATTTCGGCATCAACAGGAATTACAATGTAGTTTATGGAGAAATATTAAATTAACGATAAAAATCAGATTAATAAACAATTAATATTTACATAAATATTACAGATGGCTGTAAATAGGCAAAAGTATATCACAGGTAAAATACTTTCAATACAATATTAATTTGTTGGTATGTGCCCATTGCAAACATGTTGGAATATTTATAATTTTTAATTAAAAACAAACCATTTTAAAAGTATTTTGACGATACTTATCTTGAAATATGTTATATAAAATCATTTTAACTTCACTGGAGAAAGCGGTGTTGTATTTATATGATGTTTTTTCTTCAAAACAAATAATCGTAAAAAGTATTGCTTTTTTTTACTACGTCGTTTCAGTTAAATCCTAAAATGGTATCCAATAATGGGATTTAGAAAAGTTTGATATTTGTTGTACAGCAATAATGTGTTTATAATTTTTTTTTACCGACGTCGGCACATCAGTGAAACACAACGGAAGCCTAAATGATGGCTTCCAGGTAGTCCAGTTGTTTTAACGACCTCGTATTAGGGTGAAAACAAATGTAATATTAAATTACTGATGAATACATGATAACCGAATTCAAATATAAATTCAGAGTGAAACAAATAGTATTCTTTTTAATGAACATTAGCTATTGTTTCAAAGAAATAAACTCCCAATTATTTTAAATGTATTTATCTAAAGAGTAAGTCGTACCCGCATGTGTTGTATCCGTCTTACTAATGTATAACATTCCAAAATATACGTTCAACAGTTCCAATGTTGTGTTGTTAGCTTTAATATTACAGTGAATTGACCTATTATAAAACATAGAGGTAAGAACATTATCTGTGTTTTCTCGTTGGGTTTTACGATATTCTTGTTGTTAGGAAGTTATGCGCACCTGTATAAAATAATAATATTTAAAAATGCTCATAACTTGCTTAAAAATATCAAATAAATTGTTACAAAAAGAACACATATAATTCTTAACTTTGTAATAAGTCAATTCACATTTCACTCTAATATTCTAATGTGAAACATAGAAACTCGAAATTGGAACTTCTTAACATATATTTTAGTATGTTGTATTGTTGTTATACTTTATACATTAATATGACGGTGAAAACACTCATGTGGAAACAATGTCCTCATAATTTAAAAACTATTTACTTATAATATATTTAAATATATAAGCTAGATATGAGGTAAAAATATATAGCAACAAAGTATATTAAGTAATATTTAAACCTGTTATCATTGATTCACAAATATGTAACATGAAAATTCTTAAAATATAAAAAAATTCAAGTGGCAATAAAAAATAAAGTTAAAATATTATGTTATTACATTTCTAAACTGCTTTATAATATTATATTTTAAATTAAAAGCACTACATTTTTAAATATTCATTGTGTTTTGAAAATGTATTACTATTTACTATCTCAGGCAGGGCTGTCTTTACCTTTTTGAGGGCCTGGGCAGTAGCGGTTTAATAGGGCCACTACGACTTGGACAGAACACTACTTTATTAAAACAAGTAAATAGTGAGGTGATAGATAAGGAAAGACTAGATTAATTTAACTGAAAATTTGTATTTTTTTTTTTTCATCTCACATTAAATAATGGTTGTATAATACAAGTTTAAAAATAATTATAAAATAACCCTGAAATGTTGAACATTCTATTTTATTGAAGAAATACTCTTCTAAGAGCTAGGGGGCCCTATTGAATGCGGGGTTGTGGGAACGTACCCAAAGTACCCAATAGGAAAGAGGTGGCTGATCTCAGGTCTACTTTATGACTAATGATACATTTTCTGTAGAAAAAATCGTGGGTAGCTCTCACTAAAATCTTTTATATTCTCACATAATACAGAAAATATCAGTATGTTCTAGATTTACATTCAAAAATTTAGTCTAAATTTTGCTTTAATGTAATATTAAACATGTGTAATACGTTTATGTTTATTCTAAGAAATTACTTGATCAAAGACAAAAATATAATCACATGCGACATGCTGATAACCGATAATATATTTCATTTCTATTATCTGTCACTTTAGTTGCCCATAGATAAATATAGGGCACTTGGTTAAAAGAAAAAAAATCGTTTTTGAAGTATAAAAATTGCATTATATTCAACCAGTTTTTAGACGGATTTCATATATTTAATGTAAAATAGTTCCATGCACTCACGATCTGATCATCACAATTCTTGATTTTTTTTTGCATACTGATAAATGTTTGTTGTATAATGGTGTTGTATTGTACACAACAATATTACGTGTTGGTATGTTAGGTGTATTCTGTTTGTTATAATATATATATTCTTTTAAACTCATTGGCCATCAGTTGAACCTTGGAATATTTTTTACTTTTTATACTTTGCTTTTGTATATTAGGTTATGTAGTATTTGATAAGTTTATGAAACTTCAATAAAAAATAAAAACAAAGCCAACTCACATCATTTATAAAGGGTACATACATATAATGCCAGCAATTGTCTTGGAATAACCACTAGTCATATGTTTTTGTCATTTCACAATAATTAATAACGATGATAAATTGTTTTAATCATAAAATTACTCGGACAAGAGAGTATATATTATCTCAATTAAAGAAGAATTAAGAGCCAAATTAAATTTGTTTAATATGTGATTCTATTATATATTATAATGAAATTATAGAGAAAAAAAATATAGGGATTTTGTTTACTTAATATATAACTCTAAAACTGTGTGTACCTTTTTATTGAATCATAGTGATGTATTTAATACGTTAAAATTTTTAATTTAATGATAAATTGATTCATACAAGAAAAAAAAACTGATATTGTTTAGCTTTTTACCTTACAAAGCATTAATTTTATTGACACGTAGAATAGTATTTAAATTTAAATTCTAACTAGTTTTACAGCTCCAGAAGTTGATGATGAATATGAAAATAAAAGCTAAATTCATGTTTAAAAATTCAAACATGTTAACACGGCATAGACATTTATCACAAACATTTTTTCGTGATTGTTTCATGAAATAAAATATTGTATTATATAAACTGTTAATTTATAAGTGTATGATATACACTGTATATTTTAATTTATATTCTATTTCAAAAGGCTTAAAACTTCATAATAAACAGTAACTATATAAGCCAGAGGTGTACAACTTCGGAACGTGAATTAAATCCAACCTACTATCATTTATTTGAAATTATTAATATTTTGGTAGATATTTTTAGAAAATATAATATTGTACATTAACGTCTAAATAGAAATAGTTAAAAAATAAAACATATAATAAATGCATATATTTTTATTAATGTCAATATCAGGTATATAAAATAAAATTTAAAATTATCAGGACACCAAGTATAAATACATTTTATGGTCTTGTTGACCACAGTAGAACAATTTGAAGGTAATTAGTAACTACTATTGACTGTTTTAGAATAGGTATTCAATTTAAACACGCTTAAGAATAAATCGGATGTAGAAAATTACGATATATTTTAGTAACAATAGAAATTGTATATAATTTAGTCATGCGTCCATGTCATTAATGACTTTATATTGATCCAATGAAAAAAAAGAAAATAAAACTATTAAAAAGAAAAACTTTAATATTATATCGTCAAGACTTAATTCAGAGTTGTTTTCAAAACTAATGATTAATGATACTAAAAATAAAAATTTAACATATATTGATGATTGATGAAAATCGGTTCTATTGATTATAAGTTGATAATAGTATAATGCATAAGTATGTATGCATAAATACAACAAAATAAAGCACTATTATATCATTTTAAATTGTGTGAAGAGCAAAAACTTTAAATACTACAATTTCTTTTAATATTTAACAAAAAACAACTTGAACGTTTCAATAACTACAGATTATAAGTGAACATGCTCGGAAATTATATATTCTGCTTAAGCTAGAAGAATAAAATAAAATAAATAAACTGATAAAAATCAACTAAAAGTTCCTAAAATTTTCTCTGAATTGTACTTTTAAATTTGTTTTTTTTTTTGTTTTTTACTTCTTTAGATACATAAATACTCAATATATATAATATATTTGTTACAAGTTATAAAACTGTTGTACATCTACATAATATTATTATACCTTTTTTATTGATGTAAATGGTTACTATAATATTTAATTTGTTATGTTTTATTATACTGTATTACTTTTTTTAAATTTTTTTATCTTGTTAATAGAGTTAACATTTAAAATATAGCACTATTTAACAGTTATACCCAAAATGTATGTTGTACCAGTGAGTTAGCCATATAAGAACCATATCCACGATTAAATTATTTCTATAATTTGACTATATTATGTTTAATTCAGGAGATTAAATATATGTAGAATTACTAGAATTCTTAAACTATACACAGTCAATTTTAGTAAATATTTGAAAAAATAAATTTAAAAGTTGAAATAATGATCTAAAGTTAATAAATAATATTAGTTTTTTAGACAAATTGTTATTAATTCGTATCCATTCTATGAAAATCAAACTTGAATATTATTGAAAAAAAAAAAAAAAAAACGGTTAGTTTTTTCAATATCAACTTAAAATTGAACACTATAGCATATTATATTCCACACATCATGACAGACGATGTATATCTTTTGAATGCAAATTTCTTACAATGATAAATTGAGATGAAATATTTATAAGTTGGAACTTATAAGTGCCAATGCAGTCAAATCTGTTTTTGGTTAACTGCAAGAGAAATAATAGTTCTTAAAATTCATTTTTTTCAAGAACAAAAATCATGGATATTAATTGGAATATAAGTTTTTCGTTGAAAATTATATGTTAAGTGCATTTTATTTGAATATTTCTTTTTAACTATTTTTGGCATCAACTACTTGTATAATGTATAATTTTAAATTATTTATTCAAAGTTCATGAAAACAATTTCGGTTATGTTTCAAGTATTATAGTATCACCATAACTTTGATTTATTCCATGTTAATTTATTTATAAATTCACCTATATTATATAATTTTGCATAGGATAGCAGATGAGTATTATAAATATTCAAACTGGAAAATACATTACTTAAAAATAAGATTACATTGTATTTATATTTTATAATGTTATATGTTAGTTAATATTGGCATAAAGTAAACAATGTTTAAAATAGCTTGGCTTATTTTAATAACACAACATTTTCATACGAAGATCATAATAAATTAAAACATATTTATAATACAAAGACATAATCCAAAAAATGAAACAATTTTTGGAATTCACCTGTTTTAAAACTAGGAAATGTTGTACCTACAATTATTAGTGTTTAAACTATTAAGGTTAGATATCTAACTTATAAAGAATTTTCGTCTTTTTATTTTTGACGTAGCTTTCAGTAAATATAAATATTATAAATATTTAATTATAATACTTTGTATATCACCTATAAAAATATAACAAATGCACTTTATTGTAGGTATTGAATTAATATTTTAAAATACTAAATAAATTACCCATATGGTCATAATATAGTAACGAAAACATATTTTTTTTGAACATAACAAATTAATCCAAATGGTTTCTTCAATAAATTTCAGCGTTAGAACAATATTTTTGTCATTTAAAAAAAAAAAAAATTGGTGCTATCTGTAAATTCATAATTAAATTGATACATTGGTGTAGTATCTGCAGAAACTTGCTTTTGTCTATCAATTGACGCATAGCATTTTTGTTCAATCATGTTAAAAATTAGCTCTCATCATGGTTAAATTATATAATATTTTATACTTCACGTGTACTTTGTAGGGAAGACCGTGGTAACTATCATTTTAGATTCTAAGCGCGATAAATGTATTGATTTTACAATTATGTTTTTTTTTTTTTTTAACAGTATTCATAGTAAAAAATTGTTTTTATTTTCAACGTTAAAAATTGTTTCTGGTAAAACTAGTAATAGTTTACATTTTAGAAAGGTAGGTGGTTGAAATTAAAAATATCAATATTTTAATATTATTATTAAACAATACATTTTTTTGTGACTGGTTAAAATTAGAATATCTTTTTTAGAAAATTATTTTTTATCATGTTGTACTACATATTATATGATATGATTATGTGATTTATCATTAGATACAAATTTTGACACTTACATTTGTTAGTTTAATATTTTATGGGCAATGGAATTTATTCTCAGTTTTTACGTTGGGGTATAACATATCATTGTTCGATTAGTGACGATAGTTTTCACATTTCTCACATGGAACGGTGTGTAGGATGATACATTTCATCAGTTCATATTTAAATGACAGTCAAAATATATTTATACCTACTCAGAATTCTATACCTACTGATCGCGTCACTATTTAAATAAAAACCAATGACTTGTCTATGTGCAGATCATTTCACAGAGTAGGATTTCAATTACATTGCATTACATTATATATGTATACATAATAAAAATCTAATAACAACATAAATGAAGAAAAATACTAAACAGTTGTATATATCATACAGATACCTTTTTATGGCAATTCACGCCGGATGAGGGTATTTATTGGGTTAGTTTGGATATCTGCTGCAAGATATTGCACACAGCGAATTGACAATTCAGGATTTAAATATTAATGCGATGATTCTGTTCGCTCCAATACTCTGCAGTTATATAAAGGATCATAATCGGCTTTTAGCTATCAATAACAGTATAACACGTTCATATCAGAGAAAACCATTTTTTACCCATAATTAAATTGAATTTTAAACTATTTGTACACGTTTAAATTATTATTATTATTTTTTCTTTTTAACTAACGTATCTATGAATATTGAAATACATTCAAATGACCTAAATTAAATACAGGTAACAACAAACGATTGCTTTAATTGCAAAGACAAATTTGATTAGGTATTATAGACAAATATTGTGATATATTAATTCAAGTGTTTAAGGTATGTATTCAATCTGTATTCTATCAAAGTATGCCAAGTATTAAGTATTTATAATGACTATTGGGAACCTTAATAAATGTCCATCCTTTATATTTATTATATGTATATGCAATGTGCACTCTAGATTTATGAAATAAATTATTTAGGTACATATTCCTAGACAATATATTTAATTATAGGTATGAAGAAAAATTTATTGAAATACCTGAAACATTCTAAAATTTGAATATTTAGCACAGCCCCATATTATTTGAAATCCCTATGGCCAGACTGGACTTATTATGATTTTTTGATTTTAAGTTAGCAGTTGAATGCTAATATGGTTTGGTTATTATATAATATTAGTGAAGTTTACGATTTAAGTCAGATACTTGTAAACAATTATGCCTAGGTATTTTAATACGGATATGATAGAAATTATGATATATTATTAGTTTGACCGACATATTTTATTATCCTCAAAACATTTATTTTATATAATTTAGTTATTTAGGTGTATGAAAGCCTAGTAGTGTGTTTTGTGTTTATGTATTAATATACTTTTGTTGAAATTCGCAGGCATAAATACTTTGCATACCGTCTTAAATATATGTAATTACTAATTATGGCTCATACACCACTTGAATGGTATACTGCAGTGATATAAAAGTACCAACGTACCGTTCAATACCGAAATTAATAATACCTTATACTATATTAGTTAATGCAAATAACGATTTTTTCAATATACCTAGGTATCTGTTACAATACCGAAAAGCTACTGATATCGCATTTAAATACCGTACAATAATATTGCATAAATCTTGAGTTAGAAAAATAAAAAAAAAAAAAAAAAACTAAATAGACTATAAGTCTGACATACATGAATAACATTATAATATAAAATGAAGTTCCAACTATATAAGAAACCCACAGAGTAACACTAACGGTCAACAGTTACTGGAAATAATAATATGTCGTGAGTACGGAGAGGAGTTAGAAGAATGCATCCAACACCTTTAATGCAATACAAGGGGACAAAAACCTGAAAACAACCAAAGCATTTAAATTTCCTAAGAAAACAAAATTATACAGTTATACCTAATGAAATAAAATATTTAAAAAATTAACTCATTTAGGCAACATTTTAGGTTCATAGCTATTAACCAATGGCTTAGTTTTAAAAGTATAAATACATATAAATAATATTGTGTACGTATTTTTAATTTAAAGGATTAGTTTAATGTTGACGCATAAAACATTAACATATTCAAAACTATATTATATTATAATCGAATAAGAATTTCGTTATGAACGCCGTACTTAAAATACGCATATTTTATGATAAAAAGTACTTACCTAATACGTGTTCATAATAATGTTACGTACCTATATAATAATTTTTCATGGTAAATTTTTGGTTGCAGAATTGTAGTGTATAACACGTTATATTTATATGTTTACTGATTTTCAATAAAAAGAACGAATGTATATACGAATCGGAAGATGCATTTTGATAGGACTCTGAGTATATATTGTTTATTGTTAATATTATACGGAACCTATATATGCATATAAACAACACAAAATGTAATAAAATAATAACATTAATATAACTTCTCTGTATTGGAAGACACACTGTCTGTGTGTACTAAAATAACCCAAATGATAAATCAAGGTTAGGTGTCATACTTTTTTACACTTTTCTAATCATACATTTTAAATTAAAAATATGATAAAACATATTTCTATGAAAAAAAAACGTGAATGATTTTTCAGGTGTAATTATATTATGTAAATTCGTATGCTCCCTTTTGAGGATGGATTATTTATCACTTAGAAATAGTTATTTATTTTTAAAGAAAGGAATTTCTTTAATTTTTCTCTGAACTAGAGTTTAAGATTTCGAATCACTAGGTACTGCTAAAATAAAATTGATTCGATTAGGTATGTTATTTACACATATCATTGCATCCTGACTAGTATATTTGTAAATTACTTGTAACTCACTTTCTGCTATACTTTATTTTTAACTGGTAAAATATTAAAACATTATTCAACCTGTGAAATTACAAATAATACTGTGATTTTGATATTGCTCCCACATTCTCTGATTCACTAATTATAAAAATAACTATTACTTTAATTTGTTAAAAAAATGTATTATTATTATTTCAGGAAACACGGCTGCAATAAGTAAGTGCTTACGGATGTTTTTCGAAGCTATTATTATGAGGAAATGAAGCTTACCAACATTAATAAATTGTATTCTCTGTTGTTAACTTCTGACTTAATTATTTAAGATTAAAAAAATTTGAATGCTTCATAGAATATTACAATAGAGCTTAGCTGTTACAGGTATTTTACATAAATTATTAAGTGTCCATAGTTTGTGATTTTCAGTGTACATCAAATATATGGTTAAACTAGATTTAGTTATAAATATAATTTATATACTATGAAATAAACATTTAATTTTTAACTAGAAGTAAAATAGTATATTGTTTGAAATTGTCAGTGTTATGTTTTATCTGTTTGTTCAAACTTTTATAGAAATAACAACAGTTTATTTTTTAAGTCAATGTAATGTATAAAATATAATTTCATAACGATTCGGATTATATGACATAATAGTGGATAAACCATCAAAACATATTTCCGTATATCATCGTTTATGACTCGTAGAAGTAGGATTACTTTTTTATTTTATTTTAAATAGAACGAAATGCATTTTATCTTCGTATTTTTTTAGGGGTGATATTTATTTTATTTTATATTCTGTTATTTACAGTTGAATATGTGATAATTTTTGTTTTAGCATAAGTTATACAGGATGTGAAATACATAAAAAAAAATGTCACAATATATAGATAAGGTTTTATTATAGTACAAACTAGAAAAAAATTGTGATTTATTACTATTTTACGAGTTGAAATAAATGCAAAACAAACAATATAGTATTATATATTGATTAGTTTGAAAATTTTCTAAAAAAATAACAACCAAATAGTAGTGATAACAGTGTTGTACATTTCTTATAAACAAATATTAACAAATATGGTGAGAGGAAATAGTGGAATATTGCAGGTGTATTATATTATAGTTGTTAAGCATAGATATGCCAAAGAAAAAATTACCAATATTTTTTAACAAAATACATTTCAGTAGATTTAAAGTCTCAACTGTTTTCTTAATAATTAACACTGGATAATAATGTACAGTAATCGCACTAATAAGTTTAATTTTAAACTCTCTTCATTATCTATTGTATATTTGACATACCATTTAGCCTAAAACTTTGTAAGGACGGTGTGTGTACTATGAAACTATATATCTCCAAGGTTTCAAAAGTTTTCTGTGTCTGTACGAAAGTATGAGAAAACGCAATTACAAGACTAATTAATTAATCTGAATATTATGACGAACGAAATAATTACGATATGTTGCGTGGAGTAGTTTAATATTACCCGCCTATAAAATGTGTGATTAAAAATTGATAACTCTGTGACTCTGCATATTATGCAAAAACGTTGAGCTTCATATAATTATATGATGATAATAATATGTTGTTTAACGAATCATGCACGTTGCCTGGTCTTACGGCACTCATAAATTTCATTGCTGTGGATTTATACGATATTTTTCCGTACTACAACAGTAGTGGTTGACATTCGTTTCCGACAAAATTCGTGTTTATTCGCCAGAAATTTTTGTGAACAAGTTCAATCGGTTATTCAAACTATATAAGAACTGTCAAAAAGTGGGGCTTCCTAAGAGCGGACTTACAGGGCGGGGGGGGGCACATTAATGAACAGGACTTAATACATACATATACGTTAGTAAATAAGTATACATTTTCGTACGCCACGACATGTTGTTAATTATTTACATGTCGCGAAGCACTCTAAATAAAACGTTGGTTGGGAAATACTGTTAAAGACGGAATTCAGTTTTGGATACAAAACACTCGCCCAGTGGCTACCCATGCAAGGATCGCTGCACAACTTGTAGTTTTCCTTATTTTTTTTTTTTTTTATTTAGCTACCACCGCTACGTTAAGCTTAACATAACATATAGGATATAAGGGATAATCTACGAATTTTTACGAAAACTTTCATCCAAAGAATCGGTAACGTGAATACGGTGGAAAAAATGCCGTGGACGGGGTCGTGTGAAATACTGACAGTTGCACGAACATTGTATGGCGTAGGCGAGAACCCTAGAGAAACTATAAATTCGGTATAACATACTGTATTATACCTACACATACATTCGTTATTATTATCCCGAAACATCAGCTGTCGTATAAAATAACTCACCGAGTTCACAATAATAGGCGTGTCTATACAGCCTAATATCAACAGTAATTAAAGGTGTAGTATAATGCATGGGTTTGCCGCTATTTTACTCACGTCATATAATTATAACACATCGTTTATATTAAGCTGGTAGATAGTGTTTATCAAAAGATATCGAAAATTGAAAAATATATACACCCGTTTGAAATTTCAGAATTCGATTTATAAAACAACATCATATTATTATTATGCATTGTATTTCTTTCTTGTACATACATATCAGTATATCACCGTCCTATCAGTCTGATACCTGAGACTGAGACTTAAAATTTTAATAATGTGTATAATACTAAATAGTAGTTATATAGATTCAACCTATATAATATTTAGATAAATTCATTATGATATAAAAATATTTGTTGTATTTAGTGGCTGTTGTCTATGAGAGATACCTTCGCTAATTAATAGCATATTTTTATTCAAAATTGTATTTTAAAAATGATTGTTATAAAAAAGTTACTATCATAATTTTTTCAGTTTATAATAATTTAATTTATATATAATATATATTATACAACTCAAAATATAAAATAAAACTCTCTAAAAAATTAAAATGTTGTCATCTACTAATGATAAAAATAGTACAATATAAACATTTCCACTATTACACTAATTTCTTGTATGCTCTAGCTGTGTCCTGTTTATGTTTCATAACATAAAATTAATTACACTATTTATTAAGTTTTAACTTTGAGTTCTAATTCATTTAATTTTAAATAATAAAATCCAGAGTTATCTAAAATCGTACGGTTATAGGCGATGACATTATTTAAAAAAAACAACGTAATAGTACATTTGGAGCAGTTGAAGGAGTAAATGTTCTGGATGTAACAGTACGCAGTACGTCCATATCAGTGGCGTAATTACGGGGGGGGGGGGGGATTTGGGTGTCGTATCCCCCCATGACCTTTTTTTTTAGACTGGTTAACTACATTCACCTATGTACTTCTTTATCTAATAATATTATTATAATTTTTTTATATATATATATATATATATTGAAATCAAATACTTCGGCGAATTAATATTATTATAAATAGTCCATTTTATACTTTATAGAAATAATACAAAATAAAACAAATCCTTTATGCTAGTTGCACATAAATACTTCGTAGGTACCTAGTTCGTTTAAATGCAGCTACGCAAGTTTATAAGTATCATTATTGCAATATGTTTTGTGCATGTTTTGAGTTTGTTTATGCATTGTGTAGTGGTACAAAAATAAACCACCGAGTAGCAAAGTTTTATTTTATCGTGGATCGACGATGCTCGACGATTATCAGATTATTTTATCTAGATTAAAGACTATTGTCATATCTATCCTATCTTATCCTATCCTACCATTTTTCCGTAGTCCTATTGAACTAAAAATAACTTATCGATTTGTACACTTAATCGGAATTTATTCCATGTCTTATGTGTACATAAATATATTGCTCTGAATTCTGAAAGGTGCTTATAATAAATACTTTTTATTTATTTTTCATGGGGGGGGGGGTATAGGTTAAATGTTAAAACATTTCATCCCCTCCCACAAACACGGCCAAATTACGCCACTGGTCCATATCAATTAAATGGTTAATAAATAATAAGTAGGTACTTAAATTTAAATTTAAAAAAAAATATTTTATGATTGAAGATTTCTTTTCATCTTAATTTCTAAAAAATAAATACATTTTTATTTTATTTATTGTAGACTTTTAATTTGAATCACGTTACATAAATATTAATTATTTCATAACTACTAAAACCTCCCTTTCCATCATATCATAGGTTTATTTTTTATAAGCATGGTATCGATTTAAATCCTTAAAATATTAAAAGGATGTTATCTATGTCAATTTTAAATTAATATAATATCTCGTATCATCAAATTATCATCTATAATTGTTGATATTTCACCTATAACTTGCTTGAAAATTAGAATATTTAAAAATTGTTGACGCTTAAACGTAGATAATGTTCTTACTTAAAAATATGATAGCAGCTAAATTCCCTCTAACATACTAATAAACAGTACACTTTTGAAACCAGTGAAAAAAAATTCACTATGTCAAACAAGTGTATGACAGAGATGATAATTACATATGTAACGTCCTCTTAACCTAAAAAATAATTATTTAGTTTGTAAAAACCCAATCTCCTAAAAATTTTGATTTAATTTGTTTGCAAAAAGCTAGTACTCTACATATAGTTTAATAATTACAATAATCTAATAGTCAGCCTTTTAAAATGGAGAAATGTAAATAATTTGCTTATACAATTTTAAATTATTTTTCTTTAATTATTCATCAATATAAATTTTAAATAATTACTATTTATGAACCATTAGTCTAAAATATTTAGATTAATGGATATCAGCACGATCATTTAAATATTCTCTTTGAGAATTCAATCAAAGATTAAGTAATACCATTATATTCAAAATATATTATTATTATATAAATACAAAGGTATAATAACACGCTTACCTTGGGAACTATAATAAAACTGGGTCACCTAAATAAAAACTGATTGAGAAATTATCACTTTGAGTTAAATCAAGAACGAAATGATCAAGCTATTTCTGATAACATACTAGTTTCATAATATTTTATGAATATGATATCAGCTATTATTATACCTATAATAGCATTAATAATTGTGGCTATACCTTATAGATTAATTTATTCACCGTATTTCCTTGTTCAATAGACGAATAAGAAAATCAAAATTTATAAGTAAAGGTTGACAAGCGATAGGGCACTGTTGAATCATATTTTACTTGTAGTCATTCATCATATCAATGGAAGAAGATAATAGAAGAACTCCTCAGAAAACAGTTCTATATGTTCAACTAAACGAATCCGTCCGTGCGTAGAAATCACTTTTGGTGGTATCTTGATATCGAAAAATAATTTCTTCTGTTATTCGGAATATATATTTTGACCGTTTATAAAAAGATAAGGTCCAAAAATCGACGGCCCGAGTATTGAAAAATTACTTTTTTTTTTCGTTCGCAGTGAAACCTCGGTTATGTTTTTTTCTCAACTTATGCCCACACCCCGCCATCGTCACCACAACTATACGTAGAAGCCAAACAAGTTGAATATCATTGGGTTGAAATTTCGGTTATTATTATTTATTACCACAACATCTCTCCTGGGTGGCTTAAAACCTGCGCTCGTTTTTCTTACACTCTCCGTTCCTCATACACACCCCTTAACGGAAAAGCGTTACCCAACCACTCACGGCACACCTGGCGCCAGCGCTTTACTACTTCACCGGCCGGTCGTCAACTGGTATCGCATTTGTCACAGTGAGGGAAGGAAGGGAGATTCTAGGCTTTTTCTACTTTTTTCGATCTCGATCTCCGCCCTCATCGCCCTACATCACATGTCCCTAACCATCTAGTCAAAATGCATCACCTAAATCTTCTGATATATATGCTTGCACATTTTTTATTCCCACATTTGTGCTTTATATATTATGTACATAATAAGTATATGTCATCAGAATCTGGTATAGTAATTTTTAGACATTTTACGTGTTAAAAACCATGAATCTTCGATGTTATATACATATTTTTTGTCTACAAATATTACGGATAATTCAAATTGGACTAAAAATGAAATACGCCGTTCACTTATTCCTTTATATGAATAAATATACTAATATAACCATGCGGTTTTTATGTATAGTCCAAGTCTCGCTGTAAATTGTCTCGATATTATTGAAATAGGTACAATAACTTATCATCCTAAGCTATGTCGTGTATCAGATTACCAAGAAATTGAAGAAAATATTAAATTACGCATTAAAATTCATTCTCCAGTAACATCCACATTAATTTTAATTTTTTTCCCATGTGATAGTATTTCGGTATATCAAAATAAAATGTTAATTTGGTTTATTTGTTTTAATTAATGTTAAATTATAGTTCAGAAAAAATAACTGTTGTCTTCCACCGATTAGTTTTTTTTTAATTATTTTTTTATTGATCATAGCTTTGAAAACTGTGGCTATTAGCTGATTGAAGGGAGATAGTTGGTTTTTGAAAGTCTAATGTATGTGTGACAAGGATTTTGATACTTATAACAACGGGGGTTAAACATCCGGCAACTAGCAATATCGGTCAGAACGTACACTCGGAGTGTGTACGCAACTGAGTGTAGACATTAGGCAAAAACAATAGCATAACAATAACAAATATTGTTTTTGCAATAAATTCCTATTTGTACGATAAGATAATAATAATGTCAAATATTTTCTCTATGAATTATGGAATATTTGTCCATGAATTATAACAATAGTATATAAATATAGACTAAAAATGTATTTTAAATTTTTTTTTAATGTTATATCACAAATAAAACAAATTCAAGTTATAAACTTCATATAAGTTAAAACTAATGCCATATAAATCATTATTTATTTTATTTTTATAATTTATAACTTAAATTACATTTGGTTGATGAAATTAATTAGTGTTTGGTTAATCAGAGAAATAGCTGTTTTAATTTTATATTTAAATCGAATTTATTTCATTTTTTTTTCACACCACATAGAACACTGTATTTATTAATTGTTTTTCCATACAGAAATAATGACCATCTGCTTTCTAACATTAACACGTTTTTTTTTCTGCAAAATATTTTTCATTTAAAATACGCATTTAGTTTAAAGGATTATGTAAACAACATTAAAATGGACAAAATTACATTATACTATGTCTGTTGTTTTGAATGTTTCTTTTTAGTTGTTTTTGTTAAATTACCTAGTATTGAGAAAATACATTACAAGGCCATTCGTCTACTCATTAACACTGTGCCTTGTTTGACCCTAATCAGAACTATAGTATGCATAGTGTATTAGTGTATACACACGAGTAACTTAAACAAACTAAATAAATTATCGATGGATTGTAACTTAATACGAATTTTATATATCATTATAATAATATATAACACGAATCATGTGAAGGATCTAGTCTCATATTTAGTTATGTTTTTAATGTTTTAATATACTAATGGTAACATTATAATAACAATTATAATACATATAATAGCATGTGTTTTTTTTTTTTTTTGAAAATTTAGAAAAAAAATATTAACATGGTTCTAAAAAATTTATTCAAATATTTATATGACATATTATTTTAAAAAATGCACATCTTATGAGAATTACATTCCACAGGTTTTAATAACTTAAATAATTCCGATTGAATCTAAAATACATTGCAGTTTTTTTTTTATATCCGTGGTTTCCCATGGAGATTGACATTTAAAAAAATTAAATAACTTGTTTTAATCAATATTTAAAAATAAAAATAATATTTGTTTTCAAATAAAAAAAATATTATAATGCATAGACACTTGTGCTACATTTTTGGCGTACTTTTTAATTTTTTTTAATTTTTTAATACTGAAAATAAAAAACTTAAAAATTGATCAAAACAATTTTAAAAATATTCAATATAACCAATTTTTAAATCTTATTTTGAAATTATAAATTTATATAGTAAAAAATGTATTTAAGTCAAATGGCTGATTTTTAAATTATTTTTATTATTTTTATTCTCGTCATAAATAATTGCTATCGATTTGTTAGAGACATTATAATTTCAAAAAATATAAATTTACCTAGGTACATATATTTTTTTAAATTATAATGTTTCTAGCATAAATTATCATAATTTACTTATAACTATAATATTGATGTTTAAAATTTTTTTTTTAAATCAGCCATTTGACTTATATACATTTTTTTTACCATATAAATTTTTCTCAAAATAAGATTTAAAAATTGGCTATATTGAATGTTTAGGAATTTTTCTCATCAATTTGTAATTTTTTTTTTTTTATTATATTTCATTCGTCATATTGTCAGATGTCCGTGGGACACTGTATTTACATTATATATTATATTGTGCCACTGTCTTACTTTTATAGTTTTTAGTCATGTTTTACATCATTATAATGACGTTTATATTGAAGTTAAAATCTCCATTTTATTGAGTTGTAAGTTTGACTATAATCAAAATTTTTTTCTTAATTCAAATTCATTCTCATATTGAAATGTATTTTTGCAATTTATTATATTTTAATTAATAAATAATAAGTTCTATAAGTTTTGTTTATTGATATACATTATTAACAAAATCATTTTTTGAATATTTTTTTTTATCGCATTAAATTCAGTTACGAATCTAAGTTTGCATTTTTTTTCCAAAGTGATGTTTCTAACATTTTGAAAACTTAAAAATGAAAAATACAAATTATTGACATACTATTATTTAAAATGCACTCACAGGACATAACTATTACTTTAGTTGTATTCATTTTTACTTTCTTAATGGCTCGGTAATGGATAGTTATCTAACCAAAATAAACCAATTTTTTCCTTCACGCTGATCGAACTACCTAGTAATATGATAAGAATTTTAAAACTGACTTGTATTTGTTATAATATCTACTTGATATTGGTCATTCGACATTTCACAATTTTACCACCACCCTTCCCCTCCCCCCCATTCAAAGTCTGCCCATACAGACATTTTTAGTTTGTGGCATGATCTTCCTATAAGATAAATAAAATAGTTTTAATAATAAAAGGCTGAAGTAAGACTATAACAGCATTACTTAGAAATTCCCATAGGTGGTTGTTGTTTTAGTTATGATTTCTCTCGAGAAGTTCAAAATAGAATATGAGAGCCAAGAGGTTGATGAATTTATGTATAATTTATTTCAATTGTTTGTATTTTTTGTGATTCTCATCTATATAAGATACTATAATACCTTTAGTATATATTCTTAACGATAACAATACAAGTTGATATTGTACTATAAAAATGTCACTTTCATTTAAATAATTAAATCAGTTCAAGAATACTTACATGTATTTTATTCATATTATAATACTAATTTTTATTTTATTTCATAAATATCATACAATATGTTGAAGCTTTATACATATATTGTTATTATTAAAAGTGTACCTACTGTGAATAATGTACGCAAGCGTACATTACATACCTACAAGATAGATAATTTAATATTTATTTAGCGTAAAATACTGATCTGTCTTGTTTTTTATAATATATGTATTAGGTAAGTATACAGATGTAAAATTATTTTCTTTTATTGAATATCTAAGTCCTAAGAATTTAAAAATATTAAATCTCAGAAGCAAATATGATTGCATCAAATCTTTAGCTATTGTGTAATTTGATATAATATCCACCAATGCTTTTGTACTTAAACTATTTACTTTTATCTTTAAATAATTATTAAAGGAAGTTTTCTGCTTTTTCGGTTCGTTTTTTTAAGAAATCATCTCTTTGACATTATTAAAAAAATCATTTTATACGGGATTCAATCAAATTAATTGTTCATATACTTCAGTTCACTACTGGAAATAATAAAACACACTTGAAGCATACACAAGGTCAAAGCTATGATATACCCTCATCACATCAGCAACAGTTAATAATATTATTAAGCGGTGAACTATTGTTAATTTTGGATGAAAGCTGATGATAATACTGAACATAGACACATCAGTCCATTAGGGTTTTCTAGTCGTCTGGTTGCGTTTATTCGTTCAAGTGTCGATCTGGGTGATGTGCCAACGGAGCTGTTGTCATAAACATTTTAACCAGATAGGATAAAACTACTATCTATTAAACCACTCTACGTGAAAGCAGCATACTTAATCATTGGTATCTAAGTGTTCATTTTATGATTTAGTGAACTTTGAAATGTTGAAACCTCTTGGTTACCAGTTAAGTGATAACTTACCCATGTCCTACATTCCACATAAAATCAATCAAATTCAAATTTTTAGGTTAATTTGAATTTTCGTATGTATTTTATCAATTTTTTTTATTATTATACGTGAAAATTATTATAAAAAGACAAAATATCAAAAATAGAAGCAATATATGTGTGTATTGAGTTCTTCATATTTTATAACAATTGGCATATGGACTAATAATACAGTCACAAATGAGTGAAAATAATGATTTAGCTTGTCATAGTTTTGATGACGATCATTTAGTACATGATCAAATCGACTAAAAAAAAAAAAACTAGCATCAGACTTGTTTGAAAACTGTTACAAAACAAATAATCTTAGCAGAATCATCGTTATTAAATACATGTAATTGTATAAGATTAAAGATCAAATAGAAATACTGCTATAGATAAAATAATAATTATGTGTGTAACATACAATGGGAAGCACATGATAGTCATATATAATTATAAAAATGTTGTGTATATATATATATATATTATATATATATAATATTTAAACGATTGACATATCACTAATATTAATATTAACATAGACTTGCATATAATATGTACATGAAATTAAGATACATGAAATAAATATTACAAAAAGTTAGACCAAGTCAGTGATTTTGGTTCTTAAAAAGCGAGACGCATATTGATTATATAACGGTTTTAACATTTTTTAGGTGGTCTGATAAAAATTTAAAAAGTGTATTATATCCCTGGGTTATTGTTGGAATTAAGTCAAATGAATACTCCAGACATGTTTTTTAAAACGCTGTTAGTTGTTTTCCAAATATGACGGAAATTCTTCAGAAAATACATACGATAAATTAAATTATTTTGTACCAAAAAAAAAAAAAATGTGCATTATGCATAGCCAACTAAATTCTGCTTCGATAATTTTGTTCCAATCGAATGCTTAATTTATGATAATTGTCTTAATATACTAAGATAAATGAAGAATGAGAACTTTTAATCACCTGGTATTTTGTTCCTTTGATTCGTTTTATTTAAAAACAATTTTTTCTCAATTATTTTTATTTAATTTTTATAAATTATTCGTATAGAAATTATAAACTTATTTTCAAAAAAATTAACAAGAAAAATCAGTAATCATTTATTTTTATTTTAGATACCGAAATTATAATCTCGTTCTTCATTATGTAGTTTAACAGTTATGAATTTTTTTTTTCTTAATTGGATATTGTATTTACATGATAAAAATACTATGTACTTAGTTAAATTTCAAAACTAGTTTATAATACTTACTAAACTACTATTATTAAGTTTTATAAAAACACGGCATTTGCAATAATTAACGTAATTTTAAACTTGAATTTGCTGTATTTTCAAAAATTGACGATCATTTTATAGTAACCACATACTACTAGTTATTAAAAAGAAGAGATACATGAGTTGAATATACTACACATTATTTATCAAATGGGATTAATTATGCATTTGATATTTTAAAAATAGTTTTAACGGATTTATAAGTTATAAAACAATAATAAATCATCCATGACAAAAAAGATTCAATTATTGTTAACATAATTATACATTATTGACACAAAACACACACACATTTATTAATTCAACAATGGTTGGATATTATCTAAAGTTAGTGGATCGTTGCATACACAACGCAATAGGTTTTACTTTAGTCACGGTATGGCGTATATCAAATTTGGTATTGTTTTCGAAGACACAAAACTTCTGACCAGACTATTCAGAATCCAATTCCACATTTTTTAACCATTAACTATGTTCAATCGTATCGGCTTATTTGAACGCAAATTGATACTACTTTAAAGTACTCAGCATAATTACTCAAATGTAAAGCATAAAACCGTATATACAACGTTATGAAGGTAATCTATTGTTAACAATTCAATCAATAACAAATCTTAACTGTTTGATATCGGAATCACAGACAATATTCAATTCTTTGTTAAAAAAAATTAAAAATATAATATTGTTCTTACTGATTTAAAATGCCAAAATAATATTATAATTTGTTGTAATGTTAAAAATGTATACATTCCCACAGCAGTCATGTAGTCATTTTGCCTATCCATCGTGCCGTGTTGCAATCCTATAACATTATTTTTATTTTTACATCATATGAAAACGTGATGTCATTATTCAAATTAATAGCTTGATATAATTATAAGTAAAATTATACTAACTGAAAAATGCTTATAAAAATATTTTTTAATGATATTGTATTGTCAATACTAGGACATTATAATGGCAAAATAAATTCAATGCGAATCGACATTTGATAATAATATCATAGGTTCTCAATTTAAATGCATTATAAGTATATAAGTATACTGAATGACACGGCTACCAACTTAATTGGGCAATAAATAAATTCGCGTTGATTAAAAAACAAAACAAAGTATTTTAATAAAATATAAGGAATTTTAAATTAACTAATTGTGTTATCATTAAACAATAGCAAAAATCGATCATTATAGTCTCTGAGTTCTGCGCAACCTAACAAACAGTCTTGTAGTTTTGAATAAAAGATGTTTTCTCGTGGTGCAGCCGTTACTGAAGTAAATAAATTACAGCCAAGGCCCAAGTCTAAATGCACAGAAAACAAGAAGCCTATGTATTCTATCCCATACATCACGGCTGAATAATTTATAGGTGTAGAAGAAAATATGTTGAAACAGAATTACAATTAAATATGGTCATGAATATATTTTTTGAATAGTTATATGTTGACATTTACATCAGTTGTTCTTATTCAGTTACTAATCTAACACTAAATCTAATATTGCATTTAAGTACTTAGTTGACATTTATGAATATTTAAATTATATTTAATCTCAATACAAAACAAATAATCTATGTTCTATTTGTATGAAAGCGTTATCATCGTTATCATTAATAATAAAATTGTAACAAGACATAATTATACTAAATTCTTGTGGAATTATCCACGTGTTTTTAGTACCATTCTATTATTATAACGTTTTGTGTCGTTAATTAAATGTGGTTCTGAGAATGTCATCTTTGGAATAGTTATTTTTTTTATAAAAAAGATCAGTATAAATTTAATAATTTAAGAGTGAAAATATGTATAATATTTCATTTTGATAAATTTATTTTAATTTTTACTTAATGCGTTTTTCATACAAATCATTGTAAAAATAGATTCAATAATTATTAAACATATTATGACTTACTAAGTATATCTTTATTTAATAAAATTCATTATCATGCCTGTTTAATTGTATGATAATAGTTGAGTTCTAATAACCATATATTATATAAAGATACAAAAATATTACTGTTTTTACATATAAAATAGGTTTTTAATTTGTTTATATACTATGCATTTGTCGGTACTCGGTATACCTAAGCTATGCTCAAAGGGGAAATTTAACATACATTATTTCAGCACACATTTAAGTGAGCATTATAGCATAATATATGATATTAAAACAAAATATCACAAAATTATAACTATAATTTAATGAACCAATGTGCTATTTATCATTGATAAGGTGTTAATTTTTAATTTTAATTTTTTTGGTTTTGAAATTTTTTAGCAATGCATTTTATATTACATTTCCACATCTAAGATGTATGCAATATTAAATTCTCAATCAGTTTATTTTTATTATCATTTGTTTTCCTTTTAAATCATTGCCATGTTATACAATGTATCATCATAATTTATCAATAACTCTATAATAATTATATAAATATAATATAATAAAACTAACATATGCCAGAATACTTAAAAAATATTTATAACATGATTTTATTAAAAATAAATATTATAAATCTTACTTTATTTTGTACGTCAATAAGTTCAGATCTAAATTTAATATCTGCGTATACTTAAAATACACGCATATTATTTGAACTTTTTTTTAATAAACAAAGAAAAACTATCAACGTTTTGTTGATGCTATTAAATTTAATTTCTCTTAAACTAGTAAATTTTGCATTTTTAATCTACATACAAACTTGCCTTTTTATACTGTATATTTAGAAGTTCTATTAAACATAGTTGACAATGTACTCAATTTTTAATTTTCAAAACCATGACAATCATTTAATGTGTCATAATTTAACGATTACTTTTATAGCAATTTATTTGAAATTATTTTCTACTGGTGGATTTATATAACCTTGGCACAAAGGATTTTCATGCACCTAAACACATAATATATAATAGAACCAAATAGTAAATTGGCTATCGTGAAACATTCAGCTGGTTCAATGTGCACATTGCCCTATAAACATAATACTCACCAAATAAGACAATTTAATTTTAACTAACAAATAAAATAAATGTGCTTAACGTAACGATAAATTATTGATGAATCAAATATATTAAGTAATTTACAATAAATGTACTGTTTCTTTTAAATTTTTTTATTTTTTATTTATATAAACATACAAGTTTACCGATGTGTAAAATCTATTGCAAGATTGCAATGCTTTGATCATCAAAGTCGACTTGTTATAATATTTTTTGTTATGTATTTTCAAAGACCAACCGACAACCCTTTAAAGAACCAAATTTATTATAAAATTATTATTGCTTTGTTGAAAATAAAATATTCATTATAAGTTTGTATTTGTTATTTACATGTATCTACTTATTCATTAAATTATAAAACCTAACTTTATCGTAGTCATAATGTTGTCTTATATTCAATAAATCAAAAAAAAAAAAAACAATAACATTTAGTCAGAGTTGGTAATAGAGAATAGACACATCATACTAGTTTTACACATATTATATTGTACCTTCATATACGAAATGTCATCAAAATATGAAAAGCAATATAATTTTACCATATTTTATGAACAAATTTTATTTTATTGAAGTCCTAAAACCAATTTCATCGTAGTCCTTTTTTTGTGTTGTAATATCCTACGTTCGCACTTTCTTCTTTTTTTCTCCCTCTTTCTTTCTTTTGTTGCTATCCCATAACTATGCCATGTATTTTATCCATGGCCACTTAAACGAGCCTATTATAAACGATAATAGAAACAATAAATTTTCAAAAAGCTGACATGTTAACCGCTAACGTTCTCGTTGTTTTCATGATTAAGGCTCTCGAATATTAGTAAACCATAATAATTATTGTTATCTAACTTTTCTTAAGTTTGATTTTTATTAATTATATTTAACTTAAAATTTTTTATAATTTCTGTGTAAATTAGGCAATATCTATAAAAACAAACAATAAGGTACATTTTCACATAATATTTTTAAATAATAGTTTTTTATTTTTTTTTATTTCATAACATAAATTTCTTTTGTTTATTTACATTACTTATAATGTGTATAACCATGATCGACTAGCTTATGATTCTTTCCAGCTATTCGTTTACATATGGCATGGTCACATTTTTCAATGTCCATTTTATACGCTTATACATATGTGTATAATATATCTAGTGTATAATAAAGTAAAATGATTGAATCAGTTAGGAAATCATGCTTTTGAATTGGTATACTTTTATGGGTTAAGATACCACATGGTCCGTACTTTCATCTTCTGACCTTCAATACATTTCTATTAGCTATGACCGGTCGTGGAATGGTTCGTGGCTACGGTTCTACACCCGTAACTACTTTTTGTATTATAGAAAACAAATTAAACAAAGATAGACGTTGGAGTTTTATTATAAAATAATATGGTTAGGTCAAATTATTAATTCTTACGAACACCACAAAAAATACCTCTTCAAAGTGTGTAGTATATCTTTTGTTAATTATATTAAGGCGTTCTATTATAACATTTAAATACCCGAATTTGATAGTTATAATATTATTGATAATTATTATGAGAATAATCAATTGAAAGTTACTAGAATATAGTATAAGAATAATGGACATGAAATGATTAAGATATTCTAAAATTGTATATATATCGTATTAATTTTTGCCTAAAACAGCCTATGAAATAATTATGAAATAATATTTTTCATAATTATGATTAAAAATTTATTGAAATAATGATATAATAATATATTGTGTTGTGTTGTTTAAAAATGAATCATGTCTTCAGAATTTCAAAATCATAGAAACTAATAAATTCCGATAAACAAAATAATAGCAAGTATTATTTCGTTTCAAGATTATAGTTATGAATGATGTGGTATTTTTAGGTTATTTATCTAAATCTGATTGTTATTTTTTCCACATTTATTGATTTGTCATGCCACAAAAAAGTACGTTTGCATTGATTGTTATTAAGCTTTAAAATTAAATTATATATCTTAAAGTTGTTATTTTGTTTACTTTGAAACTTCTATAAATATTCTTAATTGAATTCTCATGCATTGATATTATTTTTATAAATAAATCTGCCTTTTTTTAACCTCATTATTAATTTACTGTATAGGTAAGTTAATTAGAGGATTGGTATTTAAAATATTTTATTTTTTGAAAGACTTGCATTATTTATTTAGCGAAAATTGAATTATCTAAATTGAAAATTAAATTGAAGTGGCATAACACCTTTGTATGAATTGTAAAAATCATTAATTATACGATTTAAAACTGTAAGGAAAACAAAAAATCAATATTTAAATGCTTGGTTAAGACGAAATATTACTTACTTTTCAACAGTATACATTTAAAATGAATATCTAGTGACTGCAATGTTCTTGATTGCTATTTTCATCATGAATACTCAAATATAACCTAAAACTTTCTTCATGCTTGCCTCTATATCAGTAGATATAATATATAGTAATATAATATATATATATATAGTAGATTAAATTATTGTTTGAAAAGCCTTTTTATCGAAAACTTGTACAGAGTTTTATTTAAAAGCTTAAACTTTGTGACAACTGGACTGTGCTGGGTGTCGGCTGGGGGCGTACTAGTCCGGAGAGAAGGAATAAATAGATTGCCATCCTGCCTACGATATTTTAATATCTTCAGTACGTCTTGAATCAGCACAGTAGAACCTGATTTTTTTCAAATCACTCAACAATAATACCAATGGCTTGGACTGTATATTTTTCCGTAATGTCGATACGGACCTTAGTGTCGGGCGACATTTATGATTTAATCATGGTTGGTTGATCTTTATACGACAAATGAACTTGAATATTTGTCATTTTACGTAGGCAGTTGGTGATAAAAATATACTAATAATAATGTACTGCTTATATTGCGGACAAACGTAGAGAATTTAATATCGAATAGTTACGGACAACATAATATATAACATGACGTACCAACTACACATAGATTTCATAACAAATCACGCTTGAACGGTGACCGTCAGTATAATAACATACACTATAATATAATACACTTCAATTCGTCGTTTGCGTTGTACGGATCGGTGACACATAACGTAATCACTAGACCGTTACTTTTTGTAGGGCTCAAAACGTTTAATTTTTATAATCTACACGCACAACGATATATTTAACAATATTATTTTCAATATTAAGGAGAGGAGGTAATCCGCAATGACATTAAGACTCTCGATTTATAACGTGATGTGATAATTTTATCCATGGGAAATATTTTTAACAATAGTATACAAACTTGTTATGTGCATCTAGTGATATTTGTATTCTAGGCAATAAACGGTGTTAATCTTCTAGATAGTTTCCCCAACAGTACATTTTTGTTCGGTCATTCTCTGTATCTATGTTTATAAACATGTATACATGTGGGTCTTATGTAGAACCCTATTTCTTTTTTAACAACCCTGTTTTAAAGTACTGAAGCATGAATTGTCAAATGTTTCTATTTCATTCACAATTTTTCACAAGCGCATTTCTTCCAACTTGACCAACTAATTCTGTTTCATATGTTATTTTGTCACTTTATAACAGTTTATATTATACCCCAGGCTGTGACTATGTCAACATTTTTTACTTAAACATGCTTCAAATTTAAGCGACAACCGATACATATCTTGAACTCAACAAAATATTATATAATATAAAATGTTGTGATTTTTTAATTTTTCTATTTTTCAGTGAGGTACCCCTATCAAAATTCAAAATTTCAACCTGTTCTCCCTAAACCTATATTTTTTTTTTCAACATTTACTAGAAATTAATGTTTAAATAATTCAGATCTTCATTCATTAATGTTTTCCAATTTCCATTCTAATCATTTTTAAAATATATTAACTTATAACACCATGCTATTGTCTTGTAATATTGACTTGTTCAGAATAGTAACTTCAGACACATATTGTAACGGTTTTGATTACGTCATAATAATATTCTCATTAAAATACCTACTTTATAAGTAACAAAAAAAAAAAAAAAAAAAACAACAACAAACATAGTATCGCATATTTGATTTATCTGTTAGTAGTTACGTACCTATTCGTGGGATTTGAAGTTCAATCATCACCACATGACTACTGAATTTAATTTTTTTTCTGTTTACGTGGCTATATTATATTATGTACATACATTTATGCAACATTCTCTGTTTAGTATACGCATCCGGTTACACATGATTCGAATATCTCATTTACAGTTATTATTACCATTACAATAATAATTAATGCCCTACCATTAGTAAGACACGAGGCCATAATGCGTATATTATGAAATATACGTTTATTGAAAATTTGGTGAAAATGATCTGGCACGTACATTCTTACCTATATGTATTATATTGAATGTGGGGGACATACCGATAGTACATATTATATACGTCACGAGAGAATGCTGGAACTAAATATACGCCCTTTTTATGTGTCCGCGGTCCATTATCTCGAACGCTATCGGAGCCGCCACGGTCGGCTGGAATAGCTCACTAGGCAGTGCGGTCGGTGCGGTGTGTTTATACACGCTCGTTGACAGGTCCATGTTGGGAGTTAAACTGAATGTATATGACATGGTGTATATAATATGGCACCATGTGGCATCCATTGAAAAAACAAAGTTTTCTACCGAATCACTTTTTGATGTGATCGATATGGTCTTCGGAACACATTTGCCAAATTTACGTGGTAATTTAATCATTATTCCTATTTGGTCTCAAAATAAATTTTTTGCAACTGAAATAACGCGTATACAACGTATTATCGTTATAAATATTAATTATTATAATCAATACCACTTAACGGTGTATATCATTTGTCATGAATATATTACTTACTCTAGTTATTAATACCACTGAGCCTTAAATTTAATATATTTATAAATAATTTAATTAATATTATAAAATTGTTAACTTTAAAAGTAATCTTGGCAGTTATTATGTAAATTTTTAATTACATATTATATTTACTTCCTAATTATATTCTAAATTAATATTGTAAATAATGTACCCTTATTATTATATAAACCATAATGTTTGACTTTTAATAAGACTGTGTTTATTACACAGTATTATTATACCTCCTAGAAATAGCATTATGACTGCCGACTGTTATAAGAAATTATTATTTTTTTTTTTAGAAAACAAATCAATAAAATATAAATTCAGCCTAAATATAGTTTCAGATTTCTATCATCGAAAATTTTCAAATATGTCAAATTGATCTACCTATGATTCCGTGATTTATGGCTAGGTAGTATGAACTGTAAACTACAGTGGATTAAAAATATAATTTATATTTTTTAAGATCGGACGTGTTAGTGAAATTAATCAATCAACTTTCGATGAAACTCAATGCTTTGTAACAATTTGCAGTTGTTTAATTCAAATAGTTTTATTCATAAGTACACGAATTCACTATGGAAGCTGATATACAGAATTAATGGAGAAGGATAAAAACTATTGACTAGGTACGTATACCAATTTTTCAGCTAAAAAATTAAAACGATATGAATTTACCTGAAATAGAGTTATGATAGTTTTGTATTATAATTTATTACTACAAGGAATTTAACATTTTACTATATTTTATTGTATTTTTAAATTTCAGTATACTCTATGGTTAAATAACGAATTAGTAATGGATACTAGGAAATAATATAATATACTACTGATAAAATGTGTGTAATACTTCTTTACATGTACACCATACATATTTTGAGATTTATGAAGTTCAATCCTTAAATATTGCGAAAATAATTTGGAAAATTGATCGATTTTCAGTGTACACGGGTATTCAAACAGAAAATGCTTACAAAAAGTTTCGCGTGAATCTGAGTGATGGTATTTTGAAAAGGTCATTTTTCTTTGTTAACATTGGTTTATCCTAAGAAAAATCTACCTACGGCCATCGGACATTTTTGAAGAAATGCGAGTAGGGTCGGTTTTGAAGAATTGTCAACAAATGCGGTGTATACATAATTTCGTTTAGGATTGTTTTTTGAATGCCATGATTTATGTTGTGGATATTAAATATTTTTTTCAAACGATATAATAACGTTGAGCATTGAACAAACTTAAAATAATACGAAATCGTACATGCAGGTAATCAGTTGTTTTTATTCAAGACGTGTTACAAATGCCCATGTCTTATGTTTGTACGATATTTATACAGTTTCCTATTGTATTTATTTATTATCATTATTATTATAATTACTATTTGCATTATTGTAATTATTTTATTAAATATTCATTTATTATTTACTATTAACTTATGATAAATATTCCACTATCACTAGTTAATAGCATCCAATAATGACTCAGTACCTCACATGCCCTTACCTATAACGGGAAAGTATCACGGAAGAGTCACCGTGACTCATTAATCGTCGGATCACAGTTGCCTGACAATCAGTTGGTTATTTCCCGTCATTCGATTCACTGAATAATCAAGAAGTCAAAGTAAAATAAGTAACTTTCTTAACTGAATGTATAATACTAAAATTTAAGTTTCTATACTTTCCCTACAGTGTAGAATCATAATTGATTTTACTATTGCCTGTATTAATAAACATAAATAAGTATGACAATTTTAAGCAATGTTTAAATGCATGTACAAAATTCAGCAGAGATACTTAATGTTTAATTTATTTTTGTTTAATCAATAGGTATATATATATATTGCAACACTTTCACGGTCATCCACTGTCGAATCTACCATGTAGGATGGACCGCGTTAATAATATACAATAATGCCACTATGAGTTATGACCGCTAACATGTATAATGTTTTTTATTTAATTGTCTTGTCCTAATTCATGAATTTTGTAACTAAAGAGATATTTTTAACATAAAAAATTCTACAATAACTTAATATTGGTAATTTTTTTTTCTTTAATGGATCTAGTTTGTGTTGAATTTGAAGTGATTGATAAATGGTGACTGTAGATTAGTGGTTCATATTGATGACGATAAGTTTATAATTTATTAAACTTACACGTAAATTAATTTTATAATTAAGTTAAAGATCTTATAGTAACTTTTACAGCATTTTATTCGTAGTAATTTAAATGTATGGCTTATAGGTTCATCATTTGAAAAATAAATAATATATAATATTCCATTTATACATAACGTTCACGATCTACATAATTAAATTTAATCAAGTGATTTTCACTGAACTAATACGATTATTTGTTCACACAATGCAGATGAGCATTATATTTTAAGCTCATACTCAATTATTCTGATATACGTAATATTATTATTGTTGAAATAACATTGATTTAGATATTCAGACATGATTAGCGATGATATTTCGTATGATAAAGTCTATGATTATTCGTTGTTTCTATTATTGGGTTTCATCATACAATTAATGCGTATTTCATGAATGCATTAATAATATTATACATCATATACACATAAATAAATTACGCGAATCGTCAGACAGTCGTGTGCAGCGACATTCATTTATACGCTCTACGCATACAATTAAAATAGATTTACTGTAATCTAGGCTCCGTTGAAACTATGGATTTTTCCGAGTCGTATTGTTCTGATTATTAATAATAATATTTTTGTCGGTAAAATATGTCGTTGACGAGGGTAAATGCGAACGGGCTATTGCTGAGGTCGTGGGCTGTGTCGGAGCATGTGTAAATCAAGTGTGTGTGTTTAGGCGAAACCAAAAGGCATAATAAAGAAACGAATTTTCCGCTGGCCCTCCGCCCGCCCAAATCCCTGTAGTGGTGCCATTTTCAAAACGCAGCTCTTACAACACAAAACACGTACGCTAAGCACCCATCGCCTTACAAGCTGCAGTACATAGTTAATATTGATTAAAATCCAGGGATTAAGAAAACCCGTTGCCAAATACGGCTTGTAAGTCGGCGGGTGAGACGCGCGTGGAAGAAGGCAAACTCGTTAGGGTCGTTGTAGTCATATGTTTTTCTGCACTGATACACACCTCTATACGATTGAACTTTAAAATTACAATGTCTGTAGCTCGATCTAGTTGGAACGATAAAAACTGAAAAATTAAAATAATATAATAATGTTATGTAACAGTTCTATTATTATAATACGTTAGAATTTACTGAATACAATATGCGTACGGTGGTCTCACACATGAGCAAGAAATGCAATTTGATTATTTTAAAAGTCCAACACTCGTTTAATTAATATGTCATACTGTTTTTGAACACTTTTTTTATAATTACTTTAAGTATTATGAAACAACAAGATTAATTTCTCGTTATTGGAATCAGAGTAGAGTGATAAACGTATTGATTTTGTTATAGGTTAGGTTAGGTTTTTTTAGGTTATCTTTTTAATGTTTTCATTTTTGTGTACAAATACACTTTTTAGAAGAAAAAATGAACCAATCATCAAATCCTATAGAGTTTTCTGATAAAATGTAATATTGTTTATACTTGGTTGGGTAAAAAGTAGTAATTTTTAAAATAAACGGGATGAAAAAAAATAAAAATAATATTTAACTAAATTTTTCGTAACCTTGGCTACCAAAAATCAGACTGTCTTCTATCAGTATTTTTTTTTTTTTTACATACCTTGATTTATGAACGAATTCAAATTAAAATCATACATAAGAGGACGTTATTTCCGTATGTATTGTCTCCGTCTTACAAATGTATAAACTATAAAATTTTAAGGTCAGCTGATCACATTTAGCTTTCTTATTAAAAAAATTTAAGTTAATTAACCTTTTATAAAAATTAAAAGTAAGAGTATTGTTTAGACGACCTCATCGGCTTTTTACTACATTTTAATTTTGAAGCGAGTTATAAGTATAATAAAATTGTAATTTTTTTGTACATCTTAAAATACATACGAGTATAACTTGCTTCAAAATTAAATTAATTGCATTTAAATAATTCCATTACCTTTAGTTTTTATGAGAGGTCAATTCAGTAAAATTTTTAAAATAACGAAGCTAAATGTGACCTGCTGAGCGTAAAATTTGCCATGCTACGCACTTGTAAGGCGGAAACAACACATGTGGGTATCACGTCCTCTTAATGAGCTATACTTGACACCTAATGTATAAAAGCATATGGCAGAGTGGTTATTTAAATTACCTTTTTTTTTTCAATGACAACATACATTTAAATTTGGACTACAAAATTAGAATATTTTTCTAAACATTTTTCATATTAATTTTATATTTTAAACGGATATGTAATTAATTAGTTATAACTTATAAATATTTTAATTTTTAATTTAGTCTTATAATACGTGTGATTTATTATCATCAAATAATTGAATATGTTTTAATAATTTGTATGCTTTTTTCTTGGATCAAATCTATAAATTTTGGCCTAGAGGTACAGATCAGATTGTAAATTTAATTTAGTTTAATTAAAAAAAAAAAAAAAAAAAAAAAAAACAAACACAAAAAATTCTTATATTAACATATATTGATCTTTAGGAGTACCTATCTTATCTACAACGGTGTTCATCTTAACTTTAAATATGTCGTATATGAAACTTATTGACAACTAGCATGATATGTGATTAGGATCTGAAGGCCACTGAAAAAATATGAGACATAATTTATAAAATGCATAGGTAATATCTCTATTACACGTTTGTTTAAATAGCCATATTTTTATTTATAATTATGCTTCTCCTGTACAAAATCGTTTCCATTTTTTAATATTTACAAAAACTGTTTTAAAATTATAATAATGTAGTTTTTTTACAATCAAAATATGACTCTCAATTTTTTATACAAGATTCATTATAAAGCTATACAGATAAACGAATTAATGGATCTTTGTTTTCCAAACTTTTGTTTTATGATTGATATAACCCGTTTTATCAAGCCTTCATTTTTTTTTCCATAATACATTTTAATACGACCTACATAAACAAGTATGTGGCTTACACTTTTTAGCCAAACAAATAATGAATACAAGTTAAAAGTGTATAACAATACATAAATATATAATGCATATGTTTAATATTTTATCTTACACTGGAGTGTTCTGAAGTGTATTCTTAAAAATGTATGATTAATTTTTTATGAAATGTAACTATAATCTGTAAAATGTTGTAGCAACATGCTTGCATACTAACAAACGTCTCAAAGTTAAAATGTAAGCATGTTGCTACAAAATTTTACAGATTCATTAAGAAAGATTTTATTTCTGACAAATATGGAACAGTGAGAAGTAAGAATATTAAGAAAAAAAATGTTTTTTTCTTTTGATTTATCTACTTAAATATTATATAATATCTTTCGTAATGAATCTGTAAAATTTTGTAACAACATGCTTGCATATTAACTTTGAGACATTTGTTAGAAATGTTTCCAGATGATTACACAAAGGCTGGTTTTAGCGTTTGGTGTACACTTTTGTGGTCCCATGAGGATACTATGGTGTGAATCGATTTTCTAAAACTTTTTGGTATGTGTGTACTTAAGCAATCTGGGTATAAAATACTACTGTGCCTAATAAACTTTTGGTAAAGAGTTTTTACTAAAATAACTAAAAAAAAAAAAAAACAGTGCTTATTGGATTATATTAACATTTTTTTAATGTCAATTATCCTTTTTCAATATTATGATAAATTTCAGCTTTATTCCCTTGAGTCAAGATACCAGCAATTATTATTTAGACGATAAAATACCATTATTATCATATTATAATAACTTTGTTTTGGAATATTTTGAAATACTTTCTTAAGATTATTAAATTTTATTTTCTAAAACTTTTAACTGTAATATTTTCAATACTTTAAAAAAATAAATAAATTTCTATAAGAAAAAAAAAATATATATATTATCACTTTCAACAATTTACCTTATCCATGATATGTTATTAAATCTTTAGCTTAGTAAAAATATAAATACCTAATAGAATAGCTACATCAAAAACTTAAAATTGTTCGGTAATCTGTATATATTTTTTATTCTATTATTCACTTTTATTTAAAATGTATTCGATGAATTGATAAACAGTATTATAACGTTATTTAATTAATAAGTACAATTGAAATTGGTATGATTTAAAAATTATTGTGTTTTTGAAATTTAATACTGGTGTGACTTATCCATATTTTATAATAGTATTTTTTATTATTGGTCGAGCATTAAAATATATCTTATTTTCGTTTTTTTTTTTAAATTTTGCATGATAAATAAATATAATCTTGGGATTAATTATTGAAATTTTTTTAATGTTAAATGTAAGACTATGAATTAGGTATTATGATATTCATAATATGTATGAATTAAATTTTTATAGCTTACCATCATGTAATTTGCTTTAATTCTTAAACAATGATGCATAATTAATTTAAGTTATGAATTAAAAAGACTACGTTACACATTAAATTAGTCATACCTATCTCTGTATTATTTTATTTCTAGAATGAATATCACAACAATGTAAAATATCTCCACTCTCCAGTACATATTATAGTTGATGAGCCAAGTGCAATAATGATAATAATTATGTTGACATATTGACAATACATGTTTGTTAAAAAGAACAAGAATATTGATTTATTCAATGGGTGCTTTTTTTTCTTTTTGCTTTGGGGTAACACTTGAAGAACTTTTAATCATTGTTTTGTATAAGGCTTTTAACTACGGGATGATTATTTGATGAAAACATAAAACTATGGTGAAAGTTCTGCGTCAAAATTAATGTTTATAAATTTCTTTGACTGTTTAAAGGGAAAGTTTAAGTAACCAAAAATACATTGGAGTTGAAATAACCTCATTCAAGTTATAACTCGAGTTTTAAAATTATAATATATTTATTATTTAAGAAGAGCGTTTAAAATTGCTTTTTACATTATCCTTATAATATAAAATTGTATATTATTTATTCTCATCTCGCTGCTTATGTAGTATGTAAAATCTTGTAATAGTCTATAAATTTTCATGATAACAATATTTATCCGTGTTGTTATCATTGTTGTATCTCTAAAAAAATACCTAGAATTTAAATTTAAAAAAAAAAAACAAATTATAATAATATTCAATAATATTTTAGATTTTGAAAGATGGATAAATGAATTGATTTAACGATGGTATGGTAATTTAATTTTGTATCACCTTCTGCATCAAAAGATCTAACGGTTTTTTCTCAACTCAAAAACTAGACACATAAATTAAAGCAATTAAAGTTAAAACTTTGGCAAAATTTAATATTTAAACGTATACAAATCCCAATTTGTATTCTTACTGTATTAGTTCAAAAGATATTAATAGTATAAACTTGAAACATTCAATCATCAATCAAATTTATATTTTCTAACATGATGCAATTTTAGAAGTATTTACATCAGTTTTAAGCTATTGCTTATTTTTACTAGGTAACTAATCACATCGTCTGTGGTACGTCGGTATGACATAAATATTGTTAATGTCGGTTAGTAATAAAATAATTATTACGTGATTATAATATATGGGATTTTTTTTTTTTTTTGACAAAAATATTTCGATTTACCGTATTATCTACCGCAACATAAATGTATAATAAAATATCTTAAAAAAATATAAGGTCGTATCAAACCACCTTCGCTCAGAATCATTTTCCATAGGTATGCACTAATGTATTTTTCATTGAATTGAAATTTAATACATTAATTATAGTGACCTGCACTTCGGCACAAATAGTACATTAAAAAAATACAATAATTGGGATAGAAATATAAAAACTAACAGTAAGTTATCAATATCTTAAAGATGAATACAATTCTATTAAAAATATATTGATTATTATTGAAAAACTTTAACATTTTTTTTTTTATTTTACAAATGCACATACACAATCTATACAATTTGCACAATCAGCGTATACGATAAGAGTTAAAAAAAAACATGGATTGCTTGATGAAGAAGCCACCCATTAGTGGCACTTACTTACTTGACGAAATATTTAGGGTGATTGTGGGATAAGACATTTTTTAAATTCAAAAATACGCAAAAAAATTATAAATTGTTTAAAAATTAACAATTTGTTTTCGTACTTAATATAATTATACCTACAGTCACTTTTACCAAATAATCGATATTCTATAAAAGTTTTCCATGGAAAATATAGGGTTTTATATTTCAAAAAATAAATCTTTGTTCAACCAACTAATTACATACCTATAATTGATTAAAACTCGATTAATCGATTAATCATTCAAGCCATATTTATCTAATTAGTCTAAAACTTAGATACATTAAGAGAGAATACAATTATTTTGAATCAAAATATATTCGTTGTCTTTTATAAGTTCTAGAACCTGTTAACAATAATAAGTAATCCATTTTTTTTTTAAATTTATATTGATAAACAAAAAAATAATTAATTTTTATACAAATAATTTTCATAAAAAAACAATGGCCTAGTTTTAGAATATATTTTATTAAGTATAATTAATCTAACATCACGATTGCGTTATAATAATAGTAGTAGTAATAATAATAATAGTAGTAGTAATAATAATAATAGTAATTATGTTATATTTTTTAATTTACACTATTATTAACTCTATAATATATCAATATAAGATACATTTTAAAACTATAAATTATATTTAAAATAAAAGCAATATCTTTATTTATTGACAATTTTGTGTATATTGGAATTTGGAATTCACGAACTATTCAAAATAAAAATTATGCAAATTTAATTTCAAATAAATGTAAACGTTTTACGGACATAAGCACAATATTATATCTGTAGAAAGCTATGACAAGTAATTTGTACTCGAAATTATATACTGAAATATTATTCACTATTTTTAAAAATATATTTGTTTTATGATTTATCATTCATTACTATTAATTACCAATGATAATTACATAATTGTTCGATAACAATCATACTGTTTTAAAATATAAATAGTTTGATATACTATATTTATATACAATTTTATTTTTAGTTTGAATATTTTAAAAACTCATTATTTTCCAACCATATTAATATTATATTGTTGTGATTGTATAAAACGTACTGCCTGATCGATCGTTCTCGAAATGTTTTATTTTTTACTCGAGCTCGACCAAATCCGATAAATATGTCGATAAATCATAACGATTGCATTTAAACAAAACTCGAGCGACCAACGTTAACGGCATTATTTTTGAGGATGAAAAGCTTAATAGCTTACTGTCTTCCTCTGGGGATAATTTTAATGGCATATAATTGTACATAAAATTATTATATTCGTCGTGCATATAACCTCTGTGTGCCTTTTTATGTTTTGATGAATTATATATTTGTGAGATATTTTTACTTCTATTTTAGTGTTTTATAAAGATTAAATTACTCAATAATACCTACCTTAAGATTGTTTGTAGCAAAAAGGAAGCTTTTAAGCAAAAAACAATTTTAAATTGTGTAAAAAAATATGAAAAATTATGTTGAAAAATTTAAAATTAAATGTTCTTCTTGTAAATTCTATGATACATAGATTCGAATATCATTTTTACAGGGGTTTGTGATGTACACAAACACAAGGTAAAGAACTGCTAGTCCATTCATTTTAATGAACTACAACACTATGTCGATGCTAGAATATATAATATAATAATAATTATAATATCTTTTGTATGATGTATGATATGTTATTGAGTAAAGAGTAAAAGTAGTGAAACCCCGTTATATCTCATTAGAGTCTTAAATTAAAAATAAACAATAAAACATAAAAAATAAAATAAAAAATAGAAAATTATAAATGATAAACTTATTTCATCAAATGAGATGTCTAAAAGATAAAAAAAAAAAAAAAAAATATATTTCACTTAATATTATTAATTATTAAATATCCTATGATTTGAATTCAATGTTTGAATGCGATGCAATAAATGAAAACCTAATTTGAATAAGGCATATATTATATATTATATTTATATCATAAGTAACATGCATATTTAGAATAGTTATGTCATTTTCTCAAGTGCTGCATCTTATATTAAAAACTAGTAATATAATAAAGTGAACCATAAAATTAATGACCGATGCACCCCACAACAACGATGTTTGGTTTTTCGGTTGTTAAAACGCAACTATCATACGATATTATTATTATGTTTGTAATTTTTTGAAAAACATAATATACATTTTTTCAAGTTGTTACCTGAAAAAAGTGATTCATACAAAAATAAAATAAAAACTTAGATGAAAATAATATAGGAGACAATAAACTTCTTTGGTATTAAACAATAAATACGTACTTATTATTTCTAAACTTATAATCGATTATATTAATTATTGATATCGTTTGAACTGTTGTGGACATTATACAATGAAACGTTGACAAGAACGAAATTTCCCGATGCCATGGCGTGTATCATTTAATTCGTTATATAATTTGTAGTTTTACTTACAACTTAAATTATCTTCTATTAGTATTACTATATTTGAGTAGAGGTATTGTGTATAATTAATTTAACTTGAAATTAATATTTAATCAATTAAAATTGAATATTACAAAAGATGATTACAACTACATAGGTAGACGTTAATCAGAACTGTGGTTATGATAAATTATGTATTAATTAAAATGAGAAATGGCATATTATTATTAGATAATCTGAATAAAAATAATAAATACTAAATGCGAACAATTGTTTTTATAATAATTTAATTATCTTATAATGGTTATAATTTTAAAGAATTTTCCGATAACATTATTTCGAGTTTTATATCATGTCAGTTTTGAGTCATAATATATTTTAGTTATGAAACTTTACTTAAGACAAGAATAATTTAAAGCTTACACTTCAATAAACAATCTGAAAAAGGAGATGGAAAAATGGTGATTATTCTTCTTATAATCACAAGAAAAAGTCATTAATATAATTATTAAATTATTAATAATATATCTATTATACTTTATGTATAGTTATAATTTAAAATATAAAAAAATAATATTACTAATATTAATAATAAATAGAATATCCGTACAATTTACTTATTTTATTTATCAACAATAAAGTTTAGATTTTCATCAATAAGAATCTAATAGTTTTTAACTATATGTCATGTTAAATTTTATATATTTTAAGTCAATATTTTCATTAAAGTGCTTTTTTGATTCATTGTTTTTATTTGATCGTATTTTTTTTTTTTATAAAATAAACTGAGACACTGCGTAAAAGTCTAGATTTTTTCCGGCAGGTGTGTTGTAAATACTAAATGTTAATCTATAGATATTTAAAAAAATATATTCTAAAAAATTCTACATTTTAAGTAATTATAAAAACAACATACAGTCTTTAATATTTAATATTTATTTAAAAAATATTCATAAAATGACCGGGAAGAAAGGATATTACTCCTTCAGACACCATTAAAACACACTTGTGCCACGCTGCTATAGGTATTAAAATCGTACCTACTCCATATTACAATCAGTTAATTTAAGCTATGGTAACGTAATAAAAAATGTTATTTATATTAATCATAAATAAAATAATAAGTTTTTACTTTTGAATGATAATAAAATAATATTTTAATATTGTAATTTTCACTATAAAGATGTCTATGTAGTATGTTAAAAACTGGTGGGACTGAGATTGATATATGACAAAAGTACATATTAAATTATATTAATATTCGGTTCTTATATAATCATAAAAGACTGATTTTATTTTTAAACAAAGCAATATAAATACCTACGTAAACAAAGTTAATCTGGTTGTTGATGTTTGTCACTAAGATGAAATAAAGCAATTCATGTTGGGTATAGTTGTAGAGGCCTAAGTTTAATCAAAAATGAGGCTATAAATTTAAGAGATGATTTACGATGTCGCATAATACAACACCCGCAGTAATAACTCATCGACATTGCCACATAATTACACTGTCTACGGTTTTAGACTTGTTCAGTATCATTACTGATGTAATATTATAATATAATATAAAGTCAACCATTTAATTTATATCAATAAAAATTTGTATTAATAAAAAATATTTAATTAATAATATACAAAATAATATGTTAAAATGCAATACTTGATAAAAGGTTAGAATTCAATCTGTATGCATATAATTTCGTATAAAGTGTTTAGTCCCGATCGTCAATTCGTGATAGCCATCAATCAGGAATACACACGAACACATATTTTGTTAAAGTTTCTGAACATTAAAATATTTATAAAAATAAATGATTAATTTGATTCATTTTTAATCATTATGTACAATATCTTTAAACTATGGTAATGATGCATAAATTAGTTTTCTGAAATTGTTTTTTTTATTAGATTTTAGAATTCATAAATATTATACTCTTAAAAAAAAAAAGAAAAAATTTAAATTTTATTTTTTTATACAAATTTATTTGAGTTTTCACAATAACATTTTAGTTTTACACTAATTATTATGCAATAAAAACATAATTATGTATTTTCCGAATGGATTTCCCAATTATCATTGAAATAAATCTTTAATTAAATATATAACTAAATTTAAACACACTGTACATGCCAAATTTATTTTTAGAGTTATTTTCTGTATTTTTTTTTTTATTCTGTCTTGTTTATTTTGTTGGGCGTACGTTTCATTTAACAAATTAAATACAATGTTGATTTAATGATAAACAAACAAATGTGAGCATACTTAAACAATTCCATATAGTACATGTTTTTGATAAAATTAATATTATAATTAATGAATAATAACTAGATGACTGTTTTAATAATATTGATACACATATTAGTTAATAAAAATAAAATTTTAAATAAAAATTATAAGCATGTATGTGTATTAATATTAAATAATGTAATGCCTAAGTAAATTGGTTTGAAATGATTCTCTAAAAAGCAGAAAACTAAAGGTAAATTTTACCGGTATCTACCTATTAATATTCAATGTTGGGATATAATACATTTATTATCTCTTACATTTTATTTTTCATAGATAAAATACCTATATCCAAATTAAATACAGTGCATAATTTTCACTTAATCAACTATATATAATAAAATGAGCAATTTATTTTACAATTAAATATATTGATACGACTACAGGTATAAAGCGTATAATATATAAATATTTATATATATATATATTTATTGAAATATTAATATTGCGTATAATCGTCATTTAACAATATTCTCACAAAAATTATAATTATTTTAAATAATAGGTTTAATTTTATACAGCTAATAAATTTCCACATTTTTTTTTTACCAATGATTTTACTTATTTTTGAAAAATAATTTACGGTTTAATTATTATGATACTATACCTACAATACATATTATTTTTTTTTGCTTTGCGTTGTACACATTTTTAAACAAATTAATTTTAAATTAGTAACATGTTTTCATTATGCAATTTTCCAATCTGCAATTTAAATATTATTTGTTATTATGAATTAAACGCAAGTTTATCTTGTCGACAAAATCCATAAGTTTAAACAAATTCTCACGGGTAACAATAATTAGCATATATTTTAATAGGAATACGCGTAAGAGTGTCATTAAAGGAAGGGACGTTGTTGTTAACTTTGTGGAGAATTATGGTAATATATAAACGTACACTTAACGTTTAACGATTCAGGTAGTGTCTTTTATGTGATTTTAAATCAGTCGTTAAACAGAAATATAAAAACCGATGATAAAATCAATTTTTTGAGGTGTTAAAAAGGAGGCAGTAGAGTGTAGGGCGTAACATTACTATTGAACAATAATAATAATATTAAAAATAAAATAAAATAAACGATCACTATTACCAGAAAGTTGGTAAATATTGTGGCCATCACCACATGCGGACGAAACACGAAGTGTAACCTAACTATTTTCTTCTCTTTGCGTAGCTAAATCATCGGTGCAACATGTCCCCTCACTTATTCTATCACTCTCTCTCTCTGTCCTTCATCTCTAAACCTGCATTACTCATCAACCGTGATACTCAACTTGCTCCAACAATCTGTAACTAGTCGTTATTGGCCAGAAAAAAAAACTGAAAACAATACTTACTCTCTTTATTATTGTACATATAGTTGTAAGTTCGGTAACGATAATGGCTGACAACTGCTGTTGATAGCTAAAGGAAATAGTGGACCCACTCCCCACCAACCAACCACCTCCCCCACGAAACACACCGACACACATAAAAGTAGGCGATGGTATGCGTGTGTGTATGTATGGGAACCTTAGTGCTGGTATGTATGTATAAATATATAGTTCCGTAGATACAACATAAAAGCTTTTAAAGATAATACGGGCGAGAAAATAACATCGTGCCGAGAATGTCGGAGACGACGGGCATCGAGTTCATTGTTGGTGGCCATTGTTAAGCATGACAACGGTGGCGACGAGACTAGCGGTGAGTCGGTCAATGGTGGGGAGGGGATGATAGAAGAGGTTGGTTTGAAACAGCTGAACCATTTACTGTTTATATCGTCATCATAATCATCCGAAAAGTTGCCCGTTTTGTGTCCACGTGCACACCCCTTTTTCGTCACCATCGAATTATATTTGTCCAGTTATTCACGCTAACGTTCCGTATACTCTTAAATTCTAAATACGAAATAATATTTATAAAAAAGGTTTTTTTTTTACTCGTGCCATAATATTATAAACACTGTCGAGTGGCGTTAATTATATAAAGACAAGACTTTAGAGATGCCACCAACCATAAGGCGAATGTAAAAAGATTTTTTACTAACGTCTTCAAATACTGAATATGGTTTCAAAATGAAATGCGTATTTCGCTCCAAACGCCGAAATATAGCAAAGTCATGTTGGTCGACACGAAATGCTTTAGCCAGCTAAGACCGTGCACTGATCAGACGACCAGATGCGTCTATTCGTGATCGATATTATATAGCATCCTAAAATGTTTTTTTCGCGTCCGTTTTCCCATGCAGAATATGTCATTATACTATTAAAATTATCAGATTTTTATAAACCCGTTTCTTTTATTATTTATTCAGTGCAAGTTTTCTTAACAAGTCACTGTAATTCTTGATTTTAATGGATCCATAAAGCGAGTTACTCTATCTACTCGTTGGTGCCTATAGATAAGTATGCTACGAAAAATTCACCTTGGCTCTTGAACTGAAAAACGAGAAAAAAAATTCAAGACTCGAGAGGCGTTGAATTTCATATAGAATTAAATTTTCCATTTAACTTTTTAAAATATATAAAAACTAAACATAATATTTGATGCTTAATGCTTATGTTGGTATCTTAAGAATTTCGGATATCCGTCAGAACTTACCTTGTATACTATCCTCATATTTATATACAATATCTATAATATTATAATTGAATATCGAATGATGATATTATTATGATATAAACATTCAATGCAATTGAAAATATTATCATCTTCATGCGAGATTTTTCAAAAACAATATTCTATTTTCCTATAATACTATAGCTACATATTAAAATAAAACGTGAACAAAATTCGTTTACCTATAAACGTACCTAGTTATGATTTCTCAAAGTTTTGATATTAATATAATTTATTTGGTATCAGATGCATAAATTAGAAATTAGAAAATATTTTCGTACCATGAATGTGTGTATATTGTATAATATAAACAGATTGTACTCTTACAATTTTTTAATACATATTTGTGGAATGAAGAAAATTTTTACAATGGATTAAAACGGTTTCTAACACAAAATTAACCACAGGATATTATTAATAATGCTCATTAAGTACTGAAGTTTTAGCGAAACATGCTCGTTAGTCACATGCGTCTTTAAAAGCCCAACTTTTATTCACTCTTTCACTACTCACACACCGTGTTTAACTAGAAATAGTCTCTTTAAAACGTCTAATAGGAGTGGAGTAAGAGAATAATTAATGTGCTTAGCAAAAACTTCTAGATTAAAACTGTACATGCGTAGTTTTGATCAAGTTTATAAAATTAAGAAGTATAGACGCCGTCAGAAACGTATGCTCTACATATATCAACTTGTCACGTGTGACTAGTGACTACTTGGATAAGTGGTTAGAGGGTAAACGTAGTTATATTTTAAGGGAGATATTTCGTACGGTATCACACACGCCTTGTGCGATAAAATGCTCATCGTCGTATAGCAGTTGTCGTTAAAACCTAAATTTTATTGTTGTAAAGTGATGAGATAATTTAATTTTTTTACCTTTCTAATAATGGAAAAATTTCATAAAAATAAACTAAGACATCTACCAATAATTTGCGTAATGATTGTCAAATAATAAAATAAACGACGACGTTCACGTTTTTGAGTTCATTACAAAACAATAGTTACACTATAGTTTACTGTAGCACGCGTTTGATACCTTTAAAATTGCCTATTTAAGTATCGTATTGTTATTGTTATTGTTATAGTATTTGTAAAATGTTTTGTGTAGTTCGCCTATATTTATATGATTTAAGTGATTGAACAGCATTTAGATTAAACGTGGTGGTTATCTCAACATATACCACACTTGCTGAATTAAACATAAAACTGTTTTGGTTTTTTTAATAAACATTTTTTATTTACATTCATTAAATAGGTATACACATATTTTTTATATATTTTTTAAATATTTCTTATTTTGTGTTGATTATTAAGATACTTCTTTGATAAATAATTGGCTTTTGATTAAATATTTTAATAATTGAGGATGTTTTTCTAAAAATTGTATAATGAAATTTGATATAAAATAACTATAATACTCATTTGAAGTTCAAATGCAAATGAGCGATTGATTCATGATAGTGATTAAATCTTACATTTCTCCGAGTAATTTTTCTTGGGAATTTGTTTTTATTTACTCTTTTACCATTGTACTTTTACGTAAAGTTTTTTGATTACTTAAATTTTTTATATATACATCTAGTGAGTCTACTTGATTGTTACCATTTGTCATCTAAGAATTCTCACTAAACAGTTTGATAAACTTCTTAAACCAAAAATAGTAGTTTTTTTCTAAAATACTATAACCAACACGAGTTTCAAAATCCGATTCACATTAAATATTTTATTGTCTAATATTTCGATATTATGTCTTCTTAATGTTGTTCAGGTTAATAATTAATATAATGTAAGATATAATATAATATAATGAAAAAATTCATACCAAGAATTTAAGCTAAAATAAAGTATGTTGAGTGTTTTATTTTTTAATTCAATTCAAATTGTTTGCATCTCTTATCCTTTTTAACTATGCACAATTTGAGTATTTTAAAATACGATGATTTATTTATTTATTTATTTTAATATCTAAATATATTATATTATATTATATAAATATATATATATTTTTAAGAGAGTGTGGTATTATAATAATAAATGCATCTATAAAACTGAACTTTTAAATAAATGTATTGGTTTAAAAATTCTCAAATTAAATCATGGTGTTTTCAAGAAGTTATACAACAGAAAAATAATGATGTAGCTGGTAATTTTTATTAAAACTGGTTCTGTGTTATGAAAAAAAAGACCAATATCATATCTCGAGGCGTTCATAAAATAAATAATATAATACGTTTTGCGTGAACAATACGATTATAATGGAAAATATGAGGGAGGTACGAATTAGTTTGGTGGTTTGAAGTATTCATTAAAATGCAGGCAATTCTTTAATGCACCAGACGTATCTACTGAATTTCAATTATGATTCAGCATTAATAATAATTTCGATTTTCATTATACCTCATCACCCTTGCAAACATAATTTCGACATTCCTGAGTGATTGGAAAAAATATCGACTACCTTCTGGTTTTTACACGGGTACCGTTTACTGTTCATTCAGGAATGCGTGTCGCCACCATAGCAATATTTTCAAGCCATCCAAGAGGAGACGGCATTTAAACAGATAGGAATTCGGTAAAAGTGAACCATAAAGTTTGGTGTCAACTTGACATAAAGACTAGTTTCAGATAGAATAGAAAGGCGAGACTGTGAGAGGTTTTCCAACAAATGAATTTTTGATTTAAACGTTTTCGAGAATGCTAAGTTCTTAATTTCGTTTTACATCAAGAATAAACTTACTATAAGTAATTACTAAGTATTAAGTTAATTCATTAAATTTCATACCCAGAACAGGGTTTATTTTCAAGTTTTATTTAATTTTGTTACGTGTGGTACTAATGATTAAAGAATGTAAAGATGAATTTCTGACACTATTTACATTATTTTAATAACTAATTATTCATAAAATTATTTTTTAATTTTATAATAAAGGATAAATTAATTGATAAGATTTGAAGTTATTTAAAAGTCATGAACATAATTTATCAGATTTGGACTCATGGTTAATATCAAAGTATATATGATAACACCTAACACTGTTGGACATTGTTAAATTGCATTCAAAGTAGTTAATGAAGAACCATATGTATTATATTTACAATGTTTTGAATCAGACTTAAACATTTTTATTAGCATTTATAGTAAACAATTTGTAATTGTCTATAAAAAGTTAAAGATTTTTCTTGAAATGTATTTTTTAAATTTTATTGAACACAGATAATCATAATTTAAACAATAGTGCAATATTTCAAGTTTCTTTTTTTGAATGATATCAAAATAATGCAAATTATATGTTGATTAATCGTTGTTTTACATTTAATATCCAATTTTGTCACTAATTTAAATTTAAATGCTAAGATTTAAATTGCTTAAATTATAAAAAGATTTTATCAATAAAATTTAAAAAAATGGTATATTTACAGTTATTTTTTGAACAAATGTATGAAACTTTTGAATATAATTATTTTTATACCTAGGTAGTTGTATATGAATAGTATATGAGGCATGTATATTGTATATACCATAAGCGTTGACAAAAGAACACTTCACGCACTATTGAAGCACATAATATAAGTTTTGTTGCGTGTTGGAAATCGCGAGAAATAGGTTTGTACAGTCAAAATATTTCATGTGGTTGACCTCCATCACCTACTACACTAGTATAACAACGTGTTGTGAGACGGACGTGTCTCGAAACCGCAACTAAAATGTCAAACTTGCAAGCAAACATAGTCGCAGCCTTATAGAGAATCTGTTAGCGCAGTACACGAATTGGTTACTTAAGATGTTCAAACATTTTTTGGCCATCCGTTATGTGCAACTTTTACACTAAAATAATCTGTATTAATGTTACAGCAAAATTGTTTGTTATTTTAACTTTTATTTAGAATTAAATAAAAATTTGTTTGATTATTATTATAATAAAGCAACTTATTAAAAAAATAAAATAAAATATAATGCATAAATCAATGTTTGACCGTAAACAATACTGTGAAATTGTATGTAGTCACTGTGAAAATTAAGTGATAATAATATATTTAATTGTAATCAATTTTATTATCTATAGTTCTGGAATTATCAGATATAGACAAAACATCGTAAGTTCTATGAATACATTATATCGGATTCGGGTACTAAGAACCATTTTACAAAGTACAATTTTAAAGATTTTATATGCAATATAATCCACTCGAGAAAAGGAATTTCGTTAACTTAACTCATAATGCGTGACGTAAGCCTTCTCTGAAATGTATGGTCTCCGAAATATCTTTAGTTTCCAAATAAACACTAACAATAATTAAATTCATACAAATATTATAAAATTTATCTAGAACTTACAAAGTTTACATCTTAATAACAACAGTCATTTACTTTTTCATAATAATCAACTTGTTTTAAATGACTAATGAATTCGACACTTTGATTATGTTATCAACAACAAACTATCTATATGTCACCATTGTTGCAATAATTCAATAGGGGTGAAGTTTGTGTTCAACCATGCCATGAATCTTCATTTTTGTTTTATAAAACAAACATAAAATATTAAATGCTTATGTAAATAAACTGATTATATAGTTGGTTCACTCATTTAACAATTACTAATTAAGTAAATTCGTCGCACATTACTAAGTTTGATACAAATTGCTGTATTTTATTTTATATAGATCACACATGTTAAATAATTAATAAAATAACCGGCATTGTAAAACAATGAGTGTGTGGGTACATTAGGGCTGTTAAGGGTGCATCAAGACTTCTTTAAATATAACTTTTATCTTACTTTCTTAAACTACTCAAACTATTTAATATGTTAATTTAATTAATACATATAACTATGTTTCATCTTAAATGTAAATATATGCCTTTTATTGTCAAAAACAGTCAATACCATAATTCTTAAACTTTTTATTTTTTCATTAGATTTAATCGTAAGAATAATATTTATAATTTATCATTAAACATGTCCCCTATTATGCACATACCTCTGTATAATAAATTACTAAATTATTAATCTTTAAAATATTTCAATAATATTCTAATTAGTTCTATTTTGAATGCCTGATTCTTAAATTGTGTTTTATAAATTACAAAATAATTTATGATCTATAAACATTTTATTTTTTTTTTTTTTAAATTATAAATGAATGGTTTATTTTTATCTTCAAAAACAAATTAAAGAACTTACTAATCAAATATACATAATATGACACTAAAAATACGTAAATTGTAAAAGCATTTAGACTTCTGTTTTTTCATTACTGTTTTTTTTCTCGGATACTATTCTTAACTTTCTTGACTTAAATTGATAACCTTTCAAATGTCAGTCAAAGGTACAATCTTGAGTTTCTATGAATCAAATTCTCTTATTGAAACTCGATGCAATGATTATGAACCGAAACGGTAGTATCAATAGTAAAAAAGTAGGTACACATGGTTACTTACTTCAAAAGAAAACCTATCAAGGTATTTTGTTTTATCAGGCATGAATATTACAATTCTATTTAAACTTAAGACCAAAACGAATCAGCGGTACCGAGTGAGCGAGCCGTGGTTTTAAAGTCTTCTATCGGTTAATTCTTACTTTCATTCTGTAGTTTTTAAGTAAGAATATTATTTTTAGTTATTTAAAAAAGTTTCAATGTCCACAATGGTATTATTTTTATTTATTTACATTATGCTTAATATTATTCATCTGAATCAGATGAGGTATTGGTGCACATTTTTTTTTTTTGAGATTGTTAATGGTCTAGAATCTCAACAATGGTATACATTGTCAAACCATTATTAACGATTTTCAGTGCATTACATCTACATGAATGCCATTTGTCAGAGTATACAATTTGATAGAACTGTAAACTGTATAATAGTCGATGATAGAATATTTAAATCATTTTTTTTTTGTGTAACACAATTCACTACTTGGTATAATTACAATAATTCACATTTTCACTCAATACAATATTAGTATTGATATTTAAAGTAATACTTAGGGAATTTCACTGTACTCGATTAATAATAATAAAAAAAAAATATTTAATTTAAAATAGGTAATAGCCAATAGGTATTAAAAATATACTCATATTATATAACAGAAACAAACGATACATTTTTCTCAATAGATAAGAGGGGTATACGTTATTTTCAATTAGGTACAAGAAAAATAATAAGATTTTTACTTATTTATGACACGATAAAAATAATATTCAATATTAAATACATTATTATTTTATATTGTATTTGTAGATGTTCAATATTTTATTTATTTTTTGTACTATCTTGATTTGAGTGTATTCGTGACTATACAGTTATAACAAAGATCATAATTAGTAATATATAATGGAAACATTGTATTTCAGTTTTAATGTATGCCTTCTATTGAATAAAACTTACATATTATTTATTTGTCTGTTTTGGATGTTTTCCAACACTATATTATTACATCTACCCGAACAATTATACATAATTTTGTATAAATTCAACATAATATAATATACTTATCCTAAATTCTGGTTCACATTAACTTGGTTACATACATGTTTCGATGGTTCATTAACGTGTTCAAAGGATCGTTGCCACTAAGCGGTTTAAAGGGTTCTTTAAACCCTCAGGTAATCTTTAATAATATGCTCATTAACATTATTAACTCACGGATATAATTATTACACCTCAATATATTTAATGATACTACCTAGCTAGAATCAACATCATTATTATATTAAAACGATATAACATAATTATCTACATATATTTACCCGATATGAAGCAAGATTATTAATATTAGGTACATTCAAGTCATAAAATACATTTAAAAAAAAATAAAAAAACATTTTTTTCCATTAATCAGGTGAGCTTAGAACATTTTTTGAATATAAATAGATTGATTTTGATTTTAGGAATGCGATGTTTTGTGGTTGTTGCTAAAACTATGCGTTTTGTAAAATTAATTTTTTCATTAAATGTAGTTCCTTAAAATATATATTATAATAAATTACAGTTTTTAATAATTTGTATTATACAGAGTGTAACAGGTATGGTATATTTTACTTATGCTTTAACTTTTGTTCTATTCAATATTTTTAAGTTTTTTTTTTTTTTATGATTTCTAGGACTCTTTGCTATAATTTTTATATGTCATATTTTATTTTATTTTTTTTTTTACAACTAAAATTAAATATTTAAAATTTTGTAATACATTTTTTTCTTATAGGTAATCCAAGATAACTAATTTATAAACAAATATTTAAAAACAGTTTTAGCGTTTAAATCTTTTAAGTTGGTTACGTAATTGATTTTTAAGCAATTTTCAAAGTTTGTTAAAATTAAAATTTACTCCTTTTTAATAAGTAATATGTCATAAGTAAAATGTAGGCAATCAATAATATATCAATATATTTTCTCATTATTTAGAATGACCACATGATGCATATACTATCATCGATACTCAAATAGACTTATTACACCCTATATATCGTATATTGTATTTAAAATATATTATTAAATACGTAGATATGTATGAGCATAATTATTACTGTTTACCTATTTTGTTTTAAGCGTAAAAAAAAATTCATAATGATAACAACAATAATATTGATCTTTATTAAACATTCCAATATTTACCTATAGTTAATATTAAATAATATGTGGTTCGATGAATAAACAAACGAATCTACCAGCTGTTGGAATTATAAATATTATTTTTGAATGATTGATGTGGTATTTCATAGTTAAATTACGTTTCATTAAAATTAATTGTGCAAAGAAATTGTATAGTGTTGAATTGAATTTTACCAGTGTTATTTTTGTATATTATTATTGTGTACCTATTAAGTTTTAATAATAAATTAAAAATACTTTCACATGAAAATTGTTCAAATATGTAATTTACTAAAAAAATTTGTTGTTTTGAGATAGTAATCCGATCATAGGAAATAATATAAATTGCTTACAACATAATTATGATAACGATTAATGATTATATATCGTTAATAGACTAATAAAACTTAGATTTTTTTACAAAAGATCCAGTTCTAAAAATAAAATAAAATACTCTAAAATTAAGTTCACACAATTTTTACGAAAAAAAAATTTTTAAAAAGTGTTATTCTAGTATATATTATATTGAATGGTATTTGTTCGATTTTTATACTTTGTATGTTCGGTTTTTAATTTTTAATTTAAATTCATGCACTCATGATGCACGTACCTATACTGAACAAATTAATCAATTTTAAATGTAATCCAAAGTTTAATTAATTATAAATAGCGTTGTGCTGAAAGTTAATATTTGATAGATATAAAGGAACCTGACAAGTAATAATAATAAACCTTTTGATTTAAAATTATTGTTTTAGATTCTGAGCGGAGCGAAGAATGAATTGATTTAACCACGATGTGTGTGTTTTTTTTTTTTTTTGAGCAGTAAAAGTGCTCTTCGATTTTTGACTTCAGTACTTCGTTGGATCAAAAAGTGAATCTTGTTGGTACTTTGAGGGGTCAAAAGTAAAAAATTCCCAATATTTTTCTTAATAATTGGGATAAACAAACTAAAAATTAAGGAAAAAACGGGAATTTTTACGCACAATCAATTTTCGACAAAATCGATTTTGGTTCTTGATGTAACTTTAAAAATAAATTACCATACATACATGCAATTTTCACCGAATTTTTTTAAAAGTTTATTCTATCCACTATGCAATTTAAAAAAAAAAACGTTGACTGAAGTTGAAATATTTATAGACATATGCAATTTTCGATGATTATAAGTTTTTTTTTAAATTAATATCAATAAAAATGTATTTGTTGGGTAGAAAAGCTTGAATATTTAATACCAGGGTCCTAACTTGCTACAATAGCAGTTGAAAAATATTCAAAATACATTAGCATGATTTTTTTTATAAGCATTCAAAGTTTGAATTTTGACAAAATACGTAAAAATCACAAAAAAATCGTAAATTATTTTAAGCTAGAGATTCATAAAAAATTTTCATTTTAAATCTAAGATTTGAAAATTTAATACAAGATTCCTTACAAGTTTGTTAATTTTTACCACGAATAAAAATGTCTACGGGAAATTCTAATTAAATTTTTATGAACGTTTGAAATTTAAATTTTTACAATATTGGATTATCACTAGATTTCTCATTTAGCAATTTTCTTATTTTATTGTAACTCTAAAACGAATGACCACAGATAGGTACTTGGAATTTTCACTGAATGTTTATATCGGAATTTAATATATTTAATACAACTTTCAAAATATTTTGATTTGTTTTGAGCTGATTACTGACATTTTAATTTTTCAACTCTTTTAGTTTTTTTTTTTCTATAAATATTGATAAAAATTATTTGTTTGGTAGAAAAGCTTGAAAATTTAATTCAAGACACCTAACACATTGTTACAATAGCATTTGAAAAATATAAAAAATACATAGGCACGGTTTTTTTTTATATAAGCATTTTAAGTTCAAATTTTGACTAAACACGTAAAAATTATGGCAATTTTCAAATTATCTTATATAGAAATTCATAAACGTTTTTCCTTATGAATCTAAGATTTGAAAATTTAATAGAAGGCTCCTAACATATTTTTACAATAGTAGTTGAAAAATAAAAGAAATATATTATAATATGCTCTCAATTTTTTTTATAAGCATTAAAAGTTTGAATTTTGACAACATACGTAAAAACCACGAAATTTTGCAAATTATTTTAAACCAGAAATTTATAAAAAAATTTAATTTTAAATATAATATTTGATAATTTTTAATAGCTTATAATATATTCTAGACAGATAAACCGTCTCCGCTCAGAGTCGTTTTTCGTATACAATGATATAATATCATTGGATTCAAATTTAATTCCATCCATTACACTAACCCACTTGTAACCTACTGTACAACAGAGTGATATTCACGACTTACCCGCTTTTTCACATAATATTATACAAAATGAAATATTATTATCATATACAACGTATACGAAAAAAATGAATATTAATACAAATTTCATAATCGCTAAAGCAAGTACAAAAATACTTTGATTAAACCATTATATTCCGTATATAAATATATCGTTATTAACTGATTGAAATACTAAGAAGTTATAGGTGTATTTTGTATTTAAAATTTAAATCATATAATTATTATTAATATAATGTCTTTGTATATCTTAAGGATTTATTATTACAAATATAGGTAACTAAGACACGCTGTTATATTTTTGACACAGGTACCTTAATTTATTTAAGTACTATGTCAATGTCAACTTTCAAGATTTAAAATAAATCTTGAAAAATACAAATAATTTATAAATTGAGCTTATCTTTAACCTCACGTCAACGTCATAAAATCCCACTTTAAAACTAATAATTTTTTGTTTCATAATATAATGAACTTAATATTAATCATAACTTTAGTTTTGAAAAATATTGTTTAGTCTATAAAAATCGAAGTTTTATATATTATTTTAAGAATAGGTTATATTATTTATGGCAGGGGTCGCCTACCTTTTCAAACCAGTGAGCTTCATTTGAAATTTTAGCCCAATTTAGGTCTTTAGGGAGAGATTTGTTTTATGAGCAAAAAAAAAAAAAGGTCTAAGCTCCAAAGAATAAATATTTATTGTTTCTTCATGATGATAATAATAATAATAATAATTTAATATAAAAAAATATATATACTATGATAAAATTAATTTTTATAACGATCGACCTATATTCCTAGAAAGATCGATCAGTCGATCGCGATCGACTGATTGGTGACCCCTGATTTATGACGAAGGTAAAATATGATTTCAGTTGTCAACAATTTTTTTCTATACTGATGGGTAATAAAATCTTCAAAACTCAATTTTAGTGAAATATTATCATAACAAAAACATTTCGTCGATTTCTATGTGAAAAATTGCTGAATAGTATAAAATAATCAGATATTTAAGTACTATAATTAATATCTGATATTATTAATAAAATAATAAAAACAAAGTAAATTTAATTAAAATATACTTATTTTATTTAAATAATTGATTTATTTTGAAAGAAATTGTATAGGGTGTTTACCTTGCTCATTCTCTTTTTTCTTTAATAATGCATTTATTCAAAATCTAATTTTTGGAACATTTAAAATTTAAATATACTCGAAGGATATGCTTTTAATGTCTAGAGATTTTTAATTTTATATCACTTAAGGAGTGTCCTGTGTTGATAAAAACTTTTGTTTTTCAAATGAAACCCCCTTTTTTACTGTTAATCTTTTAGCAGGTATTTTTTTTTTTTGCTGAGCATTTGAAATAAAAACTCTAATGAGTAAATTTTGAGTTTTTAACTTTGTCTTCTAAGGATTAAAGGTCGATGGTTGAGGCTTATAATATTAGTTATTAATTTAGTCAGTAATATTAATCCACAAATATAAATTATTTGTAAACATGACTTAAATATCATAAATACTAGTTAACGTACGTAAATATGTATTTTATACTTTTGTAAAACGATGTTTAAGGACTATCATCCTTAGTGCAAACAATGTAATAACAATTTTTTTTTAATATCAACTAAATAATTAACAGCAAAAAATTGTGGTTCTCATTTAAAAAAACTGAAATTTCTATCGCTACAGGACTAACTCTTTAAGTAGTACACAAAACCTCAAGACTTTTAAAATATGGTCTTAGATTATATTTTAAAATTCCAAAAATTTAAATTTAAATAAATTTAATATTAAAGGAAAAAATGTGGCTGAGCATTCTTGGTGAATCAACCTGTATACTTTATATGACACGGGATCACGTAAAATAAATAAAAGCAATTAGAACTTTATTATAATATTATAATGAACATTTCTACATTTTGTCAAAATAATTTCTTGTCAAGTAAATTGATTATTAAAAAAAAATAAGTGTACTTTAATTCAATTATTAAAATAGTTTGTTAAAGCAATCACATATTTTTTAACTTAACAATTTTTTGCATTGAACTCGATGTAGTATTTTTGATTTGGTATTATCAATTTTTTATAGTCGGTAACGAAATGAAACACGTCGTAATCATGGATAGTAATATTTTTCCCAACTAGTGAATCAAGGTTTTGTACCGAGGACAACAAATTGACTAAGTGACCAATCGGTGCTACAACGAGAGGAGCGAAAACCACGATACCAGATTTTATTATAATTTTCCATTAAAAAATGTAGACGTTTCTTTTACTAATTTAATTTATAACCGCACAATATTGATGATTTTTACATAAAGATCGTCTGAACATTTTTCTGATATTTTACAATAAATTGATAATAATGTGGTGATATCAATTGATTTATTAAATAATTATTTATCCGATCTGATAAAAACGCTTATATTTACATGGTTTAAATGCGCAACTTCTGCTTTGAGATGACAATATTATATGATACAGTGTCACTACTATTTATTTGTTTTTACTTAAATCATGCCATGATATGATGTTGGATTGGACTTATGGAAAAAAATTTAAAATCGCCTAAAGTTGATCAATATTTATAATTTGTACTCGTCTATTTTATTATTTCATCTGGATTGGACAATTTCGCAAGTCAATCATGAAATAACAACTTATGTTTGGTATGCTTTTGTATTTTATAATTCGATTCATTTTGCTCTGAAAATGTGGATTTGTTTCCGCTTATTTTTATTTCGTTGTTAGTATTATCTATATTATATTTCAATATCATAATTTGATAACTATAATCTTTTATTTTTTTCCATCTGATATTAGAATTTTTCACATAAACAATATACCTTATCGTAAACGGTGTAATTCATATAATACTAGTATATAGTGGATAACAATACTATTGTATTGGGATCAATAAAACGAAAAATTGATTGTACCGAGCATAACGTACATGAAGTTTAAATTTACTGTTATTGCCTTTAAGATAATTTAATATTTATTTTTTTAATACAAATGTTCATGCACGAAATTCTTAATCTTAAACCTTTATAGGTATTCTTATTATCTTCTAATTCACTGAACCGGAAATAAACTGAATTATTTTTTAAGATTTAAACCGTCATTAAAATAGACAACATTAACACAATAAGTATTTTCATGGAAAATAATAAATTTTTAGTTATATTTGTCGTATTTTTTTAGAGCCTACAACTTTTATTTTGAGATGCTCGCACTTTTCTTTATCAATATGAAAAGAGTATTTATATGATGTTTTTGTAATAACTTATAAAACAATTGAAGTTTTAGGGAAAATAATTCTCATAAAATTTTCAATTAATCGACACAGGCTGGTAAAATGCATTGTATACTCAGTATAATGTTGCTTAGCACAATGATAAATTTACTACAGTCCACCCTTAAATATAATTTAGCAATTGAGAACTTAAATTTTCAAACGAACTGATTTCAATCTGAACTATGTTTTGAATCGAGTAGAAGAAATAACAATCTGTGTTAACTGGTATACGAATGTAGTTAGTCAGTTTAATCAAGTATAATAGGTAGTTGGTCGTTCCCATATTCTGTCTTAATTGTAACACATTTATCTGAGAAATAATGAATAAGGCTAGTAAGAAAAATTATAGTTTTATCATCTTTAATCATTTTCAAAATAGCATGTTCAATCCTAAATGCACACTGTTTTCTGTACCAAACGGTTTAGGTACTGTACATATTACTGCACGTTCGACGTTTATTATTACTGCTATTATTTTTTTTTTTTTTTTTTAGAATCTCAGTTTTTTTATGTACTATACGCTGCAACATCCGGACTATAATTTAAACTCCTGTGAGTATGAACAAAACGTATTAATGAGAACATAAATCACGACCGTTTCCTGGCGCGTTCGTCTTCGTAAATCAGACGTAGTAATCATTCGCGCAACTATAACAAATAGACATAGTCCGCGCATTTAGAAACAACGTTTGGGCAAAGTGTGGTGATTGTAATGTGAAGATACATTATAGATTTTCAATGACAATTGCTACAATTTCGTATGACGCTGTGAACGTGATTGCAATTGTTAATTATTGTAATGTTGTTTATGTAGTGTTGTTATGAATACAGTTGGACATTTATTGCCTATTTGTATCAGTATAGGTAATTAAAAGTTATAAATATATAATTCAAATCTAGCGTTATGTTTGTACCTAAACGAGGGATAAAGTTTTTTTTTTTAAGACTATTCAAACTTGTTCATATATCATATTATGTTCATTAGTGGATCTAAACTTTTTTAAGGCGTGGAAGTTTTATTAAAACTATATTAAATATGCATAATATATACATATGGTACTAATATTGTTATATGGATATGCATTATTATTTATAGTGAATAATATTGGTATTTCTATACTTATAAGTATAATATGTATGTTTTACTTTTATTAGTTTCGTCACATTATTAAAAAAAAAACTGCCTTAACTATTAATCTAGACGCTAATCTTGTTAGAGAGGCATGTATCCCGTATCCATTTAATAATTTAATGGATATTTAATATGAAATATTAGGAAATTATTGAGAACATAATTTTTTTGTCAAATGTTCATTTTAAAAGGTTTTATTTACATTGCAATTATAATATTATTTTAAATTAGATACTTCGATATATAATTTAAATTAAAGGGAAAGCGGAATTCAGATAAATACAGATATAATGGCAATGTGATGACTGTGTCTTGGTATATTCTTATAAAATAAAGTCATTATTTATTTAATATTATATTATAGAAATATTAATTTTTGTTTCAGTGCATTTTTCATTGAGACTATTGTCTACTTTAAGAACGTGTATATTGTACCAATAATAATATAATATTATAAATGTATTAACTTTACCAAATAATATAATATATATACGTATATAATATATTCATGATTTTACGACTTTGAAGAATAATACTTATATTTAAAGTAAATTTTCAAAAGTTAAAATGCGCATTATGAATACACATAATTGTTATAAATGAAAGAATTATTAGTACCTAATATGAATAACTATTTACTATATTATTATTATAGTGATCACTGATCAGGAATAAGTATTTATAAGCAAATAAAATAAAAATAAATATGCCAATTATGATCTTTTTGCTAAATGGATAAAAATATACAGCCTGAAATACAACAAATATTGTGCGATTAATCAAAATGAATTCAAAGAACATAACATTTTCAAATAATCTGGTTTGTATGAACGTTTCGAAATTATAATATGTACATATCGCTGCTGTAAACAAAATAAATATTATTAAGAATATTTTTTATTTAAACTATCATATCATTATCAATAGTAAAAATTACTACAACTTTGAGCATTAATATGTGAAAGTGCATAAGTAATAATTAAAACAATTTTCATTAAACAATAATACATAATAAAAAAAACTTAATATTTGATGAACGTGTTTTATATGAATACATTTTGAATTGTTAAACATTGTATATTTTTATCTAAAATTATTTATAACACAACAATATTAACATAATTAATGATGTTCAATTATTTAAGATGCTTACATTTAAATAATAAATCATTTATTTATTTATTTATTTATTTATAATAATAAACAGCACAGGCATTCATAGCCAATCATGCAATGTTCTAACTCTTTACACTAATAATTTATACGTATCGTTAGTGCGTCACTGCTGATCGCTCGTTCATAATATTACGAGATTATTACTCTTCTTAAACCAACATATTTTTTCTCTCAAAAACCATTGATAATCGTTAAACTTTATTGCACAATTATTTATAGGTATACCACAATTACCTTCATAATATGTTTGTCATAAGCGTGAGTGGCGACACTTTAACGCTCGAAAAGTTCTCTTTTTCGTTCCTAATGAGTCTGGTGACACTCTTGTATTATTATTTAAGCTTTGAGTTAACGTTTTCGGTTCCCACTAAAGTATACTAAATCACCAAAATTCTCTAGTCGCTGAGCTACAATCTGCCACTATTCCAAATGGTCTTCTCAAGCGTCTAAAATGCAATTAGTTCTAAGAATACAAATTCAACTCTCAACTGTCCAAAGCTTCATTAACGGATGTCCACTTCAATAAGCAACAAATCATGTCTTCCCAATCTCCATCTGCTGATTGTGTAATCAATGTGAAAAACAAAAAGCAAATATATAAAATAAAACCCTTTTGTTGCAAAATATAAAAACAATTAATATTATATTGAATAATAATTTCTAATTATAATGGAAATTAAGCAATATTACCAAATATTGTAGCATTGAGGTTGAAATCTAACGATGGATGTCGAAATAAACCCCATGGATTACCTAACAATGATGTACGATTAATACTAAAAAATATGTTTTTATCATGCTGTTCTATACTATCTAAGACTTTTAATAAACTTATCACATACATTATATGATATGTAAGTTGTCATTTAACAATTAAACGCCATTTACGCAGTATTTCCCTTAATATATATACATATAATTATTGGTCAATTCTTAAACATTTTTTTTATGAAACTTTCCATCTTAGTTAATTGAAGTTGACACGTTGAGTGTATTTTCAATTAAGGTATTATAAAAACAAATAATATTGAAATGATTTCACTAAAACATTTAAATAATAATACCCATCGTGTATAAAATAGTTTAAGAGCTAACTTAACGTCAGTTACTATATGTTCCAATTAATTATTTACATCAAGTTTTTTTTTTATACTCTCAAATACAAGATGTGTATTAATACGATTACCCATCGGTGTATACAAAAAAATGGACGATAAATTAAAAAATAACTTCGTTTGATGTTATACAAATAAAAACATTAATACGTATACATATAACTTGAAAATAAAATAAAATAACAGACAATCTCTTAAACAATTAACACTGTCAACCACCAACTTTTTAAGAATAAAAAATAAATTGGAACTTATAAAAATTGAAAATTATGTATAGCAATTATTTCATTTGAATATATATATATATATTAGTTGAGATAATAACATAACATTTTTACCTAGATTATGGACAATATCATGAATAATATCATACCTATGATTGCTTTGAAAATTAGCTAATTAGTTAGAAAATATTAACTAAAAATTAATATATTTCGCCAAAGTTAATATAATAATATTGATTAAATAAATTTTTTTTAAATCCGTTATTAATATTCTTATTTAAAGATGTGTTTTAATAGTAAAAACTATTACGTTATAATTAAAAAAGAAAATATTCTTAGTGAATATTATTAAATATGTTATGTGTTTAATGACTCTAGTCATATAGGTATGTTAGTTTATTAAAACATTAAACGTTTTATAAACTAAGTTATTATATAACATACGAGCTGAACGTTAGAGATATTCAACTTATTTTAAGGATGTAAGGTGCTCTTGACTCTAAGATATTGCTGTTTCTGACAAATTGGAAGTAAGAAGAGGGCAAGGAAATACAAGAAAGCTTGAACATAAATTATTCCACGAACGGCTAACGGTAACATTTTAACCACAATCCGATTACGAAGATTATTGTCTAGAAACGTCAGTTATCTTTCCTTGAATCGACAGACTACATTATCAATATGCAAACATCATAAATGATACGAAGGTGATAATATCATGGAACGAAAAGCTTATCATAATAGAAAACATCGTTATAACTAATGGTTTGAGATGTAACTAAAATCTATACGAATTTCAATTAATATGCGTACAGAATTTTCACATCATTTATAATCAATAATGTTGGGAAAAATAGTTTTACTGTTGTAATGACAAATCGATATCCGTCAATCCAAACCATAGAATCACACGCAATACATTTGTTTTAAACGGATTTCCTTTTTGTTCATCAAGCCAGATAATGTTTGCCTTAACAAACACTGTACAGTACTGTCATATATATTATTATAATATCTATGCAAAGCTGAGTTGAACATTACATGTTAAACAATTTTAAATTTAAATTGTTTATATTATACGTTCGAATGTTCGTTTGCAAATTTACAATACGCACTGAATTATAATTGTTAAATTAAATTGTTTCTTATTATTCGCAGAAACAATTTAACTATAATACATTGTACAAGTAAGAGAGATATTCGTATTAAAATTACTGTAACCAACATAGAGTTAATTACATTTCCTAATGGATTTTCTCTCATAACAAAATATCTTCTGCATTATCATTTATAGAACACGTAACTATTATTAAAACTATCTTATGCATTTGAAGATTCATTATTTTCGACAGTAACTTATTATTTTTTATAAATATAATTAAAACTAAATGAAAATAATTTTAATTGAAATTTGTTATTCACTGAACATGTAGGTATTACATTTAAAAAATAAGATATTAATATCTGACAATGAAGAATTTCGTCATGATTGAATAACGTTTTTCGTACTTACAATATTATATTGAAATAATTTTGAAACTATGACTTCCACAGCTATCAGTTTTCAATTAAACTAACAAATACTTATCTACAATATCACGTCGATTATGGTGCAACATTACCTTAAATTTAGCAACTTTACAAGATACTGAAAAGATCAATCTCTATTCAGTTGATAGAGTACTCCTATAAATTGATTCAATATCTATCTAAAATGTTTGATATGTGATGTTTCTTCCAAAACATTATACCTACCTAATTATATTATAATATTATATACAAAAATGACGTGTTGTAAGTAATCGTACATTTATGTAGAGTGCTTAAAAACATAATATGTTTGTAAAGTATTTATTTAATACAAACTTTATTGCAAGTTAATGTAAATCAAGAGTATTACGTTTTTTTTACAACAGTTTAACTTAATATTTGAACTAAATGTCAGGGTATTTTGAATATAACCTAACCTGCAGTATTATAGGTTGGCGCGCGGATGGGTGAGGTTGTGAAAATCGTACCGTAAATTTAGATACACCATAGAAAAGTAGTACCTATTCATACTAAAACGCATCATACGTCAATTTTGTATTACTCAGAACTTTTGAGGAAATCGCATTAAAAGTCCATCGGTAACGCATTGTATGGAATGCATGCAATGACCGTCGTCGAAGTGAAAAATTCGAACAGCAACAATCATGCATTCACATTGTTCGACACTCAGTGAGAATCCATTATTTAATTTTCCTGTCTGTACGGTTTCTATTATTCTTCTGTTTGATACGCAGTCGAAATGTCATCGAGAAAATCCTCAAGAATATCACGTGTTAGCATTTTATTTTACTTTTATCTGAAACAACGTTTTTGCCACAGTTTTCAATTTGATTAAAGTGCTTGTCAATAACATTGTAATTTATACTTCCAGGCAGTAACGATAGAAAATGGGTAAGACAAAATAATTAATTTACGTTTATTTTCTACTCCTACCTAAAAATAATAAGTATTACAAACAACTTGAAGAAAATAAACATCAATATTTTCCAAACAAAGATTTAATAATAAATTGTTAGTTAACATTCATATTCCTACACTAAAACAATATGAAAAATTAATTCACACTCATTATAAAAAAAGAATCATTAATACATATAGTTATTATTCAAGACTCATTGAAATATTTTAAAACAAATAATAATAATAACTTATTTTAATGACAAACTCAATCTTCACGATTTAAAATTATGTTGTCTGTGTAAAATAAACATAGTATTATTATATAGTTATACATACGTACTTATGATATTTATGTTTAAACAAATCTCAAAACTTCTTCTCTAACCTTAAACAATTTTATGGTACAAAGTACAAAAACAAAAAATAAATAGTGCCTTGAAAACACTTTCAAACATCATTAACTCGAAAAGTCAATATTTCGAATTTATTTTTTTCTGTCCTTGTAATTTTTAGCCATCGAAGAACAACACTGAACTGTGAACACAAACCATGGGTAGAGTTTTTATACAGAAATACAATTCTATAAAAAAGTACAATAAACTTAAATTTAAATAAAAGTAAAACTATGATGACACTAACAGTAATAAACACAAACAATAAAGACATATATATTTTTTACACAAGATTAAATGAAAATTGTTTTGATTAAATTAATTTTTGTAACTCGCAGAGTAGATGCCAATGTGGTCGGGTGTTACGTCTCAGTCTGTGCAAAAATCGATACTACCTGTTGTAGGTATGTACATTTTTTTTTTATTCTCATACGATAATGATAAAATATATATTTGAGAATTTTTTTCTGAGTATGATTCACTTGAAAATGTTCGAAACATTTTTTTATATTTCGTGGTGTGCAATTTATCACCGTTGGGTATTATTTTTATTCAAAGTCTCGATAATTGCTTTTTCAGTCTATTTAATATTACAATATATAAAAATTACATAATTTCAAAATAGTTTGTAAACGATTTATAATTTATAGAGATAGTTTTTCATATTTAAGAATGTTCTATGAATTCATTCTATCCCGGGGAAAAATGTATATGCTTAAAAAACCATTATCGTAACCACAATAGGTTATAGGTTTTTAGATCATCATTAATACTTATACGAGTACACTTCATAAAGCATATCGTTATTTTATAAAGATAAACTTGTTTTTATATTATTACATCCGATTCCTATAATGTATCACAAATAGGCTCGAGAGACACGTTCAAATGTACCAATCATTACATCATTCATCCTCAAAAGGAAGAAAATACGCCATAATCTAAATTATAGATCTATGAACATTATTATAGTTTAATAAATAATCGTATAAATATTCTAAATTCTATATTCATATATTCCTTGAAATATGATTGTCTTTATTTTAGTTATCACGCAAAATACAAATGAAAAAATCGAGTAATATTACCAAAATAAATGCTGTGTTGAAATAATGCCATATATTCATAACTTAAAATTATTTTTGTAAAAAAAAATATTGAAACGTAAAAATATAATTTGAAATATTAAAAATGTATAAGAATTTTAAAATATCAAATATTAATTATTTTATGAAGAAGAAACATAAATACATTAAATAAATGGAAATATCAAAAATTGTTGTTAAAAAAATATATAAATAGGTATCTACTGAGCGTTATTATTAGGTAAAGTAATTTTAAAAACATTTTTTTCAGTTCGATAGTTTTGTTGATAACGTGCTATTATAAACTAAAATATTATTTTTAGCATTATTTTCTCAATCGATTTAATCAAACTGGTGCATTGTAAGTGTAAGATATTATTTTAAAATTCATATTATTAAGAACTGAGAATATAACAGTTTGCAATAATTACTACGATGATGGTGCATAATGTTAAATATTGCGCAATAATTTTTTAGATTTAATGTGGTGTTAAAATACAACGTTGGTAATAATAATAATAATATTCATGTTTTGTGGTTATTCTGCGGTACCATAATGCAGTCAGATGAAAAACCGTTCGATGGTAGGTACACTGCTTTAGTAGTTTGGTGGAAGTTACCTTATTACCGTGGTAGTCTGTAGAGTATTATAAAAATAAGTCACTTTAATTAAAATTTACTTGTTTTTGTTTTCTAGGTTTTCTGTATTGTAATTATTTTAATTTTATTCCATTTGCTATTATATCCTCAAAAATGTATGTGATTTACTTTAGTTTAAAATAGATTTTGTGAATTGTGTACACAGAGTAAAATTCGGTCTTACAATTAAAATATCCTACAATATGAATTTTTTTAAACTGTATTTTTGGGTAGAACGAGTGATTAAAATAGTTTCATATTAAAATATATCATCGTTGGGCATTGACGAAAAAAATAATGAAGCTATGATTAATCAATTTTTGATTTTTACAATAGTTTGTTCACGTGTAAGTTAAACTACTGATAAAAGCCTTCAAAAATATTTTTTGAGATATAGAAACAAGGATTCAACATTTTTGTAGATCATGGTATTTATACAGATTCCTCTAATTTTTAAATACAATCATTGTCTTAAAATGTTTATTACCATGCACAAATACATATATATTATATAATACATAATATCAACTTTTATCATCATCATTCGTAATAGGTGAAGAAAATGAGATAACGCCAAGTGATTACAACTAAAAAATAGGTTTAACTTTTTTATATTTAAACTGAACTGGAATTGTAAAAAATTACAATGTCTTGAAATTACACACGTATAATGAGAACTCGGTACTTACATAGTATGTATACCTACTTATACAATGTGATCTAGTTAAGCGTATACACTAATTATTAATAAATTTATGAATTTCTTTTAACATATTATTTTTTACAATATTGTATTGCTATAATTAAATACCTAAATGTAAATTTCAAATTATAATTTTTCGGTTTAACTCCTTTTTTGAATGACAACATAATTTTTATTTCATATTTTGAATCATAATATATTTTTGGAATATCTATACATATAACAGTTATATTTTGAACTAGTGTTTATAATTAATTTCAATTATTTAAAGGACAAACATTTTACAGTGTACCACTGTGCCACTCTACTCTTAGATAATATTATTTAACTTTATGTAAAACTGTTGATCGTATTTTTTTTTATTCTTATATTCCAACCACTCTTCAGTTAATGTAAGATGTATTTTTTTTTTAAGTATAATATATATACATAAATATACGTTTTTTTAAAAACTAAATAAGCCAAATATTAAAACTAAAATAAAAAACTTCGGGCATAATGGCTTATATTTATGTATTATGTTATAAGAAGATTATTTTTATAATTTAAAAAATAAATTAACATCTTTACATTAAATAGTTTATATAAGTTAGCTTTTAGCTAAAAATGTCATATAATACATACACATATATGTATACATAAATTATATGTATTATGGATTAATAATATTTTTGTGTGCTTGAGTTGTTATTTATATCGACTGATTCAGTGGTTTTATTATTTTGCATTATAAATAAACATTGTCACCCAACATTCAAATTTATTTAAGCCATTTGTAAATAAAGTGAGCACCACAAAAAATATTTACCATTAATTTTGTTCTTAAACGTTTAATATACTCCCAAATTGTTAATGGGAACTCGGTGTAAAAACAGAGAAATGGGTATAAACTGACCTAATATAAATTATATACGATTTTAAATTGAAAAGTAGGTGATAATTATAACTTTAGTTTTAGCGTTTTTAATAAAGAATTGATTATAATATTGGCTTTAAATAAAATTTACATTTTGTTTATTTATTTTAATCCAGAAGAACTAAAAACATAATATCGATATTTATTTTATTTTTGGCTTATTATATCATATATAATCAATGTGCAGAGATTATAATCTGTGAATATTTTTATAAAGTTAAAATTATTTTTAAAAGGCAGTCGAAATCTATATTTCAAAGTTTATTTTACGATATTATTGCTACAGGAGGTTAATACATTTTTTCCGAGAACATTTCATTTGAAAATGGCATAGTGTGTATAAAACATATAATTTACAAAATATTTAAGTAGATATACGTTAGGAATAGTATTGTTCAAACAGACCTTTCTCTGTTGTCGTTTAATTCGGAAAAAAAGTAGATATCCATGAATAATTTTTAATATTCTACAAAATATTTGAAATTGCTATTCTTCGTTTAAATATCTAATTAAGTCCAAATTTTAATTTAAAATATCTAAATAAATTTGAAATTCACGGTCCTCATTATATAGGTGTGCAATATAACTGCTAGAGGGTAACAACAATAATTCTCATCGTTTGCCTGTCGGTCAGTCTGAGGAATCACAATTATTATCACTGGTTTTCTTCATCATGGTCCCTCATTGTGTAGCCACTTGATATTCATTCAAACTGTTTTCGCTTCGTAAATCACGATTCACTAGCACATATTATAAGCGCTATGACATAACGGACCTTGTCCTGTTCCCTACGTATATTTACCTGTTTCGTTGATTAAGGTTCAACAAAAAGCGTCTCCCGTTTCTCGACGATTATATGTCATATGATCTAAAGATAGCACGTCAAAGTAAGATCATAAGACTATGATGCACTACATCATGCCAACGTTATTATTCACTAGTTGATTAATGAAACGGGTGAGTGTGTTAAAAAAAATGAACCCTTGAATATGTATGTAATAAGTACTATTTTGAACCTTGATAGATTAAATTGTAAAAATAATTGAATGATTTAACTATTGTTACCGTAAAACAAATTTAATCATTACTATTGAGAATATAAACTGTAGATATAAGTTTAGGTAAGTGTAGGTATCTATTAACACCTAGCATGTATTTTGGTTTGAGCTTAAGATTGATGAGAGGTATCGGTTGGTAATCGTTTTATAATCATTAGGTACCTACGCATGCAGCTGTATTCCAATAAACATTATGCTATAATATATAACTGCTATATTATAGCTTATAAAACAATTGAATGACAAATTTTACTACATTTAAAACCAATCAAGATTAAGTGCAGCACCAAACATTATATCATGCTTCTTATACTTATATTAAGTTTTAAAGTTTCATGGAGAAGGGCAAGTAGAAAATCAATGTTTTCAGAAATTATAGTATAACTTTATTATTATTTTTTAAGTCGAACTCATAAGACCAATAGAAAAAAAAAACATTATCATGCATAAAGAGATTAATCTTTTTATTATTATTATTACCGAAATGTATGGTTTTACTTGATATCAAATCTCATTTATTTTTCATAATGAATAAGTATTTTGATTTTCAAAAAATTATGCTGACAGCTAGCTGATTTATCAACCATTTCCATAACCTTAGAGTAACTAGGTATCTGTATGGTCCAAATTGTTCTATCATTCATATAATATATATATACATATTATGTCGTGGTAACTCAAACATTGATAACTCGAAAAACTTATTAACTAAATTTTATTTTATTCCCCTATTTATTAGTTAGACATTTTGAATAATACATAATATTTCGAAGCAAATTTTCACCACTCATCAACTTCGAGTTATCATGACTTGACTGTATATAGTTTTATTTTATGAATAATTTAGTTATCACTTGTATCATTGATCGATGTTTTTAATCTAACAAAGTCAAAGTTAATAATTTACTAGGTACATTATAAGTTATTATATAATAGTAATACATTATCTTAATGTAAAATGGATATTTCTTTTAAAAATATCTGTGTGTTTTAAAAGTATTAATAATTAATATATTTAAACAATATCTATATTATTAATATCATGTATGTATATCATTTTAATACTGACGTATTTTTCTGTCATAAATCTGCAGTCTAATGTGCATAATTTTATTTATTAACGTTTTTGTATTTCTCAAAAATATAAAAAATAATATAATATAGAATTAAGTTATTTTTTTCCATTGAAAAAATATTTTATAAACTTGAACTGTAAAACTGTAGTGATTTAAATTGTACTTGTATGTTGAAAAAAATGGAAACTGAAAGATTATTAGAAAAAAAAATGTTGTGTTTAATGATGTAAAAAACATATGTCATGTTTTCTTGTTCTTCGTGTTTCCTATCATTATTTCATTTGGGTTAAACCAGCCTTTTCAAAAAAAAAAAAAAAAAAAACACAAAACAACACTCAAGGCACATTCTATTCAATTTAAAATCATCTTCTTTTTACTCTACACGTGTCACAATATGCTTTTCAATAATCGCTAACTATCACGTGTTACAATTTTAATCAGTTTTTTTTTTCAAAAATTTTTTTCACATATTAATATTGTACTGCAACGCATATCAGATGAGAGGGAATATAGGTAGGATATGTGCCCCTTGGAAAATATTTTGCTAAATTTTCTGTATTTCTGTATATTATATTATTTTTAAATCTTACGTAATGTTGGTTTTCTAAATATTTTAACCATTATTTTGATTATTATTTCTGATCGTCTATAAAAGAAAAAAATTACGGCGATTTTTAAATAATAGTTAAAAAAAAATGTTCAACAGTAAAGGTAATAATAGTTTTTATTTAAAAGTAAAAATATAAAAGTGCGCAAGTTGTGTAAGCGTGGGTGCCATGAAGGTGCTTAAATTTAAATGGCTTGGTACATCTAATTATGCTATGTTATGGTCTCCCTTATGTGTATATTGTGTTTCATTTTCTTGAATCAGCCTTTTAGATTCTACCTGGATGTGATTAGTGGAGAGTTATCATTTTTAAAATAATGAAAATTACATTTTAATGTTACGAATATAAATTAATATTTGTTTAGATGGATTTAAAAATCATAGTTTTTCTGAATGTATTTTTTTAACACCTGCAGTTGGTCGATTTACAAACTTCTTGTTCTGCAATTGTTTAAATTTTCCAGTATAGTCAACTTGAAATCCACGATTTCATGACTTATTTAATTATAATATGTTTTACTGGTCAAAACTACAAATCTTGACGTCTTATCATTATCGAATAATATCTGCTGTAACCACTAAAAGAAAAAAAATGATTCGAGTGGAATTATTGTAGTAGATTAAAACATAAATAAAACATATATTATGTATAGGTATTATGTTACTTAAGCTTACGTTCAAACTTGATTTAAAAAAAAAAAATTCACTTGCTAGTTAATTTCGTTTACGACGTAATATGAAAAAACTTATTTGGTAAAAGCTGTCGTTTACGCCATTTTGGCTTGAAACAACGAATTATGTGTGTTATTATTAAATCTAACTATTCATCAAAGTTTCTCTACTGAGTTTTACATTACTATAGCAAAAAATGATATAACAGAATAATATCACTAGGAAATAAGTCGGCTTTTCCTACTAATTGAGCTAATTGAGCCTACCTATCTGATTAAAATCAACTTTTTTATTTTTCTTGTTATCGACGACGCTGCCACAACTGCTTTTGCATTACGTAGACAACGTTGCCATCATATATTATACACGAAAATGTAAAGTTGTGTATAAAAACTAGTACAAATATCGAATACACTTACCTATGTTTTAAATTATCAAGTCTTCTTCGATAAGCCGGCTTCACGGGCCGACTTGAGTCCGCCACCCTCGTCATCTGAATAAAATTAACTGTGAATACATGTTATATACCTGTATTTTATATTTTTTTTAAATTATTTTTCATACTGAAATAACAATAAGTCCAAAAACTAAACTTATAAGTTTAATTTTAGAAAATGTTTTATTCGCATATGATAAGTTGGGTCCGGAAGTTCATGTTTTTACTGAATAAACCAAAAAAATCTCTGGACCAGCTACAAATTTGATTTATATCCATGAAATAATATCCATTTAAGTACAACATTTTATTTTGCATATTTTGAGGTTATTTTTCAAATTTATCCAGTTAATTTTAGTGAATAAAGACAAAAACAATTTTTAAAAAAAATGTATCAACACCACCCTAATATTAATCATCATTATTATTTTTGTTAATCGTGAATTTTACTTTAAAATATTGTTTGTGTAAATTATTAATATTTGTGAACTTATTCTACACATTAATTATAATTTGAATGCTTTTAGAAGAATATAATAACTAATCAACCATGGTCAAAGTATTTGCTATCTTTTATCCATTTCAAAATTACTTAAATATTTTTTTTAAAGTGCACACCACATATATAAATAACAAATTACTATAAAACAAATACTTACTATAAATATCAACTAATTTCTGCTACATATTTTAAATTGCATAATAATAATATAATGATCTCATGAGCAATATAAAATTAAAACAAATTTTGGTTATATCTTACTCAATTAATATAAAAATAGACTATAATAAAACAATATTGTCATACATTATGCTAGTTTATTTATACTTAATATTTGTTGAACCATCGTAGTATTTATTAACAGCAAATTAAAAAAAAAAAGAAACAAGTTCTAGTTATTAACTTGCAATAGGTAATATAATCGTTTTCTAAAAATGTTGCGTCATTTGAAATGTTTAGAATATATATTTGGCGTTTAAAAAAATAATCCTGAAATTGTTCACCTTTTAAACTTATTAGAGTCGTAATTTTCCCACCCCAGTGGGGTTATTAATATGATTAGACCAGACTTTTTTTAATTTTCGACCCATTTATAAAATTAAAAAAAGAAAAGTTAATTGAAAAATATCCTTGTTTTTTTAATATGTCTAATGTCTAATGTCTACATAACATAATATTTATGTATGATATTATATTATAGAATTTAGTACACTCATAAAATAATTAAAATGTTTATATCTGATTTTTTTTCTTTGATCATTTAATTGTTAAATACTAATAATTTAAATATTTTGATGAAGTACGTAGTATGTTATTACAGTTTATAATGTTAATTTATACGAGATAATTATAATTACCTACTTAGTACGAATTAAATAAAACGATTAAATATATTTTTGTCCTAACTAAATATTTAATTTATCTATTTTGGCAACAGTTCATTCATTTTATATATGTTTGCCATCAAAATTCAAAACTATTAATTATTGATTTCAAAAACAACGACAATTTCTGGAAAATCACGCCTCCAGTATAGTTAAATTAGACACTAAAATTAAAATTTAAACGGTCTGAATAACAGAAGCCATTGGAAGCTACAGGGATTCGGGATCTGTTCTCGATAGCTTGTTAAAGGGATAAAATGAATAATTTAATTCTGGGATAGGACAAATCAAAATTATAACCATGTCCCATTATTATATTTTCAAAGAACCAAACATGTTGTGCATTAATGTTAATCTCGATAAATATTATGTGGCGTTAGTGAATATGTTCCAGCTTAGAACTTATCACTGTTTCACAAAAATGTATTACTGGTTAATACTAGTTAAATGCATGGAATACCCAAACAATATGAGATGGAATTTAAATTTACATATACATATATAATACCTCATTCTAATTTTTCAATAAAAGTAACACATTTCAAGTGTGTGCTATAATGTATGTATATTCAATGCATATTATGTATATATATATATATATATATATAATGACAATTTTATATATTGTCATATTATATATGTATATGTTTCATCTTATTTATAACCGTATAAATACAATTAATACAACTGTATATACCTTTGATGAGGTTCAAAAAATACATTATTAAGTTATTCGTATGTCCTCATTTTAATTGACGATGGATTGATGGTCCTATGTTAAAACGGCAGTGTATTGAACATTTTGAGTTGTGAATGGTCTTGATGAACCTTCCAGTCAAGTTTTGTAGCATGGTTTTAGACTTTAGAGTTTCAGTATTTGGAGGTGTTTTTGTATGCTAAGGTTTCTTACAAACCATGGATCATTTATTATTACTTTTAAGGTATTATTTTGATATCCATATTTTCATTACTTTAAGTAGGACTTGAGCACATTTTTTTCAGATAGGACAAGCATAATATGCAAATAGTGATATACATATTTTGTATCAAATATTTATCAAAGAGACCTTTGTTATTTTTATTCAATTAAATACTATAAGCCAAACAAATTTATATCCAATATTAGCACTAATTAAATCTAAGTTATGTGATTTCAATTACTATCAAAAATATGATAAAAATCCATTGTTTTTTCTTTGTTCCAAACATTATATTTTACTACTGAACTATAATACATTAATTTGGATATTTAAATTATTCAATTGCATTATTTAGCACTTAGGTAAAAAATAAAACAAATAAAACAAATAGTAATTTTAGACCAATTAAATTTTTATGTTCTATACATTTTTATTACCTGTTAAATTTAAATAGATAAAATTATTAAAATATATCTATGACGTATAATTAATACAAATTTAATTCATAACGATTATATTAACAATTTTTTAATTTAATACTTTTACAAAATAAATATACCATATAACATGATGTACTGACGCAGTGAGATTATTGTAATTTTAAACTATATTATTTGACTATGTGTCATTACATTGTTATTGAATTTAAAACTAAAACCACTTCACAAGAATTTATATTTTATTCATAAATAGTACTCTCGTTACGTCTGGTTCATTAGATAAAATGTAGTTTTATAAGGTCAATGTAAAGCAATAACAGAATGATTCATATTCTGTGAACGTTTTGTAGGGCTCTGTGAGCAAATATAAGTCTTTGAGAAAATAGAATAGTTGAAAGCACGTGTGTGATGTCTCCCCTCAACTCCTTCATAGTAAAGGCCAAATGTTGGTTATATGTCCAAAGTTCACAAGGGTTTGGAAATATAAAAATATATTATTTCCCTTCGTGTTTTCCTATAAAGCGTAAGTTTCCTCAATTTTTAAAGAGCAGAGTTTAATCTGAATGCATGTTTGTATTTTCTTACGCGCAATTCAATACAAACCGAATATACAATTCTGCACGTTGCAAACTCTGATTTCATGATTTCGTTTAATTTTTTTTTCCCCAAAGACATAATCTAACAAAAAACGCCCAGAAAAGAGCATCCATGCTGCTGATTTTATTTTGCCATGCAAGATAGAATTTATAAACTGGAAAAATGTTAAATATAAAGTACAGAAAAGATTTCATATTTTGTAAATTTAGTATTAGCTTAGTGTCACATTAGATTAATAATTAGAATTAGTAAAACAACATAATATTACCCTAATATATAAATGTGAGCTAGAAAACAGAAATACATCAATAATCGGAGATAGATATTATGTTATTATGATTTTTTTTAATATACTAGTACTAAGCTAGCTTACTTGAAAACCGAATAGTTAGAAGATCGTAACTGAAAATATTATTTTTTTATTTTTACGAACAGTATAAAATGTACAGTAAGATTATCACGTTTTAAATTATAATATAAAATATTTATTATATATTTACACCTAATACATATAAATGTAAAATTTACAAATAACATTTACATATTTAGTAGTTTCACGGAGTACTCAGAGATTGCGTCAAGTCACGTTAAAATGTGCTGAAAAATGGTACTAGGTAGTGAAAAAGTGTTTAAAAAAACTATGGGCTACATTATATTATGTCTTCTACCTACAGTCTATAATACGCATACAATAATCGTAATAATATATTACATGAGAATATTTTACGCATCATATAATACTCTAGATGATGTAGACAAATTAGGTACTCACTATAAATGTAACGAACTTAGTTGTGTAACAGATTCATGAAATTTATATTTGTATTAAAACTGTATAAGATTATACCAAGTTTAGAAAATATTGTAGAATACACTTATTTTCACCACAATTCGTTCAACCCCGTCTAGACCACACGCATTGCTTCCAACAAATATATTATTGATTCTACATGGTAATAGTATTACAAAAAGTCTATAGGAAGGGTAAAATATACTGTTTTATATGAATAATGTAATACCTAATCTATGAAAATATGATATTATACGCTACAAAATTTACACAAAACATCATTTTGTATCAGCGATTTACAAAGAACCCACCACCTACACGTACGTGAGTCGATAGGACTATCACGAAATATCCATTTTGGCCATTTATTTAGCAAGAGAATACCATACAAAATCGCTGTTTTTTGAAGTGTTTTGTTACAGTCCGAAAAACCTTCACGACAACTACAGTCTTTATCCTAATAATTTGTGACTTGTTATTTTCAATATGATTAGAAATTTAATATCACTCGTAATAAATGTTTTACCCTAATAAAGAGAAATATTCTATCGTTTGTCATCATTCTCGTATCGTACGTTTTAGCATTGACATCGCTGATGCCATTAGGTATTATCCGTTGTATTATATTATTTAGAGACATTCAACATTTTTCAGAGACGGGTTGACGGTATAATTGATATTAAAATAACAACGAAATATAAAATATTATGTAATCTTTCAACAGATTACTCACCAAGAGTCGGAACAGCAGGGGCAGACAATTTTCCCGCTAAATTTATAAATTAAATAAGTGACCTGACCCCGGTGATTTCTCCACTGTTTTGACGGGGGGTGGATGAGAAAGCGAGTGTAAGGTGAGAACACATTACCTGCTGTCTAGATGGGGTGGCCTGAGAGTGTGGGGTAGACACTTTTCGTAAATACGGTTCCATTTATATTCCATACATTATAGCACGGATAGTGGCGCTTTTTTCAACCATGGCAACAAGATTGCCGCTGTTCGGTCCGAGCACACACGCACACGAGGACACAGTTGATGATGATATTGTTAGAATGCACGCACGTACACGCATTAACGTTTTCTCTCTATATAATATGTACATATATACACTGTGCCAATCGACTGTGTACACGCAAACTATCACACATGCACACATGCATACACATACACACATACTTACTTTTCAGATATGTACGTATATATTATACAGTTACACGTACTTGTCGCACGCGTGGGTAAGTCCCCCAGGGGACCCAGACCATTCTCGTTTCGTTCCGTCACGACGCTATACATAATTTAATATATGTATAATATTATAGTAGGTTTATATATGTATGCGTATATGCATAAATATAATAATAATACTAACACTCTATAGCCTATACGTACCGGTATATTATGTATATATTACACACACAATACCGCTTGGAAACCGGACCGATCTGCAGACAGTTCATACCACGACGAAAGTTTCAACATTAAATCCCATCGCGTCCGATACGCAAACGCGCCGATTCCCCACGTATAGTAATTAGTGGCCTACACGTATATTTCGTCGTCTCAGCCCACCACATACGACGTACGTATAGGTACTCAAAATATTATTACTGTAATGATAATAATATGAATATACCTAGTATTATCATTTTCCCTAGGTATTGCAATAATTACCTTGGCGCGTACTGCAATATAATAATATTATTATAGCCACAGCCACAGCGTGTCGACCATTAAATTATCACCATCATTATTACTATAGTATTACAATATTGAAATTGGCAATCCACTACTAGAACTCTAACATATTTACAATGAACAATACTTAGGTGCCCGTCAAAATAATTGAATCATGTAAACTCGAACGAGCGAAATACTTCAAGGGTGTTGGAGCCTGGAGACGTCTAATGCTTTCTAAAAGCTCTAAAAGTAACCTCAATTTGATTTATGAACCATCATACTATAAGTTATTTTAAAATTATACATGAAATATTATATATATATATATATATATATATATATATATAAAAAAAAAAAAAAAAAACATTAACTTATTAACACACCAGGACAATGCAGGACCAATGAATGAATGAATGAATGTGGTGTATCGAAATTGCCTACATAAAAAGCTGTGTGATTTTATCATTATTTTATTGATACACCTTAAAATAAATGTATAGTTTATATAATGTAATATTACTTTGATATACAAGAATAATACATTCAATGATTTTTCCAACTGCCAACGCCGAAATATCGAAAAATATTAAAAGTCAGACTGAATGTGTGAATATTAAGAAATGTAAAATAATAGGAATTATTCTTAAAATATAATAAAATTATATATATATTCCAATCCTTATGGTTAACTATTAGGCGCAAAACTAGTTAAACTTTTTTTAATAATAATATAAAATATAATAGACTATTGTAAACGTATTCAAAGAATATGTTAGAACATTAAAGAAAAGTAATTTCTGTGTTAAGACATAACACATTCATCACCGTATAATACTTTTCCAAATAACCATTTGAAAGTATCAACTATAATATATTAACTAGAAAGTACGTTTTTACAATATTGTAAAATACATTTGTGATTATTTCAATCCATTAAGCATCAACACCTGTACTTCAGAAATTTAGAAATTTATCATAGTAAACTGCTATCTAAGATATATTACGATAAATTCTAGAATACAAAATTGGGTTAAGTAATCAATATAAGATATACAATTTAGAAGATAATAAGATCTACGTATTATAATTATTATTTTTTGTTATGATTAAATACCTTTACACTAAGTATATGAAATTTTACTAATGCAAATAGTTGAGAACACGTTAAAATAACTTTAATGATTTAATATAATTTCCAAAAAGTTTTTTTTTTTTAATCTTGCATTTATTACAGAAAAATGTCCATGGAATGAATTTCTGCGATGACATTGAGCTATTCTACAATCGTGAATTCAAGTCAATGAAAAGAATCGTTAACGAATGTCTGAATATAGTATGGCGATGTAACTGCTGTAGACGCACTTTGACTAAAGGATACTTTATTATGAGATGGAAAATGTAGAAAAATATTTAGAGAACTATGCAGTATATCTAAATCAATAAAATGAAAACAATAATAACCAAATTGAGATAATTCCATGTAGTCGTTTTTTCGCTTTTGATAAGATTCTGAATTACTTTCGATATATTGTATTTTCGCAGTCATATCAGTGGTTCACATTTAAGAGGATATACGCATGTATTATATATTTCGCTGATTGGAATTCCAGAAAAACTAGAAAAGAATTACATCATTTAGAATTATTATGGGGAAAATGAAAACGTTTTTACGCTTGTGAAAACGATAAATGGGTGTAACGTTCACATTAGGCTAATGTATTTAAATGTATTATTAGCAGCTATAAATGCACATAAAATTACATTTTGTTGGGGACCCAAACAAATACTGGAAGGAATACATAAGTAGAAAAACTTTTGGATTATATCTTTATATCTATTATAATGGTATTGTTTAATTTTCGCCCGAAGATAAGTATGATATAGAATTACCTGTTTTTTATAATAGTAAAACAATTTTACTAAAACTGTTGAATAAAATAATTCTAATAGTGTACTAAAGTTATTATTTATTTTTCTAAAAATATTTTTAAAAATTTAAGAGTGTTCAATTTTACAAAAATAATATTAAACCCAAATACACATCGCAATAATAATTAATTTTAGTTTTTGTATTAATTTAAAATATTACCAACATCTGTTCAAAAATAAATAAAATTGAATTAAGCGTAATATAATGACAAGAGTTAATGAGTTTGATAAAACACTCAATAGTGGTTTTTATGATAATTTATGATTGAAAATAATTGTAAAAATAATTAATTATTAATATAATTAATATTTGTCCACTCAATATCAAAAATATATTTACGGCTTATAAGTATGTAGATAATAAGTAATATAACAGTATACAAATTTAAAAATATAAAATTCAACCATGATTAATATTATTAATTGGTCACCAATTATTGGTATCATAATTAATTACGCTTATTGCACTCAAAACAGCTGTTCCCGATTTACTGGTATAGTGTATACTGATGCACATTTTTCTATTAGTTCCACATACTGGTTAATGGGGTAATTTTAATAGAAGAAATGTAATTCCAATCAAATCTGTATGGATTTTTTGTAAAAAACTCATTAAGTATCTATTATATACCACAATATTATTAATTAAACAACATGCCTATTTTATAGTACATTTTCATACGTTATTTTTACTATCATACATTTAACTAGCTGCAGATCCACATGCACTTTGTTTCCTGTTAAAAATACCAACTCTATATGATTAAAAATTGTTGTCTAATTCGTCATGTATACCAGGCAAGTCATGATCAAAACTTTCTGTGGATTTACCAATCCTAATCTCCATTAAAGATTTTTAACACAGCCGTTTAAAATACAGGACTAAAAGTATATTCAATCATAATAATTTATCGCATGTTTAGCATTGTAATGGTAAAACAAATGAGTGAATAGATATGTTCCTCTATATATAGGTACTATGTATATAGATTAAATAATAACTGAAATCTATATAAATCACATACAACTGTTATCAGTTTCGTTGCTTTCAAGGTTGATGGGCAAAATTATATTTAGCAGTCTAAACTTATCTTTATTTTTGAAGAGTGAAGGGGGATATACTTAAATTGCCTCCCCGAAATTCCAACAATAACGATCTCATGATCATAACAACACGTGAAATTAATAGTGAAATACATAAGTCGTATTATGACATATTATTTCGTCTGTAACGCGATTGCATACCTATTAAATTTAATAATAATGATAAGTCCCGTGCCGCGGGTGTGTGTACGTACATATATTATAATAATAATATAAATGTGTATAATAGTCTCGTGTTTCGCGGTAATCCTACGGATAGATGCGCTGTCGTCAGCGTTTTATTTTCCACTCGACTTTCCCATATTAAACAATACGCGTATGCCGTGAAATCCCCGACGGCGGCGACGCTGACATGTGGGATTAGATATTCTGCGATGGTGACAACGCGCTGACAATATAATGATGTGTTTATACTGTTTTGTGTATACGATCGCTTCACCGTTTGTAGTATACAATATGATACATGAAAATCATAAACAATGATGTAATAAAACAGGAGCGTGTTACTCGTGAGCAAATGTTTGTCAACATTTAAGAAGGCGCTTAAATGTATTTTTTTAATAAAGCTTAAGACTTAAATCAGGCAATCAAAATTCTATAATACACACCCTTTTTGTCCAAATGATAAATATTTATTCAGCTCTACTTTATAATATTTTGCAACCTTATAGTCTAAACTAGTAGTTCCCAAACATGTTTTTCCATCGTGGCACGCTATTATCAGATATTATAAGTCATGGCAGACTTTGAAAAAATATTATCTAAATAAATATAATAATTTTGTAATGTTTTTTTTTTTTATTGAAAAAAGTTCAAGTTGTCACCTTTTAACTTTCATGGAATACCCTTTGGGTTCACTAGTCTATACCTATTATGTAATAATCAAACAAAATATTTCTATAACAACATAAAATCAAAAATGAATTTAACTTGTTGATGTTTGTTGAACACTTTTAATAATACTAAACAATAAATATTTTTTTTTCCAGGATTGTATCAGGCGAAATATAAAAACCATTAATTCCAAAAATGGACCAAAATAGTTTCAAATATAAAATAATAACAAATTGTTCCAATTTTACATAGTTACTACTTGCAATATTAGGTACCAAATTTTAAGTGTTGTGATTAGTAATTATTCAAAGGGACTGAAGAACCCTTTACAATTTACACAAACTGTTGAAACATTACCTATCCATAAGCAGAACTTTGAGAAAAACCGTTTATAAATCATGACGTTATAAATAAATTTAAATATACTTATAACTAAGGATCTGAAACCAACCATACATCGGAAGGTAATTCTATGAGTTTTACAAAAAATTAAAATTAATTTCATAAAACTGAAAAATTGATAGTTGCTTGTCAACAAAATATCGTCTCAGACGGCTAGATTAATAGCTATACCTACCCACAAACCAAGCTATGCTATTATCGTTTATCTTGTAAACACGCGTTCGAAGTCTTAAACTATGAACTTTTATTATCGAATAATATTTTCACTCATCCTATATTATTATTTAAACCACATTTTTCATCGATTGTAATAATATATCGTAATATCTATTTTTCTGACAACTGTAGTGGTTGGTTTTAGATCGGAAGGAAACGCGTGCGTGAAAACATGTAGACAAGTGTCGATGGGGATTTTAAGATCGGCTCGTTATCCCTCAACCGTGTAATTACATGACAATTGTCCTTTGAACGGTCGTTTGTTTGCTGTGCTCTTTCCGGAAGTTTTCCTATTTTAGAGAACGACTTCATAGCACGGCGCACCCTTCTGCCACAACAGTCAATATATACCTATTCCGAACCATCGCTACCGGCAAATCGAGTGCAATACTAAAGTGTTGGTGAAGCAGTTATCGTTAAAAGTTTTCTTGTTTTTACTTTCACAACAGCGATTATGCGGCCAAAAGCGTGGTAATTCGATGGTGGATCCGGGTGGTTTTCGTTTAGCTCTTAACGTTAATTATTATTACAGTGAAGAAAAAATATATATATTATTATCAACGCGTAAAGGTTGATGATGAAATAAAACTTTGAAAAAAAATACGTGAAATGACCACGAGTTTAGATAAGAAATTAAAAATTATTTTTTCAGACATTATTTTTTTTTATCTGAAAATTAATACATTAAATACATAAGATACTAAAAAAAAACAACAAATTGGCACCATGTCTTTATAAAACAGTATTTTAACATAATTATGGTTACGAATATGATTAATGGTTGATCTAAATAGTGATAAGCAGGTATGTGATTTTAAATTTTTAAGTTGTAAATTAAGTTATTATTAGTGCTAAAATATATTTAATAAGCGATAAAATCTAGTTGAGTATGTATTTAGTTTTGTAAAAATATGCTAAATACTATAATCTAGTTATTATATACCTATAGTTACCAAACTACCGTCAACAAAAGCTAAGCATATTCTAATTTTAAAATATACTTAGTGAGCAAACCAATGTTGATGTTTACATAATTTAAGTCATTTATACTCTTAAATACAAATTTATATAATTTTTAATAGATTTTAAAAAGTTTTTGTTGAAGATAAATTTATTTTTGGAATCAAAATTGACAGCAATTATACAACTTGCATTTTTTATGTTTATATTTATAATATGCATTTATTCCCGAAAATTTCTAGCAAAATTTGTCGAATGAAACATGCGTACCATGAATGAATAATTATATGATTTATAGGTATTATCATCGTTGATGATATTACAATTAATAATGATATATAAAATTATAATATGATACTTATTTTATAATATGTATATATATTTTTGATGTGTTAACATTTTTACGCGCCAACCCCCCTCCCCAAAAATAATAATAATAATAATATGTGTAAAAAAATGGGGCTAGAGTGAATTGGTATAAATTCGATGTTACGAAAATAGTGTAACGGAAGTTGCGTAATCACTTAATTGGAAAATATAATAACCATAATATTATCACATTTATTGACCACGTGCAATAACCAATCACAGCGACGCAGTGGGCGTGGCTTGGTGAGCAGTGGTGACCAATGCCATGGGATACCTGCGTTATCGCCACCGCGTGATCACGCGCAATAACTAATCACAGAGACGCAGTGGGCGAGACCACGTCTATAAATACGAGTGCGGAGCACGTAAACATTCAGTATTTTATACGTCTTTGTCGTAGCAAGACCCATTATGCACAGAATGGCGCTGTATAGACGTATTATTTTCTCCTACACGCCTTTGCCGTAGCAAGACCCACTCCAGACAGACTTGCGCGGTTTAGATTTTCTTTAACCGATAAATAACAAATAATGGCAAAAGCAAAACCCCACTAAAAAATGGTAAAAGCATATCGAGAGCGTCAACGTGCAAACAATAAGCCAAGGCCTAAAATAAAGAAAATAAAGAAATCACAAAAATGATGAACAGGTTAATGTACCAAATTTCGACGCTGCATACAGTTCAAACGAATTAATCGTTTCATGGTCGAATTGCAATTTACAAAAACCAAAACAGCAACATTACAATAACAACACACATGACCGTCAACAATCGTCAAGCAAGTGCAATGGGCGTATCAATAGAAGCCATTGCTAATATATGCACAACTGAATTTAAATTGGAGAATGGATAGAAAGTACTTACGGTAGTAGTCTATATCTCACCAAATCAACGAATCCAAGCCATCATGAAGCTTATACATTTCGTACTTCTTCCATTTACTCCAGCTGGTTCAGCACTTCTTGAGGAGAACTATTTTAATTAACCAATAATTATGATAGGAGATTTCAACAAAAATTTTAACGATTCTGAAACACAGCCACTGATCGAATCCTTGAAAAACGAATTCGGGCTACAGATGAACTCAAATAGAAGTCAACACACAACACTACATGGGACAACTATTGATGCTGTTTTCCAAAGGTAATTGGATACATTAAAAACAAAAAATTACGTATCTTATTTCAGCTATTACGATTCCTTTATTTACTATTGTAGCTATTTGTAGGGGGTGGATAGATGGTTTAGAATATGAGTTTTATATGTGGCAAGGATTTGTTGCTAAAAACCCCGGTGGTCACCGCACAGGGAGTTAGTAAAATTGCAACACCTGCCGGGACGTACACTCAGAGCGCTTCCGCAGTTGAGCGTACGACAACGTCACACCAAGACACTATAGGTAATTAATTTCATAATATAATATAGCACATATATATTATGATGTAAAATAAAAATAAATATATTATATATTTAAACTCTTAATCTGCAGACACGTGCCTCTTTTAACGTTCATTGTCGCATATTCAAAAAAATATTTTAACTCAAACATTTTATTTTTAGTACGATAAATACACGTTTTTACTTCAACAAAATTTGTTTTATACTTGGTAATTTTTCTTGTATTGAATCCAACTCGTGTGTGGGGTAAATGTGATCCACTCTCATTTTGCAGCTGTTTGACATAATTTAAAATTTTCTATTTAAAAAAAATCAATGAAACGTTACCATACAAACCCTCAGCTAAATATAGAAAAATAAACAAATTATATTTTTTGTAATTTATAAATTTTATTTTTGATGGGGGTCAGCTAGACCCACACGCGCTTGCTTAAGTATTAATATTATAAATAATACGAGTGTAAATTAGTATGATCTGATAAAAATTCATAATGTTATACATTCTACATATCCACATAATATTTAAGGATCAAGTGAGACAGACTTTCATGATATAGAGTAAGATACTGAATAGTTACCCTATAGTAGGATATTAAATGAAAATATAACTATTGTTTTCGAGATATATGATTCACTAAAACAAATAACTACAATAAACCGCTTAGTGTTAACATAATTCAGATGGTCAATAAAATATTGTCGAATGAGATTCGGTTCTCGTAATACAAAGGCTTATTTTAAAGGCTTCGTGAATAAATAAACTATGACAACCTGCAGTAGTATAGCAAAAAGAGACGTTATAAAATTTTTTTAAAACATGTTTTAGAACTTTGAAAACATATATTTTTTTTAACAAAAAGCATTATTGATGTTTAAAAAACTTTTTGCGTTTGAGTATGAAAATATCACCAAGAATTAAAACGTTTCTGCCATTTTAATTTTTTTAATTTTAAAAAATATCCTAATGTCTCGGTTTATTCGTATAACCACGGTGACAGTTTATTAAATATAAATATTATTTAATATTAAAGGTTAGGTTATTTGTGATTTAAAAGGCATTAAAAAAGGTATTGTAGATTTTATAGTAATGTAGATTATATTAATATTGTATCGACTGTTATAAATCAGTTCCTAGTTAATAATTGATTCATAAAATACATTTCAGACATACATGTCCTATAATGATATTGAGTAGATATAAAATGTTTTTGTATTTGATTTTATCAAATAACTTTGTAAATTATATATTTCTTTAGACATTGTTCAAAATCCATTGGTATTGTAAGACATACTTCTCGTGACACATTCAGACTTGGCATGTTTATTTATTTTATCTCTTTATTTTTTTCTAAGCTTCAATATCATAAATTGATACTGTTCCAAAATTATACGTTTCAAACCATTGCCGAAATTTAAGAGATTTATTGCACACAATAAATTTTCATTGTATTACTTATTTTTCAGCACCCAAAACATACGTTTTATGTGTCATATAGTGGAAGAATGATAATCGCAGAAAGATAATATCTCTATTTGTACCATATTATTAAGTCAATATTAATACGCCAATGCGAATACTATAGTGATATTATGTTTTTAATAGCGAAAAAAATTACGATTTAAATGTATAGTGCTTAACTAAATTATTATTTATGTCAATCATTTTTAAATTAGTGCATATAACTATGAATGATTCATTACTGTAAGTAATTTTATCACTCAGCAAAATTTATTTGTAGTTTAATGTATACTAATATAAAACACAACATTTAAATAAACCTACTGAGAGACAAAAAATTTTTTCATGAACTTAAATTTTTTTTAATCTATTTTTCCAACTATGAGCTCTTCTCCAAATAAAACTAAATCTTCAATCTACAAAAAATGTCACGGCATACGCTAAAGTTTCTTCAGTCACTGATTACAACCAACCTTTCTTAGACGTTAGATGATAAAGAAGTTAATGGTAGCTAAATTAAACCTTCTCATTTCTGTTCAAAGAAAAGCTATATTACAGATATTTATGGTTCTTAAACTCTCAAATACAAAATTTCCACTCATATAAATATAAATGTATATATATATATATAATATATCTTAGAACATGGACATACACAAATTATATTTCCTTTTAAAATTCACTCATTCGTGAAATCAATGATCTTGATCGTATTTAGTAACAATTAATCTGATTCATATATTAAGATTGATTAAATATTGTATTACATATTATAATATGATACAAATATAATTAAATTAAATTAAAAATTAACACTGAATAATTCAAATAAATATTACGCCTTGCCATTACCTAATTATAGTTTGATTTGTCTGTATACACCAAGAACATCGTTCTAATTAAAAAAATTCACCACAAACATTAAAATAGGTACTTGTAAAAATATACCTGCAACGTAATAATATATATTATATTATTATATATCATGAACAGTATAGTAATGATTTTTATTATTTTAAATTTAGATCATTTAAGACTTAAATGTATGATAATATGATGAATTTCAAAATATGTTAACCTATTATTATTATTTTAATGATCAAAGCGTTCATTGACATCGCTCATTATACGGTATAATTAATTTTGACAAAAGCTCCCAATTAAAATTTCAGACAATATGATATTATTAAAAAGTACACCTCAAAGAAATACAATAAATTTATCTTTCTCACAATTATTATTATTTTTTTATTTACGCACTTTTTTATAAACACGTGTTTGTTTTTTATCTTTAGATGAAATTAAAAAAAAAATATATTTTTTGCCTAAATCTTTATTCTTTTCTGCTTTTAAAAATATGAAAATAAGAATACAATATAATTTACTTAGTTAATTAAGTCAGTAAGTTCACACGATTTTTAGTTAAAACACCTACCTATTATGAAATCGTTAATTAAGGTTTTCAAGTCTGTAATTACTATATAGATTTTAAAATTAACTTAACGTTAGCATTTAATCATGAAAGAAGTAAAGTTAATAATCCTCGTCTATCTATAGCTATTAAACTTTGAGCAAATATATAAATCGTCGGTATTCAAAATTCCTATTTATCAGGTAATTATGTAATATACTACATTTTATTTTTAGCCTCATATTTCTTATACTTATGGCATATAAAAAACTATAAAACGAATCGCCTTTTATAACTTGAGATACGAGTTTATACTATTAGGTTATACTATTTAAAAATATTATGTAATCGAGAGAGTTGTTCAAATATGACATATTATTTAGAACATATAGAATTATAAGAATACGTAACACTCTTTGCTTTTAACTAACTCAATGATTTATACTAAAGGTACTATAATACAATAACGATCTAATTTAGATTTAGATTTTATAAAAATAACAGTGAAAATTGTTATATATTTTATATCTATGCTAATGTAAATGCAAATTATCTTCTTTTGAAAATCTGTTTGAGTGAGTATGCATATTTAAGTTTACAGAAATGTTCTCATAAAAATGCTGCTCAAAAACTAATTATAATGCATATAGATTTACATTTTGATTCATGTTATTTTGAGTATAATTACATTAAATTTGTATTTATTGTGTTAAAAATTCTTTAAATAAGGTTCAACGTGACATTGTGCACATTGAATATAAATGTTTATAGAATTTACCTAGTCATTCTTCAACAAAACATTTCATCGACAAATACAAGCGCTATACTCACTGATTACACTATATCGAATTTGCATCCGATTTTTCTCATGGGAGAATCTCTGGGTGTGTGTTGTATGCATTATACACAGTAAAAATCCAACTACTACAAAACCAATGACCTATTTAGTTTAAAAAAAAAATATTGAAAATAAACGTTTGCCAAACGACCGGTCCGTCCCAAGGGAAAGCAACCTAACAAAATGGGATTAGATTATGTCTTAGGTGAACCATTTGGTTTTTGCAAACACGAAGAAGGTTAGTAGGGGACACACTTTACATGCGATTTAAAGTGATGGGATAAAGTATTCAAGTTGGAAGGAAACTGAATTTACATTCTTATTTCTAATTTTATTCTTCCAAATGAAGTTTTCTATCTAACTGGTATAATATTTTGCATGGCTTAAAATAAAATGCTTCCATTAATTTACGAAAAATCTGTCAATAAACCACAGCAAAATTAAACAAAAAAAGTATTTTGTGTAATTTTCCAACCATTTTTAAAATTATTTAGTAATAGCATTTGCTATTCTAAGGTAATTCACTTACAGATCAACTATCGTCATTATTATTATGTATCATATTGAGGCCAATATATAAATGAAAAAATTACTATCAATTAAATTGATCGATCAAGAAAATTAAAAAAAAAAAAATTTTAATCGTAGAATCTAATATTATTATTTTATATTTTGATTATCATAACAAAAAAAATATAATTGGATTGGTAGTATAAAATTTTTATCCTAATAGAGAAGCTGCTAGTCAAACAAAGTTGAGCATTGGAAAAATTAATTATAACTTTAAATGTAATAGTTTAGTTTTATCTTATATTTAGTATGATCGTAAATCAAATCCAAATCATAATTAAGTGAGCATAAACTATTAGTTTAAAAGAATTTTAAATTTTATTTATTTAAATTAATGTAAATAATTTTAAGTATTTTACAGTTGAATAGTAATAAACAGTAAATTACTGTAAATTGTTACTAATACTAAAGCAATCAAGCCTCGCTCATCCACACTGCAGGTATAACCAAAATATTCACCTACGAATACTAGTTGATAAAATTGCATTTATTGCACGTAGTGCACTAAATTTACTATGACTATTTTTATAGAGTTTACATAAAATATTCAAAACTCTTACTCATTAAAATATGCAAATTTACTACAATTATTATGATAATTAATACAAAAATGACATTGTTAGTGATTTATTCCATTACTGTAGTTGTTACTAAATAACTACAATTAATATCCTTACAATTTTCCAATATCTTATCGAACGTTAAAACTGCTACGATTTTTTTAAATATAATGTGTCTATAATAATATGTTACATATATTATGTTTATTTCCATTTTCTTAGCCAATAATTACTAGTTTACTGATTTCACATCGCGTTTACACTCCTCACTACATATTAGGTATACAATATTGGTTATTAGGTATTATAATATTTAGTATTTTAGTTCCATATTATATGTCATTATCACTACAATAATCACTTCAATTACAGTTAAGCTTAAGGCATTTAGTCACAATAAAATGTTTAATACTAACATATTATTAAATTATTTGTGTTGACATATTGTACTATGTCCGTAATGGTGATCACCATCTGCGATTGTCATGTAATTGGACGTATCGTATATAATTATATATCTTGTATATGACGACGTGGGACTATCAATTTTGACTTCGACCTATTGTGATTGTGAATGTTCGTATAGTCTGTTTAACTTACTGATATGCCAGAGAATGAAAATGTTTATACTATACAAACAAAAAGTAGCACTACGGTACTCATGTACGATTAAATATTTAAACTATATGCGACAATTATAATAATATGAAGATTACCAAATTTTTGTCCGTACTAAAAATATCAAAAAATACAGGTCTAATTACATAATATCTAAACTTTTTAGTTTTTACTAACTTTAAATTAGAATTTTTTTTACATATATAATAGTATTAATTATTAGTTTATGTTTGCCATCTATTAGATTTTACCAGACGTATTTTTTTTTTAAGTTATATTATTATACATATTACATGAAACTCAAAATATGATATTGGTGCGACGTTTATTTTATTAATATTAATCAGCGTATTCACAACTGCAACTGTTTGTTTAAATAGTAATGGTTATTATGTTTAGTGGGTCTGAGAATTATGAATGTGAAATTTACATGAACGGATTTAGATTTGTTTTAATGCCTGAAATTGACACACAACTAAATTTTAACGCTGATATCCACAAGAGGCGTGTCAAACATTATTATCCAGCTAGTTTCATTCAATCCAAAAATATTAGTTAAAATCATAATTGTTGATTTATTCTACAAAATTGATTCTTCAATAATGTGAATAAATACACTATCGCTTATAAAAACTCAAAGAGTAAATATATAAGATATTTATCAGTTAGATCAATTTTATAAAATATTTAAAATATGCTGATATTTTTTTAAACTAAACACATATAACTATAATAGAACGCATAAACAACAGTTATTGTAAACAAGAGTATTTTTTTTTATAGCAATACACATATTTATAATATTATAATTACTGATAAGAAAATATATATTATAGTGAGCAATTATACATTTACCCTGTGTGAAATTGTTCCAAATGCATATGCAAAATAAAAATAAAATTCTTTTTCGTTTTTGTATGAAATGTAAATAATTATTTTGAATTCATATTTTTGAGTTTTATATTGAAATACTTACGGTATATATATAGGAATACTCACTTTATAAAAAAAATCATTAAGGTTTAAAATCAAGTATAAATTATGCTTTCAATTTAACCAATAAAAAAGAGCGACACAAAAAAGTTGAATGAGCAAATCCCTACAAATACTGTTTAATAATAATTTAATAAAATTATAGTATTATTTACAAAGGATTATTGTGTATTACACTGGATAAGTATTTATTCACTTCGAGACCCGAGAAGTGTTTTTTTTTTTTTTATTTACCAATAATAAAAAAATAATATAATGTAATCATAAAACAATGTCCTATTAGATTTATGTGAAATTTTTGAATTTATAGGTATAAAATATTATACCTAAATATGTATAGGTACTATGATTGATATTTTTTATTCAATTCGAGTTTAATATTGAATAGAGAATATTTTGTTACAAAAATTTTATAATTGATCTACATAAATAAACCATAATTTTGATAAATAATAATAATAATTATAATAATTTAATGTTTTATTCAAATATTTATGGTCTTGATCATTACATTTTTTTTCAACACACCATTTCTTATCAAATTATTATTATAAACAATTCAATGTTGTTAGTCTACGATAGGTTGATTTAAAAAAAAATTTATTTATAAAAGTTGTTTTACGTTTATATTATCAAATGCATATTTAAAAAAGTTGATATCTCCTCCACATTACCCCTTCATGGTATGCACAGTTATAAATAACTAATAATTTTTATCGTCATAGTGGTATAAATAATCAACCAACCAACCGTATGTTAAAATTAGGGTAGAACGCTCACCTCTGGCCTCACACCCACACCAATGTTTAACAGCGCTCGCTTTTATAGATACAATAAAAAAGACAAGTTGGTGATAAAAAAAAAAACAAAACAAAACAAAAAAAATGTAACATTTATATCTTTAAAATTAAATTTTTGTAATTTTTAATATCTACAATCTACCTATATTAGTTAAAGTCAAATGAATACGTTGAATTTTAAACAAGGTAATTAACGGCGTCGGAGCTGGTGCGTTTTTAGTACAAAAACGTGTTTCATTTTTTTATTTATTCAACTAGATGGATCAAAGACCAATTTTCGAAATTATAATTATAGATAAGTATAAGATAAATATGCATAGTAAATTTTTGTTATTTTTAGAACATATTTTCCTAGCTATATTTAAAATCAAATGAATATTCGGGATTTAATCCAACTTGAAAAAATTTTTCACTTTTAAGAAAAAAATAAAATAAATTATCAAGATCTGATTTATAAATGAGGTGTGAGAGTTTTTCCTATGAAGTCATTTTTTATCCATATAATACATCGTATCAACCTCCCTTAAATAGGTATCGCCGTAGCAGACAGTGGATCAGTAAACAATTACTATAGTTAATGTGGCAACTAAATATAAAACATAATTTTAAAATTAAAATTATTAACATTTTATTTCAGCACAAAGCTGAAATTTATAAAAAAAAATATATCCTTAAATCGTTCACTCCCAAGAAAAATTCATCAATTTAGGTATAATGGACCGGTATGTAACATAAATTATTACCTATATTACGATTAATTATAAAATATAGCGATTTTGTTGACACATTTTCTGATTTAAAAAGTAGGAAGATTAATTTATAATTCATTTTTATATTATTTTACTTGGTATATTTCCCTACGTATATTCAGTTTAAGTATGCAAAGTATTATATTATTAATTTTGTTGTATAGACAAAACTGGACAAGGTACCTATTATATTTTTAAATATATTTCCCCTCATGTATTTATATATCTATAAATACAACTGACAAATTTTTGACATCAATGAACAACAAGTAAAAATGTTAAATAATATTATTGTGCATAGTATAAATGTTGGATAATCACGTGGATATGATTATTTTAAATCAAAAATGGGAAACTTTTAATAAGTACATTGAAATTGGTCAAAAAATATAATTTTGGCTCAAAAGTTTAAAAATTATGCTTTGACTTACATCTTTTATAATATGTTTAATCATTATAGTTATATACTATAGTAATATACAAACCATATTGAATTCATTTGGACATGTCATGTCGTAAATTTGACATATATTTTTTTTGTTTTTGCACAATTTTTCTGTAATCATATTAAATTGTAAGGTATAAATTAAGATATTTATGAGTGGAGAAAAAATACCAAAAATACCAGCTCTATATATTACTGTCTAAATTTAAAAAACCGTTCCATGAAACTTTTGAAAAAACTATTTATAGCTAAAAAATAAACACATCCTCACACGACTGACTGATACAAAACACGTTGTTTGTAATAACGATAAATTCCTCTGTTCACTTGGAATCTTAAATCTCACCATGTAACATGTAAGGTGTTACAAAGTATCGATCAGTAGAAAATGCATTCGTGGTGGCGGCGACTTTTCAAATATTCTCTATAATACCTACTCGACAACAACAGTTTTACGTCCACCGTAGTATAAATCGTAATCGTGCCCGTAAGTTCAGGGTATTATAATAAATTGTATTTTACACGTAACGAGATAACGTCTATTTATCGACGACTATTATTATGCATATAGTAGCGGAGGGTACGGATGTGGCTGCGGTGGTGGTGACGATGATCGTTGTATTAATAGGTACCTATAACCCTAAACTGCGGGAAATTTACATGTTTATAATGTCATTATAATAATATAATGTTTAGCCATTTAAGGGTACACGAAGAATTTTTAATGGGGCCGAGCAAAAGTCTGTATAAAACACTGTACAGAACACTACCACCGACGTGTGCATATCAAAATAAACAATAATTATTATCGCATACGTCCTCCGTCTCTCACAAAACCACCATCCTTTACCACCAATTCGTTATGTCTATACTCTATAGTTATGAAATAATCATAATAATAATACAAGTATAAGGTATACAAAGTCGTGGGCGGGCCGTCTCTTTTTAATATTCAACGTACACGCGTTGAGATAACTTCTGCGTCAGGAATTAATGGAATTATCAACTTTGCTGCATGTACATATATACGAGTATACGTGAGCGTTTGTCGCGCCGGGTAGAACTTTTTGGTGCCCGATACGTGATTATGAATTCTGCTCACGTTATACCGGCCGTCTCGGCATGGTAAATCTCACTAGGTACATGTATTGAAAAATGCCGTATAGATTTAGACACGGAGTTTGCTCAACTTCAGTCTTGGGCCACACGATGCTTAGGCTTTCTCAGTGAAGGTACCCTATTGGTTTCCACAACCTACTAAAATAATAATAATAATAAAAAAAAGTTCGACTTTCAGCAACTATATCTTAACCGGTTTTTACTATAACTACTCATGATTGATGTGACATGTTAGGAGCATAAAATAATATAATAATATCATAATTAATAATATCATAATATGCTAGTCATCGATATCAAGTGAATAATGTTCAACAATAAAAATAACGAATCCATTGCTTTTGTTAAACGATTAATTTATTCGTTTATATAAAGTAAAATGGTACGATTTTTCATGTAGCAATATCCTTACGATATATTATATATTTTTTTTAAATTGTTAGACTATTATTTTTCTAACTAGTTTATAAACAGAGCTGAATACTATAGCATCAATATTTTTATCATGTTTACTGATCACAATTTCCAGTTTAATTGTTTTTCTAAACTAATATTAAAACAAACTAAAAACTAAAAACAGTTCCGTCATACTACATGAATTATGATTAACTCTATACATCAATAATCAGTTGTTATTTCGAATAAAATATTTTAAAATCAATCAATATATCAAAAGACTTAAAATAAAATAAAATTTTCATTCTGATAAATAAATAGACTAATTTGTCCTATAATATATCAGAAAATGTTTTAATAACTTATTAAGCTATATTTGTTTATAAGAAACAATTATCCAATTTTATAGTGAAAGAATTTTCAAAATGTTTAACAATTTTAACCATCTAATATTTTGTTTGTACTTTGTAAATTTTATAATATAATGTTTAAAATATTCACAAATCACAATTCTAAGATTGTTGATCTACAAAATAATCTTAAGTAGATCAGGTATAAGAAACAAAAATCTAACAAATTAAAATGATTTTCATTATTTTGTAACGTTAAAATATACTTTCCTTACTTATAATATAATTTGTAAATACATTCACGTTAGATAGAAATACCTTGAGTCCGGTAAAACAAAAAAAACAATTACACTCCCAAATTTTTAAAGTTACCGTTTCTGGATTAATAAGTTATTTTTTTCGTCTAAAATATTGATATACGTTGATGTGAATTTATAAAATAATAAAATACAGTATTATACTCTACACTGTAAAACTGTGTTGTCTAGACTATTAAATTATATAAGGTTTTGTTTTAAATATACTTGGCAGTCCGTTCATTTCAATTATGGTCGAAGGACTACTTAGTAATGCCCCGTTTATTTCAACAAAAATAAATAATTAATTATAATAGTAACAACAAAATTAATAATTTATTGTTATTAACTCGTATTTTGTTTTTGTTCACAGATACTACTGCTTCTAGAAAGTTCTTGCAGGAGTTTCTACAGGATATCCCACCACCAATTATAGGCCCAGTGTTTGACAAAACAGTGCCGAATAACGTGACTGGGTTAGTTGGTAGAACCGCGTACTTACATTGCAGAGTCAAGAACCTGGGAAATCGAACTGTAAGTAGTTGATACTCGAACATCTCTAAATAATATTTATCAAGAATTGTCTTAAGTAATCAACGGAAAGCATTTAGTGCGTTTTAAATTAAAGTGCATAATGGCATTGTAATAATATTATAATAGTATTACAATTCATTATTATGGGTAGTCTAAATTTTATTGAATAAAGGTTTATGTTGTATCAAAATTATACTGTATATAAATCGTTTGTAATAGCGATAAAAACTTACAACACTAAAATTAACTGCATAGGTTTTTTTCTTCTAGTAATAGTAGTAGGTATATAGTCTAGAAATAATTAACGATACGAATGTAATAAAATAAAAAATAAAACATTTTCTTTTATATCCAAGCAACAATTTATACTTGTTGAAGCTGTTTTGAAATTGCGAGGACAATAACATTTTTCTAAAAACATCTGTAGCGATTGTTTCTGAATTTACTGTGTATTTTATATCTTTCAACATCTGGTAAATATTTTTTTAAGTATTAAAAGTTCAGAAAAAAAAATTCTTGAAATTAAATTTTATTATTTATATATATATATCATAATTCATAATAGGATGTTTTATTGACAATCTTATTGGCTATGCACATTTAAATGTTAATTGTACAGGATTATAATATAAGAACAGAGATGGCTAAATATTTCACAAACTTCGTTTTTTTTTTTAACGAATCAATTTACAATAATAATATCACTTTAATATAGGTTCTTATGTAATATAAAGGTTACTTAACTAAGAATGATAATCTTTCTACAATTTGAATACTTTGTTTATCCTGCCTGTATAATATGATCTTTGCAGATTTATGCAGATAAATGTGTTATTTGGATTTAATTTACCCACTTAAATACTTGTATATTTTTGTATGAAATAACTTCTTTATTACTTTAATCATATATTTGTAGTTAAAATGTTTTAAATAAAATTAAAATTCACTACAATAATAACTACAACAAGACACTTATGTTCATTTTGTAAAATTAATTTTTTTCTAAGAATAAACAATTACATTTTTTAATCTTCGAACAACTTAGATCATTTAAGTCGGATAATTGAAAAACCCTGTGAAATATAACCGTTTTATGGTTATTATTTTTTTTTATGTGATATGGAAACATCTGTTTGAAATTGTTCATGGATGTTATTATGGTTGTGACCAGTTATTTCGTCTTTAAGTGTCCAGGTGTTATTGTTGGATGGAAAGCAATTTTAGTTATAATAATTATTAATGTCGATAAAAAATTAAGCTGGTCAAAAATTCAGATACCACTATAAAATAACAAAAATTATTGTTCATCAATGTTTTATATTTTTTAGATTAAAATATCATACCTACTATATCTAAACACAATAAACAATATTTGGCTTATATTATATATATATATATAGAAACCACACAACTTTTTAAATTTATCAAATTAAAAATTTTTAAACTAAAAAACTTATCGTAAATTGTTTATTTAATAGGAATATAATATTACAACAATTAAAAATAATTAAAATTGATATTATTATCCTTGTATATTTAATATTTGTAGAGCATAAAAATAATTTTTACAATGTGTAATTCTAAGCTGAATGCTGAATGTAAATTATTTGAAATGCTTGCACAATTCATTTTTGAATGATAATATACTTAATATAGTACGTATATAATATGAGTTAAATATTCTTTGTTTAACTATTATCATAGACTAAGGCTAATAATATGCATTTGTAATCATTATTAATCATAGAAATTAGTATAAATTAAATTGTATAATATAACATGTGCCATGAGGAGGTATTTGGGCCATCAAAATAATTAAGTAATCAATAGTGATAAATTGTTCTATTTAGTTAAATTGAATCTAGGGACAATATTTTAAAAATGAAAATTCTATAATTTTACAACTTCTTTATAGTCAAGATGAAATAGTATTATAATAGAATCCATTTTAGAAATTGTAATTAAAAGAGTAATGACCTTAAAAGAACAACTGTTCATATTTGTCATGAAGGTAATTTGTAGAACTAAATCAAACTAAATTAAAAGAAAATACGTTAAAAAATAATTTCAATTTATCTATACATTATTACCCAAATTGATTCATGATTTCAGATTCAACACCCATAACAAATAATAATCTTGAAAAATAATTATTTATAAGTATTTGTATATAATATATAGTGATGAATTAACTATATATTATATTATATATATAATGTAACCTTCGATAATTATTATTATTACAGTAATATAACGAGGAAATAAACTAAGCTTAGGCACTAAGTTTGTAGATTGATAAATACCAGAGATTTAGTAGAATGATAGAAGAAAATAATATTGTGTTTTTCAAATATTCAACACAATAATATTACGTTTTGTAATTATCTGCTGCACTAGGCGTTGAAATTCAATTTTTTTGTAAGCAAGCCATAAGAAACTGCAAGCAATTATTTTTTTTAGCACTATTATGATATAATATAATATTTTGTATCGATAAATTTGCCGTTGGTTCGAGTTATTTTGTAGACTACAAGCTAGCTATGATGAGTCATAAATTCTTCACACAAAAGTAAAATATCCCGTTAAATTATTTCTACGAGAATTTAATAAAACTTATAGGGGCTATAACAACCACTCAGCTAGTAATGCACCCCCCAAAAACAAAAAAAAAAAAACAAAAAAACTCGTGTCAACTTGTGTTTCGTGGATTTAGACGCCGATGTAGTCAGGATACTGGCGACCATCACCTTTCACGTGCATTTTAGTATATATTCTCAATTTATTTCAAACCTGTATATGAAATTTTTTTTTAAAATATGCTATTTGCGTTCGAATTTTATATGTGCATGAAACATTTATTGCATACATAAACACAATACTAACGTGTATTCAAGTGTATATTATTTAGAACAATTTGATGAACCAACTTTTAGTGATTTAAAACAACTATGACAAATTCTCATTAATTTGAATGAATTTCTTAATACAGAGATTGATAATGTGATATATAATTTTCGACATAAACGTAATAAGAATCTGTATTATTTAAATATATAAACTAAATTATTGATTTAAAAATATATTATTATAATTATAAGAATATAATTATGTAATAACTTTAAACTTTTAAACACGCCATACTGCGTCAGTACATAATACTGTCAGTCAAATTCCTAATAAGCCTTGAATAGCGTGAAGGGAAATTTAAATAATAATAATGAATAATTCTGATTCTATCTTTAACGATTTTTCCTGAAACACATACCTAGTCAACAATATAATATATTTTATCACAAATTGTGACTTTAGAATTTCAAACTCTTTTTTTTTGAAATAAATTCTTCCGAAAATGTGATGAACACAAATGTCCAACAAATCTGAATGAGCGTTTATTTGGTCCATAATATTAACATATGGATAAAAAAAATTAAAAGAAAATAAAGAAAATATCTTCCTCTTTACTGCCCGGTAAATAAATTGCCACAAAGGATCACATTTCTGTGTGTATATTTCAAGTTTATTATAACTTAGTCTAAGTTCTGTCAAACACGCCTTGTTATTTATTCTGTACTAGTTAAAATATATATAAACATCATGAAAACATTTTTCTGCTTAATGTTTTCAAGCAAATGTTCGGCAAGGTTATATTTTTTATCAATTTTGACCCTGCTAGAATGCTGTAAAAAGTAGAATTTATAATCCTACATTTTTAAATCAATATAGGTACCATTTACTCATTCATTACTCAGTATTGAAAAAAAAAAATACTTTTAAAAAGTATTTAAAATACTACCAACCAAAATACTATTCTATTTCTTGATGAATAGGTAGTAGGTACCTACTAATAAGTAAAAATGTTTTCGTATAGTAAACATGGTGAGAGGGAGGGGAGGATCTGAACTTATATTTTAAAGGTGTTGATGAACCAGAAAAGGTAAGAACCTATTGCTTCAGATAATTTTTGGTTATTTTTGAAGTTTACTTGATGAAAAATTTTATTTTAAGATTTTTTCATGCTTTTACATGGTTTTTGTATAAGTTTTACAAAGTGGGACTATGTATGTATGTACAGGAAAATAAATATTTGATACTTTAAAAAATAATGTCTGGAAATAAATAATATTTAATTGTTTTTTCTAGATTAAAAAGTCCAAAATGATCAATTTAGTTTTTAATTTAAATCGTATAAAATTACTATTATCATACCTATATAATAATATTATTTACTTAATAAAATATATTAATATTGCATTTTTTTCAGTGTACTACTTAGCCCTAATTATGATTTTTATTACGTTTAATATGTAATATAGTAATTGACATACGCCCTTAGCTGACAGACCGTCATAATTTCAAATCGTATCAACTATCAAAATCATATGCAATGATTTATTATTAAATTAATATTGAACACATCCATTAGTCATTACAATCTTTTTCAATTAAGAGCTACACGTAAACTTGAGTACTCGAAAATTACTGTATTGAAGAATTATTGCTAAAATACTCAACTATTATTATACTAATGTTCAATGAATAATTAATTTATTGTTGTTTTAATCTATATTTTACGGGATTTTTAATAAAAACAATAATTTATTACAGAAATAATTAGTATAATATTCATTTATGCAATTTATTCGCCAAGTTGAAATATATTTGGTTTTTTTTTAACTTACTGTATTTTTATTTTTACTTTATAAAATGATAGCTTACATTTTAAATTTTAAATTCTAAGGAATTTAGTAATTAAATAATTTAATTTTATATCAATATTTACAAGTTAGTTACAATTATTTAAAGTTTTAATGAGAAGATTGAAATTGTACAGGAGTACCCCGAAAAATGTTTATCCACTTACAGCTAATTATCTACTTTTTCGAAATTCAGTTTATATGTATTGAAAATTGAATTGTATGAAAAACAAATAAAATTTATTTTATGATAAATCAGTAATCATAATATAGTTACAATAATATATTTGATAATATTATTTTTAATTTTAATATTAAAATATTATATTACAGAATATGAAATATAAAATATAAAATAATCCTAGCGATAAAAAGTCTAATTTATTTTTCAAAAAATTTAATTTGTAATGACTTATAATTATTAAAAACCAAATATGTATGTACAAAAATGGAAATACTGTTTGAGAAAATTATTTTTTACCTTTAAGAGAACTTTTATGCATATTAATTAATACACATTACACCTACACTACACAGCAAACGCATTGTATTTTGCGAGGTTTTAAATACCTTACAGCAATCGTTCTATTTTCAATAATGACTTTACTGTAGAAAGACGTTTAAACAGTGCATTAGAAATTTATGTATAAATTACATTACGAGATGATTAAAATTGTATATCATAAGCCTTCAAATTAAAAGAAAATCGTTGAGTATACGTTTAAATAACGAATAACTAAGTCACATGACATTACTGCATTACTCCTATAATGGCATAATGTTATTCCGATTTTCAAAACAATTCATGTCAACTGGAAATCATTTAATTGTATAATTACAATTTACTAGTTATTGATAGTTGGTTTATTTAATTATTATATAAATAGAAAAAGTTATATTTAAGAATACTTTTTGTGTAAATGTTATTTATACGCATTTCAGATAGGTGAAAAAAAAAATATATATACAGGGTGATTTTTTAATCATGAACCACTCATTATTTCAAAAAATATCAATGTTTTTGAAAATATTTTTTTACAAAGTTTCATGTTGTTAAAAAATTAACGTTTTTATTGAAAATTATGTTTTTAAATATTTTTTTAAGTTTTTACTTTTTTGAATAACAACCTAGAGTTCTAATTTCATATTCCAAAGCAGAATATTTTTCTTAGTATTTTGATACGTAAAAATCGAATTTTGGACGAGTAGTTTATGAGTTATACGTATTTTAAGTTTAGACAAGCAGAGTAGTGGACAAACATTTTGCGGGGTAACCTCGTACCACTCCATTCCACAAATCTAAACTTTAAATACTTATAACTCATAAACTACTCGTCCAAAATTCGATTTTTACGTATCAAAATACTTATAAAAATATTCTGCTTTGGAATATGAAATTAAAACTCTAGCTTGTCATTCAAAAAAGTAAAAACTTAAAAAATTATAAGGATAAAAAATATTAAAAACATAATTTTTTAATAAAAGCGTTAATTTTTTAACAACATGAAACTTTGTAAAAAAATATTTTCAAAAACATTGATATTTTTTGATATAATGAGTGGTTCATGATAAAAAAATCACCTTGTATATATATATATATAATATATACCAATAACCAACGATAATTGTTATTTATTCTATGTTAAGAAAAATTAATCTATGTAATTGCTGAGGAAAATTCTTAATGCGAAGCACTGAATAATAATAATTTAACTTTTACGTTACTAAGTCAGTCGCGTCACGTTGGTCGTACAGTTCACACGTTTATTAAGTATCTCAGTGTTATGAATAACTCAGTTATCTTAATACCAACTGAATCAAACAGCCACTTAACCTTCCGGTACAGCCAATTGTTTCAATTCAATGTCGGAACCCCAGTTCTGCGAGTCTTTGACACTAACCCTTTTTCTGTGGATAGTAAATATAAGACTCTTGTATTAAAACAACAAAATTAATTTATATTATTTGCATTAAATTGCAATATAGTCGTCAACAACTTATACATACTAGAATATATTATTCTGTTTATTCAAGGCATCATCGCACATGGTGGCTTTTGGACTCCGCGATTAGTTTAAACCGTTGCACCATGTCACATGGTTCACCTTCAAATAATAAGAATAAAACCGTATCGCTAATTTTAATTAAAAATAAGCATAAAGTAATCAAGCACTTCAAGGCTTCATCAAGGCTTCGAAGAACTAAAATAAGAGATGCTTACCTTCATTACCAACGACACCAACAATGCCACCTAATGAAATCACTGAAAAATAAAAGCTATTTGTCTCTCCTAATCGCAAAGCGCTCTCGCCAAATTTCAGATGTTGATGATAATGCTGACTTACTTGAGTTTGTCAGTCAGGAGCCATCCGGTACCGTTATACCTGCATCAACGAAAGTGTCGTTGACGCCACCTGTTTTTTTTATAAAAGGCGTATTAAATTACTCAAACCAACTCTCCAAGCTGACAGAGCTAATTGGTACAAACAGCTTCATTTTTAAATCGATATCTATCCATTTAAAACTGCAAGCCGGTTAACCTGACGACTACAAAAAAGTACTCAATATTTTAACTGAAAACAAAGCATCATTTTATATCTACCAGCTCCAATCAGAGAAATCTTATAGAGTGGTCATAAGAAATCTCTACCTCTCAACCCCAGCTGCAGATATCTCCTTGGAAATAGAGAAAAGTGGATTCTCAGTTAGGCAAGTCACAAAAACAAAACATCACCAAACTAAAACTGCTCTTTCCATGTTCTTCGTTGATTTTGAGCCTGAACCCTCCAACAAAGAAATTTCCAATATCAAGTCACTCTTACACGTGTGTGCTATGCCATAACATCCATCCAGCCAACTACAAAGGCTGCACTGTCCATAAGGAGCTCCAAAACCACCGCCGTCAGCTTTTAACGTCAACCAACCCCAACCAGAAACCTACTAGATGCTAAACATGATGCCTAACTCTTATACTTCTTACTTTCTCCTCACCCTTCTTTGGAATGCAAACGGACTAAAAATCACAAAAATGAACTCGTCCTCGCCTTTTAGGAAAAGAGAATTGACATTGTTTTTATAGGAAATTCTCTCCTACAATCTTTATCAATTACCGACTCAACTGTCATTGCGCCTCAAAATTACACCCACTAGCCTAATTCCCGTCGCAAAATGTTAGATATCTTGAATATTTTTGTCACTATGATTCCTAGAAATCTCCACACTTAAGCTAAAAATAATTTCTCAGCTCTATCTCAATGTCCAACTCACTGGGACAATTTCAGTTAAATTCTATCCGAAAAAACTTCCTTAAATCTCTGCCTAAAGACCACTTTAGATATCGATGACACAGCAATCCTATTCACAGCTAATATTCAAACATCTGTGTGGGACTCAGTCAAAATTTACCCCCACACGTTAAACCTTTCTCTCATCTCCCATCTTACATACGAACTATCATCTCGTGTTATTTGGCAAAGATTTCAATACACTATAGAAAAATTTCATAACAACACACTTTCCCAAAAATTGAAAACTCTGCTAGTAAACTTTAAGTCTGAGTCCTACGCCAACTACACTTCTCCTCTCACTGGTATAGATGGCGCCCAACGGATAGCCACCAAAAAGTTACTGGTGGCAGCTAGGCATTATCTGAATAATCTCCAGCTGACACTTTTTAACCACGCCATAATATTATCTCTCCAACCAAAACTTATGTTGAATTTAATCTAAAAACAGCTTCATAAAAAAAAATCTACTGACTTTGACCTAATTTTATCAAAAATAGTCAAATACCTTCACAGGAAAACCATAATTTTCATGAACCAAATTTATAATGCTATACTTCGTTTATCTTACTTCCATATATTATAGAAATACTCTATCATAATATTCATACTAAAACCAAAAAAAAACCACCTAATTGTCCTTCTCCACAAAGACCTATAATTCTCCTTCCGAAACTCCACAACTATTTGAAAAAGTCTTTCTCTAACGTAGATTAGGTACCAATAGTTGAGAATTCCAAAATACTACGTGACTTTCAATTCCAATAGCCATATTTACTTTCAGCCCAGATCTTGTCTTAGCCTCCTCTTACATACAAGATCATCTCAACTCTTTGAATCGTGGTAAAAAACATGAGTAAATCCATATAAATAAATACATATATATTTACTTTACAAATGAAACCAAATCCAACCACGATACCTTTGCTCTTCGACATGGAATATGCCCAACAGCCTATCTTAATATTCCGGTACCTCGGTATCCTTATTGATAGTCGTCTCACTTGGATATCTAACCTAATCTGCAGGATACGTCTCATCTCATATAATTAGCAAAACCCGTTCACTTAATGATCGCTTCTGACTCCTTCGACCACTTCTAACATCTAAGTACATAAAGCTCTCCAATAAGCTCCTACTCTACAAATTCTTCTAAGGTCCATCTGGACTTATGCTATCCAATTGTGGAGCACTGCCAAAACTACCAACATCAACCACATTCAAAGATTCCAATCTTAAATCTTACGTACAATTCTAAAAGCGCCATTCTATATCTCTTAACCTCCACTCTGATATCAAAATACCTTTTGTCTCTGTACTGGCAAAAACATATTACAAACGTTTCAATAGCCGCCTAGCAAACCATAAGAATCCCCTAATCTCTGATCTTTCATCTGCTTATATACCAGGCCACTCGATTAAAATACTTAAAAGATAGAGGTATAGTGAAATGGTAGCCTAAAAAAATGTTGTACCTCTGCTGGAAGGCTTCTGTAGTCTGTCTAATCTAAATTTTTATTTTATTTGTTTTAGCTGAATCATCAATTGCTCTTACTATTTTTTTTTTTTTTTTGAAACAGATTGAATAAAAAAAAAACTTATTTACCAAAAAAAACGTTACTAAGTCACGATTCGTTAATTCATAAAATATTTTTCTTCTCTCTTCATTAACGAAGAATAAGCATGGTTATTAAACTATCATTGTTTTTTTTTCTCTACGTTGATCAGACAGTCATTCAAACTGCACATATTCGATTATATTTTAATATTACGTCCATCCCGCCTAGCAATGCCCATGATACTCGCATGTGATTATTAAAGCATTATATTATCATTTATCTGGTAGGCAATCCATCTGTGGTGGAATTGCAAACCCCGCGAGGTGCGTACATAAGTGTATAATCTTATAACCTAACCTAACTCTTAAGTTATTAACCACGTTTTTCGTTTTTACTTAATCTAACCCATGACAGATTCAGTACAATGATTCATCCGATTGTTTTTCATAAAACAGTATAACCTGACTTTGACTGGGGAAAAAAGCATACATTAATACAAAATACGGTGTAATATAAATAATTAGTGTATCTCGGTTTTAGTAACTACTTCAGATTTTAATACGCTAGAACCCTTAGGATTATAATATGGTGAATAATATGATGTATAACATATTTTTCATCTGATTTTGTTCGCAATAGCTTAGAACCCTTTTAGATTCTGAACAGAGTGATGAATGTATTGATTTTCCAATGATTTGTTTTTTTTTTTTTGTGTGTCAGTGTACAGCATAAGTAGTCGAAATAATGCTTCAATTTCAAACTTTAAGGGTGGTTTCCGATAAAAGTAAATATCCTTGGTGCATTATAGGGATAAAAAGTAAAAAATTTCCAACAGTTTTTAAAAAAATCGAGAAAAACAAAAAAAAACTGTAATTTTTACGCAAAACCAGTTTTCGACCAAATCGATATTTTTATATGGTTGTAATTCGAAAACTAATCACCACTGTAAATACTTGAACATTTTTAACAAATGTTTATATTAGTGTTGTCTATATACAGTTAAATTTTCAAAATTTTTTGACTTTTTTTGAGTTATTTATAGACAACTGAAATGTTATAAGAATTTATTTTTGATGTTTAGGCAAAAAAATTTTGGATGACCAAGAGTACTTGAAAATATAATACAAGGTTCCTTATGAGTTGTTCTTACTGTAGCCAAAAAAAATTAAAAATCGTTGGTCAAAATTTTTTTTATAAGCGTTTATATTTCAAATTTTTACGAAATCTGTCGAAATCGTGAAAATGTGCAAATAATTTTGAAGTTGAAAAATCAGAAAAATGTTTGTGTTTATAACTAAGGATTAAAAATACAACACTATATTTTCTGTAAGTTCTCCTTCAAGTAGCTACTCGTATATAGAAAACTCGAAGCATCATTAAAGGAAAAATTTTAAGTGCGTTTTAATTTTAAATTTTTACGAAATAGCGTAACGATAACGATTTATCCTCAAACGATTTTAAATATTTGTTATTATTCAAAAAGTATAAGTCGTAGATACTTGAAAATTTTACCAGTTATTTAGATTGGCATTTTCTTTACATGATTTAATTTTCAAAATATTTTGACTTTTTCGTGATATTTATAGACAACTGAAATTTTCAATTTTTCTGAAAATTTTTTTTGAAGTGTCGATAACATTTTTTTGGCCCAATCAATATACTTGAAAATTTAATACAAAGTTCCTTATAAGTTATTCTTATATTGACTAAAAAATTACAAGAATACATTTGCACAATTTTTTTTATTAGTGTTTGAAGTTCAAATATTGACAAAAATTCGTCAAAACCATGACTATTTGCAAATTATTTTGTAGTTCAAAAATCATAAATTTTTTTTTTTATATTTAAGGTTAAAAAATTCAACACTACGTTTTCCATAAGTTTTAATTCAAATAGCTATAGATAAAATTTGAAGCGTCGTTATAGGAAAAATGTTTTTGAGCGCTTGAGTTTTAAATTTTTATGAAATCGCGTAACGATAACGATTTATCCGCAAACCAAGTATATGTAAATCTACGATAATATAAGGCATTATGAATTATAATAACTACATGCAATGATTTTGGAAATATTGATTAACCATGCAAAATACAAAATTGAAAAATATAATATTTGTTTCAAAGTAGAATATATGACAATATTTAAATATAATATATCCTATACTGACAAATCATCTCCGTTCAGAATCGTTCTTCGTATACAATGATACCTATCATTGCTTCAAACTTAACCTACCCTAGTCAGAGGTCCACCCCACCCCCTAATGTATAGTAGAGCGGTACCCACTTACCCGCTTTTTTGGGTTAACCCTACCACGAAGGTTTATCGCAATCGTATGAATGGTTTAGGAAGGCATAAGATGTATATAGAAAAATATTCATTTGTGTATATATATATATATATATATATATATATATATATAATATATAAATAGCTGATCCCGTGTACTTCATTCCCCGTTAAAAATGTATTTTATAAAAAATTCTAGTGTCATTATTTTACTATCCATATGGCACCACCAGTTAATTCTTATTTTATCTCTCAATATTTTATGAACATGCAGAAGTTAAACCTTTACAACTATGATTTGAACCTTCTCCATTCTTTAATTTAAAAAAAATTATTTAAATATTCAGTTGAGTCGTTGCCGAGAACATTAGCGTCTAACGTTTCAATTTTCGATTTTATATTTTAAGTTAAAGGCTAATATTAATACTAATATACAATATAAAATGGTTTTATTTTATTTATGTTCAGTTTGAAAAAAATGTGTGCATTTTTTAATACCAAAACAAGCAGTTGCATATATTATTATATATTATATTGCACTTGTATTTTTTTCCTAATGATAATATATCGCTCCAAAGTGATAAACTGTCACATGAAACACTGGTGATATCTTATATTATTTTCAATTTATAGTCAGATGGCCAATGGAGAGCAAACATGTGCTAAACTAACAGGGTCGTTTTATCCGTTTTACGTGTTTTGTCTTCGAAGCTTATATTTACTAGCCACAATAATATCACCTGCCAGACGCAATATTCAACCACGCAAGACAAATAATAGCATTCTACGCGTATCAATACCGAACGCACAACTACGTTGTCCATAGATAATCGTTGCGTAGTATTCGAAAACGCCTAACTAAACACACTGGGGATTTTCTTCAAGCTATGGCGCATAAATATCATATGAGTTTATTTATAAAAAAAAATTCATAAGTAGAGTGGTTATTCTGTGTCTGGCATCAATTTATATTGTTTCATAACTAACAGATACGTGGACAATTCATATTATAAGATAATAAACCCAACCGTGGGTTACATACCACACTCCCATCGATGGTGTGTGATTAGCGTATTAACATTCTACAATATCATTTCCATGATAACTATCTGGTTTTAAATTTTGGTAATTTGTATTTAATATACACTATTTTATACAACCGATGCTATAAAATTACTGGCGTACCTATTATAAGCATTTGTACATTTTTTTTTTTTTGAAACAATTTAAAATATGCTTTATTTTCGTAAAATGAATAAGTATAATATGATGTAGGCAAGTACCCCCTCACACTATACACAAGTACCTAATATTTGACTAATGTGTAATTTATATAGTAAATTATTCAAAACCCTATAAAATAGTTATAATTTCACACTCATTAAATAGTTCAAAAAATATGTTAAAAAATCGTCTGGACTTTGTTCACATATCCAAAAGTTGGCGAAAAAAAATTGGCAGAAGCTCAGCAAAATACAATTACCCCCAGGGGTTCAGAGTGCAATCAAATATTATTATATATACCCCGTCGTCATTTGATTGACGAATTAAGTGCAATTTAATGAAGTATGTTTTTGACTGTGTTTAAGAGTGTGGGTGAACGTCTGTGTTTAAAGAGTGTGTGTGAGCGTGAGTGCGTTATTCCATCATGTGGGTGCGTTGCAGTAATTTATGCGCACCAGAGGGACAATTTGACTCAGAACCGGATGCAGATATTCATATATGTACACATTACCCATATTATAATATGAAATATTAAGGCTATTTACTTAATAAGCCACCCGGGGAGCGCTTAATACACCATTATTTAGACGAACGCGTAAACACACGCTACTATTGTGCGTGTGTCAAGTGAGGTAATGAGAAGTCAAGACCAATGTGGGATAATTATATCGAGTTCAGTAGTTCACATTATAATTTACTCAAACACGTCTTGTAAAATCGTTTATAATAATATAACAACTGTAGACGGTGATTGGAGTTTCTCCGAGATTTCCACTCGTGTATGGTTGCGGTTGTCTACCGACTTTTTAAGAGTAGGTACCCGACAGCGTTTATCTTTTTAGTGTTTTTATTTTATTTTGTTATGTGGGCAAATAATCGATTATATTTTAATGAGATAATTTCTCTTTTATCATGCTCAAAAAAAAAAAAAATTTATTTGCTGTGTTTTGTAGACTTAAATACAAAATATAATTGCTCAACTGCAATCTGCAGTTAAATTTGTGATACATTATTGTACTTTAGCAATATTTTTAATAATAATAATGTATTATACATTATAATAGTAATTTAATTTTTAGTGGTGGTTTGCCTCATTTCTAATTAGTGACTACTGTCTATCAACGGTCACACGAAATTGTTGTGGAATTTACATATATACGCATAACACTCGTATTATCGAACCTTGACTCTCACGCGTTGAGTAGTCACGATAGTTTTTTAAAAGTTTTAATTTGAAAAGGCTGACGAGCAACACCACCGCACAACCTATCGAGGAGATCCCCGATGGCACGCGACACTACCATAGGAAGTAAAATATTCTAGTATATGATATATTTATATACACGTAGAAATTCTATCCGGTGAAACACTAATGAAAAAACGTTATATTGTTGTTGTTTCGTCGACAATAGCTGTCGTTAATTAAATATTGGTAACATTGTTATTTCGTTGTCCGCGTGCAAGTATGTGGTATTATTTATGTAACACACATTATGCTCTTTTTTCCACCAGAGAGAAAGAAAATTAATCCTATTTTCTCGTCCAATTTTCACAATGTGTGTGTTTCTGTACTGTTTGAAACAGCACTGTGCAAGTGATGAGAGCGGGACTGTTCTTTGGCGGTCATACAAGATAACAAGCGTCTGTCGGCGGCGTTGGTGTGTTGAAGCACTCGAGTTTTAAGGTACCTATTCTTCGTATAATCACACTTGGACATCATTCTCTAACAAAACATGGGTGAGAAGTCTCCCCCTATTAAAAATACCAACTAAGCTTTTCAAGCGCTGATATTCCATGTTCTGTGCGTTTGTACGTAATTTAACGATATAACAGTATTCGATTTCATACACGTGATTGGTCACAGGTTTATACGTCTATATGACACGAGTAACTTACTTCTGAATCGAACAAAGTTTAAATTAAAATATATAATTGGTAGATTATAAATATATTTTATTATATAATCATATTGAGTAACACCGAATTTGATGATCGATATGAATTATTCTCTACTGTTTTATACTGTATTTTTATTTGGTTAACTATTAAGGACTGTGAAGGAAACATAAGGACTGATTTCCTCATTATAACTAATTTTTTATTTACATTTTTTTTTTTAATCAGATTTGCATACAAGGCAGTCAATATTAACATATCACATAATGGCGAGGATAGGATCATGGTTTAAATAGCTCGAGATTGGACGGTTTTCGAGTTTTTACGATCCACATACACAAAATAGCTGAGAAACAATAAAATGTGACAACAAATGAATGAGCCAATTTTTCTCACAATAAAACAAATATAAAATATAACTTATGTTCATTTACTTGTCACCGAGATTCACTATAATTTAAAATATATAAAATAAAAAATAAAACCTAATCACATTTAACAAATACTTTATTACAAAAAATCACATATAAATTACAATTATACCGTAGGATCCGGAAAAAAAATACCCTACAAATCTTGATGAATAATCTGAAAAAGTCAAAATTTGATTATTGCTCTTTGATTTAAACTGTCCGATTAGTAAAGTATTTTTGTTTTTATATGTAATTGCAAGATAAGTAATTTATACAAACTTTTAGTGAAAAATCCTCGACACACTTACCTACACAAATTCCTCAACCAACCTTAACTCTAACGTATAATACTGTAATACAATTCGATAGTAAATATTGTGATATTAGTATTCCAGTGTAAATTAAATATATAAATATAACATATTTTTATATAATATCACAAATTTACTATAGAACAGGCTGTTTGATATGAAGTTTAAAAGGCACAAATGTGCGTAATGACAGTGTTATAAGAATATATTATATATTTTGATTTACTGTCCCTAAATTTGTTGTATCTTCTGTAAAAAGTTTCACTACAATAACAAGTATTATAAAATTATGAACCGTTTTAATTCACGTCAAAGCGCAATCATTTTATGGTTCTTTACTTTCTTTCACCATGACCTCATATCTTCTAAATGTATAAATAATATACAAACGTCATGATTTAGACATATTGTACCACATTTGTACACATTTTACAATCATCTGACTATCTGAGTTAAAATAAAATATATCACTCATGTCTATGTAATAATATATATGTAGAATAAAACTTTGGTGCATAAAATACCAAAACACATTGGAGGTATGTGTTGGAATAAAAAAAATAAATGCTTAAATCTTATATTATATTGTACAAAAAAATGTAAACATTTTGCATACTGTACATGCCAATGGAAAGAATGTTGAAACTAAACAATTAGTCAAGGAACAAATTCTGAACTTTTTGTATTTTATATAATATTTTACGCAGACAACAGTACCTATACTGTTTTACTGCATTTTAGTAGTTTTTAAACAGTTTGAGTTTTTTCTCCTAATAACATAAAATAAATAAATTCTAAAACTAGAACGTATCATCTATACAATTTGTATGGTGTATAAAACGTAATTTAACAAAATATTAGTCTAAAATTAAATTTCTTAATTTAAAATTATTTGTCAACGATAGTTACATCTTATAAAGAGAATAAAAATCATAAAATACTAGGGTAACTTCAATGTTTTCACGAAGAAAATATAATAAAAATACTACTTTCACATATTTTATGTAACTATACAGTCTATAATAATATATATAAAAAATGTACTACAGTGCACAAAATAGTGTATTTTTGTACGATTTTGAAAAAAAAAGATAGCTCCTTATACTTGGTAGTGACGCAAAAATAAAACATATTGTTATCGTCCATTAAAATTTCGTTTATGCATTAGTGACGGATTTATCAGTCATTTAGTTGGAAAATTCCACTGGAGCTCCCACCTATATTTTGTTCTGGGTACCATCTCAATTAAATCAAAATTATTTTTGAAAAGGAGATTAGGGTTACGAATCCAGGACAAGTTATTCACAAGAACAATTCTTATGTTTTTCCGTCTATCTACTATGATTTAAATCTCAAATCTAGCATTATGTATATATAAATATATATTATATAGAAGTCATCAACGTAAATCACTAAAATAAATATGCATTTCACTTAAAAGGTGTATTACAATATACAATTTTAGCAGTTCAATTTTTAAAGATTTTTTCAAAAACTATAAAATCAATATTATTATTTCGTTAAAATAGATTATACATAACAATGGTAATTATAGTAATAACAGTTTTAACTAGAGCTTAGATTTTAAGTTTAAACGTTATAATACATTTCTATTGGGAAAAGTAGAAAATTATATTTTTATAATGACATAAAAATATGACTGGTAAAATCAAACAAATTATTTAATCAATCAATTTTTAATAAGTCAAGTATACAATAAAATCAAACATCGTTGATATAGAAACCTGTATTCAAACCTAAATTATAACCAAAATGGATTATAATTATTTGTTTAACTATTAAATATTTATAGATAAGATAATATTATATGGCAGAATATAATATGATAAATGTATTTGTTTACGTTTTATTATGACTATTACAATTATTTTTAATTCAAATTTAAATTCAAATACATAATATTATCTAAAAATGTCTTAATTTTTTTTTGCATTGGTAAAAAAACATTCACGATTAAAGAAAAAAAATTAAATCACTCTGTATCCCGTTCACGTATGTGGACCTTTGAAGATCCCGCCAACGGCAATTATTAAAACTCGGGCCCTTCGACCATCTTTGACCGAAAATGCCGTTATTATATTACCGAAGGTATGGAATTTGTGCCATTACTACGATATTATTATTATTATTACTATTGTACGCTGGTATTAATGGCTCGGTGGTCGAATGTGCAGCGCGCCCGATTTCACATACTTCTCGCGTGTCTCCGAAATTTGTGGTCTCAACTTTCCAACGACCATCGTGGCCATGATGTGAAACTAAATAGCTGGTCTGAATCTCAAATGGTATAATATCCTATATTCTAATACATTGACTATGAAGAAACGAGCACATGTACTATACAAAGATAAAATAGTCAAAATTATATTATATTTTGAGCCATTAAAATATAAATACTAAGTACGGTGAATCCTCAAAAATGTTCTACTCCCATTTTTCATTTAAAAATATATTCATTAAAATTATGATTTAAAAAATAAAATTTAGTATACTTATATTAAAAACCATAAACGTTTTAAATCATTTATTAGAAGATTCATATTTCATATTTTTTTTTCAGATAAAACTAACTTTTTTACTATGCATTATTAAGACTATGTTTTTTTTATATACATATAGAATATATTATCGTAAGTAATATGTATCTAAATCAAAACCCAAAATAGATTCAAAATTATTACAATTTATGTAAGTACTACAGAATACATTTATGGAATATTATTTTCATTATATATATTATATGTGTTTAATGTATATGCAATTTATTATACCCTAACTAATTTTACAAATTATTTTATGTTGATAAATTTAAATTGATTCATATAGTTTCAAAATTAATTATTATGGACTCATTAGCTTTATTGGGTACACCAAATTAAATATCTCAAAAACAACTAATTTCAATTTAAGTTTCGATACATCAAAATTTCAATAAATAATTTTCTTAATAATTTACAGTAGGTAATAATGGTTGTTGCTCATTTTAAAATTTAAAGGATACTGCGTAAATCATTTAAAAAATATAAGTGTTTCTAAAAGATAAATTCTTTAGATTTCTAAAATTCAGAATTTGAATAAAATCATTATTACTTGTATTGGTTAGGTTTAACTTTTAACTGCAGCCTACGTTATAACGCAATATTTGCGTAACAAATGGCTTTGAGAAGAATCGCCAAAAATATCAAGTGTTTTCTTCAACAAACTAATATAATAAACATTTTTTTATATGTTATAAAAACATGATAATAAGGTACAACATTTTTATTTATAGCTTACATCAGTATACACACACAAAAAGTAAATCGACTAATTTATACATACCATACACATATTATAATACAACCTAAATATTTTGTAGTAGATGATAATATGATAATAATTTTTTCCTTGGAATAGATTTTTGAGATTAAAAAAATACGCGTGACAAACCCATTTGAACGTTCGTTAAATATTATAATGAGTTTATTCGGATTTATCGTTGTTGGTAATTTTTATTAGAGACTTGTACAATTCAAACTAATGACTATTATATTAGTAAATGACTGTTAGCATAATATATGTATTTTATATGAATCGTATAATTAACATTAATTCTTGTAATATTTACCAACATATTATATAAGTACATAATATAATGCTTCAATTAGAACATAATTAAAGCACATAATGTTTGCAAAACATTATGCTTTCAGCGTTCGTATGTAATTAAGCGATAGTTTATTTCTCCCTTATTCCAGTCTGCGGAAAATTTTATCTCAACTTATGAACGTTCATTTCCCGTCAACTAAAAAACCATGATGGAAACAGCAACAAAAAAAAAATAAAAAATCCATTAAACGCATTATACCCGTTTATTATATTGTGGTCTCCGCGTGTATAATAATAATAATATCTTGTTATTTATCGCACTAGATCAAATAAATTCTAAACTGCATTATAATAGCCGAGACCATCCAGGCCTCGTCTGTTTTCCAGTAAAATCACTGCTATAATATTATATGCTGTGATCAATATTACACGCAGACTTGGTCTAACGACTTCCAAGGCTCTCCGCCTCCACGCCTACAAAACAGCTCTAATGTCTGAGTGTTATTATGTTTTAGTAAGTTTCCATTCCATTTTCCAATAGATGTGCCAAGGAAAAGAAGGTTATTATGATATATTGTTATATTCATAAATACAACATATGTGATACTGTAATCCTCAAACGTTGTGTTTTAAGTACATGTGGTATAAATATACTCTTGTTCGGAAAACGAGTATTATGTCAAAATATTATTATTTATTTTCAACAAATCTGTATTATTATTTTTATATAATTTAAATAATTTTTTATTATTGTTTTAAAGTTTCTTAAAATAGTTAAAATTATTATATAATATAGTGCTTACACCATCATGTCTTATCGAACTTCTTGTTCTTCTTCTTATTATTATTATTATTATGTTCAACAGCTGTAACATTTATGTAAATACAACGTCTAAGATTAGTTTTAAATATTGTTCAATGAAACAATTATGATCAAATATTTTATATTTAGATGATTTGAGATTTGATAATTGATAATATGATGTCTAAAATTAATAAGTTGCATAAAAAAAATGTATTGACTATGTTTATTTTATCAACATGTGTACATCACTATATACACTTTATTAAATAATATACAAACTGAATTAACAATGTTTTCAATATGTGATGATTAAAAAAAAATAAACCATAGAAATATATTTTATCTGTAGTTATTCATCAATACGAGTTCAAATTTGTTTTATAACTACGTGAAAGCACTTCAAACACGTACACGTCTAAAATGTATGGATGTTCAAGAGGTAGAAGAAATATACACTGTATTCGTTTTACGTTATTTAATTTACATTCACCACTCCAATGACAGGAATATATACCACAAATTTCATCTTGTTTTTATAATCTGATTATAATTTTTATAACTATACTTGTCTATATATTATATTAGGAAGCTAGTTGGGCTTCTGAAAGTATATTTATTATAATTCAACATTCCATTATTTTAATTTTTTTTATTAAAAATAGTTTGAAAACATTTATAGGTATGCAGTATGTTACCATCGTCCGTCAATTATATAAATTAAATTTTAACAGTGCGACCATGCATAACGAAAACACTCCTTTTCAGGACTACCAATCAGAGTTCAATATTTACGAAACACACTACAGTCTCACTTGGAGGCTAAATTACAATCCACAAGGACACCACACGACTACAGCAGCTAGCCCATCGGGTAGAACAGATAACAGCAAAATTAATAATACCACCCCCTCAACAATAGCTTAAAAACTGTCCAAATACCAAAACAATCCGTACCGATAGTAAGCACATCAGCACACGGTCGCACACCCATAATTTACTGGTCGGTACGGAGAATAATATATGTACCAGGCATTTTCAACAATAGAATCATCATCAGTCAGAATCATCTCAGTTTTCCTGTCTATATATAATAATCAGATGCGGTTCTACGCTTTCTTTAACATGGGTGGCCACCGTAGGTATTGGTTGGACGACTACTACGAGACCCATTATCTCTCCAGTTCTCAATGAAGCAACAAATCGAAAACAAGACCGTCAACGTGAAGCACCCGCTTGCTTCGCCTGATCTGTCAGAAGAAAGCTCCATCTTAGGTGACTTATTTATAAGCAACTCCACTGGAACCCCAAGCCTAAACTCCACTTCATCCACTGAAACACCTCAAGTCATTCAACGGGATCGAATACTACCAATCATCGTGAGCTCTCCACTCTGGGCTACTGTTGCACCTAAGATCATGTCATCATTATCTCAAGACGAGCTCACTGTAAAATTCATCGAAAACAACATTAAGCTACAACTCTAAACACTCAATAAAACCGAGCTGGAGTCCTTAGGATACACCATCACTCATGTGTTCCAGTTCTTGAAAGATAGCAGGAAACTTTGAATATACATAATATGGCATCTGTGACACCCAGGATAGCAAGAGCATATTTGACATCCCTAGTCTGTTCTAAGTGAATGTCTGCGTAGAGGTCTACAAAACATCCGAACCATCTCAGTGATTAACATTTCAAGGCTTCGGCGCATTACAAACTCTAGTCAACATGAGTTAAATGTGGCAAACGACCACGCAACTCAGCCGCCAAAATACTGCAACTGCAATGGTGAGCACACAGCTAACTACCATAAATGTCCTGCCTATATCAAGGCCACCATTGCGAAGAAACTGAATCCTATCCTTCATACTGCTATATCCGCTATATCGAATTACATTATTCTGCAGAGTGTATATACTTATTATTATGTAAAATAAACTATGCAGGGGAGCTGGCAAACTGCTCCATCTGTATTTTCGTCCCCTTTCGATAACATAAAAAGGTCCTAGACATGCGTGAGTATAAATATTATAATCAATAAATTATCACAAGTTTAATTTGTTTAATTTTTATCAGTTTAAACATTTTAAAGATTATGAAGTGGTGTAAACTAAAATGTTAATAAAGTGTAAATATTTATTGCTATTTTATATTATTAATAGTAAATTATATAATATTACAAAATCTTTTTTTGCAATATTTTAAGGCATAACTGTTATATTATAACATAAAAAATAAGTAAAATAATATTTTATATAATTTACATTTAAGTAATGCTATGTTCTATATATATTGGAATATACGTTCCTTCAGATCTAGATGGTCAAACAAATATTTATGTAAAATGTTTTATTTCATTGTAAAGAAACGTTATACATATTTATGAACATTGTCTTACGTATTCCGATTAATCAATGAGAATATTAAGTATGTTGTTAAAGAAAATTAAAATCCTCTTTAGGAAAAATTTCAATATTAGTTATTACCACTCCAAACTTGCTGATGAGAGGTCTATAGGAGAGGTGTAATATTTTTTTTTTTTTCACTTTACCAACGAAGTTTTTAAGGCAACCAAAGTTTTTGGATTACTACCACACAGAACGTCACACACCCCAACATGATTTATCGTTTTGCGACTTTCAATTATTTTCTTACCAACCATGTAGGTCTGTGAAACATCTAATGATGCGAGAAAATCATAATAGATTTTAAACATCCACTGTGACTTGTAGAATTTTATGAACAGCAATTGATTTTTTTTTAATTTATATTTTTTTTTTGTATCCGAGTTTTTACATGGATGATTTCTATTTTATAATATCAAATCAGGAAATATTTAGTTTAAAATCAAACAAAAATTAAATTATTTTTAAAAATATTTTTATCCATGATGTGAATAATAATATGGTACACAGTTCAAAATAAAGAAAAAATCAATATTCATGGCCAATCAACTAAAAACTTCTTATTTTTCTAGAAAGTTACATTTGTAAAATTTGTATAATGCTATCATAAAAAAGTCTGTTTGATCATTTTTAATTATTAGAAATATTAAGAATCGATGTTATTATAGGTTTAAATTCAAATTGGATTATTAAAGTCAGTATTGTACTATTTTTATAATTTTTCATAAATTTCTACTGATTACACAATTTTAAATACACATTAAATAACATCTAATCAATGGTATTATAATGTAATCTTGCTTAGATGAAAATAATTTGTTTATAAAATTAGAAATCTATATAATTTTAAGACTAATATTCTTTATTCTAATATATTTCAACGAATTTTCTTCTCCATAATATAATAATATAATAATTATTTTCTACAAAAAATAAGACATTCTTCAATAAAGATATCCATTATTTAATTACAATAACGTACTTATTATTTAATTAACTCAAAATAGTCAGCAATATAAAGCAATTATATTCGGATTGGTGAAAGAGAATGTTATGAAGAAACAGCTATATAGTGAATGAATAAAATAGTTCTGAACTATCGAGGTTAAAATTATTAATTTATAAAAATAAAGCAAGCCATTGTACATAATTCATTTCACGTTTCCAAGTAATTTTAATAAATAAATCACAAGTTTTCGGGAGTTTTGCGTATATAGGTTACGCATATCACTTTATTGGTAATAGTAATGAATGTTTGAACTACAAAATGTAATATTTTTATGTAGGTGTACCAGTGAATCAGACACTATATGATATAATTTTTTAGCACTAGACGTAACAAATTTATTAAAATATTTATATGTTTATTCTTATTTAGTTTATTTTTACAATAGCTTATTTTGGTAGGTTTTCTTGTAACCCATATTCTTTATAAAACTATGTGTAAACATAAAAGAAAATTAAACGATAGAAACCATTGAAACAAGTTTTTAATTCAGTATTTTTTTTTTTTTTTTTTTTTTGTGATATACAACTAACAAATATTTGACCATTGACTATATTACAATAATAATAATGCAATGAAAAAAAATAACCTATTTTGTCTCTCTTTATTTTTGTCAGTTTCCTGCTAATTTTTCCACAAATATATAGCAGTTATAACTTATAAATTATAAGTTCATATTACGATGAATGACTTTTACCTATGAAATAATCTAACCTACTCTTGACTACTAGGTGTATGATTACAAAAGGGAATATAACTATAGCAATAATTACTTAATAATCTCAAATCTATCAAATACTATAAATACTAAATGATTCGTTTGATTTTCGCTAGTATAATGGTCACAATAAATACCATGTAAAAAAAACATTTGTGTGGATTTAATTTTAAAAATGTATCTGATAATTATGGAAACTTTAAATGCATAATTTGTGGTGCATCAATGATGGTTCATTATTCTGGAAACTAAACAAAAATATCGTATAATATTTATTAGGTTTCATACTACGACATTAAGTTTTGTTCAAACCTTTTAGCCACAATCATACGCTTAAAATTAAATTTATTCTAGTAGGTTTACTCAATAATGACATTAGGTATGTCATGACATAATTAATAGCATTAAACCTGGCAATGATTTGAATTTGGAAAATTATTTATTGTTATGTCCTATCACATTAACGCGGGCTGGTCATATTTTAATCATTGCAGTGGGTCCTGAATGGCTATCTGACATACCAGGAATTATTATCATGGATATTGCGTGGTACCTACTATAATTATTGTTATTATTATGGTTATAATTACAACACTAGTGTTACACTCATAAATCGTGTTAAAATAATATGTGGTATATACCTATAAATACTCTGGTTCTCTTAACAAAAGTGAAGTAGAAAAACATTGTAACATTTTACAATATTTTCACGGATTTCAAACCCTAATGAATGATTAATCAGTTGAGTTTGGTCCAATTAATAAATTACAGGTATTTCAGAATAAGCAATCCATTATTATTCTGATGATAAATGGCTAAAACAAATTGTATATTATTTTTATTATTTTTATTTTAGTTGGTTAATCATTGTCAGGTAAACGGTTTTCGGAGAAATACGTTTTCGATACTGTAAGCGCAAGGAATGAATAAATAATAAAACGTTTTAATTCAATTTGCATACCTTGGATGATATCCAAAATGGTATTATGTCCAGGTCCAACACAGTGCCAAGATAGTTTGACCGTTCCAATCATCCGTGAAAATCTATCTCAATAGGTTACAATATTTCCTTTTTGTGCACCCATTCACGCCTTGGCTTGTCTACTTTCTTTGTTGTATTTTTTTGCAATCGTTTTATAGTTCAAATATTGTTTTATTCTTCTAAAACGCCAAGGTTATAAACTTGATGCTGACTTTCAGATTTGAAAAGAAATTAAATGAATCTACTAAAGATTATTTTTATTGTGTGTGTTTTATGATGAATCAAAACCTATAACAGAACTTACTTATAAGACATATTGCTTGATAAACATTTATTTTTTCAATTCATAATAAATTATTTGAACAAAATATAAAATTATATTATATTTAAAAAATAATTATGAAATTGTATGATAATTTTTGAATTTTTCATAATTTAATAGAACTGTCCTTATCTATTATAACAGCTGATATAAATTTCATTAGATAATTAATAAAAAAGTATTTGTAATACATTTATTTTACACGTAAAATTTACGGAAAATACTTAAAGGATTAGGTGGTAAAATATAATATAATACAAAATATTTTATCACTTTACTTTACAGTATACAAAGAAAATCTATTTTTTGATTAAAAACATTATTAAATTGTGTGTTTTATATTCATTTATAATACAATCTATTATATAACCATGTTGTCTATGATGTCGTAAAATTATATTGATAGACATTTTATTGATATAATTAATAACAAAAGGTAATTAAAAACCTATTTTATATTTATTATTTGTTAACTTTGTATATAATCTTAACTATGTAATATTTTCATTTAATGTTATTGATACATCATACAGCTAACAATTTATTATGTGATCGAAAAAAATATGGTAACTATGTTAAATCACTGAAACTTTACAAAACCGAAACATGTTTAATGACTCACCCTTTATATTTGTCATTATTACCTTATATACAGAATTCAATGTGTTTAAATAAGTTTTAACATCATTATATGACCAGACAATCGTTGGCCATTGCAATTAAATAAGATCACATTTATACATGGCAAATTTTTAATAAGCTGTAATGTATTTAACACGAACATTATTGATAACAATCATTAGATAGAGTGTAATATAATAATTTTATTAAAACACTCAAGATTAAAAACCTCAGCACACGTGGTTGGAAATGAAAGATAGGTAAGAATAGAATGGGAAAAAGAAACTTTGGTACATTTGATCAAGTTAAGTGCCTTCGTTTTTAGAAATCTTTCTATGATTGATAGCAGTAGAAAACTTTTGACGGCTGAATGAACGAAACCAGCGGCAGTTAGTTACCCTCCTGCATGCCGATCTACTTTGAGTTTATAGAAGAGATATTGTTATAAATTCGACAATAAGATTTATGTTAAATGGCTGAGAGTGTAGTAAGAACCGTAGTACGATAATGCTTCTTTTTTTCCGACAGGAAGCACAAGACGTGAAACGTTGTAAGGAAAACTTTCTTCATCGATTATCCAGTAATACAACGGCGACGTGATTTTATGATCCTTGAGCCAGGGATTACCATGCCACTTCCGGTATTTTTTTTACTCTGATTATGCAAACATCTAATGAAAGTTTGTATATTATAGTTAAGTTGAAGGTGAATCCAAAATTATTTCCATAATTTTTATCTACAGTGTAAGGCTTAGGTATACATAAAAATAATAACATTATTGTAAATCATGTAAATTACATTTAGCTTAAAATATTTATATGAAGGTATCTGACATATTAATAGATAATATCATATAAAGCATGTTATGCTTATTTTATTATTTATAAAGATGAGATAAGACGATTTTATTTAATTTAAATATCAATAAAATCAATAAAATATTAGAACATTGTAAATATTGTAAATTATATTTTATATAAGAGTGAAATTCATACTCGAATAGAACATTATCTACAACATTTAAAAAAATAAAAATCATGATTTAAATTTTATCAGGGAAATTTAAATTTCTGATTTATGTTTATTATTCTTTTAATCTATTCTGCTCTATAATATTTACTTCTTATTTTTAATATTTCAAAAAGAAGGGGGATAAGAAGATTGAAAATCTAAAACACTGTAAAAGTGTTAATAATAACAAGCATTATTTTTCATAAGTTAGTTTATTTAGTTATGCCCATTATAAAAAAGCTAAGGAGATAAAATAAGTGACTAAAATACTCTAAAAGTATTTACTGAAAAAGCAGTATTACGTTGTCAAAAAAGCTTACGAAAAAAAATGGATTTCATATTTTCATTTATTTTTTTTTAATGAAAAATAAACATTTATATATAGTTTTAACTTGAACCTTAATACGATATTCTTAGAAAAAAAATAGTATCTTATTCGATCATTGCATTATTCACAAATTTCCTAAAAATTGTTTTTATATTTATGTTTATTTCAATAAAAAATGGTCGTTACAAGATTTCAGTGTTTAAGCATATAACTAATAAATAATATATATTTATATGTGTGTGTGTGTGTGTGTGTGTGTGTGTGTGTGTGTGTGTGTGTGTGTGTGTGTGTGTGTGTGTGTGTGTGTGTGTGTGTGTGTGTGTGTGTGTGTGTGTGTGTGTGTGTGTGTGTGTGTGTGTGTGTGTGTGTGTGTGTGTGTGTGTGTGTGTGTGTGTGTGTGTGTGTGTGTGTGTGTGTGTGTGTGTGTGTGTGTGTGTGTGTGTGTGTGTGTGTGTGTGTGTGTGTGTGTGTGTGTATCATATAAATATAGTAGAATTCAGAAGCATTTTAATTCTTTGGTAATACACTTAGAAATTCCAAAATACCGATTCCCACCTCCTCGATGACTTAGAAGTTAGAACTCATTTCAATCAAAATATATCTTAAACAACACTAACAGCTTGAAAAATGTTTAAACCAAAATCTAATAATCAGCTACAAGTTATCTAAGCAAATTAATGTGATTTATAAATTAATTCAGCAGCACTTGACTAAAATATGATGAATCTGCAGTGGTAGGTACATACATATCAATGAATTGTTATAATAGAGTAATAATTTATAACGGTACTCCTCGACAGTCACTTTATCAATAAGTAATTGTATAATTCAAACAGGAGTAAACAATAATTTGATCTTATCTTGTAAATTTGATGAAAACGCACGTTAAATCCCTAAGGATCACTGTGGTGGTATTGGAAAAAAACACTTTTCCCCGATGAAACAATAATGATCAATAGTCACACGTAAATAGCGAGCTTAGACGGTGTAACATCAAACGGCGTATAGCTTTCGTGTATAAAAGCTTGTCCTAATCACAAAATAACCGCTGCAAAATAAGATTAGGTTGTATGTTATAACATGAAACGTATATAACCTCAGTGAAAAGGTCATATATTAAGTCGATCAAACACAACCACAGCGATTAAAATCACGATCACGTCACCCAGTAGAACATACTGTAAAATATAGTGTATATTATATATTTCATATTATATTTTATAAGTCACACACATAGGTAATTTTATAATAACGTTATAATTATTATGGCGTGTTTAGAATCCAATTTTACGCTGTCAAAGAGGATACAAAACGTGACGAATTCAATCAAAATATATAATTTTATGCAATATATTTTAGACGTCGCAGTCGGAAAGTCGAAATTGCAATACATGGTAACACGTATACTGTAGTGTAGGACGTACAACACCAAATCCATTTAAATTCTTCCGGGGATGCGTTGTTTGACGGTGACATCAAGCAAGCTTAATTTTAAGGTTTCCGTGCGTATGTGTTTATAACTATACTACAAGTTATCACTAAAAGAGGCATAGAAACTTATTCATCTCTGCCTAACCATTTTCTTCTTGATTTTCCCTCATAAATATCCACAAATTTGTCGTACACGTAAATAGTTTGTTAATACAAAAGTAAACATTAAACTATACTGGTAAATAAATACTATTGTTCTTTCTTTTTTTTTTTTAAATGTAATATCATAATACAATTATTACTAAAGTTGTATTTGTATTTACTATAAAATTAAAAAGAGATTAAATCTTACTCATTCCATTAGATACTTAAAAATTTCACTAACCAAGCTGCAATTATTTTTTCTGGTGACAAAAAATCTCAGCGAAAATATCCTCAAAAATCGTCTTAAAACCAAAATATTTTACTATAAATATCCATAACCATAAAATTTGTTAAGAGTAAATTAATTTAATTTAAGTTATTCAGACTAACTATTTTTAATTTACAATTACTTTAGATAAATTACTATCATTCTTCCACGTACGTCTATTCGCAACTTATACAATAAAGGATAAATATGAATTAATACTAACGTGGAATATTTCGACATGGCATATTTCTGGATATTTTTTGTTGTTAAAACAAATTTTTTTTATAATTAATGTGATTTTTCGTTGATCATCGTATAATAAGTTTGCTAAAATTATTATTAAATTTTTTTTAAATGTATTGATAATAGATTAAGGCGTTTTAGGTATTGATATTTTAAATCGTAAGTTTTTTAAATTGCAACTTTTAAATGTAAACAAAACCTATAGATTCAACAAATATAATGTAATATGTCCTAGTTAATAAAATAAGGGTAAGAGCTAACATTGTTAGTTGAAAATATACAAGTGGTTGGCGTACTCAGAAATAAAACATAGACGTTTTCGTTAAGTTCAGATAGCTTAAAAAAAGTAATGGTGGAGTTGATTTTCAGAAACTATGCATTGTACTACAGTATTAAAAATAAAACACATAAAATAAGTATGTCTTAATACAAGTAGTATTTTCTACAAATTAAATTAAAATACGTAATCAATTTGATATTTTATTCGTAAAATATTCAATTTATAAAGAAGATTAGATTTTTTAGTTTGATATTTTCATTACCTGGTTCTTATGAGATCGATATAAATTAAAGTAATTCGTATATACTCGTATTATAAAAACAAATTAATCATCTTATTTATACTTCAGGGAGGTTCGAAAATTCTATCTACGCCACTGAGGAAAATGTTTTTTTTATATATTATGAACGTCAGCTTAAAATTAAACGGTACGAATGTTGCGGGTTGGTAGTAAAGTCTACGAGGGCGTAGCGTAGCGAAAATCTTAATTAAAACCGTTATATAGAGCTAAGGACTAGTTAAAATTTAGGGCCATAAAAGTATAACAGTAGATTTATTACCACCCTCATCCCCCTTACCAACGATACTACCGCCAGCTGGTGACTTTTCGAATACCATGGTTTACATCGACGCGTGGTGGTGTTGGTGGTGACGACGACGTATAATAAAAACTCACCCTGACTTAAAAAAACATAACTGCTAAGACGTTGAATCTAATTGTTTTGTCTTCACTTACCGACATAAATGATTAAAATGATTATTACTTATGTTATATTTTATATTGTATTATTATTATAGTAATTATTACGTTCCGACGACGATAATAACGATTAACGACTACGATGGTAAATACATATGTAGGTATATGAATAGCCTACAACGAAATCACACGTGAAAATCTAATTTTATTTAAGCTCCTCGACTACCAATGGAGTATAATTGACCCATTCACTTTATTTTTATTTTATATTTTCATTCTTTTATGTATAAGAAAAAGAATTGCTGTTGTTCTTTCGTTCTACGGTTCTACCAGTTATCCCGCTGAAACCTGTACAATAAAAGAATCTCCTCCTTTCCCTTTTTCTTTTGCGAATTCACAAATAAAATAAAATTTCAGCACTTCAACGCTGCCGCAGCACTCTACATGCACTTTACGAAAAGTCAGAAAATGATTATTGCTTTGAGTTTGCGTAAGACCATCAAAATATATATACGTATCACCCCGTAAGTACCACACTAGTCTATAAAAATATTATGAAATAGTAATTTATGGTAATTGACCGACGACAAACCAGCTATGCGCACCAAAGCCATTCGTTATGTACAAATTTGCAGTAATTCAAAAAGATTTAATATTAATCTTTAATCTTATAAAAATACATGTTAACAAAAAATAAATAAAATAAAAAACGATTTAAAAAATATATATATGTATTCAACTACGACGCAAATGCAATCATTGGAAGATTTTATTGAATTAACGTGTTGCAGTTCTCATATTATGCTGTATTATTATTTCTTGGCTATATATATAAATTATTAAGATAACAAATTAATTGTAACTTTCCATAATATAGTATTTGATAAATTATCTATGAAAATTTGTGGTCGGTGTGTTCCAGTTGTTCAGCAACCATTTCGATACTATTCTATCAGAAAAATCGGTAGTAGATGGGTATATTTATGAATACCTGAATTTCTTATTAATATCTATTACGAAGAATTATTATGAGTTATTATGAGTTTATGATGAATAAAATGCATCATTACTATTATGATATGTTTAGAATATCATATTTGATAGTGGTGCTAAGGGCTGTTTTAGTTTTTTATAAATTTAAACCAGTTGTTTAAATATATTACAACGGCTTCACAATCGGTGTGTTCTATTATTAGGTAACTAAAATTTCAGGTATATCAGTAATCAAGTGTTTAAGTGGGTATACCCATACACAAATTTCACTAGAAAGGGACTAAAAGTTTTTAAGTGCTTTTGTTACTATTGCTCGGTTCATTAAGATGATTTAGTTTCAAAACCTGAAGTTATTTAAACAATAAGTTAAAATATTGCATAAATATTTAATTGTTTATTATTTTCTTGAAACATTTTTAAAAACAATTGTAATTAGTAATTACCAACACTTATAGCTACTTCATTCCCATTAAAATGAAAAAAAAAATAAAAATATATCTAACCTAAAATAGTTTTAAGCTTAATATAATATGTTGTGACTACTGACTCATGAGCGTAATCTATTTCAAAAATAAACATTAACTATTACACAAAGAATATTTTGTATTTTATTATTAAATCAAACTTGAAATTGTATCTATTTCCTTATATTTACCTAACCTATATTTAACCCATATTTTACGCATAGTGAAACTGCGTTAGAAAAATAACCATAACTTACCTACAAATTTGATTCAACAAAATATTTAATGTCCTTGTGTAAACTATTAAGTAACAAATATTATTATTATTATATTTTTATTTTATTTTTTTTAAATAGTTTTTGTTCAATTACATTAATATTATGATATAAATATTATGAATATACAACATTCATTATATTATTGAACAATACTATTAATACAATCTATTTTATTTAACAAACTTTCTTTTAAAATATACAAAAATAGAGATTACATTTGTAAGAAAATAGATTTAAAATTTTGAAGTAAAAAAAAGTATCGAATATTATACGGATAATACAATTTTGTATAATTGTACGTTCAAACTATGTACGAGTAGGTACCTGCTAAAATACATAATATTATACTTCATTATACATAACATAGTTTTATAAAATAAAATTTAAAATATAAAAATAAATTACTACTAACAATATGGATTCTGGGTTTTAACTAAAATAATTTTAAACATGTCTTTGAACCAAAATTTAGTTTTGTGTGAGTTAATAATTAATATTATACACTATGGTGATATGGTGATTCATTTTGTGAGTGAATCATTATTACTACAATATAATAATTTCGGAAATCTATTAAAAAAAAAAAAAAAATGCCCTTTTAATGCTTCTTACTATAATGCTTTATATTTTCCGAAAAACTCTCTTAACACATTTATTTTTAGTTGTTGACCTTTGAATTGTCCACGAATAAGTTTGTCTATAAATGGTGGTGCAGCTTATACCCCTTGTGGTAAGTGTTTGTGTGTGTATGTGTGTGCGCGTGCCTGCGTGTGTGTTGATTACACAGCTTAATGGATTGTATCGATTATATTTCTTGCATCAGTCTATCAGTTGAGTGCTTAAGATGGCAATAAGGGCAGACAAGTATAATAATATTGGGCTTGACATATATGATTGTTTGCTTGTGTATACGACTAATAACGTAAATTCGGCTTTTACCTTTTTTAAAGTAAAAAGTATAAATCATGATTTTAATTTTTTTTTTTACATAATATTTGAATCACATATAATATAGCTGTTTTAAAATTCATAAAACTTTGACATGCTGACCAAATTAATTTTTCCAAAATGAATTGATTTTAAGATTTTATATTTTTTTATAGGTTATTATTATTTTAATATCAACATGTGACTTAAAAAAAAAAAAAAAAATAATTAAAAATAATGGCTCAGATTATTTGTATATCCTGAATGTTCCTGCCCAACTCCAGTGAAAAATGTATAATATTTTTATGCAAATGTTATTTATTTAGCACATAATAGACAGCATAAAACATGTCACAACTTCTACGCATTTGGCATCATGACGTGTGTCCAGATTTACTTATATCACAAATTAAATTTATTGGTATTTTTCCAATTAGAATATTTTGCAACTTATAATATTAACTTCCATTTATATGACTGGTTCTACAACTCCAACGTTTTCTTAGTTTCCTGAAACATTTGTCCTTATACATATATGTCCCCGATCCTACCTTAAGCAAAATATTTTAATTTTCAAAAAATAAGTTAGTCTTATCATAGAGTTGTATATATGAGTTAATAATAGTATAACTTTTTTAGGTAATTGAGAAGCTACTTCAGCAGTTATTAGGTCAAAGCCTGGGGTTTTTTTTCGAGCAGATATTTTGTCTATGGTATATTTTACTTCACTTGGTCGTATGTGTTTGGGAGGTAGATCCATTGGTAATGGACAGAGTAAAAAGTGATTTACTTTGTGAATTTGACTAGTGGAGAGAGTATCGGCGTTTGGTTTAAATGTAGAGTCCAGATGGTGACGGAATATATTCGATTTTTCAGTGTCGTTTATTGCCCACGTTCCATCTGCACATATGAATATAAAATAAAATTAGACCACTAATATTGTAAAAAAAAATTGTAAATATATATAATTGTAAAGCCACAACTTCTAAAGCCAATGGCCTATGTTGCCGAAGCTATAATCAATAAAAAAAAAAAAATATTTAATTTTATGACAAAATACTTTATAATAGTTTAACCAAAGATCGACGGATTGAACCCATTTTCTAAATATAATATTTTATTATTACATTTTTTCACAATTTGCATTAAATTTTTTAATTTAAAATTTAAATTCTGTAAAATATAATTATTTCAATAAATAAATTATCACTTAATGATATCTTTAGAAAATAACCAACTTTGACATCAAATTTATATATTATAGTGAAATTATTAAGATTAAAAATAAAGAATAACCTTTGAAACTAAATGTTTTTTTTTAATATTCAAGTGACCGAAATGGAAAAGTTTTTATAGATTTTTTTTTTTGAAAATACTTGTGTTTTCAACTTTTCCTGAGGATTTTAAATTTACCTCTATTCTTTTTTTTTATTCTCAACAACTCAAAAACATTAAACATACACGAGGACATTGGAACATCTGTAGTTGTTCTTTAATTTGAAATAACTTTAAAGGCTTTGTTTCATTTCACACCTGTTCTGCCTAAAAATATTTCCAAATCGGTTGTATCAACTAGAAATATTAAAATATACATAAGAGCTTTATTTGTGTGTATCAAGTTTAGTATTTTCCGAAGCTATAAAGATAATATTTTAATATCACTGTTTCTTTTTATATATATATAAGAAAATATCTATTTGCAGTGTTTAGAAAGAACGTCGTTCATGAACGCATGTTCACACATTCACGTTCATAATTAGTGAACGATACGTGAACGTCGATCATTTTTTTTTTAAAATAGAACGTGAACGTGAACGGCGTTTATATTTTTAATGAATTTGAACGATTTTGAAGACGCTCAATTTATTTACTATTTAATAAATATAATATGTATATAATTTAGATACTTTAGAAAATGTATATGCTCTAAAGTCTAAATTGTTTTTATTTTTGGGTTGAGACCTATATGTTTATGGGTTTTTATACAAACTGCTGGTAAACTATTTATAAACAAAAAATTAGATGAACGACCATATGAATGCGTTCATTTTTTCAAAGAACGTGGACGTGAACGAGTTCCTTTTTCAAGGACTGAACGTGAACGAATTCATTTTTTTAGTGAACGTTCCGAACACTGTCTATTTGTTTTATCTAATAAAATGACAAATAGTTTTGTATACACTTATTTCCATTTCTTTAAAGTTACAAAATAGTGAAAAAGTGTCTTCTAGTTCATTTTATTAATACCTACATTTACATACGTACATAGATGTATATTTTATTTGAGGACCTGGGGGACAACAACGAGACATCTCCAATAAACTAAATTTTTCAGGAGGAACAAAACACATCCAGATATGTTTGGATGTTGCATCAAATAATCAACTAGATACCTCCATTCATTTAATATCCCAGTATCTACTATCTATATAGAAGATTTGGATATGTCTTCTGGTTAATGTGCCAATCGATATGTTTTTCAGGTCTTCATTTTTTCTCCTTGTATAGTTAATCCGGTGTATTTGTTTCAAAAATTGAATACTTTTCTAATATTTTAAAATAGTTAAATATTAATAATTTAAGTAAAAATATTAAATTAATAGTGTTTAATGAGCTATAATAAATTAACAATGGATATTTTTAATCATCATGTATATTGATATTATTATATTATTAATACATCTTGTAGATTACGAATAATATTATGTATTTATATTATAATTTATAATGTTATCAATTTGAAATGCTTAACGTGTTTCAGGTATCATGGATCCGACATCGGGATATACATCTCCTTACTGCAGGAAGATACACATATACAAGTGATCAACGGTTCGAGGCCATTCATGAACCACATTCAGAAAACTGGTCGTTAAGGATAAAATATCCGCAAAAAAAAGATTCTGGTATTTATGAATGCCAGATAAGTACAACTCCACCCATAGGACATCCAGTATACTTAACTGTGTTAGGTAAGTCACCATTAATCTAATATGTTATAATACAAATTTTAAAATATTAAAATATGTAAAGGTAGGTAGGAATTTTATGAAACATACTCTGTATATCGCAAAGGTAAACATGACCTAAATTTTTTTACATGCTTAAATAATAAAATAAAATACAATATATTTAGTAAAAGTTAATTTTTGAAAAATATGTACCAAACATTTTTTTTTTTTTATAAAGTTATATTAAATTAACTTATTTTTGGGCAAAATCATATTTCTCACATACATTACGAATATCTACTTACAAAACTAAATTATATCTAACTCCGAATCGTATATTAAGAGATAAAAGTGGAAACTATTTATTTTCTAGCAGTGTATTACTTTGTTTTTATTTTTTGTATCTATATACATTTTTTAGCATTAAAAATGTTGAGTTGTGATAATATGCTGTATACTGTGTAATCTTCTACCGATAGAAAGTTGGATTAAACATATTTTAGATAATAGTTTATTAGTAAACCTTTACAGTTTAAAATATTTAGTTTTTTAATTTAAGTTTTTTAATTATCAGACATTTAAACATATTTACAAAATTATAATTAAAAGTTGAAATTACATTTTAACACTGGTAAATTTAATGTTCAAGCTTATTAAATAGGTATTCTATGAAATCAAGTTTTAATGTTTTAAAAATAAAAACATTCACATACGTTATCTTATTTTTATACTTACAGCATTTTTAAAACAATATAGTTTATTCATAAGAAACTTAAATAAACTGTAATAATTAATGAAGTAATACGATTATAATGATTAATATTATTAATAAATAGACTCCAAATATAATTAAATTAAACAAAAAATGTATAATATGACCTTAACTATCAACAATGACTGTCTCAACAGAATAATATATTATACATTTTTTTTCGTCTAACAAAATATTTAAAGTAATTGACCTTTAATGATTCTATTCATAGCCCGATTAATAAAAATAAAAAATATCTTTCAAATTGTATAATACAAAAATCATCATCATATTATGCTAGTTACATGTAGGCATGTAGCAGATAAAAAATTAGGTTTAATTTATGATCAAAAATATTTGGCATAGTTAAGATGACTAAAAGTACTATAAAAAGAAATAGCTTACAAATATAAATATTAGCTTTCAAAAATTGCCGTTCAGTTGTAATAATTACAATTTTTATTCACTAAAAACTTTTATTATTAACTTACTTAATTAACACTAAGAATTGAATTGAAAATCCTGTTTAATAAGAAAACATAACTGCTGAATTGACTTTTCTAAATTAAAAGCATTATAACTTTTTAATACACAATAAGTACTACCTACAAGTATGCATAATAAAACGTAATGCAATAATACTATAATGTATTATTTACCATGAATTAATATTAAAAAACATACTTTTAATACAATTATGGTAATTGTATAGAATCTATTAGCGTATATTTTATTAAAATTATTTTTTTTAAATACTATCATCACAAAATTCTGACATACATAATACTCGAATTTAGAAAATAATATCTATTAATCACCATTATAATTTCATTAGTTAAGATTATTAAACCTTGGTATTCCATAAGTTAGTAAAATATATTGCTTTCTAAATTTTAAATAAAAACGTGTCCATCGACTTGTATGAATGATAGACCTGTTTGCTATATATCGATTGACAATAATTTAATGTGACTGTTTGATCACTTCGTGGTTGTATATACATTTTGTGATAGTATGTAGATCGATTGAAAAAAAAACCCAACTGGTCTGAATAGTAAGCATTGTATAATACATTTTATTCATCGATATTCCTTTTCTATCTACGAGTACTAACCTAGAAAATAAATGATGCGTTAATAATATTGAATATATATTATATAGTAATATAATATATATATATATATATATATACATACAATGGATAACACATATATCTGTTTAATACATAGGTAAAGTATTATAGCGAATTATTCAATAAAGAGACATACATGACATCCACCATACGGTGAAACGGACACTTACTTTCTTAATTTTTAAACATATATTCTATAACGAAATAGGTACTCGTCATCCCTGTTTACTACAATATACTATTACTGTGTTGTTGAAAAAGGAAATTTAGTATCTTTGTGATAAGTTATAAATGTAATTATATTTCTTATAAAATAAATAACGTGCAACAATAATTATTTATTTTGTATTTTTATGTATTAGTCCGAGAAAAAAGATGTTTGGGCATACTAAAATTATTTTTATTTTTATATTTTACTACAAACAAATTTAAGGTAAAGAGTTTTCCAAATTTTATGAGTTAATAAATTTATCGATAGTAAATTTAGTTTATTATCTCGAAAAAGTTATTTTTCGTTTTTATCAATAGTTTTATTTTAAAACGCTTATAAATAAGATAACACACGCACTTCATTGTAAAATCAATACATTTATCGCTCCACTTTGAATCTAAAAAGCTAAATTTACTTTTTTGGTGATTGACAAATAATTTTTTCTACAAATCTATATTACTGTACATAAAACAAACCTATATGTTAATTTGGTAGGTGTATAAAACATATTATAAATGATATAATATCAAGAAAACTTATATTTGTATTTCAATAATACTTTAATATTAATAATAACATAATAGCAGATTATAGTCGAGTAATATTGAAAACAATATATATTATGTATTCGAAAAATGTTTCAAATGTTTTAAAAAAACCTATACCATGAAATTATATATTTGTACATTGACGACTATTGAAATGTTTTTTATAAAAGTCTATTTATTATATTCGTTAAAAACGTCTCTATGAAAACACATACTCTGAGTGATTTATCAAAATATTTAGCGACACAATAGAAATAACAAACGATTCTCGGCATTTAAATAAAATTAAATCGTTGTAATGTTTGTAGATATTATGTACGTCGATATGAATAAATCTATGTATACTTTATAGTGACATGAAAACACGAGCACGGAGGGAGAGCAAGTTGAATGTAAATTAGGAGACCCCCGTTATCCGATTAAACAAACTGCTTGTGAGTCAGTATTATCGTATGGGGACACACGACCGTGACTCAGATTCTCGGAAAACTTTTTTTACGTTATATCTTTTTTTTTCACTAGATAAATTTGCATGTGACGATATAACCTGGTCTCATGGGATGAAGTAAAAAAATGCAATGCGAAAAAAAGTTTTCTTTGGTTTAATGTAACCAATAAATCTGACAATAACTTATATATGAGCGGAGTCTTTCAACAAAAAAAATGATCATTCACAAATTTATGTTAAATAACTTTTGGGCAGTACCTAATTAATATATTAGTATGGTTTATAAAAAAAAATCAACTGAACTATTCAAAATGAGTATGCTAATTTATCAGATTTTTAACTAAAATTTGAAAAAAAGACAGTATAAAATATATATAATTGTATTTATATTCTTTATATTTAAAAAATATACCCATACCATTAACTTTAAGAGTTGAAATTTAGTAAGACCAATTTCACTGTTTGATTTGCATGTATATTGTATACTGTATGTTGTTAGAGTTTTTGTATGTAATTATCTATAGATTAATTTATAAAATCTCATTGAGCTGAATAGAAATTAATTCAAAATTCACTGCATTACGATTGTAGGTAAGGATAAATTATTTAATATTACCAAAATTATACAAAATATATATAACAATTTATATAATATTACAATAATATTTTGAAACGCATTTGAAAATTTAAATCCAACTTTTGTTGACCTTTTTCACGAATATGTTTTTTCTCGGTATTATAATAGGATACCATAAAAATACACAATAAACAAATATACAATTCTAATTTAGTAAACGCATGTAGGTACCAAGGAAAAATACAGATTTCAAAGCAAATTTAAAAGAAAATAATTTCTTATTTAAAATAAGAAATTCTATATCAAGGAAATAATTATTTTAGGTGGCTATGTCCTTTAAATAATTTTTTTAAATTGTAATTATATTAGCCACTTCATTATATAGTTATAATCATCGAATTGTTTTTACTATATTCAGACCAGAGAGTGATCGATAAAAAAAAAACGATATTGTATATATTATAATATTATTGTATTTTTTCGTTCAAATAAGAACTTTACCAACTAGAATGCTTTCCAAAACTAATTTTAACTTAAAACAATAGTTAATACATACTATATAATATATTTCCTATTTTTGGTTTATCACGGTATTAAAACAACGAATTGTGATGACTGATGATAACATATTATTATTTGTTACGGCATAAGTAATACTGATTTTGACGTCTTGGATAATCGGTTTTCTCGAAACGACTGGAATGAATATCCGATCAATGCACTAAAACATATCGAGCTGTTGCAATGTAAGCACTAATAATTCGGTTTATTTCGACATGCACAATACAATAATATACGAACGCCGTAATCGTGAATTTAATTTTGCTAGAATAACGGTATTCGCGATTCACACACACCTTCTCAGAGGTATAAGCATGTATAGATACATACATACATACATACATACATACATACATACATACATAGTAAGAATATATCCGATGCACTATCACACATTTATTATTATAATAATGGTGTCGCAGCCATTTAACTTGCCAGGGCCTTCGGCTTTATATTAAGTGTCGTGAACCAAAATCAATAGGTAAAACCACTCCGGTGAACTGGACAGGTAAACGTATACCTAGATATATATATATATTTTTTTTTTTCGATGATGCCCCGGGAACTGCTAATATCTAAATACTATATTTAGCGGCATCAAATTATATTACCTACATACCTATAGTATATACCATAATGAATAATGGTATTAGATAATATAAAATTTATTATAAATTATAGTATATTGACTCATTTCGTATAATATTATAGTGTTATAACTGATGCGCATGTTAAGAGTACGAGGCACACGGGCTATGAAAAATAAAAATAAAACGTAACAGTAGAGCAAACTCGGTGGAAAATATAATATAATATACCAACTGAAATGAAACTGTTCATGGCAACGCGACAATGTCGTTGCTGTCATAACACTATATCTACCACTATACTGCAGAGTAACTTATATGTTGTGTTTCATTTTCACTGCTGCGAGCCTGTCCTCTCTGTGCGTGTAGGTTATAATGAATACTTCGCTTTACCCCAATTCGAACGTTAAAAGAAAATTGCTTCCTTGGTATTCAGATTTTTATATATTATACGTATCACAGAAAACGCAGCATTCCGAGCAAGATAAAAATTGTGATAATAATATACATAATATTATATCCAATCCGTTTTACATGAAATGATAATGTTTTGCTGTTGTTTTATATATATATATATATACTTTAATAGTGGTAGAGGTTCGTCTATATACACTATTGAATAACATAAAAATAACAAGTAAAAAAGATCACCTCGATCAGCAATAAACTATTATTTATTTTGTTCGCCTTAATGTTACGGTGAGCTCAATGTTTAATTTTTATTAAATGTATGATTTGTGAATTGGTTTTATTATGGACTTGAAAAAAATTGACTTCCCCCAGGTGTGATAATTGATCCGAGGTAAAAATAATAACTTCCCAATATGGAAATTGTATTAAAGTTTATACCTATTATGAAACATGCAAACATGGCACATGCAGCAAAGATAATATTATAATTGTCCATTTTTAATTTTAATACAATTATTCGAATTAATCTTACTGAATAATTTACAATAAATCAGTGTTTCATTATGTTTGGTGGGTGTAAATATAGTAAATTATATATTTTGTAATCCCCCATAAAATCCTCAAAAAATATAGTAATGATTACCATGATTACAAATACTCAGCTGATCACACAACACCCAATAAAATCAGGCAGAACAAATAAATATATTAAAAATAACAGGTTTCCTAACCATTAATAGGCTGTTACAGTTTTCAATTATAATAACACACTTAATAAATATCATGATATTAAAATAAACTCTTTGATATTACAAGTAACATTATTATTTAAATAAAAAAGTAATAGAGTTATGGGGTAATGCAAAAAAATCAAATATAAACAAAATACAAACTTTTCAAAACATAGCACTCAGGAAACTTCTAAACGCTCCTCCTTACGTCTCAAACCACACTATTCACACTGATCTAAAAATTAAACTGGTACATGAAGAAGCTATAGATCATTACCAACGCTTCCACAATCGTCTTTCCTCAAATAGCAACCCGCTAATACGTAATCTTGCAGTCCATACTATTCCTGGTAACCCACCCAGACGTTTAAAACGTAAATGGTGTCGTGACCTACTTGCTCACCCCCCTGCCCTCAACTAATCATTTACAGAGTATCAGTTGTTTAACTAATTATTCTAAAAAAAATAAAAATAAAAATTTAAAAAATTAAAAAAAAAAAAAAATCAATCAATTTGAGTGTCATTAGTGGATGACTTCTCACGTCAAGCGTATCATGTTGTAAATTCTTTAACCATATAAACTTATTGTGCCCCTAAGGTATAGATTGTTTATCTCAAATAAAGAAAAAAAATAAAAAAAAAATAAAAAAGTGTAGTACTAAAAAAATTATCAATGAAATAGGTTAAATTAATAAAATTGTAAAACAAAAATTGATTTATATGCTAATTTATTTTATTTTTAAATTTATTTTTGGATATTAATACGAAAAAAAAATGATTGGGTTAAAATATTGAAAAAGTATCTAAGAAACAAATCAAAGCTTACATACCACACCCGATTCTCAAGAAGTATGCTATGTTTACAAAACTGATCATTTATGCCTAATAAATAACAGTTCACAGTAAAATTATCAATTGATATTAACTGATGCATAGCATGCAATATATAGAATGATAGATCTAAGTAATAATAATTTTATCTACCTACTAATTTTAATATAATGAAGCCATCCGCAGTAATATTGTGACTTACAAGTAGCAAAAGCCAATTATATGTTTGTACATATTATTATAATTGAAAGGAATTGATCAATGCTCTATAGCACTTAGAAACATATACAATTGTACAATATTATGAACCAAAATAATCAATAATAAAAAAGCATATACAATTATACGTATCATTTATATTTGAAGATTATAACAATATAATATAACGACTTCCTATTCAGCAAGACTTTGTACGATACAAAACTCAAATAATAACATAATAATATAAATTATAATAAGATGACAATTTAAAACATTTTATTGCAGCCCATACCATTTTTAAGCTAAATTTTGTAAGCTTACAAAAATGAAAATAGATTCTAATTTTTTTTTATCTGAAAAAGTAATTGTTAATGAAAAATACAAAATTAGTTGAAAAATAAAGGATATTATAATACTTTTTGATTTGTAAAAATAGTAAAATTGCATAATTTATATAATCAAAAAACTAAAATACAGTTTGATAAATTGTTTCCCGTAATAAGTTTTACCGTAGCTATTTTTATTTATAAAAAAAAAAGCGGGTAAGTCGTGGATGTCACTCTGCTGTACAGTAGGTTGGTTACCTACTGTAATGGATGATATTAAATTTGAATCCAATGATATTATATCATTGTAAACGAAAAACGATTCTGAGCGGAGATGGTTTATCTGTCTAGGATATAATATAGAATGGGGTGGCCACTAATCTTTTATCTTGGGAGCCGCAAATTTATAAAGCTATTTTGAAATGAGCCACTTTGTTAAGATAGGTAGGTATGTTTATATAAAACGAAAATATATTTTTGATTTTATAACAAATAAAGCATCATTCATTTTTTACACTACATAGAGCATAATTGTTCAGGTAGTAAGATAGTAGGTATTAAGAAATGGCCAAATGTGATTTTACTTTTGAGGAGTGTTTTTTATATGTATTATAATATGAATCGATTTTACTCTAAGCTTAGTTTCAAATGTCAAGAGTCACACGAGACTCATTCGGAAGCCGCATTCGGCTCGCGAGCCTCGTTGTGCCACCCCTGATATAGATTATTAAAAATTTTCAAATCTTGGATTTAAAAAGAAAAATTTTTATGAATTTCTAGCTTAAAATAATTTATAAATTATCATGATTTTTACCTATGTTGTCTAAATTCAAACTTTGAATGCTTATAAAAGAAAATTGTGAGTATGAATTTATTTTATTTTTCAACTGCTATTGTAAAAATATTTTAGGCGCCTTGTATTAAATTTTCAAATCTTTGATCTAAAAAGAAAACTTTTATGAATTTCTATCTAAGATAATTTGAACATTGCCATAATTTGTACGTATTAAGTCAATATTTGAAATTCAAATGCTAATAAAAAAAAATTGTGCCTATGTATTCTTATAATTTTTTAATCACTATAAGGATAACTTATGAGAAAATTTGTATTAAAATTTCAAGTATTTTGATAGGGCCAAAAAAATTTTATCGACATTTCAAAAAAAAAATTTTCAGAAAAGTTGAACATTTCAGTCGTTTATAAATATCTCAAAAAAAGTCAAAATATTTTGAAAATTAAATCATGTAAAGAAAATGCCAATCTTAATAACTTGTGAAATTTTCAAGTATCTACGACTTATACTTTTTGAATAATAACAAATATTTAAAATCGTTTGAGGATAAATCGTTATCGTTACGCTATTTCGTAAAAATTTAAAATTCAAACTACTTAAAATTTTTCCTATAACCATGCTTCGAGTTTTCTCTATAGCTACTTGAAAGAAAACTTAGTGTTGTGTTTTTAATCCTTAAAAATCCTAATTATAAACACAAACAATTTTATGATTTTTCAACTTCAAAATTACTTGCAAATTTTCGTGTTTTCGACTGATTTCATAAAAATTTGAACCATAAACGCTTATAAAAAAAATGTGATTAACGATTTTTAATTTTTCTTAGCTAAAATAATAACAACTCATAAGGAACCTTGTATTAAATTTTCAAGTACTTTTGGTCATCCAACATTTTTTTACCGAACTTCAAAAAAAATTCTCATAAAAATCAAAAATTTCAGTGGTCTATAAATAACTCAAAAAATGTCAAAATTTTTTGAAAATAAAACTGTATATAGATAAAATTAACATAAATATTTGGTGAAAATTTCAAGTATTTACAGCGATTAATTTTTGAATTACAACCTTATAAAAAATCGGTTTGGTCGAAAACTAGTTTTGCATATATATTCCCATTTTTTTTGTTTTTCTCGAATTTTTTGAAAACTGTTGGAAAATGTTTACTTTTGACCTGTATAATGCACAATGATATTCACTTTTACATCGGAAACCACCCCCAAACTTTGAAATTGAAGCATTATTTCGACTAGTTATGCTGTACATAGACACAAAAACAAACGAAAAAAATCACACTCACACACATCATTGTAAAATCAATACATTCATCACTTCGTTCTGAATCTAAAAAAAAAACACACATTATTGTAATATCAATACATTCATCACTCCGTTCAGAATCTAAAAATAGATAGTTAATACATTCTATTTATACTATACATAAAAATGTATAAAAATATTTTAAAAACGATGTGAGTGGCTTTTATTTGTTTGTCTGTCATAATTTTTTAAAACAAGAAAAATGTTTTAATCTTTAACTAAATTTGAGTACATCTAAATCGAAATTCGAATGAGTAATTTCAGAATTATTAAGCTTTACGAACTAAGGATAACTATAATAAGATTATTAAATCCTTTATGATTGTTTGACATTAAATATTATATGTATGTAAAATATCTTAGTCTAGTAATTATTATGCTCAGAAAATGATTACAAATTATATAACTGTAATAAATTAAAATTAATAACTGCAAATTCTAAATCACCACGGGGAATATGTATATAAACCTATATGAATCTATAATAATAATTAACTGCTGTTATTATTACTTAAGTTAAATAACTCAAAAACTACTCATTTGGATTTTACATTATATTGAAATCGTCGGTAAAATGAACTGTTTTGGAATATTCAATTTAAACCACAATATATTATTATTATGGTATTGACAATAAAAAACTCGACTATCCACAGGGAAAAATCTACCTTGTTTGATACAATTCCTCTGTTTGATTGTAAACGTTGGTATTAAGATAAGTAGGCTTTCCCTAAATCGTGATTCGGGCCAAAAACGTTCTCGAAAGTCTCTCCTTGCCGACAGTCCTTTGAGAATTATCACGACGACGGTATGGACATACAGTGTTTATTGTACCAGCAACTAGGATAATCGCAAAGACTTGACGTCTTAAAATGACATTTTAATGCGACTTGGATTCAAGTATCTAAATTGTCAAAATGCCGGAGACACTCGCACTATGTATATGGTCGCAGTGCACATGATATTATACGAAGACGCAGTATGTTGCTCTATAACATTAAACTAATATAAATACGATGCGTATATGTATAGTGTGTATATTTTATGACTTCCTGGTACGAATTTTCCCGTCTGTATATTATTATGTACTACTATGCTCCTTTACATTCAGCTCGCGTTCGCATCAGTGATTCGACTTATTCGTATCGGAAATAATTCAATCGTCGAAAGAAATGCGCCCGTTGTATTTCACACATACTTATGTCCTGTGCTGTATAGCCATTTTATTTCGGGAATGCTGCGTGTATATTAGAATACGTTATAGGTATTCATATATTAGCAAATATTATATACGTATATTTATATAAGATATTTTTCACGGAACATACTGTATACAGTTCATATGAAACACTTGAGTTCGTCAATTTATATGTTATATTATTTATATAACTATGAAGAAGGAATTAAGTTCAATTTTATGTATCATAAAAGTACATGGTCTTGTTTGATTTTGTAAACGTATAATTTTGACAAAAAAACTAAACAATAATTATATAGACCATACTGTTTGTAGTATCTCCTGATACATAGGGTATGATTGTAAAATTATGTTTAATTTTATTTATTTCTGACGATATTTAAACTTTATACATGTGTTAAATTTTTTTCTTAAGTAAAATTGAATGAAAAATTTCTCCGTTCAGGTATTATAGTTGTAAAAACTTTTATAACTAATAAGTATTTGGCACATATTTCTTAAATTTTTTTTTAAATTGAGTAGTTGAATGATTTAAAACTGTTTTACTTTTTATGCCTAAAATTAAGCGATTAATCAAAAATTCAATAAGTCTATTCAGAAAAAAAATTAATTCTTTAATTATTGGATATTTATATTTTATTGTTTGACTATTTGTCCATTAAAATATATACTTTAAACGACTAAATAAATAAATGTTCTATCTGAACTTTTATTCATGTTTAAAAAAAAAAAATTAAAAAATTTTTATTGTTTTGTAATAAATATTATTATTTTTTTGAATAATGATGAGCAACACATTCAATCATTGGTTTAGATAAAAATAAAGTAAATTCTATATACAACGTTTTCAAGTTATGTACTTATGTGTTCAATCATATATAAAAAAAAAAAAAAATTAAAAACTACAAGTCAATAGATAACAATAACTATAATTCCTTCATTAATGTATAATTATAAGAAAACGTGATTCATTTATTAATAGACAAAATCTGTACCAGTATATTATTGGGATATAAAGATTCATTGCTTTTGAATTTAAAATGACTATGTCCGCTATAATCCCTGCATGGGTATGTAGCTTATCCTTCGTGCAAAGTATATCCGGATGTTTCCTCTTTTAATCCAAAGCGACATGTTTAGAGATATGAATTAATTATTTTTTTTTATGTATAAGCCTTCTTTTTTTAATGATGAAATACAATATACAAAAAAATAGAAAAAAAAATTATTAAATAAACTAAAACCATTTCCAACAAATATTAATTTTAACTTAACAATATTTTTATAACCTTTAACCTCTACATAAAACATGTATGTTTAGGTACTTAATGTATTAAATATTAAATAATATCATAATACATAGCCACTGTATTATAATATAAATATTCGACCTGTGTATTTATATATGTAAAATAATTTGACCTATATGGGTAACTGAAAGTCACGAATCAGATTTAGCACTCCGTATATTTTTACTCTCATAACTATTTTTACATCTCTAAAAACAATCTTTGAGATTTTCGTCAAATTCAATTGAGTAATTTTTGTGTATATAAGCTATATACACAATACACATATACATCTTGTTTCAAGATGTTGTTTCTTTATTCAATGCTATAAGCACTACAATTTGATGCATGCTTGTACATGATCTTAAACAGGTAACCAATGGCAATTATTTATTATTAAAAATTAAAATACAATTTTTAACTATTACTTTTATAATCCATAGCCAATGAAAATCATTTATACATTAAAAAAAAGTTTTATTTTCCTCTTTGAATCTAAGATCCCTGTAATCACCTTTTTAGAATTCAAATATTGGAAGACATTTTTCTCATTGAACATCTAGATAACTAGGAAAACCACTATTCAAAATTTTAAAATCGAACGTTTAGTAGATTTTGAGATGTATAGATAAATAAGAGAGCAATGATATGTTTCAGATTATCTATACATTTCTACATTGATTGATAAGAATAAATTGACGCAGTTGATAGCTGTTTCAAATCTACAGATTTAAAATAATGAATATAATTGAAAAACTTTAACAATAATAACTGTAGTTTTCCTTCTCCTAAAATGTATTGTTTTTATAAGAGTATTTGCAGCCACGCCATTATACAATCCTCTTCCACATTCCTTGGTCCTAAACTAACCCACTCCATTTATGTAATTCCATTATATCGAGGTCTTATATCACAACTTCTAGGCATATTATCCTGGGCCGACCTAAAGGTATTTATCACACTGGTTTTCAATATTATTCAAGACCACTATATACTTAAATTATCCTCTCTTCTCTCTATCGTGTGTTCCAAACATTGAATTATCTGCTCTGCTGACGAATAACGGTAGTGCATGTTATTTTTCTATTGATAACATTTAGATTATTACATTTGAAAAACTGCAATGTATTTAAAAAATGTGATCGATTTGTTTAATTTAATTAAATAACTTATTTTTTTAAAGAAATTTTTACTTGGTAAGTTTTTTTTTTTAATCTTAAAAATTTACACACTGAGAACGATCAAAAGTTTTGATTTATGCATGTTGTATTTACCATATTTTTTAATAGTAAATCGACAATATTCTATAATAATCCGAGTAATTTCATATATATTTTTTTTCACATAAAAATCACATCTAAATAAAGCACATTTCCATTATTTTCACAAAAATTATTAAAAGATTGTTAAAAAATATGATATATACAATATGCATAAATCAAAAATTTGGCTCGCTCTCAGTAAGTAAATTTTTAAGATAAAAAAAACTTAATAAGTTAAAATCGCTTCAATAAATTAAATTAATATTAAATAAGTAATTAGTTCAAATTTGAACTCAAAAAGAGGGGCTATAATTAAAAAAAAAATCGTTTTGTTGCACGTACGTGATTACATTTTGAAAATGATTGTAATATTAAGTCCTTTATGTGTTATGCGTTTAAAATATTGTGTGTTAACTAAATCGTTGAGTACACTGTATATTATGTGCGAATAGCAATAACTCGTTTAAACAATAATTATATTATGTCTTAAAATTATTACGCACTAAGAGATACTACCGTGGAGTTATTTGTTCAACACAAAGGAATAAACATGATTGTGGTAGAGTCATCCCTTTTACTTTTAGTGAGTATCGGTTGTACGAATTGTTATAGGAGTGTGATATTTTTGCAAGTGTATAATAATATGTGTGTACCTATGTATCTTGAAAACGTACAATTTTCCGGGAGTTCACCTGAGAGGTTTTGTAAAACTTCAGTCCGTTTTCTCACTCGTTTGTTAATGAGAATTATATCATGTATATGCCTGTTGTATTATTTTACACTTCGTGTACCATATCATGGACATATTGAGGTCAACTTATTATGTATATTTATTATAATACAATTTAGATATACATTATACTACAATAAGTATAATATTATAATATATAATAAAAAAAAAACCATGATACGTGAATTTTTCATTAATCGATGTTTTTATTATTCAAAACAGTTAACCAATTATAATCAGTTTATTTTTATTTCCATTAAATCATTTTTGTTAGTTAATTTATTTTTTAAACCATAAATAATACACTGTAAAAAGAAATAGAAAACTTTTCAAACAGCAATATACTATTTATTATTATTAATTCAAATTTTTATATTTTTCAGAGTCCTTTTAAATTACACTTATCCTTATAATCTTCAACATCGAGACTCTAATTTAATACAAAAACACTGACGTAGTATTATATGTATGATTTTGTATCTAAAAATTAATTAATACTATATTTTATCATAAACGTTCATCGGTTGTATAATATTATAGCATCGGCAAATAATATATTATTGAAGGTATTGTTGAAATTAAATGTTTTATATGTGTACGAAACATTTATCAAAAAAAAAAAAAAAATGAATGTTTACCTGAAGTAATTAATCGTGAAAGTATGAACAAAATTAATGGTTTTATTTTCATTTTTGTATTTTTATACATTAACATCGTTGGCAATGGCCATTAGTTAAACATTTTTGTTGTTGCTATATTATTAAATTATACAACTTTTTATTATATTTTTTATTTTTAAATTAGTGTGATAGTATCCACTTTGAGAGGGAGTACCTACTGAATCTAAGGTATATAGTGTAATTTTAGGCTGATTTTATCTGTGTATTGGAGGTATTTGATGATGGTATTCGTATGGTTGACTGAGAGTTCAGTTTCTTGATAATTACTTCTTGGTTTCTGTGTTTTTGTCATTATATATTCATGTAAATCGGGAGTTGCCGATGCGGAGTCTATTGATGATTACCCTATCCATTCTGTTTAGAAAGAGGTTAGTCCAGCCGAAGGTTATGTTTTTATTCTTCTTAATTTGTTCTTCTAACAGTGAGTCTCCTATTTGATTAGAATGAACTTCTATTTTTTAAATCTGCATAAGTCGATATGTTAAGTTTTGGGATATCTGTGGATATTTTTCTGCTTTCTGGGCCTCGTTATCTACTCTTTTATTCTCTTCAATGTTGATGTATCTAAGAATCAAGATTTGAGACATGTTTAGTAATTATTTTATTATTTTTAGCAACAAACATTTATTAAATTATTTAAATTTTAACTTAAAAAACAAAATCGGAAAACTATTTTAAAATATCAAAGTATATAACTTTTTGTATTTTTTTAAATAGAAAATACAATTTTATTGTTTTTTTGTTTTTTTGTTTATTGTGAATAGTAAATTATCACTTGTAACGAACATGAATATCACGCCTATAATGGACACTAGGTGCCGCCACTAATACCATTAATATACCAAAATTATGATAACAAGTGACAACAGATAGCGCACGAGTAGGGACAGAATCGAGTATGGTACTACGTAGGAGATCGTCTCCTCGTGGTACCCCCTGGGCAACGTTAATCTTTTCAAGACGAACGGCTAAATGTCTTTCAACTCGTCGGCCAAACTAGCGTTTATAACGCTCTTCTGGCCTGGTTACATGCAATCAAACCGAAAAAAATAAAATGTAAGTTCATTACACACTATAACGAAATAATAGATCTTAAGGTATTAAATGGCATACTCAAAATAATTATCAAGACAATATATTTAATTCCAAATTATAAAATCAACATTGCTTGGGATTTTCAAGAGATTTCACGGTGTATGAACTTAAATCTGATTATAGAGTTTTACCTATTCGATAATACATGAAACACCCAGCTCAAAGGATTATTAATTATTATTGTGATTTTAAAATATATTTTGCATACAGTCCACGCATAAAAAATATTAAATAAAATATATCAAACATTCAAAAAAAAAAAAAAAAGCGGATAAGTGGAAGTCGCACTGCTGTGCATTAGGGGGTGGGGTGGACCTCTGACTAGGGTAGGTTAAATTTGAATGCAATGATAGGTACCTATCATTGTATACAAAAAACGATTCTGAACGGAGATGATTTGTCAGTCTAGGATAATATATTATTATATTTAAATATTGTCATATTATATTCTATTTTGAAACAAATATTTTATTTTTCAATTAGGACGCATTTTACATAGGCATGGTTAATCAATTTTTCCAAAAACATTGCATGCAGTTATCATAATTCATAATACCTTATTATATTATCATAGATATACATATACCTGGTTTGAGGATAAAACGTTATCATTACGCGATTTTATAAAAATTTAAAATTTAAACGCACTTATAATTTTTCCTATAGTGATGCTTCAATGCAACAATTATCAGAAAATCATAGCATGACATTTAACAAAATTAAAAATACTTTTAAAAAAAAAAATACAAAATCAAAAATAAATATTTTAAGACTTTAATAAATTACCATTGATATTATTATTTATTATTAAACAATTTATATTACAGGAATGGTTTTAGTATTGTTCACGTCAATAAGCATAAAGTTATACGTTATTAGTATGTAGTTTGAGTTAACGTTTTTATTTTTTTTGAATTCAAGCCCTAAGGTGGAAGTCAAATTAATTTTTAAATAATACATAGGAATATTATACACAAATTCAAAATGTATGGCACGAGTGAGATCAGAATTTATAAAATCTCTGTTATATAATATAATGTATTTTACGCATTTATACGTACATGTATAATAATATTAAATATAATATATTTATTATAATCTATTTAAATTTTATTATTATTATTATTATTATTATTAAAACTTTGTAGCAATAATACAACGAAAGTTTTGTGACGTTGACATGATGCTCGTTGCCCTTTTTATTGTGTCAGTGGTGGACAATTGTAAAAAAATGTCCAATACATTGTGAATTGCTTTATGAATAAAATAGATTAATTTTAAATTGAGTTTTATTTTGTATTTATTAATGTATATCTTAAATCAATAATATTCAACAGAATATAAAACTTTTATAATGATAAAAAAAATGGGGTTATAATAAATTATTTATATTACCTCTCCAGTCCTTGAATTGTCTTCTCAATTGAAACCGTGGTTAGCGTCTGAGGTATAAGGTGAGGTAACCGATTTGTATTTTAAAATAATAAAACCTTTTTCTTTGGTCTATTAATATTACTTTTATTTAATTTATTTCTAATGCAAATACTTTTAACTAACTTATTATTTTATTTTTAATATACATATATATGGTTTTGAGTTTTGACTTTAACAATATTACTTATTTCTGTATAGACGATCTGTGTAGTCTTTTACACTCGCTTATGATCGTCAATACCAAAAGAACGATGACATTACGTCTGTCTTAGTGACTAAAGACGGAGCTCCTTATATCTAATGCTGTATGTGTGTGTGTATGTGTGTATGTGTCCTATCTTATCCTTAATGGCTAACAATTATTATAATTATTTTATTATATATATTGAATTAAAAACGATATGATGGCTTAAGTGCACGTCATTACATCCACCCTAGCCTTTTTATGATGCAAGGACGCATCAAAAGGCGAGTATAACATACAAATTCAAATTATTAAAGCATGAAAGTTATACGATAAAAACCACTAGCATAAAAGAATTTATTTTTTTCATTTTTTTAATAAAAAAAAAAAAAAAAAAAAAAAACGTTGGATATTTTACTGACTGAAACGATTTTTGTGAATATTGCTGAATTTTTTATTAAAAAAATTGGTTCATACCCCGTAAAATAAAATATTTTGTCTTCAATTTTATCTCATTATAGATTGTAAACCAATTGTTAATGTAATTATTATACTTTGGTAGGTTGGTCTGAACTTAGACGTACAATTAATTTAAATTTATTCCAACAATATAACACATATATTTTTGTATATATATATATAATATAACCAGTATAGTAATATACTATCATACACATAAATTGCATTTACACAGGAAAGTATACTAAAAATATGTATGAAAAAAAATGATATTATATTCTACCTAAGTATTACATTCACATGGTGACAATTATTAAGGTGAAATTATATATTGGGTTCTACGAAAATATAGAGATACCATTCTATATCGAGTGTGACAGTTTTTTAATATAAAATATTGGTGACAACTTGAGTATGGGTGTTTCAATTTTTATTCTCATATCATTGCTCGTTGGGATTATTCTACATTATTATGTTTATTTTTATTTGTTTAATTGCATTACATTATTATTACCTAATGTTCAAATTAAACCCTTTCAGAGTGTTGAAGTTTAACGGAACTTATTTTGTTGTCAAACAAATAATTATATTGTTAACTACATAAGACACATTTGTTTTTTTAATTACGAATGACATTGAACGAAAATCAAATTAGGTAGGAAAACTGCAAACTATACACCAAATACAACATAAAATGTAATCAATCAGGAATTTATAAATCAAATGTATACAAAATTATGTAGTACATATTTTATTCACAACTAGCTGCTATCAAAATATAATTTTTCAATCTTTACTAAATATTACATCATCGTTATCAACAAAATACGCATTCACTGCCATTTGATTTAGATTTCTACTGTAGATTTGGCGTTTTTGTATAAATACAATGTTACTGGAGATAGTTATTTTCTGGTTGTTATTATTGATTAATTTATTTTGTCTTCAATCTTACAAACAGCATTATCTGCAGCGTATAATATGTTAAATATATAAATCTGTAGTATATAGACTATTATACTTACCACACTTATTGAAAATATTTTTTTTTAAATTTAAATTATTATTTAAACCTATTCATTGAAAAAAACTATTATTGTTCTGTAAAAGAAAAATTGAACGTTTTTGTTTAGTTTTTTAGTATTAAAGTTATAAAATATTATGAATTATTTATACACACTCCAGTTTTTCTTTAAAAAACAAAATTTAGTATTCTGAATTTGTAATTAGTTATATTTGCTTACATTGATCAATATTTACTGAAATCGATAAAGTACATACATTTATAAAGTTATTCGTATATTCAAAATAAATAAATTGATGATAAAAATGCATAATATAGTAGATATTACAATAACTCAACTATAGGTTATATGCATAAAATAATATTTTTAATTACATAAATAGTTAATTCGGAATTAATTAAATAGTTATTTGATTTCACTATATCACTGGTGTTTGAATATAATTATCTTAAGCATCTTCTATGTCATGCATAATATATGCGATTCATATAGAAAACTTTTTATTTAACAAACATACTTATAAATTGAATTTGATTTTAATTCAAGTGTTCCAAAGACGAACATAATATTGAAAAATACTTCGATGTTACATGATAAAAGATAACGTGTAATAATAATACTGATATATACACAAATACAAATTAATATACCAAATTAATTTTATACCTACAGTTCCTTGTTATCTTCTAGAGTCGTCATATGTTATAGTTACATCCATAATATAAGTAATATACTTAATTGTGTCTTACTGATGTCTAACTTACTCATATTTTTTTTTTATTGTTCCTAAAAGTATGATGCATACAATTTAATCGACTTATTAATAGATACCGAATGAATTTACCAACGCCAGAGGTGTAGCTAATTTGCCTATACAAGACATACAAGATGCTGTGTCATCATAATAGTATTATCGGCAATAAAATAATAATATAGTTATTATTATACAAGTATAATTTTACTGCACCGGTCAAAACATAGCGTGAAGGTTCATTACATAGGATTCCATCTCATAGTGACAATTCTTATTTATATAGTAAGATAGATAAATAATTTCCGAAATCAACATTATATAATATTATAATGTGTCAGTTTCTGGTAACACACTGTTTGGAAAATACTCTTCAATATCTGAGGTATTAATTGTACAGCCGTTAATTTGTTTCCTCGTACTTCTACAATTTTTTTGCCGTTTATAATCTTAACAAATAACTTTGAAAATTTTTACATGTGCACAATGTAAATTATCACTAACTATTCTATTGTATTTATTATTATGCGATTAAGTAAACACTGTGTAGCTGAAACACAAGGCAATAATTTGAATTGCAATAATATTTATTCATAAATGAATCTTGGTAAAATTATTAATAATCAACCAAAGTTTCCAAGATGAAAAAATGTGTATTGTGATTTGTTTGCAGAATAGTTTTGAGAACGTTTGCTTTATTTTCAGAACCAACTACCGAAATACTGGGAGGTCCGGAGCTGTTCATTGATCAGGGTAGCACAATAAACCTCACCTGCTTGGTGCAGTTCGCACCGGAACCTCCGCCGACCGTCGGATGGACGCACGAAAAACAAGTGAGTGGCATAATTTACGTTCTATTTTCGACAACATTGACTAAGAAGAATGGTCCATTTCGGATTTGGTTTTCAAAATGATATGTTTTGCTACATGGTTTTTTTTTTTTTTTTATGTGTGTGTGCGGTTCACAGCCCATAAATTTCGATTCTCCGCGAGGCGGAATAAGCCTGGTAACGGAAAAAGGGTCGACCACCAGCAGCAGATTATTAATTCAAAAGGCGTCGTCTTCAGATACCGGCTACTACTCTTGCGATCCGTCAAATGCAAATTCGGCCACCGTCAGGGTTCATATATTAAACGGTTGGTTGCCTTAAATTATACTTGAAAATGCATAGATGGTGGACTATTTTGTACACATTATGCCCGTTATTATATATCCTATCTGGGTCATAATTTTTTTCACCCACAAAATTTAAACAATTGAAAAATTATGAAGACTATTAAAATAAATGAAGGTACATTTCTAAAAAAAAAAACTAAGGTCCTCGGTAATAAAAAAAAAAAAATAATAATAATAATAAAACTATACACGACGTTTTAGGGATGGTAGAGATTTTAAATATGGTTTATTTTATTAAATTATAATTCATAATAATATAGAAAATCGCATTTCAGTGTCAAACAAGGTCTGCGTGTGATGAGTATTTATATAAACATGCGAGTGTAGGTACCTTAACAGATAAACTTTAAACGAATAATAGGTAGCTACATTTTTTATTTTCTTACTGATTAATTCAAATACATGGAAAATTAGTATTAAAGATAATTAGGTATATGATTAAATTAAAATATAGAATAAGTGAATAAACTTTTAACACGTTAGTATTATACATATTATATAATATGTCCAATAAATAGAATACTCCTACTTCTAGTACCATTTTGTTGAGCTGATTGCTATAATAGATGTTTTAAATTTGAACTCGATGGTAAATTTGATAGCTTTCACTTAAAAAAAAAAAGAACAACTATTTGAAGTTGAGATGGACACCCAGCCTCCAAAGAATGTTTCATAAGGCATTTTATTATATTTTCAATTAGTAATGTGATATTTTGAACTGTTTTTTGACCAAAAAAATGCATATTACTTTATAAAAAAAAAGTATTATATTCCTAGCAGTCATTTCGTAACCTTTATGTCAATACTGAGGCATCATAATATTCATAATAGAGTCAATTTAAGTTTTTGGCAAAAATATTTAGCTAAATATTGTTAAAATCTCTTTATTTATAATAAATAATATATTCGAAGAGATAAAAAGTTACGAATCCCTATAATTAATTTATAATTTTTTCTCAAAAAAAAAAAAAAAAAATTGTATTAAGTCTTACTTATGATTGATTTTTTGTTCACACGATACTTATTTTGTTACTATATATTATATTTATTGCGAATTATATGATTCCTGCATACTCCTATACAAGTTGAAAAGAATAAACTAACTTCAATCTTTACTTTTTGTTCAAATGACCAATTTTATTAGCATATTAAATAGAAATGTCTATAAAAAAAAATAATAATATGTATTTTTAATATTTTTTGATTACTATGAGAAAGACTTACGAGGAATTTCATACTATATGCTAAACCTTAGCTTTTAGAAATTTAAAGTTAAATAAAATTTAAATAAAAAAATAATTAAACATTTTTTCATTTTGACAAAATTTGTCGAATATTAATACTTTATTAATCGGAGGAAAAAACAAACAATTGATAACATTTTAATATTATTTGTATTTTATATATCTATATATTTAATTATACTCAAAAACTACTGGGCCATTCTTAAAAAAAATAATTTCAATAAATTCTTTGAGATTTGGGAGTGCTTATGGCTTATTTTTCCGAACTCTAGCTTTATGTTACTATAAAGAAGTACAATCGTGATTAAGTTTGACTCACGTTTTTTTTTTTTTTTACATTTAAATTGTTAAAATGATAATGAATTAAATAAATATAATAACTGCCTAAATAGTAATAAAATATCATATAAAATTAAAATTAAATTCATATGATGAACATGATTTTTTTTTGATAATATTACTTTTATGATTTCTGTAATAATTATCTTTGTACTTCTGGATATAATATTTTGATGATAATACATAATACCAATCTAAATGATATATGTTGGATTATAACATGAACTAGTTGCTTGTGTATCAAAAATATGTCCACAATTATTATGAAGTGGTAAATCATAAAATGAATCATTTTTATTGTGTTAGTGTTATTTGTTTAACCAAATCAAAACAAAAAAAAAACAATTAATGAATAGATTATAATAGAAAATTGTCTAATAAAGAATAATGGGGTTATATTTTAATGATGCAAATTATGTAAATTTGTTGTTTGACCACATGGTACCAAATGTTGCACAAACATTATTTGGGATTGATGAGTTATAAGATTATTAGAATAGAGTCACAGATAAAAATTAATGAGTATGATCGAGTTTTATAGAATTTCTCATTCTCCACCGATTTCAACGATTCGAGGAATCTTTAGATAATTGTGTTTGGACCAGTTATTTCAAGGTGTCTTAACAAATATTAAGAGCATTACATTCATAACCACATATTTATTTAATTATTTAGCTTTTGGTTGGTGTATAGTCAAAAAAAAAGTTACTTTCCTACTAATTATTACTATCTACCACAAAGGTAAAGACCATCTCGGTTAAATTTATCTCTGGGGAATGCCGGGTAAAACAGCTAGGTAGTTTACATTTTTAAAATACATTTAAATTCCAAAAATCTAGTAAATCCTAATAAAAACTGAAACTCACTATACTATGATTATTTTGCATTGTGGGGACATAATTACGATCTATATATTGCCTATATTATTCCACTTTTCTCATTTGTCACTAACCTTGTAATTTTCTTGGTGCCTATTAAATTGTTATATATTATTATAAAAATCTTGATTATTCATTTATATGTGATATTGAATAGTTTTACATTTTTCTATCGATATTTTATTCCGTTTGAGTATTAAGAGTTAATTATTTCTTTACGGAGATTTATATAGCCACTAGAATTGTCAAGCAGTATACCTAAATCACCAACAATAGCAGCAGTGTGATATTGACGAACTCGACCCTCGCGAATTTTGATTATTATCATCATTATTATCATTATAATTACTATTACTTTTAATTCACTATCGCGTGGCACGCAATATAATAATATACAAATTATATAGCATCAACGGTGCGCCTCAACGATAACAATAATCTCGCACAGAGTTCAATCCCATTGTTGATGTGTACACTATTAATCACAATTGGTTACTGGGTAATAATATAACACCTATAATACACTGTATAGTGTATATAGGTTTCTGTATTATTATTATAATAGGCTACGCGAAATAACTCGCTACAACCCGAAGAAGAATGATTCGCATTTTGAGGTGCCGTCGTCGGTCGCGTGATATATTATATAATATTATACACGGCAAAAACACCGTTGCCCTGACTATTGTTCGTATATGTAATATTATAAGTAATAACATGTCTAACAATGCCATTGAGATAGATAAGTATTACACTGGATTGCGTACTAGTCACCAAAAATAAGGTAAGGCGAATAAAATATTCTTGTCAAACAGTACCTATATTGTGGGTAAGGGGGGGGGATAACCCTGTTAGCTGTCATGACGTGACCACTTTTCGGACATTTTTTTTACGTTGTGGTTGTATAGAGGCCAGGGAGTAAATTTTCCAGTATTATTATCTATCTTGATGGTCGACATGTACCTACTAATAGTACTAAATAATATGATAATATACAGTAACTTGTACTCCACTGTAACGGTAGCAGAATTTAACACGAAACGTATCAGCTTGATAATATTACAAACCACCCACTTATGAATTAATATTTATTAAAATTTCATAAACCGATTAACTATCATCATGACATAATATAATAGAACTGGCTTTTCAACAGTGTTTGAAACTATGTGATCAGCATATTGTGTAATAATTATTAAAGTTGGTTTGGATGAATGATATGTGGTGCTATCTACATTCATAAAATAGCTATTTTAATATATCACACTTTCTATCTTGGTGAGATAGATGGCGAAATGATTGGATAGGTACAACTTTACTATCGACAACCTCATACAGTAATATTAAATATATATAATATATATATATCAATTATTTATCACCTAATTTTATTATTATTTGTTTTTACGTCGATACTAAAAAATATACAAGAATGTCGGTGAACATTAAATATAACTATTTTTATACAATATACTTCACTATTATGTATAAAATAATGCTATTAAAATGGTGAAAGGCAAGCAAATAAATAATACAATTAATATTTATATTATTATCATGAAATTAAGACTAAACATTGTATGGTCTGATGAGTAAAGTTTTTTTCTACACTTCACTTGAATAAAAAATCTAGGAAAGGATCCGACCTTATGTATAGCTAAAAAAATGTCATTTTTCAGTCTATACTCTATACTATAGAGTCTATAGTATTAATACTATACTACAAAATATTAGTTTGTAAGTAGACAGTGCCTCATACCAATTTCCCGATGTGAATATAACGCCGCAATAAAGACGTCGAGTTTCCAAACCTATCTTTTTGGCCATGACTTTCACTATAATATAGTAAAAATATTATAAAAATAACTAAATCAAAACATTAATATAATATTTTCAATTTAATATTAACTTGATAACATTAAAAATATATTATAAAAACATTTAAATTTTAATGTTATTAATATAACTAAACTACAACATTATTAAAATATTATTGTTAGGAATTTCCTGTCTGGGATGCAGTTTGTAGTAATCAGTTAGACAACATAAAAGAAAATAACTATAATAATAATATAATTATGTACCTACGTGAGTACAACAATATACAATAATTCTAAATCCTAACCATGATTACTTGAGTTACCGTAAAGCAACCAATAAGTGTTAAATATATTGTTAATAACTACAAAGTGTTGTAGCTAATAACATTTTTAATAGTATTATTTATTTATTTCAGATTATAGGAGTATAATATAAATAATATAAGAGTTTTGGCATTGTTGGAAAATAATTGTTATAAGGGTGGGATGATTATACTAATTATTTTCACATGGTACTTGGTTTGAAGAACTAATATACTGACTACCTACTAATAATCTTCACTGTTGTAGTGGTGAAGAGCAGAGCTTACATACTGTATTCCTAGTATATCGTTAAATATAAAATAATCAAATATTGTATAAAAAACATGAAACCATTTGTCAAAAATAGTTTTTTTAAACATTTTATTTTCACCTTAATTATTCCTAATATTATTTTTATTTTTTTGAAGTTCTTGAAATCTATTCACTGGCCTCCAATCTAATCTAATATAAATGTTTTAGCATTAAAGTTAAAAATCAAAGCATATTTACATTTAAAAATGGTAATGACAGAGACAAAAATAAATACATTCATCATTGTAAAATCATTGAAATCATCGCATCGCTAATAGTATAAACTCTGATCACATAGTACATTATGATTAAAAAAAAAATATATTAAACTATTAATTATATTAATTATATTGAACATAAAATTAAAATGTGCGAAATTAGTCAATGAAATAAAAAAATAAAAATGTAATCTCTTGTTTTTTACAATTGAATTTATAGTGTTATCATTATTGATTTGAATTGGCCAGTTAAAAAATTCCCACAAAATCCGATATATAAAATAACTGAAAATAATTAAATCGTTATTTTGTTTTCAGGTGAACATCCGGCCGCAATGCACCACGGTCAGGGCAGCATTCCACTGTGTCCGCCGATTGTCAGCGCCATGATCGTACCGTTTTTGCTCATCTTTACTGCCAGAGACCTATAGTACCAACAACACACACTTGTTCACCAGAAATATTTAATATTAACATATTATATTATTTTTAAGAATAATAATGTATATTATTATCATAACATAATAATGATATAGGTTGAAACATTTTCTGATTTAAATGTAAATGCCTATCGTAATAATATTGTACATAATATGTACTCATTGAGCAATAAGCTCAAAAACGTTGACGATGCAGTAGACGATTTTGACGTAAGATTTTATCTTGTCTTTTAAGTCACTCGTATTTATTTTCATCGTTAAATACGCGTTTCTTTTTGGAAACTACGTACGCACACAAAATGCACGCCTACATGCGTACTTCTAATAGTATTATTATTATATTATATATACACGTCCGTCGTTGATTTGTTTCTCGTTACTTATTAATTACATTGTTATAACATAATATACCCCCCTAATCGTGTATAATATAATAGTATAATATAAATTATATTAATATACTTCTTTTTGTATTAATTGGCACAGATTACTCAATACGCGCTTCTTCAGCGTATATTTTTGAACCGTACATAACCATGTAACATGATAAACAGGTGAGATATCTCTGCGTAATATTATGCACCACCGATAACATTTCATTGTAATTCATTTATAAAACCGATTCATGAAAAATAATTTTTGTGTAACACCAATTTATGTCTTTTAAATGTATTATCGCCTAGAGAATTAATTAATTGAGAACAGCTCTGAATCGACTAACACAAGATATCTGACTTGATGATAAACTTCTACGTATCCGAAATGTCACACATTTGACTGTTACATGTATAATCTTGGGAACCATTCAAAATTGATGATAAAAATTACGTGGGAAAATATTTCTGCTCATTTTAAAGTTATTAAGATTTTGGTTGTAGGTATAACGATTCTATAAAATAAAATACTATAATATAGTATTTTATTAATACCTTGATCTCATATAATAAACGCAGTGTTGATTTTGTATTGAAAATTAAACAGATTTTGTTAGATACCAATCATAAAATTGTTACAATAATTATTTTATTTGCATTTTTTTAGTCAAATGTGGTTTATGTTTTTTTTTTTTAGAATGTGACATAAATATTTACTATATAATATGGAATATACTGTTTTAGATATACATGAAACTGTGACTCACAAATAACGTTGTATTATTAGTATCAATGTAATGTTCTAGTCTGTTATAACAAATTAACATTTAATATATAATAATAATAATATGTCAACAATTATAATAATTATATAAAATTACAATACATTGAACATACTAGGACTAAATAACCATCATAAATCATACACTTTTTCAATAATAATTATTGTACAAATAAAATATTTTATGAAGTAGGCATATAAATACAATACATATTATATTTAAGAAACGTTGTTTATATGATATTAAAAATAATTCATTTGTTCAAATCTATAAGATATACATGATTATATTATTATGCATAAACAAACAACCCAAGCAAAATGTAAGGAAATTAATACAAAGTTCTTACCACTAATATTATTGTGTATTACTTAAAAATTGAAATCTGTTAGCTTAGTGTAAACAAATTATTAATATGTATTTATAATAACGTAAAATAGTTATATATAATAATGACTAATGAGTAATGATCAAAACAGCAGATGCATTCACCTAAGTTATTATATATTAGCACTACGTTTTATTTCACGTTTATTTCCTCTAGTAATTTCTATATTCGGTCATCAAAAAAACTCGTTAATGTGGTATACATTTTTTCAAAGTTTTTCTAAAATTAGAAACTTTAATATACCAATTTACATATCACAGTAATAATAAAATACTGTTAAAAACAAGACAATTTCTATATTGAATATGATTTGCCAAATTAGTTCTGTATTTTTATAAACGTATTATAAAAGTATTATAAAACAAGGATTTTAACTACTAACGATTATAACTTTTCATAAAATTACAAAATACCTATACCATTGTATTATTTAATCTAGTTAAACATCAGTCTATGCATTACGATACCTTTTTATGATTTCACTATAATTAAAAGTTATGATTCATGCATCAATAATTTAATTTTGTAACTCGGACAACAATTTTTTTTCTTGAATACCTAAAAACCATTTTGTACAGTATATAAATATATAATGTATTTGTTATATATATATCAATATAATGTATAAACATATTGTTTTTTAAATGTCATCAAACGTTATTGTTATAAGATAATTTTTTTTTTCAAACGTTTAATATCTGTTAGATTAAATTAGAACAAAATACTTATACACAGGGTTGTCACACAAAGAGAATAAAAACGATTGTTTAATTTATTTATAAACATAATTCTATACAAATAGTTGTCCACTGTTATAGATTTAAATTTACAAAATAAAGTTTTTTTTTAAATTTAAATTAGTACATATTTACAATCTGTGCACAATAAAGATAATAATATTATGTATCATAGCTCTATATTATTATTTTTTTTTTTTAAATACACCTAAATCTATGTGTAGATAATTATTATACCTACCTAGTTACTAGACATTATACAACGGTATTTTAAAACTAAATTCTACTTTTACTTCACATTAATCTATAAAATTAACTCTTCACGTCAAGTTTTATTATATTTATATATATATATCATCTTTGATAAGTCTGAATTTAATTTGAAATACACGTTTTAGTTTTCAAGTGACAACCTGTATAACTAAATCTTTAACATTGTGTTTCGTTATTAAAAAAAAAAGTTATGAGTTACCTATAAACTATTAAAATATGTTTATAAAAGATTTAATATTTGTTTTGTTGAAAAAAATAAGTTCATGTTTAGTATTATTTTGTACTTACTTGTTTATAATATTAGGTTTATAAATTACATGTATATATAATTCAATATAATTTATTGTACAGTAAATCTTATCTTCGTTTTATTGAATCAATATTTGTTGTATCCAATTTAAAAATATTTATCAATAAACATATTTATTCCATAGCTATTGGTGTTAAGTTATTCAACCATTGGAAAATATATAGATTAGTTTATTACTTAGAAATTAGAATTTTCTTATAAAAAATATGTAGGCATTAAGTTTAGGATTAACTATATGAACTTTTAATATGAAACTATCATAAATAATTGTAAATGTTAATCTTTTAAAATTTGCAATTGAAAACTTTAGGATGAAAGTTGTTTTTTTATTTGATAGACAACAAAATATACAAACAGTGTTTATATAGACAAACCAGTACACTTATAATACATCTAATCTCATAAACATGCTTTTGGTATCTATGTGCAATAGTCGCACTTAAAAAAACTTAAATAAAACTTAATATCTATATGTACATTAAAAAAAATAAATATTTTGTTATATCAATATCATTTGTAGGGGCTTAAATTATCATATAAATCCGCCTATTTTTTACCAGATATTGCTCCCAACTACGGAACAACTTGTCCTACACCTCTATTGAGCCCTGCGTCCCTTCAAATTCTTCTTTAATTGTACTAAAAAATTTTTTTGACAGTTCCTAGACAGTCTATTTTGCCTATCCATCTGTAATATGCAATCTATATAATATGCACAAAATGTTATATAATGAAATATAGAAAATTATTTAAAATGTAAAAAAATCCTTAATGAAGTTGGTTGTAATTCACAACCAAAATTGTGAATCCTAAAAAGCGTTATCGAAACTTCAAAAAAATTGAATATTTCAGTTGTCTATAAATATTTCAAAGAAAGTCAAAATATTTTGAAAATTAAATCATGTAAAGAAAATGCCAATCTAAATAACTGGTAAAATTTTCAAGTATCTACGACTTATACTTTTTGAATAATAACAAATGTTTAAAATCGTTTGAGGATAAATCATTATCGTTACGCTATTTCGTAAAAATTTAAAATTTAAACGCACTTAAAATTGTTCCTATAGTGATATTTCGAGTTTTCTCTATAGCTACTTAAAGGAAAACTTAGTGTTGTATTTTTAGTCCTAAGTTATAAACACAAACAATTTTATGATTTTTCAACTACAAAATTACTTCAAATTTTCGCGTTTTCGACAGATTTCGTAAAAATTTGAACTATAAACGCTTAAAAAAAAAAATTGTGACAAACAATTTTTAATTTTTTTTAGCTAAAACAGTAACAACTCATAAGGAAACTTGTATTAAATTTTCAAGTTTTTTTGGTCATCCAAAATTTTTTTACCGACGCTTCAAAAAAAAAATTTCAGGTCTTTAAAAAATTCAAAATTTTTTTGAAAATTACCGTTTTTTTGCTTTTCTTGATTTTTTTGAAAACCGTTTGAAAATGTTTACTTTTGACCTCTATAATGCACCAAGGATATTCACTTTTACATCGAAAACCACCCCCAAAGTTTGAAATCGAAGCATTATTTCGACTAGTTATGCTGTACACAGACACACACAAAAAAAAAAAAAAAAAAAAAAAAAAAAAAAAAAAAAAAAAACACACACATCATTGTAAAATCAACACATTCATCACTTCGTTCAGAATCTAATAATTAAAAGCTTTAAAACAAACAATAATCTGAAAATCTTGTATTAAATTTTCAAGTATTTTTAGTCATCCAACATTTTTTTACCCACTCTTCAAAAAAAAATTCCCATAAAAATCGAAAATTTTAGTTGTCTATAAATAATTCAAAAAAAGTCAAAAATTTTTGAATATAAAACCGTATATAGATAACACTAACATAAACATTTGGTGAAAATTTCAAATATTTACAGTGATTAGTTTTTGAATTACAACCATATAAAAAAATCGGTTTGTGTCGAAAACTAGTTTTGCGTAAAAATTCCCGTTTTTCTGTCACTTTTCTTTTGTTTTTCTCGATTTTTTTGAAAACTGTTGGAAAATGTTTACTTTTGACCTCTATAATGCATCAAGAATTTTCAATTTCCCATCGAAAACTACCCCCAAAGTTTGAAATTGAAGCATTATTTCGACTAGTTATGCTGTACGAAGACACAAAAAAAAACACACATTGTAAAATCAATACATTCATCACTTCGTTCAGAATCTAAAAGAATAAAAAAACATTTCAAACAATATTTGTTTAGATATATAGATAGATAATGGTTAAACATTTAAAATATACTAAGTACCTAATAATCTTACAGTTCTAATGAATTTAATTTAATATTATGTAATTTTATTCGTTTTATCAAGATAAGTCTGACAATTCAAATATTCGATTAAATTATATTTATTGAAATGAATTGGGTAGACAATTTTTTTTGTTCTTGCTTCTGGTTTGTACACAAATAAATCAGAAGGTTTTCCAACGCGTGAGCACACCACATTATAGAGCTGTACATGTGAGAAGCGTGAATTTTACAAATTCAGTCTAATCTCTTGATTAGGTATTATCTTGTGTATGTTAATTTTATTGTTAATAATATTGTTTCTTTTAATTCATATCATAAAAATAATGTAATATATTTTTTTTTTGTTTATAATTTTGTGTATGTTAATATTAATAATATAATATCTAGAACCAATGAATTTTTACTATAAGATATACAACCTTTTCAACTTTACTTTGTAAACCATTCATGGTCTTTGTTTGATCTTTATCTATTGGGCCCAGGCCATATAAATATAAATAAATAAATGTTTTCGTCAAGTATTATATAACATAGATATTAGACATGTATAATACGCTAGGTACTTACGCTTGTATAATATAATACATTATACAAAATATACATTTATTTTAATATAATTAATGTCTACTATTGTAAATATACACTCAATAATGTCGTAAGTATTATAATATGAACGTATTCTATAATATAATATAAAAAAATATTGTGCTTCTGCAGACGACGTCCCACATAATATAAAGGTAAGCAGTTCCTCTAACATTTTATACTATAATTTAATTACTACATATTATAACATAAAATATGATTACCAATGCGCTTTATTTTTTTTTTTATTTATTATTATTGTCTAAAATTGATACCTATTTTTCCATACTCAACGTTATATTATTGTAATAATTTAATATATCATTCACCTATATTTTATTATTATAACAATTTACATGGTGGTATTACAAGTGTATTGTTGTCAATAATGATAATAATAATAATAATAATATAAAACAATAAAACCTTATAATAATATAGGTAAAACTAATGACTATTGTAAAAATTATAATACTATTAGAACACTGCAGCGATAGTGAAACGCGCGTGCAGATAAAAACTCTTTAATATTATAACAATACTTTATCGGCATGTATAAAATTTATAACTTATAATATAATAAGTATATAACTTTAAATATTTATTTTAATAATTTTTATTATTATTATTTGTGTGAGTCATTGTACACATTCGTAATGAGATCTCGAAGGTATTTGTTTTCATTCGATTACTATGCATAGGTATACATTTGAGCGGGGACGTAATTTTTTATACATAATTTTTTTATACATATTTGATCCATTAATAATATATACTATAATTTTATTATTATACGTAACATAGAACAAAACAGCACTAATGAATATTGATAACATATTAAAATATATTAGTATATGTAACGATAAATAAACACTACGAAGGTAGTGGAATACATGTTATAATGATATCATACATAAATGTATATAATAATATGTTATTCTTTACTCGATATAATATTTATGGTCAAATGACTGCACAGAAAATTCAGTTTTTAGTTGGGATGGCACAGTGCACATTTTCACAAATTATAGGATGCAAGAACATTAAAAATATTTGATATAACGTCGTAATTATATTAAATATAAATCTTAAATATTATTACATCATGTATTATATTTCATCGGCATCGTTCGTTGTCATTATTACACAGTATAGGTTGACCCATTTGATGTAAGCCACTTATTAACTTTTATGTTTTTGAAAATATTTCCATTACATTAAGAACTTACAAATATAATTTTTGAAAAACAATTATTTTTGCTAATTTCTATCAAAGTAATTTTTTAAAAGTTTTTAGTCTTCTAAATGACTACGTAAATTTTTAATTTGATATTTCTAACTCCTAAGCAAACATTATTTTGGAGTATTTGGAGTATCTGATTTCACCAAAGTTGATCATTAGCTATACGAGTATATATATAATAGTAACTGTTATGAGTATTTACATTTTAGATAAACGGAATAGTGGTCCAACATTTTTCAAAGTACCACACTGGCCAATTCCACTCATCTAGTAATCATAAAATCTTCTTTTTGGTTTTTTACAGGTCTTCGGATTTATTGTCGCAACAAAATACTGCCTCCACTCTTATTTTTTTCTGCATTCTTTACTCTCAATATCTTTAAATTATACTCTACTCAAAACATTCACTGTATTAAGATTTTCTTTTGAGTTTCTTTGTGATTTGGATCAATGGTATTATTAGCCCTTCTCCATAATTATATAACCTATCTAAACTTATTCTTGTACTTTTCATAGTTTCAATAATACTTGGTTCGTATTGTATAGCTCTTTATAACTTTCATTGATCTCAAAATTATTGTCATTAATTTCTTTCTCTCAAATATTTCTAACTTTTTTCAACTGATTTTATTTTTGCCTATTGTAATACATGTAATGTATACATGTATGTGTTTGACTTCCTTGATATCAATAATGATATTAATTAATAGTAGTCCCTGTTTGCTGCCATGAGCTGTCTTATTATTTCTTCATGAATCGTGGCTATAAGTATTTTCATTAATACCTAATCCCAAGTATGTACTTCAATTTCTTGGCTTTATAACTTTTAAATAATTTTTTCTTTGGTTCAGTTACACAGTATGATTTTGTCTTCAGCTCAATACTAACTTTCAAACCGATTTCTCTCTCTTCATTCAAAAAAAAATTACTGTATTGTTTAATTCACCTTCCGTTTAGACTATTTAAACATAAACAGTTAAACTCAAAAACTGTTCGTCTGAAATTCGTTTGTATAATGACAAATTAGATACTCCAAAAAATACTCTGCTTTGGAAGAAAATATTGAAAATTCATAAAAAAACAATATATTTATTTATATATGTTTATTACAATAAAAAATAAAAATAACATAATTGTATACAGAAAATTATAGTTTCTTAATGACCTAAAATTAAGGAAAACATATTTTCAAAAACAACAAAAGTTGTTTAGATAGTAAAAATCTTATATTAATTGAATCTCTTATTATAGTAAGTTACGAGTTATGACGATATTCAATTATTTTTATTTTTGTTTAACTGTTAGATTAATTCTTCGATTACATTTAGAGTGCTCGACGACTTCACATAAAATATAAATTAATAATGATAAACACGTGGTATGATATTTGGAGAAATTACCCACTTGTTTAATATAAATTAATATCAATTAAAATAAATCATAGCAGCTAGTGCCTCAAAAAACGTATAGGTACTCCAGGAATAAAATTTAAGAGACTTTTGATTTGAAATCTATTCAGATTCGGTCGAGACATCATGCGTCAAAATTATTAGTGATTGGAATGTTCGTTCAAACTCAATTTCACAATGATCGTGTGCTATCGTATTTTGTGTACCTATAATAATATAATAATATATTAATGTGGGGAAACGCCTCCACCATTTTCATAGAAATTCTTAATCTGATGAAGTTTGTAAACTAATATAATAGACCGCGCAATACATCCTAATACGTACTTGAGTATAATCAAATATGACGTATAACATATTTATGATATTTAATTCGAACGAGGAAACCAAAACTATTTCAACAATTAATTTTTGTCTCCCTTTAAGTATATCCCGAAAAACAATTTATCTAGGTACATAAACGTGGATACCTTCGCAGGAAATCCAGTTTAAGTATGAATTTTTATAATTTATTAAATATTCATGAACGTGGTCGTTTCACTTTAATATAGGAAAAAACGATACTAAGAAATGAGTTTCAAATGTTATTATATTATGTGTTATATTATTTTATTTTGTTCAAATTCCTGAAAATACATAGAATTCCCATGTAATGACCAACCTTGGGCGAGTTGATAAATAATTTTAAACGGTTTAAGTTCAAAAATAAATAATTTTTAAATTGATCGGATTTCCGCTTTACCATTTCATGGATTGACAAGAAAAAAGGTGTTATAGGTTTTAAGCTGTTCTTCTATATTTTTGTCTAAGCTTTATGATATTTCTAGAAAGCATAATATGCAAATTAATTAGTGTTAGAAAAATAACTGAAAAATAAACCGTATTTTTAGGATTAAAACAATATTAATTCCATATGTTTGACAAGGTCGGCTAAGTATTTCGGCGAAGTTGCTTGTTTTTCACGTGCAAGAGTTTTAAATCGTCAATATTCCTCATATTCACAGGTCATCATATCAATTCAATTTCTATTTCATGCAAGTAATATACATTGTGTGCGTCTGAAAAATGTTTTGTTATTATATTACTGTTATGGCACTTCCTGACAGATCTTAAATGAAGTCTATCTTATTTTAAGAAAATATTTATAGATAACTACTCTTCCAATTAGGTAACAATCAATAAGTAATAAATATTCAGATTCACAACATTTTTTAAAAACATTTGTATCCCATTTCTAATGATCTCAAAATCCTATCATTGCTTTAAGTGCAATAAATTATCTTGACTATGAATAGTTTTAGCCAGTGTGTTCGACAGTGATACTATTACTTACTCTGACGGATAGTACATTTGTGAAAAAAATTACCCTATGTCTAACATCTATAACAGCATAGACGTGCGAACGGGTATGTAGGGCATGCACTTGAATATCTTGTGCTAGCAACGTTCAATTTTGTTTAAGCGCATATGAACTATGAACATATACCAAAATATGTCATTTAAAAAAAAAAAATATTTAAGTACGATTGATGTTTATGGATTAATTAAACGATACGATAGCAATTATCCATACCTAGCCTTATTCAATAGACAAGTGTTAATAAAAAATAACATTTTAATCTTGGTGATAAAACAAATTTTGAAGAACCTATCATTCTTATGTATATTATTAATAAAACAATAATAATTTTAATGATAAATATTTCCCTGGCAATTGTATGCCCATTTAGGAGCATTTTTATCAGCCAGATTAGTTTTTGCATGCCTGTGGTCCATAGTTATATATTACGATATTATAAATACAAAATAATATAATTTTGTGGGTTTTAAGTATACACTTCACAGTCTACGAGTCCTTTATATAAATGAAAAATCTATGGTATCTTTCTGCATACGATCTGGCCCGGTGACTGCATATGAATGGGTGGATAGTGTGAGTGTCGGAGATCACACGAATGAATTTTCGCGTTTTGTTGGACAGAACTGCACCACGGAACCGGCAGACCCTTCGGCAACGTGTGTTTCCCTAACCGATGACATCTTGACGGGTCGTTGAGTGGGTGGCTGCAGATGCTGAGTTGCAAAACGTTGCTGCTGCTGAACAGGTCGCCGCTGCTGAGCCGTATGCTGCTGAAGCTGAGACCGCGCGGCGTGTACGTATATGGCACCAATTGTCTTTCGGTTACGATCGCAACGATCTTTGTCGTTGTTGTTGTTGTTGCGCTTGAACAAGGCTGTGGTGCCAGCCCGACCACCGCGCAGGTACCTCACCGAGTTGCTGTAGTCAAACGCTTGGCAAATCTTGCCGGACAACAAGGCCCGGTAACCATCCCGAAACCTATGGTTAAAGATGGCGTACAACAGCGGGTTAATGGACGAATTGGCGGCACCCAACCACTGTGCAACCGGAAGTGAGGCGACAGTATAGCTCTCGACGGCTGGTGGTAGCGGCCAGAACTTGATCAGCGAGAAAGCCACGTACAGTGGTAGCCACGACACAGCGAACAGCACCACCACGTACATAATCATGGTGATCACCTTCATCTTGGACCGCTGCACCATGTTGGCGCCGTTGTGCATCGGCTCACCCGGCACCTTGCGTCTGCTCACCTTCTGCCAGATGAACATGTAACACACTGCGATCACCGTCAGCGGCAGCACGTAACACAGCAACAGGTTGGCCAGGACAAAGTACAGGTTTCCGCTCTCCACGGTTGGCCAAGATTCCAGGCAGATCTATAAAAACACAAGCACGATAATATTATTATATTATAACTGTGTTGTTATCAGTTTTTGAAAAAAATACTCTATAAGCGGATTTAGGCATGTATTGTCACGACAATATATTATTATGATTAAAAGGGTGTCCGTTATGGAGTCTTAGTCTTACAAACATTGGTTACAACGTAAACGATTTTATTGGGGTTTTTTTTTTTTTTTAATGTTTAATTTAAATGTTCATAAAAATGTATGTTATATTTCAGTGAACATTTTTTTATTAAAGATAAGAAACTCATGGATAATATTTTATTAAAATATTTAGTTATATCTGTGAAAATAAAAACTTTTATGAATTTCTAACTGAAAAATAATTTGCGAAATTTGAGTTTAGAATACCTAGTACAGTAGTACCTACATACAGAAATAAAAATCGTGTTTATGTATTATCTTTAATATTTTTGAACTGCTATTGAATAATTGTTGATGATATTGCATTAAATTTTCAAAATTTTTTCCCAAGTGAAAATGGCGTATTGGAAATTACGATTTAATAGCAATATATAAAATGTTGTATCTAAAAAAAGGGTGTGGTGAATGGACAAACTTATAATATGTCAAATAAATTTCATGGATCCAAAAAACAAATGAAAACGATTAGGTAGCAAGTACGACACATGCCTCATTTTGTTCAATAAATTAATAATATATAACCAAGGAAGTCTGTACACTTTACTACAGCATTTAAATTATTTATAATGGTCTCGAAGAGAGAAACATTATATAGATCTAATGGCTATAAAATAGTAGATTTTATTATAGTTTGCATAAAAAATAAAATAGAGTATCATATATTATAAAAAAATTTGTAATCATATTAAAAAATTTTAATATAAACCGCAATACTGAAATTCTTCTAGTCATTCTCTTAAACTGTAGACGTTATACCCATCATATCAAACTTCAAATTGGGGTTAATCTAAGTATAAATTGTAAACTGTATAAAATGTACACTGTTTTATATAGTTTTTATATTTTATATAAAAAAACTGGTTATAACGAACATCGGTTTTACTTAGAGCATGAAAACTAAAATTTGCAATGCGTAAGTTACAAAAAATAATAATAATATGCTTTATAATATAATATATTGATATAGCAGAATTTACAACAATAAATTGACATACGTTTTTATTTTTAGAATTTCTTAAGCTGTAAGAATATAAGTTATTTTTTACTATGTTAAATGCAGTTAAATGAGTTTACCCTATCCAAATTTTTTGTAAGTGTTTTATGTCAATGTGGTATGTATGAATACCCTGCCAGTAATGTCTGTGGAGTCTTATGACTGCATGTTCACATAGGCATAAGCGTACCCAGACATTATCCACAGCATAGACGCATATATGCATTACGCATTCTTTCACTCATCATATTATGTAAATTATTGTGGTTTATTAGTTTGGATAAAATATTATATGAGTTATAAATAAAATAATAAAATTAGCACCACCTGAATTTCATACCAATGTGCGCCTATGATCCGTAGGGTAGTCATAAATAATATTACTATATATATATTTATTATTGATTAAAGGAGAAATAATTTGTATAAATTAGTATTTTAAAGTAATCTGAGTTGTATTAATGTATAGATATACTATATTGATATACTACTTGATATATTATCGCACTTTGTCCACGAACCGACATAGTCGGGTTGCTTAATAGGGTGGCTGAATTGCACTTACTGCTGCAAATTATATCCAAAAAAAAATTGAATAATCACAATTTTTTAAAGGGTTGTAATTTTTAAGGGCAACGAAGTGCATGGGTTCAGCCAGTTGTAATAATAATAAAATGTATTTAATATTTTAAATGTCACGCGTTTTGAGTGATTATGATAATATTAAATATTATTCAAAAGTATTTACCTATATTATTTAATAATTAATTCCAAAAGGGTATAAATAGTTAGTGCTATATATTATCATTGATGATATTCTGAAAAATTACGCGAGTTTTAAACTGATGAGTCTGTTTTAAGCTATAAATATAAATCTGAAAAGTGCTGATATTACAGAAGTCGAATAGCCCTACTATAAATGATGTCTTGATTATAAAACAATGATAAATCACTGAATCTGAAAATATAATCTGATTCAAACTAAATTTTATAAAATGATCAATATATTTTGAATTAAAATTCCGCTTAGCTAATACATTTTAAGAAAAAAAAAATATTAGAATATTAATAAAATCTAGGTGTCTAATATAATATTTTATAAAACATATAAATGCCCAATTTATAAAATGTATTAAGATTTTGTATACTCATCGTAATTCGTAAAATGCATTCCACGTTCTGACTAAACTAGTTTTACATTAGTTATTAAATTTATTTTATTAACATAGATTTTAATTATTTTTTAAGCATATTATATTTTTTATTTTATTTTTTTATTTAAATACAATTCTCGTTTTCACTAACATTCGGTTATATACCAGTGGATAATTTACTGGGTAAAGAAAATGATGACGATGATTATTAAAGTTACTAAAGCTTGTGTACGTTGTGTTATAATAAGTTTTGAACGATGATACATTCCGTAAATTTAAGTCTTTAATTTCTAGTGAAACATATTCATAAATAATCAGGTGGAAAATAAACAACAAAAAATATATGTAATACATATTCGTAAGGCTACAGAAAGTAATTTGTAAGATTATGAAAGCAAGCCACATGGTCAAGATGTATAGCAGCAATATTATACTGGCCAGTACATCCTTCATTTCCAACAAAAGAGATGAGTGGATGCACCAATACATAGTAGGTATAAACTATGCTATAATATTTCAAAATATAAATGTTGCGGTATATATATTACACTGTATTATGATTGTCGTCATGATTATAAATATTTAGGTTTTAATAGCGATATGTGCTAATATTGTGTACTATTATTACTGTGGAAGCTTATAGAATATTATGTGTCACAATAACAAAATAAGAAAAAAATCTAAACTTTATTAGTATGTAGATACGCAGCAGACAATTAATATTCGTAAGTCGATAAAAATATACTATTTATATAATGATTAACAAATGTTTTAAACAAAAAAATATGTCATAATACCAAAGGTATTTTAAACATTTGAGTGACTCCTTATTTTAATGTTATACGGTAGTTGATAGATTGGGAAATTATCGCTCTCCATTATTTTATCTGTAATATATACTATAAAATAAAAAAATACGTGGGTACACATTTTATTACAACAAAAAATTGTTAATTTAAAATAATGTAACCTGATTATCACTGCCTTCCTCCATGGGCTGCAAGTCAAAGTATATTGCCCATGGCATAGTGATGGTAAGCGAAATGATCCATATTATGGCCACGACTCGCTTACAGACGCCTTTACCCACCGGGTTCATAGGGTAGCAAATGGACAAGCATCTTTCCACAGAGATAGCCATCAACGTGTTTATTGAAGCGTTCACAGACACTCCTTGAAAGTACGGCACGAGTTTGCATATGACCAGTCCCAAACGCCACTCTATAAAAAAACACGTGATAAAAATCTATAAAGACAATACATAATAGTAATATATTTTATTTAAATGATACATCGTCAAAATTGTTTAAGTACTTCCGCCTAGTTCAATAAAACGGTACCACATTTAAGGCACTTATTCGGTATTTATTTGTTTACTAAATAATATCTTGTTACACAGTATATTATGATTCCTATGTCTAGTAAAACTTATAAGAAAAAAAACTCTACTAAATATAGAAAAAATAAATAATTAAATTTTTTAAGTTAATTTTAATTTTTGTTTTATTTGTTGTTTCGATATAATATTTCATGATTAAGGAATATTACGTAAATAATATAATTATATTGCGGGAGCCGTATGTTTCGATACTATAATATACCTGTTATACATATAATTGTATTCGAACGCAACATATATATAACATATATGTATATAGTGGTAGAAATTGAAAATTCGAAAATACACAATTAATGATTGCATAGCTGGTGCTTTAACTATACACAGTTGCTGCGCAAACAATCGTTTCCAATTTAATAATATTAACGAGTATGATTTTGGTTTGAAAACTGTACGTGCGCTTTACAGAGATTTTCTTCACTTCGAAAAACACATCATCAATATAAGTAAATGCAATTTCAATATGTCTACGCTCAAGTGTGTCGAGAGAGTACACATCGCAATCGATATTTATATTCCGTACACGTTTCGAGAAAAATTTACAGTTTGTGTACTGCATTTTTATTCCTTTAACTTTGACCTGTAAAAAGAGACTTTACTATGAGAATAGAATGCGTTTTCATTCGAGAAATTAGAAATTTTTTCTCATTTTACGTTTGTGCATCGCTAAATGAAGCATGTCAATTGTTTGACTAAAATTCTTTAATTTGTTTTTTTTTTTTAAACTTTGACCATTTCCATTGCACTATATTAAGACCTTCTTTGAACATGACGTCTTTAATGCACATGTTTAATAACTATGTATTTTAAGTTTACGGCCAAATCCCTTTATGTTCTTAGAGAACTGCAGTACTCCGTGATTACAACCATACTCACCTGAACTTCAAGACTTAGCAATAATAAACTTTTATGTATTAAAAATTATTTAGATCAATCTTCATTTATTTTTTATTACTTTATAAATACTATATATTATTTTTTATTTAACTTTTCCCTGGACATTTAACTAGCCATCTCCAAACACGTTACAATATGTGTCAACTTAAAATGTTATTCATTTAATCAGACGTTATTGAAAATATTTTGTTCAACGACTTCAAGGGTTATAACTCTAATAATAATAGTATTATCATTAATTAAACATATATAAATATATATAAATATATTCTATGTATTTATTGTTATTTAACTATTTTTTTTTTTGTGTGTGTAACCTAATAACCTAGTGTTGTTGATGCTTAAACACGAATAAAAAATAAATAAATAAAGAATAATAATAATAATAATAATAATAATAATTGTATTTGTCAATGAATATTACTAAAAACTAGATTTAATTATAATTAAAGTGCATTATACACTGGTCTCTGTATGCATACTGTTTTCAACGTAAAGTAATTTATTGGAAAGCAATCTCTGGAGTGATTACCATCCTATGCCCAAATACCTTGCTTTCCTTACATGCATGTCCTAAAATTATTATGGTGTTGTTATTGATGACTTAAAGAGGTTTTTTTTTTAAATTATATACCTATAACCTAACCTAACCTGAAAATTATGAATACATAAAAAAAAAATTTAGGAAGTCAATATTATTATACATTTTTATAATCTACACGCAACGGGTTTATTACTGTGAATTGTATACTTATTATATCAGTGGTTCACAAACTTTTTCCATCAGGGCAAATTATTATTACCATTTATTAGTTACTATAAATGTTAGCAAACATTACATAGACATTGTCTATTTGCCTAAATTATGTACTTAAAGATCGGTTAGTTTGGTTGAGAAACACTGCATACTAGATCTTTAACTTGTTATAATAATAACAATGCTAACGACAACGATTTATGGACAAGTGAATAATTTCGTTTTTGATGAACCGAATTCGTGCTGCAGTTTAAAGTGAAGTGTGTATAATAATAATAATAATAACAATGTATATAAAATAAATAGTCACGGCTGGCACTCGTCCTGCCGCCTATTCACCAGAAGCGGGATGAGCAGAACTATTGGATAAAGTTTGCGTTTCCGATTGCTTTTATTGTGATATAATTTTTGAAGTTAACGCTCAATGCCGTATACTTCAACTGCTGTATACAGCATAATAATATAATTATAATAATAATAGTAATATATTATACACGCTGGCCGTACGATTGTGTATGTTCGTTATCGGGTATTCAACGCATGGACGTAGCTGAATTGCCTATACAGGGCGCCGTCTTGTTAAAGCTAACGTAGCAGTATTATATTATTATACGAACGATAGGTCGTCAATAATGATAAATAATTAATTCCAAGACTATGGTTAGAAAACGATGGATTTTCTCGTATTTATATGTAAAATCTGCCGATATAAATACGGTATTTTTCGAACGTTATAATAATTACGGGTCTCTAAATCGTGTGCCACGTATATACTATATAATATGTTATCGTTTGGCGTGTGTACCGCAATAAAATATTTTCATTATTATCTCTATTTTGAAATCAGATCAGAGTGCGAAAATGTAGGCGTATACGTGGTCCACGAAATGCTACCTATATGATATATTATTATAATATATTGTTGTATTATAATATAATACCCATGACCGGAAAAGATTATTTTGTACTTAGTAAGCGAAAAAACGACGTCACGCGATGCCGTTAAATTCCTATAATAATAATAACAAAAATGGTGATTTGTACACGTACACGCATTTACTATTGTTTTTTTAAAACAATATTATTATACCACCGAAAACAATGACGGGAATCGTACATTATTAAACGACGCGTAAACTTTAAACTTAAATTATTTTACAAATTGCTTTTGTCGTGATGTGAGTGATGTGGAAGGAAAGTGTGGTAAGTGCGTTAGATCAAAATATAATTCACTTAAGCCTTAAGGTACGTAAATACATAAACGTCAATCGGGTTTGACGAATGACATAAAAAAACATAGTAAATAATCTGGCACAAAGTTTGCTGATAATCTCCTCAAGTTAATTCAAACCGATATAATTTTATAAATCACAATCGTATAAGTTATTAATATTCTAGTAGTATGTTACACGTATGTTTAAAAATAAAATATATGCGTGTTTCAAACAAATGTATGTACAATATAAGGCATGAAGCTTAGAAATTCTAAAATCGTCTTCAAGTTAGAAATGAGTAAAAATAAAATTATTAACTATTTCTAAGTAGTTTTAATTTTATATAAAACGTGACAGCAGTATTCAACATTTCATACAATTGTTTTCAGAAATCTGACTTGATATTTAAATTATAGTATTATTATTATTCATATGAATTTCATTAACTTCTGTTTTATGAAAATATTAAGATATTTTTCTGTTTAAATACCAGAAAGATAAGTTAATGATTTAAAACGTGGACGTGTAATCACACAAAAGTCACTTTGGTGAGAAAAAAAGATTGTGGTTCATGCAAATAATGTTGATTGTTTTCACTTCGATGAAATATAAGTAAAATCCAAAAAACTATGAACAAAGTAAAAGGAGATAAAAAAAGAATAAAATCATTTAGTCTTATAGTTTACAACATAGAAAACAATTCTTTAGAATATTAGTGTTTCTGTTTGTTCAATATAATATTATAATATGTAGGCGTAAAAATTATTTTTTTTTTTATTAATCGACCCATGGCAACATACACCATTGTGTAAGGGTAGGTACCTACATTTAGGGCGATGAAGATTGATATGGTTGGTTTGAACACGTGTGTAAATTTTTCATTTTTGTTTTACTTATAAGAGATCATGTAGTCATAAAAACGTATTATAATATAACAAATCACAATAATTTTGATACCTACATAGATAATACATTTTAAAAATAAACGGAGTAATCATAAATTCGTTAAGTAACATAGCGGGATTTAGTGTACTATTTGGCGAATATCTCTGTATAATGTACGACAAAAAAGTATTTTATTTTATAATATTCTATTATTTTCACATTATACTAATATTTAACTATAAATTAAAGAAGAATATTTTGTGTACAATATATACGCTTTTGATTATGTTATTTCACAATATCAATACAATTAGCCATAGTCAGTACTTGCGATAAATTGTATAATCAACAACAATTTCCATCGATATGGTTTTGGGCCATACTACCAAATATTATTTAAATGTTTGTTGCACAAACAACGATTATAATATTATATTACGTTTTGAAATTATATATTTTTTCTGTATTATTAAATTATTATTATACCTATATTTGTTTTGTATTGTTGAAGATCGTTAATATAACAATATAACAATATAACAAATAACAATAACGTTCTTTATATATATATATAAAAAAAAGAAAAGATAATTGTTTAAAATTATTACATATTGTAAAGGCGTACTGAATCTATAATGCGAATAAACGTATTTTAACAACGTTATTGAAACATAAAATGTATTACCTATGGTAGATATACCATGGTAGGCGGTAGCCATTATATTATTATATAATGCAGAGATGGACTTCATATATATAAATATTATATTTTTTATCTAGCCTGATTCGGTTTGAAGCGATTTTCTATCCGCGTCCATGGATTTTTCAAATAGTTTTTTAACCGGTTGCCGTTTCATGATATTTCCGTATGTTATTTAGATCAATGTTACCATTTGTACATAGTAAAGTTTAACGATGATAAATTAATATAAACTATCAATATTACGTCATGTTTAAAAAAAATATACTTCTGCGGCGTTTTTGGCCCAACATCAGTGAAAGTGTATATTATAATATATTTTTGTCGTGTAAAATCCATTTTATAATTGAATGAAGTCGAACTAGACAATTGCAAAATTATTTTTACGGTTATTAGTATAGATAATGAATGTCGGAAAGTTAAAATACATATTATAATTATTATATTAATAAAAATTCGAAATTCTTTTCCTATCCTATTGTCTGAAAATGTAGATCGAAAAACTTATTTCAATGATTTAAACAAAACTTAACGAAATAATTATTTAAAAACAAATTTTTTCTCAGTGAAAGTTTTCATGGTAAAATATCAAAATAATCAAATAAAATAAATACAATTCTATTGATTATTTGTTTACATTAATAAAGTGACTGGATGAATCAGTTTGATGTGAGAAAGTGACTAAGGATGATAAAATTGTAATATGTATTGATGACCTGCATATTTTGTAGTTTCTTATTTAACCAGACGACATTATACTCATTAATAAATGCTAAAATACCATTTAAAGTCATTGAAATTTGTAGTAAATGTATAGACAATCTACATATATACAACATTAGCACAAATTTATATCACAAGTGCAACTATTGTTTCTTAAACTGGTTAAATTAACAGCAAACACAATAATAATAGTTATTCTCAAAAATTACATTTACCGAAATCCATTAATTGTTTTAACAGTTTCGTGTCACTGTTTCGTACCTACGTGACTAACACCTTATTTTAAGTTCTATGTACTACACAAAAATAATTTAGTTCTAATTAATGGCTTTTCTACTCAAGAGTGAACAAATTAAAAATATATAATAGATTTTGAAATATACAAATCAACAAGTCAACTTCTGCAGTTAAATATATACAACATAATTATTATACAATATAATTGTGTTAAAATAACAAAATATAACGAATCATATTTTGTAATTTTCGTCAATAATTATAAATATTGCATCTGGATATAATATGACGTCCTGTGCATAATATTATACTATGATACCATCTGTCGTGTATATTTTTGAAAAAAAATAAAAATAAACAGAGGTAAATATTATTTGAAAATATGGTCATTTATTACATTTCAAACATTTAATTCAAAGAATAATGGTAGTGATGGTGTTACACTAATCAATATCAAATTTGATGCTAATGGTGAACCACTTTGATCCTGATAAACGATCCGGATGCAATAACACAAATAGTATCGAACTTAAGAATTAAAGTGATTGTGGGCTATTCTGTATATTTTGTATTATTTTTTTTTTTGTTTTCAACAATGCGTGCACATTCGTCGGACACTCGAAATAAATCTCAGTATAATACGATGCTATGGTAGATATAGAGATGCAGGCTTAATTCCATCGTTGTGGGGCTGCTATGAGGGGTCTAAGCTTATCCACCCTCTTTGCACTCATGTGAACTGACAGGTCGAAATCACTATATCAATTAATGATGAATCGAATAGTTGCATAGTGACACGCTCAAATGTGACCCTAGGACAACCAAATTTATATAAGTCGTTACAAGCGCCAATGAGATTTCAAAAGCGCAAATCCGCTGAGCTTCACTCGCAGAGAGAGAGAGGGGAGTATTAAATAATTATTTAAATCGAGCAAACATTTCGGTGGATAAAATAGGAATGCTTGGAATTAGATTGTTGTGTAATTTATAATTTGAATCGCCTACAACAGCAGCGATCACCTCTCGTTAAAACAAAACAATTTTTATCCGCATAAAATATGGATACATTATGATCGATTCTAAGCTCCTGCTGAAATTCAACCAATTGTTTGACTTAAATTGCTTAAAACATTATATACCAGCCGTAGATTTATGTTCTAGTATTGATAAAATAATATTATATAACTATACACCTGTGAGTGAATTCGTGAACACCAATCAAATATTTTAATATTTTTAAGATATATGATAATATAAAAAGTATACTTGTGTTCAATTAGAATAGTTTTGGTACCAATATTTCATAGTATTTTATTGTATTATTCAATTTGATTTTAAAACTTTTGCTTTTACTCATTTCATATTTCTTAAAATTTTTATTTAAATAAATATTTATTTATTTGTGTATATTTTTTTTCAATTTCTATGGATTTTTATTATTACTCCATATTTAACAAATGCTTTGGTCACGATTAGATAATGTATAACACAGTGACGTTCATTTTCATGTATATTATTTATTTTATTTTTGTTTTTAATAATATTAGATAAATTATATCACATACTTTTCTGTCATATGAAGAGTAATACTAAGGGATCCCAACTCACAGCTCTTTAGTTTATAGATGTATTAGGATAACAAGAAATACAGGTGATAACTGTTTTCGGGGTCCATTAAAATTGATTTTTAATTATTGATATTTTGATATTCTAGTCACAGCTTAATGACTGGTTAAACCTTAGATTTAACAATTGTATAAATAAATATGTTTCATTTGATTTCATTACGGAATTTACGCCAATTTTTTTTTTTGCCTTAAAAAATGGCGAAGTGAATAATGGTCTACTGTATATTAATTGTCTAGATTCTAGCATCACTGTAATCGATGTATTAAGTTTTAAATTTTAGTTAGATGATAATCAAATCATAGTACCTATTCAAGAACGTTCCGTGCGAAGATGATCTGTCAGCCTATATTATTACTTACTGTATTTTATGAAACTTTATAGTCTATTTTGATTAAAGAAATTTATTTTACGATTAAGCATGGGTAAGATAGTTGGTTAAATTCATTTTTGCAAATACAATTATATTTAAAACATGTAATTTTGAGTATAAAATATAATAATTAATTCTATGTTTCATATATACTGTAACGGAGTTCTTATTACCACATAAAACGGTCCTTCTCAGGACCACCAATCACAACACAGCACGCCCAAACGACACCACCGTAAGGGTTAAGTGGTGAATTAAAAAACCTTTTGGTCATTTTACATTCTCAACAAATACGGCTATGGATAAAGGAGAATGTAACGAAATAAAAAAATACTATTACCATAATCAATACCCAAAAATTGTACGAATAGTGAGGCAAACCGTACCGACGGGAAACAGTTACGTACAGCGGCACACCTGTGGTTTACGATTCGGTACGGGACACAGTATAAGTATATAAACCGGTCAAATTTACGAAACATCATCATTCGTCCGCCAACAACACTACCGTCAACATCTACTTGAAACAAGGCGGCAACCGACGATACTGCAGCGAAAACACTCGTCAAAACGAGGCGGCAACCAACGATACCATCGGAGGAAGACAATTGACGATCCCGACGGGTACATCGTGCAATATTCACTGTACGACATAGTACCGACTACCGAGGCAATTGTACGGTAATACGCCGTGTGCAAATACCAGCGGCCCTACACGCAGTTTTGCTCACGGTCGATTCAAAATTGCGACTGACTAAAAAGGCTCTTTTCAGAGCCATCAACCATTCTCCCTAGTGTGCCTGCGTAGGTGTCACTACGAGTTGTATTAACATAACTCACGACTTATTAGAGACCGTGAGAAAGTTAATATAATATAAGCTTATTCCCCTTCAATATTAAATTTCTTGTTTGTAAATGAAATACCAAATATTGTAAAACTATCTGTCGCGCCTCTAAAGGCCTGATACCGCCCGCCGTGGCCGCTTCTTTAAGCCAGCCACGCGGTTCGGATGTAAAAATTATTATTATATGTTTTAAATGTCAATAAACCATCTTGATTATACAAAACTAATAATCAGTAAATGATTATTTCCGTACACGGTACATCGAGTATCGACGCACCGTGTCAATATATATATATATATTTAAATTTACAACAAAGTTACTAACATTATGATTCTTGATTTTAATATATTTATTTATTTATTTCATTCAAATTTGAATAGAAAATGTTTGTAAAAAATAAATTTGTTTATATAATTTATGACATTATATATTTTTTTTAGATTCCTTGGTCACAGTATGAACTAATTATGGAAATCCTTAATTTAAATTTTCAAATCAAAGCTATACAAATTAAATATTTCATAATTTTTTAACTTTAAAACATTTTAAAATGTTTAAGATTTTAATAAATTTTGTCAAAATTTGAAAAATAAACACTTATAAAAAAATTGTACTTATGGATATTTAATATTTTTTAACTGCTACTATAACTGCTGATGAGTGAACTTTGTACTAATTTTTCAAGCATTTGACCCAACGAAATAACGTTATTCACATTTATAGAAAAATGATAATATAAATATTTAATACAAATCTTAAGTACCTACATTAACTACTTTTTGAATAACAACAAAATAAGAATATTGTTGAATGAGAATTTGTTAATATTTAGGAGTTAATTTCTAATGTCTACCTTCAAACAGTTGTAAGTAATTAATTTGACTCTCCGGTTTCAATTTTCATAGTAATTTTGATTGAATTTTAAAAATCTTAACTTAAGACGCTCTAATAAAATATTGTGAGTTAACTCTAAATCTTTATTTTTATTTCCACTAAAAATAAAAGGAACGTTATAGTACATTTTAAAATTATATTTTGTGGCTTGATGAGGCGTGTCGTAGTGGCCGTAAGCTCAATCTGCGGAAACGCACTAAGTGTACGTATCGGCTGGAGTTGTTAGCTCCCGGATAGGTGACCACCTGGAATTTTCAGCAACAAATTCTTGCCACACATACACAAAACACTTCTTCAACCCTACCAACTCAAAAATCTAAAAACAAAAATAGTCTACGCTCCATGCTCAATGGCGATAATTGTCGTAAGTTCTCCCTTAAAAAATTTGTTTGACAAGTTTTTTTGATAAAGCCAAACAATTTAATGGACAATAAATAAATAAAAAAAAACTATCAAGGAATTTTATTATGCATTAAGCTCATTAAAATTAAATCTTGAACATTGTGCCTTACGAGGTTATTGATAACATATAAAAATTCTGTGAAAATTGTATATATCTACGGTTATTTCCGTTTTAAAAACTATTAAGGATTTTTTACTTTTGATCCTCCTGAAGTACCAAATAGCTTCACTTTCCTATTAGAAAATATGCTCTCGAAGAATATATATTAAGTATTTTTAGTATCTCAAAGATGATTACAAGTACAAAAAATGAAATTTAAAAAATACATATTTTTTTAAGATCATTAAATATTTTCAATAAAACAAATCGCATCGCTTAGAATTCAAAATTTAATACTTTTTGTATTTTTGTTTTATATATTATTCTTTACCAAATTAACTGGCGAATTTGCAATAAATTCGTCTATCTCCATAGCGCAATTAAATCTACTTGAATGTTTTTCTTCATACTAATATTATGTAATGATAAGTCGTTGTTCGCTTCTATATCGAGTAACATTCGCGCTAATAGACTACCAGTTGTCACCGAACGCAAGAACCGGGACACTACCGTGACAACAGATCGCGCTATCCGCGACCTATTTATCAACATCATTATAGATGATGTAAATCTAATCCAATTCTAAATAAAATCTGCATATTCAATATTGGAATGAAAATAAAACAACGCTCTAAATACGACCAAATTGTCAGCGAAGAACAAACAACAGAAATAATCAACAACAAAGGTCAAAACCATGAAAAGTGACCTGTGCGAGTTATAATTCGTTACTGAAGACAATTCTGTAGCGTTCGTACCTATATCGCAGTTGAATACTTATGTACTATAATATTGTACTATGTTATCCAATAGTATAAAAATCACAAATTGTAATTCACAAAATATGATTGTATAAAGAGCGCACTCAATTAGCCTTTCAGTTGTTTCTGTGAGCAATTTCAATTGTTATATGATATCGCTCATGAAATAGTCCAACATTTAACCATTTTATCATGCTTGATCCATAGATAATATCGATTAAGAATAAGAAATATCATTGATGACAATCGATCAGTCATAAAATTATTCACAAAACAAAGTGTAATATTAAATGTTTAAAACATTACTTGACACGTTTCTCGCTAACATGGTATTAATTTAACTTATTGGCTGCAGAATGGTTTTTCGTATATTATATAAAACTGAATGGTAAAGAATAATATAATAATTAATAACGTCACAGAACATTATTATTATATTGCTATCATGCCAGAAGTTGCATTATTACTCATTATTTCATTAAAATAAACACAAGTAAAATAGTCTCGAGAATTTTTTTTTTCAAAGGTATGTATTACTACGAAATACGGAGGTATACCAGTTGGTTTTAAATACGCAGCTACAACGTTGTATGGTTGTTTTTTAATTAGTTTGAGTAGAATACTAATAAATGAAAAATAGGTATAACAATATCAATAGAACAACTTTTTTTTTCAAACCAATCGACCAAAACCATGTTTTCTTTCGTGTCATATACTAAAATCGTGACGGAAAGCTATGCGCGTGTGTAGACCCCGTCGCCTACGCACTATTTTGTATTCTCGTTTTACAATTTAATTTTATCGATACTGTAAAATGTATTGATAATACCGTCAATATTATTGTTTTCAATATTATTATTATTATCCGAACCAAACGAACGAATAGCTGCTGTACGTTTTGGCGAGACGACGATGGTGTCGTAACACGTGGTTTGGAAAACCGGCTAAACTGGCTGTCATACAACATAAAATTATGTATAACTGCAGACGAATAATATACATAGTAATGTATAATATCGATTATTATATTATATTATATTATTACGGCGGACCTCATTATCGTTATATGTATATATATATATATATATAAATTACGTGGTATATTAAAAAGCTGGACCGCGTTTCGGAAATCGTCGAGGATGGCAATATTCAAACGCTCATCAATTGTCAGCAATTTAAAAAAATTAATAAATTGTATTATTCACTTTCGCTTTTGTATAATACTTATGTAAGTATATGTCAAAGGAAATATTAGAGAATCGATGGCGATTAACTAATATTGCAGAGGTTCCCAACCTGAGCACCACGAGCTCATTTAAGGGGCACCACGGCTCATCCGAGAGTGAAAAAAAAAATTTAATTATATATTAAATATTAAAAATGTATTGTAGTTGAAAAAAGAAAAAATTGTTTTACGTACAAAATTACTATAGCTATATCTAATATTAAATATAGTGTTTCTAATATGTATCGAATAATTCAATAATAGATAAAAAAAAAAAACAATGTCAAACTTTCCAAAAATAAGCAGCCTCAATATCTCATTGATTATTAGTTTTTCACTATTAAAGCAGAACTTTTTCTTTTTACTTTCAACTATAAAATTATAATTTGTTAATAATATGTTCAATAAAATTATTTAAATCAGTTATGAATGAAAATTAGTGTTTATTTTTATCACATTCCTCGTGATATTCACAGAAGGGCACCTAACAAAATGTGTACAAACAAAAGGCACCGCTGCATAAAAAGGTTGGGAACCACTGTAATATTATAATAATATATGTTCTCACGAGACGATAAATTTAAAACTGAACACCATACATAGATAACGTTTTGTTTAATTGTTAAGTATTCATAACACACGTTTTCAAAAAAAATAAATTCGTGATTTTGAAAAAATTTATAAAATCTCCAGACGCTCATAAAAAAACAAAAATGGATTTACGCTCAACTTTTTTTCTTATTTCCATCTATAATTAACTTAATAATATGAGGAACTTAGTATGAAATTTTTCAAGTATTTTACAGAGTGAATTTTGTATAATGACATAATATTATGTTTAAAAAAATTAATTTAAATCAAAAAATTCACATAGGTACCTGTATAAATAGCTCAACAAGAGTCAAAATATTATGCAAATTTTATGGCGTAAGAAAAGCGATAATATTATAAACATTCAGTAAAAAATTTCTTATACCCATGGTAACTTTTTTAGTTTTATCAAAACCCAAATCAGTTTTGTGTAAATATACTCGATTTCCCCGGTTTTTCTCATTTTTTTTTTTTTTTATTATTTGCTTGTTTTTTCCCAGTGGTTTTTATAACTACCTAATGGGAATTTTAAATTTTGACCCTCCAAATACATCAACTAGATTCACTTTCCTACGGAACTGAAAAGATATTAAAGTTAAAAATCTAAATCTAAGTATTATTTTGTCTACTTACCAATTGTGTACAAAGAAACACAAAAAAAAAACACACACAGATCAGAGTAAAATCAATACGTTCATAGCTCTTCTTAGAATCTAAATGATAATTTTGGACAAGTAATTTATGAGTTTTAACTTAAAATACATAAAGCCAATAACCTACTTATTTGAAATTAAATTTTTATAGATCTTATTAATTTAATATTTTGCTTTGGAGTTTTTGAGAAATTAAAAATGTAGGTTGTCAATGAAAAATATAAAACGTTTTACAGTGTCTTAAATGTATGCAAAACAATTATTTTATAAAAACTTTAATGTTTCCTGAAAAAAAAAAAAAAAATGGTATTTTATACTAAACAATTTACCTAGTGTAGTAACCTAATAATTTATTCCAAACTATTTTATGCTTTTGGATTAATTAGATATAATTTCAACAATCAAAATTTGAAATCACTAAAAACGTAAATAAATTATAATATAGGCTATGAATTGAGTATCTAAGGCATTGTATTTTCAAGGAGATTGATTGAGATAACGAATGAAGACAATATAATAGTTAAATGTTCAAAACAATGATTGCAAACTGTAAAGCAATAGAATATCTGAGTGACTGAGTGTAAGTAGGTACCTACTAAGATTAAACCTTCTCGTTTTGGTCAATATAATATTATTATTATTATTATGGTGTGGTGGAGAAAAATTACAAGCGAGCCAATAATAATAATATACTTATCATCCCGAGTCCCGACCCGAATCATACCACGGTTGCCGGCTCGAACCCATAATGGGTGCATAAAAGTTTCATAATATATCTGTGCGGTGAGCGTGTTCCGCTCAAGTGGAACTCTTTTTTTTTCCGGTGTGTACATACGGCTGCAACGCTCACGGTAATATTAAACAACGGACAATGCGAGCGACTCACACGCTCGCTAGATGCTGCCCGAATCGTTGAATAAAATATGATAAACACTACCAAAAACTTATGTAATACTATAAAAATATAATAATATAATAGGTATATTTATTATGATAGTATTATTATTATTACTATTATTATAATCATCACTACTTTATTAATAAACGTGGTGTACAATGTTTTTCCGACCAATGATGATGAACTAATGATGAAAAATTAAATTTTATTTTTCAATAGAACTTATTTTTTGTAAAAATTTAAAATATTCGTTGAATTTTGAAGTCTATTTCATAACAATAAATATATAATGTACACATTGTATTAATTTAGATATGTTATTTTTAATCATAATTATAGTAAGTATGGAGGTAATTATAATACTATTTAATATTTTCGTGGAAGAATACTTATAACATTCGCAGTATTGCTATTTTATCACAAAAAAATAATAAAGGTAAATAAAAACAGTAATTTTTTATTTCTCTGACGAACAGTTTTTGTTGAGATGCGTACTGTATAGATAACACAAATAAACTGTATACACACTAAAGTCCATCTTCTCCACCAAAACTCATTTTTGTACACAGTACACACAACGATATAATTAGTACGTGTAGTTGTACCCATCTATATACGAGTTAAGAATTTATTTCAGGCAACCTTCTATTTTATTTTATCTTATTTTTCTATGATAGTAATGCAATTCGCTGAAATGAAACTTTGACCAGCACGTCCGTTTTTGATTACGTTATACAAAAGAAAATTTAACTTTTTTTGTGATAGGTAATTTTCACGAGAAAATAATGATTTAAAACTCTCAACGAACGCCAACGAAAGCTCCTCCCCCACGAGATTTAACTGCCAAAAGAACAGCGTTGGCAAAATTATATATATTATTTAGTAATATTTTTTATAACAGAATAGACCATAATAATGTATTAAATAAATTCCACAGTGAAATAATTAATTAATATATATATAAATAAATAAATAATTACTCAGTGTTTACTACATAATTTCCAACACCATTATTGTGTATTGTTATATATACAATATATATACAAATTCTTGAAGTTAATTATGTTATCAATTGAGTAATTATTGAACGACATGACCAGTTGAAGTAAAAATTAAGCCAAATTAAGCCAAAAGATTTATTGAGCCTTGGAGTATGTTTATACCATATTGTTCAACCATGATAGGCAGATAAACAGTAGGTTGAACATGCTTTTTATTTTGAAACACACGCAAATCAAATGTTTTTAGTAGTTTGAATTTTCAGTTAAAAACATTGTGCACAACTATTTGGCCTATAAAAATATTACATAGTGCATGCAAGTATATATGTATATACTGTTCATTATGACAAGCGTACAAGCATTATTCATATCGATATTTGACTGTATCCTCTGTAATTCTTAAAATAATGTACAATTTACGTTTTTGTCTTGAATAATGCACATCAATACACCCACATTTGTACTGTTACGCTGATCGAAAGCAAGTAAATTGTTATTGCCGTTATTTCAGTTTTCGGTGTCGAAGTATTGCACCCTTGTTCAGCAATCTGAGCTTTCTGTATCGCGCCTCTTGTTCAGTGTACATATTCAATATGTGTTTGATTTCGTTACGGTATCCACTGATGTCATTCAACGTGTCCAAAAGCTTGTCAACGTCGTCTTTCAACAACCGCAGACCCAGCTCTAGGTCAGCGTTCTCCGATTCAGAGTAATAAGCACCATTCATACGTCCCCTAGCTATCTCGTAATAGTTGTTCAGGTCGATCACGTTCGTTCTCAAAAATGAGCATAGCTTTATGAGTTTCCTTTTGCCCCCACGAACCAAGAGATCGTGATCGACCGTCAGGTCATCAACGGGTTCTGCAACTAAACGTAATGGTTATTCGATCATTTAGATATTTTTAAATCGTAACCTTAGTACAAATACTAATCAAATCAATTTAATATGTCTTTATAATCTATTTAAATAGTAGTGTACTCGAAACTTACAAATATGCAAAAAGTAAAACGTCAAAGTTTACAAAGATTCGATCGAAGTAAATGTAAAGAAAAGGATTATAGGGATTTATGGTAAGTCTATATTTCATAAAATTAAATAAATGTTTTATTATGTTTAAAACTTAACGATACCGTTGTTATATATTAAAAAAATTATTTAAAAATTGTACAATTTTTTATCTAATTACAAATAGCCAATTCCAAAAAATATAATTTTTTATTAAATTACATTTAATCCAGTCACTCAGTGATAATATTGTTATGATAATAACGATATAAGATTCAAATTTTATGAGAGAATAATAATTTACCAAGCAATTAACAGTATAACAATACAAAATAATACTAGATATACTTAGCACCTACGTAATTTACCAACAATTATGAAAAAATTGTTTTCGCACTCAGTCTAGTAGTTTTCAATTATTATATCACTTACATTTTACATTTTTTTCTTGTGCAGTGTTGAACAGAACACTGCGCACCAATGCACAAATTTTGTCGCACGCCCATAAATTTGATTTATCATCATTCGTTTTGTTTTCAGTTTTTCTCTCTTGATAACGAAGTTTTATGCTCTTTTTCAATGACCTGAGTCTCACATACCGGTTCTCATTTTCAGTGTACATTTTCAACACATATTTGATTTCCTGTCGATTACCAGTGATGCCATTTAACGTATCCATCATTCGCTGAACGTCTTCATCCAACGACCGTAGTTCCGTCTCCAGATCGGCTAGTTCCGATTCGGTGTAATGTTCACCACTCACGCGACGCCTTTTTTTGAAAACGGATTTCAGTTCGTCCACATTCTTTCTTAAAAACAAACAGAGCTCCATGAGTTTTTTCATACCCTTGAGGTCCACGCTCTGGTGATCAACCTCAACGACAGCGTCCACGGGAAAATAATTAGGATTGCAATCTACCTCAAAATTTACATGTGTGTTCCCTGCAAAAACCTTGGATAACTTCTCGAAGTGCTTTCGAACCGAAACTCTTCGATTCTTTTCAATTTGATAATGATTCGGCGATATGTCCCAATGATTTAACTTCGAGATCATGTCATTTGTACACATTTTTGTATTTCATTCTTTCCGATACGTTTTGTAATAAGTAAAATACATTTGCTTTTTTAGAAATAATAATATGACATCTATAGACTGTTTATTTGTTAAATGTTACATTATGCTGAGATATAAGTTTAATTTGTATAGTAACCGTTTTGAGTGTGTGAGGAAAAATTGTAATTTTACGTTTAAATATTTTGCTTAGAATTTAAGAAAGAATAAAATCATGATTTACTATGCTAAATATGTTTAACTATAGAAAGAAAAAATTAAAAAGAACATTATATTAAAATTAAATATAATTAAATTTAACTACCAAATATTTTTTTTGAAATGTCGACCAATTTAGTTAACATTTTACCTAAAAAGTCTATAAAAATATTTGTGAATTTCAAATCACTCTGCGAGATCTAAAAAACATTTTGAATATTGTATTCATGAAATTACTATTTTTAGATTCTTAAAATTCTTAGACTGGTTTAGAACAAAAAAATTAATTTATCGTATACATAGACTTAGTTAAAGAGGTATATAAATGTATAGTAAAATTTAACAGAAAATTGTATGAAAATTTGTGTTAAAGCTTTGTTTTAACCATTGATCAAATTTAAAATAAATACATTAAAATCATAACAAAATATTTATTTTTTTTTAAAACAGAAAAAATTAAGATGAATATTTAGTTAAAAATTAGCACTAAAAATGATTTCATAACATCATAATATAAAAACTTCAAATAATTAAATAAACATATTTAAAAAAAAAAAAAAAATTGTGGGTTTTAAAAATATTAAGCTTTTTGTACGGATTATGTGGTTTTTATTTACTGAATTATAAGAAAACCTTTAGTTTATAATCTGAAATACTTTTTTATATTTAAGGTCTACAACCACTAATTTAGAATCCAAATTACAGTATAATATTTATTATTTTTAATATATTCAAATTCGCTGCCATTCTTATATATAATACTAACATATCACAACACATTTTACCAACTCAAACATAAATTTTTATAATATTATAATACAAAACATTCGTTCAACTATCAAACCAAGACATTCATGGTACAGTATTAATTATATTTTGTGCCGAAGTCTTCGTTAAACACAGAATTAAAAATGATCATTGTGTTGAAAAACCTATCTTATAACAGCTCTTTTGCATGATGGCCAATTTAAACCTTGCACGTTATTGACATATATATATAGGATGTAACAAAACGACCTGACTAAAAAAAACAATTTTGCTAATTAAACGTATGACAAAATTTGCTAATATTATGTGATAAATAAATAATTTAAGAAATATACTCATGTCAGCAAATTCTCAAAAATCATATTTAAAAAAAAAAAATTTTTACGTTCCGAATTAATTTAACCGAAAACATATTGAATTTTAAAAAAATTCTAAAAAATAAGCTTCTTGACTTATATAAATTATTTTTCCACCAAAATTATTCTTATAATCAGATTCACAAATAGCCTATTTTGATTTAATCCAACAATTTTTTATCAAATTTAAATTGTTTTTATTTTCAGTACTAAAATATAAACATTAAAAAAAATACTATACATTTAGTTGTAGGGTCACTTAATGAATAAAAAATAAATAAAAAATATTAATTTTAACAAAAGTTATCCCAAAATTCAGTTCTATCTGTTATATCTTGTATATACTTCTGCAGCAGCCAATGGTGCCATGAGTCGTTTTGGGTATTATTTTCAAGTAACATGGTTCGATAAAATATCTTTCCGAAATTCAGATATAAATAATAAATCAACCGTTGTTCCATCGCGAAGTTTATCTTCCTGTCAAAAGGATTGCTAAGATGAATAATAATAATAATAATTGTATGTCAACATCCAGTGTCCGGTTACCAAAACCTGTCATTTTTTTTCTTTATCCATAATATAGACTTATTGTTTTGGGTTGTTTCAGATGGAGCCGTGATCGTTTGTCATTCTGAACGTTATACAGTTTATTGTAATTCGCGTGTACAAAACGTATAATATAGTCATATAGATCAGAATTATGTCTGATATTCACACATTTTATATGAGATTAACGAGTGTGGGCCGTCTGTGAAAAAAAATAAACAAATCAAAATACGCGTTTCATAGTAATAACATATTATTATTACACTGGAATTTTTATGTTTCCGTGATAAATTCGTTGTTGTTGTAGTTGTTATTGTTTTGAAAGACGTGAGTTATATATTAAGATTTATAATATATTAAACACACTCAAATAATATTTTCAACGAGATGTGACATGCTAGTGTGCGTGTATGTTATATATATATATATGTATATTGTATAACTTATCAAATGTGGTTTTTAATACAATAAAGTATTTAGTAATTTGTTTTCAGAGCAACAATTATGAATCGTGTACGGCAAGATGGACCAAAAACGAGGTATTTTTGGGTGAGTAGTTCTTATATAATAATAAACTATACCGAATAAGAAAATAAGTTTGGTGAATAAGTTTATAGGTAAATTATTAATCTATAATATACTAAATATAAATATGTATTAGCAATTACGCACGATTGTAAATTTATGAGGAACTCTAAGTTAAGTAAGTAAAAAAATATATTGCTAATATTCTATTGTAATAATATAGTACAGAAAAGTAAAATATGAATAAAATAAATAATCATGTGCATTGTGCATTTGTACATCATCAAATGTGCATGTTGCTCACGAAAACAGAATTAATTTCATTCACTCAAACGAGTAATAAATAATTCGTCAAAATTAATTACGCTCACCTTAAATAACAACTGACCATAACTTACTATTATTGACGTATAAAATAAAATTTTAATATAAGATCGAATTAAGTAAACTGCTTATTGATTCAAAAATGGATATGTCAATTATTTGGTTTGGCTAGAGGACAAAATGTTATTAGATCTATCCGAATAGAGTTGGGTTGTTGCATTCAAAGCATGTGTATGCCAACGAATATAGTATAATAAAACAACAATGGCAAAACTAAAATTAGAGTGACAGATTTTAATTTTTAATATTGCTATTCTATAGAATTCTATTATTACAAAATGCATTGATTTTCATTTTTATTAGTAATTCTAAAATTCTAAACGATGTCCAATATGCAATGGACATTTCATAGAGCAAAATTTTGTTTGAAATAACATAACATTGTTAAGTGGTATATTATTACGGTAACTATTAAAAGGCAGCTACTTCTGGTCTGTAGTGATAGAAAAATACCAAAAATTGATGAGATTTGGGTGTTGCACAAAATACTATTAGTTAAACCGATAATAAAATTTAGCATATTTTGATATAAAATATTATAGTCATAGGCCTAAATAGTGTTTTAATTTAAATCTGGAGGGGTTGAATCTGTAGCTCAGATCAGGATACTGAATATTCTTATGATGCTTTTAAATTAAATAATGTGTATCATGAAGTAAAATCATTTGGTTTTTTTTTTTTTTTTTTTTGGGGGGGGGGGGTGCTAAGCCCCCCTAGCCACCTTATTTGCGCCTATGAATACTATAAATTATTTTGCTTTACCTATGACCTAGTAGCCAATGTATGGATCAAATGATGAAGCTAGATGACTGGCTGACGTATATTAGAGGCCGAAGATTTATTATTACTATACATTTTTTTTAAATTATAAACAGTGTTATAGATACCTAATTATTGTGATGGAACTCCGTTATATTATGGAACGGACAAATACGACACACCGGCATATGGGGCACAATATGCATATTATAATAACTGCTGTTATGATGTTTCAAACCATCACAACGCCATTACCGTATTGATTGCTTAAATGAATCATGGTCTCAAATCATAAACTTAAAAAAAAATAGTAATTATCATTACGTAAAACGTATACATAATAATAATTATGAAGCTTCAGGAAAATGTTTTATGACACAAATAATAGTTCGTTATCGATTAATTTGTCATTTTTTTTTTTTTTTTATAAATTAATGCTATAGAACCGATTAAAATAGATTTTAATACGAATAATATTAATAATTATTTAAATCTTCATTATAACAAATAACGACACTTTTTCCAATTGTACGTCTCGGTAAAGCCCCACAAACATATTTTGAAATTTTTACGATTTACTATGATTCTATAGTTATAGTAAAAACTTCAAAATTCAAATGACGAGTCAATATATAAAATACAATAAAAGTATGTGACACAATAGAATACGATACGTGACTCGTAGAAATTGAAGGTCCATTTCAAACAATGTACAATCGGGCAAAGCGAAAATCAGAATATAACAAAAGACAAGCTGTGTCTTATTGCAAATTTCAGGTCACGAACAACCCTCGTAGTACTAAAATTGTTTTCAGAGAAAAATAAATGAATACAAACAAAATTATATACGAGTGATGACTGACCACTGTCTACAAACTTAACTATAGACAAGAGGATTGATGTAGTTTAATGTAAGCCAACTATCAATGGATAAAGATAAATAAGAGTCGACATAAAATAATGCCCATTCAATTTATGTCGGTATTTAAAAACTTATATTTTGAGATATAAAAAGATAAAGTTATACACTATGATAAAAAATACTGGAAAATACCTAATAATATTGAAAAATTCAGAAAAGACAATTTTTCATAAAAAAGTTGACAACAAATTGGAGATAATAGTAAAAAAATGAATTACAAAAGTGTTTGTCGATTTAGCTTAATTCAATTTACTATCTACAACAAATTTCAATTTGTCCAAGAATTTACAAAATAATTACAATAAATTAAAAACAAATTAAAAATTAAATTAGTCTTATATAACATTTTAAAACCAATATTTAATTATTAATGATAAACTTATAAAAATATAAAATACATTTATAAACATGTTGGCTCTTGATATCATTGTATTTATCTATGTGGCTCGTGGACGTATTCATGTTAGCCACCCCTGCAATATGCATTTATATTTCTTACAGCCATTGATTTATTCAACTCGGTGATATAATACATTAAGGTTAATAATCATAGAAAGAAACAATATTTTTGATAAATAATTTGGCCAGTCTTAAAACTTAGATTAAAAACAGTGCTTACAATATAAATATAGTATTTAATGTACGTTGCTTAAATAAGTCTTATACTCGAAATTTTTACGTGCCCAGGTGAAACTGTAGTACCTATTATTTTCCCAACCCATTCTTATAAAATAACTGGATCGTTTAAAATATTATTTTTCATAACAAAGAAAATAACATGGTCATGGCTTTCAATACACAGTGTGTGCCTTTTTGTTCATCGTTAGTTGGTTTTTCGGTGCATAATAACAATAGATTCAATAATTAAAACTAACATTTTTAAACAAGATAACAATTTATGTTATAAAATATATTCACGTAAATAAAGAGTTTCACCCAGGGAATCACCTTAGATAGGCTAACCCATCTAGCCACCCCTTAAATACATAACGAATTATAACAATATTTATGAACCACAACCATATGTAATTTCGACCTATATAATTCGTGTTTTCAACAATTGTAATAAATATTTTTAAATATTTTTTTTAGAGCAAATAAGCATTCGGAAAAATATTTTATTATAAATATATTGCTTTGTAAATATAGAAGTCGTAGATGCATTCCAAACAAACTAGTGTGAATATCAATAATTATGTAATGTGCATTGTACATTGGCGTTTTAATAATTCATAGTACCTAGTTGTTAGTGGTCGACATTATTTGTGCAATTTCAATAAAAAAAAAAACTAAGTTTGTCGGCTATTGATACAAAAAATGTTATTTTTTCTTCAGTTAGCCCACAAATTATTATAGGGATGCTAATTTAAAAACCTAAAGTACTGAGAAACCCCCCTCCCCTTAGATCCAAGTGAAATTACTGCAAATCAAATCATGGGTAAGTAATATTTACACGCTAATCAATTTTAAATTAAATGATAATTTCATTGCATACATTTAGAAGAGAAAATCAATGTCAATTTTATGTAGATTATAAACGTCATTGATGGTTTTTGAATCAACAAACTTAACCTAAATATCGAAAACTAAATCGTTATTTTAAATAGGAAATTTATTTACGCATCGGAATTACATTTTAAATACAAACAGATTAAAAATTAAAAGTGTATGAGTAATTTAGAGTTTTAATCAGTCTTTGTATTAATCCAATAATGAAATAAAACTGAACTAAAATTTTGTTTTTGAAAATTTAATTTAATTAAAATGATCTATAATTGGAAATTATAGTCTTGAAAGTTGTAGCTGTAAGTATAAAAATTAAATACGTATAATACAAATAGTATAAGAAATTGTACATTTATAATATTCATTTATGAAAATCCTTTTTTATAAAAACTAAAAATATATGCAATTGTCATTTATTAACTTCAAATTATAGTTGTTTTCAGATTATTTCAATTATTTCAATTATTATAAAATTGTATTATTTTAACCAACCGATATACATTCAAGTATGTAGCAATAAAACACTATAATAGAATCCTAAAATAGAATATTATTTAATATAACATAATAACATTCAAACCATTATATTATATCCATAAAAGAAAAATATTTTGTCTAATATCTTCATAATATTATTATATTGTTAGGTAAGTAGGTGAGTACCAATTTTGAGTTGTAATAACAAGATGGATGGGTATAACCTAACGGGCGTAAACGAAATATGATTTAGAGGTTGATGTGATAGAATATTTTATATTTATAAGTATATAGATACCTATTTTGATTTTGGAATCAAAACTATTCTGTGTGAAATGTGATTGTTTTTATACAGTAAAAAATAAATAATGAAATAAATAATGAAATAATCTGTAGTTTTCAGTAAAATGAAATGGACAATTTTATATTTTTTTGCAGTTTGAAATAACGAGAATAGTTTGTATTCATAAAATGAAGATCAAATATTATTGTTTTTATGTATAATATAATATATACAGGGTGATTCTTTTATCAAACAACACTCATTATTTCAAAAACTATTGACTTTTTCCAATTTTTTTTTTCTTCAAAATTTTAGATCCATCTTGTTCTAGAACTATACATTTTTAAAATATTTTCAACCTTATATTTATCAGGTAAACCACTATCAACTTTTGATTTTCAATTGAAAACCTATACTTAAAATATCATAAACAAAAAAGGCTATTTTTTCAATGAATTTTCACGTTTAAATTTTCATTTTTCGTTAATCTGTTTACAAGATATATCTTCCCAAAGTTGGGTGGTTTTGGGTGGTGTTTGTGTGTTATAGGTGTATGTTAGGTGGTATTTACACACGAACACCCTATAAGTGTTGTTTGACAAAAAAAATCACCCTGTATATACATATATATTTTTTATCAAATTACCAACAATGTTATGATTTATTTGTTTTTTATAATTCAAAAATTGTTTTGGAATACCTTTAGGATTGATTTAAAGGTTTAAATGCAAAAAAAAAAAGTCAGCTATCAAAGTAAAAATATCTATATTATGACCAAGTTTACTAGTCTACTCTTTCATCAGACCGCAACCTAAATCTACTCCTGATTTCATAAACAATAATAATTGATTCATAGTTTTTTTTTTCATTATAATTACAAAAAATATTTATGATACAAATAAATATAACAACATATTACTAGAAAATTCTCTACGCTGAGATAAAACTCGTACTATTAATCACGATAAATTAATACTAATCATCTTGAAATACAAAAGAGAAGAAAGAAAAATAGTAGGTAATGATAATAATTACAAGAAAGCCAAAACTATTCTTATATTAAAATAATATAAAAAGTAAACGATATGCTAAAAAAAAAAATATTAAATATTGTTCACGACAATTATCTTTTAATTATAATGCTAGTTTTATTTGCCTTTTATTCGTTATCAACACCTGGTAAAAATTTCCTGCAAGTACGAACTTTTATTTTCATTTTGTTCAGTTTCCTCGCCCTCATTGCCATCAACCACTCGTTAGATTTTTAAAATACTAGCCAAGTATTAATCAATAAAAATAAAAAGAGCATTTTTGCTAATTCATGTATGAATGATGTTATAATATGGGCTAAAAAATATTTAAACTTAGCCACGATGTAATGATCACAATTACTTTGATAGGGTAACTTTTTTTGAAATGGCTTAATATGTGCTTAATTTTAAGAGTGCCCAAGTTATTTCAGCTTAACCAATGTTTTAGATTTCAAATTCCAATGAAACAGGAAACAGAAATATAGGTGTAAAAAACTGGGCCAATCTGGTCATGTAAAAGTACACTTGTATGTTGCTTAACTTGGCACTACTAGATTCTGAGTCAAGTGACAAATGTTTAATTCTATATTTTTTTTTATAATTATGTAATGTTTTATTCTATTTTTAGGATCTGTCATTATCACCTATTGGATCGGTAAAAATTAGTCAACATTTGGCTTCAAGGGTGTTTTTGGTAGTAAATATTTTTACCTCATCGGTATACCTACTCTAATATAATATATTAATATTTAATATACATAATAATAAATTACCGGTAGTGATGCTGCCGATAAGTGTGAAAGGCACGCAAACGACGATGACCAGTAGGTCAGCAATAGCCAGGTTGACGATGAATATGTTGGTGGGCGACGACTGCATTCTCACGTTCTTGTACACCACCAGTACCACGGAAATGTTGCCCACGAAGCCCACCAAAAACACAGCTGTATACGCGATGCAGAATAGCACAGTCACCTCGGGTGAGTACCTCATCTGGTACTCCTGCCACGGCCAACCGTCCAGCCCACCATAATCCCAAAGCGCACCACCACTCTGATTGGCGTCCCTGCACACATTTATAGTTAAATATTGTTAAATTATGAGTATTTTGTGTGATATTATAATAGTGCATATAATATGATTCATACAGCTAAAACATATACCACTAAAAACGTACTTTATTCTGTTTAACCTCCTATACTGGCTTTTATATAACAGAATCAAGTATACATTTAATGTTGAAAATATTTAATATGCTCATTTAAAATTATCTGTTTAAATACACAAATACATGAGACTTTTTATTTTACTTTCAGCTCTCAACTGTCAATTTTAATTTTCACTGAAAACTGTAATACTATTTTATACATTATAGAGAATTCTACCCACGTGTGATATCTATTATAGTTGTAATATCTGTTAATCTCATAACTTTTTACCTTGTCATTTAGGTAGTTATTATGTGTACTAATTTTCTATAGTCTATAATTGGTTAGTGGTTACTATTTACTCAACATGAGAATCGTTATAGCAATTAATACCAGTTATTATATCAGTATTTTAATAAGTTTAATAATAAGCTATTATTACAAATATTTTTCAAACCCCGAATCGGCTTAAGAATTCATTTTTGACTACAAAGTAGATTCTTTTTTCTATACACAGTATTCAAAACCTTATAAATAGTGGTTTACTGTACTTACTCAAAAACGTTAAGACATTTATAAAGATAAATTTAATATATTTCACCTAAATAAATCCAAATATATATTTGTCATCATTTTATAATATTAAATTATTAATAGATTCACTTCTGTAAAAATCTAATGTTATCATAATATCATGTATTACACAAAATAATCATAAATCATGAAAAAATTCTTCAAACTATTGATGTAATAGATTTGATTTTATACAATTTAATCAAATAAAACTTTTATTTCCATCTTATTTTATGTTCATACAGTTCAAAATAAACTTAAAATATTTAAGTTATGAAATAATTAATGTTTTCTATTTTATTGTTATTTATAAATTATTTTTTCTGAATATTGATTACGATTGAGTATCAGAGTATAAAATTATATAAAATTTTCATTTAGGAATATAATTTCTACTTGTTCACAAGCTGAGTCTGATTGATTATTATTATTATTATTATTTTTTTTTTGGATTCTATAGAAAATAGAAATGTATTATTGGATAACTTATAGATTGGATAAAAACGTATCTTGTGTGAATTATGTTATCGTTTGCAATTAAAAATCCATGTGTGCGTGTTAAATAAATCAGGTGCCTTCTAAAGTAGACGTTCACAGTTATTTATACGTTTCTAATATAAAAGCAGCTACGAGTATAGTATATACTGTTTATATATATATAAGAGCGTAGCAAAAGTACGCACAAATAGACGGTAAAATAAACAATATAAAAAAGAGAAAAAAACGACTTAGCTGTTATATTTATTTTCTACCCTTACTCGAAATTTAAACGAAGTTACCTCAAAGTTTTATTTTATTCATTAGTTTACTTTATAAAATAAAACATAAATATTTTATAAATACCAAAAAATATTTTGTAGGCACATCGCACATACCATGTACATGTGTGTACAAAAAAAAAAAATAAAATAAAATAAAATAATATCGCATGGTTAAAATAAAACAAAGTTTTTACTAGATACATTATAAATCATAATATTTTACCATGTTTTTTTCATATATAAACATAAAATAATACAACGTTTTGAAAATAATAAGATTCAAAACGACTGTGCCAACATAATTATACAATATATATGAGTTAAATGAGACTATGATGAATATTTGCAAGTACAACAGAAGTCTCTGAATATTGATTAACCCTTACCTATATAATCCATAGATACAAAATCATGCTTGATAATGTTTAATATTGTAAGTAAATTCTGCGTGTGTATGCGTAAAATTCTTAAAATAATAAGTATGTATTTATTCGTAAAATAATTTCAAATCCAAATCCATAATATGTTATATAATTTAAACACTTTAGAGAAATACGCTCTTATCTAAAATATTTAATACTGCATACTAGCTGTTTCTTTGATATACAAAATAAAAATATTGATTTTCAGTTAAAATTTTAAGATATAAATTCAATTTTAATCACAAACATCAACGTAACTATTAATCTACAATTAATATATAAATATATATGTATTAGTAATATACATGTATGTTTATTTATATGGTTTAAAGCAGGTCATTTAAAAAAAAAGATCTTTCCAAAAACAATTTTCTGAATAATGCCTACTTATAGATATTATTTTATATGACAGGAATATCTACACAAATAATAATAGTAATTTTATTTTTTTGGAAATTTTCTGGACTTCGATTGTATAGGTCAATTTATTTAATAAAATTCATATTACGCTGTAAAGAACAAACGATATTTAAGAATCAAAATAACACGGATCGATGAAATACTTTTTATATTAAACAATAAAAATTAACCAAATGGCCTATGTTGCGGCGGGTTCTCCTTACGAAAAAAAAAAAAAATTTAAAAAAATTTAAATTAAATATGAGATTCCATTGCAGTGACATATCTTATGTTTAAGGTGTTAATTTTGTGTATTTTTGTTAAATTTGGAAGTTCAGTTATTTACAGCTGATGAAAAGTTTTTCCCTGATCCTGGGTTTAATAGATTAAATTAACAATCTTACAGTGAATAATTGGAAAAACAAGTCTTGTTTTATGTTTAAAAAAACACAATTTTATTTTAGATGGATCAACAACAAGAAAAAAAACACCTGTTCTAGATATCTGGATATGAAAAAAAATTGTCGAGAGAAAGACTACTATTTTATACTTTTTTTTAATAACCAAGCAATAGCAAATAGACATTGAGTATTATAATGTTAAATTTTTTCTAATAACTCAATAAAAAAAAATTGTTTTTCGTCATAAATTAAATGACATGAAATAAATTAAGTACTTATATAACTACATAGAATATATTTGTATAATTGTATTACTAAACTAAAATAATAGTTAGTTTAGAAAAATCCCACTAAAAACAAAAAATGTATTATATACCCATAAATTAAAATACGAAAAAATAATAATCTTTTTTTTAATTATACATATAATATACTAATTGTTGCATAAGTTGAAATCTGCAAATTAAAGTAATTGTCCAACAGACGTACACACTTTAGTTAAATACGACAAAATCAGGATTCTTAAATTTACCAATCAGTGAACGAATTATGTATCAAAGTCCAGTTATTTACTGTACTAGAAAAGAAAATCACTAACGCTTCAAGTGTTTTGAAGGGTTCGTGACCAGGAAAGATTTTCAGTATATTTAAGCGGAAGGTCATTAAATGGCAATTAGTCCTGGAAAAAACGTGATAATTTGTCTCAATTAAGAGGTAATTTGTAAATTTTTAATTGTTTATTATCTCAAGCTTTAAAAGATTCTAAACAAATTATTTTAATGAAAAAAATAACGTTAGCGTATTATTATAATATAGCCACAGAAACAATATATTTTAACTTACCCTTGCCAAATACGGTATACTATTATAATACTTAATCGAATACACACATTTTTTTTTTTCATTTAATTAAAATGCATTACTTATTTTACTTGAATTGTTTTTATAAACGTTAATTCATAAAATTTAACAAAATCAAAATGAGTAGATTTATGTACTTATAATAATGATAAATTCAAAAATTAATTGTTCTTTAATTATAATCGAAAACAGTTCTCTTAAGTAAAATGCATTATAACAATATAACATTAATAAGTAAAATATTAGAATTGTGTGGGCAAGTTACAATTTATTATTTTTTAACAAAATTATTCAATAGCAATAGGTACAATACAATCATTGGAGAAGAAATATACGATTTTATACGATGATAACGAAATCGCTATATTATATATTTGATGTACAATACGTACACACTATTATGTATTATTGTATCGCGTGTTATATATTATAATTAATATCATTCAAATCACAATAAATATGCATGTATATACTTTTATCACAATCATTAGAATATTGAGCAATTTTGGTGGTCGACATAAGGACGGCTACGGTACATGAATACGAAATATGTATAATAAATAATTTAATTTTCTAAAATTGATTTCAAACGTGTACAATTGAATACGGCAACCTAATAATTGAAAATGAAAACCCTTATTATTTACCCCTAGGGCGTGATGTGAGGCATAAAGAGTCCACAGAAAATTATTGGAAGAATCTTCTATCCTAAATAACTTTTGAAATTCTGGACTTCTGTTTTACTATAAGTACTGGTTCACGAGTTCCGAATTCAAAAATTAAAATAACTAAACTACTAAACAATTGGAAATTTACGTAGATTGTTACCAGAAATACCTAACCTAAATAATTGAAAAAATTATTTTATATCAACCTTTATAACTAAATATGAATTTAAACAATTGAAACTAAGTGGTCATTCATGAAATACATCTTATCCGAAATCAACATCAAATATTTTCTGTAAATAAAATGTATTGACAAATTGTCTTATTAAATATAAAATGTTATGCTAATGAAGCAAATCAAGACGGTAATGTAACATAGGTACCTCATATTAAAAAAAAAAAAAAAAAAAAAACAAAAATAGTCAGCATAAAAACGAACATATCACAACCCAGAGTAATCTAATTCATTTTTTAGTTTAAAGTAATGTCTCATTTTAATATACTGCAGCGTAAGTAATTACATAATGTGATTCTATAATTATTATATTATTATTCATTTGATAAATTTTATAAACTCTAAAAATTTAGAACTGCGCAGAGATCAATTATGATTATAAACTACAAAAGAATATTTTCGCAGTAAGAGGTGGCAGGAACATGAATACAATATTTATCGGATACAAATTATATGATTCGCACAATGAACTCGCAGTTCTGTTTTGTGTTATCATATTGTCTATGAAGTTGAATTTAAATACTCTACCAATAGTTTTATATTTAGTTATAAACACGCAACATATTATACTGATTACATACCCATAACAGTCATTTTAAAACATGGCGTGTTTTAAATAAAATGGAATCCATGGCTTTTCTTTCAATATGTATTATAGTTATTACCCAAGTTATTTCATATTGAAGTATAATATAATATAATAATAATACTGTATAGTATAACATTCACCATCGATTGTCGTGCACAAGCTTAAAAATTATAGGTTTTTATTTTAAATATTAGTTAAAATATAATGCAGGTAACTTGTTAAACTATTTCTGGGATAATAAATCGTGATGTAGGTAAAACGTATAGTGATTCACTAAGCGTTATACCTAATTATCATTTTTTCTTAAATAACTGTGTTATTTAAAATCCTATTTTTAGTATTTTTAAATAGGTATACTTGAAATATTATTGAGATTCTTTGTAATTTTTAAAGAGAATCCTTTAAAAAAAAAAAGAATTTCTGATACTGATCTGATACTGCAACAAGAAGTATCTCAGTTTTCATGATTTTACAGTAGAGCAATAAAACGTGTTTTACTTTATTGAGACTCTTGGCAGGAACAGCGATTTTCAATGTGATTTTAATGAGATACGCTGTGTTATGACCAACGTTTGATATACGTTATGTTATCATTTTTGTGATTTACAGTCTCACCAGTTGTCTAAGCAAAAAAAGTCTGAAATAAAATATTTCCGGACGGTGTTTATCTACCAATATCAATAATAATCTCATTTTGTCAAATTTTGAGATACATCTTGTTGCAGTATCAGCGACGATATGTTTTTCTTCTTTATACTGAAAATTATTTAGCAGATAATTCAAAATGTTGAAGTATTAAAATCAAAATTCAAATGAATAGTTTTTATGTTATTTAAATTTGTGTACAAAGGTTTAAGGATCCGTTAAAGGTCCATAATGATGGGGATAGTTAGGATTTCATGATTTAAATATTTAAGTAATTTATAATAATAATTCAAAATTTATGATACAGTTATAAAAATATAATATATTTAGATCCAAAATCACATGCACAGTATATATTTTTGTAATTTACAAATAAAGTATCATGTTAAGACTAGATTTTTAATTCAAATAATTATTGTTATAAAAATAAACAATTAAAAGGTAACTTTTATATATTTGATGTTGATACTTATAATACAATTGTGTTTAATATTCAATTAATTCAAATTTTAAATAATTACTTTAATAACACAATGAAAATATTTCCAAAAAATAAAGTAATAAGGAAAAACTCAAATAATGAATTATAAAAATATAAATATAAAATTAAATAAAAATGAAACACATACCATTCTGTAATATATGAAATTTGATTTATAATTAATGGCAATTTACTAATATCACTACTTATAGTCTATGTATTAAGTATAACTTAAATAGTTAAATGAAAGTAATAACACAAAATCGTTGTAAACTTGCAAAATAATAAAATTGTACTAAAAACCAAAAGTTTATTTAAAGTTCCTAATAACAAATAATATGTTTTATAATTATAGTAAAATATGTTGTGTGTAATAATGATCTTAAAAATCTGTTATCGAATTGTTTTGATAGTTTGAAAAATTCACGAAAAACCACTTAAAAAACAATTTTTGGTATGCTTAAGGTCGCCGTAGACAATTTTAGTGTACATATATGTACTTATGTTGTTGGTCTTGTGTGTTATATTCACGACGAAGTTTTTTTTTATCATAGAATATCAGAACGTTTTAGTAAAACTCAGAAACTCAGTAGATAGCTATAAGCCACTTAAGTGAAAAAAAAAATAATATTACTAAATAAAACGCAAGGTTCTGCAAAACCATAAATTAAAAAAAAAAAAAATTGAACTTTCAAATTATATAAGTGTAACAAAACATCTAACATTATTGAACGGAATTTTAATTTGAATATGTTGGTATGACTTTTGATCAGATAACAAATAACAATTTTTCTAATCCAACTTTAGACAATTTAAGATTATTTAAATACCTAAGAATAATAAAACATATAATACAGCATCTTGCAATTTAGATAAATACAATGAACAATGATGTCATCATGACTTTTTCATCATAATTCATAGTAAAAATATACAAATTAATGACTATAGACAATGATCAATAATATAAATTAAATACTAATTTATATCAATTATAGACAGTACGAGGTATGTATAATAATATTTTTTCATTTGATGTGTGATTAGCTGTATGAAATAAAATAGTTTTTTATCTTTTAAAAACAATCAAAGAATTTTAACTTAAATTGACTTGCATAATACGTTGTAGAAAAACATATTATTTAAAAAAAATAATAATAATAAACATTTACTATTTCACCATTGTTTTATAAATGTTGATATTAAAAATATTTTAAGGCTGTAAACGATTATGATAAATGGCACTAAAATCGACATGTTCGATCAGTAGCATGTAATATTTTTTAAGAGCGTTATACATATATAAAAAAACAAATGATTTGAAAAAAAAAGAGCTTATTTTATTTTAAATTCATTATTATTACTCAGTAATTTTTCAAAGCTATATGCAATATGAATTCGTTATGAGTAATAACATCAAAAGGTTCAAATGCAAAAAAAAACTGAAAAGTTATTTTAATACTTTTAAACATTAACATTTCAAAGATAAATTATATTTAAATAATTTATTAACAAAAAAAATCTATTAATCATGAGTTTGGATGAACTTATTATGGTTATTAGGTAAAAATATGGCACAAATATCCGTTACCGTTTCGCTGCATATATAATATATATAATGATTTAGTGAATGTAAATTATATCTTTGATCTTATACGAACATAAATATTAAATAATTGTCGAAATATAAGAATTCATTTTTAACCATATATTGATAGAAGAGTATAATTTTTTATTTTGTAATATTATATAATACTATAGTATTCAAAGTTAAGCTAGTTGAATTTAAAAAAAGAAAGTTTATTTGAAATTTGTAACATTAAAAAAAAACCAATAGATTGCTTTCATGCAAATGTGACGTTTTCGCTCGCTGATAACACTTCTTCAGTATTAATTATCTTTTAGTAAATATTGGTACACATATTATTATTTGTATGGCTAGGTTGTGGCTGTCAGTTGGTAGATACTTATTTTTTTAGTTTTTTTAGAACCAAAATAGAATGAATATAAGATGACGTATCTCAATAATTCATACGATCGAGTTGGCCTTGTCGAAAAAAAAATAATATTGCGTTATGCTTGCAAATGTTTTATAGGTGTGAATGATAATATTAAATTTATATAAAAATATATCTATCATCGTCGGCGGGACAATCGAAATAAATCCAATCCCGAAGTAATTTTCCCAAAGGCACAATACGCTGTGTCGTTTATACGTACGTTAATACATATATATATATATATATATATATATATATATATGGAATAAAAAAATGATGGTATAAACACACACGCGCGCGTACGCGTAAACCATTTATAAAATGTTTTAATGGGTTTTTCGTGAGCTTTTGTCACTATACAAAATATACATGGGAGTGAAAATATAATGCGCCGCATAAAAATAAAAACCGTGGAATTTCCGTGAGATTTTTTTTGGATGCAAAAAAACAATACGATACAAAGGGGTTTTATCTTCTTTGCATCTTTTAAAAAGAAATTCAATAGGTCTAAAAAAACCTGGCAGCTCATTTTTTCATTTAGGTACTCGTAAAAATAATTACCTTGATTGGCTAAAACATTATCGTTAAAATCTTTAGTGTTCAAACAATATAAAACGATGTTTTACCCCGCTTTCGGTAACCCAATATTGTGGAATAAAATTAAATCAACATTGATCATCAAAGAACCAAAAGTAAATTAGGTATAATATCTATTGTAATGACATAATATTAGGTATAATATCTATTGTAATGATATAATATTAGGTATCTACAACTTACCATCACGATTTATTAAACTTTTGATAACGACAAGACACAGCCACATTCAAATACAACTAGTAGAAATAATATTATATTATAATATGAGCCAAATGCCTCAACAAATAACTTCTTCAGATTCTGAGCAGGGGTGTGAATGTATTGATTACACAATGCAGTACTTATGTATGTTTTTTGCCGATAACATGATTTTTAGTACTTAAAAACCATAATAATGTCTACTTAGGGTCCTTTTCTATTGAGTAAATGAATATTGTTCTTAATTTTGGGAGATAGTCAAAATTTCAAATATTTTTCAAAATTGTGTGAAAATACTAAAAAAAACCTAAACATTTTCACCAATTATTTATAATGGTGTAACTTCTAAATGATAAAATTTAAATAATAATTTTAGATTAAGATTTAGGTGTACGATCACTGAACGACGCTTTTAGGGCATTTGTATATTAATTTCAAGCTTTGGTTTTCAGTCGAAAATAACATAAACATTTGTTGAGTGTCAAAAAGAAAATAAAACAAGCCGATTTCACAGAAATTACTTGAAAGTATAGTTATATTTAAAATTGACATGCTACAAAATATTCCAATTTTGTCTGATTTAGGCATGAAAATCCTTTTGAGAATAATATATATTATGTTAAATATAATAAACATTGGCATACCTATTGTTCAAGTTGAACTTAAAACGGATTTTCATTGTCACTGTGAGTCACGAACCCGTCCCAAAGTATTTATTGATGTTCATTTGCGGAAGTTTTCCCACAAAACTATCAACTTTCATTTAAAACCATACTACCTACACCTGCGTCAAATCTTTCCGAATCACTGGTCATGATAAACTGATTCAATGAAACTCAAATCGTAAATGATCGATAAACGCTCACAATGTATTCAGTATTGTATTATATATTTTCAGCAAACTATTAATGGTTAATTCATATATTTTAAAATGCTTTCAAATCAAAATAACGATATTAATTTATATTTTTCACATAAAAAGAAAACCAAACAACACGTATAATTATTATTATATTTTCATAATGTTAATTTTTTTGTTCCATTGTTATATTTGTTTCAAAACAAATTTGAGGTATCTATCATATTTTATACCTTCTCTCTAAAATAAATTTGAAATTTTCCATTTGTGCACAATTATTTTGTAATTTATAATAAGTTATAGATTAAAACAAATTAGTCGACTTCGTTTTTTTTCAAATGCGATCAATGATTAGAAGAGGTTAAAGATAACAAATAATAATTAAGATATTGTTAATAGGTATTGTAGAAAAACCATACCTTTATAATTAGCATGTAGAATGAAATATCATCATAACCTAAAACTCGAGGAAGGCAAAGTAATCGAATCTATCAAAAATGTTGAATAATTTATTGAAAGACCTACAAAATTTTATTATAATAACTATTGTGCCTATATATTTTCAGCGTGCATTCAATTTCACGTGAATGATTTATCCTCCATCCAGTTATGGGAAATTTAAATTTAATATTTGAATTCCGTGACAGGTATAATGATATTCTGCTGATTTTTTTATTTCGTGACATTTCACTACGTTTTCATAAAATCATAGTTTTGGTACAAATAAAAACATTTTGTATTTCCACTTGACAATATTTTCAAATCGTATTCTACGTATAAACGCATGCATGTGTTCGAACGTGCATACACATATTTTATGTAAATTAAAAAAATAATAATTACGATGGAATTTTTTTTCACCATTTCCTCTTGAATTATTATTATTTTTATCTCAATGTTTCATATATTTAAATATTTAATCCTGATAATTTTCTTCCATTGAGCTATGCTAACGCATAAAATTAAAAACCATCACTTCAAACTTTCAATAATTTGAAACCTTTGGTAATTTAAAGTAAATTCTAGATCCCTTGAAAATCACGTGGTAATTAATTAAATTTTTGGAGAACTAAACACGTGAAAATTTGAAATTATCATTCGTTCAATGCTCGGTAATTCGAAGTAAATTCACCAAATTAAAAAAAAAATGAAACCAAATTCAATGAAGCAGAAAACCATTACAGATTTCTTCAAAAAATAATAATATTAATTTACATAGTATAATATTATTAGGTATATAATTGAATTTAATTAACAATTTAAAAACAATAAATAAATCTAATATATGTACCACATGATATTTTAAAATAATTAATAATATTATGAAAAAAACAAAACTTTTTCTTAACTCTTAGCTATTAGAATTTTTATTTTTGCTCTTTTGTTACTTTGAACTACTCAAAAATTTGAACTCTCGGTAATTCAAACAATCTCGTCAACTTCGAATTATCGAGAGTCGACTGTAGTACGAATTTAAATATAATTTTATTCACTAATATGTAGGTAAATCTATATTGCATCTATAACTAAAATATAGTAGTATAACATAAGAAATAATCACTATAAATACTATATCAATTAAAAGAAAATTATGTTCGTATAAAATATATTGTACATAATTCAAAAAAAAAAAAAAAATATGTAATAATTTTGAACAAATGATTGATTGAAAACAAGATGGAAAGATTTAGACTGTAAAGGCATAGAGTTACTTAGGGGTGATTCGAATAAGAAGTAAAAATTGTTGGTTAAAGAAAAATGGAGGCTAGATTTAGAAACGGGATGGACTTCAGTAGCTGATAACCAGGAGAAGAAGAAGAGGTAGTCACATAAAGTGAGAAATAATTATCCAAGAAATGTGAATTAAAATATTCAACATACATACACAGAAATGTAGGCTATTTAAAGACATTATTTTATATAATAACTAGTTTTGATTTTTATTAAAAAAAGTTTTATTTTTATTTTTAATACATAATACCTAATTGATTTGATTTTTATACATGCATGTTAGAACAAACAAATAATTTATGAAGATTTATTATCTTGAGTTTTTGTGTTTCACTTGACATAAATGTATTTTAAAAGTATAAAGTCCTTCTTCTATTTTAATTTTGTTCATAGTTGAACTAAATTTTACTCGTTTTAAGGTGGTTTTGATATATCCTTAAGATTAATATATTAGGAATATTTTACGTAAATAAGTTGTTTGCTTTATTAGTATTTGAATTATATTGATATTTAATTCTATGTTTTGTTATATTTGATTAAATTCAATTACACACTAATTTAAATGAATTTAAAACAAGAATGTAATATCAAAATAATCAATATGTAATTTCATACATACCGATCGATGATCACGAATTTTCCAGAGATTGTATTGAATATAATTAAATGAAGTAAGTTATCAACTGCTAGAATCATTTAAATTCCGAAAATTCTTTAAAGGTAATTATATTTCAGTGAAGAGACACTAACGATTAATCTATAACGTATCAAAATCTCAAACGTGCACTGAAAAATTCGATAAATTAAATAACGCATTTAGTTATTTAATTAGTTCTAGTTAATTTCCCAAAATAATCTCAATGAAGAACATGAGTTTCAAAGTTTAAATCAAAAGCTTTCAATTCGTTTATCATCTTGCGATTGATAAATTTATCACATAATTATAATCTGATTTTAATTTTTTTGATGATTGCAACGAATTGAAAATAATAAAAATAAGTTATTCAAATTATCATTATGTTACAAATTGACAATAAATAATAAATGTAATATAAAGAGTGTATAATAGTAGTATAATATGTGACGTTTTTTTGTAGGTAACTATCTAATAAATAATAATAAGATATTTTTATAAAACATACTATGTGAAATTCACACTTTCTTCAATACAGTTAACTAACTAAATTAAGTTTTGAAAAATTTGTAATTATTTAGTGTGTGTTTATGAAATTCAACTAATAATAAATTATTATTATCGTTGATTAATGAAGAAATGTATAACTCACCTTTTTAAAGGTAACCTACTACCTAGTGGTTAGCTGTAAGAAAAATATTAAAATAAGTAATTTAATTTGAAAAATCATATTATATTAAATATTTTAATTGCCAATTAAAAATTATTATAAATTAATTTAAAAAATAAATCTTTATACATTATTTTAGGTCAAATGTAAAATAACTACTAATATAAATTTCATATTCTATATTCCTTGCGTAGAATGAACGCTTTTCTAATTTCCATAATAAACTTCATAATCCATTGTATAAGTAGGATCAATTATTCTTCGTTTTTGTGTTGATAATCAATAATATCAAGATGGCAAGATAAAACATGATTCATGATTAATTATTATTATATCAGTCACACAATGTGCTATATATAAAATATGGATGAGTACTATAAATTTTAATTTGGGTAGTTATTGGATACCTATCAAATATTTAAGTATTTATTTATTTATACAGTTTATCAAAAAATTATAATAATATCGAAATATTTGTTAAATAAATTTACCTAAACGATCTAAACTATATCCCTTATAAATATTTCAAATATCTATTACCTCTAAACTATGATTCGATTATCTGTTTTTAAAATTAGAAATAATTTACATTAGACAGGATTTAGACATGGATGTTGTGTTATAATCTACGTATATTCAACGAGTTAAATAAATGGTGGTATCCGATAAGATAAATATATATTATCTTATGATATTATTTTAAATTTGTTGAATTCTAATATGTATCGATAAAAAAAAATGAAATTGGGTAGTCACTCAACTGTATAGGTACTATACCTATGGGCTGGCTACTTACGTAATGGTAATATGTTGCATGTGGCTATTAATTCTTTTAAAATCTATTAACAAAATTGTATTCCACATTTCATGCAACTGCATAATGGAAATATTTTATATTGACCCCTGTGTTTAGAAAAGAAGTGATATTATTTTATGTTATACTAAAAAGTAATAAACTAAATGTTTTCATTGTATATAAATCATTTGTTTAAAAAATTATTGTTGTAAATAAACTATAGTCGTATATAAACGAACGTGTAGTCTACGATAAAAATCTACCAACGTTAACTTGATTTTAAATTCAATATTAAAATAGTAATTTTTGATGACATATTTTGACATTATGACTATATTATATTCCTTTTATACATAACGCGTTTAGATTTCGATAATATTATACCTACCACCCATTAAGTTTAGAAAATATTCGTGAATAAATATAAATAAAATATCTAATTTGAAACGATTAAATATTATTGTGTTATTTATTTACACGGAACATTTGCTACAAACTACAAAGTACAAAGGTAACCTACTATTTCAAAAATTTACGTTAAGATTTAAGACTATTATTTAGAAGCAAACAAATAACGAGACTATTTATTTATCTGTATCATCCCACTACCAACATTCACCACACAACGATATTACAATCAATATATTATGATATAATAAAACAATTTCTGTATAAAAATGTGTGATGCTTTTGGAACTTAATTTTTTTTACTTCAATTTGTGTGTGTTAAAATTCTTAAAAGTACGCCTTCTTTAGATGTTTTAAATTTAAATTCCCTAACAGAATTAACAGAAGTCACATAAATAAATAAAATCAGATGCTCAACATAAATTTATTTTCCTGTTGGAATTATAAAGAAAACACCTTATGTCATGTAGTTTATAAATAATCTGTTCACAGTTACATACTTTTGTACAACAAACTACGATTATTTATTTTTATAACATATTAATCATAAGCAGTCGGTATAAACAGTCATTGATAAATTATACTATGCCTCGGAACACAAATGTTTATCGTATCATTATACTTATTATTATCTATATACATTTTAGCTTCTGTATACCTATGTACCTACCCAGTGGCGTAGCAAGGATTTTTCAAGGGGTTAAGTAAAAATTAAACTTAGTTTTTTACAGTTTTCGTAATATTTGTTGCCCAATTGAACTATTCAAAAACAAAGCTCAGTTGTGAACTTGTGAAATGTGAATGTACAATATTTTATAATTATATATTATAAACACCTCAATATGAAAATTAATACATTTTTATCTACACAGGTTATAAAATTATACATAACAAATCAAATCCTAATAATATTATGAACATAGCTAGGTATAATATTTACTATTTATCTATATCGAACGTATTCTTCTTTTTTTTATTATTAGTATTACTTAACTCACCGCATTAATTTTTGATGATGCTTGAGATACTGCTAGACTTGTTTTTAGGTGTGTTAACCTGGCACCCCAAGGTCAAAATTTCGACTTGAAAACTGTTTGGTATTATGTAACATTTTGTAACGACATCGGTGCCCCGGAAAACGGCGTTACAAGTTCCGGGTGCCAGGGTAACGTTACCCCAGCACCCCAAACATTAAATAATTAAAATTTAGACTTGAAAACTGTTTGGAATTATGTTATTTATTATGTAACATTTTTGTAAACGCAAAACAAATTTTGTAACCTCATCGGTGCCCCGGAAAACGGCGTTACAAATTCCGGGCATTAATGATGAGATGGATAAAATTCATTTCTGTGATGTATAGAAAAAGAAGCATGTAACGAAAACTATGATCATAAATTGTATTTATTCAATGTATTTAATATACATTATAATGTCTTATGTATAAATATAAAACAATAGATATGGAAAAGCCAGGGGGGCATATACTACTCACCCTCGTCTTAGGCATTATTGGCCTGAGCAGACTATTTGAGCGTGTTTTCCTGTATCCGGATCAAGCCCGGAAATCCGACATACACATAGTGAAACACACAATAATAATTATACTATTTATTTATGATTCCTATTCAAATAATATGTATTTTGTAGTTTTGTACCCATTTGATTAAAATTTACTTTCCTTATTTAATCATTTATTTATTTTTATAACAATACTCGTATACCTGTACTTGGACCGTAGAACAGTGTCCATTTTTTAATGCGAGTCTCCAAATTATTTATTTTCTTTACAATAACCAAATGAGCTGGCAGGTTATTATCAATTATCTGAGGTACAAAAACCACCCTGTAGTAGTGATCCTTTTCTTGTGTGATTTTAATGAAAGGGTTACATTTGATATGTCAGGTCTCAGCGCTATTGGTGATCTTAATGTCCAGACCAAATTATTTAAGTGGATTTCTGGGATGTGTTTTTAATGTACATCTTAAAAAATATTCTTACAATTGATAGGTACCTATACAACTAAAACTATTTTTCCATATTATTTGTCTACAAAATATAAATTCACTATTATATATGATTCATAGTCTAACTATTCGATACATCTTGTATAAAACAATGAATTTTGTAATATATTTTGAATTTTTCAAGTCAAAAAACTTTTTAACATTTTTAATTGAGTATAATATTTTTATGTGATTTTTATATTGGATATTTATTTGTTTCTTATATACATTATTATTATAATATTATACAAATCAACAGGCACTCATAGTCTACAAAAATTTTAAAACTATCATCATGCATCTGTAAAACTATTGTTACCGTGGTATAATAGGCATTTATCTGGTAATGTAGACGTACCTTGGAAACTCCATGTATAATATATTATGATATTATAATATTTAAAGGACCCGCAGCTCTTGTCTGTCGATAAGCAATCCCACTGCCCAACAAATCGACGATGTTAGTTCAAAACAGTTTTCTATAATATGATATAATATATATGTCTAAGCGTTGTGATTTGCGAGTTTTATCGAATCACGATGGTAATAATAACAATAATAATGTATAATTATTATAGTGAGTTCTCCTCTCGAAAATGCCATGGACATTGGTGTGGAGGATAAATGGCTGAGAAAAAGAACCGTAACTCATCGGTGACGACTTTCCCGGTGGCCATCAACAAGTGGTGAGTGGGTGGTCGAGCAGGTGACGGCGTTGACGGTGACGTTGTCGGCGGTGACGGAGTGACTAAGCGGTTCGGACACCGCGGAAGACCGGCAGCGGCGGCGAGATGTCGCATGTTTCCGCGACCTGGAATACGTACGGGAAGTTACGCGAAAACGGTGCGACGACGGCGTCTCGCAACCGATGCGATGTGCGTGCGCGCGGCGGAACGGCCCCCAGCTGTCTGCGAGCACGGCGCGCCGGTTCGCGTATTATTATTATCATTATTTTCGTAAAGCACGCGGCGGTGTTTTATGTACAGAGTGATTCACCTGCAAACATGCTCACAACCTTTTATTGTTTAATGCGGCGTATTAAAGTTATTCGAATTATGTTTTTTTTAATTTATTTAAAAAAATAATATATACTTTTAAATCTGAAGATCATAATATTTTCGAAAAGTTATTTTTATTAATTTAGTGTAATGTATTCAAAGACTGAAATATACGCACTTTAAAAAAAATGTTTCTGATTTTTACATTGATTTTAGTCAAACGCGTCCTATAAAAATGCTCATGGATTTAAATCGCAAAAAAAAAAATAATAATTTGTATTTGTTTTTATATTATAGTGGATCGTGACCTTTGTAAGAATACCGATAGCTTATCATATTAATCCGATGGTTACAATGTAAAATGCTTAAATTAATACTTGAGGCAAAAAGCTGCAGCATTCTATTCATTATTGTTTGAAACATCAGAATTTTAAGAAAAGTAAGTATTCTTAGTGGCGTATTTACGAGAGAGGAGGAGGTCTAGGGGTACTGTACCCCCTCCCCAGAACCTCTCTCTTACAAAAAAAAAAATTAAATTCTTACATATGTGCAAAACCCGATTTATGAACGCACGCGTGGACATAGTTTTTCTTCGTGAACAAAATATTATATAAAATATAGTTTAAAATTAGTTATTACAACAGCTAAAACAGATACATGTTCCTGCAGCATGGTTTTCAGTAATAATTATAAAAATTATACATTTATAGTAACATTATTCTGACCACGGTTTCCAAGTTACGATTTATAAACTGAGAATCCCCAGGAAAATTTGAAAATGAATCACTGAGCTCTGAGTATTCTGCTTCTAATTATTAAAATTTGTGAAAGGACCTTAAATATTGCAAGGATAAAAACTGGAGTTTTTTGTGAGGGAGCAAGGCAGTAATATTAATGAATTCATAGGATGTTAAATTTTAAGTAGAATTCAATATAAATTAACAAAATATGTAAGGTGAACATTAGATTCGTTTAGTTATGGACGATTATTAAATATTATTATTATTATTATTATTAAACTTATTCTAAACAAAACTGAAACTATCACATATTTACTGATGTTTCTTAGAAACTTTTCTACATATCGTATTTTTTTATATAGTTATATCAGTGTATTAACTTACATACAAAATCAAAGCAGAAATTAACAAATTATTTTTATTAAATTAAAAGAAGAAAAAAGTGGGTTAGTGAATGTCATTCTGCACTACAGTAGGTTACAAGTAGGTCACTGTAATGGATGGTATAAACACTAAATACATATCATTGTAGGCATACAAAAAGATTCTGAGAAAAGATGGTTTGTCAATTTAGGATAAAGTCTAGGATAGTCTTTAGGAAACTACATAATTTGTAAGTTTTTAACTAAACATTTTTTTTTCAAAAATTTGAAATTTAAATGGTTATAAAAAAAAATATACTTACTTACTTTTAATATTTTCCAACTTCTATAGAGAGTCATTCATATAATTTCAAGCATTTTGAACCAACGAATAAGAATTTATTGACATTTATGGAATAGAAAACTCAAAAACTTTCAAATTTCAAATGTCTAAAGTATCTTGAAAAAATGTATGGTGAATATAAAATGCTAATACATTTAGTGAAAACTTCATATATCTCCACTCATTTTTTTTTAGGTTACAACAAAAATAAAAATCCCTCTCCCCCCAAGTACTAGATTCATTTTTCAATCAGAAAAAATATTGTTGTAGAAAATTGTAGCATTTATACTATCCCAAATGGTTATGACAGACGCAAAAAAAAAATAATTAAAATAATATTATAAAATTAATACATTCATAGCTCCGCTTAAAATCTAAAATTAACATTTTTTTAAGTTATAAATATAAATTACTAAAATAAAAGTCTCCTGTTGGGACACGTAGTATATTAAATCAATTTATCTCAATTTCACAACGTAATTTTACACGATTTGAAATTTCTCGTAGCCTTTCCGTGGCAACACTATATTAAAAACACTGTCATTAATATATTATTATTATAATAAACCGCTATAATATAATATAATATAATAGTATAGAGGTATACGACTCGTATTATTTTATTACTTAGTACAGACAGTATACATTTCGCAAGCACCTCCCTATCAAGTCAGTAATTATTGAACATAATCAATAAGTTACTGTGATTTTATCACCTATTAATAATATGTTAAGCCGATTTTTTTCAATAAATATTCACACGATTTAAAAATGTTCATTGTTTTTCCGCCGTAACTTTAGACTTCCGAAATAATTTGATAGAATCGGATCGCCCTGTATGCTACAGTCGTAGCACGTAAGTAGTAGTAGTACTACTACTAGTGGTAATAGTAGTAGTATTTGAAGTAGTAGTAGTAGTAGTCGCGTGTAGTAACGTCAGTAGTAGTAGCGAGTGCGTGCCACCCGCTGTCGACGTCGGACGACGGGAAATCCGCGAGAACCGGCCCGCTGATTTTGGCGGGATGCGGGGGTAGCGGACATTTACGATATGAGCGCGCTCTGTCGGGCCGTTGCGCATCGAGATTATTTTATACGCACGACTACCACGATTATACGAAACGTCTGTATATACATAATATATAAATGTATATTTTATATACTATACGGTCGTCGTCTGCTCCTCTTGTTATTATTATTATTATTATTATTGTTATACTCGCGCCCGAGAGCCGCATATATTATTATTGTACGTGTAGGCCAGCGCATACAGGGTGCACTGGACCTGAGTTACTGCAGTGAAGTGCAGTCACGGTTTAAAAACGATTTTTGAATACCTATAGTTCGCATGATTTATTTGTAAAATTATTATACGATCAGTGGCGGACACGAGGGGAAAGGGTGATGGAGCGATCGCCTACCCCCCCCCCTTGGGCCATATTTTTTACGTAATTTTTATATTATAAAATTGGCCTGAAAACTGATATTTTTATTTTCTTGATACTACTATAAAAATTACACACAAGGCATTAGTTATGACTTATGACGTTTATTAATTTCATATTTATTTAATTTTATAAGTGAAATAATGCAAATAATTGTAGCCTCCAATAAATTACAGATTATATAAAAAAAGTAATTTAATTTTGGAAAATTCACACCCCCTCCCCCTTGGGAGACCTCTAGATCCAACGTGACTGTATACGATTTAACAATTTGTGTATTATTATACCACAGTGGTGCATTGTCAACCGGTCAAGTTTAAAATTTATTGTTCTGTTCCAATTGAATGAGCTGCTGAAATGATTCTCATATATGCAGTGAATCTGCCAAACGTTACTTATCTGTTTTACAACTCTTGATAAATTTAAACAACGATTGCGTATGCTATATAACGAAATGAAAATACAAACAAACGTGTCTGACCGGTAGATGTGATGCAGTTTTATCGGGTAACATATTTTATTTTTATTTTTTCTGATATATAATAAATCCGATTGGGATAGAATAGCAGATTTATAATAATATATTGGTACATCTAGTTGGTGGAGGCGTAAGGACTCCACTTTGGACACCCTGTATACATATGTACCTAAATATACGCACATATAAGTATACATTTATTATATATATATATATGATGTATATATATCATATCGATCGGGTCGGCGGCGCAGCAATGCGACTATGCGGCCGTATACATAATGTGCACGGTATAAGTACGCTTATTCACCCGCTAAAAACGCCACCCCCGTCGCCACCTGCGTATACCTTTTGACCCCGTCTCGTCACGGCAATACATGGAGGACAAGGTGCCATATATATAACTACGTGTAATTTACATGGGCCATTGGTATATATATTATTGTATGACGTATGTATATACAAATTAATGCGTACGTCTATATCGTGGAACTTATATAAGCTCGGAAACCAATTGGCCCCAAATTTTGAACTTATAATTTTATCCTCAAAACTTGGAAAGTGTTTATACCTTAGATATAAACCGGTATAGCATGATGTCATCATAGGTGAGCGGTTTTAGATTACGAAAATTGAATACTTTCTATGATAAAGTCTGTAGGTATAGGCATATGTTATACAACCACAGATATCATACGTCGTGTTTGTTACTTAACACCGCTGAAAAGTCACGTGATTTATCGATTTTGAATATATGTATAATAGGTATGGAATACACATGAAAATAATTAATTAATATTGTACTTATGCTCATTTTTTAAAATTTTATATTAAAATAAAAATATATTTTCAAAACCTAACCTAACCTAACCCATTTTACATTAACAGATTATCAGCTGGACAGTGATTTGTATATATTAATTAATTTATACAGTAATAAAGCACAAACTCGATTCACGTGGTTGACGCAATGCAACTCTTCCTGCTGCAGTTATTGTTACTACTTGCTCGCGATAATATTGTTTCAAGTACCTATACTAGCACATAATATATGTCGCAAATTATATTATATATATATATATATATTATGTTATGATATGCAAAGGCCTAAACTATTTTTTGTATATATTGTACAATATTAGTTATAACTACTGTCTACTCGTATATTAATTGAATTATATTTACACTGTATTATTTACGCTTTTTTATTACTATTGAACTTAAAAGTCACATTTCATAAGCGAGGTTGGTAAAAATAATTTAAAAAAATAATATTTCGAATACTAATAATTATGAAAATGTGACAATTTTTCATAAAAAATGAATACACTCTGAATCTGTTATATATTATACCCAATTTTTATTTATTCCCTATTATAACCTAACAATGTTTATATATTTTTCTCTCTCAAACAAAAAAATTAAACTGTCGTGACCTTAATTTAATCCCAATGCTAAATGTAACATTTTTCTTCAATTTTTTTTTTTTCAAATTTTTAGATACAATGTGAGGTTTGAGTGTTAAAATGAGAAGTAATCACCCCTAGAAATAATATAAAATATAAAGTGTTATATATAAACTAATCTGTAAGGGTAATTTTGTTCGTATTTACATTGAAAGTTAATGTGATAAAATAGCAATAGGTAGTTATTGAAGTCGTGCAGATGTTATACTATCACGCAAAGATTAAACAATACCATTACTTTTGTACTCAAAATGTACGATTAAAAACAAAATATTTAAATTAATAAAATGTGTACAGTATATTTTTAATGTTATAGATTATACTTCAAAATCAAATTAATTTTCTAATTTACATGTCTTAAATTAAAAAAAAAGTAAGCTCTACTATAAAATAAAATATAATTTTTAAATTTCAGAAATCTTATGGAAATGTTTTGAATATAAAATTTCTGAAATCTTACATATATTATATTTTGTTATACCTACAAATAATTTATAACTTGCATAATTCAAATATCATATTTTAACAGCAATGTATATTGCTGTTTTGAAGTATTATTTGTTTGCCAAAGTTAAGGAAAGTGTGGATTTATCTAGTTGTTGTACCTAAATCTATTATTTATATCATCGTTTAAGTAATATTTATTTATATAATATCCAATATTAGTAGCATTTTAAATGTTATTCTTGTTTATAATTAGTAACCAATATCTTAGCTTTAAAATATAGATGTAAGACATATCTGACATAGAATTTACTAATTTATAAATTATTAAAACTTAGTGTAAAAAAAAAAAGAGAGAAGATTAAAAAAGAAAAATAACACATCATAATTATTGAACTAATACATTCGTCGCTCTACTCAGAAGAATTTGAAATTGACTTCACGACAGTGCATGATGTGCAATGTGCATCATTCGTGAAACTGCAACGGAAGAAAATTATTATTGTATCTACCTCTATTATATTATTATAATGAGGGGCTATCTAAATTTTAAATTTCAAAATTCTCTGAAACTATACCAATGACCGTATTAAAATTATTATTATTATAACACTGTTGCAATGAGAACGTTTTCGTGGGCCGTTGAAAGTTTCGTCAGAATAATAATCAATTATTGCCGTCGGATACGAGCAGCGACGTGTTGACCCGGAGCGATCGGATTCTGCCCGACAGGTTGCGCTGCTGATGATGTTCAAAGTTTCCCGCGCACGCCGGTCAGCTGTGCCGTCGTTGTCGTCGTCGGGCACCGTAAAATGTGCACTACGCGTAGTAGTATATATATGTAACCCTAATAGTACAATTCTGTACGATATACATATTATGAATATACAGGGTGAAGTGTTTTTTATTGTCTATTATTGTTTTCAGGTTGCGATATTTTATGACTTCTAAACGGTTTCTTTTATATCAATACATCAAACACGGCTGGTAACCATTAAAGGTGCCTTCGATTAATATAATAAAAGTTATTTACTATATATTATGATAGTATTATATGATACGTTCTATCCATAAGAAGGTGTTTCGTAAAATTTTTTTTTTTAAATTTGGAGAATATATTATGAGGAAATGGAGACGAGCGAGATCGTGGTCCACGAATCACCTATATTAGAATATTAAATTAATAAATACTTTGAGATTTTCGTAAAAAACATAATATTGTTATTTATTATGTCAGCAATGAAACGTAAATATTTTAAGACTTCACAATACATAATAACTACCGAATATTGGTTATTATATAATAAACAAATATCAAAATAAGAGTAATTTGTGTAAATCATAGAACATTGGGCATATTTTTTGATCTTCGAATCAGATGGCACGTGTAACACCAGAGGAGATTAAATCGCATAAAATTACAAAAAACAATTTAAGAGTCCAACCGCAGAAAACATGACCGAAAAAACGGCATAATAACATTGCAGCTAGTATGATGATATTAATATCACCCCGTACAAGCGGGTCATGCGGTCGTATAGGCCGTGTGTGTGTATTATGTGCTTTGGTTCGCAGCTGAGCCTCGACGCAGGTTATGGGTAGGGGGTGAGAAGACGTAGGTGCACTTTTGGACCTCAGGAGGGGGGGCTGCGCCACGGAGGAGGGTTAGTGTTCGTGAAAGTTCAAACCGTGCCGTCTGGACGCGTGCGCCGCAGACACTACGGATTATCCGGCACAGGTACCTTTCTCCCGTCTATCCTTTTAATGCGGCCGTTGACGGCAAGCGGTTTTGTTTTTGTTGTGCGTGAGCTCGTATAACGTTCACCACTCGACGACGTGTACTTAGATATACATATTATGTGACTTTTTCTTTGACGCGGGCCCCCCCCCCTCTTCATTATTCAACGCAAACAAACACCCAAAAAACAAAAACAATTTCAACCTAATATTAAATGATATATTTTACGAGTAAACGGGCACGTGTGTGCGTATCTATATAATATGTATTATAATATTAAATGGTTATGCTGCACTGTCTATATCGGGTAGGAGTCCCCAACTTCCGGATCTAGTAGGATGCATAATATAAAAATTAGAAAATGTGTTTATAGAGATTTCGGCTCTTGACATAATTGTGTTAAACCAATGTGGCTCACGAACATAGGTATATAATAAAATTCATGTTGACCAACCCTGATCCATAGTATTGTACACGATCAGAAAGATATCATAAAATAGGTATCTACGAGGAAGATGGTCGTTATGACTAGATAGTTAAAAAGTATTATACCTAAACATAAGTCAGATATAAAAAATGTATTGTTATTATGTTTTAACTTGTGAAGTTAACTTGTCAAAGTATTAACTAATTCTTATAGTTTATCTTATAAAAGTTTTTAATAAAACTTGAGTTAAAATCATATAGAAAAAATGTACATAATATCAATAATTGTTTAACTTATATTTTCACTTAACAATGACGTATACAATTATATTAAATAATATAAATAATAAATAATTAAAATATGCCGTAATAGAATAATGGTTTATACAAACGTGTAGGTAATTACTTAAATCGCAAATTTTTAAGCAAGATGAAATGTTTAATTATAATTTAAGAAAAAATTAAAGTTGCAAAATTATTATAATATTTTTGACCTGATAACTTATTTTTATCTAAGTTAAGCTGATATTTTTTTCCATATTGAATTTGAACTTGTATTAAATATATTGTTGATTCATTTTTAACATGTAACTTAATGTTATTAACGTTAAATAATATTTATAAAATCAAATTAATTGTTTTTACTAAATTGCTTGACTTTGTAGGTATATATGGAAATAAAAAACTCATAACTCCAATGTTATTATAATTATTATATTCTAATATATAACGTCATGTCGATGCAAATCAAGACTTCACATTCTATTTTTTTTTGGACTTAAGTTCTCTGCAATTCACAAATTTGTACGTACCAATAGATTAAATAATAGAAATAATTATTTCATTTTTATATTTTAAAATGGTTTTCTTTTATCTTATATAATATTTTTTTCACATTATAATATATTTATCATATTGTGCTTGATATGATTCAATTTAAGCACAATTATTTTTGTTCAAATTCAATCTATGGTTTAAAACATTGAGCAGTTCTAATCTTGATTTAAGTGTCCTTAAGTCCACCTAACGACCTAACGCCTTACTTTCCGTCATGACTTGTTAGTTGCTGTCATTTCTGTGTAGGTAATATAATCATGTAAGTAAAATTTAAAAAAAAAACTGAGATTGCTTTGGATTTTTTCACCATATAGCAGCACTTATGACTTATTATGGTATTTTCACATTTAAGTAAGTATCTTACAACACCGTTTTAAATATTTGATTAATATAAAGTGAATTTTGTTATCTAAATCTTATGTCACATCCTGCTGCGATATGTGGTAACTATTTTTCAGTGATACGCTTGAATTGATGACGTAGCCTCATTGATTTCTATGAGTATCCGTCCATTTTTTATATTTAATATTATTATTGATTCTCAACAAACGAGTGAGCGGTGGTGATACATATATGGCAATAGAGTTATACCTAAATTAATTCAAACTGTCAAAAGCATATACAAGTACCTCTATATTATCCCCAAAGTTCAAAGCGACGTGTTTTATAATGAAAAAAGACAAAGATGAAACTCTTTAATTATTATTGCTTGTTCTAATGTCCTCTACAGCCGCAGGGATGTGAAACAATTTAAACTGTGAATATTACGATATAATATACAATAGTTTATTAATCATTTTATAATAATATTATAAAGCACAGAAGCCAATCGTACTTCTTGTTTAAATACACGCACATCATAAATACAAAGATTTTACACTGCTAGTGCAGGGCATATTATACATACCCGCACAGTTACCAGCCGTACTTAAAAATAAAATATATGCCTACACGTCTTGTTTAATCGATAAAAAATGGAACGTAGCGCCACTGTTGTATACCTACGTTGGCTTGCGGTTTTCGAATAAGATTTTTTTTTGTATCGTGGCACAATGAAATTTCTGTCTAATATTGAACTATTATTAAAAACAGTTTAAATACGACATGGACCTAGAGAATAATAATTATTTTATATTTTTAAAAAACATATTTTATTTCAACCCTGCGTAATATACACATAAAATATTGTGTTTTGATGAAAGGAGGTTATTTAATAATCTCAACGTCTTTAAAGTTTTATTTTTTTTATAAATGTACATATGATTACGTGTTTATCGATACGTGTAAATATGGGTTTAAACATAAAAATATATATCTAATATATAATAATAATATATATATATATATATTATAGGCTGTAAAAAAATAAACTAAAATGTATTGTGTTTATTGGAAAACGGAAAATATTCTGTACCATTCAGCCTTCGTGAAATCCTTGAACACTGGTTTAAAAATATATACTACTTTGATACCACTATGGACTGTATAGTTTGTGGAGATAAGCGTGGCTTAAAAAACTTTAAGGTGCATTATTATCGATAGTAAATAAATTCTTATGATCATAAACAATACAAAAAACCAATCTGTAAATTGTTTGGCAGAAACATATAATATTCAATGACGAATATTTTACTAAAAAGTTATAAAAGTACAATACTATAGTGAAATATAAGTAGGTATTTAATAAATAATGGGAAATTTCAAAAAAATATTACCTAAATCGATACTCTCTAACTTAAAAGGAATTTTGAACAAGATTAAATCAAAAAATTAAATTACCTTATTATACACATGATAATAATATTTTAGATAAGCATTAGTTTTTTTTTTAGTTAATATCGAGATTATTACCATTATGTCCATTTTTTTTTTTTTTAATGTAATTAAATAATAATTCTAAATACTTTATGTTTTTTGGCATGAAATAATTTGACAAATGATATCAACTTTGGTTTATTTATTATAAAACTGTTAAAATAAAGAGCTAACTAGGAAGACTTCGTAAAGAGGTCGAGAATATTTACAGCCTAGTTGTTAATGTGTAGATAACCTACGTAACGGTATTAAACTTTTATAAGCCAGCTAAAAATGTTCACTACCTTGCATGCATCTATAAAATTCATAAATAATTGAAATAATACATATTTATACTAACTATACACTCGACTTCACTTGGGTTAAAATTAATTAATCTTTTGATCCTTTTCAGTTTTTTTTCAGTTAATATACAAATAATTAATTTTATTATTTTGAAATAATTCATTTTTAATGTAAACATAAACGACGGAAAATGGATTCAACCAGTGTATGAAAATTGACATAAACTCCATACCTATTGAAAAATTTGGTATTTGCCTTTATGTAATTACATCAAAATGATGTCGTGAATCAGGAAAAAAATCTTGATTGGAAATCATAAAGAAAGTAATAATTGTAATATTTGAATATATAAAAAATGTTTGATTCGTTTTTTGTTTCTAAATATATATGCAAAATATAAAACAACCTGTTAACTGACTGATCAATCAGCGAACAGCCAGCCACAAATTTAACACACAGATAGCTACTAAAAATTAGGCATCTACTAAGAAAGGATTATTGGAAACTAAACCCATAAAAAGAAAATAGAGGGTAATAATAATTAAAGGAATACAACAATCGCGCGAAATATCTCTATTTAAATAATATACAATTTTATTGGATTTCAAGGAACACGTTTTTTTTTTTTTTTTTTTTTGGGGGGGGGGGAATTAAAAAATCATCGAGATATTTTCATAAGAATAGTTGACTTGGTTATGGTTACTGATTGGTTAATCTATATAGATTTTTACATTGGCTATATTCCTTTTTAAAAATATTGAAAACTGATTCCATAGGTACTTAAAATGTCACAGCTGTAACAAATTTTGTAATTTATTTTACAATGTGTTAAAAAAAATAAATTTTAACCTAAATGCTAACTAACTAACTAACTAACTAGCTCTGGTAATTGTCAATTGGAAATGGATATAATTTTGTTCAAAAAAACATAATATTATTATACTGCAGTATTAAACAGTATTTCTGTCATTATAATTTATTGTGAAAATAATATTATTTAAATTCAATAATTTATATGGTTAAGAGAACCAAAATATGTCAAAAGATCACAATGACGTCATTAACATATTTTAACAAATAAAGTCATCATCATGATGCCATTATAGTATGCCAATTCAGTTCAAGTAACTGCAATTTAAAGGAAAAATGTTCGAACCATCCACATCAAATTTTTCACTGCAGCATACATTGTATACACAGTTCACCTAAAACCAACAGTTGTATTTTAATAGTTTGTAAAATATGAAAATATGAGAGTACCTAATATCTTGAAATTTTACATGCTACAATAAGCTTAATGTGGCTTATCTATATTTTTCATACCATTATATTTGACACATTTTCCCGATACCAACTTCGTCACATAAGAAGTAAGTACTATAAAAAATAGGTTATTTTATTTGAACGCGTTTCAATAATATAATATTATTATAGTAACACGGCGTTCTGGATATGCAATTTAGGTACAGATATCGCAATTTATTCTAATATTATATTTATATTTTTTTTATTACATTATAACACAATCTTTACACAAAATATTAATTACAATAATTAATTTGATCTTATTAAATATCTCTTAAGTTATAAATTTTAATATCATGAGTCATAACAAACTCTACAAATATTATTAAACTACATAGTGTTATAATTTATTTTTTAACATTCTTTCACTCGTTGATTTCATTATTTTTAGTATACAACAATAATTATCTAATAATAATTAATTTGTTTGTCGGATGATTGTAATATAATTTAATTAAACTCAACAAAATAAATAAAAAAAGTAAGGTAGAATATTATAATATTTGTGTTACATAATATGATGTATACAAATTATAACGTTTCTCTATAATTATTATAACATGTTTATGTTTAAATTCTTGTTTAGTAACAAATATAGCCTTGCACAGTTCTGTTGATAGTAAATGGTCTCAAAAGTGTAGACTGTATCAAAAACTGTAAATAACACAAGCTAAAAAAAAACATATCATGATATTACTATGTTAAATCACAAAAAATCTTAACTTCATTACGTTATTTGCAATAAATCTGTAAAAAAAAAATCAAAGATTTTAGTAGTATATAATAAGCGGGTGGATAAATTGATAGCATCCAATTAATATACAAACCTTTTATATTACGTCTAGCCCGCAATTACTCATTTAACAAGTCATGCAGTAAATATTCCAAATGTTTACTGTAATAAATGTATGGCCTTTATAAAGCATAATTTGAAAGTAAATAATCACACGTAATAATGTATTGGTATAAAAAATATACTATGTTTTCGTGCTGACCATGGTAGGTTACTGGGTTTCCCGTGGAGTCATATTATTTATATTGCTTTTTAATCAACAAACCATAGTAATTACTTAATTATTTTTTTTTAATATTATGTATATATATATATATATATATAGTAGTACATTAAATAATTAGTATACATATTAAATCATGAGATCATGTATACGAAAACTGGTTTAGAGATATACTGTGATTTATGAATTACGTAGAACAAACTATATAAATTAATCATAGATAATTACATATGATATATTATCTACATGCACAATTTAATGTATTTTAAATTTTAATTATAGTATCAATATATATTGAGGCCATTAATCGTTAATATGGTGTTATTATAATTTAAGTCTTATGTAAATCGAATAATATTACATTAAAAACAGTTGCTTACAACAAGGATTTAATAAGATCAATGCTATGACTTTTTTTTCATTACAATATAGGATTAATATTACGTTATTATTTTTTTTTTCTGCAACCAGTAGTTGACTAATTATATCATGATTTCTAAATGCTTAGATCTCTAATGTAATGAGAAAAATATATGATGAAGTAAAATCGTATATTGTTTTAATAAACATGTACGTATGGATCACCTTCTTCCCTAAAACAAAAGCTTGAAAACGTAAATACCCAATTAACTATACACATCAATATTAGATTTAAGTAAGTATGTTAACATGTGTTTTGACTGAAATTAACATTCAGAAAACATCTTAACATTTTTATATTTCAAATACTATAAATCATATTTTAAACTTGGGGCAATAAAATATATAAGCTTATTTTTCAATATTATTTGTGCTTATGTGTTTAAGTTAGAATTTGGGTTAAGATTATAGTAAATGATGACAAATAAATAAAGGACCTTTAGAATGAAGTTTTCATTACATTCAACATTTATTTGAAATTGCAGTCAAAAAAAAAAAAAAATATGATACAAAAGGATTAAACTTTTAAGTCGCATTTATATGAGTATAATGATATACTAATTAAAGCTTTTTTTAAACAGTATCTATTAATTAATTATTTTTTTAATGGAATAACACTAACAGTATAATAAAATACATTAGTCAGAAGTTTAGTACGTAAAAATAATTATTTTCAAAACACTGCATAAACATGTAATATATTTTTTTGATTTGATTTTGACTCTTAATTATTTTATTCTTTAAAAATAAAAAAATAAATAATTTTAAAATTCTGATAAAATACTGAAATAGCTTCAAAGTTTTCTAGTTATTTACGATTTTGCTTAGCTTGTATTTTTAGAATGGTTTTAATATCAAAACTATTTTTTTAAATACATGAAATGAGTTGTAAGTTCTGATATTTCTGATTTTTGTATTTGTACACATGAATTTTAATGCAGTGGATACAATATTATTTATGCGATTTTTTTATAGCCTCATAATATCTTATTTTTAAAAAGCTCGGTGGGTATTATTAATTGTTTATAGTTTTTTTCTTTTTTAAATGAAAAATAATATTTATTATACCTTAATAAGTTATTTTTTCCTGTATTTAATATGAACATTTGATTAATAAATTAATAAAAATAAGTCTTAAATATTTAGAATTATTAGTTCAACAATTTTATTGAATTGTATTAATTAATATTGATAATTAGTTTATCATAATTAGGTAATGAATTTGATTAGAGGTATGCGAGGTATAAACGTGCAACTGATGTGAGCTTTTATTCGATCGTTTGAATTTAAGTTCAACTGAATAAATTAAATTTACAATAAATATAAAATAATTGGAATTGTAAACGCATATATTAATATGTGTTATGTAAATAATCATTTCAAATCCCAATTAATGATGAGTCACATGCATTATTGAGAAAAAAACTCGAATGCCTGAAGCCTGAATAATTTATAATAATTTCGACCAACGATATTATAATCCCACACGAATCAAAACTAGAATAACCCGAAACTAAACCACATACCTAGTACATATCCAAGACCGTCATGATTAGCTATCATCAATGTACCAATTCCATTATGATTCATTGCGTTTTTCATCATTGATTGTAAATAAAATATTGTGAATTATGAATAATATTTCTGAAACAATTATTAGCGTTAAACAAATAACAGCGTGGGTTTATTTACACAAACGAAATAAATCACGTGTAAAAAACGGTCGTTGCCTATCTACAGCTCACATTTAATATCACTGCGTACACAATATGTTTTTACCACAACAAATAGTGTTCGAGGGTTGTTTTACCTGAATAATTGGGGTTATACGTACTTTCCCCTAAAACATTTATTCATTTTAAATTTCGGCTGTTTCATCGATTAAATAACACGCGTACGCACCCTGCAACATTTTCTTGTAAGAGTGGTATTGAATTCATAATAAATCATTACACGTACGTAAAATCAAGTGTTAATGCCCAAAAACGTCGAGTCCGTTGGAATTTAACGGATCGTTTAATGTTTATCAGACATCGAATAAATGATCGGTGATCGGTGTACTTTAATTTTTTACGAACCGTTAATTTCATACAATATTTATGCAACCTGCTACTGAATAAATGTGTTCATAAACAAGATTAATAACAATGTTCAGATGAATCGGAAAAACCATAAGGTATCCCGACGTAAGTATTAATACAAATACGTATTCAGTGCAACACGTTTGGTGGTTTCTACAAAGATATTCATGAAATTCAAAATTCTTACAACGTTTGGGAATCACTCAATCTCCCTAAAAATAAACCACATTGAGGAATCAAAATAAATTGAAGCAATGTTATATTGAATATAATATTATTACACTATAATACTGATAATATTTATGATGATTCAAATAGATACGTTAAAATTAATTAATTAATTAATTAGTATAATGTTCGATGCGCTGTGCCATATTAAACAAGGATTGTTTAACGTGTAGGATAAAATTAGAAATGTTGAAATAAATTTAATATTAAATATTTCTGATGGATTTTTGATCTTGCCCGTGAAATCGTACTTGATCGTGCCAACGATAATAATATATAATCGTATTAAGTTCCATTCCAAAGCCATATTATGTTAATATATATATATATATATACCGTGTGTCCCAAAAACAGGGGCCACTTTACCACTCATTACCATGAAAATATTTTTCAATTCTGTTTGCGGGACATTAAACTAGACTAATGGATCATACATTTCTATGACTTACAATTTTTTTAACTCATGTATCTTGCGCATGCGCAATAAAACTTACATTTTTTTTAATGGCAACCTGTAATTTGAATATCATATTCGGGTTTATTGATTTTTTTCAAGCCATTTTGATGTATCAACTTGTGTCCTAAACCCAAAATTGACTAAACTAGAGCTATGGGGAATTTAAAAAATTAAAAAATTAAATTTATAATATAAGTTCCACATTTTAATAGGTATAGGTAGGTAAATAACAAAAATAGAAATACCAATGCTCATTATTATTTTAATAGATACTTAATTATAGGTAATTCTGATGGAAACAAAAATACACTTCTTCTTCTTTTTTGGTCTCGGCCAATTAAGACCATATGCAATTTCATAATGTGTAATAATAAAATAAGATAATAATTCATAAATAGTAAATAGTTAATTAATTTAATAATAATAATTTTGATTGTTTGGTGCATGGTGTTTAAAAAAAAAATAAGTACGTACTACAGTTAGAAAAAAAAAATTAAATTAATTTAATTTTTTAATTTTTTAAATTCTCCATAGCTCTAGTTTAGTCAATTTTGGGTTTAGGATACAAGTTGATATATCGAAATGGCTTGAAAAAAATCGATAAACCCTAATATGATATTCAAATTACAGGTTGCCATTAAAAAAAATGTAAGTTTTATTGCGCATGCGCAAGATACATGAGTTAAAAAAATTGTAAGTCATAGAAATGTATGATCCATTAGTCTAGTTTAATGTCCCGCAAACAGAATTGAAAAATATTTTCATGGTAATGAGTGGTAAAGTGGCCCCTATTTTTTGGGACACACGGTATAATATGTTACATACACTGTGAAGAGTTCTTTACTTTAAAATCTAAATTTTTAAATATTAATTGCATTGTTACGACAAAAATAACTATAGTTACCTGCTACCAGCCCAAGTCATAAAACGTATGTGAACGTTATTTGTTTTATATTTGTGATTAAATAAATAATTAAGACGAATTATTAAATTATTGACAATAAGAGTTTTTTTCATTTACACGAATGTTTAACACTGCAACAGCTATATCATAAAAAATAAATTAAAAATTTTAAACAATCAATTGAATTTATAACCTCGGATAATATCAATGAACTTGATTTGTTATATAAGTATACCAACTTCATAAATGATAAATTGATAAATTATTTCATTGAATATATTATTATTTACATTAATAAAGATATTATTTTATGTCAAGATTATATAATAATAATATCAATATAGTTATTAAAATAAAATAATATAGTATATGCAAAGCGATCGTAAAATTTTCATCAGAAATAAATATTTATCATTTAATTAAACAAACTTATTTGTCAAAACCACCTATATAGATTTTTACCACACTCGTTTTATGCATAATATTCATAAAAATTATACGTTATAAAAATATAAATTTTTAAATCACCTGTAACTGCGTGTATGTATATCGGATAACTGCATATTGATCTTGCAACCTATGTTAAAAAAAAAAATTTATGCAATATCCATGTTATGATGTCTATACTATGAGTATAAAATTATTTAATTTATGTCACGTCTCATTTCTACGATTTAATATTTTTATGTTTGATTTAAATTGGTTTAAATTATAAACAACTTAGTGTTGCCCACTAGATATATAATATGAAACGTGTCCATATAATGATATTGCACCTTAATAAATATTATATTTCACGTATTATGAACACAAAACTACTAATCAAAAATAATCAGGCTACAATTAGACGATTTATATTCAGATTAATTTAATTAAAAATTGTAAACATTTGAATATCATAATTACACACATGCTATACGCTTTCCAAATATCCTTAATTAAATATTCTGTGATAAAATAGATGTTATAATAGTATATTTAAATTGTATTATACTATAATATGCGTCACTGAAGTGACCAACAGGAATAACCAATGTTGTGTAATTTAATTGCTTTCTTGGGCAACCATTGCATACGATTATATAATGAGTGTGTTTGTATTATATTTTTCATTATCATACTATAAATCAATAGTGTATTACGAATATTTAGAAAACCATTAAGAAAAAAAATACAAGTATACTATATTACTTAAATATATGTTATTATATTCTTGAATCTCGAGGAATACATTTAGCCCCGTTATGTTGTTATATTTTAGAATTTGCTAGATGTAAAACATTTTTCAAGAAAATCTCTTTAAAACGCATATTTTTTAAATTTTTAGATTGTTTTTCGAATTGAAAGATATTACTGGTAATATAATATTACAAAAGCCCATTAAATAAAATATACAGATGTAAATCATATATAAGAGTATATTTTTTTTTTTTTTTTTTATTAATGATAAGGCTTCAACAGTAAAGTCATTAGCCGGAAAAACATGTTTACAAGTTATTTACAATCATCTTAATATTAATATTTAAATAAAGGAAGTACAGTATAATACAGGTATATGGTGTTAATGGTATAAGTAACAGTAATATATAATTATTTAAATTCTATTATAGAGATTAGTTATTTTAAGGAATGTTATTAGGAGGTTAAAATTATCTATACTTAAAATATCTTTTAATGTTAAGTGTGGAAAGATTTTTCTTTGTTCAGATAGATTAGGGCATTCCAGGAGTAGGTGTGCTGTGGAAATCGGTGCGTTGTTGCATAGTTCGCAGTTTGGTCTCGGCTCTCTTCTCATTAGGTGTACGTGTGAGATGTTAGTGTGTCCAATTTTCATCCGTGTCCATATTACTTGTTGTCTTCTCGTACTTGAGGGAGGATTTGAGTTAGGTGACTAAGAGTATATTATAATAAAATATTGAATGAATCATACTTTTACCGATACCATTGTTTTTCTTTTCTTCTGTCAAATAGATGAAACTCACAGTTAAATAATAAATATCATAACTATTATTCACATTTCTAAAAAACTGTTTATGCTTTCAAATTCATATTCTATGTAAAGCAATACTTTTTCTATAAATTTATATTTTATATATAGGATTGTATTTTATGAGCGTTTGTAGTTTAGTGGAGCTTACTGTTAATATACGTTTCTCAGGTGTCCATACTAAACCTCACTTTCAAAAATGCTCATATAGTAAATAATTAACTACTATTTTTATGTAATTATACTTTTATATATCATAGTTTCCAATATATAAATATTTTTTTTAAAGAAACTAAAAATAAAAACATTAAGTATAATAATTAAATGGTAAATAAAAACTTTATACACAGTTTTTAAAAATTAAATTTTTTAAACTCATTAATCTAATATATATATATATATATATATATATAAGTAAGGTGTACTTAGTACTTACATAAAACTATTGAGTACAATTATCAAAACAGAAATGTTGTATACAATATTCGTGTGCACGAAAATGCAGCATGACAAATGTATAAAATTTAAACTAAAATATAATATGTAATCGAAAGCTTTCAGTTCAACCGCATATTCTATTGTTTTTGGCGCATCATTAGTAGTTATTGGTATTGTATTAGATAATCAAGATAATTGAATATATAACCGTTATAAACTATTTCAATACAACTACAATTATTCATAGTGAGAACTTATTTTTGATATTTTTTATTATGCCTTCTCGTAAAAATTTGTTATAAAAGTTATTTAAAAAAATTGAAAATACATATATCCACTTTTTTGATAACATTTGTCAAATTCAGGAGAAAATTTAAAAGCTACCTATTCTATTTTAAGAAATGTATAGCATATATAATATATTATGTACAATGTACATATTATGTAAATGAAAGGTTTAATGTTTAAAACTAAGGTTTGAAAATTCAATAGATGGTTCATTATAAGTAGCTTAATATACTGTGAATATAAAATAAAAAGATTATTAATAAACATTTTTTTCACATTTTACGTTCTATATTGAATGAAATAAACGAAGAAATCTGATTTAAGTTAGAATAAAATTTAGTTGTTATTTAAAAATTTTGTTTGTCGGTACTTGAAACTATTAACGTATTATGACCTATATTTTATAAACAAAATGGTATTTTTAAATGCAATACATTTTCAAATTTTTTTTTATTCCAGAACATATTTTCAATATTAAATACATAACTTTAACTACAATTTAAATATCTTAAAGTATACTTGTTAATATAGTAAAATTATATAGTCTTCACTGAGAATCGTACTTCGTATGAAATGATTTATCATTGAATTTAAATTTAATTACAGTGTCTAACTCAAGACGAAGTAATTAAGAAAAATCTACTCTACTGAGTAGTAACATATTTTTCCCTTATTTTTGAATTGATATTTTTTTAAATACATATATTTTAAACGATAATTTCGAAAATGTATAGTATAAACCATGAACATTTTTAAGATGTTGTTAAATTTCAAAAAATAAACTAGACGGAAGTACTGAAAACGTATGTCAGGTTATATGTGATATTCTGCAAATAATTTCTATGAAAATATTCAAAAAATATTTTTGATTAATAAATTAATAAATACATTCATTGTGTTAAGTTATTCGCTGCAGTGCCATCACAGTTATCAAACTCGAGAGCTCTAAAATCAACATTGCGGCGAGTAAATTGTTACGCACTATAGTTTATGTTTAATACTAAACTTGACAAAATTTAATAAAATATAATGAATGTTTCACGTTGTTGTGTTTCTAAACTTTTTATAAGGCATCGTACAGAAATGCAAGATTGGCAAAATGTAACACATAATGCCACTTTACAGGCTTTAGTAATAATTCTTCAGCACCAACTAGCCAAAAGAATACAAACACGTAATATCATACTTCAATCATGTCTATAATAATCATTATGTTACTGCAGAAATTCCGAAAATGGCGACGACCGCGGTTGATTTTAAACGGGACATCCTGTGGCGCGAGCGACGAACAATAGTACGAGTAAACTGTGTTCTGACAATAATAATAATTATATGATAACATTGAGGGGAAAAAAATTATAAAGAAATGGCCGAAACAATGCACGAAATGCGACGAACCGGACGGAGGTGATGACAAACCATAACGACAACGAACCACCGCGGTCGTACAACAAAAGGGATTTCATGACGGACGTAAAAATGATTACCTAATAATATAATTTTAATTATTTGCGATGTTTTGTATTACACGTGATACAGGGTTAACAGCAGTCGCACAGTTCGACGACGAGAGCTGGCCGAAATGGTGCAACTGTGACGACCTGTAGCGATCTCTTTATACCGGTGATCTTAGACCTTATATTGAACTCGATACCCATTTTAGTTGATACTCGTGATCCATAAATGGATGGAAAAACAAAACAAAAAGTCATTTGAAATAAATGTATATTTCACGAGTGTAAGAACATTTTTATTAATTTAGTGTTTTATTAATAGAACGTCATAACCGCAAGTATTTTATCCGTTTGTACTAACGTATGCAATATAAGCGATGTGTGTTTAGCATTTCCAATTAGAGTGATCTATCGTACCAATCATAAATTTAACAACATTATCCTTGTTTTCTCGTGAGTACCTATTTTATGACATTTTAATTTCTAAGCAAAGTTACGAGAACCTTTAAATATTGTAATATTTTATGCATAATAATGTATACTATCATAACTTTCTCAAAAATTAAAGTTTCGTAAACTCCCTGTATTAAAAGACAGATCATAAGTCATACCTTTAAGTTTAATCATAGCGTCAATTCACTTTTTAAAATCCATCATACTAAATTGAAAATGCTGAACTGAAAATTTTCTATATCGTAGGTACGTACTCGTTTAATACAACACACATGAGTGGGGCGTCCTATTCGCTTTATTCGCTTCGTAAAGGATTAAATGTGTTTTTTTTTTAGTTTAAAATAGTATATCTCGATCTAATCGTTCTAAAGTCGGCGAAATCCCTTACAAAATTGTGATCCACAAGTTGGAGCGACCAAATCAATACTCAGGCCAATCGTTGTCATGTCGCTAACATTCCAAATATGTGGAATTTTCGAAGCGGGTGCAAGGAGGCGACCACGACCAAACAGAGTGGCCACGGCGTTGACCATTGTACTGGCATTTGCCAGGCTGCAGCAACTCACCACGTGGTTCTGGTGCTACGCGGTCGCGGCCACGGTTAATGGCACTCTGTTCAAAGCGGTCGGACCACCATCGCTTGTCCGGCCGGCGTGGATGGACGTCAGCGGAAACGTAACGTCAGTGGGCCGGGTGGACGTGTGTGTGTTGAACGCCTGCGAGGCGTACGTGAGGATGCGCGACGACCTGGCCAACGCAGTGCGGCCGATCAACGACAAACTGCGTGGCGACGATGGAGTTAACGGGTTGGGAGGTGTGGCCGGGGATAGGAGTGCACAGCTAGAGGCCAGGCTACAGAGGTTGGACAGACGACTCCGGTCCGTCGAACAGCCCGGCGAGTATACTTATATTATTATAACATATTGTATAATATATGATACATTTAATTTAAGATAATCATTATTTGAAAAAACGAAATTAGTGCTAATGAAAATATTTTTTTTGCAAAATTTTAACTATAAAGCAGTAAAAAACAATGCATATTCTACTTTACATTTCGTCGTTTTAGTTTTTAGTAGTTTTCTTTTTTAGTGTCAACATGCATTTTAAATTTATCAATTTAAATAAAAATATATGAAGTCATTCAAAAATTGTATAGGTACGCAATTCAGTACACAGTTGCCTATGTTAGTTTTAAACATAGTGAGCAGCAAACCGTCTTTAACGTTCATTTTGTATAAATTACTGTTTTTCTCACTGAGAAAATCGAAACTTTTCGTTCACTCTTTTTACATAATCAACATATACATTTAACTCATACTATAATATTTAAAGACTAGGAATATCCCATGGAGATATACATTTTTGTTTTTGAAATGCGATCCACTTTTTACGGTAAATTATTTAACAGGTGGTTTTTGGGAATTTTGATGTAGGTATCTCAATTGAAATTTAAACGAATAATTTCCGAGTTATTAAACATTATGATGTTGATTATATAATAGTCCATGTAATGGGCTTCAAGATATGAAGGATTTAATGATTTGAACATTTTAGTAATTAATTTTATAGTATGGTATTAACTATTTAAAATTCGTAAAATTATATGAGTATGATACTATAAGTACTTGATCAATCATAACGTCTATTTTATATACATTTTTTAAGCTGTTTTTAAAAATAAAAATGGAAGTTTATTGTTGTTAAAACAGAAGATGGAATTTCTGAAATGGTTCAACAAATCAATGCATTTCCAAAAATAAAGCCATATTAAATAATGTGTATGTTTTAAAAATCAAAAAATTAGAATACAAATGCATTTTTTAAATAAAAATTTTAGGGGGTGAGAATGATGGGAAAATCAGCCTGTATAACTATGGTTATCCCCCAAGTGTCTACTAGAAATGCGTTATATTATAATATATATAATAGGTAGCCCCTGATATGTCTGTTATTATAGAATACGGTGCGGGTGGCGTGTTAGTTATCTAAGATAAAAACGTGCAACAATTAATATTGGTGATGGTATTTAATAATATATTAACCGTTTCAGTGTGGACAATTACTTCCGGAGTCTCCCGGTGGAAGCGCTGCAATCACGGGCCGTGCAAGTGCAGGACTGAAACGCGTTCGGTGAGCTGTTGGAGAAAGGACTTTGAAGAAATTCCACCGGGCCAAACACTGCCGTTCGACGTCAGCGCAATGTAAATATTACGAGAATGTCGTTCAACTCGTGCCTATTACATTATATTATGATATTATAAAACATGGCAATCGCTGGGCCAACAGTTAAAACATAACAAATAACAAATTCCCTTCCTTACAACGTCCAACATAATATTTAATATACTATATTTTAATCATCACTCGCCGATGCTGATTATTAAATCATATCGAATGATCGTTTCGAAACATTCACGATAAATTTACACTTTTTTAGACACGGAGAACCGCTTAAAAACCCATCAAACAACAATAATTCCTCGAACGAGGTCACTAACTCGGCGACCATTATAATAGGTATTATATTATGTATATGTGAAAAATGAGAAATTATTACCAGATAGTTAGGCTTATACCGCTATACATGTATTAGGTCTCAGAAGAGAGACAAAAAATGATTATGTATTTATGCTCTGCAGCTACTGTTGTTGTAAAAACTATAATATTATTTTAGCAATCAATGTTGATACAATTTTTATTTTTAAACCACATTTGCTGCAGACAACGTAAAAAATCGTGTAATGTTTAAATCTTTTTCCATTGTTATCATCGTAGAAAAATTGTGTAACAGTTAAAAAATCACAAAATGTGTATGCTCAACAAATAATCGAGCGCGTGATTTAAAAAAATATGTATCATTTAGATCAAACACTCATATACACGCCTCGATCTATATAAAAAAGAAAAAAATTAAATAAATAAATAAACGAACGATTGAGAAATGTTTATTCCTGATTAGAAGTAGTTTCTATTGACCTCTTTACATTTTATCATAATAATAATATTGTGTTATTTATTTATCTGACATTATTCGGTCAGCGCGGAGTCCTGCAAGTGAGTTTTAATAAAAGTGCAAGACGATAAATTGTCAGATTAATGTTATGAGGTAGGTACTACCTACTTTGGAAATTAGGTACAGATATAGCTATAAGGGTAATACGTTTATTTAGGTTACAAATTTTAATCCGAAAATCGTTTATCTTTGTTTCACGATCTTTATCATCAACTAAATTAATAACAATAAATTAGAAAGAGATAAATATTCAACTTTTACAGCCACGTTTGTAAAAAACATCTCAAGAAGCTTACGGTAAAATGAATCAATGGCAATCGATTTTTGAATGTACATAATATTACGTACAATAGGTTATGATATTATTATAGTCTGTTTAAAAAAGACTATCGTCTCTTGCAATGGTGTTTTTAATTTTTATTTTACGTCTACCAACGTTTATGATTTTTCAGAGACCTGAGCACGAACAGTATAGTGTCCCTGCACAAAGACACGTTTAAGGGACTGACGAACTTAACGGAACTGTAAGTGAAATTCCCTAATATATTTTATGTACCACGGTTAGTGTTGCGCCCGAGCGTTATGCTAAATAACTTGCTCTCGTGTACATTTTAGGGACCTGACGGACAACGACATCGACTTTGTGCCCACAGCCATTTTCAACACACTGGAAAACCTCACAAAATTGTAAAATAAATAATATAGTTTAATACAATTAGTTGTGTATTGTCAATAGTATAAAAATAATAAATTGTTTTGTATGCGACGCTTTTAGGAGGTTTCATCGGAATCACTTGATTGAAGTGCCATTGTTGTTCAAAAGAAACACAAAATTACAGATATTGTAAGTTTTTTTCTAATTGTTAATAATAACTATAAAATATTCAAACTGTATTATGTGAATTACATTATATTACACTTGCATGTATACATATATTAAAATATTTTTTTTCTGTTCAGATAAATCATAGGTTTGTTTCCTTGAAACTTTTTAATAATAATAAATTATGATATGCAGGTAATATTTATTAATACAAATATCGTGTATTGAGTTATTGCATAATTTCAAGGTACCTAAACGATTTGAATACCATTAGATAGTATTATTATCAGAACAAATAGCTGTAGCTCACCAGATTAGAAGAAAATGATAAATTGTATAAGAATAATATTCAAAAAAAGGTCCTGTTTAACCTAGTTGACAAATTTATAAGAGTTACAGCTCCAGCGTTTCAAATTTCAAATTTCATATATATATAAATAATTATTTTCATATCCCCTTTTTTTATCAATAATTTCGGACGACCTACTTCATAAAATATATAAATTACGTGAATAAATATAATAATAATGTGAATTTTACTGTTATTAGAATTGTATGGTGTTAAAGGTAACAATTTTAAATATACATATTTAATAATACTATAACACTATTACTTCCTGATAGCATATTTATTGTGGCACAATTTCAATTAAAATCCGTTTAACTTAACTTTCTACATTACGTTCGTCGTACAATTATTATAACGGTTTGAATTATATTCTCTAATTAAATAACATCAGTCTCTCATTACGTACAACATTTGTTTATTTCTTTTGTTCTTTTATTCGCAAAGATAATTAATACCTAACTGATTTTAATTTCGATGAGTCCAAATAGTTGAGTATGACTAAATCAGTTCAATATAAAAATAACTGCCAAGTAATTGTAATGCAGTGTTAGTTGGTTCTTTTTTTAGAAAATCTCATTATATCGTCGTTAAACATTATCAATTCAGTGATTAATTGTAAAGATTTGATATTTCCTAACACACAAATTAATTTTTTATAAAAATATGCACACATCAATGTACACCCAATAAACTCAGTTGAAAATATTATGCGATAATGAAAAGTCAGCAAATCAACTGCTGTTAGAAAAAAATGTATGACGAAAAAAGTGAATGAACGATTGGAGAAAGGCTGATTTAAATTTTTAAACCAGTTCTATGATTATCGTTATATAATTGTTTTTTTCGCACAAATCGTTTCATTTGCCGCTATAACACATATTAACTACATGCATTAAAAAAAAAAAAAAAAACTGTAATATAACGCGTAGGCAGTTAAGGCAGTTTGAAGGGTGTCAAATATATAATACCTATTGATGTTTAACCGTGATAAAAATCATTTCGATAGATAAAAAAATGAATTTTAAACTTTTAAATTGCAATTTTATTACATTTTTTCTGGATGTAAGATTATTCAATACCTTAGCGTATTGTGAATGTGAATCAATTACAGCTCTTTCATGTTTCGACTTTCATCATAAATATAGAAACGAATAAATTATTATTTTATATTTAGTCTTCGATATAAAATATAATTGAATCGATAAACATTACATATTTTGGTCCAATTTAAAATACTAAATGAAGAATAATAGATACTTATGGCTATAATTTCACACATTTTAATAATTAATATTCATGCTCCATGTTTTAATTATAAGTTATTGAGATTCTACTTAGCATAATTATTGAGCTTAACAAATAAAAATTTTAAATATAACCTCATGATAATTTTCATATGGTAATTACTTGTGTTTTATTTGAATAAATTACTAACAAATAATATGACAATAAACTGAAATGTATTAATTGTATAAGATATTAAGATGACTATGTATCCAAATGATGAAGATAAATGTGTAAATTTCCAGTGAATAATTCATAGTTTTGCTTACTTTTAAGTTATTTCATAATAATATAGCCTATTATAATGACACTGTTTATTAGGGCGCAATTATTAACAAGATTTTGTCCTTTATGCATATTTGTTTCGGTAGTCAAGAAGTTAGCTCGGTAGCTCGATTCCATGCGAAAAAGTTGCAAACAATCAATTAAGTATTTGTATTAAAACTTTTTAGTTTTTAATACTATTTTGTGTTATTATTATTTTTTGGTCTTACGATTTAAATAATATGTTTCATCAAATTCAGCAAATTCCGTTGTTCATTGATGGCATATTATTATCATTACTGTTTTTCTTTATATGTTTGAATCAAAAACTATTGTATTGATATACATTTATCTGGTGCTATACTAACTGAATATTATTTTTTTTTTCATTTCATGCTCATTGTTGAATAATGAGATTTATGTGTCGATTTATCGATCTAATCGTCCTCATACGAGACAGTGATGTGTGATTTTGATTGAGCACTTTATAATATTTCATTGATAAAATTTTATGTTTTTACATCAAACATTCTGCAGAATTGACACAATTTAATTATGCATATATTTAAAAAAAAAAAGCATATCCAATGTTATTTAAATTTAATACAACGTAATTGAACTTATAATATATTAATACAGTTTTGTGTTTATATTTTTTACAGAAATTATTATTTATTAAATATGTTATTTTTATCATGATACTAAATACAGACCATCGCTACAGTGTATACTTGTATCATGAATCATATTATGCTTTATAGTTACCAAAACTTCACTGAATGGTGTTTACGGTTATAGAATAAAAGTTTTATATTTCATCAATCTATCGAGCCGTTCATTTTTACCGACATACATTTAAAATCGTGATTCGTCCGTCAACACGCTTATGTTTTTTAATGATTCATAGAGTTATTATAAATTGTAATTTATGTTGGAAATGGTTGTACCTGCAATAGTTACAAACTTTAAAGTATTTAGTATATTTATGTGTGTGGACAATGGAAAGTGATTATTTCCATTCCAATTTTTTTCGATAACGTTTTGACATATTATATTATAAGATTTTTTAAGATTTGGAAATTATGTACATTTTATTGGAAATATTGTAGGTACTCATACTAATTACGAATTGCAAATTATAATATTTATGAAAATTGATTTTTGTCATTCTAAAATGTCACACTAATAATTTATGCACCCCTAGAGACATGTCGATGAACCATATAAAACAACTGCCGGAAACGTTATTCCAATCGACGAAAAACTTGGTGTTATTGCATCTGTACGGCAATAAGATTGAAGTATTTCCAAAGTCGATATTCAAGGATCTGAGCTTACTAGAAGACCTCGACTTGTCGGCGAACTCATTGTTGGAGATATCGTCCGATATATTCCGAGGCGTGTCGTCACTCAAGAGGTTGAAATTGCAAGAAAATCAACTACAGCAGCTCCCGTTAGGTAAATACTAAATCTTCTGCAATAAACTTACGGTTAGGGACACAAATTACAAACACAAAACCACTATATAATGTTGTTTTTTGGTTATTTTTAGGGGTGTTTGACGACGTCGAGTACTTGGAAGTCTTGTCGTTGAGAAACAACCGCATATCGTTCATTCGTCCCGGACTGTTCAACAACATGCGTAGATTGGTGTATCTTGACCTGACTGAAAACTGGATAAATTTAGTGAGTGATATGTTATATAATATTAGGTATATATAGTAACCAATTATTATTATTATAACTGTCGTGATCCTGACTAAAGCAACAATATTATCATACCCATCACTTTCTGTTTCTGTTTGTGGCATAATATTATTAAATTGTTTACGCACAACATAATATAGCTTAACGGCAACGAGTTCACTGACTTGGTAGCCTTGAACGAGCTACATCTCGGTCAAAATTACTTGGAGTTCATACCGGAACGGACGTTCAAGAATTTGGCGTCGCTCGAAAAACTTTACCTCTTCTCAAACAACATCCAACAGTTGGACGTCAGCAGCTTTTATGGTTTAAAAAATCTTTCGTCGCTGTTTCTCAACAACAACGTGATAAAGATTATCGATGACAGGCTTTTCGAACCGTTAATGAATCTTAGAAAATTGTAAGTTTTTCGTTTTCGAATTGCATATTAATATCAACTATTCGATTTATCTTTATTAAAATACAATTTGGGTAGGTAATTTTCATAGTTATTTCACAATATCTGAGGCCGATGGTCTATTGCGTTATCATTGAAACCCAATTGTTTTTTTTTAAATATTAAGCTACCTATATTTATAAACTGGGGGAAATAATAACATAAAATTAAATAAACAATTAAATTAAATATATTATCATGTTATTCAACAAATATAACATAATTGTAATTCTAATGTATATCACTACTCATGTCAATAACTTATTTTTGATTATTAAATGATTATAAATACAAATAAATTATAAAATCATTATCTACCTAAAAATATCAATATCAAGTGTATAATTTAAACTTGTAATTAATAATGTGTTGCATGGACAGAGGAAATTTTATTTGAACAATAATTTATATTAATTACTATCATAACTATTAATTACATGTTATTAAACTAATAATAACTCAACGCTTAAAAATAATAAGTAAACAGCTCTTATAATAATATTGTGATATAGTAAAATAACCATTTTATCTCAAACAATTTTAGTTATTTTGTTATTATACAAAAAATATTAATCGAAAGGATTTTAAATATTATTCGTGTTACAATGTTGCACAATGACATTTTCAATGAATTTAAATTATTTATACCATAAAGTTATTCCATGGAATTTCGCTTTTGTCTTGACATACAAGTTACAGGTATATAATGTTATATAGGTACTATATAAACTATGTTTATATCGACAATTAGTTCAACCTACTGAGTTCAAAAATAAAATTTAAAATAGTACAAAATAGAGTTTAATAAAACATTAGGTATTCTTGATGAAATATTTTATCAAACATGCTAATTTACCTGTTTCCTTTGCATAGAATCTTTTTTCATGTACGAGTATAATGATTGATTATCGTTGATTTCAATACCACATAACACGTCATGCATGACTGTGATTTACTCAACGATGAGTTACACTTGAAAAAATTATGCAACAAAACGAATAATATTTACTTTTAACATAGTTTAATATTATTACCGTAGGTATAATAAAACGAGTGTCTATAAAATTAACATTTTGAAAACTAAGTATACACACGCTCGTTATAATAATTGACCGATCAATTATTCATCGTTTTTTACTTGATAATTGAGTTTTTAATAACAATAAAAACTAAAATATCATTCCGTGTTCTTGAAATGTGATAATAATTGACGAAAGGCATTCGATAGCTTTTGAATGGAATTTCACACATATTTCACGTTATCTTAAGTTGACATGGCACTGTACTAGACATTTTTCAGACATATTGTTCTCAAAACTTTGTATTCATTCAAAGTGTTATTACATTTATATCATGTCTACTTATTCATTACTTAAACGAATTAATAAATTATGCATAACACTATATAAATCCCCAGATGTCATTTCAAAATAGATCATTTTCGTGACGTTTAAATAGAACAAAAAATAACTAAGTAGAGAAAAGTAAAATTACAACTTTTTACTTTTCAGGCACATCGATAGCAATAAATTCCAATTTCTACCAAACGACTGTTTCAATCATCTACCAAAGTTGGAATCGTTGAAACTCTCAAAGAACCCGTGGCACTGCGATTGCACAATATTATACTTGGCTAGGTAATTATGTCAGATATTTGAATAGAGTAAGTTTATTTGATTGTTTGACGTTTCGGTTTGTCAAACACCGCATGGTAATTACGCATAACATCGTCATATAGGATCGACCGTAGTTGTACTTACCTGGTATAAGCACATTCGATTTCCAATTTGGTATGCGAAATTAATTTATCATACTATATAATTGTATATACCTACTATGCATAATAGTTAATACACACGCATCTACAAATGTTTCAAATAATATTGTTTGCGAACAAAAGTTAATCATTCTTAGTGTTCAGCGAAGAAACTTTTAAATAATTTCAGTATGATTCAATACAACAGTTATTCGACAGACAAGCGACACTACACAAGGTTTGATTGTAATGTGTAGTTGTTCACTAGAAAATGAAAAAATCTCTACAAACCGCGTTACCACCGTTGCAGATTACACGAAAGAAATTTTAAAAATAGTAAACAATAATCTGCGTTTACAATATTTTATCGAATTGATAAAATAATTTTACTGTCAAACGTAGAGTAGGTACCTATAGTGTATTATTTTTAACAGTATGACGAACTATAAGTTGTTCGGTGTTCAATTTTTTTTAAGATTACAATGCGTATAATATGTATACCTATATATATATATCATATTATATACAATATTACCAATACAAGTAATTTGTACGACATAATAATATATTAATGAGTTGTTCGTCAGAGGTAGGTCGTAGGTATTCGTATAATATAAAACCATAAAATGAAACGAGCGATTAGTGTTTTTTTTTTAGTTTTAGCCGTAACCTGATGGTGTTATAATATACGCATAGTTGGTTCCGTTAAAATGAAATATTATGATATTATATACGGATAAATTACATTTTTAAAATCGAAAAAATCCGTGATCATACGTGAAATAAAAAATAATTATTGAATAATAATATTATTACGATGGAACTTAATAATATATTTTTTTTATTTTTTTTTTGCGTTCTTCGTCATATCTGTCTGCAGATGGCTTCGGGCAAACCGGCAAAAAGTGTGGGACTCCAACCCAACGTGTCGTGGTCCAAGAGACTTGGGCGGAAAGCCCGTTGAAGACATGACCTTTGAAGACTTGTGCGATGGCCAATGGGCGAGCATGGTGAAGCTCACACCTCGCGTACCCATTCGATAAACGACGGCAAATATCGTTATCGGTTATCACATATTAATATTATTATAGTTATACATAATATATATATATATATATTAATATTATATTGTTCTGAGTCGGAAACCGCGATTGATAACTTTTTCTCGACAATCTACGTTTGAGTATATTATATTATATTGTATATTATTATATTATATTATTGCGGTGGTGTGCGTGACGCGTGTGCGGACGCGTATTGTTTCTTTTGTTTTTAATTGATCGCACAGTTTAATTGCGCGCAGATAAGAAGGCGGCTGTTATCTGGGATAGGCACTGTGTAATAATTTTAACATTTATTATTTTTTTTTTCCTTAATGTGCCACTCGAGAGTAATAATACTGTGTACAATTGTACAAGCGTGAGTGTGTATGATGTATGTGTGTGTGTGTGTGTGTGTGTGTGTAGTCATTTATAGATAAGAACAGTAAACAATTTTTGATCTTCGTCAAACATTTTTTTTATTTTTCGTACTGCAGTCAGCAATAAGCGTTCTTTACGATCAGTTCGAATCTTAATAAAAGTAATAATTATGGTCGGCATTCGTTCATCGTTGTTTTATTTACTCTGTTTGGTCCTGATTCTTCCCCCCAGCGGTAAATTAAATATTATTTATTTTACATAGTGCATAAGTTATGATAAAAATAGGTACATTGCAACTGTAGAAGATGTAGATCAAAATATATTTTTATTTTTTGTAATAAACATGGCATATTACAATATAAAAATTCGTGTATATTCTAATTTTGTAACGATTACTTTAAAATAGTATGTCATGTAAAATATAAAAAAACATGTTTGTGTCACCGCATAGTTTGATTTTCATTTTTGTGACTTGATTTTGATTTTAGATTCAAACGAGTTGACTAATTTCGAACATCAACGATTGAAAAATTCAGTAAGTAATCCAAATAGTGTAACGTGCATTACACACATTAAACTATATTCGAATACAATCGCAAAGGTAGGTACTAAAACCTACACAAAATATTTTTAGTATCTTAGTTCTGATGTAAAATAATTTTATTTGCGTTATTCTATTTTATTTGCGTTAGTTGTCATATTGTTATAATAAAAATGTACACGATTGCATTTTAATTGATATTAGCTTTTATTCACTATACATATTGTACTGCAGCACACTTCCGTATATTCCCAAAGAACGCCAAATATGTCTAACTTATTAAATTATAATTATTCTAACATGTTTTGATGTAACCAGAATTTTATTCGTAAGTAATAAGGATGAACGACACTTGTTGAAACTCCAAAGAATTATTATCAAAATATATATTATTTAATATTATGAATAGCAAAAAAAACTCTCCGTACAAAATCAATAATTATTTGGCATATTATATAAAAAATAATCAATTATAAGACATATTTTATTATATTATGCAAAACTGATAACACATGAAAAAACATATTCAATAGGTGTTTGTTAGCTTTTAATAAACACGCTTCTACAGTGTAAAAATATAATATTATTCCTGTACTTTTGTTTAGGATTTTTCAACAACAATATTATATTAAAATATTATACGGTACCTAGGAATGTTGTCATTCGTATAATATATGTTAATACCATGAATAAGTTTGAAAAGGTACCTACGCATGGAATAACCGAGATTGACAAACCGAAAATTTTAATAATTAATTAAAATTGCGGGTGGGAAATAAAAAATGTAATTACTTAGTAACATTTCTCGTTACTGTGGTTTTAAATCGAACTGCAGCACCACCACAATACCTATTATTAATTTATGGTAAAATATAAATGTATATTTGTGTAGTTAATCATAAATTGATGATTAATGCTCGTTTATACGAAAACACATGAATATCCACAGTAGGTAAATACTTATATATTGAAAAACAAAACGTTGTTTCGATTGTCATATAGGTACATTATTGTACATGATAATATGATGGCTTCGACTTCTATGCTTTATTATGTGCGTTCAATTATAAGATAACCTCGAACGTCATCGTTTTCGATACATATAATATGTGTATATTGTTATATTATTTTAATAACCACCAAAAAAAAGATCCGTTTGAACTAAAAGCATCGTAAAATAGAACTTATCTCATGTTTGAGCAATGAGGTACATAGAATTTACACTCAGTGGCATAGTGTACATTTTTTATTTTCCATAAATCATATTATTAATAATATTATTATCATAGTGACGATAATTAACATTTTTCGTGTGTCAAAAATATTGCTACTTTTGAACGTTTATGTGTGTATACAGATGAATCCTCTGTTATTGTGTCTTTGGTCGACGCACCATGTATTACACATTACACGCAATACTATACACTTGACCGTTTGATCTGTAAATAATACTAATTGGATTAAAATTTAATTTCACTATAATTATCGAGTTCAATTAAGTGTAGTGTAAGATATATTATTTTCATCGGACCAATTATATAGTTGGACGTAAATTGGATAATTAAATATCGTTTAACCGTGCCCAGGCTTATCTCACGCGTGTTCGTCTGATTACAATTCATAATAATATAAATATCTTCTATTTATATCTGTTTTGTTCTACACTACCTATATCTTAAAAACCACAATGTAATAATAATCTTATTTTTTGTAAGAAGCCACTCGTAATGTGATCAATGATCAAAATATTAGAGCTCATAATACATTTTATCGAATCACATTCCTAATAATACGTAATATTGACAAAACTTGCATAATATACTGGTTGGCTTTTATCATTTTTAATTATTTTTGTACTTTTGTCAAATTATAGTAGTTTAAATATTGTTTATAAATTATACAAAAAAAAAAAATGTGTTATTACATGATAATACCTAATGGCTAATATCAATCATTATCAAATAAAAAATATACGAGTATGTATCTATATTATAAACAATGTACAACAAAATTTATAACGTTACATTTAAAAAAATAAATTTAGTATTCTAATACTTGAAATTTAGTTAAAAAAGTATCTATTACAATACTATGCATATGATAAAAATCCTATCGATTGTGTTTTAGAGCCAACATAAGATATTAGATTAGATATCATTAGAATAATGAGATCAATAATAATCTATTAGTTTCCGTTGTAATTACATTAAATATAAATTATGAAGATTTACATTTTACATAATATTGACGGAATTAATAAATTAATAGGTACGAAAAAACAACAAATATTTGTTACATTCTATTTGAATGATGTCATATGTCATGAAAACCAATTAATATATAAGTGTAGTATTATAAGTACCAATAATATATTAAACAAAGTTGCCAACCGTTTTTGACTTGATTATAATAAATTAAAGACGTTTTTCAAATCACAAATTATTATAATTAACAAGGTAAACATTAAAAAAAAATTTTAAAAATGATAGTTCTTCGAAAATTTTAGACAGCAATTTACTTGGGCTATATATATATATATAATTATTATTTAAAAATGAAGAAAAAACTTAAATATGTATAGTGTTATTGATGAATTGTTCATGTCAAAATATTGTACCCATACGAAATAATAATTGAATTGACTATTAAAACTACTTATATTCAAAAACTACAAAAAATATGAATAAACCTATTCAATAATAATGTACCAATGCATAATTTACATCATGGGCACGCTATATTTATACTTGTCGATTTATTTGAAAAATAAAAGTAACAGGATAATTTTTTTAAGCAAATATTTTGAATTACTATTACACGTAATTACGTAACTATATATACGTGACTGAAATATTAATATTATGGTAGTCTATCCACATTTTTTTTTTTTTGTCGTAAGTTAATTTTAAAAATAATAATATTTTGATATTTTAAAAGACGTACAACAAGATTGATTATAAAGTTGTTCTAAAAAACGAAAATCGTCAATATTGTTATAATAGGTATTTTAGGTAACAGATGAAAGTTGAGTTTTAACACAAGTCACTATCTATACACACAATTATATATAATACAAGATGAATAAAATAAAGCCATCTATGTTTGTCGAAAACTGATGTTGACTCGATTTACTCACTTGTGATATGCATCTGTACATTATTTTGATACTATAGACAGTTTTCCAAAACATTCTAGATAATAGTGTATTATGATCTACCTAAATCCTAATAACGAGAAAAATAGCTAAGAAATGTATTGAAACAAGCTCGGCCGGGACGCTATTTGTTCGGTTCTAGTGGTTCTACTACAAGATATCTAAAAATATATAATATATTGCAGTTTATAATTCACCATTCAATGCAACTGGCTATAAGTACATATACAATTTTAAAATGTGTTATAAAATTCCTCTCGAATTTGGAATATTATATAGTAATTAATAACATATATTATGATACTATGAAATTATATCAAATGCTATACAATTACGTTGGAGCAACTATATCCTCTAGACACTTGCCCGTGAAGAATAAATTACTCTTCATCCAGATTAAAATAAAATTGTATCTATTGAATATTACATTATTATACTATAATATAGCAATAATACCGATATTGACTAACCGATTTATTAGACTTGTTTACTTTGCAGACGTCGTTAAGTTGTTACGTTTTATATATTTATAAATTATCCGTAAAATTTTTAATATACGCCATTATAATTCGTCTTATACAAACGAAAAAGCTGTTGTAATGAATATTATAAGATATTCTATTTAATATGAATTAGAATCAAATTTCAGTAATTTATACAATTTTCAATAATACTAAACTGAAGTTGTTATTATTGACATATAATTAATTATGTTTAGACATATATATATATATATATTTAATATAATAATACGATTTATATAATTTCATAAAAGTATTACATAACGGTATGTATAAGAATATAACTTAAATTAAATAATTTTTTTTTTAAATAACTAATTTTGTTTGATTTTTTCCAGCATACAGATAATTATTTCTGCTGCTTTATAAATCTCAAGAAATTAATTCTGTTTATCCATCTAAAACAAAAATCTCGTATAATTAACAAATATTTTTAGAAAATTTGTTTTGCTATCATCAAAAACTGAACCTTATGGGATTTTTATTAAAAATGAATATTTAGTGCATATTTTTAAAACACCTATAAATATTAAAATACTTAGAATAATAAATTATTAAATTAAAAAAAATTTATATATAATGTTTTATTATAAAAAATCAACCTGTATTATTTTAAGTTTTTAAGTGTAATATATTTAGGTTTTAGTAATAACTTACCACTTATTAGTTATAAATTATAAATTATCTTAATAAAATAAATACATATGAAATTGAATTATTGAGATAATAAGTTATATTTTCAAACGAAATTTGTAGTTGTCAATGTAAGATAAAATATCAATAAGCACGAAAATAATAATATTTATTTAAAATTTAATAAAATATCAGTGATCACTCGAGAATTACGTTTGATAAATAATACAATAACCAATAATTAATTATGAAGACAAAGAAATAAAAATCATAATGCGTCGTAGTGCCATTGATTTAAGTATTATCTATTAAAATAATTACTTAGTTAAAATATTTTACTAAATTTGAAATAAAGTGAATGACAATCAATGTGCATCACATATTTACTGTAACAGCATAGATAGGTTTTTTCATAAACAATTTTAGTAAGCCAGCTTAAAATGTGTAACCTTCTTAAAATAATATAGTATCTAGTATGAATAATAATCACGTTAACTTATAATTGAATACGCATTTACAGCTATTATAATACCTACTTATGTATGTAGGGTTATAGAATTCATTGAATTTAAAGATAAATAGAAAATCGGTAGAGGTGCATTATCAACACATTTGATTTCACTCGCAACGAATGATGTTTAAATACATTGAGTACCTATCAACCTATAAATATTTTTGTTTAGCACGAACTTGGATCAACTACTACGAAAAATGAAGTTGGTGGCGAGGAGGATGAAGAACAATATCCTTTTCAAAAAGCATACTATTCATATAAAGTGCAATCTAATGAGGTAAATAATAAAAATAATATAAACAAACATGATTTAAAATGTAAGATGTGAGAAGCAGTTACGACATGGCTATTTACCGTTTTCCAGTTTTTAGTAGAATGAAAAAACGGTGGTTGGCCACACTGTCAATTATACCTATCGCTTTAAAAACGAAAATAATAATAATTAATAAACGTTTATCTTTCAGTTGTTAAAAGATGTACGTTTAGATCCACCAATTGATTATGTAACGCCTGCAGAATACAGCTTAGTGTTGGAACCAATTGTTCATTTTTGTCAAAATGTGGATCAGAGTATTATCAAGAAATTTTCTTCGTTCGGGTCAAAAGATAAGGTGTATATCAATGTCGATGTGGATTTAAGAGACCAAGTGACCAATGAATCTACGATTGTGTACAAACTTAAGGTAATATGCACAGAACGAATAAGCATTAAAAAAGTAAATAAAAAACTGATATATTATGAAATAAATTGTTAAATATTTATATAAGTAATGAAACAGCTAGAGAAGTATTATATTACTAAAATATTTAATATGGCGTACGCACAATGTTATATTACTAATCTTTAATTAAATTGCACAAACATCAACGTTATTATGTTGTATTTGTTTAAAAATTAATAATTAACGGGTTATCGATATTTTAAAAAATAAGAGCATAATACAAGGATTATCATTATTATTGGTATTTAATTTTCGAGTGAAAAAAAAAATAATAATGCCCATTTAACGTAGTATACCTAAAATCAAAATTGTGATTAAGAGAAAACAAATAAACAAATTTTAGTCAAAACCAATCACAGATATTACATAAATTAAAACATGTTTTGAGTTTTCATAATGGATATTATTTATATATATCATCATAGGCGATTTTTATATTTTGTTAGAATACTCCAAACAGGGAAATTAAAGTGTTCCAAAATAATTAATGACATACAATTTATAGTAACATTGTACTATGTCCATTGAAGTTTTGTTTGAAATGTAATATTTATTGAAATCTATATTGTTGTTATATTTTATTTAAAAATAAATAAGCTATTTAAATTTTAGTCGGTAAAAAAGGATGATTTGAATAAGATCGGTGGTTCTACAACTGTACTCATCAGAATTGTTCAATTCTTACCTATTCCAGGTACCTACATATTATTATACTTTTTATACAAAGTTTTCAGAAAAGATATATTATGCAGTTTTAAATGTTGTTATATAGATACCGTATTAGCGTTTGAAGAACCAAGTTATTCCATAAAATTGTCATATGGCCACATAGGCAAAGTTTTCAAATTTAAGACCACGAAAACCACAAACAAAGCGAAAGAAAAAAATACAGATAATTCGGTTGATTTAGAATTTGAAAAACAACCGGAAAACGATGAATATCTTTCAAAAAACGAATATTCTTTCAAGGGAAATTACTCTTTGGAATACGTACCTGGTATGATAATTTATTGTAACATTTAACAATACTAGTTACAACGTGTGCGTTGTGCACTCTTATTATTTACAACAATGCACATTCATACTTAATATTATATCAAATTAAATTCAGAACAACTTCTAACAAAATTAAGAATTACTGATGACGGTGAATTGGAGGTATTAGGAAATATCGACGAAGGGTACTACGATTTTGACGTCATAGCAGTCGACTATGGTCCTAATTCTACGACTGTTTTAAAAGACAGGTCCAAAGTAATATACATATTATATATATTTTATACATTTTTAAACGACAACTTTACAAAAAATATTTTAATTTGTTAACTATTGTGAATTATTATGTTTAATTTTTAGGTGCACGTGTTCATTGACAATGTAGCGGCGTGTAATTCGTTAACGTCTCAATTCATAAGGGCATTTAGTAAACATTATATAACCGAAGAGACTAAACTAATAACAGCTGTTCCGGGCACCGAATCGAGAAGTCAATGTAAATTTTCGATATCACATCAATATCCATTCGGCGGTAAGTATATACAAATAATATATAGGTTAATTTTTTAATCCAGCCTAAAACTATCAAGGTACACTATACATATCATTAGGTATACGCACAGCCCCTATTGGACTTTTATTGAACCGTTTCATAATTACGAGTATTATTTAAGTGTGAAATCGTAATTTTTCAAACAACAATAACATTGATATAAATTTAATATAATATAATATTATAATGTAGCTCAAGTCATGAATTCCAAATAAAAACGAGGTGAAAAATCTGATTTTACGTCACATATAACGAATTACACACTGTAATTTATGAACACGGTTACATTCATGCTATATTTTAGAATACCGCTCATAGAATAATGGTCTTGCACACAAGCACTAAAATAATGCTCCAGCAACGTCATTATAATTAATTATTTACGTATATTTCCGTAGTGTTATAATTATTGTATTAACAATATACATGCATTTAAATATTTCATTTATTATACATAAGTTGCAATAACATCGACACGATGAGGAAATACATAAGGTTAGACTGTAGTCGATTTATATGAGTAACGATATTTTTACTTAAGATCTTTAAATATTTATCCGTTGTAGTACTAAATTAATAGCAGCTATCGACATTTCTGATGTCCCTCCCTTAAAATGTAGGTATTTGAATAATATATTGATTAATAGGTGAAGTATGTATAATTTATTTTTGAACATCACACAAACTACAGTGGCTCGTATTGAACAGCGAGTTTTTAATTTTTTCATACAAAATAGGTACCTACTTCAAACTATAGTGCTATATAGCGGTACTGCTCGTAAATTGCGAAATTAGTATTATTATTATTCATTAAACATGCCCGATTACGATCGAATATTATAAATCATGTCGATTATTATCGCTAATATGTACGAGCTAATATAACATAAAATTACTAGCATACGATATTCCAATTATTTTACTACGCACGTATCAAATATCGAAACATTATAATTAAAAAGCAACATAAATAATTTTGTAGTTAGTATTGCAACAGTACCACGTGTTGACTTGTGCATAAACGCGCCTATTATATTATATGTTAAACGATGTAAAGACGCCAACGGCTGTGTAGAAGCAACCCATTATAAGTCTGAAAAAAATAATAGTATTCTGCTATTGTAATGAACTAATGAATAATTGTGAGGTGTAGTATTACTCGTAAAACAGTCCAAGTATTGTACTGGTATTTTCCAATGCAAAATAACACGAAGTTTCTCGAGGAGTGCAAAAAAAAATTGATTATTCAAATAAATATTAGTAATTTTCACCGTTACAATATTAAATTAGTACCTAACTATGATATCATTTGTTGAGTACTGCTACATGACGAATATTAAATTAACGAAGTCAAGTGTTCTAATTGTTGTGCGTACAACTATGCTATGATATATTAATATACAGTGTGTAACAGAAAAATATGACAGAATGTTATATTATCTTTTAAATGTTTCATTTGTCATATTTCTTCCCAAATATAGATCGTATACATCTAAAATTTCTAAATCTAAATCAATGATACTTAAGACTTAATATCCAATTCGAAATTCAAATCCAACCGAGATTCCGATTGCATTATTCATACAAAAACACATAATCAGAAAGGTTATAAGTAGGTTGGAACTTGGAACCTATCAGCGCGAAGTACCTATACAGATGCAATCGTAACGATCTCGCGTGTTGCATGAATCCCAAATCTCCCCTCCCCCCCCCCCCCAAAAAAAAAAAATAAAAATAAAAATCGCCACAATTACGCCAATAATGATACTATTATTAAATATTAGTATGGTACTACGAAAACACCACCACTGCCCGGCGAAATCATTAACCGCCAGAGCAATATTTAAAAAAAAAAGTACATAATCAAACCCTTTCACTGGTTTTTCGTGTTGTAAACCCACGTGGAGCTTGTATAATATAACATAAGAATATTTTTTTACACGGGTGGGTTAACTGGGTTATCACAAAGTAAGTATACCAGTGCAATATACCCACGGACGCGTTCGTAACGATCTCGTAGATTGCGTGAGTCGACAACCCCTCGGGACTTCTCATCATATCGTTTGTCCGGCAAAAACGTTATTAAACGTAATAATATCACTACCTGCATAAAAATATTATACTTTTAATATCAACGTATACCGCATGTTCATAATACTATTAATACAATAATAGAACAATAATATTATTATTAGATTGGACTGCGATGGTGGATTTTTCGTATCACATGTTCTATACTTTTTTTATCCAAGTTCGTTATGATGGGCAAAAGTTAAGTTTCGAATATCCATACCGAGAAATATAATTTATTTTAGATAATAGGTTAAATGTTAGATATATTGTTACATCATAAAGTAATAATAATAATATTAAATATAATATAAATGTTAAATTATATTTTTATTATTGATTCAAAACAATTTTAAATTTTTTTCATGCCTATTATAAAGTACTAAAGTAATCGAGCTGTCGAGTTATAACCTATAAATATTGCGAGAAACAAAGTAAAATATACAACTAAGTGGGAAAAAATTATTATCATTATATCACATGATATGCATATTATAATAGGTACTTAGTTTATTAACAAGTAGTTATTTGGAATAATTATTGTAATTTGAAAAATCAATATGGTTGTTCATCGCTGCATTAAAATAATGTATATAAAATCTATATAATAAATTATACCTATAATGTTCTAATATGAATTGAATACAAATTCAATCTTCTCTTCAATAGTAATCATAGCGATTTGAAATATAACCGATATCAATTTCAATTACAATTTGAGGAAAATGAATAAATAATGATTGTATCAAATATTTAGTAACAATAAATTACAATAATAGTGTTAGCTGTAACTAATCGTAAAGCTGTAACCATTTATATACAAGAATTTCCATCGTTAATTTCGATATCCTTTTTAAAATGTCCAATAAAAAAAAATTAAGGACCATTTATCGAAATAATAACTATTCTATATTTAATTTGGACCAAATAACACATATATTAATCATAATCTTATACAAATTGGTTGGGTAATTTTGCATTGCGCGTAAACTCGTCGTTAACGAGATTTTTATACATAAACATTTAATTTGCAAAATGTATCCAATTTTATGAGTTGGACCAAATCACACATATCGATCATTATCTTATGAAAATCAGTTGAGTAGTTTTGAAGTGCATCGCAGACACACCCGTCGTACACGAAATCGTTATACTTATAAAGAAAAGATATAGTATTGATATAATATAATATTGTTCAGTAGTTATTCGTTATTATTATTCTTACGATTACTTTTCAATTGTTTCGTTTACAAGCTAAAATGCATGCTATGGGTTTATGACTTAATTATAATAAAAGTGACCGGCGCCGAAATAGAAACCCAAACAATAACATTAATTGTATGTGTGAGCGTATTAACAAAGTATGTATTATATCATAGTCGTATCTAGTTGAAACAGCGTTATTACAGTATTAAACTACATCAGTTGTCATTACTGGTTGTTTATAGTGTTATTATAATGTTCGAATCTCACAAGATCCCTTTCACCTTTGTTTACGATAAAGCATTCTACTATAAATATAAATTCTACACTGGATATAGCGTAACAATATTATAAAAGTTTTCAAATACTAAAAATAGTAGTTTATATCATGATAGAATCATATAGGCATATCATAGTAGGAAAAATTATTAATAAATAGCATTTTATTTGATGTGAAGACGTTTTGGTGCGCGCAACTGCAGACTTTTATTAGATATTGTGGACAGCTGATGATGATGAGCCGAGATTTTAAATTATTTTTCGTATGAAATTGTCCATATTCGATTCACGGACGTTTACCAAAATTATTAAAATATATATTTTTTTTTTTTTATCATGGTATAAAAATATATAACTACCTAAGATGTATATATCTATAATGATTATTTATTTACCTAATGGGTTCGTAAAACAAAAGTGTTTATTGAGTCCTTCACGGTGAATATGAAGTACGTAGTTACGCTATAATAATATATAATTGCTCGAAATCACAGGTACGAAACGAATGATTTCTCGCATGTACTTGCTATATTATACTAAGAGTAGGTTGGGTCTCGGGGTGGAAAGAGCCGATGTGATATTCCGTCGCTTTTCTCCCAAAGCTCGTGATAATAATAATATTATACATCCATGTCACTGAGTTGAAATGACGAGTAAAAGTAGTATATTATTATATATTATTACGCACGCGTATAATAACTCGAGGCGGCAACGTCGACGTCCAACTACATCCGGATATATGTCTAGTTTAATAATATTTGTCTATTTAGGCCGCCTCGAGCGGTCGAAGAGAAAAAAAATTGGCGCATATCACATTCGTAGGTATACATCTTGTTTTCATATATGAATACATATACACTAACACCTCTGTTTATGCAATACACTTTTATATACGCGCTACTATATAATATATAATAATATTCATTATATATATCATACACCTAATAATAATACATAAAAAATAATTTCCTATATGTACCTTCAGTATAGTATTTGCATAATGATATTTTCGTTCCGGATTCGTATTTGACTTTATTTTATCTCGAAACCGATGCCGCTCATTGACAGAAAATATACAGTGTGCAATTATTTGTTATATTATGCAACTTATGAAACTTATGAATAATCTTGTATTTAACCATCAAGAATTTCGGCCCAACGACATTTCTATTGATATAAATTCAAATTCCAAATATCTATAAATACCTTGTAGGTAGGTACAAAACTAGTCAAAATATTTTAATATATTTCATGTGTAGAACGTTGTTAAATAAAACTTTTTTTTTCTTTTATTACCTATTATATACACAATCTGTACCTCAAGGTTACAATTCTAAGTGTATTAGCTAAAATACAAAAACTGAAATAAAATTTGACAAAAATATTGAGTCTCTATAATATTATAAGTTTTTAAATTAAAACAAAATACGACAATCGTTTGATGATAATTTGTTTATGGATGAATATTATATATTGTATTCATGGTTTTGGATTTTGATTGATGTTTAGCCGCGATAAAAGGGTAAAGATACACCACCATAATATAATGTATAATAATAATAATAAAAAACAATAATTCAACATATTTGTGCTATTATTATAGTATTGCATATTATGGCACGCAATTCATTAAATCCCGGCCGCTTTTTGTTATATCGACCGCAAAACTACTATACACCGTTTAGCTGCATACTTCTCCGAACAAACGAGTTCTGACGTTAATGTACACACGTCATATTATTATATTATTATATAGGTACAACAAATACGACGGCTGTAATATAATAATGTCTTTTATCTCTCAGATTTGCGTAACACACTAGTATTTAATTTATACGTGTGGTGTGTGTGTGTGTGTAGAACATTGATACGCGTATTGTTTAGCGACAATTAAAAAATTTTAATCATCCCTGGAACCGAATATCCATGATAAACATCACTGGTGCCACGATTATAATCAGTGTGTATAATATAAAGAGGTGTACCGATGATTGACGTGGTCGCATGTATGTAACAAGTGTGAAGTTTGCCCAGCCCCAACATGTCCAAATTAAGCCTAGATAATATTGTAAGGCAAAAAGCTCAAAAATTGGCTAGAAATCACAAGTTGAGTTGTAGAATGATTTGTGAGTTCATCGATACGAAAAAATGGCCAAAGTTGACACACACTTACGCGTTTTTACGAGGTGATGGTATGAAACCAGCAGCTCGGAGCATACGATTAACACGTACGATATTACATTTACACGCGTCAAAAGGCATTTGCTTTACAATCGGACTTTTAGATAGTAAAAACTATAGTTATTAAGTGTTTTAACTTTCAAGAGACATTAAATTAATTGCAGTTGTGTCGTTAACATTTTTACGTGTTATGATGCCCTAAATAACTATTATAATATTTTGTATTTACGACGTCTGTTGAAAAAAACATATTTGAAGGAAACTTAATGCACTTAAAAGTCTTTTTTTTTTATCATCTCAGTACCTATACCGTGTGATCTATTTAACATAAGTCTTTAATCATTTCAAAAGCTATAACAGTTTTTTTTTTAAACATTCTACAAAATTTCAAGTCGTTAAAAAACATACGTAGAGCTAAAAAAATTATCTTTCCTGTTTTGAATTATTACATATCAGTTTTTATCAAACAATAAATGAGTTAAACTGTTAAAGAATTGTATGTTACGGAGAGGACACTTAATACTTATATTATATCTTACAATAATATAAAATATTTGTTCAAAATTTGATTAATATATCAATATAATATTCTGCATTAGAATATGAAATTAAAAATTTATATTGTCATTCAAATGAGTAACAAACTAAAAAACTATAATATAAAAATATAATTATTTTCCAAAAATGTTGATAGCATGCATATGAGATATGACTTCAAATTATATAAAATTAATATTTTCACAAACTTTAATTAAGTGACTTACGTCAAATGGATCACTCAGTATATTATATCTATTAAATGGGTATCTAGGTAATTATTATACTATTGGTTTCTCAATATAGGTATTATCATATCATATGATGACAGCAATTTTCATCATATTCCTATCAATTTACACTGAAGATTTTTTTTTTTTTTAAATTGTTTCATAACGAATCGTAAAAGATTTATACAGTGGGTTTGACAGCAATATATTTCTAAAAACAATTAAAAAATCATGTAGTGTATGCGTTAATATAGGTACTTTCTCGAAATAGAAATAAAAAAATACAACTAAAAGATAAATTATTTTGATGGATTTAAGTGATGTTTAACAACTGCGGAAACAAATCGTTGAATATTATTGTCATAAACTGTAGGTAGTAATAAATATATATTTTTTACAATAAAATCACGAATACGGTCGTTTAATAAAATTAGCTACATATAGAAACAAATTTTGTTTCATAATTATTCAGTCCTAAAATTAATTTTATAATATATTAGTATAGTTATAATTTTACATAATATGATTTATATACATTATCTATAAAATATATAAATTTGTGTACAAGAAATTTACAATGTATATCATTTGATATAATAAGAATATGAGCCATATGAAAAATGTATAACTAAATAATAAATCCCAGGTATTAGTCATATCATTTAACAAACAATAATAAATTAATTAAAACTATAGATATCGGTATAAAAAAAACAAACTTAAAAGCAATCACGCAATTATAAAATGTTGTACTTTATTCTGCTAATTAATAGTAATATTCGCTTTAAACTAGTTATTTTTACACAAATTCCAATTAAAACCACTGATTGACTTGTGTTAAATTCGTATTCTCCATGTAGTAATAGATTAAATTATAATAATTTAACACAATATTATTATGATTTACCATGTAACAAAACGTTATTTTGCACAGTGGGAGCGGACTTCTTCACCATTGACGAGATGACTGGTGCCGTTCACGTGAAAAATCCCATCGACAGAGAGGCGTACTCGTTCGAAGACATGGAAGAACCGTCCGTATACTTGAGGCTAAAGATTCACTGTTCTCCTTTGGACGATACGCCAGCCGTTCAGCCTCTACATTTGTCGGACGTGGACCAAATTGTCTACGACCCAACTACGACGTTGGTACAATTGGTCATCGTGGACATTAACGACAACGTGCCAGTGTTCTTCGACAAGCATATAATCGTCGGGTATCCCGTGCAGGACGTGGCTAAAGAAATTATACCCAACCACCTCCTACAGGTCAAGGTAAATAATTATTGACCACCGATTAGTATTAGGTATATTTTATGCGTTATATAAGTACTAAATAACTATAATAGTTGACTGGAAACTTTTGCAATCATCATAATAGGTTCGTCCATATCTAAAAAAGCAAAAATAAAATGTAGGTACAAAAAATCGTATAGTCAACTGAAGAGTGCAATACTGTTGTTAAAAATAAGTTCGTTCCATACAATACGGTCTTATGTATTAATTACCGACTACTGATGTATTTTGGTGACCCTTACTATTACTAAATATTATCATTTAGTACTCTATATACATAAACCATATTTAAAAATAGTATAGAAAGACCCATATTCCATGTATACTATATTGTAAGTATATTATAATTTATAACACAATATATCGACACAGATTTCATGTAGGTACGTACTTCTGGCAGTTTTATCTTAGTTTTTTTTTTCGTTTATGCGTTTAAGTCTTTTGAAATAATTACAAAACAGTTCGATGTTATATAACCACATGTGACTGAACGGTCAATAGAAATTATCGAATTAACTGGCAGTTATACCTGGTTATCGATACACATCTCTCTATATTCGACGATTATCTTCGAGACAATCACTATATACGTCCGTCATTCAATTTATATGCGAAAATCATTGTCTGTATACCCGCTTATTCCTGTACATGAAACAGGTACACAGGCTTAGCGCAAGTTATCTAACAATTCACGTTATAATATATTATTTAAAACATCTAATGAGTCTGGTACTTTTCAAAGATCTAAATACATTTTAGTTTTTATTCCTATCAAATACAACGTTTTTTGTTCAAAAAGAGTGTCAACAAAACATAACTTATCTAGATATAGTATTGAGTAATATTATATGGATTATTAATACTCGTGCTCGTGTGTACGTATCAAGTTTTCGCATCAACAACACGTGTGAAAGTAAAACGTTTTATCGGGTATCTACCTTATAATATATCTAGGTACATTAAACATTACATTTAAACACTATCGACGTTTTAGATACATCATGGTCAACAAATTTAGTGAACTAAATATTGTTATGTTATTAATTATATTACACAGGTTTGTATGGCTATATTTAAATGTGCATATATCATCCACGAAAAATGTACAAGGTCGATCGATATTATTATTATTATTATTAGGTACTGTACCTATATACCTGCTACATTGTCGCGGTTGTGATTTAAAATTGCGCGCGGGGTCTAGGTCACGCACGACATAAATTTACTGTGACCGGACATCGGAAACGTCGTTGTACTAAATATATATATATATATATATATATGTATTACTCTGTATATTAGAACGTAAAATGTGTTTGACGTGGTGTATTTGAGTCGATCTAGTTTATAATAGTATAGGTATATAGGTAGGTACAAAGCGCAGACATTCAAGGCAAAACGGACGCCTTAAATAGACAACGGTGACGATGACGACGACGACGGAGCGATTATTACATGGCCAAAACATGCAGGTTCAGGTCGAATCGTATTATTATTATAAAATCGCGTAGACTGCAGTACTGCCTATGTGTGCCGTGTGCCCACTGTTGTTATGAAAAAAATATCACCCCAGCGGCGGCGGTGGTCGTAAAAATTATTGGTTTAGAACAGTCTCGCGTGTAACCGCAAAATAAAACTATGAACAGCTATAATGAGTACCTGCAGCTGTCATGATCCTCTCAACTCTCAACTGCACTGCAAGTACCAGAGTGTTCGACACCATATATAATAGTATATAATATTATTCTAATGCACTTATAATATAGGTATTTAGTTGTTAGATACACATCAGATTATCAAAATATCATTATTTTATTATTATTATCGAGAGCCCGAAGCAGCGTGGTAGAAATCACCCGCGGCCGACGCGATGTTTTTTCAATTTTTGCAATCGCGTTTCGCGGCGTCTGGTCTGTCCATTATTATTATTATTACTATTATTAGTAGTATTGTTATTACTATTTTGTTTTCGTCGAGCCGTGATTAATCGACTACGACGAGAAGAAAGTCGTATATCGCTTAAGCTGCCTACACTGCACTCTGCATCAGTGGAAGTATCTATTATAATATTATATAATATATATGTGTATACTGTATATAGTATACATATACCTAATATACATACTATAGTCAAACTCACAAACTATATATAGATACGCTGGATATATTGCTGCGCGAACGTATAATAATAATATACACATATATATAATATATATTGTGTATGTGTGTGTAAAGTGTACACGCAATTTAATAATTATTATTATTTTAGCTATTGTTTTCTACAAAATCATATAGTAATACATCACATTATTTTTTATAATATTATATATTATTATTATTATTATTCGTATTATTATTGTCCGCGACAATGTTAACATTTATCGAGGTTTGCCTCTTCTTTTTGACCTTTGACAGTGTCAAACAATGTTTATTGAATATTGATTTATGCACAGTACGTATTATTTAGATCCATAACAATAAATTGCATCCATATTGAAATGATAATATCATATTACAACTTTATGGTTTAATGGTATTTACTACCTACTCCTCATTCAGACAAGTGTTTAAACATCAGCGGCGCCAAATAATCGTAAACACTAATATTGATTTCTTTTTAGGTTTTACCTATTTGACTACCCATTAAATTATTTACAGGCTCTTCCGAACTCCGAATGACTTTGAAATGGTGGAGACTATTCCAGTTCTTACACAATTCCTATAATTTTTGTCTCACAACATTTTGGAAACCCTATATCAGGGGTGGGCAACTGGCGGCCCGCGAGCCTTTTTTATCTGGCCCGCGCTACATTTTCAAATTGCATTAGGTATAGGTATACAATTTTAAACTTTATCGTCTATACTCTGTAATCTATAATGTCTAGTATAGTGTATACTCTATCTTATCGATATAATAATTGTTATCTGGTATTGAACATTGTTAAATGTATAAATGTCACAATATAGTTATAGTAGGTAGGTATATAAATATTTAATTAAATTATTTTTAATAACGCTTTTTGTATTACTTATGTCCTATTTCATTATAAACAAAATAAATGCTATTTAAAATGTATATTTTGAATGACCTTTTTTTTTTTTTTTGCTTTCTATGCTCTGGCCCGCTATATTTTACATTTCTAAAAATTGGCCCTATAGTAACTGTGAGTTGCCCATCCCTGCCCTATATCAACGTATAACAAATATTGTATAAAGGGGAATTTTTTTTTGATAATTATTCACGTTTTATTTGAACATAAAATACAAACTATAAATACAATATAAATAGTAATAAATAATTTATTCTTGTTAAAAATGTAACTCTATGTATTGTAATACTTAGAAAAAATGCAACTATGAAATGTGTAATCAAAAATTCATGACATTGTTTAACAAGCAAACACTTTTTTAATTATCATGGTAAAAATACTATTTTTTACAGACTTCAGATATTTTCAAAAATGTTAATAGTTTTTGAAATGACGATTTAGTGAGAATAACGGTGTCTTACGTATACTCGTAATTAGTTAATGTATGTCTGAAATGTACGTCTGAATACTGATACAATAATATAATATACTTGGTATTTTGTGAACACATTAAATTATTCTTTCGTGTAAAAATCAAATGAAATATTTAAAATTTTCTTAAAATTCTAATATACAGCTAATAACAACGATCTATAGTACAATTTAATAATTAAATAATGTCTTGACAATGGTTATAATCGATAGGTTATATTATCAACTCATGTCATTATAACGAACGGTTTGTTTCATTGCTAATTCAGTATTTTATGCTTAACATTAGACTACAAATATTTATCACTGCCACAGAGATTGATTTATTTTACTTATTAATTCATGAAATATTTATGCCATTACATACTATCTTAATTTTCGCATATATTTTAGTAAACTATTTTGCAAAACAATGTCATTTATAAATTTCATATCACGAACGCTATTTTTCATTACCTATTACGTATTAGTACATTTATTTATTTTCACAATATTGAGTAAGTATACTATCCCTTACAAGGCCACATTTTTTACAATTGTTGAATTTATGTTTTAAAAACAGCATACACTGCAGAATAAATGAAAACTTAAGTTTTCCATATTTTCTGTATTTCTGTAACTCTGCATATAAAAGCAAAACAAAAAAAACGGGTGCAACTATAATTTATTTTGTTACACAACTCGCCTTTATAAGATTTGAGAAGGGCTGCAAATACCTAAAAAGGGTATGTTTTCTGTGTTAAAAACTTGGAAGTAAAATAAGATGCAAAAATATTAACTTTAAGTTGTAAATGTATGATATATTTTTTAATTTTATGTTTTAATTTTTATGAATAGCATCATCCATGTCTTATATTTTCTATAGTCATATTTTGTAGAAAAAGACTTTTATATTATTTTTAAATGATATGGTTTACATACTATTTAGATTTTTCTAAAATTCAAATATTGGTTATTAATATTAAAAAAAAACTTTAAAAAGGTAACTACTTTAAGTGATAATCTTACTTTTTTATAATATTATACTTCAAATGTGTACCTACATATAAAATTTAATTATATTGTCTCTATTTTTAACTTTTACTATATATACGTTTTAATGTCATACATAACGTATGTACTATATAATCAAACAATTCTTCAAATTAAACCTTTAATATTTCAATTAAACCTACTAGAAACCCCACGCAATAACATGATACATTTAGATTGTAATCAGTTCAAAAACTAATCTGTTGTTACTTATACCATTATACCTATTGTGTTGCACATTATACCAACAGTTAACATAATAGGAGGTTACAATCAGTGCAGTTTATTAAATAGTATGTGTGATTATATATATTACGTGTGTAATGTATATATTTAAATATCGGCTTGTCGGATTTATGGTCATCAGATTTATATTGAAAAAAAATATTGAAGAATATTATTTTATTTTACGCTAGATATCAACTCAACATAAATTCATTGTATTAATATATTATATTCATCTTTTGACTCCAGAATACCATTAGTAGGTTTAAGGTTACCTATATTCAGTAAGATATCGCGGACAATATGGCACTGTATAGAATATTTTTTAAATTGTAAAACTGTCTTTTAGTAGTTTCATTTCTGTAAGTTTCAAGTATAAAAACTAAACACCGATAAAGATTACTATTATGTTTACAAAATTTTTATTTTTATAATTGTTGAGCTATAATTGTTATACTACAAAAAGCTAAGAAAAATGACAAAAAATTTAAAAATTATTATTACATTTTTACTTTATTTTATAGTAATTGCTGACATATAACAATAATATTTATTAAAATATAAATCCTAAATTCGATGTATGGTACAAACTAAAAATAAAAATGAGCATATTATATTTGATCTTGTTTAAATAAATATAATATGTTATAACGAAATGATTAGCTTGTGAAATCTAAGATAATAGATGAAGTTCTAAAACAAAAAAATATCGAATTATATTAAGATGTTAAAAAAACCTTTTTATCATTGTATATTTAATAAAAAAGTGCTGCTTCGTAAAAATGGTTAAATTAAACAACATTTCTAAACATTAAAAATTATTTTGTGTAGTAGACAATACTCAAAAATTCATTTTTGATTATTATGCAGATAGAATGTATACAATTATAATAAAATATGTTCCAACTCGATTTTATATTCTTCATTTAAATTATTATTAAATACATAAAATATTCATGTTGTAGAAAATTGTTCAATCAACTCTCGTACTATACACTTAGGTGTTTATATTTATGCTCATTTTTCACGAGTATTTGTAAGTTTATTTTGATAGAAAAAAATTTTTTTTTTCATTCCGAAGGTGAATGTTTATTAAATTGTTTTTTATTAATAAAAATTAGGTTTTTAGTGATTGAGTCAACAAATCAATAATGTGTTATAGCATTATATATCGTTGTATTGTATTATACATTTGAATGCAAACCATTTATTTTATATTTATCTTGATATCGTGAACTATTTGTATTTTCATATTTTGTTAACTGTAAACCCAATAATGGTTTTAAAATTTCATAACATAACTGCATTTATTCTTTCTTGTCAAACTTTTTTATTGAATTCTGTTCAAAAATGTCCAAAAAGTTTTTTAATCATTATACTCCTCATATATATCTTTTGGTCGTTATAAATGGTACATGCTTTCTATCAAATATAATCTGTAGGGAAGACAAATTGTGTAAACATGTTTGTGTAAACTTCTTAAATTACTCTGAAGAAAAGAATTCTTTCTCTAAATTATATATAAGTCGAATAAAAATATATTTGTTCAACATACCTATGTCTGTTTTCTGTTAAGCAATATATATAATACGTACAAGCGTTAAAAATGCAGTTATATAATGCTTACCAACACATATTATGATGTACTTACATAGTATCATAAAGCTTATTGTTTTCTTACCATTTAGTACGAAAATATAATATAACATGAACGTAAAATAACAATGACGAATGGAATGGCATAACATAGTAATTACAAAATATCTATTATAAGCATCATTTTTTTTTTTTTTTATTGTTTGACGGTTTTGGGTTTCAGGCGACAGACAAGGACGCGGGAAAACACGGAAAAATACAATACTCACTGAGAGGAGATGACGCTAACGACTTTATCATTAACTCAGAGACAGGAACAGTATACTGTACTAGTCTGGTAGACGACAGCACTGTGAGCAAATCATTTGAGGTGGTGGCCAAGGACAACGATGGTAAATCCGACGGATCCGAGTCCATGCTGGCCATTACCGTAAGCATCGGGGGATTCAGTGGCGTGACAAATTTAACATTTTCCAGAGGCTAGTTTGATATTTTACCCACCCTGCAGCACCAATGACCTAACAAAAGCAGTCACTGTAATATTTTTAACTTGTCATTATCATTACTATACAATATTATTTCGATACCTAATTAACACAAAATTACCACCAATTGCTCGTTACTTACGTACCCATACCTTTAAAAGAAAATCAGATGTAAATAGCCTTTCGATCTCTTCCTTCGTCACGCCATCACTGTTAGATCGATCTATATTTACCACATCGTATAATATACATAATACATGGTAGTATTGTGGACGCATTGTTTGACGGTCTGTGTGATGGGGGGGGGATGAATAGAATTTTGAAATATTTGAGGATTTTAAGATAACTTGGCATCGTGGTGCATATATTTTAAACGATTATCAAATATTACCTATACAATGAACTTAAAATAGGACCTTGGTCGGACGATTTCAGGTGAAGTTCCTGACGTTTTCGGACATCGTCAGGGTGAACGTCCGGTTCAGCACCACCGAAGACAACGCAGCCGTCGAATCACAGCTATCCGAAATATCAGGGGTTAGAGTCATGTCACTTACCAACGACGTAATCAACACGTTCATAGACGGGCAGTGGCGCACCGAGAGGATGATGATCGTGTATGGGGTGAACAACTCAGATAATTCACTGGTGCTGGGATCGAATTTGGAAAAGTCAGTGGAAATGATTTATATGACATAAAATTTTAAAAAATTAAATTAATTTAATGTTAATTAGTATCCCCTTCGAAAAATTAGTTTAGATGGGCTTATGATAAATTATAAATTTAATAATGCGAATTGCTATTAAAAATTATTGTAAAAATCCTGAAAGTAGAACCTGGTCGGCGCAACTTAGAAAAGTAATACTAATATCATATGGTCTATACAGATAATTTCTTAGAAAACGGTGGAAGTGAAAGGTTGAAGTTATTTTAGCGAACTTCCTTTCAAAAAAATAATTTATAGATTAATTAAGCATTTTATTTAAAATTTATTTTTATACGCCTGGATATGACATTGAAATATAAGCATAATATTGCATGTATAATTGTTCAGACATTTAGGACAGAACGACAAAGTTTTGAGTATAACTCAACTATTCGATATGAGCGCCAATAGCGAATCAAGCACCATGATGTCCTTAGTGTATGCTGCGATGTTTTTCCTGATGCTTTCAATGGTAGCCGTGGGTCTGTTATATTTTGGATACGTCAAGTGAGCACACGCATTATGTAAACTTAATAATTTAAAGCTAAACAATTGAATGATTTTTTTTTTAACTCAGTTAAATTAATTTTAATTACTAAGAAAAAATTGAAAGTTAATACACAAGTTTTTTAAATAAAACACTAGCTTAATTTATTTTTTACGAACTTTGAACTGTTTTTTTTTTATACAGTATGTCTATAAAAAGCTGCATAATTTCTTACTTACTAAAAAACTAAATACCAAACGTTACCAAAATATTTGATGATATGAAAACAAAATGAATTAACTTAATTTCTTTAAATAAAAATTGAATTCATTGATTTCTTGTTAATTAAAAAATAATTAAATCAAGTTAAAAGAAACCCGAAAATAACTATAGTTAAGTTATAAAAATTAAATTAAATAACTTTTGTAAGTTGTCTTTAACCTTTTGACTTTTTAATATTTAGCTTTGCATATTATTATATGTATTATTATAACGCGCAATTTATTTATGTTTATATTATCAAAATGTACGAATCATGTTGAAAAAAAAAAATAAATGTAAAAACAGTTCAGACCACCTTTTGTCAATTTTACTACCGAATAATGTTCATCCAAATAACGTTATGATTTTATATGTCATATAGGAACGGCCGTTACTTGTCATGTATTTCGAGTCCGTCTACGACGCCGCTGAAAGACGATATCGAAAACATGTGAGTACCTTTAGCTACGTACAGGCCGTATAACTCGGCCATTTATCGAATGACTGGCCCACGTAATGATATTATTTTAATAATAATATATAAATTATATATACATAATATTATAACATAGGTACCACGTGCATATTGCGTATACATGTAATATTATATCATTGTACGTCAGTTTAAACCAGTTTTTTATTTATTATTATTATTATTATTTTTTAAACATTCGCAGGAGTCAGAGCAACTGGATTACTACTTTCAACAGAACCAACCTGACATCCAATAGAGTACGATTCCCGGGGTGATTATAAAATTATTTTTTATTCATTTTATTCATTTTATCGCCGCGATATATCAGAGCAGCATCATATAATATTTCGATTTTATATTGTCCAACAACACGTGGTGTTTTGTATGTTTCGCAGAAATATCAACTCCGAGGCGATGTTGTGTCGAACTAAAATTCCGGACAACGCAACCGTAATCGTGGAGAACAGCCTGTACGAGGCCATACCACCAAAAGGAACTTGCAACGCCGCCGTCTTGGCCGTGAATAATAATTCCTCGATAGTTAAACTTGAGTAAATATTCAAGGAGCCCCAAAAATAATAATAATAACATAAACCTAAGATAATATACTGCGTGGTTCTATTGAAATTCATATTATATAGTTTTATTTTATTTTTTAGTTCTAAGGTATCCTTCGAAGACGACTTGATAAAGTTAGAAAAAATGGATGGTGCGCTTTCGCCCACGGACGACATGTCTTTTAACTATTGAGAATCGGACTGCCCGCGATGGTATAAAAACACTATAAGACGTTCGATAGTGGTTCCGGTTCGACGTGCACATTTTTTTCTTATCCGGATAGCACTCTCCGTACACAGATTTCTATACACCTATAACACCTATTACCTATATAATACCTACTGTTAATATGATAATTGTATATTATGTTTAAAACACGTTTACGAGACCTTACAATACTTTTATAATATGTTTGCACATGTTTTAGTCGTTCAATAGTCACCTTGAATATTGATAAGTCCTTGCCCAATACTATATTTTATGTTTATAATATTATATACTCGGAAGCTCACTCAATTTATTAAGCGTATAATATCAACGGCGTTAAAAACCGTTACACTTTTTTGCAAATAGGAGTGGTAATATTTTTTCGATGATATTACTATTATATGAACCTGTTATTAAATTCAACGATTCGCCAACTTCAAAAGTGCTTACCAATCACCTTGTAACACATATTTTATAATACCGATGCAGAATTTAATTAAGATAATAGCCCGTGTACACAAACACTGGTAATACCTTTAATGTACGTGCGTGTGTGTGTGTGCATAGATCAATTTTTAATTATGATTAGTTGTGTAATTTTGAATTTTCGATTTACCATGAAAAAACTGTGCTGCTCGTGGCTTGCTTTAGGGTCAAAACGTGCTCGGCTATACTTGCATTGTTGGCAGAAATTAATCTATATTAAAATCCTATTATCAAAACGATAGACTTGAGAACAAGTGAGTCGAATCATTTAAATATATTGCACTGTTTTGTATAATTCATTTAAGGAACGTATAATAATTAAACTGAGACTATACACCACAATATTTCGTATAGTACAACTAAACTATAAAATGTCATATTACTTTAAAATTTATAATAAAACTATAAACAAACTATTTTATGATTAAACTTTATTGATTTTGGAGAAGCTCAATAACATTTAGCATTTTCAAATTTTAATCATACTATAATCTTTTTTTATTTTCGTATTTTACACTTTATATTATAATATTAGTGTGAACCTCAACTAGTTTCAAATCATTATTCTTATGCTTAGGATGCCATACAAAATAATTAATTTCACATCGATCTCAATCACATGTGTTCACAAAATGACTATCAACAAAATATTAAAGGTTCTTTAAGTGTAACTTTATTTTGAAATTGCATACAGTTATTGAACCTAGTTTTTGTTTTTATATAATTTCAAATATATCAACAATTTAACCATGTAGTAGGCAGCATTACGTTTGAATAGAAAACTATAATTTTCCTTAAATTTATTCAATTCGTTTACCTACTAACAAAATGTCTAACACAAGTACACTTAAAATCTAACATTCGTCATTTACGTGAACACTAATCATTTTAAAAGAGTAGTTTTTATATCGTATTATAATTTTTCTTCTTTCATAGAGAACAATTTATTCTATGTGTATGTATTACCTAAGTTTTTATAGTTATTATTTAATTTAACGTTTATAATTTATAAAGGTATGCATAAATATAATTTTCTTGTACCCATCTTATGATAGTTATAATATTTATGTAATAAAATAGGTGTACATTTTGTTTAGTATACATTTAAGATTTTGTTTTTATACTTCGTTAATATGATTAATTGTATTAACAGCTGAATGGGATCATTTGTAAAATAATATTTACCTATATATATTATATATAAATGAAGTATATATGTATATAAAATGTTTGAATAAATATGTAAATCATAATACATTTTATGCATACGTCATGCAACGATGAACACTTAAATTTTCTTCTTTTTTTTAAACAATTACGTATTTGTATATCTGTATCTCGATAATTTAAATTGTAGAAAACAAGATACAGTTTTATTTTTCGACTTCAAAGTGTGTTCTTTCTTAATGAGTACCCAATCAATAATATTTATAGTCCACGTACACAGATATTATTCCTATTCAATGTAAACTTATTTATATAAATGTTTTAAATTAGAATTTGATTGACTTTCTATAGGATTATTAATAAGTGTGTCACACAACAAATCCGTGGACGTTTCCCAAAGGCCCGCGTGTAGTTGCCATATTTGTGCCCCCTTCAAACCGTCACCGCAGTCTCGCGGAATCCACATATTATTATTATTATTATTATTATTACCGATATGTATCGTGGTCCACTTTCATAATAGCGATAATATAAACGTTATAATTGTTATTATTATAAGCTTTGGAAAAAAATACCAAATCGATCCTAGGGTAAGGGTTTATTGGCATTCCACACGGTATGTTCAGTTACCTATATAGACACATAGACCCAGAACCATAAAGCAATATCCCATGGGTACATACTATTATTATGGATATAAAGTTATGACAGCGACGTTGCAATATCGCTTATAATAATATAATATTATAAATCGGTAATACTATATTATATATTATATGCACCACTGAAGGCGGCTAGTGCCGCCGACGAAACCGGTTCATACGGGTATAATTAGCGTTGGATTGTCATCCGCGCGCGAGATTATACAATTTGCCCAGATACATATCGAGGGAGATCGTGTACCTATATATAATAATTATTAATATCTATAATTCTTGTCTATGTATTATAATATATATTTTTTTTAAATAAAATATCTATAGGTAATGTAATATAATATAATACGAGCAGCAACAACGCGTAACACTGCACGTGAATTATCTCTCCTTCTCTCTCTCTCTCTCTCTTTATATATATATATACTTTGTATATATTTTAAATATTATAATAACCCTCCAGGGATACTCTCCTCAACAAGACTGGATCGTGATGTATTGTGTTACGGTTGGGCTGCATGCTTGTTTTGAAACGGATGCCTCGAGTATACCTAACTATAATATAATATACAGAGTGATTTAACACACAAATGTTCACCCCCTTTTTTTTCATCAATAATGCAGTGGTTCGAAATCTGATTTTCTGAACTTTCAGTATACTTAAACACTACCCACATACATAGGTATTCTCAAATCTTTAGGATTTTTTGTATGATGGAGTGCCCTGTGAGGATAAAAATGTCTTTATTTATTTTCAAAAGAACCCCTACTTTTCACTGAACATCATTCAATAAATAATTTGCTATAAAAAATTAGGATTTTAATTTTTAAAACCGATGTTTATATCACCATAGGTTGTACGGAAAATCTCAAGAATTTGTATATAATATTATGTTATCATAATATATTTAAAAAATCATAAATTTAATTATTAGTGCAAGAAATAGTTGTGAGCATGCTTGGCGGATTACTCTGCATATTGTATAAATATTATAGTAATTAAACGGTGGTGTCCTTTCTTTTTCCACTACATTGTAGCTGGTTGTCACAGTTTTTCAACCGAAATAAATAAGATAGACCGCCGAAAGCCTGACAGAACGCAAACCCTCGATTTGTCATCGACCATTATAATAGTATTATAATAATTATTGGACCTCATATGGACCTTGGTGCGACAACACTTTACCTACGGTCTATAGTGAGCCCGTGGCGGATTCCAATATTATACGCTCATAATAATACTATTATTATTATTATTCGTTTTTGGGCGGCGTGACTCGCGTTTGACCCGTCATCGTCGTACGCTCAGAGTACACGTACATAATGTTTATGGTAAAACGGTCGCCCGCGTGTAGAAGATCAAAACACACACGCTCGGCGTACGATTACGATCGCACAGCGCACATTCCGATCTCGAACGTTATTATGATTAATGACATTCATATATATTATGTATATATCGTATTTTAACATTATACTGTACAATACAACATGCTGCACGGAGGTGGTCAGATATTATATTATTATTATTTCATTTTATTTTTTCCAATCCGCCGCCGTCGCCGTAATACCATAATAATAATATTAATAATAATAATAATAATAATAATAATAATTGCAATATTGATTATTGTTGCGGCGGGATGATGCCCCGGGCCCGTTCCGTGTCGTTTCGTAACACGTACAACTAGTATACAGCAGTGGTGTGTAAAAATCGATTAGACCAATTATTATATGATAATATTATCGAAAATAATTGACAATCTCACTTCACCCATCGTCTCAAAACGAATCTTCAGTACAACAGTGACAGGTTGCATAAGACTTAAAAACTAGTCATAGCCTACTGATAACCGTGATAACCTACTGTTTTCATTTTTTTATCAAATAATTGTTTTAATTACTCTGATATGCCTTTTATAATGGCCCATCACTTATGAAGTTATATTATGCTTACTGTGTAAAATTATGTTTTTTTATTACATAATATGTCGGGTTCGTCGTTTATTGCTATCAATCTTCTACCTACCGTATAATTTATACCTAAAACAATGATGCGTGTTATATAGCTGTGGTATATTACTCCTTATATTGTAGGTTATTATATGAAAAGCTTCATTATAGCTATACAGATAACCACCACGTGGGTTAGTACTTAGCAGATAAATACAGGCCTTATATATAAAAGGAGTGGTTACTGACCTTAATTTTAAGAGTTGAAAATATACGAAGCGAACGAAGTTGTTAAGCATGTTTATAATATATAAAGACAATTTTTTCATTTTACAATAAATGAAGGAAATTTTTTTTTACACTACACAGAACATTATTGTTCAGGTGCACATCAAGGAATCCGATTTCACTTTTAAGAAGTGTTTTAATGTTACATTAATTAGTTAAATTATAAAATTAGTGCCAAGTTCCGCATGCGTCTCTAGAGCCTCATTATGACCTCTCCCCTTGTTATATAATATACCCATTGACTGCCCCTAACTATTATATCACTAACATTATGCACCGTGAGCCGAATGCATTGTATGATTAAGTGACCGATTTACGCAGGCAGTTATTTACATGTAATGAAGTAAAATTTCATTATAACGAAATCGCTTAGAACAAATGATTTTGCCGTTATTGAGAAGTTTCCATTTAAGGAGACTAACAATTAAACGAGATTAAGCTGGTTAAACGGGACTGTAGTTGTTATTTTCTGGAGAATCTTATAAGGCAGGGATTCCCAACCGCCGTGCCGCGGCGCATAAGTGTGCTGTGGAATTATTTAGGTGTGCCATATAATTTGTGTCTTACATTGTAATTGTTTAATAGAAATCTCCTAAAAATAAAAATTGATAAAATATCCAAATGGATATACAAACAGCTATTATTACCATTTTCCACATCATGCCTTTGTAAACAGGCATTTTCTGCTCTGAACAATATAAAAACAAGTAGTAGAAATCGTTTGAAAAATGTTGAACCTGATTTGTGTCTTGCTGTTTCAACTGTTTCACCCCGAATAGAAGAATTATGTAAAAAATATCAGTCTCAAATATCACATTAAAATAATAAATAAAAAAATTTATTATATATCAATATTATGGCATTATGTATTTCATTATTATTTATTTGTGTGCCGTGAAAATTTTTAAAATTATCAAGTGCGCCGTTAGGTAAAAAAAGGTTGGGAATCCCTGTGAAGAAGGATCTGTTACAAGGATGTTTTGGTGTATCTATATTTTATAATATATAATTATCGCTTATAATAAAATGTGGGTCACGGGGATAGGACCAAATCTGAACTGGATTTTTTCATCACAAGAAGTGAGTCAATAAATCTTCAGGCGAGCTCATTTGATCCGTTGACCAATAGAGTGTCGTTCACCATAATATGTTCACATATTATAAAATAGGTACAAAAAATCAGAAATTGTATTTTATTTATTCGAATTTTGCTCTAGCGCACACTCTCAAAATTGTTAAGACTGGCATGCTTTGTGCTATGAATAAGATGATAAATATCATAATAATATGCTCGATTTTATTTCTAAAACTTGGGAGTTCATTCCCTGCTAAGAAGTATCAATAAAATGGTTGCTTGTCTAAAATATTCCGGATTATTTTCATCATTTTCATCCCTTGTTCCTACGGCTCACTCTGTACTATCACTAGCGACCTCTAACGCATGGGTCCGATTTGAATTCACGTAGCAGACTTATAATGAGTATAAACGTCTGCGGTTGTATACACTATACAGATTAACCCCCAAAAAACGTCTACTGAAATTTTGCGCACAAAAATATATTTTATAATATTATAATTAATGTAGCTGTATTGAAGAAAACCGTCAGTTAGTAATATCCTAACAAGAATGATAGTCGATATAAGAAGACATTTTAACGATTTTTCGAATAAAAACCACCAGGTACGTGAATATTACATAAACAAAACACTATAACACTATACTTATACGTTAGTAATGTCATATACATATAATATTATTATTATTATTATTATTATTATTACGGTGTCATTTAAAAACCATTGAAATGTGCAAAATGTGAGTTTCGATTATGGTCAAAAAGAACATAATATTATAGGTACTTAACCATGTTTTTCGTACCGTAAATTTACTTGCATACATGTAGGTAATATCAAGTAATATTATTATAGTACGTATTTACTGAGAATCGTTATAGAGCAATAAATTACAACGTTCTTGTATATTATTATAATACTATATATAAAATGCATATAATATAGTGCACGAGTCATGTGTATAATATATATATACATGTATGTACACACTTTCAGCGTTAAAAAGTGCTAAAACCCACACACTTATGCCATATTATACTACTACAGCAAAAAAGATAACACGTTTTTATCGTAATATGATTTTTATTTTACCGCGTTTTTATTTCTATAATATTATATGACTCATGATCGTTTGCATTCATATTATTATTAGTTATCATGATATAATCAAAATCAGTTTAGTATTATAGTCCATAATGAGTTGGCTATAATTTAATCCATCTTATTAGCACCTACACTACATATTATAGTTATCATCACATTGCATTGCAGTAATTCAACAACTATCTGATTTACCCACTTCACTTGACAATGACCAAAATATGAATACAAATATTTGATTATTCAATGAATAGAATATCTGTGCAACGATTTTACTCTGCGTAATCGATTAAAAGTATTTAGAAATAGGTATTTGTATTATGTGATTTCGTGATTAATCTATACACGATCGACGATCATATAAGTATATAAAAGTAAGATGTGAAACAGGGAGAACGATAAAAAAAAATATGTTAATACAAGACTCGTTATAATTTTTCATTTTTGTAGAATATTAATAATTTTGTTGATTCGTTGTACGATACGTAGGTGCACAAAAAAACTAAGGAGACAAAATACAACTTGCATGTTATTGGCATACAATTAATCGAGTTACTGAATACCTCTATAGGTAATTTAAATATATACTTATCGAGTTTCATTAAAAAATTCTAAACCAAAAATTAAATATCAGATACCAACCGTTTAACCAATATACCCATCTAGTTTTCGTTTTTCGTAGGTGTCAATATAATGAAAAAATATATATTTTTAGTAACTATTAGGTATGTATATGCTTGTGTATGTATAATAGTTATTTTCAAATTTAAACGAAGCATTTTAACAAACATATTCGCGATTGTTTATAATTTCTCTTCATACTTTCAAAACATATAATATAGCTATGACTTAAGTACGTGTGATTGTGCATTGTGTAAGCTATATGTAGGCATGCACAATATTGGAAATTGATATATTAGTATTTCTGTAGTTCTTACAACTAATAGATTCTATTATTTTAAAATAGTAAAATTTTAATTGTGTTATTAATTATTAAATTTTGTTAAATACAGCAGATTTTAAAATAAATTTAATTTTACGTTGGTAGATAGGTATTTAAAGGTTAAATCTAATACAATCACATACGTAGTTAAAAAATAAAATATAAACTTAATATAGTATGATTTGAATGATACAATAATTATATACGAACAGCATTGATAGTAACTATAATAATATATTATTATTATAAATCAGTGCTTGCAAGTTGAAGCATATATAGTATGCTGCCTATGATGTAAAATGTAAATAATACAAATTATAGTTAACACTACAGCTATATATTATATATAATTTGTCTCTTCAAATATAATGTACAACCTGCCATTATATAATGAATCGACTATTTATATGGTAATATAATGTACCTTAAATGTATATTTTATTGTACAGTGGAACCTCGATAACTCAAACCTCTATAAGTCGAATTTTTGATAATTTTAAGGAATGCCTTAGCCCCGGCCTTATAACATATGATATGTGTGATAAATTTTTTTGATAATTTGAATTTCGCTAACTCGAATTTCTCTGTAAGTTGAAATATTTTTAGTGACATTTTGGCTTATAACTCGAATTTATATAATAATATATGTACATATAACACGTTCATACCTTGATAACTCGAAGGTCAAATAACCAAATGTATTATTATAAATTTATAAACAACAATAATCGTAATCAAAAAACAATTAATATTATCAATCTAATCTTTGCCTAATGCTTAAAAGGTTACAGGTTACAGTTATAAATTCAACGATATAATGCCTATATCTCCGATAAATTACGTTTATCTACTACATACATTTATTGTACATTTATTATTGGTAAAATTATACGTCGATTGAACTACGAAATATATATGTTAATATTTAATATATTGCTGTGACAGCAAATTTTCAGTTTATCTTGTGATTTTGTGAAGTCAAGATGGATAAGCATTTCGATAATTCGAAATGCTTTGCTGATTTGAGGTATCGAGGTTTTCCATAAGTTGAATTTTCGATAACTCAAATTTTTTTTTCATCCCATACCAATTCGAGTTATTGAGGTTCCACTGTATATACATATTTGTAATTTTAAGTGTTATTCCATACTAAATATAAGTTCATTCGGCTTAAAGTGAATACGTTAGTCTACAGACCTACAGTATAATATCTGAAAATTTAAAAAAACATTTTTTTTTTTTTACACATACCTTGTGTTTTCATCATTATATGTGACATTGATATTAACAAATACCTAAGATAAAGCAAAGATAAATTTTAATTCACATTTTTTTTTAAATTTAAAACCAAATCAGGTTCCTTTTCAAAGAAAATTTCTGAATCATAGATATGTGTTTGGATATAGTGCAGTGGAAAAATATCTAACAGGATGTTACATTTAGTTAAGAATTTAACTATTTTCTTTTTTTGCACTTATTGTTGATTTTTGATTCTAGATTAATAAACAATGTGTTACAAAAGTCAGCAGCACTAAAATTGGTTAGAAAAAAGCCTAAAATCATATACATGTTTACAAAAAATCTGTAATAAACGTAGCGTGTTATATGGTATACTTGATATTTTCACTGCTGCACAAAAATATTGAATCATTTATATACATAATTATTATATATATATATATTTTTTTTTTTAAATTAGCAAAGTTCCTATGTTGATGTTATTAAATTATGCATATGTCCCAAGGGTCAATCTTACGAAAAATCCTATTACAAAAGTCATGTGTCCATATTATGTTGAGGTGTGTTTATTTTTTTGGCATCTATAGTAACATAATAATTATATCGGTTGCTACGGATAACTTAAGGGCCATCACTACCTATATTCAATATAACTCGAAATTATAACTTTATAACAATAAACCATAAATACGAAAAAAAAATATGTATTCAGCCTAAAAATATATATCTATGTTAAAAAAAATAATAAGCATAATATTATTTTTGAAATTTACATATTAAAAAAATGTTCATGATTAGGTACACCGTATGTGGCCGGGTGCTACGACATGCGCCGATTGTCATATTTTGGCAAATCTTATAATATTTCTGTTACACCGCGTGTGGCCGATCCACAGAGAGAGGATGGCTACCGTGTACCATGATTCGGCTATGATAAAACAGTAGTAGATGTCGGAAGAAAAAGTAAAAAAGAATTAACGTATGCGGTGGTAACACGCTACGGGTGGTATGCATAGGTTGGCGCCGGTTACAATGAAACTTTTTGAGTATGATAAATTATGACGACGGAATGCGCCCGAGAAACTCCGGTTCATCATATAATATTTTACATTTACAACAAGTCATAGTTCTACGATGGATAAATTTATTTATCATGACGTTTATGAAATTTTAAATATCGTTTTATGTAGTTGGTAAACACTCGCCACACCACTGTCGTGATTCAGAAAGCCACCGTTATTTCCGTCGTTGATATTGACAGCTGTTTTGATACTGATTAAGTGTTTATAAAGTATTATTATACAAAACACATTAATAAATTTGACTTTAAAAGAAAAATGTTTATTAATTGATCAATAACGCCAAAGTCATGTTTAAAAGAAATATGAATTAAACCCGAGGAATCTACTTTGATGAATATACTTTTTTATAATTATTATATCATGATCGGAAGCAATGTAATCGAAATTACGAAATACGTTAATGGCATTCTATTAAAACATTTACAAGATCTATATGATACAATTTTAATTCTCAAAACATTATTGATATTATGATTATAATATAAAACTAACTTTTAAATTTAACCACATACTTCAGGTCATTATAATAATTTTATGAAAATAATATAACTTACAGTTTTATATAACATTTATCTTAAAAGTTAGGTAGTAGAACCCAAATTTGGACTGAATAAGTATCAAAATGATAGTTTAGCTAATTATCATTGAAAGTAAAATGATCATGACATATAATTATTTTTTCTTAATTCAATTTTATAGTATCATAAATCATGAAAATATATCAAAACAAGATCAATTTCAAATTCACTTCCATCCTCGCTAAGGCAATATAAAACATCAGTATCCCATAGAAATAGAAAAAAAATACTCTAAATAAGGTCTGATTACATATGATATATATTTTATTTTATACACATGCGTGTTTGGTGCAAGAATAATTCAGCTCTTAGACCTATTTTTTATTTTTTCACTTTAATGGGTCCCCCAATTTTGTCCAAGGACCAAATTCGCAAACATTACATTTATTTTTTATAGATTCTTTAACTTTCAAATCATCCAATACTTTATACAAACGATTCATCGAATCAAACGAATCGGTATTTTTTGGTCGATGGTCACTGTTTAAATTAGTTTCGATATAATTTCGTACTTGAGATTATTGTACCCATATATAATCATATATTATACGCACTACCATAATAATATTAATAATAATTATGACACTTTAACTTTTATTTTCAAACATCGTTTATCGCTATTGGTAATAACGTGTCTATTCTTAAACGATTATTAATTAACGATTAATAATATTATAGATGCTCAACTGCACTCACTCTCGTTGGCCGGCTGGTGCCGTGCTGGAAAATCTCATACACAATATTATCAACGTCATATAACATCGAACTAAATTAAAATATACATTTATCTACAGCAGTGGTTTACGTGCGGCGGCGATTGGCAAGACCTTGCGCGAACGCGGCGCGCGGCTTATTAACTATCTCCTTATAAGCTGTGTGGTCCGAGCACTTAAACCGTTAACATCGTACGGTATGTCTGCGCTCGTGTGTGTGTGTGTGTGTGTGTGTGTTGCTCCGTATGCTCATATTACGAAACTAGCTACCGGTGTTCCCCGTAGACCGCGACTGTCGACTGTCCAAAGGCGTCAGTATTATAGCACCCACACACGCATATATTGGAATTTTACTAGTCTGTACTACCTATGTGCAGACAGTGTACATTATATTACGAGTATATGAGTCTGCACACGCACGCGTGTATGATACGTTTCCTCCGGTCTCCTTACGTTCTAAATTCCCTAGTTATGCGCTATTGTTGCCAAGGTTCGGTGTGATTTAATGAAAAGTTGAAGGTCCCAGAGGTCAACCGGTTGTCAATGAATCATTTGTCGGACCACCAGTATACGAACAAACCAACGAACACACATACGCGCGCGCATTTTCTTCTCAAAGCACAACGGGTGCGTGGACTAAATGCACTTTATAACCAGGTCAACCACCACATATTATAACACTGCAACGACAACGACGACAAACAGTCGTTCGTATAGTAATATAATTGTCGCCATAGTTGGGATATCAGTTATGATATGCACATTATAATAATTGAGTTAAGGATCCATCTTATATTATACTATTTGTTAAGTTATAAACCTTAGATTTAATATTCTAGTTTTAATAGTTAAGAAACAACTAGTTCAAACTTTGAATGAGGCACATGCAAATTTTCAAAAAAATTATCCACTAAATAGTTAACAACTATTAAAAAGGTGCTTTTTATTTGAAACTCACTCCTTAAGTAGCATAAAAAATCTAGGAATTTGAAAGTATATTCTTTGAGTAGGTATATTTAAAAGTTTTAAAAACAAAATTTTAATGTATTCATTTTTAAAAAAAAATGGGGTTGAGCATACTTGGCGAATCACTCAGTATATGGCTTCTCGTAATCAATATACAGCACATATATTATCATATCATTTTTTCTGCGGTAATTAAGGCTTAACAATAATGAAATTTGAGTTTAACTTTGACCTCCTTGTGACTCTTCGATTACCTAAATCAACGTACAGTTGTTGTAGTATCCTCGCCGCATACATATAAATATTATTAATTCGCCGAGTAAACTGAACAGCAACTGATGTATAAATAATACATAATATCGAATATCGATCGATGGCGACACCGCTGACAATTCAAGAATACACTTCACAGTGTCTATACGCAGTGTACACGAACATCGCTCCGGGTGTAGTTAATATATTTTTGCAATACTCGTTTCTGACACTCGTAGTCTAGCCACAGTAACCGCGTTAATCGATCCAATTCGTTTTAAAATAAGGAGCTGCTGATATATTATATTAATAAGCTTATCCCAAAAATCGAACCACTTTTGGTAAACAAGAATGATATATTGCGTAACGTCAATTAATAAAAATGTATGGCGTTTCTATATACGAATGTACGTATTCATGTATAGGTAATATATTATCATAATACCTATCAACGCCGGCGCAATCGTTTCGTTTGGACTTAGCTAAAATATCGCTCGTGTGAATCACGGTCGATTGCGGGTCGCTACGATAATCACGATTTTCTGATCTCCTAAACGCCCGGACTTCAGAATATGCGCGAGGACGTGAATATCAATAGCAATAATAATATCATTATACTCACGAATGAATCATATTTATTATATTTTGAAAGGTTAAATACGACCCACGTGCACTATTATAAACACATTTTCGTCACATGTATCATATTATAATATTATTATCAACCAATATACGTGGGTTACCTATACGATATAATATTTTAAAAATACTCGGCGCCACGCCGTTATGTATTTAAAACGATTTGTAAACACGTTCCCATATTATAACATGCACATTTATCGAACAAAAACGATATTGATAATATGATTATGCATTATGCATAATATTATGATATTAATACTCGCTCACACACGTACGCAGAGTATAATATTATAAAATTGATCGGCGACGGAGAGTTGCACGTATATTATTGACGTTTGGGTGTTACCTTCCCCCCTCCCACCATGCGATATGAGCACGAGAAAAGCTTCGTCGGCAATAAATTATAACAATATTATACGGCTAACGGGCGTGCTGTATGTAATTATTATCAATAATAATATTATCATTATTGTTGTAGCACGGAGGATGACGGACTTGTGCAACGGACCCTTCGCCAAAGCGACGGTGATCGTGTATTATGGTACTACAATGGGAGCGCGCGAGTAAAACGCCGTCCGGCCGATGGACAGCAATAATAATAATAATAATAATCTCAGTGCGCTTTAGGAACGGATCATTAAGCCGAAACTGTCACAAGGTCGGACACTCCTACGCGGGAAAACGTATTTTGTTATTATTATTATTACCAACGTGTATTGTAAAATACGACTGTTGTGTACCGTCTCTAATTGAAACGTGCGTTTTCTCGTCCGGGTACCGCCTCCCACACCCGCCCCCTTTCAGTCGTCCGACTACGCGCCCGAATGTCCGTCCGTTCCGTTTCGTGTACCTTATGAATGCGTGGTGACGACAGCGGTGGCGGCCCGTCCTCGACGAGTTTACACTGGTCGTCTACGTATTATTTTCACAGGCCGCATATACGATGTTTATCTATTGTGAAAATGTTTTATAACTCGATAACGGTAATCTCCACAAAACGGAAAACAATAACAGTTCCGTATCGTCTAAATATCCGGTATATTTTAAGTCACCCTATTTGATGACAAAAAAATCAGTTGACCCACAGCTATGTCTACCCGCACCCAGTGCTTTGAAATAGAATACATCGGCATACAATCGAATGCGATTTCAAAATTTTTGGATTTTAAAGAGAGGCTCATGCGGGATTTAGTATTAGCTCATCAGAATAGTTGTTTGTATTTGTTTAAATTATTTTTGCATTGGTTATATTACTATTATAATATTTATAATAATATTAGTAGACAAATGGTATGGAAAAATATTCACAATAATTATTGCATTGAATAGTTTTATGATTTTCTTTCTTAATCCTAAACATGATATATTGCAGACGAATAGGTACCAATATTAACGATATTCAATTTAAGCTGGATTTTAAGCATTCATTGTATATACTCGTAATGTCTCTAGCCATTTTTTGATAACAAAAAAAAAATATGTTTGGAACACTATAAGAAGCGGAAAATCAAAGAATTATTCTATGTAGTATGTAACTATAGTGTTTTATATTTTAACTGAAATAAAACAGAAAACGATAGAAAAGTAGATTGATTTTAATCCAGGAAAAGTTGGACGTATATAACTATGATTAATAAACCATAAATAAACTACAATAATATTATAAAATCAAAATCAGCTAGTATTATATAATATCATAATAGCCGTACAAATATGGATTTAGAATTAGATTTAGTACTTGTATCGCGCACGTTATTGCACAGAGTTTATCGAATTAAAAAACGATTATTACTAGTTTTAGTACCACAGTATTTTTATATATATTATATTATTATTATTATTACTGTTATTATTATATGCTCGTTCACACGAGTTGAGCAACTCGTCGTATAATATTATGATATGCGTACGGCATTAAAGTCGTTGAGACATCGAGTGTGTGCGTGTCCAGACCACGCGGCTCACCGCCGCATCTCGTATTATCTGGGTCAGACCAGGGGCCGCAGTTTCGATTTCGATAAACGAGATTTGACAAAATATGACATATTTAGCCTACGGTCAACGAGAGATGACGATGACCATTGCAGTTTGAGGGCCGCAGCCTACAAACCCTTTTTTTATTCAATATGTTTTGTAACACCTTGTATTCTTGTATAATAGGTAAGTACTTGAGTAAAAGTATTTAAAGTATTTGAATACTTTTTAAAAAGTACTTTAACAAAGTATTCTGAATACTATCTCAAAGTTTGTGTATTTAAAATTAAATACTAATTTTCAAATAATTATTCTTTTATGTTTGTATATTTTCTATTTTAGTAATAATTTTAATTTAAATCGCATAAAAAATACAATTTATAATTTATATGGTTTTTATTTTTTTACTATGAATTATACTCAACTGAAAATTCTAATACTTTGGCAATAAAATACATATGTCTATGTATAATCTTGATAGCACACCAAATGATAAATGGTGTACAATTCTCACTGTCCTTGAATACTTTTAAAAGTATCTTTTACAAGACTCCGTAAAATATAACAACCAGCTCACGCCATAAGTAATAGATTGACGTGATGCATCTTCAACACTTGTCAAGTTTTTGTACTTGCACATTAACACTTTACGAGAGTAATATAATGTACAGTGGTTGCCTTTGAGAGCCCGTCTAGAATATTTTGAATTATAATTACTAAGATTTTGGAGTTAAAAACGTAGGTGGCTTATACAAGTTATTATGATACTATATTATATTCTTATTTTGATCAACCATGTCTGTATAAATATTAAATAATAATATGTTTTGAAACTTAATTTGATATCCTATAATCGAGAGTGACATTCATAGTTTTAATGAGATAGTTTAAAACTTAGATCGATATCACGCCTACAAAAATTATTAATTTATCTAATATAATATATATACGGCGCTGTGCATCATTTAGGTACGTGCCCATCGTCATGACATACAGACAACGTGACTTTGTTTAGTTCGTGCGTTAAAATCTCTGTGTTTCGTCGGTATTTCTCGCATTATAGCCGATAAGTAATATATAAGCCTATAGCCATTATATATAAGTGTATATGTTATACTTTAAGTATCTACCTACCTGTACTTGTCGGTAATAATCATAATTCAATTTGCACCGGATCACAGCGTTAATTTCAAACGCCCGGGGTCCCCAAATCCAATAAAGCACAAGAATTTCTTGGTGTGACCGCCGATATAATAATATAACAACTAGGACGGATTAATTGTCGTGAAACAATAATCTAAAATTATGTTTCACTAAGCGCTGACCTCAAAGTTCGAGGCTGTCCGCTTCTCCGGCGGAGGTCTCTATTGTCATAATAATGTTTCTGAGACCGTCGTACTGTTTACATATTATATATTGGCATCTATCACCACAGAGAATTATTACGATACACGACGTTAATTTTTCATCTCGATCTTATAGAGACAAAAATGTTATCGTTAAAATGCAAATCAATTTAATGGGTCACACAAATTGTTAGTTGTTTTTCGTTTGGCTGCCAGTCACGAATTTGTCTCGGTGTAAGTATGCCTAGGTGCCTATACTAATAATAATCACGGACGCCGTCGATCATGTAGCGGCTAATGATTTCATTACACATAAACGCACACACAGGCATAATAATAATATATGCGTCGCCCGACTAATGGAGTCTTCATAATCGAAAATACTATTTGTAACATCGTATAACAATTTATGAGGCATATGCGCATATGGGCGGGAGCCGCTCTGACGTGTATTTATTATAATAATAATGTTATACGAATATCCGCAAACCACTCGAAAAACGCGTATATTTACTACAATAATATATTTTTACACATCACCGTGTTAATATACTACACATCGATAGGATACCGATGAGTATGTTTATACGCGTCCCACGCACACTGCTTACATGCACGACTTGCTGTGAATATGAATAATAACGTCCCTCGATCCGTACGTCCTGTAATAATTATCAAATTAGCAATCCTTGTTAGTCCTGAATAAATAACCGACGAGCAGTTGACAAACGGGTGCACAAATATTTAAATTTCACACGACAATTATTATATATATATATGTACTGACGCATAGATGCATCCACCGCATGACATACCTTTACAATATTGGCTCTTTTAATATACAATGTATTTTTATGATTACGACATGAAAATATCTAGGCAATGAATCGTTTATAATGCTGATAGATATTCATCAATATTAATATATTATATAATATAATATTTCACACGTCTAATATAGTTGTACACGAATACTGTGTAGAATAAATACAAATATAAGTGATAATTCACTCATTTTTTTTTTTAATAATGAATTTGTTCAAATTATGATGGTTGACATTTTTAAATGCACTTAATACCATGTTTTTAAATCCTTGATATTTTTTAGTGCAATTCCTGATGATTTAGACTTCTGTTTTAAAAATGACGATCCCTACCTTAATTGTGAATTATTTAGAAGATAATATTTTTTTGAAAGTATTAAGGTAACTAATACAAATTTTAAACGATTAGAGTTTCTCAAATTATTAAAATATTAATATCAATAAATAAAGTCCTAAAAAATGGGTTTAAAAAAATATAAAATATGGTATCAACCATATATTGTACTACTTAATATAAAATCTATAATTTATTATAATATGTTTGCGTCATTCTTAGAAATCATAAATGTTGATAGATTTGACTAATTAATACAATTTTCAAATCATCATATATTCATCAAGCCCATATCTTTTTTAGTACACAAAATAACTCAAAACTACTCGCTTGAATTTTTATTTTTATAGGACAAATTTTTCAGTAAAATTATATGGTTAACTGTTTACAGTAAAAAAGAGGGGAGGGGGTGCTCATACGAAAATCAAAAGCTTATATCTCCACAGTATACTAAGGAGTCTTTAAGCAGTACAAAAATATTAGGAATTTTAAAATATTGTCTTTAATAGTATATTTTATAATTTCAAGTTATTCAAAATTACAAATGAAAACATTATTGAAAAAAAAAGCATACTTATTGAATCACACTGTATAATGTGAATTAAACACGTTGCGTAATTTTTATAAATAGGATACATATAACTAGCGCAAATTCATTTAAGTACGCGTGTATGTCAAAGTATCGTGGGTATACGAGATTGAATAATAACAATAGTAATCTCCATTGCACTTTCCGAAACGATTTTAAAAATAAACAAATTAAAAAACCTTTTTATTGCTGGACACGCCGAATGACCATTGTAGCACAACAATATTACTGTCGTATTTGGGTCATCACATTTATAAAAATATTATATACACAATATATCCTCATCTAAAGGGTCTTTTATTGCCACCAGTTGAATGCTACACTAAAAATAAAATAAAAAATGTAAACGTAAATAATGTGATTTACTATTTTCACTATATTCACAATAATAATATTTCTGACATTCTCATTCTTCGCATAGTTGCATGTCATTTACCACTCGCGTCCTTGTGAATATAAGAATATAACTCGAACGATAGAAATACAATCCAGTACCTACTGAAATTATGTTATCAATTATCATTGTGAAGTGCGACAATGACGACATCGTTTTTGTTAAGGCATGTCATGTAAATATTATAAGTCTATAAAGATATATTGAACATTATGAAAAAAATTGGATTTTTTGTACGTAAAAACAGCATTCAATAGTAGTTATTGTGATTTACGATTCAATAATAATAATTTGTTTGAATCGACATAATATATGTAGTATAGGTACCTACCTAGTATTGTATTATGTTCATATTGAATATTAATTGTAGTATTTAAAAGTATGCAATCGTTTAAAATATTACAAAAATATGATTATTTTCATTTTTAATTGTTTAATTTAACTTTACATCATATTAAATTAATTAATTAATGATCGATTGGTCTTTAAACAAAGAGATGTCTGTCATTCATTATTGGTACAACGAACACCTACGGTTATATTTTAAATCTGTGAATTCGATTTCAGTCATCGGAAAACAACACTAAACGGTTTGTGTAGTCACTTCAAACCATTGAAGATATTTAATTTTTACTATATCTCCTTGACGGAACTATATATAGACAATTTGCTAAACTTTTACAAATGGTAATGACAATAAAACAAAAAAAAAATTTAAGGAGGTTGTTGACCAGTATTTTGATTTCAGTTGAAACTTGAAGTTAAATAAAATAACCAATTACAATAGTATGTTTAAATACTCAATCTTTTTGCAAAATATTGTAATATAGCTTATTATTTCTAATAAGTGTAAATAAATAAATATGTATTTTTCAATAGTTGAATAATTAATACAACAGCCTAATCATATAGTAACGTGATTGAATTATTTCATTAAATAATTATTCTTATTTAATCATTGTCTTAATTATTTCCATAATGATTTTTCTGCATACGGAACCGAATATCATAACTTAGTTTTCTGTAGGATTCCGAGCAAGTAATAATTTAGGACATGATATAAATAAAATGGTAACATGTTTCACAAGTGTTTTGCAATAGTGTAATCTATAGGCCTCGATATATTCTATAGATTTACAATAATAGTGATAAAATTTATACCATATTGTTATGGAAAAATGTATCAAAATAATAAATAATATTTCATTATATAATCAATTTTACAAAAAATAAGTTAGTCTATAACCGTATAATATTGAACGTAGCAAGATTTTTTTAAATTTTGTTGATGGAATAATGCACTGGGATACCTTTATCTATAATAATATATTTATATATGCATGTATATAAATGTATCGTGTTAGGTCATGGCACATTTTCAGTAATAAACTCAGTAATAATACGGACACTGCAGTGATGATAAAATATTAAAAATAAGACGTGCTACACACAAACAGAGTTATACAACGATGTTAGATCGTAAGATAAGCCTCAATATTGTCCATAGATTTAAAATTGTAATACAAAAAAAAAAAAAATCATATGCAATGTCTATTAAAATTCTTAAATATAAATTATAATATTTTGTAATCAATTTTATAGATGAAAAAGTCAACATATGTAAAGCTGTGTGTTTTTTATGAAATCAAGTGCGCGGATACGTCTATAATAATATTATATAATGTACCATACTACAGCGGTAACTGCAATTGCGTGCGTAGATCATGGTACAAATTTTTTTGTACATAATATCAATAACGCAGACACAGTGCAGATGATAAAATATTTAAAAAAAGACGGTACAACGGTGTTATACAACAATGTTAGATCTTTAAGATGAGACTTGATATTTTCAATGGATGTACAATAACAGCAAAAAAAAAAAAAAAATTATTTCTAAATTCTAATTACTCGTAAAAATCTCAAATAATATAATATATTTAATCCGCTGCAGAAATTTAAGTCTGTGACGCGTGTATAAACGTCTTTAACGTTCTTTGTGGAATAAAGCACGTGAAAACTTTCATATAATACCGGTAATACTTAAATATACCGCGGTACCAATTGAATGTCGCGTAGGTCTCCGATTATAAAACGGTCGGAATGTTAGATCACAACAAAACTTCAGAACCAGTTCACTGGGCGTCATGCGTTAAAGCACAAAAAAATAAAATATTTATGCATAATAACATACGCCACGTTCGTATATGTATACGTTGCGCGCTGTACAATTAAAACCGTTTTCCTACGTGCACCTGCCATAACTATACCGACAATAACAATATTTTAATAATGCGGCGCTCGTGATTGGGTGAACTTGTTTGGCCGTTATTCAACTTAATTACACAATGTTTTTTTTTTCCCATTTCTTTTCGGAATATCACGAGCATATTATTTATTATGATCTAAACGAGTCGTACGCGCCAATTGGATGTGGCGAAAATTCTCCGTCGAGTCCGCAACGATTTTAATCTGCCCATAAGTCCGTTTCGTAACAGCGGACCGCTACGACGACGACGGCGACGACTGTAGTATAGGTAATAGCGTCCCGGGGATGATAAGTGTGGGCGTGTGCGGGTTTCGGCGGTATTTACTAGCACACGCGTTCCCTCCAGAGCGATAAATAATATTGGCGTGTGCGGTGGACATGCTGACGGACCGATGATGGTGAGGGGTGTGGGGTCCAACGCACCGGGGGGTGACACGATGCAGCCGCAGCTGCTCGCCCGTCTGATGGCACGCGAAAAAAATTATTAATATTATTGTGTTGTTGTTGTTGTTGTTGTTGTTATTATTATTATTATTATGTATTATCTCGATGACAGTTTGGGTTATCTGCCATCTCGTCGTATATTTCTCTAAGAGCGCACGCGCGTTCCGATTTTATCTCGATGGCGGCGGCTGAGGCGCGTCGTGTGACGCGTGTACCAAATAATTCTACGCCACTGAATAATAATGTAATAAAATTTATAATATTATGATAATAACAATAATAATAATAATAATAATAACGATGATAAATATTATGGACAGTGCGCCTTCGGACATGCGAACGTGAATTCCGTACCGAATCTTTTCTGCGGCTGTATATTAATAAAACAGTCGTGTGTGTGTGTGTGTTTCTCTCTCACTCTCTCTCTCTTTTTCGAAGAGATTGTGCAATGTTTTAATATTATGTTATCTCATAATAAAAGAGTTTTTATTTTGCTTCTAACGAGCGGGGTTTAGTGATTAATGTTTTTTTTTTTTTTGCGCGCAGCAGATCCGTGATCCTTCCCACTCGTGTCCGCAACCGCCGCGAGACGAATACAGACAGACTATATCTCCACGAATTAATCCCTGCGCATAATACGTATAAACAAAACTTTAAAAATTATGGTTAAAGAAGCGAAAATAACAAAGTCCTCGTAAACATATAGGGCTGTCAGACATCATTGTTTAACCCTGCAGAAAAAAAACACGTTTGTTAGTCAAATGAATAACGCAATTATTGAATATTTAATTTTAATTTTAATCCAAATTAATATCCACTCAATTTTCCACTAATTGTAAATTTTTCAAAAGCAATCGTGTGTTTGATTTAATTTTTTTAATTTATTTTAAAATACATTTTAACAACTTTAAATATCAATCGTTTAACCATCGTTAAACTCTTTTTCTGCAGAAAACTCTCATCTTATATCTTATAGAATAATGATTAACTTATTTTACCAAAAAAAAATTTTCAATATGCAAACCGTACTTCTATGTATAAAATGTGTATATTATTATTCTAATTGTCATTTATAGCGTAAACATGCTTAGCCTAGTTTTGTATTTCATATTATTATAAGTACCTAACTAATTTAATGTATACATAACGTATCAAATGCTTAACATAAAAAATATTGATTAATAATGTACCAATTACTATTTTCATGGATTTTAAGTTTAGAACTGAACTAAGACGTTGGTCTGCTGACTTTCAGAGTAATCATATTATTATTAATGTTTGAATGCGTATTCTATATCCTCATTAAAATGCATACATGCGAATAGGGTTCAAAAATATTGGGCTCGATAATAAAAATAATAAAAAATGCTATTTTACAAAATATGTAAGTTTTTAATTATTTATTTTATCCATTATCTGGATAAAAATGTGAGTGATATATCGTTTGTATTATATTATTTAGATTTAGATTTTAATAATTATCTGTTATCTTATTCAGATAATTTTTGGGTGATCTCAGATACTGTGAGTCAAAATATCATACTGAATAAAAATAAACTAAATTGTGTTCTCCATACAATTAAAGTTAAAAAATAAAATAATTACAACCTGTAAATATGAAATTCTTAATTGAACAAAATTACCATCATAGCATGAAATCGTTAATCCATTCTAAGCCCACCCCATTCCTTATTTACGAATAATTAAGTGAAAAATGTTTGCAAATTTTCCCTTGATTTTTGTCAACGATGACTATATAGACCACCAATAAATACTTCATCAGACTACACCAATATACAACAAAATCTGCAATACAAGCGCTTAATAAATCGCGAAAATCATCGTACCTGCCGTCACTGGTCGTAATTTTATTAAACTCAAAGCCCACAGTCACGGTTTTATATTATTATGATAATAGTATAGTATAATATCGCTAGTTAAATGTTTTTTAAATAGTTAATTCTGTACACAATTACTATTCTATTTTTATATTTTTTATTATTGTATTGTCCGACATAGTTTGTTCATACCCACACGCATTGAACAAATGTTCACTGTCAAATACTAGTGTTTCGTTTAATAGTAACAGGTAAAAAAAACCGGTATCATGTCAGCGTTGACTGAATTGTTAATGATTTTTGTTCATTACATCGTATAATGGGCTTGTAATTAAGTACCCCGAGGTATAATTTTATGTATCACTAATGAACATGAAAACCGAAGGCGTTACTTAATAAATTAATCGACGTATTAGCATCGCATAAAAATTAATGCACTCAAAAATAAATCCCAATTAAACGAGATTTGATTTAAATTCAAAGTGGGCGCTAAATATTTTGAACGGTCAAACGTCACATCAATGTATAACAATGTGCACATTTTCGATTGATATTCCCCAAAAGAAAATGAAATCTCGTTTTAAACGTTCTGAACGTATTGTACGGTCAGCGCGTTATCTAATACATTTCAAGGCCGTTCGTAACAACCATAATATTTCATCAGGTCGCACTAGGTATAACAGCTATAATATCTCAGCTGTAAATTGATATTTTGTTTTGCGGTTATGTGGACTGCTTCAAAATATATACCGTGGCCGTTATAATTATTGACGATAAAAACGATGGCTATAATATTAAATAACCATACACAACATCGATATTGACCAGGGGGCAACGTTGTTGCATATTATAGCCACACCAGCGCAACCGGCCCCCTTAGTAACCACACCCAAACGTTTGGACCAAAAAACCGCCTCGGGGGCTCTAACTGGTGACAAGGTGATAGTAATCTGCAACGAGTAGGGGATAACCGTACGTTGTTATGTTTTTTTAGCCTCCTGACAGAAGTGGGATGTATTATGTATAAAATCTTAAGCGCGGGCTTGCACCTAGTGATTGGTGTCCGTCTAACGAACCGCATCGAATCGTGCGCAGTGTGTTGGTTTTCGTGTTAGTTTAAATTCGATTTACTCGCGGGTTTAAGTGATTTTTTTTCCCGAGCATCCAGAGAACCACCGCTATGGAATTAAAGGTATGTAAAAACATTTTTTTTCCGTGTTCGCTGTCTTAAATAACTTTTAAATAAAATATGTATAAAACCAGAGAATACGAAATAGTATAATGTAAATCAATCCAAATATTATTAGTACGTCCATGTTCTATAATATTATACATATTCGTAACATATGTAATATTAAATAGTTCAATTGGTTAATTAATAATTTTATAATTTTATAAATGTGTAAAATGTATTAAATACATAATATTATGTATATATTATTGTCTCTCAGTTTTAAATTTTTTTAAATCATTTTCTTTATAATTAAAAGGTATTAGCGGTTACGCTGTTGTTGGCCGTAAGCTGCAGCTGCCAATACGAGGCAGAAAGTCATCAACACGATGATGGGTGCTCTCATCCACCAAAATATGGACCTAGCAAATCTGATTACACCCAAAGTTTAGTATCTTACGCTCCTGCAGCACCCAAGCCAGCTTACTTCAAGCCCAGCTATGAAGCTACCAAATATTCAGCACCGAGTTACTCGGCACCAAGCTATTCAGCTCCTAGCTACTCGGCTGCCAGCTACTCGTCTGCCAGCTACTCGGCTCCCAGCTACTCGGCTCCCAGCTACTCGGCTCCCAGCTACTCGGCTCCGAGCTACTCAGCTCCGAGTTATGCAGTACCTGATCCGAGCTACGCGTCACCAAGCACTCCTAAATACTCTTCACCGAGCTACACCAACAATTACAAACCAGCAAAGGCTGTGTACTCTGCACCAGCGTACAAACCAGCTGTTTACTCCACACCCAAATACGAAGCACCAAAATACGTGTCAAGTACCACCGAATACACGCCCCATGAATACAAAGGTGATTACAAACCAGCTGCACCATACTCAGTAACCACCCCGAAATGCGAAGACGCTGCTCAACATGAATACACTACCGCCGCACCATCTTACTCATACTCCTCAGCACCACAGTTATACGTAAGCAAACCTGCCTACTCTCCAGCACCAGCTGCATACTCTGCGTCCAGCTACTCGACTCCAGCTCCCAGCTACGCTGTACCCAACCCATCTTACTCCTCAGCATCTTCCAGCTACTCCCAACCTAAATACTCGCCGTCCAGCTACTCTTCATCCAGCTACTCATCGTCCAGCTACTCTACCGCCGCTCCCAGCTACGCTGTACCAAACCCATCTTACTCCTCAGCATCTTCCAGCTACTCTCAACCAAAATACTCGGCACCAAGCTACTCTTCATCCAGCTACTCATCATCCAGCTACTCCGCACCGGCTGTCAGCTACGCCGTACCAGAACCAAACTATGCTTCACCATCCGTACCAAAATACTCTTCATCCAGCTACTCTACACCAGCCCCTAGCTACGCCGTCCCAGAACCAGTGTATGCCTTCCCAGCTGCACCAAAATACTCCCCAGTCAGCTACTCCACACCAGCCCCGAGCTACGCCGTCCCCGAACCAGTATACGCCTCCCCAGCTGCACCAAAATACTCCCCAGTCAGCTACTCTACACCAGCCCCGAGCTACGCCGCCCCTGAACCAGTGTACGCTTCTCCACCAAAATACTCTGCTCCCGCACCCAAATACCAATCATCGAGCTACAACTCGTACTCGAGCAGCAGCTACAAGGCCGCCAAGCCCGAATACTCTGCACCAGCACAGAAATCCATAGCGTACTCTACTCCGTCGTCGTACGTCGCAGTGGCACCACCAAAATGTGATGAGCACGAACAGGAATACGTCACCAAAGCTCCGTCTTACGAGTCCAAACAATCGTACGCTCCAGCTCCAGCATACTCGCCAGCCGCGTATACGTCATCGAAACAATCTTACTCGTCCGCTCCGATCGCCGTGTACTCTCCAGCCGCTTCTTATGGCTCAGCCCCTGAATACTCTGCCGCTCCCAGTTATTCAGCCCCTTCGTACTCTGCTTCCCAGAGCTACCAATCTGCATCGTACTCTTCTGCCGCTCCAAGCTACCCGTCGCCGTCGTACGCCGCTGCCCCTGCCCCGGAATATGCCCCGGCAGCTCAGTCATACGCACCAGCAGCCCCGTCGTACGCACCAGCGGCCTCGTCGTACGCACCAACGGCCCCGTCGTACGCACCAGCGGCCCCGTCATACGCACCAGCAGCCCAGTCATACGCACCAGCGGCCCCAGCATACGGATCAGCAGCACAGTCATACGCACCAGCTAAGACTTACGCGAGCTACGTCACACCACCAAAAACTGGACCGACCAAGAACGTCGTAAACACTCACTTGGAAAATTACGTAAGCATAATAAAATAATAATAATAGTAATATTCTAACAATAGCTAAATAGTTAATAAAATAATATGAGGGCATATATCATACTATACATAATATTTAAATATTTAAATCGATTAATGTTCGTTTCGAAATGTGTATATTTTTTATTTACTTACGTTTTAAAATCGACGGGAAACGTAATAAATTGTTACTCAACAAGAAGTCAGATTTCAAAAATCTAAATTGTATTGTAATATTACGTGGAAACAAATATAAATTGGCGTAGGACAATATTATTATTTATTTTTGCAACGACCGACTCTCGTATGTTAAAAATATGCCATTATGTAATAATCTTACTATTGCAATGATACAAAGACTACGAGTATATATATTATATATATATGTATCGTTAACTAAATACGAATCCCATGACCCAGCGATTTATTATGTTTTGTATACATATTTCAGGATGAGAACCCAAGATACGCCTACGAGTACAGCGTAGACGATTCTTACACAGGTGACAAGAAGAGCCAAAAAGAAGAACGTGATGGGGAAGTTGTGAAAGGAGAATACAGCCTTGTCGAGCCTGACGGTTCCATAAGGACAGTAACCTACTACGCCGATTGGGACAACGGATTTTTCGCTAATGTCTCTAAGACACCAGCAGCAGGAGCTAAATACTAATTTCCAAATAAATATATAAACTTAATGTATTTTTAACTCTTTTTTTCTATACGCCAGATGTTAAAGAAATTTATGCAAAATACGTAAGTCCCATCATATAGCAAAAACGATGCAACTCATCAACACCATATTCATATCAATTATATTACCCGTTTTTTGCGGATATATTTTTAGACCATGAAATACAAATTTTTATATAGATTGAGATCAGTAAAGTTATCTTTCGTTCGAATCGAAATAAAAAGAAACGATCTCACAACATCGAAAAACGTATCAAAATTAAATCCACTTCTACTTGTAACTTAACATTATTATAAACAATCGTATTATTTTTATTATTTTATTAACATTTCAATAGTTTAAAATTTAACTAAAAAATCGAATAAAAACAAATGCTCAAGAATGAAATACAATAAATCAGCGAGATAATAATATTAATCAGTGTAGATTGACTGCCGTCAACAACGGTTTTGTCACTTATTATTATTATTATTATTGAAAGCCAACAACATTTAAATACGTTAATAATAATAAATTGTCTCATTTTATAATAAAATTACGTTCTTCCTAGTTCTGTACCTTATGCAATTGTATATATTTATACTTTTCGATGTAAAATTTTTATTATTATTTTATTATGTTTTGTATTATTATTATTATTATCATTAGTATTAGTATTATTAATCTTCGTGTATAATCTTCATATGATTTTTATATTATTATATTTTATTATGTATCATGACGATAGATCGATAATAATTTTTGACTTATATACATTATTATAAATGAAAACTTCGTAGTTACCAACACAATATCGTGTTTTTTTTTTGGCAGTATCAACGGGAAGAGAAGGGAAGGGAAGAATAGCCTTCAGGGATTTTATCCGCGAGATTTAGGTTACCCGAACGCGTCGTCGTGAGGCGTCCGTGGCGGCGGCAGTGCGGTGGCGTAGTTGGTCTTCGAAAAACCGGTCCGGGGCGCCCCCGGGGCTGATATATATATTTCGTTATTTATGTTAATCTCTCCGATGTGGGAGCGAGCTATATATTATTATGTATAGTACATAATACCTGTGCAGTGCGGCGTGTGAGTGTGTGTGCGCAAACAACCGCCGCCGCATGTATTTTCATGTGCGTTATTTTCTATTCCGACGAGAATGTTGCGGCGGCGTAGGTACACAGCTGCTATATAATATAACCAAGACGAGTGTGTCCAAATCGAGAAGTAACGTATAATATAGTTATGCAACATAATGAGATCGACCTGGAACTGTCACACACACACACACACACACAAATGTGCACTTATTTGCGGCGAATTACGCACGCGTACCAGTTTATAGTAAAATTTAATATAAATTGTTCGTTTTAAACTGACCGAACCAGCTCATCCAGTAGTTGTAGGCAGTAGCTGGTAGTACGAACTGCAAATGACGTAGAGGAGATATCAGATATGGTTCCGACTGAAAACGACGAGGAAATCGGACGACTCAGGGTTGTAGTCGTCACACTTGTTCTGGTACGAGGTCTCTACGATTGAAGATCGTTTTTTCCCCCTCAATCATTAGCACACTTATATATTTTATGACTAAAAACCCAGGTACCCTTCGCGTAAATACTATATTGGTATTATGTTAACCCGTGACCACGGTAACGTGAAAAAGCGCGTTATCGACGGACAGTGGTTGGCCGACAAGCGCGGATACGTAGTCGCGTTATATTTATCGTCCTTGAGCTGTCGGCGAGAGGCCACGAGATTAAAAAAAAAAATGAAACGTTACCCACACGCGAGTTTGAGACGGCTCGGGTGTAATATATATATATTTATTATATATTATTTTAATTCGAGCACTCAAGGTTCGAAAACGTTAATTAAGTCAAATTGAACGACGTGCAGGTTGAATAACGTTTTCATAATCTTAGAAATTATAATTACAGCTGAGGTGAAAGCGTCGACAAAGCTCGCGGATAATACTCGTATAATATCCGCGCGCTGATACGCTGTACCGCTTAGATTTTTCCTTAAATATTAAATACGAAACTAGGTACATACAAATATTATGTTTTACCATTTTTCATGTTTTATTTTCTTCTGAACGTATAATACGTCTTATTATAAGCGCAGATATGTAGTAGGTATAAAATAATATATTTGATTATTATTATTATTTATTATTAACAATTTTTCTGACTTATATCACAATTAAACTTATGCATTACAATTGGAAATTTGTATAGCGTTTGTTCATCAGATATAGCATAGCGTATGACTGTCTACGCACACTGAATGCAAACACTTTGTAATGTTTTTGCGACATGTTAAGCAACATATTTTGTTTTTGATCCAAATCGTTGTGTTCTCGATTAATGCCAGAAATAATTATGAGTACATACCACTTAGTTAAATAAAATTTATTTTATATTTTATGATAGGTGCCTAGTATTATATTATTAAGTTATGTGTGCAACGAAAACGTCTGTTATGGTGATCTCTATATAACCCATAGGCAGGTACGTAACGGATATTGTTGTTTATGAAATAAATAAATAATACCTATACAACTTCACTGGACATCATGTACCTATGTAAGTACCACATCAGCTAATAAATAATTACATCAGTAATGAAAAGAATAGCACACATAAAATAAGACGTTAATAATATGGTATTTAATAACAAGTTCAAAATAGTTATATATATACACGCAAGTACGAATAACCAGTATGCGGTGTAATAATTATTGCCTATGATGTTGAATAAATATTGAAAATTAATTTATGAGTAATTAAACTCACGATTGCGGTCGCGCATCTGGTACACGCACAGCCCTCTAGTACGTAACAAAACAGTTACTTTCAATACGATACTTTCAGCACAGTAGGTACGTGTAGAGATATCCTTCGTACTGCATAATAATTATATTTTTGATTTACGTAAAATCAGGTTATAGTAATAGTATAATGTTGACATCTACACATTGTAAGTATTATATATTATACACATGTTATATTTACGCTTGTTTTTCGTGTGATTGGCCAAACTAATCACATAAATATTTCCAACTGTACATTAAAAATATATTGTATATTATTATTATTAGTTATTACTATTATATATAGCGCTTAAAATCGCATGATATTAATAAATGGTACCATAACAATATGTCACCAACTCATCTGGGCATAACACTAAGTTTATCGATTTACATAGTAATTGTAGGTACCATATCGATGAGTATAGAAGGTATAGTATAAAAACTAACAGACGAGTAATAATTCAAAAATATTTTTGCCATCAATATCGTAGCATTGTTTTAATTCAAATTTATCAAATATATGGTTAACATTTTCAATTTACACAAATACTTATTATAATATTATAAGATTTAATTGATTAGTAAATATAATAATATTATAGTTACAATAATAATATTAATTACAATTTATAAATCAGAGATCAATGCAAATGATAAGCAGACAGAAAGTGAAACCCTGATAAATGTGGAAACTTATTTGATTACGCAGATTAACACTTGATAGGCAGATTATACACAAATAACAATAATAATAAAAAATATTAAATCTTACATAATACAAAATGCAAATTATAAACTAATAATAAATACCGTTTCAATTGGCATTTCTTGACATACTTAGAAAATTTTATTTTGGTATAACTTTGATATTATTATTATAACAGTGGCATTTACTTCAGTTGAAACTATAAAAATTCAAATTTGATGAAGTTCTATTTAGGTATCGTACATTTAAGTTTACTATTGTGCTTGTTGCGAATGACTTTTACAGCTTGAAAATAAAATATTATTATTATTTCTGAAATTTTGTTTCCGCTGAATTTTACTTTTTTAATAAACTATTTATATATTTAAGGTTTAAAGTTATCCAATGGATAGTGTTTTACTGTTTTAAGATTTTACTTTTTTGATTTTAGAATCTTAGTAGTTTAAGTTTTTAATTTTATATTGCAGAACAGCATTTTGTATTTTCTTTACATGTAAATCGACTTTCGAACGAATAAATTAATAAACAACTTATAACTAGTTATAAGTATAGTAAGTATAAATAAATAATAATTATTTAAAGATTATATTATGAGCACAGATGTAAAGTATCACTCAATGGTAGGGTATCTACTGCCAAAAATATTGATCCACTACTCTACACATCTACTCAAACTTCGAGTACTTTAAAATAATTAACTACTCTTTTGTAATTTAATTTGTATGAAAACCTAGAAAATAATTCTGATTCTTAATATTAAATTGAAATATATTATATCGTCATTCAAAACTGTAAACTACTTAAAAATAATGACAGGATACATATTTTAAAAATGTTGCTTCATCAATAATTGTGTTTTAAAAAAAAGTAATACACTTTTAGTAATTATAAGTAAATTCACTGAAATTGATCACTTTCAACCTTATATATTATGATATATTTATATATATATATATATATCTTATTTATTGTAAAAGCGGAATTCAGAAAAAACAAAATCATATAGGAATCATATATAATATTGTACTTATCACTGACGATATTTAAAGTTTAAATATCATCAGTGATAAGTACAACAGTAAATTAAGCTTCAATTTGTATGTAAATTCCATTTTATTAATACCTACTTCTAATTATACTAATAAATTGAAAATTATTATGTCTTAATTTAACTTACCTTTTCTAAAAATACTTTTGTTTTATTCCTTTAAGTGTTGTCAAACGAATCATTGGTTTTAGTACGTTACTATAATATTATTATTATTGATTAGAATATAGTTATGCATCTCTATTGCCTATACAATACGCCGTAAAACATAAATAATATTATGAAAAAAAAAACTATTCACAGTATTAATTAAAGACTAGACTTATTTGACCAATTCACTGGATTGATTAAAAATCACTTTAAAGTGATATGTCCCATTAGTTATTGAAAAATATGATGTTTTATTGTGCCTCCTTATCGTTATGAGTTCAAAAATATGAAATGACGCCGATGCTAACTATAACTATTTATTGTTAATAATGAGTTTTTCAATAATTTACAAGTTTTATGTTAATTAATTAATATAAATGTTATTAAATAATTTTTTTCATTATTACTCTAAGCATCCTAATATTGTCTAGAAATAATAAACTTCCATAAAATATAATAAATGCTCACAAATAATATAGTTAAATCAGGTAATAAAATATATAAATATTATACAGGCCCTTATTCGACCCTATTTGGTTCCGAAATTCGGAAGTGTTGGTGCTAGGGAAATGCACCTAAATAACGTTCTAACTTATATGTTAAAAAAATAAAAGATACTCGTATTAATATCACTCTAAAATTATCATTTTATCAGATTTCATTTGATATATCAGATACTAAATCAATAAATAACAAATAGTAATACGGTCTTGATAACTCTAATCATAAAGGAAATATAAATAAATTTGACTTGCACGTATTTATCACATTATATATTTTAAATGAAACATAAAAACACACCAAGAGACAATCGAAGTTTTTGAAGCTTAAGTTATCAAGACTCGGCTGCATAATAGATATATAATAAAATATACTATAGTTTTATATAATATGTAGGTTTGTAAATTTAAAATAAAGTTACTCAACGATTACTGATGCCGATGTCGGTTTATTGATGTATTATTACCCCATGATAGGACAACCTTATCCTAAATCCATGAATACGATTATAAAAATCTAGTACCTATATCATAAATCATAATATATTATACGTTTCGATATTACAGCGGTATCGCATAATATTAATGCGAAGAAAAGCAATATATTTAGTATATAAGTATTACTTATATATTATTATTGCGACTCGTCGAATAAAGTAGTTGAAATCTGTCAAGCAAACCAGTTTACGTATTAAACTCTATGAACCAATATTTTAATAAATAATAATACACGAAAAAAAACTGTGTACATGTTATGTTATGCAGATAAATATTATATCGTTATGTGATTTCCGTCACGTTATAATAGTCTCCTCGGGTGTACGGTAGCAGTAAAATGGCGTCGTACACGTTTAAAATAGTGTTCATGCACTTACGTTTCAGCGCACTTTCTTTCAAAATAATTATACATTTCGTACAAATAGGCACATTATTATTCTAACTTATTAACGATTTATAGTATATTATTACGTACGCAACTGTTTGTGGGTAATAACTAATAATATTGTAATAAATTATAAATTATTCTGATTATTCTCAACAGCATAAAATACATATTTTATACACAACTCCTATAATATATTATTATAAGTAAACAGTGTCCGTAATGATAATTATATTGTCTTCGATTCGACCGAATTTTTGACGAGTTGAACTTGTTTAACCTAGATATTATTTTACTATAAATGTATAAATGTATAGAATAAAAAATATTATCGACGTTAAAATTCAACTTCACTTGAATTGTAAACCATTTACACAACGGTTTTACGGTTTTATAGATACCTATACTAGCTTCATATATGTATATTATTAAACATGTTTTGATATATAAAGTAATTATTTCAATAAATATTAACTTTTTAAGTTTAAAAAAATATGTTGGCATACTATATTAGCATTATATTACTAAGCTATTTTATTATTTTACTAAGTATAATATAATATCTATAATCTATATAGTCAGTACAAAATTTAAAATATATTTTAGCTGTGTGTCCGATTAAGTATAGAATAAAATCTGTACTTTGTAGGTGACTAAAAAAAATGCTTCGCACAGTATTAATGATATACATATGACTTTTTTAAACTGACCATCGGAATACTTTGAGTGTCGAACAGAAACATTCTTATATCAAATACCTTTTTTCGCAGTTTTATTTATTTTATCTTATATAATTAAATATACTAAAAACTACGATGAAGTTATAATTTGGCAGTCGGACTTAGTTTCAATATATATATGACTATTGCAGAAAGTTTGCCGTTTTGGCTTAAGTTTACTTTACCACACCTCCGGGAAAAAAAATTGTTGAAACTTACGTACTTCACCGAGTTAAGATCGATGGTGCAATTAGAAATTGTCACACAGACTTCGTTTCGAAGTAGTAGTCAAACATTTTATGTTTATAACAGTAATTACGCCTAGTCGGTAAAGATAAATCGTAATCATAAACGATGTTAACAGAATCGATAGAGTTTCATTTACAGACACATCATCCATCTTGTACTTCGATTGTGTACTAAACATTACCTTATGTGATAATCTAACATTCTGACACGTAACGTTGCCAGTTAAGTATGATTAGTAATCGTTCTCTACGCGTCTGTCGTCTATGATCGCAAAATTCTAGGTCCTTGGGAATCACCATCGACCTAACCGAATTTCATCATCGCATCCGAAAAATATTTTAAATACAAGAAACGAATATAGGCATGTGGACAGAACCACGAGTATCATTATATTTTGTAACGATAAAATGAAATGAAAATACCCAATAAAAATATAATGTTATGAATTTGATTGTTTTATATACATAATTTATCTGCCTCCAACGATTCTAATAGGTGATATGTTGACACACGTGACGATACACCTGCTGCTATACAACCAATAACAGTAATAATAGTAGGTAATTTAAATTAATATGAAAACTGAAAATAATCAGTACGCAGAACAACAAAAACCCGACATATCGGTTGACGATAATGCCCAAGGTCTGATCAAGAAAAAATTGCTATGAATCAGAATAATTTTAACGATTTTTTATCACTGTTAATATTAATCTGTTATTATCGAGTAGTAGTATTTGAGCTCAAAAGATAAATTATCAATTTATTTTTTCAAATTTTGTAAAAATTCAAATTTAAAATGATTATCAAAAGCTATTGAGAATTTACGCTCAATTTTCTTTTTAATTTCCAATGACAAGCAACTTACGAGAAACCTTGTATTATATTTTCAAGTTTTTTGACAAAGTAAAATTTTTTGTATCGGCATTAATTAAAAAATTACAAATAATAATTGAAAATTGCATATGTTTATAAATAGTGTAACACATCTCAAAATATTTTTAAAATTGTATGGTGTAAATACTAACATTCAGCGAAAATTGCACGTTTTTACATTAATTTTTTTAAGAACTACATACATCAAACATTAAAATCGATATGGTCAAAACCCGATTTTGGGTAAAAATCTAGGGTTTTCCTTAATTTTTTCGTTTTTCTCAGCCCTTTTTAAATTTACTAGGGATTTCTTACCTTCAACTTCATTTTTCTTTCGGATAAATGCTGTTGGAGAAAATTGAAATATTTTTACTGTGCCAAAAGTATACAAAAATCACACACACATCATTGTAAAATCAATAAGTATAAGTACACTCATCGTTTCACTCAGAATATTAAGTAAAATCTTACTTTTTATTATAAACAAATTTATTCACTACTTTAAATAGATTTTTTTTATATTCGCAAGACTTTGTTATAATTTTAGAAAACTAAATGACACAATTTAAGTTTAAAACACAATAATAGCCGTACATTCAAATTAAAAATGGTTTATTATTTATTTATCTCAATATTTTTTTTATTATTATATTTTCTATGTTCATTTCATAAGTTTCCAAAAATTTTCAACACAATATATTTAACGAAAAGTTCACTCTATGATCCTTACCTATAGTCATTTCTCATAATACAAGTTATACCCTTATTTCATATTCGTAATAATTTGTTGTATTATATCTTGAACATCTTAAAATGTTAAATAGACACTGAATCAGTAACAAAATAATGAAGACCTGTCGGTTATGGCTAAAAATGTGTATTCTTTTAATACTTGTATACCTATATTATTATTCTATTGATGACTATTAAACCAAAACAGCAACAAGTAGTTATCTCCGAGAAAAATACAAATGAAAAGCTGGCCAAAGTTCTATTAGAGATCGATTTTCTGCATAAAAATAAAGCTGAACTAAAACATAAAGTTCTCGTCTTAACTCAAAGGTAGATCGTATTATTAAACTTATTAAATTTCTTCTATGCGTGATTATCATATATTAATTTTTTTTTTTTGTGCATAATTATTTTATATTTTCAGACTAAGAATCGCCGAGAATAGTGTAAGTATAAATGTATAGTATCATGTTCTCAAAGATTTTCACATAACGGAGATATATTATACCTATTAATTTTTTTTTCGTGTTACGCGTACCTACATAAAATTAAAATTCTAAAAATATGTTGCTCTCATATTGTAAAGTATTTCCTCTAAAACATAAATTTAAGTATGAACTAACTTAAAACTAAGTATCCAATATAAATCAATTTAAGATTAATATCGTTTACCGTATTATGTGTAATTCTGATAATAAAGAATAATAAGTAATAATACTTCGTCGAAAAATAATCGTTTTTTAAATTATGGCATAGCAAAATTAATATTCGATATTTGCCGACACCGGAAAAAATCACCAACAACATCATCATAATGTCACGAATTCACAAATCTGGATATTAACGAATTAGAAAGTTAAAGTTAAGTTACTTTAAATAAAGTTCCTGAATTTTAAATCTAAATTTTAACTCAATGAGTATAATTTCTTCCATGATATGCAATAACTTATGGTTTAATTGAATTTATTATGACGTTAGATTATTTTTTCCTAACATGAACCCCATTCACTTAAAATATTTAAATATTATGTGAAAATACCAAATATTAACAGTTCATTTAATTTTTGTTAGTTACGAAAAAAAAAAGGTAAATACTGAGAAATTCTTCATTCTTGACCCCTCAATGTACCAATTAGAAATTATTCACCAGATACGACGCTCAGAGTTGAGGACTAAAACATTTTACCATTCCTAAAGGTGATGAGCAGCAGACATGCCATATAAAAAACACATTATTATGTAAAACTAATACATAAAACACTAGACAAGGTTTAGTTATATTATAACTTACTATACCTAATAAGAATACCGAAACAATAATAAACAGAGGATATTTTTTATTTTTTTGCTTGAGTATTTCATAATTTTTGTTTGTATTTTTTTACTCTTTTGAAAATTACTGTGAATTTTCACTTCCCAATCCCCTGTAGAGTATCAACTAGATTAAATTTTCTTCTATAAAAGATGCTAAAGTACACAATTTAAAATTTTTACTATCCCAAAACGTGATGAAAGATACAAATAAAAAAAGTACACATACACACATCATTGAAAAGTCAATAAACTCGTCGCTCTGCTAAGAATTTAAAATGATTAAATACCATGCATAAATGAAATCATAATAAATATGTATATTATGTTTAATGCACATGGCTTACAGCACTTAAACCAAAAAAAAATTGGGAAAGGCCCGTCCGAGAAGTATGAAGTACTGCGTCGCCGTATTTATTTCAATACAACGGAATTTTGGTATTACGTCAATTATGAACTATGACTGTTGACTAATACCGATAAAACCATATATCCGATCACAATTCAAATTTCAAAAAATTTCAACAAACGCTATTTTTCGTTATTGAATGACATAGCTAAATTAGAATCCGTCGATGGGCATACACGGTGGAGACGTAAAGAATACGTCTATTTGAGGACTCTAGTCCAAAAGAGACTAAGATTTTTACAAAACCCAGAAGACTGTTCTGTAGCGAAAAAACTCTTTTGCAACTTAAACTTGGTAAATATAAATGAATACAAATTTAAATTTAAAATATTATACTTGTACAAATTTATTAGTTTATGAATTTTTCTGTATTATTATACGCGAAAGCGTGCAGTGTTGTATATTTTAATGCAGTGGTGGATATTAGATATTTTCTGGAGAGGGTAGCGCTTTATTTAGCATAAATAGCTCAACTAATGGGCCATGTGGAGTGCAAGGCCCTCTGCCCCACCTTAAATTCGCCACTGTTCAAGTGTTTGCTCAAAGGACCGACGTTCGTGTGGATATGGTTGTCGCCTAAACCATCTCGTCAACTGCTTGGTCGTTGCTTATAGTACCAAAAGGACATTGATCCTCGACAATCCCTACAATTATTGGGGGTTTACAAGCAGTGTCATCATTGGACAACAACGAAACGGTTGTGCCTTGGCCAGGTAATATTATCTTTATGTTTTGACGACGATGAGTTTTACTGATTACATTATTAAAGAAGTATAAAGAAAATGTTTGAGTAAATAATTTAAATTGTATACGAAGTGCAGGTTTACACGTAGAATTTCTATCACCAGTTATTTTATATTTAAATGTATCCATATTACAATAGTGATTATTTAAATAGTTAGGTTAGTTTGAAAATGATAAAAACTAAAAATAAGCACTTGGGATATTTTATTTTACAAATACAACAGCGTTTATCTATTCAAACGATCGTATCTGTAATAGTAATCTATTTAAATACAGTAGACGCCGCTTATAAGACTCACTTTGTGCAGGTCCCAAAGTGAGTCTTTTAAGCGGCGTCCACTGTACCTATATGTAACAGATACTGCCGATAGACATTTTTGGATGACTCGAGTACCCCCGTTCTTAATTTTTACCTTTTTTTTAGTCTTGGTGAGTCTTCCAAATTAAACGAAGACTTTATTTGTTTAAAATGTTAAAAATATATTTGAATAAATCTTTTACTCGAAAAATCTGCGAGTTTGACCTTTAGCAAATTAATAGGCTTTGATACGCAACACGTGATATTATCAAATAACGAAAGTGATCAAGTAGTCAATCTCACTCTTCCCATTGCAGTAACCGATGGTCCAGGTCGTATGAATGGCCACTGTCACTGCTGTTCGAAAACGTAATGACTAAACACTCGATCCTTTCTTTCTGCGTTAGTCTGTCTAATGATAACGATAGTATTATAATAGAAATTACATCACGAAATTCATGTTAAGGTGTATTAAAATAATTACACTAAAACTATTTAATATTGTAATTATTTGTCAATTTGTCAATGTAAATACTTCAGAGTGCACATCAGACGAACGACGGACAAAATTTGTTCGTTTCACAATCTTGAAGAATACATGTACTACGACGTTGAACAGTTTTACAAATTACAAAAAATGAACGGAAGAAACATTTTTAAGACAATATATTTAGCTACAGATGATCCAACGTTGTTCAAGGAAGCTTCTAAAAAGCAAGTTAAAGTTGTTTTGTTTTTATTACATAATTATTATAAAAGTGCTGTGTTTTAGGTATCCTGATTACTATATATTTGGTAACCCAGAACTATCGAAAACTGGGTCTGTTATCACTCGCGAGTTGGACAAGTCGATTTTGAATATCAACATCGACTTATATTTTTTATCCCAGTGTGACTATTTAGTTTGCACTTCTTGTCACATGTATGTAAAAGTCAATATTTTATAAAAATTAAAAGAAGTTAAAAAAATCATTAATCTAGTGACATAATCATTAAATTTATAATAATATAGTTTCTGAACTATTATAATACAATTATACTATAAACAATTCGCTTAACTATATCTATTTATGTGTATGAGAAACCTAAATCAATTAAAATTTTTAATTAGTATCCAATAGATAAAACATTTTAGATTCTGAGCGGAGCGAGGAATATATTGATTTTACTATAATGTGTGTGTGCGTTTTTTTGTGTCTGTCATCACATTTTGGGGCAGTAAAAGTGCTTCGATTTTCGACTTCAGTTCCTCGTTCAATCAGAAAGTGAATATAGTTGGTACTTTGGAGGGTCAAAAGTAAAAAATTACCAATATTTTTTTAAAATAATTGAGATAAACAAACTAAAAATTAAGGAAAAAAACTAGAGTCTAGGACCTAGACAGATAAATCGTCTTCGCTCAGAATCGTTTTTCGTATACAATAATATAATATCATTGGATTCAAATTTAATTCCATCCATTACAGTAATCCACTTGTAACCTACTGTACAGCAGAGCAACATCCACGACTTACCCGCTTTTTTAAATTTACTATAGTATCTAATATTTAAATGTTTATACATTATAATATTGGCTATTATAAGTTTATATTGTACGATAATCAGGTATTTATATATTATATTTCGGTATTATTCTGTTGTTGGATTAATAAATTTAACTTAAATTTATATCACTTACTTCATGAATATATTTTTTCTATATTCCGAGTTATCAATTTTAACATTAAATAAATTGTAAACTAAATATTGATACTGGTAACTATCTGTAAAGTATCGGTGAGATTTAATGAATTGGTGAGACATACAACAAACGAGGTTTTACTGTGTAAACTCTTACTTTGAAATCTAAAACAATTATTATAACTTTGAATTATAATTAATAAAATATTATTCGTAGATTAAAATAAAATAGATTAAACATATTTATGTTAAAGATTATATTTTCATACTGAATGAAAAACTTTGCATTTCAAATAGCTATTTTTCCTCACAAGTGTGCCGATTGGCTTATGAAATAATTAATGGTATTCAAAATACAGAATAGATGCATCAACTCAGTTCACTTCGCTAGATGACATATATCATTTTAGCGACCGAACTCGTAGACTGTATGTTGCTATATCACCACATAAATCAAACAGACCGCAAGAGATGGATCTGCAAGTGGGCGACGAGATCGAAGTCATTGGAAATAAGCATAATGGATATTCGATGGGAACACATTTGAGAACAAACAAAACTCTTCTGTATCCTACTTTTAAGGTATCTATTACTAATAGCTGATTGCATCATTTTATCTATTTTATTATTATGTATTTTATACTGTTTTAATTATAAATATTGTTCTAGGTAATCCAAAAAATCTAAGTAATGTATTTTGCCAGTTATCCTGATATTAAATTAGGCTCTGAAGAATTGGAAGATTAATTATTGCGCAATACCTTAACATTACTAATATATTATATTATAGCATTTATAACTTATGAACATTCTGATAACGTTTTAAGAAATAAAAAAAATAGATATAGGTAATAAAATTGTTCTGTGTATAATACGTTTACAAGTAAGGTCCAAAAATAAGAAAGATACTTTTTTTCAAGGGAAATTTAAACCTTATTCATATAAACAAAATATTGTACACATTGTTATAAATATGTAAAAATGTATACAGTCGTAAGTCATTATATATAGATATTATTAGAGCAAATGTATACATTAACCGAAGAGCTGTAGTTATAGTACTAAGCCATATCGGCTAGTAAACCTTCATCGGCTTAATCATAAGAGCTGATTTTATTTGCATAACAGTCAATACGCTTAACACTTTTATTAGTCAGTCTGAATCTCTGAATGATTCTACGATGTAATTTTTACGATATTTCAATTCTTATGCAAATTATGATATGAAAATGTAAATAATTACAATTCAAAATTTTTTAGGTATATCTCGTGTTAATATCAAAAATAAAAACATAACATTTGATATTAGAATTTAAACAATTTCTTCAATATCTCGGAAGTTTGTAATTTATTTTGTAGCTAAAAAAATGTTAAAATTTTCAAGTTTTATAGATAAAGATTAAACATTTAATACACGAGGTTCCTAGGTTCCTCGTAAGTAGTTTATATTGCAACCAAAAAATCTAAAAAACACACAGTTTTTTAAAATATTTTTATAACTTTAGTATGATCATAATAATTTCTAGAAGGTCTGTAAGGTCAGAGAGGGTAGTTAGTAGTGTTGGCCAACGATATAATTTTCAATATCGATATCGTATTCCCCCCCCCCCCCCGATATCGTATTGCGATATCGGAAAAATACCGATATCGATATCGAAGCATATTAAAAATTTAAAACATTAAAAGTATAGAATGCATATTATATTATGAGTGTATTGAAAGTATATTAAAAGTATAGAATACATTTTGTTTTAATATTATATTATGAGTGTAAACTAATTATTAATTAACAATTATATATTATTTTGTATAAACTGAAAAGTATCCAATGTATTTAATCAAAAAATTTCTTTTTTCTTTTTATTTGTATAAATAATAAAATTAATAACGAACGTAATAACTACGAAAATAATTACGACGTCTCGCCGCGAGTTAACAACCGATACTGAATTTAGATTAAATTGTTTGGTGTGGTGGTTATTTCTTTGGAACATATTAATATCGCCTCGTATCATAATCTAGTAGATTAAATCTACGTTTTTATCTTTATTATATCTGTCAGATATAATAATTTATTATATCTGACATATATTTTTTTTAAATTTAATTTTATACTGTTTACTCAGTTTAGTGTTTAATCATCCGTAAAACCGCAAAATTCCGAGCCCCGATTAATCACACCGATATTGCGATATTTTCGAAAATTATTTTTAGATATCGATATCGAAATTATTGAAAAAATACCCACGATATCGATATCGTATCGAATTATCGATATCGTTGGCCAACACTAGTAGTTAGTATTAGTGGTGGTATTGGAATCAAATCTTAATTTAAGTAGCACTTTATGGGATTGGACAGGAAAAGTACATTTACAGTATTTTTCATAATAACTGTAAATAACTAACAAGATAACAACGGAAAAACGAAAACATTTATAGAATGCCATTTTTTAACAAAATTGACTTTCTTTTAAAATTAATAACTTAAGAGACTTGAAATGCTTATAATATTTATTTTATATCAGCATTTTCTGAAATTATCTAATTTTCAATATACCTCTATATGTTTTTTTTTCTTCAATTTAATTACAATTTTAAGCTTTTATTAGTAATTCATATAATTGTATGTTGGTCAAAAAGCTTAACATTTATTCATATATCGTCGCCTCAGAACCAATGACCAATCTCAAAAAAATTGAATTAGCGTTGTGTAGATTAAAATAGATTTGTATTTGAAAGAATCGCATGATCATTTATAATTAGATATAAAGATATTTAACCACGTAAAATACTCAATAAATAATAATATCTATATTATGTAAATAAAAAATAGCGATGCATTATACGTATTTCAAGCGGACGAGTCTGACCGTGAAATATTCGTTCCAGCCCGATTATTTTAATTCTAATCTCAATTAATTCTATAATATAGTGTGATTAAATAGAATAATACAAAATATAATAATGCCGTTCGGTAGTAATAAGAGGAGATAGGTACCTAGTACTTAAAGCAAACATTGGTGTTGACAGCTTTTCAAAAATAATCTACATACTTTATTAATTAATTACCTATATTTATTTCGTTTGTAGTAATTTCTGAACAGGTAATTGTGAATAATTAAACACGTTGAACAAACAAGCAAAACAATATTCAACTCAAATATAATTTATTATAATTATAATAATTATGATTATACATTATAATTTTATGCAAATACTAAAATATAATATTTAAAGCATTATAATCTCGTACAGGATAATGATTAGGAACACATTTTGCATCACTTGGTTACCTATGTAATAATAATGTGTGGTTGTACGCGTAACCTAATTTTACAATGGAAACGAATAAATTTATAATACATCATAGTAATATAATAACAATATTACAATTTATTCGGTAACACCAATATCGATCGTTAGGACAATATTTTTATGGGATAAGTTATACACGCATTAAATGGCGTCACAAGTGATAATACTTTCATTATAAAGTATATGAAATAAGAAACCGTATCTATACAGTTTTTATTTAAATAAATATTTCAGTAAGTATCTAGTTCAATATTAGGTTATTTCTTTTTCTACTTTCCGACACATCGTGCTGCAGTGCCTGAGTATCATGGAATGCAACTATTTACAGGATACTTTAGATCTAATTGATATAATTTGAATTATAATATTAAAAATATTTAGAAAAAATGAGAAATAACCACATTATAAAATTAATATATACATAAACTTTTTTTCTCCGTTAAAATTCTTCACTTCGAGTTATTAAAAAACATCATAGCAAAGAAATTTGGGATATAATTCTTTGAAATATTTAAGTACAACAGTAGCTTAAGAAATTTGTTTTGATTTCATGTACTTAGTGAGTAGTTTTACGATTATTATTTTTTATATCAATAAGTATCAATGATCCCGTCAAAGAAGTAACGTTCAGTTTTTTTCTCATTTGAATATCAAATGTATAATAGAATAAGAATTTACCCTTTTTCTGACACTTTTGAAAAGTACTAAGAATTTAATTTAAAGCTCAACCCCCCCCCCCCCCCCCCAAGTACCAATTAAATTCAATGTCCTAGGTACCAGAAAAAAATACTGTAGAAGAAAATCTAAGCAGTTAGTTTAGTTCCATAATTAATGTTTGCGAAAAAGCCCACACGCACACCAATCAATACAACCATTGCTCTACTCACATCTTAAATATTATTTTGTATATGTGCTTTTACGTTAACTGAATTGAAACACATCTATGAAATAATTTGAGATAACTCAATATTACCATAAGTTCTGGAAGCGAATATTTATGTACTCAGCCCTCATATGGGTTTTTTCTTTCATATAACACTTTATTTCAATTATAAAAATGACATTGTTGATAATCTAGAACAAACGCTCGCCATAGCACTTCAACATCTCGATGAGGTACACAAAACCAACATCGAACTGATAAAATATAAGAACGACTTAAGTAAAAAGTGCGTCTTTCCGCAGTTGTCCTTAATTATTATTTTGCCATCGTACTAGACACCACCATTTATAATACTACAAATGCAGAGTTTGAAAGATGTTTATCTTTTTATACTGTGTTTCGTATATAGAAGTAGGTACCTATTAAAATATTGTATAATATACTCGAAATATTTTTAACTGTATTTAGACCGTTTATAAAAAATTTCTGATTTTAAATCACGCAAAAACCTTAAAAATAAATCATCGTGTCAGTATAATATACGCCACGCTATTTACATTTGTACAATTCACTCACAAAATTATATTGTTTTCTTTACGACTCAAATTCTACGACATAATAGTAATAAAAATAATATGAAGATACCTAGCTACTTCAATATTCGTTTAAAACAAATGGCATACAATCATTTGTGTAGGCGTACGAAAAAAATAAAACCTAATAAGTTTTTTGAAAAAATATATCATATGCTTTTTATTTGTATTAAAACGGGATATAATATGGTGAATAAAACTGACCACTGTGTAAAATATCTTTCACTCTTATCTCGCAAGTTTAATAAAATATTATTATTTGAATATTTATTAAGCGTAATGTTTTATATGGTAGTATAATAGTAACTAATAATCGTATATCTTTATGTTTTATGTTTTTAGACTGAAATTCAACGAAAAAAAGTAAACAAGCCATTCCATTATACTTCATAATATTCTAGATTCTATCTTTTAATCGTACAAACGCACATAATACTATTTATAGAGTTCACATTATTTGACGTTTCAAAGATGTTTTACTTTTATGTCTTGTGCATGTTTCTGGATAAATATTATTTTATTTTTCCTTTAATTTTCAAATTATTTACCTTCTAATATTGCACTAAACAAAACTAGGGCCAAGTGCATGAACAAACTTGAAGCTAAATTTGTCTTTAGTTCTAAATTTCAGAAATAATTTTCAATTTAGTGTAACTCGTTGATTAGTATAACTTAAAGGCGACAGTATACGTAATAATAATTTAACACTATTTGGTTTATTTTAAAACGTTAATATCAACCCATTAAAAATAAAATTTCGTTTAAACCTTAATTTATACGCCTGTATAAGTGTAAATTATTAAGCCCATTCTTCCTAGACAAGCAAATAAATCCCAAACTTTGTAATTGCCAAATTGGTGTTTATTAATTAAGTAAATATAATAAAATGTATGATTATTATTTATTACTACTATACATGCTGAATAATAAAAACAATATAAACATATGATAATATAATATTATCATAGTTTGTTTAATTTATTAGTCTATTTTTTTTTTTTTAAATTTAAGTTTTCCTAACAAAGTCATCTAACTTATTAATTACAAACTTTTTTTTTAGAAAATCAACAACTAATAATATAATAAATTTTTTACAAAAATGCACACGTACAATTGTAATTTTTTCATTATTATTATTGTTGTTGTTGAGTGAGAACATCATAAGGACATCTAGCTTGGGCCGAGGGAGAATATAGTCTTGTCACTTAGTTTGAAGTATCGCACACTTTTTGCGTAGTTTAGTGAGTCAAAAAAGTTGATAGAATCATTCTATTAATTACTAAAAAATTTAATCTTCCTATTCCGTTATTATCCACTTCTTGAAATCCCTACAAGCCCTATAAAACAATATAAACAAAAAAACCCTGATTGTCAATAAAATGTGATCTTACACCATGACCGCTATCACCTTTGCGTGATTATAATGATATTTACTTCTATACAAATTACTAAAGGCGGTAAAGCAATGAGTATCCGAATATTGACGAACAAGATTAATTTCCACGTCCAACCGATGAGGACTCGTATAAAAAATACATTCAACATTGAAAGCTGTACACAAAAATGCTGAACTATATAGTCCTATAAATCGCATTGTATGTTATAGTAAAAACAATTTTAATAATTTTAATTTTTTCTTTTAATGATGTAAATATTATACCAAACTTATAAGCTGATTGTACGTATAGGTAGATTACTACTTATTATGTATTGTACATCTTTTCCCACCAGGAATTAATAATAATAACAATATTAAGGTGTGTGCTCATGCCTATTATTCTTCAGTAAATTTTTGAGCGCACAATCACTCCAAAAGTGAAACTTGTAATATTGAGTCTTTTTAATGACTAGGTAAGAGGTAACTTAAGTATAGTTATATATAGCTGTTTCTAAAAACAAAGTTCATAATTTGAACTACTCGAAATAATATAGAAAATCTAATATTTCTTACAAACATCAATCACGTAAAAAAAACGCAATAAATGATAATATACTCGTACGTAAAATACTCGTAAAAAAATAAAAAGCAATGCTTTACATTTCCCTCGGATGAAGCAGGGGTTGAAATATTCATTCTGATTCGATTTTTTAAATTATATTACCTCAATTAATACTATAGTGAAATGTGATTATGTAAATTAGTACAAAATAAAATGGCACAGTTTAGCAGTACCAGGAGGTATTTATGTACAAGGTACACATTGAGCACACAAGCCAAACAATATTTAACACAAACATAATTTATTCCACTTATAATTATGAATATAAATCATAAAATTGTGCAAATATACAATATATTATTTAGTTATTATAATATTCTCATATACAGGATAATGTCCACGCATTTTGCACCTCTCGAAGTCACCTATGTAATAATATGTGGTTATGAACTCGTGATTTTATTTTATGAATAGGTGTATAATAATTCATAATAATAAATAATAATATTACAATATTATATTCCCAAGCATGGTTTGTGATCATCAAGGCGACATTTTTACAGGATAAGTTGTACACACATCGCAATAAGTGATACTACATTAGTTGTATTAGTACACTGATTAAAAATTCTATACCGTTTTGATTTAAATAAATCTGTCGGTAAGTGATTCGATATTTTTCTGTATATTATTATACATCGTTTGAATTATCATGCTGCAAGATGGCAGTGTGTCATAGAATGCTATACTCTTTGCGAGATCTTCATATTACGAGTTTTGATCCGGTTATCCGGATGATAAATACGTATTGTAATTAATAATTACATAATGTACGACTATACAAGAAAAAAAATTACATGATAAAATTAAGATATAAATTAACTCCCCCCCCCCCCAACCGTTAAAATGCATTGGTTTGAATTATTAAAACAGTTGAATAAACGTCATTGTAAAACCAATACATTCCTCGCTCCGCTCAATTAAATATCTAAACACAATTAACTAGGTTAACACGTTGAGTGCCACGCAGTGTCGTAATTTGGCCATGTTTTTTTTTTTTGGGGGGGGGGATAAAATGTTTTAACATTTTACCTATACCCCCCCCCCTATAAAAAGAAATATAAAGTATTTATTATAAGCACCTTTCAAAATTCAGAGCAATATATTTATGTACACGTGAGACATGGACAATAGGACTGCGGAAAAATAGTAGGATAGGATAAGATAGGATAGATAATATAACAATTTTATTCTAGATAAAATAATCTGATAATCGTCGAGCGTCGTCGATCCACGCTAAAATAATACTTTACTGCTCGGTGGTTTATTTTTGTACCACTACACAATGCTTACACAAACTCAAAACATACACAAAACATATTGAAATAGTGATACTTATAAAATTGCGTGGCTGCATTTAAAACGAACTAGGTACGAAGTATTTATATGTATAACTAGCATAAAGCATTTGTTTTTTTTTTTTTGTGTTATTTCTATAAAGTGTAAAATATATTCTATGTATAATAATATTAATTCGTCGAGGTATTTGATTTCAATATAAATATATATAAAAAAAGCGGGTCAGTCGTTCTGATGTACAGTAGGTTACTGTAATGGATGGGATTAAATTTGAATGCAATGATAGGTATCATTGTATACGAAAAACGATTCTGAACGGAGATGATTTGTCAGTCTAGGATATATTATATTTAAATATTGTCATATATTCTATTTTGAAACAAATATTTTATTTTGACGCATTTTGAATATGGCATGGTTAATCAATTAGTGTAGTTATCATGTAGTTATCATAATTCATAATACCTTTTATTATCATAGATATACATATACCTGGTTTGAGGATAAATCGTTATCATTACGCGATTTCATAAAAATTTAAAACTCAAACGCTCAAAACATTTTTCCTATAATGACGCTTCAAATTTTCTCTATAGCTATTTGAAGCAAAACTTATGGAAAACTTAGTGTTGAATTTTATAACCTTAGATAAAAATATAAAATGAATATGAATTTTGTACTACAAAATAATTTGCAAATATTCATGGTTTTAACGAATTTTTGTCAATATTTGAAATTCAAATGCTTATAAAAATTTTATTTGCATTTCTAGTGGACATTTTTTTGTGATAAACATTGAAAAACTTGTAAGGAATCTTATATTAAATTTTTAAATCTTAGTTTAAAAAAGACAATTTTTTATTAATTTCTAGCTTAAAATAATTTGTGAATTTTTGTGATTTTTACGTATTTTGTCAAAATTCAAAATTTGAATGCTTATAAAAAAAATTGGAACTATGAATTAATTTTATTTTTCAACTGCTATTGTAATAATATGTTAATAGCAATTTCATTAACATTCGATGAAAATTTCATGTATCAATGGTCATTCGTTTTAAAGTTACATAAAAAACCAAAATCGATTTTCTCGAAAAATGAGTGTGCATAAAATTTCCCGTTTTTCCCTTAATTTTAAGTTTGTTTTTCTCGACTATTAAGAAAAATATTAAGAATTTTTTACTTTTGATCCCCCAAAGTATCAACTAGATTCACTTTCTGATTTAACAAGGTACTGAAGTTAAAAGTCGAAGCATTTTTACTGCCCCAAAACGTAGTGACAAACACAAAAAAATTATATTCATGGTTTTGACGAATTTTTGTCAAATCTTAGATTTAAAACGAAAATTTTTTATGAACTTCTAGCTTAAAATAATTTGCGAATTTTCCTGATTTTTACGTATGTTGTCAAAATTTAAATTTAAATAATTGTAAAAAAAAAATATGACTTTACATTTCTTTTATTTTTCAACTGCTATTGTAAAAATATTTTAGGAGCCTTGTATTAAATTTTCAAATCTAAGGTATAAAAGGTAAATTTTTTATGAATTTCTATGAAAAAATAATTTACGAATTTTCGTGATTTTTACGTATGTTGTCAAAATTAAACTTTGAATGCATGTAAAAAAAAAATGTGGCTATATATTTCTTTTATTTTTCAACTGCTATTGTACAAATATATTATGAGCCTTGTATTAAATTCTCAAATCTTAGAATTAAAAAGAAAAACTTTTATGAATTTCGATCTAAGATAATTTATACATTGCCGTAATTTTTATGTATTTAGTCAATATTTGAACTTCAAATACTAATAAAAAAAATCGTGCCTATGTATTATCACTATATGAATAACTTATGAGGAACTTTGTATTACATTTTCAAGTATTTTGATAGGGCCAAAAAATTTTTATCGACACTTCAAAAAAAAATTTCTGAAAAATTGAAAATTTCAGTTGTCTATAAATATCTCAAAAAAAGTCAAAATATTTTGAAAATTAAATCATGTAAAGAAAATGCCAATCTAAATAACTGATATAATTTTCATGTGTCTAAGATTTATACTTTTTGAATAATAACAAATATTTAAATTCGTTTGAGGATAAATCGTTATCGTTACGCTATTTCGAAAAAATTTAAAATTCAAACACACTTAAAATTTTTCCTTTAATGAAGTTTTGACTTTTATCTATAGCTAAGTTTTCCTTCAAGAAAACTTATGAAAAACTTATTGTTGTATTTTTAATTCTTAGTTATAAACACAAAATTTTTTTATGATTTTTCAACTTCCAAACTACTTGCAAATATTCGTGTTTTCGACAGATTTCGTAAAAATTTGAACTATAAACGCTTATAAAAAAAAATTGTGACTAATGATTTTTAATTTTTTTTAGCTACAATTAGACCAACTTATTAGAAACTTTGTATTAAATTTTCATGTTTTTTTGGTTGTCCAACATTTTTTTACCGACACTTAAAAAAAAAATTCTCAAAAAAATCGAAAATTTCAGTCTATAAATAATTCAAAAAAATTAGAACATTTTTTAAAATTAAGCTGTATATAGATATCACTAACATTAACATTTGGTGAAAATTTCAAGTATTTACAGTGATTAGTTTTTGAATTACAACCATATAAAAATATCGATTTGGTCGAAAACTGGTTTTGCGTAAAAATTCCCGTTTTTCTGTCATTTTTTTTTTGTTTTACTCGATTTTTTTTGAAAACTGTTGGAAAATGTTTACTTTTGACCTCTATAATGCACCAAGGATATTCACTTTTACATCGGAAACCACCCCCAAAGTTTGAAAATGAAGCATTATTTCGACTAGTTATGCTGTACACAGACACAAAAACAGAAAAAAAAAACACACATCATTGTAAAATCAATACTTTCATCACTTCGTTCAGAATCTAAAATAATAATAATATTATTAAATAAAGAAGTACATATGTGAATGTAGTTAACCAGTCTTAAAAAAAAAAGGTCATGGGGGGGGATACGACACCCAAATCCCTCCCCCCGCCGTAATTACGCCACTGGTACGATCGACAACTTTTGCTGGGTCACCAGGACCGCAGTCGACACGTAGTTGACATATTATGTTATATGTATCTTTATGGGTGTATTATTTCATCGCATCATATAGACGCACCATTTCAATTTTTATATGACGTGGTTATTCAGTAGGATCTCGTGATTTAATTGGTATATTTGGATTTTGAGTACCTATTTTTAATGTGTATTAATTATTTTGCCCAGTATTACGACGACATCGACGGCGATGTCGACAGCGCGGCGGTTCTATTTCCAATAATATAATAATACAATATTATTTGTGTTGTCATTTGTCACTAATTGACTGACAAATATAATATTAGTTTATTTTAATAAAATACATGGTGTATATTATACGTGAACAGTTTTGTTTTATATGTAAATTCGTATTTATTATATTTCATTATTTTTTTTTTTTTAATTTAAAAACAAATTTGTGTGGCAATAAATTACCAGTGACCCTTATAAAAAAAACATTTTATTATAATATACATTTACACCTAAAACAATATTTACATTTTAAATAACAACTTCACCGGGCGTGGGGAACCGATTTCGACACGTAGTCAACCGTCAACGGCGCAACTCAGTTTTGGCGCAGAAACTCACAATACACCATCATAAATACCGAGGCACTCAACGTGTTAAGTAAACATTTATGTATAATAATATTTAGTATTAAGTCTTAATCAATAAGATTTAACGAATTTAGCAAATCTGCAAAATATAAAGTATAGGTTAATCGATACCTAATAAGTAATAATACATAAGTGATAGGTAAAGACTAGACAAATGCGGATCCTTCAGAGATAATCACCCTTTTTTTTTTTAATTTTTATAATTTTTTTTTTTTTGTCTGAGAGACACTGGCAGTGAACGCGTAATCACGATGGATGGGAGATGGTAAAGAATCCCTCCCCTTGATCGGTTCATTTGTATGCACTTATGTAGTGCTGTACGTATTAAATACGTATTGTAATTAATAGTTATAATATGATGTACGAATGTACGTGAAAAAAACTACAATATGATAAAATTAAGATATAAATTAACTCCCCGCCCCGTTAAAATGCATTGGTTTGAATTATTAAAACATATCCTAATAGGGAAATTTTGTTTCGGTTCTTAGAAATATTTAAGAAATATTTAGGTAGGTACAACAATAGTTTAAGCTATTTTATGAAATATTAGGTCATGTGAATTTACGATTTTTGATTTTTGAACATATTACAACGATTATCAATAATCCAGTCAAAGCAGTTTCGTCAGTTATTTCTCAATATCAAATTATGAATGTTATAATACGCCCATAAACTATCTGAAAATAAAATCATACTTAATAACTGAACATATTTTACAAAACATTTGAATTAAAATAAAGCGAGCAAGTAAGTAACGCTCTGATGTGAACATTAGGTATCAAGATAAGTCACTGTAATGGATGTGTTTGATTTGAATTCAATGATGTGTAAAATCATTGTATACAAAAACGGTTCTGAGCGAATGTTGTCTATCAGCATATAATATAATTTAGTATAATATCTTACGGTTATGATACTTTTGTTATTAAAGTAATTCATATTACTATTATGAATTAGTACTGCAGTAAGTTAAACTAATTTTTGCGAAGAAATTGTAGTGTATAAAATATAGTAATATATAATAAAAGTTTCAAGTACCCAGGAATAATATTTTTTAATCACAACAAAACAACTAAAACCGTAATTTATTTTAAATATTTAATTCCAAGCTAGTTTGAACTTAAGATGTCCATAAAGCATAAATAAAAACCCATAATTAAATATATTTTAAATTTCTTGGTAACAATATAAACTTATTACGTGGGAATTTTATAAATTAATTTTAAACATTTTATAAATTTTAAATACTTGGAATATAGTTTGCAAATTTTCTAACTGATAAATTTTGTATTTTTGTCAACATTTTAACATTAAATTATTCTTAAAAAAATAGTGCGTATATAATTTTAATACTGTTTAACTACTATTGAACAATACATAAGCGTAAGACGATGTATCGCATATTAAATCACTTAAACGTAATAAACAAAAACATTATTAATGAGATTTATAGAAAGAAAAAAATTAAATTCTCAAAGTCTACATTAATACTCGTAATTCAAATAAACATACCCCTAAAGGTAATACGATGTATATAGCTATAAAAAATTTCATAACCACTGTAATCATAAACTTAACTAAATACTTCACGTCAAATAACTGTCTTAAATTTATTGAATTAATTTAAGGATTTGAAATCAACCATGAATTTTATGAAGATAATTCAATACTACCAACGGTTCTGGAAGCAAATATTTATGTACTTAGCACTCATATGGGTCGTTTTCTTTTTTACAACTTTTTACTTCGAGGGCAAAAAATACGTTGACGATGATCAAACGCTTGCCATAGTGCTTCAACATATCGACGAGTTACACAGAACCAACATGGAACTGATAGCAATAAAGAACAACCTAAATCAAAAGTAAGTCATGCTGCAGTTGTATTTAATTACTTTTTTTCCATCGTGGTAGTAATCAATATGTATATAATATAAAATATTATCTTACATATTCAGAGTTTGGAAGATATTCGCTTAAGAGGACGTCATGATACCCGCATGCGTGTTTATTCTGTTTTACAAGTGCGTAGCATAGCATTGAGATTTACAAAAATTTTCAATTTTAAAATATTTATAACTCGCTTCAAAATTAAAATGTAGTAAAATGCCAATAAGGTCGTCCAAACTATATTCTTACTTTTAAATTCACTCTATATAGTGTGAATAAATTCACAGGTCGATTCACTCTAACTCTTATACCAACGGAGCAAACCTTGATCTGCTGAGCGTAAAATTTGTTATGTTACGCACTTGTAAGATGGAGACAACACATGTGGATATCACGTCCTCTTAATTTGTGTGTCTCGTTAAGAAGTATTAGAATATAATATTAAAGTAAATATTCGTGATATCGTTGACTGCATTTTATCCGTTTACGATATTTGTTTCTGATTTTTAATTCCAAAAAAACCTTAAAAAAATCGCAGTGTCACATTTATTAATTTATTCCGTGCATTCAATTTTTATTATACGATGCGCGGCAACACACAATCTGTATTAATTGGTGTCTACGGATAGATGTACGAAAATAATCGTAATTTTAAACATATATCATACAATCCATCAAACAACCTTAGAACAAAAATATTATATTTGTATTAATAAAACGGAATATAATATTATTACGAAGAAAAAACAGTACCACTGTTAATAATAAAATATTGTAATATGAATAATTATTTAGTTTAATGTGTTATACAATAGTATAAAAGTTGTAATAATCATGTATGTTTATGTTTTATGTTTTTAGATTGAGACTCAACGAAAAAAAAGTAGGTACACATGTTATGTTATTTACTACATCGTGCAGTACTATTATCTTAGATTTTAATCGTAGAAATACACATAATATTATGTACCAACAGATGTTCGCATTGTTTGATGTTTTAAAAAGTTTTTATTTCTCTTTTTCTTATATTTTGAATATTATTATACCAAATACATAGTTTCTAAATACATTTTATATTTTATTTTTCCTCGTATTTTCAAACTTCTCTATGATATTATTATACTAACCGAAACTAGGAGCCAATTGTGTGACTAACTTGCTGGTACTATTATTTTATAATTCCGAATTTCCGAAATCATTTTCAAATTAGTTTAACATGTTCAACAGAAACTTAAAAGTGAAAATATAATAAAAGAACACCGTTCTGTTTATTTAAAAACTTAAATATATCTGAATTGAAAATACAAATCAATAAAACGTAAAATATATATATTTTGTTACAATTAAAGCCCAATGACAAATTACAATTTAGAAAATTAGGTATGGATTGTCACAGGATAAAATATTTTAAAGCAGAATCGAACCAATTGCACGTCGCAAAATAATAATATTCCTATGTCAAGGTTAATTGCTTGGCTTTCTACAGATGATGGACAAATGGAAAATTTTATACAGCCCATCTGAAGGGTACGAAGTGTTACGTCGCCGAATTTATTCAAACACAAAAGAATTTTGGTATTACGTAAGTTTTTCGTTACAATCGTTGGCTAACGAAATCAAAGATTTGAAACCGAAAATTTCTCATATGAAAACAATGGTCGACGAACACTATAGATCTTTATTGAAAGACGTCACCAAGCTCGCCGATGTCGATGGTTATTCACAATGGAGGTGGAAAGAATTTGACTCTTTGAGTAAACTAGTAGAAAAGAGAATTCAACATACGCAGAATCCACCCGACTGTTCAAAAGCTAAAAAGCTTCAGTGCAATTTCGTCAGTGTAAGTTTGTACGAATAATATTCAATTATATAATATTTATTTAATGATCATCCTCACCCCTTTATATTTAACCTTTCTTGAAGCATCACTCTCTTGTATCTGATTATAACATAGAGCGCTATTTGATCATTAAATAATTTAAAAATAAATTGTAATTTATATTATTTAAGAGTCGAAAAAAAAATGTCATAGTCCCGAATCTATACTACACTAGCCTACTGACCTACGTACGACCTACGTAAAATTTGACTTCCACAATTATCAACAAATTTTTTTATTATACGTTACACTTATAGGTTTGCCCCCAAAGGAATTGTTGTGGATATGGATGTCGCGTACACCATTTTGTCAAGTGCTTGATTGTCGCCTACGCCACTGAGAGGACAATGATTATAGGCACTCCTAAAAAATGGGAGTTTACTAGCAAAGGATTTGAAAATATATTTTTACCACTTAGCGACACGTGTACTTCGAACGACGGTGAAACAGTTTCACTTTGGCCTGGTAAGTTAAATGTTTATCAAATGTTAGTATTGAATATATAATTGTATTTACTTCCTAGATTTATTATAATTTTTTTTTAACAATTACTATTAAATTTACTTATACCTACATGCATTTTATTTATTTAAAACTATCTAAACCCGTACAATTAATAATCCGTTTAAAATCCTACATTTTATATCCCTCAGACTGTTTTTTAAATTCGTTGGCTATTCGATTATAGCTATTCGATATAATGCCTCAAACTGTTTTTTTAAATTCATTTTCTGTGGTTATGCTAGCAGTATATTTTTATCCCAACAAAAATTCTTTGTCAAACTACATATAAAAATTGCTAAGCACTCATAAAAAAACTTTGTTAATTTGTACGAATTATAAGCACACAGTAAAGTTGTGATTTCATAAAAAATGCTAAATAAGATAAATTTTTAATAAATTTATTATAATATCTCGATAATTTATATACTTGGTGAGAACTTATTTTGGTAATTTAAATTCACTTATAGAAAATCATAACGGAGTCTTATTCCTAAATATAAAATAATAGAGCGGACATGCTTATTTGTCTAAATAAGTTCTCATATTGTATGTCCGTCTCCTGATTCTAAGCTACCTCCCCATTAATTTTCAGACAAATCAGTTCAATCGTACTTAAGTTATAAATAGTGTAACTAACACAACTTTCTTTTATCGTTTAATGCTTATTGCATACTACTAAGTGATAAAAAAAATTGTAATTAAAAAATATTTATTAATTTATGCAATGAAATAAATTATCAAAATATTAAGTATGTCTTATCTCGCCATAAAAAGTAATATATTATGATGATTTATAATATATATATTATAAATATTATAAAAGTGCATGAAAATAAGAAAAAAAAATGCAATAAAAACTATATTTAATGATTGTACACATATCTTCAAAAAATTTTGATTATGTAATGATCAACTATGAATATTGGTCAGAAGATTAGAAAATTCTGTTTTTTTATGAAGTAGATATCGCCCATTTTATACCACAATAACACAAAGGTAATGACTAATGAGCTATTTTGTTGAATTTACTATTCACTTTCATAATATTATAGGCAACGAAACCATCCAAGTAATAAACTTTAACGTGCCCACACCCGAATCCGCTGCCAAGAATTTACATCCTCCTTACATTCCGGTCGTATTGCCTGAGGACTTAGCTGAACGAATAAACGTCTTGCACGGCGATCCCGCTGTATGGTGGATAGGACAGTTCTTTAAATACATCTTCCGGCTACAACCATCCACTACCAAAGTATTTGACGAATTTGCCAAGCGAGTGCATTTCAAAAAACCAATTGTCGGGTAAACATTTTTATATTGCATAACCATGATATTACAATATGTATAGAAACATTAAATTAAAACCAATATTTACATAATATTACTGTATTTTCATAAAATTTTATCTTAGATAAGACCGATCACAGTTAAGTGTAAATTCTATATATTATTATAAATAAATTAGAACGTCGTTACACCAGAATCCTGAGATGATTTGAGTACACAGCTGTTTATGAAGTACACTCAATTTTCAATTTTCAATAAGTACCTATTGTAATCACTCATAAATGAAAATCTTAGTTGAAATTATTCAGCAAACAGTTCTTTTTATAACACTAATTAAAATTAACTACTGTTAGCCGGGCATAAAATAGGTCTATGTATTTTGCGAAAAAATGTTATGTGATTCATCTATTAATTTCCACTTAAATTGAACTTTGGAGATTAGATTATTAGATTTCATTAATCCAACAGGCAACAATACAATGCGGTGGTGCAACAATAAAAATATATTCTTACCTACACATTATAATGAAAACTTCAATTTGGATACAAACCGATAAATATTCATTTTTATGTATTTATAATTATTTATATATTCCAAATGTTTCTTAAAAAAATAAAAAAAAACATGAACATTTATGACGAAAAAATATAGAAAATAATGTTTATGACGTATTCAAAAATGTTGTTTCGTTATTTTATAAATAATTAAATTGTATGCAATAAATTCAAAAAAAGAAGAAATAGGTATGTCCTTAAAAATACAGAATTTTTCTAGCATTAAAATAAAACTAATAGGACATTAATGACTCCAATATAGGCAACTGTGTTCATTAGCTTTGAATCGAATAAACGACGACTACTATAGTACTTTCAAATCATAACTAGATACGCCACGTGGCTTTATAGATATAGCCTATATGTAACTGGTGTTACGGATATCTATAAAATTAAGTGTTTTTGTTCAGTGTGCATATCAGACGATCCGATAAACTCATCGCTGAAGCTTCATTCCACAAACTCGAAGAATATATGTATCACGTTGAAGACTATTACAAACTCAAAGAATTAAACGGCGAATACTACACAAAACGAATTTATTTGGCAACGGACGATTTAACACTGTTTAATGAAGCTCGACTTAAGTGTGTTTCAAATATTCAAGCTTATACTTCGTTATTATAATACTTACGTTTATTCGTAAATGGTGTAAATAATAAATCGTGTTTAATTAGATATCCTGAATACGATATTATCGGAGATACAGAAATATCCAAAACTGCAGGGATCCTTAGTAAACGAGAGTTGGACAGTTCGATTATGGATATCATCACCGACGTATATTTTCTATCTCATCACTGTGACTACTTAGTTTGTACTTTTTCGTCAAATGTATGTCAAATTGTATTTCCTCTAAATCATTGTTCATTATAATTTATCAATAATAATTAATTAGAAAAGTGTTAAAAGTAAAAATTGTTTATAATTGAATGATAATATATATTCAGGGTTTTGCATCCAAATTAACTCAAGAACTCAAAATAGTTACAAATATACTTATTGATTACAAATCTTACAACTCAAATACTTGTAAAATTACATTAATAGCTCGTCAAATTTAATATAATAGACACAGTTACCCATTCAGGCGATGCAATTTGATAATTAAACTAAGAACACGTTATAGTGGCTAATACCAACCACCTAACCACACTATTAGGCAACATCGTTACATTTATCATTTCAATAAATTAATAACCTATGACGATTGTGTTTTTCCTCAGTAGATTGAATGTATTATATCATATTATATACCTATATGGAATTGAACAAAATACGGCATCATCCCTATATTCCACGATACTTTGCTTCGGTATTCATCATATATTCATATATGTAAAACCAGCTGGTTCTGAATTATGAAAAATCTTAATATGGTTATAATTCATGAATTCATGTAAATTTGTAGAGCTTTTTCTGATTGGTATGTAACATATAAGTATATAAATACTGGTGTCCCACGAGGATTTATCCATTGCGATTTCTTCCGAAATAATGGAGATATCGAAATTCTGGTTTTATTACAGGGATAAGAACTACAATTATATCATATTATTTTAATTTATTTTAAAGGTTTGGTAAAAAAATACAAATATTTTTTTTTTATTTAATTATTTCCAAAATAATTCACTATAGCCATTTTGTAGAGTTTATTGACGTTTAAAAATTGTATTTTCGTTAGTTTCCTGATTTTTAATTTTTTTTAATTTCGAGAAAAATTTCGAATTATTAAACACCATCATAGTATTATTAAATATATGACCTGCTGCGCCACACGCTTCTTCGTACAGCCGACCGAACACTTTCAGTGTGTCTGGTTATAATAATTTTTGTTTCTTCAACACTAGAAAAAATATTTAAAATTAGGAAATTAATGAATGTAAAATTTTGAAATCTCAGAATGTTTAGAAAAATAAAGTCTTGTGACAAAACCAGAATTTTGATATCTCCATTTTCTCGTAAGATATCACAATGAGTAAATATACACAGTACACTCTGTATATCACTCACATGAATACTTGTTTAAATCAGACCATCGTGATTCGTGGCATTGCAGTATCAAACAAACATGCATGTCACAACATACTCCATGTCGATATATAATTAAATATACAACTTTCATATTTTTAAACAGAAATACAATTAAATTTAAAAGCATTGAGCTCTGAAATATATTATAATTTTCTTTAGTTATACCATATTATATCACTCTTATTAAAAATATAAAAAAAACTTTCAATTTAAATTTCTTAAAATTACATTTTTTGATCTCTAGAGGTACTTACAACTTACAAGCTTCTCTACATATAATTGAATTCAGTAAGATAAAGAAAAAAGTTGCTTATCTCATATTTTTATATAATTTATTAAACGTCAATATCGACCAATTAAATATTTAAAAAAGCGTTAAATAAAATTAGTATATACTTAAATTTATTTTCGATAAATTGTGTTTTTATTGCAGGTATGCCGGTTAGCTTATGAAATTATGAACAGTCTCCAACCAGATGCATCAGCTAAGTTTACTTCTTTAGACGATACATTTTATTTTAGTGGTCAAGTTCATAGACTGAATGTAGCTTTAATATCTCATAAAGCAGACGGACCGGATGAGATGGATCTAGAAGTAGGTGACGAGATCGAAGTAGCTGGAAATCATTGGAACGGTTATTCAAAAGGGACAAATTTGAGAACAAATAAAACGCTTCTGTATCCTAGTTTCAAGGTAAAATATTATGTGTAAACGATAATATAGACGAGTTTCACAGTTATTTTAATGTGCCTAACCATTAAGAGCCATATAAATTCTTAATTTTTTGTATTTGTTAAATAATTGTGTAAAGGTTGACATTTTTTTTTTTTTTCTAAGCTTATTCTAGGCCATTTAGACTCATCACCGCTTCTACTATCTCCCTCCGCGCTGCTCTGTGTTCTGCAAATTCTTTTCCGTTAATAACTCCCAAAAATCTGAAGTCTTCTTTGACTCGGTCCTCCCATCTTTGCCAAGGCCTTGCTGTCGGTCGACTTTTGTTCGGTTTCCATTTCGTGAAGACCATTATAAGTGGGCCTTCTGCTCTCCAGACGTGTCCTGTCCATCTCATTCTCCGGCTCTTGAGTGTGGCAGCTATATTGGACTCGTCAAATAAAGTATTCAGCTCTCTGTTTGATCTTATTTCATAGCCACCTTCATCGTTTCTCTTTGGTCCAAATATTCTTTGTAGGAGTTTACTTTCGAAAATCATTAATTTGTTTTCGTCAGATTTGGTGGACGACCATACTCCACAAACATATAGTACATTGGTCTGACGAGAGTCTTATAATCTGATTTTTGTTATTCTTTAATAATAATATTTTAGATTTAAATGATTGGACTAATGAATAATAGCATTTGTTGCCAGCTGTGATTCTCTTGTGTATTTCTTCGTGACTATATGCCTGTGAGTTTATGAGTTTATGTCTACTCCTAGGTACATAAAGTTCCAAACTCTTAAGATCATGTATCTTCTTAACTTAAGTTAAGTTAATCATTTTCTTTAACTTGCATACCTTTGTTACTTTGTAATAAATGCAAACAAATTATTTAATTTCCGCATAGGTACCTAATTCAAAAATATAAAATATATTCTTTTCTTATTTGTAATTTAAATGCCTAAAAGACATTTAAAACACTCTCCAATTTTAATTTAATTATATTATTTGAACAAAAAAATGTTACATTATAATTAATTTCCCTAAAGATAATTAAAATGTTGCTGGAATAGTCCCCCCCTAGCATACATAATTTTAATACTTGTGAAGGTTAATATTAGGTAAATATAAAGTAATATTAGGTTAATATTAGGTAACCTAACCTAACCTAACCTTGTGAAGTTCGTAAGACTATGTGGAAAAGAGAATAATTTCACGGATGTAAAATACATTATTATTTACAGAAGATATCAAAAAATGTACAAAACTAATAATAAATTATGTTTAAATACATTATATTATTTGATTTTAGGTAACAACGAAAATTGAAGTTTTTCCATTTGCCACTTATCCAAATATCACTGTCGACATTTAGACACGGAAAAATAAAATTTATAACAAATGTAAATTGTGTGCTATTAATTAAATACATGAATGTTTTGTAAATAAAATAAAAATGTTATTTGAAGTTTATTAGAAAATGTTTATCGTAAATTCAACATGGGCGTAAATACCTAAATATACGTGTTATTACACTCGTACCAACAACTGATTAGCTACCTGTACAGAATATAGGTAAAGAGTTACACCAAGTGTTGAAATCAAATTATGCCCCTTGTTTGTTTTCTCTCACGGACCTGTCAATGTTCCTCCGCAATATATTTGATAATATGTCATATAAACAAGCGTGGATAAGTGGTAATTATACATATAGCACTGTTTACCCATAATAAATCAGACAATAAATAAAACTATGTAATACCAGCGCTGGCATTGTTAATTATATTATACAGAACCACGTATGCCTTCATCAGATTGGTGATTTAGTAATATTATATCTAAAGGATTTTGAAAAAACATGCCTGCAGTATCGTATAGAGTGTAATTTTCATAAAATGTTTATATTATATATTTTTAATATACTCTGTACACGTATTATTTTAAATTAAGTAAGTGTTGCATTTATTAACTTCTAATACCATACGTTCAATTATACTTTATTTAAATCTTTCACTATAGACATGAACGTCATTATCGAAATTGCACGTATTATTTACGTATACATATGTTTAAAAAAATTAAATTATTAATTTTCAATAAGGTGTACCTATGTTTATACACATTTTAAATGTTTATATATATAAACTTTAAGTTCAATTAAAGGTTGGGTTTTATCAATATATATATCTATTATTTAGTTTATCTATCTCATAAAAACAGAAATATAGTTTATAAGTATATGACTATACTTTGTTTGCTAACCAGGGTTGGGCAAGATACTCAAAAAAAAATTGTATTGTAAACAAACAAAAAATTTAAGTATTAATTTATTTTATTTTATTTTATATGTTATAAATTCTTGTATTTATTTATTTAAAAAAAAGTATTTTGACATGCCTAACATAATTTTTTAACACAATATTTCTTTTCAATAGAAACAACAGTGTATTTTGGAGATGATGAAGTTTCAATGGTTAATGCGCGTCTTCGTATTCGTATTGGTTGTGTTTTCTGTGATATGGAGATTGGGATATAAAGAATATAACTCTGCCGTCGAATTTAACAGTCAAAGAATAACAAACTACATAGAGACACTAATAAACCTACGACTGGCCAATGGCAAATTAATCAGGGAATTGGAAAACTTGAATCAAAAGTATAGTTACATTTTATGTGTTTCAACAATAGCGTGCTAATATATGCTAACTACGCAAGTCTTGAAGATTTCGTTGAGAATTTCGATTGTTTGCATTTCGAATATTCTATAGAAGATACAACTTTACATATTTATAATTGGATATAAAAGTTCATTGCAATTTGAAGTATCTATTTCGTGGGCACATCTTAAGTATTTGGTTTCTGATTGCAAAGGTATTTTTCTTATTCTTATTTGTTATATGTCTATATGTCATCTGTAATGGTAAATCTTTATGCATATAGTATATACTACATAGAACTACAACTAATTTATTGGCTGTATAGGTACCTCGTAAATTGATGAATTTTTTCATGTATGTTTGATTGGATCCCTGGATGGTTTAAATTCACTATTGGGCCTGATCGGGATACCCGGAGAGGTATTTCAAACATTCATTTGGAGATTTACTATGCATTTGAATATATAACACATAGATAGGTCTTAAAAAAATCATTGAAATAATAAAAATGTAAAAAATAATCTACGAGTATATCTATAATTAAATGAGAAAAATTAAAGCTTTTTATTGATAACCGTGGTCAATTGAAAAGAGATGAACTGATTTTCTCCATCTTTTTTTAAATTCCTTTAATAATCCTATTCGGTTTAAAGGAAAAAATAATTGAAAAAAAAAGCGGGGAAGTGAGTATCGCTCTGCTGTATATTAGGGGGTGGGCTGGACCTCTGACTAGGGTAGGTTAAATTTGAAGGCAATGATAGGTATTATTGTATACGAAAAATGATTCTGAACGGAGACGGTTTATCTGTCTAAGATATATTATAGATTATTAAAAATTTTCAAATCATAGATTTAAAAAGAAAAATTTTTATGAATTTCTAGCTTAAAATAATTTGCGAATTTTCGTGATTTTTACATATGATGTTGAAATTAATATTTGAATGCTTGTAAAAAAAAATGTGACTATGCATTTCTTTTATTTTTCAACTGCTATTGTAAAAATATTTTAGAAGCCTTGTATTAAATTTTCAAATCTTAGATTTAAAAAGAAAATTTTTTATGAATTTCTAGCACAAAATAATTTGAAGATTGCCGTAATTTTTACATATTTAGTAAAAAATTTGAGCTTTAAATGCTTATAAAAAAAATCGTGTCTATGTATTTTTAATATTTTTCAACTGCTCGTGATACAATGTGTAAGTCCCTTGTATTAAATTTTCAAGCTTTTCTACTCAACAAATATATTTTTATCGATATATATAGAAAAAAAATTAAAATGTCAGTAAACAGCGCAAAACAAATCTAAATATTTTGAAAAATGTATCAATTATAGAAAATACCTAAACATTCAGTGAAAACTTCAAGTATCTGCGATCATATTTTGTTTTAGAGTTACAACAAAATAAGAAAATCGCTAAATGTGAAATCCAATGTTGTAAAAATTTAAATTTCAAATGCTCATAAAAATTTAATTTTAATTACCGCTGGACTATTATTTTGTGATAAAGATTGACAAACTTGTAAGGAATCTTGTATTAAATTTTCAAGATCTTCTACCCAAAAAATAAATTTTTAACGATATTAATTTTAAATACCTATGAATAGTTCAACTTAAGTCAAAAGCACTTTTACTGCCCCAAAACGTGATGATAGACATAAAAAAATAAAAAAATAAAAACACACATCATTATAAAATCAATACATTCATCGCTCCGATCAGAATCTAAAATGGAAAATTCGAGAAGAAATAAAAATACTTTGATTGATCAATGTATACCCTCAACTATGATACTTTAAGACTTTAAATTTCCATGGTAACTTCATAATTCGTACAACCATTTAGGCGTACACTACGAAAGGATTTTCTATAATTCGAAATTGTAAAGAGTTTACCGTTTTATTTATTTTCGTTCAAGCTCAGGTTATGCAGCTAAAAATGGATTTTGGTTTATAATGTATTAAGTTATATTCTCAAAACCTACTGGGCCGTTTCAATGAAAAGTTATATTAATAGATTCCTTGAAAATTGGAGGATGTTTATAGTTTTAAAGGGACGAACATTTTTTTTCTGTTTCCGAAAAAATAAGTATTTTTATCTCAATAATTACCATTGCAGATTACATAATAATATTATATTACTATTACAGTTATAAAAAATATAGAATTTAAATTGTTTTAAAAAATATATTCATTAAAAATAAAATTCTTTGGCTCAGACGATTTCGAGCATGACAGTTAGTAAATTAATAAATACATTAATTATAATATATTTTACTCAAATAGCACTATATAATATAATGTAGTTGATGATGCCTTACGTATGTCATATTTCATAAAGAATGAACATTTTCATAATTCGAAAACCAAACAATATGTTTGAACGAACATAAATAAGTAGGTATATAAAAGCAAAACAACTTCTTCAAAACTTTGCGAGTAAAGCATACTAAGTATATTAAGAATTGTAATAATAATGCTGTGTTTTGTGTTTTAGAATAATAATCCAGCAGAATGTAAAGGTATTTACAATAATTAATATATATGGCGATTTTGAATAACATGAAATACTTGTTGTCTTTAAATGCCCGTAATATAATATTATACATATTATTCAAATAACTTTTGTTAGTTTTTTATAAATTTCGATGATCGATTTGTTACAATTTTGTTTTTCATTTTAGTGTCGAATAAACAAACAACTAGCTACTCACTTGCTTAAGATTTATAACATATAAGCCACAACAAACAGTAGAACATATTTTGTATTTATGTCACACTCATATATAACTAAAAAGAAGACTATTGCTTTCTAAGCCCTCGCTCACATTGGTGTTAATAATAATAGCACCACTTGAAATTTTAATCGATTTCCGACTATGGTACTGTTTTTTGTTTTCAATTATAATATCTACATTTATTACCTAGTAATAAATTTACACAGAACTATTTTAATACGAAATGATAAATTTTCATTGAATAAACAATTAATTTTATTTTGAGAAAAACAATATAAAATATTTGAGTGCCTAAAATATCTACCAAAATATTTAAAACAAAATCAATTTTACAAATATACAAACGAGTATTTCAAAGTAACGATAGATCTTAATACAATCATAGTTTATAAATGAATTTATAAACTTATAGGAATTGAGCGACATTGAACCAATTGCCCCATCACAAGAATACGAAGTCCTAAGACGCCGAATATATTCAAACACTAAAGAATTTTGGTACTTTGTTAATTCTGGTTTAAAATCATTGAAAAGTTCAATGATTGGCGTAGAACGCATTCAGAAAATTAAAAATATGGTCGACGAACACTATAGATCTTTATTAAACGATGTTGCTGGTTTGGCTGAAGTCGACAACTATTCGACGTGGAGACAACAGGAATCGGAAAGGTTGAGTATTTTAGTTCAAAGCAGATTAGAAGAATTACAAAACCCACCCAATTGGTTCATAGCAAGACAGCTCGTGTGCAAATTTGAAAAGGTTTGTACTGACCATATTATTCAGTCTGGTCAAAACAATATAATACATATTTGAAATAAAAACGGCTAAAACAGCCAATATCTTCTTAATACAAGCTAGGTAGTAGGTAGGTATCTACTAGGTACTCGTATATACAATCTACAGAATAAATTGAAAAGAATGCATTTTAACACCCAATATTTCGTAGTTTTATGTTAGTATTCCAAGAAATTATTAATTTAGGTATTTCTAATTTATTTTTCGTAGTATCGTTGGGTAATAAGCTAAACAAAATATGCTTATAATAGTAAATTGGAATTTTATTATCGAAGGTAGGTACTAAAAAACTTAGAAAAAATGTGTTGAATACAATTTAAAAAAATATTTTTAGTTTAGTATAAAATAATAAAAATCTAAAAGAACAAAAAATATTTGTTTTCAATTTCTGATAGTCCTACCTGTAACGAGAAAGTATAACGAGAATTTTGTTTTTCAAATTGTATTATCTTATGTCTAAAACTATAGTTATATATTTTATAAATTTACCATAATAAATGTATAAATAATAATAAATATCAAGCGTAAAATAATTACCTGCTGTTGTTTTAATATTTTTAGTATTTCGAAAACAATGTTTAATATTATGCAACTATATAGCAATACCTATTAATAAAGACAGATTTTTTTCAAAGATTTCAATAAGAACAATAATGGCATACATCCTACTATTATAATATATAATAATTAAAGATTTTGTGTGTATATTATTATATATATTTATTATTATAATGTTACAGATATGTGGATTTGGTTGTCAATTGCATCATATTGTTTATTGTTTTGGCGTCGCGTACAGTACTCAAAGAATGTTAGTTCTGGACTATGAATATTGGGAGTATGGTGATGTATGGCCAAATGTTTTCCTTCCATTAGGGGACACGTCCACATTATTAAAAAACATCACAATTGTAGAATGGCCAGGTAACAAAAATTATTTCTTCAATGAGTAATTTCTTATTTATGTTAAATGTTATTTTCAATTTATTATAATATTTATCTACCTGCCTAATGATATGTATATTATATACAGGTGATCACAATTCCCAAATAATCCATTTACCTCCAATTGACTCAATTTACCCAAGACCTTATTTCCTACCACCAATGATACCCGATGACTTGGCTCCTCGGTTAACTGTCTTGCATGGAGATCCTATTGTCTGGTGGATAGGTCAGATTTTTAAATACTTACTCCGACCACAAACATCAACTAGTCATACCTTAGAAGATTACGCAAATAAACTCAAGTTCAAAAAACCTATCGTTGGGTAAAGTTTAAATTACCAATACTTCTATTATTAAAAACAAGTATTTTTTTCTTTTTATTTATTATTGATTTTAGTGTAATATACCTACGAATTAATAAATATAATATGCATAAAGAGCACCCTTAGCTATTTGAATAGTATAAACCTACAAAATAGGTCCTAACAAAAAGTTCTTCATTATTAAAAAATGAAATAAAAATAAAAATTGTGTTTGAAATAAACTAATAAATACGATAGATAACTTAATATTTCAAGTCATTAATGCAGTTGACATATTGTGTTATATTCAGTATTATATTTTGAACTCTTACCAAATCTTACTAATTACTATATAATATAATAACTATATATAAATTAATATTTTCACAAAGTTAGTTAACCAAGCTGAATAAATGATTACAAAATATTATAATATATGCCTCTTATTTACAATTATATAGTAAAAATAAAAAATATAAATACCTGCTATCCCAAAAAATTATCAAAATTAAGTGCAATAAAATATATTGACTCGTGAATTTATTGACGATACTCAAACAGAACTAAAATAATACCGTTTAATATTAATTTGAATTTTAAACTAACAGACCATTATTTCTGAATCTATTTTTTGTTTACCTATTTGTACACCGGGATTTATTCCCAAATTCAAAGTGAAAAGTCAGGTGTGTCATTTTTCAAGCTTTACCTCAACTTAACCCTCAATGTCTACAGATTTATTCCGTTGTAGATGATGAGAGAGAAACCCGCTTATGATGTAGCATCTTCGCTGGTATAAAGCAAAGCCTAGTAAAACAATTACAAGCGATGTGGCACCATAATAATCCATACATAAAAGACTTGAAAACTGTTTCTATATTGCCACTTTATTTTTACCACATCATGATTAGATAAACGGAAATAAACCATTTACTGTACTGTAGATCACTTTTTAATCAATATTTAGTTGATATGTACGTTAAAATTGAAACAGAGTGGTTACATTTTATTAGGAACAATAAAATGCAACTCAGAGTTGATAATCACATACAACTCAGAGATGCTATTTGGAGACAAGATACAGATCTTTCCCAACTTGGTCAGATGGTAGTACTTTCGTCATCTTTTTCTGGCTCACCGCGATATATTATGCATAGAAAAACTCAGGACGCAATGACATACGTTCGTCATTACAGTCATCCTAATTTATTCATAACTTTTACATGTAATCCTCGATGGAAAAAAATTGCAAATGCATTACCATCTGCACAAATGTTCTACGATCGTCATGATATTAGAGCTTGAATATTTCATTTAAAAGTTAAGACGTAACCTAACCAAAAAACTGTACACAGGCGAAGATGGGTTATTCAGCTATACTATTATATAGGAAACGTGTAGTTTGTACAAAAGATCAAGTACCTATACACTAAATACATGAACTAAATAAATGCAAACTTTTATTTTAAAATTTAGATACACAGTTGTTAACTCCTTATAACAAGAAATATATAAATTGTATAGGCAATATAATATATTATACAGGTACGCTTTACAAATGCTCTATACGTAATTATCTGTATGTATTTAGAGTACACATTAGAAGAACCGACAAAATCGGCAGTGAAGCTAGTCTGCATACGTTAGATGAATATATGTCTCATGTCGAAGATTATTATAAACAAAAAGAGCTAAGTGGTGAAGTTAACCAGAAAAGAATTTATTTGGCTACAGACGAGCCAACTTTGTTTGATGTGGCCAAACACAAGTATGTAAAATAAATCTATAATAGTATGCAAACAGAATTCCTTATGCACTGAAGTTGTTCGTTAAATGTTTTAGTTATCCTGAGTATGAAATAATCGGTTCCGATGATATATCTAACACAACGTCTGTAATAAACCGAAAATCTAAACAAGCTTTGATTGGTATACTGGTTGACATACATTTTTTATCCATCAGTGACCACATAGTTTGTACTTTCTCATCACAGGTACTTATTAAATGAATATAGAAATAAATTATATATAAAAATATATTTAAAAGAATCCAGGTTACTTTAGTATCTTCATACTTCGATTGCTTAAATTAAGCCCTTTTGACATTTACAGTTGTGCCGGATAGCTTACGAGATAATGAACAGCCTCCATCCCGATGCATCGACTCGGTTCACATCATTAGACGACATATATTATTTTGGTGGTCAAAACAATAGAATTAATGTAGCCGTGTTATCCCATAAGGCTGTTGGGCCGGATGAAATAGATTTGGAAGTAGATGATCAGATTTTTGTGAATGGTAACCATTGGGATGGTTATTCCAAAGGCAAAAATTCAAGAACAGGATTAGTAGGCCTTTTCCCTACTTTTAAAGTAATTATATTCATACACGCGTAAATTATAATACTTATTTATTAACCCATTTTTACATGTTATACCAAACAAAATATAATCTAACTGTATATTCAAGGTCATTCCGAAAATCCAGACAGCAAATATTACAGATACTGAAACAAAAATATCACAAGATGGTAAACATGAAAATAATGAAGTGTAAAAATTGCTCTCTGCACCGATACCAAGATAATTTAAACCAACATTTTATACTGTAGATATATATGTCACATCCACATCGCGTTATTGTACATTTCGCGAAATGGAACAGTGGTTTCTCCACTTCATGTAATTACACAATATGGATGATATTTCGTGAAATGGATACCTAAACTATCATTGACGGAACTTGTTCATATAGCAAAACTTAAAAAAACTTTAATTTCTATATACATATTATAATATATTATTATTATACATTACAAATATTATAATACTATTTTGATCTTACTATCCTATAGCATAATACATTACAATTATTTTTAAGTAAATGTTTTACAAACTGGTACTTTAATACTATTATGTTTATCGTCATTTGGATGTCCATATCTAGCTGTTTGCTTGGAGTGACAAAAATTCTTATCTGTTCTATCATAAACGACCATTGTCATATTATTAAAGGACCAGTTTTTAAAACATTTACTTAAAAATAATTATAATGTATTATGCTATAGGATAGTAGGATCAAAATAGTATTATTATATTTGTAATGTATGATAATAATATATTATAATACATATATAGAAATTAAAGTTTTATTAAGTTTTGCTATATGGACATCCAAATGACGGAACAAGTTCCGTCAATGATGGTTTAGGTATCCATTTCACGAAATATCATCCATATTGTGTAATTACGTGAAGTGGAGAAACCACGGTTCCATTTCGCAAAATGGATGCAAACGTTGTCCATTTCGCGAAATGTAAAATAACGCGATGTGGATGCGACATATATACTATTTTTTCTCGTGGTATAATATTTTTTTAAATAAATATGTATATTTACGTATATTATACCTATAACGACTAAAAGTGTTAAACGTTTTTCAAAGATCCTATCATATTCCGCTCAAAATGCTAAATTAGCCAATAAATTAATATTATTATTTTCTGAATCACCTATATGATATTATATATTATACACATCATACAGTAAATAGAATAAATATAAATTACACAATCCAAGAGCTACCTTTTATTTAAATGCAATTCCTAATAAGTGATAAGAAATATGAAGCACAAATATTGTCGTGATATTTTATAAGTAATGGGTTGTACTAATGTATAAAGAAAAAGAATCGTTAATGGATTGCTGTTTTCATAAAAAAATATTTTTTTGTTTTTATACATTTAGTCTATATTTTTAATTTTTATCATAATATATCATATCTCTATTTTTTCAAGTAAAAAATAGGTTTAAGCTGTAAGCATAGTGGTTAATTATATTTTACAATTAAAATGTTTATCCTACGAAAAATCGTTTTTTTTTTAATATCGTGTATATATTGTTTACATAATATGACACATATTTTATCTAAGTTTTTTTTATATATACTCTCATGGATACATGCATAGACGTATAGTACCTGAATGTATTTATGAATTTTTTGATAAACTATCATGATGATAATATGTAACACATAACACCAACCGTATTTTTATACATAATCTGAAATAAAAAATAATGAATACAAATAGTTATATTAGTTATAACTAGTAATTTATAACATTAATTGAATAATGGTATTGATAATACCTAATGATAGGTACTACAATTATTCACGACCGGAAAAAATTTTAAAGTTAAATATTTAAGGGAATATATCAACATGCTAACATTAAAATTATTTATATATCGCATAGTTTTTTTTTTTTTTTTTTTAATAGATTCAATTATTACATGAATATAAAAATTACATAATAAACTTATAGATTATTTACCTTCTAAAAGCAATGCTTGTGTTGAAGGTAGAGAGCGACAAATTACTTACAGATAGTAATTAAATAATATAAATACAAACAAAAGAATAATACTTAAATAGAGTAAACATATTATATAACTACCCCATTGACAATATTAGCCAGTCATTAACAGTTTTTTTGAAATTTTTATGATTATTTATTATATTCTTCTTAATAATAGGTATTTGGCATGGAATTAAAATAAATAGGTCCCAGGTAGTCAACGAATTTTTGACCAAAAGATTTTTTTAAATATAACACTTTAACATCGTGTGCTAGATGTTCCCTTTTTGTTTTTCCATTTTTTTTAGTTTATGTTTTTACCAACCCATAAATTTTTTTAATAGTTAATCCACAGGTAATACATTTAATAATTTAAAGTTTTGACTTGTTGAACCTTCAAGAGTAGGTTTCTGAAGGCATATTCGAACAATTTGTCTGTGTTGAATAGATAAAGGTTTTAGAGCATTAGCAGAAAGGCCTCCCCAAATAAGTAGACTGTATTGCAATAATGCTTGATATAATGCTAGATATACTGTTCGAACAACATGTATTGGTACTACCACTCGTAATTTATAAAAGTTATAACTTATAGTACGTAAACGCATTAATAAATTGTTTACGTGTAGATTCCATCTTAAATTCTTATCATAAATTAGACCTAGATAACGAATACTAGAGACCCTTAATAACGTTTTACATTTTATTTCTTTACATGAGTTATTATTATCACAGACATGAATTTTTAATGTATCAAAGTTTTCCTCTCTATCATTAATCATAAAGTTCATGAACATCGTTTTATCGTAATTTATCGATAGTTTTCTATGGTTAAGAAAATCGACTATTCTTTTAAACCCTTTAGTAGCTTTAATACGTGCATCAACCCATGTGTTGAAGAGTAGGCATGTATCGTCAGCATAAGAAGTTATAAGTTTAAATTTTTAAGTTACAGATACTATTTATATACAAAATAAATAAAACGGGACCCAATACACTACCTTGTGGAACTCCACAGTTTACTACCATTTCATTACCAATAAAATTATTTATTCACACTATCTGTCTTCTGTCATCCAAATAACTTTTAAGCCAATCTAAACTTAAAGAATTAATACCAAATTCAGGCAAAATATTTAAAAGTTCTGTGTGATTCACCGTGTCGAACGCTTTGGCTAGGTCCAAAAATATAGCCATTACTTTCTTATCATCATCAAGTGCAGAATTTATAAAACGTGTGACGTTGTATAATGCGTTTTCCGTACCTAATCCTAATACTATACTATACCTAATTTTTTTTTTTGAAGCGTCGGTAAAAAAATTTTGGATGACCAAAAAAACTTGAAAATTTAATACAAGTTTCCTTATGAGTTGTTATTGTTTTAGCTAAAAAAAATTAAAAATTGTTAGTCAAAATTTTTTTTTTTAAGCGATTATAGTTCAAATTTTTACGAAATCTGTCGAAAACGCGAAAATTTGCAAGTAATTTTGTAGTTGAAAAATCATAAAATTGTTTGTGTTTATAACTTAGGACTAAAAATACAACACTAAGTTTTCCTTTAAGTAGCTATAGAGAAAACTCGAAATATCACTATAGGAACAATTTTAAGTGCGTTTAAATTTTAAATTTTTACGAAATAGCGTAACGATAACGATTTATCCTCAAACGAATTTAAATATTTGTTATTATTCAAAAAGTATAAATCGTAGACACATAAAAATTATACCAGTTATTTAGATTGGCATTTTCTTTACATGATTTAATTTTCAAAATATTTTGACTTTTTTTGAGATATTTATAGACAACTGAAATTTTCAATTTTTCAGAAATTTTTTTTCGAAGTGTCGATAAAAATTTTTTGGCCCTATCAAAATACTTGAAAATTTAATACAGAGTTTATCATAAGTTAGTCTTATAATGATTAAAAAATTATAAGAATACATAGGCACAATTTTTTTTTATAATCGTTTATAGTTCAAATTTTTACGAAATCTGTCGAAAATGCGATAATTTGCAAGTAATTTTGAAGTTGAAAAATCATAAAATTTTTTGCGTTTATAACTAAGGATTAAAAATACAACACTAAGTTTTCCAAAAGTTTTCCTTCAAGTAGCTATAGAGAAAACTCGAAGCATCATTATAGGAAAAAATTTTAAGTGCTTTTGAATTTTAAATTTTTACGAAATAGTGTAACGATAACGATTTATCCTGAAACGATTTTAAATATTTATTATTATTCAAAAAGTATAAGTTGTAGATACTTGAAAATTTTACCAGTTATTTAGATTAGCATTTTCTTTACATGATTTAATTTTCAAAATATTTTGAGTTTTTTTGAGATATTTATAGATGACTGAAATTTTCAATTTGTCTGAAAATTTTTTTTTGAAATGTCGATAAAAATTGTTTGGCCCCATCAAAATACTTGAAAATTTAATACTGTTTCGGAATATAATGGACTGTATGGGAAAATTGGTAAGTTAAGGTGAGGGTGACTGGTGGTAGTAAATTAACACGGTATTTTTATATGGTTGAATGCCGGAATGACGGCCTACTATTTAAAATGATAAACGCTAATAATTAATAGCAATAAATACAATATTTAAACTTACAATCTATCGGGGCACAATGGGGCTGGCCAGCCGGTGAATACTAATTAATACGGAAACTGGTTGTAACAGGACCAAATATAATTCACAATATGGATAATAATAAAATAACAAAATAATGGTATAAAAACCGGGTGATCCGTGATACGGCGACGAGGTTGGTAAGGTGTGGTGGATGCCCGCTGGAAAATGAAGGTATGGTAATCGGACAAGGCGGTATAACAAAATAACGGTGCTGGTGGTTTTTTTTACAAACATTTAAATTTTAATTTCGACAACATACGTAAAAACCAGGAAAATTCGCAAATTATTTTAAGCTAGAAATTCTAAAAAAATTTTCTTTTTAAATTTAAGATTTGAAAATTTTTAATAATCTACAATATGTCTTAGACAAATAAACTGTCATCGTTCAGAATCGTTTTTCGTATACAATGATACCTATCATTGCATTCAAATTTAACCTACCCTAGTCAGAGGTCCACCCCACCCCCTAATGTACAGCAGAGCGATACCCACTTACCCGCTTTTTACATATTATATTTTATAATTACATTTTTCTCTTACTATGTTAATTTACATTTCATAGACACTAACTTACGTAATTGTTATTGTAACCCGATTAATTATTAAACAAATGTATTTACATTTATTATTATCATATTTTGCTTACTATGCTAACTGAAATATAAAGTTTACCGACACTGATTTTTTTTATTTTAACCTATTTGTATACATTTTTAAGTATCGCTTAATTTCTTTTATTTATTGAATTTCGCCGTTTTACTTATTAACTATGGTTTTTTCTTAACTTAATTCTTACGTACTAACATCACTTATTTTGATAAAAATTCATTAAGGCCTAATACAACATATTATACCAAATTTATAAGCTGATTTTATAGATTAATACTTATTAGTTATTATGTATTTATGTATTGTACTTCTTTTCCCACCAGGAATTAATAATAATAATATCTGTTGAATGTAAACAACACACCCTATAGTATGTAGATTATAAGTAAAATTATTCATACTGTAGTACAGCAGACGCTGAATAGGCATTTTGTATTACTAGCATATTCGTTCTATGTAGTAGCCGGTAGGACGATTAGTCGTTGTTTTATGTTACGCCTCGGAGCACTATATATAGTATATAACTATAGTTATTCGTATATTATTATATCTGATCTTATTATAATTTGACTTTAGCTTCTATGTGTCTGATGTTGGTATACTTCAATAATAACAATATTAAGGTGGGTGGCCCATGCCTATTATCCTTCAGTAAATTTCTTAGTGCACAATCACTCCAAAAGTGAGACTTGTAATATTGAGTCTTTTTAATGACTAGGTAAGAGGTAACTAAAGTACCTATAGTTATATATAGCTGTTTCTAAGAACAAAGTTCATAATTTAACTACACGAAATTGTCTAGTTTTCGTAATGATGTTTAATCTGTCATATTATTATATTATTATTATTTAAAATAAACGTCAAACAATATTTATAATTTGTTTGTTATATTTAAAATACAACATGGTGTCAGGTGTTGATTCATTATGGGTCGAAAAAAGAAGGATCAAGCAGATAAATCTGGATCACAACATAATGAGTCAATAAACGAGCAGCAACAAACCACGTGCACTGATGCTCAAATTTCTACGAACACAATTACGATGTCATCAGGTCTTATTGGTAATGTAAGTCAACTATCCTTAGATGGAAATTTATGTCAAAATTGGTCTGATTGGTTACAAGAGTTCAACATTTATTTGATTGCGAGTGGCTATGATAGTCAGCCAGAAATACGTAAAATATCAATATTTTTACATTTTATTGGTAAAGCTGCTTTAAAAATCTATAATTCATTTAATGTTAACATTAAAGAGTTGACATTAGACAATCTAATATTCAAATTTAATGAATATTTTATTCCACGTAAAAATGTTACTGTGGAACGCCATACATTTTTTACGCGCTACCAATTACCTGATGAAAGTATTAATGAATATGTAGCAGATTTAACAAATAAAAGTATGTCATGTGAATTTGAGTCTTTACGAGAAAGTCTAATAAAAGATATGTTAATCTGTGGTCTGAATACAAATAATATTAAAATTAAACAATGTCTATTAAAAGAAGATGATCTTACATTGGAAAAAGCATTGAAAATTGCTACGTCTATGACGTTGTCACAACAAAGAATTAAGCAACTGGATGTCATGGATGGGAGTAATGAATCAGTCAAAGAAGTATTAGCAGTCCAATCAAAAGAAAAGTTCAAAAGTCGAGGTCGTCATCAAGGGTCGTATGGTCATCAGAATCGTCAGTCAACATCTTCAGATAAGAATAATCAAACTCGTGAGTCATCGCTGTCCAGTCAATCGTCAAAGAACAAAAGAGAAAGTTCAAAGAAGTCGTACGGTAACAATAATAATTTTAATTCTACATGTAGTCGTTGTGGTCAAAGTCATAAATTTTCATGTCCCGCCAAAGGTATCAAATGTCATAAATGTAATTTGTTTAATCATTTTGCTAAATATTGTAAGACAAAGATGGTTAATCAGGTGACACTTGATAATAATAATTCTAATGATGATAATTTACTTTTTATTGGTTCTATAACTAGTCATAATAAAAATGATGTTTGGCAAATTGTCTTACAAATTAATAATAGAGATGTAAATTGTCAGTTAGATACAGGTGCGCAAGCTAATATAATGTCAATTGAAATTTTTAAAAAAATGAATATTTCTGTCAGTAGTATTAAAAAACAATCTAATGTAAAATGAATGGCTTTTAACTCCAATAAGATATCCACTTTAGGTAAAAGCACTATTAAATGTTTTTATAAACAAAAATATTACTTAATTGATTTTTACATTGTTGATTTTTCATGCAATACTATACTAGGGTTAGAAACTTGTAATAATCTTAATTTAATATCTAGAATTAATCTCATAAATAATAATAAAGATATTTCTATTTTAAATGAGTATGAAGATTTATTTGAAGGTCTAGGATGTCTACCAATTACTTATCACATTCATTTAGACACTAATATTCAACCTAAAATTGATCCTCCTAGGAGAGTTCCATTTAAAATTTATGATAAATTAGAATCTGAACTGAAAAATATGGTCAATATGAAAGTAATAGAAAAAGTAAATGCACCAACGTCCTGGGTAAATTCTATAGTTATAGTTATTAAAAAGAATAACAAACTTCGAATATGTTTAGATCCGAGAAATTTAAATAAGGCTATAAAACGTTCACACTATCCACTTCCTAGTTTTGAAAATGTTAAATCTAGATTAAATGGTTCATGTTATTTTTCTACTTTGGATGCTAGCTCTGGTTTTTGGATGGTACCTCTTGATGAGGAAAGTGCTAATTTATGTACATTTAACACACCCTTTGGTAGGTATAAATTTATTAGACTTCCTTATGGTTTAAATTGTGCATCAGAAGTTTTTCATAGAGTAATGACTGAACATTTTTCTGATATTGATGGTGTATTTTTATATGTTGATGATCTTATCATATATGCTAAAAATAAAGAACAACATGATTTTATATTAAAAAAGGTATTTGAAAGAGCCCGTCAAATTAATATTAAATTTAATAAAATAAAATGTCATATAGGTGTCCAAGAGGTAAAATTTTTAGGACATATTTTTAATAAAAATGGTGTTCAACCAGATGACGAAAAAGTCAAAGCTATAACTAATTTACCATCACCAAAATGTGTAAAAGACTTACAAAGGTTTCTAGGCATGATTAATTACCTAGGTGCATACATACCTAATTTAGCTGCCGAATCAACCATTTTGCGAGATTTGTTAAAAAAAAATTCATTGTGGCAGTGGGATGAAAATTATGAAAAAGCATTTTCTCATTTGAAAAATTTAATATCAAAATTTCCTGTTTTAAGTTATTTTGACTGTTCAAAACCTATAACGTTATCAGTTGATGCTTCACAAAATGCTGTAGGTGCAGTTTTACTGCAAGATAGTAAACCTTGTGCTTATGCTTCTAAATCGTTAACTGAAAGTCAACAAAATTTGCTCAGATAGAAAAGGAATTATATGCGATAATGTTTGGTTGCACTAAATTTCATCAGTATTTATATGGTCAAACAATTACTGTGCAAACTGACCATAAGCCACTAATTACATTATTTACAAAACCTCTTCATTCTGTACCTGTCCGTCTCCAACGTATGATGCTCAAACTACAATCTTATGATCTAAAAGTTACATTTGTTCCTGGTAAATTACTAATAATTGCTGATACTTTGTCTAGAGCAGCACTTCAAATAACTGAAGTTGATGAAATTGAAGATGATATAATCTTAAATGTTCAAAATTTAATTTCAAATATAGCAATTTCAAAAAATAAATTAGATTTGATCAAAAAAGAAACACAAAATGATTTGGTATGTAAAAAACTTAGTGAAGTTATACAAAGTGGGTGGCCAGAAAATAAAAATTTGATTGAGGAAATTATTAAACCCTATTGGTCTTTTAAAGAAGATTTATGTGTAATTGATAACTTATTATTTAAAAATAAAAGTTTGCTTATACCTAAAAATTTAAGACCAGAAATGTTAAAAATAGTTCATGAGGGTCATATGGGAATTGAAAGATGTAAAAATTCAATAAAAGATTTAATATTTTGGCCTAACATAAATTCTGATATAAAAAATATTGTTGAAAATTGTGAGGTATGCATGAAATATAGAAATAATAATTCTAAGGAACCTTTAATACCACATGATATACCTCAAATACCTTGGTTTAAATTAGGAACTGATATATTTCACTTTGATAATAAAATATATTTATTAGATGTAGACTATTATTCTAAATTTATAGAAATTGCACATTTAACATCAGGATTTACAAGTATTTCTGTTATTCAACATCTAAAATCAATGTTTGCTAGATTTGGAATACCATTTTCAATAGTGTCTGATAATGGCCCACCATTTAGTTCATTAGAATTTAAACATTTTATGTCTGAATGGGATATAGAACATATTACTTCAAGTCCAAATTATGCTCAATCGAATGGTTTAGCAGAAAGATCAATACAGTCAATAAAGAAATTACTAAAAAAATGTAAAGAAAGTAAAACTGATATATATATAGCTCTAATGCATAATCGAAATTCTCCTAAAGGAAATTTGTGTTCTCCATCTCAACTATTAATGTCAAAATCAATTCGATCAAAATTACCTGTTCCCATAGATAACTTAAAACCTAAATTAACTGAATTAAGTGATTACCAAAATAAAATAAAAATAAAAACAGACAAAGTAACTAATTATTATAATAAAAAAACAAAAAATTTAACACCTCTTGCAGTAGGTGAAAAAGTTTTATTTAAATTAGTACCCAGTGGTCCTTGGATTAACGGTAAAGTTATTCAAATTTGTAAATATCCTAGATCTTATGTTATTGAAAGTGAAAAAGGTGGCAATTATAGAAGAAATAGAAAACATTTATTTACTTGTGCTTTAACCAATTCTAAAACTAATAATTATGAACAACCTAACTTAAATTCAAACATAGATAAAAAATCTACTCGTTCTGGTAGAATAATAATTAAACCTAAACGGTTAGATTTATAAGCCATTATTATTATGAAGTAATTACATATTATACTAATTGTTTGTTTTACTATATATTTTATAACTATGTTATTTTGTTATTTCTCTTGTATTATTATTATATTATATATTTTCTATTGTATTATGTATTAATAAGGTAAAATTGTTTTATTACTATTTTTAATTAATTTACAAATAATGTTTTATGTTAATAACATTGTATTATTATTATTAATAATTATTATATTCTTATTTCTTATTATATTACATTAAAAAAAAAAAAAAAAAAAAAAGAAGAAAGATGTTGTGTTAAGGTAACACTAATGGTAACACTGTACTTAGAGTACTTGTTATCATATTCTTTTGTCCGTTACGACGTTACTCCGTGGGTAAGTCATTCTCGAGTAGTCTCGTCTCACTAGTTATTAAGTTGTCTAGTTTTCGTAATGATGTTTAATCTGTCATATTATTATATTATTATTATTTAAAATAAATGTCAAACAATATTTATAATTTGTTTGTTATATTTAAAATACAACAGAAATAAGATAGAAAATCTAATATTTCTTACAAACATCAATCACGTAAAAAAAAAACGCAATAAATGATAATATACTCGTACGTAAAATACACGTAAAAAAAATAAAAAGCAACGCTTTACATTTCCCACGGACGAGGCAGGCGTTGAAATATTCATTCTGATTTGATAGTTTTAATTATATCACCTAAATAAATACTGTAGTGAAATGTGATTATGTAAAATAGTACAAAATAAAATGGCACAGTTTAGCAGTACCAGGAGGTATTCATGTACATTGTACACATTAAACACAAAAGCCAAACATAATTAACACAAACATAATTTATTCCACTTATAATTATGAATATAAATTATAAAATTGTGCAAATATACAATATATTATTTAGTTATTATAATATTCTCATACAGGATAATGTTCACGCATTTTGCACCTCTCAAAGTCACCTATGTAATTATATGTGGTTATGAACTCGTGATCTTATTTTATGAATAGGTGTATAATAATTCATAATAATAAATAATATTATAATATAATATTCCCAAGCATCATTTGTGATCATCAAGACGACATTTTTACAGGATAAGTTGTACACGCATCGCAAGTGATACTTCATTAGTTGTATTAGTACACTGATTAAAAATTCTATACAGTTTTGATTTAAATAAATCTGTCGGTAAGTGATTTGATATTGAGATATTTGATATTTTTCTCTCTATTCTTATATATCGTTTGAATTATCATGCTGTAACATGACAGTGTGTCATCGAATGCTTTTCTTTGCAAGATCTTCATATTACTAGTTTCGATCTGCGGATGATAAATACGTATTGTAATCAATAATTACATGATATAAATTAACTCCACCACCGGGGCGTTTCGTTTCTTTGATATATTTAGGTACGTAAAATCATTGTGTACATAAAACGGTTCTGAGCGAATGTTGTATATCAGCATATAATATAATTTAGTATAATATCTTCAGTTATGATACTTTTGTTATTAAAGTAATTCATCTTACTATTATGAATTAGTACTGCAGTAAGTTAAACTTATTTTTGCGAAAAAATTGAAATTGAAAATATCATTGAGAGTATAAAATATAGTAATATATAATAAAAGTTTCAAGTACCCAGGAATGATATTTTTTAATTACAACAAAACAACTAAAACCGTTATTTATTTTAAGTATTTAATTCCAAGCTAGTTTGAACTTAAGATGTCCATAAAGCATAAATAAAAACCCATAATTAAATATATTTTAAATTTCTTGGTAACAATATAAACTTATTACGTGGGAATTTTATAAATTAATTTTAAACATTTTATAAATTTTAAATACTTGGAATATAGTTTGCAAATTTTCTAACTGATAAATTTTGTATTTTTGTCAACATTTTAACATTAAATTATTCTTAAAAAAATAGTGCGTATATAATTTTAATACTGTTTAACTACTATTGAACAATACATAAGCGTAAGACGATGTATCGCATATTAAATCACTTAAACGTAATAAACAAAAACATTATTAATGAGATTTATAGAAAGAAAAAAATTAAATTCTCAAAGTCTACATTAATACTCGTAATTCAAATAAACATACCCCTAAAGGTAATACGATGTATATAGCTATAAAAAATTTCATAACCACTGTAATCATAAACTTAACTAAATACTTCACGTCAAATAACTGTCTTAAATTTATTGAATTAATTTAAGGATTTGAAATCAACCATGAATTTTATGAAGATAATTCAATACTACCAACGGTTCTGGAAGCAAATATTTATGTACTTAGCACTCATATGGGTCGTTTTCTTTTTTACAACTTTTTACTTCGAGGGCAAAAAATACGTTGACGATGATCAAACGCTTGCCATAGTACTTCAACATATCGACGAGTTACACAGAACCAACATGGAACTGATAGCAATGAAGAACAACCTAAATCAAAAGTAAGTCATGCTGCAGTTGTATTTAATTACTTTTTTTCCATCGTGGTAGTAATCAATATGTATATAATATAAAATATTATCTTACATATTCAGAGTTTGGAAGATATTCGCTTAAGAGGACGTCATGATACCCGCATGCGTGTTTATTCTGTTTTACAAGTGCGTAGCATAGCATTGAGATTTACAAAAATTTTCAATTTTAAAATATTTATAACTCGCTTCAAAATTAAAATGTAGTAAAATGCCAATAAGGTCGTCCAAACTATATTCTTACTTTTAAATTCACTCTATATAGTGTGAATAAATTCACAGGTCGATTCACTCTAACTCTTATACCAACGGAGCAAACCTTGATCTGCTGAGCGTAAAATTTGTTATGTTACGCACTTGTAAGATGGAGACAACACATGTGGATATCACGTCCTCTTAATTTGTGTGTCTCGTTAAGAAGTATTAAAATATAATATTAAAGTAAATATTCGTGATATCGTTGACTGCATTTTATCCGTTTACGATATTTGTTTCTGATTTTTAATTCCACAAAAACCTTAAAAAAATCGCAGTGTCACATTTATTCCGTGCATTCAATTTTTATTATACGACGCGCGGCAACACACAATCTGTATTAATTGGTGTCTACGGATAGATGTACGAAAATAATCGTAATTTTAAACATATAACATACAATCCATCAAACAACCTTAGAACAAAAATATTATATTTGTATTAATAAAACGGAATATAATATTATTACGAAGAAAAAACAGTACCACTGTTAATAATAAAATATCGTAATATGAATAATTATTTAGTTTAATGTGTTATACAATAGTATAAAAGTTGTAATAATCATTTATGTTTATGTTTTATGTTTTTAGATTGAGACTCAACGAAAAAAAAGTAGGTACACATGTTATGTTATTTATTACATCGTGCAGTACTATTATCTTAGATTTTAATCGTAGAAATACACATAATATTATGTACCAACAGATGTTCGCATTGTTTGATGTTTTAAAAAGTTTTTATTTCTCTTTTTCTTATATTTTGAATATTATTATACCAAATACATAGTTTCTAAATACATTTTATATTTTATTTTTCCTCGTATTTTCATACTTCTCTATGATATTATTGTACTAACCAAAACTAGGGGCCAATTGTGTGAACTAACTTGCGGGTACTATTATTTTATAATTCCAAATTTCCGAAACCGTTTACAAAATATGAGTTTAACATGTTCAACAGAAACTTAAAAGTGAAAATATAATAAAAGATCAACACCGTTCTATTTATTTAAAAACTTCAATATATCTGAATTGAAAACACAAATCAATAAAACGTTAAATATATATATTTTGTTACAATTAAAGCCCAATGACAAATTACAATTTAGAAAATTAGCTTTGTATTGTCTCAGGATAACATGTTTTAAAGCAGAATCGAACCAATCCACGTCGTAAAATAATAATATACCTATGTCAATATTAATTGCTCACCTTACTGCAGATGATGGACAAATGGAAAATTATAAACGGCCCGTCTGAAGGATACGAAGTGTTACGTCGCCGAATTTATTCAAACACAAAAGAATTTTGGTACTACGTAAGTTTTTCGTTACAATCGTTGGCTAACGAAATCAAAGATTTGGAACCGACAATTTCTCATATGAAAACAATGGTCGACGAACACTATAGATCATTATTGAGAGACGTAGCGAAACTGGCCGATGTCGATGGTTATTCACAGTGGAGGTGGAAAGAATTTGACTATTTGAGTAAACTAGTCGAAAAGAGAATTCAACATACGCAGAATCCACCCGACTGCTCCAAAGCTAAAAAGCTCCAGTGCAATTTCGTTAAGACTTATTGTGGATATGGATGTCGCGTGCACCATTTTGTCAAGTGCTTGGTTGTCGCCTACGCCACTGAGAGGACAATGATTATAGGCACTCCTAAAAAATGGGAGTTTACTAGCAAAGGATTTGAAAATATATTTTTACCACTTAGCGACACGTGTACATCGAACGACGGTGAAACAGTTTCACTTTGGCCTGGTAAGTTAAATGTTTGTAGTGATAAATTAAACTCACACAAATATTTTACTCTTACGTATTCGATTAAAATTAATATTAATGATACCCAAATATTTACTTCATACATTTTTTATAATTTTTTTTAACAATTACTATTAAATTTACTTATACATGCTGTTGGAGCAAGACTGTCCAGCAAGGTTGGCAACTCTGTTGCGCGGTGCCGGACTGTGTCGTCTAACAGTTGCCGGCTCAGAAGCGTCTAAACACTCTAAACCATAGACCTTATACTTATATGAGTATAAGGTCTATGCTCTAAACACAGGAATGGTGCAATGATAGTACACATCCGCGTGTACAAATAATTCGCAAAACTGTCTTATCAGGTATTCGTGGTTATCACACAAGCTGAACCCGTGCACTTCGTAGCCCGTTAAAAATCCTATCTCTTTTATGGTCCATAGTTCATATTGTGTGTTAAATTCATTTTATGTGATGATGCTAGCAGTATATTTTTATACATAATGATAGATAGTGGTTAAAATATATTATAATCTTACAACGATATTCAATTCCGTATATCATTATGTAATTTTCTTCGTTTTTTCAATATAATGTTGACAATTTAAATATTCAATTCAATGATATTTAGGCATAACACTTTCTAACTTAGCATATCTTCTGCCCATATGTTTAATAAAATTCTGTACCAAATTTTGTCGCAATCGGTCCAGCTGTTTAAGAATGTATATTATAGGACTAACAGATAAATATGTATAACTATCACTATTAACACAGAACATTTAAAAACCGCTTATAATCACCGTCACTAAAGCAGTAAAGCAACCATTAGTAGTATGTATTTGTATGTTCACAGCCAGCTTTTACGAGGTAAAAAAAAATGTTCAAGCGAAAATGTTCCACTCCGAGAACACCGATTTACCGCGTAGCAAAATACAGTGATTACACAAAATTGTCCGTCTATTTGCCCCTTGCACAAAAATTTTTACCGCATCAACTATTTTTTTTATTAGATTTTCAGTTTTTTTAAATTTTTATAAATAAAGTTTATTAAATAATTTGTGTTCTTTACTTGAAATATTATTTTTATACAATTTAGTGATATTTGATTGAAAAATTAAAAAAACAGAAAATCTAATAAAAAAATAGTTGATGCGGTAAATATTTTTGTGACAATTTTGTGTAATCACCGTATTGTGTTACGCGGTAAATCGGTGTTCTCGGAGTGGAACATTTTCGGCTTGAACAATTTTTTTACCGCGTAAATGCTGGCAGTGAACATACAAATACATACTACTACCATTTATAAATAAACAAAAATGCCCCTCCTAAAAATAAATCCAGCTGCTCTCGAGAGCACTTGTTTGTTTAAATGGTTGCCTTTGATTACCAAAAAATATTAATATTATTTATTTTATTTTTTACTGGGCAGATGGCACCACTTTAATTTCATCACACCTTCATCATATTTCTCTAACCCGATAACTTTCTCAATTTTTTCATCCGTAAGAACCTTCTCCTGGCAATTACGACCCAAACAAAAAAAGAGTGAGCGAAATCGGTTCAGCCGTTCTCAATTGATGAATTGTTATACATTTTTGTCTCCATTTTTATATATATATATATATATATATATATATATATATATATATATATATATATATTATTTTTATCTGCTAGAGGGCGCCACCGGTGTAACTCAGTTTTTGTCTCTAAATCTCTAACTCACAGGAGTTAGGTCCATAATTTATGCTATAGACCCGATCCCCGACATTCTCTATCATTTAAAAAAAATTTGAGCCAAATCGGCCCAGCCGTTCTCAACTGATGCAATTTCGAATTTTTTTCTCCATTTTATTTAGGTAATAGTTAATTTAGTTAGTTAATAATAAATAAATAAATAATAATAATAATAAGTTAATAATAATAAATACAAAGTTAAATAAAACTATAAAAGTTAGTAGTCATTGATTGTCACAACCTTAGATAAATAATAATAATAATATTAAGACACAAAATTAATTATTTGTACGTTAATAGTTAGGTACTATAACTATATGGTATATGAATAAAATGTAGAATCTAATGTTCTTTAAAATATCAATGTTCAACATCTTGTTCTTTTAAAATATTCAATTTCTTATTTAAAAACAATATTATTTGTTTATTTATAGATAGTCTATGAAACTTATTCAAATGATCTATCAGTAATGTCTTCTTCGAAAAATTAATATCGCAATCATTACACTGAGACAATTTTAACTTTATTTCACCTGATTGACATTTTTAAATTTTTTATGTCTATTTAATGAAAATTTTGTTGAAAATCCAATTTCACAATTAAAATTCATTTTATAAAAATTAAAAAAAAAAAATTTAAAAGAGTTTATTTGGACTATGACTGGCTAGTTTTAAATTAATTGGATATTTTTATTTTTATGCTAGTCATGCCTTTTATGATAAAAAAAAATCCTTCTAAATGAAGCTTAATCATTTTATTTATAAACTTTTAACTATTAAGTTAATAACACCTAATGAGATTACATTGTACAAATTCGAATTTACCGCTCTTATTATGTTTTATTACTGATTACAAAATACCAGTTACCAAACCTGGTATTTACAATGTTTGACCACGCGCATGCGTACTATCATTGCACCATTCTTGTGTTTAGACCTCAGATCATATATCGTATACTGGCCCACGCCATCCCCCACACATTCCACCAGCACCGCGTGCCACGGGCCCTCACCACGCTGACCCCCATTTCACCCCACACGCTAATCAGATGCCTCCGTGACATTTAACCATCACCGGTGGCACCATCTGTTTTTTTTTTCTTGTTAAATCGCTACATGGAGGCCGAACTGTTTTCACATTGCTTAGCCCCCATGTAACATCGTTTATTTATAAAAAACAATATAAATATTTACACAAATGATTAGTCATAGCAGTCTGGGGATACCCATTCCACAGCAATCTGGTATATATGCGAATATCCCTATCCTGTTATGACTTTACAAATCAATACATCATAAGTAGGGACAAGCAGGGTTAACCCGCTATATCCCCTAACATCAGTTTTATATACAAATACATTTTTCCCCTTTCAATTATCTTCTCGGGCCGACAGTCCGCCACCCTAGACATCGCGTTCTGCCCGTCTTCTCGGACCGGACTGAGCCAGCCATCCTGGACATCTCGTTCTGCGATCATCTTCATAAGCCGGCCTAAGCCCGCCGCTTTCGAATCCCGTGCTGTTATTATCCAACTGCTTCTGCGGCCTGTCGAGCCCTCTCCTCCTCTTCCTTGACGGTAAGGATGTTTTCTACCATCTTGTAGAAGAGTCTGAGGGTTTCTTCAGCGTCGTAGAGTAAAATCGCCCTTTGTTGGCAGTAAAATCGCCCTTTGTTGGCAGTAAAATCGCCCTTTGTTGGCAAAAATCGCCCTTTGTTGGCAAAATCGCCCTTTGTTGGCAAAATCGCCCTATGTTGGCCCGGTGGCACCATCTATCCACCGATTCTGTAACGCGGTTTATTAATACTAGTATTATGAATATTTATAATATGTATATATATTATAAATATTATAAAAGTGCATGAAAAATGAATATTGGTCAGAAAATTAGAAAATTCTATTTTTGATGAAGTAGATATCGCCCATTTTATACCACAATAACACAAACGTAATGAGTAATGAGCTATTTTGTTGAATTTACTATTCACTTTCATAATATTATAGGCAACGAAACCATCCAAGTAATAAACTACAACTTACCCACACCCGAACACGCTGCCAAGCATTTAAATCCGCCCTACATTCCGGTCGTATTGCCTGAGGACTTAGCTAAACGAATAAACGTCTTGCACGGCGATCCTGCTGTATGGTGGATAGGACAGTTCTTTAAATACATCTTCCGGCCGCAACCATCCACTACCAGAGTATTTGACGAATTTGCCAAGCGAGTGAATTTCAAAAAACCAATTGTCGGGTAAACATTTTTATATTACATAACCATGATATTACAATATGTATAGAAACATTAAATTAAAACCAATATTTATATAAATATTACTGTATTTGCATAAAATGTTATCTTAGGTAAGACTGATCACAGTTAAGAGTCAATTCTATATATTATTATAAACTAATAAGAACGTCGTTATACCCGAATCCTGAGATGGTTTGAGTACACAGTTGTTGATGAAGTACACTCAATTTTCAATTTTCAATAAGTTCCTATTGTAATCACTCATAAATGAAAATCTTAGTTTATTCGGATAACAGTTATCTTTATAACACTAATTAAAAATAACTTATATTAAATATATTCTTAACTAAATATTGTAATGAAAACTTTAATTTGGATACAAAGTGATAAATATTCATTTTTATGTATTTATAATCATTTATATATTCCAAATGTATGTTATCATTCTTAAAAAAAAAAAAAAAAAAACATGAACATGAACATTTATGACGAAGAAATATAGAAAATAATTGGTGTTTCGTTATTTTATAAATAATCAAAACATATGCGATAACATCAAAAAAACTAAGAAATAGGTATGTCCTTAAAAACAGAATTTTTTCAGCATTAAAATAAAACTAGTATTGTGAGTCGAATAGACGATTTTGTCTTACATTTATTAATAACAGTTAAATGGGGGACGCCCTATTCATGACGCCAATAGCCAAATGTGTTCATTAGCTTTGAGTCGAATAAACGACGACTACTGTTGTACTTTCAAACCATAACTAGATACGTCACGTGGCTTTATAGATATAGCCTATATGTAACTGGTGTTACGGATATCTATAAAATTAAGTGTTTTTGTTCAGTGTGCATATCAGACGATCCGACAAACTCTTCGTAGAAGCTTCGTTCCACAAACTCGAAGAATATATGTATCACGTTGAAGAATATTACAAACTCAAGGAATTAAACGGCGAATACTACACGAAACGAATTTATTTGGCAACTGACGATGCAACACTGTTTAATGAAGCTCGACTTAAGTGTGTTTCAAATTTTCAAGTTAATACTTCGTTATTATAATACTTACATTTATTTGAAAATGATGTAAATAATAAATCGTGTTTAATTAGATATCCTGAATACGATATTATCGGAGATCGACAAATATCCAAAACTGCAGGGATCCTTAGTAAACGAGAGTTGGACAGTTCGATTATGAATATCATCACCGATATATATTTTCTATCTCATCACTGTGACTACTTAGTTTGTACTTTTTCGTCAAATGTATGTCAAATTGTATTTCCTCTAAATCATTATTCATTATCATTTATCAATAATAATTATATATTAAGGTTTTGCATCCAAATTAACTCAAGAACTCAAAATAGTTACAAATATACTTATTGATTACAAATCTTACAACTCAAATACTTGTAACATTACATTAATAGCTCATCATACACAGTTACCCATTCAGGTGTTGCAATTTGATACTTAAACTAAGAACACGTTATAGTGTCTAATACCAACCACCTAACCACACTTTTAGGCAACATCGTTACATTTATCATTTCAATAAATGCACGGGAATTAAATCCAGAAACCTATGACCATTGTGTTTTTCCTCAGTATATTTCATGTATATCATCATATTATATAGATGGAATTGAACAAAATACGGCATCATCCCTATAATCCACAATACTTTGCTTTTTGCTGATTGGTATGTAACATATAGGTAAATAAATACTGATGTCCCACGAGGATTTATCCATTGCGATTTCTCCTGAAATAATTTAGATATCGAAATTCTGGTTTTATTACTGGGATAAGAACTACAATTATATCATATTATTTTAATTTATTTTAATGTTTTGGTAAAAAAGTTAAAAATATTTTTTTTTTTTAATTATTTCCAAAATAATTCACTATAGCCATTTTAGCTATTTTGTAGATTTTATTGACGTTTCAAAATTTTATTTTCATTACTTTCCTGATTTTTAATTTTTTTTTAGTTTCAAGAAAAATTTCGAATTATTAAACACCATAGTGTTACTAAATATATGACTTGCTGCGCCGCGCACCTTCTCGTACGGCCGGCCGAACACTCAGTGTGTCTGGTTATAATCACTTTTTGTTTCTCAACACTAGAAAAAATATTAAAAATCAGGAAATTAATGAAAGTAAAATTTTGAAATCTCAAAATGTTCAAAAAAATAAAGTCTTATGACAAAACCAGAATTTTGATATCTACATTTTTTCGTAAGATATCACAATGAGTAAATCTACACGGTACACACTGTATATCGATCGCATGAATACTGTTTAAATCAGGCCATTGTGGCATTGCAGTATCAAACATACATGCATGTCACAACATACATGTCGATATATAATTAAATATATAACTTTCATATTTAGAAACAGAAATACAATTAAATTTAAAAGCATTGAGCTCTGAAATATATTATAATTTTCTTTAGTTAATTCAAAAAAATATAACCATAATTTTGGGTCAGTGGTCTGGGCATCATATTATATCACTCATATTAAAAATATAAAAAAACCTTCAATTTAAATTTTTTAAAATTAAATTTTTCGATCTCTAGAGCTACTTACAAGCTTCTCTACATAAAATTGAATTCAGAAGATAAAGAAAAACGTTACTTATCTCATATTTTTATATAATTTATTAAACGTCAATATCGACCAATTAAATATTAAAAAAAGCGTTAAATAAAATAATTATTTACTTAAATTTATTTTCGATAAATTGTGTTTTTATTGCAGGTGTGCCGGTTAGCTTATGAAATTATGAACAGCCTCCAACCAGATGCATCAGCTAAGTTTACTTCTTTAGACGATACATTTTATTTTAGTGGTCAAGTTCATAGACTGAATGTAGCTTTAATATCTCATAAAGCAGACGGACCGGATGAGATGGATCTAGAAGTAGGTGACGAGATCGAAGTAGCTGGAAATCATTGGGACGGTTATTCAAAAGGGACAAATTTGAGAACAAAAAAAACGCTTCTGTATCCTAGTTTCAAGGTAAAATATTATGTATAAACGATTATATAGACGAGTTTCACAGTTATTTTAATGTGCCTAACCATTAAGAGTTACTTAAATTCTTAATTTATTGTTTTTGTTAAATAATTGTGTAAAGGTTGGCTTTTTTTTTTTTTTTTTAAGCTTCTTCTAGGCCATATAGACTCATCGCCGCTTCTACTATCTCTCTCCGCGCTTCTCTGTGTTCTGCAAATTCTGCTCCGTTCATAACTCCTAAATAGAATATTCAGCTATCTGTTTGATCTTATTTCATAGCCACCTTCGTCGTTTCTCTTTTGTCCGAATATTCTTCGTAGGATTTTCCTTTCGAAAAATAATTAATTTGTTTTCGTCAGATTTGGTGGACGCCCATACTCCACAAGCATATAATTCAATTGCAGGTCTGCAAGAGTCTTATATAATCTGATTTTTGTTATTCTTGATAATATTTTAGATTTAAATGATTGGACTAATGAATAATAGCATTTGTTGCCAGCTGTGATTCTCTTGTGTATTTATTCGTGACTATCTGCCTATGAGTTTATGTCTACTCCTAAGTACATTAAGTTCCAAACTATTAAAATCATGTATATTCTTAACTTAAGTTAAGTTAATCATTTTCATTAACTCGCCTACCTTTGTTATTTTGTTCCCCCTAACATACAAAAATTTTAATATGAAGACTACGCGGAAGAGAAGATAACTTCACGGATGTACAATGCATTATTATTTACAGTTAATATCAAAAAATGTACAAAACTAATAATAAATTATACGTAAATACATTATATTTTTTGATTTTAGGTAACGACAAAAATTGAAGTTTTACCATTTGCCACTTATCCAAATATCACTGTCGACATTTAGACACAGAAAAATAAAATTTATAACAAATGTAAATTGTGTGCTATTAATTAAATACATGAATGTTTTGTAAATAAAATAAAAATGGTATTTGAAGTTTATTAGAAAAAGTTTATCGTAAATTCAACATGGGCGTAAATACCTAAATACCTGTACAGAATATAGGTAAAGAGTTACACTAAGTGTTTGAAATCAAATTATGCCCCTTGTTTGTTGTCTCTCACGGGCCTGTCATTGTTCCCCCGCAATATATTTGATATGTCATATGAACAAGCGTGGAAAAGTGGTAATTATACATATAACACTGTTTGCCCATAATAAATCAGGCAATAAATAAAACTATGTAATACCAGCGCTGGCATTGTTAATTATATTAGACAGAACCACTTATGCCTTCATCAAATTGGTGATATATTAATATTATATCTAAAGGATTTTGAAAAAAACATGCCTGCAGTATCGCATAGAGTGTAATTTTCATAAAATGTTAATGTGACGGCTACATGTCGTAATGCAGTTGCTTAACGATACTTTATTTCTTTTATGAGTTTTAGTACTTATATATTTTTATATACATATATATATTTTTAATATACTCTGTACACGTATTAATTTAAATTAAGTAAGTGTTGCATTTATTAACTTCTAATACCATACGTTCAATTATACTTTATTTAAATCTTTCACTATAGACATGAACGTCATTATCGAAATTGCACGTATTATTTACGTATAAATATGTTTAAAAAAATTAAATTATTAATTTTCAATAAGGTTTACCTATGTTTATACACATTTTAAATGTTTATATATATAAACTTTAAGTTCAATTAAAGGTTGGGTTTTATCAATATATATCTATTATTTAGTTTATCTATCTCATAAAAACAGAAATATAGTTTATAAGTATATATATGACTATACTTTGTTTGCTAACCAGGGTTGGGCAAGATACTCAAAAAAAAATTGTATTGTAAACAAACAAAAAATTTAAGTATTAATTTATTTTATTTTATTTTATATGTTATAAATTCTTGTATTTATTTATTTAAAAAAAAGTATTTTGACATGCCTAACATAATTTTTTAACACAATATTTCTTTTCAATAGAAACAACAGTGTATTTTGGAGATGATGAAGTTTCAATGGTTAATGCGCGTCTTCGTATTCGTATTGGTTGTGTTTTCTGTGATATGGAGATTGGGATATAAAGAATATAACTCTGCCGTCGAATTTAACAGTCAAAGAATAACAAACTACATAGAGACACTAATAACCCTACGACTGGCCAATGGCAAATTAATCAGGGAATTGGAAAACTTGAATCAAAAGTATAGTTACATTTTATGTGTTTCTACAATAGCGTGCTAATATATGCTAACTACGCAAGTCTTGAAGATTTCGTTGAGAATTTCGATTGTTTGCATTTCGAATATTCTATAGAAGATACAACTTTACATATTTATAATTGGATATAAAAGTTCATTGCAATTTGAAGTATCTATTTCGTAGGCACATCTTAAGTATTTGGTTTCTGATTGCAAAGGCATTTTTCATATTCTTATTTGCTATCTGTAGTAATTCACTTTAACTATGTTATGTTATTATAACTAATCTACCACATTAAATAGTTGTTCATACATACTATAAATATATTCACATTATATTTATGATATTTGTAAATTTTTCCCAAACTTTGTAATTGCCAAATTGGTATTTATTAATCAAGTAAATAAAATAAAATGTATGATTATTATTTATTACTACTATAAAGGCTGAATAATAAAAACAATATAAACATTATGATAATATAATATTATCATAATTTGTTTTATTTACCTATTAGTCTATTTTTTTTTAAATTTAAGTTCCTAATATTGAGTATCCGAATATTGACAAACAAGATTAATTTCCACGTCCAATCGATGAGGACTCGTATAAAAAATACATTCAACATTGAAAGCTGTACACAAAAATGCTGAACTATATAGTCCTATAAATCGCATTGTATGTTATTGTAAAAACAATTTTAATTTTTTCTTTTAATGATGTAAATATTATACCAAACTTATAAGCTGATTGTACGTATAGGTAGATTACTACTTATTATGTATTGTACATCTTTTCCCACCAGGAATTAATAATAATAACAATATTAAGGTGTGTGCTCATGCCTATTATTCTTCAGTAAATTTCTGAGCGCACAATCACTCCAAAAGTGAAACTTGTAATATTGAGTCTTTTTAATGACAAGGTAAGAGGTAACTTAAGTATAGTTATATATAGCTGTTTCTAAGAACAAAGTTCATAATTTTAACTACACTAAATGACGAAATAATATAGAAAATCTAATATTTCTTACAAACATCAATCACGTAAAAAAAACGCGATAAATGATAATATACTCGTACGTAAAATACACGTAAAAAAAATAAAAAGCAATGCTTTACATTTCCCTCAGATGAAGCAGGGGTTGAAATATTCATTCTGATTCGATTTTTTAAATAATATTACCACAAAATACTGTAGTGAAATGTGATTATGTAAAATAGTACAAAATGTCACAGTTTAGCAGTACCAGGAGGTATTTATGTACAAGGTACACATTGAGCACACAAGCCAAACAATATTTAACACAAACATAATTTATTCTACTTATAATTATGAATATAAATCATAAAACTGTGCAAATATAGGTACAATATATTATTTAGTTATTATAATATTCTCATACAGGATAATGTTCACGCATTTTTCACCTCTCAAAGTCACCTATGTAATAATATGTGGTTATGAACTTGTGATTTTATTTTATGAATAGGTGTATAATAATAAATAATAATATTACAATATTATATTCACAAGCATCATTTGTGATCATCAATACGACATTTTTACAGGATAAGTTGTACACGCATCGCAAGTGATACTACATTAGTTGTATTAGTACACCGATTAAAAACTCTATACAGTTTTGATTTGAATAAATCTGTCGGTAAGTGATTTGATATTGAGATATTTGATATTTTTCTCTCTATTCTTATATATCGTTTGAATTATCATGCTGCAAGATGACAGAGTGTCATCGAATGCTTTTCTTTTCAAGATCTTCATATTACTAGTTTCGATCTGCGGATGATAAATACGTATTGTAATCAATAATTACATGATATAAATTAACTCCACCCCCCCCCCCCCCAGTGAAAATGCATCGGTTTTAATTATTAAAACATATTCTAATGTGAAAATTTCGTTTCGTTTCTTTGAAATATTTAGGTACGTAAAATCATTGTATACAAAAAACGGTTCTGAGCGAATGTTGTATATCAGCATATAATATAATTTAGTATAATATCTTCAGTTATGATACTTTTGTTATTAAAGTAATTCATCTTACTATTATGAATTAGTACTTCAGTAAGTTAAACTAATTTTTGCGAAAAAATTGAAATTGAAAATATCATCGAGTGTATAAAATATAGAAATATATAGTAAAAGTTTCAAGTACCCAGGAATAATATTTTTTAATTACAACAAAACAACAAAAACCGTTATTTATTTTAAGTATTTAAATCCAAGCCAGTTTGAACTTAAGATGTCTATAAATCATAAATAAAAAACCATAATTAAATTTTTTTTAAATTTCTTGGTGACAATATAAACTGATTATGTGGGAATTTTATAAATTAATTTTAAACATTTTATAAATTTTAAATACTTGGAATATAGTTTGCAAATTTTCAACCTGATAAATTTTGTATTTTTGTCAACATTTTAACATTAAATTATTCTTAAAAAAATAGTGCGTATATAATTTTAATACTGTTTAACTACTATTGAACAATACATAAGCGTAAGACGATGTATTGCATATTAAATCACTTAGACGTAATAAACAAAAACATTATTAATGAGATTTATAGAAAGAAAAAAATTAAATTCTCAAAGTCTACATTAATACTCGTAATTCAAATAAACGTACCCCTAACGGTAATGGCAAAATTAATAGTTCCGCTCACTATCTAAAAATTATTTTGTGTACGCACCTGGTTAGAATATAATACGATGTATACAGCTATAAAAAATTTCATAACCACTGTAATGATAAACTTAACTAAATACTTCACGTCAAATAACTGTCTTAAATTTACTGAATTAATTTAAGGATTTAAAATCAACCATGAATTTTATGAAGATAACTCAATCCTACCAACGGTTCTGGAAGCAAATATTTATGTACTTAGCACTCATATGGGTCATTTTCTTTTTTACAACTTTTTACTTCGAGGGCAAAAAATACGTCGACGATGATCAAACGCTTGCCATAGTACTTCAACATATCGACGAGTTACACAGAACCAACATGGAACTGATAGCAATGAAGAACAACCTAAATCAAAAGTAAGTCATGCTGCAGTTGTCTTTAATTACTTTTTTTCCATCGTGGTAGTAATCAATATGTATATAATATATATTATCTTACATATTCAGAGTTCGGAAGATATTCGCTTATGAGGACATGATACCCGCATGTGTTGACTCCGTCTTACATGTGCGTAACAAGCATTGAGATTTACAAAAATTTTCAATTTTAAAATATTTTTAACTCGCTTCAAAATAAAAATATAGTTTTTACTATAAAAGTATTAACAAATAATATTAAAGTAAATATTCGTGATATCGTTGACTGCATTTTATCCGTTTACGATATTAGTTTCTGATTTTTAATTCCACTAAAACCTTAAAAAAATCACAGTGTCACGTTTAATCCATACATTCAATTTTTATTATACGATGCGCGGCAACACACGATCTGTATTAATTGGTGTCTACGGTTCGAGATCCGTACGAAAATAATCGTAATAATACATAGGTACCTATTTTAATATTAATTTTAAACATATAACATACAATCCTTCAAACAACCTTGGAACAAAAATATTATTTTTGTATTAATAAAACGGAATATAATATTATGAAGAAAAAACAGTACCACTGCGCGAAATGTCTTCCACTCTCACCTTGCAAATGTAATAAAATATTGTAATATGAATAATTATTTAGTATAATGTGTTATACAATAGTATAAAAATTGTAATAATCATGTATATTTATGTTTTATGTTTTTAGACTAATATTCAGCGAAAAAAAGGTAGGTACATATTATGCTATGTTATTTACTTCATCGCGCAGTTCTATTATCTTATATTTTAATCGTAGAAACACGCATGATATTATGTACCAAAAGACGATCGCATTGTTTGACGTTTTAAAAAGTTTTTATTTCTCTTTTTCTTATGTTTTGAATATTATGTATATTGTAGATATTATTATACCCAATACATAGTTTCTAAATACATTTTATATTTTATTTCTCCTCGTATTTTCAAAATTCTCTATGATATTATTGTATTAACCAAAACTAGGTTGTGTGAACTAATTTGCGGATACTATTATTTTACAATTTTAAATTTCCGAAATCGTTTTCAAATAAGTTTAACATGTTCAACAGAAACAAGTGAGAATATAATAAAAGATCAGCACCGTTTTATTTATTTAAAAACTTTAATATCACTAAATTGAAAATACAAATGAATAAAATGTTAAATATATATATCCATATATTTTTTTACTATAATTAAAGCCCAATATCAAATTACAATTTAGAAAACTAGCTTTGGATTGTCACAGGATATAATATTTTAAAGCAGAATCGAACGATCGAACGTCGTAAAATAATAATATACCTATGTCAAGATAGGCGATGCCTGTTTCAACCAAAAGTGTACCTTTCCCTTTTCCACCGATACCCGTTTCCACCAAAAGTGTATCTTCCACCTTTCTATCAATATCTGTTTCCATAAAAATAAAATTATTTACACGTTTTTACAAAAACAATTGTATACTACTATATTCTACGATTGAAAATAAAATATCAACCAATTATATATATAAGTAGATACAATATATACATAACTTAATACATTAATATATCATTTTTTTCAATCCAGCATTAGTATTTTAAATAAATTTAATACTGTATTAATGATTGTAATATAAGGGTAGTATACAAATTATTTTGGTGAATTAACTGTTTAATTAATTATAGGTATATCTCATTTGGTGGTAAAGGATATTGGTGGAAAAGGGAAAGATACACCTTTGGTGGAAACGGGTATTGATGGAAAAGGGAAAGGTCTACTTTTGGTGGAAACGTGTTACGCCCGTCAAGATTAATTGCTCGCCTTACTGCAGATGATGGACAAATGGAAAATTATAAACGGCCCGTCTGAAGGATACGAAGTGTTACGTCGCCGAATTTATTCAAACACAAAAGAATTTTGGTACTACATACGTTTTTCGTTACAATCGTTGGCTAACGAATTCAAAGATTTGGAACCGACAATTTCTCATATGAAAATAATGGTCGACGAACACTATAGATCATTATTGAGAGACATCGCAAAGCTGGCCGATGTCGATGGTTATTCACAGTGGAGGTGGAAAGAATTTGACTCTTTGAGTAAACTAGTCGAAAAGAGAATTCAACATACGCAGAATCCACACGACTGTGCCAAAGCTAAAAAGCTCCAGTGTAATTTCGTCAATGTAAGTTTGTACGAATAATATTAAATTAAATAATATTTATTTAATGATCATCCTAACCCCTTTATATTTAACCTTTATTGAAGCATCACCTCTTCTATCCGATTATAACACAGAGCGCTATTTGATCGTTGGGTAATTTAAAAATAAACTGCAATTAATATTATTTAAGAGTCCAAAAAAAATATCATAGTCCCGAATCTAAACTACTAGCCTACAAACCTACGTACATTTGTCTTCCACTATTATCAACAAATTTACTTATTACACGTTACACATATAGGTTTGCTCCCATAGAACTTGTTGTGGATATGGATGTCGTGTACACCATTTTGTCAAGTGCTTAGTTGTCGCCTACGCCACTGAGAGGACAATGATTATAGGCACTCCTAAAAAATGGGAGTTTACTAGCAAAGGATTTGAAAATATATTTTTACCACTTAGCGACACATGTGCTTCGAACGACGGTGAAACAATTTCACTTTGGCCAGGTAAGTTAATTGTTTATCGTGATAAATTAAACTCACACAAATATTTTTCTCTCACGTATTCGATTAAAATTAATATTAATGATTCCCAAATATTTACTTCGTAGATTTATTATAATTTTTTTTTAACAATTACTATTAAATTTACTTATTCCTACTTGCATTTTATTTATTTAAAACTATCTAAACCCGTACAATTAATAATCTGTTTAAAATTCTACATTTTATATCCCTCAAAAACTTTTTTTAAATTCGTTGGCTATTCGATTATGCTAGCAGTATATTTATATCCCAACAAAAATACTTTGTGAAACTCGATTTAAAAAATTGCTAAGTACTCATAACAAAAACTTAGTTAATTTGTACGAATTATAAGCACACAGTAAAGTTGTGATTTCATAAAAAATGCTAAACAAGATAAATTTTTAATAAATTTTTTATATCTCGATAATTTATTTACTTGGTGAGAACTGATTTTGGTAATTTAAATTCACTTATAGAAAATCATAACGGAGTCTTATTACTAAATATAAAATAATAGAACGGACATGCTTATTTGTCTAAATAAGTTCTCATATTGTATGTCCGTCTCCTGGTTCTAAGGTACCTCCCCATTAATTTTCAGCCTAATCAGTTCAGCCGTAATTGAATTATAAATAGTGTAACTAACACGACTTTCTTTTAAACGAGTTTACTCGTAGATTTAGAATTCCCATACCAACTACTAAAATGCTTGTTGCACACTACTAAGTGATAAAAAAAATGTAATAAAACAACAGTTATTGATTGTACCCGTATCTTCAAAAAATTTTGATTATGTAATGATCAACTATGAATATTGGTCAGAAGATTAAAAAATTCTGTTTATGATGAAGTAGATATCGCCCATTTTATACCACAACAACACAAACGTAATGAGCTATTTTTTTGAATTTACTATTTACTTTCATAATATTATAGGCAATGAAACCATTCAAGTAATAAACTATAACTTGCCTGAATCCGCTGCCAAGCATTTAAATCCTCCTTACATTCCGGTCGTGTTGCCTGAGGACTTAGCTAAACGAATAAACGTCTTGCACGGCGATCCCGCTGTATGGTGGATAGGACAGTTCTTTAAATACATCTTCCGGCTGCAACCATCCACTACCAAAGTATTTGACGAATTTTCCAAGCGAGTGCATTTCAAAAAACCAATTGTCGGGTAAACATTTTTATATTGCATAATCATGATATTACACTATGTATAGAAACATTAAATTAATACTAATATTTACATAAATATTACAGTATTTGCATAAAATTTATCTTAGATAAAACCGATCACAGTTAAGTGTCAATTCTATATATTATAAAATTATATTTTTAACACTAATTAAAAATAACTACTGATAGGTGGGCAGAAAATGTATTTTGCAAAAAAAATTGTATGTAATTCATCTATTAATTTCCACTTAAAATGAACTTAGGGGATTAGATTATTAGATTTCATTAATCCAACAGGCAACAATACAATGCGGTGAAAGGCCCAACAATAAAAATATATTCTTCCTTAAACATTGTAATGAAAACTTTTTTTTTTTTATTATTATTAATGAATACCATCGGCAACATGGGCCATTGGGTTTAACGTGAGAAATTATTAATATAAAGGGGAAAAAAAATTACATGAATTGTATCTATATCTAAATTAAACTAAATTTTGGTAAGAAGATTGGCGGCTGTGATGAATTGTATGATGTTGGTAATGGATTGAGGATTGTTGTTCAATATTTCTGACAGTGATGATTCGGGTAGGATGAAGCTTGTACGGGTACTGAGATATGTTCGGCAATCGGTGAGGATGTGTTTAATGGTTACTTGAACACCGCAGGTTGTGCATATTGGAGGTTCTTCCCTGGACATTAAAAAACTGTGGGTGATTTTTGTGTGTCCTATTCTCAGTCTGGCTATTATTACTTCGAATTTTCTTTGGATTTCGAAGGGAAATGTCCAATTGTCCGTGTTATGTTTTATGTGGTTTAATTTTGTGTAATAAGATGTCCACTTTTGATGCCATCTTTGTTGACATTCCTTTATTATGAGTATTCGTATGTCACTGGAAGGAAAGATTTTTATGGACGATGATAGAGGTGATGTGATAGCATTTTTGGCGGTGAGATCAGCGAGTTCATTTTCTTTTATGTTGGAATGTCCGGGGATCCAAAATAGTTTGATTTTGATGTTATTGTGGTATTGTAAGGTGTAGATTTTGTTCTGAATATGTAGGCCAATGTCTGAAGGATTATATGTGTTTTTTATATTGTTGATCGCACTAAGGGAGTCGGTGAAGATAATGGTGTCTTGTAAGTGATGATTGGATATTATCTCGAGTGCTTTTAAAATGGCTATTGATTCGGCTGTGAAACTGAGCAAGAGTTAGGAAGTTTATATAAGAATTTCGCGTCATTCCAAATGACTGCAGCGCCGACACCGTCTAGGCTTTTGGAAGCATCCGTGTACATTTTTTCACTTGTGATATTTTGTATTGTGTGAAAATATTCGTTTTTGAAGATAGCAGAGGGTGTGTCGCCTTTTTTGAATATGGAGAGATTAGTGTTGGTTTCGATGAGATTTTTCCATTGGGGTGCCAGGGAGGGGGCAATAGTGAGTAATTTAGACATATCGAAATTGTTCTCCTGGAGTAGTGACGGCAGTAATTGAAATAATGGTTTGAAGTCAAGAGTGGGAAGGGTACTTGCTAATTTTAATTCATGATTCAATGTTAATTTGAGTCTTCTTATGTCTAGAGGATGTGTATAGGCAAGATTATAGATACTGGGTATTGGACTTGAACGGTAAGCGCCGATTGACATACGAAGACCCGAGTTGTGGATTGTATCTAGTTTTTTTAATATTGATTTATGTGCCGTTGTCCAAATGAAGGCTCCGTAGTCGAGTTTAGAAAGTATAAGTGACTTGTATATTGTTAATAGAACATGAGTTTTGGAGCCCCATGATGTGTGGGATAACATTTTTATAATATTGAGACGTGGAGAGATTGATTTTTTCAAGGTGTTGATGTGGTAGGTCCAGGAACATTTTTTGTCGAAAGTTATGCCGAGTATTTTAATTGTATTATTATTTATTAAATGGTAATCACCCATTTTTATGTTTATAGAGTTTTGATTTTGCTTACGGGTGAACACTGTGCATTGTGATTTTTCAGGTGAGAAAGTGAAGCCAGATGTTAAGGTCCATTTTAGAAGATTGTTGATGGCTTGTTGTAGGTGGATTTGGACAGTTTCTAAGCTTTTGCTTCGGCAATAAATATTAAAGTCGTCCGCGTAGAGGGTCGAATGGACTGGAGGAGATATTTTCTGAGTTATATTGTTGATAGCGATAAGGAAAAGCGTGACCGAAATTGTGGATCCTTGAGGTACTCCGTTCATCTGTGAGAAAGTCTTGGATAGAGTTTGATTAACTCTTACTTAAAATGTTCTTGTTTTGAGAAAGTTACTGATAAAATTGAACATCTGGTTTTGGCTTAGTATTTTAGTGAGACTGTTTAAAATGTGTGGTTTCCATGTTGTATCGTAGGCTTTCATCAAATCAAGACTGATCATACCTAATTATTGATTTTCGGAGTATGCGTATTGTATTTCTGTATGTATCTTGGAAAGATTGTTATATGTACGCTTATTTTTTCTGAACCCACATTGTTCGGGGGTGAGATAGTAAGATTGTTCTATAAACCAAATTAGACGTTGGTTTACGATTTTTTCTAAGAGTTTAAATAAGGTGTTTAAAAGTGAAATGGGCCGATAACCGTCAAGTGCGAATTTGTTTTTTCCTGGTTTGCTTATAGGTATGACGATACTGTTTCTCCAATTTTGGGGAAATACGTTATTGTTCCAGATGGTGTTATAAATTTTTTGGAGTATTTGAATTGTGTTGATGGAGAAGTTTTGAATGAAGCTATAAGGGATATTGTCTGGTCCGGTACTCTTACTGGTAAATTTTTTGAGAGTTTTCAAAATTTCATCGATTGTTATAGGGCTATTTAAATAAGCCTGATGGGTATTTTTGGGGTGATATTAAAGAGTGTTGAGGTGATGGTATGTTTTCGTTTTCCCTTAAGAAGTCTTGACTGTACATATCATTGCTAGAGTTTTTTTCGAAATATTTTCCGAGGAGGTGAGCTACTGAAGATGGATCAGTGTTTAAAGATGAATTGGTGGAGAGATATATATTGTTGTCTTTTTTCCGTCCCTGTAATGAGCGGATTTTGTTCCACATTATGTGGGGGTCATTCTGAGCGCCTATTTTAGAGGTAAAGTTTCGCCATGTTAGGGCTTTGTTGCTTTTGACCAAGAATCTTGTTTTAGCTCTGAGTTATTTTAATTTAATGTGGTCCTCGAGAGATCTGGTTTTTATAAATGTTTTCAGTGCTTTATTTTTTAGTGATATATATTGTTTTATTTCATTGTTCCACCACGGGACTGGAGTTTTTTTGGAGCTAGGTTTTAAGTATCCGATTGTTTGTTCTGCAGTCTCTATTATGATTTTGGTGAATTTGGATACTACTTTTTCGATATCTATATCGTCATCCGTGAATTCAGATGAATTGGTTTTCGTTTCGAGAAGGTTTGAGAATAGAGGCCAGTCAGGTTTTTTGAGGTTCCATTTTATAGTAGAGACTCTACTGTAGAGTAGTTCGTTTGATATGCATTAGAAATTATTTGTATAGAGATTGGAAGATGATCACTGTTATAAATCTCATTTAATACTTACCAATGTAATCTTTGTGCTATGGTAGGTGTGGAGAACAAAAGATCGATAGCTGAGAGGTTTCTATTGGAGGGATTAATTCTGGTTTGCTCGTTGTTATTAAGTATTATAATGTTATCTTGTTCTAATAAATTTTCTATGATTTTTCCTCTAGGGTCAGTTTTATATGAACCCCATGTGAGACTGTGGCTGTTAAAATCCCCGACAATTATAAAGGGTCGTGGTAATTGTTTGATAACATTCTCTAAATCAATAAGTGTAAAATCGAATTGATTTGGAATGAAGATATTACAGATGGTGGTTTTTGTTTCAAGTGTGATTGATATTGCTACAGCTTCTATGTTTGAATGTAATGAAAACTTTAATTTGGATACAAACCGATAAATATTCATTTTTATGTATTTATAATCATTTATATATTCCAAATGTTTCTTAAAAAAAACATGAACATTTATGACGAAAAAATATAGAAAATAATATTTATGTATTCAAAAATGTTGTTTCGTTGTTTTATAAATAATGAAAATATATGCAATAAATTCAAAAAAACTAAGAAATATGTATGTCCTTAAAAATACAGAATCTATCCAGCATTAAAATAAATCTAGTATTGTGAGTCTAATAAACGATTTTGTCTTACATTTTATTAATAACATTTAAATGGGGGATGCCCTATTCATGACTCCAATAGCCAAATGTGTTCATTAGCTTTGAGTCGAATAAACGACGACTACTGTAGTACTTTCAAACCATAACTAGATACGCCACGTGGCTTTATAGATATAGCCTATATGTATCTGGTGTTACGGATATCTATAAAATTAAGTGTTTTTGTGCAGTGTGCATATCAGACGATCCGACAAACTTCTCGCTGAAGCTTCGTTCCACAAACTCGAAGAATATATGTATCACGTTGAAGAATATTACAAACTCAAGGAATTAAACGGCGAATACTACACGAAACGAATTTATTTGGCAACGGACGATGCAGCACTGTTTAATGAAGCACGAATTAAGTGTGTTTCGAATTTTCAAGCATATACTTCGTTATTATAATATTTACATTTATTTAAAAATGGTGTAAATAATAAATCGTGTTTAATTAGATATCCTGAATACGATATTATCGGAGATCGAGAAATATCCAAAACTGCAGGGATCCTTAGTAAACGAGAGTTGGACAGTTCGATTATGGATATCATCACCGACGTATATTTTCTATCTCATCACTGTGACTACTTAGTTTGTACTTTTTCGTCAAATGTATGTCAAATTGTATTTCCTCTGAATCATTATTCATTATCATTTATCAATAATAATTAATTATAAAAGTGTTAAAAGTGAAAATTGTTTACAATTGAATGATAATATATAATCAGGGTTTTGCATCCAAATTAACTCAAGAACTCAAAATAGTTACTAATATACTTATTGATTACAAATCTTACAACACAAATACTTAAACTACTAAAACCAGCTGGTTCTGACTTATAAAAAATCTTAATATGGTTATAATTCATGAATTCATGTAAATTTGTAGAGCTTTTACTGATTGGTATGTAACATATAAGTATATAAATACTGATATCCCACGAGGATTTGCCCATTGCGATTTCTCCCAAAATATTGGAGATATCGAAATTCTGGTTTTAAAACAGGGATAAGAACTACAATTATATCATATTATTTTAATGTTTTGGTAAAAAAGTTAAAAGTATTTTTTTATATATAATTATTTCCAAAATAATTCTCTATAGCCATTTTGTAGATTTTATTGACGTTTTGAAATTTTATTTTCATTACTTTCCTGATTTTTAATTTTTTTTTAGTTTCAAGAAAAATTATTAAAAACCATAGTGTTATTAAATATATGACTTGCCGCGCCGCGCACCTTCTCGTATGGCCAGCCGACGAGAATTTTCATATTTATAAACAGAAATACATTTAAATTTAAATGCATTGAGCTTCTGAAATAAATTATAATTTTCTTTAGTTAATTCTAAAAGGTAAAACCTTAATTTTGGGTCAGTGGTCTGGTGGCTGCATTCGAATTGCCATAATTATACCTAACCATATTATATCACTCTTATTAAAAATATAAAAAAAACTTTCAATTTAAATTTCTTAAAATTACATTTTTTGATCTCTAGAGGTACTTACAACTTACAAGCTTCTCTACATATAATTGAATTCAGTAAGATAAAGAAAAAAGTTGCTTATCTCATATTTTTATATAATTTATTAAACGTCAATATCGACCAATTAAATATTAAACAAAGCGTCAAATAAAATTATTATTTACTTAAATTTATTTTCGATAAATTGTGTTTTTATTGCAGGTATGCCGGTTAGCTTATGAAATTATGAACAGTCTCCAACCAGATGCATCAGCTAAGTTTACTTCTTTAGACGATACATTTTATTTTAGTGGTCAAGTTCATAGACTGAATGTAGCTTTAATATCTCATAAAGCAGACGGACCGGATGAGATGGATCTAGAAGTAGGTGACGAGATCGAAGTAGCTGGAAATCATTGGGACGGTTATTCAAAAGGGACAAATTTGAGAACAAATAAAACGCTTCTGTATCCTAGTTTCAAGGTAAAATATTATGTGTAAACGATAATATAGACAAGTTTCACAGTTCTTTTAATGTTCCTAACCATTAAGAGCCATTTAAATTCTTAATTTATTGTATTTGTTAAATAATTGTGTAAAGGCTGGCTTTTTTTTTTTTCTAAGCTTATTCTAGGCCATTTAGACTCATCGCCGCTTCTACTATCTCCCTCCGCGCTGCTATGTGTTCTGCAAATTCTTCTCCGTTCATAACTCCCAAATAGAATATTCAGCTCTCTGTTTGATCTTATTTCATAGCCACTTTCGTCGTTTCTCTTTGGTCCAAATATTCTTCGTAGGATTTTCCTTTCGAAAATCATTAATTTGTTCTCGTCAGATTTGGTGGACGTCCATACTCCACAAGCATATAGTACAATTGGTCTGCGAGGGTCTTATATAATCTGATTTTTGCTATTCTTGATAATATTTTAGATTTAAATGATTGGACTAATGAATAATAGCATTTGTAGTCATATGTGATTCTCCTGTGTATTTAATCGTGACTATCTGCCTGTGAGTTTATGTCTACTCCGAAGTACATAAAGTTCCAAAGTCTTTCAATTAACATGTCTTTTACTGTTATAGCATTTTGTGGATGTTCTCTCCTAGATACAATCATGAATTTGGTTTTTTCATTAATGATCAGTCCAATCTTACCCACTTCATCAATTAAAATATCGGCTGTTTTCTTGAGGCTATCTTTTATGTCTGCACTTACAACTATGTCATCTGCGTACAGATTGACATTAACTAGTTAAAAAGTTTAAGTTAATTTTTTCTAATAATTTCCTAATCAACTTATGAATTTCACAATTTTAATCGACAGTTGAAATAACTTAGTTGATATTTTTTCCATATTCACTTTTAAATTATTCAGTTCAATTTATAATCGGTAACTGTTAACTTTTAACTTAACGTTTATGTATCTTCTTAAATTAAGTTAAGTTAATCATTTTCATTAACTTACCTACCTTTGTTATTTTGTAATAAAGGCAAAAAAATTATTTAATTTTTTCATAGGTAGGTATCTAATTTAAAAATATAAATATTCATTATTTATTATTTATCTGTAATTTAAAAGCTTAAAGACATTCAAAACGTTCTTCAATTTTAATTTCATTATATTATTTGGACAATAAAATGTTACATTATTATTAATTTTCCTAAAGACAATAAAAATGTTGCTGTAGTAGTCGGCCCTCCTAACAAACAAAAATGTTAATGTGAAGACTAAGTGCAAGAGAGAATAACTTCACGGATGCACAATACATTATTATTTACAGTTAATATCAAATAATGTACAAAACTAATAATAAATTATACTTAAATACATTATATTATTTGATTTTAGGTAACGACAAAAATTGAAGTTTTACCATTTGCCACTTATCCAAATATCACTGTCGACATTTAGACACGGAAAAAAAAAAATTATAACAAATGTAAATTGTGTGCTATTAATAAAATACACGAATGTTTTATAAATAAAATAGAAATGTTCAATTATAGAAAATAAAAATTTTATTTTAAGTTTATTAGAAAAGTTTATCGTAAATTCAACATCGTCGTAAATACCTAAACATATGTGTATCCCTTTTTTCTGAATTTGGTTCAGCAAAAAATATTTATTCATACAAAAATGTAAAAATTTATACATATTATGATATATCCAACGTGGTTAACATGATATGTTTTTCAAATTTTCCTGTCAGCTGCTTTACCAAGGAATTAAATCACGTATTAAATATAATATGGTATACCTATTTTATTTTTTATTATAAATAATTGTATACTATAAATGTAACACACTCGTACCTCTTATAATAATTGCAATATACTAACATGATAATTAGCTACCTGCTCTGAATATAGGTAAAGAATTGCACCAAGTGTTGAAATCAAATTATGTCATACACTTGTTTGTTTTCTCTTGACTCAGCTGAAAATAATACACATAATATGCATACTGGTACCTAAATGTACCGATAATCTTAAAGGACGATAATATATTAGAATCTATTAACGATTAAGAGATTTCTCAATCCTTACAAACTTTTCTATTTGTACTATTCCCGTCACATTATAACATGAAAACAATTTTTATTCAGTAATAAAATATTTATTTTTTATAAAATTGCAGTAATTATTATCTATTTTTATTTTACATAATCTAAAAAATATTATGAAATACAAAACAATTCTTACATATTTGATTTATGTCAGATATTTGATACAAAAGTTAATTGATTGAAAGACTTGACCCTTCGTTATCCTTCTTGCTTAGACTAGATTCCGAGAAAATAAAACCATACCAACTATTATCGTTTTATGTTTTTAAGTCAAACGGTTGAACTATATTCTCTATAATATAATTTGTGTAATTATTATCGATTATATTACACACTTTTCACATAACATATAATGTGTATTTTCAATTTTGGAATAGGTACACTTATAGTGTCATATTATAATGTACCTATACTATGAAAAATAAAGGGTACAACATATTCCAATAAGAATAGTATTCCATAGGGGTATTTTTCACTCCGTTTTTGAATTAAAAACCAGTTGTTCCAACTACAACTTGTATCAATCCGTATAGGCATACCAAAACTATCTCTATGTGTGAAGATGTGGGCGGTGCGAGTTGAATTCGAATCACACGCGATACGGATCCATGAAGTTGGCCGCGTAATGTGAAAATGTTTGCCCTACATTTTGTTTCAGTAAGCATAAATTCGAAATTTGTAACTACAGCCGTTATCAATTATCCACAAAAACTTAAATCACGGCTAACTTCAGCGAATCTTGGCCGTTTTGGCATATTAAAGTTTTTGAAAGTGCCAAACTGTCCTGCACAATTTGTAAGTATTTGTAAGCACGAATTTTAAATTTGTAAGTAATCCCTCCCTTAATTATACTTAAAAAGAAGTTGGCCGTGCTTTATCGAGCTTTTTAAACTTAGATTGTTCCAAACGGATTCCCATCGAGTTGATTATACAATTTATTGTTGATACTTAATTTTATGACTATATTCACCAATTGTCACGTTAGTTTTCTTTTGACGTTGACACCAGAACATCCGTAGGTAGTTATAAAGTTTTTAAGTTAAATTTAAGCATTTGGGTTTTATTTATCATCATTTATGCGCATTATAATTACCTTTATTTTCCGGAAAAACGATGGAAAATCGCCTTTCTTTAATATTCTTCATTGTTATTATGAATGTTTTTATCATTATTATCATAGATTATCAGAGATGATGAAGTTTCAATTGTTCAAGCGCGTCTTCGTAGTCTTCGCATTCGTATTGGTTGTGTTAACTATGATTCGGAGATTAGAATGGAACGAAGATAACTCTGTCATCGAATTTAACAGTCAAAGAATAACAAAATATATAGAGACACTAAAAAACCTGCGACTGTCCAATGGCGAATTAATCACGGAATTGGAAAACTTGAATCAATTGTATAGTTACATTTTATGTGTTTCTACAATAGCGTGCTAATATATGCTAACTACACAAGTCTTGAAGATTTCGTTGAGTATTTCGATTGTTTGCATTTCGAATTTTCTATAGATGATACAACTTTACATATTTATAATTGGATATAAAAGTTCATTGCAATTTGAAGTATCTATTTCGTAGGCACACCTTAAGTATTTAGTTTTTAATTGCAAAGGTATTTTTCTTATTTTTATTTGCTATATGTATATATGTCATCTGTAGTGGTAAATCTTTATGCATATAGTATGTACGTCTGTATTATTTAGAACTACAACTAATTTATTGGCTGTATAGTATTTGATGAATTTTTTCATGTATGTTTGATTGGATCCCTGGATGGTTTAAATTCACTATTGGGCCTGATTGGGATACCCGGAAAGGTATTTCAAACAATCATTTGGAGATTTACTATGGATTTTTTGTTTATAAATGGTTTCATTGGGCACTTGGAGAGATCAGGTAAAAACATGAACCAAATTGTCAAGTTTATGATTTTGAATAAAGAAATTATATCTTAAAACAGATATAAGATTTGAAATTTGAAATTTGAATGTATGTGTATAGCTTAATAGGTTCTCAAAACTACTAATACGGTTTTGTGAAAATTTAAAGTTGGTCTTAGTGAAATCGGAAAATTGTAGAGAGCAGCTTGAACCACGTTCAATTTATACTGAATGCTATCCAATCCACCACAAGCAAATTGTCCATATCGGTATAATTAATCCACCTAGCGAGATAATACATTTTGATAACCAACCTAATTTTTCCCAAGAACTGAATATACTAAAACCAAGATACTCTCAGGTATATATAGTATTGTAGGTTATATTTTATATTTTTTCATTTTTTCGTGAAGAAAAAAATTTATATTTCATAAAGAATGAACATTTTCATAATTCGAAAACCAAACAGAATGTTTGAACGAACATAAATAAGTAGGTATGTAAAAGCAAAACAACTTCTTCAAAACTTTGCGAGTAATGCATACTAAGTATATTAAGAATTGTAATAATAATGCTGTGTTTTGTGTTTTAGAATAATAATCCAGCAGAGTATAAAGGTATTTACAATAAATACATATGGCGATTTTGAACAAAATGAAATACTTGTTGTCTTTAAATGCCCGTGATATTATATTATACATATTATTCAAATAATTTTTGTTAGTTATTTATAAATTTCGATGATCGATTCGTTACAATTTTTTTTTTCATTTTAGTGTCGAATAAATAACCAACTAGCTACTCACTTGCTTAAGATTTATAACATATAAGCCACAACAAACAGTAGAACATATTTTGTATTTATGTCACACTCATATATAACTAAAAAGAAGACTTTTGCTTTCTAAGCCATCGCTCATATTGGTGTTAATAATAATAGCCCCGCTTGAAATTTTAATCGATTTCCGACTGTGGTACTGTTTTTTGTTTTCAATTATAATATCTACATATACCAAGTAATAAATTTACACAGAACTATTTTAATACGAAATGATAAATTTTCATTGAATAAACATTTAATTTTATTTTGAGAAAAACAATATAAAATATTTGAGTGCCTAAAATATCTACCAAAATATTTAAAACAAAATCAATTTTTCAAATCTACAAACCAGTATTTCGATGTAACGATAGAATCTTAATACCATCATAGTTTATAAATGAATCTATAAACATATAGGAATTGAGCGACATTGAACCAATCGCCCCATCACAAGAATACGAAGTCCTAAGACGCCGAATATATTCAAACACTAAAGAATTTTGGTACTTTGTTAATTCTGGATTAAAATCATTGAAAAGTTCAATGATTGGCGTAGAACGCATTCAGAAAATTAAAAATATGGTCGACGAACACTATAGATCTTTATTAAATGATGTTTCTGGTTTGGCTGAAGTCGACAACTATTCGACGTGGAGACAACAGGAATCGGAAAGGTTGAGTATTTTAGTTCAAAGCAGATTAGAAGAATTACAAAACCCACCCAATTGGTTCATAGAAGACAGCTCGTGTGCAAATTTGAAAAGGTTTGTACTGACCATATTATTCAGTCTGGTCAAAACAATATAATACATATTTGAAATAAAAACGGCTAAAACAGCCAATATCTTCATAATACAAGCTAGGTAGTAGGTAGGTATCTACTAGGTACTCGTACTAGATTATATATTTTATTATTTATTTTAGTTGAAATGAATGAATCTGAAACACTTGATAACGCTAACAAAACTATTGAAATTTCAAGGAAAAATGCAGGTAAATATTTTTTAAAGTGCACAATGTACCTATTTATATTTTTACTGTACTATGTTTTTATTATAATTAAAAGATGCTTATGAAGATCACAGTGTTAATGCTGTACTTAAATCATTAGACCCTAGAAATTTTATTGAAATTGGATTAAAATTAACACCGGAAGAAAAAATATCTATTATCAGAAGAGGACCTTTTCAGCCAGAAAAACATGAACTTATGGAGAAAAATTATCCCCAGGAACATGGTCATCGTTTCAATACTAATCAGTATTATAGAGTTTTACATAGTGGTGAGAGAATCAAGCGCGATTGGTTAAGTTTTAGTGTTAGTAATAGTCGAATGTATTGTTTATACTGTATGTTTTTTGGAAAAAATAAAAAAAGATCGTGGACAGTTGACGGATTTTATGCTTGGCAAAGATTACAGCCTTACAGGATATAAGTTTGCATGAAAAAACTGAAAATCATATAAATGCTGCTATTATAGTCAAAATGAAATTATCTTGTATCCCAATTCTTCCACAAATATATGAAAATAAAAAAAGCAAGTATTAGAAAACAGAGAAATCATAAATGCTATCATTGAAATAAATTTGTTTCTTAGTCAACATTCATTGCCATTTCGTGGCCATCGTGAAAGCTGGGATAAACGTAATAAAGTAAATTTTAAAGACCTAGTTATACTGATCAGTAAATTTTCTCCAGAATTAGCTATATATATAAATCACTTGAAAACCAAAGGAAAGAGTGAAGTAAATTTTATATCATGGTGAAGACAAAATCAGCTCATAAGTTCTGTAGCCACGTTTATCAAAACAAATATAAGAGATGAAAATAAAAAAGTCAAATATTTTAGTATTTCAATCGATACAACTTTTGATTCATCAAAACGTGAGCAATTAGCTTTCATTGTACGTTATGTTAGTTTCAAGGAAACGTCTCCTGTAATATGTGAAAGACTATTAGCACTAAAGGAATCATCTTTAACTACAGGTCGTAAGCTTTTTTCAATATTTCAGGATATTTTCCTTGAAAATGAATTAGATTGGAGATCTTTACTTGTTGGTCAGAGTTACGATGGTGTCAGCAATATGCGAGGACAATATGAAGGTTTACAAGCTTTCATAAAAGAAGTAAATCCGTCTGCAGTTTATACGTGGTGCCATGCTGACCGTCTGAACCTTATCGTAGTTCAAGTTGCTAGTAGTTCTGCTGATGCAGTAAATATGTTTGGTAATGTAGAAGAACTGTATAACTTTATCTCATCTAGTAAAAAAAGAATAGCTTTCTACGAAAATACACAGAAAGAAATCAGACCAGCTGAAAGAGTAAGGAGATTAAAAAGAGTAATTACAACTAGATGGATGTCATATTCCATGGCTCTCCAGACAGTTCTAAACACTTTTAATATAATCATAGACACTTTGGAAAATATCAAAGTTACAGAACTATCTGATTACAAGACTTGCTCTAAAGCCAATGGATTAATTGAATTTTTACTATCAGAAAAATTTGTAATGACTGCTATATGTTTCAGTAAAATATTTCAATTATTAGATCCAGTTTAAAAAATTCTTCAATCACCCGATATTGATTTATTAGGAGCAGTAAACAGTGTACAAGTGATCTTAGATAACATTAAAAAAATGAGATCAGACAAAATATTTCAAAATATCTGCAATGAAACAACAATTTTTATGGAAAAATCCAAGGCTGGGAATTAACGAGTTAAAAAGTTAAAGTTAAGTTACTTTTAACTAAGTTATTTAACAAGTTACTTTTATTTTCAAAAGTAACTTCCAGCTTAACGAGTTTCTTTTTTTTTTTAACAACTTCTAACTTAACGAGTTAATTTATTAATTTGTCCTTATATAAATTTCATATATCTAAAATTATATTTTGATTTTTATAACTTATTGATATTATATATACATATATGTATATTATATAAATAAAAATAATAATTGTGGGAATAACCAAATACTTTACGATATGAATGTGAGTGTTTTGCATTATTTCTATATTTGAAATTTCAATAGATATTAGAATAACGTGTATAAGTACAACTATCTACCTACATAAAATTTGGAAAACGATTTACGAGTAATAATAATAGTATTAGATAATAATATTTTATTTTATTCTGCTTATTCACAGAAAATATGTATATATATAATATATTATTATAAAACAAAAATGTTATATGTATATGTGCAATTTATCTAATTAAATCCTAATAACAAATTTAATAATTACAATTTACAAATTAAATGGGTATCAACAAGAAAAAAAATTTTTAAGTTAAGCCATCATTTTGGAAAACGTGTAGATAAAAAAAATACATTGAAATAATTTATTTGTTTTGTTAGATTTTATAATAGATTGAAGTATGTAGGTAGTACTTACTAAGTACCTACTGTAATTAATACAATTACATATGTTTATTGAAAATAGTTAGACTTCCATTATATTGTGTTATTTGTTAAGCTTTGATAAAAATGTATGATAATTTATTGTACATGAAAAAATAAAATTAACTTATTTTTAACTAAGTTAAGTTACTTTTTTTTCAAATTCACTTTTAACTTTTAACGAGTTAAATAAATAAGAAAACTAACTTTAAACTTTAAACTTAACTTACATTTTTCTGTATTAACTTAACTTAACGAGTTAAAATAATTAGTTAACTTGCCCAGCCTTGGAAAAATCTGACTTTGAGTTTATATCATTGCCAGTGAAACGTTGTAGACGAAAAAAATTAATGGCAGGTGATTTTAATCCTGACCATGTTTACAGGTCCAAAACAAGAATATAAAGTCAACGCTTATTTTATGATAATTGATACAGCCATTGTATCAATTGGAACTACATTTCATTCAACAGGTCAACATTTATTAAAAGATATTTCACTTTTTTCAAACTGCTCATTTAAAACAAACTAAAAAAGATCCTACAATGTTACCTAAAGACGCTTTTAAAACATTCTGTAATTTGTACCACCACTTTGTAAATTATGAAGATTTGAGGACAGAGTATATACAATATTCTAGATCATTTTTTGAGTTTGAAGATGCTATTGGGTTTCAACAAACTTATATCCGTGACGAAAAACACACCAGTAACAATGATAGTGAAGAGAATTCAAATTCGGATCGTGATGAAGATGAAGGAGCAATTTATGTTCACAAACATAATAACTTAGGCACATTACTACATATGCTTCAAGTATGTCATAAAGCAGGATTAAAAAATGTTTTCCCATGCCTTTATGATGCCTTACATATTGCATGTACATTACCTGTTGCAAGTACAACGCCTGAAAGAACTTTTTCTAAGTTAAAAATTGTTAAAAATAGATTAAGGACAACAATATCACAAGACCGCTTAGAACAACTATTATTAAGGTCATGTGAATCAGATATAGATATTGATAACAGCCAAGTTATTGATATATTTGCCAACTGCAATTCAGTGTTGAAGAAACATCTTTTATAGCTTATAAGTTATAACCTATCATATCAAAGAAATGTATTTTATTATAATAATTATTATTATTTTAATTAATGTTTGAATTTTTTTCTAAATATAAGGTTTACTGGTATACATATATGATTGGCCTTATTAAATAATTCACTGTTACCCTATTTAGAATAATTGAAGTGTGTGTAAAAATATTATATGTCCAAATCAACCACAACAGTGGTGGTGGTGGTGGTGGTAGTCTTATGTGATTTGAACCATAAGTTTGTTGAGAGTTGGACGCCACTGCGCGTGGCCGATTGTCGGACGCTTAAAATAAATAATGCATTTTTTGATATTTTTAGGGCATTTTTTAGAGTTTTTAGGTCATAAATGCATTTTTTGAAAGGGCATTTTTTTGATATTTTTAGGGCATTTAAATCCGAGCCCTAGTTATAAGTATTTAAAGTTTAGATTGGCGGAGTGGAGTGGTACGGGGTTACCCCGCAAAATGTTTGTCCACTGCTCCGCTTGTCTAAACTTTTTCAACAGTTTAACTAGTGTCCAAATGCAAATGAATATTATTTTCATTTATCATAATGTGTTATGTGTAGGGGCATCGCGTCCATGAAACTGGTTTACAAAAATATATGGGGAATATTCAGATTTTGCGGTATACATGCGAATGTTACCAGCTTTGGCGTATGTGCCAACATATAAAGTTGTTGATGTATTTGAGAAACTTTTAGAAACCGATTTCTATATTTAAAATGAAAAAATATTAATACCATTAATAGATTATTCTGTGGGAAATTGGATCGGTAGCTTACACAGAAATAAAAATAATAAGAGACCCCAATTTTACAGTAAATATATGGAATTGCTATTCTTTAGTGTTTGCTAATTTATCCAGAACAAATAACTCCGCAAAAGAGTGATAAAATTATTTTTCACCACAAGACATTTTTGGCTAGTTTTTAGAGCATGTTTGTATGGTTTTAAGTGCATTTAAATCCGGGTTCATCCTCCAAAAATCAATTTTATATTTGTATAAATAACAGTTTTAAATTTTAATTTAGAAATTAAAAAAATATATATTTCACACATGAGCATATTACCAAAGTGTACATGGTCTCGGCACTAGCTACAAAATAAATCATTTTCAAAATATTATATTTACCGCGCTTTCCGTCACCGATATTTTGATAACAAAATTATTATCAATAATACGTCATAATAATAAATAATACACTTACTACATAGCGTATGATAGAACATAGGTACCTAATAGTTAATATCTATATTATATACTTGTATAACTTTCTATTTACCTATTGATTTAAATAATGGTATCCAACAAGTTATGATTGTACGATTAATATATAGATTATTATTAAAATTATACACATATAGGTACATTAAATAATTAAACATTAATATTTGAACATAAATAAAAAAAATTTTAACTTACTATACTTAGGTACCTATTGATTTATGTGTAGATAATTAGTATTTGTTTTAACTATTATTTTTTATTGATTTTTTTTTTTTTATTGACGTAAAGTAAAGAACATATTAAGATTTTATAGAACACAGTAAGCACCTAAATGGCTAAATCTAAATGGTTAAATGATTAATTTAAATTTAATATTGTTTTTAGTAATTTATGAACAGTTAAGAAAAACGTTTTAGTACCAAGTTTCATATTTTACATATAATATCACATACCTACCTATTATACCATGTACACATTGGTAATATGCTTACGGGGGTTACCCCGCAAAATGTTTGTCCAGTGACAACTACTCCACTTCTCCAAACTTTAAATACTTATAACTCATAAACTACTCGTCTAAAATTCGATTTTTACGTATCAAAATACTTAGAAAAATATTCATAAATAATTACATTACAACATAAAATATAAACAACAATAAAACAAATAGAGACGTCGGTATGGCTATCTCCAATCACTATCCATTCAGTGGTGTCGTAGGGTAGAGTGAAAAGTCAGGTGGCAATGCTTATGTAGTTGATCGCAATAAAAAATTTTAAAATTTGCAAAACTAACAATGCGAGCCACTATGACTTTTCGTTTTTATTTTTCTGACATGATATATTGATATTATCATTATTGTTTGGACGGTTTTATTATTATACTGTTTATACCAATCCTTAGATGGCAATGAGGCGTACATTTATATTGAGATGGTAAGTGAGTCTAGTCGCCTATATTATGTGTTCCAGCTATTATTTTATAACTTATAAGCTAATTGTACGTATAGGTAGATAAATACTTATTATGTATTGTACATCTTTTCCCACCAGGAATTAATAATAATAACAATATTAAGGTGGTTGCCCATGACTATTATTCTTCAGTAAATTTCTAAGCGCACAATCACTCCAAAAGGCAAAAGTGAAACTTGTAATATTAAGTCTTTTAAATGACAAGGTAAGAGGTAACTTAAGTATAGTTATATATAGCTGTTTCTAAGAACAAAGTTCATAATTTGAACTACACTAAATGACGAAATAATATAGAAAATCTAATATTTCTTACAAACATCAATCACGTAAAAAAAACGAGATAAATGATAATATACTCGTACGTAAAATACACGTAAAAAAAATAAAAAGCAATGCTTTACATTTCCCACAGACGAGGCAGGGGTTACAATATTCAATCTGATTCGATTTTTTAAATTATATTACCACAATAAATACTGTAGTGCATTGTGATTATGTAAAATAGTACAAAATGTCACAGTTTAGCAGTACCGGGTTTATGTACAAGGTACACATTGAGCACACAAGCCAAACAATATTTAACACAAACATAATTTATTCCACTTATAATAATTATGAATATAAATCATAAAATTGTGCAAATATACAATATATTATTTAGTTATTATAATATTCTCATACAGGATAATGTTCACGCATTTTTCACCTCTCAAAGTCACCTATGTAATAATATGTGGTTATGAACTCGTGATTTTATTTTATGAATAGGTGTATAATAATTCATAATAATAAATAATAATATTACAATATTATATTCCCAAGCATCATTTGTGATCATCAATACGACATTTTTACAGGATAAGTTGTACACGCATCGCAAGTGATACTACATTAGTTGTATTAGTACACCGATTAAAAATTCTATACAGTTTTGATTTAAATAAATCTGTCGGTAAGTGATTTGATATTGAGATATTTGATATTTTTCTCTCTATTCTTATATATCGTTTGAATTATCATGCTGAAAGATGACAGTGTGTCATCGAATGCTTTTCTTTTCAAGATCTTCATATTACGAAATTCGATCTGCGAATTATAAATACGTATTGTAATTAATAATTACATGATATAAATTAACTCCACCCCCCCCCCCACCAGTGAAAATGCATCGGTTTTAATTATTAAAACATATTCTAATGTGAAAATTTCGTTTCGTTTCTTTGAAATATTTAGGTACGTAAAATCATTGTATACAAAAAACGGTTCTGAGCGAATGTTGCATATCAGCATATAATATAATTTAGTATAATATCTTCAGTTATGATACTTTTGTTATTAAAGTAATTCATCTTACTATTATGAATTAGTACTGCAGTAAGTTAAACTATTTTTTGCGAAAAAATTGAAATTGAAAATATCATTGAGTGTATAAAATATAGAAATATATAGTAAAAGTTTCAAATACTCAGGAATAATATTTTTTAATTACAACAAAACAACAAAAACCGTTATTTATTTTAAGTATTTAAATCCAAGCCAGTTTGAACTTAAGATGTCTATAAATCATAAATAAAAAACCATAATTAAATTTATTTTAAATTTCTTGGTGACAATATAAACTGATTACGTGGGATCTTGTTTTGAAATTTTATAAATTAATTTTAAACATTTTATAATTTTTAAATACTTGGAATATAGTTTGCAAATTTTCAACCAGATCAATTTTGTATTGTTGTCAACATTTTAGCTTTAAATTCTTATTAAAAAAAATAGTGTGTATATTATAGTTTTAATATTATTAAACTGCTATTGAACAATGCATAAATAACTATTTTAAATTTACTGAATTCAGTTAAGGATTTGAAATCAACCATGAATTGTATAAAGATATTTCAATACTACCAACGGTTCAGGAAACAAATAATTATGTACTTAGCACTCATATGGGTCGTTTTCTTTTTCACAACTTATTACATCGAGGGCAAAAAATACGTCGACGATGATCAAACGCTTGCCATAGTACTTCAACATATCGACGAGTTACACAGAACCAACATGGAACTGATAGCAATGAAGAACAACCTAAATCAAAAGTAAGTCATGCTGCAGTTGTCTTTAATTACTTTTTTTCCATCGTGGTAGTAATCAATATGTATATAATATAAAATATTATCTTACATATTCAGAGTTCGGAAGATATTCGCTTAAGAGGACATGATACCCGCATGTGTTGACTCCGTCTTACATGTGCGTAGCATAGTATTGAGATTTTTAAAAATGTTCAATTTTAAAATATTTTTAACTCGCTTCAAAATTAAAATATAGATTTTACTATAGAAGTATTAAAATATAATATTAAAGTAAATATTCGTGATATCGTTGACTGCATTTTATCCGTTTACGATATTAGTTTCTGATTTTTAATTCCACTAAAACCTTAAAAAAATCGCAGTGTCACGTTTATTCCATGCATTCAATTTTTATTATACGATGCGCGGCAACACACGATCTGTATTAATTGGTGTCTACGGTTCGAGATCCGTACAAAAATAATCGTAATAATACATAGGTACCTATTTTAATATTAATTTTAAACATATAACATACAATCCTTCAAACAACCTTGGAACAAACATATTATTTTTGTATTAATAAAACGGAATATAATATTATGAAGAAAAAACAGTACCACTGCGCGAAATGTCTTCCACTCTCACCTTGCGAGTGTAATAAAATATTGTAATATGAATAATTATTTAGTATAATGTGTTATACAATAGTATAAAAATTGTAATAATCATGTATATTTATGTTTTATGTTTTTAGACTAATATTCAGCGAAAAAAAGGTAGGTACATATTATGCTATGTTATTTACTTCATCGCGCAGTTCTATTATCTTATATTTTAATCGTAGAAACACGCATGATATTATGTACCAAAAGACGATCGCATTGTTTGACGTTTTAAAAAGTTTTTATTTCTCTTTTTCTTATGTATATTGTAGATATTATTATACCCAATACATAGTTTCTAAATACATTTTATATTTTATTTCTCCTCGTATTTTCAAAATTCTCTATGATATTATTGTATTAACCAAAACTAGGTTGTGTGAACTAATTTGCGGATAATATTATTTTACAATTTTAAATTTCCGAAATCGTTTTCAAATAAGTTTAACATGTTCAACAGAAACAAGTGAGAATATAATAAAAGATCAGCACCGTTCTGTTTATTTAAAAACTTTAATATCTCTAAATTGAAAATACAAATCAATAAAATGTTAAATATATATATCCATATAATTCTTTACTATAATTAAAGCCCAATATCAAATTACAATTTAGAATACTAGCTTTGGATTGTCACAGGATAAAATATTTTAAAGCAGAATCGAACGATCGAACGTCGTAAAATAATAATATACCTATGTCAAGATAGGCGATGCCTGTTTCAAACAAAAGTGTACCTTTCCCTTTTCCACCAATACCCGTTTCCACCAAAAGTGTATCTTCCACCTTTCTACCAATATCCGTTTCCATAAAAAATAAAATTATTTACACGTTTTTACAAAAACAATTGTATACTACTATATTCTACGATTGAAAAAAAAATATCAACCAATTATATATATATAAGTAAAAACAATATATACATAACTTAATACATTAATATATCATTTTTTTCAATCCAGCATTAGTATTTTAAATAAATGTATTACTGTATTAATGATTGTAATATAAGGGTAGTATACAAATTATTTTGGTGAATTAACTATGGTTTAGTTAATTATAGGTATATCTCATTTGGTGGTAAAGGATATTGGTGGCAAAGGGAAAGATACACCTTTGGTGGAAACGGGTATTGATGGAAAAGGGAAAGGTCTACTTTTGGTGGAAACGTGTTACGCCCGTCATGATCAATTGCTCGCCTTACTGCAGATGATGGACAAATGGAAAATTATAAACGGCCCGTCTGAAGGATACGAAGTGTTACGTCGCCGAATTTATTCAAACACAAAAGAATTTTGGTACTACGTAAGTTTTTCGTTACAATCGTTGGCTAACGAAATCAAAGATTTAGAACCGACAATTTCTCATATGAAAATAATGGTCGACGAACACTATAGATCATTATTGAGAGACGTCGCAAAGCTGGCCGATGTCGATGGTTATTCACAGTGGAGGTGGAAAGAATTTGACTCTTTGAGTAAACTAGTCGAAAAGAGAATTCAACATACGCAGAATCCACCCGACTGTGCCAAAGCTAAAAAGCTTCAGTGTAATTTCGTCGAGTTTGTACGAATAATATTTAATTATATAATATTAATTTAATGATCATCCTAACCCCTTTATATTTAACCTTTCTTGAAGCATCACCTCTTCTATCCGATTATAACACAGAGTGCTATTTGATCGTTGGGTAATTTAAAAATAAACTGTAATTAATATTATTTAAGTGTCGAAAAAAAATATCATAGTCCCGAATCTAAACTACTAGCCTACTGACATACGTACATTTGACTTCCAGTATTATCAACAAATTTACTTATTACACGTTACACTTAAAGGTTTGCCCCCAAAGGAATTGTTGTGGATATGGATGTCGTGTACACCATTTTGTCAAGTGCTTGATTGTCGCCTACGCCACTGAGAGGACAATGATTATAGGCACTCCTAAAAGATGGGAGTTTACTAGCAAAGGATTTGAAAATATATTTTTACCACTTAGCGACACATGTGTTTCGAACGACGGTGAAACAATTTCACTTTGGCCAGGTAAGTTAATTGTTTATCGTGATAAATTAAACTCACACAAATATTTTTCTCTCACGTATTCGATTAAAATTAATATTAATGATTCTCAAATATTTACTCCGTAGATTTATTATAATTTTTTTTTAACAATTACTATTAAATTTACTTATTCCTACTTGCATTTTATTTATTTAAAACTATCTAAACCCGTACAATAAATAATCTGTTTAAAATCATACATTTTATATCCCTCAAAAACTTTTATAAATTCGTTGGCTATTCGATTATGCTATAGCAGTATTTATATCCCAACAAAAATACTTTGTGAAACTCCATATAAAATATTGCTAAGTACTCGTAAAAAAAACTTAGTTAATTTGTACGAATAATAAACACACAGTAAAGTTGTGATTTCATAAAAAATGCTAAATAAGATACATTTTTTATATCTCGATAATTTATTTACTTGGTGAGAACTGATTTTGGTAATTTAAATTCATTTATAGTAAATCATAACGTAGTCTTATTACTAAATATAAAATAATAGAACGGACATGCTTATTTGTCTAAATAAGTTCTCATATTGTATGTCCGTCTCCTGGTTCTAAGCTACCTCCCCATTAATTTTCAGCCAAAACTGTTTAGCCGTAATTGAGTTATAAATAGTGTAACTAACACGACTTTCTTTTAAATGAGCTTAGTCGTAGATATAGAATTCCCATACCAACTACTAAAATGCTTGTTGCATACTACTAAATGATAAAAAAAATGTATTTAAAAAATATTTATTATTCTATACATCTATATGTAATGAAATAAATTATCAAAATATTAATTATGTCTTATTTCGCCATCAAAAGTAATATAATCGTATTATGATTATTTATAATATATATGTATATATATACCGTGTGTCCCAAAAAACAGGGGCCACTTTACCACTCCTAAACCAAAAATTGACTAAACTAGAGCTATGGAGAATTTAAAAAATTAAAAAATTAAATTTATAATAAGTTCCACATTTTAATAGGTATAGGTAGGTAAATAACAAAAATAGAAATACCAAATCTCATTGTTATTTTAATAGATACTCAATTATAGGTAATTCTGATGGAAACAAAAATACACTTCTTCTTTTTTGGTCTCGGCCAATTAAGACCATATGCAATTCCATAATGTAATAATAAAATAAGATAATAATTCATAAATAGTAAATAGTTAATTAATTTAATAATAATAATTTTGATTGTTTGTTGCATGGTGTTTAAAAAAAAAAATAAGTACGTACTACAGTTAGAAAAAAAAAATTAAATTAATTTAATTTTTTAATTTTTTAAATTCTCCATAGCTCTATTTTAGTCAATTTTGGGTTTAGGACACAAGTTGATACATCAAAATGGCTTGAAAAAAATCGATAAACCCGAATATGATATTCAAATTACACGTTGCCATTAAAAAAAATGTAAGTTTTATTGCGCATGCGCAAGATACGTGAGTTAAAAAAATTGTAAGTCATAGAAATTTATGATCGATTAGTCTAGTTTAATGTCACGCAAGCAGAATTGAAAAATATTTTCATGGTAATGAGTGGTAAAGTGGCCCCTGTTTTTTGGGACACACGGTATATTATATATTTATTATAAAAGTGCATGAAAAATAGCAAAAAAAATGTAATAAAACAACAGTTATTGATTGTACCCGTATCTTAAAAAAATTTTGATTATGTAATGATCAACTATGAATATTGGTCAGAAGATTAGAAAATTCTGTTTATGATGAAGTAGATATCGCCCATTTTATACCACAACAACACAAACGTGATGAGCTATTTTGTTGAATTTACTATTTACTTTCATAATATTATAGGCAATGAAACAATCCAAGTAATAAACTATAACTTGCCCGAACACGCTGCCAAGCATTTAAATCCTCCTTACATTCCGGTCGTGTTGCCTGAGGACTTAGCTAAACGAATAAACGTTTTGCACGGCGATCCCGCTGTATGGTGGATAGGACAGTTCTTTAAATACATCTTCCGGCTGCAACCATCCACTAGCAAAGTATTTGACGAATTTGCCAAGCGAGTGCATTTCAAAAAACCAATTGTCGGGTAAACATTTTTATATTGCATAACCATGATATTACACTATGTATAAAAACATTATTTAAAACTAATATTTACATAAATATTACTGTATTAGCATAAAATTTTATCTTAGATAAAACCGATCACAGTTAAGTGTCAATACTATATATTATTATAAATTAATAAGAACGTCGTTATACCCGAATCCTGAAATGGTTTGAGTACACAGCTGTTGATGAAGTACACTCAATTTTCAATTTTCAATAAGTACCTATTGTAATCACTCATAAATAAAAATCTTAGTTTATTCGGCAAACAGTTATCTTTATAACACTAATTAAAAATAACTACTAGGAGACGGGAAGAAAATGGGTCTATGTATTCTGCAAAAAAATGTAATGTGTTTCATCTAATAATTTCCACTTATTGAACTTGGAGATTAGATTATTAGATTTCATTAATCCAACAGGCAACAATACAATGTGGTGAAAGGCCCAAAAATAAAAATATAATCTTACCTAAATATTGTAATGAAACTTTAATTTGGATACAAAGCAATAAATATTAATTTTTATGTAGGTATTTATAATAATTTATATATTACAAATGTATGTTATCATTCTTAAAAAAAAAAAGATCATTTATTTCGAAGAAATATAGAAAATAATTGGTGTTTCGTTTTTTATAAATAATCAAAACATATGCGATAACTTCAAAAAAACTAAGAAATAGGTATGTCCTTAAAAATACAGAATTTTTTCAGCATTAAAATAAAACTAGTATTGTGAGTCCAATAGACGATTTTGTCTTACATTTTATTAATAACATTTAAATGGGGGATGCCCTATTCATGACTCCAATAGCCAAATGTGTTCATTAGCTTTGAGTCGAATAAACGACGACTACTGTAGTACTTTTAAACCATAACTAGATACGCCACGTGGCTTTATAGATATAGCCTATATGTAACTGGTCGTGTTACGGATATCTATAAAATTAAGTGTTTTTGTGCAGTGTGCATATCAGACGATCCGACAAACTCCTCCTTGAAGCTTCGTTCCACAAACTCGAAGAATATATGTATCACGTTGAAGAATATTACAAACTCAAGGAATTAAACGGCGAATACTACACGAAACGAATTTATTTGGCAACTGACGATGCAACACTGTTTAATGAAGCTCGACTTAAGTGTGTTTCGAATTTTCAATTTTATACTTCGTTATTATAATACTTACATTTATTTGAAAATGATGTAAATAATGAATCGTGTTTAATTAGATATCCTGAATACGATATTATCGGAGATCGAGAAATATCCAAAACTGCAGGGATCCTTAATAAACGAGAGTTGGACAGTTCGATTATGGATATCATCACCGACGTATATTTTCTATCTCATCACTGTGACTACTTAGTTTGTACTTTTTCGTCAAATGTATGTCAAATTGTATTTCCTCTGAATCATTATTCATTATCATTTATCAATAATAATTAATTATAAAAAAAAGCGGGTAAGTCGTGTATGTCGCTCTGCTGTACAGTAGGTTACAAGTGGGTTACTGTAATGGATGGAATTAAATTTGAATCCAATGATATTATATCATTGTATACGAAAAACGATTCTGAGCGAAGACGGTTTATCTGTCTAGGATATATTATAGATTATTAATAATTTTCAAATCTTAGTTTTAAAAACAAAATTTTTCATGAATTTCTAATTTGAAATAATTTGCGAATTTTCGTGATTTTTACATATGTTGTCAAAATTCAAACTTTGAATGGTTATAAAAAAAAATTGTGACTATGTATTTCTTTTATTTTTCAACTTCTATTGTTAAAATATGTTAGGAGCCTTGTATTAAATTTTCAAATCTTAGAATTAAAAAGAAAAACTTTTATGAATTTCTATCTAAGATAATTTGAATATTGCCGTAATTTTTACGTATTTAGTCAAAATTTGAACTTTAAATGCTTATAAAAAAAAATTGTGACTATATATTTCTTTCATTTTTCAATTGCTATTGTAAAAATATATAATGAGCCTTGTATTAAATTTTTAAATCTTAGATATAAAAGGAAAATTTTTTATGAATTTCTAGCATAAAATAATTTACGAATTTTCGTCATTTTTACATAATATGTTGTAAAAATTCAAACTTTGAATGGTTATAAAAAAAAATTGTGACTATGTATTTCTTTTATTTTTCAACTTCTATTGTTAAAATATGTTAGGAGCCTTGTATTAAATTTTCAAATCTTAGAATTAAAAAGGAAAACTTTTATGAATTTCTAGCACAAAATAATTTGAACATTGCCGTAATTTTTACGTATTTAGTCAAAATTTGAACTTTAAATGCTTATAAAAAAAATTGTGCCTACGAATTTTTAATATTTTTTAACTTCTATTGTTACAATGTGTTAGAAGCCTTGTATTAAATTTTCAAGCTTTTCTACCGAACAAATAAATTTTTATCGATATTTATAGAAAAAAAAAACTAATAAAGTTGAAAAATTAAAATGTCAGTAAAGAGCTCAAAACAAATCTAAATATTTTGAAAATTTTATCAAATATATAACACGCCTAAATAAACATTCAGTCAAAATTTCAAGTATCTGTGGTAATTTGTTTTAGAGTTACACCAAAATAAGGAAATCGCTAAAAGTGAAAATCCAATGTTGTAAAAATTTAAATTTCAAATGCTCATAAAAATTTAATTTGAATTTCAGGTGGAATTTTTATTTGTGATAAAGATTGAAAAACTTGTAAGGAATCTTGTATTAAATTTTTAAATCTTAGATTTAAAAAGAAAATTTTTTATGAATTTCTAGCTTAAAATAATTTGTGAATTTTCGTGATTTTTACGTATTTTGTCAAAATTCAAACTTTGAATGCTTATAAAAAAAAATTGTGACTATGAATTTCTTTTATTTTTCATCTGCTATTGTAACAATATGTTAAGAGCATTGTATTAAATTTTCAAGCTTTTCTGCCTAACAAATAAATTTTTATCGATATTAATTAAAAAAAAACTAATAATGATCGAAAATTTGAAATGCCTATGAATAGTTCAACTTAAGTCGAAATTTTTTGAAAATTGCATGGTGGATAGAATATACTTATATAAACATTAGGTGAAAATTTCATGAATCTATGGTCATTTGTTTTAAAGTTACATCAAAAACCAAAATCGATTTTGTCGAAAAATGAGTGTGCGTAAAATTTCCCGTTTTTCCCTTAATTTTTTGTTTGTTTTTCTCAATTATTTAGAAAAGTATTAAGAATTTTTTACTTATGACCCCCCAAAGTACCAAATATATTCACTTTCTGATCGAACGAGGTACTGAAGTCAAAAATTGAAGCATTTTTACTGCCCCAAAACGTGATGACAGACACAAAAAAAAAAAAAAAAAAAAAAAACACACATCATGGTAAAATCAATACATTCATCGCTCCGCTCAGAATCTAAAATGTTAAAAGTGAAAATTGTTTACAATTGAATGATAATATATATTCAGGGTTTTGCATCCAAATTAACTCAAGAACTCAAAATAGTATTACTAATATACTTATTGATTACAAATCTTACATCGCAAATACCTAAACTACTAAAACCAGCTGGTTCTGACTTATAAAAAATCTTAATATGGTTATAATTCATGAATTCATGTAAATTTGTAGAGCTTTTGCTGATTGGTATGTAACATATAAGTATATAAATACTGATATCCCACGAGGATTTACCCATTGCGATTTCTCCCAAAATAATGGAGATATCGAAATCCTGTTTTTATTACAGGGATAAGAACTACAATTATAATATCATATTATTTTAATTTATTTTAATGTTTTGGTAAAAAAGTTAAAAATATTTTTTTTTATATAATTATTTCCAAAATAATTCACTATAGCCATTTTGTAGATTTTAATGACGTTTCGAAATTTTATTTTCATTACTTTCCTGATTTTTAATTTTTTTTTTTAGTTTCAAGAAAAATTATTAAACACCATAGTGTTATTAAATATATGACTTGCCGCGCCGCGCACCTTCTCGTACGGCCAGCCGAACACTCAGTATGTCTGGTTATAATCCCTTTTTGTTTCTCAACACTAGAAAAAATATTAAAAATCAGGAAATTAATGAAAGTAAAATTTTGAAACCTCAAAATGTTCAGAAAATTAAAGTCTTATGACAAAACCAGAATTTTGATATCTACATTTTTTCGTAAGATATCACAATGAGTAAATCTACACGGTACACACTGTATATCGATCGCATGAATACTGTTTAAATCAGCCCATTGTGGCATTGCAGTATCAAACATACATGCATGTCACAACATACATGTCGATATATAATTAAATATACAACTTTCATATTTTTAAACAGAAATACAATTAAATTTAAAAGCATTGAGCTCTGAAATATATTATAATTTTCTTTAGTTAATTCAAAATAATATAACCTTAATTTTGGATCAGTGGTCTGGTCATCATATTATATCACTCATATTAAAAATATAAAAAAACTTTCAATTTAAATTTCTTAAAATTAAATTTTTCGATCTCTAGAGCTACTTACAAGCTTCTCTACATAAAATTGAATTCAGTAAGATAAAGAAAAACGTTACTTATCTCATACTTTTATATAATTTATTAAACGTCAATATCGACCAATTAAATATTAAAAAAAGCGTTAAATAAAATTAGTATATACTTAAATTAATTTTCGATAAATTGTGTTTTTATTGCAGGTGTGCCGGTTAGCTTATGAAATTATGAACAGCCTCCAACCAGATGCATCAGCTAAGTTTACTTCTTTAGACGATGAATTTTATTTTAGTGTTCAAGTTCATAGACTGAATGTAGCTTTAATATCTCATAAAGCAGACGGACCGGATGAGATGGATCTAGAAGTAGGTGATGAGATCGCAGTAGCTAAAAATCATTGGGACGGTTATTCAAAAGGGACAAATTTGAGAACAAAAAAAACGCTTCTGTATCCTAGTTTCAAGGTAAAATATTATGTGTAAACGATTATATAGACGAGTTTCACAGTTATTTTAATTTGCCTATCCATTAAGAGCCATTTAAATTCTTAATTTATTGTATTTGTTAAATAATTTTGTAAAAGTCGGAATTTTTTTTTTTTTTAAGCTTATTCTAGGCCATATACGCTCATCGCCGCTTCTACTATCTCCCTCCGTGCTGCTCTGTGTTTTGCAAATTCTTCTCCGTTCATAACTCCCAAATAGAATATTTAGCTCTCTGTTTGATCTTATTTCATAGCCATCTTCGTCGTTTCTCTTTGGTCCAAATATTCATCGTAGGATTTTCCTTTCGAAAATCATTAATTTGTTTTCGTCAGATTTGGTGGACGTCCATACTCCACATGCATATAGTACAATTGGTCTGCGAGGGTCTTATATAATCTGATTTTTGTTATTCTTGATAATATTTTAGATTTAAATGATTTGACTAATGAATAATAGCATTTGTAGTCATATGTGATTCTCCTGTGTATTTATTCGTGACTATCTGCCTGTGAGTTTATGTCTACTCCGAAGTACATAAAGTTCCAAAATCTTTCAATTAACATGTCTTTTACTGTTATAGCATTTTGTGGATGTTCTCTCCTAGATACAATCATGGATTTGGTTTTTTCATTAATGATAAGTCCAATCTTACCCACTTACAACTATGTCATCTGCGTACAGGTTGACATTAACTAGTTAAAAAGTTTAAGTTAATTTTTTCTAATAATTTCCTAATCAACTTATGAATTTCACTATTTTAATCGACAGTTGAAATAACTAAGTTGATATTTTTTCCATATTCACTTTTAAATTATTCAGTTCAATTTATAATCGGTAACTGTTAACTTTTAACTTAACGTTTATGTATCTTCTTAAATTAAGTTAAGTTAATCATTTTCATTAACTTGCCTACCTTTGTTATTTTGTAATAAAGGCAAAAAAATTATTTAATTTTTTCATAGGTATCTAATTTAAAAATATAAATATTCATTATTTATTATTTATCTGTAATTTAAATGCTTAAAGATATTCAAAACGTTCTTCAATTTTAATTTCATTATATTATTTGGACAAAAAAATGTTACATTATTATTAATTTTCCTAAAGACAATAAAAATGTTGCTGTAGTATTCCTCCTAGCACACAAACATTTTAATGTGAAGACTACGTGGAAGAAAGGATAACTTCACGGATGTACAATACATTATTATTTACAGTTAATATCAAAAAATGTACAAAACTAATAATAAATTATACTTAAATACGTTATATTATTTGATTTTAGGTAACGACAAAAATTGAAGTTTTACCATTTGCCACTTATCCTAATATCACTGTCGACATTTAGACACGGAAAAATTAAATTTATAACAAATGTAAATTGTGTGCTATTAATAAAATACACGAATGTTTTATAAATAAAATAAAAATGTTCAATTATAGAAAATAAAAATTTTATTTTAAGTTTATTAGAAAAGTTTATCGTAAATTCAACATCGGCGTAAATACCTAAATATATATGTATCCCTTTTTTCTGAAATTGGTTCAGCAAAAAATATTTATTCATACAAAAATGTAAAAATGTATACATATTATGATATATCCAACGTGGTTAACATGATATGTTTTTCAAATTTTCCTGTCAGCTGCTTTACCAAGGAATTAAATCACGTATTAAATATAATATGGTATACCTATTTTATTTTTTATTATAAATAATTGTATACTATAAATGTAACACACTCGTACCTCTTATAATAATTGCAATATACTAACATGATAATTAGCTACCTGCTCTGAATATAGGTAAAGAATTGCACCAAGTGTTGAAATCAAATTATGTCATACACTTGTTTGTTTTCTCTTGACTCGGCTGAAAATAATACACATAATATGCATACCACTGGCGGTTCCACGGGTGCAGCCAATGCAGCCTGTGCTGCACCTGACATTTCAACCGCGCTTCGCGTTTTTTTTTTATCGGTTGTCATCATAATATTAATTATAATTATTATTCATAACTCTTAAGGTTGCCGGTTGGCATATTATAATTATTTATATTAGCTGTACAACGTACGTGAAATTCGGGGGCCGTTGATCAGAATTCGTGATAAGAATTGGAGATAAGGCTTGGCGGGAAAGTTTAAAAGTTTAAACTTGAGATAAAAGACATTATATTATCACTATTCGTTATCATTAATTTGTGCAATTTGTGAATTTGAGATATTAATTATAATTTTTGTTGTATTTTAATTTTGATCTTAATTTATTAATTTACTAACCAATTTATCATTATGATTTATGAGTAATAAGATTACCAAGAAGTTAAAATCCTTACGAGATTTCTTTAAGCCGAAACCTAAAACTGGTAAGTTTAAATTAAGTAGTTAAAACTTTAAAAGCTTATATATATATATATCTGCATATTATGCAATGATATATTATATATCTATTCTTAACTATTAACTATTAATATTATTATTAAAAATTAAGTTCTCTTTTATTTCACATTTAGATGACATTGATCAAAACCATCCATGCCACCATGTACAAGTGATACTGTTGGAATCGCACAAGAAATGTCAGAAGGAGCTGGTATGAATACAATAACTTATGACTACAAATTATTTTTGTTTCAATGTATGTTAATTATTATTAGAAATATAATTTCTAGTTTTATAGTTCAGTATGTTTCTTTTTATACAACTAATTTATTGTGATTTGTGATATCTATGTTGCCTAGATATATCTAACTACTTTTTTACATGTAAGTTTATTTTTGTGAATTGTGATAATCTTGCTATTAAAAATAGTATTGCAAATACTAATTTAACATTTTCATGTTTATTGTAGGTAACTGTTAAGTTTATTTTTGTGAATTGTGATAATCTTGCTATTTAAAATAGTATTGAAAATACTAATTTAACATTTACTAATAAAAACATTATGCATTTAAAATTACCCATGTATAAAAAAAACTATTTTTAACCCTTTTCAGTAAATTCGACAGATATTGATGACCCTGCTCACCCATTTCCAAAGAATTCTATAGATTTTAAAGAAAGAATTAAAAGAGGAGCTTATCGTCCAATTCTGCCCCTATATCCTTGTACTCTACAAAATGGTAGAAAACGATCATTTTATAAGCAATGGTATAATGATCATTACTGGCTTAAATATAGTCCTTCTTTAGATTTGGCATTCTGTTTTCCATGCAGAGCATATATAGGAAATGAGGTAAATAGTAGTCGGACTGAAGAAACATTTTCAAAAAATGGGTTTAAAGGCTGGTATAGAGCAAATAAAAGTTTTTTAAATCATAAACTCTCCAAATCTCATCTTAATTCTACTATAGCTTTATCTGCATTTTTAAACTCAAAACCAATTGATCAAAGCCTTGATGAAAGCAGAATTGTTTTAAATAAGAAACGGGAAGAAGAACGCTTGAAACATAGAAAAATTATCGCACGTTTAATAGATATTTCTATATGTTTGGCTAAAGGTGGAATGGCATTCCGTGGACATGATGAAAGTCACAAAAGTTATCAGCAAGGAAATTTTAAAGAATTAGTAAATCTTTTAGCAAAGTATGATACTACTTTAAAAAATCATTTAGTAATGGGACCTAAAAATGCACAGTATGTCAGTAATCATATTCAAAATGATCTTATTTTTGTATTACATAACGTTGTGTTCAAACAAATATAATCTAGTATAAATGATTGCAAAATATCAATTATAGCAAACGAAACATCTGATGTAGGACACCATGAGCAGTTATCTATAGTCATAAGACATTTTGATAAACAAACAAATAGACCAATAGAAACTTTTGTTGCACTTAGGCGAATGAAATCAGTTGATGCTCAATCTATATTTGATGCAATAACAAGTGTATTACTTCAATTATCAAAAAACTGGACATCTGTAATATCAGTCTGTTTTGATGGTGCAAGTACCATGTCTGGTTGCAAAGTGCAAAGTTGAGAGTAAAAATATTCTATATGTCCACTGCTATGCTCACTGTTTAAATTTGGCCCTAGTGGACTCTGTATGTGAAAAGGATAATAGATTCAAAAATAATAGATGTATATTCAATTTTTTTGGTACAATACAATTTATTTATAGTTTTATCGAATGTAGTCCTACAAGGCATGCCATCTTAGAAAAAATAATTGCAGCATCATTCGGTCAGAAATTTGCTACCTTGAAATCATTATCTACTACAAGATGGGCTTGTAGGGCCGAAGCAGTAACTTCTGTTAAAAACCATTATGCATCTATTTTAACTGCTATTGAAGAAATTTGTGAAAAATCCAATGTTCCAGAAATGAGGGCTTTTGGTTCAAATGAAGTCATTTGAATTTGTTTTTGGACTTGTTATGATGCAACCAATCTTGCAAATTATCCTAAAAATTAGCAAACTGTTGCAATCAAATAACTTAGAGTTGTTGACTGCTGTTGAGGTACTTAATTCATTAAAATCCTCATTGGTTTCAATGAGAAATAATTCTAATAGTTTTGAAGATATTTACCAAAATTGTTTAGACATGTGTGAAGAGTATGAAATACATACCCCAGATGTGAAAAGAAGAAAAGTGTCAACAATAATTGATACATCACAAAATCAACATTTTTTTGAAACCAAATCAGATGAAATGAAAGTTACCGTATTTAACACAACATTAGATAAACTGATAAATGGCATTGATTCTAGGTTTAATCAGGAATCATTAAAAATCATTAATTCAATTGGAAATATGGTTAAATTGAATACTGGTGAAAATATATCATATCAATGTTTAAAAGAACAATTTGGAATATTTGAAGATGATTTGTATACAGAAATAATATTATTAAAAAATATGATTGATATACCAAATGGTGGAACTTCAGTTAAAACAATACATGAATGGTTAGATTGGCTACAAGACTCTAACAAAAGTGAAATTTTTTCTAACTTTGTATATTTGTGTGTGCGTGCGTGCGTGCGTGCGTACATGCGCGCGCGCGTGTGTGTGTGTGTGTGTGTGTGTGTGTGTGTGTGTGTGTGTGTGTGTGTGTGTGTGTGTGTGTGTGTGTGTGTGTGTGTGTGTGTGTGTATCGTGTATGGATTTACCAGTTACCTATGTGTATTCTGTAATAAACAGTATCGTAGCCAGGATTTTTACAAGGGGGGGGGGGGGGGGGGGACAAAAAAAAATTTAATAAATAACATTAAAATTCAATATATTTCAAATAACATTAAAATTTAATATAGGTAATTCAAATAACATTCAAGTGTTTTTAATTTTTCAAATATTTTTATTTTGTCCAGTCCAATGTTTGTATTCTTCTTGGAGCTGGTAAAATGTATTTTTCGATATCTTCAAAGTCTACATCATCTTTATTTATATTAGATAGAGCTAAGCCGTTTAATCTTTCTCCAGTCATAGTTGCTCTTAAATAAGTTTTAAGTCGTTTTAAAACTGAAAATGTACGCTCAGGCGTAGCTGACGTTCAGGCAATGTAGCAAACAATTGTAGAAGTTTCTTTACGTTTGGCAAGAGCTCTGTTCAATGTTGAAGTGCTTCAACAGCAGAATCTGGAGGATTTGTTTCTGATTCCCACTGTTTTTTCCAAATAAATATTTCTGCTTTTAAACATGATTTCATGCAAACTGGAAAATCATTTTCATAAACAGAAGCAGCTGCTAAAATAGATTCATCCTCATAATGCCCAAAATTAGTTGGTATTAATCCTTCTAGTGGCATAATTTGTTGAAGTCTTTTATCAAATCTCAAATATAACTGATTTATTAAGTTATCAAGAAATGGTATAAAAATTGATATTTTAATCAATTAAAATTAATTAATTTACATATTATTATTATGTATTATATGATACAACCAATGGGGGGGCATGGCCCCTGTGCCCCCCCTGGCTACGCCACTGGTAATAAATGTGTAATTAAATGTGCAGAATGTGCTGCACCTGAAGTGAAATCCTGGGACCGCCTATGATGCATACTGGTACCTAAATGTACCTATAATCATAAAGGACGATAATATATTAGAATCTATTAACGATTAAGAGATTTCTCAATCCTTACAAACTTTTCTATTTGTACTATTCCCGTCGCATTATAACATGAAAACAATTTTTATTCAGTAATAAAATATTTATTTTTTATAAAATTACAGTAATTATTATCTGTTTTTATATTACATAAACTAAAAAATATTATGAAATACAAAACAATTCTTACATATTTGATTTATGTCAGATATTTGATACAAAAGTTAATTGATTGAAAGACTTGACCCTTCGTTATCCTTCTTGCTTAGACAAGATTCCGAGAAAATAAAACCATACCAACTATTATCGTTTTATGTTTTTAAGTCAAACGGATGAACTATATTCTCTATAATATAATTTGTGTAATTATTATCGATTATATTACACAACACACTTTTCACATAACATATAATGTGTATTTTCAATTTTGGAATAGGTACACTTATAGTGTCATATTATAATGTACCTATACTATGAAAAATAAAGGGTACAACATATTCCAATAAGAATAGTATTCCATAAGGGTATTTTTCACTCCGTTTTTGAATTAAAAACCAGTTGTTCCAGAGCATATTTTTTTACGTTCGATAAACTTGTATCAATCCGTATTGGCATACCAAAACTATCTCTATGTGTGAAGATGGGGGCGGGGGGAGTTGAATTCGAATCGCACGCGATACGGATCCATGAAGTTGGCAGCGTAATCTGAACATTTTTGCCCTAAATCTTGTTTTAGTAAGCATAAATTCGAAATTTGTAACTACAGCCGTTATCAATTATCCACAAAAACTTAAATCACGGCTAACTTCAGCGAAACTTGGCCGTTTTGGCATATCAAAGTTTTTGAAAGTGCCAAACTGTTCTGCACAATTTGTAAGTATTTGTAAGCACGAATTTTAAATTTGTAAGTAATCCCTCCCTTAATTATTATCCTTAAAAAGAAGTTGGCCGTACTTTATCGAGCTTTTTAAACTTAGAATGTTCCAAACGGATTCCCATCGAGTTGATTATACAATTTATTGTTGATACTTAATTTTATGTCTATATTCACCAATTGTCACGTTAGTTTTCTTTTGACATTGACACCAGAAAATCCGTAGGTATAGTTATAAAGTTTTTAAGTTAAATTTAAGCATTTGGGTTTTATTTATCATCATTTATGCGCATTATAATTACCTTTTATTTTCCGGAAACACGATGGAAAATCGCCTTTCTTTAATATTCTTCATTGTTATTATGAATGTTTTTATCATTATTATCATTTTTAATAATTTTATTATTATTCTATTTAGCTTTGTATTTTATTAAATAATAACATTAATAAAAATTTTCATTCTTACTTTCTATTGTTTTAGTTGTACAAAATATATTAAAATGTTCGCGGTCTTTATGTATGGCAATAGACCCAGTTTTACCTGTATTGAATAGAATATCTGATATCATATTATCTTAAATGTTAAAATTAACAAACAAAAATTTGGCGAGTAGGTACCCTTAAACTGTTTAGTGTTAAGTGGCAGGTTACTGTAATGGATGTGTGCAATTTTAATTAAATTATTTATCATTGTTTTAGATATTATAATAATAGTGTTTGATAAATTAAAATTAAAAAAACATTTTTCTTTGACTTCTTTTATTTTAACTTTTTAAATATTTTCCCAGTATTGATCTGCATTGATCTATAATATACAAAATTTATACAATATATAAATTTATAGTTTTATTGTTTAAAGTTTATTAACATGTTTCACCTTAAAATTCAAATTGTATAGATGAGTGCGTTAAAATTGTGAGACACGCTGGTTCTTGCAACTGTTACTTTATTTTGCATGTCATTGTATGGCTCCGATGCTCCATCATTTCTTCGACAAACAGCGTAGTAGTGGCCAATAGTGTTTGGTGTTCTACTATATATGATGGCAGATCTTAATGTTAATTTAGTTTTTAAATTTAAGACGATAGGTAACTCCATAATTGATGCTCTTATTAAATCACAATCTATAAATATTTGTTTCCCAATGTCCACGGATAATTCGTTCTGATGAAAACAATTTCTGCATTTAATATTATCATGAAAATATGTTTCTAATTTTCGTTCCAACTCATTGATGTTCTGTAGAACTAAGTAGATTGCTTTTTTTTTAATGTTCCATTCAAAACTGCATTTACTGCATTTATAATATTCTGTTACACTTTCAAATCCTTCACATATTTTTTCATATGCTGTTAATATATTTCCCGAACAGTGAATTAAAATCATATTATTGACCAGAGTTACTGATAGGCATATATTCTGTACATTAAGTAAATCAACACGTTCTAATTTAAAACTCTTTGAGTAGCCCTCGGTAACTAAATATTTTATAATACGGTAAATAGACCGTGAAAATTTTAATATATTTTAGGCGATTTTCCATCGTGTTTCCGGAAAATAAAAGGTAATTATAATGCGCATAAATGATGATAAATAAAACCCAAATGCTTAAATTTAACTTAAAAACTTTATAACTACCTACGGATTTTCTGGTGTCAACGTCAAAAAAAAACTAACGTGACAATTGGTGAATATAGACATAAAATTAAGTATCATCAATAAATTGTATAATCAACTCGATGGGAATCCGTTTGGAACAATCTAAGTTTAAAAAGCTCGATAAAGCACGGCCAACTTCTTTTTAAGGATAATAATTAAGGGAGGGATTACTTACAAATTTAAAATTCGTGCTTACAAATACTTACAAATTGCGCGTGATAGTTTGGCACGGTCAAAGTTGAAAAAGCTCGATAAAGCACGACCAACTTCGTTTTAAGGATATTTAGGTGGGGAATTACTTACAAATTTAAAATTGTTGCTTACAATACTTACAAATTACGCAGGATAGTTTTTATTTATATTATATTTATTTATATTTTTTATTTGGCATGATCAAAGTTGAAAAATCTCGATAAAGCACGGCCAACTTCTTTTTAAGGATAATTAGGAGGGGAATTACTTACAAATTTAAAATTTGTGCTTACAAATTGCGCAGAACAGTTTGGCACTTTCAAAAATGTTGATATGCCAAAACGGCCAAGTTTCGCTGAAGTTAGCCGTGATTTAAGTTTTTGTGGATAATTGATAACGGCTGTAGTTACAAATTTTCAATTTATGCTTACTGAAAAATAACTTACAAATTTTTGGCAAATTTTAGGGCGAAAATGTTCACATTATGCGGCCAACTTCATGGATCTACGCGATACTCGTTATTTTGTAATCATCAGTAAGTAAAGTCAAAATCGTAAGATATGTGCTTCGCTCGCAGTCGCCATTATTATTTAAGTCATCGAACTTCAAGTACGGAGTACTTCGTTTAGTTCTCTAGTTTATAACATACTATAATATTCTACCATACCATATAATATATTAGTATTAATCACAGCATTGGTATATAAACAACACCGCGCGAATTATAACAACACCCATTATAATTGTATTATGTTGGTAGTTAGTACACCAACAAAACAAACAATCTCCTACAGTAAACAGTCTTAATTAATATAAATTATTAAATTGTGTGCACATTGTAACTAGGTATTTTCTACTAAATTTACGTATGTCGTATACAATTAATATATAGATAATACACAAACTGTGTCCGGAAGATAATAATATGTAACATCTGTATCTTTAAATAATATTTCACTCATTTTAACCTAACCTTAGACACGGTAATTAAATAAAATATAATTTTGTAAAATCATTTTTACATGTATAATGTAATTTTTATCATACGGACCTGTCATTATTCCCCCGCAATATATTTGATATGTCATATAAATAAACGTGTATAAGTGGTAATTATATAGCATTGTTTGCACATAATAAATCAGATAATAAATAAAACCATGTAATACCAGCGCTGGCATTGTTAATTATATTATACAGACCCACGTATGCCTTCATCAAATTGGTGATAAATTAATATTATATCTAAAGGATTTTGAAAAAACATGCCTGCAGTATCGTATAGAGTGTAATTTTCATAAAATGTTTATGCGACGGGTACATGTTGTAAAGCAGTTGCTTAACGATACTTTATTTCTTTTATGAGTTTTAGTGCTTATATATTTTTATATACATATATTTTTTTAATATACTCTGTACACGTATTATTTTAAATTATGTAAGTATTGCATTTGTTATGTTCTAATGCCATACGTTTAATTATACTTTATTTAAATCTTTCACTATACACATGAACGTCATTATCGGAATTGCACGTATTATTTACGTAAAAATATATTTAAAAAAATTAAATTATTAATTTTCAATAAGGTTCGCCTATGTTCTATACACATTTTAAATGTTTATGTGTATAAACATTAAGTTCAATTAAAGGTTGGGTTTTATCAATATATATCTATTATTTAGTTTATCTACCTCATAAAAACAGAAATATATTTTATAAGTATACTTTGTTTGCTAACCATAATCAATTAATATACAGTATTTCGGCCAAAGCCATCCATCTAGCCATCAAATTTTTATTGTAATCAAACAAAAAATGTAGGTACTAAATTATTTTATTTTATACGTTGTAAATTCTTTTATTTATTTATTTTTAAAAAAGTACTTTGACCGTATGCGGAACATAATTTTTTCACACAATATTTCACTTCAATAGAAACAACAGTGTATTTTGGAGATGATGAAGTTTCAATTGTTCATGCGCGTCTTCGTAGTTTTCGCATTCGTATTGGTTGTGTTTACTATGATTCGGAGATTAGAATGGAACGAAGATAACTCTGTCATCGAATTTAACAGTCAAAGAATAACAAAATATATAGAGACACTAAAAAACCTGCGACTGTCCAATGGCGAATTAATCACGGAATTGGAAAACTTGAATCAAAAGTATAGTTACATTTTATCTGTTACTACAATAACATGCTAATATATGCTAACTACGCAAGTCTTGAAGATTTCGTTGAGTATTTCGATTGTTTGCATTTCGAATTTTCTATAGATGATACAACTTTACATATTTATAATTGGATATAAAAGTTCATTGCAATTTGAAGTATCTATTTCGTAGGCACACCTTAAGTATTTAGTTTTTAATTGCAAAGGTATTTTTCTTATTTTTATTTGCTATATGTATATATGTTATCTGTAGTGGTAAATCTTTATGCATATAGTATGTACGTCTGTATTATTTAGAACTACAACTAATTTATTGGCTGTATAGTATTTGATGAATTTTTTCATGTATGTTTGATTGGATCCCTGGATGGTTTAAATTCACTATTGGGCCTGATTGGGATACCCGGAAAGGTATTTCAAACAATCATTTGGAGATTTACTATGGATTTTTTGTTTATAAATGGTTTCATTGGGCACTTGGAGAGATCAGGTAAAAACATGAACCAAATTGTCAAGTTTATGATTTTGAATAAAGAAATTATATCTTAAAACAGATATAAGATTTGAAATTTGAAATTTGAATGTATGTATATAGCTTAATAGGTTCTCAAAACTACTAATACGGTTTTGTGAAAATTTAAAGTTGGTCTTAGTGAAATCGGAAAATTGTAGAGAGCAGCTTGAACCACGTTCAATTTATACTGAATGCTATCCAATCCACCACAAGCAAATTGTCCATATCAGTATAATTAATCCACCTAGCGAGATAATACATTTTGATAACCAACCTAATTTTTCCCAAGAACTGAATATACTAAAACCAAGATACTCTCAGGTATATATAGTATTGCAGGTTATATTTTATATTTTTTCATTTTTTCACGGATGAAGTCTGATTATATACCAAAAAATATATGTCGGTGTATCCGAAGTTATATATAGAAGAGTCCCGATGAAGATTTGAATATATAACACATAGATAGGTCCTAGAAAAATTATTGAAATAATAAAATGTAAAAAATAATCTACAAGTATATCTATAATTAAATGAGAAACATTAAAAGCTTTTTATTGATAACGGTGGTCAATTGAAAACAGATGAACCGATTTTCTCAATCTTTTTTTAAATTCCTTTAATAATCCGAATAAGTTTAACGGAAAAATAATTGAAAAAAAAAGCGAGTAAGTGGGTATCGCTCTGCTGTATATTAGGGGGTGGGTTGGACCTCTGACTAGGGTAGGTTAAATTTGAATGCAATGATAGTATACGAAAAACGATTCTGAACGTTGACAGTTTATTTGTATAAGACATATTGTAGATTGTTAAAAATTTTCAAATCTTAGATTTAAAAAGAAAAATTTTTATGAATTTCTAGCTTAAAATAATTTGCGAATTTTCGTGATATGTTGTCAAAATTAATATTTAAATGCTTGTAAAAAAAATTGTGACTATGCATTTATTTTATTTTTCAACTGCTATCATAAAAATATTTTAGGAGCTTTGTATTAAATTTTCAAATCTTAGATATAAAAGGAAAATTTTTTATGAATTTCTAGCATAAAATAATTTGAACATTGCCGTAATTTTTACGTATTTAGTCAAAATTTGAACTTTAAATGCTTATGAAAAAAAAATCGTGTCTATGTATTTTTAATATTTTTCAACTTCTATTGAAACAATGTGTTAGGAGCCTTGTATTATATTTTCAAGCTTTTCTACCCAACAAATACATTTTTGTCGATATTTATAGAAAAAAACTAAAAAAGTTATAAAATTAAAATGTCAGTAAACCGCACAAAACAAATCTAAATATTTTGAAAATTGTATCAAATATAGAAAATACCTATATGAACATTCATTGAAAATTTCAAGTATCATTGATCATTTGTTTTAGAGGTACACCAAAATAAGAAAATCGCTAAATGTGAAATTCAATGTTGTAAAAATTTAAATTTCAAATGCTCATAAAAATTTAATTTGAATTACCACTGGACTTTTTTTTGTGACATACTTGTAAGGAGTCTTGTATTAAATTTTCAAATCTTAGGTTAAGAACATTTTTTTATGAAATTCTAGCTTAACATAATTTGTAAATTTTTGTGATTTTTACGTATTTTGTCATAATTCAAACTTTGAATGCTTATAAAAAAAATTGTGACTTTAAATTTATTTTATTTTTCAACTGCTATTGTAAAAATATGTTTAGTACCTTGTATTCAATTTTCAAGATCTTCTACCCAAAAAATAAATTTTTATCGATATTAATTTTAAATACCTATGAATAGTTCAACTTAAGTCGAAAGCACTTTTACTGCCCCAAAACGATATCATCACGATAGACACAAAAAAATAAAAACACACATCATGGTAAAATCAATACATTCATCGCTCCGATCAGAATCTAAAATGGAAAATTCGGGAAGAAATAAAAATACATTGATTGATCAATGTATACCCTCAACTATGATACCTTAAGACTTTAAATTCCATGGTACCTTCATAATACGTACAACCATTTAGGCGTACACTACGAAAGGATTTTCTATAATTCGAAATTGTAAAGAGTTTACCGTTTTATTTTTTATCGTTCAAGCTCGGGTTATGCAGCTAAAAATGGATGTTGGCTTATAATGTATTTAGTTATATTCTCAAAAACTACTGGGCCGTTTCAATGAAAAGTTATATTAATAGATTCCTTGACAATTGGAGAATGTTTATAGTTTTAAAGGGACGAAAATTTTTTTTTCTGTTTGCGAAAAAAAAAGTCTTTTTATCTCAATAATTACCATTGCAGATTACATAATAATATTATATAACTATTACAGTTATAAAAAATATAGAATTTAAATTGTTTTAGAAAATATATTTGTTAAAAATAAAATTCTTTGGCTCAGACGTTGTTGAGCATGACAGTTAGTGAATTAATAAATACATTAATTATAATATATTTTACTCAAATAGCACTATATAATATAATGTAGTTGATGATGCCTTACGTATGTCATATTTCATAAAGAATGAACATTTTCATAATTCGAAAACCAAACAAAATGTTTGAACGAACATAAATAAGTAGGTATGTAAAAGCAAAACAACTTCTTCAAAACTTTGCGAGTAAAGCATACTAAGTATATTAAGAATTGTAGTAATAATGCTGTGTTTGTGTTTTAGAATAATAATCCAGCAGAATATAAAGGTACTTAAAAGTTACAATAAATACATATGGCGATTTTGAATAAAATGAAATACTTGTTGTCTTTAAATACCCGTAATATAATATTATACATGTTATTCAAATAACTTTTGTTAGTATTTAATAAATTTCGATGATCCATTCGTTACAATATTTTTTTTTTTCATTGCAGTGTCTAACAACCAACTAACTCACTTGCTTAAGATATATAACATATAAGCCACAACAAACAGTAGAACATATTTTGTATTTATGTCACACTCATATATAACTAAAAAGAAGACTATTGCTTTCTAAGCCATCGCTCATATTGGTGTTAATAATAGCCCCGCTTGAAATTTTAATCGATTTCCGACTATGGTACTGTTTTTTGTTTTCAATTATAATATCTACATATACCAAGTAATAAATTTACACAGAACTATTTTAATACGAAATGATAAATTTTCATTGAATAAACAATTAATTTTATTTTGAGAAAAACAATATAAAATATTTGAGTGCCTAAAATATCTACCAAAATATTTAAAACAAAATCAATTTTACAAATATACAAACGAGTATTTCAAAGTAACGATAGATCTTAATACAATCATAGTTTATAAATGAATTTATAAACTTATAGGAATTGAGCGACATTGAACCAATCGCCCCATCACAAGAATACGAGGTCCTAAGACGCCGAATATATTCAAACACTAAAGAATTTTGGTACTTTGTTAATTCTGGATTAAAATCATTGAAAACTTCAATGATTGGCGTAGAACGCATTCAGAAAATTAAAAATATGGTCGACGAACACTATAGATCTTTATTAAATGATGTTGCTGGTTTGGCTGAAGTCGACAACTATTCGACGTGGAGACAACAGGAATCCGAAAGGTTGAGTATTTTAGTTCAAAGCAGATTAGAAGAATTACAAAATCCACCCAATTGGTTCATAGCAAGACAGCTCGTGTGCAAATTTGAAAAGGTTTGTACTGACCATATTATTCAGTCTGGTCAAAACAATATAATACATATTTGAAATAAAAACGGCTAAAACAGCCAATATCTTCATAATACAAGCTATATAGGTAGTAGGTAGGTATCTACTAGGTACTCGTATATACAATCTACAGAATAAATTGAAAAGAATGCATTTTAACACCCAATATTTCGTTTTTATGTTGTTCGTAGTTTTATGTTAGTATTCCAAGAAATTATTAATTTAGGTATTTCTAATTTATTTTTCGTAGTATCGTTGGGTAATAAGCTAAACAAAATATGCTTATAATAGTAAATTGGAATTTTATTATCGAAGGTAGGTACTAAAAAAATATATTTTTAGTCTAGTATAAAATAATAAAAACCTAAAAGAACAAAAAATATTTGTTTTCAATTTCCGATAGTCCTACCTGTAACGAGAAAGTATAACGAGAATTTTGTTTTTCAAATTGTATTATCTTATGTCTAAAACTATAGTTATATATTTTATAAATTTACCATAATAAATGTATAAATAATAATAAATATCAAGCGTAAAATAATTACCTGCTGTTTTTTTAATATTTTTAGTATTTTGAAAACAATGCTTAATATTATGCAACTATATAGCAATACCTATTAATAAAGACAGATTTTTTTCAAAGTTTTCAATAAGAACAATAATGGCATACATCCTACTATTATAATGTATAATAATTAAAGATGTTGTGTGTATATTATTATGTATATTTATTATTATAATGTTACAGATATGTGGATTTGGTTGTCAATTGCATCATATTGTTTATTGTTTTGGCGTCGCGTACAGTACTCAAAGAATGTTAGTTCTGGACTATGAATATTGGGGGTATGGTGATGTATGGCCAAATGTTTTCCTTCCATTAAGTGACACGTCCACATTATTAAAAAACATCACAATTGTAGAATGGCCAGGTAACATAAATTATTTCTTCAATGAGTAATTTCTTATTTATTTAAAATGTTATTTTCAATTTATTATAATATTTATCTACCTGCCTAATGATATGTATATTATATACAGGTGATCACAATTCTCAAATAATCCATTTACCTCCAATTGACTCAATTTACCCAAGACCTTATTTCCTACCACCAATGATACCCGATGACTTGGCTCCTCGGTTAACTATCTTGCATGGAGATCCTATTGTCTGGTGGATAGGTCAGATTTTTAAATACTTACTCCGACCACAAACATCAACTAGTCATACCTTAGAAGATTACGCAAATAAACTCAAGTTCAAAAAACCTATCGTTGGGTAAAGTTTAAATTACCAATACTTCTATTATTAAAAACAAGTATTTTTTTCTTTTTATTTATTATTAATTTTAGTGTAATATACCTACGAATTAATAAATATAATATGCATAAAGAGCACCCTTAGCTATTTGAATAGTATAAACCTAAAAAATAGGTCCTAACAAAAAGTTCTTCATTAGTAAAAAATGAAATAAAAATAAAAATTGTGTTTGAAATAAACTAATAAATACGAAAGATAACTTAATATTTCAAGACATTAATGCAGTTGACATATTGTGTTATATTCAGTATTATATTTTGAACTCTTACCAAATCTTACTAATTACTATATAATATAATAACTATATATAAATTAATATTTTCACAAAGTTAGTTAACCAAGCTGAATAAATGATTACAAAATATTATAATATATGCTTCTTATTTACAATTATATAGTAAAAATAAAAAATATAAATACCTGCTATCCCAAAAAAATATCAAAATTAAGTGCAATAAAATATATTGACTCGTGAATTTATTGACGATACTCAAACAGATCTAAAATAATACTGTCTAATATTAATTTAAATTTTAAACTAATATACCATTATTTCCCAACCTATTTTTTGTACACCTATTTGTACCTACACCGGGATTTTATGCCCACATTCAAAGTGAAAGGTCAGGTGTATCATTTAATTGGTAGTGTGCAAGCTTTACCTCAACAAAACACTCAATTTCTACAGATTTATTCCGTTGAAGACGATGAGAGAGAAACACGCTTAAGATGTAGCAACTTCACTGATGTAAAGCAAAGCCTGGTAAAACAATTACAAGCGATGTGGCACCATAATAATCCATACATAAAAGACTTGAAAACTGTTTCTGTATTGGATATTTCATTTAAATGTTAAGACGTTAATGAAATTGTTGACAAAATGAAATTTGTTTGGGGAAGTGCGATGTTTTATGTATTCGTTCGAATGGAAAAAACGTGGTTTGCCATACATACATATTTTGTTATGGCTAAAACAGTGCATTTCTTCAGATAAATTAGATTGTATTATATATAGTGAGGATGAGGAAATACCTGATCTTGAAAAAGATTCTCTCTTTTACGATATTATCAAATCCAATATGATCCATGGACTAGAATTTGATTTAATTTAATTTAACTAAAATTCCAAGAGTTTACAGAAACTTCTATACAATACATCTGCAACCTAGGATCAACATACCTATCTAAAAGCAGTCTGTAATAAATATAAAAACTGATTAAATAAAAGTAATAGTAGGTAACCTAAAAACTGAACACAGGCGAAGCTGGGTTATTCAGCTATACTATTATATAGGAAACGTGTAGTTTGTACAAAAGGTCAAGTACCTATACACAAAATACATGAACTAAATAAATGCAAACTTTTATTTTAAAATGTAGAAACACAGTTGTTGACTCCTTATAACAACAAATATATAAATTGTATACAATATAATATATTATACAGGTACGCATTACAAATGCTCTATACGTAATTATCTGTATGTATTTAGAGTACACATTAGAAGAACAGACAAAATCGGCAGTGAAGCTAGTCTACATACGCTAGATGAATATATGTTTCATGTCGAAGATTATTATAAACAAAAAGAGCTAAGTGGTGAAGTTAACCAGAAAAGAATTTATTTGGCTACAGACGAGCCAACTTTGTTTGATGTCGCCAAACACAAGTATGTAAAATAAATCTATAGTAGTATGCAAACAGAATTCCTCATGTGCACTGAAGTTGTTCGTTAAATGTTTTAGTTATCCTGAGTATGAAATAATCGGTTCCGATGACATATCTAAAACAGCGTCTGTAATAAACCGAAAATCTAAACAAGCTTTGATTGGTATACTGGTTGACATACATTTTTTATCCATCAGTGACCACATAGTTTGTACTTTCTCATCACAGGTACTTATTAAATGAATGTAGAAATAAATTATATATAAAAATATATTTAAAAGAATCCAGGTTACTTTAGTATCTTCATACTTCGATTGCTTAAATTAAACCCTTTTGACATTTACAGTTGTGCCGGATAGCTTATGAGATAATGAACAGCCTCCATCCCGATGCATCGACTCGGTTCACATCATTAGACGACATATATTATTTTGGTGGTCAAAACAATAGAATTAATGTAGCCGTGTTACCCCATAAGGCTGTTGGGCCGGATGAAATAGATTTGGAAGTAGATGATCAGATTTTTGTGAATGGTAACCATTGGGATGGTTATTCCAAAGGCAAAAATTCAAGAACAGGATTAGTAGGCCTTTTCCCTACTTTTAAAGTAATTATATTCATACACGCGTAAATTATAATACTTATTTATTAACCCATTTTTACATGTTATACCAAACAAAATATAATCTAACTGTATATTCAAGGTCATTCCGAAAATCCAGACAGCAAATATTACAGATACTGAAACAAAAATATCACAAGATGGTAAACATGAAAATAATGAAGTGTAAAAATGGCTCTCTACACCTATACCAAGATAATTTAAACCAACATTTTATACTGTAGATATATATATACTATTTTTTCTCGTGGTATCATAATTTTTAAAATAAATATGTATATTATACCTATAACGACTGAAAGTGTTAAACGTTTTTCAAAGATCCTATCATATTCCGCTCAAAATGCTAAATTAGCCAATAAATTAATATTATTATTTTCTGAATCACCTATATAATATTATATATTATACACATCATACAGTAAATAGAATAAATATAAATTACACAATCCAAGAGCTACCTTTTATTTAAATGCAATTCCTAATAAGTGATAAGAAATATGAAGCACAAATATTGTCGTGATATTTTAGATATTTTATAAGTAATGGGTTGTACTAATGTATAAAGAAAAAGAATCGTTAATGGATTGCTGTTTTCATAAAAAAATATTTTTTTGTTTTTATACATTTAGTCTATATTTTTAATTTTTATCATAACATATCAGAACTCTATTTTTCCAAGTAAAAAAAAGGTTTAAGCTGTAAGCGTAGTGGTAAATTATATTTTACATTTAAAATGTTTATCCTACGAAAAATCGTTTTTTTTTAATATCGTGTATATATTGTTTACATAATATGACACATATTTTATCTAAGTTTTTTTTATATATACTCTCATGGATACATGCATAGACGTATAGTACCTGAATGTATTTATGAATTTTTTGATAAACTATCATGATGATAATATGTAACACAAAACACCAATCGTATTTTTATACATAATGTGAAATAAAGAATAATGAATACAAATAGTTATATTAGTTATAACTTGTAATTTATAACATTAATTGAATAACGGTATTGATAATACCTAATGATACTACAATAAAATTATTCACGACCGGACAAAATTTTAAGTTAAATATTTAAGGGAAAATATCAACTATGGAACTGTTTTGAGTGACGTGTTGAAAAAAATGGTCGATGACTGGCGTACTGCGTGTCCGTGCGGATTGGATCGTATCGAAGTCGGCGTGTTGTTGGATGTCACACGGAGGTCGGTGAACGAGAGACGTATCGCAGGCGGCCGGTACTCGTCCGGCGCGACTTGTCTTCCCGTCCCGCCTAGCCTTTGCGGCGTGGAGTGAGAGTTGACGATGTCGCGTCGTTGTCACCCGTGGTGGTCGTTGATTAAGTCGTAGACCGGTCGCTGCGGTACCTGTATTTTGTACTGGCTTCCGCTGCGTATCGTGTCATACTCCCCCGCCAGTCCACCACACAAGTTACACTTGTACCGGTGGTGGTGTGCTTGTGTGAGTGTGGTGTAGCTTGTAGAAGATGGTGTGGACACTGGTGCACCTTGTCCACATGGTCCAGCCACAGCCGTGCTATAGGTCAGCCACCTGCTACCACTTGTTGTCACCGGGTTGGCCACTTATGTTGTCTGTAAAGGAAAAGTATGGCTGGGGAAACAACGATTTAAGTAAGGGCCCAAAACAAAAAAAAAAAAAAGTTAATAATTTAATTTTGTCGTGTGGGCGCGCGTTTTAGGCAGGACACGTGTATTTTTCGTGGTGGCTGCTGGTCGGTCAGGAACATTCCTTTTCCGACTTGCTTCGCTAACCCTACCGGTCCCCACCATTTCGTCGCGAATCCGGCATGAAAATCACAATGTGCTTTCGATAGGTGGTGTGCTTTGTAGTATACTACATCGCCCTTGCTGAACTTCACCAGTGTCCCGATGTTCGCGCTCGGTTTCACTTCTACCTCTTTGCCTAAAATTTGTTTCTCCCGCACTACTCACTCTTCTAGTGATTTTCCAACATGGACTGGTGTCGGACTTGATAGTATACCCAATCTCCGGGTCTCTTGCATTCCCTGTCGAGAACGAGGACCGCGGGTGGGTAACCTGTCTGTTTCGTTACACCTGTTGCGTATCGAAAATAGAATTGCTGGTAGTTTTGTGTCCCAAGATTTATGTTTGCATGCCGTCGACAAGTTGTGCGCGCAAACCTTTTTTTAAATCTTGATTACGGCGTTCTACTGGGCTGGCTCTCGGATGGTAAATCGATGTGTCAATTATAAAATACGTTTTTTCTCCTTTAACCACTTTTATTTCGAGTCCCGTTTCGAAAATCGAAATGAAAAAAAAAATGACCTACAGAAAATATACTACACTTGATACTTTTGAGCAATTTTAGAGGAAGAAAAAGATTTTACAGAATAAAAAATAAAAATAAATAAACATCATTGTAAAACCAATACATTCTTTGCTCCGCTCAGAATCTAAGAACTATTTACTATAGGTTAAGTAATCGGTAAACGTGTATGTATAATAATATTTAATATTAACTATTAAGTCTTAGTCAATAAGATTTAACGAATATAGCAAAGCTGCAAAATATAAAGTAGGTTAATCGATACCTAATAAGTAATAATATATAGGTAAGTGTTAGGTAAAGACTTGACAAATGCGGATCCTTAAGATATAATCGCTTTTGATGCAGTTACTTTGACACTGCACTGTTGAACAAAACCGTATATATAAACATGGTTTTTTTTGTTTTTAATTATTGTGTGTGTGTGTTTAAATAATGTACATCGGAAGCCATAGTTGTACCTTTATAAAATATAATAATACCTACAATAATGTATTATCAGTTCAAGTAATCATTATTTCTAAAACCGATTTTTCTCTTCACTCGTTTCGACGTGATTCGTGACGGGTTGTGACTGTGTGTGCGATACAAAAATATTACATTTCGCGCGTCCGTTTTTCGGACACAACACAATAAAAACGGAACAATAAAAAATCATATCATCCACGTAATAATATATAATAGATGATTGGTACCTATTATTCTCGACATTCTCGTATAGGTACACACGCGCAACTGGTTCGAGGACAACGGCGCCGTAGTCGAGCTCGCGGTCAAAATAAATTACCGTGATAAATATTATATACCTAGTACCTACCAGTGGCGTAATCACGATGGATGGGAGATGGTTAAGATGTCGAACCCCTCCCTTGATCGGTTCATTTGTATACACTTCTGTAGTGCTGTATGTATGGTAGATATATTATAATGTTATGTATTTGAATACTCTGGTATATTATCTGATATTTTGGCGCTGAAACTACCTACTCAAAAAGTTTCGAGTCAAAACTGTTAGCTTTATAATTACTATACGCTTAAACACGCTGATTACTATAGCACTATACCATTCTGAAATCTGGACAGTATATTCTGTAAAAATATTTAATATGATTACCAATTTGACTAAGCAATAAACCTATACTAAATAACACCTAGGATTAAAAATATATATATAAATTGTTGAGATAATATGATGTCAGCATTCAATATAATAACATTATAACGATAATGACAATAGAGTCGTCAAAATTATTCAAAATTTGAGCACGATTGAATAATACAACACATAATACCTACACACAATTAATACGAGTGAAACAAATGTATTTTTTTCGAGGTACACGATTTGAAAAACGAATACAAATCGTAATTCGCAACATCCTCACTCCCCTCCCCCACTGTTACCCACAAACTCCATAATTAACTACGACACTGAACTATTATAACAGTGTCGGTAGGGAGGTAGCTATATACGCGTGAGAGCATCTAGCTGCTCGTGTACAATAAACATTTTGATATTATAAATTTTAATGTATTCGACGATCGCTGTACGATTTTTTACGAACACATCCGGTGCCATTGTATTATTGTAGGGTTTTCATTTCGTTTGATTTCAACTACGTGTGTTGTTGTTATTATTATTATTATTATATTATAATATAATAAATTATTAAGTACCTCCGCACACGGGCGGCTCGGCAACAACGATTTATCGCGGTGGTATAGCGCGTGGACGTCGTTCACTAGATGAACGAAAGAACTGACGCGAAATCAATCAATAAACTCGTTTTCAAATTACATGTACTGTGATATTGTTGTAGTATACGTCATTACAGTAATGCTTTGTCGGGCGGCATTTTTCTCCGGGCAAGTCACGGTGTCCGGAGAACAAGTGCCGCCATCCCCCACTCCGGGGCATGGCAGAAACCTACGGGTGCCCCAATAGAAATTCTGCCAAAAACTCTAATCCACGTGTAAAACCAACCTACAGTTCCATAAGAACCTACAGTACTACCCCCTTCCCAATGGCCTTAGTTGCCGCGGGATAATTAAAAAAAATAAATAAAATAATGCTTTGCAGTGATATAATATTATTGTAATATTATTATGATCGTTTGGCGACTCGTTAGACTGCGAACATTATACAACTACCTACGTATCGAACAAAATATATATTTTACTACAGTGCTTAGTAAATAACGACGACGAGATAATCGAGTACTTAGGTACCTATTCGATCTATCACCTATTACTTTTACTACCGCCATTCGCCAGATTGCCCAGATTACTTCTTTCTTATCTACACAGTGATCAATCGGACAGGGACTGATAACATTGATAACGGCTGATAACGCACGAGCGCCCCACGAGATAATAATGTAATATCTATAGAGTATAGTTTTGTAGTTGGTTAGTTAGAACTGCAGTACTGCACTGTGCACGCCGAGCAACGATCAGACCGGCGGCCGCCCGAAGCCCCGAACGTCGTCCGCTGGCGAAATACGATTTCTAATTCCTAGTTTGTTTGCTGATGATAATCTGGTCCCAGCCTCTGTCCCGTCGGATTTTTCTCTCGAATTCGCCGATGATGGCGTGTCGACTGGTCAGCGGACGGCGGTCATATGACGTTTCTCGTTCGCCTACATGGTAATGACAGTCCAGGTAAAACAAACGGATAGCTCTTTTCACTCGTCCGTTGTAGACAACGGGCGGACCGACGGTTTTTGTTTGTTGGCGCACAAACAGTGGTGGCTCGTCTGTACGTTACACATTATACGTGGTTATTGCCATCCCATTGTGGCACATGGGCATGACGGCTGTGTTCTGCACGATTGAGCGAACGCTTGATGGCAGTAGGTAAGGGGTCACAATTTACATATATTGCATCCAAAACATGTAGACAATTGTAGTAGAATAGTCTGTGCAACATACAAAAATTACCTTTTAATTATAAACATTTTAATATAAGTAAAAAGAAAGTGACTACCTACCTATATTATGTAATTTGATCAATATAATTTTACATTGTTTAGTATTTATTTTGTTAAGAAATATCAATATAAAAATGCAGTAAGCATGTTAAATAATTAGTTCTTGAGTTATTACATTTTTATATTTAATTATATTATATTAAATTTACTGCTCAACTAAAAGTGCAATTAAATATCGTAATCGAATTGTATATCAATAGGCAATAATTATACTTATTAGTTATTATTTATTATCTACTGCAAAACTTTTTTACATGAAAGTCATAATTTTTAATAATTTTTTTGATAATACTATATTTTATAAAATAATAATGTCATCATAGGCTATAAACCAGTGGCGTGCAGAACATTTTTCAGACCTGAGGCAAACTACCTATACAATTTGACACCCACCCTACAACCATTAGGGTTTTCACTTAATAAAAAATTGCATACATTTATATGATATTTAAAATGTACAAACAAATTAGTGCCCAGTTGCACACCTAGTAACCCACCCACCCATATTTTCCCTGAAGTAGTTGCCTCAAAAAATAGCTGTTCAGCGCGTCACTGTTATAGACTATTATTATATTAATACCTATGTAAAAAAATTTAGTTATTTTTTTGTTTTATTACCTACTATATGATGAATACAATAAATTAGAATCTATTGGTAAATTGCAAGTATATAAAAATTTAAATATATCAACAATTAAGACACCAAACTGAAAAACAAAAATGTATACTGATAAGCCTGTATAAAATTGTATTATAAATAAGGTATAGGGATTCAACTCATCTCCATCTCCAATCACTCCCTGTGTGTAAACCCTAATAATACCTATAAGAAAATTATAAAAATGTAGGCATCTCTCTACTTATTTTGAACCACTTCGTCCACTGCATTTATTAATTATTCAGTATTGTTAAGGATGTAATATTTAAATATCTAGTTACTAAAAATATCCTTATAATAACTACTATATAATAATAATTAATTTTAACTCTTATTTATTTTTAATTAAATATTTTACAGAATTAGTTATCGTTAAATCATGAGACAACAGGGATGGCTGCGCATTTTGGCGTTTTTAGCGTTTTCATGGGTAGCATTTCTTTTGGTGACTGTAAAACTTGTTAGGCAACAGGATTCCAACGACATAGATTCATCTCAAAGACTGGCCAGGGCTCTTCGAGAACTTGATAAACTACATAGAAGCAATGCTGAGCTTAATGCTTTAGTATTGGGTTTGAATTACAAGTATTAATTATTTTCATAATGTGTATCTATTAGCAAAGATATTGGCTTACATAATTTGTTGAAACTTAATTTAAATTTAATAAGAGATATTGACACAGTTTTATTTTTGTTTTCTATATTTTAGTAAGTATATTTAAATTTCATTTGAACTGTTGCCAATAATTATTGAGATATTCAACAGTACCTATAAAATTTAATATACTTATTTATAATTTAACTACCTAATTTTTCAGATGTAATATGCAATCATTAAAAATAAATCTTAAGTTTTTTTATTTATTATAGTCCGAAAATAGACAACAAGAAAATTCTTTTGTCTTATTTTCAAAATTCTAAACAAAGTGGACTTAATGGTCCATCTGAAGAATATGAACTTGCACGTCGTCGTATATTTTCAAACACTAAAGAACTTTGGTATTACGTCAACTCTGAATTACAATCGTTGGTAAAAGAAGATGATGGTGTCCGAGTGGAACACATTTCAAAAATTAAAAACATTATTGGTGAACATTATAGATCTTTATTAAAAGATGTATCAAGTTTAGCTGATGTCGATGGTCATGCAGTATGGAGACAACAGGAATCAGAAAATTTAAGTAATTTAGTTCAAAAAAGATTGAAACATTTACAAAATCCATCAGATTGTACCAAAGCAAGAAAACTAGTTTGTGACTTAAATAAGGTTTGCCGTTTTAAGATCTGAATTTGTTTGTTGATTTATGAAAGTCTAAAAACTTATAATATGTTTGCAGGGTTGTGGATATGGTTGTCAACTGCATCATGTTGTTTATTGTTTTATTGTTGCATACGCAACAGAAAGAACATTAATTTTGAGGTCTAAAGGTTGGAGGTATTCCAAAGGAGGATGGCAAGATGTATTTTTACCACTGAGTGATACATGTCTTTTACCAAATGGGGAAACAACTAATCGGTGGCCAGGTAATTAATAGATACAATTATTAATCTTTTTTTTTTTAATTTTCTGTTAATTAAGTTAATTTATGCTTACCTAATATCATACATTCTAGGTCATCAAAATACTCAAGTTATTACTTTACCTATAATTGATTCAATCAACCCAAGGCCTCCTTTTCTTCCTCTTGCATTACCTGAAGATTTAGCTCCACGATTAAATGTACTGCATGGAGATCCTGTGGTTTGGTGGATAGGCCAATTTCTCAAGTATATGCTCCGTCCACAACCAGCTACTAGTAATAAACTAGATGAATATGCCAAAAAAGTTAAATTCCAAAAACCAATTGTCGGGTAGTTATGAATTTAATTTTTTTTTTTTGTGATTTTATTAAAGTTAATTATTATTATAAACGAATACATGGTTGTCTGTATTATATACATACTTTTTTGTTTAGTGTTCACATTAGAAGAACTGACAAAGTTGGTACTGAAGCTGCATTTCATAAACTAGATGAATACATGGTACACGTTGAACAGTATTACAAATATAAAGAACTAAGTGATAACAAAGTTGATAAAAAAAGAGTGTATTTAGCTACAGATGAACCAAAATTATTTTCTGAAGCCAAACGCAAGTATGCAATAGATTAAAAATTAAAATGTATATGTAAATAATTTTATGAAAAATTAATTTTTATACATTCTAGGTATCCTGAGTATGAAATAATTGGTGATGAAGACATTTCTAAAACTGCATCAATTAGCAAACGCTATTCTGATCAATCGCTAAGTGGTATCATAACTGACATACATTTTTTGTCCCTTAGTGATTACTTAGTATGTACTTTTTCATCACAGGTAATGAATAGAATATACATTTTTTTTAAATTAATTTTAAATTAAACCCCTTTTATTTACAGGTATGTCGAGTAGCCTATGAGATAATGAACAGTCTCCATCCTGATGCGTCAACTCTATATACATCTTTAGATGACATTTATTATTACGGTGGTCAAAAACGCAGGCTCCATGTAGCCGTATTACCTCATAATGCAAATGGACCTCATGAAATGAATTTACTGGTCGGTGATGAGATTGCTGTTGCTGGTAACCATTGGGATGGTTATTCAAAGGGAACTAATTTAAGAACAAAAGAAAGTGGCTTATATCCTACATTTAAGGTTTGCACTTGACAGTAATATTTTCTCGTTAAAAATTTTATTCAATATATTTATACATTTTGATTTTAGGTGTCTCCAAAAATTGAAACCGCTTCTTTTGCCAGTTACCCAGATATAACATTAAGTACTAATGAGTTACAAGAAAAAAAAAGATAAAACAATCCTGACAATATTATATAGACTTATAAAAATAGGCAATAGTTATGTGCTCATTAAAGCCCAAAAATTGGACAATTATTATATTTTACCTGATAATATATTCATATTATAATTTTAAAATGACAAAACATTTTATTTATTAAATTAGGTACAAATAATTTTATTGAAATTAAGTTAAACTAATTATTATTTAACTGTATTATAATTAGATTAATTTTAATTTTACTGTGATCACATCTTCTACATTTAATATTAATTATTTTTTGCTCTCAACTGTATTAACTAGTCCTTATATGCTACTTGAAATGGCACTTGTATTGTTATGCTATCTACCAACAAATTGTTTTTGTCATATTATGCTATTTATCCTCTAACAACCTGTTTGAAAAAATAGTACATCACATACGTCTCAAAGTTTATTTCTTAAAATATTACATAATCTTGAAATTTATTTATAATAATATAAATATATCCTTATTTATTATTAGTCTGTATCTAAAGTAAAGTAATCAATCAAGAAACTATCAAACATATATTTTTATCATTTTTTATTTTATGATTTTAGAAGATAAATAATCAACATTGTTACACTAAGCTATTTTTTATAGACACTGCAGATCTCATAAACTTTGATTATTGTTTTTAAAATAAATCCGATTTCACTGTTAACAATGTAAAGAGATTTATTGTAAATATTTAAGTGTAATAGATGTCTTAATTGATAAAGCCACTAGTTTCAATAGTATAATAAATTGTATCCAAGTATGGCAGTGCTTAATATTTTAATATATATCTAGATGGTTACCAACAGACATATATAACCAGTAAATATTACTTGTAGAGTATTTATATACTCTATAGTAGTTATCAATCTTCAAATTAATGTAATATCAATTTAAAAAAGAACCATATGACAACATATTTTGCATATATAGATTGATGGGCGAGGTTGCTTACTCATCGAAAGCACTATACCACTGGTTTCCGATTAAAATAATATCTATTTTGATATAATATATCATTGTAACATAAAAAAATAAATTTATGGTAAAATAGCATACACTCAAGTGCCTATATAATTTACCATGACCAATATGTTGAAATAACTTAATATTATTGTTTTTTCTCAAGTTGTTAATTTGTTTGATTTATTTATGTATGTTATATACTTTTGAAATACAATTTATTTTTAAGCTCCATATAAAAAAATATTAGCAGCTTCTTTATTTTATTTTTTACCTTTAGTTTCTTAGCAAAGTAATAAGTTAGACGAACAAATTATACATTAATTGGTATTATATTTTAGTATATTATTTATTAAACAATTTTTTATAAAATATAATACAAATGAATTATTACAACAATATTTGCCAAATGTCAATGTTTTTAAACAGAGTTTGTTTGTTTGTGCAAGTACATAAAAAATGTATAGTTCATTGTTGCTAAATTGTCTTTTTAAATTTCAATAAACTTTATTTATTTATTTATTTAATTGTTACAATAGTATTTTGATAATTAAATTCTTAAATTATCTGTTATTTGATTATGAATACCTGATTTTATTTTGAATTCTTTAGTAAATGTTGTTTTAGAAAAATCTGATCATAGTAATTTTATTGTACAGTTGCATTATTGTATCATGTACATTATATAATATGTTGTTCCAAACTTATATTCTCAAATAATTGCAACATTTTTTTTCCACTGCCATCTTTTTTTAATGTTTACAATGTCCTACAGATTAAAAAGGATAGATCACTTTGGGTTATATTATCGCATCATTCACAACAGTTTTTGGACATCAAAAGGTTTATTTTATCATATTTTAAATCACAAACATAGCTCTGTTTGAGAACATTTTTTTTTTTTTGTTGAGATTTTCCTATTATATTCATACTCTGAGTTTATGGTTTTTAATTGTTATTATTGTTATTATTTTTTGAAAATTTGATCTAATAAAAAAAATTGTATTTAAAATTTAAAAAAAAGTTCTTATTTATAAAATTCACTGTATGACCATATTTTTCTTGTTCAATTATAATTTAAAATCCTAGTATATTATTTTAAAATATAATTATTTATATAGTTCTTTTATATTTGTGTAATTTATGTGTTTTTAGTTATAAGGTTATAACTGAAATGGGTAGTTGATAATTATTTGCTACAATATTACAGTAATTTTTAAAAATACATCTTTATTTTCTTAAAATTATCCTCTACCCATTTAATAATTAAACATTCAGCCAAAAACATACATCGCATTATGTGATAAATTTTTAAATTGTATTTTCTGATCATACTGAAACTGTAGTTTATGAATATTTAAATTTGTATTCATCTGATCTCTTAATTGTATCATTTTCGAACAAATTATTTCTCTTATACTATTATTTATATTATAATATTTTATGTCAAAAACTAATTGATTCTACTTTCTATTATTGTGATTTTATGAACATTAATTATTGATTAATACTACTTTTTTAAACTATGCCAGTATTTTATGTATTATTTTAAACAAATTGTATTACACTTCTTTAACTTTGTATTAAAATTTTTTTTTTGCTTACTAGCATTCAATGTTGCAGATCATAAGTATAATTTTGTATTATAAAAATGGTTAATTTTATTACAACCAGCTTAGGTATTCCCATATACCTAATACCATCAACTTAACCAGAAAGAAAGCCAATTGAATCCTGAAAAAATAACTAGATACTCAAAAAATAAAATAAACTTTTACTCATGCATTTGGGATATAAATAACTATGAAAAGTCTAAATAGTATATTTTAAGTTCATCTCATCATTCAATATGTCACAGTAATAAATATATTGAATTTAAAAATGGTAAATCATTGAATACAAAAATGATTTGTTAGCTTAGATTTTATAAGAATATTTTATAATTAATTTATATTAAGTTGACATTATTAAACATTTTTTTTCTGTTAGAGTAGTATACTACTACACTAATACAGTATGTTGATTTGGTTTTGGCAAAAAAAAAAAAATTCCATAAATAATATAATAATAATTATATCATAAATTATTAATATTTAGTTATGTCAAAACTGTGCAGTGTATAAGGTGTGATTAGTTAGAAATGGAAAATATGGAAAAATAAATTTATAATACTTCAAATATTGTGAAAAACTGTTTACATTTTAACATTTTAATAAACTGAAAATATATTTTTTTGAATATATAGTACAAGAAGTTAGTTCTTCAGAATATTTATGTGTTAGGGATTAAATGTACATTATACCATTGTCATTAAATTAATAGTCGACTACAATGTTTAACAATAAAATCTACATAATTAAAATACACAGCTTAAGAAAGAAAAAAATCAATTTAAAAAAAAAATTTTAGTAAGTATGCTTAATATGCGTAAGAAAATCAATAAATATGCTCCTTACTACTAAAATTTACAAAATATGCTAAACATACATTTCATTTTTCAATTTTGAAGTTCACTTTTGAGTAGTTCGGATTTCTAACTTGGTCTACTATTAATCGAGAGAATATGTGCAGGGTGCAGCTCCTATAACTTTCAAGCCCTAGTCATAACAGTTGGCAAAACTACCTACTGGTTAGGCTAATCAGACCATGACCTAACCTAATAATGATTAGCTAACATACTGAAAGTTCAAAACTTAATTTTAAATTAGAATTTTTTTCATACCTATCATTTGGCCTATTCCAAATTTTCTAATTTTGTTTATAGTTAAAATTCTTTTGCTTAAGCATACTGCTTATATATAAAATACACCAAACACAATGTCAATTATGTTATAACTTATATGAAATAGTATTTTTACTTTTGTATGAACTATAAGGAACTGTAATTATACTATTTATCCTATTATTAAATTATAATTTAGAACAATATTGTAATCATAGAATCAATTTTATTATAGTCTGATTGTTAAGAATGGTACAACAATCTATAATTAATAAATGGTAATTGATAGGTAATGAAAAATATCGACCATAATCACAAATCACGATTCCTAATTAGTTCTTAAGTTAAGATAAATTGGAAATAAGACATCTTTATGTAAATATAAGCTAATGAACTATAGTAGTTGAAACCTTTATTCCTAAGAAAAACAGATCTAACTAGGTATGTTAGATATTTGAGCTTGTCGCAAAGCCTTAACAGAAATAGTATTATGACATTTCATGCTAATATTTATCAAATAAAAATGTATTTAAGGGAAGCTTAGGTGACTGCCAGCCCCCCCCCCCCCCCCCGAAATTACAGTAATTTCTTATATATTTATTTTTACGTTGATAAAATTGCCTCACCCTTTACTACTATAAATTACATGAATGACCAACTGGAAAGTAGAACAAACAAACTGTTAACTATGTGTGTTAGCAGCTTCCATTTTTTACCTTTTTTTTTGTGGTACCTATCGCGTACCTAACTAACAAAGTTTGGACTACACACAATTTTTAAAAGTAGAATTTTTATTCTACCTTTATAAAAAATATAATTATATAAGTGACGAATAAATATTCTATCACCCTCGAAATTACTTCTTATTTAATAAATTATTACTATCTTCATTAACTTTAACTAGGTACCTATTCACTTTCCTGTATTAATATTTATTTTAACAATTATGTGGGGTACCTAAGCATGAAATAAATCTATCATTCTATAATTTAATATTTATTTTAAGAACACATTTTTTGTTAACGCGCGTAGAACCATATTATAATAACTTATGATTCAAATTACGCATTTAGTATTTACACTACTATTAAGTATGAATAGTATGATAAGTCAATTAACAGTACGTCAGTACTGATGATTAATTTAAAATGTTTAAAAACTAGCCGTTTAAGACAATAAAACAATTATACAACAAAGTTATCGTTTGATTGGCGTAATAATAACAACTCACTATACCTAGTAACTCAGCCCGATTAAATTCAACCTTATACCAATAATATTTTTATTTTTTTAATATAATATGTAGGGATTATATGAATCAATACAAGTCAATAATTATATTAATTATTACACACTGGTTTAATCGGCTACCCAGCTATTGGGACTGAAATTTCTAAAATGAGTAAAATGGATAATATATTATAATTTCAAAGCACTGTTTTAAATTATTTCATTAAAAATTCATTCTTTTTTGTTTTTTACAACTTGGAAATTAAAAAAAAAAACTTTTTGTTTGACTGCCTGGCACCTATATAAACACACACATTATAGATATATGTATCCGGTTATGCTTACATTTTCTATATGTCATTTTTATGTATATTGGAACCTAATTAGGGGAATCGGTCACAAAAATTTAAATATGTAACAATTAGGACCACCCTAATATATAGATATATATATAGGCACATAATATAGGTACCTAAGTATTATCATTGATGTACATTCCAAAATATACTATTATTACTATCAATGTTATTACCTACAACCTCTAAGTATAATATCAATTTATAATTTATTTATACAATCTATTCAATCTAATCTTGTGTTTAAGAATTGTAAGTTAAGAAAAATCTAATATATCTACCTATTAAAATATATAAATCTATAGTACCAGTAGGTAGTACCTATTTATATAATTATATTATAAACACATATACTTCGCGAAACGCATTTTTATAATAATTTATTTCATTTTTATGATTCATCTTGACCACAATATATTATAGAGTATAGACTAAGAAAAGATCAATCATTATTATCAAATGACAATACAACAAAAACAGTTTAAATTTAATGAGGAAAATTATAGATGAAAAAAAAACCATTAACACTGAAGATAAAAACCTACTTATAAGTCTTAGGTCACAGCTAAAATGTTTTGGATGATTAGTCATATTTAGATGATAACGAATAACGAAACGAAGTAATGTTGACGAAAATTATAATTATATATTTTAATTGATTTGAGATTAGGTATATAGATATTGAAAATAAAATAACAAGCATAGAAAATCTAAAGACTGGTCAGAGCGACTACAGTACTACAGGCTGTAGAGTAAAAATAACTATGAATTAATCAAAAACAGTAGTGTATATAATTATTAATAATAACAATAATTTATTATCATTTCAACAAACAAAAATCGTATGAACATTCGTTTAACATCGCGCGTAAAAAATATAAATTTTAATGTGCCGGTGTTACAGCATTATAATTTTATTACTCACGCATAGTATATTATATTTTGATATAAATCAATCGACCATCAAATGAGAATTGTTTTCGGCATCTAATACGATTTGTGATACTTCTTGGTCTGCAGTTTTCTGCCCGTCTTACGGCTTATATAGGTAGTTTACGGGTCGTGCTGCAGTTGTACACATCAGACGAATCGGCGCGTAAGTGCGTCCGACGACGCGTCGATTGTGCAGCAATAGCTATCTGATCGTACGCCATGAACGTCGCGCGGTCGCCGACGGCAGTCCGGATGCTGCGAAACTGGCCGGTCGGCCGCGTCCGTCGTCGACTTTGCGCTTATTCGTCGTCATCGGCGGTCATCGTGACGCAGCGCGACGGCAACCGCGGTCGAATGCGAAAACCCGACGACTGGAACCGCGCGGTATCCGAGGCCGAGAAGATCGTCGGCTACCCGTCGTCGTTCCTGAGCCTCAGGTGGCTGCTCAGCGACGAGATAGCCAACGTCGCACTGCATCTACGCCGCATGGTCAGCTCCAACCACCCGCTACTGAAAACAGTCAAGTGAGTAAGCCTTCCAGCACCGTCACACTGCACCTATATAGGTACATGCAGGCGTGTAATATCGTACACTGCCCTCGGCTGCAGCAACTGCACAATATGAAAAAATCCGACCCTGTAGGTTCCGTAATGGTTCACGAAAACCATGAACATTTTTAACACGATGGATATTAAATCGAGATAGTTTCTAGTGTTTGCCGTTTCCGCTAAAGAAAGATTGGTTAGGTACTAATGATTTTAATTTTTAAGCAATGACCTAACATACTTTTGTATGATAATCACAATAGTATAAATACTAAATAGTAATGAAACATGGAATATTTAAATATGATGGATATTACATTGTGATATCGCTGATAATATGCAATATTACATATTATAATCAAAATATTTTCTTATTGTAGTGTATCTACACACGCAATTGTTACCTTTGTACCTACATGACTGCCAAATAATAATATTTTGTAGAAACCTCTTTTCACAAAAATGTACTTTCGCGAAATGAGGGTCGTATCTCTTTCGTTGGGATTTCCGTAGATTAGGAAACCGAGCTTTTGGCGGAAAAGAGCAATGTCCATATTTTCAGATTCTATTTGATTCAAAAAATCATACGAAGAAATATGGACTAAATAAAAACTATATCATTAGCTACGTACTCGCACATTATGTTGGTAAAAGAAAAAATTAGATGCTGTGAACAATTATTAAGGTTCCAAATTAGTATTAGGTACTGTATAAGTATAAATCTGAATTAGGTTTGATAATTTGGTTGACGAAATTAATAATTAAACTGGTAGGGATCTACCAATACCGACAAACTTATTGGTGATAATATGCTACTTTGGACTTTGAACACTAATCAACTTTTGGGAGCACACAATATTGAATCATCGCTTTTATCTAAATTGTCGAATTTTACTCATACGGTAGAAGTGTAGGTATACATATTTTATTTTTGCATGAATGATTTATTGCATTTTTTATACAGACCTATAATAATTATTATAATTGTAATTTTTTTAAATACCCAACTAATTTCCATTTTTATTTTATAGATACCGGACTCTGACTTTTTATGTTTAAGGAGTTTTTGTCACACTTTGTAATAATGTTATTATATAATTTAAATAGTTTGCTAAAAAACATTTTCTGCCGTCTTCATGGTGGTATTGTGTAGTCTTTGTTATTATTATCTCAAATGACTCAAATAAACTTAAATTTAAAGTATGTAGTTAATGAGAATTCATGAAATCTATTATATAGCTGTATATTATTTATATATCCATTGATATAGGTGGTATTATTAGTTCTCGTCTTTTTTTGCAGAGAAAATAAGAAATACTTAATTTATTTAATTAAGAGTGTATACACTATGAAAATTATATGCTCTATAAATAACAAAATAAGCATGAAAAATAAAATGACATTATATGAAATCGGTTTTCAAACCCTCACAGTCGTACACTCTGAAGAATAAATACAAAAATGCATATAATTCCCAATCTGTATAATTAGAATTGATATAATATTATTATAATATCATATTTTTGAATTACCGTACTTACCTGTAGAGGGTTGTTGTACAACGGCCAGAGTAACATGCAAGCTTGGGGATTGATCGTGCTACTTGTGTCCAAGGCAGCCGGTCATATAAACGTGGAAAGCTCGGCGGACGAAGACAAGTCGGGTGTTTTGCGCAGTCAAAGGGCACTGGCCGAGATCGCAGAAATGATCCGCACAAGCCACCTGATGCACAACGGTCTCATAAATATTTATTCAGAAATGTTTCCTGAACCCACCAGCCACAACGACATGAGCTTCGGCAACAAGATTGGCTTGCTCAGCGGAGACTATCTGTTGGCCAACTCTTTCCACGAACTATCGATGCTCAAAAACCAAAGCGTGAGTAGATAATATATTCTACAAATGTATATAAATAAATAATAGTATATATTGATTATTCTTTGTGAGATATACCTATACGCTATACGTATATGGTGTCTTAACTCCTAGTATAATTAAATAGCTAAAAAAAGAAAACTAAAAATATTCGTTTAACTATCAATATTTCTGGTGACCAATTCACCATGGTACCACCGATCAACTGATTGCGATCAAGTGAGTAATAATTATAAACAATGCCAATCTACTTATAATTGCCTATAATGGACTTATATATAGCATATAGGTATAACAGTATATGCACGCAGTAAACCGTAGGTTTTTTTTATTTTCACTCATCGTACAAACTACAAACGTCAAAATAATTTTGTTATGTAAGTACGTACCACTTTGTATTTATAATATTATTGTGAGGTTTTTCTGTTTCACCTTTAGCTCATGGAACTGATCAGCAGCGCCCTGCGTGACCTGTCCGAGGCTGAGTTCTTGGGCCGCAGAGACTTGCAAAACAACCCACTGCCTTCACCGTTCGAACCGCTCGACCGAAACCTCGACTCGTCCCCGTTGCGGTTCGACCCGCTCCAGCCATCCGAACTACTGCGGAGTGACATGCCGCTTACGCCTGCTCTATGCGATTGGACCAGGCGCAACGTACTGTCAGCTGGTAGCCTGCTGGGAAAGTCCTGCCAGGGCGCGCTCCTATTGGCCGGCCACAGCGAACAGTGGCAGAAACAGGGCTTTTTGTTTGGTAAACATCTGTCTCTAGCTTGGCAGGTAAACCACTTTAACATAACCAACGCCCGAAAATAATATATCAAGTCGAGAGACGATGTCACTGTGTGTGATCGCGTGATTATTTATTGTCTCCGTACGCGCTCCTATATATAGCAAACATAATTAACCTTCATTAGTTCATGTGCCTAATAGTTTCGTTATTATTTTTTTTCTTCTAATGTTATATTGTAGGTATCGAGTTAAAAGATAAACCATAATTTATAATGATATATATTGTTATTTTTTTCGACACCAATTAAGTGGCTTCTTCTTACGAAGCAAATTAATACAAGCATCTTAAAAACGTACATTTTTTCTGTAAATAATTGTAAAATGATCATAACGAACTATGGAGAGATACCCTAGATAATAATTTAACCTTAATATTTGATGACTAGTTAATTCACTCTAATTTTTAAACTAACCGAGTAAAATAGATTATTGTGAATGAAAACATTTACTATGCTGTACGTTTGTAAACCGGAAAAATTACACATGCAATTGAAGCGTCCTCTTAAGTTTCTCAATGACATATTATTTACGAAATGCGTTATTTTACGCAAATTTTTGCTAATATTTTGTACGAATCTAAATTAAATTTTCAATTCAAATAAGTCCGCTCTTGGAAATTTTATTACTCAATATTAATGGATAAGTAATTTAAAAAAACAACAAAATATAATTTTATTACAAATATATACCTAGGAAAATTTTATAAAATCGATACATTGTGCTTCACAAGTGATTCATTAATATTGTACTTGATTTTTAGGCGTATTTAGATTTGGAACCATTTTTATCTGGTTCACCATACTCGCTGGGAATCTCTTTCAACCTGACTTCAGCACCAGTTATGTTCCACCTTGAGCACGATTCGTCATTATTTAAAGAAATCGATAAGGGCATTAATTCTATTCAAGACGTCGATTATCTCAAGGTAAATTTTTTCTCAAGAATTTACAAATTTTTTTTAATATAGCTTACATAAAGATATTATATTACCAGTTGATATTATATTTATAATAAAATATGCTAGCCGCTAGGTGGCAGACGCTCTATAAACAAATTTTATTATTTACTAGTGTAAGTATAGTAATTTACCAATGTAATGTAAACAATTATTTTTCATGCATTGTTGTATTATGATTCTAAAATTTTTTTTATTCCATATCTTTAATTTAAATTAAATAAAACTTTATGTTCATTTTCTGTTTCGTGTTTAACCTAAAAAAAGTAAAATGTTAGGTACCTACAGTTATTAAATAAAAAATACAATAAATAATTATAAATGACCTAATATTATCATCACTCATCATGTACAATGTAAACTCAACTAGGATAAACTATCTACCTAATATAATAATTGTTTAAGGGTGTGTAGTGGTCGGACGGATTAAGGCGTCGGTACTCGGTTGCGACACGCACCGTCGCGGGTTTGAATTCCAGTCATGGGCTGCATAGTTTTTCGGGAAATTCATGCTGTCTCTGGAAAGACAGGCCGCCGCCCCCCACCCGGGTATGGCAGAAACCTATGGGTGCCCATTCAAAATTCTGCCAAAGATCCACGAGTACCGAAACCAACAGTTCCCTCCCCGACAGTTCCACAGGCTAATGGTCCTTGTTGTCGAAGGCTCAATCCCCAATACAAAATACTTGTTTAATTAATAATTTAACTATGATGAATTATTTATCAAAAATATTTGATATTTATCTATCATTAGTCATACTCTATAGTCTTTGTATTATATACTAAAACTATTTCTAGAACCCAAGGAAAAATAAAACCCAAGATTAAAAATATTATCATTTATGTAACAAAAATTGTTATTTTTAACTATATTCACATAGGTAATTATTAATCTCAATTAAAGCAATTATATAGCAACCATAAACGAATAAATATCAACAAATATATTGTTATTAAATTTTGTATTCATAACTACAAATTAGTAGTTCCATCAATATAATATACGTTACCTAAGCGGGGTGCTTGGATGGGGTATCCGACTATTTTTTTTTTTTTTGCAAATATTTAATATGCAGTTTGAATAAATTTAAATTACCATTTTTCGTTGATTATTTTGGAATAACTTACTCAATTGGGCATTGGCCCTAATAGTATTAGGAATACTATGTAAATTGAAATTGCGCGCATGTGCAAGTTATGTTGCCTATGTAGATGCAGTATAATAATAATATAATATAATATAATACGTATAAAATTATTTATACAAAATATCGTTGTCATTCGTTATTAACATACTACTCGTATCATAATAAAAATAAGTAAAATATATTGATTTTTTTATATTAAATTAGAAGTAATTAAATTAAATAATTTTATAGATAACTTTATTTTACTATAAAATATCTATTAAGTTTTTTTATTTGTTTACAATTTAAATCATATTAAAAAATAGAAGTATACCTATAATAACATTAAAATTCGTATCCATACATTTATGGCTTTTAGACTTTAAAATTTGATATTTGACCGAAAAAAATAATTATCATTAAGTATCTCATACACTATAGTCGGATATATTTTTGAATATTCATTAAAATTTATTATTCCAAATAATATGATTACTTTGATTTTTGTAGATATTTCAACAAAAAAATTATAATGTATTTTATTGAACCTCTAGGTGCACGATGTTGTACTTAATGGTCCAGGAATTAATTATACGAAACAGTTACAAAAGGAGCACTCAGAAAAAGCAATGGAAGTATTGAACGTTTTCGAAGAAAGCGACGCCAAGACAGCATTATCTAACATAATTGTCGCTATGAACCGCGAATAAGGTATCCTTTCAAAATCGGTTAAAAATATCATAAATCAAAACTATAGTTATAAAGTGATTTTCATTTATGAATACGAGCTGAATAAATATAAATTGGAGTAAGACGATGTATTGAATGATAAATGTATATAATTATTAATTATTTATAGTTTCTAAGTCATCTAAGCATTACATTATTTTAAAATCTTATAATTGTGTTAATTTAGTAATTTCGTCTTTTCTAATTTAAACTAGTTGATACTGACGTCTTTACTGCACAAATATCTAATATGTATATACTTTATAACTTGTTATAACTATCCTCAATCTACGATTACAGTATTATAATAATAATATTATTATAAGGTAATCAGCCACCGCAGTGTTTGCCCCGCATCGCAGGACTATCTCATTATTATTATTTTTTTCATAACTAATTTATTTGAAATCTGAGTTTTAAATAAATGGCTGTTAGTTGTTTTTATATTTAAATAAGTACATTAATTATGATATTAATGAAAAATTATATTTTATTTATTTTAATTCTTAATTATATAGATTTAAAATTATTTACTTAATTACTTACTAAAAGGTATTTTATGTTAAATCGTATCATTCGCAATTATTTTAAAAATTATAATATGTTCACATATGTTGGTATGACGAATATAATAAGTCTATATTTTATAATAAGTGTTAAAGTAAAAGTTAATACCTGAGTAATTATACACCATATAATAATATCAATAATCCACACATATCTATATATATATACATCGCAAATTATTATGTAAAATAATTTTCCCTAAAACTCAAATGATTAAAACTAGTTAACTATGTTTCAATATAGAGAAGTAATTTACTATAATATATTAATATCTATGATATATTAATATATATAATAACAACTTTTAAAGTCATGCGCCTATGCAATTATTCATATAATACTATGAAATCTAAATAAAACATAAATGAGATAGGTGACTTTAATGACTGGTTTAAACAAGAAAAAGAAAATTAAAAATCAGATTCATAAGGTGCACAATTATAATATAATATTAAATTATATGTAAGAGAAAATTATTTAAAAAAAATACTATTTTAACTATATTAACTTCTTATCTGTAAAGTAAATAAAGAAAATATGTAGGTACAATAATTGCACAAGAATATCCATAGGTACATTAGATAATGATTTGAAAATTTCGAAATAATTGATGTCTTACAACAAGTCAACAAACATCCAATATAATGGCGTTTAAATTAAGTACCTATAGGTATTCGGCATAATGTATATACAATATACCTACACTCTATGCTCTACAGTCTACAGTCTACACTACTAATGGACAGATCATAATGGTTTCACTAATAATAATATATACTACTGACTGGCTGAGTGTTTAATTTATTCTTCCGGCTTTAACACCAATGATTTATAGATAGGCAAGATGATTGATGAAGCAGGAGTGATGTAATCGTATTGCAAATAAAAATTAAATAATAGGTACCTATCTTATGAAAACTGCTTAATGTTGTTAGGAACTCGTTATGTGTGCTGTTTATAGGTATACCTATGTCACTGTCACTGCGTGCTCAATAAACATGTATATAGGTATTTATTTATACATGATATTCATTTTCATTTTCGTTTAGAGCCCATCATCTAGAAATGATAAAATAAAACATTCATTATATTACATAGTTATGATAGATTATAGAATTTTTTTTTTTTTTTTGTTATTGAAACTTTGTAGATTTACAATTTATTTCAACATTTACAGTATAAAAATAATTAGTCTTTAAGACGTGTTTTAAGGATTATCAATTAACAATAATATTAATATTCAAAATTCAATAATATATAGATATTAGTGATATTACTACCGTATAGGTGATACGATTTTTAATAAAACTACAGTTCAAGTAAGTACATAATATTATGAAGAAAAATAAAAAGCACTTACTTATAAGTTATATTGATGTTATGTTGTTTACTTACATAATATATTCATATATTTATAAGTATAAATGTGTTTGTATGAATGTATGATAATACACGAGTATCTATTGACTATTATACCTATATTCTTCTATACAAACACTGAAATTCTCATTTATTTTGTTTAACACTTCTATTTAAAATATAATTTCTATCTATGTGAACTGTTTCTTCAATGCTTACCTACTTGACCTGGATATATTTTTTTCTTGTGGTACATACAAACTACAAGTACAATAGGAGTACAGTTATTACTTATATGAAGCTCATACTATGGTACTATATGTAGACTTACAACAATGTTCACTACCTATTCGCCTACTTTCTATACATATTGTCATTATATATTTTATCGCCACAATTCAATGAGTTAAATTCTATACACTTATCAGTTAAAATTATGAAAATGAGAGAATAATTTAATCCATAAGTTTTTATAATGCGACTAATATATATTTTGATAAATTAAAAAAAAAAAAAATTCAATATCACTAATATAATCACTTTAATAAATAATTAAAATATTACTTTATTATTTTAGAAAAAAAAAACCTATTTGGTTTGACCGTAATTTACGTCGTTTGTGGTTTTGTATAAAAGAGGCCAAGTTTGGTTCATCAAGTTATAGACCAGTCGTTGTCGTCATTTATTCAAGGCCATTGTCTCCCCGTTAAGAACAATCTTTTTCTAGCGAAGTGCAACAAGGAATGTAGCCCCCCTTAATTCAAAACGATTGTCATTCATATTCGTTGGTACTAAAAAAATAGCTGGTAATGGTAGGTACCTATCATTTTTACTTAACTTGATATATTTTGTAAGACAAATCGTGGTAAAAATTGCCTGAAAAATAAATTAATACTTGTGTTGTGAAAAATTTCTTTATTCTAAAAAAAAAAAAAATAATAATTGAATTAGTGTATAATAAGTCAATTAACTAAATACATTGAATAGAAATAATTTTAAATTCTTTACATAATTTTATTAAATAATTTTATTGGGTATATATTATAAAATGTTTACGCAGGTAAAACAGTCGAAAAAACATACCATTTTTATTTTAGCGAAAAACGAATCAATTTTTTTTAGTCCATGATGGACTGGGTAATTTGAAATTTCCAATAAACTATTACTCTATTAGCTGTAAATTTAATATTAAAATATCGTAGGTATAATGAATACATAAATAAATTTCGTTTTCTATTATTTAATATTGATATTCATTATTTTCTTTAAAGGATATTTTATGATTTTATTTAATTAAATTTAAAAAATAGAAACCACTAATAATCGTTTAGATGGTGTATTTTATAGGGGCGGACATATAGATACATATAAATATTTAATAGTGTAACTATACTGAATGTTGTTTTATCAATAGCCGTCAGTAAATAACATTTAAGGTGTAAAAAATAAATGATAGGATTCTAAAAAAATATAAATTACAGTAAAATTAAAAAAAAGGTAAAATATTTATAATAATATTATCATAATATTCCTACCTAGGAAGAGAGTGCTGAGTTTTACTGCGCCATTCAGTGTTTGCCGTTAAAAATATGAAAGCTTCCGTTCATGAATTCCTGGTAGGCACTTATGACTTATAAATATGTTATGCATTTTAGTCCAACGGTGTTCGCAGCTATAGTGTGCGTGTATGTGCTGTGTAGAATTAATAAAGTGATGTATTTTGTAAGTAGATCTAAATTCAGCCGATTCAGTCAGACTGCTAACCGATCAGATTACAATCGGAGGGAAAGTATATGTGGTTTGAATAAAGTGGAAAAAAAAAATGAAAATAATTAACAAAAATAAAACTGAAAAGCGAAAGTGTATACTGCACTGTACACACGTTAGTCACGTTTACATCATACATTCATGCAGATTGCAGATATTATAGTGTATGTACAGGTAAAATGTTTAAACGCTGTTATTATTATTTTTTTTTTTAAACCTGTGTATTTACTTATAGGAATTTGGATGTGAGTGCAAAATGCGAATCATAATAATAATTATACGCTTTCATGACAATATAATCATGCAAGCGTAAAATAAGAGTAGGAATAAAAATATGTAACTTTAACTATCGTCTCGGATGTGATGTATGCGTATGTACCGTATACCCAGTGGCACAAAACTCTAAAATTTTACCTATGACATTATAGACACCTCCACTTAAAATTTTGACACTCACCTATTTCTTATAATAAAATTGCCTTACTATACACAAAATAATATAGTTTTTATGTAATATTATCGACTTTCAGATAGAAAGTGGTTAGGTGTAGGTATAACTGGTATCTATAAGCATAGTTATATATGTATGTATGTATGCCGTATAACGCAGGTATAGGTAGTATATACATATTTTATACCTAATAGTTTGGCCCCCTTATACAGTAAATAAATTCCAACATTTTTTACCTAGTAATATTATTATTAACCGCAGACAGATGACAATATGAACAGTGGAATTTTACAAAGTAATCAAAACAGAGGTATACCACCCATTTTTACTTTTTGTTAAAACATGTTTTTTGAACCACTCAAATAAATTGTAGGTATTTATTAAAACACTGCTCTCCCACTTTTTTCTTTATTGGGTTTTTAACATTAAAATTATAATACTCTGTTCTCTATTTAGTCAAACATATTTTAGATTATGAATGAAGTGAGAAATGTTCTGATTTTACAATGATGTATGTTTTGTGTGTGTGTGTCATCACGTTTTGGTGTACGCCTTGATTTTTAACTTCAGCCCCTCTTTGAAAAAGAAGATTTATCAAGTTGGTACTTTGGGGGTCAAAAGTAAAAAATTTCCAGCAGTTTTCAGAAGCGTCAGGAACCCTAAACAAAGTAACGAAAAAACGAGCATTTTTATGCATAATCGATTTTCGACAAAATCGATTTTCTTATTTTGTTGTAACTCAAAAACGAATCTTTGAAAATACTTGAAATTTTCACCAAACGTTTAAATTAGCGTTATCTATTCTTGATTAAATTTTAAAAATATTTCGACTTTAATACTATTTTTATACTTATCTTAACAGTTGAAACTTTCAATTTTTCTAACTTTCGCAGTAAAAATATCACAATTTTTGTTTAAAAGTATTTAAAGTTCAAATGTTTACTTAAAAATTAATCACTTGTATAAAATATATATATATATTATAATTTAAATATAGGTAATATAATATATCCTAGAATGACAAATCATCTTCGTTCAGAATCGTTTTTCGTATACAATGATACCTGTCAATGCATTCAAATTTAACACATTTATTATAATAGTGACCTACTACTCTCCATCTTTATTGCAGAGCAATACCCACTTTCCCACTTTTTAATATTGTTAATACACCCGCTGATCTCGAGTATATATACATATATGTAATATAGGTACCTACATTATATAGACTAGGAGTCTCTACTCCTTTTTATTCAAGGACCACATAAAATATTAAAAGCTCTTCGTGGGCCGAAAGTGTATGAACACGTATCATTTTAATTTTACAGAAATATATATATTTATAAATAAGTATTTAAAAAAATAGTTCTTACAATATAAAGCTGATAATTTACAAGTGCACGTGATAATGATTTTGTATGTTATACTTATACATATTTTTAGATTATTTACTGTTCTTTAGGGGTGGGTGATAACTTTTTAGCGGTCCGTAGTTTGAAGACCGCTGTAATAGACTATAATGTAATATATAGGTAAATATATTTTAGACATATAGATAAAGAGAAGAAGAAGTAGGTAATTTATATTATTTTTTTAAATATTTTAAATGTTAGTTTAACATCCCACTTTCTCAATACAATTCAGATTCAAAATGGATATTAATAGTAGAAAGATATCTATTGTTTTCAAATTTAAAATCCAATTATTTTTACAAATAAGATTATATAAGTAAATATACCTAGAAAAATGTATAATAATAGTATATTGGTTTATAATAATTAGTGCCTACTGGTTGGCATGACATAAATTGTCGCAACTAGCGATAAAATGTTGATATAATGCTCAAAATATTTGTTAGGTACCTAACTAAATTTTCTAAATGCCGTTCTCTGGTATAACTAGTAATGATGTGATTTTAATTATAGAATAATTAAGGTAAAATAGTAATACAAAACATTTTTTCTTCAGTTTTTAAATGTTGAGCCAACAGGGAATATTTAATTTAAACTATAATATGCAATACATCATTTATGCCATGTGAATCTTGATTTAATATTAAGTAGTAATGTAACTTTATTATTATATTATTATAAAGTTATTAAACAATTTTTACATCTATGGCTATTTACCTAATTATTTAAACAAGTATTAGCACTCACAGAATAAATATAAATAATTAAGTAGGTATATTATTGTACACATATATTATTATTGTTGGTATAGATTTACTATTTAGACGCTAAGTAGGTATATCTACTTAGCTAATACTGATATTTTAATGATAGAAGTTTGATAATTATTACAAATAATACGTTTAATGTAGTCATTTAGGTAGGTAGTCATAATTTATCGTTTAAATATGTTAATGAACTAGGTATTTATAATAATAATTCGATTAATAAGTAACCCGGGTCCATGATAGGCATTCGAAAAGCAACGCTACTACCTAAGGTATGCGAGAATCGCGTAAATCGCAAAAATTTCTCTTAGATGTAGCAAAACAGACGATATCCACATTGAATAAAATATTTTACGATCAACAGTAGGTACCTACCTACCTACCTACTTATTTAATTCGTTTAATAAGTTTCACAAAGATGTCATATGCATTCGATACCACCGTCCACCACACAAGAGTATTAATCATTTTCTTGGAAATACCCTACAGTTTACTGGATTCGCTGGTGATCTTGTAAATATTGTTGTACTTATACAGGTTTAATGAGGATTTTTCGAAATCACAATGATGTATATTTTGGACTAAGTTTGTTTTGAAATAATAAAACAGAAATCAATAACCTCACGCAAACATTACAGCAAACCGATGGATTGCGGTGTAGAAAACTAGAAATTATATAGATAATAATATAATGTACATACTATTATAATATCTCTCTCTATTTTAGTATTTTCTCGCCATTCGCCATTCGCAAATGTTCACGTCGATGTCGACCGTGGTCCGTGATCGTGATTATAATAATAATACACAGGTATGTAGTATCAGTGCCCTGTGGCGGGAACTACAGGACCAATGGCACGAAAAAAAAGTACCAACATATTATTATACTGATAATCGATAAACTGATAACTGAAATTCATTACCTATATTATTTTTTTAAGCTCAAAGTTTTATTAATATTTTTAAATAACAAATATTGTAATGAACAATTTCGTAAAAATATCGTGTAGAGTTTATTATTATTGTTATTAACTAACAATATGGTGGTTTGTCGTATTTCGTTTGATGCTTCCAAATAACGGCCTTGAGGCCACATCGTACCTGGTCATGGTGTACATTCGTAATCGGTTCACTTTCTCCTTTTCTCTTTCATAACTGCGTGCTCGTCGTGAGCGCGCCGCGTCCAATGCCACACCATTCGTCATGAACAGCACACCAGCAACATTTCGGCTGCTATGGCCTAGGATATCGAAAAATTCGGCGTCAGCGGTCGTCTGTTACCGGCGACCGTATGCCTCTTCGGTCACAGCAGTACACAACAGCAACCAACAAAAGCCCGACTGGAACCGTGCTGTGTCCGAAGCCGAGAAAATTGTTGGCTACCCAACGTCATTTCTTAGCCTCAGATGGTTGCTGAGCGACGAGATCGCAAATGTTGCGTTACACCTGCGCAAGTTGGTCGGCTCCAATCATCCGCTGCTCAAAACTGCCAAGTGAGTGGATATTATGATTAAAAATTGAAACAATAATAATAATAAAAAAAATTAAATTAATTTTCTCTTTACAGAGGCCTGTTGTACAATGGCAGGAATAACATGCAGGCTTGGGGTTTGATAGTGTTGCTAATTTCCAAAGCAGCTGGTCATTTAAATGTGGATGAAATGGAAGAAGACAAAGCTGCTGGCGTTTTACATAGTCAAAGGGCATTGGCCGAGGTTACTGAAATGATTCGTACCAGTCATTTAGTACACAATGGTCTAGTTAACATTTACCCTGGATTATATCCTGAACCTGTTATACTCAACGACATGGCTTTTGGAAATAAAATTGCTTTACTCAGTGGTGACTATTTACTTAGTAACTCATGTGCAGAACTTGCCTCTCTCAGAAATCAAGATGTAAGTAGTATTTAAATACTCAACTTCAAATTTAAATTTATTTATTTTTTTTTTTTAAAGCTTGTTCAGTTAATCAGTAGTGCTTTGCGTGATCTTTCTGAAGCCGAATTCGTTGGTAGAAGGGATTCTCAAAATAATCCTCTTCCTTCGCCATTTGAACCACTTAATCGAAATTTTAATTCTAAATTGCCTCTTAACCCACTGGAACCATCGGATTCTTTAGGAAACATGCCCTTAACACCTGCTCTTCAAGACTGGACTAAACGTAATGTTCTATCAGCTGGCAGCTTATTGGGCAAGTCATGTCAAGGCACATTAGCTTTGGCTGGACATGGAATAGAGTTACAAAAACAAGGATTCTTGTTTGGTAAACATCTCTCACTTGCTTGGCAGGTAAAGAATATACAATTATCTTAGTATATATTAATCTTCTGTACATATGTACCTATTTGAACTTTTTCTAAATGGCTGAACCTATTTTTATGAAATTTGTTGGATCTGTTTGAATGGGTCCTTAGGTAATTTAAATTCTCATTAGGATCCAGTAGGTCCAACCTAGAGCGACATTCAAACCAGAATTATTTTGAGATTTACAGTGGAAATTTTCGTTTTTAAATGGTTGCTTATTAGTTACAGAGATAGTTAGAGATTTTAATTAGAGATTAGTTTTTTTTATATTTTTTAATGTATAAAATATAAATGATTACCATTATTTACTCAGGCAGATGAGGTAAACACATCCACCAAATCGTCATGTTTATTGTTTCAAATAAAGGATCAATATTGTAAAACAAATATGAGAATTAAATGTATATTTCTAGCTTATTTAGGTTCTCAACAACTACCTTACCAATTTTGTAAAAATTTACCTGCGAATTGTCAATCTTGGTCAAATTACATCACAAAGCTATGTATTAAAACGCTTATATCTGTGTTTATATTTATGTTTTTTTTTTATGAGTATGATATTTCTGATTGTTTTTGAATGGGTGCGATACACAAGTATCGTTCAAGATTTATACATAAAATAATAGAAAATATAGTTTTGCACATTATTACACTACCTAATGTATGATGTGACATAAATCTTTTTTACTGAAATTATCATTCAGTTTTGTATAAATAATAAATTATGAGTTATTTCTTACAAGTATGAATTAGTTATCAATTGATGTAAATGATTAACCAAATGGTTAGGTGTGCATCAAGATATTCTATTATGAATGTACAACTTAAAATATAGATAATGTAATATTTTTTCAGTACAATTTAATTCTAATTGTGATCCTTAAAATTAAATATAATTTTATGATTTTTACTTAATAGTAATAATAATATACTATTTAATTTGCTGCAGTTTATATTATGAATTTCATATTTTCTTAATTTGTTTTTACTATTAACTTTCTGATTGACTTGCATTGAAAAAAATATAATCAACTATAATAATATTTTATTCCATCTTGATGCAATCAAATTTTATTATAATGTCTCGTTAAATTGATCGTTCAGTAATAATAATTTTTATATTTATTAAATTTTTAGGCATACCTAGATTTAGAGCCATTTATGTCTGGTTCACCATACTCATTGGGAATCTCTTTCAATTTAACTTCAGCGCCTGTTATGTTCCACCTTGAACATGACCCATCTTTATTTGAAGAAATCGACAAGGGTGTAAATTCTGTTCAAGATGTTGATTATGCCAAAGTATGATTTTAATTTATAATTCTAAAGCAAATGTAATTGTTTGTTATATGCATTTATTATGTAAATACTTTTAATATTTGATATTTATTATAAAGATTTAAAACTAGAAAATTTGATAGTTATTTAGCAACTAATATTATGTATTCATAACTTACCAGTCTCAAAGATATTTTTCAATGATAATTTTTAAATGAAACACTGTCATAAAATGTTTATTCATTTGCTTTTTATTAAATTTAAATAATAATTAATTTAATAATTTAAATGTAGAATATGTTTTCAATTATTCTAATAAGTATTTTATATATTTTGTTATAGATACATAGTATTGTGATGAAAGGGCCTGGAATAGATTATACCAAACAATTGCAAAAAGAACATTCTCGGAAAGCCATGGAAGTGTTAGAAGTTTTTGAAGAGAGTGATGCGAGAACAGCGCTGTCTAATATCATTGTTGCTATGGGAGGCGAATGAAGCTTTAAACTTTATATTTATTGTTGTTTTTTTCTATATATTTTAGGAAAATTATTTAATATTTAACATTGCTATTGTTGTAACATACAGGGTATTTATTCTGACTAATTTAGTCAAAAGTCTGAAGCTATGCAAAATCATAGTGTCTGACTTATTTGTAATATTATTTAGTTACTTATAAATAAATTGTATTGAATTGTTAAATGTTTTTAGAAAAGCTTATTTTTGTTATCTTTTAATGAAAATCATGCAATTATTGTATATTTTGTATTTGTAATATTTAAAATATAACATGATTTTTGGTAATGAATTTAAAGCAATACATTTTGATTAGTAAAACACATTTAAAATTGGGTTGAATTAATTTACTACAGCTGCTATTAAGTAATATATAGGATATCAAAAAATTATAACATACTGGTATTTAAATGAATCACAAACAACTGTAACAGTAACAATATAACTATTGCACTCTTTATAACTTACTGATGAAATAAAAGCGCCTATTTTTATTTATGACGACTTATTTAACTAACGTCTATCATTTTACTTATGAATGCTAATTACTATAAGTTTATTTGCTTTGAATCTATTGGTACAAAGATATTCTACTAATTTAAAATTTATTATTTTATAATTTGTAAATTAATTATTAAGCATTAAGAAGATGCACCCATGTGTTTGTAAAATGAAGTGTGACATCAAAAATTTTTGTTTACTTGTTTCAATAGTGTGCTGATAGTTTTGATATTAGAGAGATTAAGTATCAATTTTTAGTCAATATATTAATTTCAGGCGAGATATGAGCATTTGTAATTAATGATATCGCATGTTATATCTATATCTTACTTGAAAATGAAAATATCAAACAGTTGCTGCCGCTTAATCCCAGATAATGTTCTTACCTAAAAGTTTGATAATTAGTAAATTCACTTTATCATTAAAACTAACAGCACACTATCAAAACAATTGAACAAAGATATATGCCAATATGTGTCAGACAAAGACAGTAAATGCATCTGTAGCGAAAATTCCGATATTATTCATTTTAAATTATAACCAGTAATTTAAACTGACTACAAGAAAAACTAACGGGGATTATTATGTTAAATTACCAAGCTTTTTTACAACACTAATTAAAAAAGGTTGCTTTGTTGTTGAGTAAGTACTTATGCGTGTACCTGTCGATTGAAGAGAGGTTCCTGTAATACACAATGTGTTAGATTTTAATTCAATGATAAATCATTATATCATATGATGACTTTTTATTCTGAGCATAGATTAAATGGTTTTAAGTAGTGTATAGCTGTCTATATAAATATATATATATATACATGTACAAAACAATTTTTTTGTAACCATTAGATTTATTATTTTTTAATATACTGCCTATTAGCTTTTATATAAGTATGTTAATCAAATTATTATAAATGTATGTACATAAATAATCAGTACATAATATACAGCCAAAAACTGCAATGTTATTACACTCGCATAAATTAGTCAGTACCATCAGTATACATAGGTATACTAAATACTAATATTATGACTTATGAGTATAATAGTATAAATTAATAACCAATGTACAGTGGTGAGTGCTGACCTAAAAGATCGAATAATATAGGAACTAGGATATGTGGTACCATTTATAATATAAAGTACACGATAATAATCACCTGAATACTAATTTAAAAATATTATAAACCAAGGTGAAAAGGCCAAGCTACAACTTACTATGTTTGATACTTCAAAAGCTCATATTCTAATTGTATTGTGTATCTCCAATACTCCAATCTGATAGTTTGTATATATGACATATATGTATGTCTGATTACAGACTATAGTAGGTTAGGTACCTACTATCATTGTCCATTGATTTTTAGAAGTTAAAAAGTTAAAATAAATGAAAAAATTAAAATAATAGATAACAATATACCAATACCATATACGTATTATGTATTATTTAATATTAAAAAAATTAATTTAATAACAATACTAGTTTGTTTAATTTACATATATTGCGAATTTCTGCGATTGACAACCGAAAAGTCGCACAGGTCGGATTAGGTCCAATTCATGTTAATAATGAAAGAGAAACTCGCAGAATAAATAAAGCTAATAGCTATCATTACAAATTAATATAGGTCAACAGACGGCACCAAACAACAGCATATTAATATTATAAAGTAAAAAGGAGACGGATTTTGGACCCCATCAGTACCTTTTTACCCTATTTAGTTTTGTAAAATTAATTTAGTTTAAATTTAAATTTAAAACTACTTTTGATTTTGGAGTTTGAACTTCAGATATTATCTTCTATAATATAGATGTTGACTAATTTATTTATTTGAAAAAATTCGCTCTATTCTATAGTAATTTTGGACTATAGGTATTAGGTACCTTAAATTATCATTGAGTACTTATACCTATCACAGTAATTTATAATATGATAGTTAATTTGTAATAAATCATTGCATAGGTAAAACGATTCTGAACGGAGGTGGTATGATGATGTGTCATTATTCATTTATTTCTCAATATTATTTCTTGGGATATTTTAAAATGAACTGATATTATAATTATTTTTTATTTTTCTATTAGTTAAACAATATATTGAACTTATTTTTGCTAAAAAAATCACAGATAGTAGATATATTTAATATATATTAGTATATAATATAATATTAAGTTATTAAATTATGAGTTAATATAGGTACCTATACTATACCAACGTAGGTAGGCTATAGCCCACGGTATAGATAATATTATTATTAATTCTATGAATACCTAGCCTATATTCATAGAATAAGTTCCTGGGTACTTAGATTGAAATTAGTCTAATTATTTTTTAAATAGTAAAATAATAATTTTTGTTTAGAAATTAACAGTTTTCAGTAAATTCGAATGAAAATAAATGAACAATTGAGTTTCTCAACAAGCGTACCTACCATGTAGAAGATATGGGAGAGTGGTTGAAAATTTTGCGCCCCATGCAGAACAACATCATATTTAGCCACACTCCGCCCCCCTCAAAAAAATAAGTTATTTGTCAAGATGTAAGCTATAACTAATATTTTAGTATTTTGTGATATGAATGCAGCTAAGTAGCTTACTTAGCTTCCAAGCGATTTTTGAACAAATAACTTCCGGGAACCTACTTATGTGCTATGTAACATTTCAATTAGTTATAGTGGATCGATGGCAGACAGTTTTAAGAAGTTATAAATAGGCATTTTTTGAAGTCGTATGCATGTGGATTTTGTAAATGTGTGCGTATATACTATATAGTAACTATTAAGTGATCATTAGTATGTACTGTGTATGACAGCAGTACCTATGTAAGCTATGTTAAAGAAATAGCAGTGTACGTACAAGTCATCGTTTTTTCATAGTGCGCTGCGCACGCGAATGGTTCACAATTTTTGCTCATTTGTGTTTCCTATTTGTTCAAACTATCGACTAATTCTTTAATATTTCAGAAAACTGATCTGAATTTATTAAAATGTCTGATGTCTCACTAAGATCGATCAGTCCACATTTAAAGATTTCTGATCTTAATTCCGAATATTTGACGTTTGAAAATTCCTAAATTTTAAAATATTCAAACCAAACTTATAGGAATTGGATTAGTTGTAAGGCGAAATTGAGAAAAATCGATCTCAGACAGACATAATAATGAATTTATTATTTAAATTTTAAATCAGTGTCTCAAAAGTATTATGTGAGGTATTATCACATAACTAGATGGGTATGTTTTGGCTAAAATAACTGATCAGTGATCACCTTTAAAATAATAGTTCTATTCCATAGTAAATTCTAGCTAGTCAGTTTTAAAAATGTTAAAATATGTACATTAAAATTTAATATAGATATTCATGCAAGTCAATATTAAAAAGTAGGTACTAAAATATAGGAGTTGTTAACTCATCGTGTATGGAATTTTAGTTAATTGCGTTGTATAAGATACATATCATATTAGAATCCGAGAATTTAGCACCTTCGCGTTCGTAGAATGAGCTTTCATACATTTTTTAATTCTTCGGAACATATTTTTTTTTATTTTAAACTAATATTAAAAAATAGCTTTTTATTTTACTTGCCCCTTCCACTTTTTGGCTTTAAGATTATTTTGCACACAACATTTTAATAAAAGCCATTTCACTTTAAGCTCGTTTTATTAAATAACTTTTTCCTTTTGTTCTAAAATCTTAATTCAATGTTCCCACTTTTTAACAAAATTTATTTTTATTTTTCAAAATTATATGATGTTTAGCTTTTTTCCAACCACTGGAAAATCTATTTTATACAATAATTATTTTCCTGGCTCAATGAAGACAATCATTATTGATGAATATTTTTTTCGTTTTCCTATTGGCAATTTTTGTTTCATTGTTTCAATTTATGGCTAGTTGATAATTTTGTGGGCTAATCATTCCAATTTGTAACATTGAGTTAGTTTTTTTCATACAACCGTATATCGCACTATCGCAGAACGTAGAGTGCTGACCATTGTATTATTGTAAGTAGTATTCTATAGTTACCAAAAAATCATGTGACATAACTTGTGATTGATCGTGAAAGAGCTGATGAGTTTTTCCTTTAAAATTTATACAAAAAATGTTTGTCCTAGTTTGTAAAATAAAATATAACAACCCCAAGACTTTAAGGGCCAAGTCCTGATTTAAGCAGATTTTACAATTTCTTTGCAATATACAAAATTATATAATTTATTATATTTTATATTTTAATTTCCATCCTAATATAATACTTTTATAATCTAGCTATTGCCCGATGCCTATGCCTATACCTATTTAAGGCGGTTTATTACGTTTGTATATATATGGCTGCTATATAGTTTATATTAACAAAAACGACTTCACATGAACAATTTTCAGGTATTATAATATAATACAATTGTTGGATTTTGATAAGTTATTATTTATTTTTTATCTGAAAGAAGAACAGTCTGCATTGAACTACGATATTTTAAATAATTATATAAAAAAATTTGCAGTAAAACATCCTTAAAATTGTATTTTTTTAAAATATTTTATTAGAATTATTGTTAAGTTTAAAATTAAAATATTGAAAAAACAGATTTATCTTCCGTAGTTTATTTTTGAGGACAAAATTACAATAATTAACAATTCTAAGGCGCTGTGGTGACAATAGTAATGACTAATGGCGTTATCGATACTAAATAAACAGTAATTATTGCTTTCAGATTATATCGTATGTTGTTGTAAATAATATGTTATCAACAAACGTATAGGTAATTTACGTTTCAGCTTGGTTTTCTGGATTATTATCCCGTTTTCAGTAAAATATGTATTCATCGTTACAATAGACAGTGGCATAGGCCCGGGTATCGACGTGTGATAGGTATTTACATCAACGCCGTCGTCGACTGTTCGTTTCGCGTGAACGGGTGTGGCTGGGCCGCTGGGGATCACGGACCGGGCTTACCGAGAGGGACGTGGTGGACAGGCGACGGGTGGTACAAAGTCGTCGGTGACTCGTATTTTATTTTTTTACGCACGCGCACAATATAGTTCAAATAATAATAATAATAATAATAATGATTATTATTATCTACACGCGCCAGCGCTGCACTACCGCTTACTCGGCGTCTCGGCGGCGGTACGGGACGATTACACACGTGCTGCTATGACCATAGCCGGTGATGCTGCCGCCGCCGCTATACTATTATTATTATTATTATTATTATTATTATCATCGTAGCCATACATTACGGTTTAATCGTCATTCGTCAGTCTTACACGCGCGCCTTTAGCGTGCGACGTGCGTGTGCGTGTTGCCGTCGTTATAAAATGTTGATGTTTCGACAACATCATAATCTCAAACAAAACCTTGTGATTGCTGTCCGCCCACCATCATAAGGTTTAAATAATCATCTAGTCGGTATTATGATATAATTGTATTTATTACCGTTTTACAATAGTATTATATTATTATTATTATTTAATATTTAGGTACAAGCTGCACAGTGCCGCGGATGACCAGTGCGCTTAACGACGACGATTATATGCTATACATTTTTTTTAAAATTATTACTACGCCGATGAATCATGGGTGATTGTAAAATGTTACAAAATCGTATTTTGTTGATATCGTCGTAAATCGCCGCTGTCATATCGCCAGCGTCGTATCTATATTGACGGCGCCGTTGCGGATCCAAGCCCAACACGCGAATCGCAATCTTCGCTCGTCGTCGTCGTCGATCGTAATACCATCGTAATAGGTATTACATACACTTCACTTCAACTAAACCTATTTCTGTCGTCGGTCATTACGAAACGCGCGACGGCGACTGCCACTGCGTACCGCCAAATACGAAAATAAACGCATCCAAGAGTCAAGTCGACTGCTCCCGGGCATACGTAAGTTTGTCGTCGTAACTCGTAAGCACTAATAATAAACGCATTCGAAGGCGGACGGGTGCGCCGACGACGACGTTTCTGTTTATTTCCGCCGCGGCCACCCGATGTATTCCACCGCCGCCGCTAATACGGTTGTTGTTAATAATAATTATCATATTATTCATTTCATGCGTAGGTAGTGTACCGTTGTACCGAGTGTTTTCTTGTTTTTTTTTTTTTTTTATACTGTCACTCCATTTCCGCTCGACGCTATCTGTTCGACTGCAATACGTGATTTAATCATACAGCACGCACTCCGGTGCATTATGACATCGAATTTATATCGTTTAAATATATTATTTTTATAAAGCGAGTAATAATATAATGATTGGAATTAATAATTTTTAGCTGATAATAAGCGTGGTCGCGATATGGAATGTCGTCGGACCGTCGTTACCGGTGGAATTTTGCGATCGCCTCCGTCCGCGTCAGCTTCACCGCTGATGAAAGCTTCGAATCCGAGCGTCATGCGGAACCGGAGCCGCCACCATAGTCGATCGTACGATTGTGGTGACAATATTGTCGACGAGTACAACAACAACAGCAACATAACCGCCGTGACCACAATAAACAACACGACACAGCTAATCGACGAGTTGGAACAGCTGCGGACAGACAACTTTCAGCTCCGGTTACGCGTTTACAACGCTGAGCGACGCGTAGACAGGCTGTCAGCAGCCGCACTCGCACGGGACCGGAAGAAGCGCAGTGACATTTCTGATACCGACAGTGACGACAATGACGCTAATAGTAGCCACGCCGGTAGCGGAACCGACCACAATAACGCGGCTTCCAAGGCGACAGCCGAAGCGGCCGTGCGCACCATCCACGATTTGCTGACCGTCAACCGACGATTGCTAGCTTTATTAGCAGCCACAGTGTCAGCCAAAGCGGTGTCCGTGTCCACCGACGACAAACGGCGGTGGCAGCGACTGCGAAATCACATTGAAAAATATGCCGCAGACGACCCGGTAAAAATACGAATATATTATTAAGATTAGTAGGCATATTCTACACGCACTAATTATTTTTAATATTATGATTTTTAATTTTTTTTTTCTACAGATCCAAGAGAAGACGAACGAAAACTACGATGAAAACCACGACGAATTTCAAGACGCGTCTACGACGGACTCCGAGACGTCGTGCAAAGCGCGGATAGTATCCGCGGACCGTTCTGCGACTAGACATAACGTTCAGCGTTCTCCACCACCGGCACCACAACAATCGCCACTTTCCACACCACTCGAGACCGCAGATGTAGACGATGAGGGTGCAGGTTCTGAGGTTTCGCGTCTGCGAGGACGATGCAGACGGTTGGAACGGTCTCTGCAACAGCTGGTTAACACGGAGCTGTGGGCCAGGAACAGGCAAATTGGCAAGCTCGAGCAGCAACGGTACGTAACGCAGGCCGCGCAAAGGGACAGGAGACCCGCTGATCAGGCGGTGGTAACCGCAGTTACAGCTCCGCCACAGCAAAATCATCTGCAGCATCAAATCCACTCGAAAGCCATGGCATCAACTGCTTCACCGCAGATGACAAAAGGAATCTTGGTGATACGGTCCACCGCCGAGACACCCTTGAGCACCGCAAAAACACCAGCGATTGCCTGCATGGAATCGCAAACTGCAACAGTACCATCGCCGTCGAACGTGACCTCCATTACGACGCCGCCACCAGTGCTGCCGGACTATTCGGAAGTGAACTTTTTTTTTAGCTGTGACGAAGAAGATGACGACGACGATGACTACGACCTCCGAGAAGACTCCGCAGGGACCAACTGCATTTCGTCATCAGAAGAAGAGACTGCAAATTTGAACGAGTGCAGGGGTGACGAAGAGCCGGTGCGGTTAGCTGCGGTCGATGCTCCTGTGGCGTCGTCGACGAGTACGCGGAAACGTCACTGTCGACCGCATCATCGGCAACCACAACAGCCAATCAAGAGTGTTGGTGATTCGGCGACCGTTACTACGACGATGTCCTCGTCAGCGGAGTCTACGGCTGCGGATGAATTGGATAAATTAAATGGCAGTGGCGTTATTATGACGACAACGACCGCTACGTCCGCCTGCGCCACTCGACGTCATCGGACCGTTAGTGGCGGGGGCGGTTTGCATAGAAGACGACGGTGCAGGCCACCTCGTCGGTGTTCGACTTGCGGCCGTTGCAATGGTAGCGTGGACGTGGCCACGTCAAATCGTCCGAGGCAGCCATCAGTGGCAGACGCGCAAGTGCAATGCGGTGACGAAAACGTTGCGGTTAACCACAGCTGTAATAATGAACGTGGTGATAGCGAATTGCAGCTACAACAGTTGCGCCGCGAACTGGACTCCCGAAGACGTGAAAACGGTCGACTGTACGACATGTTACTGAGACTGCAACGCGGAACGCGACCGAGCGACCGGGGAAACGGTGACGGTGGCCCTAGGATTCCGTCTCCCGACTTTTCGGACTCGGATCCAAGCGGTTCACCCAAACCGTACCGTCAGGCTGCCCGAGTGGTCCGCGGCCGCGTTGCTGACCTGTTACCGCCGCTCCTGTCAATGCGGTCGATTTCTGACGATGACGATGACAACGACGGTGGTGGTGAAAGCCATCAGCGGTACCGGCCGGACGGTGCGGAACAACAACAGCATCAACAACAACAACAACAGCTGCAACTACTCACCCGTCTCCGTGAACGCATTGTGGCGTACGAACGGCGTGAACTTAACGGCGGCGACGACCGCGTAGCTGCAGTAGTGCAGCAGTCGGCGGACCCATCGGACGACGCCGTCCGCAGCATGGACCGCACCGATCTGGTAAACGTGGCGCTCCCACGGGTCGTAGAACGGCTCCGCCGGGCGCTCGTGCCACTGTTGCAGCATCGGACGGAAAATGTCGTCACCGCAGCGTCGGCTCGTAGTGGATCGGTGAACGGGGAAAGGTGATTTCGTCACCGATAGCACACGATCACCATTTCCGAGTGGAGAACGATGACAACGATTTTATAGTTAGCACTACCCCTCGGTCCCCGTTACCTATACATTATATTTTAAATACGGCTGTTTAAATATTTTGACAATCGAGAAATGACCGCGGCAACGCGTGCAACGCGGTTATCGAATAAAATTATAGTTTTGGTTTCTCATAGTGTTTATTCAGTTTTTGTTTCTCATGTGCTTATTATATGTTTATTTTTTTTATTACGACACTTCAATTTTTATTTTTTATACGTCAAATAACTATTATTAATATTGTTAATTATTTCATTTTACGATGTATGTTGTAATATAGGTACCTATTTAAATAATATACTGTACTAATATATTAATTTGCCAAGAGGCTTATTTCATAGTGTTTGTGCCAAAACTATAATGAATTATGAATATTGTCTGGCATTGTAATATTATATTTCACCAGCCATTTTTTTTTAAATGTATTTTTAACGATTAAATGAAAAAATTGAAATTTTTATTGTACATATTGACTATTTTTATAAGTATATATATACGCCTTTTATAAGTGTCATAGTCATATACGTCGTATTATCACTATTACGTAATACTTTAAATACCCATGATATGTTATATACTTAAATTTATATTCATGAATTGTTTTATTTGCCTATTATTAGCATATCGATTTGTTTTTTATTTTTGTAACTTTTAATTAAAAATGTTTACCTAATGTTAATTTTATTATTTTCTTTAATACATGATGACAAAATATTTGACAGTTTTTTAGCTGTTAATAGACATGAAATTTTTAAATTTTTTAGTATTTTTCCTATATGTATAAATAAACAACATCACTTGGTCAAAAAAAACTTGAAAATTGAATATAAGGTTTTTCATAAATTGTTGTATAATAGCAGCTTAAAAATATTAATGATACATCTTCACAATTTGAATTATAAGCATTTAAAATGTTTAAGGATTGAAAATTTAAAAGATGGTTTTACATAAGCAGTTACTAAATAGTACAAACATATAAAATAATATGCAAAAATATGCAAAAATATAAAAATATACAAAATAGAATTTCTTATTTTGAATTATAATAGGTAATGACTTGAGCTATAAAATACATGAATATAATTATAATGAATGAAATTCACAGCCTAGCTTATAATAGTCATTTCGTTATTATAGGTGTTTATTATAGAGTTGTAAATGGCGTAACAACGAGAAATGCCTATAATATATTTAGACACCTATATTGTATTATAGTTATATTATATTATTTTTTTTTAAATTTTATGAATGAAAATTTATTATAGTCATCAGATAAAACAATCCAACGCACTATTAAAGTAGCAGATTGCAGACAATAATTAAAATATATTTATCACACTTTATATTTTTATTGTTAATTAGGTACTTTTTTTAACCTATATGTCTCATACCTATAGGCCATTAATTATAGGTCTTAAATCCTATTTATTTTTTCATAACTTTGTATGCATAATAGCTGCATTCTATTTATTTATTTTTATTTATTCTTAGAGAAGATAATAGGTCTTACTGAAAATATTCGTGTGGGGGATCGAAGTTCACGATTTGAAATATAAACTCATTAAATAGTTAATATAAATTAATATATAAATAACATGGTACATTTTGTAATACACATTTCTCGCATAACTAAAATATCAATATAAATGAATACTTTTTTTGTTTATAATATAATATAATTATTATAATATTGTATTAATAATAAATCGTGTAATTAAATAATACAACATACAATTTTAAAGGATGTATAGTTACCATTTCATACGTACCTCCCTCTCCGTATAAAATACTGGTAAACGTGGACACTTTGTATTACGGAGAAAATAAATTGGTAAAAATCGATCGCGGACACTTTGTAAATTGGTAAAAGTGAATTGTGGAAACTTTGTATGTATTAAATAAACAGGAAATATATTTTACAAGATATGTCATATAAGATAAAATCAAATTGCTCAAGACTTAGATCACATTTGGGTGACACAGTAGATCAGTAGAACATAATCTATACACTCTAAAACGCACCACCAAACCAAATTAAGAAACTAAATCCGAAAATCTGTTCAAATGTGACTTGTACGAGTAAAGTTACTACAAACCTTTATGAACCGATGAGATATAACTTATAAATCATATTACCTATTTTCATACTTAACATTTTTTTTTTTTTTAATATTTTTAGTTATGTCACACTATGAATTATTTACAAAATGGATTGATTATAGTCACGAGTTGAGTGATACAATATTTAAGTTGAAAAACCTTGCACTAATCAATATGAAAAGCCAAGCTATTAATATTGTTGAAAATCAAAAAATCAAATTCTTCTGTCTGCAATTCAAGAATAGAGTTCGAACCGGATTTGAAGAAAATTCACGAAGCATGCATTTATTATAATAACTATTATTATTATTTTAATTTATGTCTGTTAGCTAGTAATAGCTACCTGTGATAAAAATAATGTGATATGCATAACTTTTATTCTATACCTGAAATAGTACAAACTATCCGTGGATAATGTAATAATAACTTAATAGGTATGTTATAGAATGATATCTGTCACGGTAATACATTAAGGTACTATAAACTAGTATAAAGGTGCTCTAGTCACTACCTGAAATTAATTGTGAATGTATGATGTCTGCATATCTTTATTATTACACTATCTATTCTGCATTTCTGCGCATGTGAATAAAATTAGCGTCTAGAGCACGGTATTAGAAGACCGTGGGGTCTAGAGTTAGCGCCTCTTATCAGTATCACACTATCAAAGCAGTTCACTTCTCACAAGCCATAACAACTTTATTTAAATATTTTTTTTATTTTATCATTTTAATATGTTGTGCTTAATGAAATTGAAAATAGAAAACAATTTTGGACGAGTGTGTTATATCTTCAAGTGACGAATTCTAAATTTTTCCATTGAATTTGGTTCACTCCAAGGTAAGGATTAAAACAATTTGATACAAAAGACCTAAAAAGATTTCAATTGAATTGACTGTTGAGTTTAATTATTGAAAACTAAAAAATAATACATACTTTTTAATAGTAATAAAAAACCATTGTTTGTTTCTTAATTTTTAAGCAATGTATAAACAATTAAATATAATAGTGCAATAAGTTCATATAAACTAGCAGTTATTTTATTATTTAAGTCTTGGACCATATACTATTAAGGAGTTGAAAATTGATGTCATATTTAGTATCAATATTGTACATATGCTAACTTAGGTAAATACCTAATTAGAAATCTTATACAGTTTTGTAAATTAAATTTTTATACGAGTCTTTTCTTGTAGCAAAGCAAATTTTAAGTAATCCATTTATTATTAATTACTTGATGATTTTTTAGGTAAACTCATATTTATTATTTATTTTTCAATAATTAAAATCTACAATTAATTTTATTGAAATCTTATTTAGGTATGTAAAATGACGCGGAAATAGTGCTTTTGGTATGGTTTATAAGGTTTTTATAAGAAAATTTCGACAACCGGCGACGACAATAACGTAGCAGGCAGTAGAAACAGGAGTAATGCAGAATTATGATTGAGTATTGCACGTCTGCACAATGTATACAACAGGCAATACTGCACGTCGATGCCGAAAACCATATATCATATATATATTATCTATTCCAACGACGAAGATGCAGACACGCATCAGTACTGCACTTTACGAAGGAGTAGTGTGGTGGTGGTGGTGGGGGGGGGGGGTGCAAATGACAGTGATCGCGCTTTTCGCATTTCAAATCACAATTCTATTAAATAGTATTTGAGCCTATAAGACCACCGTAACGATCACGAACTAATGAGAGTGTCTCTGATTAGATCGTGGTGACGATGATGACCGTGAATTCAGTGGTTTGTCGTTCTTGGATCCTTGTTGTTAATAACTTGAACATTTTTGAAATATTTAAAAATTTTTATCAAGTATAGGAATTGATATATAAACATATGGTATAAATTTCTAATTTATACGGTTATTCGTTTTTGGAAGGTCCGTTACCCCTGTACCACCAAAGTATCATTATTATTATATAAAGATCAAAAATTATCTTATCGATTGTTATTTAATTTTGTTAGCGCTCGAATGGACTGGTATTATCCTATTGTTGTGCACTATCTCGGCTATATGATCCTATGATCGTAAACAAATCAGCATTCGAAGATCAAAGATCGAAGATGCATGGGAGGAATTTCACCAGATACAGTCTGTGATTCGAGCTGAAGAAGATGCAGGTGAACATGCAGGATATAAATTAAAATTCGAAGAATTATACTTTAAGGCCATGGCTAAAGCGGAAGAGAGACTTCAACAATTAGAGGTGAAAAAAAGTTCGTCGATCGATGCACCAGTAGAAAAAGAAAAGGTCAGTTTGAGAGAGATGAGCAACGCCGTACCGCTGATGAAACTAGTAGCGTTAAACGTACCCGTGTTCTCGGGTGTATATACCGAATGGGCTCTGTTTTATGATATGTACACCCTCTCAAGTCTCAAGCATATCGTGTAAACTTTAAAAACTTAATACTTATCATGATTTTAATATACACAAATAAAATATGTACCAACAAATCGGTATGGTCAACAGCAATTACAATCAAATATGGTTATATACATCAGTGTGTGATGTGTGTACCTACTTACGTGATGATCGCATGATAATAAACCGTAATAATGCAACCGACGCAGGGCGATTATGAGGTGATAAACTATTATAAAGATAGTAAGGGAATGTAGCGGCGTAGTCACAGTATACTTTTTTTTGTCGATTTCTTTGGGTCGATTTCCGGTATGTGGTCGGCGGCGGAACAGTAACGCGCGACGAACAGCATTTGAAAATCAGCGGAAGACGATGAACATACTGTAGCTAGCGTTTAATTTCTGGGACGATGAGTAAAACGCGAGTTGCGATGAAACATACAGACGCGCACAGCTTAAAAAACATCTATATCAGAATGTATTGTCTTGAAGTCCCGCACAAAATAATCAGTGATATACGGCTTGCGATATACCACTCGATCCGACGTTAAAATGGTATTCGTCAATTGCATGAATAGCGAGCAAATATCAAATGTTATGTTGCTAGCGAAGACGGACAGCTTTCTGACAGCACAACAGTAATGCTAATAAAAATATTGTTAAATATTGAAAATGAAAAAATACATTGTCATATGGCATACACATAAACAATGGCTCAAAATTGCCTGCAAAGTTGAATATTATGTCGATTAACTAGGCGGTAACAACACGACAGAAGTGGAATACTCAATATCGATATCTATATAATATATAACGACTGTCACATGACACATTGTTTGTATGTACATATTTATATTAGCTGTCTCGACAAGCGTTATGCCGGATTTACACCAAACCGACAAAACAGCAACTTTCTGTCTCGCGACAAATCGGCGACGAAATGGAAACATTTCCGCGACAAAATCGATTCTGGCGACTCAATGTTCGTGTTTCTAGAGATATTTTTGTGTCTGCTTTGCTCAAAAGCGGTAAACATCAAAGGGTTTCTGTTTTCTGCAACATAAGTCTATTTTCAGGTGTAAACTAGTGTTGCAACATCTGATGTATAAATAATAAAATCAAGAATTTTGTATCTGTTTTGTCTTTGCAGTGTGAACAGCTAACAATACAAAACAGAAACATTTTTCGTAGTAAATGTTTCCATTTTATTTTTTTGGTGTAAACAGAAAGTTGCTGTTTTATCGCTGTTTCTTTTTTTTTTTTTTTTTTTTTTATTAATGATACCCTCGGAAACATGGGCCATTGGGTTTAACGTGAGAAATATATATAAAGGGGGAAAAAAAATTACATGAATTGTATCTATATCTAAATTAAACTAAATTTTGGTTAGAAGATTGGCGGCTGTGATGAATTGTATGATGTTGGTAATGGATTGAGGATTGTTGTTCAATATTTCTGAAAATGATGATTCGGGTAGAATGAAGCTTGTACGGGTACTGAGATATGTTCGGCAATCGGTGAGGATGTGTTTAATGGTTACTTGAACACCGCAGGTTGTGCATATTGGAGGTTCTTCCCTGGACATTCGTTTCTTATTTGTCGCCAAATGAATAAATTTGAGTTAGTTACTGTTTTGTCTGTGTTTTTTGTTTTGTCGGCTCGGTGTAAACCCGGCATTACTGTTGAAGAATATTATTTTTTACTGAGCTTAAAAAAATGAAAGTTTAAGCTAATCTTTACTAAACTAACTTCTATCCTTTTATGGCTATATATTGCCCAGTGCCCTCACAGTAAATTCGTTGGTATTTTTAGCAAAATATTATGATAAATCAATTATTAAATATTCATTTGACTTATATAATTATTCCTTAAATATAATCTTATATAACTTAAACAAATTCGTATAAACATTAATGTCAGCTTCTCATCTTGATAAATAAATCGGGAATTAAATTACAACTAGCTATAGAATATTTTATATGTATTGGCGTATTGTGTTGTGGCGCGTTGCTCGTGTACCAAATAAGTAGTCATCGACAAGTTCCATCGACACATTTTCTCAATAATTTTGTTAGTTCATAGTTGTTACGACACTTAAATCCGTAATATTCGTAATAAATATAGATATGGTAGTTGTTTACCGCTCCACTCCTTATTTTCAATTCGTTGTTAGCGGCATCAATTTACGGTGTGTTGGGGACGATATAAGGTTACAGGTTACATAGAGTGTAATAAAAAAATTCCAACAGCTGATACAAGATATAATATTATAACAAAATTTGTATACAATTTAATTGTATGGGCGTAATGTGCAATATGTGTATGTTATTAATGTGAAAAAAATATTATGTAATTATAAAAGCCCGGGCAAAATGTAATGCTCGTTACAATAAATGATAACGATGATAATTATAACTATAATATTAAAACAAAACATATGTTTTTTACAAATTAAATAAACATTGAACAATTATGACCGGATCTGCAAGCTAGGGGAGATGGCATAGGCGGCTCCACGCTGCAATGACGACCACGGTCTTCACTTTCGAAATACAAATCGTATTAATCCTATACGTTCGTATTGGCTCGTAAATCGAAATATATCGTAGGAACGGTGATGGTCTGATGTCGGCACTATTATTATTCACGAATACGACAGCAGCGGAAAATGCATCAGGCTCCGACTATCTCGGGGCTTACGAAAGTCGTCAAGTTAAGTATCAAATTCCGAACACGAAATTGTGGACCGTAAATACTGCAAGGAATGACTAATTATCGATGATAATATTTTATGCATATTCCGTACGCTCGGTTTCTGCTCACAGAAGACACGGCGGCAGCCGACGTTGCGTCAAATTTGACTGCTGAGAAAAGACAAAAAAAAAACTTCGTCAATCTAACAACCTGCAAGGCCTCTGTCGATTCTCCACTAGTCATTGTACTTTGACCTTAATAAAGGGGGTAGGACGCCTCGTGAATAAAATGACGACTATTTAAATATCTAAATATAAATATTACGATTATGTTTTATTGTGATAAATGGGCCGTGTTCGGACAGTCTTGGATAACATATATTTTATCAATTAAATTATTGTTGAAACGTTATTTAGACGTTGTAAACATTTTTACAAATTACTTAGAAATTACGTTTATTTTACTGCAGGTAAGGTAAATAAACGGATTTTTAATATTCAGCGTATTCTAGTTTATAATATTAATATTTATTGCATTTTTGAACATCTCGAGCGACTCGGTTTCTTATTATTTTTTTCAGAATGTTAGAAAAATAAACGAATTTTCGTATTAAAAATATGAGCCTTATTTTCGAATAAACTCTAATCACTGAAGTTTTAAATGGTTTTTTTAATTTGTCATCATTTAAACGACACATGAAAATATAATTTTTATATTATAATTTTATCTCTTACTATCTACTAATAAATTTTTAAGCTAACACACAAAATTCAAATACTTATAAAATAAGTTGGTAAGCAGGTCTCTTGTGTCGGTGACCTTTAGCGTACAACGTTGGCAATTTTGCTGCAGCTGTATTTTGCTGCCAGTAGCTGGATAATGTAGATAGTCTACATTTTTATTGTTTAGTTTCAAAATATTATTTTGTGGAAATAATAATATTATAACAGATAATAAATTAATATTTATTTTTTTTATTTTTTATTTTTACAGCGTCAATATCAACGTTATTAGCTTACAATTAGACTATAATATAGTTATGTACATAAGGAGTTTTTACAATGTTGTTAAAAAAAAATTTGTTAAATTAAGGTGTACATTTCAATTTTTTTTTAAAATGTAATTATTTTTTGTATGTCAGCATAAGGTTCTATAGCTTTGTATAGATTGTATGATATTTCACATTCTTTTCTGGCCTCCGTGAACATTTGGCAGTGGATTATTATGATATTGTGTTTGACTGTAATTAAAGAATTACAAGAGCAGCATGTAGGAGGTTCGATCTTTTTCATTAGGTAGCCAATAATAATAATTTAATAGGTATTGCGTTTATTTCACGTGTTGTCATATAATTTTTATTATTATGTAACAGTTTAATATTATAATAAATATATATATATAGCTATTATAACTAAATAAGAAATCTCTCGACAGGCACAACGTCGATAATTATCTTAAATAATAATAAAAATAATCCCCGTGGATTCAATTTCAAAGTGTCTATAAGAAAATTGGCTATGTTTGAAACGCGAAAAGCGTTAGCATTTGCACAAATAGTTAAACAACCCGAGTCCGTATATAGGTACGGTTGTCGTTGAAGAGCGTGAGCACGCGCTCACAATCGTGCACCATGGTCAAGACTTTATTGGATGGAATATTCTATATGCTCTTTTTTGTTGAGTGTTGGTGTATTGTTGATGCTCGAATTGTTATTAATAACGATGTGGTCCACTCATATTCGTATATAGTATTTATGAAAATACCTCAACCATTTAGCAGGTTTTATGCTACAACAAATATTTATTTTAAATTTAAAACTAATTTTTATAACTAAAATATTATGAAAACAAACTAAATCGTTAACATCAAATATTCTGGTGAAACTTCGCAGTGACCCATCAAAATTGCCGATGTGCAGTTTTCCATCATATTCGATTAAACATTCAAACAACTATCTATCAGTCTTTATCCCGCTCTAAAAAGAAACTTGAAAATATTAAAATATTTTTAAAAATAACTACATCATAACAAAATGTGCGAGTTCATGCCAAATTAAAAAATACAAACTAAACAAGTATTTAGAAAATTTTCAAATTATGTCACCTTCAAGAGCCCTATAAACAGTGCTGGACAAATATTTCTTCTTATTAAATAACAATCAAAATTATAAGTTATATACTACACAGTCTACACCTAGTCTTAAAATCAAATACCGGAACACAAATACAAAAATAAAATCTGGAACCTAGATAACCTATTGATTTATTTTAAAATAAAAGTTTACCCTACCAATAATATCACTTTACCTAAATGAAATAATGAAATGTGAAAATTTGAAGAATAATTTCTACAGAAAACCCGAATAATAATTTTAAAAAAGTATATAAAATGTTCTTTAAAATTGAACTTAGTAAAAATAATGAAAAAAAAAACGAGAAGGAAAGACCTGGCACCCGCAGGCAAATGAATTTCAAGAGACAAAAAAATAAATATTTAAATGAACTAAGAACATTAAAGCGTTACATTTAGAGAAAAATCTAGATAACAGTCACCAAATATACAGTAATAATTTCATTAATTTATTTTATTGTATAGAATTTTAATCTTAAAAGAAAATTTAATTTTCTTATTATAAAGCTAAGTACATTAAAAACATTTCAGATTTGTTTAAAGCGCCCAAAGCTCCGCATGTAGGCGCAGTACCATTTATGTTTTAGTTGCCTGAAGTAACATGTACACTGTACAGTACACCACCAGTATTAAAAGTAATGATTATCTTGAATAAAATATAATCATTTCATTTCATTTTATTTAATATACTTATTTATTGTTTAAAAACTTTGTATCAAATGTAGTACCACCTGATACAAATAGGAACAACAAAAATAGAATAATATATTCTATGTTATCTACAGACTACAGTGAGTATATTTTTGTAATTACTAAACTATAAGTACTATTTATATTTATGACCATTTACATAAAATATTAAAAATATTGTATCTACATTTTAAGTAATAAATTTAGACATTTGATATAATTACAAACATTCAAAAAGACCATGACTATTTCAATAGAGAACACCTAATTAAAAATACTTCATCAAATAATGAATTATTACCACCATCACCAAAACGAATTAAGGTTGGTATAATTATTTTTTTTTTTTTAAAGATAAACGCAATATTCATAAAATATTTTCATTTAATTTTTAATTTAAAATATAATAAATTGTACCTATTTTTTAGGTACAAGAAATTATACATTTCAAAGGATTCTAAATAAAATTAACTTATTACATAAACTCCGTAAGTGGTATACTGATATTAGTTATGCTAAAAAAATAATGGTTATTTCTTTCCATAAACTTGAACATTTAATGAAAATTTTATAAGATCCATAGAAAAACAAATCATATTTACTGAAAGTAAATATTTATATCACTCAAAACAACTATCATTTTTACTATAATTTTAAATCAATTTTAATTATTTTCAACAGAATCTCAATTATTATTATATGTTTATAGTAAAAAGATAGATTAACCAGATATTGGATACTCTTTAGATACACAAATTCAATAGTTCAATAGTACATAAATATTCCATTGCTGTTATCGAGCGCTGCAGAATTATTCTTATCACGCAAGTAATATTGAAGACGGCAATTCTATGATCGTTGGACAACCATTATATCTTAAATCGTGGTCTTATCGTGGATGAGCATGTGGCGTGTGCTTTGTGGTAAAAAAAAAATTATTTTAATTAGGTATATCTATTTTATTAGACATAGAAATGACCTATAATTTATGTGGATTTAAAAATATTTGCTTATTTAAAATTAGAATACTTTAGTAAAATATGAAATATTAGTAGATATTTGGTTATTCCCTACCAGTTGTTTGTAAAATTAAGTTGAGGGTTACCAAGGCACATAATATAAATAAATATTATACCTATAACCTATTACTATATGGGTCATTCAAATAGCATAGCCACATTGGATCGTTCATTCGTAAGGACATAACAAAATTATAGAGTTCAATTAGTCCGGACAATCCTGCTTAAAATTTCATGTGTTCGATGTACAATATATTAATAAAAAATTATTCGAAAATAATAATGGATAATAACAGACTTCAAAACTATTTTAGATAGCTTAAGGGAGTGAAGATCTACATTTTGCCAAAAAATATTGGTAATTTGTTCTATTTCAGTAGCTTAATTATGGGAAACTGTTTTTATATAGTGAAATATGTATTTTACATTATATAATATAAGAAGGAGCGTAATTTTGCCGTTGAAATTGCCGTTTTACCTTTCATGTGTTCGACGTACGTCGTACGATGTGCTAATACAAAATTAATTTGAAATTGATTGGAATTTATGTTAATTTTTTCACCATAGTTTCACGCAGTCACACGGTTACATGACAAAGCTATATACGACAAACGACGAAAAATTTATCCTGAGGTCAGTATAGCGATAAAACGATGGAATTTAGTTTAGTTAAGTCACACGTGCATTTTTTTTTAGCTTGCAATAAAATAATATTTAGGAATATCAATGTGACTGGCGAGACAGCTATAGTAGATATACAAATACATTTTATAAACAGTGTGTCATGTCGTCGCACAAACGTTATACATATAGATATCGAAATCACACTTTCATCGTGATGTGCATCTACTTAACACCTCCGAGTTAATCGACATAATATTCAGCCTCAGGCAAACATTGTCTAAGCACCTTGAGCCTTATTCCTTAAGGAATTGGCCATTGAATATGCTTATCTGTATGCTGTATGACAATATTTGTACTTTAGTTTTTATTATTATTGATTAATGTTTATTAGCTTTACTATTGTACTGTCCGATTGCTGTCCGTCTTCGCTAGGAACACAGCGTTTTTTTATATTTGCCACACAATCGCCAAATACCATTTGCACGTACGCCGTTTATCGCTAATAATTATTTTGTGCGGGACTTCAAGGTACCTATCACGGGCACTGGGACAAGAAGACATTTTGAATTGGACGATCTTTTGTTGTGCGTCTGTGTGTGACACCGCAACTCGCGCCTTGCTCACCGTCCCGGAAATTAATCGCGAGCCCTGCAGTATGTGCATCGTCTCACGCTGATTATCGAAAGCTGTTCGTCGTGCGTTACTGTTCCGTCGCCTATACCACATACCGGAAATCGACTCGTCTGCCGTTACCTTTGTACGTGTACCTACTGCGTAGTCATGTAGTGCGGGCAGTGCGGCTACGTTCTCGTACTTTTTATGTCTGATATAATATATATGTATATAACTATAACAATTATAATAATATCGTAATTCAGTGTTGTCTGCTGTTGGGACGTTATATTGTTATTAGCGTTATTTGTTCTACGCTAGCTACCACCCCGTCGTCGGTTGTATTGTTATAGATATTACGTAACGGTTTATTGTCTTGCGCTCATCACGTAGATAAAGAAAAAAAGACATCGATATTACTCACTATATAACCCTAGAACCATGTTTGATTGTTGTTATTAGTTTCATAGACTAAAGCTGCAAGACTAAATCGACATTACCAAGATTTTGAAAGTCTTGGTCTTGTTTTGATCATCATTATAGCTACGCTGCCGGCACGCCCAGCATACAGCTACGCGTCGATTCAGTTCCGATTTAGTCGGGTTAGATTAGGAATCCAGTCAGAGGTCTTAGGTAGAGTTACAGCAGAAATAGTATACTTTGGTACCAGGACGCTTACACAGAATAAACATTTTGTGGGAGGGGTAAGGCGTTAAGGATTTAAAGTTGTAGGTACTCGTACGATAAACATAATTTGTATAATTTATTTATTTATTGAACAAAAATTTTTTAATTAAAAATTGTATAGTCGTCGATTTTAAATATTATAGGAAATTTATATGGCTCTTAATTAGGTATTATTAGAATTTAATAGGAACCAACATTTTAGGCAAAAATCGTCGTTTATGAATGTGTGGTATTTGTTGTACGTACACTATTATATTGTTATCAATTGTAGATCTATTCTCATTAAACTCTAAATAAACGAGTCATTTATTTAAATTATATATTTGAACGATTTTATAAGTTATTATAATTATTCTGAAACACATTTAGATACATATTATATTTTATATATTCGAAAATTCAAAAAATAGAAACAATATTATGTTGCGTACCACCTTCACGACTACACAAACTGTTCAGTTGGATACTTGGATAATGGTCATTATCACAGCTAAAAGATAACTGGTAAAAACTATTATTACATCTGATATCATTTTTAATAGCCCAAATCTTATGTCTTCTTAGTATAGATACAGAATAAATAAAGAATATTAATGTCATTAAAGATTATTGTTTGTAAATTATATAGTACTTAGGCCTGGGATTTTAATGATCTGAATATAATGTTTTTATGCCTTAAAATTTCTGTATAGGTAATTCACAAGAAAGTGTACTCGTTATTCGTTTTATTATAAATTGTATGTACCTAAACGATAATATACATTTCAAAGGATAGTAAAACAGTTTTACAGACAGAATTAATTGTTTTAAATCTAGAAAAACAATTACTTTCATATGTTATTATTATTTTTTTATAGGTTAAAATCATATTATATTTACGAGTATTTACCTGTCACATTGATAAAGTTTGTTCATGTAGAGAATAATGAGAATAGATCTACAATTGATAATAATAAAATTGTCTTATAATAACTATCTTTTAGTATAATAATATGTATATAATAATATTTTGCTTGATTTCATTCACAATAGATTTTTATTTAAAGATTTTGGTACCTACCTGCAATCTCATTAGTTGGTTGCTATATTTACTTTGAGTTATATATTTTCTTTGAGGTTTTTTATTTTTAATACGCGTTATTATTTCCGATATAAATGCTTCTTGGATTGAATTGCTATTGAATTTAACAATGATTTTACAATCAAAATAACTTTTAGATCATAAACGATAACAAATAAGATATCGGACTTTAGTACATTGATTTTAAGAGTATCTACGATAACTTTGATCATCTCAATTACATTTTCATTTTTAGTAATGGGAATATTACTCATTGAAATATTGTTCGTTAGTTATTGATGCTCAGAAATATTAAAATCAGATTTAAATTTATATTTATTAAATTGCGTTTCTAAGTTCACATATTTTTTTTATATATTTCATTAATTTTTTCTTCGAGCGAATTAGTTTTAGTAAAAATATCGTTTGTTTTTTCTCCATAACCACCCAAATTTTCACAGCAGAAATTAACGGATTTCTCTTATTCAATAGCAGTATTTAGTATTCGATAATACCTCACAAACTTTTTTAATAACATAGAAATATCAGTTATTATTAAAGTAAGGTAATAATAATAATAATAGGTTCTTCTATTTCATTAACAATATTATTTCTATTTGATTCAATTTTTCTAGACGTTACATTTTTTCATAAATTAATAGTCAAAAGTTAAAAATGTCAAATGTATTATTTGAACACTTAAAAAAATGACTAACTAAAATTATTATCTTAGTTATTTTACCGTATTCCGTTAACATATTTGATCGATCAAAATTTGACTATCAAATGAATATTTTAAATCTTTAAAAAAACAAAACTTTAAAATGAATAACATAAAATGAATATAAGTTTTTCTTTTTTTTTTTTTAATTAAAATAATTTTTTTTTAAGGGGAACCCGCGGCAACATAGGCCATTGGGTGTGGGGTGGTACGGTAGGGGTTATTTTGTATACATATTTGGCAGTAGGTTTTTAAGTAGGTAGGGTTGTAACACGTGTTTGTGTATGTGTGGCAAGGAAATGTTGCTAAAATATCCCGGGTGGTCACACATTCGGGAGCTAGCAACTGCTGCCGGTACGTACGCTCAGTGCGTTTCCACAGATTGAGCGTACGACCGCGCCTCACCCAGCCACTAAAATAATTTAAATTATGTAAATACTTTAAAATAAAAACATTATGGAAAAAAACGAAAAAAAACTATCTATTAGGATTAATACAAAATGTATACATTAAAGAAAATAAATAATAAAGTTCTTAACAAGACATGGACATTAACTGTAATTAAAATAATAAACATGAAAGTAGGAATGAATGTAACTTGGAAGTAAAGTAGCAGTTATTATAGTAGAGCAAGGATTTCTATGCACTAAAAATCATCAAATAAATGCTGTTGAATACGCCCTAAACTTAAATTTATATTACATTAAAATAATTGTTTTTGTATAAAAATACTAAAAACTTTGAGAATTTGATGACATACAATTGAATATTAATGTGCGCTTATAGTAAGCATACAATTAAGTATATAACAACAAAATATGAAAATGCATGAAAGTCCTGGCTTTAGTAATTAGTAATGATTTATCTGTATAGAGACCAAGATATAGTGAGACATAATAGTAACGATGCATGTTATGATAAGATTTAAATGACATCTAGTGATGGGTTATTTTTTTTTTACTTTCATCCATACTTTAATTATAATTTAAATGTAAATATTAATTATCATTAATAGTTCTTATTTTACTTACACTTATATAAACAAAATACTATCATGTATATCAGTGCTTCTCAACCGGGTAGGGACCGCGGCCCACTAGGAGACCGTGGCTATATAACTGAGGGGCCTTGAAATATTTATTTCATTTAAAATGTTTTCGGTTATTTAGTTATATTATAATTTATAAGTTATAACCAATCATTACCGACAATGTCTAATTTTAGATTACTGCAATTATAATAATTATAAAAATAAAATTGTTATGGGGGGCTTGACAGTTTTACATTAAAGTTAGAGGGCCATCTAAAAAAAAAGGTTTAGCAGCACGGATGTAGATTATAAGAATATCATATTATTGTGTACTACCTATATGTAATTGTCGAACTGTAACAAGATTTTAAGATAATAAAAAGAACATATACCTATAAGGGACCTTAAAATTACAAACACACCGCCTACCTCATACCTACACCTACCTATAATTATTGTTGTACCTACACACGAACACGTTGACATTACGGTTTTGTACTTCAACTAAACCTTTTTCAAACGGAAATCATTTCGACCAATCATTGTGTTTTTATTAGAAAATTATGTTAGATTTAGTTGATATTATATCTCTAAAATTTAGTTGAGACATAATTTTCATGGGCCCATGCCCGTCATTCGTCAAGCATCTTCCTAGTAAGTCCAATACAGTCCTGAACATAATAATAATCTATATTTGAACTTATAATGTTATATTAATATTAATCACCCATACAACGAGTTTACAAAACTAATGAAATGATTTTGATAAGATTGAAGATTCTAATAAATGTATATGATTCAAATCAACTTTAACTAATTATAGATAGGTATAATATGTTGTATTAATTATTAGTTAAAATAATAATATAGTAGGTAGTAAAAGTGTAACATTAGTCACCCGTATAAAGACATCAAAAAATTAGGTACCGACGAGCCTACGATTCATAATTCTTACTCATTATAGTTATTACTAGGCTGGGATTTGTATGTAAATACATATTTTAAGTAAAACATGAATACCTAATGAATTATTGCAAATGATAAATTCTCGCTTTTTTTTATATATTTCGTAAATTTTGACAATTTCAGTGGTTTAGTAATATTTTACATTTATATTTTGATAATGATGGTACTCGGCAAATTGTAAGTGTATAATAATGTATATAGGAAATAAGTAGGTTAAAATAAATATTAATAACTTGATTTCAGTTCATCTTATCTGTTTCTGTTTGATAACCATCCCTTAATGATCTTAGATTGTACTTTATGTTCAACAATTATGTCACAAAATATATTTACGAATTTACAAAAGTACCTATCAGACTACCAGTTCTTGTGTTCGCGTGGTGATGAAAACATCTACACCTGATTTACATTTAATTTTGAAAATTTTAAACAATATATAGTTTGTCATTGTTTCATTTTGAATTGATTAAACGTCAATTGTATTTAAATTTAACAACATATTTTTTTTTACTACAAATTATTATATTTTTAAATAAAATTAATTAAACATAAAAAAAATAAATTGTATTATTCAAAAATTATTTAGAATCGTATTTTAATTTACAAGTTTAACATATTTTTAAAAATTTTTCTAGTAGGTACATGTTTTTTATTTTATAGAACATATTTTGGCAATTTTAATTACCTACATATATATGTACATATTTTTGGTTTTTTATTACAGCATATAAATCCCAGCCCTAGTTATTACTTATCTGATTGTATATAAAACTTAACACACGATTTTTATGCCTTGTGATTACTTCGATTTATATATTATATTTTCAATTTTGTTCTAATTTTATTACGAAAATAGTAAAAATACGTACCCATAGTACCTCTTACCTATACTGGTGTATTATGTATTAATATATCAATTCTCAGTTTACGCTGTTATTAAAATTGAATAGATATTTTGAATATCCTAATTTATTGTAAAATACCAATCTTATATAAAACAATTTTTTTTTAAAATTATAAATGTCAAAAATACAGTAAGCACATTTACACCCAAATAAATTATACTTAAATGAACCCAGCATGAATTAATTGTAGAGTTCTAAAATGGTATAGACCTACAGGTTTTAAATTTCATACATAATTATAAAATTAATAATATATCAACACTGATAGGTTAGGTACCAGATACTATTACTACATCTTTAATCTATAATATACATCCTATATTAATAGGTATATTGTTATCCAATAGGGATTACAACTTAATTTAATATCATTTCAACGCGTTTTTTTTATGTAAAACTTCGTTCAGGTATTTTACATTTACGCATTTTTTTATTTTTTAATACTGAAAATAAAAATTGATAAAAAAAAAAAATTCCGAAACATTCAATATAGCCAATTTGTAAATCTTATTTTGAGAACAATTTTTATGGTAAAAAATGTATTAAATTCAAATGGTTGATTTTTTAAGTTTTTTTTAAATATCAATAGTCTCGTCAAGTAAATTACGATCTAATTTATGTTTGAAACATTATAATTTCAAAAATTATAAAATTTATCAAAATATTTTATACGAATATTTTTAAATACCATAATACGCACCTAGATAAATTAATTATAATTTTGAAATTATAATGTTTCTAACATCAACTAAATTGTAATTTATTTAACGAGAATATTGATATTTAAAAAAAAGTTTAAAAATTAGCCATTTGTCTTAAATACATTTTTCTAAATAATACTTTCAATAATTGGTTGATTAAAGTGAATCTGATTATATAAAAACAATTTTGATGGTAAAAAGCTTTATCTAAGTCAAGTAGTTTATTTTTTAGAATTTTTATAAAATTCAATATTCTTTTGGTTAAATTAATTTGGAACGTATATAAAATAAAATAAGAATTGTGAGAATTTGCTGACTTGAGGATATTTCTTAAATTATTTACTTATACAGTATTAAGAATGTATTTATAAAATATTAACAATATTAACATGTGTTGAATTAACAATATTTATTTTATTTTTTTTGTCAGGTCTTTTTGTTAAATTCTGTATACAGTATTTGCCTCCAAAGTCACTATTCAGTAATGCCTGTGAGGAAGTGAGAGTTCATACAAAAATAAAAATTAGTCAATATAATATTGTAAAAGCTAAATTCTAAATAAGGAAACGGTCTCGTAATAAGATATTTTCCAAATAATACTTTCTATAATAGGTTCATTAAAGTGAACTATATTAAAATATATTATCATTAAGAAAACACCAAAACTGTGAGCTATAGGTACACTATATCTTAATGTGTCTCATATATCTGCTACTATAACTGTTCCGATCTCTATAAAAAATTATGTGAATAATTAATAATTTTTGGAAAGATTTGAGTTTTAACTTACTGTACTTTCATAATAAACTATTATAGAACGCTAATTTTAATGCAAAAGTTTGGTATTTTTTAAAACATAGAATTAAGCATTAAAGTACCGTTCAAATTCGCAGGTCTGATTTGATAAATGGCTACTTCATTTCTTTCATAAAATATACTGATATCAGATATTTAACTTTTCGTCGAATATTAGCAATTATAATACTATTATTATATTTTTTCTATTAAGCAAATCTATTTGGTAAAATAGGTGAACGATATAGTAATGAAATACAATAATGGAATCGGGTAAATAATTCTAGACAGTTTTTTTAAAAATGATATTAAGTTACCTCGTATTAGTATTAATTATTTAGTATTTTTTTTAAGTAACATACGTAATATGTTATTATTATAATTTATCTATTTATCTTGTAATAAAATAAATTATTTTATGGTTTCTATATGATTTAAAAAGTATTTTTGGAGCTATTGGTATGAAATGATGGTTGTACACTTTTACAATAGTGATTTGATAAATAATATTAATGATCATCATTGAACATTCATATTTTAATTTAATTATAAATTCAATAGTTTTAAAATTTTCCTTTTAAAATATGAGCCTTTAAAAAAATATCCAAAACAAATCACAGACGCAGCGAAAGCATTGTTAAATAAAAAACTAGAAATCGGTTGAAGTATTTTGAAAATTTCATTATGTATTGAAACTGACAATAGACAAATATTATTTAAAGATAGCTTGAATTACATTAGCAATCATGTAAGGTTTTTTACCGGGATTATTAATATCTATTGGGAATAAACTAATGAAATTAAAAATTAAAAATATTCGTGAATAGCTTAAAATAAAATAATATAAATTAATCCACCTACCAAATAAACGATAATTTATTATATTAAATATTGATTAATATTTAATATGTATTAATTTCGTGTTCGGAAAAAATATTTGACTTGGAATTTTACAAACTATAGTTGGTGCCTGGCATGGTCGGTACGGAAATTTGATGTACTAAAAAGAAATAATCACTTAAATTTAAACTAACTTTTTTATTTAATTGTTCATAGAAAAGAATATTGTTTAAGAAAAATATACCAGCGCTTCTAATATTTAAATATTTACCATCTTAATCAATAATCAAATACCTAAGTAAATTTAAAAAAAAAAAATTAAAATAATACCTAGGTGCTATTTATAAGTATTTTGTTTTACATAATTTTAATTTAAAGCTAAACATTATTTTGGTATAATTGTTTTATCACATTCCATTGCTTCGATGAACAAATTGTAAACACGGTCCTCTTTGATGTAAAAGTTGTATATCTATGGATTTATTTTATTGAATTAATATAATGTAATCTATGGCGATCGCCAAAGTCGTTACAGAAGACGCAGTCGATTAAAAATTCTATTGTTTCAATTAGTTAACCAAGCAGACATGGACGAAAAATAAACTTTTCGTATAATTTTTTTTTTTTTTTTCATAAATCACACTATTTTCAGACTTCAATTCAGCAAACGTCGGAGTGCATACACGTCAAGGATTCCAATGAAACCCGAAAGAATAGATATTTAAGGTAGATAAGTTTGTTTTCATGATGCCTATATTCTTTGGCGGCTTGAATTTATATTTTGGACTACACGAAAAACATGCCACCCAAGCACCGTAGACGGATATTTTATTTTTAAATTTATAAAATTCAAACGGAATATTTTTTACGGTCACCTGCAGGCGAATATAGGATGATTATAATTATATGTCAATTACCCAGGTAGGTCCTTCTTGAAATAGAGATTTCGATTCAATTAACAGAATTAATGCCTTTTATGACTGATATAGTACCACAATTTTATTTTATAACTTGTAATATTCTCCAAACCCAATACGTAATAAATTATAGGAAACTATTAATCTAGTACAACATATATTTTATTGTTATATTAGATATATTATAGTTATATCTAACCTTTATTGTTCACCATATGTATTGATCGTAGCGATGTATAACATTGAACAACTAAAAAAAAGTTCACCGGATGATTAACTGCCTCTCCTGAGTCCTGACTATTAATGATCACCCCGTGTGCTCGTTTATGAAAAATATACTTCATACTTTTATAGGTATCTATATAAATAGTAGTACATACTCACAGGAGTTTCATTTTTATAATTTATAAATTAAATTCTAAAATTTATTGGAATCGAATTTAATATTTATTTTCTAAAACACAATATTTCAAAAATTAGTATACATACAATAAATTGGAATAATATTTATAAATATTATTGAAATAAAATAAATACACCAACTAATAAGCAATTATAATAAATCCTTCTATTATTAAAATAAAAATGAACCGATAAGTACCGGTTAGGTCCTAATGGATAACTAACTTGTCGTTGTTAGTGAAGGAATATTAATAATATTATACTCGTATAAAACTATAATAAGGTCTTGAATAAGATATTTAAAACATAAATAAACACACAACAATTAAGTAGGTCGTAGGACGGTAGGTAAGTCAAAAATTAAACATTATTTTCTATGAATTGAGCATGATATTTTATTTGCGGGCAACACATTCGAATTGCACACATGATTACACGGCGTTTTATTAGAAACGGATAAACGTAAAACAGATTATTTGTCTACTTATCGTAACTAACGTCTATACCGGACAAATAGAAAATAAGAACTGATCATTAAACGGGTTATTTTAGCTATATTATATTATTGAAATTTATTGACATTTCAGATATGACATTAATTTTCCAACTGAATATCTCATATTCAGCGGTGTAGCCTGCGTGAAATGTGTTGACAATGTTTCGAAGATGAAGTTTTATAGCAGATATTTGTTCAGATATGGGGTAGGTAATTTTTTATTTTTCATTAGGTTTCTTTTTATAACAGATTATTTTATAAAAATAGTTTATCTCGGTTTACGAATCTGAAGATTACAGACTGCAATCTTTACCTTATGTTTTTTTCTTAAATTTTTGTTTTTTTTTTTTTTTTGCTTTTTGAAATTCGTTATTTATCTTGCGGACTCCGGTACTGTCTTTCTCTTATTGTTCGTAACTCTTATTGGTTTTTTTTTTATAAATTTTTTTAACTTTATAAACTGGTGCCTTATTTTAATCACTCATTAATTGTCTAATTATAGTGAATATTTTTTTTCGGTTTAAGAATCTTAGAGTAGGTACAGACTGCAATCTTCAGTGTATTCCTACACTTTATAATTGTTCTCTTTTATATATTGTTAATTGATCAGAGGATACATTGATCACAATGTTTCAATTAGTTGTTTTATAACCATTGGTATAATATTATTCCGGTTATCAATAAAATCATGATAAAAATTATGGAAATTGGTCAGGTATAATATTTTAAACATTTTTTTTAGTAATTTCCTCAGTGATATTTAAATATTTTCGCAAATTATCAGGTACGATGACCTGCAGGTAGTATAGTGACTGGGCTAGTGAGAAGGTGAGGTGTATAGGAGAGAGATAAAACTTAGAGAGAGATAGACGAGAGAGAGGGGTTTAAAGAGATAGTGTGAGTGTGTGTGAGAAGTAGAGTGTGTGAAGGGGTAGAGAGGATAGGGAGAGTGATCTAGTATTGTAGTGAGTAGGTGAGGAGGTAGGGGTGAGATTAGATAGTGTGTGGAAGAGAAGGTGCGAGATAAGGAAAGAAAGGGATTGGGAGAGAGAAATATATAGGGTGAGGTAGAGGGAGAGAGGAAGAGAGAGAGAGAGAGAGAGAGAGAGAGAGAGAGAGAGAGAGAGAGCGAGAGAGAGAGTGAGAGAGAGAGAGTGAAAGTGAGAAGGTTCTAGAGGGAGAGGGTTAGGTAGACGACTAGTTATGTTAACAGTGCTGAATACGTAGGAAAGGATCTTGAAATGCAAAGGTCACTCGACTCTTTGGCTGAAACTAAGTACCAAGTTAATAGGTTTAAAACCTTCGACTTATGGGATAGAATAAAAAGAGAAGGTTTATGGTTTTGGTTAAGAGGATGTCAGCACAATTTTTTTTCTGACTCGCGTGCAGTATAGCAAATTTTTCGATCACTTTAATAGTAATAATTTTAATAATTTTATAGGTAATATTAGAGTGAAATGAACGGTTAAATCATTGTCTAGAGCATATCAGAGGTTTTAATTATATTTTAATTTTTAAGCGAGTTTTAAATATTTTAACATATTCATAACTCGCTTTAAAAATTTAGCCTATGAGACCTTATTGATAATAATCATAAGTATCTTTAAATTTTAAAAGAGGTAATTTCACTCTAATTATTATGGTTATAGTGAACGTAAAATGTACGATGTTGTGCGTGGGTCAGAGAGAAAAAATAAATACACTGACACCCTTTATAAAGTGTTAGCAAGTTGAAAAAGCTCTTGAATGTTTATTGTAATCATTATTACAGTCTTGTGATAGATACTTTTTAAAGTATTTAAATTCAGCGATGTGTTAAAATATCAGGGAGGACTGTACTGGGGAGGTACTTGATATAATACGAAAAGTAAGTTATAAAAGCGACTAAGTAAAAAAATATGATTTTGGTCATTACAATCATTACATATCGTTGTGTTAAAATATAAAATTGTTAAAACCTATGTTATTATAAATTCTCATTCTCAAAGTATTCATTTGAGGACTTCAAATTTAAAAAGTCTTTGAATACTTTTATTTAAGTACCTACCTTACAAGACTGGACTTTTACTGTGATTAAAATAATAAACTTGAAAGTAGGCATGATTGGAAGTAAAAGTAATAAGTAATAACTTTAGAGCGAAGACTTCTATGTACTAAAAATTCATCAAATATAATATGCAGTTGAATAAATATGTCCTAAAAAAAATTACATTTGTTTTATTACAATAACAATTACTTCATTCATTTTTTTTTTTTTTAAATGTACTTATCATATTATGTAATATTTTATATATAAGTAATATGAATTTAAAAATAATCTAAAACAGCTAATACAAATTCCATTCTTCATTCATATTTCATATGCTTTATACCTTGAATCATGAAATTATTTACCTAAGTACTTGATGTTCGATAAATTATCAAAATTTGCACTAAAAACATTTAGAATTTGATCGCATACGTTTTGAAATATGCTATGTATTTAGTAAGCATAGAATAAAGTTTACAAAAAACAAAAAAAATATATGAAAAATGCATAAAAGTCCTTGTTGTATTATTATGTAAAGATATATCTATGTACTATACGGAAACCTGGGTACAGTGAGACATACTTGGTAAACGGTAGCAGTGTCGTAATAATAAACGATGTCCTTAAAAAATAAAAAATATGAAAAATAATATGTTGTTTTCAACTAATTACAATGAACATTGCGCTTAAGATAATAATATTTTTATAAGCTATATATGTAGGTACCTATAAAGAATGGAACAGTTTCGAAAAACAAAAACTTAAATTGCCTTACAAAAAAATACGTATAACAGTTCGTTAATATAATTAAAGTGAACTTTATTAATTTTTGAAAATGTAAATACCTAACTTAATATATTATTAATAAAATTGAATCAAAACTATGATATTCCGCATCTTACTCATCTTAGGGTGTTTCACATCTCACTGTAATGCCCCGGTCTGTGTGAAAATTATTTGAAAAATTTGATAACTTTTGATAAAATTTGAGTTTTTACTTATTAAATCTTCATAATAAACTATCGTAGAAAGCTACTTTTAATGCAAAAGATTAAAATATATAATCAAGCATTAAAGTAGGTACTTTTCAAACTCACACGTGTGTTTAAGGTAATTTATTAATATTTAATATGTAAGAATAGTAAGATATATAATACAATGAGAAATATTAGAAACTAATAAATTAAACTCGACACATTGTTTAACTTGGATGAATGATAATATTCTGGAATAGGTATTTATGACATATAGTAGACATATTATAATGATGTGAAATAAAGATTCGCAATAATAAATTGTCCAGATAACGGTAAAACAGCTTTTGAATGTGGTAACTATTTATAAGAATTACGTTATGAAATTAAAAGCAACTTCTATTAGTAGTTTTATAAAATTAATCTAATCTCTAATATTGGAAATAAATAAGATCTGGTGATAGGTGATTTTTATTGATAAAATATACTGTCATTTTTAAACATCTAATTTTAGTCGAGTATTGGAAACTATACTGGTTTTAGTCGCTTACTTTTTTGACTTATCTAATTGACTTTTTACATTTAAGATTTTAGACATTAAAAAAAAATATATATATAGTTGTCTCGTAGGTATTTATTACCTATGCAATATTTTAAGTGACATACGTATTGTAATTATTATCTAAATAAATAAAAAAAAACATTCTTGAACTTAATGAAAAATAGACGTACAAATACAATTTATCTCGTATAATACATTATATTATGGTTTCTACAAGTTTAAAAAGTAAATTTGGGGCCTGTTGTGGTACGGTTGATGACCAAAGTCACTTATTATTACTTTATCTGAAGTCAACGCGTGGACCGGCGTCACTAGCTCCCGGATGGGCGACCACCTGGGTTCTTAGTGACAAATCCTCGTCCGATTTATACGCGTTTCAAACCAAACAGTAAAACCAGGCTATGCAGTTGATGCCTTGAAAAAAAAATGAGTTGCCTCTGGCCTGGTATGTATTTCACACAATAATCGTACTAACGCAGTCAAAATACTAAATATTACTTTACTATTTAGAATATAATAGATGGGTACAGAAAAAGTGTAATTTGGGTCTGGTGTGGCGCGGTGGTTGGCCGTAGTCTTCAACGGTGTCAAGCATCGCCTGGCGTCACTAGCTCCCGAATGGGCGACCACCTGGGTTCTTAGTGACGAATCCTTTCCCCGCATACACACGTGTTTTTCAACAACCAGTAACTACCTACAAAATGCTAATGGTCATAGTTGTAAATATGCTAATGTTAAAAAAAAAGTTTATATTAAAATTATAAAAATAATACGAATCCAATTGTACTTACATTGTTCAAATCTATAAGAAATTATAGTTCATTGTAAAACTTTTCAAGAATAATAATTAAGAATAAGTATGTAATTTGAGGTATTTTAGATGATTACATTTTTTTATAGACACATTTATCTTTATCATATATTACATAAATATTTTATAAAAAATACAAACACTGCGACGAAAAGATTGCCTATCACTCAGCAAAATTTATTGTCTAAATAATAAATAATACATCTTAATGTAAAAAAATTGGGTAAACAATTTTTTTTTTTTAATTATTTCACGTAAAAAATATTCAAAATTGCAATAATTCAACTTCTGGCATCGAGTTTCTTTTTTTTATTAGGTAGGTACCTACCATATCAAAATAAAAATAAAATTATCATGATGCCACGTGACGTTTCTGGAGCTGGAAAAGAATAATAACTATAATTTTAGTGTAGTAATAGGGGGCAGAATTTAGATAATGATCCGTTTATACGTATATAATTAAATTTCAAAGTTGTTTTATTTTAATGTGGACGTCTCACCTGTCTAAATATTCATTTATTCCTAAAATTGCGAAACATAAAAAATAATGTTTAGAAGTTATCAATAGGATGGCCGGTTTTAAATTATAATAAAAGATAATTTATCTTCAATTGGACTAAAATACATACAAGTAAATCATTAATACTTATTAGTTATCACTTCTACAATTTACATCCAATGGTAATTCTAAAATTAGATCTCAGTATTTGATTAGATCACATACTACATACATATTATGTGCACAAAAAAGATGGACATGTCTCTATCCATAATACCTATGTGTAATCTAGTTGGGTGAAAAGTATTTTAAGAAACCCGATATCTTATGAGATAATATATTATATTATAAAAATAATGGCGTACCGAGGAGATAAATGTGGTCAATACGAATCGGTTATATCTTAAATTTTCAAAATATTTCGGGCCAAGCAAGCTATTATTTAAATGATATTCCTAAAGAGGTTAACAATCAAGAGATCACCTTGATAAGAAAACACTTAAATCGGAAACCAACTCGGGATCTTTTTATTTCAAGTGTCCAGTTAACCATCTGTTTGTCACGCGTTACCCAAATGCATTTTATTATTCTACGATAATTCAGATTGATATTTAAAACATAAACCCAGTGTCGTAGTCAGCCCTCTCGGGGGAATATTGGGTGAATAGTACTATTCACACTTTTCCCATCTCAAAATCCTAACCATGACTACGGCACTGCCTTCCCCGCGTGACAAGTAGATGGTTATTAAGTCTAAAGAAGGTTAGGTTAGGTACCTATAGATAGACTATGGTGAGTTAAAGCTATGGTGATGATAGATGACTATCATCACTTGTCGTAACCTTTGCAATGATCTTTTCCTACTAACTATATCAAGGTATTTGACATTGTAAACATAACAATTAATGAAAATATATAAAAATTACTGAGGAAAATATTAACACAACTTAATATTTAAAATTAATAACTACTTAATATTTAATATTAAATTTATACCGGATGAATGTTTCCATAATTTTTAACACGGTTTTAAAGCTTTAGTAATAATTCTATCATGATTTAATTATTATTAATTGTTGTTTTGGTTTTGTTTATCTTGAGGTTACATACTGCGGACTTTAGTTTGTAATCTTAATGAACAATTTTATCAAAATTTTCTTTTTTTGTTTCTTGAAAAATATTTGCCTGCGGGCGCCAAAGCTCCCTTTCAAATTTTGTTTTTAAACCAATTAACCTAAAATTTTTTTGAGTAGTAAATTTTTATATTTTGTTTTCAATGTGCCTATCAAATAATAATTAAATCATGATTTAATTATTGTTATTAGTATTTTGGTTTCGATTATCTTGATTATCCGGGAAATTATCCGAAAGATTATTGGAAAATTATCCGTAATATTCAGGAATATTACACGAAATATTATTGGAAAATTATCCGAAATACAAATTGGAAATTATCCGAAATATTTAGGACAATTATCCGGAATACAAATTGGAAATTATCCGAAATATTTTGGGAATATTATCCGAAATATTCAGGAAAATTATCCGAAATATTTTGGGAATATTTCGGATAATATTCCCAAAATATTTCGGATAATTTCCAATTTGTATTTCGGATAATTTCCTGAATATTTCGGATAATTTCCAATTTGTATTTCGGATAATATCCCCATAATATTTCGGATAATTTCCAATTTGTATTTCGGATAATTGTCCTAAATATTTCGGATAATTTCCAATTTGTATTTCGGATAATATTCCCATAATATTTCGGATAATTTCCAATTTGTATTTCGGATAATTGTCCTAAATATTTCGGATAATTTCCAATTTGTATTTCGGATAATTTTCCAATAATATTTCGTGTAATATTCCTGAATATTACGGATAATTTTCCAATAATCTTTCGGATAATTTCCCGGATAATCAAGATAATCAAAACCAAAATACTAATAACAATAATTAAATCATGATTTAATTATTATTTGATAGGCACATTGTTAACAAAATATAAAAATTTACTACTCAAAAAAATAAAGTAAAATTGTTATTAAAAAAAAAATTTGAAAGGGAGGTTTGGCGCCCGCAGGCAAATGTGTTTCGAGAAACAAAAAAAAAAAATTTGAAAAAATGTAAAATAGGAATACACACTGAAATTTGCAGTATGTGCAATCAAGATAATCGAAACACCAAAATACTATTAACAATAATTAAATCATAATTTAATTATTATTTGATCGGCATATTGTTAACAAAATATAAAAATTTATTCCTCAAAATAATTTAAGTTAGATATTGGTATAAAAAAAAACTTGAAAGGGAGGTTTGGCGACCGCAGGCAAATGTTTTTCAGGAAACAAAAAAAAAAAATTTTACATTAGAAATGCACACTGCAAACTGTAGAATGTGATCTCAAGATAATCAAAACCAAATAAATAATAAAAATATTATGATAGAATTATTATATGAAATATAATTTGATTTTAAAATTTAAAAATTGAGTTCACAAACATACTTTATATGTTTACTAAAACCAAAATACTAATAACAATAATTAAATCATGATTTAATTATTATTTGATACGCACATTGTTAACAAAATATAAAAATTTACTACTCAAAAAAATAAAGTAAAATTGTTATTAAAAAAAAAAATTGAAAGGGAGGTTTGGCGCCCGCAGGCAAATGTTTTTCAAGAAACAAAAAAACAAATTTTACATTAGAAATGCACACTGCAAACTGTAGAATGTGATATCAAGATAATCAAAACCATATAAATAATAAAAATATTATGATAGAATTATTATTTGAAATATAATTTGATATTTAAATTTAAATATTGAGTTCACAAACAAATAAAGTTCAATTAATTTTTACAAAAAAATGGAAGGGGAGGTTTGACGCCTGCAGGCAAATGTTTTTTAAGAAACAAAAAAAAAATTTTGAAAAAATTTTATAATAGGAATACACACTAAAATCTGCAGTATGTGCAATCAAGATAATCGAAACCAAAATACTAATAACAATAATTAAATCATGATTTAATTATTATTTGATAGGCACATTGAAAACAAAATATAAAAATTTACTACTCAAAAAAATTTTAGGTTAATTGGTTTAAAAACAAAATTTGAAAGGGAGCTTTGGCGCCCGCAGGCAAATATTTTTCAAGAATCAAAAAAAAAAAAAAAAATTGAAAAAATTTACAATAGGAATACACACACTTAATTCTGCAGTATGTGCAATCAAGATAATTGAAACACCAAAATACTAATAACAATAATTAAATCATGATTGAATTATTATTTAATAGGCACATAGTTAACAATATATAAAAAATTAGTACTCAAAACAATAAAGTTAAATTGATATAAAAAAAAAAATGAAAGGAAGGTTTGGCGCCCGCAGGCAAATATTTTTCAAGAAACAAAAAAAGAAAATTTTGATAAAATTGTTCATTAAGATTACAAACTAAAGTCCGCAGTATGTAACCTCAAGATAAACAAAACCAAAACAACAATTAATAATAATTAAATCATGATAGAATTATTACTAAAGCTTTAAAACCGTGTTAAAAATTATGGAAACATTCATCCGGTATAAATTTAATATTAAATATTAAGTAGTTATTAATTTTAAATATTAAGTTGTGTTAATATTTTCCTCAGTAATTTTTATATATTTTCATTAATTGTTATGTTTACAATGTCAAATACCTTGATATAGTTAGTAGGAAAAGATCATTGCAAAGGTTACGACAAGTGATGATAGTCATCTATCATCACCATAGCTTTAACTCACCATAGTCTATCTATAGGTACCTAACCTAACCTTCTTTAGACTTAATAACCATCTACTTGTCACGCGGGGAAGGCAGTGCCGTAGTCATGGTTAGGATTTTGAGATGGGAAAAGTGTGAATAGTACTATTCACCCAATATTCCCCCGAGAGGGCTGACTACGACACTGGGTTTATGTTTTAAATATCAATCTGAATTATCGTAGAATAATAAAATGCATTTGGGTAACGCGTGACAAACAGATGGTTAACTGGACACTTGAAATAAAAAGATCCCGAGTTGGTTTCCGATTTAAGTGTTTTCTTATCAAGGTGATCTCTTGATTGTTAACCTCTTTAGGAATATCATTTAAATAATAGCTTGCTTGGCCCGAAATATTTTGAAAATTTAAGATATAACCGATTCGTATTGACCACATTTATCTCCTCGGTACGCCATTATTTTTATAATATAATATATTATCTCATAAGATATCGGGTTTCTTAAAATACTTTTCACCCAACTAGATTACACATAGGTATTATGGATAGAGACATGTCCATCTTTTTTGTGCACATAATATGTATGTAGTATGTGATCTAATCAAATACTGAGATCTAATTTTAGAATTACCATTGGATGTAAATTGTAGAAGTGATAACTAATAAGTATTAATGATTTACTTGTATGTATTTTAGTCCAATTGAAGATAAATTATCTTTTATTATAATTTAAAACCGGCCATCCTATTGATAACTTCTAAACATTATTTTTTATGTTTCGCAATTTTAGGAATAAATGAATATTTAGACAGGTGAGACGTCCACATTAAAATAAAACAACTTTGAAATTTAATTATATACGTATAAACGGATCATTATCTAAATTCTGCCCCCTATTACTACACTAAAATTATAGTTATTATTCTTTTCCAGCTCCAGAAACGTCACGTGGCATCATGATAATTTTATTTTTATTTTGATATGGTAGGTACCTACCTAATAAAAAAAAGAAACTCGATGCCAGAAGTTGAATTATTGCAATTTTGAATATTTTTTACGTGAAATAATTAAAAAAAAAAAATTGTTTACCCAATTTTTTTACATTAAGATGTATTATTTATTATTTAGACAATAAATTTTGCTGAGTGATAGGCAATCTTTTCGTCGCAGTGTTTGTATTTTTTATAAAATATTTATGTAATATATGATAAAGATAAATGTGTCTATAAAAAAATGTAATCATCTAAAATACCTCAAATTACATACTTATTCTTAATTATTATTCTTGAAAAGTTTTACAATGAACTATAATTTCTTATAGATTTGAACAATGTAAGTACAATTGGATTCGTATTATTTTTATAATTTTAATATAAACTTTTTTTTTAACATTAGCATATTTACAACTATGACCATTAGCATTTTGTAGGTAGTTACTGGTTGTTGAAAAACACGTGTGTATGCGGGGAAAGGATTCGTCACTAAGAACCCAGGTGGTCGCCCATTCGGGAGCTAGTGACGCCAGGCGATGCTTGACACCGTTGAAGACTACGGCCAACCACCGCGCCACACCAGACCCAAATTACACTTTTTCTGTACCCATCTATTATATTCTAAATAGTAAAGTAATATTTAGTATTTTGACTGCGTTAGTACGATTATTGTGTGAAATACATACCAGGCCAGAGGCAACTCATTTTTTTTTCAAGGCATCAACTGCATAGCCTGGTTTTACTGTTTGGTTTGAAACGCGTATAAATCGGACGAGGATTTGTCACTAAGAACCCAGGTGGTCGCCCATCCGGGAGCTAGTGACGCCGGTCCACGCGTTGACTTCAGATAAAGTAATAATAAGTGACTTTGGTCATCAACCGTACCACAACAGGCCCCAAATTTACTTTTTAAACTTGTAGAAACCATAATATAATGTATTATACGAGATAAATTGTATTTGTACGTCTATTTTTCATTAAGTTCAAGAATGTTTTTTTTTATTTATTTAGATAATAATTACAATACGTATGTCACTTAAAATATTGCATAGGTAATAAATACCTACGAGACAACTATATATATATTTTTTTTTAATGTCTAAAATCTTAAATGTAAAAAGTCAATTAGATAAGTCAAAAAAGTAAGCGACTAAAACCAGTATAGTTTCCAATACTCGACTAAAATTAGATGTTTAAAAATGACAGTATATTTTATCAATAAAAATCACCTATCACCAGATCTTATTTATTTCCAATATTAGAGATTAGATTAATTTTATAAAACTACTAATAGAAGTTGCTTTTAATTTCATAACGTAATTCTTATAAATAGTTACCACATTCAAAAGCTGTTTTACCGTTATCTGGACAATTTATTATTGCGAATCTTTATTTCACATCATTATAATATGTCTACTATATGTCATAAATACCTATTCCAGAATATTATCATTCATCCAAGTTAAACAATGTGTCGAGTTTAATTTATTAGTTTCTAATATTTCTCATTGTATTATATATCTTACTATTCTTACATATTAAATATTAATAAATTACCTTAAACACACGTGTGAGTTTGAAAAGTACCTACTTTAATGCTTGATTATATATTTTAATCTTTTGCATTAAAAGTAGCTTTCTACGATAGTTTATTATGAAGATTTAATAAGTAAAAACTCAAATTTTATCAAAAGTTATCAAATTTTTCAAATAATTTTCACACAGACCGGGGCATTACAGTGAGATGTGAAACACCCTAAGATGAGTAAGATGCGGAATATCATAGTTTTGATTCAATTTTATTAATAATATATTAAGTTAGGTATTTACATTTTCAAAAATTAATAAAGTTCACTTTAATTATATTAACGAACTGTTATACGTATTTTTTTGTAAGGCAATTTAAGTTTTTGTTTTTCGAAACTGTTCCATTCTTTATAGGTACCTACATATATAGCTTATAAAAATATTATTATCTTAAGCGCAATGTTCATTGTAATTAGTTGAAAACAACATATTATTTTTCATATTTTTTATTTTTTAAGGACATCGTTTATTATTACGACACTGCTACCGTTTACCAAGTATGTCTCACTGTACCCAGGTTTCCGTATAGTACATAGATATATCTTTACATAATAATACAACAAGGACTTTTATGCATTTTTCATATATTTTTTTTGTTTTTTGTAAACTTTATTCTATGCTTACTAAATACATAGCATATTTCAAAACGTATGCGATCAAATTCTAAATGTTTTTAGTGCAAATTTTGATAATTTATCGAACATCAAGTACTTAGGTAAATAATTTCATGATTCAAGGTATAAAGCATATGAAATATGAATGAAGAATGGAATTTGTATTAGCTGTTTTAGATTATTTTTAAATTCATATTACTTATATATAAAATATTACATAATATGATAAGTACATTTAAAAAAAAAAAAAATGAATGAAGTAATTGTTATTGTAATAAAACAAATGTAATTTTTTTTAGGACATATTTATTCAACTGCATATTATATTTGATGAATTTTTAGTACATAGAAGTCTTCGCTCTAAAGTTATTACTTATTACTTTTACTTCCAATCATGCCTACTTTCAAGTTTATTATTTTAATCACAGTAAAAGTCCAGTCTTGTAAGGTAGGTACTTAAATAAAAGTATTCAAAGACTTTTTAAATTTGAAGTCCTCAAATGAATACTTTGAGAATGAGAATTTATAATAACATAGGTTTTAACAATTTTATATTTTAACACAACGATATGTAATGATTGTAATGACCAAAATCATATTTTTTTACTTAGTCGCTTTTATAACTTACTTTTCGTATTATATCAAGTACCTCCCCAGTACAGTCCTCCCTGATATTTTAACACATCGCTGAATTTAAATACTTTAAAAAGTATCTATCACAAGACTGTAATAATGATTACAATAAACATTCAAGAGCTTTTTCAACTTGCTAACACTTTATAAAGGGTGTCAGTGTATTTATTTTTTCTCTCTGACCCACGCACAACATCGTACATTTTACGTTCACTATAACCATAATAATTAGAGTGAAATTACCTCTTTTAAAATTTAAAGATACTTATGATTATTATCAATAAGGTCTCATAGGCTAAATTTTTAAAGCGAGTTATGAATATGTTAAAATATTTAAAACTCGCTTAAAAATTAAAATATAATTAAAACCTCTGATATGCTCTAGACAATGATTTAACCGTTCATTTCACTCTAATATTACCTATAAAATTATTAAAATTATTACTATTAAAGTGATCGAAAAATTTGCTATACTGCACGCGAGTCAGAAAAAAAATTGTGCTGACATCCTCTTAACCAAAACCATAAACCTTCTCTTTTTATTCTATCCCATAAGTCGAAGGTTTTAAACCTATTAACTTGGTACTTAGTTTCAGCCAAAGAGTCGAGTGACCTTTGCATTTCAAGATCCTTTCCTACGTATTCAGCACTGTTAACATAACTAGTCGTCTACCTAACCCTCTCCCTCTAGAACCTTCTCACTTTCACTCTCTCTCTCTCACTCTCTCTCTCGCTCTCTCTCTCTCTCTCTCTCTCTCTCTCTCTCTCTCTCTCTCTTCCTCTCTCCCTCTACCTCACCCTATATATTTCTCTCTCCCAATCCCTTTCTTTCCTTATCTCGCACCTTCTCTTCCACACACTATCTAATCTCACCCCTACCTCCTCACCTACTCACTACAATACTAGATCACTCTCCCTATCCTCTCTACCCCTTCACACACTCTACTTCTCACACACACTCACACTATCTCTTTAAACCCCTCTCTCTCGTCTATCTCTCTCTAAGTTTTATCTCTCTCCTATACACCTCACCTTCTCACTAGCCCAGTCACTATACTACCTGCAGGTCATCGTACCTGATAATTTGCGAAAATATTTAAATATCACTGAGGAAATTACTAAAAAAAATGTTTAAAATATTATACCTGACCAATTTCCATAATTTTTATCATGATTTTATTGATAACCGGAATAATATTATACCAATGGTTATAAAACAACTAATTGAAACATTGTGATCAATGTATCCTCTGATCAATTAACAATATATAAAAGAGAACAATTATAAAGTGTAGGAATACACTGAAGATTGCAGTCTGTACCTACTCTAAGATTCTTAAACCGAAAAAAAATATTCACTATAATTAGACAATTAATGAGTGATTAAAATAAGGCACCAGTTTATAAAGTTAAAAAAATTTATAAAAAAAAAACCAATAAGAGTTACGAACAATAAGAGAAAGACAGTACCGGAGTCCGCAAGATAAATAACGAATTTCAAAAAGCAAAAAAAAAAAAAAAACAAAAATTTAAGAAAAAAACATAAGGTAAAGATTGCAGTCTGTAATCTTCAGATTCGTAAACCGAGATAAACTATTTTTATAAAATAATCTGTTATAAAAAGAAACCTAATGAAAAATAAAAAATTACCTACCCCATATCTGAACAAATATCTGCTATAAAACTTCATCTTCGAAACATTGTCAACACATTTCACGCAGGCTACACCGCTGAATATGAGATATTCAGTTGGAAAATTAATGTCATATCTGAAATGTCAATAAATTTCAATAATATAATATAGCTAAAATAACCCGTTTAATGATCAGTTCTTATTTTCTATTTGTCCGGTATAGACGTTAGTTACGATAAGTAGACAAATAATCTGTTTTACGTTTATCCGTTTCTAATAAAACGCCGTGTAATCATGTGTGCAATTCGAATGTGTTGCCCGCAAATAAAATATCATGCTCAATTCATAGAAAATAATGTTTAATTTTTGACTTACCTACCGTCCTACGACCTACTTAATTGTTGTGTGTTTATTTATGTTTTAAATATCTTATTCAAGACCTTATTATAGTTTTATACGAGTATAATATTATTAATATTCCTTCACTAACAACGACAAGTTAGTTATCCATTAGGACCTAACCGGTACTTATCGGTTCATTTTTATTTTAATAATAGAAGGATTTATTATAATTGCTTATTAGTTGGTGTATTTATTTTATTTCAATAATATTTATAAATATTATTCCAATTTATTGTATGTATACTAATTTTTGAAATATTGTGTTTTAGAAAATAAATATTAAATTCGATTCCAATAAATTTTAGAATTTAATTTATAAATTATAAAAATGAAACTCCTGTGAGTATGTACTACTATTTATATAGATACCTATAAAAGTATGAAGTATATTTTTCATAAACGAGCACACGGGGTGATCATTAATAGTCAGGACTCAGGAGAGGCAGTTAATCATCCGGTGAACTTTTTTTTAGTTGTTCAATGTTATACATCGCTACGATCAATACATATGGTGAACAATAAAGGTTAGATATAACTATAATATATCTAATATAACAATAAAATATATGTTGTACTAGATTAATAGTTTCCTATAATTTATTACGTATTGGGTTTGGAGAATATTACAAGTTATAAAATAAAATTGTGGTACTATATCAGTCATAAAAGGCATTAATTCTGTTAATTGAATCGAAATCTCTATTTCAAGAAGGACCTACCTGGGTAATTGACATATAATTATAATCATCCTATATTCGCCTGCAGGTGACCGTAAAAAATATTCCGTTTGAATTTTATAAATTTAAAAATAAAATATCCGTCTACGGTGCTTGGGTGGCATGTTTTTCGTGTAGTCCAAAATATAAATTCAAGCCGCCAAAGAATATAGGCATCATGAAAACAAACTTATCTACCTTAAATATCTATTCTTTCGGGTTTCATTGGAATCCTTGACGTGTATGCACTCCGACGTTTGCTGAATTGAAGTCTGAAAATAGTGTGATTTATGAAAAAAAAAAAAAAAATTATACGAAAAGTTTATTTTTCGTCCATGTCTGCTTGGTTAACTAATTGAAACAATAGAATTTTTAATCGACTGCGTCTTCTGTAACGACTTTGGCGATCGCCATAGATTACATTATATTAATTCAATAAAATAAATCCATAGATATACAACTTTTACATCAAAGAGGACCGTGTTTACAATTTGTTCATCGAAGCAATGGAATGTGATAAAACAATTATACCAAAATAATGTTTAGCTTTAAATTAAAATTATGTAAAACAAAATACTTATAAATAGCACCTAGGTATTATTTTAATTTTTTTTTTTTAAATTTACTTAGGTATTTGATTATTGATTAAGATGGTAAATATTTAAATATTAGAAGCGCTGGTATATTTTTCTTAAACAATATTCTTTTCTATGAACAATTAAATAAAAAAGTTAGTTTAAATTTAAGTGATTATTTCTTTTTAGTACATCAAATTTCCGTACCGACCATGCCAGGCACCAACTATAGTTTGTAAAATTCCAAGTCAAATATTTTTTCCGAACACGAAATTAATACATATTAAATATTAATCAATATTTAATATAATAAATTATCGTTTATTTGGTAGGTGGATTAATTTATATTATTTTATTTTAAGCTATTCACGAATATTTTTAATTTTTAATTTCATTAGTTTATTCCCAATAGATATTAATAATCCCGGTAAAAAACCTTACATGATTGCTAATGTAATTCAAGCTATCTTTAAATAATATTTGTCTATTGTCAGTTTCAATACATAATGAAATTTTCAAAATACTTCAACCGATTTCTAGTTTTTTATTTAACAATGCTTTCGCTGCGTCTGTGATTTGTTTTGGATATTTTTTTAAAGGCTCATATTTTAAAAGGAAAATTTTAAAACTATTGAATTTATAATTAAATTAAAATATGAATGTTCAATGATGATCATTAATATTATTTATCAAATCACTATTGTAAAAGTGTACAACCATCATTTCATACCAATAGCTCCAAAAATACTTTTTAAATCATATAGAAACCATAAAATAATTTATTTTATTACAAGATAAATAGATAAATTATAATAATAACATATTACGTATGTTACTTAAAAAAAATACTAAATAATTAATACTAATACGAGGTAACTTAATATCATTTTTAAAAAAACTGTCTAGAATTATTTACCCGATTCCATTATTGTATTTCATTACTATATCGTTCACCTATTTTACCAAATAGATTTGCTTAATAGAAAAAATATAATAATAGTATTATAATTGCTAATATTCGACGAAAAGTTAAATATCTGATATCAGTATATTTTATGAAAGAAATGAAGTAGCCATTTATCAAATCAGACCTGCGAATTTGAACGGTACTTTAATGCTTAATTCTATGTTTTAAAAAATACCAAACTTTTGCATTAAAATTAGCGTTCTATAATAGTTTATTATGAAAGTACAGTAAGTTAAAACTCAAATCTTTCCAAAAATTATTAATTATTCACATAATTTTTTATAGAGATCGGAACAGTTATAGTAGCAGATATATGAGACACATTAAGATATAGTGTACCTATAGCTCACAGTTTTGGTGTTTTCTTAATGATAATATATTTTAATATAGTTCACTTTAATGAACCTATTATAGAAAGTATTATTTGGAAAATATCTTATTACGAGACCGTTTCCTTATTTAGAATTTAGCTTTTACAATATTATATTGACTAATTTTTATTTTTGTATGAACTCTCACTTCCTCACAGGCATTACTGAATAGTGACTTTGGAGGCAAATACTGTATACAGAATTTAACAAAAAGACCTGACAAAAAAAATAAAATAAATATTGTTAATTCAACACATGTTAATATTGTTAATATTTTATAAATACATTCTTAATACTGTATAAGTAAATAATTTAAGAAATATCCTCAAGTCAGCAAATTCTCACAATTCTTATTTTATTTTATATACGTTCCAAATTAATTTAACCAAAAGAATATTGAATTTTATAAAAATTCTAAAAAATAAACTACTTGACTTAGATAAAGCTTTTTACCATCAAAATTGTTTTTATATAATCAGATTCACTTTAATCAACCAATTATTGAAAGTATTATTTAGAAAAATGTATTTAAGACAAATGGCTAATTTTTAAACTTTTTTTTAAATATCAATATTCTCGTTAAATAAATTACAATTTAGTTGATGTTAGAAACATTATAATTTCAAAATTATAATTAATTTATCTAGGTGCGTATTATGGTATTTAAAAATATTCGTATAAAATATTTTGATAAATTTTATAATTTTTGAAATTATAATGTTTCAAACATAAATTAGATCGTAATTTACTTGACGAGACTATTGATATTTAAAAAAAACTTAAAAAATCAACCATTTGAATTTAATACATTTTTTACCATAAAAATTGTTCTCAAAATAAGATTTACAAATTGGCTATATTGAATGTTTCGGAATTTTTTTTTTTTATCAATTTTTATTTTCAGTATTAAAAAATAAAAAAATGCGTAAATGTAAAATACCTGAACGAAGTTTTACATAAAAAAAACGCGTTGAAATGATATTAAATTAAGTTGTAATCCCTATTGGATAACAATATACCTATTAATATAGGATGTATATTATAGATTAAAGATGTAGTAATAGTATCTGGTACCTAACCTATCAGTGTTGATATATTATTAATTTTATAATTATGTATGAAATTTAAAACCTGTAGGTCTATACCATTTTAGAACTCTACAATTAATTCATGCTGGGTTCATTTAAGTATAATTTATTTGGGTGTAAATGTGCTTACTGTATTTTTGACATTTATAATTTTAAAAAAAAATTGTTTTATATAAGATTGGTATTTTACAATAAATTAGGATATTCAAAATATCTATTCAATTTTAATAACAGCGTAAACTGAGAATTGATATATTAATACATAATACACCAGTATAGGTAAGAGGTACTATGGGTACGTATTTTTACTATTTTCGTAATAAAATTAGAACAAAATTGAAAATATAATATATAAATCGAAGTAATCACAAGGCATAAAAATCGTGTGTTAAGTTTTATATACAATCAGATAAGTAATAACTAGGGCTGGGATTTATATGCTGTAATAAAAAACCAAAAATATGTACATATATATGTAGGTAATTAAAATTGCCAAAATATGTTCTATAAAATAAAAAACATGTACCTACTAGAAAAATTTTTAAAAATATGTTAAACTTGTAAATTAAAATACGATTCTAAATAATTTTTGAATAATACAATTTATTTTTTTTATGTTTAATTAATTTTATTTAAAAATATAATAATTTGTAGTAAAAAAAAATATGTTGTTAAATTTAAATACAATTGACGTTTAATCAATTCAAAATGAAACAATGACAAACTATATATTGTTTAAAATTTTCAAAATTAAATGTAAATCAGGTGTAGATGTTTTCATCACCACGCGAACACAAGAACTGGTAGTCTGATAGGTACTTTTGTAAATTCGTAAATATATTTTGTGACATAATTGTTGAACATAAAGTACAATCTAAGATCATTAAGGGATGGTTATCAAACAGAAACAGATAAGATGAACTGAAATCAAGTTATTAATATTTATTTTAACCTACTTATTTCCTATATACATTATTATACACTTACAATTTGCCGAGTACCATCATTATCAAAATATAAATGTAAAATATTACTAAACCACTGAAATTGTCAAAATTTACGAAATATATAAAAAAAAGCGAGAATTTATCATTTGCAATAATTCATTAGGTATTCATGTTTTACTTAAAATATGTATTTACATACAAATCCCAGCCTAGTAATAACTATAATGAGTAAGAATTATGAATCGTAGGCTCGTCGGTACCTAATTTTTTGATGTCTTTATACGGGTGACTAATGTTACACTTTTACTACCTACTATATTATTATTTTAACTAATAATTAATACAACATATTATACCTATCTATAATTAGTTAAAGTTGATTTGAATCATATACATTTATTAGAATCTTCAATCTTATCAAAATCATTTCATTAGTTTTGTAAACTCGTTGTATGGGTGATTAATATTAATATAACATTATAAGTTCAAATATAAATTATTATTATGTTCAGGACTGTATTGGACTTACTAGGAAGATGCTTGACGAATGACGGGCATGGGCCCATGAAAATTATGTCTCAACTAAATTTTAGAGATATAATATCAACTAAATCTAACATAATTTTCTAATAAAAACACAATGATTGGTCGAAATGATTTCCGTTTGAAAAAGGTTTAGTTGAAGTACAAAACCGTAATGTCAACGTGTTCGTGTGTAGGTACAACAATAATTATAGGTAGGTGTAGGTATGAGGTAGGCGGTGTGTTTGTAATTTTAAGGTCCCTTATAGGTATATGTTCTTTTTATTATCTTAAAATCTTGTTACAGTTCGACAATTACATATAGGTAGTACACAATAATATGATATTCTTATAATCTACATCCGTGCTGCTAAACCTTTTTTTTTAGATGGCCCTCTAACTTTAATGTAAAACTATCAAGCCCCCCATAACAATTTTATTTTTATAATTATTATAATTGCAGTAATCTAAAATTAGACATTGTCGGTAATGATTGGTTATAACTTATAAATTATAATATAACTAAATAACCGAAAACATTTTAAATGAAATAAATATTTCAAGGCCCCTCAGTTATATAGCCACGGTCTCCTAGTGGGCCGCGGTCCCTACCCGGTTGAGAAGCACTGATATACATGATAGTATTTTGCTTATATAAGTGTAAGTAAAATAAGAACTATTAATGATAATTAATATTTACATTTAAATTATAATTAAAGTATGGATGAAAGTAAAAATAAAAACCAAGTGGTTACTGCAAAGTGCAAATTGTATTGATTAATTTTCAGTTTTTAGTAATAATATCATTGATTATAAATACTAATATTTATAATCAATGGTAATATTATAATAAACACCAAAACAATATTATAAAGTTAATTTATGAAAATTGTATTTTCTTTTTATAGACGCTCGTCATGTGAATTACTTTTATCACATTTTCCTTATCACACGTCACCGGTGATTTTGTGATATCAATTATCAGTTCAATTTTATTTGTCTAATTTGATTATAATAAAATATTTTCATTTCATTTCTTTTAGTTCAAGAAGTTCATTAAATAATAAATACGTCACTTTAAGTCAATTGGTAATATAAAATTAAAACCTAAAATATTTAAATATGTAATCATATCTGTAAGTTATGTATTGTAACTTGTAATTCTTTCACTAATTATAATATTAAGTTCAATCCATAATTAAATAGTTTATTACTTAAACACTTAGGTTGAGTTGCACATTATATTATAATTTGGACGTTATAAGACATCGCGAAAAATTTAAGACTATAGTAACCAGTTGCAAGAAATTATTAGGTTTTTAATTATCTTTACCGACAATTTATCATGGTATTTTTTTTATCAATTACCTACATTATTTTGTTTGTTTTCATAATTTTATTTTTTCGATTAGAATAATAAGTATTCCAGATTACTTAACTGGCGTCTTTTGAGTATAGGAGTAGCGTATTGTCAAACAAAAACTATTAATCCTGATAAGGTTGAACAACCAATAGTCATAGAATTGAATCAAATAGGCGAACAACTGACCCACAAGCATTTGTTACAACAAACGTGTACTATGTCAGTAAACTATTCGTGTCAGATGATTACAATAGCACTGGTTGCACTCAGCGATGCATCTGAAAAATACAAGTAGGTATCTCTACTACCGTAAATATCAGTAGAGTTTACTTAAGTCTCAAAGAACAATTTTAAAAACTTAAGTCTCACAGGTTGGAGAGAATGAATTTTCTTGTAAAATATTTAAATTTTAAAATATAGTGCTATTACCTTGATAGAATTACAAAGTATATTATTATATCATTATTAAATATATATATACATTTTTTTTTTTTTTGTTGCTTGATAGAAATGAATTAATTAGGTGTATGGAGTTATTGGAACCCAATGATTTGTTCAACGACAAATTAGAAAATGATATTATGGAGTCTCGATATGACATTGCTAATGCTAAATCATTTTATTTAGTTAGTAAATTTTGAATGTTGCTACATTTTTATGATTTTATAAATACCATTTATCTTAATTTAAAGGATTCTATTAGTGCCATGGATTGTGCTTTACAACTAGGGAAGTCAAACGCACTTATGTCTTATACAGTAGCAGCAAGCACTGTATTCAATAGTATGTCTGAAAAACTTTACTCCGCTGAAAGAGAGGTATCTACAGTATTTATTTTATGTTTTTAACGTCAAAAATATGGAATACAAAATTATTTAGTTATGTCTTATGTCTATGTTTGTATTGTCAGTTTCAGTCTTGTACTGAAGAAATAAGGAAATTAGAAGATAGATTGACTAAATTATTGGCAGACTCTATGGATGTATCTAAACATGAAGAAAGTTTAATCAAATAATTATGAAACATAAAAAATATATTTTTATTATTAATAATACATATTATAATGTGTATAAAACATTTAATTAATATTTGATTATTCTTGTGAACTATCACTATTTGAAGATTTGCCACTTATATTGTCAGAATCATATGATGAGGAGGATCTTTTATTGATTGGCTGTTTTAATAGTTTTGATTTAAAATAATTTTCATAATTTTCTTGATCCTCTCTGACTTGATTTAATTTTGCCAACAGTATGTCCTTTTGAGCTCTAGACATAGAGGTTCCTGGTAATTGAATTAAAGCAGCAGCTTTATGTTTGGTTTTTTTTTCAAAATCATTTTTTACAGTTTTTAATAGTTCTGGTTCACTTTCCTAAAATCAAATTAATATTTATTTACTGTATTTTATAGTAACATGAATACATGATGAATGATCATAGGAGATAACATATAATATACATAATTTACATACATATATCAAGAACTAAGACGGATTGGCCTGATGATCTACCAAGTAAAACTTGGTGGGCCACAACAATCTTTGGCTATTAAGTCGTGAGGCTGTTGACTGAAGAGTTAAGAGATCGTTTAAGAGTCTAAAGTTGAAATTATGAAGTCTAAATGTTAGACTGCAGTGTCACAGCACAGTCCATAGTACCTATATGGTTTTAGGTATTGTTGATATTAAGTTTGTAAGTGGGCCAATAAATCATAAAAAATTTGGTGGGCTGAATTTGTCCAATCCGCCCCTGTTTAAAACGATTTTCAGATCTAACCAAATATATATTTTTAGAAAGTTTTTATAAAATCAGTGTTGCAAGACCTTGTAAATATGCTTATGATAACTTATATGTTATTTTCTATTTATAGTGTTTTACTATGTCCTAGATATTTACTTTTGTAAACTTAGCCAGATCATTGTCTACCCACGACATACTGCTTGGTGTTGTTGATGAGTATGATTCTTTATTTATCAAAGCATTAGATGGTATTATTGTATTATTTTTTATCTCCCTAATTGTGTTAATTTTGTAGTTTTTTGTTGAATATTTATTGTTTTCTTCAAGATCTTCATGAAATGTTTCTGGTTTAAGGGATATTGACCCATTAGTTTTGTAAAAAGATTCATCTATTTCATCACCTTGTCCATCATGTATTGTTGGTATAGGCTTTAATACACTGTTAAATTTGTGAATATATTATAACTTACAAAAAATACTAGATTTACTTACCGAGATACTATGCTTATTGAATCTTCAGTTATTCCTTTTGTAAAATTTTGCCTCGAACTATAGTTTTTAGGCTTAATTTTATCCAAACATGATCTTAAATTTTTATTTTCATCTTTCAAACGTTTGACTTCATTTTGCAATTCTTTGATTTTAATATTTTCCAAGTTTATATGATACCTATGAGATTTATCTTGAAGTTCTAATTTTTTTATAATATTCTATAATATAAAGTAAAAAACATATTTCTAGCCATTTATTAGATATTGGACAAAATAAAGATTTACCAAAATTTTATCATCTTGTTTTTTTATTGTACTTTGAGCTTCTTCTAATTGATTTGAAAGTTTTTCTTTTTTACCGAGTTGTTTATTCTGGGATAAACTTAAAAGGTGTTTGTACCGTTTTTGTAAAGCTATTGATTCGATGTTCTGTGACTTATATCTATTTTCCATTTCCTTCAATTGAATCTTAAGATTACATATTTGGCTATTTAATGAGCGTATTTCCTCTTCATATGATTTAATTGCTTGTGGTAGCTTAGCTTTTCTACCTTCATACATAGATAACGCATTTTCATGTCGCTTCTCTAATGTTTTCAATAAACGGTTTTCTACGATCAATTCCTAAATTATTAATATAAATATATTAATTATGGTTTTTATGGTTTTATTTTTAAAAAACTCACGCGCGTTTTCATATGTGCTTCAGTCAGTTCATTTTCAAGTGTTTTTATACGCAATATATGATCGTTAATTAGTAAACTATTGACATTTGATGTGCTTGATTGTACTCCAGTACGGCTAGTATAAGTGGTTTGATATGGTGTATTTGATGTGCCTGTTAAAATATTGTCGAATATAGACATATAGTTAATTCTATACTAATATTACAACTACGTAAAGTCAAATTATTAACTTACATTGTCTTCTTCTGGTGGCTGACAATGTATGTATACGTATTGGTTTTAAAACTTTTTTTTTCTTACACTGCTGGTTCTTAGTCCTATATATTTTTTTGTTATCAAATTTAGGCAATTCCATTATAATATATTGCCCAATAATTTCTCTAAGCCGTGAATAAATAAAAACAATTTAAATATTAGTTACTTTAGCATGTTATACGCATACTCGGGATAAGGACCATTATTAGGATGTAAAATAAATTCATTTTGATCTTTATTATTCATTGGAAATGATAAAAAAAAATTCCAAATAAAATAAATTTTAATAAGATAGGTAATTAAGAATTGTGCAGTAATGTAAATAATGTAAAATATAAAGTTCAATATCTAAATATTTGTGTTTAAAAAACAATAATATGCTAATATATTGTGGCCCATTATTATTGATTTTGTTCGCCCATAGCAACAGAAACAGTTAATAGCATACAGTGTACTAGGCCAATATAGTTTATATTATTGTATAATATGCTAACAAATGAAATTATTTTGATTACATGTGTAAATACATGGTAAGCATAATATAATATAATAATTAATTTATAACAATAATGTCAAATACCTACATGCCTCTTTCATACCATAATTTACAGGATAAAACATTAATTTGTAGGTAGATACTTACTATGCTGAAAGATTTTTTTCCTTGATAAAAGTTGTATTTATTGTGCCTACTTTAAATAAAATATATGTTGATATGATAATAGTGTACACAGAGTGTGACTCTTAAGAAGTTAGAAATCAATAAATTACCTGTATTTTAATTTATATTGTTCATGTAATAGGTAAGTGTTTAAGAATGTGAACACGTTAAAAAAATATTGGTTGTGAACTTGTGACATATATAACATTTGGTACGTAAATGCGAGTATAGACCAAAAAATCAATTAAGCTTCCATAACAAATTTAGCGAGTTTGATTAGAAATATTCGTGCAATCTAACAAAGACACGAAGTAAACTTTTTGTTAGAATTCATACCTACGTATTAAATAATAATAATACCTGCCTATACAGAATACGTCTTATCGATCGATTTTTATATAATATAAAATAATACAATATTGCCTAGAAAAAATATTCGAACTTAGCGGTGCTTTAGTAGGTACTTATTAGTTATTACTTATGAGTATATAATCCCACCTTTTAATGTTCGTGACTTCGTGAGTGTGTTATTGGTTCTGTTCTATCTTCTATTATATAGGTATCTCGTTGACAAACTATAATTAAAATAACAAGAATGTAAATCATTTGTAACGCGACTTATAAAAAGTTGGTTCCTAATTATAGTTCTTTAGTTACTAACATCTTCATACAGTTGTTATTTAAATGTTTACAATGTAAAAATGTTTAAAATAAGACTATGTGAGCAAGAAAGTTGGATATCGTAATTTGCAGCAATAAAGAGCTATTTTATGTCGTACACCCGCATAATACACTGCAAGAATGACACTTCACTGTAGTCTATAGGGAGTGCCCCAAGATTTGTTTTTGCCTAGTTAAATGTTGACAAATTTAAATTAAATAAAAATATTATTAATATTTTAATTTGTATACCTAGGTATAATATTGTATTACATAATGTTATAATATAATATAGGTAGATTTGTACATAACATGACAGTATGACCTAATCGTGGTACCTATATAATCCAAGTACCTCTCTACCTACCTACAAAAAATTAAGAAATTATAAGGTGAAGCCAGAATCGCATAAGGCAGAACAATATAGTCATATAAAAGCGAAACTCGATCACAGCTGATTGGGGTCTTGTTTGCCTAAGACCTGAAGTCAAAACCTCCGAAAAAAACAGAATGTAATTCATCCGGGGCTTTTGAAAACTACTGATTATTTAAAATGTTGACCTCTCAAATCACCAATAAGTAGATCTTTTCGCCAGAAATTTTAGATTTAGGGGATTAAAATAAAAAATGTAAGAAAGTTGATCTCAAGTAGACATTTGACGACAAATTTAATATCCAAATTTTTTTTTAGAATTCATACCTATTGCTTAATTAAGTTAACCGGAACGTCAGGATGAAAAAAATATCTAAATTCGGAATTCCTATATATGTTCAGAAATACAAAAATGTATCGCTTCCATTGCTTCCAATCTCCTTAAGAGGGTGCAACTGCGCAACACCAGTTTTTGTTGTCTTAGTTTTACAAACGCGTAACATAACAAATTTATACTCAACTGTTCATGTTTTATTCTGTTAGCTTAAAAATAGAGTGAATAAACCTATTATGAAACTTGATGGTAATAATATTATCTGTGTTTTGTTGGAAGTCCTATTTTTACGATAATTCAGTTTTTAAGTGAGTTATGAGCATTTTTATATTAAATTTATTATACGCACATAATTCACTTAAAAACTGAATTATCGTAAAAATACTTCCAACAAAACACAGATAATGTTCTTACCATCAAGTTTCATAATAGGTCTATTCACTTTAGATTAGAGGAATATTGGTCGATCATATTTAGAGTTATGGTGTATGGAATATTTCATATGAAATCTTCACATTGAAATATTGAATAAAAAATAAATTTGATTTTACGTTTTTGGCATGTTATAATTTTAGAGGTTTATTACAAGTCTGCAACAGTGGTGTAATTAGGAATATGGTTTGGGGGGGATTATATGTTTTTAGCAAAATCTGTAAGCTTCATACAGTACCTACCCACCAAATATAAAATGATAGCATTAAAACAAAAGTTTTGGGAGGGGGAATCTATCCCCTTAATCCCTCCTTAATTACGCCATTATTCTGCGACCATTGATAATTGAAGCTTTATTATACTTTTAATTTAATTTTAATCATACAAATTAATTTTAGTTCTATATTGTAATCTGTAATCTATAGTCTCAATTCAAAAGTCAGTAAATAAATAGAGATATTTTAATTATAATTTATATCTTTAATCTCAACTATGCACAGTGGCCAAAGAGCGGCATTTTATTTGTTTTTTTTTATATTTAAAGACTTATTATTGCAAGTTTACTTACATTAATAAAAGTATTAATTCAAATTATTTTTATTAGTTAACGATTTGTTTTTATTTGATGTTTACCTATAATTTATAATGATAATTTCTGCCTAACGGTTAATACTAATATATAATAATAATAATATTATACCTATTTCATATTTGTAATATACAAATATGATATTATATTAGCCCTATTGGCTACACATATTAAATTATGATTATAATATCAAGTATACTAGAGGTTTAACAAAATTAATTTTTTCATTTTATTTGAATTCAAATAGAAATACTATATGACTCATAGATTGTTATAATAGGGTCGGGTTATAATACTATCCATATCTAATTACCTAGTAATTATAAAATATGAAATAATATGTATTTTATGAATTGTATGTAATTTGTATAATGTACAAGGTATGTAAGAAATATTTTAATAACATTTAACTAAGTAGATCCGTAATCCGTAGAGATATTAACTGTATTTTCTATACCATGATTTTAAATTAAAATGATTTATTATTTTCATTGAAATTAAATATTTCATGAAATTTATATACATTAAAAAGTATATTTTATTAGTGAAGAATTGTTCCGATGGAGAATTAAAAGAAGAATATTATTAGATGTCTAATATATTATTATGCTGCATTTTAAAATATAAATAATATACCTACCTAAATAAATAGTTATTGATCACTAGATACTTATAATTTTAATGTAGTTCACTTGGTGTAAAATGTTGACCATAGCTATATAATATATATATTATGTAGAAATAGAAAAGTATAGGGAAATGTATACACAGATAAATTAAATTAAAAGCGGGTTAGTGGAAGTCGCTCTGCTGTACAGTAGATAACAAGTGGGTCACTGTAATAGATAGTATTAAATTTGAATTCAATATAATAATATTTATATAAAAAACGATTCTGATAGGAAACGATTGATCAGTCTAGGATATTAATTTAACTAAATTTTCAATTAAATAAGTTTTATAAAAATTTGAACTTCTAACAGTTATAAAAAATAATGTGCCTGTTTTTTAAAAATATTTTTCAATTGCTAATATATCAACTAATGGGAACCTTGTATCAAATTTTCAAGCTTTTTTTATCTAATTAATATAATTTTATTGACATTTAAAGAACAAAAAACTAAAAAATTTCAAATTTCAAATGCCACAGCTTAAAATTGTATAATGTAAAAATACTATTATAAATATTCAGTGAAAATATCATATATCTATGGTAATTTGTTTTAGAGTTATACCAAAATCCAAAATTGATTTTGCCAAAAATCGATATTACCTACCTATATATTCCTCTTTCTTTTTTTCCAATGCTTTTGAAACTATTGAGGATTTTAATCAAAGCATTATTACGACTAATTATCGTGCACACTCACACAAAATAAAAAAATATACATAAAGTTGTAAAATTAATACATTCATAGGTCCGCAACGTGCTAATAGAATCTACCTCTATAACATAGGTATTAGGTACCTACCTTCAGGGTACAACCTATATATAGTATATTAGAATCTACCACTATAATATAGTGACTATATGTAACCATTTTAGTATTTTATAATTTAGTTTCATAATTATAAACTTAAAAATTGGAATCACGCTTATTCCTGCCTTTTAGAGGGGTGAGATAAAATTTTTACTAAAATTATTTCACTGAAAACCCTACTAAACAATAACTGTTATTGAAAGTGACTTTCTTGAAATTAATTAAGTTATTGATAAATATTAACTAGAATGTATACAAAAAAAAGCGGGTAAGTCGTGTATGTCGCTCTGCTGTACAGTAGGTTACAAGTGGGTTACTGTAATGGATGGAATTAAATTTGAATCCAATGATATTATATCATTGTATACAAAAAACGATTCTGAGCGAAGACGGTTTATCTGTCTAGGATATATTATAGATTATTAAAAATTTTCAAATCTTAGATTTAAAAAGAAAATTTTTTATGAATTTCTAGCTTAAAATAATTTGGGAATTTTCGTGATTTTTACGTATTTTGTCAAAATTCAAACTTTGAATGCTTATAAAAAAAAAATTGTGACTACGAATTTCTTTTATTTTTCAACTGCTATTGTAACAATATGTTAAGAGTCTTGTATTAAATTTTCAAGCTTTTCTGCCTAACAAATAAATTTTTATCGATATTAATTTAAAAAAAACTAATAATGATCGAAAATTTGAAATGCCTATGAATAGTTCAACTTAAGTAGAATTTTTTTGAAAATTGCATGGTGGATAGAATATACTTATATAAACATTAGGTGAAAATTTCATGTATCTATGGTCATTTGTTTTAAAGTTACATCAAAAACCAAAATCGATTTTATCGAAAAATGAGTGTGCGTAAAATTTCCCGTTTTTCCCTTAATTTTTAGTTTGTTTTTCTCAATTATTTAGAAAAGTATTAAGAATTTTTTACTTTTGACCCCCCAAAGTACCAACTAGATTCACTTTCTGATCGAACGAGGTACTGAAGTCAAAAATCGAAGCATTTTTACTGCCCCAAAACGTGATGACAGACACACACAAAAAAAAAAAACACACACGTCATGGTAAAATCAATACATTCATCGCTCCGCTCAGAATCTAAAATAGGAAAAACCTTCTATTGACAATACTTTGGAAATTTAAGTATAACAATCATAGGATTGGACTTTAACGAGTTTTAAATTTAAAACATTAAAATTTAAACAGATAGTAGTGCAACTCAAATATTTATAAATTTGAATTTTGACAAAACTCACCACATTGGAGTTATACAATATTTAAATGTAAAAAATTTGTAATTTTCATTTATACTTTTAGTTACATTAAATATAAATATTTTAAATTGCAATGATATTCATTACTAACAACTTGCTTTATAAGTAGTAAAAAAAAAATAAGTACTAATGATAAAAAACACACAATGCTTACTTTTGATTGCAAGTTATTTTTCTGTAATTAATAATTAATATTAGGGAGACAACATTATACTCTATCACATATTCATGCACAAAAATGCTGATACACAATCATACTGAAAAATTTCATATCATCTAGTTGTAGCTTATATTTATATATAATAATAATTGTAATTTCAACTTCCAAGCCTAATATAAATAAATAAATAAATAAATAAATGTTTTTTATGTATATTCAACCATTTTTTATTGTATTTCTTTAATGATTAAATTAACTCATTTCAGCTATATAACAAATAAAATATTTTATTACATTTTACTGTTGTCTGTTGCTTCACAGATAATTATGTTTGACAAACATTTTTTTTCTACAGTAATTTAAGATGATTACATTTTACAAAAGCAGTAAAATTAAAAAGAAAGTTATTGATCATTGGCAAAGTCAGCAGGATTCTTTCTCAAACTTTTATGATGAGCATTGACAGCCCAATCGTAGACAATGTAACCAACGATCATTGGTGGAACAATGAATGGTATATTAGAGGCTGTCCTTTTAATGGAATTAGGAATTCCATGAGAAATGATTCCTTTGAATGCTTTTTGTTCAAATGGAGACAATTTGGTAGTAATAACTCCACGAATATCAGTTTTCAGTTGTCCAAAATCTCCACCCATGCTCTGTAATAAAGAAATAATAAGTTTAAATAAAAATTTAGGTAGTAAACAAAAAAATATAAACTATTAGTGAAGTTAAAATAAAGAAGTACCCTAAGAAGAGTAAATTCGTATTCCATTTTTTAAGTACAAAATTTACTATACATGTAACAAGCAGCAATGACAATTTTATTACTGTTATATGAAGTAACTTGAACACTAAGTATAAATATAATTAGATACTAATTGTTAAACTATTTAGTCGAAAGTTACTGTATACTCATTACTGGACATTGAGACTAATAATACGATGATTAGACTCTGTAGACAGTTATGGAATTTAATAAAAAAAAAGAAACTTTTAAATATGCAAAACGAAAAAAGCATTCAACGACCGCAACCGTGATTGTCTAGGTCGTAGACAATACGGTGGACAGCGTAGGACACTTGATGAAGCTTAAAACAGTGCACCCTGTGCTAGTTTCTATGGAGCTTGGTATAAACATACTTATATAAACTACTTACGGTATTTTCTTGAGAATCGGGAACGTGTGAATTTGGAACGAGGACGAACAGGTACAGAGAGGAGAACGATTAAAATTACAATATTATAATTTATTAATTTACAATATCGGTACTCGTAAGTCAAGACGGCGGTGAACAGTAGCTAATGGCTATCAAATTGATATCGTGAAAAAGTCGAGCCCCGGATCAGCTGTTTACGAAAACAGTGCCCGTACGACGGGCCGTGCGGACGTGTCCCGGGTCACGGCTGCACTGTCGACAGTGGTTTTATCACGACACTGACGACGGCGACCACAGTGGACAACAGTTGTTACTACTCGCAGAGGCAGCTGACCAGACTATCACGCATTCACGCGCACGCCAGCGGATTGCGGTAGCGATATTAATGCGCGGGTGGGTAGAGGGACCGACTACGCGTCTCGCACAGGCGGCGGGAAGACGCAGTTCGTAATTCTGGTTCGGTTGGGCCTCACGTCCCGCGGTCGTTATGGCTGCTAATGCGGCGTATTTGGTTGTCCGCGCTCGCATAATTTTCGGACTCGCACACCATCGCCGGGATGTCACCACTGGCGGGATTACGAGAATTTGCCGGACGTTTGACGTAAGTGCAATGTAATTTAGTTTGGTGGGGGGAGGAGGGAAAGGAAGTAAAAATGTATTTTGAAAATAATTCTCGCGACTTGTACGTATATAAAAGGCAGCCTCTCTACAGTAGGTTGTAGGTTCCTGCCTATTTAATAAAATGGTATAATTTAATTTCGACTGCGCAGCATATTCGGAGAAATATTAACAGTCGGACTCTCATCAGCTGTCTGTAGTACACCGTGCACAGCTGTTGAACGCGTATTTCCGATCTTATTTACGAATTAAACGGAATTAACGATCACTGAATACGATTTATGAAGTTATACTCATAGCTCTACTTTGGCATTTTGGGGCCTGAGGCTAATTTTTTGGTTAGGGGCCCCTCAACATTAATTGTGGTTAGTTTTTTTGCTTGGTATGTCGTTTTTTATTTTAAATTTATTTTTGAAGATTATAAATAAATTATATCATTAGTCTATAAGTAATTTTTTTAAATCAGTTGTTATAATTAAAACGTATATTAGTGTGTTAGTATGTTACAGTAATGTATGGAGGCCTCTAATTATCTCATGGGCCTAGCCCGGCTAGCCCCTAGCCCCTCCCCCCCCATAAGTAGGGTTCTGCTTATCAGATGTATACAATATATTGTCCGCGGTTGTGTTAGGCCTCCTAATTCATGAGTAAATCCAATTAAAGTTTGAGAGGGATACACAGTAAACCTGGGATTGCTCTATATTTTACTGGAATTTTGCCTGTTGATACGTCGTATACATGTGTGGTGTTTACGATGTTTCAAGTACTCGTATTTCCTCATGTATTTTTACACACTATATTTTATTATAATATAACAGTGGTGTGCTCAGCTTTTTTGAAAGGGAAGAATAAAAGTTTTTGACTATTCTCAGACTGTGTTTTATACACATTAGTTATTGTTTTATCATATATTTTGTATATATAGTAATCCAAGGGAGATATGACACCTTCGTCCACCCCCCTCGTGAGCACTCCACTGATACCTAATATATATTATTCAAAATTATTTTTTCATAGTGATAATTAATTAAAAAATAGTTTTGTACCTCTTACGAAATATTAATCATAACAAAAATTAAAATTGGATTTACTTTATTTTTAGTTAAAACTATAACTGTTTTATTTAATTAGTTATTATTATAGGTCATTATTTACGATAATATTATTTGAGATGTAATTATTTCTTTATAAATGTTACACTTACAATAAATTAATACTTTGGTTTTGCTACGCTTTACAAACGCGTATAGGTAGCCAGTTAGGATATAATATAATACCTATGACAAAAGTCCCAGCTTACTTATCTATTCCAGAGCCGCCCTTGACACGATATAAGAGGGATATAAGTCTTAGTCACTTGTGACTTGATCACTTATATTTAGGTACCTACCTAAATCTATGGACTTAGATTTTATCAAACGGGTTAGAACATAATATTATATACCTATCAGTATTATTAATGCCCATATACTTATCGTCTAGATTAAAAATAAACAATTTGCTATCCATACCCCGCTCACCCACGAGTCACGAGACATTATTGCGCTGCGATGCATATTTAAAGTCTGGGGCCACTAGGGAAACCGTTGTTAAAAGACGTTGTCGAGAAGTTTAGTTCCAAATTCCAACCAACTTGGGCATAGCGTATTTACAAAATTACACATTATAGTTGTGTTGTAATTCCTCTACATATTACAATACGTCAATACTACATGGGTAAATAATAATATTATATATCATAATGTTATACTCATTGGTACAACTAGAATCCAAATCGTAGAGGTTCTTAAATTGTATTGCAGTAGAACACAGAACCGTGTTCACTCCTATCATCTCCCGACTTTCTCCACTGCATTCATATTAAAATGTCTGTTAAAATTTAAATATTATATAAATAAAAATATTCCCACTATTTTGGGTTTTTTAATTTTTTTTTTAAAGACCTATGGCTCGGATTTACGCGATGCTTTCTAAGCTACAAATATGTTTCAAGTACTCGGTATTATAATCACAGAATTTTTTTGGAGAATTTTTGAATTTTTCGCAGATTTTATACTTTTTAGGGTATTTTTTGACGTTTTTAATACATTATTGGCCTACTTCTCGTATTATGACTGAAAAAATTGACTTCGTTGAAATATACCTAAGTACTACATAGTAGTATTATAGCACTACATAATATAAATTATTCTCATTTTTAACTATTTTTAATTTATCAAGTTAATTGGCCAATACATTAAAAAAATTCTCATTATACAGCAGTGTAATGAAAACATAATTTCATTTTTTATTAATCTTTTAATAATAATTAATTTTTTGAGGGTATTTAAATCCAAGCCCTAATCATAATCAATACCTAAACATAATACATATACTTTGAAGTGTTGTGATTAATGCTGTAATATAGGACACTTATATATTGATAGCCGATTCGTACGTACCGGCATGCTGCACTTGTTAACTGCTGCAAGTGTTTTTTAGGATATACAGCTAGTTTGCTAGTTGAGCACCTATAAGAGAGAAAAGATGGGTGATTTTTTTTTAGTGGTGGTGTTCAGATTGATAATGTTTTGTCAATATTGGCGTTTCCAAGAAGTTATAATAATAACGATATCAGGCCATATTTATGCAAACCATCTATAGTTTTAAGTGTTCGGCTTAATCAACTAATTCAAATATATAGGTACATAATGGAGATATTGAAGTGAAAATCCTATCAATCATAAATCGATTTGGTACATGAGAAAAACAAATATTATTACTAATAAACAAGTATATTTTTATTCAATTATGATGTAAATGAATTATTCAATTTCACTACTCACGCCTACCACCTACGTTATGCAAAGATTATTTTTATTTTTATTATTTTTTTAAAATCGTTTTTGTAAAAAAAATATCGTGTATACATTCCGAGATACATTCTTATTTTTAAAATAATTGTAGATAGGTACTTATACAAGGTTAATCACCAGGCGCCCTTTTCCTCTTTTATAATCAAAATTTTTCTAATATATATTGAAGTGATTATTATTTATATGAACGCCGGATCCCTCGAAAGCCCAGGCCCCAGTATCATGAGTTCTTCTGACCCTCCTTGTGTGGGCTTTGCTGTTGTATGCTATTATTTAATTACTATAAACATTTGATTAAACATAATAATAACAACAAATTACTAAGTAGATAATATAGTTTTGATTATTGTATGTACAAATGTTAAATATTCTTCCGATTTTGACGTGTGTTTAAGACGTTTAAGTGGTATCATGGATAGCTTAGGTTCACAGCTGGACTGCTGAGTTAGTCCTATTCAGAGACGTGCTCAAACAAAGATTTTTATATTTTTGACGGACATTTTCGTTTATAAAAGGTTCTGTAAAAGGTTGCCATTATAGTTACTCGGGCAGATGAGGTAACCGTCAAATCAAGCATAAAATTCCGCATAAAATCGTCACGTTTATGGTTTTGAATAAAGAAATTAGATCTAAAACAAATATGAGAGTTAAATGTGGCTTCTATACTTAAAATCTACTTTGTGTTTAGGGATATCAATAAAGTTTTAAGTGTAATTTGAATCCCGTTTGATTTATACAAAATGTTATACAAGCGAATTGTCCATCTTGCTCGAATTAGTTCACAAAGCGATTTAACCTCAGATTTAATCGACTCAAATTAGCCTATAATCGAGGTCCACTAAAACTAAGATTTCATTTTTTCACGGGCAAAGACGGGTTATACTAAAATTAGATGTTGGTTCATCCGAAGTTAATAGCCTCAAAAGACGACTGTTTGCAATAAATATTATATCAATATATCACTTGAAACTTGGAAGGCGTTTATAGCTTAACATTTTTTCAACTCTTATAAAGAGTTGAAACGTAGCTCACGCATAATTTTTTTCCTGATTACAAAAAATGATTTTTTTTTTTTAATTTAAATACAGCTGATTACATATTATTCGATATTATATAACTGTTATAATTATTAGAAGAAATACAAACCTTTGATTCGGACAACTTTAGGTGAGACAGCTAGTTAATATATAATATAAATTATGGATATTAGTATAATTATATATAATAAATTTGTATATTTTAAGATAATAATAATAAAAAAAAAATAATAATAATACTCAGAATCATATTTTTTTCTCGGTGTGGGTAACTTTGAACTATATAAGGTTATTATTCAAAATTTTGTTTTATAAATATATTTTATATTATTTTATTTTTAACAAGATTTTGCTCAATCTATCGCATTTGTATACACCATTTACAAATTGTATACAATATCATAATAAGTACCAGCTATATGGTAATGCATAAAATATATTTGAAAAGTCGATAGTCGTTCATGCCTTCATGGTATCATTCTTTTCGTTAACTGTAATAACTGAGAAGGCGTAAGCAGTGTTGGAGACTTGAATGGATGAGTAGATAGAAAACCGTTTGAAATATTCTTATAAGAGTAGTAAATAGAAAAAAAAATTATTTAGCTTTATATATAGTAGGTTAAATAAAATAAAACAATCTGTATTTACCTAGTGTATTTATTATTTTAAAAAATGTATGTAAGTGTTAATTTTATAAATGTAATATGTATAAATAAAATGTATAATTATTTTGAGACAATTCAAGTAATATGCAAAACAAGAATATATTACATTAAAAAATAAATATATTTAAATAAAAAGTGGAATTAATTAATCAGAATTATTAACCTTAGGATGTTAACTAAATATATTGATAGAATATAATTTAGTAAAAATGTATTGATTCAATGATGTATTTAAAAAAAATTGCAAGTATAAAGTCATAAAAAATGCATTGCCACATTGGTGTCAAGATCCTAATATTTAATTTATGTTGGTATTTTGTTTTATTTGTGACCGTTCTATACGATAGACCAAAAAATGCATGCACTGTATTGTTGTTGTTTCATAAATAATACTGTTTGATTTTGCACTTACCCACATTTCCTTTAGTTTTTTCTATTGTTACAATTTTATAAATTTGTGGAATTTTTTACCTCATAGACAACCCTTGCAATCCACATGACCGGTATGTGTAACACGCAACTCGACCGGTGCGTACTGTGTATATATCGTACGACGTACTGACTTGTGACTGGGAGAGAGGTTCAGGGGGTCGCGCTAGCGCGCTATCGGATCAATGTTAAGACCCATGTTTGGGCGTTGGTTTCATTCCTTTATATTATGTATCTACATACACATAACATCCTAGCCTCCATAGACTTATTGTACCTATCCCTGTTAATCTGTAAAAAATATAATCATTGATTAAACTAAATTCGGCGAGAATAATAAAATTTTATATTTTTACGATTCACTATTTTTTTTCATATCTAATAAATTAGTTATTACTTTCATAAATAACAATTTTACATGATATTATATTGTTTACATTTTAATCTGTTTTATTGTCTCAGAGGGTTCCAACTTCCAATGGTTTAATTTGGTAACCAATTAGGTTTTGTTTTGATTTTTAATGTAAGTAACTAGTAACATAACTTTTGTTAACTTCTCGATGTCTTGTGGAGTAACAATATTTTTAAAAGAACCTAAAAGTATATTTATATTTTTTCATACATTATACTTTTATTATACTTTTTGAAATTTTCCAATCTAAAATACAGTGTTAAGAAAGTCAACTCGAAAATGGAATTTAATTTTTGTTCATATTCAATGAATAAAAAACGTAATTGTTTACTTTTTTTTATGGTGTTTGCCCACGTTCTTATAATAACATTGTATCATTCATCTGGCCGTTTTATCCAATATAATCATTGTTAGGTAGTGGAACGAGGTATCAAATATATTGAAATCAAAACCTAGTAAAATTTAAAGCTAATATGAATAAATATATATTTAAAAATATTTTTGTTAGGTTTGGTAGTTGTTGTTGCTATGTTATAGTTTGAATTTAAATTTAAATTTAAATTTAAACTTAAATGTTTAAAGTCAAAATTGTCCTGCCCATTTTATGCAGTTATTTCTATTGTGTTAATATAGATACATTAATGTACCTACATTATATAAATATACAAATAAATACCAAAGTATTTTTAAAACGGTATAAACATTAAGAAAAAATCATATATTGTATCATAATATAATATTGTGAATTTGTCGACACAACCGTATAGATAAAATGCCGATACAATAACATAATAATACTACTATTTACATTTCAAAAAAGGAATTTCATACGAAAAACTTATATCATTGAAATTTCTTAAAAATATGAATTTCATTCACGATTAGGTTATATTTGATATAGATGAGTGACGTTAACGAAAAGAATACTTTCCAAACACGCTGCTAAAATGCAGATTTAGAATATTATGCTTCTATATCAAATAATATTGATGACATATTGATTATTTATACAAATTTAGAAGCGCATGAAACAATAGTAAGTATTTTAAAATACATTTTACATTAAAACATTTTCATATAATAGTTCATTAGATCTATGTAAAAATGATTTTGATGATTTGTTGTGGGATATAAAATATTAATATTCGACAGAATTTTACATTAAAACTTTTAGAGAAATTTAAAATTATCTCGCAGTCGATAGGATTCGAACCTACGCTCCCAAAGGGAATCTGATTTCTAGTCAGACGCCTTAACCGCTCGGCCACGACTGCTTGCTAATTTTTTATGAAAAGTTAATACATCCAACTCCGATGTCATATGTACATAACCATATACAATGTGTAGTAAGACATTCACTAAACCTGATCAGGTTTAAAATCTATAAAAAAAAAGTAAATACTAGTTAATAGTTAAGTTATAAAAATTACACGGATAATAAATAATCAAAGATTTACTTTTTACTTATGCCTGAAAGTTCTCAAAAATAATATTTTACAAGAATGTACAGCTTTGCTGTTGGTAAAGTACTGCTAGTGTCAGTAGGTGTCGCATGGATAGTGTTCAATTTGAATTAAATTGTATAATAATATTGTTATTCAAAAACATTCTGAGAGAAGATAGTATGTCAGTTAGCCTATACTTTAATAATATACCTATTTAAATTATAACAAAATAATTAAAACTGCGATTCTTCATTTAAATGTCTCATTTTGTCCAAGTTCAACTTAAAATTTCTTTTTAAAAATCTGTGCTTACATATTTTTTAGATTTTTTGGTGGCGGGTGATGGTATATACTTATGAAAAACTTAGTTTTAAATTTTCAATCGTTATTTATTAAAAACTGAATAACTATAAATTGTCGTAATCTTATTGATATATTTATAATATATACGAATATCTAATTGAATCTCCGTTAAAAAAAATCAAAATGTTTTATCGAATTGACTGTTGTCTAAAGCGAAAATGCTGTCATTTTGACAGTAGGTAGGTATAGGAGTGTAGAATATAAGTGATACATGAGATTTAATGGTCTTAGGTTTTTGTTCCAGACATCAATTTGAGTATTCAAACTTATGGAACCAAAGCAAATCATTAAATTTTCTTCTTTTTTTTCTTGGAGTTTAATATCAAATTCCATTGCTTATTATTCCAGAGATAAGTTTATTTTATTTGTTTTGAATAAGTACAATTTTGGTTATTTGAATAGTTAGTCGAAGGTTCCAAATAACTGAGCCATAATCTAAAATCGAACTAACTTGAAAAAAATATAAAATTTAGATAGAATTTAGTTTTTTTAAATTCTGAGCAGTTGTGACACAACATAACCTATAGGCAGTAGGGTGGTCTATAGGGCCATATTGATTATTGGATGACGAATTCATTTGATTACAATATACCTAACAGCTGTTAGGTCAGAACAATTCATTTTATAAACACATTTTAAATTTTATTTTCCATGAGAAAAAATTATCTGAGCATTTTTCAGCGTTTACGCTTAGGCAGTTATTGTAATTTAACACAATCATATAAATTTAGTAGGATTGGCAAATAAAGTTTTAGGTCGTCTGCAAAAATTATAAATTGACAGTTTTAAAGATTATATTGGTAACGTCATTATAATGTTGTCAAATGTTTATAAGAGAAAATCACACCTATGCATCTTTAATTTTTTGTAACTCTTATAATAACAATATACATATGAGGGACCCAAGCTTTTTGACCTAAAGAACAACATTTCTAAAACATTTGTAAAATAAAAACTAAAAACATTTGGAAATTTGGAATTTCTAAAAATAATTCAAAATTAGTCAAATTATTTAAAAAATATTATCATGTTGTATATATAAAATGATATAAAATGTTAGAAAATGATAAACGTTTGGTAAAAATATCAAGTATCTACGGTTGTCGGTTATTGGTTTTTTAATTATTACAATGAATAAGAAAAACGTTCAACGAGAATTCGTTAAATTACGGCTGCATATCTCCAATGTTGAACTTCAAATGCTCATAAAAAATTATTTTTACTTTTCTGTAAATTGTATTTATGTAAGAATACTTATGAGGAACCTTGTATTAATTTTTCAAATTTTATATATAATTGAAAATTGTTTATGAATATTTAACTCAAAATAATTTGCAAATTTTCGTTATTTTGATACATTTAGCCAAAAATCGTGAAAGATGTATCTATAACGTTAAATTTTTTTTTAATTTACTTGTACAACAATTTATGATGTTACATATAACTTAATACGACTTAACCTTGCAGTACATTTTCAAGTTATTTGATCAAGAACATTTGTTTTAAGTAATAATTAAAAAATATAATAAATATCCGTACTTTTTTATACCTATAAAGTGTTTGGCACGACAAGTGTGTCGTATAATACATAATATAAAAACTAAATTAATTTGCCAAAAACCAAGTTGTTATCTGGTTTTTTTGTATCAATCGATGCCCGTTTGTACCTAATTTGTTTTGGGTTTTCCTTACGATTTTGAAAACTACCAATTTTCAATTTTAATGTTGAGAACAGAAAAATGACACACCAGAAAAAATTTTAAAGTTATAATGGAAGCGTTAAATATTTATAAATTTTAAAATATATTTGTAGACAAATAAATATACCCCTCGTTCAGAAGTCAGAATCTAATAGTAACCTAACCTAACAAGGTTTTTTGAATTATTTAATATAAAAAAAGCGGGTAAGTGGATGTCGCTCTGCTGTACATTAGGTGGTGGGGTGGACCTCTGACTAGGGTATGTTAGATTTGAATGCAATGATAGGTATCGTATACGAAAAACGATTCTGAACGGAGATGATTTGTCTGCAGTCTAGGATATATTATACTTAAACATTGTCATATTATGTTCTATTTTTAAACAAATATATTATTTTTCAATTAGGACGCATTTTGAAAAAGGCATGAAAGCAAAAAAGCAATTTTTCCAAAAACATTGCATGTATAGTTATCATAATTCATATACCTTATATTATCTTAGATATACATATACCTACCTGATTTCATAAAAATTTAAAATTCAAACGCACTTAAAATTTTTCCTATAATGATGTTCGAGTTTTCTCTATAGCTACTTGAAGGAAAACTAATAGAAAACTTAGTGTTGTATTTTTAATCCTTAGTTATTAACACAAAAATTTTTATGATTTTTCAACTTCAAAATTACTTGCAAATTTTCGCGTTTTCGACAGATTTCGTAAAAATTTGAAATATAAACGCTTATAAAAAAAATTGTGACTTACGATTTTTAATTTTTTTAGCTACGATAAGAACAACTTATAAGGAACCTTGTATTAAATTTTCAAAAAATTTTCAAAAAAATTGAAAATTTCAGTGGCCTATAAATAACTCAAAAAAAGTCAAAAATTTGTGAAAATTAAACTGTATATAGATAACACTAACATAACATTTAGTATACACATTTGGTGAAAATGTCAAGTATTTAGAGTGATTAGTTTTTGAATTACAACCATATAAAAAAATCGATTTGGTCAAAAACTGGTTTTGCGTAAAAATTCCCGTTTTTCTGTCATTTTTTTTTTGTTTTTCTCGAATTTTTTGAAAACTGTTGGAAAAAGTTTACTTTTGACCTCTACAATGCACCAAGGATATTCACTTTTACATCGGAAGCCACCCCCAAAGTTTGAAATTGAAGCATTATTTTGACTAGTTATGCTGTACACAGACACAAAAAAAAAAAAACACACATCATTGTAAAATCAATACATTTATCACTTCGTTCAGAATCTAAAACATTTATTACATAAAATAGATCAATTTGATAATTTATTGTAGTTATATAATATTATAAAAATTAAGTATATGAAATATAGTAATATATATATATTTACTATAAAAATGTATGAAAATAAAATGTATAATTGAACTAATAATACTATATATAATATATATAGAACTAACCTACGTAGGTACCTTTTTTCCGTGTTGGAACTTACATACCTGTGTAGGAATTAACGTAGTATGTAATTCTTTACCGATTAATCTCGTGAAGGAACTTACGATTCTTCATATTTTTATTCATATCATGATTCACGATATAAAATTTCCAAAATTATATTCAATTAGTTTTATTTGAAAAAAATAACCTTGATGATTTGTAAATGATGATTAATTTTAAATTATAAAATTAAAATTTTTCCTCCTATGATTTATTAAGGGAATATATTAAAATTTATTCGCAGTCGGTAGGATTCGAACCTACGCTCCCAGAGGGAATCTGATTTCTAGTCAGACGCCTTAACCGCTCGGCCACGACTGCTTGATGTCAAGATTGTAAATGTAAATACATCTAACTTCGTTATGTTTTATGTAGTTATGTCCATCTATACCGTTATATAAAATCATACATTTTCTTTTGCCCTGTAATTTTAATAATATAAATTAGTACACACTCTTGTATTATTATCTATACCTACCCAAAAAAGTTAGCATAAAAGTTAAAGTATTCATTTTAGTTACCTACTTTAAATTATTTAGTAAGTATAAAATAATTTTTTGAAATATAAGTTATAACTTATAAGTACCTACTTAAAAATAATTTCCTAAACATTTTTTTTTTAAATACCAATGTTAAATATTTGTAGCAAAATATTGTTTGCTTACCTAATGTTTGTGTGGAATGTACAGAACTCTTATTAATTTATTATGTATCAATATTATCAAAATAGGCCAGTTTTCGTTCAGATACATCCTTTTTATTGTTATTTATAACATTTTAAATCTGTAATGAAAATGACTATAATAAACTATTTTATTACTATTCATTAAGAATATGGATTAGGTATATATTGTAATATACAATTTACAATAAAAATATCTAAAGAAATGTATTTTAAGAGTTATATGCTGATGCCAAGACCTGAGTTAAAGATGGTATTTCGTTTTTGACGAGATTCCAATTTTTCAGTTATAGAATTTTAGTTTTTGTCTTTTTGATGGTAAATATTTTCTTCTTCAGAGATAATAATATCTCTGCATCTTTACATTTTAAACCGAAATAATTATAATTTTAAATTCTCTAGAATCTAGAGTAAATAATTGTATTGTATAAGGAACTTTCCCGCGTTAAATTCACCGACGGAATTAATAATATCGACCTTATCCAAAAAAGAACGAGCTATTATAAAATAATTCAGGAGAAAATTGTTGGGTATAGAGCATAAAAACATTTTAACATAAATGAAGGTGTAATTTTATTAAAATTACTTTTTGAACGATTAAGACGTATTTCATTTGATTTCAATAATAGCGCGGTGAATCACGATCACCTAGAAAAAATCAATTTGATAATAAAATAAACAACATTACATTATAATATTTTTTAATATTGATAAAAATGTATGCTATAATCATAATTATTAACATTGACCGTATAATTATTATTTATTGTAATAATTTTTAGTCCATCGCGATTATTATATTCTATAATATCATAGTATCATTATTCATTATTCATTAGTGTCATTCAATCGTACTTTCTTATTTTTATAATGTGAAATATAATATATAGATATATTATTGAAGTATTGTTTAAAAATGAATTGTATCTAATCTGTGTGCATTATTGGTCAGTAAATAAATCGCAATACAATTACTTCGAATATGAACGTTTGAGGTAAATAGTAAATACTAAATTACAAAAACACAAAACCACAACTGGTTTCAATGTCCACATTTGGATGTGATGTCATATTAATGTAATGCGTCGAGGTCAAGTACCTAGTACATTATTCCATTCCACAAACTGCGTCTGCACCGTTTAGTATGATATAGGTAGTAATGTAGTATGATACCTACATGATGTATTCAAAATGTACATTTTGCATTTCGAAGGCGTCATAATATCATACTGCTCAAGCCTCAAATGTACACATTTTCTTGGAAATAATTATACTTATTCAACATTCTATCCTAATTAAATGTGGATTTAGTGTAAGCAATAATGAATATTATCTGTTGATAAGGTCATATATTATACAATATTTACCTATATATTTTATTATATATGTAAATTTGGAGGCTTGAGGATCATAGGCATAGGGCTAAGTTTAATGATAGAAAATATGGTGGAGATCCATAAAATATTATCACAAACCATAATGTGGTAATAATTGATAGGATTAACTAACAATTTAAAATTCCAAAACATTTTATATTCTATATATTAATTTACTATATTTTGTTCTATAAGTCTTATGAAAATTGAATAAGAATATATTATATGTTGCCATGTTGGCATTGTGATTTGAGACAATATATATTGAGTGCATTATTGAGATCTTCTTAAGAACATGTTATATGACGTATTCGATAAACCTAATATCTACAATAATCTATTTTGAACTAAAATAATTTATTCACCTTCCAAGTACAGGATCTACGATCTACTCGTAGTATATCTACACCTTTATATAATCAAATGTTAATATACTGTCATTTTAATTTAAAAAAAAATTATTCTACAAAATACAAATAAACAAAATAAGTTGGATCATTACAATATATTTTAATTTTTATATCCATTTAAATCATATAATTTTATTTATTTAAAATGAAACTATATATATATGTTTATTAATGATCATTCTGGATTAAGCTTAATACGAAATATTATGGCAGCATTCAATTTTACTATAGGTGAGAGGTAACTGCAGTAAACAATTAAACAATTTCAATTTAAAAATTGTTCTTGTGTTATGTATAGGTACATATATTATATGTAATAATTATTACATTAAATCAAGGCGTAGAAACTTTAAAACATCACAAATTGTATTTTTAGCTTTAAATATTGTTTACTGTTTAAGTATAGGACTTATTGTTCTTTAATAATAACAATTTTACATTAAAAACTAGTACGTGTTTATAGAATTATCTTTAGCGTCGAATTTTTATACTGGCATTACATTTGATGTTCAGTTTTTGGTGATTTTCCAAAAAATGTGTAATGTGTAAATAGGTAACTCAATAATTATACAAAACGCATAAGTAAGTTTGAAATCTACTTTATTTTAAATTATATCTTAACACTTTTACTTTTTATATAGATTCTAATGATTCTATCATATAGTAACATACAAATCTATGGAGACTAAACAATCATAAAGTTGTTAGGTAGGTACCTGTTATAAGTTATAACACATAATGTACTCATTTACATTTTATAAAGTACAATATTATATAATTTATTAAAAACAATTCCATCGTCGTATCATTCATATCTAGGTACCTTTAGTTTTAATATTTATGAACCAACGTGCATGCAAACTGCGTACGGACGTAACTACCTAACATAGTTTGCATTTATTATTGTTTATTTTTATTCAATCGGTTATCGTTATATCTATTAATAATTTTATTAAATTAATAAAATTTTAGTATGAAAAGGATATTAATACATCGGTGCAATAATTTTAAAAATCCATATATAATATATATGTATAAAGATATTTTTTTTAAATTTCAAGGATTGAAATAAAAGTCATGGATTAATTACTTACGAAAGTTAAAAATCAATTTCCACTTTATCTTTTAAAGTTAATCCAAATTCCAAATAATGTCATATCTATTCTATAATTATAGATTTGTCACTTTCTAGTCGATAGTAATTTTTAATTAAAAATGTTGTTCTAATTAAAAATGAATACCTATGTATTTATGCAATTCTGCAATTTATGGATTCAAGTATCCAAAAGCTTGATGTTATATTTCAAACGCTAGGCCCTATCTTAGTTTATTAATATTAAGAGTATCGGTGGTGGATAATTATTTTAATCGAAAAATACTAATCTATTTTTCATCATACTGATCGACATAGTTTTGCGATAATATTTTTAAAAACTTATTTGAATTCGTTATTATGTCTATTTAAGATAAGTCAGTTTATTTTACTCTATTTTACCTCCCCAGCAGCTATAAATTTAGTTTGAATATCTTTAAATGTTCAAACGTTGATTACTTAGAATTTAAATCAGAATTCTTAAAATGTGGATTGATCGATCTCAAGCAGACATTATATCGAGTTCAGATCAGTTTTTAGAAATATTATCGATATTAGGCCGATGATGGGTAGGATGGATAACAAGTAAATATTATAAATGAGCATATTACTAAATTGTTTGTCATTTATGCGCGCAACGCCGAGGTTTGTGTTTGTGACTTGTACAGTTGTACATGCGTGTGCGGGAGCGCTTCACTATTTCTTTTATATAAAGTTACACACACTAATGTTCACTTATACACTACACTTACTACGTACACATTTACAGAACCCGCATGAATGTAATTTGAAAATTGTCTATTGACTATTTCGAACTCCTTAAAAACTGTTTGCCACTTATCCCCTTAATATCAAGAGTTAAACCACATATGGGGGGGGGGGGGTATAGCCTGTATTTTAAAATAAAAAATGTTTCAGTTCTCATACATGGACAGAAGTTTGGGAGGCCTAACATAATTCTGGATAGATTATAATCCCTTTAGACTTCTTCTATTCTACGCCTATAGGGATTTGGCGTTATAGCTAATAACTTGGGTATAAACTTTGATATTGATACTTATGTATGTTTTATATATAGGTTTTTCTTGATAAATTAAGTATTGAGGTATTGAGAAGTTGTATGTATGTCTGAAAAATTATTTATCGACAATATTTTAAAAGAAACTTAGACAAATTGAACATTTCTCATACCTACCTATAAATAGGTCATGTGTCGAAATGCCATGATTTTGTTTTTTATTTATATATTATTGACATTAATACAAATGTATTATGACTTAAGATGTTGATTATTTGTTTGTTTTTAAAATATATGTACACTCAGTCTCATAAACACAGGAAAATTGTATTTAGTACATATTAATATATTATATACTTTTTATGGATTATATTTTATTTTCTTATATATTTATATAGGATAATACGTTAGGTGCGGTTAATTAGTAGCATTTTAATTTATTGCATTTTTTCAGGTTGTGCAGCGATGCCGTCGTCATCATTGCAAACGATGGTCTAGCTCAATTTCTACTACGTTTTTGGTTGATGAAAATGAAGGAAAACAAATATTAAAACCTTCATATGATAAGTCAGGTAAAATAAACACTAACAATTATTTATTATAAAGAGGTATTAAACCTAGATATGTATAAGGTTGGTCACCATATTTTGTATTTTTTTTTTATAAATTGACCATAAAAAAATAAGAACACTTCTGACCCATAAACTGGCCTGTGCATATGCCATATATATACTATAACATAGTATAGGTACTTAAATAATATTATATGGTGTACAATGCACCCAACTACCCTAGGTAGAATTTAGAATTTTACCATCACATAGAACTTTTTTTTATATATTTTTAAAGGAAACATATTATTATAATAATACCATTTCTGTAAACAAACATTTCTTTCGAGGAGATTATGTTTTTTATGAATTAAATGAATGGTATAATGTTATAATGGTATAATGTTCTCTTATAACTAGAGTTAGGATGTTGATGACCTAAACACACACACACACAAATGTCCTAAAAAAAATGCAAAAAAGCCCTAAAAAAAGTGCAAAAATGCCCTGAAAACTTCAAAAAATGACCTTAAAAATTATCTGAAATACTAATTAAGTAAGTGAAAAAACTTTTTTATAAATAATAATTTTCATTAGAGATATGGGTATAAATAAATTTAAAATTTATATTTAATTAATATTAAAATTATTTTTTACTAATAGTTCAAATCCAAAGTTAGATTTTAAATAAATTAAATTTGTTTCCAAACTTGAGTGTAACATTTGCTATAAAATCTATAATTTGTGAAAAATGCCCCACATTGTATAAAAAGTAAAAAAAATGCCCTAAAAGATGAAAAAATGACTTAAAAATTTTTAAAAATGATGTTAAAAAACAAAAAAAATACATTTATAGCTAAAAATGCAAAAAATGCAAAAAAAATGCAAAATAAAATAGAATATTCTGCATCAAGGGAGCATGAAAATTTTTTTTAGCTAGGATAGCATTGTACAGAATAAAAGGAAAAAAAAATGCAAGTCATCAACATCCTATTATATAACTCTACTTATAACCCACATATCCTTTTTATTAACATTTATGTTCATTTTATCACATAAAAACATTTATATTATTATTCTTTATATTTGAATAGTTGATGCTAATAAAATATACTTATCTACCTATCGTGTTTTGTTTTTAGTTAAGTAAGGTTTTACCTAAAAGTTAATTAAATAAAAAAAATGCTAAACTTGAGAATTCTTTTAAAACTAATTCAAAACTAATTAGATGTTAAATACATTTATATTCATTTATATATTGTTTAATACTTAGTTCATTGTTATTTGTTACTTTTTAAGTATAGCAGTAGAAAAAAACTTTTGATATACCTACCTACCTACCTGGTTGAACAGTAGGTAGATTATTATTTTATTATAAGTATTGGCAATTAGGTATGAATAGTATTATAAATTATTATCATATTACATCTTAAATAGTTAGTTAGGTATTATATATTTAATTAATTTTACAAAGCTTTAATTTCTATTTAAGTGTAAATAAAAATTATTAACTATTATCTTTTTGGAATTATATTCAGCAATAACAATTACATTTTTTTAGAATACTATTTCAATTTATGTTGATCAGTGATTGTATTAATATGTTATTAGGTAGGTAATGTTCTTCTTTCTATCATAAAGTTAATTTTTTTATTCGATTGAGTAGGAATAGGAAAGCTTTAGATATTTAAGATTCTGAACGAAGCAATGAATGTGTTGAATTTACAATGAAGTTTTTTTTTGTGTATCCATACATAATTAATAGTGAAAAATTGCTTCAACCTTCAACTTGAGGATATTTAAACGATAATATAGCAATAAATAGAAAAATAAATTTAACAGAAAAATGAAGTGTCAGTTTAATACTTTAATTTACTATTACGCCTTTTTTGAAAATTAATTTTAGATTAGGTAATGGTTATTCTTTAAAAAACATATTTCAAGTTAATTATGTTATGTCATTATACTCGCCCACCCTATATTTTCAAGATGTAGCAAACGCTACACCTAGTAATAGGGTTAGACGCCACTGTAGGTATACATGGATATTATGTGAGTGCAACAAAAATGTTATGTTAGTATTAGGTGGGTATGAATACTTTTGTTTCGCGCCCTCCATATTTCGAAGTAATTTATGCCTCTGAAAAAAGTAAAATATAAGGATCTTGTTTATTACCTACATATTATTATAAATGAAAAGCTTTATCTAAAAAGAATGATTAAAATTTAAAGATAAAATTGAAATCTAAAATAATATTGTTTAGTAATTAATAAAGATGTGTGTAACTATGATGTACAATTATTTGATATATAATTACTAATTATTATTTTTAAATAAAAAAAAAAATATTATATATTTAGGTGGTAACCTAGACTTAGAAAGTATATATGTGTATAATTTTAAACATAAAACATAATATATTTTTAGAAATACTTATTTTTCTCCAGAATTATTTTAATAATCTTGTATAACAAAAAATAAATATATTTTTATTTTCCAATCATTAAAAAATATTTAACTTTTTATAATGCTGGTTAAATAAAAATCAACTGGGTTTTATTATTAATCTTATTTACCATTTTAGCTTTTTGCATTTTGTCAAAGTTTGAACTTCAAATATAAATAATATAAATAAAACCTATAAATTATAGCTAAGCACAATATTACCTATAAATTTATAGGTAGGCACAATAAGCAGGGGTGGCCAACGTGTGGTTCTCGTCATAGCAGTCAAAGTGTTTTTTAAAAAAAAAATTAATTTTTACTTACCAAAAATAAAATAGATGAAATTGTAAAAATTATAAAATGTATTTATAAACATTTTGGCTCTTGATATTATTGTATTTACTTTTGTGGCTCTTCGACGTATCCATGTTGTACATCCCTGATATATTATATATATATATATATTGTACCTATTATGTATATTTAACTTTTTAATTAGCTATAATAACAAATTGTAAGGATCCTTTCATTTTAATTTTCAAGATTTTTGACAGAACAAAAAATGTTGTTGACAATTATAGAAAAACACTAAAAAAATAATAATTTCAGCTCTATAAGCTTAAAATATTTTGAAAAATGGCCCATGAACATAAACAATAATTATTGACATTTCGTAGACATGTCAGGTTTCTAAGGTTATTTTGTAAGTTTGTTAATAACATAAAAATAAGAATATATATATTTAGCTAAAAACCTATCTTCCATAAGAATTCCCGTTTAAATGCTTTATTTAAAGCTTTATCTAAACTTTAAATACTAATATTAAGATAAAACATTATACAACTAGCACAAAAGATTGTATTTAAACATTGAACGTGTTATTTACAATCAAAATGTTGAAATCATTTGTTTTTTAAATTTTTATTTCAAGACACATTTGTATGGATAAATAACATATAAGCAGGTACCTTTAACATTTTTTTTGTATTTACAAGTATTAAAAATGTATCAATTAGCTATATATATGTAGTATATTATTTAGATAAGCAATAATTATGAAACATAATAACATAGTATTATGTACTTTATTTAATCTTAATCATTTATCTAGCTAAGCGTGCCATATTGATTGATATTAATTTTTTTTTTATAATTTCAATAATTTTGGCAATTTGATCAAAATAGAACGGTTTTTATACAAGTAATATCTGATCATTAATATTATAGCTATAATTATAAAGTGTATTATATTCAAATGATAATAATAAAATTCAAAGAATTTTTTGAGGAAATCGATCATTAAAGTTTTAGTTATTTTTGTCATCTAATACTTCAAACTCTTCAAATTCCATGTCAAATACTGGTATGGTACTCATTTTCTTTCGAATTACTACTAAAGCTTTCCATGACATATCGTCAGAAGATGCACTTGAAAGCTTTGATAAATTGTCATCTGTTATTTGTGGACTTGATGTTCCTCGTTGTTCTTCATCTTCTTCTTCTTCTTCTTCTTCTTGTATTGCTTCTACTTGTTTTTCACCTCGTTTGGACTCTTCTATCAATTCAATTCTACTTCCACAACTATTACTTTTTACTAGTCTAAGCTTTACATTTTCTTCTTTTTGATGTCTTATTTCATCCATAATGGTCATTGTCATAGGACTACATACAACTCCTCTGGTGCTGGATATTACCTTACCACCATAATAAGTTACGCTTGTACCAAATTTTCTGATTTTGTTAAGTATTTCAGCTGATACTGGTCTTCCAACTATTTCTACGGTTGTTTTGTCTGTTATGTAATCTTCGTCGTCACTACTGTACCCGTCTGCTCGATGATTTGTCTCAGATGATTCTGTGTCAAAGCTCGCTTCACTCCCAACTCCTGACGATATGCTTCCACTATCTGTCCATCTATTATGTATACTTGTCCCCATATCAACAGACACACATTTTTTAAGTTTTGGTTTATATGTTTCTGGAATAACTCGTATTTCTTGCGTTGGCCTTGGTCCTGTTTTTGGATTTTGATTATTCATGCTCGGCGGTAATGGTATTTTCAATTCTTTTTGAAATAATTGTCTTGTACTTAGTACTTTATCTGGATCTGGTAGTTCATTATCATTGAGTTTTTTATTTGGCTTAAGTGGGTGATAATAAAAATGTTTTTTCAATGTATCTGCGTGTGATTTATTTTCTTTATGGATAAGGAAGTCCATTGATTTAGGTCTTTCAAGTTTTTTCGGTTCTTCAATATCTGCACATAAATCAGATTGAGATTTATATTTTATGTTTTTGTTGGATTTTGTGGAATCTTTTTCAAGAGTTAAATTGACAGTACTGCTATATTTTTTGGAGGGGGTTGTTTGTATTATTACTGGTTTTTGTTTTATGTTATTTTTAAACAAATGGTTTTCTGATGTTGCTTTTATTAATGTTGGTGGCTTGTTTAATAATATCTCAACAGGTTCATCTTGCAGATTATATAAACTTCTAGACCTGGTAACCACTTCCTTGTGGATTTGTTGATTTTCTGGTTCATAAGTCAGCTGCTCCTCTTGATAAGTTTTCCAATTAGATGTGGTTGGCATTTTGTACATTAAACGTTTTTCGTCTGCTTTTTTCACTATTTCAGTTGATTTGAATTTTTCTTCAATTACCTTAGCATTTTCATTAGACTTAACATTATAATTTCTTGCTTCTGTTATATCTTCACCTATTGTAGTTTGTAAAGTGACTTGATGCTTAGTAGCATTCTCATCTACACATTGAAATCCAGTTATATTTAATGTTTCAACTTCTGAACTACAAGTTACATATGCACTTTGAGTTGACTCTGTACTACTTTCGTTGGTATCAGTCGATTCTTGATTTATTTTAACATCAGATGAAGTTATCATCTCTCGGTAACTTTTCCCAAATGGTCTAGTAGTTGAGTTATAAATTTCATATCGGCTTGTACATCGATTACCTTGACCGACACGGCTGAAACGTTTTGCCAATGGAGCATTCTGTAACAAATGTTTTGAAAATTAACTAGTGTTTTTTAACAATATAATTTTAAAATATTCATGTAACACATAAAATAACTTTATTTTAAAATTTTAAAACTTGTATGATATGTTTATAATTTTTATATTAATTCATCTTTAATAATAAACCATTTTCATAATGATCCATTGGTCATTTGAATTTCAATAAGAAAAGTTATGTAAATTGCTTTATATTGCATTTAAATTCTTAAGTTTCTAAACAAGAATAACTTACTTATTCTTTTTATGGTATATATTATAAATCTAAATGTAACTCGAGGAACAGAACATTATGATATTTATGGTGAAAAAGTTTGCATAATATTATATAATCAGTGTCTTATGGCCTCTTATGGATATTATTTTCATGTTATTAATGTTTTTTGGTAGATGTGTGAATACATTTAAAAAAATGTCCTTTAAATTAAATACATTTATTATGGTGTCAAAAATCTAATCTAAAATACCGACTGATAGAAAGGGTTATATTTGACGTTTATGTAAGATAAATCAAAGTCATAGTAATATATTTTAAATACAAATATAACAATAAATATAATTAATTATTAATTATCTGCATTGTTGAATATGGAGCACAATTAAACAGTGCATAATTATTTATGCAAGTGAAACTATAACTTTTACATTAATTTAATCTATTAATAATTTTTGATTACCTCATTTGGTATATATTGTCTGAGCTTTGGCCGTGATGTTGATGCTGATCTAGCTCTACACCTTGGAACTACTTCCATTTTTTTCTTCTTTGTTTCGTTTTCCAACTCTTTCAGCATACGGCTAAAATATACATATTTATTAATCAATGCAAACAAAACTTATTTTCTATTTTTTCAACATATATTTTTGTATCATTTAAATGTATTATTTAATTTCATTCAATTTTATTTAAAAATTTGACCATGAAGATTTGCATTCATTTTCCCCTAAATCATTGATTATATAATAATATTATATAATCAATGCCTAAACCAAAAAACAAAAAGATCTATTAATAATAATTTAACTAATTGTTCTCCTATACTAATAATAAACTGTGTTACCTTATAGTAAGAAGTGGTGGTGTTCTATACGGTGTCTTCAATCTCACCCTAGGTATTAGTTCTTGGTTAGGCTTTTGGTCCCAACAGAACCGATGGAAGAACTGTTCATCCTCATCATCTGCTCTAGTTGAAAATCCTCTTGGGTTATTTTGTATATTCCTGTAAAAATATATAACTTTATATAATAATTTTTCAATTTTATATATTATTGTGTTGATTGTTTATAAATTAATTAGATACTTAGTTTATTTTGTATTAATAAAAAATATCTTATGCATTACCACCACAAAGATATTTCAAGTAATAAGTAGTACTTAACATTATATTTTTCTAATTTTTTTAATTTAATTTAAATTGTTTACAATCTATACAGTTAATTTGTACCATAAGCAAATTTTATAGTTAATGATTAGTGACAGTAGACTATCATGTATCAGCAGTGCCATCCGACTAGGTATATTTTAGGTATTATTGTATATTGTGTATTTTATTTTATTTTTGATAGAGACTGTTTTTTTAGTCTCATTTGTACATTACTAGGAATTGAGATAGAGGATAGTTGTTTGATTAATGTTTAACCAGTTAATTTAGTGTGGAATTTAAAGTAATATAATTTTGATAATTGATTAAGTGTAGGAATTTTTAAGTTATTGTAAAGGTTATTGTTTATGAAGTACCAAGGAGAAGACATTATTTTTTGTAGGCAAATAGATTGAACATTTTTAGCCTGAAGCGTTTTGGTATTGCATGGTTTTGCAGGGCCCAATAACTGAATATGGTAGTTATGTCCGAACGGATCGAATTATTGACTTGTAGGTAAATAATAAGTTTATTGGATAGGATTTTAAAAGTGATCTTAGGTATAGTGAAGTAGGTATAGAGTCGACAGTTTTACGTTTGAGTTTAATGTGTGGGAATTTTTTCATATGACTTAATTTATCACCTATATTACAATGTAAAAAAAAAATGTAAAAAAAAATACTTTATATTTGTGTATTTCAGTATAGTGGCGTTTTGTACCTATATATATTTTGATTCATATTATCATGTTTATCATTTAAATTATGAAGTATAGAAACTGTACCGTCTTTTAATAATAATATATTTTATGTCTTTATGATGGTATATCGGTGATAACTTTCTGGATGCACGCGCAAATATGCATCCATCGAAGAAATACAATAAGGTTCCAAGTTTTAACTACTCTATGCTCGCATGATCGTGATAAATCCAATATACCTGGGAATTGTTTTATTTATTTCTGTCTGATTCTCTGCAACAGTTTTTAATAAATCCGTTTTTACCGTCCTCAAAAGCGTTTGGTGATTTTTAATGTATAACTATAATATTAATATATTACGCAATGATATTTCGAAAAAATGAATTTGTATCTTAAGTACATATGCGATATGCCATTGGTTTTATAATCATAGTAAGGGCTTGTTTTAAAATAAATGGTTATGTAATAAAATAATTAACTCGATGTTTACGAAAAAATACGTCTCCCGTTTTTTATGGATTTCGTATGCTTTAAAGTGCAGCAACACTTCAAGGTAAAACGTGCGCGCATCATTCACCTATATTATTCATTTATGTATTTACAAGTTTGTGGTATAGTAATAGACTGCAGTTATTCATAACTCTACTGCTGTTATTTAAAATGTATTATATTTACATAATATAATAGGTGACACACTGACACCTATATAAGTTCGTAAAATCCAAGTAAAACCTTGGTAAAATCATAGCTAAATGCGGTGTATGGCGATTTTTAGTAAAACACCTACAAACACGAATTTTATGATATTATCAGTAGATCTATATAATATATATAGGTACTTAATATAAAATGGCATTTAGAAAATTATTAGATGTTTAAAACATTTGAATGAATTAAAATTATTTTGATTTTGGATTTATTTATCATGATAATATTAATATAATAATTTCCAAAATATTTTATTTGTCTATAATTATATTATATCATGTGTTAAATATAACTAATTTATTTATTGTACGTATAATGAAGGTTATTATGTATATTATTTTGTGTACATTGTCTATGTACCTATAATATGTAATATGTTTGTAGAACCTAAGTAAACTTTGGTAAACTAATTGTGTAGCAACTAGCATTATTGAATATATTAATATTAATACATTTCGATACCTAGAAAAACAATATTGCTTTGATAAGTCATAAAATAATCAGATTAATTCACTGATGCCTGACGGTATCTAAAAAAAATTTTCGAATGGACTAAGTGATAAAAATTGTTGACTAGTATAATGCATGTTAATTATTTTCCCGTTCCTTCACGACAATTGTTGTTATCACTTTTCGTTCTTTGATTATTTTGTCAGTAAGAAGATATAGGTACTCATTCAACTCATAGAGTTACTTTTTACATAATAACTAATACGCGTTTATTGTAGAATTTTGAGTGCTAATAACCAAATTGTTGGTGGTGATGATTGTAGGTATTCCAGTTACGAAAAAATAGGTAAAACATTTAAAGTTTAGTTGATTTATACAAGAAAACTATAATAAAGAAAAAAAATAAATCTTGCAAACTCGAATACGATTTATGGGAATTTGATGTGTTTGATAACTATATCATTTTTTAGTTTTTCATCGACATATTTTTTACATATATATATTTTTAAATTTTTATGAGTGCTTGCCACTTATAATGTACAAAAACGATCAATCAATACTGGTTGAATAAGATCATAATTGTTTTTTTTTTTTGAAAGCAATTTATCATTGTTACTAAATTTAGAATAAAAAAACTAGCTTTTGCCAAGATGGAGTGAGACATTTTTCATGAGTATCACCAAGTTGTGTTCTGGTTTTATCATCTCCTGAAACGTTATCATTTATTAAACTCTTAGCGCCTTGTTTGCTGGCAATTTATTATACTTGAATGCTTATTGAGTTCACACTAACCGTGTCTATTACGGCTGGATTTTATACTTTACTTTTAAGTGCTATGGAATTTTTTCAGATTTTAATGTGTTGGTTTAATAATATTATTATTTTTTTTATGAATCATTTTTTATTTAGAGTTTAAATGAAAATTTCATATTTTTAATAAGTTGGGTAGTTAAGTATTAAGTAAGTTAAATAATTACATGATATTATAATTCTCAAAATGTTTATGAACCATATAATTTTCGGAATATTTGTTTTTGAGCTAGCTATCGATACGAATTTCAAGTTTTATTATTTTTTTTAAAACTATTGCTTAACAAAAATGTTTTACTCGGTCAAAAAACTTGAAAATCTATTACTACAATATTCTTTATAAGTTGTTGTTAGTGGAATTTCTTGATAAAAATTGAGCGTAAATCCTCAATCAATTTTTATGAACGTCTAAGATTAAAATTTTGACAACATTTATCAGAATCGTGAAAATTGACAAATCATTTCGAGTTATAAATTCATAAAAAAAATTCTATTTATTTTTAAGCTTTGAAAATTGATTACAATTATGCTTCTTATGTTTTCTTATATTTTATATCAAAAAAAAGTTTACCGTTAGGTCAAATTAATTTTTTAGTAGCGTTTTAAGTTAGATATTGTGTATTCCCTCGTAAATTAACAAATTCTCATATGATTTTCTTGTATTGTTGTTATTCAAAAAGTAATGATCGTAGATATTATAAAAATGTTTTGAGTCGTTTTCATTGACATTTGAAGTTTTCGATATTTCTATAAATGTGAATACAATTTTTTGGCAAAAATTAATTTAATAATACCTCTAATAGGTACTTGCATTTATTAATTAAACTACAGTATATTAATTAATCAATGGTACTTGATAGTAAAATAAATTACTTTAATTAAAATAAATGATAGGTATTATCAAATATACATAGGTAGTAGGTATATAGGCTGCCGGATAGTCTTCGCTCAGAATCGTTTTTTGTATACTATAGTGTTAATAGTTTTATATCGTTCATTTAAAATTTAAAAAATATGTATTGAAGTATTTAAGTTCAAGTTAAAATGTATCTATATATTATGCTGTATTTGTTAAATAAACTAATTTTTCACCAATTCTACATCGAGCAGTCGTGGCCGAGCGGTTAAGGCGTCTGACTAGAAATCAGATTCCCTCTGGGAGCGTAGGTTCGAATCCTACCGACTGCGTTTGAAGTTTTGCTTTTTTTTCACAGTGTTTTCAAGAAGTTAGTTTTAATGTAAAATATATTTTAATATTTTATTACAATTGTCTATAAATAATTTAAGATTTTATTTAATTTTTTGTTAAACTGTTGATATCGCTTGAAACTACACCGTGTCTCGCATGTATTTTCTTTGTCTTAAAGCAATAACCAAGTTGCGTTTAGCCTTAATGTATATTTGTAATACTAGCTTATTTAATATTAAAATGAACTATTAAATAACTTAGAAATAAGTATATTATTTGTTTTTGTGTTGTGAACGTAAAATGTGTTATGTTGCCCGTAGACTGCAGCTAGAGAGGCAAAAATGTGCTGCAGACATGCTCTTAATTTCATTTCATAACAAAAAATATAGAAGATTCAGTTGCGTTATCATTAAGTACATACAATATAGATATTAAATAGAAATATGAATGGCGGTTGATTTTATTAAAAACTTTTAAATGTGTCGAATAAATAATACCACGCGCATGAATTCCCTGGATTACTCCTATATGGCCTCACCACAAAACAACTTTTATAGAGTTTATGATATTATTATTTTGTTTGACCTGACCGCCGCGGCCGACTGTTTTAAGATGTCGGACTTTAAAGTATCACGAGCACGTATAAGAGTAGAACGATTATGTTCAGATCCTTTAATCCCTCCTCCCACGGTGTACGTGTACTGTATACAGTTTATAAATTGGTTGCGTCGTCATATGCCCAACTTACGAGTTTTATTTCTGAAATATCATAACTGAACGAATTCCATATTATATTGTGCTAAAAATCTAAAATGTTATTATATTCAAAATTAAAAGTCAGTACCTGTATAATATGTTATGTACTTTTGATTATTAAACATCGGGATAATTCATCTTATTTTTATTATTTCAGCTAGCAGATACAGGGATTACAAATGTAATTATTTTGTATTACTAATTTAGTCCAATGTTAAGTAATGCTTAAAAAGAAACATATTATGACGATTTTGTCCAAACATTGACGTGAGTGAATGAGTGATGAATTTCCATTCTCATAATTATTGTTAGCTTGTGTTTGTGTTCTAACTTTATTGAACTGTAATTAATTATTTTAAATTTAATTTACTTAAAAAGATAACTTAAGATAGCTTGTTTTTCAAAAAATTCAAAAATAATTCTATGGATAGTTTTCTACTGTTTTTTTCAGAAAATTTTTAAATTTTAAAATAATTACTTTGCTTAGGTACTTATTAAGTATTAACCCTATTATAAAATTGTCATGTTTAGTTGTTATTTTCGTGAAAACATTTGTTTCATTAATTTGTTAATGTACATTATCAAGGGATATAATAATCAAAAATTTAAATGAATTAACTTTTAATGAGATTTATAGTAATCGTTATTTCTTTTAGACTGAGTCGCTTTTTTCCACTGATTCTTATTGTTCATTACATATATATCATTTCGATTCTTTATATCAAACATTAATTTTGGTCTATCTAGATTTAATTCAAAAGTAATTTTTAGTGTTACATAGAATATATAAATTTGATTATTACAATAAAAGTTCTACTTAGTTAAAAGTTATCACTAGTTAAAGTGATACTATCAGTAGTACCTAGGCATACTACTACCTACGATTTATTTTATAGATCCGTTTAAACTTTAAAGTATAATAGCATCACCACACAGTTGATTATTTCTGTATGTGGTAATATTTTTTTCACCTACATTTGCACAATTTTAAAAGGTCACGGCGTCTATGAAGACGACCGCATTCGTGGCAAATATAGTTTGGTATATGATATCGATTCTTTTATCTACACGCTACATGCGTACGACTCCATTAAAGCTGCAAATTTTTAAGCTGTATACATTTTCTCAAATCTGCAGTGACTTATAGGTTAATCATAAACAATTATACATAATAAAAAGTTCTAGGTTGCTGTATACTTATAGGTAAAATAAAGTGCGATTTACCACAATGCGGGCTCTGTATACATTTTAGGCTATATTTTAAAATTTATTTTTAGCTCGGGTTCGGGTGAAATTGTAACTTAACAAAAGTAAAGTTTTAGAATTTAAAATAAGCACAACTATTGTTTAGCTACTCTAATTTAAATTAATGTAAAATTAGTTTTCTGAATTATTTAGTTACAGAACTAAATTTACATAAGCTGAACATTAGACGACAAAATACTTTAACATCGACTATTAATAAACACACGACAATTCATACAGAATATTATGAAATAGAGTAACATTTTTTGTATGTTTTATTAACAATAATAAGGACTGTAAAAGGGTCAATAAACTCATCAGTCATCACTTAACTATAAAAGGTAATCGAGATCTAGGTAATTTTATTATCTACATAGATTTCAAATATTTTTTTAAAAGACACTGTATAACGTTTTGAATTACAAAATATATACAATATCTAAGAATTATTATTGGAATACATTTTATTTAGATAAAAGAGTATCATATTGATAATTTATAAGTTTATAAGTAAATACAATATTGTAAAAATAATAGTTTTATTTTTGAGAATTTCATATATGAAATACTTTTGTCAGATTTTGGATGGAAATGATACTATTAGGAAACTATTGAATTAATCTAAATAGGATAGAGCTATTTATTCATTAAATTGGGGTACTGTCGCGTCTGGATTATCACGTTTTTTTAATCATATTTATATAATACTATATCTATCTTTAAAATACAAATTAATCACTTATATATCATTTAAAAAAATAAATAATAGTCTTCAGTTAAAATGGTCATAATTCAATTTACATTTTTCTGTTATTATAATATTATTTATTTATTAAAGTTTCAAAATAGAAACAATATAGTTTTAACTTAAATTCTTGTTTTCCTTAAACAGTTTAAACAATTGAAAAACAGATTTTATAATACCCAAATCAATATAATATTTAATTTTTTTTTTCATCCATAGTCTGTTATGGCCTACGGGATTAGAAGATATACACATAGATTATAGGTTAATGATAATTTTAAAATTTGAGTACCTAGTTAATAATTAATATTAATTTATCAGCTGTTTATAATTTGTTAAAATGTTCTTGTATGGTAAATATTACATATACGGCGTTATTACATTCGTTTTATATTTACATAAAACTATTTTTAATGACTTTTTTCCTTAGTGTAATAAACATAACAATAACTCGAAAAATATTAGTTCAAATTTTGATTTAAATACTGAAAATTCGACAATAATATTAAAAAGTATAACTTACAGTAAAAAAGGTTGGCTTTTATTTGAAGAAAAGATTTCAGCATTGTAGTAGGATACTCTTTAATTGGAATACAAATTTAAATCATTGGAAGATGTGTTATAAATAAATTAATAAAAATAAATTTTAGTTAGGTACGATGTTTAGTATTTATCTTGTGTATTTAATAGCATAACGAGTTTATCCAGCTATAGTATATTCAGTATATTCCATAGTTAAACAATATTGAGTTATAGCCTAAACGTATCTGGTATATTGGCGTATAAATTGAAGTTTTTTTAATTACTATTTGTCTATTATACTATGTAAATGTAAGTAGCGTAGGTTTTCTATTTAATAATTACATAATTATTGTGCATTTCTCATAAAAGCCATAAATTTAGCTAATAATATTTTGTTGGTTGTACATTTTTAAATAATATCAATATTACAATTACTATATAGTTAACGTAAAAAAAGTTGTTTATTCCGTATTTGTTAATTTGAAGTACATATTGTATTATTGTTTACACTACGTTTGTAATATTTTGTTTAGGACCCGTTTTACAATCATAGTTTAAACCTCGGTTATGCTTGAACCACTGATTTTACCGGCCGAATTCCGTGGTTTAACCGGAGTTCAACTATTGTAATACGGGCCCTTAATGTGTGAAACAATTCATGCAAATAAAATATTCCTTTGATGGTTTTCATATTGTATATAGTTACCGTTTAATTCAAAATAATAGTGTCTACTTGCGATATTTGTATTTATTGTCAGACGAATTTTACTTTAAAAAACACCAAGATAATTTTAAAAGAAATTCCATTAATAAACTCGTTTGTGAAACGGACATAGTTTATAAAACAGGAAAAATGTATCATTGACTATAGAGCAGTAGCGATAAGTGCATTTTTTTAAACCCTGCGATTCGACGTGCTACGAGACATAGTAATACGTACATATATATACATATACACATTTCATAAACCCAGAGAAATGTATACCATGACTAAAGTTTATAGTGAACACAGCAGTGTGCGCGCGACCTTGCTTAATATTATTATCGTTATTATTATTATTATTCGGATTATCGCGCGATGAGGCTGTGACGACCCGCGGAGGACACTTTGGTGAAAGTGATGTTGATTGTAAATATAATACTAATAATAATATATAATCTTATACCTTTTTACCAATAGGTACGTAGATATTTCAAACTGCAGCATGTCTTACATTATATAGATTTTAGACTTTTGAGCGTTTTGATTATCTCAGCGAGGTCAGATATAATATATTATAGTGTAATTGTTTTTATATGGTGAACTAACCAATCTGAATCATAATTTATGGATGCCCCTAACCCAATCTCCCGACTAAAAGACTAGAAGACGTGTACGAATGATAGACGATAGCTACAAAATAAAATAAATATTAATTTGATTAATATTATTTAAATAAAAACCATGTCACGCCTCCCTCCCGTTGGTACTGATTCTGTCAACGCGAATTCTATTCACCGAGCGGAACGCACGTGCAGACTTACTTGATATTTTTCTTTGACATCAATAATCATCATTCATCGTATTCGCATACGATGTCGGCATCAATCTCTTTAACTCTAATAATATGCAGTCGTCGATTAAGCAGTTTTTTCAGTGCTTTTATATTGTAGGTACCTGTATATAATATATTAATATTATTGTACATTAATGACGTCATGGCACTGATGCGATTGACGAGTGCCAGTGCCAGTCGTCGTCGGAAATTATCACCAAATTATGTTTGCACATTATTACAATATTACATAATGATCAATTTTCTCACACAGTCATTAGGTCAAATCTGTTTATATTCGTGTTAATATATACTTATATAGGCGGACGTGCGCCACAAATCACAATAATACAAGACGTATGGTCGCGCGCGCGTCTCGGGTCGATGGTCGCGCGTTGTGTTTCTGTTGCGCCCGCGCTCATAGTGTGCCGCCCATCTATAATATATATATATATAATATTATGCTGCACCGAGCAGACCGTACCTGACAGCTTTTTGTTCGGTTGCGAGTTCTTTACGCGATGTTTTTGCGAATAAATATATATTAAATCCATCTGAGAACAGTATAACACAAACAACGATTTTCGGTCCTACCGCATGTGCGAATATTATCGTAGGTTTATACATAATAATCATAATGATAATATGATATAAGCATTGGACATAACAATGTTATATTTTTTTACGGCTGGTACCTAACAAGTCATAAGTTTTATTTGAAAACATATCCGTTATTGCGTGTTGTGTATTCTTGGCTCTTGCTACCCGTCACCATATAATTATTCTATTTTTCGTATTGCCAAAAATTATTATCATCATTAATAATAGTGTTGGGTGTTTTTATTATTCTGTTTTATTCTAATTGGCTGATGGTGGCTGATTTGTACTTACTGGCTTTTTAATTTTTTTCGTGTGGTATCCGATTTTCACGTAATACAATACCGAATATATTTGATAATGTCAGTTGTTTTATTAACAGTGTAATAATTTGACGATGACAAACCGATGATTAATTGCATGCAGCGTCTATACGTTAGACGTATAATTTTTGTCGTATATAAGTATGATATCTACATTTTTATAAGACACACAAATTGTTAGTAAGCCTTTAGATTATTATGATGTCTGATGAGTCTATACACGAAGGTCGAGTCCTTGTGATTTCCATTGGTTAGAGTAAAAGTAATAATATAATTTCGATGCCACATAGTTATTTCACGATTATCTATTAGACATTATATGTTATTAGTTTGGCAATTATTTCCTACATTAAATAAACATAATATAACAACGGGACAGCGGAAACCTTTACTATTATTATTTTGAATTTTTTTTAACTTAAACTATGGTAATTTAAATAGTTATTATATTCATGTAATATTTTAATTTACATAACTACATTGATATTCAAGTTAAGTATTATGTACATGTCTTGCGTAATTAGTAATTACTAATTACTGAATTTATATGAAATTAGATTTAATATTTTTTCGGTTAACCGTATAATACGAGTTTAAAATTGTCAACAGTAAATAAATATTGACATTTTTAATTCAGTATTATTAGACCGAACTTGACTTGGTCTATTATATATTTGGTATTTCTTATTTTATTACTTCAAAATTATAATGTTCTAAGACGATGTATATTATTTTTATGAAGCTATAAAGATATTGTAATGTATTGAAAATATTATTAAACTTTTAAAGTATTAAAACGTATAAAACGTAAAGCTTTAATAAATTCAATAAATCATCAATTAATTAATGATTAATTAAGGAATAAAAATCGCCCTATAGGCTATAGGTATAACGAATGTACCTATATCTACATTGATTGTTTCATTATAAATTAATTTGTTTTCATATATCAAACAAATCTATATCTAGGTCATATTTAAGTACTTTTAGTTTTTGTCGTGCATAAATCACTTTTGCCGAATTTACATAACATTTTAATGTTACTATCTTAGTAACTTCTATTAATAAATATTTCCATTTTCTTCCCTTACATCCATTATTATGTCATCCACATTTCAAATTCTGATCACGTTTTTATTTTCCTTCGTGGACTTCAGCGAAGAAATGCCATCAAGAAACATCTTTTAATACATGAAGGATATTTGCATTTTACGACTAATCTGATCTATGGCTTAGCTGAGTTCATGCGGGCCTAATAAATTTAATTGAAATAGATATTCAAAACGTGTTAAATACTAAGTTAAAACAGAAGCATTAAGCATTTCTTTTTAGCCCGCATGTATGTTTATAATACACCTTTAGTTTAAAGTTTAGCTCTAGTTATTACTTATCATATGATCATCATGTATTATGGCTATTATATTAGTATATTACGTTAGTATTTTTTAGGTTCTATTGTCTATCTTTGTTCGTATGCTTACAAGTATTTTAAATTTTTTGATGATTATTTTTAATGACCATGCTATTAAAATATGTTGAAAACAATAAATCAGTTGTTGAAAATGCTATTCGTTTGGCTTAAGGTGTCAAGATGATTTCAAACGCTGTTAAGGTGACGTTAATGAGTTGTAAATGTATATACCTAATCGATTATGTCAATGATAACAATGAGAGACAAAAGACAATATAATGAAAAAAGTGTATCTTTCACGAATATCAACAATTATTGTTAATTAGACCCTGTTGCGTCACGAACAATATGATATTTGCGGGAGATGACTATGAAAACCTACTAGGTATTAATACATATTATACCGATGTTAATGATTTCACTCTCCATGCTTTCTGCCCATTTCACGACGAAGCCTATTGGACGGCTCTCTGCCTGCTAAATCCGGTCATTCACAGTGGGATATTCAATTTCCTCCCATATCAAATAATTTTGTTTGTGTGTATGTATAGTGCGTTTCACATATCTATTCCGCAGGTGGATGTTACGGTCTGTTAGATAGATCTAATGGACATATACTCCAGAGGCTCCCTCATGAGCGTGACGTTAGTTCCGACAGACGCAGATCCGGCTTATTGCGAATCGGGTGTTCGGAATTTCTGGCTTTGTTTTACATAATTATACAGAACAATATTGTTCACTTTGGTCGAGTTCATAGAACTTTCGACTTATATGCTTTACATTTGATCACCTATATATGCTCTGCCAAGTCGTAGTCAACATTTTTCTGATTTTATTTTTTTGTTTTCATCGTGATTAATCGTTTAAATCTTGAAAAGTCCATTATTTTTTTTTAAGCATTATATACTTATGAAATTAAGATTTTCATATATATTGTTCTAGTTATAATTAATGTAAAACTGTAAAAGGATACTACTGAGATAAGTTTTATTAAGTATAATATAGTCGTTTAATACCTCACAAATACTAGGTATATATATTACAAAACGCGGAGACAGTAATCTGTTAGGATTTTGTCGAGTAAATACATATCAATCTTAATCTCACGAAAAAACTTCACAACATATATTTTATTTAGTTCAACGTAAGTCACGCATCCTATTTTTGGCTGTCAATGATAGCTGTCACTACATATTACACTATGTGGAAATGTTAACATATACTTTAATGACCTATCCTATCACAATTTTTATAAAACAGACGTTTATTGTATTACAAAATATTTATTGATGTTATATTTAACTTTTAAAATCTTTACGAATCATAAATATGGCATAACATAGATAGTAACTATAGATACTCGCCTTAATATAGAGTATACATATATAGTTACCATAGTAAAAAAGCCAAAAGTAGTATAAGTACTATTATAACACAATATATTATAATCAAATGTAACTTGGACAGTTTATATAATGTATATTATAGGCTATAGCTATCAGATGCATGTATATAATCTTGATAATAATCATAGTATTAAATGTTAATACGTTTACTCGCGCGTCGCGCATAATATACTTATGTGAAAACCATATTAGAAAAAGTTAATTAATATGTATTAGGTACCTCTTTTCGTTTTATACCTATAGTAATACATGGACGGTATAGTATAATATGGTCTGTTAGTTGAACAGTAAGAATAAGTTTTGTTTTGGGATATAAATCTACGTGATTATATTGATAGTAATCATATTGTATAATCAACGAAAATTACCAAACTATAGTTACAGAGGTTGCAAGCGATTAACTCATATTATAATATTTTTTACTGAAATGTATGAAAAAAGTTATTCAAATTTTGTGCTGTGAATAAAGCGCGGTCTGCAGACGAAGCTATTCGTTTTCATTCTATTTTACTTTAAAATAATGGTTGTTCTTTTAATATAGCACTACCACCACTACCTATTGGTGGAACGAAAGAAACATTATAAATATAATATTTATTTATTAATAATATCTGATGAGTTGATATATAGCCATATAAGCACCTTTTATATCGAATAAAAAAAAAAAAAATGAAAGACTCACCGAGGGAAGATTGGCGTGAACAACTATTGATGTGCGGCGTTACGACAATATTAATACATTAGGCAGATTACACGACGTGATGAAGAATATAGTACACACAATATATATACGCAATTTCGTGGTTCTGCGACACAGGCGATAGAAACGGAAAATGGAACGTTTTCCGGAGACGATACGTATGACATGTACGCGCGTACCTATTCTGCGCGCGCGACTGGAAGACTGCATATAGGCGAACGCTGCACTGACGTATAATATTTACGCGCGTACACACACACAAACACAAACTAAAGCGCCAGGTGAAGTGTTGTGTGTGTGTGTGTGTGTGTGTGTGTGTGCGCACCGTAGGTATATATAGTTGTCCACCGGAACGTCATCGCCAGTGCCGGTCCGTTCCAAGGTCTGCGTTGTACACACACGGAAGAGGAGTAGGAGTATAGAGGAAGGTGCAGGTGGTCGGAGAACGGTGCATTAGACTCCCTTGCAATCGGAAAACCCACTATACGTATATAATATAGATTATAGGTGCTTCACGGGGTGGTTCGCAAGACCTCGTAGTAGCCTATACAGACTCATATCTCATGCAGCCGTTAGATTTCATCCCCTGCACCGCATATAAAGATGGGTATATTAGATATTTCTCTCCAATCACTTTTACAATAATAAATTTTACTGATAATTTCACGTTGTTGTTGTTGTTTTTCCAAAGCACGCGCCATTTTTCTCGCCCCTCCACCCCTCGTCTAACCACCACTCCGGAGCTGGACTCGACACGCTGGTATATTACCTGCAATGCCGTTATTATACTTTTTTTTTAAAGTACTGCCGATATTGACAAGCGCGCGCGTGCAGTGTTCGTTGTTTACATCACGGAAATACGTCCTATATATGTATATTACCTACTGTATATAGTTCAATTCCAGAGAGCCGGTAACAGCTTTTTCCGGCAACGCGGTAGCCATATTGTTGTGTACAAAATATAACGCCCTCGGTGCGGCGTGCTTGTATTGTTCGTTCCGGTCGGACGATCGCGCTCGAACGCCAGCTGCAGCAGTGTACACACTGTACATCGTACAATAATGTATAATAATATTACGTGTTGTTAGCACACTTAAATACCAGCACGTCTGCTGAGCGTTATGGTATACCGGCCTCGGAGTGTTTGTGTGAGCTCCGTTTAATTAACGGCTGTCGACCGCGCGCCCTTTACCACCCCTTCACGTGGCGGATCCACAACTGTTCTCCTCGACCACGAGATCTACTTTATGTCCACATATACATGAATCCGACCGTATTTGCGGAACTGTTCACATACCTCGGACAAATATTTTGTGATGACATCTTCAAATATCATTAAACATACCTAATATTATATTTATTATTTGGTCCACGATTGACGAGGCCTCGAGAAAGAAACTCGCAGCGTATTACAATTTGTAAAATTGTATTTTAACAGAAAATTAAAACCACTAAGAAAATTATGTATACGCGTCTATATAGTTTATTATTTCCTGTTTTTAAGTTTTATATAATTTCTTGCTCGAATATTGTAAAAATTATCATAAAGTTTTCCTGAAAACGTTTTAAACAACAATTTATTATGTTTTGTATTTTGCTTCTAAACATATATTTTTAAATGAATTTAATGAATTAAAACCTAAATATTTTACCGCCCTTAACACCAACACCACGCCTTTTTTTATACAACCCTGTGTTCGCGAGTAGAATCATTATGTAGTAACATTATAATAACAGCGTAGTGGTGCTGCAGTCCCGCGAATTTTGTGTTTCATCTGATCGTTTTTTTTTCTCTATTACGTGTATTATTAGGTCTCTATGTGGAATTCTACTCGAAAATATTTAAAGGGGTCTTCTTTATTCGCACTAAACTTTGATTAACATTTTGTGATATATCAAATAAATGTCATAGCTTCGAAGCCTTTGAAGGAAAATCGGCTTTTCATCGCTGCGAAGTACGAACACAACCTTTGCTTTGAAATTACGTTTTATTTTTTATTTCAGATATCTTTAACGGACTCGTTCAATCGTAAAGCTTGTTGTCTGCAGTCATCATATAAGACTTGTGATTAAATTATTGGCAAAATTGACCCTATTGGCATATAAGTCGACTATAATTTGTTGAAGTGTCAAACTAATAATAAATCACATTTGAAAATTGTATATACTATGAATACTTAATGCATATATATATATTTAAGATACTCGTAATAATGTAGAGGTAGATTTTTAATTTTGGTGGTGAAAATAAAACTCCGATTCTGTGGCTGATAACCTATACGGCTATACAACTTTTGGGTACGATCGTGGTCCAGGTAGATAAATTTATCATCTGGGATTATCAGATGAGGATAGGGTTTTTTTGGCTTGTTTTTTTTTTTGTACTTTGTAGAATAATTTATCTGTCTCAACGTGATTTATTTAACATAAAACCTATTACTACAAAAACGTTTTCATATATCATTATGATTCCCAAGCGCTTTCATAGGTATATCAACAATATTATATAATTTTTGGCGTTTTCCCTCTGTATCGGTCGAATGCATTACAGAGAGAAAATAATTTTTATGCTATAATTAAAATTTAACACCAACACTTATTAAGTATAGTTTCAATAAAAAATTATTTTTTAAAACAAAAATTTATAAGTAGAATTATTAATTAGTAGAAAATAACTATATATACTAATTGTTATTAAAGTATTATACTACGACTCACGGGTATACAGTTTGTTATATTTTTTAACGTTTCCGCTTTAATATTGAAAATAATGCACAAATGCAAATTTTTAGGACCTGCCTACTTTAAATTAATATTTACTGCAAATAATGTTTAACTGTGTAATGTTATTACATTTTCATACAAACATTAATAATGTCTATTATTAACAATATAGTTTCGTGCTCCAGCCCTCTTGAAATATGACGTGTATACAATTGTTCACTTTTTTTTAAGTGAAATTATTTTTTAGTCAGATATACTGCATTAGTATATAAAAAACTGTTTAATTATTTAAAAAAAAAAATATTTTATTTTCAATTCTTTTCATTTGGCTAACAATTGTTATAAATTATAATGTATAAAATAGTGTACAAGTCTAGATAATAATACATTTGAATGGAGAAATATAACAATAATTTCATATTTAGCGGCTGTCAATTGAAAAGTTTTATTTCCTTCCGCCTCTCACGAACTCTAATCCTGATGATCATTTTAATTTATATATTGCACCTGATCGAAATGTCGAATTATGCATTTATGCATTTCTGTCTACAACAGTTGGACGACAAAAATGCATTAAAGTATGTGCATATATAGTTACACTATATTACTATTATTACTATATGAGAATGGGTATAATATCATTATGTTGTATAAATAACTATGGTGTGTATATAATATTTATAATGTATAAGATTAGCATATTCGATTACAATATAATGTAACCGTACTCGCCTTTCCTGTCTCTTTTCCTGTCTCTTTTCTTGTTTTCTACCCCGCCGTGTACAATAATCAATACCAATATCTACATTCTGTATTAATATTCCCATGTGCATTGTAGCAGTAATCACTAAAAAGGTTCCAATCTAGCACAATGAATTAAGATATATATTATATTATATTATAATATACGATGATGCGTGCGCAAATTATCTTAGTTGTGAAATATATACCTATAGCTATAGTAGCTATATATAATAATTCATTTACGTTTAGTGCATAGTGAATATTTTCGTATTGTTCAAACAAAATGTTATATTTATAGGTGCGAATTCAAACTTATATATAAATGGTCGATAAAAAAAAAGTCATTGACCATTTTCGTTGCATATTTAATTCGAATATATAATATTCATGATGATTCGCATGCTACCTTCATTTATTATAATACATTTTTGTAGAAATATTTGCGCGTTCAGCGTTTGTTGTTGTAATTGTTTTCCGCATATATATATATATACCTACATACAACCTCTCTACGCGTTTTTTTATTTTTTATTCATTTCTCCGAAAACTCTTTAGGTATAATAATTTAATTCTGCAGTTGTGACATCCATATCGTCGTTTTTGTATATAATATAATACTTATTCATAATATGATGATAGTGTTAAATTACGTTTGCTTTTCGAAAAAAAAAAATGAGTTTTTACGAAATCGCAGGTTTTAATCACACGCGTATAATTAGTACTCTGTCGCGTTTATTTTAACCTCGGCTGTCGATCTTGAAATCTTTGAAAAACGAAAAATGGCACGCGCACGATGTGGTGAGACCAAACCGCGTCATTATTATAGTTCAACTTTGATTGTTCGTGATTTTTAGCACCTGCAGTGTGCTTTTGACGGGTCGGCCGTATTGTTTTCGTGGACCAACAAATCATTGACGAGGCAGTCATGGCTGTAAACTCGGAACTATAATGTATACGTATATATTGTATGTGTTTTATTATGCATATTTAGGTACTGTATATTCATAAGGACACGAAATTCGCATATACCTAGGTTATATGTTATATTATTACAGTGGTAAATTTTGTTGAATAGTAATTTAGAAATGTGCGTGTAGGAAGAGCTTAATCACAATAATACACATGCACGGTTTGGTTGCCTGCGTACCTATATGGTATATATATATATATATGTGTGTTCATTTGAAATTAATCACGCATGATACGGTTTTCGTGCATAATTGAATATGCCTAAATAATTACAACTCAATTGTTATTTATGACCAACGATAACGGCCTAATGTGCCAAGTGAAAATCTGATTCTCGTCATATAATACTGCAGCGGAGCTATCAATGAACATATTGTACATAATCAAAACATTTGCCTCGACAAAAAAAACCTCGTGTATAGAAAAATATTCGTCGATGAAAATAAAATAGTATACCTACAGCTATATAATATATACCTGATTAATATGTTAAACTTGTTATCGTCGGACTTATTCAAAAAGGTCGTTAACGTTCATTTTCCGATATGTGCCGCATATTTTATTTCGAATCGAAAAGAATATTTCGAAAACACACGTGTATTTTATGCATACTCGTATATTATAATAATTAATAGTTATGCATATTAATGCATTATACTCATTGCATACCTAGCTATAATTTTATTTGTTTAGTAACAATGTTTTTTTAAAATACTGACTCGTCTGTTTCGATGTTACTATTAGGTACCTACTGTTGTTTTTCATGGTATAATTGCTCTAAAGCTAATTAATTTCGTATTCAGAATATTTTAGTTTATGATTTTTAAACATATTTAATATTTTATAAGTATATAATTATTAATTTCATTATCGAAATAGTCTTTTAGTATGACAATTTTATTTATTACTCGTATACGTGTCGGAAATACATTTTATTTATTATATTATTACGATCAAAATACGTGAAAATCGTGAAGTTTATTTTTGCAGATAAATATTTTATGAGTTTAATTTATTGCTTCAAATAGAATATATTATTGTATGAGTTATTTTATGTCTGTTATCTGGATTTTATAGAATATATTGAAAATATAACTGTATATACTATATGTAATATGTATATAATATCATTACATCAGTGATGATTTGTAAATATCGTGTAACTATATCAATGACATTTTTAAATTATCTAAATTTGGCCGAAATATTACCTCACAAACTTTTTTCTTCTTATTTCATAAGTTATTATTAGGTACCGACGTTATGCACCTACGAGTACTATACCTAATTTTATTTTGTTATTGCACTTGTATTTTATATCGATCTCACATTTTTATGTCAGATTACTATATACCTAATATATATCATTTTTAAATTTTTGGTATAGGTAAATTAGTATTGGAGTATGTTTTTAGAATACAATTGTCCTATTTGATGTGTGCTGAAGAATCAAAAGAATCTTTTGAATTTTTATTTTTGAAAAATTCACACAATTTATTTCTTTTGTTAGAACGTACTTCAAATAAACAATGAATCGTCAGTACACGATAAAAACTACGTGCTTTTAACTTATTAAAAAATAATACAAGCTGCAATTCAAAACCATCGAATCCTGTGGTTTTTGATAATTTAAAGTAAATTTTTAGAACAGTTTTACATTTACGATATATTCGCGTACTGATTTTCATATTGAGTTTGTTGTTGTGTTGCTTTTATGGGATCGAAAAATACCGTAATTAAATAACGAAAAAGGCGGTCTAGAAACCTTTTACATAAATATTTGGCACTCGCCTCATTTCATCTCTTTTGAATTAAACTCTACCAATTCACTTTGTAAAACCACATAAAAGGAAAAACATAAGGTTTTTAAAAGTACCTATACATATATGTATTATGAGACAATACTTTGTTAGAAGGAGTTTAAATAATAGTTTTCAAGTAGGTATTCAATAACAATTTTTAATATACATTTATTCAAAGAAAAACTTGTTGTACTTATAATAAACATATTATTTGAACACTAAATTGAAGTCAAAAGTTATAATGGCTGAATTTAAATTTTAGATTTTTAAACTTAACTGTATAGCTACAATACATTTTAAATAATTAAAATGAAATAATTTGTATTAATCAATTAATTATTGTGGCATACAAAAGCTAAAAGGTGTAAATTATTATTAGTAGGTACCTACATATTATTGTATAAAAATTCTATCGGCAACCCTAATAATGAAAAACATTAATTATTAAACTCAAAAAAAGCATATAGAATGAATTGCCCGACATCCGTGTTTATTTTCATAATTAATTTAGGTAATATATTATAACTTGGGTATCTGATGTAAAGTAAAATATTTATATAGAAATCGTTTATAACGATATTCAAGGGATCATTATTTTTAATTTTTACATAATTACTAAACTATAAATGCAGATTTAAAATTCTCATAACTATTAATTAAGAAATATAACTAGAACTTAACTTCTATTATGATTAGAAAATTATATAATTAGATTCTAATGTAGACATTAATATTCCCAAGTAGATATAGCAATATAAATTTTTGATCAGAGAGATATTTTTTAAATTGTTATTTAACTTAGGTATTGAATATATATATATATATATGTATGTATATCATTAAATGATAAGTATTATTGTATTATTAGTATTATAATATTACTATCGTTAGTCGTTACGAAAATGCAAATACCATTGCAAACTGCAGAGTTGCGTGCTTGTTATATTGTTGTGGCTAACGCGGGGACAGAGGTAGGTATGTTTGTATGGGGAATAAAATCATTCATGTTCGTTATTTACAGTTTTCCGTTGTTTTTGAACAAAACGTATTAAGTTATAATTCTATATAGTTATTATAGGACAAATTTATTTATTTTACCAGAGTTTATCTTATGTAACGCGTGTCCGTACGAAAGTAAGCCCACGGTCCACTGTTATCGCTTAAGTTTGACAATCTTGGATGAAAGCCAATTTTTTTGGGCTACCCAATTACGTTTTTGTACACCGTACTATAATTTTACGACCTGCAGGGGTCATTGTTTGTGTTTTTATGATAATACACCCTCGGGTAGGAAACATTCATAAAAGTCCACATAAAGTCTAATGATACTTTTAAGTATATTTGGTAACGGTGGGGATCTTAAATTATATTACTCATAATACGGATTATATTGTATATAAATATATATTATATATTTGACACTCACTCGGACCGATTGTCATGGCTTTGTTTTTTGATATTATCCTTACGTCGGTGTCGCTGTTTGTTTGATCCCTTTTCCTTCTCCTTCACCACGAACACACCACCGGTCGAGTACGTGCCACCCATTTCTGGAAAAACAAACAATCATTCCATGAATGTATAATTATTATATTATTCAATGACTGGTGGTCGACTACACATCCGTTCGTGACCCTAATTTAACCGCGATATTTATCCGTTCCATAAATTATTAATCTAACACCTTTTCTATACCTACGTGTGTACATCTTGTATTTTACGACCAATTCCTCTGAATATCTAACAATCCCGCACACATTTATTTAACCAATTTGTTTGCACCGTCCGTGTAATATTAAAATTGTTACATAAATATATCGTTTACGGAACGCAAACCCATACGTTTTGGATATGGATTTTAACCGCAGTATCGTACTAATAAAATAATTTAACGTTGCCGTTGGTTGTATTATTTTTATTTTTATTAAGGTTTATACTTTATAGAGTCTGTTAAAATTAAAATATTACTAAATACGTTTTCCTCTCGTGTTGTATTTATTAAAAAACTTTTACTTTATTTTCAAATAAGCAAATTTTAAACTTACAGTATAATATGATGTATTATCATGGCATCCACAATTCTTCATAATTATTATTATTATATTAAATTACCAAGTAACCGTTAGTTAAAAATCAAATAACATTGTGTTATTAACTTAATTAAACTTTTTGAAAGTTAATCGAAGTTTTATTTATTTAAAATTACAGCTTTTCTGTATAGTGTATGTATATGCCTATATATAAACTGAATGAAATCAATAAATTCCATTTACCTATATAACTGGTCATTTGGATAAAATATAATTAATCATGTATATTATATTCTATTAATATTGCATTAGGTACAAAATAAGCAACATTATAAAAAACAACCTGAGTTGTTTAAGAAATTTTCGGATATAGATTAGTGGGATGACATATATTACAATGATATGTATTTAATTTAGGAAAAGTTGTATAATTTTCATGCAGTATATGTTTATCGATTGGATACTAATCAGTACTATTATAGAAATTTAGACACTGGAAAGTCGATGAGAATACATTTTAAGAAATATAAACTTATATTTTCAAGAAATTCGTTATGAAACACTTCGGTATAGAGGTGTACATTGTTCAATTTGTATTCGATGACAAATCGATTTACTATAGAAATGAGTTCTTTTAAATTTCATCATAATATGATAATTATTTGTACCTATATCTATCGTTCTATCATATTGATAGTATAATTAGCTGACTCATAAAAATGTGTTATTCTGATTAGTGTTAAAACATTTTCTGTGTATTATATAAATTTCATAATGTTTTTAAATGTATATAGAGTGAACATTTTTATTCAATTTACCAAGTTGTAGACAACATTAATATATTTTGAACGGACATTTAGTCATTTACTGTGACACGGTGAAAATTTATTTGAAATGCATGTCTCGTATAGTAGAACAATGTTGTCTCAACATTTGCACATTGTATTATAATTCTCATTGTTTATTTTAATAAGTATAAAATTATGCTGTAACTTTAAAACTTTTCCATTTAATTGCTACTATTTCATGTAGCTAAAAATAGATTTTTATTGTCTCCAAGGATCGGGTGTTGTAGTAGGTACGCGTCTTAAGAAAAACTAAAATGAAAAAAACTTTTCTACAAGTATAAAGTTTTCCCAGTGGACCATTGCGTCATACAATATTCAAGATTTAAGAATTTATGAGTATTTTTATAAATAAATATAATATAATATATATTTCTTGCACATACACATTATAAAGGAATATAATATATATATGTCTATATAAAATATGTAGTATAATATTCGTTCAATTTAAATTTATGTCAAAACTTATATTGTATATCTTTATTTATGAGTTGTCAAATGTTATTTTCACACCCTTAACGTGATTATATCGACATCAAACTCCGATATTATGCGTACCGCTGTATACAGTAGGTATATAATATGTGGCCATAGTAGTATGCTGGTTATAAATCGACTGAAAGATAGGTACCAAGCCTGTTCATAGATGTACACAATTATATTCCCTTGTGACTATATGTCTTAAATTATATAAAATATATAAAATAGTTATCATGTGACTTTGTTTCTTATTTTAATCCATTTTATTCGTTTCTCATTCAAAAAGCACTTTTTGATTTTAAACTTTGAGTCCAAAATCTGTAAATTAATTTAAAACTGTTGTTTTTCTGTTCGAAAATTCTATAAATACATATTAATGCTAATTTAGAGAAATATTATCTTAGCTATAGTATTTATTCCTCCGTTATAATACCTATTATTTATTTAATTATGAATATATAGGTATATATCATATTCGTGTAATTGTGTATCGTGTGAATAATTGCACGTCTATTTCATTTTCAATTTGTACGGTATCTTCTCTTGTGTGTCAGTTATCTTACAAATGTAAAATTTTCCGATGGAATGTATTCAGAAGCCATTTAAATTTATAGAATACGTCACTTTCTATGTCTGACATCAAAGCACTCGCATATGGAGTAAAACTGTTTTCAAGAACACTTATTTGTCTTCCATAGCTATATGTATTATTCATCTGCAGGCTACATGATCTAACCGCGTGTTGGTATACTTCTCCAAAGAAGTACCACTTATTGCTCGATAAAAAAAAAATGAGATTGGATGTTTAGGATTCCAATCGCGTTTTATCGGAAAACCCTTCGTATTCCTGTAAACCAACAGTATTTCGAACGCGTACAATCGATAAGTCGGCCGCAACCTTGCACGGTTCGTCCAGCACACTAATTACCGTCAAAAAAAATTTTTTTTTATAAACTTGATATAATTTTTTTACATCAACACACATCAAGGCTAATGCTGATTATGCACTTATTATTTTATTATACACACATAATTCGGATGTGTATAAATTGTATTAATAACGGTCCCATATAAATATATATATATAACTACTTGATTGACGCGGAGCAATTTATTTTGCCGAGAGGGATTTTTCCGCATTATAATTAATGACTTTTAGAACTTCGCGTACTTCCACGTTTTACTATACTTTGTACAGTAGGTAATTTGTCGGGCAGCGTACGAAGGCTTTCGGAATAGAAATTTTAACGGAAATTCGAGAAAAACAAATGTGTAATTTACTTTATGTGTTCGACAATCGTCAAACGAGTTCATATCCGTTCAAAAAACCGTGTAATAATTATCCTAAAGAGGCAAAGAAATATAAATATAAAAATAATACTAAAGACTTACCTATAGTACGTGTAGGTATATATATATACTGCAAGTCTGCAAACAACGGCTTCGTAAATCGTATCCAAGAACTGAACTACTGTACGTCGGCCGAACGAATGAGCTCGCAGACTGCACTGTCCATACTCCTGTAATCATCTTAAACCCATTTTTTTAATCTTAATTAAGAAGAATGCTTGATGTATATCATTTTTTTTTCACTTGCCCACTTGATAGACCTACTGGAACGATACACTTCTCGCGCGCGTGTTGGGTGATGTTACTTTCTTTTCATAACTATATATCTATTATTAATGCAGTTTTTCTTTAAACTATGTATGATTATGTTACATTATCATGCATTTAATTAGGCAAGCCACTTTATATACAACAACATAGATGTGGAAGTGATAATGAAATTTACTATGAAGTGAAAATAATTACTGTTCCGTAATAACTATTATACTCGTCAAATTTCGTTTATAAACTATAAAAGTGGGAAAAGATAGTTGTATCTAATAAGTATGAGTAATATTTTTTACAAAAAAAAAAAGTATCAAATATAGTATTACAAATAATTTTGCTTGTAGTTGGTACTGCTGATGTAATCGGTTTTCGTAAGGACCACGCGGTGGTTCCTATATTTTCATATAATATAATAAATATTTTGTAGTTATGCCTTTTTATGATCGGTGGTGTAAGTATAAAAAACAAATCAGCGATCTGGTAATTTTGTAGGCTATAGATTATAACAATAAGCTTTTTATTCCAACTCCCCGTTAAGTGTAAGTTATTCCATGTAATTACGAGGGCTTAAATATTTAAGATCCGTCTACTATTTTATCATAATATATATTAGCATACGAAACGGTGAAATTACCAAATAGCGTGTTCAGTTTTTTGTTTTTTGAGCATTTTTACTTAAAACCCCCATCTAAATTGAATTCGTTCTACTTAAAAACGTCCTACTTTTATAATTTATGTACCTACTGATATTTGCATTATGTTTTTGCAGAAATCCATGTCGAGCTCAGACGAGGATTGCCCACGGTCACTGTTCCTTTGCCGTCTAGGCGCGAACTTTGTCAGTTTACCTTGCGGCCAGTGACAAATACGGTCGGCGACTTTACCAAAATGTTGAAGACCGAGGATCCGGGTGTCGACCGCGTAGTTATATCCAGCTCAGAGGGTGTTCGTATAGCGTCTTCCAACACAATCGAATCGCTCATGGAAGATGACTTTCGGTTAGTCATAAACGATCGAGAGTTTATGGTTAAAGTACCACCGCACAGGAAGCTTACAAAGGTTTGTACAACCTAAAACCATATACATTCATACGATAACCAATCTTGTGTAATTGGTTTACTCTGTATCATATTTATATATGTATAATTATTTTCATAAATAATTTACTTATGTTAAGTTCTAGGACAAATGAATTAGTTAATTTTAAAATATTGTACTGGGATTCCACATTTTGTTAAAAACTGCTAAATGTCAGTATAAGATCAACAAAAACCATAATTCCACCAGCGATTTTTATACAACATGAAATTTACCAATATCATAGTTTTTATACAATATCTGTTCTGTATCTAAAGTTGGTAGGTATTTTGATGAATATTGAGTTCGAAATTATTATATCGACTTATACAAAATTATCGTTATTTATGACCAATATAATAGGGTTACAACATTAGACCACAAAATAATTATAAATATTAAATGATCTGTATTACTATTGGGATAGTAAATTTGGCATGCTAATATTATAATTTTGCAGATTAATTATCAAACTATGTTGTTGTATAATAAAACGTTTCATTGTATTCTGAATTATAACATTTTGAAGCGTTTTATAATTCAATGTTAATAAAACAAAGTATAATGATCATATTCAGAATATCTAAGAATTATTATAAAAATATTTCTATATGGTTGGTTTACAACATTAGTAACTATTTATCGTTGGCATATGAAATTCAAATAAATAATAATAAAGAAATAGAATATCGTAAAAATGTCATTGTAATATGCAATATAATATGTTATATATATGTTTAAAGCTAAAACACTAGAAAATTATATGAAATTCGTCATGTAAAGGTTATGGAAATTATATTTTCGATCATTGATTTAAATGTTAACCCTTGCATAAACTCATAATAATATAATATGGACATAAATAATAATTATTTTTAACTCTTTTAACGCTCATTAACAATGTTTACCATTGTGTTTTTTACAAAATTGTACAATTTAAAGTTTATAGTTACTTAAAATATATTATATTATTTCTGTCACGCATACAGACCAGAGAACCCCCTCCTATGCCCAAAAGAAAAAACCTCAGCGTTATTGAAATGAAGTATTTTTATAAATGCGTCAAACTAAAAATTAATCTTTATGTTAAAAAACATTCTGTATATTTAATTTATAAACAAAATAATATTATCAATATTGTAAGTAATAATATCCAAAAGTAAGATGTCTCAAAGGTTTAAAAAAAAACAATGATGTTACATTTATTTCTGTTTGAAATATATTACCCTGCTAGATATTACATATAATAATTTTGTTATTTCTTTAATAAGCTTTTACAATTTACTACTCTTAAACACGAAACAACGAAAAAAAAAGTGTAGGTACCTATGTACATTATATCCATTTAAAAATTATAGGTTGGTACTCGTATAATATTATATTCACGTTTTGTTAAAAAACCAGATAGTTTACTTTATCATGATCGATTTCGGTTTAAGAAGGGTTCATTAGTTTGACCAACATATTATGCCTATTATGGGTATGTAAGTATAATGTAAAATGTCATGTAGTTTTTATATCTAATTAGGCGATGTATCTAATGTCGGATACTCGGATATGATGTACAATGTCTGTGATTTTAATTTTTTTAGGTACCAAAATAATAAAGATAATAAATTAGATTTATAATTATTAACTGATTATTGTAATTACATGGAACATAAATATTAGTAAATAATGATTTTTTTATGTAGTGTGCGAATGACTGGTATTGTGTTGTGTGACTATTTGTTCTGAATTTAAAATTAATAATTTATTATTATTATTAATTAGATATTTCAATAGTTTTGAGTCTATGTATGTTCTTTATTTTTTTAGGAAGAAATGGAACGGCTTTCTGGCGTCAGGACTCTAGTTAGCCAGTTGTACGAATCACTAAACGTTGAAGAACATCAATTAAAAAAAGAAAGGGAATTATTGGCTAAGATGGAAGAACTAAAAGTCAAATTGGAACCCCTCGAAAAGGTATGATGCTATTTATAAATTAAAATAATTAATAAGATTTGGATTCAATTTCCTTTATTTATAACTTTAGATCATGAAGTTTGAATATTGATCATATTGTTATAAAATTAATAACATACATTTTTTAATCTAAGAACTAAGTGTCACACTTTAAATATTTTAAATTTAATTTATGTAATGAAGTCTGAAGCTGTTTGCTTGTGTGTATAATACATATTAATTAAATGGGTTACTATGATATTTGCTGTTCTCCAATAATTTCAACTTAATTATCGTTTAATCACTGTTTTCTATGAAAAAATATTTTCACATTATTTTTCCATTGCTATATATTTAAATTAAAATCTAGATTTAAGATCATCCGTCTTGTGATTAACGCCAAAATGCATTACCTTAAATCACACAGCGTCAACTTAGGTAGCTAAAATAATTAGATACGTACCTATTTATTTATTTTAGTTTGTAAGCAATTATACTTTCAATAAGATTCATTAATAAATATCTAATGAATATATTTTATTATTTTAATTAATTCTAGTGGAGAATTCAGTCTATTTTATGGTGAATTGCACAATATATAAAAAATATTCATAAAAAAAAAAAAGAAGAATTTAAGTAGAAATAAAAATTTGAACACCTAAAGTGAATTATTAATATAATATAATAATTGTATTAATACTCATCTAAAAAGTATTCAGTATGAAATAGAATTGTTGAAAATTTTAGAAATTTATAATCTTATATCTATTTTTAGTTTCAAAATTTCGTTTATCTTACTACTTTCCAGATACTTTCATTTTCCTTAAATATTAAATTATGTATACCTACTATACCTATTATAGGTATTCAGCAATCTATTATTCAGGATTTATTTAATATAATAGAAACGAGTAAATACCTACATTGTACTTTATATATAGTTACATTTATTCATATACTTGTATACAGTAATACAGCTTTTAATAGTATACGAATTTGTTGGGTGGAAACGTGTCAATATCTATAATTTGGTTGAATTGAGTATTGGTGGAATAAGGCAATAAGGTACAATTTTGGTTGAAATTTGAAACTTTTGGAAGAAACGGGCACCGCCTTTATTGGAAACAATAATTTTAGTTATTGGCGGAAACAGGTAATTTCCATTTCTGAGGAAAATCCGTTCAGATTAATTTCGGATAAAATTAACAAAACTATTTCAATTAATATTCATTAATAATATATATATATATATATATGTATACATTTCTACATCGTGTATACATAATCCTTTTAAGTCGCTGAAGGAACCGTTTGAATTTCATCGCATTTGCCTTCATAATACTAATATTATCTCAATTATAATTGTTAACGCACACTCTGTCGTTGGAGGATTTATTAGAATTCCGTTTCAGAGTAATTATTTATCTGTGGCAATATTTGAAAATTCCATGCATAAATGCACATCACATCAACAAATCATATTAGGACATGATGTAATAAAAAAATCTATTCACTTGTAGAAAGTATGTTAAAGACAAACCTCAATAATTATAAAATGTAGTATATATCATTAATTTATTTTCCATGCGCGTTCATCATTAAAAATGTATGCTTTTTTTTCTCCGGGAGTTCTTTTCCCATCTGCGTTTAAAATCGATTTTCGGTCAAAAACAAAACAAGTAGGTACGCTTGACTGTGTAATAACCGCCACTATAACCTCTTACGAATATTGAAAAAAAATTTGTTATTTTATCTTAATTTGTCACAATTGACATTTTAAAACAATTTCTATGCATTGGATAAATCTTTGCTAAATAATAAATAAATCATGTCTTAAACATAATTCTCATACTTAAATCACTGTATAGTATTTTTTGAATTAACATAAATATTTGTCTTATATAGCAATAATGACTGTTTAGACTAAATTATTCAATTATTGTCTTAAAATTGTTTAAAATATCGTTTAATACTATCAAAAATTATAAGGATTGAAAATAAATATAGCTAATATAACGTAATACCTTTTTTTAAATTTTTTTTTATTTAAAATACATCTACAATCTATACAAATTTTTGTACAGTAATAAGATTTGATAAAAAAAAGAAGAGAATATAAAATGACGGCGAATATTAAGATTGGGAAGTTATCCACACCCAGCACGTGCGTTAGTAATTGACTAATGATTGTTAATGTAAAAGATCCCTACACCAATTTCTTTTTAGTCTTCGTCGAGGGTTGTCGGGTAGAGTTTTAGATGATAATTTTTTGATTAGTGGATTAGTGTGTGATTGGAGTTTATTATGAAATCTGATGTAGTATGTTTTAGAGATTTGATTTAGGGTTAGTATTTTTAAGTCTTTGTGAAGATTGGAGTTTGTTATGTACCATGGAGCAGAAGAAACTAGACGGAGACAGATGGACTGGAAGGCTTGTATTGATCTGGTGTTGGAGGGTTTTGCGGCTCCCCATAATTGGATGCCGTATGTCCATAGCGGCCTGAGTAGAGACTTATAAATTAGTAATTTGGTGTCAATGTTCATTTTAGATCTCAATAGTGGTGTTAGGAGGTGTAGACGGGAATTAAGGGCCTTTCGTTTATCAACTATGTGAGGATTCCAGGTTAGTTTAGTGTCAAAAGTAAGACTAAGGTATTTTACTTGTGTGCAAATAGGGATTGGAATGTTGTTCATTGAAATTTGAGGACAAGTTTTTTTTATTTAAGGTAAAAGTTATGAATGAGGACTTGGTTTCGTTGATTTTGATTTTCCACCTCTTTGTCCAGAGGTGTATAATATTGAGGTGTTTTTGTATCATATTTGAGACTATAATGGATTTTCATTGGTTGCTAAAATTGCCGTCTCGCCCGCGTAGGAACCAAGTTCGGTATAGGAAGTTTTGGGAATGTCGTGAGTGAATATATTATATAGAAAAGGGGCAATATCGCTACCTTGGAGAACTCCGGCAAGAATGTCAAAAACGTAATACGTATCAAATTAATATTTTTGGATAAAATACCTTAATATTATATAACAACATTTACTGTCAGACCAATGGCCAGAGCTGCCAAGGTCTTTATATTTAATAAAAAAATATTTTTGGACCTTATAGATAGCTTTTGATCTAAATCCTCTAAATACCTATAACTTATTACTAGGGAACGGATTTATATGTAATAAAAATACAGAAATATGTTATATGTACATATTATACATATATGAAAGTATAATTTAGAAAATATGTGGGAAAAAATGCGATAAACACGTGACATATATTGAAACTTATCATTGCTTTTAAAGTTTTCTTTTTGAAATTCAATAATGTACTGAGAAACTTTGGACGAAATATAGTTTCACTAATTTTTGCCATTTTTGAATTTTTTTAGGTACGTACGATTACGATTACAGCCAATCACTAACGATAAAAACCTATTGCTATTGTCTGTCATCGATGTCATTCGTATATAAATGTATAGTAAGGGGTTAAGATATCTATAATATTATATTATATTATAAGATTATAACTTATAAGATAATGGCTATAAAACTAACGATAACTACTAAATATCGACAATATATAAGGATAAATGGCTGGTTTTGTTCACTGCAACATGGCTTGAAAACGTATAAATTGCGAAATGATAAAATATGTTTAAAAATATTTACAACTTAGTGAAATATGTAAAAAAAGGGAGCATAATTTTGATAGGAATGATTTAGATTATGAACATATCTTATCGGATCTCAAATATCTTGTTTTAATGAAAATATACATTTACATATAAATCCGTTCACTATTTATTACTATTACTTATTTACCTAGCCAATAATAATATAAAAAATCAAGTATGAACTACGAAGTTACTTTATATTGTTTGTAACATCCATAATTTAATATATATATATATATATATATATTACTAACTTGGTACAACTACAATCAAAACAATTTAAGTGAAATTAGTTTTATGATATTTTTCATAAAAAAAATTATATACATATTATTTATTTATATCAAATGAAGTTGAACCTAATGACCTATGTCGCCGAAAGTAAATTTTTGTAAATAAAAAATAAAAATAAAATTAAGTTGAAGTGTAATTAAAAAATTTAATATTTTAACGCTGAATAAAATGTATGATTCGAAGAAAATGAAAAAACCCTAGAACAAAAAACCATTGTGTACGCAGATATATAAAAATAAATAATAAATTACACTCAAATTATAATATTTTACTTAGATAATTGGTGAAAATAGGTATATTCTTCGTGTTTGCTGTACAGATTCAATAAACTTTTTTAAGAATCTTCTTCATAATTATTAATATCGGCGAACATTAATATTTGTTAAGTAGAAAATATAATTGATAGGTGCATGTAGTTAAGTAAATGTTAATAACTCTTGACCTCTCAATGATTTTAACACTTATTCTTATTTTTTTTTATTAGTTATTGCTTATAAATTATTATTTATTACTCATCATTATTAATTAGTCATTAGTTTGAAATTTAAAAGGTTTCCATGCACTGTGAAATTTAATAGCTTCTACACAATTTACTTTAAAATATTTTTCTTTTTTATTATTCTATATTTTATAAAAAAAAAAAAAAAAAAAAAAAAAAAAAAAAAAAAGTCACAATGCACACACGTAAAGGATAAAGAAGGAAATTTACTCATAGATGAAATAGCAATAGCGAATAGATGGAAAGAATACGTAGAAGAACTATACAGAGAAGAAGAAAACAATGACCTACTCGTCGAAAACCCAACCGACGGTGACTTTGATTCAAATGCAAATACAAGGATCCTAAAATCAGAATTTGAAGACGCACTTCAAACAATGAAGAAAAACAAAGCACCAGGCCCAGACAGACTAAACACAGAACTCCTACAACAGACAGATGGTGAAATAAAGAACGCTCTGTACGAACTGTTATGTAAAATATACGAGACTGGAATAATTCCGAGAGATTTTGGATGCAGTAGATTAGTCATCCTACCAAAAAAACCAAGAGCCAATCAATGCGAAAATTTTCGGACCTTAAGCCTGATATCGCATGTAGCTAAATTACTGACAATAATTGTAAGTAAAAGGATAAGTAAAAGGATAGAAGTTAGATTAGACAACGACCAATATGGTTTCCGGAAAAACAAAGGAACCAGGGAGGCTATTTTAGGTCTGAGAGTAATACTTGAAAAACAAATCGAGAGACAAAAAATCACTTATATGGCTTTTATAGACCTAGAAAAAGCATTCGATAGCATAAATTGGACAAGTCTCTTTAAAATTTTGGAAGAAACAGAGATAGATTTTAAAGACAGACGTATTCTCTATAAAATTTATGAAGAACAAGAAACCACTATCAACATTAATACAACAACAGTGACTGCTAGAATCCAAAAAGGTGTGAGACAAGGGTGCCCACTTTCCCCTGCATTATTCAATGTATTTATTGAAAAAGCAATAAATGTCATAAAGCATTGGTTAGAACAAAAAGGAATCGGAGTGAAAATAGGAGGGGTACTAATAACCATGCTTCGCTTTGCTGATGATATAGTCGTTCTCACAACATCTGAGGAAGACCTACAAGCAGCATTAAATGTAATGAATTTTACGTTTAAAGAATATAGTCTGAAAATAAATTCAGCTAAGACCAAAACCTTAGTATGCTACAAGAAAAACGTACCATCTATAAATATAACATTAGAAAACAAAGAAATTATCCAGGTAGACCATTTCAAATACTTGGGCAGCATTATAACAGACGACGGGAAATCAATTAAAGAAATCAGAAGCAGGATAGGTCAAGCAAAGAACACATTCCTTAAAAAGAGAAAAATACTAACATCAAAAAATATGAACATAGCAACGAAGAAACGGCTCATAAAAACATATGTCTGGAGTGTGGCATTATATGGAAGTGAGACCTGGACAATTAATAAGAAAGAAAAAGATATGTTAGAAGCTCTCGAGATGTGGTGTTGGAGGAAAATGCAGAGAATAAGTTGGACTGATAGAAGATCAAATGAAGATATCCTGAGAACAATAGAGGAAAAACGAACACTGATAGACACCATAAAGAAAAGGAGATGGCAGATGATAGGACACACGTTGAGGCATGGTGACGAACTGCATAGTATAATAATCGAAGGTATGATAGAGGGTACAAGATCAAGAGGAAGACCTAGGACGAAATACATTAGTCAAATAATGCAGGATGCAGGAGTCACTTCCTACAGGGAGCTTAAAAATATGGCGAACGATAGAGAAAAATGGAGAAGTCATTTATTGTGAAACATTTGTTAAAAACCAATCTCCGGATTGAAAAACAAAAAAAAAAAAAATTTTATAAATATTTATACTAATTTATGCCACCTCATTAAATAATATAGCTTTGAATGGGAATAAAATAGTCATTAAAATTATGAATTTTTGTAGTTTTTGGCATAAAAATGCAATGAATTTTAACTTTGAAGTTATAAACGAAATTTTATGTTGAAAAAAAATACTTGGCGTTAAGTGAATAACTTAAGTCTAGTACTTATAGAAATTAAAGTTTAAAAAAAATTATGTATATCTCTCCTTAATATGTGTACGTTTGTGTACTCGTACATTATTGCCAAAGCACATGATCATTATACCTAATATACAACTAAAATACATTTTGGTATCTGTTTTTTTATTCTAAAAAACTTAAAAATATAAATCTACTAGCTACTACAGTTGTTAATTTTACTTTTCGTTTAATTAAATCAACGATTTTTCTTCGGAAAATACTTATAGTTATGATGCTCATGAAAGTGTATTCATAATAATATTATGTATATATGCATTTATACATTTATTGTTATGTAAAATATATAAGTGAGGAACTACCATTTTTGTGCAATATGACTTACATAAATAACCATAGATTTCGGTAACCACGCTATTATACTTTTATGAATTTAATCGCAAATTATTGCAAACAATAATTTTTTGTAAACATTTTAAAGTTAATTTTAATAGTAAATAAAAGTTAAATTAATATTTCAATATTTATATAGAAAATATAAATACATATATTAGTTAGTTCAAACAATATATAATAATTACACCAAATGATAATAAGGTTGAGTTGGTTAGATAAACTTTAAACAATATTTAAGCATCGTCTTTATTGCACACATATTGATTAGGTATGTATATTTTAGAAATATCGCCAAATATGCATTATTATATAAAATATAACTAAAAATGTTAAATATATAAAATGTGTAATCTGTAGACTTCTTCCAGGCCGTTATTCCAATTCCCTACGCATCCATTACGCCTATATCCATGTTTCCCTGTCTGGGGCTATTTGTTCCCCATTTCATATCAATTGATATTTAAAAATATCCTAGTGAAAGATTTTTTTTAAGTTAGATAAACTGTCTATACTAAGAAAGCGATAAAATGTTATGATTTATTCGTAGGTACTTAAACGTTAAAAAAATTATCGTGTTTTATTGATTAATTTATATCAATAGCATTCGTTAAAATATTAATCCTATTATTCTTAAAATAAGTTTTTTAACAAAAAAAATATATATATACATATATATTATAATATATATTTAAAAGTGGTTTCATTAATAATTTATAAATGACCGTGTAAAAGGAGCAAAAATATAGCTATAAAAGTTATTTTATAAACAATAATTAATAATTGTTGAAGTTAATTGGTAGGTATATGTGTTAAAAAATATTGATTATAATGTTTATAGGGGTTTTATTATCCAAAAAAATGAAAAAAAATCTAATAATTCATTTGAAACTTTTAAGAAAGTTTTTAATTAAAGATAATGTATAGATGAAGATATTGAAAAATCGTTAATAAGTCATATCAAATTGCATTATGGTTGTAGGTTAGTCACTATCATTACTTTGTTATTTTTATTAATTTATAACGAGAACAATTTGAGAAAAATTATTGATAGATACTTCATTTAGTTTACTGTTTTGTCTTGTGTTTGGTATATTGCATTTGTTATTGACTGCAGACTATTTGTAACGATCTCTTTTCAGCTTTGGCTCTTTGTACATAGAGATGGATTCAGAGCAAAAATCGAAGAGGGACAAAAATTTTTTTACCACACAATTATACTTTATTTTTAATGCTATTATACAATATTATATTATATTTTCATACATATGTGTGAATGGAATATAGAATTATCAAAATCTATAGAATTATAAAAAAAAAAAAATTGAAGAAATAATGTGTCTGAAGAGGGAGGAGGCTGAATGCTTATCCTTCCTCCCTGGATCCGTCCCTGCTTCTATATATTGTTATATGAATTATGAAACTTAAATAATAGTATTTACTATTATATTACAGTACATACGAGGCCAAGTTAGACGTAGTCGGTAGATAGGTACCTATAGGATATATTTCATGAGTCTCGCTACTATATATACTTACTGCGGTGGCATAATGCGTGTAAGTCGTATATAATATTACTATTTTGACTAAACATGTGGAAAATGCTTAAATATAATAATATTATGTTAGTCGGAAAATAAAATATAACGCATAAATAAATAAAAATAACATATAATAGACACTGTCATTGTAAACATCAACGCGATACATTACTGATAACTAAAGTATCTTAAACGTCCTATTAAACCCTATAGGTACGTATAATAATTGCTGAATTAAGAAGTGCGTGTAATGACCATAAATTTATACACATAATAATAGGTATTACTATATATTATAAAGAAAATGTTTTCCTATACTACCCTTACCCCGACCACTACTCTTGTTCGCGTGCACTTACCTATCGTATTATTATACCAAATTGCAATTCTTCGTTTTATTCAAAGTTTGTCGTCTTCGCTTGGTATGTGCGTTATATTATTATAATATATCCGTAATATATATTGCGGTAACATTCTAAATGTACGCACCCACATTTCATGGCACATATATATATACCTTATATAGTAATACTAGCTGTTACACCAGCTGTAAGCTTAAAACTTCTTTCTTTAAACATCCGTTCAATCATTCCTCGCGCGTATTATAGCTCTGCGTAACGTACTAAGATCTATATGGCCATAGTTCTCTTGCTTTTTGGTATGCGTGCAAACCGTTACAATCTCCTCATTTCTTATTCCTTGCTGCGTATACCCTCCGAATATGTCTAAAACTAAAAGGTTTACAGGTAGGTACGCATCACAGAAAATGTATATGCGTACCTAATAGATATAGCTATCTTTTAGAGTTTAATAATAACGTTCAACTTTTCACGAAGATCACCGACCATCCAACTTACACGTCTCTCCGCAACTCATAAGATTATATCGTATACTATTATATGATGTATAATACGTTGATTATATAATATTTTATAAGGAATCACCTTATCGTATAGTTATTATAAGGTTTGGGTGAATCATATTATCTATATTCTATATTAAATAATATGGTATTTTTTGACATATGAAGTTTGGATATGCTGTTTATACAAACTCTAATCAAATAATTTTGACACTGAGTAATAATAATAAATAATATCATTATTGATTTGTTACCTAGCTATGATTATAACTAATTATAACTACAGCTGTATAGTATAATATATTTATGTATATATTGAGGAATAGATACTAAATATTTAAAACTATTTATTTATGTTTTGTCATGAATTGGACGTACGAAACATATCGCATGGGAAATGAATACCATTTCCTACTATTTCATTTCATTGTTTTCATCACTTTACTTTCTTTATCAAATTCAAATTTAATTTGAAATTTAACAATTATACAAAATGATAATAATAATAATAATGCTATAAACTTTTAATCGGGCAATCAACGTGCCTCTGACGTTTTAAAAACAATTTTTGGTTTGCTTTCAAAATGTATTCAGAGATAAAAGATAATAATATGAAATATTTATAACTCTGAAATATATAGGAATTTATTTAAATGTATGATATTATATGTTCGTTTAATGTTATTTTCATGCAATTTTCCACCAAACAATTGTTTTTAAATTAGTTTAGGTAGAAGCTTAATTGAATGAATACAATTATTGTGTTTAATGTAGTTAAATTAATTCTAATCAAAGTTATTATTAACCTTTCTTTAATTTTACAAGATAATATTAATTTATTAACACCAAACTAGCAGTATGTACGATTATATATTATAGTATGATGCGAAATACTACCTAATTGTTTTTTTTTTACATTCATATTATTTAAATAATAAAAATAATACATTTATGTATACCTATACTGTTTACTGTATTGTAATAATTAGATTAAAAACATAATGCGGTGCTATGCTACAAAATAAAAATGATTAAACATAAACATTTCCTATTTTGAAGTTCAAGTTTATAAACTAAGTAATTTGTTTGTAAATAATGATTATGAAGATAAAACTGTTTTACTTATTTAACATATTTAAATTTTTTCATATTTTGTTTGTAAAAAAAAACAAACTTGGAATTTAGTTCTTAGTTTTATTTTTCATTCTAAAAATGCTTGTTTACTTAAAAACTTACTTTTACCATAAAAAACGAATATTTTAAAGTACTAAAGAGTAAATCCAACATTTATTTGAATAATCATAATAACAAATTGTAAATTTAAACATTAAAGACCTGATTAAAATTATAACTATGCATTTTATCAATATTGTTTTACTTTTTATTTATATGTAAAATGAGTACCTAGGTATTATCCTTATAAATATAAAAGATCAGGCCTTTTTTATGTTGCAATTTTGTGATGACACTATTTTAAATTTTTTAAATTTTTTTTCTTACAAGGTTGTACCAAATACTCCTACGAGTAATCTATTATTCGCAATTTAATTTTAATCGCCATTATAATTATAATCCACTACGCACTCTGTCGTAAATAATCACTACTACTACTATTTAGCACTTGATAAAATTAAGTAATATTTTACTTTTTGTTTTTTATTTTCCTTTTTAAAATATAACAATGTGATTTTTGAAAATTTCATTCAGATAAATCAAAAACTACACTCGGGCAAAGTCGGGTAATTCATCTAGTTAAATATAAAAATCATAGATTATAGATAATGCTTAAAATATTTATTCCCCTAGTTGAATTGTGTTTTATTAAATAACTTAATAGGTACAAATGTTTAGTAGATATAATCTTTTTTAAACACCATTCTTAGAGCTCAAATTTCAATAATTTTATTTTTATCGTGTTCTGGAATTATGCGATTCAATTGCATAATTTGATTGATTTAACAAGTACTTATAAACAAAGAAAACTTTTATTAAGTAATTTTTTATAGTATTTTCTGCCATTAATAATTATTATAATATACAGTGGAACCTCTGTAAGTCGAAGGAATGCTCCTGTCTTACAAAATATGATAATATGTGTGATTATGATAAATTTCCTCGATAAGTCGAAGAAATTTTAGTTGAATTTTGGCTTATAACTCGAATTTTTGTTCAACATACATTACGGAAAATTACTATAATACTATGTAATAGAACACCTGAACACTTTTAATCTCGATAGCGTGAAGGTCAAATAACCAAATGAATTTTTATATAGTTAATTATAATTTATAATCCTAATCGTTTATCAATCTTAGACCGATTAATATTATCAAACTAATCTTTATACCTAATGCTTAAAAGGTGCAGTTATTATAGTTATTCGAAAAAATTACGTCCGATATTAACGTTTATCTGCTATTTATTATTGGAAAATTATACGTTGATATTTAATATGATGCTGACACAGCAAATTTTAGATGGAGAAAGAACCAGTCGAAGAAAAAAATCCAACAGAGTGGAATCGATACCAGCAGCTTTTTTTCTGATACAGATGGAATTAAATTCCAAATTGGTAAACTAGCTCTGATGATATATCAACATACTATCCTACTGATGATAAGATCCTGAATGATTTGAAATTCCAAGAAATTTCTAACGAGTCAAATGAAGATAATAAGTCAGATATTGATGACGATGAGGAATTGTCTTTGCCAGCTAAAACTACTCTTGTCTCTTGCCCAGTCATTAAATGGTTTACAGGTTGTACCTTGTACGTAAATATATTCAAGAACACTGATAAATATATTTTCAGATGATGTTTTTTCCGCGCTAAACGTAATTGGAAACTTAACAAATAGGCCCTTACCAAACAATAAAAAATATCTTATTTCTTCCAAAAATAGTGGTTCTTTAATTATTACATATAATTTACATACGTATTTATTACTTTATATTTTTTTGAATTTAAAACAATATACGTACATACATTATACATTTATTAGTAAATACATAAGCAAATAAAATTATAAAATGAAGCTTTTAGTTGTTAAAAAAAATATTTTCAATTACTCGAATTTTTTGTATCCAGTTTATTCGAGTCATTGAGGTTTGACTGTAATTTATTATATTTTATTTTTAATGCATATTGATATTAATACATTTTTCAAGTTTGTAATGTAAAATTAGGTAGTTATCTAATTAAAAACATTATATAAATTAATTTGATTATGTTTAATGCAATGCTCACTATTTAACAATATTTGAATGTTGAATTTAACATGTGTGGGTATACATATACTTATATTATATTCTTGGTTTTATATTTCTGTATTTTTAGAATTAATAATGTAAGAAATAAGAATATTTAGAACAGAGCTCTTAGATAACGTTGTTCGCCAATAATAATCATGGCCAAAGAACGATGAATCATTTCTAATTTTCTTAGTAAAATCATTAAACTTATCTTAACATTAAGATATTTTTAAATAAGAAAAAAAAAAATTTATCAAATTGAAAATTATAAACTATTTTGTAGTTAAAAATTTATAAAACATTTAACTTTTATAGCTAAGAGTTGAAAATTTAAATCAAAGTTCCACGTAAGTAGTTAATTCTGTAACTAAAAAATCTAAAAAATATATGAACACAGTTTTATTGTATAATAACCTAACCTGTATGTAATAACTTGATGATCAGTTATTGTATAAAAATAAGAAAACATAATTAGTGGTTACTTGAAATGCCTAAAGTATATTATTACGTACAAATATTATGATATGTATATAACATTTATTTAACCTACCGGCTACCGTATTAATAGTAAACATTTAAAAATATCTTAGTCCGACAAATCGTCTCCGATCAGAATCGTTTTTCGTATACAATTATATTATATTGTTGAATTCAAGTTTAACACCATCCATTACAGCATTAACCCATTGGCCATTTAATATAACCTGCTATACTCCAGAGCGCTACCTACTTGCTTCCTTTTTTTAACCTATCTAAATATTATCAAAAGTATTTATACTATATGTAATAAAAAAAACTTATCAGTCCTCTCAAGCCAAAGATTATTATCAATGGATGATTCCCCTAATCGTATTATATCACAATATTATTATAAACGAGCGTTTAATACTTATTTTTGCAAAAATAAATTTACAGGTTATATTTTATTCAATAAAAATATGCATGCATAAAAAATATTTTACAAGTAACCTAACTTGAAGAAGGAAACTCGCTGTGTAAATGAACCTAACCTATGTATCTACACAGGGTTTCAACTTTTAACTCTCAAGTACACTATTTCCAACACAACTGTATGCATAATATTTTATTAACTCAAACTTTATTCAAATCAAGCGTCTAACATAAGCCGTGAATGACATCTCTAGTATACTTTAGACGCTATAGAAATGTGCATAGTACGTGCTAATACTGCGAATGTGTTACTAATTAATTTGTATTCTAAATTTTAAGGTTCTAAATGAAAATGGAAACAATCGTAACCATCTAGTTAGAGTACCTTTATGGGTTAAATTAACATTTATAATTTTTGTGTTTCAAAAATTGTATGCGATCTCACCTAGTTTGTTAAGATCGTTTTAAATATATCATAGTTTTGCCTAAAAAGTAAAAAAAATAATGCTACAACCATAATATTATCATATCTGTATTACATTATAAAATATATAATATTTTTTTAATAACTGGTAGCCAATGGGGTGGAAAAAAAATATATAAATTATATACATTTTTTTTTTATTATATAATATAATATATTATATGGTGTCTGGCAATGCGTCTTATTATGTGTAAATATGCCATTTGATTTTGATTCAAAGGAAACTTAAGTGTAGATATTTCAATCATCCATGTACGTGCTATGAAAACGTTCAATATACGATGTATTATATTGTACATAACAATAGTCCATAAGTAAAATGAAGTGTATCAAAGCAGAACAGTTTCATTGAATTCAACGTTTTTGATAGTTTTTAACGAATTCGATGAAATTTTTCAATCGATATAATCCCTTTTAAAGTAAAAACCTTCGAGAATCCTAAGAAGTAAATAATATCTATGAAAACTTTCATTTTTATTTATTGTTATTGACTTTTGGAGAAAACATACTATGTGTTTTTGTGTACAATGAATTATGTATACCATTATTATAATAATAATACATATAATACATTAATACTATTTACTTTCATGTTATTATTATTATAATATGATTGTAGAACCGTGGACTTAGTTTTCAAAATACTTTTATTACTAAAATAACATAAAATTATATGTATTTTTTTTTTTAATAAATGGTTTCTGCGACGTATGATGTATATAGTACATATACGTAGATACTATTATATGGTTATACCTACAACGTTTAGTTTTTGAATGGAACATTAATTGTTGCTGAAATCATTTTAAAAGTAATAATAACACGCGTCATAAATTTTGTTTTTACTTTTTTATATTGTCTATATATTATTTTTAACGAGATATTATTATTATATAATATATTATGATGTATTGCACTGAAAATTAATGTTAAGTTTCCAGATTAATATTTCATAACTAAAATAAAAACATTTTTATTCGGTATAATATAGTATGAGTATACAATATATTTAAATTAATGCCTATTTACTGGTGGGAAACTGTAGTGTTTTCTCATTTTCACCATAAGATTAACACAGGAATACAAGAATATACGGGTGCCTCACTTATTATACTAAAATTTTATAAATATTAATATACCTACCTACCTATTAAACAAATCACTGCTGTCGGAAGCAGTATTTTTTCAAATCTCTTTTTTAAAAGCCGCATTTCATCGTAACAGTGTACATATATAATATTATATAAAAATACATTTTTATGTTTCAGAAAAGGCAATCCATCGACTTGGTAGCCAGCAGACAAACATCGGTGCTTACATGGGTTGGTCTCGGACTCATGTCAGTGCAGTTTGGCATATTGGCTCGGCTTACTTGGTGGGAATACTCGTGGGACATAATGGAGCCGGTCACATACTTCGTCACTTACGGCACCGCCATGGCCGTATATGCTTACTATGTACTCACCAAACAGGTATATTTAGACGATAATAATCGTATTGTCTTATATGTAGCTAATTAATAATTATATATTAAGTATATAATTTTTAATCACAATAATTAGTGTTATGAAGTCATTAAGTCGTATTTTCTTAAATTATTAGCTTGTATACGTTTATTTTTTCAATAATACAGTTTATGTAATCGACATTTTATAGATGATGACTTGTATAAATGTTTAGTTATATTATCGCTAGAAAACACTTAAGAAGACGCCACACCCGCATTTGTTGTCTCAGTCTTATAAACGCGTGACATAGCAAATTTATGCTCAGCAGTTTATGTTTTATTCCGTTAGCTTAAAAATTAGAGTGAATAAACCTATAATGAAATTTTAAAGTGAGAGCATTATCTGTTATTTTTTATTTTTTACGATGATTTAGTTTTTTAGTGAGTTGTGCGCATAAAATAAATTATAAAATAAAAATGCTCATAACCTCACTTAAAAACTGAATTATCGTAAAAAAATGTCCAACAAAACACAGTTAATATATTCTTATCATCGAGTTTCATAATAGGTCTATTCTCTCTAATTTTTTAAGCTAATGGAATAAAACGTGAAGTGCTGAGCGTAAATTTGCTATGTTACATATTTGTAAAACTGAGACAAGTAATACGGGTGTTGCGCCCTTTTAATATGAGCGCAATAATACAATATACCAATACATGTTGGGAAATTGTTGAGTTGTGCTTGTGTAGGTGAGAATTGGGCAATTCGAGGAATTTTGGAAGCATGTCATTAATAATGGGACCCGGAATATTATGAGATTAATATTCGGAATGATGAGTATTCGGCCGTGTTCCTTTTTGATAGTGCGGATATTATGGAATAGGTATATCTTTACAAACAATAATTGCGAGTTAAAAATGTAGGGAGATAATGTTTTTAATGCGGTGAATTTGGCACGACCATGCGTCATCAATGTTTGTTCTTTTTCTTTGAAAAAAAAAACCATCTAGCACAATATTTGTTTGTGTTTAATTGCAAAATACATCACTTAAAAGAATTGTGTTTAAACCAATTTAAAATTGAAAATAGTATTGTTAGGGGAATTGAACTATTTTCTTTAAAAAAAAATTATCACCATTTTGTAAACAATAATAATTGTTAAAAATAATATCATAATAATAATAATATTATTTCTAATATTCGATTTACCATAATATTTTTATTTTATAATACATTAATTTATTATTTGTGACTAAGGGTTATAATTTGATTTAATTTATATGTACTTTTTTAGATTATGAGCGAAGCTAGGACTATATATTGATTTTACGATGTGTTTTTTGAAATTATGTTTATTATACTTTATACATAAGTGTATATTATATTACTTTGAGAATTTAGATCCACGATTTTAGTGCTTTGTGCTTAACAATTGGTTATTCCGGTTTCGTAAACGAAAGAATAACTTATAGTATATATAATAGGTATTTACAGAAGCATAAAGAATGTATTTCATTGTTATATATTACTTCCTATGGACGTTTATTGAGTTATTATTTCCTTAACATTCATTATCAACGTTTTGGGATCCTTTTTCACAGTTGCCAACTCTGATATTAAATCCTTTATTTCCTCGCCCTTAATAAATATTGCGTTTACCATTGACTCGTTTTTGGCCAAAAATATTTCAACTTGATGATCTTTGACAGCAATAAGGGGTCCGTGGTTTTAACTAGTTGTGCTTTAATAGTTAAACATACATCTTGAATGTGGTGCAGCTGGGAATAAGATAAAAATAATTGATTAAATTGATTATACAGTGTTCTTTCGAACGCTGAATAGTTTTTGCTTCATACTTCTAAATTCTGTGACAGCATTCCTCCTCTTCGAACTTCCTCATATTATCTATATTATAATATTGATAATATTTTCAATAATAAGGACATAATATATAATAGATTACAGGTAATAACAATTATATAATATTGTATATATTATAGACCCAATTATAAAAATATGGCTTCTATTGCTTTTAATCTATGTTCGGTAAGACTGTTATCATTATTAATTTTCATAATTTTTTTCCTAAATCCAGTTGGTACTATTTCTAGCATATTATTGCTCTTTGCAGGTTATAACATTCCCGCCTTGGTCTCATTGATCCCCGCACGTACACTTCCATGATATCTTGTGTATTACTATAATCCACTACAGGCAGTAATCTTTCTGTCTCAACCTCGTTGATCCTCTAACCCTTAAACATTTGATATATTTTGTATGTCTATGTTCCTATACATATTTTGTTAATATATTAGCAAAGTAACTGTTATATATTTATATGTATATATATATTATACGCTTTCTACTACTAATATTAGGTATACTTTACAGTTTTAAAGTTTTAAAGTTATATTATATTCCCGTTAAATCCAATTGTCTTCGTATTCAACTATAATTTCACTGAATTTCGTTTATTCCAATATAAATACATTGTAAGCAATGGTTTTATATCATTGAATATTAAATACATGTACATTGCACTCATTGCAGTAACCCCTTTTATAGGTATCTATTGACTATTATACAGCAGAGAAGTTCACACTTTTTTAACATAATTCAGTGGAAGTATATACAAGAAAAAAATTGTGTATGATAAAAATGGTTTTAAATAACTTAAAGTAATACATTAACCATTAATCAACTTTATTGTGATAAATGCATTGAATTATGGCAAAAAATCATTTGTTCATACTCGATTGTAATGTATTTTACATTTATTTTATTCGAGTCTTACTTAAATGTGCATACGAGTTATTTTTCTCACAAAAGTAGGTAGATAGATACTATATAATATATAATACAAATATTATTTTATCTAAAAATTCTTTCTTTGTAATGAATTCATATCGTTTTGCACAAACCAATAATATCTAATGTTTTCAGACAATAATAAGTGCATCTGTTATCTTTTACGGAACAATTAACATCAAAGTATAAATTCTGCTACATGTTCCGCAACAATTGTTCCTTTTGTAGTTTAACGACTTGAAACTAAAACAGGACAAAACCCTATCCATATTTTCATCATTACATGATAGACATTTTGCGAGGGTATGCATTGTACAATTTAACCATTTCAAACTTTAATTTTAATATCGTTATGGTTTAATATTGTCACCATGTTATCTAAAAAAATATTCATGTATTTTTTTAATTAAAAAATATGATATTTTAATATCTCTGCTTTTTAATTCTCCCCCGAATAATCTATAGTTAATTTTAATTCTGCCCTGTATCATCAACTTTTAATTATCAAATACATTTTAGATTGCTTAGGCTGCAGCTTAAATTTTTAGGTCAAACTCGTAAAACGTAAACACGTTGATTGATTTAGTGATAATTTTTTTTAATAAATTGCTATTTGATTAATATTAAAGTAAGGATTTTAAAAGTTTAATTATTTTATAGTAGGTATACGTATTATTGTTTTATTGTATCTAAAACTTACTTTTTATATTTACTACGCTATTTAACTGGTGTCGGTTTTTTTTAAGAATTTAACATAATAACTTACTTAAATCATTATGATAAAAATGTTGTGCAAAATTTATTTTATTTTTGTAGCAGACAGGAACCCTCGAGTGTCGTAGATAATAATTATTATTTTGGTAAAACGTAAATAGTGTTTTCATAAATGTATTATATTATATGCATATGCCTAATTTATATGACCTTTGATACTTGTTTCTTGTTTCATCGCTGGTGAATTATATTTTCGTACACGTGTACGTGACCTACCTATGTACAAAGTTGTGGCGCTTAATTAAGTCTATTATACTTAAATAAGGTAATAATGACGCAAAACATTTGATTCGACAGTGATAGATACATATAGTTGACAGGGAGGAAAAATGAAAAAAAAAAATTTGACGGTCGTTATTAAATTTGTAATTTATTGTTTTCTTTTACCGTTCCTATATGTTTATAATATATAATATGTATTATATAAAATGTTATTGTACGTGCTAAAGCTGCAGTGGGTCAGACTGTCTGATGCCCCGCCCATAATATAAATATAGTAGTAACTTCAAAAGTAATTTACCGGGTTGTTGGAGAAATGAAATTTAACGTTGACAGCAAAAGGTGTCGGTAAATAATATTGTTGGGCACTTACTGCGGTAGACGCTCGGGTATTATATTTCCGATTACAATTTTTTACTTCTCATAATATTATAATACAAAACGCGTATCGCTCTGCAGACTCGCTCCACCCCGCCTCGATCTACCAGTTTTTAATTCCGGCGGCTCTGTGCTTGATTTATTTCTGCAGAACCACGTAAAGGAGGGTTCATTCCGTTCGCGTAATTTCGTTTTTGGAAACGAAGGACACACGAACATACACCATAATGCTCAATATTATTATGCTCTCGAGTAGCAGACGATTAAAATTTATTAGCGGACCTATATTCGGACGTCGCAAGCTCATAACCGGGAGAAACTTTATCGCGAGGTATATTGGCGTATTGCACAATGTCTATGCGTACATAATATACGCATATTGTTTTATTTTACGCTAATGCAGCAATAAATATATTTAGTGTCCGGGGACCCCGCCTTGAAGATGGGCATTTGCGACGGCTGCAGCAGTGACCCGAAAGGCCATTATTTAGGTATTATATTATATCGTGAGTTCTGATCGTTACGAAAACAGCTGACGGGTTGAAAGCGTAAATTTATAATATTTTTTGTATAATTTCTTGTACAACATTATTTTATAATAAACGTGTACCTGCACGAGCTGCAGTATATAATTCGATGGTTAAGCACACACGCCTGTCAAGTACGTAATATTTATGAATTTTTCAAGAACCTCGTTTACATTGTATGAGAATGCAGAGGTGATATAAACACATTCTTATATTATACAAGAATCTACTGACGGTTTGACCTTATCCATTTTAGCTCACTTGATTTATTGGTCTATGCTCTTTTGAATCAGACCTCCTGAATACAATTATAAAATTGGCAGAAGTGTAGACCGACTTATACGGTGAGGGAGAAATGATCTCCGAAATAAAAAATAATCAACCAATTTCAGCGCGTCTTCCACCAACATCAAATGATTATTCTAAATTATTTAAAAATGTTATACAAAATGAACAGATTAAAATTTGGATTCATACATATAAAGATATAATTTCACTAAATTCGCCTATAAATTTAATTAACTTGAATTTTTGTTTTTTTAACTTTTTTCGAGTTTAATTTTTTTATAGTATCTTTAAATATATTTGAATCATTTAGTTTTAGTGGCAAATGCGCTAGGTGGCTAGGTAAACAGTCAATTGGTCCCCGGACAATTTGTCCCCGCATAAAAATGCCGTATACGGACAATCGGTCCGCGTCATAATTTTATACATGGACAATTGGTCCCCGGTCAATATTTTTTGAATACCTAGGTATACGAGTAGGTATAATTATTCTATCTCAGGCAGCATTTTGTAATGATTAGGGCTCGATATAAATGCCTTTTTAAAAAATGCATTATTTATTAAATAAATTCAAATTATTATTAAAAAATGAAACTATATTTGTATTATTTTGGAATTTAAATGATCGACGGGTGTCTTAAAGATACCTTTCAGCCACATATTATATGATGTGATTATTCTTTTCTTTTAAAATTTAAACATTTTGACAACAAATTAAATGAAGGTGACCTGAACTCTCCCATGATATTTAAGTATTTAATTTTTTTTTGTAAAATATTTTGTATTTAACTTTTAAGCCGGAGACCAATTGTCCGTGTATAAATTATGACGGGGGCCAATTGTCTGCATACTGCATTTTTTCGCGGGGACCTAAATTCATGCGCTAAAATCGGTTGATTTTTTTAATTTCAGAGACTCCATCCCTCCGCGAGTCGATTTACTATTCTGCTGGTTTTTTGAAATTATATTCTGGAGGACCGATTCTATAGATCTTAAAAAATTCTAGTGAACTAAAATGGGTAAGGTCAATAGTGCCTAAACTATATTATATACCTTCTCAAAAAAATTTAATATCAAAATATATTATTTTTAAATAGTTGAAATTCTTGTGAATCAATTACAATAAAATAAAATTACTTGCGTGAACTTAACCATTGTTTGTAGGTTGTGTTGGTGTGCATTAATCTGTGAGCATTAACTGACTACACACTTTCAGTTAACCTAAGCTTGTGTATATTTTTATATTATTATTCTTTCAATAACTATGACCGTAACCGTTTCGCAGGAGTACCTGATGCCAGATGTTCGCGATCGCCAATATCTGATCACCATGCACAAGAAGGCCAGAAAGTCCGGATTGGACTTACACACGTACAATCTGCTCAAGGACAAAATGGCGAGCGTGCAAACTGATCTGGCCCGTCTTAAAGACCCACTTATCCCGCCACACAGAGCCCAAGTCCTGTACGATCCGTTGGCTGACAGTAACTCTACGGGAATGGAACCCACGGGACTGTGGTCCGGACTCCGAGCCCGGATCAAGTCATTGATGGATGAGACCAAAGGCAGAAGCGGCAAACAAACAACCAGTAGCAGCATTTAAGAACACGCACAGTATTTTGAATAATAAATAATAATTTTAGATTTATGTCTTCTTTTTACGATAAGTTTTTCATTTTTTTTTCGTTTTAAACTTATTCGTTTACGTCGTATAAAAGTTGGTGCTAAACATATATTGCCGGTTTTCTGCTCGCTTTCATTTTTCATATTTCTTAAATATTTCTTAGATGACTTAATCTCTACACAGGGTTAGAGTATTATAACTTCACGCACACAAAAAATATCAATATACGAGTACTTTATAGGATAATATAAGAAGTATATAGGTTATATCGGCTCTTTGCAATATAAAATCTACATTCTGCATTATATAGTATCTGTACGCTTTTTTTTGAGACTTTTCTATACTTAAAAATGAAAAAAAATGTCTAAACACGCAATAGGTTTAGCTATTTCATTGGTATTCGATTTTTTTTTTTTGATAATAATTATTATAAATATATATTTACTACATTTTTTTATGTCCTTATATATATATATATTATATTATTATTGTTATTATTATTATTATCATAAAGAACGAGAACGAAAATCTCGTACCTCACCACACCGGCTCTCGTGGAATCGTCTCTACGTCACACACACACACACACACACACACACACAAGCACTTGTTGATTGATTGATCAAGAACAATCATTATCGTTTTTTTTCATTTTTTTTCATTTTGGGTTAGGATCAGGGTCGTTTTAATAAATATATATATATATATGTTGATAAATAATGTTATGATAATATTATAATAATTAATACATTTACGCGTCGATGGTGAATCGTATTGTATATTCGTCGTCGCTGGATTTGGTTAACGGAAATTGAGTGCTCATATATATTAATATATAATATTATATAACGGCAATGTGCATAAGAAGTAACATAACAATCCTTGTTTGTTTTAATGTTGTTTTAACGGAGCCAATATTCTATTTTAAATGAATAAGATGTATAATTATTACTCTTTTTTAAGATTCGCCATGCAGCTTTTTATTTCGATTAAAGCTCAATGTAATTAGTGTTAACTATTTTTAAATTTATCTCTTTTTCTCGCTCTTTATTATCCCACTATTCGTATAGTATTTAAAACATAATAACTTTTATAATTGTCTTTAATGATCTTCAACGCCATCATATTATAATATATATTATTTATATAAGGTAGCGTGTAAGTACAAAAATACTGTAACTCATGTATAGTCGAATCGTTATATAATCATCGATTTTTTTTTTTTATCGAAAACGTCATCGTGCGATATTTAGGTCTTAGTATTATAGTCGTGCCTCGTGCGATATTTAGGTCTCAAAACCATTTTTTTTTCAAATCTATTTAAAATTTATTCATATTGTATTATCATTATTTTTTTTTTTATTTTTTTTTCTATTTATTATACCTATTACCTATTGTACGATTATTTCTCTTAAATAATTATCATTTACGTTTAAGTGAAGGTATTAACTACATCCTTAAAGTAGGTACTATATACATTGTACAAAACGGCATTGTTATAATATTCATTTTTACTTTAGTAATTTGACTAATACCTAAGTTTATATGATTTGTTTTTATTTAATATTAAGTATTCCCTAAAAATCATTAGTATTAAGATTATTGTACCAATAAGAAATTAATTTAATCAAATTTGTGATGTTCAATTGTATTTTATTGTTTACATTTTTAATTTCAATATTATGTACTTTAACAAAAAGTATTAATTTAAGTTGGCTTGTTAATCAAATGTTGAGAGGACGTTTCTCGTTTAAACAAATTTAATATATCATGTACCTATGTAATAGCTATTTATTATAAGTAGGTAGAAAATAATTTTTTTAATATTTAATAAAAATATACTTTGGGTATATTATACAAGTTTTATGTACAATATTATATTATATCAAAGATATTGAGTAAGTATGTTGTTTCTTGGAAAACTGCATATTATTGTAAACAATTATTTTAAAAATGTAATTACTTGTTATTAAATTAAATAATATCATACGTACGTATATACTGCTATTATAGGTACATGGTATCAAAATATTTTTTTTGAATCTTCTACTTTTAAAGTTTATTTCAAGACTCGAAAAAATATTCGTTACAATTATTATGTACATTATACCAGTAGGATAATATTAAGAGTCGCGCATGGACAACCTCTTGACGCTATTGAATACCTAACCTATATATATTAGTAAAAACTAAAATGTTTGTTTATGTTTGATGGGTGCATAATAATTGAATTCGATTATAATTGTTAAATATATGTTATGCAATAACACATCCAAATATGAATATATTTTGGATGCGTTTTTGAAACATACTGTTGTTACATTCATGTGTTGTACAAGATTAATTATTATTGTTTTAACATTTTCGTATATACGTACTAACGTGTACCAACATTTTCTCGTTTATCATTATTTTTAATAGCTAATCCCTTTTTAATAATTTAATGTATTAAACATTTTTATTGTGATGTTTATGTGTTTTTTCATTATTTTTGCTAAACAAACTGCACTCAGTCGCGTGAGTATATAAGTAAGATTCAGTGTAAATGCCTTTGAGAAACGCCCCACGTTATCGCGAAATATCAATCTATTAATCGCAATGTGATTGACGTTGCAATCCTTCGAGGAAGAAGGGTTGAAATTTCAGAAAGTTTGACTTTTCAACCACCAGACTGAAATCGCCCGTAAATCAATACATATTTATTTTAATTCAAATCCATGTGATTTTACATTTGTGAAGCCATTACAATATCCCATATAATAAATTAATAAAATTAACGATTTAAAATTAAATCACCCGGATATGCGTGACACTGATGGGCGATGGATGATGGATAGATAATGTATTTAAAGTATTATACTCTATTAATTTATATATTATGTTGATAGTTGCGTTCATTTGCCATACTGAACATATTATACCACAACGCCATTTTGGTTGTATTTCAACCAAGTCGAAAAAAAATCGAAATTTTCCTGCTATAACATATGACGTATATATAGCTGTACCTTCCATGAGTCCTTACCATCGTTTGTACGGCGAAGTGTAGCTGATGATCGACCAATGGCAGGTCGAGTTAAGAATAAAGAAAAATACTTACTGTAGGTATAATATATTATTATGTAATTGTCCTCACTCGTTTTTGTTGAATAAAATACCATTCAGCAAAAACCAACTTCAAAATTCAATTACCATTGTTATCGTACAGTTTAAAACGACAAACACTCGGTTAAACTACAAAATAATAAAATAAATTACAGTATACACCCGCGAGTTCATGCGATGCCATGTTATAAATAACGTACCATTTTACAGGTAGGTTGTGATGAGTCTTCTCGGAGAGCCGAGAGGGTTGTTCGCAAAGAAAAGCAATACAATTTCCAAAGAGAGTTTCTTTCAGGCGTATTTGTTTTAAACGCTGTTGTACTATTATTAACTTTCTCGGTTATAGCCATAAATGTGTCCAGGGACGAGTGACGATTCACCGCGGATGAACCACGAGGCGGAAAAACTTCGTTCAAGTCGAATCGGAGCATCACTATAAAATATTATATTATAATATATTCAATCTATATTTCGGCCGGCCATTCAATTATTATTATTATTATTATTATTATAGTTTACTACCTAGCTATAGACGGCGAGAAGATGTTGTAACTTTTTTGGTTTTCAAACGACGGTCGTCGCCCACTGCAGCATCTGCGAACGCAATAACGCATCCACGTAGGCGCACATTATCGGATCTTATACAAATATCGACAAGTGACAATTTCAATAATAGTTACATACGAGTATAATATTAGGTATAACTGTATACGCGTGCATTCGTCCATCGCTTATATTGCTGAATGTTTATATGGAATATATGTTTACCGGCCTTTGGCTTATTTACATATTCGCTCGCTTATGGCCATATACACAATGTAATGCCACGTATTATTCGTATGTATGGGTGCGTAATGTGTAGTATGTAGATCTGTTTTCGCGGCGAAGTCGACCTATATACTAAACTCTCAGCGAGGTATTTTATAATATTTGTTGGTAAAACGGCAAAAGTTGTCCAAACATTTGAATTCGAAATGCGAAACGCATACCTATCACAATGATATCAACCATGTATACTCAAGTCTAACACGTAAACAGTTTAATCGATTTTTCCGTGCGCGGAATATCTGCAGCAGCAGTATATTATGATTTTATATGAATACAGATGACGGACAGCCACGGTATGTTTCCCAATTGTGTTTTATCCAACTTTTATTAGTTCAGGCACGGATCCAGAGTAAAAATCTGGGGGAGCCCTGCAATTTTTTTATAGGTACTTTATTTATAATTTAAAAATGTTGTCATAATAATAGGTAGATATAGGACATAGGTAATCAATGTAATAAATAAATTAATGATTATTTAATTTATAAATGTTGTACGTTAAATAATAAAATCTAAACGTTTTTTTACGTTGTCGCTTTTCCCAAATCTATCAATTATTTGGTCAATGTTTACTTTAACTTCCCTATGAACACATCATAGTAAACACAAAAAAGTAAGATAATAAGCAATAAGTAACTATTCTGAAATGATATGTACAAAATACAAATCAAAGTGTGTAATATACTAATATGTATCACGAATTAAAATATTTTAATTCGTGGTGTGTATAATATATATTATATATTATATCCACCTTTTTAATATATTATATATTTGTTATATTCTTATATTATATGTGATTTGAAATATAGTGATATCACGACGTGTAGAATTATAAAAATAATTTGAGAAATAATATGTTTGAGGGAGAACCTGGGCCCCTAGACCTCCCCCCCTCACCACTGGATCCGTCCCTGTCTTAGTTCAGTAGTATTAGATATTGAGTGTATTTAAATCGTCTATAAATAATAAATCATATTATACATAAAATAAAAAAAAAATTACACAGTAAGTACCTACATGTGATCATTTGTACTCGAAAATGTACGAGGAAAAATATGTGATTACGTTTTAAACGAAAGACTTTTGCTATTACAAATCTTGACTATAAATTGATGCTTATTGTCACCTACATTAAAAATGTATAATGATTTAAAATTTACTAGATATAAATAAATTATTATGATAGGTATTGGATGATTCAAATTCTAATTGAAGTCTAAAATTATAAAAAAATCAAAAATAGAAAATTCACCTGAAATCGCACAACTTTCTCAACGTCTTTGTTAATAATATTTGATTAATTTACCCAGGAAAAAAACCCTTATTACGTATATGTATCTATACTCAGGAAATGTGTAGTGAGTAAAGAATGAATTGAATCTCATTATTTTCGTACGATTTGTCACTTATACTGCCGATTATTTTGTTTTACATGATAAACGCAAACGCCCAAATCAGAGAGACGAAAAATCTTCTATCTGTACACTTTAATTATTATCGATTATACTGCATAAATATTAAAATATTTAATCAGTTGACTGTTCATTATTAAATTTTTACCTACGCATTTAATTTAAATTATGTAGCACATACGTAGGCACTATAATATGTGCAAAACTGTTGGAAGTCATTGGAAAGGATGACAGCGTGATATAAATCAATAGGTTTCGTAACGGTAAATATAAAATATCTGATCGAAAAAATTATATAAACAATATACTTAATAGGATATTAATTTAATTTAAAAAATTGACTTGCATTTATAAGGTAGGTACACGGTACACACATAAATCCAAGGTTGAGCAACCACGCATGTACATTGATGTGCTGTTTTCGATTTACCGATTCGCTGGTTTCGGAATGTTTACTCTTTAAAATCAAGTTTCGTATACTTTATTTTTATGTTTTTATTGTCGATTCGTTCAAACTATTTTCCAGCTAAAAGGTTATGAGTTTTCTAATATTATAACTTTATAGTTGTGGACCCTTTGTCTCATTACTTTGCAGTAGATTGGTAAATCTAGTAGTAAAATGTTTTCTTATTCTATAAAATTAACCGTAGATGCTATAACAAAATTGAGTAGGTAGGTAGTCAGTACCTAGTCAGTATTATATGTATACCTCTCTATATTTATATTATATTCCACTTTTCGGTACTGAAAATGTTCTTGGCTAAAAAACTATTTTAGTTAAGTACTATTTACTTAATTTATTGTTTCATATATACAGAACATATCATATGCACGTATTTAATATTATATTAATATATAATAAATTAATATATTAAATATATTAATTGTCACTACCTTCGCCAGATGTGTATTTTAAATAACGATAATTGTATATAGACATATAGTATATTGTTAGCTTTATAATTATAAAAATTAAATTAGAATTGTAGATCCGAGTTCCAAAAACCCTTTGAGAGCCAGTTTTTTTTTTTTGACCCAAGTTTAGTGACTCCGTACTTTGTATTAACATAATAGTTCAAAAGAGATAAAAATTTACATTTTTGTGTATATAATACTAATTTTATAACATAAGTTTTTGATGTTCAAAATATTAAACTCTTTAAGCAGTTTTACAGTTGAATACCTATCTAAGATCTTTTTTTAATTACGATCTCGAAATGATGAGTATTTTGACAAGTTTATAGTCAAGTAAATATCATTGGACTAACCCCAACCTATTAAACTGTACGAAATTTGAGGTTCAACAAGTTCTAAGTAAAGTATTCTAATACCTTTAAAACGTAGAATTTCACATATATTTTCATGTAAATTTCTTACTGTTTAAATTATGTTTTTGAGCTTATAGGTACTGCTTATTATGTAGGTAATTTGATTTTTCCATTTCATACCATAAGACATTTTTATGCAAAGATATTTAAAGTTTCTAACATCATTGACTGATTTACAGTGTAAAGCATATAATATCATGACGGTTATCATCATGTTTGAATGTTATTGCACATAATTATTATACGTATGAAAGCTCAGAACGAGATGGATTATAATAACGGATTTTTAAAAGTTTAAAAATAAACTTTTAGCACGCAATCAACTATCAATAGTTTTTAGAATATCTATCTCAATATTTTTAAAAACTTCATTCTAAATATGTATACATACTAAATAGGGCAGTGTCATCAGCGTATTGTATACTGGATTTTTTAAAATAAAGTGATTTTATATAATTTAGTCAACCTAACCGAATGTAACGTTGTGCTTTACCGTAGATACTTTGTTGTTAACTCATGAGTAATATTATCATTAATTTTTACCATTTGTTTCCTACTATTTAGGTAGGATGTAAGATTAGAAAGAATACAGAAGCGGATATCCATATTGTGTTAAATGAGTCGATAATTTTATTTAAAAGTAGATTGTAGTTTTCTGAGCTGCACACTAGTTAAATCTATAGATAAATCGTAGTACACCTTTTTTCTTCTAAGGTGGTATATATATATATATATATACAAGTTAAGATACATTACAAAACTTTAGATTGGTCAGTATACTTGTCTATTCTTAAACCAAATTGATGTTTTGAGGGTAAAATGTTTGACCCTAAATTATAGTCCAACAACTTAATTTAAACAATTTTTTTTCGAATATTTTCATTAATTTTAGATTGTCAAATTTATAATATTACTATATTATTCTTTGTGTAAACAATTTTTAGTTTCTAATCACTGATTATCATGTTGTACTTAATATAAGCATATGCCTTGTATCTATATTATGTTATCATTATTATTTCAGAGAATTTAATTGCCAAATTATAAGGGTTGGATATTTGCATAAAATATGTACTTAAGTAATAAACAAGGGCATAGATCAAATAAAAAATACATTGGGATAGTTGCAATTTGACGATGTTTAGTTCAAATTTAAAAAGAGATGGTTCAAAAAATGTATCTTCTTATATATTATATTTTATGTTTATTTGTTTTTTTTAATAATCATCACTCTTTCCATATTATATTCGATCATCATAAACACTTTTTATTTTTTAAATATTGATTGCAAAATTTTTACTTGTGACCAGAAGAAGGTTTGCCACACTTGGTATTTTCGATACATCAATATATGACGGCTATACCTATTGATATATTACATATTTTTATCTATTTATTTGAGTTCTGAAGGAATTCAATGAACTATACCTAGTAGTTTAAGCTACATAAAATCTGTATATTTTTGTAGGAAACCATAATAATATTTTTTTTTTTAATATAAACGACAATAATTTATAACGATATACCCTGAAGTCAACCCCCTTCCCCCCCCAAAAAAAAACCTCTGCAAGACTATATAAGTACCTATATTATGAGATATATACCATATTTACATAATATTATTGGCAATTTGTGATCGGCAATCGGTATGCACAAAGGCTTGGGGTTTTCCTCTTGATGCTTCGTTATATCTTATAACGATAAAGATTATGAACAGGTCATTTGTACATGGAATCTCACATATTTATTATAAAATAATATTACAATATAGATAATCATAAGTGCGAGCGTATTGCGAAAATCAAACAATTTCACATTGAAATGATACATTTAATTATGTCTATGGAACTTATCGTGACAGGCAGATGTGACACCCTGTATACGTATGTTGTGGTTGTTGTATGTATATATTTAAGAACCTATGCAACACTGTCTAGTTGATTACAAATGAATCACCCCCGGTGACGGTCTTATTTGAATGATTACGTGAATCCCACCTGGGTCAGTGGCGTATATTGGTCAGTGCAAATGAGGCACATATGCATCACCATCGCGTATCTGATGCAGTGATGCCTGCTGGCGTAAAATTATCGTTTTGGAAAATCTAAACCACGTTCTAGCCAGGAAGTCAAGGCTACAGCAGTATTTATAACATCATTCCTTTGCGCCATCATCAAACATGAAATACAATTTACGCCATTGAACGGAATAATATTAATATGTTCCATATTAAAGTTTTTTGACGGGTCTATGGAATAATTATATAATATGTAGGTAGATTAAAAGTATAAAAGTAAATAAGAACTTATTAATAACAGACTGGATTTTTTCTCATCTTCAATAATCTGTAGGGCGTATTGTACACGCGTATTCGATCGAAATGGAACGAGAATATATAGTTATCCACACATTAAGGAATAATACAGAAATTATAATATTATTGTTGATTTGATTATGAGTTAGAAGGAGAATTTAAAACCTGTAATGTAATATGGAAAGAAAACCATTTATAGTAAAATTATGTTACGTCATAGCATATATTACTATACAAACGCTGCATAATTGGTACACATATTATTATACACTTTTCAGGCTAATACATATTTGTTACTGCCTTGTACTCGATCGTTGTAATACAATTTGTCGTTCATATATAATATAAACATGGACATTTTGGGCACTACGGAATAATATATCGTTTATGTATTCATTGTGTTTCCACCCTTAAGCCCTAACGGTTTATTTGTAGTGTTGAATTCGAATGTATTCATTCTAAGTGGACTATTTTGCATCCGCCATTGATGCAGATTTAAAACATAAATTATTATCATCATAATATTATAATATATTACACTCATGAATACCCACGAGTGTACAGTACAGCTAGAACCGAATGGTAATCGATTCTAGACTTTGAGCGCATTTTTATTGTTATTATATTATTATTAATACTATTCAGTATCAGTAGCGTAATTTGGAGTCAATCATGGGAGGGGGGTTGGGAGCAAGCAGTAGTAAAACTAAAATTGCGTTCATAAATTAATAAATTAAAAATAAAAAAATACATAAAACCGCCTATGGCCTATATTTAGTGGACAGTTAAAAATTAAACAATATATTGGTATATTATTGCTATTAAAAATGTAATTTTAAATACAAATACTTTAACCTAAAACTTTAAGCCCAATATTTTAAACTTTATAAAATATAATATTGGTTTTAACTAAACTTAATAGATTGAAACTTTCGACAAACTAAAGTAATATACTTTTAACTAAAACATATGTAGGTACCTACTGTACCTATTACAAATAAAATAGGCGTTAAAAATATTTATTGATAACATGTATTATTAATTAATATTTTTCGGTCATAATATTATCTGTTCTTATTGTTAAAATCTTAAGATGAAACCCTTAGGCTTAAAGTAAGTTCATTATTTATGAAATGATTATGATCTGTACTCGTAGGTGGTATCCATAACTTTATATATTAAATATCATCGTTGGTTTTTCATACATATTGGCAACACGGTACTTCGGTTAAATTCATTTTTGCCAAACAAATTCCACTTTAAAATGCTATTATGTGTAAACAATATTATTGTATAATATCCTGTTGGGAAATCCTAATATAGTATACACGTACGTTATAAAAGTGTATCTCGGTTTGAGTGTATTTTAGTTTTAGTGTACCTCCATTCACGGACGAATATTGGTGTCAGTCAGACACGTAGGGCGCGTTACCGCGTGACACCACTATCTGTCGCGGATTTATGCTTTGAACGCGATAAAGCTTGGAATCATAACGATAACACATTATTTTATATGGAATGCGACTACCACATCGGTTATAACGCGTTTCAAAATCAAAACCTATTCTTTTATTTTAACCAATTTTCTTATGAATAAAAAAATTTAATTGGTTCTATTTCTATATATATTAAAAACCACTTACGTCATATTTTATTTAGTACAGCCAAACAAATGAGTGAAACAACTATTTGAGTACAAAAACAAATACTTAAAAAAATATTTAAAGATATTTTAAAATGTGTGTAAAATATTTTTTTATTTTATAAAATATGAACTGAACAAATATTTTGAATTACGTCAATTTTATAAACATATATTTTACACCACATATAATTTGGTAAATAGTACCCAATTATTTTCTATTTATCTATCAGTGGTGTTATATTTATATATTGTTTCAGAGTAATTGTGTACTCTCTAAACTCTCATGTACGTGCTTACGCCCAAGAGGGAGAGATTTAGACATGTTGATGTTTACAATTTAAAAATTCTGCATCGTTCGTGATCTGACAACTTTATTTTGGGCTTACTGCAGTCTACAGTCCAGTTTCAAGTAATAAATATTATCTAACGTAAATATTGACATTTTATTTACCGTTACACTTCACATAGTTCTTCAACTATACTAGCAATTAAGTTATATGTCTATTTCTGTTAAAGCTGCTGTTTTCATTTGATGACCATGTGTTGTCTCCGTCTTACAAACGTATAACATAGCAAAATCTGTTTAGCGCGGGACAACTTTACTCCCTTTGTATTTATAGTAGAATTACCAAAATTCCACAACGCATAGGTAAGAACTTTATCTGTGTCATAGCGTCGTTATTTTTTTGATAACATAAATATAATTAAAGTTATAAGCTTAAGAAAATACATTTATTTTTTATTTTTTCATTAAATTACTTAAAATTATTGGTTTGTGATATCAAAAAAATAACGACGCTATGACACAGATAAAGTTCTTACCTATGCATTGTGAAATTTTGAAAATTCTATTATAAATATTGAGGGAGAAAAGTTGTCCCGCATTAAACAGATTTTGCTATGTATACGTTTGTAAGACGGAGACAACACATGCGGCTGTGGCGTCCTCTTAAAAGTATAAAACTTTGGTAGGAATTTCATGTAGGTATCTATGGTCATTTGTTTTAAAGTTACATCAAAAACCAAAATCGATTTTGTCGAAAAATGAGTGTGCGTAAAATTTCCCGTTTTTCCCTTAATTTTAAGTTTGTTTTTCTCAATTATTTAGAAAAGTATTAAGAATTTTCTACTTTTGACCCCCCAAAGTACCAACTAGGTTCACTTTCTGATCGAACGAGGTACTGAAGTCAAAAATCGAAGCATTTTTACTGCCCCAAAACGTGATGACAGACACAAAAAAAAAAAAAAAAAAACACACATCATGGTAAAATCAATACATTCATCGCTCCGCTCAGAATCTAAAATCTTAAAGAAAATTGTATTATAGGTAATTTAATATTTTTATCCATTTGAAAATAATTATTATGGCTTTCGATATTAATATTCGATGATATAATATTTTGTATTTTATTTTTAAATTAATAATGAGAATACGGGTGTCATTCAATAATAATACTCAGGCGAAAAATATCAATAACGATAACGGTCGCTAGTTCAGGAGACTCAATTATGTATACAAATTTCATATGCACGACAAGGTGTAGGACGGGGGTAGATTGTATACTGCAGTATAGATGATTATGTTATTCAGTACATTGAGATTCGAGACTGAGCTACTTCAAGGTTTCTGTCGTTCGTATCGCGGTCGTCACGTATTTTTCTGTTAACACAAAAATGTTAAGAGGACGCTACACCCGCATGGGTTGTCTCCGTCTTACAATAAGTGCGTAACATTGCAAAAACTGCAGTTTCGCGCGGCAAAGAACCGAGAAAGATAGTTATAACTAAGAAACGAAATTTTCACCACATAAAAACGATATTGCAAAGATAAAATTCTCCTTTTTATGTGGTGAAAATTTCGTTTCTTAGTTATAACTGTATCTTTCTCGGTTCTTTCCCGCGCAAAACAGTTTTTGTAATGTTACGCACTTATAAGACGGAGACAACACATGCGGGTGTAGCGTCCTCTTAAGCATATCGTACTTCCGTGTGTCTGTATAAGATAATTCAATAATTGCATTGAGTTATTTGAAATTATATCGTTCTGGGTAGTAATGATGTTTTTATTATTTATTATTGATATTATACACAAGTCACAAACTTGATTACAACGTAATAAATTACATTATAAATTGTCCAATGAATTTACTTGCGAGCCACTACTGATTATAATATAGGTCCTCACATATATATATATATAAATATTCACATATATTTATCTTATATTATAGGTAATAATATAGAAATTTGTGTAAAATTGGCTCGCGATTTTTATAATATATTGGACCTTAAAAATGTTTTTAACCTAACATAACTTAGTCCTAACTTCCTAAGGTAGTAAGGTAAGCGGTACACGTCATGTAAAAGGGGTGCAGAGGTGTCACCCGAAGACTTTTGAAGTAGAAGCTGTAACAAACATTGCCTACATCAAATGTCTATAAATATTCATTGTAGATGTAAAATTACCATACATGATGTAATAGAAAGACCTGTCAAATCAAACATTTAAAAACTATATTAATATTATATATATATTATGTATATACAATTTTCCAAATGCAACTATTTACCTATGATTTAATTTCAAAATGTTCTTTAAGGGAATTTTCAGATATACTTAATTATAGAAAATTTAAAATTATTCATCATCAATCATATTTTTTTTCATATTACCATAATATAATATCAGTTTTTAAATGTTTGATTTGACAGGTCTTTCTATTACATCATGTATGGTAATTTTACATCTACAATGAATATTTATAGACATTTGATGTAGGCAATGTTTGTTACAGCTTCTACTTCAAAAGTCTTCGGGTGACACCTCTGCACCCCTTTTACATGACGTGTACCGCTTACTTTACTACCTTAGGAAGTTAGGACTAAGTTATGTTAGGTTAAAAACATTTTTAAGGTCCAATATATTATAAAAATCGCGAGCCAATTTTACACAAATTTCCATATTATTACCTATAATATAAGATAAATATATGTGAATATTTAATGTTTTACATAGTTATATTAAACGTGTCGCAAAACCATATATAGCAGCGAGTTGTCCCTTTTTATACAATATTACATCAATGCAAGGTCTCGAGACTACACCTTTAAATAATAATAATAATATCCTACATGTATAGATACATGCGGTTGCACCACTCATCCACTGTTATCCATGGCAAGGATACGTAGCCATAAACAATGATGTGTGCGATTATTCGAGACTCGAGTGCACTTTTAAAAACTTCGACTTTTATATTATAAGGTTATGTATATATATATTTTCATATAAGATATAACTATACATGAAACCACGAAAAATATTAAATATCTAGAGACAAAGCAACGTTATATTACCTTTTATTTCTACGCCTTGTATATAAATATTAAATATGTATATTGTATATATATGTATTTTGTATTCAGAAAAAAAGTTTTTTGAATTATTCATGACGACTTCACGAGACAAAAATATATGATCATACCTGTACAAATGCGAGAAACCTAATTAAATTGTAGGTAGGTACGTAAATCTAATATACATTTATATAGTATTTTTAACATTATAAACGTTATAAACGTCTCACGGTTGTAAACATTTTCAACGTTTTGACGAACTCTATAGGGGATATTTTATACTTTATAGTTTATATGCCCACATAAATTCCTTTTTTTAAATTACCACCATCACAGCCGTTGCATGTCAGTGCAGGACGCGTTTGAGTGATCTTATAATATTTCCTTTCCACTAGCTTTATTGCGACAACATATTTTATATTATGTATTATATATTATTTTTCTTTTTATCTCATTTCGTCTTAATAATTGTTACAAATTTCAAATAATACCAGTCATTTTAAAAATGTTTTTTTTTTTTTTTTGTGATGCCCACTAAATATACATAGACGTATTAAGGGGAGCTTGAGGGGCTTAGTCTCCAGTGTGAATATTAGCCCCCTCCCCCCAGAATGTCTTATTTTCATTTAGTTTATAGTATTTTTTTTTATCACTATAAATTTTTTTCAAATTAAAATTAAAAAAAGAGGGTAAGTGGATGTCACTCTGCAGTACAGTATAGGTTATAAGTGGTTACTGTAAGTCTGTAATGAATGATATTAAATTTGAATTCAATGATATAATATCATTGTATACGAAAAACGATTCAGAGCGGAAACAGTTTGTCAATCTAAGGGTAATGGTCCAATACGCGACCTAAAAATGTTATAAATGTTATTGGATCTACTGTTAAGATTGTATTGACCTACGGATTTCTTTATCACGGTAATAATTACAATTATTGTAATTATGGAAAATTTTACTATTTTTTGTTCACTACTACTTACAATCATTAAAATAGTACCTTCAAACAAACAAAAATTACGAAAATCGTATACAATAAGGTTCATGGATGTTTGGAATTTGTTGGAAACGGCAAGACTTACTATTAGATTGCCGATATTGTACAAAAACGGGACCTAGAAATACTCATATACCAATTATTAAAAATTAAATAAAAACTAGAGCAATAATTTACAGCAATCAATGGAGAGTGTACTCAACATTAAATCGTCATGGATATATTCATCATCTAACGGTTAACCACTCAGAATTTTTCATTGATCTACAAACAGGAGCATACACTTAATAAACTGAAGGTCTTTGGAGAATTGAAAAATCCAAATACAATATAGAAAAAAAATGGAGCGTCTTCTTTACTGGATAGACAACTCCAAGAAGAGTGGTGGAGATCGTGTAAAAATGCTAACAGTTTTGATGACTTTTGGCCGATACCATATTAAATTAATTTAAAGGTTAATTAAATTTAACTGTATTTTAAATTTATGATGTAGATCATGTATTGGACCGTAAATCAGAGTGTAGGTAGCATATTGGACTATAATACCAGTTTGTTAAGAGGACGTGATACCCGCATGTGTTGTCTCCGTCTGCTTTATATAGTAAATTTTACGTACAGCAGAACACGTGTAGCTCCCTTAGCTTTAAAATTGTAAATTTTTTGTGGTATCTTAAAATACTCATAACTTGCTTTAAAATTTAAATATAATAAAAAGCATATGAGGTTGTCTAGATAATAATCTTACCTTTAAATTTTATAAGAGGTCAGTTCACTATAATTTTTTAGCTAACGGAGCTACACATGTTCTGCTGAACGTAAAATTTATTATATAATGCACTTGTAAGACGGAGACAACACATGCGGGTATCACGCTCTCTTAATATAAGACATTTCCGAAACATAGTTTAATTTGATTTTTAAATTATTACGTGTATACTGTTTACAATTGTTCCAGAGTTGCTTGTAATGAACAACCAGTTGAGGTTATACATTTAAACTTGACTGTGCATAATTTATTAACCCAAAATACAATAATATTTATTATTATTCATGTGTTTATGAGAATTGAACTATACTTACCGTTACCAGAATAATTTTTGAATTTAGAAGCAGTTCCTTAGCATCATTACATGTACTTTTTTCCAATTATTATGCTAAATTCTGCCTTTTTCTGTACTGTAGTTCCGACATATTTGTGCGGTTCCATGGTTTCTTTCTTGTTTTGTTCTTTATGTATAAAATCAACTATTTAATTTTGTTATGAATTATGAGTATAATAAACATATTCCATTGTAGCTATAATAAAAGGAAAGTGGTTTTTCTTTTTGAAATTCAATAGGTTATCGTCCCAGTCACTCTATTTTATGTGTAAAAAAAACCACGGACTTGGTTGTTGTTAAGATTTAATTTTTGAAATGGATGAGGATAAATGCAGATTGCCGTTATTCAATGGGAAAAATGAAAAAAAAAAATGTATTATTTATAATAATATATATTCTTCTTAAACTGTGTCCGAAAAAATTTGTATTTATAACCCCTGTTGAGTTATACATAGGCAATATAATATGCAGTCATGTCGTTACCACCACCTTATCAGGAGTGACAGGTGGAATGTACAGACGTGCCTACAGTCGTTAGTAGCCTTAACTTCTATTTCTATGCTGATGCTGATCTATCTTTATACGCCATGCTCTGTAGTCATTTTCACAAATATAATATCTTTTCGTCAGCAGTTTGGCACCATTATTGTGTAACTTACCAGTTCCGTACATTAAAAAATTATTCATTGATAACACATAGTTATCGTTACTCAGAGACAATTATTACGGTCTAAAAGTAAATAATTATAGTGCTGCTAATGCACTTTCAAGATTTATATATTATAATTTAATTGATTTATTAAATGATGTACTTCGTCATAAGTCATAACATATCGTTAATCATTATCCCTTCAATATTCTATATAATTCCGTTATTCTACCAAAAACTTATTTTACAGAGGGTAAAATACAATGGATTATAATTATAAAAGTAATAGTCAACATCTACATAGCTCCAGTAATAAAAAAAAGTTGAACACTAGTTGACATTTCCAAGTTCCAATGCCAATATCGCTGCATTATTTTATAACTACCTATTATTAGTATCACAATTTACCGCGCCACGCAATGTATATAATATACATTTATTTTGCAAGTTATTTAAAATCCAATATTATTGTGAGATAGCAAATTTCTTAAATTAGTTTTTATGAAAAATGGATAAATTTCTGACAGTTTTGGGGCCATCAATAAACATACTTCATGCGTTCAGATAATAATAACGTGATGTCACTGTTATCAAGTCTATGCCACAATATACTTATAGCGTTTTCCACGACACTGCACTGTCTGCACTGACTGCACTAGTGCATATTTTTGTGTTCCATCCGCAAGATAAATGTGCATTGAGTGGACTTTTCTATGTTTCACATCAATGCACTTCGCCAATTTTTTGCACCCAGTGCAATGATGATCGCACTGATCGCAGTATCGCACAAGCTCTTGGAACTCGGGCACTTATCATTATCATGATAAGCCCTACAATTTATACCCATTAAATATTTTATTATCTTAATATATCAGTGATAAGTATAGATTTTATGTTTCATCAACACTTGCACCAGTTGCACCAGTAAGTAATTGTGATAATATATTATTATTTATTATCAAAATCAGTAAATACATAATTATCGATATGACAATAAACACTGAACAATGACCGACTTATATCTTCTAATCATCTGTCATTTTAAAATGCACTTCCGGCTCTCAGAAGTCGGCGATCTACGTGGAAAATCCTTACCTAAAAAAACAACCATTGATTTTCACTAAAATTGAATCGATTTATTAAAATATTCGGTTCATCAGAGATCGATTTTTCAAATTAAAAAAAAATCGATTTTTTTATTACAATATTTCTACCGCACGGCGCACAGTGCCACGGTCCGCACACCGTTTAAATTTCGGTTATCACCTCATGCTTTTCTGTAGTTGAACAATGATTGAATGAACTGTGAATTGCCTGAATCGCTCTTTTGATCGTTGGAGACTCAGGACGTTCCAGATTCCATGAAACTCTCTTCTGTCAACAGATTGTGGCCGCCACCGTAGTTCGATTTACAATCTTTTTACTATTAAAATACCAGATCGCGTTTACATGAGCGGTGTGCAACAGGTCTTGTTGCTGTGGTAGTACAATAGCCAATTCACGGGATACATACTATAAGTCTATAACCACTAAAGGTATGAGAATACAATTTTGTGGTATCATAATTTATAGTAGTACAGTAGAACCTCATTAAACCGGACTCATAGGGGCTCTACTGCTCTAGCCGCTTTAGGTTGTCCGATTTAATGAAAATCTGGATTAAACAAAATAACCAATAAACATGTTCATATTATAGATTTAAGAATATTATATTATATTAATTACTATGTATGATATATTGCTACATAATATTAGGTCCAGCAAAAACTTAACACATTAAAAAACTTACATATCAACATAATGCATATAATCATAATTATTATATAGGTACTAAGTCACACTTTCATTAGTTTATCGTTAAGAGAAAGAGACATTTTTTCGCTTTTTACAATTGACTAGGTTTGCTTAAAGACATCACAGTGATACAAAAATAACGACTACAATTTATAAAACTAATAACATATGACACATAAAACACTCTAAAGCAGCGGTTTCCAACCTTTTTATCAGGCGGTGCCCTATTGTTTGTACAAATTTTGTTAGGTGCCCTTCTGTGAATATCACGAGAAACATGATAGAAATAAACACTAGTTTTCATTCATAACTGATTTAAATAATTTCATTGAACATATTATTAATAAATTATAATTTTATTGTTGAATTAAAAAAAAAATTTTTTGTTTTAATAGTGAAAAACTAATAATGAGATATTTGAGGCTGCTTATTTTTGGAAAGTTTGGCAATGTTTTTATCTGTTTTTATCTATTATTGAATTATTCAACACATATTAGAAACACTATATTTAATATTGGATATACAGATAGTATTCTAAGTGATTTTGTACGTAAAATAATTTTTTGTTTTTTCAACTAGGTACAATAAATTTTTAATTTTTAATTAATAATTTTTTTCATTCTCGGATGATCCGTGGCACCCCTTAAATGAGCTCACGGTGCCCTCAGGGCATTGCGGTACACAGGTTGGGAACCGCTGCTCTAAAGCGTATCAGGCGATCGACTAGCGAATCAAATATGACTAACTAATGGATAATGTGAGTTATATGGATAGAATTACATATATAATAATGACCCAAATATAAATTACTAACAGATTATGATAACTTTAATGACGGTAGTTAAGAATATATGTACTTATGGGACTCGCTTTTATGTTTATTTTAGTCTAACTGCTTATTTTTCGTAATATTAGACAGCTGTCCAGATTAAGCAAAGTCTGGATTAATGAGATTCTACTGTATAATCTATTATAATAATGTAATGTAGTATAAAATAAACAATATAAATACTTATAAGATAGATAGTCAATGTTTCAAGTTTCAATAGTGTACTATGTTTTATTTTAGTTATTTGTGAGAAACAACATTTATTTCAGCTAATGTCCTGTTTTACGAAATCTTACATCAGATGTATTGGTAATACATTTTTTTTATGGTTAATTCATGAGAAATTGGTAAAAAATTCACCAATGTCATGTTGTGATGTTTTATTGCCTACTCAGTTGCAATTATTGACTTGTATTATTTTACAGATTTTATAGCAGTGCATTTAACCATACGAAAAGCTACCTACATGTTATAATATGATACCTATCTGCATGAAATGAAAAGTAGATTTCATAGATTGAATACATGTGTGTATAGCAATTTAAGTAATTTAAAGTGAGTTAATATTTTGTGACTTTATGTAACATACCAATTTGGTAATTCTTATGTTTTTGTTTTAAATTTTATTAGGTATATAACATTTGTTGTTATGTTAGTAGTATGTATGTAAACAGGTATTTCATATTTGAAAATTACCATGTCTATTTAGTGACACCTCTTTATTTTCTTTATACTAAATATTATAGTACCCTTTTGAAGTATCTGAATATCCGACAAAGTATCCTTTTCGACTTCTTGCATACTATTGCTTCGTATTTGTATTGGAACTATATGCATTATCCCTAACTCGTATGGTGTTTTACTCACTTGCCTGAATTACCAGTATAATTAATGAAAACACTACTGTATTGACTGCTTCTGACTAAAGAAATTTTGAAAATTTCTTGACGTAGATCAGGAATGGTGAACCAATAATACGTGCCAATAATAGTATGTCTGTGCATTTTAATTTATTGTATTTTAAATACTCACTAACATGTTTGACATACTGATGACATAGTATTTTATGCCAGTGTTCTAATGTAAATTTCTTAGTTGCAATGTTTGCATAATGCCCAATTGTGAAATATTTGTTTTGATTAGCATCAAAATTAATTAATTCTCATGAACACCGACTGCAATAGTATGATCATCAATATTAAATGTACAACTTTTACTGTCTGCCACCATTATAAATCCTTTATCAAGGCCCCAAAAGAAAATAAATTTATGTTTAGATCAGGTACAAATTTTAAAATATTTTCTTAGTATTCTTTTACTCACTTATTGTCAGTATAAATATAAATATTTATAAAACCTTTTCTGATCACCATAGTATGCTAACCATTTCCAATACATACTAATGAATGCACATCAACATTTTTATAAATAACAAACCACTCTTTTCGATTTGTTATGTGGTTGCTCGCACCTGAGTCTACATACCTTTTGTCTGAGTTGTTGATTTCTTCAATTTTTCTGTGTACACCAATGAGCGTCAAACCAGAAGTTGAATTTTTTGTTCCTATTGTTTATTAAATATCCTACTGTCTCATTTCCAATGCCCTGGCTTTTTTTTACAGTGATTGCATTTTCCTAGCTTTGTATTTTCATTTTTGTTTGGATACTCTTTCACCCTTTTTTTGAAAAATTATTTTCTAAGTCCATTCCGTTACTAGTGCTACTGTTAGTATCCATTTCCCCTTGAGAACGAGATCCTTGATATAATCTGGCTTCTTCAACCTTCAACCATAAGTCAAAATATCAAGTTTGATAAAATCTTATTTTCACTTGATCCCATACATTAATGAAATGTTTAAAAGGGTCTGGTAATGTCATTAAAACCTTTGTCATCACCATTGAATCAGATATTGGTACTCCTGATTGTGCCAATTGCTTACTTAAATTTTCTAGTTTTTACCAGCCATACTATCTATATTCTATAAGGTTTGTAACATAACTCAAGAACTATTCTAGTAACAAAGAATAATAACTAGATCGGAAATGTATAGTATAGTATTAAGTATAATGACATTTAAGTTCAAATTTTAATGAAATAATATTTTAAAACGTTGAATAACAATTTGAGTTATTTTGTTGTAATTTAAAAATATTATTAAGGGATACTTGAGATTTTTTAAGAACTTTATTATATTATATACAATATAGGCTAATAGTAAAATAAATAACTTTTAATAATAATTATATCATTTAGTAATGTTATAGGCTGCAGAATGTTTTCGCTCTGAATTGTTTATCGTATTCAATGACCAGGGCTCGTAACTTCATGCACTAAAAATTGGCAAAAAATTTATTGAAATATGCTCTAAAATATTCAGAAATATGCATTTATATTCACTATTTTAAGTGAAATAAATATGCATAATACAAAAAAAAAAAAAAACATAAACAAATGTTGAAATAATAAGATATATATTTTATATATATAACACTCAGTGTAGTTAATACGTCATATACTTTGTAAAATTCAAAATGTTGTCATTTATACCAATCTTAATTAATTTTTCTATAAATAAATATAAATTGCCAAATTTTCATACCCACATTGTTCGGTGGTGAATGATAGTTATAACGATAACATTGTTTCTGTGGTACGTTTAAAACCAATATAGTGGAACACGAATAAAAATAAATTGAAATCAATACTATAATTTTAAAAATGTACAAGTAAATGAGAAATAAAAAAGAATTTAAATATTAAATTTTTTAAACATTTTATTTTATTTTTATTAAGAAAGAAAATTTACAACTGTATACAATAATTACAATGATCAAATTTGATGTATTAATATAGAAAAAAGTGACATGAATAACATGATGAGGAAGATACCCAATGGTAACACCTCTTTTACCAATTTAATAGGTCACCATTTGCGCTTTAGTCTACGTGGTGGGGTTTTTGGTTTGGTGAGGGTGGTCATTATAGAAAAAATAATAAAAAGAAAGCGCACTCTGATAAGCAGCATTGAGTTAGTGACTTGAGCATTCCCGGTGGTTATCGTAATAACTAAACTATCGATAGTTGACATCACAGACTTCTATAATAACTAGATAAGTAACTCCGTGCATTAGTTGAAGCCGGGTTCCGCCATTTTCTCGGTTGGCAAATAGTATGCAATATTATATATGTATTTATGGTAAATATTAATTGATGTTGTATTGTATTTTATTGTTTCTAGACTTGTTGTTTGTAACAAAAAAAAATTATTTTATATAGATCATTTTGTCATTATTGTTATATATCACCTTTAAAAAAATTTATAATTTCATTAATTCCTTATACATTTTGTATTTGCCAACTGAAAAGATGGCGGTCATCCCCGTGCGAGATTCACTGATAACAATGTAAATATTATAAGAGTTACTTATGTAGTAAGTATAGAAGTCTATGGTTGACATTAATCGATTATTACTAGATTTTATCAATAGTTTATAATAATCGATTATTTTAAATACTTGTTTTTAGTAATAATTAAATGCTAATTAAATAAAACATTTACAATTAAGTTGGTTTAAACTTTGATAACTTGAAATATATTTTATACAAAACATTGAAATATACAGAATATAATAAATTTAAAATTACACATATCAATTTTTATATAACTGTAACAAAGTAAAACAATATGCCCCTAATTAATAAGTTAATTAACTAATATTAAATAAGTGCAGTTAAAAAAAAAACTATAGAACACATTTATAATATACATTACAATACAAAAATTAAATATTAATAAAACATTATAATAATAATACAGCAAATGTAAGCAGCTAACTTTATATTTACTAAGAGGTCCCTAATTTAATGGAACAAATTTTTTTAGTTCTGAGTTTATATATGTTTTATGATATCTTAAAGCAGCTATCTTAATTTGATTAAAAGTATTTATTGATTTTTTTCGCCTTTATTTAAAATTAAGTTAATACCTGTAATGAATGAAAATATTAGTAATCTAATAGATGTATTTAAAAAAATATATTGCAAGTCATGTTTAGGACAGGATAATAATTCTAAATTAATATAATTTTTCATAATCGAAATCATATTTTTTTTTACATTTGGTTTTTCAATAAAATCTGAAATAAATGTATTGAATAAATGTATAGCTAGGCCATATAAATTAGAAGCTTCAGTTGTTGGATAATTTAAATTAATTTTTTCATATTCACGGATTTTAATAAAGTTATGCTCATTCAAAAATATATTAGACGTTAATTTAGTTTTACACAGTTTACAATTATTGACAAATGGTTTAATTTTTTTTATAATCCAACCAGCAACAAACGATCTGGTATTATTTGAAACAAACAAAGATGGTAAATTTAGAGTCTGGGGATATGTAACATTTAAATTGTGAGACAGTTTTGAAATATGTTCCACTGATTCTTCAACAATTTCCTCCTCGTCTAATAATAATAAATCTTTTAAACTGCCTAAAACTCTGTCACAATTATCTTCTTCACAATTTGCTCCCACCGAATTTGTTGTAGTTAAGTTTGATATTAAAAGGGATTTGAAAGAGAATATAAAACCAGCGCAAGTTGGGTTTATATTTCTAATGGCGTGGTTTCTAATGGAACAAAAGAAATTTTCTAAGGGGTCTTGATTAAAATTTCTAAGTAATATAAAATCAAATCCATCGTTTAACAATTTCTTACAAAGATATTTAAGGCCTTTTAAAGTTAGTATCCAATTTTTTATTGATACTACTTTATTTTGCTTGCACACAAATTTCATACTTTGCAGTACACAAATAGCTTCGTCCCAAAATGTCCAATGAGCAGAGGACAGCACATCTCAGATCTTTACCAATTGGTGGTGATATTGTACCACCATTCACGCTGTCAAACAGCTTGTCCACAAAAAGACATAATACTGCAGTATCTATGGCAGATGAGTCAAGTTGACATTTGGATGAACTTCCTATAAAAATAAATACTAATAATAATTTAATTTTTTAATTTTTTTTTGTTAATTGTAAACTTACCTGGCAATGAAGCTAAAAATTTGATAATTGAACCAACTCGCTGGCTGAATACATGCGCAGCGTGTGAAATCTTCATTTTTTTCAATTTTTCCTCATAAATGTGAGCATCAGATAATTTGGGAATCATATGATCACCAACAACCGATTCACTTTTGTCCAGTTCACAAAGCTGAATATGTGTGACCATTTTGCTACTCGCTGAATTTTGTCTTTACAAATGAACTTTAAATTTTTTGTCAGAAGATTATTACGAAGACATTTTAATAGGTGTGGTGGGTCAAATAGCGGTATAATTTCCTGATTATTAATCTCATCTCCAAAAAGCTGATTTTCCTGACCAAGTCATAAATATTTAGCATTGGTTTCTGCTCTAAGCTTATTTATTGCAGCTACATTTGTACTTGCTTGATCACAAACCAATGCAATTACTTTAAGACTAGTAGATTGGACTGCTTCAACTACTTCTTTTATAGAAACTACAAGTTCTGGAGTTTTTATGGTACTGTTTGTAAACATAAATGCCACAGGTTGTTTAAATTTTGTATGAACCCCTCTTACCATGAATGTCATTGCTTTATCAGCAAAAATTGGTTTTATTCTTTTGCATCCAAGGTCTTCAAAGCCTAACACTTTATCTTTGTGAGGTATATATTGTAAACCAGGAGATAGCGATACCTCATAAAATAAAATAGTGCAGTATTTGTCTAATGGATTTTTTATTTTACCAACTGTTATTTTGTGGTGTTCAAATATTTTTTTTGTTTATTCCTGTGTGAAATGGAATTTTTTGCAGTAAAGTCATTAATGATTTTTTAGATGGTAAAGCAAATACTTTTTGAAGGAATCGATAAGCTTTGCCACTTTGTTTGAATACTGATAGTGCAAATACATCATTAAATGTAAATCTTCTCCCTCGTGCTTTTTTAGATTGAGTGTGTATTTGCGATTCAATGAAAGTAGTAGTGATTTTATTTAATTTGAGCAATGATTGTTTATGATTATGCATGTATGCTTCAGCCAATTGCAAACGTGTCTTAAGTTTAGGGTCTCGATACTTAAGAGGACGCCACACCCGCATGTGTTGTCTTCGTCGTACAAGTGCGTAGCATAGCAAATTTTACGCTCAGCAGATCACGTTTATCTCCGTTATTTTAAAATTTAGAGTGAATTGACCTATTATAAAAATTAAAGGCAAGATTATTACCGAGTGCATCTCATAGGCTTTTTATTATATTTTAATTTTAAAGCGAGTAATGAGTATTTTAAAATTGTAAATAATTTTTATATCTAAAAATACTCATAACTCGGCTTAAAATTAAAATATAATAAAAAGCCTATGAGATGCACTCGGTAATAATCTTGCCTTTAATTTTTATAATAGGTCAATTCACTCTAAATTTTAAAATAACGGAGATAAACGTGATCTGCTGAGCGTAAAATTTGCTATGCTACGCACTTGTACGATGAAGACAACACATGCGGGTGTGGCGTCCCCTTAAGAGTGGCAGTTACTTTCTTGGCATCCTTAAAAGCATGATATATAAAGGATTTTTTTGGATTTAATTCTATTTTGCGCCTTATATTTATATTTCTTAAAACTCCTTTCGACTTCTTTCTTTCTGTTAAAAAATAATTACAAATGATATATTAGAGTTAAAATAATTGTGTACAAATTTAGTTGTTCTTACCATTGTAATTCAAAGTTGTAGAAGTAAACTTTGAAGGTATTTCGTTTGAATCAGATAAGCTGCTTATACCACACATTTCAGTTGAATCTAAAAAAATATATACATTTGATTTTAAATTTTAAGCTTATCCACTTTAATTTTAAGAAACAATTTAACAAATTAGAGCAATTTCCTAAACATAAATATTAATATACATTAATAATTAATTTATTTTAATTTTTTACTTGTCTTATCAGTTGTACAGATCACAGGTATATTTCTGGAGTTTGAACTGTCTGAAAGATTTGATTCCTGCTCAACTTGATCTTTAACTACAATTTATATGAACAATTATACAATTTTAATTTTATAATGAAAAAGTGTAATTGCAATGTCAGTAAATTTAAAATAAATATGTACCTATTAAACAAGTTGGAACAATAAACTCAAACATAAAAAGCTGTAATAATTACAATTTCTACACTCACTATTTCACTAAGTTTAGACATAGACATACAGCGTTGATTGAAATAGGTATCCAAATAGATGTATTTTCATAGATCCCAAATATACATCAACATATAAAACACTCATTTTATAGAACATTATGAAACACAAAAATTAATCACAAACATATAAAGTACCGATATAACATACACTAAGTAATTAAAAATGTAGTTATAATTTATAACCTAATAGCACCTTAGGACCTCCACCTGAGTTTTACTCAGTGAGGCCCAGTAATCTTTTAATATTAATTTAAATAATTAAAACAGACTGCCAAATATAACTGACTTTACTTAAGCATCTACCACAACTTATACATGCAAATATGACACAGCAACATTTAATAAAACATTAATTTATGATACAAACCATTTAGTAACTTTAATGTTGGTATAGTGTTACAATTTAACTTTTTTGTTCCAGGACTTTTATAATTGTTTTCAAAATGTTTTGCACATACGACAAATGAACCGTAAACTTCATCAATGCTGAGATTGTTTAATTTAGGATTCCTTGAGCACTGAATCCAAATTTTAAAACATGTTTCATCCCTGGGAAACAAATGTTGGATTGTTGTTTTATCCTTATGTGTTGTACCACAATTCAAAATAACACAGTTTTTTGAAGGCATCTAAACATAACCAACCAAATATTAATATATTTTGCAACTTGTTAAGACATTGCTTAAAGCAAATTAACATATAATTTTTATTTAGAGAATGGCTTGTACTTACTTCAGTATACTTACTCAAAGTCTATAAATAATATATTATATGCTCGCACCTTGTAGTAGGTACTTGACTTACTCTACACTTTATAACAATACAAAATCCAAAATATATAATAGTAAATATTATTTACTAAATACAAATACGAAACAACAAAAAATGAATAACCAAATAAGAAATAACCAATATATTTCTGTGATAATTAATTAATTAAATAAAACATGTATTAATAATTATTGTTTTTATTCATATAAAAATAAAAATTTTGTATTTTCTATGTGTACCAACTTTTAAAATGTGTCAATGTTATTAGGTTGTCATTCTGAATGCGTAATCAAGCTATCACCGCTATTCCGTATTAAGTTACCCCCCTATGGTGGTCATGTAGGATATTAAAGTGTTGCTATGCGTGCTTAGATTTTGGTGAAAACGTTTGTACATTGTTGTAGCTAGTTCAGTGGTAGTTGTTATTTTTAAGTTATTGTGTAAGGTAGAATTTGAAACAAACCAGGGGGCTTTGGTAACTAACCTTAGCGTAATTGATTGAAAAGCCTGAATTAGCCTAATGTTCGTGGGCTTGGCCCGGCCCCAGATTGCTGTTCCATAAGACCAGACTGGTCTTATGATTGACTTATATATTATAATAAGTTTGTTTTGGAGTTGAGGAGAGGTCGGATGAGGTGAAGTCTATAGTTTGCTAATTTTCTTTTTTCTTTTAGACGGGGGCCCCAGGTTAATCTTTTATCAAGTGTTATGCCTAAGTACTTTATTTCGGTTCAGACAGGGATGGGGACATTGTTCATAATTAATTGAGGTAACTTGCACAGATTTGTCTTTATTTATTTTAATTTTCCATTTTTTGGCCCATTCGTCAATTTTATTAGCATGGTCTTGAAGTGCAGCTGAAGCTTGGTTAGGATTTGAACTAGAGGAAAGAATAGCTGTGTCATCAGCGTATGTTGCAAAAAGGGTATTACTAGGTTGAGGGATATCAGCTGTGAATACATTGTTTAAATCAGGGGATAAATCACTAATCTGCGGGACTCCAGCATATATTGAGTTAGTAGATAAGTAGATGATATATCATTACCCTGTCATACGACAAACAAATAATTTTGCAGATAAGATTTGATAATAAGATAGTAGGGAGCTGGCATGAAGATTTATAATTTGTATAGTAAGCCTACGTGCCAAACTCTATCAAATGCTTGAGCAATACATTTTATTTTATGATATGATATGCACTAATAAATGTAAAAAATCAACTTTATGTCAAATATGCTTTAACACACAAAATACACAAAAACATGCTCTATTAAACTTCATATTTTTATTATTATTGGTATGAAATGTTTTTGTATCTTAGTGAGCATGTTTTACTGTGTTGCAAGAAAAACATGCAAATGAATTATGCATGGACTTACGAGCCCTGTCAATGACTATTGAATTAAAATTTAACACCCATTACAGTTACTGTTTTGATACCTAATGTACAGTAGAGTGTTTCCCACTTATCCACTTTTTATTTTTTTTAGACTTCACAAATTAATGTATGTTCTTCTTAACTATAAACATCAAGTAATTATATTATACAATTTTTTTTTTATAGATATTTCAAGATCAAATTACAAAAATATCCCCTGCTGGCTGGACAATTAAAGTATACTTCATAATATTTCTAGGTATTATATGTATAGTATACTTATTATTCAATGTATAATTAGTTATTATTACCATTGATTATATTTTGTATAATGTATAGAAAAACAATGTTCAATATTTTAACCTATGCTAGATATTGATTAATTGACAATGATAACAGATTGCACACAGTCACCAACAGTATTATTTTATTTATTAAGAGAACACCATTCCTGCATGTGTTATCTTTGTCTTACAAGTGCGTAACACAGCAAATTGTATGTTCAGCAATTCTAATTTAGCTCAGTTAGTTTAAAATTTAGAGTGAATTGACCTATTATAAAAATTAAAGATAACATTATTATCTAGGTTATTATTGAGGATTTTTATTACATTTTAATTTTAAAGCAAGTTATAAGTATTTTTAAAATTATAAATTGTTTGTAAATCTTAAAATACTCATAACTCACTTTAAAATTAAATATAATAAAAATCCTCTGTGATAACCTAGATAATAATGTTACCTTCAATCTTTATTCGAGGTTAATTCACTTAAAATTTTAAACTAACGGAGCTAAATTGGAACTGCTGAGTGTAAAATTTGGCAAACTACGCACTTTTTGGACAAAAACAACACATGTGGATATGGCGTCCTCTTAAGAGGATGTGATACCTACCCCCATATGTTGTCTCCGTCTTACAAGTGCATAATATAACAAATTTTACGCTCAGCAGATCACGATTTGCTCCATTAGTTTAAAAGTTAGAGTGAATTGAATCATACAATCTATAAATTAAAATATTATTTAGACGACCTCATGGATTTTTTACTGTATTTTAATTTTGAAGCAAGTAATAAGTATTTTAAAATTGTAAATTTTTTGTACATCTTTAAACACTTATAACTCACCTCAAAATTAATATAAAGTAAAAAGCCCATGAGATCGTCAAAATAATATTCTTATCTTTAAAAATTAAATTTTATGAGAAATCGATTAACTCTAATTTTTAAATTAACGAAGTAAAACGTGATCTGCTAAGTGTAAAATTTAGTATATTATGTACTTGTAAGACAGAGACAACACATGGGGGTATCACATCATTCACATCCTCTTAAGAGGACGCTACACCCGCATGTGTTGTCTCCGTCTTACAAGTGTGTAACATTGCAAAAACTGTTTCGCGTGGGAAAGAACCGAGAAAGCTACAGTTATAACTAAGAAACGAAATTTTCATCACATAAAAAGGAAAATTTTGTCTGCGTGCAATATCGTTTTTATTTTTTCGATATCAGAACTACAAAAAAATTCTTATTGTTTTATAATACATTAATTTTGTGTTTTTTAAGCACGAATAACTTTTTTGTAGTTCTGATATCGAAAAAATAAAAACGATATTGCACAGACAAAATTCTCCTTTTTATATGGTGAAAATTTCGTTTCTTAGTTATAACTGTATCTCTCTCGGTTCTTTCCCGCGCAAACAGTTTTTGCAATGTTAGTATGTTACGCACTTGTAAGACGAAGACAACACATGCGGGTGTATAATGTATATTCGGCGCGGAATAAGATCATGACTAGGCGGTGGACCGATTAGCGTCCGTTACGCACAGCCGATTTCTCATTGGTTCCCCAAACATCTGTTCACAGTTATATAATTTACAAAGCCGGTAACTGCCACTTTTGTTGGCGGTGCGGTGGAGGAAGTTGTTTTGAATGATCGACTGGTCGTCTGGTCATGATCTTATTCCGCGCCGAATATAGCGTCATCTTAATAGGTGAAATGTAATTTAAATTATATTATTACTCGTATTTTATTGTTTGACGTAATAACTTATTTTACTTCTATTTTGTACATAAATGACTAGGTAATTATTATAAGGATTAATTTGAATAATTATTAGTAGGTAGAAATATTACACTGTATTTGCAACAAATTTTTCTTCCACTATTAGCTACCTCCCTGGGAGTCTAGAATATATTATTTTTATAGTATATTGTTTTCTATACAATATATACTCAATGGTTTTGCTAATTAAAAATTTTTTTAGTAACCAACATTTTAGATGAACAACATGGAACATTTAAATTCAAAGTGAGTATGTTTTAAAAAGTATTTTTTCATCAAAACAGAGGTTCCCAAATACGACCCATTTTGGAAAATGTTTAAATTTTGATAACCAACAACATTCTTCATAAATATATAAATATTTCAAGGAACAAATGCACTTTACCAACCCCCTCACAATTTTCAAAAATTTTTTTTTAACCGACTTGCTTTTTTTATGCTTAAAACAATGTTGTAATTTTTTTTTTACCGAAAACTATTATTTTAGAAGTTATAGCCTTCCAAAGTTTACGATTTTACGCTTATGTGTTTGCGCGCAAAGCTATAAGACAGCCACTATAACAAATTGTTATTATTTTTTTTATGTATTTTAACATAGTTGTGAGACATAGTAATTTTCGGGTGAAAAAAATGGAATAATTGCACTTTACCTCTCACACGATGTTTTGGAATTTTTTTGAAGTTTTTGTAAAGTTTTTGAACCTCTCGTTGGATGGGGGCTCGTCCCCCAAACCCCCGGTGCTAAAATAGCAAACCTGTGGGGGGGGGGTCCCCTTCGGGGCCGCGGGGGGGAGATCATACCTGCCCTGCGGGCAGGGCTACACGCGAACTGCGTCCCGAAATAAAAAATTTGATAAGCGGGTACACGAATTGCGTCCGGCATTATCTAATCTACTGCATGAATTGCGTCCGGTTTTGTTTAAACGATTGCTGATAAATTATTATAATTAAATATTTTTTTGGTCTCCCATTTTTAAAACCAGACGAAGTGGAGGATTGTTTTACTGACGATATTGTATCCATTCTACCCGAAAATGAAAAAGTACTGCAATTTTCCGATTATATATTAAATACATACATAAAGCCTGATTGTGATTTCCCGCCTTCTGTATGGGCAATGTACTCATGTTCTATAATTTTAACTACGAATAGTTATGAAGCCTTCCACTCCAAGTTTAACAGTATGTTTTACCCAGCACACCCGAATATATTTCAATTTATAGATGTTTTAAAAAATGTACAAAAAGAAACTTATATTAAACAACGAAGTATTCATGTAATTAAAAACAGACGAATGATGGTATGTGAAAAAAAAATTCACTAAGACAAAATATGGCGAAACATGAAAGTGGCCAATTAACCCGTCTTGATTCTATTAAGAAAGTATCATTCAAGTTTAAACTAATCTTTTAATTTTTTAATTATAACTTTATATATATATATATATATATTTTTTTTTTTAAACTATTATATTATTATTATTAATATTATTATTATATTATTAACCAACACATTTTATTTTACTCACATCTAATTGCATAACAATAATAAAAAAACAATATTTTTAACCTACTGATAGTCGTAATTTGCTATCGACAGTCCTTAGTCTGTATGAAATGAGAAGGAACATAATGTTTTTACGTTGGGACGCAATTCGGGTAGTTGTTAAATATGGTTGGGACGCAATTCGGTGTAGTCGTTAAATATCTTTGAGACGCAATTCATGTGGAAAAGGGATTTCGGGACGCAATTCATGTGCAGCGGCGGGCAGGCCGATGACCTAACAAGTTCATTTAACCTTGTTAGTAAAAGTAACACGACTCCGATCGCCGAACTAAAGGGACCTCCATCCACCACCGGGGCTAAAATAGCAAAACTATGCGACATGGTATATATAAATATACCAATTATCTTTATGATAACAGAATAAGCTATATTAAGTTGTTTTGCTATTATCTTCAGGTAGGCAACTTGCTAATGGGTACCTTTGTCCTATATAGTATATACTATAACTAAACTTACCAAACGAGTGACCCAATTATATAATTACCTACCTGGTGAAAATGAGTCACTCAGTGGAGACGATGATTGATGATTATGTGATATAAATACTTTATAAATTGTATAAATAAGTAATATCATTAAATATGTTGTACCTATACCTACAGTATTTATTTATTATTATTACTCGCGCCCTGTTAACTGTTGTGTTATGCGATAAGCGCGCCGCGCGCATACGTACTTTTTGTAGTATAACCACAAACTTTGGAAGGCTATAACTTCTAAACTAATAGTTTCCGGTAAAAAAAAATTACATCATCGTTTTTAGCATAAAAAGTGCATTTTAGCCTATTTCAAAATATAATTGCGACATATTTTTGGGTAATTTTGGCAGTTTGGGAACCTCTATCTTAAAATATAAATTTTATGAAAATGCACATTTTTCACTAATTATGTCTACAAATTTGTAATGTAAAATGGTTGAATCTTGAATAAACACAATGTGTATAGACGTTGTATCAATTCACTATTGAAAAAAATATAATGATGCTTTTTAAACTGTAATGGATATACCTTATATAAGCATACATGCATCTACTTCTTCATAGATTTTTATAATTTTTATGCTTTTATGTTATCAGTGAAATCTTTTGGTTTGAAAAATTACAATAATGTTTATTCTATCTTGGCTTAAATCTGTTGAAACATTTTTTTAAATATTTTAAAAGCATTGTATAGCAAGCTTATGGTTCTGGATTTTTCATTTTTCTTTTTAATGCTCCAATTTTGGAATAGAAATTATTAAGCTCTACATAGTCTTTGTTGATACAATATAACAGGGATTTTCTGATATTTTATAATCTTTAACATATGTATTCTTGACATAATTTATACGCCAAAATATCACTGAAAAGACTTAGAAAAATATTATGTAGTAAAGTATTTTAATTGTATTACCTTTATTTTTAAAGTTTTTCTTCTTATTTCAATTTATTCCTAAAACTTCTATTGAATATTAATATAATAGTTGAAATAGTATCCAAAAATTTAAATGTTTTTTTACCCATAATTTTTTAATAAAAATTATAAACCATGTTAAATTTGTATTTTTGTTTTCCTTAGAAATAATAATATTTCTAAATTCAATAAAACGTTAAAAGTATCACTAGAAAGATGTGATGATCAATTGACATTCTGTAACCAACAAATAATCAAAGAAGAAGTGTTTGAATTTGAAGACTTTGATATCACAATCGAAGAAGATGATTTTCTGTAAGTATTTCACTTTGATTTTGAGTTATAATAATGATATTGTGTATTGTGTATTTTTATTATACAATAAGTGTGTAAGACAATTTAAATTATAGACACTGTATAGTTTATTTTGTTTTAACATTATTATTATAAATATATTGAATACATTTAAAAAAGTTAGTGTAGGTTAGGCACGCTTTACTGCACTTTGGTTTAAGTGTATTAACATGAACAAATCGGCTTAAGTATACCTCTGCCCAAAATAAAATGAATAAAAATAAAACAATACAGATTGTGAATACAGTGAACACTCTCATATTAAATAATTTTAAAAAACTTGTTTAAAAATGCATGTTTTTCTTTTTCATTGCTTTATTTTCAAGAGACAAGAATTAGGTATTTAAACATTTGCTGGAGAACCATGCTATCTAATAGTGGAAACCTTTTTCAAATTAATTCATCAAAATGAGTGCAGAAATAATACAATGCAATAAGCTACAATCGTTTTTAAATAGTATATTTTATCATAACATAATAGTATGGTGCAGTCTTTGATAGTATATTTAAAATGTATACACAAATAGAACTTAAGGATAAAAATCATTAAAAAATTTCAATATAAAAACAATTCTTTTTATCAGTTGAGAATTTAAAATACTCAAATATAATTAGTAATATAGTTCTTATTTATATTTTTTAGCCAAAAAATTAAACAAGAAGACAATGATGTTAAGAAAATTGCTGTTCCGCTAATAGAACAACAAAATATTCATAAAAAAAATGTGAATGAAACTATTCATATAAAGTAAGATGATAAAACAAAATATATGATATTATGTAAATTAAATAGTTAGTCTCAGTACCTAATAAATCATTAACAATTTACTATGTCTTATTCAGGAATTAAAATAATACTCAAATCAGATATTATTTTAATTTGAGCACTTAATTTATTCCATAGGTACCATCACTACAGATGTTTATACTGAATTTGACTTTACTTCATTATAATTTTGTAACAATTTATGCAATTCTATTCATAAGCGTGCGCAGACATTACTGGCAGGGTAGTCATACATGATACATTACACATGACATTTAAAATGAATAAAAAAATTTTGATAGGTAACTTTATTTAACTGCATTTATCATAGTGAAAAATTATTTTATAAGAAATAATATAATGTAATATACCTAAATTAGTTAATAAGTAAAAATTTAACAACACTATTTTATATAATAAATATATTATACATGTTTTTATTATAAATGTATAACTCCATACGCCTCTTGGCTGGAGTGTTGATTTTGAAATATTGGATAACTTCGTCTACATCTATATTATAAGCCATATATTGTTCGATGAACATAGTCAGAAGTCCATCTAACCGATCTTGCCCCATTGTGCTTTGCAATTTTGATTTTACAATACTCAGCTTTGAGAAAGAACGCTCACATGAGCAACTTGTCACTGGTATAACTACAAATGATTTAATAGTTTTGAAAAAATTATTAAATATGGCTGCTCTATCAGAATTATAATTTGTCAACCATTGTATCCATTCTTCACATGCTTTTTGATTACTTCTTTTAGGTGTATTTTCCATTTTTTTCAGCAAAATAATTTCTGATTCTAACTCATGAAAATCCAAATTAAAAGCTGAAGCAATTATTTTTGTATCTTCATTATTAGTTTCTAATTTGAGCATACTACCAACACTTTTAATTAAATTTAATGTTTCTTGTTTGAAGCGCACACTTAAACTTGAAATCATTACATCTAATGTGGCAAAATACACATTTATCCTCATTTCATATTTTTTTGTTGATATAATGTACTGTGTTTCATTACAATCAATTTTAGAAGACACTCGTCTTTTTTTCACATCAGGAATGGAAATGTTATTATCTTTGCACATTTCTAGAGTCTCATTGTATATATTTGAAAATGAATCTTCATCATTTCTCAGAGACTCTAAAGATAGTTTTAATGAATTTACGAGAGAAACTGCGGTTATAAGATCCAAATTTGAACTTTGTAAAGCCATACTCACCTTTAAAATAAGAGTCAAGATTGGATGTAACATCTGTTGAGCGAATATAAAATCAAAAGTTTTCATCTGATGAATTAATCCAAGTGCTTTGGCTCTAACATCTGGTTGTTTCGTAGTATCACCAATTTCTTTTATTGCAATCAATATAGGACCATAGTCTAATTTTACAGCAGAGACAGCCTCAGCACGACAAGCCCAACGTGTATTTGATACAGATTTTAATGTTTTTTAATTTTATATTTGCAGAGTTAGCTACTTTTTCAATTGTTGCATGTCTTGTACAACTACTTTCTATAAAGTTGTAAATTAATTGTACAGTGCCAAAAAAATCAAATGTTACTCTATTTTGTCTCCCCAATGAATCAAATAAAACAAGATTGAGGCAGTGTCCATAACAATGCACAAAAACTGTTTTATCATTTTTTTCTTTAAATTTGGCCTGCACTCCATTAAAACTACCTGACATTGAAGCAGCACCATCAAAACAAACTGATGAAACTAATTGCCATTGAATGTCATATTGTTCAATGACTTCACATAATGTATTAAATATACTTTGTGCATCAGTAGATAATAGCCTCTTCATGCACACAAACTGTTCTACTGGACAATTTTTAATACTGTCATAATACCGTATCACAACAACCTATCTATATCCGTGCTAACGACCATAATATATTTTTCCAATATTCTTATTTTTACGTTTTACCGTTTACGCACATTTTGAAATGGTCAAACATATTAGGGTGGGGGAGGGGGGCTAGTTGTTCAGTTGTTCGCAGAGTAGTCAAGTGCCTACCCTGACTACCCCGTGCGCACGCTTATGATTCTATTAAAAGAGCATTGAATGAACTCTTCTTTACCATGTGGTGATACACTTGAAATAGTTATATGTTTTATACATTGTTGACTTAATGAGTATGCTCAAATATATCTGAAAAAAAAATACATTAAGAAAATTGTAAAATTCTTTTTTTTTTTAATCTCATAATTTTTCTGTAGCCTGTTGGTTTCTATAATTCAATCGTTACTTCAGTACTTAATTGTTTATAATGCTTTGCTACATGAATTGTTTAGTGTGATCTTTAAAGATATCAAAAAAGCCTATGTATTTAAAACTAAAAGAAGCAAAATACATATCTAATTTTAAACTTTAAACCCACATACTGCTTTGTTTGGAATGAATGACCTACTCTAATCTAACAATCAAAGACTTTAACAACCTTAGTAATTTATTACTTAAAAGAAAATATTTAATATTGTACACACATAATTGTTTCATTACATAATAAATAATTTATAACTATTTTATTCAAACATTTAAAACTTCATACAAACAAACCATTTAACTTTTTAGATTCAGAGCAGAGCGATTAATGTATTGATTTTACAATGTTTTATGTTGTTTTTTTTTTGTGTGTGTGTACATGATAAATTGTCGAAAATATGCTTCAATTTTCAACTTCAGTTGCTTTCTGGTTGGGAAGTGAATCTAGTTGGTGCATTGGGGAAGTCAAATTTTGACTTAAAAAATTCCTAGTAACTTTCAAAAGCACCGAAAAAATAAAATAAAGGAAAACGGGAATTTTTAAAATTATTGATTTTAGATATTGGTATAACTCTTAAACAAATCACTGTAGACACATTAATGTTTATACTGGCATTTTCTATACATGATAAAAGTTTTACAATTTTTGATGCATTCTTATGAGCATTCAAATTACAAAATTGTAAATTCACTTAATTTCTCTTGTACCGATATTCTTATTTTGTTGTTATTCAAAAATGAATAACTTAAAAATAAAGAAATTTACACCATATGTTTATTTCATCAACTGGTATACTGGATACAATTTTCAAAATATTTCAGTTGGAAAATATTAAAAATACATAAACACGTTTTATTTTATTACTGTTTAAAGTTATTAAACATTTATAAAATGTTTAGCTTTTATAGCTAAGTATTGAAAATTTAAAACAAAGCTCCATGTAAGTAGTTGATTCTGCAACAAAAAAATCTAAGCACTATACAAACAGTTTTTTTTTTTTATAGTTATTTTAATTTCAAATTTGGATGAAATTATATATTTAGTAACCAAGAATAACAATTTCAGTTATTATATTGTTGTATTTTAAAAATATTATTCACGAGTACTTGAAATTTATAGAGAATACTTTATATTCTAATTTTAATAGTTAATGCTGTTAATGACTTATATTAATACTTTGTAATAAATTGTATATACTATGAATGAATGAGTGAGTCGGGTACATAATGAATCTATTTGATTAATTTGGAATTTATTTTATAGGTATCTACTATCTACCCACATTTTTAAAAAATTATAAATATAGTATATAATATCCTAGATGGACAAACCATCTCTCAGAATCGTTTTTCATGTAAAATGATTTTATATCATTGAATTCAAATTTAATACCATCCATTACAGTAATTCACTTGTAAACTACTGTATAGCAGAGCGACATCCTTTCTAAATTAATATATTGCTCCGAACAACCTTAAAATCTACTGCTTTGTTTTATTTTACTTTTGTTGAGTAGTCATCTATTAGCTATGTTGTATAGTTTTTTAATCGTTTGATACTTTTTAAATTGGTCTATAGTTATTTACCTATTTTGTAACAGTCATTTTTTTTGTTTCAGTTCATTTGTTTCTAAAAGAAATGTTGGAACTACTAATTTTGATGATATAGATTGTGAAGTTAACAATGTTGACAATATGGTACATAACAACATCATTGAAATTGAGCCTGAAAGATCTCAGTTAATTTTATCTGATATCGGGTCTGTGAAAAAGTCTTATAGTTGTCAACTCTGTAAATTATCATTTTCAAATATTGAAGATTTAAATAATCACCAGAAATTAGATTTAATAAATTACCAGAAATTGTATAAACCTCAAAAATCGCAGTCAGCATTTTCTGAAGAATTAAACTTGACAAAGCATAACAAAACAGCTGACCAGAATATAACTTTTAACTGCATGTACTGCATTAAAACATTTACAGTTAAATCAAATTTAACTGTGCATATAAGGAGTCACACTGGGCAAAAACCATACAAGTGTGAACTGTGTCAAAGATCATTTGCTCAAAAACAAAATATGATGTGTCATATGAGAACACATACAGGATATAAACCTCATTCGTGTCGGATTTGTAATATGAAGTTTGGCCATAAGTCATTATTAGACTACCATGAATGGAAACATACTGGTATTAAACCATTTAAGTGTGAAGTTTGTGTTAGAGAATTTTCTCGGAAATCAAGTTTAGTTTTTCACCAAAAACACAGTCATACAGGTGAAAAACTTTTTAAATGTAATGTTTGTGACCAAACATTTTATAGAAAAACTTTTTTGAAGAATCATATGAAAGTCCATAATACTCTGCAATTGGAAAAATGCCATATTTGTGATAAAACTTATTCTTATAAATCAAGCTTACAAAGACATTTGTTGATCCATTCTGGTGAAAAGATGTTTGAATGCGATATGTGTAAAAGATCCTTTTATCGGAAAACAGGTTTACTTGCCCATATAAAAGTTCACATGAGAAAGAGACCTTATGAATGTAATCTTTGCAGATCAACATTTCTTACAGCATCAGAACTAAAAAGTCATTTAAAATCTCACTCCAGTAATAAACCATTTCAATGCCAGCTTTGTGATGCAAGTTTTATATTACAATCACTTTTAAATACTCACATGAGATCTCACTCTGGAGATAGACCTTATCAGTGTCCTTATTGTTTAGTGACATACGCTCAAAAGAAGAGTTACTCTTACCATTTAAAAACTCACAAAGACCATGAGTTGTACAAATGCAGTTTGTGTAGAACATCATTTTTTCAAAAAAATAAGCTAATTGATCATTTAAGATTACATACTGGTGAAAAACCTTTTAAATGCCTTGTGTGTAACAAGAGATTTGCACAAAAAGCTGTTTTACAGTCACATATGAGAACTCACAGTATTGATAAAAAATATAAATGTGACATATGTAGAGCAATCTTTGAACAAAAATCAAATTTGATTAAACATATAAAAACTCACCTTGCCTTTAAATCAAATTTTAGGTGTAGATTTTGTAAGGCTACATTTTTACAAAAATCTTCTTATATGAGTCATATGAAAATGCATTCTACAGGCAAGCTTTATAAATGTAGTGTGTGTGGTACTTCATATCTACAAAAAACTGACTTAAATAAACATGAAAAGACTCATAAGATTGAAAAGGCTTTACTGATGTGTAAACTATGTAATCAATCTTTTCCATCAAAAATAAAACGTATAAATCATGAAAGAAAATTTCACACCGAAGAAGCATTTCAATGTCTTATCTGTTATAAATTGTTTTTTGAAAAAAAGGAATTAACACTTCATATCAAATTGCATATGAAGGTTATGTCATCTGAATGTTTGAAATGTAAAGAACCGTTGCTACAAGCGCCTGTTTCGGCTAAAGTATTAAGAGCTATTACTGGAAATAAAAAAAATTTATGTGACGTGTGTTCTATCATCTTTTAATCTACCACATATGTAATTCGCTGACACTTCCAGTATTCTGGCATTTCTTACCATATTGAAATTTACTATTTAATACATTCTTTCATTACACTTGTATATACTTAATTGGATTTTTTATTTTATTATTTTAATTTTTACTTTTATTTATTAATAACCTGTTTTAATAAGTATATGTATATAATATATATGATTAGTGATCTGAGCGCTTTATAATTTAGTGCATCTATTAATTGTTTTTACATAAAAAAATTATGTCTCATTGAATGCTATTTCTAATGATTATCTGATATATTCTGTTCTAACATTATAATATAATATTATCCATATCTTATTTAAAATTCATTAGTAATACCCTTGTAATTTCTACCCTATAAAATTAAAATTATTATAATATTGATAACATAAGTTTATGATTTCTATAATATCATGGGAGGAAGTGTTGTCTTGTGAAAACATGAATATGAAACTTCGGAATCAGAAATTAAAACAATTTTTAAACACACATGTCTTGTAAGCCTATTCTTTTTGTTATGAAAACAACAATAGGAGAGATTTTACGATTGATGGAGTAAATAAAATGGTAGGTTAAATTTACGAAAAAAAAATAACCTTAGATTTTGAATTATTGAATACGACTCAAATTGCTCATAATTCAAGTTTTAGGAAATAATTAAGAAATAATCGCTTTATCAATTAGACATTTAACATTGTGGTCAGTAAACTGTTGCGCTTAGGAGGGGAAAGTTTCCCATATGATATTATTAAATAAGCTAATTAATCAAGCATTCAGAGGCTTCTTTTTGAATTACAAAATACAGATTGTAATTAATGCAATGTATATGTAATGAAAATTAGAATATGCTATTTGTGATTAGCATGCCAATTTTTGTTTTGAAATTTATCGTTAAAATACTTTTTCGATATTCTTAAATGTATAGAAAATTTATTTGAAACATCGTAGTACAGCATTTTTTTTAGATATTCCTCTAGAATTTCAATAAATGTTCCCGAGTATATTTTATCCAAAAATCAAATTGTTTTGTATTGATTTTGAAGAGTATTTTGTTAGTCATTAGTTCATTACGAAGAAGCCATGCACAAAGTTGTTAACTCAATATTACGATAGTTCTGGAGACAGCAGTGAAGAAAAATCTCACATCAGTAAAAATAAAATAGATGAATATTAAGGACATGGACCAATTCAATCGAACAAGAAATTCACAACCATCGTTGACAGAACATGAATACTCAGATTAAACCATGGATACTTATACTGTTGGAATAAAATTTTCTTTAAGATGTTAAAAATATTTTTGATGGTATCAACCTAAAATGTATCAATCAAAAAACGAGCTACTTGAAAATATAATTAACATAAATGTATAAATCTTCAATTTTCTAAAACAATATACATACTTAAATTGTATACTCTTGGTTTCAAAATGATTAAATTTTCTTAAAAAAATTATTCTATAGATTAAATTATAAATTATATTTAGATTACTGTGCTGAAAGAAAGTTAAATACATATTTTTGCCCTATTAAAAAAAGCCGTTAAGTTTCTTTAAATTATTGTAAACATTTTTTTAATCTAAAACTAAAAATCAGAAAAAATAAATATTAATGATTGATGAAATTTCTCTTCATACTGGTATAAATTTCAACAGTAGGAATTTAACATTTAATGGATTAAAAAACTGATGATTAAGTTGACAGTAAATCAGATAGCTCTAAGCAGTAAACCAGAATTTAGTGTTTATGTGGCAGAGTCTTGGAGATAATATCACTCTACGATAGCTGTTTTTGTATCAAAATGACCATTTAAGGATTTGAAATATGTTTCTACTACTGTAGAGATTTTCTTCTATGTCTATATTAATTATTTTAACTATAATTTCATAAATAACAACATTTTATTTTATTTTAGGTTTTGATCTTTCTCAGCTAGTTATGAAAGCAATTTCATTGGTAGAAGATGCTGGATTGCAAATTTTAGGTCTAACAAGTGCAGATGGCGCAGCTACAAACAAAACTATGTTTAAGCATTTAGGACAATGTAAGGTTAATTAAAAAAATTATTTTAAATATCCATTTGATAGCAAAATAAAAAAAAATATTTGTGTTTTGTGATTCTCCTCAGACCATTTAGATTTGTTTCAATGATATTAAAAACTTAAGAAATTCATTTCGATTTATTGAAAATCCGTGGGCAGTAACTACAAAAGAAATATTTGAAATTAATATTATGAATTGTAATATTGGTTTATTGAAAAGTGAATTAATTGACTTACAGCAGGACATAACATTAAAAGATATTTTTAATGGTAAAAATAATACAATGGAATTTTGTAATACACTTGAGGAACATCAATATCCTTCCCTTTTATCAAACGTAAAAGGTATTCTAACATTTTTTGGATCAACATATTTATATGAAGCTGCTTTTAGTTAGGTAACATTTATAAAAAAACAATTACAGAAATCGTTTGAGTGATGTGCATTTGGACGATTTACTGCGGTTGTCAACATCAAATAAAACCATAGACATAAACAAAATTATAATAAATAAATCAAATTAATTAATTTTAATTATATTAATATCAATATTAATCTAATAATTTAAAAAATATATAAATTTAATATACTAATATAATAATATGAATAATTTGTATTTTGTATAAAATAAACTATGAATTGAAATTTAAAATTGTAATTATAAATCCAAGAAAAACATTTATGTCATTCACATACTTTTTCCTACAATACCCTTTCCTAACAATATATATATATATATATATATATAATTTTTATGTTTTTAATTATTAAAAAAATAATTAAAAATGTATGCGACCCGCAAATAATTTTCAAAAATTACATACATTTGGCCCATTCTACAATCCTAGTGAGGACCGCTGATTTAGAATGTAAGAAATCGTTTGGAACAAAATAAAAATATTAAAAGTAAGAAAAATTCAACAAATTAATTTACTTATAATAAGACTAATGAGATAAAATATAAAATATATTTTTATGAGGTTATTAGGTACATCATATGAACAGTTTTTTTAAATGGTAACATATTTTATATTTGTAAAGTATTTAAACTAGAATAATTGCATTGCATCCATTAAAAATTTGCCCAAAGATAACTAAATTCATATAGAATTAAACAGCTGAGCCAAAATAAACAAGAAATACAACTTACAAGTTATATGTAACTGCTGAATAGGTATATTATCATGTTTGTTAACATAGTATTTTAAAATTTTATTTTATTTATGCATGTTTTATATTTAGCTGTCAAGTTAATTGATGGTTGTTGGGTTAAAAATTTACAGTGATCAACAATGTATTGATTTAAGTGATACTCTAGACTCTAGAGACTGAATATTTTACACTACTGATGAAGGAGTGATATGTTGCTAGAAAATAAAAATTCCCAGCTTTAAGTAATTGGGAAAAGGGTCAAGATTTTGAGGTTTTTTATGTATTGTACAAATTATTGGTAAATAATTATTATGTATGGCAAAGAGTTTGGGTAGTTTACTAATTATTTAATGTTTCACAATTCATGTTTAATATAAAATTTATGTTTAAACCATAAAAGCTATTTGGTTTAAAAATGATCCTATAGTCCAATACTCCAATGTATACTATTAATTATAGGTGGGTAATTAAAGTTTAGTATAGTGGTTTCGGTATGGTTAGATAAATGGGAGATTCGAAGATCTGAAAGTCATATAAAAAATAAAGAGTTCTTACTAAAAATACAGCCGAATCATTGAGAATAACTATTTGAAGTCCATAGTATATTCTATTAGTCTGTTCACAATTAGGGAGTTTACCAATTGTGCTTAAAATGACCTTTTAATATACCAATTGCGCTTTGTCTTTTTAGGTCGATAGACCAATTGTGCTTAGTTGTTTTCAGAGTTTATAATATTATTCTACATTACACCTAGTATATAAAAATATGTATTATAAATAGATTTTTTTCAGTCAATACAAAAAAATTACACAATGAACGTCAATATTAATAATATTTGTACAATATAAATCTATACCAAATCATACACCTAGATACACGCCAATAATAAATAATTAATATACATAAAAATATAATATGTCTGTATAGTACCTATTAGACTGTGTGTGGAACGTAGGTACAAATTAGGCAGATAAATAGGTGGATAACGATCATTAATGATAGTGAAAACTTGTTATACGAGTAATCTATCTCTCAAATTCATACTTTATAATAGGCTCGTTAATAATAATAAATAAAATATTTTATATTTCGTCCTACGTCGAGTCGGGATAGGTACTATTATCAGCTTGTCATATTTTCCCGTAATTTCGTATACGTTTTGCTTTAAATTAAGTTTATTTGAATGTATATTAGTTAGCTATATTTAATTGTGTATATACATATATAACTTTTTCCGCCGTGTAGTAACTTACATATTATGTTCATGTAAAAATAAGGGACCTAAAATATAAGTAGCGCAATTGGTTTACTGAGCTAAAATACAAATATTGTTTTAGGCGCAACTGGTCCATGCCCCACAATTAAGAATAGTTGGCGGCGGTTGATTTTCGCACATGGGCGTGGCCTTGACTACATGCGCGAAGTGATGTGAAACGCTGTCATTGTCGCGGTCGGTTTGGAGAGCGACGGGAGTTAGAATGGGCGTGGCTATGAGTTTTCGTCACCGCTGTCTAGTATTCTTATTGTGAACAAAGTATAGACTCGCCTTTATTTTTATAAAAGTGGTTTGCTGTATGTTTTTTTTTATATACATTTAACCAAGATTAATTAGAAGTTTGTACTTTTTTTTAAATGTTATTTTCATATAATTTTTTATTACCTATATAACATACATTTTTAAAGAATTTCATTATTTTAATATAATTGAATATAATTTTCCTTGTTTAAATTCAAATTATGTACCCTTAACTAGTATGTCTGATTTAAAAGACGCAATGTCAGAAAATTCTATAGAAATAAAAGACAGAATGTTTTAATATTAAAACATATTTAGACACTATAATACATTGAAGATGGTCGATAGGATATTGATGAAATCCTTTAGAAACATAATTTTGATGACAATGTTACTTTTGAATGTGTGGTGTTAAAGATACCATATATAAAATTGGTAAAAAAAATAAATTTTCAAACTTCTTTATTGGTCATAAAAATGCAGCAAACAGTTGTAATTCAATTACTGCTCTTAAATTGTCAATTTAAAATCTAAACTTTTTTTGACTACTTACCCTGAAAACAATTATACTAGTTAGTAGTTAGACAAATTGAGATGTCATTTTCCTGACATGCTAATAGTCAAAACGTATTTGAACTTCGAAGACACCATTAATGACTTTTTGAATTTAATCACTTGATTCCATTTCTGTGTATTGAACACAAAAATTATATGATTAAGTATATATTATATATATAAATATGCATATGTATCATTACTTATATTACAATTGTGATGAGACAAATACCTACTTATTTATCTAACCATCAACTCAAAATAAAAATATCCAATTTTATAACTAATAAATTAACTAGCTACGTATTCAATATGCTATATGCATATATTATTTATTATTTTATACTTTTTTGCAATTATACAGGGTGATTTTTTTATCATGAACCACTCATTATTTCAAAAAGTATCAATGTTTTTTAAAATATTTTTTTACAAAGTTTCATATTGTTAAAAAAACAACGTTTTTATGAAAAAATTATATTTTTTAATATTTTTTATCCTTATAATTTTTTAAGTTTTTTACTTTTTTGAATGGCAACCTACAGTTTTAATATCATATTCCAAAGCAGAATATTTTTCTAAGTATTTTGATACGTAAAAATCGAATTTTGGACGAGTAGTTCATGAGTTATAAGTATTTAAAGTTTAGACAAGCGGAGTAGTGGACAAACATTTTGCGGGGTAACCCCGTACCACTCCACTCCGCCAATCTAAACTTTAAATACTTATAACTCATAAACTACTCGTCCAAAATTCGACTTTTACGTATCAAAATACTTAGAAAAATATTCTGCTTTGGAATATGAAATTAAAACTCTAGGTTGCCATTAAAAAAAGTAAAAAACTTAAAAAAATATAAGGATAAAAAATATTAAAAAATATAATTTTTTTATAAAAACGTTTTTTTTTTAACAACATGAAACTTTGTAAAAAAATATTTTCAAAAACATTGATACTTTTTGAAATAATGAGTGGTTCATGATAAAAAAATCGCCCTGTATATCTTACTAACTGATCTCCATGCACTACTTCGTAGCCCGTTGAAAATACCAAATCTATATGATTCAACATTTGTGTTTAGTTCGTCGTTTAAAAACATATATTTTTATATTCTGTATTTGTTCATTGAGACGAGCTTAAGGTCTTTGTCTATGCTTATCACAAGTGGGTAGGAAGGTCCGGAGATCATGTGATCTATTTCGCCAAACTCCGTGAATAAAAATGCTATTTACCTACCTGTATAATCAAATATAATCAACGATAGCAAAAAATAAAAATAATCTGGACACTTTCTAACGAAACACAATTACTAGAACTATCAAAGTTAGCCTAATATTATTGACATGATATTATAATAGTATAGTATAGAAAATTACTTTAATTTTGAAGTCAGATTAATATAAATCATATTACAATTAAACTGCAGTATAATACGATAACAGTAGTAGTATACAGATAATGTATAATATATAATGATTGTATGATGCATCATGACTTCAAAATCACGCAAACATCTAGCCATGCAACCCATGGTCATCATGTGAACGTCTGCTTCTACGCGATATGGACCGGGCCACGTTGGCGAAAGTCTTTGTTGCCTCCGCGGCGTCTAACGCAACATTCACCATCAACTCGGTGGCGTCGACATCAGTGGAAACATTTGTTAATTCGGTTGCCAACCTAGCTGCATTCATTGCAATTGACGATGACGTGCGTGCCAAATCAACAATAACTGCAAAATTGGTCACATTCGTCATTGCCACATTTTCTACTGTTTCATTCGATGTATCCACGGACATTAATTCATGTGGAATTGACGTCCGCATGTATAAGCCATCCCTGATACCTCTATTCCATATTATTTTATGAGCCTCAGGGTCTCGGATTAAATCATCCGGGCATGACTCACTTCTGCCGTTGTAAAAACTTTCATGGTTATCGGAGTTATCGGCGTCAGTTGTAGCCTGCTGTTCATCCGATTGGAACGTCTGCGAAGACGAAGAAGATGACATAATAACAATGTCTGAAATTTATTCTGAAACGCATTATTTACAATAGTTAATGTCGGAAATATATATTTTTACCAGTAATGAATTTAATATTGATTAAGACAAATATTTATTTAATTATTTGGAGAGAAAATCACAATACCTACAAGAAATGATTAAAATTGATAGTCTAAGTAGTCTATATTAATTAATTTATGAGTATAAATACTTATATCCACGAAATCTTAAATATATTTTGCTATAAATTATTATTATACTTATATAATTACTTACATAAAAAAATATTTTAAGTTTTTTATTTTCACAAAGCCTATCCTGCCCTCTCATTGAAACAATCAACAATTTTTTTGCAAAAAATAATTAATATTTATCTAGCATATTCATATGTTTGCGATCAGTTTAAGCGCAACGTCAAAAGAAGGGCTTTAGACTCGTATCTCTAATATCCTCCCCCATTACACTATAAGATACTATGAATTCCAAATTTCCGTGCAAATATTAAGCTCATATTTGCATGATATTTTCGAATTTTTAGCTTCATTCACATATCCCCAAAAACTATGTTTTAAATTTATACGTATCCTTAACTTCCCAAAAATATCGTAATTCAATTAAAACGTTACCTATTAAGGTATAATACTATAATGAGCAATAAATCGATAACCAAAATGGTAATTATTGACAAATTTACCAGTCAATATACATTGATTAGAGATTACTGACAATTACTGGTGTAATGGTGTCCACCCTCAGTAACAGATATAATTATTTATTAACTATAAATCAATAAAAACTTTGTTTTCAATACGTGTGAGTGCGTGAGAAAATTGTATCTATTCTGTTTTGCGCATTTTACTAGATGTTAATGAACTTACATCGAACTGAATAATATATTGTTTTATTTTCATCCATTTTTTGTACATATATATTACATAAAATAAAAAAATTAACATGGGTTAGGTGTACTTACATATTATATAATTCAAAAGCCGTGATGATAATTCTTATCCAATTTAATCGATTTCACTATTATAGTATAACTTTTGATTGTAAAAAGCAACATAAAACGAAATAACAAACCGCAGTTCGTTCACAGAATATTTTAACAAGTCAAACAGGTGTTATGCCGTTGAGAGACGATAGACGGAATGTAGGTACAGGCTGGGGTATAAAAAAATCAGATGGTCTGTATAGGCTTCTTGAAATTTCTTCCAAAATATAATATCCCTGATAACAGCTTGGAAGAACATTGTGGCCAACCTTAATGTCTATGGATCCATGTTAATATTATTTGTATTTATTGTGTTGCCAACATAATTAATGTTTCAAAAATTATATAATAGATAAATTATTATCTAACTATATAACAACTAAATATTCCGTTCAAAATTAAATATTGCTGAAAGAAATAATATGACTTGTTTTTTTACTGAGTTAGTAGTTTCCACTTACTCATTTTCAATCTCAATCTCTCAATCTTTATAAGATGCTAGCTGTAAGTATAAAATTTTTTTAGGTTTAGGTACTTATTGTTCTAGATACCTAACTACTGAATAGTTAAATAACAATAACATAATTTTTATTGAATTCATTATAAATAGAAAAGTATAATATAGGTATAATTATACAGCGGTATAATATAGGTATAATTATACAGCTATACCTCTATTAATGGAAACCTCTCAATAGTGGACCCTTCCCAATAGTGGAGACTTTTAAATTCCCCGACAGGAATGTATGCACATAATAGAAGTTATTACCTCTTAATAATGGACTCTTCTAATAGTGGACATGGACATTAAAGATAGTATAATATAGTATTTAAGTATAATCAGGGGTTAAAGTGGGGGGGGACGCAAGGGGACACAGTCCCCCTACCTCTAACGGTGGTTAAAAAGCGTCCCCTTTAACGACTTTAACAAATTATGCGTATGGTAAGTCGGAACGCTTCAAATTCTTCAATAATCAATTATATCCAAACATTATATAATCAATATAATTCAGAATTCCGATAATTCCGTTGAGATTACAAGTTACAACCGTGATTAGTGATTACCTATTAAGAAATTGTTATCACTTATACGAAAAACACAAAAACGTTTACTAATATGATGTTAGGGCCAACCCGATGAAAACGTTTATAGCAATTTATAGCCACGTACGTGAGGTGAGGTACGCGTTCGGATTGTTTACTGTTCTGACCAATGCATACACTGTATAATTTATAAGTTTATTTATAACTATACATAAAAATATTCGAAAATCAAAAGATCATTATAATAATAATTATATTGTTGTACTAACAAAATATTATTATTGACAGCATTTAATGTAGTGTGTTGTAGTATGTACCTACTTAACCTTTATCGTTTTAAGTAGTTTTATTGAAAAAGTTTTTAATGTTAACTATATTTTAATTATCTATTTAAATAATTTGTTATAAAAAGAACTAAGAAGTTACGGCTAACAGGTAAATTTAATCTTATTTAAGTTAAATTATTTTTAAAGAATATTTATTTTTTAATTTTCATATATTGTTTTGTGTAGACATTATGAGTCTTTTGAAGTATAACTTCTCCAAAATTCCAAAGAATGATTTACCTACACATAAAGTTCCTACTAGCAAAGAACAAACTGCTACCAGTACATTTAAATCAAATATTGACTTATCAACTTCATCCACAATTCCTGTTACTAAATCTACTAATTATATAGATAATAATTCTTATCCTGATTGCTGGGACACCAAACAAATTCATTATTTTACTGAAACTTATCCTTGGATGTATTTTAAAGAAAAAAAAATTGGTTGTACATTTTGTATAGATGTAAATCTAAATTTGCTTAAGCAAACAGGTTCACATATAGCAACTGAGTGGTCAAATACAGACATTTCTCCAACTGGTTTAAATTTAAAAAATAAACAGACTAATTTAAGAAAAAAAATATCAAAACACAAGCTTTCAATTTCACATTTAAATGCTCAAAAAATTGTTGATGAAAGTAAAAAAAATATAATGGATGAAAAATTATCTGAAATGGTATTATCTGAATCAGACCAAACACAAAAAATATTTAGAACAGCCTATTTAATTTCTAAAAATCAACGCCCATATACTGATATGCCAAAATTAGTTGACTTACAAGTTATTAATGGAGTTGATCTTGGTAGAATTCTTCAAACTAATGTATCATGTACACAAATAATTGATCATATTGCCTTTGAGATGAGAAAAAAATTAGCTAAATGCATTACAGAAAATGAAACAAAATTATGTATTTTAGTTGATGAATCAACAACTTTAAGCAAGAAGTCGATGTTGGTTGTTTGTTTGCGCTGTGCTATTGGTGAGTTAGGTGAAATAAATACATTCTTTTTTGATATTGTTGAACTGAATAATACCTCAGCTATATCTGTAAAAGGTTCAATGTTGCAAGCACTTGAAAAGTATGGGATTAATTTTGGGTTTTTAAAAAAAAAATTAATTGCTTTTGTTAGTGATGGAGCATCTAATATGTTGGGACGGAAATCTGGTGTCGGTACTCTATTAAAAAATGATTTTCCAAATATAATAACTTGGCACTGTTGTAACCACCGCCTAGAGTTGGCAGTTAACGATACTTTAAAAGAAGTAAGTGGACTAAATCAATTTCAGAGTTTTATTGAAAAACTTTATGCAACATACCATATGTCTCCTAAGAATACAAGTGAATTACGTGAATGTGCTGCTTCATTGGAGAAACAACTATTAACGATCGGTAAGATTTTCACTATTCGATGGGTTGCTTCAAGTCAGAGTACAGTGAAAGCTGTTTGGAATAATTATGAAGATTTATTCAAACATTTTTCTTATGCATCTACTGACACATGTAGAGACTCAAGAGAAAGAGCAAAATATAATGGGTTAAAAAATATACTCACTTCGAATAATTTTGTACATAATCTTGGTGTGTTATATGATGCATTAATTGAACTATCAGACTTATCAATACAATTACAAAAAAGAGATATGACATTACCTGCTGCTCATAAATCTATTCAGCGTACAATTCGAGTTTTAGAGTCCATGGCTAGTATACCAGGTCCAAAAAGTCAAGAAGCAATTTCTGCTTGTGAAAACAAAGAATTCAAAAACATTCAAATATATTCTAAAACATCAGTTATAAAAGTACAAATGGGACAATTTTTTACAAGTTTAAGTAATAATATGAAACAAAGACTTATGACAACACAAGCTAGTAATGTGCCATCGAGGGAAGTTAATAATGAATATCAAGTTAATTTCAAAAATTTAATTGAAGATTTAGAAGTCCTTTCCCCAGAAAATTGGCCAGATAATATGGATATTCAGTATAGCGATGAAAATATTCGACGTTTATCACAGGTGTTTCAAATTGATCAAGTTTTATCTGTTCGAGGTTTTCGTGAGTTCAAAGAAAATAAAAAAGTTAATATTGATATTAAACCTTTAATGACTGTAATTAACTCTATTGCAATATCTTCTTCGGAGTGTGAACGTACCTTTAGCTCAATGAATGTAATTGTAAGTCCTATAAGGAGTACATTAACATCAAGTCATTTGTCTTCACTAATTTTCATTCATTGTGTTGGGCCACCTCTAGAAAAATTTGATCCTAAATCATTTGTGAAGTCATGGATTATGAGAGGAAAACGTTCTGCTACAGAAACAAATTGTTTAAAAAGAGCCAAAAAAGATGAAAATGAATCTAATCCTTATAACTCAATATGGAATTGTTTAAATGTTTAATTAAAAAACTTACTTGATTATTATTATGTTTGTTAGTTTTTATTTTTATTATTTAATGTTAAAGCAACCAAGTGCAAAAGAAAATTTAATTTATGTTCCTACATTACCTTACTATATATATTAATAGTTATTATAACTTATTTTACTCTTAAATGCATAAGTATAATAATATAGTTAATATGTATATTTTCTATGTTGGTATGTTACATTTATAATTTTTATGAATTCATGTTAAAGAAAACATTTTATTAAAGAAAATATAATTTATGTTCCTATTTAAATATTTATAATTGTTTTATTTTAAAATAGCTCTTTATTAAATAATGTAAAATTGAAATTCATACTTTCTTATTAATATATATAGGTAATATATATAGATATATAGGTAAAGTGTGATTTTATAAGCATACTTATCCCACCATGCATAGAATTTAAATTTTATTTTGTATAATTTAAAGCACTAAAAACCCAACATTTTATGATATAAATATTTTTGGTCAGGTTGATTTCTTAAAAAAACCACTACTTACAACTTAATATCATGAGAAACAATATTAAATTTGTGTAAAACATTAATTATTTTTAAAAATGTAGTATTATTTGTGATTTAAATTGTTCATAAAATAAATTACAAATTTTATCATTATTCAAGGTTTAAACTTAAAAGTGGGAATGTTGGATGAGTATGTTACACAATCACTGTTTAAAAATTACATGTATCTACTATAATATGTCTATGTGCATTAGACATTATACATAAAACAATATATGGAACGCTTAAAACTATATGGAGACGTTAGTCCCCCCTGGAATTTTTTCCCACTTAAAGCCCTGAGTATAATAATGTTTAACTAGATTAATTATTTTAAATCAAGTGAGAAAAGTCAAGTCATTTCAACTATCTATTAGTTGAGTTCATAAGTTGATTAAATAATTTACTAACTAGTTCACTTTAACTAGTTAATGTCCAATTTTGTTTAGGTTAATGTTGTATTATGCATAATAATATATGTTGTATTAAGAGGATATGATATCCGCATGTGTTGTCTCCGTTTTACAAGTGCGTAATATGGTAATTTTTACGCTCAGCAGACCATGTGTATAGCTCTGTTAGTTTAAAATGTAGAGTGAATTGACCTCTAATAAAATTTAAAGGTAAGATTTATATCTAGACAACCTCATGTAAAAATGTTTACATTTTAAAAATTAAAATAGTCATAACTCGCTTTAAAATTAAAATTAATAAAAAGCTCATAAGGATGTCTAGATAATAATCTTATCTTTAAATTTTATCGGAAGTCAATTCACTCTAAATTTTAAACTAACAGAGCTAAATTGGAAGCTCTTAAGCTTTTCATACAGATATAAATTGAAATATTAAAATATGTAGGAATAAGAAATGTTTGTAGTTAAATACTAGCTAGGTTAAGATGACAATCTGGCAATAAAATAACGATTGTCTATTAGTATAGTTTTAAGTATATTCAGTAAGTAACATACAACTAAGTTAATGCAGAAAACGAATTTTTCATCAGTTAAAAAAAAAATAAATTATTTTTATATTGATTATTACATATTAATCCCAGGTGTTGATGCACCCTAAAACACCTGAGCATTTGGTTGTGGAATAATTCCAAACAATTATTTTTCCTTATTTCACTGATGGCATATACAGTAGTTAATTCAGGTCTAACTTGAATCAACCAAAACTTGTTTATGTATCTATATTAATTAAAACATAATATGTGAATGTGTCAATTATAATGCTTTATTTTTTTTTCATATAGGTATGATTAGCACACTTCAGCTGAATTTTATATGAAACTTATGTCTCCAATAGATATTATATATATACCTGATTAAAATTGTTTCCATGTGTTGGTAAATTTCATAATTTTAATATGCATATTCTAATATTACAATAAAACCTTCCTCTATACAAAAATTTGGGCGATTTTTATTTCTTCTGGTAGCTCGAAAATGAAGCAATTCTAAAACCCAAATGTATGTTTAATGTTCAATTTGTTTTATTTATATAGGCACAATAAAAAGTTCATTACCAGGCACTTATAGGATATGTTTTGATGAGGTTGAATACCAGATTGTACCTACATCGGTAATATCTCACAATTGACTAGAAGAAAAGAATTAATAATTTTTTTGTTCAAAACTTAAATAATTCATTATTAAATTAAATTGTTTTCAGTTTATGTAGAGTAAAATAAATAATATTAAAAATATTTATGATATTTTTTTGTACTTGACACTTGACACTAATTGAACCAATAAAATTGAAGTTGTCTCTCTGGAAATACCTCTTGTACAGTATTCATCAGCATATATTCATAATCTGTGATTACTGTAAGTCATCGAAATTCAAATAATTCAATGGTAATATATTCTGGCTGAGGGTGAGTTGCGGCCCGACCTTTCGTTTCCGGTGAATTCCGGCCCGATAATATTTTAGGTATAGGTTAGTTGCGGCCCGAGTAATTATCATTACATATGTACCTTACTTATATAATATATATTATATTATATACCTATTACCTATGTACCGTATAAACGAAATGTTCAATACGTATGGGAAGTTATATTTTTGTATACTAGGTATAATATGATAACGGCCCGCCAAAACGAGACACAGCACGAGTATCCAGAGCGGCGGACTCCGGTCGGCTTCAGAAAACACCGAACTACTGAACACAACCGCATTACCTGTAACTAGTAAAATTGTTAATGTCATGTTAAAGAGGGGGGTAAGTCGGGGATCTGTCCCGTCTACCCCCCTCACGTATGTATACATTTGATTTATCAATAAACGATGACGGCGTCGCGGAAGTATTGCGAAAGCTGTCCCCGCGACGCCGTCGGTTCAAAAACGAAAAAAAAAAAAAAAAAAAGGTATAATATGATAAAGATAATATAGATCGTTTTATCTTATTATCTGCCATATAAGACTTACATTATGAATGCTTTGATTTTTTTTGGACATTATTATCATAATATATTACACCAATTATACTTTTATTTTTTTTTATTTTTTATTTTTTAATATAATGTCATAATATTAATATATTATATTCTATTCTATAATGTTATGAATACTTTTATTTTCTTTACGACCAACGACCAATATTAATATAAGAACGACAATTTATACTAGAAAATACCTACATAATATCGTGATGTTTATATACTATAACTATATATAGACATATAGTATATAATATATATATATATATTATATATGTAATATATACATTATTGTATGGCCGCAATTCGTACGTACCTTTCATAAATCCGGGCCGCAACTCGTACGTACCTCTCATAAGCCCGGGCCGCAACTCACCAACACTGCATATTCTTTACTACCTGAAAGAAAGTGATATATGCTTGTTCTGTAGCTGTCAGTGATGGGTAAATTACTTTTAAAAAGTAATAAAGTTATGACTTATGACTATTAAAAAATAGTACTAATTAATTGTAGGTATCTAGTTATCAATAGTAATTAATCATTATATAGATAACTATATTATGTTTATATGTCATAAACTCATAAACTCTCAATATAAACCTACCTCTTAAATAAATAAATAAATAAATAAAATAATTAAAACCTTTTCTTTATTTTATTAATTTTTAAAATACAATAATAGTATTTTATATTTATTTATGTTTTAAATTAACTTTATACAATAGTGTATCTTCAAAGTTGTTGTCACTCATATGCGACCTTTTTTTAGAACAAATGTCCCCTGCAACACTAAGTAATCGCTCTACAGAAGCACTGTGGATGGTAAAGCTGTGTTGTATTTAAGAGGACGCCACACCCGCATGTGTTGCTCCGTCTTACAAACGTATAACATAGCAAAATCTGTCTAGCGCGGGACAACTTTACTCCCTTTGTATTTATAGAAGAATTACCAAAATTCCACAACGCATAGGTAAGAACTTTATCTGTGTCATAGCGTCGTTATTATTTTGATAACATAAATGTAATTAAAGTTATAAGCTTAGAAAATAAATTTATTTTTTATTTTTTCATTAAATTACTTAAAATTATTTGTTTGTGCTATCAAAAAAATAATGACGTTATGACACAGATAAAGTTCTTACCTATGCATTGTGAAATTTTTAAAATTCAATTATAAATATTGAGGGAGAAAAGTTGTCCCGCGCTAAACAGATTTTGCTATGTTATACCATTGATTATAAATACTATAGATCGCTCACTGCAATACAAAATACGGTGCGCGGAAAATATTTCCGATAGAGGGTGATAAGGAATTTCATTTATAATAAATAATAATTTACAAGTGAAATAATATTATTTCTAATTGTCGTCGGCCGTCGTGTTCCGTCGTGAGCAGCTGCGTGTTGTTGTCCCGCGACCTGCAGCACAATACCTAAACTGGTTTTCTAAATTGATATTTTATCGTTATATTGTTTTATTGATTTTATTATAGGTAATCGTGTTCCTAGTTAAATTTTCATTTTTTCAATACTTACTTATGATTAGTTTCAAAATCTATTGAAAATAAATATTTTTAATTTTGTTTTCATTTATTTACATTATGTTTAATATTTTTCTTTTAGATTTTAATGATTACCATAAAATAAATAATTTTTTTTTACATTTAAATAATTAACACATGTTATATGAACCGTTAATGCTTTGTGCTTTTGTACTTGGGTTATATTTTAATTTCTGCAATATTTTTCAAGTTATGATATGTGCTTTTTGTATAGTGATTATTGTTTTTAAATAATAAACAACTGTCAAAAATAATAAAAACAACAGTTAAATATTATAATAGATATAACTATATAACTAGCTACACAGTGTTTAAAAACATATAATAAATAAAATATAGTATAATGTTTAACATAATAATTTGTCATCATTACATATTTATGTATTTATTATTTTATGTACATTTTTGTTTATAAAATAATATTAAGTTCAGAAGATTGCCGTTTATACATTCTAGGATGTAAGTGCATTGATTATATGGAATGTATCGTGTAAATTTTATAAGTGTTGTAAGATTCTTAATTTTTGATTTGGTTTCTGTGAGAAGGTAGTTATTTTATTGTGTTCAGATATTTTTAAAGACCATTTACATGTTTTGTATATTATATTGACAACAAATAGCAATTTCATAATGTACTCAAAATGTTTAGCACATTTTAGTGGTACAATATTTTTGGGCATATTTTGATTTGCTTTGGTCATTAATTGAATTATTATTATTATTAACTGATTATCTTTATCATTACCTAATTCTTTGACTAATAAATGAGAATCATATCCTGTAAAATTATGGAATTATTACAGGAATAAATTATGGGACTTTATAATTTAGATTACATGTATTATGAGCAGCTCCTCTATATAACCCCGTTAAATGATAATGATCTCGGGCTTTATCTTTTGCATTATTCCATACTGAATGTTTTTTTTTATCTCAGACCTTATCTTCTGAATAATCATGATCTTGGACCTTATCTTTTGCATTATTTTCATTTTGGACCTTATCTTCTGAATGATTTTTTGATATATAAGAAGGCATATTACTTAATTCTTCTTCACAAATATGACTGATTGTTATATTTTTATATTCTTCTTTTTGTATTTCACTTAGATCTTTAATTTTCTTAATTTTATTCAAATAATTTTTAGATGCAAGTATAGCATCTTGTTATAAATATTTTTATTTATTTTTATATTATATTTAGTAAGAAAAAAATTTAATAGAATATTAATTTTTACATATTCAATGGATAATAATTATGAAATTAAAGTATTTAATTTAGATAAAGATAAAGATAATAAATCAGAATCAATTTTTCCAACACCTATGAGATGTTTAATTATAGGTTCTTCTGGATCAGGAAAAACTAATTTATTATCTAATATTATTTTTAATTATTGGGTTCCTTTTGATAATCTTTATATTTTTACAAAAACATAGAACAGCCTGTCTATGAAAAAATGAATGAAGTATTTGCTGGTTTGGATAGTGTTGAAGTAAATATTACTTATAAAGATATAATATCTGTTGATGAATGTAAATCAAATAGTTTAGTTGTTTTTGATGATTATATTTTAGATAAACAAGATAGAATGAAAGAATATGTTATAAGATCCAGATTTAAAAATATTTCATGTATTTATATAAGTCAGAATTATAGTTTATTGGATTTAAAAGTAATTAGAACAAATTGTAATTTTTTAATTATATTTAAGCAGTCAGATTTTTATATTGGTAGAATATGGAAAGATTTTTTGAGTAATGATATAGCTTTTGATAAATTTAAATCTTTATGTTCAACATGCTGGAAAAATAAGTTTGGGTTTATATCAATTGATTTAACAGGTATACACATTTATAACAAATTCAGCAACATAGATCCAGACAAATGCAAACATTAACGTAAACGGTTATTTAAATAATGATTATTAAAAAAAAATTTCATATTAAATGGATATAAACGATATGAGAAATATTATTAGTTAAAGAAGGATTATAAAAATGCGGCTTTAAGAAACATATATGCTGAAGAAGAAAAGGAAAAATCTTTTGGACCAGTAACAAATGAATTAAAAAATATTGTAAATGCAGTTAATGAAGTTAAAGAAATAAATATTAAAACTGACGAAGATATGAAAAAAATTATGGTTCCATATAAACGACCAGAAATATTAAGGCTGACAGATGGCTCAAATACTTCAATTAAATCACCTCTAGAAATAAGGTCACCAATTAAAAAAAATATGCCCTCAAAGAATATAATAACTTTAGGTCCAAATACAACCAAATATTTAACTCGAATTAATGATTCAGTTTTTGGATTATATTATAATACTCATAATAAACAATATATGATTGGAAAAGATGTAGTAGAATTTAATAATGATAATTTAATTATAGATGGAAAAACATAAGAAAGAACAACAGGATTATTTAATTTATTCTGTGTATGCAACCCCTAATTATTATACAGAGACAGATTTTGACAATTATAAAGATATATTAATTCAGACTGATTCAATGTATCAAAATAATGATAAAAAAACTGGGTTTGTTAAATCAAGTAAAGGAGAAAAATATTTGAAAATGATTAAATCTATTTGGCATAGTTTACCTGAAAATGTAGCCAAAAAGGAAAAAATGAGATTACCAAAAGAGATAAAAAATGATTTGTAAATTGAAGATGAAGAAAAAGAAGGAGGTGGTTTAAAAAAGTATTCAGAATATCGTATTGAGTATAAATATATACAGTGGAACCTCGATTATCCAGGGTAATAATGGGGAGGAGGTCACACGGATAAATGAAAATCACGGTTAATCGAGACTTTTTATAATAATGAAATTTTTTATTTAATTTTAATTAGAAATACATAGGTACAATTTTATAATAATACAATTTTAAAAATTTGATTCAATTATAATTAGAAATATACATAATGTACATACAATAATTTTATACAACAAGTTATTAGGGCTTAAAATATGAAGTGATCAGTCTTTGTTTTTTTTGGTTTGAAATAATTTTCCTTACTTCACTTCTAATTTTTCTTAAGCCAATAACGTCATGGAAGTCAAAATTTAAAACCTAACCGTAAAAAATGTCATTAATATAATTGTCGATATTGTGTGTTATGTAATATAAAATGTTCGATTATAACTACAAATATATCTACAGTCCATACTTATTTTTAAATTTTTGGAAGAGTGAGCACGGTTAATCACAAACACGGATAATCGAGTCATGGATAATTGAGGTTCTACTGTACATAATTTAAATGAATTATTAAAGAGATTATATTTTATTGCTAGTGAAGAAAAAGCAGGCCACAATAATTTTCATAATAAAAAAATTAATATTGTGCATTTTTTTACTTCTGAATAAAATTAGAAAGAATAGTTAATACCCCACAAGGAATTAAATATTAAATTTCTTATGTAACAAGTTTGCCTGAAAAAATTGTAGAAGTATCAGGTCTTATGAATAATCTTTTAAACAGTAAATTTATGCCAGAAATACATTAGCATGGTTATAATTATCTTGGTCCTTTTACTGATTTAGAAAAAAATAAAAACCAGTAAATAAACTAGATATGGCAGCAATAGAACATGATTATTTTTATAAAAAGCATAAAGATATTTAAACAAGACATATTGGAGATAAAATTTTGGAAAATAAAGCACGGGATAGATTTTTAGATTCAGATGCATCTATAGGTGAAAAAACAGCTGCTTTTGTCACCATAAATGCAATGAAAGCAAAGAGATATTTTGGTATGGGATTTATTTAATTTTTTAATACATTTTATTAAATCCTTGTACGATTATATAGGAAGCAGCAAAAAGCGTGGCGGTCTATACTCTGATTATCAAAAACTGCGATACTCTGGCAAATCCCTTCTAAGGTTAAAAAGAGTTTCAACTACTAGATGGTCGTCACATGCAAGTGCACTTCAAACAGTATTTGATACATATCATGCACTTATAGATCTATTATATTACTTACAAGCTGATTCTTCGTCTGCTCGTGTTTGTAGTGTTAAAGCAAAGAGGTTACTTGATTATTTACTATCTGAGAGATTTATTTTAACAGGTTTAACATTTAAGAAAATATTTGATTTAGTTAATCCACTTAGCAAATTTTCACAAGGAAAAAATGTGGATCTTTTAAATGCCATATCTTATGTTCAATTTGTTCACAAAAAAATTAAAGAACTTAGAAATGAAACACAATTTAAAATAATTGTTAATGAAAAAAACATTTTTTTGGATTCCAGATCTAATGATTTTTAGTTTATCCCTCTTACAGATATTCGCACCAGACGTATAAAAAAAATTCCAGGTGAAATAGTGTCAGATGACCAACCTATAATCAGTCCTATGGATAATTTTAAAATAAAAACTTATTATACTGTTATAGACATTGTTTGCACACAAGTAGCTGAGAGATTCAATGATCATTGTAGTGATCGCCGTGAAGGACACGTTGAACACAATACAATTAATTATTTAAACGACGTAGCACGTCCTGATCAGTCTTGAGATTTTGTGGTTGAGAAAGATAGGTAAAAGAATAATTGAACACTTGATTTTCAATTATCATTAAATAAAATACATAATTTATTGTTACAAGTTAAACACAAAATAAATCATAAAATAAACTGTCGTAAGCGTGTTAAGCCTTCGAACAGTGTTGACTATCTTCTAACTCATAAAGTGCTCTACCCATATTTATATGAGTACTTACAATGACGTACACACGCGTAGCTACCTCAACTGTTAACTTTTCATTTTTAATGAATAAAAAAAACTACTTGTTATTTCCACCTTTGATCCAGTTTAGGCTTCCACGTATATGTACGCATTTACATAATTATTTATGGAATAGGTAAAACATCTTGTTGTTTTCACCTTTGATCTAAAAATGGCTTACACACACTTATTATTATTAACTATATCTCCCTTTTTATACTTATTAATTATTATGAATAAATCTATAAACATGTACATTATATTGGTATATATCTACATATTATATCCTTAACATAATAATGTCGGGTTTACTACATCATTCTATGCCTTTATTTAGAGATATATCACTTTTCCAAAAAAAAAAAAACGACTTGAAGAAGTAGCAGAACCCAATAATCTAAGACCCCCCCCCTTATTATCTATTAAAAACAATTAAATAGGTACCTTTAGTCTTTACTACCTTCCTTTTTTTATTTATCCAAACACCTAAATATATTCAATGATTTTAATTTTATGTAAATTGTAAATAATATCTTCCTACCTATCTATTATATTATTAATATTTGTTTAAATAATCAAGTATACCCAATAAATTAAAATCATTTACATATCAATTATAATATCTAGGTAGTAGGTAGGTACCTACGAAAAAACAAAATGTATTTTTAATTTAATATTTGAACATACATTATTAACTTTACATTTATATTATTTATGTACCTACCTAATAGTGTATTTAGTGTTTATTATAATAGTTTTTTTCATAAAAAGTTGTAATATCTTAATAGATACAAAAATGTGAAATCATGTATTGTTTACATGCCAGGTTTGCACCTACATCAATAAAACTCACAAGTAACAATGACAAACTTATAAATTTATAAAACTATCTGATACATTTTGCATCTAATCACTAATCTAAGATACAGTCAGAGTTAAGTATAGTATTATAATATAATAAAAAAATTCGCTTAATAGGTAGATAAAGTTATCCATATATAACTATGAATTATTTAGTTAAATAATAATAATTTATAAATGTTGAATTTATATTATTTTATTTATGACAATGACAATTTAAAGTAGGTACCTACCTATGTTGATTGACAAATATCTTGTTACCTATCTAAAAAGCGACAATATAATTGTCAAACTAACATAGTTTTTTTTCAATAATTACTTACCTAGCTAAACAGTAATTTGGATTTGTTTCCAATTGTTGAAATATTCTAGGTATAGAATTTACTATATGAATATAATATATTTATTAATACCACTAATACCAGTAATAAATATGTTTCAGTTTGAAAGTTTTTTTTGATACTGTTAAAAATAGAATACTTCTGACACAGTATAACTAATGGCAAAAGTGGCATCATCAATTATTTTTAAAATTTATATTAAGTTTTCCATTAATTCCTACTGAGAAGTATTTAATTCTACTGGTAAATTTATATTATAACTAGTGTACACAATTTCATGTTTTTGTTCCCATATAGTCTATCTAATTAACATACAATATACAATTGAATACAAATATCAAACTTAAATTTACCATTATGAGAATTCCAGCTGCTACTGGGTTTTTACAGACCAAATACAAAACGCTGTTCATCTTTCGGTGAGAATACCGTACAATTGACTAGAAAAATATTTTTTGTTTATACAACCATCACTAAGTACATAACAGTTATTACAAAGTTACTTGTGTAAAATGGAACCAACAGCATCTTAATTGGCTTTCTGGAAATGATTGTTGGACAGCTGACATCAGAGCTTTTTCATAATCTGTAATAAAACAAACACATTGATAATTTAAAGGTAATATATTTCTTACAATTTCAAACAGAATCGCATAAACTTCTTCAGACATACTCCCCAGTAGAGCATAAACCATTGGAAAGGACTAAAAAAATAAAATAAAAATAAATGAGTAATATATTAAGAAAATAGAATATGGATTATACATAATTATAATATCAATTACTCAATACTTACAACACTTTTGAAAACAACCTGGATGGTAAGGAAACATTTCAAATCTGCTGGAACACGAGGCACAGTTTTGAATGTTGCATCGATCCCAACCAATTGTGAACCAATTCTCTGTATTTGTCAATTGCATCAGTGTTGGCAAAGGTCACACCAATACTCCTTCCATCAACGACTAATGCTTGTTGAAAGAACCTAATAATAATTTTTTAAATATAATGCATAATAATTTAGAACATTTAATTATAATCTAATACAATATATTATACAATATTATTATTAGTAATTAAGAGGTTTTAAGAAAAGTAGGTAGTCATAACTACAAATAAATATCAAGGTATACATAATTTAATTTGTTGTAACTGAATATTAATTAGTTATGCAATTTGCACTTCAGTAACTAAAATAATAATTTTACTTGTATTAAAATTATCACAACAATTTGGGTACAATATTTGATACTGAAAATAATATTAAAATAGTGAATAATTCTAATTTTACAGTAAAGTAGGTAACATTTACAATGATAAATCATGTGAAAAAAAACAAATTATACATAAGGTACTATACTATATGTACCTACTGACATGAGAGAATTTTGTCAAGAGCATTTATTTATAGTATAGATTGTTTCTTTTTTGATTTACTTATAATAGATATATAACTATACACCTCGCTATACACTTATGTAAGAAATATGTACATTTTTTCATCAATAATTTTTAATGTCAAATTGAATAAAATAAAAGATTCAAATGGGTATATTAAAACCTATGTTATTAATTAAATACAAACTTATTACTTATAAACTTAGAACACACAATTTTATTTACCTAGATGGGGGATTTTGAACTGTAGAAGCATAAATTGCATTGCGGTCTTCATTTAGCGCAGCTGCATATTGTCCAATGTCAAGGGGCTGTGCTGGGAATCTTCGACATCTCATCTTTTTCACTCGTCCTTGAATAAAGTCCCTGAATAAAGGTGTAATTGGGAGCTGCTTCCAGATGGCTAACAAAATCAAAACCTCAGTTTAAATTTAGTCTAATACAGTCTAATCAAAAAAATATATTATTTTACATTGTAAGTTTAACTACCGAATAATAATAAAAAGGATTAGGTAAATAAATAATTTAGTATATATAGATAAGTTTTAGTAAGTCTCACTTGATAATTTCATTGTTGTATATAGTTCTCATAAATGAGGTAGTCACTGCTGGATCAATTCCTCTTTCACTAATAGCTTCTCTCAAAAATGGCACATTCGGGTCAATTACTCCAGGCTGGTGGTCGTGATAAAATCCTAGATGGATTCTATTATCATTTAAATTTGTACTTACTGTTGCGGTGGAAGGACAGAACTGGTTCCGTTTCTTCTGCCGTTCGCATACTAAATACCTATAAAATATAAATATAGTTACATTATATGCCATAATATTATCATTAATACCTAATTAGGTAGGTAATTATATTGGGTTAACTAATTATACATGCTCGCGGTGTCCTCTAACTTGACGTTTGTAATACTTGAATCCCAAATTATCCACATATATCCTCGATCTATTATGAACTCCAGGAATCAAAGTATATGTTTCTGATATTCTTTGTTGTTCTTCTTCTTCTTCCAATATCTCAACTTCTTCTTCTTCTGATTCATACACTTCTTCGACTACTTCTTCTTCACGCACTATATGATCATCTTCATATTATACAACTGGCAGAAGTAGTTGTGGTCCACCAAATGATCTGGGAGAGCAATAATTTTCTCGTTGTTCATCATTATTATAAACCTAAAATGAATACTTTCACAAAAAAATAAAAAATAAAAAAATAAAAGAATAATTATGTTTATATTAATTAGTTATATATGATTAATGATTATACAAATTTGAAATTATGGACAAACAACGAGCGACAGCACGAAGTTGGCGGTATGACCTATTGACATATGGTCAAAATTTTAGGATGATGTGCAATAGCTAGCACGATCAAAGTTGGCTGTATGACAGATATAGTGATGGGCACAACCGAGTGAAAACTATCGAACTACTCGATAGTTTTAACTATCTAATTATTCGATTGTTTTATAAAACTATCGAAATATCTAAAACTATCGAACAATCGAAAACTATCGAACAATCGAAAACTATCGAACAATCGAAAACTATCGAACAATCGAAAACTATCGAACTATCGAACTTAAAAAAAAATTTTTTTTCCATCTATTGAATCGTCTGGTCGGTTTGTTTTTACTTTTTACTCAAATGGTTATTCAGAAGTTATTTGAAATTGATTAATTTTTTATTTATATTTTTCATTACCTATCTAGTTATTTATTAGTTACCTATATCAAATTATAAAAGGAACATTGAATGTTAATGGTCACAGTTCACCAAAGGTACACTATTAAAATATAAATAAAAACGAATTAAGTACTATTTCAATGAAAAAAATAATATAGCATTACATTATTGTGGTGGGAGACTAGGAGGAGGTTCAACCTGCAACTAATATTCACTATTAAATCTTATAAATTAAAAACTTAAAGTAAAAAAATTACCAAAATTAATAATTTAAATGGATTTTGACATTTTGTATGTAAAAGGTAAAACATCCCCGTTACAATATTTAGAGAAAGGTAATGTACTAATGTGTTCGGTTTCAAAACGTCTAGACAGTTTGGCATCTGACCAAATTACTTAGTAGTTAGCATGACAACATTTATTTTGTGGTAGTTAGTAGTTACTAGTTAGTACTTTCATAAAAATATTAAAAGTAAAAAGTGATAATTAACAAGAAAATTTGGTAGATAGTATCGAAAAATCATTCGATTGTTTTTTAAACTATCGATAGTCAAAACTAGTTGGTACTAGACATGTACAACTACCGAAAGTTAACTATCGAGTATATGTACCCGATAGTTTTAAAAAAAATCGATGGATAATACTATCTATTCTATCGTAAAATCACTCGATTGTTTAAAAAACTATCGAGGGACAATCGATTGTACAAACTAGTCGGTAGTGCCCATCACTAGACAGATATATAGTCAAATTTGCAACAAACACGTGCGACAGCGATATGATTGATATGAGTGTATGACCTATGGTCAACATTTTAGGACGGCGTTGCAGTGATATAGACTAACCAAATCTTAACTGTACTGTTTCCAGTTGTTCATTTGATGTTGAAGATGAAGACATTGTACTTGTATGTATGTAAATTCAATTAATTTAATAAAATAAAATAAAATTATAAATATATATAATATTTAAATATAATTTAAATGTATTCAAACGATTATGTGATAAAGCAACTGTCATGATAGTGTGATACTGATAATAATTGTACTGATAAGAGGCGCTGTCTCTAGACGCTAGTAACAATAACCGGGGTGCATATTACCATTCTGCACATCAAATAAAACCCATACAAAAATACGGCTTTCTCATTGGTTCATCATTTGGCGCGATAAAATATTTTAATTATTTATTATAAATTATCCATACAATTAATATATTATGGATATAAGTATTAAGTATATATTATTATATTATTAGAGAACTTATATATATTATATACGTATATTATATATATATATATTATATACGTGTTTAAATTTCATCAACAAATTAAATTATTATTATTATAATTAAGTATAAACATAATTAGATACCTAGCATAATATATAATATACATATATATATATATATATATATATATTATTTTAATAATAATTATTATAAAGTAACTATCATAGTCAAATAGAATAATACAAATTAAACAAAGTTCTGTATAGGTATACCAAAGCATTTCTTTTGTTCAAATTATTTATGCAAACAGTAGTACCATAGGCAAATACTATTTTAAAATATTTTATACATTTAGTATATACATATATATATATATATATATTATTATTTTAAATATTTAAAGATTTAAAATATTTTTATCATGGTCAAATAGAATATCTTTTGTAGACATAATATAAAGAGTATAATTTTAAATTACCATGCTCAAACAGTAGTACTATTTAAAAATATTTGTAAGTACTATGTGTTTAATAATTGAGTATATTAATTAAATTATTTTATAGCACAATTAATAGTTACAAGCACTTATAAGTTATAATAGTTTAATGAGATTTTGCATTTGGTGCACAATCAGTAACATTTTTAAATAAATTTCTAGGTTTCTTTTTTTGGTTTCTTTGTTCTGTTGAAGCAGGTCGACCTATAATATTATAATTTAATAAAATTAGTAAATCATTAAGCAATAAGTATGTTGTAGCTAATAATTATGAAGATACCTGAAGGTAGACGTTTACTTCCTCTGGTTATTCCAGGTTTTCTCCTTGAAATTGTTGTTGGTTGCACTCTTATAGCAGCACCATCCCTTTGTCTTAGTAACGTTGATTTAGACCCTGCAGTTGCAAGAAAAGTATTAAATTGTCCTTCAGAATTAATTTTTTCTAATCTGCTTTTAAATTTTAATAAATTATCATAAGACGAACCACCAAACTTTCTAACGTTATTTATCATTATACTTTGTATATCTTTCAAAATTAAAAATGATTTTTTTTCATCCATAATATCCTCTTTAAATTTATCCACTATTGTTTCATCATTTTTCATATCATTTTCATTACCAACTTCTTCATTACATTTTATTATACTATTAGCTTCATTATTTTGAACTTGTTTATTTGTTTCATGTTGTTGATGTAGAGTTTCTGTTGGTATTAAACTTTCATAAAACGTTGGCGGAGGTGCTCTATCACCTAATGCAAGTTTTGATATTAAATATTTATCTTCAACTGTTATTGGAGGAAAATTAATTCCAGTTGTTTTAAAATATTTATAAACAATGCATTGGTGTTTGCAAAATTTTCCATGAATACCTGCTTCACATGAACAAACACCAATATTTGGCTCAACACAATACATCATTTTTTTATTTTTTTCACTTGGGACATAAAATTCTTCATTGTCAACATATATATCTTCTTTAGTGACATAATCAATTTTTTAAATTAATTTTTGAAAAAACAATCGAGCAGTAGAATTTCTATCATTGGAAAATTCTAAAATTTTTTTTTATAGTATTCCTCCAATTTTGTACAACTAAAGTCAATCAGTGAAATAACATTGTAAGCTTTAACGCGACATAATATATTTTCCTTGAAAATTCTTACTGATACTTCACTGAAGTTGTTGGTTTGATGGCCTCTATTAGTATGATCCCTCCAAGCTAAACACCAGTTTTCTTTGTATTTCCAATGATGAACAGTAATGTATTATTTTTGCCACATAGGATAGTTACTTCTAATATTCATAGTTTCGATATATTTTTCTTGTGCCTCTTCAGAAGTCTGCGCATATAACATTTCCCTAAAAGCTTTCATCATAGGAGGGCGATCTTCTTTTTTAATACTATTTTTACTGTCCCACAGCCATCTCCAAACTGATTGTAGTACATGGAAAATGCAAAGTAGCGATCTCGACTGTGGCCACACAGTTTTCAGTGCATTAATTTCGGCATCTGAGTTATCTGTCAAAAATAAAGATGGGTAACCTTGACCACCAAATGCGTCTTTTATATTTTGCTTTATTAAATTAAATCCACTTGAATATGATGCTTCACTTTGGCCTTTGGATATAATTACACCTAGAGGAGCTGCACCAGCAGCACATGGAGTTAGTAAAAATATAATACAATGGTTTTCAGGATCACAAGAACTAGTTGAATCGACAAAGACAATATCTTTGGATAATGGCAAATCATGAGCTCGTTTCATAATTGGAGTTAAAATAAGAATAACAAATGGTTGCTCTTGGAAGTATAATGAAATCCCATTTGTAGCATAAGTTTCTTTTTTTCTTCTAGTTTCTAAAATAAATTGAAAACAATTTCAAGTAATATTCTATAATAGAATGTAATTCAAAATTTTAATTAATTACGAAGTAGCATTAAAGATTATAGGAAATAATTTGTAATAAATTACATCCAATATCTATTCTATCTACAATAAAACCAACACTTATTAAATACTCAACATCTGTAATGTCAAGTTATATTCTCACTAAATACCAAATATCCAAATGAAAATGAAATATTGAATATTTTTAATTTGTAATATACAATTATAAAATATAAAAATGCTAATTTTAGTGCTTAAATACATGCATAATTTAACTGATAACTGTATATAATAATTAAGCTCTTATAAATACTTATAATACTTGAAAAATGAAAATATAAAGTAAAATCTGTAATATGATTATGAAAATATAAGTCCACTTGATTTGGTTTACTATTCTGATGCAGTATAATAAATTTCAAAATTATAAGTACCTATTTATAATTTATAATGAAAAATATTTTATATTAAGTTACATCAATAATAATAATAAATTGAAATAATATATTCATCAAATAAACTATTAAACATATATATTTGATTACCATAATTACTCCTTGACCAGTACGGGGTCCTAGGTTTAGTACTCTCCACTGATCATGCCAATGTTGCACACATCTTTATGTTGGGTTAATTCTACCGTTCGCAAAATTTTCAATAGGTTTATTTGACATATTTAAAATACTCTCATGATATCTATTAATTATAAAATAATATAAATATTTTATTTGTATACTTACTACTTAGGTTGATAAGATATAATTTTTTAAAAAATGTTAATTTTTATTAATAATACTAATAATGTTAGTGATTAATGATTATCAATTGTAATTTGTTTAACATTAGAAACAGAAAAAATGTTATATTTAAATATTACTAAGTTAATTCTATTATAAATATTATACAATAAAATTATGTTTAATTAATATTAAATGGCACTATCTATTATAAGAAATCAGCGTAAATAAATTATACTTTAAATCTGTCACATTATTATTTATTTACCGTAATGCATCTGATATTGTCATCCCATCATTAAAATACTCTTCAAAAGTGTTTCTTAAATGTATATCTGGATTTAAAAACCGTAGTGCTTCTGCAGTGTTAATATTATGATTATGAATATTTGAAATAGTAATCACACCTAAGTACACACATAAGTACTTATTCTATAAACATAAAATATTATTTAGTTGTTTAATAGTATTTAATTTAAAGTTTCAATATTTCAGTAAATAATTGTAAATTAAAAAATGTTTCTATCATTAATATAAATAAATAGTTTCTAATTTTATGACTTATTAGTTGATTGTTATTATAAACATTTTGTTTTGTGAAATATTAAATACAGTCAATTACGGCCAAAGATATATAAACATACATAATATTATGTTTATAAATCTGTTATTACAATTTACAGCACAGTTTTTTTTTTAAATTTTAAATTTGTTTTATAATAATATGACAATCACACAATGATTAATATTAAATATGTATATTATGTATAATGTAATTTTTAATTTAACTTTAATTTTAATATAAAATTACAAGAAGATGTATAACTAGTAACAAGTTACAAGTTACAAGAGTTATATAGGTAATTTAGTTACATGTAACTATGTAACCCTGCATACAGCTTAAATGTGATTATTATTTTACTTTGTGTTTTACCCACCTTTACAAAAGGGTCACTTTTTCTGGTAGAAACAGTGTCTATTTTCACTACAATTTTAATAAATGCTTTACAATCAGTATTCTTTGATTTACCTCTTTTGTTTAATGTTCTATCTACTTTATGGTGAGAACTATGGTGGCAAACATAATTTTTTCTGTAAAGTAATTAAAAAAAAAACATTTAAATTACATTCCTGATTCATAAATAAAGTTATTTAATTACATTATATTTATTAGATAGCTACATACTTGCATTGAATATATGTTCCATTAGGAACTGTTGTTCGTACATTCCACCTAGTGTTAGTGTTTGTAGAAAATTCTTCTACCCATTTACCGATATCTTGTATATTATTTAAATTTGACCGAACAATAGTTATTGAGTCATTTTTTACAATAATATTTTTAAATGAAGAAGTCATAGTATCAGAATTTATAGATAGATTCATTTTTAAATTAATTAATGGATCACTAAATTATGTAGAAAATGCACCATGTAATCATACCAATTTAATCGACATCACATTAAATATTAACAACAGTAAGATTTCTACAAAATACCATACTTAGTTACTATAAATAGATATCATTAGTAATAAAGTATTTATTGATAATAAAAAAAAGGGTTAGGTAATATATTTCTTACATTGTATACTTTTTATAACCTCATTAATCTATTAATTTATAGTTAATTACCTTAAGATATAGAATATTTTAATTAATATACTCAATTATTAAACACATAGTACTTATACAAATATTTTTAAATAGTACTACTGTTTGAGCATGGTAATTTAAAATTATACTCTTTATATTATGTCTACAAAAGATATTCTATTTGACCATGATAAAAATATTTTAAATATTTAAATATTTAAAGTAATATATATATGTATATACTAAATGTATAAAATATTTTAAAATAGTATTTGTCTATGGTACTACTGTTTGCATAAATAATTTGAACAAAAGAAATGCTTTGGTATACCTATACAGAACTTTGTTTAATTTGTATTATTCTATTTGACTATGATAGTTACTTTATAATAATTATTATTAAAATAATATATATATATATATGTATATTATATATTATGCTAGGTATCTAATTATGTTTATACTTAATTATAATAATAATAATTTAGTTTGTTGATGAAATTTAAACACGCATATAATATACGTATATAATATATATAAGTTCTCTAATAATATAATAATATATACTTAATACTTATATCCATAATATATTAATTGTATGGATAATTTATAATAAATAATTAAAATATTTTATCGCGCCAAATGATGAACCAATGAGAAAGCCGTATTTTTGTATGGGTTTTATTTGATGTGCAGAATGGTAATATGCCAACCGGCATCTAATCGATATCATATTATAATTGATAAGGAATTTGCTTATGGGTTGACGACATGGACTACAACACTGGACTGGAAACGTCAGGGGAGGCGGGTGACGGGGACCGGGCCGCTTAGTGTCCGCGAGAGAGGTGTAGACAAAATAATGACAAACAGTCGCCGATTATTATTTCATTATTGACTATTTAGTATTTAAAGCGAGCTGACTGCATTAGGATTTCAGTCAATTTTTGTATTGGATCTGACGTACACTTCTTAAGAGTTTGAAAGATAAAGTAATTCATTGAAATTAGTTACGTTAAAATACCAACCGGACAATAATGAATATAATGTGGAGGTAATTTTTATGAGCACTACATTATATCTAAGTAGAGAACTAAGCTAATAATCATAAGATTGAATATTAAAGATAGATATCCAATAAATGTGTTGTTCATTGTTTCTCTCTATTATGTCTATGTATTTAATAATCACAGATAGGTAGTAAAAATATTCACATTTATTATTAAGAAATGAAATTTCAAGACGTCTAACACTATCGAAAATTCTGTAATTTATAACGCATATTTGCACCTGAGTGTGGGTAGATAGTATTTCCAACAAGATTACATTTGTACTCAACATCTGTGAGAACAGTGCCCATATTGAGTAGGTTAAGGAAATTAGCGTGTATGACTACAAAGGAGACCTACTCAAAACACCCTGTATTCAGACGTGATTTTAACAAGTACACCAGATCACTTTCATGCCTGTCTGAATCTAAAAAAATTATGTTTTTACTACTTTTTCAGTTCAATTAAATTTCAAATGCCAACTGGTTACGTGCCATATTTTAATCTTCACTAGTATAATTTTTTTTGTGTATTAATAAATAATAAGTAATAAGTAATGACGACATTATGTTTTTGATTAATGTTTTACATATTTATAGACATTATTTTGCATATTTCACATTTTTTCATGCATATTTTACCTTTTTTAGCTCTTATAACTTCCAAACTCTAGTTATTAAGAATAAAATTATTTTATTAAATATTATGACTATCATTTGTTTTGGCAAACTGATCAATTTTTATTTAACGAATTACTACTGTAGGCTAAAAAACTATGACTGGGTGAATACGTTGTGATATTTTTTACATTGATATTCGGATGCATGAATATAAACAAAATTATGTTTGGATAATAGAGAAATAATATTCCTATTACGGAGGTTCGGATAGTCAAGGTTCTAATGTAACAAATAAATTTTATATAGAGATTCAAAGAGTCACCTTATCCTTATCTTAGTCCATAAAATCAACGAGAGGCAACGAGATCACTGCAGTACCTTGTTATTTTACTATTACAGACAAGCTTTATAATTATTATTATTATTATAGTGCCCATATAAATATTTATATATCATTTATTGAGAATTTCAAAAATATTGTATTAAAATTTTGTACATTAATTAAACAATAAAACCTCATAATATAATGTTTATTACTCCCACATAGGTACTTTACTTTATAGCTATCTAAAATTCTAAAGCCTATTATTATTATTAGGGCTTTTATTGAATATTTTTGATAAATAAATTTATTTTCCAGACATTCAAGTAAAATTTTTTCAATAAGTTTGATGAAATAACAATGTCAAGAATCATCATATAAAAAACTAAATGAATTACGTAAGTCAGAGACTAGATAAAAAAAATTATTTAAATTTTAATATTATATATACTAATCATTTTTTTATTATTTAGAAACGCTACATTGTGTGATGATGCCATTATAAAGACTGCTGATGGCGATACCATACATGTTCACAAATGTGTTTTAATGAGTAATTGTATGTATTTTGAAAAAATGTTCCTTGAAAAATCCAAAGAAAACGATCGAAAGTGTATTCACATACTAAATATTGACAGTGATATCTTACATAATCTAATTGATTATATTTATACCGGTGTATTTATATTCAAATCCACGAGGAAAATGTTAAAGTACCTAATTATTTTTGTATTTTTAAATGATTTATAATTGTATTGCATCTTTTGACTTTAAAGAGATTACTGAAAGGAGCTGATATCTTACAACTTATTGATGTCCAAGATTTATGTGTTGAGTTTCTTCTAAGATCAATTAATGGTTAAAATTGGCTGAACATTAAAGCAATAGTTGACTCAAAAATGATGGTTAATATGTCTATTGTATGTTTTCAATGGACTCTAAAAAATTTTGAGTTAGTGTCATACCTTTTTACATTATGTTTTTATATCAAAATGTGAAATTGTCTGATGTTTAATTATTTTATAGTGAAGCAGTTGGATGTGCTGAATTTTTGACTTTAGATATTGAACATCTTAAGCAGTTCATTGGAAGCGATGAATTATTTACTGTAGAAGAAGAAAATGTTTGTATCAAAGTTGTATAATGCAATTCATTTTAATCCTTAATACTTATTATGGAGCATATGGTATATAATTGAATAATTCTATTAATAAATTAAATATTTATAGGTATATAATGCTGTTGTGAAAACATTTTTTACTAGAATTAATTACATTAATTAGAGTACCACTTATGAATTGTATGTATGTGCATAGATTACTCAATGAAGAACCTCTTATTACTTCCAATCATGTATATGAGTCGGATGATAATAGACTCTTAACTATATTTTTAAAACACAAAATGTAATATGATATTTTAATATAAATGATTATCTTCAGAGGTTTTGAATATCTTGCAAAAATACATAAAAAAGTATTCTACAAACATAATAAAATACCTAATCATACTGTAAGACGCTTGCAAAGGGTAATTAATTTTTGTTTCATACTAAATGTATTTGTCTTTTATATTCAATTATTATCATTTTTAAAGTGTTCTATGGCTTGCAATACACCTTGTCTTTCATGTTATGTTGCTGAAAATAATACGAATGAATATAATTCATCTTCAGATTTGGACAATGAAAATATTCCTATATAAAATTATTTTTACAATAATGGTACATAATAGAGGAAAATCACAATATTGCATGGTAATTAATTTTAATAAAATAAGGTCAACGTCATTCACAGAGAAAGCTTAAAATAGTTTAATAATTAGATTAATAGGATGCTACACCTGCATGTGTTGTTTCCGTCTTACAAGTGTGTAACGTAGCATATTTTTCACTCAGTAGATCACGTTTAACTCTGTTAGTTTAAAATGTAGAGTGAGTTGACCTTTAATAGAAATTAAAGGTAACATTATTATTGAGGGCTCCTCATAAGCTTTTTATTATATTTTTATTTAAAAGGGAGTCATGAGTATTTTTAATCTGTAAATTGTTTGTATATGTTAGAATACTCATAACTCGTTTTAAAATTCAAATAAAATAAAAAGCTTATGAGAAGCCTTCAATAATAATGTTACCTTTGATTTTCATAAGACGTCAATTCACTCTAAATTTCAAACTAACGGAGCTTAACGTGACGTGCTGAGTGTAAAATTTGCTATGTTACGCACTTTTTTAAGATGGAGACAACGCATGTGGGTGTAAAATCCTCTTAAACATTTTTAAAAATGTTCTTTATGTATAATATATATTAATATGTCTATTGTATGTTTTCAATGGACTCTAAAAAATTTTGAGTTAGTGTCATACCTTTTTACATTATGTTTTTATATCAAAATGTGAAATTGTCTGATGTTTAATTATTTTATAGTGAAGCAGTTGGATGTGCTGAATTTTTGACTTTAGATATTAAACATCTTAAGCAGTTATAAATAATAATAATAATAATAATTATTATTTGATTGGCAGCTAATAAACCATTTAATTTAATTAATTAAAAAAAAAATTTATGTTGTGTTCTATCACTCGATGGCCTTCTTCCTTCTTGTGTTTATGTTGAAAAATTATTTATTGTTTGTTCAAATTTGCATAAATTACAAATTATAATAGATTATAAATATTTTTCACTTTGAATTTTTAGTTGAAACTATTCAGAGTCCACATAAATCTTGTACGGGGAAAAGGAGAGGTCCATTTATGTACCAAGTGCAACAAGATTCTTATAATGTTATATATAACTAATGGATTAGAACGAATATAAATATTTCATAACTGTACATTAAATAAGTCAGGGAGCTAAATTTAAATACAATTATGAAACATTTGGCTATAGTTTTGATAATACAGCATACCTACCTACTAATTGTATTAGTGCAACAAACCAGTCTATACATTTTGTATATGAACTAGGGATCGTTTTACTTTTTGAATTTTTTTTAGTAGTTGAAATGAACTAAACATTATTTAATTAATTTGTATTATTGTAAATATATTTTATTTATTTATCTGTAGTAGCTTAAATTATTGAAAAAAACGCTTGTGCGTTTAGAAAAATTTCTAGTGAGCACTTGTAGGTTTCTGCCATGTCTGTGAGGAGATGGCGGTCTCTTCTCCAGACTCTGTGACTGCCAGAAATAAGGTGCTGTCCATGACCGAGATTGAACCAGCGATGTTGTGAGTTGCAGCCGATGCCTTAGAATGCTTGGCTACTCTGTCCCCCTCTAATTTTATTATTCCACACTACAAAATGAGGTTTAATAGAATATTGCAGAGAAACAATTTTTATTCAAAAATTGGCTTCTTAGCTGAGATATCTGTTCGGAATAGAGCGGAATTGATTTTAATATTATTGTATAGATCAGCTACCTAAAAACAAATTAATTTTATTGTTGAAACGCAAAGAAATGTGACTATGTGCTACGACACCATTGACAAAACTGAATGATTTTAGTTATTTTCTTGTAAATTTTAAATATTAATTTGTGCGTACTTGAAAATTTTAAAGTATGTTATTATATCTTATATACATACTGTGACATTTTCAAATGCAATACTTTTGAAAAAAAAAAATAATTTAACCTACTAATAATTACTTATAATAAAATAGATAACTTAGCAATAATATCATAAATATATTATATACTTAGTAATTAGTATTTCCTTAGAAGGTACATTTAGAAAATTAAAAACTTTTTTTTTAATTTAAATTTAAACTATAAACCTTAGCTAGTGCTAGAATTTAAATAAGTGTGATCACATTTATACATATCATATGAAGAAAAACCTAGCTTGCTGGAAATGAATTTACTATTTAGATTAGTTTTAGTAATTACATAAAAATCTAAAGTGAATAGTGGTTTATTTATATGTTGTAAATCTAAATTCATACGCATACCCTTAACATTTTGAAATAATTTCTATAGATGTTGACATTTAAAATTAAACTAATTAATATTACTTATAATAGTACCAACAACTTTAAAAAATGATTTACCAGTTCAACAAAACTTAAAAATATTTTCAAGATAAAATACGTATACATAAATGTCCAAATTAAATTTGCAGAATATATACGAGAAGCCGAGAATCATTTAAACCTACTATAAATGAATTTAATAAAAACATTATAAAATAATTTTAAAAATATATTCTCGTAATATTCTTTAGATTTTTAAAATCTACAATGAAGAGGTTGAGCAAACAATCATCAATATCTACATTTATAAAAAAAAAATAAAATCTCTGATTCAAATTTATCAGAAACTATTGAAACTATAAATGAAGAAAAAACTATAGAAAAAACTATTGAATCATCTTCAAAATTAATTTGTAATGATGATATATCTTTTTTTGTAAATAAAATTTTGACTGACGCGGAACGCAAATTAATTTTAACCGATTTTTGGATACCCCCAAATAATTTTAATTTTCCTATAGAAAGCATACGTAATCTAAAATTTCAAATACAGTGGATTGATCAATTCCCTTGGATTTTATATTCAAAAATTGAAAACGGAATTTATTGTAAATACTATTTAATTTTTACGAAAGACGTTTCTGGTAAAGGTAATAATCAAAAACTAAGTAATTTTGTTTCAAAAAGCTTCAATAATTGGAGAAAAGCAAAAGAAATATTTAATAAACATGAAAAGACTGACTATCATAATACTTGTAAAATAATGGCTGATAACTTTCTTTCTGTAATTAATGAAAAACAAATAAGTGTTATCAATACATTAAATACTGAACGAGCACGTCAAGCTGAAATAAATAAGAAAAAATTAACTTCAATTGTAAAAACAATAATACTGTGTGGTCGACAAGAGCTTCCATTAAGAGGAAAAATTGATTTTGGTAATGTTCTTGAGTTCTTGACTGTGATAATAAAAACGATGGTACATTTAGATCACTTTTACGATTTCGAGTTGATGCAGGCGATACTCTCTTAGAAGATCATTTTATTAACGACAATAGTAGATTACAATATACAAGTCCCTCTATTCAAAATGAATTCGTTGATATATGTAGTAAAATTATTAAAAAGAAAATTGTAGATAATATAAACAATTCTAAATATTTTGCGGTTCTAGCTGACGAAACAACCGATATATCTAATGTTGAACAAATGTCGTATGTTTAAGATATATAGATTTAATTAATAATGTAATTCCGAATTAATATTTTTTTTATAATTATATTTAATTAATATTACTAATTCGTAAAGATTTCCTCGAATTCATTCCTGTTCATGACATGACGGGCCGTGGATTAGCATTAACAATTATAACACGACTTAAAGAAAATGGAATTAATTTAAATTATATGTTTGGACAAGGCTACGATGGAACAGCATCAATGAGTGGTCATTTGAACGGTGCAAAAACTATTATTCGTTCTGAATATCCAAAAGCCTTGTATGTGCATTGTAGCGCTCATTCCCTAAATTTATCAATTGGTTATGCCTGTCAAATTCAAATGATTAGAAACTGCATGGGTACTGTTAAGTCTATTACATCATTTTTTAAAAAATCTGCCCAACGCACTAATATATTAAAAACACATATTAAATCTTCTTTACCAGAGTCCAATCATGATACATTAATTTCAATGTGTGAAACCAGATGGGTTCAAAAGCACGAATCCATAAAACGATTTCATGAAATGTACATTCCAATAATACATACTTTAGAAGAACTCCAAGAAGTAATAAATAATGAAACATCACAAAAAGCACATCAATTTCTGGCAACTATTATCAAACCTGATTTCATATTGGCATTAAACGTAACTGAAAAAGTTTTTACTTTTACACTTCCACTGTGTAAATATTTACAAAAAATTGATTGTGATCTTACCAAAGCATGTGATCATGTTCAAGTTTTCATTGATTCATTAAATACTCTTCGTCAAAATGTTGAGGTGGAATTTAACCTAATATTTATTACGGCTTCGAAAACTTTAATGTAGGTGGCACAATGAGCTTACCAAGATTATCAAAAAAAAAAAAATTAATCGAGATAATTATACAGAATCTACGCCGGAAGAATATTATAGAAAAGCACTTTTTATACCGTTTCTTGATCATTCTATAACACATTTAAAAAGTAAGTTTGAACATCATCATGATTTAATTTTATCTTTTCAAAATATTATGCCGAATAAAGTTGTTTTTACAAATGAGAAAGATGTTTTTAATTTATGGGATCTTTACAAGACAATACTTTCGGATCATCAACAGTTTAATTCAGAATATTTACTGTGGAAATCCAAATGGGTTAAAGAAAAGGAAGATTGTAGGCCATCCTCGGCATTTGAAGCATTTTTAAAATGTGATTCTGATTTTTTTCCAAATATAAAACAATTGTTAACTATTATTTCTACACTTCCCGTATCAACTACCACTGCAGAAAGAACTTTTTTTACAACATTACGACGTATTAAATCATACTTGAGAAATTCGACAGGAAATGAACGATTAACTGGACTTGCTTTGCTAAGCGTTCATCGTGAAATTAATATTGACCCGGAAGAAGTGATTAATATTTTTAAACTTCAACCAAAAAAACAAAGTTTTATCTTATAATTTTATTTTTTATTTTTAAATTTGTAAATTATATGGACAAAATATTGTATTGATCATGGGTATTCAATTGTATTATTTAATATTATTATATTATTATTTATAATTATTAATTATTATTATATTATAAATAATTATAATTATTATTATATTATTTAATACATACAAATAACTGATTCTTAATTTTATCATATTAATATAGATTTAGACAAAAACACCCTCCGAAAATATTTCCTACCTACGCCCATGTTGATTTGCGTTTTTAGGTTTTACCGAGGTTATCAGTTGAATTTATTACCTGAAAAATATACCTTTTTTTTGAAGGCGCAAGTAGTATGCAGCCGTCTGAGACATCACGTACGATGGGGCGTATATTAATTGCGCCGCGAAATTACCTTTTTACCTGTAAAAATCTATTGATTGCGCCGCGTATCGATTCCACCAAACTTTTTTACAATATATTGATTCGGCTGGTTATGAGTTATGTGCGTATAATAAATTGTAAAATAAAAATGCTCATACCTAACTCACTTAAAAAGTTAAAACTGTATTATCGTAAAAATACTTGCAATAAAACACAGATAATATTCTTAACATCAAATTTTATAATAGGTCTTAAATGCATTTACAATTATTAGTTAATTAAAGAATTATTTAAAATTTGGATAAATTTAAAAAATAAATGAACTAGTTAATGAAAATGAAAATTATGTGTGCTATGTGAGCGAACATTCGTAAATACATTTTAAAATGTATCTAAAAATTAAAATAATGAGGAAATAAAATATGAATTAAAAGACTAGTTAATTTTGAATTATAATATACTTAATACTATTGTATACATTAAAATGAATTAATAAAATATGATCAAAGGAACCATAAAGGCTCGGTCAAACAGAGAGCGAGTAGTTGCTGTATCTGACGTGTGCGCAGGCTCGATATTGTATTATTTTACTGAAACCGTGCCGGCTTTATGTTTGAATGCTCCTTTATAATATGATTGACATTATTTAGATTTTGGAAAAACGGGTATTACGCTAGCTCGGCTTTAAAACAGTGTTTAACATAGTGATAATATGATTCAGTCAGATATATTTATTAATAAAAGCTAATATAGAAAAAAAAGATTCAGGTTCTATATTTCCTCGATATTGATTAAATATTTTCTTTCGTTGTTATGTTTACAATGTTGAATTCTTTGATAGTTAGTAAGAGAGCTACGTTTTACCACACATTATATTATGTACTTTACTATAAAATAAATGTACGTTATTTTTAATTTGTTTGAATTCGAATGAAACATAAATTATTTATTACCTAGTCATGTTAAGGTATAGGTACGTAAAAATATATAATTAAAGTTCAAAAGGGGTTCACTGTAAAAAAAGGTTAAATTTCTGCAAAATATTCTTCAATGCACGAGTCTTATGATTAATGAAAAATATAAATATAAATGAAACATGGCATGTATATAAATAATACATTAACTAGTTTTGATAATTTTCGACTACACTTGGGTTTTCCTTTTTTGTAGTTTCATTGTAGTTAGAATTTCTTACAAGTTACAATAAAATGCATACACATTTTAATTTAAAAAAAAACTTACAATAATTTTTCTTAAATCCATATTGTGATCTCCAATACCAACAAACAGTAAAGATTCTGAGTCCATCCATAAGTTTTAAGTTATAGAAAAAATTGTGTCTACATTAAATTCTTCAGAAATTAAAGTATGTTGTGTTAAATTTTTGAAACGTAGTTTCTTATGGTGCGATGTGAGCGCAGGGACCCTAGCCCAGAAAAACCGTGCATAACGAAAATAAAAGCGTTGGTCACTATCTCTATAACCTACTCTTTACCGCTTTCTTTATATATTCCTATGCCTCTTGCTCTATGGCCGGCTACGTAAGTTGTTATTATATACTTACACGTTGCCGCGAAACGTTGTTTATAGAAACAAAATATTGTTGTTTAAAATTACGAATACATATAACATATTATATTTTATTTAAACACGATATAGTTGTAAATTATCAATACATAATGTAATATATTATATTATTACACAGTTTGTCGTTTTATAGATCTTTTGCCGTCAAATTAACTAGTCATAGGTCACTGATGTTGCCTAGGGTGTACTACGTGGAAGCAATCTATCATTACACCCCATATTTAAAAAAATTAAATGTAAAATTGTAAAAATTAATCAAATGAAATTAAAAGTAAAATAAATTTACTGTACTGAGTCATATTCAATATTAAAATTTAAAAAAAAAAGGCGGGTAAGTAGTGGATGCTGTACATTATGTTACAAGTGGGTTACTGTAATGGATGGAATTAAATTTGAATCCAATGATATTATATCATTGTATACGAAAAACGATTCTGAGCGAAGACGGTTTAGTCTTAGATCTGTCTAGAATATATTATAGATTATTAAAATTTTTCAAATCTTAGATTTAAAAAGAAAATTTTTTATGAATTTCTAGTTTGAAATAATTTGCGAATTTTCATGATTTTTACACATGTTGTGAAAATTCAAACTTTGAATGCTTGTAAAAAAAAATGGTGTAGTAAGTCAAAAATTGTTTTATTAAAAATCCTTTTTTGAAGTGCCATTTTTCCTCTTTCTGATTTATTGTTTTTTGTAAGAGGAACAGTTTCAACATTGGATGCAGAAACGAATGCATGTATTGGTGCAATTAAAAAAATAATATAATAATGTGTGTATCTTTGAAAGTCGATCGACAAACTATAAGATCCTCTTTTCCATTTTGAAATAAGAAAATTTATTTTTAATAAATTGGGAATTTTTGGTCATAAATATTAAATTTGGATCAGTTTTATTCAAAGTTAAGCAAGTTTTGACAAAGTATAATAAGTATATGACTAAAAAAAAACAGTAAAATAAAGTAATAATTAATAATATAAATTATTATATTATGTAGAAATGTGTATACTGGTATACTCTAAATGTTATAATTATTAATTATTAATTATATTAAATTATTCTAATCAATTCAATATTATTATTATGAAATATCTTATCAAAACATACTGATAATAAATAATACGTGATAACTTAAACTCTGATGGATAAAATAATTTGGCTCCACACAAATTTTCCGCCACCGGAATTGAGGCATTAGTTGGCACGTTACAATCTCACGGTACATTACGGCGGAAAAGTTTCTTATCAAATACATTTTTTTACTCACTGGACACAAGCGCTTCCAGTGCCAACATGGCCAATCATTAAATGTTGATTCCAGACGGCATTTTACTATTTACTATTTAGCCATAGGTACCACAAAATAGAAAATAATATATAGAATTTTATTCTGTATGACTGTTAATATACTACAGTATATAGCATTACTGCAAGGATGCAGCTGCTGGTATTAGATTGGAAAGCTATTAAATGCCAATATAAAATTTACATTTGTTAAAAATATTACTTTGTAAAGTTCTTCTACGTTTTTAATCATAAAGTATTATGAAGTAGGTACTATATAATAATAATGAATTATTATAATATAGTATTAATTATTATTATTATTTAATACATTTAAAGAATATCAAGAGTATCGTGGTAATTTAGTAGATCCGAGATCGCGCCACGGGGCAGTGAGTTTTTCATATTTTTGATAAGAAACTCTACCGCCGAAATATCAGACCTCGTCGCTTAACCATTCTAAAACCGTGCTAGTATTTACCTTGATTCTTCCCACCATACTATAAGCCGGCTTGCAGTAATACGGGATTCGTAGTCACTTCTTATTCTTGTATTCTATGCGACTATGCCCGATAATTATTATGAGATACTTGGTCATTGCCCACTACCTAGTACCTACAACACTAGGTACTTTATAAACAATCGAACATAACGAACATCAAAATAGTCAATTACTGGGCTTCGTTGTCTTCTTAGAAAAAAATATCGTCATCTCTACTTATCTGTAAGTTGTGAGTATGTGTAATTTGTATTCTGTAAAATTTTCTAACTGTCTAGAACCATATTAAATCTTTAAGCACAAATTATGAGAAAAATAACTTTTGTAGTCTAAAAAATAAAACCGAAATTATTGTAATATTTATAAATTTACTTTATTAAATAGGTTTACCTATATCAACACTTAACATACAAAACCAAAAAAATGAGTGATTGGACATCAGAGGAAAACGTAAGTTTTACTTAATAAATTATTAAATAATATAGGTTTGTAAGGAATGACTTAATGGCTTACTAACTGAATTCAAGTTTTGGAAAGTTAATGATAATGTTTAATTGAGTTAAGTTGATTGAACACTTTTTAAAAAATGTGGTTATCCTAATTTTTTTTACTAAGATAAGTTAATAGTTATATGGAATCTTACAAAAACGTATGAACTTAAGTTATTTTTTTTTAAACTTATAACATTATTACGAAAACATTTTATTATATGATCTGAATGATAAATTAAAAAAATTATAAATTTGTACCTTTATCATTAAAATTTATTTTTATTAACATACTATAGGCATTATGCATTATTATTAAAATATGTCTGTATTTAGTTGTAGGGTTTGGTATGCATGTATTTAATTACAATTTTAATTTATAATTTTAGTAAATGTTTATGCAATAAGCATCATTAATAATCATTTTATTATATTTATTTTTTAAATGTTTATAAATTAATTAGCGTAATTTGGTTTTGATTAAAAGTAGCTATTCGCCTTTTTATGAAATTTATATCAATTAAAATAAGTCAAATTAAAAATCAAGTTCATGAAAATTAAATTTAAAAAAAGTTAAGTTAAAAAGTTTAATTAACTTAATTTATACAAAAACTAATACATATATATATATATTAATAATGTTATTGATTTAAAAAATAAAATGTATACTTTTAAAATGAAAATCTATTTTTCATATAGAAGTGTTATATATTTAGTAACATTGCATTATAAAAAACAACAGTCTTTTTTTAATTATTCATAATCAAGGCTGTACTATTGTGAACTAAAAATTGACAAAATGCATCTTTAATGATCCAAAAATAATAAAATTCAAAATGTAATAAATGAAAATAATGATAATAAATAAAAACAAATTTCTATTAAAAATTTAAATTGATGCATAAAAGTTTTATACAAAAAAATATAAGTTGAATTTCTCTTGTGTGACATAAATTGTTTTTTGCCTAACTTCGCAACGTCAGATAAAATTCCATTCATGTCTATTATTTAATACCCAATTTTAAAAATGTAATTGTTATATGTAATAATTGATACCAAATTTGTTCATAGGGTGTCACCAACGATATCCCACCTATAGATACTATGGTGCCAGAAAAAGTTCTTGGTGCGGTATTAATAGATGGCAATATTAACTACATTGTGAAGTGGAATAATATAGATATGGCTGCAACTCTTGAATCTGAGTTTGTAAGAAAAGAATGGCCTAAATTAGTCATTAAATATTTTGAAAGTATAACTGTAAATAGTAATACCTCTTAGATTTAAGATAAATTATACCTACCTTAAAATTATCAAAGAAAGTACAAATTAATATTATCTTAGTTCCATTTTATAGACACTATTCAATATACTTCCATATATGATAGACAAAAGTATTAAATATTTTTTATTATATTTCATTTATGTATTTACATGTAATGTTATAAGAACTTTTTTGCTTACCTAGTAAGATATCTTCATCATAATAAATTAATTTTTTGTGAAATAAACATAGTTAATATTGTCACAACTTGCACACATTTAGTTTGTTTAATATGTTTTTCAATGTCATTTATAAGGTAAATACATATTTTAAATAATTGTTTTGTTGTTATTTTTTTTTTCAAGACTATAGTGCAGTCACTGAAATATTATTTTTACAGTTTCAATTAAATATATATTCATTTAGATTATATTGAAAATTAAAATAACAAAATATTATGTTTGTTATTTGTCAGTTTTTAAGGCACTGTATTACAACTATGTAGGTATAAATGTATAATTTTATGTAGTATAGAACCAATATCATATCTCGTAAAGTCGTGATTTATACTATCAACTGTTTGTTGAAAATAAACACAAGTGTTAAAAAAATCAATACACCTTCTACCATAGAGTATTATTGTATATTTGTATACATATTATATTTCATCATGCCGATTATTTATAATAATATCAAACATAATCTATGATCTACTACAGCTTGTAAATATTTTGTAATAAGTTAATTTCTAATTTTTAATTAATATTAACTAACACATTTTGATATTACTAGAAATAATATTAAAAATTTTAAAATAATTAAAATGGATAAAATTATTTCAATTTTCGACTTAATTTTTTATAGTACCTTGTTTTTATGTACGCCAAAATAAAATAAAAATTACTGAATCAAATGATTAAACTATTAAAAAATCATAATTATAATATTTAAAAAACATTATTTCATTAGAAACTGTAAAAATGTTTGTCTTATATTTTTAATTTACTTAGCTAAATAATTTAATATTAATATATTATAAATTAAATGAAAATATTTTTAACTATTACAACATAAAACATACAAATTCATGGCATTTTTAAATTTTACATTATTACTAAGCATAACTTTATCACATCATATTAGGGATTTGAAGGTATATTTATTGTTATTTTTTTTTCGTGATAAGGTAATATTAAAACTAGAAATGTCAATGGCAGTTCAAAAAATAAATAAAATGTCTATTACCATTTATAATTGGTCTACAATAGGTTATAAGTTTCATGTATCCACAAATATTATATTTAAATAGCATACAAATAATAACTATTTGTGTTTTTTTTATTTAAATATCTGGTATAAATAAATTTGAACTTGGAATATATTTTTAAAAACTGTGTTTTTATATCTTTCAGATTTTTCAGTTACCTATAATATGAAATTAATACTACTTATAAGAATTTACTAACTACTAACTACTTATTTTATAATTTTTCACTATATACAAATTGGCAATCCTAGGCAAGTTAATGATAACATTTTAACTGAGGTAAGTTAATAGTTTATAGAAAATATTTAAAAAAATTTAAAGTTAACAGTTAACCTAATTTTTTTTTAACTCAGTTAAGTTAAAAGTTGTATGAATATTTTCAGTTAACTTATTAATTTTAGTTAAGTTAGTATTATTATAATTTTTTTTTAACATCTCTCTATATATATACGCCTGGTAATATGATTTAAAATAATAAAAATCATAAATTTTATTGAATTCAGATAATAGGCAATAGCCAGTTTCTTTTTCTATACATAGAGATAGAATTAAATTATTTGGTACTGATGAGTATAATATTGTATAGCAGTTACCAAAAGCATAGGTACCAAATGTATATGAGCATAACCCAATTAGATTTAATTTAAAAATAACTTATTTAGGACAAAAATATTTTAATAGGTATATATTCTTGAGAATTTTACATTTGCGATTTGTATATTTCCAGGTTAGGTTAGTCATATGATATTATACTCATTAGTTATTAGTATTAATTGCTAATATACCTTACCTGTATACCGCAGTATGGTATGGTATATCTTTAAATATATATACATTACAATATATTATAATAGTAAATATAATATATAGCTAGTATGGGTTATTGCTATTATCTAAATGTATATTTTAATTAAGTTATTTTTTTTTTTTGGAAAAATTCTGGTTAATAGAGCTACAAATAAATTTAATTATATTTCTAATTTTCTATTCTAGGAAATTGTTATGAATATGCATCATAAATAATAATTTATTTTATTTATCATTAATTATGAATTATATAATTATATAATTATTATATTATAGAATCATTATTTGTAAGCGTGTAAAAATGATTTATTATTGAATTTGGAATATTTAAAACATCTAATACAATACCTACAGAGTTGTAGCGACATACTCAATTACGAGATATTATACACCATTTGATACCTATAAGTACAATGCAACAAAACAAATTTCACAAAATGGATTCAACAGTTGTAAGAGTTTCGTGCTATATATATTTGAGTGTTGGTGAGTAAACCGTAAATAACGTACGAGTTGCGGCCATACAATATTGTATATATATAATATATATATACTATATGTTTATATATAGTATATAAACATCACAATATTATGTAGGTATTTTCTAGTATAAATTGTCGTACTTATATTAATATTGGTCGTAAAGAAAATAAAAGTATTCATAAAATTATAGAATATAATATAATATATTAATATTATGACATTATATTAAATAATAAATAATAAAAAAAAATAAAAGTATAATTGGGGTAATATATTATGATAATAATGTCCAAAAAAATCAAAGCATTCATAATGTAAGTTATATATGGCAGATAATACGATAAAACGATCTATATTATCTTTATCATATTATAATATACATAAATATAACTATTAACTTCTCATACGTATTGAACATTTCGTTTATCGTTATTCGTTTATACGGTGCATAGCTAATACTGCTAATAGGTATATAATATAATATATATTATATAAGTAATAGGTACATAGATGTAATGATAATTACTTGGACCGCAACTCACCTATCGCTAAAATATTGTCGGGCCGCAACTAACCTATACCTAAAATATTATCGGGGCGGAATCCACCGGAAACGAAAGGTCTGGCCGCAACTCATCACCCTCAGCCATATATTTATACACTTGGTATCTTAGTGAAGTAGGTACACCAGATTATAACAAAACCGTATCGGTCAAGGAATGTGCACTAGCTAATATGTTATTGTTATTTTTCGGGTCCTTATCGATAAATTATTGCCCCTTGGACCCTTTAAATCGCGTACAACATTACAGAATAATAAAATCGAGCTAAAAAAAAAAGGTTGATTGAACCTTTATAGGTTCAGACGAGCAAGATATATGAAGGGATAAAAATATTAAAATAAAATAAAATATATACTGCTGTATAAAACTGCTGTGAGGGGATATAGCGGGTTAATCTTGCTTGTCCCTACTTACGATGCATTGTTTTCTAAAGTCATAACAGGATTGGGGCATTCGCATATATACCAGGTTACTGAGGAATGGGTATCTCAAAACTGTTATGACTACTTCTACTTGTATAAATGTATGACTTTTATAAATAAACGATGCTGCATGGGGGCTAAGCAATGTGAAAACAGTTCGGCCTCCATGCAGTGATTTAAACAGGAAAAAAAAAAGGTTCAGACGAGCAATCCCATATGGATATGACGCATATATGGGCTGAGTCAACTTTAAATTTTTATAGTTTTCAATAAACTTCATAGGTGGTTTAATATTATTTGTTTAACATACACAACAATAGGTATATAGGTACTTCGGACTTCGGTGTACATGCTGCATCCTGAAATTCGTATTTCTCGTATTTTTATTATTATTATGACTATGCATTTCCATAAGCAGATACGAAGCGAATGGGGGGGGGGGGGGAGTGTATTATTTGGTAGTTTGCCCATGTTTAGTTATTGTAATTAGAAACAATTTGTAAAATAAACTAAAATGTAGGTACTCACTAGTATTTCGCCGTTATTGCGCATTTGTGATGCTTCCGCCGAAACTCGGTGCAAGACGTACCTATACAGTATATACAGTTGTAAATTAAAATGTGTAATTTAAACACGAGATATTTAATTTTTTTCCTAACTTTAGACTAAAATGCCAAAATCAAAATATATATTATTATCTAATTATATCATAGTACCTAGATAGTTTAATAGGTACATGTAATCAGTTATCAGGTTATAGGAATTCTTATTTGTTTGGAACAACGACTTTCGTATTTTTATACGAAAAACCAGCTGATTTTAATTAATAATTGTATTCTATATAAAATTATTTACATAAAAACGTTAATATATTTATTTTGAACTTATAGTCCACTACTGGTTTCAATTTTAATCTTTGTTAGTTTTTGGAACTTGTGCCTAGCAGTGGTGTAATGATGTAACTGTTTAGTTATTTGCATTCAGATTATTTAAAAAATAAAAATATAGATTTGGTATTATCATTGATTAAGGAATGATTCCAAACTCTGCCCGTTTTATTTTCTTACCTGTAGGCAATGGCTATATAGAAACTTGGTTTATTTTGTTATTTAGTTTTAATTAGAAAAAATTCATATTGAATAACTGTAGATACTTAATATTCCTATACATGTTTATTTCATTATTTTCTATACTTGATATTTTTTTCAACATAGATTGAATTGTTTTGAGCTGTTTATAGACGTTTTCATTTTTTTTTTTTTTTTAATGTCAATAAAATAGTGTTTATTCAGTCATTGTTGAAATTTTAGTTAAAAATTACCTACTTTAAAGTTCAAATGTTGACAAATTTTAATAAAATAAATTCAAAATTTACAAATTATTTAGTTAAAAATGTATAAAAATACTTCAACTTTTATATCAAGGATTAAAATTTATACCAAATATCCACGTAAGAAATTAGTTCTGTAACTAAAAAGTTTTAAAATATATAAACACAGTTTTTTGTAAAGTTATTTAAAATTCAAATTTGGACAAAATTACATTAAATAATGCTTTGTAATTTAAAAATATTATTTTCAGGTACCTACTTGTAACTTTTAAAATATATTATTATATACAAATACAATCATGATAATATGAAAATAATATTAAAGGCTAATAATGTACTTATATTTTATAATAACAATAGGTATACATATAATATGAAAAATATGCTAGCCTCTAGGCCGATAAATCATTTCCGCTCAAAATCGTTTTTCGTATACAATCACATACCTAACACTGTCATCGAATTCAAATTTTACAGCATTCATAAAAGTGACTCACTTGTAATCTAGTGTACAATAAAGGGTCACCAATTACCTGTTTTTTTATTTGTACGTTACTTTTTTTGGCATATTCGTATACTTTAAAAGTAATTAAATCCAGCTGGTTATGTAATTATTTGTTGATGGGTGTGAAGTGATGAGGGGTAGGTGAAAATCAATAATCCCACACGCACAAAGGCCCAGCACCGCGGCGTTTCATTTAGTTAACAGCTGCAATAGTTTCAGTGTTGGCTGCTAACAGCAGAAGTCGTCCCTATTCTTCGTGCGAAGGTCACCAATGGGGGTATCGGTAAAAAAGACAAGGAAAAAAAGAAAAATTTTCAAAAATTTAAAATTATATTACCTATATTATCTCAAAAAAAAAAAATTATTGATATAAATTTAATATCTAATCACATTTCATCTATTCTGTGATCTAATTATTATTATTTATCACCGGTATCACAGCAAGCCTATAAAGCTGATAAGTCAAATTGCTTATTAAATAGGTATTTAAATATTGTCATATTGACTTATCAATAATTTTTCATTAAGTAATCATTAATTTAAAAAAAACATAGTATCATAGTGTAGTAACTAGGTAACACTAGTTATGTTTTACTAATAATGTAATATGACCTAAACTTGTGAATTATGATTTCTGAATAATGATATTTTTTTTACACAAATTATTTTAAATTGTATTAAGACAATAATAAATAAAAATAACTTTTAAAAGTTATTAAAATATGCACTAAAAATGCATATTTGATGATATTTAGTTATATTGATTGCAAATGAATAATTTTTGTGATAATATAATATTGTTTTTAATTTTTAAAAAATGTTCTTTTTCTCCGTGTTATTTTTTTCCTTGGTCTTTTTTTCCGGTATTCCAAATGGGGTTGGCATTATTTATTACTACAGCAGCAGTGAAGATCGATAAACACCAGAGAACGATTCGACATTCCAACGACGCGCGACGGTGCAGGGGGTTTTTTCACCTCACTCGGCTCCGCTGTATTATAAAATATATACCCATATATTTTATTATATAGATATATATATAGTATTTTTTGTAAACATCTTTCGCCGACCAGTAAACGTGTTTTTATTATAACTTTACCATATTCTTAGTACTACGACCGTAATATTATCGAAGGGTGCGGTCACACACGGTGGCGTAAATTGGCCTAAATTTCTGGCGGTGCAAAGAAATATTTTATTTTCGGTACCTAACCACCAATACTCTAAATTCTTTTAGAAATTCATGCCGTGAAATTGTTTACCTATCTATAGTAATCTAGTGTCCTATTTGTACCTTGAAATTAGTATAACAAATATAATAAGGAGATATCGTTATTTTTCAAGTAAGGTTTTTGAAAAAAATATTTAGAAATTGTATTAATTCGTGTAATGTTTAATTAATTAATATACATCATACATACATCATATTTGCTATAACTGTGTGAAAATCTTCAATATTTATATTATTTAACAACAAGATAATAAGGTATCTACCAAGAAAAATATGATTTTTTAGTTGTTGGCAAAGTGATAGTGTAGGTATTTAAATAATAGTGTTTGTGAGTGCTGATTTAATTTTGAATACCTAGTTAACTTCTTGTTATTATAATTATAATTGAATAAACTATCTTAGATTCCTAGATATACTGTCTTAAGTAGATAGTACCATGAATTAAGATATATCTTAATTCGTGAATAGTAATATAAAAACAAATTAAACACGCAGATTATAATTTAACTATAACAGATTTATTATACCGGGTGATTTTTGTTATCATTGAACTCTCATTATTTCAAAAATTATTAATGTTTTTGAAAATATTTTTTTACATAGTTTCAAGTTATTAAAAACCCAACGTTTTTATTAAAAAATTATATTTTTAAATTTTTTTATCCTTATCATTTTTTAAGTATTTTACTTTTTTGAATGACAACATAGAGTTTTAATTTCATATTCTAAAGCGGAATATTTTTCTAAGTGTTTTGATTCATAAAAATTTAAGAATTTAGGACGAGTAGGTAATCAGTTATAACTTATAAGCATTTAAAGTTTAGACAAGCGAAACAACTTATTGAAACAATGTAAAAAAATATTTTCAAAAACATTAATAATTTTTGAAATAATGAGTGTTCAATGATAAAAAAATCACTCGGTATAAGTTTCAAGCATGTATTTATCAGTCGAATCTACGGTTATTTTTTTTTTTCAAAATTTGATCTTGAAGACTTGAAATGCTATTAAAAAAAAATGTGACTGCGTATTTTTAATATTTTTCATCTGCCTTTGTAACAATTTATTAGGAGCTTTCTATTAAATTGTCAATCTTTTTTACCCAACAAATAAAATGTTATTGACATTCATACAAAAAAAACTAAACAAATTGGAAACTGGAAATGTCTGTAAACAGTTCAAAACAAATCAAAATATTTTGAAAATTTTGAAAATTTTGAAAATTGTATCGTGTATAGAAAATGCTTTTGTCATTTGTTTTAAATTAACCTACTCAGACACAAAAAAATAAAAACACATCACTGTAAAATGATAACATTCATCGCTCCGCTCAGAACCTAAAATGTTTATGAAGTTCTAACTCGAAATAGTTTGGAAATTTTTATGATTTTATTCTAATACTTTAGATGTCAATTAAAATATGTTTACAGATACTTGTTTAATTAACTAATATATGCTTTTGAAAATAGAAACTATACAAATTTTTATGATTTTCTGGTGTTGCAAAAATATAAGCAATATAAAAATATAATAAAAATATACAAAATATAAGTACCACATTTGTACCACCTAATTTACGCCACTGGTCATACAAACCTTGGAAGTCTCCGAGAATGCCGAGAGTAAATCTTTTTTGTTATGTTTGCTCATTATTTGTGTATTATTAAACAATACAATATGTCACCCCGTGACTGATGCTAACATAATATATCTCTACATGGGTTATGGTTTATTTTTCATTTCTGGATAGCTATTGTGAAATTATTAAAAATAACAAGTATAAGTAACATAAATTTTGCCTTGTTTATAACTACGTAAAGTCTAACGGTATGATCTCTTATCTGTAACATAAACGTTAACTCTATTGGTAATAATTAAAAAAAATTAAATTAATTGTAAATTGTATTATCTTAACACACATTCCCCCCCCCCCCCCCAATATAAAACTAAAATTAATTATACAGACTACCATTGTTAGGTTAGTCTTAAAAACAATCAGAACAAAAAACGAACGCAGACTCTCAAAATAAATAAACCGGTCGAATTATCTCTTCCAAACACTTCTACTATTTCTCATTCCAAACCGTCTTATGCATAATATGTTATTTCCAAGCCCGACGATATCAATGCTACTAAAAATAACATTAGGTTGAATTCTTTTAATGACCTTTCCACATTATCTAATTTTCTGTCCGAGCAATCCTCACTGATTAACCCCCTCCTCTCTCTGCTTACAGCTATTTTACATAAACTTAATACACCATAAATATTATAATATTTAATTTTATACACTATATTATCTTGTTTTGTGCTAACATGCAATCTTGCTATTATTTTATATTACTTCTTGATAATCTTTATATTTATATCTTATCTGCTGTATTATAATATTAACTGTAATTGTTGAGCTATTATGGTTTTATACCGGAAGCTAATAAAAAAAAAATGTTTTAGTTATCATTTAAAAATTAATAGTGTCTTTGATTCCACTTAAATATAAAACAAATTTACAGGTAACATTTTTGTTTATGACGTGACGTACCTACCATGTATACCTATTATCGTAATTATAATAGCTGCAGAGCTGTGAATTTAACGAATTTATATGTTTTTTCGATCCTTTTGATTTATATGAAAATGACAGGATAATTCATTTTTAATTAAGTATAGCAAAATAATAAAGAAATTGTTATTTAGATTACAGTAAATATCCAATGTTATCCAAAATCTGAACTGCAAATACTTGTAAATTCTACGTGACTTTGCGTTTCAATATCAGCTAAAAAACTTATGAGAATTATTGTATTTAATTCTAAAGTATTAAAATTAAAACCCATATGCTTTTAAATTGTTGTTTTTTTTTAATATTTAACTATTAATTAAATAAATTAAAAAACGATTTAGTACCACCCCTCTTATAAAATCATAAAACGTTTCCCTTTTATTTATTCCTCACCTCCACGTTTCAATGTAATAGGCATCTGTATATAGGCTGTTATAGTTCATAAAATAAATAAAACATTCTTAGTTCAAAAAAAAAGCCATGGGCCAAACAAATTTGGTAACTGTTGGTTTACACATTGATTTTCTTTTTTATTAACGCGGCTGTAATAAATACGTAATTTATGATATTTTTAAATCGACTGAAATCATGGGCTATGCCTTAAGATAAATTTTTTTAAATATTTTATTCGTAATAATATTATGTTGTTTTCTGGTTTTAATAATAATTAATTACGATTAAGTCTAAAAAAATCATTTACGTCTCGATGCCGACAATATACCTACCTACTTAATAGCTTCATGGCGTCGTCGTAGTAGGTAGGTAACTACATAAACATCGTGCGCGCGAGGTGTGATATAAATAATATATTATGTAGGTAAGTCAAAATGTCAAATGGTTTAGTGAAATAATATTCTAATGAGAATAGGCTCAGATGTATATGGTTTATATGCACGTATAATCGTATAAATATTTTGATGATGGGTAAACTCTTGCGTCTACCAAATTGCTTTCGATATTTAATTTATTAATTTCAAAGAAATTCGATATCTACTGAAAGATGTGTTTTTAGTCATTCTACATTTCTACTCACTACCTATATAATTACACAGAATAGTTTACCATTAAGTGGTATCGTATAATACTCATTTAAAAGATTTGTTGATATTGGATCAGAAAGCCGATGTGATGTGGGATGCACTTTAAATAATACGACATCCAAATAATGCATAAATAATATAATATACTTATCAGCCATTAAATCTGTGAGTATTACATGCCTACCCATGCCTACATGACGAACACGCTTAAATTAAATAGGGGGACTACGGGAGAACATATTATATACTTACTATCGTAAATGTAAATAAAATTACATCAAATATAGCGATATAATAATAGGTGGATAATAAATTGTATTCAAGGGAAAACAAAAAATAATACGATGTCATCAAGAACGTATCCTAATAATATTATAAATGTACGGACACGAAAACTCTTGATACCAGTGTTATATTACGAATACGAATATATTATATATATATATATATATATATATAGACAAAATTAAATTATAAAAATACTATATATAATATATATAGCTCTGTTTGATTTATTTATTATATGTAGACATCTGAGTTTTTCTTCTTTTATATACTGATGTATGTCGCGTGATAAAATAATGTCTATTAATGGGAAAAAACCGCTGTATACCAATATTAAGTCCTTATACCTGAAGGGGAAAAAAATTATATACTAATTGAGTCCCGGGTTAGGAAACTAATAGTATACGAATTGAGTCCGAGGATTATTTTGAATAAAATATAAAATCAATAACTGTCCGAGTCCAGACAAAGCGGAAATTATGCCGCGCAGCCGTGCCGGGCGTCAAAATGGATGCACAATATACGTATATAATACGTATATAATTGAATACGTACAATGCTTGTCCCATAAATTTTTACCAATATAAAGAATTATAAATTATTATCATTATCTATATTTATTAAATTATACCCAATTAATTATTCATACTGTATTATTATACTCCTACATTATTATATATTTATATTTTAAAATATTTAAAAAAAAAAAAACATTTTTAACCATACCTGTAGAATTTTTTGCTACAGATAGTCCTAAGTCTATAAAAATGGGAAGGAAAATGTTTTTTTTTTTTAATTTGACAGGACTCAGTTAGTATTAAAACATGGACTCAATTAGTATTATACCTAAAATTTCACCGGACTCAATTGGTATGTATTTATATATAAGTTTAAACTATAATTTGTTAGTACTAACGAAAAACTAATACAAAATTTAACATAATTTGAATGAATAGTGAACATTTTCAAATCGATTCACGATTGTATTCAAAATACCATTCGATAATCAAAAATACATTTACATTATGTAATGATATGTAATTTTTTAAATTTTAATTAATTTATATTGTTTGAGTGGCAATGGATAAATCGCCTAATTAAAGAAAAATGTCAACTCATTAAATTATCATCACTGGAATAAATTACATTAATATGTATACCTAATGCCTAGACGTATATAGTTCGTTCTATAGTAATTCATATCATATAGGTACGCATAGTAAATTGTATTATAATATATGGGACGTCGTTTATACAATTCACTTTTGGTCGTCATACCCGCCCAATTAATATCTTAATATGGGTAGTATCATAATGGATTGTGAAAAACCAACAATGCCTAAGCACATGAATATATACTTATTTCTAAATACTACATTATCGTAAATTGTAGTTTAATATCGAACATAATATATAATATATTCGGTATAGAACCTCAAAAGTAATTGTTTAGATTTATAGTTCTAGGTCACTTTGTACAATTGTACAGTCGAGCATTAAAAGGGGCGATACCCGTTTGCGTACCTACAATTAACCTTTTTTGCGACTCGTTTGCGTATAAATGTACAACTCGATTGCGCACACGAATTTTTAATACCTGTGATAAATGACCCAAAACATAGGATTCGTTTGCGTACATAAGCTACAGCAAAAGTCTACTAAAACCCTTAACAAAAATAATGTTTAAGATTGTTTTCAAACATTTTCCTTACATCTTAACAACAGATTACCTGATTTTAAAACACTAAACTCTCTATACTAATAATAGTTGTCAATATTAAAACAACGTTTTCCTCTGCGCGTTTCAAAAACATTTGACATTTCAATGGTCATGGTACTACACGAAATAAAATGACTAGGTAATTTGCAATCTCTATAGCATCACACGTTCGACTAAATAATAGGCATATATATAGTAACATCCAGTGGTCGTCAATAACGCACACATTTATCTAAAATAACATTACCGTTTAGAACCGCACACTAGTTAATCAATTACGTGTATCTTATTATTTCACATCATGGACTTAGGGTTGCCATATTTGACTAGAGTCTCGTCGGGACGTTTTAGGAATTTTAGGATAGAGTGTATAAAAATACTCAATTTTGAAATAAAAATTAGAGCTCTTTATTTTAGATAAATTATCTGTTTATTTATTAAGGTTACCTACATACAAAAAAATATTTTTAATTTATTGCAGAAGTAGGTACTTGTATGGCTATACTTTTCAGAAGATTTTGTTTTTTTCAACAATTCTTTCTCCCCTTTAATATATTGGTAGAACTCTTGGCAAGTCATGTTGTAATTAATTTGACACTGTAAAATTGACTCCATAGTCTCTGAAAGCAGGCGATTATCTATGTATATAACTTTAACCATAGACGCCCGCTGGGAAGCGCAAGCTGGGGCATTTGCCCCACTGGCTTTTTCAAAATATTTTTTTTAATTGAATGTTTTAAGGTAAATTACTTAATACTAAACAACAAATTTAAAGCATAAAATAAGTTGTAATATAATAAAATATAATATATTGTATACGAGTATAATAAAAAAGGTTATTATTTTAAAACACCTAGTAAAATTATAATATTTATCCTCAAATCCTAATATTGCCCCCCCCCCCCTAGAAAAATTTCTGCGGGCGCCTATGACTATAACTGTCTACTGAAAAAAAAGTAACAATGAACCAGCTCGGTACGAAAGAGTGATAAGACGTGATAGCAACGTTCGCTTTTTTTCCAATCTAAAATCTTTTGTACTACGCTGAATCCTCACAATTTACGTTGCAGTACGATCAATATATTATTATTCTGTTCGACTTGTTTATTTCCACCTGGGTGCTTCGGAGTTCTACCTGCGAGGCTGCGACTAGGTCCGTCGACAACCACTATATTTAAGTGCACACAAAACGGACACACACAATATATTAATATAAAAAACTCAATAAAAAATTACTTTGTTCACCCCGGACGGTACGGCGGCGGCAAAACGGGAATATTGTAATACCTAGGTATTTTGTGAGACAGTGTTATTATATCTCTCTATTTTTTTTTTTTTTTTTTGAAATTTTCTGTAATTCTGTATCGTTATGGTATACGTAAGTAGCAGTAATAAATTCCCTTGTCTCTGCGGCAGTTCTATGATGCCCGTGCACGCCATATAATTTTACAGACGCCTCCCCCCCAAATATATCATAATTAATTATATTCGTTATATTATAGGTACTACTTAATAACACAGGAAAGATAACACTTTTTATAATAATATAAATTTCTAGTAACTTAACTGTTTCAAATCGTATTGTTAATTAATATTACGCTAGACGATTCTTTTCGAATATTATCTGCCTTCGACGCGTTATTCGGGAGCAAACTTCACTGTTACTTGTTATTTAATTTGAGAGATTAATCATCATATTATAATATGTATATGTAGAAAATATGTAGAAATACGTCAATCTTCAACTACCTATACAATAACGTGTAACGCACCGTACACGTACTTACAAGTGCCTAAACAAAAAATAAAATTTAATTCGATTGTACCTATATTATATTACATTCGATTATATATATCTATGTCCTATATGGCTATATTATACGAATAAAAATAACTCGAAAATCGTAATATATTAACTTATAATGTTTTAGGTAGGCTATGTCCTATATATACAGGTATTTTCGTTCTTATAATTGGACCTACTACAGATTATTTAATAACATAAAATACTGAGAACCATATTAGTGTTTGTTATTAGCTTATTAATAAACCATTATAACTTTTAATGTAATAATTAAAAACACGAGCAGTTGCCTAATCAAAAAATATAGTAATTAATTTGTCAAATAGAAATAAATACTTAATTAAATACGATGCACCTATATTATATTGTATATCCATTATCTATTACTTACATAAAGCTACCTCGGACATAATAAATTCATTAATTATATCTATAATAAATTATAATATGTTACGTATTAATAATTGTTTGTCATTAGTCATTACCAATGTATAATACTTACATCTAGAAGTATTTTTATAGATATTTTGGTTGAATCCTAGTTTTTAACAGCATAAAAAAAATATAAACCAGACTATTAAATCACATAGCATATAATAATTATATACTCGTATAATTCTGCGTTACATATATTTGATTATATTATGTAGGTAAAAATTATCACACATTTAAATAAATATATTAAGGTTAAGGAGTATTAGATAGAATTCATTAATCGATTTCTATTTAATACATTAATTTCATAATTAAACAATTGAGCTAAAAATAACCGATTAATTCGAAAATAAATAACATGGTTAGGAAATTATATTGCCCTAATATAATTGGATATTGGATAGTCAAAATTACAATTTTTACTATCATCATTAATTATCTTTATTTATTATACTCTTTTAACTGGTTTACATGACAAAACACTTTATATTTAACACTTGTAAATTACAAAACATTTATTAGAAAAAAATCCAAAATAAATATGAATCTATTAAAACATAAGTAGTACCTATCATATTATATAAATTAAAAAAAAAAAGTAACTATTTAAAAAGGACTATTATAGGACTACCTAAAATTGAAATATCATAAATCTCTTATAATCATTTGGCATTTGCTAAGAAACAATGTAACCAAGTTTTAATAATTTGACACAGCTAACGTTATACCTTCTACGTATATTTTAGCGGCTTCAGTTTATCAACTTGATTAACCCAATACGTTGTATGACAACTCAAATTTATAATCATTTATTCAAATTAATTGATTAATGAATAATCGATTAATAATTATCGATAGATCGATATTAACCGATTTAATCTTAAAAGCAATTAATCGGTGTTTTAAACTATTGTAAAATCACCGATATAACCGATTAATTATATGGATTATAGATTAATTGTTATAACCGCGCATTTCTAGTATTAGCTATATATTTAAAAATCATACATCATTTTCAAACCGTTTTCGAAAATATTATAGTATCTATATAACAACAGTACATTGTTTTAAAATATTCAATAATAATTGTCAACTTTAACCATAAACATGAGCAATTAAAATCGTAGGTCTATTATTTTTAAATTAAATCAAATATACCTATATGCACATGTATAGAGATATAGATATATTAATGGTAATTTACGAGATTTTAGGTTGAAAAATGGCGATAGACAGCGTAGTGGTTGCCCGTTTCAAAATCACATTAGTTTTTTAGATGTTTTCGGTAACCTATTAATTACAATAAAAACAATACAATTATTTTCACATTTTGTAATTTAACCTATTTCATCATTGATTTATTATAACTTAAGTCTTTCAATAATAATAAATTAACATATGTACGACGTAGAATAATAGTAGTATTATAATTTATAGGCATGTCATATTATTTAAATTACTCATCGAGTACTTATAAATCAACGTGCAAAATTATAAGCATATTGTAATTTACACGTACATTAGATTTAAATTCTAACACACAAATATTAACGAGGTATTCATAGGTATGTATAATAAGAGTGTATAGTAAGGTACAATAATACAATATACAATAATAATTATGATACGAGGTTTGAAAATTAAAATCGAGTATAATATGTAGTATTAGTATAAGTTATACTAGATAGTTTATATGTTGTATGAACGATTTGTTAAACATCAAATAATCGAATAATTTTTGATAATGAACATAAATCAGTTATTTATAGGATTAATAAATATTTAAAATATATTTATTTTCTCTCAGTGTTTAATATGAATAAAATAATAATAATAAAATATTACGTACGTATTAGCTATAGTGTTAAAAATTAATAGGTTTTAAGTCCATAATTAGGTATTGAATCCTATTAAGTTATTTTAAGATAATTTTCTTAGCTGATCTTTTGACCTAAAAAAGTACCGAATAGATCCAATTCACTACCAGAAACCACACTCTAAGTTAAAGGTCAAATAATATTTTCTTCTGCATTAAAATAATGATCTTATACAAAATATTTTTAAATTTTACGAATATTGGTTTCCACGTACTTAATAGTTGATGAAAAACACCGCAGGTGCTATGTTGCACCTTTCCCAGGACCCAGATAATATTATTTCCTAGCTAGTAGGTATTTGGGAGTTGTGGGCACACGGGCACATATCCTTACAATTACAAAACAATAAAAAAAATGTAAACATAATATTATGTTTTTTAAAAATATGTATTGTGTATTTTAACTAGTAAAATTTCATACATAAACATGGTGCTTTTTTAACTAAAATTAAATGAGTAAAATTTACTTAATAATATTCAATAGCTGTTTTTGACTTTTTCTTTTTGTAACATTTATTACAATCATGCAAATCAAAAGTCAGAATTGATCAAATTAAAAAATGTATTTAAACTTTGGAACGGTATAAGCAATAGGTAAAAAAAAGGTCGAACTATGACGTAATCAGAAACTGCGTAATTTTAAATGTAGATTACCTACATTATGTATACTGTGTTAAACACAGATTTTGACAGAATACATTTTTTTCGTTAATAACTGATGATGCTTAGATATGCTGCAGCTATTTTTTAATTGTTTTAATGTCATTTATGATCAGCTTTTTAAAAATGAATGAAAAAATAATTCAAAATATGCCTAAAATGGTGAAGACTAGATGGGCCTGTAGCATTCGGTTTGGAATGTTTCAGCTGCTTTCAATTGGTAGCAATATAAATCCTCGTTACTGAAAATAGGATGTCTATCCTAAACTTTGATTTAGACAGCGACAAGTGCGGTTACACACGAATTGTACCCATATTAGAATTCTATCGCGCCTGCAGGTGGCGAAATAACAAATAAAAAGATTTTGACGCTTCTGTGTTAAAACTTAAAAGTGACGTTGTCTGAAACTATGTGGCCCTGTGCACATTTTTGACTGTTAATATGATTTTAACTTCCTTTAATCCATTATTTAATCTTCAGTGTAATGGTGTTCAAAAATTGAAAATTTTCATTGCAAGCCATTTTGAATCTAAAATATAATTGTCTGCCACTGTAAAATGTGAATTTTGGAAAATTATTTAATAATACACTCTTACGTGATGGTAAGAGGTACTGTGAAAATTGAAAGCCTCAAAATATCACTGTTTAGGCTCTATATTGGCCATTCAGTCGTGACATTATCGATTATATTATATTATCATAGCCATATCGCCTTGCGTTGACTATGATACTAACTTGTGATGCTGAAGTAAGTATTATATTATACGACCCGAAAGATGCGTACGTAAGTGTATAGTTTCTAACTCCAAAGTTTAAAATTTTAGCAAGTTATTGTTGTTTTTATTTACTTCAACCTACCTACAACGGATTGGATAAAACATGTCAACTGGTGGTATTTGATATAGCTGTACAACCTGGTTTCGTTCGGGAAATAATGATTGAATAACCTAGCCTAATACAAAATTTGGTTTATGCGTATTTCAGTTTTTATGTACATCAGTTAAAATTTCAATACACCAACATTTAATATGTAAGAAACCTTCGCGGGAGTGTACTACTGTACTTGTGTACTCAACTACTTCTCAAAGTTTCATCGTGATTGGATATCCGAGTATCCGATATATTTTTACTTTTATTAGGTTTAATTTAATTTAATTTACATTTTTAAGTATTTTTTCCCGTAATATAATAAAGAGAATAGTTAAGATTTGTTAACTGTTTTTTTTTTTTTTTTTTGTAACTCATATAAGTTATATATAGATATTATGTAGGTACCTATATTGGCTATTATAATATATTTTGTTACCTATATATTTACATTTATAATAATATGCATTAATTTTTTTCTACATTCTTATGATAATATATTTAAATAAAATTAGTTAAATTGACAACTTTTTTTACAATAGGTAAGAAAAAGTGTATAAACTCTACAGGTAATTATTTACATAAATAATTAAAAAAAAAAAAATTATAGTAATTAAATTTTCACAACGATTATTCAATTTATTTACTTACGTAAATAAACACTTATTAGACATTAACAGATATTTATATCTTTAAACAAAAAGTTACGAGTTTTGTTAATATCTTCTTATAGATAAGCAGTATTCAAAATCCAATATTATTGTGATTTGACCCACTTCTAACCTACATTAGTTGGCCTGAAAAATGAATATAATATGCTCTATATAGAGTTTATGGCATGCGTATAAATATTGGTATATGTAAAAAAAATAATAATTGACGTCACTCACACAATATTTAATTTAGTGACAACAGCTAAAAATTGTATCTAATAATTTTCAATTGGTTGGTGGAACAATAATTTATTATTAGATATTGTATACACAAATAATGTGTATGTTTGCTTGAGGGTATAAAAGTATAACATTATATTATTTCCTACGATCCATCGAGGAGCTTCATTTATAGGAGGGTGGTCATACGAAGGGTGTAGATTTTGGAAATACCCAAGCACCAAATTCGTATCTGTCTAACGAGGGTTAGGTTAATTAATTAATGAATTAATTAACCTAACCTAACCTAACGAGCTCCTCTTTTATAAAAATCAATATTCATGGTGATGGAGTTGATGTAAATGCAAGGAATTGAATATACAAACACCAACAGAGGAAACTGTTTCATAAACAACGTACGATATTTAATATAACGGTGGAAAAGTATAGCTTGCTCGCAAATACACAGGCTAGAGATATTGTAGTTTTTTGCAAGGGTTTGCAACTGTAGTACCTATATAGAGTTGTTATATATATATATATATATATATATATATAGTATCACGAGTAGACAAACCTTTCACTATTGATACTTGATATGCGTATGAGTTTATTAGAATATTAATTAAGTATGATATTATGCAGTTTATATGTATACTTCGTAATATACTTATTGTTATTCCGGTATTGAATGCAAAATAATTGTACGATTTGTGGCTTTGAAAATTGGCGAATTGACTTTTCCCATGATGGAAGTTACGCTGCGAGTTATTTATAAGAAATTCATAGATTATTTAGTTTGATGTCAAATTTCTTAAAGGACACAATAAATTGTACGATACAGATATAAATTATCAATATATAATATAAAAGACCCGATATGCAGTCTGTGTGCCAATCTTTCTCTCTCGCTCCCTCTCAATATCTTAATCTATTAACCATATTTATCTATCTATGTATATCTATTCTATCTCTTTTAAATAGCGAATATAAAATGTACAATGATACCAAACTATCAAGTAAGATAAATCAGGCATCAATACAAAATACAATAAATAAATAATATCATAATTACCATGTATGATGACACATTCTAATTATATACTGGGCGAATATGATCTATAATATAAAAATCAAGACCTCTTTACTATAGGCTAACTTAAACTCAAAAACGGCTGTACCTATTTGGCTGATTTTTTTTATTGTGTTCATGATTGTCAGAATAAAAATTTTATAAATAGAAGATGGAGTATTTAATTTATTTCCTAAAAATTAAATTTATTTTTTAATATTTTTAAATTAAAATACTATAATATTTCGTTATAATATTAAGTTATTGTTAAGATGCATTAATTAAAATTATACTTTTTTAGGTTTATGAAAATATAATAATATATAAACAATAAACGTAGAGAAGTGTTATTGTTATATATTTACAGTGTACACATGAGTGCGGTTTTCAACTTTTGTGTACATACCTGCTATAGACAATATCTGATTTGGTAATATAATTTTTCTTTATTAATAGAATAGGTTTAGCACCAAGTATTATTTAGTTGTTATCAGCTAACCTGTAAATTAAAAATTTGATTATTTTGGCTTGTTTTTATACTTATTCAAATTACTATTAAATATCAAATAAATAAAGTAATGTTTATATATCATCAAATACCTAAATACTTTATGTATATAATAGTTAAAATGGGAAGAGGGAAACGCGGTAGAGGTGGGCCAAGCACGTGTTATATAAGCCAAGCAATCATAGATGCAAAAGTCGATTCGTACAAACAACTCAAAGGGAAAGCACAAGATAGAGAATAATGGAGAGAATATATTTTATTTTAGACCAATCTACGGATTGAATACTAAAAATAAAAAAATAGTGAAAAAGTGTCTGTGTTAGCAAATTAATATTTCTACCAGACTGTGCCAAGTGTCCACGTTATACATTTTTAACAATGGAATATACAAATAATAGGTTAAAATTAAAATTAAAATTCGACGACGAGATTCAAGAACATCGATTAAAAATGACGACTTACGGCAAAAAGTATATGATATAATGTACGAGTATAACAATTCAATTTTCAGATGAATATATAAAATAGAATATCTAATGTTATTCAAAGTTATTAATTACTTATTAGATTAATTACCTACTAATTTAAAATTATTAAACCTAAATTATGTTATATGGGTGAATCCGATGTCTACCATTGAAAACATACTGATAATAAATCGTTATTTAAACTTTATAAAATAGTTTCTTTAAACAACATTTGTCGTATTTTGTTGGTTTAGTAACCAATGATGTATTTTTTAGTTTAATTAAAATACAAATTTTTGGAACGGCTATGCCTAGTACCCCCTCTCCACATTTTACTTATGCTTATATAGCAATGGTTAGTAGGCTGTATAGCGGATATCTAGTGTACCTATTCATTTAGTAAATCACTATCTACATCATTTTAAATTTTAATTCAATAAAAAATCATTGTATACGATGAAAAACAATTTTAACAGAAGTTCCAGTTTATTTTTACCAATTTTATTATATATGTATTTCCTATATTAACCAACTAATATAATAGAAATTGGTAAGAGTGAAGGACATAAGTATTTGATAAGGGTAATATGATTTATGAACAAATCGATCTTGTAATGCTTTTGAGTTAATATATTTAAATACTTTGATAATATCTAACTTTTTAATTGAGTAGGTTAGGTAACCTATTAGAAAAGTATTAATACTGTTTTTGATGTATCTATTTGTATTTTAAAATTTAATTATTTTATTTTATTTAAAATTAAAATAAAATACTTAAACATTTAAAATAAAATTTACTTATTGAGTACCTTAGTACCTACCTATGTGATACAAACTACTAAGTTTTAATGATACGTCTTAATGTAACATTACAACTTTAAATTATTGAATAATTTTTACTAATTACAAAATTATAAATAATACTGTTGCTTACTGAGAACAGCTAGTACCTAGGTATATTATATCAATTTTGAATATCACGATTAAGCTTGCAGTAGCATTTTATTTTATTTATTTTAAATTTCTACAGCCACAATTAATTTTAACATTTTTAGCTAAATATATGTAATAGAGTTGACCCAAGTCCATTCGGGTGGAGTCGAGTTAAATGTAATATAGGAACTAGGTTTTATCATTAAATACGACACTTACCTATTATTTTATGAATATAATACTTGACACTTATATATTTCATTATTTATATATCTATGTTACTATCAATTAAACATCGAATTAACTTTATATGTTTGTACGAAGTGTGACGTTTTTAGTGAGTTTAAGCAAATCATCAGAAATACGAAGTTGTAATAGGTACCTAATTATTAGGTAGGGACGTATAGAATATCCGATATATTATATTATAATATTTATAATAAATAAGTTGTCAAAATAATGCTTTAATTTTCAATTTCAGTTTCTTTTTCTTTGAGAAATCGAATCTAGTTGGTTTATTCACTGTAATTTTTAAAAGTGCCTTGAAAAATTGAGGGAAACAGAATTTTTACGCAATGTTGGTTTTCGATAAAATCGAATTTTTGTTTTCAGTATAACACAAAAAAAAAATGTCCGTAGTACTTGAAATTTTTACTGAATGTTTATTTTAACATTTTCTATTCACCATAACATATATTTTGACAGGATAATTTTTTGTATACAACAATTGTATATCATTGAATTTAGATTTAATAAATCCATACAGGGAGTTCTCTAAACACCTAATGTACTTCAGATCGTTTTCTGTACCTAATTGCTCGTTTTTTTATTACCTGATTTGAGTTGGGTATTTGAGTAATGCACTTTGTTAAAATACGAATTATAAACAATGATATTTGAAATTATTTTAATTTAATATTTCATAGTATTTATAGTCATTAGGTACATACAATTTAATTAAGAATTCCATCAAAGTAGGTTTATCACATAAATTAATATTTATTTTTACTACCACAAAAGCTGATGACTGGCAGACAAAATGCACAATCTATAATAGTAAAATCAATAAATTCTTTTGCTGCTCTCAGTGTCTAAAAGAAAATATTTAATTTAAATCGACATATAATAATCTAGGGACTTTTCTTTTGATAGGTAGCACTCGATAATCTAGAAAAACTTATAATATTCGTTTACAAGTCTATGAAATTTGCTCACCCCTGGTGGCTGGTTTAGTCGACTGTATTAAGGGGACCCTATATACTGGCATCTGTAGTGATCTCCGTCGTACAAGTGCTTAACATGACAAATTTTACACTCAGCATTTCCAATTTAGCTCCATCAGTTTAAAAATTTAAAGTGAATTTACCTCTCATAAAATTTAAAGCTAAGATTATTGTTTAGGTATTATCATAGACTTTTTATTATACTTTAATTTTAAAGCGAGCTATAAGTATTTTAAAATCGTGATCTGCTGGACCTAATATAGTATATAAAAGACACTCTTTAATGATAATCGCGGCCCTAAATGACAAAAAAGAGCCTATAAAAATAAATTAATAACAAAAGCTTAAAATTAAAACCAAATAAGTACCTAATACGAATTAATGATGAATGTTGCGTCATCACGTATATTTAGTCGTTAATCAAATCCGTGTTTATTAAAATGTTATCTCATAAAATATGATGCCAGGTAAGATTACTTGAACCTATGATCAATTCTCGCTAAAAATTGACAAAATACGAAAATATTAGAAATTAATTCTAATAAATCTTACAATTGGAGAGGTAACTAGAAGATATAGGGAATTATTATATATATATATATATATATATAAATATTGGGAACTCCTAAACTCTTCTCCACTGGGCACGTTACTGTATATTTGAGTGTATTACCAAACAATAGGTTATCACAATAGAGGTTATCAATGGGCATTTCTCGTTTAAACTTGATTTTACTATGTCGTTTCTATTACTTATTACCTACTCGATGGTATAGTCATCGAACTAAATACATGGCAATTCATATTATAAATATAAATGTATAAAAATAGTTTTCATCAGGATGGATTTAAAATCTACTTTCATTCATTCACGCATTCCGCGTATTCATTAGTTCGGTGGTTACACGTTACACTAAGTTGTATTAATACTTGGATAATAAAGAATGGATAGACTATAATATGAACCCTTATCCAGCGGTTTCTAGGGGTCTTATTATATATATATATATATTATACTATTATATAATATGATAATTAATTATAAAATCCCTTACATTCCGGGCCGCAAATTCTTATTTTTTAAATTTATTAACAGCTTATTACCCTATTCTTTTATTGTATAAATATCACAGAGTATATACAATATACATGTATACGTGTATATAGCCGTGCTATTTAGTAATGTGTTAAGTGGTTCTCATCAATACCGCCAGAATGCAGGAATATCACTGGAATATCAATATCTTTAGTCATGGAAAATGGGCAGGATAACATCTCGTCGCCAGTCACCGCCAGTCGCCACCAGTCGCCGCCAGTCGCCGCCAGTCACCGCCGACCAACAAGTGACTGCGTTACAAGGTTACAACGTTAAAACCGGCCACCAGGCACAACATACTTACATAGGTTATCTGTGCATCCTAGTATCTTAAGAGTAATGACCGAAGTACTCGAAAGTCGTCATCAAGTTCATCTTTCACGGACTGCGGAGTGTGAACGCACCTAAAAGCTTTGCAGTTGCAGCTCGCCGCGGAAACGAATTTTCGTCTGCGTCGCCGCTTCCTTTACTACGATAGATAAAATACTGGTAATGATGTAAAACGCCGTTCACGCGTTTATTAATTATTATATATATATATATATATATATATATATATATATTATTTATTTAATTATTCGTCGATCCATACGATTCCGTTTGGTTGGTTTCGAACAAACCTAACCTATTCCATTTCGGTTGTGTTTGGGACTATCAATTTCCACTCGTTTCACATAATTGTTTCGGACATGACACAATCGTCTTTGCACGGGACGCTTGATTTCTATCCTGAGACACTTATTAGTTATTTTTCAGTCAAGTTTTTAAGATATTTCAAAATAAAAATTCAAGTACTAATATTAATTTTATATTTTATATGACTTAGACTTAAGATCTGACTTATTAGTAATACCTTAATTTTAATACATTTAAAAATGCAAAAATAGCTAATCGTTCAATAAATAACCTATCAAACTTCTTGATCTACTCGTATTTGAAATGGTATCTAAAAGGTTTTACACGTTGCCAATCGTTTTTTTTTTCTTAAATATATATTTGTACCTATAATCGTGACATTAATGGCATGGACTAGTTATTTTATTTTATCGCTAAAATTTTTTTGAAAATTGTAGGCACAATAATATTTTTTGATAATACAATTACTAAAAATGTTTTATTTTGTTACTTTTTATTATAAATGATTAACTATAAAATTTGTATTAAATACATTATTTTAAGATTTCTGACCAAGGATCGATGGCTGAAAAAGATCACTTTATCGCACAGCTGTATACATTTATGAATGATCGTGGCACTCCACTTAATGAAGTTCCAACAATTAATGGCATTGATGTTGATTTATATGAACTATTTAAGGTATTTGATACAAAATTTAATTAATTTATGTTAAGCAATGATATAGGTAATATTATACTTTTATAGGATATTAGGGTGGAGTCACCAGCTATGGCCACCTTAAGCATTTTTCTAGACAAATCATACTATTGCATTTTACTTGTTGATGTTTGAGCTTTGAAATTTTTACCATGTTATCATCATAACAAGTTTAATACTTAGCTAAAATATTGGGTTCATAAGTAAAGTATCTAATGAGAAATAATTTTTTTATTATTATTTACCTTTTCCTCCCATTTATGGCCGGCAATCACCAGCTATGGCCAATAAAATACCCAATTATGGCCAATACTAAAAAAATCTTAAAAATTTAAATGTAATGATAAATAACACTGTATTTCATCATTATAAAAATAATTGTATACTTCATTACTCAATTATGGATACACAACTAAAATTATACCTACAAATAAGTAGTTAAATATTTTAAAAACCAAAATTTCAAATAGGTACAACATTTTACTTTTAAGATCTTTCTTTATTTCATACATATCTAAGTAGGTATTAATATAGTTAACAATTTTTAAATATTAACAATGAGTAATAGGTATTATGCACCAAATTTTGGAATTAAAAATAGTAATATAATTATATGCTTTGTTGCTAGGAACAGTCTTTGTTAAACGTAACAGTCTTTACATTTTCAAATAGGTATAACATGTTTACTTAGGCCATATATATTAATATAGATAACAGTTTAAAATTATAAAATAAACAAACTAAAACATAAAAATTAAAATTTTGAACAAAAACAGTACTTTCTGTGTTAAAAAAAAACAATGAATAATTTAATATTGTAAATACTAAATTAAATTAACAATAAAATAAAACATTATGTAGCAAACCTAGCTATTAAAAATAGTTAATTGAAGTTAGGTATATACTTCTTAGTCAGGAACATTATTTCTTTGCTAAACCTAACAGTCTTTAATTTTATATTGTATTAAACAGTCTTAAAATTTCTCGAATATGTCAACAACACCTGGGAAGACAGATTTTAGTTGTCTACCAGATAATTTCAGTTCAGGTACAGGCAGTTTCCCTACAATACTCTCTATGCCAATCATGCTCACATCATTGTCAATAGGAACAAATTCAGTGTTTTCTTCGTCTATTGATTCAAAACATTGTATTTCAATATCATTTACATCAGCTATTTTAAGAACTGATGCTACATATTTGTAAATGAGTTTTCTTTTGTTCGACGTTTCAAATTTTACAATAATATAATCACCGGGCTTTAAGTCTGATGTTGATAAAACCAAATCCATAGATTGTATGGGCACAGCAAGTGCTTCTTCTAGACTGTGGTGACTGATTGAACTCCAACTTTGGTTAGTTTCTGAGTGTTCACTATCTGAATCAATTGGTATTTTCTTTTTTAATGTCTTTACCCTTTTTTTTTCTTCAGCTACCCTTTTTCTGTCTTGTATGGCTTTCCTTTTATTTTCTCTTTCCTCATCTTTTTTTAATTTTTCTGCTTCTTTTAGTTCATGAAATTGTACCCACCTGTCTGATGTTATGACACTTGGAGTATATTCTCTTTTTCTTTTTGATTTTGATACCTGCTGTACTGGCCATTTAATTACATCCTCAAATACTGATGTTAATGATCGTCGTGTTGGTAAGATTAAAGTAGTAGGAGAATCATGACTTGTGGATGGTTGGTTTTCTAATTGACAGGATGTACTGGAATTGTTCATAGTTGTTGATTCTAAACTAATTGTTGTTAATTGTGCTGATGTTGGACTCATATAGGAATCAAAGGAATCAAAAGTTGTTGCTTGTGAGGTTGACTCTGTTCTTGTTTTCTCATTGTTAGTTTGAGTTACACATGTGGACCACAAATTAAACAGCATTGTAGCTTTGATATCACCATCCCACTCATATCCTCCTATATAGGCTCTCTTAAATTCTTTTAATAGATTACTATCAGTGTTTTTTTCGATGAATTTCAAATGCAATTGTATTTCATTATTTTTTGAGGTGTTCTGTTGTGTTGGGACTGAACGTATTATAACTTTGGTATAATCTACATTATTTGGATTAAATGGTAATAGACCAGTAGATCTAAAACCAGATTGAACATTCTTCGACATATTTGGTGTATTCATGATGTTAGATAACGCAGTTGGCATATCAAATTTGCTTATTTCTCTATCATTGTCGATTCGCCATTGCTTCACAGTTTTTTTCCACGATGACTTGAGTGGTCCAAATACTGCTACATCTAGTGGTTGTAGGATATGAGTTGAATTGGGATAAAGAGCTATTAAAATCAGACCATTTTCCCTACAAAACTTACTCAGATGTAAGCTAAGATGCGAACTGTGGCCATCTAAGAATATAATAACGGGTCTAGAAATATTTGACTGTATTAGATGAGGAAGAAATATGTTTGCCATGTATTCAAAAAAAGTTTCTGCAGTCATCCAACCATTTTCAGACTTGCCTAACCCCCATCCTGGAGGAGCAGACTGTGCAATCTTTGCTGGAATGCGTTCATACTTATAAATTGTTAAAGGGGGTGCCCAATTACCCAAAGCGTTGGCTGCAAAAAGTGTTGTTATGTTTTCTTTATTGTTGTTTGTCTGTTCATCATACACATTACATCCACGAGGCCCTAATATAAGTTCTCCTTTTGGAGCTAAATAGAAACACGTTTCATCCATATTAAATACTCGTTCTGGGTAGTTCAACACATACAAATTTTCGCCCAATAGCTCAGAAACTTCATCAAACCATTTTCTTATTTTTTCCTCGGTCACTGATCCCCTTGCTTTGTTTACATATTCAGCATGTTTTTGGGACAAACACTTGTGGCGGTTCATAAATCCATAAAACCATTTTTTACCTGGTCTATTATTTATAAATGGAGTTTTCATTTCTGATTCATCCACTAGTTTCTTAACTGAACTTAACAGCCCCTCCTGATCTACAGGAAACCCCATTTTGGCACAAGTTAGCACCCATTCTACTAATAAAGCTTCAGTTTCATCTCCAAGTATGGATGTTACTCCACCGTGTCCTACAGATTCAACTGGCGACTTGCCTTCAAGCTTGTTCCTGAGTGTAGTGCGGGGTACATTAAATATCCTGCTTGCTGTTGATGTATTCATTCCTAAGCAAAATTATTTTTACTTTATTTATGTAATCAATGTCTACAACAATCTACCTTTGTGAATTGCATCCAATGCTTGCTGAACTTTGGATGGAGAATATATACATTTTTTTGGTGTGTTACTCTTGGTTTTTGATGTAGTTGGTTTTGAAGCCATTATAAATGTACTATTTAAAACAATTATTACCAAGCTAATAATGAAATTCAATTCAGACAAATAGGTATAACTAGGTAGGTAGCTCTAAGTGAAGCATAAAATAAATGTAAGTGGCCATTAAAAGAGTCTCATAACGATCCATTTATGGCCATCGTCTGTCCATAGATAGAGTTTTCAACAAAATGTAGGTCCCTTTATGGCCACCATATAAAATACAATGTACAAAACATTTTTTTGAAGCACATTAATGTAATAATATTATATGAAATAATACGAACCTGATTGTGTAGTCAACACCAACAAATTATAAAATATTCTTCACAAAAAAAATAAAACAAAATTTACATTTTCTTAACAATGTTGCTAAGAAACAACAAATAATAATATCAACATTATGAATTTGTGATTAAAAAAAAAAAAAAAAACCTGTAAAATGATAAGATTGAATGTGTAATGAATCAGTGTATCCAACTTAATATTCAACCACAAGATTATAACTGTGGAATACAAAATACTGCTAATAAATAATGTTTAAAACTAAACTGGCCATAGATGGATACTGGCCATAGATGGTGACTCCACCCTATAAGGGGAATAAATAGCCTGTTGTGGTATATTTACATAAAATTAAATAACTATAGTTTTTTTTTCATTACTTGCATCAGTGATTTTTATTTTAGACCTTATATACCTATTGAAATCTTACCAATTTATACATCAACTAGTTATTACTCCAATTAAAAAAAAAAAAAAAAACACTTCAACATACTTTTGATATCGGATACCTATCTTCTTAAAATAAATTGTAAATGTGCTATCCAATTAAATGTACCTATACTATTTCTATTTTATACTTCTGCAAAACAATTAAGACAGTCAAGAATCAAGTTCTTTGTTTTTTTTTTTTTTACAATCTTTGCTTTTTATTCAAATTTTCAAATATAATCTATAAACTACAACCACTTTTCTAATAGATAATATAGATCTTTAATAATAATTGATAATATTTATTTATTTTTAGGTTGTCAATAATTGTGGAGGATTTAATAAAGTAAATAAATGTAAACTATGGACATTTGTTACAAATAAGGCTGGTTATGAAGAACAATCATTTTTTTTAGTTAAATATTGCTATCAACGGTATGTATATTTGTTTATAATTTAATATTCTAGTCAAGATTAAAAATAACATTAACCATCAAATCAAAATGTTTTTAACAGTAAAAAGTCAAATAACTTTCGTTTAATATTCAATTAATTAATTGCTAAATATAGAAAAATACTTTTCAATTTTATTTTTATTATAATATATATTATATCATTATTATATTTTTTAGTTTCTTGATAGTTTAAGATTAAGTATAATTTTTATTTAAATGTTTCCATAAATATTATCATAATACTAATATAAATTATTGTAAACATATATTTTTATTAATTAAATATTATGTAACATAAAATTCTTATATTAATGTTTGTTTCTTTTATGTAGCTATTTAAATGTTCTAATAATATTTAAAATTTAGTATTATTCTTATAATTAGATACAAAATAAATAACATTTTTTTTTTTAAATTCAGTTTATTATTGACAACATAAAATATTTGAAGCACCAATTTTTGGTGTTTTCTATAAAATTGTAAAAAAAAATAGAAATGTACACAAAGATCATCTTGATATTTTTATTTTACATTGTATGTCTCAATTAAGAAGAAGCCACACACGTATGTATTATATACGTTTTACAAATGCATAACAGAACAAATTGTAAGTTTGAATAATTGATTGAACTCTGTTATGATTAATAGTGGAACTAATTGACCTATTATCAAATTTAAAAGTAAAAATATTATCTATTGGGTATTTTTATATTTTGCTTTTAAAGTAAGTTATGAATGTCTTAAAATGAACAAACAATGTACAATTTTAATATTTTAATAATTTGTTTAAAAATTAAAATACAAAAAAATTCTACGAGGTTCTCTAGGTAACATTCTTACTTTTAAAATTGATGATAGGTTAATTTGCTCTAATACTAATCATAACAAAGTTAAATTGATTATCCAGAATGTACAATTTGCTATTTACACATTTGTAAGAAGGATATAACACATGCTGGTGTGGTTAGTTGACTTGTGAATAACATGAATTCATAACGGCATTTTTAGTGTAGAAATTTGTTTCCTGTATTTATAGAAAAAATTGAGCTCAGACAGAAAAATTAAATGATTTTTTTTCATATATATTTGCATGATAAAAGAAGATTTAGAATAAATGTTTGATAAATTATCATGGTTGTTTATTTGAAACATTGAGTTATAAAAATAAGGATGTAAGATGAACATGATTACAAATTTAAGCATTTTTTTTATGATACATTAATAATCCTACCAATTTATAAATACTAGGTTAAATAACTATTATATAAGTTATATTAGGTATTTAAAAAAATTACATGATACATTGCTACTCATTATTTACATTAATACTGTAACATTCTTATTATAAAATATATTTTATATTTCAACGAGCAATACAGTTTAACACATTTTGACAAATAATAGTTTTAATTTATTTATTTTTAGAATAAAATATAAACATAGTATGTACTTGAGTATTAATCATTTAATTATTGTTTTCATTTTTATTTATTTGGAACAGAATCAATAAATTTATTGTGTTGCATTGCAGATATTTACATAGTTTTGAGTGTTCTATGTTGAACCATTCAAAGGTAGTAAGGACATACAGTAATTATAGTCGCAGCATTATAGGAAATGTCAATAGAACTGGTACAAATAAAAATTATGCAAGAATTGAAAAAAAAGCCAAAAATATTAAATCTAAAGAAAAACTTATGAAACTCAATAAAGAAACTCTAAAAAAATTAGGAAAATCAGTTCAAAATATTACTAAAAAAGAGAAAGTTGTAATGGAAAATTTTGCGGATACCTATAAGATAGTTATGCAACCAGAAACCAAAGAAGTTGTACCTACTAAATCAAAAATATTAGCATTAAACTATCTTATAGATAAAGAGGAAAAAAGCACTTCGAACAATTTAATTTCATCACCAGTGTATGTTCATAAAATGCACATAAATCTATATTCTACGCAGTGAGAAAAAGTATTGATTCTGCATCAATCTACTATCCAAACCAGTTCCCTTATAAAAGGGTGTTTGGAAAAATGGATTATGATTGGCTCACAGCACTTTATCTCGCTGGATAGAGTGTATTCATATTATTTAATATTGGTATTATATTTTGTTTATTTAGTAATATTGTGCCGTTTGATAAAGATTCATCAGTGATTGTTGGAGATAATATAGCTGTATACTATGGAGATAAAAAAGACACAACTTATGATGCAGAAGTAAGTTATTCAAATACATTACAAAATATATTATTTTTTGTTTCATAAAATATAAAAATTGAATAGGTCCGACAATAGGTAAACAAAATAATTTTCTATTGATAATGTGTTATTATACAACACATAATCCTATAACTCCAAAATATTATGAATACATTAGTGTTTTAATTTTCTAGCTTATATAACTTCCGAGTCCTAATAATAACCCGCAAGCGACTGGTCTGTGGCAACCACCAGTCCCTTCGGCGATAAGTTTCATTGTCACCAAGGCTGGTATACTCCCTATCCACCCTATTTTAATCATTCCATAACCTTAATATTTTGATATATACTTAAATGTAATACCTATATTACAAATTGTATTTTATAAAACAATAAAATTGCAAAATTGATTAACACTATACAATTTTAGGTTATTAATGTGTGTGAAAATGAAGGACTAATACAATATTACGTTCACTATAATGGATGGAATTCACTTTATGACGAATGGATAGATGAAACGCGTGTTTCTAGTAAAACTAAGGATCAGGAACCACAATTTGAAGTTGATAATTACACAGATTCTTCAAAAAGTAGTTCTCCGAAAGTATGTATAATAATTAAAAATTATTCAATAGAAAATGTTTGATGTAAAATAATTTTCTTAAATTTAAATGTTTAGATTCTGTTTTTCATACTAGAATCTTATAGAGATATTTTATTTTAAAACTAAATCTTACTAACTTACTTTGATTACATATTATAATGATAAATTAAATTTTTGTTAACATTAGTTATTTAAGATTATGAGTTCTAAATGATATGGATCATGGATTGGTAGCATACTAGCATGCATAATTGCATTGTTATTTTGGTCAATGATAATATGGATATTTAAACCTATAAAATATTACTTATTCATTCAATTTTAATCATTTATAATATTTGAAAATATTTTTTCATTAATTATATTAACACATTCTTTTGTATTTTAAATTGTGTATCCCATTTGAATAATTCTATCAAATGCAGCATTCATTAAAAATTCTTTATACATTTAGTCATAGATCAACAGTTTTTAATAAAATGTATAGCTAATTTTGTATATTATGATTATTATGGATCATAATTCTTAAAATTAAAAAAAAAAACTTAAATGTTTAATTATGTAAAAACTAAAGACCCGAAAACATAATTAATTGTATTTAATAATATTATTTTGTTTATGCATGTTATACATAAACATTATAAACAATGCTATAGTGTAATAACCATATCAAATTATATGTTATAAATAATTTAAATTCAGTTTAATTCTAAAATTGTATTAATATGATTTTTTTGAAAATAAATTTTAAAAAATGTTCAAAAACTATCAAACATTTTTTATGCTGTGTTATTTCTAAGAGTTTTAATATTTCCAATACATTTTTGATAGGTTAGGTAGATTAATTATATGTAATATAATATATAAATTATAAATATATAATATACATAAAATAAAAAAAAATTAATAGATTCTTTAAATATTAACTCATTGAATCAGTTTATTCAATATTTAATTTTTTTAAATTATTGAACAAAAAAAAAAAAAATGTAATACAATAAGTTTATTCAAACTTAATTTATCTACTTGGATATTTTTATATTATTAATCATACTAGTTAAAACAAAATGACATAAATTCAAACACTGACTAAAAATCTCAATATTTTTGTTTTTAGCAAAAAAAGGCTCCATCTACAACTAGTAGAATTAGAAGGTCAGTTGCTCCACTCAAATCATATTCACATAAGAAAAAATCTTCCTTTAGCAGTGCTCCGCCAACTAGAACCTTGGATGATCATTCATTATTGAATATAGGTGTGTAAATTATTACATTAAGTTATATTTATAAAAATACATAAATAGTTACAAGCAGAGTCAATATTATACACCCATTGTGGACATATATTACTTTTATGAAAGTTTAATTTGTTTTTATTGTATAACTTTTTATATAATTTAATACAACAATAACAAATCATTATAATAATTAATAATAATCAAAGAATATTTAGAGTTTATTGCAATTTTCATAATAATTTAATCATTCAATAGGTAATAAGAGTTGCATAAATTGCATAATCTTCCTAAATCTATATCTTTAAATGGTTTAAGCTGCACATTTGAACTGAGAGCTATCAATATTATGCTGTTTTTCACTTTAGTTCTTTATAATCCGAGCTTTATAATATATTAGTAATTTATTTATTTTTCAATTTATGAAGCTATAGTAATTTTTCACTAACTAAATAACATACATAATTATCCTATACTTTGTGTAAGTTATAAAATAAAGTCGGCAACGACCACTGCAGTTATCGTTGGTCAATTTTAAAAATTAAAAATTGACTCTATAACTCTTAACATCAAATTAGGATATTACTCATAGATCATTAATTATATACCTGTTGAATTTCTTAGTCACATTTAAGTGCTTTAAATGGCATGTGCTGAACTCCATTCAACTGTCTATCAATAATCCTGTAGTCATGTACAAACAACAAGGTTTTTGTCCTGATCATTGAAATATATTATGCAACATCATATTTTGTAATAAAATATTCTGTATCCTTGATGATAGTTACAAAATTGATGTAATATATATAGATTTTGCTAAAATGTTAGTCTGGTGAATCACTAACGCATTTTTAATGTAAAACATTTATTCCGAGTTAAGTAACCAACTCCTATCACAGACCTCTGTGAGCTTTATAATACAAAATTTGATGAATTCATAGTTACCCTCATATTCATTTCTGCTCAACCAACCTACTTAGTTAACAAATAGAAAACCATCATAATATTACATTATGAAATTAAAAAATCCTGAATTGACTACTTTTTTGTATATTTTAAATAAAAATATATTTATATATAATATTTCTTTTTACTTATATTGTAGATAATTCACATACAGGAAGAGAGAATACAATAAGTGTAGGAAAATCCAATATTATGTGTTACTCATTGCTGTCTGAAGATGAAGAAGAAAATCAATTATCTAAATCTAGATCTGGATCATGCGAAACATCTGAATTAGAATATACAACAAGTGTAGGAACATCCAATATTATGTGTTACTCATTGCTGTCTGAAGATGAAGAAGAAAATCAATTAACTGAATCTGGATCATGCGAAAAATCTGAAATAGAGTATACAACAAGTGTAGGAACATCCAATATTATGTGCTACTCATTGTTGTCTGAAGATGAAGAAGAAAATCAATTAACTGAATCTGGATCATGCGAAAAATCTGCAATAGAGTATACAACAAGTGTAGGAACATCCAATATTATGTGCTACTCATTGTTGTCTGAAGATGAAGAAGAAAATCAATTAACTAAATCTGGATCATGTGAAAAATCTGAATGTAATAAACTAGAACATGTCTCTAAATCTTCAAAAGGCAAGAATGAAGAATCTGAGCAATATTTTCAGAATGAAATTGTTCTTAAAATTAATGAACCTAATTTAAAAGATAAAGTTTTGAATTTTTTCATAAAATCACCCAAATTACAACCAAATAACATTTTTAGTACATCAAAGACAAATGAAAATACAATTTATGATGATGATGATGCATCTAAATTGATGATAATTGAAAATGATGAAATTGAAACTGATTATCAAATGGATGATAATCTTGTAGTTGTTTGCGAAGAAGATAATTTTTCCAATAGACACATACAAGCACAAGGCCAAAAATTCCAAATCTATTCAAATAATGATACACCTGAACATTTTGACTATAAAATCAAAAATGCAAAAGATACATATGAAAAAGAAAAAACTATGGAGCAACTGGATTTTCAATTTAGAGAAGAAACAGTTAATGAAGATAATCAAAATAACACTTTAGATATAGAGTACAGTCATAAAGTTACAGAATATGATATATATAAGCCTAGTACTAGTAAAGGTTTCTCTGATTCAATGAATAAACCAAGTACAAGCAAATATAGTTTTTATGAAACTAACACTAATAATTTCTCTGGATCTAGACAAGACAACAATTATAGAGATGAAGTAATACTCAACGAGGCTGAGATTTCTAGTAGAAATCCTAAAAGTATTAATGAATCTTCAGCCAAAAATGAACAACAACTTGGAATAGAACCAGAAAAAGTTGTTAAAAGTAAGTGCATATTATATACATTCAGACGTTTCTAAAAATGCATAATATTATTATTGTATGTACCTATTCACAGAAAAAGCAAAGGTACCAAAAATTAGCAGTAATAAAAAATCATCGAAACACAGTAAATCTACTACTACAACTTCTAGAGTTCCAGGTTAGTTTTAAAGTTAATCTTTTAATTAAATGTAATTCTGTAACAGTTGTTATTCAAGATATTAATTTACTTTAAATTAGAGTAAATAATATATTAAAACTAGTACATAGTGTTGTACTAAATGTGCATCAAATTTTTATATTTTTTCATACATATTAAAAAAAAAAAAAGGTGGACAATTTAGTATCGCCTGCTGTACAGTAGTTTTCATGAACTAAGATATATCTTAGTTCATGGTAGTTTTCAAGCATGACATTGTAATTGATGTGTTATACATAGTTTCCCAAAAGTCCCATATCACCCTTAGTATCTCTGTGGAAAATCAATAGATTTAGATACAATTTTTTACTGTAACTAGCATAGAAATTCAGATTGAACGGCATAAGATTTTATTTTTTCAAAAATTCAAAAGTTACCAAAATGTCCCCAACATATTTTAGTTTTCAAAATACCCATTTTGTTGATTAACCAAATAAGAACAAATAAGGTTTTTAAGTTTCTAAGAATAATAGTGTAACAATTAACACGAAATAACTTATTGAGAATCAACTATTAAAATGTGTAATATTAGCTTTGAAAATAAAAACTTTTATGAAGTTTTATTTGAAAAATAATTTACAAAATGAAAATTTTTTTTCATGGTTGTAAAAATAAAATTTTATCGTGTATGGAAAATGGTAGTTTTTACATTTGGTGAACATTTTAAGTGGATCGTTATTAATTTATGAATTACAAGCAAATTATCAAAAATTCATTAATTTACTGATGAAGTTTTAATATTGTAAACATTTTTAATTTAAATGCTTATGAAAAATGTTTGTTACTTTCTGGTAGTTTTATAATTTCATTTAAAGCAAACAAATTTTAAGAATCTTCTATTAAAATGTTTTATGTTAGAAATCGAAAGAAAAACTGGTACACGTGTCGTATGCTATTTACGTGAAAAAATGTATTCTCACCTTACCTAAATAATTTTATTAGAACTTGTAGTTTTACAGTTGTCATTGAAATAATAAAAGATTTATAAAAATGTTTCTTTTATGTCTTTCAAAAAGCTTTAAACGTATTGGTTGGATTGACTGAACGCCACCATTCTTCCTGTAATTGCCTATCGAGTATAGGTTTGTTGCACTACTCGTGATCTTAAATTGTAATTGACCTTTAGGTGTCTCCATAAACACTCAATTGTTTGAGTTTGAGCACCTGTATGCGGATCTATGAAGTTCTTACTATGGTTAACAGTTTGGTGAAGAAAACCGTGATTTTTTAATGTACTGTATGCTCTCCACTCATCTAAATGAACTGTTGATCCTGGTTCTATTTCTTGAATTATTATCGGTAATAATGTGTCTCGATCCCTCTTATTGACTATAAAAAAATGGCGTTCAAAATTCCATCTTCGCGCAAACAGCTCGTCATGCCAAACACCCAAGGTCCTTGAACTCGGCTGCCATAATTTCGATTAGTATAATAGTTTTGATTTTCTTCGTTAGAATTATCCTCGGAAGTATCTGTAGTATTAGTATTACCATCATTATCTTAATTATCAATGAATCTAACGTATTAAAAATAGGATGAGAAAATATGTAGATAACTTTAGTAATGTAGATAGCATAATATGACACTAATAAATCGAGATTTGCATAATAAATAACCCTGTTATAAAAATGATTTGTAAGTAATAAAGTATAAATTTGTAATACAATGTCAATAATATATAAATAAAAATATAATATGTCACTGTACCTATAGTTATTGTATATCTGATCGATATGACAGACAGACCGTGCTCTCAATCGTTTTTATCGTAGGTATACAATAATTTATCATTGAATTAAAAATTAATATTATTTGTGGGAACATAACAATTGTACGTAGGTAATAGGACAATAGATATTTTATACATTTTGTATTGATTTGAGATTAATTTACAAAAACTCATATTAAGGGGTTATTTTTTCGGGGTCTAAATTTCCGGGGTTATTTTTTCGCGGTACCATAAATCGACCGTAGATAGCATACGACACGTGTGCCGAAAAACTTTTATGAATTTCTAAATGAAAAAAATAAATTTGAAAATGTTGACGATTGCTGATATTATATTCATATCAATATCACAATGCATGTCATATTATGTATGATGTGAATATGTGATTGGACTTTTCTGGCACATGATGAGTACCTAATATATTATAATAATTAAAATCTTTCATTACAACAGCATGAAACTTATCAGTTTTAGACCCAGAATCGACACCAGCACAACGTATACCTGTGTTAATGAGTAGAATGGACCAATTACGATTACTATATGGCAAATGTAAAAAAAAACTAGCTAAAGTTCTTGAAAATAAGGAAAAAATTGAAAAGCGAAAAGAGAAAGAAGCTATTACTACGGAATAATGTAAATTTGTTTTATTTTTCACTAAATAATTTTACAGATATTTTCTTCATAATATTTAATTATTATTATCACATTTCATATTTGTTTTTCAAATCCGTGTATTTTAAGTATACTGTTCTTTGTAAGAAAATGTTTTAAATTTTCATACACTATTGCATTTTCAAAATTCATCATAATATTTAAGGTTTTATGTGCTTTTCTATTATTGTAATCTGACTCAGAAATCTTGATTCTATTTTGATAATAGTTTGGTATATATTTTGATAAAATTATAGTTATGATTTACCTGAACACACTCAAAATTTTAATGTTTCTTTCCAGTTCCTTAATGGAAGTACCCGATTTCAGATTGATTCTCATCATCACTTAAAATGTGATCAATGATTCCTCAATAATGTTTCTCTCATGATGACATCGTACCCGCATATTGCGTTGTTTTCTTAACACTTAATATAAAAAATGCAATTTTAGCTGTTTCAATTTTGTATTGTTCGCTAAAATATTAGAGTGAATTGACCTATTATCAAACATAAATAATGTATAGATATTATCTGTGTTGGTTTTTTACGATATTATAATTTGAGTTATGAGCATTTTCAAATATTTTACATATCATAAATTTAAGTTTGATTATAGGACAATTTACTCTAACATTTAAGCTACCGACTAAAAGATTATTGAAATTACTGGACTTGTTAGTAAGAGTGTAAGACGGACTAAGACAACCCATGAGGATACTCATGATAGTTATTTATTTTATTATTTTATAGTTTATATGTCGCAACTATTATGGCAGTACCAAACATTATTGATTTATTTAAAATTTTAAAATTTTATCGCTTCTTATTTATATAAATTATTTATATTTATAAGTACTTTAGAATCTCTTATAGAATTATATAACAATTAATAATTGAAAAACCAAATAATAATACATATATATTTTTCATATTTATGTAAATATTTTAATATTTCAAACATGACTCGTTAAACATTTATTTTTCCAGAGATATAACCATGACCAATTAATTCATTTTTTCATAAAACCCTCACATCATGAAATGCGAAAAAATTACAGACATATACACATACATTATTGCTCAGTTAATAATATTAATATTATAGGATATTACAGGATATTTGATGTATGTTTATTTGTTTTTTACGTATATAATCTTAAAATAAATATTGCAACTATATTACTATAATAAAATATAAGTAAACACTATTATAGTTTACTTAATACTTTAAATTATAATATAGAATTATACTGGTTTAATGATACAAATAAAGATTATTGTTTGATTTGTTTGCATATAATACAACTAAATAAGATGAATTTCGTTCCCTTCAAGTACTATCATAAAAATATACAACCAGTTTTACTATCAAATAAGAAATATATAAAATTAAGAAAATTAAGAAAATGTATGGGAATTAAGAAATGTATTGTAGTATATACAAACAACAATCAAAAAGTACCAGATTTTCCAATTAAATTAGTTTGAAAATCCTTTTCCTAAGAAATTGTTAAACCTAAACTTTGAAAAATTGAATTATTTTATAAGATGTCTTTATTTACAAATGCATACAAAGTTTGTGTTCATATTATATTATTTACATCAATATATTGCATTCGCTGTGGATATACACCCGACCATAGTCGGGAATATAGTAGACGCCCGACCATGGTCGGACTGATAGTAGGCGCCCGACCATGGTCGGACTGATAGTAGACACACGACCATATTGTTATGAAATGCGCGGCGATTTATATTTGAATTTGTAAAATTTGTTATTTAAGCTAACCTTTGAGTAAAACCCAATATTTTATCGCATTTATGCTATTAAGATAATTTTTATTGTGTTCTATTACAATAGTAGATGAAGTGACCTATATAAAAAAATACAAAAGATTATCATGTATACAATAGACCTGAAATATAAATACACAATATGCAAGAAGTAAACCATAACCTGGTTTTATTAATACATTTGTCATACAGTTTACTCTTTAACACGGAAAGTGACTAGTGTTTTTGGTGATTTATTCATATTTAATTTTAAATAATAATTAAACAAACAAAATGTTAGCGGTTGGTCAGTTATTTGATTCTTACTCTGACTTTCAAAGTGAATTTGAGAATTACAAAAAAACATTTTTTATGATTTTTCCACAAGCGATTGTCGCACATTAAATGTAGCTCGTCAAAAATATCCGAAAAAACTACAATTTACTCCAGATAATTTAAAATATTATTTTATTAAATTTATTTGCATTCATGGTGGTACTTTTAAGAAAAGTAAAAAATGTGAAGATCTACGATCCACATCGTAAGTATTATCAGTCTTCATACTCATTCTTGGGCATGTTTATTCAGGACTCAAGAATGAGGGAAGAGTTTCAAGCATTCCCCGAGGTGATTATCTATAAAATGAATACATTATATTATATAATATTAATAAAATGTACTTTATGTATATCTGTGTAGATGGTTTGCGCGGATGCAACGTACAAGTTAATAGACATCAAAATTCCATTATATGTTTTGTTAATCGAGGATGGCAATGGTCAAAGCGAGATTGCAGCTCTTGGATTGTTGGTCAATGAACAGCGAGATACATTAGAATGGTTTTTTAACAAGTTTAAAGAATGTAACCCAGCCTGTTCGATGACAAGAGTCTTCATTACAGATAAAGATATGAAGGAGCGTACTGTAATTAAATCTTTATTCCCACAATGTAGACTGGTGATTTGTTTATTCCACACACTACGCACATTTAATCGAGAAATCACCTGCGAAAAATTAGGAATAACTCCAGATGAAAGAGATGCAAGTAAAGGTATAATCGAAAAGTTATGTTATTGCAAAAGCGAAAGAGAATACCAAGATATGTTTACCATTTTTTTAAGTGAAGCTCCTCATGCGGTAAAAAATTATTTTATTAAAAATTGACATGATATCCGTGAAGAGTGGGTTACTGGATTGGCATTCAATAGTGGTAACTTTTTAAATGCAACTAATAACAGGCTAGAAAGCTTTAATTCAAAATTAAAATCTGTGATACCAACCTTTTCCAACCTTTCCGAATTCTTTAAACAACTATTTGTAGTTCTCAAGTGTGTTCGTTCGGAGAGGGATAGCAAAACAATTGGTATAATCCAAAAACGTCCAACCAAACAGTTTAGAAACGATGACGAGTATAAATATTATACGCTTTTGACGCCATATGCATTTAATTATTTAAAACAAAGTCTAACAAGCACAGACAATAGTAATGTCCTTAGTACTACTACGTTAACTGTATGCTCTTGTGGATTTTTTAATTCGATGAAACTGCCATGTATCCATATTTTTAATAAACGGAGATCAACAAATAATTGTTTGTATGATGAGAAACTATGTGACAAAAGATGGACACGCAACTACTATTATAAGTCTCAAACAATTCTCAAAGAACCACTGATGCCATGTGAGGGTGAAACTCCTGTTTTTGTTGACATACAACCAAAAAATACAAAAAGACTATTATCAGCCAATGAAAAATTTCAAAAATCTTCAATCCAATTATCTAAATTAGCTGAAATTCTATCTATATCATCACAACATACTTATGAAAGAAGAATGGATCAATTGGAAAATATTATAAGTTTATGGAGCAAAAATGAAGAAATTAGCATTGTAAAATTGTCCAACATGCCGTCAACAAGTATAGTTAGTGAGGAAATTGATCAACCTGAAGAATGTTACGATCAAATCAATTTCAATCAATCGTCAGGTACCTATGTAAGAAAATACTAATTACAACATTATTTAACTTGAAATTTATAATTTAGGAAAAATTACATTACATAATGACATGCTTTCAACAAGCCTAATTGGCGAAGCGATTGATCAACCTGAAGAATGTTACGATCAAATCAATTTCAATCAATCGTCAGGTACCTATGTAAGAAAATACTAATTACAACATTATTTAACTTGAAATTTATAATTTAGGAAAAATTACATTACATAATGACATGCTTTCAACAAGCCTAGTTGGCGAAGCGATTGATCAACCTGATGAATATCAATTCAATGCCGGAACAGATCAGTCAACAAGTGACAAAATTGATATTGTCCAAACTCCGAGCCAAACTCTAACTGAAAATGTTAAAATTGCCATAAAAGACATAAAGTTACCAATAAAAGTCAAATGCTGTGGTAGACTTAAGGGTGCAACAAAAACCACAATAGGTTTACAGATCAAACGAAAACCAGTTAAACCAGTACCATTTGTTTTACTAAATTATTTGATCAAGGAAAACTTGGTAATGGAATGGCTTACTAACAAGGCAGTTGTAAAAAATGTGAGAAAAGAAAAATACATTATACAAGAAGGAGATGTCCAACATCCAGAAAATGTGTCAAATGGAATTGTTGAGAACGAGGTTGATGTAGGGAGTATCAAGCCATACTGTTCTAAAGAGGCATGGAGAGCAGTAATTTCTTTAATGAAAATAAAAAAAAAGAACACCATCTAGATATGCCCAACGTGCAACTACGAAATAGAAGAATGACCATCTATTTTGTGCGACTCTTGCTTGGTTTGGCATCATATGGATTGTGTCAAGGATAAGGAATACATCAAGCATTGGTTTTGCGATAAATGCTATGCAAATTTCAAATAATATAACATAATAATTAACATAATAAATTACAATATATACAATATTACATACATAGTATAATTACCTTAAAAATTGGCTTTCAGGTTATTCAAATTTTATTCATATTTTATTTGTTTTGAATTTCAAAACAATAACAATATGGTCGTGTGTCTACTATCAGTCCGACCATGGTCGTGTGTCTACTATCAGTCCGACCATGGTCGGGCGCCTACTATCAGTCCGACCATGGTCGGGTGTATATCCACAGCGTATTGCATTATGATCTAAGAATTCTAAGCCAGACATTTTGAAAATATAAATAAATAATTACAATAAAAAATCAATGTGTGCATCTTTAAAATTATATTATAATAATTGTCATTAAAAGTAATAAATGTTGTCTTCATTTATTTTGTGTATTTACTATGATGTATACTCTGTTCCACATGAGAACATGCTTTGATCTGATCAAAATCAGTGTTTCTGCGCTTCCCCATGTCGCAATAGACCATTGGGGAATTGGTTTTGATAGTAGGATGATGTGGATAGATGCACAGAATCAACATATTCTCTTATGGAACAGATTACAGTATTTAGTATTAATAAAATTAGTAAATAAAATTAGGGGATGTTTCTTACAACATCACTTGCTGTCCCAGTTAAGTGTGATTTTAGAAATTGGAATTTCTGTACTGGTTCCAAGTCAGGATGATCATGAAACACAGCGTTAAAACTGTCTATGAACGAGGTCCAGTTCTGTAGGTTCCCATCAAAAATTGGTATCTCAATAGCTGGTAGCCGAAGTGTTCTGTTTGGTCCTTCCTTACACGCTGATGTTGTAACTGAGCTTGAGTCTAATGAGTCATTATCCAACATTCCTTTCAAGCATGCCTTGACATCTATTAATTTTGATTGAAAGTTGAGCCGTTCTGCAATTCTTTCATCATCACTTTTTTCCTCCAACAATTCAAACTTGTCTTGCATTTCCTCAAATGACTGACACATGACATTCAGTTCTTCTATTCGACTGTGAACTTGATTCTTATTAATGACATCTGGACTTGAAGTGGTTGCGAATGATTTCATAGCATTTAGAGAGGTGACCATATATTTAATTTTTCTTGCCAATTGATTTGCAATCTTGCCTTCGTCTTCGTTCATGGTGATGAGTTTACTTAATCCTAAGCACACTTGATAATAATTAATACATTAAGAATACAATACAATTGAACAAATGTGCTTTACATTGATTGATATTGCACTATGTGCTTATTAACAATTAAAATGAATTTATAACAATTTAAATTTAAATCAATGCTACCTATTTTATTATATAACAACGATCCGGTTCGAAGATGACCAAAATGTCTAATAACAAGGAGCGGTTAGGCTTGCTTTGATTGAGTTTATTTATAAGTGCCAAGTGGACTGTATTTTTGTGAATATAAAATTAATACAATATTTGCCTCAGTTGGCTAGAATAATACAAATTAATAAGTTAAAAGGGTGATACAATAATTGCCTGTTGGCTAAAATAATACAATGAATATAATAAAGAATACTACAATATCTGCCTGTTGGCTAGAATAATACAATGAATATAATAAAGAATACTACAATATATATAATAAAAAAGTACTACATAGCCACTCAGCCCAGAATATAAATAATATATAAAGACTACTCACAAGTCACAATACATGATACAGGCGGTTACATAAAGCGGTGGATTTTCTCCCACGCGACCGTGCCGGGGACGTATGTAATAATAATAATACTAAATAATACTAAAATAATATAACAACCGCACACGTGCGACCGCTTTATTGTAACCGCTGACGCGCAATCACAACCACAGGGCCACAGGAAGAAGCACCACACAACTTGAATATTAATAATGATTCGATCACCCTGCTGGGGAAAATAAATTACCAAAATGCAAATAATAATATTTTTGGAACAATACGTTACTCGTGAAGACTGATGATTGATAGTATGATGGATATGGATACAATGAAAATGAATTGATTCTGCGACTAATATATTTTCTTAGCACATATGCCTTTTATAAAAATTGAATCGACGATGAAACGTCTTTATGCCGACTGTTAAGAACCACTGAATATTGTATTAATATTATATTATATATATTCTTGTATTAATTGTATGTATAGCTGTAAAATATTGTAAACTGATGTGTGTGTGATTTCGTCATGCGACTGGTCTAAGGAATCCGCTGAATGAGCCTTTTTGAACCGGACGACCAGCTCGTATGAAGAACAACGGGGACACATAGTCAGTCTTTGAGTAACACATTACCAATACAGACCATTGCAGAGCGTTCATTTAATTAAAACATCATTTCAGTTAAATAAAGAGTATAATATTAGCCAAAGTAATTTCGTCTCGTTGTTTTTTTATTTGTCTTGGAGTCGCTAAGTGCGCGTCCATAACATTTTTGGTGGCAGCGGTGGGATACGGCTATTAGTCAGTATCCGTTACCACGAGCAAAAGAAATTACGCTAAATTTTTTTTTATTCTCTTATAATTGTGTGATTGTTTTAACCGTCATCAATTTCAAAACATTCAAGACTCGTCAGAACATTTTCAAACTCCAGACCATCTACAGAATATTTCAAGTAATACAAGTTAATATTATATATAACGTAACGTGTCGTAGTGAACGGATAGGCATAGCGTGAGAAAGGGTAACGTCAACAATTTAATACAATACCCCGTACTCGCCGATCGTATAATATTCGTTATTACGTAGCAGCCGCGCGTATAATATTCATTATTACGTAGCCGCCGCGCGCCGCCCGAATCGTCATCAGAATATACGATAAACAGCCGCCGTGCGTTAAAACAACTGGTTGTGTGTGGAGGTATCGCTCTCTAGTGGTGCAATCGAGCAAAACTACGAATTGAGCGCCACACAGTGACCAACGGACTATTTGTGCCGCCGTAACGAAAACTAGGTCGTGACCGTGAAATCGACACCGCCGCCGACGACGTCGCCTACAGAGGGTACGCGCCGTCGCGGATGTAAACAAAAAAAAAAAAAAATAAATACGTATTATCGTCGTACACACTAATACACAAACATCGCGTATATCACATGTATTACCGTTATCACCGGTAGTCACGTAAAATAAACTAAAAGAAGCGAAACCCAATATTAATTATTGGTCCCTGCGCCAGCTGTTTCGGGGCGTAGAACTTCGTATCAGAAAATTGCAGTCGAAGAGGATAGTCGTCGTTGAGAACGGAGTACGTGATCAATCAATCCACAAATTCCCGGAACATTTCAGCATCAAAGGCGGACTATTCAAAACTGGACAGAATGACAGTAAATACACACCGATCCTCGTGAGTTAAAACTATTTTATATAATATTATTATATTTTTATTATCATTTTTTTTACTCTTTTCTTTTGTGCTTCTGCCTGTGAGTAGTGATTGCCTATTTGTAACTGCCATTCTATTGCTTATTAGCCAAAAAAAGGGGGGTTAATGAATAACTCCGAGAACGGAAATAATTCATTAAATGAATGTAACGAATTAAATACAGCTTTTACTCAACAACCTATCCCAACTTCTCGAACTAGTTTGCCCGTTAGGTTTTCAAATCCCGAAAACCCGATTTCTGAGAGAGAGGTAGCTGATATTACGGTAGATAATTTATTAATTAAGGAAACAGACCTATCGAAAGCCACAGATAATTTATTGACTAACATATCTCATGAACTACAAGAGGTAGACAAGAGCATAAGTTACGTTATCACAAAAACAACTAATCTAACTACAGAAAATACAGAACATACAGAAAATACAGAAAATACAGAAAATACAGAAAATACAGAAAATACAGAAAATACAGAACATACAGAAAATACAGAAAATACAGAACATACAGAAAATACAGAACATACAGAAAATACAGAAAATACAAAAGACACAGAAAATTCGATACGAACAGAGATTTTAGGACAACCCAAGGACTACAAAAATTCAAGAAAATCCGAACAGCAAAAATTAGAAGAAAGTTACTCAGAGATTCGCATTGATTGGACCATAGATCAAATTAGATACGACAAATTGAACATGGCAAATGACACAGAACCTCAACGACAAGATTCCGTATCAAATGAAAATGTCGGAACTTTGACTGTCACAGAAGAGCAGTTAACACAAATTATTAATCAAAAAGTGCAAGATGCACTCAGGTTACGAAATGTCCCTCAGACAGCAGAGGCGATGTCCAGCAATCAAATTGGCCTACAAGACGCGATCAGGCTATTGCCAAAATCACTTGATGGTGAGAATACCGAGCAAGTAGAAGTATTTCTAGAAAAATGTGATTTTGCTGTATCTTGTACGGTACATACAGCCATTCCACGGTTGGTACAAGCAATTCAAACCAGATTAACTGGCAAGGCTCGACAGGTAGTAAAATACCAGAACTTTGAATCTTGGGAAGAACTAAGGGATCTTCTGAAATCAAATTTAGAACCCCAAAGAACCACCCAACACTTGTATCAGTCTTTATATGCCACAAAGCAGAAAACGGGAATGGATATATTAACTTATTCTAAGGAAGTGGAGGCCCTTCAAAATACGATTATTGAACAAGAAACATTAGGCTGTTCAATCGAGGTAGCTCAAGCTCTCGAGAGGACAATAAAAAGACAAGCATTACAAGTATTTATTGAAGGCCTAGGAGATTTGAAAAACTATATAAAAGCCCGACACCCAGATTCTCTTTTCAACGCCATACAAGCAGCTAGGGAAGAGGAGATAGTAAGAAAATCATCAGAGGAATCCAAAAAACTATATAAACCAGCAGCGACTTCAAAAAACCAACCAGGAGTATGCAATGTTTGTAAAAAGCCTGGGCACTGGGCAAGAGATTGTCGATATGCCAAGACGGAAAATAAGAAGGCCAAATCGACTACCACCTCCAAATCAGTCGCTACAGTTAGTACGGTCACTTGCCAATATTGTAAGAAGCCGGGACATACGAAAGACGTGTGCAGGAAATTGAAATATGTACAATCAAAGAGGAATGATTCAAATCATACTGAAACTAAACCAGCGGAAAACTACCAACAACCGAGCACTTCCGGCGGGCGCCCGGTAGGGAGTATCAAAAGCGCCGTGATATCTTTTGCAGAGCATACCCAATAATTTCTAAATTAACAGATCATCATTTAACATGCAGAACATTTCAGACCATTAATCCAGACGTAAAGTTTTTAGTAGATTCAGGGAGTGATTTAAACTTGATCAAAATTAGTGCACTCAAAGATGAAGTGATTGTATACGAAGAAATTATCTATCATTTGAAAGGAATTAGTGATCAATTAGTGAAAACAATAGGGTACACTACAATTGGAATACAAGTTGGAAACCTCAATATACCTACTGAATTTCAGGTGATACATTCAGCTTTTCCAATTCCCCATGACGGAATTCTAGGAAAACCCTTTATAACTGGGAACCAGACTATTATAAATTATCAGACTAATGAACTCACTCTACCCACAGTAGATGATATTGTTTCTGCACATTACACATGCGCCATCATTCCAGCACGCACTGAAACTCTAGTGGCTATTCCAACACCAACTTTTCATGAAGGAGAAACCCTGTTAGTCTCTGCGCAGATTATTGGGGAGGTGTTAATGTGTAGTAATACTGTCAATAATGTACGAGATGGATGTGTACTTGTGACTGTCATGAATCCCAAAGAAGAAGCCTTTGAATTGACAACTTCTCATGTTAATAAACTCAGTATAGAAAAATTTAATACAGCCAAGATACATACGTTGACCAATCAAGCAGAAACTTCATATAAAAGTAACAGGATAACTATGCTGAGAAATGTCCTACGAACTAATGAGTTAAATTCTGAGGAACAAGAATCTCTCATCGCTATTTGTGAACAATATACAGATATCTTTCATTTAGAAGGAGATAAATTAACAAACACAGAAGCGGTTTATCACGAGATAAATATACCTACGGCAACTCAGCCAGTCAATGAACGTCCGTACAGGCTTCCTTTCAAACACAAGGAAGAAATAAACAAACAAGTGAAACAATGGGAAGAAGATGGAATAATAACACCTAGTAAGAGCCCTTGGAATGCGCCCTTGCTAGTTGTCCCTAAAAAGCCAGATCGTGACGGGGTAGTCCAATATCGAATATGTGTTGATTTTAGGAAACTCAACCATATATCTAGTGGAGATGCATATCCACTCCCGAACATAACAGATATATTAGACCAATTAGGAAAATCCAGGTATTATACTACCTTGGATTTGGCCCAAGGTTACCACCAAGTAAAAATGCATCCAGACCATAGGGAAAGAACAGCATTTTCCACCGAGAAAGGGCACTTTGAATTCCAACGTGTCCCATTCGGATTAAAAGGAGCACCCGCCACATTCCAAAGACTGATGAATACAGTATTAACAGGATTAAATGGATTAAAAACATTTGTATATCTAGACGATATCATAATATATGCTCGAGATATCCCAGACCATTCGAAAAAACTTCAAGAAGTCTTTGAAAGATTAAGGCAGTTCAACCTGAAACTCCAGCCTACAAAGTGTGAATTCATGAGGAAAGAAGTAAATTATTTAGGACATGTAATTACGGACCAAGGAGTACGCCCTGATCCACAGAAAATTCAATGTGTAATGGATTACCCAATACCACGGAACAATAAGGATATAAAATCATTCCTAGGTTTATCAGGATATTACAGAAGATTCATACCTGATTACGGGAGAATTGCTAAACCACTCACTTCATTATTAAAAAAGGACGTTGAGTTTAAGTGGTCTGATTTATGTCAGAAAGCTTTTGAGGATTTAAAAAATGCCCTCACACATGAACCTCTGTTGCAATACCCCGATTTCAATAAACCATTCAACCTCACATGTGACGCTAGCAATTACGCAATAGGGTGTGTGTTATCGCAAGGCCCAATTGGAAAAGATCTCCCAATCGCATATGCATCAAGAACATTGAACAAGGCTGAACAAAACTATAGCACAACGGAAAAGGAATTGAGTGCTATCATATGGGGAGTCAAGCAATTTCGACCTTATTTACTGGGGCAGGAATTCAACATTATCACTGATCACCGAGCATTAACTTGGCTTTTCAATGTCAAGGATCCTGGTTCGCGACTAACCAGATGGAGACTTAAACTAGAAGAATACCAGTATCAGATTCAATATAAGCCAGGATGTAACAATACAAACGCTGATGCATTAAGCAGAATCCGAGTCACAACTAGGGCACAAACTTCGAAAAACGAACAAAAACCTGAGTTTTCAGAGAATACAGAAAGTACAGAAATTCCAAAACCTTCAAATACTACAGAACCTACAGAAATTCCAAAACCTTTAAATACTACAGAAAGTACAGAAATTCCAAAACCTTCAAATACTACAGAATCTACAGACATTTCAGAACCTTCCATGAATTCAGAATCTTATCAGACATTTTTAAATTCACATGACCTACCTACTTCAAATGTTATAGAGATGGTAGGCGATATCTTTAGTACGTCATCGGACACCTCACTGGCACATTGTGTTTCCGCAGATCTCAAAATGTCTAGAGGAATAGCCCTCCAATTTAGACGAAGATTTGGACGGATACAACAATTACGTCAACAGGAAAAATCAGTTGATGATGTGATACTTTTGAGAATAGAAGGACGAACAATTTTTTATCTAATAACGAAGTTACACAGTTGGCAAAAACCAACTTATCAATCTATATTCAATTGTCTACAAAAACTTAAGGTACTTTGTGCAGAGAATCAAATCACTAAAATCGCCTGTCCAAGAATCGGATGTGGACTGGATGGACTCAAATGGGAGGAGATCCGTAAAATGCTTCGTTACATTTTTAAAAACACTACAATTTATGTAAGTGTTTACTCTAAGGAGGAATTAACCGAAGATGAAAAACTCCGGCTAATATCAGAATTTCATGACACTCCGTTAGGAGGTCATCAGGGAGTCACCAGGACTTTTAATAAGCTATATGCGCAGTGTCATTGGAAAGGGATGAGGAAACAAATACGAGATTTTATTAAGAAATGTCCTATATGTCAAAAGAATAAAATAGGAAATAAACCATTGAAGGAACCCATGGTAATCACCACTACTTCTGACAGACGCTTCGAGAAAATATTTTTAGATGTAGTTGGACCTTTACCAAGATCTCATAGAGGGAATTCCTTTATCCTAACGCTGCAAGACGATTTAACAAAATTTGCATGGGCAACCCCGATGGAAAATCATGAGGCTAACACGGTAGCGCATCACTTCGTAACGCAATTCGTGTGTTTGCATGGGCTACCAAAGAGCCTTGTAACCGATTGTGGTACGGAATTTCTCAGCAAAGTTTTTAAGGAGGTATGCAATCTTCTTAAGATAAAACAGACTTCAACAACCCCGTACCACCCTCAGAGCAATGGATCGCTAGAGAGAAGCCACCGTACTCTGGGAGAATATCTACGAAACTTCATCGAAAAAGATCAATTGAATTGGGATATGAAAATTCCATACGCAATGTTTTGCCACAACTCCACAGTACATTCGGCAACTAAATTTCAACCTTATGAATTGGTATATGGTAACCCAGTTACCATTCCCTCATCTTTATTAAAAGAACCAGATCCTCAATATAATTATGAAGATTACCAGTTTGAAATCAAGAAGCAATTGCAAGAATCACATGCAATAGCTAAAAAACATTTGATAGAATCTAAGTTAAAATCAAAAGCCCAATATGACAAGAATGCTAATCACAGAAACTTTGAAGTGGGACAAAAAGTTTTACTACAAGATAAAACATCTATTAATAAGTTAACTCCAAAATGGCTAGGCCCTTTTGAAGTTTTGGAAATTGATCCTACCAGTAAAAACATAACGATAAAAAGAAAGGCAAAGAGGCAAAAGATTCATTCGAACTTATTAAAACCATTCCATGAATGATATTGATAATAAACATATTGTTTACAGAAAACTGAAAATTAACGACCCAACCATACTCATCGGATACCTGATTGTCACCTCCATCCTCATACAAACAAGGATAACAAAATGTCAGAGTCTACCACCCATGGATGTAGCAAAAATTACATACTTCAACAATACGGAAGGACTTTACTACAAATTTCTAGGCAAACTAAAAGTTACGGATTCCGATTGGAAACTAATAAATTTCTTGGATCTAGAACACTATACAACGAGGTACATGGCACTATCCAGATTATACAATACTACTTCTCAACTCTGTGGTGAGTTACGACAGAAAACTGAAAATTCAGAAAATAAACATAGCTGCCAACAGTTTGCACAAGCAACCCTTCCATACCTTCACGAAATTGATCAAAACCACCAGAATATTTTATCAACAATAGGAAATAATGATCAACCTAAAAATAGAAACCGTCGTGGTCTTGGAAATGCTGTTAGTCGGATGGCCAACGTACTATACGGCAGTGCTGAGAACATCGATTTTGGTTATCTTTTCAACAAAATATCTAAATTAGTAGGGAATAAAGTAAAAGAAATCAACTTGATACCTGAGCAAACTCGAATTATCGAATTAGCAACTAATGAACACAATTACACGCTACACCAGACATTAACAAACCAGCAGAAAATTGAACAGAACATTCAACTATTAAGCGAACAAGCAAAGAAAAACGCACAGAACATTGATCACATAAAGATCAGGACAACGCTGTTGGAACAGACCCTTTTCTTTGAAGTTTTATTGAATCAATACGCCTATGATACTCAAAATCTTTTAGCAATAGTGAATTCCGCCCTACATGGAAAATTACACACTAGTGTACTGAATACACAGCGTTGGTTAACCGAACTTCGTGAAATTAAAACAAATATCCCAGTAGGAACAACTCTTCCATTCGAAATTAAAACAGAATCTATTTCCGATTTCATAAAAATTTCCGAAATCATAATTTGTCACAAAGATCAATACCTTATCTTTGTAACAAAAATTCCATTAGTACAAATCACTGATTATAATGCCTATAATATAATTCCATTACCTATCACGTATGATAATCAGAGCCTTGTTTTAATTGATCCCGACATTGAGATTTTAGCAACTAGTTATGATACAGAAAAGTTTTTCTCGTTGACAAATAAGCAATGGGAAATGTGCAGAGAGGTACAATCATATACACTTTGTAAAAGTAGTCAACCGATCCATCATAAATCTAAAACAGATTCGTGTGAGATATTACTCATGTCAAAACCACAAACCCTGCCCGACACTTGTAAGATCAAATTCGTAACAACAAACGCATCTGTGTGGAACAGACTTCCGCAGTCAAACTCTTGGTTATTCTATTTACGATCAGAAATCATAACAATATATTGTGAAAACCCAGTCAGAACATTTACTTTTGAGATTTATGGTGTAGGTCGATTGACTATTATCACAGCATGTAACGTTCATACAGATAATACATTATTACTACCCTCCAATCACATAAGACCGAATACTTATGCTGATTTAATTCCTGAAAACCCTAAATTTGATGTCAGAAACTCCTTTGCAACCTTGTTAAGTTTATATATACCTCAAAGTATCATTAATGTACAGATTATAAAAGACCTAACAAAGTTTACACATAATCTACAAGTATTAACTACTTTAGAAAAACGATCCCCAGAACCTCCAAGTTGTATAAAAATAGATGTACACATAGTAATATTATATGTATTTATTATTTGTATCATTAGTTTAAATATTTTTGTTATATTAAAATTAAAGCGGAACAATACAAAAATGTACAAGCCAGATATTGCAGAACCTGAGCTTACAGAAAATAATTAGATTAAGTTCATATAGTGGAAAATGGGGACTAATAAGCCCCCATGTTCCATTTAAGGGTAGGGGTGTTAAGAACCACTGAATATTGTATTAATATTATATTATATATATTCTTGTATTAATTGTATGTATAGCTGTAAAATATTGTAAACTGATGTGTGTGTGATTTCGTCATGCGACTGGTCTAAGGAATCCGCTGAATGAGCCTTTTTGAACCGGACGACCAGCTCGTATGAAGAACAACGGGGACACATAGTCAGTCTTTGAGTAACACATTACCAATACAGACCATTGCAGAGCGTTCATTTAATTAAAACATCATTTCAGTTAAATAAAGAGTATAATATTAGCCAAAGTAATTTCGTCTCGTTGTTTTTTTATTTGTCTTGGAGTCGCTAAGTGCGCGTCCATAACACGACGGAGTATATAGAAGAAGAACGAACAAAAAACGGAGCTTTTGCGTCCAGCCTTATTACTTTTAGCTGCGTACAGTGTTATAGAGATACAATAAAATATAAATTGAGCCATATAATTGATAACACTGCATGCAGCAAAGATAATACAAATAATACATTTAATACATAAAATAATATACAAACACGGCAGGGAAATTTAATAATATTAAATTAAGCCATAACAATAGTGTTTGTATTGTTTGTAATCTTTTATGAATGGTAGCCATATATCAAAACGATAACACGCTAATTTTATCCAATTATAAAAACTGTAACTTACAAGTATTGATATACGATTTATCAATATTGTTACCAACAATTAAATAAGCCCATAATATATAAAAATGTATTGTCTGTTTTTTGTCAATAACATTTTCTAGATGCTTAAACGTTAAACTGTGCTAGGCGCAGTGGCGTATTTGAGGTTTTTCCGCCTATAGGCACTTTCCAATTCGCCACCTTCCTCCCCCTTTATCCTTCCTACAATTTAATTTTCAAATTAATTACTATTACTAGTATTACTACATAATATAATAAAATTCTGTCTTTATTATAAGAAATCGAACCCGCATTGAAAGCACGTGTTTTGTTATCTATATGTGCTCGTACCTATTGTGTTGCGTATGTGTATAATATAGTTGTAGGTACATGTAGATAGATGATTAATTTTGAGTGAACAAAAATTAGTTAGTTGAGTTTGATTTCATCATATAAAAAATACTTTTTATAATTTTGTAAAAAAAATCGTTGAAATTTGCCGCCCTCCAATGTTGACATTCTAGGCCCGGGCCTATAGGGCCTGTGCCTAAATACGCCTCTGGCCCTATGTATGCTTCAGATTTGTCAGATTCATTCATAAGAGAAGAAAACAAAATAAAATTCCAAATATGTAAATGAAAAAAAAATTAGTTAGTTTATCGAACAATTCATCTGAACAACCAGGTAAACAAACATATTTTGACTATAGTATAACTACCTATAATGAAACTTTTTTTTAGTGCTTAAATATTATTTGTGTTTAATTAAAATTAATTATAAATTGAACTGAAAATTATTTATAGTGAAATTAATAAGATGATTTTACTAAAATTGAATCATCATTATCAGTTTAAATTAATTAATTTTTAGCTTTTAATTTTAACATTCAATTTGTTGCCAAAAAGTTGATTATAGTTGTAAAAAATATCTTAATATATTATTACACTTACACAGTACTTACTATTGTTGTTCATATCAGACTAACTCTTTTAATACCTTAACCTTATTAATATTTAATTAAAGATAAACGTATTTAACATTTTTCATTATTTACCAAATTAATTAAAATATATTTTGGGTGCTTAAAACCACATTCATTTTTAGTTTTAAATCTAATGACATATTTTGCTGGGTTCTTTCTTCATACATACTTGCAAGAATAATTTTCAAGAAAGAAAATTCTCTGAAAGTAGTAGACATCACAAATAAGTTTTCATTTGATAGCGACAAAAGCTCAAAAAATGTTGAATTAATTTTTTATATAGGGTAAATATAAGTACATATACTTATAATAATATTAAAATATTATGAAGTTGAATTAGATTTAAACATAATATAATGTTTAAAAGTCAATTATATGTAATATATATATATATTATAATTAAGCTATAATAATAATCAAGGTTTTCTAAATAGGTTAGCTGGTTACAATCAAACATAGTGATATAATGTATTTATGAATTATTATTATATCACCAAATTAAATTACACCATTATTGGTATTTAAACTTAGATGATAATATTTGTACATATTATACCTATACAGGCATACAGCTATACCTATATTTTATGTATAATATACAGTAGAACCTTGATTACAGTGGTGTAGCCAGGATTTTTCAATGTGGGGGGGGGGGGGGGTTTACGGTTTAGGTCTATACAATTGGTAGGTATACAATAAAACAAATTATTTCAAATTGTATGGTACTTCAATTAAAGCATTTAATGTCAAACAATATTTTAATTACATTACAATTTACATCAATTGTAGTCTTCTTGTTTTGGTCGTTAATTTATTTAGGACATCATCAGGGTCTATTATTATATCACTATGTAGTATATTCATCATTACCAAACCATTCAACATATTTTCACCTGTGGTGTTTTGTAACTATGTTTTCAATCTTTTTAATGTAGATAAATATTGTTCACTGCTAGCAGTTGTAACTGGGAGAGTTGCTAAAATCTGTAAAAGTTTGAAAGTAGAAGGTAAAATTGATAGGTACGTTACATTTTTGAAGAGTGTTGATAGCATTTTTTGATAAATCTTTAGTTGCTTTGAATTTTGGCTAACAGATTTTAATTTCACTCACAGCTGCTAACACACTGCAGTTTAAAGCGCCTTGATACATTTCAACTAGCTGCTTAATTTTTTCATCATTATGTATAGTAGTATGTGGGCACGTTGAGGACACTTTTATTTTTTTATCAACATTAAAAATCATATATAACCATAAAAAACATTAACATTAAAAAAAACCGACCTTATATTTTTATGTTAAAAATTGCAAAAAATCTAGACATCTGTTAAAATTAAAAAAAAATATAAACTATTTTTAAATGAATCTAAATTTATGTTTTACCTATTAAACAATACAAAAAACATTATACATACAGTTATAATAATGATAACAGTAATTCTTCTTCATAAAATGTACCTTCTATATCATAAATTTTATAATAAGCAACATTTGATATAAACACTTTTTCAATTGTAAATATTTCCTTAGACCAATTTGTTTTTAATTTATTTCTATATACATCAATTATTGATGATAATCTAACTCTATCATTTATCTCAAATTTAGGTATAGAATTACTAATATCATAGCTATAAACACTATTAAGTAAATCATACTCATTATTCTTATTAACTTCAACAGGTTTCATTTTTATTGTTCTATGGTATGTATTGTTATATGTCTTAATAATCTTCGGCAATTCAGAGATCCATACATTATTTAAATAAAGTACTTTTTTTAATTTATCACCTAATGTACGGTTAAAACGTTCATTCATAGAACTCTTTTTATCAGTACCAGTACTATACATTGTTATGTTATATTTGCTTAGTAATTGTTTAAAATCTTTATTATACAATTCTTTTCCTTTATCAACATGTAATTTTTTTAGTACAATATATTTAAATATTTGTGAAAATGCTTCAGATACTTCCAATCTAGACTTTGTCTTCAAAGGTAATGAATAAACATATTTAGAAAATGTATCGATAACATTAAGAATATATTTAAACTCATTATTAGCCTTATATAATGTCTTATGATTATCATTAACTTTAATTTCATTATATTTATTTCTTAAATTTTAATTGGGATCAATGTTTTTTGATTTTGGTCTATAAAAACAGTATATATATTTGTTTAAATGTCTTGTATGAAAATGTTTTCTAGCTGGTTTAAATAAATCATAATAACTTGTATAAGTTTAGGTGGTTTTGATATATTGTTCTTTTTGTATTACATTTTCTACATACTGATAATCTCCTATAGGTATTTTTTATGTTTTTCAATAAATTCAGGAATTCCATTATTTTTTGTTTTTGTTTTACATTTTTTTCAATAATCCATTTAATTGAGATATTATTTATCTATATCTAGTGTTTTACCACTAATATTTATTTCTTCAATACATTGCCATGATTTGAATATAAACATATATTCGTTTCTTTTAGACAGTAAAGTTAGTTCATTTATCAACTTAGTTTTATTCAAATCATCATAAGTCACAATTGGTATTCTAATAAGTAATTCATCAATAACAATTTTTCCAACACCAGCAAGATCACCTTTTTCATTTTTATCTCTAAATAAAACATCATTGTCAGAAAGTTTTAAAAAACTTATTTAAAAACCCCCTTTATATACTGGATATTTTATATCTTTAAAAAATCCTAAACATAAATTAGACAATTTGCCAACAGCACTAAAATAACCACCTTTATTAAATTTTGATTGAAATCCACTATTTATTGTGGGACCACTAAGATCTGCAGAATAACTAACTGTACCTTTAATTAAACTACATCTTCCAACATTATCAATTCTATCTATTTCTTTACCATGTTTTTTAACACAAATCCATTCAAACAAAAATGGAACAAAATTATCAACTAACAATATTTTTGAATCTGCTGGGTAGTTATTACCATAAGATTGTAAGACAGAGCCAGAAATTTGATACTTTGCTTTTTTAATATTTAAAAAACTATTTTCTTCCTTTATATTATAAGTAGTGATTTGATTAGGAGAATTAAGATTTGATGAAGATATAGGCCAATACACCTTATCTTGTTCACGGATAATAGCATGGCCATAATTAGCAAATATATTTTCCATTTATTAGGAAAAAATTTATTAAAGTTTATAATTCTGAATAAAATCTAAACATAAATGACTACATATAGGTGGATCATTATAATTTTGCAATTGTTCAGTGTTGTAATATAAATTATCTTTTCCTAAATAATTTACAATTTCTTTACTTTGTCTTATCATTTTTTAACCACGCCACCCAATTTGAACCAGGTTGATTAGAATTATTTAAATTTAATATTCCACATTCATTTTTCCAAGGCACTGCAGGTAACTCATCTTTCATAAAACAACCTCTAAATTTTTTTTTATTTTTTCCTGCTTCAATAATATCATAATTAGTTAATGGTTTTCTTTTTTCTTTTTTAAGTGCTGAACCAATTTGTAAAGTCTTAATATTTTTAACATTCTCTTCCATTGCTTTATTATGTCTTTCTGCTTCATCTCGTTTTAATTTCTTATCTTTTGCATCGATAACGGTATTTGCAATAGCACTAGCACCTACGGCTAATGCACTAAGGGCTCCTATACTTGCTATAATAAGAGGTAAAAATCCACCTACTTTATCCTTATTTCCAAATTGAGATTTTGTAATTTTTAATCTCACACCTTTTTTATTATTTTTAGCATTAATTAGTTTATTTTTTTGTCTATCAGTTAAATTAAATATATTTTTACCATTTCCGATCTGTGTATGTTTTAATTGAATAACTACATCAATCTTATTTTCATAAGCTTTTACAAGCTTATTTACTTGAGAATCATTCAAATCTAAATTCATTTAATAAGAATTAAAATTATAAAATTAAATAAATCCCATGCCAAAATATCTCTTTGCTTTCATTGTATTTGTGGTGACAAAAGCAGCTGTTTTTTCACCTATAGATGCATTTGAATCTAAAAATCTATCCCATGCTTTATTTTCCAAAATGTTATATAAATTTATGTTTTATAAAAATAATCATGTTCCATTGCTGCCACATCTAGTTTATTTACTGGTTTTTTATTTTTTTCTAAATCAGTAAAATGACCAAGATAATTATAACCAGGCCAATGTATTTCTGGCATAAATTTATTGTTTAAAAGATTATTCATAAGACCTGATCCTTCTACAATTTTTTTCAGGCAAACTTGTTACATAAGATATTAAATACTTAATTCCTTTTGGGGTATTAACTATTCTTTCTAATTCAGAAGTAAAAAAATGCACAATACTAATTTTTTCATTATGAAAATTATTATGCCCTGCTTTTTCTTCACTAGCAATAAAATATAATCTCTTTAATAATTCATTTAAATTATGTATATATTTATACTCAATACGATCTTCTGAATACTTTTTCAAACCATCTCCTTCTTTTTCTTCATCTTCTTTTGGTAATATCTTTTTTCCTTTTTGGCTACATTTTCAGGTAAACTATGCCAAATAGGTTTAATCATTTTCAAATATTTTTCTCCTTTAATTGATTTAACAAGTCCAGTTTTTTTTATCATTATTTTGATACATTGAATCAGTCCGAATTAATATATCTTTATAATTGTCAAAATCTGTCTCTGTATAATAATTAGGGGTTGCATACACAGAATAACATAATAAATTAAATAATCCTGTTGTTCCTTCATATGTTTTTCCATTTATAATTAAATTATCATCATTAAATTCTACTACATCTTTTCCAATCATATATTGTTTATTATGAGTATTATAATATAGTCCAAAAACTGAATCATTAAATCGAGGTAAATATTTGGTTGTATTTGGACCTAAAATTATTATATTCTTTGAGGGCATATTTTTTTTAATTGGTGGCCTTATTTCTAGAGGTGGTTTAATTGGAGTATTTGAGCCATCTGTCAGCCTTAATATTTCTGGTCGTTTATATGGAACCATAATTTTTTTCATATCTTCGTCAGTTTTAATATTTATTTATTTAACTTCATTCACTGCATTTACAATATTTTTTAATTCATTTGTTACTGGTCCAAAAGATTTTTCCTTTTCTTCTTCAGTATATATGTTTCTCAAAGCTGCATTTTTATACAGTTGGTCAGGTCATCTTTAAGTTGAATTATTTTGTTTACTTCCTTAATTGATATTTTTTTCGTTACAGAACCTCCTTTTTTGCTATCTTTTTCTAATTTTTTCTTTCCTTTTAAAAAAATATTCTTCATCTTTTATATCCATTTAATATGAAAAAATTTTATAAGCCTTCAACATATACGTTCAACGACTAAATAAACGTATACATTCAACGATGAAATAAACGTTAAACTTTCAATGATTAAATAAACGTTAAACGTTTACTTTCATAAACGGTTAACGTTTACGTTCAATGTCTAAATTTATGTTCTCAAATTTATTATAAATACGTAAAGATGTTAAATCAATTGATATAAACCCAAACTTATTTTTCCAGCAAGTTGAACATAAAGATTTAAATTTATCATTGCTCAAAAAATCTTTTCATATTCTCCCAATATAAAAATCTGACTGCTTAAATATAATTAAAAAAATTACAATTTGTTCTTATTGCTTTTAAATCTAATAAACTATAATTCTGACTTATATAAATACATGAAATATTTTTAGATCTAGATCTTACAAAATAATCTTTTATTCTATCTTGTTTATCTAAAATATAATCATCAAAAACAACTAAACTATCTGATTCACAATCATCAACAGATACTATCTCTTCATTAGATATATATGTCTCAACATCATCCACACCATCAAATACATCTTTCATTTTTTCATAGATTGGTTGCTTAATATTCTTTGTAAAAATATAAAGATTTTCAAAATGAATCCAATACTTAATAATAATATTACTTAATAAATTTGTTTTCCCGACCCGGACGATCCTATAATTAAACATCTCATAGGTATTGGAAATATTGGTTCTGATATAATATTATCATGTAAATGAAACAATGTAATTTCATATTTTTTATCCATTTAATATAGAAAAATAATATAAGCTTAAAAATTCAATTTCCTATTAAATTTTTCTCTTACTAAATATAATATAAAAAATAAAAATATCTGAATTAAAAATGTCTGACGCAATACCTTTTAAAGTATGTTTAAATAAACAGGGTTACAAATATAAATATATTAAATTATTAGAATTGGAAATGAACATAAAGTATGAAGTTACTGCTTTTGAAATTATTAACACTAATGGACAGGATAAAGTACCTATCTGTTGTGTTGGATAATAAATATAAACTCTTTTTACCAAATAGATATTTAAGAATTATCTCTAACAATATATATGAAAGTGATAGATTTTCAGTGGAATACATTTTACATATATTACAGATATGTAAAAATGTTTGATAATGGAGATACATATCATCATTTAGAGTTTGAAGCTGATATTCCAGATAATATTGCAGATAATTTACTAAAAGAATTAAATACAGAATATTTCACATACAAATATATACAATTATCTGATCTAAATATCAATGAAAAAAATAGAATAACATCCTTTAAAAAAATAACTACAAAATATGGAGAAAGAGTTTCCGTTTTATTTTATAATAAACATATACTTTTATTACCTTACAGTTTTGTTAACAGTATCTCTGAACAAGATATAGATAGATATAATGGTGAAATATAAATCATATATAAAGGTAAAAAAGTTCTTGACAATGGGAAAGCAATCCATTTGATAGAATTTGAATAGTCGCAAGACCAGCTTGCAAAATAACAAGCAATAACTTATTAACAAATTTTTGTAAATTAATGAAATTAATTAAAATCGTTAATGGCTCTATCTATCTAGAACATTATATACATAATGAAAAACAAAAAATGTCTATTGGACTTTATGCTTTCTCATTTCCCAGTTCTGATAATTTAATTAAAATTGAAAAAGATTGCCAAGTTACAATTAACAATAACATAATTAATATCAATAAAGGTCTATATATTAAAGAGCAACTAAATAAATTAATCGGTCCCTTGGTTATATCTTTTGTTGATAAAAAGGTTAAAATTGAATCCCCATGTTACTATAATCTAGATGAAAACTTAAAAAAATATCTGGGTTTTAAAGATCTAAATTTTATAAAGACAAGTAACAAAAGAATGATTTACTACCTTACTTCAGATGAAAAATATATAAATATAGAGAAACAATGTGAATATAGATTAGGTCGAAATGGTCAAATCCCGTTAGGTACAATATTTATAGGTGTATATTCATTAAGTGAAATTGAAAATGTATTTAATTCATTCGGAGCTAAATTTGTGGAGGATTTTCCTAAAATAAGTCTTGAATTAATTGAAGGTTTTATAAATATTACAGCCTCAATCAGTCTATGTTTTGATGAATATTTATCAAATTGTTTAGGCTTTGATTACATTGGAGACTTTAAAAAACAGATGATTCCTATAAATAAAACATGGCCTAAAGGGAAAGGAGCAGAATTAGGTGTTGATATTGCTTACACAGTAGTAGGATTAAAAACTCCAACATTTTACACACAAAGATTCTTAGAATATATAAATGGGATTATTGAAACAAAAGATATCAAAACTGTAATAGAAAAGAAAAATTACAGCATTGATCAATTAAATAAATTACTACCATCTAATATAAAAATCCAACAAACAAATAACTATATAAAAATTACATCTAAAGATTATTATTTATTTATTGGATGAAAATCTAAGGCTTAGTTTAGGATTTGATGATAAATATGTCTATAAGCATATTGGGTGGATAGTATACTTGGTCAATATTTTGTAAATAAACTTTTGGAAATACATTGTAATACAATTGAAAAATCCATTTCTAACCATAAAGCTGAACAATATTTGCATGAAGACGGTGATATCTTATCTGTAATCAAATGTGATGTTTAAGGACAATATATAGCTAATGATATTAAATATATTCCTCTAAATGTAAAAGATTTTAAATATATTAAATTATTTATTACTGATCAAGAGATGTTAATGAAATAAAAAATGGAGAATCATTGCTTATTTAATTCTAAAACCATAGTTTTTAAATAATCTAACACGTTCCCGAAAAAGGCTCATGTCTTTAATTTTAATTTTTTATTTTATAGTCATTATAAATAATTATATTTAAATGGAAACGTATTTAGAAAAAAATATGTTAGTTTATAGAAAAAGTTACAATTATTATACAAAAGTCAGTTTTTGTCTACTAGCTTTAAAATTGTTTCTAAGTACAATTTGTCCAATTGGTTATTTTTTATTACCTTTATTAATAATGTTTTCGTTGTTAAACGGTATTGTAGAAATTTTTGAAAAATCTTATAAGCTTAATGAAAGAATTATAGAATACAGAATTTGTTATAAATTTTATAATCAATTGACATTGATGTATAAGTCTAATAAAATAATCGAGAATCGAGGATAGTATATGTTTAGAAGAAGCAAATTTTAAAGAAATTTTTTGCACTTTTGTTAACATAATATATTGTATGATATATATCACAATATACTAAGGGCCGGTGCACAAAACTATATTGGTTCAATAACTAGTTATTGGTCCAATAAGTTGAGTTATTGAGTCGATAACAATTAAAATACGTTGCACAAAGTTATTGCACCAATAAGTTATTGACCATCAGTCACTATTGATCCATAAATTTATAGGCCCGATTTTGGTCCAATAAGTTTTATTGGTTCAATAAAATAAAATTAATGAAACCTTATCAACATAATAATGAGATATCAAATGAAATTCAAATATCTTCTGTTATCAACATCTTCATATTATCACAGAACAATATTATCAAAATAATAATGAACCCTAACCTTAAATAATTGAACCACTCTGAACCATTATGGTATGTTGCTCAAAGTATAATAATATAAGTAATGATTTGTGCAACGATTTTTAATATTTATCTATATATTGATCTATAAGTATCAACAATTTCAAATAGGTATATTATATTTAGAATTAATGAATTATATAATAATAATATGTTAGCGCTAATTTCAAATTTCCTTGAGTAGTACCTAAAAGCATCATTGGCTTAATACAAAAATAATAAATTACTTTAAAAGTATTTGAAATAAGTACTTTATTCAAAATACTATTTTTATGAAGTATTCAAATACATATTCTGAGTACTTATTTCAAATACCTTTTCAAATATGTTATCCAAATCTGATTAACTAGGAAAATTATTCTCTGTTTCGTAAATACGTAATTAGGTACTAATTACTAATGGCCTGATATTATCTGATAATTTAAATTATTGTGCCTCATTTATCATTTTTTTTTATATTTTAATTGTGCCTCTCGCCCGCATCAAGTTATTTGAAGAAGCTCGGCTTACGCACCAGTGACGCTTACTAACTGTGATGTAAATACATAATTATTAAGAAAACAATCTAGAAACGAAGTGATATCAGACAACTACGAGTATTTATTTAAAGGGGCGGACAGTCATCAAAGACTGAACTCATAATGATATTCATACAATGATGGATTGCTTACTGTATATAAAAAATATGAGCTTATATTTAAGAATTTTTTTAATTTTAGATTTAATTATAAATATTAAATACATTAATTTCTCTTAAAATAACTTCCTTAGAAATAAATTAATCTAAAATTGGTCGAAAGCAATATGTTTTCCCATACTTGTGATGGAAATATGATGTAAATCACTAAAGTTTAAAAACACTTAGTAATTCACATCAAACTACCGTCACAGTGAGGTTTATGGATGCTGGTAACTGACTGCGGGGTAGTCTTAAAACTATTTGAAATTAAAATTAGATGTAACTGAAAAGAAGAAATTAAAATTAGTAAAAGTTGCTAGTTACCGATCGCTAAAATATAGTTCATGTAGCGGATCGTGACAAGCATTTTGTACAGTTACTAGTATAAGGATGCAGGTTCATTACACTATTTTTAATTTAAAGTAATACAAAAATAAAAGCTTTTGTTACTCATAATATACTTTCACACAAAAGTATTTAAATAAAATTTGTTTTGATTCGTAGTAAAAAATCTACAGAGTGCAACGATTATACAAATTGGATTCATAAAAGGGTAGTCATAAATTCTTATTATAATTTACGGAATTGAGCGGAATAGTTTTTCAATTAAGAGTCATTTCCATGTAGGCCGTGTTGTTAAAACGTTTCATTAGGATACAACTCTTATAAACAGCGATCCATAGTATTATGAAGTGTATAAATTTATATTATGACACTAGGAAGCTGGAGATAATTTAAACATATTATTTACTCGATTTGTTAAGGATATTTAGAAATTGATTTGTTTGGTGATTAATCATCTGCCCATGTATGAAAATGACCAATATTGAATGTTAGTGTTCAAGCGAGATTCTATAGAACATGATACAGTGTCTCAACAAGTAGTTGCAAATTTCAAGTTCCAATCTAGAAATATACAATGACTCTTCTAGAAAACTTATATAGAAAATTATATATTGTATATTATAATTTATATTATATATATTTAAAAAAAACTCATATGGAAATTTGTTGCACCCAAGCATATGAAATCCATGACTTGTTCCAACCACTCTGTGATTTTAAATTTCGCGGTTCGTGAAAATACGACTACCTTGTTCCTCCAATGCTGGTATCAGTAAACTATTTTAAATCGAACTGGTATAAATATTTAAACACTGATTTTTTAATTGCCTTTAAACAAACAAATCAAATTGAAAAATGTTAAACTCAATCCGAAGAAATCCATAACTCATTTCAACCAATATGTTGCATTGAATTTAGTGGATCGTGAAAAAAGGACGAACCTGTTATTTCACAGCTGGTATTTTGTATTTTGTAAACTATTTTAAATTGAACATATATACATATTTATACACCGATTTTATAATTAACTTTAAACAAACAAATCAAATTGAAAAATGTTGAACTCAATCTGAAGAAATCCATAACATGTTTCGACTGCTTTTAACGGACCGCTATGTATTTTTAAATATGGCTGTCTGCGAAAAAAGGACGACTCAATTATTTCACTGCAGTTATCTGTAAAATATTTTTAATTTAACAGATCTAAATATTTAAACATCGATTTTTTAATTACCTTCATGAAAAAATCAATTTGAAATTTGTTGCACTAAAGCACTAAATCCGATGAAATCTATAACTTGTTTCAACCGCTATGTTGCATTGAATTTAGTGGATCGTGAAAAAAAGGACGAACCTGTAATTTCACAACTGGCATTTTTTATTTTCCAAACTATTTTAAATTGAACAGATGTAAATGTTTATTCATATAATTTTTAATTACCTTCATAACAAAATTCAACTAGAAATGTTGTTGCATTCAAGCAGATGAAATCCATAACTTGTTTCGACCGCTTTTCACGGGCTGCTATGTATTCTTCACTATGGCGGTCCGTGAAAAAAGGACCCTGTTATGTCGGAGCTGGTATCTTGTATTTTTTAAACTATTTTAAATTGGACATATAAAAGTGTTTAGATGTTTATACATCGATTTTTGGGTTATGTTATAGAATTTAAATGTTATTATTATATAAAAATGAGTTATTGATCAGCAAAATCGAATAGAATAATCCGGATACTCCTTATAACATAGGAAATGAATTTCAAGTGCAGCCATATGTTAAAATTTAAAGGGGGGGAAGTCTTGAAACTTCTACAAATTAAAATTTTTTTACAGAAAAAAGAAATAATAGTAATTAGTTATCGTTATACCTTACATGATACGCAGCAGTATATATATTTATTTACTGTGAGAGTACCCAAGGTTTATAGGCATTGGCAGAATTTCCGATGAAAATTGTAATTTGTATGTTATAATGTTATATTTTATTTCCATTTGCTAATTATTATACAACCCAATGGCCAATAGTAAAATTTTTGCGGGGGCTGAAATGTCAGATGCAGCCAAGGCTGCAGTGGCTGCACCCATAAAACCGCATATGCCTTATAACCCTTGAAATCCGAATTTGACAAATCCGAATGATTCGGATTTTTAAACACGATTATACCCACCACTAGTTAGAATGATTTATGATCACAATGTATTTGAATACATTTTTAATCTCTTAAAAATATAAATTGATGCTGTAAATCAGCTATGTTTATTACAGCGAAACAAATATGTCCAGATCAATGTATTTTTTTAAATAAAAATTAATATTAATGAACTTAAAAATCAATTAAAGAGACATATTTTTTTCATTTGTTTACAATAAAAAATTTACGGAATGATCCATTGGTATTATTGCAACGCCCCTGTACAACTAAAATATAGGTATTTATTTAAATACGAATTAATTTATTGATTTTCTTAAAATTACATTCTTAAAAATATATGAAATTAAGATTGAACTTTCTGATCAATGTTTTAGTTAAATTTATTGCAATTGTAGTATAAATAGGTACATATGTCTACCTTATAATTATTTTTTTTAAACATTATGTTGAATTCGAGCGTCGGTGGCAGCGGTTGTTCACCTGTTTTTTTTCCTGGACGCAATGAAGTTAACGAGCAAACATCATCATAATTTTTAAAAAATAAGTAGTTCAAAATGTTGATTTTATATGGTTATTTATACCTTGCCAATCGCATTCTACTAATATAATCTCCAGGAGAATATATTGGTGATTTAAAATAGTGCTCCAGAGCTAGTAGGATGAACATTGTCCGCTTCCATCATATAGTACCCTATAGTGACCCTTTGTCAGAAATAACTGTTCTATAGACCTATAGTTATACTTTTAGTTTTAGCCAAGGTACTTAAAACACATGACAGTGTTTTGTTACGATTTTGGTAATTACAACCATCTGAGATCAAGATAACTTCAGTCACTTATATATAATATATATGAAATATACGAGATATATTTATGATTTATAAATTATAATAAAATACAACCAGTATAACATTATTTATCCAAAATTACTTCGTAGGCCTGCATGGTGGTTATAATAAATTATATACTAGGTACATATATTCTCATTCTTGAATTTTGACAATAATATGTTCTATAGTAATAACTAATAATTAATAATATAATTAAATAATCATTTTCAACACTATATCCATGTTTGTTTAACCATACACACATATTATATTAAAAATATACAAGAAAATACAAGATAAATTTTTATTAAGTATTGATACTTGATACTTTAGAATTTTAACTTCAGATCAAAAAACTCAAAATTGTTTTAGTGGTAAATAATATTAATAGGGACCTAGTAAAAAAACAATCGATAAAAGAATTTAAGCCAAATTTAAAAATTGAATTGAAAATATTGTTATCATTGTAATTACTAACTTTTATTCATTCGTTATAGGTACTATAATATTTATTTAATATTAAATTGGTATGTAAAATACGAAATTATAAAAGCGTATAAAATTAGTAAATTTTATACTTGTATATTATTTATATATTATGTTTGAGTCTTTGAGTCAACATGCCGTATAAAATATCATAATATTATCAAAATCATATTATTTATCTTCGTAATTATTACATGATTGAATGATTACAGAATGATTTTTTTTTATCTGCCAGACATTATGTTATTATTGTAACCATATATTATTTAATTAATTATGCTTTTATAATAAATTCCAAATTGATCATTTGAAATAGTAAATACTTAAAAATAAAAATAATTATTTTTTAATTTTTTTTAGTTTCTAGATAAGATATTAAGTAACTAATTTAGTATAAAAAAATCACTCTGTATAATAAGTACTAGGTATTAGCTTTATTTTAAACAAAGTTAATTCATTTGTCTGTTAATCATAATAAAGTATAGTAAATATACCTGATGGTCTCTTCTACCACTGTGTAAATTGTAAGTCCAATATTCTTTATTTATTGTATTCCATAAAAAATTGAAGTGCCTATGCATAAGTGCGTACAATAGATGAGGACCAAACAAAGTCTGTAAGCGGTCATGAATTGTAATTAAATGAATCAAACAACGAGCAGCACGGTGGCTCGTTCAGTGCTCGAGAACCCCATTAATAAAAGCAACGTAGGATGCTGCAACAGCTTAAGCCTATACAGTGTTACTATGGAAACCACCGGGTAACAAAATCAATAATGCTAGTTTTATGTGTAAAATGTCATCATGCTAGCGTGTAGTTTTTGAGGTAATAATGTAATATCAACAGAAGGAAGAAAGCACACATAAAAATATAAGAATATTTAAGGCCGTTATTACAATGTCCCGCTAAATTATATTTATCTGTTGGTTAGGCTAGCGTGCATCTAGGCTAACGTAGCGGACACATTTAGTGGCTACTTTTTAATATTCTATTATTACAATGTACCGTTACGTAAAATGTTACCTCTAACTACGAGACAGCGGTCACTTTATTAGCGGCAAACTTTACTGCCCGTTAAAGTAGCTAGCGGGATAAATCCATAGAGTATAAGCACTGTATATTTATATTTTTGCAGGTACTTTGCGAATTTGTTGTGATGTTCTTTTTTATCAGTTAGATCTATTATGTAACTCATTTGCTGCTGTGTTTTCTACAACTGTGCTGTGACGCTGTGTTCTTTTTATTTTTTTAACAACATAATTAACTTAAAATGAATAATTTAAATAATTTGATTGAGTTTATTGATGATGTTAATAATGTTGGCCGTAGAAGACCACAACAATATAAAGATAGGCCAAAATATGTATACTCGTATACTATGATATTTTAGGAGATGATGAATTCATATATAGATTTCGTCTTTCTAAAAACTGTGTAGATTACCTATTAACTTTAATCGCGGAAAAACTGGAAACAGCTACTGACAGGTAAATATTTTAATGAAAAATATGGATGATAAAATAATAATATTAATAAATAATTGTGTTCTAAAATATTGTTTGATCTTATAGAGCAAGTGGTCTTCAACCTTTTTTGACTCGTGACCCACTTTTTTAGGCCTATATTTTTCACGACCCACGTAAAGCTTTGTAAAAAGATAAAATTGCTAAGTAGGAACACAGTTCATTCATACATTTTTAACTCAATATCTTACTACGTAGAAGGTAGAATCATACCTGTCACCTGTGTAGTATGAAACATTATACTTGATATCCATTATGATATAATATAATATTATTATTATTATTATTTTTACCTTATATACCTAATTTTATAAATTTAATTTTTATTTTGAAAAGAATACTTGTCGCGACCCACCGGTTGAAGACCACTGTTGTAGAATATACCTACCTACCTAATATCCTGGTTACCTAACACATGCATTTTTTTTAGGAATATGGCATTAGCTTTAATGAACCAGGTACTACTTATTCTACGCTTTTATGGTCTGGGAACTATGCTCATATCAGTGGCAGATATGTTTGGCGTAAGTGTATCTTCCGCAAGCCGAACGATTAAAAATGTATCATATGCTATTGCGAGTTTGAGTGGCTCATTTTTAAAAATCCCTAATAATGACTTGGTCGAAACAAAGATGAAAATGTTCAAGGTTGCCCGATTTCCTTTAGTATTCGGTGCAATTTATTGCATACATGTGCAAATTCAATCTCCAGGCGGTGAATTTGCAGAATCGTTTAGAAATCGAAAAGGGTATAAAAACATATCAATATACTTATAATTTACACATTACACTTATACAAGTCACATACACAATGCCATAAGCTCATAATTAATTAAATATATATATTGGAAGGAGGGCCTATGTATAAGAGAATGCACATACAACCAAAATTCAAGAGCTATATATTATCATTTATTACATTAGGTAACAAAAAAATATTCATATTTTACACTTTTAAATTTAATCCAATGATTGTATTGGTTTTACAATGCGTATATTAAATTATTGTATCTGGTGTCATCTTTTATTATTGGCGTTATTTTGAAGAGGAGGGGATCCCGCCATGAGCTTTTTTTTTAACAAACTGGCATACTATTTTGAATACGAGGTAAGTAAATAGCCAATGGGGGGGGGGGGTGTCAAACCCCATGACCTCCCCTCCCGTGGGCACCCCCTGATTCAGAGGCGGATATATCTTTTTACGGCTATAGGCACCAACAATTGGCCTCCCCTATAATATGTGAACAAGTTATAATACTCCCTCCAAAATACCTACTCTAAATATTAAATAAATAGACATATATTATACTACACAGTCTAATGAGAAATCCACCTCTAATTGAATGTTGAAATAATCACTTTATAGTCTACTATTATAGTCTATATAATATTATCGGGTTTATTATAATCTATTTATTTTTCGATTATGTCCAATAACTATATTTAGATATTTTTCCTTGAATGTGCAAGCACTTGTAAATTCAGATTTGAATTTCATGGATATTGTTGCTAGATAGCCTGGGTCTGCACATGACAGCAATATTTTCAGAAATTCAAGGCTGTATGCCTGTATGCAAGATTAGAATTGGGTGAATTTAATGACAATGCCATCTTAGGAGACAGTGGTTATGCTCTAAAACCGTATATATTAACACCCATATTAAACCCGGTTGGACGAATAGAGATGCTATATAACGAGTCCCAAATTAGAACGAGAAATATAATAGAAAGGTGATTTGGGGGGCTGCATTCCAGTTCCGTCCCAAGAACCTTTTTTCATATCAATTCCGTCCCTGTTAATAAAAAGGTAAATACAAATTCCGTCACAGTTAAAAAAAAAAGTATATACTAATTCCGTCCTTAATCATTTTTATAATTTAGTTTTAATAATTTGTATAATAACTATAAAAAAAAATATAAGTATTCATATTATTTACATTTTCATAAGTTAATCGACAAAATATTGATAAGTTTATCAAACAACACTCATTATTTCAAAAAGTATTGACTTTTAAAAAAAAATTTTTTTACATGGTTTCAAGTTGTTAAAAAACCAACGTTTTTATTAAACAATTATATTTTTAAATATTTTTTATCCTTACCATTTTTTTATGTTTTTACTTTTTTGAATGACAACATAGAGTTTTAATTTCATATTCCAAAGCAGAATATTTTTTCTAAGTATTTTGATATATAAAAATCGAATTTGGGGCTAGTAGTTTATGAGTTATAAGTATTTAAAGTTTAGATTGGCAGAGTGGAGTGGTACGGGGTTACCCCGCAAAATGTTTGACTACTACTCTCTGTCTGCTTGTCTAAACTTTAAATACTTATAACTCATAAACTACTAGCCCCAAATTCGATTTCTATGTATCAAAATACTTAGAAAAATATTCTGCTTTGGAATATGAAATTAAAACTCTATGTTGTCATTCAAAAAAGTAAAAACATAAAAAAATGGTAAGGATAAAAAATATAATTTTTTAATAAAAACGTTGGTTTTTTAACAACTTGAAACCATGTAAAAAAATTTTTTTTAAAAAGTCAATACTTTTTGAAATAATGAGGGTTTTATGATAAATCAATCGCCCTGTATATATATATATATATATAAATATATATTATAGATAAATTCAATATAATACTTAATATAAATTCATTTTTATTTTTTAATTATTCAAATTTTACTTTTTTTCACTGTACATATTATATTGTATATTATTCATTTTTAATATATATTTAATGGCATGGACACGCATAAATAACGACTGAAAAGTTTATTTAGTTCAATAGCTGAAAAAATATTATCTTTATTTCTAAATAATATGATATTGTTATTTATTCGATTTGACACGGGATGGAATTGGTATATCTATTTTAAAAACCCCGGATGGAACTAGTATATCTTTAAATATTGCTTTTTTATATTTGGGACGGAACTCGGATGCAGGCTTTTGGGGTCTGGAAAAGAAGATTTCCAGTATTATCACTTGGTTCGTAGTTATATTTGTAATAAAATTAATTGTTGTCTAAAAATATATTTAATTTTAGGTATGCAATTACAACTAAAAACTGTGCAGGCAATAATAGTGGCAACAGCAATTTTGCACAATATATGTCGCGATATGAATGAGGATTTACCTGAAGACAATTCTGATGATGTCTTAAATCAGTTAAATGAAGCAGAAGACATGACTGAAGCAGTCCATCATCATGATGATAATGGTGAAGACACAATCACCAGAAATTCACTACTTCACAATTCTGTGGTTGGGAGCCAAAAGCTGGTATGTGAAAAGAGTAAACTTTTCAGGAAAGCAATTTCAAAATTTTATAAAACCATAAAATACATCATTTCCAACTTATGAATCACCATTGCGTGCTACAAATTATATTTTTATACATTTCGTAGATCATGTACATACGATACAAATTACATTTTGATGATGTTTAAAAAAAATGTATTTAATATACTTTTCAATACATTTAGATAATACCAACGTAGTTATCATATTTTGGTACAATTTTTGAGGTAGGCAATTAACATAACACATTTTGACAATTTAACTTTATTCAACTTAATCCTTTTTATACTTAATAAAATATATATGTAACCTAATATTAATAATAATAATAATAAAATAAAATTATAAGTGTGCCATACAAAATAAAAATAAATTATTAAAATCTTTTTAGTAATACCATAAAAAAAAAAAATTAAATATCAGAAAAAATATATAGTCCATAACTAATAAAATATTATAATACAATATTATATTTCATAACAATTAATAAAACTTATTCATTATGGACTCCATGGTAAAAAGGGTGGTCTAATCATTGGTAATAAACTTAGGAGATTTTTTTTTCTGTGTCGATAGGGTTAGGTTTATTATAGTCCTGTGGAAGTATGACTTGAGATACATTAGTTGGTTCTTTTCCAGAACTTGTTTTAACTGTTATCTTACGGATGTCTAATTTTCTAAATGGAGCTTCTGCATTTAATGAATTTTTGAATTGAATAATACCAAAAGACTTGTCATACCTCAACCACGATATTTTCAACCAATTAATTTTATCTTTGTTCTCATTTATGTTTCTTTTAATCAGAGTACCTGATAAAAGTGCTGAAATTTTTTTTAAATGTTCCATTTCAATTTCCACAACTTTTAATGAAATTTTCCCTCTGACATTCCGAACAAAGTTATACCAGTCAATAGGTATTGAAATTTCGCAGTCTGATAGTTTTTTAGCTTTTTCAATTCTCGAGTGATCAGAGTCACACTCTAAATGAGTATGACTTGGAACAAGAAATTTCTGGTCTATGATTTGTAGAGTTGGATGATTTTTGATTGCTAACATAAACATTATAGCGACATTAATGTTCCGATTTTGACCTGCACATGTGTCTGAGTATGTAATTAAATGATTAATAGAATTTGGTATTTTTTCCATAATATGCTTATATAAAATTGAACCAATTTCATTAGATCCGTGGCCAGCCAATCCTTCATGCCACATGTAGCAATAAGATTCTTTTGATTCAATATCCCTAATTGTTTCGTTGTAAGTCCACAGCTGCCTTTTATAAAAAACTACATTTGTATTAAGGTCAGGAGTAGGTAGACACTGTTGCAAATCAAATACAATTATTTTGAGTGCTGGAGTTGTATTTAAAAATGCTTTGTCTTCTTGTTTTGATTTATATGCAGAATCAAACATGTTTTTATGAATATTATTTCTTTCAGTAAGAAGTTCTAATTCTTCCCCATTTAAATATTTGGATTTTATATTAAATTCATCACATGTTTTACAGGTGTCAACATATGGCAATTTAAACTTTGACCCTGTTTCTCCAAAAACATCTCTATATAGCCAATTTGATGGACAATCCTTACCATTACTTGCACATTGTTCTTTATATAAATCATACATTTTTTGAATGTTTAAATTAGGCGACAAATGTAATAAACTAGTGTTTTTTCTCGAATAATGGCTCTCATATGCAGAAGTACTTTTGATATGTAAAATAATGTTTGCTCTCTCTTCTTGTAGAAAATTGTGTGATTTGTGAGTACCTGTACCTGATTTAGGTGATATTCCTGGGATTGAAGCTTTTTTTGTATCATTACATCAACTCTTCCACGCCCTATTCCATAAATATTTTGAAACATTTTCTTACAAACTACCAATATTTTACCATTTACTTGAAGATGATATTTCACTGTAATAAGTCTATCATGTGTGCCTAGTTTGTGGTAGTGATTTTCTATTAAAAGTAGTTGTTCTTTTTATCTTCAATTTGAATAGCATCCATTAAAATTTGGTCTTGTGAGGCTTAAAAACTTTCTTAGTTTTAATTTTACTCTTTCGATCTTCATGCTCTTCTCCAAGTTGCTTACGGTTATTCATACATTTCCGTTTACCTCCTATGTACCTCATCTGTTTATTATTTGTAATAACTTCAATATTTTTTTTTTTTATTATTTAAATAAGGCTTCAACTCCTGAGGTTATTAGCCTGTAACAATTACAAAATAGTGGTAATAGAGTATTGGTCTTAAAACTATGGGGATACATTATGTTTAACAATAGAGGGAGTTTATAGAATATATGTACATTTAGTTATTTTTCTAAATTAGTTTTGCTAAGCCTGTGTTTTTGAAAAAATTGTATATGTTTCAATATTTTTATTAGTAGTATTACAGTGTATAATAATATTTTTGTTATCAAGAAGCAGCACATTATCTTGTGATATTACCTACATTACTACAGCTAGGAATAAGCTGAATACTACTTGCTTCTTCAGTTTCATTTGGCATTGGCTGATTACTTGTACTACATGTGCTATCTATTAGTAAAAAAAAAATTTTATTTTTTGTAAAATATAATACTTTAGTTGTGACCCATGGCTGTAGAGTTCTTATATGTAAATGTTTTAATGGGCATACGTAAACTGCGCCCAAATGACCTTTTTTTTTGTAAACTGCGCCCGAATTTTTATCTATGTTGAAAAGGTATAGTGTAAACTGCGCCCGACTTATTAACTTATTAAAGTTTCTATGTTTTTCTACACTTTTTCATTCATTCATATCTTCAATTTCTTCAGATAAAAATATTTTGTTACATTATGTTATTGTAATACAATATGTATGTAAAAATAAAGATAAATGGATAAAATAAATAGTCATTGATTTCTAAATATTTTTAAAAAAAAAGTATAACTTAAACATAGCTAAACCATATTCTTATATTCAAATTGTTCATTTAATATATTTTTTTTTAATTTGTAGGTATTGTTAATTATACAACAAAAATTTAAAATAATATTCAATGTTATATTTTAGATGATTTAGATTTTGAATATGATAAAAGAATCGAAAAGACAACTTTAGGAGAATCATCTAAAAGAAAACTTAATTTTGATGAATCACCACCACTTATTAATTATTATCAATCAAATAGCCAAGCAAACTTTAATATAACACCAGAACCTACTGAATTGCAATCTGCCTCTATTGAAGATATGGTTATAGTAGTTGCTGGTAAAGTTTTATTTTAATTTCATTATATTTTATTTTTTACATAAAAAAAATATTTTTGGTGAGCCTGTGATTAAATATTGCATGTTTTGTTTTTAAAGATAATACTGATGCTATCCACAATGTTGAAGGCACATTTGATAACATTATTAGGACAACAGCTTCACCTTTTAAAGTGACAAATATCAATGATTCAACTACAAAGGAAAAAACTGAACCGTATAATATTCCACTGCAATTAACACCAGCTAATTTGCAATCTTTCACAAGTGATTCTTTAATTGGTAAGTACTCATGAATTGAATTTTATAGTAGGTACATGTAATTAAAAAAAGTATCCAAAAAAAAAATTTTTTCAGACAAAGTAAATAAAATTTATCGTACAACCTTAAACATGGTATGAAATAAAATCAACGCATGAAAAAATCGAAAAGTTGGAGACAAATATATTTATGATAAGTAATAACCATATGAAAGCACATATTGATGAAAACAATTCTTTTGATTCCATGAATACGTTTGAATTTATGATGTCTGTTTTACCATTAACAAATGAAGAAAGTTTAATAACATTTGAAAAGCATCTTTTAGATAACTAAATAGATTAGATACTATATCTATAATTAATAATCTCTCTAATCTATAATTAGATACTATAATTTAAAAAAAAAATAGCAAGTTATAAAATTATAAAATGTATTAATATAAATATAAATTATATTATACAATTAATAAAAGCTTTCTTTAGGCGTCTGAGTTATCACGTTTAGTAAGGAGTACTATTCAAAGTACTACTCGTGCTATATTAAGATATTTATTTGACGATTCATTTTTACAAAACTATAGTTACAAAGGGCAAAAAAATATTCTCAACTTTAGCCATTTGTTCACTGATTTTTGGTAAGTATGTTTGTTATTATCACAGAGTAAACCACTAACCAAACTTTTGAGCAACCGATTACAGATTTCCTAAGATAATGATTTAAATCAATTTTCTAATTTTCCCATTTATTTTTGCTTGTTTCCGATCAATTTTATTATGAATCTTACAACAAAATTGGTCTAAGAATATTTGTTTTAAAAAAATTATGTAAATTGATGAAATAAATAATTTTGATTGAATAGGTATAAACACAATATAATAGTTTGTTAAAATTAATATTGGTTCATAAATTGCTATTTAGTGTAGCATAAGTGTAAACATAGCTACATATGTATATAAACACAAATACTTAATCTCATTACATTAAAACAATGTAAAGTTAATTAATTAATTATAATATATTATGATTGTGTTGATGTATTCTGTGACTAAACAAAAAAATAAAATAATTAAAAAATACAAATTTTTTTCACAAACATTTCTTATTATTTCCAATGGATTATTCACAGATTTCTTACAGTTGTTTACCCCAATGATATAGTAGTCTTAGTTCTGGAACTTAATCTTATTTTACCAATTGTTAAAAAATGGTATATAAGTAAAAACTGGTGGATGTTGACGGATAGGAAATCCTTGTTAGTCACACTTAAGAACTATAAACTATTAGTAGCTTCATAATTTAACTGTATTAATATTAATTTTCTTTTAGTTGTCAGTAGTTAGTTTTAAATAATAATAATAATAATAAATAAGTTTATTCTGCCAATATATCATATAACAACATAAAATAATACAATTAATAAAAAAAAGGATAATAAAATAAAGTCAAAATAATATATTGACTCACTTCTAAAAAGCTAAAAGCTTGTGCTTAGAAGTGAGAGTTTCTTATAGTATTAAATAATAACAGAATTATTTTAAATTATTTAACAGTATAACAGTACAAAATCCAATTACAAATTACAATAACAAATTTACAAATCATAATTAAGTGTAACATTATCAAACTGGTTAAGCTTAATATATAATTTTAATGAGTTAATATTATTAAAATTCATAAGATTTAAACTTAATTTACGACACAACAATGTGCATTTGTAAATAGTACTCTGTGAAGTTACTGTCTTATAAAATCTAATAGAATTAATATTAGAATGACACTTATTTCTAGTATTATAATTATGCTCTATGGTATTCAAACAATGTCTATATTTATAAATAAGTAAAAGCAAAGATTTATAATATAATATTGATATAGGTTGAACATTAAAATCAATATATAGTTATATATTTTGTTGGATACAAAAAAGGCTTTGAGATAATAAGTTTTATTAAACTATTGATAGTTGTAAATAAAGGAGTCAAAAAATCTTTATAAGTACCACCCCAAAAGGGTAATCCATAATAAACTAAGGACTGAACTAAAGATATGTACATAATTCTCAAATGTTTAAAATCTAAAACATATTTTAAGCTTTTAAAGTTATAAAATAACTTCCTAATGGTATTAACCAATTTATCTATATGATAATTCCATTTAAGTTTATCATCAAATATTAACCCTAAATATTTAATATGATTTACTCTTTGAATATGTTGACGATTACAGGATACAATTTTGTTTTTACAATTTAAGGAATGCGGACCAATGACAAGATTATTTAATGTAAATGAATTAGGTCTAAGATTAAATAATATATAATTAGATTTTTTAAGATTTAACTCTAAGAAATTATTATCATACCAATTTTATACACTATCTAATGAGAAATTAACTTCATTAAATAGGACTTCAATACTTTTATTATCAAAAAGCATAATCGTATCATCAGCAAAACTATAAATATCACCTTTTATAGAAATATTAAGAAGGCCATTGACATAAATATTGAACAGTAAAGGGCCTAATAGAGAACCCTGTGGAACACCAATTGAAATATTACTTAAATTACTATATTCATTATTAACCCTGACTATTTGAGTTCTATCGCTTAGGTATGACTTGATTAATTTTAAGTTTATATTAATTACCTCTTATCCCAGCATAGTGTAACTTTCTTATAATAGATCTAGATTTACAGTGTCATATGCCTTTTTTATATCAATAAAAACACCTATTACATAATTAATTTAATTAATATTATCATAAATATAATTAGTAATATGAAATAAAGCGTCATTAGTGGATAATCCCTCCCTAAAATCAAATTGCTTAGCCGAAAAAAATTTATATTTATTTAAAAAATTGACCATTCTGACTTTAATACATTTTTCTAATATTTTTGAAATTGATATGGTTAAAGAAATTGGTCTATAGTTCTCAGGTAAGCCTTTATCACCAGATTTAAATATTGGGATTACCACAGCTTTTTTAAAGGCAAGAGGAAATATACCAGACACATCTACTTTGTTAAATATAATTGCTAAAGGTTTAGAAATAGATGCAGAAGTTTTTTTTAAAACCTTATTTGATAAGTTGTTTTCATAAAAAGAACTATGATCTTTAATCTTAAGTATAAACTTTATAATTTCATCATGATGAGTGATAGGAGTAAAAAATAAACTTTCATAGATATAGCACCCCTTATTTAAGTCATGAAAACTTCCATTAGAATAATTTTTATTTAATATATTATCATAGATATTCTTCCCTACTGAGGAAAAGTAATTATTAAAAATGTTAGAAATAATTTTATTATCAGATATTTTTATACCTTCATTGTTTATTAAAGAATGTACTGTAGTTTTGGAATTATTTGATGAGTTATTAGTTACATATTTAATTGTTTCCCAAAGTTTTTTGACATTGCCTTTATTATTATATATTATATTATGATAATACATACTTTTGGCTTTCTTAATCAAAATATTAAGTAAGTTTCTAAATTTATTATACTTAGAAATTAATGTAATATTATTTGGATTTTAAATTTTTTGACCATACATTTTTTCTCTGTGTCTGATAGAAACAATGATTCCTTTTGTTATCCATGGTTTAAGTTTGTAGTTATAAGAATTAAATTTTCTAGAAATTTTTTTAGTAGAATTAGCTATACATAAATCAATCTTGTTCATAAAATTGGTAACATCAATATCAATGTCATTACTACTTAATATAATATCCCAATTTAAATTATTAATACTTAAATTTAATTTATCAAAATCAATAACTGATAAAACTTTATTAGTATTAATACAATTTCTATGCTGTAAAAGAATATCATTTACATTAAAAGTTAAGATTATACTAAAATGATCTGTAATTGAAAAAAGATAAACATAATAATGAATATTAACTGGTAAAATTATTTTAACAAAGAAATGATCATACACAAAGCAGAAGTATTAGTTTGTCTAGTTACATTATTAATGCATGAATAAAAACCAAAACCAGCAAAAATATTCAAATAATCAATAACTTTTAGATTATTACTCTTTAGGATATCAATATTAAAATCACCACAAACAATATGATTTATAAAATCAGAATTTTGTGTCAAATAATTATATAAAGAAGATAAAAAAGCATCAATATTATCAGAAGGGGATCTGTTGATCTGTAACAACCAGTAACAATATACTCTATGCCATTAATATCAAAATGTACTTCTAGTGAATTAACATTAGACATTAGGTTGATACAAACATTTTAACTTGATAACTATTCTTAATGAAAAGAGTAACACCATCAGACTTATTGTTTACACCAAGAGAATTAAAAGTTTGATAACCATTAATACAAAAATTTACATCATTTAAAAGCCAAGTTTCATATAAAACAACAATATCAAAATTTACCACTGAAGTACTTAATAATACCAACAATTCATCAAAATTACACTTAATACTACTTATATTCATAGCATATATGGAAAATTTATTATTACCTATATTTAATGAATTTAAATCAGTAATATTTAATGATACAATTGAATTAACCTGATTAATATCAGATATACAAAATTGAATATCATTATTCATTAAATAATAAAGTATATACAAAATGCGAAATCAAAAACAACATAATTACTGTATTTTCATTGGCTATATGCCTATATCACCTAGTTCTCTTATACGAAAAACTTTAGATTGGTTATCCTTACGTACTAAGATATCACCTTCATTTATCCAAACATATTTGTACAATTTTTCTCTTGCAGCTTCTTTTGTTTTGAATAATAGATGTCTTCTAACCTTGGTTATATGTTCATTGATGAAAATTCGCACAGTGCTGGACCAATTTGCATTAATTTGCTTGGCAAATAAATCACGATTTCTTTTACATTTTGTGACGTGATTTGACTTCATATCTTTATGACTTAACCATACGAGTATTTTTGAAAATTGATTATTTTTAATAGGAACTCTTACTGCTTTTTCCACTTGAATTGTGACATTAAGGGCGGGTTGCATAAAGAACAGTCTGTAAATTTGTTACCAGCCCTGTAATTTACTGGCTCTATAAGGTTTTTAATGATTGTGTAAACTATTCTCGGGTTGCATAAAGAAATATAAAATTATTAATAACCGTGGTTACCAAATAAATTAAACCATATTAAACCAAAAAATTGTGCGTAACCGCGTAGGTATATTAACTTAAAAATATTTTTTATTCTTTAATAATCGCAAAAACTAAAAAATATATAATATAAATTGAATATTGATAATCTTTGATAGTAAAACTTGTTTATCTTATCATAATAATAATATTATATTATTTTAACCGATCTGTAATTAGTTACAGAGCCCAAATCGGATCTGCAGTTACAGGTCCGGTAGCCGATAATTTACAGAGCCGGTAACTTTACCGAGCGTTCAAGCAACACCTAATTTTATTTACAGATCCATTAACGTACTTACAGATCTGTAAGTAGTTACAGAACGTTTATGTAACCCGCCCTAAGTTTGGTGGCAATTTCCTCAGCGATCTTGGTACAGTCTTCATCTTTAGAAGTAGGTATTCCGGATATTTCAACCATTTTTTCAAGTGATTTTTGCTCAATATCATCAACTTTTTGTTTTAAAAGATTTACCTCAGTTAATAAGTTTCTGTTAATATCCGAGATTTTATGGTTCTCTTCTCTTAATTCCTTCATTTCATTAAGTAATTTGGAAACAGTATTATTGAACTCATCAAATTTGTTGCCCATAAAATTGACGGAATCAGCTAAGCCTTGTAAGGTAACATTATGTTTATAAGTATTTATACCTGATTCAGAATTAATTTTACAATCCGAGCAGACGAGCCTAGATTTACTATTTTTCGACAATCTATTAAATGTTGTTTCATTATAGCCCTGGCAGTAATAATGAAATTCTTTTTTACATGGAGAACAGTTTAAACAACCATCCTTAATAATGGTATCAAAACATTTATTACAATTCATGATTGTTATTTCGGTTTGTATAATAGTAAACGAACGTTGTACCCAATACAATCGGAAAAAAAAAATAATAATAACCAAACACAGATAAGCGACTAAACCGTCAATATCAAGTTGACTGCCATGAAGACCATTATTGGTACTCATTAGTTTTGTTATCTACGCCATACTATTTTTAAGTTATTTGTCACTCACGCTTTGAGTACCAATCCTGGTATTCACTTAACTTATTTCTCAGGCATTGAATGCCAAAATTGGTACTCACTTTTAACATGTGTTAAACTATTGAAGACCGTATTTGGTACTCAATTTAGCCATTGAAATGAAAAGTACAGAAAAAATTCTATAAAATGATGTTAATAGCAAAGTTTAATTTAAATTTAATTGGATTTTACAATAATTTACATGAATGGGTCTTAAAAAAACATTCTAGACAAAAATATTTTAAACACTTGGTACATTTAGTCTGAACTCTACGTGTAATCTTTTGAGCATGTTGTCTTCCACCTTGTTCAGCCATTTCTTTGTAATTGATGTAATTTGATCAAAATCACACTAGGATGGCGACGATACTAAAGCCTTCACTGCTGTTGTCCCGACAATATTGTGATATAATGATATTTATCAGTTTACAAGGAAAACTTCATATTATAGTCTATTTTAAGTCGATATACGCACATGCACGTGGCCATAACGTAATCGGGAGTAGGAATTTATGATATAATATTTATTGAATACCTAAAATGGTACTCACTCCGATTTTTATTTTTTTTTTTATTTATAATCAGTAGTATAATAATAAATGATTACGACAAAAATATTATTAGATTTCTCTGAAAAATACCCAAGGCCCACATGATAAATCTGTAAAATTTGCCTTGGCGTAGTTATAAGTATTGTTGAATACCAATTATGGTACTCACGGCGCTAAGAACCATTATAATAAAAATGGCTCGGCAGTCAACTTGATATAAAGTATAAACGACCGTACTGTTCGGCTGTTAATCGGAAACTGAAAAATACAGATAGAAAATTTAGTTATCATTTTCTCTTAAAAATATGTTTCAGAATCAATTAAAAGTATTGCAAAATTTCAAAACTACAACACAATAGGTAGATGTAGAAAAATCAATAAAAATTTTTATTGCAGGTGCTAAATTCCGTGAACAAAGCAAACTATCAAAGACCAACAACAACACAGTCATATAATAAACAAAATATAAATATTTATAGTACACACTTTTTTAAAATTACCTGTAATAAATAAAACAGAATATAGTTAAAATTTCTTGTGTTATTTTTCATTATAATTTCCTAACTTTATCTGTGTACTGTGATTATTTAAATGATCATAGCAATAATGAGTTGGTATATAGAATTGTTTTTAAAATATGTGTATAGGTAAAAAGCCAAAATTACATGTTTATGAAGGGTATATTATATTGATAGTCATAGGGATGAGACAGGTACTAAAATTGATCAAAATGTTATTAAATCAAATTTGTTAAAGTATTTAATGAATTTGAGAATTGGTAACTAATTTGATTTTTTTTAAATTATAATATTTTAATGATGGTATCTACTCGTATTTATTAAAAAAATATGACTTTTTTAATGATTTTATTATGATACTAATAAAACAATAATAAATTATTCAGTTAAAATCAAAAAAAGTATATTTTATAAATAATATTTAATAATATTTATTGATCATAAAATTTAAAATAATTTAATTATGTAATTCTGGCGGCCAAATAGCGTTTTATTTTTAAAACATTTTTTTAATCAAAAATTGATGAAATAAAAACATTTACTAAATAATAACTGTTTGTGCACCAAGCAAGACCGCCCTGCTAGTTCAACATATGTGAGGTTGGTCATACTGGGCGAGGACGCAACCTCCACTCTCCCCCGTTACAGCTCGGACAGCGGCCGGCTCGCGAAATTTTAAAACATGCTACGTCTGATCATTTAACCCACGGTCTTAGAATAATAGGTCTGCAAAGGCGACGCTTGAATGGTGTTTTTATTACGGTAAAAATCCGGATCTAGCGCAGTGCTGCGCTCTAGTAGTTTATTATACGGACGCTGATTTATGGAAGTATATAATAGATGGTGCACTAAGCACTTGAATTATAGATATACCTTTTTTGGATGAAAGACATCAAAATAAATACGTACAATTTAAGTAAATATATTATATATTCTTTATTATAATTTATAGGTTATACCATGGTCTTAAAATAATATAATTGAAACGTAAACCATACGAGTAAAACTAAACAAAATGTATTAAGCTCAATAATATAATTTATTAAATTAGGAATTTTAAAAGTTTTCTTAGTTACTATATTTATGATAGTTTTAATTCATTTAAAATGCCCCAGTTATGTTATTTATGTAAAAAAAGTACCGAAGGTATCACGAGTTTTGTGGTGACTAGTAAAAGACTAGAAACTTGGAAAAATGTTTTTCAAGGATTAAGTGTCGGACAGAGAATCTGTGAAAAACATTTTTCATCAGCAGATATTGTTAAAGAAAAAATTGTGAAAGATTCTACTGGCAATATTTTGATTAAGGTAAAAATTCTATAATTAAAAGTTAAAATATATTATAATTTTTTTAAATCTTAGGAAAAATATAAACATGCTATTATTAAGCAAGGAGCTATTCCCTGTGTGAATAATGTATTTTCTTCTTTCGAAGAATTCCATAAAGGTACAGATGATGACATATTGGCTACTCCACTGTCTCCACTTGTTATACCTGTAATGGTAATAATGTATTAATATAAATAAGTTATTAGTTAAGATTACCTAAGTAAATTCCTTCAGCGAGAAACTATAAAAACAAATGCTAAAAAAAAAAACTGTCTAAACTTTGTACCTCATAATATATATATATATAATACCTCGGCAAATTTTATTTTATAACTATATACCTATCTTGCTTGACATAATAATTTTTATTTTACATCTGCACCTATGCAAAAAGTCCTATAACAAAAGTATTTAAAGTACCTAGCAACAAAGTACCGGCACAAGCTACACACAAATTATTTTATACATTTAGTATTTACATAATATATTATTTTTAATTACTATTTTAAGACTATAAATAATTGATATTTATATAATATATATTATTATATTAATATTATAATATAATATATTACTATACATAATTGATTTGCTTAGTGCACCATCTAGTTTTAAACAATAAATATATAAACTAGCGTCGGATTTAAAATTAAATCACTAGAGCGCAGCAAAACGCTAGATCCGAATTTTTAGTGCGATATCGACCACAGTTTTTTGTATAGATAACTCTTGAGTTGCATGGGCCTGATTTAACCAAAGGACAAAGATCTGCGCATGCGTGTGGACATAGTTATTTTTCAAGTCGGATGATCATGAAAATAATATGTGATCATTGGTCTGATATCATATTATTATTATCATTATAATGTAATAGAGTGTGGAGTGTGATAAGAACTAAGTGGTACAGGGTAGTTGTCAGAAAAATGATAAGAATGTTTAACCACGATTTATACCAGTGAACCAGCAGTGATAACAACGTGAAAAAAATCATATAGCCATATGTAGGCTGTAATTATTATTGTGATGATTTTTTTTCACGTTGTTATCACTGCTGGTTCACCGGTATAAATCGTGGTTAAACATTCTTATCATTTTTCTGACAACTACCCTGTACCACTTAGTTCTTATCACACTGATGTCTAGACATCACTGATGACAAAATCTTTATAATATAAAATATTTAAAATGTTTTTACTTTTTAGCACTATACGTCTATAACCTATACCTCAGATTAAATAAAATTATGCAATAAATAATACATTTTTTAATACATTTAACAATTGTGGAATTTCTGAAAGTTAAAGAATTATTAAAATTGAATTTTTAGATTTTACTAGATGGACTCGACATAAAATGAATTTGTTTTGAACTTAACCATCCAAATTATCATCAGCAAATTAGCCGTGTTGTTTAGAACCTATAACAGAAAAAAAAAATTCTTAAAAATTTTAAATGTTGATTATGAAAGTCGAAAAAAAATGTTAACGGGTACCAATGAGTGATAGCAATAATATGTCTCTCATTCTTCATAAATATAGCATATTTGTACATATTAAATACTATATAACATGGAAATGGAGGTAAAATTTAGAGTAAAATTAATTTTTATTACTGAAGATCCCCTAAGTAGAAGTCATAGTATAACATGGAGTAAAATAAGTTTTTATTACTGGAAATTTCCTATGTAGAAATCATAGTGACCTTTTCATAGTTAATCATAAAATATAACGAGTGGTATATAGTTAGTACCACCCAAATCCATTTTAATTTTACAAGGTTGGCAACACCCTTGTTGTCGTATAACCATTATATTTAACTGCCGGGTAACCACTCTTATAATTTTTCTGACAACTACCATTTTCCGAGAACTAAGAAGTGTTAAAAGTTATTGAAATAATTAATTATTATACATTCAATTATTATTTATTAAGTTTTTCAAGTGACAAGTTGTTGTATGGACTATGGACCGTTGTAAACGTATTGTTAATGGTTAAGACGTAGGAAAATTCGGCAGTAAAAACACTAAAAACATGCTTTTGAGTAGTATATATTTGCCGATCCTGGCACCACCACCACCAAACCACCACCACCACCACCACAACCACCTCTCCTACTCACCGCCTGGCCAATGGTGCTGAAGCCGGTACACCGCTCCCCGCCAGCACCAGCACCAACACCTCTCCTACTCACCACCCGGCCATAGGTGCCGCAACCAGTACACTGTTACAATAGTAAGTACTGTGTAAGTGTAATAATATATTAAGATATTTTTTACAACTATAATCAACTTTTTGGCAACAAATTGAATGTTAAATTTAAAAGCTAAAAATTAATTAATTAAAACTGATAATGATGATTCAATTTTAGTAAAATCATCTTATTAATTTCACTATAAATAATTTTCAGTTCAATTTATAATTAATTTTAATTAAACACAAATAATATTTAAGCACTAAAAAAAAGTTTCATTATAGGTAACATTACATTACATAGGTTTCATTACAGATAATATCTATACATTATTTATGTTTGATAATAGGTCAATTCACTCTAATATTTTAGCGAACAATACAAAATTGAAACAGCTAAAATTGCATTTTTTATATTAAGTGTTAAGAAAACAACGCAATATGCGGGTACGATGTCATCATGAGAGAAACATTATTGAGGAATCATTGATCACATTTTAAGTGATGATGAGAATCAATCTGAAATCGGGTACTTCCATTAAGGAACTGGAAAGAAACATTAAAATTTTGAGTGTGTTCAGGTAAATCATAACTATAATTTTATCAAAATATATACCAAACTATTATCAAAATAGAATCAAGATTTCTGAGTCAGATTACAATAATAGAAAAGCACATAAAACCTTAAATATTATGATGAATTTTGAAAATGCAATAGTGTATGAAAATTTAAAACATTTTCTTACAAAGAACAGTATACTTAAAATACACGGATTTGAAAAACAAATATGAAATGTGATAATAATAATTAAATATTATGAAGAAAATATCTGTAAAATTATTTAGTGAAAAATAAAACAAATTTACATTATTCCGTAGTAATAGCTTCTTTCTCTTTTCGCTTTTCAATTTTTTCCTTATTTTCAAGAACTTTAGCTAGTTTTTTTTTACATTTGCCATATAGTAATCGTAATTGGTCCATTCTACTCATTAACACAGGTATACGTTGTGCTGGTGTCGATTCTGGGTCTAAAACTGATAAGTTTCATGCTGTTGTAATGAAAGATTTTAATTATTATAATATATTAGGTACTCATCATGTGCCAGAAAAGTCCAATCACATATTCACATCATACATAATATGACATGCATTGTGATATTGATATGAATATAATATCAGCAATCGTCAACATTTTCAAATTTATTTTTTTCATTTAGAAATTCATAAAAGTTTTTCGGCACACGTGTCGTATGCTATCTACGGTCGATTTATGGTACCGCGAAAAAATAACCCCGGAAATTTAGACCCCGAAAAAATAACCCCTTAATATGAGTTTTTGTAAATTAATCTCAAATCAATACAAAATGTATAAAATATCTATTGTCCTATTACCTACGTACAATTGTTATGTTCCCACAAATAATATTAATTTTTAATTCAATGATAAATTATTGTATACCTACGATAAAAACGATTGAGAGCACGGTCTGTCTGTCATATCGATCAGATATACAATAACTATAGGTACAGTGACATATTATATTTTTATTTATATATTATTGACATTGTATTACAAATTTATACTTTATTACTTACAAATCATTTTTATAACAGGGTTATTTATTATGCAAATCTCGATTTATTAGTGTCATATTATGCTATCTACATTACTAAAGTTATCTACATATTTTCTCATCCTATTTTTAATACGTTAGATTCATTGATAATTAAGATAATGATGGTAATACTAATACTACAGATACTTCCGAGGATAATTCTAACGAAGAAAATCAAAACTATTATACTAATCGAAATTATGGCAGCCGAGTTCAAGGACCTTGGGTGTTTGGCATGACGAGCTGTTTGCGCGAAGATGGAATTTTGAACGCCATTTTTTTATAGTCAATAAGAGGGATCGAGACACATTATTACCGATAATAATTCAAGAAATAGAACCAGGATCAACAGTTCATTTAGATGAGTGGAGAGCATACAGTACATTAAAAAATCACGGTTTTCTTCACCAAACTGTTAACCATAGTAAGAACTTCATAGATCCGCATACAGGTGCTCAAACTCAAACAATTGAGTGTTTATGGAGACACCTAAAGGTCAATTACAATTTAAGATCACGAGTAGTGCAACAAACCTATACTCGATAGGCAATTACAGGAAGAATGGTGGCGTTCAGTCAATCCAACCAATACGTTTAAAGCTTTTTGAAAGACATAAAAGAAACATTTTTATAAATCTTTTATTATTTCAATGACAACTGTAAAACTACAAGTTCTAATAAAATTATTTAGGTAAGGTGAGAATACATTTTTTCACGTAAATAGCATACGACACGTGTACCAGTTTTTCTTTCGATTTCTAACATAAAACATTTTAATAGAAGATTCTTAAAATTTGTTTGCTTTAAATGAAATTATAAAACTACCAGAAAGTAACAAACATTTTTCATAAGCATTTAAATTAAAAATGTTTACAATATTAAAACTTCATCAGTAAATTAATGAATTTTTGATAATTTGCTTGTAATTCATAAATTAATAACGATCCACTTAAAATGTTCACCAAATGTAAAAACTACCATTTTCCATACACGATAAAATTTTATTTTTACAACCATGAAAAAAAATTTTCATTTTGTAAATTATTTTTCAAATAAAACTTCATAAAAGTTTTTATTTTCAAAGCTAATATTACACATTTTAATAGTTGATTCTCAATAAGTTATTTCGTGTTAATTGTTACACTATTATTCTTAGAAACTTAAAAACCTTATTTGTTCTTATTTGGTTAATCAACAAAATGGGTATTTTGAAAACTAAAATATGTTGGGGACATTTTGGTAACTTTTGAATTTTTGAAAAAATAAAATCTTATGCCGTTCAATCTGAATTTCTATGCTAGTTACAGTAAAAAATTGTATCTAAATCTATTGATTTTCCACAGAGATACTAAGGGTGATATGGGACTTTTGGGAAACTATGTATAACACATCAATTACAATGTCATGCTTGAAAACTACCATGAACTAAGATATATCTTAGTTCATGAAAACTACTGTACAGCAGGCGATACTAAATTGTCCACCTTTTTTTTTTTTTAATATGTATGAAAAAATATAAAAATTTGATGCACATTTAGTACAACACTATGTACTAGTTTTAATATATTATTTACTCTAATTTAAAGTAAATTAATATCTTGAATAACAACTGTTACAGAATTACATTTAATTAAAAGATTAACTTTAAAACTAACCTGGAACTCTAGAAGTTGTAGTAGTAGATTTACTGTGTTTCGATGATTTTTTATTACTGCTAATTTTTGGTACCTTTGCTTTTTCTGTGAATAGGTACATACAATAATAATATTATGCATTTTTAGAAACGTCTGAATGTATATAATATGCACTTACTTTTAACAACTTTTTCTGGTTCTATTCCAAGTTGTTGTTCATTTTTGGCTGAAGATTCATTAATACTTTTAGGATTTCTACTAGAAATCTCAGCCTCGTTGAGTATTACTTCATCTCTATAATTGTTGTCTTGTCTAGATCCAGAGAAATTATTAGTGTTAGTTTCATAAAAACTATATTTGCTTGTACTTGGTTTATTCATTGAATCAGAGAAACCTTTACTAGTACTAGGCTTATATATATCATATTCTGTAACTTTATGACTGTACTCTATATCTAAAGTGTTATTTTGATTATCTTCATTAACTGTTTCTTCTCTAAATTGAAAATCCAGTTGCTCCATAGTTTTTTCTTTTTCATATGTATCTTTTGCATTTTTGATTTTATAGTCAAAATGTTCAGGTGTATCATTATTTGAATAGATTTGGAATTTTTGGCCTTGTGCTTGTATGTGTCTATTGGAAAAATTATCTTCTTCGCAAACAACTACAAGATTATCATCCATTTGATAATCAGTTTCAATTTCATCATTTTCAATTATCATCAATTTAGATGCATCATCATCATCATAAATTGTATTTTCATTTGTCTTTGATGTACTAAAAATGTTATTTGGTTGTAATTTGGGTGATTTTATGAAAAAATTCAAAACTTTATCTTTTAAATTAGGTTCATTAATTTTAAGAACAATTTCATTCTGAAAATATTGCTCAGATTCTTCATTCTTGCCTTTTGAAGATTTAGAGACATGTTCTAGTTTATTACATTCAGATTTTTCACATGATCCAGATTTAGTTAATTGATTTTCTTCTTCATCTTCAGACAACAATGAGTAGCACATAATATTGGATGTTCCTACACTTGTTGTATACTCTATTGCAGATTTTTCGCATGATCCAGATTCAGTTAATTGATTTTCTTCTTCATCTTCAGACAACAATGAGTAGCACATAATATTGGATGTTCCTACACTTGTTGTATACTCTATTTCAGATTTTTCGCATGATCCAGATTCAGTTAATTGATTTTCTTCTTCATCTTCAGACAGCAATGAGTAACACATAATATTGGATGTTCCTACACTTGTTGTATATTCTAATTCAGATGTTTCGCATGATCCAGATCTAGATTTAGATAATTGATTTTCTTCTTCATCTTTAGACAGCAATGAGTAACACATAATATTGGATTTTCCTACACTTATTGTATTCTCTCTTCCTGTATGTGAATTATCTACAATATAAGTAAAAAGAAATATTATATATAAATATATTTTTATTTAAAATATACAAAAAAGTAGTCAATTCAGGATTTTTTAATTTCATAATGTAATATTATGATGGTTTTCTATTTGTTAATTAAGTAGGTTGGTTGAGCAGAAATGAATATGAGGGTAACTATGAATTCATCAAATTTTGTATTATAAAGCTCACAGAGGTCTGTGATAGGAGTTGGTTACTTAACTCGGAATAAATGTTTTACATTAAAAATGCGTTAGTGATTCACCAGACTAACATTTTAGCAAAATCTATATATATTACATCAATTTTGTAACTATCATCAAGGATACAGAATATTTTATTACAAAATATGATGTTGCATAATATATTTCAATGATCAGGACAAAAACCTTGTTGTTTGTACATGACTACAGGATTATTGATAGACAGTTGAATGGAGTTCAGCACATGCCATTTAAAGCACTTAAATGTGACTAAGAAATTCAACAGGTATATAATTAATGATCTATGAGTAATATCCTAATTTGATGTTAAGAGTTATAGAGTCAATTTTTAATTTTTAAAATTGACCAACGATAACTGCAGTGGTCGTTGCCGACTTTATTTTATAACTTACACAAAGTATAGGATAATTATGTATGTTATTTAGTTAGTGAAAAATTACTATAGCTTCATAAATTGAAAAATAAATAAATTACTAATATATTATAAAGCTCGGATTATAAAGAACTAAAGTGAAAAACAGCATAATATTGATAGCTCTCAGTTCAAATGTGCAGCTTAAACCATTTAAAGATATAGATTTAGGAAGATTATGCAATTTATGCAACTCTTATTACCTATTGAATGATTAAATTATTATGAAAATTGCAATAAACTCTAAATATTCTTTGATTATTATTAATTATTATAATGATTTGTTATTGTTGTATTAAATTATATAAAAAGTTATACAATAAAAACAAATTAAACTTTCATAAAAGTAATATATGTCCACAATGGGTGTATAATATTGACTCTGCTTGTAACTATTTATGTATTTTTATAAATATAACTTAATGTAATAATTTACACACCTATATTCAATAATGAATGATCATCCAAGGTTCTAGTTGGCGGAGCACTGCTAAAGGAAGATTTTTTCTTATGTGAATATGATTTGAGTGGAGCAACTGACCTTCTAATTCTACTAGTTGTAGATGGAGCCTTTTTTTGCTAAAAACAAAAATATTGAGATTTTTAGTCAGTGTTTGAATTTATGTCATTTTGTTTTAACTAGTATGATTAATAATATAAAAATATCCAAGTAGATAAATTAAGTTTGAATAAACTTATTGTATTACATTTTTTTTTTTTTTGTTCAATAATTTAAAAAAATTAAATATTGAATAAACTGATTCAATGAGTTAATATTTAAAGAATCTATTAATTTTTTTTTATTTTATGTATATTATATATTTATAATTTATATATTATATTACATATAATTAATCTACCTAACCTATCAAAAATGTATTGGAAATATTAAAACTCTTAGAAATAACACAGCATAAAAAATGTTTGATAGTTTTTGAACATTTTTTAAAATTTATTTTCAAAAAAATCATATTAATACAATTTTAGAATTAAACTGAATTTAAATTATTTATAACATATAATTTGATATGGTTATTACACTATAGCATTGTTTATAATGTTTATGTATAACATGCATAAACAAAATAATATTATTAAATACAATTAATTATGTTTTCGGGTCTTTAGTTTTTACATAATTAAACATTTAAGTTTTTTTTTTTAATTTTAAGAATTATGATCCATAATAATCATAATATACAAAATTAGCTATACATTTTATTAAAAACTGTTGATCTATGACTAAATGTATAAAGAATTTTTAATGAATGCTGCATTTGATAGAATTATTCAAATGGGATACACAATTTAAAATACAAAAGAATGTGTTAATATAATTAATGAAAAAATATTTTCAAATATTATAAATGATTAAAATTGAATGAATAAGTAATATTTTATAGGTTTAAATATCCATATTATCATTGACCAAAATAACAATGCAATTATGCATGCTAGTATGCTACCAATCCATGATCCATATCATTTAGAACTCATAATCTTAAATAACTAATGTTAACAAAAATTTAATTTATCATTATAATATGTAATCAAAGTAAGTTAGTAAGATTTAGTTTTAAAATAAAATATCTCTATAAGATTCTAGTATGAAAAACAGAATCTAAACATTTAAATTTAAGAAAATTATTTTACATCAAACATTTTCTATTGAATAATTTTTAATTATTATACATACTTTCGGAGAACTACTTTTTGAAGAATCTGTGTAATTATCAACTTCAAATTGTGGTTCCTGATCCTTAGTTTTACTAGAAACACGCGTTTCATCTATCCATTCGTCATAAAGTGAATTCCATCCATTATAGTGAACGTAATATTGTATTAGTCCTTCATTTTCACACACATTAATAACCTAAAATTGTATAGTGTTAATCAATTTTGCAATTTTATTGTTTTATAAAATACAATTTGTAATATAGGTATTACATTTAAGTATATATCAAAATATTAAGGTTATGGAATGATTAAAATAGGGTGGATAGGGAGTATACCAGCCTTGGTGACAATGAAACTTATCGCCGAAGGGACTGGTGGTTGCCACAGACCAGTCGCTTGCGGGTTATTATTAGGACTCGGAAGTTATATAAGCTAGAAAATTAAAACACTAATGTATTCATAATATTTTGGAGTTATAGGATTATGTGTTGTATAATAACACATTATCAATAGAAAATTATTTTGTTTACCTATTGTCGGACCTATTCAATTTTTATATTTTATGAAACAAAAAATAATATATTTTGTAATGTATTTGAATAACTTACTTCTGCATCATAAGTTGTGTCTTTTTTATCTCCATAGTATACAGCTATATTATCTCCAACAATCACTGATGAATCTTTATCAAACGGCACAATATTACTAAATAAACAAAATATAATACCAATATTAAATAATATGAATACACTCTATCCAGCGAGATAAAGTGCTGTGAGCCAATCATAATCCATTTTTCCAAACACCCTTTTATAAGGGAACTGGTTTGGATAGTAGATTGATGCAGAATCAATACTTTTTCTCACTGCGTAGAATATAGATTTATGTGCATTTTATGAACATACACTGGTGATGAAATTAAATTGTTCGAAGTGCTTTTTTCCTCTTTATCTATAAGATAGTTTAATGCTAATATTTTTGATTTAGTAGGTACAACTTCTTTGGTTTCTGGTTGCATAACTATCTTATAGGTATCCGCAAAATTTTCCATTACAACTTTCTCTTTTTTAGTAATATTTTGAACTGATTTTCCTAATTTTTTTAGAGTTTCTTTATTGAGTTTCATAAGTTTTTCTTTAGATTTAATATTTTTGGCTTTTTTTTCAATTCTTGCATAATTTTTATTTGTACCAGTTCTATTGACATTTCCTATAATGCTGCGACTATAATTACTGTATGTCCTTACTACCTTTGAATGGTTCAACATAGAACACTCAAAACTATGTAAATATCTGCAATGCAACACAATAAATTTATTGATTCTGTTCCAAATAAATAAAAATGAAAACAATAATTAAATGATTAATACTCAAGTACATACTATGTTTATATTTTATTCTAAAAATAAATAAATTAAAACTATTATTTGTCAAAATGTGTTAAACTGTATTGCTCGTTGAAATATAAAATATATTTTATAATAAGAATGTTACAGTATTAATGTAAATAATGAGTAGCAATGTATCATGTAATTTTTTTAAATACCTAATATAACTTATATAATAGTTATTTAACCTAGTATTTATAAATTGGTAGGATTATTAATGTATCATAAAAAAAATGCTTAAATTTGTAATCATGTTCATCTTACATCCTTATTTTTATAACTCAATGTTTCAAATAAACAACCATGATAATTTATCAAACATTTATTCTAAATCTTCTTTTATCATGCAAATATATATGAAAAAAAATCATTTAATTTTTCTGTCTGAGCTCAATTTTTTCTATAAATACAGGAAACAAATTTCTACACTAAAAATGCCGTTATGAATTCATGTTATTCACAAGTCAACTAACCACACCAGCATGTGTTATATCCTTCTTACAAATGTGTAAATAGCAAATTGTACATTCTGGATAATCAATTTAACTTTGTTATGATTAGTATTAGAGCAAATTAACCTATCATCAATTTTAAAAGTAAGAATGTTACCTAGAGAACCTCGTAGAATTTTTTTGTATTTTAATTTTTAAACAAATTATTAAAATATTAAAATTGTACATTGTTTGTTCATTTTAAGACATTCATAACTTACTTTAAAAGCAAAATATAAAAATACCCAATAGATAATATTTTTACTTTTAAATTTGATAATAGGTCAATTAGTTCCACTATTAATCATAACAGAGTTCAATCAATTATTCAAACTTACAATTTGTTCTGTTATGCATTTGTAAAACGTATATAATACATACGTGTGTGGCTTCTTCTTAATTGAGACATACAATGTAAAATAAAAATATCAAGATGATCTTTGTGTACATTTCTATTTTTTTTTACAATTTTATAGAAAACACCAAAAATTGGTGCTTCAAATATTTTATGTTGTCAATAATAAACTGAATTTAAAAAAAAAAATGTTATTTATTTTGTATCTAATTATAAGAATAATACTAAATTTTAAATATTATTAGAACATTTAAATAGCTACATAAAAGAAACAAACATTAATATAAGAATTTTATGTTACATAATATTTAATTAATAAAAATATATGTTTACAATAATTTATATTAGTATTATGATAATATTTATGGAAACATTTAAATAAAAATTATACTTAATCTTAAACTATCAAGAAACTAAAAAATATAATAATGATATAATATATATTATAATAAAAATAAAATTGAAAAGTATTTTTCTATATTTAGCAATTAATTAATTGAATATTAAACGAAAGTTATTTGACTTTTTACTGTTAAAAACATTTTGATTTGATGGTTAATGTTATTTTTAATCTTGACTAGAATATTAAATTATAAACAAATATACATACCGTTGATAGCAATATTTAACTAAAAAAAATGATTGTTCTTCATAACCAGCCTTATTTGTAACAAATGTCCATAGTTTACATTTATTTACTTTATTAAATCCTCCACAATTATTGACAACCTAAAAATAAATAAATATTATCAATTATTATTAAAGATCTATATTATCTATTAGAAAAGTGGTTGTAGTTTATAGATTATATTTGAAAATTTGAATAAAAAGCAAAGATTGTAAAAAAAAAAAAAACAAAGAACTTGATTCTTGACTGTCTTAATTGTTTTGCAGAAGTATAAAATAGAAATAGTATAGGTACATTTAATTGGATAGCACATTTACAATTTATTTTAAGAAGATAGGTACCTATCCGATATCAAAAGTATGTTGAAGTGTTTTTTTTTTTTTTTTTAATTGGAGTAATAACTAGTTGATGTATAAATTGGTAAGATTTCAATAGGTATATAAGGTCTAAAATAAAAATCACTGATGCAAGTAATGAAAAAAAAACTATAGTTATTTAATTTTATGTAAATATACCACAACAGGCTATTTATTCCCCTTATAATATCCTATAAAAGTATAATATTACCTATATCATTGCTTAACATAAATTAATTAAATTTTGTATCAAATACCTTAAATAGTTCATATAAATCAACATCAATGCCATTAATTGTTGGAACTTCATTAAGTGGAGTGCCACGATCATTCATAAATGTATACAGCTGTGCGATAAAGTGATCTTTTTCAGCCATCGATCCTTGGTCAGAAATCTTAAAATAATGTATTTAATACAAATTTTATAGTTAATCATTTATAATAAAAAGTAACAAAATAAAACATTTTTAGTAATTGTATTATCAAAAAATATTATTGTGCCTACAATTTTCAAAAAAATTTTAGCGATAAAATAAAATAACTAGTCCATGCCATTAATGTCACGATTATAGGTACAAATATATATTTAAGAAAAAAAAAACGATTGGCAACGTGTAAAACCTTTTAGATACCATTTCAAATACGAGTAGATCAAGAAGTTTGATAGGTTATTTATTGAACGATTAGCTATTTTTGCATTTTTAAATGTATTAAAATTAAGGTATTACTAATAAGTCAGATCTTAAGTCTAAGTCATATAAAATATAAAATTAATATTAGTACTTGAATTTTTATTTTGAAATATCTTAAAAACTTGACTGAAAAATAACTAATAAGTGTCTCAGGATAGAAATCAAGCGTCCCGTGCAAAGACGATTGTGTCATGTCCGAAACAATTATGTGAAACGAGTGGAAATTGATAGTCCCAAACACAACCGAAATGGAATAGGTTAGGTTTGTTCGAAACCAACCAAACGGAATCGTATGGATCGACGAATAATTAAATAAATATATATATATATATAATAATTAATAAACGCGTGAACGGCGTTTTACATCATTACCAGTATTTTATCTATCGTAGTAAAGGAAGCGGCGACGCAGACGAAAATTCGTTTCCGCGGCGAGCTGCAACTGCAAAGCTTTTAGGTGCGTTCACACTCCGCAGTCCGTGAAAGATGAACTTGATGACGACTTTCGAGTACTTCGGTCATTACTCTTAAGAGACTAGGATGCACAGATAACCTATGTAAGTATGTTGTGCCTGGTGGCCGGTTTTAACGTTGTAACCTTGTAACGCAGTCACTTGTTGGTCGGCGGTGACTGGCGGCGACTGGCGGCGACTGGCGGCGACTGGCGGCGACTGGTGGCGACTGGCGGTGACTGGCGACGAGATGTTATCCTGCCCATTTTCCATGACTAAAGATATTGATATTCCAGTGATATTCCTGCATTCTGGCGGTATTGATGAGAACCACTTAACACATTACTAAATAGCACGGCTATATACACGTATACATGTATATTGTATATACTCTGTGATATTTATACAATAAAAGAATAGGGTAATAAGCTGTTAATAAATTTAAAAAATAAGAATTTGCGGCCCGGAATGTAAGGGATTTTATAATTAATTATCATATTATATAATAGTATAATATATATATATATAATAAGACCCCTAGAAACCGCTGGATAAGGGTTCATATTATAGTCTATCCATTCTTTATTATCCAAGTATTAATACAACTTAGTGTAACGTGTAACCACCGAACTAATGAATACGCGGAATGCGTGAATGAATGAAAGTAGATTTTAAATCCATCCTGATGAAAACTATATTTATACATTTATACTTATAATAAGAATTGCCATGTATTTAGTTCAATGACTATACCATCGAGTAGGTAATAAGTAATAGAAACGATTGTTTGGTAATACACTCAAATATACAGTAACGTGCCCAGTGGAGAAGAGTTTAGGAGTTCCCAATATATATATATATAATAATTCCCTATATATTCTAGTTACCTCTCCAATTGTAAGATTTATTTGAATTAATTTCTTTATGTTGAAATAGGCTTTTGCGTCTGGGAAAAAAATGTCAAATTATCGAAAAACGTTACTTAGATTTTTTTATTTATGTACCAATACTAAAAAGTATCCCTCATCATAGCTTACGTACCTACCATAATTATTATGAATACCTATAAATATATATTTTTAATACAATTAAATAATGTATGTAGCTATTATGTACTTACTTCTAAGTGCTTTAATAAATTGGAACTAGTCCTTGGGTCTGCTGTCAGTAGTTTGGACGAAGTACAATATTTACAACGAACATTAAATTTTTGATACGTTTCAAAATCTTCTTTTAGATCAATTATTTTAAAAATGTGGTCATATTTTGACCAAGGTAGGCGATAGGTTTTACAAGTGACATCAGTGATCGAAGATTGACTATTGTCAATTTCGTTGAAATCTGCCATTACAATGTTTTTCGAATCAATTTTTTTACTTAAGAACAATGGAAAAGACGTTTAAGGAACAAAATCAGCGTCGCAACATAAAGACTATGTCGAATAGTGGCGGTCTGTGCGGAAAGTTGAACACAACACAACTCGCACACACACGCAATAATTTTATTATCGCATGTGGCATATATTATTAGCCATTAGTTTATTACTTATTATAGGGAAATCCCGAAATCATGATAATATCTTATCGCCTTCGCTGGCTCGTCGCTACAAAATTGGAAAATACGTAATGACATTACTGGCCAACGGCTAACTAAAAATAGTATAAAATAAAATAAAATAATAATAATATACATAGTGACTGTCATGGCAATACCACGTAACTGACATTTACCGAATTGTTTAGGAGGGACTTAAAACTAAATAAATTTTTTCACATTTGAGAAGCTAAAAATGTTTTAACTTATTTTTGCTAACATAGGTACTTACTTGTGATTTAACAATGTCTAATTTTTCGTTAAAATGCATTAATACCATTAAACACTGTAGTTACGAGTAATTTTTAATGAAATTGTAGATACTTGGTATTTTTCATAGTAGATGCGTGTTATTTACTACTCATAATTTGTAGATAATTGGCATTTTATAAAAAACATAAATATTTGGCACGTTATTAAATTTATTAATATTATGGAAGATAATATAATATAATATAATTCAATTATATTAATAGGTACAATAACATTAAAAAAATAACAAAATATAATTATAATTATTGTTCTTTTAGTACAATTATTCTTTATTTTTATTTCATTTTAGAATAATTTTATAACAGTTAATCACAGGTGAAATATGAATATTAAGTACATAATATAAAACTAAATTATGTTGCTATAGGTACCTAAAACCATATTGTAAAAACTATTTATTAAAATATTTGATTACATATTTTAATAATAAAAATAAACAATAACATTTTAAACACTTATTTTAGTGACTATAAAAAAAAACTTAAACAGTAACATAGGTACTAGGTAATATTTTCAGTACTGATTTTATATAATACAAACATATTTTAATAATATAAAATCATAAATAACATTATCCAACACTTACTTTGATGACTATAAAAAAATTAAAACAATAGCATAATATTTTCAATCCTGTTCTTATTAAAATCATATAAATAACATCAAACACTTACTTTAGTGACTATAAAGAATTAAAACAATAGCATTATAATAACAGTCTATGAACTAAGATATATCTTAGTTCATGTAACAGTCTTATTATATTTCAGTACAATTGGGCTTCTTGAGATTCTATGTAACTGCCAAAGAATACGGTTTCTTCATTTGACCCTGTTACATTCGTTTCCGTTTATAACACTGCATGGTTGCATAGCCTTGTTGTATTGCACTTATAGTTATAATACTCGTACTAATGGTCGTATTTAATTTCGTCCAAAACCGCAACAAATCAACTTTTATTTTTGGTGTATTCTTTAAAAAAAAAAAATAGGTATAAAAAATAAGATTAATTTCTTCTCTATAATTTTAACAAAATACGTTGAGGACACGAATAATTTAAAATTTATTTCACAATTTTTTTCATTTTTTTAGATAACTTTCTTTTTTCTATTTTGATTTTCAAACTTTATTCTAATTTTATATTCTTTGACAAATATAAGTCTTAACCAGTATTTGTATTGCAATATTTTGGTAAAGTAATCGTCTAAATAATCGTCTTGATGATATATTTTTGGATTGGAAAACAGTATAAAAATGTATGTAATTAATTTTGTATTTTGTATTACTTTGTTTTAGATCGTTTATTAATTCTTCTTTAAAACTAATTTTATAGTTAGCTTTATGTATCCTAAATCTTGTATTCGATTGTGTACCTATTAGATTGAATTACATCTATCAACTCATAATTGTCTGGTGTTCTTTCTAGTGAACAGTTAAAATAACTTTCTTCAATAAATAATGATTTATCTAATTTACAAAAGGGATTTCTATCAATATTTTTTAATGAGTTGTTTTCTTGTTTGAATAAGCTTTTATCTAACTTACAGAAGGGATTTTTATCTAACATTTTTAATGCAACTTGTTTTTTTATATTTTCTATTAAACAATCTTTTTTCATTTTACAAACATTGTTTATATCGTATTTTTTTGCTATTAACTTAAGCTCAGATACTTTCATTTTTTTAAATATAATATGATTCTGTGACTGCATTTTTTTTTTTTTTATATAAAAGAAATTGTTGTTTATTTTATTATATTATTAATGAATTTATTTTTTAATAACAAAATTTATTTTTGAGTAATGTTCTCTTTGGATATTTAATCCGACCTCTTTATGTGATTTTAATTTATTGTATAAATTTAAATTTTTTATATTATTTAATTAATTAATTTTTGTGAAATGTTCTCTTTGGATATATTATCTAACCTATTTATGTGATATTTGAATAGCAAATTATTGCTATAACATCTTAAATAAATATTTTTCCACATTCGCATATTTTAAAATCATTATTAACTGTGGTTTTCATACAAACCTTACACCATCTTTGGTTTTTAGTAAATTCATCAGGCATCTTTAAATCTTGACATCTTGGACATAAAAATACTTCCCCTGTTTTTAATGATGAAATTTGAAATTTTTTAAAAATATTTTCCATCTTAATGTCAATGCAACAATTTTTGATTTGTCAAAATTTATTAAAATGTAAGATTCCTGATAAGCTAAAATTTACAAAACATTGAACATACATGGCCATTATTTTTTTTTTTAATAAACGCTTAGAAGTTATTCTTCAATCCGATTTAAATTAACCACGACTAATCGATGCATACAGATGAAATGGTTGAATTAAAAATTTTTAATGATAATATTGTCTGAAAATGATAATTTGATTTTGTCAAACATTGGTTTTGCGTAAAATCCCGATTTTCATTATTTATTATCAAAATTACTAAATACCAAATAGTGTCACTTTTCTACTAGTAAAGATTTAATAAATTTTTGAAAAATGCATATTATTGTGAAATAATGATAAATATGTATTATAATATCTACGATATACGGTTGTCTAAATCAGTGTTTCTTAACCTGTGTTCAGCGGAACCCTATAGGGTTCTGAGAAAGTTTAAAATCACAAGAGAGAGAGACCTCCGGCTGCCGGTACTCTAAAGATAATTTTCAAAGGGGTTCCACATAAATAAACTTTAATTATTTGGTGTTCCGCGATATCAAAAAAAAAAAAATCAAAACACTGGTATACATGGTATATTTAATGTTCAAACATATGAGATTCCTTTTGCATGATGTTCACGAAAATCATAACAAGCCAACACGAGTATTTACGACAAAAATATTATATTTTAAATTATTATGTTATCTACGGTGCTACGATGGCAACGTAAAAGGCTGTCGAGGTAATTCTCCTTGGAAAAAGTAACATCCTATACATGGGACCCTGTTACGGGAGGTTCACGAATTTCATAACCAAACGCATACTACACTCGTTCAATTGAACAGACAATGAACAAAATATGGATTCAGAATATATATAATTTCTTTGTAAAATATTATACATTAGTACATTACACGTTCAAGATTAATTATTCACTGACCTGTTATGACGTCGAGAATCAGTAGAAGATGATATATAGTGGCATTTACTCGTATATTAAATGGTATGCTGAAACCAGTTTTCATGTATCGGCCAACGAGTACAGTATATTCATTGGACCCTGTTAATTCATTTCCGTTTAAATCACTACATGGTTACCTGGCATTGTTGTTTTGCCCCTAGAATACGGTCGAATTTAAGTTCATCTAAAAACGCTCAAAATCGACTTTTACTTTTGGTGTATTATTTTAAAAGTGCGAATGTGAATTTAGTTTTTATTCGCGATCCAAAGAACTAAAAAGATCCATTTTTTAATACTTAAGATTTAAAGAATTTTTGAAAATATATATTATTGTGAAATTATAACAAAAATGTATCATGATATCTACAATATACGGTCGTCTATAGTATACATGGTAATGACAGCAAGCTGCCTTAAAACTACATTTTTGAATTCTAGAACACCATTAACAAATAAAAGGTTTTTAAAGCTTGTAAAATAAACACTTACCAGCATCACTTAAACTGCAGGCTTTTTTTTTCGTTTCACATTCTCTAATTTTATTGTATCCAATGTTGAATATTCAAGTGCCCTCTTTGTTTTGTTTGTAGGAATATGATTTACTGCTATATAACAACAATATTTTAAATATAGTTAATTATTATTTATAATTTTGTATACTCTTACTATTTATAAAGTTATTTTATGATTTTGGAAATAAGAAAAATGAACCAGTTAATATCTCGTGAAGTATTAGGAATTTTAAAATAATTTTTTTTTTAAACTTTCTAGGTTTTACTATTTTACACTGTGTTACAATTTTCATAATTTTAACTACCTCCCTTATTAGATAAAACACTATCAACTTTAGATTTTCAAATGGTAATACCTATTTTTAATAACGAAAATCTATAAACATACTGAAAAAAATAATTTTAACGTTTACAGAATTTTATTTGAGTAATTAGTTTGCGACTTATTAATGCTTAAATATTCGTTCAATTTGCTGCTACTGGGCAATTTTACAAACCCAACAGTAAAAACCAGAAGTCAAAATGAAATTTTATCTCAATTTAACAATACCCATAACGGTCATTATCGATAATAACAAGATAGATAAACAATACCAATAAAAAAAAAAAAAAAAAAAAAAAAAAAAAGGTGTCTTATCATCACTCCCACCCGAACGCCAAGTGTCGGTGAACGACTAGCCAGCAGAAGCGCAGCTGTATCAGCTATAAAGTATAAAAATAACATTTTAACATTTTACACTTTACCATCATGGTTACAAAATATATCACTGGTTACTGATTCCTGGTATACGATCTTATCACGTATTAGTAGATAGACGATAATAAATGTCGGTAAACCGTTTCTGAAAACATGTGGTTAATCGTTATTCGTTAATGTTAGTTTTCCATTATCAAGTATGGAATATTAATTATAAATTAATTACTATTCTTTGACTGTTTAACCAAAGAAAACGTTTTAAGTAAATACTATGTTATGTCGTTATGTGTATTATTTAAAATATAAATTTAAAGGTTAAGCCAATTATTCCAATGCATACCATACCACGAATAATAATACGTATCTTAATTCGTGATGCATACCTGTTATATTTTTTGATCGTGTTTTAATGTTGTATTTTGGTTAACAAATTTGAATTTAATTAAAAATATACCTCTTTCCAATCAGTAATATTATAAGGTATTTGGGAATCAGATTTCGTACTTTGCCGACACCTTATTTGTATAATTTATTGGTAAGTTCAATCCAAATTTAATATATTAGAATTTTATTAATTTTTTTATTAAATGATTTATACATATTATTGACAAATAATAACCATGGTAATAAGTCGCAAACTAATTACTCAAATAAAATTCTGTAAACGTTAAAATTATTTTTTTCAGTATGTTTATAGATTTTCGTTATTAAAAATAGGTATTACCATTTTAAAATCTAAAGTTGATAGTGTTTTATCTAATAAGGGAGGTAGTTAAAATTATGAAAATTGTAACACAGTGTAAAATAGTAAAACCTAGAAAGTTTAAAAAAAAAATTATTTTAAAATTCCTAATACTTACCGAGATATTAACTGGTTCATGATAAAAAAATCACCCTGTAGTTAGTTTAATATACGCCAAATTAAATATTATATACTGTTAAATTATAGTTTATACTATTCTTCCCATGACTGCCATACTCATGTCCGTTGTTGACATTTTGCAAAAGATTTTTTGAATTTTCTGGATTTTCATCTGTTATATCTAGTTCATCTGAACTTATAAAAGATTTATCACTTGACATTGATTACTCAGATGAAATATATAATGATGACCATGTTTTTGGATTATAATGTACTGATGATGGAGTTGAAGACTGATGGGTTGCAATATGAAGCTTAGATGCAGATGATTTATTCAAATTATTGTTTGATGCTGTAGGTGGTTGAGGCAGAGGTTTAATGCTGACTTTTGTTGGATTTAGTTCCTCACTTGAACTTGATGAAAATTTTTTCTTTCTCCTGTTTTTACGACTTTTTTTCTTTATCGACATCACTTGTTATATCTGTATGATAAGCCTTCAGCTTTTTTAAATTTTTTTAATGCTTTTTCAAAATTATCTATAATTTATAATTATTAATATTTTGATTAATAATACATTATTGTATTTTAATACTAATGAAAATGAACTCTTAAAAAAAAATATTTACCATACTTTCCAAGAACTATGAGTACATTGTAAATAGACCAAGTAATAGAAGATGAAACTCATTTTTTTTACATATTTGTGGTATTCTTTATTTGATTTAAATAGTCCATTTGGAGGCCAGTAACAAGTTTTTTTGTCTGAAGATACCCAACAATCTGGTACTATTTGTACTGTATTGTCGTCAAATTCCACAATATCCCACATATTTTGTAGAACTTTGTAAAAACTTTTAACAGATCTAATCAACAAATGAATAGTATTTATAAGATATCACATTGTAAAAATAAAAAATACAATTAAAATAATAATATGTACAATATATATAGGTAATAAGAATAATTTGTTGAAAATAGTGATATTTTCACTGCAAAGCTGTACAGTCACTATGTAATATTGGAAATACGGCCAACATGTTTTCACAGCCATCATGATTCCATGGTAATGTTAGACATTTATACTTAATGTTTTTTACTGGCCAAATCTCTATATTTGAATATATTTTAATATTTTCAATATCGATCATTAAGCACAAAACGAATTACCTTTATGTATTACAATGAACTATAAATTGAACATGGACAAATCATGTTAAAATAATGAACACACTAATTTTCAATTTTAACGATTGACAGACGTCAAATTTTATTGCTATTTTATACGCGTTTGTAATCGTAAGATATCGTTTATTAATTATCATCTTTCCTATAGATCTATACAATTTATAATATAATATTATCATGAATTTATTTTTATTTTTTTATATAAATTTAATTTCTTAAAATATAAACCATTGTGCTTTGATGAGAAAAACTCGTGTGAAAATTTGAGTTATATTAAATTAAATTTCATAAATTTCATAACTACATTTTACTTACTCTTACGAACTAAATATTCTTGAAATACATTTTAAATGTATGTATAGCAGCAAACATTTCTTATATTTATGGTTCAGTTACATACTTTGTACATGTACATAACATAAAAAACATTAGAATTTTTCTTAAAATGTCACTAATATTTCTTTATCAGAGTATTCAAATATCATATTATTAACTTCCTTGAGTTTTTAATGTTATGGAGTTAACATATAATCCAAAGAATACATTTGGCATTAGTTTCAAATTACAATCAGCCATATATTTCCAGCCCAAAAACTTGCCACACTTTCCACACACAATTGTTGACCAATTATACCTGCAGAAAATCAGTTATTACAGTAATTAGTAATGACTAATAACAAAACCAATAATGTTTTATTATACCCAGGGAGCCAGCAGCCTTCAGTTGATGAAAATTTGCACCGTAAATAATTTATACATATATAAATTATATAATAAATCTAATGAAATTACAGACGATGGTTTAAATAATTAATCTTGTAATAAGTTTGTTGTTAAGAGGACGTGATACCTGCATGTGTTGTCTCCGTATTACAAATGCGTAACATGGTACATTTTTCGCTCAGCAGAACACGTGTAGCTCCGTTAACTTAAAAATTAGAGTGAACTGACCTCTTATAAAATTTAAAGGTAAGATTATTATCTAGACAACCTCATATGCTTTTTATTTTATATCAAATTTAAAGCGAGTTATGAGTATTTTAAAATTGTACATTTTTTGTGCATCTTAAAATACTCATAACTTCCTTTAAAATTTAAATATAATAAAAAGCATATGACGTTGACTAGATAACAATCATACCTTTAAATTTTATAAGAGGTCAATTCACTCTAATGTTTAAGCTAACGGAGCTACATGTGTTCTGCTGAACGTACAATTTACTATATAATGCACTTGTAAGACAGAGACAACACATGCGGGTATCACGTCCTCTCAAGTTGTTTACATTATAGGTACATTTTTTGTGAATTCTTGTCATTTCAATTTGATTTATTAAGTTTTAGATTCTGATTTTTTTAAAGATGCAAGTGAGTTGTCATTATAATTTAGTAACAATCACATTGCACTGATCTGATAAGTGATAATGACATTACTGTCATTACTAGTATAAGTTAACAAGAATTGTGTAATAATGAAGGTCTTAATGTACTTAATGAAATCTGCAGTTAAGTATTTGACGCTTTGAAGAATATCAGAAAATATTTAAACATTTTATTATATAATATATTTAAATAATTATAATAGGTATTGTTGGCTTCTAGCCAAAAATAATTTTCAGCGTTTTTCAAAGAGTAGTTTTCTGTAAATTAAATTTTTGTTATTAAAAGGATGTTAAAGCAATATTTGTGATTACCCATTATTCAAATGATAGAGGAAAATTACATAGATTTCTTTAAATATTGTCTCATATAACAATTTAAACATCATTAAAATTTATAAAAAAAAAAACATTCATTTTGAGTCAATTAGTAGGTATTAGACCAATACATCAAACACTCAAAAATCATAATAGTTTATAAAAGATATTGGGTGAAAGAATTTGAGCTATGTTGTGCATAGGTCTGTGAAAAAAAACAAATTCACTCTGATATCCTCCTATTGATGAAAATGAAATTTTTCAGAAAATTAAATTTTGAAAAACACTATAAATTATTATTGTCAATAAATTGTCGATCAAATTAGTATTTGATATGAATACTTATTTCTATTATTCGTTTAGGAGAATACAATTATATTATTGCAGATATAGCAGAATTCAATCACATAGTTCAAAAAGTTCTTGTAAATAAAGATACAATTTTAGATCTATTAAAAAAAACAAATATCAAAATCTTCATTAGATGAAAATATAATTTCCAAAAAAAAAAAGGTTTTAAGTTGCATTAACATCAATTTATCCATTAACGGATCTTCAAAATTTCAGAGAGCAAACAAAATGCTCGAAGCAGAAAGAGTTAATGGTAACATATATTAATGCTGTTACTTTTTAATTTAAATTTTTCTTCCATCCTTTCTATCTGTAAATTACAATGAACTATAAATTGAAAATGTACAAATCATGTTAAAATAATGAACACACTAATCTTCAATTTTATTGATTGACAGATGTCAAACTTTATTGTTATTTTATATGTGTTTGTAATCGTAAGATATGGTTTATTAATTATTATCTTACCTATAGATCTATACGATTTATAATATAATATCATCATGAATTTATTTTTATTTTTTTATATAAATTTAATTTCTTAAAATATAAACCATTGTGCTTTGATGAGAAAAACTCGTGTGAAAGTATGAGTTATATTAAATTTAATTTAATAAATTTAATAGTTACATTTTACTCTTATCAACTAAATATTCTTGAAATACATTTTATATGTATGTATAGCAGCAAAAATTTCTTATATTTATGGTTCAGTTACATACTTTGTACATGTACATAACATAGAAAAAATTAGAATTTTTCTTAAAATGTCACTAATATTTCTTTATTAGAGTATTCAAATATCATATTATTAACTTCCTTGAGCTTTTAATGTTATGGAATTAACAGATAATCCAAAGAATACATTTGGCATTAGTTTCAAGTTACGATCAGCCCAATATTTCCTGCCCAAATTGTTGCAACAATGTCCACAAAAAACTGTTGACCATTTATACCTGCGGAAAATCAGTTATTACAGTAATTAGAAATGACTAATAACAAAACTAATGTTTTATTATACCCAGGGAACCAGCAGTCTCCAACTAATGGAATTTCTATAGTTTTCTCCTTTAAACCATCATCTAGTTTGGTTACTGTAATTATGCTATAGAGTTCTTCCGTGTAATTGCAATAAATACCCTGGGGTCCTTCCGTGGACATAGTGATCACATTACTTGTATCGAAAACCAAAGTATTACAGCTTGATCTACCACACATGAATTTTCGCGTTGCTTTCTATAATAAAAAAGTGATAAACCTTTGTATTTACTTTAATTTCTTTAATTTTCTTACAATTCTATTCCAATGCTGTAGTTCATATTGAAGTCGTAAATTAGTTGATTCAGTACCAAGCAGCTCTCTTATTTGTTCTTGGCTGAATATACCAAGTCCCGTCACTTGGAATGACAACACATATGGGTCATCTGAGAGCTTCACACTTGTATCTTTAAAAGATAATAAAACACAAAAATGGTAGAATATCAGTTGAACATTTATTCAAAGATTGTTTTTATGGTATGTGACATGACAAACCTCAATGTAATTTACATGCAATATAATTTAATTTAATATATATCATAACAAATTATCATATTAAAATCTATTAAATTATTTAGTCTTACATAACATTTTAACTTTTTTAGAAAGTTGAGATGCCAATTCATAAACATCAAACTGTTTATAAACCCAATCTGGCCACTGATTTTGCCACATGTCACTTTTACGGGACCTTAAAAAAAAAATTATATGCATACTAAATAGTAACATATTCATTTTAAATTATTTATATTTTATTACAGTATGCCATGGCTCATATCACGATTCTTTGGATGTAAACACAATTTGTTATATGGATATGTTAATGTAATATCTGGTATGATTTTGATTTTAGCCAAAGCAATTGATTGAGCATTACTAGAAGAAAAATATAAATTATAATTACAGTTAATAATCATATTGATAATCTGACTCAAATAAAAATAAACTCTTAAGCAATAGTCAATTGATTTCTGCAGTGATGTTATACACTAGTCAATTTTAGTCCCTATGCCCAATTTGTATTATGTTTTTAAACAAGAGTAGATAGATTTATTTAAATAAATTCTTTAAAAATATTAAATTATCTGTTGATTATTAATTAATTAAAAATGAACAATCTCAAATGATTTGTCTGTTTTTAAATTATATTTATTTTAGTATTTAAATGTTTTATACCTAATACATTTTGAACTGGAGATAATGTACTAAACTACTAACAATATTCTTTACCTAAAAAGAATAATAATGTAAGTTTAACTGTAACTGTTGCAATTGACTGGTAACATAATTTTAGAAATAACTGAATTGAATAAATAATATTTACTTTCATATCTATCACTATTTAAATACATTTAAATGTCTACATAAGTATATTTTATAATTCATTCATCTGTAGTCTGTAAACACATTCAATTATAAATGGAAATTAAATACTTTTTTTTAATAATTAACAATCATCAGTTACCTTTCAGGAAATTTATTGATTTGTTGAATTTCAAATCTTTGGTGGCCCATAGCTTTAAATCGTAATAACTGAGTAGTTTCAATGTCTGCACAATGTTCGAAAATCTCAGCAATTGTTCCAAACATACGCTTGTTTTCATCACTAATAAAAAATAATAATTTAATATTATTATCTATAAGTGAATAACTAATTATATATGTTTTACAATTTGTAGCAAACTCCAAATGAGCGATTGTGGGAGAAGGCATATTTTAATATAAGTTTAACATTTGAACAATGAGCAATAATAGGCAGAATTTGTCCAGGCATCAAATTTAAATTAAAAAAAATAATTGGCAATGAATGAATAATGCCTTCTTCATATGCTGTGTGTCCAGAAGCTTCAATAAGTCCATCTCCCACATACTAAAAGAATACACAATAAATTATAAAAATATTCAACTAGGTATATATTTGAAGTGTTATATAACACATTAGTTATATAAATGTTGAAGACTAATTAAATTGTTTGTTAGTATATTTAAATTTATTGTTATTGAGTTAATTAAAAATAATTAAATGAATTAAAATACATTAAAATCATAGCCCATAGGTAACTTTGTTACATTACACATTTAATGTAACATAATGGCAGTATATACTTGTTTACTTGTCCCTGTGCTCAGGCACGCCCGCAGAGATGCAGCTCAGGGGGGGCAAACAAAATTTTTTTAAAATAAAAACAAATTTAACTTTATATAAAATTACACTATTAGTTCTAATATTTATAAGAAAGAACATACTTAATACATTTTAAACAAAAGGCAGACATTTCAATACGGTCAATTATGAAAAATGCTATCGAAAGGAAATGTGAACATATATTGGGAATTATAATTTGTAAGATATCGATATCGCAATCGCAGAAACCGCTAATCGGTTTTATTGGTTTTAATATTATATTATCTGTAATTCTGTCGTAAACGTCGTACATTATACGATATAATTTATAATCCCGTTTGCTTTATTGCTTTCCAAGTATTTTGATTTGATGATTATAATATTATGTTTTTCATACAAGATTTCGGCAATTACGCCTAACCAGCCAAAAGTATTGAAAATAATCGTAATGTCTTTTATTGCGATTAAATACCTCCTATATGACTTGTTAGATACAAGGATTGTCGAATAGTCACTCAAGATCAACTTTATGTAAAAAAAACTTCCAATTTCGTAAGTGACACGAAAAATCTCAGGGGGGGCAATGGCCCCCACTGGCCCCTCCCTCCGGGCGTCCCTGCCTGTGCTGGAAAATTAGATTTAAAAAAAAGAAAGAAATAAACTTGGAAGCCTAAAAGATTGATATACCACATACCTACAATTTGAATGCACATTGAAAATTTAACTTATAGAAGACACTAAAAAAATCTGATACATCAATCACAACATGTTATATTACATTGAATAGCAAAGTGCAAACACCAATAATTGTGTTAATTTAGCACATGTGAACAATATTAAATGCTAAATTTATGATTATTTAAATTTATTCACAGTACATAGTGAAGAAGAAATATTACATAGAGCATACAAATAATAAATTAATAGTTTTTTAAGAATTTAGGCTGCATATGAAATTAAGTATTTTAAAATCTATTTTTGGTAATATTGGACAAACCTATATAAAATGTCAATAGGAAAAATAACTTATGTTCTACACATTTTCCAAAATCATACAATCTGTGTGAATATACTTATTCTGTTCTAAGACAATCACTTGGCAGCATTCAATTTAACATTTGTTTTTGTTGAGTTTATTAACAACTATTTAATAGATTTTTATGCTTGTAATTGTATAGTTTATTATTTTTTTATTCAATAGCATCAAGTGTTGTACAAGATATTTTGTTTTTTAAAAATGCTTATTTTTACAGATAGACAATGAAAATTTAATCACCTTATGCGCTGCAGTTAAACTTTGATCGTAGTGTTTTTCTATTTGAGGTTCTGGGACTAAATGTAATAAGAAATATGGATTAATTTATATTTTTAAGATTTATAAAATGCATAGTTAATAATAATTTTTATTCAAAAGTATCAGAATAAATATATTTTATACTTACTGTTAACAACCTCCCTTCTTTCTCGATAATATCTTTCAATAGCTGCATTTACAAGCTCAAAACTAGAATAAAAATCTGAATGAAATTCAATACGATTTTAATAATAATAATAATTATTATAATAATACAATTTTATTCATCTTTGTTGTTATAAAAATGTTTCTTATACATAAAATAATAGTTTTAGCATAAATTTATATCAAGATTAAAAATATCATAGTTTATTCATTTATATTAGTCAAGAGATAAGAAAGTTATACCTTAATAAATTATGGATCACAATATAAATGTAAGAGTGTGGAGTGTTTAGATTTTGGCCATTCTGACTCACTTACTTAAAAAAAAAAAAAATGTTTTGAGGGGGGGGGGCTAATTTTAAAAAGAACTCTGAACAATTACACTAATAGTTCTGTGAAATAGTTTTATTCGACAATGCTTTCTCAATGCTTACAGTTCTTAAATGAACCCAGTGCTGAGCGAGACAAATCTGAAATAACCCATATTAAGCAACGTAAAATTTACCAACCAAAAATTTAAAATAAACCCGTCATGTAGGTACTATAAATATTACTTCTATTATTATAACTATTTAATAAAAATATTATTTAGTAATTATTTTTCACTTTCATGTTGAACACCTGCCCACCCACCATAATATAAAAAAATGGGAGTAGATACAAATGTTGTGCGCAGATGTATAAATGTAAAATCGCAAACTTCAGAAGGCTATAATAAGGCTATATAATGGTTTCCACAATTTTTTTTGTACCATCGTTATTCACTCATTAAAATAAATTTGAATCAATAAAAAAATCAAAAAACATGCTGGGTAGCATTATATACACTCTTACAACAAAATTGACCACCCAATCCATAACTATAAATTATGTTACAGTAACACTCACTTGTTGTAATCATCAGGTAGGAGGTTATAGATGTTTGGGAAGAAGAAGTTGTTTCTATGGCTATGGTCCAATTCTACGATATGATCACTATAAATGAAAAGAAACTCATACATTAAGAAATATGACCACCCAACCAATAATTATAAAAATATTTAATAAACACTCACTCGTCGCTATCAAAGTTGAGGTTCATGTTTAAGATGTTCAAATTCACACCGTTTGCTTGTTCGAGTTGTTCGATAACAATGAATAAAAACAATTGGCAGGCACTAGGTAGCGTTCGGCTCAGACTAATTAAAACGTCAACAGGTCAATACTTCAACAGGATCTCTTGTCGAATGTCGCCTCGTCGAAAAAATATTAAATAATATTGAACGAATGAAATGATAGCATAGTTGACCGTTATTGTCTAACAGCGCTGTCTGCTGAGGCGCTGACATAGATAAGCAACTCCCATGTTATAGAAACGAACCGTTTAACAACTCTACAATCGATAGTCATTGTTATATCGATTATATAGCTTATCGATAATTAACTACTATTACTATCGATGATTTCGTCTAGAAATAAAATTGTAGGTAAGGAATTTAGTAATAAAAAAAAATTAATTATTTTCTTATAAGAGATCATTTTTTATTAAATCGTTATCAAACAAATAATTGTATAGCTGTATACAATTAATTTAGTAATATAAAATTACAATAAAAAGTAATGTAACATTAAATATATTATATATATTTAAATAATAATAAGCATAATACAATATAGGTACATTATTTGTTTAATAATAAGAAAAAATGAAATATAAAATTAGTATTCATATTATAATATAATAAAATAAATAAGGTTTTTACATAAATTAATATGAGGTAAATAATAAATTGTATTGTAAGATTTTGGATCATTATATGGTATACATTTTATATCACACAATGTACATGGACTAATAGATGATTATGAGAAATTTGGTTGTCTTGATCAAATTAGTTGTTTTAAGTTTGAGAATTATATGGGACAGCTAAAAAATATGGTACGAAAACAAGACAAACTACTTCAAAAAGTAATTAATAGATATAATGAACGTTGTTTGAAATTAGACAATAATATGGATGAAGATAATAAGATTAAACTAATATTTAAAATGATTCATAAAGAAGGGCCGTTACTTAATGAAACTAGTTTTCCACAATATAGAGTTCTAGTTCACGATAAATTAATAATTAAAATCAGTGTTGAATCCAGGTATAGTAACATTAATAGTAATTAAAAAAGAAAAAAATATATTAGGTAAATGAACAGTACCTAAGTAAAAATATTAATACAATATAAAAATAGATTGTAGATTAAAGTTGATTCATCTATATAAATTATAAATTACTATTATTAAATATGATTAGCGTATTCGCTTTGAAGGTATAACGAGACACATTAAAAAAATCAAGTGTGGCAGAAATAAATTGGCTAAAAATAGGACTCGAGGGAGGAATGAATTAGTACCAATGTTTGTTTTGTAGAATGGGATTTTAAACAAATCTAAGTTACTTGTGTTTTTACGAGGAATAAGGAAATTTATTAAGGCTAAAATCTCAGGACAAATAACAAAACCGTTTAGAATGTTAAAAATGAACATTATGTCAGCTAAATTTCGTCTTACTTCAAGTTGATAAAATCCTATAGAATCTTGAAGGTGTCTAACCGAGAAATGTGATAAAGGATAACCTATGACATGAACTATTCTTTTTAAAAACTTAAATTGGACATTATCTAAATCAGTATTATATGTTGAATAGTCACTTGACCAGATAAGTGAACCAAATTCATGAACCGATCTAAATAATGAGTAATAAAGAGTTTTTAGGCAGGTAATATTTTTAAAATCATTTGTATTTCTGTTAATGAAGCCAAGCATCTTATATGATTTATTAACCATTACTTTATGATAAGCTTTAAAGCTATAAGACTTTTTTTTTTAAATATATTCCCAAATATTTAATTGAGTTTACATTTGAAATTGGAAAATCATTTATTTTATATTGAAAATTAAAAGAATTCATTTTACGGGTGAAGGATATTACTTGAAATTTATTTATATTAAGAGGAAGATGGTTTTTTTCACTCCAAAAATAGAGTTTATTTAAATTGGTTTGTAAACTATGTTAGTCATTAACCGATTTGATTTTACAAAATATTTTCTCATCATCAGCAAAAAGAAGAATTTTCATAGAAGGTTCGGAAATTAATGGTAAATCATTTACAAATATTAAAAATAATAAAGGCCCCAAGTGAAACCCTTGCGGGACGTCTAATAACGTAAGATAATCAGTCGATATAAAAAATGATATTTTAACAGCCCGAGTTCTATCTACAAGAAACGAGAACAACCATTTAAGGAAATTACCTCCTATTCTAAACAACTCTAATTTATGATATAATAGTAAATGGTCTACTTTATCGAAAACTTTTTCAAAATCAGTATATATAAAATATACTTGATAACCTTCATTTAATGATGTTATTAAGTAATCATGGTATGTTATTAAATTAGTAAAAATTGAATATTTACCTAAAAACCCATGTTTTGAGGGACTAATGAGTCCCTGAGTCACTGAGTTGTGTTGATATGATGGTCTCAAACATCTTAGGAAGAATCGAGAATTTGGTAATTGATCCAAATTTTTACATTATTACTATCGTCAGATTTGTTAATGGAGTGACAAAAGATTTTTTCCAAATAAGTGGAAAAATACCAGTTTTCAAAGATAAATTAAATATGTGATTCATAGATTTGGCAAAGACCAAACAACATTTTTTTAATAAAATAGGAGGTGAACAATCAGGACCAGTACTAGATTTTTCATTAAATTATGTTAGATGTGCTATGGACTAGCGTCCCGCATTGCTTAGTTCACGGTCAACTAGGTAATAATTATGTAGACACCACCTGAGAGGGTAACAATTCCAAGGGAGTGGCCATGGATTATTAAAATAATAAGAGACTACTAAAGCTAAAAGTTGGGCGTGGACACCAAATAACATTATGTAAACAATGGGGGATTAACTGAACATTTATGGAAACAGATAGATAGGCGTTCCATGTCCTCAGGACGTTAGACACGACTATGGGATAAGAATTCCAAGAAACGATATCCAAACTAGGAATATACTGTCATAATAATAGATACAGTATTATCAAGCATGCAGCTGCACGGGATGTGTACTGATCTTGTATGTGGGCGAGTAACATTTCCGTCAGTCTAGATAATTATACCACATCCGTGAGAACAGCGACAAGAACGAGTAGACTATGGGGAGTAGAGGGTAGCACTATATAAGGGACCCCGAAACGGCCTGTATTCAGACGCGACTTGACCAGACTAGCCAGAGCACCTTCACGCCAGTCTGTTGCTTAATTTAATTTATTGGACTTAGAAAAATTCTTATAAACAATATTTTGAACTTAGAAAATATTCGAGTCAAACCGAATTTATTCTATCATTCAGAATACTTAACATACATTCAGCTTTCATGTTATAAATAAATATATGTTTTACCACAATAAATAAACAATTAATCTAATTAAGAAGAATTCTACGTTGTGTAATTAACTCAAGAGTCACCTTCCAAACATCATCCTTGACTACTGATACCTGTAGGCGACGTGATCACTACAGATGCTCAATTATATCATCTTCAGATATAGATATAGAATTTAAATTAAGATCATTACCAATAATATTGGATATTTGATCAAATTTGTTAAATACATTACTTTTAGAATAAACAGAAGAAAAATATTTAGAAAATAAATTTGTACTATCGTTTAAATTATTAGCAGATAAATCATCAAAGAAGATTGATGTAGGAATAATGATTTTTTTTTAATATTGAATATATTTCCAAAAGGATTTCATATTAAGATTAATATTGTTTTCAATTTTGAGAACATAATTTGAATAAAATTGTTGATATAATTGCTTATATTTAACCGTTGTGTAAGACATAAATAAAAGTTAATCGTGATAGTAGATGGCCATGCTAGAGTAAATATAAGCAAAGTCAAATACGGTTCTGCTTACTATAACTAAATAGACCAAACGCTGTATCTTAACATTTGCAATGTTTTCAGCTTTGTTTAGCAAACAGACGGTCCGAATTTCTCCGTTATCAAATATTTACCTCTATTATGCTAATATAGCATAGAAAAATCCATTTCGAAATCGTATGATATCTTAAACCATTCTATTGAAATTTTTGTTCCTAAAGTAAAATTAAACCTTGAACACCGGCATTCCATAACTTGGTCGAACGCATCTCTTGGAAATTTAATTAACTTAAAAAAGCTTGCTCATAAAAAATTTAGAATTTCTAATTCTCAGACTGATTATATGGCTTTTTCAGATTTGCGTAAAAAATGTAAAGTTTTATCTATGAAAGTTCATTCTAATTATATTTTTAAAATTGAAAACAACATTAATATTAATTTGAAATCGTTTTGGAAGTATATCAATTCTTTAAGATCTAATCGTAATAATATTCCACTCTCGGTCTTTTATGATAATATTACTGCAGATAACATGAATGATATTACTAATGTATTCGCCAGTTATTTCTCTTCAGTATATGATACTAATAAGGATATTGATATCGATTCATTTGATATGCCCGATATTCACACTCAACATTTTTTTTTCAACAATTGTATTATATCTGAAAACGAAATTATAGATTTTCTTGGTTCTCTTAGTGAAAACGCCAGTCCAGGGCCTGACGGTATTCCATCATTATTTTTAAAAATGTGTTGTCATATTATTGCTAAGCCTTTATGTTATTTATTTAATTTATCCTTATCTAATGGTATATTTCCCGAATACTGGAAAAAATCTTTTATATCTCCTATTCTTAAATCAGGTAACAAAAATGATGTCAGAAATTATGGACCAATTTCTAAATTATCAATTTTACCGAAAGTTTTTGAAGCTATTATATCTAAAAAAATTTCTAATTTACTATCTAATAGTATTGGTTTGTCTCATCATGGTTTTTTACCTAAGCACTCTATTAATACGAATTTATTAGTTTATCAAAATTTTCTTATTAACAGTCTGGATCAAGGTTATCAGGTGGATTCAATATATACCGATTTTGAAAAAGCGTTTGATAAGGTTAATCATTCTTTACTATTTTTAAAGTTAAAACATTTTGGGTTCGATAGAAACTTTCTAAATTGGTTATGTTCCTAATCTTTGTAATAGAACTCAAGTAGTTAAAATTTCTTTTCACTATTCCAATGAATACTTAGTTACCTCGGGAGTTCCTCAAGGATCTCATTTGGGACCACTACTTTTCCTTATTTTTATTAATGATCTTCCTCTTATTTTAGATAGTTCGGTGAATATTTTGATGTTTGCTGATGATGTAAAAATTTACTGTAAAGTCAAAGAAGATGTTGTTGACCAAAATTTGTTGCAATATAATTTAAATAAGCTTTTATTATGGAGTAAAAAAAACTATTTATCCTTAAATTATGATAAATGTAAAATTATAACCTTTTCACGTACTAAAAGTCCTGTTTTCCATAATTATCTTATTGATAACCATCCTCTTAAAATATGTTCTTCTATTACAGATTTAGGTATTTGTTTTGAATGTGATCTGTCGTTCAAAATAAATCATAAAGCTATCATAAATAAAGCGTATAAAATGTTGGGTTTTATTACTAGGAATACTAAAGACTTTAGAAATCCTATTTGTTTAAGAAATTTGTATACTTCTTTAGTTAGATCAAACCTAGAATTTGGCTCTTTAATTTGGTCTAATAACTTTTCAACATATTCAAATGAGCTTAATAATATACAGTATAAATTTCTGAAAAGAGTTGCCTTTATTACGCATTGTACGATTTCCAGAGACTCGTTTCTGCTGGTTCAAGACGCTATAGGTATTGATCCTCTCAACATTAGACGTGATCTTATAGATATAATGTTTGTTTATGATATTTTAAATAATAATGTAAACTGCCCAGCTATTTTAAGTTTAATTGGATTTAGAATACCTAATAGATATACGCGAAATTCTGATTTGTTCCATATACCTAATAGTAGTATAGATGTACCATTCCTGGCGCACTCCCATTTTTATCAGTAAAAGATCACAAAGAAAACAATGTGTAAAAAGATCAGACAATTGAAATGCAATAATTATTAAAATATTTTTCATAGAACTTATGATATTAATAATTGAAAATTGAAATGCAATAATTATTAAAATATTTTTTTTTTTTACAAAACTTATATTATTAATAATTAAAATTTTTTTTAAAAACATATATTTAAACGCATGCCCAATGCAGGCACACATTATTATTATAAACATTTTTTAATAGAACAATTCTATTAAAAATATTTTTCTAATCTTTTTGATTTTGATTTCTAATTAGTGTATTCAGATGGTTTACAAAATCATTTCTATCTATGTTTGTTTTATAATGTCCCCAAGCTAATGTATCAATACCATTGTCCAAAATAAATCTTTTATCATCATAAACACTTAGAGCTTTTTTGTTTTGTTCTACAGTAAAAATATCATGTTTCTTAGTTCTAAATAAATTTTGTTTAACATATTTTGATTCTTTTGTTAGTAAACAATTTTCAAAATCATTAAAACATATTTTATTTTCCACAACATTTTTTTTAACACCTTTAGCTTTTTTAATTTCTTTTTCAGTATCTAAGATTCGATGTGAATATAATTTGGATCTTAAACCTATAAATTCAGTCATAATTTTTCCATTTAACTCATCTTTAAACTTTCCTAAGACTTTTTTGTTAACTAAAGGTAAACCATAAATATTATCTTTTGAATAATCTGAAGTGTCAAAATGATCTAACATAATTTTCATATCTTGATAAAAATCATTAGTTTTTATTTCTAATATTAGTGAATCTGTATCTGTATATAACAATCTAACTCTATTTCCATATTTTTTCTTTATAATATTATAATAAAAATCATACATTAACATTTTAGATAAATCTAAAATACACATTCCTAGATTTATTGGTTGTTTGAAAGATATTTGTGTTCTTTTCATATGTACTGCAGCTAAATTTTCTGTAAAAATTGTCCTTCTATCAAAATTTGGTTTTGCAATTAATTTGTCTAAGCTGAGTGCATTAGAACATAATCTTATATCAACATGATTTCGAACATTCATCATAGTACGTCCATAAACACTATTATTCATTAGTTTGAAATAGTCTTTTTCAAACTCATTCTTAGCTTCTGATCTGAGATTAGTATTAAAATCAATATACACTTTTAACCAAGGAGATTGACTAAATTCTAACACTCTATGAATTTTCTCTATCTTTAATCCTAAATTAATATATAATTTTAGTGTTTCATAATGTATTATATATTTTTTCTTATCATACAAAGTTGTTAATAATTTTGGGAGTTGTTCGTTATCAAAATGTTTTTCTGGTGCTAAAGGAAAATCTGAATGTATATCATGAAGTTCTTTAGGGTAAGATAAATCTACTTCTAAAATATAACCTTTACATGATTTATCAGAAATATTCATTACATCAAAATTCTTCACATTATCAACCCATTTGAAATCTCCAGTAGGTAAATATTTACTCATTGCCCACCCATAAAGATTATTTGCATCCAAATATTGTAAAAATATTGACTCCTCCTTTTTTTTAAATTTATCTCCCATGTATTTATTGTTTGCTTTTGAATATCTTTGACTACATTGAGATAAACCACCTCGAATTCCAGATTCGAACATCAATATTTGATCTATATCTGTTAATAAATCTAATTTTACTTTTGTCATTCTTAACATACAATCCCATGCAAATCCTGGTGTTGTGTAATACCACATAGGATCTAATTTATATTTTTTTAAAGAAATATCTCTAAAATTTTCTATTATATCTGTTGATAATAAAACATCGATCTTATTATATAAACTAGTGAATTCACGCATATTTTGTATATTAAACACTTTCCAAATTTTCTGTGAGTTTTCATATTCCTCTTTAGTTATATTTTTATTAGTAAGAGAACTATAAAATTTTTCAATAGGAGGTAAACATGTTTCATTAAATTTTTCTTCACAATCCATATACTCATAGGGATAAGCTAACTTTCTAGTAACTAAATCTAAATGTTCTTCAGGAAAATATTTACTAAGTTCTTTAAATTTATTTTTTAAATTTAATTTTGAATCATTTCTTAAATTATTTGTTAACTTGTCTAAAGAACTAGGTAAAAATTTGAATGAATCAATAAATCTTAATTCTGTATAAATTTTTATTTCTTCGCCTTTCCTAGTTACTTTACGTGGCATCATTTTTGAAAAAGAAATATATTTTTCCTCATTATTTGCAAGTAATTTTATTTTTTCATTATCATTCCCAAATTCTTTTATAAATAGATGGGCATCATAACCTGAAAGATTATGAAAAACAATTGGAATAAAACGTGGATTTTGATAATTAAGATTACAGATAGAATGTGCTGCTCCTCTATATTCTCCAGTTAAGTGGTCATGATCCCGAACTTTTCGCATATTTTTATTTTTATTTTCTATTTCGTTTTTAAGTTTATCTTCATACAATTTTAATTTTTTAGCATCACCGTCTTTAACTATTTTAAATTTTTTGTAATATTCAATAACATCTTTAATTATTTTAAATTTTTTCTCTAGCATTGGAGGTAAATCTGATAAATATCTTTCACAAATATGACATTTATCAGATTTATTATAATAATTATTTAATTGTTCTGCATTCAAAGTTTTCATAGGAACTATTTTATCATACATTTTAGAAATAAGTATTTCTTCATTTTTCATACATTCATAAAATTTTTGAGCAACGTTTGGACCAGAATATTCTACAGGAGGTTTATAATCATCATTACTATATTTAATATAATAACAAAAATTATTAGGTATATGTTTCTGATAGCATTTTGTAAAAGATTCTGTATCATTTGGTTGACAAGTATATATTGGTTTAAGTGTACATTCAAAGTCAGCATAAATCACAAAAGGGACTCTTAATGAATGATTATAATTTTGAAATTCTAAAGTTTTATTATAGGCTTCTGGTAGAACTATTTTAGCAGCTTTATTATTAGCACAATAAATTTGATGGTCATTTAACTTATTTTTTGTATCAAAACTATTTAAACACATTTTACATATAAGTCTTTTATGACCATCTTTTGTCATTTGACTTCCACAAAGTTTCCATAAATCCTTAATCCAACAATAATGACCTTTATTCTTATTATCCTTTCTTAAATACATCAAATCTATATGATTGGTTTTTTCTATAATAGTTACTTCTAAAGGTACAATTACTTTTTTATCTAAACAATAAATATTAATAGAAATATCTTTTGTTCTTTTAACAAATTTTGGAACGTCTGTGGTTTTTACTGGAAATTCAATACCTTTTAATGCATTATCAAATTCATTTTCAAAAGGAATATATTTAGTTACTCTTTGCGCATCTTTTTTAGCAGGATGTAAAGCAGAGAGTATTGCCCAAAGAAAACATTTATCATCTTTATTTTTAACATTGATAATAGCTTTTTTATCTCCAATATGTTTAGGTAATGTAATATATGAAGAACCCTTAAAAGGAACATATTTATTTATATTTATTCCCAAACTTAAAATTTGATGAAGTCTCCATTGAGAATCTTTCATTTCAAACACTTCAATTTCATTTAAAATTTTAATTTTTTCATTTGTATAATAATCATTTAAGTCAGAATTTGTAGTTAAAATTTTATTTGTTGTTTTAAAATTATATTCTTTATATTCCATATTTTCTTCATTAGTACCTCTCTTATATATAGCAAGAAATATAATATTAACTTTTAAATTGTTCTTCTTTAATGCATGTTTAAGTTGTCCTATTACTGAATTATCTAAACGATTTAAAAACACTTGAACATCTTTAATACCCATATTATTATTTTTAATAACATAAGTTTTTAATCTACTTTGAAATGCTGTTTCTTCATTTTTTAAAATAGGGCGAATCATGTTGTTCTTTTCAAACATTTTTGCACTAAAATTGAAAACTCTATGTGGTTTGGGTATTATCTCTTTTTTTGTTCTTATTTGTTTGTTATTTGTTTTTGGTATTTTCTCTTTTTTTTGTCTTATTTGTTTTGTTGTTCTACCTTTGTATGTTTTATTAAACTTAGGTTTAATTGTTTGATCTACATCATTTGTTTGATGACGAATAGATTTCAAATGTCTAGACCAATTTTTGTAAGTAACTGTTAAGTTACATTTATCACAAGTTTTGTTAGGATATGTTTTTTTGTTATCCATTTTATTAATATTAACATTTCCTTTAACTAAGGAATCAATTTTATTTAAACTTTCCATTCTTTATTATAGAGGATATTATTTTTTTTTTACATTCAAATTTTTAATAGAAATTATTCTATTAAAAATACATTTTTTAAAAACAGATAAGAGTTGACCTACTTACTATCCCACCTCTCATCTGTTGTATTATAGATATCACTTCCTTTAACTCATGTCATTTAAAAACAATGTGAAACATATAGTCGATTTATTTAATTTAATATTATTTTAATATTAAGATCCCATAAAAAATTTACACATTTTAATATTTCCTAAATCTTGAACAACCTTAACATCTTCTAGAAAACGATGTCTATAATTACCTGTTGTAATTATCATATCATTGGCTATTCTACAAAGTTCTAACCAACTTGGTGAATGTAATAGTTTAGAAATATAAGGATTTCTAGTATTATCATCTTCTTGATCAATAATGAAAATATTTCCATAAATTGGAATTTTATGTAAATTATATTTAATTATTTCAGTATTATCATGATATTCAATAGCACAAAATTCAACATATAAATTATCTTTTTTTGAAAATTTTTTCATATATTTTTTTATATCATTTTTCATTAATTTCAAATAATTATATTTGTTTTGTTTTTCTTGATTAATTGGTAATCCTTTGTATGTTTTATTATATCTAAAAGGTACAATTGTTTGATCTATATCATTTGATTGATGACGAATAGTTTTCAAATGAGCAGCCCAATTTTTGCTATCAACTGTTAAGTTACATTTATCACAAATTTTGGGAGGATATGTTTTTTTGTTATTCATTTTATTATTATCAATTTCTTTAACTAAGGGTTCAGTAATATTTAATATATTCATTTTATTATTGTTATCAATTTCTTTAACTAAGGGTTCAGTAATATTTAATATATTCATTATTTATTATAAAAAATATTATTATTTTTTAGATTCAATTTATTAATAGAATAATTTCGATTAAAAATAACAATTCATAATATCTGGAGACAATAATATAGAAAATTTATTAGAATTTATGGAATTTTATAAAGAAAAAAACATTGATCCTCTACGGGTTAATGTTAATAAATTACATAATTTTATAGAATTTTTAAATAACAATTAAAATTTTGTTTTTTGCATCTCTTCGTTATAAAAACTCCCTTCAACCTCTTCATTATTTAAATCTATAATTTTATAGGTTATAGGATTTGTGTTTAAAATTTCATTAACTATAAATATTTCTCTTGTCCAATTATTACTATATTTATTACCAAATGTTTTTTTATAAGCTTTTATTCTTACTCTATCACCCACACTAAATTTTATTTTTGATTTAGGTTTGTTTTTTGTAGAAAATAATTTGTGTAGAACAAGGTCTTCGTTAGATTTATTTACTTCACAAGGTTTCATACCAATAGATCTATGTATATCATCAAAATTATATTTATCTATTAAAGATTGTAAAATTTTAATCCATTTTTTAGATTTTTGAACTTCAAAATATATTCTCATTTTTCCGTTTAATGTTCTATTAAATCGTTCAATAATTGAAGATTTTTCTTCGTTTTGAGTATGATACATATGAATATTATATTTTTCCAAAGTTTGTTTAAAATGTTTATTTACAAACTCCAAGCCTTTATCAACATGTAGTAATTTTGGTGGTTGATGTTTTTGTGATTTAGCTTGTTTTATTATTTTTTCAAATGTTTTTGAAACACTAATACCATCTTTATTTTTGAGTGGTAATGCCCATACAAATTTTGAAAGAGTATCTATAACAGTAATTATATAACAATAACCTTTATTTTCATTTGAATAATTTCTCATTATAACTAAATCAGCAGCCCATAGATCATCAATACCTTTAGTGATAATCCTTCTTTTAGGAAATCTTAATCTGACTGGTTTATGAAGTTCTTTAGCTAATAAAAATTTGTCTGTATTATTTGAAATATTGGTGACGGGTTGTTCAATTTCAGATGATGTTGTAAATTTACTTTTATTTGTTTTACAATCCAAACATTTTGTTGAAATTCTCCATCGACCATTAACTGTTTGCATTTTAATAGGATTTAAATTTTTTGTTCTTTTTTTACATTTAAGACAATGTATAGTTAAAGCTATCGTGGGAGGGAGAAATTATCCAAGTGTTGTTGATCGTCAACTACAGTTTTTCAGTAGAACTAGATAGGTGGGCGCCTACACCTATCCAATTTACTGTAAACGTCTTCAAAGCATGATTAAATTAGCAGGAGAATATGCGGCGCCACACATTCCCCACTAATTACGATCTTACTAAGAACACATTTAAAACAAACGCATTAACTGACCAGGCTACAACACTTGGACATGTATAAATGATATTTAAACACTATTTAAATAATTCGATAAATAAAAACCTCATAATATATATATATATATGATAAGATATTCAATACCGGATGTTAAAAAAAATAATCAGTCTAGCTACACAAACGTTGATATAGGTATTATATATTATTATTATTATTATTATTATACGTAAATATTATTATACGTAATTATTCATCTTATACTTATACAGTTATACGTAATTATTCAACGTAGTTATGTTGTTTTTTCATTACCTACTAATTTGATCATCGAATGTAAACATGAAAATAAACAATGTCTACGTGAAAATGGTAAATATGATAGTGATAGTGATTATAATGAATATAATATATTTAACCTGGTATTATCTCAAATCGAACTACGTAAAAAACAGTGTGAAGAATATGAACATGAAATCAAGAAACTTAAGAATATGCTTTATTTCCGCAATGTGACAATAAAGATAATAGAACAACGTGAACATGAACGTGAACGTGAACGTGAACGTGTACGTGAACGTGAACGTGAACGTGAACGTGAACGTGAACGTGAACGTGTACGTGAACGTGAACGTGAACGTGTACGTGAACGTGAACGTGAAAATCAACAACGACAACGTAAAAACACTAAACGTCGACGTGAACATAATTAATTATATAAAAAGTCGACGTGCAGATCTGCACGGCAACTTTTCATATGAAAATCAACAACGACAACGTGAACATAATTAATTGATTTACATAGTTATGTTGTTATGCTTAAATGTATGTTTTAATGTTTCGATGTTTAAAAATTTTTATTTTTATTATAATAAATAATAGAAATGGAAAATTTTAAAGCATCTTTAAATAAATGCGGCAACACTCAATATGATTTTGTAAAATTAGATACATTAGAACAAGGAAAAAAATATGAGGTGACTTCTTTCGAATATTTTGATACAGAGCATGGTAAAACAATAACTGTTGTATTAGATAATAAAATTAGAGTATTTTTACCAAATAGATATTTAGATAATGATGAAATGACAGATGAAAATATATCGTTATATAAAAATTCGAAAACAAAATTTAATCTTATTTATAAAGGAATGAAAAAATTAAACAAAGGAAAATCAATGCATTTGATTGATTTTGAATAAATTAGAAAAAAAAATATATAAACTTTTATAAATGGTATTTATAAAAGTAAAAAAAAATGGTTATATTCATTTACCACAACCAGAATTCAATGATAATAATAAATTCAAAATAGGTCTCGAATCAATGTATTTAAAAAGTTTAAATTTGATTAATATTGAATCAGATTGTAAAATAGAAATTGAACATAGAGAAATATATATAAAAAAAGGTATATATAGCATTTCATATTTAAATAAATTAATTGAACCGGTATTCTTATCTTATAATAATAAAAAAATTCAAATTGAATCTCCTTGTTATTATAAATTAGATGAAAAATTTAAAAAAAATTTAGGATTTGAAAATACAGAATTTGATTTTTCATTAGTTGGTAATACTTTAATGTATTGTCCTACTTCCGAAGAAAAATATATAAATATAGATCAAAAATGTATAATTAGATTAGGTAGAAATGGTGAAATACCGAAGATTGAAATTCCAATAGGAATATACACAATAAATGAAATTGAAAATTTAATGAATTGTTATGATTTTCCTAAAATAAGTCTTGAATTAATTGATGATTTTTTAAATATTACAGCCTCAATCGGTCTAAGTTTTGATGAATATTTATCAAATTGTTTAGGTTTTGATTATATGGGATATTTAATCCCTATAAATAGGGTATGGCCTGATTCATGGAAACTAGGTCCTGATATTGAATATACAATAACAGGATCAAACAAACCAATTTTTTATACACAATGTTTTTTAAAAAATATAAACGGTGTTATATTTAGCCAAACAAAAAAATCTGATAAAATATATAAAACTAAAATTGAAGGTAACTATTCAATTGATCAATTGAATAGTATATTACCTTCAAATATCAAATTACTAAATGATAATAATTTTATTAAATTAACTTCAAAAAATACTTGTTTGATAGACGAAAATTTAAAATTAAGTTTAGGGATTGATAATAATTTTTTATATAAACATGTAGGAGATTCTGAAAAATTAGATAGTAATATAAATAAACAATTGTTAGAAGTACATTGCAACATAATTGAAAAGTCTGTTTCATTTATTGATGAAAAAGTTATCGAAGAGGAACTTTTGTTTGTTTTTTATTATGATTCAAATAATCCTTTTATAAGATGTAATTCAATAATGTACAGACAAGTAAATGTAAGAACAATTCAAAAGATAGAAATATGTATTCTTGATCAAAATGGTGATATTGTTAATTTTGGTGATGATTTTATTGTTTATCTTGATCTAATTGAAGAAAAACAAAATAAATATTAAAATTATTTTTCAATAGAAAGAAAGGGCTGGGTGTATTGGACCCACCCACCCTCATTTCCTACTAAAAAAAAACAAAATAAATATTAAAATTATTTTTCAATAGAAATATTTCTATTGAAAACACAAAAATTTATTCCAGAAAGAGGTGGAGTACTATTATTGTTGTCAGAAAGACATGAAAATAATTCTCTTAAAAGAAGTGTAAATCTATTATCTAATTTAATTAGTAAAAGATTCTTCAATTGTTCCTTTTTCAATATCAAATAAAAATTCATCATTTCTGATATGGTTTCATAACAATAGACATAATAAAAAATGTTATCTATGACAATAAAGGTAATGATATTTTAAGTATTGATGAACGATAAAAATTTTTTTTTATTTAATAAATGGATATCAAACAAATTCAAAATGAATTAAAAAATAAAATTAAAAAAAATATAACATTTGAAGACCAAAACAATTCCAAGGTCGGAAATAACTTAAAAAACGAAACAGAAAAAATGAAACAATTAATTCATCTTAGACAAAATTTACAAAAAACTTTTAAAAAATCAGATTTAGAACAATCCGAAAAAAATTTAAATTTTATAAAAAAAGATGAAGATGAAGATGAAGGTGACAACAATAACGCGTCCCCTATTCTCGGGCACGTTGAATATACACCAAAAAATATCCAAAAAATAATTAATCTTAAAAAAAATTTACAAAATAACTATAGAAAAACAGTTTTAAACGATAAATATACATCAGAAGAAAAAGTAAAACATTATGAACCAATATTAAAAGCCTTATCAAATGTTGAATCATCTGTTAATGATGTTAAAGAGGTTGCTATTAAAACCGATAATGATATTCAAAAGATGATAATACCTACTCCTTATAAACCTCGTAATCCAGAATTATTACGATTAACAGAAGATCAAGATAATATGAAAACACCTAAAAGTTCTCCACTAATAACAACAAATAAATCTCCTATGCCTAAAAATATAATAATATTAGGTGAAAATGCGCAAAAATATTTACCAACTTTACCAAATGAAGCTAAAGGTGTTAATCCATTTGGAATATATTATATAAGTAAAACTGATGAATTCATGATCGGAAAATACCCTATAATATTTGACTTTGATGATATAATTTTAAATGGAAAAAAACATATACTAACCCCAGGTATGTGGAGATTATTAACTCATACAGATGTTACAAAATCAGAATTTTATACAAAAGAAGATTTTGAAAATTATGAAAAAATATTAATTGAAACAGATTCAATATACCAAAATAATGATATTAACACAGGAAAACCTAAATCAAGTGGAAGTGCTAAATATAATGAAATGATTAAACCTATTTGGGAAAAAATTAAACTAACATCAACAAAAACTAAAGAAAGTAAACCAAAAACATCAAAAAAAGATAAATCACCAACACTGAAAGAATCACAAAGTTTACCCAAAGGAGAAGGTTTAATAAAATATACAAATAATCCTATTGAATTTATTTATATCGATAATATAATAAAAATAATTGACAGACTATATTTTATATTAGCAGAAGAAATAGCGGGAAATTATGGTTTTCATAATGAAAAACTTGGTATTGTTCATTTGTTTAAACGAAACATGGAAACACTGATTGATACTCCCAAAAAAGGTGTTGAATATTTACTACAATCTTTGTTAAATTTACCAAAAGAAACAACAAATAAGTTAGAATATAATATTAAACAATTAATTGACAGACTACATGTTATATCATCTGCAGAAAGATCGGGAAAAAACACTTATCATGATGAAAAACTTGAAATTCTTAATTTTTGTATTAAAAAAATAGAAAAGATAATTGATATTCCCGTTAAAGGTGTAGAATACTTAATGTCGTATATTTCACATTTACCAAAGGATATTATAAAAGGTTCAGGGTTTTTTAATGATTTTTTAAATTGTTCAAAATTACCTCCGATACATTGGCCTGGATATAATTATCTAGGACCATTTACAAATTTAGATAAAAATATTCCTCCGATTAACAAGTTAGACGAATATGCAAGAGAACATGATTATTTTTATAAAGATCATAAAGATACTAAAACAAGACATATCGCTGATAAAAATTTACAACAAAAAGCAATGGAAAGATTTTATGCTTCTGATAGTTCTTTGAATGAAAAAATTGCTGCTTTGACAACTGCAAATGTAATGAAAACAAAAAGATATTTAGGAATGAATTTAATATTTGAATAAAATTTAATATTTTGTATAATAAAATGCATTTTAAATTAACTGAAAACCATAAAAAAAAATTGGCTGAAGCTCATAAAAAAAATTCTAATGCAACAATTCATATTGCTAGTGATAAAATATATAAAGGAGAAAATAAATATTATTTAGATCAAAATCAAATAGATAAATTAAAAAATGCCAAGAAAAAAAATTCTGGAGTAAGGTTGGAGATTACACCGAAGCAAATTAAAGGTGGATTTTTACCATTAATTTTACCTTTTCTAGAAGCTGCAGCAGTAGCTACTCCAGCTTTAATTGCATTGTATGATAGTTATAAAGATACTAAACATAAGAAAAAAATAGAAGAGGAAATAATTCGTCACAATAAAGAAATGGAAAAAAATAAAAGTTCTGGATTGAAGACAAATAAAAAAAAAAAATCGAAAAAATGATTAATTTCGATATATCAACATTTAGAAAAAACATTAAAAATTATCCAGGTTGTTATACAACTTTTTGGAGTAAAGTTAAAAATATAAATATCGAACCGTTAAGTAATTTTGATATAATAAAATTTGGAAATAATATAAAAAATTTTAGAGGTTGTTTCATGATAAATGAATTACCTGAAAAACCTTGGTTAAATGAATGTGGGATATTTAATTTAAATAATTCTACTCAAAATGGTTCTCATTGGGTTGCATGGAAAAAAATAAAAAATTATAAAATATATTTTGATTCATTTTCGAGTACTCCTCCTCCTGAAATTTTAAATTATTTAGGTGATGATAATCTGTGGTATAACAATGACAAGTTTCAAAACTATGATGATCCACCTATATGTGGACATTTATGTTTAGAATTTATTGACAATTATAAAAAATTTATTTAAATATAATTTATTAAGATATTTTTAATAGAAATATTTCTATTAAAAAATGATGATTATTTAGTTATATTCTAAGCAATTTGTGATCGGAATCTGTACCTCCCATGCCAAGACAACAAATTTTAATATTTCCTAAATCTTGAAAAACACAAATATCATGAAGATATTTGAATAAAAAAGTACCTGTTGTAATTATCATATCATTGGCTATCTTACAAATTTCGAGCCAAGTTGGTGATTCTAGTATTTTAGAAGCATAAGGCTTTCCATTTCCAGAAATATTGTGTCCATTATCGACGATTATAATATTTCCTTTAATAGGGATTGCATTTAGATTATATTTCATGATTTTAATATTTTTATTATTAGTAATATAGTATTCATATTTACAAAACTTAACTAATATTTTATTATTTAATATTGATTTTTCTATTTCATTTTGCATTTCATTTTCTTGTAATTTATTAAAATCTTTGATAGTTGTATCCATTGTTTTATTATACATTTCAATTCCTTTAACTAAGGTATTCAATTTCTTTTTAATAATTATTATATTTCAATTTTAATTATTAATAATATAAGTTTTGTAAAAAAAAAAATATTTTAATAATTATTGCAATTCAATTTTTAATTATTAATTTCATATTTTTTGTGAAAAATATTTTTGGGGAAATATTGCATTTAAATTTTCAATTATTAATATCATAAGTTCTATGAAAAATATTTTAATAATTATTGCATTTAAATTTTCAATTATTAATATCATAAGTTCTATGAAAAATATTTTAATAATTATTGCATTTCAATTGTCTGATCTTTTTACACATTGTTTTCTTTGTGATCTTTTACTGATAAAAATGGGAGTGCGCCAGGAATGGTACATCTATACTACTCCTAATTTTAAAACAAATAGTGGAAAAAATTCTTTTTTCTCTAGAGTTATTTTTAATGCCAATAGAATCTCCACAGTCTTGGATTTTTTTTTATTGTCTCGTCAAGTATTTAAATCTAAAACTTTGTTATTTTTAAAACATAGCGCCTAATTATTATTTCTTTGTTTTGTTTTATATACTTAATGTTATCTTTGTATTTCTTATCGTATTGTAAAATTGTATTTTGTATTATCACATGTCTATCAGTTTTCATATTGTGTCAATTCTTATATTGTATTGTTTTTCTTTCTTTGTTAAAGGGCTTTGGCCCGTTGATTTTTATATAAATAAATAAATAAAATAAATAATTTACGCGTGCGCATCCCTGGACAGGGTAATAATAATAATAATTATAATTATAGTAAAAACCACGAACTAAGATATATATATATATCTTAGTTCGTGGTAAAAACAAACAAATTATCTACATTAATATAATCATTGTATTTAAAAACATTACTTTTGTTTGCTGGAACGCTGATAACAGAAAACGGAATTTTTTAGGAGTCCACCGCCGTTTGATAGAAATTGGAAGAATGGGGGAAAACAAAAACTTAATGCCACAGCAGTGCCGTACAAAATACTGCGTAAAAATGGGTGCGCGGTCGACTGTCAAGTATTGCAATAAAAATTTAAGAAGATCTCGTATTTCAAACGGTGTGTTATTGTCCACCGGCTCGTTATCATTTAAGATTTACGTCACGGTTTGAAAGGGGGCAGGTTAAAAATTGGGTGACCACGTTTGTTTGTGAGTTAGTGCGCGTGTGTCAATTTGTGGGCCTATATGCTTTGTGAGAGTCGTGCGCTTGTCCATGTGACGTGAATACAACGCTTGTCCTTGGGCGAACAGCGAAGTGAAATCGCCCGAACAATGATTAAGCAGACAGAGGCTGTATATTGAATAGCCTCTAAACGAGGTACGTGCCGGGTTTTCCGGTCACCCCGCCACCCATGCCGCTTGCAAACCGATCGTTTGGTAGTGTTGGAATTTAATGGACTCGGCAGCTGTTTGACGTATTAGCTGGTAAAACTCTTCAGGTGAAGCGAGTGGTGACTCCGCTGGCTAGTACCTCGTTGAGAGGCTACCAATGCTTCGAGATCGCATAGTTACAAGTTTTTCAAATAACACCATTAACGACAACTCCGCCTCAGGAGTCAGGATTACCGGTAATCAAGTGACGCGTAAAGATTTTTCGAAATCTACAGTTCAAAATATTTAGAGTTACAGCGATAATAATTTTTAATTTATTTTATTATAAATATGTGTTATATTTTTTCTATTTTGTAAAAATGTTCCTGGCAAGTCATCCAAGTTAATGATATATTATGTATACTATATGTATTATTTTTTAATCATATTATTAGTTAATGGCATATTTTTTTAAATATTTTTTAAAATATATCTTTTGAATTTCTTAGCTATTTTATCGTTACATAATTATTATTATAGTTATTGTCTTTATAAAACAGACTTTTTTCTTTAAGATTTTTTCTAGATACATTTTTTCCGGGACTTTTTTCTCTGTGACTACCATCAATCAGGCGTTGATCCAAGCGGGATAAGTGTCGATCCCCTCCCCTCTGCCCACCATAGACTCTGGCGAATTTTAGATTGTATGTTTTTGGTAGGCTAATAGAATACATTACCTTGTCGATTGGCTAAAATTTTATCCAAGATATACCCCTCTGGAAATTTATTCTGTATAATATCTGAAATCAAGCATTTTTGTTCGTACAAACGGATTATAAAACATAAATTAAGGGCACATAGGTACCGTTGAAATATCTTGAAGATGCATAAATATAATTTTAAAATATATTTTTGTTGTTTACTTGAATATATAAGTACGTAATACAGTCATAATCACGTATTTTAAACATTGTGTTACTTAACTCATTATCTTGATATTAATAAACTGCCATCTTTTCGTACATTTGCTATCAACAAACGGCATTTCTAAAAAAAATTTAAAAATCAATAAATTACTATAAATAGCTCATAAAGAAAAATAATTATTTGAAATTAATAGTATTTATCGAAAATACATATTATAATATATATTTGAGAAGAATTTCAAATATCTATAGTACATATTCTGCAGTTAAGTAATGTAATAGTTTTTAATTACGTGGAGGCACATATCTCATTAGAAAACGTTCTTATTAGTATAGTCACCTTTATACATAAGTATAAAAATATAATAATGTACCTACAGTAAGAGCTTCATGTTCACATAAATACTATTATTTTTGAATTACAACAAAATAACAAAAACCGTTATTCTTCGACTCTTTGTCAACTAGGTATCTAATTTAGTCCAAATTAAAAATTAAAATATTAAAATAATTATTATGCTTATAAATATTTAAGGTATTTTGGTTACAGATGTTACAATATGAACTCATCTATACTTAATTATGATGAACCTTATATTGAATGTTTAGTTTTTAGCAAATAATATTGAAAAGATGTTAACTACATAAATCTTTACAAATTTTCGTAAATTTTGAAGAAATTTAATCGTCAAGTGCTTATAAAAAAAATTGTGCTCATCTATGTTAAGTATTTTTAAAAGACAATAATAATAACTTAACCAGAAATATTAAAGATAAAATATTATAAAAACAAAATCAAAAATATCAAACGTCTAAACCAGAAAAGGCTGGAACTTTCGTATACCTATATATGTAGGTATATTTTGGGACATGGTAAAAAAAAATGATTGCTAATAATAAATTTAATAAAACTCATGACACGATAATTAAATAGTGAAAAAATTACGAAATTAAATACTAAGTTTGAATTTGTATATTTTTTTACTTTTTTATTATTTTTATATACACACAATTTTCGGGAAAAATAGTATTTAGATAACATTCTAAAATATTTTTTTTAAATAAATTATCTAGAGTATGTAAGATTTTACGGGTATCTTTACCGATTAATGATCAATAATAGTATAGTTGTGGTAAAATCTTTTGGCATCTTTTTTCTTAATTTCATGAAGATATTTCAAATAAGTACATACGTGTTCGCTTATCACAGTGATCGTAATTCGTAGGTACTTAGTTATACGTTATATTTTTACTCAGTACCTACATTGTACGTGCGCAAGTTTTTTAAAAATAAAGTTATTTCTTTAAAGAGTTTAAATATCCACAAAACATGCAATAGTGTCTGAATAAAACAATGTATAGGTAGGTACATCCCAATTTAGAGAAAATATATATTGTGGAAGAGCGGATGCGAAAACTAGAACCAGACCAGTGAATGTTCTTATTCTGAAAACAATATAATTCTTGGTTTCTAAAATAATTGTAATATTATATTCTATGTTTAAAAAAAAAAATCAAAACTAACTGCATATTATTTGACGATTTTGACAGCATATTTTGATAATTTTTAGTTTAACAAGTTCCATACCTTATAAATAAATCATACATGTATGATATGTTTTAGATTTAGAATGTACCTGCGACTTATAAACTATTACTTCAAAAGCTGGGTTATCGATTATATGACATTTCAAATAATAATTTGTTTAATATTATGGTGGTATGTACTGGCAACATAAAGCTTGTCATCAACTAAAACAATCAAGTACATGCACACAGTAGTGACATGATCTTTTATTATGAGCTGTGCAATTTAATTCTTATGATTTAACTACCACCTATTTATAGAAATACATACTTTTAGCTAAATACACAATGGTAAATTAAAGGTTGACTTCCTCAAACAACCTAACCTATCAAGTAACTTAAGTATCAACCATTACCCACCCACCCTTATTTTCATTCACATAACTGTATAATAATCCCGTTCTTGCTGTCAGTTAATAAATTATAAAATATAAAAATGTAAATTTAATACAGACATAAGAGAATTATAGGTACCTGGTGAACCAAACACATGAAGTATAATCCTTAAATAATATTTTGATACTGTTTAGTATACTTGTCAGTAGTTACTATACTACTAATATAGGTAATAATAATGAAGGCCTGGATTTATATTTATTAAATAGAAATAAGAATATACATTTTTCTTCTACAATTTACTTAGAAAGATTTTGATTATAAATGTCGATGATTTGTAATATACCTATAGATTCAATGGCTTATTATTTTTTATTTTGCATATTTTAATGAAAATTTATGTTAACTGCATACATATTGAAAGTTGCATAAATTTTACATATTTTACAATTATAATAAAAATAATAATAACAATCATTATTATTCTATCTTTGTTCATTAATATAGTCAAATTAACATATGTAAAAATACCTACTATTAATCAAAAATAATTAATGATAATATACATTGATAAGCAGGGGTTAAAGTGGGGGGGCGCAGGAGGACTCAGTCCCCTTACCTCTGACGGCGGTTAAAAAGCGTCCCCTTTAACAAATTAGGATTTTATACATTAGACATTATACATAAAATTATATATGGAACGCTTAAAACTTTTTGGAAACATTAGTCCCCTCTGGAATTTTTTCCCACTTTAACCTCTGTTGATAAGTTATCAACCAATAAAAATAAATATTGAATTTTCTAGAGGTAAATTCATAATTACGCAACTACTACATTAGATAAAAATATATTATGTACAAATTCTGTACATGTAATTGAAAAATTGTATTTTCCACTTATTTTTTTTAATTAACTTTTTTATACAAAATTATTTATATTATGTAATATTTTTAATCAAAACCTTATAGTTTATTAATTTGTAAAATAGAAAATTATTTTGCATATTTATGATAAGAATCTGCATATTTTATAGATTTTTATTGCATACAGTGTTGAACATTGAACTATATGATAACTGGAATGCTCACCCGCCATAAGACCAATGTAAACATAACCGAGATAGCCTGTTAGAAAAAGACAGCAGATAAGAATGGTGTTGCTATTTCTTTTTATCACACTATCAATACGACTGTTTACCAATAAATAATAATAATATCGTTCGTTTAACGTTTTGTTCTTTGATTTAAACTTTTAAACTTTAACTTAAACAAATTTCAATTAGTGGGCAAGTTAAGATGGTGAATTATTGTAGTGCTTTTAATTGTACTAGCTCAAGTGACGTTAGGGGAGACTTGTCATTTCACAAGTTAGTATAAAATGTTATTGAATTTACACATTGAAAATTTCAAACAAATGTACATTTATTATTTTGATATTTAAGGTTCCCTCTTAAAGAGAAAGAAAGGCTTCAAAAATGGGTACATGCTGTAAGAAGAAAGGATTTTAAACCTACTTCCAGCTCAACTTTATGTAGTTTGCATTTCAATGAAAATGATTTCTATTTAGCTGTTGTAAGTGGGAAACAAATGTTAAAAAAATCTGCTATACCAACTGTATTTAATTTCCCAAATCATTTAACACCAAAGATAAAAGAAAGAAGAATTTTGCAACGAGAAGTAAGTAAATATACTTACAAAAACAAGAATTTATATTATTACATGGCCATTATGTATAAAGAAATTTGTTTCCTTTAGAAAAATAATTATTTAAAATGTATTTTAGGACACAGCCACACTATTAGCTGTTCATAATAGTGAATATATGTCTATATGTGAAACCGGAACTAAGTTTGTCGACATTGGTGTACAGACAAAATTAACAGGAGAAGAATTAGAAAAAACTTTACAAGATTTACGACGAGACAAGAGGATTTTGCAACAGAAATTAATTAGAAGAGATAAGCGAGTAAATAGTATGCGTGAAATGTTAAATCTATTAAAAAATAATCACTTAATTGGAGATACTGTCCCAACATTAAACATACAATTCCCCGCAACTTCCTTTACATTTATATGACAAATGTAGAAGTCCACAAGAAAAGCATGTTTCAATACTTGTTATAGGTATTATAAATTATAAATTATAATTATTTATATTCTATCAATTTAATCATAAAAATTTTGTGAAAGTTAAAAAATAAAATATAAAGATACCAAATTTTAAGAACCAAAACCAAACTAAAGTCTAAAATAGTATCGCGGACCGCGGTAAATTAATTTCAGATATTAGCGCAATATGTAAGACAAAGATAGTAACACCATTAGTATGTTCCATCTCGTTCTAACATTCCCTCTCGGGCAACACTGCTTGGTGAGCATTCCAGTTATCATATAGTTCAATGGTGTTGAATCAAGGTATACTTCAGGGGGGGCATTCGCCCCCCCTGAATTTTCTTTCACCCCCTCCCTGACAAATAAAACTTTCTGACTTTCAACAAAATGTACTTATTTATTAAATGCACAATACTAATTTAAATATAAATAATTAATAGGTTTCTAATTTATTTTGTAATTTTTTCAATATTTATAATTTCTGAATTGTTATAAATTATAATAATACAATTTATAATATGTGACGACCTAAGATTAACCTTAGATTGATTTAAAAATTTAAAAATTAATAATTTGTTTTATAACTTTTTAAATATTTATAATTTCTGAATTGCAATAAATAATAATAATAGGTAATACGATTTATAATGTGTGACAACCTTAGATTGATTTAAAAATTAAAAAAAATAATCTGTTTTGTAGTTTTATATAAATTTGAAATGTCTAAATTATAAATTGTAATAAGAATAACTGCCTATTAATAGATATAATTCATAATACTAAATGATGTATCGCCATTCACCAGTGAAAAAAAGCGAGCCCCCCCCCCCCCCCCAAAAAAAAAAAATTGTCTGGATTCAACACTGATTAAAATACATTCTGAAGCTGATTCATTTGTGGGTATTAATGTTAATGGACAACTGAGTATTGTTAAAATAGTTAACATATGTTAACACACATACCAGTACAGAAGTAGTTATAGGAAGAAAATTTGAAGTGTTAGAGAATATGTTTGAAAAACCTGACAAACTTGTAGAGAGTTGTAAATTAGGAATTTATATAATAAGTAATTTTTCTAAAGTGTTATGTGTGTGGGACATTAATGAAATCGTTACAAAATATGTTGTATCAACAACTGACCAAAGTGTTACTGTAGCCATACCAATTATTCATTTTGAAAATTAATTTTGTTCATTTGTTGTACATATTATGTATATTTATAAGTTTATAACTCTATGATAAGCATTAGCAATTTTAGAATATTTAGTTCTGTAGTGTAATAGCTATATTAATTTAGTAGAACTATTAATTAAAAATTATAATTTTTAATAAATAAATTCATCTTATATAAATGTTTAATAATATATGTTTAAATAAAGTTTTATTAGATCAATTAAAAACTATTGTACACTTTGTGCAAGACAATAGTGTTGAAGTAGTACCCACAAACTGGGTTAATGGAGATAATTGTGCTTGGCCTAAAAATAATTATGGAGCTTCAAAATTAAGGGATTCATGAGTAAGGCCCAATGATTTTGAATTTGATTATTATAGAGTGAGAGTCATTTCCACAAATATAAGTATGTTATTTATATTGATATACCAACCTATAATAAATGATTATTATATAATTTAATTGTATATTTGCATTAAAACTGTTATGATCAGATTCATTATTAGAAGCCAGAGAGAAATGTGAACGAGCACAGTTTACATCTGATATTTCAGATTATGATCACTTATTGTTAGAAAACGTAAGCAAATATCTGAACCAAAAAATAAAGTCAAAAGTACAGAGAGGAACCATTAGGAGTATCTTCATGTCACAAAAGCTTATTTGATGATATACCAAATGGAGACAAAACATATAATGGTAACTATAATTCTGATAACGATTTTATTAATTCAAAACCTATAAGCCAGAAAGAAAAATCAGCATCTACATATATTTCTACATCAGCTTCAGCATCTACTTTACATCTCACCAAAACTTTGAAACAAATGATACAGGAAATGTAGACTTAATATTATTATATAAAATTAGTGAAGGTACAAATACCCCTGATGGCAATTTCACTACAGAATATAAGAATAATCAGAAGGAATCATTATTGTATAATAATAATAATGTTTTTGATAATTATTTAATTGAAGAAAATGATGAACTTAATCCAGAAAATATTTTGGACCCGGTTATATCTCAAGAAGGTATATATATATATATATATATATATATATATGTATATAAGTATACAAACTGATTTTAGTATGTTGAATAAATTAAATAAATATTGTTAATTTTTTAGTTTCGACTGTTTCAAGTATTATTTTGCCACAAACTACATCACCTAATTCTTCATGTGGCCAGTTTAATAACATGTTTGCTCTTGATGTCCATAAAAATAATGGTAAAAAATTTAGTATAACTATTCTTATAATTAAATAATTAATCTATTACAATATTTTTTAGTTATAAACATTAATAACACAACAACCCCACCAGATGTAAACAAAACTAACCCAAAGATGATTGATAGTACATCTTCTAGTTCACAAAATAATAGTAAGCATTATATTATTGTTCTCATACATGTATAATGTATATAGGTACATAATTATAATTAATATGAATAATTATGTGAAATAAATATAAGTGTCATACTTATACTAAGATTTGAATACATGAAAACAAACTAATACATAGGAATACAACTTTTTTTTAGCCTTTCAGAAATCTGTTCTTAGTTATTTGGCATATTTAAAGATTGTATTAAATAAAATGTCTGATACCCAACAAGAAATACTGCAAATTTTGTCCAATTTACCTAATAACCATTTTAATGATAAGACTATTTTTGATGATGAAGAAATCGATTATTTTTTATTTCTGCATGGTCACTCCAATGATTGATAGTCTGGAGGATATGGAAAGTAAAATGAGATTGGACTCAAACTTCAGAAACAAAGTGGTAAAATTCATATTTATTTTTATGTTGTGTTTTTCGGTATTATTTATGTGTTAAGTTAATTTAATAATCATTTACTGAACAATTTTTATGAAAATTAATATGAAACAATTTTACATTGATTATAAAATGAATCACTATTTAAAAAAATTATATTTCAATGTATCTACTACTATCTGAATATTCCATTTTTATTATGTATAGCTAGCTACTAAATTAAAAATGTTTAAGGTTTTTTTTAATGAAATGTCATATTAGTAGTATATGGGTACGTCCAGTACACTTTTGACTTTATCAAATTGTTTCACATTTTTCCTGTTAAAACATAACAAAAAATCTAAACTTATCTGTTAAACTTGAATAAGGGGGTACGTTCAGTACACTTTTTTTTTATCAAATTGTTTCACATTTTCCTGTTAAAACATTACAAAAAAATCTAAACTTATCTGTTAATTATAAAATTAATTTATTTTTCCTGTTAAACATTACAAAAAATCTAAACTTATCTGTTTAAATTAGAAAAAGCATTTTTTGAGTTTTTAAATGATTTTATAGAATTTTTTAAAAATAGTGAAATGCTATAGTATACATACAATCACACTGTAGATTGTATACTACATACTATATTATTATTATTTGACCTCGCTCCTGTGAAGAGCGCGCTGCGGCATTTATTACTATTAGAACAGTTAAAAACCCAAAAAATTCAGAGAGATTCGAAGAACCCGCTACTGGCAGGAAGCATGCTGTCGCATTAACCATTAGACCACGGGTATTTGTTGGTAATAAAAAGGAAAAAGGTATATTTAAAACACATATATTATATTATATTAAATTATAATATTACTAGAAAATAGAAATTAGTTAATATTATGTTTTAATAAAACAACTTTTTAAAGAATTAGATTTTTTACATTTTGCAGACAATCTTTTTAAATTATTTTTAGTAATAATTATATGTGGATTAATATTATCTGTTTTTTGTTTACATTTAACACAATATTTATTACCCATTTATAAGAAATTAAATTAATATAATGTTTAATTATACTGTATACTTGTAGCCGTTAAGTTGTGTCTGCTTTAAGTATTTTTCTCTAGGGAAAAAGTTAATAGTTTCTTTAAAATTTGCTTCTTCTAAACATATACTATCATCGATTATTTTTTTAGACTTATACATAAATGTCAATAGATTATAAAATTTATAACAAATTCTGTATTCTATAATTCTTTCACTAAGCTTATAAGATTTTTCAAAAATTTCTACAATACCGTTTAATAACGAAAACATTATTAATAAAGGTAATAAAAAATAACCAATTGGACCAATTGTACTTAGAAACAATTTTAAAGCTAGTAGACAAAAACTGACTTTTGAATAATAATTGTAACTTTTTCTATAAACTAACATATTTTTTTCTAAATACGTTTCCATTTAAATATAATTATTTATGACTATAAAATAAAAAATTAAAATTAAAGACATGAGCCTTTTTCGGGCACGTGTTAGATTATTTAAAAACTATGGTTTTAGAATTAAATAAGCAATAAAATCTCCATTTTTTATTTCATTAACATCTCTTGATCAGTAATAAATAATCAATAAATTTAAAATCTATTACATTTAGAGGAATATATTTAATATCATTAGCTATATATTGTCCTTCAACATCACATTTGATTACAGATAAGATATCACCGTCTTCATGCAAATATTGTTCAGCTTTATGGTTAGAAATGGATTTTTCAATTGTATTACAATGTATTTACAAAAGTTTATTTACAAAATATTGACCAAGTATACTATCCGACCCAATATGCTTATAGACATATTAATCATCAAATCCTAAACTAAGCCTTAGATTTTCATCCAACAAATAATAATCTTTAGATGTAATTTTTATATAGTTATTTGTTTGTTGGATTTTAATATTAGATGGTAGTAATTTATTTAATAGATCAATGCTGTAATTTTTCTTTTCTATTACAGTTTTGATATCTTTTGTTTCAATAATCCCATTTATATATTCTAAGAATCTTTGTGTGTAAAATGTTGGAGTTTTTAATCCTACTACTGTGTAAGCAATATCAACACCTAATTCTGCTCCTTTCCCTTTAGGCCATGTTTTATTTATAGGAATCATCTGTTTTTTAAAGTCTCCAATGTAATCAAAGCCTAAACAATTTGATAAATATTCATCAAAACATAGACTGATTGAGGCTGTAATATTTATAAAACCTTCAATTAATTCAAGACTTATTTTAGGAAAATCCTCCACAAATTTAGCTCCGAATGAATTAAATACATTTTCAATTTCACTTAATGAATATACACCTATAAATATTGTACCTAACGGGATTTGACCATTTCGACCTAATCTATATTCACATTGTTTCTCTATATTTATATATTTTTTATCTGAAGTAGGATAGTAAATCATTCTTTTGTTACTTGTCTTTATAAAATTTAGATCTTTAAAACCCGGATATTTTTTTAAGTTTTCATCTAGATTATAGTAACATGGGGATTCAATTTTAACCTTTTTATCAACAAAAGATTTATACCAAAGGACTGATTAATTTATTTAGTTGCTCTTTAGTATATAGACCTTTATTGATATTAATTATGTTATTGTTAATTGTAACTTGGCAATCTTTTTCAATTTTAATTAAATTATCAGAACTGGGAAATGAGAAAGCTTAAAGTCCAATAGACATTTTTTGTTTTTCATTATGTATATAATGTTCTAAATGAATAGAACCATTTATGATTTTAATTAATTTCATTTATTAGCAAAAAAATGTTAATAAGTTATTCAAATTCTATCAAATCGATTGATTTCCCATTGTCAGGAACTTTTTTTCCTTTATACATGATATACATTTCACCATTATATCTATCTATATCTTGTTCAGAGATAGTGTTAACAAATCTGTAAGGTAATATAAGTATATGTTTATTATTTAATAAAACAGAAACTCTTTCTCCATATTTTGTAGTTATTTTTTTAAAGGATGTTATTCAATTTTTTTCATTGATATTTAGATCAGATAATTGTATATATTGTATGTGAAATATTCTGTATTTAATTCTTTTAGTAAATTATCTGCAATATCAGCTTCAAACTCTAAATGATAATATGTATCTCCATTATCAAACATTTTTACATATCTGTAATATATGTAAAACGTATTCCACTGAAAATCTATCATTTCATATATATTGTTAGAGATAATTCTTAAATATCTATTTGGTAAAAAGAGTTTATATTTATTATCCAACACAACAGATAGGTACTTTATCCTGTCCATTAGTGTTAATAATTTCAAAAGCAGTAACTTCATACTTTATGTTCATTTCCAATTCTAATAATTTAATATATTTATATTTGTAACCCTGTTTATTTAAATATACTTTTAAAGGTATTGCGTCAGACATTTTTAATTCAGATATTTTTATTTTTTATATTATATTTAGTAAGAGAAAAATTTAATAGGAAATTGAATTTTTAAGCTTATATTATTTTTCTATATTAAATGGATAAAAAATATGAAATTACATTGTTTCATTTACATGATAATATTATATCAGAACCAATATTTCCAATACCTATGAGATGTTTAATTATAGGATCGTCCGGGTCGGGAAAACAAATTTATTAAGTAATATTATTATTAAGTATTGGATTCTTTTTGAAAATCTTTATATTTTTACAAAGAATATTAAGCAACCAATCTATGAAAAAATGAAAGATGTATTTGATGGTGTGGATGATGTTGAGACATATATATCTAATGAAGAGATAGTATCTGTTGATGATTGTGAATCAGATAGTTTAGTTGTTTTTGATGATTATATTTTAGATAAACAAGATAGAATAAAAGATTATTTTGTAAGATCTAGATCTAAAAATATTTCATGTATTTATATAAGTCAGAATTATAGTTTATTAGATTTAAAAGCAATAAGAACAAATTGTAATTTTTTTAATTATATTTAAGCAGTCAGATTTTTATATTGGGAGAATATGAAAAGATTTTTTGAGCAATGATATAGCTTTTGATAAATTTAAATCTTTATGTTCAACTTGCTGGAAAAATAAGTTTGGGTTTATATCAATTGATTTAACATCTTTACGTATTTATAATAAATTTGAGAACATAAATTTAGACATTGAACGTAAACGTTAACCGTTTATGAAAGTAACCGTTTAACGTTTATTTAATCATTGAAAGTTTAACGTTTATTTCATCGTTGAATGTATACGTTTATTTAGTCGTTGAACGTATATGTTGAAGGCTTATTAAATTTTTTCATATTAAATGGATATAAAAGATGAAGAATATTTTTTTAAAAGGAAAGAAAAAATTAGAAAAAGATAGCAAAAAAGGAGGTTCTGTAGCGAAAAAAATATCAATTAAGGAAGTAAACAAAATAATTCAACTTAAAGATGACCTGACCAACTGTATAAAAATGCAGCTTTGAGAAACATATATACTGAAGAAGAAAAGGAAAAATCTTTTGGACCAGTAACAAATGAATTAAAAAATATTGTAAATGCAGTTAATGAAGTTAAAGAAATAAATAAAAAAATATTAATTTATTAATAAATATATAAATAAATAAACAGACGAAGATATGAAAAAAATTATGGTTCCATATAGACAATCAGAAATATTAAGGCTGACAGATGGTACAAATACTCCAATCAAGCCAACTTTAGGTACTATATCACCTCTAGAAATAAGATCACCAATTAGAAAAAAATATGTCCCCAAAAATAATGACAACATCAAAAAATATACAAATATCTACCTCGTGCTAAAGATAAGCATTTTGGTATATATAATAATGAAGTTACTGATAATTATATGATTGGGAAAGATGTAGTAAATTTTAAATATGATAATATAATTGTAAATGGAAAAACATATGAAGGAACAGACGGATTATTTAGAATGTTATGCTATTCTATTTATGCTTCACCAGAGTATTACACACCAAAAGATTTAAATAATTATAAAGAAATATTAATTAGTACCGATTCATTATATCAAAACAATGATAGAGATACAGGAAGAGTTAAGTCAAGTAAAGGGGAAAAATATCTTAAAATGATTTCTCTTATTTGGAAAGAAATGAAAACCAATAAAGACGTACAAAATCAGGTAGAAACTGTTTCACAAGAAGAAGAAAAAGAAGAAAGTGGTCTAAAAAAATATACAGAAGATCCTATTGAGTATACATATATACATAATTTATGTGAATTATTAAAGATTATATTTTATTGCTAGTGAAGAAAAAGCAGGAAATAATAATTTTCATAATGAAAAAATTGATATTGTGCATATTTTTACTTCTGAATTGGAAAGATTAGCTAATACCTCACGAGGAATTGAGTATTTAAATCTTATGTAACAAGTTTGCCTGAAAAAATTGTAGAAGGATCAGGTCTTATGAATAATCTTTTAAACAATAAATTTATGCCAGAAATACAGTGGCCTGGTTATAATTATCTTGGTCCTTTTACTGATTTAGAAAAAAATAAAAAACCAGTAAATAAACTAGATGTGGCAGCAATGGAACATGATTATTTTTATAAAACATAAATTTATATAACATTTTGGAAAATAAAGCATGGGATAGATTTTTAGATTCAGATGTATCTACAGGTGAAAAAACAGCTGCTTTTGTCACCACAAATGCAATGAAAGCAATGAGATATTTTGGTATGGAATTTATTTAATTTTTTAGTACATTTTATTTATATTAAATGAATTTAGATTTGTATGATTCTCAAGTAAAAAAGCTTGTAAAAGCTAGAAAAAGCTCTAAAATAAGATTGATGTTGTTATTTAATTAAAACATACACAGATTGGTAATGGAAAAAACAAATTTAATTTAACTGATCGACAAAAAAGTAAGCTAACTAAATATAAAAAAGGGGTGAGATTAAAAATTACAAAATCTCAATTTGGAAATAAGGATAAAGTAGGTGGGTTTTTACTTCTTATTATAGCAGGCAGGGTTGGGCAAGATATTCAAAAAAAAGTATCATGATACATGATATATGATACATGCATTTAGTGTATCAAGATACAAGATACAAGATACATTGTGAATGTAGAAAAGATACAAGATACAAGATACAAGATACAAGATACATGTATCAAAGATACTTTTATATTTCCAATCGAATTGTATTTACTATTAAACTTAAAACATCTATACATAATTCACTGTAGTGTCAATACGTAAATACTTATAAAGTCATAATTATATTAAATAATACACTAAGTCAATAGGTAGGAACACATTATACATTTATAACTATTACATCACTATATAATAGAAATACACCAACGGCCAGTTGACACAGTCACACTGAAGACAGAACGAATAGTAAAATGTATAGAATGGTATAACAATTAACAATTCGAATAGTATACTGTAATTGCTTATCTTTACTTTTATATTCTATTTTATGCGGGAATACCTACACTGATAGACAGTTACACTCAAAATATCTAGGTAGCGGATTCATATTTTATGAGAATGGACATTTCAGTTGAGTGATTATCTATATAACTGTAGATACGTATATCGTATATGGGCTACGGATATACGGGCACCTTAATTTAATTTTATGTTTTTCAAATTATCTTACAGCTTTACAAGTTATAAAATCATGTGGTATATTTTTTCGTTATCGTTAATTTTAACTCGATTGCACCTGGACAATTTTTCGTAAAAATACAATCCACGATGAAATTATCTAATATCGAAAATCAAAATGTCTTGGTACTATTCAGTACATATTTTTACAATAAAAGTATCTTGTATCTTTTGGCAAAAAAGATACAAGATACTGGTATAAAATGTATCATGATACATGATACGTGATACTTTAAAATTATGTATCATGATACAAGATACAATTGTATCTTTGATACTGCCCAACCCTGATAGCAGGTATAGGAGCCCTTAGTGCATTAGCCGGAGGTGCTAGTGTTATTGCAAATACCGTTATCGATGCAAAAGATAAGAAATTAAAACAAGATGAGGCAGAAAGACATAATAAAGCAATGGAAGAGCATGTTAAAAATATTAAGACATTACAAATTGGTTCAGGACTAAAAAAAAATAAAAAATAAAACCATTAACTAATTATGACATTATTGAAGCAGGAAAAAATATAAAAAAATTTAGAGGTTGTTTTATGAAAGATGAGTTACCTGTAGTGCCTTGGAAAAATGAATGTGGAATATTAAATTTAAATAATTCAAATCAACCTGGTTCACATTGGGTGGCGTGGTTAAAAAATGATAAGACAAAGGTATATTTTGACTCTTATGGAGATTCAATTCCAATTAAAGAAATTGTAAATTATTTAGGAAAAGATAATTTATATTACAACACTGAACAATTGCAAAATTATAATGATCCACCTATATGTGGTCATTTATGTTTAGATTTTATTCAGAATTATAAACTTTAATAAATTTTTTCCTAATAAATGGAAAATATATTTGCTAATTATGGCCATGCTATTATCCGTGAACAAGATAAGGTGTATTGGCCTATATCTTCATCAAATCTTAATTCTCCTAATCAAATCACTACTTATAATATAAAGGAAGAAAATAGTTTTTTAAATATTAAAAAAGCAAAGTATCAAATTTCTGGCTCTGTCTTACAATCTTATGGTAATAACTACCCAGCAGATTCAAAAATATTGTTAGTTGATAATTTTGTTCCATTTTTGTTTGAATGGATTTGTGTTTGTAATTTTAATTGATAATTTTCCTGCATTTTTGATTAAGCGTATGTGGGTTAAGAAACATGGTAAAGAAATATATTCAATTGATAATGTTGGAAGATGTAGTTTTATTAAAGGTACAATTAGTTATTCTGCAGATCTTAGTGATCCAACAATAAATAGTGGATTTCAGGCAAAATTTACTGGAGGTTGCTATTTTAGTGCTGTTGGTAAATTATCTAATTTGTGTTTAGGATTTTTTAAAGATATAGAATATCCAATATATAAAGGAGGCTTTGAAATAAGTTTTATAAGAAGTTCTGATGATGATGCTTTATTTAGAGAAAAAAATGCAAAAGGTGATCTAGTTGGTGTTGGAAAAATTGTTATTGATGAGTTTAATATAAGGATTCCAATTGTGACTTATGCTGATTTGAATAAAATTAAATTGATAAAAGAATTAACTTTACTTTCCATAAGAAATGAATATATGTTTAGATTCAAATCATGGCAATATATTGAAGATAGAAATATTACTGGTAAAACATTAACTAAAGATATAACAAATATGTATAGAAATGTCCATAATCCTTTGTTTGCTATTGTAGCTTTTCAAACAGATAAACTAGACTACCAATATTGAAAGATCCAATACAGTTTAATAATTGTAATTTGAAAAATATTTGGTTGGATATTGATAGTAATAGATATCCGGAAGAACTATTGAATTTAGATTTTAAAAAAGAAAAATTTAATATTGCTTATGATATGTTAATGGATTATAAAAAAGTTTATAATAGATTACATCGAGATTTATCTTTAATGTATATAACTCTACAACAATTTAAAGATACCAGACCATTTTTTGTAATTAATATGAGTAGGCAGCCATCACAGATTTCTGGATCTAAAACAAGTATTGTCTTGCATGTAGACTTCAATGAAGATGTGCCTGTTAATACCATTTGTTACATTTGTTTAGTGTCTGGTACAGAATTTTTTTATGATATTCCCAATAATACAATTAGAGAAAATATATAAAAAATATATATCTTAAATAAATGGATTATTGTAAATGTAAATCACAAACTAGAAGTATAGGTATTCCTGAATTTATTTTAAAAAATAATAAATATAGGAGATTATCAGTATGTAAAATATGTAAGACAAATAAGAATAATATATCAAAGTCACCAGAACTTATAGAAGCTTATGAATTATTTAAACCAGCTAGAAAAAAATTTTGAAACAAGACATTTTATACAAAGAGGTATAAATGATACTTGACAAGCTGATTTGTACTGTTTTTATAGGCCGAAATCTAAAAATAGTGATCCCAATTATAATTTAAGGAATAAACATAATGAAATTAAAGTTAATGATAATCATAAGACATTGTATAAAGCTAATAATGGTTTTAAGTATATTCTTAATGTTATTGATACATTTTCTAAAACAGTTTATTCTGTAGCTTTGAAAACAAAAAGTGGATCGGAAGTATCTGAGGCATTTTCACAAATATTTAAACATAATGTACCTAATAAATTACATGTAGTTAAGGGTAACGAATTCTATAATAAAGATTTAAAACAAATACTAAATAATAAATATAACATAACAATGTATAGTACAGGTACCGATTAAAAGGCATCTATAATAGAACGTTTTAACAGAACATTAGGTGATAAGTTTAAAAAAGTACTTTATTTAAACAATGTATGGATTACTGAATTACCAAAGATTATTAAGACATATAATAATACATACCATAGAACAATAAAAATGAAACCTGCTGATGTAAGTAAGAAAAGTTAAAATGATCTACTGTCTACTGTTTATAACTATGATATAAGTAATTCTAAGCCTAAATTTGAAATAAATGATATGGTTAGATTATCCTCAATAATTGATGTATATAGAAATAAATTAAAAACAAATTGGTCAAAGGAAATATTTACAGTTGAAAATGTTATTAAATCAAATGTTGTTTATTATAAAATTTATGATATAGAAGGTACAGTTTATGAAGAAGAAATACTGCTATCATTATTATAAATGTGAATTACATATTTTAATTTATAGAATTTTTAGAATTAAAATTTGAATGATTATAATTTGTATCCGTATGGTATTGTATCATAATCTGGTAATATTATTCTTTTATCATATTCAAAAGAGAATCTTTTTGTAACTGTTTTATTAAGTGGATTACATGTTATTTGATTGTATTCTAGTTCTATATTATTATTATTATTAATTTCTTCAATTAATTTTATCATTGATCCCCATCAAGTTTTAATAAATTTTGATAATTTAAAGTAAAACCCTTTATAACAGTTTTAAATTTATTATCATTTGTTTTATAATAATAACTTTTAGAACCTGTAGATGCCCAATCTGTTATATATACATTTTCCCCTAATTCATCAGTCCATTCTCCCAATAATGTTCCTGTTTTAATTTTATTAACACCATTATCTATATAGAAAATAGAGTCGGTGTCAAAATAAACTACAGATATACCTAATTTATCCAACATTTTAAATAATCTTAATCTCGCACTAGATGTTGTAAATAAAGCTATTAAAATATTTGTATTATGAAAATTTTGAACGTAATAATCTTTATAATTATAACACATTTGTATCATATTATCGTTTAATAATTAGAATTTTTGTGGGTCTGTAACAAACTCAGTTTTTTTCATTTTTTGTCGTTGTCCAAATTTTCCCCATTAACTACCTAAACACTCTTTTGCTACAGCCCGTCTCCCTGGATTATATCCTATTTTATCTTTATCTAATAATATGCCCAATTTATCAAAAATTATTTTTATATACTCTTCATTAGAACTATAATTATGTTTTGAAGTTTCTAATTTAATTTTTATAAAATCCTAAACAAAGTCTTTAAATAAATCTGTTGATTTTTCTTTAAAATTCCACACCTCATAAATGTTTGTTATAATGTATCATTTTTCCAAAGCTTTATTAACTTCATGTGTTGTCCATGTTCCTATAAATTGTCTTTCGTTTTTAGAATGATCAAATCTTTGTTTTGACATAATCTTTGTCATAAATAATTATATTTAAATGGAAACGTATTTAGAAAAAAATATGTTAGTTTATAGAAAAAGTTACAATTATTATTCAAAAGTCAGTTTTTGTCTACTAGCTTTAAAATTGTTTCTAAGTACAATTGGTCCAATTGGTTATTTTTTATTACCTTTATTAATAATGTTTTCGTTATTAAACGGTATTGTAGAAATTTTTGAAAAATCCTTTAAGCTTTGTGAAAGAATTATAGAATACAGAATTTGTTATAAATTTTATAATCTATTGACATTGATGTATAAGTCTAAAAAAATAATCGATGATAGTATATGTTTAGAAGAAGCAAATTTTAAAGAAACTATTAACTTTTTCCCTAGAGAAAAATACTTAAAGCAGACACAATTTAACGGCTACAAGTATACAGTATAATTAAACATTATATTAATTTAATTTCTTATAAATGGGTAATAAATATTGTGTTAAATGTAAACAAAAAACAGATAATATTAATCCACATATAATTATTACTAAAAATAATTTAAAAAGATTGTCTGCAAAATGTAAAAAATCTAATTCTTTAAAAAGTTGTTTTATTAAAACATAATATAATTTAACAATATTTAATAATAATTTCTAGTAATATTATTATTTAATATAATATAATATGTGCTCTTAAATATACCTTTTTCCTACTTAATATCGACAAATGCCTGTAGTCTAATGGTTAATGCGACAGCATGCTCCCTATCGGTAGCGGGTTCGAATCTCTCTGAATTTTTTGGGGTTTTTAACTGTTCTAATAGTAATAAATGCCGCTGCGCGCTCTTCGTAGGAGCGATGTCAAATAATAATATCTCAATATTTAAATGATAAAAAATATGATTTAAATGTAGGTAATTGGTTCAAAGATATTTGGTTTCCATTATTTGACTATTAGTGACAAATGACATTTTAACCATTATACACTATGGTAATTCAGGGTGTATGGTGTTTACACTCTAAAGATATTAAAAATAATAAAGGAAATTTAATTAAAATTCTATAAATCATGTTATAAAATTTTATAAATGAATTCTATAAAATTATGCATTTTTTTCTATATTTATCGCGTCCGTAATTTCCGGACGCGTTATCAATATCACAAAATCCCATAAATTCCAATAAATTCTCAGTTATTAAAATTTCTTTTTTATTAAATAATGGAATCCATAAACTTATTTGTTTTTAAAACCAAAGAAGTTAGAAGATATTATGGGATTTTACAAAGGATCTAAAACTCACCCGTATGGGGCGAATGTTAAAAATAGACATGAATATAAAATCCTAAACAAAGTCTTTAAATAAATCTGTTGATTTTTCTTTAAAATTCCACACCTCATAAATGTTTGTTATAATGTATCATTTTTCCAAAGCTTTATTAACTTCATGTGTTGTCCATGTTCCTATAAATTGTCTTTCGTTTTTAGAATGATCAAATCTTTGTTTTTCGCCTACAGCACATTTATAACACCAAGAAAATAATAACTTTTCACTTTTTCTCATTTTTATTTTAACTGGAAGTACAGGATGATAAAGATTTCTTGGAGGTAATATTTTACATTTAATTAATCCAAACCATTTTTTATCATATACTTTTGGTTTAAATATTTTTTCAGGATGTCCAACAGGATAATAATCATAATAATTTACAGTTGGATATAAACTACATACGTCAATATAACGCATTTTTGTATTTTTTACTCTTAATTTTGTAGCATTTGTTCTACCTCCAAAGAAAGCATCTCTTGGATTAATAGGTTCAACTTTATCAGCTTTTTCCATTTTTTTGTATGTATTACTATTTATCCAATCACATTCCCATGTGGCCATGTTTCAACAAGATTAATGCATTTTTCTGATTTTTTTATTTGCATACTTCTGTAAATTGTATTTTCAAACAAATACTTCATTGTTTTATGATTTATATTATTTATAGTTTCTCTATCTTTATAGCATTTAGGACATCCATGCCAAAAACATCCATGATATTGATAAACTGTTAATGATTTTTCATCATAACCATCTACTTTAGATCCTGCTATTATTTTTTCACCACCATTTAAAGCGTGGCAGATATTTTTGTTATTAAAATGTTGTAACCATGATATAGATGGTTTTGAATAATTTTCATTCTTTTCTTTATCTAAAATAGCTATAGTATCATTTATCAAATATTTTGACCTATAGATAGCCATACAAACACTTGCTATGGTTATATATTGAAAAGGGTCAATATTAGCTATTTCTAAAAATTGCTTTCTGAATTCTAAAGATCCTCTTCGTAAAATATCTACATCTGAACTACAGTACATAGTTTACTATGATATCATCAGATCTCATTCCAGTATATATGGGAGTTTTTATATTTGGATTAAATAATCCAATACTTATTCTATCACCTTCTTCATATTATGCTGAATTGTTTTTAGCAAGGTTTACCATTTAATTTAAATCTTTATCTATATAATTAATTTTGTATTTTGTATTACATTTTTTTAGATTTTTTATTAATGCTTCTTTAAAATTGATTTTATATTCAGCTTAATGTATCCTAAATCTAGTAGTTTGGCATGCATTCAGTTGAACTACATCTATCAAATCATAAACATTTGGTCTTCTTTCTAATGAACTATTAAAATAACTTTCTTCAGTAAACAATGAATTCTCTAATTTACAGATGGGGTTTTTATCTAACATTTTTAATACAACTAGCTTTTTTATATTTTATATTAAACAATATTTTTTCATTTTACAAACATTTTTTATTTCATATTTTTTTGCTATTGACTTAGGTTCAGAGACTTTCATATGTTCTGATACAATAGTACGATTCTGTGATGACATTTTTTATTATAATTTATTATACACAATTTTATTTTTATTTATAAAAAAAATATTTTATTTTATTTGATATTGTTTATTTTTATTTATAAAGAAAATGTTTTATTTTATTTTATATTATTTATAGAATTACATTTTTAATAACAAAACTATTTTTATAATTTTATATTAAATGTTCTCTGTATTCATGTTATCCATTCTCTTTTTATGATTGTTTGAAGTCAAATGTGCACTATAACACCTTAAATACATTTTTTTTCCACATTCACGTATTTTAAAATCATTATTAACTTTGGTTTTCATACAAATTTTACACCACTTTTGGTTTTTACTAAATTCATCAATTTTCTTAAAATCTTGACATTTTGTACATAAATAAACTTCCTCTGATTTTAAATGGCATTATTTATCTTTTCATAAAGACTAATCATTTTGCTGTTACGATTCATTGTTTTATATTTATTTTTATTTTTATTTATAAGAAAAAAAATTTGATTTGTTTAAAAAATTATTTTTATGAGATTTTTTATAGTTTTTATTGTATACAATATGGCATTTCAGGATGTATTTTAATGAAAAATTGTGACCGGAAAAGCCGGTCTTTAACTTTGTCTATAGAAACTATCTATATTTAACACGTCCCCCATTCAGGGACATGTTATTATTGTCACCAAATTCCATAAATTCCAATAAATTTTATAAATAAAAATGATAATAAAATCATGGCCGCAAAAACCAGCCATGATTTTAGATATTAAAAAAGAAATTTTATAGATTTTTTAAATGAACATAAAATAGCATATAAGCAAATAGATTATAAGAATAAAAAAATAAATAATAATGAATATATTTTAAACGATATAAAAAAATCTGATTCAAGAACAATAAATTTAAAAAAATGGATTATTGGCAGGGATTAAAGATATTTTTTAACTGTTTAAATATTATAATAATTTTATTTGTTCATTTAAAAACTCTAAAAAAGTTTTTTTTCTAATTTAAACAGATAAGTTTAGATTTTTTGTAATGTTTAACAGGAAAAATAAAACAATTTGATAATTAACAGATAAGTTATGAAATAATATGAATATAATAATTATTAACAGAGATAAAATGGAAAAATGCTTGAAAAGCTTACAAATTTATATTATGAATTAATGTGAATGATTATCACATATGAATATAATATAAAAATACAAGTATAATGCAATGTTGCTTGATTAGCAATATATATGTATATATAATACCAATGTATGAATTAATATTACTAGTATGTAATAACTTAAGAGGACGCTACACCCGCATTTGTTGTCTCCGTCTCACAAGTGCATAACATTGCAAAAACTGTTTCGTGCGGGAAAGAACCGAGAAAGATACAGTTATAACTAAGAAACGAAATTTTCACCAAATAAAAAGGAGAATTTTGTCTGTGCAATATCGTTTTTATTTTTTCGATATCACTTATAAAAAAAAAATTCTTATTATTTTATAATATATTAATTTTGTGTTTTTTAAACATGAATAACTTTTTTTGTAATTCTGATATTGAAAAAATAAAAACGATATTGCACAGACAAAATTCCCCTTTTTATGTGGTGAAAATTTCGTTTCTTGGTTATAACTGTAGCTTTCTCGGTTCTTTCCTGCGCAAAACAGTTTTTGCAATGTTACGTACTTGTGAGACGGAGACAACACATGCGGGTGTAGCGTCCTCTTAATAAATTTAAAAGGCTCGTCAGCCTGTTACCTGTCAACTGGTGTCCGTTAGCGGCTTCGAACCAAAACGCTACCGTCTCGGGATGAACACACTTGTACAATAAAAAAATACAATCATATAATAATTAAATATGACAATCCCAAGAACGTGCGACTAACGAGCCACCAGTTGAGACGAATAATTCACTGTAACACATAATTCATGACACAACAACCAACAGAGTCACGTGTTTTTTGTGAGTATGTCTTGACCACCCTGAATTGGGGAATAGTAATTAATAATTTTATAATATAATGACAGTGATACTTACAAAGCTGATACAGTGCAAATATACAAAAAAAAAACCAGACCAACAACCACTGGTGAATAATGATACGCAACAAAATATCGAAAATAAAGGCGCGTTGTTAGAAAAGAACACCGGCTCGGACAGCGGCCGTACAGCTCGAGAGTTGAAAAGAAAAAGAACCCGGAAAGAACGAATGTAATAAAATTATAAAAATGTTTTTAAGTTGTTGGCTAGCCGAACTCTTATAAAAATATATAAGCCAATGAAAAAAAGGTGTAACATATTGCAGTACCACCTTGTAAAAATAAATAGCTAAAATAACAGGTTTTCGGTGGCACTAGACACATTACAAAAACGGATATTAAAACGGCAAACAATATTGAGCAAAAATAATACAAATTGAAGCACAAGAAAATAATACGAAAAATACCGTTAGAACTTAGAACTACGCACGCCGCTCACTATCAGCCTGATGCCCTGATATGAGCATATCGCTGGTATCATAGCCGACAGGGAGACAACGTGTGCAGTCATGGTACGACAACAATAATAACACTGGCGCTGCTCAATGGCGCGAGCAAATATGAAGTCATAATTCTTGTTTATATAAATAAATAAAACTTCATAATTACTGGTTCATGATAGAAGAATCATTCTTATAAATTATACATTACATTATTAGGTATTAAATTATTATAATTTAGAGAATGTATTTGTTTTATGATGATGTATATGAATATAGGTAGGTAGGTATTTAACAAATTGAGTTGTATCATCTGTTTTAATTGTCTTGTCTTATGTTGGTTCTAAAAACAATGATAATTATTTTTATATTGAATAGGTAATTGAATTGTTTATGTTTATAATGTTTTAAATAAATTTAATAAGTTATTATAGCAAAAGAAAAAAGCAATAAGAAGCTTAAGTTATCTAATAATTTATCACTGTTTAACACATTTAACTCGGCATTATGATCACACTTTTTAAGGATTTGAAAACAATTAAAAATGTTAAATGTGTTAACTAATATATAACCAATTGTTCTAACTAGAATCCAGAGAAATCAAAAAGGACGACAATAAGAGTTAAGAGATCACAATACAGAAGAAAAAACTTTAATTTATAGATAGATATCTTTCTCAGTATCTATTTAATTATACATTATACTACTTAATTGTTTTAATAATTTTAAATGTCCATTGTACATGGAGCTATATACGGATAAATAATATAATTATAAAATTATGAATGTACTATGTGATCTAGCGGACAAGAAGAGCGCAGTTGGACTCTCGATAAGCGTCAACCACCGAATATTTGGCTTCACTACTAGAACACGAAGGATATATGCAACGGCCTCTCTATATTACTCTATGGATGCATACCAAGTCGAGAGATATTTTTGTTACAGGCCATACTGATTACTGGCTGTATAGGCCACATATTATTTTTAAGCATAGGACGTATTTATGGCTATGGATAATAATATACGATTGGGTCTAGCGTTCCCGATTGATAAGGACAGGTTTATGATAATATATTTTTATCCCATGAACAAGTTATTTTTTTATTTAAAATTTAAAATATTTATTATACAGTTTTTTATAATTGGTAACAAATAACAAGTTGTCGATGTCACAGTGCAACATAAAATTTAATAAAATATACATCATTAAAATTACTTCTCTAGTTCTCTTTAAATTTCCAAATTTAAACATCCAACATCAAACACGAAAAAAATTCGTTATCGTTATTTAATTGATAACAATTATTATTAGTACACAATATATATATTATGTTAACTCAAAATGATTACCTATCGGTCATCGAATAGGCATGTAATCATGACAAAATATATATATATTTCGTCATGCAAGTAATATTAAGCCATAGATAATATATAATGGATAGGCCATCAGCATTGCCTTCTCCGCGCGTTCCCGAATGATAAGCTACTGTGTAATACATTTTTTATCCCATGAACAAATCTTTTTTCTTTTTTATTTAAATTTAAAACAAAATAATTATTTTAGTTTATTTTAGCCAGTAGGAGCTTTTAATTGGTAAATGGAAATTAATAACGATAAGTCCATACTCCATAACACAGTATAATATGATAAATATGAAATATAAGAAAATATAAATATATACAAAATTACTTATAATAATTAATTATATTTGTATTTAGGTATAGGTAATAAGTGATTTGGTTGTAATCTGCCGTGGTAACAATAGTCAATAAAATATATAAAATAAATTAATACCCGCGAATGAAGGTAACTTTAAACTTTAAACTGTATTTCTGTTGAATTTTAGATTATTCAAAATTATGTTTTAAAGTCAAACAGTAAACGACAAATTTAATGTTCAACATTATTATTTGTTTGATAACAATTATTAGTAGATAGTGATAAAATTAAAATGGTTTCCTGTTGGTTACTACTGGTAACAATGGTATAGACGGGGCACATACCGAAACTTCGCGAACGCTGCCCCATGGGTATTTAGTATAGGGATGTCCTATTCATTATATATTATCTATGTATTAAGCGCGTTTTCGCGGAGTTAGCGAGAGCAAACTACAGTTTGCTCGACTTTGCTGATTGTTTACTGATATGGCATATCAAATTTGTTCATCGCCAAAACGCGTCTAAAAGTGATAATTTCTCTGGTAAGTGGTAACTGGTATGCATTATCACTTAAATAAATCATATCATTATTATCACACAAAAAGAGACAGAACTGATATTATAGTGTTTTGTAAAGGAGCGTTTAAATACAGGAATGCACCGCTCATGGTCCACATGAGCAATATGGTATCGTCCACATAACGTAGATATTAGTTATCTAACGTGTTGATTATCGATTATCAGTGATTTAAGCGGCAAACTTAAATTTTGACTAAATACGATATTATTGTTATTATTTTATTGTTATTAAATTATATTTTGAAATATTTTAAATTTATACATTGTGATTATTGTTTTTATTAATATTACTATTGACTAAAACTATTCTATTATTATTAAAAATGTTATACCAACACAATAGAATAATAAATATTATTATTATTAGTTAGCTCTTATCAGTTACTAACGTTATGGAGACGATACCATATTGCACATGCGCACCATGAACGGTGCATTCCTGTATTTAAACGCTCCTTTTTGTAATGCCCATTGGCCATGATTGCGTTGTTTGGTTGTTTCCGTTTTTATAATTCCGTAACTAAGAGGGATACACGTTGCTAACATTCTATAAGATTACGGATACGGTACAATTTCCAATACTTCAACCGTTGAGGGATACATCTTAGATCATATATTACAGACTGGATAGAGCCATTGCCTATCTCTCCGTGGTACGAAATCGTGTCATCATAATACGGATTACACTTTATCACTGCGCATGCGTAAACATTTTATCAATTGTTTTTATTTACATAACGGATAGTAGTGATAATATCGTATGATTGATTATTATGTAAATGTTTTATTTTATAATTTAATAATTATTATTTTTGTTTCATTACCTTAAATAATAAAAAAATTAATACATGAATAAATACATATTATAGATATTTTTCTAATTATTTTCATATTTATAAATAAATTTACTTTTATTATGTTGTTTATGATCACAAGTGACTTGTAGTTCAGAGAATTTGGATGGCACTGCATTTGGCTTTAAAGTTTTACGGCCCTCAATATAACAATTTGACTCAAAATGAAAAGAACAAATTTTCCTATTATTTATTATGTCTTGTTCACAAAACCCACAAGCATTAAGCCATTCTTGTCGTATTAATTTATTTTTGGGAAATCTAGGAACAATTGTATATGATCAAAATGCATAAAAATTATTATTACTATTTATAATAAAATATTATTACATTATAATATAATATATAATTATTACTAATTATTTTACTCACTTATGTAACGACATATAGCAGGATTCTTATTCATAGATTTTAAACATTTAAAACACGAATTTCTGTTATTACTTTTATTTTTGTCCATTTTATATAATATTAATATATCGCATTAAATATTAATATAAAAATTAAAAACATACAATTATTAAATAATAAAATAAAACAATTGCATAATAATCAATCATACGATATTATCACTACTATCCGTTATGTAAATAAAAATAATTGATAAAATGTTTACGCATGCGCAGTGATAAAGTGTAATCCGTATTATGATGACACGATTTCGTAACACGGAGAGATAGGCAATGGCTCTATCCAGTAATATATGATATGATCTAAGGGATACATAGTAACCCGATCAGCTGATCAAGTAAGGTACCTACCAGAAACACAAAACAACTTGAAATAGTCGTTTAGTGATAGCACCAAACGTTTTAATAAACAGTAAACAGTTTTGACACAAAATTATCGTCTAAACGGGTTTTAGTAAACTGTTTGCTCTTGGTACCTCCACGAAAATGTGCTTAATGTTAGCCTTAAGAGGACGCCACACAAAAATACAAAATTATCTTTATCTCATGACAAGATAATTTTCGATACCAAAATGTTCTTATCACTGTTTGTTATCAATTTTCAAATTAAACATTAAAGCAAAAAACAAAATATTGAACATTAGTCATTAATAAATAATATAAAAATATGATACAGGCCTTTTTAGGCTTTAATATAAGTTTAAGACATCAATTAATTGATTTAAACATAATATTCACAAAATATTATGTTATTTTTATTCAATGTATATTATAATATTATTAACAATTTTATTTTTATATATGAATACGGAGTATGGACAATACATACTATAATGATCAACTGTGTTAAAATTTTTAAATTAATTAACATATAACCTGTGTATTAATAATTTTATATATATATTTGTATACAATATGACCAATGTTTAAAAATTTGAATAATACTTTAAATTTTATTTTTTTATATATTTGACCAATAATGTGTAAAAAATTTTAAATAATACTTTATTTAATATTTTAATTTTAATTGTTATATATTTAATTATTGTAATTTTCCTTTTTTTCTGTGGTTTATTTTTCCCTGGATTTTTTTTCTTGGCTTTTTTTCTGAATACCTATGGTAAGAGTTTGTTACAGTTTTCATTGACTTAATCTAGGGCAACATTTGAATTTGATTATTATTGATGTTATTTGTCACTAGCATGGCAAAAATGTTAATCTAAAATAGACCAAGTTCCCGAAAAATTTCCCATTCTTTTTGTCCAATATTGTTGTCATATCGACATACTGTACGTAGGCCTATTTTTTTTTTATAATATTATACTACTTAGTTAAATTGTACTAATAAACACTAAAAATGTTTAATTGTGATTTTCGTTCACGTCAGTTTAAAAAACAATGTACATTGCTTTGACATCCAAAATCCCAAAACAGTTTTTTTTATAATTGCAACTTTTATGAATATGTGGTTGTAATATGAAAACTGTCCTAATTGAACACTTTTAAAAAGAACACACGTTTTCAAATTCCAAAATAAGTATGTTTTTATATTTTATACTAATGATTTTAAGTTATTATTTTATTTCTGATTTATGTGTAAAGCAATATAAGAGGGTAATAGTGTAACATAATCCACTACAATTGTATAATAATAACAAGTGTATTGCAACATCAGAGATTCAGAAACAAATATCAATTCTGCATCTATATTAATTTTTTCTGATGTTGCAATAAGTTTAACATTTTTATATTCTTCAAATTTAAAATCAATGTAATTGTAATTGTAAATTCAATATAATTACTAACTAGTAATCATCTTGTGATGACTTTATGAAACATAGGTACCTAAAAACTCAAAATTTAAAAAAATATATTTAATTATTTCAAGTTTAGTAAAATATTTCATATTCATTAATAACCATATTAGTGTGTAATAATATATTAAAATCAAAATTGTTTATTGATAAGCTATTACTAATTTTCTAAATCATTTTTTTAGCTTAAAATAGTTTTATAACATATTAAACATTAGATTGAATGTTTATAGAAAAGAAATGCCAAAAGCATTTATTATGTCTATGTTGTGAAAATTACCTTAAAACATATAATGAATTAGAATCACATTTAAGCATAGAACATGCTGTTGATGTAGAAAAAGAAACTTTGTTTTTTAAAAACATGACAATATGAAAGTTTAATTTTATTATAAATTCATATAAATTGAATTTTCTAAAGAAATATGAACTGACTTATAAAGTATTCTTGAACTGGAAACTAAGTATTGAGTAAAATACTCTGAGTCAATATGTATTATGTGGTACTTGTGGCAGAAAGAGAAATAAAAAGCAAAAATTGTATTCGTAAAGAATATTTTTGCAATAGATCATATTCTATGTCAGAGGTTCTCAAAGTGTGGGGCGCGACCCTTCAGGGGGGCGCAAGCCAAAAACAAGCCCACCCATTACATTAAAATTGGCCTATTAATTAAAATATTTTATAAAAAATACATTTTATTTTAAAATAAATTTGTAATATTAATATTAATATCAATATTTGTTGTTTGTTTTTAACATTTTTTTACTCTAAACATGACTATTAAAATTATTTTTATGAGGGGGGGGACTCAGGTCTGGGGTTAACTAAAAGAGGAGGCCTGGCCTGAAAAGTTTGAGAATATCTGTTCTATGCAATCAAATACAGAAGAACGTAAAAACAAATTACTCTGTTGGTGGCATATGAACCAAAATTGGAGCAAATATTTTAATGAAAAAATTAAACATAAAAGTAAAAGAGACCTAGTAAAGACACTGTACTCTCTACCACTTTTATTGAAAATACTAATGAATTTAAAATTCAATTGAAAAATTTTCATACAAATCTTGAAACGACACTGATACCTTGTCTTTCCGCAGTTATTTTTTTTACATATTACCTATGCACCAAAAAAGAAGAGTTGAACATTCTGTTACAGAAAATACCCTGGAATAAACACTAATGTGACATTATAAAATTTGCACCGTAAATAATTTATATATATATAAATTATATAATAAATCTAATGAAATTACAGACGATGGTTTAAATAATAAATCTTGTAATAAGTTTGTTGTTAAGTTTTTTACATTATAGGTACATTTTTTGTGAATTCTTGTTATTTTAATTTGATTTATTAAGTTTTAGATTCTGATTTTTTTAAAGATGCAAGTGAGTTGTCATTATAATTTAGTAACAATCACATATTGTACTGATCTGATAAGTGATAATGACATTACTGGCATTACTAGTATAAGTTTTCAAGAATTGTGTACTAATGAAGGTCTTAATGTACATAATAAAATCTACAGTTAAGTATTTGATGCTTCGAAGAATATTAGTAAATATTTAAACATTTAATTATATAATATTATTCAAATTATAATAGGTATTGTTGGCTTCTAGCCAAAAATAATTTTCAGCGTTTTTCAAAGAGATAAAAGATATTGAGTGTAAGAATTTGAGCTATGTTGCGCGTGGGTCTGTGAAAAAAACAAATTCACTCTGATATCCTCTTATTGATGAAAATGAAATTTTTCAGAAAACTAAATTTTGAAAAACACTGTAAATTATTATTGTCAATAAATTGTCGATCAAATTAGTATTTGATATGAATACTTATTTCTATAATTTTTGTTTAGGAGAAGACAATTATATTATTGCAGATATAGCAGAATTCAATCACATAGTTCAAAAAGTTCTTGTAAATAAAAATACAATTTTAAATCTATTAAAAAAAACAAATATCAAAATCTAGAGCAAATAAAAAAACTCTAGCAAGCTGGTTAAAACATGCAAAAGTGCATTTAAACAGGCAAAATAATATATTGTAAACATTGTAAATAGTAATATGAAAAGGTGATTTATTTTCTTGTTAATTTCAAAAAATGTATGCTCTAATTAATTGTTCAAAGACAAACAACTCAATTCAATAGAATAACCTTTTATAGCAACTTTTTAAAATTTTTGTTTGGTTTTAATATTTTCAATATCGATCATTAAGCACAAAACGAATTACCTACATGTATTACAATGAACTATACATTGAACATGGACAAATCATGTTAAAATAATGAACACACTAATCTTCAATTTTATCGATTGACAGACGTCAAATTTTATTGCTATTTTATACGCGTTTGTAATCGTAAGATATCGTTTATTATTTATTATGTTACCTATAGATCTATACGATTTATAATATAATATCATCATGAATTTATTTTTATTTTTTTATATAAATTTAATTTCTTAAAATATAAACCATTGTGATTTGATGAGAAAAACTCGTGTGAAAGTATGAGTTATATTAAATTATATAAACATTAAAATTAAATTTTTTTAATCAAATTGCATAAGTTTTCATTTAAAATTAAATCGTCATAAATTCTTGTGTACCTACATGTAGAAATAATTACTTGGATAATTTATTTCAATAAAAATATTAATGTAAATATATGTGTTTTTTTCATAATTTTAATAACGGGTACTTTTGTTCAGGAAACTTTTACTGTCTACCAATAGCATAGAATCCTTATAGTGAGCTAATATTTACAATTTTATAAATTTAAAAAAATTATTGTAGTTACAATAAGAATCATTTTTACAATTGAGTCATTGAAATAACTTTAAGAACATATTAATTATTTATTGGTACGCGTTTGATTGAGATTAAAGCTTGTATATACTGTAGTATGACGACTCAAGTACTTGGCGAGCTCCAAGCATAGTAATTATTATAACATTAATGATAGATACAAACTGAACTACTGGCTACAGAATGTAAACTAAGGTCTAAGATTGGAAATAATTATTGTGCGATCCTCATAAGAGATAGGAATCAAAAAATGGTACACCCAAAACTGAACCTATACAAGCTGGTTTTTATTGTTCTCAGTTTTGTGCATAAACAAGCGAATTGTAAATTTAAAAATAAGCGGGTAAGTCGTGGATGTCGCTCTGCTGTACTGTAGGTTACTGTAATGGATGGGATTAAATTTGAATGCAATGATAGGTATCATTGTATACGAAAAACGATTCTGAACGGAGATGATTTGTCTGTCTAGGTAGGATATATTATATTTAAATATTGTCATATATTCTATTTTGAAACAAATATTTTATTTTTCAATTAAGACTCATTTTGCATAAGGCATGGTTAATCAATTAATGTAGTTATCATGTAGTTATCATAATTCATAATACCTTATATATACGAATACCTGGTTTGAAGATAAATCGTTATCATTACGCGATTTCATAAAAATTTAAAACTTGAACGCTCAAAACATTTTTCCTATAATGACGCTTCAAATTTTCTCTATATATATCCTCTTCTATTCTACGTCCCTTTTGTACATTTTCCAAGCCCCTCCTATAAATGAAAATAAATTGATCATCTTTTTTATTGATCATCTATACTATGCATATACACTATACAGTTTGGTATTCATTTAATATATATGTTCTAATTATATAGTATGTAATTGTTTTAGAAGCTGTTCATTCATCTCACAATAATTCAGAAAAAACAATTAAAGAAATTGAATCTGTAGCAAGTATTTGGCTAACCAAAGCAGGGGAAAGAGCAAATAAGACTATCGTTTTAAATGTTAATATTAATTAATTTAAACATAAAAATGTGTTCTTACTACTATTTAATATTAACTATTTTTTTTTCTTTTTACACAGAATATAAAATATATGAGTGTTTCAAAGTTGATTTTGGTTTATTTTTTTTTAGTAAGATAGTCTTAAATATTGCATTTAAATGCAAGATTTATAAATAATAAGTTAGTCCATATATATATATATATTGTATGCAAATATCATAAAAAAAATATAAAAATATATGTATATATATTATATCTCTATATAATCTAAAATCAATTAATATATTCACAACCAATGGATATGAGTTTTATTATTAATAGAATATGATATTCATCATCAAGTAGTATTTTGGTAAACATGTATAGGAATAATTATGAGTTATTCATATATTATTTAATTTTAAATACCCAAAGAATATTCTATAAATAATTCAAATTACTATATGAATATTCCTATAAGACTATTTATAGTTGATTCAATGAGACCGAATATTCATGGACTATCTATAGTAGACTCATTTTGCAATTTTTTCCTAATACAGTAGGGTCTCGATAATCCGAACGAGATTGGGGAAAGGGGTCGTTCGGATTAGCGATTTGTTCGGATTACCTATGGATTAAAAAAAAAACATCAATTTTATTTTTATTTAAAATATGAAATTTTATTTTTATTTGTATTAATCGTGTAAAAACTCGTTATTTCAAAAGACATTGAATACATAAAAATATTAATATTAATTATGAACTTTACCATTTAAAATATTGATTTTTTTTTGTACATTGGTTCCCGTTATGAATTGGTAGCCTTGTCCCACATAATTGAAAAACTTTATTACCGGAAAATATTATTTATAAATACATACATAATATGTACATATTATGTAGTATGTACATATTATGGCGATAAGATAATTCTCAAGCCCGTTCGGATTACCGCGTCTTTCGGATTAGCCTGTGTTCGGATAATCGAGACCCTACTGTATATGCATATTCATAGAAGATCTTTATGTGAATGAAGAATATTCTTTACATATTGCATATATTCTTAGTGAATATTCTATTAATATTTTATTAACATCCACGTGTTACTTGGGTAGCTATTTGAAGCAAAACTTGTGGAAAACTTGGTGTTAAATTTTATAACCTTAGATATAAATACAAACAATATTATGAATTTTGAACTACAAAATATTTGCAAATATTCATGGTTTTGACGAATTTTTGTCAATATTTAAAATTCAAATGCTAATAAAAATTTAATTTGACATTTTTTTTGTGATAAAGATTGACAAATTTGTAAGGAATCTTGTATTAAATTTTCAAAGCTTAGATTTAAAAAAGGAATTTTTTTATGAATTTCTAGCTTATAATAATTTACGAATTTACGTGATTTTTACGTATGTTGTCAGAATTAAAATTTAAATGCTTGTAAAAAAAAAATGTGGCTATATATTTCTTTTATTTTTCAACTGCTATTGCAAAACTATATTATGAGCCTTGTATAAAATTCTCAAATCTTAGAATTAAAAAGAAAAACTTTTATGAATTTCGATCTAAGATGATTTGAACATTGCCGTAATTTTTACGTATTAAGTCAATATTTGAACTTCAAATGCTAATAAAAAAAAAAATCGTGCCTATGTATTCTTATAATTTTTTAATCACTTTAATATTAACTTATTAGGAACTTTTTATTCAATTTTCAAGTATTTTGATAAGGCCAAAAATTTTTATCGACACTTCAAAAAAAAATTTTCAGACATATTGAAAATTTCAGTCGTCTATAAATATCTCAAAAAAATTCAAAATATTTTTAAAATTAAATCATGTAAAGAAAATGCCAATCCTAATAACTGGTAAAATTTTCAAGTATCTAGGACTTATACTTTTTGAATAATAACAAATATTTAAAATCGTTTCAGGATAAATCGTTATCGGTACGCTATTTCGTAAAAATTTAAAATTCAAATGCACTTAAAATTTTTCCTATAATGATGCTTCGAGTTTTCTCTATAGCTACTTGAAGGAAAACATATGGAAAACTTAGTGTTGTATTTTTAATCCTAAGTTATAAATGCAAAAAATTTTATGATTTTTCAACTTCAAAATTACTTGCAAATTTTCGCGTTTTCGTAGGTTAGGTTAGGATCTTCAATTTTACATCGGAAACCACCCCCAAAGTTTGAAATCGAAGCATTATTTCGACTAGTTATGCTGTACACAGACACAGACACAAAAAAAAAACACACATCATTGTAAAATCAATACATTCATTACTTCGTTCAGAATCTAATATGTGTGAGAACGAGTTTCCTCTGATGTATAAACAGCTATACTGATGTAAATAATAATGATACAGAGTATTTTAAATTTTGAAATATTTTAGAAATGAGGCCGTCGATCAGAATCGTGTGTGGGTAATGTCCAATGTATATTTAATCGTCGTAGGTATATCCGTTTAAAGTCGTTTGGTTTGTTAGAGGGGCAACAGCCAAATTTTGGTTGTGTATAGTGTATGTGTAAAAGCGGTAAAGCACTGAGTGCAATTATATACGGCTTCAAGGATTTTTCCGCGTACAGAATACAGATGGCGTTTCAATTTCGCGTGTTGCCAAACCACCCACCGCGCTGTATAGTATATAGTACTATAACAGTATAACCCCATCTTATACGACTATTCACCAAGGCGTGGGGGAGGAGCTCTAAATCACCGGTCCGTACTAAGCCGACCGATAAATTTATCGTAGTCACACATCGTGATGCACTCGGTCAGTGGTCTCTAAACGAATCGGCACTCAAGTGTGTTCATAACGTCACAACCCTTATTTGTTCACAGTACGCGCAGTGCACGTCATACCGATACATATAATTTCATAACTGTACATCATATGCACTACGTGAGTATAAAATCTATTCGTTGTGTAATATTTTTATCATTATTATTATGCTGGTTAATGGTTATGGCACCTATTTTATAGTTGTAGGTTTTAGTTTTTTAGTTTTTGTCGATTTTAGAAGACGTTCGATTTTTTATTACAATGTATACAATTTTTATTTCGAATACAACTATTTACATTTTTTTAGTATTTTACTTGACTAAGTGTGTCATATACTTAAAGAATATGAGCGGAACAATGAATATTTATGGTTTTACATTGATATATATTTTTTTTGTCGGAAGAGGCCTTTTCTATTAGAAAAGATAATACAATAATACAATATGTATTATGTAATGCATCTATATTGTATAGCTAGGTATATAATAAAAATAATAAAAAACGAACATTTTTAAAATCATACTATATAGGTATCTAATTGTGAAGTTAGTAGTTACCAATAAGTAAAATTGAAAGCAACTTAAATAAATACAACATTTATATCAACTAATATTTTTGTGGTAAAATTTTTTAATCATTGTTATAACCCCAGCGGGGCATGTGGAAGTGCTTGTCTTTTTTGAAAATGTTCACAGTAAACTTACATTGGTATCATAATCAAAGCAGGTGACTGGTGCGACCAGTCAAACCTGTGCTTTCGCAAACCCACATCTAAACAATACAAGTACTAGCTTATTAATGGATTTAATTCATTTTATAACTAGCTATACCTAAAAGTTAATTTATGTTTTATATATTGGTATTGTAATTTCATAGAAAGTAAATGAATCATTATTACAGATAAGTCATTATTTTTGTTACACGTATTCATACAATTTTACGATGATAATTGTTATACAATATACATTCAATATGTAGGTATACAATATTATTACTTAAAACTTACCTACTTTAATATTAATACTATACTTTCTATTCTTTACTATACGGCTGCCGTATTTTAATTATTTTGTGATAACTTTGGTGTCTTTACTATAAATTAAATAAAAATATATGCGTATGATATTGTTTTCTCAATTTCATTATTACGGAAAAGAATAGTAGGTAGGTATCTTGGAAATCGGGAACACAGTTATTGTCAGATATAACTGATATGTTGCTATTATCGGTCGGGTTCACTGAACTTTGTATAATAATATTTTCAGTGATTGTACGAGGTGATTATATCTCTTACCTGCTATTTTTCAAAGATACGATTACAATATACCGTTCCAGGCTTCCGTAACTTTAAATCACCAGCAAAACATATTTATATTATTTTTAGATTCTATAAGTATTTTTTTACTATCGTGGATATAAAAATAATTATGATAGGTATACTAATATAATATTGAAATTACTTCATATTTTATAGAGGATGAACACGTCATAATTACACATACTATATAATTATTCTAGCCTAGGTATAATAAGACGTAGGTAATCCGTCACAACTTCCAACTCTCACTGGTCACCTTCACGCTCATATGTTTTCTAGAGTATTTGATTATTATATATTTGATCTAAACGGTAATAGCCTAATTAGGTACTCCAAATAAAGGTTATATTTTTTTTATTAGTGTAACTATGATGAATCTACGAACAAAAGTCAGGTTTATTTATTATACATTATGTCGTACAAGAAAACATTAATGTTATTAAAAATAATAGCAATAATTTATAATACAATTATTACAATCAATATTATAGGTAGGTACTATACAAATTAAAATATTACATACAATATGACATCATAACTTTTTGCTCAGATTGATTGTTACTTTTAAAGAAAAATAAAATATACAAAAATAAAATTTCAAGTCATACCTACAAGAATAAACATTAATCACCTTGGCTGTATTCTAATATTATGTCCAGCTTGAGTTAAAAACTCTTCAACACTTAGCTCGGAGTTATGAATTCCTAACCAAAAAATTATAATGTCATATCTTATGTAACATTTTAATTTTTATTATACCTACCTAACTATAACATTGATTGTAATAATTGTATTATAAATTATTGCTATTATTTTTAATAACATTAATGTTTTCTTGTACGACATATTATGTATAATAAATAAATCGGACTTTTGTTCACCAGACTTTTATTACATCGGACTTTTTTTACCGGACTTTAGTTCGCCGGACTTTTAGGTAGAATACCAAACTATGATAATACCTCAACAATTATAAAAATATAATTAAGATGGTATACATTACAAAAAAAAGTTATACTTATATCTCTATAAATCTTAGGATTTTTTTATCAAAACAACGTATACACCTGATTTATGTAATATTTTGGCTAACACTTTTTACGGTAAAAACTTAAATGTTGAAAATCGTAATTTTTCGTTATATTTAATCTAACTATGATATGATATATAGGTAGGTAGAGTATAATACGTATGTTCAAGAATATATTTCTCAAATGTAAATATTTTTTTAAACAATAGTTTTAGTTTAAGCTAAAAAAAATTATGGAAATATAAAAGAAAAATTATTATAGATTATTATTAACATATTATTTTTGATTCTGATTAAACCTGTTTGTGTACTTATGTGTTATGTATATTATTATTCAGGTTTAATTTACTGGGATTATTGACAAAACTGACTTCGTGTAATATTCAGACGTACCTACGAGGTTTGACGCTCAAAAGACTTATTAAGGACTTATAAACGTAGGTATAGTATGATCTTATACAAAAATGAGCCAAAACCCTAAAGATGAATACGATTTCGTCCGCGATGACGAAGATGACGCGCTGCAACAAAGGAATGGAATTGTGCAGCAACGGCAGATTACCGTGATGTCATTTCAGGGGTACTTCTCATCTATCGGAAACCAGTGGACATTCGTACCTTCTACTTCCGGCAGCCTACAACCACGTATCCCTAACATAGATATGCTACGACCTCCACCACCGTGCGTACCAATAAACCAAAGGCCATACCCAGCTTCGCCATCGGAAAACTTTTTTAGGGGGTTGTACATAGGTCACCGTATGCCGTTACACAGTAACCGCCCACTAAATTGTCCGTTCTCAGATCGACGATGGTACGGTCAAAAGCTAAGTCTACCGCCCGGGATGCCACCATTAAGATTTTGGATACAGTCGATCTTTCAAGAGTTTCTCAGCAGACTGCCGATTCTGCGCCTCCAACATAGATTACCGAGGTCACCGTCTACGACCTTACCATGGTCGGACTTCGGTCGTAACTTCACCTTAGTCAATCATCCACACAACGGCAGACCGCAGCCATATCCAATGTCGCCAAATTTGCATTTGATGATGCATAATACACCGCGTCGCCGCCGCCACCGACGCCACCGCCGCCGCCGCCGCCGCCCCCGCTTCCGTCGTTCTCGGTACATAACGAACGGGTTTAATTTGGAGATAGCCTTTAACAATGATCAACAGGTACTCGATGTACAAGAAGACGACGAGGAAGAAACACGTTATGTATGCGAAGCGTATAAGGACCTACATTATTATAACGACAATGATGATGACGACACTGATGATGACGACAATGATGATGGATTCATTAATAGTAACAATAATGCCCTTTCAAACACGGGAGTAAGGTTATATTGAGTAAAAGTACGTTGCCTATCTTTAATTGCTGTCATGTAACGTTAAACCATAAAATATAACTATAAGTAAGTTGTAGGTAGGTAATAGATTTTATATTATTTTTCATTTAATATCCCTCCGAAGTTAGGTGTACAAAAACTAGTAACTACCTACCTATAGTAGGTACTTTTGAACCAGTAGGGTTCGTTTACTGATACCAGAATCCATAACAATAATTTTATTTATACACTTTTACTGAACGACACAGCATAATTTATTCTTGCAAACAATGATCATTTTTTTTTAACATTTTATTTTATATTATCATACCTATTTAAAACAAATATGAGTATTACTAGATAATGTCCAAATATTTTTACTTTTCTTTTTTTGGCCACAATTTAAATTGTAATACCTAAACAATAACAATTGTATTGATTTATAAATAGAGATTGATCAGTAGTAGTAGTAGTAGTATACAGTAGGTACTAATTAGTTAGTAGTAGTTATAAGTATACCTAAATATTTAACTAAATAATTTTTTTTTTTACACAAAAAAAGCAATTTTTACTACCTACCTACCTAACTTTTAAATTAATTCAGTTTAGGAATTAGCTGTACCTACTTAAAGGTAGTTATGAATGACATAATTATAAAAATATTGAATTAAACATTTTATATACAATTATAGTGCATTATATTAATATTTTTTTTTTTTAATATTATACTTATACATTTATACTTGCAAACATCATATTCTTAAACCAAAATTTATTTAGAAAAAATGATTTATATTATGTGTTTAAATATTTTGTATTTTGCTTTAGAATAGAAGGTACTTATAAGTTATAATTTGTTTAATTAGTTTGATTAAGTTCAAAAGAACAATACTGTTCGAATTGAAACTATCGATTTCTTAAATAACAGATGAAACATAGGTCGTAGGTAATACCTACATTTTTTTTTATAAAAACTGAAATATTAGAATATAACATTTTTTCCCTTTTAGAAACCCTGATGTCCTTTTTATCCTTATTAAAAATAGGTACTTAAACAGTTAAATATCAGCCTAGTTACTATAGGTACCTATTTACTAAAAAAATATTTTTATGTAAATGCCTACTAAAAATATAAATTATACTAATATAATTACATACTACATCATGTAGACATGTAGTCTACATGTCTACATTTGACTTATTATTAATATTCATCCCTATTAGTGAAAAGTGACGGTTAGTTGGGTAATTTGTCCTTAAAACATATTATTTGTCACTGGGCCGATCTCTTGTAGTCGCGGTGCCGCCGTTGCGTTATCTCCTCCGTCTTATCGTTATTATTTTTATTATTTTTTGAAATTTTCTGTTATGAAGTTTTGATATTCCATTTTCAAGTTTTCGCTAGATTTATTTCGCTTTTCGCTGCCATTTCTCCTTTATTCGCGCATCTCTTTACGTTTTTAAATCCGTCGTGCCGCCCGTGGCTTTAGAAATCTCTATCAAACGTTCGGTTTCAGTTACGCTCGAGTTTCGTTCGGTCGTCACACGTATTTCTGGTTTTATTTTATAATTTTTTTTCTATTTGTTTCGTCTTTTTAAGCACCATTTGTCCTTTATTTCTTTTAAAACCCGTGGATGTGTGGTTCGTACGCTTCGAAATTGCGTTTACAATGAGTCGGTCTTTGTTATAACGAGGATTAATACATACTGATGATATACTGTTTTTTTAACTTTTTTATTCAATAAATATTGCTTCATTGTATGTATATGAACGTTTTGTTTTGTCCTTGGTAGCCACAACTTAATTCACAATACATAATATTTTAAGCTCATGTTGATGGTGGATCTTACAAACAATTATTGACGGAATTCGAATATTCTTACAGATATTTGCAGTAATTTAATAATACTTAAGTTCATCGACAGCATATGTTGTTATAGATACAAAATTTAATATTACTGTTGATAGGTTAGGTAGGTTCTATGAGAAGTAAATAGTTTTTATATACTTAAGCTATTTTATAGCTACTCAGTTATAACACGAGTAGAATTTTTTTGTGATTATGTTAACAGTTTAATTCATTGATAGCTTTATGAAATTCAGTATGTACTGTGACAGATACAGCATTATATATTGCTGCTGATAGGTAAGTTAGCTATTATGAATTATCTATATTGGTGGTTAATTATTTAATCAAGCACAAATTGTGCAAGATGTAATAATGTAGTATACTAGTATATTACCTATGTATAGAATAGTTCATTTAGAACAGTAGTATCAGTCTAAATGTAATTTGTATTGTATAATATATATCTACCTATGCATATGTTATGTTTATTTATTTAACTAAACACACACATTATGTAACCATTATTATAATTATAATAATAATATAATATAATATAATACAATATATAATATATTATAATGAGTAAACTCAAAGATATACAAAGCTTTTTTTTAAATAAAAAATATATACTCTAAATTTACTATTTACATTTTTCAAATTAAATCACTGTACCTATATTGATTGATTTGGTTTGATTTAAATAAGTTTACACAAACATTCATAATTATAATATAAGTAAATAACAATTTATATAACTGACCATTAACGCTTAATGCTTTGATATTATATTGTATTTTATAATTAATATTAACACTATAACAATATATTTATATTGGTACCTAAAATCTAGATTTTAATTATTAACCTGCATACATATACATTTAAAATAAATAAACTTTAAATTATGTAATAATTTATTTCAGTTATTATTTAAGCCTTTATTTATACACAACAATTTAGTATAATATATTACAATATTTTATTATTTTATACCAAAACGACAGAAATTGCAGTGTATTCAAATGACTGACATCTTCATGATTAATTTTGTTAATTATATGCAATAATAGTAGTCAGATCATAAATTTGTTATGACTAAATTACATTCAAACAGTGATCGTCACTGAATAGAAATGGTTTAAATGATCAAACTCTTATAGCTGAATTCATCTCCATCAGTGCCGTAGAAACCGCCGATGCAGTATCGGGATTGTACTTTGTTTATACTAATTTATAGTATAGGCCAACAATATCGATATCGATATCTAAAAAAGCGGGTAAGTTGTGTATGTCGCTCTGCTGTACAGTAGGTTACAAGTGGGTTACTGTAATGGATGGAATTAAATTTGAATCCAATGATACCTATTATATCATTGTATACAAAAAACGATTCTGAGCGAAGACGGTTTATCTGTCTAGGATATATTATAGATTATTAAAAATTTTCAAATCTTAGATTTAAAAAGAAAATTTTTTATGAATTTCTAGTTTGAAATAATTTGCAAATTTTCGTGATTTTTACATATGTTGTCAAAATTCAAAATTTTAATGCTTGTAAAAAAAAAATTGTGACTACGCATTTCTTTTATTTTTCAATTTTTATTGTAAAAATATATTATGAGCCTTGTATTAAATTTTCAAATCTTAGATATAAAAAGAAAATTTTTTATGAATTTCTAGCTTAAAATAATTTACGAATTTTTGTGATTTTTACGTATTTTGTCAAAATTCAAACTTTGAATGCTTATAAAAAAAAATTGTGACTATGAATTTCTTTTATTTTTCAACTGCTATTGCAACAATATGTTAAGAGCCTTGTATTAAATTTTCAAGCTTTTCTACTCAACAAATAAATTTTTATCGATATTAATTTAAAAAAAACTAATAATGATCGAAAATTTGAAATGCCTATGAATAGTTCAACTTAAGTCGAAATTTTTTGAAAATTGCATGGTGGATAGAATATACTTATATAAACATTAGGTGAAAATTTCATGTATCTATGGTCATTTGTTTTAAAGTTACATCAAAAACCAAAATCGATTTTGTCGAAAAATGAGTGTGCGTAAAATTTCTCGTTTTTCCCTTAATTTTTAGTTTGTTTTTCTCAATTATTTAGAAATGTATTAAGAATTTTTTACTTTTGACCCCCCAAAGTACCAACTAGATTCACTTTCTGATCGAACGAGGTACTGAAGTCAAAAATCGAAGCATTTTTACTGCCCTAAAACGTGATGACAGACACAAAAAAAAAAAAATCACACATCATGGTAAAATCAATACATTCATCGCTCCGCTCAGAATCTAAAAAAATAATTATATAAAAATTATATACTAAATTATATAAAATGTAACTTGTTATTATTTAAAAATTTAAATCGATATCGATATTGGTATTTTTCTAACATCGCGATAGACGCGATACGATATCGGAAAAATAAATACCATATTGATTATTAAAAAAAAGCGGGTAAGTCGTGTATGTCGCTCTGCTGTACAGTAGGTTACAAGTGGGTTACTGTAATGGATGGAATTAAATTTGAATCCAATGATATTATATCATTGTATACGAAAAACGATTCTGAGCGAAGACGGTTTATCTGTCTAGGATATATTATAGATTATTAAAAATTTTCAAATCTTAGTTTTAAAAAGAAAAATTTTTACGTATTTAGTCAAAATTTGAACTTTAAATGATTATAAAAAAAAATTGTGACTATGTATTTCTTTTATTTTTCAACTTCTATTGTAAAAATATGTTAGGAGCCTTGTATTAAATTTTCAAATCTTAGAATTAAAAAGGAAAACTTTTATGAATTTCTATCTAAGATAATTTGAATATTGCCGTAATTTTTACGTATTTAGACAAAATTTGAACTTTAAATGCTTATAAAAAAAAATTGTGACTATATATTTCTTTTATTTTTCAATTGCTATTGTAAAAATATATAATGAGCCTTGTATGAAATTTTTAAATCTTAGATATAAAAGGAAAATTTTTTATGAATTTCTAGCATAAAATAATTTACGAATTTTCGTGATTTTTACATAATATGTTGTAAAAATTCAAACTTTGAATGCTTATAAAAAAAATTGTGATTATGTATTTCTTTTATTTTTCAACTTCTATTGTAAAAATATGTTAGAAGCCTTGTATTAAATTTTCAAATCTTAGAATTAAAAAGAAAAACTTTTATGAATTTCTATCTAAGATAATTTGAACATTGCCGTAATTTTTACGTATTTAGTCATAATTTGAACTTTAAATGCTTATAAAAAAAAATCGTGCCTACGAATTTTTAATATTTTTAACTTCTATTGTTACAATGTGTAAGAAGCCTTGTATTAAATTTTCAAGCTTTTCTACCGAACAAATACATTTTTATCGATATTTATAGAAAAAAAAAACTAAAAAAGTTGAAAAATTAAAATGTCAGTAAACAGCTCAAAACAAATCTAAATATTTTGAAAATTGTATCAAATATATAAAACGCCTATATAAACATTCAGTCAAAATTTCAAGTATCTGCGGTAATTTGTTTTAGAGTTACACCAAAATAAGGAAATCGCTAAAAGTGAAAGTTGTAAAAATTTAAATTTTAAATGCTCATAAAAATTTAATTTGAATTTCAGGTGGAATTTTTATTTGTGATAAAGATTGAAAAACTTGTAAGGAATCTTGTATTAAATTTTCAAATCTTAGATATAAAAAGAAAATTTTTTATGAATTTCTAGTTTAAAATAATTTACGAATTTTTGTGATTTTTACGTATTTTGTCAAAATTCAAACTTTGAATGCTTATAAAATAAATTGTGACTATGAATTTCTTTTATTTTTCAACTGCTATTGCAACAATATGTTAAGAGCCTTGTATTAAATTTTCAAGCTTTTCTACTCAACAAATAAATTTTTATCGATATTAATTTAAAAAAAACTAATAAATTTGAAATGCCTATGAATAGTTCAACTTAAGTCGAAATTTTTTGAAAATTGCATGGTGGATAGAATATACTTATATAAACATTAGGTGAAAATTTCATGTATCTATGGTCATTTGTTTTAAAGTTACATCAAAAACCAAAATCGATTTTGTCGAAAAATGAGTGTGCGTAAAATTTCTCGTTTTTCCCTTAATTTTTAGTTTGTTTTTCTCAATTATTTAGAAAAGTATTAAGAATTTTTTACTTTTGACCCCCCAAAGTACCAACTAGATTCACTTTCTGATCGAACGAGGTACTGAAGTCAAAAATCGAAGCATTTTTACTGCCCTAAAACGTGATGACAGACACAAAAAAAAAAAAAACACACATCATGGTAAAATCAATACATTCATCGCTCCGCTCAGAATCTAAAATATATCGTTGGCCAACACTACTAATTTACAATAACTAATTTCTTACTAATAATAATAATAATAATAATAGTATTTATTTTTTCCAGCAACATTAACAAACAATAAAAATATACATGCAAAATATGGTGGTAGGTTGGTTGTTCATCTCAACTCTCAAGAGCCATTTAAAATAGGTTTTAATATATTATATCATCTGATAAATAATGCAATTTTATTATTATAAACTATTTTGAGAAATCACAAAATGAACATATCATTATTATACAAATTAGTAGTTGAACAATATACAACTTTTGATTTTAATTTTTTTAAGTCATAAAAATCAATATTTATTTATTAATATTATAAAATGTATTTAGGTATATAAATCAAATTAACAATAGGTTTTAATATTCAATAGCTATATACGCTATACATTTCAATTATGAAGTTAAGCGGCCTACTAAATTATTCAAATAAGTATTTTAACAAGTAGCTAGTAGGAATAATACGATATTATAAATATATTTTATCAATATTTTATGGGTATAGTGGATATACCTACAACTTAAAAATAATTATTATCTCTCACTGACTAATTTTAAGTATGGTACATTTTAATTTAAAAAACAAATTATTTTTTATCATTTCCTAACTACAATAGTTCAATTCTTACAATAAGGAATTACTAAAATTTAAAAACTGAAATTTATGGTGGTGAAAAATGGAAGTATAGGTACCTAATAATAATGGTGGACCTTAGTAACTAGAAAGTTGGAATTCGGCGGAAAACGGTGAGAGCACACTTTCCTTTCGGGCAGACGAATAATCTATCAAGTAAATTTAATCTTTTTGGTTAAAGTAATACAAATATTATAGTGACTCCTTTTCACCTATCACCTAGGGTTGTCAAATTTAATGCCAAGTTAAAGTAATATATTAATATATGAGTATATTGTAGCGGATCACTTTGCCTGCCGACTACGATCGCCAGACTCGAGTTCCTCCGCGCGGCATTAATGTAGTGTTCTACGCATACGTATGAATTTAAAATCACAAACATCGGAAGGCTATAATTCCCAAAATAATGGTTTTCGCTTTTTTTTTGCACCATAATTCATAACTCAATGAATTACATATGATTAAAAAAAAAAAAATGAGTAGGCGGGTAACTAAAGTGAATTTATGCCAATATTAGTAAATATCGTTATCGTGCATCCAAACAGTTTTGTGACGACGAGTTTATTAAAGAATGTTCTGGGCACTACTGGCTGTTATAGTGTGGTGAACCTATTTTCAGAAATAAAAAAGCAATAATTTTAAAACGACGTAAAAATAATAGGTGTTTTGCCCGCGAACCCTCGACATACAAATATATTTATGGCCTGTGGGCAGGTAATTTGAGTTTAAGACAATCATTGCGATAAGTCGATATCCATTAATTTATTGATATTTGTGACCAATATAAACTGCTTATCGATCAGAGCATTGCAGTTAAAAATAACGATAGATACCTATATGGCGCAAATAGGGGGGATAAGAGGGTATTACCACCCCTAATTTTAAAATTAGCACCCTCAAGGCCTCAAATAATGTTCGTGTTTATGTAACAAATACTTCTTACAATACAAAAAAAAAAAAAACTAAAATGAGAAAATCCATAGCTTAGCACCCTAAGTTTTTTTTTTTATTGAAATCGCGCCTATGTTTATAGTTAAGTACCTACTAGGTAGTACTGTAGTAGTTAGTGTATATATTTTGAAATATTGTAAACTGTTGTCGCACGCGTGTGTATGGGTGTGTATCTCCTTACGTGTATGTGTAGGTATACTTGGCCACTGGCCGGTAATAGCGGTAACCGATAACCACGTACATGATTTGTGTATTAAATCTGCGACGTTCTTTCAATTTTTTTTATATATACCCATGTTTTTACACTAGCCACGAACCTTACCTAGCTGATAAAGTATTCACTTTTTACGGCAATTGATAAAAGTGGACCCATAGTAACATTGGATTTTTAACGAGCAAAAATATTATAATATGTTACACGGATCAATATTGTGACGCCACTGAACAAAACGATTGTCCACTGTTAGTCATATAACGTATATTATGTTAACAGGTTCCACGGATAGGCCCATGCGACTTACCAGTGGACAGTGCGTTGGGAGATAAACCAGTTGACGAGAGAGAAAGAACTATGCGTTTGGCGCGTTACAGTGTTTTCTCACTCACTCTATCTCTTCACCACGAACTGCTGGCAAGGCGGTGTGGTAGTGGTAGGTGCAATCTTTCAGTTTATTGGTCTAAGGTTTTCGCCCGCACCCCACCATTACGATATTGTAGGTGGGGTACTCGCCTGAACGCTTGGTGGTAGGTATATAATACGCATCAACGGCACTCGGACAGTCAATCGGTGTTGTTCTCATTTACAGGAGTCCATATCGCAACTCTTCGAGGCCCAAGCTGTCCTACGCATTTCGAATTCCATGATCAACTGTGAGACTTTAATGTGAGTACAACGTACAATTATATGATTGCGTTTGGTTTTATTTTTTTATTTTTTAAAGTAGCGCGGCACTTTTAATTTTTTCGATGACAATATCTATACTTTCACACAACTAATGTGTCACGCATGTTGTACCAACGGATTAGTTTTTTTATTTTATTTTTATAATGCTCAGCGTTTTACTCGTTTACGCCGAATATTATCTTTAATTTCAAATTTGGTTTTAAATTTATTTTGTTAAATTACATTGTCATTTTTTTTAACTTATAATTTTCATGTAAATTATATTTTAAAGCTTATAGTAAGTTCCTACACTATAAATGTATTAATAATTGATATCTGCAATTGTACCGTCTTGAAACTTTCTTTTCTTTATCAGTTAAACGAAATCTAATTTATCCGTCTTGGATATATTGAATTTGAGATTGTTTATGAAAAAAAAAACTCCAACATTCCTAATTTAGTTTTACATATTTTTTTCTAAGATACCCACAGATCGTAAGGGTAAAAATTTGATTTTTTTAAAACGAATCAATCGAAAGTATTATATATAGGTACTTAATCAAATTACTTAGACATTTTTAAAACCCATTATTTTTAGAGTCACTTAAATTTATTTGGGTACTTTGTTGTTTTAGGTATATTATATTATAGAGATTAAGTCTACTGAAAATATCAACGGTGAACTTAAAATTAGCAAATTTCATTATGGCTTCCGTACTGTTACCGGAACATTACGGTTTAATACAATTTATGTTCTACATATTTTGGAAACGCTACTACTATCGCCTTCGACGACACGGATAAAACTATCACGGTTCTCAATTTTTGTGGCCATTGCTGGTATTACACATACCAGGAGTGTTACTTATAAGATGAGCCCAGCCACTATTGACCAACAGTAATTTCCATCATCATCTGTACATTAACTGATCACGGACTCAATCAGTAGTAGAATATTCTAGCGAATGTTTCAAGATTACTTGTCGACTCAACGCGCCTATACCTTTATCAGATATATGGCATTACCTTTTGTACGACAAGAAAAAGAAAAACGAGCAATAGCTTTAACATTGTCACAATTATATAATTAACGTCATCATCATCAACAACAACAAATGATCAACAGAATTGCCAAACATCGAACCACAACGAGTATAACAAAGTCAAAGACACATCACCGGACAAGTAAATACGGTGTTGATCAACATAATGATAAGGTATACATAATTTTAGTTATTGTCATGTACTCATGTCACATATAAGTATATTGCCATTAAGTAGTGTATAATATAGATTACATGGCACACATAGTCTTCATAGATTAAATACATATTTCTATCTTGTATTTAAATATGCCTTATTGTAGTCAACAACTATAGTCTATATTGAACATAGGGGTTCCCACACAAACATGTTCAGTAGAGCCCATTCTCATCTTGAAAAAATGTTCATGTGTAAAAAAAATATAATAACTAGTACTAGGATGAAAATATTATTGGTTGAAACATTGTACCATTTAAATGTTTATAATGGTATGATAAGTATATATTTTTATAAAACTATAATAAATAGTATAAGTCCACAATCAAAAAACAATAATAATAATAATCATAACAAATATTAAATAAAAGTTTAATACCTAATTGTTCTTTAACATTAATTCAATTTAGATTATGTATTTAGTATACCTAAATAATTTTTCAACATAAATAATCATTTTTTTAATAGTTATGATTAGGTACCTATATATAAAGTATGGCTATTATGGAGTTTAATATTGACAGTAATTTTAGTTATACAGCTTTTTATTTATATTAATCATTACTCATAAGTATATTGGTTTATACAAAATGATATGGTATATATTATAGGGAAGGGGGGTTTCCACATTGTAGGTAGCTTGTATGTAAGTAGAAAGTTATATAAGAGGTAAATTACCACCAATAATATAGTGAGTATTATATACATTTTTGGAGAATTCTACGATATTTAATTATGGTCATAGAAATTTTTTTTCATATTGCATTCAAGTTACAGTATAATTAGTAAAAGTCTGGCGTAGATGCATATTTTTTATTAGTTATGCATACTCAGACTTTATAAGTCATAATCGTATGTAATGATCCTCAAAATGATATTTCTGCTTACCCAAAGCGTGGTTTTCATCAAATTACCCACTTTGTTGGTACCATTTTATTGGCCCTTAGTTTTTACCACATTATGTTAAATTAGATTTAGGAGTTAGATAAAGTTCTATATATTTTTTTTGATAATTAATTAAACATTCAATAATATATTACACATTTTTGTAGACAAGAGTTTCACTAATGACACTTATCTAAAATAAAAAAAAAATTGTTAATTGTATGCCATTAAAAATCATATTATTTCTTGTTGTACCTTTGGCTAGAAAGATTGTGATATTATAGTTTGAATATTATATTCTAATGGTTAACAATTTTCACAAAAAAAAAAAAAAAAATTATAATAATAATAATAATAACAATAATTTAATATAAGTTTTAGATTATGTAATTAGTTTACCTAAATAATTTTTCAATATAAATAATCATTTTTTTTAATAGTTATGATCAGGTACCTATATATAAAGTATGGCTATTATAGCGTATAATATTGACAGTAATTTTAGTTATACAGCTTTTTATTTATATTAATCATTACTCATAAGTATATTGGTTTATACAAAATGATATGGTATATATTATAGGGAAGGGGGGTTCCACATTGTAGGTAGCTTGTATGTAAGTAGAAAGTTATATAAGAGGTAAATTACCACCAATAATATAGTATTATATACATTTTTGGAGAATTCTACAATATTTAATTATGGTCATAGAAATTTTTTTTCATATTGCATTCAAGTTACAGTATAATTAGTAAAAGTCTGGCGTAGATGCATATTTTTTATTAGTTATGCATACTCAGACTTTATAAGTCATAATCGTATGTAATGATCCTCAAAATGATATTTCTGCTTACCCAAAGCGTGGTTTTCATCAAATTACCCACTTTGTTGGTACCATTTTATCGGCCCTTAGTTTTTACCACATTATGTTGTTAAATTAGATTTAGGAGTTAGATAAAGTTCTATATATTTTTTTTGATAATTAATTAAACATTCAATAATATATTAGACATTTTTGTAGACAAGAGTTTCACTAATGACACTTATCTAAAATAAAAAAAAAATTGTTAATTGTATGCCATTAAAAATCATATTATTTCTTGTTGTACCTTTGGCTAGAAAGATTGTGATATTATAGTTTGAATATTATATTCTAATGGTTAACAATTTTCACAAAAAAAAAAAAAAAAATTATAATAATAATAATAACAATAATTTAATATAAGTTTTAGATTATGTAATTAGTTTACCTAAATAATTTTTCAACATAAATAATCATTTTTTTTAATAGTTATGATTAGGTACCTATATATAAAGTATGGCTATTATAGCGTATAATATTGACAGTAATTTTAGTTATACAGCTTTTTATTTATATTAATCATTACTCATAAGTATATTGGTTTATACAAAATGATATGGTATATATTATAGGGAAGGGGGGTTCCACATTGTAGGTAGCTTGTATGTAAGTAGAAAGTTATATAAGAGGTAAATTACCACCAATAATATAGTATTATATACATTTTTGGAGAATTCTACAATATTTAATTATGGTCGTAGAATTTTTTTTTCATATTGCATTCAAGTTACGGTATAATTATTAAAAGTCTGGCGTAGATGCATATTTTTTATTAGTTATGCATACTCAGACTTTATAAGTCATAATCAGATGTAATGATCCTCAAAACGATATTACTGCTTACCCAAAGCGTGGTTTTCATCAAATTACCCACTTTGTTGGTACCATTTTATTGGCCCTTAGTTTTTACCACATTATGTTAAATTAGATTTAGGAGTTAGATAAAGTTCTATATATTTTTTTTGATAATTAATTAAACATTCAATAATATATTACACATTTTTGTAGACAAGAGTTTCACTAATGACACTTATCTAAAATAAAAAAAAAATTGTTAATTGTATGCCATTAAAAATCATATTATTTCTTGTTGTATCTTTGGCTAGAAAGATTGTGATATTATAGTTTGAATATTATATTCTAATGGTTAACAATTTTCACAAAAAAAAAAAAATTTTTAATAATAATAATAATAACAATAATTTAATATAAGTTTTAGATTATGTAATTAGTTTACCTAAATAATTTTTCAACATAAATAATCATTTTTTTTAATAGTTATGATTAGGTACCTATATATAAAGTATGGCTATTATAGCGTATAATATTGACAGTAATTTTAGTTATACAGCTTTTTATTTATATTAATCATTACTCATAAGTATATTGGTTTATACAAAATGATATGGTATATATTATAGGGAAGGGGGGTTCCACATTGTAGGTAGCTTGTATGTAAGTAGAAAGTTATATAAGAGGTAAATTACCACCAATAATATAGTGAGTATTATATACATTTTTGGAGAATTCTACGATATTTAATTATGGTCATAGAAATTTTTTTTCATATTGCATTCAAGTTACAGTATAATTAGTAAAAGTCTGGCGTAGATGCATATTTTTTATTAGTTATGCATACTCAGACTTTATAAGTCATAATCGTATGTAATGATCCTCAAAATGATATTTCTGCTTACCCAAAGCGTGGTTTTCATCAAATTACCCACTTTGTTGGTACCATTTTATCGGCCCTTAGTTTTTACCACATTATGTTAAATTGGATTTAGGAGTTAGATAAAGTTCTATATATTTTTTTTGATAATTAATTAAACATTCAATAATATATTAGACATTTTTGTAGACAAGAGTTTCACTAATGACACTTATCTAAAATAAAAAAAAAATTGTTAATTGTATGCCATTAAAAATCATATTATTTCTTGTTGTACCTTTGGCTAGAAAGATTGTGATATTATAGTTTGAATATTATATTCTAATGGTTAACAATTTTCACAAAAAAAAAAAAAAAAATTATAATAATAATAATAATAACAATAATTTAATATAAGTTTTAGATTATGTAATTAGTTTACCTAAATAATTTTTCAACATAAATAATCATTTTTTTTAATAGTTATGATTAGGTACCTATATATAAAGTATGGCTATTATAGCGTATAATATTGACAGTAATTTTAGTTATACAGCTTTTTATTTATATTAATCATTACTCATAAGTATATTGGTTTATACAAAATGATATGGTATATATTATAGGGAAGGGGGGTTCCACATTGTAGGTAGCTTGTATGTAAGTAGAAAGTTATATAAGAGGTAAATTACCACCAATAATATAGTATTATATACATTTTTGGAGAATTCTACAATATTTAATTATGGTCATAGAAATTTTTTTTCATATTGCATTCAAGTTACAGTATAATTAGTAAAAGTCTGGCGTAGATGCATATTTTTTATTAGTTATGCATACTCAGACTTTATAAGTCATAATCGTATGTAATGATCCTCAAAATGATATTTCTGCTTACCCAAAGCGTGGTTTTCATCAAATTACCCACTTTGTTGGTACCATTTTATCGGCCCTTAGTTTTTACCACATTATGTTGTTAAATTAGATTTAGGAGTTAGATAAAGTTCTATATATTTTTTTTGATAATTAATTAAACATTCAATAATATATTAGACATTTTTGTAGACAAGAGTTTCACTAATGACACTTATCTAAAATAAAAAAAAAATTGTTAATTGTATGCCATTAAAAATCATATTATTTCTTGTTGTACCTTTGGCTAGAAAGATTGTGATATTATAGTTTGAATATTATATTCTAATGGTTAACAATTTTCACAAAAAAAAAAAAAAAAAAAATTATAATAATAATAACAATAATTTAATATAAGTTTTAGATTATGTAATTAGTTTACCTAAATAATTTTTCAACATAAATAATCATTTTTTTTAATAGTTATGATCAGGTACCTATATATAAAGTATGGCTATTATGGAGTTTAATATTGACAGTAATTTTAGTTATACAGCTTTTTATTTATATTAATCATTACTCATAAGTATATTGGTTTATACACAATGAAATAGTATATATTACAGGGAAGGGGGGTTCCACATTGTAGGTAGCTTGTATGTAAGTAGTAAGTTATATAAGAGGTAAATTACCACCAATAATATAGTGAGTATTATATACATTTTTGGAGAATTCTACAATATTTAATTATGGTCGTAGAATTTTTTTTTCATATTGCATTCAAGTTACGGTATAATTATTAAAAGTCTGGCGTAGATGCATATTTTTTATTAGTTATGCATACTCAGACTTTATAAGTCATAATCAGATGTAATGATCCTCAAAACGATATTACTGCTTACCCAAAGCGTGGTTTTCATCAAATTACCCACTTTGTTGGTACCATTTTATTGGCCCTTAGTTTTTACCACATTATGTTAAATTAGATTTAGGAGTTAGATAAAGTTCTATATATTTTTTTTGATAATTAATTAAACATTCAATAATATATTACACATTTTTGTAGACAAGAGTTTCACTAATGACACTTATCTAAAATAAAAAAAAAATTGTTAATTGTATGCCATTAAAAATCATATTATTTCTTGTTGTATCTTTGGCTAGAAAGATTGTGATATTATAGTTTGAATATTATATTCTAATGGTTAACAATTTTCACAAAAAAAAAAAAAAAAATTTTTAATAATAATAATAATAACAATAATTTAATATAAGTTTTAGATTATGTAATTAGTTTACCTAAATAATTTTTCAACATAAATAATCAATTTTTTTAATAGTTATGATTAGGTACCTATATATAAAGTATGGCTATTATAGCGTATAATATTGACAGTAATTTTAGTTATACAGCTTTTTATTTATATTAATCATTACTCATAAGTATATTGGTTTATACAAAATGATATGGTATATATTATAGGGAAGGGGGGTTCCACATTGTAGGTAGCTTGTATGTAAGTAGAAAGTTATATAAGAGGTAAATTACCACCAATAATATAGTGAGTATTATATACATTTTTGGAGAATTCTACGATATTTAATTATGGTCATAGAAATTTTTTTTCATATTGCATTCAAGTTACAGTATAATTAGTAAAAGTCTGGCGTAGATGCATCTTTTTATTAGTTATGCATACTCAGACTTTATAAGTCATAATCGTATGTAATGATCCTCAAAATGATATTTCTGCTTACCCAAAGCGTGGTTTTCATCAAATTACCCACTTTGTTGGTACCATTTTATCGGCCCTTAGTTTTTACCACATTATGTTGTTAAATTAGATTTAGGAGTTAGATAAAGTTCTATATATTTTTTTTGATAATTAATTAAACATTCAATAATATATTAGACATTTTTGTAGACAAGAGTTTCACTAATGACACTTATCTAAAATAAAAAAAAAATTGTTAATTGTATGCCATTAAAAATCATATTATTTCTTGTTGTACCTTTGGCTAGAAAGATTGTGATATTATAGTTTGAATATTATATTCTAATGGTTAACAATTTTCACAAAAAAAAAAAAAAAAAAAATTATAATAATAATAACAATAATTTAATATAAGTTTTAGATTATGTAATTAGTTTACCTAAATAATTTTTCAACATAAATAATCATTTTTTTTAATAGTTATGATCAGGTACCTATATATAAAGTATGGCTATTATGGAGTTTAATATTGACAGTAATTTTAGTTATACAGCTTTTTATTTATATTAATCATTACTCATAAGTATATTGGTTTATACACAATGAAATAGTATATATTACAGGGAAGGGGGGTTCCACATTGTAGGTAGCTTGTATGTAAGTAGTAAGTTATATAAGAGGTAAATTACCACCAATAATATAGTGAGTATTATATACATTTTTGGAGAATTCTACAATATTTAATTATGGTCGTAGAATTTTTTTTTCATATTGCATTCAAGTTACGGTATAATTATTAAAAGTCTGGCGTAGATGCATATTTTTTATTAGTTATGCATACTCAGACTTTATAAGTCATAATCAGATGTAATGATCCTCAAAACGATATTACTGCTTACCCAAAGCGTGGTTTTCATCAAATTACCCACTTTGTTGGTACCATTTTATTGGCCCTTAGTTTTTACCACATTATGTTAAATTAGATTTAGGAGTTAGATAAAGTTCTATATATTTTTTTTGATAATTAATTAAACATTCAATAATATATTACACATTTTTGTAGACAAGAGTTTCACTAATGACACTTATCTAAAATAAAAAAAAAATTGTTAATTGTATGCCATTAAAAATCATATTATTTCTTGTTGTATCTTTGGCTAGAAAGATTGTGATATTATAGTTTGAATATTATATTCTAATGGTTAACAATTTTCACAAAAAAAAAAAAAAAAATTTTTAATAATAATAATAATAACAATAATTTAATATAAGTTTTAGATTATGTAATTAGTTTACCTAAATAATTTTTCAACATAAATAATCAATTTTTTTAATAGTTATGATTAGGTACCTATATATAAAGTATGGCTATTATAGCGTATAATATTGACAGTAATTTTAGTTATACAGCTTTTTATTTATATTAATCATTACTCATAAGTATATTGGTTTATACAAAATGATATGGTATATATTATAGGGAAGGGGGGTTCCACATTGTAGGTAGCTTGTATGTAAGTAGAAAGTTATATAAGAGGTAAATTACCACCAATAATATAGTGAGTATTATATACATTTTTGGAGAATTCTACGATATTTAATTATGGTCATAGAAATTTTTTTTCATATTGCATTCAAGTTACAGTATAATTAGTAAAAGTCTGGCGTAGATGCATCTTTTTATTAGTTATGCATACTCAGACTTTATAAGTCATAATCGTATGTAATGATCCTCAAAATGATATTTCTGCTTACCCAAAGCGTGGTTTTCATCAAATTACCCACTTTGTTGGTACCATTTTATCGGCCCTTAGTTTTTACCACATTATGTTGTTAAATTAGATTTAGGAGTTAGATAAAGTTCTATATATTTTTTTTGATAATTAATTAAACATTCAATAATATATTAGACATTTTTGTAGACAAGAGTTTCACTAATGACACTTATCTAAAATAAAAAAAAAATTGTTAATTGTATGCCATTAAAAATCATATTATTTCTTGTTGTACCTTTGGCTAGAAAGATTGTGATATTATAGTTTGAATATTATATTCTAATGGTTAACAATTTTCACAAAAAAAAAAAAAAAAAAAAAAATTATAATAATAATAACAATAATTTAATATAAGTTTTAGATTATGTAATTAGTTTACCTAAATAATTTTTCAACATAAATAATCATTTTTTTTAATAGTTATGATTAGGTACCTATATATAAAGTATGGCTATTATAGCGTATAATATTGACAGTAATTTTAGTTATACAGCTTTTTATTTATATTAATCATTACTCATAAGTATATTGGTTTATACAAAATGATATGGTATATATTATAGGGAAGGGGGGTTCCACATTGTAGGTAGCTTGTATGTAAGTAGAAAGTTATATAAGAGGTAAATTACCACCAATAATATAGTATTATATACATTTTTGGAGAATTCTACAATATTTAATTATGGTCATAGAAATTTTTTTTCATATTGCATTCAAGTTACAGTATAATTAGTAAAAGTCTGGCGTAGATGCATATTTTTTATTAGTTATGCATACTCAGACTTTATAAGTCATAATCGTATGTAATGATCCTCAAAATGATATTTCTGCTTACCCAAAGCGTGGTTTTCATCAAATTACCCAATTTGTTGGTACCATTTTATCGGCCCTTAGTTTTTACCACATTATGTTGTTAAATTAGATTTAGGAGTTAGATAAAGTTCTATATATTTTTTTTGATAATTAATTAAACATTCAATAATATATTAGACATTTTTGTAGACAAGAGTTTCACTAATGACACTTATCTAAAATAAAAAAAAAATTGTTAATTGTATGCCATTAAAAATCATATTATTTCTTGTTGTACCTTTGGCTAGAAAGATTGTGATATTATAGTTTGAATATTATATTCTAATGGTTAACAATTTTCACAAAAAAAAAAAAAAAAAATTATAATAATAATAACAATAATTTAATATAAGTTTTAGATTATGTAATTAGTTTACCTAAATAATTTTTCAACATAAATAATCATTTTTTTTAATAGTTATGATCAGGTACCTATATATAAAGTATGGCTATTATGGAGTTTAATATTGACAGTAATTTTAGTTATACAGCTTTTTATTTATATTAATCATTACTCATAAGTATATTGGTTTATACACAATGAAATAGTATATATTACAGGGAAGGGGGGTTCCACATTGTAGGTAGCTTGTATGTAAGTAGTAAGTTATATAAGAGGTAAATTACCACCAATAATATAGTGAGTATTATATACATTTTTGGAGAATTCTACGATATTTAATTATGGTCATAGAAATTTTTTTTCATATTGCATTCAAGTTACAGTATAATTAGTAAAAGTCTGGCGTAGATGCATATTTTTTATTAGTTATGCATACTCAGACTTTATAAGTCATAATCGTATGTAATGATCCTCAAAATGATATTTCTGCTTACCCAAAGCGTGGTTTTCATCAAATTACCCACTTTGTTGGTACCATTTTATCGGCCCTTAGTTTTTACCACATTATGTTAAATTGGATTTAGGAGTTAGATAAAGTTCTATATATTTTTTTTGATAATTAATTAAACATTCAATAATATATTAGACATTTTTGTAGACAAGAGTTTCACTAATGACACTTATCTAAAATAAAAAAAAAATTGTTAATTGTATGCCATTAAAAATCATATTATTTCTTGTTGTACCTTTGGCTAGAAAGATTGTGATATTATAGTTTGAATATTATATTCTAATGGTTAACAATTTTCACAAAAAAAAAAAAAAAAATTATAATAATAATAATAATAACAATAATTTAATATAAGTTTTAGATTATGTAATTAGTTTACCTAAATAATTTTTCAACATAAATAATCATTTTTTTTAATAGTTATGATTAGGTACCTATATATAAAGTATGGCTATTATAGCGTATAATATTGACAGTAATTTTAGTTATACAGCTTTTTATTTATATTAATCATTACTCATAAGTATATTGGTTTATACAAAATGATATGGTATATATTATAGGGAAGGGGGGTTCCACATTGTAGGTAGCTTGTATGTAAGTAGAAAGTTATATAAGAGGTAAATTACCACCAATAATATAGTATTATATACATTTTTGGAGAATTCTACAATATTTAATTATGGTCATAGAAATTTTTTTTTCATATTGCATTCAAGTTACAGTATAATTAGTAAAAGTCTGGCGTAGATGCATATTTTTTATTAGTTATGCATACTCAGACTTTATAAGTCATAATCGTATGTAATGATCCTCAAAATGATATTTCTGCTTACCCAAAGCGTGGTTTTCATCAAATTACCCACTTTGTTGGTACCATTTTATCGGCCCTTAGTTTTTACCACATTATGTTGTTAAATTAGATTTAGGAGTTAGATAAAGTTCTATATATTTTTTTTGATAATTAATTAAACATTCAATAATATATTAGACATTTTTGTAGACAAGAGTTTCACTAATGACACTTATCTAAAATAAAAAAAAAATTGTTAATTGTATGCCATTAAAAATCATATTATTTCTTGTTGTACCTTTGGCTAGAAAGATTGTGATATTATAGTTTGAATATTATATTCTAATGGTTAACAATTTTCACAAAAAAAAAAAAAAAAAAAATTATAATAATAATAACAATAATTTAATATAAGTTTTAGATTATGTAATTAGTTTACCTAAATAATTTTTCAACATAAATAATCATTTTTTTTAATAGTTATGATCAGGTACCTATATATAAAGTATGGCTATTATGGAGTTTAATATTGACAGTAATTTTAGTTATACAGCTTTTTATTTATATTAATCATTACTCATAAGTATATTGGTTTATACACAATGAAATAGTATATATTACAGGGAAGGGGGGTTCCACATTGTAGGTAGCTTGTATGTAAGTAGTAAGTTATATAAGAGGTAAATTACCACCAATAATATAGTGAGTATTATATACATTTTTGGAGAATTCTACAATATTTAATTATGGTCATAGAAATTTTTTTTCATATTGCATTCAAGTTACAGTATAATTAGTAAAAGTCTGGCGTAGATGCATATTTTTTATTAGTTATGCATACTCAGACTTTATAAGTCATAATCGTATGTAATGATCCTCAAAATGATATTTCTGCTTACCCAAAGCGTGGTTTTCATCAAATTACCCACTTTGTTGGTACCATTTTATCGGCCCTTAGTTTTTACCACATTATGTTGTTAAATTAGATTTAGGAGTTAGATAAAGTTCTATATATTTTTTTTGATAATTAATTAAACATTCAATAATATATTAGACATTTTTGTAGACAAGAGTTTCACTAATGACACTTATCTAAAATAAAAAAAAAATTGTTAATTGTATGCCATTAAAAATCATATTATTTCTTGTTGTATCTTTGGCTAGAAAGATTGTGATATTATAGTTTGAATATTATATTCTAATGGTTAACAATTTTCACAAAAAAAAAAAAAAAAATTTTTAATATTAATAATAATAACAATAATTTAATATAAGTTTTAGATTATGTAATTAGTTTACCTAAATAATTTTTCAACATAAATAATCATTTTTTTTAATAGTTATGATTAGGTACCTATATATAAAGTATGGCTATTATAGCGTATAATATTGACAGTAATTTTAGTTATACAGCTTTTTATTTATATTAATCATTACTCATAAGTATATTGGTTTATACAAAATGATATGGTATATATTATAGGGAAGGGGGGTTCCACATTGTAGGTAGCTTGTATGTAAGTAGAAAGTTATATAAGAGGTAAATTACCACCAATAATATAGTGAGTATTATATACATTTTTGGAGAATTCTACGATATTTAATTATGGTCATAGAAATTTTTTTTCATATTGCATTCAAGTTACAGTATAATTAGTAAAAGTCTGGCGTAGATGCATATTTTTTATTAGTTATGCATACTCAGACTTTATAAGTCATAATCGTATGTAATGATCCTCAAAATGATATTTCTGCTTACCCAAAGCGTGGTTTTCATCAAATTACCCACTTTGTTGGTACCATTTTATCGGCCCTTAGTTTTTACCACATTATGTTAAATTGGATTTAGGAGTTAGATAAAGTTCTATATATTTTTTTTGATAATTAATTAAACATTCAATAATATATTAGACATTTTTGTAGACAAGAGTTTCACTAATGACACTTATCTAAAATAAAAAAAAAATTGTTAATTGTATGCCATTAAAAATCATATTATTTCTTGTTGTACCTTTGGCTAGAAAGATTGTGATATTATAGTTTGAATATTATATTCTAATGGTTAACAATTTTCACAAAAAAAAAAAAAAAAAATTATAATAATAATAATAATAACAATAATTTAATATAAGTTTTAGATTATGTAATTAGTTTACCTAAATAATTTTTCAACATAAATAATCATTTTTTTTAATAGTTATGATTAGGTACCTATATATAAAGTATGGCTATTATAGCGTATAATATTGACAGTAATTTTAGTTATACAGCTTTTTATTTATATTAATCATTACTCATAAGTATATTGGTTTATACAAAATGATATGGTATATATTATAGGGAAGGGGGGTTCCACATTGTAGGTAGCTTGTATGTAAGTAGAAAGTTATATAAGAGGTAAATTACCACCAATAATATAGTATTATATACATTTTTGGAGAATTCTACAATATTTAATTATGGTCATAGAAATTTTTTTTCATATTGCATTCAAGTTACAGTATAATTAGTAAAAGTCTGGCGTAGATGCATATTTTTTATTAGTTATGCATACTCAGACTTTATAAGTCATAATCGTATGTAATGATCCTCAAAATGATATTTCTGCTTACCCAAAGCGTGGTTTTCATCAAATTACCCACTTTGTTGGTACCATTTTATCGGCCCTTAGTTTTTACCACATTATGTTGTTAAATTAGATTTAGGAGTTAGATAAAGTTCTATATATTTTTTTTGATAATTAATTAAACATTCAATAATATATTAGACATTTTTGTAGACAAGAGTTTCACTAATGACACTTATCTAAAATAAAAAAAAAATTGTTAATTGTATGCCATTAAAAATCATATTATTTCTTGTTGTACCTTTGGCTAGAAAGATTGTGATATTATAGTTTGAATATTATATTCTAATGGTTAACAATTTTCACAAAAAAAAAAAAAAAAAATTATAATAATAATAACAATAATTTAATATAAGTTTTAGATTATGTAATTAGTTTACCTAAATAATTTTTCAACATAAATAATCATTTTTTTTAATAGTTATGATCAGGTACCTATATATAAAGTATGGCTATTATGGAGTTTAATATTGACAGTAATTTTAGTTATACAGCTTTTTATTTATATTAATCATTACTCATAAGTATATTGGTTTATACACAATGAAATAGTATATATTACAGGGAAGGGGGGTTCCACATTGTAGGTAGCTTGTATGTAAGTAGTAAGTTATATAAGAGGTAAATTACCACCAATAATATAGTGAGTATTATATACATTTTTGGAGAATTCTACAATATTTAATTATGGTCGTAGAATTTTTTTTTCATATTGCATTCAAGTTACGGTATAATTATTAAAAGTCTGGCGTAGATGCATATTTTTTATTAGTTATGCATACTCAGACTTTATAAGTCATAATCAGATGTAATGATCCTCAAAACGATATTACTGCTTACCCAAAGCGTGGTTTTCATCAAATTACCCACTTTGTTGGTACCATTTTATTGGCCCTTAGTTTTTACCACATTATGTTAAATTAGATTTAGGAGTTAGATAAAGTTCTATATATTTTTTTTGATAATTAATTAAACATTCAATAATATATTAGACATTTTTGTAGACAAGAGTTTCACTAATGACACTTATCTAAAATAAAAAAAAAATTGTTAATTGTATGCCATTAAAAATCATATTATTTCTTGTTGTATCTTTGGCTAGAAAGATTGTGATATTATAGTTTGAATATTATATTCTAATGGTTAACAATTTTCACAAAAAAAAAAAAAAAAATTTTTAATAATAATAATAATAACAATAATTTAATATAAGTTTTAGATTATGTAATTAGTTTACCTAAATAATTTTTCAACATAAATAATCAATTTTTTTAATAGTTATGATTAGGTACCTATATATAAAGTATGGCTATTATAGCGTATAATATTGACAGTAATTTTAGTTATACAGCTTTTTATTTATATTAATCATTACTCATAAGTATATTGGTTTATACAAAATGATATGGTATATATTATAGGGAAGGGGGGTTCCACATTGTAGGTAGCTTGTATGTAAGTAGAAAGTTATATAAGAGGTAAATTACCACCAATAATATAGTATTATATACATTTTTGGAGAATTCTACAATATTTAATTATGGTCGTAGAATTTTTTTTTCATATTGCATTCAAGTTACGGTATAATTATTAAAAGTCTGGCGTAGATGCATATTTTTTATTAGTTATGCATACTCAGACTTTATAAGTCATAATCGTATGTAATGATCCTCAAAATGATATTTCTGCTTACCCAAAGCGTGGTGTTCATCAAATTACCCACTTTGTTGGTACCATTTTATTGGCCCTTAGTTTTTACCACATTATGTTAAATTAGATTTAGGAGTTAGATAAAGTTCTATATATTTTTTTTGATAATTAATTAAACATTCAATAATATATTACACATTTTTGTAGACAAGAGTTTCACTAATGACACTTATCTAAAATAAAAAAAAAATTGTTAATTGTATGCCATTAAAAATCATATTATTTCTTGTTGTACCTTTGGCTAGAAAGATTGTGATATTATAGTTTGAATATTATATTCTTATTGTTAACAATTTTCACAAAAAAAAAAAAAAAATTTTAATAATAATAATAATAATAACAATAATTTAATATAAGTTTTAGATTATGTAATTAGTTTACCTAAATAATTTTTCAACATAAATAATCATTTTTTTTAATGGTTATGATTAGGTACCTATATATAAAGTATGGCTATTATAGAGTATAATATTGACAGTAATTTTAGTAATTATTGATAATTTTAGTTTTATGGTTAACAATTTTAACAAAAAAAAAAAAAAAAAAAAATTACAATAATAATAATAATTAAATATTAGTTTAATAATTGTTCTTTAAAATTAATTAATTTAGATTATGTATTTAGTTTACCTGTATTATTTTTCAACATGAATTAATTTTTTTAATAGTTTGATTATGATTATATTAATTTAAGTTCTTCTATAAATTATAATATTAACAACAGTATTAGTCATCATTGATAATTTTAGATTAAAGCTTATTATTTATATTTTATTATGTAATTAGTTACTATGTAATTTTTTACAAAATTTTACATTATGCATTAAGAAATTAAAAAAAAATTATTTTAATTATTTTGATATTTTTACCAATTTTAGTTATGTCAGAATTTTGTAAGTACCTATTGTAATCATTTAATTGAATAAACTATTATTTGTTTAATGAATTTTTGTTTCAAATTGTGAACTCATAATAAGCCCTTACACTACAATGTTCAATGGGGTCCATTATTCGAATAATATTAATAAAAAATAATAAATACAGAAACATACTTGTTTATTAAATTACATCTTCTTTTGTCCTTCATTAAATTGTACTTTACATAATAGTTATTATGTGTTTTTTGAATTACAAGTTGAAGAAGATCATTATGTTCTTACATATATTATTTTAATATGTTGGTTTTGTCAGTGTAAGTAGTTAAAGTTTGAGTCTGCGAACAATTTATAATTCGTCCTATTGGTCAATAAATAATGCCTAATGGTCTGATTGGACTTTAAAAAAAATTATTTTTATTCTACTATTATAATGTTAGTTTATTATATTTTTCCATTTTAATTGTAGCTTATAAGTGAAGATATTAATTATTAGAATTTCAAATTTAGATAGATAATTTATGTATATTATATTTTTGATAAGTTTTCGTTAGGTAGGTATAAATACAGAGACGTGTTTAAAGTTTAAACGCCTCAGGTAAATTTTTATTGCCACCTCCAAATAAAAGAAAATAAATCAATCTGATCATACATTTTATACATATAGGTAACAAACATTATATATCAGGGGGGGTCCAACCTTTTGCAGTTGGCGGGCCAATTTACACTTCCATAAAAACAACGGGGGCCGCCAGAAGAAAAAAATAAAATTATATTATTACCTATTTATATTTTATTTTATATAATGCACAAATTATTAATTATTATTATTATTTAATTTTTTCATGTTTAAAATTATTAAAAAAATACTAAAAAAATAAATTAGGCTAGGAATGCCTTATAACATAAAAAAAAACTATTTATGTGATGATTGGCATTGTTTTTAACACACGTGGTCGACTGGTTAATGATTAGATTTAGATTTAGTTTAGAGAATATTTAATGCTCGCAATTGTGCGATTGTGAATAACATTCACGCCGTTCATCGCGTCTTATCGCGATATGATCGACACCCGGGAACTCCCGCCGTATAACAATACAATTTAAAATTTAAAGTATAAATTCGTAATAAGATGGTATAAATTGTATATCTTCTTATTACGATTTTGTTATAGTATTATTGTGACTTAAGAGGACGCTACACCCGCATGTGTTGTCTTCGTCGTACAAGTACGTAGCATACCAAATTTTACGCTCAGCAGATCACGTTTATCTCCGTTATTTTAAAATTTAGAGTGAATTGACCTATTAAAAAAATTAAAGGTAAGAGTATGACCGAGTGCATCTCATAGGCTTTTTATTATATTTTAATTTTAAAGTGAGTAATGAGTATTTTAAAATTGTAAATAATTTTTATATCTAAAAATACTCATAACTCGGCTTAAAATTAAAATATAATAAAAAGCCTATGAGATGCACTCGGTAATAATCTTGCCTTTAATTTTTATAATAGGTAAATTCACTCTAAATTTTAAAATAACGGAGATAAACGTGATCTGCTGAGCGTAAAATTTGCTATGCTACGTACTTGTACGACGGAGACAACACATGCGGGTTTGGCGTCCTCTTAAAATTTAAATTTTTAATTGTTGGAGGGGCCAAAAAAAAAAGCTTCGCGGGCCGCGGGTTGGACCTTACTGTTATATATTTTACAAATAAATTTCTTCTCTGAAGTCTTGTATAACTTTTGACGTCATGAAACATACTTAACCGATTTTATAATTCACTTTGCTCTTTTTTTTTCTTATGATATGCTCATCTCTCCTAAATCTAATTTAACATAATGTCGTATTTAATGATAATAATTATCATCTGTATTATTTAGAACAATAGTCAATAAATCAATAAATGTATGTGATGACAGAACAAAAATTAATTGAAATTTGGAATAAAAATCCACCCATTAATGACACTTGACTAGGAGTTGTTTGATTATCTATCGATATCCATGTATCTACTATAATATAATATTTATTTTATTTTTGTTCCCTTACTTATCTAACATGTTATGTCAGCAGCTCCTTTTTACAAGGGGTTACCAGGGAAAGTTTGGGTAGAGAGGTTTTTTATAAGTGGTTTTTGGGGTTGTATGAAGACGTGTACAAAAGTTTTTGTAGAAGCTTACAACTTCTTCTGTCACAGTTTTCGTTGAAAGGTGTGGAGCGTGTATATGAATGGTGGGAAATTCGTTATCTACTTAAGGTCAATATTCTAGAGTTGTTAGATTTTGTTGGTATTAGAGATTCTTTTAGTAGGTACTACGATAAGTAGTGTATATTTAATCTATGTCCGATCATAGCGTTTTAATTTTTTTGATACCACTAACCAATATTTTTTTAATAATAAAATGAAAATAATTTATTTTCTCAATCTGATAACCTTAAATATATTTAAAATATTCAAATAATAAAAGCAACACGACACATTTAGTGTCTACGCGTTTTGGAGTTTTTGAAATTCTCAATGAATACAGAGGGAGTAAAATTGTACCACGCAAAACAGTTTTTGCTATTAGGTATGTTGTTCGTTTGTAAGGCGGAGACAACACACGCGGGTATGGACATTTGGAAAAACATAAACCAACTATAGGTATATGTATGATATTAATATATTACCTACAATTAATACCTACTTTATTTGATACATTTGAAGTACGACAGTACGGTACCGTTGTATAACATTATAATTTATATTATACATTCAAACGATATAGTATTTAAATTGGTATAGGTTATAGGTACCTGTCATTACTCATCAGTGTCATCTCTTTCGTTATTTACAGCTGTATAATATAGGTAGCCTACCTACCTAAAAATTATAACTAAATATTGTATTTCATAATAACTATTGTAATACCTTACAAACAATCTATGTAATATTAATTTAGTAATTTCTTTTTTATTATATAATAATTGACAAGTGTAAAAAGTTTTTAAATTTTTTTGCTCCTACATATGACATTTATCTATTTAAGTTATAATAAAATAAGAGGCGGCAATTTTGATCTTTGCCTACATATAAAAAATTGCTTGCGCCGGCCCTGTAGGTAGGTACTTACTAAATCGGAATATACGTTGTTGTAGTAATGACGCCCGCAAAAATGTTAATTCAAATATCTCTGATAACATAGAACATACTATTTTTTAATTTTTACTGGTGATAACATGATTATAAGGACATTGAATCCGATTGTGTTGACTCCATACTTACACACGTACGACAAGACAAATTTTCGTTCACCAGATTCAATAGTGTGCTGTTAGTTTTGATATTATAGTGAATTGATCTATTATAAAATTTAGTCAAATTAAATGTTTAAAAGTGTTTGAAGTTTTGATTTTTATAACATTAGATATTCACTTGATTTCTCATACAAAGATTTTTTTATTTTGTCACTTTTTAACTTCGCCTATCTTCTGCTCATAGGTCTAATATATATCTTTACCAAATTTCGTCGCAATTGGTTCAGCCGAGCCGTTTTGGCAGTGTCAGCCTGGTAATAAAAGGTTCAGCTAGTATAGTGTAATTTTCAGTAATTAGTTATGAAGTTGTCTATTACTATATGAATATTATAATATGTAACCAATGGCAACTATTTAGGTGTATAAAAATTTGCATGGAAAAAAGGCATATACCTACCTACTTGAGCGTTATTCTCAATTTCACTCGTACCATCTTCCTAGAAATCCAGTAAGACGCCTCCATTGAAAATGGTTTTGAGATAATGAAATCTACTCAATTCCTAAATCATACTTTTTAAGTAAATCACTTAAACTCATGCATTTCTAATGAGGAGTGCCTTCAAGTTTATCGCCGACCATTTTAATTTTGTAGCTAACATTTTACTTATTATGTAGGTACTTTGTATATTACAGATTGTAAATAATTTATTTTAATAAATTAAACTACAGTTACTTTATTTGTTAGATAAACGCTTTATACAATATATTATTACATAATATATGGTACATTAATTATAATATTATTCATGGATCTATGTTAGGTATTATAAATTTATAACATAATATTATGTAAAATAGTATTTAAAATATAGTAGTTTAGTAGTTACCTACATCAAATGTGTAATAAATAATGCTTTATTTCATCTCCCTTAAAATTTAAAACGATAACCTAACCTAACCTCATAACTGTGCAGTATCATTAAAAGAAAAATATAATGTTCAGTCTACAGTTCAAATAATTTGGATTATAATTTTTGAACTTATTATATTATTATAAACTAATTTTATCTGTACATGCAGGGTTAACCTAATGGTAATGGTTATCATATCAAAAATATTTTTAAATAAATAAAAAATATACTTCACTATATAAATCATTATTATCTGTAGAAATATTTAATTACGTAAACATTTTAACTACAGATGTCGATAAAAAATAAAATATGTGCTATCTTATTAGATTTTTAGATTTTTGTGTTCAAGTAAAAACATCATATGAAAATACCTATTATAATATTTAACACGTATTTTCAAGCTTTAGATAATACATTTTTTGCTACAAAATAATTTACAAATTTCCACTTATAAATAAAATGCATGGCAATTTATTTTCGATTGAATGAAATTATCATAAAAAAATATTATGTGGGATCTTGTGTTACGTTTTAAAGCTTTTGACTGACATTATCAACAAAATTTAAAAAGAAAAAATAACTAATTAGGTACTAACTCTTAACTAACTAAATAAAAATGTATTTAAATATTTTAAAAATCTCATTGTGTGTGTATAGAAGAATATAATTCTAGTGATGACATGTTTCAAATTTTAAGATGATTAATATTTTAATTATTACAAAATAATAAAGTTTGTTTGTCGATAAATCATTAGTAAATTGAAGTATAATTTGTAAAAGTTTAATATATACGCATACGTTAGAGTTTTAAATCTTGCGTAAATTTAAAATACCTACAAACGATCATAAATGATAAATAAATAATATTCTACTGTAGTACTTATGTCAACCCCCCCTTTTTTTTATTTAACGAGTTGTATTAATAAATGTATAAACGTTGTAAGTTTTTGTAATTATTTTGCATTTTATAAAAATGTGGAATTACTATACATATAAAATAAATTATCAAAAATGTCTCTACAAAGGAGCACAAAATATTTTGAAAATGATAATATTATGTTTATTAGATAATAAAAATGAATATTAAGTCGAAATTTCAAGTTTTTGAATTGGGTAATATTTTACTAGCCATAGACTATAAGTACATCGGGATATCGGGACATTTATATTAATTCTATAATTAAATATAAGTAATTTGAAAATATAATTTCACCATTTTGCGTAGCATATCTTTATATAATAGTGTGTCCAATGTTGTCAAAAAAGTTGATACGATATTCATCATTTAAAAATGTATAAAAATAATATAAGTACATTATTAGCATTACAAACTACAAATTTTTAGGCTAAGAATACCTTTTATGTTAAAAATTATCTAATTTCTATCTATATTTTACTATTAGATGTATTTAAAATCTGCTGCGTATAGCACTGGCAAAAATAACGATCCGCAGTTTTTATAGGTGAAACATTTTATCTAAAAAGGCGTTCTAATATATTACTGTAATCGTATTTTTTTGCATGAATACATTTCTATCCCTTCTAATGGACTAATAGGTATATATTATCATTTATTGAATATGATTTTTTGAATCACATTATTATAAATTCATAAGTCTTGTATTTGTATAATAATATTTGCCATGTTATCACATTTTATATAAGTGTAGATATCCGGACACTTTTCACCGCCACTGCTTGTCAATCAGAGCTCATCGGGGAATGGCGTGCGAATAATTTCGGACCGAACTTCCATCATGACTAAGCCACTCCCGCAAAGCGTACGATTATTTCGCAATCGATACCGCAATGATGACTAATTTGAATACATATTATTTTAATTGAATAATACTATTATCATACCATTAAGTATAAAACATAGTATACTAAATAATCATACTTAACTATTAATGCTGTCGTGCATCATGTATCAATATACAGTGATTATGGGCGCATGTTGTTTAATTATATTTTATTATTTTTGAATTTTATCAAAAAAACATCTGATTATACACTCACGCATGCTTTCTAATATTTCAGTCATTATATTGTTTGTCAATCGAAAAATAAAAGTCTCGTAAAGGTTTTTCGACCCATGTTATATGTAATATAGTATAATACAATTCTATATCAACTGCAAACCTTTAGAAAAAACTTCTATAAATCCACCCTAAAGCGCGCCCGCGAGTATGCCATCTCCTGATCCCAGTTTCTCACCCTCATATTAACTATCCTACGTTGTTGACGATATGATGCCCTCCGTGTTCCGTGTTTGAATATTATTCCATCACCCCACTTGTACATCAACTCTGTCACCGCAAACATTGATTTTTATAAAAGGGGAACTCTCCGCGCGTGCTCGTGACTAAAGTACCGAAACGAAATTTCTCGAGTTTATCATGATGCTTCGATATTTCCAGTACTCACTCTGTCGAACGTCGTCTGACTACCTACCCTCTTATAAATACGGCTCGTGGGAAGTAATTTGAAACCAATCCCTTATCCCTAGAAAAAAATAACATAAATACACGTCATATTCTTAGTCTCTGAGAGTTATTAAATACGAATTATTAATTAGGTAATATTTTAGTAATATACAATATTTTAAAATATAACCATCAAATACAGTATTAAAAATTGTATTTAGTTTTTTCGTTTTAAAACTTAATAATGTTTTCATTTTCATAGCCACACATGTAGACATGCGATGTAACACACTCCATCATCAACATGTGTATCGCGTTAATCGACTCTCAAACGAGTTTACACGATATAATTATTATCATGTAGGTAACATAATATGTAGATTGTTGCGGTTGATAACATGTAGTTTAGTGATGTAATTACATTTTTATTGTATAATACGATGAATATGACATAAATGATCTTATTACTCACTCGTTTGTTTTTGGGTATGGACCTTTTCCACTATTACGATTGCATAATAATATTATGTACTACCTACTTAAAATAAACGTTGATATTGTTCACAATCACGAACATATATATAATATAACTTATTTTAGGAAATTAATAATTAAATGACGCTACTGTTTTGTTCTTGCTATGTCGAATTTATATTATTTTAGTAATACAGTAGACTCGTCCACTTATAAGAGACACCGATCAATCAGGACAACCGCTGAATCGAAACAATTAGGTACCTATCCGATTACTGAAAACAACTCATCGCTGTTGACTATTATGTATAATGTTCGCCGCTTATCTTAGCCATGAAACCGGATGACTGGAATTATTTGTATTTAGTTTTTATCGAAAAAAATATCATCCAATAATTATATTCGTTCATTTCCGTTCGAATTAAATTAATAATTATTAGATTAAGTTAGATTAGATTACTTCGATTTTTGAATTCAGTACTTCGTTCGATCAGAAAGTGAATCTAGTTGGTAGTTTAGGGGGGGGGGGTCAGAAGTAAAAATTCTCAATATTTTTCTAAATAATCGGGATAAACAAACTAAAAATTAAGGGAAAAACGGGAAATTTTACGCACAATCAGTTTTTGGCAAAATCGATTTTGGTTTTTGATGTAACTTTAAAAAAAATTACCATAGATACATGGAATTTCCACCGAATGTTTATATAAGTGTATTCTATCCACCTTGCAATTTTCAAAAAATTTCTACTTAAGTTGAACTATTTATAGGCATATGAAATGTTCGATCATTATTAGTTTTAAAAAAATTAAAATCGATAAAAATGTATTTATTGGGTGGAAAAGCTTTAAAATTTAAAACATGGTTCCCAACATATTATGTTTACGATAGCAGTTGAAAAATAAAATAAATTCATAGTCACAATTTATTTTTATAAACATTCAAAGTTTGAATTTTGACAAAATACGTAAAAATTACAAACATTTGCAAATTATTTTAAGTTAGAAATTCATTCAAAATTTTCTTTTTAAATCTAAGATTGGAAAATTTAATACAAATTCTCTTACAAGTTTGTCAATCTTTATCATAAAAAAATACCCACGAGAAAGTCAAATTAAGTTTTTATGAGTGTTTGAGATTTAAATGTTTACAACATTGGATTTTCACTAGAATTCTTATTTAGCGATTTTCTTATTTGAGTGTAACTTTAAAAAAAATGATCGCAAATACTTGAAATTTTCACTGAATGTTTATATAGATATTTTATATATCGGCTAAAATTAAAAAAAATATTTTTATTAGTTTTGAGCTGTTTGCTGACTTTTTAATTTTTCAAATATTTTAGTTTTTATTTTCTATTAATATAGATTAAAATTTATTTGTTGGGTAGAAAAGCTTGACAATTTAATTCAAGACACCTAACATATCTTTACAATAGCAGTTGAAAAATATAAAAAATTTAATACATGGGCAATATATATTTTTATAAGCATTTAAAGTTCAAAGTTTTACTAAAATACTAAAATTACGGCTATGTTCAAATTATCTTAGATAGAAATTCATAAAAATGTTTCTTTTCAAATCTAAGATTTGAAATTTTAATTTAAGATTTCTTATAAGTTTGACTTCTTTTATAAAAAAAAATTGGCCACCGGAAAGCCAAATACTTTAATAAGTATTAATAATAATTAATAACAATCTATTATAATATATCCTAGACAGATAAATCGTCTCCGCTCAGAATTTTTTTTCGTATACAATGATACAATGATACAATGATACAATGATATAATATCATTGGATTCAAATTTAATTCCATCCATTACAGTATTTCAATTTCACAAACCTTATAACGAAAGAAAAAAACACTAAGGTAAGAATCAAATCTTACAGTTAAGTTGTACTATAATATAGGTATGAATCGGACGTATAAGTATTATTACAATATATTATTTAGGTATAATTTGACTACCTAAGAGTAAATAATAAATATACCTAATAATATAAACTTTTAAAATGTATTTTTATTTATGGATATGAGTGGTATGACTCATAAGTAATGGATACAAAATACAATACCGTCAATACCTATACTAGATAGACTACATAATATAAATTAATATAATAATACCTGTCAAAAAAGTTTTGTCCCGTACACGCAGACACAGTATCATATAACTAGTGCTTGTATACTTACTACGCACATGAACATTATTATTGATATAGATATGTTGTTTTTCTCAATGGTTGATACACAACTGAACATAAGACACAGTTTTTACGACGTGATTAAGAAAATTTGTCGACGTAACAAAGGATAATATGAAAATTCAATAGACAACCTACCTAACACAATCATGGTCGTATATGGTGGGGGGGATTAGGGGTTCAAACCCCTCGAAATATTTTACAACTAATAAATTAAATTTATAATATTGTATATAATATAAATTATAAATTTACCTTTAAATAATTATAATGCATTAACATAGTAAAATTTGATTTTTTTTTTAATAAGTGTTTTTAATTACTTAAAATGAAAATATTATTTGATTTAACCCCCTCCCCCCCACCGAAAATTTGTTCCAGCTACGGCCCTGTACACGATTGATCATAAATCTACGTTGTTGACATTTTAAATTTGAACTATATTATACAAAAATATTTATTTAAATAATTATAATATTCAAATGATATACAAGTTAAGAGATTTTGATAAACGGTTGTTAAGTAAGTACAGTAGGGTCTCGATAATCCGAACACAGGCTAATCCGAAAGACGTGGTAATCCGAACGGGCTTGAGAATTATCTCATCACCACAATATGCACATATGTATGTATTTATAAATAATATTTTCCGGTACTAAAATTTTTCAATTATGTGAGACAAGGCATACCAATTCATAATGGGAATCAATGAACAAAAAAATAAAAAAAATAAATCGATATTTTAAATATTAAAGTTCATTATTATAGGTACTCATAATTATATTAATATTGTTATATATTCATTGTCTTTTAAAATTACGAGCTTTTACAAGATTAATACAAATAAAAATAAAATTTCATATCTTAAATTACAATCCGGACAAATCGCTAATCCGAACGACCCCTTTCCCCTACCTCGTTCGGATTATCGAGACCCTACTGTATATTATTTATATCCATATTGAAAAATTTTATTTTTATTTTTATGTAATGGTAACTATAAAAGTACCTATAAGATTTAATGGCTTTACTATCACGGAATATATGGCATTTAATTTTTGTTTACTTATCCGATCGAAAAACATTAAAGCCTCATAATATTTTCAATATTCCTTGCCACGCGCGTCTGAGTGGGTTGCAGAAATAGAAAATGACGTATCAGCCATATTGCGTTATATTATTTAGTATTGATTTATATAATAATTTGTACATATAATAAGGTACACATCATACAGTACATGTGTACATATACTTTATGATCGTTGCTTAACACTGTGATAGTTATAATATACTTAATACTTATATATAGCGAGTATAAAGCTCTTATATATATGGCATGTTATGTACTACGCCTCCGACGCCTGTGGGCTATGACGCATTGACATCCACCCCACCGCGCCGCCAGTGAAACAAAATTCGCCAACGAATCGCGTGTACGCATAAAATATTCTGGGCGAAAACTGATCATCCCACGACAACGCCTCCATTCAGAGTATACGCTTGGTCTAAGTTTCTAAATATATTGATTATTTTTAGCTACTGTATTGTATTATACAGAGTGAAACTCCGTTGTGTTCGTTCACGTCGTTATCATTATTTATTTTATTTAGTTGACATTTTTAAATAAGATTTCCTTTTTATAGCAATAACTACGGTCCATGGTATACGATTGTATGATATAAAGCTAATTTATGTTCCAGTTAGCTTGAACTCAAAATAACAAAATCTTAAATATTAATTTAACTTTCTTTACCCAAGATTTATAATGGTAATTTAAGAAGTAAACATTTTAAAAGTTGAAACTTTCATCAACTTTTCATATATTATCATATGAGGGGATGTGTTCAAGGATAATTATTAATTAGCATGTATATAAGCAGAAGTATACACTCACCATGACGAAGATATATATATATATATAGTATTCCCTACTTTGGTATAAAATAATCTCAAACAAATTCCTTTCACCGGGACTTTAAAGTGGATATAAGAGGGTGTTTTTTTGACAAGTGGCGATGAGGGTGCGGTTTAAGCAATATTCACCTCGTCACTTTCACAAAGGGGAAATGGCACGCGGTGGCTTTGATGTTATAAATAGTTATTATACAGTAGGTATAATATAAAAATACATCATACGTTTTATATATATATACATATATATCTGCTTTTGAGAACTATGACGATGTGCACTTTTGCTTTATTTTATTATAATTAATTCGTCGAACTTGAAATGCGGTAGTGAGCGTTTGCTTTCTAAAACAAGTGAATCGTATGTTCGTAGTTATATATTATTATCGTTTAATATTCTATAACACACATTTATTTTGAACAAAAGTAACTCTACCGAACCCATTTAGCTTTTTGTAACAATATAATAAGAATATAATTTATGTAGTTCACTGATTATGGTGTTTCCAAACATAATTATTTGCCTTAATAGTTAAATGTAATAAAATATATATAGGTAACATTTATTAACGTACGTGCAGTAGGGCATATTCCTACCAAACCTATTTTTAAAATAGTTAAAAACGAAAATATCCGCGATTAGCGTACATAGTACTAGTTATTAGGAGTAATAATATTGCTATAATAATATTAATATCAGTATTCAGTCATAACTTATATTTTGTAATATTCTATTATTCGTATTCCGGTTTCGTGCATTGTACCTACTGAATTAAAAATTATTAGATTTTCATTATTATTAACTATTATCGATTTCACTCGAAGATGAAGCTTAGTGTGAAATGTTTTCACTAAGTCCGAATGTGGATTTTGGATACAGGGTGACTTGTGATATGTGTTTTAAAAGTTTTTCAAAAAAATTTGTTGAATCACCTAATAAAATCCCACAAAGTATAATGAACTCAATAAACAAAAACGAGGAACTGAAAATTTTGAACTCGGACCATCCGACATTATGGTTGCCTATTCCTATTTCCTGTGTCTAATAATTATCCTCATACAGCCATAATAGCATTATTTATGGTTCTAAGAAGTAACTACTAAGTAAATATATTTTTTACACTTTAATGGAATAAAAAGCTGTTACATATATAATGAATTATAATCATAATATACTTTATACATTATTACACAACAAAATTTATAAAAGTATTCATAAATTATTATAGGTAATTTATAATTTATATTTATATAGCTTTAAAAACTATGACTCAGATTTCAAAATATCAGATTATCCTTAAAATAATATGTAATGTTCTCAATGAGAAATTCTCATATAATATAGATTAAATATTTAAATCTGTGCTAATATGATGTTCTGACTCTTCTGAGTTCAATGATTTGAAATGTATTACCTAAGAGTAATATTAAAGTAGACATCTATAGGTATACATGTCATCCTGCAAATCTTGTTTAAAATTTTGTGGAAGTTAAGGAATCAATTTATCAATAATAAAAAAATCAATTAATCGGTTTGAATATAAAATTTTCGATTAATCGAAATAATACATAAAACGTCCAATTAATAATCGAACAGTCCTATCCGCGAATCATTATGTGCGTGTTCACTTGACTAGTATTCGTATTTTACATCAAAATCAGTACATAATAAAATATATATAAACCTTCTACTTATTTTATAATTTACAACAATTTCTAAATATTTTTATCATTAATTTAAATTTAAATTTTATTTTTTCATTAATTATATTAATCAGTAATCACAAACGGGTTTATTTTATTTAATGGAATATTATACACTACCTGTCCTGGCTTAATAATATTAAGAGTTATTTCATATCGTGTACGTTTTTAAATTATAATATTTTGCTTAGGTACTATATTAAATATATTATATAAATAAATTATTAATTTAAAAGTTGATCTAGGTGTCTATAGCCTTATAGGTATAACACGACACTTAAATTTTAAATTCTTTATATGGTAGGTATAGCTAGGTACTATGATTATATCCACATATTATAAAATGTATTATAACGACAGTTAACTACATCATCAGTTCTGATTATGATGCAGTGTATAATATTGATCCAGATGTAAAAGTCACTTTTTTAACAAAATATTTTCCAAAGTTATATTAATTTCTTATCAGTTGTTTTCAATAAGTTTGGATATCAACACAGTCAGTAAAATCTAATAAAAATTCCAACAGCAACCAAAATGTACATATATTATCTTGAATTATCAGATTATCATATAGGTACTTAATAAAAGTTAAGTTAAAAACATTTAAGCATCAAGTAAGGCGAACATTTAATAATAATTTTAAATTATAATAAAAGTGACATTACCTTTTACATGCAGTTATTTTAAAACGGATCATATAATATTGTATAAAAACGTTTTGATAAGCATAAAAAAGTTATTGCCTATAGTTTAAATAAGAGTGTAAATATTGGATGACAAATTCTATACATGTGACAACACTAAAAAAATATTATTTTATTACTTTTACTATCATCTGCTTGTATTACAATAACCATATAGCACAGTTGCAAGTGAAGTCAATTGTGACTCATTTATGAATTTAGTTGACTATTGAGACGTGTCATTACTATATTGTTATCGAATACTGATGACTACTATGATGACTTATATCTTAACCCTCCATTAAAGGCGTGTTGCATTAAAATCGAGTGGTAACGTTTATCTTGATGCATTTTGTCAAAATTGATAAGTCAGTTTTATACAAGCAATCTTAATTATTTAAGTATGAATAGTATGATGCTATAATCATAGTCTAGATGGATGAGTCATGATGAAACTTTTTTTAATATATAATACATAATATTAAAAAAAAATGTTACAAACATTTATGAAAAAAAGATTCAAAAAAATATAAAGCCTTCAGACTTGTTGAGGATATAGGAAAAATATTTTTATGGTCCATGATTAGTTGGGGGAAAAAAAATACAATACTTTTTGATTTCGATAGATCTAATGTAAAAAGTATGTAAGTACAATGGTTAAAATACTTTTATAAAATATTAAAAAAATTGTTTGGTTTTATAATAATACAAATAATACAAATATTTTTAGCTTAAAATTAAAAAAAAAAATGTGCATCTGAACAATGAGTTTTTGTCATCGAATAGTTTTAAAATTTTAAGGTCATTTTTCTGACCCATGTGTTCCGATAAAATGACGTGCCCGCTATTGGGTTCCCAAAAACCGTTTGTACGCAATGAATATGGTATTCATTCACTGTAGCGGTACATAATTCAAATTGTTAACATCATTGTTTGTATTATTGCCGTCATCCACACTGATAATATAAAAATAGTTAAATACGTTAAAGAATTAGTTACAAGTTGTATTTGAATATTCATCGCAATTGTTTATCTAAACAGTGAATTCTACATAACGCTTGTTTGATATACATTCCTTTGTCATGCACTCAGAAATTGCATTGAAAAAATCTGTAAAGCCGGAATTTACAATACAAGTAAATCATTATTATCATTAATATTAACTGTTACATTTTTAGTAATAAAATAGCTAGAAAACGAAATATTAACCGAATATAATCATGATTTTGTAATTTTCCTATTTTTCATATTATAAATATTATCAAAATATTTAATTGGTTATAATAAAAATGATAATTATAATGATTATAATATCCGTATATTTTTCTAAACTATCAAAGTGTTAATGACTGACATTTGGTTTCTCATCCATCGTGTTTTTGATCGCATAAACACATAATATTTTGGTTTTATTATTGTTGCCTTGTAAGATTTACAATATAATACAATTATATTGTATTCGGGCTGTTTATCTAAAGACGAAAGTGTTGCTTTTTAACGATCTATATTTTGATGAATTCAAAGTTTAAAAATTGTCTACAAATAGTTTTTATGTATTTATTTTTGATATTGATGCCATGGAATTAAGTTTACCGTTCCGGTACGGTATAAAATGATATAAACTCGTACATGTAAAGTTCTAGAATAATTAGGTGTCCGATTCGGGACAGAGTTCGTCCTCTTTTGTCATCAGTCTTGAGATTACGCCGAAGTTATATTGCAAAATAGTGTACTAGTTTAAAAAATTGTATCGCACAAAAAATATTAGGACGTACACCGTTCCCTGGTCCTGTAGTATTTTAGCAGTATGATCGATCCTATAAACAATCATCATTGAATAATTTCACCGTAATTTTAACCGATAATAAACAGATAAGATAAACTTAAAACTATAATATAGATAGATAGATATTTATTAAGGTATTCCATGATTATTCTATATTTACGATAAAAATTGACAAAATAAAAATGATATTGCTTTAAAAGTGTACGGTATTTAGGGGATTTCCTGTACAAAGGTAATGAAAATGTCCCAGTTCCTGAAAAAATGTCCGCTATTTGGAGGTGTCCGTTAAAGGAAATTGTACTGTATAATTATTGGTACAATATACTATATAGGATAAGATAGTATAAAATAAATAGATATTTTCATGCTTTATATATGCGTTACTAGCTGATTCCCGGGCACTTCGTTGCCCGTTAAAAATACCGACTCTATACGATTCAAAATTTTTGGTTAATTTGTCGTTTATACCAGGCTAGCCATGATCAAACTTCCAGTGGATTTACCTTATCTTAATCTACATTTAAGAATTTTAACACAGTCATTTAAAATACAGGACTAAAAGTATATTCAATAATATTATTTTATCGGATTTTTAGCTTGTATAAGTGAAACAATTTTAAAAATTGCTGCCTAATAACAAATTGCTTTTTTATTATTCTTCCATACTAAATTATAAAAATATATTTAATATTATTATTATTTCTGAAATTTACATAAAAAAATTAAGGGAAATTAATAAAGATATAATATAGCCTATAGATTCATGGGACTTAGTAGCTTTTTGAATTCTGATGGTAAAAACATCTTAAAATCAGTTTAATAGTTCCAGAGATTAAACCAATCAAATAAACAATTTTTCTTCTTTATTAATTTGTATGTAGGTATATTGGTGCATTTTATCGTTCAACGATTATTATATAATAGGAGTATAATATTCTATTAAGTATATATTGGTATACGCGAGATGCATGAGATAATTTTTATCAATAAACTTCTCGGAACAATTCTTATTGTTCACCTTCAGACAAAAAGAATAGGTTGCAGGTAGCTGGAAACCCACCGGCTCCCATGAGCCCGTGCCGTGCAGCACAATACGTATTGGCAATGAATAATATTATAATTGTTAATTATTCCACTAAAATGGAACATTTTTGGAAATTCTTTTCTATTGCACACGCACTGAAAATATGAGTAAAACCTCTATTCCAAATTTCAAGTTCGTATGTTGCGCAGTTTTTGAGTTACAACCATCAGTGACTACGCAGTATTTCAGGTATTTGGAATACCTTTTTATGTATAGATTATTATTTCAGCGGAACTAATTTAGTTTAATAAGTGTATGTATTAAAAATATATTTTTTTTTTATTCTGGTGTTATAGGAATGGAATCTTTAAAACTTTATTGTTTTTTTTTTATTACTGTCTGAAATTAATGTTGGGCGCGTTATAATACAGCTATACAATTATGCGCTTATTGTTGTAATACTAATAGTCGGAAGATTACAGCGATGCATTAATTAAAATTAAAAACTAAGCAAACCGCGTTTATCTCCGATAAACTTTGATCAGTACTAAATATTTATTATTATGATTACATTTAAGAATAATAATTAACAACAAAAATCGTCTGAGCATAAATCGTTTATTTCCCGTGCGTGAATTCAATGTCACTAAATCTAAAGGTCGACCGCTCATAAAAAATGTATATAGTTCTATGTCAGATTAAACTTTTATCAAATTATAATTTTTTTCTGAAAATGTAATCTTAGCAAATATTCTTATTGTATTAATGATACAGATTGTATATAACTTGTGAAAAAAAAAAACCTTTTAAGGATAATTGATTAAAATACTTATAAGTATTACATTTTTAAATTTTTGGTAAAAAAAAAATAATTATCTAACATTCTTACTCTAGATTTTACAACCGTGATTCTATTCAAAGTAAATGCATGCTAGTGAGTATCAAAAATATTTTTAAAAAAAAACAAAGATATAAGTATTTAATATTGCCATTTACAACAAATGTTATTTAAATAGAGACATTAAAATGAGTTTAAAAAAAAATTAACAATTTATTTACTCTACAGAATATTTTACAAATAAATCAGTTGTAACACCGAAAAACAAAAATTATTTGGTTTAGAATTTTCTTACTAAATTTTCGCATCTTAGCCATATAGTATCTTTAGCCACACAATATTTAGTGAGTAAAATCTTTTAAATTAATAACTAACCAAATAAGAAACATTCCTGATATGTCGGAATTAATTATGGTTCAATTATTAACCATGCGAACATGTCAAGATAAATAAATAAATCAGTGTAATGAACAAACTATACATTTTGAGTATAAGGTTAGGTACTTTCTATAACATTGTATAGTGAATTGTAAATTTTTATGTGATCTACAAATAATTTAGCTCAAATACCAGCACGTAATATTTTAAATGAGCTGTAGTATAGTAGATCTAAAACCATGACTATAATATCATCGTATGAAAAAGTTTTCATTTACTTATTTATGTTGTTAATTGTTATACGCAAATATTGTAGATAATATATAAAAAAATATTTTGAAATTGCTAATAGGTAATCTAGAAGATACGATTCTAAAAGGTTCTGAAATTTTTTTTGGCTTGTCTACATTTTAGCATTCATTCAAGAAAGTTGAAATGAAGCTTCTGCTGAAATTAATAGAATATTTTTATTTAAGAAATACACAATATTTTAACAATTATTGTAGAAATATTTTTTCATGTTTTATATTATACTCATAAAATTCGATCATAAAATCTGAGGGGCCACATTCTATACATTAATTATGGATTATCAGTCGATGTTTTATCATATTATGTTTTCCATGCTAATTAGGTTGTTTGTAATATTTGTGGTTGGTGACTCATAACGATGGGCCTTAACGTTAACCAAATTCAGTCTAGATAACAATAATATCAAAGGTCTGTCTAACGGTTAAAGTATTTTATAGATTAGAATAAATTATTCATGTATGTCAGTAAGACATAATAGTTTGAAAAAAGATATAACAATAATAATAATTTTACATTTTTTTTAAACAACACACATAATAGCAAACACACCTTTTTCTTTCTTTCAAACGAAGACGTTACAGGTAAGTATATTATATAAATATAATAACTAAAAAGCATTATGTATAGGAGTGTACAAAACATATTATTACACATATTGGTTTCTATAGATACAAAAAGGTGGAATTAAAATCACAAAAAATTCGTGGAACCGGTGGAAGTGTAATGGTTTGGGCGTCATATAACCTGAAAGGAGACAAGTTATAAATTATATTATCTTAAATCTATCGGATAGACATTGTTCGATCGGCGCCGATCGTAAAAATGTCATTAAAAAAAAAAAAAAAAAACCGGTCACCCGTCGCTTCCCCGAAAACGAACCCTCTTTTAATCGGTGTACACTGTGTACAGGCATATACATGTATTTAATAAATAATGCCCTCTCACCCGGCTGATCGATAATCTACCCCTCGAGCTGTTTTCAGCAGACTGCCGGGACACTGCGCGCGTTCGAACAACAGGTAAATGTCGGTTAGGAATTTAGGATATCTAAATACGATGCGTTAAATAATTGTTTTGCCAGGCATTATATTTTAGACCGACTGGTACACGAAAATGCACTATACTTATGGTGTAAAGAATGCACACAATATAAACCGCACTGACATACTCAGATTTATAGTTTATACATTTCTTCAGGGAAGTTAAATAGGAGCCTATATATTATATTTAATTATTTAATTTTAATTTTGATATAGTTTATTTAGTCGTGTAATTCTAAAATATTCTAGTTCAAAATACATTTTCAGATAGGCAGTTGAAAAATAAAATGGTGGCTAGGTGCCTCTACCAGGTACAAGATTTATAACTAGATTCTAGCATGTAAAAATATTATATACACTGATCGAGGAATAAGAATACCATCCATAGTTCTCGAGTTATTATATATTCGTAGATATGCATTAATAACTGCATTTAATGCACGTAATATTATATTAAAATAATTTTTTCTTTGTTTCGTCATATTTTAAGTGATATATTATTAATTTTAGTAAAGTATTTTGGTAAAAGATTTAAATTCAGAAAAATAATATTATATATACAGGTAATTCATAATATAATATGAACATTAATAGGTATGTATCATACATTCATGCGTATCGTCAGAATCTTTCAGTGTATCGTATATTAAGATTCTCACCGGAGTGATGAATGTATTAGATTTACAATGATTAATTGTATGTATTTTTTTATATATATATAAAAAGACAATTTTAAAGAAGAAACAACACTCCAATTTTAAATTTAAATTTGTTAGTACAAATCAAATGTTAAACTTACATTCATATTTCATGGCATTTTATAAGAGTATAGAAAATTTAAGTTAGCTCGTTTACGGATATTTATTAGGTACTTAACTTCGTTGTTATATATTAAATCAATTCGAATCATACTACTGTGAATATTAAATAATAATAATAAATTGAGGTAAAAATCTCTTAAAGATGGTTAAAATATTAACATTTTTAACCTAACATACTACAATTTTTGAGCAAACAATTCATTTTATTTATTGTATAATAATTTTCAATTTAGATGATATTGTTTTGTATAATTTATAAAATTATTTATATTTAATTAAAATGAACGTGCCATTAAAGTATTATTATTATTGCCTTACTTCTTAACCTCGGTTTTTTTTCAATTTCTAATATAGGTAAATAATTATAAATATTATATTGTAGGAAAAAGGTTAATACAAAATTTCGTATTATTTCATAATAAAAATATAACAATAGATACTTAATGAAAATTTGTTGAATTAGGACTTTGCCGATATTATGACTTATAATGACAGTATATTATTTATTTATATATTATTTCGTTGCCAATCATAGGATAAATATTATAGGTACATGAAATGTTTGAACAAAAAATGCTGTCGATCTATTTGAGTTATGTAACCTTGACAATTATATAGTTGTCTTTTAATTTTTGACATTTGATAAAACAATTAATATTTTTTTACTAGAATGAATATAGTAAGTTATTTAAATACTTATTTCAACATGATTTGTCAGACATAGTTAATCAAAAAAACTTAAGTTCAATGTGCATTATTATTTGTTTAATAGTCTTTATAATTTTATCTCCTAGACTGTTATGTAAATACTCACATGATTTGATTCTGTACGAAAATGTAGTATAACCTAAAAAATCATTTATATCTTATTATTTTAGGTTTTATTTTTGATAACTATAAGCTCCAATGACAGTAGTTAACTTATACAGTAAGTTGTACCTATTTTTAAACTGGTATAAAATCTGATCATTAATTTTCTCAAGCTAGGCCTTTTTAAATAGGTAGGTACCTACTTATATTTAGTATAATTGAAATAAACATACAACATATACAGTATAGTTTTAACGATATAGCTATAAAAAAAACTTTATACCATGTAATATTGTAATGTTAAGTGTTTTTAAATCTAAATAAACCATAATCATTATACATTCGTGACATTCGTGTTATGAATCTTTAATTTTAATCGAAATATTGTAACGTCTTAACTTATTAAAAATTGTTCTACAAAAAATATTTCATAATAATCAATATTGATATTATCTATAAATTTATAAATATAAATATATATAATCCAATATTTTTGAGTTTTAATTTCGTAAAAAAATACTAATAGTAAGATTTTTCATAAATTATTATTATACTTTTTATAAAAATTTAACAATATTGAAAATACGAAATCACGATTATTTTAATCATTTGAAGTTAAAATGTCAGAAAAATATTGAAATTATATTATAGGGTTAAAAATGTATAGGTACCTACATACAATTTTTAATAATATAATAGCTAAAGCTTGAAAATGGTTTTATTCAATATTTATGTATTTATTCTTAACTCATATTATTACGACATAATAATAAAATCATCGGAATTAAGTTTACAAAATTTACAAAAATTCCTAATTTCGACAAACTCGAATGTTTTATAATTAAATTTTTTTCTCATGGTTAGTATTAGCATTAATATAATATAATGTATATACGTGCATTATACACAAAAATAATACCATAATATTTATTCAGTGGTCTGTAATCCAATTCCATACCCTGGTTTTATATTATTATGTGTATAATAATTATTAATAATAGATAAATATACTGGAAGACGCGACAACGTTTACATTAGAATTTCATTAGGGAGGTGAAAAACAACTGAATTATTGTTGATACGAATAACTATAGAACCTACCGTATCGTCACATGAGAATTGCGAGAGGTCATGTTTGGATCATCATTGATTACAAAATTAATGCAAAACATTTTTTGTTGTAAATTCGAGTAAAAATGGTATCCTGTTTTAAGTCACAGTTTCAAACCTAATTTATACCTGTACGTAGCCATTATTTATACTATAATTATAACATTAGACTTCTAATAAACACTATGCAATATATTATCATAGATATTAAAAAATTGGTTGGATCGACAAAAATTTTTTCCGAGATTCAATTAACCGATAAAAAGTCATTTGGGATCCAATTCACCAATTCCAAAACGTGGTCCGTAAATTACGGTTAGGTAATAAAAAAGATCGATGATCTGATAATTTTCACCAATAAAATATTATAATAAAACGTACCTACACACATAATAACTGTATATTTCATATACATTTATATAGCTAAATTCTGCTTTAATGAATTTGCATACTTTTTTAATAGTATGAAAACAAAAATATAACGACATTTTTTTAAAGCATACCGAAAATAATCGCTTCCTTAGGGTATCCTCTGCGTAGTTATGTTAAATGGATCTCGAAAAAATTGTAAGATATTAAATTAATAATTAGATATGAGAAGATCTGATCAAATTATTTTTATGCTGGCCGAGTTTACATGTCATATATTGTTAACTGAAAAAAAAGTCGGACCGAGTTTACAAATATTAAAAACAAAGCATAAAAATAATACTTTGTGTTGAACTATATTTGTTTAAAAGAAAAGATTGAAAAAATATACAAATTATTAATTTTACAGCTCTGTTGATATGAACAATATGATTATAATGATAATAGTTGTAGCTTGTAGGTATGTAGGTACAATACATAATAAAACAAACAAACGAACTGTATATTTTGGCCTTCTGACGTATGAATAATAAGTACTACACACGCGTGAAGTTCGGCATTCCAATAGAAGTGTGTCCGTATGCTTGTAAATTTTTACACTCATGTTGATTACTTTATTTGGTATTATAGATAACTAATCATAATATTATAATTTTAAATGGATGTTTATTTTTATTATTTCTAAGTAAGCCAGGTTTCTTGCATATTTTTTTGGATATTGAAAACCTTCTAAATATTTGCGTAGCTCATATTGATAGACAAACAGTTTTATTTAAAATTTAATTTAATTATTAGTTTAATATTTTTTGATTTTGTTTCGATTTTCTCACAAGTCTGCCCTTCGAAATTAGATATTCAAATGAAAAACATTGATTTTAGTTATTTCGATTTAACTTAAAAATATTATTCATGGGTATTAGTAATTTTTAAAGTATATCATTTTATTTAATATAATATGTACGATCGTTTTTAAAATCAAGAATTAATTCAAACTACTATAGTACTAATGCCTAATAGTAAAATAAATTATTTTAATATTTTGTTTTTGTTTTTGAAACTTTATTATTAAATGTTTCTAACCTAACCTAACTAAATCTATGGATATTACATATTATTAAGTTTTGCCTAATTTTAATATCAATAATATCATAATGAGCTACTAAAATTCACCATATAAAACGTATTCACACACAAAAAACCACATAGCATTGTAAAACCAATGCATTAATGTCTAAACAATTATTATTATTATTATTGTACTACAAAATTATAATAATTATATTGATATCCAAAAACAAATTATTGGTAATAATAATAATAATATTTATCTCTGTTAAATGTTTAAAACGATGTTTGCGTTCAAAATATTTGTCGTTAGTTTTAAATTTAATGTTAGAGTGAACTACATTAATATTCAACTACAAGTTTTTAACTATTGCTGTGATAGGACGTTGAATTTTTTATTCTTATGCAAGTAATAAGGGCATAATATGTAAAATATTATGATTAAAAAAAAATATGTTAAACGTGGAAGAATAATTGAGATATCGATAAAAATTTAACGTACATACACTGTTAAAGTTATTAACTTTAAGTTTTTGTAATAGGACCATTCAGTGTAACAATAAAGCCAACGATTTGATTTTCTTATGTACTAGTTAGTAGTTATATTGTATACATTTTACGTTATTCAACTAGATTGATAATAATACAATTAATAATGTTGTGACATTCTATTTTAATATAATATATCAATATTGTATTCGGTAATAACGCAAATAATAATTTTGTTTTAGATTCTGAGCGGAGCGATGAATGTATTGATTTTACCATGATGTGTGTTTTTTTTTTTGTGTGTCTGTCATCAAGTTTTGGGGCAGTAAAAGTGCTTCGATTTTTGACTTCAGCACCTCGTTCGATCAGAAAGTGAATCTAGTTGGTACTTTGGGGGGGTCAAAAGTTAAATATTCTTAATACTTTTCTAAATAATCGAGAAAAACAAACTAAAAATTAAGGGAAAAATGTGAAATTTTACGCACACTAATTTTTCGACAAAATCGATTTTGGTTTTTGATGTAATTTTAAAACAAATGACCATAGATACATGAAATTTTCACCGAATGTTTATATAAGTATATTCTATCCACCATGTAATTTTCAAAAATTTTTGACTTAAGTTGAACTATTCATGGGCATTTTAAATTTTCGATCATTATTAGTTTTTTTTAAATTAATATTGATAAAAATTTATTTGTTAGGCAGAAAAGCTTGAAAAATTAATAAAAGGCTCTTAACATATTGTTACAATAGCAGTTGAAAAATAAAATAAATTCATAGTCACAATTCATTTTAATAAGCATTCAAAGTTTGAATTTTGACAAAATACGTAAAAATCACGAAAATTCAGAAATTATTTTATGCTAGAAATTCATAAAAAAATTTCCTTTTATATCTAAGATTTGAAAATTTAATACAAGGCTCATAATATATTTTTACAATAGTAATTGAAAGATAAAAGGAATACATAGTCACAATTTTTTTTTATAAGCATTCAAAGTTTGAATTTTTACAACATATTATGTAAAAATCACGAAAATTCGTAGATTATTTTATGCTAGAAATTCATAAAAAAATATCCTTTTATATCTAAGATTTGAAAATTTAATACAAGGCTCATAATATATTTTTACAATAAAAATTGAAAAATAAAAGAAATGCGTAGTCACAATTTTTTTTTTATAAGCATTTAAAGTACAAATTTTGACTAAATACGTAAAAATTACGGCAATGTTCAAATTATCTTAGATAGAAATTCATAAAAGTTTTCCTTTTTAATTCTAAGATTTGAAAATTTAATACAAAGCTCCTAACATATTTTTACAATAGCAGTTGCAAAATAAAAGGAATACATAGTCACAATTTTTTTTTATAAGCATTCAAAGTTTGAATTTTTACAACATATTATGTAAAAATCACGAAAATTCACAAATTATTTTAAGCTAGAAATTCATAAAAAATTTTCTTTTTAAATCTAAGATTTGAAAATTTAATACAAGATTCCTTACAAGTTTTTCAATCTTTATCACAAATAAAAAGTCCACTGGATATTCAAATTAAATTTTTATGAGCATTTGAAATTTAAATTTTTACATTGGATTTCCGCTGGATTTCACATTTAGTGATTTTCTTATTTTGGCGTAAGTCTAAAACAAATGACCGCAGATACTTGAAATTTTCACTGAATGCTTATATAGACATTTTCTATATTTGATAACATTTTCAAAATATTTAGATTTGTTTTGAGCTGTTTACTGACATTTTAATTTTTCAACTTTTTTAGTTTTTTTTCTATAAATATCGATAAAAATTTATTTGTTCGGTAGAAAAGCTTGACATTTTAATACAAGTCTTCTAATACATTTTATCAATAGCAGTTGAAAAATAAAATAAATTCATGGTCACAATTTTTTTTTATAAGCATTCAAAGTTTGAATTTTGATAACATATTATGTAAAAATCATGAAAATTCATAAATTATTTTATGCTAGAAATTCTTAAAAAATGTTCCTTTTATATCTAAGATTTGAAAATTTAATACATAGCTCCTATCATATTTTTACAATAGCAATTGAAAAATAAAAGAAATGCGAAGTCACAATTTTTTTTTACAAGCATTCAAAGTTTGAATTTTGACAACATATGTAAAAAAACACGAAAATTCGCATATTATTTCAAACTAGAAATTCATAAAAAATTTCCTTTTTAAATCTAAGATTTGAAAATTTTTAATAATCTATAATATATCCTATACAGATAAACCGTCTTCGCTCAGAATCGTTTTTCGTATACAATGATATAATATCATTGGATTCAAATTTAATTCCATCCATTACAGTGACCCACTTGTAACCTACTGTACAGCAGAGCGACATCCACGACTTACCCTCCTTTTTTTAGACACTTAAGATATAATGTTACACTGCAGTGCAATCAGAGCAATAATTGTTGGTGTTGAAAAAAAAATTTAACGTAGCGTTGCAGGGTGAGCCGAATAATACAATGACTCCGGTATCTTCTAAACCAAGGCCACCAAGGTGTACAGTGTACACTGTTCTCGTTTATCACCACTAATACTAGCGTTCCTTTAAACACGTATCGCTGGCGCACAAAAATATTTATTGTGCCTACCCACCGACGCGAGCAGTAAACAGTATAACGTGGTTGTCTGCCTTCCGCAATACGGTCCGCATTCGACACTGCAGCAGGTGATCGGATCAGGCTATCATATTATTATACGTCGTCAGTATACAAAACGTCCTGGCATCGTACTGACTCACGTTATCCACTTTCAGTGTTCATTTTGTAACATTTGGTATCCAAAAACGTCTTCATACCATCACGTTGATATCATAACGGTAATTATTAGGTATACATAAAAGTATTATGGACTTTTTATTACTACTGTTAATTATAATATTATTCTCCGTGATTATGTATAATGTTTTAAAACTATTGTTATTCGTATTAATACACTAATCATATGTTTATTTTTGTCATTTCGGGAAAAGTTTTCAAACATCACATTTTAAAATTATTTTTTATTGTTAACAGTTAACACACACTTTTCAATTTAAGGAACTGATTTTTCAGGTCTGTTATCCCCTTACATCGTTGTTACAGAAGTTGTCTGGCGGCCTTCATTGCTGATTCACGCTGTTCATTTTAAGAGTAAATACTCAAGAACCAGCATTCAAAAACCGTTTAAATTGCATCCCGTCGAAATCATTAAGGTAATTATTATAATAACAATATGGTATTATGGTTATATTATCCCTCGTGAGTATAGGTTAGATTACGTATATACATTAATTTCCATAATAATAAAATTATCAACACGAGATTCTTTAATTACTTTTTTGTTATAAATTAGCAAACTTTTCAATTTTAGTAACTAAGGCAGAACATTTAAACATAATTCTGTTAATTCTTATATTGTTACGGGAACTTAAAGATCAAACTAATATAGCTACTATTTTCGTATTAGAAGGGCCGGCTCTAGACAAAATGTATACACAGGCAAAATCAAAATTTTCTGCCCCTTTTTTTGTAGTTTAAGTATTAACATATTACCCTAAATATGACCCTGCTTACTACCGAAGAAATACCGCCTCTTACATAATGCCGTCCCGGGCATAAGCCTGTATTTCCTGTGCCTTCTGCCGGGCCTGCGGTATATTAGATATATAAAAAATTGTTTTTAAAGACATTATTTTTGAATTCAAATAATGATAAAACTTGTTATTGAAACGAAAAATAACAATTTAAAATTACGTATTTGTAGGAATTTTCCGCAATGGCGTTTTCAAAGTATTTAGATTAATTTTGGGATATTTATACATTGAACCTATATTATTGTTCTGTAGACTGACTTATATGTATGTTATTATTATTTAAAATAATTATTTTTACTATATGATATTTACGATTTGTTGTAATCAAAAGTTAGTTCGATCTACAGAATTACTTTAAATTATAGAACAATGAATAATAACAAAATATTCTTAGACATATAGACAGAAAGACCGTCTCCATTCTGAATCGTTTTCTTTGGGTATGTGCAATGATTTATCATTGAATTTGAACTTAACACTTCTATACTAACAGTGACTTATATTTTAATGAACATTTACCATAATGGCCACTCGAGACATTTTCTAAAGCAAAGTACCTTTTCCGGAACGTTCTAATATATTTCATTCATATCAATGACATTTTCAATTGTTACATATTATTATTCTCATATTTTATACAACTTTTATGATTAATGACCTAACCTATAATAATATTATTAAGTTGGATTGGTTTATTAATATTTTGAAAACTTCATACAATAAAAGGAAGAATTTTTATTTATTTTTTAATTGTAGATGTGTAATTCTGGAAATTTGGATGATACTAAAGTTCCATTGAAAGATGAACCACGCATAGAATTACCGTTCAATGGTGGGGAAACGCCGTTATTTAATATTAGGAGGGTAATTATACTGGATGAGTCTGATTCGGATTCTGATCCCGATAATGACAATGACAATGACGATTGATTCATCAGGTACCTACATTATGTTTTTTTCTGAATCTACGCTTGCATTAAACTGAATTAAGTTAAACTTACTTTGTATTGATTAATGGTTATTCAGATGATAGTTTTTAGTCATATATCAAAAATAAACACCTAAAATAGTAAAATTCAAGTGTTTGATATGGCTATATAAGTTATCTCTTCGCTTAAAAATTATTAGTAGTTGATTTTCTTTTGTTTTTTATCCATTTTGGTTTTTAAATTAGAAAAATATAAAATTATAACAATAAATTACTTTTTATTGCGAAATGTGCATAGAAAAAAGATTTATTTCTCGTCACTAAGTGACAATGTGTACTGTATACTGTTTAGCGTGTAAACGGGTCGCAAAAACCAATGCAGGTACTGTCTGACAGCACGAGTTCGTGTTATTCACTATTTTTCATACCAATATTATTGTTAATCTTGAAGTTACATTTTTACCATTAGGTTATATTTTTGGAATTTTTGGAATTGCGGTTTTACCCATCATTGGAGTATTTACTATCTCATATCTCTGTGTCTGTACTATGTGGTGTGATTATTAATTAGTAGGTCAGAGTACTTGTAGCACTAAAAAATCACCAAATATGCACTTAAATATACAAAATATGCATTATAAATTATTGTTTTTGAAAAAAAATCAATATTTTTTCAGTAGATACCAATTATTTTAATCAATTAATTGTACTTAAATTTTGAGTACAGCTTACACGTTACAATAAGTATTGTATTATTTAGGTTCATTTTATTGGTGTACAGATAAATTTAATAACTACCACTCAAATAACCCGTCAATCAATCTATTAAGCAACTCTCAATACGTATTTCTACTATTTCTAGAAAAAACATGCGACTGGGAAAAGTCAACAACTATAATTAATATAGTTTATACGAGTATTAAACTCGTATTATGACAAATATTTAAACTAATTTTAAATTCAAAGTTATTTTGGACGTTGACGAAAAAATATTGATAAAATCATAATTTATTTAAAATATGCATCTAAAAGTATAAAATGGAATGCTCTAAAAACTAAAAAAAAAACCCAAAATGTCCATTTATATGCAAAATAAAATTTCAAAACTAGCTTTGTGAAAGCATTAAACGTATTTATTTGTACTCTACTATTTTTGTGGCTATGCAAAGAAATTATGCAAATTCTAAAAGTTCTCTATACTACTAATTAGATACAATGTACGACAGGACACCCCTTGTTTATAAATCAATAAGATAAAGATGAAAATTGAATAACTGTTTATTTTAAAATTATGCTTATTGCTTACCGAGTAATAAACTAATTTTTCACTAATACAAGATACAACTAGCACAAATTGATTTCGTTTTTATTTTTTTAATAATTTATAAATTTTAAATTTGAATTAAAAATATTTGTAAGTAAAAGTCAATAATATATAAATACGGTTTATGGGGAGATCTATTCCCCCTATAATTACGCCTCCGAGGACGACACGTTGCCTAGCTATGTGATCGAATATTTTAATTCAGCGTACCTATAACTATTATAAATGGATAAAGTATCTCTCCTGTTAGCTTACGCGAGTCGTAGAGTGCAACCATATATTATTAAGTTATTAAATATTTTATTATTATTTTTATTGATACATCATTAACTTAATAATACATTAATAGGTGTTTTTTTATATAGATGTGAGGTTCCGATAGTAATTTTGATTACAAATAGTTAGATTCAGATTTTTCATATGATTCAGAGAGCTCAGATGATTCAGGTGATGAATGATTAATTTATTATCATGTTCATTACAATGTAATTTTTTTTTTTTATTACATTACTTGTCCTTTTTAAAGTTCTTGCATATTTTCTTTTAATTAATTATTTATTTATTTTTGCGAAAAGGCCACTATTAACAAAAATTGTGTATAAACAATGTATACTACAGTTTTAAGTAGGTACAACATAAATAAATTATAAATATGTGTCTGCACTATAAACATTATGTATTAAATAACTTCAAAAACTCCATTTATTTAATTTACCTAATTCATTTATTTCATAGACTTTTCAGTTTACTAAGTATTGAATCAGGCACTAGATTTTCCACACATATTATAATATTCTGAAGACATGCTTTCTTTCAGCTAAGTTAAGTTTAAATTCGTTTTACATCGACTAACAATTTTTTAGAATATCTATCACGTAGTAGGTACTGTACATACTATGTATTTATAACTTATATATTGCTGTATTAAATAAACTATAAAAACTATGTTTTCATATTACCACATTCAAATGTTCAGTTATTTTAATTATATTGGTTGCTTCTACATCCTTCATCTGATAGTACAATAATTGAAATATTTTGTCATTATGGTATTGAGTAATTTAATTATAAACCATATATAAGTGCAAAGAGGGTAAATTCATTTTCATATCAAATCATATCTACAATGAAATGATGAATGAATAAATCTGAGGTAAAGTTATAGTGTTGTAGCATTTCTTTTTTCTTATTAGCCGTTCACAATCATCGTTGTTAATACAAAAAAAAATATATATATATGTTACGGGCAAAGTGGAAAATTCGGACAATGTATACAATGCCCGGGCATTGTATACAGTGACCGGGCATTGTATACAATGTCCGAGGTATATTGGGCAATGTAAATTGTTAAGTATTTATACAAAATAATCTGCATAATATATTATGTTTAATCATCAAATGATAAATTAGCTTAAATTATACATTTAAAATATTGTGAAGTACGTTTTATTCTAACTTCTAACTTATTAATTTGTCGTGTTTTAATTTGGTTAAATACACATAATTATTCACATTTTTTTCATTTAACACAATATTCAATTTTGCATTAAATTTTTCCATTTGAAATAAAATGTAGAAAATAAATAAATGTTTGTTTAAGCACTATCGGGATGTATAGTGCATTCACAAAATGTCATTAGTGTTTAACCAAAGGATGGACGTTGTAGCATATAACTATTCATACTTTATAAGAAAAAAAATGGTATATAAAAATGATTTGATAAAACATAATATATTATTATATTATGCAGTAATAAATAGGTAGAAGAATTAGTAAAAAAAAAATTAAAATTATTTGAAATAAATAAAAATAATAATAATATAAAAATAAATAAATTATGATATATATGATAATTATTGATTATATAGTGTGTTTAATTAGAGAATAGACGTACCTAGGTAGCATTTATAATGATTATTAATTATGTAGGTAATTGTTAGAATAAAACGTACTTCACAATATTTTAAATGTATAATTTAAGCTAATTTATCATTTGATGATTAAACATAATATATTATGCAGATTATTTTGTATAAATACTTAACAATTTACATTGCCCAATATACCTCGGACATTGTATACAATACCCGGTCACTGTATACAATGCCCGGTCACTGTATACAATGCCCGGGCATTATATACATTGTCCGAATTTTTCACTTTGCCCGTAACATATATAATATCAACATTGTTAATAAGCTATACACTGTAAAGACATAATATTATGCGTACCTATTATATTAGGTATTACCTAGGTAACTCGTACGGTACTATCGGTCATTTGTCTAATTGTCCATTACGAAAATATTAAAATTTAGGTCAAATCAGTCGAATGATATACATATAAATAAAAGAAGAAACAATTATTGTGAACCAGTTTAATAAATCTATAGTGTAATAATAATGTTTAATCAAAAGTATTTGTTGAAATAACAATAAAATTAAAAGTTAACTGTGTGTTTACCTGAAAATAATGCATAAAAACAACGTCATGATTTTGTTTTTAAAACATTGAAATAAAATTACTCGTAATTATTTACATAAATATAATATGTATAGAAGTACGTTTTTAGAAGTTTATAAAATAGACTTAAACTATATTTTTCAAACAATAGTTAATATCATCATTTGGTTGGTCACAATAATATTAATGAGTTATATTTGATCTCAGTGTGAAATAATGGAATCGATAAACGATTCTAAAAGAAGACGGTATATGTTAGCCTGTATTATGTCAACAAAATAATTTACAATCTTGAAGAACTTCGTTAAGTTGAAACTCAGATGTTTATAATTTATAAAGATGTGATATCATGAATAAATGCTAAGTGTATTGAATTTACTAAACTTATTTTGTTTCAATATTTTATTTACTTGACGAGGAAATATAGAAAATATAGAAATATAAATATTGATACTTTTAAAATAATTATAAGTTATATTTTAATAGTCCTTTGACATTTTATTATTTTGTTCATTAAATTCGACTAGTAAATAAATTATATTTTTTTTTTTTACTTACCTTTTTTACACGAAGTTTATGAAGGGTTGCTGTGACTATAAAATATAACCACAGTGACATTTTGAAATGTAATTTTAATAAATTATAGTAATAATACCTATTAGTAAAATCAATTACTCTTATCACAACAATATCATCAAATAATATACTTAGTAATATTTATGTACAACCTGAAAGGCTGAAAGGATTTCTTTGGTCAAAATCGTTTTCGTATATTGTATACAATGATTTTATATCATTTAATTCAAATTAAACTCATTCATTATAGTGACTCTCTAAACACATTAGGTGTTTAGTAGAGCAGAACATTTATAAATTTACCTTCTTTTTTTTTCTTTTTTTTTTCTTTTTTTTTTTTAAACCTTATCAAACTTACTTTAAAAGATTTAACATGTCATAATAAATTCAAATAAGTACCTATAATTACAACATCGGTTATTAAAAAAAATATATTTTTATTCGAAATCTAATTCATTTTGATATGTTTTAATATCAGGTCTTTAGATTAGCCAAAAATTTGTTCTTACGTTCGTTATAGGTAATTCAGACTTCATATAAAATATTATTATATAGACATGTCTATTTGTACATACATATAGAGGCAGAAATACATATGTTTCAATAATCATAAATATCTAAGAGTTATTATAAATGTTAGATATTTACATTTACTACCCATTATAAAATCATATGGTCTTATTATAATATTTTAATAATTTCGTAAGCCTTTATTAAATATTATTATTAGGGGAATTTAGTTTAGTGTGATTGTTTTATATCCATTTAACGAATAGGGTAATCGGTTCAATAATTCAATGGCTGACAAATTACACAGCTATGTGATCGAAGTGCATAAGATAGGTTTTAATAATTATAATATATTAAATAAAATAAAATAATATAATAAAAAAATATAAATCAAATAATTCAAGTTTAATGCATAATTTCCATTATAACAATTATATGCTAAAACATCGTCGATTATTCATACAAACACGCATTTTTACTGCTTGTTTTTGGGTAAAGGTTGTATTGCGGTGGATGATATAATATCGACGACATCGACGAAATTTATTTTTGAATATTTTAACTAAACTGTACACTGAATTAAAAATAACGTTGAATATAATAAAAATATAGATTAATTTATAAACTATAGTTGGACTATATTTTGACGAAATACATGGCCTTTTTGGAAGAGTGATCAATTTTTCGAACCACGTTTAATTTATTATATATATTAATCGTGTGTTCGGCTTGGAGGTATAGATCACCCTCGTTTTCAGAGATTCACAAATATGTCCGATGTGTCGATGCGTTTAATCGGATTTAAGTGATTTAACGTTTTCTAATAAATGGTTGATTAGGAATTTATTCTGTTCCAGTCGTCTTTAATGACACCACAGGGACGTAATATTGCACAATAATGAAGGGTCTAATATAGATTAAATAAACGTCGTCGGTCAATCCTCCACCAAAATTTCAACGATTAACCGCGCGCGAGTACCTAATTCGCTTTCATCGACGATCTATTTGATACACAAGCAACCTAAGTCAATTTGACGGTTTAATTTCCGTTCTGTCGATTCCAATGTTGTAGGCCCCACATATTATTCGACCATTATTACGTTTTCCAAACGGCGTACACGTTGAAATACCAATGGTATATAATTTAAAGTTGATTATAGGCGGTTGAATATCGAAATTGCTTTTCAACACTGGTTACGCTGTGGTTAATCAGTTGATACAGTGTATGGTAATATAATAATGTAATATAATATAATGCAATAATTAATAATTATTATTATTAATATAATATAATGTAATATAATAATAATGTATGGTAAGTAAATAAAAATTGCATTATTCACAACAACCATATATCACGGTGACTCGGCAAAACACTTGGTATACCTGTTATATTATCGTCCCTTATTTGTACTTGCGGCGTTGTTGCGCATCGTACATAATATTATAATAACCATCCCAAGTGACATGTACCTCTATCAGATGATCGATTGGTTTACAAGGTATAATAGTATTATATAAATGTTCATATTTTTGAATTGTTCATCAACGAATGCGCGTGTGTGTGTTTACGTTCTTCAACGGTAAATTTCACACAACCGTATAATATTATATATTGTATGATAGAAGTGCATTTTCTAATATATACCTATTCGAAGAGGTAAAAAATACATAACGATGTACGATTTTCTTTTGTTTTAGTTACCACTCTCCACCTTATTGGATAGTACTACTTAGTACTTAGTACGTGCATAATAATAATTGTAAGCACATTTTTAAGGGACAAAGAGAAGAGAGAATTTCGTTCGTTAGTTACTTATTAGTATACTATTATACAAATTATTAAAGGTACTATACATAATTCATTATTGTATTATATTTAAACGGTTAGCGTGAAATAAATCATCAGGATGTACATATTTATATGGTTTAGCATTTAAGTCGTAAAATACACAATCGTTATTATTTAGTTCAGAATTTAAATCATTCATATAATAGATAACAGTCATATCTGGTATAATTGCGTGAAATATTAGAGTACTATGTTTTAGCGTTATAGGGATATATTATTACCATAGACATTCTTATCAAATTTTATTTTCGTAGAAATTACTTTTGTGTATGAATAATTTTTCTTAAAGCTTTAAATATTTTATGATTTTTTTAAAATTAATTTGTAGAACATAAAACATTACAAGATCCTTCATTAATTTTTAAAACTTATTTTATCTGTACCCTAATTTCCTGAACATAAACTACAACTACTTATTTTTCTAACTTGTTTTTGTTAAATTCCATATACGAAATAACAAACCTGGATCTAATATATATATTTTTTAAATATTATATAAATACATGCAATTTGATATTATAAAGCGATTAGCACATGTTAAGTTGACAGGCTCAGTTGTGCTGAAAATGTAATACATAATAACAAACAATATCACAAAGTATAGTTACTGATTATATATTTAAAACTAGAGATGTTACGAACCATAATATTTAAGGTCGAACCGAACCCGAACCGAACTTTTCTTTAAATTAACGAACTCGAACAGATCCGAACCTACACACTTTTAATCGAACCCGAATCGAACCGAACTCTTCAAATATTTTATCGAACTCGAACCGAACATTAAAAGTTAAATTGGATATTATTTTATTTAATATTTAATTGTTTATTTATGTATCATTTAGCACCATACCTCAGAATTATTGAATAAAGATTTTACTACTATTTACTTAAATACTTTAAATACTTTAATACCTAGTTAATAATTATTATGCATGAGATTTTTAATTTTTAATTATAATATGATGATAACTGATAAGAAAAAGCGAAAAACATCAATATTTAAAACAAGCAAACAGTAAACAACTAATATATATTAATCTATTACCTAATTATTAATTATTTAATAATAATTTATAATTTTAGCCGTTACTCCATCGACTTTTATTTTTATTTCTCTGGTTCGATTATCGAACGGAACTATTAGATATTTGGTTCGGTTCAATTATTTGGAATTTCCAGTTCGGTTCGAAAATCGAACAGTTCGTAACATCTCTATTTCAAACCCATCCATCGAATTTTTATGAAAATCACATTTTCTGAATCTATAATATATTAATATAAATTATATTTAATTTTGAGATTCTGAGCGAAGTCATCGCTTCGTATGTATTGATTTTACCAAGATGTGTGTTTTTTTTGTGTGTCTGTCATCACGTTTTAGGTTAGTAGAAGTGCTTAAATGTTTGACTTCAGTACCTCGTTCGATCAGAAAGTGAATCTAGTTGGTACTCTGGGGGGTTAAAAGTACAAAGTTCTTAATATTTTTCTAAATAATCGGGATTATATACAAACTAAAAATTATTGAAAAACGGGAAATTTTACGCACAATCAGTTTTCGACAAACCCGATTTTGGTTTTTGATGTAACTATAAAACAAATAATTATAGATACATGAAATTTTAACCGAATGTTTATATAAGTATATTCTATCCACCATGCAATTTTCAAAAATTTTGATTTAAGTTGAACTATTTGTAGGCATATGCAATTGTCGATCATTATTAGTTTTTTTTTAAAAATTAATATCGATAACAATTTATTTGTTGAGGAGAAACGCTTGAAAATTTAATACAAAGCTCTTAAAATATTGCTACAATAGCAGTTGAAAAATTAAAGAAATTCATAGTTACAATTTTTTTTTTATAATCATTCAAAATACGTAAAAATCACAAAAATTTAATAACTTTTTAATTGTTCAACCATTTTAGTTTTTTTTTTCTAAAATATCGATAAAAATGTATTTGTTGGGTAGAAAAGCTTGAAAATTTGATACAAGACTCCTAACACATTGTTACAATAGAAGTTAAAAAATAAAAGAAATGTATTGTCATAATTTTTTTTTATAAGCATTCAAAGTTTAAATTTTGACAACATACCTAAAAATCATGTTAATTCATAAATTATTTTATGCTAGAAATTCATAAAAAATTTTCCTTTTATATCTAAGATTTGAAAATAACTAACGGCTAAATATTAAAATAATATAAACGGCTCCTAACATATTTTTACAATAGCAGTTGGAAAATAAAAGAATTATATAGTCACAGATTTTTTTTACACGCATTCAAATTTTGATTTTGACAATATACTTACGAAATTCATAAAAATTTTAAATAATCTATAATATATAATTCTAGACAGATAAACCGTCTCCGCTCAGAATAGTTTTTCGTATACAATTATATAATATCATTGGATTCAAATTTAATTCCATCCATTACAGTAACCCACTTATAACCTACTGTACAGCAGAGCGACATCCACGACTTAACCCGCTTTTTTTTCTTTAATTTAAAAATATTATTATTATTGACTTGAAACTATTATGTATAATAATTAATATACACAATGGAATTTTCAAAACATTAAAATTATTTTAAGCTATTGCATTTTTATTACAACAAGAACATAATATTTACACAAGTGACATAATCACAAAAGTTAATAAAAATAAATCATATAAAAGCATACTAGTTCTTATAATAATCAAATACTAATAATATAATAAGTGCAATGTTTTTGTTAAAAAATAAATTAAAATCTGATAACAATATACAAAAACATAGCAAAATATAATAAAATATGTTAAGAAATATATTAGACAACCGCCCAGAATCTATTTTTATAGCAATAATTAATCATAGAATTTAAAATATTTAACATATCTAATACAGTGCAGAGTTATAGTGACCTAGGTACTTAAAGAAGAGGTACTAAATTTGACATCTAATATAGGTACAGTAAAACGAGTTCCCCGAAATGTATTCAATAAAAGTAATATTTTTGTGTTATATTTAACTATACACTTGGTATCTCCGTGAAGTACACAAAATTATTGAGAAACGGGGTGATTTAAGAACGTGACTAATTCGATATTGTTACTTTTCGTTCCATACCTATCGATAAATCATTGCCTATTGGACCTTTAATGTCGCATAAAACATAATAGTATATTATCAAGCTATTTAATAAATGTCGAATAATTGTACGGTCAATCCCATACAATATGGTATGGGTCAGCACTAAATGTAAATGGTTTTCCACGAACTTCGTTGGGGGTTTATGATATTTTTTCAATTGACATAATATACAGCAGTGGGTTCTTAAGTAAAATTCTAATTCCTGATACACAATAGTATTTTATTTTATTATTATTATTATTATTAAGTATGACTAATCAATTCCATATGTGCAGTCTAAAATGTTTAATTTGTACAAATACTAAAAAAATATTTTAACACGGTATATCAGCCATAGAGTTTAAAAATTACCGCTGACACATTATGAGAGCCTAGCATTTTCCGACGGACTCAAAAACTAATTCGACGGCAATGATTTATTTTAATATTTTATTACATATTATAGAAATAAATGTATTTTATAATAGTTCATATTATACTATTGAAAGGACGGCGTTTTAAAAATCTGCCTATTTCTTAACAATATATTAGCTTTATTATTATCAAATTCTCAAATATTTATACGTAATTTGCCATACAATTATAGATAGTGCATATAACAAGATAAAGTTTTGTTTTAATAGTTCTTAATGAAAGTATTTCTAAAACCTATTCTTAATGAAAGTATTTGTTAAAAAAATTAAACCATCATAATTATGTATATTATTTGGATTTTTATCAGATATTTGCACGTTTTTCGAGTTATCTATTCTTTTGTATAAACTACGCGTTATTATTTCAATACATTCATTGTTTCGAACGTATCCGCAGTTACCGTGCTTCAGCAATAATTACGTAATTATAAATATAATATAATCTACACACGTTTATATTTATAATGTAGTATTTTCGAAAAAAGGCATTTCTCTTGAGATAATATTTTTGACGTGTATTTTCGGGACGCCAAAGCCAGCTGGTCTTGTAATAATTTTCTGGTTGGTATGAAGAGATGAGGGATGGGTGACAATCAATAAGCCCGTGTGTACGATAAGTCCTAGCACCACGGCGTTTCACTTAGTCTAAAGCTGTAACAGTTCCAGTACTTTCCGTCAACGACAGTCGTCGTTCCTATTCGGCAAGCAAAGGCCCCATACTGGGTTGGCATTACTTACAACAGAAGTAGTGAAGGTCGATTAACAACAGAAGACGATCAGACATTCCAATGACGGCGCAGGTGGGTTTTCGTCCCACACGGCTCCCTTGTATCATAAATATATTATATCGTATATAATATATTTTTTCTTAGCATCATTCGTCGAATGACAAACGTGTTTTTATTATTATTATTTTTACTAATACAACCGTAATTCTGGAAGGTTTTAGTGACACAAACATCTGCGGTCTCCTTGGGTGCTGAAAGTAGATCTATTTTTTATAGTTAGCTTATTATTTGTTTATCATAGAAAACAATACAATATGTTACTCAGCGTCCGAAGCTTACATGATATACTTCTTCCTGGTTTATTGTTTATTTCTGGATGGCTATCGTGAAATTATCTGAAATTATAATTGTGCTTGACATCGTATAGCTAAATCGGCGCATCCGAGTAGGGTCCCGAGTACCAGGGGCTGATACCAGGTACTATACTAATTGGATCTCAGAGTTTTAAAGTTACTATACTAGTTGGGTCCCGGATTTTTATAGGTACTATACTAGTTGGGTCCCGAATTATTTTAGGTATTCCACTAGTATTATACACTGAATATTTTTTGGTAAATACTACACTATACTAACATTTCCATTCCCATTTTAACAGACTGTCTATGATCTATTTAGACCACAGGTATGGTTAAAAATATTTTTTACAGTTTTTTTTTTTTTTAATATTAAAATATATAATAAAAAAATTGCAGAATTAATAATCAATCGATTTGATTTTGTAAAATGAATGTTGTATAAATTTTTACTAACACAAAAGTGATTTTGTGAAGTTGATTTTTTATAAAATATTAATAACTTATATTATAATGTAAAAGAAACAAAACAAAAAAAACTGTAAAAAACATTTTTAACTATACCTGTAGTCTAAATAGATTGTAGACAGTCCTAAGACTGTTAAAATGGGAAGGAAAATGTGTAGTGTAGTACCTATAAAAATCCGGGACCCAATTAGTATAGTATCTATAAAAATCCGGGACCCAACTTGTGTAGTATGTATAAAAATCCGGGACCCAACTTGTGTAGTACCTAAAATAATTCAGGACCCAACTAGTGTAGCAATTTTAAATTTGGGACCCAACTCGGATGCAGCCAGCTAAATATAGATACGATATATTCTACTTTTTTGTATCTGCGTAAATTCTATCGGTACAATTTCACTACCTGTTAAGTCAACGTAAACTCCATTGTTATTCATTTTTGACAAATTATATATATTTTTTTTTCATTTAATTTGCTTTTTATTATAAAGTCATTATAGCAAAGCGATTACAAAAACAAATTATATTAATTTTAAATATTATTGTAATAACAAAACATTTTACCCAGATTTTATACTAAAATTAGTTACACAACGACTACGTGTTTAATGTGTTAGATTATCATTTTTAATACTTAAATGTTTATTTTTTTGATTAGTATATCGTGTAGATTTTGATAAATTATAATTTAATTTGTGTTAATTTAACGTTCTGTTATGATTAAGTGCATTAAACGTAATTTTAATATTGACGTATACCTAATTATAGTTAAAAAAAAATTAAAATTTTATGTTTAATCATATTTTTATGTATTATTACGTTTTTAAGAATTTCGATTTGATTTTTATATAATATCGGTGGAATTTATAATTTTTAGTTTTTACTGGTTTCAGTTTTTCGTTATTATTGATATACAAAAAAGTTAATAGTGGAATTGATATATTATAATTTTAATATAAAATCGTTCTTCTGAAAAACAGTGGAATTGTTTGCACCCGTAAGTGTCGTCCGTATTTGAATAGGCTGCACAAGTGGGTGGGTGGTCGAATTCCCTCAGCATGACTATTATCCGAGTAATATGTTTAATATAATAGCCTGTAGAGTCGTGTTTCGATAATATATTACAATATACTTCATGAAAAGGGATAGAGAGTTATTTTGGAATATTCGGGATTTTATGTTTGGGATGAAAGAAAAATGTTAGAAATATAATTCGTTTTGTCTCGTTCGTATATCTTTGTAATACATTATTGAATATGATAAAAGGACGCAGCAGCAGACATGACTTTATTGGATATTATTTTTTTTTTGTAAGACGACAATAGTTCTACACAAAAAACAAATTAATTATCCCTAACACGGAGTCCTGTTAAACATTTGCATCAGTACTATTTCAGTGCCGTTAAAAATATGAAGATTAAATGGTAATACAAATGACCTGTGTTAATAATATTAATATATATTGTATTAGAATTAAGTATTTAACACTTTAAAATAGTTAATTGAACAACGTCATGTTGGAAACAAAATTGATTAATTCATAAATCAAAAGAAACTCTTGATAACGCCAGCGAAATTTTTTAGCGTTATATTCCGATATAGGGTACGTTCATTACACACATTTTAAATAAGTTACCTATGGTTATATATTTTATGTTAACATTTTTACGCATACTGGAATAAATTTGTTTTTTGTATAAAAATTTAAAATTGCGGGTTAAAAATTAAAAATCAATAAATAGTTTGCTCACAAAATTATTAAATATGAAATATTTTTGAGAATTTTTAGTATTATATGTGCTTAAAACGAATAAATAATCTTCAACATTAACAGTGATAATTACTTGTAATTTTCCGGTACGATAAAAAAGAATGAAATAAAATTACTATTTGAATATAAAATTGCTATTCAGGCTGTGTTTAAAAAATAACAAAACAAAATCGAATGATAGATAAGAACAAAATCTCATAATATAGCTACCAATAATATTGTACCTAGGTAATGCATAATTTGTTGAACGTTTTGATACAGCTATATTCGAAATAGTTTCCAATTAATGAAAAATATATCTTTGAATAATTAATAATATTATCAAATATTACGTAATAATATGCATAATAATACATATGATATTATGATAGTAATTCTAAATACAAATAGTACACTATTATTTATAATAAAACACCTGCATAGAATATTCACTATTGGTGGTAACTGTACGGTACAGTCTGTAACGTAATAATATTTTATTACCTATGTATTATTATGAATTGTGATTCGCGATATCCAAACACAAAAATATACTCATTACTAATTATAGTAAGTATAGTTATTTAGTTCGATGTTAAATATCTAAAAAGAAACAATACATTTTACGATACACGTGTAAGTGATTATCATAATATGAATATATAATCAACCCGATTGTAAATAATAATGCAATATAAAGTTTGTCCTATGATTAATTAGTTCCTTAAGAATTGGTAGTACAAGTATTAAATATCAATAAATAATAATACAATACAAAAGATATTATGTTTAAAATTATAATATTAGTATAATAAACCATTAAAACAACATATATTATGTTCAAATAAATTTGACGATGAATAAAATACATTTAAATAATAATATACATACGAATAAGATGATAAAAATGATTAGTAAACATTAATTATTGTAGAGTTGTGAAAATTACATAATATTCATTATGTGGCGCAAATTGGAAAATTTTCGAATTCATAATATACATACGTCTATGTTCTGACTTTATTTTAATAAGTTTGTTATCTGTATCTGTTGAAATATTCAATTTACAACATCACCATCATTATCATTTTATCGTCATTCAATTTAATGAACTAGATTGTGTGTTCTTACACATTATTTTTATGAAATAATGGAATAATATAGTAACAATACTTAATAGTAGCTTGGATAAGTCGATATATTACTTATAGAAAACCACTCATTATTACTAAAAGCAATGCCAGTAAATAGGCATATATGGTAATGACTAATGACAAATGCATAGTATTATTTTCTTTTGTTTAGTTAAGGAATTCGTATTATTATTTTTTAAATAAAATAACTGATTTTTTTCGCTCTTCAAAATATTTAATGTTGAGGTATTCTAGTACATGCAAATAAAACCAAAATTATTTCCCTTCTCAAAACCAGTACTGATAACATGTTTATATGATATTATATCACAGATGTCTGACTACATTGGAAACAACGATTTGATGAAAATCGGTGCGGAAGTGATAAGCAATGGTGCAGAAAATGGCAGTGGTGTGTGCCTTCGTCGCCGTCATTCGACTACTCAAGCTGAAGTACCTATGAAACGGCCTCGCTTATCCCCAAGACTACACCGTTGTAGTATTTCAATGTGGATGCGATACAATGTAAGAAGATTAAATTTAAATAATCACCGTTCAATGTTACCAATAATTGAGATCAATCTGGAGCATAACGATAACGAAGAGATGGCCGTGGAAATAAACAGTATCTACCAAGAAAGCGGTTTCTTTGATGATAATAGGGACGAACAAAATATGGAAGAATAATAATCGACACCGTATTTTTATCTACACAAAACGCATTATTTATTATTATAATATCATATGTAGGTTAGGTTAGGTTAACTCAATTTTAAGAACCTTATGAAAATCCGATAAAACTTCTCACTCATTCACTCCGTCATGGCTAGGTGGTTGTAATATTTATGTATAGTAGGTATGATTATGATATGACGTGTTTACTCGTTACTGATATACATTATACATAATATATACTATACATAAATATTAAAATGTACGTAACGAATTGTACAATCATATAATTATACAATACAGTACAAAAAGTCAAACATTTTGATAAAAAGATCTATAATATCCTTAAGCGATGTAATTAATCGTAAACATTACAGTATTATATTATGTCATAAAAATATTTAAAAAATATCCGATTAACTATAGTGCAATCAGACAGTTATGTTTTCGACATAAATACCTACATACTTCATATTATGTACAACCAGATGATATAATATTATTATTATAATAAGAAATAATATTATCATTGAGTGGGTTTAATAATATATAAATTGTATAAATCAGTATATTTTACGATCAACGATATACATACACAAATACTCAACGATATCGTGTTTAATATTTCTGCCACGTATTCAATAATATTGTATACATCGCAAAAATTGTATAACAAAAATAAATACATAATATTATATAATAATGTTCATTATATACGTTATAACCTTATAACCTACAACATGCCCAAAACTAAAGAGGTGTTTTTTTCAATTATATTTCTGCTCATATTAAATCTGTCAATGATAATTATTATTAAAATAATCAGATGCCTATTGTATTGTAATATTACACTGTTGGTTGTTTACTTTTATTCATAAATTAGGTACACATAGCTACAAAATAATAGTATAGATTTACTATTATTATTTTCTGTTTAAATGCACGTATTTAAATTAAAACACGTTACAAATAATAAATTATACTTGGGTTATTTAATTTCCATTGTTATTCTTACAACCTAATTATGCTTAAATTTTACCTACAGCTCCTACATTCCTTTGTAAGATCTTAAACATAACACCAGTATTCAAAATATGATTGGATAACGCTAACTTAATGCATATGGCATACCTACAGCGGAAGTCACAAGTTTACAGGTTGATATGTTTGCTTAACTATGAATAATATTATTATAATATAATATATTTTAATAATAGAATTAAGTATTTAACACCTGGAACTGTTTATTGAACAACGTGCGGTTGAAAACAAAATTGTTTAATTCATGAATCGAAAGTAACTCTTGCTAAAACCAGTGAAATTTTTTAGTTATATTCCGATATAGGTACGCTCATCACACAAATTTTATATAAGTTACCAATGGTTATATATTTTATGTTAAAATTTTTACGCGTACTGAAATAAATGTGTTTTCGGTATAAAAATTTAAAAGTACGGGTAACAATTAAAAAATCAATAAATAGTTTGGTCACAAAATTATTAAATAGAAATATTTTTGAGAATTTTTAGTATTATATGTGCTTAAAACGAATAAATAATCTATATTTAAACTCTTCCGGGTCTACTCCAGTACTACCTGATGGAAACGTGTAAACTCTCCCGGGCTTATTCCTGTACTACCTAACGGAAATATGTAAACTCTCCCGGGTCTATTCCTGTACTACCTGATGCCTGATGAAAACATGCAAACTCTTCCGGGTCTAGTAAAAATCATAAAATAAATTTAATATACATTTAAGTTGCGTTTAAAAATAGTCAATCATATATAATAACAATATAAATTAATGTCTCTAGCTGCTATGAGCTATAATTTTATAGTCAAAATACAATAGAAAATAATATATATTATAAACAATAAAAAATAAAATTTCAAAAAATCTAATATACATTTAAGTTTCTTTTAAAAACAGTCAATAATAATAATGATATAAGTTACAAATACAAAATATACGTAAAAATATTAAAATTATTGTTTTTGATAATAAGAACATAAATTTTAAAGAACACAGATTTTAAAAAAGTTAGGGAACCTATTGGCTATTTTTTTTTTCTAAAAAAATGTTTTAACATTTAAAACAATTCGGAAGAGTTCACATACTTCCTACAGGTAACTATAAAGTTAACCCGGGAGAGTTTACACATTTACTTTGGGTAAACATAATTTTTTTACCCGGGACAGTTTACACATTTACTTCAGGTAAATATAATATTAACCCAGGACAGTTTACCATAAAATCGGGAGAGTTTACCACCACCCACATTTTTGGACCCCCGCTTAAAAATTCCTGGTTGCGCCACTGGTGTAGGTAGGTAATACGTAGCTAAAGCTTGGATGTATGATTTTGGCGATCATAATTCACAATATAATATAATTGACTATAATGAAATTAATAATTTCGTATTTATAATTAAACATTATATGATTACAATATTTTTTTAAAAGTTATACAATATAATTTTGTATATTTTTTAGTAAAAATAAAATGTTAAATAATCGAAAAACACAAATGAAACCTAGCCACATATAACATTGATACTATGGAAATAAATGGTTTATATTTAAAACTGCTTTTAAAATAAATTCGGAACTAATAATTATCATAAAACATTGTATTAACGTTATTAAAATGTGGTTTGTCTAATGAATTTTTAATTTTGTATATATTATATAAATTCGTTTAAATATAAATTTAATCCTCTTTTTTGAGTAACTCCCAGCACCATTGGTTAAGTGGGTAATAATTTATTACTAATAAATAATAATAAATAACAATTTTATTAGACTTTATTACACTTAGAATGTGATATCCTTCAAAATGTTCATCTAGATCATACTATATTAATAGATAGACAGTTTTATCTAAGTAGTAATTTAATGAGTTGAAAATATTTTTCTATTTCCTCATTATTAGTTTAGTTTGTCCATCGACTTTAAAGTTATACAAATTACTTTAAAATTTACAGACTGGAAATAAGCCAAACAATTAATACTAATAATGTCGTCATTTATAGAATTTTTAAATATTTCTCTGTCTCAATCTGTCTGTCAATTTTAAACATATTTCAAATTATACTTTATAATAGACGGATAATCCCCCCGATATTTTGTGTACATGCCTGATATATTATGTTGATACAAAAATTTATTATAATAGCTTTATTATTATATATTAGTAATATCACAATATTTCTTCCACAATACTATGATATTAAAAGACAGTTTTATACAATTAAACAGTTGGTATTGGTGTGTCACTCTGCCAATTCATATTTTCATTAACTTCATTTTTAACTTAACTTATTTTCATTGATATAACCTTAATAAATTACGAGTTACTTTTAATCAAATTCAGGTTAAGTTAATTTATAAATAATTAAATAATAAATAAAATACAATTATTATTCATAATGCATAATATATTACATAACCATTTCTTAGAGTAGGTAGAAAGTTATAAATATAGTTAAATTTATTTGTTGTTTAATTAACCAGAATTCTTTAAGAAAAATAACTCAATTAAATACATTTAGATATAATATATATAATAGCCATATGCCCATGTTTAGGTGTATAATATAGATAATATATAAAGATATGTTATACTATCCTGCGGTATATTATACGGGTATACTATAATAATAACAATAATAATATCAATAAAATAATAACTAATAAGTAATATGATATTATTATTATACTATTATGCTGATACAAACACAAATCACAAATGTAAAATTATCAAAAATATATTATATTATGTAATATATAATATTTCGACCTAAATAAGTTATTTTTAAATTAAATCTAATGCTCATATACATTTTTTATACTTTTAGTACCTGCTATACAATTATATTCATCAGTACTTAATAATTTAAATCTATGTATAGAAAAACTATTGACTTTTACTATTTTCGGTGTTCAATAATATTTATGATTGTTATTATTTTAAATTATATTGCTGGGTATATAATATATTTAGATATATTTTTAAAAAAATGAATAATATTAACTTAAGTTAATAAGGTAGTTGAACATTTTCATATAATTTTTCTTAACCGAGTTAAAAAAAATTAGGTTAACTGTGAACTTAAGACTTTTTTAAATGTTTTCCATCAATTCAACTTAACTCACTTAAAAATTATTATTAACTTGCTTGAATGTAGGATTTCACCGTTTGAACTTTAAATGCTCAACAGCCATAAATTAAACGGTTACATGTCGGATTCTCAGGTCGGAAGAACTGCAGAATCGTGTGGTTATTCAATCAAAATATAATTGAGGAGTCATAAACACATTTATTTAAACAATTACTAAAAAAAACCATGCTAAGCCCGTTCTACGACTGTCGCTTCTCGCGTGCATTTGTAGTAACTAGGTACGTATCCGTCGAATTACTCGAATTTTTCGACGACAACGAGACTCTCCGTGTCTATGCATCTAGCTGTGTTATACAATAAATGTTATGTCACCTCAGCACATCTTGTTTCATAGACTTGACCTATCCTAATATCTTAGTTGCTAAACACTATTCCAGCTACCTATATTAGGTACCTACTTACTACAGGTAGGAAACACATCAGTATAACCTACCTTTAAAGTAAAAATGTTAATAATTTACAAATATAAAATGACGAATGAATATTAAAACTTTTGCACGTGTTTTGGAATATTTAGATAATCGAGATTATAGACCATCATCGTATATTAAATGTTATAAGCTTATTATTAATCGCCTAAACTCGTATTCAAAACTTGTAGTAGTCGTGACCACTTTTTTTTAACGTACCTAATTCGTTTTATTTTTTTCTAAATCATTTAAATGCATACGAAGTGACTTCTGCCTATTTAAATGTTTAATCTATTGACACCGACACATCATGGTATAATAGTCATGTGATGTAGGTACCGTGTAAATACATTTTAGATTCCTTTATTTGTAGAAACAACATGTTATTTATTACGTAGATATCGAAAAATAAGAAAAAAAAGTGTATAATGTGAATTAATAGAAAATATAATCAAAATATATTAATAATTTGTTTTTAAATAGTTTTTTTTGTATAAGAATAAATTTTAATTAGTATATTTTACAATATATTATTTTACTCAATGGTATTACTTGTATTAAATGTTGTTTTTAAATAGGCTAGTTTTACTAATAAATTGAGTTCAATACTATAATAAGCTATTAAAAAAAAAAAAAATGTTTATCATAATCATAATGATACAATCATCTAACTGCTTACATGTGGTTATATCAATTGTAGGTATACTAATAATGATAAATTTTATGATGGTATTATACTATGTATGCTGTTTTACCTTTTACATAATAGATACCTATTGTACATACTGTTAACTTACTTTTAATCATTTTTAAGGTACATAATACTATATACATATAGTTTCATAATTAATTTTTTTTAGTAAATGGAATATTGTGTATCCAATAAAATTAATTACACTACCTTAATATATTTTAATAAATTATAATTGGGTAACTTGATTTTTACTAAATCAAAACAATACAAACTCCTTTTTGCACATCGCGGATACTCATAAAGACATAAAGTCATAACATTATGTGTATTAAAGGAATAATTATGACCGCGAAAACTACGATGATAAGCTGTTTCTGTCGGTGAAAAACCATAGTTTTAAGAAAATAATAATTTTCATATAGAAATTGAGCCAGCAAACGAAAAATATAATATGTATTCAGTAAGTATAAATATACGGGTAGGTAGCTGAGTCAGTGGGTGGGTATAGTCGGTGAAGTACGATAGGGTGGAGAATTTATAGGTTTTATTTTTCTACATCATTATTTATATAAATGACTATTAATTTTATTAAACATCGAGTTAACATTTATATGTTTGCGCGGGGTGTAAGTGGTGTGACGTTTATGATTTATTTAAATGAATGTTACGGAATGAAAGGCGAGGGTTGCAATAATAATATATAATAAACATACCTATTAAAATATATGTTACTTTCAAATCCATAACTTATTACTCTATTGTTATTTTGGTATGTAGTTACTACGTATTAAATATTTTTTATTCATTTAACACAATTAGTTTGTTTCGTTTTATATATTGGGTATTCCAATTATTTTGTAAATAAGAAACCATAATAGATTATTATTTTTATTATTAATGCTGTTTTACTGTGTTATTGTACTACACATAACAATTTTTATTTAATTATTCCAAAAATATATTTCCATTAAAGCGCTTGACATTTTACTTTCTTACACAAAAATAATAATAATAACAATTATGGAAATAATGTTTTACAGTCCAGTAGTTCCCAAAGTGTGTGCCCACCATAGATATTTTTAAATCGTCTAAAACCATGGGCTGTGCCTTCAAATATTGTTTTTAAAATTTTGTATACAATATAATATTTTGTCATTTTTTTGGTCTTGATAATAATTATTTCCAATTAGGTCTAAAAAATCATTTACGTCTTGACATCGACAATACGTCGTACCTATAGATTGGTAAATAATATAATATAGTGCGCGGTGTCTCGTGTCTGCGGTCGTTGTAGTTAAGTCGAAATATCGAATGATTTAGTGTAATAATATTCTATTGCGAAGGTTCGGAGTTATGTAGCAGTTTATATACACGTTTAAATATTTTGATGATGGGTAAACTCTTGGGTCTACTAAATTGCTTTCAATATTTAATTTATTCATTTCAAAGAAAGTCTATATCGACCGAAATATTTGATTTTTAGTCATTCTACATTTCTAGTTTCTTAGTTAATATCGTAAAACTGTAAAAGTAAATGTAAATAAAATTATTAAAAATATAGAGTCAAAGTGATAGCTGAATAATAATATTATTATTATACAAGAGAAAACTAAAAACTAAAATAAAATTGTACGACTTCGTCGAGAATGGATACCTATAGCTATAATATTATAGAATAGATATATAAGTTCATGAAATTATACTGTCATGGTACTGCAGTGTTGTCATACGAATACGTATAAATAGTTGTATGGAGTCCACGGTAAAATCATAATAATAATATATTATATATATATGATATTTTATATTTATTCAGTGATAATAATATAGATTATAGCAAATGCCTAATCTTTCACTACCTATATTCTGTATCTTATTAATTCTTGATCAACTTGTTAATTATTTAAGTATGTATAGTGGTACCTATAGGTACTTGTATAATAATATTGTTATTCGCAATAGTATTCCGTACAAGACGTGTTTGAATATTGTTTACACCGATGTAACTCGACTGACACCGTTTAATTTTTTTACAAACTAAAAATGCTGCAGGATCTGGCTCAATGGAATATAGGTGTTGTCCTTTTAACAGTTCATTTTCCAGTACACTATTTAAAAATATAGTCAGACTTGGTAACTGGTTATTGCGTAAGTACAAATACAAAATATGGATATTAACATTTAAAACTTTTTTACTACAAGACAAAATAAAAAAATGCATTTTTATTGAAAATTATGTTTTTAGGGAATCTCAGAATCAAACTATTTGGAAACTTGATAAAATACTATTCAAACGGATTAGGTTGTTAAAAAAATTCTGTCCAAAAACATTATAATGTTTTAAAATCAGTAGAACATTAGGTAGCACAAAAAGCATAATACTAAATTGTGGAAATACCTACATTGCAATATTTTAACAAACGCAAGATACAGAGATATTCTATTGTTGTCAAATATTTATATTAGGGTATTATAGACGAAATGAAACTTTAAAAATATTATGACTCTTTTTGAATTATTGTATGTAGACATTTGAAATTTTCTTCTTTTTAAAATATTAATGTACCGCTTATAGTAAAATAATGTTTGTTAGTGAACAAAAATTCATACAAATGTTATGCAAGCTATAATTAAAATTAATTAAGTTAATTTGCTATTCGAATGTAACATGTTGGCATGTTGGTGTGGATCAAAAAAAGTATAACAAACATTAAAACGATTAACAAAATCGAATTATAGTTAATACATAAGATTCGATATTACAATATTAATAATTGTTAAGTAATAAGTATAAACTATAGTTTACAAGAACGTTAAACTAATAAAACTTATACCATAATAAAATTAATGTTTTTGTATATTTAGAAACTTTTATATTCAAAATAATTTCCGATTATCAAAAATACATTTATATTACGTAATATAATTTTTTAAATTTTAATTAATTTATATTGTTATAATGTTGATGATTAATCATTAAAGAAAAATGAAAAAAAACCATAAATGTTAACTCATTATATTATCACACTGCAATTACATTGATAGACGTATAATTCTAAAGTAATTTTATGTTACATGGGTACCCTATGGTTAATTTTATTATAATATATGAGATACCTAACCGTTTATAAAACCATAATACCTTTAAGTACTAAAGGCCCGCCCACTCACACACCTGCGGTTTTTACGTTACTATCTTTACAGCCGTTTCTGAATCCACCACGCCATACTATGCGATTTTACCGCGTCCACCATGGCACCGTGTAGTTTGATTTAATGGCGGCTGTGTAGATGGTAACGTAATAACCACGGCCATAACACCGATCGTACTCTACCGCGAAAATACCGCAGTGTGTCCTGTACCTTATAAACGATAATCTTAATCCAATCATGAAATAGTCATCTAATTAGTACTGTTATCAAATTTAATACAATAACTGTGATTGCCGAGGAGAGCACAATACATGATTAGATAGCTTATACATCGATTAAGACTTATGAAAAAAACAATTAAATCAAGAAATGTAATTTATTTAACTTATTAAATTAACATTTTGATGTAAGATTCTATTTATCAAAGTGAGCAACACAAATATTTAAAAGAATTTCACTATAATAAAAAAAAACTTACAATTTAATAACCCTGCAGAGGCTTGTTTAGAATCTAAAAAAAAAACTTCCACTTAAAATAATAATAAATAGGATTGCGTAACCATGACATCTTCCGAAAAGATAAATATATACACACATCGTTACGTCGTCCCAAAGGTTATTAATTTATTATAAATCGTTATTGGTTTTTTTTCTTCTAAAATTATGAGTTGGTACATCGTTTGGTTGTATTCAAAGATCACTGCACTGCAGTCGTCGGAAGATACAACACAGCGGTGGATATTATTATAATATTACGTTTATCAGAGAGTAATAAATGTGTTTCCAAACATATATATGTATATATATAATATATTTAATATAATATATATGTCGTAGCCACTTCGTCAAATCGATCTTTTCCTGAAAAGATGACCATCGTGAAATGGGAACACATTTTTGCACTTAGTGAAATTCAAAAATATTTTACGAAATGGTGACTTTTCATTGAAATGGTCACTCAAATTTAACATAGTGTAATTTTTTTCACAAAGTGGTCGTTCACTTTGTGTAATGAAATACAACACTTAACAACTTATCTTACTTTTCTACCATTATAGATTTAACTTAAATAATTATGTATAGTAATAAAGTTAATTTATATCATATTAATTTATTAACCGTAGTGTGAACATTTTTTATTAATTAGAGTAGGTAAATGAATTGTGACAATGACTGTTACATTTTAGGCGATACCTTTAAAACAAACACATCTTTTGGTTTTGCTATTTTTTTATGTTATTATAAAAAATGATTCCATAAAAAAGTATACATGCTATAAAACTGGATGGATATTTCCCCATTATTCGTACTCGTGGCCTAAATAAGCAGTAAACGCTATGTCTATTTATTTGTTTTCGTAATTTAAGAATTGTGTCAATTGAGCAGTTGTTCAGAGTAAGGCGTGATTCGAAAATGTTATTATTTTGATGAATTTTTCACACTTATTCGAATAAAAATGTATATGAATAATTTTAAAAACTAATAATTTTAATAATGTTCGTTTTATATAATGTTTTTTTCGTCTTTATTTTATTTTATTAAATTATTAAACATTAGTTGGTTATTATACATGTAAATATTAAAAATAATAGACAGAAATGTATTTTTAGTTACACGGTTTCAAAATTTGTTTAATAAAAATAAATTCAAAAATATTATTATAGAAATGACATAGAACTACCTAGTATTGTTCATTAAATAAAGACCCGTGTTTTTAACTTCTATTTTTAGATATTATATAATAATAAATTAGATATCATAAGATTAAAAACAGATAATTTATATTGCTATATGCGAGACTTTTGAAAAATGTAATCTAGATTATTATTCAAATAAATAAGTATTCGAATAAAAAGTTATTCGGATACATTTTTCACAATTTTTCGAATAAAAATTAAAAAATGTATTCGAAAAATTTTAATAACTAATAAAAAAATACTTACTCGAATAATATATTATTAATATTATTAATTAAATTAAATTTATTAATTAAATTAATTAATATTATTAATAACGTTATAAAGTTCTAAAATTATTCAAATACAAATCTATTCAAAATATTATATACGAGTAGATACAATATTTTCCAACTCTGTAGTTGTCCTGAACCATTTGTCTCTATTAAGAGGAATCAACTGTATTAAGTTTTCAACTGAATCAATTTTTTTTTTTTGTATTTAAAAAAATTATATTAGTAGAACCCTCTGATATACAAATTTTAAAATATTATTGCTTTTTTTAGGTTATTATATTAAAATATAAAAATTTAAAATGTTCTTCAATTTAGCTTTAATTTGAATTTTGTTGGTTAATTTTGACCGCAAATATAAATAATATATTTTATTAGTTTTTACTAGGGCCCTATAATATTATTTTTAGTTTGGTTTTGTATTTTAATTTTATATTTTGGAATTTTAAGAATATAAATGCATATTTCAGTACATTTTTTAGCTTTAAAAAAAATTTTACTAACTAACTATTTAAAAAAAACTATAAAGTTAATTTCATTATTTTTATTTTTAAATTTTCGGTAACTATAGCCTGCCATAAATTGACAGAAAATACAAAATGTTTATTACTGCGTTTGTTCGGGATTAAAATACTTAATGAAATAACGAAGTAACCATATCATTTTGTAGGTATACACTTCATGCCATATTAATGATGGAGATCACTCACTGACAGATGTTATATTATTATTTATCACTCTGAACATTATGGTTTAATTTTAAGGTTAGAGGAAACTTCATACTTAATTAATTTAGATAATTGTTAAATATATTGTTTGATCGGTTGGAATTACGAAGAGCAATTAAAAATATATCAGTCTTATATAAGTATATATTTATACGAATAATAGTATAATAAACAACTATTAAAAAGTAGGCAAGTGATCACTCTACTGCACAGTCGTAGGTGTCGAGTATACCTAATGTAATTGAGGAGTGAGTCGTTGTTATAACACTACTACTACAACAGTACAACAACAATACAATATTTAACTATATTATATTTCGTTCCTATATAATATATATATATTTACGGTAATAGAAAACTTGTATAAAATCGAAAATTAATTACTGTTTTAAAAATAATTTTTGGTTGTCTTGAAATATTTATTATAATATTAAGTTGGTACAATTAAGTATAATTCATACTAAACTGCATTAATAAAGATTAGGTACTAAAAAATAGTAAAATTCCTGAGGCTTTGTGCACCGTGTAGATTTCACGAAATACGTATATGATATTACAAAATATTTTCTTACCCTCGAGTGGCTCGAGTATTTTTAAGTTTGCAGGTGAACTTGACGCTCCTATAGATAATATGTTTTCATTGAGTCGCGTTTAGCCTGTGGCTCGATGTGCGTTTGATAACTTCTTATTTTTGAACTGAAAACTTGCTACAGTTATTAAATCTATCGATGCGTGTTCAAACAAATGTAATAATTACTATACCTAATAAGTAATAATATATATATCATATTATATTATGATAAATCCTTCACATCGACAACATAATATTATCGATAATATATATTCGATTGAATTCATCTAGTTTAATATAAATAAATCCACAACGATCGGAAAAAATAAAATTGTAAGAAATTTATATTATTGTATACATATAGAGTTATCTTGCCTGTAATATAATATAAGTAACAAATATTATTCGGGGACGCGTCCGTAAGGCTTTATGGCGTGCACGTGAATCGTACAACTGTCATGGTGACATGGGAATTTATTATATTACTATAAATAATATTTAAAATTAAAAAAATAAAATAAAATAAAAATGTTGAAGATTTGAAAATAAACAATCTCACAATATTTTACATTAATCCCGTCTTATTGCCACCGTACCACCCAGGGTGAACAAAATATTTTTTTATTACATTTTGTATATATTATAATATTGTAAGTGCCCGTTTAGTGCACACCTAAAAAATAATAATTTTTGACAAGGGATTATGTCGCAGGTAGCACCCCAGAGCATCCCGAGTGAACAATATAATAATATATATGAGTCAAACAGATATTGATCGTATAACAAAAACTGTGGAAATTCTATGTATTGTATAAGATTGGTAAGAAAATAAGTATTGCTATTCCCTTGTATGGAGATAGTTTTATAGTTATTTTTTTTTCTTTTGTAGACAGTTTAATTTATTGTCTTGTTCAAACGTTTATATTATTTTTTGCCTTTTAAGAATAAAATACGTTTGAATATAATGTATATTTTACAACAGCTTGTATGTATCAGAGACGTACGTAGGTACCTTATTATAGGGTTCTATCCCGCTCTGAAATTTCATCCTTCTGCAATAAACTCTTATTTACCACCATAATCAATACACAGAGTAAATTAAATGTTAGTAATTTTTGATAGGTATAAAATAAATTGTTTGATTGCAATAACATCGATAACCATAATTTCAGTTTCATTTGGCTAATTAAAAACATTTATAAGCCGTTTATCATAATCGTTATATATTACGTATTACCGATTATAACTATACATGTAATACATATATTGTATGTAAGAAACTATATAGATAGCCAAGTTAAATTCTTTAAACGTAAATTAAAATTCTAAATTCGAGATTTATTGTATAATTTGTCTTAAGCAATTATATAAAAACTGTTCACCAAAACATCCCTCTTCCAATGCCAATATACCTACAATATATAGTAAAATAGCTATTAGACAACCTTTATGAGAAAAAAAAACATCCCACAAGTGTTTTGTGTTCGACAATACAATACAACAACGATAATATCGCGTAGGGTTGGTGTCGGCTGTTGCAGCTGCACCACAGGCAGTTGGACGAAATGAAAGACTTACAAAATAATATTATGTTAGGTCTTTACTATTTACTGTGTACATGGGTCCACTACACACATACATAACTGCCAAGAACAATATATATTATATATATACTAACACTTGGCGCCGAAACCGTCACAGGTTACGTCGATCCTTTTGTTAACCACTGTCGTGGTCAGTAAATATATGACCGACGACAGATGTTATTATAGCCAAGAAATGTGTTTGCCTTAGTAAATATGGTATATAATGTATAATATAGGTATATAATACTATATATTATATACTTAGAATATTTAAAAGCGCTGCACAAGCGTATGATGTTTATAAAAGAACATAATATACAATTGAAAGGGGAATTCGTGGTTTTGGTCAATTATTCGACTTATTCGAGATACTGTCTTTCGTTTAAAATCATTTTAAAATCATTTTTCAACCACAACATGACTTAATAATGAAAAATAAACCTCGTAATAAGTCGGTTAAATTATTAGTTGTGTTAAATTTAAATTAAATGATAAAATATGATTTTAAGTGAAGTCAGCCTATATAGTTTTTACAAAATTATTTAGCATTTTATGGGATTTTGTTAAAATTTGGATTTCAATGTCATTTACTCATTTAATGTCAAATGCTTAAAATAAAGTATATACAGAAATTATAAGAATACATAAGCACATTTTTTTTTTATTAGCATTTAAAGTTCAAATATTGACTTAATACGTAAAAATTACGGCAATGTTCACATTATCTTAAATAGAAATTCATAAAAGTTTTCTTTTTAATTCTAAGATTTGAGAATTTAATACAAGGCTCATAATATATTTTTACAATAGCAGTTGAAAAATAAAAGAAATATATAGCCACAATTTTTTTTACATGCATTCAAATTGTAATTTTGACAACATACGTAAAAATCACGAAAATTCGCAAATTATTTTAAGCTAGAAATTCATAAAAAATTTTTTTTTTAAATCTAAGATTTGAAAATGTTTAATAATCTATAATATATCCTAGACAGATAAACCGTCTCCGTTCAAAATCGTTTTTCGTATACAATGATACCTATCATTGCATTCAAATTTAATCTACCCTAGTCAGAAGTCTACCCCACCCCTAATGTACAGCAGAGCGATACCCACTTACCCGCTTTTTTTTTTTAAATGTTTTTTTTGTACCCCAAGGTCTTTATCGAAGTCTTTTCATTTTGGGAGGGGTAGAGTGCTTGCAGCTCTTGTACCCCCTTCTCTAAGGAGAGACTATTCACGTGTGTGGACATCACTCCCAGTGGAGTGAGTCTGGGTCCGGTGAGGGTCAGTATAGGCAACCAGGACGACGGCAGGGGAGAGACTACAGAAAACTCTGCAGAATATTTTTTTGTACTGGGCCGGGTTTGAACTGTTGACTGAGCGCGTCGTGACCAACTTGTGTGACTACTGCACCACACTGCCCCTTTAGAATAATTAGTAGGTAACTAAAAAAACATTTGATAGGTAACATAATTAAAATTATAAATATTACCTATTGTAACGATATGCTCACACATCGTTGTAACAAGCAGACTTAAATTTTTAATAAACTAAGGCCAGATCGATGTTCGCAAAAAATGAGTACTCTAAATATAAATCTTATTGTTATTGACAAAAGGAACGATCCGTATTGTACGGTCATGAGTATATTAATCGATTTGTATTTGTAACGACAATATGTAAGGCGTGAGGTTAACTTATGTGACACCAAATAAAAGGGACGGTCAAAAAAGGTCTTTGCCACCAAAATCTCATGTTCCTAACCTTGAAAAAGCAAAAACCATTGATAAGTCCGTCTGTATCTATTCGGCATAACCATGTCGTGTCAGTGTATGCACAACATTTAACTCGATAACAACTCGATTTTTGAGTACCAAATCCTACGAGCGATGTTTGGACTTCTTTAAATTTCTTATTTTTATTGCGTGATCAAACAAGTGGGTTTGAGTACTTACTTTATGTCACCTAATAAAGCATTGTCTATATTGGCAGCTATGGGCCAGGTAAGACGCATTTATGAAATAAATATTATATTTAATGAAGTTTGTAACATAAATATTACATGAAATAAATTGTATTGCACCTAAAGTATATTCTATAAAATTGTCAAATACATGACCTCGAGATTCCTTATAATATTATTAAAATATAAATATAAAAAATATATTAATGCAGTCTGTTCATATTGATTTTTTTGAGAAAAATTATTTTTTATTTTAAAGGCTCGTTAGATCTTTTGAGAATGTAGCACGCTGATAAACGGTTTCATCAACCGTATTATACATGAATTGTATTATGCATGTTATACATGTTTTGCATTAAAAAAAAAAATAAATTGAATTGTACATGCGCGTGACGCATAGGCGGCATCTAGGGGGGGGGCATGACAATTTTTCTGGGGTGGCAAAAGTATCATTTTGCACCCAAACACAGACAATCACAACAGTAAAAAATATTTTAATTATTTTATTGTTAACAATTATACTGATATAATGTAATTTTGATAATAAAAAATCACCATGGATCATTTTAATATTTTATATCTGATTACTCAATTAATTGTACGGACTAAAATCTTAGTCCGTGATTAAATGTTAAAATAATAATAATAATAATAATATGATAATAATTAAATAATGCAGGAAGCTAATTCGTCACTAAATAGCGATATGGTTCAAAATAGATCATATTGTATATGTCAAAATAAAAAGTTGTTTTTTAATAACATTTTTACATATTCATGTACATATTTAAAATACAGAGACCCAATTAATAGTTATTAATAAAGACATTTTTTTTCTAACAACATTTGTTGTAGCAATAGTTATATATTAGGGGGTACTGGGGGGGCAACTTCCCTATGGATTTGTGAATGTTATTACCATAAACGTTTGCACCCACATAAGTTTCTACCAAGTGCCGCCTATGGCGTGACGTGAGGGTAAAAATTTTTAAATTTTTCTGAAAATGTGTTCTTAGGTATTTCAAATAACCTCTTAAAAATTCCATTTCAATTCAAGGTCGTCATCCAGTTGAAATCTTAAGTGGTACCTTATATAGTGATTATACTACCTATATATCATTAATGAATCGTTTAGGAACCTCTTATACATTTTTTACTTGCCCATTGGTTGGCAACTAGTACTATGTTAGACCTTTTACATTTACAATACAATTAAGGATACTTTAATTACGTCGGAAAGTAGGTAACAATAAGTACCTATTCGTCCTTTCCTAATGGCACGTTTAAAATCAGTGACCAACACAAATAACGTTGGCATAATGGATGTATAAAATTTGAATTAAATGATTGATAATTGCATACGAAAAACAATAATTCTGGGAGGATATTATGGTCTTTCAATTATAATTTCATATTATTATTATGTACATATTTTGTATATGTATCGAAGTAATTAATTTTACTATTAGTATAATATTGTTAGTAATACAGTAGTCCGAATTAATTTATGTCGAAAACATCGCAATTGTTATATTGTTAATTATTTAAATATCATAATATAGTTGTAAAATATTAACTATATTTTATTATTAACTTTTGAATTTTGAGTTATTACATCTCTTTACCGTAGATTGTAGAATAATGTGAATAGGTTTGTCGAATAATTCATAAAAAATAGCTCAAAATCAAACTAATTATTTTGAAAGTCGTATTGTGCATTCTAAAATAAATACTAATATAATATACGTAAGAATTGTAAGTTCCCATTTTTTAATTACATCAAAATAACTAAAAGCTTATTCTTCATTTTAATATCATATTTCATCGTCAATGATAAAAAAAAATTATGCACAAGTATTCCTATATTTTATATATTTTTATGTTAGAATAAGAACTACTTATTACGAGGATTCAGCATTACATTTTTAGCCCTTGCTATAAAAATTAAAATTATACAAATATTTATAAATGTTTATGCTAAGGTACAATATTTTTAGTTGATGAATTTTGGCAAATGTTATCTTCAGGTGTTAATAAGATAAATAAAATGCCTGTGTATTCTTATTATTTTTACAATACCTAATTAAGAAAAACTTATGTGGTATTTTGTGTTAGGCTTTTAACTGATCTTAAATATTTTTATCAACACTTAAAAAAACAAAGCAAAACAAATTTAAAAATTATTAAGTTTTTAATTAAAAACTCTAAATTTATCTTAATAGGTATTTTGAAAATGTCATTGAGAATAGAAAATAATAAAGTATAATTTATTATAATAGTTTGTTGATCATAAATTTATTAAAATGTTACATTTAAATTTTGATCGATAGTATTGTCATTTGTCATGTTACAATATTATACTTTTGATTCTAAGAAAAATTTTCAAAGGGAATCATTATCAAATTTTCAATTTTCAGATGATGTAATTAAAATTTTTATGAATTTTATACTACAAAACTATTTGAAAACTTTTGTCAAATTGACGAATTTTGAATATTTTTTGAAATAAACAGTGAGTAGGTTAGGTGATATGATTATTATTATATGATTCTTTGATATTCTTTATTTTTTGCAAAACAAAATTCCTAGGAATCTTGTACTTATTACATTTTCATAGCTTTTTATTCACATGCAAAAATATTGTTTTATATCCATTATAAAACAACTTAAAAACTTCTTAAAATATCTGTAAATAACGAACAAAACACAAAATATTTTTGACATTGTCTATTTTATTTTGTTTTTCACTTGTATGTTTGTATGTCCCTGAATGTATAATATAATCAATCGCCTACACTTAAGTTTATTACGTAATTGGTAAATTCTTATTATTTGTATATGTAGACCACATACACCACGATGTCAACGAACGCACTGTCCGTTGAATATGCTGAGACAGCCGTAGGAAATTACACTGAAGGTGAACCGATTGAAAATGTACCGGCTTTAGGGGATCCTTCTGCAGGTGATCCCAATGAAGGTGAACCAGCTATGGAAGAACCAGCTTTAGAAGAGATTGAAGTTGAGGAGTTTGACTTTGAAGTGTCTGACCAAGACGAATCTGACGACGATGGATCAGATGTTGACGATTTTGATCTAGGTGAAAACCTCATGTTAAGGAATTTTACTTAGATTTGATTACATTTTATTTAAGTGTAACGTGACTTGGAATTTGCGGAACATATTTTCCTGGAATTATAAGATTTTTGAACATGGCCAGAATGTTACTATGATCGTTGTTGGAATTTTTGCAAGCCACGTGTTTCAAACACGAAATTAGGGAACCATCTAGATCCTTTGAATGTATCACTTGTGTTATTAATAGTAATTTAATCCTCGTATGTTGACTTGACACTTTAATGTTTACAACTTTTTATTTTAAAAAAACTTACATTTTTAACTAATATTTACGGATTTAATAAAAATATCAAGTTAATAACATAATCCGGTTCTGATAATTGTATTAAGTTATTTAAATGAATATAATATACATGATGTTTTAAAAGCGTCCACCATTACATGTGAAAAAAAATATGATACAATATAATATAGTATAATATATTATATTATAATAAAATAATACATACTATTATTTGTATTAATTTATTTACCAATTTATTACTTTGATAATAATAGGTTCTTTGTTTTTTTATAATTTTTTTAGATTACCAATATAATATATATTATAAGGATATATGAGTGTACAGTACCTATATATTATACCGAGTGGACTAATTTAAATAAACTCATCTAGAAAATATGTGTAGATACAAAGGAATTCAATTTTATGATTATTGAATTCGCGTGTCGGACAAAATTATCATATCATCATTATTATTAGTATTTTATGTTTTTATCGGTATTATTTTAAATCGGACATAGTGATTTATAAAAGAAAATAAAGTATTTAAGTGAGAAAAAAAATTAAAATTATGTTTAATTTACATTTTTAGTCCTAATATTTATTATACATCGATGAACTATTACGTATATATTTTTGAATAACTATTAATATTTTGTTTTTTGATGCAATTTATTCGTTAAAACAATGTTAAAAGAAATTATTATTTATTAAGAACTTTATGTGTAAAAACGTTTATTAATTTCAAGTTTTTTAAAAATTAATACAATATGTTGGTAGCTAATATATTTAATACATATCATGATATAGTTTATGTGTATATTAAAATATATGGCGTATTAGAAATTCTATAATATCTTCCTTTTTTTTTTGAGAGAGAGAGAGAGAGATAAGCCCATTACAAAATATAACATCATTTGGAAAGTTAATCACTTGACTAAACGAATAGTTGTGGTTTGTCCTTTTAACTCTATTTTATTTAAATTAATGGCCCACATCCAAAATTCGGTGTTCGTCAATTGCGCCGGATTTGGCACACTACCTGTATAGTATACATCTATTGCGCCGCTATAAAGAAAAGGTATATTAAAAAGGTATACATCAATTGCGCCAGAGCATTTGACAATGACACAGACTGTCTTGGTTAGTTTTAATTTTTATAATAATTATATTATATTATAATATAATATTAGTTAAATATTAATTTATATTATTATTAATAATATATTAATTTATATTAATTATATTATTTTTATAATAATTTGTACAACAATAAACAAAAATATATACATTACACACGATTTAAACAATTTATAAATTATAATCTAAAAGTCGATGACTGTAAAAGTTTTAAAACATTTCATATAAAAGTGATTTATCTGGCAACATCAGGTTTCATCATATTGTGAGGCAATTAAAAATATGTCGAACAAATGGTCAAATATCATATTTCATTACACACGTAAAAATCATAGTTGCAAAACCTATTTGTAAGTTCCTTATTTACCAAATATACAACAATGCTAATTTTTAAGTTTTGTAATCAATAGAAATAATAGGTATTGCACATGTTTATACAATGATGTATTTAAGAATCGATCGGCGCAATCGACGTATAAAATTTATAACATGGAAGTATCGATCGGCGCAATTGATGTATACCTTTTTCCTATCCCATAATTTTTCTTTTTTTACCTGTGATTTACGGCGCAATTGATATATGCCCCCAAAATTAAATTTGGCCAGCACTGTCAATGCATTTGTTAAGGAACGAAAGATGATAAAGGATTAGTGTAAGACCTTACGTATAATTTTTTTTTACATGCTAGATCTCGTGGAGAAATTTACATTCCCCGTGGTAGGTAAAGCATAGTCATTAAGTCAGTACTGTCTAAAACGGGGCATAACTGAGTAAAATTTGTCCATTTTCGGGAATTTGGTGATCCCTGTCCAAACTGCTTGCCATTGAAGTTATTTAGAGTGGTTCTCAAATCTTTTCAAATAATTGTTTCCTTTTGATGTTTGCACATAGTATGCCTTTGAAAATTGATAATATTTTTTATTAAGATAAACCAAAATTTAACGAGAAAAAATTATTGTTATGGATAGTACGTATGTTAAGTTTGTATTTTAGGTATTATAATAAATTATACCTATGTATATTTTAATTTAAATATAAAGATTATTAAGATAGCCGTTTATCATATTTGTGTTATTCATATGGTTATATTAATGCAGTATTTTTCTTAATCACGTTGAGTATCAAGTTATAATATATTAATTCAATGATTTACATAACCAAAAATATTATTGTTATTTATCGTAATTTATATTTTCACCAGATGGGGGCAGCGCGGCGAACGACAACTCTGTGAACATTTAGGAAACCGATAGTAGTATAAGTCACTACTATGGCGTAGCACAATATTATTCAGCCTTTGAGAAAATATGACATTAATGACTTAAAAAGTGTAACCCTGGTGACCGAGCACAACTTTTTATTAACATATTATTTATTAACGTAGGACATTAAAAAATATTGTATTACTATAATACAGTTATTATATAATATAATATATTATGTTCGGAAACAAATCTATTAGTTTTTGATAAACGTAATATTGTTTTATTTAATAAACATACATGTAATATTATATTATTTTAATTTGTTGAAAGATTCAAAATTCTTGGAATGTACATAATGGTCTTAAACATTAAGTCGTTAAAATTCTTTTGTAACCCATTCAAACCATGACTTAAACGATCAGTTGTTTTCGAATATAGACGTTGTTCAAATAATTTATACATGTTTAAGACTATGGAAACATTAAATGAAAAATGTTTGTAGTAGCAAGTTCAAGCTGGTACTGGGTAGGTATATACATTATAAGTAGAACCTTTAATCTTTTAAAGTATATGTAGGAAAACAACAGCATGTCTATAATAATTAAACTAAAAATAATTAAATTTTAACTTAATTAATTGAATTATATAAATGAAACAATAATCTTAGTAAATCAAACTAATTTATATAATTTAACATTCGATAAATGCATTTATAAAATGTAGATAGGTATTTATAACTAAATAATTTAATTTACCTATCTTATTATTATATAATAATACAATTTTAAGTAGTTTAACATCTGTTTAAATTAAATTATATCTCAATTCAAATCTTATGTAAATATCACAAAATAACTAAATTAAATTTTCGATCTTTTGAATAAGATTTAAACTTTGATAAATATTTTGTTCTAATTAATTGTATATAACTAGACATAGCAGTGTCCTCTTTCTAGCAGTGTCCTTATTTGAAAGTTAATTTTGTATTATTTTGACTGGATTAAAAAATGTATATTCTCTACAACTATTTTTTTTCAATTTGATGGTAATTTACTGTCGATTCTTTGAATCTACGCAATTTCTATTATGATTATGAATCTATTTTCAAAAATTGTTTTTTTTTCTCTTAAAATAAAATAAAATAACTGTTGAAATTAAACAAATATTACCCCTATATGTGTCAATCGTATTGTTGTTTCTGTAATTTTTTCTATCGATTAAATGTCAGCAGTTATCGTGTGGAATAACTAATGGAATTTAGAAAAATCGTTTTTTTACAATTTTTGACTTGAGTGTATTCTATGGAATACAGATATACAGATGAGTGATAATTTAAGTGGGTACACTAGTTATCTCGAAAAGTATTAACTTTTATGGAATTTTTTTTTTTCAACTTCTAGGTTTTTCTAAAACCTTATGATACTTAAATTTTTTTCAACCTTATATTTATTGATGAAACCACTATCAACTTTTGATTTTCAAATGGTAACATAATATTATTATAAAAACATCAGGTATTATATATTATGTTTATTAAAGTTTACAATACGCACGCGTTAGGTATTTCTATATTAGATATTTATCATCCTCAATAATATAATACAAATAATAATAATAGATAATTTACATTAAGAGATACCTATTTCAGCCTCTAAATATACATAGGTATTATTTAATCACTTTGCTTACTGATGATTGAATAAAATACTATACTTTTTATACGAGTGTACGATATAGGTACATAATATAATGTGTTACTGGTAGGCTCTGACAATAATTTGTATTAATTATTCCCGTAAAAATTATATTATAATCGGTCGACGTTCAAACAGTATGCTGTCTATACCAGCTACAGTGTGTGTGTGTGTGTGTGTGTGTGTGTGTGTGTGCGCGCGCGCGCTGCCTATGTGTGAGTGAATAATTTACAGTGTTGTATAGGATTGCGTAACCCCAACTTCTTCGGCGAAGATGTATCCACATATCGTTACATCGTCTCAAGGGTTAATATAAATTGTTATCGATTTTTTTTCTTCTTGGTTTATTAGAAGTCGTTTGATATAGAACTGTATTTTTATTTTATTTTTTTAATATCATGGGCATCTACAATCATTGGGTTGTTGTCGAAAACCACTACGCCGCACGTTCAGTGGTAGAACAGACGTTGGAAGAGCCACTACAGCGCGCCACCGTTATGAAGACCTGATTTACAGTTTGAAACGTGATAGGTAATTTTAGGTTTTTTGGTATGTACCTACTAATGTACCCACACGTAGTATGCAAGGGATCATTAAGACATCGTCGATTACCGTGGTTTATCACTAGACGTTGTTGTGAATTCATTTAAACTACGGCCGTCATTACTTCAATGTGTATACAATATAATATTTTTATTGTATGTTTGTCGAACGCCAAGTGCTGATCGTTCCAATAGCTGAAAAATACATGTATTATCGGTGAGTGCATATATTATTATTATTATTTGTGAACTATTGTTAACGTTTACAATTTTATTTGTTAAGCATAATATTATTATTATACTGTTATTGTAATAATTACTAGTTTTGGGCTCACAATAACTTTTAAACATTTATTGAGAAATTTGAAAAATTAAAGTTATTAAATGTCTATTATGGAGAAAGCATATCATAATAATACGTGTAATTGATAATAAATAACTCAATACTGTAATGAGAGCTACACGGTCATTCTTAGATTATAATAGTTTTAACAGATGCAATATAAAAATGTGTGGAGGCGCATTCACGTAGGGGCTCTAATAATTAGTATATTCACAAAAAGATAAACAATATTGAATTCAAATATTATGATGTACATACATAAATTAAGATGATATTTATATTGATGAAATTAATTGTAACTTTTCAACTTTTTATTTTTGTTCATTACGTTTTAATGGCTGCGTATAGGTTGTAATCGTATAGATACGTGCGCTATAAACTATAGACAACAATGAAAATAGTATTGATTAATTGCATATAGAACGTTAAGAATTGTAATAATATGAAGGTCTATGTACCTATATTGTATACACGTTTAATTGGGGTTGTATTAGGTTTATATATTAAACAAAAATGTTTGATTCCTTCGGTAGACCTGTATGTGTGCTAGCCTGATGTTAAAATCGAAAACAGATGTCGGTTAATAATAATTATATTTAACCGTACGGTCGCACGGGTGAATTCCACCCGAATGACCATGTGTAAATTATAAAGCAGGTACCTGCTATAGAGTGAGTTGCGAAAAACTCCACTTCAGATATTTCCAGGTAATAAAATATGATATTTTGGGTATATCTATGTAGGTTTTACCTCGTTTTCTATCCCGCCAGAAATTATCCATCGTTAATTTTAATTTAAAATTACTAAATAAAATTGTATAATATATATTATAATACATTGTTAGCCACATCATCATTGTCAAAATCTGCAAAATCTTCACGTTCCAAATAGAATGCCACGGAAAGGTGTATTTAGTGGTTTGGAGTGGTATTCATCGTTTAATGATAACATAATCCGCGATAATATTTCGATGATGATTCATACATATTTTAAGTAATTATAGGTATGTACTTAATTATTTTTCAGAATTTATGTATGCCTTTAAATTTTGACGGATAAGAACTTTAGGATTTTTTTAATTTAAATTCTAAATATCATACATATATATATTCATGATTTGCACAAGCTAATAAACTTTGACTTGATCAAACTTGTATACTCAAAACTCATAAATTAACTTTATACCGGCCTCAAATTTGTTTCCCTACATCTATCGGAGTAAATGATAAAAACTATAAAAACTATATTGTTTGTTAGATCTATAGGTACATACAACGTGTGCATTCACAACGGTAACTATACAGAGTGATTTTTTTTATCAAAGAACACTCATTATTTAAAGAAGTATTGAATTTTTTTAAAATATTTTTTACATAGTAGTTTCAAGTTGTTAAAAAACCAACGTTTTTATTAAAAAATTATATTTTTAAATATTTTTTATCCGTATCAATTTTTTAAGTTTTTACTTTTTTGAATGACAACATAGAATTTTAATTTAATATTGATTCATAAAAATCGAATTTAAGACGAGTAGTTTATGAGTTATAAGTATTTAAAGTTTTGACAAGCAGAGTAGTGGACAAACATTTTGCGGGGTAACCCCGTACCACTTTACTCTGCCAAACTATATTTTAAATACTTATGACTCATAAGCTACTCGTCCTAAATTCGATTTTTATGAATCAAAATACTTAAAAAAATATTCTGCTTTGGAATATGAAACTAAAACTCTATGTTGTCATTTAAAAAAGTAAAAAACTTAAAAAATTGATACGGATAAAAAATAATTAAAAATATAATTTTTTAATAAAAACGTTGGTTTTTTAATAACTTGAAACTATGTAAAAAAATATTTTGAAAAATTCAATACTTTTTTAAATAATGAGTTTTGTCTGATAAATCAATCAGCCTGTATAGGTACATTAACTCGCGCATGAGCGTACAAGCAGTCACGCGTTGCTACATTAACCATCTCACACGCAAGTCGATTTAAATCGCTACCGTTTTGAATTTAAGTTAAGGCTAAACAACCAATTTCATCTTTATCAATCGCTTTCATCGATGTAGGGTAACAAATCAAACAGATTTGAGAACGGACGTTCGGTATACAGTCAACTTACGAATTGTGACATGCATGCTTACGTTATATAGTAGGTAAGCATATAATCATTTTAGCCTTCACGCAACAACACTTCGTATACCTAGGTTACATTAAATACAAGTTTACAACCAAACTGCCTTTAAATTCGACAGTTGTAACCGTACTTCCCCCTCCTAAACAAAATGTTGCAATGAAATTTTACGCAATTATAACAGCACAAGTGTTTTTGAAACGTAGGTACGTTAATGATTGTGTACCGGAACACATTTAAAAAACATGGAAAGTGATACATAATTAATGTATAAAATATTAGTTTAAGAAGTCAGGGAACAAAAACTGAGTAAAAATATTGGAAAATAAACATCATACATATTAATATACAAGATAGATTTCAAAATCACAAGCAAAATATATTACTCGTATGGAATTTATTAAAATGTAACACAATTAACAACGACTCCGGTACCCGATAGCTTTAAGAGGACGCTACACCCGTATGTGTTGTCTCCGTCTTACAAGGGCGTAACATTGCAAAAACTGTTTCGCGCGGGAAAGAACCGAGAAATCTACAGTTATAACTAAGAAACGAAATTTTCACCACATAAAAAGGAGAATTTTGTCTGTGCAATATCGTTTTTATTTTTTCGATATCACTTATACAAAAAAAAATCTTATTGTTTTATAATACATTAATTTTATGTTTTTTAAGCATGAATAACTTTTTTTGTAGTTCTGTTATCGAAAAAATAAAAACGATATTGCACAGGCAAAATTCTCCTTTTTATGTGGTGAAAATTCCGTTTCTTAGTTATAACTGTAGATTTCTCGGTTCTTTCCCGCGCGAAACAGTTTTTGCAATGTTACGCACTTGTAAGACGGAGACAACACATGCGGGTGTAGAGTCCTCTTAATAAATATTTTTTTTTTTACAGTTCCAAAATAATGAGACACTTTTATTTGTAAATACATTTTAATGTCTACCTATTATATTATACACGTATTTCATTTCTTTCAAAATGTATAACTATAAAAATAGTAATTCGTTTATACTTTTTTTGTTTTCGTTTAATGATCTTGTGCAATATGCAGTGCCCGACTTGACAATAATAAAGTAGGTACATGGAGTAGAGGGACTCTATTAACTTTAAAAAAAGAGCGTCTCCATCACTTGTCAAACGTTACTGATCCCGTCCTCCTGCGTCCTCTTCGAGTCGAGCACTGTCTATATGGTTACAAAATACAATTTTTTAAATCAAATTGCAAACGTTAAAACAATAGTATTTAGTTACATATAAGTCTTACATACCTGTATTAAATATTCAGGACCTATTTTACTTTTTCGTCTATTCTTTTACCTGTTCATTTTGGATAGATTTTACGTAGATACATATTACATAATACCTACAAATTTTGATAGGTAGAGGATATTTGGTTTTTTGGCACCTTATTGTAACCGGTTTTTGGATTTATATAACATACCTTTTAACATCATAACAATATACACCAATGTATACCGCTTTACAATAATACTATAGTATATTAATATACATTAGTATAGACATATTATTTCTAGAACATTCAACTTGTAATTTTCCATGTTAGTATTTTTTTTGTATTTTTGGTTTTAATATTTCTATGGTTTCAAAGTTAATTGAACTCAATCTAAAAGAATCTTTTTGTTAAAACTCGTTCACGAGAAAAGAACAGGTAAGATAAGGTTTGTGTACATTTTGTCATTGAAAAAAACTAAAAAAAACAGTATAAAATTAATGTAAAATATTTTTATAATAATAAAATTACAGTTAACATTAAATAATTGTTATGCGTAATAAATTTAAAAAAAATTATATATATATATTAAATTTACAAATAAAAACGAAGTTTAAAATTAAAAATTACTTTAAATTAATAACCTAACAGTATAAAATTGATATACTATAAAATAATCATTTTTATAATAATAATCGACATGATTAAATAGTAGTTGGTATGCGTAAAAAATATAACCCATACGACATGTGAACAAATTATGTTTTATAGTTTTTGGGGCCAAAATTATGTCGATTTACACCTCTTGCAACTGCCGTGGTCAGAAACGTTCGATTGTTGGCCATTGCCACTGGTTTGTGCAAGATTATGTTGCAAATGAATGGTGGCCGGCAGACAACGAGTGGAGAATACATCGTTCTGATCATTACGAACTTAATTCGACCAGTGGGGTCGTGGACCAAGATGAGTCACCGAGGTCGGTCAACAGTGATGACGAAATTCACGGACTTGACGGAATACGAGACTGTAGACGAGGTGGCAGACTGGAAGGTGGACGTGATGGTGGACTGTGCGGTAGATGGTATGGTTGTCGAAATGTTGGACGGGATGGTGGACTTATTGGTGGACGGGTTGGTGGATGGGACGGTACCCCACGTTCAAGTTACCGCGGTACACAGGTGAAGCTAATATTCTATTGGGATGAGTGCTGTCAGTGGCGCAGCGTACCAGACGTGACCGACAATAGGTATTCTACATCAGACGCTCATCACAATCACCGCGACTACAACGACGGTAGCAGTGACACCATGAGCTACGGCGGGAGGCCGATCGACCGTGGAGGAATAGCTTTGGCGGCACGTCACCGTAGAACACAATCCTCCAGAAGACAACGCCCACGCCTCGTTCACGGTACAGATTGGTTTTGAGGTGTGTATCGGTGACCTGATACTTACACCAAAGGAATGTATACAGAACCCAATCTGGGATTTTATTTTATTTTTTTTTCTATTTGTTTCATTATTATTATTAAGCACTTATAGGTGTTATGCATAATTTTTTCTAATATTGGCACTCACTACTTAAAAACAAGCTATAATTATAAAACAAAAATTGTAAATTTACGCAAATGTATTACTAGTTACGTAACTGTATTACTATTACTAGTTTGTAATGTATTACACGCAGCTTGTACGTATATAAATGTATGTCACTATGTCTTTAACTTCTGGCGTGTAGCTGTATATCAAAAACAGCATCGCCAAAACGCATGTGAGGAGTCCCGCGAGCTTTTTGTCCCTGCACCAACCCAAAACAAGTCCTCGAACTGATATAATATGTAAATTATTTAAACTAATATATATATATATATATATATAAACATTTACTGACATTGTATTAGCAAAATTTATTTTTGATTATTTTGGTTTATTGATTGTAATTTATCATTTTGCATTTCAAACATTTCATAAATTTTATATCTTATCTCTGATAATAAAACCAGTTAAATTATGCTTAATTTATTTTATATTTTAGTATAGTTTAGAACCTTTTATCATGGCTATTGACTTTTACAAATTGTAAATTTTTTGTGCGACTAGGATGACCCTTCTCGCTGACAATTGGCCACCTCTATTATACCAGATAAATATTAGTATCGACCTTTTGACTCGTTTTCTGAAAATGACACATGAGTTTATTTTTGTTAGGTTTATACAGGAATAAAATTTTAGACGAATCATATATTATATAACATGAACTTATTGCTTTATATGATTTTTATCATTTTTATCTGTATACTTTTTAATACAGCCTTGTAACATGTATTAATTGACTATATGAAATTTAAGATGCATTTTTTTATTGTTAACCATATAATATTATATAATATTGACTATGTGTGGATACATAATAAAAGTAGGTACCTATACGAAAAATTATTTTTTTATCTGACTGAGCACATCATGTATTACGCTTGATTGCTATATAGGAAATAATAAGTCTGATAATTTAAATGTAATTACATATTACTATAACTAGGTAAGGAAATGTAATCCTATATATACATTAACATAATGTTTTATACTACATTAATATCGGTGATACTTATTTTTATTATTTTAATGAATCGGTTAAATTCGCTATACCTATATTGTATATGATACCAATAATATTTGTAGGCTTTCCAATCATCATATTTAATTAGAATAAAATAGGTATAACAATGTGTTCAATTTTTTTTTAATTTAGAATTATTTTAATATGGATGTAAGACATTTTAAGATTTCAATAAACATTGCCAATAATTTATATTTACATATATATATATATATATATATATTATATTTAATCTCGTGGTGATATTTCGCAGTATAAGTTGTAATATTATTATTAGTTGTTTAGGTACCTTTATAGAATTATTCAGCAGGTGATTTGACTGGCGTATGTAAACTCTCCTAACATTTTATAAATTCCCTTAATACTATTTTGCTTTCGTATTACACTCAAGTAATTTGCCCTGAAAACATTTTACAATAGTATTACACTTATTTAAATTACCAAAGGTGAGAAAACTAATGAAAATATTAAGTTAAGTTAAGAATATCGGTAAATTAGGAATTATTAGTATTTATCAGTGATTAAAATATTTCCACAAACAATTTCCTAAATCAGAATAAAACAACTTTTTTTTTTTACAAATTCGTTTATATAAATACATTTTTACAAGATGTATTAAGGGGGACATCAAGTAAAATTTTTAGCTTAACATTGAAAAAGAACAGTGAAAGACATTGAAGGCGCTTCTTATTAAAATCTGAGCTTCATTATTTACTTAATTAAATATAATAAATAAATAAAAATAAAGTTGAACTTTTATCGTAAATCGTAATGAACGGCGATACTTATTTTAGTACCTATTTTACTTTACATGTTTATTTATTTAAACTGTATGCAACTAATAATTTAACAAATATAAGTTTTTTTTGTTCTATTAAATAGCCATTTAAGGTCATATAATATAATATTTATATTTAAAATAATCTTATTATTTAATTTGATCGTAATGCGCTTTTGGGACCAACTAGTTACAATTGCTTGATGTACTATTATAGGTAGGTATATATATATTAAATATTGTTAAATCGTGTATATAATTTTGATTTGTTTTCGAATTTATTATGATTATTGAGTAGGTATATATTGTATTAATATTGGCTATTGTATAATATTGTGGATATTCAATGTCGTTATAGAAAAATAAATAGAATTTCAATCATCTACATATTTATTATATTTGTTTTTTTTTAGGCACCTATTCTTTCCTTAACCACTCATTAGAGTTGCATATTTTTTCATATAATAGATTTTTATAAATACTGATAGTTTACTATAATATACCTATATGATAGAAGTTGATAATTGTGTTAATAAAATATGTATAAATAATCGCCAAAAAATTAATGATAAATTAAAATATATTTGAAGGGAGCATGCATCAATAAATTTTGTTTTTTATGTGAATTATATTGTATTTTAAAATTGCCTAATACTTAACAGTTAATAATATTAAAACAAATTTTTTGAATATTATAATTTGCAATTACTTTTTTTTAAATTTAACTAATACACATGTCATATTTTAGTTTTTTTTTTTAATTTTATTATTTTGCATGTCGACATGTTTGTTTAAAAGTGGTCACCGCAGATGCGATTATTAACCATAGCCTCAGATTCTTATTGTATTCAATCATAAAAAATATAATACTCGATGTAGACTTGTATATTTAATTATTTGATAGTTTATATTATAACCTATGACTGACAGACGTGGCGAGCCTATTCTGCATACGATACGTACCTATTTACTATTGTAATATTGTATATTTAAGTTTGTACACAGCTACGGAACGAAAAAATATACATTATTTATAAACTACTTTTGATTCAATAATATGCAAGTACTGCAGTATCAGTAATCAGTTATTGTGTTATTTAAAAGTCATAAATATATAAATGTAAGGTTAATAATATTCTATACAAATTAAAATACAAGACAGTAAGAAGATAATGGAACTCAAAATATGACAATGATATAAATGTCTGCAACAATTTAATATACATATCATTTCTATTGACACAATAAATTGTTGTACCCTCATATTTTACCAAAATTACCAAGACAATAATATCAGGGTCGTGCACTTAGTGCCACTCTCATTACAGTGACATAATATTATGTGATATGTGTGCCTTTAATTTTATACTTCTGTTTATTATAATACGTAGTAACTTTGTCATTTTATATCTATAATCTAAATATTTGATTATTCGTTATAAATTCTCAAGTAATCGTTTAAGTTTCGTTTATTATTATGTGCATATTTGTTGACATTTCAAGTACTATGTGTAGCAGTACAATATACATAAAGAATAATATTCTAATACTCAATAATACGCATTTATGAATATGATTACCGGTATAGTAGACATATTATTGTCCTTGCAGTATAAAATTATGTGTCGCACAACATTGTCCGCTCAAACCGATGTTAATAATAATAAATTTTACAATTAATAATAAATTGTCATCCTCCCCGCAAGCAACGGTCGTTGTGCGGTTCATACATTAGGTATTCAAAAATAACCCATCGGTGGACGGATTGTCGAACCGATGGTCGTTTTCATTATTATTATTATTATTCATTCAATATGTGATTAAATTATGTAAATATTGATCGTATATAAACTTCAGGGGTGACGTAGTTATCATCTTATAGCAGTAAACAATATAATGTTGTGTGTTTGTGTGCACGTTGCTGTCAAAATCCTTCACTCAATTTTGAATTACCACTTGCTGCCGTCACTGTGAAGTAAATTTATTTTAATGCACTCCGCGTAAAGGGCAGAAGATCACGTGATCGAATGTAAATGAGAATATATTTTAAATACACGATAAACTACTAGCACGAGCCTTGCTTCGATTAATACTCCTGATATATGTATAAAAAAAAATAATAACTATTTAATTATGTACATAATTCACGAGTGAAAGTATTTAGGAATTCGAAAAAAAAAAGTAAATGCATGTAAAGGTAGCAGGTGCATGCGTCCACCATGAGATTAACAAACCATTTCTAAATAAGAAATAAAAATAAAATTTTTATTTATGTTATACTTTTGGTTATAACAAGTTTAATCGAAAAATTATATTTTTACCTGTGAATCATTACGAGAACGATTACCTCTGTTTAAGTGCTTAAATATTTTTCCAGACATCAAAAATAAAAAAATCAGAAAGTGGATGTCACTCTGCTATACAATAGGTTACAAGTGGGTTACTGTAATGTATGGAAATAAATTTAAATCCAATGATATGAAAAACGATTCTGAACGTAGACAGTTTATGTGCGAAGTATAAAAAAATATGCTTAAATAAACATTCAGTGAAAATTTCAAGAACCGCGTTTATTTTTTTTTTTAGAGTTACATAAAAATAAGAAAAATTCTGAATGAGAAATTGAATGAATATGTTTGTAACATTCCAACGCCGATAAAAATTTAATTTGACTTTCCGGTGGACATTTTTTTTTTTTTTTGATAAAGGTAGACAAACTTACTTATATAAGAAATTTTGAATTACATTTTTTATGAATTTCTAGCTTAAAATAATTTGCGAATTTTCGTAAATTTTACATATTTTGTCAAAATTCTAATTTGAATGCTTATAAAAAAAATTGTGATTATGTATTTCTTTTATTTTTCAACTGATATTGTAAACAATATATTAGGAGCCTTATATTAAATTTTCGAGCTTATCTACCAAACAAATACATTTTTATTGATATTAATTTTAAAAAACTAATAATGATCGAAAATTGCATATGCCTATAATAGTTTAACTTAAGTCGAAATTTTTTGAAAATTGCATGGTGGATAGAATATAAACATTTAGTGATAAGTTCATATATCTATTTGTTTTAAAGTAATTTAAATTTTAAAAAAATGGTAATTTGTTTTAAAGTTACATCAAAAACCAAAATCAATGTTGTCGAAAACTGGTTGGGCATAAAATTTCCTATTTATTGCTTAATTTTTAGTTTTTTTATCTCGATTATTTAGAAGATTTTTACTTTTGACCCAACAAAGTACTTAAGTACCAACTAGATTCACTTTCTGATCGAAGCGATCGAGCTACTGAGTTAAATACTACACAAACTACGGATTTACCTGACGAGGTATCAATCAATTACCAGGTAATTATTATACAGGTAAGTACCTTCACTTTACTAGGTACCCACTATGAAGTTGAATTAATTAAAGTAGGGGTACGTTTAACGCCACTTTACATTTAATATTCCCTTCAAGTTATAATTAATGATCTAAACATGTAATATAATCGCATAAATGCATAATAATATTAATATATTATAATTATAAATAGAATAATAAATATTCTGAAATCGTGTAATTGTTTAATTTATTTCTCCGCCGAATTTGATTGATCATCACGTGTGTTAAATATCACATCTTTCCTACATAATGTTAAATATAGTTAACAGCCATCGTTCCTAAAAACGTATTTTATGTACATATCAAATTAGAATAAATTAAAAGTACTAATAGTAGAATCTAGTAAGTAGGATTTATAGGTTATGTATAGTCTAATTGGTACCTATATGTATAATGCTCTTTTTATTTATCTTAATCCAAGTTAACCTTATTACACTGCATATGTATATAGGTACCTACTATAGAACAGGAATATAAAATTTAATGTTTGAAAAAAAAATGTTATATAGCATACATCACTCAAACACATATTTTATTATTATATTAATTCACATACATATGACTGTATAATATAATTGAAATTAATTCAATAAAACTTAATGCTAAATATTTGAACGAATATAATACGAATAATATAACGGACTTTCGACAATTCAAATTTTACTTAAAATTAAACAATTTATAAAATAAAAACCTTAATACTTTTTAAAGTTTTAATAGAACTTGGAATATATTAATAATCGAACATTATAGAAATAACAATATTTACTATACACATCTACTAAATTATATTCTAATGATAGTTGCTTGTTGTGATTAGTTTAGATTAACTTAATTGTACTAAGTATAGGTAGGTACTTGAAACATACGTTATAGATACATTTAATAAATATTCATTATATTAATTAGTATATGTATAATGTGTGATTGCACAAATGTAGCTAAGTACATGTTATTAAACTAGTAACTATCTAAATGTCTCAAACTCTTACCGACTATTAGGTACATAATATGTGAATTGATTTCAAACACTTGTTGTTAGCGGCAAAATATGGGTTTTTGATTTGTATTTTAAGAAATTGAATTTTTATCATAGTTTTTTATATGTTGCGTCCCGCAGGAAAATTTTTGACCAAATTGAGGTTTGAGTTTTTTCGGGGTACATACGAATTGTGGTACAGGTTTTTTTTTAACCTAATAATAATAATAATAATAATCAAATTAGATCCTATTATAGCCTTAGACTTTTTACTGTTAAAATTGAAGAACTAATTAATTTTATTTCTATTGATATGGATAAATAGAGACACATGGGCATGATTTTTTCAACTAGTATATTTTATTAATAATTTTAAAGTTTTAATATAAAGTCTGACATGTAATTTTAATTTTTAAGAAAAGTATCTTATATTATATTGGTTTCACAACATTTTTTTTATACTTACAATTAATCAAATAGTCACATTAATCTTGGAATTTTTCTTTTTGTTTTGCAAAACAAAAATAGCTCACGTCGCAAGTCCGAAAGTGGGCCCACCCAGCACCCGCCTATAGACACTAATAAGTGGTCTGATTTTACGAAATTTAAATAAAATCATTGTAAAATCAATACATTCCTTACATTCCTTGCTCCGCTTAGAATTTAAAATATAATGGGTATATCATATTTTTATAAATAATACAACGTTTTTGTGCACACTTTTTAGTAGGTACTAGCCTATACATTTTTTTTCTAGGTATTTTACTTTTTATATAGTCTTAAGACTGTTAGCATTGCCAAGAAGACACCAATTCATTTTCCTTGTAATGTCATTATTATTCGTTATCACTTTGTACACGCATAAACTTACTGCTTAACTCAAATGAAAATGACAACCTGATATCAAACAATTTTTACTAACTTAAACTTCTAATATCGAATCATAGTATTGTTTCTCATAGGTAGTCTAAATGTATTTTTTGTAAATACATGATAAGGTTTCAATGGAATTGATAAAAGTTATGTTTCTATTATTAAAACCACACGTCAATATATATTAGTATTGTTGCAGCTAAGATTTTGTTTTCATAAAAACAAGCAGATAATAATATAATATAATTGATACCTAGGTACCATTTTAATATATTTAAATGTAAAAACGCATTCGACTAGGAAATGTTAGACAAGTCACACGTATAAAAATGTCAAATCATCAAATATAATATGTTACGCATAATCTAATATCGTGACAAATTAGTTGTCGTAAAAATTGTTATATAGATCTCATTAAATAAAGTAGATAACCTTTGTAAAAAATAATTTTAGTGATTCTTGAGAATTACGGTGTTCTTGACTTATAAAAGTGTATTTTTAGTTTCACCTTTAAATCTTTAGTTGCCTTATTAAAGTATACCTGCTGGCATTACTTTTTATTTTTTAATGACTTCTTGAAATGCTTTATAAATTTGCTCTGCGTGAATTCAAATCACAAATATTACATTTTTGGATAGTTACGCGGTAGTTATGTAAAAACTTAAACTAAAATTGATATTTATCATTATTTATTTGTAGGTAGGCTACCTACTGTTAAGTCTAAAAAATCAAATCAAGCCAAGTTAATAAATAATAATTATATTTCAAATTTGTTTATGCATAGTAGTTATATAATATTATAAATTTATTAATAGTTAATTAACATTTTAATGTAATGAATATTTAAGTTGATAACAGTACTTGTGTTACGTATATAATATACACATGCATAGTCTATAATACAAAATGTTTATATTTATATGTTATTGTATCCAAAAACATTGTATTCTATGTGACTAAAATTTGTGTCTATGTATACTAAAAAGTGATGGGTTTTCTGGGTTTTGGACTTTTGGGTCAATGTGGTTACAGTGCCATGTCCATGCACCGCTTATATTCTTTGGCTGATCGACCCATCGACGAATACAGATCGCAGCAGTCCTGGAGCAGATTTCCGAATCCTGAACATGATTATAAACATTAAAATATAATACGTATTCGAATATCTTACGAAACTGGGAACATGATAATATGTATTGAATAGATTGGATTAGGTGCACTTTTAGTATAAAAATATGTCTCATAGGAAGAACGATCGTTCCCGCTAGAATATTAGGATTTCTTAATTTTTTTTTTCTATTTAAAAGAAAAGAACATTTCACAAATCAGATTAAATCCTGATTTTCAATACGATAATTATTTAAGTTAAAATATGTATTTAATAAACAATTTTGTTATTTTTGAGATGCATTTTTCTATTAATGTTTAAAGTAAAATAAAAATTCAGTCTCTGGTCTGATATACAAAAGTTTTTAATCTTAAAGATAAAAAAAAAAATGATCAAAAGCTGACAATTGACGAATCGTGATAATGTTTTATTGCTTTTCAAAATATATCACTATTATCTTGGTGCTTTTAAATATTATGGTAATAACTGATAATATTATTATTATACATAGTCAGTGTCAATTTAACCGGTGCAAGTCTGAGCGCCTATAAACCTAACGTGACTGCGTGACGATATACCGTAGTAGGGTCGTGATAAGGGTTAGGTCTAGGCTTCTCGAAGATAGATTTTTCACAAGCCCGTTTAACCTGCTGAAAAGCATTGAAATAATGTAATATAGAGGGCGTTTTTCTGCAGGATCCCGCGCACGGCTTTTGCGGCGGAACAGCTGTGGGTGGTTATACTTGCGGACAGTCACATCCCATCGACGACAATCATTTGGCACATGCAATTGTCCGCAAACAGCAGCACCATTCCACGGATTTTCGTAACCGGGCCATATATAAGATCATTATATAATATAAAATTCAGAAACACAACAGACTCAGTACACCCAGTTCAACACTCCACCACACAGGTCACTACCACCTCCTGAACTTCGATCAACATTATCATCGCTTTCCATCATTAAAAATAGTCTTTAGGTGTGTAAGATATATTTTAAGTTTGCATTTTTACTTTAAGTTATTATTTGTTGAAAAATTTTCATACATATTTTATATGTACGTAGGTAATTATGAACAAATTTCGCCATTTCCTTGTCCTAATACATTGAACCGATTTAAATGAAAAAAAAAATTGATAAACTTCAAAATATTTTCATTAATTTTTAATTCTTAAACTGTCAGCATCAGCTTTATGTTAACAATGTTTAAAGCACCATATTTTTATGTTATATATCAACTCACCCAAGTTTATGGTTTATAGATAGTTTTGAAAAAATTAAATTTCAAAATTAATTTTAACCTGATGCGTAATGACGTTGATAGATTTGTTGAGCCGGTAAAATATAATAAGAAGTTTAAATGATTAGGGTGTCGCATACTAATGATTCAATAAGTTGATGTTGCCAATCCACTGGCAAAACGTTAAATGAGCATAAATATAAATTAGGAATAATCGGTTAACGATCTATTAAATACAATGATTTTATTATTTGTTTTGGAATGATTGAAAAATTAAAATTATTAATGTCTGATACAGATTATACATATACCAGAATATACTCAAGTCGAATCAATCACACATATTTTATAATATCAAATATTATAATCGTTACTCGTAAGTATATTATTGATATTATTATTATTATTATAATTATTAACTATTAAAATCATGTTAATATTGTATTAGGTACAGGACCGTTGTGAGAGGGAGGGAAAGGGGGATACTTATATGATCCATGCACAACATTTGTATGGGCACAAAAATTAAAAATTTATATTTCAAGTTCAATTATATAACTATAGCTAATATATATTAATATCTTGTATGTTTTTTCGTGTGCAACTTAGATGTAACTTAGATTCATTAAAATTAATCATAATAGTTCGTAAAAAATTCTAATACGTATCACTATTTTTGTTTAATTTTAATAACTTAATCCATCATTTATATACAATGTACATAATTGTACAGCAAACTTTTTTCTTTAGAAACAATTCTATTTTAGTTTCATTTTATATTTATTATATGTGATCCTTTCGAGGACTGATTCAATTTATATATATCCAAAATACCTAAATATATAAAACGTATGTAAAGAATACATTGAAACTAAACTAAGGATAACGTAGGTGTATATTATATCACGAACATTAATTCTGTTTTATTTATTTCATAATAATTAAATTTGTAAATGTTAATGTTATACTGCACGTTCCTCGTTTACCGGTTAATAAGCAATTAAGTTGATTGGTATACTGTTTACTAAGATTTGATTGTTACATTTTTTTGGTGTTTGGTAAGTTACTTTATCGTGACATTCTTATTATTAACATACAGAAGTTAGATGAATATTTATAAATTACAGGTTTACGAGTTCCAGATACCTAATTCCATATACATAATTGCATTTATTATCTATTTTTGTATTATTCCGTGTGTATTATTTGGTTAATATTGCATTTTGTAATTAACAATTGAATCACTAATTTTTTAAAAGGGACTTCCACCGAGATAATTATTTGAAGAAAAAAAACACTAATTTTATAATTGTTTATAGAACAATAATTTGAATTTTTGGTATAATTTATAATTAATCATAGTGCATTTTAAAGTTCCGCACTGTGTAATACTTGGTTGATATAGGTCCTGTTTTTATTGTACTGTTAAAAAATATTGTTTTTTTGATTTATTTTGAATAAGAAATAATTTGTTTAAATACTCTAATAGTCTGATTTCACATTGTTATAAAATAATTCATAATTCATTCAGTCATCAACAAAAAATAATTAGGTATCCGTATAATAATGTTCACAAACACAACCGTCCGTCATCCGCATGCTAAGTATTAAGTTGTGCTCACTTCATGTCTACATGGGCTACCGGGAGTGAGAGTAAGAAGAGGCGTTTCCCTCCCTAAACCCAATCGTTGCCCCACTAGAAAATTTTGTCTGGCTACAGGCCTGTGTGCATAAGTTATAGAACATATTATAAATACATAGCTTATTGTACAGTATCTAAAACTGATATCAGCCATTTAACTTTTAAAATATTAACATAAGCTAACTCCCCGTGGAATGTATTCTTCTAATTATAGAAAAGAATCTAGAAAACAACACTTTTTATTTAGGGTTCAAATAAACCAAAAAATAATAAGTTTTAAAATATATTGTGATTTGTGAACCACTTTGTAGTAAATATTACTTAAAAATGTGTACAAAATCGTAAGTTATTTAATGGTGAAACATTCAGTTACATATAAACAAATAGGTGCTGTACTAACTACTAAGTGCAAGACGCAATGATAAAAATGTGGTCATTAACATAATTATATTATTGTATAATAATCAAATTCGAAATTTTTGAATTAATGTATTATATTTTCTCGCAAGTGTCGTTTCAAATTTATCCTTTGTTAATGATTTGATTAGATGTAAATTACTACATACATTAGGTATGATCAAGTGAATATTTAATTCAATGTTTATTTATTCGTCTCCAAAACATCATGTTGATATTGGGATTCCGTCAAACTTTTTACATTCTTATCAAAGACTTGTTTCTTATTCTTTCCTTGTGCCTGTGTATACAAATAACTTTTAACGGTATTAAACTTCATTGAGTTTAAAAATAAAACTACGTAATTGAAACGATGGGATAGTTAAATTATTTGAAAAATGTTTTGATCTTGTTAAAAAAAAACATGGTCTCCAATGCTAAAGAAGGAAACTGTTTGCTAACAAAATCAAATTGAATTTCTCATAAAAAAAAAGTTGTGACACAACTACTAGTCTCGTCGAACGTGTAGAGTGGAAAAAAGTTCACATTTTATAATTTTATAAAAGTTTTACTAGTCCCCCGGATATTGGAAGTCAAACATTAATAATAATTCGTTCAAACATAAAATATAGTTGGTACCTTCAAAAATCATCATGAATTAACAATTTTTGGATACTAATAGTAAGTTTTTCCGAATTTCGGACATTTACCAATAGATTTTGGTAAAACCTAGGATAACAACATAGTTCGGACTTTTACAAACGAGATTTGGTAAATCTTAGGATAAGCAATCAGTGTTAGTAAAAGTCCAAAAATGTTTACCAATGTTATTAATTATTATTATTATTTAAGTTTATTAGGTAAGTACTACAACTACATCAATGACTAATATATTAAATACACACATTTATATTATTGTTATATATTATGACAACAAATTTATATAATTATTACATAATATTATTACTGTAGTGTTAGTATATTATTTTATTATTATTATTATTATTAAGTACTAATGCAAACATTGACATATTAAATGCACTAGGTGACATCTTGAGTTGTTTTCAATCTATTCAATCTATAATCAATCTATTATTAAACCTGTTCCGTATCATAAACTAAATTGTATGTGTAAACAGTATTAAGTAGGAACAACTTTTATCACATACTTAACCTTTTTGGCTAATTTATTGATTTTTTTGTGATTCTATTGATAGTGATTTGATTATATGAGTATATAGTCTTCCATTATCATGATGTATTGATGTATATGAAAGTCGAAATGAAAATTCCCAAAGTACTTAAATAATAATAATTATGATAGTTAAGATAAAAGCCGATCGCAGTTTAGTTTGTCATAATATATAACAGTAATATAAATGTGTGTATTTAATACCTGCCTAATATACTTAAATGATAATAATAATTAATAACTTTGGTAAAAATGTTTGGACTTTTACTAACACTGATTGTTTATCCTAAGATTTACCAAATCTCGTTTTGTAAAAGTCCGAACTACAAAAATCATTCGGGATTTGACCAAAAGATGTTGTGTATCCTAGGATTTACCGAAATCAATTGGTAAATGTCCGAAATTCTGACATTTATCAACAGTAGTCGGTGAAACCTAGGATTTACCGGTAAATCCTAGGTTTAACCGGTATTTGTTTTTTTACCGTAACATAATATATATATATATATATAAATATATTGATACAGTATTTCCATCGCCCATTTATTCCTCCAATTTCAAAATTTATGATTTCCGTTTTCTCCAATGTTTATCTGCGTTGATAAATTAATATACTTATATTACATATTTTTTCGAGAAGTTTTCAATTGTTATGTACTTATATAAGAGTGTAATAAATAATCGGTATTATAGTTTATGTATGTTATACGTTGTGTAAAGAACAAAACAATTATAAACTATATTTAAATTTTAAATCGTTAAGTTGTAGCTTAAAATAATTTTACATAGTTTATAAGACAATGTTTAACATTAAATGTTATATTAAGTTAATTTATAACTTAAATCGGAAAAGAGTACAAAGATTATACAAAATATTTTTTTTTGTTTTTTTGCAATATCTTCTAGAAAAATAATAACAAGTAATAGTCATAGTATCAAAAACGTTTTTATATTATATAATACAGAATTATTTTTTAAATTTATTTAGCATAATTAAATTTTAAATATTTATGTATGTAATACAATATATTTTTATTTTTAAAATCACTTATCGCTTTACAAGTTTTAGTAAATATTATTAAAGAGGATTTATTTTTTGGAGCATTTAGAATATTTAAATTAGGTAATACTATTTATTTCATTCTACGCTTCTGTCTGGAAATTTTCAATTCATTTTTGTTTTATATGTCGCTTAAGGTTGGCGCTCATCAAATGTTTGTTTAAATTTCGAATGCAAAAATTATTAGTACCGCTTTGACATTAACTTTCCGTCATGCATACCCATATTTTTGAAAGAAAGATTGAATTTTCAAGTATAATACCATAGTAGAAATTATTATAAGTGCTAAATAAATAATCATCGTACATTGTGAGTATACACTATACATAATTTTGTCTGGAATATCTGAAATTAAATCAAATTCATTATAATCGCAAACAACTTCTGGATTTATATACATCAATTAAAATGTATGCTTTACCCAATTATTTTGTTAGTGTGCTTCAAACTAAGTTCTTGAATTTAATGACTGAATTTAATAAAATTTACAAACTAGCATGTAGCATAAATTATGCTATACTAATTGAACTGAGTTATGAATAGCTATATCAAAGACATTCGTTACACTTTTGGAATTTAATAATTAATATTTAATTATGTTTATCGTTAGGTTAGGTTACTAAAATTGTACATTTAGAACAGGTAAAGCCAACAGCGGTTGGGCCACTATTTTTCATTGATGAATCCGAAGATTGACTCACTATATTTTAATAAAATATTATATGAATATATTATGATATATACCTAATTTTATGATTTGTATACCATTGAAGTGCACACAAAACTTAATTCAAAAACGTGCCTTATCAAAAAGTAATAATTTATCCAATATTAAATATTCTAAATAATCATAGTAATCATGTTGTCCATGTGATCACCTATAATTTTATACTTATGAATTAAATATGTTTATTCGTATTGTAATGAATATATTATATTATATATCCATATAATTTTTATTAGAGTTCTGTGACCCAATATCCAGATAATAAAAAAGTAATGCACTAGCTAAGGGAATACCGGTGGTGTCATGCCCCCAACTATATTAGTAAATTGTTTTATCATTTGTAAAAAAAATAATATGACGTGCAGGTTACCTTGTTACCCGTGTAGGTCACCTTGGATGTATTATAATGGTCTCGTTGATCGCGGTTTTGTTCTCTGCACTACAACTTATTTAGAACCTAACCACTTTGAATAACGAGAGAATTACAATCTTGATGGAAAAAAACAATAAACAATAAATTAATTTACCATCTATTATTAAAACCTATTTATTCCATAGTTATTATTATTAATAATAATTCACAGTTGTAGAAGGTGATTGTGTAAAATAATATGCTTAAAATTAAGATTAATTTGCATATTAATGTATTAATTAATTATTTAATATGTTTCCCATCAATATTAAATAATTATAAGCAATAATAAATTTAAAAAAAATATAAACCTCAAAAAACGATTCGTGTTTAAATTCACCGGTATTCCTCTTTGTCCGTAACATATATGATACGTAAGCTATGAATATTTTGAACAACCCGTGTTAAATATAACAAATAATTATCTTTCTTTGACTTTTATTTGATTTTGAAGAAATATAGTTTCAACAACTTAGGTTATTAGTCAAACATTAATTTTTACATGCTATTTTTCTTAAGATTAGATGTTACATAATATATATACAAGTATAGGTATACAAGTTTTTAAATTACAATTTTTTAATGATATTAGTGGCACTTAAAAATGCTATTATTTTCAGAGTTTGACTTTCACCCAGCGCTTCTATCATGATGGTAGGTGGCATGTTAACTTTTATTAATTGTTTTATAATGTTTTGACCCTGGCAGGTAATTTTGGTGTTGGCGAAAAATAAAATAAGGACTTTTTTAGTATAATTACTATAATCAGAAGCCCATAGGGACCAGTTCTAATATATAACTGTAATATCCAATTGGTTTTTAAAATTATGGAGTTATAAAACTTTATAAAAAGTAATAGCTAATAATGGATTTATATTAGCCTTAGAAGTTATTATATCTATCGCATAATTTTAGTTCATGGTTAAAAATGTATAACATAACATAATATCTTTCATTCTTTCATATTTTATGATTATTAAAATTATTTCTTTACAATTATTCCTTATGGTTTTTTTTTTAAACATAATACACATTAAAAAAACGTTCAGTTAACACGTCTTGTCCGTCGATGGTTTTGTCACGATATAGGTAATATTTATTGTTTATTTTTCATTACAAGCATTACAGACAACATAGTATTGTATATAATTTACTAGCTACTATAGTGCTACTACTACTAAAAAAATACAAATCATAGCATCCAAACCAAAAATCAGTTACTCAATATAATATAAGGTACCTACATTACCTAGCATCTCAATTATGTTGTTCATTCTCAAGTTCTATATAGGTACATATTAGTATATAATATATTTTATAAAACTTTATTTTCTGAAACATAAAAAAAAAAAAATACCAATGTTGGTATAAGCTATTATATCACTAGTATTAATAATGTATTATAAATGTATTTACATTGATACAATGATACTTAGGTACCTATATTGTTTTTCTTATTCCATATCGAAGGGTGTGATACAACATAAAGACATTAGATAGGTGATGAAATTAATACACCTATTATATATACCATTTGTCGACGGAAATCGTTCGAATAATGACGATCGCCATAATAATAGAGTAGGATTTAATTATTATTGTAATCTACTTTTATAATTGCTGCACTGTCGTAGATACATAATCGTCAAATCTTCGATTCCGCCATTACAATTCAGAACAATAAGATATAACGCATGGCCTTATTAATGATTATGTTTTCCCGTTGTTGAGTGTCATTGGATAATTACGGTTTAAATAACAACTTATTGCTACTATGATTATTAATAATAAGCGCGTTTCAAATAATAGGTTAAGTATGGAATTTATAATACATTCAAAATCAAAATTGAAGTTTTTAGGTATATAATAAACATGATAAATTAAATAAAAAAAAACAGCAAACAATTTATTCATTCTTACTTATGTTTGAAAATACCTAAGCACTTTGACCTTATGTATCAAACAAAACGTAATGCGTAAGTCTTTTTTTCATTTAACTATCGTTAGATATAAATATACGAAAAAAATCTAAGTTGAATAAAAATATATGAATAAATATAAATTAGCGTGTAAACGTTATTTTTTGTAAATAATATTTTTCCCCCTTGATTTGATGCTTTTTGTTTAGAAATATGTAAGTATTAAAATACATGATTTTATACCAATCACAAAAATAAAAAAAATAGAGGGAAAATAAAAAATATTGTTTTCACAGGTTTAAACAAATATTTAATAATAATTATATGTATACACAGTGTTTGGAAAGAAAGCATTTAATTATATACAAACATGAACTATTTTGTTTCTTTTATTATTTAATAATAAGAAAGTTATATTTTTAACCATCACTTTCAACTTGCCGACAATTTTTATTTTTAATAAACATAATAATTGTAAAAAAGGTATATGCCATATTTCTTCCAATTATAATAGTAATTAAATAATAATATGTAACCAGGAATGGCAACTGGCAACCAAATAATAAAAAATAAATTCTCTATCTGAAATACCAATTTAGTGAATTATTAGAGTTATAAGAATAAGCTTTAAACATCCTAGTCTCAAGGAATTGATTGATATAATTTTTTTTTAAAACGGTCCAATAATTTTTGAGTATTTGCTTCGGATAAACCAATATCCAATTTTAGCTGTATAATTCATTAAAAAAATGAAAAAATATAAAAAATAAGTATACAACACTCTAATTATAGGTGTGTCTGGATCTTGGTGTATTTCAGTTCAGTTAAATTTGCGACGCTAAACCTCGTTTTGTGAACTAATTTGACCAAGATAGACAATTCGTGATTTGGATCTATATCCAATTAACACTTGGATTTAGTATAAATCGAACATGGTTTAAACTAGGTAATATCTAAATTTTCTTGACATTTCTAAAAACGATTTGAAATTTTCGAACAGTTAATTAATTAATGTTTAAGTACCTATATGAATTACATTTAACTCTTATATATGTTTTAAGATATAACATCTTTATTCGAAACCATAAACGTAACGATTTGATGTATGCTTATTGCTTATACCTCATCTACCCAAGTAACCAATGGCAACAATTTATATACAAAAAAATAATAATTTCTACAAATCATATTTATCTGTAATCTGAGATCAATAGCAACCATACGTAAAAGAATAATTCATTGTGAATCTCAACACCTCTATTTGAGCAACTCTCCGTGTTGGACCTTCCCAATTATAAATCTAAACAACTAAAGTTCCTACACATTACACACAGAACATTTAATGAAAATTGTTCTAGTCTAACCAACTGTGTACCTACGATGCGATGCTTCGTGGCGACGCTAGCAAAGCTCGCATGTGTAGAAAAAGAAATGGCGCAAACAGGCGTAGCTACGTCTGATGTGCCTTTAAAATAAAGAATACATTTTGTTAAAAAAATCAGACTATGTTGTTTTTGATTGGAATGTTGATTTCCTTTAATAAATCATCTTTTTAAATTTCATGATTATTAAATAGACAAAATAATTTCGATAATTCTCACCTGCTAGTCATCTCACGACGAATCTATCTTTTTATTTTATTTAAAAAAAATAAAATAAAAGAGAAAGACGTCCTACAGGGTGAGCTGGCTTTAATTTTATTATATAATATATTATACAATATAATATAATATTATACAATTTTAAATATGACCAATTTTAACTTGTATTTGATTTCGCTTAATTATTTTTATTTGAAACAAAGTAACAAACATCTAAGTCCAACGAACCCTTTAGAAAATCATACTATTTCTAAAAAAAAATCATAATAATAATTAAATAAGACGATTTAAACGTTATACGAGGCATGAGAGTTTTTCTTGTAACAAAAAATGTGATTTTGAATTTTTGGTTAGTGGTGCCATAGTTCAGAGGTATTCAAACTTTTTAAACACGCGGCTCCTTTAGGTGTTCACAATATTTTTACGGCTCCCAAATTATTATGAAAAAATTGAAACAACACAAGGATACAATATGGGAAATATGTTATATGGGTGATAATAACAGTGACTTTAGCACTAGAAATTAAACTTCAAATGGTCGGATAGTAAGGTGTGAATAATATATATAATAATTATATAAGGCCTAGATATGATGTTGGTTTTCGGTGCTTTTACGCGGCTCTCTTTGCAAACTCTCGCGATGCCCCTGGGAGCCGCGACGCACAGTTTGAATGCCTCTGTCATAGTTAACATGTGTGTGGCTTCAGATATCCAAAACCTCACGATTTATTATTTACGATAGTCATAATGGCCACAGGTATTGACGGATTGCATATTACATAAATATTTTGCTTATCAAATCAACACGAGCCTTAAATTGATTTTGCGTACGCTTTAACTGAACCGCAATACTTTGGACAATCGTGCGTGTCAGAGGTGCGATACTATTTTAATAAATTGTACTTTATATAACTAAGCTTAGATGATTTTGTCAGGAAAACTTCATAATTAATTAAAAAAAAAAAAAACTATTTTAATTTACATATTTGTATGACCCTCTCTCTCACCGCTTATTTTTATTTTTAGCCACAATAACCACCATAGCGTACAATCAACTATACTATTTTTTATGTTTGTCAAACGTTTATATTGCATTATTTCTAATAGATGGCGAACAGTGGAGATATCCCAGATTCCAGCAAAAACTATTCCATATCCGACACCGACTACAACAATGATGACAAAACCAACAACGCTGCTTACTCTTTCTCAGCAAGCCAGTCACTAAATCAAAATTATGGCGATTCTTTAAAAAGCATACATGAAGATCATAACTATCATCGTCAGTCCGGACATGACTCACAAGACAATCTCTATTTGGTGTTTCACATTCAGGGTGATAATGGGGCCAACAATAATGCAGAAAATACTGAAACAATTGAAGACAATTCTATGATAAGTAGCGAATATAATGACGAGAGCTGCGACTATATCAGAGAATTGGGCATCGAAGATGATGACGACGTTGACGGCAATACAAACGATAGCAATGAAGTCTTAGGTGAGATTGCAGACGATACCAACGACGATATGCAACCAAATCGTTTATCTATTTTTCAGAACAATCGAATCTTTACATTTATTATATATTACGCAAAGCGTTTGATTTAGCTGTACCAAAACGTAATTAAGAGTAATGATAACAAAAATCGTACAGTATAGTATAACAACATATATGTTCGTATATGTACGGCATTCACTGGTGCCACCACTACGTTAGTAATTTATTTTAGTATAATAAGAACCCCGTAGTTTAAAATTAATATTAAGAAACCCGCACGTTTGATCTATGCTTTTATACCATTTAACACGATAAACACGTGTATAGCATACTAATATATTTCCCGCAATTAGCGCCAATAATTAAGAGACGAGACTCAAAGCACTTTGATTAAATGAGATTAGAAGCTGTAACTACGCAACCAGTTTTTTATAATCATTCACAGTTGATTTTTTTTATGACAGACTAATCAGACTATGGTTTATGTATACCAAGGTCAATAATAAATAATTTTAAAATAAACCTTTACCTATTACGTAAGAATTTTCTCGCCATTTTAATTAACTATAGAGAAGAAAATCAAGATAGAAAATACAGGAAATAAGATAGGTAGTCTAAATTTTGTAATTTTTCGCGATTATAACGTGCCAAGATTACCTTTAATATTTCGAAAATGATTCGTAGCACAAGCAAATAGTAATAAGAAATTAGGCATGTGCGTGCAACTATTTCTTATCACACCTACTTGAAATAGGTATATGAATTATTATGTATATAATACGTAATACTATGTACCAACACTTAATTTTCGCATTTTACCCGTAAATTTAATATACGGAAATCCGTTAAAAGTATAAACGACAAAATAATTGATAAAGTATAACAAAAATATTCACTGCAATCAAACTGGTACTTGCTGCAAGGAGAAAATGCTTTACTACATAATCTATATATATATATATACTATATATAGTCTCGAATTCTACATTTATCAAACAAAATGTGTGCTTTGATTTTCAGTTCCTTATTTTTTGAAGTAAAAACTTTTTATTGAATAATTTTTATCATTTTATCATAATATTGTAATAGGTATGTAGACTTAATCATAAATTAGTACATCGTATTATTATAATTAATTAACTACCAACATAATATTATATTTATTATACTCGGACGATTCGGTGAAAGTAATCTGTTTTGAATTCAACCAATTATCGTGTATTAGCATATTATAATATTTGATTTCATCGTTTGTAATAATTGTTAACAATCATTATTTAAAGTTTGGTACTTATATACTATTATAATATTTTTAAACTAGCTTTCTAGTCTCATTATTCTGAAAATCAGTTCTAGTATAAACATAAACTTGATATTAATAGCTAGTTTTGATTAAATCTATAAAATGGTAGGCACATGAAATAGAATTAATGAATTAGATTTCTTCTTTTTTTTTTAAATTTGTTTATTTAAAATATTTACACCCATACAGTGGGTAGTGTGTACAATAAGCAAATGAGTGAAATCTTGCGAGGCAATGAATAAATAACAATGAACAGACGTTTCTCATGATAAAAACATGACATTTACCAGATTTAAAAAATAATTTTTAATTTATCGGGAAATTACATTGTCATCAATTGATAAATAATATTAACAAATGTTTTAGATTAACCTAAATTCAATGAATATCAAAATATATTATCAATGTTATTATTGATCTGATTTTTTCGGTATCTTATTAGTCAATGTATTAGAGTATAGGTACGTGGACGTACCTACCTACAGACATGTCAGTATAAATAATATGTACCTAAACTATTTATTATTATTCATTTTTTGATTGATTAATTAACAATGTCATGTAAGAATACGACAAATATGTGTCTTTATGGTATATGATATGTATAAAAATTTGTTTAAAGCCAAAGTTGCTTCTTCTCCATTTGATTTATATCTCTGTCAGCTTTGTTCGGGGTCTCGCTACAACACACGATAATTAAAAAAATTATTAAGTAAAATAAAATTATCAGTAATAATATTGTATCTTTACTTCTAGAAGACGTGACGCGACGTCTTTATCACGTATGTTTTCAAAAATTATTATTCATACAAATTTTATTTCAAAATGTTTTTATATACCTAGTTGTATTAATTGGAACTTTATTATTTACGAGATTCTATTGACAGTAATTTTTATTTCATATTTTTGATTTTAATGAGTTAACTAACCAATTTTTGTTTAACTTATTTTGAAAATTGGTGTTATTATTTTAAAGTCCATATAATATGATACAATTGTGCAATATGATACAATTAAACGATTGTTCAGTTAAAATAAAATTGTGAAACTATACCGTTATTATTTTCAATTAAATCTAACTCTGAATATGTAAGAAAAAATTACATTATTTATTTAATAAGTCTCGTGCCCAGAGGTACCCAACGCACATATAAATTAATTACTACGATTTAAAATTAAAATGAAATAATTTTCATTTGTAAACAATATTTTACAATAAATTAATCGATGACCTAATTATTATTCAATTTTATTATTCGACAAAATACTAGTTGCGTCCCCCAAAACCCAAACTATCTACCTACAAAACTATTTTTCTTGAGTTATTTTTGCGATATATCCTAATTGTGGCCTGATTATATAATATGTGCATATTTAAAATATCTATATAATAAGTTTTTTTTTTTTTTGTAAGCGGAGCCCGCAGCAACATATTATGTCATTGGGTGTGGGGTGGTATGGTAAGAATTATTTTTGTGTATTTGTTTGTAGGTTTTTAAGTGGAGTAGGGTTGTAACAAGTGTTTGTGTATTTGTGGCAAGGATATGTTGCTAAAAATCCCGGGTGGTCCATCCAGGAGCTAGCATCTGCGGATGGTACGTACGCTCAGTGCGTTTCTGCAGATTGAGCGTACGACCGCGTCTCACCAAGCCACAAATATAATGATGTTATTGTCCCTCGTTCGATAATAACGACAGCCAGCAATCATAATAATATAGTTTTTAAAATATTTAGAATATTTAAGATTTTTGTTTCGCTTACCATTTTTGAATCCTTACGATGTTACTTCGACCAATAAATAAAAAAATAGAACATTGATTGTCAGAGTAGAGATTTTAAAACATTTTTGCAGTAAAATACTAAAGAAATGGCAGTTAGTAATTGGAAAATAATGAACTACTGAAGTTTAAAATTTAATTTCACAGATTTTGCAATTTTTTTAGATTGTAATTCATTATCTTAGATATTTTGGCATTTTAACCTGTTTTTTAATCGAAATTGGTAATATTTGTTTAAATAAACCTTTTTTTTATTATTGTCTTATTTTAAAAGTATATTATATAGGTTAAGTAAATATATCGACTATATATTCGAATACGTATCGAGTGCTGCTTGCGTTATTCATAATTTCGTATTATTTTGTTCTAATTGTCATTATAACGGCTGTGATGATTATTATGTTAAAATCAGTGTACTGTGTATACTGAATTAACTCGTGTACTTGTAATGCATTAATGAAGTGTTTTGAATTATTGGACATGTAGTTACTATTACTAATTCGTATTCAACTTTGGCGATTATTGAAATAATTGCATATATATCGATATTTCAAGTAATATTATAGCGCCTATATGCAGCTTTAATGATTTTAATATTCCAACCTTGCTGATTAAATTCACAACAGTGGTTAAAAGCATATAGGTATTTCTGTCTAAATATATGTCTAGTTTAATACTTTATGCATTTCTATATTAAATACAATATTTTTTTTAAGACCTACCATATTAAAAGAATTCATTTTTTATGCATAAGTTTTTATTAAATCTTATTGGAGTAATTAAACCTTAAGTCAGGACCCTAAAAAAAGGGAGGCACAGTGATTTCTGTGGTCTCCGAATCCCGAGAAAAAAAACCTATATATACATATATCCATTAGCATTATTAATTTAATTTAGAAAAACAATACTTATGAGTCGTGTCACCTTAGTCAACAAAAATATAATTTCATACTACAAAATTTTGAGTTAAAATATGTGTGTATTTTAATTAAATTTCGTAAAACCAGACCACTTATTAGTGTCTATAGGCGGGTCCTGGGTGGGCCCACTTTCGGACTTGTGACGTGAGCTATTTTTGTTTTGCAAAACAAAAAGAAAAATTCCAAGATTAATGTGACTATTTGATTAATTGTAAGTATAAAAAAATGTTGTGAAACCAATATAATATAAGATACTTTTCTTAAAAATTAAAATTGCATGTCAGACTTTATATTAAAACTTTAAAATTATTAATAAAATATACTAGTTGAAAAAATCATGCCCATGTGTCTCTATTTATCCATATCAATAGAAATAAAATTAATTAGTTCTTCAATTTTAACAGTAAAATGTCTAAGGCTATACTAGGATCTAATTTGATTATTATTATTAGGTTAAAAAAAAACCTGTACCACAATTCGTATGTACCCCGAAAAAACTCAAACCTCAATTTGGTCAAAAATTTTCCTGCGGGACGCAACATATAAAAAACTATGATAAAAATTCAATTTCTTAAAATACAAATCAAAAACTCATATTTTGCCGCTAACAACAAGTGTTTGAAATCAATTCACATATTATGTACCTAATAGTCGGTAAGAGTTTGAGACATTTAGATAGTTACTAGTTTAATAACATGTACTTAGCTACATTTGTGCAATCACACATTATACATATACTAATTAATATAATGAATATTTATTAAATGTATCTATAACGTATGTTTCAAGTACCTACCTATACTTAGTACAATTAAGTTAATCTAAACTAATCACAACAAACAACTATCATTAGAATATAATTTAGTAGATGTGTATAGTAAATATTGTTATTTCTATAATGTTCGATTATTATTAATATATTCCAAGTTCTATTAAAACTTTAAAAAATATTAAGGTTTTTATTTTATAATTTCTTTAATTTTAAGTAAAATTTGAATTGTCGAAAGTCCGTTATATTATATTATATATCGTATTATATTCGTTCAAATATTTAGCATTAAGATTTATTGAATTAATTTCAATTATTATACAGTCATATGTATGTGAATTAATATAATAATAAAATATGTGTTTGAGTGAAGTATGCTATATAACATTTTTTTTTCAAACATTAAATTTTATATTCCTGTTCTATAGTACCTATGTTCGCGCCGGGTATACGGTAACAATAATAGAACGTGACGCCCGGTCACTAAAATACTTCGTACGCTGTACTCACACACCGACCGACTTATGTAAATTTGTGTGTAATATGTATTATAACTCAACTAGAATTGGTTGGGTTCGCCGCGCAAATACTAGTGAGCTATGTAGTGTGGTGGTGTGTTAGGTGTGTATATGTGTGAGTTTGTTTATAGATAATTAATAATAATAAAAATGGTAACACGGTTTTTGGTAATAGTTGCTGTTGCTGTATAAAGCCGGGATCCCACGACTCGTGTATTTGACGAATATTCGGTATTTGTGGATACTCGCCAAGTAGTGGGAATGGAGTATCTACTTGTACGAATATTCGGTATTCGGTATTCGTTATTCGTCATTCGCCACCTTCCCGCGGATTGTCGGTAAATGTGACACGAGTCAAAGAGAATTTAATTACCAAAATAGATCTTATTATATTATTATAATATTATATCTTATTATTCTAGTATTCGTGGATATTCGTTAAATGTACGAGTTGTGGGAATGGTCTACTTGGCTATTCGTATAACTTGCCGATTATTTGAGTATTCGTCAAATACACGAGTCGTGGGATCCCGGCTTAATACACAATAGTAATAATAATAACACAAATATATGATAAACTCACAGCAACACAAATGTATAAAAGATATGATATTAATAAATCACAGCCCTTATGGCTAAGTAATATAAATATAATAATGCAAATGTGCAGCCCTTGCGGTTGACAATACAAATATAATAAATTGGCCCTTCTGGCCCAACTGAGTAAAGGGACCTATAATAAAGAGCTCGGCCCTTATGGCACGAACAGACCAGATAATAATAAACACAGCTATTAGAACTGATGCTCGTGTAGAAATAATTAATATAAATATAAATAATGCACGGCCCTTGTGGCCAATAGAATATAAAATAATATATACGGCCCTTGTGGCACGACAGTTATGACAATATAACATCATATTATAATATAATATATATATTAAAATATATATATATAATATAGCCCTTTTGGTTCAACAGCTAAATAAGTATAATAAGAACAGTAATTATATAGTAATATACGGCCCTTTTGATACGACAGAACAATTATAAATAAGTAGCCTTTCTGGCCTAACAATATAATATAATAATAATAATAGTAAAAACTCACAGTTCGTGGAGCACAGACTGGCCAGCTGGTCCTGTACTAAAATATGAACATAATACGCATAAATGCCAAAAAAATAATAGGTTTAATAAGTATTGCCCTTATGGCTCATAATAATAATAACAAATATAAAATATTATGAACAGATGTATAATGTGATTGAGCCTGGTCACTGGCACGACAAAAAATATAATATTGATACAGTGGCGCAACCAGGATTTATTCAAGGAGGGGGTCCAAAAAAATGTATTTAACTACTGTTTTTATGCCCTTTTCCTGAGTATATACATACATTTCATTTCTTAATAAACACAATTTGCCGGGTTTAAGACCAATAAAAAAAACACACAATTATATTATTTACATTTTTAAATTTATATTTACAATGTATGTCAATTAATTATTATTATTATGCCAATTAAATTATGGTATAGTCATAACTCATAAGTCTTATTAGGTATTTAAAGTGTAAAATCCAAGCGCCGTTTTTCTTCAGTTAATATATTGATAACGTTTCGATAAGTTTCGATGAACATTTCACGGAAACTTTTAAAAATAAAAATAAAACTATGACATAAGCCAAGGGGGAGGGTCCGGACCCGGGGTCCACCCCCCTGGGTTCGCCACTGTATTGATACATTTACTACTAGAGTAAAAAATAAAACAATAAGTATAATATTAATTTTACGTGCATCGGTGTTTGCGCTATGACGTACGGTACAGGAAGACAAAAGTGTCATGGCGGCCGTGTTAACGAAGCTCGCCTAGCCAGCGCGGCGGCGCGGCGGCGTTAGAGATAATAAATATTATAATAATAATTGCCACATTGTTATATAATACACGGAACAGATAAAAATTAAACATAAATAACAATAATAAAATTCACAGGTACATTGTGTCTGCTGGTGTGTGTGTGTTTGTGACCCGGCATACCTACGGCTAACGTGCCGTCGTGGCGGCGACAACATATATACATATGCAGTGTAATAAGGTTAACTTGGATTAAGGTAAATAAAAAGAGCATTATACATATAGGTACCAATTAGACTATACATAACCTATAAATCCTACTTACTAGATTCTACTATTAGTATTTTTAATTTATTCTAATTTGATAGGTACATAAAATACGTTTTTAGGAACGATGGCTGTTAACTATATTATTTAACATTATGTAGGAAAAATGTGAGATTTAACACACGTGATGATCAATCGAATTCGGCGGAGAAATAAATTAAGCAATTACACGATTTCAGAATATTTATTATTCTATTTATAATTATAATATATTAATATTATTAACAAATTATTTCCTTTTTTTCGTTGATTTATAATTTGTTTCTAAGGACGCTTTTACTTGTGTAGTACATCAAAATCCTATAATATCATAAGAATATAATACATTTGTATTATAGGTACCTACCATATTTCATTTTATACCTCCCCAGACGCTAAAACCTCCCGCAATCACCACTTCATCACTATAAATACATGTGGTTGAAGTCCCACACTTTTTTGTCCGTTTTGTATGAAGTTTGAATAAACATAATCAATTGTTCGAATTATAGAGTTTGCGCGCATATATTGATACAAGGTTATATGCGTGACAAATCATTTGTTGTATGTTTCGGGGAAAAACGGTCATCGTTCATCGACGTTTAAAATATATTTCGACCTTTCGACTCCTTTAATATCTACCATTGTTATAATGATAAACTTTAAGGACCTAAATAATAAATATATATTGTATAGGACCTTAAAGAATATATTATGTCATTGCATTATCTGGCACCGGCATACAAACGATCAGCAGGATGTGTCTCAACACTAAGCCTACCCATGAGTCATGACCCTCTTCAAACAGTATATTATCATGAAAGAATATTCATTATTATTGCATTCCACAAAGCAGCACACCGATCTCACATTATACGTATTTGACAATGCGGCGTCAGAGAATGTTTTTTTCATTATTTACTAATGTAAGCCATAGATATAATACATATGTATATAGTAAATATTCGATTCGATACGGCCTCATCAGTTTTGCAGCTGAATATTGAGTGCATTTTTTCACGTTTACGTCGATTCTATACACGTATGTAATAATAATATTATTATTTAATATAAATATTATATATTTATAATATATAATATTATAATAGTAGTATAATATATTATTATAATATAATTAATATTATATTATAATAGTTTATGTACCTAGTCAATCAGTTTTGGACAGTATTTATGTTTAAACTTTTACAATTTTTTACAATATTACAGAATATTATTCGATCGTTGAGCCATATCAAACATAGGCAACAGTCGTGTATATATTCTATCGACGGTTGTATTCGGTTAAGACTCTTCTGTATCAGTGGCATATACAAGGGATGAGGTGAGGGTTAGATACCCTCCCATTGATTTTTTTTTGTTTTTGTTTAAATTATGTAGGATACACTATAATGTAATATTTTGTCATATTATTATATATTTGTGTTTGATGACAGAGGTTTTATCCTTATACATCAAACTAACAGGGACGATAGCCAATACCATGTGTAATCTAATGGTATAAGTTACAAAACGATCACATAATTTTTACATTTTAAATTCATTTTCAAGTCTAAAATTTGCAATGAAAGCCGGATGATTCCTCGTATGTACCTACTCGATTAAACTCCAGCCATCTTCTATTGTACTACGGGCTTCTCAAGTGTTAAACATAAAATTTTCAGGGTTGATAATCCACAACATGCCTTAATAAAATTGTGAGGGTATCGGATCGATAGCGTTGTTCTACGAATTTTAATGAATTTTTATATAAACGGGAATCGTCAAACCAGGGTAAGGTATACACATTACACACCAATACACCATACACTGAGTCTTTATATTATTTAATAATTTACAATTTGGGAGAATATTTATACGCGAATATCTCGCTAAATACTGATCTTAGAGGGGGGAATTGATTTTCCGACTATCCCCTCCCATAAAGCGATTTTGATTTTTTTAGCCCACTTTTCAGAAATCATGTCTATGCCACTGTTCTGTACCTAATTGTAGATACCTGATTAAAAAAACACAATTAAATGAAAATGTATAATACGTTTTGATTTGGAAGTAGAAATAATGTCATTTAATATCAATCTACAAATGAAGTGGACGCTTAGTTTTAAATGAAAACGGGAAGATTTTTTATAATTTGCCATTTGGTATTGTATTTAAATTATAAATCTTTCGTGTATGAAAAACGTGTTCTAATTATCTATCAATCTATACTTTCCAACGTCTTTTAATGCTTATCTATTATCTTTTATACTACGACCATAATACAGATATGACTATATGAGATATGTAGTATGCGATCGCATAAGTCCCAAGGTCCTTACTTCTTGGTCATATATTTATATTTATTTATTAACGGGTGGAGCCCTATAAAACAGTTTCTCATTATAAATTTATAATTAAATAACTACACACATGGATTTAACAAGATAATAATAAAAATAATTACATATGAATAATGGTAAGTAATTAGAATAATTAAGTAGTAACAACTAATTTTACCATTATTGATAAATGGGGCTTTCATTGGCCAACCTCATCATGTAGTATAAACGACTATTTCTCCGATAATTTGTAGTGTGTACAGGAACTACGAAAGGAACGTGGTGTCTGGTAATACGTGAAGGAACTTTAATATTGACCGATGAAAGAAGTGAGGGAGCATCAATACGACCATCCATCAGTTTATTCAGAAACTTTATGCTAGCGTTATATTGGCTTGACTTGTGTATTTCACAATCACGCATGTCATATATTATGTAGGAATGTAGGCGATAAAGTCATTGGAGAGCGTAGTAACTGGTTTTTGGACTAATGAGTGAAAAACAATCGACAGTCTGCCACTTCCCCTAAAAAACTTATCCAAATTATGTCGGATATAATATCATCACGTGTTATAATAATTAAACCATCATTCTCTCGATGTACCGCTATTTGTGACGCAATAATAGTGAGCTTTTATCAAATACTATAATAATATTATGATGAGTGGAAAATGATTAGTTTTAGGTAGGTGTAAAATTTGAGGGGGTTAAGGGGGCTATTACCCGTAAATTACTTAGGTATATTTTTAGATTCTGAGCGGAGCGATGGATGTATTGATTTTACCAAGATGTCTGTTTTTTTTCTGTCTGTCATCACTTTGTAGGGCAGTAAAAGTGCTCACATTTTTGACTTCAGTACCTCGTTCGATCAGAAAGTGAATCTAGTTGGTACTCTGGGGGGTTAATAATAAAAAATTCTTAATATTTTTCTAAATAATCGGGATAAACTAACTAAAATTTAAGAGAAAAACGGTAAATTTTACGCACAATCAGTTTTCGATAAAGTCAATTTTGGTTTTTGATGTAACTTTAAAACAAATGATTATAGATACATGGAATTTTCACCGAATGTTTATTTAAGTATATTCTATCCACCATGCAATTTTCAAAAAATTTCGACTTAAGTTGAACTATTCATAGGTATTTGCAATTTTCAATCATTATTAGTTTATTTCAAATTAATATCAATAAAAATGTATTTGTTGGGTAGGGAAGCTTGAAAATAATACAAGGTTCCATAACATATTGTTACAATAGCAGTTAAAAAATAAAATAAATTCATTGTCACAATTTTTTTTTATAAGCATTCAAAGTTTGAATTTTGACAAAATACGTAAAAATGACAAAATTTCGCAAATTATTTTAAGCTAGAAATTCGTAAAAAAATGTATTTTTAAACCTAAGATTTGGAAATTTATCCTATAATATATCCTATATAGATAAACCGTCACCGCTCAGAATCGTTTTTCGTATACAATGATATAATACCATTGGATTCAAATTTAATTCTAACCATTACAGTAACCCACTTGTAACTTACTGCACAGCAGAGCGACATCCACGATTTACCCGCTTTAAAAATAATATATATCGTGTACCCGATAGTTATAATATTATAAGCTAAAGCCTCCTCTATAGCATTTTTTTAGTTTATATGTAGATATTAAAATCTGTATGATGCTTGGCGCTAGCTAAGATCATAATAAACATCATAAAATAATAAAATTGAACTCATAATCTACTTACAAATTTAAATAGCCTAAAAACTGATCAAGAGTGACAAGAGTACACATATAACATTCTAACATAAAAGTTTGATAATAGGTCAATCTACTCCAATATTAAAAGATTCAAAACTAATGAACTAAAATTTGACATATTTTACGTGTATTTATAATTATGCAGGTTAACGGTGACATCCTAACTATTATTAAAATAATAATAAATTTATATCAAATATACCCTTAGTTCTTATTTTTGATCAAAATTGTACAGATTTGTATATTATCATTATAATATAATTATTTCAGCATTCGGTATTTGATATAATTAATATGCAATGCCCTGATAAAATGGATGACTTTATTCTAACTTGATATACGATTACGCCGAATAATTAAATAATTAATTCGTTAATCCAGCCAATATTTGTATTTATCAATCATTAGAATTATGTCTAATTTGTAAGATAACTTATTTCTTCAATGATCTATATCACACTTTTATTTTAATTAATAAAAATAATATATAGATAGATAGAAATAAGAGAATAATATAGAAAGAGAGTATTATTTTACGCACAATTCGAATGTGTGTGCCTTTGATAAGAATAATATTGCCTCCTGGCACGGGGGTCTATATGCGCCACCGTCATATTATGTGATCGCGTGGCCATTTTAAATCCATCGGTGCGTCTGAAACGCAACGGGACGGTTAGGTACCTTATTTAAGCAGGCGTACCGAGCTTTGCAGTGACAATTCAAAACGTGGCGCCGGTCGACTAGCTACAACGTCACTGCTTCTGTGCGCAACAGTCAAAGAATCGACTTATCCGTAACCGTATAGGTAAGCAATGCAATATTATTTTATAACATAAATGTGTTTTTAGAAAAAAAATATTGTTTATATTATGTTTAATTTGCGTTTTTCTGGTTTTAAATATTCATAAATAAATAACCCATATTTGTCAATTTATTTTCAACTACGAAGTCTTTTTTTAGTTTTTTTCAACGTTGTAATTTTTAAAATTTGAATATCAAACCCTAAGATAGTTATTCATGGACAATTGAAATTAAAATAACAAAAGATCCCCATTCAATTATTTGAATTGTTTGTATGAAGTATAAACTGTCTTGATGTTTATAAATAATTAACTGCCAGTTAATATTCAATACGTGAACAAATAATGTGTAAACAATACTTTTTAATTAGAAATAAGGATTTTAGTAAAAAAATATGACGAAAAACTAAAGATTATATAAATTTAAAATGATGGTACCTAATATAGTAATATCTAAACAAATTTTCTTCTAAGAATAAATAATTATTATTTTGTTGTTACGCCATGTGTAAAATTAATTTATCTAAACGTATGCATATTTATCCAGACACATTTTTTTTTTTGACGATTTTTAATTTCTACCAATTAGATGCAAAATCAAAAATATCCTAAAAACTGTATTTATCAATGAGGTTGATAATATTTATTAGCATTAATTAATTAGTTATATATTTTACGCTTAATATGAAATATACAGATAACTAGTCAAGTTTATATTTAATATTTGTATGATGAATTTCTTAACTTAGACGAATGTTTGACCATAAACCATTAATGATATTTCAAAGAATAAAATAGGTATGAAAACGCCAAACGTTAGGTTTTATAGTTATTTAATTTGTAGGTAAGTATATAATAAATACTTACAAAAATATATTTTAAAAGTTATCTTGAATTTTAATGTATTCAAAAAAAAATGTGTTATATCTAATAATAGGTAATTATATGTATTTACAGCATATTATAATGTAAAACCGATAATTCAGTTTAACAGTGAAAAAAAAACTTAGATTTTCAGTTGTTTTAAAAGTTTTTTATGTAGCTTTTATGTACCAGAAGCATGCACTATATTGTAGGACAGCTGATCATTAGTTACACGATATAAGTAATATATTATGTATCCTAATATATCCTATGTATTAGAATATTTGAATATTACTTATTTCATCAAATTTGGTACAAATTTGTCCAAAAATTATGATATGGAATTAAAATATTATTAGATTATAAAAAAGAGTCATTTAACAGTAAAATCGAGTCGAATAATCAAAATACTCCGGGTAAGCCGTGAAATCAGAATATACCTATCACTAATATTAATTAGTAAAATATGTATAGGTAGGTATTCTAGAACTATTAAGATGTAATTAAACGTTCAATATATTTTTTTCGAATTTCTATATTTTTATACTTATTTGGTACATTATATGTTACGGGAAAAAATCGAATTGGCAAAAATCTAAATTTTAGGTCAAAATTCGAACTGTCAGTTTTGGGGTGAACGTAATAGTTTGACCTTTTCCCTGGCAAACCTAGTTGTACTTACCTAATTTCGGTTAACATGTTAACAGCATTTTAATATTTCTCAGTGGGCGAGACCATGATGTACATCATTCAAAGATGGACCGAAGTGGGGGTTTGGAAAGTCAGCTGACCCACAGTATTTTCCTCAATAAAATTTGACATCTCAAAATGACAAGCTTTTTAAAATTTTAGATTCTGAGCGGAGCGATGAATGTATTGATTTTACCATGATGTGTGTTTTTTTTTTTTTTTGTGTCTGTCATCACGTTTTGGGGCAGTAAAAGTGCTCACATTTTTGACTTCAGTACCTCGTTCGATCAGAAAGTGTATCTAGTTGGTACTCTGGGGGGTTAATAATAAAAAATTCTTAATACTTTTCTAAATAATTGAGAAAAACAAACTAAAAATTAAGGGAAAAACGGGAAATTTTAAGCACATTCATTTTTCGACAAAATCGATTTTGGTTTTTGATGTAACTTTAAAACAAATGACCATAGATACATGAAGTTTTCACCTAATGTTTATATAAGTATATTATCCACCATGCAATTTTCAAAAATTTTCGACTTAAGTCATTTCAAATTTTCGATCATTATTAGTTTTTTTTTAATTAATATCGATAAAAATTTATTTGTTTGGCAGAAAAGCTTGAAAATATAATACAAGACTCTTAACATATTGTTACAATAGCAGTTGAAAAATAAAATAAATTCATAGTCACAATTTTTTTTTATAAGCATTCAAAGTTTGAATTTTGACAAAATACGTAAAAATCACGAAAATTCACAAATTATTTTAAGCTAGAAATTCATAAAAAATTTTCTTTTTAAATCTAAGATTTAAAAATTTAATACAAGATTCCTTACAAGTTTTTCAATCTTTATCACAAATAAAAATTCCACCGGAAATTCAAATTAAATTTTTATGAGCATTTGAAATTTAAATTTTTACAACATTGGATTTTCACTTTTAGCGATTTCCTTATTTTGGTGTAACTCTAAAACAAATTACCGCAGATACTTGAAATTTTGACTGAATGTTTATATAGGTGTTTTATATATTTGATAAAATTTTCAAAATATTTAGATTTGTTTTGAGCTGTTTACTGACATTTTAATTTTTCAACTTTTTTAGTTTTTTTTTCTATAAATATCGATAAGAATTTATTTGTTCTGTAGAAAAGCTTGAAAATTTAATACAAGGTGTTAGACACATTGTAACAATAGAAGTTAAAAAATATTAAAAATTCGTAGGCACGATTTTTTTTTATAAGCATTTAAAGTTCAAATTTTGACTAAATACGTAAAAATTGCGGCAATGTTCAAATTATCTTAGATAGCAATTCATAAAAGTTTTTCTTTTTAATTCTAAGATTTGAAAATTTAATACAAGGCTCCTAACATATTTTTACAATAGAAGTTGAAAAATAAAAGGAATACATAGTCACAATTTTTTTTTTAAGCATTCAAAGTTTGAGTTTTGACAACATATTATGTGAAAATCACGAAAATACAGAAATTATTTTAAGCTAGAAATTCATAAAAAATTTTCTTTTTATATCTAAGATTTGAAAATTTAATACAAGGCTCATAATATATTTTTACAATTAAAAATTGAAAAATAAAAGAAATGCGTAGTCACAATTGTTTTTTTACAAGCATTCAAAGTTTGAATTTTGACAACATATGTAAAAATCACGAAAATTCGCAAATTATTTCAAACTAGAAATTCATAAAAAATTTTCTTTTTAAATCTAAGATTTGAAAATTTTTAATAATCTATAATATATCCTAGACAGATAAACCGTCTTCGCTCAGAACCGTTTTTTGTATACAATGATATAATATCATTGGATTCAAATTTAATTCCATCCATTACAGTGACCCACTTGTAACCTACTGTACAGCAGAGCGACATCCACGACTTACCCGCTTTTTTTATTTGTACAATGATCAATAATGAAGTAATATAAATAGGCAATAATAATTTATAAAATGTACACAGATTCAAGAATGTTTCTATAAAAGTATAGTTATAAACTTGTAAGTATATAATGATTATTATGATGTATATATACCTACAGCAGTGGCGTCATTCCAGTTTTTAATAGACGGGCAAAAGTTTTAACCAGCACAAATGGGTAACTTAGAAGAAAATGCGAGTTGCACCCGCAAACACATATTTATTTTTATATTCCAACTTCCTTTACCTTTATAAAACATCCACATAGGTACCAAATTACATAAAAATCCATGCATGCACCTAAACATGATTATTTCTAAATATTAATTAGTATTTAACAATTTATCATTGTGAAAATAATTTCTTAAAACATAATATAATACTTCTCAAACTATAAAATAGGCAAGTTTTTCGCTTATAAAATATAATAATGCAGGCAATTATTACAATATTGTACAACGACACATCGGGCTGCTATTAGAATCGACAGACATGCGGGAAAATGCCCGCACCTAATCCAAATGACACCACTGATGTATATACGTGGATACTGAGTATTTTATATAAATAGTGAATACAAAATCATATTACAATCATTGAATTTTAAACTATGTACCTAGATAGAATAAAAATAATAATTAATTAACACCTTAAGTTTATAAAATTTAAAATTTACATAACTATTAGTTATGACTTATGTTATATGAATAGTTTTATTGAATGTTGGTACTAAAATGTGATTAATTAATAGGTAAATCACAAGTGCAGAGATCGACTTTATAATACATAGTTGTTCGAAGTTTCAACACAGCTAATGGCCTCTAGTAATTGATGCATACCCACAGGTCACAGTACTAAAATTCTGAGTATGTCACTGTGTTCATTTTAGCAAATATAACGGTATTATACGAATATAGCCATGGTTGTATTTAATGTTGATTTAAAAAAAAGTCATTAACAAATTCACGAACTAATTTAATCATAGTAAATATTTCATAGTATAAATTAAGCTTATAAATACAACAACAACAACAACAAATTTGTTGAATAAATACGTCTTCATTTATTAATTTACATTAATTTAATACTTTTATGTAACATTTTATAATATTAAAGTTATGTATATCTGTGTAATATTAAAATGTATGGTTGCTGGGTACAATTTTGTCCAAATGATGATGGGTCACAACTAGGCGTAACTGTACAAAAGTTGAAATATAACTTTTTCCCAGAGACTGCAGTAGTGCAGTCTACAGTTTGAGTTTTTCCCACAAGATATCATATACATCATAGGCTTACTAAACACTACAATACTAAATAATATATAATATGTCAGTATCTATATTATATTTCATTATTATTATGATATTATTTCAGGATCTTTGAGTTTTAACTGACGCCGTTTGGTATACTGATCGATAGAGCCATGAAAAAAACCATGCATGGCCGGAACAGATCAGAAAAGAAAATTAACACGGACAAAATTTTGGAGAAAAATGTGTCATATATTCCAATACCAACATTGACACCACAAAATCCCGTTCCTGAACCTGAAATATTATTTTTACCAGCTGTGGTGTATAGACCTCAGCAAAATCAATTTAAGCAACATTTAAAGCCTCGATCTCATTCAGTATAATTATTAATTAATATCAAAACGATATGCACTTAACCTCGTTAGTCATTGATTAGGAGCATCTTATATATTATGTTGTATGATTTTACTGTATTCCTCCCCCGCAGTCCTCTCTGACCAAAAAAAAAAAAAAAATTTGGCTGTATCACAATTTAGTGTTTGTATAATTAATATTACACAACATAGTATGTAACCTATATTGGATATTTTGTAATTCAAAATAGTTCTCAGCTACTAGTTAAAAAATATACTTTAATACATTAATATTATGTAACATAATAATATGTAAAATCAACTTATCTCTTGTCCACAATGTATTATTACTATTATTATTATTAATATATACCTATGCTTTCTATTTACATCTAAATAGTGTGGTTTTGTATTTATTTATTTAAAACGACCTTACCTCCAATATTTTTCAATATACTACTATGATGTATTGATGTATACTTCACGCACATTGAGAACACGGCCATTTAACATGGGAAAAACTTGGTTTATTTAGATAATAATATAGTGAACTGGTCTTGTTCTTAATGTGGCGGAGTGTAATTTGTGCACAGAACTTTCATTGTCGTCATCGTATTCGTGTTCACTCAGTTTAAGCCGAAGTGTAAGCTAATAAAGTATTAAAAAACTTTTTCAAACTAATTGTTGCAAAAAATATTAATTAAGAATTATATATATATAGCCACATGTATGCGACAATTTTGACTTCAGTTTAAAGCTCGTTATGACTCATTTGGATATCATTGATAACCGTTATATTGCTACAATAATACGGTCTACATTTAAGTTGTTACATCTGAAAAAGATGTTCACATAAGTCCCACCGGAGAAATGAATGCTTCGAGAATTCACGTACAGAGTTTGAAGTGTATAGTATAGTTAGTTACCTACGGTGTTTTAAAAGATTCCAGGAGACTCAAAATAGGTAGTCCAAAGTCATTAATGACTAAATGATAAATTATTTATAGTTAATTAACAAAATACCTGTTGTACGTATTTTAGAATTTACTGCGATATTAATATATAAATATATATTAAAATATCAATCTAAATATCGAATAGCAATTGAAAAAATATTTTTAAAAGACATATCGATTCAAATCATTTGAGAACTATTTTTTTTATATCTCCATTGTATAGTTTTAAATTAATTATTTTTTATAAATATAATCAACATATTATTATAATCACATTTTCCTGAATAATAATAAAAGTAAGTGATATAGTGATTAGTAGAGAATAATTATAAAATTACGTATTGTTAATCAACTTATATATTATTATATAAATTAAATTAAAACGGTTGTGCTTCATTTTCTTTTAATCAAAAGTATTGCTATATAAAAAAATTGAAAAAAATTTACAGTTTGTTTTAAGTGCACCTTATCATTGTCTCATTGAGGAGAAGATCACTATATAATGTATGAATAAAATTTGAATTTAATGATAAATCATTGAGTATAAAAACGATTTTCCTACTCTGCTCACTACTGACCTAAATTACAAAGTAATAAATATATTTTATGATATCATTACAATTAAAATTATTTATTTTACTATTTGTAACACTGCACTACAGTAGATTAGAGTGTGAGTTAAATTATTTTTTATAAAAACATTGCGTTTAAAATGCCATTAGGCTTATAAAATATAATATTGTACATACAAATCTTCAAGTTCCTACAAATAATGTTTTTAAATAGCAAGAAAATAACTAAAAATCATTAATCTTGGTTTAATATTTAATTTCATCAACATTTGAATCTTAAATAACAATACATAAAGCTATGCCTATATTTTATTTATTATATTTTCGTTTACAATATAAAATACTTATGAGAAACATTTATTATTTTTAAATTTTTAATCCTTAGCTATAAAAAATCAATATTTTGTGTATTTTAAAATAATAAATAAGTAGCAAATGTTTAAAGAAATACTTTGGACGAATCATGTTCAAAATTTAAACTTCAAATGCTTAAAAGTAGTATTCAAGATTAATATTTTGACGAGATATCAAAGCGTAGATGGTAAACATCAATATTGACCACAAAACTTATAAATTTAGGACAATTTCGAATGCAAGGCTTTATTTGAGTATTGTGAAATACTAAATGGGACAGTTTGTTTAGACGTAATTGGGGCTTGAAACCGCTCCCGAGAAAATAGGTTACCGGGTCCGTCGGGACCCCGAAAATTTGTCAAAACCGGTCACCGGTTTTCGGGTTTTTTTAGAATTGGTGGTACTTGATTACTGGTTACCAAAATGATCTCCAAAAATGTGGTTACCGGTTATCAGTTTGGAAGCGATTTTAATTCTTCAAGATTACCGGTAACCACTTTGAAAGTGGTTTTTAATTTTTTTTTTTTTTAATAGTCGATTTTATTTTATTTAAAATTGCAAACCATTTTTGAAACCATTTAAGCATGTTGTTGTGACTAGGTAAGAAAAGGCATAACTAGTTGAAATAATGCTTCAATTTCAAACTTTGGGAATGGTTTCTGATATAAAAGTGAATATCCTTGGTGCATTAAAGAGGTCAAAAGTAAACATTTTCCAATAGTTTTCAAAAAAAATCGGGCAAAACGAAAAATAAAAATGACAGAAAAACGGGAATTTTTACGCAAAACCAGTTTTCGACCAAATTGATTTTTTTATATGGTTGTAATTCAAAAACTAATCACTGTAAATACTTGAAATTTTCACCAAATGTTTATGTTAGTGTTATATATATACAGTTTAATTTTTAAAAAGTTTTGACTTTTTTTGAGTTATTTATAGACCACTGAAATTTTCGATTTTTTTGAGAATTTTTTTTTGAAGTGTCGGTAAAAAAATGTTGGACGACCAAAAAAACTTGAAAATTTAATACAAGGTTCCTTATAAGTTGTTCTTATTGTAGCTAAAAAAAATTAAAAATCGTTAGTCACAATTTTTTTTTATAAGCGTTTATAGTTCAAATTTTTACGAAATATGTCGAAAACTCGAAAATTTGCTTGTAATTTTGAAGTTTAAAAATCATAAAATTTTTTGTGTTTATAACTAAGGATTAAAAATACAACACTAAGTTTTCCATAAGTTTTACTTCAAATAGCTATAGAGAAAACTCGAAGCGTCGTTATAGGAAAAGTTTTAAGTGCGTTTGAATAAATAAAAAATACATTTTTTCGAAATAGCGTTACGATAACGATATATCCTCAAATGATTTTAAACATTTGTTATTATTTAAAAAGTATAAGTCGTAGATACTTGAAAATTTTACCAGTTATTTAGATTAGCATTTTCTTTAAATTATTTAATTTTAAAAATATTTTGAATTTTTTTGAGGTATTTATAGACAACTGAAATGTTCAATTTTTCTTAAAAATTTTTTTTGAAGTGTTGATATAATTTTTTTGGCTCTATCAAAATACTTGAAACTTTTTAATACAAAGTTCCTCATAAGCTATTCATATAGTGATTAAAAAATTACAAAAACACATAGGCACGATTTTTTTTATTAGCATTTGAAGTTCAGATTTTGACTAAATACATAAAAATTCCGGCAATGTTCAAATTATCTTAGATCGAAATTCATAAAAGTTTTTCTTTTTATACCTAAGATTTGAAAATTTTATACAAGGCTCCTAAAATATTTTTACAATAGCAGTTGAAAAATAAAAGAAATGTATAGTCACATTTTTTTTTACAAGCATTTAAATTTTGAATTTTGACAAGATACGTAATAATCACAAAAATTCGCAAATTGTTTTAAGCTAGACATTCATAAAAAATTTTCTTTTTAAATCTAAGATTTGAAAATTTAATACAAGATTCCTTACAAATGTGTCAATCTTTATCACAAAAAAAATGTCCACCGGAAATTCAAATTAAATTTTTATTAGCATTTGAATTTAAAATATTGACAAAAATTCGTCAAAGCCATGAATATTTGCAAATTATTTCGTAGTTCAAAATTCATATTATTGTTTGTATTTATATCTAAGGTTATAAAATTTAACACCAAGTTTTCCATAAGTTTTGCTTCAAATAGCTATAGAGAAATTTTGAAGCGTCATTATAGGAAAAATGTTTTGAGCGTTTGAGTTTTAAATTTTTATGAAATCACGTAATGATAACAATTTATCCTCAAACGAGTCAAACGAATTTAAATATTATTTGTTATACTTCAAAAATTATAAGTCGTAGATACTTGAAAATTTCACCAGATATTTAGATCGGAAATTGAAAAATTGAAAATTTGTTCAATAATTATAACACATATATATTAGAAGAGATGATTATATTGTGATTACGAAATGTTTTCATGGATAATAGAGAAGAATTTGTTTGAAAATTTAATACAAAGTTCCTCATAAGTTATTCTTATAGTGATTATAAAATTATAAGAATACATATAGGTAGTTCAAATTTTTACGAAATCTGTCGAAAATGCGAAAATTTTAAGTAATTTTGAAGCTGAAAAATCATAAAATCTTTTGTGTTTATAACTAAGGATTAAGAATACAACACTAAGTTTTCCAAAACTTTTCCTTCAAGTAGCTATAGAGAAATCTCGAAGCGTCATTATAGGAAAAATTTGAGGTGCGTTTGAATTTTAAATTTTTACGAAATAGCGTTACGATAACGATTTATCCTGAAACGATTTTAAATATTTGTTATTATTCAAAAAGTATAAGTCGTAGATACGTGAAAATTTTATCAGTTATTTAGATTGGCATTTTCTTTACATGATTTAATTTTAAAAAGATTTTGACTTTTTTTGAGATATTAATAGACAACTGAAATTTTCAATTTTTGTGAAAAATTTTTTTGAAGGGTTGATAAAATTTTTTCGGCCCTATCAAAATATTTGGAAATTGATTACAAAGTTCCTCATAAGTTATTCTTATGGTAATTAAAAAATTATAAAAATACGTAGTCACAATTTTTTTTTTTTTAGCATTTGAATTTCAAATATTGACTAAATACCTAAAAATTACGAAAATTCGCAAATTATTTTAAGCTAGATATTTATACAAAATTTTCTTTTTAAATCAAAGATTTGAAAATTTTTAATTATCTATAATATATCCTATACTGAGCAAAAATCTCCGTTCAGAATCGTTTTTCGTATACAATGATACCTATCATTGCATTCAAATCTAACCTACCCTAGTCAGAGGTCTACCCCACCATCTAATGTACAGCAGAGCGACATCCACTTACCCGCTTTTTTTTCTTTAAGATACATAAAAATAGTAAAAACTTAAAAATGTAAAATTAATTATAACAGTTTGATAAACATGGCGCACCTCCACAATTGTGACAATTCTGTTATTAAAATTACTATTATCAGATTATCAGTTATTACTTATTACATAATATTTGGTATGGAATTATAGTTGACGGGCGAATAAGCACATTAATAGGAAATGAGTAATTTACCCAGTTATAACATACATAATAATATATAGCTAGTAGAATATCGTACATAAGTTATAATTAAATATAATTTATAAATGTATAATATTACATAAATATTAAATATAAATGTATCAGCCTACATTCGATGATGATTCTATCAGCGGTTTCAGCCTATAACAATGTGTATACTAAGAACCAGCTACCCGCATTGTTTGTGCGCCGATACTAATGTATCGATTTTACCATGATGAGTTTTTGTATTTTATTTTATTTTTTTTGTGTCTATCATCATGTTTTGAGGCAGTAAAAGTGCTTCGATTTTCAACTTCAGTACCTCCTCTGATCAGAAAGTTAATTTAGTTTCTAGAATACATTCTCAATATTTTTCTAAATAATCGAGATAAACAAACTAAAAATTAAGGAAAAACCGACAAATTTTACGCACAACCAGTTTTCGACAAAATCGATTTTGATTTATGATGTAACATTAACAAATGACAGATACATAACATTTTCACCGAATGTTTATATAAGTATATTTTATCTACCATGCAATTTTCCAAAAATTTCGACTCAAGTTGAACTATTTATAGGCATATACAATTTTTGATCATTATTAGTTTTTTTTTAAATTAATATCGATAACAATTTATTTGTAGGGTAGAAAAACTCGAAAATTTAATATAAGGCTTCTAACATATTGTGACAATAGCAGTTGAAAAATAAAATAAATTCAGTCACAGTTTTTTTATAATCATTCAAAATTTGAATTTTAACAAAATATGTTAAAATCACAAAAATTCGCAAATTATTTTAAGCTAGAAATTCATAAAAAAATTCTTTTTAAGTCTAAGATTTGAAAATGTTTAATAATCTATAATATATCCTAGATAGATTAACCATCTCTGCTCAGAATCATTTTTCGTATACAATGATATAATATCATTGGATTCAAATTTAATTCCATCCATTACAGTACCTAACCCACTTGTAACCTACTGTACAGCAGAGCGACATCCACGACTTACCCGCTTCTTTTTTTTTTGGTCTGAATATTATAGTGAAATTATCGATTTGGTGTGACAGAGTGACAGTCAGATGACTGTGATCAAGGTAATTTACGAAAATCCTATACGTTTTCTCTCTTTTCAGACGGAAAAATGTATCTACTTAACAAATAACTGAAACATGTTTTACCTATATTATATAGTTCTATCCTAATCAATTCCAGTGATCCATATAGCGCAAGTTAAGTATGTACATATTATTTGTCATATAAATTATATAAATCTTTTGAAAGTATATATATTTTAGTAAATAAATTGTATAGTTATAATAATTTATGTTAATAGTTAAAGCGTTGTCAAAAAATAGTAAATATTATTTATATATTAAATTTTTTTCTACATTTTTATTTTTCAATACAAATATTATATTATTATATAATATTTTTTTATAGAAGTAAAATAACTAATTTATTAAACGTTAATATTGTAGTATTACTATAGTATACCTAATATATTTTAAAATATCATAATTTTTTTTAATTTATCATTTAATGACCATTTAATTATATAGATAATATAATATTGTAATGTTTGTAATATTTGTAATATTATATTATAATATAATAAATCAATTTAAAAAAAATACTGACGATACACACATGAATTAAATGTGTAAGGTAATGCTGAAAAATATATTATTATGATATGGTAATATTAAAATTTTTTTTTTTCGTTATGGTTTCGTTTGTAGTGGGGTTGGTCCTCGTGGGGGTGAACCCGTTTGTACATGATCTTACCCAAACAATAGGCACTTATCAAATAAGGTCTTCATAACTACGAATAAAACCTGTTACAGCGCTATAGTTTGTCATGCGATCGATTGCTGGAAACATCTCGATAGTTGTCAAGCAAATACATTTTATAATTTACTATTTTTAGAACGTGGAAAACATTTATTGGAGGTAGGTATGTGACTAGTTATTATTTTATTTACTAATAATAAGGACTCCTTTCATATATCTGTTAAGACATCGACATCAGTTCTATCTCCCATCTATCTACATAATATATTATTATAAAGAGGCAAAATTTGCTAATGAGTAATGACTAAATAGGGATTAATCACTTTAACCACTGAACAAATTCTGAAAATATATCATTGATAGAAAGTTACCAGAGTAATATATTATTAAAACATTATAAAGTACCATAGTAATTTAAACTTTAAGTAGGTATATAATATTATAATGTATTTAAGTGTCTCTGTTATGTTCGAGATAATCTCGAATATTACTGGCTCGATTTACGTTTGGTCAGAGCCATAATTTGTGATACTCAGGATATACGTTTACAGAATACTTGATTACATACTATAATTTTTGCCCCAATAAGAACATAAACGAAGACCACATTACCAAAAAAAAATTTATAATTAACGTTTCCACAGAATAAACATGGAGAAATAGCGTTTTCTCTTGATTTTTGTCGCTTGTACAAAATAAATTACATAATATAATACTGAATAATTTTTTAATTCAATTTCAAACATGGCTGTGGTGACGGACTTGTAGTATCCACATATATTTTAATTTTAGATTGTTGAAAATAAATTTGCATATACTAGTTATAAGTATGATTGATCAAATTGAGTTTATTTTTTAAAAAACACACACACTTTCAAAGTATTAAATATTATGCCTGGGAAAATTGAGCTCAAAATTGTTATCATTGATAACTATATTTTTTAAAAATATGAAATTATTATTTTCTCTAACCGCAATAATAAATAACAAAAGAGAAATATTCTTACGTATTACCTACTGTAAAAATATGACCTATGTGCCAAATGTAAGATTATTAATTATTTTAGTAACAATTTTCTATGTCTAAAAATATTATTAGAAAAAAAATTTATCCATACGAACAGAAATATATTTAACTAAAATAAGACATACTGTAAGGAATTTAAAAACATCTGTCGACTTACCGAGGCCACAGTTTGTATGACACACAATTTATTGTCTCCAATAACACATAATATAAATATGTATGTCTGCTTTTTGTTCGTGTATATAATTATTATTATTATTACGTATCCCTAAAATACAAATAGAGATAGTAACCCATCAAATTACTATAAGATAAACGCCTATAGACTATACTGTTTATAATAATAAATAATACGTGTCTTACACGCATATATACTGAAGAATACGACCTTTTTGATTGTCATAAAATCTACCCCGCAGAGAGATATGTATCAATATAGGTACATCCCAAACATGTGGCAGTGACAAGTATTGTATGAGAGTGACCACACACGAAGAAGCCGTTATAAATATAAAATACTTTATTTGTTATACCTCTAAATAACGGACATTCTAGGTTGTTGAAATTTGGTTTGTATTATTCCGTGGTATCCATTATTCAGAGAGGATTAAATACTGTTTAGAGGAAAAGTGAAATATTATAATTTGTATGTAGATTATTAAATATTAAGTACCCTACATATTATATTTATTTATTTTTGTTATGCAATGCATAATTCTTCATAACCATTAATTAGGATATTTCATAAGAATAGCTCACTATTTAAATTGTCATTCAGGTTTTTTTGATCTAAAACCAACCAATAGCTGATATTATAACTACACGTTTTTATTTACGCAATTATTCGTACATGGCGGTGGTGTGTGAAATATAATATATAATATACCAAAATATATAAATATTAATTATGATGGGAATGATATTTATACTCTATGACTTTACGGTATATATTAATATATATATTTTATATTACGAGTGGTCAGGCGGCTGTATGCTGTGCTTCGATATAATATATGTGACGGTCCCGGGTAGATGATGTAAGTATGATAATATTATATGTAAACATAATGTATTAAAAAAGGTATAATATATAGCGTTATCGTATAAATAAAGGTGCATATAGCTTACATACTGGGTCCAAAAGATCACACATTTGTACATTATACTTTACCGAAAAATATAGGCAACTCTATGTATCTCGATATTATGTGGCAGTCTTGGATATAATGTAGAAACTAGGAATGATATGAGTAAACATAATGTAGATAAAATAATATAATATAGCGTTATGGTACAAATAAATGTTCATGCATTTGATATACTGGGTCTAAAAGGTCACGCATTAATTTGTACGCTGTACTTCAGTGAAAAAAAAATATCTATACGATTAAAATCATTTCAGCTCGGAGAAACTCTAGCAACAAGATTAAAAACGTGATAAAAATAATCTAATTTATTCTTTATTATTATAGAAATCCTGCACGCGTTGATAAATATGAATAATGAACTGCGATTAAAATATTAAAAAAAAAAAAAAAGATAACATAGATAATGTTACAACCTCTAAGTTATGAATCATAACTCATGATAATATAAGTCAATTTACTTTAATATTAAAGCAAATTACACAAAATTGAAACTGCTTAACGGATATTTGGTATATATGTGGTGTATCTTTTAATATTGTATAGTGAATCAACCAACTATAAAATGTGTAGGTAAGAATATAGAACTACCTGTACCTATCCTTTATTTATTTAAATTGAAATTATAAAATACTCGAAAATAGCTTACGGGGAAAATTTAAATAATATTTATACCTTAGAATTTCATAGTAAAATTTAGACGATTCTCTGTATATAATATATATTAAATATATTAAAAACAGATTCAAATTTATTATTCTGGATGCACAATTTTGAAAGTTATTATGAATTATAATATAATACCTATGTTAATTGAAACGGAGACAATATATCCTCTAAGTGATTATTTTACTGAATACTAACAATTTTATGATGATATATCTACCAATAATACTACAAAAAATAAAGCTATTTAATGCTTTATGTAAAAATATTAGGAAGGTATGTCATCAATTAGGCTGCATACCACTAAATTTTCTATCACGACGGAGGCCCGTAAAATGTAAATGTTTATTTAATCGCTACATTAATAGATATCTATAGTGGCATGCGAAGGTACGTAGCAAACTGAGTACTTACCTACAGTCAGTGACAGTTTGTGATCCCGTTCCGCAAACAGATACCTGGTAATATATTTTTAAATATTATAGAATAGGTATACAATAGCACTTTTTTGCAACTTCAATAAATTTTTTTTGAACCGTAGGTACCCGTAAGCCAAGTGTGCAATGTCTATGTTAGTATTTAAAATGTTGTTCTTATTTTATTTTTCGTAGGTAAACGAGTAATATTCTGCCTATGAAATAATATCATTAAAATATGGATAACTGTGTTTGGAGCAAAGCTTTATTATATGACTTCATAGAGGCGTATAAATACAACAAATGTCTTTGGCTGAAAGAAAATCGATATTACTATAACAAAGCTGTAAAATTACAAGCATACAAAAAACTGGTAAATTTGATACAAGACGAATTTCCAAACGCTGACGTACTATTTGTTAAGAAAAAAATAAAAAATATGAGATGTTCTTTCCGAAAAGAGCTTAAAAAGATGTCTCAAGAAAGCTCAATAATTTACAAACCAAAACTTTGGTAAGTTCAAAAAACAATTAACAATTAATATTTTTAATATTTTATAATAATTATTATATGTTATTAAATTCATATACTATTATACAAGCAGTTATTGACTTTTAAAAGTAATTAACGATATACCATAAGATGACTTAAATAACTTCTTGGTTTAAATATACATTTTAATTAATATTATAATATTTCTTAGAGAATTATAATTCTATAAAATACTGATTTTTACATTAAAATCTTTGAACATTTCTTGCAACATTTAAGAAACTTGATATATGGGTTTAAGTCTTAACTAAGTTAAGTATTTTTAGTATTAGCGTTTGACTTGATTCAAAATTAAACTAGATGTATACGTTCTGTTTTTTATAATACGGTTATTTACGTGCTTTATTTGTAAAGAATATTATGTTTTTAGTTTGATTATAACAACAACATTTTTCATTTTTATATTGGAAATTCAAATTTCAAAGACGTGCCATTTAATAAACATAAACCATACACTCGCCGTCATGTTTACCAATTGAAAAATTTGACTTGATTACAATTTTTATTAAAAAATATTTAACAATTCAATAACATATTTAAAGGGTATCAGCACATTATTTGATCCCTTTCTAATTTACGTGCAATATAGAAAACATACTATTAACACAGCCGACCCTACGCAGTGGCGTATTCGCGTATTCGCGTATTTGACTTAGTTGTATGTGATGGGATGCACTAAAACTATTATACATACGCTTAAATTATATAACCTATTTATTTTATCACGAAATGGTTTTATTTTTATTTTGTGTCTGATGACACTTTTCTAGCAGATATAAAATATAATAATAATCAATTTCAGAAAAATATCTAGTAGCATATTTAATCTTGCTTATACTTTTCCGATATAAAAACCAATAATTATTCAAGTCATGGGGTGAGAGATCACTTGCATCGCCTATCCTTCAGGGACGCGCCTAGCACTGCGTAAATGGCGCGTTGTTACTTTTAATATTAGAGTGAATTTTCTTCTGTTATTAATCTTTAATTTAAAAAATAATTTGTGTACGGTTAGGTTATTTTTTAGGGTATTTAAAAGTCAATGCAATAAATTATATCAAGTACTTTTTTAAAAATTGTAAAAATGTACACGCTTATATCTAACAAAACAATTAAAATATGAGAAATTCTTTACAGGTTATGTTTTTATCATAAAATTTGATTATTGGTGAATTTAATATAATAAAACAAAAACATAATAACATAATAGGGTTGCTGAAAGTAAATTTCGTATGAGTCCCGCTTAAAGAGATATTACTAAAAAGAAAATACATTTAATAATATAAAATCTCTTATTATTTAAAGAATATTATACAAATAATAGGTATATTATATTAACAATAAAATCCAAATTTCAGGTATTTTGATTTATTGATGTTCACAGTAAATAAGAATAATCTGGCAACACGTAAGTAGTAATTTATTACAATATTATTATAAATTAACATTTAAAATATTTTGTTTGAATTAACTTTTATTTTTTAATGATTAATAACAAAGTTAAAGGATACCTATATAATATTTGTAACTTATAAGAATCGAGTAAATATACTGACCAGCGAGTTTTACGAATTTATTTAAAAGTAACAATACCTATTATCTATATTTTTTTGTCGATTTTGTTTAATATTTATTCTTAGGTAGCTAAATAAATAGCTATATATGAGTTGGATATTATTACAATTAAAAATGTTTACATAGTCAGATTTAAAATTAAAATATTGACTAAAAATTTACGAAAAAAACCTAAGATAATTTTCTTTTTAAATTTAAATTTTATTATAAATCTTCATGTATTCTAATATTATTTATTAACATATATTTGTGATAATACTGTTTTCCCTCTACATATATATGGGCGTTACGTTCTCAATCTATAATTCAAACTACAAATTCCTTTGAGCCATTTCATTCACATTTCAAAAACAATTTTTATGTGCCACATGCCAATATTCATAATAAAATAAGTGTGAATTAAAATTAGAAGTATAAGAACAATAAAAGATATAAAATGAACTCTAATTCTAAAAAAATATATAAAAAATTATGAAGAAGGGAAAAAGAATAGATTTGAATCTGTAAAGTCAATATCATATTATTTAAAAAATAATTTTAGTTTTATGCATTTAAAAAAAAAAAAAATGATCGGTTAATAAAAATTATTTATTTGTATATTATCTGGCTCAATCTCAAGGTACACTTTAAAATCGATTTATTTTACAGGTAGTAAAATGTAAACAGATATTTTGGCCGTAGCACGTTTGGATACAGTAGACCCTAAACGCAACACGTTTGGGTACAAATGAATACACCGTTTTAGAACACCATATATCTAGAAAGATAACACGTTTGGTTACATAGGAAATAGGTATTAATATAACATTTAGAAACACCTTGAAAAATAAAACTTTAATAATTAATCATTAATTTGATGGAAATATTTTTCGTCTAGCTTCATACATACTTTTCCTGAATAACCTGACGTCAGAATGACTTAGGTGCACTGATTTTGGGCAATTACGTAGTTCTTGTCGTATAAGTTTATTTGGCTTCACGTTAAGATCAGTAGTTGCTTTGCGCTTTAAAAGTGACATCACAATTTGTTTAGTGATGGTTTCTTCAACTAATTCATCATGACTATGTTCACCGTTTATTGAAATTACCGTTTTTAAATTGGCAGTTAATTTAGCAATGACGGTGCATTTACGATTCGTGCAACGAAAAACTTTAGTTGTATCTTTGTTTTCTCTAAACTCGCTAAATTTATAACTGTTCATCACAACACACTTTTTCCGTTTTCCCACGTCGGGTTTCAAAAACATCGGAAATATTCACGTCCATAATTATAAAGAATATAATAATCTTGTCGATTGAAAATCCAAATCGGAACTGAACGTTGAAACATTTAGTTAGTTTCATAAACCATATCTTATAAAGATATCATATCTCAATAAGCCTATTTCGCAATAACCTATTGGCAATTAGCGTATGTAGGTACCCAAACGTGCTATGTGTTTGTGTACCCAAACGTGTTCTACATTTAAAGGTAAAAACAATGTAATGTACCCAAACGTGCTTCACCCGATATTTTGTACGAAACAGGTAGTTAAAATGTGGCTTAATTACCGACCACCTATTCAAAACTTAGGGTAATAGACTCGATTTAAACCTGTCTTTGAAATTTCTAAAATTTCCTATAATACGAAGATAATGGAATCTTAACTCATATTTTAAGACTTTAAGTGAATTAAATACATAACTTACTATTTCCAGTGCAATACTACAATTTTTATGTGATCCATAAATAATAAAGTCTTAATTATTGATTTTTTTTTTAAAGAATTTCACCAATCATCCGTTTTCATTATTCATAATAATAATAATGTAGGTACTTGCTATTTATTAAATTTATTTCAATATGAAGTTTTGAAAATAGCGCGTTTTGGCACAATCAATACATTTAAATTTGACTATTAAATTACAATATTATTTACAAAATTTTTTTTTTAAATATATACATTTTTTGTCATATCCCTGCTTTTTCTCAAGAACTACATAATTAATTTCGTAAAATGTTCTATTTTTTACAAACGTAGATATAAAATTAACTATCATCAAAAATAAAACAATTGACAATAATTACTAAAACTTACAGATGGTATCGGCAAGATTCTTATAGATATAATATACGTATATATATATATTATAATCACTCAATGTAGCACTTTCAACAGCTAGGTACCCACCCATTGCAGTGGTCGCTCCATGGCCCAGTTCAACTATTGATTACCTATTTACCATTAGGTCCTAGCATAGACATAATATATATGTCTATGGGTCCTAATGATACGATCCGGATAAATAGAAATTTCCAGCGCTTATATCAATATATTACATATTCAAATAAGTACCTTGTTAAATAACAAAAATATAATTGCATTTCATAATCTATTTATTCAAATTTTTTATATGATGATATATTGATATAATACAGATATGAAATATATAATATCTAAAATAAAAAACTTTTATCACAATATGATATTTGGCCATTTGTATTTATAATAAAAAATATATAAATTTGTTCATCCTTTTTTAATCATCAATACTTAGTGAGACTTACTTTACTTGCTCTGACTATACAACATTGATTATAATATATTATATTATATTAAACCCTGATCTCCGTAGAAAATACCAATATTGTATATTATTTCATGCATATCAATTATTAACAGCTGTGCACCTTTTCAGCTGAAGATGTTCCTGACCAGAGTTTTTTGGAGGTTGAATTCAAATAAATCCACGAAAAATAAGATTCTACCCGAATATTGTCACTTATTTTTATAATAGTTTAACATAGACAATTCATGGACCATTATTTAAGATAATTTATTTTAGTTAACAAATATAATATACATATCAAACGTTAAATTATCACTTCTCAATAATATTTTATTTTTTAATTATTTTTTTTATTGCTATTGTATCATAATCATAATTCATAATTATATTAAATTAAATTAAATTACTATTGATTATGGTCAATGTTTTAATACCTACAATTACCTATTCTTGCTTTTTTTTATTACCATATTAATTTAGTTTATAAATATATAAGTATTTTTACTCTACTACAACAAATATTTTTAATTCCATGATGTTTATTTTTAATGTAATGGAATTCAGTTTAAAAACTGAATTATGTATTAACGACGTCTATCGACAACGTTTTATAAATTCATATTCAATTGTACTTATGGCTGCAGTTACAAATAGGGATTACTCTACATGATTCTTTATCGATTATAAAATAAATAATATAATCTGTAGTTAATGGTTATATTATATTTAATAATTATTATTTTTATTGCTTGTTAGTGATATCAATCCCGTAGGTACGATTCACCATCACGTTATATCACTTTAAGTGCCCATATTTTTTTCCTCGATATTGGTTAATTAACAACAATAATAATGGAAAATTACGCTAGGCTATGATACATTTTATATAAGGATAATAGTTTCGATGATTGAAGTTTTAAGTGCTTTAGTTTTAATATTTTTTTCTTTGTAATTGTTTTGAAAATATGTATATAAATACAATATACAATACATTGATACAATCTACGCCTTTGTATTAAATTTGTGTTAATGTTTTTTCGGCATTTTATTATTGGAACCAATATTCAAACGCACAAAATAATAATTTAACATATTAAAATTATAGTATTATACAGAGATAGGATCTTTAATTCGTAGTACTGCAGTGCTTGGAAGGTGACATGGTCAGTGGTCAGTGTACAATAAGTGAGGTTGAAAAAAAAATAAAAAATAAATATACACTACTGCAGGTTATTTGAATATTATTTTAATTAAAATGAAGAATGGATTTACCGCCGATAATCGGTGACCATGGTATATTATGTATAGTATGAAGTCCAATGTTAGGTTTATAGGAATTTGATGGACCACAATATTATAATATTTCGAATTGTGGCGTATAATTATTACGTTAAAAATCAAATGATATAAGCAGAAGGATTTTTGATCCACTCCTCAACTGCTTAGATCATGATGAATGATCGAATGATAGATAAGTATTCGAGATTTATAGGTATGAAAAACGCTAGATTATTCCACGTTTGCAAGTTTAACATTATATTGTATATAAAACAAATTCAACTATAAAAGTATAAAACTTTTTATACACATACGTTTAGTAATAAAATAATCGTTTTAATTTTTAAAAATAAAAGTATTACTAGCCACTAGGAATAAAGTAAAATTATAAATCGACTTTACAGTTTTTAACACCAACTACAAACGTGTCAAGTCAAATTAGAGTTGATGAAATCGTTAGCACAATCTGTACCATTAATCTTTACATTATATATATACGTTACACATTTTTTTTTATTAAATTTAAAATAACAATCAATGTTAATCACATGCTATTATCGTCACAATTTTTTAGTATAAAATATTATATACATGGAACTAAGTAAATAAAAGTTTACAACGGAATAATATGTGTGCTCATGAATATTGAATAATGACATAATTTACATTAGGCTTAAAAGAATAAAATTATAATTAGATACCAAAATTAAATACAATTTACCGGCATGGAGTTTTGATGTGTGTACCATTACCTATATTAATATTTAAGACAATACTGCAGTTTTGACACTGGACTTTCACTCTTGCTGTAGTTCTTAAATTATGCATAGAATATTATCGTTTATATTTTTTTTTCGTTTTAGTCATCATGACCGTTTTAGAAACAAAATATTGATTTAATTTTTAAAGAATTATTTATTTCTATAATTCAAGAATTTCGCAGTTAAAGTCAAAATCAACGCATCAAATAATTATTATAAAAAAAAATCAAATTCAAAAATTACTATTATACAACAGTAAAATTGAACGTTTGACAAAGGTTGGTAACTCTGCAACACTAGTATAATGAGTTCAATTTAATAATAAGCTCAGACAACAAGCGATAATGGTCTCCAAATCTGATATTTTACAAATTGATTTTCAAAATGCTATTGATAATTTTGTACAAATAAAATCAAAAAAAGTTCCTGGCATTTAATTTTAATTAATCAACATTACTATTTGTATTATTCTTTATTTAATTACTTACATTAACACAATTTAAACGATTCATATTTTTATAAATCCATACATAAAAACCCAAGTTTTTTTTATGAGTAAGCGTATGAAGTTAAAATTTTCACAAAATTCGAGTATACTTGAACAATTTTAAAAATTACTACCCAATGGCCAGTAGGTATAGAAATTTCCTGAGATCCTAATACTTCAAAAAATATTAAATAATAATTAATATAAAGTGTTATCGACTGCGGTGGCTCTAAACTCGTGAGAAATACCGTATATCTTTACCAACGTATGTGCTTGTGTGTAAATATAATTATATATATTATATTAACAACGCTGGTCTGAAATTAATATCAACTCAATCATTCCATCCGTATACCCGTTTAATATGAGATTTTATGTTTATGCGTGATATACCTATAGTGAAGTAATAATTCATCAACGACGTGATGGCGCCGCTATATTACATAACATTTGCTACGTATTATCATAGAATATAAGTCTATAAAATATTAAAAATCAGACGAGTGTGTTTGCTAAATATTAAATTTTATATTTGAACGGCATGTTTACTCTTTTAGGACGTAAAATATATTATATGAATGTGACTAGAATTCGATATTTTTAATGTTTGCTCGGCATAGCTTTTAGTATATTTGTTAAGTGTGTTAAGAATACTCTCTTCTCAACTGTATGTATAATAATAATAATAGTAGCAATAATAAGCGTTTGTGACGTTGGAGAAGGAAGTAAATAAGAGAAGATCTTTGCGAGAGTCAAAAAAATATGAGATTGCCCGCGGACGATAAAAATAATATTACTCCGCAGTGATTTATGTTGATATTATAATATTATAGCATCTTGTGAGCACGTATATAATATAAATACTTAAAATGACAGCTGAAACGTTTTACTACAAATAATAATATTATTAGCATCAGCTATAAAATCTGTAGCGGCGGCGGCGGTGACTAAGGTGCGTCATGATATATACGTAAGTGAGGCCAGATATTCGTCATCCCCGTGGCCAACCCAACGGGCAACAATATAATATTATTCACCCTATTATATATAACACAATACACCTACCCCTCCTTTGGCTGAGAAATATCTCGACCCTCGTTCAACGATGGTATATAATTATACTAGGTGATTGCTTATCGAGGGTCGCCATCTCCACGCGTTAAACTCAATAATAATTGGAAACGGACGGTACATAAACGCATAATAAATAATAATAATAATTTTATACTGAAAAATAAATAGGAGGTACTCGTGTTCAAAATGAAATACATATTTTACACGTCAACCTTGTACCTATACAACTACGTGCTATCCATACAGCCACTACGGTATAGCATATATATTAATCAAAATGGCGTTATTCCTGAAAATATTATATACAACGAGCTTATTGTTAGAATATTAATATATTTTATTTAAAGTTCATTATTTTTCAGCTCATAAACAAGGCTTTTTCTAATTAATAAAGTTTTCTATACCAACAATTTCTCCGTTACACCATGCGTAATATTATATATTTAACAAGGGACTAGGGAGTAACAGCAATAACTAGCGAATGTAATTACTAACTATATAATGCGTAATAACTTTTGTATTTCCAATTAAAATCTTAAATTTTAATCATGATAATTTGTAAGTAATTTTAGTTTTTAAATACATTTTAAGAAATCGATTAAACCAAAAGTTATTTTACGCTGCAGTTAATAATGTTAGTCAATTGTTTCTATATTTCGTACTTGGTGTAACCTGTTTTACACTGTAATATTATTTTAAAAATTAGACGCGAACAGTCAAATAGGAAGGTAATTTTTAATTTGCTATTACCTATTTATTTTTTATGTAACTAATGCTATTTAAATAACTGATTGGTGCTAATAAAAAAATATGAACTTTTTTAAATACCCATCTATATCCAATGGTGCAGCCAGTATTAATTTTCAACAAGTGTTTGATGGTGACAAGGGGTTTAGTTTAAACTAGATTTAAAAGTAAAATTTTGAAATCACAAATTAAATGTCTTAACATTTTAGACTCTGAACGAAGTGATGAATGTATTGATTTTACAATGATGTGTGTGTTTTTTTTTTTTGTGTGTGTGTGTGTGTCTGTGTACAGCATAACTAGTCGAAATAATGCTTCAATTTCAAACTTTGGGGATGGTTTCCGATATGAAAGTGAATATCCTTGGTGCATTATAGAGGTCGAACGTAAACATTTTCCAAGTTTTCAAAAAAATCGGGCAAAACGAAAAATAAAAATGACAGAAAAACGGGAATTTTTACGCAAAACCAGTTATTGACGAAATCGATTTTTTTATATGGTTGTAATTCAAAAACTAATCACTGTAAATACTTGAAATTTTCACCAAATGTTTATGTTAGTGTTATCTATATACAGTTTAATTTTAATACAAGATTTCTTATGAGTTGTTCTTATTGTAGCTAAAAAAAATTAAAAATCGTTAGTCACAATTTTTTTTTTATAAGCGTTTATATGTAGTTCAAATTTTTACAAAATCCGTCGAAAACGCGAAAATTTGCAAGTAATTTTGAAGTTGAAAAATCATAAAAAATTTTGTGTTTATAACTAAGGATTAAAAATACAACACTAAGTTTTCTATTAGTTTTTCTTCAAGTAGCTATAGAGAAAACTCGAAACATCATTATAGGAAAAATTTGAGGTGCGTTTGAATTTTATATTTTTACGAAAAAGCGTAACGATAACGATTTATCCTCAAACGATATTAAATATTTGTAATTATTCAAAAAGTATAAGTCGTAGAAGGTTGAAAATTTCACAAGTTATTAAGATTGGCATTTTCTTTACATGATTTAATTTTCAAAATATTTTGACTTTTTTTGAGATATATTTATAGACAAAATTTTTTTGGCCCTATAAAAATACTTGAAAATTTAATACAAAGTTCCTCATAGATTATTCTTATAGTGATTAAAAAATTATAAAAATACATAGTCACAATTTTTTTAAATTAGTATTTGAAGATCAAATTTTGACTAAATACGTAAAAATTACGGCAATGTTCAAATTATCTTAGATAGAAATTCATAAAAGTTTTTCTTTTTAAATCTAAGATTTGAAAATTTAATACAAGGCTCCTAAGATATTTTTACAATAGAAGTTGAAAAATAAAAGAAATGCGTAGTCACAATTTTTTTTTATAAGCATTCAAAGTTTGAATTTTTACAACATATTATGTAAAAATCACGAAAATTCGTAAATTATTTTATGCTAGAAATTCATAAAAAATTTTCCTTTTATATCTAAGATTTGAAAATTTAATACAAGGCTCATAATATTTTTTTACAATTAAAAATTGAAAAATAAAAGAAATGTATAGTCACATTTTTTTTTACAAGCATTTAAATTTTAATTTTGACAACATACGTAAAAATCACGAAAATCACGAAAATTCGCAAATTATTTTAAGCTAGAAATTCATAAAAAATTTTCATTTTAAATCTAAAATTTGAAAATTTTTAATAATCTTTAATATATCCTAGACAGATAAACCGTCTCCGTTCAGATTCGTTTTTCGTTGAAAGAAAAAAGTTGAGCATAAATCTACAATAATTCATGATGAGTTTTTGAAGTCAGAATTTTTACTATATTACTAACATTATATATTTTAATATAGGTGTATAATTTATTAAAATTAAAATTAAAATTAAATATTAAAATAGTTTATTTTAATAAATATTATTTAATAGTTGTTAATATGAGAACGATTTCACGATAATCTTACTGCGCTGAAATGTCGTAAAACAGTTAATTTGATTTCCATATTTTGTAACACTACTTTACACTTGATCCAGCAGCGACTTCAATAATTTGTAGCTATTTAAAAAACAATTATACTTTTACTTCATTTATTTGTAATTGAACTGTTTTTGATTGCAACTATATAAATACAATTTTATGTGAAATTGTGAATGATGAATGGAAACACTTTTATTACTAAAAATGAGTTAAATGGTTACATTTTAATAAAATATGCTAATAGGTAGGTAGCTAGTTATATCTTATTGTCTTAATTATATATATTATTTAAATTTTCTATCTGAAGTCTTCTTAAGAGCATTTTACGATCATGTTTTATTTTTCTCGCTTAATCGATGCATAGGTAATATACATAAAAGCCTATAAGTAAGTTACAAATAATTTTACACTGTATCTATATTGCTTTTAATATTATAGTAATTTGAGTATTTGACCTATTATAAAAGGTGATTTCCCAGTTCATAGACAATAAATTCACATATCTTTAATGACATTAATAACATTATTTATTTATGTGCATAAAAAAAATATGTGATGAAATAGAAATAAATATGTTGTGAATAATATGATTATGCGTTATTTACATGGTTTAATGTTTAAGTTGTTCAGTATACTTTATGACCATCTCAATTATTCACGAAATTAAAATGTATGGTATCTATTGGTCATCCCCTCGTTTTCGGTATATTCTGCGTGAATATTATGTTCATTTCAAGTTATTGCTATAATAATGAGTATTAATATTTTTCTTACTTAATTAAAAACTATTCCCTAACACCGAAAAGACAAAAATGCAACCTAGTGTTTAAGTTACGCAGTGAAATGTACTATAAATTAAAATTATAATTTTATTTGACTTCAGTTTATTTATGTTATTTTTTGTATGGGTAATGGGTAATTATTTTGTATATTTTGTATACTATATTGATCGATGTTAATCTTCTCGTGATAAGTGCCTAACAATAGAAAGATATAGTAATAACTCATTAATATTAATTTAATTATAATATTGTATTATTACTGTCTTCAACAACGAAAATTCTCTAAAATTCATGGTACATTTACAATTTTTTTTCTTTTTAAAATACGAAAATATTTTAATTTATGATTTATTTATTTAATCCCTGTGATTATTTTTAAATATCCCAAATGCTTATAATTTAATTTGTCAGTAAAATTTAACACCTTAACATAAGGTAAAAAATTAAATAAAAATATGAAAACTGTTATTATATATATGTTATGTTTAAATCTTTAAAGTTAAAAATAATATAACAGCGTTGCGAGTAGAGATGGGATAGATTGGTTAAAACATACTGTGTTGATAATACAATATTTTGAAAAGGGTGCGCGGCCGCAGCCAGAACTCGCCGCATATTGTCGCAAAGACTATATTGTTAAAACCTTAAAACACAACAATATAGAACTGCTGACCAAATATCAATTAATTTTCTACGAAAACAAAGTTTTCATAACTTATACAGAATTATTTACAAAATATACGAAAATATAATGCATTTGGTATCAGTTTGAATTTTTCCTATATAGTGTATATTTAAAAATAATAATTTATGTATATTTTTTTTTTCTATTGTTATGCTATTTTTAGTTTTGTTATTAGTTCTCCTTTATATAAATATTATACTACTACATATTATTCGTGATATAGTAAGTAAAAAATCTAAAAGATATAAAAAAAACAAAGTTTTAGGTTTCTAAACAGAAGTGTAGAATATCTTATATCTCCGTTATATCTATTTGTCTATCCCTCCGCCTGTCTCTGTTATCAGTACATAGTTACGATTTTCCTCTGGTGATTTCATCTTTTTTTTTATTTCCTTTTATTCATAGTTACTTTATATTGCTACGATTGTTTGTGCTAAGTTATTTGATTAAAATTGTTGAAATTAAGATTATTTCAATTTAAAATCCATATTATTCAAAAAAAAACTTTCAAAGTATTAAGTTATTTAATTATTTTTAAATTATATTTTGAATTATAGTTTATTGCTTTGTTTATAGAATAAATTGCGTTTCATGACCTCGAGTACGATACGCGTGTGTATCATATTATGTGCGTTTTTTTTTCAAATTTTACTATTTAAGCTCGTACTCTGACGGCATTAGCTTAAAGTTTTGCAGCCGTCATTAAATACAATAAATATGAATTTTTATATACATTTTAGATTAAAATTTGGTCAGATAAGGTATTTGATACAAATCATTATGATTTTAGATTACCTATCAAAGTTAAATATAATCTGTTGAGCGTAAATTTGCAACATTGCGCAATAATAGTAAAAACAAAAAATAATACGGATGGGTTTAAAAACAAGTAGAAATTTGTCTGTAAAAACAGTTTTTTCCGTATCACACAGTAAAAAAACTCAGATTGTAGGGATAATTATTAGATATAGACTCTACATTAATATTATTTATATCTTATTATAAAATATTTCTATTTGTAATTTGGTATATTATTTTAATTTATTTTACATCATTTCTAAATATCGTTTTTATTTTTTGGATATTAGTTGTATAATATACAAAATAAGTTTATGTTGTTTATTTTATTTTTTGTGTGTTTCCAAGCTTGATTATATTTTTTTTAGTTCTGGTGTAAAAATATTACACAGTCAAATTTTTGTTTTTTAATTAGTGAAAATTTTGTATCTTAGACCCGCTTCACATTGGCGTGAGCTATACGTGACGTATCTTGCGCGTTTTTAGTTTATATTGAATACTTGACATATTGGTGAATAAAACGCTCTTCCATTATAACTTAATAAATAAATAAATTCCTCTATAACTTAACCCAGTATAATCTTCTCTTACGCTTTCCGGCATCATACGCATAAATTAATAAAAATATTATGTAACAATTAGTTACTTACAACTATTTTAATAAATTAATCATGTCATTAACATCAATTTAAAACAAAGAAGAAGATCAAAATACTAATGAAATAATATAGCAATACATAATAGTAATGATTAAAAAGTCTATCAACTACAACTTGTTTTAGAACATCAAAAGTGTATGTGACCGTGATCAACAATATTATATTATAAATCAATTTCACTCATCAAGTATGATTTTTTTATGTTAGGTAAATTAGTTATATTATTTTTTTCTGATTATTGTCATAGAACAATTTGATTAATGAATTTTAGAAAATATAGAAAATTTAACATAAAACAAAAATTGTTAGTAAAATAAGAGGATTTTTAGACCAGGAATGTAGGCAACTTAGCGTGTGCTCGGCCACTATAATGTAACAATTAATAATAATAATTGGTAACTACAGAGCCGTTTTCCAAAAAGAACGATGCACCAAACGAAGTATAAGGCCCTGGTACTGCTAGACTGAACGGCCGCTATGAAATCAGACGCTATGAGAAGATATGACAAAGTTTTACTTTGTATGAGACATGATCGTTGAATTCATGAAGATTACCACAAAGATTAAAAAAAAAATGAATAACTTCTTAAACATTTTTTTAACATGAATATTAAATTTATTATAACTTTATAAACTTGACTTTTTATACTACAAAATACAATTAATTTTTACAAATTAATTATTTATTTAATTTATATATTTCATTATTTAATATGTCTAGCATTTGATATTATGTTCTTTACAAGCAACTATAGTTTGGTTTGCACTATGTGTTTTCATTTAAATCATATTTCTCCTTAATAGATTACGAAATTTGAAACGATGAGCTTAAATCGTAGAAACAACCAACTAATTTATATTTATCTATATTTTTCGTGGTCAATATAATATGATTCATTGGTATAACTGGAAGGAAATTCATGATATACATAACCATATCTGATATATTTATAACGATTGTTATTATTTTATGATAATTAAAAAGCGTTATCTGTTGTATCATGAAACATTCCACTATTACTTATATTATTATTGTCTCTAAACAATGGAATTTTTAAAATATCTTTTTTAATATCATAGATACTCGGACAAAAATGTGTTTTAAATAATATATTATAGGTAATTCGAATAAAACTTAATTATATATCTACTACCTACATAATGCAGATATTGATTCCCGTGGAAACGTACAGTACACAACTATATGATGTTATGTTTTCATCATTTTGGATAACATTCCAACTTTTAATATAAATGCGGTATATGAGTATACGTGAACAAATCGCTTTTGTATTATCGGTAGGACGGAATTTCGGTAATGACCTAAAGCTAATGGGTATCCGAATTCAATCAAAGGCTGGAAATACACTAATATAATATTTTACTACACGATATTTTGTCGATCCATAAAATTAACGCACGTTTTGTTATAGACGTTATAGTCTATCCACTCTATCCTATTGGATGGAGTTCAACACAGGATTATCGGGTCTTAAAAATAAATCACGGTATTTAAAATAATACCGCGTGCACTTTGACTTTATACTATGTTATTTTTCCATTAAAATAATGTAATTAAAATTTGCAGTGGAGGCTGTTTAGGCGAAACATTGAAACTGTCTTTTGTATACTAGCTATTTAAAACATAATAATAAATAAATAATTTATCAAAAATAAAAATAAAAATGTATGGAAGTATGTTTATTTGAATTGAAAATATATTGTTTTCTTAGTTTATTTTTGAAGGTCACAAAATCTAAAACCTATAAATAGTTATTTTGAACTGCCACTCGACAGTTTCAATCGTAAAATAATATTACAATGGGTTGGGAAAATGAGCAAAAGGAGATAAGTTGAATTTCATTGATACGGAATAGACGAATTAATGCACTTTTTACCTTAAAATTGAATGTTCACAGTACACTCATGTAAAAAAAAGGTAATGACTAATAACAGAATTGCACTTGGGTTAATAGCAGGTAAAGGTACTCGGGTACAAAAAATATTAGAATAATAAAGTTCATTTTACATATTATATTATAATATATTTTACTAGTATAATATAAATATTAAATTATTTTTATCATTATTATACTCGTATTATTTATTTCAATTATTTCTAATTAAAAAAAAAAAATTTTAAAAATTACACATTTATCACACAAATGTATATTATATTAATATTATATTATAATATGTATAAAATCTAAGTTTTAATCATGCCAATGATTAAAATCATTGTTATTCCTTGGCCTGTAAATGGGAAGGGAGTATGAACTCAAATGCAGTTTAAACATGAACTATTTTTTGCCTGAGTGCAATTCAACTCAGCCCTACGAAGGATATTGATTTTTTAGTTCGCGCGACATTATACACGACGGCGTTACGTCACAGTCAGCCACCTTCAGTATCCCTACCATATTTATATTTACTCACATGTCCAGATCACTGATGAAATAAATGAATAATTATAACTAGCCGGGGCTCACATGATAATCAATTAGCCCAAAAAAAATTTCAGATGCAGGGTATAAAACTATAAGCATTTTGCTGCACCAATGTGGCGATGTGTACGTATGCTTTGTACCAGCTGATCTCGCCGAAATATAACAATCATTCTAACTCGATTCTTAACACTCAAAAACTTAGTCAGTGTTTAAAGAATCGTAAGGTAATATTATAATATGTATTTTATATTATTATATTGTTCTTATATATTGTTTACGATTTTTACAGACTGTACTCGATAATTTACTACATATTTCCTATTATGTCTCGCATAGGTCGATGAATATTTAACAGTGTTCAATTTTTGTATTTTTGTAATAACATTTTCGGTAGGGCATCAAGCGCATATCTATTCGTCTACGAGTTAGCTGAATATTACATACATTTTTGAAAAATTCCATTTCACTTGAACATCATAGAAGGAAATAATGAGATATATACCTTAAGAATAATTTTTAAAATAAAAAGCCAATGAGAGACTGATTTTATACAGGGTGTTTCTGAAGTGGTGAGGTAATTAGTATACGCATATTTACTGTGATGCCACAATGAAGATTTTTTGGAATTTTTTTTATAACTTCAAAATCTGGTTTTTTTAATGTTATTTTTAGAATATTATCTTGAATGTAAAAATGAACACTCTAGTCGTATTTTTTGCAAAATTCTCATACGAATCGAGTAACGATAAAAGTATAATATTAGGTTCACTAATAAATAATAATAATAGTATAAAATAAAATGTTAATCTTATCGAGTCAAAATAATTATGTTAAGTACTGTGAAATTCAAAAACTGGAATTTCAGTATAAACACACAAATAGGTAGTTTCTTTTATCTCTAACTATTATAACTTTATAAGGTTAAAAGTTATTTAATAAAGGTATTACATAAATGTATGATAGTAAATTTGATCGTTTAAAACTCTGTTAACCCTAATTTTGTTATTATTTCATATTTTTATTAGTCGACAATATAAAACAATGTGTTAATTAATTGTGTATTATCAATGGCAACAAATAATTATCACCACTGATTATCTTGCAGTATTATCATACAAATCGATGTGTCGCACGACTTTTTTTTTAGTTGGCGATCCGAGCGTGAAAAACGCGAGACAATCCCAAAAATGATGCGATATCTCGATTCGTATGAGCATTTTGCAAAAAATACGACTAGTGTTCATTTTTACATTCAAGATAAAATTCTAAAAATAACATTAAATAACCCAGATTTTGGAGTTAGAAAAAAAATTCCAAAAAAATCTTCATTGTGGCATCACAGAAAGTATGCGTATAATAATTATCTCACACACTTCAGAAACACCCTGTATAAAAAAACAAGATTACTGCAGTGTTGGTAAATAAAAAATAAAATAAAATTTTATACAATGAGAAACAATATTGACAGTCAATAAATCATGCCCAATTCGTATATATATAATATTATTATATACAATATACTGACTTCTAAGATAAGACGTAAATCACACCACCTGCTGTGCTGCAGCCCCTTGGAGTTTCCTTGGGAACCTAATGGAATTAGATATTATTATTATTATTATTCACTCGGGCTACCCTAAAATCACAGCTGAACTACACGACATGAACGTTTGAGGTGAATTACACATATGTAATACATTTATCAGTACAGATAGAATTGGTATAATTACAGTGAGACGTTCCATTATTAATGGAGAACCGACACGGTCAGGAAAAACCTGTTTTTATCTTTTTTTTTTTTTGGCCATAGATATTTTTTTTATTATTGTTATTGTAAAAAACATCGTACTATAGTATTATATTTACCGAATTCTTAGGTAATAACGATTTACACACATATCGTACCAAATTCCAATGAGTTATAAATTTTATCGTTTAATCATGAGATTAGGAATGTACTCGTAGAAGCATGTATTATACTTTAATACAGAAACTAATCCTAATTCTCAATAAAAATATTTGTTTGATTATTCAATTTCAAAGAAGAGCGTTTTCAAATTTTATCTTTCTAAATATTATAAATTTTCAATTGTTATTATTTTTAATTATTATCTAAACGTTCACGCTTTCATGGGATTTGACCTCAACTGTTTCTATAAAAATAGACACATCTTATGTTAATTAAATTGTAGTGGCTATCTTATAAATCGAATATAAAATGTATGAAAATATATTTAAGTTCGTATCAAATTTTTCGGTTTTTTGGAAATTAAACTTTTAAAATCAAATATTGAATTTTTTTTTAAAAATTTGAAGTAAAAAAATTAATTTAAAAATGTAAGAAAGTTTATTAGATAGATTAAAATACTCGTTAATTTTGTCACGAATTCAAATATATTTTTAGAAATTTTATTTTATAACTTTGTTAGTTAATAGTATCTACAGTTTAAAGAGTACCTATAATAAATAAAATACATTATATGTATATTATAATACTATATTATTTATCAAAATTATTTAAAAATATATATATTGATTAAGGTGATTGAAAAAATGAAGTAATTACATTATTCCATTTTCATTATAGTCTTTGTGTCTTATTGAATATCGTGTTTTATATCCGACGAAACAGGTACCTACAGGTGCACGAACGTATACAGAAAATCATTTTTCTTTATAAATCATAGAACTTAACAATGTTTTAAATCAAATCGAATTCCTTTAATATAAAAATATCATGAGTTAATTCAAATTGGTAATAAAAGTTGAGATATTATAGTCAATTCTTATTTATTGGTATACTAACTTGGAACTTGGTGGTTACATGCTACCGAAAAAAGTAACTTACTTCAGAATTCAATTTGATCAATATGACACGATACACAACGTAGCTATGAATGCGACATTATAATGTTAGGTTTATGGTATATGGTTATTCGCATATTTATACGATGTTTCCGTCATTAACACCAGCATAAATATTTGGCTACATGACGTATTTGGATAGTGGCTACCTACATACGAGTACAGTGACATGAAGACCGTGGTTCAACGTGAAATCTATGCTGTTCTGCACTTGGAATATCAGTATGTCAGTAATATCAATATGTTATAAATTTTATATCCAGATCGTTTATACTCACAGACGTATATTAGTTTCATTAGTTTATATGTTATAAATTTATCCACGTAGTTTAAAATAAATACTATATACAGAACTTCTACAGATATGATATACAATATATATATATATATATGTTTTATGACTGCCGCAAATATTATGTTAGATATTAAATCGTTATATCTCATTTAGTATTTACTATGTTTAATATCAATTGCATGGATATACGTCAATAGATAGCAGATAATTGATAGCGGTCAATTTATAGCGTGTAAATTGATCGCGAGCGGCTTTTGATAGTATGACAATTTATAGTGCCCTAATGAATTAAATAACCAAACAATTATTAAAAAATATATATTATAGTAATAAGTATTGCAAGCCATAATTAAAATTATACATAACAATTAAAATTATTAAGTATAATATGGTATAAGTCATTTTACATGTCTGTCATAATCAAAATTTAGCTGCCTAAAAAATATTATACCTGTAGCTGGAAGTTATGTGCTATGCCTCTTAAATAGTCTTCAATTGTTCTATTTTCATAATCTAAACAATTTTTTTGATTTTAGCACTCCGATCTTAATAAATTTTTTTTGATGGTGGTTCCATTCCTGCAACATATTGCTCTATTTTCATTCTTTAGATAATAATATTAAGATTATGATATATTTTATCAGTTTTATTTGGTTTTTTCGGTTAATAATTATTGTATGATTGAATTCTATACGACGCTACAAATTGTCATACTATCAAAAGTCGCTCGCGATCAATTTACGCACTATACATTGACCGCTATCTATTGACACGCTATCAATTACCCGCTATTTATTGACGGGACACCCAATTGCATGCCTTGAGGTGTCTGCAAACAGATATAACTTTGTTCTTAAGTCCAATAAATTCCCATTACCCATCATAAACTGACCTAATTAATAAAGCTGTACCTATAATTGTTCTACAAATAGATCTGAAATACCTACGTCCCATAAAGTTTACTTGAAAGTTGAAATTTACTTTCCCACATTTTTAATTTTAGATTCTAATCAGAGAGAAATAATGAATTGATTTTTTAATGATATGTGATTTTTTCCTTATTTTTCTGTCGTCACCTTTCGGGGCAGTATAGATATAGTGTGTAGTATATTTTCTACTTCAAAAACATATTTCTGGTAGATAATTGGATTTAGTGATACTTTGGATCTTCAAAATTTACAGAAGTTTCTAACTACGTCTGTAAATACAAAAAAAAAAAAAAACATGCTATAATAATTGAGCTAAATGGAAATTTTTACGCAAAACCTAGTTCTAACAAAATTGATTTCGTTTTTTTTTATTTAACTCAAAACGTAATAATCATAAATACTTTAAATTTCCACGAAATGAAAAAAAAAGTATTTTATCATTCTTTACATATGATATCATTTTCAAACTTTATTCGATAGTAATTGGCAATTAGTAATTTTTAACTTTATAAAAAAAAAAATTGAAAATATAATACATACAAGGTTATTTATAAGTTATTTGAAGTGTTATTAAAAAAAAAGTTAGGTGTTAACGCATAATACATTTTTTGTAAGAAGAAAGCCTTGATAGCTTGACTATTGGCTTTTTAACATATATAGCCATATAGGTACATACTTAAACAAGTAATTTAAACTAAATTGTACAATTTAATATTTTTCACAAAAAATAATATATTTCGGATGGATTTTTCGTCGTGACCCAGTACGACGTGAATGTGCTCAGATATATTTATTTTATCGGGTCTCTTGCATGTCTCTACATTCTGTTATGATGTGTTTGATCAAGGTTGGATAATCGCATGTAAGTCATGTTCTAGGTGGCATTTTTTTCATTCGATGTGTGTAATCAATCGGCGTGATGTGTATGGCTTATTCTGAGACGATTAAATACATTTTTTTTTTTTTTTGATTGTCTGAAGTTGAATTTCATGCGAAATACATCAAAGTCAGAATTTATAGCAAATTTTCTTTTTAGAACCAATTAAAAGCTTAAAAGTGTAATAGAAGATTTTTAGGGTCATCCTAAGTTTTTCTATCCTTAAACAAAAAGTTTCATAAATGTTTGACTTTAAAATGTTTACGATATTGATTCGGATGCTCATTAATTCAGTTTTAATATTTTATTATAATTCAAAAACAAATAAGCCTAGATACTTGACATTTTCACCAAATATCTTTAATAATTATTAATTGGCATAAAAGATAAAAATTTTAAAATATTTTTAATTTTCACTCCGTTAAAAATTTTAAAATATTACACAAAGTTCCACTTAAAATGTTATAATTACAATTAAAAAATATTAAATGTACACAATGATATCACTATTTGAGACTAGGGATCCAAAATTATAGTAAACGCCTGCCCAAATTAAACTATTTAGAGCGAGATTTAGAGTTGCAGCACTGTTCGTCGTTTTAATGTTATTCAGGATTTCCGTGATAAAAATCACGATCAAGAGTCAAGACCAGATAAAATATCATATTCAATAGTGATGGTTTTTAAATTATTACATTTTAATAGACAAAAGTAACAGGTGGATACAAATCCTGTCCGATTTGTAATTATTTGAATATTAACAAGCTGGATGAAGTTTTAAGTAATACAATAATTATATTTTATAATAATTTCCAACTGGTGTAATTATAAGGAATCAACTGAGTATGAGTATACCTTATATATTATCCGTATAATTATAACTTTTTCAGCTTAATAGTTAACGAAACAGCCTTTTTTTAAATACACAAGTTTCAAATAACGATATACATATTGCATGCCTGTTTCATATAAAACCAATGTATCTTATGTTGTAAGAGATAAACCTTTGTACCATATTATATTCAAGCATGTATTTTTTTTAATATAATATTATAATACGTATTTTCACATTAAGGTATAGGTAATATGATAGCAGTGGCGTACCTGTTGGGGAGGGGGAACAGAGGTATTTGGCCCCCCTCCGAGAAGTTTTTTGATGTCACAATGCAAATTCATTGTCCAGCTTAAATAATGTAAATAATAAATATTTTTAATTTTCACTGATTATAATCGTGTTTGATATCACACTTATCAATGTAGTAAATGATTCATGTTTTAAGTATTTAACAATAATTTATAATACAGTTTCGGATTATATTATAATTTATAACCATAACAATTTTTACAACTAATTTATAAACCCCCCCTACCCCTCAAAAAAAAAAAAAAAAATGTTTCACAGGTACGCCACTGTTTGATATATGTTTTTTATTATAGTATGCAACTGTAACAAATTTTTATTTATAATTTGGACTATCGAATCAATTTTTCGCATTATAATTATTATAAGACATGTTAGTGATTAATCGGAATAACCTAATTTACAAAAATCTAGTGACACATAATATTTCTAAGTACAATAATATAGCGACCAATCGTTTGGTAAAATTGCATGTTAAAATTTAAATATTCATGACAATCAATCGTATTATAACTATTAGGTATGTTAAGCTGTAGCCTGTAGTATTATTTTTGTTTAGTTCATTGATATGATATCACCGTAGTTATTAGTGTATTGCTTAAGACGACCCTACACCCGAATGTGTTGTCTCCATCTTACAAATATATAACATTGCGAAAACTCTTTTGCGAGGGAAACAACCACTCAAAATGAAATCCAAGCTAAGTTCAAAAATTGTCACACTATAAAGAGAAGATTATTTACAGTGCAACGTTGTTTTATTTTTTCGATATCAGAACTAAAAAAAGTTATTCAAGTTTGAAAAACTCTACAATAATAAATTCTTAAACGATAAGAACTTTTTTTTGTATTAGTGATATGAAAAAATTAAAAACAACGTTGAACATTAAATATTCTCCTCTTTATAGAGTGAAACTTTGGTTGCTTAGATTGAATTACAGCTTAAATGATTCTTTTCTGCACAACACAGTTTTCGCAACGTTTCACATTGTAAGACGGAAACAACACATGCGGGTGTAGTGTCCTCTTAGACGATACATATGATACATATGTATCGTACATATGAAAAAATGATCTCGTCCACGAGTATATTTTAATTGTTTTAAATAATATATCAACCTACCTACACTTTAAGTTATTCTTGAACAGAACCAAATAAACAAAATGTCAAGCAGTTTATGGTTCAAAGTATTGTGGTGAAAAATTAATAATTGGTTTTAGACTTTTAGTGTTTTAGTAAAACAGTTTTACTGTTATGTGTTTGTATTAACTTGTCAGACTTTGATCATGTTATTTCAAAAGTTGTATACATAAGTATATACAGTCCTATATGGTATTTATTTATTGACATTAGAAATTGAATAAATGATTCTTTGAATACGCCATTCTTGAAATTTCTCTTTAGTGAGTATATGACTAGCAAACAACTGTAAAGTATCAACAAAATATATGGCATTTGGTAAAATTGATTTTCCAGAGGTACAATGTAAATGTTAACACATTTTAACACAAAAACAATATAATCCAAGTCCCGAGAAATTTCAATTATTTTTGAGCCAAATATTCGTATTGTTAGCATACAAAACTTGGCGGCATCTGTGCTTGCAGCCGCTGCCGCCTGCCAGTGTTGCTTATATTTAAATTATTATGTTATAGTATAATGCTTGTAATAATAAAATGCAATTAACATAAATCATTAAATTATAATATTATAACTTTATATGTTATAAAAATTACATAAAAAATAAAAATAAAAACAATTCAAAGGGATATTTTAGATTATTTACATAACCACATAAGTTTACGTACCTATAAGCGTATATTAAATTATTATCTATTTGTTTATAACAGTGCTTCTCAATCTGGGGGCCGTGGCTATATGACTGTGGGACCTTGAAATATTTTCGGTTATTTAGTCATACTAAACCGACCATATTATGATTAATTATTATCGATTAAGTCTAATGTTAGATTACTGTTATTAAATAATAATAAAATTGTTATGGGAGGGGCCTTGTCAGTTTGACATTAAATTTAGGAGGCCTTATAATAAAAAAGGTTGAGAAGCACTGGTTTATAACATACCATATTTATAATAATATGGTAATATAATATTTATATTTATAATGATATAAATCAGCGGTTACCAACCCATGGGCCACGACACACTTGTGGGCCGTGAGCAGCATGGTACTAGGCCGCGAGCCATAGGTATAATATTAAATTTTATATATTATTATATATATATAATATAATTAATTTTTTTTTTAATAAACAATTTTTTCAAGTCTTAAAATTTTTTATTCCTAATAACTATATATACATGTATAATGTATATATACATACATATATATAATATATATTAGAATTTAATGAAAACGTATATAGGTATACTATGGGTGGGCCTCAAATATTTTTTTATAAAATTAGTGGTCCGTGAAACTAAAAAGGTTGGGATCCGCTGATATAAATCAATAAAATTCGAAATTTCTTTTTTTACAAGTCGTACATGTAATATATATTTAATAAGTAAATGGTTGGGATCAAAAAAATAAATAACAATTTCATAAAAAGATATTTATAATATAAATATTAAAACAATAATTATTAAGTTAGTAGTTAATACATACATCATACTATATTATACAATATTCAGTCTTTGTGAAAATTAATTTTAAAGTAGATACAATAAAATAACTAAAATGGAAGTTTTTTTTTTTGAAATAAACATATTTTTATAGCTATGTAAATAATATATTACATTCAACACCCGAAATCTGTCAAACTTATTTTTAATTATACAATAATAGTTTTTACAACACCCATTTGCCAAAAATTATATTGACTACCAAGTTGAAACTAGAATTAATCAGGACCCTCTAATTGGAACTAGTTTTAACTTACTTTTCAGGGTTAAGTAATACTTATGTCTGAAATATAATGGTAAAAACTAAATCTATCTATTGAAATCTTCAGAAATAATTGATTGAATTGATAAACGATTGATTTTTCGTAAAGCCTCGTTCGTATAATTGTTGGAACTTGTTTTACTGTGATTATTAAATACCTCTGTGCGAGAAATAAACTAAAACTTAAAACTGTTTTTACTAATTTCTACCTAATATTATGTATTTATGAAATAACTAACATCATATTTTATTTTATTTTAACCCCAACGACTCCTACGTTCTTTTCAGTTAAAACTAATTTTTTTCATTTAAACATTTACAATAATTATTAAGAGGTTAATGATTCTAGTTTAAAAAAATAAAAATCAGTTTTAATGAAATAAGACTGTTAATAATAGTACCTATTGTCTAGTTGAAACTATGTTTATTTGATTTTGAGTTTTAAATCTTAACACATATAATATACAGTTATGAAATTAATACTATTTAATTTTTACTGCAATGTTGGCATGTTGTCAAATGTGTTGATTTTTAATTTATTGGACGTAAATAATTAGTATTTCAATGTTGCTTAATTTTATTAACATCAAACAATGTTTTTCAGTAGATAGGTATGTATAGGGATAAAAAAAGCCCATTCTAATATTTTTTTATGATTGGTTGAAGTTTTGATGACATTGGATGTTCATAATAGTATATTATAATAAATGAATTAATGAAATATGTTTTCGGCAAAAACGAATTCAACGTAGGTACTATAATCATATAGGTACCTTTTACTGGCTATTATTAATAGTAGGTAAAATAAATAACTATAGTAATATATCTATTGAAAGAGTCGTTGGGCAGATTCTTTTTTCTGCGTGCTTTGTTATTAAAAAACATCCAATCTATAGATATTTTTGATTCTAATTTTGTTATGTTTAAGTATAATGTTATTTCGATATTAAGATACATAACTGATATTTAAAACATTTATAATGTTCTTAATATGTTTTATTATTTTATTTGTTTTAATGTTTGTCATTATATTTAAGTTACGTTTGTGCATATTTGTAAAATTATCAATTGTATTTAATCACTTAGATATCAAAAAGGCTCATGCCCGTAAAATTATCATAAATAGATAAATTATAAATAAATAATAATATTCTATAAGCTATGACGGCAGTACAAAATATTTTATAAAATATAGCTTGGTGCCTACTTATATATTTCTGCTTAGAATTATTTTATGAATGCAATGATTGACCATAGAATAAATGTATTTTTGCAAATTTATAATATCAATTATTAAAGCGACTTACTCAATGGCGAGGTACACTTGGACACCTGTTGTAATACAATATGTATATCAGAGTGAATACCAATTTGTCATTTAATAAAATATTGCTATAGTAGCTATCTAATATTAGTAATACCATACGTAAATCCAATATTTTATGATATGAATTTATTGGAAACTATTAGGACTCAATATTTGTTTACATCAAATATGAATTGCGTCTTAATCTGGACTTGACTGTAGGAGTAATTCAGCTATAAAAACATTAACTTGGAAGCTTTTCGACAGTATATAATTTACCATATATTCAGGGTTGTGAAACCCGTAGTGTAATGTGTCTCTTGAGGGTATGATATTGTACAATAATATAATAAATAGCATATTGTTTTGTTTCACAATATACAGTGATTCAAAATAAATTGTATAGAAATAATAATAGAATATTACGTAGTATCTTAACAATCACTATATTGTTCAAAATAAAATTGCTTTGTATATTCAAAGAGCTTTAAAAACAATATAACACAGCAGATTTCGAAAAACAAAGTTCGTATTACGCAAAACCAAATGGTACTATAATATTTATTTAAGCTATAAAAATGGGACCTTTCTTTTATATTTTTCAACGCTATTTACGAATTTCATGAAAACCTACGAAAAATATCTTGACAAATGAAATACGTTGCATACAGAATCTAAATTAAAACATATTAAAAATATTCATATCATATATACTGTACTGCATGTTGTACGGTATAGAAATCTCAAATATATTATATGCAAAGAAGTTCATAAACCTAAATCACTGTAATTTTTAAACATTTATATTCATAAAATATGAAAAAACCCAATACAGTAGGTACATACTTATTGATATGATGTGTACATTTATATGCATAATTTATATAATAAACTACAATTGAGTCCCAAATGAGAGAAAAGTTATTGAAATCTTAGGTCAAAATCTAAAATTTATAGTAGTTTTCCCTTAAATATTGTATACATATTTTATACTATATAATTTTATGTAAAAGTTTAGTATGGAGTGGATCTTCTGAACTACCATCAAGATTTCTGTTTTTTTTTTTTTTAAAATCACTAATACAGATTTTAAATTAGGTATAATTCTTAATAATTGCATTTTATGTAGATAAACATTTTTTTTCTGTATACATATATCTAGGGTCTAGTCTAAGTTTAATACTTTAATCCATAGAATCATAATAATAATGGCAACCAATGTTATTCTTGGATCATGCTATAATAGTTATATTCTTTTATGTATTTCCATTAAATAAATAAAAGTAATAAATTCCATTACTCTTATTTAAAATTTAGAAAAAATAAAAAACTAATTAGAGATAAACAAATTGATTTTATTTGTTTATTATATCTACTTATTCTACTTCAAATATCAATAACTGTATAGAATTGATGATATTTTCACCAAATATTTATATTACGCTAATATTACAATAAAATAAAAATACGATTATTATTACTTATTAGTTATTAGTATTTAATAGGCATGATACAATTTTTAAAATATTTTGACTCTTTTACTGCTATTTGATTTTTTGAGTTTATCCTTGATTTATGTATGATACAACTTTTAGGTATGAGTAAAAAATCATTAAAATTAACGAATTTAAATTTCTACATAATTAGTTTACGCCTTAGTATGTTATAAAATGTAAAAATTACAGTCACAATTATTTTCAATAAACATTACTTTAAAATTGTTTAATTTTTAAAGAATTCGTCGAATTTACGAAAATATGCAAATTATTAATAATGGTTAAAATTTCATATAATTGTTATTTTAAGCACCTATAGTTTGAAAATTTAATATAGAACTATCCACATTAGATATTTTCAAGTCACATATTATTATTCACATGCGATTCTGACAATATTTCATGGTAATCGTATAATAACGATTTATATTATATTAGTGATTATGAAAAACATTTCACTATCCAGCTATTACTTAAATCATAATTTTTTATACGCAATGACATTTAAAAAATATTCAGGACGATAAATTATGAGTAAATAAATATACTTTCTAATCAATAACAATTTTCACTAAAACGTACTACAATAAAATAATAATAATAGGTTTTTTTCGTTTTGGATAACATTCCAACGTTTAATATGAATGACATAATATGAACAGTTCGTTCATAACGTTTAAATACGATTAGTTCAATCATTTTTGTATTATAGGTAAGAGACTGCATTTTAGTATTTTAGTATTTTATAGCTTATATCTTAATATTTGTAATACAACTAAACAACCTTTAATGATACCTGACGAAAGAAATTAATGTACCTATACTTTAATGTATGATTAATTAATAGTTTACGACTTTTTTCAGATTAGCTTAAAAAATGCGTTTCCACGTTATTATTCATATGTTGGTAAAAATATTAAAAATGTTAAAAACCAAGTATAAAAATACATATTATATAATATAATATAGTCATATTGGTGTAAGTGAAAAAATATTAAAATTGTTAAAATAATTATATAATATAAATACAAATAAAGTAATATTTTTTGAAAAATCACATGTGTGTTGGTAAAAATGTATACGACATGAATTTTACAAAATCAAATCGTTTGATTATTCCTGCAATTTTTTTATTATATATTTTAATATTTAAAAAAAAACTGTTAAAAAATATTTTTAACCATACCTGTGGTCTAAGTAAATCATAGACAGTCTGTTAAAATGGGAATGGAAATGTTAGTATAGTGTAGTACTTACCAAAAAATATTCAGGAACTAGTGGAATACTTAAAATAATTCGGTACCCATTATAGTATAATACTTATAAAAATCCGGGACCCAACTAGTATAGTAACTTTAAAAATCTGGGACCCAACTAGTATAGTACCTGGGATTAGCCCCTGGTACTCGGGGCCCAACTAGGATGCGCTGAAAATATAACATATCTATTCTATTATCTACGAATAACTGTTGATGTAAAACTATAATTTGTAAATCGATAAGGGAGGATTGGTATTATATTTTAGGTACCTATATATTATTATAAGTATTTAATGTTTAAAAAAATAACACATACTTACGGACAATTATAATAATGATTAGTATACTATAGAAATAAAACTTCAAATTTCCAAAATTGCTTTAATGATTAAAAGTAATATTTCTTTTTCTATACTTCTATATAGAAATATTTTATATTAATTTTAGATTCCAGTACTTTGATGATTTTCCCTTTGCCAACTACCATAATGTCTATGGGATGACACACAGTTTGAATTTCTCTGGTATATCATATTATATGTGTATTGGGCGAGGCTGTGGCGTTATTGCTAAAAATGGTATTATATTTGACTGTATCATAATATTATAATGCTACAGTAACGAGTCGGAAATATATTATGTTAATATATTTTTATTTTTAATTATAAAATACCAAAGACGTCATTTCAAGGTTTAATTAATATTTCAAACGTAATGAGCAGTCGAGTTATTCAATTTCATCCTTAATTATATCGTACCTACGATGAAAGTTGATGTGAAATATCAAATATGAAAATAAAATCCGTTGATTGTGATTTTAAAAATCAAAGCAAGTTATTATTCTTTCATTAATAATATTCTTTGATATTCTTTTTCTGTGTAATTACTTTAGTGTTTCCACCTTTTTCATATCTGATATTAGTATTTTTCATTTTAACTAAAAATAATTAGGTAGGTATAGAATAAATTTGAAGCACTTATTCACACTAATAGTATGTAGTTAGTTAAGCAGTAAAAGTTTTGTAAAATGTTTTAAACTACAATCATTATCTTCTACGACAGGGGCATTTGTCACTTTACTTTTGTATGCAGCTGGAATAAAAATGAATTCTCCCAATTATTTTCAACGATTTACGTTATGATACACATCGCCTAAATTATAAAGTCATATTTCTACCCGGTTCATTTTTAGAGAGCATTCCACGTGTACCTATGTTTAGGTGCGATAATTGTGATGGTAATTGGATTTCATCACCCTCATACACCTGTTTGCTTATATAAATTCGTATAATTAAATAAGGGGTGGTTTTCTGCATAGGTATTTATAGGAATTAACGCTGGCATTTGTTATCTCTCTTTTACAACATAGTAAATTTACGCTCAGTATACCACGTGTAGTTTCATTAATTTAGGAATTTAAGTGAATCAACTTCTTATGAAACTTAACGGTAAGAACAATATTTATATTTTTATGTGTGCTTTGTTTTACAATAATTCAGTTGTATATGTGTTATGGGCATTTTTAATTTAGGTACGATATATTATATACGCTAAATTTACTAAAAAAATTAACTATCGTTGAAAACCCACAGACAGGTAATAATCTTACCATCATGTTTCATAATAAGTCAATCCACTCTAATTTTTTAACAAAAAAAGCTACATATGTTCTGTGATGGAGAGTAAATTTGCTATGTTACGCAATTGTAAGACAGAGACAACAAATGCAGTGTAACGTTCTATTAACAGTAATCGAAATGCGCTTACTGTTAATTTGGAGTGCGGAAGACATTTAAAAGATATGTGACTTTTCTTATACAGTGAAAACTGTCAAAAGCGGAATCGCATTGGACCAACAAAAAATTCCGCTTTAAGCAGTTTTCACTATATAAGAAAAATCACATATCTTAATTTAAATGTCTTCCGCACTCCAAATTTAATAAAGCAGTTTTCTTCTTTATTCAATAAAACGGACAAATTCCGGATTATTCAATTCAAATAAACAAAAAATATCAAAGAATATTTTCAATTTATTGTTTTAAATAATATAATTCATTAAAATTAAATATAGGTTTTATAATTCATTTAAGACAATTAAATATGACGTATAAACATTTAGCATTTCCAAAAATGATGTAGAGTTTTTTGTTTTGTTACGGTGGCTGCTATTTTTTCTTCTGAGTATTGTTTAATCGATGAAACCAATTGAAGAAGATTATCATCTTGTTGATCAATAGTAAACCTATGTAGATTTGTTAGTTCAATTAATGTTTCTTAATAATATGTATTAATCATTGTGACTTTTTCATGCATTACTTCTTCTTCGTCGCCAGATGAATTATACTTTCACAATAATTTTGTGAATGCATTTCTTGGCTCTCCGTTACCAAATTTGTATCAATCATCAAAAACTCATTAACATTAATATCACTATTTGATGATGTACACTGTCCATTCGTATATCTATATTTTGTACCTTATTTTTGGTTTATAGTACTCACGCGCGTGTCAATTTTCTGGTTTATGCAAAGTTTTTACTTGCATGGGATTTACAAAATCGTTCCGTTTCCGCGTTATGAAGGTTCCGTTTTATTGAAGTTGAGCGTCTATATAAAACTATAGGAACGTGCCGGGACCATAGAAAAATTTCGTATTGGATAATAGTTTTCCGTTTTATTCAGGGTCCGCTTTAGACAGTTTTCACTGCATTATATGTTATTAATTTACCGCTATTATAATAATGTGCATAGAGACTATGATACCGAGGTAAAATGTATTTATGTATAGGTACGTATATTATACAATGCATCGAATCCGACCTTTCTGTCTCTTAACATCATCAAGATCTGGACCACCCAGTATTATATCATAGTATACCTACATTACCTACAATATATATACACTCATATGTTATACTAACTTTTTTTTTAATATCTTATTATTTATACACATATAAAAGTACCTACTTTCAGTGATCCGAAATTGAACCGAATTTTCAATTTTATATAATATATAAATATAATAGATCCTTGATGTCCGTTTTTTGTCCTTTATATTTATAGCGCCAAATATCACTCTCTTTCTATAAATACGTATATACGCACATCCGTATTATGATAAATATGTAACTAATAATATTATTGGATATTTACCCTATACGTGATGGCAAAATATTTCAAAGTGATCGGGTCTCGGAAGTGATTGATGCGCGCGAAGCTGCAAACCCCTCGCATATTATACTTTATATTATATTCTTTTGAGAAGTGGATTTACAATACGTATTCGTCCTGCGAGTTCGAGTGGTCAATTACATTATACAAGTTTGTGTTTATTTATGATTTCGTCATGTTTACTTTGCCCATCCGGCGTTGTAGCCAAACACGATGAACTTTAATCCAGAGGGAAATATGCAGACCTTTGCCCTAAAGTGTTGTATACAAATAATATTACCTAACGGGATTGCGGTTCACCCAAAAATGTTAACCGAATAACACAGCAAGCAGGAATTTTTAGAATTTCAGTATTTCAAAGCTTAAATACGTATAGGAAAATAAATTCACATATCTAATACATTTCGTCCAATCAATGGTATAGACATTATTGTTCTCTTTATCTTCATTATTAATATCAACTGTTCCTACTAAAAAAAAAAAAAAAAATGTACAATAAACAATATAATTCATTAAAATATATATAGTACGAGTATACCTACACAAAATGATTCATTTATTATGAAAAACTGCTCATTATTTCAAAGTAATAATGTATTTGAAAATATTTTTGATATGATTATAAGTCGTTACAAAACTACGTATTTATTTTGTGTTTTGTTTAAATAAATTTTTAACATAAAATTTTAAGTTTTTGAATGAATACATTAATTTTAATTAAATCTTTAAAGCAAAATATTTTTCTGAATCCTTTAGTGCAATCAAATAGTATTTAGGTCGAGTATTTTGTCAGCTTTAAGCATTTAAAGTTTAGATGAACTGAGTGGAGTGGCAAGAAGTTACCTCACAAAATATTGATCCACTCCATGGCTAATCTTTACTTTAAATACTTAAAAATCTTAAACCAATCGTCGTAAATTTGAATTTTATGAATTAAAATACTCAGAAAAAATATTCTACTTTCGAAGAATAAATTAAAACTGCATGCTCATTCAACAAAGTAAAAAACTCAAGAAAATATAAGTATAAAAATATTTTTTTAAACTGTTATTAATAAATTGTAGCAATTAAAAAATTGTTCTGTGATGACTTAAATTTATTAATTTTAATTTAAACTTTTTGAAATATTGAGCAATTTACGATAAAAGAATCAACGTATTCAACGTTACAGTTCAAAAATACTAATGATATCATTATATAGGTACTTGAGTACTTCCAAAACAGCATAACACCAGTCATCAACCATTTTGCTCAACTTTTCAATTGTTATAGAATAGTTACTATTTGTAATATGAATAAAATAATAATTATCTTTTTTAAATATCCTTAATTTTAAATTTGATAATAGACCAATTCGCTCCAGCATTAAGCATAACAGAGTTAAATGGATTGTTTGAACTCAGAATTTGTCAAATATGCGTTTGTAAAACGGTGACAACGCATGAGGGTGAAGCGTGTCCTTTTAAAATGAACTTCTTATGTACACACACTCGTTGCTATAAACACTTAGAATTCCAAATTCGAATCACGTCTACTACTGTACACATGGTACGTTGACAAAGCGAACAGTTTTTGACAGAATAACAATATTATTTACACATTCACGAATTCTATCAGATTATAATATATTCGGAATGTAATAAAAGACATACAAGTTTGATGCCATAGTATTCCGTTCCCATAAAATAATAAATTATATTTGCACACATTATTTTACGTTTATTACTACATAATATTGACAAAAATTTAATGTTGCTTCCTTACATACCTAATGATTAGACATGTTTGTTATTTAAATTTTGTATGGTCTTTGGATAAACCGTAAAAGATTAAATAAAACATATAATACAGATTAAAGAAGAAATTTGTTCTATTTTCTAACAGTGTCATTGTTTTATGTTAAGTATTTAATTTACTTCGCTAGAAAGTTGTCAAAAATGAAATACATAATAAATTTTAAATGAATGTTAATAATTTATTTAATTAATTCAATATTAGTATTTTTCAGACATGATTTAGATTAAAATATATTTTTATATTTTTATTTTGTATTAATTATATATTTTATTTAAAACCCTGGTTTTGTATTGACTTAATTCAATTAAAAAAATTATTTTATTAGTGTATTTTCAAAAATATCAATACTCTTCAAAATAATGAATTCATGAAATAATATTATCGTCAATATATATGTAATCAAACCAGGAAAATGAATTAAAAACTATGGAAATGAGCCATTAAAAATATTTGTTGACCCGATTGCAACCTTCTCAACATTATTATAATATGTGAATTTCACTGGCATGTTGTTTTTACCTGAAAAAATATAAATTCCACCGATACGTTTTTTACCTAAAAAAAGCGAACCTAATAAACTCAATCAAAAACACGCAATGAATAATTAAATACCATAAATTTGTAATACAAAGAAAAAATATTTTTCAAAGCTGCATTTAATCAATATAAAGCTCAATTTTAAATTGTATTCAAGTAATTTATTTTCTAATTATTAATTTATTCTTTTGACAAGCTATAATCACCACTAATAATTACATGTATATATTTTTTTTGCTAACTCAAGTAATTATTTTTAACTTCTATAAATATTTTTAAATAAATGTAAAAAATATAAAAGTATCCAAATATAATACATATATATTTTTTTTTATTTTAGCTTTCATTAAAAAATCTACCTCAACAATTACAATACATTAAAACATTTACAAACCAATACAAAAAACAAAATAATTATAAGACCGTAATATGAAGTATTATATAGCTAAAAATATAAGATTAAAGTTTATAAACAAAAACAATCAGATGATGATACCATTAATACCAGCCTCCTAAATTAAATAAATTCTATGATAATAATGACCTGTTCAGAGTTAGTATTTAGAATAGAGTAAAGATTAAATGAAAGATTCAAGGAGTTAATAGGACGTCGTACCCGCACGTGTTGTCTCCGTCTTACACACGTATGACATAGGAAATTTTCGTTCGCTAGTTTCAATAGGGTATTGTCAGTTTTGATATTAGAGTGAATCCACCTACTATCAAACTTTTAGGTAGCAACATTATCTGTGTTCTCTCGTTGGTTTTTTACGATAATTTAATTTTTAAGTGAGTTATGGGTATGTAAATTATGAATATTTTAAAATGTTCATAATTCACTTAAAAATTAAAATATCGTAAAAAACCATCGAGAGAACACAGATAATGTTGCTACCTAAAAGATTGATAATAGGTGGATTCACTCTAATATCAAAACATTCAAAACTGACAATACCCTATTGAAACTAGCGAACGAACATTTCCTATGTCTTACGTGTGTAAGACGGAGACAACACAATATGTGGGTGCGACATCCTCTTAAGAGAAGTTACTAATATAATATATATATATATATAATATTAAATCTATAAATAAATATACCTATTTTTATGTATTATCGTATTATATACGTTTATTTATATTTTATTTGTTCATATCAATAAATTTAATAAATATCTTAAATAATTATTTTCTAAGTCATGATTTTTATTTTATTGTATTATAATTTATAAAACATACTGGTGAAGTTAACATGTTATAAATTAAACCCTAAAATCTAATACTTGTAAATCGGAGGAATTTACAATCACCAGTGTAAACTAGTGTAGTGAGAATAATAAATTATTGTTTTTTGTTAAACTGTGTTTTTGTAAAATATGTATAAAATGGGATCTTAGCCCTATTCGTGCATCCTATGAACGAATGACTCAATGAACTCCAATAGTCCAATAAAACGATTTACTTTATTATTGAACCTTAATATTCAGATATTTAAATGTCAATTATGCGACGTCTCGTTTGTCCATAAAAGATGAAATATATTATATAAATGTAGTGTCTCTAGAAAAAAAATGCATTGATTACATTTTTTTTTATTAAAACAATATCTGCACTTTGAAAAAAATTAACAAAAAAAGGGGTAATGGTAAAAGTTAGTATAACTAAATTGTATTAGTTAAAATAAATTATTGATGATCAGTGATGAAAAATAATAATTATCAAACGATCAGTGGCGGCTCGCAAGTAAATTCATTGGGGAGACTGACAATTTATAATGTAATTTATTATATTATAATTAAGATTGTGATTTGTGTATTATACCAATAATAAATAATAATATTATCATTACTTCACGGGATGATACAATGTAGAATAACTAAATTCAATCATCTAATACGGACGCACGACAATACGACACGCTACAGATCTTAAGTGTTAATTGAAAAGTAGGTACGTGGCGATTGCGATGAGGACGACAGAAACTTTGAACGAGTCTCAATGTACTGAATAACATCTATACAATCTACCTCCGTCTTCAGCTTTGTCGTACATATGAAATTTGGATATACAATTGAGTCTCTTAAACGGCAAATTCCCGAACTAGCAACCGTCATCGTTATCGATATTATTCACCCGTATTATTATTGAACAACATCCGTAATATTCTCATCATTAATGTGAAAATAGAAAACAAATATTATATTGTCAATTTTAATATCGAAAACCATAATTATTATTTTTTAAATGGATAAAAATACTAAATTATAATACAATTTTCTTCAAACTTTTTTATTTTGTTACTACTTTTTATTATGGGGAGTCGCCATCTCAAGACTCCCCTGACGAGCCGCCACTGCAAACGATGTATTAAAACATTAATATAATTTTTTATACCAGCACATATCGTTTATTTTTCAACCTCTGCACTAAGTTTACCTGTATGCCGTATGACAATATTTGTTATTTTTATGATTGATTTATGTTATTAGCATTACTGTTGCACTGTGAGAAAGCTGTCAGTGACAACATTATTTTTTTTTTATATTTTCTTACTGTTCACTCAATTGCTAAATAGGTAGCATTTGATTATTTGAACGTTGAACGTATACCACCTATCTATAATTATTTTGTGCGGAACTCCAAGACACCTGTCGCGGGCACTGGGACGATAAAATATTTTTACTTAGACGTTCTTTTGTTGTGCGTCTGTACGTGTCAACACGTGAAACAACAAAATAAAACAAGTGTTATATGAAAACTTGTTTGATTACGGATGAATATTTTGCAATATCTAACTTCAAACACTCGTTAAAAATTAATTTCTTTTTCCGGTAAAATTTATTTTGAAAATTATATAGTGTGTAAAAGATGCGAAGATAAATATTCAGTGAAAATTCTATGAAACTACGGTAATTTTTTTAGAAGAACACCAAACACCAAAATGTATTTTAAATTTAAAACCTTTTCCGTAAAAATCTAAGTTTTTCCTTAATTTTTTGTTTGTTCCTGATTTTTTCCTGACGCTTTTGAAAACTATTTTCACTTTTGAACCCTCAAGTATAATCTAGATTTCCTTTTGTATCAGAACAAATGCTGTTACATAAAATCGAAGAATTTTTACTGTCCAAAAATAATAATCATTATTAAAAAATCAATATATTCATCACTCCACTAAAATCTAAAAACATATTCATTTAAAAAAATACATACTTATTTCTTCGTAACTATATACATCAATTACGCAGAGTAAATAAATATACATATACGCACAATAGTAACTAGCGGACAGACAGTCGAACACAGTGGAAATAAAAGGCCTCGGCTATACGTTAAAGTCAAAGCTCATTGTTTTAAATTTAAGTAGCTATACATGACGGATGTAATATGTCGCGTTTCAATCCGCGTCGGAAAATACCGGCCAGTTTGTGTTTTGGTGGTATTCCGACGGAGACGTCTTGTATAACCGGTTTGTCAGAAAATGTCGTTGAATACGCATCGTACGAAATGCGGCGGAAAACGCCATATATATAGCCCCGATCTAAGATGTGTCATAATCGTAAGCTTATGTTTAGAAATCTAAAACTATTCTTTAATTATAATTTAATAATAAAAAACAATTTAAATATATTAACTTAATAATTAAAATAATACCTACCTAAAAACTATAAACGATGTATAAAAATCACTAGAATCGCCTGGAAAAATATTTATTGATAGTCATATTCTTCAGTCAATCATCTTTTAAATATACCTTGTTTATTTGTCATAGCCCCCCGCTATTGCTATCGCTGCTACATTCTACTACGTATCACGCCCCATTACACAGTTACACGCCTCCGTCAATTCCCCTCTCGGCTGATAACAATATCACTGAGTATATAAATATAAATATATAATATATTCTGTGATAATATTAACTAACTACAGCACTACGATCACATATACTCGCTGCCTTTCTCACCTTCTATCATAAATGCAGACCATAACATTTCTTCTAACTTGGTGTTTACTTCAATCAATACATCACAATCGAATTTATTGTACGGGCCAATGATGGCCAATATATTTAAAGTTTCGCGTTTATTTAAAAGCTTGGATACGCTAAACATTTGCCACAGCAACAGTTATTTTTCTAAATAAAAAATAAATATTTTAATCTCTGATGATTGATGTGGGCAATTGCGAATTTTAGGGAGCCTCCTCGGATTTTTGTTACTTCTTACTTGCATATAATATATGGCATCTTAATATTATTTTGAGTTATTAAATGATACTAATATTTGGTATTTTTATATCGTTGTATTATGTTGAAAAATCGTTGAATTTATTTTTTCATTTTATTGAATTATTTTGTATAGGTAGGTATTAGGTACATTATTAACAACAAACTATAATTATAGACGATAGTGATAACTTATCAACGACCATAAATTCAAATTGTTACAGACATTTAATGAATTATTTTTTAATTTTTGTCTCATAATGTCTCATAACATTATGTTACACGCCACACGCGAGTGTTGTTAAATTATCCATGTTTTGGATTTTTTTTTAAATACTTTTTAATTTTGTAATGATGAGTACCTAAGTTTTAATAATTATAATAAATCATTATTATTAAGCACTTATAAAAGAACATAAAAAATTACTTTCTTTTTGTAAAACAATATAAATTTTTTTAATTATTTATTTCTTCATTAAAGTCTGATACATTTTGTAGTATTTAAATTTCGATGTTTTGACACATTATGCAGTATTTTAAACTTTATAGTGCAAAGAAAATCTAATTTCCACAAACTGGAATAAACAATTTAAAGAAGATAATATTTGACATATACGAAAATTCATAAGGACATGATAAAATGAGTTACGGTAAATATCTTATAAAATATTTGTGCGACGACAGCCACGGCATCCTAATGGGACTAAAAGTATGATTTATTAAATTATATAGTTGTTTTAAATCATTTGTCCTGATTGATCTAAATCCCAAACTTTGTTACCTCACCAGGGGGGTGGTAGTATTATAGTTTGTGTCACAATCATCGCTAAACATAAATTGACTGTGGCGTACGACAGTAATCATTTATATCATGAATAATACGAAATAATTAAGTGACGTAAATCTGATACATACATGTGACTCAAAAAGAGTCAAAATTACACAATAAATTATATTTTGATAATTATACAATTTATAAAAATGCTAGGAACTTATATAAAAATTTACAAATTTGATAAAATGTTCAAGTATCTATGGTTATTTATTTTTGAATAATAATAAAATAGGGTAGATAATTGATTTTTAATCATTTTTACTGCCCCGAAAAGTGATACTAGACTTAATGAAAAAATAAATAATTAGATAAACACAAACTATTATACAATTAACAAGAATCTTTATTCATCACTTTATTTAGATTAATATAAAAAGCTAGTTTAAACAAAGAGTGAATTTTGTAACTACCAAACTTTGATAGCTTATAACTACCTTTTGATAATATTATAATAATATAAAAATAGTAAGTGCCTATATAATATAATTTTACTATGTCAAAGACCAAATTAAATCTTTGTGTTATAATAATAATATATAAGTACAATATAACAATGTACAAATATTATTAGAATTCTGTAATCATCACGCATATTATTCAAAGCTCTGAAGGCTAACATTTTAATTTATTATGGTATGCATGGATATGGCGTGTTTGTCTTTTATAACGAACACTTAACATTTGTTTGGAGTTTGTTGTTCAAGAATTTCAGTGAATAACTCTGTTATTATTATTATTATTAGGTATATATGGATTATTTGCTTAACGTAAAATATTAGATAAGTACTGATAATTTTGTAAGTTTGATATGATATTATTGTTTTAGGTATTGATTTTACAAAAATATGTATGAAAAAGTATATGAAAATCCATAGCTAATGATGGTATCTATTCTAATATTTTTATTATTTTTTATCGTAATAATATTTTAAATTTTAATAATGAAAACATTGATTATCATTCCATTATCCGAAAGAGATTTTTAATATTTTAAATAATTTTTACTAGTACTTTTTTCAGAAATATTTGAATACATTCACTCAAGTACTTTACAATTCTAAAAAGTCGGGTAAGTCGTGGATGTCGCTCTGCTGTGCAGTAGGTTACAAGTGGGTTACTGTAATGGATAAAATTAAATTTGAATCCAATGATATTATATGATTGTATACGAAAAACGATTCTTAGCGAAGACGGTTTATCTGTCTAGAATATATTATAGATTATGAAAAATCAAATCTTAGATTTAAAATAAAATTTTTTTATGAATTTCTAGCATAAAATAATTTGAACATTGCCATAATTTTTACGTATTTAGTCAAAATTCAAACTTTGAATGCTTGTAAAAAAATTTGTAACTACGCATTTCTTTTATTTTTCAATTGCTATTATAAAAATATGATAGGAGCCATGTATTAAATTTTCAAATCTTAGATATAAAAGGAAAATGTTTTATGAATTTCTAGCATAAAATAATTTAAGAATTTTCGTGATTTTTACGTATGTTGTCAAAACTCAAACTTTGAATGCTTAAAAAAAAAATGTGAACATGTATTCCTTTTATTTTGCAACTGCTATTGTAAAAATATTTTAGGAGCCTTGTATTAAATTTTTAAATCTTAGAATTAAAAAGAAAAACTTTTATGAATTTCTATCTAAGATAATTTGAACATTGCCGTAATTTTTACGTATTTAGTCAAAACTTGAACTTTAAATGCTTATAAAAAAAAAAAATCGTGCCTACGTATTTTAATATTTTTTGACTGCTATTGTTAAAATGTGTTAGAAGCCTTGTATTAAATTTTTCAAGCTTTTCTACCAAACAAATAATTTTTTATCGATATTTATAAAAAAAAAAAACTAAAAAAGTTGAAAAATTAAAATGTCAGTTAACAGCTCAAAACAAATCTAAATATTTTGAAAATTTTATCAAATATATAAAATGTTTTTATAAACATTCAGTCAAAGTTTCAAGTATCTGCGGTCATTTGTTTTAGAGTTACACCAAAATAAGTAAATCGCTAAATGTGAAAATCCAATGTTGTAAAAATTTAAATTTCAAATGCTCATAAAAATTTAATTTGCATTTTCAGTGGACTTTTTATTTGTGATAATGATTGAAAAACTTGTAAGGAATCTTGTATTAAATTTTCAAATCTTAGATATAAAAGGAAAATTTTTTATGAATTACTCAGCAGATAATGTACAATAATAAGTAATAACTAATAACTATATTTTAGGGTGGGTGGTGTAAAAATATTAAACGTGATTCGAGGGAAAAAAAGTTCAAGCCGCCACTGCTTACAACCTACTCATCTATATTATATTTTATAAAGGTATAACTCTTTAAAACGTTTATAGAAAATCAAGAGAATTTGTATTAAAATAATTAAAATAATTTGTGAATTTTCGTGATTTTTACGTATTTTGTCAAAATTTAAACCTTGAATGCTTATAAAAAAGAATTGTGGCTATGAATTTATTATATTTTTCAACTGCTATTGTAACAATATGTTAAGAGCCTTGTATTAAATTTTCAAGCTTTTCTGCCAAACAAATAAATTTTTATCAATATTAATTTTTAAAAAAACTAATAATGATCGAAAATTTCAAACGCCTATGAATAGTTCAACTTAAGTCGAAAATTTTTGAATGTTGCACGGTGAATATAACGTATTTATATAAACATTCGGTGAAAATTTCATGTTTCTATGTTCATTTGTTTTAAAATTACATCAAAAACCAAAATCGATTTTGTCGAAAAATGAGTGTGCGTAAAATTTCCCGTTTTTCCCTTAATTTTTAGTTTGTTTTTCTCGATTATTTAGAAAAATATTAAGAATTTTTCACTTTTGACCCCCCCAAAGTTCCAACTAGATTCACTTCTGATCGAACGAGGTACTGAAGTAAAAAATCGAAGCACTTTTACTGCCCCAAACCGTGATGACAGACACAAAAAAAAAAAAAAACACACATCATGGTAACATCAATACATTCATCGCTCCGCTCAGAATCTAAAATGTATAATATAATATTAAATATAAATAGTTGATTAAAGTTATCAGTTAATTTCTTTAAAAATTATGTTATGTTCAAATTATCTTTACAATTTTTAAAGGTTAAATACATCTAATTATCGTTTTAAAATGTACATTAAAATTCAAATGGTATGTTTTAATTTCAATTCATACATGTTTTAAAAATGCATATGACATATATGTAAGTAAATATTCTGCAGTATACGGGTACATTGCTTTTATCTAAAACCATTATTAATAGTTTTACTTTTTGAAAGATATTATGAAATTATATAAAAAGAGATAAAACATTATAAAATAAAAATTAGTTTTTTTACTATTATACCGTGACTTGCTTTTAAAGGTAATAAAAGTTGAGGCATACAGTGACTGACCGTGACAGTGACGAAGACGAAAATTATTTATAATTGTATTCAGGAAAAATACTAGTAAAATAATAAAGGTACATTAATTTATTAAAGTAAAAATGATATCCATTCCAATCTATAGTACACTGTACAAAACTTTGAATTATTTTAATTTACATTAAGAAGTAGGAATCAGTAATATTTTATATAAAACAATTCAAATAAGTTTTTCCTTAGTCCTTCTATAATCGTATTAATTCTGACCAAAAGGTACACGACAGTATCAAAGTAGGATCTACATTAAATATGTGACACGTATTTATGTACGCCAATCGCACATGTGTCGCGAAATAGTATTATTCCGACCCCCTGCCGACCATTATTAGACCGGTCCGTGAATAAGGTAGTGACGGTGATAATTATTGAGAAAACTGCACTTCGGCCTGGTCCCACGCCGGCGCCGTGCTACAGTGTAGCACAGGTTTCACATCCTAATACCTCTCACGACCCCTCCCCCTAACGAAGTGCAACTTCTTCACTATTTATCGTCATCGCTGCTTTATTCATAATGAATGCAAAAATATGTAGCCGACCACGGTCGCTTTAACTTGTAGGCTGTAAACGTTGATGCCCCACCGCCGAGGAGGTTACAATAAACAAATTATGATTAGTTATTATTATTATTATAGAATTACCTATTTAAATAAAATCACATGATAAAGGTCACGTCATTCCAAAAGAAGTAAACAGCACGCACTTTATTTTGAGTGTGCGTGATTTGGGAATACGGTTTTCCGATACAATTATAATAATATATTATATTATACGAATTGAATCGAGTTTATAAGTGTTTTAAGATACAAAATTTACAATTTTAAAATACTTATAACTCGCTTCAAAATAGTGAAAATCCCATGAGGTAGTCTAAATAATACTCTTATTTTTGAATTTTATAATGGGTTAATTTACTCTAGCTTTTAAAGTTTTAAACTAACAGAGCTAAATGACAACTACTGAGTGTAAAATTTGATATGTTACGTATTTGTAAGACGAAGACAACACATGCGAGTATAACTTCCTCTTGAATCTATATATTATTATTTAAACGAGCATATTACAATTTTAACTCAGCAGATGGCGTTGAGTATTTCATCCAATAATAATATTATTATTCGGTCCAATACGCAATAGCTAACATGTAGCTTACTAGCATTGAAGGTGTGAATATATACAATATATGTAATACATACACATACTGACATATTCTAGTGGTAGATACCCATAATGTAGTGGGAGTAGCTACACGTTATGTGTTCTTAACAAACGAAAATGTTTTTGCTTTTTAGTGTATACAGGCATACGGAATATGCTGTACAGTACTTATCTGTCTGCTATCTATACTCTGTACCTAATTGTTTACGATTATCTATCGAATAAGTTTGGTTAGGTTAGGTATAGAATTATATGTATTATATACTCCAGACAATAAACCAAACATCGATATTGATGCATGCGAAGTCTACTGGCCGAATTTTCTCCCATCATGGTATGGTTTGGTATATAGGAGAGGGACCAATGCGTAGCAACGGACAGGTTTTTGTGGTTGGTTTACGGTCGACTCTCGTGTGCTGGAGTATAATTCCATTAGTTCATCACCAACAGTTTCGTTGACATCACTCGACAAGCAAACGAAATACCTCCCGTTATTCAATAACGTTAAAAAGGTCAGTATATTATATTTATTTATTCGAGTTCAATTAAATTTATAACGCAATATAATATAAGTAGGTACTTATGTACTTATATTGAAAATTAATTATAAAAAGCATCTGTTTAGGAAAGAACTCTCTTTAAACCCAACTTTTTGTTTAATAAACAATGAATACACGTCGTACATAATCAATTTTAATTTTAAAACACATTAGTACCTATATAATATATTATAATTTTTTGTATTTATATTTTATTATTAGATATATTATACATTTAAATACTCAGTTAATTATATTTTATATACATTAAGTTATCTATATCCAATTATAATATTATAATACTGATTCCACATGAAGTCCATGTGATCCATGTCATGGACCAAACTTAAGCATAAGAGAATTAATTTTTATAAATTGTACGATGTATCTACTATCATCACAATTTGATAGTAAATTAATTTCAGTCTTAATCTACATTTATTGTTGGTGAATAAAATCAAAATCACTTACCTTTACATATCACTAGCTACTTAATTCAAAATTAATAAGAAATATTTTAATAAATTTGGCTGTTTGTCAACGTATTTCAACAAACCACCACCTAAATTATACACCAACAATAAATATATATATGTACTACGGCAAAATACGATTGCACACATTTGTTTTTTTTTCATAATAATATTGCGCACGTTTTAATGAGACATTGGAACATATATTTTGGGTAATATTATATAGGTATGCATTTAAGCTACTGCGCCGTTGCCAAATTAGGCAACATTTAATTTAGTGGTTGTATTAAAAAAAAGTAATTTAATTTGACTCAAGCTAAGAGTTATCTATTATTAGCAATTAGAAATAAAATAGATGAAAATACTATAAAATAATAAAGTACACCATTAACAGTCAAAAATAAAACGATATCATAATATTGGTTAACATTTTTAAAATTGTTTAGGTTTATGAAACTGGCTAAGATTACCAATCACTGCTGATATTAGTAGGTAATTTAACTAAATACATGTGAATGCTTATATGTATTGACAGGAATTCAAAATTATAAACGAGATGATCAAATAAATACGACATTAATTATCTTATAATTTATATCAACGTGTTATTAAATTTAGCAACATTGCCCAATCGTGTTTAATACACGCAATCGTAAACCAAAAAGGTACCTATTCTACCTGGGATATAAAGCAACATTTTCCGTTATCGATTTTGCCCATCCTAATTTTAAAATAATATGTAAAATTAAGAACTATTGGCTATTGTTTTTATCACTCGGATGTTCCGATGGAAAAATATAATACGGCTGTGCTTACCATCGCGAATATAAACGCAGCGAATTATATCCGTCGTATATTATACTGTATAGCCATAGGCTATAGCCACTCACATATAAAATAATATTGAATTTATATATTTATCAATAATCTGATATCACTATCCATATGTAGTATAGGTATTATAATTATTATAATGTAATTTTACTTTGTTTCTAACACAATAGAAACAATAGTTTATTTAGATAGGTCATAGCTACTTTGTAGTTGTGCGTTAAATTCATCGCAACATTTTAACTTTTAGATTCTCAGCGGAATAATGCATATGTAGATATAATATGCACGTTTTACAATTATGTGTTGGTTTTAATTTTTTTTTCATTTGTGTCTGCCATCATCACTCAACAGATTTTGGAGTAGTAATATGATTCAATTTTATTAAGTATATTGGTCACCAAAATTAAGAGATTAAAATTAAAATATTTCATATTTCTCTCATCATGATTTAAAAAAGTACCTACTGAGAAAGCTAGATGATTTAAATATTATAAATCAAGATTATTTTAGCAAATTTCAAATTATCTAATGACTAATATACATAGACATGACTTTTTATAAGCTGTACAATGTTCAATTTTTTTATAAAATAATTATAATTTGCGAACTATTTTGTAGTTAAAACTTATAAGATTTTCATTTTTAATAGCTTAAGCTTCGGAATGTGTTACTTGGTTGAACCAAGTTGGTTCTCTACGCTTCGGTATTAAGGTTTGGTTTACTATCAGCGTCATTAAGTTGAACAGCGCGGTCGCGTCTAACGCCGATTTATGTTCGGACCTCAGACGCCACGTCCAGACATTTCAGGGAAAACATACCTAACGTCCTAACAGCATTCTAAAAATATCAAAATTACATAGCCACAAATTTCATTTATAGAATTTTTAAATTCTAATATTGACGGAAACTGGGAAATAATAATTAGAGTTATTTATTATTATGCTATGATTAAAATAATATTAATTGTTGGGACTCAAACGTATCACTAATACGTATTTTATTATTTTAAATACCTACACAACAAAATTCTACTACTCTATGAATGACTCTAATGTTGAGCTATTTATATTACGAAACTACTCTATACGTTCTAGGGTTTACAGTGACCATCTAAAAGATATTTTATGACAGTAAAATTATATAATATTAATAATTAATCTATATATAACACTAAATGTGATTGTTTTGATAATTATGAGTTCAACAAAACTTATTCAGTGACGATAATATACTTATATACTTGAAATATTGCAGCACTGTCGCTAGTGTTATTTTTCATAGATTTGTAGGTATTTATTAGTTGCGATAAATAATTATGACATGTATTTTGCTATATGTATACAGAGCTATCATTCATTAATAACAATGTCGTCGAAACCACACATATCTGCAAAGGAAAGAAAACTTCAAAAAAAAGAAAAAAAAAACAGTACAGGTGGTGAAACCAGGAATAACTGTTATATACTTGGCCGTAAGGATTGGCCGAATTTGTCAGATTCTTTGAACGACCGTGGAAGGCATTTGAAGGAGGTGAAGAATGTGCCAGAAACAAGTAATGAAAAAACCACAACTACGCACAACAACAACAACAACAACAACAATAATTGCCCACAACGTGAGTTAGATAAGTAATATTATTTCATTATATCGGTATAAGTGTATTTAAAGAGATGAGCTCGGTAAATTTTACTGATATATTTTTAACCGGTAAATTGTATTTACTGTTTATAAAATTGAGTGACCTTTCATTTTTATGTTTTTAATAGTGTTATAACTTTTATTTAGGTAGGCAGGGTGGACATCGCCCGTTTCCGCCAAAAAATCGGTTTCCCGATTTAGTGATTTAGACATAGCCCTTTTCCGCCAAAAACGAAAAAGGTATGATTCCCGTTTCCGCCAAAATTTATTTTTGTGAAAAGACGTTTCCGTCAATTTGGGAACCATGTACAAATATTATATATTCTTATCATATAAAAATATTTTTATTATTATAAATTATAATACAAGTGGATAATTAATACATTATATTTAACTATTTCAAATAATTATAATACAAGTATAGGTCAAATATAGTCTCAATAGAGTTTTGAAAAAACGTATCGTTATTTTTAAATAATTAAAAATGTCACAAAAAATATTAACAAATTCCATTTTGAAAATCGTATTAACTGTTGTTAAACTGATGACGAAAAGAACAGATACTGAATTAAAATTTAAGAATTTAACATTAGTCAGATAATTATTGTGTGCAAATTATAAATAAACTATGACACAGTAATACAGTTTATACTTCCTTCCGTTATCGACGATTATCAACAATTATCGAAGATTATCGCTGTATATATTGTTGTACATATTTGCAATTTCGCAATTATTTACAAATTCCATTGCTATTACCTATATTTTACATTACTATTTTATTTTATATATATCACAACATATATATTGCTTAAAAATTAAGACCATTGGTTTTCAAACTTTTTTTACGGAAATGTCTTTTGGCGGAAACGGGAATCGTACCTTTTTCGTTTTTGGCGGAAAAGGTCTATGGTGGAAACGGCCAATATTATTTTGGCGAAAACGGGTAACTCCTGGCAGGGTAGCCTTTCTGCTAAGTGTAAATATTATAATTTAGTTTATAGTAATATAAATAAATTCGATATTGAGGTTGTATTGTTTATTGTTTAATACTAGTTTCATTATTTATTTTATGTAATGTTTTCTGTTCTGAAGAGTAAACAGTTGGTCAATATAGTTTAGTACCTACTACCTACCTACCTTTTTACCTACTGCCTAATTATAGTAGGTAGGTACCTATCTAATATTAGTGTATTTGATCATTACCCAAGTGTGTCTAGTAGATTTCACACTTGGTGAATTGTAGCGACACTACGTCAATCGATACAAATAATATAGAATGCTACTGTAGTACCACTACAATAAGTGCAACACCCGAAAACTGCAACTAAATGTCACCATCGAATAAATTTATCTAAGTTCCATACACGAGAGTTTATTAACAATAAACCATCCACAAAAAATAATTATTATTATTAAACCATATCATTATTTTTAATGTTCAAATTTGAAAGTTTATCACATCATTCAATATCTTATTAAAATTAAAAAACAATTATATTTCTTTGTACTAAATAACGAATAAATTAAATTATATAACTCTTCATGTTTTTAAAAGTATGCCATCATTAAAATTACTAACGTATCATTAACTATACAAAATTAAGCTTACCTATTAAAATATAAAATTCCCATTTTCTCAATTTATCTGCCACATGTAAGCGCATGTAGAATGTAGATATCTATAAATGCATAGTGATTAGTGACTAGTGTCATGGTGACATGGCAGGTGCTAGAAGCATTGACACTCTAGACGAAACAATGGTTTAGAGCCCTTTACCCTCCTCTCGCCTAGTTTGAGAAGTAGTAAAATTAAGTTTTTTAGTAAGATTAAATAAAAATAAAATGTATTTTGTATTATACCTTTAAACTTTATTACCTCATCATACAATATATTGTACTTAGTAAGGCTATTAACTTATAAAATTGCTGCTTTGCGTAAACAAAAATACAAAAATTATAATTATAATTATTGTGATTTTAAAAGTTAGCTGCTTGTTCGTTAGTTACACAGCAAACTGAGCAAACTATACATAGTCATACATAACGAGAGTTCGTTGAAAACAATAAATAATTGTGTATGACGTATGTGACATTGTGACTCTGTATCTTTTAGATTTTTAGTTTATTGTTGGATGATTTGATATTGACATTAAAAAAAATAAAAAAATAAAAAAAATTTAAAAAAATTATTAAAATATTAAAATATTTTTAATAAGACATTATAATGATGTCGATTGAGATCGTTTGAATTTTTTTTAAAATGTCGGTAATAGATTTCAGGTAATCAAACTTTAAAAATTTTACACACTACATTTTTAAATTTTTGTTTGAATACATTTTTATAATTATCACTTTCTGAGAATACTATTGTATATATACATATTTTTGTTTTAATACATTTAAAATTTTTTTAAATTTGAATACTTGTTTATGCATTTTTTTTTAAATAAATTATAAATTATATCTAATCTAGTTATGTATAACCTTTTTGGGGTTGAAATTAAAAATGTGTGGTTTTTGGATACAACAATTTTAAAAGTTGTGTGATTTTAACCTATTAAATGTGTGTGGTTTGAACCAACCAAAAAATATGCGGTTTTAGGAGTCAAGGGTGGAGACAAAGCTCCCACGGCCCACACCCCTTTTTTTAAATTTCAAAGCAACGTACATTCAATCATAACAACATTATATTTTTAATTCATATATAATATTAGACTACAGATACTATTACAGTCTGTAATCTGTTATCTGTAAGTAATAGGTTTAACGAATATTAAATATCACTTATCAGTTAATCATGAAAAAACAGTTGCCTAAAATAATGACATAGGGGATCCATCCCACGTAACCCCCCTCCCTCTGTGAGAACGCCAATGATATCAATCTACTAAATTTGAAAACATAAAAAAAAATTGTGAATATTACGATTTCTAATAACAAATGCAATTGGGTTGATATTTGACACTCCCACATGATTATCACCACGATTGTAATTTAATTAATATACTATAACAGTAAAATAATTTTTGTTTGTTTTGTTCAAAATAGCCAAATCGCAAGAATCCTTGCCGTCAAAGTATACTTTGGGGAATGCTTCGAAAAAAAAAAGCAAGCGTTTCCATAGTTTAATATAGGGATAATGGAGTATTAATACAGGTAAATTTATGGTATATACGAATAGGTAATATTGCTGCATACTTCCTATACTTTCAAAAATAGATGTATATATTTTATTATTAATAAGTAAATATTTTTTCCAAGGATATTATGATTCATACTTATAATTTTTCCATAGTATGTTCCTTAATAATTATTCCTTATTATCACAATAACTATCACTATAAGTATTATGAACTAAGTATAGTTATTAGTAAGTTACCCAATTTAAATTGTGTGTACAAAATACATATTCAACTAAGTAATAAAATTAAAATTTCTGATCATTACAAGACTAAATACAGCACGTATTATTTTTTTTTTTTTTTTACTAGTGATAAAACATTTAACATTTATTAAAATAGCGGTGAGCATTCCCCCCTCCCAGTAGCCGTCTATGGATGCCTTTGTTCAAGATATATTATGGTATAATAAACTCACTCTTTATATTATGTTTAACTATGGTTTAATAACTACGAATATTTGATCTTGTAATAAAGATATTAAATTGTAATATTAAATAATAATTACAAAATTAAAATGTAATTATAAAGATATACCTACCTATTGAGCATTTAAAAATAATTTATCCATTTCTTATAAGAATTTACTACTGGTGTTTTTTAAAATAGTTTCATCACACTACATACAATATAACAATAAACATTTAGACTATAACTTTTTGTACAAAATGTATTCAATTCTTTGAATTTTTCAATAGCTGTTGTAGGCTGAAGCAGAATATTACCTATATAGGATAGCTAAATATAATGAACTGAAGGAAAAAATTTCAAAGCTAGCTTAGTCGACATTCTTCCACTTATTTAATAAGTAGAAAATTTATGTCTAAAAATGTTATGAAGTTCAAATAAATTTTAAACTCTCTATGTACGATTTTTTACATTTTCAAAAAAAAACTCTTATAATGAATTTGGGATATAAATAATGAGAAAAATAGTAAAAAAAATCTATACAACATATAATCATAAGCGCCCGCAAAAATTTTTCTAGGGGGGGGGGGCAATGTTAGGATTTGAGGAGTAATAATTTTACTAGGTGTTTTAAAATAATAACCTTTTTTATTAAACTTGTATACAATATATTATATTTTATTATATTACAACTTATTTTATACTTTAAATTTGTGGTTTAGTATATAGTAATTTATCTTAAAACATTCAATTAAAAAAAATATTTTGAAAAAGCCAGGGGGGGGCTTGTGAGGATAAATAGAATAATAAGGATAATAATAAAACAATTAATATATTATGCATAAAATAAAAATTATGTTACTAACAAAGTATAAATAAATAAAAAACTTCTTTAACATACTCTGTATAAAATTAAAATAATACCTTGTAATATATCTTATGAAGATAATATAATAATAAAAATAGTAAACCAATAACTAAATTGCACAAAATAAACAAAAAAACAATACTAAATGTTACCCAACAAATATTAAAACAAAGAAAAAAAAATATCGTAGTTCATTCTTTATTTTCTATGGAAGTCTTCCATGTACTATGGACAAACTAGAGTATCGCATTTTTAAAAAATATATCTAGTTCTTGATTTGCAATATAAATTATGACACTAGGAAGCTTGAGGTTTTGTCGTTTTACCTGGATAATGTTTTTTACCATCGTATCTTATTTCTGAAACTACAATGGAAACATTTTTTTTTTTTTTTTGTGGGTTAGGTTGCAAGGAAGACCTGCCTCTTTTTGATGTATCACATTTTCCTATTTGGAGCATGGTCCAAACAACTGATGCTTTAAACTGAAGAAGTGGTATATTTTGACAATTTTCTTTGTATAATATCCATGAGTTAATTAAGTATTCAAAAAATGAAAAAGTCCTCAAGTACCATTTTTTGTTCTTGAATCCATGAGGGTAATTATCAATCATTCTATCCATGAGGTTCACACCGCCCATGAATTTATTGTACTCCTGTATACCAAATGGACGAGTGACTTCAATTTTTTTCTTTTCCTTCCTATCATAACGTGAAGTTATATCTTCAGGCAGCCCCAGCATATGTCGATATTGTGTACTAGTTTAGTATCTTTCCATCGTACAACAGTCAGATTGTCATCAGATGTAGTTATTGAACAGTTACCTCTTTCTTACAATTTATCTTTGACTAGGTAATTTTAAATTCTAGTTACTCCATTCAATCATAGGATAATTCAATCTTTGGTATTTTTACAAGATGTTAATTAGGTAGGTATATTGTACCTATATTATAATTTCCTAAACTCAAATATAACTTTATATAGACATTTAAAAACTAAGTACTTACAACCAGTGGCGGCTCGAAGGGAGTATATTTGAATCACGTGATTCACAAAAATATTAATGGGTGGTTGGGTGGGTAGGTCTTATAGTTGGAAAAGGTAGATTGGACCATTTTTGCAGGTTGGTATTTAAATATTAAATTATAAATAATAAATATAATTTGTGTACTCAGCAGATAATGTACAATAATAAGTAATAACTAATAACTATATTTTAGGGTGGGTGGTGTAAAAATATTAAACGTGATTCGAGGGAAAAAAAGTTCAAGCCGCCACTGCTTACAACCTACTCATCTATATTATATTTTATAAAGGTATAACTCTTTAAAACGTTTATAGAAAATCAAGAGAATTTGTATTTAAAAATTTTACCAAAAGAATAATTTGTTAAATAATTTTGTAATAAATATATAGATACCTACTAAGTAAATAGTAACGATCTGTGATACAAATGATAAACAACATACCTACCAATACATTTAGTAATATAAGACACACTACTACTTACTAGTGCAAATTATTTGGTAGATACTAAAATTTTAAATAATAATAATTGCTAATACAATTTTCATTATCATTGTTGATAGGTATAGAAATTAGAAGGTATCACAAAGTCCATTTCTTCATTGACTGGACTATGTTTTTGGCACATTCTTGATATAAATTATGTTATACTAGTTAGTAGTTATATTTGTTAATTAGAGAGTATGTAAAAAGTATATATTTCAACATGCTTAGTATAATATTTGTACATTATTTACAGTATAATAATATGAATGAGTATTGTAAAAATTTAGATAGAATATTTATGTAACTGATTATTTGTTGCAGAAAAAATTGTATTCAACTTCAAAATAGATTCATTGAAATCTATTTCTGCTGTAGCTTACAAAAACTTCTATCAAATTTATGGATTTTATTCAAAATTATGTTATACCTAACTATAAAATATTTGTTTTCCGGTTGTGCTCACCTATACATTTTTTTTTTTATCATTATTAAATAAAACAAATAAATGATATTAAATAATGCATACCTATCTACCTTATTTAAGCAAGTTTGTGGAGCTGGTGCAATAAATTCCATTGAATCAGTTAAAAATCTTTTATATATTATATATTATTATATAAATAGAATTAAATTCTATAATTTCAATAATAAATTAACAATAGTCAATGGTTATATTTTACCTATTTCTAGCATAAAAAGTACAAAAATTAAAGTCATTTTGGTACATACAGGGTTGGGCAGTATCAAAGATACGTATCAATGATACAATTGTATCTTGTATCTTGTATCATGATACATAATTTCAAAGTATCAAGTATCATTTATCATGTACCGTACATATACATGATACAAGAAAAGTCTAGTATTTTTAAATAACTTAATTAATTTTTCGTTAATTCTTAACTGTCAAAGAAGCAACAAAATACTGTTGTTTTAAAGTAAAAATCAGAAAACTGGTTGTTTCAAAGAATGTGTAATGAAATAACCATCCAATCAAAGAAAATATTAATTTATGTACCTACATGAACAATAATAGTGATTACTGATTATGTGTAGTTTTTACACAAAAAAAAAACATTAATTGGTTAGCTTAATTTTTTTATTTCCTCTTGAGTGTCGATTTCTATAATATTATACTCTATTTTACTATTATTATATTATTATATTCTACTTAAAAAAAAAAATACAATACAATACAATACAATACCTAGTTATGGAAACTAAAAATCAAGACATTCCTATTTACTCGAAATAAAATCAAGATATTTTTTAAAAAAACATTTATATTCTGTAGCTATAAGTAGGTAAAGGTTAACCTACACGAAAATAAATTAAAAATAATTAATTATTGAAACATTAAAAAAAAAGATTACAAATTAAAATGATTCACATGATTAAAAAGTTAATACCTTTTTATTTTCATAGTGTTGAATTTAATTTTTTAATTTTTAGTTATAACTTATATTTTTTGTTCCCCACTCAGATACGCTGTATTCGTATTTTACTTGCTTCTGAATCCAATGAATTACAGTAATCACATTCAAATCTTCTTCTTTTCCTAAAATGGAAATCCAAACCAAATTATATTTTTACAATATATTTATATTAGACATGAAATAATTACCTTGTTCGCAATGTTATAGATGATGTGGCTCTCTGTTCGGACGGTTCTTGAATTTTTACGAGCTCAGTTGGTGGCGTATGGTTAAAAACATTTTGTGGCGTGAATCTGGTATCTTTAAGAGAAAAAATAAAGTTTTTAATTTCAAAATATATTGGATCTTATAATTCAACTCACCTATGGTATTAAAAGACTGGTTTGGCACCGATATCACTTTAACGCTATCTTCTCCTTGTATGTAGAAATTATTGTTTACATTCACTGGAATATCACGTTCTAGATTTATGGGTGCATCAGTATTATTTACCGACTGACGATCTAAATGGAAAATAATAAAAGTCTTCAACGATATTAGAAAACGGCAGGATAAAAACTTTTTAAACTCACAAATGTCAATTTGGATGTAATTTCTATTGTTAAACACGGTTGGAATCGCAAAACTTTTTAACATTCGCGTATCTGGAGGTATGAAGTGTTGGTATTTGAAGTGTTTACTGCATACGTACATATGGTCGATATTGTCCGGAGAGAAATTTGGATACGAATTAAGTATAGATTGAACCCACTTAATTCGTATATAATAATTTTTTTCTGATGGAGGAGGAATGCTAAAGAAACATATAAAACAAAATTAATTATATACATAAACTTCACAAATATATTATGTAAAATTGTGGTATTTTCATCGACGTTGCTAATAATAATCTTGAGAAAAGATGGATTTGAATACCCGTGAGATTTAACGTGTTTTAAATTTATTAATTTTACAAAAAAGTGTTAAAAAAAAAATTGTTTGTATGTGTTATCTGTAACCTTTAGGCACAGTAAAAATGCTTTGATGTTAAACTTATGAGAGTATTTCTGCTTTCCGATACTAAATAGGATCTGATTGTTTCTAAGATTGTAGCCCAAGTTTAATAATGTATTAAATATTTAGTAATTAGTAATTGTATTTTTAAAAAATGTCGGTATTTTGTTATTACTTTACCGGACGCTTTTTTTTGCAATTTTTTTTAAAAAATCTTATGTGGTTAGATATACTAAAAACGATGGTGAAGTCAGAATTTGATGTTAGGCTTTATTGTCTATAAAATCATTGAAAAAATAGATATTATAGCTTAGTATACCATTAAGACAATTAAAAGCAAAGTAAGTGAAATAGAGCGATGTGCAAATGCATAAAAATCGCCGAATTTGAAATTTCGTTAGGCTATAACTTCAAAACTAAGTTTGACCATCAAATTCTGACTTTACCATGGTTTTCAGTATAACTAACTAGGTACATAAGTTTAGAAAAAAATTGCAAAATGAGGTGTCCGATAAAGTAACAATGTTCCAAAATGTCAAGGTTTCAAGTTTTGGTGAAATATTTTATACTTACTTTAAACACTAAATATAATATGTCACTACATATGTATAGTACAATATACTTCCTATAATATAGAATAATATATACTAACGGAAATAACTTTACGGTTTTTGAATTGCTTTGACAATCTGGGATCGAACAAGTCACAACCATTTTGTAATTTGCAAGATGTGGCGGTCCTTTTGTTTATTGCGAATTGCACGAACACGGCACCGACGATTATTATTTTCTGATCAATCCCAGCAACTGACCAACACTGAAGAGATTTCTTGGCGTAGGTTTATATTAATACTTTCCAACTTATGAATTGGACTGACTGGCATATCTGCATAAACACTGTACGATATATAAATTATATATTGTTAGCGTTGTATTGTATAATATAATACAACGCTAACAATTAATATAGTAATACAATATATATATATATATAGGTTAGAAAAATGAAAATGCGAAAATCGATCAGCTGGTCTGATTCTTGTTTACCTATGATCTGAAATCTGAACCTCCAAAAAAATTGGAAACGATCGCATACATGAATATGATACAGTGACGACCAAATGACGTGGCACACTACGAATTGTGTTTCATGACTGGTTGTTAGTGATATAAGATATAACTAAACCGGACGCCCGATCACCGCTAGTACTTGTTCTTGCCGCTTGGCACTTGGCGCTCGGCTCCGGTGAAACACGATTGAGCACAGTCCCTATTTTGAAAAAACCCGATTGAGCACGGTCCATATTTTTTAACAACCCGATTGAGCACAGTCAAATAAATGCAACGTTGCCAATTTTTTTGTCCGACTACAACCAGCTAGACTACACGCGTATTTTGAAATACTAGTACTATGAAATGGAAATATTTGTCAATCTGTGTGCTTTACTAGTCGTGGTGATTATTTTCAATCGTGGTTTCCCATATTTTGAAAAGCGGCACGAGTTTAATCGATAAATAATATACGAGTCGTGTAGGAAATTAGGATCGACGTAATCGTAAAATCAAAATAGGTACACTCATGCATTGTCGATTACGCCAATTAAGATTATCTGTACGACTGTAAGATTGGATATTATTTGTTATCTACATAATATAATATAGTCATATAGAAGTGGGCTTTTGTATTGCCAAAATGGCAAAATATAAGTAACTTAGACTCAATATTATCAGGCGTTAGTGGTTAGTGTCGTTCGTCGTTACGCGTTAGTACGTTACACCGTTTTGTTTTAGATAACTTTTTTTATATACATAGAACGCGATGGACATTAGTGAAATAAAAGTTATTTTATCCGAGAGAGGAAAAGAATTAGCCAATGTTGGTGCTTTTAAGTACAGATTTATTGGATTAATTAAAAAAGGCGAGTTATTAAAATGGCGGTGCACAAAAAATAATTGTACAGCTATGATTTATTCTGGGCCAGATAAAAATATCGTTATTAAATCAAGTGGACAACATAATCATGTAGGAAATTCACCTAATAAATTAGAAAGGCAAGTATTACGTGAAAATTGTAAAAGACGTGCTGAAGAGTCACTATCAACTCAACCTTTAAAGTTGATCAGAAGTGAACTTTTAAATAATTTAGAACAATCTTCAATTGTTCATAAAGATTTAAAAACGGTTCGTAAAGCTATGTACGATAGACGAATAAAAGTACTTTCCAAATTGCCTAAGTCACCGGAAGACGTTTTTTTACAGTTGAATTTAATGAAAACTCAAGATGATTTTAAGTTTCGTGGACAACCATTCATACATATTCCCGAAGACAATAGTTTTGTATGTATTACTTGTGATTTCAACCTAAAATTTATGATTAAGCATGATTGTATTGATTTTTTCGCCGATGGTACATTTAATAATGCACCCAAATATTTTGAACAACTATATTCTATTCATGGATATAAAAATGGCTATTATTTGCCATTGGTTTATTTTTTTTTATTTAAAAAATCAAAAGATACATATAAAAAAATGTGGATATTCCTACAAAACGTATGTGTAGAATATACAGGAAGTCAGTTCATATTAAAAAAATTACACGTTGACTTTGAAAAGGCAGCCCACCAAGCCGCGTATGAAGTTTTTGAAAATGTACAATTAATAGCTTGTCGGTTTCATTTAGGACAATCATGGTGGCGAAAAGTAAGAACAAAATAATTTCAAATCAAAAAATTATATATTAATTGTATTCTTAATTATCATTATAGATAAACAGCGATTCTATTCTCAGAATAGCCTATAAAAAAGAAAACGACGAACTAGGAAATTGGCTTAAGAGTTTTTTTGGATTAGCTTTTCTTCCTAGTCATGAAGTAGCCGATGCATTCGTCGAACTCATGAGTGTCTGCCCAAATGATGAAGTCTGCTCAGAATTTAGCGATTATGTTTTCAATAATTATATAGATGATGAATCTTCATTTCCCCCAAATATATGGGCTAAAGAACCTATGTTTGATCCAAGGTAGATCATCCAAAGTCTAATTATTAAATATAAAAAAAATGTCAATTTAATTTCTATGAAATGTTTTTTTTTAGAACAACAAACGCTGTTGAAAGTTTTCATAGAACTTACAATTCACAATTTTATAAGTCTCACCCACACATACACTTGGTAATTATAGTTTTACAAGAAACGCAAGCTGAAACGATGACAAAAATTCGGTCAATTGAAACCGACAGTTATAAAAGTATGAGTTTTATTGAAATGCAAAAAATTAATGCAACTATAATGGCTTACGATGAATATTTAAGAAATAAATGTTCTAAAGATTTACTAAAATATTTATTAAAAGTGGGAAATAAGTATTTAGGGATACCACTTTAAAACGTTGACACATAATACATATTGTATAGCATAATAAAAATATTCAAATTAAATATATAAATTAACTTTAAGACTTTTAACTTTAACTTTTTTTTGTATAGGAGATGAATTATATATATATATTTATAGAACAAATGAACTTTTATTTATTATTTTATTATTAACGTTTTTTTACACACACTTTTATTTAAAAAAAAATTATACTCAATTTATTACATCAATAGGTAAATTAACTTTTAGACTAATCCGTATAGGACTTGAATTATATTATATATATTTATAAAAAAATGAACTATTGTTTATTATATTATGTAATTATTATTTTATTATTAACTTTAAGACTAATCTGTATTGGACATAAATTATGTATATTGTATATATTTGTAAAATAATTTAATTTTATATTTTTATACACTAATTAATAGCTTGATCATTATTATAAAATAATTCCTGTAAAAATTTCAATTTTTTTTTTAAATTTTTATTTTTCTGTGTGAAATGGCAACGTTGTACGTATTTCTATGCTCAATCGTGTTATATTTTGGATTTCTATTGTTTAATTGTATCTATGCTCAATAGGGTAATGAAAAAGGTAAACTGTGCTCAATCGGGTTCCAGCCCTCGGCTCAGCGGAAAAAGATATGCCTCAATAATGACAATAATATTATCGAGGGTGGGCCAGTCCACTCAGTCCAGTTTAAAGACCTGATAATATGCTAATAATGAAAATCATATAATGCTTAAGGTATGGCGGCCATTGTCTACGCGCGTCTGTGGCCTGTGAATTATTTATCTTCGATGCTGTCAATATGTTGCAGCATGAATTGCCACCCAAGTCCCAAGTATTCCTAATGTAGGTACTACTGCGATGTGTACCTATACTGTATATTTATTTTATTTTAAACATAATATAAAAAGTTGATTGTTATTCATATTGTTCTGCATATAATATCAATTAAATAAAGACTTTAGATAATTATTCATATTATTTAATCGTTATTGCAGTACCTATGACTTAGGTATATAAAAAACAAAGCTACTCAATATTTTTCATCTACAAGGAATATCTATGAATCAAAAATATGTTTTTGTTAATAATCAATCATGACAACGAAAACGTTTACATTATTGTTGCATAATATGTTATAAATGTCAACAGTAGACTTATAATCCCAGAATCTCGTATTTCGTGTTTGATCGAGATTTGGGATTTCTTCATAATAGTAATTTCTAATGTTTCCAAATGCACCAAGCCAATTGATTCTTTGATTTTGTTCGTTTTTATTAATTTTTCATCATACATTTTTCCAAATATTGGATTAATAATTTTAATTTTATTACTTATATTCAGTTCAATGACCAATGTATAATACCTACATAATTACAAATAAGATAATCTCGAATAAGAAAAATTATTATTTTTTAAGAGGACGCCACACCCACACCTACATTTTTTATCTCAGTCTTACAAACGCGTAACATAGCGAATTTACGCTCAGCAGTTCACGTTTTTTTCCGTTAACTTAAAAATTATAGTGAACAGACCTATCATTAAACTTTATGGTAAGAACATTATCTGTGTTTTGTTGTAAATTTTTTTACGATAATTTTATTCAGTTTTGGAGAGAGTTATGCACGAGTAAATACTAAATTGTAAAATAAAAATGCACATAACTCATTTAAAAACTGAAATATCATTAAAAAAAAACAAAACACAGATAATGTTCACCAAGCTTCATAGTAAGTCTAATCACTCTAATTTTTAACCCAACGGAATTAAACGTGAACTTCTGAGCGTACATTTTCTATGTTACGCGTTTGTAAGACTTAGACAACAAATGCGAGTGTGACGTCCTCTTAATTATCATTCGCCTTAAGTATTACTTTTCTTCCATGCTACTTGAAGCGCTACTAGTACACCATTTTTGTATTGATGACTAATGAGTCGAGGCTCGAATGTCAACTGTCGTATAATTACCTTATAGTCATAATTATCGTCATTTATTTAATACACATCGAATAAACGTGTTGTTTCCTCCATCAGTCATAATTTTGTTTAGCTGTAAAGTGTCTATTAATTTTGAACAAAATGGATCATCTGTTATTGAACGTGAGTAACCTATTTGAAACTTAAATAATATATTGATATATATATATATAGTATCTAGTTCAAAGAATTCCTGAATATTTTTTCTGGTTCAAATTCTTAAATTAATTTTAAAAATCTAACTTTTATGGCCAATTAGGTATACATCTAAATAAATATTCCACATGTTAAATACTAAATGGTTAATAAATGAATTGAATTTAAAATTATTGAATTGTTTTATATTAAACCTGTAAACAACCTGATACATTTAAAATTTTGAACGGAACGATGATCAATATGATTTTGTTTTTAAATTATTTATTTTTGTAAGTGTCCTAACTTTTAGATCAGTAAAAATGATGTGAGCATATTTGTATAGCACTTCAGCATATTATTTTTTGGGTAGAAAAGTGAATATAGTTGCTATTTAAGGCACGCTAAGCGATAAAAAATTAAATAAACACAAAAGTTTTCAAATGCGTCGTAAAAAACAACAAAAAAATAAGTAAAAAATGAAAATTTTGACAAAAACCAGTTTTTAACAAAATTGGTTTGTTTTTGTTAAAAACTAGTAATTAATAAATAATAAAAATACGAACCGTTATCGAATATTAATAATAGGTACTATTTTCACAACCACAGATCCTAGATACATTTATTTTTTTTACCAAATGTTACCGAATTTTCGGTTTTTATTAGTTGTTTTTTTTTTTTTTTATTGTTGATTAAAACATTTTTCGTTTTTCAAAAACTAAAAAGTATAATAAAAGATTTGTCACTAGTGTTTCTACCACCAAAAAATGTTTTTAATTTTAAATTTTTTTTTATAAATGTTAATATAATTTTTTGTTTATTTGAAAAGCTTAAAAATGTATAACCTTGCACCTCATAAGTTGTTATAACAGCAGTTAAAAAATTAATTTTATAAGCATTTAAAGTTCAAATTTAAAAAAAAAAAATCAAAAATTTGACAATTATTTTAAAGTTTAATAATATGTTATTTAATATTCAATTAAGGCTAAGGAATAGCAATTTAAAACAATTTTTCTTATAGTAGCTCATGCCATAACCAAAAATTATAAAAATTTATAACAAAAGTTTCTTCATGCATATTTCAAGTTAAATTTTGGATAAAATTAGATAAATATTTTAATAATGAATGACAATATTGAAGTTATTTTGTTGTAATTTAAAAATATAATTTTTATAAGTACTCAAAACTTTTAAAGCTTATTATTATTTTTTAAACATATAATAACATTTTCAAATTTTTAGCTAAACTTAATTATAGATATTGTATTATTAATGTATTAATATCCAATAGTAAATTTACTAAATTGTAGGTACCTACCTAAATTATTTTAATAGTAATAATATGATATACATATATATAGTAATGTAGGTGTATAATAGGTATCTAGTTATTTTACACCATTGAATTCAATTAATTAAACATATATATATATATATAAAAAAAAATTATAAAAAAACAATAATCCACACAATACACAATGTGCATACAGCATAGCGATACCCAAATGCAAAAATTTTATTTTATGTTTGAAATAGGTACATTTTATATTTTAATTTAATTTTTTGCATTTCATAGATTATGAACGATATGGTTATAATATATATCCATGGTTTCAATCATACAGTTCAAACCTTTTACGTGCACAGACATATGCCTTTAATGCATTTGATGATGGTCTACGCAGAGTTGTATTGCGTAAGTAAATTGTATAAAAAGTATATCAATAGATACTTATAAAAATATATTAATAGATACTTATGAACTACAATTTATAAGTTCTTTTAAAAGTAATTTTTCAAAAAATGTTTGGAAACTTTACCATAATATTTAATATTATGAGTACCTACATTTCCATTTTACTCTTGAATATAAATATTTTAAATTATTTCCTTGTACATAAATAAATAAAAAAATAATTAATTAATTATAAATAATAAATATATTGATATTGGTACCTAAATTCATGCGGCTGTCTGGCCAGGTTGATGAGATGATTATCGTCTACGCTCTTATGATTAATTGAAAAAATATGTTCAAGCCCCATGTCTACCATGGTTAACCAAGTCAACCAAGTAATGTGTGCACAGGCGGTAGCTATGAATAAAAATAATTTTGATACAAAGTAACTTTAATTACATTTAAAAACTATACAATTAATTAAGTAATTAAATTTTTCAAACATTTCTAAACAATATTATTAACTACATTTTAACATACTATAAACTGTTTTAATTTATTGTTATATAAATTAAGCATTTGATTTATAAGTTATTAAAATAAATTAGATTAAACATTATTCATGTTATATTTTAATATTTATGGCTAGGTATTAAATTTATTAGAGAAAAAATGTATAAGCATTATTTTACATTTTTAGGAATTATTTAATATTTTTTAGGTGATCGACTTCTGAGTCATATTTAATTAATATTATTTTGTTATAATTTAACTATAGTATATACTAAATGTAAATAGTTTTAGTTTTCTAAGTTATCAGGTATTTTTTTTAATAAAATCATTTTTTTCTTTTTAGTGTTCAATCCCTGGAGCACATTTAGTTTTCTACATGAATGATCATCAAGTACTTGGTAATTTTACAAGTGACTTTCTCAACGTAACATGTTGCGCAAACCTTTATGCTTTGTGGCTGGTAAATATTGGTATTTGTACAAATCACTGATAACAAGTTATAAAATTTGACTTTTTTCAAAAAATAAAAAAATATTTTTATTATTAAAATGGATTCTTTTTAATTTGTTTTGTAGCTTCTGCCCACAAAACGTGTTAAAACACCATTTAGAAAGTTAAAATATTATAAAGTTTGTACTTATATAAATTAATTACATAAAAATATATGCAATGTACTGAACATATACAATGTACTATTTGATATACAGGATACAATTGTTGAAAAATCTAATGCATACCCTGTATTGTATTGTATTCTAATACATAAATTTACAATATTTACATAAATTCAAAATTATATAATTATCTTAAAATTTGTCCAAATATTTATAAACATTGTATCATGTAGGTATACAAAATTATAATTTATGTTAACCAATAGTGACATATATATATAAATTTTACAGTACCTACATAAAAATAATTAAAATCGATATTTGTATTTTATAAAATGTAACCTATTGTTAAATGCACTATGATGAAGTTATACCACAGAATTTGAGTTTTGAATAATTTTTTTTTTAAATATTTAACAATTTGTTACCAAGATAACTAAATATGTAAGTAGTATGAAAACTAATATAAATTATTATAATAGCTTTTATAATTATATCTTCATTCTTTACCAAATTCTTCGGATTCTTCTTCGAATTCTTTGAAATTTAAACAATGAAATACTTAATCTAAATCGAATTATCCTTTCAATATTTTATATCTATACACGTGTCTATAAAAGTGCACAATAGCCATATTTCAAATGGATTACTGATTAATGTGGTAAATGTGTAGGTAATTTAAATACAATTAGTGTTGAACTATTTCTATTGGCAGGTTTAAAATTAAAATTCTTTGTCACAATAATGAGATGCGATTAGAATTCACGAGATATTAATAAAAAAATAGGTACCTACTAGCTGCAAGTCGTCTAAATATTTATACTAAAAGAAATATAAAAAAATTGCTATTAAGAAAAACTAGAATATTTAATAAATTAAAACCTTTAAGTTAAAGTTATTTGAATCATGCTAAACTGCTAATGAAACAATGTAGTGTGAGGAGCCGTTTATTGAATTTTCAAATTGTTGATATAAATAAACACATTTTAATGAATTTCTAACTAAAATAATCTACAATTTTTCATAGATTTCAACGAAATTTATCAAACTTCTAACTTTAGACACTTATAAAAAATATTGTGAATTTACGCTAAATTATTTTTTGATTTCCACCTAGGTAAAAACAAATTATGATGAACCTAATATTAAAATTTTGTTTTATTGACGGAGAAAAGATTTTTTATTGACAAAGGGTTAATTTTAAAAAACTAATAAAAATCTAAAATTACATATGCCTTTAAACCAGTGGCGTATCTATGTATTTAAGCACAGGGGTGAACTTAATTTTTCGAGCCCCTTATAAAGTTTAAGTTGCTACTTGTTGATTACGCCGATTAGGGGCTCATGGGCCCCATTTAAAATTATATATTATACAGCTAAAGGACCCTGGTGCAATGCACCTTCTGCAACCCTCTAAGTACGCCACTGCTTTAAACAGCTCAACTTAAATAAAAATATTCTTGACATTTTTATACTGCAGGGGTGGCCAACATGAATACGTCCACGAGCCACATGGAGAAATGCAATGATATTAAGAGCTAAAATGTTTATAAATATATTTTATAATTTTATCGTATTTATCGTTAAAAGTAAATATTGTTTTTTTTTTTAATAAGACGCAATCCGCATACGACTATGACCAGAGTCGCTAGTTGGTCACCACTGTTATACTGCATAGAAAATGCTAGATAATATAAATATTCGTTCAGTGAACATTTAAGTATCTTTGGTCATATTTTTAGAGTTACACCAATTACACAGTTTATTTTTAAATCAACCATATACTTAAACTAATTGACAAAACCCTAAAAACAGTTTTTATTTTTATATATATTTTTATATACTAAATTCTTAAATTTACTAAAAATATTAATTTTATATAAATATAATATAACATTGACTATTAAACAATAACAGGAAAATTACTTTTAGCCAGAGATTACCTTGAGATTGATGATTTCCTGCTAAAATAATTATATATAGCTCAATGGATGTCATCATCAGTCTTAAATCTTCTTTTTCAGACAAGTCAACCGATTATGTCAGAAATTGTTGTGCTGCGGTAAATCCAGATCTAACCTAGTCTAATCTAAGTCACAGTAGAATCACCCCCTTTAGCATCCACAAAAGTAAAACGCACCCCTCTGAATTAAAAAGTCCACAGGGGGATAGGGAGCAATTTATACTGCTCAAGTTTGGAGTTGCTAATATAAAATAATGAAATAAGTATGGAAAAATTATTTTTAATTTTTTTTTTCGATATTTATACATTTTTATAAATATTAGTATAAATGTTTTAAATGGAATAATACTAATACCTATCATAACGGAATAGTAGGTGAAGACAAAATTTTTAAATATTATCTTTTTTATTATATTAATTGACTTTTTTTGAAAAAACTCAAATATTAATTGTTTATCAAGAAAGTATAGGTCATACTACACCATAGGCTAAGGAATCGTATTAAAGGTAAAAATTCTACACGGCGTTTATAATGTACAATTTATTACACATTATTCAAATTTGCAACACTTAGTACCTACCTACTGAAGTTAATATTGGATACCTATATTTGCAATGAACATTTTGAACTCTAATATAAATAATAATTGCAAATACAAAATGGTATTACAAATTTATTATTTTGTATTATATGTATGTATGTGATTAAATAAAGGTAAATGGAACAAACCTACTGGAACAATAATTTTAACATTGAAAAAAAAAACAGCGAAATCAGCGTTGTCATATAACGCCAATTTTGGGCAGCCAACGATAAAGTTAGTAGTACATAGGTACTCGTACACGTACTTGAGTGTACTGCCATTTATCAAGTATACCTAAACTTAAGTAGGTACATATTTAATCAATGACACATATTGGTACTATTTGCGTGGTGATAGAACCATCTTTCCCACTAAGGATCAACATAGTGGTCAGTTTTAGGTACTTAACTGTTTAATTGCTACCTATGGTTAATATTAATATTGGACTTGCATTTAAAATACGCCGAACACAATTTTCCTTCGAGACCTCTATTATTTTTTTCATATATAGGTAGGTACTATGCCTATTGCCTAGGATAGTAAGTGTATAATGTATCCTCCTACACCTCCCACCCACCAACAGTTGAAAAGTTAAAGAGTTATATTTTGTAAGCCAACTAATGGTACTTTTATGTTAAAGTAATTATAAATGCGTTTATTGTAAATGAAAATTAATTAAAAGACAATAAGAATAAAAATCTTGTGATCGTGTATGCGACGCTTTCTTTGATCACATGCTTCGTGGATGCTCTCCTTACAAACTAACAAAATTAAAGAAAAGCTCAAAGTCTTGGCCGACACTGATTAAGATCAATAGTTAAAAGTTTTAAATTGTTATTAGTTGACTGTTATATTGTAACACATTTATACATGTATGTATTATAATATAAAATGATTGTTGTGAGAGACGGTATTAGCCACGAATTGCAATTAAAGATACCTATACATTATACATATTATTATTATTATACTTCCACCTTTCAGTATATCTTTAACCGTGTACGATATATCAGCGTCATATAATAAATATATATTGTTATAATTATTTATTCAATTCTTAAATCGTGGACGAGACTACAAGAGTATAAGTATCTAGACATTCTAGAGTTTAGAATGTAAAATCACAGATTATAATAAATTATTATTAATTATAATAACAAAATATTAATTATTTATAACAGATTATTATGAATTATTATAAACTCACAGATTATAATCTGTGGTAAAATGTAGAATCTAGGCAGTAAATAGATTATTTATTATTATTAAATTCAATTAAGATGAGATGATGTAACTTTCACTCCGTCTTCATTGGTCACACTGCAGCGTTGACGGTTCCACCGAGATTCCAAAAACGTACAATCAATAATATTCGCTGTTTGTTGCTTGGTCTTATCTCCGGATACCCTGATCGGGACAATGATAATATATAAATCGTAACTATTGACTGGTCGAGTCGTCGAGTGGACTGAGTGGTGACTGTAGAGTGTAGACTACCCACTACGTCATTGCGTCACTGTGCCAGGCGTTAAGGTGTGAGTACTGAGTAGTTGAGTGAGTGCCTATTGTTTACAAAGCGACCCCCCGAGCTTGTTTTCTGTTCAGTGTTTGTCTCTAGTTCTCTACTGCCATTGCAGTCTTCAAATATTCAATCAAATTCGTTGGAAAAAATGGCACTAAAAGCGATCGTTGGACAAAGTAAGTTGTTGCGATTCGGTCTGTGTGTCCCATAGGCAGCCACTCATTATCGACCGTCGTATATAATTGTGTAGTATACAACCCATACCTACATTAACCGTCGTCGTTTTACAGAGATTATGGACGAAGTGATCAAACGGAAAGAATTTAAAAAGGGTACTGGTACTGTTGAAAAACCAATCGAATGGCGGGTGTTAGTAGTCGATCAGTTGGCGATGAGAATGATATCTTCATGTTGCAAGATGCATGACTTATCGGATGAGCGGATCACCCGTGAGCATCATTCTCAATATCGATATGACTATACTTTCAAGACAAGAGGTGTAAGTGTTGATGTTAATTTTTCTTGTATGTTTTAGTTGTGGAAGACCTGCACTTGAACCGTGAGCCGTTGCCTACAATGGACGCCGTTTATTTGATCACTCCCTGTGAAAAATCTATCTCTACACTTATCAGAGACTTTTCCATTCCGGGGAAATTCATGTACAAAAATGCTCATGTATTCTTCACAGAAGGTAAAATATTTTTTTTTATCTCCATTTATGTTGGTGTACAATTCTTCCAATACCTACTTAAAATTATAGCTATTACAAACTGTCTTCAAATTAAATAGTTACATTTTTGGCAATCATTTTAAATATTGTAGTATAACTAATATATGCTTGGTATCTTCCTTTATTAATTAAATTTTCTATTATTTTCATAGGTTTGATAGTTGTTACCATTAATTATTCTTAAAGTGTTCTCTTTATTTGTTCCACTCTTTAGTTTTGTAAATACTATACATACCTACCAAGGTACATTGGCTTTATTACAATATTTTAATTTTTGTATAATTTATAAGCTTTTTTTAAATTGTAATAATTTATATGCTCATAACTTACATAAAAATCAACATATTATAAAATAGCAAGCATGAGACATAGGCAATCTTAACTTAAAGTTTGATAATGAGTGAATTCATTATAATATAAAAACTAACGACACATATTTGGTTCTGTTAAATGTTAATTTATTTTGTTGCTCATGAGTCAGAGAAGAGAATCAAATAGTGCGCTGATATTCTCTTAAATTACTTCTTTTATTATTATTAATAATAATATATAATACTGCATATATAATTTGTATTTATATGCTTTATATAAGGTACTTATATAATTTTATCTATCTCATACATTAGGTTTATGTTTGTTGGTTTACAATAAATTATATTTAGATATATACATATATATAGATTATCTTTGTTCTATAATTAGATTTGACTTAGTTAAGGTTGGATTATTTGGTGAATTGAATTTGTCTCTCAATTTCTTCATCATATGATGACCCTTATATATGTTAAATTTTAAGTTAATAAATTTGGTTATTTTTGACATTTTTTAATTAAAAATAGATATTAAAATAAATTTTACATGCTATTATGCATCAAACTACAACAGATCCTATTAATTTAGCACACCAACACCAGTAACACAATAATATAATAGTTGTATGCCAATAATATAATATTTGTATGCCAATAATATGCAACTCATGCTTTATATTCATTTAATTGATTATAATTGCTAACAAAAGTGTGTCAAGAAGAACTCTTCAATGAACTGTGCAATTCGATTGCTGCCAAAAAAATTAAAACTCTCAAAGAGATAAACATCGCTTTTCTACCATATGAAAGTCAGGTGTGTTTATTTAACATAAATAAATTAAATAAAGAACATATATATATAATATGCTTGTTTTAATACTTAGATTTTTCAATATTTTATATTAAACAGCTACTTGTCAGTATTGTTTTTCATCAATTTATGTTTTTAGGTATTTTCTTTGGACTCTCTTGAAACATTTCAATGTTACTATAATCCACTACTAGTTAGCAGTCGCATCCCAAACATGGAACGTATTGCAGAACAGATTGCTACAGTTTGTGCTACATTAGGAGAATATCCATCAGTACGATATAGAAGCGATTTTGAACGTAATGCTGAATTGGCTCAAATTGTACAACAAAAGTTAGATGCTTATAAAGCTGATGAGCCAACAATGGGCGAAGGTCCAGAAAAAGTGCGTTCACAGTTAATTATACTAGACAGAGGATTCGATTGTGCATCTCCGGTCTTGCATGAACTTACATTTCAAGCTATGGCTTATGACCTTTTGCCAATAGAAAATGACGTTTATAAGTGAGTTATAATTATAACATTTCATTCTAATTTTAATTAATATTTTTTCAAAAGGTATGAAGCCAATGCAGGGTCTTCTCTCATTAAAGAAGTGTTATTGGATGAGAATGACGAACTCTGGATGGAGCTTAGACATCAGCATATTGCCGTGGTATCTAAGTAAGTTTTATAAATTAACTAGGTTACTTTGTTTATAACTTTTCTCAGTGACATGGCTATAGAATGGTATTAGTGTGTACTGCAAAGGGTTTTAAAAAGTCCTTAAATGTTTAGAATTTATTTCATTTACATAATATATAAAATTAAAATTTTAAAATGATTGACATTTCTTTTAAGAAAATGATAAATTCCTTTAAACTATATACACTGTTTACAAAATATGCTTATAAAATTAATTTGAGGTGAATAGAATGTAAATTACTTACACTGATAATATTGAGCACAGTACAAATGTATTATAACAAAAAGTGGGCAAGCATGACCTCTCTGCAGCACATAAGGTATTGTGTGGACTGTGGAACATAATTTTATTAGGGTTAAAATAATTGTATACCAAAAAAAACATATTATTTTTAAATTAGGTTTTTTTTTAAATCAATCAGAAATAAATGTTTGTAAATTAGTTTTTCATTATATAAAATTCATCAAATATAGCATGTAATTTCGTATAAAAAAAATTTAAGTTTAAAGAAATTCCATGGTCCTACACATAAGTAATAGTAATCTTATTAAAATTAAATAACTTAATCTTATTGTTTCAAATTTAATAAAAACAACTTTTTTTGCATGGCTAAAAATCTAATCGTCTTAATATATTTTATAGGTAGAAATATTTGTATATAATTAGACTATTGTGAACTCTGGTTGGAATATTAAAATTTGCTAAATATACCGAGTGCATCAAACAATATAAATTAATTCCACTATTGAATAATTTATAGTAATATTCATTTTATTTGAAGTTTAAAAGAAAAATTAATTTCTTAAGTAATAAAAAAAAAACTATTTATTGTTGCATGCAGCCTTTCAGCATTCAAGATGACAATGACTTTTAATGATAGTTTGAAGAATATTTCCAAAGTATGAACAAACGGTGGTTTATTTTAATTTAGCAAAAATTATAATGATGTTCAATATTGTAAGTGTTTATGAGGCTGGGTGGTGTGAAGGTGCTCAAGTCTTAATGGCTGTGGTACATCTGGTTATGTTGTAATCCAGGCTTATTTATATATGGTGTCTGGTCCATTGTTCTAGTGGCTTGTTTGTACAGTTGAAAAAAGTGCATTGTATTATAATATATATCAATTGTTTAAAATTGGTTAATTTTATTTGCACAAAATAGATAGTTATACATTGAGATCTTAAGTTAAATTTGCTCAGGTGCCGATAATTTATAGTTATACGCCAGTATATTTTCTATACTATCGTGTTCTGTTATTCTTTTCAGGAATGTGACACAGAAGTTAAAGAAATTCTCAGATTCTAAACGCATGTCTGCTGTTGATGAAGGTAAATCATCTATGAGTAATTTATCTACAATGATCAAAAAAATGCCTCAATATCAAAAAGAATTAAGTAAATATTCAACTCATTTGCATTTGGCTGAAGATTGCATGAAACATTATCAAGGTAGTGTGAACAGACTTTGTAAAGTAGAGCAAGATCTTGCTACGGGTACAGACACAGAAGGTGAGAAAATCAAAGATCATATGAGGTGCATCGTTCCTATACTGTTGGACCAAAATGTATCTAGCAACGATAAAATAAGGATAATCATATTGTATATTTTATCAAAGAACGGAATATCAGAAGATAATCTTAATAAATTAATACAAAATGCCCAACTGTCACCAATTGATAAACAAACAATTGTTAATTTGAATTTGCTCGGTATCAATTCAATTGTAGACGTAAGTATTAAAAAAATTAATAAATATTATTTATTTAATAAACATATTTTATATATCCTCAGGGTAGTAAAAAAAAACAGTATCAAATTCCACGTAAAGAGCGCACCTCTGAACAAACATATCAGATGTCTCGATGGACACCAGTGATCAAAGATTTAATGGAAGACTGTATTGAAGACAAATTAGATGCTAAACATTTTCCTTTTCTCGCTGGCAGAGCTGCTTCATCTGGATACCATGCACCATCAAGGTGTATAATTAATACTATTATTATTATTATTTTCTTTATTTTAAATTTATTTTTGCAATCTATACTGTATACAACCTAAATAATTGTGAAAGCAATTAGGGAAACAAGGTGTAAGACCTATCTTTATATTAAACTAATACTTTATTTTACTTAATAGGTGTATCTAGCTATAATATTCCATAGTAACATTTTTTTATTGACATTTAAAATGATTTATTTTGTCCCATAAGTGGGATGAAACCGTAATCAGTCTGGGGCACAAACAATTAAATATTATATTAGGTCGGCACAAAAATAAATTATTTACAAAAAATTGCATATCTCAAACAAGTTTTAATTATTATAAATTATTAAAAACAAAACAATTTGCACTTAAATAATTACTTTGTTCAATTTAGTACTAATCATTTTGCTTTTTCACAAATAGATGCACCTAAATTATTGATTTATAATAATGTAGATTAAAACACTCTTAAAAATTAAACTTTAAAAGTAAACAATACCTTTTGTTAGTCTTTTAGTAATTTTAGTTTAAATTAAATAACGATTTTCAGTATTATTATTTATTTTATTTTCTAGAGCAAGACAGTACCCTCTAAGTACATTTTTTACAGCAGATCCAACTTTCGTTTGACTCTAGATCAGTGGTTCTTGACCAGTGTGCTGTGATAAATGTGTAATATTTTGATATTTGTAATTATTATGCTGGTAAAAAATATTGAAAACAATACTTTATTCCAATACATTTGTATTGAGTGTGCCGCAAAAACTTGTGATGTACAATAGTGTGCCGTGAACCAAAAAAGCTTGAGAACCACTGCTCTAGATAATTATTATTGCCTCTGTAAATTATCAATATTGCGATAATTTGCATAAATTCAAAACTTAATGAAAAAAAAAAGCTGAAACATAAAATATTTTTATATTTATCTGAAAAATTAACTTTCTGTGGTAATTCTTGTAATAAACAAAACTTTTTGACGCAGGTGATGTTTTTTCAAAGGCAGAACTGTGACTGATTAAATACATGGGCTTAAATCATCATTAGATCGCGCGTAATCTCAGATATTAGCTTTGCCCCACTGATTAATTTTGTCATGAGTCCCCTACATCCTAGGTCGTAATAAATCTCACAATAATTTACTATATAATTATTATAGCATACTATAAAAAATTTTATATTTTGTTCTGACTATATTGCTATGAATTCCATTTCATTTCTAGTGCACGGTATGGACACTGGCATAAGGATAAAGGCAAAGGACAACAGCTTATAAAAAATGTCCCAAGAGTAATAATTTTCGTGATTGGAGGAATCAGTTTTTCAGAGATAAGATGTGCGTATGAAGTAACTAGTAATTTCAAAAACTGGGAAGTAATTATAGGTAATAAAGTAATAGATTTTTACTAATTATTTTGCTTTTTATTTTAATACTTATTAATTATATTTATGTGTTTTGCACAGGTTCATCTCACATACTTACACCAGAAGACTTCATCCACAATTTATCAGTTTTAAGTCAGTAAATTCACACTTAAATAATTTAATATTATGATTTCATGATTTCATAGTTTAACTTAAATCCTATACAGTGCAATACTCAGTATAATAGGATTGATTCAACTAATTATTCATTGATCGTTGGCATTTAAAAAAAATTTTATTACAATAAATAAAGTGATTTTTTGATAATGAACGAATCTTACCCTAATTTATTGTAATAATTAAAAGGAAACTATTTTTCCTAAATATTCTCTGCAACATACATTTAAAAATGGTTGAAAGAAATTTGACAATTTGTATTTTGTAAGCATGTATTTAACGAATGGTATTCACTAAAATATTGTTAGTTTTTACTAATATTAGATCAAAATTAAAAATATAATTTATCTGTAATAGAAATGTTATGTTAGGTTTTATTATTTAAATTTTTTTATGAAATTAAATTAACACAATACTAATATTGACTATAATTACTAAAAATAATATTAAGTGAATATATAAGTATTATGAATATATGTAACTTAATAATTATTAATTTTATTTTACTTAAACTATTCAAAACAGTGCATCTGATGTTGAGAGTAATTTGAAAAAAATTATTTATTTTAATAATTCATCCAAACATAACATCTAAGTATAAGAATTAAATTTTAATTTGTATACCAAACCAAATACAAGATCATATGTATTTTATATATTTTAAGTGCATTGTATAATTATATATTAATTAGATCTTTAATTTTCTCTAAACCTAATTGAAATAAGTTAAATATAAATATAAAAACATAAAAATATTCTTCCAATCTTAAAAATATATAGCTGTTATCAATGGTGTGGCGAACTTCATTAAGTTATGAGGCACAGTTATATTGTCAGACCAACCACCCACTCAACCTATCACAAAAAATATTAAAAAATTATTTTAAGATAAAATATTCATTTAAATAATAATGCTTTTTTAACACATCAGATTATCTTTGAGGACACCCACCACCCCTCAAACTGAGGCACGTGCCTCAAATATAGTCCTTCGTCACGCCACTGGCTGTTATAAAGAGTTAAAATTAATTACAGAATATAATATGTATAATGTATATTAAAGTTCTTTTTTGAGTGTATATGTGTGTATGTGTATTTGTATTTAATTAGTACATACATTTTAAGGTTTAATACTAAGAAATTAAAATTAAAATATTAAGTTATAAAAACATAATTATCCATATTTATCATTATATAATACACTTCAATCGTTTGTTGAAAGTTATATTGTTGTAGAATTAGTTTTTCAATAATTATTAAATGCATCCTTAAGCACTATGAATTATATAAGTTTAAATAATCTAATTTAAAAACTTAAAATATAAGTAATCAGATATCTGATAAAGTATTGACATCTACACTTGGTAATAATTAATGTCTGTATAATACACTATAGCTATTTGTAAAGGAGTAATAATATTCATCAATAGTCATATTATTTTGTTCTACTATTCATGTAGGTTGCATGAAAAAACACTGAACATTTAGAAAATTTTAGAAATTTTAGTGGACCATTAATTTAATAATTTTTTTATACAACTCTATTTAAATATATATTTCACTTGGATAATATTATACTCACAGACATATCAAAGTACATTTATATTACTCTTTTGCTGACAGTTATTTAATTGATGTCAATATTTTTAACTATCTAAGATAATTTATTATGTTATTGTGAAGACATTTAGCAGCTGTAATTATTACTTATTAATTTGTTTTTAAAAATGTAGTAAAATGTATTAGGTTTATAAAGTAATGAAAATTAAAAAAAAACCAGCACCTAGTTTTAATAGAATAATAGATAAATATTGTAATTTACTTAACACATATGTATTATTAACAGTAGTTTTTTACAATTAATTTAGTGTATACATTAGTTTTAGTAGTTTTAATAGTATTTATTTGTAGTCTCGGATCATAATTAATCTATAAAACTTTTTTCAACACAGACACGGACTTTATAGCAAAATATATTTTATTAGAGAGTACCAATACCATTGATAGGTACTCAAGGAAATAACTTTCTTACTAAAACTTTTGATTCAATTTATGTAAAATGTAGCTTCAATATTAAATTTACATTTTTCTGGCTGGAGAAGAAAATATTTTAAATTATAAATTAATTTTCTTCAATTATTAATTGACTCTGTCCTTAATTCTTTGAATTTAGCACATCTAAAAGGTACTGTTTCTTAAATTATAACATCTATTACTGTAATACCTAATGTTTACACTTAATATTTGTATTTTTACAGGAAGGACCAATTTGTTTTTATTTATAAGATCAGTTCTTTAGTCATCAAAACATTTTAATTTATAAAATATAGATTTTTAATAATTATTATCTATATCTATCTATCTAATTATTAGTAATAACTATTATGAATTAATGCTATTACTATTCACTGAGAAGTTTTATGCTTGTAGATTTTACTTTAATGAACTAAAAAATATAAAAGTGCTTCATGAGTTTATTAAGTCTGATACTTGTGAAATAATACTATGGTAAAGTCAGGATTTTAACTTTTTTTTTCAAATGGTTTTTAAAAAATTCAACGTAATCAATTGTATTAAAGCATATATGAATTAACATTTTACAGTTTGTTTGGGAAGAAATATGGTATAGTCATAGCCATAATGCAGATAAGCTGGATACAAATAATTTACATTAGGTATTGAATAAATGTAACAACATATAATTGCTATAAATGTAGCTCATGAAGTGTTTCAAAATTGATTGAAATTAATATTATGGATTAAAGCCCCGCATATGTAATAGACCTAGTTGAATTGAAATGCAGTCAGTGGAGTGTTTAAAATTTTGAACAGATCTTTTACTCCTCAGTAGTTAACATGCGCTTGTGCCTACTCCAAAGCGGGTGTAGTGCACATGTATTATCATTAGTCAACAATTTTATATATACAATTCATATTTTGAATTCCTTTTTGTTAAAACGTTTAAAACTGTATTTCATTTTTTTATAATTGATTGAGATAAGTACTCTACAGCCCACATCGAAGTTTATTTTTCAATATTTTTATCTCAAACTTAATAATGTCTGTAAAAAGAGAAAAAATTCTAGCTTTTTGGCAATATATTTTATACCATGATTTAAAATCAAATAAGAAATCTGAGTTCAATGTGGACTCTAGAATATTGTTGTTTATCAATTGTGGTGATGGGGTTGGTGGAGGCAGATTTGTAAAATGTATTGCTTATAATTTATGAACACGCTACACACGAGTTGAGGTATCACCAAGTATATTTATAACAATATGGATACAATTGGAATATTAATTATTACTATAGCGTAATAAAAACATAAACATAGTTTATTAATATAACAAATCGTTATCAAACACACATTCTCATTTCCCAGAACGACTTGTGCTGGCAGCCCGCTCAGTTATTATATTATTGTTATTACTGCTACAACCAGAAATCTAGAGGCTAGAACTTAGCCTATAATTTGAAAACAGAATATACTATATTTGCTAGTAGTTTTGAACCAACTCCAAAAGTTAACATAGTTAAATCAATGAAAAAAATTGAGAAGGGGGACCTGAAGCCCGCAGGCAAATGTTTTTCAAGGAGCAAAAAAAAATTTTGAACCTGCTCCAAAAGTTAAAATACTTAAATTAATGAAAAAATGAGAAATGGGTAATTGGAGCCCGTATGCTAATGTTTTTCAAGAACCAAAAACAATTTTGAACCTACTCCAAAAGTTAATATACTTAAATTAATGAAAAAAAATGAGAAAGGGGTACCTGGAGCCCGTTGGAAAATGTTTTTCAAGAAGCAAAAAAAATTTTGAACCTACTCCAAAACTTAACATACTTAAATAGGTGACAGGCAAATGTTTTTTAAGAACCAAAAAAAATGTTGAACCTGCTCCAAAAGATAACATACTTAATGAAAAAAATTGAGAAGGGGGACCTGAAGCCCGCAGGCAAATGTTTTTTTAAAAAGCTAAAACAAATTTTGAACCTACTCCAAAAGTAAACATACTTAAAATCATGAAAAAAAAATGAGAAGGGGAGCCTCGAGCCGTAGGCTGATGTTTTTCAAGAACCAAAAAAAAACATTGAACCTACACCATAAGTTAAAATACATAAATTAATAAAAAAAATTGAGAAGGGAGGACCTGAAGCCCGCAGGCAAATGTTTTTTTAAAAAGCAAAAAAAAATTCGAACCTACTCCAAAAGTTAACATACTTAAATTAATGAAAAAAAATGAGAAATGGGTACCTGGAGCCCGCAGGCAAATGTTTTTTTAAAAAGCAAAAACAAATTTTGAACCTACTCCAAAAGTTAACATACTTAAAATTATGAAAAAAATTGAGAAGGGGTACCTGGAGCCCGCAGGCAAATGTTTTTTAAGAACCAAAAAAAAAAATTCGAACCTACTCCAAAAGTTAACATACTTAAATTAATGAAAAAAAATGAGAAGGGGGGGACCTGGAGACCGTAGTCAACGTTTTTCAAGAAGCAAAAAAAAAATTTGAACAAAATTGATTAGGAATAAACACTATACACACTGCTGTCTGTAATCTTCAAATTATTAATCCGAAAAATTATTCATAAAAATTAGATTATTGAAAAATGATTATTCTGAGCACTCCAGGTTACTAATGTTGAAATATAAAATTAATAAATTTAAGTATGATTAACTGAATAGAAAAAATATGAGAAGGTAAGCATGGGACCCCACGGGTGAATAATTTAATAACAATTTTGAATTATTATATACTAAATATTTTTATTTTCATTTCATTGAAAAAATATTAAATATGATCAGAGGATTCATTGTTATATATTTTATTTAGTTTTTATGAAATACTGGTATAACACTATAATGAATTTAAAACATGCTATATTTCCTCAGTTATATTTATATATTTTCTCTCATCGTTATGTTCACAATGTCGAATACCTTGATAGTTAGTAGGAAAAGATCATTGCTAAGGGAACGACAAGTGATGATAGTCATCTATCATCACCATAGCTTCGACTCACCGTAGTCACTATAGGTTTATCAACCTTCTCATGACTTACGTAACCATCTGCTAGTCATGCGGGTAAGGCAGTGCCGTAGCCAGAATTATACTACGTCACTGAGTCTAATATGAATCAATTTGAACAATAAATAGTATTCGGTTATCGCGTGACTAACAGAAGTTACCCTAGGACACTTTGAATAAAAAAATCCTTAGTTGGTTTCCGACATAAGTGTTTGCTTATCAAGTTGATGTATTGATTGTTCACCTCTTACAACTTAGACCATACATAAATGGCTCCGAACCCTATCGCTATATAAAAATGAATACTTGGAAATGTGTAAAATGTTCTCTATTATGCAAAACAACTTTCAAATATAAATTTTTATGTGGTTTATAAATATTTTATCTTTTAGCATTACGTAATATTTCATAAAATTACTAAGAAGATTAGTCTTTTTATTTTGTTTTTGTGGTATCTATAGTAAAACGACACTCCACACCAGAAATAATTAAATATTAAAATTTTGGATATTTAAGGTAAATAATCTTAACATTTTTTTTTCAATTAAATGTTTCATGTGATAATTATTAGTCTTTACATCACAGTCCCTCTATTCTTTTATGTGATATTGAAGTATTATACAATAATGATAAAGTGTCCTTAAGAAAATTATATCTCAAATGACTTACGTTTTGTGAATTATTAACTATAGTATCTTATAGATTTAAGAAATGTACAATTTGTCATGTATAGAATAGTGTACAATCACTAATCATTTTGTAGGTTACAGGTTGGTTTAGAAACACTTCAGCATATTTGTCAAGGATTTGTCACTAAAAACCCAGGTGGTCACCCATCCGGGAGCTAGCGACGCCGGACGATGCTTGACTCAGTTTAAAGATAACAGCCAACACGGCACCATCACACCGCGCCGCAAAATGCACAATTTGTGTACCCATTTATTTTATTCTAGGTATATTGGTACAAGAATATCCACTATTGCAGTGTCTATATACCAGGCCAAAGGAATATACATTTTTCTCAAGGCGGTTAACTGCATGGTTATTAGCCTGGGTTCACTGCTTGAAACGCATGTAAATAGGACGAGGAATCATCACTAAGAACCCAGGTGGTCACCCATCCGGGAGCTAGCGACTCCGGTCCATGCATAATCTCGAACATGTGATTTCGGTCCCCCATAAGTCCTCAAAATACATTTTAATTCATATAGAAAACGTAATATAGTTTATGATATAAGATAAATAGATAATAATTACAACATGCCTGTCACTTAAAATATTAAATAACAAATAAAATTACGCGACAACTTCATATAATTTTTTTAAAAAATGTCTAAAACCATTTATCTTTAAAACCAATTTTTGTATTTCATATATTTTAGCAAGTTAATTTGCTTAGTATAATACTCCTTCCCAATCCTACTAGAAGCGTATTATAATTGCCAATAATTGTCAAAAAGCTAAATTTCTGAAATTTAGACTCTATATATTATATGAAAAAATAATTACCTATGACTAGATCTCATTTCTTTCCATTATTATAAATTTGAATAAGTGTAATATAATTGGTCTTTTAAATTTCTTCTAATTTCTTAACACCTACATAGGCGTAATCTGGTGTGGCGTGGAGGGCGGGACTTAACGTTAGTACCCAAAATTATTATTAATTTTTAAGTAATTATTAATATTGCACATTCCATAAACAATTTATACATGAGTTTATTGCAAAAAAATTACCCTTGTATATTCATACATACATATTCAAGTTTATTATTTTAATTATAATTTTTGTCCAGTCTTGTAAAGTACTTTAATAAAAGTATACAAATACTATTTAAGTGATAAATTATTTTATGTTTAGTGAATATAATTCGCCATCATTCCCTAATATAATTACCTAATTTTCCAATAGTGTTAAGTATAATAAAGTTGTAATAAAGCTTTTACCAAATTTATATATTTCATAAAAGAATACATTTTGTATTAATCAAAATAAGTAGTTTATTTTTAATATTTTTTTTAAAAAAATGTATTTATTTTAAATTATTTAAAGGATTTGAATTTTTTTTTTCGAAATATAAAAGTATAATAATTTAGTTTTCTTTTTTTTTTTAATATAAAAAGCTGTAATATATTTGATAACATTGTAAATATAAATAAAATTTATGTTATTTTAAAGATTTGAATAAAATATTAATTTGATTAATCGAATATGTTAACAAAATATATAATGAGTAATTACCAATAATACTTTTTAGTTGGTCTTTTACTAGAGTTAAAGTAAGCATTTTTACCCTGTCAACTTTTTTATTAATGAAAAATGGTAAATTTAGATTCATAATTTAAAAAATTTTATTATGAAGATATACTTTTGTACAATAATGTTGAGTATATTGTATATATTATTTTTGTAGTTTTTTTGATATCAGGTTTGTAATATTCGTTATGTTCTAGACGTCTTATAAGTCATTTTTAAACATAAAATAGCTTCTACCAAAACTAATAAAATACGATTTGTAATTTTGGGCATACTGGCGACATTATTATATAGAGTGTGGAGATAGCGCTCGCATTGGCTACATTTTGTGTTGTAACAGTGCATTCCTACAAACTCTTATAATACAAACAGTAAACAATCAATAGCCAATTCAACTTGATAACACTTAAGAAGATGTCAGTGCATTTCTCTTTTCTCCCTCTGACCGACGCACAATATACTAAATTTTACGTTTATCATTATTGTAAACGAAAATTTTGGTATAATATATGTGGGTTAGAGAAAGAAAAGATACACCGACATCCTCTTAATCGGCCTAACCAACCTTCTCTTTTTATTCTATCCAATAAGTCGAAAGTTGTAAACCTATTGACTTGGTGGTTTCTGCCAAAGAGTCTGTTACCTTTGCAATTAAAGATCCTTTCCTACGTATTCGGCATTGTTGACATAACTAACTTACCTGACTATTCCCCCTTCACCCACCTAACCAAACCTAAACGTCTCCGCCACCCAACACCTATCCATCTATCTCGCTCCTCATCCCTCTACGCCCTTCACTCACAAACTATCTCTACCTTCATTCTTACACCCTAACTATCTCTCACCCCCTTTCAGTCTCCCAAATCCTCTCTAATCTCCTCTCTCACACACTACAACTCTTTACCCCATTTATCTCTCCAGCCTCTCCATCATCCTTACTCTAACTATCTATCTATCTCCCTAATCCTTTATCTTCCTATCACTCATTCCCACTATCCCACTCCTTCTCTATCACTCATTCTCCCTATCCCTCTCCATCCCTATCCATTTCTATCTTCCATACCCCCTCCATCCTTATTCATTTCTATCCTCCCACTCTCACAACTCTCTCAATCTCACACTCCCAGTCACTAAAGTACCTACAAGTCATCGTACCTGATAATCGGAGAAAATATTTAAATATCATTGAAGAAATAATTTTAAAAAAAAAACTTAAAAATATATTATACCTCACCAATTTTCTAATTTTTATCATGACTTTATTTATTTTTGGAATAGTGTTATACCAGTGGTTTCAATACGATTAATTTTAAAATATGTATCCTCAGATCAATTAACAATATAAAAGGTTACCTACTAAAAAATAGAAAAATATCTACTTACCCCATGTCCGAATCATAATCTTCAAAATACTGTATTGATGACACACACATTTCACACTGCTGAATATGATATTTTATTCTTAATTGACAAATTTTCACTGGCGAATACCATTTCTGAAATTATACGCACTCAGTAAAGTTCAACAATATTTTATGACCTATGAGTTTTTAGTCATTACAGATAATAAATATCTAAAATAACCATTTAATATTTAATTTTGACCCTACCTACCTAATTATTATTATGTGTTAATTTGTGTTTTGAACATTTTATTCAAGAATCTATTAGTTTTTTTAGATATACGAATATAAAATTTGTTTACTGGTCATGAAGAGTCAGTTATTAGTGTTATTACATACCAGAGCTCGGGTGCTCATTTTTATTTTAATAATAGGTTATGATATGAGTATTAATTACTTTTGCTTATTAGTTGTTGTATTTATTTTATTTCAATAATATCTAAATTTTATACCAATTAATTGTATGTTAATTTTTGTAATATCGTATTTTAGAAAATAAATAATACATTTTTTTAGGTGTTCAAGGTATAGGTCCTTATGGTATTAGGTGAACAACATGTTTCTGAGCAGCAACAACTAATGAACGATATTTCAATAACTGGTATCCCCATTACTAAAAACGAATATATAATTGAGATAATCAAATTTACTTCAGACATTCTGAAATCGAAAATCCGATATCATATCTGCCTCTCGTTTAAAATCCAAAAGTAATTTTGAGTCTAAAATCATTGTTATTTTCAATAGTGTAATTCAAGCGAAGAAGCATTTATATCAGAAATATAAACACATTTTAAAAACAAAAAACCATTGAAATCTAATCATATACACTTCATCTTTCTCGGAAAAAAACTGTCTTCATAGCATAAATCATAATAAGACATATAGGTACCTAAAGAAATTTATTTTGGCTAGCTAAACAGTTTAACAAGGCATATAATTGAAAATATGTCTGGGAAAATTCAGATGGCGTATTTATTAGGAAAACAGAAGGTTAACAACTATACTGAATTACTGAAACTTAAATCAGTGGATGATGCCTATCTTTAATTTAGATATTAATAATAAATGGATCAGGGGTAGCGAAAATTATATTACCTATATCTAAATAATTACCAAGTTATAACAGGATAAGTAAGTATCGTAGTATTGCAATAACATATATTCTTAAATCATGATATTAGATAAATGTATTATAAAATATATAAATAATCTGAATATTCTAAATTATATAAAATATAAATATAAAGTAGGTACTGTGATGATAGTGTGAATTGCTTCCTGTACAAAATAGATGAAATAATACAAAATTCTTCAAATAATAACTTGGATAACCAAAGGATTAGTGATATCAATTAACAATAAACATAAAATATCCAAAAAATTATTATTAAATCGATTCAATATTAATTTAAAAATAAATGCAGAAAATATAAAAATGTACTTACTATTTTAATAAATAAAGCAATAAAAAACATACATAGGTACTAAAACCATTTAAAAAATTATAAATATAACCCCCCAAAAATATAGCAACTAACTAATGAGTTTGAAGGTATCTAATTCCATAAATAAAAATATAATTATAAATTAAATCAAAAAAAATTATCATTCTTTACTAAAGTTTAAAAGATAGTTATTAATTTAAGTTATAGATAGTTAGTTATAGTTTTAATAAACGTTATAGTAGTCTATTTAATAGACTCTATTAGATAGCTAGAAATATATTATTATAATTTTAAGTATACCATATCTAAACTATTCTAATTTCAAATATCCAAATTATATAATTATATCATATCTTATAAACTTATCAAAAGCTGTTATATTTATTTTATTATGAATACTAATATAATCTTATTTATGTATATATATATTTCCCTCATTTAATATATTGTAATTAAAATTTTCTTTTATCTGTTCTGTTCTGTTTGATTTTAGACTATTTATAGCACCTAAGTATATTTTATTTAATGTTTATTGTAACTAAAGATATTATACTACTCAAGGAACAAGGAACACATCACCTTCAATAGGTACAAGCTTAAGTTATAGAAGGTGATTAGACGGTCATCTATTTGTATTCAATAACCTATTAAAATTGTTTGTTTGCGAATAAATAAATATATCTTAATATAGGTACTTACTTATAAGTTATAACGTTGGATTTGAACAATCCAGTTATAAATTATGGGTTATCAGTTATACCTTACTAGTAGTCCTATTAATTAAACTAAAATGTTTATTTCAACACATATACCTAGGTTATAATTAATAAATTATAATTCTTCTAAACGACTACCACATATTTTAAATTATTCGATCTCTCGTATTTTATTTATTTCGAGCTCAGAAATAAAATAATATGCGTCAACGATACATGGATAGCATTTTTTTTTTTTTTTTGTGACATTAAATATAATTATGTAAATTGTAAAAAATAAATTTAAGCCCCAAAAGAACATGAAAACAAATTTACCTCAAACATCGACTCTTTCGAGCTTTTGATTGAATCCCCGACGTCTGTGAAATCCGACGTTGAAGTGAGAACGCATAAATACTGACTTGAAGTCAAGAAATATTATGATTTGTGAAAATAAAATCATACAGAATGCAGTATATTTTTAGTTCATATCTGCTTTGCTATTGAAATTTTAGAATCTTTAATTGACTGCATCTTCTATTGACAATTGCCATGTATTATATTATATCAATCAGATAAATCCAAAGTTATATTATATCAGAATTCAATTTTTATATCAAGGAGATCAATGTTTACGATTTGCTCTATGAAATAATGGTTTTTGATATTATATCAATCACCAAAATAATTTATTACTTTCAATTTAAAACACAGCAATATACCTAGGTATAGTAGTGTTTTAATTATTTTTTATTTGATTATTGACTAAAATTGTATTGAAATATTAGAAACACATAAATATTTCCATAAGACTTTTTTTACGAATTTTAAAATATAATTGGATAATACCTAATTTTTGGTTTTTAATTGTATAGTGTACCTAAGTATGTTTTATATTTTTGATTTTAAACTATTTAATAATATTTAAAATTTCTCATCTTTAATTCCGATAAGTAAAAATATGTGTTCTGCATGTAAAAAAAATATTTTAAATGTAATACAAGCTTCCTCGTAATATATTTGTTTATTGATAGTTTAAGACGTTTAAGAGTACACTAAAGCAATTTTCAAAATATATACATATTTAAACTTAATTATAGTTTTTATTCAATTGTGTTTTCGTTCCAGTTTACAATTTATTTTGGATATTTTTTAAAAAGGGTTATATTATAAAATGAATAGTTTTAAAAAGGTTAAATTAAAATATGAATGTGTAGTATGATAGAATGAAAAATTATAAAATTATTTATTCATTGCGAAAAGTCACTATTGTAAAATGCACTTAACAAACATGTAGGTACCTTCACTATTTCATTGAAAGGCGTTAAATATATTATACAATAGGTACGTTACTCGTAGGGCCGTATTAGGGCATAGGCACTATAGGCACTGTGCCTAGGGCCTACGAACATTTTAGGGGCCTACGAAAATGAAATGAGTGACTACTATTTTTCTGCAATATTTTTTTTTATTATTATTTTATAATAAAATTATAAAAGTTAATATTTGATTGTCATGTTGTAAATAATTTTTTTTTTTAAAGGCTTAAAATACTGAGATTCAACACTACCTCTCCCAAACATTAGATATCTTAATGTAGGTATAATCAAATTGTTTACAAGAGAAAAAATAGTATTCAAAAGTGCCTATATTATAGAATTCAATTTTTTCAGTGCCTAGGGCCTACGGATGGCTTAATCCGGCCCTGGTTACTCGTCACTACTGAGTTAGGTATAAGTGAATTACAATAATATTTTATGATAAAAATAAATTATAATATAGTATAATATTTAGATACCATTTTTTTGGTAGAAGTAAACTCAGTATACTTTATAGTCTTTATACCATAGCTACTATATTAGGTACCTATTATACCTATATATTGGTTGAAAATTAATTGACTTAATGCTTATTAATGTATTACCTATCAACTATTGGAAACTCAGGCGCGAATCCAGAAAAATTTAACAGGGGGTGCTCAAAAAAAAAAAAAAAAATTGTTACACCTTATTATTTATTTAAATATTACCATTTTCTATTTGATTTATTAGTGCTAACTTTTTTTTCATAATAATTGTTATCGGTGCTTTCCGCCGTCATGCGAGTATACTTCGAAAACAATTAACAATAGTTATTATTGTCGTATGTGACTGCGATAACGAAAGCACTGATATTATTATTATTATTATTTTTATTTTGAAAAATAACAAATTATATAATTTATAATATAAATTTATTTTGTTGGTGGCTAGATGACAGGGGGTGCCCGAGCACTCATAGCCCCCCCTGAATCCGCGCTTGGGATAACTACACATACTTAGAAATAAAGGTTGACACTATCTTCTTTAAAAATCGTTTTAGGTAGAGATAAAATAATAAATTATTGAATTCAGGTTATCCAATACATTCTATTCGTTGGCAAGATACATTAAAAAACTTGGCTTCCTTCTCGGTTTTCCCTGCTTTATAAAACTATTTAATGTTAGATAAATTATGGCATTGCTTTAATCGTGGTTGGTTCACAGCAGACGTCATCGTAATATTAATTTATTTTATAATTTACTCGTTATTCAATTCGTCCAAGTCAATCCAAACCCCAGAACTTAACGACGGACTTTCAGCTTTTCACCGTGGATGGGTAGAGTTTAAATGTTATGATGTAACTAAACGTTTATCAAGTAACATTGAAAACAATTTTTAATCTTGCAAAACATAAAACGTCGGGTTGTAAATTGTAATACTACTAATACTGTAGTATGCCTAGATGTACTACCAGTGGCGTATTTAGGGAGGGGCCCATAGGGGCCCAGGCCCCCCCCTTGGCCCGTGTAGTACATATTATAATAGTATAACACAATACTACTCAGTAATCGGCACTTGTATTATACTTTAATACTTTATAATGTATGATTAAATAATGATTTGATATGAAAACATTAATAAGGAAGAAAATGTAACTGTGGAGGAAATAGCACAAGATTTCATAAAAATCTCCGCCAGGAGAATGCAACTTCAAGACTGGTCAAAATAATAGACATTACTTAAATTGTACATGCTTTAATATAAGTACTTTAATTGTCTTAATCTTAATTAAATATAAAATACCTATAATATACTAAAACGTATGATTTTGGTGTTATATCTGGTGGGCTCCTCCCTTGAGAGATTTCTGGCTACGCCACTGTGTACGACACTATTTATAGGTACCTCTTTAATTGTTAAAATATATTATTATTCTACGATCTGGATGTGTCGTCGTCGTTTGTGCATATACGTATTTTATGCGTTGCGCGCTCAGTAATAATATACCCATCTACATCACCCGGGCAGTGCTCGAAATGGACCGGAACGCACCGGAACGGCGTTCCGGTTCGTAAAATGAACTTTGCGTCCGTTCCCGTTGGTTAAAATTAAAATTTAAGAGTTCCGTTTCGTAATAATTCACAGTATCACAATTTCGAGGATTAAAATTATAAAATTTCCTTTCGACAAAATATAAAATTAATATAGGTAATATACTTAATAATTAATATAGAGAGAAATTTAATTTGTAACTCCATGAGGCTTCACCTGACATCACGCGTGTATAATCGTTTTATCGTATTATCGCAATTATTCGAAATAAAAACGTAAACGATTTAATGACCGAAAAGTTCCCACAGGCTACGCTATACAATTAAAGTCGAGATCGCAATAAAAGGCAATAAAACGTAAAAATACCCAATTTACTATCGATAACGTATTCTGTCACAAATTGTAACAAACTCTATCTACCGACTATCTGTAATCGTTATACATATGTACATTGTGTATAGCTACCTAATTATATTTTGATTGTAGTTTGATAATACTTGACAAGTGACAATGTCACAATATATTTAGTCGGTGTTTTGCTTCGAGTGCGGTCAGTTACTGCATCAGTATATGTGTGAGGTGCATTTTACTTTTAAGTATTATAATTATTATAAATTATGAGTTCGTTTTTATTAAATTGGGTCAACAAACGTCCGAACGATTCATTGGAAACAGAAAATCCAAATAAAAAAGTAGCATTAGAACATCCTGAAACGGTCGTCGAAAATGTTGAAAGTTCCGACTGTGATGTACATATCCCAACTTGCTGGAATAAAAGTCAGTACGACGGGTTTAAATTATCATATAATTGGTTAATTGTACAAAATAAAAAGTTAGGTTGTAGTGTGTGCAAAAAAATAACTCAATTAGGATTATTTGGTGAAAAAAATTTACGTATTTCAAAACCTTGGCAAGAGTGTTCAATAGAATCGAATGGACAAACAAAAGATTCCCAAATGTCTAGTTTACGAAAGAAAATACATGAACATAAAAATTCGGAGGCCCATATTAAAGTAACAAACATTTTACAGCAATCTGAAAAAAACAGATAGAAAAAGGTATTAGTGAGTTACAACGGGCAAAATATTTAACGACTGAAAAAATCTTTAGAACGGTTTACAAAATAATTAAAAGTCAAAGACCATTTGTTGATTTACAAGTATTAAACGGGATTAGTATGGGGAACATATTACACTCAGATAAGACCTGTGCGAAAATTGCGATCCATCTGGCTACTGAAATGAAAACGATTATTTGTAAAGATATAATTTTAGACAAAAAAAAAATATCAATTTTGGTAGACGAGTCAACGACTCTTAGTAGAAAAACTACATTAGTGGTCGTTTTGCGAACATTTTTTGAAACATTTCCCGGTGAACCATATACATTTAATCTCGATTTAATTGAACTATGTAGCACTTCTGCCGAACAAATTACTATTGCGTTACTTGAATGTTTGAATACATATGGATTTGATCAACAATTTTTAAAAGAATGTCTTGTTTGTTTTGCGTGCGATGGAGCTTCCGTAATGATTGGGAAAAATTCGGGAGTAGCAACTCGACTTAAAAAAATGTTTCCAAATTTAATTATTTGGCATTGCTCGAACCACCGTTTAGAGCTTGCCGTTAATGATGTTGTAAATGAAGTTGATGGAATAAATCATTTTAAAATATTTATGGACAAATTGTATTCTTTATATCATCAATCGCCAAAAAATCAAAATGAGTTAAGACTAGTAGCAAGTTCTTTAGAAAAACAAATTTTACAAATAGGAAGAATTTTGTCTGTTCGCTGGGTTGCGTCTAGTAAACGAACTATAAATGCTGTCTTAAATAATTATTCGGCTCTTTATGAACATTTTAAATCTGCTTCAACAGATGTAACAAGAGATTCGAAAGAAAGAAGCAAGTATAACGGGTTATAATTAATGATCTCCAGCGTCGAATTTGTTAGTAATCTTAATGCAATGGCAGACGCTTTAGATGAACTAGGAGACTTATCGGAGTATTTGCAAAGGCGTAATATCACTCTTGTAGATGCCGATAAATCTATTAGAACAACAATTAGAGTATTTGATTCGATGGTAAGTGAGCCCGGACATAAATTAGCCGGCGCTTTAAAAGCGATTGAATTAAATATTTATAAAAATGTTCCTATTCATAATGGAAAGGTAAAACAAATTAATACGAGTCAACTATACAGAGGTTTAGCAAATAATTTAAGAAATCGGATGATAACAACTAATTCATCACATGTAAGTCAACATGAAAAAGATCAACAGGATAACATATATAATTATACAAATTTAATCGATAGTCTTAGCGTACTAGATCCAAAAAAATGGCCTACTTCCGATAATGATGAAATCGAAAATATTACATTTGGAGATGATAAAATACGTCACTTATGTCGCCACTTTCAATTAAATAAAGAAAATGATATTGTTCGGGGTTTTCAAATATTCAAATTGGAAGGAGGAAAAGAAGGTGTTCCAGACGACTTACAAATACTTTTTAAAACCGTAGCGACTATTCCGATATCTACAAGTGAGTGCGAGCGAAATTTTAGCTCAATGAATGAAATTATAACACCTCTCAGATCTTCATTAAGTATTAGTACAGTCTCTGCACTTTTATTTATTAATTGTGTTGGCCCTCCACTCACTGAATTTCGTCCTGAAAAATATGTACGGTCATGGTTAGCCAAAGGTGGACATGCTGCTGATGACAATGCAAGTCGCAAACGTGACAAAAAAATTGACGACAAATATTCAGCATTATGGAAATTATTATAAACTATGTATTCAATTTGAATTGTAAATTTTTTAAGCTTAAAATTACTTAAAATAATTAAAATTAAAAATTAATATTATAATACTCATATTAATTTTTTAAACGTTCCGGTTCGTAAAATTTTTCATTTCGAGCACTGCACCCGGGTAGGAGATTGATCATTGATCGAACAATAAATATTAGTTTTAACACTAAAAAGTAAAATATTTAAGCTTTTAAAAGAATAGTATATCAAACTTACGCATAAATCAAGTTAACACTTTGGGGACGAACCACGCGTCAGATGCGTGTTATACTTTAGCGTAATATAAACGATGTTTTGTATTAAAAAAATAACATTGCGGACGAATCACGTACCGAGCGCGTGACATTATAGTTAACTATAATACACGATGGTTTATAGTTATTGAATTACGTTTGAGACGAATCACGCGCCAAACGCGTCATGTCATTTGTACTGATAAAAGACGAAACACGTGTTAGACGCGTTTTTCGATTTCCAGTATCGATATTAAATACAGAATTTCTCCTATAATATTCATTCATTTCTTAATCGATAGTAAAAATAATATCGATTTTTAGGATTTTTCTAAAGAATAATTATTAACCTACAATATTTCAGTTTATTCGATTCTCGACCGCGCATTGCCACGCCGCGCCGTGATAATAAATAATATTCGTGACATTGTGATTATGATTGAGGAAGTACCTACTTTTTGATAACATTACAGTTTATTTACTATATTGCTGTATTTTATTATAATAAAATATTATAGACGCGTCCTGTTTTTGTATTCTTAAATATTCTGTATACTATTTTTCACGTTTTATATTCGTGGCACAAGTTTATAATATATTTTAAACTATGGATGACGCAGATATAATCCGCGTTCACAAGTATATAATTATAAACAAATTATATTTATATTTATATGAATATTAAATAACAAAGGATTTTAATAAACAATAAAATAAACTTGATACATTTTTTTTTTTTTAATTATATTTACCTATGTATAAATACATATGAGTGTTCAAGTTAGACTTTTTTTTTTTATTAAAACAGGATAATTTTGATATCTCATAGGTGAATGACATTTTTACAAAAGTAATATGTAACTTATATGTGCGTATAAAGTAACACCTCGATAATTATATGGGAAAAAAAAATAAAAAATCTGATAACAATTTACAAAATTGTGATTTTTTGAAAAATTAAAAAAAACCGCCGGATAACGATGAATAATGGCGGAAAAATCATTCGTCCACATTTAGCATAATCAGCATAACGCGTTTAGCACGTGATTCGTCCCCAACGTATTTTTCCGATAATATTGCTCCGTCTATAATTCATAATCCGGTATCACGTGTTACACACGACATTCGTCCCTAACGTAATTTTTTCAATATTAACCGTAGTCCTCAAAGTGTTAAATACAGCTGAGCAATATCTAGAGTTCAAATGCCATATCAAGAAACTGCTCTCCTTTCATATGTCTTCATCTCACTCTGAACTGAAGTCTGAAAGTATAGAGTTATTTTAAGAAAATAACTTGAGCACAATGAAATATGAAATAAAAAAATTGTGAATCGTCTCCGACAAAATGTCGAGTGACGACAATATACGATTTTACGTTTGCCACGGATGATAGATACTATAATACATCGTCATCGATTTTCAAATTTATTACTTTTTTTATGACAAAATACATTTCTAATTCATTTTCCGAAACAGAATATTATTCGGAGCATGATAAATTAGAATTTGCAATTTAATTTTAATTTGAAATGATTAGGAGTATAATATATGTTAGCAGAAATGTATGTAATACCATTGAGTATAGATAGTATATATTATCTATAGACACCGTGCAGCCACCGGAAAACAGCACGCTCTGGTAGTTAATAGTTTAAATTGTCACAGGATACAAATATTCGAATGAAATAGGACTAATACTTAGGTAAAAATTTTAAAAAATTTTACTTCTACTTACATATTTTAGAATGATTAATATTTAAACTCGTATGTTATTTATTGACACATTTATATTTGTTGTATAATATTTTATACCTAGTTAAGTATAACAAACTGGTAAATAAAATGAATAATAAAAATGTTCTAATTTTGGTATTGTATCTGATAAAAATTGTTCATCCTTTTTAATCAACAATAATTCTGGTTTAATATTGTTGTAAATAAATAAATCACATTCATTTAACCCTGTAGTGAACATTAATATCTGGCATTGTGTGTAGTATATATGACTTTTTTTCAGACTGATTTTTCCATCAATCATTTTTAAATAGCTTAAATTAGGTATATTAGTAATGGGATCAATAATGTCCTTATCTTTAAATGAAATTTGACATTTAATTTCTAGAACATTTTGTGGTGTACCATCAACTATTACTATACCATCTGGTGTAGCACAAATCCATGGTTTCTTTATATGAATGACTAGTCCACATTTTATTACCAATAAGTTAACAATCTTGGAATAGACTTCAAAAGCTATATCTTCAGTTTGTAGTCCATAAGTTACATTTACTGCAGCCTTTCCTGTTAATTGTTTGTTATTATATAAACTTTTTGCTAGAGCCAGTTTTTTTTCATCTGTTGAGGTTTTTGAAGTTTTGATTTTATGAGCTTTATTACTTGCTGAAATCCTAAATTTTCTATTTTCTAACCAAACATGACCAGATTTTTCAAGAGTCTTATTAAAAATATATTTTATATCTTCTTCAGAAATATGAATGTAATTTAAAAAAAATTCTGATGATTTGAAGTCTAAAGAGAAGTTACACTCTTCAAGTTTTAAAAAACAATTATCTTGGAATAATTTTTGCTTGCATATGATAAAATTTAAGTATGAATTATAAAAATCAAAATTAATTGATTCTTCAATGTGGTTAATGATGAATTGTATAGAATCTTCACACACTCTTTCTACTTGTGTTTGTGTTTCAATTTTCAAATTATAACTCAATGGACAAGACAATGACAACAGATTGGAATTTTTGATGAAATAATTTTTATCAACAGGAGCTACATCTAATCGAGGTTTTTTTGGATTAAATAACTCTGCAATTTGTTTGCCTTTTTTATATTTTTCTTCACCAGCTTTAGACGGCTTACCCCATGTTTGAGGTAAATCAGTTTTTGATGACGATTCTTCATTGTTAATATAGTAGTAAACAGCACCAATGTGTTTACATTTTTCACCAGCCCCAGCAGCACATTCACAGTTTGCAGACTTGATTGCCCTTGAACCATCAAGCTAATAAAATAGGCAAAGTAAACATTTGTTGACAACAGTTCAAAATACAAGTATTAGTATTTAGTATCAACCTAGATACTTGTCTTAATTATAATTGTAATGAAATAGCTTTGGAATATTTTTAACTAATGTGTTTAAAATTGGTAGGTATGTTTATTTTGTTTATCTTTCATATTATGAGTTTATTATAAAGTAAAAAAAATGGAAAACTTTAAATTAAAAATTAATAATATATTTATATACTAACATTTTTTAAATATATAGTATTAGGTACTTATTTCATAAGTAACACGCAGAACACTATTAATAAAAAAACAATTATTGTTGATCTTACTTCAATCTTTACTCTGTAAGGTGGAGAAGTAACAGAAGCTTGTCTTATAACTTGACCACTTATAAAACATGGACCCATAACAGTTTTGAGTTCTTGGACATTTATGACATGTCCACTTTTGAGTAAATTTAATGACTTATCTTTATTATATTTTTTATTAGAGAAAATAGTTTGAAAACCATAATGTAATATTAAATCACTCATTGTTTATTTCAGTTTTCACAAATAAGTACCAAATAATAACTATTTAAAAATATTAGTTGTTTGATACTTTCAGTTAGTTTATGCAGAAGCAGAGTGCAGACATGCAGTACGCCAGTACCTATACTGTATAGGCAATATAGCTGATAACAACTTTAAGCATTGTTTTCAAAATATTGATTGAACTTATTACATTAATTGTGTTACAATTTCAAATACGAATATCAAATCACAAATATTTTTTCTTAAAATACCATTGATGAAACGTGCGTAGTAATATCCTTTAAGTACTTCATAAATAGTCAACCCTGAGCGCTAGCTGTACTCATGCACGGCGTCTATACTCAATGGTAATACGTTATTTTATAGAATAACTAGTTTGCATGGCAATTTCACGGGATAAACAAAACATTATACTTATGTACCGTATTTATTACATATTAAAAATTATTAAGTTTATATTGTCAATTTGGTTCAAATCTGCCATTACAATGTTTTTCGAATCAATCTTTTTACTTATGAACAATGGAAAAGACGTATAAGGAACAAAATCAGCGTCGCAACATAAAGACTATGTCGAATAGTGGCGGTCTGTGCGGAAAGTTGAACACAACACAACTCGCACACACACGCAATAATTTTATTATCGCATGTGGCATATATTATTAGCCATTAGTTTATTACTTATTATAGGGAAATCCCGAAATCATGATAATATCTTATCGCCTTCGCTGGCTCGTCGCTACAAAATTGGAAAATACGTAATGACATTACTGGCCAACGGCTAACTAAAAATAGTATAAAATAAAATAAAATAATAATAATATACATAGTGACTGTCATGGCAATACCACGTAACTGACATTTACCGAATTGTTTAGGAGGGACTTAAAACTAAATAAATTTTTTCACATTTGAGAAGCTAAAAATGTTTTAACTTATTTTTGCTAACATAGGTACTTACTTGTGATTTAACAATGTCTAATTTTTCGTTAAAATGCATTAATACCATTAAACACTGTAGTTACGAGTAATTTTTAATGAAATTGTAGATACTTGGTATTTTTCATAGTAGATGCGTGTTATTTACTACTCATAATTTGTAGATAATTGGCATTTTATAAAAAACATAAATATTTGGCACGTTATTAAATTTATTAATATTATGGAAGATAATATAATATAATATAATTCAATTATATTAATAGGTACAATAACATTAAAAAAATAACAAAATATAATTATAATTATTGTTCTTTTAGTACAATTATTCTTTATTTTTATTTCATTTTAGAATAATTTTATAACAGTTAATCACAGGTGAAATATGAATATTAAGTACATAATATAAAACTAAATTATGTTGCTATAGGTACCTAAAACCATATTGTAAAAACTATTTATCAAAATATTTGATTACATATTTTAATAATAAAAATAAACAATAACATTTTAAACACTTACTTTAGTGACTATAAAAAAAAAATTAAACAGTAACATAGGTACTAGGTAATATTTTCAGTTCTGATTTTATATAATACAAACATATTTTAATAATATAAAATCATAAATAACATTATCCAACACTTACTTTGATGACTATAAAAAAATTAAAACAATAGCATAATATTTTCAATCCTGTTCTTATTAAAATCATATAAATAACATCAAACACTTACTTTAGTGACTATAAAGAATTAAAACAATAGCATTATAATAACAGTCTATGAACTAAGATATATCTTAGTTCATGTAACAGTCTTATTATATTTCAGTACAATTGGGTTTCTTGAGATTCTATGTAACTGCCAAAGAATACGGTTTCTTCATTTGACCCTGTTACATTCGTTTCCGTTTATAACACTGCATGGTTGCATAGCCTTGTTGTATTGCACTTATAGTTATAATACTCGTACTAATGGTCGTATTTAATTTCGTCCAAATCAACTTTTATTTTTGGTGTATTCTTTAAAAAAAAAAATAGGTATAAAAAATAAGATTAATTTCTTCTCTATAATTTTAACAAAATACGTTGAGGACAAGAATAATTTAAAATTTATTTCACAATTTTTTTCATTTTTTTAGATAACTTTCTTTTTTCTATTTTGATTTTCAAACTTTATTCTAATTTTATATTCTTTGACAAATATAAGTCTTAACCACTTTTTGTATTGCAATATTTTGGTAATGTAATCGTCTAAATAATCGTCTTGATGATATATTTTTGGATTGGAAAACAGTATAAAAATGTATGTAATTAATTTTGTATTTTGTATTACTTTGTTTTAGATCGTTTATTAATGCTTCTTTAAAACTAATTTTATAGTTAGCTTTATGTATCCTAAATCTTGTATTCGATTGTGTACCTATTAGATTGAATTACATCTATCAACTCATAATTGTCTGGTGTTCTTTCTAGTGAACAGTTAAAATAACTTTCTTCAATAAATAATGATTTATCTAATTTACAAAAGGGATTTCTATCAATATTTTTTAATGAGTTGTTTTCTTGTTTGAATAAGCTTTTATCTAACTTACAGAAGGGATTTTTATCTAACATTTTTAATGCAACTTGTTTTTTTATATTTTCTATTAAACAATCTTTTTTCATTTTACAAACATTGTTTATATCGTATTTTTTTGCTATTAACTTAAGCTCAGATACTTTCATTTTTTTAAATATAATATGATTCTGTGACTGCATTTTTTTTTTTTTTTATATAAAAGAAATTTTTGTTTATTTTATTATATTATTAATGAATTTATTTTTTAATAACAAAATTTATTTTTGAGTAATGTTCTCTTTGGATATTTAATCCGACCTCTTTATGTGATTTTAATTTATTGTATAAATTTAAATTTTTTATATTATTTAATTAATTAATTTTTGTGAAATGTTCTCTTTGGATATATTATCTAACCTATTTATGTGATATTTGAATAGCAAATTATTGCTATAACATCTTAAATAAATATTTTTCCACATTCGCATATTTTAAAATCATTATTAACTGTGGTTTTCATACAAACCTTACACCATCTTTGGTTTTTAGTAAATTCATCAGGCATCTTTAAATCTTGACATCTTGGACATAAAAATACTTCCCCTGTTTTTAATGATGAAATTTGAAATTTTTTAAAAATATTTTCCATCTTAATGTCAATGCAACAATTTTTGATTTGTCAAAATTTATTAAAATGTAAGATTCCTGATAAGCTAAAATTTACAAAACATTGAACATACATGGCCATTATTTTTTTTTTTAATAAACGCTTAGAAGTTATTCTTCAATCCGATTTAAATTAACCACGACTAATCGATGCATACAGATGAAATGGTTGAATTAAAAATTTTTAATGATAATATTGTCTGAAAATGATAATTTGATTTCGTCAAACATTGGTTTTGCGTAAATTCCCGATTTTCATTATTAATTATCAAAATTACTAAATACCAAATAGTGTCACTTTTCTACTAGTAAAGATTTAATAAATTTTTGAAAAATGCATATTATTGTGAAATAATGATAAATATGTATTATAATATCTACGATATACGGTTGTCTAAATCAGTGTTTCTTAACCTGTGTTCAGCGGAACCCTATAGGGTTCTGAGAAAGTTTAAAATCACAAGAGAGAGAGACCTCCGGCTGCCGGTACTCTAAAGATAATTTTCAAAGGGGTTCCACATAAAAAAACTTTAATTATTTGGTGTTCCGCGATATCAAAACAAAAAAAAATCAAAACACTGGTATACATGGTATATTTAATGTTCAAACATATGAGATTCCTTTTGCATGATGTTCACGAAAATCATAACAAGCCAACACGAGTATTTACGACAAAAATATTATATTTTAAATTATTATGTTATCTACGGTGCTGCGATGGCAACGTAAAAGGCTGTCGAGGTAATTCTCCTTGGAAAAAGTAACATCCTATACATGGGACCCTGTTACGGGAGGTTCACGAATTTCATAACCAAACGCATACTACACTCGTTCAATTGAACAGACAATGAACAAAATATGGATTCAGAATATATATAATTTCTTTGTAAAATATTATACATTAGTACATTACACGTTCAAGATTAATTATTCACTGACCTGTTATGACGTCGAGAATCAGTAGAAGATGATATATAGTGGCATTTACTCGTATATTAAATGGTATGCTGAAACCAGTTTTCATGTATCGGCCAACGAGTACAGTATATTCATTGGACCCTGTTAATTCATTTCCGTTTAAATCACTACATGGTTACCTGGCATTGTTGTTTTGCCCCTAGAATACGGTCGAATTTAAGTTCATCTAAAAACGCTCAAAATCGACTTTTACTTTTGGTGTATTATTTTAAAAGTGCGAATGTGAATTTAGTTTTTATTCGCGATCCAAAGAACTAAAAAGATCCACTTTTTAATACTTAAGATTTAAAGAATTTTTGAAAATATATATTATTGTGAAATTATAACAAAAATGTATCATGATATCTACAATATACGGTCGTCTATAGTATACATGGTAAATTTAACGTTCTAACACATGAGATCCTATTACATGATGCTCACGAAAATCATAACTACAAGCCAACACGAGTATTTACGGCAAAAATATTATATTTTAAATTATTATAGTATCCATGTTGCTACAATGGCAACGTAAAAGGCTGTCGAGGTAATTCTCCTTGGAAAAAGTAACATCCTATACATGGGACCCTGTTACGGGAGGTTCACGAATTTCATAACCAAACGCCTACCACACTACTCGTTCAATTGAAAAAATGAACAAAATATGGATTCAGAATATATATAATTCTTTTGTAAATTATTATACACGTTCAAGAATATTTTTTGATTGAGCTGTTATGACATCGAGAAGCAGTAGAAGATGATATATAGTGGCATGTATGAGCAGTAACTCGTATATTAATTGGTATGCTGAAACCCAGTTTATGTAACTGCCAAAGAATACTGTTTTTTCATTAGACCCTGTTACATTCGTTTCCGTTTATAACACTGCATGGTTGCATAGCCTTTTTGTATTGCACTTATAGTTATAATACTCGTACTAATAGTCGTATTTAATTTCGTCCAAAACCGCAACAAATCAATTTTTATTTTTGGTGTATTCTTTAAAAAAAAAAAATAGGTATACAAAATAAGATTAATTTCTTCTCTATAATTTTAACGAAATACCTACGTTGAGGACAAGAATAATTAAAAAATTTTTTCACAATTTTATTCATTTTTTTAGATAACTTTTATTGTATCATGCATAATATATAAGAAATATTACAATTAGAACTATTAACTAGGTTAAGTAAACAATCGTATGTAACTGCCAACAGGTAAAATACTAAAACAATTAAGCAATGGCGTAATACAATAACAATTAGTATAATTTTAAGCTTAGTCAGTAAGTATAATGTAACTAGGTTAAACTCAATATCGATATTACGCGACAGTGTTTCGATTGTAAAACTTATATTTAAGGAATATGTGAAGACAGAAAAGAAGTCAGTTGGCGGTAGTCGTGTGACTCGATCGCCACTGGACGTCAAAGTGTTCAATAAAAGTGCTTATAATTAATTTGTTCGTTTATTTGTGTACGTTCGAGTAATCGGCGTATACGACACTTTCTTTTTTTCTATTTTGATTTTCAAACTTTATTCTAATTTTATATTCTTTGACAAATATAAGTCTTAACCACTTTTTGCATTGCAATATTTTGGTAATGTAATCGTCTAAATAATCGTCTTGATGATATATTTTTGGATTGGAAAACAGTATAAAAATGTATGGATTATATTTTATACCTAAACATATAAAAATATATATTTTATATTAACTTTATCTTGTCGTTGAGTGGTACAGCGAATACTGTAAGATAGACTGGCCACTGGCATATCATTTACTATAAAAATAAAATATTGATAGTGTATTGGTGCTTTTATTAAACTTACGGATATAATGTTGATTATTCATAAATTCGTGAAATAAAATAACAATTAAACAACAGCCTTTGTCGAGGTAATTCTCCTTGGAAAAAGTAACATCCTATACATGGGACCCTGTTACGGGAGGTTCACGAATTTCATAACCAAACGCCTACTACAATTGAACAGACAAATGGAACAATATATGGATTCAGAATATATATGTATAATTCTTTTGTAAAATATTATACATTAGTAGTATGTGGGCACGTTGAGGACACTTTTATTTTTTTATCAACATTAAAAATCATAAAAAAACATAAACATAAAAAAACCGGCCTTATACTTCTATGTTAAAAATTACAAAAAATCTAGACTTATCTGTTAAAATTACAAATTAAAAATATAAACTATTTTTAAATTAATCTAAATTTATATTTTACCTATTAAACAATACAAAAAACATTATACATACAGTTATAATAATGATAACAGTAATTCTTCTTCATAAAATGTACCTTCTATATCATAAATTTTATAATAAGCAACATTTGATATAAAAACTTTTTCAATTGTAAATATTTCCTTAGACCAATTTGTTTTTAATTTATTTCTATATACATCAATTATTGATGATAATCTAACTCTATCATTTATCTCAAATTTAGGTATAGAATGACTAATATCCCACATAACACAGGCACAACCAATGGATGTATAATAGTTATGATTTATAGATATCCATGATATCTATAAGATAATTCTGTATATCTATTAAACATCCATTAGATATCCAATTGGCCACTTTTTTCTTAGATTATGGATATCTACTGGGATATCCATTGGATATCAGAAATAATTGAATTATAATATCCATTAGATATTATTCATTAACACTTGAAATGTGTGATGGATATCCATAAGACATTCATAATTCATTGCAATTTAATATATACACAATTTAATTATATTATGACAGACATTATTATTAGAATACAAATGGGAAAATCAAGTGTATTTCTTAAATAAACTCTTTATTTAATAAGCAATATAATATAACAATATCTTAAGAAATATTCAGACTTCAAAATTATTTATATTATCAGGTATTTGATAAGTAGATGATAAGTACACATACATAATCATAATCATATAATTTAACTTCACAATTAAAAATAAATAATAATAATAATAATACTTCTGTGTAACAAAACAAATGTATATAAAATAAAATCATTTAGTATACTTAATATTCAATGAAAATAGTTTAGGTACTTTATATCAGAACAAAAACAAATTAATTAAATTAATAATATTGCACATTGACTTATGTGACTATGTAATATTGAGCTGGCTTGATTTAAGAAAAATAACAATAGGTTTGTATGATGTGGTAATTCATTTGCAGGCAATGTATTTGTTCATTGGAATCTGCAAATCTTTTCTCGCTAATTTCAATGGAATATATTATTCATTATTTTACAGACATATAAAGTATGAATTTATAATTATTACCAATTTTCATTTCTTTTTTTGGCATGTCTCAACCAGTTTTTGATGCTTAAAATTATTTCTGCTTCTGTTGCTGTTTTAATGGTTTTGAATACTGAATCTTAAATTAAAGTAAACAAAAGATATTTATACCATGATTTTATAATTATATCAAATATGTATAATTTAACTATTTAAATAATTATTACAAATTATAACCCTTGATATGTTCAAATTCGACATAACTCTTTTGCCCTTGCCCCCACACCAACTATAGGTCATAGCAAGTTTGTCACTAAAAAGTTTCCGTAGGATGAATTTGGTAGCTTCATCAGTTTTTGAACCACCCAATTTACTTAGAGCTGCAATCTAAAAATAAAATAATTAAGTAATAATTAACAACAGGTTATGAAATACAAAATAAAGTATCAAAAGGATAATAACAACCGATTATAACAATTTAAAATTCTAGAATATTTAATAGGCTATTAATACTTAAGCTTTAAAACGAGTCATGATAATTGTAAAATCGTATTAAATTACATAATAATAACTCAGTAGTAAGTATATAATTTAATCATCAATTATTTAAGCTTAAGAGTTTTTTTAAGTAACATTTCTACTTAAATAATTTAATAATAGGTCAATTCACTATAACATTAAAGTTATAATATCACCAATTTTGCTCTGCTGAACTTGTTTGGTATTGTACGACATGGGTCAGAGACTAAACAAAAAGAGCACTGATGATTTTTTGAAGTATTTTACATGGATTTAGAGAAATAGTATTAAATATTGATTTATTTTATCATAAATTATTTTGTTTGTATAAAAAAATTTGTTTATAATGCATACCAAGTTTAATTTATATGTTTTATCAGTTAATGATAATTCTATCTTCTTTAATGATTCTTCTGTATTTATTGGAAATTCTTCCATTAAATCATTATTTAGATTAATTTCTAGAATATAATTGGTTAGAACAGTAGAATTTGAATGTGTCAGGTTTTGTACACGGTCATCAAGTTTCCTTATGTTTACTTTTATGACAGCAAGCTGCCTTAAAACTACATTTTTGAATTCTAGAACACCATTAACAAATAAAAGGTTTTTAAAGCTTGTAAAATAAACACTTACCAGCATCACTTAAACTGCAGGCTTTTTTTTTCGTTTCACATTCTCTAATTTTATTGTATCCAATGTTGAATATTCAAGTGCCCTCTTTGTTTTGTTTGTAGGAATATGATTTACTGCTATATAACAACAATATTTTAAATATAGTTAATTATTATTTATAATTTTGTATACTCTTACTATTTATAAAGTTATTTTATGATTTTGGAAATAAGAAAAATAATGTATTATGGTCATAATAATTGATTAACATTATTATATTTATAATTATTTGTTTCACTATATAGTTAGTTTAATATACGCCAAATTAAATATTATATACTGTTAAATTATAGTTTATACTATTCTTCCCATGACTGCCATACTCATGTCCGTTGTTGACATTTTGCAAAAGATTTTTTGAATTTTCTGGATTTTCATCTGTTATATCTAGTTCATCTGAACTTATAAAAGATTTATCACTTGACATTGATTCCTCAGATGAAATATATAATGATGACCATGTTTTTGGTTTATTATGTACTGATGATGGAGTTAAAGACTGATGGGTTGCAATATAAAGCTTAGATGCAGATGATTTATTCAAATTATTGTTTGATGCTGTAGGTGGTTGAGGCAGAGGTTTAATGCTGACTTTTGTTGGATTTAGTTCCTCACTTGAACTTGATGAACATTTTTTCTTTCTCCTGTTTTTACGAATTTTTTTCTTTATCGACATCACTTGTTATATCTGTATGATCTTCAGCTTTTTTAAATTTTTTTAATGCTTTTTCAAAATTATCTATAATTTATAATTATTAATATTCTGATTATACATTATTGTACATTATTGTACATTATACATTATTGTATTTTAATACTAATGAAAATGAACTCTTAAAAAAAAATATTTACCATACTTTCCAAGAACTATGAGTACATTGTAAATAGACCAAGTAATAGAAGATGAAACACATTTTTTTACATCTTTGAGGTATTCTTTATTTGATTTAAATAGTCCATTTGGAGGCCAGTAACAAGTTTTTTTGTCTGAAGATACCCAACAATCTGGTACTATTTGTACTGTATTGTCGTCAAATTCCACAATATCCCACATATTTTGTAGAACTTTGTAAAAACTTTTAACAGATCTAATCAACAAATGAATAGTATTTATAAGATATCACATTGTAAAAATAAAAAATACAATTAAAATAATAATATGTACAAAATATATAGGTAATAAGAATAATTTATTGAAAATAGTGATATCTTCACTGCAAAGCAGTACAGTCACTATGTAATATTGGAAATACGGCCAACATGTTTTCACAGCCATCATGATTCCATGGTAATGTTAGACATTTATACTTAATGTTTTTTACTGGCCAAATCTTTATATTTGAAGATAAATTTTTTACCAAATAGCAATCAATTATTGACGATTTACATGGAGTTTGGTAAATATCACAATAATCTATAAACCGTTTACCAAGAATAACCATACATTTCATTTTTTTGTCATAAACAAAATTACAAATAGCTACAACTATGTTACTTTCTTAAATCATGCAATAATTATCTGGATTAGAAATTGTTATTATAGAATTATTTACTTTTGCTTTTTTAAATTGTTTATCTATGTCGGTAGTGTTTAAAACAATACCATTGACATGTTTTTTATAAAAATCATTACTTTTTACAGGCACATATGATATATTTGTAATTTCTTCACTATATCTTCGATGAAGCTGTAGTAGTGGATAAGCAGATTTTCTTAATTGTCATTTGAGTAGTCTAAGACAATTTTCAAATTAAAATGCGCTGAAATTATCTAAAGGTCCCAGGAGTTTTGCATCTTCTACTAAATGTATTAGCACATGGATACATTATGAGATACATAATGCCTTCCATATAAAGTGATAAATGTTTCAACAAAATGTTCTATTAACAATTTTGCATAATCAGAATGTAAATCCAATAGTTTTTGAGAACATAAAATTCGCATGGAATCATGTAATGTTAAGACATGTTCATACACTTGAGGATGAACAACTCCAAGTAAAACAACAGGACAGGTATATAACAACTTTTGCCGAAGTTCAGTAGCTTTCCATTTTCCCAAGTTCCCAATATCTTGAGGACGCCGAGCAAAATCATTAGTAATATGACGTCTCAAATTTATCAAATTGTTGTTAAAGGTAACAATTTTACAGTGTTGTAAACGTACTATCGGGCATTCTGGTTTTCCATTCAACCACATGTTTATAACTTTCAATACAAACCAATGCAAACTAAGTGCATATAGTCAAATGGTATCTGTGATATTGGTTTAAAATTGGGAATATTTAAAAGAATAGGGATACCTAGATGATAATCATCATATTCTTGTCTTAAGAATCCATCATCAGTTTTTAAAATAATATTTTGAACTTCAGGGAAACATATACGATTGCTTGAAAATTCTCCTTCTTGACAACATTTAGAACAACTATTTTACCCATTATGTCCTTTTGTTTTGGTGATAAACAATTTTGCTGGTGCATCACAAACAATACAATGTACATTTACTTTGTAATAAACATTATTAAAGTAAAAACCATTAGAAGTTAAGTCAATCATTTCATCAACAAAGTTTTGTAGAAATGTATTAGCATCATTTGGTTTACTAAGGCCATGATAAACTCCAATCACAAATACATGTGGCATTTGAATAATACAACCCAGTATAGGCCATAATTGACTACTACTACTTTCTGACAAGGGCAATCCATCTGTTGATATCTTAAGACCAATTTTAAAATTCAAACTTGCAAGTAAATCATCATTTTTTAATATATTTAGCACTTTATTGAGTCCAATTTTCAAACCAAAATGACAATACTTCCCTGGATTCACATTGTATATTAAGGTATTTCTTGGAGTCTTTAAAAATGTCCTAGACACTTTAGGAAGATTTTTACCAATTGTTTACATTCGTAGAATTTCAAGAAGAGCATCCAAAGCATTTTGTTTTATTTTATATTTAATAGCCCAATTCTTAAGCTTTTCAGTGAAGTTCTGATCATTATTAGATGTATTAGCACTAATGGAGTTATTTTGGTTAAAGTTATTACATTCTAACTCATCCATTTTTGTTAAACAACTTTCACTTGACTGATTTAAATCAAAAGTATCGTCAAAAGTATTGGCATAGTTTAAATTACTTATGATGAATTCATTCAAATATAAATTGTTTGCATTAGAATTATTTTCATTGTGGTTATTACTGTCTTGTATATTAAAATTCATATCAGATTCATCAGATTTATTATCCGATTCTGAAGCTGAATCTCGATCAGAAATATCAAGCATTGTTTCTAATTCTGTAGCTATGCTACGTCGCAAAGTTTTTTGAGATACATTAGTTGAAAGATCTTGTTGGTTGGTTTTACGCTTTTCAGACATAGTAATTGTGACTTCTATTTAATATAATCATACAGTAAAATAATATAAATACTAAAATACAACCTATTATTCCTTATTAATGTATTATTTAGTTATTTATTTAATAAGGTAACACATATAGCTATATATGTGAGCTACTCATTTATTATTATTGTAATTAAGTTTATCATTTTGATATACTTCCTAATGTAATGTATGAACATAGACACAAACTAAAAATAATACAAACATAAACTATAAACTACTATTAGTAAATAACACAATAATTTATACCAAATCATAATAACAGTTGGGTAATATTATTTAAACTTAGAAAATAATAAATAATACCTAATAAATTATTGGTATAATTTATGTATCTTTATTATTATATAAACTATAGGTACTAGGTTACACCATACTTGTATGTATGGAAATTATGAGGATTATATGTAATAAACTAATAAAATATATAAAATAATATACGTGTCATAAATTTAAGAAAATTAACTGTATAGTAACATTATTAAGTTACCTAGGTACAATAATATCACACCAAGTGATGATTACAATAAATTATATCATAGCTATAAACACTATTAAGTAAATCATACTCATTATTCTTATTAACTTCAACAGGTTTCATTTTTATTGTTCTATGGTATGTATTGTTATAGTCTTAATAATCTTCGGCAATTCAGAGATTCATACATTATTTAAATAAAGTACTTTCTTTAATTTATCACCTAATATACGGTTAAAACGTTCGATCATAGAACTCTTTTTATCAGTACCAGTACTATACATTGTTATGTTATATTTGTTTAATAATTGTTTTAAATCTTTATTATAAAATTCTTTTCCTTTATCAACATGTAATTTTTTTGGTACAATATATTTAAATATTTGTGAAAATGCTTCAGATACTTCCAATCCAGACTTTGTCTTCAAAGGTATTGAATAAACATATTTAGAAAATGTATCGATAACATTAAGAATATATTTAAAACCATTATTAGCTTTATACAATGTCTTATGATTATCATTAACTTTAATTTCATTATATTTATTTCTTAAATTATAATTGGGATCAATGTTTTTTGATTTTGGTCTATAAAAACAGTATAAATCAGCTTGCCAAGTATCATTTATACCTCTTTGTATAAAATGTCTTGTATCAAAATGTTTTCTAGCTGGTTTAAATAACTCATAATAACTTGTATAAGTTCAGGTGGTTTTGATATATTGTTCTTTTTTGTATTACATTTTCTACATACTGATAATCTCCTATAGGTATTTTTTTATGTTTTTCAATAAATTCAGGAATTCCATTATTTTTTGTTTTTGTTTTACATTTTTTACAATAATCCATTTAATTAAGATATTATTATCTATATCTAGTGTTTTACCACTAATATTTATTTCTTCAATACATTGCCATGATTTGAATATAAACATATATTCGTTTCTTTTAGACAGTAAAGTTAGTTCATTTATCAACTTAGTTTTATTCAAATCATCATAAGTCACAATTGGTATTCTAATAAGTAATTCATCAATAACAATTTTTCCAACACCAGCTAGATCACCTTTTTCATTTTTATCTCTAAATAAAGCATCATTGTCAGAACATCTTAAAAAACTTATTTCAAAACCCCCTTTATATACTGGATATTCTATATCTTTAAAAAAATCCTAAACATAAATTAGACAATTTGCCAACAGCACTAAAATAACCACCTTTATTAAATTTTGATTGAAATCCACTATTTATTGTGGGACCACTAAGATCTGCAGAATAACTAACTGTACCTTTAATTAAACTACATCTTCCAACATTATCAATTCTATCTATTTCTTTACCATGTTTTTTAACTTCAATCCATTCAAACAGAAATGGAACAAAATTATCAACTAACAATATTTTTGAATCTGCTGGGTAGTTATTACCATAAGATTGTAAGACAGAGCCAGAAATTTGATACTTTGCTTTTTTAATATTTAAAAAACTATTTTCTTCCTTTATATTATAAGTTGTGATTTGATTAGGAGAATTAAGATTTGATGAAGATATAGGCTAATACACCTTATCTTGTTCACGGATAATAGCATGGTCATAATTAGCAAATATATTTTCCATTTATTAGGAAAAAATTTATTAAAGTTTATAATTCTGAATAAAATCTAAACATAAATGACCACATATAGGTGGATCATTATAATTTTGCAATTGTTCAGTGTTGTAATATAAATTATCTTTTCCTAAATAATTTACAATTTCTTTAATTGGAATTGAATCTCCATAAAAGTCAAAATATACCTTTGTCTTATCATTTTTTAACCACGCCACCCAATGTGAACCAGGTTGATTAGAATTATTTAAATTTAATATTCCACATTCATTTTTCCAAGGCACTGCAGGTAACTCATCTTTCATAAAACAACCTCTAAAATTTTTTATATTTTTTCCAGCTTCAATAATAGCATAATTAGTTAATGGTTTTATTTTTTCTTTTTTTTTAGTCCTGAACCAATTTGTAAAGTCTTAATATTTTTAACATTCTCTTCCATTGCTTTATTATGTCGTTCTGCTTCATCTCGTTTTAATTTCTTATCTTTTGCATCGATAATGGTATTTGCAATAGCACTAGCACCTCCGGCTAATGCACTAAGGGCTCCTATACCTGCTATAATAAGAGGTAAAAACCCACCTACTTTATCCTTATTTCCAAATTGAGATTTTGTAATTTTTAATCTCACACCTTTTTTATTATTTTTAGCATTAATTAGTTTATTTTTTTGTCTATCAGTTAAATTAAATATATTTTTACCATTTCCGATCTGTGTATCTATTAATTGAATAACTACATCAATCTTATTTTCATAAGCTTTTACAAGCTGTTACAAGCTTTTTTACTTGAGAATCATTCAAATCTAAATTCATTTAATAAGAATTGAAATTATAAAATTAAATAAATCCCATACCAAAATATCTATTTGCTTTCATTGCATTTGTAGTGACAAAAGCAGCTGTTTTTTCACCTATAGATGCATTTGAATCTAAAAATCTATCTAATGCTTTATTTTCCAAAATTTTATCTCCAATATGTCTTGTTTTAATATCTTTATGTTTTTTATAAAAATAATCATGTTCCATTGCTGCCACATCTAGTTTATTTACTGGTTTTTTATTTTTTTCTAAATCAGTAAAAGGGTCAAGATAATTATAACCAGGCCAATGTATTTCTGGCATAAATTTATTGTTTAAAAGATTATTCATAAGACCTGATCCTTCTACAATTTTTTTCAGGCAAACTTGTTACATAAGATATTAAATACTCAATTCCTTGTGGGGTATTAACTATTCTTTCTAATTCAGAAGTAAAAAAATGCACAATACTAATTTTTTCATTATGAAAATTATTATGGCCTGCTTTTTCTTCACTAGCAATAAAATATAATCTCTTTAATAATTCATTTAAATTATGTATATATGTATACTCAATACGATCTTCTGAAAACTTTTTTAAACCATCTCCTTCTTTTTCTTCATCTTCTTTTGGTAACCTCTTTTTTCCTTTTTGGCTACATTTTCAGGTAAACTATGCCAAATAAATTTAATCATTTTCAAATATTTTTCTCCTTTAATTGATTTAACAAGCCCAGTTTTTTTATCATTATTTTGATACATTGAAAAAGTCTGAATTAATATATCTTTATAATTGTCAAAATCTATCTCTGTATAATAATTAGGGGTTGCATACACAGAATAAAATAATAAATTAAATAATCCTGTTGTTCCTTCATATGTTTTTCCATTTATTATTAAATTATCATCATTGAATTCTACTACATCTTTTCCAATCATATATTGTTTATTATGAGTATTATAATATAATCCAAAAACTGAATCATTAATTCTAGGTAAATATTTGGTTGTATTTGGACCTAAAGTTATTATATTCTTTGAGGGCATATTTTTTTTTAACTGGTGACCTTATTTCTAGAGGTGATTTAATTGGAGTATTTGAGCCATCTGTCAGCCTTAATATTTCTGGTCGTTTATATGGAACCATCATTTGTTTCATATCTTCGTCAGTTTTAATATTTATTTCTTTAAGTTCATTCACTGCATTTACAATATTTTTTAATTCATTTGTTACTGGTCCAAAAGATTTTTCCTTTTCTTCTTCAGCATACATGTTTCTTAAAGCCGCGTTTTTATAATCCTTCTTTAGCTTATTTTTAAGTTCAATTATGCTGTCTATTTCCCTAATTGAAACTTTTTTCATTTTTTTCATTACAGAACCTCCTCTTTATCTATCTTTTTCTACCCTTTTCATTCCTTGTAAAATAATATTTCTCATATCCTTTATATCCATTTAATATGAAAACATTTTAATAACCGTTTGCGTTTGCGTTAATGTTTGTGTTAATATCTTCGTTTGGGTTTGCATTTGCGTAAATATCTACGTTGGGTTTACGTTTGTGTTAATGTTTGCGTTGCTGAATTTGTTATTAATGTGTATACCTGTTAAATCAATAGATATAAACCCAAACTTATTTTTCCAGCAAGTTGAACATAAAGATTTAAATTTATCAAAAGCTATATCATTACTCAAAAAATCTTTCCATATTCTCCCAATATAAAAATCTGACTGCTTAAATATAATTAAAAAATTACAATTTGTTATTGCTTTTAAATCTAATAAACTATAATTCTGACTTATATAAATACATGAAATATTTTTAGATCTAGATCTTACAAAATAATATTTTATTCTATCTTGTTTATCTAAAATATAATCATCAAAAACAACTAAACTATCTGATTCACAATCATCAACAGATACTATCTCTTCATTAGATATATATGTCTCAACATCATCCACACCATCAAATACATCTTTCATTTTTTCATAGATTGGTTGCTTAATATTCTTTGTAAAAATATAAAGATTTTCAAAAGGAATCCAATACTTAATAATAATATTACTTAATAAATTTGTTTTCCCCGACCCGGACGATCCTATAATTAAACATCTCATAGGTATTGGAAATATTGATTCTGATATACTATTATCATCTAAATGAAACAATGTAATTTCATATTTTTTATCCATTTAATATAGAAAAATAATATAAGCTTAAAAATTAAATTTCCTATTAAATTTTTCTCTTACTAAATATAATATAAAAAATAAAAATATCTGAATTAAAAATGTCTGACGCAATACCTTTAAAAGTATGTTTAAATAAACAGGGTTACAAATATAAATATATTAAATTATTAGAATTGGAAATGAACATAAAGTATGAAGTTACTGCTTTTGAAATTATTAACACTAATGGACAGGATAAAGTACCTATCTGTTGTGTTGGATAATAAATATAAACTCTTTTTACCAAATAGATATTTAAGAATTATCTCTAACAATATATATGAAATGATAGATTTTCAGTGGAATACGTTTTACATATATTACAGATATGTAAAAATGTTTGATAATGGAGATACATATCATCATTTAGAGTTTGAAGCTGATATTGCAGATAATTTACTAAAAGAATTAAATACAGAATATTTCACATACAAATATATACAATTATCTGATCTAAATATCAATATTTGATAATGGAGATACATACCATCATTTAGAGTTTGAAGCTGATATTCCAAATACTGTTACAGATAATTTACTAAAAGAATTAAATACAGAATATTTCGCATACAAATATATACAATTATCTGATCTAAATATCAATGAAAAAAATAGAATAACATCATTTAAAAAAATAATTACTAAATATGGAGAAAGAGTTTCCGTTTTATTTTATAATAAACATATACTTTTATTACCTTACAGTTTTGTTAACAGTATCTCTGAACAAGATATAGATAGATATAATGGTGAAATATAAATCATATATAAAGGTAAAAAAGTTCTTGACAATGGGAAAGCAATCCATTTGATAGAATTTGAATAGTCGCAAGACCAGCTTGCAAAATAACAAGCAATAACTTATTAACAAATTTTTGTAAATTAATGAAATTAATTAAAATCGTTAATGGCTCTATCTATCTAGAACATTATATACATAATGAAAAACAAAAAATGTCTATTGGACTTTATGCTTTCTCATTTCCCAGTTCTGATAATTTAATTAAAATTGAAAAAGATTGCCAAGTTACAATTAACAATAACATAATTAATATCAATAAAGGTCTATATATTAAAGAGCAACTAAATAAATTAATCGGTCCCTTGGTTATATCTTTTGTTGATAAAAAGGTTAAAATTGAATCCCCATGTTACTATAATCTAGATGAAAACTTAAAAAAATATCTGGGTTTTAAAGATCTAAATTTTATAAAGACAAGTAACAAAAGAATGATTTACTACCTTACTTCAGATGAAAAATATATAAATATAGAGAAACAATGTGAATTTAGATTAGGTCGAAATGGTCAAATCCCGTTAGGTACAATATTTATAGGTATATATTCATTAAGTGAAATTGAAAATGTATTTAATTCATTCGGAGCTAAATTTGTGGCTGATTTTCCTAAAATAAGTCTTGAGTTAATTGGAGGTTTTATAAATATTACAACCTCAATCGGCCTATGTTTTGATGAATATTTATCAAATCGTTTAGGTTTTGATTACATTGGGGACTTTAAAAAACAGATGATTCCTATAAATAAAACATGGCCTAAAGGGAATGGATCAGAATTTGGTATTGAGTATACACCACCAGACATTACTTACACAGTAATAGGGTTAAAAACTCCAACATTTTACACACAAAAATTCTTAAAAGATATAAATGGGATTATTGAAACAAAAGATATCAAAACTGTAATAGAAAAGAAAAATTACAGTATTGATCAATTAAATAAATTACTACCATCTAATATAAAAATCCAACAAACAAATAACTATATAACAATTACATCTAAGGATTATTATTTATTGGATGAAAATCTAAGGCTTAGTTTAGGATTTGATGATAAATATGTCTATAATCATATTGGGTCGGATAGTATACTTGGTCAATATTTTATAAATAAACTTTTGGAAATACATTGTGACATAATTGAAAAATCTATTTCTAACCATAAAACTGAACAATATCTACATAGAGATGATGATATCTTATCTGTAATCAAATGTGATGTTGAAGGACAATATAATATAGCTAATGATATTAAATATATTCCTCTAAATGTAAAAAATTTTAAATATATTAAATTATTTATCTCTGATCAAGATGGCAATGAAATAAAAAATATTGAATTTGTCGCTTATTTAATCCTGAAATCATAAATTTAAGGCGTCCCCGAAAAAGGCATTAGATGTCAAAAAATCATTTTTTAGAGTTTTTAAATGATTATCTCCGAAAAAGGGACACGTTTTTAATCATAGTTATTATAAATAATCATATTTAAATGGAAACGTATTTAGAAAAAAATATGTTAGTTTATAGAAAAAGTTACAATTATTATACAAAAGTCAGTTTTTGTTTACTAGCTTTAAAATTGTTTCTGAGTACAATTGGACCAATTGGATATTTTTTATTACCTTTATTAACAATGTTTTCATTATTAAGTGGAATTGTAGACATTTTTGAAAAATCTTAATTAATATTGTTGTATAAATCTAACACAATTATTGAGGATAGTATATGTTTAATAGAAGCAGATTTTAAAGAAACTATTAACTTTTTCCCTAGAGAAAAATACTTAAAGCAGACACAACTTAACGGCTACAAGTATACAGTATAATTAAACATTATATTAATTTAATTTCTTATAAATAATTCTTATATATTGTCTTAAATGTAAACAAAAAACAGATAACATTAATCCACATATAATTATGACTAAAAATAATTTGAAAAGAATGTCTGCAAAATGTAAAAAATGTAATTCTTTAAAAAGTTGTTTTATTAAAATATAATATTATCTAATTTCTAATTTAAAAATTCTATAAAATTATCTTTTTAAAAAAATACTGTAATATTGTAATATATATAATATTATACAATATAATATGTATTCTTAAATATACCTTTTTCAACAAATACCCGTAGCCTAATGGTTAAGGCGGCACCGGTATTTCCTGCTGGCACCGAGTTCAATTCAATCTGAAATTTTTTTGCGTTTTCAACCGCTCTAATAGAATAAATGCCGCCGCGCGCTCCTCGCAGAAGCGAGGTCAAATAAAATGTGTATAATAATAGTAAAAATATGATGACGTAAAATAATAATAGTAATAAATGCCGCTGCGCGCTCCTCGCAGTAGCGAGGTCAAATAAAATGTGTATAAAAATTTCAGGGGAATGTAAGATTAAAAAAATTTAAGAAAAATTATTAAAAATAAATTTGTTCAAATATAGTTTACATTTTTTGTAATTTTTAACATAAAAATATAAGGTCGGTTTTTTTTAATGATTTTTTCATGTTTTTTTATGATTTTTAATGTTGATAAAAAAATAAAACTGTCCTCAACGTACGCCCTTACTACTATAGTATATGTGCTTTTCTTAATTAAATTCATAAAAATATTATTTTCCTAAGTTGATGAAATATGTACAAAGTGGGGACACAGAAACGGCTGACTTTCAAAATGTAGTTGTACCTAAAGTATAAAGAGGAATAAAAATCAATTATTAATATATTAGAAACAAGTACCTACATATAACGTACATGACATTTTTTTTTAAAGAATATTTTCTTAAAATGACCATCTATTTTTATTTTTCCTCACATGTTTTCTACTAAACTCTGGTAGGTAGCTTTGCCTTATTGGCAATTTCTACTCTAATTTTGAAAATTTAAATTATTTAATTTTAACATATAACAATTATTTATTGAAAAAGCATTGTGTTTACCACTCCAGTGCTCCATGTTTACTAAATGGCCTATTGATTTTAAACTAATGATATTTAAGTGAGCATTCTTATTTTAAACTATTATTGAGAAAACACATTTTTAAAATCGGCCGTTTCACAGATCTATCCTGTAAATAATATTCACCTAAACATTTTAACAAAATAATTATATTATATTTTTACAGCATTAAAAAAGTCACCTAATAAACAATCAATAGGCGGTGATCATCGAACAAATAATCATATTGCTAAAAGTATAATATTATTGATTCGTTTTTATAACTATTATTTAAGTTTATTATGATTCAACAAATATTTTTAAATTTTTTAGGTGCTTCCAAACCTCCTATAAAGTCTAAAAAGATAGATGTAGACAACATAATATGTATTAATAATAGTCCTCTGCATAGTAAGTATAGTGTATATAGTTGCTATAAATTAATTCATAATATTATATTAAATTACTTTTGAAGTTTCTAAAGATCATTATTATTATTAAATTAGGAAAATTAGAAAATTAGATATACTTGAAAGTATAATACAACAGTTAACTAATTTATATAAATATTGTTTTTATTGTTTAATTGATGAACTAAAATATATTTGTAGGTGCTTACAAATCTCTTATAAAGTCTAAAACAATGGATATTGAAAAAATAAGTACCTATTAATAATAGTCCTCTACATAGTAAGTATAGTGCACATAGTTTAATACATAGTTTAAGTATAATACAATTATTAACTTTTTATTGTTTAATTGATGGATTAAATTATATTTTCAGGTGATACCAAAGGTTCTATAAAGTCTAAAATTATAGATAGTGCAATAGAAGTGCATAGAAGTATAGTGCACATAGTTTCTATAATATAATTCATATCATATTAAATTAATTTTGTAGTTTCTATTGATCAATAATTATTAAATTAGAAAAATTAGAAAATTAGATATACTTGAAAGTATAATACAACAGTTAACTAATTTATATAAATATTGTTTTTATTGTTTAATTGATGAACTAAAATATCGTCGCCCTCGTGCCTAAAGTGACCAAGTGTTTTTTTCTAGTTTTGAGTAATGACACTTTTAATGTTGAGCACTTACTTAAAAATCGAGAATTTAACCAATGTTTATAAACTTGATACCAATAAAACCGCAATATTATACTTAACATTGCAGTATACTAGTTTTACTCAATAATTATTACTATGATAACTAAATTATAAATAACTAACTTAATTTTTTGTTAAAAAGTGACCAAGTGAAAACGGGTTTTACTTGGTCATTTAAAAAGTGACCAAGTCACAAGTATAATATACTTGGTCATTAGTTTTTTATTGTTTTAAATGAGAATTAATGCATTAATATTAAAATAATTTTTATGCATAAACATAATTCAAACAACAAACTTTTATTTTTACTAAATTTTTGCAAAATAGTCAACATACTTGTTAACTTTATGTAAAGACATTATAATAATATTATAAAATAAAATAACAACCTTATTATTACATAATAAAAAACAGCAAATAAAATATTAATATCTTTCAAATAACTAGAAATAAACAATTAATAATAATATAATGATGTTATAATATCACTTTTAAAACAAACTTTTATTTTTACTTAATTGTTTAAAATAGTCAACATAACTTGTTCATTTTATGTGAAGACATCATAATATTATAAAATAAAATAACAACCTTATTACTAAATAACAAAAAACAGTAAATAAAATATTAATATCTTTTAAATCACTTTTAAAATAAATAAATAAATAATTTGAAAATAAAGATTAAAATTTATAAATTATTGATAAAAAAAAATACCTTTATGAAAAACTAAATTAAAGTTAACAAAATTAAGTTAATTACTTAATAAACTTAACAGTACCTATCTAAAATCTCTTTTATAACCAATTTAATTTCTGTTTCATCAATTATTATATTTTCTTCTTGAAATAAGTCACCAAATTGTGTTAACTTAGTATAACTGTTATTAAAAGAGTTATCACTATCTGTTTCAATTTCATTACCTTTTTTACTATTAAATGGCAGCCATTCGTCACTACTGTCATTGTATTCATCGCTGCTAACATCGCTAGCAGGAATAATAGTTTTTTCATCATTATAATATGAAGTATATGGTCTGTTCATAAACTCTAAAACATACATAAATTGTTTTGTGATATATTATATACATTGCTAAGAATGTAAAACCTTAAAAATGTTACTCACCAGCATTAGTATTCATAGACAAAGAAACAATTTTTCGACAACGGCTACTGCGAATGTTCATTATAGTTTATAGGAACTAACAACTTTATATTATAATAAAATTAATCTCAAACTAAAAAACTTAAACTACCGTTCATAATACTATTAAATATAATTTGTATTTTGTAATATTTTTCGTTTTAATGATAAAGATAATACCGCTGATAATGTGATATAACAGTATGACCATGTAGAAAATAAAATAGTTTTATAATTATAATTATACATAAAGTGATCAACTCATCACTTGGTCAAAAGCGGGGCTGGTACAGATTTCCCGATTTTGATAACAGCAGATATCATCAAAATCAAAATTCGGGAGATCAGTTTAGCCAACATTGAAAAAATAAAATTCCCGCATAAGATATTGCTTTTTTTTACCCGACCAACTTTGCCAACATAAAAATACTAAAATCCTTTTTATTCGCCTTTAAAATATCTAAAAACCTAACTACCGCTTATCAATTATAACTAATGGTTATCAATATACTAACTACAAATTACAAAATAAATGGTATTATAAGGCATATTAAATATTATAATTGCTTTAATTGTATTGTAATTTGTTTGTATACATTGATTATTATCACATGCTACATCACTTTCTTTAGCAGATGGTACTTTAAGGGATTTAATATCTGAAAAATATCGAGTTCTAATGGTCCAAGTGCTGAACAAATTGGAAATATCAAATGTATTCTCTCCTTTATATTTTTTACTGTTTCTACAATAAATATATTTATTTATTTATTATATTATACAGTTTGCTAGAAAACATACTTAATATACAGCACTAAACACATTACCTTTCTTTTGCTACAATGATAATAAAATAATTAATTGATATAGTGAATTTCTTTTGTGTTTAATAAACAGAATAATCAAAATAATACAGTAATTTAAAAAACAAATCCAAATTCTTGCAATATTCCTACACTATACTGTACTTAACTATAATAGTATAATGACACATTGGCACTAAACCTTTTTTTTCAAGGGATTCTGAGCTGAGCAGATACATTTTATGCATTATTTTTTTCAAAAACAAAAGAGATTACTTAATTATATAATTTAATTTATTTTAACATATACTACACATTTAAATTTTATAACACTATACCAAATTTTTTAAATTCTAAGTTCTCAATAGATAATATATGCATTGTAGGTACAATGTTTTGATAATGTTACCTATATGGCTAAAAGGCTGTTTTGTTTTATGTAAATAAGGAAATATTTAAATACAGACTTCAAATAACAACTTTAAAAATGATGTACAAATTAAAGTATATTTAATTTTAGTTTTATAACATGATGATCCTTTATGATTGAATTATTGAACTAGGTACTTTTTACTTTTGTTTGATCAATATAAATTAAATTATTGTTTTTAGTAATTACTTAATAAACTAACTAATAAATAAATAAAATACTTGTTAATTTTTAAAAATTAAAAAATATATTTTATAAGTATTTAAAAATAATAATTTATCTATTATAAAAATAGCATGTGGGGCTATGTTATATTTTTTATATTTGGTTTATTTGGGTTGGACCATTTTTAGAGAGGACTAAAGCCTTCCCTCGCCACCCCTTAGTACAGTGCTTGAGAATTATAGAATGTAATCATAAGCTATTGAAAATTAAGTTTGATTAAAATAAACATTAAGTTTATGAGTAATGAAACATAAACCTCAACACACAACAACATTTTAGAATAAACATTTATCATGTTAAATTAATTTTTACCATAATGTGTGATGAAAAGAACGTCTAATGCCAAATTCATTGGCGCAACTAGACCAATATTTTTTGGGGTGCACAAATAGTGAAAAGCTCACTGACCCGTAGGGGCAAAGCCCCCACACCACCACACCATTCATTCCATTAGTTTTCATATTACATTTATAAAAAAAAAATAACTGCTAATGTAAAATATATACAACATACATACTTTGTTTTTATAGTGGTACCTAATACAATTTATAGGTTAACAAAATTAAATAATCAAAATGAGAACTAAATATTTTAACATGATTTTGCTTGAATGAAAATTATATTTATTTGAAATTTGTTCACTTTCCAAACTATTTGTTATATATCGCTCAATATTTAATATTTATGAATTGGTAACAATCTTTGTTGTAGCCCTTGAAAGAATAGAGTGACACAAATCAAAATATAAAATATATCTTTCATAAGTATTCGAGTATTTATTCCAAACACTTTTCAAAAGTAGTTTACACAAGACTACATGGATGTGTTAAACTGTGTAGCTATGTCTACAGTTAATATTGTAGACAATGTTTTTATTAGATGAATAAAATTGGTATATATAATTATTTTTAATTTAATTCAAATAAAAATTTCATGATCTCCACGAATATATATTAACCATTATAATAAAATATATCCGCACATTTCACCATGTCCTCAAAAAACTTCCAGTCGATCCTAGGTCCTGCCGATTTATTAATTTGAAAAAGTAAACATTTTTTTTATCAAACATTTGAATTTTTAAAAGGATTAGGTAGGTACTCCAAATAATTTAATATTTACTACGAGTTAATTAGTAAATGATAACTTTTTTCCATTTAATAATAATCATTTTCACATTGCTTGTTTAATTGCGTGTATGTTCTATGTAGTATTGTAGTTTATATAACACTGAAATAGATTTAAAATTAAAAAGAGTAGGTCAGCATTGCGGTGTAGAAAGTTTGTCCATCGTCCCTTCGGTCCTCGGACAGGATAGTGTAGTCTTACAGTATTCGATTTGAATGCAATGATTACATTCGATAAAAAAACGATTCTGAGCGGACGAAAGAATATTTTATTTTATTTGATATTTAAATATTATTCGTTTCTATGGTGATAAATAAAGATTTTTTGCAAAGCAAAATTAAAATCCAGTTCTTTTGTAATTTTTCAGTGGTTTTTTACTGTGGCGTTAAATAAGAGAGAATCAAAAAATTACTTTCTTTAAGTACCACCTGGATCCAATTTGCTAAAAAAAAGATACTACCTTTATAATATGTGGAAATCGAAGCACTACTTCTGATAGACATTTTTCTAACAGGATAAAAAGAAAACATTATTGTAATACCAAAATTAAGTCAAAATGTTGAAAAGTTTTTAAGATATATAAACAAATGAGCGATAGGTTAGTTTTGATAAAAAAAGTTAATTGCCTATAATTTAAAAATAAAAAAGTTAGACCAACTATTTAAAGGGTATTTTTTCATCATTTTTGGTATACTTTCATATGACGATGGCCAGTCACTTTCCCCCTTTTTGGGAGTGCACATTTTAAACTTGGACAGGGGACTTCTACACCCCCCTCGTTCAGCCAATGGCCAAATTATTCACATAAACTGAACACTCATCTCCAAAAAATTATAAATTAATATATTTTAGTAACTAGAAAAAAGCGGGTAAGTGGATGTCGCTCTGCTGTACATTAGGGAGTGGGGTGGACCTCTGACTAGGGTAGGTTAAATTTGAATGCAATAATAGGTATCATTGTATACGAAAAACGATTCTGAACGGAGATGATTTGTCAATCTATGATATATTATATTTACATATTGTCATATATTCTATTTTGAAACAAATATTTTAGGACGCATTTTGCATAAGGCATGGTTAATCAATTTTTCCAAAAACATTGCATGTAGTTATCATAATTTATAATACCTTATATCATACATATACATATAACATATACCTGGTTTGAGGATAAATCGTTATCGTTACGCGATTTCATAAAAATTTAAAACTCAAACGCTCAAAACATTTTTCTTATAACGGCACTTCAAATTCTCTCTATAGCTATTTGAAGCAAAACTTATGGAAAATTTAGTGTTGAATTTTTTAACCTTAGATATAAATACAAACAATTTTATGAATTTTGAACTACAAAATAATTTGCAAATATTCATGGGTTGACGAATTTTTGTCAATATTTGAACTTCAAATGCTATTAAAAAAAAATTGTGCCTATGTATTCTTATAATTTTTTAATCACTATAAGAATAACTTATGAGAAACTTTGTATTGAATTTTCAAATATTTTGATAGGGCCAAAAAAATTTTATCGACACTTCAAAAATAAAATTTTCAGAAAAATTGAAAATTTCAGTCGTCTATCAATATCTCAAAAAACTTCAAAATATTTTGAAAATTAAATCATGTAAAGAAAATGCCAATTTAAATAACTGGTGAAATTTTCAAGTATCTACGACTTATACTTTTTGAATAATAACAAATATTTAAAATCGTTTGAGGATAAATCGTTATCGTTACGCTATTTCGTAAAAATTTAAAATTCAAAAGCACTTAAAATTTTTCCTTTAATGATGCTTCGAGTTTTCTCTATAGCTACTTGAAGAAAAACTTATAGAAAACTTAGTGTTGTATTTTTAATCCTTAGTTATAAACGCAAAAAAATTTATAATTTTTCAACTTCAAAATTACTTGCAAATTTTCGCATTTTCGCAGATTTCGTAAAAATTTCAACTATAAACGCTTATAAAAAAAAATTGTCTCTAATGATTTTTAATTTTTTTTAGCTACAATAAGAATAACTCATGAGGAACCTCGTTTTAAATTTTCAAGTTTTTTTGGTCATCCAAAATTTTTTTACTGACCCTTCAAAAAAAAAAATTATCATAAAAATCGAAAATTTCAGTGGTCTATAAATAACTCAAAAAAAAGTCAAAGCATTTTGAAAATTAAACTGTATTTAACTACTGTATTTAAATACAAGTATTTAAAGTGGTTAGTTTTTGAATTGCAACCATATAAGTAAACCGATTTGGTCGAAAACTGGTTTTGCTCATTTTTTTTTTGTTTTTCTCCATTTTTTTGAAAATTGTTGGAAAATGTTAACTTTTGACCATTATAATGCACCAAGGATGTTCACTTTTACATTGGAAACCACCCCCAAAGTTTGAAATTGAAGGATTATTTCGACTAGTTATGCTGTACATAGACTTTACCCCCACTTTTTGTGTGTACATTTATAAAGGGGTAGCCTACTGAAATAATGCAAAAATGCAGTAAATAATATATAGGTATTTATTTATGAAAATTATATTTTCCAAGTTAAAAAATCTGTAGTGTCTTTGGGGTGGTGGTGGCTTTGCCCCCCATGGCTTAGGTTTCATACTGCATAGAGGTAGGTGGGTGGATATAAATTAATGTCCATTGCCACACCTAAAAAAAATTAGTTCGGTGCCACTGCACACTATGATAATTTTTGAAAGTTAGTGGAAATTGCATTTTAATATTCACATATTATTATATTTATTAGTTTATTACACGATTACATCACAAAACTATTACCTTCCCTGAATATTATAAAACGTATTTAACAGTAGATAGGCACCTATGTTAATCTTAATCCAACAACGTAACTGTAGTTTGTTTTGTTGATTCTCGATCATTCTATTCTCAGTGTCTATGTTTGAGGTCTATTTTACATACCTTACTACCTAGCCACCTAGGTACCTACTAATTTAATTCTAATAACGAATTTTTATTTTTTATTATACGTACGATAGGTACATTAATTTATTTTAATGTTTAATATGTACCTAATAAAATACATAAACTGAGTAGGTATCAAAAACTCAAAAGTAAAATATTTGTTGCATTCTAATTGCGTACTTGCGTTCCAAATATAACCACGAAAAAAGAATGAATACTGAATAGTAATTAAATTATTCCACAATACAATTATTATTAATTATTATTTATGCACATACTGCTATACTAGGTATTGAAATGTTGAATTATGGTAATTAGAATATATAATTAGTGTTTAATTCTAATTTGTAAAGCAATAATAATATACTTATTATAGATCACAGGACACAGCCACACAGGGTTATTACTTATTGGTTAACTTAATTTAATCTAACACTGATAACTAGTAGCTACTTAATCCAATTAATACATAGTAGGTACTTAAGAACAACTAAATTTTTATTTAGATAAGTGCATCAATAAATGTCTGCTGAATAATAAGTAGCAAATAAAGTTTTGAAAAAACAGAAGTTTGTACTGTTGTCTGTTACAGGATCATTCTTAGGTGGTACAAAAATCTCAAATTTGAGATATGGTTTTCAAGCATATTTAAAAATTCAAAAATCAAAATTTGAATAAATGCATACAAATTAGGTGAGCATGTTTAAAAAATCACTCTGTATAGGTTGTATATTATTTTATTATACTAAATATTAGTTTAGAATATCTTCTATTTCTGTTGTGTTCTTCAATCCATTATAGTTACATTTTTTTTTTTATCGATCAAAAGACATCGGTTACAATGGCCATGAGTCGTAAACGTTACATTGCAGATTACATTTTTTTTTTTTAAGTATCTAAAATAGTTACATTTTTATAATGGGATTCTTAAACACAATTGTTGATGTTAAGATAATTAGATGCTTATTTTATAAGTACTTATTTATTATAAATTCATGTTAGACAACAAGTTAGGATAACTATTCCAGTTATTTAACAATTAAGGACTAGTTGAACTTAATATTTTGTTCAAAAATTCAGTATTATTAATTTATTTTCCAAAATATATGGTTAATACATAATAATAAACACATTTGAAAGGATACTGAATCATACACATTAAAAATAACACAAAGTTCAGTTTTAAAACATCAGTCATTGGACAGTTTAACCTAGTCTTAACACAAGTAGGTATTTGAACATTCATAATTAATGTTAAGATAATTAGTTATATTGAAAAACTAGAAAAATGTATAAGCTAATAGATTTTGTACATGCAGTATTATATTATAGTTACCACCTATGTAACAGTGTATAGGCAAACAAATTACCAGGAACACAACATAATAATTAATTAAATGTAATAATTTAAAAATGTTAAAAAACCCAAATATGATTTATTACAAAAAATCAAAATAAATACTTAATATCTAATATCGCTTTAGGGAATAGTACAAGGAAAATAAAATATATAACATTAGATAACAATTAGAAAAGTAATTAAATGTAACACTTTGAAAATATTAAATACTCGTATTTAAAACAAAATATGATTTTACGTAAAACAATAAAAATAATTACTTACAATGTAATGATATTATTACTGTGGTAATATTATAAAGAAAATACAATACCTATATAATTTATATAACAATTAAAAATATAACTCAGTATATAATATTTAAAGAAAATAAATATCATTTTTTTCATTTTTTTACCAACTAAAAAAAGCATGATACCTATAATTCATATTATGTTAACAATTTTACACAATAAGAATATGTACATAAATATTATAGTTATTATAAATTTGATAAATAAGTAAAAAAAACTGCTTGTAGCACATAGCAATTTACCATTTTGTTATAATATAAACAACACCTATTACAAGTTTAGTTTATAATTTAAATTATATTTATATTATAGTTATTATACCTATTATCTACAAAAATACTTGTCTCAAAAAATAATTTTGTTTATAAAATATTTTAAAAACTATTAACATATAAGAAATTACTTACAATTTTATTGTTACTTATCAATATAGCAAAAATTATTCTAACGTTTGATATCTATTAAATAAATAAATAAATAGAATAGTTTATCACACAAAAATGTATGTTATTATAAAGTTACAAATAAACAAATAAAATGTATTTCATGAAAATTCAATTACTGGATGTATGAATACTATAATATATTGTTTTACTAAATTTTTTCTAATTGGCTATGCTACCTTTATTTAATTAACAACTGTGGTTGAATTTGGGGAGGACGCGGGAGGGACTGAGCTACTCTTCATCTTTTCTTCAAATTAAAGCGTACCCCATTATTATATTCATCAAGGAATAGGGTTACTATTAAATTGATTAGCTTAATTGTTAAACTTCATTTAGAGCCCACCTTTATTTATTTTTCCAATTCAACCACTGATTAACAAAATATATAATCCATAATTTAAGCCTATGAAGAATTTAATAATATTTTTACACTACCATAGTTAATTATGTTTTTAAAAATAAAAATAAATTATATACATTTCTAATAAATATGACTAAATAGTAATTAGTTTTGTTTGGCATATTCAAATTTGCATACACAATTTAATTATTATAGCTCAGTAAGTTTAAATACATTCTCTAATATTAGCTGCACTTCAATCAAAAGATTACAATATTATAATAATATAATATATTATAATACAATGGTAACCTTTAGTACGATTTTAAAAGCCAAATTGCTTATAAAATGAATCTAAATCATAATATAAAGTTTAAAATAATTTATTAAGATAATTGGACATTGATCAATGAATTAAAATAAAATTTAAATGTATAATGATTAAAGCCTAACTTCACTGATTAAAATATAACTAAACAGGGTTTTATTTTATAGAAGACTAAATTTCTTGGTATGAATTTTTCGAAAAATCACTATTGGTATTAAACTGATATTTTTATTTTTTATATAATTGCTGGTTAACGATGCGGGAATTCGGATTTGTGCTAACTTTTATAGGTTGGCAAGAGCCTTTTTTTTTCGTTCTTATCAGGTTCGATGTTATCAGTTGTTATCAAAATCGGGAAAACTGTACCCGTCCCGGTCAAAAGCGTTACTATAACGAATTTGCAACAAATGACCAAGTCAATTTTTACACGTAAGAATTATATTGAGATGTCGGTTAGTCAAAATTAAGTATTCAGTGGTTCCAAAACTAATAAAGATATCACTTGGTCACTTTTTTCGTATATTAATAGGGACAAAATAAGACATTTAAACATGTTATTTTACTTGGTCACTTTAGGCACGAGGGCGACGATATATTTGTAGGTGCTTACAAATCTCCTATAAAGTCTAAAACAATGGATATTGAAAAAATAAGTATTGATAATAGTCCTCTGCATAGTAAGTATAATGTTTACACTCTGATTTCATTTAAATATTAAAATAATTTTAAACTTTCTAAGAATCATTATTATCAAATAGATCAATTTCTGAGCATGCCACTGTCACCTGTCACCATTCATAATTTCAGCTGACCTTAAAACACACAACACAAAAACTATTTCTATTAAAAAGAAGCTATTTTCATCTCAATCACCAGCTAAGCAGAAAGCTAAAGGTAAATAATTGCTAAATGATTCATCTATTGATAATATTCAATAATACATACATTAATTTTGTGTTGTGTCTATACTCTACTCAAAATAAGACCGTGACTAAGCGGCGACCAGTTTTTATCGGGCAGCGGTCAGACATATGGCCAGATGCCGTCCCCACTACGACGACACGTCGGGCGCTGCCACGGAACAAAGCAACGTCCATACGGACAACTCGGCCGCCTAGTCACAGTCTTATTTTGAATAGAGTATAGATGTTTGTAATTTATTTATTAATTACCTAGTTTAAAATTATCAATTTATGAAGTTTGTTAATTCTATTTCAGACAAAGAACAAAGCTTACAATATACAGTAAATATTGTTACAGAGTTAAGCATAAAAGTGAATAAAATTTTGTTGAATTTAAGTAGACAAGAAGAAATGCTTAAAAATATCTTACATAGTCAGTGTCGGACTGGCTCGGCTCGAAAAGGCCCAGTCCGCGATTTGGAAAAAAGGGCCCCCCAACAGTAGCCCAAAAAAACCATCGTGACATCAAACATTATAAAGAAAAACACAGATTCAAATTGTATCATAGATTAATATTTATTTTAATTAATATTAAAGGTAAAACAAATTAAACAATATATATGAATAACATCTCAAATCAATAACCTTGATAGTTCTGATGAACTTTTAGCAATAGTATTTACAACAATTTCCTTATCAACAACATAGTCTCTTTCAATATTTATCATTAATAGAGTTTCCATAATATCTTGAGAAATTAATGACCTTAATTTAGTTTTAATATTTTTGAGTTTGGAAAATGTCCGTTCACATGTAACTTGTGTACATGGTAACGTTAAAACAAATTTATACGCCAAGTATATGTTATTAAAAGAGCCCGATTGTTGAACAATTTCGTACAAAATATTAAAAGCACATCTTAAACAATTGTTACATGAATTGCATTCTAAACTGTGGTCAATATTTAGTTCTGGTTCAGAGTCAGATTCATTGTCAAAAGATAGATCATTTTTTGAAAATGTGTCATTAAAATTTTTAGTTATTGAATCAAATTGTATTGCAAATTGTTGTAGTTCAGAAACTAAAATGTGTACATTTATTTTTGTTAATTCAGCAAGTTTTAATAGTGAGTTTTCAGGTAAACCATTTTTAAAATTTTTAGGGTCTAAGCAAATACAATCTTTAAGTAATTCTGAATTATTGACAAATCTTTTTTCCATACTATTTATCATAATATCTAGTATAAAGTTGTATGTTTCCACTTTAAACCTTTTTTCTGCAGAAAGGTCAGGCCTTTCATCTGATTTTAATTCACCAGGCATTTTTTTAACCCTTTATAGGGCAGAACAAAAAAAATCGTCAGATTGTTCTAAAAATTGGTGTACATGCACTATGGAGTACTCTGATTTTGGGAAAAATATTGGAAAATTTTTTATTTGTTTTGCATGGTTGGAAAAGTGGTGGGAAAATAGTTTCCCTTTGCCCCTTTACGACCATGGGATTTACTGAACGGGCAATGGTATAATATATTTCCCACTTATGCGGTTACTTAGATAAATATATAAGACTCATTCAAACTAATATAAATATAAAAAAAAAAGTAAATAAATATTATGTTATTAAAATCAACCAATATATTTCTAATAAAATAAAACATTACAAATCTCGTTTAAAAAATAATATAATCAATTACTTGGTATAGTTTACAAATCATAATGTTAGTCTTTTTTATTTCTTTTTATAAATTTAAAAAAAAACAACCAATTACTTTTTACCTATAGTTCATAAATCACAGTTTTTTTTATTTCTTTATATAAATGTAAGAACAAAAATTTGACCAATATAACCTGATGCTAGGTAAGCTATGGTAACCCATAAAAATCAATATTCCAATAAATGCTTTTATTTCTTCGATGCTTGTGTTGATATCAACACTTTTTTGTTGAGCATATAAATTTGTTTGTTGAACAATTGTTTGAAATATAGGACCAATCATCAATTGAAATATGTCTATAGGTGACATTTTATAAATGTTTTTGTCTACTGGACCTTGTTCTTCTCTAAATCTAACTTTTTTAAATTTTTTTGGAGACTGTCCTGATTTTACAAAATTAAATTCACCACTTATATTTGGATTTGAAACATTGTCAACTTCTACATTTATGAGTTCGTTTTCAAGATAATCATTATTTAGAAATATATTTATATCAATAGGTAAGTCATCAATATAAACTTCATCTAAATCTACAAACAGTTGCTGTTGCTGAGTTGGTAAATAATCTTTATCTTTATCAATGTCATCCATTTCCTCATCTGAGCTGGACATAATATCTTTTAGCAACTCCAAATCGTTATGTATATCTGACAAAATAAAATTATCTATCAATATATTTTACCAATAGCTATAATATTTAATCAAAATACTACTCTATGTAATTAAATTAAATTAATAGTCATTTTATTTATGTATAACTATTGGTACTATATTAATATTTTTATCATAGTTTTATTTTTACAATACAATAAATATTAGTTATTGCAGTGTTGTTTATAAGAACATATTTTGTAAGTTTACATAAATATAGGTAGGTACAAATTTATTTTAGTAAATACCTATATAGGTACCCACAAATAGTGTATGAAAAAAATGTTAGAAAATAATAAATAATAAAATTCAGAACCTAGGTACACATAATATACTAAATTGTATAATACAATGTTTTTGTGCCAAATCGTTTTCACTTTTTATAACATATAGAACAAATGCATATAAAAATCTAATTCAAAATATTGAATAATTATAAATTAAAATTTACTTTGAGAAGTAGAAGGAATGTTACTATTTGCTTGTTCGATATTTTCTACATTAGGCACATGCACTTCAGTTTCAGTCATACTAGAACCTGCAAGCACAAAAAATTTCTAATTAAATATTATAAGAAATTTAAAAAATATTATTAGTTTTATTTACCTGATGATCTGGTAGATAAATGCCAAACTTGTTTATTTAGAGAGTTATTTACATTGGTGGTATAGTCTTCTGCATCAGAATCTCCACCGTCTTCCGAATCGAATGCCATATCATCGGTAATAGCATTTAACTCTTCTAGAATCTCATATTCTGATAACATCTAAGAAAAAATTGATAATTATTCGTAAATATTTTGTAAGTGGGTCATTTTTGGCCCCGAAAGTGTATATTTATCGAAAGAGTATTAAATGATGATTCAGAATGTACTTACTTCAAGATTTTTATTGAAGTTCGAGAGTATTTTTTTTAAGTTCAAAATCACAACCACATATTTGAAAATAATATTCAATTATTTTTATAAATTGATAACACAGAAAATACATTTCAAATGGATTGTAAGATAACACAAAAAAACGCTAAAATGTTATCTTTCAATTAATACCACCAAAGACTTTATAAGTTAAACTGTTTATTTATCAAAATTAAAACAAATAACAATTTTGATAGGAAATTTATTAGAGGGAAAAAACGTGTATCGCGGGTGGGCAATGGGATGATAATTTCCCACTTTGATCGTTTTTGATTTATTTCTCTTATTTGAAATGTTATCAAATACATGTAATTGATACTGTCGTATGTAGAAAAAAATAACGGTTTTTTTCAAACAAGTGGGAAAAATATTACCTCTGACCACACGGTGCTAGAATTTTTTTACTTGGGTGGGAAATATATATTCCCTTGCCCTATAAAGGGTTAATTTTTGGCACTCTACATACATATTTGTCTTTACTAAACTTATCTTCTATTCTAAAATCTATACTATTTAATTCCAATTCCTCATTAATTTTTGTTATGAAATTTTGAACATTAGAAATAAGTTTATTAAATGTTTCATCACTATTGTTTCTTTTTTCTTTAATTTGTTTTACTAAATTTGTTGTCATATTAAAAGCTATTAGATAATTTAATGAGCGTGATTGTAAGAATTTTGAGACAGGAGAACTTAAAGTAAAAATGTCAAGATAAATAGCAGCAGTAAAAATTATTTCAAATTTTGACCAATTTTGTAAAAGAGTATGAGCTGTGTATTTAGTTTTGGCATCAAAATTTGAGTCACTAGAAGTTATTTCCAATAAAATATATATGAATAACAAGAATCGAGAGTCTTTTATATTAGGCTCGTTGAACTGAATTATAGAAGATAACGCCTTGTCCTTACTCCACCACCTGGTTGCTCCAATCAAGTTCAATTTTCTGAGTTTGTTGTGACTTTTATGAGTTTGTTTTGTTAAATCTGACCATACTTTCATTCTTTTATGTGAATCTAAAAGAAAAGTAGCAGATTGTTGAACTAACCCAAAGAGAAATTCAGCATTTTTGCAACATTCAGATGAATACCATCACTAAATTTAATACATGACCTAGACAGTGGGTATATATACATGAAGGATTTGCATTCTTCTTTAGATGTGATTGTAAGCCGTTATAAACACCTTTCATATTAGCTGCCCCATCAAAAGAGCAACCTACAATATTATTCATATCTAAATTTATTTCAGCAAATTCTTTTGTAATTAAATTGTACAAACCAATTCCACTAGAATCATAAGCCACAACTAATTTTAAAAGTTTTTCATAAACATTTTTTTTAAAAACATACCTAACACAAATAGCAAGTTGATCTAATACTGCAACATCTTGTGTCGAGTCTACTAATATACTAAAACTTTGGGCTTCTTTTAATTCATTTACTATTTTTTCTTGTAATAATTTACCAATAACTAAAACAATTTTATTTATAAATGTTTTTGATAGAAATGTTACTAAAGATCCTCTACCACGGGCCTGAGGAAGATTATTATCATTTTTTTTATCTCTAGCTTTACGTTTTTTACTTAACTCAATACAATTTTTAACATGCATATTTAATACAACATCATAATCTTTAATTAGCAACACTAGTTCCAAAAAATTACCATGATTAATAGTCCTGTCCTCTAAACTATAAGCTGCTTCGTCTTTACCTCTAAAAGCTAATCCTTGCCTACCAATAAACATTATTATATCAATGAGTCTTTTAATGACTGAACGATTAAATTCTACTTCTTTAGAATGAATTTCACTTAATTTAACATTAATACAACTCTCTATATTTTTGTTTAAGTTGGCTTGCAGTAAAGCAGAAACTGCTTCACCGTGTGTTTTTGATTTTTCATGTTTTTTAACTGTACTATAAACATTTTTAGAATTTAAAACTTCTAATCCAGTTACTAAATTGCTAATGTTTTCACGTAGTGGGCAAAATGTCATACAAGTAGTACAAAATATGTTTTTACTGTAAGAATAATAAGATAACCATTTACGCTGAACTTTTAGAGAATCACTTAAAGTCTGATAATACATTTTTTGAGGATCAAATGGAAGTTTATCATTAGTTAAAACAAAAGGTTGAATGGGATGACTTTTTAAAAAAGCTAATTTGATTTCTACTGATTCATTACTGGCGGGTCTAATAAAAAATGCTAAGCTACTTGAAGTAAATGTAGATTCAGCTGATGTTGAATTTGGATCCACAACAGAAATACATTCAGTTTCACCTAAAAATTGAAAATGCATAGATAGTTAGATTTAATATTCAAACATTATAGGTACAAAAATTATTAAAATCACACAAGTTTAGATTTTATATTTTTAGAATACTTCATAGATTCAAAAATTTAAATTAAAAATATTATTTACTTGAGGTAATAGTAGAAATAGCTAATTTTGAGGTTGGGTTCATATCAAATAATCTCTTCTAGATCTAATTTCTTTATGCAAATTAATCAAATTAAAAGCAGTTAGATAGTTTAATGACTGAGATTGAAGAAATTTAGAAATAGGTGTTTTACTAAATATGTCCAGATAAATTGCTGCAGTCATAATCACATCAAACTTAGACCAATTTTGTAATAGAGTTCGAGCAGTGAATTTTGTTTTTGAATCAAATGTAGAGTGATTTGAAATTATTTCTAGCAAAAAATTTAAAAATAATAAAAATCTTGAATTTTTTATAGCAAGCTGGTCTAAAACAGAAACATCAGCTGAAGTACAAACGTTTTGTATGTTGTTTTGACCTAGGACGATTATTTCAGAAATCCAATTTTATTTTTACTAAACTTTTGTGATCTAGCATGATAAAAAAATGCAACATTACCTATGACAGAAGTAGAGCTAGATTCCTGGATAGTGGATTCTCCATCTTCATTACTTGTTTCCGGTTTACACTGTTCAGCTGAAGTACAAACGTTTTGTATGTTGTTTTGACCTAGGACGATTATTTCAGAAATCCAATTTTATTTTTACTAAACTTTTGTGATCTGGCATGATAAAAAAATGCAACATTACCTATGACAGAAGTAGAGCTAAATTCCTGGATAGTGGATTCTCCATCTTCATAACTTGTTTCCGGTTTACACTGTTCAGCTGAAGTACAAACGTTTTGTATGTTGTTTTGACCTAAAGCATCTGGTTCACAAATCCTATCTGTGCTTTTTTTCTTCTAATGAAAATTAGAAATAATTAATAATATACTTATTACCAGGGCTCGGGCTGCTTATTACATTATAATAATTAATTTTACCTTTGATTCAGACGAAATTATACCATTAGTAACTTTATCTTCATTTGAAGAAGAAACGTTTGAATTATCATTTGTGATTACCTTTGAAAAGAATAATTTTTTTTGTTTTGGGTCAGAACCGGCTTTGAGTAACATTTTTTGTTCTTTTAGGCGACGTTTTTCCGCACCACTTTTCAATTTGGTATTCATTTTAAACCGTAAGGTAAATAAAAAGAACAACAATTTAAATACACTTTATACACTCGTTACAGGCACTCGTATAGTCGTGTTTAAGTATTTTGTTCACCTTTATTCGTATTAAGCTCCGGTGCGTTTATACGAACAACTCGTGACTCGTAGCAAACTGTCAATAACGCATAGAGGTCCCGTGACCCGTCCGTATGGCGTATATTGGTATATATTTAACGAGTGAGAGGTCCGAGCGCATAGACGAACTTAATGTATAATGGTCTCGCTATCGACATTTCTTTTGTGTGCTGTTTCTTATCGGTTTTTCTTATGCACAGAAAGGAGTCTCTAGCAAGACTCTTCAATATTGTAAAATGTATTTTTAGATAGTTGCGGGAATAACGATAGTCGCCCGCAGTCGAATTATATAATACATCAGCTATTATATCTGTATTAATTGGTGTGTGTGTGTGTGTGTGTGTGTGTGTGTGCCGTGCGGTCGAAGGCAGAAGGACCGATTCAGTTGTTACTTTGTTAGATAAACGTTGATAATATTCATTTTATTTTATATATCTAAAATCAATAAGGAGCCCTTCAAAATATTAAGACATGTTTAAATACAGTTACTAAAAAAATGGTAATCTTATTTAAATTTTAAATATGAACATAAAGTTTGGGGACCCAAACTAGCTGGGGGCCCAGTCCGCGATCGCGGACCTGCGTTCCGGGCCAGTCCGACCCTGTACATAGTCCATTTTAATAACGAGAATGATGAAACTATTAACGGTGATGATGCAATTTTGGAAGGTTTTCCCATACACAATCTTGATTGTTTAAAAGATATTAATAATAAATTAGCAATAGAAAAAATGTTTTGTAAGCAGTTGGTATGTATAAAATACTTTTATTTTATATTAATTTTTTTGTTGCCATGACTTAGTTGTTTTACTTTTTATAAATGAAAATGTTAAAAGAGTTTTGTGGTTATAGTGTTAGTAAAGTAACAAAATCCATAATGGACACAATATTTACAAATAATCTTGGAAGGCAAATTTCTCTCACTGGAAAAGGACCAATGAACAAAAAAGAGAAAGAACCACTTAAGAGCTCTATGATTTTCAAAGTTATAACAGGTTAGATACATAATAAAATAAAAAATATTTTTAAATTATTATAAAGCGTGATCTTGATCTGAAAATATATTATATTGTGTCATAATAAATAATTATTATTTTGTATTTTGTTTTAGGAGTGATTCTAAAAAATGTCAAGGATTCCAATGTCTCAACTATCAACAAGGCGGTTTCTGGATGGCTAAAACATTTAAAAGAGCGCTATCAAAGGAATGTTCATAATAATAATCATGTTAATACATAATTATATAATCCTTCAGTTTTATCTTATCCATTATATTATAAACTTTTTATTTAATATTAATATGATGAGTACATTATTTAATTTTTATTTTTATATGCATAAAAAGAATTATGTCCTATTTCATTCATAAACAAATACATTCAATTTTATATATATCTATGTATGTAATATTTATTTTATATTTTACATTATTATCTTTTTTTTTTTTAATTTCATAAAAAGAATTATGACCAATTACATTCATTAACAAAAATATTCAATTTTATAAATATAATGTATGTAATATTTATTATATTATATCTAGTATATTAGTCGTAGTTATTATATTATTAAAATAAATGATGTATATATTTTTTATTTTCACTATTTAATAAATATTATGTACCTTCATTAAATGTTAAAATATTTTATTTATATCAATGTTTATAATGATACATATAACATATTATTATAGATGAATGATGTATTGAGATGAGGAACGTTGTGAGCTTTTTGTGGTAAGAATAGATACCAATAAGATTTTTAAAAGAAAATTTGAAAACTAATATATTGTGTACGAATACGGACAATACATGCAGTATGATCAACTGTGTTAAAATTTTTAAATTAATTAACATATAACCTGTGTATTAATAATTTTATATATATATATTTGTATACAATTATGACCAATGTTTAAAAATTTGAATAATACCTTTTTTAATATTTTAATTTTAATTGTTATATATTTAATTATTGTAATTTTACTTTCTTTCCATGGCTTATTTTTCCCTGGATTACTTTTCTTGGTTTTTTTTCTGAGTACCTATGGTAACAGTTGTGTTACAGTTATCCTTGACTTGATCTAGGGCCACTTTAGAATTTGATTATTATTGATGTTATTTGTCATTAGCATGGCAAAAATGTTAATCTAAAATAGACCAAGTTCCCGAAAAATTTCCCATTCTTTTTGTCCAATATTGTTGTCATATCGACATACTGTATGTAGGCCTATTTTTTTTTTATAATATTATACTACTTAGTTAAATTGTACTAATAAACACTAAAAATGTTTAAATGTGATTTTTGTTCGCGTCAGTTTAAAAAACAATGTACATTGCTTTGACATCAAAAATCCCAAAACAATTTTTTTTTATAATTGCAACTTTTATGAATATGTGGTTGTAGTATGAAAACTGTCCTAATTGAACACTTTTAAAAAGAACACACGTTTTCAAATTCCAAAATAAGTATGTTTTTATATTTTCTACTAATGATTTTAAGTTATTATTTTATTTCTGATTTTATGTGTAAAGCAATATAAAAGGGTAATAGTGTAACATAATCCACTACAATCGTATAATAATAACAAGTGTATTGCAACATCAGAGATTCAGAAACAAATATCAATTCTGCATCTATATTAATTTTTTCTGATGTTGCAATAAGTTTAACATTTTTATATTCTTCAAATTTAAAATCAATGTAATTGTAATTGTAAATTCAATATAGTTTCTAACTAGTTATCATCTTGTGATGACTTTATGAAACATACCTAAAAACTCAAAATTTAAAAAAATATATTTAAATATTTCAAGTATAGTGAAATATTTCATATTCATTAAGTAATAATATATTAAAATCAAAATTTTTTATTGATAAGCTATTACTAATTTTTTTAATCATTTTTTTAGCTTTAATAGTTTTATAACATATTAAACATCAGATTGAATGTTTATAGAAAAGAAATGCCAAAAGAATTTATTATGTTTATGTTGTGAAAATTACCTTAAAACATATAATAAATTAGAATCACATTTAAGCATAGAACATGCTGTTGATGTAGAAAAAGAAATTTTGTTTTTTGAAAACATGACAATATGAAAGTTTTACTTTATTATAAGTTCATATAAATTGAATTTTCTAAAAAAAATATGAACTGACTTATATAGAATTCTTGAACTGGAAACTAAGTATTGAGTAAAATACTCTGAGTCAATATGTATTATGTGGTACTTATGGCAGAAAGAGAAATAAAAAGGAAAAATTGTATTTGTAAAGAATATTTTTGCAATAGATCATATTCTATGCAATCAAAAACAGAAGAACGTAAAAACAAATTACTCTGTTGGTGACATATGAACCAAAATTGGAGCAAACATTTTAATGAAAAAATTAAACATAAAAGTAAAAGAGACCTAGTAAAAGCACTGTACTCTCGACCACCTTTATTGAAAATACTAATGAATTTAAAATTCAATTGAAACATTTTCATACAAATCTTGAAACGACACTGATACATTGTCTTTCCGCAGTTATTTTTTTTACATATTACCTATGTACCAAAAAAGAAGAGTTGGACATTCTGTTACAGAAAATAAAATACACTGGAATAAACATTAATGTGACATTATAAAATTTGCACCGTAAATAATTTATACATATATAAATTATATAATAAATCTAATGAAATTACAGACTATGGTTTAAATAATAAATCTTGTAATAAGTTTGTTGTTAAGAGGACGTGATACCCGCATGTGTTGTCTCCGTCTTACAAATGCGTAACATGGTACATTTTTCGCTCAGCAGAACACGTGTAGCTCCGTTAACTTAAAAATTAGAGTGAACTGACCTCTTATAAAATTTTAAGGTAAGATTATTATCTAGACAACCTCATATGCTTTTTATTTTATATCAAATTTAAAGCAAGTTATGAGTATTTTAAAATTGTACATTTTTTGTGCATCTTAAAATACTCATAACTTCCTTTAAAATTTAAATATAATAAAAAGCATATGACGTTGACTAGATAACAATCATACCTTTAAATTTTATAAGAGGTCAATTCACTCTAATGTTTAAGCTAACGGAGCTACATGTGTTCTGCTGAACGTACAATTTACTATATAATGCACTTGTAAGACAGAGACAACACATGCGGGTATCACATCCTCTCAAGTTGTTTACATTATAGGTACATTTTTTGTGAATTCTTGTCATTCCAATTTGATTTATTAAGTTTTAGATTCTGATTTTTTTAAAGATGCAAGTGAGTTGTCATTATAATTTAGTAACAATCACGTTGCACTGATCTGATAAGTGATAATGACATTACTGTCATTACTAGTATAAGTTATCAAGAATTGTGTAATAATGAAGGTCTTAATGTACTTAATGAAATCTGCAGTTAAGTATTTGACGCTTTGAAGAATATCAGTAAATATTTAAACATTTTATTATATAATATATTTAAATAATTATAATAGGTATTGTTGGCTTCTAGCCAAAAATAATTTTCAGCGTTTTTCAAAGAGTAGTTTTCTGTAAATTAAATTTTTGTTATTAAAAGGATGTTAAAGCAATATTTGTGATTACCCATTATTCAAATGATAGAGAAAAATTACATAGATTTCTTTAAATATTGTCTCATATAACAATTTAAACATCATTAAAATTTATAAAAAAAAAACATTCATTTTGAGTCAATTAGTAGGTATTAGACCAATACATCAAACACTCAAAAATCATAATAGTTTATAAAAGATATTGGGTGAAAGAATTTGAGCTATGTTGTGCATAGGTCTGTGAAAAAAAACAAATTCACTCTGATATCCTCCTATTGATGAAAATGAAATTTTTCAGAAAATTAAATTTTGAAAAACACTATAAATTATTATTGTCAATAAATTGTCGATCAAATTAGTATTTGATATGAATACTTATTTCTATTATTCGTTTAGGAGAATACAATTATATTATTGCAGATATAGCAGAATTCAATCACATAGTTCAAAAAGTTCTTGTAAATAAAGATACAATTTTAGATCTATTAAAAAAAACAAATATCAAAATCTTCATTAGATGAAAATATAATTTCCAAAAAAAAAGGTTTTTAGTTGCATTAACATCAATTTATCCATTAACGGATCTTCAAAATTTCAGAGAGCAAACAAAATGCTTGAAGCAGAAAGAGTTAATGGTAACATATATTAATGCTGTTACTTTTTAATTTAAATTTTTCTTCCATCCTTTCTATCTGTAAATTACAATGAACTATAAATTGAAAATGTACAAATCATGTTAAAACAATGAACACACTAATCTTCAATTTTATCGATTGACAGATGTCAAACTTTATTGTTATTTTATATGTGTTTGTAATCGTAAGATATCGTTTATTAATTATTATCTTACCTATAGATCTATACGATTTATAATATATCATCATGAATTTATTTTTATTTTTTTATATAAATTTAATTTCTTAAAATATAAACCATTGTGCTTTGATGAGAAAAACTCGTGTGAAAGTATGAGTTATATTAAATTAAATTTAATAAATTTAATAGTTACATTTTACTCTTATCAACTAAATATTCTTGAAATACATTTTATATGTATGTATAGCAGCAAAAATTTCTTATATTTATGGTTCAGTTACATACTTTGCACATGTACATAACATAAAAAAAATTAGAATTTTTCTTAAAATGTCACTAATATTTCTTTATTAGAGTATTCAAATATCATATTATTAACTTCCTTGAGCTTTTAATGTTATGGAATTAACAGATAATCCAAAGAATACATTTGGCATTAGTTTCAAGTTAGGATCAGCCCAATGTTTCCTGCCCAATTCGTTCCTACAATGTCCACAATAAACTGTTGACCATTTATACCTGTGGAAAATCAGTTATTACAAGTAATTAGAAATGACTAATAACAAAACTAATAATGTTTTATTATACCCAGGGAACCAGCAGTCTCCAGTTAATGGAACTTCGAAAGTGTTCTCCTTAAAATCATCATCTAGTTTGGTTACTGTAATTATGCTATAGAGTTCTTCCGTGTAGTTGCAATAAATACCCTGGGGTCCTTCCGTGGACATAGTGATCACATTACTTGTATCGAAAACCAAAGTATTACAGCTTGATCTACCACACATGAATTTTCGCGTTGCTTTCTATAATAAAAAAGTGATAAACCTTTGTATTTACTTTAATTTCTTTAATTTTCTTACAATTCTATTCCAATGCTGTAGTTCATATTGAAGTCGTAAATTAGTTGATTCAGTACCAAGCAGCTCTCTTATTTGTTCTTGGCTGAATATACCAAGTCCCGTCACTTGGAATGACAACACATATGGGTCGTCTGAGAGCTTCACACTTGTATCTTTAAAAGATAATAAAACACAAAAATGGTAGAATATCAGTTGAACATTTATTCAAAGATTGTTTTTATGGTATGTGACATGACAAACCTCAATGTAATTTACATGCAATATAATTTAATTTAATATATATCATAACAAATTAACATATTAAAAACTATTCAATTATTTAGTCTTACATAACATTTTAACTTTTTTAGAAAGTTGAGATGCCAATTCATAAACATCAAACTGTTTATAAACCCAATCTGGCCACTGATTTTGCCACATGTCACTTTTACGGGACCTTAAAAAAAAAATTATATGCATACTAAATAGTAACATATTCATTTTAAATTATTTATATTTTATTACAGTATGCCATGGCTCATATCACGATTCTTTGGATGTAAACACAATTTGTTATATGGATATGTTAATGTAATATCTGGTATGATTTTGATTTTAGCCAAAGCAATTGATTGAGCATTACTAGAAGAAAAATATAAATTATAATTACAGTTAATAATCATATTGATAATCTGACTCAAATAAAAATAAACTCTTAAGCAATAGTCAATTGATTTCTGCAGTGATGTTATACACTAGTCAATTTTAGTCCCTATCCCCAATTTGTATTATGTTTTTAAACCAGAGTAGATAGATTTATTTAAATAAATTCTTTAAAAATATTAAATTATCTGTTGATTATTAATTAATTAAAAATGAACAATCTCAAATGATTTGTCTGTTTTTAAATTATATTTATTTTAGTATTTAAATGTTTTATACCTAATACATTTTGAACTGGATATAATGTACTAAACTACTAACAATATTCTTTACCTAAAAAGAATAATAATGTAAGTTTAATTGTAACTGTTGCAATTGACTGGTAACATAATTTTAGAAATTACTGAATTGAATAAATAATATTTACTTTCATATCTATCACTATTTAAATACATTTAAATGTCTACATAAGTATATTTTATAATTCATTCATCTGTAGTCTGTAAACACATTCAATTATAAATGGAAATTAAATACTTTTTTTTAATAATTAACTATCATCAGTTACCTTTCAGGAAATTTATTGATTTGTTGAATTTCAAATCTTTGGTGGCCCATAGCTTTAAATCGTAATAACTGAGTAGTTTCAATGTCTGCACAATGTTCGAAAATCTCAGCAATTGTTCCAAACATACGCTTGTTTTCATCACTAATAAAAAATAATAATTTAATATTATTATCTATAAGTGAATAACTAATTATATATGTTTTACAATTTGTAGCAAACTCCAAATGAGCGATTGTGGGAGAAGGCATATTTTATTATAAGTTTAACATTTGAACAATGAGCAATAATAGGCAGAATTTGTCCAGGCATCAAATTTAAATTAAAAAAAATAATTGGCAATGAATGAATAATGCCTTCTTCATATGCTGTGTGTCCAGAAGCTTCAATAAGTCCATCTCCCACATACTAAAAGAATACACAATAAATTATAAAAATATTCAACTAGGTATATATTTGAAGTGTTATATAACACATTAGTTATATAAATGTTGAAGACTAATTAAATTGTTTGTTAGTATATTTAAATTTATTGTTATTGAGTTAATTAAAAATAATTAAATGAATTAAAATACATTAAAATCATAGCCCATAGGTAACTTTGTTACATTACACATTTAATGTAACATAATGGCAGTATATACTTGTTTACTTGTCCCTGTGCTCAGGCACGCCCGCAGAGATGCAGCTCAGGGGGGGGCAAACAAAATTTTTTTAAAATAAAAACAAATTTAACTTTATATAAAATTACACTATTAGTTCTAATGTTTATAAGAAAGAACATACTTAATACATTTTAAACAAAAGGCAGACATTTCAATACGGTCAATTATGAAAAATGCTATCGAAAGGAAATGTGAACATATATTGGGAATTATAATTTGTAAGATATCGATATCGCAATCGCAGAAACCGCTAATCGGTTTTATTGGTTTTAATATTATATTATCTGTAATTCTGTCGTAAACGTCGTACATTATACGATATAATTTATAATCCCGTTTGCTTTATTGCTTTCCAAGTATTTTGATTTGATTATTATAATATTATGTTTTTCATACAAGATTTCGGCAATTACGCCTAACCAGCCAAAAGTATTGAAAATAATCGTAATGTCTTTTATTGCGATTAAATACCTCCTATATGACTTGTTAGATACAAGGATTGTCGAATAGTCACTCAAGATCAACTTTATGTAAAAAAAACTTCCAATTTCGTAAGTGACACGAAAAATCTCAGGGGGGGCAATGGCCCCCACTGGCCCCTCCCTCCGGGCGTCCCTGCCTGTGCTGGAAAATTAGATTTAAAAAAAAGAAAGAAATAAACTTGGAAGCCTAAAAGATTGATATACCACATACCTACAATTTGAATGCACATTGAAAATTTAACTTATAGAAGACACTAAAAAAATCTGATACATCAATCACAACATGTTATATTACATTGAATAGCAAAGTGCAAACACCAATAATTGTGTTAATTTAGCACATGTGAACAATATTAAATGCTAAATTTATGATTATTTAAATTTATTCACAGTACATAGTGAAGAAGAAATATTACATAGAGCATACAAATAATAAATTAATAGTTTTTTAAGAATTTAGGCTGCATATGAAATTAAGTATTTTAAAATCTATTTTTGGTAATATTGGACAAACCTATATAAAATGTCAATAGGAAAAATAACTTATGTTCTACACATTTTCCAAAATCATACAATCTGTGTGAATATACTTATTCTGTTCTAAGACAATCACTTGGCAGCATTCAATTTAACATTTGTTTTTGTTGAGTTTATTAACAACTATTTAATAGATTTTTATGCTTGTAGTTGTATAGTTTATTATTTTTTTATTCAATAGCATCAAGTGTTGTACAAGATATTTTGTTTTTTAAAAATGCTTATTTTTACAGATAGACAATGAAAATTTAATCACCTTATGCGCTGCAGTTAAACTTTGATCGTAGTGTTTTTCTATTTGAGGTTCTGGGACTAAATGTAATAAGAAATATGGATTAATTTATATTTTTAAGATTTATAAAATGCACAGTTAATAATAATTTTTATTCAAAAGTATCAGAATAAATATATTTTATACTTACTGTTAACAACCTCCCTTCTTTCTCGATAATATCTTTCAATAGCTGCATTTACAAGCTCAAAACTAGAATAAAAATCTGAATGAAATTCAATACGATTTTAATAATAATAATTATTATTATAATAATACAATTTTATTCATCTTTGTTGTTATAAAAATGTTTCTTATACATAAAATAATAGTTTTAGCATAAATTTATATCAAGATTGAAAATATCATAGTTTATTCATTTATATTAGTCAAGAGATAAGAAAGTTATACCTTAATAAATTATGGATCACAATATAAATGTAAGAGTGTAGAATGTTTAGATTTTGGCCATTCTGACTCACTTACTTTAAAAAAAAAAAAATGTTTTGAGGGGGGGGGGGGGCTAATTTTAAAAAGAACTCTGAACAATTACACTAATAGTTCTGTGAAATAGTTCTATTCGACAATGCTTTCTCAATGCTTATAGTTCTTAAATGAACCCAGTGCTGAGCGAGACAAATCTGAAATAACCCATATTAAGCAACGTAAAATTTACCAACCAAAAATTTAAAATAAACCCGTCATGTAGGTACTATAAATATTACTTCTATTATTATAACTATTTAATAAAAATATTATTTAGTAATTATTTTTCACTTTCATGTTGAACACCTGCCCACCCACCATAATATAAAAAAATGGGAGTAGATACAAATGTTGTGCGCAGATGTATAAATGTAAAATCGCAAACTTCAGAAGGCTATAATAAGGCTATATAATGGTTTCCACAATTTTTTTTGTACCATCGTTATTCACTCATTAAAATAAATTTGAATCAATATAAAAATCAAAAAACATGCTGGGTAGCATTATATACACTCTTACAACAAAATTGACCACCCAATCCATAACTATAAATTATGTTACATTAACACTCACTCGTTGTAATCATCAGGTAGGAGGTTATAGACGTTTGGGAAGAAGAAGATGTTACTATGGTCATGGTCCAATTCTACGATATGATCACTATAAATGAAAAGAAACTCTTACATTGAGAAATATGACCACCCAACCAATAATTATAAAAATATTTAATAAACACTCACTCGTCGCTATCAAAGTTGAGGTTCATGTTTAAGATGTTCAAATTCACACCGTTTGCTTGTTCGAGTTGTTCGATAACAATGAATAAAAACAATTGGCAGGCACTAGGTAGCGTTCGGCTCCGACTAATTAAAACGTCAACAGGTCAATACTTCAACAGGATCTCTTGTCGAATGTCGCCTCGTCGAAAAAATATTAAATAATATTGAACGAATGAAATGATAGCATAGTTGACCGTTATTGTCTAACAGCGCTGTCTGCTGAGGCGCTGACATAGATAAGCAACTCCCATGTTATAAAAACGAACCGCTTAACAACTCTACAATCGATAGTCATTGTTATATCGATTATATAGCTTATCGATAATTAACTACTATTACTATCGATGATTTCGTCTAGAAATAAAATTGTAGGTAAGGAATTTAGTAATAAAAAAAAATTAATTATTTTCTTATAAGAGATCATTTTTTATTAAATCGTTATCAAACAAATAATTGTATAGTTGTATACAATTAATTTAGTAATATAAAATTACAATAAAAAGTAATGTAACATTAAATATATTATATATATTTAAATAATAATAAGCATAATACAATATAGGTACCTACATTATTTGTTTAATAATAAGAAAAAATGAAATATAAAATTAGTATTCATATTATAATATAATAAAATAAATAAGGTTTTTACATAAATTAATATGAGGTAAATAATAAATTGTATTGTAAGATTTTGGATCATTATATGGTATACATTTTATATCACACAATGTACATGGACTAATAGATGATTATGAGAAATTTGGTTGTCTTGATCAAATTAGTTGTTTTAAGTTTGAGAATTATATGGGACAGCTAAAAAATATGGTACGAAAACAAGACAAACTACTTCAAAAAGTAATTAATAGATATAATGAACGTTGTTTGAAATTAGACAATAATATGGATGAAGATAATAAGATTAAACTAATATTTAAAATGATTCATAAAGAAGGGCCGTTACTTAATGAAACTAGTTTTCCACAATATAGAGTTCTAGTTCATGATAAATTAATAATTAAAATCAGTGTTGAATCCAGGTATAGTAACATTAATAGTAATTAAAAAAGAAAAAAATATATTAGGTAAATGAACAGTACCTAAGTAAAAATATTAATACAATATAAAAATAGATTGTAGATTAAAGTTGATTCATCTATATAAATTATAAATTACTATTATTAAATATGATTAGCGTATTCGCTTTGAAGGTATAACGAGACACATTAAAAAAATCAAGTGTGGCAGAAATAAATTGGCTAAAAAAAGGACTCGAGGGAGGAATGAATTAGTACCAATGTTTGTTTTGTAGAATGGGATTTTAAACAAATCTAAGTTACTTGTGTTTTTACGAGGAATAAGGAAATTTATTAAGGCTAAAATCTCAGGACAAATAACAAAACCGTTTAGAATGTTAAAAATGAACATTATGTCAGCTAAATTTCGTCTTACTTCAAGTTGATAAAATCCTATAGAATCTTGAAGGAGTCTAACCGAGAAATGTGATAAAGGATAACCTATGACATGAACTATTCTTTTTAAAAACTTAAATTGGACATTATCTAAATCAGTATTATATGTTGAATAGTCACTTGACCAGATAAGTGAACCAAATTCATGAACCTATCTAAATAATGAGTAATAAAGAGTTTTTAGGCAGGTAATATTTTTAAAATCATTTGTATTTCTGTTAATGAAGCCAAGCATCTTATATGATTTATTAACCATTACTTTATGATAAGCTTTAAAGCTATAAGATTTTTTTTTTTAAATATATTCCCAAATATTTAATTGAGTTTACATTTGAAATTGGAAAATCATTTATTTTATATTGAAAATTAAAAGAATTCATTTTACGGGTGAAGGATATTACTTGAAATTTATTTATATTAAGAGGAAGATGGTTTTTTTCACTCCAAAAATAGAGTTTATTTAAATTGGTTTGTAAACTATGTTGGTCATTAACCGATTTGATTTTACAAAATATTTTCTCATCATCAGCAAAAAGAAGAATTTTTATAGAAGGTTCGGAAATTAATGGTAAATCATTTACAAATATTAAAAATAATAAAGGCCCCAAGTGAAACCCTTGCGGGACGTCTAATAACGTAAGATAATCAGTCGATATAAAAAATGATATTTTAACAGCCCGAGTTCTATCTACAAGAAACGAGAACAACCATTTAAGGAAATTACCTCCTATTCTAAACAACTCTAATTTATGATATAATAGTAAATGGTCTACTTTATCGAAAACTTTTTCAAAATCAGTATATATAAAATATACTTGATAACCTTCATTTAATGATGTTATTAAGTAATCATGGTATGTTATTAAATTAGTAAAAATTGAATATTTACCTAAAAACCCATGTTTTGAGGGACTAATGAGTCCCTGAGTCACTGAGTTGTGTTGATATGATGGTCTCAAACATCTTAGGAAGAATCGAGAATTTGGTAATTGATCCAAATTTTTACATTATTACTATCGTCAGATTTGTTAATGGAGTGACAAAAGATTTTTTCCAAATAAGTGGAAAAATACCAGTTTTCAAAGATAAATTAAATATGTGATTCATAGATTTGGCAAAGACCAAACAACATTTTTTTAATAAAATAGGAGGTGAACAATCAGGACCAGTACTAGATTTTTCATTAAATTATGTTAGATGTGCTATGGACTAGCGTCCCGCATTGCTTAGTTCACGGTCAACTAGGTAATAATTATGTAGACACCACCTGAGAGGGTAACAATTCCAAGGGAGTGGCCATGGATTATTAAAATAATAAGAGACTACTAAAGCTAAAAGTTGGGCGTGGACACCAAATAACATTATGTAAACAATGGGGGATTAACTGAACATTTATGGAAACAGATAGATAGGCGTTCCATGTCCTCAGGACGTTAGACACGACTATGGGATAAGAATTCCAAGAAACGATATCCAAACTAGGAATATACTGTCATAATAATAGATACAGTATTATCAAGCATGCAGCTGCACGGGATGTGTACTGATCTTGTATGTGGGCGAGTAACATTTCCGTCAGTCTAGATAATTATACCACATCCGTGAGAACAGCGACAAGAACGAGTAGACTATGGGGAGTAGAGGGTAGCACTATATAAGGGACCCCGAAACGGCCTGTATTCAGACGCGACTTGACCAGACTAGCCAGAGCACCTTCACGCCAGTCTGTTGCTTAATTTAATTTATTGGACTTAGAAAAATTCTTATAAACAATATTTTGAACTTAGAAAATATTCGAGTCAAACCGAATTTATTCTATCATTCAGAATACTTAACATACATTCAGCTTTCATGTTATAAATAAATATATGTTTTACCACAATAAATAAACAATTAATCTAATTAAGAAGAATTCTACGTTGTGTAATTAACTCAAGAGTCACCTTCCAAACATCATCCTTGACTACTGATACCTGTAGGCGACGTGATCACTACAGATGCTCAATTATATAATCTTCAGATATAGATATAGAATTTAAATTAAGATCATTACCAATAATATTGGATATTTGATCAAATTTGTTAAATACATTACTTTTAGAATAAACAGAAGAAAAATATTTAGAAAATAAATTTGTACTATCGTTTAAATTATTAGCAGATAAATCATCAAAGAAGATTGATGTAGGAATAATGATTTTTTTTTTAATATTGAATATATTTCCAAAAGGATTTCATATTAAGATTAATATTGTTTTCAATTTTGAGAACATAATTTGAATAAAATTGTTGATATAATTGCTTATATTTAACCGTTGTGTAAGACATAAATAAAAGTTAATCGTGATAGTAGATGGCCATGCTAGAGTAAATATAAGCAAAGTCAAATACGGTTCTGCTTACTATAACTAAATAGACCAAACGCTGTATCTTAACATTTGCAATGTTTTCAGCTTTGTTTAGCAAACAGACGGTCTGAATTTCTCCGTTATCAAATATTTACCTCTATTATGCTAATATAGCATAGAAAAATCCATTTCGAAATTTTATGATATCTTAAACCATTCTATTGAAATTTTTGTTCCTAAAGTAAAATTAAACCTTGAACACCGGCATTCCATAACTTGGTCGAACGCATCTCTTAGAAATTTAATTAACTTAAAAAAGCTTGCTCATAAAAAATTTAGAATTTCTAATTCTCAGACTGATTATATGGCTTTTTCAGATTTGCGTAAAAAATGTAAAGTTTTATCTATGAAAGTTCATTCTAATTATATTTTTAAAATTGAAAACAACATTAATATTAATTTGAAATCGTTTTGGAAGTATATCAATTCTTTAAGATCTAATCGTAATAATATTCCACTCTCGGTCTTTTATGATAATATTACTGCAGATAACATGAATGATATTACTAATGTATTCGCCAGTTATTTCTCTTCAGTATATGATACTAATAAGGATATTGATATCGATTCATTTGATATGCCCGATATTCACACTCAACATTTTTTTTTCAACAATTGTATTATATCTGAAAACGAAATTATAGATTTTCTTGGTTCTCTTAGTAAAAACGCCAGTCCAGGGCCTGGCGGTATTCCATCATTATTTTTAAAAATGTGTTGTCATATTATTGCGAAGCCTTTATGTTATTTATTTAATTTATCCTTATCTAATGGTATATTTCCCGAATACTGGAAAAAAATCTTTTATATCTCCTATTCTTAAATCAGGTAACAAAAATGATGTCAGAAATTATGGACCAATTTCTAAATTATCAATTTTACCGAAAGTTTTTGAAGCTATTATATCTAAAAAAATTTCTAATTTACTATCTAATAGTATTAGTTTGTCTCATCATGGTTTTTTACCTAAGCACTCTATTAATACGAATTTATTAGTTTATCAAAATTTTCTTATTAACAGTCTGGATCAAGGTTATCAGGTAGATTCAATATATACCGATTTTGAAAAAGCGTTTGATAAGGTTAATCATTCTTTACTATTTTTAAAGTTAAAACATTTTGGGTTCGATGGAAACTTTCTAAATTGGTTATTTTCCTAATCTTTGTAATAGAACTCAAGTAGTTAAAATTTCTTTTCACTATTCCAATGAATACTTAGTTACCTCGGGAGTTCCTCAAGGATCTCATTTGGGACCACTTCTTTTCCTTATTTTTATTAATGATCTTCCTCTTATTTTAGATAGTTCGGTGAATATTTTGATGTTTGCTGATTATGTAAAAATTTACTGTAAAGTCAAAGAAGATGTTGTTGACCAAAATTTGTTGCAATATAATTTAAATAAGCTTTTATTATGGAGTAAAAAAAACTATTTATCCTTAAATTATGATAAATGTAAAATTATAACCTTTTCACGTACTAAAAGTCCTGTTTTCCATAATTATCTTATTGATAACCATCCTCTTAAAAGATGTTCTTCTATTACAGATTTAGGTATTTGTTTTGAATGTGATCTGTCGTTCAAAATAAATCATAAAGCTATCATAAATAAAGCGTATAAAATGTTGGGTTTTATTACTAGGAATACTAAAGACTTTAGAAATCCTATTTGTTTAAAAAATTTGTATACTTCTTTAGTTAGATCAAACCTAGAATTTGGCTCTTTAATTTGGTCTAATAACTTTTCAACATATTCAAATGAGCTTAATAATATACAGTATAAATTTCTGAAAAGAGTTGCCTTTATTATGCATTGTACGATTTCCAGAGACTCGTTTCTGCTGGTTCAAGACGCTATAGGTATTGATCCTCTCAACATTAGACGTGATCTTATAGATATAATGTTTGTTTATGATATTTTAAATAATAATGTAAACTGCCCAGCTATTTTAAGTTTAATTGGATTTAGAATACCTAATAGATATACGCGAAATTCTGATTTGTTCCATATACCTAATTTTAAAACAAATAGTGGAAAAAATTCTTTTTTCTCTAGAGTTATTTTTAATGCCAATAGAATCTCCACAGTCTTGGATTTTTTTTTATTGTCTCGTCAAGTATTTAAATCTAAAACTTTGTTATTTTTAAAACATAGCGCCTAATTATTATTTCTTTGTTTTGTTTTATATACTTAATGTTATCTTTGTATTTCTTATCGTATTGTAAAATTGTATTTTGTATTATCACATGTCTATCAGTTTTCATATTGTGTCAATTCTTATATTGTATTGTTTTTCTTTCTTTGTTAAAGGGCTTTGGCCCGTTGATTTTTATATAAATAAATAAATAAAATAAATAATTTACGCGTGCGCATCCCTGGAAAGGGTAATAATAATAAAAATTATAATTATAGTAAAAACCACGAACTAAGATATACAGGACTGAACACTATAGGGCGGAAGGGGTGGGTGATACGGTCAGAAAATCTTGCTCGTCGGTGCATTGGTGAATAAAGCGCCATCTATTAACATCAGTAGTAACTACAAAGTTCTACATTTATTTTAAGCAAGAACTAAAATAAAATACAATTATGACATAGATATTAGAGTACATTTTACTAGTCATCTTACTACCACGAACCACGATATCTTAGTTCGTGCTTACTACATCTTAGTTAATGTATCTAAGCTTATAGTATATTATTTAGTAAAATATTTTAAAATTATAATATATTTATTTACAATGGGTCGATTATGTAGCGTTATAAATTGTTCAACTAGCAAATCCAAAGTGACAACTGAACGTGTAACATTATTTTCAGTACCAAAAGATGACTACTTAAAATCTCAGTGGATTAATGTAGTTTGTGCGGTTAACAACAGAGAAACTAATGTCAAATTTGTAGGTGCCAAACATTTTAAAACTGAAGACATTAAAAGGACATATTATGGCTCTGAAAACTTAGGCTCTTTGAAAAAAATTAATAACCATTGTCAATTTAATATTTATATAATAATATTACCTACCTTCAAATTTCAATCTTCATCACAAATATATATTTTAGATATTTATAACCATGCAATATTAAATTGTACGTATGTAATGCAACGGTAGTGTGTATTAAAATTCAGATGATTTAGTAAACCGACAGAGTGCGCCAAAAACACCAAGGTATACTTCAGCAAGAGTACCCGACCGTAATATCTAGAGTCGTTACCAGTCCTGTATATCTTAGTTCGTGGTAAAAACAAACAAATTATCTACATTAATATAATCATTGTATTTAAAAACATTACTTTTGTTTGCTGGAACGCTGATAACAGAAAACGGAATTTTTTAGGAGTCCACCGCCGTTTGATAGAAATTGGAAGAATGGGGGAAAACAAAAACTTAATGCCACAGCAGTGCCGTACAAAATACTGCGTAAAAATGGGTGCGCCGTCGACTGTCAAGTATTGCAATAAAAATTTAAGAAGATCTCGTTTTTCAAACGGTGTGTTATTGTCCACCGGCTCGTTATCATTTAAGATTTACGTCACGGTTTGAAAGGGGGCAGGTTAAAAATTGGGTGACCACGTTTGTTTGTGAGTTAGTGCGCGTGTGTCAATTTGTGGGCCTATATGCTTTGTGAGAGTCGTGCGCTTGTCCATATGTGACGTGAATACAACGCTTGTCCTTGGGCGAACAGCGAAGTGAAATCGCCCGAACAATGATTAAGCAGACAGAGGCTGTATATTGAATAGCCTCTAAACGAGGTACGTGCCGGGTTTTCCGGTCACCCCGCCACCCATGCCGCTTGCAAACCGATCGTTTGGTAGTGTTGGAATTTAATGGACTCGGCAGCTGTTTGACGTATTAGCTGGTAAAACTCTTCAGGTGAAGCGAGTGGTGACTCCGCTGGCTAGTACCTCGTTGAGAGGCTACCAATGCTTCGAGATCGCATAGTTACAAGTTTTTCAAATGGTGTACCAACATGAAAACGATAATCTTTTATTATTTCATTAGACACCATTAACGACAACTCCGCCTCAGGAGTCAGGATTCCCGGTAATCAAGTGACGCGTAAAGATTTTTTGAAATCTATAGTTCAAAATATTTAGTTACAGCGATAATAATTTTTAATTTCTTTTTTTATAAATATGTGTTATATTTTTTCTGTTTTGTAAAAATGTTCCTGGCAAGTCATCCAAGTTAATGATATATTATGTATACTATGTATTATTTTTTAATCATATTATTATTCAATGACATATTTTTTTTATAATTATTTTTTAAAATATATCTTTTGAATGTCTTAGCTATTTTATCGTTACACAATTATTATTATAGTTATTGTCTTTATAAAACAGACTTTTTTCTAGATAAATTTTTTCCGGGATTTTTTTGTCTGTGACTATTTCCCTACCATCAATCAGGCGTTGATCCAAGCGGGATATAAGTGTCGATCCCCTCCCCTCTGCCCACAATAGACTCTGGCGAATTTTAGATTGTATGTTTTTGGTAGGCTGATAGAATACATTACCTTGTCGATTGGCTGAAATTTTGTCCAAGATAATATACCCCTCTGGAAATTTGTTCTGTATAATAATATCTGAAATCAAGCATTTTTGTTCGTACAAACGGATTATGAAACATAAATAATTGTAAATCACAAAAAATTGTGCTCGTCTATGTTAAGTATTTTTAAAAGACAATAATAATAACTTAACCAGAAATATTAGAGATAAAATATTATAAAAACAAAATCAAAAATATCAAACGTCTACCAGAAAAGGCTGGAACTTTCGTATACCTTTATGTAGGTATATTTTGGGACATGGAAAAAAAATGATTGCTTATAATAAATTTAATAAAACTCATGACACGATAATTAAATAGTGAAAAAATTACGAAATTAAATACTAAGTTTGAATTTGTATATTTTGCATATTATTTTACTTTTTTATTATTTTTATATACACACAATTTTCGGGAAAAATAGTATTTAGATAACATTCTAAAATATTTTTTTTAAATAAATTATCTTTTGGTAGGTAGGTATGTAAGATTTTACGGGTTAGGACCGATTAATTATCTATAATAGTATAGTTGTGGTAAAGTCTAATGGCATCTTTTTTCTTAATTTCATGAAGACATTTAAAATAAATACATTTGTGTTCGCTTATCATGGTGATCGTAATTACGTAGGTAGTTATGCGTTATATTTTTACTCAGTACCTACATTGTACATGCGCAAGTTTTTTAAAAATAAAGTTATTTCTTTCAAGAGTTTAAATATTCACAAAACATGCAATAGTGTCCGAATAAAACAATGTATAGGTAGGTATATCCCAATTTAGAAAAAATATATTTTGTGGAAGAGCAGATGCGAAAACTAGAACCAGACCAGTGCATGTTCTTATTCTGAAGACAATATAATTCTTGGTTTCTAAAATAATTGTAATATTATATTCTATGTTAAAAAAAAATAAAATCAAAACTAACTGCATATATTTGACGATTTTGACAGCATATTTTGATAATTTTTAGTTTAACAAGTTCCGTACCTTATAAATAAATCATACATGTATGCAGGGCCGGCCCTAGTTTTTGCGGGGCCCAGGACAAAATCATTTTTCATGTATTTTTTAAAAATATGTACCTAACTACCTATATTCGATTATATTTTCCTATATATTTTCATTGTATATATTATTATACTACTCCATTCCCAGATATAATTAATATGTGTCGCAGTCTAATTAATAATTTTTATATATTTTTGGGCCTACTTTCTCAATGAGACCCAGTGATCTCGAGATATAGGTAAAAAAAAATATAATAATAATATTAGATATTTTATTTTATTAGAAGTTAAGACATTAATAATAATAATAATTAAAATGAAAAATACTGTATTATAATAGTACTGTTTTCTTTATAAGTAAATAAATTATAGATAAGTATAATTAATTATTTTTATCATAATAATATTAAAAGGTAAAATTTATAAGGTAAAATATAAATTATCACATTAAAACTTAAATAAACATTTTCTTTCTAGATTTTTTGGAAGCGAATATATCAATGAGATGTTTATAATCGACTGTGGACGATACTTCTTTTTCGATTGATATTAAAGCTAGTTCTGATAGTTTGTCTTGACCTAATTGATTGCGTAAATAGGTTTTTATTAATTTTAACTTGGAAAAGCTTCTTTCCGCACATGCTGATGTCACAGGAATGGTTAGCATTATTCTTAAAGCAATGGTTAGATTAGGAAATGATCCGTAAGTAGTTTTTAAAATATTAAGTGCCTGTAGCGAATTTGTGTCATCGTCAACTAAAGATCGAAAAATAATCAATTCAGAAAATAAATCAAATCCATCTACATCTTTTAAATCGTTATCTGTTAAAATAATTTGCAAATCTTTACAGTGTTTTAATAAGACATCATTTTCCATTGTTTTCAACTTGCCAATTCGTATGAAACTTGCCATGATGTATGATATGTTTTAGATTTAGAATGTACCTAGCTGTGACTTATTAACTATTACTTCAAAAGCTGGGTTATCGATTATATGACATTTCAAATAACCATTTGTTTAATATTATGGTGGTGTGTATTGGCAACATCATAATTTATTCTATTTAATTATGGAAATATGGAATTGAAAATTCAAACTAGTGTAACTAATTTAGGTAAACAATAAATATCACATATCAGTTAGTAGTTAACAGTAATACCTAATTACTTATTGTTTGATTTCAAATTTTCATTTAGTAGTTATTCTGTGTTTTTATATTATTATTAAAAAGTAAATACTTACTACCTTTATTGTACCATTAAATGGTAATATCAATATAATAATAAAAACTAAATATAGGTAACCAAAATAAAGCTTGTCATCAACTAAAACAATCAAGTACATGCACACAGTAGTGACATGATCTTTTGTTATCAGCTGTGCAATTTAATTCTTATGACTTAACTACCACCTATTTATAGAAATACATACTTTTAGCTAAATACACAATGGTAAATTAAAGGTTGACTTCCTCAAACAACCTAACCTATCAAGTAACTTAAGTATCAACCATTACCCACCCACCCTTATTTTCATTTACATAACTGTATAATAATCCCGTTCTTGCTGTCAGTTAATAAATTTAACACGGATATAAGAGAATTATAGGTACCTGGTGAACCATACACATGAAGTATAATCCTTAAATAATATTTTGATACTGTTTAGTATAGTTGTCAGTAGTTACTATACGACTAATATAATAATAATGAAGGCCTGGATTTAAATTTATTAAATAGAAATAAGAATATACATTTTTCTTCTACAATTTACTTAGAAAGATTTTGATTATAAATGTTGATGATTTGTAATATACCTATAGATTCAATGGTTTATTTTTTTTTTTTTTGCATATTTTAATGAAAATTTATATTAACTGCATACATATTGAAAGTTGCATAAATTTTACATATTCTACAATTATAATAAAAATAATAATAACAATCATTATTATTCTATCTCTGTTCATTAAAATAGTCAAATTAACATTTGTAAAAATACCTACTATTAATCAAAAATAATTAATGATAATATATAAGTTATCAACGAATAAAAAAAAATATTGAATTTTCTAGAGATAAATTTATAATTACGTAACTACATTAGATAAAAATATATTATGTACAAATTCTATACATGTAATTGAAAAATTGTATTTTCCACTTATTTTTTTTAATTAACTTTTTTATACAAAATTATTTATATTATGTAATATTTTTAATCAAAACTTTATAGTTTATTAATTTGTAAAATAGAAAATTGTTTTGTATATTTATGATAAGAATCTGCATATTTTATAGATTTTTATTGCATATAAATCTGGGCTCTAATAATAATAAATATATATACCTATGTATAATCAATGAGGGCCTATCTAAATATCAGCAAAGAATAATTTAGTTTAATCTATCTTTGCTAATGTTGAATTAATTAAATAAATAAGCAAACAAATTACAAAAGAACAAAACCTCTGTATACAAATAGAAATTGTCTTTTATATTTCATCTGACCGAGTCAAAATAAGACAATTGACACAAAACACTGCAAATGCTCAGTTAAAAAAAATCAACAAAAAAATGGACGGTCTACATGCAATATACACACACATATATTATATGCATGTTAATAAAAATTTTTATAAATACAAGACAAAAAAAAAACAAATATTAATTTATTTTATTAATTAACATTAATCTATACATAAAAACAGTTAGCTATATAATATACATACATTAAAATCAACAAAAAGTAATAATATTAAAAAAAACTTATAATTTCATGAACTTAAAATAATCTAACATAATATGGCATCGTTCTTATTTTACATCATTAAAAAAGTGAAATATAATATAGATATCATATGAATATGGCAAATTCAGCATTTTTATTTCTTCGTGGTAGAAAATACACCAGCCAATAACCGCTGATATTTCTTTTTTCTACCACCTGCAAACAAAAATATTAATAAAATGAGTTAATATTATAATAATATAATAGTATCATAATTTGATATGAACTCAATTTATTTTCGTTCATATGGGAGATACGCTTAATGTTTATATTGTAAGACCCTAATTTGCTTGCAGTTTTTCAATGGGTTATTAAACATGTTTAATCATAAGAAATTGCATCAAATTGACACCTAAGGTGTCGACTATAATTTGGTTGACTTTTAACTTTTAATTTCATGGTAGAATTTATTTTTTTGAGGATAGTCTTAGATCTTGTGATTTCCATAAGATATAGGAAAATCTAGGGTTAGCATTTATTGATAATGTCTTCACACCTCCAAATTTAGGGTAGATTTTAAATCGAACTTCTCAATTACTTCAAAACTTGTACATTCCATGACATTAAAAAAAATAATACCCTAATACAATCAAATAGATAACACCAAAACACTTACGAAGCAAATGTCAGGTAGACGAATAGCTCAAGTCGTCTTTAAGCCATAGTGGAATGGTAGTGTGCTCTAGCTTGCGCAATAGTTTTACCAACGCTGTGTTGTACGGCATATAATACTCTCGGAGGTACTTGTATGACTCCTCGTCCATGTTGGCATACTGCCGCCCTTTGCCCTTGCCTAGACACTTGTTACCGCCACCTTCCAAAACCTTGCAAAAGAATCCCTTCTTAGCATCATATCTGTAACACACGAGGAAACCATTAGGACAGGTATTAAATTGGAGATAGTTTGGAGCCTGAGCTGTATTATATTATAATATGACTAGAATATGTTATTATATATTATACTTATGGGCACCTGATGTGAGAAGAATAATCAAACGGAGGTGTGATTTTCAAAAACTTTTGAAACTGTTCCAGCACATCCACAGGATTGGACTTTAGCTGATCACCATCAATTATGTGCAGATTATTGTGGTGGAAATAATCTAGCCACCGCTCTATGTGCATTGCATATTTTCCCGGGTTTAAGCACCTGGTAATTGAAATTAAAAATTGAATATTTGATAACTTTTTTTATAACAATATTAAAAACCACCACATTTCAACAATCATCGGTATAATGTTTAATTTAAAAACTGTTATCGAGAGTATTGTTATAACTTATGACTTTTCAATGATCAGCCATAAGCATAATATTTATATTTATAGTGTTGATTTGTCAATTGAGTCATCCATGAATTTTCTAATAAATTATAACAATTATAATTAAAGTGTTAGTTTAAATAAAAATGCTTTAATGAAATATAATTTTATGAGTAAATATAAGTAATTTTAAATAAAACCTTAATAGGTGAGAATTAAGTTGAAGTATTTTATAGTCTTTAAAAAAAGAAATTTGACAATATTAAATAATAATTGAAAAAAAACATTTAAACAAATGTATTATATTGTATGCTATAAAAATAATATCAGCTCAGCGATATACAAGTGAAAACATTGAATTAGAAATTAGCATTGAATGTTCATAATATTATTTTAATGTTTTAAATTTAAATTATAAGATTGTAACACTTTTATCATAATTTATGATAAATATGTAGATGCATATTATCTGTGATTTAATGTTTGTTATTTAATTGATTAGTATTTACTAATTACAAGATAAATATGTAATTAAACAACGAATTTAGAAAAACCTAAAATTAATATATTACAATTTCATAATTTTTATATAGTTACATAGAACTAAATTTATTAGGAACCCCAACTCAAATAAAATTATTATCCTTTGTGAGAACCTAGAACTCGTTTAGTCTCACAAGATCTTCTGAAATAAGTTTAAGACTGTTTGAAAGTTTAAAAAATATGTAATTATTATTATTTGCAATAACCTATTACGAAAGTCCCTCAGTGGTTTTGGCGCGACAGATTCGTTGGCTGTTATCACTTGGTGAAACGAATATTTGAGTGTGTTTGGATCACCATGAGCTTTGGCGTGTTGATACCAGCTGTAAGCTCTTTTGGCCGGTGAGATTAATATGGTCACCTATATACACAGACAATAAAAATTCTCATTCAAGTCCACACAACAAATGGAAAGTTAAAATATCAATATAAACAGGGCTTGATAAAATCATCTGTAGGTACTAAGCACTTAGACCACTAGGTGATCCTAAAGGTCCAACATTTTGATGGTTGTAAATATTAGAAAAATGTCATAGTTTTTCACAATAAAATATAATAAGTATAAAAACATAAAACCAATAGTCAATGTCAATCAATTTTTTTAGTGTATTATAGTTTTTTTTCTAGATTAGTAGGCCCTTGTTGTTGTGCCTTAAGTGCCTAATGATTAATTCAGGCCTGAATTCAAAACTATACATACAAGTTTCACATTGGGTAGTAGTGCCAATACCCGTTTGGGTACAATGTCTGAATCAAAATAGGTGGCGGATTTTTCAAATACAATTTTGTTGTCCACGGAGTCATTTGAAGGGAAAAACTGCATATACCTAGAATCAAATAAATATATTAATATCCATAAGTAAAAAGCAGGTGTTGTGTAAAATGTCACTAACCAATCCAATCCCTTGTAATAGTTGCGGCCATTGAAGAATTGGATTTCTTCAAATGTTTCTTTACTCGGAATGTTTGCTGATATGTTTGGGTGCATTGATAAGAAAGTGTATAATGCCGTGGTGCCAGTCTTCTGAGGTCCAATAACTAGAAACTTGGGAAGATGCTGACAAGATTTTTTGTAAGACCAAATCTTAAGATGGCGTTGGTCCAGACAAGGATTCTAAACAATCAGTAGTCATTGTATAATGTATATAATATAATAATTTTTTTTGTTAGTTAATATTAACTATTTGTTCGTAGGATTGTATAAATAACTCTTATATGTTTCGTTATTTTTAAATTATACAAATTATTTATGTTTAAACTGTACATAGAATTATTAACATTTTACTTATTTAGTAAATAAATAATAGTTTAAATATGAAACACATTTTTATTCAAAAAAATCATGTCATACTAGTAAAACAGAAAGTTTTTTTTTTTTAAATTACATAGTTCATTAAAAATCAGACAATTATTTCCATTGAGCAATGATGCTTTCTGTTTGAGGACAAACACTCAAACAACAATGATTTTTTTTAATTATTTTATTTTATTTTAGAATATGAATATTATTGTATAAGAAGAGAATTGGTAAAATTAAATAATATTTTAAATAACAATGATGATATATATCCACAATTTTTATTTACTATAATGTCATATTATTTTGTTTCTGTATTATTGTGATGAGAAGGTACCTACAAAATATCCTTTTTCAACTGGTTTCTAGAATTTGATATTTGATTTACATTTAAAATTATAGTTATGAGTTTATGATTTGTACAACATACTCCACTACAGATTGGCATAACAGAAAATTAGAATCTTTCCTGTTAGGCTGAAAAACCTTCAATAAGGTATTATGAATACTGATGATAAAAACATTTACAATCATTCATGCCAAAAAGTGTGTACAGCTAAAAATTGTAATATTAATACTTATCAATAACTAACATTTTAATATAAGAATCTTCTAACATTTCTATCAACTTAGGTAATTCTTCAAGTTTAAACTACCTATTATATTAAATTGCTGTATTTAACTACCTATAGTCTATACAATAATAAGTATTAAATACATTTTTACTGTGTTCATTGCTTAATTATTTAGGACAAAATGTACAATGGAATAATAAAAAAGAAAGAGTATCTACACTCCATGCAAATACATCAGTACATGTGTATGTCTAGCCACTATTGGTTTTAGTCGATATAAGAAGTAATAAATTATTAATAAAATTATAAATTATGAATATATCATGATTTTGTTTAGAATCTAAAAAGTATAATTAGGTTGCTATGATAACAATTATATTATTATAAATCGCTGTTTGCTAAGAACATTAATTTAAAATAACTTAATAATATTAATTTCATCTTTTTTATTGGTTAGTTGATATGAAAACTAAAATATGTTGGACAGAAAAATATATAATATTTTACGTTCCTGGCTTCAACATGATAACATAATGGTAATCCTCTCAGTGTTGCATAAATTTATAGAATGATCACATCCATAAACATATATGTATTAAATTATTGATATATAAGTACCGAAGAATATATATTTTTATTCAAAAAAGAAAATGAAAGAAATCATAAACTAAACTAGGCCACTTAGATTTATATATCCCTAATATCACTAAATAGTCCTCTAGCACACACTAATAACTGAATGTAGATGAAGAAGTAGTAACCTACAGAAGAAAAAAAATGTTTTCCCTTATTGATCATAATTTTCAATTATTGTATAAAGTAATAAAAATAACTTACACACAATTTCAGTTATTAAAATGTTAAATATGTGTTGGTAAAAAATGTCTGTATATCATGATATAAACAGGAAAATAAATGCAATAATAACATAATAACTATGTATTAAAATAATGTAAAACAAGTATTATATATAATTGAAAATAATTCAAAAGAGAATAAGTGATAAATGTCAAAACTAGTCATTGTATTAAGAGATTAAAATGATTGAATTTAAATATTATCTTTTAAGTTTTAGAGTATCCACTTATAATAATTATAAAAATGTTGGACAAAATTACTATAATCTCTCTGTATTTAAAATAGAATTACCGAAATTCCATAACATATAGGGAAGAATTTTATCCTAGTCATAGAGTTTTTATTGCTTGGATAACATTAATACAATTAAAGTTATGAGTTAAAGAAAATTAGGTTTTTTTTTCATTTTATTATTAAAAATTATTGGTCAGTACTACAAAAAAAAAAAAAAAAACACTGAATCAGATACAATTTTTCCCTCTGTGTTGAGAAATTTTGATAATTCTACTTTAAGTACAAAGGAAATATAGAAATGTTGTCCCGTGCTAAACAGTTTTTGCTATGTTGTACATTTGTAAAACAGAAACAAGACATGTAGGTGTGCGTCCTCTTAATAAGTATGATCAATGATAAGAGTATACTTTTCTTTTAAGGGGCAATATAATATTTATATAATATATAACCAAATATAAGGTCATGCTAATATCATATTATGTATATATTTTATCTTATACAATGCAATAGACATATTATACAAGATGGTGTACAAGGAAAAACTAGGATGAAAACAAAGATCATGTTGAGCATACTTCTTATTCCTTATACTATAATGATAAAGACATAGAAATACAGAGACAGTTATAAGCAATAATACACACATACATATACATAATATATTGCAATAAACTTACACCCCAAACTGGATCAATTTCTTCTGGATACATCTTAAAATATTTGTCTGCCAGTTCCTGAGGTCCTGATGATACCAATTTTAAATTTGTCCAGCACCTAATGAACTGGAATACCGATTCGAAGGTGTATAATGCTAGTCGGTCACTGCCGTAATTGGACATGTGGCTCATGAATACGTTGATCTAGAAAACATGGTTGGTTTTATTACAATTATTATTATTTTTACCATTTGCTGCACATTGTGTAAACTACGAGCAACCAAATTTACTAATTTAATAAATAATATACACTAAAAATTAATTTGTTAACATTTTTGTAGGTCAAATTTGGATATATATTTGATAATTTGCAGAAAACCATATAGGCAATATAATTAACATACTTCTAATTGTTAGAATCTTTTTTTTATAAATTGTATCATGAGATTTACAAAACAGACAGTAACTAATTTTGTACTAAATAATTTTGTGTTGTATCTTATGGTTCACATTTAATAATTCATGAAATTTTAATAATTTTAATAAGAAAATAAGGTAACACAATTGGCGATGATCAGATTCTCTCAAAATGTATATTGAAATAAAATTGATTATAAAATATCCCTGTAGTGAAGTTGTGAGTGATTCTTATTACACTTACAGGGTTGTACACAATAGTTTGAAACAGTTCTCCACCCATTATGGATTCGTCCAATTTTTTGCGTCCTCCAGGGTACCGGTCAACATAGATGGTGTGAGTGAACAAGCCACAAGTCTGCCTAGGCAACACCTAAAAACAAAATAGAATCAATTAGTATTATTTCCATAGTATTATAAATGATACCAAATTGTCATCCATATACAATAATATAGTACACAGAATTAACGGTAGAGTAAGAATTAACAATGTTAGATTTTTCTACAAACAAAATGCTGAAAGATACAGGACGACAAAATTAAGGTTTGATTGCTTTTACAAAAAAGTTACGATAAAACTACGAATACTGGTGAAATCTAGGACTCACTGGTAAACATTTTTTTTTCTATTTACAAAACTGATCAAGTTAGAGTAAGTCAAAATTTGGATTTATGCATAAGACGTGTCTAATGCAATTTTCATTTGTAACCACTGGAAATAAAACATATGTGCCAAATAAATGTTTAATTTACTTTATCTGTTTACAACTAATAATTTATTAATACTGTAGGTCACTTCAATGAGTATCTCGAATATGTAATGAATTTTGTTTAGTAATCTGCTGTAATAAGATTACAATCATAGGCGTTGCCAAGGGGTGTGCAGGGACATACCACAGCATAGATGGCACCCCATAAACGCACAGAAAATTTAGTGAGGAGTTCAAACGTCGTATGACATTGTGATTGGCAATGTATATAATTATTATTGTGATGTAATATTATGAATATAATAAAGTATAGTATACTATACTCAATTAATATTCAGTTTTTATTTTATTATTAACTATTTTTACAGTAGAATTTTGTGTTATTTTACAATAGCTCTAATAACGATAAGATAATCAGATAATAATAATCAAATAATAAAATAAGTATGAAATTAAACATTATTTTTAGCATATTAAGGATTTCATCTACTGAATTAATTAAATGAATAACAAAATACTTACAATGATAATAGCAATAACTGCAGGTTAGGTTAGTTTAACTTTTTTTTTTTAGAAAATTAACACAGTATTACACAATGCAATAGGTAAAATAGATAACTAACATAACACTATATATATGTCGCATCCACTTAGTGTAATTGTATTTTTCATGAAATGGATATCCATTTCATGAACTACGATCATATCGTGTAAGTCAAATTTTAGTTCATGAAATGCGACATATATTTTATCCATTTCATGAAATGAAAACTCTTATTTTACACTTTGTGTAATATTTTAAATTAATTACATCAATAATAGCTAATTTTTCGTGAAATTGAAATTTTTAAATACTACATATTATATTAAACTCTTATTTGTTATGAAAAAATAAAATCAGTTTAAATTAAGTTTATTTTTAATCTATTACATTATTATAATTATTTAAAATAAAAATAAATTATATATTATATATTTATAAATAATTATAAGAATCATCATAATAATATTATTTATATAAATAATAAATTATTACTTATTTTTACAAATATTAGTGTTATGGCAACGACTGTTACACTTTACAGAAGCTTTAAAACAAGCACATCGTTTTGATTCACATTGGTGTTTACAAGTACAACTTAAAAAACCTTGTCCCCCAGAAATATGAGAAACTGTTTCACATAATGTGAGTTCTTTATCATTATTAACTTCAGTAGTTTTAAAAAAATTAGATGTCGCGGGTTTCAAACTTGCTGAATTTTACCACCCTTTTACTAAACCATATTGAGTTCCGAATTGGTGAAGTTTATGTTTGTTCTGATTGACAATAACTGCAATTACATTTTTTTAACTGTGGTTGAATTTAGAGATTTTAGAATTTTTTTAAATTTAAAGATTCCAATTTCACAAAAAGTTATCTGTTGATGTAATTAATTAAAAATATTACACAAAGTGTAAAATAAGAGTTTTCATTTCATGAAATGGATAAAATATATGCCCATTTCATGAACTAAAATTTGACTTACACGATATGATCGTAGTTCATGAAATGGATATCAATTTCATGAAAAATACGATTACACTAAGTGTAATATAAAACATAAAATAACATGAAATACAAGATGAGGGAAATCATCTAGCGATGGTACCCTCCAGTAATTAATTTTTTTTATACATTAATTTAATAGGTCACGGCACCAGTTTCTTTTGAGTCAGCGCGGTGGATTGTCAGGAAGAGTAAGTGATGCTAGGTGAGTTTAGAGTGAAATCTGTTATAGTACAATTTAGCTAGTTGGTCAACTGTTGGCATTCTTAGATCTTTGTGCAGGATTTAATTTGTTACGTATCAAGGGGCCGAGGCTATTAACCTCCTATTGATGAATTGGGAAGCTTGGATAGTGCGGACTAGGGAAGGTTTGGCACCCAGATTTGCATACCGTACGCCCAAATAGGTCTAAGTAGAGATTTGTATAATGTGGACTTAGTGTGTATTGATAGTTTAGATTTGAGAATCGGTCTAAATAGATGAACGCGGTTGTTAAGGATTTTACGTTTGGCCTTTAAATGCGGTTTCCATGACAATCTTTTGTCAAGTAAAATTCCCAAATATTTTACCTGCTTCGATGTAGGAATCTCGACTCCTTGAAGTTGAAGCGAGGAGAGGTTGTTTTTTCGTAATGTTAATGGTACATGGAAAGATTTATCAGGATTTATTAAAATTCTCCACTTGGTTGCCCAGGTGTTTATTAAATTGAGGTGATTTTGGAGATAATTTGAAGATATAATGGGGTCTGGATTGGAAGAGAGTATAGCTGTATCATCTCCATACGTTGGTATGGTCGTGTTTGTAGTTTTTGGAATATCTGATGTATATATATTAAATAAATCGGGCGATAAGTCACTTCCTTGTGGAACACCAGTAGAGATTAAAAAGTAGGAGGATATTGAGTCACCTTGTCGAATTTCAAATGTACGACCATGGAGGTAAGATTGGATTATTAGATAGTAGGAGGAATAATTTTAACTTGTATAGAAGGCCATCAAGCAAAACTCTATCGAAGGCTTGGGCCACATCTAGAAAAACTCCTGGGCAGTATTCATTATTTTCAAATGAAGTTTGATGGTAAGAGGGTGAAGAATAATTTACAATCTATTCTCACACTTATCAAAAAAAAAAAAAAAATTAACCCAAATCGGTCGAGCCGCTACAGAGAAGTTTTTTTACAAACACTGGAACACGAGAATTTTGTATATAGGATTTATTACGAAAAACTACAATGGTTCAGGTCTTAAAAAAATTATTGAACAACAACTGAATTATAAAAATTTATTGAACAATAAACCTCCTAAGACGAGATATTTTTTAAAATTGAAACTTATTTAAAATCCAACCAAACGTGAAACAAAAATACCTAACATAAGAAAATACAAAAATCCATCTTCAATACAAGTTAACAACCAGGAGATTCAATGGAACAACAAAAAGAACTCAGAAAAACTTCTGGGACTTAAAATGAAAAATTATGCTGGGAAAACATACAGACAAAAAATTTTTACAAGGATACACACTAGATTGAAAATACATTACCCATTATTAAACCACAGTTCAACTCTATAGATGAAATGCTTCCTACTATACATAGCACAAATAAGACCGCAAACCACAATTGTATAATACGTTGACTCACAAAAAAAAATTTTAAAAACTATAAACCCTTCAAAATAAATGTTAAAGAATAGTCATCAAGACTAAATAAACAACTACATAATGATACGGGTTTAATATCAACGTGGATGACGCAGCAGTATAAAAATTTCCCTGAAAACTTCACAAAGCCAAAGGAACACTCTCCATCGTAAAACTGGGAAATGATTTAACAAACTATGTAAGATTAAAATCTAGACATCCACAAGATACTCTACTTGAAGTCTACTCAGACTCAAAAACTAACTAAAATGTATTGTTAACTTATTTGTAAACTATAAATTAACATTGTAAAAATACTTAGTGTATAGAAATAATTATATAAATAACTAAAAAAAAAAATTATTTTTATTTTTATGTTACAGAAGACAAAACCATAAGAAAATAGTCATTAAGGTATGAATATTACAATATATGATTTATTTAAAGAAATTATAGTGTATGTTATTATATATTGGATCGACAATAACCAAGTTTGGTCATTTACAATTATAGATGTATTAATAACAACTCATGACCCATGTAGAAGAGTTGTGACATGTACATTATTTATTGGTAAAATGGACAAGAACTATACAGTCATAATGCCAGGGGGAGCGTGAGAATCGTTTGATATCTTGGGTATTCATGAACGAGGTTTCTTACAGTCCAAGTGGGAAATTAATAATTAACACATTAACGAGAAAATATACTACATATACTAATTATCATTATAAATTGGGATTGATGACTTGATTGTTTTAATTAAATAATGGTCAGCGCATTGAGTCTACATTTAATTCAATAAAATCAATGTAGTGTGCAGGTTAAAAATAATTATTATTATTCAAACAATGTTGTATGTGCCAACACATTTTTGAAATTAAAGATAGTTTTCAGCAAATTCAATAATTATCGAATGAATAATAATAGACAGTAACTAAACGATCATTATTTTCAATGTATTTTCTAATTAGAATATAATGTGGAAACTTTAAGGAGATTCAACACCGCAATATTTGTTTAATACACATGCGGCACAGGATTTTAGCCGTTTTCTTTGCCTAACGTACCGATTGATATAGTGCAGCGATAAGAATTCTGAAAACAGATTTGAAATTGTTTCAAGTCTACTTGAGATCGACTTCCTTACATTTTTGATTTTAACTTATCCAAAAATAGAAATATGATAATATTTAATAACTCCTTTTAGATTCTGAACGAAGTGAGGAATGTATTGATTTTACAATGATGTATGTTTTTTTTGTGTCTGTCATCACGTTTTGGAGTAAAAATAATGCTTTGATTTTTGACTTCAGTCCCTCTTTGAAAAGGGAAATTCATCTAGTTGGTACTTTGGGGGGACAAGAGTAGGTTTTAAAAGTGTCAGGAAAAACCCTAAAAAGTAACGAAAACGCAGGAATTTCTATGCATAATCAGTTTTTGACAAAATCGATTTTTTATTTTGCTATTACTCAAAAACAAATCATTGTAAATACTTGAAATTCGCACAAAATGTTTATATTAGCGTAATATATTCACGATTAAATTTTTAAAACATTTTAAATTTTTTAAAGCTAATTATAGGAATTTTAAGTTCAAATGTTAATGAAGTATGTCAAAATCGCGACAATTTGCAAGTATATTGCATGGATATTATGAAGTTGAAAATTCATAAAATGTTTGTGATTTATACCTAAGCTTGAAAATCTAACACAAGGTTCTCTATAATTTTTTCTTCCAATAACTGTAAAAAAATACTCTAGAGTCAATCTAGAAAACATTTTGTGATCGTATAAAAAAAAAATTATAATTTAAATATAGGTAATAATAGACTGACAAATCATCTCCGTTCACAATCGTTTTTCGTATACAATGATACCTGTCATTATATTCAAATTTAACACATCCATTATAGTGACCTACTCTCCATCACTACTATACAACAGAGCGATACCCACTTCCCAACTTTTTTTTTTAATATAATATTTTTGGTATTTTATTTTATTTATTTATTTATTTATTTTTATTTTTTTTTTTTGGGGGGGGGGGGGGTATATTAAGTTGTGGGGAAGTCGATCCCAAATAATCTTAATAACAAATTCATATCAATTTTTAGAATTCTTATAGCTTCATTAGATCAATTGATAATTTTGGCAAAGAGCAAATCATCTAAAATATTACATCACGCGTGTGTTAGGCATAAAACAGAAAATAACGATATCAAATCCCCGTACTTCATACATAATAACATGATAACAATTAAAACTTTCTGAAGTATGTGTAATTTACCACCGCTTTATTTAATTATATATGAGTAAAACTCAAGAGAAAAATACACACAATTAGAAAATTATGATGGACTTTCACTAATACTGTTTCATTAATCTTAGATTTATCAAATCTCGTTTGTAAAATTCCAAAGTTGAACTACAAAATAATTCGGGGTTTGACCAAACTATTTTGTGTATTCTAGGTTTTACTAAAATCAATCTGTAAGTAGCCAAAATTCGGACATTGTTCGGCAGTAGTAGATTTCACTGCTATTCGTACTTTTATCGTAATAGGTATATATACAATATACATATAATAACAAGTTGTAAGTTAGAGCTGGATTGCACTCGCCTTGATGCCTCGATGAATGAATCCTCTCCTCAACCTGGCGGGCCTCAGGTGCGGATATTCTTCAGTCGAAGTTACTCGAATGTTCCACACCTTTTTCCAAACGGTATATAGCAGTTCGTGTACCGGGTAAACGCCGGAATGGTGGGGCGCCACTGAGTAACTGGAGTTAGTCGGTATCCCATGTGCCTGTGATATGATAATTAATTAATTATTTTTTTTGTCTTTGATTTTTTTTTTTTTTTAGATTTATTATTAGTCACGTATATACTTATAGACACAGTACCTTCAAGATTAATATGTTTTTTCAAGCATTTAGTTAATAACTTATACGAATCTATAATTAATTATATAAACCACACATAGCAATATGTAATATTATAGCGGCTATACCAATGACTACTCACCTCGGCAAACGCCTTATTCAACGACATCTCGTACTCCAGATGCGTTTCATTGTTGTACAGATGTGGTTGCATGTGATTCCACATATGACAAAACCAGTTGAACTTATCTACATTTTCTAATAATCGTAATTATTTTTTAATGATATATAATATTAGATAAATAGAAACGTTTACAAAATATTGTAGAAATTAAGTAAACAGTAATGAAGCTCACCTAATATCGTATCGTCTCCTTCGTTTTCCTCCCATGTGCCCTTATGGAAGTATTTTCCCGAGAACCCCAAGTTAAATTTAAATCCTGGCACAATCTGGCGTATCCGATCTTGAGTCTTAATCAAGTCCTAATTAAAAGACAAACAAGTGAATTACAAAAATGGTACATAATTTTTATGATAAAATGTCAAATAATGGTAGATATTATTATTTTAACGTAATAGGCCATATTAGTCTCATTATTGGTTAAAATGTTTTTACATAGATTTATGTAGGGTAATCAATAATCATAACATTATAAATTATAAAATATTTTATTATATTATGTATGTTATAAAAAATTATTTATTATGATTAAATTATAATCACACATTTGCACAGTAATATCATGTTGGAAGGGTCTTAGGTATGAGACCACTAACGGTTAGTATGTGGTGTTGATCGCATTTCACAAATTTGGACAAAGTTTTGTAATTAAGTGGATATCACCACTTTTTTCTTTCTTTAGCCGACGCTCAAAATAGACATAACATATTTACGCAGAATTATTTCATTTTTTAAGTTTTTAAAGGGGGCTTAAAGTAAAATCACCCATTACAAAAATGATAGAAATAAAGAATAATATTTTTAAGAATATGACATATAAATGTGTCTAAATATTCCTTCAAGACAATTTAAACACAATTTAAATTAACTTTTTTTTTATTTTAAAAGTAGGATACAAAGTCTAATAGTAATAAAATATAAACCAGTTTAATATACCCTCAATAATAATAGCTTCTTCTAATTTTTGTAATAGGTGATTTTACTCTACTCACAAATAAAAAATAAATAAAACGATTTTAGGTAAATGCGTTTTATCTACATAATGTTGCGTGTGGGTCTAAGAAAATAAACAAATAAACATTGCATTAAAAGTTTATTAGTTCGAAAAAGTTTTTAATTTAACGAATAAATTTAATTAAATGTATGGATTATATTATGAATGAAACAAAAGATAATACATGTACAAAGTAAGTATCATTATATTTTTGTATTGTCGACAATAATTTAGATGTATCTGCAGTGTTTTCGGGGGAGGGGAAGGGTTTGATACATGACTAATTCTCTGACTTAGTTTACCCTGACAAATTCTGAATTCTTATTCTGAATGTCTAACTAAATAACAGACAGGGGTCACTTCGATATTATTAAGAATGAATTATGAAATAAAGGGAGGAGTGATTGTATACATTATAACACGTAAGAGAGTATACAAAAAAATCTAACGTGCACGTCATCCTTCCACATTCGTATGCCGCTCTCGCCAACAAATATATCGTCGATGTCCACGAGCACCTGTCGCTCGAGCGATATGCTTAGCAATCCCTTGCTGAGGTACGACAGCGAGTCAAGGAACAACAACCGGTGCAGCCAGAAGTTAAGCCCGTTGCCGAACAACACCCTCGATATTCCGTCGTACATGCCATGGTCCTGCATGACCGTGGAAAGCGGAACGTACTCAGTCCGTCCACCGCTGCTGTTGCTGCCCCAGGCCACTGGTTCATATGTCGTATGATTGGCCGTGAACACGGACCAATCGTCGCCCGGCAGTGGCCCTTGGTATACGCCGCCTGCTCGAGCAACCCTCAATACCGGCGATGCCGAGTTCAACATGGCATCCTATAAACCACAAAGCATAATAAATTATTTGGATTTTGTATCTTATCTTAAGGAAAGTAAAAACTGATAAAGGTACACGGTCACCGTAACAGAATATCCGATAGATACACTTGAATTTTTAATTTCAGTTTTGGCAGAATATTTTTCAGAAATTTTCAATTCATAAAAATCAAATTTCGAACGATTAGGTAGTTATATAGTTACCTACAATTATTTTAATTTTCTGTGAGTGAAGTAGAGAAACAACAATTAGCAATGGTATCCCAATAATTATATTGTTTGTTTTGTTTGCTTAATAAATATTATTATTATTGTACCTATTATAATAAATAATAAATATTAAATATAATTATAAAATTAAATATAAAATTATATCTATCATATCCAATAATGTTATAATCCATTATCCAACTTTAAATAGTTATGCAGTTTTAAATTACAACTATTATTGTTCGAAGTTTAATTTTTGTACCTATAGACGCGCGTCTATAGATCGGTAGGTATCGAATTCGAAGTACTCCTAAGATTGTTCAGCTTTTGTATATGAATGAAAAATGAATGTTATCATTCAAAAAAGTAAAACATTTAAAAAGATAAGAGTAAACAGTTGTTAAAACTTTAATTCTTTTCAAAAGTTTATTTTGTAATGTCATCAATTAATGTAATTTTAAAAAAAGTTTTAGAAATTATAAGTATTTTTTTTTTTTCATAAAAGAATCAATGTACAAACGAAAGATACATTTCAATGAACTGTTTTTAAAATTTCACAAAACATAATGCATCAACATTCAACGTATAATAAACGTAAACATATAAAGTTGTCTAATAGGATAGTAAACAACTGCACTACATAGAAAGAGAACACGGTTAACGGGTTGACTGTATTAGTACAGCTTTCATTAATCGTTAGACGATAACCATAGGGCGTAAATGAAATAAAAGATCCATCAAAATCAGCAGATAACAAAAGTTTCAAATTAGAACTAATTATATGATGTACACAATACGAAATAATGAACGCCGCTGCTCGCGTCGAGTCATATATACGGGGCTACGGTCTACTACACCTACTACTCTATTTAGGTACTAAATCGATATACGTGATTTACTATTAAAGTAAGTCAATAACGAAAAAAACGTTTATTAAAAAACAGGTCAAAATGCAAAAAAATATTCCAAAAACCAAAAATATCATTAAAAATCGGTAAATATATATTCGTATTTTCATTTTCAATTCTCTGAATTATAAAACAAACTTTAAGCTTATTCTAGGTCTTTAAGCATTTTATAAGAAATACGAACATTTTATAAAATCCTAATCATCTTTATCACCTATATTATATTAATATAATGTGTATTATGTACCTATAACAAGAACTATAACGTACCTTCAAGGTATAATAGGAATATGATTTTTACGTTTCAAGTTATTAGTGCAGAATAATTTTTATTTTAACGCGGTCAATAGGTGTGGGGGGGAGGGTTGAAGCACTCTTATCCTATCCCTCCCCTGGGTATGCCAATATGGTTAATAGCCCGAGCAGTTTTCAACTACGCGAAACTTGGTATTCAATAAACAACGAAGTAATGCTCTTGCCAAAGAAAAATGTATAAATTATATTAATGTAATTCGATAATATTATCAAGGACTTTTATTCAAATATACAAACCCTGAGAGATAGTTTCGTGTGCAAGTATAGCGGAAATCCTTTGACCTTGACGCCGGTCATTTGGCGGTTGGATGGCGGGAAAAATCCCAATATGCCGACCCCGTATTCCCTACAGTATTTGTCCAACAGCTCTCGGTTCCATTTGTCCATGTTCAGGTACCGATGATAATTCTCGAACACGATGACGGAATATCGGCCTTTGTCAAAATTCGTCAGTGCCGGTAACGATTTGCCAGCCACTTCCATTTTATATCTGAAACAGTGATACATAACATATTATAATACATATTGTGTGAACGTAATACGATTTAAATAGGTATATTATATATTATTATATAAATTATATAATATGATATGCCTACTCAAATTAAAAAGATCGTAAAAGGACCGCCGCTACGTATTATACTTCTGATGCACTTTGTCGGCGTGATACAGACCGGCCATTCCCGCACAACCATTATACACATATCATATTAAAGGTACCTACATATGGTCCATTATGTCGTACAATATAATCTATATATGATGGATTATTATATAGGTATAAGGTCGACGATATGAAATTAACGAGTGTGTAATGTGTACAATAATAATAGGTAAGGTAATGTATATTATATCGAAGAAGAAGAATGTGCACTATATATGTGTATTTATTGTTATGTTTACGAGCGAGTCAAGTTTCACCACCACGCACGTGTGAGCGAGAGAAAAAAACAATAAGCAGGTGAGAGATGAGTGCTCGCGAGAGACTGAAAATAGAGAGGGAAGGAGGGATAAAGAGAGAGAGAGTGACGGACTGCAGAGAGACGACTCATATAATCCATTGCCGGGCGCCAAATGCATTAAATATTATATTATTGCATACCCGTCTTGCGCCACTCTCCTCGATAGAAATATTGTAGTTTTCTTTTTATTATTTTTGTTGTTACCTCTGTCTCAAAATAGATCTCCGATTCATTATGGTGTGATAATTTCGGCACACACATTTGACAAAACGCCGGCACTACGGCCGACAGAAAAAGGACCGCATATTATGTATACAAAAAGGTTCTTACATTTCTCGCACGCTGTCACGTTTTTCTAAATAACTTAAAAACCCTTAATGGACGGTTGAACACCCTAACAATTGGTAAGTAGGTATCCACCAAAATGCCACAAGTCATGTGAGATTCGAAAAAAACCATGCTGTTAACTGCATGTAGGTACCGGCCTATTATTGCTATTGAATATTGTTCATAATTTTTTTTTAGTTTTCATTTAAAAATTTTAAATTATATATCTTGAAATAAATGATATTGGATTGGTCTACGTTTTACTGGTTTAAGAAAAATCGCATGAAAAATATTAAATTCATAATGATTAAAAAAAATTATTTAAATAATAGCATCTAAACATTCGAAATTAAATTGTAATTAGCATATATAATAAAAGTACTTCATATTTTTATAACACGGCTGAGTCTTTCATTCCTTATATATTATAATTACTGTAGCCCAAAGGCACCAACGTCCATCATAATTAGCACTCTCGTATCAAAACTTCTGCGGGACGGTGGTTTTCATCTAGACACTAGACCATAGATATTCCAACCACGTTATACATATATATTATATGCGCTCGAAAACTGCACGCAAATCGTTATTATCAAACAGAGATGACGGCGACGGATTTCTTTTTATTAAAGTTGCCGTGCTGCAGCACACGCCATATATAATAGCATGTACGCGTGTACGATGACCACAACAAGTGTACAGTTTTTAGAAATAGTTTTGTCTCCGATCATGTAACATTACTTCCAACTGAAATCTAATACGATGCGACATGATACGATGTCCCGTGCGCGTTATTTGCCCCGGTCCAGATTTAATGAAATAAGTTTTCGCAACATCATAATATACATACGACATTATTACACGACGTATATACGATATGTGTATAATACTAGATGACAGTCGCAAGTGCCGAGGTTAAGTCCCAGCGACGTGTATTCGAGCGAAAAAGAAAAACGTCAATATATAATATTGTATACGTCACATTAATAAAATACAAGCGTAGATGCCTATAATACCCAATATATAGGTATATATATATAGAATTTGAACGAGTCTCAGTTATTATAATGTTTATATTAAGGAAATGCTTAGAAATGGTTTTACAATAATATGAAGTATACATATATTATGTATAATATTGAAATTAATATTTATTATGCTTCGACCATTTAAAAAAATTATATCGTTAGATTAATATTAATCATTAAAGTGTTGAAGTGTTGAAGTCACCATCATATAGCCTCCATAATTATAGTCCAAACCCATTATTATGGACGTATTATTCTTAGTACAGCAAGTTAAATAATTCAAAAAATAATGAAATCATCAGTAAACATTCATAAAAAAAAAAAATGAAAGTCGATTATAAAATTATGGACTTTTTAATCCAATATCATTGTTAACCATATACTATTAATAATATTATGTTGTAACATGTAATAATATTCGAAAAATAATTATTATGTCATACGTAATAATTGACATATTATTAAATAATAAATACGAGTATAAAAGCCTAAAGTTATATCTTTTAATCCACTGTGTCAGTATGTGAATTATATAATATTATAGGTATGTATTCTATAACATAATTTCAAAGCATATGATTTCGAAATTACTTCCGTTATTCGTCATTTCGTAGCGTTCATAAACACTAGTTTTGAACAATATTTTGGGACAAAACATTTTTTTTTTAAACTATTATCATCTATATTACTGGAGCATAAATAAAAAAATAATTATAGGTGCGAATAGTTCCGGGGAGGTAACACTGTTTGCAATTTAATTTGATCCAAAATGAATGTCAATTGTATTATTATAAGTATAATTAATTAGATCTATTCAAATGTGTACCAATTATAAATTCAGGCACGAAAAATCCATGTCTCGGACAATAGTAACATATTACCAGCTGGGTATTAAAAACAATTTTATTGTAGGTTCCTATACGGTGTCACCTACATAATAGATTTGCCAGAACAATCGAATTTAACCTGCAGGACAATGCTGTATAAAAAATGACACATGTCCATTACATTGAAATGTGATTATACGAATGATCAATAATATTTATATTAAAAATAATTATCCAATATTGATGGAGTGATCAAATATTGTAAGTTAAAAACAACATGTGTTATTTACTATATATATTAATTTAATATTTTTTTGAGTATTTGAAACGAAGATAATTTTTTGTAAATAATAAATTGCAATTTTACGTTATCAAATGATATTAATATTTAATAAATAACCTATAAGAGATACAATTTTCGGATCACAACAAATAATAGCGAATACAGCTTAAATTATTCGCTGCTTTTTGAGTCGAAAACAAACGAAATGCATTAGTGGTGAGCGTTATGGACCATCATAAATTCATTAACATACGTAGGTATACAATCAGTAATAAATTATGCCTATTGCCTATACGAGAATTAAAATAATAATAATAATATTATTATAATAATTTCGTACGTGAATTTTGTGTTTATATATATAATAGAAAAATGACTAATTACACTACCAAGACACCAACCTTATATAAAAATATGTCTACGAATAGTTTTTTTAAATTTTTTAATCGTTTCATTACCTTTTGTTTTTGACTACTGTAATACCTATTATAATAATGATTATAGTAAATATTAGCTGATCCCGTGCACTTCAGTTGTTCAGAATCTTCAATCTTAAAATACTTGTACACAAACTTAAAATGTGAATTTTGGAAAATACTTTTTTAGTTCACACTAACATAGTGGTAGAGGTAGGTACTGTGAAAATTTCAGCCACAAGCTATTATTGTCTAGACTCTATGTTGATCAAACAATGAATCTGCTGTCAGGACATGTTCGATTACATTATATTATAGCATTTATTATAGCCAGCCCAACCAGCGTTGCACAAGTGACTAGCTTGTGATAATGAAAGTAGTGCAGCCCGATTAGAAACAAAATCAGAATCGAACGGATTAAATCCGAAAATCAGGATAAAACTAATTGATCAACATATTTCTCAGCACAATTAAATACGTAAGTGTATAAATTTAAACTCTTAAGTTGCAAAGTCATACCAAGTTTGTCGATTTTACTTAATCCAACCTACGGCGGATTGGATACAATGTGAAATCTAGTGGTTTTTGATATAACTGTATTGGTGTATCTCGGTTTTGGTTTAACCTAGTTCAGATAGTACCATACCAGAAAACATCTCTACTCAATAACTTCCCAAAGTTTCATCGCGATCAGATATTTGTTCTCTTTTATAACATACACAGAATATTAAAAATCGTATACACAATATCCATGATGTATAACATTCATTTCGTTCAATTTTGTTCATACAAGTTTTTGAAGTGACTGAAGACCGCCACGAAAGTTTCCTGGCGATCTTATGAATAGTGCAAAGTGCATTAAAGGATACATATATACATTCGTTTTTATAATATAATAGCTAATCCCATGCATTTCGTTGTCCATTAAAAATGAGAATTCTAAATGAACACTATGTTTTATATTATATGTAATAAATTATTCTGTCCAATTCATTGAAAAATATTTGAATACATAATTTTATTTTGTTTTTTTTCTAATGCATACACAAATAAATCAGATGGTTTTCCGGCGCATGAGCAGGTCACTTATAGCTATCTGTGTGAGAAGCATGGATATTCCAAATTCAGTTCACACACTTTTAGCGAATGTCCTTGTGCTTTATTGGTGTGGCCATTGAAAGATGAATAGCACCGGATATTGCAAACGCTTGAATTCGAATGGCATATCTGTTGAAAATTTGAAATCATTGAAGGGATGCATGGTAACAGTAGATCTTCGCAATTAAGATTTCTGTATACAATTGTAGCTTCTATGATGTAGAGTTCATCAAATTTTTCACCAAAAGCCTAGTGCCATTGAAGAGTAGTGGCGGTATTTATGTTTCGTAGAAGAATGATGGAAACGCCAATTTTCAATGTTAAAACGTGCTATGACATGCCTGGCGAATCAAGTGAATTTAAGAATTCAATTGAATAAATCACAACTTTGTTGTATCGATGATAGACTTGTACGGCGTTGTGTCACCTAGAATTTCGTATTGAATGCTGATATTGAACAAAATATGTTTTTATTTTAGTTAAAAACTTATTATTTATTATTTTATCGGACTAATTTTGCTAAAATAATAAAGATTTCCATTTTCACTTTTATATATAAGTCAGAAAATATAAATTAATTAGTACCTATAAGTGCAACTCATCCACCTTAGTTCTGAAACCAATAGCAACTTTGCAATAAACAAATAATATTTAATATTTAGTGTATAAAGATGGCGACAATATTGTATTTTTTAGTAGGGTCATCCTCTTACTCCGCAACTTTATTGGACTAAATTTATGCCAATAATCTGCTCCCAAATGTACTCAGTCATTTAAAAAAGAATCAAGATAGTCAGATGAGTGGTTCCTGAGAAGATTTTCATTTCACATTTAAATATATATACGGGGTGATTTATGAAGCGTAAAACACTCATTATTTCAAAAAGTGTAAATTTTTTTGAAAATATAATTTTACATAGCTTCAAGTCGTTTACTAAACAACGTTTCTATAGTAAAAATTATATTTTTAACAATTTTTTTATCCCTATAATGTTTTAAGTATTTTACTTTTTTGAATGACAACATATAGTTTTAATTTGATATTCCAAACCAGAATATTTTTCTAAGTAATTTGATAATTGAATTTAGGGCAAGTAGTTTACGAAATACAGGTATTTAAAGCTTAGATGAGCGGAGTAGAGTGGTACGAGGTTACCCCGCGACATATTTGCCCACTACTCCGCTCATCCAAACTTTAAATATTTATAAGTCATAAACTACTTGCCCTAAATTCAATTTTTATGTATCTGTTGCATATTCAGCATTTATATTATATGATATTGGAATATAAAATTAAAACTACATGTTGTCATTCAAAAAAGTAAAACACTTAAAAAATTATAGGGATAAAAAAATGTTTTAATAAAAACATGGTTTTGTAAACGACTTGAAGCTATGTAAAATTATATTTTCAAAAACATTTACACTTTTGGAAATAATGAGTGTTTTACGCTCCATGAATCATCCTGTATAGAATATATATATATGTACACACTAAATAAACACACATGACACTGTTGTTATTCAAAATAGGAAAAATTATAATAATATGATAAGATCTTTGCTGAAATTAGCGTGCCTATGATTGAAATTACATAATGTTAATCCTATAATCTGGTTGTTCTCATTGATCGATCAAACAGTATTGCCTCCGTCATTTAGCGAGTAATGGGCGAAAAATTAGTAATAGGAATACTATTTCTATATATAATTGTTTAGTGTTTGCGCTTATTTGTACAAATTTTTTGGAAGAAAACAATTGATTAATTAACACTGCCATATATTAATGACAGATTAAAACTATTTTTCTATGTCCAATGACATGGAATAATATGTTTGTTGACTTCAAAACTTCAAATGGGTATGGCTGAATTTCGGTCACCAACGGCAAGGCTTCAATTAGCCAAGGAGGTTTAGGCTTCAGACTACCCCACCCCGAAAATGTTTTCTTAAAATAAAATTGAATTGTATTAAGTGCTTATTACATTTGAAACTTGTAATCGTACATGTAGTGTCACTAGTCTTACAAGACACAAGTAAATAAAATGGTATATTTTATATTAAAATTATATTAGATAAGCCAGCGTTACCCAAAGTGTGTTCCGCAGGACTATCTCAAGGGTTCCGTCAGATGTATGTGATGTCTGAAACATTATTTGTAGTACTGTTTTTTTTTAGAAAAAATGGGGTTGAGTTGGAAGTAAAGACATTATAGGGTTCCGCAAAACACAAACTATTTCCTAACGGTTCCGTGATCCTAAAAGTTTGGGAACCACTGAGATAAGTGATATATAATATTAATATACTTTCGTAAAACTAAATATACAGCACACATAATACCTACGGTATTATATCATAATTATTTTGATAACCGACGACCATTAGAGCAGTATAATGAATTTTGTGTAAGCTATATTGTCAGTAATCACAGAACGCTTTCAATCATAAATACGAGTTTACGACATTGCTTTGTTGCATTAAAAGTTCGTGCACTTTTTATATAAATACTTACTAGTACGTCAATAATTTTTAAAAATGAACAAATCTTCAAAATTCAATTTATCATCTTGGGTTTCTACTAAGTCAAAATTAAACAACCAAAAATTAATAGCTTGAATATTTCAAATTCTAATAATCACGGGGACGTTGAAGATCAGTGCATCAGTTAGTAATGCTTAACTCTGTTATACTGGATTACATAAACGATCGATAAATAGTTATCGCTTCGATAATCAGAAATGGGATGGATAAGAATATTGTATGTTGCATAAACGATTTTTATCTTTTATCAATCCAATAAATATGTTGCTATCGGTTCGATAACTTGAAGGCCCGATTTTGGTTCGATAAATATTAAAAAGAACTCTATAACTTTATTGAACTGATAACAGTGTGTTTTTAATGATAATATCGATTGACTTATCACTTTTGTAAATGATTTTGTAATCAATAACCACATAACCATGGTTAACGAACGAACCACTGAACTTAAAGGAATTATTTGTGCAACCGAACACTAATTTGTGGATTCAATAAAGATGTTTATCAGCTTGTTTATCAAACCGATATCACATCTTATTGAACTGTTTTTATCGACCGTTTATGCAACCCAGCATTAGTATGCTCGATATTAGAAAATATTTAAATGTTAGTATTAGTAGGTTAAGTATCAAGAACAATTAATTAATAACCCTTGGTGTCTTCCAAAAGATTATGAATTTCCTGTGAGTGGTAAATGAAATTTAACATTCCAACGTCATTGAATGGATCATTATTCATTAACCTTCTCAGATTTGTTAAATGGCGTTTCATATAATTATTGAGTACCTAGTTTTTGCCCGAGAATGTGCAGGAAAAGGAAATCACGTTAAATTAGGGTATCTGGTCTCAAACAGTTTTTCAAAATGGAAAAATGCGTTGGAAACTTTTCAATCACATTCAATTAACTTGTATCATAAAAAGTCTGTAGAATTGGCTGTACACTTTCGATTTATACAAAGAGGTTTACTAACAAATATTGTTCAACAAATTGATGTAACCTTAAAAGAACAGATTGAAGAAAAAAAAATTTCATCCAATAGTGAATACTATAATAATGATGGGAAGGCAAGAAATGCCATTTCGGGATTCTTAAAATTTTGGTGATTAAAGCAAAACAATATTGAACCTATCACAAATGACGGTAATTATCGTGCAATTTTATGAATGCGTGTTAAATCTGAAGATTCTGAATTAAAAAATTAAATCGAAAATGCTCCATGTAATGCTCTTTATACTAGCCCGAATATACAAAATTAAATTATTTCGATTAGTGGAAATGTAATTCTCGAAAAAATAGTAGATTTCTTTTGTTTATATATATAACTTGTAGGTAACTTAAGTATAGGTAATAAATTATGATAATTAAGGAAGAAATAAAAGATTATGTAGTTAACAAAATTTTAAAAATATTTATCATGTCCATAATTTAAATAATATTTTTATAAATTCATATTTTAGTACATAATATAACATATTTATACTCTAATCCCCCTAAAAAAAATTTAAAAAATAAAAATTTTGCTAACTACGGCCTATGCCAACGGTGTCCACTATACAGAAATCTCAAGTTTGATCGAATAAATTGGTTTAACACATAATATAAAACACATTTCAGCCCGCAAACTTAAATCAAGAGATATGAAAACTCTAATCTCGTCAGTAACACAGAAGTAAAAACCTTTTACGCGAACTAGAAAAAGAAAAAACCGGATATTCACGCCTTATGAGCACCTGCACCACATTCATCGTGTAATAATTGATAAAACACACACAGCAAAACTTTTGACAGTTTGACACGAATAAGTTCAACGCCGAACTAGAAGTTAAAACGACGTTTAGACACACGTGACCGTGACCCTACCTCTTACCTATTCGGGTCTACTTCGATCATTTCGAAATAGCGGAATAAGCGCTTAACATATTAAGAGGTTTGATTGTTGTCTCGAAATGATTAGCAATAACGCCAATAACTAATACAAGTACCAATTTTTTACAATATTATTCTGTAGTATAGCTGATAAGGCCGTAATTTTCTGATTTTAGGGTTTTAGGCGGGGTTTGTTAAATATTTAAATCTAATTATTATCATTATCATTTCGTAAAATATGTACGCACTTGAGACGTATCAAAAACATATGCTCGGCAAAGTCCACAGTCCTGTAAAGTATTTGAGTAAAAGTATTCAAATAATTTTTTAAGTATTGAATAACTTTTTAAATACTTTCAGCCTAAAGCATGTTGAATGATGTTTTAAATACTTTTTTTTGTATTTAATACTTATTTTTATTGAATACTTTGATTTTTTTTCGATTACCTTATTTTTATTCGAAATATTTGATTGAAAAAATATTATTGACAAGTGCTAACTACAATATTTGAATAACAGTTTTATTTAATATTCTGTATTTCTGTGTTAGTTGAAGCCCAAAGATTTCTAAAAATAGATATTCAATAACAATATTTCCTTTTGTATTATTAGATAAGTTCTGCTGGCTGATCTGTGATCATATCATACAATGCCTGCCTATAATGGTTATGTGGGATCACGGAAAAAATATAATTGTTCCACTAAATAGCTGCAAGTATGCGACGTTTTATTTATTAATTTAATGACATGTGTAATGTGTAAAAGACAGTAGTTAGTAGTTGGTAGTTGAGTAGTTCGTAAATGTGTACAATGTGTCTGTTTGTTGAAAGTGTGATTTAAATTTTTACAGTTAAGTAATTATATATAAATAAAAGTTAATTATCTACTTTAAGTTTAATATGAGTAATTCTAGTCATAATATTGAATTTTGAAAACATTATGTTTCTAAAATATAAAAACATTAATTTAATAAATAAAATAAAAATAATTATAAGCCTACTATGTGTGTAAAATACCTATGTTAATTAGAAACCTACTTTAAAAACCAAAAGTATTTAAAAAATATTCCAAAGACTTTATTAAACTACAAGAGTAGTAATTTAAATACTATACAATTTAAGTATTTAAGTAGTATGTTAAATACAAAAAAAAAATGTATTTGAGTATTTACTCAAATACTTTTTAAAAGTATTCTTTACCGGCCTGAAAGTCAATTACTTATTAGGTATATCGCGCTGCAAAGGATTAATCCGATGCCAAACTCAAGAAAACATCATGTCATTACTCACTCACGCACAGTAAGATGCTTTATACATATATTATAATATAATGTGACTGGAAAATAGTTTTCCATCATCGTTCGGCGTTCGAATAGATTGATTTAAAATTATTGCAGTTAGAGTTGTTCTCTAATATTACACATAACATACACTGGGTTTGCAATGTATTCGCAATTTGTTGTTGAATTTTAAATCAGCTGTAGAACGTTAATTCCAAAAGATGTCAGTGAATAAATTAATGTTGCACAACGAAATCATTAAAAAACCCCCTCTCCCCATAAATATTTATTAAATAATGAATTAATTATAAATATAATGAGATATCTAAAAAATCTTATGGCTAAAGCAAAATTTAATGCAAAGCGAATTTCAGAATGAAATACTTAACTTTTTAGTTAAAAACAAATATGATTATGACGGGATTATGAATTTTCGGTAGTTTTCTAAAATTTAAAGAGTTCGTAAATTATAACAGCTGCCTTTAATGCAAATTAGTATCAACTTAATAAAAGCGATGGAATATAACTTACAATAACAAGTTTAGTTTAATAAAAACTCTAATTATGATTAACATTCGGCTGGAGGGTCTAAAGAATTAAAATTACAATGTCATCAAGTCACCATAAATAGAACTTTCGATTGAATTAGGAGTTTCCTTTGGAATAATTATAGGTATGATAATTGTCGATTACATTACGCGTAAGTTTAATATAAAATAAATAGTTAATAATTTTGTTTCACAAGATTTTTTAACAGCATTCAAAACATATTTATATTGTTTAAGATAACAAAAGCCAAATGTTAAAATAAAAATAAAGATCACAATAAAATAAACATTCGAATAAATTATTATACATAATATGCGTTCCAAGTAAAATGTAAATAAGGGCATACACTTTTAAAATAATATATTTTCCAGATTTTCAGGAAACTAACAATCAAATGAAACAAAAATAGTGAATTTCCAGACACTTCAAATGCCTCGAAACATTTCAAACAAAATTACTCGTATATCCAACATGTGATACACTATACAGTATACTGCACAACTTTAGATTTAGTTATAACTTATGATCAAAAGTTTTACAAAATATTTCAACTGAAATCCTATAAAAACAAAAATAAAGTTGAAGGTATATTTTAATAAAAACAAAGTGAAATTGAATTGAATATATCTACAGTTACAGTACAATCACGATACTTATAATATTAATAATATTAAATTTTAAACAAATTACAAAAACGTTGTTTAAAAACTTTCTCAAAAAATGTATTTTTCATAAAAATTTGTAAGTACATTAAAATGTCCATAATTGTTTATTTTCTAATTGCATACAATAAGGGAATTTAGAATTTACGATGTTCGCAAAGTGTTTCACGCCAGTGTATAATGTGTATACATTATTGTTCAACAATTATATTTATATTAGATTTGGTGACTTTCCCGGTTCACGAGCGTTTGGACGCTGGGGGGAAACCATACCTTTAAAGAAATAGGAAGAAGTATTTGTTCATGTTGAGAGGAGGTTAGTGTTATCCAAAATAAAGTGACAACTTATAGTTGGAAAAAATATAGTTATTAACTTTAAAATTATGTCTGGCTCAGTGTTTACAAAATTATAACTATTTAGTTTTTATTATTAACAAAAGACAGCATATAAGAATTTATAAGGTGCAATATATTTTAAGGGCCGAAAGAACTTCTGAGGTATATTCGTTTTGGAAACTATACATTACTAAATTAATTTACTACAAATCAAAAACCAATATTTGTTTTACGGGATATTACATAAGATAGTACGATGTCTATAAAATTAATGTTTAACAGAAAATATAGTTTTGTTCAATGCAAAAAGAAAGAGAAAGGTCGATAATAACAATGTACACGAGACGAGTTGGTAATTGGAGAGTAAACAAAGTAATTTGACGGAGAGAATAATTATCTATCAACATTATTTCCGCTAGTGAGATGCGTATAGTAAAGTTCTGTTTTCTTACCTCAGTCTATTATGGACGAGTGTCTCGGCCAGTTCCCTGCCGAGTCTCGGATATGCAGTCTCAACAAGTAATAATAACTTAGCGTCGGTCCTAGGATGGCCATCGCCTGATCCTTGGTGCGGCGGTCTATGATCAGTTGGCGGCGTGGATTGGAAATGAGGGCACATGCCATACGGACGCATCCGAACCATTTTTCGTTCCCGTCGCATCAGCAAGCTTAAAAATAAAAACAAACCGGTTAAGTATAAATAAAAAATTGTTTTCTAAAATTACTAAATAATATATTGAATACTCTATAATTTTATTCATACATCTGAAGCAGATTTAGGTACCTTAACATTGTCAAATTTGTAAAAATTACAATTATTGGAAAACGACTTTTTAAACAAAAAATCGTCTTTCCGAAATCTGTAGAAAAAATTAGCATCGTAGTTAAAAAAAGGTAAATTGTATTTTAAAAGCACATTTATTACAATTTTAAATATTATCAAAATATGTATTTCGTCATTGCCTTTAACTACTAAAAAACCCAATTTCAACTTCAGACCACCATTCAGCTGAAATATTTAGCGAAACACTTCAACATACATATAATATGTATAACGGTTTTAAAATGTCTACTTCCATAATACATTATACTTACCAATTGTAAAAATAATTGAGAAGTTTATGTGATTATAATAGAATAGCAAATACTTGGTAACGTTTTAGCAATAAACTATAAACATTATGAATGTATGTATTTTAATTATTATTTTGAAAAAAATAAGAAGAACACTATTCAAATACGAATCACTAATCTTTTTTTTTTTTTTGTTATTATAGTCCAGCCAGATAAAATAACATAATAAGTTAAAATGATCTTTCCAAACACTTATTATTCTGACACGACAATCGAATAATACATAGGATAATAATATGTATTATTATGATCATTGATTTTATTAATCATAATAATAACTGAATCAATGCTTTGGAATATGAAAAATATCACTTATTGTGATTATGAATTATTGATATAAATTATATAAATTATGAATCCTTAACAAAAGTTTATATTGCTTTTATAGTAAAATTAATAAATAAACCACGTGTACGTATTGTATTACCCACATATTATTATGAAAGAACAAAACTTCGAAATAACTAGGGATAGAACAATATATAGACATCTCTTTAAGTTTTATTATTCTCCGTATCTATATACTACCTATATCTTATATATATATATATATATATATAAGCAATTTTCTGTAACTAAGCTCATAAGTAGTAATTATAAGAGGTAGACAAACGAATTAATAAAAGTTATGGACAAAATGATATTATATATGTTAAAACAAAGGTAATGAACAAATGATTATTACGTAATTGTCTAACAAAAACATTATGAACCACAAAGTTTCAAAGTATTTCTTCAGTTATTTCAAATTTCTTAATGCGTAGGTACAGACTCTATAAAAATATATTACCAACTGCAGGAAATTACAAACGAATATGGTTTGTTAATTTGAAGTAAGTACCTATACTCGGAGAAATAAATTGGTATGTTATAGTTTTTGCGTGTTACGCGTTATTATTATTTTAGTTTTATATTCTAGCACCTATTACCAAGACAAAATAATGATATTATATTTAGTTCAATAATTAATTCTATCACAAAAATGTTAATAAAATATTTTTTTATCAATAAAATTGAATAGACCCAATATGTGGGCTAAAGTACTAAGTTATTTAATGTTTTGAAAATGAAAAATGAAACTATGTAGTATTTTAAATTATTATTTACATCTAAAAGTTTGATAAACTTAAAACAAAGTACCTATATAAATTTATGATAATAGAAAATTCTTAATTGTATTGTATGTCAAGTGTAAAATGTTTTTATAAATTCAAGTTGAATTATTTCATGTTGCTTTTTTTAACCAGTCTAAATAAAAAAGTCTACATACTATTTAAAAACTAATAATATTTCCTGCTGCAAAGGTTTAGGAATTCAACCAACGATACACGAGGATAGTAGATTAATTTTGCGGATGAAAAAATTCGTTTTTTTCAAGTCTCAATTTAATCAAATCATCAAAAACTCAAATAATGTTCATATATAAAAAATAAAGTATTTATACGATATATTAGCCCTATTATAGATTTTAATCAACACATAGATAGCATTTACCATACCAAATTTAGTTATTAAGTTACGAGTTGCAACTCATCTTATTATTACCATCAACAATATTGGTAAACATGTACAGCTATAATACTTTACAGGTACAACGATATAATTAAACACCGAAAACAAATATTTTTATTCAAAAAATTCTGGTATACAATGATGATGCGAAACACTGAAACAGTGTAAACGACCAAAATAGTTATGTATATTATGTTAGGCTAACCTAATTTGTGCTGAAAATTGTCTTCAGTCTTAAATTCAAAATAATAGCAATATATTTATATATTTATTTTATATGAACATCATATACCTAGATAATATTAGGACAGACTAAATTATTATTTGATGAGAGTTTGGCTACCAGCTACCATGTACGTGATGTATGCATAAGTAATTTCTCGTGAATACAACTCAATAACAGTCAAGTGTATACCGAGATTATATTACAGTTAAATTGGAACGGCAAAGTTTAACGTTCTCAATAGGATGAAGTTTGTTTATTGAGTTTCTTGAATAATTTATTTAAAATAAAGTTCCATTTCATTGGCAGCCGTTGGCCGAGTAGTTGATGGAAAATAACTTTTTTCCTATAACATAATCATACATAATATATAAGTTGATAGCAACGGCGTTCTCAAAACATCAGCACAATAATAATAGTTTGATTGCATAGAATATTCATGATAATATATTATCATATAGAATTAGTGTGTTATTTTGAGTTTTCGCTCGAAATAATACGGTTTTAAATTTGATATGAAATTAATCATTAATTAATATCATAAGATAATATTAATAATATTATATTCACATTATAACCATGAGTAAATAATATATTATTTTTACTACCATCATCCATTGGCTGTTATAATACATTGTTATATCGTGAAAATGATCTAGTCTCGGCCAGAAATATCTGGATAATCGTTATCTGAACGATGTTTGCTGGACTAAATTTTGAGATAACATAATTACGTATAATTAACAAATTACATCTTTATTTATTCCTAATTAATTGCATTGGTTATAATATTATATTTGTATAAACTGTAGTTACATATTATTATATATGAAAATATTCAAAATCTTAATTATTTCTTAATATACAGATTGCAAATGTTTGATAAGACACTATATACTCGTAGATATCTTTTCTATTATATGTTTGTGTATTCGTGTAATTAATTTACTAATTTTAAATAATTTTAAACAAATAAATTCGGATTCCAACACACATAGCGATATGCAAGTATATAATATGTAGAATATACGTTACTACGCAATGGTAGAACAACAGCTTATTCAAAAATATGACAGATTTCGTATAAAATTATCTAATTTACAGTTCAATAAACTGCATAATTATTACCACGACGACTGTCATAAATTTCCTTATATTGATAACATCTCAACATTGAAGCTAAAAACTTAGTGTTTGCGTGTATGTATATAGCTAATGTTTTATAAAGTTGCACTGTGCTGTATTTTTTGCTGCAGTATCATAAGTTATATACAAAATGTGTATCAAAATCGATCGTCGCGGCGACGAATTGAAATTATAAAATATGTATTTTTAGAGTATTAAAGCCGCGTTTCGTTTATAATAATTCGTTTCTATTTTTCGGCCAATGTAAATTACATATATAATATTGAGTATAACAATATAATTTATTATATTTATTTACACAAAATCCTCTCTCAAAAACACATTATATATTCCAAATCTGTTTTTACAGTACACATAAACAGGAATTTTTCTAAACCTCATATCGCGTTATCCCGTTTAGGTCCTTGTGACCACTTTTTTCAACACTCTTCGGTTTTGATTTATGAAAGGTATTGCATATGACATCAAAAACCTTATGCAAAGCTTTCGGGTCCATATAATAACACAACGACGCCACCACAAAATATTAACTTCACCGATCGTCAATGCATAAAAAAATTCAGTCCTCTGAAAATGTGGAGGACCTTTATGATTTTAATGGCTACCACCGAAATCCGACGAATGTGCAAAATAACCGGTGCACGAGTGGTCATCACCGCCATAAAAAGAGAGGAAATTGAAGTTAAATTTGTTTTAATGTATTTTAAATGTTAAATACAAACTAAATGTTTAAATAGGCTTATACTTTTATAAGATTTAAACGTGATGCACATTATTAAATACTTTACCGTAGACGACAAGTTTTTAATATAATATTCGCGGATGAATGATATATTTATACTTCAGGTAGGTAAAAAAATGTAATAAAGACACGGTCATAATAGCAAGTATAATGCAATACTACGTAGATGTACTTGTGTAGGTATTACATATCGTATGATTTTCTACAATAATATTACCAAATTAATAATGATTTATCTTTATATTTATATATAATGTATTATAATAAAATAAGTAGGTACTTTATGTAATAAACACAATTTTTAGCCTGAAAAAAACTAAGCAAAAAGATATAATATATATGCTACCGATATCAGAGTTTAAAAGTAAGTTAACTACTTAATTAATTATTCTTATAGGATAAATAATATTATTATTTTATAAAAAAAAATAGCTATAAATAATATGAGTATAATTAATAGAATAATTAATTATTTTATCACCTATCGCTTATTTTTTCAAATAAAAAATTAAAAAATCGTTATAGTATAAATTGGCTTAAAATTTTATTTCGAAACTACTGTAGTTATATTCTGTTTCAATCGTGTAAAATCATTCATATTTGCTGCCCAAATTTTAATATTAAATTAATCGACAATATTAAAAAAAAAATCAACTAAAAATGACACTAATATTTTAATATATCTTGTTATTAATTGTGTGTACGAATTATCGTATAAGAATTATGAAGTCTATGGTTATCACATGTTAACTATTAACAATAAATAAATAAAACAATATGCCTAAACAAATATTAATAATACCATTGCCACGACAATATTTTATAATTGTTGTTACCGTATAGATAAACAATTAAAAAATGGGGCTATTTAGTTGGGAGTGTAATCGAAGTATAACTTGGGTCATTCGAGAAAATTATTTATTATATCGAAATAATCCTTTGCCAAAGTTTAGTTGTTGTATGCAGTAAACATAATCCACGTCCTAAAAGCACCAATTATAATTCTAATGAGTAGTGTTTGGTCTCGACGCGGTCACTTACTCGCCTGGCAAATCGAATACATAACTTCTCTAGACCTACTAGCTATAATAATTATTATATTGTACAAAATCACCACCGTTTTAATAAGTATTTTATAAATAGTGACGCTGAGTATTAAAATTTCAAAATTTCAAAAAGTTAAATATCGATGATATTTATATCATATATAGTACATCAATTATGTATGAGTTATGTATATGATATATTGATAGGTATGTATCAGGATGATTGAATAATTGGATGCCTAAATCACATTTAAATAATATTACATAATATACAATATTCCATAGATAGGTACGTAACCTGTATTGGACATCATGAATGGTGTAACTTTGCGTGTATTTAAATTTGTCCGAACATAATTTTAATTCACCTAGACATGAATAAATCGGCCTAGACCGGGTATAGGTATAATTCATAAAAATTTGACTTACTGAAACATCCCCGAAAACCTTGATCATTGTACATGATATGGCTATGGCGAAAGTTGTAGAAAGAAAGTCATGAATTATTTACACGTGTTAGGTACAAGAATTAGACGCTGATGATATTTCGTCTCATATATATAACATAAAATTGAGTTTCTATATAATAATTTTAGATCAAAACTCGAATGAAATGTGCGATAATGACATTATTATACCTACGCACTACGCACACTCCATGATCACGTCAATTTCAGAAATAGACATAACGTATGATTGCACCAACAGCATACACTGTGTACAGTGTACACTATACATTAATATTATATGCGATTTTAATTTGAAATAACTCTGTCTGGAAACATATACTAGAAACCTTGTAAAGGAGGCAATAATGTACGTGCTCGTAAAAGTGGATGAAAATTCGTTCGTAGGTATTACATAGTACACTAATAACGTCTAACGCGCGAAACGTTTAATTCGGATAACGAGGAAAAATACAATTCATAGTAGGTATATATTAGACCACAAAAATCTTCGAAATATCTAGGAAAACAACCATCATTTATATTTATAATATATTATAATATGTTTGTGTTACACATAGTTCGACATTATAATAACAACAATAAAACTCAACTACTACTCAGTACTACTTATATTCTATCACGGATGTATGAATTGAAATGGCATGATGACTACGGCGAGTGTGGGTCGATGACGTTCGTTGTGAGCCGGTCGCTGAGGAAGTATAGTAGTAAAGTCGACAAACGAAATAACACCAGCACTCAGTATGTTTGTTGCGGTTAATTGTTTTATTGAATCAGAATATGGATTATGTATACAATAGTACACAATCATTGTAGTGGAAGTAAATAAAACAAAAATGTGTCGTGGTACGTCGGACCGTGTGCTGGCGATATCGAGTCTGGACGAGTTGTCGGTGAGACGGTCACGAAAAATATGCGGATCGCTGGCGGACGGTATTCGTCCGGTACGACCTGTCTTCCCGTTCCGCCTAGCCTTTTCGACGTGGAGGTAAAGTCGACGATGTCACGTCGTTGTCGCCCGTGGTGGAGGTTGATGAAAAGGTAGGCCGGTCGCTGCGTTGTCTGTTCCCGCTGCGTACCGTGTCAGAATTATAGTCAAATAATCAAACAGATCGTTCCCAAATAACATTTTTTTTTTTTTTTTTTAAATTAAACGACTTTTGAATAAATCTAATTATTGTCTCATTTCTCAGGGCAACGTGAAATTATAGTATTTTTTAATATTTCGAATAATAATGTTATACTGCACAGAAAAATACTCAATTTTAATGAAATAAAAGACTACCCTGCACTATTAGTAGAATATTATTATAGTACCCATCTTAAGAAATTGAATCAGCACTTTATACCAATTAAATTTTATAAGTACTTATACTTAGGAAACTCATCATATTATCGTAACAATAAAAAATAAACATAAGTGTAATATACACAAATAAAAATAAAGTCTGAGCGAGGCTCCAGCTTAAGTGATGTGTCTGAGTACCATGCACAATAACAATAACCATCTAGGCCACACAACCGCATAATACTCACTAATGTACCTATATATTTTATAATTATATTTTACGATGATAAAATTAAAATTAAAATTTTCTTAGATCTGAGCAAAACAACAATTAATTATGAGTTGGTTTTATAATACTCGTAATAAGTGTTGTTTTTTTCGTATGCTTGTACCTAAGTATCTGACATCACTATTAAGAGCAGTAAAAGCTTGGTACTTTTTAAGTTCAATCATTTTAGAAATTATTTTTCAGTTAAAAATTCATTATTTTTATTTTTAACACCAAACTATAAAAGGCCTAATGAGTAGTACAAGATTTCTCATGAGTCATATTGTTTACTGGAATGTTCAAAAAATTAGCGTAAACCCATTATATTATAAATTTTTATGAGCGGCGTAAGTTCAAATTTCAACAATATTGTATAACGAATCGTATACGGTATATCTAATAAAGATTTATCTTCGAACGATTTTTATTATTTTATTATGATTCAAAATATACATTGGTCGTAAAAATTTAGAACATTCCAGGATATTTGTTTAGGAATTATTTACACAACTGCCCATTGAAATATTTACACCAAATTATCATGCTCATGCAGTGGTTTGTATCAGCAGTATGATATTATATACAGCTAAGAGTGTATATCATAAACATTTGAAGTATTTAAATATATGTATAAACGTACCTATAGTTGGTAAAAATAAACCAGATGTGTGTATTATAATAAATTTAACAAACTTATAATGTAAATTGATTTAAAACAGACGAATAAAATCTCATATTTTGGCAAAAGCACCCTAGATCACGGTGAATACATAAAATGAATAGGTAGACCTACCTATTTTAGTTGAAAAATATAATTTAAAACATTTATGACAATCCAAATAATAAAATATCAAACTATAATCGATTTTATTAACAGTTATAACCAGAGTTATTTTTATATAATTATTAGATCTAAGTAAAAGTATTAGTAATAAATGTGTATTATTCAGTTTAATAATATAAGTACCTAGTTATAGTTACTGAAGTCAAGTTATTTATAAAGTGCAGTTGAGCTGAAGCTATATGGCATCTTATTGTTACCTTAGTACAAGTACAAAGCAAATTTAATCAGATAATTTTGAAGTTTTAATATTTTATTTTAACTTATTACTATTGCTAGTATTATTATTTATTAGAGATTATTTATAAAATTAAGATAGAAGGTTATAATTATTTAATTTATGATTTGTTTGAAAATAATATAACAGACAAAATACCTATATTGAAGTTGTTCCAATAAAAAATACGAAAACAAAACGATTTATATCCATTCACCATTCGCCTTTGTTTATTTTTACTGGAGTTAAAAAAAGTTAAAATGGAAACTTATTTAAAATTCAAAAAACACCAAAATAACTTTCACATTTAACACTAACAGGCCTAATTATTTACTCCTAAACTTTATTAAACCCGACTATTTATACATTAGGTATTTATCACCTAATAACAATATTTTATTATGCATATTTTTTTTATTTTATACGTACAAAACAAAAATTATTTAAAATTAATGAGTTGCACGATTTCTTTTTTTTTTACAAAATATTTATTTTACGAAGTTATTTTTGAATGAAAAATAAATAGAACCAACTAACGTCCATTAGCAGCTATGGCGTAAGTATGAACTACTTTTTTTTATTACCAATACCGTATTTTATTTTAATACAATACGTAAATTCGTACGCGCTACCTCACAACAATAATATATTTCAATTTATATCCTTGGTGCCCTCAAAAGAATTACTCTGGTTGAGTTAGTATAACGCAGTTAAATATTCTTTTAGAAGACTACATTAATATGGTAGTCACAATAATACAGCCAATATGACTGAATAGCTCATGAAAAGTATATTTAAAATATTGTAACGAATCTGCTACATTATGCCTTGAGACTTAAGTACTGTAATATAACTATACTTCGAAATCAAAATATATATCTTATTCTATAGTGTAGGAACTAACATATGTATTTTTTACCTGCTAGGTCTCGTGTAAGAACTTACATTCGCCCATATTATTTGAACATTGATTGATATTTTTCCTTTGAAGTTATACTATACTATATGTATAATAATAATTATTAATAGTATAATATATGTAGATTAAGTATAAGGTCTATGTATTTTACTAACAATATGAGTAACAAAGATAAGTGAATAAGTATTACATTATAATATATTGTATAAAAGACCAGGTTGACCCAAATAATCCCTAGGCACATTCATTTTTCAGAATTTTATCTGAAAATGAATTATTTTTAGAAATTTGAAATACAAATAAAATCCACACTAAGCACACTAAATAGTTTAAAAAATATCACAGAAAAAACAACAGACGTTGCAAGTCTTATTTATGAAAAACTATTCGAAGCATAAAATATGAAAATAAAATATCATATTTGTCAGGATGTCCGGTCAAAACAATATAAAATGAAAAAAAAAAATCAAAATAATCTATGAACAATGTTAAACGGTAGATAAGGGTTTACACAGTGCAAGTGATTAAAATAAAATTTAAAACCAGGAGATATCAAAAGAACTTTCATTGAATTAATAAATTAATACCTAACAACTTTCTAAAGTTTTAAAGAAAAGAAAAAACATTATAATAATAGCCATACAAGATTGTAAGGGTATATAAAATAACCTAATGGAAAAAAAAATACTAAACAAACTACTAATCTCTACATTTTGTAGAACAGTACCTACAGTTAAGCATAATATTATTTGAAATATTGTGTAATTGCGTGTATTACAGACAAAATATGAATAAAATAATTTGTCAAAATATAGCATAATGGTTCAAAAATGTACATAGGTATTTACCATTAATAAATAGACTATAAAATAGCCTTTGTAGTCTGTTAGAAAAAAAATATCGTATGTATAATATATTTGTAAAATTGTAACAAATAATAACGAAATTCACGCATAACATAATATTATCACCGACGCGTCTACCTATTTACCGCCTATACAATGATATGGATTATGATAAAGTTATAACGTGATAAAATTTCGGTTAAAAAGTTTCATTTTTTATTTTGTCTTTGCAGAAAAATTTGAGACTAAAATAATAACCCTATCAAAAGTTTAACCAAGGAACGTAGTGACGCCTTATTACCCTTATTCAGGTCCAGAATGCAATTACACACACAAATATATATAATATGGTTACAAACGCTCATACATCATAGCGTAGACAAAATACAAATCAAAAATGACGTCCAATTGTCGTTGGTATTAAAGACATTGTCAAACGGTGTTGTATTTAATATTAATTTCAAGTATCGTATCTTTATTTTATATTGTATATCATACAGGAACGTTTACAAACGTCTGTACACGACACACGTACGTCGTACAAGGTATAACAGTAAGACTACAGAATATTGAGTGTTTTTTTTTTATAAATATTCGGTACCATGAAAAATATATTCAGTGAATAATAAAATATGCAATTATTATATATCCAGTATCGTTAAATGCATACGATTATCCTAAATTTAGTCATCAAGCAGTCGTGGCCGAGCGGTTAAGGCGTCTGACTAGAAATCAGATTCCCTCTGGGAGCGTAGGTTCGAATCCTACCGACTGCGACGATTTTTTTATATTTATCACTTTCGAACGCTGTACCAAAATAATTCTCTATCTAACATACCTACATAATATACTTAAATATGTTATTCAGAGTTTTAATCATTAAGTTCAGTCAAAATATTTGTTCATAAATAATAAAAATACGATTTATCTTTTTTAAAAAAACCCAAGACACATTTTCTTAGTCTTCTATATTTTCGTAGATTTTTTACTAATAATTGCAATGCACGTTATTTTTAGTATGAAATTAAATAATGTCAACTTATAAGACGTTATAAAAACGAAGAATTAATTTTTTGAATGTCAGCGAAATATTTATCTTCTGTGAAAACCTGCACAAATACAAAGATACAGCGCATTCATGTAAAATCGTTTTTTTGTGACTTTTGAGTAATCTTCGAGTGAAATAAAACATTATCTATTACCTACAAGAATTTTAGAAGATAATTTTTTTAAGGTTTTACAATTTGTAGTCGGTAATTTAAAAGGGTATTAAATTGTTTTAAGAAAATGGTTTTTAAACAAATTAATATGTCGTAACCTTAAAATTATTATACGCTCTATAATTTTTGCAATGGTTGATTTTACACTAATATTACACAGAAAAAAAAATAAAATGGTTTTGCGTGAATGTGTATGTCCATATTAAATGATGTGCACGGTTTAAAGAGAAAACGCTGTAAGTGCTGCTGATCTAAACGATTTTTGCTGTGTTATTGTCAATAGTTTTTTTTTTATAAACTCATTCAACTGACAAAATACTACTTATAGAAATAATTGTTTATACAATATACATGTGTGGTTGTAAGTAAGTATAGCAAATATTATGTTGTTGTGCATAAATATTAATAATAAGAAAATAATTTAATAACTAATCCTTTATTAACCATTGTCTATTAGTATAATAGTATAACTATTACATTATGTGCCGATATCAATTCAGTGAATTGTAATTGAAATTTAATTATTAATTCTAGGTATACCAGCTTGAGATTTAGATATCCTGTATAATATATGTAAGAATCGTGACAATAGTGGAATATTATAAGTGGACATGTATATATTTAAAAAAATACAAATTTTTAAAACGATACCATGTGGCCAACAATTATTGACAATATTACTATAAGGATTAGCCATATAATAAAAATAATTATATTAAAAAATTTAATATACATATTACATAATACATTATATTATAGTATACAAGGCAATAAAGTATCGGGTAAGGACGGTAAGGTTCTTACACATAATAACTTGGACATTTTTAAATATTTTACGGCCACACACGCGCTGTGTCCGGGTGGTAATGGTTAAAAAGAAAATGTATTAAAAAAAACGTCTGTTATACGCATTACATTGGCGTCTATTGTATTATTATTATTATTATTATTATTATGAGGAGATGAAAGAGAGCTGCAACATGAACCACGCGCGTTGTATTTCTCAACCTTATTCAACTACCTATATTAGTTTAGTTCCTGCACCCTTCCAAATATTTAAATCTTGTTTTTCGCAACCCATAATAAAATTTGTTTTTGTTGTTAAAAAACGCTTGTGGAATAAATATATACTTATGCAAACAAAACAAAATAATAGTAATAACAAAGCTAATTATTTTTATCACCCCTGAAAGATTATAATAAAACGCTAGGGTCGAAAATATTACTCAATCACGCTAGTCACATCCGTTAAGACAAGTGTTTTCCTGCACTTTATATTTTATTGAGTTAAGATGGCAGATTTAGTATGGTTAAATTTTTGGAATCACTCATAAATATATTCATGAAACTACCATATACACACTCATCGCTTGTACTGATAACTAAAATAATAATTTTAACAAAAAGCATGTAATATAGCTGTGCAGTATGGGGTTTATATTTTTATTATATATTATAAGTTTATATCTTTATAGTAATAATATATATAGTTAAATACATGATATGTATGTGATCAATGCGCAGTCGATTTACACACATATTTAGTCATTGTACTTTAAAGTACTAAATATATACTAATACCGCATGCAAGCATGTAGCAGTAGCTATATACTTATAAAAACAAAAATCAACGCATAAAAACCAAGAAATATGCACTTAACTTATCTTAGATTTGCATTTTAATAAATGGGAAACCATATGGTGGCATGAATGGGTTTATTTCAAATTTAGATACTAGGTACTACGCATAAATATTAATATTGACTAATCTTCGTATATGAAAAAGTTTATTTATTGTGTTAAAAATTGTATTTATAATACAATTTGCGATAAAAAAAATAACGTTAAATATGCAGGAAATAAGCATATAGAGTTTAGAATAATAATTTTAAAATGATATTCATAAAAGTACCAATGTGTACCTACACCTAACAATCTTGATATTTCATTTGTAACGAAGAAACGGATTTACGGCTTTCCGGCTAATAATTAACGTACCTACGTATAATATAAACCTATACAAAAAAAAAACTAATCGTTTTTTATATGCAAATGTGATAAAACTTGGACCCTATACATTCAATAATTATTACCTATACATAATGATATAGGCTTTTTAGGTATACATTTTTTTGTACATTTATTAGTAAAATTTTATAAATTGGTAAATTATTTAAATCATTTAGCTAGCAACCCTTTTCCTCAAATCGTTAATTCCAACATTAATTAATGCGGTGAAAATGATGATTATAATTCCGTTTATAATAATTATATATCATCTATCTCAAGTTGTTAAAATACTAAGTATAAAATGTTTTGTGTAAACACTATCCATATATTACATTAATCCCTTCATTATAACATTTGTTATAAGTTTGTAATAAATGTACCTTTAATATGAGTGACTTCTCTCAGTTTTATAAAAACATTAAACAGTAAAAAAACCTCTGTAAATAAAATGCAAACGAATTCACTTTTCCAGAAAATTTTACTGAGACCACAACTCTGCTGAGTACTTGTACGTCAGAATAAAATATAACGATATAGGTACGTGTTTCGATTTATACCTCGCAATCGGTGAACTCAGGTAGTGCGTGTAATAGAATATGGACAGGAAGCCGAGCACCATGAGCGCCGCCACGCAGCGTTTCACGGAAAACGGACGGCCGGCCATCATCCGTCGGTTCTTTAGCACTGTCATTTCGGCGGTGGGCGGCGGTCGATGATGCGTCGTTTAAGCGACGTTGGTGATGACAGACGAAAAACGCCGAACAGTCGGCAGCTGCAGATGGTGTCGGTGAGGCGCCGGCGGCCGGTAAGGTGATGACGTTCGTTGCGGACGGCGCTGCAAAGTCGTTGTCGTCGTTGTCGGAAGGACAGCGATAACGATGGCGGCGGTCGTCAGATGTGGCGAAAAACAACAACACACCCGGCGACAGCTCCGGCATGGCGTTACGCTGGCGGCGCGCGCCGTGTGCATGTCCGCCGCACGTCCGTACCGCGGCGGACGTCCGTTATTGCAGACGCTGATCTTTTGAGCTCGATCGTGCAGCGATGACGTGTCGTCCGGATCGCGGTGGACACTGCACAAATACCGTCGTAACGGCGACCGTGGTCAACTTATGACGATCCGGGGCATCCTGCGAAACATAAGAGTAAGAATATATTATTAGAGATTTATTATACACGGAGTGATCAAATAGCGTATACCATGGGGGTGTTTTAGGTGTTTATAATTGCACCCAACCCTCTCCCGACATATTCGTATTTATGCAAAAAATATATACTTTAGATGTTTAAAAATATATGATGTCAAGTTATGTGTTTCTACTTCATATTTGATATCATTATTATGAATATTGATATTACTACAACGGAGAGCGCAGCGCGAACCATCTCATAAGAAAATCTGACGTGATCCACGCTAATATTTTCTGGGTAAAAACGGAGGAGAGCAGATATACGAGAGTCGAGTACACATACATTGTACATTATATATTATATCTGATACATAATATGTATAGCATATTAGCATGTAGCATATAGCATATGTTATACACATAAGGTACTCTCAAATGGAGATAAACCGTATACAGGTACTTATCAAAATATTCAAAACATTTCAGGCTCGTGGGCTCGTCTGCATTATGTTTATTAATTAAAAAAAATTTGTACAACAATATGAATATATATTTTTACGTAGAAATGTACAGGAGAGTTTTTTGCTCCAGGCAATGAAAATACAAAAATAGGATGCTATGTAAAAATCAAGGGATGAAAGACGGATGTTGAAGATAATCATCATTAACAAACATAAGGACGAACGAATTAGAGCGTTAAGAGAATTATCTAGTGTATTGAATATATATTTTATAAGTATCTTCTGACGTATAACTGAATATATATGAAAACCAATTATTCATGATATATTAACGTGTTTTGCGACTCTAGAACTCATGGCTATAAGGACTCGTGTAAGCACATTTTCGATTTTCTGTTCTATACATATATGACTACTCAGCACCTATTGTAAATAATATTTAAACCTAACCTAACGTTTGTTAGTAACAAAGAAATATTGTTCGTTCCGAAGTTCGATTTGTTCAATATTCGATTGATCCTTTTGCATTATAACCTTTGGCCCTAATAATATAATACGATAATACTCGAGATTTTTGATACATTTAAAATTTACGATATTAAAAAAAAAACTACACCCTTGTACATATGATTTGAACCGCACCGTATGTTATAATAATATATTGTTATTGTTGAACACCATTTAGATATGGGCTTATTGTTAAAATGTGTAATGCGAATTACATTCCTACAGTAACACCAAGTCCACGCCTGCCGGAATCTATTGTTATATACTACCTATAAGCGATTCCTCCCACGGCTCATTACATTCCATTTTTACGAAGAAGAGCTTCTATCTGGTTCGTCACAGTTTTGTACGCATTCCGCAGTCCGATTCCGGGTAAACCAGGTGCACACATTATTGTAGGTACATAATATTATACATGTGGTGGTACCCTGCGCTATCCAAAAATTGGTAAGCGATTAGGCACAGTGCACAAACTGTTGTTTAAAATATGAACGAAATCCAAACCTATTTAACTAGTCAATAAAATGTAAATGTACAAAACAGTAAATCATATATATTAATAAAAATCAAAGCGTATTTTATAATACGTGATAGCCTTTATTTCAAAAAACAAATATTATGACGCAGCGAACTGCAGTCGTGGGTAATCGAATTTCTTTTATCCATTTAGCATTATCAATCGAGTGAAAGTGATGGAGGAGCGTTATTTTATCGCTATTTCACCATTATCTTGTCATCACTGCATGCCGTTGTGTTTTAAATCGATCGCTTATATTTAAACGCGCATTGTTTTATACGACTATGCAATGAGTCTAAACAACATACCATAATATGCTTATTATGAATAAGTACTGTTTAAACGGTTTTGAAATGTGAAATAATACCACATTGACCAATGATTTTGATTTTTACAAAATATCATTATTTTACAAAACATACATTTAAAAAAAATTTTTAATTAAATTAAATTAAATTTTTACATTTAAAAAAACATACATTTAAAACGCCAAGTATGCTCACAAGATAATCACTACCCGTCGTGTATAATAAGCTGATATAAAATTATAATTTAACAACAATCTGAACCGACCATAACTCGCAATTTGCATTATCAAACACTCAAATGCCGAATACAAACTATTATCCGAGAACAATCGTATCAAAACTTTGGAAAAAAATATTACATATTACACACAAGACACAACACGGCGTATGTTATGAACAACTTATAAAATTGCAGGGAGATAATATATTATTCCCATAGCCGATCACTTTGAAAAAGTAACTCATAATATATTTTTTTTTTTTGTTTTGTATGATTTCATAAATGCCTAATAGTTTTTGATTGTATACAATCGATTATCTTACAAATAATATTTTACAATGCTATTCGTTATCGTCACTAATGTGGTCAAAAATTGTTTGGATTTAATTAATTTTAATAAACATTTGGCTCATGATAGGTATGATACACATGATTCGCCGCGAGGGTTATAATTTTGTCTAATTTTATTAGTCAAGCAACTAGGTACTCTGTCTTAAACAGCAAAACTATATACCAAATAGCTCAAGTATAACCTTACTTTAAAATCGTATAGAGATTAATTCTGGAAAATACTATCAACAGATTAGAGCCTATATGAATACATTTTTCTTGTTCTTGTTCTAATGTAAATGAATTTTTAACTTTTTCGCCTCTTGAGCCGCTGGATCTTACGTATACAAACTATAAAGGATATCATTTTTATCGTCTCCAAGAATTACATTTTTATATATTTAGAATAATTATAGTATACTCCTCAAATTCCCATTTACACGGGTCAGATGCTATGCGTTTGTCGGCAGTGTAGAGGTCAAGTTCATAATATAATGGTGGACAAAACAAAACCGGTATTTTATGTTTTTTTAAAACATATAGTTCCAGACAAAATATTCAATGATTTGGGTCAACTGTGTCGTTATGCATTCTTTGTACACAATAATAAGACAAGTAAATTAATACAAAAAACAAAAATTGTACAATGAAATAGTGTCGGAAAAATGAAGTAGCAACGAGTATTGCAAAACAGTGATTAATTACTATCAAATAAAAGGGTATAATAATATATGAGCTTAAAAAACGTATACCTACACACGCTCACATACAATGCATTTTATAAGATAGTATTAATAAGAATAGGTATTATAAAATTAAAAAAAAAATCACAGGTAACAATTATTATTTTGTTATAGTGAACTATATTATTTACTATACAGATGAAAAATAATTTTGAGTACCAACCAAAATCTGCTCACTTAGTAGATATTCAAAGACACTAAAGAAAATTTATTTCCGAATATATATTTATACACATTACACATACCATTACTATGGAAACGTTGGTAAATTCCATTCATGTTAAGTTTCAGTCTAAAAGAGTTATGTATTCATGTTTAAATTTATTTTATTGGTAAATTTGTTTACAGAAAATTAAATCACTTGATTTTCACACAGATGTTTCAATTCTCATGTAATCAATGATGATCTTAGTTAAGCTACGTTAAAATGATTTGCAATAAACGTATATCGGATAAGATTATTAATTTAATGAAGTATAAAAGCAAAATTAAGATGTGATCATAAAACGTAGGTTTGAAATGTTTGAATATGTAAAAAAACCTTTTTACAAACGACTACAAGTTTAAATTTAAAAAAAAACTTTACAAGATACATTACTTTACATATTAAAATTAAATTTTGGAATTCTACAAAAATACGTAAGAAATTGGAATACATCAAACGAATTTGAGTTAAATTGCATTTCAATATTATGTAATATACCAACATACAAATAAATAATTATATTCTATTAAAATGTATAATTTAATGTTAAGAAATGTTAAACATTATAATAATTACATTTTACTTAACAGTTAATAATAAGTAATAACCAAATGTACCTAAGTTAAAACTGTATCATAGATTCATAGCGCATTTTATATGTGTAGAAAAAATTTAGTACTAATTTTCATTAAATTATTTAAAATGTAAAGAAAAACATTATCAATGAATTATTTGACAATAATATTTCAAATCAGACTATAATAAAATACCTATAAATCATATAATATTATATTTTAATTAGATATAACAGTAGATCTAAAACTCGTAGTTTATAAAAAAATATATAGATACGCGTGCGCCGTGCGGGTCAATTATTCGGAGGAAGCACTTTATTCCTTTGAAGGTTTTTGATTGCTACATGTAAACATTATATATAATACATACAGTTATCCGAACCGTTAGCTAATTTTTTTTGCCATAGCAAATTACAAGGGTTCACCCGCCTCCAAGTACTCCGACATTACATTAAAATGCATAATCTTATATCACACACACAATATGTAGTTATTGTTGCACACGAATAATCAACGAACTTTTCAGTCATGGTATCGTGCGTGCAGATGGCCTTTGGCTGAGTTCTTGAGGTTTTAAAAGATCAAAATGCAACAGTACTGCATGCACATTTGCATCGAAAAATATAAATTTAACGAGCCCAAGACTATACATTCATATAATAGCAAACGCAAAAGCTAGTTAATAATATATTTTCGTTATCCTACTCCTTATAAATTAAAGTTAATTTAATGTGTCAAGTATTTTCTCATAGGATAGATAAAAATATTGTAAATTATACAAGTATACTCACCTGCGGTATTGAACACTCATTAGAAATTTTATTGAAGTTCTGATGAGTATAATATATAGTATAGAAACGGAAAAATAGTTTAAGTATTTCACGAAACATTTATTAGGTACAATTATAGAGCTTAAAAATGTTTCTCTTTAGAAAATATATATTTAAAATGAATAATTTATTTAAATTTTAGATTCTGAACGAAGTGATGAATGTATTGATTTTACAATGATGTGTGTGTTTTTTTTGTGTGTTTGTTTGTTTTTGTGTCTGTGTACAGCATAACTAGTCGAAATAATGCTTCGATTTCAAACTTTGGGGGTTTCCGTTGTAAAAGTGAATATCCTTGGTGCATTATAGAGGTTAAAATTAAACATTTTCCAACAGTTTTCAAAAAAATCGAGAAAAACAAAAAAAAAGTGATGGAAAAACGGGAATTTTTACGCAAAACCAGTTTTCGACCAAATCGATTTTTTTATATGGTTGTAATTCAAAAACTAATCACTACTTGATACTTGAAATTTTCACCGAATGTTTATGTTAGTGTCGTCTATATACAGTTCAATTTTCAAATTTTTTTTGACTTTTTTGAGTTATATTTTATAGACAACTTAAATTTTCGATTTTTATGAGAATTTTTTTGAAGTGTCGATAAAAAAATTTTGGATAACCAAAAAACTTGAAAATTTAATACAAGGTTCCTTATGAGTTGTTCTTATTGTAGCTAAAAAAAATTAAAAATCGTTAGTCACAATTTTTTTTTATAAACGTTTATAGTTCAAATTTTTACTAAATCTGTCGAAAACGCGAAAATTTGCAAGTAATTTTGAAGTTGAAACATCGTAAAATTGTTTGTGTTTATAACTAAGGATTAAAAATACGACACTAAGTTTTCCATAAGTTTTCCTATTCAAGTAGCTATAGAGAAAACTCGAAGCATCATTATAGGAAAAATTTTAAGTGCGTTTGAGTTTTAAATTTTTTCGAAATAGCGTAACGATAATGATTTATCCTCAAACGATTTTAAATATTTGTTATTATTCAAAAAGTATAAGTCGTAGATACTTGAAAATTTTACCAGTTATTTAGATTGGCATTTTCTTTACATGATTTAATTTTCAAAATATGTTGACTTTTTTTGAGATATTTATAGACAACTGAAATTTTCTATTTTACTGAAATTTTTTTTTGAAGTGTCGATAAAATTTTTTTGGCCCTATCAAAATACTTGAAAATTTAATACAAAGTTTCTCATAAGTTATTCTTATAGTGATTAAAAAATTATAAGAATACATAGGCACAATTTTTTTTTATTAGCATTTGAAGTTCAAATGTTGACAAAAATTCGTCAAAACCATGAATATTTTTTTTTTGTGTCTGTCATCTCGTTTTGGGGCAGTTAAAGTGCTTCGATTTTTGACTTCAGTACCTCATTCGATCAGAAAGTGAATCTAGTTGGTACTTTGGTGGTCAAAAGTAAAATATTCTTATCTATTTTTCTAAATAATCGGGATAAACAAACTAAAAATTAAGGGAAAAATAGGAAATTTTACGCACAACCAGTTTTCGACAAAATCGATTTTGATTATTGATGTAACTTTAAAACAAATGACCATTGAAACATGAAATTTTCACCGAATGTTTTTATAAGTATATTCTATCCACCATGAAATTTTCAAAAATGTTTGACTTATGTTGTACTATTCATAGGTATATGCAATTTTCTATCATTATTAGTTTTTTTTTTAAATTAATATTGATAAAAATTTATTTTTTGGGTAGAAAATATTGAAGATTTAATACAATAAGGTTCTTAACATATTGTTACAATAGCAGTTAAAAAATAAAAGAAATTCATAGTCACAATTTTTTTTTATAAGCATTCAAATTTTGAATTTTGACAAAATACGTAATAATCACAAAAATTCGCAAATTGTTTTAAGCTAGACATTCATAAAAAATTTTCTTTTTAAATCTAAGATTTGAAAATTTAATACAAGATTCCTTACAAATTTGTCAATCTTTATCACAAAAAAAATGTCCACCGGAAATTCAAATTAAATTTTTATTAGCATTTGAATTTCAAATATTGACAAGAATTCGTCAAAGCCATGAATATTTGCAAATTATTTTGTAGTTCAAAATTCATAATATTGTTTGTATTTATATCTAAGGTTATACAATTTAACACAAAGTTTTCCATAAGTTTTGCTTCTAATAGCTTTAGAGAAAATTTGAAGCGTCATTATAGGAAAAATGTTTTGAGCGTTTGAGTTTTAAATTTTTATGAAATCGCGTTATCCTCAAACCAGGTATATGTATATCTATGATAATATAAGGTATTATGAATCATGATAACTACATGCAATGTTTTAGGAAAAATTGATTAACCATGCCTTATGCAAAATGCATCTTAATTGAAAAATAAAATATTTGTTTCAAAATAGAATATATGACAATATTTAAATATAATATATCCTAGACTAACAAATCATCTCCGTTCAGAATCGTTTTTCGTATACAATGATACCTACCATTGCATTCAAATTTGATCCCATCCATTACAGTAACCTACTGTACACCAGAGCGATATCCACGACTTACTCGATTTTTTAGGTATGTAGATTAAACATTGAGAAGTTAATTCTGGATATTCGATTAAAAAAATTTAATTTGTCACCTTATTTCGACTACTTATAACATTTAATAATGGCTCATTGAATGATTGAGATTATCTTTACATAATATATAATTATAGAGTTATACAATTTATAGAGAAATCTCAAATATCGTTTTTGAATAGCTTATAATTCTTCGATTAAATCTCTGATTGAGGTAAACTGTTCTATACACTGATTTAATTAACAGCTAGAGGGTATTATATAGTAAGGGATGTTAGTATTGAAAAATAAACTATAGATATTTTGTTTTTAAGTATAGGTACGTCTATTTTATTTATTTATACTTTCCAATAGGAAAATCTGCATAAATAAAAAATATTAATTTAAAAAATAGTTATTTAGAATTTTTTATACAAAAAATATTGGTATACTTACAAAAGACTACAAGTGTTATATTTTTCAGAAACGAAAATATTTACACTTCTATAATTAATTATAAACCGTAAATACTAAATATGTAACCATATAGGTCTACCCCGTTTCTAGTAACCCCTAGCTACGGTATAATAATTATATATATTATATACTACAGGACAGAGGATGGAAAAGAATAGGGAGTATAAGAAGTCCAATTAAAGAAGAACTGAATGTCTGGGCACTATACCTATATGCTCGAAGAATTCAAATGTCTTTTTACTAGCGTAGACGTATACCAAATACCGATACTTTTGAAGTCGTGCGACCAGAAATTTCCGGCCGACAAATAGTCCGGATGTAAGGGTTCATACTCCCTTTCTGCATAACTTCCGGCCTCCCACACATTGAAATAATTGGCATGTCGCGGTCGGATACAATCGCGTTCCGCGTCTGTTTTGCGCAATATACGCTAAAAACCGGATGTATATAGAAACGCGTACGTTGTAGATATCAAACGGAAAAGGTGGAAAGACTATGCGATGTACCTATAGGGTACGTACAGGGTGGGATAGAACAGAAATCAATTAATTAACGTATGAAATGTTTTAAACACACATTTATTACTAAAAGTCACCACAGTCTAGTACCTATTAAGATTATGCATACATAATATCTCACATTTAAGTTTTATACAGAAGAAAATAATTATTTTTTAAACAAATATATATAATATATAATTAATTAGTGGTCAAAAATCGTTATAATAATAATTTTATTGATGAAACCAAGATCAGACATCGGTAGAACTTGGATTAAAATATACAAGAAAATCAAAAAAAAAAAACATGATAAATCTAATAAAGTAACAAAGTAACTAATACTGACTATTAATATGTCACGATTTTATTTTACTAAATAATACATTTTTTTTCTTCAAATAATAGTTTTTCTCGAGGTTTTTCTTTAAACGAAATAGATCCTAATAATAACTTTAACTTTAGCCATAATAGATAAATAATTAAAGCACAAATAAAATACTTATACACTTATATACGAATCATTATAATAAATACAATATATATATATGTATATAGATACCTACTTATTTAAATGTGAATTTGAATCGTGATATTGTTAAAATTATAACCTAAATTGTGTGGACGTTATAATAGTTTTATGTTTGACATCGTGCAGGTTACAATACCCATTTCTTATATATTAAATAAAATATGTTTAATAAGTTTCCAAAGGTCAATGATTAACTTTAAAAATTTCTTAAACATAGCATTTCAGAGTTAAAAGTTATTTACTGCTTAACATTGTAATATATACTATTAGTAAGCTATATAGGTATGTATATAATACCTATACCTACTATACATTTATAAAAACCATCACATTATAAGGTAATAAAAAATTAATTCTACTCTTTCACAAGCGTGTAATTTATAAATGGAGTTTCTACTATAATTCGTTCGAATACTTCTATATTTTCAGCTATACATATACAGTAATAACTCCAATCTATGGTCCCTTTGTGTTTAAATTACACTCATACGTGTCATGTTCACCACCCAAGATGTTTCCACCTACCAAAAATATTTCAATATGAAAAGAAGAATAGTTTTTATAATACATTTTAGTTACGATGTTGATCATTAAACAAATTTGAGTGTTTTTAAATTAGAGTTATAAAATGATATTTAATAGGCGCCTATATAGATGAATAATTATTATTTATTATATGATATTTTTTTGATTGATTTGTTTTATTTGTAAGTACTATTTTGTATACCTATAAATAAAAATATTTCATAAAAATTAATTTAGACAGATGACGGTATTATATTAGATGTATATATTGTATGGGCCAAATAAAACTCATGTATTAAGAATGTAAAAAAATATGATAATGCACACTGATATGTATTGGTGATTAGATGTAATTGATGGAAAAGTATGGATTATGAGATGGTACAAGAGGTTTAACTAAGAATAAAAAGAGTTTTTATACGACATATTAAAATTAATATACTAATAAACGATTTTTTTCTTTAAAATGTATATTTAACAACCGGATGTGTTTTATGAATTCATCAATTACAAATGATTACTAACTTAAGTTAAATTTATAACAAGCAGCGTACAATATAAATACAAAATAACTATGTATTCACATTAGTTTAGTTGTAATGAATTGATATCCAGAACGATAATTTTGAATAGAAAACATGAGTATATACATATATTTGAAAACTATAAATTGAACTTCGTAGATTATTCAATACAATCAAATGCAAAACAGTTGACTATTAGAACAAGTGCCACAAATCATTTGGTAAATACTCGAGTAAGGTTTCGGACTACACATCACGCATATTATAATCCCAACAGAATTTGTGTATCAATTGAAATTACCGTGTCGTATTTTGTGAAATTGGATATGATGAATGGAAATGTGGGTACACAAGTAATCCATATCACATCAATCATTTCTCAAACAAATCGTATGAACTGCCGTTGAAACCCGCAAGTTCCAAAACAGCATTAATCACATATATTATTATAAATATAATTTTATTACTTAGTAATATCAACACCATTTTAGACATCGCTAAACAGTATGAGTACAATTAAATTGTGTAAATAAACGTATTATATAATAATATATGCGTGGGCAAATTGATAAAAGTTAAATCAGTATAATAATGATACAATAATACCTATATGTAAACTACATTTTTTCACCCGTTGTATACTTTATAGTTTTACAACATGTTTTTTTACGATTTGGAAAACAACCAACAGACAACAACAATGTCATCTAATTTTCATCTGAAAAATTTTCAGGTGCCAATAAATACACATCGCTGTTTACACGCTGTAGTTTGGCATATTCTCAGAACGTTAAGTAACAATGATAGTATACATGTATACAACATGTCTGAATACATCTAAACTGTGAATAACAGCAACCAGGTCATCATAACAATATTGTTATAATATTAAGATATAAAAATAGTAGCCATTCTGTGAGTGTTAAACGGAACGACCCAATACTTAAGTAGACAATTAAAATAATCTTGTTCAATTAAAATTAAGAGTACTTATCTGCATGTGTACATTATACATTATACCTTATTTCTCCATTGCCCTTACATACAGGACATCTTTAATCAACCAAATTATGGGCAAACATATTTTAAATAATTTTTTTGATTTCACAAGAATAAATGTAGAAGGTAGAAATAACTTAGAAAGAGTAAATTTAAAAAAAAAATTAACCTTGGACATCATGCTCATCGTCATGATAAGTTATAACTTTATATAAGATAAAGTTAAGTTTTAATACACAAAAACACGTTTTTTACCACAAAATAAGATACATAATTTTTACCGAAAATAACATTAATTTACACCATGTTTATATAAATATAATAGGAATTATGTACAAATTAGTCTAGTAAGTATAGTAGTAGTTTAGTCCTGAAACGATAATAATCCAAGTTAATATATTAGTTAAACATGTTTAGTATAAAATATATATTGAGACAAATTAGAAATTATTTTAAAACCTATAAATTATAAAATAAACTATGTATACTTTTTTAAATGCCATTTTTGCAACTATATTTTGTAAAAGATTATTAAAAATCATTATTATAGATAGAAACAAATATAATATATATATTATATAGTTAAGAAAAACGACGTATGCATATATATAGTACTTATATCTAACTATAATATAAATAGGAAATGAAAATCTTTATACGGAATAAACTTTAGAACTACTAATCAGATCGTCTTGATTTTTTTTTTTTAACGAAAGAGTATATTATGGGGCAGGTTTTTGGCAAACATTAAGTCCAATTAAGTTGCGGGGATAAGAGGATCAGCTAAAAAATACAACAGTTTCGCCATTTTTCCACCAACAATATACTAGATATTAAATATTTGTTTGTATATTGTAAATCTAAGGTGGATTATTTATTAATTACTCGTATAACTATGTATTACCGTTTTTGCATTATTCATTTCATATTTACGAGTTTTTGTAAATTTGTAAATCCACGAAAAGTTTTGAACATGATTAGCCAGGTATTAAACGACGAATTAATTACAAACTTTAAATCATATAAAGTTGGTATTTTTAATGGGCAACGAAATGAACTGAGGTCAGCTATATATCATGCTGTAGAAAAACATAAATCAAAATTCTTTATTAGCACAAATCAGTAACTTTCACTATTCTTACACCATATAATAATTAATATTTAATTATTATATACTTGACATGTCATAAGTAATTATTTTAATGAATACTAAATTAGTCCTAACTCATATAACAATAATACAAATAACGTTATATTTGTTACGCCGTGTTACACGATTAAGGTGTTATTATACGCTCGTTTATAAACGTAATATTTTTGAATAAAAATAGGTCTCACTGTAATGAAAGTCACGACCCTTATTATTTGATGATTTTTATTTTAGTGAATGCAATTACTGAGCAACGTAACAATTTATTGATCCTCGGGTAACAGACATGACGTTTAGGTGTGATCCTGTTGTTTTTGTTGTTTATAGTAACTATAAGTTTAAAGGAAATTTAAGTTTTTACTACCTAAGATAACTAATTAGATTTCTAATAAAAATATGTTTTATTTCACAATTTATATATCAATTAATATCAATTAAACATAACAGTTAATTATTCTGGAATAAAAAAATATATAGCTAGCTAATTACCTACATAAAATATTTGTATTTGCATGGTATAGAACTCGTAAATTAACCAATTAAAAACTGTAGACAAAATAAGCGGTACGCAAACAAACTCATTTTTCACATTGCATTTTCGACACGCTTATAAACATAATATTAATAAATCATAAACGACAATGTCGTAACGACATAAACAAATACCTCTACTTCTTGAATGTTTTTCTATAAATTAAGAAAATCTAAATTCTAAGGAAGTTGTAGGCAGCTGAAAATATTTGCCGAGAATATTCAGTACATCAACACGTCACGTGGTAGTTATTTCCGTGATGGGTATACACATAAAACAAGTATGGGCCTTATGTTCTTATAGGGTCGGCAATTTCAATTTATCGATTCGCAGAAGAACACATTTTTATACCAGTTCATTCAAAGTTTCAGACATCGTAATAGAAATTTGAGTATATTATGACCAATGATGCATTATACACGATGCATAATATACGACCGTAAATGACTAAGTATCGTAAATGGCAACATTAATATTTCATCGACCCTTTCATGACCCTGGCAATAATTACACAACTAGGCGGCAACTGACTGTAATATAAGCTGAACGGAACACGCAATAGCTATTTACTGGAAACCTAACTTAATATGTAATAAATGATAACTAATATAAGGCACGGTAATCTATATATTTTCCTCCCTCAAAAATATTTTATAAAAATTGTTATAATCATATCTCAGGTTGTAATCGTATTTTATTCTATATACATTACATGAACAAGATTGGTATCACATACTATTAAGTCAACAATTATACTTTATTAATTTTACGCTGTGTATTTAACAAGGTGTTAACTAATTATTTTTCAGTTTATTTTTTGATTGGAAATAAAAATAGCCTTACCTATATGGGCTATATGATTGTAACAAGAAATAATTATTTTCTTTGTTTTCAACAAAATCTGCACACACAACACACATACACATCACATTTATTTTAATATAATATCGTATAATATACATAATTTTAATTTTAAAATCGAATAACTCTACATAGATATGAGTAATTTATAAAGTAATAATCCTTTTATAGAAGATAAATAATATACATATATATATATTATATGACCTAACCTATATATATATTATATATAATATTATTTATTAGTGTTCGTAGTAATCGTGGGGAAATTTAAGGTAGAAGTTTTTTTTAGTTTAATTTGAAAAACTCAACTTTATCAAAAATCTTACTGAAAATCTCAATGTCAAATGATCTACAATTTCCCCATTTGTATATATTGCGATATGTCGATGCCTCGATGGCACCATTATAATACATATGTTGAAAACCTATAAAATGATTTCATTTAAGATATATATTTGGTCATAACATGCAACTCGTTTAACACGGTTTAAAGAACTATTGTCAAAGTGATGGCATTTAAAAGCAACGGCGCCATCCCTGAAGTCTAGTCATTAACTATAGTCATATTCAATACTTAACAATAAATTCCGCAAGATGTCCCTTTGAAAGTAGTTTTCCTTTTTGGGTCTACAATTGAATCTGCCAAAAAAAAAAGAAAAACCAAATCGTTTATACATCGTTTAAGTAATATCTGTATTAGTGTATTGTCGTCCCTGGACGTATACAGGCGTCTAATAATTTTTCTATATACCTGACGAATAAAAACCGTCTACCACGATGTAGGGCGAGCCGTCCACATGATATAGGTGCCTAACAAAAGGGCGCCATATTATTAAATCTACTACTACAACTTTATAAGTCTCGACAGTGTTCTAATCGACATCTGCCATTTTAACATAGCATAATAGCAAACATAAAACATCTTTTGATATATAAAAATATTTATATGTAGGAAGGTAGATACCTACTTACTTATATATTATTATAATGCATACTACTTCAATCATAAAAACACTAAGCCCCTTTTTATTTATGGACACATAACTAATGTAGGATTTAAATACATGAAACTGAAAGACAAACAATTATACATACAAACCAAATACAGGGTGCTTTATTATTGTTCAACCATTTTCAAATAAATAATATCCTTGCTGGTTGCAGTGACGACATTCTAACAATACATTTTTGAATTTCAATGCATTTTTATCGAATATAATATTATTAAACTATAACAAATACTATATATTATATTATACCGTATAATAATATTATGCAACTTACATTTTTAGTGTAATAAAATATACAATATGCAATGATACAATTAACTTGGATGCTACTCGGATATGCGGTCTACCGACATTTTTCTTTTCATATTAGGTCTTCGTATTATATTCAATATTGTGTAAAGTATGTAAAGTATGCCTACCTATAATACGCATTAACCTACGTAAATAAATGAGCAAATTCAAATAATACTAAAATATTATAGTTATTTGTTTATTAGCAAATCAAAACTAATTAACAAATGTATTATACAACTAAATTACATAATGTTATAATTTATAACTGTAAATAAATAAGCAAATTAAAAAAATAACAAACGTCATCATAGGTAGGTATACCTAATATTTGTGTATCAGCAAAAAAATGTCTTATAAATAAATTTTTGTCAATATAGGCAACGGTCAAATAAAAATCTTTTAATTGGATGACACATTGGTATTAATAATTATGCAGAACACGAAAGATCGACAGCCGTTAAGTTACCAACAAACATATTAAATACACTATATTATCAAACTGTTGTATAATCAATGATTTTATATTTAAGTTCTTGATAATAAATATAGGTGGAAAATACATAAGTGTATCGTATACCAAATTATATTTATACCAATTTAATCTTTTCTTTTTTTTTTATTGTTGCTCGGATATACAGTCTACATATTATATGATTGTAGATTGTATACCGCCCATAGACCGGAAATCTGAGCAGCACCTTAAGAGAATGTTATACCCACATGTAAGTCGCCATCTTACAAGTACGTAACATAACAAATTTTACACTCAGCAGATCACGTGTAGCTCTGTTAGTTTAAAATTTAGAGTGAATTGATTTCTTATCAAAATTAAAGGTAACATTATTATCAAGGGCTTCTCGTGGGCTTTTTATTATATTTTAATTTTGAAGTGAGTTATGAGTATTTTAAGATATAAAAACAATTTATAATTTTAAAATACTCATAACTTGCTTTAAAATAATAATACAATAAAATTCCCATGAGAAGCCTTCAATAATGCTTCCTTTAATTTTTATAAGAGGTCTGCAATCCACTCTAGATTTTTACATTTTAAACTAACGGAGCTACATGTGATCTGTTGAGTGTAAAATTTGGTATGTTACCCACTTGTAAGACGAAAACAACACATGCAGTTTAACTTGAAATATAATATTTTAATTTTTTACAAATTTTGTATGGTAATTAATTAATTACGAAGTTAATTATTTCCATGATATCGTGATGTACTGTATTACACATCATCTATAACACAAAATAGTAAAATACTAGATAGGTAGTAAATTATAAATATAAATTATGAAGTATATTTAACAATTTTTATCTCAAATAATTACTATGTATTACAATTTTATTATGTGTACACAATAAATTGCACCCACGTTAAATTTTCTTTCAAATTATAGGTATAGGTACAATTCCAATCAGCTATACGACATAGGTAGTATAACTTGGAAGTAATGTTGGATAATCAAGTTATACAGACCTGCAATAATGGTATTTATTAAATTATTTTTTAGAAAAGTTAAAAAATATAGGTTCAACCTAAAAAATACAGGTAATATTCGTAATATAGTTTAAAAATATGGTAAAATAGTTCTACCAATAAGTTTAATATAAAGTATAGTACATTATCACTAGGTACATAATAATATTTTCAATCGAGCTTAGTTGCGGTATCTATATCTAATACATATAAACAATAATATTCATATATTATTATTATTAAAATGTAATATCTTATAAGATAACGCTTCTAATAATATACAGATTCACGATCAGTGAAACTACATGAAAATGGACAGATACAGTAATCTTTAGATCCTTCGAAGTATATGTAGGTATTGTAATTAATACGGGAGTGCCTATTATTTTTTAGTACGATACACGCTGCACTATCACACATTATAAACGAGAGAAAAATAAGTAGTGTTATGCGGACTTGTGTACAGGCCCCCTTACAAAAGAATAAAGAGCCTTTTTTCAAGTACAGTGTTCATTTCCTTATACATATAGAATGCGAATGAATAGAAGTATAAACACAAGTGGTAAAAATGCAAAATCAATGAATGCCTATGTTGTTTCCGTACAACATAATAAAAAAGGGAAGAAATTTAAAAAAAAAATTCTAATGAGAAGAAATGTAAAATATCTTATTTCAAATCGATTTATCAATGGACGCAATACATTATTAAAGTCGCATTAAAGTATAATACCTATATACTATCATTATTTTGTGGAAATAGGACCTAAATTTTAAAGTACAACAAAACAACTATTTAACTCTTATTGAGTGTGAAACTAATATTTATATACATTAATATTTCGAAATTTTGTAACCACCTATGTAGCAATAATAATTTTAATCGTTATGGATTAAAACATGCAAAAAGAGTAATAGAAACATTATTTTATATAAGACTTGAATTACAACATTTAATTATTGAAATCATAATATTGTCATCTGACTGAAGGAAAACCGTGTATGATATTTTAACTAATAGTTAAGGTTATTAGAAGGTTAACCTATTAGATGAAAATAACTAATAATTAAACTATGTTAGATACGCTACCTTCTACTATACATTAAAACTTTATTCACAAACCGTAAGTAAATATAAATGCCAATGAAATACTATATAACTATGTAAATTAAATATTCTTAAAAAGTTTACAATTTATTCGCAGCCATAGAGACTATAAAAGTAATAATTTTATTTATTGAAAATGTCAATAAAATTATATTATTATAAATTCTGAGCGTAGCGATATATGTATATTTATTTTACAATGATTTATGTTTACATTATATTATGTAATTTTTGCGTCTGAATACACAAATTTATATAGAAAAAAAACTCTTCGATTTTCAACTAGTAATAATTGCATTTAGATGATAAATTGGGATGTCAATATTTCCAGTACTTTTCAAAATAGCCGAATTAAACACAACAAAAATTAATAAAAATCAAGGAATTCAGGTACAAAATTCATTATTTTTAATATTCAAAAAATATAATACAAGGATAATATGTGTTTCTTACAAGAATTATATTTAAAAGTTTGTTGTATTAACGAAATTAGATATTCACTTGTAAATTCAAGATTTCCTTTCAAACAATTTTGGTTTTCTTTTATTGTAACTCGCAAAACATTTATCGTAGAAAAAGCATTCCACTGTTTAGTAAAATTATCATTTTCTATACTCTGTTTCAAAATATCTACTCATTTTAAGCTATTCATGAGAATTTAAAACGTTCTAATGTTAAGTGCCTATTAAGTATTGATATTATGCCATATTTTAAAGAATTTCTAATTTTCAACTAAATATTTTCTATTGAAGTGTTATTACATAAATTAAACTTATTAAGAGCATCATAAGTCACGAATCAAATAACCAAAGCGTAGAACCTAAAGGTAATATATATATATTATATATATATATATATATTTTTAATAAATAAATAAATATAATGTTAGACGAAATGATATATTATGTCTAAGCCACAACACTTCGTTCCACAGATGAGTCATAATTTGTATAAGCTTATTATTTCACGTGTATACCTGCGATGGAAGGTATTTTGAAGGATTCATATAACATATTATATATTTACATTTGCATATAATCCACGAGTCAGAAAAAAAAACGTAAGGGCTCCGCATAAATCGTCAACCCTTAAAATTAGACCAAAAATAACCCTATGTATAATATAGTTTCCTAGCCGGGAAATATACTTTTACAGAAAATATATTTATTAAAATTAAGATACATATTGTGTTCAAAAAGCATTGATGTATAATAGGTACCGCGAAAAAATAACCCCGGAAATTTAGACCCCGAAAAAATAACCACGGAAAAAATAACCCCATAATATGAGTTTTTGCAAATGAATCTCAAATCAATATAATCAAACTCTACATCATACAAATTGAAAAATATATTGAATTTTTTATTTATATATTATTGACATAGTATTACAAATTTATACTTTATTACCAAATTATTGTATTATAGAAAATTGACAAATTGTACTGTATTCCAAATTTATAATAAGAATTTTTTATTTATATATTATTGACATTGTATTACAAATTTATACTTTATTACTTACAAATCATTTTTATTATAGGTTTATTTTTTCCGTGGTTTTATTTCGGGGTTATTTTTTCCGGGGTTATTTTTTCCGGGGTTATTTTTTAGGCAAATCGTATAATATGGCTTATTCACGTTAAACAGAAACTTGCATTAAGTATGCATTATATTATGATTTAGTCAAATCAAAGCGGCGAGAAACGTTATCATGGTGCGCGTGCAAGTGGTCGAATGCATATATACTAATACGATACATTATATTATTATCGTGTTTTCCAATCACAATAATAATAATATAATGTGCATTGAGAACTCGTACGCACAACCGGATTCATGTACTTACTTATTATAATATATGAAGAACGAAAACACATAATATAGTAGTAGGACCTATAGTATAATAACACAATAATATATTATAATAGACGTGCGACGGCCAAGAGTAGTCACGCCTTCCTCCATCGGTTTCTGCCGTTCACCTATATATATTATTTACATATATATATATATCATAAACACATGACGTGTGTTCGGCGCGTAATATAATAAAACTGACGTATTATATTCGTACGATTTCAAAGATAACACCTGCGCGCGAGGAGTCCGACATAAAAAGCAGGCACACAAAGGTGCATCTGGGTTGTAATCTCGGAAATGGTGAGTTTCCCCCTTCCCCACCAACATTATTCCAACCTATACGGACATACGACATAGATTACAAAGGTATATACCGCCGAGCGTATTAAACGCGATATATTATCTTGAACCGTAAAAATTACTACCAAAATAATATGTTAACCATAATTTTCGAGCAGCGCGAGTAATCGTTGAATAGTTGTACTACCGATAAGATCGCGACGCAGACCATCGTGCGCATATAACATAATATTATAGCTAGGCCACCCTCACGTACGTTTAGATATCATATTACACACACACAAATACTCGAATACCTATCGGCTAACATATTACGACCCTTTACTCTTCATCAATGATATTTGTTTTGTTCTAGGAATACAGTTAGACCGACCGCTCTATAATCAACGTTTGCTGTGGTGATCAATCGATAATTTTCCCGATACCTTATATCCTGTATAAACCTAAATATATTATACATACTACGATACGGATAAGAATTCGAGTGAAAAGGGTAAAATATTTTAAAATGTCCATCGCGTGATTTTCACAAAAATTATTAATATATGATTTCAGATGTCCATTGCTTACATACAATAAGAAAATGCTGACCAGTAGCCAATAGGTACCTAATTTATACCATCGCCTATAACCTAACTTATAGTTTAATAGTATATTATATTCTTATATATACTGATCACTGATCAATAGTCAGTGATCTTTCGCACATGTAACTACTTTTAGCACATTGTACTTAAACAGTTTATTAGAGGCATTCGTTTATGCAGTTATAGATATTTGTAATGCGATTTTATATAATACATTTACCTTTTTATTTTTTTTATTTAAACTGTAATTAAATATTTAGAAATATTTTTTTTTAAACGCATGCTACAACAAACACGACATAGAAAATAATTTTTTTCGTTATTATAATATTCGGAGTCATATGATTATGATTCCCATTGACTTTTTTAAATATATTATCATTGATATCAGATATGTATAATGTATATGATCGACTATAATATAAACACTAAACAGCTGCAGATGTATAACAAAACTTAGAGTCGCATATATAGTTCCTACAACAAACTCAAGATTATTTCTCTATTACAATACATTAGCAGCAACCAAAATTGTAAATATTTTACATAATAGCAATAATCGAATGTACACAATTCGAATATATGTACTTACAATCGATATCGGCTGTAGTATACAGTATACACAATTAAATGTTAATCGTTCAATGGTGCGCAATAAGAGTTATCGGGCTTATCAAAATGCGCACATTTTGGTATAGAATATAGATCAATTAAAACGGCCTAAAAAACACGCACCAATAGCTTATTTGGATGGGCGCCCAATTGTGTGCCAAGAATCTAAAACAAAATCTAAAGAATCTAGTAATGAATTGTACATAATAATAATAATATGGTGGATGAGAATATGGAATATAATATCTTTTCATCATCTCGTCCACGAGATATTTCCTGTGCGTAATATTATATAGATAGAAACAGATACGTTCCAAAAATATGGAAACATGATTGTTTTTATAACCCATATATAAATAAATCCACTAAATCTACTTTGAACTACACTATGTAGTACCTACAGTATAAATATTTTAAACTTAATAATTCAGCTGCCACAGTTAACACGAACGACGATGAATGACTCAAACTTAGAAAATATTATGATTTTTTTTTTATCGTGTAATCAATCATTTTTTATAGATAGAACTGTAGTGTTTTAGTATTGTACTAGTAAATTATTGAAGATAAACACAAATAAACTTGAAGAGTGTCTATAAATAATGTAATGTATATTCGAATAATTCGATTATTCGAATAGTTCTATCGTAAAATAATTCGAATACCTATTCGAATATTTGAATGTCAGTATTCGATGTTACAATACCTAATTTGTTTTATCCGTTTTTCCATGGCAAGCTTTTTATACTATTTATGGGCGGTGGTAAACTCTCCCGATTTTTAAAACTAGTAAACTCTCCCGATGGTAAACTCTCCCGGGTAAATATTATGTTTACCTGAAAGAAATGTGTAAACTCTCCCGGGTCAATATTATGTTAACTGAAAGAAATGTGCAAACTCTCCCGAGTTATTTTAAATGTTATTGCTACCATATGAATTAGTTACACTGCAGAGATTGTGATTATAATTCTTATTATGAATTGTATTACCGTATTTAATCTGTATTTATCTTGTGTTAACCTGTATTTGTCATTTAAATATTTAATTACCGTTAAAGTATTTTTAATTTAAATATTTAAAATGATATCGACTATAATGGCTCAACCAATTCTAACTGTGTAAAACGAATAATACCCCATGCTCCCCAGCTAGCTCAGTAGTACTGAAGTAGACCCGCGGGAGAGTTTACGTGTTCTCTTCAGGTAGTACTGAACTAGACCCGGAAGAGTTTACAATGTTTACATGTTCCCGTCCAGTAGTATTGGACTAAACCCGGGAGAGTTTACCATCGGGAGAGTTTACATGCCATTAAAATCGGGAGAGTTTACAATTGCCGGGATGTAAAAGGTGTTCATGTTATTACATCAATAAATGTTAAACCTTTAAAAGTACATTCACATTTAGGTACTTTTATATGATAAAATTGTATTACTTCTTACTTTTAGCACGAGTTGTAAACTTGTAACTATACTCATAATAGCAATATAGTTAACATAACGACATTTATAATAAATAATAACTATTTATTAATTTAAATAATCGACTAAAAAATAAATAAAACCAAACTAAATTATATTAATTATTAGTCATTACCTCGGTCATTACCATTTAGTTTTTCGTCTTCAATTCAATTCATTGTTTTAATAATGGAACTAGGAAATTTGTGTTTATAACTTAATGTTAATAGTTATTAAATCAATGTATATACAATATACATATGTTATATTATCCTAAGATAAATGTTGTACAAGTTCTGACTTAATAGGTACCTAGATAGGTACTAATAATACTTGCATATATTAATGTTTTACCACTGACCAATGTGATCGTATTTTATACTTTAGAATTAGAAAGAAAATAATAGTAATCTTACACTTTAAATATATTCCTAGCAGGGTTCCTAACCATATCGTCTATCCTATAAACATATAAAGAACTAAAAATATACTAAGTATAGTGTATACCTACTATACCTATAGCTATTACCTACTAGGTTATATACCAATAAAGTTCTGAAATCAATAATATACATTTATACAACATAAGTACGTAGGTAAAGGAACTCGAATAAGATTAATTTAATTAAACAATTAAAATATTTTTGTGTATATCATTATTTACAATTACTATTAAAGATTAAATAATTATATATAGTTATAAATATGACACTTTTATATTATCCATTCGCCATTTATCAATACAAACTCAAAGTTTTAACATTTTGTATTGCCCATGAAAGTGTTTAAACAAAAAAATCTAGTGGATTTTCTATTAAGTTTAAGATACTCAATTATAAAGATTAAATCAATTTTCAATGTCCCTACTATTATTTATTAGGTATAGTTACATACCAATTTTTTTTTTTTTGGTTATTTATTGATATACTCAAGAAATACCTAACTATACAATGTCCTAAGTAGATAGATATATAAATTTAGATTAGTTATTAAATATTACAAATAGAAACACAATTTAAAATAATTATTATAAGTCTATAGAAATTGAATTTACAAGTAAATTATGAAAAATAATATAATATAAATATACTTACTTATATATTTATAATATAATACATGTAAAATATTCAAGTTATTACCTATGTTAATTTTTGATTTTTTAATTATTATAATATACCTAGGAACCATGTATTATTATTTTATTATATTATTATTATTATATACTATTATTTATTATATTAGTATTATTATATATTGTATATATATATAAATGTTAAAAATCTTAAAAAGGTTCAATTGATTAATCATTCTGAAAAATGTGAATGTCGTGAGCTTTTTAAAACGTTTTAAATTTGTTCAAATATTGACTCGATAGCGCTTTTGGGTAAAATTATAGTTCATGATGATGTATTTTCAACAGCATAAGTTTCAAATTCGCTGAAAATAGAAGTTTAAAAGTTTATATTGAAAGGTTTAGGCCGTAAACCAGAAATCTCGTTGTTATCGTGTTACTCATTTCGACAGTGCAATAGCTTCTGGAATCTCGGGTTCCATACGGTATCCGTTTCTGCGAATAGATACTACTGTATTCTCTGTTGTTAATATAACTATCCCCTAGGTATGTAATTTATATCACGGAACTACCTATGTTTTATGGTCAAGTACTTTACCACGATGGGTTAATCCATTCGTAAATTATTTCTCCATTTACAAGACCAAAATCGATCTTTCAATTCCACACATTTTAGCTTTCGGAGCTGTACCTACGGGTATTAATAGCTACATAATGCCTACATTACTATTTTTATTCAAAATACTAATCACAATTAATATGTTAAATTAATTATAATAGTTAGTAAGTATTTTTGATTGTGACACCTATTATATATTATAATATATTTACAAATTTCAACATAATATATTTTATACTTTATAATAATTATGTACTGAATTATGCACCTACCTATGATTCTGTGACCTGCAGAGTACAAATATATAAACTAAATTCGAAAATGATGCATATATTTAAGCCGTAACGTTACGCACTTATGAGGAAATGTCAAATAAATATTTCAAAATTAACTCACATTTGTTACATTTAATATATCGTGTTTATTATAAATTCGTAAAAGACATCCAAAATAAAAAATATATCTAACGCTTACAAAATTTTAGTTATATAACAGTAGTACTTACTATAAATATTAGGTATGGCAATAAAATAATTATATTTTGTTAAGAATAACATAACATTTCAACAATTCACAATTATATGTATAATATACGCCAAAGTATTTATCATGAAAAGAAATTACATTCAATTAAAAGTAAATTTCTTAATAAATTATCTCAGTAAATATAATTTACTTTAATTAGGCAATATAGTTTCACGAGTAACATAATTAAATCAATGAATGTTCTTGGATTAAATGTATAATTTCATAATTTGCTTTATTAGATCCCACATAAAACTATCCCCAAACTAAAAATTAAGGAAAAAACAGAAATTTTTACGCACAATCAATTTTCGACAATATCGATTTTGATTTTTGATGTAACTTTAAAACAAATACCATTGATACATGACATTTTCACCGAATATTTATATAAGTATATTCTATGCACCATGCAACTTTCAAAAAAATTCGACTAAATTTGAACTATTTATAGGCATATGCAATTTCGATCATTATTAGTTTTTTTTTCTATAAATATCGATAAAAATTTATCTATTGGGTAGAAAAACTTGAAAATTGAATACAAGGCTTCTAACACATAATTGTAACAATACCAGTTGAAAAATATTAAAAATTCATAGACATGATGATGTTTTTTATAAGCATTTAAAGTTCAAACTTTGACTAAATACGTACAAATTACGGCAATGTTCAAATTATCTTAGATATAAATTCATAAAAGTTTTTATTTTTAGATCTAAGATTTGATAATATACCCTAGACAGATAAACCGTCTCCGCTCAAAATCGTTTTTCGTCTCGTTTTTCGTATACAATGATATAATATCATTGGATTCAAATTTAATTCCATCCATTACAGTAACCCACTTGTAACCTACTGTACAACAGAGTGATATCCACGATTTACCCGTTTTTTTTTTTTAAATATCATATGATTAGAAAAATTGAAAAATTTGAATTAGTTATAACCTGTATACATACCAATTAAGCACAAAACTTCTCATATCATGATTTTAAGATCTAAACCATATTATTTATTAGTTTTTCAAAAAAAAATCCGGAATTGTGAAGACTAAAAAGGCAGGTAAGTCGTGGATGTCGCTCTGCTGTACAGTAGGTTACAAGTGGGTTACTGTAATGGATGGGATTAAATTTAAATCCAATGATATTATATCATTGTATACGAAAAACGATTCTGAACGAAGACGGTTTATCTGTCTAGGATATATTATAGATTATTAAAAATTTTCAAATCTTAGATTTAAAAAGAAGATTTTTTATGAATTTCTAGTTTGAAATAATTTGCGAATTTTCGTGATTTTTACATACGTTGTCAAAATTCAAACTTTGAATGCTTATAAAAAAAAAATTGTGACTACGCATTCCTTTTATTTTTCAATTGCTATTGTAAAAATATGATGGGAGCTATAAATTCAATTTTCAAATCTTAAATATAAAAGGAACATTTTTTATGAATTTCTAGCATAAAATAATTTATGAATTTTCGTGATTTTTACGTGTGTTGTCAAAATTCAAACTTTGAATCCTTGTAAAAAAAAAATTGTGACTATGAATTTATTTTATTTTTCAACTGCTATTGTTAAAATGTGTTAGAAGCCTTGAACTAAATTTTAAAGTTTTTCTACCGAACACATACATTTTTATCGATATTTATAGAAAAAAAAAACTAAAAAAGTTGAAAAATTAAAATGTCAGTAAACCGCTCAAAACAAATCTAAATATCCTGAAAATGTTATCAAATATATAAAATGTCCATATAAACATTCAGAGAAAATTTCAAGTATCTGCGGTCATTTGTTTTAGAGTTACACCAAAATAAAGAAATCGCTAAAAGTGAAAATCCAATGTTGTAAAAATTTAAATTTCAAATGCTCATAAAAATTTAATTTGAATTTCCGGTGGACTTTTTATTTGTGATAAAGATTGACAAACTTGTAAGGAATCGTGTATTAAATTTTCAAATCTTAGATTTAAAAAAAAAATTTTTTATGAATTTCTAGCTTAAAATAATTTGTGAATTTTCGTGATTTTTACATAATATGTTGTCAAAACTCAAACTTAAATAAAAATTGTGACTATGTATTCCTTTTATTTTGCAACTGCTATTGTAAAAATATGTTAGGAGCCTTGTATTAAATTTTCAAATCTTAGAATTAAAAATAAAAACTTTTATGAATTTCTATCTAAGATAATTTGAACATTGCCGTAATTTTTACGTATTTAGTCAAAATTTGAACTTTAAATGCTTGTAAAAAAAAATTGTGACTATGTATTTTTAATATTTTTTAACAATATGTAAGAGCCTTGTATTAAATTTTCAACCTTTTTTGCCTAACAAATAAATTTTTATCGATATTTATTTTAAAAAAACTAATAATGATCGAAAATTTCAAATAACTATGAATAGTTAAACTTAAGTCGAAAATTTTTGAAAATTGCATGGTGAATAGAATATACTTATATAAACATTTGGTGAAAATTTCATGTATCTATGGTCATTTGTTTTAATGTTACATCAAAAACTAAAATCGATTTTGTCGAAAAATGAGTGTGCGTAAAATTTTCCGTTTTTCCCTTAATTTTTAGTTTGTTTTTCTCGATTATTAAGAAAAGAATTAAGAATATTTAACTTTTGACCCCCCCCCCCCCCCCCAAAGTACCAACTAGATTCACTTTCTGATCGAACGAGGTGCTGAAGTCAAAAATCGAAGCATTTTTACTGCCCCAAAACGTGATGACAGACACAAAAAAAAAAACACACACATCATGGTAAAATCAATACATTCATCGCTCCGCTCAGAATCTAAAACAGTTATAATGTACCTACTACCTAGAATTAGAGTTGGTTCATTTTAAGACAAATATACGTATTGATCAAAATGTAGTAGTCCTGTTTCTTATGATATTATTTTTTTGGATTACAGCAAAATAGCAATATAGGTAATATAAATAAATTATACTTTGAAATTTTTAATTTGTGAATCTCATTTGTAGTTCAAAAAATTGATACTCGTCTAATATGCTACCTACCCATTAAATGGTATCTACCAAAACACTGTATGCGGGTGCCGTGTAGTATGCTACCTACCATAATTAGGCAACTTTTTTACCAATACTCGTAATACAAAATGAAATAGAACTAGGATCAATTATTTATTCTGATCAATGGCGAGTAGTACCTTAAAAGATATAGGTTATCACAACGAAACCGTCAATCATTCCGAGTGTTTTGTTGATCCTACAACGCGCCCAAACACAAACGATCGAGCGTATATGGAGACACGTTAAAACTAAATACGGAATTAAAACCCGAATAACAACAGATTTGTTAGACCGAAAATTAATAGAAGAATGGTAGCGGTTCGTTAATACCCAACACGATTTATTAGAAGTTTTATGGTATGATATAAAAATAGTATATTATGATGTATAATAATACATAATGACGTATTAAAATATTATGAAGTACTTGAAAACGGTAAATAAATAAATTATTTAGTAATAAATTGTCAATAAATTGTTTTAATTTGTTATTATTTAATGGTAGGTAGCATACTACACCAACGAAGTAGTGGTAGGTAGCATATTAGACGAGTACCAAAAAATTAATAGATATCATGAGTTTCGGCTGTAAATGATTACATTATGATAACAGACGTTTGAAACTTACCGCGTTACTACAAAGTATATGTTTAATGAAGTTCTGTTACGCATTACTTATTATTAATGATTGGACTGATAACATTATAACATAATATTTTAAACACATATTTCGTAAAACAGATTAAATAATTTTGAATATCGGACTAATAAAATAATATTGGCTAACAGTCGATAAATAACTTATAGGTATACGATAACCACCTACAGACACAATACCGTTTCGTAAATTAAAAATTGTCTGAAAAGCAAAAACAAAAAAACATTTAGTCTAATAATTGGCATTTTAAAGGCTTAACTATTTTAAGTATGTCTTGCAAGTTGCGACTACTTACAAACGGCCTTATCACCTTAAGGATAAATGTTGGTTATTTAAATAGATAGCAACGGTGAGGAGAGGTGAGAAAACACCAAGAGATTCTCATACTTTTACTCGAACACGATAGGTCAACAATTGGTATATTACCAATTATAAAATATAATAATGTACGTTATTCACCTTGAACACGTGCGTGCGGTAGCCAGAGTTGACACTTTTTCCCGATTCGCAAAACTAAAATCTATCTGTCGATACACACAACAGATTTGTCGTTCGTTACATCCTTTGACCCTGGCAAATAATGATAATATTAAACCTGGCATGAGTGTCTACTGAATTCGTATAATTTGAGTTGTTTTCGGTTGTTCAGATTTAATAAAAGGTAGGCACGTATGTTATAATTGTGTAGAGTACCTACTCACGACGCACAGCATCTGTGTTGTGATCTATACCGAACGCGGAGAACACGATCCACTACTAAACCATTCGTCGGGTATAATATATACTGTAGGCAACCCGACAAAAATAACGCGTTAGATAGTTTCGAAATTAGAACGCGGCGACAGGGTCTCGAGCGCTCAAAAATCTGCCAATAGTCTTATGTAGCCAGTGGATAGATAACAGCGGTCACACGACTAGACATCCAGACCTACACATAAGATTAAAAATGTGCTGAATTATAGATTCCCGACAACCACCAACGATCCCGCAGCACGCCTTCAGCTATTTATCGCAAAAATCGTGTACAACATTTTAATTTGGGAAACTTAAAATATTATATTATGTGCAGTCGGGTTACTTACGATTTCTGGTGCGGCCAGAGCCGGTCGGACAAAGTCGATCACACTACTGGAAACGATCGGTGTTACCGGCGCACACGTGATAGCGACCAAAACGCGAAAACTATTGATAACAGAACGACGGCGGTGGAGTAAGCGAAATGCGAAGCGCGTGTGTCGTTATCGGACTACCACCAGCACACTGCATTCCGATCGGACGGGAACTGAAGCGGTGGCGGACTGGCGGCAGCGGCAAGCACGACGACTGACAACCGGGAAGTGGGTAGGCGGGCGGCGGCAGTAAGAACGCATTGAAAACGCGGGCGCAGCGGTGCGCGCGCATACACAGACGTTGTATACGGTGCGAGGGGACCACGATGAGTGGGTGCGACGGGGAAGTGCGCGTATGGTGCTGAAGAAACGAGTGGTGGTCACCGAAGTAGCGGCGAGTGTGGCGGGCGCTCACGACACACGCTCGGTCGGTCTACAACTGGCTGGCGGGCGACGGAATCAGTGTTGCCAACGGTTCGCCGTCAAAACACCGGGCACTCGACTTAATCGAATTGCGTTCGGCCAACGGACAGCCTACAACATGATATTATTATTGTCATTTTTACCGTAGGTATTTGTGTCCTCAGCACCCCGTCACCCGATTGACGGACAGACCGCAATTTTTTTCACCCTCTCACTAAAACGCGCGTTTCTTATAGATATCTGCTTTATTTTTCCCCAACGATGGACGTTTATCGGCTACCCGCCTGCACACACACATTTCACACGTATCATATAGCGCCGTAAATTAATATTGCACTGATGTCAGTCTACATAGTCAGTACCTACGTGGTTACTGCTTAGTGCTTACTATACTGTCTACTATTACACACCACCAATATCCGACCATATGGTCAATTTCCATACTATATATACAATAATATATTAATACCGTGTAGGCACATCGTCGTCATACGTATATATTTAACGTATAGTATAGGTACTTGTCTTTATAAACTTTAACATAATACATAATAAATTATACATGCATTATTATATATTTATTATTTATACATGTTATAAACAATACGAATAATACGATATAGGTATAGTATCCATAAACTTTATATTGTTTGCTATAGGCAAGTAGATATCAAATTTTATTCTTATAAGAAGTATAAGTATACGCGTTTAGGGAATAACGTTTGCTTCAATGTTTTTTATTTTAATTATTCTGATATTATGTTATTATATATATCAGATATTTGTAGTCCACTTTCACATACAATATATTGACCTATCCTATATATGGGTAAAACGACCTACTCAATACTTATCGTTTTTATAAGTTATACATTTACAAATTTATATATCTGATATCTAGCTAGGTATATAAGTAAGAAAAACACATGCACGAGTTTTTAAAGAAAAATAATTACGAGATGAGATATTGAAAACTAATTTGCGAATAGCTTATTGTTTTCTTTGTTTATTATTTTAAATTATTCCATTAAATTATAGTTTTAATTATTATTAAATATAAGTAAATAGTGTAAATGTTTATACTAGTAAGTGAATATTCACTAAATGCTGGTGATTGCGGAGGACTGGCTATGTTGTGTATAAAATGTACAAATAAGCAATACATCAATAATATTCCAATTTCCAGTAACCATAATTTAAGATCTAATATTAAAAAAGTTAAGGACAGCATTATTGAATTTTATGTCCAATTTAATGTTTTGAGTAAAATAATTCACAATACAAAATTGACACAAGATGTTTGAGTACTGTAATATTATTTATATACGTATGCTTTTATGTGAGTATATATTATAGACAGTATAGTTATTTAAAAGTATATTTTGTTAATTTGAGATATTTTTATACATAATAATGATTTAGGTAACTATTAGTACTTAGTAGGTATACTGTTATACAATATTATGTTATTATTTAGGTTAAAATAATAATCTATACCCGTGAATAATATAATATATGAAGTACCTTTCCGTACTTTTTACCTAAACTCAATAATATTTGTTTTTTGTATGTTATATATGATAAAAGCTTGAACAAAATAGCAAATAGCAATAAGTTAATACAAATAAATAGGTAGTTATTAAATTAAGTTATATAATTTTGAATTTCTAATTTCATACTATTTATGCTTATGACATTAATATGCTACAAATATAATATATACTCTATTATGAACCCAAGTTATTAAGTGTAAACTATTATTTATACATTTTTTTATTTAAAAAAATAAGATGTTAGTTTCACAAACTTTAATTTTCTAAGTAATAGTTGTTATATTAATTGTACAAAAATCCAATTTCAAAAACGTTTTACCAGCAAACTATATGGATATAATTCACACTGCTGTTTAAAATTTTACAAGAAAGTTGAAAAGACATAATAAAAAGATTTGTCGTAGATTAATATGAACTTTAAATTCGTTTTGGCCATATTTTGAAAATTGTTGATTATATAAATTATAAAGTAATATATTATAAGGAATATCGTATATGCATATACATCATTATGTAACAAATGTCTGGAAAATTTGATTTTTAAACAAATCTTTTATGTATTTTAAAATATGTCAATAATGCGCATTATTACCTAAATTATAGAAGTTTAATAATTTTAAATACATTACAACTTAGGTATATTATTAAAAATAATATTTAAAAAATGTATGTAGATATATCATTATATGATTCAATTTGAATATCCGTTTTTAAATACGAAAATATATATTAAAATGTTTATATATATGGCGTATCTTCTAGTTGTATCCTATAGATTCAAAAATTACACTATATTAAATTTAAATCCTGTGTTAAAAATCATTATATTACACTGTATTCGGAAATAAGACATTTTCCTTTCTATTATAACAGACTTAAGAACTTGAACTTTGTAGTATATCATCTATAGTTATTACAACTGCAGATATGAATAACGTATATGGTTAAAATTTTTTCTCTTTTGCGTGTTTTTCTTTAATTTAATAATTAAATGTTGTAATATATGTTTGTCGCGTGTTTGAAAAATTACAAAATAATTATTTATATAATATAGATGTTAATAGTCGGTTGAAGTACCTATATATAACAAACGAATTTAAAAAATAGTACTTATTACCTACCTACCTATTTTAATGATTTAGGTAAAGAAAGTACGGAACTCATATATTAGTACCTACATAAACATAATATTACTATAAGATAAATAATTTTATGCCGACAAATTATTATTTATACGCTTGGACCCAATTAAATTGGACCGATTTGTCACAGTTTAGAACAGACTGTAATTATTTTCTGACCCAGCTTGAATGCAAACAATATAATATTATTTAATAGTAACAATATAAATATTTAATAAATATTGTAAAGATAAAGTATGCGATTGATTGGAATATTAAAATAGAATAATAGATAATGAATAAACTACGTATTATTAATAATATACCTTTATAATAATTCATCATCATACTGTTAAAGTTGCATTAGTATCGATGCTATATAAAATATAATTTGTATAGTAAAGAATAGCATTTTCTGTAAATTTAGTATTCGCCTACATTTTACTTTTGCTTTAAGTGCTACCTACTCTGTGACAATTGAGATATTAAGCGTCTATTTATATTATTTATCTGTTTCTATTTTCTAGATTATATTCTAATACTATATAAAAAGATAAATAATTATATATTGGATTAGCGATAAGCATACCCTGAGCTCCTAAAAAGTGTGTGTGTATGACGTGTGCTGCAACTTACAAATACGCTCGGAGGAAGAGAAATTTGTTTCGCAGTTGATCGTGTATGGATGGTATGCAATAAAACCTTAAAACGCATATGTGTACCTACATAATATGTACAACACACTAATTATGTGTGTACTGTAGGTATACCATTTGTTTACATCAATAATTATATTCATATTGTACTAAATTATGTATCTATTACACACTGTTTTAATGTAATTTATTCAATACAAATAAATGACCTGGCCATCAATTGTCTGATCTTGAGACGATTACTGATGATATTATGATTATTATTTATTATTGATAAGCGCCGTGTTACTGCGCAGTAGAACCCGAGAGAGATACTTCATATTAAGCATCATCACGAACGTCATGAATGCACGTTCACATAAAAAGAAAACGATACGCGAACGTCACTTATTTTTTTTTTCAAATAGAACGTGAACGTGGACGACGTTTATATTTTTAATGAATTTGAACGATTTTTATAACGCTCAATTTATACTTATTATTTAATAAATACATAATGTACATAATTTAGATACTTTAGAAAATATGTATGCTCTAAAGTCTAAAATGTGTTTTTATTTTTGGGTTGAGTCCTATATACTTATGGTCTTATAAGTTTTTATATTAACTGCTGCTAAACTATTCATAAAAAAAAATTTAAATACTATAACTACCTAATGAACGCGTTCATTTTTTCAAAGAACGTGAACGAGTTCCTTTTTTAAGGACTGAACTTAAACGTGAACGAATTCGTTTATTTTACTGGACGTTTCGAACACTGTTTATGATAACAATAATAATATTATAAATACGTAAACCTATGATACGCGATGATGCAGTCGCCTGAGTACGCATATTTATACACGGTATGAGGTATATACACTGCACGGCCGGTATACGGTATATGGCGATAAATGTGCATAATATCATCGATTATATTATGTTATCAATAAGTGTGCATGCGGCGACAGTACCTACTCATATAAAATGCCCACCACAGGAGAATCAATCTGCATTCTTTCTCCGCGAGAAGGTGCAGTTAATCCGCTGTTCAGTGATGCTTACTGCTTCCATCATGGGCGTCTCAAGAAATTTTTCTAGGGAGGGGAAAATTAATCAAAAAAATAAATGAAGAATTTTTTATACATTTTATGCTTACATTTTAAAAGTAATATATGTTTACCAAATTGGCACGTTAAAGATAATGCTTTGGAAAATAAATTTAAAATTCAAGAGGGGTGCCCACTCATGGGGACGCCCGTGGCTACCATCATATAATGTTGGCGTACGACGTTTTTTATGGTTTCATTATCAGGGTTTCGTATACCATGTTGGTACTGGTAACGGGGTTGTAAATTATGTATATCCGCATTATAATATTAATTATTATAACGAACGCTGTAACCTCATGCCGATCGAGTTAGATTATTTCAACTCAACGGTAACCTCTGGTATCAATTGGTTGATAACATGAATTGCCAATTAGGGAGTATCATCTCAAGCGGTTACCACGAACAAATTAACGAATACGGCAACAGTCAAATTAGCACCTTTGTAGATTTGAATTTATTTTTGATTAAGTTCATATTCAAAAATGTGTGCGGACACAAAAATAAAATACATATCTAGTAAATTATACCATAATAAAAAAAAAATTCTTGTTGAATTTCAATTTCAATTTTAAGGGCTGAGAAAGCTGAGATATTAATTCATTTTCTAAAAAGCCACAGATTGCATGTTAAAGAGTTTTAGATTGCCAACTCATACCATAGGAATACAGAGTTCCGAACACATTTTAAACTATTGTTCTGTCGTTCTGTGGTACCTATATGATTTTGTGTATTATGAATTATGATATTATTTAATGTATAAACTAAGTACATAATAAATAAATATCAACCTATTTCTCACTAATTATCACAAAATACATTGAATTGTACATCTACATATAAAACATAATAGGTAATTTTTATTTATTACTTTTATATCAACAATATTTTATTTATTTATTTTATTTTTCATTATTAGACTGCAATTTTATTGTTCTATTATTTTACTGTTTTCAATATTTTATTTGTACAAAAAGCTTAGTTAAAACAATAATTATTTGATTTTATGGTTTTGAAATTGTTGCTATATAAATATGTGCCAATTAGAAATTCAGAACCACTTTACTCTCATTTCTAACAGGCTTAGAAATCAAGCCGAAGGATGAGCGCACAAATGTAATGGTCAAGTGATCTAAGTTTTTCTCACCGCTCTACGTAAAGAAGTCTCATTTCAATAGAAATTCAGTTTTCCATAGGTATATACAAATACAATATTAGGTACCATATTATGGTTATATTATATTCTTAAATAATTTATAAGGTGTTATCATTTTACAAATATCTTGTGACTTTTTTATCGTATAGGTATTCTCGAAAAAAAATTAATTACAAAATACCATACGCTATTGTTTTACCCTAATAAAATGATCTGTTTTGAATTTTAATAAAATAATAGAAAACAATATCAATTCTCTATTTATTATGTTTATATATTGTAGAAAATAAAATACATTTCATTAATTAATTACATATTATGTATACTAACACATAGTAATAAAATTTACTATAGTGATATTTGTTTATTGAATAAAATTGTATTGTTGTTATATCGATATATACAAACACATATAAATACTAATACTTACATACATACATACATACATACATACATACATACATGCATACATACATACATACATACATACATACATACATGCATACATCTATATATATATATCAAACAATTTCAATTTCATGTTCTGACTGTAATTCAATAACGATAGAAAGAAGAAAAAATGCTGACTACCAAAGTGTCTTCTGCAGAAATATCCCCTTTCCATTTGACTGTAGCAGTATATAGTATAGACAATGCGCTGTATATAGTTTACATACTGAGATTATACTGTATTGTGTAAGACTCGTACTCGTATCTGTATTAGGTAATATGCGTATCATATTCAAGTAAGAATTATAATATAATGTGATAATTTTATTTAATTTACTAATCCTTCCATAATAGAATAAAATAAATACTGACCAAACAATAATAATATTTTAATATACTGTAGATATTCAAGAATAAGTAATTCTTACTAGCTATACCTATACATATTAGACATGCGAGTGTTATAATAATATAATTAGTTAGTAACTAGTTATTTCGAAGGTGTATACTATTTATGGGTTACCACACATTAATTAATTGCTATTATTATATTTTTAATTTAACATTCGATGAAACTATTTCTTAATTATTATACTTATTTTCTCTCTAATATCAGAAGTTTATTAGAGCCGATAATACGAGGCAAGTAAATTAATTTCTGTCTATTTTCGTCTAACTATATCTTGTCATCTTGAATTAAGCTTTTAATGCTTTAATCAACCAGTTTAAATGAATATATATATACTATAGGTAACTTGGCTGTTTCCATACTTTAAGTTCTTCATAAAAATTTTATTTATCTTATTCATTTTTACCTATCGCTAGAATGCAAATACTTTAAAAAAAAAATTTCCTACTAACTTTTCTTCTAACTATTTTAAAATGCATTTCATTTATATTTTAATTATTATTCTTGAAGATATTAATCCTAATGTTTTTTTTAAGTATCCACAATTAGTTTTATGAATATCTTATAAAAAGCAAGGTATTGGTAAAAATATTGTTTAGTAATCTTATAAAAAACTAATTTTAGATTTTCATCTATAATATAGAAAGAGCTTTTTATTGGTATTATTTGACTTAACATTTAATTATGGCGCTATCTAATATATATAAAAATAATATTTAAAACAAAATCACTAATCAGAAACATATAGGTAGGTATTTATGTAAATTAATTGTAGAAAATAAGTATAACATATCATACATTATTTTAAATTTTAGAGAAGTTATTTGAAGTTATGAATGCTGTAGTTGTTTTTAACAATATTTTGTATAATAACATTAAAAAAAATAATTAGTTAATGGATATAAGCTGGTATCTATTTAAGTAAAACCGTGATTGTATTCATAGGTTAGTTAACGGTTTTTAGAAATCAATAAATGTATCATTGTTTTTAAATTTAAAACCACTCATCTGAATATTATAGCACTTAACTCTTTCATCAATTTTATCTTAAACCACTAACCATTTTGAGTTAATTCGGGTTATATATAAATTATTATAGAAGTATACAACTACACAATTCACCATCTCTAAATAGAAAATTGTATAAAAAAATTAATTTACTTGCTGCTTATAATAATTATAAACTCTTTTTACTTATATGATTATGTATAAATACCATATGTCCATATTATTACCCATATTATACATTTATTTTTATTATTATGATATAAAACAATATGTTTTAAAGTTTTTGGTCCATCAAAAAATAACTCTATATTTTCTTAATTATAAAGTAAAGAAATTGAAAGCGCGATTCTCGTAGTCCCTCGGAATAACGGTATATAATATTCACCGTATTCCTTTAATTCATGTTCATAATCCTCTTGTGTTTTTTGATTATTACGCATTTATCAAAATGTTTATGTGATAAATGATATTATATACATTATACAGATAGGTATACCATGTACACAATGCAATGTAAATAATATGTTCCCATGTATATATTTTATTAAGTTTAACCCTTTTATCACTCATAAAAAATATTCATCACGAGGTCAATATGATACATATTTTGTATAGTATTTTAAACAAACATTATTTTTGTACTCAATCTACAGCCACGAGTCAAAAGATGTAATTATTTTATTTGAAAATAAAATTATTTCCTCATAAGTATGTTCTATTCATTAAATGAAATAGTTTTATGGTAAAAGTTCAGCAAATTTATCTATTATTTTTTCATCTATTTTAAAAATGCTAATAATTACAATAATTTATTTTTGTTCTAACTTTTGAAAATATAAACGAGGAAGTCATTCTGCGACAGGTATATCTCAAAATTGAGCTGATAATTTTGGAATGAATGTTATAATAATTGAATTCAATGATTAATCCTAGGTATGTGATAATATATGAAACGCGATTCTGAGCGATGACCGTCTGCTACAGGTTATTATTCTATGGATATTGTATTATATTATACATTTATTTATATTGTTATTAGCCATATGGTATTGGTTAAACTAATTTTTGATAGTCACAAATTGTTATAGGTTTGCAGTAACTATTAAAATGCTATTTATTATAAAATTATTATTATTAATCAATTATTAACTTTTAAGCCAATACCCTATACTTGGCGTAGAATAAACTTGTTAATCAATCATAATCCATTTTTAAAATCAAAATCTATTAAATCAGATTTCTATAATTAATTTGGCTTTTGTTCTTAATAGATATCAATTTTTTAAAATTAACTATAGCGCTCCTTCAAAGTTAAATTAATCGAGAAAACACCCTATACCAAATTGTTCTGCATTGTAGTATTTTTTTATTAACAGCATACGCATATATTGATTCACATAATTTGTATCAACTATTAAATATAATATGCTGAAAGTTGATATAAGTTAAACTTGTACACCGATATCATTAATTTATATTTCTACAAATTACAAGCATTAAACTAAATAAAATATGAATTCACCGCCTCACTGGCAAAGAGTAAAGTTTTAAAAATCATACCTAGATGATAAATTATTTCTGGTTGAAGAATGGAAATTTTTTTCAATAATATAATATAAATAGGCACGTAATAAAATTATAAAGTAGGTAGGTACTAATAGTACTATATTATATTATGAATAAATTAATAATTTACAAATTAAAACACATACATCAATACGATAATACATTTCAATAATAATACGATGCGTTTGACCCTATCAAATTGTAGTTATAAATAATAACTAGGTATACGTGCTTTACGTACTTATACTACAAATTTGTAATCTGTATAAGAGCAGTGAGCACATACAATGTACATTGGAATTCAGCATAATATATTGGCATATAAATAAAATGTAAATTGCAATAGTGAATGTACGCATATATATATGATTCCTTTTGGATTTATGAGCCTGAGAGTTTAATACATTGAATAACTAAGAAATTCATATTCTAAACATCTAAACATATGTGGTACTAAAATATCTTATAGTATTTAAACTTTAAAGGTAAGTCGTAGGCAATATAGGCGCTTACTAATAAAAAACAACTGCAGTTACTCAAGTAACCATAATACTATATTATCATAATATCAAAATAATTTTATACCAATTTACCATATATATTAACTAAATATCGTTTTTTATTTTTTTTATTCTAATTAATTTTAAGTCAAACTATTTATACCTAAATATTTAATTTCAAAAACAAAAAAACTGATCTATCCACTATTTATATACATGAAACGTGAATAATCCTATTAATTTGTTGGTGTCTAATGTCTATAACTATTTCAGTTATGAGTTCTAACTGATGTCTACCGATAAAAGCTTTTTGCAAATTGAGATCACATATCTATTAACATATTCATCAACTAATTTTTTTATAAAAATACTTCCTTAATAATCTATACAAATAAACCTATCTATAGGTATACGGGTATACCTACCTATATTACCAAGTAATTTACTTTAGTTTATCAATATCCTATGCTTTGTAACGTTTAAATATTAATACAAATATACAATCTTTTTAAGTATTTTTTTTTTTTTTTTTATCAAAACATACCTCAATAGGTACAAATCGATTTTCCCTAGAATTTTTCAAATAAATAATTCATATTATCCTGAAATGAAAGGTTTAGTTCTATAGAAATAAAATATAATGTTATCGTAATATTTAATTCATCGTTTAGAAATATACATGAATAGAATGAGGGATTTCAATTTTCTAAAATGTTAAAATGGTTAAACAATAATTGTATTGTTTAAAATAAAAAAATAACCACATTTTAATATAAGCAAGAGATTTATTTACTTTTAAAAAATATCATTGTTATATTTTAAACACCTAGTAGAAAAAGTAGAAAAATAGTAAGTATAAAAATGTAATTGGGGTGGAGTGGCCGAGCGGACTAAGGCGTCATCGTCAGTTGCGACGCACGAAGTCGCCGATTCGAATCTCGGTCACGGGCGGCATCGCTCTTGGGGCATTTCGCGATGTCTGGAGAGAGAGGCCGCCGGGCCTCAACCGGGCATGGCAGAAACCCACGGGTGCCCATTCAAAGTTCTGCCAAAAAAAAAACCCACGAGTTAAAACCTTACAGTACCTTCCCCTACAGTTCCCCAGGCTAATGACCTCAGTTGTCGAAGCCCTAATAAAAAAAAAAATGTAATAATATTATAACATATACTACTATATGAGTAGGTACAATAATATTATTAAAACTATTAAAATCATGATCAGGATCCTGGAGTTTTTACGTAGGGGCAATAACACCAACGATGCATAAATATATCATGATAGGTTTATATCAAAAAATATATAAACTTATAAAGTTATTCATATTTTGTTACTATTTTACAGATTTTAAATGATATGACATAAATACATAATAACCTAAATAGGTATGTAGTTATTCTTGTATTTATTAAGCTTTATTCATCAAATATACCTATAATAATATTGTAGTCTGTAGTGTATATAATTTAAAACATTTTTATCCAGTCTTAAAATATAATGCCAGTTTTACTATTGTAACTTTCAAGACTGCAAGAGCTTGCGAAAAAAAAACTGGGTGGTAGTACCTACTCAAATATGATACAAAACTATATAACTAAGATTTTGAATTTAATGTAGTATAAAATGTATTATAAACCCCGAAAATGCCCTAAAATATAAGAATAAATGCATTAAAAAAACAAAATATAAAATAAGTTAAAATTCAAATACTAAGCGTTGTATTAAGTTGCAAAACAATATTTCTATAATTATTCTTATTAATTTACAAAAATATATAAGATGGATATTTAAAATAGTTAATTTTACGTGTGTAAAAAGTTTCAATTGTAGGGCAGTGTTAAAAAAATATCTAAAAAATTAAAAACGAATAAATAAAATAAAATAAATTTTTAACCTTTTAATATATCGTCAATTATTTATTTATTTTTTGTTATTATTATCAATTTAATTGATATCATATTAAAAAGGCTAAAAATTCAAAAATGTCATGAAATGCAAAAATATTAAAATAAACAAGCTCAAATTAGAATTCATTGGTTCCTCCTAATTCAAATAATGCATTAATGCTGTGTATCAAGCTAAAAATATTGCATTTTCTTACAAATGTGCAGACCTAATAATAAAATAAGTTATAGAACACTATTCAACCTACTCGGCTTCACGTGGTGTTGTATTATTGTCTTGTGCATTGTAATCATAATATTATAATGGCGCACTACAATAACAAATAACCGCAGTACCTAGTAGTGTATAGTGAGGCTTTTGGGTGGGCTCTGTCGACCACCGACGGATTGCCACTAACTCGATTCACCTGTCGCGCGTTCGACCGGCTCCTCGTACCAGGGCCTCATCCGTTGTCGACCACTCACCTGTGCCGCAGTCGTTGCCGCCGTTGTTGCCGCCGCCGGGTCACCTGGCCGTACACCTGTGCGCATGTTTGGCGTCCGCAGCTACCAGGAGGGCAGGAACGGGTCGTCTCGGTCGCTCACGGTCTTTGAGGACGCCTGTACACCGTAAACGAAAATATTATTATTATTATTAAACAGCACCAACCAACATTCGATTGGCAAACATAATAATAAACAAACATTAGTACATAATATTGTTAATGTTTAAGCGTAACTCGTAAGAGATAAAGAGCAGTAAGTTTTAGTCTTGCGTATACGATGATAGCATATTATTATGTATACTATTTATATACAGAGATGAGCACAATTTTCAAATATATTTTGTATTTTGTATTTCAAATATAATGGGCACTGCAGTGGCGTGTTTAGGGGGTGGGCTCGGTGGGCATGTGCCCACCCAAATTTTTATATAAGTACTAGACTTACGCATATAATAAAAATTCTAAAACTTATGTATAAATAGATCAAATTTTAGTATGAGGAGGGGGTAAAACCATTCTGGGCAGTAGTATAGTACCTAATTGTAAATAATATAATATATTATCTATTCTATTCGTAATAGTTGTAAAAGTAATAGAAGATTTTATTAATTTTACTAAAAAAATATATGATATGCGAATAATACTTATAATAAGCGCTATGTGCAACATTACAATATTGTTTTTGTTTTTAATTTTTTAGATTCTGAGCGATGTATTGATTTTACAATGATGTGTCATTTTATATAGTTTTTTTTTTTGTGTCTTATTTGTACATGATAAGTTGTCGAAATAGTGCTTCGATTTTTCAATTTCAGTAGCTTTTCCAGTTGGAAAATGAATCTAGCTGGTGTATTGGGGAGGTCATATTTTGGAATTCCAAGTAGTTTTCAACAGCGCCGGGGGAACAAAAAAAAAAATTTAGGAAAAACGGGAATTTTTACACAAAATCAATTTTTCTGAAAGTCAATTTTAGATATTGGTATAACTCATAAACAAAACACCGATGTTCACTGAACGTTTATACTGGAATTTCGTATACTTGATAACATTTTCAAAATATTTTAAATCTGTTTAAGTTATTTATAAACATTTTCAATTTTCAATATTCTTAGTTTTTTTTTTTTTTTTTATGACAGTAAATTATTATTCGTTGGGTAAAAAAGCTTCAAAATTGAATACAAAGCTCCTTATACATTTTTGTTGAAAATTTATAACAAGGTTTCACGTAAGTAGTTAATTCTGAGCCAAAAAATCTAAAAACTATACAAACACAGTTTTTTTTTTTATAGTTATTTCAAGTTCAAATTTGGATGAAATTACATAGTAAATAACCAAGAATAAACAATTTTAGTTATATTGTTGTAATTTAAAAATATTATTTGTGGATGCTTAGAATTTCTAGAGTATATATGTATACTTTATAAAAAATTGTATATACTATGAATGATTGAGTGAATCGAGTACATAATGAATTTGATTAGATTAATTTGAAATTTATTTCATAGCTACCTACATTTTTTTTTTTTTAAATAATAGCAGTATAATTAATCTAGTATAAAACTATAAAATATCCTAGACTGACAAACCGTCTCCATTCAGAATCGTTTTTCGTATACAATGATATTATATCATTAAATCCAAATTGAATACCATCCATACAATAACCCACTTGTAAATTACTGTAAGGGCGAGTCCGTTTTCGACCAAATTTAAATTAGGTCGATTCCCTTTTCAATCAAAACAAAAATTTAAAATAATGATGCAAAATTTAAGTCAATAATGATTAAGTATTATATCAATATAAAAACAATGTTGATATATATAGGTATTTTTACATTTAAATAATTTTCTATATTTAATTTTATAAAATTTTATGCAACTTATAATTTTATTAATTTTCTATAACTATAACATAAAGTATACCTATGTCCTATATATTATAATATTAATTATTATTACTAATATTCGCCATTATTTTAAAACAATTTTATACCCATTAGTTTATATTTTATTAATATATATTAAAATTATACATCTTATTTACAAAAATTGTAAATTATTATTTTATTATTTTATATGATATATATATTGTGACGTATTAACACAAAAAGTAATAGTAATATACGATATAGATATAGATATAATATACGATATAGATATTCTTATATTTTAAATTTATTACATTTTTGTTTTAGACGAAAGAGGAATCGATCTATTTTAATTTGGCTGAAAAGTGAATCAGCCTATTTTAAATTTGATCGAAAAGTGAATCAGTCAAAATGGAATAAGGGTACGTTTTTGGTCGAAAACGGACGTGCCCAGTAGAGCAGCATACACTTATCCACTTTTTTTTATTGTAAGTGCTTTAACTATATAATATAAGATTTTTAGAAGTAATGAGTTGGAACAATGAAATATTTTATTTGTTTTCTGTATTTTATATCTCAAATTTTCAAAACTATCGAAATTTATTTTCAGTATTCTAAATAAATAAATAATATTTTTTAAAAACTTTAAATTTGTTAAGTATTATTTGACCATCCCTGATTACGGATATCGTTATTTCCATCTTGCTATGGGACAGCAGCAATATACTAAATATTAAAATATGTTCGTACATGACGTAGTATTCGTCAAATGTGTTATATTAAATTAAGTACTTCGATGTTCAACCGACAAGCACTCGCGGAAATCAGTAAAATATTTTCATTATTTATAGTTATAAAAACCAGATCGTGCTTGTTTATAACAGGGTCTATCACCCTATGGGGCATATCTTATTATATTTTTAATAGTTGATAATTGATATATTAATATTTAATAATATCTATTAAAAAATCATAACCGGAAAAATCGTAATCAATATTGTATTTATAATTTTACATATTTGACACGTAGTTCGTTAGAATTAGGTATATTAATATTACATTACATGATATTAGGGTTTCCTCAAAATAGGTACGATTTATATGTCTATTCTTTATTAAATATTAGGTATCTAATTGGAAAAATATTAGATATGGGGATAGTATAGCTTGAAATAATTTCTGAAATAAGAATAATTTAAATAATGATATCTATCAATGCACAATATGGTTTAAAAATATTGGCATTAATTCAAGGTGTTAAAAGAAAATTTGGTGCAGAGCCAAATTATCAAACATGTTTAATCAGTTTGTTTACAATATTATAATTTATAAGTGTCTAATACACGCATTACACATAATATATGGTAGGTATATTATATTATATCCTAACTCAGATATCGCTGTGTAACTGTGTTTAATAAATACACGGCAGCTAAAAGAAATTATATTTTATTGGTTTTTTATATGTACCAACATAACTCGATGATAATAGCTATATTATATTATATTATTATAATAGTTCTGTAAAATGTATTACAAAATATAAATTGCATTCATTTTTATTCAGAATATTTTTTAGAAATCAACAACCAAGGTATAAAATTCAAATTTTTCAAAACATTGCCTAAAAAGATTTATTTAAATCATTTTTAATGTTTAATTAGTTATTTTAATTTAAAATCTATTACATATCTACTATAAGTACGAGTAATTTTGATGTAGGTATTCATTTATTCACTATCAAAACAAAGTTGTATGTATTTTACAGTAATTTATAAGCTAAACAATCTTTATTTAGATATATCATCATAATGACTATATAAAATAATGTTTGGGTATTGGGTATCCATTTCTGTCAAAAATAAACTTATTCAATCATTTTCATATTTTAAAACTATTGTAAGTATGCTTAATTTGTTTTTACTAGGTATATGTGATTAAACATTGAGATGAACTGTTGAATATATTATAATTTTGATACGATAAATCTATTTTTTTAGGTCCAAATAATAATTACTTTGATATATTATATTGAGAAAAGTTCAATAATTTAAGTATATTTATAATATGTACATTATATTATATACCTACCATTGGTGATACACAGATATTGTAGGTATATAATATGCCATCTAAACTAACAGAAATCAATGCATTAGACATGAATCAAGTCAGCTTGAATGAAATTATGTAAATTGTAGGTTTTAGAAAATAGAATTGAGTAGAAAATAAAATGTTAACAATAAAATGACTGCCAGCTGTTAACTATTTTGTCTATTTCTCTCTGTTTAAATTCTAGTTTGTAAATTATAATATAATTATATATTTATTTATATTATTGATTTGTTGATATAAAATGAATATTTTAATATTATGTTCCATTAATATATATATATATATATACGAGTTGGAAATTGAGGCAAAATTAATTTTAGATTCTGAGTGGAGCGATAAAAGTATATATACCTATCTATTGATTTTATAACTATATGTTTTTTATTAAATTATTTTGATGAGCGTGTACACAATTTATAGTAAAAAAATTGATTTAATTTTTAATAAAGCTATAGCCTATATAGTATATTAATAGTCTTGCTTTCAAATACCAAGTAAATATATAAATAGTAAATACCTATGGTTTTAAATTATATTAAAATTTTTTGAATATAATACCTATAGTTATGATATAATTTCAAAAATGTCTGTAGTTCAAACCGCTGTAAATAAGATTTTGATCAATATATATTTTAATATAATTACATTTATAAAATATCAGGATAAAAAATACTTATAAAGAATAAATAAAAAGGTAAACGGAAGTGTCACATTGTCGGTTGCCTGGTGGCGAATTGAATTAGGTGTTTTAAGAAAAAATACGTATATGCATAATATAGTTACATTCACATATTATTCTGATGTAATCTTATATTTTTGTAGGTAGGTATACAATTTTTACATTATGTTTTCTCGAAAATAACATGCATTTCTCCAAGTACTGTATACGCTTTTCTGTATATATTGATTAAAAAAAAAGTTATTTGAACATAAATAAAAATAATAAAAACTTATCATTTATTAATACATTTATGTAAATTCTATAACTAGAAGTGTCATAATTTAATGTGAATTAATACTAAAAATTGAATACTAAGTGATTGTTTTAACGGTTTCGGATCTCAAAAATAATTTTAGTTTTAGAAAAAAATTATCTACACGAACGAAGTAATAAGAAACCAAAATATTTTCAAGAAGCATATAATTTTCTAGATAAAAAGTGTAGACTGTTAAAATAATCACTGTGTACCAATCTAAATAGAAATAATTTTGTTAATTTAGAAATTAGAATACCTACTTAAAACTTTTTCAATCACTATTATTTTTGAAAGTTAAACGCTATTTAAAAAATTTATAATACAATTTATAAGAATTTAAGTTGGTACATAGGTACTAATTATAGTTTTAATTTAAAAAATAGTACCTATTCATGACTTTATACCTAAGATTGTTTTTGTAATAAAAAGTTATGGAAAATAAAGACAGATTATACTGATTATAGTTGATAATAATTTGTATTAATGTTGTTTTACTTTAAAATTTTATGTTTATGAAATAAGTATTATATTGTAAGTTGTATTCTTGTTTACCTTTTAAATAACTAATGAAATAAACGATTTATCTTTTTCTTTATACGAATCTAAAGAGCTAATAAATTAATTTATTTTGTGGATTTAATTATTTAAAAAATCAACATTAGATTAACATTTAAGAATATTAAAATAAACAATTTTTCTAACATTTAAAATCTGTTGAAGAATTTTAATATATCTTATTTTTATTTTTAAGAAATTATAGTATCAAATTATAGAATCCATAAAACACTTTTTTAATTTATTTTTTGATTAGACTTCTAGAACCATTACACTTTTGACTTGTAAATATCTAAAATATCTTATAAATAATTATAAGAGAAAGTGAATTAGAACAGTGCGAGTAACTAGAGTAGTATGTTAACTAATTAATTAATATTTATGTGAATAATATGTTCAGTTATAGTCTCTCTTTGTGTACTTGTGTAGTTCAAACCGTGACAAAGGAGACCATATTAATTAAACATTTAATTTTATGGTTTTTCACTAAAGGTAAACTAAAAGTGCGCATGTAATCGTGTCACAGTATTGCATCCTTAATAATAGTAATTATAGTATACTTATTATCATGATTTTATAATTTGTACAAATTGTCCTAACATAATGATATAATAGGAACAAGTCTAAATATTTTTTCTATTTTGTATTTGATGTAAAACCATTATTGGATTATTAATAATTTAGTACCAGTGGCGTCATTTGGAGGGGGGCAGGTGGGGGCAATTGCCCCACCCTTGATTTTTTGTGGGCCGGTCAAATTTTTGGTACGATAGGGGCACAGGGCATGGTGGCTTCGCTCAAAGTAGAGCTATATAAAAATATTTATAGAGCCTTACTCATAGTGGACCACTCACCCTAAACTCATAATCGTAGAACGCTACATTTTTAAGCAATTTAGAAACATATTTAAGTTATTAAGTTCGCCTAACGTTAGTTTAAAAATCTGTGTTAAGATTACGAAGTAGATACTATAGATACCTCCAACCGTGATTATGATTTATGGGTATTTAGTTTTGATAACACTCTGTAATCATAATATTGTGATTTGTGAATAGTCTGTTATTTATTTGCAGACATGAAATCTCGTAGATATCCTTTAAAAGCTTAAGCTTATATTAATTTTTGCTATTTTATTTAAATTTAATTATTATATCATATTATGAACTAGTATATTATTTTTAGCTGTATTATTTATTTTTCTTCTTGCTTAATAGATATAGCATTAGTTTAAAAAAATATTTGTTTTGTTATTCTTTTTTCGAGCTTTGCAATACACATATTATTTTAACTAAATAATCAAAGGGCCGGTAAAAATTTTGCCCCACCCTAAGAAAAACTGAAATGACGCCCCTGTTTAGTACCCATATTAGATTTGATTATTATTTAGTTACTTGTTTGAATTTTATATGGACCCAACCACAATTTGAAAATGTATAATAGGTAACAAAGGAAAGTTTTCATTTGAAAAATAAGTTTATAATGTTATATGACACTCTTAAATCTATATGAAAATATTTAAAAACTAAAATTTGAATAATAACTGTATTAATCAAAAAGTGTAAACACTGAACACGTATAGTGAATTATTTAGTATTTGTATAATCGTACTGACAATGATAACTTACTTAATCGATGTATAAATTTACACATTTATTAATGAGAACATTTAGATTGGTAAGTTGGTAAGTAATATGTACCTACCTATAGTTAACCTATAAATCAATAAATTCCTAATTAAACACCATGTCGTATATTTATACAAAGGTTTAATTGGAGGGTAAATTTAGAGTAGGTACCTAGACAGCTAGTTATTCCTTGTTATATTATAGGTAGGTAACTATTTAACAGAATAGGTTCATATTTGTGCATACATCATTGGTTTCAGATAGTAATTGTTGTTTATTAATTACTATTTACTATAATGTTAAGTGTTTAGTATTCATATATAGAGAACATATTTCAGTGGCATTAAGTATGTAGAAATTATAATTTTGGTTAGCTTTGAGAGTTATCTGAAGTTAGCCTTTAACGTACCCCGTTCTTTATACAGTTCTTGCAGTAATAAAATAATAATTAATTACCACCTTTATCACCTTTTATCACCTATCATAGAACATTCAATCTTATCATGTACTATGCCAGATACCTACTGGGTACGTAGGTATATACTTTTTTATTTGTATATTTTATGATATAAAATATAAAATAAGTAAATGCAAATATAATATTTTTATTTTTACTACACAGAACATCGCCATTTGAGGTGTACCATAAATATTTGGATTGTAGACACTTCGAAGGTGAATCTGGGGTATAATATGCTATAATGACATTACGTGCTTAAATCGCGTATCCAAGAATAACGAAAACTAAAATATGATTCAAACGCACAAACAAATTATATTATATTATATTTTTTTTTCGAAGATGATGCGTTTCCTGTATGGCCGTAAGTATTATCCAAGTACCTCAAAGAAAAATACATTATTATTATTGTTGTTTACACCGGACACATGACGAGGGCCGATTTAAACACCGTTTTATTATAAATATCTATCCATCAATCATTTAGCGGAAACACACACACACATTGCAAAACATAAGGTACATTGCTACGACCGCAGCGCACCGGTCGTAAATCAAAAACATGCGGAAAAACTTTTGCAATTTTATACCGAGTGTAAACAGTTTGTATTTATATTTGATTATTTTTATTTTACGTATACACATGTACAATATGTTGATTTCAAAAGCCGGCGCCAAGCGACCACGCGTAACCACGCAACCGATATTTCTATGTTTTATACTAGGCACAGTGGCACAGTATAGAGGTGTTTTAGGTTTCTTAATTCAATAAAAATAATTTTTTACTCTTATACTACAATCCTATATACTGTGACCTGTGAACTTTTCAAGTTTATTGGAACATATTATATATTTATTTAGCCTTATCAGTTTTTTAACTTATTAGTTATAATATGGTTTTCCGGTTTGTATAATGCAGGATTTAAAATGATGCATAAACAACACAAGTCACCCTATTTTAGTCGTACAGTATGAGTGTCGAGTGCACCTCAACATTAAATATATCGCACTGTTACTGAACGTATTGAATTTGAATTCAATAGAAAATCACTGCAAAAGGACAAATATTATTCTGAGCGGAGATGGACATATATAGCGTTGATAGGATTCTAAATACATCAAAACAATAATATTTTCTGAAAGCACTCTTATAATTTTACTGTGGTCTGTAGCCTTTTAAAATTCATTGAAATATGTATATTGCAATTTATTTATACCTCTTCTGGTTTCTATTTCTATATTGCATGCAATACACACAACACACTACAAAGTACAGACTATAAAACGACTTCCCATACCGTAGTCGTTCTGCTGTATGATAAGTGTCAAATGTATCTCATGATTACCTATGTAAGTTACACAATATATATTATTATAAACGTGTTGAATATTTTGAATTCAATGATAAATCGTTGAATACGATGAAAAACAATCCTGAGTAGAGACTGACAGACTGTCATGTCTCATAATATGTATATGACTACAAAGTAATTCATAGTTTTATTGATTTCGACAAAAATTTTGATTATATTATACTATTGTATTTTCGACATTTTTGATTGCTAAAAGAAGAACTTCTGAGGATACTTGTTTTTATATTTTTTTTTTTTCACAAAACAATATTCTCTTGTAGGTATATAAGATGAGTGTACCTAAACTAAAAAAGAATTGGATTGGCTTATTACACTGAAATCTCTTTCACAGTTTTATGACGAACATATTGTAATGGAGTTTGTTAAAAGTTTCCGAAAAAATCATTGCAGGTAAACGGTCACATAATATCACGTATGTTTTTAAAAAAAATCTGCTTTAAGCAGTGCTTGTATTTGGGGGGGGGGGCAAGGTAACGCAGTTCCTATATACTACCTTTTGATTTTAAATAGCGTTCCCATACTACATTTTCCTAAAAGAATGCACGTGTACGTCGGTACACCGTACGTGGTATTAAATTCCAATTAATATTTTTATTTTATCTTATAAAATATTAAATAGGTACCTACTGTAAAAAATAAAATTAGCTCGTAATTGTTGGAGAATTTTATTTTATTCAATACATTATTATTTATTATTATTTTTAAATATTAACATTTAGAGAAATAAAATATATGAACTAATAAAAATATAGTGATATTGTGGTAGTAATTATTAAGAGGGTGTGGTTAGTACTCAATAAATATTCAGTTGGAACGCTGTTTTTTGAATTTCTACTTGAGTTCCCTTTCTTTCAATTTCCCAATTCGAGCACTGGCTTTAAGTACGTAATTCCAGGACTTCAGGAGCTCAAACCATTTTGAAGTCAATGGACCAGTGGTACTGGATTATTTTCAACGTTAATCGACCAATAATTGCGCTAAATAATAGCCGTTAATCATTTAAGTTAAAAACACTATGTGGCTAAAAATAATATTTATGACAACTTGAGTTACTTTCATTAAGTACATACAACAATTAAATATTATTTCAAATATAATGAAAATTATTGAAATCATACATAATATAAAAATTATATACCTAATATAATTTTTCATGTTATTACCTTATTTTATATATCTATAGACTACAGTATTGTGCAGCAAATAACAAAATATTATTCTGTGAATTAATAGTAAAATAGCTATTGATAAAGCCAACTTGATTTCATCTAGGTATTGATCAACTTATAACTTGTGTATTCTAGTAATTTAGTAATTTAATTATTATTAATAAGGTTTCGTAAAATTCTTGATACTATATATTATATGAGATATATAGGTATTATTGGATGTCAGACTCTGAATCGGCAATGGTCATTTTAAATGAGTTATTTTATTTTGAAAACAAGACATAGTTAGGTAGCTATAACCGCAGTTACCCGGTACTCAGCAGTGAATATATCAAATATAGTATTATATTATATGTTTTCAATTATTTCAATATAGTGTATAATAATTATTCAGTATATTATAAATTTAAGTGCGATAATTTAATGTTGATGGAATTATGAAATATACGTTGTTTTTTCGTTTACGAACATAGCTATAGGTACAATGCGTCTACGATATTATTATTTATTATAGGTACTAATTTGTTTAAACGTACAAAATGTCCGCAGTAAGAAAATCAAAGAATAGACAGTACAAAGTGTTCTTTATCTCATTAACTATCTGTAACAATGTTATGGTGTTGATTTTATTATTTTTTCTAATGATGATTGTGCGTATTTAAATATTACGTAAATATCTAATGAACGTCACACTTGAGCATTTGAGTAGGTATGTAATTCATCAATAATAATTGATACATTTTTATTGAATTTGATGTAGCTGCAGGTATAGTCTCAATTTACAATGAATTGTACCCATAATTTAGTAAAAATAATTCGACTGTTCAGGCTTATTTTATTGGTATTTCACTAATGCATTCATATTATTATTTAATAAATCTTAAACGATGAATAAATATTTTATATGATTTGAATGTAAAGATATAATAAATTGAAACATTTTGAAACTAACCCGTAGTCCCGACTCTCGATGCTTGCAAAAAATAAAACGATAACTATACTCAACAGGAATGAAAAAGACGGATTCATAAATAATTCTTGAAGGACTAAAAGTTTTGTAAACGGAGCCGGGGGCGTTTATAATATAATCTGTATAGGAAGGTACGCAGTCGACCGTCGTGTGAGATGCCGAGAAAAACTTTGCGTTGTTGAAATCGCGAAAACGGAATGTTCCAACTAATCAGTCATCGATAAAGTGAGCGTATAAAACATTTATATTTTATATTAGCGTTTAAATTCTAAGTTCACTCTTGGTATTTTGGTATTTTTGAGATTTGACCCATTTATAGTTGTTGTACAAATTAAAAATATAAAATATTTTTCAAATTAAAATATATATATATATATATATATATTAATATATTGTGACGTTAAAAATGGAAATATGTCTTTCAATAAATTTGTCATGTGACATTTATAAATATAATATATTATATTATTATAAAGATATATATTGTACAATAAATAATTTATTTAATATAAATTTTAAATGATTTATAAGAAACATGTTGATCACAGTTAGGGACTTATTTAGTGACGAAGTACACAACGACCATTATACAGAAAATGTGAGTTCTGAGATTTTATTTTTTAGTCACACAGCGTTGCGTTTTTAAGCAGCAATTTAGCTCGTAAAAGTCTGCTCGTGACTTATTAGTCATCACCCTGGCTACGAGGTATCCAATTTAAAATAACATTTCCTTATGGTAATACAATGATAATAAATAATAATAATAACCCTTACGAAAGCGCTCCACGGAGAGGCGTGTACCAACCCCTATAATATAAAAAACATAATGTCGTGGTTAAAAACTCGCGTGATTTCTATAAGAAATTTCGTGTGTGATAGCAATGATAATTAAAAATAAAAACATAAAGTTATCGTTGTGGACAAATAATTATTATATTGTGAGCCCACATGGCATAATATCTACTTATGTTTATGTACTACTGTTTGTCTGTATTTATAGGTATTATTATAGTAACACCAAGACGTATGCTGTTATTTTATTGTAGGTATGTATACAATCGGATGATTAAATCGTTCAGTTTGCCTTCGTAATGATTCAGTAAACAACGCAGTGGCTGTTTGGTGTAGATTATGAAGGCCTCAGCTTTGAGGCTCATACCAAATTGGTTCAATTTTAAACAATTTTTTCTATATGAAATTATATTTCCTAGTGTATAATTTATACGAAACACAAGCTAATAAATAAACTATACTTCACAGCTATAGTAGGTTACATTTAAAGGTTTCATATTTCACTTATATTTTTACTGGTTTACTTCCTCTTCAACGATCGCTAAAACACATTTTTAACTATAACTCATTTACTTTTAAGTTGGCAATTCTTAACTTATAAAATTAGAAAATGATTTGTGCGTAAAACTGGAACCAATTCGGTTACTTACAGTTTTCATTTGAGCAAAATTTAAAAAAAAAATTCCCCGCCCTTCGTACGATAGAACAACATGATCGTATGTTATTTATTTTCGCAAACGCTGGGAAATATCTGTACAGCTGTTGAGGCTGATGTGTAGGTTCGTTGCAACAGATGTATTTCCAAAATCGAACCCACAAAATATTTTAATATATTAATTTAGTGGGTATAGGTACTGTTTTCGATCGTCGCTGCCGTGATGACTGCTCATCGTTTACAAAACGCTTCCGTATTTTTACGGTATTATATAATAATAAAAAATTCGTATAATATATATGCATATAAGTTCCTACATTTTGGAGAAAACTATTTGCTTATTCGATAACAAGTGTGTAATCGGCAACCCTAATCTTCTCCACGGCCATAGCGAATCACAAATAATGATAGGTATGGTATAACTGGTATATATACCTGTAGGTACGTGGTTATTGCTAGCGCGATCGGAGGTTTGTTTATAAAGTCACAAATATGTTTCAATCCGTAAGTATACGACTTGATAAGTGCAATTAATACGCAGGAAACGGTTCGACAATTTAACCAAAACAGATTCATAAAAATTTAAATTTTGGGTCCTAAGAACAGGACGCGCTGCACCGGATCCTGTATTCCTGCTGTGACTTAGTTCGAATGACATTTATAGTGACTAGTGGTACTCATGATGTGTAGGAGAAATTATTTTCAGTTAGACCATTGGAGCTGTAGCCCATATGCGCAAAATATGATCCAAACACAACCCAAAAGTGCAAAAATAAAATGTATCCCATTAGCGCAAAAAAAAAAAATTACCTTTTTAATAACCCATAAGCGCAAATCAATTTTATAAAAAAAAGTGTATTTTATTAAAATCATACAGTCATTAATATACTATGCTATTCGTGATTATAAAATGTGTATTTAAATATAAAAATAATTATAAAAATTGTATTTAATTTAATAGATGTTTTGTTTAAGATCAATAAAAATAATATATAAATAAGTACCTTAATATTAAATTTGAAGCCCACAGTTTTTAAGTAATCCAATCTTGAAATATATTTTATCGTAATTTGTTACGATAAAATTCGATAATACTAAATACTAAATTAAACTGAAATAATACTACTTTAATAACTTTAAATTGAAACCTATAGTGTAACGGGTACAATATTGTATTAGGTAATACAATTTATTTTTGCGTTTTTATAACACTACTAAGGTACAAAAGCGCAAATTCGTTTTGCGCTTTTGGTATATCGAAAAAAAAATGACCTTTTGCGCTTTTGCAGGGCTTCACTGGTCATAGGTAAAATGTTTTGTTTTGTTTTTTTTTCTGGTTTAACAAATCGAAAATTGAGAAAAAAATGTATATCTTTGTTTTAATCTACAACGCTAAAAAATATATATATATTTACTGCAAGCTTGAATTTAATTCTCACTTTTTGTTTTGCTGGAAAAATGTACACATTTACTATTATACAGTATAGGTTTATTGGCTCCGTCGCCGCTAATAATTGCTACCTACATAGGTACTTATAACTTGCTAGGTTTATGGCTGATATTATCATCTATAAACCTTGAGCCATTTGCACGTACATGGAAAATGGGTATTATTTCGTGCGACGATTATGCTGTGCCACGATGATGGTATATGTGTGTCTGTGTGGTAATGGTAAGAATAAGGACGGACGGAGGGAGGGAAGGGGATCGATTCGCCGTCCTGTGATCGTACATACTATAATATAGTCGACGACCCGAACGTCGTGATGCCGTTTATCACATACCTACCCATATATGTGCTTGTAATATATTTTATAGATCACGACGATATACAGGGTGTTCTCTAAAAAAAACACCGTTGAACAAAAACATTATAATATTTATTTACCACCTGTGAAGTGAACCAAAAATGACATTTTAAAAATCATGTACTTATTTTGCCGATGCAGACTATATACCTACCTAAACCATAGCTGTCATTTTCATTATACGTATATGTAATGACATCCGCCTGCTAAGTGTCAACATCTGTAGCTGTTACGCAGGGACACTTACATATCGATATCCACTGTTAAAATATAGGGCGATTGTAAGTTACGTCCCATTTATACCTTTTTGATGTAAATTGCGTCTAAGATATTTTTATATTAAAATATATATTACCAATTTACAATAATCAATATATTCATTCTCGTTTTATCAGACTTGGGAAGTTAGAGGACGTCGATATTACTGCTATGATGTTGGTTTTTTTTTTATTAATACATAATTTAATTAATTATTTATTGTTATTTAAATTTTCTGTCAGATGCGATAAACGCATACATGACAGAAACACGGGCCGCAACTTACGATGTTGTTATCTAAATTACCGAAAATATATTATTATATCAATACTTGTTTTTTAACTGTCTGATTAGGTAGTAAATCTTTTTACCTGTCGATAATTAATGATGCCAGCACTTGTTGGTTTCGTCAGACGATAAAAAGCGGTATAGGTCACATGAGTTTTTGTTTGTCACTAATAATATGGACCGAAATGGGCCAAAATTATTTCAATTAACATTTTACGTTTAGACTTCACAGAGAACGTCATAGAGTATTAATTTAAATTTTTTCTTGTTTTTATAAGATAAACATTAAAAAACTTTTTTTTTAAATATAAATAATAATAATTCTACAACAATCGCTTTTGTGTAATTTATTAAATAATAATATAATGATCTTAATTTATAATAATTTAATAGTAAACTACCCTATATTAGAATGTATTTACATAGAAAGATGAAAATAAAAAATAATTGTTTTGGTTATTTTATGTTTATAAAAAACTTAATTATTTTTTAATATAATATATTGGACGTAAAAGAACAAAAAATATTATAGACACGAGGAAGGCATGCATATATAGATTTAAATATTGTGTAAAATATTTTGTATGCATAAAGAATAGGTTTAGACGTACATTTAAATTCGCTAAGCATGCTCACTCACATATTTTTATTTAATAATTAGTTACCTATTCAAATTATGATTTTTAGAATTTTTAAATAAACCTACTTAAAGAACATTATACTTGAAAATTTAAAATAGAAAAGATATTGAAGGTTAGGAATGTACTTCGATGATACAGAATAACAGAATATTAGTATATTGAATAATATTAAATAATGATATTGAACAAGGCGTGAATTGAAGTGATATATAGGTAACATTTGTATAATGCATTTTCATAATACATATTTACTTTATAGTATTTTCCCTACCAATGATGATTGAATTTTTCTTTAAAACTACGTGTTAAAGTAATTATCTTAATTCATAATTTTTATAACTACAAATTCGTTTTATAATAATATTTACGATTTACCTACTATATAAAACTATTGATAGGTGAAGTTATTAACTGATACGTCCTATTAGTACCCATATAATATCTACTATGAGACAACTGAAAACAATAATTTACTCTTAACAGTATTTTTATTACCTACCAATTACCATATCCATATGACATATATTATGCATAAAATAGCCGTATTGAATATACAGATTACAGACCTAGTGTTGGGATTCGTATTCGGTTCATTTGCCTCGGTGCGGGATAGTGGTGTAATATAATATATGAATTGTGATAGGTATTACATTTGAAAGAGAACATAAATCATTGTCTTCTGAAATCAATATGGACTTTAGTAATTTGAATCGTAAACTTGCTGAGAAATCGTAAACATTTTTAAAACTTTATCATTAAGATTTATTTGCAAATCACGTATATTATAAGTGGCTAACTAACTAGATACTTACTAATATATATATATTATATTATTATTATATTACTATATACATATAATATATATTTCTTATTACTTACTTACTAAGCCACTACTGTTTCCGACTTTATAGGTACACGTAGATAGTTATATGATTTTATGAATATCTTGTTATCATTTTATGAAAGATTAATCATAGCATGATAGACAAATTTAATGAAGTGTAAATGGTATTGTATTTAAGAGGACACTACTCGAACATTTTGATGTCTTCGTCTGAACATGAAAAATCTTATTTTCACATTAATACATTTTACTCTGTAATTTCTAAAATTAGAATGAATTTATAACTCTTATAAAATTTAAAGGCGAGAATATCAAGTAGGACATTTTGGAAAATGTTATTTATATTATTATTGTTAAGTATGCTATAACCGTTTTTAAACTGTTGATTGTTCGTACGTTTTAAAACGATTGTAACTTACTTAAAAACAGTCTATTTCATGTATTTTTACATGAGGTGATCAAATATTAAATTCATTATTGTCTTTTACTCTAACACAGTAACACATGTATAATAATTTATTACTTCAATGGTATAATAGATTAGGATAATGGAGGAATATAATTAGCGTGTCCAGTTATGACTAATTAATTATTAATAATTTTGATTAGATCTCTAATAGACGAAAAACGGTCGTGAGCTGCTCTCATGGTTCATATTAGTGACGACATCACACAATTCTGTGAGAGTGCAGTTCGCTCACCTAGCAAGACGTAGCGCGGTTGTATAATTATATGTACAATATAAACGGCACGACGGCTCATCGTTTAGAGACGGTAAATTGTGGCTGACGTTTTACGCATGCCATATTCATACTATTTTACGTGTCAAAATTTTTGTGAAGATAAAATATGCGATTGATAAGGCCATCTTGCAGTCATTCAGCGTTTTCTGTCTCTAGACGCTTATTGTCGATTATCCTGAACCCAACAACTCTCTATAATATTATAATTCATCTTCTGGAGTAATTTTATACATATTTTTTTGTATATTTTAACTTGGATAAATACATGATAATAATTATCTATTTTAGATTTTAGAACGACAAATATTTTAAATATTTTAGCTACAAGATAATAGGTTTTTTTTTTGTATTCACGTATAAACATAAAAATGGTTTTCACCAAAATTGATTTTAGTGTTTTTGTTTACATTCTAAAATGAATAAACACATAGTTACATCAAATTGTTATAATATTGTCAAATTATTCTATTATTTTCAAAATATTTTGGGCTGATGTGCATTTTATGAAATTTATTGGTATTTAAAATTGTGGTTGTTTTTTTTTTAGATTTTTTCCAATTTATGAATGATTACATTTTTGTTCGTTCAAAAGTTTGAACATTTAAGACAACGTATATCATAATATCTTTTCACAGAAATGATTAAAAACATATACAATACAGTCATATCTGACGAAATAATTGTTCTTTATTTTGTAATTAAAAATTCATCAACATTTTAATTTTAATAATAGGTACCCATTTAATTGTTAAATATATATTTAATATTACTATATATTATGACACAAATATATTTAAATTAAAATATAATACAATTTAAGTAGGTACACTGATGTGAATAGTTACATTTAGGATATACTTCAGAAGTATATGCTATGTAATATGTATATAATATTATATAATTATATGATATAGATGTTAATATGTTATTATTCGTTGGCATAAATCTAGAACAGTATTTAACCGTATATTATTTATTACTTATGCGTCAGTTCGTACTTAATTCTATAGCTATTGCCTAATAAAATAAATGAAATATTTAATTGATTTGAATTGATTTCGATTGTTGGCATTGTATAACATTGTAAATTAAATAATTAACCAAAAATTCAATAGATACTTATATTTTTCTTGGTTCTTAGAAGAAAACAATTTTAAATAGAGCTTTCAACCAGTTTTAAATAAATACATATTATTATTCATTTTTCTCACTATTTGCCAGTTATGTAATGGAGTTTCATTTTTGGAGTATTTTAATTTTTTAATTTTTCAAAGTTGACCATAGTAGTTAGTAGTAGTACTAGTTAATATTAATATTAATAATATAACATTATATTACTTATTCCAGAGGTATTCAAACTTTTTCAGCACGTGGCTCCTTTGGGTGGTCACAATATTTTTACGGCTCCCAAATTATTATGAAAAACTTGAAACAACACACGGATACAATATGGGAAATATGATACATCGGTGGTTATAACAGTGACTAGAAATAAGACTTCAAATGGTCGAATCGTAAAGTATATCTTTTTCATTTCCATAATGATTGCAAATAATATTTATAATAATTATACACGACCTAGGTATGATGTTGGTTTTCGGTGCTTTGACGTGGCTCCCTTTGCAAACTCTCGCGACGCCCCTGGGAGCCGCGACGCACAGTTTCAATTATATTAAGTTAAGATATTTTTTTATACATATATGATATATTGATACCTATTTAAAAAAAAAAATTATAATATTATATTTTACGTTAACCATATTTTTTACTATCTGGCTACAATAATGATTTAAAAATAATAATAATGATACGTGTAACGAAAAATATATAATTTTTAACTCAGTTAAATATTCAGATTTATAATATTATTTTTTTAAATGGCTTTTAGCATTCTAGAGAGTGATCGAATAGACCGTTACGAGTTTGAAATTTTTATTGGTCAAGTTAATTTTACGGGATTGCAAGACAACCCAGAGAACTGCAATGCAAATAAAAAAAAAGTTTTAGACGAATCGAAATTAAAAGTAAATCAACAATAATTTAAACTCGTTAATACTTCGATATAATATACATGCCAGTAAAACTGAGTTCCTCACAACATATTATAAACTATACAACTATATAGCTAATATAAACAAATGCAAAATTTAATATTATTTTTGGAATCACGGTTGTTAATATGTTTCCTAAAATGCAATGGTAATATTAATTTAGAAAATGTGTAATGCTTGATGAATTCTTTTTTTTTTCAAAAATATCAACATCTGTAAAGGTATGTAGGTATTATAATGTACATGAAATATGACAAATGTTTTAAGCAATTATGAAACTAATTGATAATTATACCTACAAAGAATTATACCCGAGAATGAGTATTTAATTTAACACAAATTATATCAAAACTTATCTTAAAATTATAATAGTATGTATAATTGTTTTGAAGCAAGAAAAAGTATCAAATTCAGTGTATACTATAAAGGCGTTGTTGGATAACATATTACAATTGAACATATCCAATTGCGACGAGATTGAGGAAGATCCTGAAGATCAATGCTTAACTTATTATGATCATTTTGAATTAAATGAGTCGCTTACTAATATTGTTAAACAACTTACCGAACGATATTCCGTTAATGAAAAACCCAGCTGTAGTGCGAAAAATATTTGTTTCGACATCACGTACAAAGAAAGTGAAAAAGTGACTAATACCACGAAGTCCACGATAAATAGAGGTGAAATACAAAATAAAATTGCGTGAATTTTAACCTATTATATTATTATTTTTTAATCAACATTTTCTAAAAATAACCACAGAATCAGAGTTATACAAATATGCATGCATATTTTGTACATGAGGGGGTAAGAAAATTGTAATGACATACACTTTAATAAAATAAGTGAAGGTTAGCCGAATATTTAGGTAGCGCTCCAAACTTGGACGCATTGAAGGTATCTAATAATTAATTTTTTCTTAAATATATTTAACATTTTAAACTATAAATTAAGTGTATAATAAATCAAACTGTATATTACAACTATACAATTATTATTATTATTTTAGATTCTGAACGAAGTGAGGAATGTAATGATTTTACTATGATGCTTGTTTTTTTTATTTATTTATTTTGTGTCTGTTATCACATTTTGGAGTAGGTATAAATAATCCTTTGATTTTTAACTTCAGCCCCCCTCTGAAAAAGAAATTTCATCTAGTTGGTACTTTGAGGGATTGAAAAAAAAATCGAATGAATGTAAAACCCTAAAAAAGTAACGAAAAAACCGGAATTTGTATGCATAATAAGTTTTCGACAAAATTGATTTTTTTTCTGCTATAACTCAAAAACGAATCATTGTAAATATTTAAATTTTTCACCAAACGTTTATATTAGCGTTATTTATTTACCATTAAATTTTCAAAATATTTTGACTTTTTTTAAGCTGTTTATAGATACCTTGTTTAAATTTTCAATTTTTCTATGTTTTTCTTTAGTTTAAATGCCTATAAAAAAAATGTAGTTGTCTAAAAAATCTTTAAAATTCAATAAAAGGTTTATTATTAGTTGTACTTATCGTAGTAAAAAGAAAATCAAAAATCGTTGGTCATAATTTTTGTTTATAAGCATTTAAAGTATAAATGTTTACGAAATATGTCAAAATTGCGAAAATCGGCATGGAATTATGAATTTATTGTGATTTATACTAAAGGTTAAAAAAATCCAACACAAGGTTCTCTATAAATTTTTTTTCCAATAACTGTAAAAAAAATACTCCAGAGTCAATATACCTATAAAACATTTTGTAAGTGTATAAAAATATATTATATTTTGATATAGCTGATAACACAATATATCCTAGACTGACAAATCATCTCCGTTCAGAATCGAATGTCGTATACAATGATACCTGCCATTGCATCAAACACATTTATTATAGTGACCTCTACTCTATCTCTACTATACAGCCGAACAACTTGCCCACTTTTTATTTTATTCATCGTAATTACATTGGTTTCTAATCCATTGGTGTACATTCCAATTACATATAGTTTACAGTAAGGTTTATGCTTAAATTGGGTTGCATAATATTATATCCTTTAAGAGGTTGATAACTTTAATATTTGATTCAATTATACATACAGGTTATAAGGCTTTTCATAATAGATGTGGTATAGTAGGCTAATCTGTTTCTCGTATATTCAAACTTTAGACATTCAGTTGATAGTTTGATACATGTTTGACTGAGTATTCTATATACCACATAATTTGCATAAAAAGGGGAAGGGTCGTTTCTGGCCATAAGGGGGCCGTAAATTTGTGCCCTATTCTGAGGCTATTGGTTTCATCTTTCCTTTTTAGGTTAGGTTTTTTCGTATGTGTACATGGTTTTTTATTGTATTGAATTTGGTATTTTGTTTTATCCAGTGTTTATGAAGTTTTAGGCAAAGAACCTTCTGGATGTGTGTTTTTTTAATGTCAAAGTATGTGAATAAAAGTAAAGGGCTTGCGTGCCAGTAGATGAGCTTGATTAGGAAGCTTCTTGATCTGCTATTTCATTGTCAGGTGTGTCCAAGTATCCATAGATAATTTTCATCCTTTTTGGCGTGCTTTATATGTTTTTTCATGGATTATTTTAAATATATTAGTTAGGTTGGTTGATTTTAGGATACTACTTAGAGAGTCACTTTGAGTTTTGAATTTTGATTTGTTATTTCTTTATTTTTGATTGTGTATTTTACTGGTTTGTGTATAGTTATTGCTTCGGCTGTAAAATAGAGAATTGTGTGCAATTTTATAGGAAGTAGATAGTTAAATTTCCTCTTATTGTATTGTCATCCCGACAACTGTTTTCTATTTTAGATGCATCAGTGTAGATGTGTTTGTAATCGTGGAATTTTTGTATTGAGTTATGAAAAAGATTTCCATGTATATTTGAACTTATATTATGGTCGTTAATGATAGGTTAAAGTAGTATCTATTAACTTATAGGTGCCTAAATATCAAAGGATCTTTATCTATCAAATTTTGAAAAACAATATTAAATAATCTAATATTAGATTTACTTTTATTTTGCTTAGGTGTGATCTGTATTTTTGCCTGTGTACCTAGGACATTAGTTACAATTTTACAAAAGTAAGAAACACGATATTTTATTATTAAATATTTATACAATTATTATACATGGCTATAATATATTTTATGTTACTCTGTTAACCTGCACCACTGTCCACTACTATTGAGAACAACATTTTTCGTTATTCTTGTACTCATAAGTTACACAATTATATAACTTTATACATATTATACAATATACTTATACAATTATAATAGTTGGTATGGTATTTACTTACTTATTTATTTATTTATTTTGTTTACGTAATGGTCTTTTATAAGTTTGTTTTTATCTAAATAAAATACAATTAAAATTGTATGGCTTCATTGAAACTAATATGAGATATTTGAATTTTGTTTCTAATAATATTCTAATTTTAAAAACGAATAAATTTATATTCAGGGACTAATATTTCCATTTAAATATAGAACGTGATAATAATGTTATGATTACTTTCACAAGAATAAAAGTAAATATATTCATGTATGTATTTAAATAAAATGCTGTAAATATTTTAACTATAAATTTGTATTTACCTAACTTTTTTTAATGTATGGTCACTAAATCAATACCTATTAAAGTCAATATTCATAATAATATTACATAATATTATATTGATAATAGATGTATATAGAGTTATATCAGAATAATCAGATGTAATTTTGCTAATCATTTTTTAATTCAAGTCTAACATGTATTTGTTATAATATACATTAAACACATACTATATGCTGTTATTTCAGCAAACCTTTGGAATTAATAATCTGTGACGACCAACAAGAGGGTCAAATAAACTTAGGCATTGTATCCATCATGCTCAGCAGTTCGATGGGGTTTACTAGTGCAATAGGTATCCATTTTTATGAAAAAGGTTACGATCCATATTCACATACTGTCGAAAACGTATACGAAGTTAAAAATATGAATGGTAGTCGAACCATTGGAGATATGTTTGTGCGTTTGAAGCTAACATGTCACGGACCCGAAACAATGCAAGTCAATCAAATTGTATTAAAATCAAACCAACCGGAACTGCAACCTATATTCAACGATAGCGATTCATTTGATTTTCATTTTGATAAACATATCATCCAATCTCCACCAACGATGATGTATGGCAGTATAAACAAATGCTTGGGAAATATACAAGTATTAAACCCTGAAATAAAAGAGCTTCTCGATTGCCAATGGTACCTAAGATATTGTTGTTTACTGTTTAATGTTTATACTCACTCTATATACTCTATATATTATATTATTATATATTGTAATAATATATAACGTCACGTTTTGATTAATTTAAACTTTTAATTATGATTATATAAGACGTAACTGCAGCTTAATGTAACAAATATGATTGATAGCGTGTATAGAATAAACGTATATTTACATTTTTAATATCGAGTCTTAAATATTTCATTGTGTAAGTTAATACACACAACATACATACTTGTGAAAATTAACGAAAAATTATAAGAATATAAATTTAAATAATAATGTTGATCTAAAATGTATTCAAAGTTAATTATATTTACCAGGAACCAAGAAGTAAAAGAAAATAAACCATGTATTTGTCCTTGTAAAGGATTAATTGGAAATGTAAAAAACATTTTGTTTGACGATTCAAAACAATTTAACGCCTTGGTGTGTAAGTCAAACTTAGAAGTAAACCAAGTCTGTAGCAGTGTTAAAACTTGTGGCTCAGCGAATTATGACAAAATACCAAATTGCAATGATTGTATGGAAAAGAAATCAAGATAAATACTTTGCAATTTAAATAATATAAAACAAAAAATAAAAATATCCACCTTAAAATATTTCAGCCTGAGTGTGAAAAATATAAATAGTATGTTTGATATTTTATATTCAATAGATAACAATGTTTTATAAAAAAGTAGTTATAAGTAAAAACAAACAAAAATCGCATATTGTAAAATCATTTATAAGGGTGTAATTTCATTCAATTACAAAATGATCACCATAACGTTATGTAATAGATTTCAAGGAATGTTATCAATTTTACTTTCGCCATTTTTGCAATGAATAACAGATACATTTTAGCTACCTATAAGGCTATAACAAGTATCAAACAATAAATGTATCTACATAATATAGATACACACAATTCATACAGTAAATTTACATTTAAAATTTAATATAAATGTTTTTTTCAAATACCTATAATTTAGGTTACTACAAGGTTTCAAAGAATTTGTTTTTAAACGCCCATTTATTGGACGAATAGCTTAAAGCATTATATACGAATAAAGTCTATACAAGAAACATTGTATTCGTGTGATCTTGAGTAGAATTTTTCTGAAAATTTGTTATCGAATACTGAACGTCCGAATATCAGAATATAGTTTTCTAACTACGTACTACAGTAAGTCAATACCGGCATATGTTAGGTGGATTTGAATAGATTCGTGGTATATGAATTGTTTAAAATCAATCTAAATATTTTTAAAAACTCAAGGTTTACCAAAAATATAATATACATCCTAATGGCGTAAAAAGTGGTCGATCTTGTTTTACTTACAACCAAACAACTGCAATTTTATTTCTAATATCATTGATCAATTGACGTGAAAAAGCGAAAGACGAGACGTTATTTGTCATATTATATCAGGCAAATTCTAAAAGCTTCCTTACATCATAAAATACGAGTATGGTAAACCCTAACTTATTGAGACGTTTTTGACAATAATACAACTTATAACTAAGTCTAAACTAGACTGTTATGATATCTATTATAATATGTAAACTTGATATTTAATTTAAGCAATTTATATCCGTATTAAGTATATTATGTTTTTTTTAGGTACGTTTTCATGTGCCTTCATAGGGATTAATAAATAATTCTTTCTACTATTGTTTTCGATACGAATAATATTTATATATGCGTATTTGCGTTTATGTTTAGTTGGATCAAATATTTTACCAAAAAGATACCCATAATTTATTCAAAATAATACAATATTAAAGAAAAATCCGTATCGTGTTCCGGATGAGTACAATTATTTCCAAATTGTTCAATCTATGTTTAGCTGGTAATGTAGCTACACATTATTTGATATACCGATAATATATTTCGAGAATTATTATCAATGTCGTTATCAGCGGACTTGCAGACGATATTCTAATGCCGAAGGAGGGCGATAAAACGATTTAGAAAATTTGAAAACCTATATTTAACTGCATACAACTTCCTAACGTGATTTAACTCGTCGACGACAGCGGTCGTTCGACCGAGTGTAACGGTGTACCTCCTTTTACAGATAAGATCCTTCTCGGAGTATTGGCCCATTGGCTACTAGCCAATTGTTCACCCCACCGAACACACAGTGATATACGTTACGATAATAATATAAGCATCATCTTCAAGACCACTAAAATCCAGACTTTTATGCCTGCGTATGTGTGAGTTTTTTATTTTTAACAAATTTATCCAATTCATTTTTACATTGGGAATGAATAGACATTTTCTATTCAGCTCGACACGCATAAATCTTAAATCAATCTATTATACCAATATTTTTTATTTTATTTTACTATATCAATCAAGATTAATGAAACATGTATGTTTTATCACTTAACAATTTTGATACTAAATACCTTACGCCTACAATATTTTAATATTATCTTCCTGGTTACACACAAAAATACAGCATGCTGTATGTTACACATGTGCTGACTTCTATACCGGTAAATGAGTATAATACCTATATACCTTTTTGTATATTATAATAAATTTATAATGCTATTGTATTAAATTCAATATAAATACTCATGAAAAATAAAATGAAAATATTCTTACACTTAAATAAAATTACCCACCAACCTTAAAAATATGTTAACGTCATTGATGATCGATACAGGTAAACCTATAATAACGCCTATATAGCTGTTATTATTGTGCCATGGATACCGTATTAAGTATCATCGTATATATTATTTTGATTTAATGTTTTGGGTATTTATAAATAGCAAACGAAACTACATAACAATAACAATAATTATCTTGTATTGACCATGTCGTGTTTTAGAATTTTTGATCGAAAAAAAAATATTTTTTTCGTATGAATATTTAAAATTCTTACGCAAGCGAAACAAATCAACTTCGTATCAATATATACATTTAATATTTATCTTATGTCCTATTGAATATTATACTATAATATTACAGCCTTTTACAGTTTTATAATTTTTAAATAAATTATAACAATTGACTGGTGAATAATAATAAATATTATTAAATGTCACATTAAATATATGAATAAATTGGTGATCGGTAATTTCCTGTATTTTTATAATTTTTAAATTATGTTAAAATTAATTTATATGTGCTCTCAACTGCAATAGTTAATTCAGCAAAAATGGTTTTATAGCACAAAATGCCAGTGGTATTCGTATAATATAATCTGTTGAGGGCAGAAACAGAACGGATAATGTTCACTTAACTACAATTAGGTATGGGTGTTTTTCATTTGTCGAAATATTATTCATAAAATCAAGTGTTGTTTGACCTTAACATTAAGTTGTTTGATAGTATGATAATTCATTCTAATATCAAAGCTAGCGACGCGTAGTATCATCTGCTGAAAGCAAGTCCACTATTTTGCGCCAAGGTTAGACAAAGAGAACAAATGGTTCGGTTTCATATATACTTTTAAATAAAAGTTCACCCTAACGATTGGTCAATTTCTCACCCGAATGATGTTATTCTTAGGGGTAGATTTTGGGTCATTTGCCCTAATTAATTACGCTTGATAAAGTCGGTCTTCGCGACGGCGTAATAAAATATAAGAAATTATTGTAATTCAACACCACATTGTAGGTAGGTATCTAGTTAAATTTAACGAGACCGTGTCCAAAAACAAATAGCTTCTATGTGTTATAAGTGTTAGTTGTGGTGAGCGTCGACGCACATTTCGTTGTATAATAAGGTGCAAGTTTGATACGGTAACACGACGACTTGTCTGAAAAATATAAAATTTCATGACCTTTTAGTACTTACTGTTTAGTATTATGTACCACGTGTGTTAAAAATATGGTAAATTCTGTAGAAAGGTGGTTTGATAATCACAGACGCAGGCTGATTATTTGTTTTTATTTTTGCATTTGCCATTTGTTTAAGCATCTTATTGTTTATAAATACTGACTTCTGTAAAATTATTGATTTTTAATTGCGGTGCAGTCATTATAATATAATAATATAATATATTATAGTGCGTATATTATATTCAGTAAATAAAATTGTTTTTATCAGTATTTCAAGGTTTATATAAAACACTGTATTTACACCGAATATACAGTTATTTGGAGAGAAAATATAATCAACAATAATACAAATTCAAAACATGCTTCATGCTACGACATAATAATAGATTGTACACCAAACGTAAATATAAAATATCTACATATTTTAGAATCGGATTCTCAAATAGTAGGTTTGTACCTACAATATTTGGATATACGTCAATTCACCGTAGCTAAATTCATCGCGCGTCAAATGATCGCGGTCAATTCATCGCATGTCAATTTATCGTGGTCGCAATTAATCGCACGTCAATTTATCGCCAAATCTTATTATAAATTTATAATATTTTATTATTTAAATAATCACGAAAAATCACAAAAACATTAATCACAATAAATATTGTTTGTCGTTTACATAATATACATTATTTACAAAATTTACAATTGCAATTGAAAATTATGAGCTATTCCTTGTAAATAGTCGTCGATAGATCTATTTTCAAAATCATAGCATATTTGTTTAAGACGTTGAGCTTTATCTTGATACTTTTTTTTTGCTGGTGGACATTCTCCAGCTATATATTGTTCAATTTTTATTTTATTCGTGTTTTCCTCTTTTTTCAATGCTAATATAAATTTCCATATACTTGGATGACATTGATTTAAGATCGATGTAAAACAATTGTGCCATCCTTCAACAGCATTATTTGTTCTTGGTAAATCCTCAGAAACATTCTTTATTAATTGTGTACTCATATCACTATTATTACTGGCTATATCTTTTAGTTTATTAAGTGTTTTTTTTACCTGAATTTCTGATGAACTTGGAACGTGGTTATGGTCAGTGTTTTTTAATATTTTCCCTTCGCTTAGGTGAAGTCGTCCGCGACATTTATTTTTATAATACTGATTACATTTCCATATGGATTTCGTGTCATTTTCTTTTTCTTTTAAAAAAATGTGGCCATCGTAGCAAAGCATATCCTTCCCTTTCTCAGTTTTTAGCATTTGAAAAGTCATAATAGAATAATATTTTATTATAATAATAAATTAGCGTACTCGATAAATACACGACGGGTAAAATGACGATTTGACAGTAGTTGTCATAAGACTGAGTCTAGCATTAGCAGAGATCATTAGAGTTCAAAAATCATAAAAACGATAACACGCGATAAATTGTCGCGCAATTTATTTATAACGCGATAAATTGACGTTGCGATAAAATGACCACGGTGAATTGACGCACGATGCATTTAGCCGCGATGAAATGACGTGACACCACAATATTTACTTATAGTGTAAAGGAATAAGTACCTAGAACTTATAGACTAAATACAGATCATAATTTATAAAGGTACATAAAAGTCACTATGGTTATCTCAAAAAATAAAATAAAATAAAATAAAATAAATCATCTCACCATATGTTACGTACCTATGCCAGGTTACTATTTATTGTCTAAAAATCCATTCCTATTCCCTTGTCGGATAACCTCCATACGCAGGACAGTATTTACGAAAGGGAGGGCGTACAATGGGGACAAATTCTCGACATGGGGAGAAAAAAGAGTAAATACGTAGATAATATAGATCGTCCGAGACCGATGAGGGCCACATATTTAATATTATAGTTTATAGGTACGCACCACATTCCCGTTTTTCTGCTGTGCATGCGTAAGTAGTAAGTACAATAATATACTGTTTTGTACACTTAAATGACAATATTCGAATCATAGTTGCAGGATTTCTATATATATATGGTACGTAGTTAAGAAAATGGAAACTTATATTTCGACCAAGGACCTGGCACCTGCACAGACGAACGAAGCCGGATTAATGTGCTTGTGGTGCGTGGTTTTGAGATGAAAATTATGGCCCCCACAGGACAACAACAAATCGACTCCGGAAGTTAAAATGTATATATATATATATATATATATATATATATATATATATATATATACAAATATACAATATAATATAATGTTATACTCTACTGGCTACTGCTGCATCCGTATCGTCTGCAGCTATAATATTCCCGACACAACGATACAGGCTACGATCGTCGTTTTGTCATATACCTATCGCGCTAAATAATAATATTCATACCGATATGGCGTGGCCTGACGATATAATCTGCAGACCACTTCACACTAGTTAGTACGTATTATTGCAGTTGTTTGTAAGACAACCGATTATATGCAGCCAAGACTATATTTACCAGGTGGGTGTACTGTTGTCAATGATTTAAAAAATATAATATTATGATATATTTACAGGGGTATTCAACTTACTAACAGTTTTTTTTCTCTTGTATTTCGTTTACGGGGACCTATTAAAAAAAACGTTGTGATTATTGAATCGGTTGAGATTTTATATATAAAGTATTTTAACTGTATTTTATATTTTATTATCTAATTCATATAGTTGCATAGACAATATAGTTTTAAACGGAAAAAAAAAATTATTATTTGTCTGAAGTATTGTTAGTTTTGTAGTACGAAGCGTGGTGTTTTGAAAAGTTCATTCATAATAATTGATGAGGGTTGCTTTTATAATAAAGAGTTGTATAAATATTATATAATTTCTAATGTTTCTAAAAATTAATATTTCAACCCCTCATTGTGGTGTCATGATAAAATCATCTACATCCATTACGGAGCGGCTGAGTTAATTTATAATGCTGCATATTCTTACTTCATTATTCAGTGTATGTAGGAACATCGTTTTCTCATATTTCATTACATATTTTTGTTTTTACTTTTTATTCCAACTAGGACACGTTTTCTTTTAAATTAAACAATACCTAATGTAATTAACGCGATCCAGAAATTGTTAAACTATACTTAGAATGGTTTAATTAATTAAGTTTATGACAAGAAAAAATAAGATATAAAAGCTCGACAACAATCAGGAATAGCGTGATTGTCTTTTAAGACGGAGCGTTAGATAGGCAATTTCGATACGGCTTTGTGAGCAGAATAATCTATGTGAATTGTGAATAATATCTAAAAACTTATTGGTTTTTTCTTGAGCTCAATATTATGTAATAGTATTATTATTTTATTAAATATTTGATTGAATGCAATTTTTTAATCAATAATGTTTGATATTCCACTAATCATAATTTTATTTAAGTCGTTGTATTATTATTTCAAATCAATTTTAAAATAAAAATTGTTTATGATTTATGATACTTTAAAAATTATTAAAATACCTATTCACGTGTGGGAGTGTACCTATATTACTTTATATTGTTGATAGATACACAAACCAATAACAATTAATTATAAAATTAGGTAAGTTTTTGTGTTGATTTAAAATTTAAAATCTAACCGAATGTAATTAATTATTTATTCACATTATGAATGTTAATTACATGGACATTACTATCATAAGCCAATATTTGTCAGAGAAAATAATTATGATGGTGTATATTTATTAGTGCTATACTGATGTCTGTATAACTATGTTTCAAGGTAAAATTATTCAACCGTGCAATATATCACTGTGAAAAATTATATAAATTATGTTTAAACGTAATATTATGATTTTGCTTGATAAAAAATGGAGTAGTTAAGTACATTGTAAGTAGTTAATTCAACCTTTTGTCATTTTTAGGGCTATATTTGAACAATAGTGACTGAAAAAGGTCGAGCGAAGATTAATTTTCGTTATGAACCAGGATCTAAAGTAAGAATATCCCTGGCACCTGGAGCGTAGCCTGTCAGAAAACAAAATCGAATTATTACATTGTACTTGGCAGCAGCGGGTGGCCTGAATGGTCTCTGACATAGAAAATTAAATTATAGTCATCAGAATGGTACCTACATTTTTAATTCAACTTTAGTCCAACAAAGATTGTCGAAAAATAGGGACGTGTATAATTTGATATATTTTTTTTTTTTACTGTGACATTTCCCTCCTCATTAAATAGTATTATATCAAAATAAATGTTTAATATAAGTATTGAAGATACCTATTATGAAATATATTGATAATCATTAAGCTATATTATTGATCAATAATGATACTTAATATTTTTATATGTATAAATACAAAATTAAAATTTTTATTATATTTTATAATTACATTGATAGATTTTTAAGTTTTTATACATCATATAAAGCATGATCATAATGAAAAATTTAATAGTAGTTCAGTTTTTAAAAATATAACTAAAAATAACAATAAAATATTGTATAATGCACTTAGCACACATAAGCATCGATGTTTCTATGAGTCAGTTATGACATACGGAGAAAACACAATTATTAGCTTGACATTTTTGTGACACATTATATATCATTTATCCCTACTTTGATTAGAAAAGGATTATATCGTTGTTTTTTAAATTATATTATATTTTACTACTTATTTCAGTAAATAATGGACTATATTCATACAAAGAAAATATTTTATTTTTTATTTTTTTATTAATAGAATCAAGTCCGCGGCTACTGTGGCCATTGGACGAACATTATATTTACAAAATTATACATAGTAATACATTTTTATGTAGAGATACGATATATAAAAGAGAGAAAACAATGAAACACTGCGTTAACTTATTGTATTAAATTTTGTTAAGAAGTCCCGTGATGCGGAGAAATTCCAGGGTAGTTGTGAGGTTGCTCTACTCGGGACTGAGAAAATATTATTATGACGAACTATATGTTTATATGCGAATTATAAAATGATTACTTAATAAAATTGTAATTTAAATTTTTATATTCATAATTCCAGTGATATAATTGTAATTTATCTTCTTATCTTTGTAACTCAGTAGAAAATAACTAGGTAATAAGTAGATTGTAATTTTAATGAATTCGATTATGCATAAAATTTCGACATAAGGCAGCTTAAAATTTTAAAATTTTGTCATTTCAAACCGGAAAAATAATGATGTAGTTGGATGATGAATAATAATAATTTAACTTTGGAGATATTATATTTTGCATGTCGTATCTGAATGAATTAATCCGTTCGTAAAACATATTATGTTGTATATGTGTGCACGTTAATCTGCAGATAATAATATAAACGATACAAACTCAACTATATTATTATTAAGCCCATGTACCAAAGACGTTTATTATTAATCAAGTCACGACGTGGCGTCATCGTCAGCGGTGTAAGCTGAGGGTTTAACGAACTTTCTTTGCAGTAAATAAATAGTACGCCTTAATTAATTTATGTATCGAAAATATCTGACTCTGATGAAATATGTATTGAGATTATGACCCGACGGAGGGTAGGTAACTTTATTTTCTGTTATAAATTATATTGCTACTTATATATTGTATAGTATTTGATAATTATTATATAGAACATAATATGTAGAATAACGAGAAATGTTTTAGTGTGTGCATCGAACAGTGTTGTTTAAAGTCTAAATAGTTGAATTTGATTAATTGTCGATCATCGCATCAAAATGAAACGAAAAAAAAATGTATTCATAATACTAACGTGCGTACTGCGTATAATACGTATTATGTGGATTCGATACAGCTATTATACGACGCGACTATAAGAACGATTTTGGCTTAAATTAATTATACCCTTCCACAGCGACCCACCCACTCCGCAGTATTATATACAGGGTGTCTAGAAAGTCTACGTGGAACCATCGATTCATAGTATACTGAACTCACAATATTGTATTATATCGTGTTGTATAACATTGAGCACATAGGTATAATAACTTGACGTATATTATGATCATCGATCTTATTATACTTAAGGTAGGTATAGGCAATTAAGGTTAAAATCTTAATTAATAAGGTTAGTCTTTACTCGAGATGACTACCTTAACCTTAAGGCATTAAGTACCAGCTACTAGGATTTAATAATAAATTGTAATTTTATTAGTTAAAAAGGTAAAAAGCATATTTTTGGGCCTTCATATTTAATAAAACTTAGGTAATTGTTATAAGTCAATTAAAGATTTCTGAATATATGAAAATTAAATAAGAAATATATGAATATTATGTTGTGTACTAAATGAGTACGGTGATGAGCAACAGTAAAAATAGGCAGCTGTAATAGTCGTCACAGTATTTTTTTGAAAAATCGCTTCGTTCAGACAAACTACCTATACAATAATTCAAGAGTGTACAAAATGTTTCCAGTAATAAAACCCCACTTATATTAACGCATTAAAAATAAATAAAATCTTCTGCCCTTTATGATCGAATATAGTAAATATACATATATATATATATATATATATATATATATATATATATATATATATATATATATGTGTGTGTGTGTGTGTGTAGAATAAATATATATATATAGTAATCATTTATTGATAGTAATATTATGCTCGTATATCCTGTGACGACCTCATCGCAGTTGCGGTCAAATGATTTTGTCATATAAGTGGGAGTTCTATAATTTGGTCATTAAAAATAAAATTAATAGTTACCTTTTTATACTTATATAATATATGTATTATTTTAATAAATATTTATAAAAAAAGTCGTCAGAGGGATCTATCCCTCTCACCCTCCCCCATGCCGTTTGATCATCGTTGTGTAATCGGTTATATCGTAGTATTTTATAAACGTATCTACCGCCGTCCATTGTCTTAATTATTATTATTATTATTATTATAACGCGATCATCTAAACTTGCCATTTTAATGTCGACAATCGCTGTCAAAGTCACACTGTATATATTAATATTATTATAACTATATAATTACGCGCGGAGTGGTTAACGTCGACCAAAGAAAGCGAGGGTGGGCGGCTGGAGAAAAATAAATATCATAATAATGTGAATATAATACGCGCGGAATAAGGTCGAGTAGAGGTGGTGGCGGTGGCGTTTAACGCAAAAACAAAACACGTGAACGGGCCGCGTGCGTGCGGCTATGCAGCTAATTAATTATCCGAATGCGGTTTGGCGCGGCGTCCCGAGGATGAGAATAATTTATCCTAATTACGCGAGCAGCGGTTCCCAGACGGCCGGTAAACTTTGCATTTATCGACCCCTCGGCGAGGCATGAGCTGCTTTAATGTGTAAGCGCGCGATGTACGAAGTCTTAAAGCTACGCAAACTGAGGGTACGATAAACCGTGACCGCGAAAGTATTACATAATATTATTACCAAAAGTGCGTAACCTTTTTTATAAGGTTTGGAGGTAAATGTTTATTAGAAACAAAAATATTTTAAATATATAATAGGTACATATAACCGGTAAGTCGGTGGGTGGGTGTGTAAATTGTAAGTTTGCTTAGGGGTTATTTTAGGTTAGTTTGGCCACTGTACTCATATTTTGGTCGATAGTTTGAGATTTATCTAGTGTTCATATTTTATTTGAATCAACATATTGTTTTGAATTTATGATTATATTTTTTATGAGCTCTAACTGAAGTTAATTTTTTTTTTTTGAGATAAATAATATATTATTTCCCAATAGAGGAATATAATATTATAGGAATTGGATTACAAAAATAAAATAAACATCAAATACGCATCACTATAAGAAAAATGTTTTAACAAAATTCTATATACTCGTATTTATAATAATTGTCATTGTAATATAATTATTAAGTGTATTCTGTTATTGTTTACGTAACTTTCGAATGACTTGATCAATTGAAGTAAAAGTTACAATGTTAAATCAATAGATTTCTAAAGATTCGAGAAGTACTTAAACTTTATATTTTCTGGCCCTATGTGTAGGTATAAGGTAGCTGATACATGAATTTAGTTTAAACTCACGGGAATCAAACATTTTTATTTAAATGATTGCCATTGGTTACAAATAATAAAATAGTTATTAAAATTTAATATAATTGTCTGTATTATATTATATTTTTTAAGTTAGACTAATAAAGTTATTCTCTATAAAAATTATAATTGAGTAAATGTTATTAAGTTATTAGAGTATAGTCACAGCCACAAATTAGAAAAGCAGAATTTGAGCCTTTTCTGCTGCCGGTTAGGTCGATCCTTACAATTTGCAGGGCATAATTCTTTTAGCAAGGCCTATAAAATATAATGTAATATAATATAATCTGTCAATAATATCAAGTCCAATTCGTCTACTAAATCTAATATTCTAGTTCTATTTGCAGTCCCAATCGCTATAAGTGATAACCAATTCAGCGTATACAAATATTAAATTAAATAATAGATAGAATAATATTCATAATAATAGTCCAATACAGTACATGAGCCTTGGCTCAAAATAATATTAAAGAATATATAAGCACCGTGGAAGAACACAGTTCACCAGTGAGGCCCGTATGTTTGATAGAGACTCGTACAGGTATTTTTGTGTTTGTTTGTTTCTTTAGTTTCTTAATTATAAAAGTAATTCAAATAGTGTGAATTATGAATTGTAATCTATGTGTACTATCGAGAGATATGTATATGATACAATGTTTCCAGTAGAGCCTAGATGACCGGCATATTATATTTTAAATTATTATCATTATCATTTTTCATGTTGGTTTTTTTTTTTATGAATAAACTTACATTTTAAATACATAATAATGAATATTGATTCATATATATTTGTAGCCAAATTAATTAATATTTTATTGAAATGTGTATAAGTAGGTAGGTATATAATTTAATTTTTGGAGTTTTACTTAATTGACTCTTTCGGTTAATTAACACTTTTAGTTTAGCCCTTAAGTGAGTTCAATAAGTTGATTACATACTGTAAATATTAGAGGCAGTGTTGAAGTTTTTATGCTACAAAAATACTCGACCCTTTTTGACAAAAAATTATTCAGAATATTTTCAACTAAAGCAAAATGCAAACAATATAGGTAGATATATATAATTTATTATAAATTACAATACACAATTGACTATAATACAAATATTATTAGTCGAATTTTTGTCCAACTAATCCCAAATTTTGCAACACATTAATAGACAGAGTATTAGATATTTAGATAAGAATATCCATAATTATTATATTACACAAAAGGCACATTGGCTGATGCTTATGGAATCAAAAAATACTATATCAATATTTACGATTTGAGGGAATTTTAGAAAATACTAAATACATTTCAGTGGTTCTCTACATTTAACTGTGTCGACTAGCTATAGTGTACAGCAACGATCGTGATACATTATTGCAGTTATTATTAAAAATAGAAATTTCTCAGTACTTAATGATCGTTATTCGTTACCATTTATCAATAATGATAATTATACTCATTCTTTAGTGTTTAAAATGTATTGAAATGCTTTGAACAACTATTAGCCGTTAGATTTCGATGTATTATAAATTTATAACTGTCATGGTTATAGTATCATATAATTTAAATAACACACATTCAATAAAATGGATACATCTTTTAAAAAGCGTGGAATTGAAGATAATAATGTCGAAAATTCCAATATAAATAAATATTAATTCAGTAAAAAACTTAAGGTTATATGCAATGTACATTAAAAATAATTTATAATTCGATTTTTTTTTTTTTTTTGACAGGAATTGAAAAAACCCCTTCCATTATGTGTTAAATGTAGATGCACAATTTCAAATAGTTCAATGGCCCTAACTCTCAAATTAATTTAATCAATTACTTAAGTATTAAATAGATTGAACCAGTTATTTTAGGGTGGCTTAGCTGCTAATAATAATAGTAAACCCATAACCACATAACATTATAAGTTTATTTCTGCACATAATCGATCAAGCAAAAAAAAAAAAAAAACGTCAGTAAAGTTGCCTATTACTTTATTGCTATCCGTCACGATAGTAGTTATAATCTGTTGAACTCCTTAGTAGTAAAATTCTTAACTAAATCTCATCATCACGTTTTTGAATAGGAAATAATTGTTAATATTGTAATAATTATCATTTTATATTACTGGTAGTGGTATTGTTAGTGTGTATACTATTTTATCATGAAGTGTACCTTTAATATATGGCAGTGTACGCAGTTAAGAACATAATAAGTAATAGATAATATTATTATCGATAATTAATCGCGCGACTATACGACCGATTTAAGAAAATAATGTTCATGGTTTTCTGGGGATAGAATCACAAATTGAATGTGCTGGATATAATATAGTGTAGTACCTATGTATTTCTAATATTATGTGTTAAATTTAAAAGAGAAAATATTATAATGAATAACGATATAAATAATTATATTAAAAAACACATACAAATTATTCTTCATAGATAGCGCTCACCGGCAATGCGATTAAAAGTGCCACATTACTTATTTTTTAAATTTTATTTTTTATTATTTATAAATGAATAATTAGTTAATTAAATTATTACTACATCGAATTAATTAAAAAATGTATGTGAAAAATAAAAATATCAGAATAACTATTAATATACTCAAAAAGCGGATACTTAATAAATACAACATCATATCATTGTGCACCGAGTAATAGCACTTACACTAGTCGATTAATGAGGTTCTGTTTAAAAGGTACACAGACCCTGAACATTGATAAACTTGTTACTGTGATATAAGTTAACTTATTCACGGACACATAACAAGTTGTACGTTGTTCGTCATTTCCAACACCCCTTTAATCCCATTTATCGTCCATATTCAATCATGGTAAATTGAAATACAAAGGACGATCGTGCGAGAAATAGGGGGGTTTCAAGTAATCACAGATTATTGTGTATCCATAAATAAATAGACTTAACAAGTTTGTCGTTGCTCAGAGTTTTACGTACCTCATTTTAAATAAATGCCATGAAATCAATTGGTATAAAAATTATAGTTATTTATATTTTATGATCTAAAGGCGATTCGAAGAACTAGGTATAGAAAATATTCAAAGTACTTAAATTAAAATCTATAATACCTAAAACATAATATGAACTATTATCAAAAAATATAAACAAAATTTCTTTTTTTTATTAGATATTAAATATGTTAAATAAATAATCCTAAATTAGACGTTCCATCAAAGAGTAACGGTTTTGTTTATTTTTAAAATATTTTTCATTTGTATTTGAAATGATTTATCATTGAATTCAAATTTAACATATTAATTAGAGTAACTCAATTGACATCTTCTGTACAGCAGAATCCATCAGAAGTACCTACCTATCCGATTGTTAACTTTTTTTTAATAATATAATAATAACAACTTACGAGGAACCTTGCATTACATTTTAAAGTGTTTTGATCGAGAATAAATTTATTTATCGATAATAATTGAAAAAACAATTTTTATAATTTATATAATACCTAACCCAGAATTAAACAATTTTGAAAATTTTAGAATATTTATAAAATGGGTCACACATTAGTTTGATAAAAATGTTAAGTATCTACGAATATTATTTGAGGTATCTTTACGCTAAAAAAATATATCATTTTTTTTCAAAAACTTTTTTACTTTTAACCCCTCCCCCCCTCTTAAATTACCAAACTGATTCACTTTCATACCTGAGGAAATATATGAAGTAGAGAACTTGAGCATCTTTACTGCAGCCTCAAAAGATGATGAATGTAGATTAAAAAAAAAAAAAAACACGCACACCGCAGTAAAATTAATGAATTCATTCACAATCTAAATGGTATAATTTCACGTAAATTGGATTACCCAAAAAAGTAAAAAATTTCCGTTCAATACAAAATATAATAACGAAGGCAAATATAGCCTGTACATCATGGGCATTAGCGAGAGTTACTTTGGTCCCACGTGAATCATAAACACGTTAAAATTGTTTTTTCACATGAAATATTATTTTAAAAGTATTATAATAATAATAGTCTCCTCAGTTCTTCACCACTCTCTTAAAATACACGCACCTACAATATGTATAATGGTTAGCAAACGAATAATGTTTTTCTACAGCCTACCGACGACATGGAAGAATAAAAATAATAAAAATCCAAGCCTCGTCGGAAATTACGGAACAAGAGCAAAGCATCGATGCCGAATGTTGCCATAACATATTTAAAAAAAAAAACTTTTAAATAAACGTACGCATGGTAAATATTTGTCAAAACAGAAAGAAACATACAATATTATAAAATATAATATAATATATTACACACAAGTGTGTGTAGGTTATTGATGTACGTTATTTACGTGTACCTACCTAAAAGAAAATGTTCATTTTAGCTTTTATCATTTTTTATTTGTTTTTACTTTCGTATTTTATTGTTTTTATTATTTAATTTGTCAGATACGTGAACACAACGAACCGCTAAGATAAATATTAAGCATAATAACTCTCAAAAAATGAATATTTACCATCGTACCTATCTATTATACCAAATAAAGTATTATGCACACTGATAATATCAAATAGTTCAACCTATATACCTACTTATTTAGATGCATTTCAGGACCCAATCAAGTAGGTTCCTACTTATAGCTATTTTACGTGTAATATAAGCTAATGTATATATTTCTATAATGCAAAGAACAAAAAATTGGCTATTGATCTGCTCGATACAAGAACAATGTTCGAATGTATTACTGTTAAATATTGGAATACTGAAGTTATTATTTATAAATTTGAAATTGAAACCCGTAGAATTATTGCTTTTATATAGAATATAGACAGTAATATTAATAATTTATCAAAAGTAGGTCATTGATTATTGTAAATAAGGAAATAAAGTAATCTGTATCGACTGTATCGTTTGTATTGTAAGATTTGTATAATTTTAGCACCACCAAAATTTAAAATCTAAAGTTTATGCATCTGTAAGAATAGTATACATTATACACGCGAAACGCATTGCAAGGGCAATCATAACTTTTACAACTATAGTAGGTACCTAATGCTTACCACTAGTTGACAGGTTGAATACTAACATCGCCAACTATGGGCGATTGACATTTGTGAACAAATTACATAATTACTTCTGTACGTAATAGAATTTTAGATTATCAAAAAAAAAAAAAACCTGGTAAATAATATATACCCGTGGTTTAAATGTTCAAGTATGAATTTTTCCAAATTATAATTCGATTGTACTTTTTTTTCCCAATCAACAATAGTAATATAATATAATAATGCACTTTTTTATGTCGTTAAGGATGCAATAGTTCTTACAGTACATATCTAATTGGATGTATAATTTATGACAATTTATTGTTTTTCAAGTTGATATTTTTTGACGTACCTATCTATCAAAAAACACGATTTCCTCACAGTTCAAAATTTATAATTGTATTAAATCGTACCATAATATGATTTTCCACTCTTGTCTGCAGTTGTACAAAACTATAATTATTGACTACTTAATGAATTTCGTGAGTATTTTATTCTTTAAAATTTTAAACGTTAAAAAGAATCATGTTTTAAATATAAAAAGTGAATTTTTATAATTTATAAAATACAGATTATAAATTCTAAATTAAACCTTTTTATTAGACACACATAAACATATATTTTATTTTATTGTAAAATGTTTTTTGTTTAAATAATTTTACATTTTATAATTATTGCAATAGTTGAACCTTGAAAATCAGCTACTGTCTAAATTAAGGGTTTTATACACCTTTTTAATTTTTTTTTATTTGAATAATATTATATTTTGAAATAATTGCGCTCGTTTTTCTCTAAATATGTTTTATTTTTATAAATGTATAATTAAATATTTAAATGATTTATGTTAAAACACCTTTTTTATTATTTAAATAAAAATGTTTGGGTAAACATATGACTAATGCTCGTAAATTAAATTTTAGTTTTGATAAATATTTCAGTTCCTTGCATAATAGGTAGATATGAATAAAGTTTATCATAATTAGTTCTAACTAAACCTTAAGAGTTTTAAATATATATATAAGCACGATATATTCACACATTTTTGAAGTTCCACTTTCAGAAAAACTATTTTAATAATTATTAATTTTGTTATGGTTCAAAAATATTGTAATATACCTATTATTATATTTTACTATACACAGTGAAATTTAAAAAAATATGTAGATTAATTTATGATTTTGAATTGATGAATAGATTAGTTTTAATTATGTGTTTTTCGTGTCTGCAGACATGTTTACCCAATGAGCAGTCGAAGTAATGTTTGGATTTTCAACTTCAGTATATTTTCCGGTGGGTAAATGAATCTAGTTGGTGCATTCGGTAGATCCGAATTCCCAGAAGTTTTCTAAAGCACCGTGCAAAACAAGGTCATAAATAATAATATGGCAGAATATATAATATTTAATAAATTTATTACATCTATAACAGTGACCTACAATTTTTATTCCCGTCGAGAGGGTAACAAAGTATACACTTGACACCTATTGACCATACAGCATTGCAGTGTTTCCTATTTGGTTGATGTTGATAAATTTTATAATATACAATTTTTACAACCATACATGGTCAGAAATATTATTACACAATCAGCTGAATAAAAAGAAAATGCATTCTGAATCATAATTAAATAATAACGTTGCATTTTATTTTTTAATTAATGGGGTTTTATGACTAGGGGCCTGCCTAATTTACTACCTTTTTGAATTACAAATAGCTTTCTTATCATAGGTATAACTAGGTAACAGTTTAAGTAACTGTAGTTGACTTCACTATATAATTGTGTATTTAAAGAATAATTTTTTATATTATGTATTAACAAACACACTTTTATTCTTTGAAGCGTAGCGATAATAAATCATTATTAAGTGATAAAATATTTTTAAAGCGCTTACTATATATTTTAATTTTTAGTGATGGTATACGGTTTACTATTAGACTCATAAATCTATATACCAATTAACCTCGCACTTTTCTTTGGTAATAATATTTCTAAAGTCACCGGGTGGACCAACTGTAATTCAATAGTGTTTTATAATTCAACTGGACATAAATCGACAAAAAGACGATGATGGTGGTCAAAAGTGTCAAACGCGATTAAACGTGTAAGTATAGTATGTTCGATATTATTAACTACCTACTTGTTTTTTCTCACGACACACTTCGATGTTAAAGACGCAATTCTCTAATAACCCGCTTAGATAAATATTTAAAAGATTTTATGATTATTTTTCGAATAAAAACCTATCACGTCGTGATTTTCGTCGTTAATTTTCGCCATCGTAGGATACCGACGCAGGATTGAAGGAAATTATATCGTAAAATCAGTACTCACTGCTGGACGAGTATAGCGACTTTTGGAGTGGAGTGGGAAGGGATGTGTGCATCGGTCGTTGTTATAATATACGTTATGTGGCATACAAAATACAATTAATGCAGGAGTGTGTACTGTGTATATCCATGGAAAGTCAATTACGTTTATGATGATTCTATTTGCGAGCCGAACAACGTAATTAAGGGACGGACGTCCCGGAGAATAATAAGGTCAGTATATACAACGAGATAATAGTATAGATATAGGTGCGATTCGAGTTCTAAGAAGATCGGTCGGGTAATAAGTCGGGATCGTGACCTTCTCATCCCATTAGTGCTGTAAACACGGTCGTTAATTAATGACGAAGCCTCATTTCTGCCTCTATCGCAACCCGTTCACACCCCCCCCCCACATGTATCATCATCTCCCTTTTCATAATAACAGCTACCTTGTCGCCATATATAGTTGTTGTGGCTAATTTAATTTTGAAACCTTTTGCGAGCACGCAAATGCTATGGAAACTCCATCGCTGTAATACACCAATCTATCCACCCACTCGTCCGCCACCTAACCTTTGCCGTCTGCCAATGCTATTATTAGTACCACCAACAGTGCCGGTGTGGCCAATGGTAGAGAACTGATTACGGTTATTCATATATAATACATTTATGGTAATTCACCATAAGCTTGCTTACCCCCTTTTTCTTCAATACAATATATTTTTGGAACTTTTAAATATATTCAAAAACCAAAGAATATTCTAATTATTAAATTTGCTTGTGCCACCTAAAAGGAGTGTGCTGTGGTAATAAAAAATTCTGTTTTTCAAATGAAAATTCCATTTTTTACAGTATTTTGTTAATGGATAATTTGTTTGAACATTTTTATGTGCTTATAGTTATTAAAATGATTAAGAAAAACACTAGCACTTAAAAGTTATTTCATAGAAATTAAAATTAAAAAAATATTGGATCAAAATAAATACGTATTATAATTTTTTTTAAATATTGATGTAGATAAATTAATATTAATTAATCATCAACATTTTTCAAATTACAATATCTAATAAGCCTATCATTATCATAGATTTTTATTTATTCTTAGTGCAAAAAGTTAACAAACTCAAAAATTATACTAATTGTTTGAATTTTAATTCTAATAAGTCGACATTTTCTGATAATTAGCCTCTAATAATTCACAGTAGAAAAGGGGAATTATCAAAAGACAATTGAAAACAGAAGTTTGTATCTCCACACGACAAACTTAATAATAAAAAAAATAAATAAGAAAAATCTCAATAATTTGATAACCAGTATTTTAAGAATGTATATCTATTATCTAGGTATACTAGGTATATATTAAAAATTCCAAAAATTAGATTTTTAAAAATTACATTATTAAAGAAAAAACGTGTGGGCGTGGCATGCTTGTTGAATCACCCTGTGTCCTTGTACTTTATATTAGAAGTTTGTATAATATGTATGAAAATTGAATATAAATATTTCGTTTGAGGTGATCGCGCTTTAAGTAATTTGATTTTTATATAATTTGGTAAACCCAACAAGTTTTTTTTTCAAAAAGTGTGAGGTTAATTAAAGTCCTAATTAAATTATAATGTGGGAGGTTTTTTGGTTTTTATTCTAAATATATTAATACCCTACAGTGCCTACACGTTTAAAGTGGGGCCAAACGATTCACAAAATAATTTCAGACATTTTTTTCTAGTTTACACAATAAATTTAAACACAAAAGAAAAATACGGATCACCGTCATATCATGTATTGGTAATTCTATATAAAAGTTGTGATGCTTTGCACGTTGAATAAGTTGTTATTCTTATACGGTTCTACTGACCGGTGAGAATTCCATTTTATACAATAACATAATATGGATATTTTAAATCAATACTCATTTTTATAAAAAATAAATGATGGACATAGTATAATAATATAAAATTATGACGTTTAAAATGATAAAACATATATGTCAAGCTCAACTGACTATTTCGTCAATTTAATACAATATGATATACTTACTGCACTTCAGCTATAGAGGTATAGTATTATGATTTATTCTTATAAAGTTATAACGTACTCTCACTGAGTCTCACATTTAAATAATACCTACTATGATCAAACTATGTGTTTCAGTAAATTATATGTGCTTATAAAATATGTCGTTTTAAATTTTAATAGACATTAGGTATTCAGATTTGATTTTACAATATAGCTTATTAGAATTTGGTGGTTTTCCCCCTACATGTAGAATTTATGAATGTATAATATCGTTTTTTAACGAAATATTTTATGCATAATTTTATTATATCTAGCTATAGACATGCATTTCAACATAATGTGTAGAACACTATCAATATAGCTAATTAGTACCTATAGGTAGGTTGAGTCGTGAAAAATAACTGACACATTGAACATATTTTTAACTTTATATTGTGGAGAGTATATGCTTTATTATAGAATGCACACGAAATTGAGAATATTTATTCGTATATAATTAAAATATATATTTTTTGTATAAAAGTACGAGTACTATTCATAATAATTATTTAAAGAATAGATAAAGACTTATAAAATACAGATCATAAAAATAAATAAACTATAATTGAATTGCATATTTCTAAAGTATTGATGGTAAAAAAAAAATAATCTAGTAATAATATATATATCGGACGTGTCCCGACTGGTAGATCGACATAGGTCTAAAACCAGGTGTGGATCCAAGGGGGGGCAAGGGGCCATGCCCCCCCCCCATAGATTGGTGGATTTTCTATTATATCTATTTTCGGCAGCCGATAAAATTGAACCATTTATATTACTTATCAAATTATTATATATATTTTATTGTACTGATAAACTGGGTTTAAATAATAATATTTGCAAGGCTGGGCAAGTTAACGTTTTTTTTTAACTCGTTAAGTTAAGTTAAAATAAGAAAAAGTAAGTTAAGTTAAAAGTTAACTAATGTTTTTAAAATAACTTCGTTAATTTGAAAATTAATGGATAAAAAAATGTAACTAAGTTAAGATTAACTTAATTAAAAATTTAATTATTTTCGAATCTGTAAGAAAAATTAATTTGGAATTAGTGTCAAGCTCAGATTTCTGTACCGATGTGCCCAACCATGTAGTTTGCTTAGCAGTATTTACCGAGGATTCAGGGTGGCAGTTGACTCTCCAAGTTGGAGACTCCAACTCTCTCCCACTGTCCCACTCATTAAAGAGAAGGGGGGAGTTAAAATGGTATAAATACACAAATTATACAAGTTCTACTATTAGCTGCTACATGTCAATATTTGGGAAATCCATATAAAGAATAAACACATTCAGCATAATGAGATATAAGAGTATATGAGATACATAAACATATTATTATGTTTGAATTAGTAAAATAAATTTATGAGTTATTTTAATAATTTCAAGTAATAACGTATTTTTCGGGATGTGTGGCGTATTCGTAAAATGTCACTAGGTAATGAGTTATAGTTTACGACAAAACTAATTAAGTACACAGACGTCTCTACCCGTAGTACCTAGAACGGCTATAACCTAGTACCTACCTATACGCGCGACTGTATACGTCTATACAATTGTCAATTATTGACATTTTTTAATTTAAAACTATTAATTAATAATACATGCGGGTGGGTATTAGTGGTATTTCACTGGATACAGGCTATCTACAAAATTGTAAATACCTAAATGTCTATATGTATATTGTGTATATATCAAACAACCGGTAATAATAATTATTAATTATACATTTTCCTATTTATTTTATATGATATATATTATTATCTAATATTTCTTAAACCAACAAAATTATAAATCAATGGGTTATATCAAATTTAAAATGTAACTTAATTTTAAAATCTCTGTATATAATTAACTTGAAGTTAACACGTTAAATATGTTAAAAATTTAACTTATTAAATTAAAAGTTAGTTTCAAAAAAAAAGTAACGAGTTAGTTAACTTAGTTAATATTAACTTAACGTTTTAACTTAATTTTAATTTTTAACTCGTTAATGCCCTAAATTCTCCCTAAATGTTTATATTGATATTTTCTATACTTGATATAATTTTCAAAATATTTAAATTATTTTTAAGTTATTTATGGACATTTTCAATTTTTCATTTTTTTTTCTATAAATGTAGATTTCGTTTTATTTGTTGGTTGAAAAAGATTCTAAATTTAATGGATGACTTAATATATTGTTACAATGATAGTTAAAAAATATCAAAATACATGGTCACATTTTTTTTTTTTTAATAAGCATTTAAAGTTCAAATTTTGACAAAATGCGTAAAAATTTCTAAAATTACGTACAAATAATTTTGAGTTAGAAATTCAGAAGAATGTATATTTTTAAATCTAAGATTTGAAAATTAAATACAAGATTCTCCATAATATTGTCTACTTTTATCAAATAAAAAATGTCTACCAGAAAGTCAATAATTACATTTTTATGAGAGTTTGAATTTTAAATTTTTACAACATTGGATATTCACTCAATTTTTCTTGTACCGATATTCTTATTTTGTTGTTATTCAAAAGTGAATAACTGTGAAAACTTGAAATTAATTAGTAAATCCTGGTGGGATATCCTGTATATACGCTTACAACTCAAGTCTTACAGATCAACGGCACAACTCTATAAATAAAAAAATGTATTAAATTATAGCTATCCGTAAACGCATGGAAAAATTTCAACGAGACTTTATACCTAGTTGAATAAGGTTAGGCTCTTTATACAGGATGATTCTTTATCAAACAACACTTATATGGTGTTCGTGTGTAAATACCACCTAACATACACCTATAACACACAAACACCACCCAAAACTACCCAACTTTGGGAGGCTATATCTTGTAAACGGATTAACGAAAATTGAAAATTTAAACGTGAAAATTCATTTAAAAAATAGCCTTTTTAGTTTATGCCATTTTAAGTATAGGTTGTTATTTGAAAACCAAAATTTGATAATGGTTTACCTGATAAATATAAGGGTGAAAATATATAGTTAGGTAGTTAAAAAAATATATAGTTCTAGAACAAGATGGATCTAAAATTTTGAAAAAAAAAAAAAATAGAAAAAGTCAATAGTTTTTGAAATAATGAGTGTTGTTTGATAAAAGAATAGCCCTGTAGATGTTGGGGCGTAGAAACTGATAACGATAACACCATATGGCAACAGGCAACGTCCTCGAGTCTTGACGTCCTGTTAAAATGAGCGCAACACCCAATCGCAGATAACTGTTGGCGGTATCTACAGCGCGCAACGCCCAATCACAGGTGACTATGGGCGGCACCTGCGCAACACATCGACGTAATGTGTGATACGACGTTTTGTGTGATCACAAAACATATCAGTACACTCATGACTAAACAATGATCAACATCGATCAATAACTGGGACCATGCGAACGCAACCAAACAGTTTCAACTTTCAATCCACTCCGAGCTCAAATGGTTCATAGAAACACTCGTTATGTGACGAAGACCAATACAACGTAATACAAAAGACGTATACAATCAAACAATCACAATCTAATCTAAAATCCCTACAGTACACCGGGATGGCTATATAAGTAATACATTTATAATAGGTAGTAAAAGTATCCATACTCGCACGGGCTTATTTCAGGTAGGCCTTTTTACAAATCTCGGTGTTTATTAGGTATTTCTGAGTTTGATTTTTTTCTTGGATTCTTTCTGTAGATTCCCTCTGATACTCGTATTTGTTCCACCAAAACTATAGAAAGGGTCTGCCCGCTCTAACTATTAATAATTTTTATTATCTTTGTAGTAAACTGAAAATTTACAAATTATTTAGTTGCTTAAACATTGTTAAAAAGTTCAACTTTCATAGCTAGGAATGAAAACTCAAAACAAAGTTTCACGTAAGTCGTTAATTTTGCAACGAAAAATTCTAAACTATGAACAGTTTTTTTCATACTAGTTTTAAGTTCAAATTTGGATGAAATTACGTATTGATTAACCAATAATAACGATTTTAGTTACCTATAGTGTTGTAATTTGCATATATTATTTGTTTATGCTTAAAATGTCTAGAGTTTATTTTGTGTTCTTATTGTAAGTGTTAATGACATTAAATTTAATACTTTATAATGAATTGTAAATACTATGAATGACTGGTTGAATCTGGTACATAATGAACCTGATTTGATTAATTTGAGATTTATTTCATAGCTATCTGCATTATTATTATTATTTTTTTTTTTTTTTAAATAATAGCAATAATATGATTAATATAGTATATAATATCCTAGACTGACAAACCGTCTCCGCTCAGAATCATTGAATTCAAATTTAATATCACCCATTACAATAACCCACTTGTAACTTCCTGTACAGTAGAGTAACATCCACTGACCCGATATTTTTTATTTAATTTTTTATTTTGGCGAATATTTACAAAATATTTTTCGCATAGGTATTTAACATTTTTTTCGTGCATCTTCTGCTCATTTTTTTGTATTATTTTTCTTTTTTCGTCTTCAACAGCTTTGAAGTACTATAACTATATCATTTATGTTTTATTTAATTTTAATAATTTCATCTATTAATCACAATTCGAATTTCAAACTTTGATGTTTTCGAAGAACACATTTTCATCATCACACTCATTCACCAAAAGAATTTCACTTAACTTGGTATACGTGAAAAATGAACTGAATCCAACGTTTGTCGGTTTATGTTATAGTATTAATAATATAATGAAATGTATACCAGCTATCGTGTACGATATTATTATAATATTATACCAACGAATTTTTCCAGGAACTTATCTTTTATTTCGTTTACCTTCCATGTAATATAGGTGTATAATATAATATATATTATGTATAAGTATTAGGTATATAACTGTATTATTACCTATAAATATTTGGATTTTCGTCCAAATCGAATATTAAAGTAACGGATATTATTTTCTATTATATTGCAGCTCCACTCGATTTGGATAAAAATATTTTGATGTTTTTAGACTTTCAGTCATGTGTGAATATCGAAAAAGAAACGCATTGATGAGTATTATGTCACACGAGATATATTCTATGTACCTCTAATATTAATAATGCATAATATAACATATTATTATGTCAGTATCAAGTTAATATTATTTTTCCTTTAATAGATTACCATATTTTCCAACTTTAACCTGTTTTGAAGAGTAAAAAAAAAATATTTAACTACAATATAATACCTATATACCTATGTAATATTATATCCTGAAATGTGCATTGAATTATTTTTTTTAATGCATTTATTATAGTTATAACTGTAATGTAATTTTTTTTCCATTATATATATATACTCTTGGCAACATGGGCTATTGGGCTTACAGCGAAAATAATAAATTATATATTTGTGTAATTACTAAACCAAAGTGTTAATTAAATTTTGGTTTGCATGTGAAATTTTATAACTCAAATTGATTGTATATCTGAACTTATGTGTTGTAATTGAATTTTGTTTATTTGATTTGCTTTTAATTAATGGTTATATTAAATAAAACCTAATTTAAAAACTAAATCCATCTAAATAATTATGGCAATGTTAGCATGCCTGTGATAATAGTATCCTGCAGTTGTTTATAAACATTTTAATAGATGTACCTACCTAGATTTACTTAAGTAGTGCGAGTTATATATTAAATAATAATTATAATACAAGGAAATTGAGAGTGTTGTACATTTATATGAATGAACAAGGCGGATAATGTTCATGAAATATTTCAAAAAGGATGCTGACTGTTTTTTTCGTTTTGTAACATTGTAACCGAAGTTAAATATTTTAGTTTAGTATTTCAATATAATAAATTATATTGTATGCTTACAAGCGATAAGACATTTTTCCAAATGCCTGGAGGCATTTCCATTTCTCAAGTTAAACAAAAGCCAGAGACGGAAATATATTATTTCATGGCGAAAGTTGCTTTCCATAGTATTTAAAGACTTTTCTGTTTACATTTCAATATAAAGTAGGTATGCGCATTTCTTAAAGAATTTAAAACAATTCAGTAGCATCAAGTTTAAGAACTAAATACATTACATCTATTGATAAAGAATTAAATTAAATTAAATTGATGATGAAGTTCATCTTATTGTTAACTAAAATCTCGATTTATTGATACACAACAAAACATTTAAGAAAAAATAAACAAAGATATACATCAACAATAAAGAACGTCGAATTTTAAGTTTGTTGAATATTTTATTAATTCTTAATTTATTGAATAGAATAATTGTTGAAAATAATTCACTAGATCGTAATAATAGTAATAATTAAAATTGTTATTTTGTATTTGTTAATAATCAAAATATCCTAACCAGAAAATAAAATACTGGGTGATGCATTTAACGCAGGACACACTTTATGTAATAAGTATTAATGTTTTTGAACATAAGACATGTAATAGACAATGCTTTTATGAAAAAAAAAAAATATTTTACATTCTATTTAAGTTTTTATTTTTTAATTACCTACAATTTAGAACATATAAGTACAGTTTTAATTTTTTCTTCGAAAGCGGAATATTTTTCTGTTTGTTTAGATACATGAAAATCGAATTAAGTATAAACAAATTATAAAAATTATTAAGTATTTAAAGTTTTGAAGAAGTAGACCAAAATTGTTTGGTGTAATGAATCATTCTAAAATGTAAAATACTTACAATTCTTAATAATAAAAAAATTAATGTATTTTAAAAATATATTTCATTTTATTTTAAAAACGACTAGAAACCATGTAAAATTTCATTTATACTTTTTGAATTAATGAATATTCAATATTAAAAGGAACACTTGATATACATAATATGAATCTTAAACTGATATGTATAATATGTTCGAAGAAATCGGCATCATTTAGCTTGTATATACTTTCTTAATTCTTTAATTTGTTTTTTGTATAAATCTTTAATATTTTAATTTTTAGTGACTATCACACACATTATACAATTTTTTAAAAATATTATGTAGTGCGTAATAATATTAAATTGTGGCTTGTTAAAGAGGCTATACGTTGCAATTAAAACCATTTATACAATGAATTTAACCATATTTAAATAAAATTTAGAATAATTATAAATTATGATTTATCGAATATTAAATAATTTTATTTTTATGCTCACTAGTATTTGTTAATTTAATTATTATTATATAACATTTAAAAAACAAAACAAACAAGTTATAGCCGGACGTAATAACAACACTAATATTAAAATAATTCTATGAACTTTTATTATTTATATTAAATCAATTTAAACGGATTTTCTATACTCTAAGCCTAGTAATTATTTTTCTGTTTTAGAACGTTTTGTAAAAAATAAAAATAAAGTGTAAATAAATAATGGAAAAAGAAGGCTTCTGTGAGCACTGGGTGGTAATGTTATTCGTATTTTGGTAATTTAAATATATATTGCTTCCGATGATTTGAAACGCTTTTGGTTTAGTGATTTCGTTCGTTTCCCGTTATACGGTTTACAAACGTCATTGATGATTGACTTTTTTTTTAAAAAAAAGTCCAAATCGGAAACAAATGATGAAATTAAAAAAATCTCAAAGTTAACAAAATATATAGGTACAGCTGATTTTATCTGTAAATAATAATTTACTTTATTAATACATTAAGATAAATATTATTACATAAATATTACACTGCGTATAATACGCAATACGATTATCCTTTTGGTAAATAAAAACAATAAAAATGCATATTGTAATATCCGGCGAACCGTTTAAACGTTTCCGGCATGGTTGAAGAAGTAGGTACCCATTAATTGATTAAAAAAATTCCAAGTAGGTATTATTTAAATAGAATACTGTACATTGTATGTTACATGATTTTTAATGGATATGTATTGTTTTGGTGTATATATTATAGGTATATATATATAAGCAATTTTGGAAAAACTTCGGATATCTATGTTAAGAACAATAGAACAATCAGAATTTGTAGGTGGGACTTTAAAAGTTATAGCCATTTAGAGTTTATAATTTTGCACATAGTCAACCGTTTTTATTTTATTGATCCCGGCAACTGTAGCCATTAGCGATTTGTAAGGGGGAGGAGGAACGGTTGGTTTAAAACACGTAATGTATAAGGAATTCGTTGCCAAATTTGACGGGTGGTCACTGGTCACCCATCCGGGAGCTAGCAACGTCGGCGTGTGAGTACAGTCAGAGTGCGTACGTAACCTAGTGTAGATGTTCGGCCACACCAAACAATCGTTATTTATTAAATTTAAATTACTTTATTCTATTACTGCTTCTCGCATATCTCGACTAATCATAGGTGGACTGGGACACAAAAATGGAATCTAAAAATAAACCAATCTAAATCAATAAATACCAAATTTACCATTAGATTTGCGCCTTGTTCACTCGTCTCCATTAATCATACTCAATTTCAAATCCCTTAAACAGTAATACAGTAAACTATTTTAAATTAACATAGCACCGTATACTAACCTTTAGCCCAGCATATAAAATCTAAATGACTTAATTTAATTATAGATTATGCCTTTTTAAAAGAATTGTTAACAATAATAAACACATAAGCAATAACACCATACTGTTTATATATTAATAGCTAATCAAATCAGTCTGGATGAGAAATATAGATATGGAGCAATGCAAAAAACTCAAACCTAAATAAAATGCAATGTTTTTTTTAAATATTGCGCTTAGAAATTTTAAATGCTCCTATTTACGTCTTGAATTACACTGTATACATCAGAACTTAGATTTCATTACATGAAAAAGCTAAAATTCACTATCAATGCTTCCACAACCGTCTTACCTCAAACAGTACCTAACCAATTAATATGAAAACTTGCAGTCCTTTATAGTCATAGAAACCCACCCATCAGTCGTCTAAAAAAATTAATAGTTTCTTCGTGGACTTCTCGTCACAATAACTCCCACCTCCTCCTTCTGAATGAGGATAGATTCTCTGTCAGTATAGAGTAAATTTAAAAAATATATATATAGTCAACAGTGAACGTCATTAATGAACAATTGCTTACATCAATGTACCACCAGTATGTATTTTAGTTTTGTTATTAATTGTGTATGAGATAAAAAAAAATAAGTATGTTTTCTATACTCTAATTAAATAATTTAATTGTGCCCAAAAGGTATAGATTATTTATTGCAAATAAATAAATAAAAATACTTTATCAACAATAACATTAAAGTACCTAAGTACAATAGTTAATATTTGATTCCATCAAAATGTTAAGATAGAAAAACTCGTACAAAAAAATAAATCAAAAATGTTTCTTTTTGGTATTTCAAACTTGAAAACATGATTTTGAAGTTTTGAAGTTTTTTTATCATAACTTCAGAAAAAAATAGGATCAATTTTTATTGAAAGTGCCATAGTATTTAGCATGAAAGACACACATTTAAAAAATATACCTAAAATCGGTTTGTAGGTAAATTGAATCCGTTCCAACAAAATAAACATTAGTTTATAATAAATTATAATATTATCATTTTTAATCAAAAATTAAATACTTCCATAATAATTCAATAGAAAAAGAAAGATACACTTCGTAATAATGAACAGTGAAAATAAAATAAGCGTATATTGTATTCAATTCAAACTTGATAAGTTCAGTAAAAATATAATTTATACTGAACATTCAGATAATATTATATATGTATTATATAAATATTTTTGGTATTTGTCAAGCACAAAATTTTTCAAATTTATGTTACTTTACTACGAAAAATTAAATTGTTTGTTAATTTTATCTGAGATAATATTTTCACTCCTGGGCAATTGTTCATTCGATTTCCCCCTTTAAAACTGACACTGAATTTAGGGTACTGATCATTCATGGCATGTACGAGATTTGCCTCTATGGAAATAATATATGTAGGTAAGCTAGTTTTTTAGTTTAAAATTTTTTTATAACTTTAATTTAATTGCATGACATTTTATAAAGTTTTCCTAGACTTAGTAACATTTTCGTATATTAATTCAGCATATAATGTCTATAAGTAAATCACAGATTATTGGTATTTGGTTTTCGTATTTAATTAACGAGATGGGCAATTTTTACACACCTATTTATCCGAATATAATAACGAGTATTAAGCAAAATGTTCAGAACTTGATTGATGATCTGACACGTATGTATTATATAGTAGGTGCAACGTTTACACGAACATAATCTATCATTTTATTTGACATTTCCGATGAGGAGCTTAAACTCCCGTCGTTTTAAATACTATTTAATGGTTGGATAATCAAAATTTGTGAACGAAATCGGTAGGCACCCAACTCAGTAAATGATAAAACAGCGTTCAACTCGAAGTGCTTTTCCAAACTTTTTGCTAGTCTCATCATTAACAAAACGTTAATATGACGGTTAATAAACGTTTCATATATCATATGTGTATACATGTCCTTGAATAAGATAGTATTGATGAAACTCCTGAGAAAGTATTTCATTAATTATCAAAATGGTATATAAATATTACAGAATCTAATAATATAATAGTTAGTAATTTATTGCTTATATGCTTCTCTGTATTCATAATAAATTTATATATTATTTATAACTTTATCCTATAGTTATCATATACTCATATACAATATTTTTGTAGTAGTAGTTATTTATTTAAACAAATCAATGTAATGATCAATAAAACATATTTTTAGCAAAACGTGTAAGTATTTTAAAAACAAAATTAATTAACACATGAAAACAATTAATATAGTACTTATTGAATATAAAAAGTGACACAACTTTAGAATATCATCATTATAAATTATAATACTATAAATACTAAATGTACTTACTAATTACAAACTCCTAATACTCCAAAGTACATACCTACATTTAATTAACTATCTTCAGAATCTGTACTCTTTTCTTCTGATTTGATTTTTTTAATCGTAACCCTCCTCGAGTTCGTTGATTATTATAAATGATAATAAGTAATAGTAGCAATAAATAAATATGTAATATACCTAATTATATAAATAAATATTTATGCATTTTATTTGTAATCACGTTCAGAAATATATGTCACGTATGTTGTTATACAATATACTATATATGATTATAAAAACATAATCCCAATCGTTGATTCATTGAAAAATCATAACTATTTTAAAATTTAAAATTTCTCAAATTAAAATTCTTCAATAATTTTGAATATAAATAATATAAATTCTATAATTTATATTGCAGGACTATGATTTTATTTCGTGATTATAATTAATGGTTACGAACATTATTTTTACACCAAATCGTGAAGATTCATTCGAATAAATAAAAAATATATATAATATATATGTAATAATGATTAATAAAATCTGCATACAGTTAGAGAAGTCGGCTGAGAAAATTACTTCATCGTGATTCATGAAAAATAGCTGTAATCGTTGAATCTTTGACGATTTAACGATTAAAAGGAATCTCGTTCATCAGTCATCCGGATATCATTTACTTTCATTGATGGTAAATTACATTAATTTTCCACATGATTTGTTATCTAATTTGTTTAATTACAACCATACTATTGTTATCATCGCATAGTATAATATATCAAAGAAACGACTGCATCAGTATCTAAAATGAAAAGAAAAATTCTGCAGTATTTAATCCGACTGTTTTTGGGCGATAATCGAGAATACGCCGCCTTTGAGTTTTAATTTAATATTCGTTAGTACTTATGATCCTGTAAAGTCAATTATGATATAAATATAATCATATAAAATATATTCTCTGTTCGCTCCGCTCTTATATAGTACGCCCCCGGGGTGTATTGTTTTCGATTTTAAACTTTCTGAGAACCGACGAAAAAAAAGTTAAATAAATTATTTCTGTGTCTATATAGATGGCCATAAATATTAAATATTATGCTTTTATACATCTGTTGGCTATACATATTGTATTATTATCCGATGTAAAATATTTATACTTCCTAAAAAAAAACGTCAGTTAAAATATAAAATCTTTAATTCGAAGATAAATTGAAACGTCACATAGTGGAGACAAATTAGAGTAGTTATGTGTAAAATTTATTAAATCTCGCTATTCTCATTATATTTGTAAGATTTTACTAGGTTCTTATTTTAAATAATATTATGATAAAATAAAATTGATAAAATCCTTTGATCATATGCAGGGTTATCAGGTTTAGAAAATGTCATGGGGGGGGGGGGGGCTCGCAATTTTATAAACACACGTACAGTTTTACCAAATAACTTTATTATGAATAAATTTAATATTTTGAGGGCATTTTACAATTTGAGAACGGTAGGGGGGCTGAACTGCACTTTATCGAGCTCATGAAGGGCTGCAGCCCCCGAACCCCGCTGTACTCGACACCCCTGATCACATGTTATAATACCACTAATTAATCGATATGTTGAAAAATAAGACAGAATATTAAATAACTATAAAATGCTATACTGCTACGTTAACAATATGCATGTATATTTTTATCGAGAAAAAGGCTTCAAAAGATAGGTAATTAGGCATTAACCTTCAATGATATGTATTAATATTATTAGTTTATTATATTAAATTAATATGGATATTTAACTAGCTAAATTAATAATAATTATAGATCACAATGTTTATTTTTTTTAAATTTTTATTAGAGAATATACAATCTATATACAAAGGCATAATAAGAATATGGTCTTCATTATTTAGAGAAATATAAATAGGGTGAGGGAAGAAACCATCCAGTGATCGAACTTCCCAAATGATGGCACATCCTATAGACTACAGTGTTAATTTTTTTTTTAAGTTGTTTACATGTATTCGTAGTTATCTCATCCTATCTTATTTTAAATGTTGGTATAAATACCAACCATGTATTGTATTATATTATATTATTCTTTTTACGGTTATTTTTTCAGATCTATTTATGACAGAAGTGATCCGAGGTCTTGCGTATGAAAGTGGAAATGATGCTAAATGGCCGGTCGACAGTCGTTCGGCTATCGATCATCAGCTGCCGCATTGGTCTGAACTGTAGTATTAATGTATTATATTATAACTATTATTATTATTATTATTATTATTATTATTGTTATTATTATCATTATACACTGTAACAAGAGCACAAAAGCCGTCAGCTCCTTTTGAAGTCTCGACAAAGGCTCCATTGTCACGTACTGTGCAGTAAGGTTACGTTATACGTAAGACACAACCTGCCTTATTTATAAAATACATTGCATGCGTTATTAATAATCCACGGCTATCCAGACACTATATATAACCTCGGAACACGAATCGGATCTAAAGCATCTGCACGCGTGCAACGGTACTGAAAACAGATTTCGTTATGTTTTTCTTGAAATCATCGTAGAAAGATTTTTGTGTGGATAATACGTTCGAAACGAGGAAGGTATATAACCATCACATCGATAGCAAGACTTAAGTTTTTGTCCTGTGGCCAAGTATATAATAATAATATTTATCTGATGCCAGTAAATCGGTTGGACGACAACTTACTGCAGGTGGTTCACTACGGTATATATATATGTATATATATATATATATATGTATACCCGAAGAAACACACACGGGTATATATGTGTGAGCGCGTGTGTGTTTGCGGTCCAAGACTATACTGTCGTCCGCGTTATAGTCGTGTGGCCGTCGGATAAGTTTTGAGAAATTGTTCAGATTCGTTGCGCCAGACCGTAAATCATCAACGGTCCGCCGATCCGCCGCCCAATTGGACTCCCGCGGGGCACAAAGGCCGATGGTGGAATAAAACCGCGTACAATGTGCGTGAGATTGCGGTGGGCGTTTGGGTATACACTGCAGCACAATAGTATATAAAGGAGGCAAGACCGGAAGGTCAGAAGTTTTCATTGTCATCCGGTCTTCTTCACCGCCGACCATCCCGCCCGGCCCCCGCGACCATTTTCCGTCGTCGGATTACGCACACGCGCGTAAACACGTGCGACATGGAACATTCCGAAAGAAAAGAGTTGAGGGTCGGGTAAACGCGATATGGCGTTTTCGGCACAAGCGACAGTGCGAGGCACCCGACACAATAGAAATCGTCGCCGCCGCCGTTGTGAAGTCGCGTATTGTAATAGTGAATTCATGTACAAACTGCATACGTAAATGTATAAAATTCGAATAATATAATTCTCCCATAAACGCACTCTGAGAGTACATTTTTTAGTCATTGAGGCGTTGAACTGCCCACCACTTGACCGCCACCGAATTGGCTTATATAATAATTCGGCCTATATTTTTTCAGTGGTATTTATACATAGGTATTTAAAAAGTAAACAATAAACTTTAATTAAGTATAAAAATGGCATGTACACCTCTTTGAGATACAAATTTCAGACAATCCTTTCTTAGTATATATTATCTTCATGGTGGTAAGAAGGTAACAGTAGTCATGAACATTTCAATTTTTTAGTGAAAACTGTGCTAAAATCTGCCGATTTTGCTTTTTTTTTTCTTATAGATATAAAGTGTATTTATCATCAAATCTTTAGTAAAAGTAATCAATCAAAAGACTAATATAATTATGTTACCTTTTGCAAAGTTATAATATTTCTACTTTCTATTTAATAAACCATTGAACAGATTCTATATTATATTAAGCTTAATAAAATTTTTTTGTTAAACAGATGATAATATATTTTTTAAATCCATATAAATTATTAAAATAAGTAAATTAATACATAAAAATATCAAATTTGTCCCAAAATTAATTTAAATTAAAAATATTAAAATCAAAATCTTTTTAAATTATTTTTAGTTATAATTAAATATTTAATATCAAAGTATGATGATATAACGAATTAAATTTCAAAACCAATATTATTTCATAATTGTTTATAACACACTAAATCAATAATAGCTGTTTGGTGTAAAATGATAAGGGGTGGTGACTGAACTTGTTAAATGGTTATACAAAGTTCTCAAGAATTTTAAAAAATAACACTTAGTTAAGTCCCTACTTAAAAATGTCAAAAATCAGAATTTTAATAATTTTATTATGAAGTTAAAAAAAATGTCTAAGTATGTTTAGTGAATCATCTAGATATTTAAAATGTATAATAAAAAATAGGAGTATGTATTATTAATGGTCAAAATAAAAAACATTCCTTTTTATTATTATTTGGAACATTTGATTTTGATTTTGATTTAAATCACATCACTATCATAACCTAGTTACATGTGTAATATTATAAATTATTATTTTATAAATATTTAATATGTGCGTAAGCAGCTATTGTATGCTTTCCTAGTATGCGTTCTCATTATTTTTTTCGTAAAGTTAAAATATACAACATTCTTCTTTTTTAATAACGCTTTAATTTTCCAACATTTTTTTTTATACAAACTTCATCTTTTGATTTTTAATGAAAATTCACGTTTTTTCATTTAAAAAAATGTACTTATTGTTTTTTTCAGTGAAGTTCGTCGAAATGGCAGTATGTGTATTGTTGTAATATTGTGTATGGTTTAATCCTTTTCACTTTTTAGAGATTGTATTAATTTATCCGCCGTTATAGCTATTTTACATTTGCAGCTTTATCATCCTTAAACCAGCTGAAATAATTCATTCTTACATTATGGTCCAAAAAATTATAAAGATTGGTTTATAAAATTGTACAAATACAATTTCGAACATGACAGTACTAGGGTAACGGACCTGTGAGATTATTGAGTGATATACTCGTTGTTAATGTGTATAAGCTTATAATGATTTACTAAAACATGTCATCATATGATTTTTATGCAAGTACATAAAATTTATAAAATTTATAAAATATTATATACATTAATGTTTAAAAACTGTTGTAAAGATAACATATCATAATGAATAAGCAAACAAACAAAAAAGAACAATACACACTGTACCTCTTAACTCCTATAGGATCTGCACATTTCATATTCTTGTTTTCTATAATACAATATAGTATATACTTGCAACCCACAGCCTGATGGCTGACATGAAGAAGTTGTTATCACAAGGACTTGAATTGGATTTTTCCGTTTAACACACATGCACCTTATAAACAAAGAGGAGTATCCTATCTGTAAACTCATGACAAAAAATAAAAAAACTGACAATCAAACACATCACTTTAGAATTCCCCAAGTTCAACAGCTCCAGATAAATTTTCAGAATTCCATTAACAATGCAAGAAGCACTTTTCAAGAAAAATTCGAAAAATTCAAAAATGTAAATAATTTTTTTCACTAACATAGGTTTAGCAAAATTTCTTTTAAAAGAAATATATATAAACAATATGCATATACTTCACTAACTCTCTCTACAGTGAAATATAATGAATGCTCAAAGTTTTAAGACCAATGTTTTATGATTACTACAGGCTAATTACCTCAGAAGTTGAAGCCTTATTAATTCAATACTAAAAAAAATGTATAATATATACTTGAAGAATGTAGAATTATAAACATAACATTTTGTGCAACCGATTTTCACCTGTTTTCTCTGTACCTCAATATCTACAAGCCTAACGTACCTGATATTTCTTTTAAAATCGTGTAATCTATCATCGCCTACAACGAAAACTTTTAAAATGTTTAAAAAAAATATTTTACGTACAAGCAAACTTACATCAATTCTATGTGTTCATGTGGTTGAAAGTATAAATATTTCTAGGTACACTGCAAACGATAGCTGCAAGGAGTAAAATTATCTAGCTGTCGATTTAAAATTAAAAAAAAAAAAACAAGGTACACTGCATCGCGTCCAAATATTAAACATTGACGCGCATTGAGGAAACCTTCTATTATACAAATCGTATAAAACAATAAAATAATGACATGCATGTAGCTGGTAATATTTTTGCGTAATATCTTGAAGATATATTGTTATATAGACTAGGTATCTGATATTAGGGAATACACACGTTTATATATTATATCATTTTTTACACTGTACATTACGAACACCCGGTAAAACGGATGTGGAATATAAATAACAGCAGATTATCGTACAAACTATTCACCGACAAACGTATAAAATTCAAACGGCAGTGTACGCACATGCAAATACGATTGATAAGTACTTATATGTGTATAAGTATAAAAATACCACACACATGCGCGCGCGCACACGCACACGCAAACACATATAAACATTCAGAGCTATAAAACCAATCGAGAGTCATACTGGCCTGCAAACATATCCTACGCTATAAAAAATAATAATAATATATAGGCACTACTATCATATATGTATAATATACAAGTATAAACTTATCTCTAGTATTATTATATTTTTTTTTTTATTACAAAACCATTGATTTTTGGGTAGAAAAAAGTGTATTCTAAATATTTCTAAAATCAATGGTGAAACGATTGTCGTTTGAAAGTTGAAAAGTTAAACAACATAAGCATGCTCACGAAAAAATAGAGTATAAAACGAAGTTTATGCTTAAGTATATTTTGTCAATTAAATTAATTAAACTAAACTAAATAAATTAAAAACCATTTATTGTCCTGATTAAAAATATTGTATCACTTTTATTATTGACATTGCAAAGGAACAGTAAACTAAAGAAAATGTTTGTACGTTTCTACATTTTTTTTAATGTTCTTTAAACTAATAACATCGTACTCCTAAAACAAATTTTATTTAATTAATCTTTAAAAAAGTCTTGGTTGACTCTTAAGCTTAAATTGAAAAATTAAGCTTTTAGTAATTAAGAAAAAAGCTCAGAATCTTTGAAACGCATGATAAAGGTAATTAAATTTGCCTTAATTCTTCGATAAACATTATATATAAAAACTATAAATTTTGGTAAGTACTAACAAACAAGTTAAACTGTGATAATTCTTAAAGCACTAGGAATATAAAATTGCTCAAATAGACTATAAATTAGATGTTGTACTATTTTTTTAAGTTCTCATTATTTATTTAGATATAATCAATTATATATATATATATCTCACATAAAATTTAAACATTGTATACAGATTTGAATTTTGTACAGAATTGACTTCATATTAACTTTTTCGTAAAAAAACACTACTCATACAAACTATACGTTTTATCAAATCACCACAAAATTGCCTGAACATAACCTTTAAATAAGTACTAATCTCCTACCATCCTTGAATGTAGAGTAAAAAACAATATCTGTGCTATATACAATAAATAACATTTCAAAAAACCGTAAGAACGAAAATGTGTTACACGAGAGCCATTAACTCACCTGAATACCAACAAGATATATAGGTATTAGTGAATTTTATACTCAGTATAATATTATAATATAAAGTTAATGAAATAGTTACCGTTAATTTTAAATAATTTCTACTAAATTATTAAAAAGACTTGTTCACGCTTGAAAAATAAAATTTTAACTTATATTAAAATCCAATATCAAATTTAATCTTAACAAAAAATAATAACAGATTAAAATCATAAGTCTTAAAGAAAATTTATATTAGGTATACGTAGACAGTTATATATGAAAAATTATAGTACAGAATTCATGAATTATTATTTTAAATATCTCGAGTACGTGACTAAATGGAGGTGAGTTTAATATATATATTTTTTTTTTGTGTAGAAAAATTCAAACATGATATATTTTATATGTCACACCCATTATTAGAGAAATCAATCTTTAAGTAATCAATATGTCCAAATATATTAAAATTCATCCATATTTTGAATTTTAACGAAAATACATAATATGGACAATTACAGTATACATATACATAAATTTTACTCATTATGTATAAGACAAATGATTATAGTAAGTTATTTAAACTATATAAATTGCTTACATAGTTTTATGAACAAAAGTTTAACAATATTATCCCTATTCATTATTATAAAACATGGCTTTTAATTTAATTTTTAATAAATGTATTTTAGATTCTGATCGTAGTGAATGAATGCATTGAATTTTTTATCCTCATAGCTAATATTAAACATTTTAATAATAGATTCCAAAGAAGTTTTCACTTCTATAAATCAAAAGTTTACCAGAAAGTTACGCTATTAAATTTATAGTCATGGGTTATTTTAAATTTTTATATATATATATTTTTTTTTATTAAAATTAATCATTTATAATACAAGTACAGTAGGATGGCAAAACGTATCTGCTGTGATTCATTTTTCCTATACAATAATTTATAATTTAATTAAAATATAATACATCCATTACAAATGCATGCTTAAAATTAACGACAGTCTGAAAACGTTAGGTTCCAAGCAGACATATATAACTAGGTACCTTTTCGTTACATTTTTGTAAAACAATTATTTATTGGAAAACTGTGTTATTTATATAACCATATAATAGTGCATACTAAAAAATGGCGTAGGTAGATATTATTTTAAAACTAATAATATTTTATGCATATTTATGCAAATATGTATTCCTATCTTAAACGATCATCGAGAAAAAAACATTTTAAAAACTGCATTTTCCTAACCAGCTGTACTTATATTATAAATTGTTTGTCTATAATTTAATTTACGTAATTGAACGAAAAGAATTTAAACCTTATACGTCAAGCAGCTTGATTCTCGCTCGTTTTTTATGTGTTGCTAAGAGTTCAATCGATTGCGGTCATTGAGTTAAATGTTGTTGATTTATATAGGAGCAGCCTTTAAATATTTATATCGTTTTTAATATAAAAGTAATATAATTGAATTTAGAATGTCGGAGGTGCTGCCAAATTAAAACTACGGCTTGGGCTCTCGGTGAATAATTTATTCATTCCACAAAAATGGTTTTCCAATACAGTTAGCTTTAGCTTTGAATCTCTGATACCGTGATACCGAAGCTATATTTTGTTTAGCTTACCCATACATATATGTATATATATATATATATATTTTTTTTTTTTGAAGCAATAAATGCTTAACTCATCGTAACAAATTTTTAAAAAGTTGTAACCATCCACAGACATGATATAAATGTAATACAAAACATTAATAATACAATAAATTACATATTGTGATGAACACAGATCATGTCTTACGAATTACCGAAGCACAAACGCGCGTTAGATTGTAGGTATGCTAGACATGTTGGGTCGCATATTTAAAGCGCATATTTAATATTATACAATATTGTTGTTTCATTACTTACATTATCTAATATTAACTAATTATTTATACCGTATCATTCTATTCCAACAACCAGGAATTTTCTGTCTCTTAAAATTAATATGAGGTCTATGCGCCAGTCCAAAAAAAATATTTATGTTAAAATAAACAAAATATATGAATAAATGAATAATAAATTATCATTATCATACATAATTTGAATATATAGTATATATATGACGTGTATTTTTATGTATCAAATACATGTATTTGTTAAACGACTTGGTATAAAATGGCAAGAACAAGAAATATATAATAACATTATGTACACAATTATAATACCTAATCATAATAAATTCATATTAGATAATTAAATATTAGTTAATTTGTGAATGCAATATGTTTTCGGCAAAAATTAAATCAACCTATCGTAATACTATAATAGTGAAATAAATTACTTTATAGTACGATTTAAGATAGTATAAATATCTTAAATCGTGCTTTATAGTAATGGACAATGATATTATGAAATACACTTTATACATGTCCTCGCTCAGACTCAAGTTTTTTGTGTACAATAACCTATTATTGAATTAAAATTGAACATAATATTCATTATAATATCCATTACAGTGACCCACTCGACAGCAGAGTGCAATACCCATTTGTCTACCTTTTTACGTTTTTAAACACAAGTTCAGAATACCTTCAAATATTTATTATCTTTGCTATGTCCGTACATCCATCCGTTAGTTACCAGTATACATAGTTACAATTGTTGATGGATAAATGTATTATTTTTTTTAACGTTTTAATAATATGGATCATTTACGTTTGTTGTATTCAAATACGTTTAGAAACCGGTAATTTAACACGCTCACATAGTCAGCTTTCCTAACTCGTTTAATCTCTATTCTCTATATAAACATAGGGCAGAAGTGTAGCTTTGTGGTCTTAGCGGCGACGCGAGTAGTGGAATTAGCGCAAAAAACGTACAGAATAAACCGCCCTAGGAAATAAAAAAAAAAATGTTAAAAAATAGTTCAGAAACGACTATAGCAAAGCGTGTTTGAAAAGTCATGCACACACGTCTAGTGGTATATGAGACGGAAATGCGTTTGTAATTGTAACAATAATAAAAGTATATATAAAATAATGCTCTCGGCCCTTTTTACATAATAATATAATAATATGTAGAACGGTAAACACGCGAATAATTTCGCACGAAGAGCGCAGTTGAATTAATAATCGCGGGGGTGGAGGATTTTAATTTTACAAAAACTTTTTCAGGACCAAACCTCTGTCGCGTGATAATTTAGTAATTATATAGTACCACTATATTGAATCTAATAGTAAGTCTGTTATTCATATTTTATTAGAAAAAAAAACTAAATAAATGAAAACAATTTATCCCTGTTAAAAAATATTTTATCACTTTTTATTATTTAAATTGTAAAGATAAAGTAAGTTAAAGAAATTGATTATATTTACCTATATTTACAATAAAATTACGTGAACATGTTATTTCTACCTTTAATACTTATCTATCATTCATCGAAAATTTGGTGTGAATTGAGTTTTTCAATAGACATTGCAGTAGAAGGTTCATGTGCTGCATCTGCAAAATTTTTTAAACCGATTGATTGGAAAAAGTGACAATAGTAAATTAAAATATAAAATGAACATCTACTAGTGGGATTCTGAAAATAATAAACAGTGAATCGAAAACACAGCCCTAATTATTATCCAATATAAAACGATTTTTTCTGAATGACTTACTATACTCAACTATAAACATCAGAACTGTATGAACTTTGCTTTGATGTTTCAAGTATGGCATGGGTGTTGTAGAGATAAATGAAAAGCCAACCAAGTTTTTTTTACGTTTATAAAATTGCATACAATTATAGCTTTAAATTTATGATATTAATGGTTAAATAAGCTAAAAACATTTAATTTTATAAATAACCTAAAGTTATAAAATTATTGTTCATATTTTAATTATAAAAAAAATTAATCAGTTAGTATTTTTCATGTTAATTTATTAAAATTAACGCTTTACAAGTTAGTTTTGATACACTAATTTAATTCATTTATAATATTTTTGTATCTAGGTATATGAAAAAAAACATGTTACAAACAATATTTTATCAATAAACTGATAGTCCAACAAAAATTGAAAAAATTGAAAATTTTTTGTTCCCTCTTAACGAATTCCTGTGCATGTAGCATATATATGTATATTACATATTATTATAGAATTATGTTCAACGATACATATTCCAATATAGATTAAAATGTTTTCAATTTAGCTTGAAAGAGAAATTATTAACCGAAAGTTATGATATGATTATTACTAACTACAAGGACACTCTCGTGTATATATAATAATATAATTAGCTTTGTGCGTTGTTTTCCACTTCAATACACAACTATATAGACATTTTTCTAGGCAAAAACGGGATTACACAACTTGATTTATTTTGTATTAGTGTTATAATAATTTCTAGATAAAAATAAAATATTTGTATACATATGCTTTATAAGAAAAAACATCTATCTGTTTAAATAAAACGATTAGGTATTGCTTTCCTAAAATAAATTATTATCTAAATAATTTTGTTTTTAAATTTAAAAACATATTAATATATTGTATATCATTAGAGTTCTTGATCATTTTTCTATACTATTTATTTTTTTATATGATGTTGTAGTTATTTTGTAGTACATTTTTAATCCCCAGTTAAATATAAGCACAGATGGGTAATCGTTTTTAAGCAGTGTTGACGAGTTGAGAATAGATATTGAAAATTATTAAAGATAAAGATAATTTTACATACATTTATCTAAATATAGATAAAGATAAATAAATATATTTCATATTTATCTAGATAAGATAAAGATAATCTAACTACTACTTACCTAAATAATATGGTAGATAAAACTAATTATTATTATATAACAAATTTACTTCACACTTACATAAGCATTATGTAACTAATGGTTCATAGGTAATAGTACATAAGGTAATGCACTAATTGGCTAGTGTTTAGATAAAACTGTTTTAGTAAAAAAAAAATTAATATGATCTAAGTAAAATGTATTGATAAAAATGTATCTATTTAAGAATATCAATAACAGATGAATATTCACAATATCTATCTAGGTAAAATAATAGATGAGTTATTTTTTTACCTAGATAAGTCTCAATACTGTTTTTAAGATAAGTATATTTACCAGTGTATAAATTATAATTTTTATACCAAAAATGATATTTTACAAAATATGCAAATTTTACTAAAGTAAGCATCGCAGTTGAACAGTTTGTACTAAACTGATTTTAAATAATAATAATATAAATATAAATATAACGATAGCCAAGAGAAACAATATGAGAGTCAGAGAGTATAAGTTCTGAATGTACATCACTTCTGTTGGGCACTCACTATATTATATTATTTTTTTTATGGTTCGTGAGTATTGTAAGTACTCCAGAAAACAATAAAAAACGTGTCTTGCGAAATAGAAAATTGCTCGTCGCATGGACAGCTACACGTTTATTTTATAATATATTTATACTTAAACATTTTATTATTTTACTACATAATGTGTTTGGACAGAACAACAATATGAAAAAGGATAATATTTAAAACGAGAATATTGCCTTATTTCAATTCATTTTGGACTTACTAAATTTTAATTTAATGTGCCCAAAAATCACAATACATTTAATAATAGGTACCTATATACGATACTTTTTATTTACCCGATGAATGACGGTCGTAAAATCGTATGTATATATATATATTATTATCATATACATTGTCTAGTATAGGTACAACCATCTGGATTGTAGCAACAAAAAATTGTTTACTGTCGGATTGGAAACCGACAGTCACACCTAAAGTGAAATCTATATAATTTATGGCACTGCAAAATTTTCAACCGTATGATGTGGTGGTAAATTTCTATTGAATAATTTATATACTTTTTTATGGACAAAAATAAAAATTTTATTTTACATCATTAAAAAACGTATTTCAAATACCTGTATGAAAGGTCTATTAATCAATCATTGAAGTAATAGTGTCCTTCGAATATGTGCGTCTATACCAGCCACTCAATATTGTTGAAAATTTTGTGTTCTGTTTAAAAACAATGAAAAATTATTTATGATGAACTATGCCTATGTTATAAAAAAAGTTAAATTAATTAACAATAGAATTCAACGTAACGTCATTATTACATTATAAAGATATTATTGACGCCCTTGCAATAATGTAATATATAAAATAAAAATATCCAGTATTACAAGTTTACAAATGCTAATTAATAATATGAGGTTTTATTTTAAATGAAAAAATATGAGATTTTAAATTTATATTTTATAAAGATAAATGTGAACTTTATTTAAATTGGTAAATTTTGAAAATATAATTTATATGTAAAAGTATGAATAAGTAAATGCAGAATATTTTTAGGTTTTGTTGTACAGAAGCGATTTTGTTTTAGTAAACTTACTTAGAAGCGGGAAAATGTTAAATCCACCTCTGCACATCCATAATATTATTATTGCGACACATATACGATATACATCACGTGACGAGCCAATAAGAAATAATACTATACAACATAATAATTAATAGTTGGTTTAGGATTGTAGGTATTTTTTGTTTTTGATGATTACCAGGATAACCAGCACATCTTAAGCCACGAGTTTATTATACGAGGTTACTATATTATTTTTAAAATTTGAACATTTTTAAGAGTCATTATATCCACAACCCGCGCACATTATGTTGTCATTTTCTACGCCTTACAAATGTCCCAGTGATCGGTGCATTCAATTAATAATAATTTTTTATGGACTTTAACGCTCGTATAATTATAATATATCTTTCAATTGTTAATATCAGTTTTGGGATAACCAAAATTGTTTTGCATTATATTATATTTGTCTTGTCTAACTGTCTGAATTAATTAAATTTTTTATTAATTTGTTTTCATTTTTAAATAGAGGTAAATTTATAACATTAATTCTTATGTAAAGTTCAATTATTTATTATTGATTATTCACCAATGATTTAACTTTTATTATTTTATTTTAATTAATACATTTATCTTTAGGGCAGATTATTTAACATTGAATAAATAACAAATTTAAAATATAATAGCAAGTTGAGAAACGTGTTTAGGAAAATAACAAAAATTAAATAGATATTGAATTTTTTACCATCGTAAATGTACTTAGCACTTTAAATAATTTGATTATATCTACTACGCAGCCACTAGCATGATATTTTTTGCAATATTCTGAATGCATTTGTGCACACATTTTAGTTAATATATACAATATACCTACATAATAAACAATAATCTCAGTGAGAAATAAAAACATTGAAATCAAATTACGTACCGAATTTCAATATTTAATAATTGAGAGTACTATTTATAGAATGTTCAATATATAAATAATGTATATAAGAAATAGATAAGTACATGTCATTAATAATAATATGTAATGTATATTTAAAATGAATACAATTAGGTAAGTACCCACCAATTTCATAAATATGGCCGATGTCGCCGAGGGCTTATTCTTAATAAAAATAAATTTCATAAATATTATTCTTATATAAGTACTTTATTAGAACATTTTACAATTTACCACTTGGACATTTTTGTTAGGTTTCCAATCAATGATAGAAAAAATAGCAATCAGTTACAATAGTTCATAATAACTAACCTCTCGACTGCTACAAAATTTGTTTTCAGAATAAAATCACTCATACATTTTACAATTATTTCTATTGCAATTAGATTTTAAATAATAGTCTATATGGAGTAAGAAAACCAATTACCATCGAATTCAAAATATGGATCATATAATATCACCATTGCACAGTTTTACCATCTGCTATTTATTTTTTTTATTGCATATCATAATTTATTAACAATTAGTGTTTGAAATGACGTAAACATTAGATAAGTAAGTAATAATATTAAAGATTATTCATTATTATTTTTTGCTTATGATTTTTTTGAATCATTTATCATGCGATATTAAGGAGAATTAAGAATAACAAAAAATAAAAACTACGTTTTCGGCATAAAATTCATAAACATACATCATATTTTTATCATTATTATTTTTTGTGATGATCATCAACATTCGTCGTGCCGTATAATATTTAATAACAACCAACTGTAGATATCTCTTTATACATTATTATACATATTTGATGTATAATATAAATAGATTTTAAAATTTTAAATAGTCAACTGGATAAAATTTATTTTGGAAACAAGTAACTTATTATTTTTATGAAAATTTTCTCACTTTAACTTTTCAAATGTAGATACAACGCCAATCATTGAACTCAGTTAAGCAGGTAATATTATGGCCGAGGCCAGTGAAAAATTTATTTTTATTTTTATTATATATTTTGTATAATAATGATCGTATGACGAAATGAAAATAAATTCCTTTTTTTTTCTCAATTTTTTTTACTGGGCTATCTGTTAAAATAATTTTAAAAATAAGCCTATTTCATGATAATAATAAATAAAATAAATTATTACATGAAATAGTATGAAAAAGCCTCCCAGTAGAATAACCAACAAAATAGGTATATATTTATATAATATTATAATCAGAATATTCACTCACTAAAACACTGTGTGTAATATTTCAAATGGTAAAGAACCATCACGTTAGCAACCTGACATAGTGTACATATACCGAGTGATTCATTTAACGCAAATCATTTAAAATCTTTTAATGTTTTTTTTTTTTTTAAATAATTCGTTAAAAACAATATTTTTCTTAAAAAAAAAAAATAATATATTTTTAATCTTTATTGCCTTAGTGTTATTTTTTTTATGACAACTGAAAAATTAACCTTGCGAATTATTGTTCCTCCCTCCGCTCATTTAAACTTTAAATAATTATAATACGCTAATGAAATATTCGAATGAGGATCGATTTTTGTAGACCAAAAATATATCAATAACATTCTGCTCTGGAACATGAAATTAAAGATATATGTATTGTTGTTTAAAAATGTAAAAATTGTATTTTGTTTGTGTTGTAATCATACAAAAATCATATAAATATTTTCAAAAACGTTTGATATTAATATATTTTAATATATATATATTATTATATTAATATATCTGAAGTAAGAAACGATATTCATAATGTCCTATGCTAAACGGATCACACCGTACATATATAGTACGTAAGTATAATATATTGGTACCTAATATGCTTCTCGAATTTCTTAGCTCGTCACCCGTTTTTTTTTTTATATTTCTCTCTTTTTTCCCTTATCAGCAATTTATAATAATATAATATTATATTGCAGTAGTTATCTATATCAAGCCGTACGCAGTACGTGCGTATACAGACGCAGATATATCGACGACGGTTTAAGCACATATTTTAGTCTGCAGATAATAATATATTATTTCGATTTCGTTGGCGCGCAACTCTAGCCTATAATCATAATATAATTTAATAATGGTGAGATAAATAAATATAAAATTAATATCATATTAAGTTATATCGTTAAGCCGCGGTCGCTGCAGTCACATTTTTTACGTGACGCCGTGCCGATCGCGAGCACGTCTGTCGCAACGAAAGCTTTCGTTTGAAAACCACGCGAGTCCCATACACGAAAATCGTACAAATGATTGTCAATTTAAAATATTTCAAAAAACAATGGTCGGACTTTCCCGCGTTCGGAATCTCGTCGTTTAGAGTGACGAACCCGGATCTCCGCAAAACTCTGTACACGTTGACGGCTTTGCAGTTGGTGAGTATAATATTGTTTTATGTAATAATATTATGATATTGTTTGGGTTAGTTAGCCAGCCAGTTAACGACGCCAAGCACTTGGTCGCAGCCAAATAGCAGGCCCAGACTAACGTAATACCTACTTATATTTATATAAATATGCGCGAGATGACTAAAATATATTATTATTGTTTGCTCTCTTCAGCAGCAAGATATTAATTTAGGAGCGTCATATTTGTATAGGGAAGCATCAATATTGGTTGACGTTTTTTGTATTGCAGTAGATAAATATAGCCATCACGACTATTCATTTTTTACTATAGTACTACATTGTTATATTCATTCTATAAACATTTTAGAAAAGTTAATTTAAAAGAAATAATGATATATAATGTTGAATTCTGTAATATGAACTGTATTAAAATAAAAAATAGGCAAGTATGGAGGTAAATACTAATAACTTTATTTTTTCTAAAATGGTACTTTGTTTGCTTGTTTTTTTTCAATAACATATAATATTATCATAAATCACGGTAAGTTAAATGTGTAATATAAGATTATTATTGTTTGAAACTTGTATCCTGACTAATTTTAACTCTGAGTTGAAACACATTAATATAGAACGAGATTATTATTATGATAATCATAAATCAATATTAATAACATATTGTACATTGTACAATATAAAATAGATGATTCAATATTAGTATGCTATAACATGGTATATGTATCAATGTATCATAATTCATAATATTCGAATAAGAAAACCAATATTATTGTGATATACTCGTATTTTATAGTTTTTAATTTATATATATTTTTGATTTACTTATGATAAAAAAAAAATAATAATAAATACAATACTTTATATTTGGACAAACTTACTAGTAATTTTATATTATTCAGTAAAATCTAAATTTGTTCAATGTAATTTCAGAATTCTCGATTGTTATTAATATTGGTTAAATGTTTGCTCGGTGTTAATAAAAAAGTGTATAATTTAATTTTAACTAAAAATGTTGTTCAGTGTAAATAATGTAAATCTTAAATTCATTGTATTATTAATATATGTATTATATGTTAATAATTTTATAACAAAATAAGAATTATATTATAGTTTTAAGAGTAAAAACAGATTGCTCCGAAGTGGTTCCCCCGAACGATCGGCCTGCAGTCGATCGTTGTACTGAGTACTGACTCGTAATGTTGTAATTTATGTGTTGGTTTTTATTTTAGTGGTTTCAATTGTTTTCTATTATACTGTTGGTCATCAGCAGCGTATTAGAATGGTATATCAAAAAAGACGGCAAGACTTCGGATCATCAATGGATCGGTGAGTAATTGAAAATTGTCACGTCCATTATTGCAGTTAACGTATACCTATACGTAGATATTATATCCGAATAGTCATACAGTATATTATTATATTATTGGTTTTTGTTGGCTAAGCCTGTGGAAGATTCCTTGAAATGTGTTTTGAGATATACATAATATGTGCTTTAACAAATATTGACGTTATGGTTTCACCAGACCAATAATAACATTCACATACGTTCGGTAAACGGCGCAACATTATATGTCGCAAGAGCATCCATTTTCCTTCAAGAATGAGAAACTGTTTTCCTCCACAAAAAAGGTTCATTACCTACCGTTTTTCTCAAACATTTTTTTTTTTGGACTAAAATTATATCCATTTACATCCATATATTATAATATTTATTCGATATTTTAGCCGGCACCAGTGTTGTACGTACCTACCATATTATAAAGAGACAATTTATCACAGTCGATTACATCGTAACATCGTAACTTTGAATCGAAATTAAGATAGGAACGTAGGTACCTATTACATATTTTATTTTACTTCTAATATAGTTCATAACGCAAAGGATTTTTTTTTCGTTATAATATATGACTTAGAATTATATTTATTATATTTTTGATTCATTATTTAAGGACAATGTTATAATCTCATTATTAGAGTGACCGCAATATCAGTTATTTAAAAAATATAAGTGTGTTGAAAAAATCATTCAACTGATTGTTCCACGGTACATGTTATTATTACTCATCGCAAGGATGCGATTTTGTGTGCAATCGTGTTGTATTTTCTCAATTATAAGAAGTATAGATTTATGCCATCACATTGCATTTGTCCAGTCTCCAAGAAATCTATCATCACAATAAATAATAATATATTAATAATTAATGTAGGTACGATTAATATGACGACATTTGTAAGCAAATATCACGAAATGATTATAAATTTATAACAATAGGTATACCTATACCTAGGTAAGCATTTTTTTTTCATTTAATATTACGTCCGTTTAAAAATACTTGACAGAAATATCGTACTGACGCGTAATGTTTGAATGTGTGTGCATAAATTATTATTATAATAATTATTTCTCTGCTAATATTACTTGTGATGTTTCACAGGTTATGATCAGTTATACTTTAATACCTCGCTGCTATTCCAAATATGTGACGTCATATTGTCGATGTACGCGAGTTATCATTTTCTATGGAATGCCACGACCCGAGTAAGCACCACCACGTAAAACTAAATACACTGCACTATACCTGCTGCTTATTTTTATGAAGTTATATTTCTTATTAATATTGTATAATGTATGGCGAAGGTTTCACGTGACATCGTGAGTATCTATAGAATTTGTAAAATGTTATGATTGGCGAGATAAAAATCTTTCCATTATTACTTTTGACGTATTTTAGAAATTCAATTAGTTAATGTCCTATATATATATATGCATGAATGGGAAAATACTTCTTATTATTGTCATGTTGGTACGCGATAAATAGATAATAATTTATTATTATTTTAAGACGGAGTACTTATAGGTACCTAATTATATGGTATTCATCAATATAATAATATGATATTAACACGTCATCATCGTTTGTTTTACACCAAATGCATCGAGTTTTCAGTCTACTACGCATGTTATGATGATTTTAATCGACTCCAAAACACAAATATGATCAGGCATCTCCGTTTGATCGTCACCACTGAGAGGCTACAGTGTCCTAACATAATATAACACACTCAGCTAACATTTTACCAACATGTACCATGCAATAACACGTATACTTATAATGTCATAATATTTCGTATGCTATTATGATGTTTATTATTTAGTCATGTGATACGGAGGGATTTTCCAAAAATTAATTTTTTTCTAAAGCGTTTAAGAACATGTTGTTACGTACGAATACATTAGATTATATTTTTATTTAGTTACCATAATAGTCTATAACTAATTATTACTAAAACTAATTTTAATATTTTTAATTTCTATTTTTTTTTAGAAATTTTAATTGATTCACTATAAACTTTTTTGGATAAAATTATTGTACGCAATAGCTAATAATATAAGCGCTATAATACCTATACTACAAGAGAGTTTAAAATCGATAAATACCTGATTAAAAGAATATAATATAATCAATTACAGTAGGTGTTGACGTTTGAAAATTGAATAAAATACAAAATCCCTATCAAAGTCGGCCTACGAATTATATCGGTGTGGAGGAAGGATGCTGAACGTAAAATAAACGCGTAATTTATACCTATAAGTACTTGGAGTGTTTAGGCGATTAGAGATAGGTACGATGCAATATACCGTATTATACATTATCGTTTTGGCCGTAAAAAAAGGATCGGTACCGAGTTTACATAATATACGTATTATATTATTCCTATATAGCTGAAACCATTTTACTGTCTGCACTCTGCCGAATAACAATAATATTATACTTGCCGGATTGAAAAAACCTTGCTCACTGGCCAAGTTTACAAACGCATTCAATATTATATCGTTTTTTTTCCAAACGAAATTCTACATTTATGCACGTTGGTGAAAAATAAAACGATTTCAACTAAAATTTAACAATAAACTATAATAATTATTGAAAATCAAAATCATCAACATATTTTTACCACGAGTTCGCTTTTATTATGTAGTTATACGATATTCAAATAATAAAGTTGGCTTTCGCTTGAAATATAGCGACCATGCGAGAAGTGAGACATCGATCGTATATACATCGCCGCCGAGAACGGTCAGACACTAATTATTATTATACTTGGGTTCATTATACCGGAGGTAGCTATAAGTATGTGGCCCGTCAAACATTTTTCAGGAACTATATGATATCGGTTGCGGCTTATGTTCATAACATATTATGGATATTTCTACGATATTACAAACGTCGGAAACTTAATCAATAGTGATCTCAAAATATAATATTATAAAATTATACACTGTTATAATCCTATACTACCCTTTATCAGCGTGAAATGTCTACATTTAATAATAATATTCTAACTTAAATTTATACGACAGATTACGGTCTCAATAATGTTTTCCTTGAGTATTATTAATGTGTATTATGTAAAACAATATAAGATATGCCGACTTTGAGTGTGTCTTTCGACGAGTTTTTGTTGCACGAACCGTTTAAAATCAACACATTTTAAAATAGTAAATATTATTAATTATTATATTCAATAATTCAAGTTTTAATTTAAAATGTATACGCGTATACCTATATGGTGGAAATGTATAAAATATTTTTCTTCGCGTTTTAAATATTTTGTTTTCACGTTTCTCTAGTTATTATATTTATATAAGATACCTAAATAATAACTGGAGAGTATTATTTTACTCGTGCAGTCGTGCCGAACGGTCTTCAAAATGTTATAGTGGTCGTTAGCATGTTACCATAATATAATATTTATAAGCTTCTAACGAAAATCTCAAATCTCATAGCAATCTGGTGTTCTAAAATTCATTTACTATTAATATCTAATATCAATACACCTAATTAATATTTTATTTTTGCCGTTTTCTTATAGTCATTGCTTTATCTTAATCAGTAGAACGAATTAATTTCGACTCGTATCTAGGAGATAAACAAACAATTTCTGCTATCACTAAAACGTGGATTTGTATGCACTTGCATATTATTTATTCTGGCTGATCGTATAATATGCAAAAACGAGGACAAAATTTGTTTTATAACATAAAGATTTAAAAAAATAAAACTTTTTGCATATTTCGATATTTTTCTATTTTGAGGGCTTATTTTACAATTTTAATCTTTTAGTACATATTTCGATGTTTTTTTTTTCAAACATTCTTGAAAAATATAGTATTATAATATAAGAAAACAATTCTATATTTTTATAGTTTCGATTAATATCAAAATAAATTAATACGTATACTTGTAGATATAAACAGTCTTCCCAAGTATGACTTTAGATCAATAATCGGGGAAATAAAATATGTATACTAAAATAAGAAATATTTTTAAATATACTGTATCAATTAAATGTTTAAAAAACGAATTTATTTCTGATACATTTTTTATGCATATTTTTTTTTCGTGCACATTTTAACATTTTGGTGGATATATTTGTGCATATTTAAGATTTTTTAGCGCATATTTTGTTGGTTTTTAAATACATATAAATCCACGTTCTAACTATCATATAGTAATCTTCATATTAGGTGTAATATAATTTAAGATAAACCACAAACCCAGATACTACCTATAACTGGATTGCATTTTGTTTTTCTACCGACACCGTAATTATTCATAAAATATTTCTATTGAACAGTGTGTGTGTGTTTTTTTAAATAATTATTTATACCTACCCGACATTACCTCTATAACATATTGTAAAGTTCTTTTGCTACGCTTTTATTTCAGTACAATAACATACAAGACGTCAGGATATGGATAATCGTCAACAATCTTTATATTTTGTCGACGGTAGCGTGTTTTCTATTCGTATGGTTCAAAGTTGGGAGTATCGTAATATGCATTAAATCGATGATCATATTGAGTAAGACATATGATAATTTTATAAGTATAACAATATGAAGATTATCGTTGTTGGCATGAAAAAATCTTTTATGGGTTAAACTTAACTTTCCACAAGAGACCAAAAACGTTTAAAAAATAAAGTATATATTTTGACGTATAATAAATATGAAGTTTTACTAGTAGCATAGAAGGTTTTTGAATAATAGTTGATAACATATTATAAAATGTTTTATATCACATTGAAGGAATTTCATGAACAATTTATAATTAATAACACACAAAAGGATTATTTATTATTTTTCATTAAATCTTTGATGAAAAGAGGCGTTAACACATTTATTAGATAATATTTTCAAATCAAAGCTTTTTTTCTGAAACTATTGACTCCAACACCTCAAAAACGTAAATTTGTCACAACGGTGGTTTTTTTTGTGTCATTGATGTATGAATTGCAATTAATTTATTACTATCCTTATTTTCCCATATCTGTCTATCGTAATTTCGTCACTTATAATAATTGATGTGTTTATAGCGTTTGCCAATTACAAGATATACATCGTTCATAAGATATACAAAGACGAAAAATCGTCATACATTTTTTTAGAACAAGGTCAATCGCCAATACCTAATTCACAAAAAGTAAGTAGGCCGTATGCATATTGGACATGTGAAGTTATACAAAATTAACTACCTATATTTTTCCATTTTTTTACACCAGTCTGTCGACGGATACGATCTGTATTCTCAGAATTACGACACCGTGGAATTTGAAGTGGAATCGTCTGAAAAATTCACCTTCGGATCACTTCCCTATACGGTGAATCAATAACTGCAGATAATATACATATCTAGATGGTCAAGGATGGTCGCAGAAATGTAAGCCATGTAGGGAAGGCAAAGTAAAAACTTTTTGATAAAACAGTATTACCATATTTTTTTTACAAGTGATAAAACATTCATATTGGCTAAAAAAATAGAGGGCATGCGCCTTGTGGACGATTATATCTAGAAGGTCTAGATGGTTGTCGAAATATTACAAATATATAAACAATATACATATATAATATGTATATATAAATATATTGATATTAAAATAATGTTTCAATGTTAATATATGGTTTTAAAAGATTATATTATTATATGATAAATTTATTTATTTTCATTGATGATCTGATAACGATATGATACTATAAGCCTTGTGTTTTGTAAGTTGTAAGTTATAAACATAATTTCATATTATTGAAAAAGACATCTTAAATATAGTTTACACTTTGATGACTTTCGATCTTACATGTTCTACTCTTCATAATATATATATAAACTGGTCCAATGGTCTCCAATATTTAAATATATAGATTCTATGTTATTGTGTGTTACTCCAAACCAAAACCATATATTTGGAATTTGAAAATCCCGCGTCGTTATTAATCTTCAACAAAATAAACTAAGGCTAAAGATTTTACACCCTCATCTAAACTGGCATATTGAATTCAGTTTAAAATATTATCCACTGTCGCCTTGAAAATAGCTTCTAAATTACATTTATACTAGCTCTGATAAAAAAAAGTATGTTAACAAGTCACTAAATATTTTAAGCATTTTAACAAATATTTCAAAAAAATATTGCTTATACTTACTCATACAATGGTTGAATTAAAATCAAAAACCAATTCTGAACTGAATATAAAATATAATATATAACAGGTATATTTATCCTTAATCACTTATTATTACCATACTAATACTTATATAATTAAGTACGGATAAATATCAATATAGATTTAATACGATGAAAAAAATTAAATCTCATAATTAAAAAATGATGTACTAGAATTTTTTTTTGATATTGCAAAACAATAATTCTAATACACCTTAAAATGTTTTGGTGACACAAGTTGAATTGCTACACTAAAATTACACCAGTGCGGCGACAGAAATTTGTATTAGTTTATGTAACGTTCGTTCAATGACGAGTACGGATGACACGACGTCACGATCGTTTTCCACAGAAATAATGACGTCCATATCTGCGGGCTCAGGTGTCTTCGAAACCGCTATTTTTACGAAGAAGTAAACCCTGTCCACGTCGATGTCTGGGGGGAGGGAGAAGGTAAAACTGTCTCTTAAAATGGTGTTGTTTTCCAGCATACATCGATCTTAAACTGTAGCATGTAGTACCATTCTTTTTTTTAGTCCAGTGCACAGGAATCGGACACATCCCAGTCAACTTTTTTTTTATGTTCGAACATAAAACGGCACTGTCGACGGTCCTTTGATAAAAAAGCAAAAGAAAATGTGAAACGACCCAAAAATAAAGTAAGCTGCTTTCCGTCGTTAATTGACTTAAAAAAATAACAACTGCAACGACGACTGCGACAATTGCGACTTGTTCGGAGACTGTTACTGCTGTAATCATGTCTATTGTCGGTTAGAATTCATCTGCAACCTGCCAATTCCTTAACATTTGTTATTAATTATTATTAGGGTTGAGAAAAGATTTGTTATTATATGTTCTTAATAATCCATAGTAGCTTATCGTGAACGGTTTAAAAATAATAATAACAATATAAATTATACAAATAATTCTCATGAAATAAAATACAAGGAACCTCGTGATGGGCTGTAGTAAAATTGCATACACTGAGCGCCGTATTAAGAAAGTATTTGTATCAGTAACAAATTATAGTATTAATATTAAATTATTTTTGTTATTGCTATTGGCGTTTCCAATAATCAATAACGTTTTGTTCCTTCAAACGCATACCGTTTAACTTCCGCAACAAAATACAAAGCTCTGTTGAAACTGCATTGCGTAACGCAATTTGCGTTGAATGTTTAATGTTTTAAAAAAATATTTTATATTTTTATGTGTTATAATATATTAAATTTTTATAATAATGTACATAACACATATTCTTATGATAAAATCAATTATTTTTATCAATATAATATTTCTGTTTGAGTTTTTTATTGTCTTTAATATAAAAGCCTTTGTAATTTGGTTGGTGGATTATTTCCTTAATCAATACAGGTTTTAAATTTTTTTGTTTTCATAATTATCTAATTATTATACTATTTATTTTTATTATAAGCCACATAAACGCAGAATATTTATTATCGGTGTTAACAATGTGTTTATATTATAGAGATGATGTTTAATATAAAGTTTTATATTTTTCACAGAAATAAAGAAAGAGGAAACAGTTTTATAAATGAAATTTCAAACTATATGAAAGTAATTAAATTAAGTTGTACCGATAACTTATTTAATTTTAGGAAACTGAAAATTTTTTCCGATTAGTGCTTAATAAAGACAGTCAGCTAATTTGAGGTTGATTCGGATATCGTTGTATTCTCGCAAAAGTAAATGATGTGTGTTTAACCGAGGGTATTTTTCTACATAAATGGCATAATAGTTAAGTATACGTTTTGGTCAGTGGATGTTTATGAATAATTTACTATTGAATGAAATTTAAACTAATTTGTACAAGTCAATATTATGTTTAATGAATAATAATACTTATTTGTTTATTATCTTACTCGGAACTTGCAAGTGAATGGTAGAAGGTATGTACCCAAATTAAAGCCACGGGATTTTAGCATTCTGGTAGCATTCATATTTGTGATAGATTTAGGATAGCTTAGGATTTACTTTTAGTGGCATTTTTTTCATAAGATACAGGCATGTGTGAAATGTATTTTTTAGTTTTAATTTTTTTAATAAAAACAATGTTTGATATTTATTACATGTATAAATACGTATTATAATATCAATATTATATTGTATTATATCTATTTAATTTAATTTAATGAAGACCTATTATAATATTTTGCACCTTGGAGACGTTTTGTATACAAAAATTTAAAAAAAAAAAAACCATTGAGAATATGAAATAAAAATGTAGGTTGCCATTATGGAAAAAGTAAAAAAAAAACTCCCGAGTATAAATTGTTTTCTACAAAAACGCCTTGTTAAAAGCAACACCGTCGCCTAGATAAGTAAAGCGAAAAATAAATTACTAACGATGATTGTCTTACGTTTAACGTTTAACAGTAATGCTTAAAATAATATATCATTATACTTGCACCATAATTCGTATACCATCTGCGCATGTGACATGTGCTAACGTGTTAGGCTTTTGGGCTGTTTAAACGACATGAAAATTCATTTTTTTTTCTTTTTCAATATTTAATTTTAGTGTAAAAATTTAAAATATAGTAAACTTACGCTTATCTGACGGTACATCGTACATATCCGTAAAGAATTACAGAACGTCGTGCACAGTTTTCAAATTATCGAATCGTCATACTATTTTTCTTTCTTTTGAACAAAGTATAGTGACATATTATACTCACTGTCATGACAATTAATTTAAAAAATAGAATCGATTGACATTTTTTTTTAATTTAATTTTTCCTAAACAGCAGTGTTTGTATTTACGAACAAACTGTAATAATATAAAATACTTGAACTCGTATAATACGAAGCAAATAAAAAAAAAAACAATATGTTGTCTATTACAAAAAGTTCTTCGATTAAAATTATTTTACCATATTATTATTAACCATACATGGTAGTCGATAATATACTTAACTTCAATCTAAATAGTTATCTGAAACAATCATATTAATTAAGTTACAGTGATTAATTTTAGTCATATACTCAAGTACACTTTAAAAAAATACTGGAAAAAAAAACAAATTCAATAGCCTAAAAGCTAAACTTTTAAGCTCTTAAAACCAATATATTTAATGTGGACATACGAGATACAACTGCTATGAAAGTCGGTTAAAAAAAATCAAACTTAAATAAAATTCAAGTGTTTCGAGACATCGCACTCCACAAAATCACAAACGCTCCTCCCTTTGCCTCTTCACAAAGACCTTGGTATTAAATCGGTCGGGGATAAAGTTGCACTATTTTACAAACGGTTTTTTTTTCTAGACGATAAAACTACCACATCCCACTCGGCCACTCGTAAAATGACTTCTATACCCATTTTGCTTCTTGGAAATTCTTATCACTGTTGAGTGCAGACTTAAAATAAAGTGGTACGTGATCTTTTCAATTAATTCTCTTCAACCTTTTAATCCCAACCTAAGTGCCACTAATGCAGAGGCTTCTTATTCACTTAACTGCTATATTTTATATTTTTTATTCCCCATTATCACAATATATATACAGGATGTAACAGAAAAACCTGAGAAAAAAATTATGATAATTAAACATATGAAAAAATTGTCAATATTATACATATGATGAGTAAATAATTTAAGAAATATACTCATATCAGAAAATTCTTAAAATTTTTTTTAAAAGTTATTACGTTTCAAATTAATTTAACCAAATTTTGAATTTAAAAAAATTCCAAAAAATAAACTACTTGATTTAGATAAATCTTTTTACCATCGAAATTGTTCTTATAATTAGATTTTCAAATAGGCTATTTTGAATTAATTCAAAATTTGTTATTAAATTATTTTTTTTTCAGTACTAAAAACTAAATATGAAAAAAATTATCATACATGTAGCGCTGTGCCACTTAATGAATAAAAATAAATAAATAAAAAATATTAATTTAAACAAAAGTTTTTCCAAAAGTCAGTTTTATCTGTTACACCTTGTGTATTCGTTGAGTGTAAATCTGTATGGCTTATTTATATATTATATACTTTTATAAAAAAAATGATAAAAAAAATAAGAAGAATTATAATTACAACTCGAAATGACATGGATCTGTAATGTATATTATAATATTAAATCGTTATTAAGCTGTAAAATTTGTTTGAATTTTACAATGACACACAATTGCAGTGTATGACGTATATTAACAACAATTTATATTATTTGTAACGAAATGTTCTGTTTTATTTAAACGTTCTTTTTACATTTTCGAACATAATTTAAAGATCAAACACTAGATAATCGGACACTTCATCTCGTCTTCCACCATATAAATCATTACAATAATAATATAATAATATATATATATATTATAATATTTTTCATACCATGCTAACGTACCCATTATATTGAACGTATTAAGAAGCTCGGTCATAAATATAAAAAATACAACTCACATTACATGACGTTTATACTAATGAAGAGATTTCAAAATATTTATTTGTCAAATTTTAAATTATATAAGTAAACATAGGATTATTCAAGCCTAGTTTTTATATATTACCTGAAAATATATATGAACGTCAAAGATTTTCGAAGATTTGTTATTTGACAATCTATTTCCCAGTTCCCCTCTCTCTTCACTGCTGAAGATAAAAGGCTTATATCACGATCATATCAGTAATTCTTTAATCACCCGACGAATTTTGGTTTTGTTTTTTATAAGTAACTGATTTAATTATCAAATAGTATGTGATATTGATAATATCATAACTAAAAAAAACTGATTTGTTAATAAAAATAAAAGTTATTTTTCTTTCATCTTTGTTTTTAATAAAAGTTTAACAGTTAACACTATCTAATATCTCGTGTAGTAGTTAAATAGCTTACACTGTATCACTTAGAAGTTAACGACTTAAAGTTATCTCATGTAGGAGATTACCTAGGTACTTTTGTAGTAGTTTACCATTCTCCATGGTTCATATATGAATTAGGTCAGCCTCGTGGTTTTCACAGTATTCCAAAGCAGACGGCAAAAAACCACGCAAAGATAATAATTCCTTATTTATTGTTCCAATGCCATTACGATAATATTAAATTATATTTTATATGTAAATATTGTAATCATTATTGTTCATCTCCGATGTATACACACGCATAAATATAATTTACTTATATTATACAGAATGATTATTTTATCGTGGAATAGCTTAGGCATACAATCAAGAAAAACGCAATATTTTTAATTTTAATTTACCATAAACAGTATTTTTGCTAAATATTTATAAAAACAAATTTTCATGTATCTATTTTCTGGGATATTGACATATTGATGATATCTAACCATTCTAACCTAACCTGGTTCTCGACAAACAAAATTACCCTGTATATTGTATTAAAGGTATAAATATTTTTCACGTCACGTAAATGCAAAGAATTTAAAATGTCCGACAGTCTATATAATTATATATGTCATATATATTTTATATATATAAGTAGTTGATTAGCACTCGACTAAGAAAGACGTAAGAGAAACAACTTTGCCTGCATTAAGAAAAAGTACCTTGAGTAATATCAATTATTTTTCAAAAATAAACATATTTTTATTATTTTATACTATAAATGTGGGACGTAAAATTAAATTAAATTCAGTTAAAATTATACATCACAAGTTTTTACAAATCACAATTTTTCATAACAATAAACCTAATAATATATCATAATTCACAACAAAATATACTTAAACATAGTTACACGCAAAATAATATTATGCCGCGATAGTGATGCGATACCTTGAATTGCATAATATATAACGTCTGCCAGTGTGCCTATTTGCAATTACTCCATATTGTTATTAGTTTTAAATTTGAGTGGGCACGCTATTTTAAATTAAGCAACACACTGTATTTGTACCTACTAATATAAAATATAATAATATTATATTAATATAGGTACGTGTCAACAGAAACGGTTCGAATCGTCGTTCGTCGTCACTCGATTCATATACACCTCCAACACACGCACGTACGACAACGTTGCCAAAGTACACGATACTCATAAGTACCTACTAATATCGTGTAGAATAGTAATTTTTCTGTTAGATACTATTCACAACCGAATGTGAATCGCACGCGTATACAATAGATAACTAAATTATACAATAATAATTAAATATATTATTCTATCCGCGCGTACCTTTCTGGTGTCTATATAGCTGCAAGACCAGCTGAGTATCTCCTCTGCGGATCACTCTTCTTCACTGAGATAATATTGTTTTATAACATACAGTAATAGTTATTGTAAGAGCTTACCACCACCACGATGGCCGAAACACCATGTTTCTTCGGACTAACAACTGTCCGCATCGGCGCACGCGTTGTGGCTTATTTACAATTCGTGAGTATTTTATATTATGATATTGACATAATGAAGTTTTTTCTGGACGTGTAAATTGATAATTCTTTTTTTTCTGAACCACTACGATTTAGTACCTACAATAGTATTGCAGAGTAACACTAATTTAATCATCAACAGACCGAAAACCTGTTGATCGATCCGATCTTAGTCCCATAATATAGTGGAACCTCGGTAATAACTCGAGTCGGTCGGGGCAAAAAGAAATTTAACTTATAGATAAATGTGTATGTGCATATCAGAGGTCAAGGCACTCTTAGAGTTATCAAAAATTCATCTTTAAGACGTTCGAGTTACCGTAGTACCACTGTAGTTTTACACGAACACTGCGATCTGTGTGCTTGGTGTATTTTCTACAGAAACACAAGACACAAAAATAAACTGTTTAAGTTTGAAAATATATTCGATTCTAAGAAAATGGCAAATCCTATAATTAGGCGTTAAGTTTCTTCTCACATTATTCAATTAGTTATGAGTAGGGTTCGGAAGTTATAGGAACAAAATAAGGCAAATATGCAAGAAAAAATTATAAAATATACATGAAAAAATGTAAAATATGCAAAAATATTTATTTATTTACCTATTACAAGTGTGTTACTTATTTATTAATATACACGAAAAAAATTCTGAAGACATATATTTAAAAATTATTGTATTATTTAAAATGATTATATAAGTTAAATATAAAAAATAAGGCGCGTTACCGGTTGGCGTTTGAGATTTTATTGAACTGAAAGAATAGTTAAATAAATATTTTTTCATAATTTGTGAAATACGAAATTGATATATGTTGAATAATACCCGTTAAGTTGTTTTTCGCTTTACTAGCGTTGTGTTTGTAACATTATTTAAAATTAATTGGTGAAGAATGAAAAAAAAATTAATTTTTGTTGAAAATATTAAATATGCATATAAATATGCGAAAATCGACGAAATATATGCACTTTTTCTCTAAAATTGTCGAAATATACAAAATATGCATTCTTAATTTTCAATTTTTAAACTCAACATTGTATAGTTCAGATTTCTAGCTTGGTCTGCTATAAATCGACAGCATACAGAACAATATGCATCTCCTATAACTTCTGAACCCTAGTTATGAGTTAATGACTAACGACTCATAAGGAATTGAATAAAATCCACGTTACGTCATACTTTACGACCCATCGTAATTATCTGCACGTGTATAAGAGTAAATTGCCAGTAAGCCACTTCACACAACGTTTTTAAAATATTATATACATTTTTTATTATTACGTTTGTGTCTTATATGTTTATTTTTTAAGAGTAATTTCATAAAAAATAAGCTTCTTAACAGGTGTTTAACCGTGCTCATATATTATTATAGTTTTATTGTATTTTAGGTATCAAAAAATAAATACCTAAACATATTGTATATCTTGTTTCGTTATCGTCTTCGACATATACGAGTATATATACCTCACATAAGACAGAATAATGAAAAAATAAATAATATAATCTTAAAATAGCGAGGTACTTCACATGCATACCTACAAAATGGTTGATTGTTGCTATAGACTCTGCAGCTTTTCTCAACATCTCCTAAATTGATAATTTTTAACCATTAGGTTTCAAATAGATCGGTTTGATAAGTCTATAGTACCTTACATGTACAATAATTTAACTTTAAATAATAATTTGGAGAATAATATCATGTTGCGTGTTACTTTAATGAACTCGAAGAGAGAGAGTCCATGTTGAAATATAGGTATATGTATATTATTTATATTTTATATATATATATATATGATAGATTTTTAACAAAAATGCATTATTTTGTAAATATTAAAACTGTTACACTAAATTTTTATATTAAATACTAACCTGTTTATATGTTTTTTTTTCACCCTCAAGTGGTCTCAATTGTTCGTTGTCATACTGTTGATATTCAGTTATTTCAATTATTGGTTGGACACGGATAATAGTCCTACTTCTACGAACACGAATGCGACTGCCGCGAACGAGACTTCGTCGACTGCAATCATAAGTAACACATTATATTATTATTATATAAATGGAATTGGTTTAAAAAAGAAGTTGTTTCAACCAAAATATACCAATCTAATCGTATGATAGATATTAAATGTAGCGAATTCAGTTCCTCTATCTGAAGTATAATATTAGGTAAAACGCATTATATATTAGCCGTCGATCGGTAGGTTTAAGAAAATTTATCAAAAAAACAACTCGTTCTAAAATTTCACTGTCACTAATTTTCAGTAAATGCTAATTACATAGTGACGGTCGTGTGTTCACACACACACACACACACACACACACACACACACACACACACACACACACACACACACACACACACACACACACACACACACACACACACACACACACACACACACACACACACACACACACACACACACACACACACACACACACACACACACACACACACACACACACACACACACACACACACACACACACACACACACACACACACACACACACACACACACACACACACACACACACACACACACACACACACACACACACACACACACACACACACACACACACACACACACACACACACACACACGCGCGCGCGCGCGCGCACGCCACGCATACTTATAATTATTTACTTCACCCCAGTAACAACTAGCTAACAAGTTACGCTTGCACGAATGAAATATTGCATAAGATATTCATCGCCACCTCTTGATATAACATTTAATATAATTTGAAAACTTTAATAATTATGTTATTTTTTACTTTTCCCTTCGTTTTCGAGCGATGTTTGACGAGAGAGAGAATACGATTGTCTGTAAAAACTAAAAGACTAATTATTACTAACGGCAACGTCAATAATAATATAGTAATATAGTGTTTACCATTACGACTCAGATGTTTTATACAATAACATTTTATCATATTATTATTATTAATGATTTCTACCTACTAAGTATATATTTTACATATTGAGCACAATCACGATGAATAGATCTAGGGGCCTAAGGGTCCAGATCTACCTTACTATTTATCCAATTTTTCTTATAATTCTAAAGATCATGGAGAAAACAATTTAAATTAAGAATAAATTATACATTGTAATTGTGTTTGCGTTGAAAAATATATTCCCCTCCTCTCATATCTTTGCCTGAAGTACACCCATAATACCTTATTTTACGTTCACAGTATATTATAACGAACTGGATTTCGACACCGCGATCTTTTCACAACTGTCGGGTTCACTTCTGATTATGTACACTAGTTACTATTTAAGAATAGCCACGTACACAGTGAGTAAACAAATACATATTTTCAAAAAAATTAAAAATTAGCTATGTCAGTTATGTAGATAATAATTTGATATTATAACCATCGATATACAAAAATATTATTGTCGGCGGCACTTTTGTACTTTTGGCCGAAGACAATATTGTAATATGAAATGGATTTCCATTAAAACATTGTGTTATAACAGCTAGAGGTAGGCAACTTTCTTGATATCTATGGATTAACTGCCGAAGTACAATGTATATATTATACTTAAACATATTTCACGGACCGCAATAATGAGAATATACCGTATTTTATTTTAAACAAAAATGTAAGGACATATTGAATTTAGTTTATCTATGATTCAATAATTTTTTATTAATTTAACACGATAATATTAACAAACAAACAACGTTTTAATCCACCACATAGTTTCCGGTCCATCCTATTTTTGTTCGTAATTTTTGTAAAAAATTATAAATTTTAATCACAGACCACATAAAACAGCTATGAAGATCACATGCAATCCGTGAGCTACGAGTTGCCGACCCCACTATTAAAAGTTTTTAACACTTATCAAACGTCGATAGATTGAAAATAATTTAGTGCAGTATAACCGCGCTGGAGCATAAATAATCTAATCCAATTTAAATTTATCTGGAACGACGTATACCAAGAAGAAACATGATAATTATGATAATAATAAATAACAACTACCGTATATGACCATAACTACACACGGCCGAATCTAAAAACCAGAAGTGTATCTCAAATAATATTTTCGAATCGACCTTTATTACTCTTCCAAAGTCGTATTGGCTGTTGGCTCTTTTTATATGTAAACGTGAAACCCCCATTTTAAAATAAAAAATTCTCTTCAGCAATATATTAATAATATTAAAGTGCGTGTTTTTCTCGTTATTATATTTTAAATCATACGCATTTTGTCGTGTGAAATTATGAAACGCGTCGCACAATACAATAAATAATAATATATCACAATATACTGCAGTATTATTAAATCGCTCGGAAAGTCAGTTTTCTGGAAACTTGCACCACAATCGTTCCTCGTCACACCAAAGCAACAACGTCTGCTCCAAGGACTGTTTAACAATCTATACCTAGGCACTCGTTGCCCCACCGGTCGTTTTTTATAATTTCGTCAAACGGTAATAATTTGTTTATAGTCATAACTCATAAGATTAATTGCATAGATATATAATGTACTTTAGCGGCCAAATATTCACGAGGAGCTTAAACGCTTGACTGACAAAATGTATTGATTTTATTCTCAACGTATTTAAAAAAAAAAAAAAACGAAAATGAGTATAAACTATTTAATAACTTATAAGAATATTATTTAAGTAAATTTTTTTTTTTTATTGATCTTGAAATTTACATAAATAAATTTCCTCTTCGACTACACAGGCTACTAGTGTGATGAAGTAAATTTACTTGAAGTAATAAGGTAACATTTTTATGGAGCAGGTAAAATATTAATTTTAATTTAAATTGCAACGATTTTAAAACATGTTTTAATAAGTCTAATTATTTATAATTAACAGTCAATACTCAATAAGTAGCTAAACAATAATCATAAAAAGTTATTACATTAATGATATAAATATATAATACATGAAAAAATATTTTCTCTCCTCCCCAAGCTCCTTGCCCATGTGCGCCTACGTATGAATGTGTTTCATAAAATAGGAAAATCGATGGTATAATTATATGTATAGAATATTATATAGGCTAAATGTTTATACAAAAGATTCCAGTATCACCTAAGTACTCATTCAAATCCCCTCATTAAAAGCTTGGCCTCAGCTACTATACCTGGTAATCTCCCAAGACGCCTAAAACGCAAGTACGTATAGTGTCGTGACCTGTTATAATAATGAATAAAAAAATGTTCATATTATTATAATTAAGTACTTAGTAGCCATAGGAAGTGTCATCAATGGTAGACTTCTTTCATAAAAATAATATAGCCCAGTCATATCTGTTGATTTTATCCTATACTCTTATTGTAATATCAAATTATGTTAATTTTATATTGTATGTAACAATCAAAAGTAAAAAAAAACTATTATATATTATATAGCTTTATCACGATTAAACGACGCCGTTGTTTGTTAATTCAGTCGAGAAATCATAAAAAGATTACTTTGAAGTTTTTTCGGTATCGAGACTGATGCTTTATCATAATTTGACACACTTACATACTAAGTATCTCAATTTTAAGTAAATAAGACGAGGATATAGTGTTTGTACATATCAACCGATAAGATAAGAGAAATAAATATAAAAATTAATGCTAAATATTTGCTATTATTATTATTGTTATCAAACCTGCTGAAAAGAATGTTATCTTGTTTATTTATTTCTAAAATGTAGCCATAGAGTAATTATCATTAAATCATCATTATATTTAGGTAAGGATTCTTAAAAGGCGTGTAGAGATGGAAAGAAATAGAGCAACTAGACTAATATGAGTTATTATAGTTTTAACAATAATTGGTCTTTTATTTTCGTCGGGTATGTGAGTTTTATAAAAATAAAATACAAACTTCTTAAATCAGACTATAGCGATGTATAAAATAATGTTATGTCATACGAAATGTCCGAAATGGCATTGAAACGATATAATATACGTGTACCTCTGTAAACGTCACTAAAAATATATTTGTACAATATCCACAGTAGTTATATGATTTATACGCAGCAATTCATAGTAAGAGCTAGTTTTTCAAGTAAATTATTTCCAACAACGCGAAAATTCTCAATTGGTTTTTGATATAATTGATTTATTTCAATAATAAATTGTTAAAAATAGGAAGGTACTTAAACTAATAAAAATAAATAAAATATAGTGATAAGATTTCAACATATTTTAAAAACGTTTTAAAACCAAACAATAAAACACTTGATACCTAATAATTAAAAAGCAGCATAATTCAACAATATATACAGTAAAACATTATTATAAATTATAATAAATTCGATCCTAATTTATAGACCCATTTACTTGATAGTTTTATCTAAATAAAGTGCTGTACGACTTAAATGAACGTCAAATCATTCGTTGGAGGTGACCTACTGTCTACTGAATGTATTTTGTATAATATTGTTCATAGGTAAATAAGTTTTAATCGAGTTGCACACAAATTACATAATATATTATATAATAATTGATGATCAATCAGATCTGTACCTTCACATTGTGTAAAAATTTAAAATCCAGCTACAATAAATTATTATTGGCAAAATGGCAATAATTTACTTGTAACATAAATCAATATCTATACTGCACGGCAAGCACCAGCTAGGTTAGGTCAGTTATAATATAATATATTATGGTTTTTTTATTTTCCTTTTAGTTAATATTGTAGATTAATTGGTAATAAAATCATCATGTAGGTATGGATATCATTAAAATATAATATTTATTTTTTTCAGCACAACTTAATGCACATCAATTTTTGGATGATTCTCAACTGTCTAAATTTCCTCACATCAGTCGCGTTTATCATACTTGCTGCATGGAGAATTGGAAAATTTGCAATATTTTTTACAGGCTTGATTGGATGCTGTAAGTATACTTAAGAGATAATAAATTTTCATATTAATCGACTAACGTATAATATGACCATGACGAGCTTGAATTAATATTTTGTAAGTACCTTTTTTTTCATTTGATTGCCTATAGTTGCAAAATCATATAAATTATACGTCGTCTATCAATTTTACATGGATGAGACTTCAACAGCCACAGTTAACGATAATCAAAACGTAAGTACTCAAAATGCATTCATAAACGATAATTTATTTAATATTAATAATTACACGTACATTACACCACCTCCCCCCCCCCAAATCTAAATTTCGAGATTTTTTTGTACCAATGATTAGTACTCAATTCATGTGAATTCCTAATTAGCTCTTTGTAATTCCTGCTCTAATAGATTTTCTGGAAAATCCATTTTTCCCTGGGTAGAACTGGGGTAACGTTATTCCAGTCCCACCCACCATCCAAATTTAACTTTTTGCAATTTTGTTTTAAACCAATAATTAGTACTCAATTCCTGTGAATTCCTGGCCAGCTTTTTATAATTTCTGCCCCACCCAGGGATTTTCCGGGAAATCTACCAAATTAGGAATTATAATAAACTGATCAGAGATTCACAGGAATTAAGTAGGTACTAATCATTGGTGCAACAAAAAAAATGCAAAATTCATATGGAGGAGGGTAATGTAAGTAATAATTATAAAGAAAGAAAATTTATTGAATTTATTTTCTTTGTGCAGGTATTGAACAATGGAGATCAGCCGCTACCTCAAAATCACGCAACTATAGAAATCAAAACAGAAACAAACATAGTGAATGATTACCACCACCCCACTTTGGACGTAAAAAATGTTACACAGACCGCTTAAATAGATATGACGATAAATCATTCTAAACTTTAAGATTTTAAAACTCATTGTGATGTACTTATAAGACCTTATATAATAGGTATGTATAATAATATGGCAGCCGCCAGCCAAAGATACTGTGGTCAGAATTATTATGTTACAATATTATATATTATATTAAATGCATTAATTATTGTATTTTGCATTGTGCATGGTTATTACAATTTAAATTTCAAAACAATTATAAACGACCAATATTATATCTCCAGTATTATAAATTATCATGTATTCAATTAAATATCTTGATATAGATAAGTACAAATTGTGATGGTTGAATGTATAAAAAAAAAAGCGTAAAATTTAATAAATACGATCGGTATAAGTATAGTATTTTAATTGTGTGATTATGTGAGAGTGTCAAAATTTGATTCCAAATGTATTCATAACTGAGAAAAATTATTGGAGAGAAGTGACATACTATATGTATAGTTATTTTATATAATATAAATAGGTATTATTAATGCCAGATAAATGTATATGACAATTATTATTTTCTCAATTAAAAAAAATGAACCATATAGTATAATATACCTACTATATGATGTAAGTAGTTTAGTAGTTGATGGAGTCGACTAATTTCAATAATTTACTAATATTATATATAACATGAGCGTTTTCGGATATTTAGTACCTATATTAGGTAGTTTACATTAAAAAGTGATTCTTTAATAACTTGGATGAATTAAATCGTCATGTATTTTGTGATATTGAACAACTACGAGATTGGAAAAAAATTATTTAGTTTTAACGGGCGAGTAACACAAAATACGGCAAAAATCATTTATAGGTAGAATATAATGGTACCTATTTAATTTCCTGCGATGTACACACTACTCATATGTCAAAGTTTAGTATTCATAATTATTACAAATTTTTAGTTTTAAAACAGTTCATTACTTATAATTATATATTTATATATAGTTAATTATTAAATTGTATATGAACTTGTTGAATACGAATAATTATAAATATCTGCTGCAGCAAGTTAATAATATAGTAATAACATTAATATTATATTATATTAGTAAATAATACAATTATTATTAATTATATTTATTTTAAAACAAAATATGTAAATCAAATGGATTAGAACAAGATATTTATAAATAGAAACAAATAAACATAATATACCTACATGAGAAAGGGAGCAACGTTAGTAATGTATATCAATTATATAATATATGATATAATCACATTAGAACCTATTATAATATTATATTATGTTTGGTATGTTTCAATTCAACATGAGAGAAGAAAACATAAATTAAATATTACTTATGATATCCGTCGGTCGTCACGATTTTCTGAAAAATCTTATTCGAAGTAAATATTTTTAAAAACTTTGATAGTATTATTAAACTTTGTGTGTTGTGAAAATACAAGACGTGCTAATTTAAATTGAAATTTCTGTTGAAATATCGTGAAAATATTCATGATATAAAGTTGTATATAAATTGAAATCTTCAAGAAAACGTGTAATATTTTTGGAGTCGATTGCTTGTACCGACCCTATATAAGGTATTTCACCGAACTATTTTTTCATTTTATTTTAACATACCGTGATATTATGGTGAATGACGTCGAAGATTCCACGATGGAGATAATTTAAGAAAAAAAAATATATATTATACCACTCCGCTCAGAATCTAAAAAAGGGATCTATTATAATATATTTAGTGACTTGTCTTCATATATAAAATATATGCACAACAGTTAATTTTGTTTTTCATTGAACTTAAGCTTTTATCTAATTAGACGGGTAATTAATTATTGATCGTGATGAAAAAATAAAAAATACAAATCAGAGTCGACCAGCAGGCATCCCAGTATTCGTATACACAATCAGGGTGAACCGCCTTTTTGTTGTTTAGGAAATGTAGGACACACGCTCGACGCTCAATACATTTTTTTCCTACATTTTTTTCCTACATTTTTTTCCCCGACACTTTCGTTTTTGATAGTGAAATGGTTTAACAAAAATAGTGATCATAATTTTAATTGAATAAAATTATTTCTACATTCTTACTTATCAATTGTGTTATAACATTATTCAATTGGATTACAATCGAAAACTTCCCACTCATTTATGAGTTGTTTTTTAATTTTCGATAGGTTGATAATCACCTAATTAAAAAAACTAAATGTTTATCGTGAAAAGATAAGTATTAGTGTCAATTTTATTTTTTTGATATCTATGATACAAATAATTTTGTTTTTAAATTCATTGTTTGTATGTATTGAATAAATCTTCTAGTAAACTTTATATTAAAAACATAAAAATTGTATTAATGATCTAAGTTTCTTTCTTATTATGGCGGACATATGAATTGTTGTTTCTTGTTTTTGTATTTACGTAGGTACCTAAAACTTACTTGTAATTTAATTTGAATTAGTATTTAAATGTGTTTACATATATATGCTTTTAATTTTTCTAAAATATATTTTTTACTTTATAAAAATCTTAAAATTTGAATGAGTACTTAGCGTTTAGATCTTCACAATAAAAATTTACCCATGAGTTCAAAATTTTATTTTCAGGCTAAAACATTTATATGATAAATTATTATATATTTTTAATATTTTTAATAATATTAATATAATGTTATATACTTCTGAGTATATTGGACTATTTTTAATGTATCTAAGAAAAAGAATTAATAACAATAATAATTATTATTACAAGTCTAAATCACAATTTTATTCTTGTGACGTTTGTGTTTCATTCGTTTTATGTAGTAGTTATGGCTTTACGAAGGATGCACGAGTGACCTATTTATTACATCATAATATATAAATATGTTGGACTGGAATGTTGAAGAAAAATCCAACCTTCTAGATAACTAGGATCGTCATTAAATATCCTACTGCACGGCTATAAAGCATCATTACAAGCGGAAAAGGACTTAGTAGGTACGGATAACTATAAATTTGTAATAGCAGGGACAAAAAAGATACGCTAATTGCAACTGTCAATTCTATAGAGAGACTGAATTTTTTTCCCTCGGCTGGAAAAACTCAACCGTCACCGTTCTCTTTGTGTATATTTACCGTAGACTTTTCCGAGACTTTTTCTGAACTAATCAAAAGTGTAAATCATTATTTATTTTTTTTACCCGGTCGCTAACTCCGGGATTGTATTTCAAAAATGACGACTCGCAGTTATAATAATAGCAATAATAATATATTATAATGGCACGCACACTTCCAACTGCGCAGCTGTCGCAGACTGACCGTCATTAGTGTTTAACGTACATTATGTGCATAAAACAGCGGGATAACACATTTTACATGGTTGTTATATTATGTATAATAATATATTATTATTAATTATTATTATTATTATTATTATTTATATACCCTCTTCCACCACTACTGCTGTTGTCATTCTCACCAGCTCGGCATAACATGTTTTACGTCTATTTATTTTTTCACATTTTTTTAGTTTCTAAATTTAAACACATGGTAAAGTCCAATATGGGACGTTATAATACTATAGACGTATAGGTGTCCCTCTACCACTATCGACGTAATGTTAGGTACTCCTCCTATCGGTATAATTTTTTTCTCTGCGTCTTGAAAGTGTTCCTTATAAATAATTTTCACCACCAAACTACGACACAACAATACATAACAGGTACCTACTTCTGATTTTGGTTTCGGCCGATATATCGTACCCGATTGACAATCCTCGTAGAACCCGTACCGCGTTCAATTCACCTGATAATATTATAGTCTAGGAACGGTGCAGTCTAATCTATGGCCAACAAAAAGACATTTTGGCGATATATTGTTGCTGCTTGTTGGGCCTGCCTCTATGTAGTCTGCTATTTTCAAAGGTATGGCAGCCCTAAGCATAACACGTTTTACGTTTTTTATTGTTTTCCTCATTTTTTAGTTTTTAAACGTTTCACCGGCCGTAACCAAAACACACGCACAGTCAAATCCTGCACGGGACATAATATTTTTATAGCCCTTCCTCTGACCACTTCTAATCATTATCGACGTAATTTTTGTCTTTGTACCCCGACAGAGTTCCGTAATAATTTAAACTGCCGCACTTCGACACAATACCTACTTTTAGTTGCTTTCGACTGACATACCTAATACTATCGTACTCGATTAACAATTCTCGCAAAAGCCGGCACCGTATGAGTTTAATAATATTAAAGTCCAATACTCTAATCGTCATTTTATACTGTCGGCCGATTGCATTGAAGTTAACCGACATACAAAACGAACACGCCGTAGGCCACAGCGGAGGTCCCTAAATTCAATTCAAACCGCACAGCAATAAAATTATATATGATTTTCGTCTTTAACGATGGCTATGCCGTATTATAATTATTTTAATATAAAACAATATGTTATGTGCTAATGGGCTTGTTCTGTGTAATCGTGTAATTCGCATGACGGCTGCTGTGTTTTCGATGCAATTAATGGGACTTTTAAAAACAGAAATCTGCGTTATAAAATTACGATTCGTACTCGTCGTGTGTATAACGATTTTAACATCCCGATTATATTATTCAATATCGTTTAAGCCTGCAGATTGCACAATTAGAAAGAATAAATTTAAAAAAACAATAAGCAGAAAAAAATACTTTTTTATTATTTATACATTTTATTTATTATGAACAGACAATTTGTCGAATACAGTTGGAAATAAACAGGTTGATTACTGCAATATTTAAAACACAATGCGTTTATCATTTTTTTTTGATAAAATGGTTCAACTAAAAAAGTTAGCTTATATTATATAAACTTAGAGGTAGAAAAGTAAAAATAATACAAGTATATACTATATAGGCTTAATACGGCGTAGATACGATTTTTTTCTGGGGGTGGGGGGGTTAAAATATATTTATGACACAAATCACAAGTTATTAGTTAAACTAAACGTATTAGTATTATATTAAGTATCACAGAAGATAAAATACCAATATAAAAAGTTTTTGAAATATTATTATGTATTATTTTATATATCAGTTAAATTTTCTCGTTAATCGTTATCGCCATTTATCAATAATTTATGTAACAAAAATAAAATCATCCATCATTTACTACTATTCTTGTGTTTAGTTTATTAACAACTTCTAAGTAGTATTTGCATTTAAAATGTAGTGACAAATACATGACACGATACGTTTTATACTAGGTCATTACAAACAATAAAATAGTTGGCTGGCCAAAAAAAAATAAGCTTTTTTCCAAGATATTAATAAAAAAAATAAAACGATATTTTAATTTAAAATGTTAATATCTATAGCTATCTTTGGTGGGACTAAGAATTATGACATAGGGAGAGGGGTTAAATTCACATTGAGGGATTAGCCCCCCCCAAGTTCGCCCAGTCACTCCTATATTAAAGCTCTAATATTATTCAACTAATTCCTATTAGTCAGCTAGTTATGTTGTAGTTGTTGTACAGCTCATTTCACCAAGTAATACTATTTGTCTAGATGTTAGTGTTAGGCAGTGTTGTTATATCAGTTTCTTACTATTATGTAATACGTGTATGAAATATTCAAAACATGTAATCTTATCTCATCACTATTTCTTGACAAATAAACTGATTCTGTGAGGATATGAAATTCTGTGAAAGCAAATCACTTCTTCTCTAATGTATAGAAACTATATACCTATTTGAACGACATTTACAAAGTAGATTGGTAACGTCACTTTACATATTATTTCACGATGTGCCTGTATTGTTAATATTTGCTTGTCAAAAGAGAAGTTTGATATTATCATCTTGAAAATATTAGGTCTTGTAAATTGCATTATTTACACTATATATTTTGATTACAAATACCTATCAAAAATAAGAAGCTTTTCCAACTTTTTACTATGACAGTGTTCTTTATTATTGCTATTATTATTTTTTTTTTGAAAATTTCATTGAATATTAATTATAATATTGTTATATAGGTATATAATTTGTTAAGGAAAAAATATTTTATGGAGCTAAATGTTTCTCTTTAAAAGTTCAGTAGTTATTAACAACATCAACCCACACAATACATTGTGAGGGAAGTTACATATTAATGTACTCGCACTTACCAATATAAATTATAAAATTTAATTTGGCGTGGTTTGCTTGCTGCAATTATTCATACAACGTGATTGAGTATACGCATTACCCGCTGTCATTAGTTCTCGGATGGTTATTAAGCTAATCAGGTTCTAAGGGGTAAGAATCTTGCCAAACATACACGTGTTCTAAACCAACCATACTCTACAAAACTGTTAAAAATAATTAATAAAAATATCCACTCAATGGCTTATGTTGTACGGGTTAATTAATAAAAAAAAAAGTAATAAAATATATTACACAGTGAATCTTCTTCAGATAAATTAAAGAAAAAAAATAATTAGTATAATAGATTCCAAAGTAAACAGATTTATAAAACATTAAAATCCTTTTTGAAAATTAAAATCTTATCATCGATCCTATCGGTATGAAGTGATAACAATTTATATAAATTTAGCATAAATATTTTTTATCCAACTAGAACTTCTTCAGATGGCACGTTTCAATTCCCTTCGTAAGATGTAAAACATTTCACTATATAATAACTGCAGTTACGATACCTCATAATAAATTCACCATTGCTACATTTTTGTTTTATCAGCTTAGCGGTCCTTTCCATCCATGAACTCACTACATTAAAAATACTTATTTTTCACTTAAAATTTACATTACGAAATTGTATGAAATAATTATTTCGGAACCTTTCATTTTGTTCTTTTGATCCGAGATTATGATTTATATAAATCTTACTCATTCGTCAAACACTCTTATTCCATTATTTCTCACACCTTATAATTAATGTACCGAGTGATTCACGTGCAAGCATGTCATTATTTTTCCTGTACCTAACAATGGATTGTTTATTCATGATCTGGTTTTTGGAATTCTTAAACATAATATACCAAAAACCATATTTTGTTAAGAATATGTGTGTTGCGATTTCAACTTTTTTGCTTAAACGCGGAACAGTTTTTCCGCCAAACTCGGCTCGCTACAAGCCACGATGGTGGGCGCAGAAACGAACAAATGGATTTGTTACCTCCTCTGTCGTTCCACCACAGAAAGTTCACTAGTGGTTGTGCCGTCGGCCGTATCATGGGCCACCCCCCCCCCCCACTCTACGGTTGAACAGAACGAAACTTCGCGTTCGTTTACCGTCTGTGTATACCACCGTGAAAACCTCATGATGTGAACTAGAGATTTGTATTTTTGTCGTTGCTGCAGTGCTCCAACGTTAGAATTGACTCCTATAAGCGAGATATCGAATATCGAGTTTATGTTTTCCGTTTTAATTACGGTGAACCGCAACGCAGCGTTGCGCAACGTTTCGTGTGATCACGAGTTAAAATTTCGTATGTGTCATTCGTGTGATCAGTGGACATGCTTAATTTTTCAGACATTTATTCGTCGACTGTTGTGCGGGTCATAGCGTGCGGTTTTGGTCATCGTCGAAGTACATGGTATGCTGGAAGTGTCCTCGACTTGCGTGACAATGGTATATACACGCTATCGTCGAGTATTGGTTTCCTCTCGCCCACCGTAGTGCATTAGAGGCAAAACGATACTTGTCCGCTGTCGCCCTTTTCAGCGAGGTGCCACCACAGCAAGCAGTAAGCTGTTGTCGTTACCGTCCAGGTCGTACGTTATTTATAAAGGCCTCACGTCAAACTCTAGCAGTGTTACGCTCCATTCTATTTAGTTAAACCACTGATTTGAAAATAAATGGTTAAACTATAGAAATCCTTATAAGTTATGTTATTATGACTAGATAATTAACTCGTTTGACATTTAACTTTATGTAAAACTAAATTATTATCAGAATAATATTCCATTTTTAGTTTAAAAACCTGTGTTGTTGAATCCTTAATAAACTATCCAAAAAATACCGAATGGTATTTTACCCGAAAATCCAAAAACCCGAAACCTTTTTTCCCGAGGGTTATTGTGGTCCCGAAATAAAAAATTTCAAAATTTAATTAATAGCATATTGTCGCGGGCGGGCGATTGTAAACTCTATCCCGGGTTTAGTCCAATACTACCTGACGGGAACATGTAAACTCTCCCGGGTCTAGTTCAGTACTACCTGAAGAAAACATGTAAACTCTCCCGGGTCTACTTTAGTACTACTAAGCTAGCTGGGGCGCATGGGGTATTATTCGTTTTACACAGTTAGAATTGATTGAGCCATTATAGTCGATATCGTTTTAAATATTTAAATTAAAAATACCCTAACGGTAATTAAATATTTAAATGACAAATACAGGTTAACAGAAGATAAATACAGATTAAATACGGTAATACAATTCATAATAAAAATTATAATCACAATCTCTACCAATTGATAGAGTAGCAATAACATTTAAAATAACTCGGGAGAGTTCGCACATTTCTTTCAGGTAAACATAATATTGACCCGGGAGAGTTTACACATTTCTTTCGGGTAAACATAATATTTACCATCGGGAAAGTTTACTAGTTTTAAAAATCGGGAGAGTTTACCACCGCCCGGGCCGACATGTGCGGCGATAAAGATTGTATTTATGAAAAGGTACATGGACATTCATCTGATTTGTATTTTTACGCTATTTTACACCGATATCATAATTACATTGTAATCGTAGTCGCGTACTCGCGTTATTCGCGTACTATCGGCAGTCGTTCTACTTCCATCTTCGAACTAGTGAGTTTTATTTTTATTTTACCGATTACCATTATGGCTGAAATTAAAATTTTGGGTGAAACAAAATTAATTTACGGTGGTTTTATTTACGTGCGTTCTAAATTACCAGTCAACGGAAAAACATAGGTACTGGGAATGTCAAAAATTACGTAGGAAAGAGTGCAAAACAAGAATTATTATTATAAAAAAGATTTAGGATATACGGGCTTTCGGAAAAAAATACCGTTCGAGAAAAAGTTTATTCAGAAATTTCGAATCGGGAAAAATACCGGTAACCAGATTTTCAAAATAATCGGTTGCTATTTCAAATAATGATGAAAAGAATTCTGTTAAAAAAAAATTGTTCGGTGTATCTGATAAATAATAATAATATATAATGCGTCCCGTGTCGTTTTTCACATTAATTCTGCAACCGTGGTATAATATAATATATGAGTATATGATGAATCGGCGTTGTCTGCCCATATATATACACAATAAGCAAATGTATCACAGCTACAAATTTACAATCGTTGTAGATACATTCGATAAGTTCACAAAAGTAGTGCGTTATCCCTCTGACAGTTTTTATTAAGCGTTTATATAGTAAAACTACTACGGTTACTGTCTGTACGACGCTACCGTTTATTGATGGGTATTCCCGAGAGAGTGAACCTTCGAAAAAATAAATCGGATCGTACATCTACACGACTGTACAGTATAATATAACTAACGAATATAACGACACGTTGATAATTGCCCGTTGAGATTGAGAGAAATAGAGTAACGCGAAAGAGATTGATTGTAAATCATTTTTCGATCGTCAATATAAACTGGTATAGGTATAGTATATACTATATTATACTAGGATTTTGACATGTATGTTTCGAATTCTGAGAGAGGTCAAAATTGAAAATTTCCCGAGGAAAATAATTAAGAACTACACAAAACCATTTTTTGACAAAATTAGTTTCGTTTTTGTTTTTTTTTCTCAAAAACGAATATCCGTAAACACTGCATTTTCACCACAAGTTTATTTTAGTGTGGTCGTTTGTTTTATTTATTTTTCGCTTCCGTATATTATGATAACATTTTAAAATATTTTGAAACTTTTGAGCTATATTTATATAGACATTTAAATCAAAATTGTTATTGTCTTGGAGGCTTAACTCCAGTTGTTGCCTGTTGGTTTTAATCGCCAATGTTTTACGAGAAGCAGCCGTATATTGCGATCTTTAAACGTAATGATGCCAACATTATTCCCTCGGCGGCAAAATGTAGTCGAACTTTGGACGCTGGTATTGGCCGGTGATGGCAGCAAAGTCTACGCCAATTAAAATACAAAGCCTCCTGAAGAAATGAGAAGAAAGGAAGGTATATCCCTACAATTGTGTATTAGAAACGTGTTGGATATACAACAGCCATCTACGGCTGTACACATTTAAATTTGTACATTAAAAGTCAAAATATGTATGCTGTATAAGTTTAGGAAAATGTCACAAATTTATGGATTTTTAAAGTGTGTTAGGTACTACGGAATATTTCATGATTAGGTGCATAATTATTTGTTTCATGCATAATTCTAATATATATACATTTATAAAACACTTGTTGATTCAATCGACTAGTACTTAAAAAAACACAATTAAACGCACGGCGCGATAATTCTATAAAAATGTATTTAGTTGAAATTCATATCTGTTAGCTTTAAAAATTCATTACAACGTGCTATCATAATATTTTGAATAAATTAAGAATGAAAACAAGATTTAATGTAATCCTGCATAATAGTATATGTATATTCTCCTTATTTTTGACAGAACAACTTTTGCTATAAAAATTGAACATTTAGAGATGCGTGCTGATGGTACAAATGAAATGTTATCTAAATTGTTTTCAAATATATAACACGATACAATGTCAAAAAAAAAAAAATTATTCAACCAATAACCACGGTATAATATATATTTAACCTGGTACAATTTGGCAGTGCGCAGATTTTTCCAGACAACTGTGCAGTGCTCCATTATATTTTTATAATACTATACCTGCAAGGCTACAACTAAACACTAAATATTTTTAATTCGATATTTGTCTGATGCATATTTTTAACAATAGCACTTTGAAATAACATGTTTGATTTTTTTACAGATCAAAAGCTCCCTTAAAAACCCTTTACCATATATAACGCGGGCAAACGGCGTTGGCTTTTTGTATTCGTATATCTATTTATCTATATTTTACATGAGTTATCGGATTCACTATACATACTATACATACTACACTACTCAATAACTATATACATTCGTTACAATTTTTTTTATGTGTGAGTATGGTTTTAAACGTACACGTATACCATTGCAATGTTTTTAAAACGGCTGTTTAGCCGTAGAATAAAAATATTATTATCGATCAAATTTTTTGTTGTACATATAAATAATAATAATTCATTGTTTTACACAATGTAAAACGATCCTATCGCTATTATAATGGATGCATGATGATGATTCGGACTCGAATTTTTATTTTTTATTTTTACTAAACAAAATATACCCTTGGCCGAATGTTTTTAATACCACATATTTTATTTGTTAATTTATACATAGGTATCCTTTGCACAATTTATAATTTAATTTCCTTTTCAAAAATCCTATTTGTTATTACACACGACTATACGAAATGATAATATTATAGTTATGTAGGTCCGGTAGGAGGATTGCCTGTCTCGATTTTATTTAACCACGCGCGGGAAACTCCTTGATGTCTGGTAATATAGCTATTGCTATATCTTATAAATAAATCCTTGGTACGTCATATTAAATATAATATAAACTTAATGTTTTTGAATTTTAAAAATCAAAGTTTAGAATAATATACTGACACAAAATGTGAAAGCACTGTCTTTGTTGTGAAGTGTGCTTGGTGAAATTACTGTGAAACAATAATCGACTGTCATAAACACACCGAACGGCGTGTAGAACGCTACGATGGTCGATTGCGCATTACTATTGTTAATTTTGACCTTTTTTGTAAGACATTTCGATCGTTCTATTTTTAGGTAATACATCGTTTACGCATCGACTGTTTTAATAGGTCATACATAATTTGCGCATCAATATTATTTAATAATATAAATGAAAAAAAAAGGTGTACCTGCAAAACCACAATAGTTGTTTTCTAACTTTGGTCTTAAAATCTGCTCATTTCTTAATTTACTCATCTATAATGTTAAATATTTTCAAATATCATATGGGTATAATGAGACATCACAATGTACCAAGTATGCAAATGTAATTTTGTAGATTTACATGTTCGAGATTTTTTTGATTTTTTTTTCGAGAAAATTTGAACTTTAAATGTTTATGTGAGTTTATTATTTTAAGTTAAAATTATTTATTATCTATATAATAGTGTACAATGTACATCTGTAATACCATTCTATTGTTCGGAATATTGACGTGCATTTGATGTACGATAATTTGATGCAGTTAAACAGACGATATACGTAAAAGACGTAAAAGTAGTTTAAAAGATGCAATACCGGATGATGTGTATAAAAGTGAGCAACGCGTTCGATTATGACCTGATCCGGAAGCAACACTCGATCTGCGCAAAACGCCCCACGCGGTCGGACAAGGCGTTGCGCAGTCCTTACCTTTTATTGCCAGGCAAATAATAGCGACGTAATGCCTTGCGGAGATACGTGACTGCAGGTTACGTAGTTCGGTGGTAAGTCGCTCACTCACCTAGGTTAGGTTAACCTAACCTCCTTCACCTAACCCACCGACAGTATATTATGCAGAGCGAAAACCATAATATAGAGAGTATCAGTTATTCAGGGATCCGCGTTTTGTTATTTATTTTTTTGTCATCGTCACCATCACCGCTGCGGTCTCGTCACATAAAATTACGTACCATAACCACCCGGCGGATATCATCACTCTCGAAGCCACGGCACCTTTTTTGATACGTTTGTTTATCGGAACGGTCGGCGATAATAATATTTTGCAGTGGTGAGATAATAATATATTATGAACAGTGGCCCACAACTGGTTGTATCAACATCTGCACCAATAACTGTGTCGTCGCGTAACCTCCGTTGTTTATCGTGTACTATAATGTTCATTGTTTCTTAATGTGTTTTACATACATTTCATAATTTTATTAAACATTTTAGAGACACGGCCACTATTTGAGCCACGTTGAAGCACGTTTAAAAATTATAAAAATTTGGTCGATAATTTTCGAGCCACGTGATTATTACGCTAATAAAATTACTTTTTGATATAACTGTTGACGCATGTCGTATTTTTTTATAATTAGGTAATAATAGTTATTATACGACGTACCTACTTGAGTTATTATTAACATCTGGGTAACGAATGGGTGATGACACAATAAAATATACTGACAAATAATTTAACCAGAACCTTTTAGGTGTATAACTATTTTCTGTACACTTCTTAGTGTAGTGGTTCCCAACCGTTTTAACTGGCGGTGCCCTTTTGTTTGTACACATTTTGTTATGTGCCCTTCTGTGAATATCACGAGGAACGTGATAAAAATAAACGTTAGTTTTCATACACAACTGATTTCAATAATTCCATTGAACATATTATTATTAATAAATTATAATTTTATAGTTCAAAGTAAAAAGAAAAAATATTGCTTTAATAGTGAAAAGCTAATAATAATAATAATAATAATCAATGAGATATTTGAGGCTTAATATATAATTTAATAAATGTTTTCATTCTCGGATGAGCCATGATGCTCTTTAAATGAGCTCGCGGTACCCTAAGGGCACAGGTACCACGGTGCACAGGTTAGGAACCGCTGTCTTAGTGTATTGTATAAATATTGCACAACAATTAATACAATAATACTATATTAAACACTAATTGAGAGTCCATTAGATAATAACATTAATTAAACAAATAGGTATAAGAACGTACCAGATTAGTGATAGCAATACAATAAAAAAAATCTTCGCCCAGTCATTTGCTTGACATAATGACATACCTGCTAAAGGACTTACGTCGTGGCGCCGCTGGCGTAATTACTAATTATTAGGAATTGAATCTGGGATTGGATATGTTTTACTATCGTGTATTAAAAGTAGGTATTTAAATCTGAAATTTAATCGCATGTGCCTATTTTACATGTTGATTTTTGTATAAATTGAACAAGTTATATCAATATGGCAAGTAAATAAATCTAATATGATCTAAACCTATTAATAAAAAAAAAATAATAACGTATGGAATTAATCGTTTTTCTATATATAAAAAGATTAGTTCTGTCTGTAAAAGTATTTTATTATCCATTGAAATATATATTATCGTTTAGGTTCATCAAATTTATATTAGAATGAAGAACGAAATTATAAATAAAAAATATAGCGCATTTTTAAATGAATTATGCAGAAATTGTATGCATAAAAATATTATTCATATTTAGAGCATTAAAATCACAAGCTTTAGTGTTGTATAATTTGCAAAAATAATAATCATTATCAATATTAACAATTTTAATTTATTCTGTATTTATTCTAAGAAGGCATAAGATTTAGGCGATTAAAAATGATATCAGATATAGTAAATTTTTACCTGTTATCTTTTAACTATGATAATAGGTTGTCCAACTGAACAGTTTGTGTAGCCGTGAAGGCGGTATGCAACATAACATTGTTTCTATTTATCGAATTGTAAAATATATAAGATAATGCATTAATGCGTCTAAACGTGTTTCAGAATAATTAACGACTTATAAATGAATTATTTAAATAAATGACTCATTTGTTAAGAGTATTATAATGAGAGTAGATCTATAATTTCTGACTGAAATATTGGTTTCTATTAAATTCTACTAATAATTACGAGCCATATACATTTCCTATAATATTTAAAATCGACAACTATGCGATTTTTATTTTTATTTTTTTTAATTTGCGTTTTATTAAAAAATAATTATAGCAAAGCAATTATAAAATAAATATGTATCAAAAAAGAAAACAGAAAAAAAATTAACAGACAATGTAATTAAAAATTAGCGTTAAATGAGGAAGCCAGCGGTATGAATTCGATAAGAAAACGGATGATAGGGATGTAACGGGAGTTGAGAAGAAGATTAGAATCGGGAGAAATATAGCCTAAAGAAGAAAGAAAAGAGAAAAGGAGTTGTCTATTAGTTATGAGAGAAGGGCAATTGAAAAGGATGTGATCAAGATCGCATATCGATTCGTCGTGATGTTTTAATTAAAAAAAAAAAATGTTTGTTTAATAAATAATAAATGGGAGTTTTATGAAAATAAATTTATCGTACGAGTACAACTTTAAGTGCTTAATCCCTCCCACCAAATGTTTATTCTGTGTAAGCGTCCTGGTACCTACCGAAGTATACCATTTCTGATGTGACTCTTCCTAACCTAACCCGACTAAATCGACACGTACCTGTATAGACGTGTAGGCAGCGTAGCCAGGGCCTGATTTAGGGGAGGGTCCACAAAATGAGGGCCTCATCTCAGTTGGATTTGTTTACATATAAAACACGATAATATAATATTTTCAAAATAAATTTAAATCATAATTTCAATAAAAATGTTTAATCGTTAATACTGTCATAAATATATAAATAAATCTTATTATTAATATACTTATGTATTATAAATTCATAAAAACAAGTTGCGAGTTTACAAATATAAATTTAAAATCGAATATTATGGACATGTAGCGTGTAGAGCATAGGATAATCCCGATGGAATATTCGTAATTTGGTATAGTTTTAAATATTGATAAAAAAAAACAGTTATAAATAAACACATACAACTTGTATAGCAAGCCGCCTAGCCGCTGCTGTAGATAAATACAACAATACGTACCGATTAAATTTTAAATAAAAATATGCGATAACCGATAACGTAGATAAAGATTTCAATTGTACATTGATATCTGGGCGATCTGGCGCAGTAGACGTGTACAGTGTACACTCTTCAACCACACAAATATATTTTGGTGCAATATTTTGATCGTGATATTTATCCAGGTTAGTTTAATGTATTATTATTTATTATGTTGTATAATATTATTATTAAGTAAAGACTTGAAAATATAGTCTAAGACTCTCCAGAACTTCCTGTTTCCAATGATTACAATTTTTTTACCGCAAATACGCGAAAAAAGTTAGAAATTCACACAAGAAAAATTAAATTTTGACAATTTTTCGTCAATATTAGTTATTTAATTGTTATATTTAAAATAATAATTCTACCAGATAGAAACATATACTGAATACTTAAATGTTTATTTAGTAAATATTCTAAGTAATTTCGAATCGATCTAATATTTTAATGCAATTTGTGCTTCGTATTTTATTTTATTTGAACATTATTAAATTCTATAAAGTTTCTGTCGTTATCGGATTGAGATGCAGTTTATTATGAAAACGTTACACGTTAAACGTAATTATTTTATAGTATTGAAATATTTAATAAATTTAAAGATGATTTTTAAATAAACTGCTAAAAAATTATTACTAAAAAAATATAAATAAAATAAATTCACTTAAAAAATATATTAAAAATATGTAATCGAAAAAGAATATATACTTCTGTAAGGGTGGGCCGAGGGCCCCACATTTCTAAATCCAGCCCTGAGCGTAGCTAATGATGATCAAAACAAAACCAAGACCAAGACTATTGTCAATCAAAATCTTGGTATAAATCTATAGATATTGCGCAAGACTTTTTACTTTCGCAAAATGTATAAAAAAAATATTAAATACCTGTTTTAGCTATAATATGTATGTTTTTTTCCTGCGACTCGATATAAGACGAAACATAATTCCGATATTATATATATATATATATATATATATATATATAATATCCGTTTAGTATCTTAAAGTGTCGGAACTCTCAAGTATGATATCGTGTACAACTGTAAATAACTTTGATACATTACAAAATGTCATAATTTTAATGTAAATATATGTTATTTACTAAGGAGCCGGTGGTCAATAACAATCAGATATGGTTATAGACTTATAGAGGGGAATCGGTTTCCTTTTTTCTGTCTAACAACACAACCGACGACAGAACGATATCGTGGTAATGTAGTATAAAAAAAATCACCAATAACGACGTAGCGTCACAACAGAAAACCACACTGGATTACGGATATATAAAAGCATGATAAAGTAGGCGCACTTCACGTCTCCGCAGTACACGTACAGAGGCGACGGCAGGCGAGTCAATTTCCGGTATGCGGTAGGCGACGGAACAGTAACGCACGACGAACAGCCTACGAAGATCATCGTAAAACGACGAACATACTGTGCTCGCGATTAATTTCCGGGACGATGCGAAGAAGACGCTAGTTGCGGTGGCACGTACAGACACACAACAAAAGAACGTCTAAATCAAAATGTTTTGTCGTCCCAGTGTCTGCGACAGGAATCTTAATAATTAGTGATGTACGGCGTACGTTCAAATGGTATTTGGCGATTGTGTGAACAGCGAGCAAATACATAAAATTGTTATGTTCCTGACGAAAACGGACAGCTTTCGGACAGTGCAACAGTAATGCTAATAAACATTAATCGATAATAAAAATAAATTGTCATACGGCATACAGGTAAACAGAAACAATGGCCAAAAAAAGCCTAAAGGCTAAACGTGCTTAGACGAGGTTTGCCTGAGGCTGGAAATCATGTCGATATTATGTATTAGGCATAATATTATTATATAGTCGAAGGTGACAGCACGACGGAAGTGGAATACCATATCCATATGACGTATAACGACTGTACGATGGCATGACGCACTGTTTATAAATAGTAATTATAATTTCTACAGCCTCACCAGTCACCGGGCATTGCACTTTCTAAATATTATTATATAGCAAGCTGACAAAAAATGCATGTATTTTAAATTAAAAAAAGTAAGTATTAATTGTAATGAAAAAATATTTTTATTTACATGCTATTTTTTCTGGACGCTCTGTTATATAAAATATTATTTTTTTTTATTTACGGAATAACGTATATAGATTCAAAATGTAAAATCATAAAAAATAAGTTTCTTGTAAAAACTAAAATATGTAACACTTATATAAAAAAAGTGGTATACTTAAACCAAGGTTGCGGTATAATATGTAAACAATAATTAAAGCACTATGCGTTGAAGATAAAAAATGTATCCAATCAAACTTCTGATAAAAAATCTATAACACCATTCTACTGAAATATTATAATATACGATCGGCGAATGTCACTTCCACATACCCTATATTATATACCGGCTGCAGTAAACGACCTTTTGTTGCTCGTAAACAAACAGTATTTACCTTTCGCTGTTACATCGATCGGAACCGGAAATCACAGCGGTCGTCCAATAAAAGTCTATATTTTATCTCACACTAAACGGCACCGGATCCACTGAATGCTATTTATTTATTTTTGTTGTTGTTTAAAAACCATGCTGGTTCGAAATCTTAAACGATTTTTGTATAGCACTATGACAATACTTGTTGGAGCGATTTAATGAATTTTATTCCTCACAGACGACGTGAAACAATGTGGCGAAGAAACCTTTTCAATTCGGCAAACTGATCACAGAACTCAACACAGCAGAAGGAAAAAACGCACGGTATTCGCGTATTCAATATTAATAAAATATGTCACCGATTTAAGCACTATCTATCCTGCACTTTTTCCATTGCAGGAATGCCATAATATAATAGTAGTGCAACTAGGTATAAAATCTGGAGAGAGAAGTCTTATAACTCCTTAAGTTTGAGCTAAAAAAAACAGTAGCGCAAGTATTTAAAAAATCTAAAATCTAAACAGTAGCTCATCAAGCTTGGGATAAGGATCATATTTTAGAATTTCCAAGTGGCGTTCTAGGATTTATTAGGGGAAAAAATTCAATTATAGGGAAAATTTAAACACCTAAACCCCCATTGGTTACGCCACTTAAGTTTCCAAATATATAAAGGTCACTGCAGTGTCGTAGTTATAAAATTATCTAAACATTCATAATTATCTATATACCTATGTTACAAAATCTACAGGTTTTTAGGTTTTATTTTAAATATGCAAGTTGCAGTGTAGATAATTTAAATTATTAATAGTAAAATATAAATATAGTTTTAAAATTATTTTTCTTTCTATATATTTTCAAATGTCTTAATAATTTCTTAAAAATCGACATTATTAATTTAGTGTTCTATTATATTTAATTTCAACTATACTATAATGATTAATTCGAGTAGCTGAATAGATATCTATTTTTCACAACGATGTTCCAAATAGATTGTTCACAAAAAAAAAAAAAAAAAAAACAATTAAGTAATAAATTCAAAATATATTTACATAGAACAGTAAATTTACTTTAAAATCTGGGGCATAATGTCACAACAGACGTAGAGGCTTATTATAAATTAGATCTTCCCCAAGTTTGTCCTGATTTCACTGATAGATATAATGGACATATAACTTATAATATTGTATCGACAATGAATCCGAGCCATGTGGCGTACGATTTATAATACGACTGCAATAATTATATTTTAGTAGGTATGTATATTATTGTGATTCATGGTATATGATAATGCTATGCGGTGTGCAATATTTTATCAGAGTTTTTGCAATAAACTTATACTTTGACTTTTCATTTGGATTTTTTAATATTTGTTGAGACTTTTTTTCAAGTTTTTAAATCATTACACAGTTCGTTATTTTCTTAATAAATAATAATCATACAATTTATACCTTAATCATTTTTGAGTTTCAAATAGTTTAAACTTTCAACCAAAAAAAATTGCATTCTACTTTTAGTTTCTTTTGTTTTACGGTTTATTTATTACTATGGTTAGAAACTTATGAATGTAAACAAAGACGCAACAAACTGTAATCAGATTATAACACTACCCATTTAAAAGGATACCATTAATTTTAATAACTTTAGACACTTGTTAAAATAAATCAAGTTTTATAACTTTATTTTTACAATAGGTAACTACATTTTAAAATTGTATTAAGTTTTGTGATGATTAAGCCTAAATCTACTCAATCGTGTATTATGTCAATATTGAAATAATTGTTATACATGAGTTAATCTCTTGTTAATTAATTTGGAAAATCACACTTAGGTATGAATAAATACATTCATTCAATAGTACAATAATGTATATAATATATCTAACGCATCCAACGATAAGGATATTCAATTTGATTTCGGTTTTACTTGGTTAGTTAAAAATGTACCTATGTTTATAATATTTGTTGATAAAATTGAATATGATTTCAAAATATAATAAATAATAATATAGTTATGCGAAGTATGAAACAAAACAGAAAACCTTTTTATCAATGTTATATTTCCTTGAACATATAACATTTTAGTGATACTTTACGAAATAATTCCACTTTTATATTATAATATTATAATACAATATAGGTACATGGATATTATGCATGGATTAAAATGACATATATCCCGGGGAACTATGTGTTCCTATATAATGAAAGGTATTCATCAAAATTTAAATACCTATAGTTATTGATAAAACATAATGTATTCGATAATTAGGCTATAACATAAGTATAATACGCAGAATTCCTACTTTATTGTCAGAAAAATGTCAATTTCACGAAATCACTATTTTCAGGATAACAATTTTGCTAAAAAATTTACGTACCTATAGGTATTTAATCGGTAAAAACTATTCGCTGATTTCAATGCACTATATAAATTTAAACTTAATAACGTCGGTTTAAAAAGATAGTCATTTTTAGTGGTTAATTCGTTTATAAACAGTATAAGCGGTAAGAACCACGTTTGAAGAACACTAATAATATTATTAATTTATTTTGGTTAAATAAAAATGTTTTAATAAAATTTTTAACCAACAGTTTTATTGTGGTTGTTAGTCGGTGCGTCTGGCATTTACAGTACTGAAAAAGTGTATTGCAATGACAGAAATTAAACGTTCAGAAAATAATATTTTATCATTGTCATTTTCCTAACATCGTTTAAAACATCGTGATTTAAAATATTACATTATTATTATTAAATTATGCCTTCACGTTAGCTGCCACTGAACTACTGATAAAATAAATAACTAGGCTGCACCTACAAAGTTCAAATAATAAACATTTCAGTTTTTTATATGCCAACACTAATTACTATTTAATTACTAGATTGTACTATAGAATTTTTTACAATACAATCAAGTATAATATAATAATTTCATAATGCGAAATATTATACAAAATACAAAATCATGTTAGCAATATCTACTCCAACATTATATTTCCAAGAACATATTTTGTTAATATATTTTGTTCTGACATGATATTATTGATGAATTAAAAATGACATGGAAAACAGAACTTTGAAAGTGTATTTATTCGCGTTCCACTTAATATAATATTTGATATTCCATTATTCGATATACCTATACCTATCATGCCGAATTCATGAAATTTCTTATTCATGTGATTGCAAAAAAAGTGGATGATTTCTTTAATCTTCAAGATTTGCTAAGTACGTTTAACTAGCAATTTCGCTAAAAAATTCACGGAATCCGGAGAATTGTTTGCCGATTTCCCGAATTTGACAATTTTTTTCCTGTCGAATTTATAAATTTGACAACCTATAATTGCATTATGCTACTTTTTAGTTTATAATTATGATAGGCACAGGCTTAAGATTATTAAAAAGATAAGTTGATATACGTTAAAAGATATCGAGAAATGTTTAACACCAAAATCTTTATTTTTAGTTTATCCATAATCGCTTATAATCAATACTTTTGACCTTTAGGTTTAATCATGTAAAGTATTAAGTATATCGGTTAAATTAACGTGTACTTGAACCTTTTAACTCGAAATTGACACTCGACAATACTACAAACTTTTTCCAAGTCTCTAGAATTTCCTATTTTTGAATTAGCATTGGATAATTCGAATTCTTGGATAACTCAAACTTTTTGGTCGATCCTTCAATTTCAAGATAACCAAGTTATACTATATTTAAAACCAATGCTGTTACTTATAAAATCTACTATAATAGTCTATAGCTATACCGATCTGACTTTTTCTGGAGAAAATTACTTATTTAGATTATTAGCTAACTATAAACTGTACTTACTATACATATATAACATATTTATAACTTATTTTGTTACAGTTTAGATGTCTGACAGCTGTTTCTATTATTTTTTTAAAAATATTTTATGGAATATATACGAGAATATGCACCTGTGACGGACCTCACAACAATATAACAATATGGAGCGTTGACATCACTTGACACTGACGAAAACGTACGTTCGTCTTGAATTTTGGGTATACGCGTAGGTATAATGTATATGTGATCGTCATTCGCCAGAGTTTAAAATCCATTAACGATTAATTTATTTTAAAACGTTTCAGTCATCAGACGGTAACGCATATACATATAGTAATGTAGCTACGTAATATATTTCTATATATTACTATTATTTTGTCTTTATCGTCATCTCGTTGCTTCCATATCCCATTTACCACGGATAAATCATTGTTTTAAACTTCGTTATGCACGTGCATGGATCCAAAAAAAAACTCATTTAAAATAAATGCACCCTTTATTTTTGCTTAAATTAATTTATTGCTACGAAAGCCTTCCGACGACTTGTACTTACAAAATAATATCAATGTGATATTTTTATCATTTGAAACTTATATGTGTTGAGTTTAATATGAAACTTTTAACTAAGATATTATCAGAACAGTATCGTTGTGATAAATACGTACATTTCACACTCACGAAAACATACTTTGTCTTGTATTTCGTATATACACATAACACATATAATATTATAATAATATGTGTGATCGCCACTCTTCAAAGTTTAAAATTAAAGATTAAATTATTTTAAAATTATTCAGCGAGTAATACGAATAGCAATGTAGCTAGGTAATACATATTAATACATAATTACATAATAATAATAATAATATTATTATGCCACCTGTTAATAGTATACCTAATATAATATAATATATGTCAAAATGTCTGACATCGAATATTTGTCGTCATATTTTACGGTTGTAGCTCTTACAAGTATTACAATACATCCTTAGTGGCTTGGTGACTGGTGAGGCGCGGTTGTACGCTCAATCTGCGGAAACGCACTGAGCGAACGTACCGGCCGCAATTGCTAGCTCCCGGATGGGTGACCACCCGCGATTTTTAGCAACATATCCTTGCCACACATACACAAACCCGTGTTACAACCCTACCCTAAAAACCTACTGACAAATATACAAAATAACCCCTACCGTACCACCCCACACCCAATGGCATATGTTGCCGCGGGTTCCCCTTAAAAAAAAATACATCTTTACATAAATATTATTGAAATTATGTTTTTGACTATCAGCTACCTATACAATACAGGGTGTAACAGTAAGACCTGACAAATAAAATACTTTTTGTTCTAAGCAACATTTTTAAATTGTTTTTATATATAGTTTAAAGAAAATTAATACTATAGTAAAGTATAATTTTTTTTTAAATTAAAAATAGGTAATTTGTAAATCTGATTTTTTTGAAATATGTTGATGGTAAAAACAATAATTTAAAACATGCAGTTTATTTTATGAATTTTTTTAATATATCATTATTTTTGTTAAGGAGAGTTGGTCTTGTAATTATAAAAAATCTATTCCTAAGGTAAGTTTTATTAAATATTTTAAGAGAATCTTTAAATAGATACTTGTTAAAATAGAAATATTTTTTTTAAGTGAATACTTTTTAAATTAATGGGTATTATTTAAAAAAATATTATGACATTTAAAAAAAAAAAGAAACAAATTATTTGATTTAGATAACTGTTTACAATAAAACGTTTTTGATACAAGCTTTTTGACCCAACGAATAAAATTGTATTGACATTTACAGAAAAAAAAACTTACAAACTGAAAACTGAAAATGTCAATAAATAGCTAAAAACCTTCAAAATATTTTGAAAATTTTATCAACGATAGGGAATGATAAAACATTGTGTGTAAATTTTAAGTATCTACATACTACATTCGAATTTGAATTACAACAAATTCATTCCATGTATATTCTATATAATAAAAATTTGAACTTTAAATGCTATCAACATTTTATTTTACTCGATAGAAGACATTTTTATCAATTATGATAAAAAAAGTTATGTGGAAAATTCTTCTTTACATTTCAATATCTTAGATTTAAAAAGAATAATTTTCATGAATTTCTTACTTAAAAAATTTGCAAATTTTCGTGATTAACGTAATTTTTACGTATTTTATCAAAATTTGAAATTCAGAAGCTCATTATATTTATATATATGGTATTGCCCTATTAGACAAATACCACTGACTGACTGATCGCTGTATTTCAAAAACTACGCAACGTACGGACTTGAAATTTGGAATATAGGTTCTTCTCATATTTTCACCGGGCAATAAGGAGGGATTTTTCAAAATTCACATTTTAAAGGGTTGCTCAAACGGGGATTTTGAGATTTACGATGGAAATTTTGTTTATAATTGGTTGCTATAACAACCTGATTTATGTGTTGACACATTTATCACTTTATTATTACAGATAATTATAATTATTATTATTATTAAATGAGTTAGTTAGTTAGAGTTAGCTCTGCCAGTAGTTTTATTATTTTAGCCACAAAAGGCAGTACCAAAAATACTGTTTATAAAGAGGGATTGAGATGAATAAAATATGTCAATATAAATTTATCTTTTTGGCTTATATAACACCATAATGTATATAATAATGTTACAACGACGTTGTAAAACTTGATTAGTTTTAAACGATATTACAGAAACTTCTATACAATACATGGGCAACCTAGGATCAACATATCTAAAAGCAGCCTGTAATAAATATAAAAATAATGATAAAATAAAAGTGATAGTAGGTAACACAAAAAAGGATTTTGTATTAATTGATTATATTAATTCACCGTTATTGGAATTAAGTAAAAATGGAAACTTGATATAACTTTAATACTTTAGATTTAAATCATACACTTACGTACATACAGCACTAGGTCCACGATCTGATAATATTATACTTCTGCAAATCAGAATTTTTATTCCATGTAAGGGAAAAGTTAAAATAAGTTTTGAACACCATACACCGATCATTAAATAACGAATTGAACAAAGTTTGAGCCATATAAATTTAGTACATTTAACGGGCAACGAAGTGCACGGGATCAGCTAGTATATTATATCACCACACTCTATATCCAGCCATTGTTGGGTTATATAATATTGCATGATAAAATACATGCGATAACAAAACAATATATTATTTTACAGTGTATAGTATTTTATAGTTTATATATATATATATATATATATATATATTTTATATTGATATTAACCATTATATTGTATATATTATGATGATATACATACACTATTGAACACGTGGTTGTTGATTTTCAATTAATATTGAAATCGCATTTATTTTGATCCGTTTCACGCAATGGACACATTATTGCATATAGAAGATGAAATGAAACAATCATAATATTATGTTTCGTATGCTTCCTGCAAACGCAATCCTTTTATACCCAAAGATGCTTATAAGCAACATGATTTTTACATGATATAAATCGATACTATTATTATCTAGCGGTTTTAAGACTATTTAGTATGATTTTAGAACTTATTTTATATATTTAGATAATAGATGGCGTGATTTTCTGAAAAAAATCGATTTAAAACCGATTCTTTTCGATTGTTTATTCGTAATATTATTGAACCATTTTATCAACTTTTAAATGGCTAAAAATAGATTAAAACTAACTAAATGTATATTTATTCAAAATATTATCGATAAAATAACATTTAAACGACCCATTAAAAAAAAAAAAAAATAGTATTTATACATTACTGATATAGGATCTATCATCTATGCATGCATATTAGTTTGTTGCTTCTAAGCAACATTGGTCATTTAGAATAAAAACGTTACCATATTATTTTGGTAACTAATTATTATTATTTACGATTCATATTATCAAAATTGAATAATAATTACCTACCCAATCGTTGATTTTCTCTTTCGTTATTTGAAAAAACTTAAATTATCTAAAAATCGTACATAATGGCCAAATTCAAAACTGTTTAGAAGAAATAGAAACCGAAATTTCTGACTACGATTTATCTGACGAAGAAGATCTAGAACAGTTATACTTCGTAGATTTCTTAACTATAATTAGTATCTTTTCTTATACCATAAGCGCAACTAGGGGCTTAGCCCCCCCCCCCAAAAAAAAAAAAATTAATTGATCAATTGATTCTTAAAATATTAATAAACTTTTAAAAATTCAGCTGTATTTTTTTTTTTTTTGGAAAGTTTTTAAAGTTTAAAATTATTTTATATTGCCTACCTTTCTATAAATAGTGGCTAATATACCAGAGTCCTATACTCGACATATTTCATCTTTTCTATGATACAAGTTTTTATCGTTCGTATTATGTACGCACTGGTTAATTGGCGATTATCACTGAAAATCTGTTACGACTTACGGGTACACTGTATATAGCGAATAAATACGTACTTAAGATCTACAATGGAGCAAGATAGATTTTGTAATTTATCGATATTAAATATTGAAAAGATATAGAAATTGATCCCGAGGTCATTTTGGAACAATTCACAGCCATCAACAAAAGAAAAATTAATCTTATATAATATGTCAAATGTCAATAATTATTTCACGATGCATATAAAATATATAACTAAAAGTAAATGTTGGTATTAATGGTGTTTAAATTTTAAGATGGCGTTGGGGGGCATAGCCTCCACGGGTTACTTTTGGTATAATATTGAGGTGGGGCTATAGCCCCCCCTAAGATTTTGTGCTAGTCGCGCACTCGCGCCACTGTCTTATACACTTAACGAAAATATTACATTCAATGCTTAAATTGCAGCAACCCGTATAAAGGCGTATAGTAAAACAAAACAATCACTAAAGGGAGGTTCACAACTCGACATGTAGTGATTAAACCCAATCCTTTAGTTACAAAATGTTGTTAACGCATAATAGTGTCATTATAATATACTTATAGCTATATTTAGTCAAATTTATTCAACTTAATAAACATACGACCAACCACACAACCACACGTCCACACCTCTCGCCATAAGAATTTCGTGCTAGATCTTATAACCTTTATATGTGTGCACAATATATCTGAATCTATATTACTAAATTTTTAATTTTTTAGTTATATAAGCAAATTCAAAAAATTATAAATGATTAAGTAAAAAATGATTATCAAAAAGTGGTGATTTTGTCAAAATTTCAGACGATTAAAACAAAATTGTTTTAATGTATCTTTAAGGTAGCGGTAGGTGAATATTATGTATAATAAAATATTATATGTGAATATTAAATGGGCACTATACGATTGCGCACGGTCCATATCAGCGGTACCTTTTAAGCGTACGATTTCGTGCGCTATATTATTTTAAGTTTTAAGCAATGTTGCCAAAGCCAAATATATAGGTCCATGGTAAATCCGTACGATACTATAGTAGATTATAGTAGATTATAGTAGATTATTTACTACTTATTTTTTCCGATATCAGACAAACTTCCCATCACTGTTTTGGAAACGTATATTAAACCTGGTTATTTATTTCCACCTATTTTATGGGCTGAAACGCCATCATCAAATCCTAGGTAAATATTTACTAATAATAGTTTTAAAAAAAAATGTGTTAACTATAATATATTATTTATTTTTAGAGCTAAAAATGGGGCTGAAAGTTTTCACAGTACATTTATTATAATGCAAAATTTAATAGTGCTCATCCACCAATATTTGTTGTTATAACTACCCATGGAAACTCAGGCAGAAACAGTTACCAAATTATTAACCATTTCTAAAGGTATAATGAAACCTGAAACCAATATATCGAAGGAAGAATTAAGGAAAATTGAAAATCTGGAAATTGAACACAAAAATTATATAAATAATAAAAACTAGAAAATTTACTCAAGTATTTGGCCATGGTTGGAAATAAGTATCGGGGGTTTAAAATTTAATTTCAATATTGATGTACGAGTATTATATTTTTTGAATTATTAATTTTTTTTTTTTTAAATTCAAAAAAACTTGAAAATTTAATACAAGGTTCCTTATGAGTTGTTCTTATTGTAGCTAAAAAAAATTAAAAATCGTAAGTCACGATTTTTTTTTAATAAGCTATAGTTCAAAATTTTACGAAATCTGTCGAAAACGCGAAAATTTGCAAGTAATTTTGAAGTTGAAAAATCATAAAATTGTTTGCGTTTATAACTCAGGATTAAAAATACAACACTAAGTTTTCCATAAGTTTTCCTTCAAGTAGCTATAGAGAAAACTCGAAGCATCATTATAGGAAAAATTTTAAGTGCGTTTGAATTTTAAATTTTTACGAAATAGTGTAACGATAACGATTTATCCTGAAACGATTTTAAATATTTGTTATTATTCAAAAAATATAAGTCCTAGATACTTAAAAATTTTACCAGTTATTAGGATTGGCATTTTCTTTACATGATTTAATTTTCAAAATATTTTGACTTTTTTGAGATATTTACAGACGACTGAAATTTTCAATTTGTCTGAAAATTTTTTTTTGAAGTGTAGATAAAAACTTTTTGGCCCTATCAAAATACTTGAACATTGAATACAAAGTTCCTCATAAGTTATTCTTATAGTAATTAAAAAATTATAAAAATACATAGGCACAATTTTTTTAAATTAGCATTTGAAGTTCAAATATTGACTTAATACGTAAAAATTACGGCAATGTTCAAATTATCTTAGATAGAAATTCATAAAAAATTTTCTTTTTAGATCTAAGATTTGAAAATTTAATACAAGGCTCCTGACATATTTTTACAATAGCAGTTGAAAAATAAAAGAAATATATAGACACAATTTTTTTTTTACATGCATTCAAATTTTAATTTTGACAACATACGTAAAATCACGAAAATTCGTAAATTATTTTATTCTAGAAATTCATAAAAAAATTTCCTTTTATACCTAAGATTTGAAAATTTAATACAAGGCTCCTTACAAGTTTTTCAATCTTTATCACAAAAAAAATGCCCACCGGAAATTCAAATTAAATTTTTATTAGCATTTGAATTTCAAATATTGACAAAAATTCGTCAAAACCGTGAATATTTGCAAATTATTTTGTAGTTCAAAATTCATAATATTGTTTGTATTTATATCTAAGGTTATAAAATTTAACACCAAGTTTTCCATAAGTTTTGCTTCAAATAGCTATAGAGAAAATTTGAAGTGTCATTATACGAAAAATGTTTTGAGCGTTTGAGTTTTAAATTTGTATGAAATCGCGTAATGATAACGATTTATCCTCAAACCAGGTATTCTTATATCTATGATAATATAAGGTATTATGAATTATGATAACTACATGATAACTACACTAATTGATTAACTATGCCTTATGCAAAATGCGACTTAATTGAAAAATAAAATATTTATTTCAAAATAGAATATATGACAATATTAAAATATAATATATCCGAGACTGACAAATCATCTCCATTCAGAATCGTTTTTCGTATACAATGATACCTATCATTGCATTCAAATTTAATCCTATCCATTACAGTAACCTACTGTACAGCAGAGCGACATCCACGACTTACCCGCTTTTTTTGAAATGAACTACAGTAAACCAGTTTTCAAATTTTCAATGTTATAACTTATAACGTCCAAGTAAAATTTATTCTATCAACATGTATAAAAATGCCTTGCTTTCATACTTCCCAAAGTACCAACAACTATATTCAATTTGCTACCAGAAACCACCCTAGAAGTTGGCAATAGAATAATTTTTAATGCCTCAAAAGATGATAACGTAGACAGAAAAAAAACATGATTGTAAAATCAATACTTTTAACACTCCAATTACAATCTAAAATACCGTCGAGAAATGAACAATCACAAACAATAATTATGGTGACGCCTGTACAAAGGTAGTTCTAATCATACATTAGACAAAATACAGCAGAACAAAAATTATAGCAGAACAACTACGACCATGGATCTTGTTCGCAGCTGAGTTGCATAATACTGTTTAGGACAACATATTATTATATAATTTCCGAGGAAGATCAACGTATAGACGATACTCGTTCGTCCTGGTGTCCTGTGGTCAGTAGCGGATCTGAAGATCATTTAAGGAGGGGGCGAATTGGTAATAACAAAGACGTAACTGAATACACATTTCCGATTTTCATATTTAAAAACAATACCTTTTTTTGTATAATTTATTTATAAGTTTAATGTTATAGCTATGACTTATAATCACAAATCATTAAAAAATCAATACATCTCGTACCATTCAGAACCTAAAAAAAGTTTTGAATCTTAATTAACACGAAATAATATATTTATATTTCCCAAATTATTTTTCAAGCAAAAAACCCATGGATTATTTAAATTATGTATAGTAACAACTGCTCTGACGATTGATTATCATTAGTGCTATTATTACACATATTTTATTATCATACATTCAATACAAGACACAAAAAATAGCGTAAACACGTGAGCAACAAATCTCGACATTTAATATATTATTACTGTTCAGTAGACTAAACTCTAATTTATGATATATAGCTAACGTTTATAATATACGATGAGAAAACCAATGAACATAAGCAAATTAAATATAATTTGCGTTTTTGAAATTGTCTAGATTTAAAATAATAATATTATATTATAATATAATATTAAATCTTTAAATAAGTACAATACATCATAATTTTTTATCGTACAGTATCCAGCGATATGTTAAGTAAACTTAAAAAAAAATATTACTGACGTATTTATAGATATTAAAGTTTCAAGTAATTTTCGAATAAATACTGCACATTAGTATACATTACATACTGCAGGCAATAACATTTATTATAATAATATTTTTTATGTAGGTCAAAACTATCCTCCATATTATAATACAATCAATAATATAATCGAAATAAAGACTTTTATTTAGTTATTAGGTAGGTAGGAACGGTCAAGCATACTCACCTCAATGTTTTATTTAACTATAAATAGTTCTAAGTTTTAATGATTAATTTATTCAAATTAAGATATTTAAAATTTTCAAATATAGTTAAAGATCATATTTTACTGTAAATTATTTAGTTAAAATTTTTAATATACCTACCTATTTCAAAATTTAAACAAGTAGTATATCTCAATAATTCTCAGTTACTCAATCAGTGATATCAAGTTCAAGGATGATATAGACCTTAAAAATCAATTATAAAAATTTAAAATATAGTATACAAATACAATATTGGATCTAGTATTTATTATACTGTGAACATTTTTAATTTTTATAAATTATAAATATTGATGAATATTTATTACAAACATTTTCAAATTTCCTTAGCACTCATCATATCTTCCAAATTTATTATCATGGACCTATTATCCTTTGTACATCATGTTAAATAACTCAAAATCAAGAAAATTTATAAGAAAAATAATTTAAAATTGAAAAAAAGTGAAAAAGTGGATATCACAATGCTGTACAATAGGTTACAAGTGGGTTACTGTAGGTAATGGATGGAATTAAATTTGAAAAACGATTCTGAGCGAAGACGGTTTATCTGTCTAGGACAGGGTTTCCTGGTGTGCCGCGAGGCCCATATTGGTGTGCCGCGAAATTTCACGACTATTAATAAACGTTTACGTAAAATTTCGGTAATTGATTAAAATAGAATTAACGATTCTCTTATCGGGGATATTGTTCACTATTTCTTATTAAATAATTTAAGATATTAGTAAGTTAGTCGTTTGTTATGTCTGCTGTGATTGTAATGTATCTTGACACCTTGTTTTTACATTTTAATAAATTATAATAATATTATTTCCTATCTTACCATTTCAAACTGTTTGCTAGTAATATTATACTGATATACAACTATTTTGGTATTAATAATTAATATGATGGAAGTCTGGTATAAAAAAATATGTATACATATTATATAAGTCAGTGACAAGTGTGCCGCGGCTAAAATATATGGGTTGGGAATGTTGGGATTAGGGTGCCGCGATGGAAAAAGGTTGGGAAACGCTTGCTTATAAAAAAAAATTGTGACAATATATTTCTTTTCTTTTTCAACTGCCATTGTAACAATATGTTGGGAGAGCCTTATATTACATTTTCAATCTTTTCTACTCAACAAATACATTTTTATCGATATTAATTTTAAAAAAACTTATAATGATCGAAAATTGCATATACCTATAAATAGTTCAACTTAAGAAGAAATTTTTTGAAAATTGCATGGTCGATAGAGTCTAATAGAAGTTTGTATCTCTATATAGTAGACACCTTAAGTAGTACAAAAAAATCTTAAGATATTGAAAATATGGTCTTAAACTCCTACGCATATTTAAAAATGCCAAAAATCAAAATTTGAATAAGTTTATTATTTAATTAAACAATGGGGACAATGGGGTTGAGCATGCTTGGTGAATCACTCTGTAATATGGTCGAGAAACATGTTGATAGACCGACCGCAGCGTTTTAGGTATATCACTTTGTATCGGTCGTTTATGAAGGTAACGGATGATAATAATATTATATGTCAAACCCCATTCACAGGAAAAAAAAAACTTTAAATAATAAATAATATTTAGAAATATTTAATATTATAAATAATATTTATTTTTATAAATAATATTTATTATTATAAATAATATTTATTTTTATATTCATTTTTGAATTTAAATCCTTGTAAACCGTACAATACAATACACGTACATATTATTTATCCATGTTTCATGGTCTGTTCGATTGAGCTCACTTCGCGTTAATATTATTACATAATTTTACCCGCACAACCACAATTTATTATCTTGGTATTATATTATAAGCGTTATTCCGAGGTTCTCAGGTCGTATATCACTACAATAATGATCAATCAGATAACGGCCGTACGCGTATGCACGCTATAGGTATGTATTTTATAGGTATAAGTTTAGCGGTTGTGTACATGGTTGGTATAATGTTTATATGTTAGTTACCACATAAATTACACACTACGTATGATTATTATTATTATTGTTATTATCATCTCTTGTGCGGATTGCTAAACGTGCGGTAGAGATATCGCTTGTCCTTTTTTTTGGTTCATTGTTGTTTAGTGCAATATAATAATAAAAGCTGCCCATGAAAGTTTATTGTTATTCAAAAACAAAAAGTTATATAACAAAAACTATTGTAGTTAGTTAAACTTATCGAAATTGAATAAAATAATATCGTACGTGTATATGTATTATAATTGTGAAAATGTATGTAATATAAAGGTATCCATGTAGTTACATAGCTATATATTATTTAAATATAATAATATTATAACACAAAACTGGGCACATTTAACTAATTAAAATCTTTAAACTTTTATATTCAACTACAACTATACCAATATTTTCAAGCCTTTTTCCCTCAAAGTACACTATTCCTAAGCCTAACCCATATTTAGCCACAGCACACTTGTCACTGACTTATATATGTTAAGTAAATATTTTATTTTTTTAATATTAGTGCATTAGAAGGCTTTTATCATATTAATACAAAAAGTTACACTCTAGTAAATAATTAGCAAATAATTTAAAATAGTGTTTCTAAATAGGTTAGAAAAACTCTTCTAAAATCAAATTTTAATTTATTAAAATATACAAAATTTATTGATATGAAAGAACAGAGACATTACGATTAAGTTTTGTTTATGTTAGATATACAAATTTAGTCCTAGTGAAAAATTTGAGACTGCAGATTTCTCTACAATCATAAGTTTCCAACATAGTCGAATAGTTGACTAGCACACCCTCGTATCAGAGTAAGAGAATCCTAAAAAATATTTTAACTTATTATCGAAATTATAAGTAGGTAAGCATATTATAACCAAGATGTTTCACGGCACACCTGTATATTAAGGTATCACGGCACACCTGTATATTAAGGTATCACGGCACACTTATAGTTGAAAAACGCTGATCTATACATTCGAATAATTTCAAAATTAAATTCGAGAACTTGACTAGGTAGCTTACATTACTACCTATTGAAATAACTCAGCTTTTTCAGTTAATTTAAAAATAATCTATTAATTCAAAATAAAAAATGTTTTCAACATTTTTGGTTTAAAGGAATTAATGCGTCATTATTCATCAATTACTGTGTAGGTACAAGGTGTCAAGGTTTAAATAAAAATAAATCAATACTATCGTAATTTTAATTATATGTGTCTAATGCTTTAATTTGTTTAAACTGAGACAATGAGTTAAGTTAATATTTATTTCAATATTAACTTTGAACTTAGTGAGTTAAATGTATTATTTATCTCCTAAATTTTGACAATAATGAGTTCACTTAACCCCTTCATGCATAACTTTTTATTTATCCCTGAAAAAAATGAGGTTATAGTAAAAGACGTCAGGATCACGAGAAAAATAGTTTAAAAAATATTTGAGTCAAACTTCCCCTTAAAGTTGATCAAAGTTTAATTTGTGCCAAATATGGCACTATATGCACCAAAAGTTTGTTGGTGCTATAATTGGCCATCATTCATTAAAGTATACAATTTTTATTTTTGCCATTTCCGGCCACCATGCACTCAATATATGCTCTATGATACTCATGCATAAGTCCAATATTAAGTGTGGTATTTTTTTTATTTTTAGAGCTAAAAAAAATTTCAGTTTCTATGTTTTTAATGCAAATATGGCACATACTAAGTTTTTGTTTTATTTAAAAAAGTATTATACTTAGAAACTAGTACTTAGGTTTAAAATAAAGCTGACAAACTGACAAACCTAATGGTATTTTTTTTTTAACTCGGCAGTATACATTTTTTGTTATAATAACATAAAATAAGTGATAACGACTTTTTGTGACAAACATATTTGGAGCTGATTAAATTTCATCTATGTTTCACAATTTTACCGCTAGATAGATGTACCTTTCATCAAAATTGTTCGTTTTTTTGTGCCGAATCTGGCCGTGTATGCAGTAACGTCATAGCTATATTTTCACAGCAACAAATTACGAAAAACTGATTTGTGCCACATATGGCACACTATGCATTAAGGGGTTTTAACTTAATTTAACTCGAGTTTATTATTTTCGTTAACTTGTCCACTTTTTGATTACAATACAATATTCGAGTGGATTCGTCATAATAATATTGAATTTCCATCTGCCGCGGTCTGCATACAACAATTTATAATGCATAGTAATGTATAATAATAATGTACTATATTATATCGTAGTCATTAGTGAAACTGCACTTCATTATATTTCGTACATTTTATTTGGTCAGATATGAAATTTAATTCAGACCAATAAAAACTGTTCGAGTTCGGCGGTGTATGTTGCTATCATATATTATTAATGATTTTTTACTATTGACATAAATGTAATTTAAAAATACCTATAATAATAATAATTTAATGAAAAAACTAAAATGTTCATTGTTGTTATATAGACATTTGAGTATTGCAGGGTGGTGTAGACTGTAGAAAATATATAATAATGTATTATTATCATATTTTTAATTTTGATTTTGATTCCATACAAAAGAATATAAAAAATATTGGGTTCGTTTTAAAAGTATAATACCTGTCACTTTTGAAAAAAAAAACTTTTATTGTATCCGATACGTTTTTCGCTTCACGCCACTATAGGTTATTATTAGTATAGGAATATTTACGCCAGCATTTTCGTTCACGTAAGATTTAAATATTTTACATCAAACGCTAATACACGTCAGCGATTTGGTGAATATCTACAATCTACAATATATATAAATGCAGGTGTCCCGCGAGGGATTACCCATTGCAGCGATATCTCCTGAGATAATAAATATATCATAAATCTGTTGTTTTTTTTTATTAGACTCACATAGACAAGGGCTATATATATTTTCTTTTCTTATTTTATTAAATCTTTTGGTAAAAGAAGTCGAAAAAAATTATTTTTTAATTTTTAATTTTTGAAATAATTAAAAATACCTATTTTATAGAGTTTATTTTGCTGAGAATTTTGGCTTTTTAAAATGTTATTTTCATTAATCACATAATTTTTTTGTTTTATAGATAAAACAGCTGACGAAATATCATCAAATTATTCCCAATCAGATACATTTTTAGACTTTTTTGTCATTTAGACGCGTATAATATTCAATCATGTTTTCAATATTTTTCTTGCGTATCTACATTATATGATCTCAAAAATGTTTTTACTAAGTAAATACATTATTAACCATTTATTTTTATTTTTTTTATAATTAACCATCCCATAATCTTTATTAACATAAACCATTAGACTTATAACATATGTAATACGATTGTATGATATTATTTATTTGCCATCTGGTTTCGTCGTTTAATTTTTATTGATTCATCAAATTGTTCAGGATTTTTAATGATGAGATGTTAAATTTCACCTATTTTTTTTCGACTGAGAAGAAATCTTAAAAAACTCTAACGTCACTGTGGACTCGGCTTAAAACATAACTAAACTTAAAAGCTTTTAATCTGTTTTTGGTTGTCATTTTTAACGTAATACTTACCTACAATTATTTATAATGTACTCATTGTACACGAATTTTTTAACACCGTTAAGAATCGCGTTCTTAATTGCAACCACACTCTCTGAGTCAACTGCTCAACTCCATCAGTCGAATCAATTTATAACTATGCGCAGATATACATAATAATTTATAATTATACGAACGTCAAATAACTAATCGAATCGCAACAATTAACTACAACAATATTGAGTATAAGACTAGTCGTTAGAGTCTTAAGTATATAAGAAATAGAGTATAAAATAACATTATATACATAGCAGGTTGCACAGTCCCATAATAAATATATATTGTAATATGTTCATACATTTTAAGTTAATTCCTATGTACAATTAAGTTATATACACATAAAACCACACTTTTATGCACATTGCATGTGATTGTATATATACACATGAAATCTATATATATATATTCCTGTAATAGAGCCGATTTTCGAGTCTAAACAAAAGTTTACAGAGTTATACAGACAAAAACTATATTAGAACTCTGCGCAACTACATTACGGGCTATATTTTGTATATACATATGCTATATGTAGTCATACAAGTACATAAACGTTATAAACACTAAACATTATTGACTCTGGATACGGTTTCATGCAGCAAGAAAGTTTATTTGTTGAAAATCTTCGAAGTACCTACCTACATATGTATCCCTAGTACGAATCGACGAAATATTCATCGTATACACGTGTATGGTACTAATATTATTATTATATATAGTTTTGAATAACGTCCTATTCTCCTCTATTCGAAAAATTTGAAAATTCGACGAAGTATCTCTATCATATCGTCGTAGGTATATTACACCTGTTTAATATGACGTGCGAGTAATAACTATTTTTAAATACATTTTGTAAATCGTTTAAATTTATTAAAATCAAAAAGTAGTGCTGGGCTATATTCTTCTTTCACGTTTTTTGCATACTATACAAACAACTTATAACGCATAATATACCCATTGTACCCTGAGGCACAGATTGTTTATTTCTTAAAAATAATAACAATATTTATGAAACGGAATATAAAAATATCGCTAAACGCACAGTACGCGAACTTAAAATATAAGTAATTCGAAAATTATTCGTGTTTCGAATAATCACACGTAATATATTATAGTAGGTAGTATAATATACATATAGGTATAACATGGAGAATGGACGGTTTGGTAGTCGTTGGAAACGATTAATTTTTGCGTCAAATTAGGGCCGCGGTCACTGCAGATGAGTTGCCGCACTGCTGCAAAAACGTGAGAATTTCGTGTACACGACGCACTTATACTACAGAGGGTGAACACTAATCGTGTTTTCTCGTCGTCATGCAGTCACTGACATATTACGAGGAAGGGGCGATTGAGATGTATGATAATACGAATAAAGTTATTAGCTGAGTGTTACAAGAATACAATCTGCAAGTCCTCATATATCACTAGCATTAGGACCATGATTTCAGATTATTTTAAAGGATACAAATTGTATAACTATAGCCTATATTTTTTATAAAAAAAATTCAGTTTTTGTAATATTGTAATTTTTTTTCTCTCCAATATTAAATATAAGATCCTATACTGCTATACTTATTTATTAATAATAAAGAAACGGATAATTTTTATTTCATCAATGTATAATAATATTAATTTACTTAAATATTCATAGAAATAATAATTACACTATAAATTTAGTGACATAAAATACAACACAAGCCTATTTCCAATAAATTATAGTCTAGACGTTAATTTGAAACTCGAGTAAATCCCAATATATCTACCTATAGTGTAGTCTATCCCTACACATCAATAACCGTCGACGTTCGTTAAGCTGATACCTTAAAAATTAGACGGAGGAAAAATGCCACCTCGTCCCACGCCAAAAAATTACGCCACTACCTATATCACTGTCCCCGCTAACGATGACTGCATATATATATATAAGTATAAAATTCACATATGTGGTGTATAACAAGCATGTATCCAGGATCAATTTTCGGGGGGAGGTTAAAATATTTTAAGTCCGTCTTCCGACAAGATTGCGATAACATATTATAAATATATTACCACTTTAAAAATTTCGAGGGGGGTTTGAACCCCTAAATCCCCTCCCTGTATACGGGCCTGGTGTATAATATAATAATATGAAAGGAGAGTCGAGCAACGTAATTCCTGTATTATACGGACAAGGGAGACGGTTTTTGTACCTCGCGGCGCTTATCGATTGGTTACACCGGGTGCCCATATAAAGCGTGGGTAAAGTTACACATAATATATGAATGCCTAGGTATTTAGTATATATATATGTATGTATATATATAATATATATGTCGAATATAAACGTCAAGCGCTTGTTCCGGTATCTAATGAGTAACTCGCTGAAAAATCGGTCTTGACAGCCGGGGGAGACATTTTCTCCTCGTTTTCCCGTCCGTTTTTCTTGTAAGTACGCGTTTTTTCGGAAATATATATATATATAAATGTATAAAGTCTGTACTTAATTGAATTCACCAGCCCACTCACCTTGCCTCATAGTCGGACTGCTACAGCTGTTTGAGTAATTGTCACCGACAATCCCAAACAACAATTGAAATTAATAACTCGCCAACCGTGATGTCTATATATATATATATGTATAATAGACGATTACGTTTTATGTGATGGCGGGGGGTTGGGGGTTGGATTATACGAAATGTTCGGAAATAGATAGAGACGTGGGAGAAATGGCGACCGCGAGAGACATTTGGTCATATATTTATACGTCAGTGTGACTGAAACGATTTCCCACAGGGACAACGACGACGACAGTTTCCGTCGAATAGTGGTTGGAAATATTTGGGCGTACGAAGTTTTCGCCTACTGTTGCAGCGTGAATGATAATAATATTATGTAAATATAAAAATACGTAGGTAATTATGTAGAGTGTAGATGCTATAGTGTATATATTACAGGTATATGTTTATTTTATTTTTTAATATTTCCCATACATAAGTGTTTAAATAAAAATACAACGTGTAGGTACTTCTCTTTAAATTTCTTTAAAATTTAATTAATGTTATTTAATATTACCTGATAACTTTTTTTTTTTTTTAAATACACAATTATAACTAATTTGTTTCAATTTTTGTTCTGTGGATTAACCGTCGAATTTTCTTATCCGTAGTTGCATCCTTTTCTGCGGATAATTGATAAAAAACGGAATACAAATATATATATATATATATATATATATAATATATAGATCATTCAACAAAATATATTACAACATATCTAATTAAAATACTACAATAGTCAATAATGAAATAATATGCTAAAATTTGGAAGTTTTTATTTTTGTTTAAGCGTTGTTCAATACCTATAATTTAATTAATTTATACTTTTAATTCTAAGTAACTCTATAAATCACGCGTAGTCTGCTCTACTTAGAATAATTGATTATTAATGATAATATAGGTCGTAGTATAATTCAAAGGCATTTAACAAGATGTGTCAGGGTTGACCCGTGTCCACCAAAAGTCTTAACTCTTAAGCCTTCCAATGGTCCACGCTAAAGTTTAAATTATATAGGTAGTTAAGATTCATTAAATGTGTATGATTTTAAAAATAAATCGTAATCAGTCACATAAAATTATCTTATATATTATTTTGACTTATAAGAACACAAACATATTGTATGATAATGTCAGTAAATTCAACAGACATCATCAAAATATACTATATAAGAACAAAAACAATAAAAAAAACATAAATTATATCATAATTCATACATAAAATACTTGCTGGAATTAAAAGGAACTATATTATACTCTTTCGAAGAATGAGAAGAAAACTTCTATAATACAAAACCATTGAATGATGTGATAGTTTATAAATTATAAATATTTTTTAAGTATTTATTACTTAAAGATACAATTATTAGACGACACAATATTATATTATCATCTTAGTAAATTAGTAAGTTGATATATGCGCGTATTTGCAGTAGTTCAAGAACTCCAAAGCCATTATTATACTTTGCAGCTGAAGTAAAACTTAAAAACATGCTTTAATTAATAAATGTGATAATAGTGTGTTGCTGTTGCATGATGATGTATAAGTATTTTAACGAAGAACTTGTTTTTAATATGTTTTCATAAACTTTAAACTCAATTTATCAAAAACAAAATCCCTAACAACTCTATATCTTTACATAAATATAAAATACATATTTTGTTCATCATTTCGGTATTTCATTACACAAGAATGCTTTTGATGACTATAAAATTAATAAAAAATATATTATATGATACACAAAAACTGTTTTGGAATTGCAGAACATAAAAGTTGGTTTTTATTTTTTTTCAAATCAAAGCATTTTTTTGTTAAACGTTTTTTCAGACAATATTACTTATTGTAATTTCAACTAATTTTTTTTCATTCTTGCAAACATTTTAATTCATTTATAAATGTTATACGACTTATATACTGTGAAATAAATTTAGGTAACACCAAAAATCCATCATATAGGTACCTATTATATGGTTGTGAAAATTTTAACGATCGGACCTCACCTGTTACCTACTTTCCAAATAGACATTTCAATATTCTATTGACGTCATAACATAATGTCATAATAATACTATCTTAAGTTTCAACAACGATTTACGTTTTTCAAAATATTTCAGGCAAGTTTTACCGTTTAAAATTACAAAGAAAGACATAACAAGCAACAAAAAAATATATTAAATAAATACATCGTATCGAACCAAATCGTCAAAATCCCAAATAGGTAACTGCAAGTTTATAATATAATAATATATTTTTGCTGCAGACATTTCGATTAAATTTCATTCTAACATATTTAATTTATAATTTAATAAATAAAGTACGTTACATAACCGATATGCCTGCATTTTTTCAATTCCTGATTTTCGAAGGATTAACCTTGTGAAGACAAGATACATTCGAAGCTGGGACTGCAGTTTTAAACGTACATGTCCCCAGCCCCAACCATCTCAAATGTTGCAATTTTTTTTATTCAAATAATTAGTGCGCTATTCCTATGACTTCCTATGACTAGTTTCGGAATTCCTACGAAAAAATTCAGATTTTTAATCCAGAGTTTAAAATTGATTAATAAATATAGACGTGTGTGAAGTTCCACCCCCACCACATGTTATCATATATCCGTCAGTATTACAATATATTCATCATTATGTTGTGAGGTGACTAATGTCATTGGAATACTAGTCGCGTGTGGAAATGTAAGTAAAAAAGTAAGTTATATCTTATGTTTGCTAATGTATAGTAAATATATACTTTTATTGAATAGTAAAAGTAAAAAAATAATAAGGAAATAATGAAAACCCATGAATTTGACCATTTTTTGGTTTAGATGGGTATTCAGCTTATTACCCACTGACTTTGTCCGATCGTTCCAGAACAAGCACTGGTAGTTAGCAAATAGTTAGAAAATAATAGAAAAGTTGGCAAATCAAGTATATTTAAGGACAATTTGTTAATTGATTTAATAAAAAATCTATATTTCGTAAAAATCAATATTTAATAAAAAAAACATTTTTATTTTTTAAAATAAATCTAATTAAAATAATACAAACCTAACAAAAAATAAAAAATAAATATTCATAAAAACTTTATTTGATCTATATGTACTTATAAACATTATTATGTTGTTATTATAAATGAGGAAAATATTCACATGGAATCGTACTTTTCAGGAAAATAATTATTCGAACTAGATTTCTTGTAGGCAAAGGTATTTCAAAAGAATGGGATTATCAAGGAACGATATTTTTCTAAACATAATTAACTAGGTAAGAAAAATATCATTCCTTTATTATACCAATGTTTGGAAATATCTTTCCCTACCAGAAATTTCGTCTGAATAATTATTTTCCCGAACAATACGGTTTCATATGAATTTTTTTCCTCATTTATATGTGCTCCCATTAATTCACAATAAAATTATGTTATTCATTTATTTATTTAATATTGTTAACATTTTTCAAAACATTCCAATAAAGCATAATATTATGATTTAGTCAAATATCCAATTGTTTTTTTATTCATCATATTTTAAGGTTACTCTGTACAACTGTGATAATATTATTATGCACGCATTATACCGTGATCAAGTGCAAGTAGCTACGAAAATTATTTATTTTATATTAATTCAATGATTTGTCATATATGTTAATCGCCTATAATGATTAATGTCCGTTTTCGTACCTATATAGAATCAATGTGTATTGAAATTGCCATATTGTTCAAGATAACACATTTTTTTTTTATACAACTGGTTTAGATTTTAAACAGAAAAAGTAAATACCAACAAAGGGCTATGAGAAGATAAGTAAGCCCCTAACAACTTATTTTGCCGATGTCTACATGTATATATCGGTTTAAGATAAATGTAGGTATGCTCATTGTTTACAGAACTTCCACGGGGATTTAAACATTAAATCCATTCGTATCATTCCTCCTCGGCAGAGTAATTCATCATTGACAAGTATATAAATAAAAGTTTATACGTTGTTCGCCATTGTGTAATATTATATACATAACAATACTTTTTAGGTACCGATTTTCGCAGTTTAGCTGAAATTGGTATAATACAATATTATATTTTAATAAATCCTTCCATTTAGCTTGTATTACGTATTTAAGCTAAGTAATACATTTTTTTTAATAAATTAAAAAATTAAACATTTTTAGTAGTATTTTTAGTTTAACAATTACAAATCTTAATAAACCATACATTTAGATCTTAAAATACAACCACCATTGTGCAGTTATAATTAACACGTTTAGCATTAAATGTATTTAATTACATACGCCATTATATTAGAACATATAAGAGGTGGCCAACATGAATACGTCCACGAGCCACAATGATAAATACAATGATATCAAGAACCATTTTGGTTTAAATTTTATATTTTTATTTTATCGTTAATAAGTAAATATTGTTTTTTTTTATATATATATATATATATATATATGATGCAAGCTGCATACGATTGTGACGAGAGTCGCAAGTTGGCCACCCCTAAGCTATACTATAGTGATTGAACACATAAACTATTAATACCCTCTAAGCTTCAAGGAATCTATTGAGATTACTATTATTGAAAACGGTCCAGTACCTATAGTTTTTATACCTAAGTCTATTAACTTAAGATGGACCAACGTCTATTTATAGATGTACAACTTGACTTCACCCATGTAAAAATGGAAGGATATAAAATATGACACTATTTGAATACAGATGAATCTTGATTTTGGTGTATGTCAGTTAATAGTAAAAATTGGGTCGGTGCACCTCACTTTGTGAACTAATTTTAGCAATATTAACAAAATGTAGGCGAGTTAGATCGGATAGAGCACTTGATATACGTTGTCGTTTAAATTATGCCATCAAAACTTTCCCGATATCTCCAAGAACAATTTGAAATGTTCACAAGATTGGTTAAGTAGTTTTTGAGTTCCTATATATAAGCTACAAACATACATATTCAACTTTTATTGCTTCTTTATTCAAAACCACAAACAAGATTATTATAAGATGTGTTAAATGAGAGTATGAATATTTAATAATAATTAATAGTTTCAAAAGAAAAAACTGAAAAATAAATAGATGATGCGGAAAATTAAATATTGTCTAGTCAAAGGATATATAAAATTAGTATGGGAGAACATTGTAGAGGAATCTTATCGTTACTTTAATAAAAAGTTCAAGTAAACTTACTGTTTTTCTACTGCCTGAGAAGGAAGTAAAATAGAAAAGAAAGACAAATTGTGATACCACTGCAGAAGTTGTATGAATTATACTTATTATATATAACACTTTATTTAGAAGATATTTGAACGTCATAATTTATAATTGAACTAATTAGGTACTTTGAACATATAGATTCATCATGAAAACTGGATTTACTAGGAATTCGAATGATGGTGCGTTGTATGTCGAAGCTGTCACATGCGGGAACCTCAATCCTCTAGAATGCTAGTTGATTCCTTCAATTAGTACCTACATTTTAAGTACAAATTCTAACGAATTATTAACAAACCTATTTTATAAACTTATTTCATAACCATAATATATACTCGTATTATAATTTTATACATACATAAAATAAGAAAATAATATAGCGGTAGCGGGTAGATACCATTTATATTTTGAATACGCAAAATTTTAATTCAATTTAATATATTTTACATAATATTTTGAATATACAAAATATTATTGCATCACTACGTTGCAAATAACATATTAAGAAATTTACGTTAGTGATGCGAAAAATGAACTCACTTGCCCACCTAATATCTATTTAGTATATATAGTTGAGTATCGATAACTCGATATTTTTTCCTTGTTCGTTGAACTGTTTTTAAGTTATGTTTGAGGAATATAACTTGAAAAAATACATAAATAATTTGTATTATTACTCTCCTTGAGATTCGAGTTATTGAGGATTAAATATATCAGTGTATTTGTTTCTTATGGAATCCTATACACCTATACTGTTAAAAATTTAAAGTTAACAATTCCAAATTCGGCATAGGCCTTACTTACAGCCTATAAATTAAAACAAGCACATATTTAAACCCTATTTCCATCGTATACCTACAAGTTTTTCACTTCAGTGGGTATATACATTTGAAATTGAACGCAGTGAATTCGTTAAACTGCAGTTGGTTGTTAAGAAATTAAATTGTTATTAATAAATAGTTTTAAAAGTTATGGTAAATTATTAGGTAATAAAATCTTTAAAATATTTTGATTCATTGATTATATTATATAAATTAGTAATAAAATTATAGTACAAATGCACGGTAAAAGATATAAATAAGAAAAAACCGTTAAACACGGTGCATAATCAAATTAGCCAATTAAGCATAAACCAATACTGTACAGGGATAATGAATTTGGATTAATTTTAACCCAACAAACTAATAAAATTATTTAATAAAACAATTATAAGAAACTGCAGATATTGTTTGACAAACCCGACATTAATGGAAATCAGCTATAATATGTTTTCATCAAATTATATAATTTTTAAATAATTTCAATTAGTTATTAATAATAGTTTATTGAATCTATTATTAAAATTACAATAGTGGTATATGGTTGTAGTGGTTACACAATAATTATTGATATGACTGACTGTAAGAAAATTACATAGATTGCATGCATGTACTATCAAGATATTTCAAGTACATTTTCTGTCTTTATGAGTAAATAAGTTTTTTATGCGAATGTATTTACCTATCACAGGTTAGTCGACTACCTACTTATGCTGCTATAAATTAACAAGAAATAAATAGCATTGTTATATATTTATTTATACTAAATGAGTATATTAATATTTAACATCTATAAAAAAATTACGTTTATAGCTTATATATTTCAAATTTTTGCTCGCCTTGCATGTTTAAATACGTATCGTATTAAAAATGCATCCCAAGCAAAGCCGGAAAACTTAACAGTTTTCTATTATAAAAAAGGCCGTTGCGCAGCGTTTCGATTGGATTATTTTGGTTTTGCATTTCTAACCGCATTATAATATTATTATATCGCCATTCGTATGACATAATAATTTATACGAACGGAAAAAAAAAGTTAAACGTATAGAACTTTTCACCCCCATCGTACTACATAAATAAGTATTGCAACCAACTGTATAAGTATAATAACCATGTATTAAAAGAGTATTAAACAGCCTATGGCATTATATAATATAATATATCCTTAAGGGTCGCTACGGTTTCAGTTTCTATACGAAATAACGCGGCTAACCGTGATGTGAAGTGCAACATAATATAATACGTGGCGATTAGCTGCTAAATCAATATATTATGATGTCTTCTAGCAAAATTATAATGCACAAACTAGGTTAATAATATTCTAATCATTAATTTAAATTAAATAACGAGTAGGTACGCCATAAGTTAATTTCCTACCCTTTTATAAGTATGAAATGGTATGTTATATTATGCACTTCGTATGTGTACCTTTATAATAATTATATGGCGATTTGTAAGATCCTATAAAAAATTGTTGTATACATTTTGACGAAGGTTGAACGAGGGAAATATAAAATATTATAAATAGCATAATTAATACAATTAATATGTTTGAATTTCAATGGCATAATAGCCATAATATTATATTATTTACGTTCCACATTATTATACCTACATTTTGTTAAAAAAAGAAAACTGTTTTAGTGAGTTTTAAATCAGTAAGCGGAATAAAACCTTTAAAAACAAGTAGATGAGTGCGCAGTATAAGTTCTCACACAGATTACCCTTTAGTACAACATGCATAAAAATAAAAAACGCAATATATATAATGCATGTGTAGTGTGTACGTTTTTAAATATATATGGAAGTTATAAAAAATGTATTTGTTAAAATACAGACGAGGTCGGACGAGGGAACAATAATATAAAATATGATATCTAATTAATTATGCACCACGAATATATTTTAGTTTATAGAATATAATATAGGTTTATAATTATAATTTATATTAAATTATGCTTTAAAAAAAAAAATTGTTTTTTATACAATAATTGAATTTAATTACTGTTTAAGGACGGGATTACAATTTTTTCAGGGACGTTATATTTACACAAAAAGTCGATATTCTACTTTTTAACATGTGCATGACGTAGAAAACGTCATAACATACGGGCACTGACCAGTTGCACCTAGAACAAAATTATTTGTATTTTAGATCAGCATACTAATTACGCTTCTTATATTTTAGATCAGTATATTGCACTGTTTAATAGTTATTGTATAGATAATGTTATGAAACTTATCACAATATTAATATTGCGATGCATAATAAAAACAAAGTGAGTGACTGATTTTCTTTAAAATCTACATTTGTCGGAACCACTATGGATAGGTAGTTATAGTCCAGTGCCGACTATATACATATATTATTACATAAAATATAAAAATGTTATTATGTTATCACTTTTACTGAGAGTACAACTATTGAGAAAACTTTTTTGAAATATAAAAAGCAGTAAGAACGTGTTTATCTATTATAGTCTATGGATCATACAATTTAAAAAAAAAACTTAAGCTTCATTATAGTATTTAATTTTTAAATGTAAATTACTCGAAGTCTTTCAGATATGTTTAAAAACTCATTTGGTAAACTCGTACGTAATTTATGCAAACCAATTATCATTATACTTTCAAATCGCAATTATTATTCGAATGCAGCGTATAAGCGATACACTCAAAATATAGCTTATTTATTATAACTACCTACATCTAAAAAAATAAAAAAATAAAATTTACTTTAATAATAGCTTCACATATTATATTCTTTTCAAAACGTAAAACGTATCATAATATATATTACAAAACTTTAAACTACATTACTTGATAACACATTACTTTAAGCTGTTCCAGAAAGTTCAAAAGTTGTATTGAACTTTTTGGAACATTTCTGAAAATTCTAAAAATAAAACAATTTTTTTATTTATTTTATTTTTCATAATTTAATAGTTTTTCTTTTCGAGTATACGTTTATAATAATGAAATATTATTGTGGAAACATAAAATATACTATATAGTATATTTCGAACAGATATAATGCAGTGACTGATGACATTGTGTCTACCTCCGTGAGATTAGAGTATACATGTTTATGACATGAAATATATATTCTTACAAACTTGCGAGTTATCAATGTCGAAATTACATAGCGAGAAAATGTTATACATGAAATCTTACACAAAATATCAAGACATCTATGGAAAATTGTAAGAATCTATATTAAAATATATTCCAGTCATTCATATCATATATCATGGAATACCCTGTTTTTACATAGGTATATTGCTAAAAGTTTCTTGTCATTTTAAACCAAATCACAGTAGAAGTGGATCATTATAATATGTATCTAGTTGACATTAATTTACGTAAACATTTTAAGTTTTACGTAAAAATAATGTTCATTTTGCAAAGCATGATTTTTAAACCACCAATTTCTCAAGATAGAATTCCTTTACCCTCGGCGTGTACCGTATCTCTTTCCCGATGATATAATATTAGAACTTTCTCTATATTATTACATAATTAATAATATATTTTCTGGTACTTTTCTTATCTATATACACGAAAAACTAAAAAAGTTTTGGCTCTTTGATTATGGGTCAACGTAAAATATTATATTATGTAACTATTAGAACTATTAGAACTTCGAAGATCTTCCAAATACAATAATTTGTACTTTTGTAATAACATTTCTAAATCGCTAAAAAGGATATATATATTAGGTAATCCTTTAAACGTAAGACACTAAGACACCCATCATGTTTTTGAAAATATTTCCGTTGTTAAATTTTAAGTCGTTTCAAAACAATATTTTTGAACAAAAAACTTGAGCTAGATTCCAAATAACTAAACCTTATTATAAGATAGAAAGTACTATGGGAAAATGTAATATTAAACACTGTTTTGGATTTTCGGATTTTTTAATGATGGTACTTTACAGCTTATTATATGACACCAAATCAACAGAGAGATTTTAACTCATCGTACTTCCTTTGATATTGCAGTGTTCTTAATTTTTATCGATATATAAGTAGGAACCTACTATATTAATACAATTTGTAATTCCTTTGTCAAAAATTAGCTAAGGTTCCACGTGAGATTTTACCCATATTTTACAAAAAAAAAACTCGAAATAATACTTACCTGCATAGGTACTATATTTACGATTTTCACAAGCCACATGTATTGATTTTACAAAAGCATTTAGTGAATTTAAACTTTAAACAATATTATATTATATTTAAAAATACATAAAAAAAAACGTGTATTCATTATGTAAATCAACTTCAGATTTTCAGTGTAGTCATTTTATACCTGGATAATATAAGTAAATGGGCTAACGTTCTATAGATATTTTAAGTTCAAATTTAGACGAAATTAGATATTTAAATGAACAATAACGGTTTTAGTTATTTTGTTGTAATTTAAAAATATTCTTCATGGGTACGTGAAACTTTTAAAGTATATTATTACCTGTTATATATATATATATATATATATAAATGTTTTAAAACGCAATTTTTTGGAAAAAATTAATTTTACCTACTGTAGTACTGTATTATTATGGTAAATTAATTATTCTGGTACCTATATTGTATCGTAAAATATACTTAGTATGGAAGTGCATCAACATTTTTTATTGGTATTAAACGAATACACTACTATCAATGATAAAATTCTAACATTTTTATATAGTAGTTTTTGTATCGGTCGGAATAAATATTTTTTTTTTTATTTATCCTTCAAAAAAATAATAGAATTTACTTACTCGTCTAAGAATAGGACATACTCGCTATACACACGGTTACCTAATGAACAGAGAAGAACAACCCAGGTGCGCAACATGCCGAGTTCACTTGACTATCAAACATATACTCGTCGAATGCAAACAAACAGAAGCTGCAAGAACCAAACACAACATCCCAGAATTTCTAAACCAATCATTAGATCCAAACGTATCAGCCATCAAACAGATACTAAACTTCATAAAAGAAACTGAAATCGAAAATTTATTGTAAACAAAGAATATAAAATAATATATAAAAACAAAACTACTTATGTAAAAATTATGTAAAAACAATGTAAACAATGTCAGCCAATGGCCACCGCTGCCGAGGCTTGTTTCTAATAAAAAAAAATAAATAAAAATAGAATTACTTTATTAATTATTACTAACCAGTGAGTTTCAATATTTTTTTTAGAAATAATTGAATTAATAATTTACTAAGCTAGTTAGGATTGATTACTCTGCGAGCATAAGTAATAAATTCCCGGTTCTTAAGCGTACCTATAGTATTTTAATATATCGCAATAAATTATGATTTTATGTACAATTGTTTGAAAATAATTTGATAACCTTTATGAATTATGTTGGTGGTAGTGTTGTTTCCTATTTTGTTTATATTGACTAATTACTAATAGTAGCATAAGCGTGCGCAGGTATTCTTGGCAGGGGAGGCAATGCCTTAGCTAAGGAGGTCCAGACTCCAATCCCCCCACCCGATTTCCCCCAATTGGTAGGTATAATATTAAATTTTGGTGGAGAGGAAAATCTCGCAGGGGAGAAAGCCGCCTCACCTGCCTCCCCCGTGCGCACGTTTATGAATAGTAGTATGAAACATGACTCCATGTTAAATATTCAAACATTAATATTTTTAAAAACTGGCTGGTATAAATAAGTTAATAACCTGTAGTTATAAGGTCAAAATCTTTGTTTAATATTTCGAAAAAGACAAATTCAATCATGAAACATAAGGTCGTTATGATGCAAGTTTAATATATTAAATCTCATGTTCCATGTCGGAAAGGCTAGGCACCTCGCACCTATATTATTATATATTATCTATACGTATATTTACATGGATCAAACATAATACCATTATGTACTACACTAAGACGTGCGTCACGCGAGAGTTGAAACAGTACTGCAGAAAAGAACTTATTTTGAAATTGGACTTATTTAAAATTATTATAACATTGTTAACCATAATCACACCGCAAAAATGTTATTGAAATACTTTAGAAATCAATATTTACTAATAAATGCGTTTGTTCATACCTTGATAGTATATTAATATTATTATTTTTTTTATTATTATTACGTAAAAGTCATGCTGTAATAACTGGTATATTAATAGCAAATAGAAATAAACATTTTTTTTTTTTTTTTTTTTTAATTTTGAAGATTAGGAACTAATGTTTTTGTATAATTTTAATAGAATTTAGAAGTAAAGAACCTTACTAAGCCAAAACCAGAACCAAACTTAGCTTTTTTAAGAACTGAACTAAAATTGAAAGAAAAAACAGTAAGTTTCCAACCACTGAACTAGAAATTTTTGATAGGTAAGATAATATAGTGTGTCTACCAAATATGAATATGATGTCATACGCTCTATTACTCTGTAGTTATCTACATCACTCAGTATCCATCCTACACCTACCTAACATTTTAAAATTCTGTCTGCTGGAAATTAATGATCCAATAGTTTAGTTTCATGTCCCACAATTCCCACAAACAAAATTATTTAAAAAAAATATATATATATAGGGTACTGATTAATAAGGTTAATTTAATTTAAATGTAGTCCCTTATACTAAATTTAGTGTACCCTGTTTTTGTGGACACATGCGCGTGCGTGTGATATAGCCACATAATTATTGATTTGATACCGTAACCGCGACGATGTTTGACGTTTACATGAATGTTATATTATATTATGTAGGCAATATCATTGTTACCTACATTGCAGAACACCCGTTGAAATCGACAAGTTGGTCTACTTAGCGACTAAAAGCCAGAATTTCGATTCTATTAATCGATTAAATCGAGTATATTATAGTAAATTATATTAAATTCAAGTTTACACTGTGGATATAGTCTATTTTCTAATAATAGGTATAATATGTTACTTGTTAAAAAATGATTCTGTTATCTATGTAATGTAATTAAATATTATACTCAGGACTGTAAAGAGATCCAATAGCCCTCGACTTAAATGCAAAATGATTTATATCTACTTACTTTTCCTCCTCCAAATTTAACTTTATTATAAACTGAAATAAAATCATCAATGACAAAGCTCGAAATTGAAATTGTTCTGGTTCTATGAACAATAAGTTAATTCAGGACAGTCCGTGTCACTATTCTACTTGAGCATAGTTGAGTGCCCAATGATTGACCTAGCGTTTTGAGTGACCTGATGGCATAATGTCTTTATTGAATAGTTCACTGCAGTTAAGTAATTTAATTTTGACGGGATTTCTGACATCCTCTCAAATCTCCAATATAGAAATGACAAAATTGAGTTATCGATTAGGTTAATATATTATATACCAATATAATTATATTGATATTATATATTGTGATTCATATTGGTATATACTTAATAATAACATATCAAGTTATCACCATCATATTATTTTATGTATTCATATATAACTAAGTACACTCGTTTATGTATTTATATGACAGGTGTCAATTTTGTTTATAGTGGTTTTTAGCCATGTAAATTGAAACCAAATCTAAAAACACAAATAAATAAATATTGAAATAATGTTCGAACCTGGTTAGATTCTTATTGGAAATAACGCCTAAATAATAAAACCCTATTGGTAAAATAAATGATTCTGGTGAAAGATTTGTGTGCGTCATGAGCAATAACATAATATAGGAATTATGTATTTATATTATCAAACCAATATCGTACATATTGTAAAAATCTCATTTTAAAGTCAACAATTTTTACACCAGAATAAAAAATATCTACAAATAATAGTATCCATTAGATATTAAATATTTCTTAAAAACCTTATAATGTGTTTATTGTTTAATATATATTTTTAATTTGATTTTTACATATTTACTTCATAAAATATCATAGTCTTTTCCGCACGGATCTTTGCGATCCACGATAGCTTAAAAGTTTTATTTAAAAATAAACCAAAAACCATTGTTTATAATATTATATTCGTTAAACTGCAACAGTTGTGTAGATTCTCTACTATACTATATGATATATAATAGCAGCCAGCACCAGCCAGCACCAGCAATCGTTTTTCAAATAAACTTAGTTCAGAAACGTTAATTGGAAAAAAAAGTAATTGACGAGTACATGACGAACACGCGATCAAACACACTCTATAATATAGTCTGTGCAAATATCTATTATATCATATAATAATAATAATATATTTATATATTATTATGCTAAAGCTTTCATATATTGGGTAGAAAATAAAAAAATAAAAACTCTATAATATATTATAATATATATATATATATATATATTGGTAGTTACGTTATAATGATAATAATAATAATAATATTGTCATCGTCATTGTTGCAGTTTTCTCTTTGTTCGGTTTTCGTTACAGATTTATGAATTATTTACACGCCACTATTTAATATATATACATGTGCATAGTGGAATTCCACCGAAGCACCCGCGCTCTATAAGTTATATCGCGTACATCACAACACGGCAAAGCGTTTGCGTTTTAATTAAAACCCCATAAATAATTACATATTTTAAAATAATGATCAAAATAGAATACCTATACTACAATTTAATCAAATTTTGTCTAGTAATTCAGTGATATAACCTACCTATATCATAATACGCGCATATCAATTATTTACATAAATTATAAAGGCGTATTCAGAGTTTCAGACTAATTGGTCGCTGAACCTATGAGTAAACGTGTTTGATAAAATGTGCTCTTCAGAAGTATTTTTACTGCCAACAATCAAATAAAATAAAAACAATAATTTTAAAATTGTAGGTACATCTAAAAAAGTTTCCAATATTTTGAAGTAGGCACTTACATTTTAAACTATACATTAATTTTTTTATCAAATTTAACTGCCTACTTCAATATGAAACAACCAACATATATAGGTAGTCTAAAAGGTACTACATTATTTTGATGAAATAGAGTTGGTATTAAGGGGATTGCAAACGGATAATTTTTAAGGGGTTCTGTATAGGCAAAATTATAGATGTTTTTAATCAAGTCGTACATGTGTGTGCGTAGTAAATTATCATTAGTGTGTGTATACCTCCCAACCATCACCCGCTACCCGCATGATTACACAGTTCATGGTTTATTTCCTTATCTAGTTTACGGTGGCGACGGTCAGACACAATTATTTATATATATATATATATATATTATATAAAATGTATATTGTATATATATATATATTTGCTGTAATATACGTTTACCGTTTATGATTATCTATATTTATTGAATTTTGTAACCAAAAAATAGGTATAATAGTTTTATACAAGCGATAAAAATCCGGGTATGTTATTTGTTTATAATAGGATAGGTGTCAAACTGTCAATCTTACGCTTACCTCATTAACTTAAATATTATATAATGACATCTTGATCTTGTAGAATATAATATGGTTGTTACTATTATTAAGTACTACTGCCACTTATGTGATATCATGATTAATGATAAATAAATAAATAAACGCAATTATAGTAATTTCTATATTCTTAATATCATCTATCAAAACATTTTCGGACACTAATAAATGTGTTTTTTCCTGTTACAATTAAAATAAAAGAATAATGAATAGGTAGAGAATAATCTTCAATTTTTTAGAATATTTATATTATTGTAATTTTAATATCTGTTTATATAATTACCTGATCATCGCAGCTTTGATCTATAACACTTTTTTTCTTTCTTGATTGTAAATTGTTCAATCGGTGTTTTTTTAACCTAGGTGCACTTAACTTACACCTAGTTTTTTGGCCAAAACGCCAGTCTTTACCCATTTTGTAAAAGAATAAAATAAAAGCACAAACCACCGGAAACTTACAGACAACTTTACTGATCAGAGTGTAGTGTTCAAATAAAATGATTCATAGGTAGTATATTATAATATATTGATTGTATTTAATTTTGGAAAAATATTATTATTATTATTGTTGCCTATTACTTATTCTTGTATACCTATCCAGTTATCCTTATCTGCTAATTGTTTCCGAGAATCGCTGTCACTTCGAGCAACCGCGCCGGAAGCAACTCTCACACGCGCACGCACATGTCATTCTATCGCGAAAAATTAAGTATTTTCTTATTTGCATGACTATAAAAACTACTAAAAGCGGTAGTAAATTAATCATACTTCCCGAAGTTCGATTGTAATTTCGAAAAAATGGTTGAATTTATAAACTTCTAGACTATGCTTCTTAGGAGTCACTTTTTTAAATTAAAAATCAGATGTGCCCAAAATAAATACAAATGTAATGCAATTATTTCATAGGATTTCTATAAAAAAAATGGTTATTTTAAGGGCAATTTAAATTGAAAATTGAAAATCGACTTCCTAAGAAGCCTAGATATTTTATCAATGAATTCAAAGAGGTATAAAAAATTTAAATCGGACATTCCGAAGTATGTGTAATTTACCACCGCTTATTGGTCTAAAACGTATGAAAAATACGTGCGTTGCAATCCCCTTAAGGTAGTATTTTATAATTATTACACTATCTGTAGTTTTCTTCAATACCTACATAAATAATTGTAATATTTCATTGTTGACTCTGTTGATTATTATGGCTCTTCAAGGTGTAGATCAAATTGAACATCAAAATGATATGATTTTTAGTTACCTAGGTATCTCATTAAAATATTAATAAAATACTTTTCATTACTATTTTATGATAACATATACTGTCGTTTACATATTATGTTTATTATTTAATTCACATCTTTTAACCTCTAACGGTCTAGTATAACGAACCGACTAGTGACTATACAAGCACTACTCGACTACTCAGAAATACTGAAAATATTTAAAATCTCAAACATGAAACAACTAACAACTAATAGTTTATAATATTAGAAGTTTTTAAGTTTATTCAAAATATGGTATTTTCCAGAATGTATGTGATTCTCACTTTTCATTCCCAATGATCAAAGGCACCCATGCTAATGTATAATTAGACCATAAACGATAACTTTATTATACCATATAGATCATAATTTATATATTATATGTACGTGCTGAGTTACGTAATTCAAAATCTTAATCAAATTATTTACTGCAATTTAATAGGCCCATCATGGTTCACTAAATAATCATCTTTAAGAAACCACTAGCTATACCTCCATAATTGATTTATTAAATTATTAGTAATTGTTTATGAGACCCGTCTTTAATATTATATTATAATAATTATATGACGACACATTGATCGATATTTGGATGCCAACCCACGAGGGTTAGGTTACGGATAGATAAAGTCCGTGTAATCACTAATCTGCACTTAAGTACTTGGAATACATTAAAATTGAATATTTGTCTGGTCTTGCAATTTTACTCTATTTTATGACGTTGTCAGGTGACACTAATCGATACAAACTTAAACTACTCAAATGTTTTATTATAACATGTATTCGAAATGTGGCCTGTAGGTAATTAATATATTATAATTATGTCGGTATATATAACTATAACTATCAAAAAAACTAAAATAATAAAATAAAAAATAGTCTTCTTGTGTAACGGTCAGTACAACACTCGTAAAAAATATACGTCGCACACTGTACAGTATCGATTTTAATTAGTTTTTCGAAAGAGATTTATATAACGACAATACACGCACGTGTTCCGAATAACGATACAAATGATATAATAATAATAGAATAGGTTATTTTCACATTGACGTTCGTATTATTATCGTATTTGTAATGGGGTAAAACTAAAACTAAATATTACCAATTAAATACAGGATGATTCACCAAGCATGCTCATCTCCGAATTTTTCTTTGATAATAGATTTATACAAGTTCTGATTTTTAGAAATTTTGAATGTAGGTACTTTAAGACTTATTGAGATTTTTTCGTACTACACCTGCAGAGGAGTTTCATGTGGCAATACTAACTTCTAGCTGTTCTTAAAATGAAAGACCTCTTTTTATTGTTAATTATTTAGCAGATAATTTTTCTGAAAATATTGACACAAAATTATAGCAATTGATAATTAAATTTGAACGAATAAATTCTCAGTTATTAAAATGTTTATTTTAAGGATATGAATGGTCCTTAAAATGTTTCACAATATTTAATAATATAAAATTTATATATAATGTTAGATTAAGACAGTAGGTATTAGCTATTAAGCTTGGATTATTTTTAAAAATGTATTATAAATATTGATGGATTAATATAAATTACTAAAATATTCAAATCGCAATAGCCCCCATACCTTCTGAACATATAGTATCCAGTATCCACCGTGACTAAATAAAAATATATATTATTATAAAAGAACAGTTTTCGTTCGGTTTGCGCATGTCCCCACTATCTAAACACAAAACCATTGCTCGTATTTCTCCGCATTTCATTGGTCGGCAATGTTAATAGAATATAATAAAAGCAAAATACCTCGCGATAGATAAGGCAAAGGGGGTGATATGCGATCACAAAGTTATGATCATACCTATAATTAATTTGGTTTTTATTATTTAGTCATGGTATCAATCCTATAATCTTGAGACACACAGATGCTGATCCAGGTGTAGCCCTAAAGATCGCATTTCACTTCTAATAAGCACTTATTTCTATACAAATGTATATTATTAAAATAAAATTCCAAAAAAAAACCTATTTTAAGATAGAAAATTTTCTGAAAATTATGACTTAGACCGCCTCCGGCGCCTCCCCAACTATGTCACTAGAACCGCCCATGAGAATACAAAGTTACACAATTCAAAAACTGTTCGCTTAAGTTTAAAGTTTGATAGGATTTTCAGAAAACATATCGCCTTAATAGCGTACAGTAGAAAAGTTGTGATTTGATCAATAAAAGTGTGTACCTCTACAAACTACAAGATACTCCTTAAAACTTCAGTGTAATGAAAATTAAGTTTAAATATTCCCAGATTTTCAAGGGAATGATAGTCGCATTCGTGATATCGAGATTGATTGAAGAAAAATTCGTCACCGTTGTCATCTATTCGTGATTTCAGCCAACCACCATGCCAGGCACTATTATTACATAATATTTTTATATTCAAGCAGAGAAACGATATCGAACACGCGTAGGTATTGAAGTGTAATACCTTTAATATTATGTTTTGCTTTGCGACGAAAAAATTAAAACATAATGACGTAAAATATTAATTATTGCACTCATAATATCGCGTGCCGAAATATTTTGTTTTTTGTTACACTCGTGGGGGTGGTTTACATACTGCGTTGCGTCGATTTCAAATTTAAAACCATTGTATATATTAATTGTTGTAGACTTTATGATTAGTGACACGATCACCTCTATCCAACAATATACCTATTTTATTATATTAACATGATCATATTGTTCTAATAGCTATGTAACCTACCCCACAGAGTGATATTTTTTAAACGTAGGTAAAACATATAATATCAATATATCCTGCAGATGGATGTATTATATAAATTATGTTATTATTATTATAGACTAGTAACGACCACTATTGCAGTACCTACACTGTATTATATAGCATTATTTTATAATTCATATTATAAGTATTAAACTAATCATGCTATATTTGTTAAGTCAATTTTTATATAATATGATATATTATTATTATACCTACCTATAATAACAATAAAATGTATTTCATTTAATTTCACAAATATACATAAATAAATATAGAAATATGAATTTAAAATTATGTCTCCTCAAAAAAACAAAGCTTGAAGAATTCTTGAGGGTACCAGTTCGAACAGCATTGGTAGAAAATACTTAGATACAACTTATACATTCGATTTCTTAATTGATTTTTGAATAAAAAAATCTTGTGTTGATCTTTGGCTTATGAAATAAAAATGTTGTTGTCATTTTATAAGGTATATCAATAAAATATTATTAAGTAAAAAGTTTAGTTTATTTTATACAAGCATTGTATAAAGTATTGATGGACTATGTGTAGGAGTGGTGTTATGACGTGGGACGCGATTCACCTTATACTATTCCGAATGCATTTAAACTTCCAACATTTGTAAATAATAAAACTATTGATATAAAATGTGTATGTCAACGTTTATGAACAACATATTTTGCTTACTAAACGAAATTGATTATAAAAATTCCGTCAAATAATAATAATAATAATAATAAAAGTATAAGCCCTAAAAACTCATGAAATAATAAATTAATCTTTTTCAGAAATAACGCGTAAAATGTATAACACAATTTAGCACATTATACCTTTTGTTGTTATTGCAGTGTATTACGTAAGTAGGTACGTAACAATAATTATTTAAGCACTTTTTACAATATTGTATGAATTCGCTTAAAATCGTGTAATCGTGTATTTTTTGAATGGATATACCTGACCTAAAAAATTTAGCGTTTAAAAAAAAACTATGGTTTGTGCGGTGTATAGTATTAATCGAGCTTTACTTTAACTTGTGATGCAGCAAAAAGCACGACCCACTTGAATATTTTTCTTTTATGGTATCCCAACCAAAGATTAAGATAAGAAGGTGCAACACTTGATATTTGGTATTATATCAATTTTCTTCTAACTGTCTTAAAATAGTTACAATCGTTGAATACTAAACCGTACCTACATAATATTTATGCCATCTATGAAGCCGCCATACATGGCATGATATTTTTACGAACGAAATAATATTATTGAATAGAACAACAAAATATTAATTATACCAAATATAATATGATGTGATACATTCTACGGAATCCACACGTCGTAATAAAACGGAGAATATAAGTAATGTTAATGTGTAAAAAATAATAATTGAATTTATAAAAGCACGTAGTAGATGTTAAGTTTTGTTTATATGTTTTAACTATTATTCTATCATATATTATATCATTTTTTAATTATACAAGCTTTTTAATTTGATAGTATATCGTTAGTATTTTTCTTTTCTTGTAAACCACTGTTGAATTATATTAAATAATTTTTGAAACTAATTTTAAATAAATAACAAATCTTTTATTGATTTTCGTGTAATACTCGTATAATAAACAAAATCAGATAAAGGTACAAAAAAAACGATTTCAAAAACCATTATTTAGTCATGAAATAAACAATTTGAAAATAAAAATATTAAGCTTTCGATTCTTTAAACGATTTTCTAATACACGCTGTATGTATTATATTTCAATTACATTGTAGATGCGTACCTATACTCGTAAATATAATATAAGGCATTATGGACCATATGGATTTAACGTCTCTACTAGGTATACGTATATGCATAATACTATAATAGTATACCACTTACTATGGAAATTTTAATGTCTTAACCCTTAGACGTTTCAAAATCAATCTCCAAGAAGGATTCTCTGCACATTTTTCCTCTTCCCAATGGAGCGAGTGTATAACGCGTCCGCGGCCATGATTAACTATAAGGATTCCCGTAATGCCAAAAAAGCGCGGGCGAATGAAAATTAACAAGTAGCTTTTTTATTTCGCCTCCCATACTACACAACGCATAAATCCGCTACCCCATGCGCCAGTATGTATAATATACGCCAGAAAATTATTAAACTTTGAATAAAAATAAATAATTAAACTTTCAAAATATGATAAAATTATTAAACTCTCTTATAGGGTGTCGAGCTCCCGATGACGTATAATATTATATAGATTATAAAGCATATTGTTATTATTATCATTTTATATTGAACTAGTTCAATCCCGAGGGGGGGAGGGGAGTCTTAAATAAAATTTCAGCCCAAGTCTGATAAAAACATTGTATTTACCATGTAAGCTAATAGGCAAATATTATTATTTAAACCCAGTTTATCAGTACAATAAAATATATAAAATAATTTGTTAAGTAATATATTAAATGGTTTAATTAATAATGATACGTAATATATAATAAAATGTATTATATATATATATATATATATAATATTATTATATATTATCATTATTTATTTTATTATTTAATAATATTAATAATAAAATATAACAAATATTTGAAAATCCACCAGTCTATGAGGGAGACCATGGCTCCTTGGCCCCCCTTGGATCCGCGCCTGTTGTGTACCGAGTCCAACATGAGAAAACGTTTTGACCATGTACCCTGCAGTAATGCAGTGGTTTTTAACATGATTGTTCTGTGAACTTAAAGAGTGTTTTGCCTAAATTCATTCCAGTGAAAAATATTTTTTTTTAAGTTTTAATTTTATCATATCCACTTGAACTATGCAATTTTTTTTATTTTATCTACTGAATCATATTATATAAACTGTAATGTGCAATTAATTTTAAATGTATATTTATATAAATTTAACTTTAAATCTCTTTATATATCATATATACTTAAGTATGTAACTACATATGAATAACATATTATTTTATTTTATGACTGCAAAAATCCGCAACCATTATAATTGTTCCATGATTATGAAAAGGTTAAAAACCACAATTCAAATTTTTAACGGAGTATTCATTACCACATAAAACGGTCTGTTTAAGACCACCAATCACAATAAAGCATGCAAAAAAGGATACCATCGTAGGGATTAGGTGGCGAATTTGATACTCTTCTAGTCATTCTATATCCTCAACAAGCACGGCTATGGATAGAGGACACCATGACGAAGTCAATAATGTCCTTATCATAACCAAAACCACAAAACTATACAAATAGTGAGGTAAACCTTACCGACGGTAAGCACGCATATAGCACACCTGAGGTTTACGAGTCGGTACGAGACACCATATAAAAACTGATCACATTTACGGAACAAATTCATTCTTCCGTCAACAACACAACCGTCAATATCTACTAGAAACGAACCACGAATCAAGTGCCCAGCGGACTTCAGAACTGTTGGTACAGCGGCGAAGACACTCGTCAAAACGAGGCAGCTACCGACAACCCCAGCGACTCAACCTCTTCCCTACTACTATTAATATTACATTACCTATAACTATCTTACCTATTACTCTGTGCTTTACCTACATTATAACACAACACGTACATACTGTGTAGCAGCAGGCTGACGAGACCGGATCGAGCTACGTTACCATCGGGGTAGCTGCGGAGACTTTCTTCAATACAAGAAAGCAACTGGTGATCCCGTCGTGTGCGACGTGTACGTATAGTTCACTCTATATACGGCGTAGCACAGAGTCAAGCAAACTATATTACTCATCGTGCAATTGCCAGCGACGGCTCTATACGTGGTTTTGCCAACATTCGATCTACCATCGCGACTGATTTAAAAAAAGTTCTTCTCAGATCCGTCAATTACATAATTAGCGTATACCTGCAGCATAGGTATTCGGTATGCGAGTTGTATTGATCTGATCGCCACTTATTAGAGACCGTGTAAAATTAGTAAAAACTCATCCCTATTCATTATTATATTCTTACTAATATATAAATGCCCCATTTTTCGTAATAATTATTAGTCGCGTCGCGCCTCTACAGACCTGATACCGAGAGGCCTGCTTCTTTAAGCCAGTCACGCGGCCCGGATATAAGTTTTATTTATAAGTAAGTTAGTTATACATTATTTTTTTGTAAACTTTAATAAATCAGCGTGATTATACGAGAAATAACATCCTGTGTATAATTTATTTACCTCCACGAGCTGTCGAAGATCGACGCACCGTGTGAAATTAACGTACACATAAGTTGTATGATTTTTTTAATTAAAAATATATTTATTGTGCACGGATGTCCAACGGAAGATTTTATTTACAATATTTACGATGTGCAAACTTGAAATAATTTTAATACGTTTGTAGGTGGTGTTTTGTATATGAAGGGAGTATTCATAACTCCAAAAAACTACTGTGAAACTACTTATAGATACGCTATTTAAGTAAACACATTAATTGCATTAAGTATTTATTACTTATACTATTGCGACATTGCGTAATAGCATATTGTGTGGAAAAGGCTGGATACGATGATATTTTCAGCCCAAGGTTGGAATTTCCTCCCCATTCGAGCCACACGTAATATTTTTTTTGTCACGCTTTTGAGTCCATCGATCATGTCAAAGGTTAGTTATCCAGAGTATAGTTCTGGATTTCTAGAGAAAATAGTATAGTAAGGTACGAATGCTCTAGTCATTTCGTAGAGTTTTCTTTTACGACAAGAATATAATTGAGTTCTTTTGTGCTTGATTTATGTTCTCACTTATTCTAACCTCAGTGAATGCTGACGGGATTTCAACAGGTGGCAAAAAACTTAACAGCAACAGCAATCAACTTTCGAACCAAAAGACTAAATCCTATATTTTCCATTTCAATCATTAAATTGTAATCGTTTTGTTTCTGTAATGTATAGAGCGAGATAATAGTATTGCCATATCGGTTTATATTATTAAATTACTGTTGTTTCGACGGTTGATTAACGTTATCCACCTGTCGACAAATATTATCGTACTTCTAGACATTTCTTCCTGCACTCTAATTTCTAACCTGTCTATAGTCAACATTTAAATTTTCGACATTTCAAACCACAACCGAAAATAATATTGTATCATTCTTCGTTTTTGTTACAGGTATGCTATCCACTGCAAATTATCTACAATGGCGTCACAAGCATATTTTTTTGGCAGTTGTCTCAAACAATTTAAGATGGTTATTTTGTTTGAGTGCACAGTGTACACTGTACAAATAATTTTATGGTTAAAACTATTATAATTCAATAATATGACAGTAATATTATGCCAATTTTTATACAAAACTATACAATAAATTGTTTTATTTTATTGATTTACTCTAGAAGTCATTACCTATATCTACATGAGTAATAATAGGTTCGTTGTGTTGTAACCATTACAATTAAAGAACAGAAAAGGTTATACAGTAACACAAAATTATTTATATGTATTAAATATTTTATTAATTAAAGTTATTGGTTAAGTAATAAATCATGTATTAAATCTGTTACATTTATGTTAATTATTATTATGAAATAATATTAAAATGTATTTTCTAATAAAAAACAATTACAGGTTTTAATTGTGATTGTATGTGTATATGCGGTTACACCAAGGGTTAGATAGCTTTAATATTCACCCTTATGGATAAAACATTCACAATGCCACTGATTATCTGCATGCATAATTATACTTTATGCTTATGTTGTACATATATTTTATATTATTAGGGAATTTATCTTATGTATGTATTGTCTCTATTTTACTGACACGAAAAATCAAGTTTTAAAATTATCATAACTTACTTTAAAATTAAAATATAAAAAAAAACTTAATGAGGTGCTCTAAAGTCTATATAATAATATTCTTACCTTATTTAAGTTAATAAATAAGAAGAATATGATATAATAATATATGAAGATAATAGATAATACAGTTAAATAGATTCTTTCTTACGCGAAATTTTCCATGTTAGTTAAACAGTTAAACAGAGAAAACCGGTGAAACATCCTCTTGAAGTCTTAACTGACAACCACTAATGCATCTACGTTGCGACGGACTGGTGTAAAAACATACTTACGGTTAATACATCTAGGAAATAAAATATATGACTTCAGCCCTCGGATTTTGGTCGTCAAATCATTCTATTTAGGTACCTACTCATTTCCGTTATGATTATGGATCGGAGATGAAACGGAAATAAAAGACGTATACTCATAGTGTATACGGAAAACGGCCCTTATACTTAGAACATATACGAAGGCTATAAAGTACCACTTTACCCTAGGCATTAGGCAATAGATAGTAATAGTATTTAATGTCATAATATCGACAACATTTATTTTGTTTTTGTTTATGTATGCCTGTGAAAATGATTCTTAAACCAAATACATCACTAAATCCGATGTTCTCGTATGACCTATTTTATTCTGTAATCACTGGTTTTGTTATGTTTAGTGACGACAGTGACGTGTATAAAAAAAAATTTTCGGACTATTAACCCTTTCTCCCAAAATTTTTTTATTTTTAATATTCGCCCAAATGTATTGTTCAAACGTGTTTTAGATGTAAAACTATGTATAGGTAATTAACGAAAATGAGAGTATATGAGTTACACTCTGGAGAACGGAGAAGTAAAACTTCTTTCATAAATCATAAGAAGGTATTGGGTCCGTTAAATCATAAGTGAGATAGGGAAGGAGTGAAAAAAATCAGTACGAAAAAAAACATAAAATACACACTGAATAACATTTAACCATTCAAGCGATTTCTGTCGCAGTCGTACATAAGCATTCATACACTGTTTCATTTTTCGTGACGATTTTTTTCTCCATCCATACCTCAAGAAAGAAGTTTTACTTCAAAAAATTAGTGTTGCTCAAATGATTTTATAGGTGACCCCCGGAGAGTCCCCCTCATAATAATGTTATACTTACCAATATAATTTACCTACTATTTCCCTTCTTTCAATACCCATCAACTACATTTACCTAGGCCCCTCTGTGTCCCTATGTTTCATGCAACTGGTTAAGTTTGTTGGGTACAAATACGTACGTTAATTATATTAAAATGTTTAATATTATGACGTCTACCTCCGTATGTATTTATCGATACTTAGCGCATTCGGTTGCATATTATTTAGTAATTTAGTTGAAACGGGTAACTTGTTAAAAGACTGACTGCAAGTGACGATGATTGTTGGAAAGGTCAAATCGATCGAAGATATAAGAGCATACTACGGAAGTGAGATCTTTGCAGCCTTTTTTGGCTTTTTGCGATAATATATGCACGAGCGAGGTCGCGTCTGTTCATCACGTCGAGTAAATTTATTACCCGCAATTCATCAATGTGGCCAATAAATTCATCTAAGCGTTAATGATATTAAACTTGATACAAATCCATCGCGCTTTATTTGATCATGTATTATTGTCATGATATACCTATTGTTATGATATTAATGATATGTTCCGGATTATGAACTACAAGTCATTGTCTCTTATCGACAAGTGAAAACGTATAATAATAATAATTATTATTATTATCTAAAAGCAAATTATCTATTAGAATTATATCCGTTTCCTCGAACTTTGAAAAATCCGTAATAAATGTAATAAACTATCCCAGTTTTCTGAAGTAGATTAAAAATGATGCTATTTTCATTTGTCTTAAATTATTTGGCACAAATTCAAAATCCTTTATCTAACACCAAGTTTCTCAATCATTAAAATATTTATACTAAGGTTAATATATATTATATCGTAGTTAAAATAGTTTAAAAAAAAAGAAAATAAATGTAATATTGGATCTAGTAAATATTTATTAAACTTGCTTCATTTTTTCAAATTATTATTTGTTAATGTTGATAGATTAATATTTATCAATAAATAATGTTCGAATAACCATTCAATAGCCCCCATATTTTCAGAATTAATTTATTAAATAATACACACAATTAATTAACTCGAAAATTACTCTATGAATTTTGATTTTGATACGTCAACATTTTCGGAAAAATTATCCACAGTAAATAATAATTTATAGTATAATTTAGAAAAGGTGTTCTCATTTGAGAAACAGAAGTTTGTACCTATATATTTTGTATCTTGATAAAAAAAAATTCCTTAAGTAGCATAAAAACCTCAATAAACTGAAGGTGGTTAGGGTATATTAAGTATTTAAGTATTTAGTATATTTTAATACATTATTATTATTATATTGTAATTTCGCTATAGATTTTTCCTGGATAATATCTGTAATCTTAAGACCTATTTATTTTAGTTATTTTAGTAAATTTACTTAAATAAATAAAAAAAAATATGTTCAATAATTATTTAGTAGGTATGAGTGTAAGACATGATATTCAAGTTATCGAGCTCGACTTATTCATTAAACACATATTATTGATGGATTGAAAAATAATATAGGTCCTTCGTAATGACGACGACTCACTCCAAAAACCTTCTCAATAGACTAAAAAATTGATTTCAAAGGAAGTATATGTACTTAGTTAATGAAATGTAGGTATTTATGAAGTGAAAAATGAGTTAGTGCATATTTTATAAAAATGTATCTACCTATTAAATTTATTCATTTATTAACGCAACAACAAATAACATTTAGTGAAATTTTCATAAAAACAAATCGCAAAACTTGTAATACATACTTATAATAGGCTATTACAGCTATACCATAATAATATAATGTAGTTGTTTTGATATACTAAACTCATTAGTTATTACTGTTATTAGTAAAGGGCATGGGATTTCCGGTTTTCTTTTCTAATAAAACTTCTTGTTTGTTTTATATATTTATCTATAAAGGTTAGGTTAGGTTTTAGAATTATATGAGTTATGTAGAAGTCAAAATATGTTTTCTAACAGAAGGAGGTTATATAATGTATTTTAAATTTTAAAATTTTCTTTTTTTTTTGCATAATAATTTGATGTTAATGCATACGATTATATTATAATAAATAATAATATGGGTTATATTATATTCAAATATTATTTTATAAGTATAACATATTATTATTGGGTGTTACTGTGGTAGGATTGAATATTATAGATCAGACGAATCTATACGATTTATTTTCAGTCGTGATAATGCCAGGTCATTTGGAACGCGTCTGTAGCATTTGTAAGATTGCTCTAGCGTCTAGGGGTTAGTTGGTCATATTTGTTGTCATATTAGTTGGTCATCATTTTTATTTAGAATTCGATATTTGGCGGCAAGCCAAGTGCTATGGTGATGGTAAATAAACGATCATTAGTAAATAGGATGCTGATGGTGTTTATAGATACGCAGTTTTTTCTCAATTTATACGATTATAGTAATTACTGCTATATTTTTTTTTTTTTGCAAATGTAAACGATATAAGAATCTTATATAAAAATTAATTTTGTTATTCTCGAGTTTTTATCATTTTTACGCATTTGGTTTACGTTTATTTTTTACATATAGTCATAGACACTATAATCTACATATTTATTTCAAGTGCACAACATTAAACTATTCAAAGCATAAAATTCTAATCTTTAACTTTATTTTTATTTTTCATCCTAGTGCTTAAAATTATATTTGGTGGTCATTGTACAATTTATTTATGTAAACTAATCAACTGTTTTATATAACCGTATAAATATTACATACGCTTTTTACCTAAGCCTTTTATTTAAATTGTTTTAAATAGGTTTTAATTTTACAGTTAAGATAAATGGATAGTTAAACACTTGATCATATGTATTAATTTATATTATTATCATCTTCATAGTATTAATCATATATTACAATATTATAATAGGTATTCTAATAAAAATAAAAAAAAGGTATTACTTATAAATTATAAAGGAAAAATTATTTATTTATCTCGAACCCGTAAAGTCCACCACTGACAATTTTACAATATTATTATAGTATTGTTCTTTTTTATTAGAGTCTAAACCTTTTATTTGTTGAATTTATAATTCTAAAATATTACATTCTTGAAGTTTTACGATTTCCATTCTTACTTGCATTTTATTAAAAAACACGAATACTTGGATTTTTTTATATTTATATTATTTTAAAGTTTGATTCATTTTACATTCGTTTTAAATTTTTAAAACGCAAAATGGAATTCTACAAAATCAACACATAAAGTGTTTCTCCCTTTCAATTGTATATGATGGTATATGCAGCAGATCAATACGCTGTAACATCAGTCTAAAGCCTTTTGTTTTGATACCGTAGTTGAGTATAATTTCACTGCATTTTATGCCTGAAAGACTAAGATAACAATTATGACGAACGGCGTCCTATCCCAACAAAGCAATAATAAAATAGATCCATGGAACATTTACACACATTTATATAAATATATACACATAATAAATTAATGAAGTTTCGTCACAGAAAATGAAAACTTTCGTTCTCTTCAATATAAACAATGTGTATTTAAAACTAGTATTTTGATATTCATATTCTGCACAACGAACACATAATATTAAAGTCATTGTTATACATTTTTTTTTTTATTTTAAAACAAAAAAATATTAATGTGTTGGTGTTTCTCAACATAAAACAATAGTTCACTGTTATTCATCCACTCAGAAGTTAAAAAAATGTTTTTTCAATTCTTTAAAATACCATTTCAAATAACGAAATATTACAATCAATAATTATACACACATTCCATAAAACATGTTTAGGCAGTTTTACAAATTACGTATTCTCCTCTCACAATGAAATAATCTGTATGATATATAATAAAATTACTCTCGACTCATATATTATTTTCATCTCAAAATCACTTAAATAATTTGTTCATTATTTTTTTTTAAGTAATAAACTCAGTACGGTGTTCTACAGTATATAATGTGAGCTGGCTGTATATATATACTGGCTGACTATATATAGGGATGTGATTTTCCACGATTTCCTTATCTTTATTTTTTACTGATGGCGATGTACTTAACTATACTACCAATATACAATAATATATATTATCTGAGTTAAAAATTGAAAATTCCTATGTCAAAGGAGTGAATAAAAATAAAAATAATTGTTGAATGACTACCTATATATTTTCTAGCCGTCCACGCAGATGTTATAAAAGCTAAAAACACCAACAGTGGATAAAACGAATGTTTTTTTTTTTAATTTAGAAGATCGTGGACTTTTAATCTGGCCATTAAAATTTAAGCTTATATTGAATAATTAATTTTTTTTAAATCTGCTGTTTTATCCAAGATTCGTAGTAGGTACGTGTAACTAATGCAAATTAATTTTTAAAACAATGGCGTTGTCCATGATCAATATTAATTGTCTTCGTGCCATTTTAATTAAGATGAAAATAATTGGATGAAACAACAATCGATAAGATACAAAAGTATACTAGTATACAAAAATAATATTAAAAATTTAAAAATTGGATTTATAGGATGTGTCAATATTCAATATATTAGGTACTAAATACTTAGTTAAAAGAATTAAAATTTGTTACAATATATTTTGTGCATATAATATGCTAGAACCGCTGCAGTACTACGCCATAATATAATTTAGTCAAAGTACGAAGTAAGATATAAATTCTTATAAAATCAATACTTAACGTTTTTCATTTCTTATAATACATAATCAATAGAATACAATGATAATAAATTTAAATTAATGCGTATAAATGAGTATATTGCATAAAATATTACATTATTTCAATTTTATTGGAATAATTTACTAAATAACTTATTATTAATGTTTTCTAATGTAAATGTATTAATATTAATATTCGACAAAATTCAAACAAGCACATAGGTACCTATGTAGGTACATCAAATTTGTAACAGTTCGTGATTTCCGTAAACAATAAGACGTAAATTGCTGTCTATACTCTATATTATGTATATTGTTTATGATGAAAATATTACGTATAATCATATAGATAATCAATAATCTAATATTACTTGGTTACGGATACATAGGACATCATAAAATATTACAAAAATAAATATCTAAACATTTTTTTTTTTTTAATGTATGGAAATAAAAGACCAAACAATTACCAGTTAAAACGATCTAACAATCAAATCTTTATATATTATTATAATTTATAAAATTATATCGACTTATCGTGTATGACACGAACATTCTTCTTTTGATATTTTTATTGATACATATTTATTGTTTAAGAATATTTTATGTTTTAAGTGCTGACACCCATTGAATAAGCAAATAAATTCAGAACAAAATGTCTTGAATATTTTTATTTTTACGTAAATACAGTACATAATATAGATACTTAATCGAAATGACGTTAACGATGCGTCTCATACGTCTCAATCCTAAATAATAACGACACCAATGAGTGTATAATATATAATATTATGAATACAATAACTACCTATATATTATTATATCTAATCTAAACTCATCCTTTGGTCAGAGACTTGACTACAATTGGAGTGGCAGCGGTGAGTTCCTCGCAGTCCGCCTTGTCTTTAGGCCACGCTCCTGTACGGCTGTTGCAAATGTTTGTGGGCACCATGTCGCGTTCACCTTCCACGCGGTCAGCCTGCGCGCGTATCTCGTTCCACGCGAACTGCACGTCGACTTCTTCCGTCAGTCGGCTACAGACCACAAACCGTATGACCAACCTCGACCGGACGGTGGCCGTGACCAGGTATATTTGTCCACTCGCCATCAGTCGCTCGTGAAGGTTTTTTGTCAAGACGTTGTCACCCTGCAACAGGTGATGACAATGGCTATAAGTTAAGACATATCAGTGCAAAGACGCTTTGTAACTGCAGTGAAATTTTGGATTCCGAGCGGAACGTAATGGATTCACACCGATGTTCTTTTTTTTTTTACCATATCACATTTAAGAGCAGTACAAAATATTTAAGCTTTCTTTTTGCAGGGATTAGTTTCTAGGTGAAAATTGGAAAATTACTTAATTGAAAATACTAAAAATAAATTACTGAAACGTGAATAATATTTACGTGATTTTATTCAATACCTACTTCTAACAATAATATGATACATTGATTTGATTTTAAAATTAATAACCGTATCAAATTTCACTTAATATTTTTAATAGCATTTTATAGACACGACAGATTTATTTTTTATTTTCAAAATATTTTGGATCTTTTATTGTTTCATTTATACAAATTTCGTTTTTTTTTTTTAAATATGTTCTCAAATAATATTATATTTCGATTTGTGTAATACATAATATTGAATAGTGAATTTGGACATTTATTTGAATAAATTAAAGGTATCGTGATTAAGGAATAAAGTTTGAGAAGCCCAAACAGTTTTTGCTGTTATATCTATATCGAATATACGTTTCAATAAAAACAAAAATTCTTTTACTCGGGCGATATTTATATAATAATAATTCGTGTTAAACGTTTTTTAATGTTGTACCTTCAATCGAAAGCAAACCAGTCCCATGGTGACGGTAACGACTTCGAACCTTGGGTCTTGGTTGACGAACTTCCCAAATAAGTCAGCCAATTGAACCTGCTTTTTGATGTGTGCCTGTAGACCCTCCACGCCATACAGTCTTAGCACGAACCACATTTTCAATGATCTGAACCTTCGGCCCAACGGTATTTGCCAATGCTATATTATCAAAATGACTGAGTTGATATATGACGGTAATTTAACAAAGTATATAATACAAATGATAAAATTGAAACAAACAACTGAGGGAACAATGAAAAAAATGTTAAATTACAAATTATTTATTTAATTTCTCCTTACAATACATGTATTTTTTCTTTATAAAAAAAAATATAATATGTTGAACAACTTTTTTCAATAATTAAATAAAAATTGTTTAAAAAACGTGTTCTCCTGTTTAATATATTAGGTAAGAATTTAATTCTATAATATTGAATACATTTGCATGTTACATGCAATTAAGATGTATTATTTAACATAATTTAATAAAAAATACTTTTAAAGGAAATAAAAAATATGCCTTACTGTTATTTGTAATGAAATTGTAAGAATAATGATTTGTTACAAATGACTCAAACAAACGACCAATAGGCGTTGGTTACTAACAAATTGTTAGTTTAAGTCGAATATATATTACATACCTACAGAACTATCTAACGTATATTTTAGACAACATGCAGCATAACATTATTATAAAGATTCCCTTGTAGTATGCAATTCAGAGTTATAAAACACGGTCACGCCATCGTGATTACATAACATATTATAATTTATATTTATTTTCCTTTACATCTCGAATAAGATCCTTCTACAAGCTATTTTTGTCGCACTCCTGTGCAATATTATTTACCAACCGTAATAATTTATAAAACACAATAACTGCAACTAATAATATTTTGATATATTCATAGGTAATGCATAGGTAACATTTTGATATATTAAATATTAATATAATCATTTATATAAATATAATCATATAGTTCTTACTCTGTAATCCGGAACTTGGGGATCCAGACTCTGGTAGCGGTGCTTCAAGTAAACTCGGTCCACGTTAAACGCATCAACTAAATAAGTTGAGTTCTTCACCCACAAGGCTGAACAGTCAAAGTTCACCAAGAGCCACTTATGCAAATTGACGTCGAACGAGTCCGCAAATTGCACTCCCGCCATCAGATATCTGTATTCCGGTAACACGAATGCGGCACCTATTGATAATGATGTTATACGAAAGACACACACCAGAAAATACAGTAATTAATACAAATATTATTATGAAATTAAAAAAATGCATTCTTCCGAACAATAAGAAATAATATGTAACATTTCATCAATGCAATATTATCGCCCACAATTCTATAAAAAGTGAATTCAGCACACCAGCCTTTAAAATATAGGAACGATAATTATGTATCCTATTACTTATTAGTAACACAATATAGTTTCATGTTACATAAATAATATACATCATAATATATATATAATATATATATATATATATATATGTCAATTGGCTTATTTTTCAGACATTTTAATATATTTTCAGATATTTAATATACCAATATAATCACAGACTATATAAAATTGAAAAATGTTAATAGTTATACATACCTTAAATCATTCTACCAAATTTCCAAATAAAAAATACGTTTGCTTATCTGGAATTTTATATAACACTGCGAACGAGATAGTGATAAACATCTTAAGGCGGGCAACGATACAATATTGAAATTTGTATTTATAGATAAGACATATAATACTATTTTTATAACAGTGAAGACCCACGAACCCGGACCACTATAGTAGGCAGTAGCTACAAACATTAATTGGTTAATCCGGAAAGTATCAGTTTTATCGATTGATTGATCAATAGTTTATTTTTTATCCAACAATACATTCAAAGGTTAAAAATATGTAAGTCACTAAGTAATATTGCAAAGACATCAAAGACTAAAAATATAATTGTTATGACGAAAAAAAATCTATTTTAAAAGTTTTACACTTTTACATATCTACAACTTGAAAAATTATATAGCTATTTAAAATCTCATTCAAATCGTCGTAGGTATAGGTACCTGGACTGCGGAGCAAAGGAAGACGATGCCGAACACACGTTATTCGTCTGCGACAGGTGGTGGCAGACAAGGAGGGAGATATGTGTGACACTTGGAGCGGATCTGGAGCCAGACACCGTCGTCTCAAAAATGTTGGAGAGCCGGGAAAACTGGACCCTTGTTAAGCAGTACATAACCAAAGTGCTCTCCACGAAGGAGGAAGAAGAAAGCGCATCACAAAGAACATCGCAAAGACACATTAGTTAAGCAAAATATATTGTGTGCCAACGGCGAAAGTTGGAGGGGTAGAGCCCTCCAGTGTATGTAAAGGCTACTGCCTTAGTTAAGTTTAATTGCTGTAATCTGTTGTATTTGTCATGTAAATATATGATACGGATGCATGGGAAGGACGACCCAACCGGGTGAAGTACCCCCCTGTAGCGCTGTGGTTCCAACACAAAAAAAAAGGTATAGGTACCTAGCGGCAGTAGCTCATGTACCTGCGTAAGCGGCGTCGACGTGCAGCCAAATGTTGTTTTCGTTGCAGATGGGCCCGAGCTCCTCCAAATTGTCAAACGCGCAAATGCCAGTGGTTCCCAACGTGGCGACCACGTAACATGGTATCAACCCTTTGGAGACATCTTCAGCTATGGCTTCGGATAGTATGAACCCGGTCATCCGACCGCTCTTGTCCGCCTTGAGCATCCTCATTGGCATCGATCCCAAGAGACCGGCTTTCTCCACGCTCGAATTGGACTGATCTATATTTATATGGACGCGGCGAGTACACGCACAGTTTTATTAAAATAAAAAAGAGTAATCGTAATCGATCGGTCGTGTATCGATTCCGCCCAAAATATCTTTATCTTTATTGCGCCGGCTATATCGACTCCGCCGAACTTTTTAATAATACATGTCGATTCCGCTGACTCGTATGTTGCAAGACCGTAACCATGGATGGGTTTAGTGATCAAACCCACCCTACATTTTTTTTACAAACATACACTCCCAACCCGCGAATTGTTTACTGGCTAGTGGCTACAGCCTTGTATTTTATCATACACTTTTACTAAAAATTTATGATGAGGAACAAAAAACTTCTGTGATAATCGCCATTCGTAGAACATTTAAATTTAATTCTAAAATCTTCATCAATATAAATATCGCAACGAACAATTAACAACAGCAAGTAATTTTTTTTTTAAATAAAACGGCGAAATCGATTAAAACCCCCGTCGATCGTCCTACAATCGTATTATAATATAATATTATCTATCGCGCTTTATAATGTGTAGAGTGTCTGACGAAAACTTACCGGAAGTGTAGGCTACCAGTTTTGCCTTGATTTCACCGTCGGTCATATTCGGGTGGAGTGATTTGATTCGTTTCGTCGTGCGGTCTTTGGCTGCTAACAGGCACACGAATGTGGATTCGCTGGCACTACCCTGCAGGCGTGAACGATATGTATATATTATCAATTTTTATTTATTTTATTGCATGGTCGATAAAAACGATCATTTTTTTTTTTTTGGAATAAAATAAATACGATAGAAGTAAAAGTAATTATTATTATTATTTATATATATATAAATACCTGAAGGACGCCACCACCGGGCCCTTTGGACTCGTTCAAAAATTCTTTCGGCAAGTCCAAGATTTTCCCAAACCAATTCATAACTTGCACTTCGAGTTCGGTACACGCTGGACTCGTAATCTGTGGAACAAAAGACATTTTTAAATGACAATAATATAATATTCTTGTTTTGTATCGTAGGATTCGGAGATTATAGTAACCTATTTTATGTACTTGAGCAGAAATATGGCACTAGTACATAAAGCTTTGAACTCTGTCAGAAAGTTCAAAAGTGACGTTTTAACTTTTTGAAACTTTTGAATTAATTACACCCGTCACATAATTTCAACTACAATTCAAACTTTGGTTAATATCGCAAAACAAAAAGTAATTTTCGTAACGTCATTATTTGAACAAAAATTATTCGGACTTGTTTAGGTTTTTTCAAATTGTTGGTCATTGTGTATTATCTTTTTGAAGATTAAAAACAAAATGTAATTTATGTAAACTAACTTGTCAATCTACCAAATTATAGAAATGATAAAAATATATTAAAAATTTGATCACTTAAGAGTAATGATTTTTGTTTATATTATACAAAAAATATTATCTTAGACTAAAACAAAATAAGAGTAATATAATATACACAGATAAATACTTTAAAGATTTTTACAATGGTTCATTATTGTTAAAATATAATTGACATAACTTTAATAATTACATTCTAATTACATTTATCTCAGGTAAATTAGCTGCAGATTAAAATTATAGAAAAAATACAGAGTAACACGTATATTTTATTATAAGAGAGTTATTTGTTGACAAAAAGTTATAATTTGTATTGTATCATAAGGCGCCCTGAGAAAAGTTTAAGACTTGTTTTTGATTTTTTTTTCTGTTGGTATAGTGGCTATAAACAATTTAGACTACTTGAACTTTGTCATTTTTCACGGAAAACTAAAGGCTGAAACAGCAGTGTTCTCTATATCTTAAACTATTCTATTATTAATGGTACATTAAAATTCACGAACACATGCCTCATAATTAATAATGTATCATAAAGAACGTATACGTTTTGTCCCACGCGCGGTGGAATGAAGTTGCCTACTATTTTGGTAATAAACAATTTTTACAATAAACATGATGAAATATATAATACATTTTATATGAAAAAACTATGTACAGTCAAACTTCAGTATTCGACGAATACTAATTAATTAAAGGTGGCTATTACCAGAATAATAAATTATTAAATTCTCGTGAGAATATGTATAAATATAATATAATTATTATAATTTACATTATCAATGTATTACGTATATTTATATTATTATAATTATGATGACCTATGAGTATGCAATGATCATTTTGGACTACGAAAAGCTTGAAATATAATATAACAGCTTTAGATTTAAATTTTTATGATAATCACATGACGACATTAATTGTGTAGATGAATATTGTATAAAGCACACCCGTAAATTCTAAAAAAAAAAACGACCAACTATAATGTTATGAAAAATATCTAGTGCCCTACAGGCTACAACTTGAAGGTAATTCGTTTAACCCTTCCTAATAATAGCCCATATATAAAACGATACAGTTCTATACATTAGAGATTAAAATAATAATAACCATTTTATGCACAAACACGATTCCGCAAATTACATGCATATAACATATTATGATTCCAATTGATTTTTTATACCTTTACACTTAGTTTTGCTCTTATAATCTATAATTTATGAAAATTATAATTTAAAAGTAACTAAAAGTCAAGAAAACCAAAGTTGACTAGTTGATATATTAATTTTTTTTTGAAATATCTTACCCTATCTTTATGCAATAATAATGAGTACTAAAATTATAATACTATAATTTAAATTTGATGTATTATTTTCTTAGAAAAATTTTTACTAAATGAATTCACTTTTGATATTTGATAATTCTGCACCTTACTAAAAAAAAACGACAATTATGACTTTCAATACTTACTTCAAAATCTGAAATAATTTCAAAATATATTTCTAATCATAAGAAAATAAACCATAAGTCTAGAACATAACATAAAATACGAAAATTCATAAGACCAAAAACGTGCAGTGTAATCATGTTTGATGTTCGTAACTTAAATCATGTTTTTAAAAGTCTTGTTTTCAAAAGGCATGCATACATCTAATTCACATGGACGTTTCAATAGGTAATATATTTGTAATTTTTTCGGAATCGTGTATAATTTGTATCTATCAATGGTCACTAAAATGAGCACGATTCAAAAATTTTCTGAAACCATTCGTTGTAGCCGTATTATACTTTCCTGAAGTCAATTTCTTTCAAATAACATCGAAATGCCTTTTCCCGCTTTCAAAACGACGCGTTTTAATTATCATGCATATGCCTCCGTACCCAAGAAAATCCTATAGATCCGATTCCGCTGCTCAGCATGTCACCGATGATGGCAGGATAAGAGTCTCCGGTCGGGAAATACGCATGAAACTGCGGTGAGTGCCAGTGTGTAATGCCAGGCATGATTATGTTCTCCACGTCGGCCAACACCGTCTTCCAATCTTCACCTTTAATCGGAGCCTCGGGCGGCACTAATTCATAAAGATATCCCGGTTTGACGGTGGACAAGACGGGCCTGAAACGAGTGTATTTTTTATAATTAAAATAAAAAACAATTTAGGTAACACTACGGTGATTATTTTATCAGCTAGCTGGTGTGTACACATTATGTATTACTATTTCGAACCCTTTGAGATTATTAAAATCTCCGAGATATAACTTTAAGTAGACCAGTGGTATTCAACCGGTGAGTCGAGACCCATTTTTAGGTCGCGTAAGCTTTAAAATTGGGTCGCGATAAATCGTATTTTTAAAATAAAAATTAAATGTATAAAGCTATATACCTAAGGTAAATAAAAAAAAATAAAAAATATTATAATCGTAATGGATAGGTATCAAGTATAATGTTTCATATTACACTGGTATAATTCTACGCAGTAAGATATTGAGATAAGAATTTACGAATAAACTGTGTTATTTATAGTCTTATAGAATTAATATACATTGTTATCGTTAGAGTCCTATTATACTATGGAACATTTTAAAACGTCTAAAAGAAATAGACTTGAAACTGAAGATGGTTTACGGATCGCGCTTAGTCAAATTGATCCAAGGTGGAATTTATTACCTATGTGAAAACACTCAAGGAAAAAGTTCACATTAAATCTTTTGTGTCATATTTTTATTTTATTTTATATTTTCATATGAATTCTATCTAGTTATAATTAAATATTCTACTTACTAAAACGTAATAGTAATATTGCAAAGCATAAGGCAATTTAAGCTTTTTTACAAAGCTTACGTGGCTCACAAAAAATGTAAGCCTAAAAAAGTGGGTCATGAGTCCAAAGTGATTGAAGACCACTGAAGTAGACAATAAGGTTTAAAATAATATCTTATATACCTATAGGTAATACATTATTCAGGGCTATTCACCAGATAATATATTATGTTCCACCTCCCCTTTTATCTCCGACGATAAATTAATCAAACGATTCTGATTTTTTTTTTTTTTTTTGTTTCACGTGATATAACATATTATAATAATGTGGCAATTGCGACGACTAAAATAGGTACCTAGTCTTTTCTATACCTGTCTCGGATGTTGTCTAAGTAGTCTGCAATGTAGTCGATGACCATCTTCCCACATTCTCTGAACGTTTCGGAATCCATTTTTGATTTATTTTCAATTACTTTCCAGGGAACGGAGCATAAACAATATTATTACCTGTGCAACATATAACATAGTAAATAATAATTAACGTTTTTGTTTCTGAAAACGAAAGAATAGAACTATATCTACGACGCTGGCACATGATTACCGTATATCTACATATATTATAAGTATCGGTATTTTAGTATTTTTCAGCGATAAAACAATTTAACTGTATAAACAAATTTTAAACATATTAAATGAAAAAAGTAAAGTTCCTCTACTAAAAGTCTCTTCAATGAGTTATTTCCATGTTATTATCTAATTTCTTATTTTTTTAAGCTGATTTTTCAATTTTTTATCAGATGCCCTATATAGAGAATTTTGAGAAGGGTAGTAAAGACGGACAACTGGCAGGACTAGACCGGAGAAATATGCGTGTTTAGATTTAACATCTTAATCTAATGTGATTAGTGATAACTGATAAGTGTTTACGTGTGACCTAAAGATACACCAAACGTATCGTACTGTTTGTTTCCTTAAAACCCCATTGGCTACATACTAGCATACAACTTAACAGCTGGTAAGGTTTATCACGAAAAAAAACTTTAGGTATAATCGCACACCATGCACGTGCATGATTTCAATGATTTCTCTCGACTTTTAATCACATATAATATTAATGTCATCAAACAGTGAATATGTTTTAAAACAATTACGATACCACGAATTTAGATCATAATATTATAATATTGGTAGGTACATACAGGCTATACATAGTACATACTACATACTGTGATATTATACAATATAATAAAATATGTCGTCATATTATGATAACTATAATGATTAGTGTTTAGTGAGTACAATATTAACTGTAATGAAATGGAAATGCGTTTCTGTTGTCATCGTATTGCAGCTGTACTTAATGAACTATATAGAGCGTTTATGTAGAGATTTAATCACATGTATATCAATGTATCGAAATGTCTTTGCGTTTGACAAAAAATATTGGTAGACTTTCAAGGATAACGCTAATTATTATATTTTATTATTGCTATGGCATCTGAATTCCAGCAATATATATAATGCATACATTTCCAATGAACTGCATATTAAGTACATCGTTTTAAAACATACTTTATGAACACGTATTGTTGTTTTTAGAATCAACGAACTTTATATCGCGTGGCCATGTGTATGTGTGTGTACAGGGTTCAAGTCGGTACGAAACGTATTAATTCAAAGTCATGTTAAGGACGCGTTTGGTTTTTGTTTCACTGGAAAAGGTTGTGCGATCAATGGACGTGTACAATGACATAATATGCGGCACTATAATGATGCTGCAAAAAGAAAATGGAAAAAAATCATCAAGGTCCATACTATACACTATATTATGATTAAAAAAAAAAGTTAAAATAGCGTGGCACCACGCCGACAAAGGCGGTCCTACCACGCTGCAGCGTTCCTATATAGGATAACAATTCAACAGCAGTCGAAAGATAATATTCATTATAATTATTATTATTATTAATATCGTCCGAATTATTATAATCGTCTAACTACAACATGATATTATTATAACCATTTCACTACAACATTTTAAATATTAAATTAATTATACGCGACGCAGCAATAAATTGTAGTACAGTAGTACCTTTTTTTCCTGTTCAAAAATCAGAAACGGGTGGAAACTGCTCATCACAATACTGCCACCCGTTCCTGTATCGTTTATTCACCAACATGTCAGCTTATACAAAAGTGGGGGCCTCTAACCATCCTGCAGAAAAGCTGAGTACAGTAGTATCTACGCTAACCACGGTGACAAAAAATACAACTTCCCCGTCGATGATAAAGAACAGCTCGTGTGGCGATGGGCCTTTATACTTAAAAAATAAACGCATATTGCTGATTTTGATGTCCGCTGACAAGATTTTTGAATTACGACTATGGTGACGTAATTTTTTTAATTCGTTCGACAAAACGGAACAGTCACTAGTCGCGGCAATGACGAAATATGGGTTGCTTTTTAAAATAAAATTGCATACTACCAACGTTTGATTCGGAGACGTTATTTGAGACACGCTATCGTAAAAAAATACTAAAAATATATAATACTGTATAAGGAAATCCAGAAATTTCTGGTGACTATGTCCACTAATGATCATCGTGACGAGTAATGATGTCAGAAGAAAAAATGTTTCGCGATTCAATAACTATTGATATATATAGCTGTAGGATTTTGATGACTTTTGCAGTTTTTTCCCTTTAATCTTAGACAATGCTAACCTACAAATTACAAATTTACAGATTCGTGCTTCATTGACTCAGACTATATACATTTGATTTTGATTTTGATTTTTTTTTTTTTTTGCGACATTTATTATAATGTATTATAATTTTTTACATTTATAGGTTATTTTTATTACATTTTAGATCTAAAAGAAAAAGTGTATATATTTTTAAAACTATTCATATAACATTGTTATTTGTAATAAAAGTTTTAGGTTTTAATTAGATTTACCTCGTGTAAGCACTTGTAAATTCATACACATAATTTTAGAGACATACGCTTACGAATAAATGCTAATATAATTATGTATATGCCTATATCGTTTTTAAGTTTTTTAGATCAGTAAAACATTTATTTTTTCATATTTGGTACTGCTGTTGGATACATCTCTAATCATAACATTACTACAACATATTTTAATGTTACTGATTATTAAATTTTTAACCTGAATAAAATTATATAACCCTTCCCTCTCCCACGTCTACTACCTTCAACACGTCTCACACACGTACCAGAAACAATGAGAGTCTGCTGTTCCGACTCATCCGCAGATACTATATCGTTATTTGCTCGACCTTCCCCACACCGACATTCTATATGAATACTGGTGAGTGTGTGTGGGGAATACATAAAACTGTGGTTTCGACCCTTCAAGGGAATTTCTAAAGGCTGTATGGAGGTTGAGGGTAAAAAGCGGGCTCGACGTGTGTCAACGACGCGGCCATTAGTCAAAATCATCTCGACCCACGATCCGCATCTGCCGATGTGCGATTGATCGTCCTCGTTAACGGGGTAACGAAAGGCGTTTTTATATCGTAAACGCTTTGACTTTTTTCTTTGCATTTTTTTTTTGTTTTGCTCGCTCCGTTTACCCCCACTTAATTGTTTTCTATATATAAAACACACGACAAATACTACAATAATACACTAATAGTGTTATTATTCCATTATATAATATTATCATGCTATAATTTTGTAATTTAATGTTACACGAGAGGTGTTTGACCGCGTAGAAAATCGAACGGATTAAAATGATGGTAAGTTGTTGGTATGCCATTGGAAATACAATGGTTACCTATATTATAATATTTTTGTTGGCTATTTACTAAAAACATATTTTTACGCATACAATTAAACAGAATAATTTTAAACGTAAACTCTTCAATATTTATTATGTACTGTTAAGAGAGCGTAGGGAATGTGTAATAGGCTAATGTATTGTATTTATAATGATGTGTGAGTTTTTGACATCAAACAATTTCATCTTTTCTGAAATTCATCAAAATTGCAAAAATGTTCAAATTGTTTTTAAATTAGAAATTTAAATAGCTTATTGTTTTATGATGAATATATTAAACAATCGAATAGACGATTCATCGCTAGTTTTTCTATATGTATTTTCTTATATGTGTTTGAATTTAAAATGTTTACGTTATTGATTATTCAGTAGTAATGAATAAAAATGAACAAATTAATTGATTTTTTAAATTAAATTTTAATTTTAATATAAACAAGTTTGTTATCCCATCATTAAATCCCAAGAAAGGCACGGGCCCCCTAAATGATGTATGGGACTATGGGCAGCTGCTCTTTCTAACATACCATTCCAACAATACTGTATAGACGTACATATAAAAAAATATAAAATTATACATAATATAGGTGACATTTTCATTGCAGAGTTAGTTGGATCAATTTGTATTCAATAAGTTAATTTGTAGCTTAATTTGAACTATTTATTCTAAGATATGGAAGTACGCGTTTTTAATGTGAAAAGTTTTGTAAAAAGAAACCGCTAAAAATACCTCTAAAAATACGTACTGGAATTAAATCGTGTTTTTATTTGTTACACATAAAATAAATGTAGCGGCTGTACGTACAAACATTTTTTTCAATAAAGCATTTTACAAACGTTATTATACAATATTTCTACTTTTCTACACATGCACATGTGACATATAACTATATATCGTGCAAGATTTTTGATGGCCACTGGCCGGCGGGCTGGTCTATTGGTACAATCATTAACCTGGACGACTTGGCTATACTCTCGGATATAATACATTTATTTATATAAAATATTAGATATTCGTTCAATAAATTTTAACATAAAATTGTATGCGCCTACTAGTAAATACATTGGTCACTAGTATAGTTCAAAACAGGCCCATGGGCCCGGCTATAATAGCTATTATAGTGCAATATAATGTTAAGAGTTTTAATTTTTAAAACTTCCATAGCAATAATAAATAACAGATGCTATATTATTTACTACAGAATAATATTATATTGATAGGTCGGTATTGTCACAAAATATTTGCAAAGCTTTGATTCTAAATTTCACTCCTCTCTCCCAAATTGCGTATATAATTATAGGGGCTTAATTGGCAATAAAATGTTGGCTTGGACGAACACATTTCCATCGCCTACTATATTTCACTAGGTAATTAATAATAACACCTATGTACGATCAGAGTAAAATATTATACTCTCCCCCCCCCTAGCTCAAGATTTTCGCGAGCTGAGTGGTGCATAGGCGACTATTACCGTTCGTGACCAGTGAACCGACGGAGAACGGTGCATTATTTTAACACTAGTGAAGTGTTTTGTGGTCGGCCTACAAGAATTCGAACGAGTTTTGGTCGGGACACTGGTTCCTTTTCTCGTGGGCCAGAGCTATAGATGTTCTTCACAGATTCTCGTAAAGTTTAGGTACATATAGGTTCATATCATCATAAGTTTTCACATAAAAGTCCTACAGAAATAATACGCAAAAACGTAAAATGTTCCTACGTATAACGTTATTATTGAATTGCAATATAGTATAGTTATTTGACTTGCATGTAATACGATTGAAATATTTAAAATTCAAACGCATAATAAACAATGTTACAAATTAAACGATATTGGAAAAACCACCGAGTACAAAATGATCGCGTAATATCATTATAATGTTTATAATATTAAAATATAATACCTATACAAAGTCGCGCGTCGAACTTTCCGAAGTGGCGTTTGTAGTGCGCAAAAATAATGGAATTTAAAAACCAGTTGGTACCTATATTTAATTACAATAATGGTACGTGTAATATTATAGGTACATTAATTGTTGCAAGAATATAAGTTCCATAACATACTTATTATGTTTTACCTTTACGCGAAACGGTATGATAATATTATATAATATAGCAAATTGCTTATATTTATTTTATATTAATCGTCATCGTACTATCGTAGTTAAACAAACTCATCATAATATTATTCTGGATTACAGTCAACAAGAATACGAGTATGATTATTACAAAAACAACGAAGTACTTACTTTTTAATAAATATAATATACGATAACCTGTATAATAATTGAAGGAAATATGATGCAGTTGTTACGACGATAATGATCGTTTGCCGATCGCGCTTTATCGAATACTACTTTGTAGTAGGTACACCATATACCGGATCCACCGAAAATGAAAAACTGATTGGTTTACCGTTCGAAACGCACGCCGATAGATCACTAATAAAATACAGTATAATAATACCAACAATGTTTTAAAATATAATAAACTGCAATCGCATTCTATCACACACCACTTTATTGTCTCCACGTCTCCGTCTCCCTCTTAATAACGCATAGAATATATACATCTAAGATCCTCCCCGCTTCAAGAGCCGTCAATTTATGCGTTCACACTTCACATTATAATATTATAATTTATAATTTAATGTCTAAAATTCGTCTATAACGTCAAGTCATTATGTTAACATAATACATAATATTATTATATTATTATAAATGCGATGTTAAGTACCTATAACAATGTATAATAACAATAAATAATAACGGACGGTCCACTTTTCTCGCATATTTTCTTCTCAGCGCAGAATTAAAATGAAAGCATGCCGTCGAAAACGAATCAGGATATTTCAGTAGTTAATATATATATTGGAAATAAGTTTATTGTTTTATTTAGCCCTAAAAAATATACTTTTTTAAAGTATTGAGTACATATCATAGGTATAGCCTATATAGGTACCTACAGTCGTACTATCGTACAGATAGATGATTATTTAAAAAATTATTTTAAATACGTATTTGAATTGAATACTTTCGAAAACTTTCAATAATTATACTACCTTTACACGATGTAGGCATCTACACATAAAATATAACTTTTGAAAAATTTTTAAATATTAATTGTTTATTTGTATTAATGCAATTTTTTTTTTTTTACTTACCAATACTAACTATGACGTGCACGTTGTGTACTATCATTTTATTTTTATTTTAAGAGATTTAATTAGTAATGTAAAGCTTTTTAGTAAATAAAATAGAAAAAGTATTTGAAAATTTGTGTTTGATTTAAAATACAGATACTTTGAGAAAGTATTCAAAGTACTTTGTCCGAGTACTTTTTTCAAAATAATTTGAATACTTAAGTAACTAAATATTAAAATATTGGTTTCATTATTATTATCTCTCAACGTCGAAGGCCATCTGATTATGTGAAACGAAACGCGTCGTATGGTTTTTTATTTACTGCGTCGCAGTCGTATTATAACGACAACCTATCGTATTGCGACTACCTATACTGTGTACGTTATAATATCACACATAAGAATTCGTTTGAACGGATAATCGAAAACTGCATAATTTATAATCAAATATGATCATAATATACAAAATAGATCATTTCCATTAAACCAGAAGCTTTAGAAAAAAAGTTGATATCAAAACGTTGAACTGGAAATTAAATCGGATTTAAGTGAAAATGTTTTTATACAACGACTGAATGATTCGTTTACACAAAAATGTATTTATTATTTAATTATAAACAATTTATCATAATAATGATACTCGTTATCAAACTAATGTGTTTACTTACGACTTTCAAGCGTTCCTATCAATGTCTTGTTCTAAACAGTGTTTAAATGTATGATGTAAGCATGGCATGCGCGGATCCAGAAAAATTTAACAGGGGGTGCTCAAAAAAAAAAAAATTCTTACACCTTACTATTTATTTAAATATTACCATTTACTATTTGTTTTATTAGTGCTAACTTTTTTCCATAATAATTGTTATCGGTGCTTTCCGCCGTCGACGCGTGTTGTTTCATACGAGTATACTTCGAAAACAATTAACAATAATAGTTATTATTGTCGTATGTGACGGTGATAACGAAAAGCACCGATATTATTATTATTATTATTATTATTTTGAAAAATAACAAATAATTTAATTTATAAGATAAATTTATTTTGTTGGTGGCTAAATGACAGGGGGTGCCCGAGCACCCATAACCCCCCCCCCCCCTGAATCCGCGCCTGAAGCATGGTGCTTTTAAAATGTGAAACTTGGAGCAGATATACCTAACGATATTATATTGTGAACGGCGGAACTATGGAAGGATAAAAGCGTGAATGAATCGATTAGCCTTCATTCCTGCACTATCTTACAGAAAATATATACCTACGCGTAATTTTTACTATCAAAATATTTGATTTCCATATGTTTGCTCATCTTAAATTATCTTTGAAAAATGAAAACGCCGTTAAAGTCAAAACAGAAATGAGAATTTCATTATTTTTTCCAGGTAAGTAAATAGTGAGTTTTTGGTTTATTCCATTTTCCTTTTTAAGCGTCTCGTCGGACCCGTCGTTAAGGTATACTCATTTATCATCATCAGTTAAAATGTTTGCTTTGAATATCGTATTTTAGATTCTGAAACGATGGATGTATTGATTTTACAATGATGTGTGTTTTATTTTTTTTTATTTTTTTAATCTGTGTACACGATAAGTAGTCCAAAAGAGCTTCGATTTTCAACTTAACTATCTTTTCCGACGAGAAAGTAAATCTAGTTAGTGCATTTGTTAAGTAAACATTTGAAATTCCCAGTAGTTTTCATAAGCGCAGGAAAAAACTGAAATTTTTAAGCAAAATCGGCTTTCGACGAAATAGTTTTTGGTTTTGGTGTAACTTCAGGAAAAATTACCGTAGACAAATAACATTTTCACTGGATGTGAACATTAAAATGTTATTCTATACAACATGTTGACTCGTGCTGAGCTATTATTTATAGATAGGTATACTAAATTTAGTGGTTTAATGTTTTTTAGTCCAAGATTCCATAAAATAACATTATCCATATCGTAAAAAAATAAATGATAAAATTGTATTATAGTTAAATTACAACATCTTCAAATGCTTAAAGCTGTACCTACGTGTATTAATAGCTACATGCCTACATTACTATTTTTATTCAAAATACTAATCACAATTAATATGTTAAATTAATATTAATAATAATTAGTAAGTATTTGTGATTGTGATAGATAATAGATATTATATATTTACAAATTGCAACATAATATATTTTATGCTTTATAATAATTATGTACTGAGTTATGCACCTACCTATGATCCAGTGACATGCAGTGTATAAATTTATAAACTAAATTCGAAAATGATCCACATATTTAAGCAGTGACGTCAAGCACTTAAGAGGGAGTGTCGAATAAACATTTCTAAAGTAACTCCTTGAACTATAGTGAATAATAAGTGAAAACATTTTTTATAAATAAAAAATTGGGTGGGTAGCTAAATTTTTTTAATTGCATGTGCTCTTAAAATATCTCTGTGCGCCACTGCCTTGTGCTATACGTACAGTTTAATACTTGTATATTAAATTTAAGTTTAAAGTTATAATATTATGTAAACTTTACCATTGAACTAATACAGAACGCGCACCAATAATACACAAATATGAAATATCCAATTTCTAATTCTCTTTTCATCTCTTGCCAAAATTTCGAAAACCATTAAAACACAATTACCTATTAATAATCTAATCTATGGAATTCAACCTTTGGTCTCGTTCTTTTTGAACTTTTGTTTTTATTTGAGTGTGCTTTTTAAGAGAAAAGGCCTGCTACAGTTTCTTTTTAGTGCATGCTGTAAGTGGCTTAACCCTCTTGTATATTATAATCCTAAAAATATATTTGGTTAAAATTTTTATTGTGTATGTTTCGGTTATTTCTCCTCAGTTTCTTAAATAATAAAATTGCTATCTATTATCATCGTAGAACGACGAGTAATTATTGGAAATTTAATAAAAAAAATAAGGTGTAAAAGATGGTATGAATATATTAAATAAATTATAATAACACATAGTAATTGTATCGACATCACAAGTATATATTGTGTTATTGTATGTTATTGTATGTTATAATTGTTATAATAATAATATACTACTTATATTAATTCAATAGGTTGACTATCCCTATATACCTATCAACACAATATTACAATATTAATTAATATTAATTATATACAATATTACGTATAAAATATAACCGATAAAATGTTATGTTTATTTTTATTCTTGCCATGACTAACACTTACAAGTAGATATAATTATTTTATTATATTATGTATATCGTCTCGTGCACATTGTATACATTTTAAAATAGATAATCCATAGAATACCTGACACGTTTTGCCACCGAAGAAATGTTCAATATTATTATTCAGATTTTATACCAACTGAACTTATGAAATTCCTGCACATACTTCCATCATATAAAATGCCTGTGGTAGCTATGGTATGTAGGGCGGTGTTAAAATTCAATTTTTTAAATAGTCATTTTTTTCTACCAATAATTTCTACTAAAATTTAATTATTACCTAGTTGAATGCAATTCACACATTATTATCACTTATTATTACTTGTCTTATTATACACATATTAATTAACGTTTTTTTAGTTTGAACTGATTGTATATTACATTCTATAAAACTATTTCATTTTATCACTTATACGACAGCTCAAACGTTCGCGGTAATCTCGAAGACCAGCCTGATAATCTATTAATTATTAATAATATAATAGATACTAGAAAAAAATTATCCCGTAATAGGTATTATTGTATTAATAATAGACAGAAAAAACAAGAAATTCTAAAAATATACTTGTCTTAAAATAGCTCTAGTTTATAAATAACTTTACATATTATATTATATCATGTTATTATTATAAAGCATTAATAAGTGATTTAAAAAAAAAAAACGTAGGTATGCCTTATCTCAAATTAGAAAAAGTAATAATACATATTATTATAATATGCCTGATAGTGTTATATTACCATACTTTTGAAATACAATTCGAGATTTTTTGTGAGGATAAATCTATATAAAATTATAGATTGTAAATTTGTAACGAAATACCGTTTTTATGATGCTACACGTGCAACGGAAATTCACGTTCTTTAAATAAAATATATAATATAACATAACGCACATATTCGTATATATTTATATAACATATAGATGTAGTTGAACCGAAATTGGAGAACCTTAAAAGTCCATAGCAAGTCTGTCTATCACAGATATCAGTGAGATATCAAATTATTATTATCGTCACTTCGCAGTCACACGCCAAATTTGAATTTTCCAAAAAAAAAAAAAACTTAATCGCTGTATATCAATGCGTGTATTGTACACGAATATAATGTCATGAGTGTTTTCCGCTTGACCCATGGTCGATAAACATGAAAATTGTGAAGATGGTCGAACGGATTTATATGCGAATCATAATTTTATATTTATATTATGGATTGCCAAAAAATAGTAATTTAAAAATATATTTTTACAAATGATTCAAATGCGGGATCATCTTGCAAACTCTCATATTATATAATATTATGAATATATAAAATACACGGTCACGAATGGTCATTTTAGTTCAATAACAAATGAAAAATACAAAACACACTTGTTACAAAAGACAAAGGTAATCACTAATCATAAACCATCTCAGAAGTATACACATCATGGGTAATAACTAATAATAGAAAATCTAAGCTCCAGTTCCTCCAATATGTACTAAAATACCTAAAAGACACTGAACTGCATAATATACAAAATTATAATTGTATTCTTATTTATTTGTTTATTGTGTTTTTTCCTCTTTCTTTTTATTCTATTTTTCTCTAGATAAATAAACGATTCATTAATTTTAATAATTTAGGTATGCAATTCTTGTAGCCAATATATTATATAATTTATTATAATTAATAATAATATAAAACAAATTGCAAAATTACAAATTATTTATTGGGATTATTTTATATTCTTCTGACTTAAAAACACGTACTTATCGATTATCGTACTATTTTCGAATCGCATGCCGAACGATCGTTGTATAATAATGTATGTATATATAAAACAGATAATGTGTGTAAGCCTTAGCGATAAATATAATTATTATACTTCCATTATATTACATATTTATATAATATATATGTTACAAAATGTACAACAACGATTATTCGTATTATTAAGTGTTAACGTACCTAATATACACTATTATGTAATTTATGTATATGTGAAATGAACGTCCCGCCGATGGCAGTGCTCTTATTTTGTCTAACCGAAAAACAATTTGTGACTCACGCAAAACAATCCGCATTCAATGAAAAAAAAAACCCCACCGACTTGATAATACTATTACGGTTGATGTAGATACATGTTAATTGTTATTTCAATATTATATTGTGTATGATAATTGGCGCCCAAAATTAAAATGTTTAGGAGGAGGGCGAAATAAAAAATGTCTAAAATAATTAAACGTAAATTAAATAAAGGTTTAATGCTATTTTAAACAAAATATATAAATTAACTGATATTTTTATAATTAATTAATTGTCATAATATGAGTTTTTTCTTAATATTATATCCATCACATTTCTTCACTGAACACTTTCTAATTGGTTAAATAATGTTTGTATCAAAAATTTTTATTAATAATTATTTTCGTTTCAAATGATTTTCAGTTTCCGTATTATCGTGATGACCACGGTGATAATTCGAATATAAAAATAAAAATAATATTATATATTGGAATACTTGCAATAAATATTAAACGGTTTTTAAAACGCCATCTGTGTTCAAATACATCAATCTGTCCATTAACTTTTAGGGTTTCTGACTATGAATAGAAACTCAGAACTCTTAAATGCAAGTCACAGCGTTACGTTCATCTAACTTAGGTATAGTAAGTTTATGTATCTTTTTATTTTATGTTTTTATGTTATTTAATATCTTACCGATAGATGATATAGGTATTATATTATAATATTATTTATGTTATCATTTATTTTATGTTGAACAAAAATGACTTTTAAAATCAAACATCTAATATTTAGATTCCTTGGTAATCAAGTAAAGTAATTGTTTTGAAAAAATGAACTGAATAAGCTATTCGAAATTAGTAACACTTATTGTACAAAACCATAATAAAGAACGGAAAAAACGTCAGCAGAGTGTGGGTATTGGATTCCAGTAGATACGTCATAAAACCAATGTCGACCTTCGTTAAATAAATTAGTGAGGATGACCGGGTACGGTCTGCGGCGTTTTCTTAGAATTCGTATTTTTGGTAGTTATTAATTCGATTTTAAGCTCATTTTTTTCTTTATCATAATGTTTGTGTATAATTAACGCGGTAATTAGATGTTGTACATGCATTTTGAGGTGTCGTCATACTTGTCAGTCGTCATAATCATTATTAATGTAAACTGCTATTTCGTGTAGGTATTATATTTGATATAATTTAAATCTATGACAACCGTAATAACTAAGATAACATATTAATTATCGTTAAACTCAACGACCTACCCACCATCGTCAGTCGTGGGACTTAAAATTTTTTTAAAGTCCGATTTTTCCTCGCACGTCAGAAATCTGCAGAATAAACGCCGGCTCTATGACTGGATAATTTAGAATAATAATATACTACCCAATTTATTGTTATGTAATTCAACGTTTTCAATTATTGACGACGTAATTAATATAATTCAGCTTCCGTTTAAGAGGATTGGAAGCATTCTGTCTTTGTTTAAAACACGCGGAACATAGGAATCTAGACACGATTACGTACCGATTGATCAAGTGAAGCGACAAGAATTCTAAAAACTATTTTAATTTGTATGTCTACTAGAGATCACATTTCTTATATTTTTGATTTTATCCCTCTAAATCCAAAAAAAAAAAATCATACTGTAAAGAAAATGGAATATTTAAATTTTTGGAGAATTAAAAATTAAAAATCAGAGAAAGTCGATCTAAAATAGTCTTAATGATATAATATAGGTATGCGGAATTTCTCTGTGCAAACTTGTGAGATCGAATGAGGTTACCTTGTTAACAGTTCGGAATTTTACATTTTCCTAATTGATAAAACTAGTTTATCCGAATTGTTGTTTAGGTAAGTATATTAAGTATTGCGAAGTTGTATACTATAAGCCATCGAGTGTCTTATCATGGATATTTTATAATATTTTTCTGATGGGTAAGCCGTGGTTCCTTCACGCGATCGTTTCCGGCTACGGCGCTGTTATATCATCGGCTGCGTAAATATCTTGGCAATAAATACCTATATATACTCCTTAAGTAATAATATCCGCTGTAGAGCTGCCAAAAAAATAAAACTCCGTACATAGCTCGTTCACCATGTGATATATATATATATATATATATATATACGCATACAATCTCCTACGAAAGATATATATATATTTAATGCTATACAGTTATAACACTGCAACTATCGCTTGACGTTTTTTTTTTTCATTTCACTCTTAAGATTTCGTTAAAATATTTAAATTCGTCTTCGGGTGGTATACGACGGGTGGGCTACAACGGTTAATCTAATCTAAATGTAAAACACGACTATTATATTATACAATGTGTGTACGTATATGTGTAATAAATGTACGCAGCTCTGCAACTCGTGGTCGATTGTCGTCGTAAATTCGTAATGCAAATATACGTACCTACACGATGTAATGTAATCTATTAATCTATTGCTGCTGAGTCTGTGTATAGTGCACAACCGTACAGTATGGTATTATTATTATTATTATTATTATTATTATTTAGCTAGATGTGAATTAATGATAGTGGATCGCGAGAGGGTTGTTGCAACTTGCAGATATAGACGAGGAGAGTTTTTCGGAGATTGCAGCACAGTAAATCGAGTTCCGCAAAAAAAAACAAAAAAAATGCACTATGTATTATATTATTATTATTGTTTACCCGCACGCACGAGGAGGCGTGCACCGTTTTTATTTGTCTTATGAATATTGTTGACGGAATAATAATGAGGAAGTTTATATGTAGTTTGAATTCATATGAATAAGTAAAATAGATACATCATATATGTATATATATGTGTGTGTGTATGTACGTTAAGCGTGCATGCTTATATTACAACAATACATTTCTAAAGCCACGTGGAACCTAAAAAAATTGCAGAAATCGCTTTTAAACTACATTATCTTATATGAGTACAAAATGTATAGTAAAACTATTGGACAATATCACTTTCCAATTTAAAATTTGAAAAAAAATATACCAAGTTCCGAATAAAAGTCAGTACCCTTTATTACATACTTAGGTTTAATATATCTACATGTAGTCCAAAATTCGTATGAAATTGAAGATGATAGTAGATACAGGAAGACTGGAAGAAACAACATCGCATATATCTAATCATATTTATATATATTTAATAATATTATTTATAATAACATCAAGTATCAACGATGATAGGTATTAAAACGACTTGATTTCATCGCTAATAAACAAAATTATAAATCTAGGGAAAAGTGGGACAAATCCCCTCTACCATATTTTGTTCTTTCCCCACCTATTATTTAACAAATTGAAATAAGATTGTTTTTAAATCGAGCGTTTTTCAATATATTAGCCGCTGATTAGATGAAACTTCTTTACAAATAATGTAAAAAACAAAGTCAAATAGTAATGAAAAAATAATAAATAAAAATTTTCCATTGAAATAAGTAGGTACCATTTAAATATTAAATACCATAATATAGAAGCCTTAGGGTCCAAACAGACGACTGCATTTTATCAGCCGCCATTTGCCGTCCGGATTTTATTATATATATATATATATATATATATATATATAATAACAATAAGTTTGTGATGCAAGTGCAGACAGTAACGTTTTTTTATCCCGGTCGGTATATTTGTTCAGTTCACAGGCTTTGGAATATTTACTACGCTAGAAAGAACACGATATCTGGCCAGAAAAATTCGATCGTCTAATAGGAACCTCTTTGAGTCAAATATGACACTTTCTGATTGCAATAAACAACTGATCTCACATAAATCTGACTAACTACCGTGCAAAAAAGTTTCACTCCAAAAATTGTAAAACATTTTAATTTGTGTATATTATAATGTATGTATTTGTACCGATAGAACATGACTTATAGATTTTGTTTTTTTTTAATATTATCTTAATTCTTAATCTTAAATCGTATTGTATTTAATCAAGGTATTTAGAAATTAATTAATTTTTATTTGGCTACTGAGATTTATAATTTTATGTCTTGTTGCATGAGAAAATATGTTTATCAAAATTATATGTAGAGGAATAACAATAATTTTGAAATATTATTGCCCTCAATGAAAATTGTAAAAAAATATTGCTCCCCCTCTAGTTAAATAAAGTTTGACACCGCCAATGTCGGAAATATTTTATGCTCTAAATCCCTCAACGCGTTTGATGTTAACCTATGTATTTTATTTTGACATGACATTAATGTTTATTAATTATTTTAATATTGATGGATATTTGGTGCATTTTGTATTTTTGTATGCCTAAATAGTTTAAATACATCATATTTAAATATGACACTTTTTAGTACATTATTCTCTACACATGAGTACGTGACCGTATCAATAACAATGGTCGAGATGATTATACATTTATTTCTTTATAAATATTTTATATTGAATATTACCAATTTTTATTTTATAGTTCTATCGAACAAAATAAAACGCGTGCATTATACTGTATATAATGGCGATCAAACTGGTGTGGTGGAATGGAATGATAGTCACTCCTTTCCCGCATGAAAATTTTTTCACTATTTATAAATTATATTTTAAACAATCACAAAATGCATGTTAAAAAATCAGCCATATCCAGCCCCCCCCGATATAAAAATATTTTGACAATGCACAGATTATTATAGGTACTTTACTAACTACAATTGAAATAATGTATTATCATATGCGTTGCCTATAAAACTATATGCACAGCCAGTTTTAATTTTAACATAGGTAATAAAAAACCCGCGTACTTATTTTTATCGTTTATCTGATTATTGGATATGAATCATGGAATCGTGGAAAAAATTGGGAAATAAAATTTTTTTAATGGTGTTTATATAGAAATTTAATTATTTGAAAAAGTCATTTTATGCCGGCAAAACAATTTTAATTTACTTGGAAACGCATGTCTCCAGTGGCAGTTTTAGCATACGGATAGGGTGGGCAGCTAACTTTTTTGATGTTCATCTGTTAAAAAGTTCAACACCATATCGTTTTGATAAATGATAGGTAAGTTAAGTAAATAGTTATTAGTTGAAAGAATGAAAATAGTTCATTAATTTGTACACCTTGTTAAAATAGATTCGTTTTTTAAACTTATCAGTCATAATACGTAACGTTGTATCGTTGTCACTATACTGGATACCTACATTTTTTTTGTAACACTCTGATTTTAAAATAATAGTTCATAGATGATATTATATTATCATCTATATTATAAGATATAATTGTAAAATTATAAAACATTATATTCAACATAAGCACATTCTATTTTGTTTAAAAAGAATAATGGTAATGTATATTTCTAACGAGATGCCTTCTAACAAAAATACAGTTTTCCAACAGTGGATTGATATGGGAAAACATGTAGGCGTTAGGTTAAACAAATAATTGTATTATCAACATATGTTTAGTTTAATATGAAAAAATGTTCAAGTAGCTAGGTAGCTAACCTAGCCTAACCTAATAACCTACCTAATGTAACTATTATTCTGTCGTGTATTTTTGGCAGTGACTCAATCATATTCAAACTTCGAATTTGAGTTTTTGAGTTTTGATATAATATCGTTAATGTCGTTCGGTAGTGAAGAAAACGTTCAGTGATTTTTTTGAAACATTTAATTGCATTAATTTAATTAAAAAACTAATAAAATAAGAAGAACTATGAATAACAATAAATGTAACACAAAATTAAAACATTCACTAAAATTACCATATATTATTTAAAAATTAACATTAAGAAAAAATATAATAAATAACATTAGTATCTTACTCTAAAACTATCAACCCCGTATATAATATATATGGAGCTAGCGACACTTGCCTGTCGAAGTCATCGTATCGTTTTACATTTTTCGGAAATCTATACTTTTAATTTTATACAATATATATTTCGAACCGTGCAAATCGCCTGTGCAATATACTCTCCAAATATAAACGCGTATGCCAAATATATATATATTATAACCACTATATCACGCTTCAGAAGCTCATTTGAAACGGACGTGAAATATAGTATGACTTCGCATGGCGCTTCGGTATTATAAAATCTCGACTCGTTTGTCAAAAACGTTATCCCGTCACGCACGTCGGATTCAATATCGGATTTAATAACAGTCAAGTGGACGTATTTAAATCGAATTTCTTGAAAAGCGTTTCTAGAATACATTACAATTTTATAATATAAATGTAGTCAACCGAAACTTATGGACTACCTATTATGCGCGAAAAATTGTTAAACCGAAAATCTCGAAATGACATCAAACACCACGTCATAAAATATTTAAACCGCAAAAACAATACAAGTAGTCATAAAAAACTGCTATACACGACGATAATATAATGTCATTATGATAATTTTATTTCAAAAATTAGAGAAAATAACAATTTAAGTAATCAAACGCATTATTGTGTTAAGTTATACTTGAGTACTTATACTGAATTATACTTAAATCGATTGATATGATAAGGATTACCTTATTATAACTATTATTATTACTAATTGTGATAAAAATTAGTATAATTTTTTCGGAAAACTATAACTCAACAAAAAAAAAAACAAAATTCAACCAGAAACAAGCCAAAATGTATAACATATAATAGGTATTTATTACTTCTTCGCTCAAAACTCGGATAAAAACTAATAAAAACTGGAAAAAGACTATTTGATTCAGATGTTATGTATAGTTAATTGTTTCGAATACAAAATGATTTTTAAGTACAATATCAAGTTATATTGTTGTAATATTGTATTATGGCTGAAAAATATTTAGAATCAAATTATTTTATACTTAAAAAACCGTAATATCGTATAATATAATAGTCAATATCAATTTTTAAATCACAGAAATAAAACACATTTTTCGTCTAACGTAGGTTTTGTTTTTCACTTCAAGTAATGCTAGTTTTTTTTAAAAATTGCATTTAGTTTTGGCGTCAAGATGAATTATAATAAAAATAATGACGAAGAATGCTTACTGCTATTAATTTATAATGCATTTGTATTTTGTTGTATCTTATTCGAACTTAAGCTAATACATTTTAATTGAATATAAAAAATGTTTTCAATGCTTCCAACACAAATATTAGTATTATTATTTTAGTAATATTATCTAATACTCAGGTACTAATTAGTAATTACTACTTGTAAAAAATAAATCAAACAGATACCCGGCAGGGGGTAATTTCAAGTAGGTATTAAAAATGTATACGTTGAAGAGTATAACGTAATTAATCTAATTAATTCTAACATAATATTATTTATTGATAATTTAAACTGTCTACCAAATTTTTAAATATTTTATATGAATCTCAAATTGTGTTCTTTAGTCAGTGCAATTTACATACTTCTATACACCGAAGACTCTGTAGATCTCGAAACATATTTGTACACTTTTCAGCAATAAAATAAATGTGCATAAATATTCATTAAAAACGTCAAAATGAACTTAATTATGCAACAACTTATATAAGCATGCGTTGAAAAAAATGCATTTTGTGAGAAAGGGTTAAAGTGGTAATTTTTCCCACTAAATATGCAAAATTAGTATAATATTCCCACAAAAATATAGGAATTCAGCTTATACCTATATTTATTTAAACTTATACATATAAAAAACCTAAACATTATTAAAAGAATATAATTTATACATTAAATATTATTATGTGTTTTCATATAATTATTCAAAAAATATATTATGATTAAATTACACAATCAAATTAAAGAAATGGCTTATCCCATTGTGGCTGTTGCGCATCTTATTTGAGCATCGTATCTCAAATAATGTGGAACGCCGAACGAGCATACGTAAACAGAAAAAAATGTTGGTTATGGATCACTGAAAATTAATATACGTTTTAAACCAAGAGTAAAAAATGTAAGTAAAAAATGATTTTGTGGAATGATTTTATATCATAGGGAAGGAAGGGGTTAACTCCACTCCAGTATACGAGAACACGTGACTACCTAATTCATAAGATATACAAAATTAAAATTATTTCATATCAACTATAATAAACATATCAAATAATATCGCCAATCGATCAGCACATAGATAGCATAATATTCGAATGTGAACTACAATATCACTGCAATTATAATATCCCGCGGTCAACGTAAATTTATTATATATTGGTTGTCCCGGCGACTTAAAAATATTATGTTAGGTGTATCTATTTAAATTTTCAATAGTATATTTTATCATAATGATATTATAAACTTTTACCGATAGGTACTGGACTTTTTATTAAAAGTATTGGCTTAAAAAAACAACCGATCGTTAACTCGTTTGATTGTAAACTTCATAATGGAAATTTATCCTCCATGTAATACGTTATTATAAAGACATTGCGATGGATCATAGATGACCAGTTGAAAATTAAATTTAACTATTTGTTCGCTTGTGAAAACCGCAGAGTTGTGCGAATAACTAAATTTGTCTTTTAACTCGTTTTGGGGTAATCAAAAAAACCTTTAAAGTCATATACAATATTAATTTTACTAAAAAGGTATAAATACTACTTTCAAGCTTAACAAAAAAAAAATCAAACGACCTAAAAGTTCAAATAATATAATAATATTACCATCGAACTTATAAAGAATAGTGTACGCACCATAAAGAAAAAGTTTGGTTTCATATATATATATTACAGGTTGTCCTGACTACCAGACTGACTTATTCATTATCACATCGTCGGAACCACATGAGTATGCAATTTGGTCAGTAGTTTAATCTTTTGTTATCTAGAGATCCACCAAGAAAATTTTTTCCAAAACTTGCATTTTAAAGGAGTCTTCAAACAACGTTTGAATTTTTACGTTTTGACGTAAACTTCAGAGATTGTATTTAGAGATATCAGAAAAGTGAGATAATACATAGTAGTTTATATCATGTGGAAAAAGTATAGGTATATCTAGAGCTAAATCCATTCTGCGACTCACGGTTCCCCCATTTAGGTCTTATTACTTCACAAAGCTACACTTACATGCACTGACGCTGGTTTGTCCATGCACCAATAAACACTAAAACGTCTAAAACTACAGAATACAGATATATACTTAAACTGATATATATATATATATATATATATATAGCGTATGTACTATGTATAGGATGTGCCAGTTGTGCCACAAAAAACTGCATATACTAGCGAAGGGTGATTATTCAGCTAGTAAAATAATTAAGTATTGACGAAATTTTATGAATACTTAGGGTGCCTTAAGTGTAAGCGCTGAAAACTATTGACTCCTCTATATATATTTCTATAGGTACCTACATAGAAAATGGAAATTAATGTTTGTCTCTTATGCCTTTATAAACCGTTCATCCGATAGCGATGAAACTTTCATAGTGGAGTTTAGGCTCCCCGAGAAAGATTTCTTAACTATTACGAACAAAATTAGACGAAAAAATATTTATACATCATGCACGTATATATGATAAGATTTCACAATAAACTTTATAATCGAATCTATATATCGAAATGCATGTCCGAATGAAATTTGACCGCATTACAATGATACCTGCAGATACAATATGACGTACACAATATTATCTGACGTATATTACAATCTGAACTAGGTTACATTAATATTGAACTCACACCAATAATTAAATAGGTAACACCGTATTTCGTATTAATTGATAATTTTCCGAACGAAGTTAGGTTATACAACTAAATCAAAAACAACCGGATGATACATTGAACACAGTAGTATGTTTTGGTATGTTCTGTATCCCCCGCAAAAAATGTGATAAATTGATGTAAAAATTGAATAATTTAAATAATCGATCAGGTCTATATTATGGTTATATTATGTATGCATGTAGGTATATTGTATGTATATATGTATATACATAGCTGTATAGTTAGATCGATCATAATGTATACTTCTTTATATGATTTTATTATTTCATGTAACTCAGAGAACTGTATATGACCTGATTGAATGAAATCAAAGCTCCTTTATACAATTTACCTATACTATCATCCATAAATGTGATATCCACGGCTTTCTCATTAGATGATTTTTATACATAGGTATGAATAAACTTTCTCTTTTAACTGTAGTAGTTTGTGGATTATGGTATGACCACTCATGATATGATATGATTACTCATTGTTTATAGTATATACCTACTTACGAAATGGTACTACCACTCATGGAGGAGGATTAAGGTTGATCTAATTCCACCCGAGTTAACTAGAAGGATAGACATGACGCTGATATATGTATACCATGGATAAAGGGTTGGAATGAAGTTAGATTAGTTAGGATTCTTAAGTTTGTGGGTAAATGGAGGCTGATATAGATCAAGTGAACTTGGACGGTTAGTTATGTGAATCATAGTGGTGGGTGAGAGCACTCACTTGACTATAATTTTTAATGGCGTTAAAAGTGGGTTATGTGGTGAGGTATTGAGGGGTAGGGAAAGGCTGGGAGTGGTGTGATGTGGTATGGTAAGGATAGATGGTGGAGGATGGCATAGGCTCGTATGGGTTTATATTTTAAGGTGTTAATATAATATTAGGTAAAACATTCACTTACAATAGGTGTGATGTGATTGGTTATGGAAAGTATATACATCTTAATTTCTACTAACAATAGTTATTTTTAAAATATTACAGATATTATCGATATATATATATATATATATGTTATGAGATATATTAGTTATAACTTAAATATACATACACTTTCATAATTCACTCGATTTCAATATTTTAAGTGTGTATTAATATCACATTGAATATTAACAAATATATCTTACGATAAGTATTTTAAGTATTGTTAGACATTTACCATCATTTTTATTTATTATTATTATTATAATATATTATCAATATTTTATTTAATGTAGTTATTTATGATATAGTTGTATGTCGAAGGGTTAATAAAAAGGTAGGTATATTTTTTAAAATTGTTCATAATCGAATTGATATCGAGGGTACTGAAAGGTTTATTTATAGTATTTTCCACATCTAAATGTATTCTAATTAAGTATATAAGAATATAATTGAATATAATTTTTAAGTTAAATATAACTATTCCGTAATAGTCAGTGGGTAACAGCGATGGGAGATGGTAAACTGCGGCAAAATTCACCTTTTTCTAAAAGTCGATATGTAAGCTGCGGCAAAAAAAAAATTAAGATTATACAATCTGCGACAAAACCGATAAGATACATCATACAAACTGCGGCAATTTATTTTATATACTATATATAGTACATACCTATGTACGTATATCGTTAAATTAATTATGTGATGTTTCGTCTTGAGTACAAATTGGTAAGGTAAATCCAAATGTATTTTTAAACTCTAATAAGAGATACCAAAAGCTGCCACAACACGTAATACGTATTATATTATTATTATTATTATTATTTTTTTTTTGATTATACGAATATTATACGATTTTTTTAAATAATTTTTAATAATAATAATATTTTTTTAATTTTAAAATTGATTTTTTGATTATACGATTTTTAAAAATATTTTTTAACAATAACATACTTTTCAATATTTAAAAATTGGTTTTTCTTTATATTTAAGCCTTATACTCTAAGAGATACTTATAGCTGTCATAACACGTAATAGGTATTATACCTAATTAAATGATAAACGTGTATATAGATTATCGTAACGATATGTATACGTAGTATATATAGAAAGTATATAAAATACATTGCCGCAGTTTGTATGATGTATCTTATCGGTTTTGTCGCAGATTGTATAATCTTAATTTTTTTTTGCCGCAGCTTACACATCGACTTTTAGAAAAAGGTAAATTTTGCCGCAGTTTACATACAGCCACAGCGATTCAGACTCCATTAAAAGGTAATTAAAAGTGATACACTCCCTATTTTCATAGTAACGTTTTAAGAGTTTTAACCATTTCCAACCGTATACGATATTTCAATATGTACATATTATTATGCTTGATAATTAAATATAATTTTTCCTAAAGAAAATATTATTTATAATTATTGTAAAAATTGATTAGATTTGTATGTGACTGTGTATGAATGTATGTATATAATATGTATGAATGTATATTATATGTATGTAAGCAGTGGCATCGAAAAATAGGACATGTAGGATGTTTGAAGGTATGATATATAAATCCGAGGTGAATATTCATGTATGTATGTATGGAGTGGTATAGATAAGTAAAGGTATTGATTGTGGGGTATGGTATGATGTAGTATAATGTATGTATATGATAACACATGCACGAGATAGTAGGTGTGAGTATGATGAGTAGGGACTAGTTTTGTTTACTAAATGTTTATTATGAGGGGGTATGGTGTGGTATATACTAAGCATTGATGGGAGGAGAGGGGTATGGTATGGTATATGATAGACATTGATGAGATGAGACATTGATGGGGTGGTATGATATCTTTTAGGTATTGATGGATGGGGATGTGGGATGGGGTATAGAGTGGTATGAGGTATAGGTATTGATGTGATTAGAGGGTATGGTGTAGTATGATGTATTTGATTATGTATGTATGTGATAGTAGGTAAATCGTATATATCGAATAACAGTAAGGTATCAGAAAAATGTTAAGTTATTGTGACATTTTAAACCATGGATTGGTAAAATATTATCTACTCGTTTTCCATGTTAAAAGATTAATCCAGATGATATTTTCAATTAGTTTAGGATACATTTAAATTGTTGAAATAATAGCTAAGCAATTAGATTATGTATATACTAACTTTCTAAAAGTTAAGTTGACGGTCTTAGGATACATAGGTATAGATGGGAGGGGAAGGGCCGGGCATGGCATGTGATGGATGAGAGGGGAGGGGGTAAGGTCGATCATAGCATATAACTATAGGCTGGGCGGGGGAGGGGAACGGCAGGGTGCGGAAGGGCACGGCCTGGCACGTTCGTGATAGTATAGAGCTATAGGCTGGGTGGGGTATGCAGGGATGTGAGTGAAATGCATTGATGGTAGGGTAGGGGGTAAGGTCGGGTACGTACGTGATAGACATCGATGGGATGGGGAGGGGAAAGGATAAGAGGGGGAGGTTAGGTTAGGTTAGACACCTTTGCATGATATGCATGGTCGCGCACGTACGCGATAGCAGGCGTGCGGATATAACTATAGGCTTTGCGGGGTAGCCGGATTCGTCAGATTTGCGGGGGATACAGAACATACCAAAACATACTACTGAACACAATCCGGTATATAGATTGGATTAAGTAAAACGACAAACTTGGCATAAACTTAAGAATTAGAAATTACGCCTACACTTAAGTATGAGCCTCATAAGGTCCGCAATCCATCATAGATGGATTGCCTACCTGACAAATAATTATATACTGCTCGCATAATTACAGGCAAGTCTCGTGAGCATTGTACATAATATATGATATATGTAATCGAAAGTGTCCAGACTGACTGACTGACTGATCAACGTAGAGCCTCAACAATGATAACAAAACTAATAGCTTGGACTAAGTTTGAATAAGTAAATGTGCATTAACAAAGTATTTTCCAAAATTCACATTTTAAAGTGGTACTTGCACAAGTATTATAAGATTTAAGATGGTTAATGAAAATATTTAAGTTTTGAACATCATTACACCGAATATTAATTACAAATAAAACATAATAATAATTAAATATTAATTATGTGCGTAAATACTTATATACTTTTAACTATATAACTAAATTATTACTTACATATGATCACTTAATCATGAATTTATATTGGCATCATATACCTACCTACTATGAAACGCATCACACATAATATTGTTATAAAAAATTTCGTGACCGGTCGTAAAATTACTGTTCAAAAATTACGAATCGTTCGTCATTTTCAAAACAACATATTATATAGTCAATATATTTGTCATATTATATTGTTAGATATATTGTCAAATACATCATCTCATAGGTAATCTGTCAAACGCACATCAAACGAATTAAAACGAATTAAGGTAGGTATCTTCGGCTGATTACAAAATATAACACACACAATCATAATCAAATAATGCCTACAGCGACATTATTTGCAATTACTTTTATACGATTCGAAAAACAATCTATTACACCGCACGTGCGAATCGTGCGATGGCCAAAGCTCTAAAACCGTTCAATTTAGGTGGAATGTACATTACTTATAGGTATTGCATATAGATACTATTTGATAATAATTTATAAGTACCGCAATCTTATCACGGTTCGATGTATCTAATTGCGAAGTTATACGTATTCGATTGATTGATAATAGGTAGTTTAATGTTAATTGATTGATAATATTTTATTGTTAATTGATTGATAATAATTTAATGATAGTTTATCGATATCGCATAAAGTCAGGCCCGTCACTAGGGCACAAGCAAGTCATCCATTGCTTTCGTGTGGTGTACAATTTTAAAGAAATTGAAGGTAACAAAATTTATAACATATCGGTAAAGATGAAGAATTACATTACAATTTTCGTTTTAAAACGGAAATTATCCAACGACGGGCTTGCATCAGGTACAATAGTAATTATACAAATCTTATACAGGCGTTATTCGATAATCGACAGAACTAACTTAATATATAAATATAAAAAACAACGTTCGATTGTCTGTCTCGATGATCGATGCAGACGATGCAGTGAATTCCGTTGTTATTAAGTATTATTTTTTCATTGAAGCTTTGAATATTATTATAAGTAGGTCCTATTATTATCATAATATATCTTACTCGTACAACGATTTTTTTTTAATTTTTCTTTCAGTCCGTCAGTCAAATCCGTAAATAAGTTGTATCATTTGTAATATTATGATATTATTTTTAAAATAATCAATCGTGTCATTGTTGTCAGTTATACCGTGACAAAAAAACACAAGATAATATACGATGAAGCGAGTTTATAAAATATCATTAACACACGTTGCATATACAGTTAGTGCTCAGCGAAATGTCAAAATTAGTGAGTGAAAAAAATACGGAAGGGATCAAAAGGTGAGTGCTGTCAAAAGGTTTTTCCAAGCAGTTTAATTATTGCGCAGCTAGGGTGGTAGTTGATACGTAAACTCGAGATCAAAAACAATTCTCGGTCGGGCTGCGATAGATGTGTATGCACTGTTCGCATACGTTTATAAAACGAACACTCTAAAATCATTTACGTACCGTGTATACACAATATATTATATACTCGTCTAGTGTGTTGTATACCTACCTATACCCCATATAGTACGCAAACGAGAATAATAATAAATAATAATAATAAGTAATAACTCTACAGTGCGTTGTCCTATGCGTATTTTCCAAACTAATGCATTAAGATACAGCGATTAAACGAGGTTTGTACGCTCAACTCAATACCGCGATACCTTTTATACTCAAGTCTCATTCGATAGAAATTATCGACGACGTTGGAAATTACGTAAATTGGGCGTACTTAGGTGATTACGTAGGTGTCGTGAACCGTGATAAACAAAAAAATCCAAGTGCAATATATTATTTTTATAGACGGTATTGGAAATATGATTGAAATGCAATTTGTACAAATTGATAAAGCAAAGCACATAATATGTGTACGCTATACATTATGTACCCACGCAGCAATATTATAAAAATAATAAAATTGTCATTGATTAGTTTTGCTTAAAAAGTAAAGAGTTGTTCTAAACCAGCGGTTCCCAACCTTTTTAGCCGGCGGTGCCCTTTTGATTGTACAAATTTTGTTTGATGCCCTTCTGTGAATATCACGAGGAACGTGATAAAAATAAACACTAGTTTTTATTCATAACCAATTTAAATAATTTTATTGAACATATTATTAACAAATTATAATTTTATAGTTGAGAGTAAAAAGAAAAAAATCTGCTTTAATAGTGAAAAACTAATAATTAATGATATATTTGAGGCTGCTTATTTTTGGAAAGTTTGTCAATATTTTTATCTGTTTTTATCTATTATTGAATTATTCGACACATATTAGAAACACTATATTTAATATTAGATATACAGATAGTATGCTAAGTAATTTTGTACGTAAAACAATTTTTTGTCTTTTCAACAAGCTACAATTAATTTTTAACATATAATTTAATAATTTTTTTCTTTCTGGGATGAGCCGTAGTGCCCTTAAATGAGCGGGCGATTGTAAACTCTCCCGATGGTAAACTCTCCTGATGGTGAACTCTTCCGGGTCTACTCCAGTACTACCTGAAGGAAACGTGTAAACTCTCCCGGGTTTATTCCTGTACTACCTGGTGGAAACATGTAAACTCTCCCAGGTCTAGTAAAAATCATAAAATAAATTTAATATACAATTAAGTTGCGTTTAAAAATAGTCAATCATATATAATAACAATAATAATAATAATGATATAAATTAATGTCTTTAGATGCTATGAGCTATAATATTAGGTGTCACACTTCCTATATACTATAAAGTTAACCCGGGAGAGTTTACAATTTTTAAAAATCGGGAGAATTTACCATAAAATCGGGTGAGTTTACCACCGCCCTGTAAACTCGGCCCGAGGAAAAAAATGTTTAAAAGATCTATTGTAAACTCGGCCCTTGTTTTTTTCAGGTAAAAATTATTTAGGTGTAAACTCGGCACGGGGTGTTTTACAGGTAAAAATTATTTAGGTGTAAACTCGGCCCGGATAAAAATGTTTTTATATAATTTTCTTATAATATTTTTAAGAACCATTAAGCATTATCCAGAGGTCACCACGAGGAGGCGATTCTCATTATCCTCCAAATTTTTTTCATTTTCGGATTATTATTCATAGTATGAAAATCGTTATAAAACTGTAAAATGTATTTATGTAAATTTGTAAGTGTAAAAATTGTAAAAATATAATGTATAAATCTATTTTTTAAAGTTAAAAGCCATGTGTTTAACGTATTCACTTACTGATATTTCCTTATTTTTATATTTCGTAAATGTTCTTTCTGAGAGTTATCTTTTTTTTTTTTAGTTTTTGTATTCTGAAATTGAAATGGTGCATATAGGCTGTTGATTTTAATGTACGTTTCTGTTTGTATTTCTTTTAATTTCGCAATGACGGAATATATATTGGGGTGAGTGGAATTGAATCTTGATCTAAAATGCGCATATTATCGGGCCGAGATTACAACCGACCTTTTTTATTACCTGAAATTTCCGGGCCGAGTTTACAATCTACATATTTTATTACCTAAAATTTTCGGGCCGAGTTTACATCAAAAAAGGTAATCGCGGGCCCAGTTTACATTTGCCCAAATGAGCTCGCGGTGCCACAGATCAGGAACCGCTGTTCTAAACTAACATACCATATTTTAGAAACCTAAAATCATACCCATATCCACGTGAATTAATATCGCATGCGGACAATCGATTTAAACGGGTTCGGACGTAGACGTTAGATTGAGATATCCAACAGGTGTCGGCGAAAATATAAAATATATACCTATATATTTTTTATTTTTATTATTGGTACAGCATCAACATCGTGGCAATTAGCTTACAATTAGGTTACATACATGGATTTTTACATGACTAAAATACATATTATAGGTTTATTACAGCACATTTTACGTTGTACGGTAAAACTTCTGCAGGCCGCTATAAGTGTTATTGTCGCATACTCCCATGTAATAGTAGTTTGTAGACTTGTATAGTGTATTATAATTTATAATAATATTATTGTTCTAATATAAACGTGAATTCAACGTGAAATTTTAAATGATCAGATAAATTTTACCTACTGTACGCAAGGCGTAGTCACTTGGAAAAATATTTAATCTGTCTGGTCGGGATAATAATATAATATTACTCCAAAAGCCACGAGTGTGTAATATTTCTGATGAAGTTGACTGCACATGGTGCGCACACGTCATAATACGATATAATTATGTTATAATGAGTACTCTAATATTTTCCATATAAAACCAATGATTTATTACAGATGAAAGCGTTAGGGTGCAGATCCGCGACCACACAATAGAAAACTCTGCCGATATTGGGCTTTACAAGTGTAGAGTTCAAAACATATAAAAAAATAAATAGAAAAGTGGAATTATACGATTCGAGGTCTAAAACTGCAGCCACCGCAGTCATGTCGATAGTACACTCAACGAAAAATATCAATAAATTCAAAAAAAAAATAGATTGATTTAATAAAATATTTATTAATAATGACCCCATAAAGTATTTATTAATTTGATAAAATAATTTTGGTGGATATGGAATTGATAATTATTTGATAAAAATTGTATTATTATGATAAAGATTATTATTACGATACCAAAAAATGTTTTATAAAAATAATAAATAGTTTATACAATCAACATTTATTTTATCATTTCTCAACAAACCAGTAATCGATTGATAAAACTTTTTATTATCATAATAAAATTATTATTATATTGAATAATGATATTTGTCAAAATAACAATTATCGTTTTAAAATTAATAGTGATTTTATTCTATACAATAAAATAATTTATTGATTTAAATATAATAATTTGTTACTTATATAAAATTATTATCAGCCTAATAACTAAAATGAATATTATTCATAATTTACTAAAAAAATATATATATAGGTACTCGTGTTTTAATGATATAAATATCATTTATTCATATAAAGTACATAATCATAAAAAATATATAAGCAAAATATATAATAATACATAAATGATTATAAAACATAATTATTTTAATTTTATATTAATATTATTTAATAATATATAATAAAGATGAAGGAATATGGAATAGAAATGCTATACATATAATATTATAATACATGTTAATATTCTAATTATTGTGTTATTAGTTACAAGCAACATAAAAATATAAATGGTATAAAATATAAATATAATTTTAGATGTAAATAAATAAAGTATAATTAGCCTAGGCTAAGGTAAACAAGTATAATAAATTGTAACAACACACATAAGTAATAACTAATAACCAACAACATTACTTTTTTAATTCGTGCATAATTTGTGTAATAATTGGGTGTGATGTATCAAATTGTGTAGTTAAATTATAAAAAAATTTTTGTATAAACATCCATACAGCAGAAGATTGTAAAGGGTATTGTAAGTTAAATAAATGAATAATTTTGAAACATACATCTATTGCTCTTACTATACAGAAAAATTTATATTTAATAGAATCAAAAAATAAATATATTTGTTCTGGCTTTAATGGTACACCAATTACAACAATAAATGGTTGAATTGGTAAATTTTTATTTTTTAAATTATTAATGTATGATTCTGATTCGGTTATGGTATTGTGAAACGTAATAAAACTATTTTGAGAATCTTTTATAGAATATTTTGTTACGTTTTTTTTTCCATTTTCATCTCTAGTCACTTTTCTTGTTGTAGGGACAAATAAGGAACTAAGTAGATGAAAGATGACTGTGTTTTGACCATCTAAAAAAATATTGTATCATTATATAGTAATAAATATTAACAAGTAGTACATTAGAATATTATACATTTATTCCTTTATGCTATATTTTATTATTACATTGTATTATTGTAAAATATTTTTTGAATGAATTTATAAATTTATAAATAGCAGAAGATTTACGTAAGTAAGTTTATCTATTAAATAAATAGATATGTAAGTGTAAGATCTTAAACATAAACTAATCAAATTAGGTATTCAAACTATGCAGAAAAATGTGTATTTACTATTAAAATATATAATATGCTTGCTTTAATAATAATTTTATAAATTTCCATCATAGTAAAATATTTATATTAGTAATCATAATCTCAAATAAAAATGATAAGTTCACATCAGATCGATGTTGGTATAATTAGGAATATCATGTAATTCGTGAATCGTGGAACGTGGGTAATGGGGTAATACAGTTATTTATATTTAATTTAGAAATATGTCATTAACAGCATTATTAAAATATATAGCTTTAGCTAGATTATTATTATTATTCATGGGTGTATTATTACTATAGTGTCACAATAACAACTACCAATATAAAATAGAAATGGTAATTTGAAGTATTTTTAGAAAATTCATTGCGTTTGACTAAATATTGACACCGCTACATCTGTGTGGGTACTATACCTACTATTGCCATTTGCCGGTTTCAGACTTCTGTCGTCTATAATGCCTCGTTGGTTAGTGTTACTGTGATAGTACTGTTAGTAAGGCTCTATAGTGCTCTAGTGTTAGTGGTGTATTAATTGGTGTACGTATTTTGTGTACCTACATATTTTGTTTGTTTGAATTAATATTTTATGGTACATTTTTTTAAAATTATCTTTGTATTTTAATATATATTTAAATGTGTCTTTACAAAATGTTTTGATGAACTGGACTGGCCTTTTTATCAAAAGTGTTTTGTGCTGTTTGACCAGTCTTTTAAAAAATATTCTTGGACCAGACTAGGCCTATCTATCTACCTACTTAATATAATATAATATAACATTTTGCTTTATTTTATGTTATAATTATAATATTTACTTAAATTACTTTGTGATATGTTATCTGACTCTTGTTTAATTGATTCAATGAGTATTTTTCCATCATGATCCTTAATATTTGAATCTATTATTTTTAATAAATCTTCAGAATATTTTTCGAATTCAGCTATAATATTACTCTTTGTTGTAAATAGCTCATTAAAATCAATATCCATCTAGGTGTAGTAAAACAATGATATTAAACAACTTATACTTCAAATAAATTAACTAAATAATTTTAACTTTCATATTTTTTAGGTGGATAAATGATAAATGAACTTGAAATTAGTATTTTTTGGTTTTATACTTACAAGTTTGTACCCTAATGGAATTGTATAATTCTTCCATTAATTTATTATATCTGTAGTTGAATTTGATAAGCTTATTCTCTGTAGTCTATACTGTACAGTAGCTTTCCATTGCTCTTGTAACTCAGGAAAAGAACTGTTACCATATTTGATTAAATCCAACATGTCATTAATATCAGTTTCTGGTGCTAGTTTTAGATAAAAATAAATATTTAACTCATGTTTTTAATTATTTAACAGTTAGGCACATAATTTAGATTTTTTAATAAACTGATTGAATTGTAGGTACTAACTGAAAGTAATATTTCTTGATGTGATAATTGTATTTAGTTTTGTTTTTTTAACACTTTTGTCAAGTAAACCACTTGTTTTTACGACCGCATACAATTATAATATTTTGCATACAATTTACCTCGTGGTGCATTTGTTGGGCCATGACGCATAAAATATGTATCCTAAAATTATATATTAAAATCATATTTCAATCAATACTTTTATAATATTATATAAATACAACAGTTTAAAAATAATTTTTTTTCAATCAATGTTTTAAATGAATGCATCAAGATCATAATATATAAATGCATGAAGCTATCAATAGTAACATATAGGTTACTTAAATATTACATTTATAGGTACCTTTACTTCTGATGAAAACATACAGACGATTTGATCAGCTATGCTATCAGCCAATTTAATAGTCATCGGCATTTTAGAAGAAATTATGTAATGTATTATCATATCTACTAATTTGCATCTAATTGAGTCATTTAATTTTTTATAAACATTAAAATAATCAAGCACCAATTTCCCATTGGAAGAATCTTTCACTACATTGAATACTTTAATTGTTGATTCAACTGGTGAAGTTTTGGATTTTTGATATTTTTCAGGTAATATTGTAGTCGGATCTGTTTGTATTTGTAATTGTTGCCATGTAATCAATTCTTTTTCAAATTTTAATTGCACACCCAAAGTATAATTTTTCAACAATTTTTCAATGTGTATTGGTTTCATATACTTTAACACCTCAATGGTAATTGTTTGATCTATAATATACATTACTTTTAATTTTATTTTCACAAATCTTTTTTTATTGTATAAGTAGTATATATTTGAAGGGAAATCGGAAGAATGCTGTTAACTCAACAATATTAGGGTTGAATACCAAAGATTTTTGGGTATTTGCCCATTATCTATAAGTATTTTTAATATTTTAGTTTCACAATTAAATGTATTTAAATTTTAAACACTTAAACAATTATATTTTTAATTATTTATTATAAACATACCTAAACATGTTTCAGTAAGAAAACCTAAATTCCAATTTTCAAATATTGATCTTAGTTGAGTTTTTTCTTCATTAGGTATCACCATAAATGAAGATTGAGTATTCCAATCAGCAATATCCTGTAAAATAATTATTCAAGTAAAATATTTTGCTTCAGTTTTGTTAAATAAAACATAAACAATTCAAATTATTCATACCAGTTGTGTTGGTGATCGGTTTTGTATATTTTCTTCATTAATAACAGGAATTACATTGTCCATATTAGTCAAATTAAAATTTATATCACTATCTTCAAAATCGAATTCAGAATCAATACTATTTTCTGGCCATATAATTTCTTGAGTGGACATATTTAACTGTACTTTTTGCTACTTAGTATTTTAAAAATTAAATTTAAGTAAATATTTTTTTATAATAATATATTTGTTGACAAATTTTTGTTATGTTAATTGTAAAAAATTATAATAAAAAGAAACTTGATATTTAAGTTAATTATACAATTTTAGAATAAACATTTAAAAAAGATTTTAAAAAAAAAACTAATATTAAGGTAATTATACAAGTTTAGTATACACATTTGTGAAAGTTAACTATATTATAGCTACCTACATAACTATTCAAAAAATTCTTTTAATCGTACAAATATTTGTCCATTTGATATTTTAATTATATTCAAGGGTGGACCACTGAATGCATCAATATTGTTTATCGATAGTTCATCATATATTTCTGGCTCATTAGGTATTTCGTAAGCCAGATAATGTTCATTTAAATTATTTAATAAATACTTTTTAGCTAATATCATAATTTTATTATTTTTGATTACTAAAAGAACAGCACTTATTTCAAAAATAAAATGTTGATTAGCACCCTGAATTGGCTGAATTAAATATAAATTTTCTTTATACATTGTGCCACGATAATGTATTTCTTTGTATATTTTATATTGAACTATCTGCAAATTAGTTCTGTTAAATATTATATTTTGTTCTGTTTCATTTATAGTGATCTCATTTTTATCAAAAAAAATTAGTTCAGACTTTGGACTTTTCATAAGAAAATAAGAATATTTTAATTGGAATTTTTTAGCTAATGTTAATGTTATATTTTTTCGAGATGATGTAACTCGTGCATATGTTTTCATCTCCTTATGTTTCCCTTCAAATCGAAAACACCAAAATTGTCTTGGAGGACCAGATTGTCGTATAACTGTTGGATAATGTACTAGTAAGTGGTGTTTTGGTTTAAGGGTATCATTAAATAATTTAACATAATTATCATTGTTTATTTTTATTAATTGTTGAAGTTGTAAAACTTTATTTTCAGTAAAAGAGTAGGCTAATAGCAAATCAATTAGTTTTAGAAAATTTATAAAGAATATCCATACTTCATCGTCTAGGGGTATTAGATCTCCTATCATTAATGAAAAGTAATGAATAAATGTCCACATTTCACGAGCAGACATTTTTAATCGAAATTTTTTTAAGTGTACATCGAGTATTGGTGGTGAACAATTTCCAATTTCTAATGACCCATAATTAAATGTACTCTTTCTATTATTAAGTTCTTTTAAAGTGAATAATTGTATTGTTTCTATATAGTAATTAATTATGTGACAAATATTATAATGACAAACTCCTTCGAATAAATCATGCATAATATCAACACTATAATTTTTAGTTACATGAAAATTAGTTATATTATTTAGAATGGATTCTTGATAAATACCAGTTTGTCTAAAATCAGATTGTAATATATCTAATGAATAATTTTCATTTGTACGCATTAAAGTACTATCCTCGGTTGTCATTGATTGGGTTATTGATTTATGAGCTTTACAAAAACGGCAAAAATAGTTAGCTGAAAACGATTTGCTAAATTCTAAAATTGTATTCACACCTAAATTATCACCTAATACTAATCCAAGTCCAAAATAAATTTGAAAAATTCCACTTTTAGTTTTAATTTGTATGCCCTCTTTTTCTAAGTAATTAATTTCATCTATGAGATTTTTCAAACATACGTCATTTCCAAATTCTTTGAAATCTTTTGATTTTATTAATGACGCTAAGAATATATGAGATAACAAAGAATTATTTTCATTCAATGGGAAATTATAGTATATTGCTGATATTGATTGGTAATTAGCATGGGAACCTAATGGGTTGTTAATTTCTAGATCATCAATATACAAAAAAAAAGGAAATGTAAGTTTTTGATTGTTTTGAGATATTTTATTTTTCCATAAATCACATTGAATAAAATTGGAAATAGTGTTTAAATTATTTTGGTTTAAAGCTATAGTTTTTTCATGCATATTTTTAAAATTGTCACCGTGTTCAAAAAACTTTCGAAACTGAAATCTCAATGGTAATAACACCCCCTTTGTAATTGCTTCGTCATAAGTTACTATACCATCATGTTGGACCACACGAACCTCATTGTTAATAGTTAATTGTTTCAAATTATCTAAATAATCATTTTGCATCAACCACTTATTCAAATTATATTTATTACTGCAGTGAATAAACGGATCTGATAAAAGTTCAGAAAAAGTATGAAATTTACCTTTTATTATTGGTTCTTGAATATTAATTTGAATTATTTCACTAAGCATAAGGGACATTGGTTTTAGTATTTTTTCTTTAAGTTCACTTTGAATTATAATAATGTCTTTAAAATTAAAATTGTTGTTGTTGTGTAAACCCATTACAAAATTAATAGCTAGTTTATAAATATTATTAATAGATTCATTATAATTAAAATCATTTTCTATTATTTCTTGTTCAGAATTATTTTCAATATCTACAATGTCCACAGGGTTTTGAACATCATTATTACTGGTAAACTGTTCCAATAAGCATTGAGAACTTGATGAGGGATTAGTAATAGAAATTGTATTTTGTTTTTCATGCTTATTATTAACATGTCTTTTAAATTTTGCTAATGATGAAAAAATATGTGAACAAGGACTTTCACAGCATTCATAAGTACTATAAGGAGTTAATGAATGAAACACTTTAAAATGTACAACAAGAGAGGAGAGATTTTTGACATTAATTTTACAAATAAAACAAATCATTTTCCTTGTAGATAAATGTATATTTGGTAGTATTTTATATTAAACTTGTATGTATACCTTGTAATTAGTAAAAAAAAATTGTTATTGTGGTATAAAATTGCTTAACTATATTATTTTAATTTGTATAACAATTTAGTTAAAGAGAAATTAGTTTTGTATTTTTAAATGTATATAATTTAAAACTTATACTATATATTGGCTGAAAGCTAAATAAAATAAAAATGCATTCTTACAAAATGATGTCACTATGACCTATGTTTCTAAAAATAAAATAATAAGGTACTTACCTAGTGACTATAGTAAGTTGAAGCGTTGAAATAATGTATATTTTAAAACAAATAATAATCTATTAACTAAACAAAATTGTCAAATAACAAAAAACAGTTTGAGCTCTCGAAGATGCGAATTTTCGAGTTGTAAGCGTTGTGAGTTGTGACAAATGACAGTGGCAAAATATTGTTAGTAGGTATTAAGTAATAATCATTGCTAATAATTTTCTTTGTGCTCACAGTACAATGTACTGCTTTTATAAGAAAATTTAAAAATGGGAAAATCGTATTAGATTCTTTGAAATTCAAATATAGGACTAATGACTATAGGTATACAAACGTGTTAATATGTTGCGTATATATAGGTGGATCATCGTGTTTCCTTATTTTTCTGTACAGTTACTATTCAAAAACTGGAAAACACAATGACTCACTAACTCACTCTGTATAATACTAATTACTCAATGTAATCAGTGTCGCGAGAACCGGCGGTTGAAATACGCAAAATTTGGACATTCTAAGATTTTTAGTATAAAATATTTTGTCAATTTTACAAACGATTTATTCGTTCAATAAACAATTTAATCAAATTACTGAAAACAAAATTATCATTTTAATAAATCAAATTTATAAAATCAACAAAACGTATATTTCTCTATTTATTAATTTAATAAAATTTCTATTGACATAATATTTTTTTTTATTACCTTGACAATTTATTTTTTCTTATTAATAAAGGTGGTTTATTGAAGATTGATAAATATAATTTATTAAAATTGATTGTTATTTTTCGTTGAGTGTAACTGATGGTGCAACGACATAATATTATAATAACAATATCATATTTGACTGGCACACAATATCATTGTGATTTGTGACTTGTGACGAAGGTTTATTGTAAACAATTCCTATTTAAATACGAATTTGTATTGAAAAATTACACTGAAACACGATGCAAACATAGTAATCAGAGATATTTTTGTCGTTTAAATATATTATGGTTTAATGTTACATAAATACATAATATTATTAATAAAATATTTATGTCAGGCTGTATGAAAAACATACTTATTTAATGATTTAATAAAATTAAATGGACCAATCATGGGCCACTAAAATATGTTTGAAAATATCATTAAAAGAGCTCACTATTGATTCGTTAAATGTTTAGTGATTGTTCATGCAACCCGGCATTACACGTACCAATCTAGAAAATAATATATCATTATACGAGTCCGTAAATCTTATTTTGCTAAACGCTCACAGTAGAAATTACAAAAATATAACATTTCAAAAACATAAATAATTACTCGTACCAACTATATGTTTTATGTAGATAGGTAAAAATAATAATGATGCGATGGACATTTGACTAATGAGCCGCGCACTCATTGATGCGGTATTATTACTGCCGAATGGATGTTTTAAAGCATCATAATAATATTATAATCACAATAGTATTATTATATCACGCCGGTAACCGAAAATAACATATAGTTTTATAATAACAAAAAGGAAAAACTAACCTGTGCGGAAATACTCGGATTGACCGTAGGCGCAGTGTACAGTATTGTGATGTAGTGCTGTCCGTGGTTGTAGGTACCTAAATTGGATAAATTGTACCTAGTTAATTTTTTACCGCGAGATTGAACTTATTTTCTTATTCGTCCGAAATCGGCGAAAGCAGTTGTAGTGACTGAACGAAATAGTACGACGACAGTAAGAATAAGCCGACCGTGAATATGAATATTACAATATTGCCTCGACGATCACGTGCGATCGATAAACAGCGTACGCCGGCTGTCCGATAATAATTCTCACTTCTTTATATACCTAGGTTTAGGTGGTCTAATATATATATATATATATATATATATGTGTGTGTGTGGTTCTCCAATGTAAACTGCCACCAAAACGTAACGCGAGTGGGGAACGAAAAAAAAAATTGAAATAAATATAATGAGCGAAGCGTATACAAAACAAAAAATCGTCAGACTACCTACGATATTATATTTATATAATTTTTTTTTTTCAAATCGGATCGCCAACACAGCTGCGTAAGCCAGGTGCGTGCATTCGGACGTGCAGGGCGTTTCGACACCATAGGAAAACGTATATAGGCGAGGAAAGACGCAATAGGGGAGAGTAGGAGATAGTCTGATGGTGGGGTTGGTCGATCCGTTGTCGTTATTATTACTATTATTATTATTGGCAATGATCGACGACACGAATTATTTGTTTTTTTTAATCGTTTTTCACCTTGGCACTGTCGTCGGCGTCATCTTCAAACATGCAGTGACGAAGACCCAATGTACAGGTATTACATAACAATAATAATATTATGGTGTTCCAACCGCCGCAACAATATTCCACGTATACAATAATAAAGATAATATGCACTATAATAGTGTAATTATTTGTGATTCGAACTATTGATCCGTGACTCCAAGGGCAAGGGCGATCGCAGGGAACGATGTATAACAATATATTGTGTCCGTCATCTCATCGAAAATTATTCAAGGTCGTGTAGAGAGAGAGAGAGAGAGAGAGAGAGGGAGAGAGAGAACTGCGCAAACGTGCTTGATAATTTTTTTTTTCGGGATGGTTTTTGGAGTAACTATAGGTGCATAATAGTTTATCGAGCAAGTGCCTATAATATATAAAATATATAACCGACGACCGCAGCACGATGCAATAATACACTTATTGTAACAAACCGATTAACCCTCTTATGTATTCCTTCTCTTATATTTCTATGTATGGCCATATTGTTTAATGGTGTTGTAGTTTGAACTTTGAACTTTTAAGCACTAAATATTAATACCGTGCTTGTATTAACCAAATATTAATATTATATTATATTCTAGACACTTCTACATTAGGTACCTACCGGCTACCATCTACAGCAATCAAATAAAAAAAATACGATCTTCGAAATTTAAATATTTTTAGACACGAATTTGTGACATAGCCCACATGATTAAAACATCAATCAATATAAATTTTTATTTTTATTTTTTACGTACCTACTAAGTTTCTACGTGGTACTAGAAAATAGTATTTATCATAAAATATACAGCATTTAAAAAATTTGTCAAGTACATATATCATATTACCTATAGTTAAGAGATGTGTAAAAATATGCACTAAATATTTTTAACATCTTAACTATATAGATAGGTATTCATTTCGTGTCGAAAATTATTATAAACTAATTTATAAAATTTACCTAGCAATAAATTTTGTTCGTAAAATCAACGACATGTAAGTCCAAAAAGTTTTAGGTAGATCACCCGAGAAATTTGCTGTTAATATACTGATATTAGCAGACAACGGTATGTCGATATATAGGTACAAAAAACAAAACAGCGGTAGACGCGTTGATATGTTTACCATACAATACAATTTGAACTGTCACCGCCTAGTGGGAATTCTCAGCAATAAAATTATTTAATTAGCATTTATTATGTTACGGGTATGTATCTTTTTTTCATTACGGATAGTATAATAGTATGTGGCGTTAAAAAAATCTTAGGTTCACAAAAATCCTACCGAGAAAGTTTTTTTCTAAAAATGAAATTCTTTTGGCTTTTTGGTGACTATATTATACTTAATGCGAATAATATTGGTACCTGATTTCAACATAATAATATATTGGAGGTCACAAAGAAATTAACAAAATATATTAAATCGTATAGTATGCGAAATCATCTGCAGACTGCAGCCCAGCTGTAGTCTCATCTATATTATAGCATTAAAAAAGGTATTAGCATTAAAATGTCGTTGGAGTTAAGTTTGTGCAGATTTGCTCATCATTTGTTTACTTATATTACCATGAACATTATTCCATTTTGGATATTTGTATCGACAAGTAAATTCTTGTTAGATCAAGTTAACGCCTTTAAATACAGCTGACAATAATAAAATCGTTAAATATAACTGTTTGAACAAAATACTGACAAATTGCATTTATATTTTTGAATATAATAATATTGTATTACATCATATAGTGTAACAATATATATGTCAAATACCAATCACAAAATATAATTGGTTTTTAATATTAAAACGTCATTAAAGTTTAGGTTTTTGAGGGTACCGCCAAACTCTCTCAAATAACCGCTCTAGATGCGATTTTATAAGTATAAATGCGTCCGGAGCGGTAGTGAGAAGGGAAATGAGTGTGAGCGGGATTCGATTGCTGAAGCGGGTAAAAGGAAATGGATTTCTGCTGTAACGTAAATCGCGATATATGAACAGAGCAGTAACTTGGTGGCTAACTTACTCTTTCCCGCTTTATAAACACTTATAGGATATAGTATTTTAATAATTATGTTAAACAGTTGTAGCTATTAGAGAGATGGATAAACTATTAACTATAGACAAATAAATAGATTAAATATAATATAAATTATTAAATTAAGAAAACAAATTTTTGATTTATGTACGATAAAATGTTTTATTTTAATTATAACTTAATACTGAAGACTAATTTAAGTAATATATTTAGATTCCGTTTTATTAATTAGTTGAAAAACTAAAACTTGGAACCATATAAATTATATGTTTAGTTCCGTTGTAATAGTCAATTGAAAATTATAAATTGGGATCATGAAATTCTACTAATTTTAAAAATTGTTCTTGTAGAATTGACTGTTTTCAACAGAAATCTTGAAGAATTGCTATTTATTTTTACCGGTGGATAAGACTAATAACCAGTGTATATCGAATTTTTCCCGTTGCATTAGTTAACATCAAAACTAGAAACTGGAACCACAAAAACTGATATTATTCACTAATTTCTATTATGGTAGAATTTTAGTCATATTTTTAGCTTCTTTTACATAATTAGCTATAAATCAAGAATTTGGAACCATGAAATTTTACAATTATAAATGATTTTATTCTAGGGATAGTCTTTTTTCCAAATGAAACTTAGAATACTTTCAATTTTTAAGGATGGATAATAAAGACAATGTTGGCCATGTGTTTAACTTTCCTTTTCTTAGTTAATAGCAAAATTATAATTTGGAACAACGAAATTCTGCTAGTATTAACTATTTTTATCATGTAATAGTCTGTTTTTAAAGGACATTTTTAAGTATTTTGTGATGAAATGCTTGAAAATATACCTACCTATTTTTTAAATTTATATGAATGTTTCTTTTTTTATCTCCTATAAGCAATATTTGTTTGTTTACTTATAAATGGTTACCATAATCGGTTTCAAATTATATATTACTATTATGATAGTTATTATTCTAGACATTTCAAATAAAAACATTTTAACAAATATATTACACACACACACACATAATAAATATACCTATATACCTGTATATGTTTTTTTAAGAATTATTAAAAATTTTAAAATTTTAAAATTATTCATTGTAATTTTGTGTTTATATTAGGTATTTCAATTTTCTACTAAACAAAATGATTAATATAAATTCAATAAAAAAATAATTATAATTAATACAACTAGACGCTAGTTATGTATGATTTATATATTAATAACTGATAAATAAATGACAATCGTTCGACAACAATATTTAATTTTTTTATTAAACAGTAGATATAGCATGTGCATGGAAATGTAAGGAATGCATTTGAGTTGCACTTGCACATTAAGTTAATAATATAACAACATTCATTAATGGTCCTGAACAAAAAGAAACGCACAATTTTTTTAGGCGTAATATTATAATATATTTGTTAAACAAAACACTGGTTAATATGATATGACGTGTTGTCTCGGCGTGTGCGTTATGCTTAGATTTTCTCGCCATAATGATAGAAGTCATTCTAAACATTTTTTTATAAATTAATAAGTATCAAATTCCACACTAAGCAAACGACTACATAATGTATGTGTATACATATATTACAGATTTATGTCTATCGTTAAACATGTGCCCATGCTGTGTTTACCTATAAGCCTACATTGCACACTCTAAAATATATAGTATAGAGGTACCTACTCGAAGGTGACTCGCCGTTTGTCTGAAAAAATAATTTATTTTTTTATTTTTACGTAATTTAAAAATTTGAGATAACCCATTTGAAGGTCTTATTTTTCTAAAGAATTTAAAACTTTAATACCATATGAATTATATAATAGAAACAATATTTTTTCACGTGCAAAAAAAATTAATAACATAAAATATGTAATACCAGTGAATTGAAAAATTGAATTTGAATTTTTGAGGAGTGAGGACAAACCATAATAGTGAAACTTGATCCCAGCGTATAATACTAAAAACAATTTAATCTTTCTTAAAACAAAAAAAATATTGAAGCCCCATATTATAATATCTGATATATTAACTAAATTTCTTACGATATTACATCATATATCGTGGGTACTTATGATAAATATTATATTATTTAGAAGATAAATCTTATGCATTGTTGTACGTATGGTAATTAATGATTATACAGTTCGATAAAATAAAATTTTAAAAACTTAAAAAATGTATAGGTATGTGTATATATATATAGATATTACCTTCCTATTTGATTCTTTATATTTTACGGAATGTATTTTATTTTAACTCAAAATTTCTCAACCAATCAGTAGTACTCGCAAACAACAAAATCAATATTTAAAAATTTTGACGACTATTCGTTTTTATACTTTTACGCATTCCTGATACTGAAATGTTTCTAAAAATGTAGATGATCGAATTGTCTGTTTTGGTTCACTATACTTTATTAACAAGATCCTCTAAAAACTAATACCGAGTCTATACTGAAATAACAAAATTGCATAATATAAACAAAACTGTGCTTTTTGAAAGTATAGAAACATCATTTAAAGTTGTAAATAAAATAATATTGAAATAAATACTTATCTCAAACATTTTTTGCAAGTATTAAATTAATTCTAATCATTTTAAATATACCTATTATATATTTGCGTGTGACAGCATATTTTATTGAATTATACATACCTAGATACATAAGTACATTAAATACTCAATCGATAGTATAACAGCTATGCGCGTAAGTCTGAAACACGTGCAGAGAACGATGATAACAGTATACTATATTGTATAATAGGTAATAATAGAAATGCATTATAATTTATAACAATAATGCCTGCGTCGTAATTTATTCAACGCGAAGATTAAATCCCATCGAAATAATTCCAAATGGTGTATCTATATAATATAATATATTATTTTTAATATATCTATTATCTACGCTTGTAGCAGTCAGTGGTATAGCAGAGAAGAATTCGATTTAAGGGTTAACTAAATATTGTAAACATTGTTAATGTTATACAATAATGTAAATGTTGATATTAAAATTTGTTACATAACGTAAGCAGCTAACAACAATCAAGTTTTATCACCAGAGATTAGAGAGTTATTTTATTATCTCTCCATTAGATTATATCTCAACTCAAATATATGTATATTTTTTTTTAATGACATTTTTTTGTTTGGAATTTAATTAATTCATTATTTTTTGTGGTAATCACGAACGTTGACATATTATACATATACTATGTACACTCGTAGTCCGTAGTAGTAAACAACGAATTTTAAATTTGATAAAACGTACTATTGTCCGTCAACCAAGTTACCTACTAACATAATATCATTCATCAACTACAGTTTTTTTAAATATATATTTCATAATATATGTTTTTGAATATTTGATATTACGAATATAAAGCATTAATTTAGTTTTTATTGGTGTTATTGATAAGATACTAATTAGACTCTATTACTACTTGGGCAAGAATTAGACAGAAAACTTCTATTGGGGTGTTAATTTAATATAATTCCTATAGTAATTAAACTAAGGTGTAATATAAAAATACATATTGTATCACATCAATGACGCCACATGGGAATTTGTCATCTTGTCTTACAAACGCACAACATGGGACATTTTACGTTCATAATAATACATTTTATTTTGTAATTCCTAAAACTAGGGTGAACTTACATATCATAAAATTTAATTACAAATATATTATCTGGGTATCATAGGCACAATTTCAACTTTTGACTTGGGGGGGGGGGGCTGAATAAATTAAAAGGCAAGCAGACATTTATAATACAGCTTTTCAAAATTGTGTGTCCCAGATTTTTTGAGGGGCTATATCTATGTTTGAGGGGGAGTGGCTAAGCCCTCCAAGCCCCCTTCAATTCGCGCCTATGCTGGGCTTCTCGAAGGACTTACTTAATATTATTATTTTTTAGAAAGTTATGATCATTTTTAAACTGTTTTTTGTTTTATACATATCAAAATTATCATAAATTACTAAACAATAATAATATCAATATCATCCTCTAAGTTGCACTTCATAATATCCTTGCTTTTAAATTTTATAAGAGGTAAATTCATTCTAATTTTAGAAATTACAGAATAAAATATATAATTAAAAACGTAAAATGTTCCATGTCGTACATTTTAAGACATCATAGACATCCTTTTAACTACGGAAAAAGCAAAAAGTATTCACCATCACCACCCCCAAACCAATTAAAAATCCTGACAGCATCACTGCAGGCTTGCAATTGAAATGTTATGATGAGTTTACTATAAATATTTTGTTTGGCATATCATTATCTTTTATATCTTGTTTCTTGTATTGATCAAGATATATCATGGAAAAAATAGGTACCAATAATGCACGTGAGTGTGCAACTATAAATAATACCACATCGATATGATAATATTTATCTATATTATTATGGCTCGGTTGGCATTTAATGATCTGCTTCGACACCGTCCAATATAATACGTTTATACATAATAATATTAAGACATTTTAAACATCTTTGATCGCGATAATGGACGTTGTCTAAATTTGTTGTATAAATTCGCTGTGTAATTATTGTGTGAAGAACTGAAGACCAAAAAATTAACGTAGTAAATATGAAAATTTCAACTACTACCGAATCGATGTAGGTACCTAGGTATGGTACTTATTATAATAAAATATATTATTTTTATCTTAAGGCATCTGTTTATCTCGACATTTGAGTCGTCTGACGTAATGTTACATTATAGTATATTACGGTCTTCGATCTAAAAACAAATCTCTACCTATTTATGTATAAGAAAATATCAACCATCAATTATTGTATTTTCAATTTAGCGTGTAGGTACTGAGTGTGACAACAAAACTATCGGCTGGCCCAACATTATTGATCGTACATACTAATATATAATACAAAATATATGATAGGGTACCTATTATATGCGTATATGTATGCCTATATTCATTTAACGACTTTCCATTAATTCACTTTTTCCATCTGTTTTCTACGGTACTCAATAAATATATAAAATGTTAAAACATAGTGAAGGGGATAAGGATAACGCTCAATAATACGATCAATGATCGTGACGGCCAACGGTAAACGTTTCGAAGATCCAAATTCTTTTTTTTTTCAAATCTTTTCATTTTTTTTTTCAAAGTCCAAAAAACACTCCTTTGAGTTCCTAGTATATAAAATAACATCAATAGTTTAAAAAAATTATGGTCTTGTACCTGTTTATAAAAGCTCTAAAAATCAGAATTTGAGTAAATTCATTATTAAACGATAAAATGGAGGTGAACATGCTTGGTGAATGACTCTATATATAATATAATTAAAAATATATATATATTATATATAGTTACTTAAAAAGCCACAAAGTTACACTTGAGATCGGTATATTACCTATATATAATATTATATACCAGCCGAGAGAACCACTTAATTTCGTGAAAGTTTCGCCAGGAGGTTATTTTGTTAGGATTGTTTATACAGGCAAATAATCGGTAAAAAGGAACTAAAGAGGGACTGTGGTATATATATGATATGTATACTGTACAGATTTCAAATATTCGTGTGATATTCGTCTCGGTTTTCTATACTCTAACCTCTCATATTGACGATCAGGATGAACCGCAATTCGCAGTAAAAGTGTATACCTACACAGTTGCAGTGTATACACAGAATAATGTATAATGTACATAGGTAATGTATATAGGTACCATAATAATATAATATGGATAAACTGTTTCACGTTCGGTCAAACGACTGACAATTTTAAAATTAATTTACTGCGGTCGTTCGAGTAAAAATATTGTGGGCCGATGTATAACTATCTATTTTAATATTATAAAACATGACATGACTCTATTACACACGATAATATTATAATAACATTAAATTTACAATTGTATTACGCACGCACAGACCGTTATAACGAGGTAGGTAGGTAGTCAATAGCGACATATTAATATATTATTTTTAATTTATTTTTCATAGGTTCCGAACGAATTAAATAATTCAATAGGTACGTGTCCGATTATAATATAGGTGGCCTGCAAATAGCCAGTGTTGTTTACATAATATTATAGTAAATGCCGTACTTATACGTGATAGAAATTATTATCATAGATTACAGCACACTAATTGATATTTTTATTAAACAAATTGTTATTCCTATGAACAATAATATATTAATATATATGTGAACGCTATTTCTAGAATAATTTGATATTCAATACCTACCTGCTATTACCATTTAAACTATTATTTTCCAAAACCCTGTAGTATAGAGGCATTAATGCACTGGCGTACTCGTATTAATGTATTTTTTTCTCTGCCAAAAACATTTTTGAATTTGACTACAATAGTAAAAACAATTAAATTATCCACTTATATCAATAATTCTTTTTTTTTAAAGTAAATAAAATATTTAATTATAAATCACATTGATAATACAATAATATAGTCTATGGGTAGTGGGCACTAACTATGCCCATAAAATAATTATCAATTTCTTATTAGTAATAAAAGGTAAAAAGTAATTACCTACACCTATTTTTTTTTCCAAACTATTATTAGAAATAAATGGCATTATTGATAAAGTTTCAAGTTTCTAATACCTTTTTTTTGTCGGTTTTTCCGTCGTTCTTTTGGTACACGCTAGATCTACACCTACTACTTTTTTTTTTTGAACCAATGTTGATGAAACGTCAGTACGTTACAGCCAATATTATCCAACAAGTAGATACCTATAAAGTAAAATATAGTATTTATTTTAAAATAATTACTTATTAATTATTATATACTATTTAGGTAGGTCATGTTCTATGGTATTGAGTAGGTATACAGTATACATACTAGTATACTACCTACTAAATTGTTTGTTAAATAATCAAAGGTATAAGCATTTACATACTCATACACATAATTTATTCGATACAGAATTTTGCCAAGCTATGAATTCAAACTATTTTCCATTTTTCACTTGAATATTGCATGCGATACAAATATTTATTTCTTTCTTACAATTAATTATTATTTATTATAAAAAGCATATATTGATGGTTTAAATTATAGAAATTAGCCTATATTCTTTATATTACACCTGCCACTTATGGTGAAACCTAAATGCCTAAATGGTTTACTTTTTTTCATTGAACCAAAAGCGTAAATTCGTTTTGCGCATCTGCACAGTAGTAGTGAGATTAAAGCTCAAAAATAAAATGTATTACCTGATACAATATTGTAATTTGTAAGATACCCGTTACAATATATATATAAGTTTTATTTTAAAACTATTAATCATTAAATTTAATTTAATCATTTTGATTAAATATATAGAATTTTTATAATTCAGGAATATATCAATAGCAATATAAACCTCAGTGGAAGTTTAGTATTTTATCGTAACAATTTACGGTGTTGGTTAATAATCATTAATTAAGAGGATGTCAACGTACTATTTATTTTCTCTCTCTGTCCCACACTCAACATAGACAAAACGCATTTACGCAGAATCGTTTTTTCTATGTTTTTAAGTAAACTTAGAGGAAATCACTCATTACAAAAAAAGATAAAGAATATTTTTGAGGGCATGACATATCGATTTTCTCTAAATATTGTCTCAAAACAATTTAAACATTATTTAAATTTACAACATTTTTTTATCTATTTTGAAAGTCGAATACAAAATCAAATAACAATAAAATATGATATCGATATGCCATTCCCTCAAAAATATTATTCTTTATCTTTTTTGTAATGGGTAATTTCGTTTTGTTTATATTGCAGCGCGTGGCCAGAGAAAGAAAACAAATAGTGCGCTGACATCTTCTTAAGATAACTATAAAATATATGTATAAACTTATATCAAATGATATTTGAGTATTTGACTTGATAACTTTAGTCTTATAACTATATAGATTAGCGTTTCTCAACCTGTGGTACGTGGAAAGCTCATGTGTGGTACGCCAAGAAAATCTCGCTTCATGCAAAAAACTGGAATTGATCATTATTCGCATAAAATATTACTTGCTTTATTTTACATAAATAATAATTTTAAATACTTAGTTAACCATTAATTGTGGATTAAACGCTTAAACAATCATAATTTTGTAGTTTCTAGAGAAATAATATTCCAAACATGAAAAATAACGTTTACATTTTTTATGAGCAACAAAAACGTTATTTGGTTAAGTGGAACACATACATTTTCAAGCTGTGTAGGTGGTACGCAGATATAAAAAGGTTGAGAACCGCTGATGTAGATTATTCTATGAAAAAATTTATTTTTAATTTTAACATATTGGAAATTCGAGTGACATGTTTTAAAATCGTATGTTAGATATCCTCCTATATATTATATAATTTATATCAGTTATGTGTATGCGCTACGATCGTGTACGTTTGCGTTTATTAATTATAATTCAAAAATTAATTATTGAAATGTCATTTACATTAACTTATGTAAATAAAAGTATGGCGTGCATTGTGTACCTATAATAATTTTTAATTTTTAATCATAAAAAACAGCGAGTGAAGTCAAACAATTCAAACAAATTCCGAAACACGAATTACGAAAATGTAGGTATTTCACTATTTCATAATCACAATAATGTAGAAAATCAGGATATTCAGCGACTAACAGTTCGTAATAATTTCGAAAGGCGACTGAATGTATTTCTGAGAGACCAAATAAAATAATTCGTCGTGAACTGATGGCAGTTGAAAATACAGAACTAACGACGATATATAAGAAAATCCGTATACAAAGAATGTCGGAAAATATAATTCCTGCAACACCCACTTCATTAAATTAACTTATCCAACAATAAAAAATCAATAGTTTAACTACACATCATAATGAACCATTTTTGCATGTAGATGAAAAGACGAAAACTGTAATTGTAAATTCCATGACCAAAAGTAATTTATAATACTAAGTCAATAAGAGTTATACTATTTTAAGCGATGGTAGGTACATTTTAATATTTTATGTTCTATATAAATCAAGGATGGAAACATAAATATAGTGTATTGTCTGTTTCTATTTTTCAAACCAAAACAACTGATATTTATGCAAAAATGTTGCATTTCATTAAAAAAATAAAGAATTTATTAAAGAATTAAAACTTCAAAATATACTTATGGATTTTGAATTATCTGCTTGTAATGGCGTTTTGCGTATTTTTTCAAAATGTACAAATTAAATGTTGCCGATTTCAGTTGAAACCTAGAAAAACCTTGGTACAGATCGGAAAAGTTGGACTTAAAATTGAATATGAATAAAATGAGTCAGAAATGTCAAATTAATTAAAGTATTTCTTTGAATTGGCTTTCCTAACCTAACCTTCTACTGAAATTTCTGATGCACATTATGAGTTATTTTCTATCGGTCCATACAATTATAAGTCTTCAGCGTTTTCTGATTATATTTCATCAAATTTTATTGAAAACAACTGCAAATATATCCACCACACTTCTTACCCACACCCATCTACTTATAATTTTATCGAAGTGCTTACGTAACACTAGACAGAAGTTAATTTAAAAATTCAATAAATTGGAAGAAAAACTGCATAAGTATATAATTAACGCAGCTCTTAAGTCAACTTCAATATAAAAACATGGAACGATGGAACTTATACATTTTTTTTTTTATTCTTTATTATTATATACACAATCTGTACCTCATGGGTACAATAAGAGTATTTAGCTGAGGTAATAATATAATACATGAAAAGGCTTGATAAAAGCAGTCACCCAGTGATGACACTTAAATATTGAGATTATACATTAATTTATATATATGCATTTGAATTTATTTGTTTTTTTTTATATATATATAAAATATTAAGTTAACATATCTCTACACCATTTGCGTTTTAAACGCCTTGGAGGATTTCCCGGAATAGTATTTGCTGATAGAGCTTTAATTAAAGGATTGGGATGAGATGCAAGCCGATTATGGAATCTTTTATAGTAAGTGACTAGCTGCTTCTTCTTTTACAGATTTGATTTTCAGGTCCGTGTGAAGGCTATGATTAAAAACATTAGAGGGGGAGTTCGTTAATTTTCTTAGTGCAATATTTTGAAAAGCTTGAATACGATTTGTATTTGATTTTTTTGCATTTCTCAAGAGTTAGAGACCCATAGGTCCAAATGGGTTTGATGAGGGGCTTATACATTATAAGTTTTATATTAAGGTTGGTGTGTTTGTTATTGACTAGTAAAGATTTAAGCACACGAAGTCGGAGGTTTAGTTGAAGTCGTTTTACCCGTGTATGCTGGGCGCATGTTAGTCTACGGTCGAGGGTTAGGCCAAGATATTTTACTTTTGGAGTAGTCGGAATTTGAGTGCCATAAAGAGTGATTGGCGGACAGTGTCCTAGCTTAAGGGTAAAAGTCGTGTGATTAGATTTGGTTTGGTTCACCTTAAACCTGGAACTTATACATAGAAAAAAAAAAATTCCATATTGGACTACTATTAATATCATATTGCACTATATACTATTCAATACTAATTTTTTAACTAATTTTATAATCACTCAAGTCTAAAATATATATTATATTAATATTATATAGTTTTATAAATAACTATATTATATGATTTTGATAAAACACACTTTATTTTTGTAAAATCTATTTGCACTTATAGTTTGTTAAAAAGGTATTTTTTATTTTTTGCGCTTATGAAATATTTATTGTACACTTTTACACTTTTGGGTTGCGTTTGAGTCATATTTTGCGCTTATGGACTACAGTCGCCAATTAGAACTTTTTATTATTTTTTTTTCATAAAACACATATAGGTAGGTATCTATTAAAAAAAAAAAATACTGCAAATTATTGAATAACTATATGAATGGGAGATGCCTTCACGCAGTCACCATGAAATATTATAATATGACTAGAATTTATATTTTTACACAATTTTTTTTTTTTTTAACAAAAATGATTGGTACCTACTATATAATATATTATTATGTACCATATGCAGTGCAGTAAATATCCGATTTGATTTTAGAAATGATTTGTATATAGTTATTTATGTATTTCTTTAGCGTAATTTTCTATCATTTCAATATTCGGACCTTTTTTAACAGAATTCATTTGATTTTTCCAATAGCAATACAGCCACGCTATATGCAAATGTCACACGTGCCTCCGCCGTTGTATCGCAGAAAAATACTTCTATAAATTGCTTTTCACTCCCTTCTCCACATATCTACCCGCAAAGGACATTTTGAATTTTGCTTACTGTTGTGATGGATTATTTATCCAACGGAAAACGATAACAAACCAACCGTGCATGTTCCGAAATAAATTTGAAAAAGTCATAAAAGTTTTTGAAACAAATGTTTAGAATACGTAAATGTGTGTCATCACAAATTCAAAACGAATTGGTATATAATAAATAATGATACTTACAATAGGTAATAACAATTAATAATACAAAAAAATTAGGTGAATTAGGTGAATTTGGTATGCTGTAAAGTAGATACCTATAAAAGTGTCGATTGTTCCTCGTCATTATAAAAGAATAATGTAATTTAAGTACCGTGAACCGAGGTGGTTCTGAACAGATTTTTGTGTTTTTATAAAATTGTTCACAAAGTATTCACTGCAAAATTGCGTAAAAAAATATTAGTTACATTTTTTATAGAAATTAATATAAGTTAAAATAATATATTATACCATATAGATAGCCTAGGTAGGTAGTTACCTAGTGGAATATTTCAATTGTTTCAAAGTCTTATATTTAACATTTTTTAATAATGATAAGGTGGCAAAAATTTCTTTTCACTCTTCCAAAGTACTAATAACTCGATCTGATTTGCTACCATCACAATAATTTACGACCTCTCTCTTAGGCCGGGCCGAGCGCACACTGAAAGAGTAAAACTGTTCCGAGCTTGTCGAAATATTTTGTTTCAAACGGCTCCGAACAAATCTCATTCATACTGACAAAAAATAACCGAACAAGACAAAATAATTTCCCATTCATTTTTGGTTTTATACACTAGTCGTTAAGATGAGCTCTGATAAAGATATGATGTAGTTGTTCTTGTTATACTGCTTTTGTGGCAATTTTTGTTAAATAGTGAAATAAATGAAAATAATCGTAAACGTACAATTTGGGTGCACAAAATAAATAAAAAACGTATATGGAAAATAATACAATTTTTAATTTTTTGACTGAATTCTGTAAAGATGAGTTAGAATTTAAAAATTTCACTAACATGAGTTCAACTACTATTGACTTAATATTAAATGAAATTGGAGGTGTGGCAATAAGATCACAAGACACAAATTTTCGTCAAAGTATAGCTCCTGCTGAAAAATTGTTAGTAACCTTGAGGTAAGTTCAAATAATAATAATAATAATAAGTAATAATAACATTAATAATAAATTATTATTTTTTTAATAATTGTCATAGGTAATAATTTTGATTGTACTAAAATATTTACTTTTTTCTTTTAACTTTATGATTTACAACCATATTTATGTCAAATTGCTAAATTAAGTAATATAATAATATAGGCAAGCAATACATTTTATAAATATACAAAAATATCACATTTTTTGATACGTTTAAACTTCAATTTATTGAAAATTATTTTAATACTGTGGAATACCATCGCTTTAATTCATGAAAGCTATGTCAATTGCATTATTTTAATGTATTACACAAGTACACAATATATTATACATATATTGTGTAGTATGATATTAAAATAATTTTTACATAATTAAATATGCCTAATACTATAATCAACGACAAAAAAAAAACTTGGTATCATTCACTACAAAGGTATCTAATAAATTAAGATTCATAATTTAATATCAAGCTCTAAATGGTAAATAATAATTATGTAAGTAAAATTATAAATAAATAATTGCTAATTTTTTTCTTAAACTTTATTACCAATATAATATCCAGTCAAGTGTTTTATTTACATTAACTAAAAGATATGTACGAATACATATTTTAAAATAAATATGGTATTGAATGATTTCAAATACTACATTTTATTACAGTAAATATTAAACAATATTCTGAATACTAGTACAATATATTTTTGTATTTGACTCACTCTAATTCTATTCTACAAGGTTTAGCATCTCTGTTGTCTTCTTTGTCGGATTCTTCATTTTTGTTTGTATCTACATCATCAAAATCATCCCACTCTTCTGTGAGGTCAACTGGTACGGTAGATTTACAATCATCATCATTTTCTTTAAGTACCTGTTCAGCATCTTCTAGTGTCACAGTTTCTACTTCTGTAGTTTCTTCACTATATATCACTTCTTCACCTTTTTCTAGATCAACAGTTTCGTTTATAATATTATTTTCAGCTAAAACTTTAGCCCCAGGTGGTATATTATCAATAACAGAAATCAATAGCTCTTTGGTTGATGAAGTCGATGGGATAATGTTATCGACTTTGTGAAAATTTCTCAAATGTCCTTTGAGCATCAAACTTGAACGGAAAGTCCTATCACACTCAGTACACGTATAATTTCCATATTCTGTTTTAGGTTGTGGTTTAATGCCACATTTTTCCAAACTCTTATGTCGTTTTAAATGAACTTCAGTCGTTGCAATAAATCCACAATCGTCACACTGAGGAAACTTGAAATCAGCAGGCGGTTGAATATTGTGTTTTGTGTACATGTGATGTACTTGCAGGCTCTTACGTACAGAAAAGTGTCCACAGTGTTCACAAACTCTAGTGTCTTCTTTCTCATTATGTTTTTCTACCAAATGTCTCCGATAAATAAAATAAGAATCTAATTTCAATGGATTGGTGTCGGTTCCACAAAGATTACAGGACCAAGGTCCAACTATGTTCATGATATCTGGCTTGACTTTGTGAGTGGTAATTGGTTTTTTAACACCACTCCCAGCTGGTAAAATTTTCTCCACTGAATTAGGAGTGTTAATAATTATACTTTCAAACTGGCTTTGATTAGTACTAGACATAATTTTCAATTTTATGTTACCTTTACTTTGCAATAAATGTGGGTATTTCTTTAAGATTTCTTGCACTACTTTGCTATTGGTGTTCTCTGGGTCAGTATCACTGACAATTTTCAATTTCTTGCCTGCTGGCGATAATATATTTTGAGCCTCACATTTAATGACTTGGGTTTTATGACCCTTGTCCATGCTCTTATCAATCAATTCTCCATTGGAAGCTCTTTTGAGCATGGCCTTTGCACTATCACAATTTTCTTGTTTAATTAATGGCGCACTATCATACTTGGGTAATTCAAAAGTTTGTTCTATAAACTCAGGTACGTCATTGGCATCACATTCAAACCGCATTGGTTTATTTTCACTCAAAACATCTTTCACTTTCATTGTATTAATAAAAGTAGATGCCGGTGTATGTTCTGGTGGTGATCTAATGGTCATACTAGTTTGAGTGGTTGGTTTCTTCGCAGGTCTGTATTGATTTAGTGCGATTGCTGAATGAGTTCTAGATGTTGAAGCTTGTGGAGAGTGATACTTAGGAGTTAATTTGTTTGCTCCATTCTGTGACTCCAGGAGCTTTAGTAACACAGTAACCTGTAACATGTCAGCTACTTCGATTAAACTCATACGACTGTCTTCAGTGAAATGAAGTTGTCCGGTATACATAAACATGATAACACTCTTAACTGCATCAAAGTCCAGATGTCCAGGCATTGTCATTGTTTTGTCAGTACTCGGGTGAGAAACAAAATAATCTGAACATGTATTTAAAACGACTCTATGGACTTTAAAAGATTCATTTGACACTGAACGAATGGTATAATCGCAGTATTCATCTTTTTTGGCCAAGTTGTTGAGACGCTGCATGAAGAAATTACCCCAGTTGTCAATTTTCAATTGACTAGGAACCGACATTGTTGCTGACGAATAATCTAAAAATTAAACATTTATTTTAATCAATTTTTGAAGTATAAACATTTTAAGAATTGCTAATAGCCTAAATGTTTTTATATGACCTTATATTTTAATCAATTTTATTACATTATTCAATAATATAAAATTTTTATTGGTATGTAGTCCTAATTAAAACATTTGTGCAATTGATTTGATAATTAAATTATTTAAGACTATGTTTTACCATCAAACACGAACCAAATCAATTTATAAAATTTTGGTTTACCTAGTTATTACAAATCAAAAATATTGTTAAGAGGACGCCACACCCGCATGTGTTGTCTTCGTCGTACAAGTGCGTAGCATAGCAAATTTTACACTCAGCATATCACGTTTATCTCCGTTATTTTAAAATTTAGAGAGACTTGACCTATTATAAAAATTAAAAGCAAGATTATTACCAAGTGCATCTCATAGGCTTTTTATTATATTTTAATTTTAAAGCGAGTAATGAGTATTTTAAAATTGTAAATAATTTTTATATCTAAAAATACTCATAAATCGGCTTAAAATTAAAATATAATAAAAAGCCTATGAGATGCACTCGGTAATAATCTTGCCTTTAATTTTTATAATAGGTCAATTCACTCTAAATTTTAAAATAACGGAGATAAACATGATCTGCTGTGCGTAAAATTTGCTATGCTACGCACTTGTACGACGGAGACAACACATGCGGGTTTGGCGTCCTCTTAACGGCATTTAGTCATTCTAATCATATACCTACTTAAATTCAATTGGATTTGAACTAGATAGTTTATAAACATATATGACCTGACCAGATATAGAAATTCAACATTTTTTTTTTTTATGTTTTGGTAATTTATATCTACACTAGGTATGATCAAAGACAAGTTCCTGTGTTAATTGCAATGATAAGTACTTATAACTCACCTACAACGGTCAGACGTTACACAGCTTGTCGTTCAAAAAGTCTGTCTGGAGGTAACTTCTTATACCTGGTTGTTCAGAGCTCGGTGACGATCTGTAAAACACGATAACAATTAGTACATGCCGGTCATCGGCGGTGGAGACGACGAGCCAAGACGACGGTCAGTCCGACCGGTACGACGAAACCGCCATCGTCTCTGCTCGTCATCTCGTCCGCGGCCGTCCAAGTAGCCGCCAGAGTACGTCGACGGGTAAAATTATTGTTGTTGTTGTTGTTGTCGTCGAGCTTCGACGCCACAGCCGTTAACGGCTCGCCGCCGTCGCGTTCCTGTGCACATAGAGCGGCACGCGTAAAAACTAACGACGGCGACTTGGATTTTTACTGTGTTATTATTAATATATTAGTCAAACAGAATGCGACGGCTGTAACAAACAAGCAACAGACCGACCGATCGAGCGCTTACCACGAGATAGTGCTGAGCGTCCCGGTGCGTGCGTCGTTGGGCGACGGGACGTGTCCAATTCGTGTGTTTATTAATCGTCGTTGCTGTTCGTGGGCCGCGGGAAACGGACGACGGTCGAGAAATTAGCGCTTCTAACGACAGATCGGTGACATCGCTAAAACTAAAAACGGCTTGAGCAAACGGATCATTGAGCGGCGACGGCTAATGCGACGGTCGAACGATCGGGGCAGCCATTGGGATACACTGCGGACGGGCTTACTGCTTACGACGCGCCACCTGCCGATGACGGCGGCGGCGACGACGACGCGGCGAAGCGAAGCGGTCGTTTGCTTGCGACCGCAGTGCTACCACACGGCTGATCATTATTCGATGCACAGTACGGTTCGGCCGCCGCCACCTGGGTTCGTTATCATCGTCGTTCGTCAACTACTTTGAGCGCGGCGCTAGACTAAAGACTCGACCGCACCGCGGTCAAGCGCTGAGCAGTCTCCGATAGGCGAGTGTCGCTTGTCGGCAAGTAATATTATCGTATCCAAACGGCAATTAATACTGAAAATATAGATTAAAATTGAAGGATGGGCGGGAAAACGTGATATGTAACATTTTTTCAATTTTCATGTCTTTGCGGAATAACGTGCTATGACTATATATTTTAAGAATCAAAAAATTCCCATGTTTTTTTCGTACACAAATACACAATCATCGTGCATAAACTTAGAAACCGGCGATTGGTTGACTATTAAAACGTGCCAGGTGCGTTAAGCGCGTTTACTATTCAAAAAATAAAATCAATGATAGTACCTATTACAAATATAGTCGAATATGTAAGAACGTGCTATGTGAGTTCCAAATAATATGACAAAAAATGTTCTGGTAAACTATTTATAAAAAAAATAAATTAAATGAGCTACCTAATTAACGCGTTCATTTTTTCAAAGAACATGAATGTGAACGCGCTCGTTTGAAAAAAACACGAACGTGGACGTGAACAAGTTCCTTTTTTAAGGACTGAACGTGATCGAATTCATTTTTTTAGTGAACGTTCCGCACACTTCATAATGTTTTCGTTCTTTAGCAATACCGCTCAAACTTAAGGCGCGGTCAAACAGATATCGGGTCGACAGGCTGGTCAAGCTGTCGCGGGGTACGCAGACCGCAGTGCCGCAGTGGGCAGCGATCCGGTTGTATTATTTTACAGAGATCGCGCGAACAGCCCGCTTTGTGTCTGTATTTGACTTTAGATAGGCCTTCTGTCGCAGTCAAGTACTCTAATGGTTCAATATGAAGGGATTTTACAGTAGTCAGTAGCATAGGCGTGTCTAGACCTTTGACGCAGAGGGTGCAACCTGGTGCGTACCCAAGGGGCTAATGGGCCCTAGCCCCCTTTTTTGAACAATTTTTCTTAATTCATGGTGCCACTTGAAATCGCAGAGGGTGCAGGTGCATACCCTGCATCCCCCGTGGACACGCCAATGGTCAGTAGCTACTAGCTGGTATTTACTATTGAGCTATACAGCTGTATGGTACAGCCTGTATCAAAGTTACATAACGTGGATGTTTCTACATTAATTGTAACTAATTGTGTTGATATATCGGTTAAAGTTATTAGTTATTTTATAAGCATCTAAATATCTAAAAATGTTTCACACGTTGCAATGTAACTTTTAATAGAGACGAGTCGTATATTAAACAAACTAAAATTGTTACATTTAAATAATTATTAATGTTGTCTTACCTGCTACCTATATTAAAATGTTTTTTTTTCAATTAAACTATATTATTTAGTATTTTCTTATGAGTCATGACAATCAGCCATTATTAAACATATAGATGCATAAATATTCAAATATAGATAATATATATTATGCGTTACGGACCTTTTGTATGAGTGGTTTTTAAAAGCGTGAACGTCCGTTTAGGAATAAATGTATTAAAAGAAATCCAAGCGTACCATTTAAACGAGCGTGTATGTTTGCCTATAATACGGGCGTTTTTCTTTAAATGAGAATTCAATAGCAATCAATTTATAGCAAATAATTAGAGCATTTCAACGGCAAGATAAATGCTCGGCTATATTTTACTAAGTAAATTATACAAAAAGTGTTTTGAATCAATCACTGGGTTTGGTATAGATAATTGTAAATTGATTAAAAATCGAAAAAATCATGACAGTCAAATTTAAATTATTTTATTAGGTTTGAAAATACAATAAAATTTCAAATCGTTTTAAGTTTTTGATTTCTATACCAATTATGGACTAGACTCAACTAGAGAAACGAATTGTATTGACGCTGAATAATTTATGAGTGCTATTGAAAATAAAAATGCAATATGGAACACTCAAATTGCTAAATATAGCTTTTTCTAATAGATAATTATAATTTCTTATATTTTCAAAATCAAATTGAATTTCCATTATAACCTACAGATATGTCTCACGAATTAAAATTATACCAATCTATAAATGTGTACTAGTCGTAAAAGCTTTATAATTTATATTTGTATTTGTATTTTATTTTATTTTTTAAATTCATACAAATATAATTTATAAAAAAATAGTACCTATATATACAGGCTACAATAAAACTATATCAGTCAAAAGTTTAGAAAAATGATTCTCCCAATAAAAAAATACATGTATTATAATGGTGAATTAATTATATTAAATATACATTATAAAAATAATAACTAAATATAAATGTTTAATATGATGTGTATCAAGTTCGAATCATGCCACGGTACAGCTCCAATATCACTTTCAAAATATGTACATATAAAAATGATTACGAATAGTGTTTGCAACTGCGCCACCACATTATGTATAATTATGTAATTTTTTTTATTGACTGAAAAAATCTATTTATTAACACACATTTTTATAAAATTATATACTTTAGGCGTAAGGTAGAATAATATTATAATATTAATTTATTAAATTTTAATTATACGTGTATGGGTATAAAATATAAATTATTAGGTATATATTTTAATATTTATAATGTACAATTAATATTATTAATATTGACGTTCATTGAATATTTTCTATTTTATTGAGTGCAATTTTATTGGTCTATCCGCCCAGAAAAGACCGAGTGCAATTGTTATATCGATCCAAAAAGACCAAACGCAATAAATTAGCATATTAAAAGGTAATTTTAAGCGCAAACTCCCATACATATAATTTCTGGGCAATAATAAAAATTGTATACATTTTATTAGATTTTGCAATTTTTTTGATTAATTTTTATAAAAACACGTTTACACAAGTAGATAAATACTTTATTTATTATTTTTAAATTCTCCTCGTATCAGTCGTATCACGCAGAGTTGTTAAACAATATCAAGATGAACACTTGTATGTACTATCCATAACCTAAAATTAAGATTTTGATAGAATCTTTATGACAAAGTCAGGAGCAAAGATCAAAACTTCCTATTGGTTATCAGAAAGAAAAAAATTAAAATAATAATTCATATTTTATTATTTTTTTTCCACAAAAGTTTAGGAATCCTTGACTTATGAGAATAGTACTAGTATTTCAGGTTTATAAAGACCATACAAGTTTTCCGTTTACCAAAAAAATCGCAATTTGTTTATAATTATCATTCTAAATTTATAAAATCAATACATTTATTGTTCCACTATTACACCTATTTTATACACTTTTCACTCAATAATATCCAATAAATTAATGCTAAGTAAACAACTCTATAATGGGAGCTAAACCTAACTTAGTATAAGCCTAAATGTATCGAAACGTAAAAAAAAAATAACAATGATGCAGGCACGGACTGGGTAGGATGCTGGGATGCTGCAGCATCCCTTGCCCTAAAATATATTTGATCTAAAATTTGATCTAATTTGTTTTTAACCTAATATTGTACAATTTTCTTTGAATAATTGTAGTAACATGGTACCTATAAAACTTTTTTACAATTTTTACGTATTTTCAATATTTTATACATAATCTACATATTTTTAATTTGCCCCAAACATTTTTGTTCTTTGCCCTTTAAATTATGTAGCATCCCGTGCCCTTTTTTACCAATCCACGCCTGCAATGATGACGTTCTATTGCAGTTATTTGTGAGAACATCAAAAATATTTGTCTCGTCCTATATCAAGTTATAATGGACTGTGGAGTGAATAGAATTGTCCGATGTGAAGTATATAGTGAGTGTATCCATAACCGATGTTTTTCTTTATTTCATTTTCTTTTTATTAAAACGTTTTAGGTCAGAAACACTTTTATTGGTTTAAAATCAAACATAAAATAAAACAAAAGCGAGTAAGTGGATGTCGCTCTGCTGTACATTTGTATACATTAGGTGGTGGGGTGGACCTCTGACTAGGGTAGGTTAAATTTGAATGCAATGATAGGTATCATTGTATACGAAAAACGATTCTGAACGGAGATGATTTGTCAGTCTAAGATATATTATATTTAAATATTGTCATATATTCCATATTGAAACAAATTTTCAATTAGGACGCATTTTGCATAAGGCATGGTTAATCAATTTTTCCAAAAACATTGCATGTAGTTATCAATATTATCATAATTCATAATACCTTATATTATCATAGATATGCATACATACCTAGTTTAAGGATAAATCGTTATCGTTACGCGATTTCATAAAAATTTAAAACTCAAAAGCTCAAAACATTTTTCTTATAATGACGCTTCAAATTCCCTTTAAAGCTATTTGAAGAGAAACTTATGAAAAACTTAGTGTTGAATTTTTTAACCTTAGATATAAATACAAACAATTTCATGAATTTATTGAACTACAAAATAATTTGCAAATATTCATGGTTTTGACGAATTATTGTCAATATTTGAATTTCAAATGCTAATAAAAAAAATTGTGCCTGTATATTTTTATAATTTTTTAATCACTATATAAGAATAACTTATGAAGAACTTTGTATTACATTTCCAAGTATTTTAATTAAAAATTTAAAATTCAAACGCACTTAAAATTTTTCCTATAATGATGCTTCGTGTTTTCTCTATAGCTACTTGATGGAAAACTATTTTTAATCCTTAGTTATAAACACAAACAATTTTATGATGTTTCAACTTCAAAATTACTTGCAAATTTTCGCGTTTTCGACAGATTTAGTAAAAATTTGAACTATAAACGCTTATAAAAAAAAATTGTGACTAACGATTTTTAATTTTTTTTTAGCTACAATAAGAACAACTCATAAGGAACCTTGTATTAAATTTTCAAGTTTTTTTGGTTATCCAAAATTTTTTTTACCGACACTTCAAAAAAAATTCTCATAAAAATCGAAAATTTTAGTTGTCTATAAATAACTCAAAAAAGTCAAAACATTTTTGAAAATTAAACTGTATATAGATGACACTAACATAAACATTCGGTGAAAATTTCAAGTATCAAGTAGTGATTAGTTTTTGAATTACAACCATATAAAAAAATCGATTTGGTTGAAAACTGGTTTTGCGTAAAAATTCCCGTTTTTCTGTCACTTTTTTTTGTTTTTCTCGATTTTCTTGAAAACTGTTGGAAAATGTTTAATTTTGATCTATATAATGCAACAAGGATATTCACTTTTCCATCGAAAACCACCCCCAAAGTTTGAAATTGAAGCATTATTTCGACTAGTTATGCTGTACACAGACAAAAAAAAAACAAAAAAACAAAACACACATCATTGTAAAATCGATACATTCATCACTTCGTTCAGAATCTAAAACATATTTACATATATCACTCGCGTGCGATCATCACACTTATACACGCTCTTGCGCCGAGTGGTAGGGTAGTAAAGATATATAATACAATGTTGCCACAGCGCATTTCGCTTTGTTGGACCGAAAATCGACATAATTATTATTTGTTAGTACCTAAATAATAAATATCAAATCAGTAAAATCTATTTTTATTTTTTATATCTTTATCACAAATTTATATGAAAATAATATTGAAGACTGTCTACAATAGTACAATATGTCGATATGTCAATATAATACCTACAAGGCTACAACAGTATATCTACAACAAATATTGTATACAAACTACGTCTGTACTCTGTAGTTCTGTACAGATAATTAGGTAGGTACCTATTTAAGTACCTGCAACTTGCCTACATAGCAGGTAGGTGCCGAAATTTAAATTATAAATTGTATTATGAATTATGATATACGATGGCAAACAGGAATTTCGTATAAATGTAAGCCATCGTGTTATTTTCCTGAGATTAAAATATTTTTATTGGTAACACACTAAAAATCCATTAAAAATACATATTATACTTAAATAGATGGCGCTGTATTCCAATAATTCAATACACATATGCACACTCACACATACGTTTGTATTCTGTGTAGGTATTATTTATAAATAATAAAATAATAATATCTTCATTATAGTTAATTATTCATTAGACATTAGTTATTACTAATTACAATCATTTACTAAATTACTTATTAGTTATTAATTATTACTTAGGCAGTGTTTCCCAAAGAGTATTTTATTATTATTATTCACCTATGTTTGAAAAGTAGTTAATATTTATTTAACATGTGAGGTGACTTGTAATAACTTATATGGATAACCCGCGATGGAATAAAAAAGTTTGGGAACCACTGAGCTTTGCCTATTTGTGATGAAAACAGAAATGATTTAATATAAATACCAAGCAAACTACGATAAAAGTGTAAAACCTAATATGATTAACAGAATGTTATCACAACTCACAAGTAATAATATTTAAACTCCGGAATAGAAACTAGAAAAATTCATTTAACCAGACTAAATGATAAATGTGAAAAAAAATTCTAATTACAAAAGAAGTTTATAAGCCATCAGGCATAGTTGGTGCAAAATCAATGTGCAATTTAATTTCTTTTAAAGGGGAAAGAAAAAAGTCCCAGTATTTTAGATTCTGAGCGGAGCGATGAATGTATTGATTTTACCATGATGTGTGTGTGTTTTTTTTTTTGTGTCACGTTTTGGGGCAGTAAAAATGCTTCGATTTTTGACTTCAGTACCTCGTTCGATCAGAAAGTGAATCTAGTTGGTACTTTGGGGGGTCAAAAGTAAAAAATTCTTAATACTTTTCTAAATAATTGAGAAAAACAAACTAAAAATTAAGGGAAAAACGGGAAATTTTACGCACACTCATTTTTCGACAAAATCGATTTTGGTTTTTGATGTAACTTTAAAACAAATGACCATAGATACATGAAATTTTCACCTAATGTTTATATAAATATATTCTATCCACCATACAATTTTCAAAAAATTTCGACTCAAGTTGAACTATTCATAGGCATTTCAAATTTTTGATCATTATTAGTTTTTTTAAATTAATATCGATAAAAATTTATTTGTTAGGCAGAAAAGCTTGAAAATTTAATACAAGGCTCTTAACATATTGTTACAATAGCAGTTGAAAAATAAAAGAAATTCATTGTCACAATTTTTTTTTATAAGCATTCAAAGTTTGAATTTTGACAAAATACGTAAAAATCACGAAAATTCACAAATTATTTTAAGCTAGAAATTCATAAAAAATTTTCTTTTTAAATCTAAGATTTAAAAATTTAATACAAGATTCCTTACAAGTTTTTCAATCTTTATCACAAATAAAAGTTCCACCGGAAATTCAAATTAAATTTTTATGAGCATTTGAAATTTAAATTTTTACAACATTGGATTTTCACTTTTAGCGATTTCCTTATTTTGGTGTAACTCTAAAACAAATTACTAGCAGATACTTGAAATTTTGACTGAATGTTTATATAGGCGTTTTATATATTTGATAAAATTTTCAAAATATTTAGATTTGTTTTGAGCTGTTTACTGACATTTTAATTTTTCGACTTTTTTAGTTTTTTTTTCAATAAATATCGATAAAAATTTATTTGTTCGGTAGAAAAGCTTGAAAATTTAATACAAGGCTTCTAACACATTGTAACAATAGAAGTTAAAAAATATTAAAAATTCGTAGGCACGATTTTTTTTTTATAAGCATTTAAAGTTCAAATTTTGACTAAATACGTAAAAATTACGGCAATGTTCAAATTATCTTAGATAGAAATTCATAAAAGTTTTTCTTTTTAATTCTAAGATTTGAAAATTTAATACAAGGCTCCTAACATATTTTTACAATAGCAGTTGCAAAATAAAAGGAATACATAGTCACAATTTTTTTTTTAAGCATTTCAAGTTTGAGTTTTGACAACATATTATGTAAAAATCACGAAAATACAGAAATTATTTTAAGCTAGAAATTCATAAAAAATTTTCTTTTTATATCTAAGATTTGAAAATTTAATACAAGGCTCATAATATATTTTTACAATAAAAATTGAAAAATAAAAGAAATGCATAGTTACAATTTTTTTTTACAAGCATTCAAAGTTTGAATTTTGACAACATATGTAAAAATCACGAAAATTCGCAAACTATTTCAAACTAGAAATGCATAAAAAATTTTCTTTTTAAATCTAAGATTTGAAAATTTTTAATAATCTATAAAATATCCTAGACAGATAAACCGTCTTCGCTCAGAATCGTTTTTTGTATACAATGATATAATATCATTGGATTCAAATTTAATTCCATCCATTTTTTATTTTATTTGTATTGAAAAAGATTTAAGATTTAAATATTGAAGTAACTTGTTTTTTATTATGTAGAACTTGGTTGTATAAAAAATTTTTTTTATTCATTTTAGTTGTATAATAAAGTTTAAAAATTTTAATATTGAAGTAATTTGTTTTATTTTATTATGTTAAATTTAGTTCAGAATAAACCTACAGAATTTTTTTCATTTTGCTATAAGTTCCTTAAAAAGTTATTTTATTTAAAATAAACATTGTAACATGAGTCTCTTGTCTGGTAGTTTTAAAACGTATACCTACCTGAGCCTTCAGGGCCTCAGTCCGCCCCTGTAGGTATATATATATATACCATTATACTTATCGTATTTTCTCGATTTTCCGATATCTTGAAATTGGTTACTATAACATGTAATGTAAGAACTAAGAACACTATATCATAATTACTTTTGACGTGTCTGCTGTCCCCAGGGCCGTCTTAAGGTTTTACGGGGCCCCGGGCCCAACATATTTCGGGGGCCTTACAATACCTACTAAATTATGGTATATACATTTTTTAACACATAATGCATATTATTTATTAAATATTACACTTTATTAGTAAAAAGTGAATTTTTGTTTAAATCTCTGTTACTTTATTCTTTATTTTACTTTCAAAATAAACGGTCAAAAAATACTTTCCTATTAATTATAACGTCAAGATATTAATTATTCATACATCAATATGTTTTATAGTTAAAAAATAAATGTAATTCATTAAACAAAAACTAATATAATTTTTAAAAAACATGATATAAATTTGTCAATTATTAAATACTCTTTAATGGTTTCTTCCTAGCTTTTTCATTCGCAAAGTCTTCAATAACATTTTCATAATCTAAACTTGATAGTAGTTCATGTTCAATACTCATTAAAGATAGGGAGTTTAACCGTTTCTGGCTCATTGTACTTCTAAGCTCTTCTTTAATGAAATTTAACTTAGAAAATGAACGTTCCCCACTGCAGTTGGTAATCATCATTGATAAAAAAATTCGGAAAGATATTATTATGTTTGGAAATGTTTCTTCTAGTCTATTTGATTTTAAACATTTGTATGTACTAGAAATACTGAATTCAGAAATATCAAGTTCCGATAGATACGCTTTTAAATATAAAATTATGATATTCGGTAAATAATGTAATCTATGTGAATTTGGGGCCCTTAAAATTTCGGGGCCCCGGGCCCGGGCCCTACGGGCCCATGCCTTAAGACGGCACTGGCTGTCCCACTTGGAGCAACATTTATGCTTCAGTTTTTAACTTCAATAACTTTTCTGGCAGAAAAATAAATCTAGTAATCACTTTTGATGAAATAGGGGGGGGGGAATTTAAAAATAAATGGAAAGACGATAATTTTTACGTAAAACCAGTTATCGATCAAATCTATTTTGTTTTTTTTGGTGTAACTCAAAGATAAATAACCGTAGTGATACTTTTAATTTTTATCAAATATTTATAATAGCATGATAAATAAATTTGTTTTGTTTTTTTTCTTTTTGATGTCTATAACAATTTTTTTGCTTGAAAAATGGGTAGCTACTAGCTAGTTCCTAATGAGTCGTTCATACACAATTTGAATAATATCGAAAATACATTGTTAGATGTTTTTTATAAGCGTTTAAAGTTAGAATTTCGATAAAACTGTGAACATATTTTGTAAATAATTTTGTAGTGTGAAATTCATAAGAATTAACTTTTAATATCTTAAATTTAAAATATCAATATGTTTATACATCTATACAATTAACATATTATATACGTAACGTATGTGCCATTAATACCTACCTAAATTGTGATTATAATATAAAGCGTTAAAATAACAGTGTTATATAGCGTTTGATTATTTTTATTACGATACGAATTTAATACTACTATAGTCGAACATTCATGTTAAAATTATAATTTATATATTTATATTTATTTATTTAAATCATCTGCTAAAATAGTATCCTCGAATATATAATTAGCACTAACAGTTTTCTGCGTTATTTTTGTTAATATTTATTGTGAATCCTGCTGCTTATTGTTAATAAATATTATGTATATCAGTATATCTATATCATTATACTTATTTATTTATACATCATCAGAAATACGCAAAATAATTTGTTCAGAATTATTTTATTTATAGATTTATAGTTAATATAATTTATATGTATCTAAGTATCATTCATTATATAAAATAATATTATGGATATTTTCATTGACTTTTTGGTCGTTTAGCGATCCATGATTTGATTTGAGGAATAGCTAAGACTTTGTGTTTAAGAGCTTCGAGGTGTGGACGGCCATCAATAAGGTCGACATCGATTACCGATTTTATGTGATCCAAAATAGACACGAAGTATAAATCAGGCCAAGATAACTGTAAAACATAAAACAGTATTAAATATAATTATTTGCGGTTAAATAATATGAACTATACTATTATTTTAATGTAAATTATTGTTACAATAATAAAATTGTGATTTGATTACTGATTAATAGATATTAGATAGCCAGATAGGACCTGCAACTATAATACAATATCTATAGCTATAATATTAATATAATAGTATTCCATCAAAATGATTCAATGATTCAACGGTAGAATAATTTTAATTTAAAGGTAATAAGGCAGTAACTGAAAAAAATTTCTGGTAGGGATACAATATTTTTTAAATATATGTAGATGCACTCATAATTTTTACGTTCAAATATAACTTTTTATTTTCGTTATTTTTACAATAACGGAAATATAAAATTATTCTTAATAGAATATAGTTTATAAACAGTATTCACAGCTAAAATGTTTTTACTTTTAAAAATCCCGAGGTGATGGAGTCTCCTGTACTTGATTTATGGTATAGATTAATGGATTATTACAAAATTAAAATATAACATTGAATACAGAACAATAATAATACATACTAATAATTAAAGTACAAAGAGTCAGGATTGTTAAAATATTAATACTTAATAAGATATATAAATAATACATACCTTTCCATTTACAAAGTAGCCACCATTTTCAGAAACGATCTTTTCAAATCTGTCAAAATAAAATGGGATTGAATCTTTCACGATAGAGTCACGTAATTTTAATTTGATTTCCTGATTTGGTTCGTGATAGTAATTCATGATTTCTATAAATAAATAATAATAATAATAATAATATTAATCATATTTATTCAGAAAAATTGATATAAACTGCCTACCACTTACAAACAAATTAAAAAATATAAATCTATTATTAAAAAACAAATGGAAATGTTCCATAATTATACAAATAGAATAGGAGAAGACCAGAAAGAATCGCCCGAGTGGGATTTGGCAACGCAACACGTATTTAAGAGGACGCTACACCTGCATGTGTTGGTCTCCGTCTTACAAGTGCGTAACATTGTAAAAACTGTTTCACGCGGGAAAGAACCGAGAAAGCTACAGTTATAATTTTATAACTAAGTAACGAAATTTTCAGCACATAAAAAGGAGAATTTTGTCTGTGCAATATCGTTTTTATTTTTTCGATATCAGAACTACAAAAAAAGTTATTCATGCAAAAAAAACACAAAATGAATGTATTATAAAACAATAAGAATTTTTTTTTGTATAAGTGATATCGAAAAAATAAAGACGATATTGCACAGACAAAATTCTCCTTTTTATGTGGTGAAAATTTCGTTTCTTAGTTATAGCTGTACCTTTCTCCCGCGCGAAACAGTTTTTGCAATGTTACGCACTTGTAAGACGGAGACAGCACATGCGGGTGTAGCGTCCACTTAAGCCAGTTCCTTTTTGATCAAATGTAGTCCCCGGATTATCTACTTGTATCAAACTCATTATATAAAATCATGGCATTCTTAAAATCTGAATTTCTTATATTATAAAATAAAGATGGCAAAATATTTTGTTCTTTCAAACACATTCACATAAAATCTCAAAAAAATACAATGTATAATTATATTATGCAGGATACTGGATATACATGGTATATTGGTATAGTATTCAGAATAATATATCTAATCAAATTTGATTTACGTATGATATGTTATCTGTAAAACAAGTTGCAATATAAATTAAATCCGGGCTTAACTCGTAATAAAATTTAATAGGATCAACTACTCAACTACATAATAATACCTTTAATAATAGGTATGACATTTGCGATGAAAGGATCAATTACATCGTGACCAAACGACCAAAATACTTAATATACATATTAATTAATTAATACTAATTATTGAAGTATAACATTATTAATTATTAATCTAGCCTTACTCTAACATGAACTTAACGAAGAAAACACAGAAGCAATTTATAAATACTTCCTCAATATAAAAACGTGAGACAAAAATTTGAAATAATGTAATTTTGTTAATTTTGTAGGTACTATTAACTTGTATTTAATTCAAAAGTAGGTAGCCTATAATGACCACGGTTGTTGAAACCTTAACTAACAGATAATAATACAATTAGAGTCAGTAACAAATCAGTGTTGAGCATAATATATAACAAAAATAATATCTAGATAAGATAAAGATAATTTTGTAAACAATTATCTAGATTCAAATTCAGATGATCATTTTTATTTTTATCTAGTTAAAAATAAAGATATATATTTTTTTGTCTAGATATTATGTTAGATATTTTCATTTTTTGTTAGGGGTACGTTCAAGGTTCAACGTAGAGCGACGACTACGACTTGCGAGTGTTAACAATTCGTTAACAGTTGAATAAGAATATACAATTATTGCTTACAAGGTAGACCAAATATTATTATGTTCTGAGCTATTTATATTCGATTTACCCTCCGGACACCGCCTCACCATCCAAAAATCAAGATAATATTGTTATTATTATAACATGAAGTTGTAACGTCTTGCGGGACAGTGCCGACTGTGCGTTCCGAAGACTATATACAATCCAAGGGCGCCAAAAATAGGTTTTGCCTATGACAAAAGTTGTCAGCATTTAATGTCATTGGTAAAAATGGGGGGTGGGCGGGTGGTTATGATATTAAGGAAAATAGGGACCATAGAATAGAATAATAGATCCTTAACTGCTCCATATTGTTTTGAAGAGTATTATTTTTGTTTTATAAAAAAGTCTTGTAGGTGGGTGGGTTGGGGACATGGACATGTTTATTGACTCAAAATAAAAATGTCATAGGTTTTTCAAAATACATCAGCGCCCCTAATACGATCTAATACTGTTTATACTATAATGTATAATAATTATACTTATACTCTATATACCTAGTATAAATATTATACTATATAAAGTACCTATGGATTTGCAGTCACGCCTCATAATAGAATAATTATATATATATAATAAATAATAGACTAATTCTCTAAATACGAGTTCACGAAATAATGTGCGTCGCTGGACGAGGGTTTTACACTTATACGAGTTATACGTAATAAATAACATTGCTTAGATTTATATAAATAGACAAAAACGATATTATTCGTTGATACCTTTCCTAGTAAACAACATTAAATGAGAAATGTAATAATAAATAACAAAGAATAGACACATCCGTATCAGCGATAATGTGCCGACAGTCGACATACTATACCGTCAATACCAAAATGGCTATATGGCTATTATCCAGTGTTGCCATCTTGGTTATTTAATGACCAGATCTAGTTTTATTGTACACGGTAATGTCGGGTAGATATTTGATCTGGTTATTAGTTTTTTTTCTGGTTATTTTTAGTGATTCATTAGGTCTTTTTTGGTTAATTTTAAATTACCAAATTATATAGATTTTAATTTATTTTTTGGTATTTTTTCAATTTTATTTTTCATATTATCAATTTTTCACCAAGTTTCTTCATAATATTGACGTTAGTTTTTGTATTTTGATACGGTTATACCACAGAATAGATGTAATAGATTCTGTGGTTATACTGCCTGCCTGTTATCTATTCTGTATTTCTATCATCGGAACTCTTAGATCTAAGTCGGAACTCATGATTATTGATTACATTTACGAAATACGATTTACACATCAGTTATCAGTACATCACTAATTCACTAATCACTACTCACTAGACAGTAGACACTAATATTGTCTAACACAGTAATTATTCTATTCTGTGGTAACACTCTAACGTCTCTAACCGCAATTCAGTAATGCACTGCATTGTGAGTTGTGTACTATGTCTATTATTCAAGTAAGTACTTAGTTATTACCAAGTCAACTTAAAGAATTAACAATTTATTAATGATTCTATTAATCTTTTAATAACTAGGTTAAGTACCTATAGAGTTACAGTGAACTTGGACCATGGGTAAACCACAGTATATCCAAAAGTTTCGAAAGGAGTGGCTCAAGGATAAAGCATTTGCGGATTGGTTAAAGGAAGTTCCAGAGGACGATTCAAAAGCATTCTGTAAGTCCTGTTTGTGTTCAATTCGTGCAAGACGTCCTGATCTTGTAACCCATGCTGCGACAAAAAAGCATAAGTCCTCTACAAATGCAATTCAAAACCATGCTAATAGAATAAAGGTTGTAACACCGTGTACTAAAACTGCACAAACTGAAGCTTCACTATCTCTTTTCATAAGTGCTCACTGTTCCGTTCTTTCTATTGATCATCTTGGAGAGCTATGTAAAGAAAAATTTCCTGGGTCCAAACAAGCTGAAAACTTATCTCTTCATCGAACAAAATGTACTTCTATAATAATTAATGTATTAAATCCTTTTTTCAAAACTGATTTAAAAGACGATATTGGTAATAATAAGTTTAGTCTATTGCTAGATGAATCAACAGATATTTCTGTAACCAAGTATTTAGGAATTGCCATAATATATTTCAGTACTCAAAAAAGCACTATTGTAACCACATTTTTCGGATTAGAAAAGTTAGTTGAATGCAATGCTCAAGCTATAGTAGAATCAGTTGAAAAGTCATTAGAGAAATATCAAATAGATATAAAAAATTTAATTGGCATAGGTACAGACAATGCCAGTGTTATGGTTGGTATTAACAACGGTGTGCATGCCTTATTAAAAAAATACAATCCAAACCTAATTTTGATTCGATGCGTATGTCACTCAATTCAATTAGCTACATCATTTGCATGCTCTCAAACTTTACCAAGGCATCTTGATTTTATGATAAGTGAGACTTATAATTGGTTTTCAAAATCATCTTTACGGCAACAATCATATTTAGACTTATTTAAAACAATGAATGATGGCCATGCACCTCTGAAGATTGTCAGAGCATGTAGTACTCGATGGTTGTCGATTGAATCTGCAGTTTCCCGAATAATTGATCAATGGCTAGAACTTAAATTACATTTTCAACTTGCTCGTTCAAATGAAAAATGCTTTACTGCTGAAGTTTTATACGATATGTATTGTAATGAACAAAATTTGGCTTTTCTTCTATTTTTGAGACCTGCTTTAGCTGATGTACAAAGAGTGAATAAATTGTTTGAAAGCAATAACGTCGACCAGACAAAGTTAGCAATTGATTTATCGACATTGGTAGTCTCATTGGGTAAATTAATTGTATTACCTTCATTTAATTTTGACCCAGTTACAAATGAGAATTTTATTCATCACTTACACCCTAAACCGTTTTTGGGTTATAGTTTTGAAAATAAAGTGACAGAACTAAAAAATAATGGCTCACTTAACGCTAATGGTGAAAAAGTATTAAGAGACAGATGTATTAAGTTTACTACTATTTTAATTCAACAACTACAACAAAGATTACCAGAGAATTTTAAAGTATTTGAAAAAATAAATATGTTATCACCTACTAATGTATTAAAACAAGTGAAAGATACAATTAGCCCATTATGTGAACTTCTAGGATATGAGAGCAAATTGATTGAAAAAATCGATTTTCAATGGCGTAAAATCAATGTTTTACTGTGGAATGAAACAACCAATGTTGTACAATTTTGGGTTGAAGTCAAGAACTACACAGATGCCTGTGGTGAGAATCCCTTAAAAGAATTGTCTGAACTAGCACTAACGACTTTGTCATTACCTTTTTCAAATGCCGAAGTAGAGAGGGTGTTTAGCCAGATGAACTTAATAAAAAGCAAAACAAGAAATAGAATGGGAACTGAGCTATTGACATCTCTACTACAAATACGATCTGGTCTGAAAAGGCATGGTAAATGTTGCCATAATTTTATATTACCAAATAAAGTTATCAAAAATATTGGAACTAATTATATTTATTCAAAAAATGAATGTAATTTACCGAATGATATATTAGAAGAATATGATGATATTCTTTTTAATGCCTTATAAAAATGTATATTGTTTTTGTTATTATGTTTTAATCAAGTCTGATAATGTACCTACCTTAATATTGTTAGGTATTGTACCAAAATACCAAAGTATTCATTTGTTTTTATATTATATAATGAATTTTGTTTTTTATAATAGTACCCACCTAGTCTAAAAGTTTTCTTCATATTAGGTACTTCTTTTCATTTTTAGATGTACCTTAGTTTTTTTTTATCTGATGACTGATAATAAGTTATATTGGTTTTGTTTTATATAAAGTTTTAATCGAGTTTGTTTTAATGTACCTACCTTAATATTGTTAATTATATAGCGAATTGTGATAATCACTTGTAATTACTAGTTACTACGTAGATATTATACCAATTTATTCATTTGTTTTTATTTTATATAATGTATTTTGTTTTGTATAATAGTACCTACCTAGTCTAAATGATTTCTACATATTAGGTACTTATTTTAATTTTTAGATGCACTTAAAGGTTTTTTATCTGATGACTGATAATAAGTTATATTGGTTTTGTTTTATATAAAGTTTTAATCGAGTTTGTTTTAATGTACCTACCTTAATATTGTTAATTATATAGCGAATTGTGATAATCACTTGTAATTACTAGTTACTACGTAGATATTATACCAATTTATTCATTTGTTTTTATTTTATATAATGTATTTTGTTTTGTATAATAGTACCTACCTAGTCTAAATGATTTCTACATATTAGGTACTTATTTTAATTTTTAGATGCACTTAAAGGTTTTTTATCTAATGACTGATAATAAGTTATATTGGTTTTGTTTCATTATGTTTTAATCAAAAGACTGATTTGATGTACCTAACAATATTGTCATGTTATAACTGGAATAATATGTTGGGTATTAACTTTTTTTGTATAATATATTTATGATTTATTCACAATAAAAGTTTCATGGAATTATTAATTCATAATTTTTATTTATTTAAATGGTTGTTCTTCTATTATATTAATTATTTATCAGGAAAATGTCTAAAGTATATATTAAATAATTTTATATTTTTATGCAATTTGATGATTTCAGTTTGGTTTTTTTTTTTGTTTAATTTTTTAGCGTCTGGTTATTTTCTGGTTATTCTGTTATCATCATTTGGTTTTATTTAGCGCTACATTTCTGGCAACACTGCTATTATCAATACAATTACTGCAGTCTGCAATGAAAAAAAAAATAGTTATATTCACGTTTATTTTCAAGAATAGTGTAATAATATTTTGTTTGATCAATGATAAAATTAAATTAAAAATTAAAAGTACCAAACTCGGATCCTTACATCACTTATACTTATTGTAAAATATTATATTTACAGATTGTATAATAAAAAAATTATGTACAAAAAAATATATAATATAATATACTCGGTAATTCAATATAGCTATTAGCTATAATATTATTATAAGAATTTGGAACTATTTAAACATAAACCATAAACATACTAATATTATATACCCACAAAGGTATATCACTATTCACTACCTATATGGCTATATCAGTATATGTTTTGCATTTATACCTTAAGAGTTATGAGTTTATGACTATATTATATTTAAGTAGAGACAGTAGAGTCTGCAAAACCATTCATTTGATGCACATAACATCGTGGTTAAAAACGAGCATAAGTGTTTATTTGACGATGATTTTGGTTTAATGATTATCGGAAAAATTTAATATATAAACATTCAGGTAATAAAACATTTTTACAAATCTCAAAATATAGGTACAAACATTAATTTTTTGCAAATTCTTAAACACTCAAATATGTAAGACAATGTTAAATAGAATTTCATATTATATATATACGTAGTAATGCAAACAAATTTTGAACAAACATAATTATTATAATAAAAAATTGGAGGTAAGTACCTATAGCGAAAAAAAGTATGAGGACCCATGAATGAATTCAAATTACAGCTCTTATTGGTTATATTTATAGGTTCACTAAATGTGTAAGGTATGTCCAGACTGTCCAGTATGTATAGATACGTCTAAAGGCATATTGCATATAGCACACCTAGAGTAACATTATGAACTGGATATTTGTTTGTTATCATCCCGCCATAAATAAAATATATTTTAATAAAATAAAATAAGCAATTTAAAAATATATATATAAATTTACAAAGGAGGCCATTTAAGTTTGAAAATGTATTATAAATTATAATTATAAATTTTAAAAAAAATATATAAATGTACTAATATATTATTATGATATAAAATGTCTCACGAAATCTAGTTATTTCCCAAAATAGATCATCTATCACGAGCTAAACTCGATAACAATATGGTGGGGCGATAACGAACAAGAGTGGCGGGGAGATAAATTTTATACGGTGTACTGGCGGGGGGATAACAAACAAGTACCTAAAAACTGAAAACAATGAAATATAGATTAATTGTAAATATTTAGACAATTAGTGAGTACTTTTATTATCTTAATTTAGATAATATATTTTGATCGCTATTACTATTATATATATATATATATATTTATATATATTATATATATAATGTATTCTATAAATAATAATATGTATATATATTACATGTGTTACAAAAAATTAAATATAATTAAAAACAAAAGTTATTTTATACATGCACAAGCTATTAGCTATAATCAGTAGTCAGTTAATCAACATTTATGTTAGTAAGTTAATAATAAATAAAATTATCATAAGATAAAACTGTTTTTGATCGTTTAAGGTAATAATATTATAGTATTATACTAACCTTGTCTTATTTCATAAATATTATCAACAGCAATGTCTACCAATAACGATTCCCATTCGTCGTTACCAGCCAAGCCGGCTTTTTTCGCCAAATATCGACAAATAGCTATGGACTGATTAAATGTTTTTCCGTCGATTTCCAACACTGGCACTTTTCCAAACGGCATGGCTTAAAAATGAAAAACAATTATCTGACATTATAACATCACGCCGAAAATCGATTGTATTACATAATACAGATATTTATATAACACCTACGTAATATGGTCCCTACAGTTACAGTACCTAACTTTATGCCTATAAATAAAAGAGTGTAAGACATATAGGTATTAGGTATAACATTTTTTTTTTTTTTTGAAAAATCAATGCCCTTGACGAAACTTTCTGCCCAGAAGTGTCAAACTCACGAATTTTTGCTAGGCTCGCCATTGATCGGACTATCTATATTATATTAAACTAATAATTACTTACTAGGTTTTATCGCTGGCCATTGTTCGAATTCGAATCGAAAGTCTTCAAAATCGACGTTTAGATACGATAAGAGGAATCGGATCTGTTCGGCCCGAGCCGTTAGGTTGAAGTACGTCAATTTATAAGTTGTCATGACGCGGCGTGCGAAAACGTATGGTATGAATTTTTTTTACAACATGAATATTATTTAGAAATTTAATGTAATTGTTATTGAGTTTTATTTCGATGTACGTTTAATAACGTGTGTTACAATAATAATATTATATAGTTATGCGTACAACGTCTCAGCGATAAAAACGAAAAATAGAAAGTAGTTACATAGGTACCTACTATCACTATCGATAAAAAACGAATGCCCGTTGTGCTATCTGCGTACAAGTGGTGACTAAATTGTTGTACATTTTACACGATTGTAGTTTAATAGGCATGGGTAATGGATATCTATACTTTAATATTGTAAAGCTGAAGAGTTAAAAAAATTTGAACGCGCTTATCTCAGCTACTAGTGGTTCGAATTTAAAAATTATTTTTTTGTCGGATTTCCCACTTATCGATAAAGGCTATGGGCTATATAACATTATTAGTAAGTCTACAGATTAGTTAAAAATTCAATAAAATATTATGATCGAACAGGTATAATTTTAGTCGTGTAATTTGTAAGATGAAAATGGGTAAACCCACGGGAACTTGTTTGAACATGAACTAGCCGGGTATTAAAATATGAATTAAACAAAAATGTTGAATCATATAGAGTTGATATTTTTAACAGACTACGAAGTGCACAGGGCCCAGCTAGTCTTTAATATACTGTCAACTGTATAATACCATAAATTTACTTGGAGTAGGAGTCACCAGGCTGGTTTTGACTGTTATTGTAATTGATGATTCCTACTTCATACTTGCATGTAGGTATACTTGTAGCTATTCATTATTAAAATAATACATATAGGAAGGTATTTAGGGAATTTACATATTATAATTTATAATACATTGACCATGTTATTAGATGAGTGCGGTGAGTACATTCTTATACTTTTATGCACAGTATGGTTGAATGTATAGATTCTAAACAGAGAGGTGATGGTGATCGCAGGTCTAACGATGTGTGTTTTTACTATAAACATATAAACACAAATTATATAATATATTTCTATATTTGAAGTATTTGAATTATTTATATATACCTAATATATATATATATATGTATATATTAATACTTTGGCAGAATTTGCAAAACAGTTTAATTATGCATTAAGAAAGTATGTTCTTTTGGCTAATATCCAGCGACACGGTAGTGTCGCGAGCTAAGTAAAAAAAAAAGGAAGGCGAAGCACTCGACCGTGTATATATACAGAAACCTAAACATTCCCATTTAATACGTGTTAATATTTTGGTATTCTTTATTAAAGGCTGTAGGTCTAATAAATGAACCAAATAGTTAAAATGAGATATCAATCGATCGAGAAAATCATAGGCTACGTGCTTTTATAATTTTAAATAGAATCGGTTGAATAGTATTTTAGTTATGATCAAAAAACTGTGGATATTTAAGTGATCATTTTATATTACTTTCGCCGCCGGCTGCCGTATTAAACGCGTCATGTTGACGGGACGAGTGAGAGGATTCTTGCGACGGCGGCGTGTGTCTCCCACTACTATTGCTTCCCCCCACCGCTAGACACATACAACATACTAACACGCGAACATGGTCCACAATCGCTTATCAGTTATCGGTATCGGTGCATTCTGTTTTCGTAATTTGAAATTTCGTTCTTTCGTCTCGCGTCCTGCGTACGAGCTTGTTGTCGGCGTTATTGTCTCGTGTCCATAATATTATTATTCAATGCACGTGGTATCACCAAACCTAACCGTATCGACTATCTATCATTTTCCATTGAGCATTTTATTGTTAAATAATATATAGTCGTTATATTAATAATTATTATTATAACAGTCTTTATTATAATTTATAATACTTTATTGTGACTGTCTTCATATTTGTGTCGAATTGTATCTACATTAAAAATGGTAACTTAACTCCAAAAGGCGCGAGATATGAGGAAAAAAAATATCAGGAGTCTACTCAATCTAAAATCGTAGTTGAAAGTTATAATAGTACTACTATTAAACAGTGCAGTATTAACACGGTACATGAAGTACCACTAAAAAGAAAGAATCCAAAATCCAAACAGTTATTTCCATTTTATTAAATATTGAAAAATGTACCAATAGATCAATTGGTAAATTAAAAATGCCTCTGGTTCAAGGTAGGTGTACTGCAGATAGAGTATTAAAATGGGTGCTGAAGTATAGGAAACAAAATGTACTTTTGTACAGAACGATATGTTTAAACATCTTAAAAAAATTATAAATAAGACATTACATCATAATAATGGAAAAAAAAATAAAAAATATCTTGACCCTAATAAAAACTAATGATATCTCAACAAAAACACTACGTCAACTCCGTGTAAAAAAACGCTAAGTAAAAAAAAAAAAATATATAAATGCAATAAAATGTGTGATATAATGTGGAATCTAAGTAAATAGTTTAATGAATAAAATGTATGTATAAATAATTAATTCAAATTTAATAAAAATTGGTTATTTATATTAATTTATAATATGAATTATTTTAACTCAAATTGATCCAATTTTGGTTTACTTGGCCGGAAGATTCAGTCTAAAAAATGTATAGCCAAGTACTAATAGTTTATGTAATAAATAATGAAAGCACCATTACAATAAATAAATTGTTTCCGGCTAAGTAAACCAAAATTGGATCAATTTGAGTTAAAATAATTCATATTATAAATTAATATAAATAACCAATTTTTATTAAATTTGAATTAATTATTTATACATACATTTTATTCATTAAACTATTTACTTAGATTCCACATTATATCACACATTTTATTGCATTTATATATTTTTTTTTTTTTACTTAGCGTTTTTTTACACGGAGTTGACGTAGTGTTTTTGTTGAGATTTAGACTATACATGCATCTAGTATACGAGTGAATTTACTGAAAATCGTCTATTTGCCTATTTCAAAACTAGAATCTACAAATTCGTAGTAGGTAAGACTTTTTAATTTGCAATTCTTGATGAAAATAAAATTTTTATATAGTAATTTAGAAGAGAAATTAACAACATGATTTAACGATTATTACCTATAAATTTTTATTAATAGATATGTTGTACCTTATTATTTATGTATTTTTAATTACGTAAAGTGAATTAATTTTACATTCAAGTAAATATTTGTTATGTTTTTTTTATTTGTTTTTTGTACTAAATCTACAATTACGCTTTCCAATATCAAATTTTGAGAAAAGGACCTACTCGTCGTTGTCGCAGTGATCGGATTGTAAGAACACATGAAGCAAACAAAATCGTATACGGTTCATATTCATTATTCATATATAGATATATTATGATGTTCATATATAAGTTAATCATTATAGTTCCAAGTAAGTACTACGACCTTATGTGCAAATTCAGGATTTTAAGTTTTAAGTTCTATGCGAATATGCAATAGTCATTTTATGATCTCATAAGTAACTCCAAAAAGCAAGCTCTATATAGTCTATAAGTAGGTAGCGTGGAATCATTAATAGTGTAAGCAGTCATTTATCTTATGGTTTTTACTTTACAAAAATTATATAAGATTTTTTCTTCTTTACCACACTCACGTATGGTAAAATTATTATTCATAATACCATTATCACTCATCTATCATCATGCTATTGCTATAATTTAAAATATTAATATTAAAGATTTAAATAATTTAACTTGATTTTAAATATTAATAAACTAAGATTATAAGAGCCGAGTTTTACTGGTCGATGACAGTCCCTGCAGGCTGCAGTGGTGCAGTGTCGTACCGACAAAACGAGTAAAATAAATAAAATGACGTCAATTAAAATCATAAATGGTTGAGTCATATAACGCTTTTGAAAATCGCTTATACGTCAGCACCACCACCTTATAAGTCTCCATGTACTAATTTCAATCCAATTATTTTTATACTATTAATTGTGTAATAGTCCCATATTATACAAAATAGCGAAGGGAATTGGAATCGCTTACACGCGGCTGTATCGTCGACGTATCTATATATTTATTTTACTATACTTATCATATTTATAGAAAATGCATTGTTGAACTGTTATTGCGTGTGAGGGATTCAGAGGACATTTTACCGATTATTACAGTGATAGTTAATCGGCTTGTCATCAACCAACGGCCGAAACGCTCGAAATCACCAATTTTATTTTTTTATTTCCAACTAATAACAATAATAATTTTTTGGATGGCTTAAATTGATATTGCAAAATAATGTTTACATAATATTATTTAAATATTTTTATATTATATTTTACATATTTATTTAATAACTCAACAATTGTTTACAAACAAAATATTATAGAAAAAAAGGTTTTACATAAAATTCGTACAGTGAAATTTCAGATTGGAATAAATTACTACAGCTAGGTAAACAATGTTAGAAATGGCAATTATAAATAGGTACATAAATGTGCATATTAATATAATAATAAAGGCCTGTTAATACATTTATATAAATAAACTTTAATACATATTATTTTAATCAGGTACAAACATAAAAAAAAATTGCGTACGTTATATAAAATGATAACAAAAAAAGATGATTCAAATATTGGATTCTAAAATTATCAAAGATACGTTTGAAAATCACGAGATGGTCCATAATTGATTTCTCGCTTTTCACTCACGAGAACTACACATCAAAACTGCCACAAAACCATATCATAACCGTGTCGTATGGGAACACTGATTGAAAAAAATAAAACAGATTACTGTAAACATTCGACTGAAACTCCGAGAGGGACAGGTCCTGTTGGATGGCCAACTGTATGTGACCCGCCAACAATTTTTTAATGTTGATCAGCGCGTCTTCCATCCAGTCGCTGAGGGTGGTCATGCGGTTGCTGAAGAATACGCAAAATATCGAAACGCCGTTTTGTCGATATATCTGCACGGTGCCCGAGCCTATGGGCATGATCTGTATGTCTTCCAACAACCTACAAAGAACAAGGTAAGTATGATAAAAATAATAATTATATGTTATATAGATAGCTGTAGTGAACTACAACGAGTATTTAACATTAATTATAATTATTTCACGACAATGTCATTATATAATATTATCTAAAATGTAATATATTTGTTTTGAGTTTAAAACATGATGTTCCTCGCACGGGTTTTATGAAGTTTTTTCAAGAAATTTGAATAAAAATATGAATTTGGTATTTCTCGTGTGAAATAAAAATATTGATTAGACGTATTAAAATATAATAACTCATCTGGCGTGTTCTGATAGATCTTGAGATTATAAAATAATGATTTTTAAAACATTTTTGTGATTCAAATTAGACTATTAGAGGGAATAACGCATTACGTATCATATTAAATTTAAATTTATAAATTCCGAAAAGTTTTTAGCCATTATTGTGCAATAATAATAATACATTTTTTTTAGAAGTTAATAGGAGGTAATCGTAATACTATAATATAATAGGATACTAATAATAGTTAAATATCAAAAATATATTTTTCAAATAGGTATTGAAGGATTATATGGTGGCGTTTTCTTGTAATATAGACCAATATTATGATATTATATATTATATATTATCTTATATGACAATCATACTAACCTAATAAGTAATATAGTTTAACTGCTTAAGTCTATGTATACACATGTTAATAAAACGACACTTCTAAAAATATATTTGAATTTGTCACGAAATTAACTTTAAAACAGTTTCCCCACTTTTTTTATAATGAACTCTATTAAGCAGTAAGCACTGCAAAATTAGATGTTTAAATAGTATAAAAATATTAATTTAAATATTAATTTAAAAATGTATAAAATGTATCTTCAAATTATATTAAAAAATGTTTTTGGTTAAATAGGTTAGTCAATAGTAATACAATTATTTTCGAAAGATTAATTCCTTTATAAAAAAAAACACTCAATTCATAATCGTGTAACGCGCTATTGACATTATATTATATTATGCTTGCTTATGTGAGAGCACACCTCTATTTATTTTTCCCTACAATCACACAATAGGTATATATACATATAGTAGGTAATGATTTATAATATTATGAATTCAAAATTACTACACACACATAAGTATTTTAAAAATTGTCTGCGTTGAACTTCTTAAAAACCATTAGTATCCATTAAAATATGTCAACATATTATCTTTGTAGTATTCGACAATGTAATCGATCATATTACAATATATAATATAATATAATATAATATAATATAACCTATCAGCTATTGCGTATTTAAATACATTTATAATAAACCGTCACAAAATGCTTTATTAAAAAACACTAAAACGGCTTCACTATCTTTATATAGGTAAGGTTGTTGACTGCAGACTGCAGTATATTTGAATTAAATCATCCCAGTTAATTAATATATATATTTTTTTTTAATACCTATCTTTGAAAGGATAACGGTCGTTGACACGTTCCACCACTTCGTCTTCCCAATTATCCAGGTACACGATGTCCATGTCGATAAATAAAATGATGTCAACTTCTGTGTCTAATTCCCAAACATTTTCAGGTATTGTTTTAATCACTGGTATATTTGGTTGTTGCATAGCTGTATCATAATTATATAATTATATTTAAATAATTAGAAAAATGTGAATTTTATAAGTACAATCATGAATTAATAAATATTCAATTTCAAATCACTTTACATTGAAAAAGTGTATATAAATAAGATATATTAAGCGTTTTATAATTTCACTAAAAAATAATACTAATGCTTACATAAACTTTGAAAATTCTTATTTAAATAATATAAGATAAATAGGTATATTCTAACTGTAATAAATGTATTATGCATAATTTGAACACCAACATAAAACGGTAATAATATTATGAACTTACTCGTCCTCTTACAATCGTCTTCGGATAGTAGAAGTTCGATGGGAGCCTTTATCTTCGGTACTATAGCAGGTGACGATTTTGGGGTAAACGTCGTCACTGCTGGTAATATTATTTTATTCGACGATTTGCGGTCGATGGTGTTATTTTTAGTGATAACTATACAATAAAATATAACGTCAATATTATATTGGTCGTTACTCATTACTTATAATTATAAAACAAACAATATAAACGATTTGTATATTTTGTCACACGAAGTTCTAGTTGGATCGATTTTTGAACACCTATGTATTTTAATATTTTAAATAACATTCTAAGATAATATTATTGGTCGTTGTGTATAATATGTTCAACGTAAACACAGATAAAATAATAATTTATTATTTGTTAATTAATGTTTTGAAATTTGAAATTTTGGTTCCGTAAAAGGTTCGGTAGTAATTTTATCTGTGTGAAAGTCGTGTGGGTAGTGGGTATGGTAGCAGCGGGCACTTTTAATTTTAGATTGAAATATTGAAATATTTACAGACTTACAGTAATAATATAATATTATCATAATAATAATAATTGTATCTATAAAATAATTTAAGTATACATATATTATACGCATAACATAAAATGTCCGCCTGACGCGCCTGTCATGTGTGTTTGTTGTTGAATGAATAGTTATTATTATTACTTAGAAATTGAAATTTTTTTACTTAATTTCAGATAGTTATAATATAAATATTATATTTCACACGTAGGAACGAATGATGATCCGAATAAATCTAATCGTAAACTCAAAGATTCGGATATCTGGTTATCGGTCATATTCAAAAAGTAGAATTCTGGAAAACTCTGTAGTCGGTTTTCATCATAATCATTCGAAAATTGCGGATTTATAACGTTACAGAAAAGATTGGTTGGAAACGATAATAATAATAATCATAATTAATAAACTCACTTAAGAGAACGTGATATCCACATGTGTTGTCTCCGTCTTACCAGTGCATTATAGGTATAGTAAATTTTACGTTCAGCAGAACACGTGTATAGCTCCGTTAGCTTAAAACTTGGAGTAAATTGACCTCTTATAAAATTTAAAGGTATGATTGTTATCTAGACAACCTCATATGCTTTTTATTATATTTAAATTTTAAATCAAGTTATGAGTATTTTAAGGTGCACAACAAATTTACAATTTTAAAATACTGATAACTCGCTTTAAATTTAATATATAATAAAAAGCATATGAGGTTGTCTAGATAATAATCTTACCTTTAAAATTTATAAGAAGTCAATTTACTCTAAATCTTAAGCAAACGAAGCTACACGTGTTCTACTAAACGTAAAATTTACTATATAATGCCTTTGTAAGACAACACATGTGGGTATCACGTCCTCTTAAGAAACAGTATAATATAGTATAATAATATGATGTGTGTTGATAAAAAGTCGCACGAAAACGACAAAGCAGATACTATTACCCTTGACGCGGCGCTTGTAGGTGAGCCCGTTGATGGTGCGGACGCGTTCACGGGGCGAAGGAAAGTGCCTTCGCTGCCCGCACAGCCACAATTCTCCGCTGTCTCCGCGAAAAACCGTCCGGAAAATGAGCTCAAAATCGTACGCGACCGGCCGCGCTCGGCGCTGCACGGCCAGATACCGGTAACCGGCCAATCGGTCCCGAATCGTCCGCAGTCCGGTTTCGACGTCGGACGCTGCTGTGCTGTCCGGTTTTTTTTTCTTCCTCTCTTTGCTGTAACTGTGTTTTACGTTGCTGTTTTCGTTTTTCCGATGATGTCGCGTCCCGTTCAACAACAAACAGCATATCGACTCGCCATACACCGAATACACGAGCGCACACGATTTTACCGACACGTTTATAATGCTCGCCATGAACCTGCCAAACAAAGAAAATATATAGTGCGTACATCAATGTTTGAATTTTACTTAAGACTAACAATGAACTTCGGGCGTATATTATTTTAATAAATTGAGAGGGTTGAGCTCAAATAACAAAACTAAATAAAAAAGGGTAACATTCTACCGTACATTAGGTCTCTATATAGAGAATAGTCACTAAATTGATGAATTAAATAAAAAATTCAATGACATAAAATCATTGTATGCCAAAAACCAAAACCGATTATTATAATTATATAATAATAACACCAAGTATATTTTAATATTATATATTATTGTATTTTAAGTAATTTATCTTAGTACTGGCTATTAGTACTACAAACAAGTCTACAACTAGTAGGTTAAATTAATTTTTTTTCCGAAAAAATTGCATTTGAAAATGCCATTGTGTATATTACTTAACCTATAAAATATAATAACATACTTTAAAATTATGAATTACCTATGAATAATATTTTAAAATAATATCAAAACAATTAAAATCGTTATTCTTCATAATATAGTTCATATAAATTATTATATAATTTCATTTAAATTTGAACTTAAAATGTCTAAATAAATGTGCTAATATATATTTTTTGTTTAAAGTATCAATATAGGTATAAACTATTAATAAACGACGTTGTTTTAAATTCAAATTTTTCTTATTTATTAAAATTGAATATATTTTATAAGTTTTTAATTTCAAACCGATTTGCAAGTCTTCGAAATTTTGATACATTTTGTCAATATTTGAACTTTAAATGTTTAAAAAAAAATCATGTCTACGAATCTTTAGAATGACACTGTTATGACTATTATAGGTAAAGCTTATAACAACTTATGAGAAATCTCGTATTAAATTTTCAAGCATTAATTCGACAAATGTATTAATAACATTAAATAATGCTATATAACATATGAAATGTGTATCTTTATAGAAATAAAAAACTAAAATATTTTAATTTTAAATATCTATAAATAACTTAAATCGAGTCAAAATATTTTTAAATTTTATTATGTATGTATAGAAAATAATTAAATAAATATTTATTGACCATTTGAAGTGTGTAAGATTATTTGTTTTTGAATTACAACAAAATAAGAAAATTGTTCGATTGTTAATAATTTCAACTTTTAAGCCTGAAATCCAACGTTGGAAAAATGTACTTCAAACACTCACAAAACAATAGTGTTTTACTAAACTTTTTTTTTGTTAAAAGTTGAGAGAAATCTTGTGAATTTTAAAAATCTTAGGTATAAATAGGAAGTTCTTATGGATATATAACTCAAAATAATTTGCACATTTTTGTGATTTTAACGGTTATTGTCAAAATTCTAACTTCAGGGCTTCCATTCGGCATAAAAAATTACTATGGATTTACGCTAAACTTTTTAGTTTTTTTTTAGTTTCAATCAACAACCTTTGAGGAATCTTGTATTAAATTAATAAGTATATTGACAGTGCATTTTATACCTGTACATTTCTCACATATTTTGTATCAAAATATTTTGAAAATGTAATGGTGTAGATAAATTTGTAATATACAAATTGTGGAGTCACCGTCAATACCACGAATCTAAAAAAGTGAATGCCAAAATAGCTAAGTATAAAATAGCTAATGGTAAAAACAGATAAAATATATTATTTTAAATTTATTATCCTTATTATTTATCAGTAGTAATAGTTATAAAGATACAGATAATCTGTGTGTAAACGGCGTCGAGGTCCAACATTTCCTTTGGAAATGTGAAATTGTTATGACATGGTAGATTTGCCAAAGACTAATATTCTGTCGAAGGTATAATTATTTTTTATAAATAAATATATCTAAAAATGTTAAATATATTTAATAGATTTTTACTATATTATATAGGTACGAATCGTGGTTTTAATATCGTTTACTTGGATCGTGTCACTCAACACTTTGGAAGCTTATATAGAAGGGTTCAAACAAGAACAGACTAACACACAAATGAAAGTAGAGCAATAAAAAAAAAGAAAGAATATCAAGATACTGCATTAAGAATTTTAGAAATTCAAAAACAATATACAGAAAGAAATATTTTAAATTATTTGAAATGCATAGCCTATAATTTATCATTACAGGTATAAATTATAAATATTATATAATATCTTTTATCTTTTAATTTTTATATTAAATTTTTTAATTACTAATATTTAAATAGATTTACGACTAAACTCTGATGTATTACTAAAAACGATTATAATAATGATCATTTTATAATAATATTCTTTAGCTGTTTTGAACATTTGTTATTATGGATTTTAGCTATATTTTATACTTAGCTATTTTGCCGTCGCTATTTTAATATTCGCTTTTTTTAGATTCGTGGTATTGACGTGATAATACCCAAATTGTGATGTGTTTAACATATGGATAAAATTGAAAGTGTCAATGCTTATTAGTTTTTAGTTTTACACCATAAAATAAATGAATTCGATTCCATCGAAAACCATATTTGTAGCGTAAAAATACCAGCTTTTCCTTATTAATTTTTTTTGTTTTACTGGACGCTTTTGAAAACTCCTAGGAATTCACCAAGTACCAACTAGATTCATGTTTTTCATCAGAAAAATAGCTGTAGTAGCTAGTAAATTGAAACATTTTTATCACCCCAAAAAACGACGAGACTTTAAAAAAAAATGCTAAATCATTAAACTAATACATTCATCGCTCTGAGTGTGTATAAGTGTGTCAATAATATTCCTATCAGAGATAAATCGCACAATGCACTAGTGTATAATAATACAAATGTATTATTATACTAGCATTACTAGCTCTATAAAGTTATAAAAAGCAAAGAATATTTAGGTATGAACAATTTAATTTCAAAAACTAAAATCATAATAATCAATTTTAGGATAATATATTATATTCTTACAAAATGCATTTTAAATTGCAGTAATAAATCAATCAGCATAAAAGAAAAATATGAAATATTATAATGTAATTAAAGTAGGTATAGCATTTCATATAATTAAGAGATTAAAACTTATGAACATTCTTAGCCAATGCTTTAATTTGGAAAAAAAATAAGAAAGAAAAGGATGCTAAAATGTAAAAAATAGGTAACCTGAATATTGAAATATCTTATTGATTTTAATATGATTTTTGTATGAATTATTATACATTCTACAAAGAAAATGGATTCCAACAATTGTACGCGTTTTGATGAAAAAATTGTATGTTTGTTATGTCGTATTGTTACATTATGTAACGCGTTCCCTTTCAATTAAATTTAAAAATAGCTAAATATATTGAAGAAATAGTTTGATTATCGATTTTAACGAACTCATGCAACGGTATAAATTCCCCTTTGACGGGTTTTCACTGCAATTTATAATAATATCAGTTGAATATGATTATATTATTATATTATATTTTTTTTTTCAAATAGTGCATGTTAAAAAATGACTGCAGGTATTATACATATATTATGATTTATGTTTCAATAAACATAAATATAATATATCTATATGTACATATGTCATTTATCTACTTTAATTCTAGTGTACAAAATGATTAAATTAATGTTAAAAATACTTACAACTTTTGAAATGGATATTTGGCATTAATGCGACGAAAGCATTCGTCCTTCCAGTAGTCTCTATTGTAGACATCATTTTTGTCAATAAATAAAATAATATCAAATCCTTTTTCCATTTCCCAAATGTTTGCTGTAGTTTTTATTATCAATGACATTTTGATTTCACTAAAAATAAAAATAAAAAGTTCAATTTGATTTAATAATCAATATTTGAACGATGCACAATATAAAATTACACCAATAACTATGATAAACATTTTCAACAGTAAAATGTATTTAAATTAAGTCATATAACAATTAACAATAATAGGTACCTATAAGGTATGTAAACCAAGATACCAATATTATTGAAATTTAAATATTGTAAAAATAAGGTATAGGTACATATTATAATGTTACTGGATGCCTTGAATAAAAACGTAGTTTTCGAGTTTTTCGTTAGCGCTTTTAGATTTTTATAGATTAAAATTGATTGGTGTTCAAATTACTGTGGAGAAAAATTCAAGTAGCTAAACAAATATGTTCAATTATTTTGTAACTGCTAGATCGTAATGTTCAGACGTTCAGTTGAGGAAAAAAATTAAGAATTAGTTACATGGATAATATATTCTTTACGATTAAACTCATAGATATAATTGCTTGTGATTAACATTGATAATGTTCAATGTAGTATTATCTATTTTATAAATCCATGGATTTAATCAATAGCCATAGAATATAAGGCAATTTTTAGGACCTCCGTTTCCATTTAATTAATCGTGTAGAATAAAATTAACAGAGTACAATTTATCATTCAAAACCTAAATATTAAACTATTAAAGTACAATCCCGAGTAGCAATTCAAGTGCAGAGATGGTTAAAATATCATTAAAACATAGGTACGTGTCGAACTCCGTGCATTTGTGGTTCAGGGCATGGTATTTTTTTCCATTTGAATACCGATTTTTTACATGGGTAACACTGTGCTCGATTGGTGCGTAGGTCAGTGTTATAACCGTGTTTTTAATAAGAAAATAACTCATTCTGTACTGTGCACTATTAGTGTAAATATTGGTGTTTTAACGGTTCAATTATAAACCACAGCGCTGCGCACTATTAATGTAAATATCGGTTTTTTAACGGTTCAATTATGAATCACAGCACTGAACATAAATTGTGTAAAATTCAACAACATAACCTGAGCTGTGTCGTGGGGGGCCTAGGGGGCATGCGCCCCGGGCGCATGGTTTAAAGGGGCGCCAAAAAAAATATTTTTAAATATTTTAAACTATACGTTAATAAAATACATGAGAAAGATTATTGTTTTACAACTATTAATATATAATTAATATAAAATATAAAAATTTCAATTCTTTAGAATTGAAATGCATAATAATAAATAAATTAGGGGGCGAATATTTTTAATTTTGCCCCGGGCGCTAAATTTTAACGGTACGGCTCTGATACATAACCAAAAAAATTACTTAATTTATTTTAATTTTTATATAAATGTGACAAATGTGTTATTAATAATTTATAGGTATAGATACAAATAGTGGGGACTAAGATGCTTAGTCTAATACCAAAAATTAATAAGATTAAATAAAAAAAAAAAGTAATAGACAATTCATTTTAGTGTTTCTGCTTTATAAACACTATCCAGGCCACTCTTTAAAAGATTGGATTCTCTATTGATTGAACCTATTATTGCCTTATCCACAAATTATATATTGTGATAAATAAAACATCATATTTATATAGTATCAACACTTTTTAATAGACATACAGTAATAAAACTAGTATTAATAAAACCATTATTAATAAAAAAAAAACTAACAACTTTTATAACAAGAAGTGAATTATTGTTGACATGTAATATTATGTTGGTTAAAAAATAAACTTAATTACTTTATAATAATATATATATTCTTTTTTTACAGAAAATCTTTATCTGTGTTAATTTAAATTAATTTTAAACTGGTTGTTGATCGCCGAGATAGCTCCTACAAGTTCGGCGGTTGGCTATATCGACTTGCGGCGTTAGGGATTCGGGTCACCAAATGAATACACAATATTTATAAATACAATTAACCACGTATGTGTGTGTACACTCATACAAATATAATAATAATAATATATATCAACATCGTGACATGATTATAATATGTAATACATAAAAAAAGCTCTACCTAGCGGGCGCCCCAATATATATACTTAAGAATACTGAATAATACACAATACTATAATAATACACTTTCAGACCAAAGTGGTCGATCATAAAAAATATAAATATATCGTTACAATGATTATGATATAATAATCGATAAATTAAGAATGAATACAAATCAATAATGTTACGACCTGACGGCTGACAGCGACATTCGCACGTCTCCACTCCGACGAGCTATAATATATCCTGATTGAATGGCAATAAGTGACGGCAACGGGTGGTACACTTCCCAGGCAGGCAGGTCACGGGACAGGAAGCTCCAGGGCTGATGGCGAAATATGAATTTGAGTGACCGTGACTCCAGCACCGCGCACGCGGTACACAACTGTGCGATCTCCGCAGAGAGTAATAAGTACGGGTATATGTGTATATTATTTGTATAATATATACAAGATATGCTGCGACCGATCACCAGGTGACACGTGGTAGAAATTATAATAATAAGACACACGTTAGCCAAAAATGAGAACCAAGCACGCTGGCGTAGTCGGCGGGAGCTGAGGAAAATGGTCCGTCAGTCTCAACCGCGGAAAACAGACAGCACCGGCCGGCGAATCTGTCCTAGCTCGCGACGAGTTGTCTACCGATGTAGGAGGGGTAGGGTGCTCGGTGAACTTCAACGCCGACGGCACGATAGCACCCGCCGATAATATCGGCGCGACGTGAAGTTGTTCCGATGTTCGAACACTGGTTTATTTGTGTCTTTTTTAATGGCATGTCAAATATAGTTGTCAGTAACCTTGTGGAACGTTTGCTCTTCAAGTGGAGATGTTTGGAAACCAGATAAGGCTTCTGAAACATAACAGACTCTTAATAAATAAGTGGTAAAAGTTATTTTCAGTTTTTAATTCCTAATGATATTTCAGAATATGAAAATTAAAATTGTCACTTTGTGAAAGTATCTGTATGAAAATGAACGAGTAAAGTATAAATAAGAATGATTAAATAAACATTGCTCAACTCACCATAAATAACTGAATATAATTTTAGCTCTATAAATGACCGTTTAGTTTTCCCTTTATAACTGAATAAAGCTAAAATGTGGTATTCAAAACAACAATCAACTGTCTGCCTTATCGCAGCACTAAATGAAGATGTATTTGATGCTTTTATGTAAAGATATGATTTCTGTAATCATACAAATCAAAACATAATAGCATTAATGTTTGAAAATATTCAGTTTCATATAAAATTAAACCTTTACATTATATAATGTTACATAATTTAAATAAGTACAGTATAATGTCAGTTATATATATATGTGTGTGTGTGTTAATTATGTTATATATTATGTTCAATTATAAGATGTTCCACTATAGGATTTAGACATTACCAAAGTGGAGCATGTGCTAACCGTACAAAACTGGATTTTTACTATCATACTCAGTATTTACTAAAAAAAAATTGTTAAAAACCAATAGAATTAAGGAAAAAAATAATGTTTTTAAACTGTGCTTTCAATTTGTGTTCAGATAAATTTAAAAAAATTTAAATATGAAAAATTTGTAGTACTTGTCAATGAATCTTTAAAAAAAAATATAATTGTGATAACTCCATCTTCTCAGGAGTTATCGCAAGAGTAAATCCTGATTTATCATTCTGTATACATATATATATATATGTATAAATTCTATTATATAAATTAAAAAATTTATATATAGTGAAGATGAATAGTAAATTAAAATATTTAACTATACTAAAAAATTGTTTAATGTTAATGTACCAGTAATTCAAGTATAGATATTATAATTTATATTAAATATTATATGTTTCTTATGATTTGTATAGCATTTTAAATTGTTTTTTTTACTCACCAATTCCTCTTGGTTTTTTAACCCATCTTCGTTATCCGCCAAAAGTGCTTTTACTGCATCCACCTCATCAATTGATTTGGTTGGTAATATACCTACTAAAGATGAGGGTAACACGGGTATAGGTAGCGCCAATGATCTTGTTTTATCATTTGACTTTATCATCAATTGAATTTTTTGGTCCATGGTTTTAAAAGCGCTACAAATCCTGGTATTTGAGTTATTCAGTATAAAAATTTGGGTCATCAATTGCTTAAGTGTAGATTCTACAGACTTGTTGTTTGATAACTCATAGATTAGTTTTTTTTTACAAGCGTTCAAATTTTGACAAAATACGTAAAAATTAGGAAAATTCGCAAATTATTTTAAGCTAGAATTTCATTAAAATTTTTTGTTTTAAATCTAAGATTTGAAAATTTTTTAATAATCCATAATATATCCTAGACAGTTAAACCGCTTCGCTCAGAATCGTTTTTCGTGTACAATGATATAATATCATTGGATTCAAATTTAATTCCATCCATTACAGTACCTAACCCACTTGTAATCTATACTGAACAGCAGAGTGACATCCACTTTCCCGCTTTTTTTTTTTAACATTATACAATCTACGACAAAACCAATGAGATACTTACATTATGCAAGTTGTAGCAATTTATTTTATATACCCTCTATATATTATATACTACACCTACAGGGTAATTTCTCTATTGTTGAACACATATTATTTCAAAGAGTAGGTATTGACATTTTTCTATTTTAAATTTTAGTCTCATACTTTTTTACTTGTTTGTAAAGCTTTAATATTTTCACCATAATATCTATTAGGTAAACAACTATCAACTTTTTATTTTCAAATGCAAACCCTTACTAAAAAATGTATAAACTAATAAGTCTATTTTTTTTTCATGGATTTTCACGTTCAAATTTTAATTTTTCATTGATCCGTTGATGAGATATCGCTGCTCTAAGTTGGGAGGTTCTGGTAGGTGTTTATATGTCAATATGTTATTAATAATTACTAGATACCGCATAATTTAGGATTTGTATGCTTTGGAGTAAAACACTTTTCAAATCAATTCATCAAGTACTCTGTGCAGTAAGCTAAAGCTACATTAAAAAAAAAAATATATATATATATATATATTAGCTCCATGGATAATAAATAATTGATAAAATGGTTTAGGACAACTTTTAAACGTACCATCAATATATAAAACGGCATATTCAGTTAAATATTTCAAATTAGTTTGTGTTGAAAAAGCTATTATATTTTTTTCTGAATTATTAATTAACAAAAATAATTCATCTCGATTTGTTTTGATTTCACCTAAATTTGTTAGAGCCAAATGTAGTTCCTCTAAATTTGTAGGCAACTTTGGAATCATACTTGAACGTGCATAGTGAATATTTTTTCTTATACGCATCGTGTCTGTAGTAGTTAGACTACTTATATCTCCTTCGCGTAATTCTCGGTGTAAAATTTTACATGGCTTTTCAAACGAATCCTCCAAAACTTTACGTCAATCACACCCACCAATATGGCATGCTGATATTATGATACCACTTATATAGGTTGGACCTTATCAGCTGAATCATTTGTGAATGGATGTTTCTTTAACATACAGTGATTTCATGAACAATGAATATAGAAATCAGTGGGAGCAAGCAATGAAAGAAGAGATGAACGCTATGGTTGAGAACAAAACTTGGACTCTAGTGGATAGACCAGAAAGAAGAAAAATAATTAATTGTCGTTGGGTTTACAAAGTCAAGTTTGAAAATGAAAACAATATTTGTCATAAAACTAGATTGGTGGCAAAAGGGTGTGCTCAAAAATTTGGTTTTGATTACACCGAAACATATGCTCCAATTGCAAATATGGTTACAATCAGAACACTATTATCTATAGTTAATCAAACAATCTTTTCCTCATTCAGATGGATGTTAAAACTGCCTTCTTTAATGGAGTGCTTAATGGAGAGGTCTTTATGGAACAAGCTGAAGGATATATACAAGATAAGCCCAAAGTTTGCAGACTAAATAAGTCAATATATGGTCTAAAACAGGCACCTATACTCTTTTTCACGAGAGAAGGGGGCCGTCTTCCGACCGAAACTGGTCACCGCCGCATATCCCCCACCCAAAAACACATCACTTTCAGACTGCGTGGAGAGGATTTCACAGGCAGACGAGCCGACTGGAGCTCATTCTACATGCGCGAAACGGTCCCGTTCTCTCGTGAAAAAGAGTATAGTTATTGGAACCGTCGATTCCATGAATTCATAACTGGCTAGGGGTACCATCAAAGTGAATCAGATAACTGTTTGTACATCAGGTCAAATGATTTATCAACATCATACTTATTACTGTATTTCAACGATATTCTACTTGCAGGAAATGCAGAAAGGATATAAGTAATATAAAACATGCACTCTGTCAGGAATTTAAAATGAAACAGAACAAGATATGAATGCTCCTAGGGATGAAAATAAAAATAATGGTGTGCTTCGACTAGATCAAAGTAACTATATTGATCTTTTACTAAACAAATTTAGTCTGGGTAAGTGTAAGCTAATAAAAACTCCAATTGAAGAAAATGTCAAGATTGTAATTCCAACAATCACAGAGAAAACTAGTAAACCTTACCGAGAGGTAGTTAGATGTCACATGTATCTTATGATACATGCCAGACCGGATTTAAGCTTTGCGGTAAACCTATTAAGCCGTTTCCAATCAAATGAAACTGAATTTCACTGGAACCTATTGAATCGAGTCTTTAGGTACCTTCAAGGGACCAAAGATTGCTGTCTAACGTTTACAAGGGGAAAGAGTTCAGCAGTGCTAGTTGCACTTTGCTGGTAATAGGTAAGAGAGAAAATCAACCACTGGATATGTTACACAAGTGTTTAGAGCAACTGTAACTTGGGTTAGTCGTAAACAGTCTACAGTGGCGATTTCTACCACAGACGCTGAATATGTAGCACCTGCTACTACAATCACTGAGTGCATTTGGATGAGAGTTCTAGTAACCGAGATGGGAATTTTGGACTTGGAAGTGCCATAATTTCCGAAGATAATCAATCTTGCATAACAATAGCCAGGGAATCAAGGAAACATCAACTGCTCAAAGATAATGATGTTAAATACTGCTTCATAAAAGAGGCCGTCACTTCTGGAACTATAACTCTTGAGTATGTGTCAACTTCAAATCAGGTTGCCGATATAATGACCAAAGGACTAGCAGGAAAAAGTTTTAAGGTACTAAAAGAAAAACTAGGTTTAAAATAAGATTACTGTGTGGATTATTTAATTACATATTATATACTAGGTATAACACGGTGCGTCAATACTCGATGTACCGTGTACAGAAATAATCATACACTGATTATTAGTTTTGTATAATCAAGATGGTTTATTGAAATTTAAAAACATATAATACAATTTTTTACATCCGAACCACGTGGCTGGCTTAAAGAAGCGGCCACGGCAGGCGGTACAGGCCTTTAGAGGCGCGACAGATAGTTTTACAATATTTGGTTTTTCATTTACAAACAAGAAATATAATATCGAAGGTGAATGAGCTTATATTAACTTTCTCACGGTCTCTAAAAAGTCGTGAGTTATGTTAATACAACTCGTAGTGACACCTACGCAGGCACACTAGGGAGAATGGTTGATGGCTCTGAAAAGAGCCTTTTTAGTCAGTCGTAATTTTGAATCGACCGTGACCAAAACTGCGTGTAGGGCCGCTGAAATTTTATTTTACAAATATTTATAATGTCTTAGTATAAATTGGTATTTGATTTTCTGATGCTATAGCATTATTAGCTATTAATACCTACTAGTCCTACTATAGTAATAATTAATTTTCAACGTGCCTTGCTCAATAAATATATACCCTCACAATTTTGTTGTCACAGTAATCTGGTACATTGGTAACCATAGTTCACTAATTTGTTTAGAACATTTAAAATATACATCAGTAACATTAAAATAGTTTTATCAAAACCATATAACCGTAATGTAAATCCATTTAAATCTATAAAATTTCTTAATTTTAAAAAAACATAAAAATAACTTTAATTATCTAACCAGAATTGTTCAGAAGATACAATTTCATAGAATATTAAAATAAATATTTTCTTACCAATTGATCTTTATTTCAATTAGGTATACATGGTGTAAAGTGTAATATATTTTTGTATAATACCTATGACTATTGTTATGTTGTAAAAAAATACTTAAACCGCATCTAAATAAGAATAATTTGTTGGTTCTTCATTTTTTTAGTTAGAAACTATCTGCCTACCTATATAAGTATAATAATTAATAGTACTATATTTTTTTAATTCTAAGTTAATATGTTAAGAAAAATATAAGAAAAAGTTTAAAGCTAAAAGTTAGGTAGGTACTTTAATTTTTTTTACTTTTGACCCCCCAAAGTACCATCTAGATTCACTTTCTGATCGAACGAGGTACTGAAGTCAAAAATCGAAGCATTTTTACTGCCCCAAAACGTGATGACAGAGGACAGACAAAAAAAAACACACATCATGGTAAAATCAATACATTCATCGCTCCGCTCAGAATATAAAATTAGAACGTACCCCAATATACGGTTACATGCTTACAGCAAAATAATGACGTCTTCCATTTTAAAAACAGTAAGTAAGAGACAAAAGCTGACAAAGACTGTTTTATTTTATAATATGTGACTTTTGAATATAATATATTAATATACCTACAATTCTTGTAATAGTTTTTATTGTTTTATTAATTATTATTATTATTATATTGTAATACTGAATTCAATTAAGAATATTATTATGTTTAAGTGTTTTAGTGTTAAACTATTTGGTAAGACCTTAGACGTTAAATTATGATTATAGTTTATTATTTTAAATTTTGGAAAATGATAATTAATAATTATTATTACAAAATAAAAATCCGTCTACATTATCTTTTAAACACAAGTGATAACGAACATTGGACTCCTTTAAAATGGCGGCCATTGACTTCAACCATTGACCTATTATAAATGGACTGAGCGTAGAAAGAGAAACCATGGCCAAGAATGAGATAAAAGATGTACTCCTTTTTGGAAGAAAAAATTCTTAAAATACATTTTCTTCTATGCTAAAATGTATGATAAAGAGTGAAACAGTGATAATAGAGACGGTAAAATTGACAAACGGTTCTTCGCAGGAAAAATTTTTCGTATGATCCATTTTCTTATCACAATATTATATTATATTTTGAAATATTAGTATTTTCATATTTCATGCATGATATAATAAACTAGGTATGATTTTAATAGTCGTATTTATGTTTTTTGTTGTGCAAATATGGCGCTAGTCTTTCGCCAATTTTCATTGGTTTAAATATCATCATAGTATCAAGCTTTTTTGGCGGGATTCTGGGGTTTGGAATTTAATCATGATAAAACTATTATCATACCATATATTACAAATATTGAATTTTTGATATTTTGATTTAATAAATATAAAATAAGTACTTCTGCTGTTTAATATTTACCAGTCTAAAATCATTATTTATAATGCCGGTTTGTATTTTCGAAGGCTGTATGAGCGGCAGCAAGAAAAAAAATATAGTTAAGGACAAAAATGTACACTTACATAGGTTCCCTAAAAATATAGACTTGATAAATAAGTGGATAAGTCAAATATCACAGGGTTCATCTATAAAAAATGTAGATTTTGAAAAAGGTTTGTATAATAGGGGATCAGGTAAGTATAAAATACTAAAATGTAGTGTTGATTATACAAATATACTATAATTAGGTAAATAAGAACGTGCATTTAATACTTTGTGGAGTATTTATTCCTTATAAGCGACTTACAGTTTACTTGGTACTAAATTATATACAATTTATAAGATTAACACGTGATATTGACATATTGTAAAATTAACAAAACTTTCATCTGTGAAAAAAACTTTTAATTTTAAACATTCTTTAGCTGTTGTGTGTTCATTGCATTTTGGACCGCAACATATAGTGGAAAAACTCCCTATATTTGATGGTATTACCTCTCCTAAATGTGCAAGGAGATTAAAACATGATGCTATTCCTTTAAGGTATTTGGTATACTATCATTTATCAAATTATTGGTAAGATATTTTTAATTTAAATTTATGTATAGTATAAACAGATATGAATATTCTTCACCGAATAAATGCCCGGATACATTAATTAGTACTCCAAGTGGAACTTTTAAAGTAACTCCATTATTAGATGATAACTTAAGGTGTGTATTCCTTAATATTGTTATGTCAAATTTAGATGACACATCAATAATTTTAATCTCCAGCAAATCAAATGTATCATCACTAAATAAAATAATCCCTTTGGAAGTAAATTGTAAAAAAAATCTATTTGACATAAACTGTAAAGATGTATCAGTTACCGAAGGTATACAATTTTTGTCAGATGAAAGTATTTTATTGCAGTCTCTAGATGACAATACTTCCAAGTAAAATGAATACCTAAAAAAATGTAGTAATTGTTTTATGTACTTAGTTTGTATGTTTTGGGTGTTATTTATACTTAGGTATAAAGAGTGGATTTTTAGATTCTTAAAAGTTTAAAATATGATGCTAATATGTTCTAAAAAAAACCTAAAATATTTTCTTTACTTGTAAGTATGCAAATAATATGATTATTTTTTTCTAAAATGGTTCAATAAAAACAATAAATAATCATTATACACCATTATTTTCGTAACAGATAAATTATATCTATGATACAATTACCACAGATATATGATATATATATAATACTATGTATTTGTGACAATCATGAACTTAGAGTGACAGAATGACCACCAAAAATTTAACTCGAGAAATTAACTATTCATATGAATTTGCAATGAAGAATATTAGAATATATTCTAAAATATGAAAAAAAGGCTAAATATTTTCTAATGTACAAAATATGCTTTAATACTCAAAATAAATTTTTCCCCACAAACTATCTGGTGGATAAATTGTCCACATTTTTCATCCTCGTAAAATTGCATAAAGTCAATTAAAATATGTAAAAACCTAAAGATCCGCTCTCTATTTATAAACATTACATGTATATACATGTGTATGCATTAACTTAATGTATTTGTGTTTTGTTATTTGCATCTAATTATTGATTCATAATTGTTTCTGTTTTAATAAGTTTTTTATGTTTAGATATAAAGGTCAACATGATCATATACACAGTAACCTCAAGGGATATCCCTTCATTAATTTTATATGTTATTCTATTACAAAAATCTATTTTTGTTAATAGATTTTTCATATTGTACATCTTTACTTTTGTGTAATTATAAGTATTGGTATTTATTTATATGTTGATTTTATTTTTCTTCACTATCTTTATTCTAATAAAAATTATACATGCTTGCAGAAATTTATATATTGTTTTTATTTTTCTTCATTATCTTTAATCTAATAAAAATTAAACACACTTGTAGAAAAAAATAACCAAACTATTATTTATTACCATAAATCTATATTTTAGTATGTATTATTCAGTCTTATAATTTTTTATGATCGTCAATTTTAAAATAGTTTTTGAAATAATTGATTGAACATTTCAAATAATATTGATGGTAAAAAAAAATATTTTTACATCGTCTATTATTATACGTTTTAATTTAATATAATATTTAGATTAAGAGATGAGTTAGAGATAATTAAAAAAAAAAAATAAGGAACTTCTCAAAATAAATGGTGATTTGAGAAAATTAGTAGGTAACTGAACAAAATAAATGGATCAATTTGGAGGCATGCAGGTTTGAAAATAAGTTTAAAAACACATTATCAAACATGTTTTCACCACATCAAATTGAAATCATGTTAAATAAAAAAAAAAGTGGCCAAATGGGAACCAGAAGACATTGCATCAGCTATGACTTTACGAAGTTTATCACCTAAGGGATAAATTGGAGTTTCCATTACCAGGTAATATAGGAGTTTCTTGTTTAAATATAATATATGTTAAATGTTAGTGATAAGTAAATACATACAAATTTATTTCTTAGTATATCAATTTATTTTTTAAATCAATAGATTTGTGTATAATAACTTTCCTTAGAATCAAAATATACTATGTTTTAAAACAATGTGTGTAAAATTCTGATTTTAGGTTTATCAACATTGAGACGGTGGGCAGGGAAGTTTAATATAGACAGAAGTATTTTGAAAGATGTTCTTATACTTTTGAAAAATATAGGGAAATCGCTATCAAAAATGGACAGAGTAACCGTCGTATCATTTGATGAGACTTATGTTTCACAAAAATTGTGCTATGATAAAAAAATCGAACAAGTTTTGGGTCCATTTAAGTGTGTACAAGTAATGATCGCTAGAGGTAAGTGGTTTGAAATTTGAGTATTACCATATCAATTATACCTGTATAATAGTTATTTGTTAACATCATAGGACTATTTTCCAAATGGAAGCAACCGTTATACTATGACTATGATTCACCCATGACTCAATTATTACTGTTTGATGTTATAAGTCAGCTTCATTTTTGTGGTTTTGAGGTAGTAGCTGTGGTCAGTGACATGGGCCCTACAAATATTAGGCTTTGGAAAAGTCTGGGAATGACACCAACAAAGACATCATTTTAGTCATCCTATATCTGAAAAACAAATTTTTATGTTTGCTGATGTACCCCACTTAATGAAATTAGTAAGGAATCATTTCATTGGTGGTGGATTTGTTTTGCCAAATAATAAGTACATTGGAAAACAAGTAATATAAGAGGTGGTTAGTCTAAATAAAGGGAATTTAAGCTGTGTACACAAAGTTACTGATCGACATTTAAATGCTATTGGATCACAGCGACAAAATGTAAAATTGGCAATACAAGTTTTATCAAATTCAATGGCAAAAGCAATATCTTATTTAGGTCAAAAACATTTATTACAGTACAATAATTGGAAAGAAGTAAATATATACTAGTTAACTACTAATATTTCTTCTATTTTCTAGAAATTTAAGTTGGACAATTTTTGAATAAAATAAGAATATATGACAAATATTCAGTATATCTTTTTAGAAATATTTATTTAAAATAATGATTATACTGTACTATAAAATATAATAACATCTATCTAATTAATACATGGGCATCAACAGTGATTACACTTTTTAATCATTGGTTTGATTTGTTGAATACTATAGTATGAAAATGAAAATCAAATATTATCTGAAATGAATATGTTGATAGAAAATATGAGGGTTCATTCCAAAGGTAAACAAACTTCAAGTTTAAAGCCATTTCAAAAAGGTAATTATTGAATACATTTGTCCATATTATATACAAACATAAATTAAATATTATATAAAAATAATGAAAACAAAAATTTAAAAAAAATTATAGGAATATTAATAACAAATAAATCACTGAAGCTTATGTTTGAAGATTTGAAAGAAGGTAAATATATACTTACAAGAAGAATAAATCAGGATGTTCTTGAAAATTTATTTAGTGTTTTAAAAAGTATGATGGCATCAGCATATCGCATAACCCCTATTGAGTTCAAGTATTGGTTAGTATTACTAATTATTGTTGAGTAATCAACTAAATAACCTAAAAACAACATGTATTAGTTTACGATGGTATATTTTGGGAAAGTATTATTCTGACACTATAATCACAGAAAATCGAAATACTGACTGTCCTGCTGAGGAATGTTTAGTTGATTGTCTGTCAGCAGTTACTATTAATGAGACTGAAGTTAATTAGTTAATAGTAACAATAATATGGACGAATGTAGACAAATGTATTTCGATGAAGAAATTGCTACATTAGAATCAAATCTTGGATCAACTGAAACTTTTGATATACCTGACGAAAATATAAATTTACTACATCAGTTTGAATCATATGTAAATAAATTTAACTAATATACCTAGTTTGTAGTACTTATGTGTCCAAATGTTCAATTGACCAAATAACTTATAATTTTAAACCTTAATGGTTTTAGATGAATCCAGTTAATGAGTTGACGAATTAGAAAAAGACTGCATTGAATATGTAACAGGTTATGTTGCAAGCAGTGGCGTATTTAGGAATTTCAGGGTAAGGGCAACACATATTTTGCCGCCCCCCCCCCCCCAGTCAAAAAAATAAAAATATTGTTACTAACTATTATTATTTATTAAAACATCTATTAACTAATAACTACTAGGTATACATTATAAATATAAAATTCAAAACATTTTCTTCCTTGATTCAGATAAGTACATAATTCGTTTCATGTAAACGAGGGTTTGAAAACTACAAATTTAATTTTGCATATTTCGACGTTTTTTTTTTCATTTTTAGAGCATTTTTAGCATTATTGGGTTATTTTGTTGGTTTTTAATGCATATTTGTTCAATATAGATATAAAATTCAGCTTATTCAAAATATTATCTAAAGATAAATTATTTTCTTGATGTTAATATTTTACATACATTTTAATATATATTTTGGTATGTTTAGGATGAATAATATTTCCCCAAAACCGCCAAAACATATGAGTGTCAACATCATAGTACCTAGTCAATATTTGAATTTTAAATTTTCTTTTAAATAAATAATAATGATTTCTCATTTATAAATTACAATTCGTTTAAAAAAAAGTCTATGGCATTTTTAAGGTAATTTTTGTGGTAAAATGCATTTTTTTTTTAGGGCATTTTTGGCTATATTTTAAAGCATATTATTTGTATGGTTTTAAGTGCATTTAAATCCGGGCCCTAATATTAAGTATAATTTATTATTATGTGTTTAAATAATAATTTGTATTGATATTTGATAATTAATAATTAATTTAGCTGTTTGAATAGACTAAAAACATATTTTTTTTAAGTGGATCTTTTTAAAATGAATACATTAATGTGTTACATACTTGCATAGTTGCATGTAAGAATATTAGAAGAACAAATTTAAAAATGAATTAAAAATATTTGGCAGCCTGTTTGCTATTAAAAATATTTATAGATATTAGTTTCTAGTTTTTATAAAGTACTATAAATACTATGTATATAGTAAGTACTAACTGTGATAGCGTTGGATTGCGCACTTTGCGAAAAAAATTTATTTATTTTGGCTGTTTTTTTTATGACAGAAGCATACTTTTCAGCCTTTACTGCGGCCTTCCTCTTATACCGCTAAGTCTTGATCGGATAGGACCCATGACTTCAAAGAAATATTTTTAGTGGGTAATAAATTGCCCGCAATAGACCGTATACGATCTATATGAGACCAAACTACCAAAGGCACTCCGAGATTGGGTACCTACTAGTTCTCCCGGAGTGTGATAAGAAATGTGATAAAACTTATACCAAGGGGGATACCAGGTATCTAGCAGTGACACTAATACGAAATAAGTTACGACAGTGATGCCATGCTAGCGGCACTCGTCGCTACCATAGACATATAATAGAATAGACCGCGAATAACACATATACCATGTAGAAATTATAGAAGCCAACATATGTGCGAGTGAGAAAGACTCTAAGGAGGTTTTCTCATGGAAAAAAATCTGTTTATTCCATGAAATAATGGTGATAGTGATATCAGTAATATTATAATTTGCTTACCATAATAATAAACAATAACAATTTGTTGATGAACTTTCTATGAATGCCGCTCGTCCGCTTCGTATGAGAAATTGAGAACAGCGAGTTTTTTAGTTGCCTATTAAGCATTTTTGATTTGATTGTTTTGATAAAATGGTTCAAAAATGTTATAGTTGTGGTTCTGCTAAAACAGAAAATGTCAAACTTCACGGGTAAAATTTTTTTATTCATAATACAGAATGATTCTTTTATCAAAAATGTAATCACCTTGTATATAATACAGAGTGTAACAGGAAGAGTTACACCTTGTATACTTTGGAACATTTCATGCATTTTTTAAAATTTTTACAGATTTCCTAAAAATATAAATCTTAGGGAAAAATGGATTGCTCAAATAAAAAAAGATGTTCCTATTATCATAACTCAGTATACTAGGCTCTGTAGCAAACACTTTACATTATGATGATTACCTACTATCAATCATCATTTGGAAATGATATATTGAAACCAGGTGCTGTACCATCTAAGTTCTTCTGTTCAAGAAAATCATTACTCCCAGGTATTAAAAAAAAATTTAAATAATACATTATTATTAGGTATAACTTAATGAAATGCATTTTTTTAATCTCCAACAGAATTCGACAATTTTGAAAATCTTATATTAGAAGAAGAAATGGTAGTAAATGGTTAGTATACATTACATAAATTTGATAAATTAAAACTTTTTCATATCTATTTAATATTTATTATATGTTTATTATAAAAGATGAAAACAATTCTGCAAAAAGTTTATCAGATAAACCTGTTGCTACAGTATTTGACAATCTTGAAAATCTCATGTTAGAAGAAGAAATAGCAGTAAATGGTTAGTATATAATTATTATAACACAAATTAAAACTTTTCCATATCTATTGTTTATATGTTTATTATAGAAGATGAAAAAAATTCTACATTAATTAATATTAATAAATATTTTATATCATTAACAAATCATTTTCTCGAACAAGAACCCTTCAATAATCAGCTCCTACAACTGTTAAAACTAATCATGCATATTTATATTACACTAAGACTTCATCATATTAATTCATCAACAAATTCAATAGATCAGAAAATTAGAACATTCTACACAAAACTAATACTCTTTAAACATCAATAAATCATAAATATATAAAAATAATATATTGTGTTACTTTTTTTTTGTTATTATACCATTTGTACAATACATGTATTATAATATATTAATTGTAAGTTGTAATAATTTGTATATTTTATACAATAAATTATAAATATTTTAATTTTGAAACTTGTAAATTATGTCTAAGAACAATTTTATATCCTGCCCACATCGTGATCTTGCCGTATAATTTAATTCAACTGGAAAAAATAATAGTTTTATTAACTTATCCATGAGAAAACCTTTTATGGTTCTTTCTCTCTCGCACATATCATGGCTTTGCAGTTCTCTTTCTATTCGCGGTCTATTCTATTATATGTCTATGCAATACACGGTCTTAGATTAATGGAACAATTTATATTATTGAAGTTTTATTCTGCGGTTTTATAATCAGCTGAGCGCACTTATTTACTCGTTATCATGTATAATTTAATTTGATCTGCAGTAAACCCTGAATTATATTATTGAGATTATAGACCATTTCTATTTATAATAATTTCTAGGTAAACAATAAATAGATAAAGTGCATATATATATATACATTACCAAAACCACGGATAGAACTTGTTTATAAAATTCAGTTTTATAAAAATCAGTAATGTTGATTGTTGAGTTATGACAAGATATAATTAATTATAAGTTAAGGAGTAATAAGTTATGATAGTGTATAGGTAGTTGTATTTTGTTGACTACATTTTAAAGTTTATTGTTTTCATATATTTATACCTGTTTGAAGTGTTTATTCAGTTGTTTATTAGTATTCAACTACCACTCACTATGGGTAGAAATAGTAAAATTAAGGAAGACTGGATGATAAAAAAAGATTGTAATGGTCACCAAATTAATCAATGGGCTGACTGTAAATCTGCCCATGAGATATTTTGTAAGATATGTTCAATAACAATTAATGTTACCTTAAAAGGTTTTCAAGCCCTTAATCAACATTCCAACACTAGTAAACACAAACAAAATTCTAAAACTAAGCTTGCATTAAATCAATTGCGCCTTACTACTGCTACAACATCTGATGACCGACAGCGAGAAGCTACAGTAAAATCTACTGTGAAGTTATTTAATACTAACGATTGTGCTAAAAAAGCTGAATTGATATGGGTTATAAGTATGATCACCAGTAACTTTTCAGCATCATCATGCACTGATATTGCTTCCATTTTTAATTCAATGTTTCCTGAAGTGTTCCTAATGGTTTTAGTTTAAAGCCGCACAAAATTTCGGTATGTATATGTATTATTTATTATGAACTCTATTTTAAAATACTTTAATTAATTTAAAACATGTGTTTTAAACTCAATTGTACCTGGCTGTGATATGAAAATTATTTATATAATTTAAGGTTGGCACTTGGCCGTTTATTCAGCATAATTTAATTACCAGTTAATTAACTATGAACATAATTTTTTTACTTTTGATTTAGTACACCTGTAGGTTTAAATTATCGTAGTATAATTTTTTTTAACAGGTATCTATTGACTGATGCTTTACAGCCATATTTCCAAAAACAACTTCACAATAAAATAACAGGTCAGTACTATACATTATAATTTGATGAAATAACTAACTCAACTGGATCAAAAGAATTGGAAATTGCAGTACGTTACTGGTCTGAAAGTCAAGGATTGATAGTGCATCATCATCTACAATCGTTTTTCATTGGAAAAGCCACAGGTGAAGATCTGTTTGAAAAATTAAAAGAAGCTCTTGATAATACTCATTTACCATTAAATAAGCTTATTCATCTTGGAAGTGATGGACCAAATGTAAATAAGAAGGTTTTTAGACTGATGAATGAAGAATGAAACCAAAAGCTACTAAATAATGGATTCTGCAATATTCATTTATTGCATAATGCTTTCTGCAAAGGTATTTCAGTTTTGGGCGAGGAAGTGTCTGATCTTATTATATTAGTTCACAACTTTTTTAATGGATGGCCTTCAAGATGGGATGATTTTGAACAAATTCAGAGGGATAAAGAAATGCCAAATTTGCATTTTATTAAACATTGTCCATCTAGATGGCTTACTATCGAAAATGCTGCGTCTCGACTAATACAACAATGGGATGCAGTAGTTCATTACTTCTAGAAATTTGTTCCCCAAAAACGTTCTATATTAATGAAATCTCTAAGCTACAAAAGAATTGCACTTCTCATAAAAATTGATACAATGAAAGCCCAACTTTTATTTGTATGTTCAAGTGCCAAAATATTTACAAGATTCACTGGAACATTTCAAAAACAAGAACCTTTAATTCATTTAATGTATGATGAAGTCAGACTACTTCTACTTACTTTACTTGGCCGTATTTGTAAACAAACCAGCATTTCAAATCAACTAGCTAATAACTGAAAATATTCTAAATGATGAACATCTTTTACCGTTGACTGAAATAATATTGGGACATGGTGTTGATAAAATATTGTTGAATGTTAGCGAAAGATCTCGATTAGAATTTTCTAAAAATGTATAAAATCATTTTATTTCCGCGTGCAAGCACATTTTTACTAAAGCTCCACTATCTGGGAGTGTTGTAAAATATTTTCGATGTCTTCAACCACTTAAACGGAAATCCAAAACAAGTGTGTCAGACATTGTGTCTCTTGCCAAAGCATTGCCATTCGACAATTGTATTGAGTATGACAAACTAGTTGATGAATGGAAACTACTTCAATTACAAGAAGACCCATCTGAATACAATCTATTGATACATACTGGAATGATTGTTTAATAAAAGCAAATATGGGATCTTCAATGTTATCAAAAGTTATTCATGCTGCTTTGTCTGTTTCACATGGGAATTCAGATGTCGAACGTACATTTTCAGCATCTGGTTTATACTTAACTGATGATCGTGCTAGTATGTCGGAACAGACATTAAACGCTGTACTCACTGTTAAAGATGCTTTGAAACTTTACAATAATACACCTTATTTTGTACCTTTAACTAAGGAACTTCTCGTTTTGGCTCAAAGTGCTTATTCAAGGTAAAGTATTTAAAGCTCTAAAATTAATATAATACCATGTATATAACCTTTATTATGTTATACAGGTATCAGCATTATTTAGATAAAAAGAAAAAGAACAAGAATTGAAAATTGAAAATGAACACAAAAAAAAAAGATGTTGAAGACAAAAAATGTGCAATGGAGAAATTGGAAAAACAAAAAAAAGATATTGAAAATTGTGAAACTCAACTCAAACTAAAAAGAACATGATAAAGGCAAAATGGCAAAAAAACTTTTTATAGAAGCGAATAAACGCCTCAAAAGTGCAGTTGAAGCTAAAAACTTTGAAGAAGTAGAGTTGGCTTATGCAATGCTAGCAGGAGTTTCTCAAGTCGAGAAAGAGAAAGATCTTGAAAAAAAGGAAACAGATGAGTTGCAACAAAAATTAATGAAGCTACACAAAAATCTAGTCAAGTAGCCTATTATTTTAAAATATTATTTGTTTTTATATTTTAGTTAGGTACTGTAATATGTTAAATTTTTTATAAAGTACTGAATTACTTTTAATTAATGTTATTAAGTTACTTAATTTGTTGAATTCAACAGTATTAATTTTAGTGTAGTTATAATATCTACATAATAATCATAATAATATGCGATAATTTTATTTTACTTTGAAGTTCCTCCAATGATCTATTTCTTTGTAATATTTGGACTGATTAAAAATAGGCAGTTTATTTTAATTTTATATTTGTTAATTAATTAGATAATGCCTATAATGTTATATAATGTTAAAAGTATGTAAATTTTTTTATTCAAGTTGGAAAAGTTTTTATCATATTAGTATATAATTATTATTTTATGTGAATTTTGTTAATCTTTAATTAATTAAATTAAATAGTAACAATACCAAAGGGATATTCAATAATATATTTAATCAGAATGTGTACTTATGCATAGCTAGTAAGTTATTAAAAAAAGATTAAATTGCAACATTAAAGGCTAAAATTTGTTGAATTAAAAATATATTAGTTAAGTATTAAAGAAAGCACATTTCAAGTTTCTGTGCTATAAATAAGAAATTTAATTAATGTTAAAACTCCAACTTTTGGTCACTTTTAGTACCACATTTAGTCACTTAGTCACTTTATTATTAGTTTTTAGTACTTCCAGCCCTGTATATTGGATTTTAAAAGACGTATTTGAAACTAAAAAGATCAAAATATAATAATATTTTGTAGATACTTAACTTGGAAATGTAAAATTATAAAATACTAATTAAATGCATGAAAATAAATGTTATAGATGTTACACAAAAGATTTTATCTGTGCCGTCGCGTGAACCCGGCAAATCGGACATTTGCCGGGGCCTCGCTGTTTTCTTTATTATTTAGGGCCTCGCTCTTTTAACCATATTTTTTGTAAACTATAATATATTTAAAATCTAATATAATAATTTATTAAACAATATTTGTTATAATAATAATAATAATAATAATATTATGATATTTAATTGTAATAAAATCAATAATATTAGTAATATTAGTTACTAAACAGTGTAAAATAAAAATATTTAATAGTTTTTAGAAATGAATTCTTAAATATTTAATTTGTATGTAAAAATAAAAGTATAACATTTAATTTGAATTGATTAGTAAACAATTTATTAAACGTGATTGTGGTCAGTTTTAAAGATTTTGCCAGGGCCTCGCAAAACCTAACGATGGCGCTGGATTTTATGGCATAAACTTAAATCATACTACAATTTCAGTAGGTATTCATTAATATTTCTACACTTGATTTAGTGAAGAACAAGTTTATTTTTTTTTTAAATAAGTTATTATTTAAATATCGATAAAAACTACTTTACTTGTATTATTAGGAAACAAGCATTTTTTGATATTGTTTAATTGCCTGGACAAAGAAGATTTATGTTCATTTTGCAATATTTTATCATTGTTACATTTATTGATAGAAATATTACATATAGGAGACATATCATTGGGTTGAACTTTCCACTTTCCACTTGGACTATTTATAATAATGTTTATGTTCTCTATAATAATATTTTTCTTATTAGTGAAAAATAAAGTACCAAATAAATAAATTATATTAACTCATTTATAATCAAAAATATATATACCTTCTATAATAGATACTTTATTTGAAGAGAATTCCTTGTTTTTATCAACATTGTCAATAGTATTATAACTTGGACCTATTATTAATTACAAAACATTAATAATAATATAAATATAATTTTATCAAACTTAGGTTTTAAAAATAAGTTTCTTACTTAAAAACATTTTGGACTATACAATTTATCTTTATCACTGTCATCAAAATCACCATCACTAGAATCTTTAAAATAAAAACTTAGATATTACACTTATTTTTGAACTTATAATTTTATTAATACTATTACATTATATACCTACCAGAAAATTCAGGTGCAGAACTATAGTCAGGATCATTAATTGGAGGTTTCTTTAATTTTTGATAATTCTTTTTATGTTTAGTTTTAAATTTGAATTTAACATCCTCCGTTATAATCAGAAGTACTTTTCGCTTTTAATGCTTTACATCTGGCTTCATTATAAGAAGCTAGAACATGATAAGACAATAGAGTTTAATTTAACATTAATTGTAATGGTGGCTTTTAATAAAATTACATAATTACTTATAGGATTTTCTGTTAACAATCTTGCTTTAAAATATTCATAGTCAATTTTATTTGGTTTTTGTTTTGATTCAATCAATTTACTGGTATTCTTATTTTTTTTTTGGCCAAGCACAATAGCCATGTTTCCACCATGATTTTGGAATAGCCGACACTGAATTGTCTTGGATAAAATGTACAACAAACCACATACTTCTAAAAATTTAAATTAATAAAAATCACAAATGAATTAGTTCGAGTACTTAAATATTTTCTACAGAAAGTATGTAACTACATTTATAAAATATATATTATACCTATCAATCAACAATTATGCATTTATGAAGTATTTTTTTGTTGCTTTAAGAATTATAATGGAAAAATATATTATACAGTTATATACACATTTGGTTTAACTTCAGGCTTAACATTCTGAATTTAATAATGGAAATGTAATTTGCTGGTTTTCAAAAGTAAATAACATTATTTTTTTTATGAATATCCGTTATTTTCCAACATTTTAAATTATTAGATAAATTGCTCACAATGTAAATATCTAATTTTTCTGAATTAATTGGTCTGTCATAAAATGATTCTTTATTTTTATAATAATATCCAATTATAATAGGTTCCTTAGATAAAATACAATGTGCAATATTAATTATTTTAACTACTTCCATAGCCTTAGTTAGTACATATATGTCTGATGAATTTCGTATATTTATAATCATTTTAGTATTTAATGTGATTTTAAAATATTGCGGACCACTGGCAGTTTCCAATAAAGGTCCATTATTATGCTCATAATTAAAAATAATGCTTTTATTGTGTTGTTCACTTATAGATTCCATAATGAGATTTTGTATCTGTTCATCATATCGCCGAATCACTTGTTCAAGTGGCTTGTGATGTTTCCTTACCATTTTTTTTAAAACTTCCATATGATTTTCAAAAGAAAAACAACAACAAAAATCAAGAGGGCCAAATTGGCTATAATCTTTAGATATGTGTATCAAACCATGAACATTATGAGATATATATTTTGAACCATAAATGTCTTCAAATTTTTTAACAAAATGCTTTAAAAGTTTATCGGAATAATTCAATAATTTGTCATTAATATTTGGACTCAATAAATAGTCAATGCAATATTCAAAACCATAAAATGATCATACACTTTATCATTAAGTACATTTTTCAAAGCAAGTGGTCCAGTATATAGCAAGAACTGACGAAGCTCAGTAGCCTTCCAATGACCAACATCTTGAATTAGTCTTGGTTTTCGTACAAAATCACTAGTTATTGCAGATTTGAGACACATTAAATTTGTACTAATTTTTTTAATTTTCCAACTTGGTAAACGTACAGTCAAAGGACCTTTGTGCAACCAAAAATGAATAAGTTTCCTCATAACTCCTAATGCCACTCTAGGTGCATATAATCTAAGGGAAATGACTTTACCATATCAAAATCCGGAATGCGTATCAAGTCTGATAATGAATCACCTACATGGTGTTCTTCTTGATTTTTGTTAAAATAATCTTCATGTGTTCTTTCTCTAGAATTACTATCTTTAAATGGGAAACAAGTACTGCCAATATGTTCACCCTCTGCGAAACACCTGGTGCAGGAAAAATATCCAGTATGCCCTTTGGTTTTCATAATAAAAGATTTTGCTGAAGCATCAGCACAAATTATGTATTTCATAGTAAAAATATAGGGAAACGTGCCTTATTAAATTAAATTTAATGTGTCCTGTTTTGTCATTGTATTGTAATTTGTAGTAACTAATAATCATGACAAAATAATTATGTATATTTTGTTATACAAGTTATGCTGTTATGCCAGCGGTTCCCAACCTTTTATAAACGTGCAGTAGCGTGCCCAAGGGGGGGGGAGGTTAGGGGTTATATCCCCCCATTGACTTTTTTTTGTTGACTTCAACTTATTAGATATTAGTATATTACCATAGACATTTATAAACATTTATATATTCTATTGGACAAGCAAGATTAAACGGCTTAGCTCTGATGAACATTCATCGAGACATTAAAATAAATACTGATGAAGCCATTAATGAGATGAGTACAAAATCTAGGCGGTTAAATTTTTGTTTTGAATAATTAAGTTGTTTTTAAGAATTCTTTTTCTTTTGTATATTAAATATTTTAATAAAGGTTATAAATGTTTTTAGTTTAATTTTGTCATTTTATTTAAACAATAGTGAATAGTGTGTGGCTATTTAAATTAATTCTAATTGTAGAATGATACTCATTATGCATGAATGAACATATAATGTTTATCAATTTTTGTATTTGGATAACCATAATTAATTTAAAAGTACTTTTACCAAAAAATTTATAAAATATATCCCCCCCATTGAAATTTCACGGGCACGCCACTGTAAACGTGACCCTAATATTTTTAATTTAACTTTTGGTGACCCCCCCCCCCCCCCCCCATTAAAAAAAATCATAATTTCGCGACCCTCCATAAAAACCTCTGCGACCCTAATTTGGGTCGAGACCCGAGGTTGGGAATCGCTGTGTTATGGTAATAATTTAAATAATTTAATATTTAAATTTAATATCAACTATACTGATAAAGTATTAACCAAAGGAATGGTATTAAACATTGTAACCGGTATCTTGGTTGGTTATGTGATAATGGTATTGTGATAAGGGAAACTGCTCCGAGGGTGCTGTCTCCAGACGCTCGTGTCTTGGTATAAGCTTTATCACATTTCTTGTCACATTCCGGGAGGCGAAATTTTAAAACATGTCACGGCGCATTTACCATCCGACTATCTTATCACATACAAGATATATGATAACAAGTTGACATTGATAACAAATTTGAATTTTGTTAATTACATTGAAAATGGGTGGTATGGTTCAATTCTAAAGCAACCTCAATCCATATCAGTAAATACTGAAAACGAAATAAAACAAAATATTAATATAAATTGTGTTCAAGATACAATAGCCAATGATGTTACAATGGAAGAAAATGACAACATGGAAAACAATGAAAGTGAAACTGCTAGTAATGGTCTACAAATGTTTGATGAGATGGTACAAAAAATGAGAGACGTAATAAAATCAGATGAAACTTACTTTACACCTGGAATTAAAGCAATGAGTAATTCATTTAAGAAAAATGTAAAGACACATGCTAGTCTACTATCAGCTATGATGACATTTGGTAAATATTCTGGTCTTGATCCAACTTCCAAGAAACTTAAATTGGTTGGAAACAAGCACATTGGTACACAACCTACAGCAAGATCCAGACGTACAACTGAAATTAAAGGAAGAAAAAATTTAGCTGCAGGAAAGGTTCCTAAGTGGAAACGCATTCCAGAACACAGCTATGGGAGCCAACCTAATTCTAGTGTTCTGCCACATACCCCAAAACCAAAAATGCCACACAATTTATCTTATTGTGTTGAGCAAAACAAAAGATTAGGAGCGACACATAGTGCTAAATAATTAGTTCCCATTATACCTATTATTTATTTTTGACAAAACGTATTGACACATTACTTATATTATTACACTAAATTTTTTACATATTATATTATTATACTGAATTTTTGAAATATTATAATATTAAACTAAGCTTTTTACTTATATGCCAAATTACATGTATTGACACATTAGGTCACTAACTTATATTTAATATTTATATACCATTAATTTTTTATATCTAACAATTATTGTATTTTATTATTTTATTTTTAAATTTTTAAACCTAACCTTTTTTACGAACTATGTCAAAATCACGAAAATTTGCAAGTAATTTTTTTGGTTTGTGCTAATTTAATCTATAGCATTAAATTACTGTGACTGTAATTAATATGTAATAACTAGCTTTAAATTTTAATTTTACTATTTATATATAAAAAATATATTTATATTTACCTTTATATTATTTTAACATTTTTATAATAATATGTGTAAAAGTATTTTGTTAATTCAATCCCTTAAATAACTGTTATATTTTGAATATTATTATAAATTATTATAGGTTTTACTTACTTTTAAATGCTTTAATTGCTATAATATTATTTAGCCATGACTGACAGAGTACTACAGACTGACACTAAACTGACTAAACTACCAATGTCTAATTGTCTATAATGACTAAAGACCAAAATCAAATAAATAATAATGAATAATAGTAGAACAGCACTTAAAATATATTCATTTGTACCTATTACACAATCGTGTAATCGTGATATTAAATAATTAAATAATAGTGAATAGTTTATAAATAGCACCCCGTATTTATATAGAATTTAATTAAATAAATCCACGCTAAAGATATTCGTGGAAATGTTAACGTTCCGTGTAGGTACATATTTATAGACATCAAATTTAATTTTTACCTATATAATACATATTAATTATTAAGTGATTAATAATATTAATATATTGTTATTATTAATTGTATTGTAATAACTAATAATTGTAAAGGGAAAATAAAATTATTAATTAACAATAATTAGCAGTATTAGCACTGTAATTAACAAAATTCAAATTTGTTATCAATGTCAACTTGTTATCATATATCTTGTATGTGATAAGATAGTCGGATGGTAAATGCGCCGTGACATGTTTTAAAATTTCGCTTCCGGGAGAACTAGTAGGTACCCGGAAACGCTGTCCCATGGGTCAGTGTTGCCAGGTGTGTGGGAAATTCCCACGGCGCGGGTAAATTCTATCGGGGCTGGTACAGATTTCCCGATTTTGATAACAGCAGATATCATCAAAATCAAAATTCGGGAGATCAGTTTAGCCAACATTGAAAAAATAAAATTCCCGCATAAGATATTGCTTTTTTTTACCCGACCAACTTTGCCAACATAAAAATACTAAAATCCTTTTTATTCGCCTTTAAAATATCTAAAAACCTAACTACCGCTTATCAATTATAACTAATGGTTATCAATATACTAACTACAAATTACAAAATAAATGGTATAATAAGGCATATTAAATATTATAATTGCTTTAATTGTATAAGTATATAAAATTTGTTAGATTTGTTTGTATACATTGATTATGATCACATGCTACATCACTTTCTTTAGCAGATGGTACTTTAAGGGATTTAATATCTGAAAAATATCGAGTTCTAATGGTCCAAGTGCTGAACAAATTGGAAATATCAAATGTATTCTCTCCTTTATATTTTTTACTGTTTCTACAATAAATATATTTATTTATTTATTATATTATACAGTTTGCTAGAAAAAACATACTTAATATACAGCACTAAACACATTACCTTTCTTTTGCTACAATGATAATAAAATAATTAATTGATATAGTGAATTTCTTTTGTGTTTAATAAACAGAATAATCAAAATAATACAGTAATTTAAAAAACAAATCCAAATTCTTGCAATATTCCTACACTATACTGTACTTAACTATAATAGTATAATGACACATTGGCACTAAACTTTTTTTTCAAGGGATTCTGAGCTGAGCAGATACATTTTATGCATTATTTTTTTCAAAAACAAAAAAGATTACTTAATTATATAATTTAATTTATTTTAACATATACCACACATTTAAATTTTATAACACTATACCAAATTTTTTAAATTCTAAGTTCTCAATAGATAATATATGCATTGTAGGTACAATGTTTTAATAATGTTACCTATATGGCTAAAAGGCTGTTTTATTTTATGTAAATAAGGAAATATTTAAATACAGACTTCAAATAACAACTTTAAAAATGATGTACAAATTAAAGTATATTTAATTTTAGTTTTATAACATGATGATCCTTTATGATTGAATTATAGGTACTTTTTACTTTTGTTTGATCAATATAAATTAAATTATTGTTTTTAGTAATTACTTAATAAACTAACTAATAAATAAATAAAATACTTGTTAATTTTTAAAAATTAAAAAATATATTTTATAAGTATTTAAAAATAATAATTTATCTATTATAAAAATAACATGTGGGGCTATGTTATATTTTTTATATTTGGTTTATTTGGGTTGGACCATTTTTAGAGAGGACTAAAGCCTTCCCTCGCCACCCCTTAGTACAGTGCTTGAGAATTATAGAATGTAATCATAAGCTATTGAAAATTAAGTTCGATTAAAATAAACATTAAGTTTATGAGTAATGAAACATATACCTCAACACACAACAACATTTTAGAATAAACATTTATCATGTTAAATTAATTTTTACCATACTGTGTGATGAAAAGAACGTCTAATGCCAAATTCATTGGCGCAACTAGACCAATATTTTTTGGGGTGCACAAATAGTGAAAAGCTCACTGACCCGTAGGGGCAAAGCCCTCACACCACCACACCATTCATCCCATTAGTTTTCATATTACATTTATAAAAAAAAAATAACTGCTAATGTAAAATATATACAACATACATACTTTGTTTTTATAGTGGTACCTAATACAATTTATAGGTTAACAAAATTAAATGATCAAAATGAGAACTAAATATTTTAACATGATTTTGCTTGAATGAAAATTATATTTATTTGAAATTTGTTCACTTTTCAAACTATTTGTTATATATCGCTCAATATTTAATATTTATGAATTGGTAACAATCTTTGTTGTAGCCCTTGAAAGAATAGAGTGACACAAATCAAAATATAAAATATATCTTTCATAAGTATTCGAGTATTTATTCCAAACACTTTTCAAAAGTAGTTTACACAAGACTACATGGATGTGTTAAACTGTGTAGCTATGTCTACAGTTAATATTGTAGACAATGTTTTTATTAGATGAATAAAATTGGTAGATATAATTATTTTTAATTTAATTCAAATAAAAATTTCATGATCTCCACGAATATATATTAACCATTATAATAAAATATATCCGCACATTTCACCATGTCCTCAAAAAACTTCCAGTCGATCCTAGGTCCTGCCGATTTATTAATTTGAAAAAGTAAACATTTTTTTTATCAAACATTTGAATTTTTAAAAGGATTAGGTAGGTACTCCAAATAATTTAATATTTACTACGAGTTAATTAGTAAATGATAACTTTTTTCCATTTAATAATAATCATTTTCACATTGCTTGTTTAATTGCGTGTATGTTCTATGTAGTATTGTAGTTTATGTAACACTGAAATAGATTTAAAATTAAAAAGAATAGGTCAGCATTGCGGTGTAGAAAGTTTGTCCATCGTCCCTTCGGTCCTCGGACAGGATAGTGTAGTCTTACAGTATTCGATTTGAATGCAATGATTACATTCGATAAAAAAACGATTCTGAGCGGACGAAAGAATATTTTATTTTATTTGATATTTAAATATTATTCGTTTCTATGGTGATAAATAAAGATTTTTTTCAAAGCAAAATTGAAATCCAGTTCTTTTGTAATTTTTCAGTGGTTTTTTACTGTGGCGTTAAATAAGAGAGAATCAAAAAATTACTTTCTTTAAGTACCACCTGGATCCAATTTGCTAAAAAAAAGATACTACCTATATAATATGTGGAAATCGAAGCACTACTTCTGGTAGACATTTTTCTAACAGGATAAAAAGAAAACATTATTGTAATACCAAAATTAAGTCAAAATGTTGAAAAGTTTTTAAGATATATAAACAAATGAGCGATAGGTTAGTTTTGATAAAAAAAGTTAATTGCCTATAATTTAAAAATAAAAAAGTTAGACCAACTATTTAAAGGGTATTTTTTCATCATTTTTGGTATACTTTCATATGACGATGGCCAGTAACTTTCCCCCTTTTTGGGAGTGCACATTTTAAACTTGGACAGGGGACTTCTGCACCCCCCTCGTTCAGCCACATAAACTGAACACTCATCTCCAAAAAATTATAAATTAATATATTTTAGTAACTAGAAAAAAGCGGGTAAGTGGATGTCGCTCTGCTGTACATTAGTGGGTGGGGTGGACCTCTGACTAGGGTAGGTTAAATTTGAATGCAATAATAGGTATCATTGTATACGAAAAACGATTCTGAACGGAGATGATTTGTCAATCTAGGATATATTATATTTAAATATTGTCATATATTCTATTTTGAAACAAATATTTTAGGACGCATTTTGCATAAGGCATAGTTAATCAATTTTTCCAAAAACATTGCATGTAGTTATCATAATTTATAATACCTTATATCATACATATACATATAACATATACCTGGTTTGAGGATAAATCGTTATCGTTACGCTATTTCGTAAAAATTTAAAATTCAAAAGCACTTAAAATTTTTCCTTTAATGATGCTTCGAGTTTTCTCTATAGCTACTTGAAGAAAAACTTATAGAAAACTTAGTGTTGTATTTTTAATCCTTAGTTATAAACGCAAAAAAATTTATAATTTTTCAACTTCAAAATTACTTGCAAATTTTCGCATTTTCGCAGATTTCGTAAAAATTTCAACTATAAACGCTTATAAAAAAAAATTGTCTCTAATGATTTTTAATTTTTTTTAGCTACAATAAGAATAACTCATGAGGAACCTTGTTTTAAATTTTCAAGTTTTTTTGGTCATCCAAAATTTTTTTACTGACCCTTCAAAAAAAAATTATCATAAAAATCGAAAATTTCAGTGGTCTATAAATAACTCAAAAAAAGTCAAAGCATTTTGAAAATTAAACTGTATATAGATAATACTAACATAAACATTTGGTGAAAATTTCAAGTATTTCAAGTGGTTAGTTTTTGAATTGCAACCATATAAGTAAACCGATTTGGTCGAAAAATGGTTTTGCTCATTTTTTTTTTGTTTTTCTCCATTTTTTTGAAAATTGTTGGAAAATGTTAACTTTTGACCATTATAATGCACCAAGGATGTTCACTTTTACATTGGAAACCACCCCCAAAGTTTGAAATTGAAGGATTATTTCGACTAGCTTTGCTGTACATAGACTTTACCCCCACTTTTTGTGTGTACATTTATAAAGGGGTAGCCTACTGAAATAATGCAAAAATGCAGTAAATAATATATAGGTATTTATTTATGAAAATTATATTTTCCAAGTTAAAAAATCTGTAGTGTCTTTGGGGTGGTGGTGGCTTTGCCCCCCATGGCTTAGGTTTCATACTGCATAGAGGTAGGTGGGTGGATATAAATTAATGTCCATTGCCACACCTAAAAAAAATTAGTTCGGTGCCACTGCACACTATGATAATTTTTGAAAGTTAGTGGAAATTGCATTTTAATATTCACATATTATTATATTTATTAGTTTATTGCACGATTACATCACAAAACTATTACCTTCCCTGAATATTATAAAACGTATTTAACAGTAGATAGGCACCTATGTTAATCTTAATCCAACAACGTAACTGTAGTTTGTTTTGTTGATTCTCGATCATTCTATTCTCAGTGTCTATGTTTGAGGTCTATTTTACATACCTTACTACCTAGCCACCTAGGTACCTACTAATTTAATTCTAATAACGAATTTTTATTTTTTATTATACGTACGATAGGTACATTAATTTATTTTAATGTTTAATATGTACCTAATAAAATACATAAACTGAGTAGGTATCAAAAACTCAAAAGTAAAATATTTGTTGCATTCTAGTTGCGTACTTGCGTTCTAAATATAACCACGAAAAAAGAATGAATACTGAATAGTAATTAAATTATTCCACAATACAATTATTATTAATTATTATTTATGCTCATACTGCTATACTAGGTATTGAAATGTTGAATTATGGTAATTAGAATATATAATTAGTGTTTAATTCTAATTTGTAAAGCAATAATAATATACTTATTATAGATCACAGGACACAGCCACACAGGGTTATTACTTATTGGTTAACTTAATTTAATCTAACACTGATAACTAGTAGCTACTTAATCCAATTAATACATAGTAGGTACTTAAGAACAACTAAATTTTTATTTAGATAAGTACATCAATAAATGTCTGCTGAATAATAAGTAGCAAATAAAGTTTTGAAAAAACAGAAGTTTGTACTGTTGTCTGTTACAGGATCATTCTTAAGTGGTACAAAAATCTCAAATTTGAGATATGGTTTTCAAGCATATTTAAAAATTCAAAAATCAGAATTTGAATAAATGTATACAAATTAGGTGAGCATGTTTAAAAAATCACTCTGTATAGGTTGTATATTATTTTATTATACTAAATATTAGTTTAGAATATCTTCTATTTCTGTTGTGTTCTTCAATCCATTATAGTTACATTTTTTTTTTATCGATCAAAAGACATCGGTTACAATGGCCATGAGTCGTAAACGTTACATTGCAGATTACATTTTTTTTTTTTAAGTATCTAAAATAGTTACATTTTTATAATGGGATTCTTAAACACAATTGTTGATGTTAAGATAATTAGATGCTTATTTTATAAGTACTTATTTATTATAAATTCATGTTAGACAACAAGTTAGGATAACTATTCCAGTTATTTAACAATTAAGGACTAGTTGAACTTAATATTTTGTTCAAAAATTCAGTATTATTAATTTATTTTCCAAAATATATGGATAATACATAATAATAAACACATTTGAAAGGATACTGAATCATACACATTAAAAATAACACAAAGTTCAGTTTTAAAACATCAGTCATTGGACAGTTTAACCTAGTCTTAACACAGTAGGTATTTGAACATTCATAATTAATGTTAAGATAATTAGTTATATTGAAAAACTAGAAAAATGTATAAGCTAATAGATTTTGTACATGCAGTATTATATTATAGTTACCACCTATGTAACAGTGTATAGGCAAACAAATTACCAGGAACACAACATAATAATTAATTAAATGTAATAATTTAAAAATGTTAAAAAACCCAAATATGATTTATTACAAAAAATCAAAATAAATACTTAATATCTAATATCGCTTTAGGGAATAGTACAAGGAAAATAAAATATATAACACTAGATAACAATTAGAAAAGTAATTAAATGTAACACTTTGAAAATATTAAATACTCGTATTTAAAACAAAATATGATTTTACGTAAAACAATAAAAATAATTACTTACAATGTAATAATATTATTACTGTGGTAATATTATAAAGAAAATACAATACCTATATAATTTATATAACAATTAAAAATATAACTCGGTATATAAAATTTAAAGAAAATAAATATCATTTTTTTCATTTTTTTACCAACTAAAAAAAGCATGATACCTATAATTCATATTATGTTAACAATTTTACACAATAAGAATATGTACATAAATATTATAGTTATTATAAATTTGATAAATAAGTAAAAAAAAATGCTTGTAGCACATAGCAATTTACCATTTTGTTATAATATAAACAACACCTATTACAAGTTTAGTTTATAATTTAAATTATATTTATCTATTATCTACAAAAATACTTGTCTCAAAAAATAATTTTGTTTATAAAATATTTTAAAAACTATTAACATATAAGAAATTACTAACAATTTTATTGTTACTTATCAATATAGCAAAAATTATTTTAACGTTTGATATCTATTAAATAAATAAATAAATAGAATAGTAAAGTTTATCACACAAAAATGTATGTTATTATAAAGTTACAAATAAACAAATAAAATGTATTTCATGAAAATTCAATTACTGGATGTATGAATACTATAATATATTGTTTTACTAAATTTTTTCTAATTGGCTATGCTACCTTTATTTAATTAACAACTGTGGTTGAATTGGGGGAGGACGCGGGAGGGACTGAGCTACTCTTCATCTTTTCTTCAAATTAAAGCGTACCCCATTATTATATTCATCAAGGAATAGGGTTACTATTAAATTGATTAGCTTAATTGTTAAACTTCATTTAGAGCCCACCTTTATTTATTTTTCCAATTCAACCACTGATTAACAAAATATATAATCCATAATTTAAGCCTATGAAGAATTTAATAATATTTTTACACTACCATAGTTAATTATGTTTTTAAAAATTAAAATAAATTATATACATTTCTAATAAATATGACTAAATAGTAATTAGTTTTGTTTGGCATATTCAAATTTGCATACACAATTTAATTATTATAGCTCAGTAAGTTTAAATACATTCTCTAATATTAGCTGCACTTCAATCAAAAGATTACAATATTATAATAATATAATATATTATAATACAATGGTAACCTTTAGTACGATTTTAAAAGCCAAATTGCTTATAAAATGAATCTAAATCATAATATAAAGTTTAAAATAATTTATTAAGATAATTGGACATTGATCAATGAATTAAAATAAAATTTAAATGTATAATGATTAAAGCCTAACTTCACTGATTAAAATATAACTAAACAGGGTTTTATTTTATAGAAGACTAAATTTCTTGGTATGAATTTTTCGAAAAATCACTATTGGTATTAAACTGATATTTTTATTTTTTATATAATTGCTGGTTAACGATGCGGGAATTCGGATTTGTGCTAACTTTTATAGGTTGGCAAGAGCCTTTTTTTTCGTTCTTATCAGGTTCGATGTTATCAGTTGTTATCAAAATCGGGAAAACTGTACCCGTCCCAATTCTATCATAAAATTTTGTAAAAGGGACAAAGGGAAATTTTTAAATAAATCACCCATATGTGGGAATTTAAACAATTGTGAAAATTTAAAAAAAATATATAATATATATTAAATACAATAATTATTTAGGTACTCAATATTATCATTTATCAGTAATTGGTAATCACCACGGATTAATATACTGGATACGCAACGAACCTGTGATAAGTGAAGCACTGACCTTCTCACGTTGCGGTAAGATTCCTAGCGCGATCGTGTGTAGTATTTACAAACTAATTCCCGCGTATTTTTAATTCGTGATTTTATCACATGAAAATATATAGTAATATATTATATTATAAAAAAAGTCTGTATTGTGTAAGCTCTATTAGCATAATATAATAATAATCATCATGGATTAATATATTAATAATCACAAAGGTTTGAGATTATATTTTAATTGAATCTGTGTTAACAATATAACCTAATAAATCAAAGATAATATTATGCAATAGGCAACTGACCAATATTTTTTATTCTAATATATATTATTTTCTATCAACATGCCGCCTCGGTTAGATAAATGTTGCATTGAAAATTGTTTAGGAAATTCTAAATCTAGGTTTAGTGTTCCAATAGCCTCCCATGAAAAATGGGAAAGAGTAATTGGTAAGACTTTAAATAAAAGGTCAAGGATTTGTGGTGATCACTTTCTTAAAGAAGATATAATTGACACCTGGGTGTCAGGACAAGGGACTAATAAGTACTCGGTAAGTATTGATTAAACATTACAATTTATAAGATTTATGCATCTATGACTACTAATTTGAATAAATCTATTAAGTATTGCCTAACTATATAATTGAATTAAAGTCTGTATATTTTTATATTACTTTATATTTCATTAATTTTACTTTTAACATATCTCAAGATATGTTTAAAAAAGCCTCGCTTAAAGAAAGGTGCAGTACCAATGGTAATGTTAAATTTGATAAAAAGTTGTGAAGATAATCAAAATCAAAAGTTCAGTACCGTGCCAATTGTAGAACAGAAATCCTGGTTGGATGAAAATAACTCATATGTAAATATACAATTTAAAATTAACTTTTGTATTAAAAAAAATATTAGAAAAATGTATTTAATAAAATTTAACTTAGGTAAATGTTTTTACTCATAAAATGGATATTAGTGATTCTACTATTTCTACTGAAGCAAGTACAAGCAATCAAAGTACTTCATTTGTAGAGGTTAGTAGTTGTAATGTAGCTTTTATTAAAATAACATACTATAATATCAACAATTATAATAATTAATAATAAATTGACACATACCTAAAATGTAATTTAATTATATTTAAGAAAATAATATGTCAATTTATAAAACACATAAGAATATGAGTAATATATACCCTACAGCAGGCACCTCATTTGTTTAGAAAATATATTTAAAAATGTTTTCAATTTTATAGGAGCCTATATTTTATGTCCTAGTAGACAAACAAAATAATGTTAAACTTCCTACTAAGTGGTTTAAGGATATTTCGATGAACGAGTTGAATAAAAAGTTAACAGTTTCATTTTTTAAACTGTCAAATTATAATATAAATTACCAACATAGTATTGAGAAAGAATTAATAGTTACTCAAGGTAAATAAAACTTGTTGCTATATAACTAACCATAAAACTCTGAATTTATCTATTTTAAATTTAAATTTATAATTGCTTATAGATTCAGAACTCATCATACATGTTTTTAATGAAAATATAACTAATGAACAAAAACAAATACTATTTCCCTCAACATCTCATCCAACTGAAAATACAACTATAGAAAATGTAGAAAGTATAATTAAAACTCTTGATTCTTTGAATGTATGTTATGGAGCTGTTCCAGTAAATAATTATCCTGATATAAAAGAATCGTTTGGCCATCAGTATCAAAATATTAATGGGTTTTGGAAGCATTCAAGTTGTTCTAAAATATTACCAGAAAATAGGTAAATCTATCTAATGTATTCAGTAGACATTTTTACAAAAATAATATAGTAGTGTTCTATTTAGTTAATTAATTTTAGTTCTAGTTCTTGTTGTCTATGGTGCAAACGGTTATTGTATTCAATAAAAAAGAAGCAAACCCAACTAAAAAATAAAAAGTCTATTAAAATTTATTTTTCACCAAGTAAAAAATTACATTTTCAAAACCTTAGAAGTATACGAAAAAAAAATAGACAACAAGTATTGAGGTCAAATAATAAAATCATTAAATTAAAATTTGATCTTAATTTATTACAAAATAAAATAAATGAAATGTCAAGTAATGAATTAACAAAGCGTATTGAAGATTCCGGAATTCCAAAATGCCAATCTGAATTAATTCATGAGATATTTGCTGCAGCTAAGTACAAAAATCCAAAAAATAGACACTACTCAGAAAGTTGGATGATTCTATGTTTATTATTTCAAATACGGTAAATATTATATACTATAAAATACAATTTGGATCTATAGTTTTAAATATTACTAGATAGTAGATATTAGATTATAAGTTGATTTTCACATGTTGTATTTATGTTTTGTATAGATCCCCTTCCGGATACAAATTTTTACGTGATCAAAATATTTTACCATTGCCATGTGTAAACACTATTCGAAAACATTTACTGGCCTTTAAAAGTGAATGTGGTTTTGATAATTCATTTTTTAAGTTGTTAAAGAAAAAGTTTTCTAATAAAACTCAACAACAAAGAACAGGCGTTTTATTATTAGATGAAATATTCCTAAGGACTAGCATTAACGTAAAAACAAGAACATTAACATACAGCGGGTTAGAAGATTTTGGAGGTGAAATAGAAAACAAGGTTAATAGTTCAGAATTAGCGGATCATGGATTAGTTTTCATGTGGAAAAGTTTAGGAGATGACGTAACTCAGCCCATAGCTGTCTTTGCGTCTAAGGGACCAGTTAAAGGTTAAATTATTTTAAGTAGCTATTATGTATAATATATTAATACTAATATTATGTTATTACTTATTAAGTTAAAATTTGTAACAATATAGATATAGGTACTATAATATTATCTAAATCAAATTTTTTATGTTTATTATCATAGGTATTGATTTAGCACAGTTAGTTGTTAAAGCAATTATTTTATTAGAGAATGCTGGTTTACAAGTGGTTGCCCTTACTTGTGATGGAGCTTCAACCAATAAAACTATGCTAAAAATATTAAATGTAACTGGTAATAAAACAGAGTTCAAAAACTATTTCCAAAATCCATTTAATGAGAATCGAAAAATATATGTATTTTCTGATGCCCCGCATGCAATAAAAAACGTTAGAAATCGTTTATTTCAAAATAAGCAATTAAAAGTAAATAATAAGTAAACCTTAAACCTTTAATTATCATAATTGATACTTAGAAAAATATTTTACTTTAAAAAATGTAACAATTTGTTTAGATACATCCATCAAAGTCTAGCATCAAATGGGACCATTACAGTCAAGTATTGAAATGTGATACAAAATCAATGTTAAAAATATGCCCTAAGATTACAAGGCAACATATAGAATTAAACAATATGACGAAAATGAAAGTAAAATTAGCTACACAGGTATTTTATTAATTTATTTTGTAAAAACTTGTGTCTATTATCTACTTCTAGCCTCTAGGTATATCTATATTATAAATAAATATTTTAAAATGTATCTATAATTTTTATGTTATGCTATGTATAAATATAGGTATTTAGTAATTCCATGGCAGTAGGCCTCCAATTTTACAGAGAACAAAATATTAATGATCTTAAGGATTCATTGGAAACACAGAATTTTACACTTAGGATGAATAATATGTTTGATGTGTTGAATAGAAAATTTCCAGCAGAAGGAATTAGGAAAAACAGCAACGATTTAGAGGTTTTTTTTATGTTGCATTGTTGCATGTTTGTGGCATTTTTGTTAGTTAGACACTTTATGATCATCTAATTTCTATGTATCTATGTTTGTGTAAATTTCTTAATTTCTACTTATAAAAATCTGTGTTTATATGTGTTCCAAATTTGTGTGGTTAAATACTTTAAGGGTTAAATACAAATTGTGTTAGGTACCTAGGTATTTTTTACATTCAATCAAATATAGCTAATAGTAAAAAAATATTATACACTTATTTATTTTTGAAGGTTTTAAAACAGAATCTTCAATGGTTAGACGAATGGGAAAAAAATCTAGAAGATGGTATTATACAAGAAAAAGAATTCCTCACTAAAACTACTGCTGAATCTTTAAGGCTGACACTAAAGTCTACAATTGATTTAGTATCATTTTTACTTGAAGATTGTAGCTTTACTTATGTTTTGACTTCAAAACTAAATCAAGATAGTTTAGAAGTGAGTAACTATAATTATATATTTAACTCTTTAATGCAATAACAATTTATCAAAGCTCAAAGCAATATATATTTATTATATAATACTAAGGTATATGTATGTTATTCTTGTACTAGTTAATTAATAATTATGTAAGTTTGTTAATTTAACATTTTTATTTATCGTATATGATTAATTGATACTAAATTTCAGAAATTTTTTGGTATAATACGACAAACCTCTGGGCCAAATGACCACCCAACTACACCTACTTTTCTTCAACTTTACAAATTATTGTCTGTTTGTTCATTAGTAAAACCACCAAAAAGTGCTAACTGTACAGTTATTGATGGTATTTAATTTAATTTTGAATTGTTAGTAATAATATTTGTATGATAATTCTAAACATATTATTACCCACTTTAAAAATGTAGATATGGATTATACACCATCAATAACTTTAACTGAGTTGAAAAATGCAATTAAAGAAAATGATGAATCATTTGTCCGAGAAACTAAAAAATTATATTGACAAAGTAGTTGAGGAAGGAAAATGGGACATGGATGATGTATTTAGAGAAACCAATTTTAATGATGATACAACATTTAATTGTGTTGTATATTATTTTGCAGGGTAAATATTAATTTTATTTTTGAATACTAATTTGATTTTGTTTATAGATAGTTAAATGTATAATTTTTGTATTTTTAAGGTATTTGGCAAGAAGACTTAGTAAGAAAACAAAATGTCAACTTTGCCTAACAGGAATTAAAAATAATGATTGTATTAATAACTTACCTGCAGCTAAATTAACAAACCTTAAGTCTCGAGGTTATTTAACACAACCAGATAGTGGCTTTTATGTTTTGCTAAGACAAATTGAAAATTCATTTGCTCTTAATGCTCAAAGCCCAAATGCTTTTGATGACACTATAGACCATTTTTTTAACAAGAATTATTTAATTCCATTTCCTTGTGATGAACATAAACATGATATAGTTCAGTTTATTTTTGTGTCATATTTAACCATGCGAATGAGACAATTCACTTGGATGAGTAATAAAAAAATAAAATCTACGAACAAAGTGAAGAAAAAATTGTCAAAACTAGTTCCTCATTAATCATTTTCAAACTCTAAAAATTGTTTGTAGTATTTAATTAATATTTAGTTTTTTTTTATATTTATATGAAGAATATAAACATTATAAACATTTTAAATATTATAAACTATTTACAAATCACAATTTTAAAATGTAATTTTAACTTTTAAATTAAAATATAATTAATATAAATATGGAATAATGTAATAATGTAATATTGATACAATATTATGGTATACAATAATAAGTAATTATCATGTGGTGAAACTGTCTTAGTTCATATTTTCATTCATTAGCGCTAGGTGTCATGCCGCAGTCGAAGAAGGACAATGACTCAAAAAAAGCAGTGATAAAATGCATCGTTGCGTATCCAGTATATTAATCCGTGGTAATCACAAAAGACATAACAAAATGGTTATCACTAATCAGTTATCAATTATCACTTATCAGTATCAAGTTCACAAATAATTGTATCTCAAATCTCAATAAACTCACCACAATGGTTTTAAGTAATGCTTATTGCTTATAGTTATTATTCATAATCGTTTGTTTAAGACATTAATATGGATTATTCTGATCCAGATGACCCTAAAGACGGATGTAGTACACCCAAAAAAAAAAAAACGAGCAATGAGAAATGAACTCTCAAAAGAAGAATGTCATAGAGAATACAGAAAAAAACAATTTCAACAACAGTGGTTATCAGATGAGAAATATAAACTATGATTGAGAGAAGTAAAATCTGAACCAACCAAATGCAAGTGTATTGCATGTAATGTTGAAATCATGTGTGGCAAAAGTGAGATTGAGAAACATGCAAAAAGTATTAAACATTCAACAAATGTCAAAAGTTTACGAGGATCAAAATCCCTGTTATTGTCATTTACTAAAAGTAACGAAAATGAAATTTTAGAAAATAATATTAAAATCTCTGAAATCAAATTAGCCGCATTTTTAGCAGAACACAATGTTGCTCTACACACCATTGACCATTTAACTCCTTTACTTAAAGACATTTTCCACGATTCAAAAATTTGTAAAGGTGTAAATCTTCATCGTACCAAAGTCACTAATGTCATTAAAAATATTATTGCACCAGTTGAAATTAATGAAACAGTTGAGATAATAAAAAACAATCCATTCTCTGTATTAGTTGATGAGAGTACAGACTTGACATGCCAAAATTTTTTATGTTTATTAGTTTGATTTGTACATCCTCATAGTGGTATGGTGCATACAAAACTTTTGGAACTTGTACCAGTCAATGCTATAAATTGTTCAGCCAAAAGCATATATGGCCATTTCAAAGAGTGTCTTTAAAAAAAAAATATTCCTTTAAAAAATATTGTCGGAGTAGCTTGTGATGGTGCTGCGGTAATGGTTGGAATACACAACAATTCGTTTATGACTTGCATGGTAGAAGATTCACCAAATGTAATAAAAATGCAATGCATCTGCCATTCTTCAGCACTAGTGGCGTCAAAAGCTTGTTTAAATCTTCCCAGAACGGTTGAACAGTTAATTCGTTCAATTTCATCATATGTATCTGGGAGCGCAAAGCGTTGTGCGCAATTAGTAGAAATTCAAGAATTTTTTGATAACCAACGTAAAACAATTTTGAAGCTTGCCGAAACTCGTTGGTTAGCACTTCACCAATGTGTAGTTAGGGTTTTAGAGTGTTGACCAAGTCTCATTGAGTACTTCAGAATTGCTCTGTTCGAGGACAAATTAAAATCTGCGCAAACAATATTAGATGAGCTTTTAAATCCATACACTAAATGTTATTTTTTATTTTTAAAATATGCTTTAAACTATCTTAATACATTCAATGCCCTTTTTCAAAGTAGAGAAATTATGATTCACAAACTTTTTGACCAGTCATTAAATTTAATGAAAATTATATGTCAAAACTTTATAAAACCATCATTATTGGATAATATTAGCTGCTTAAACTTTGGAGACATTTCAAATTTATTGCCTGTCGAAGAAGTATTTGTGGGTGCAGAATGTCAATCACTATTAGATTTACAGTCAGCTGATAATATTAATGTATTCAAAGAAAAGTGCCAAAAATTTTATATCACAGTAGCAGAAGAAATTATAAAACGGCTTCCTATAAGTAATAATTTGTTTAAAGAATTCAAATTTTTAGATCCTGAAATTGCATTAGATGCAAACAACCGTGCTGGTTTTGCTAATTTGCCTCTACTTAGCGAGCAATTTGGTAATTATTTTGACAAATTTGAGCTTATAAATGAATGGAGACAACTTCCCTCCTCATTGAATAATTCTCAAATTATACATTTAAAAAACCTTGGTGTGGTTGACAATGCTCAAATGTGGAAAGAAATTTCAGCATTGAAGAATTTTGTGAACGATTCCCCTAAGTTCCCAAATACATGTACATTAGCAAGATTAGTATTAACTTTGCCTCACTCCAATGCGGAAGCAGAACGAATTTTTTCTATTATTAAAGATGTGAAGACAAAAAAAAGGAATCGAATTGGAAATGATACATTAAATTCAATTTCAATAATTCGCTCATCATTCCAGGATAAAAATCAAACTTGTATGAACTTTAAGGTTAATAAAGACCACATTGCTCTACATAACACACACAATTTATACTTATAAATTATTTAATACTGCTTTCTAATTTAGGTTTTTTTAAAATATTTATTAATTAGATATTATTATTACCATTTATTACTATATAATGTGTAATACTGTTATGAGTTAGTTTTTAAATAGATTTAATTTTAATTTTTTGGCATTTGTTATTTGTTGGATTATGTATTTGCTTAATGAAACAAATAATATAATTTTTAAGGCTTTTTTTCATATATATATATATATAAAATATGTTGTCTTATAATATAAAATAAAATTTTTATGTACATACATAAGCTGTAAATCAAAAGACTGATATGCGAAATGTATGATAAGTTACTCTTAGTTCAAAAGATTTAATTTTAATTTTTATTTATTGAGTTTTGTTATTTTTCATTTGTTATATTATGTTTAAAAAAAGTTTTAAGGGCTAATAAAAAACTTGAAAATTTAAGATTAGAATTACATGAAGTTAAAAATGGTATGGCAAATTATTCTAATAAATTGATTGAAGAAGAACTAACAAAAATTGAAGGGATGAATGAATCTCAAAAAACTCTAATCAGAGAGTGTTTTGCAGCTAGTAAAATAAAAAATATTAGAAATCGAAGATATAGCGAAAACTGGTTATTGTTATGCCTTCTATTTAGTATTCGTTCTCCTGGTGCTTATAAATATTTAAGAGAGAGTCAATTATTGCCTTTACCACATATGAAAACAGTACGCCGATTACTTTCATCTTTAAAAACCACATGTGGTTTTGATAAAGAATTTTTATCTCTTTTGTCAAAGAAAGTACAGAATATGTCTTCTGTAGAAAAACATGGCGTTCTTATATTTGATGAAGTTAATTTACGTCAATCTTTACAAGTAAATACATCTAGTTTATCGTATATTGGACTTGAAGATTATGGTGATGGAGATATTTCAACAAGTCATAAAGAATATGCCAATCATGCGCTTGTATTTATGTGGCAATCATTGGCATCAAATTTCTCTAAACTGTCGGAGTTTTTGCTACTAAAGGTGAAGTAAAAGGTAAAAATGAAATAATTTAATAATCGTATTGTATTATTAATTTTTTTGAAATATTTTAAGGTACTATTTTGGCTCAACTAGTCTTAAAAGCAATAACATTATTAGAAAAAAATGGAATTTTAATTGATGGCATTGTATGTGATGGAGCCACTACAAATAAAAAATGTGGAAAGAACTAGGAGTTAATGGAACTCAAGATAAATTAAAACATTATTTTGAGCATCCCTTGGATGAAAATCGAAAGATTTATGCATTTTCAGACTTCGTACATATTTTTAAATGTGTGCGTAACCGTCTTTACAACAATACATCTTTAAGAGTAAGGATTTACATTTTTTTTTTGTATATATCATTTATTAATCTTATATTCTTATATATGCAATGTTTGGTTATAGCTCCATCATAACAGTGATTGTGTATCATGGAGTTATTTTAAAAAAGTATACAAAAATGATATTTTGCATCCTGCAAATTTAAGATTGATACCAAGGATAACTCCCCAATATCTAGAACTCTCCTCTATGGCTAAGATGAGAGTACGCCTTTGTACACAAGTGAGATATGTTTTACTTAATTTTTTTTCATTCTAATACAACATCATTGTGTTAGGGGACTTAAAATTTCATACTAAGCTTGAATTTATTTTGTTAAATACTTTAATTAATAATAATTATTTTTCTCTATTGTAAAATACAATAATTATTTTGTACTTAATCAGGTTTTCAGTATGAGTATGCACATGCATTAAGATTTTATATGAAAAAAGGTTGTTTGATGCTCAAAGGTGCTTCAGAAACTGCAAATTTTGTAGAATATTGGAATAATTTATTTGACAATTTCAATATAGAATTCTACCTTGGCAAGGACTTAGGATTGGTGATGAGGGATTTGAAGTAAATACTAAATTGTTGACATAGTATTTGTATTGTTAACCCGGGTTTATTATTTATATTTTAGAAGTTCTATGATGCGATTAATTACTTAAATAGTTGGGGAAATGAAGTAATTGCTCATCACATAACACCAGAAGAGTTTTTAACACCTCAAACTGCACAGAGTCTCCGAGTAACATTACATTCGACTATAGATCTTTCTATGTATCTATTGGAAAAATATGGTTTCGAATACGTTCTAACGGGAAAAATGTGTCAGGATCCGTTAGAAGTATGCAACTCCTGTATAATTTCTATAATTTATTTAATTTTTGTTTTTTTTTTAGAAATTTTTTGGTATTATTAGACAAGCCGCTGGTCCAAACGACCATCCCACTACACCCACCTTCTTGCATTTGTACAAAATTCTTTCTGTATATTCTGTGCTAAAGCCACCAAAGTATGGAAACTGTACAGTTATAAATTCTGATTCACAACAAATATCTTTAGCAGACATTCGTGATATTTTTCATGAAAAACCTTCAGAAAGATGGGAAAAAATTGAAAAATTAAAAACAAAACTTGATGATCTTGTGGAAAACAATGAATGGGAAGCATGTGATGTTCTTCCTATTATTGATTCGGATAGTGAATCTAGTGTACAGGATTGCATCATTTATTATGTTTGTGGGTATGTAACCAAGAAAATACTTAAACACAAAAAATGTAGCAAATGCATTGCTTTTTTAAATAATGGTGTTGTTACACACTCAGCTGGAGAACTTGTTGTTGCTAAATCTAGAGGTTTATTAATTCATCTTAATGGATATTTGTTTGATTTTTTGAGATCTGTTGAACATTCTTTTGCTAAATATTGTGCTGAATTAGATGTATTTGAAAAAGTTATAAGTGACATAACACACAATATAACTTTCAAATTTCCATGTAGCTTACACCTGGTAGAAGTTACTACAGAACTCATAGTTTATTATATTCAAATGAGAATGAGACAATATAGCTATCAAGAAAATCTCAAGTGCAAAAAATTATCCAGAGAAATAAAAAAACAATCAAAATTATGTAATACATAATATTTTATTTAAAATTATTTTTAATTTAATTTAATGTTTCTCAATATAATTATAAAAAGTAAAATTTTTCAAAATATGTGTAATACGTATGTTGTCAAAACTGATATTTACACAATTAAACAGGGTTCTTATTTGCTTTTGCTGTTTGCATGATGCTTTTATAGCTATAATATATTACTCATTTCAATAAAATATTGATATATTGTTACAGGTTAAAGGAATTCCTGTTAGATACCCAAAGAATCTAACACTTATTTCATAGTTGTTGTTATATCTCAATAAGCTTTAGCACCTACTTTCTACATATAGGTATAACAGGAAAACCTGATTGAAAACTTTTGTTATACTCAATATTTTTATTTTGTTTTTTTTGTGTAATTGATTGACTCTTTTTTTTACATATTATATAATATAGAAATTTTGATTTTTTAATACTAATGTATTTTATTTTTTTTTTATTCAAAATATTAAATTTGTAAATAAGGTTTAGTATAAACCTTTTTTTCTAATATTTTATGAGAATTTTGAGTAAGTTCTTATTAAAATCTAATTTAATTTTAAAAATGTATTTACTTTTTATATTAACGAGTTACTTACTGATTAAAAGTATTGATTAGAACAAAAGTTATTTCATTTCTCAGGTTTTTCTGTTACACCTTGTATATTATACAAGATTTTAATATTTTTTAAAATTGTTTTAATCATTTATTGTTGTAAATTAGTTTTATAAAAAGGCAATTGATTCAACCCAGTAAACATAGCACGTATAATATACGTGTATAATAAGGATAACTTTGGTGTATGTATATACGTAGAAATAATTCGTATAATAACGGTATAATATACGTTGAAATACGTATATTTTACGTTGACGAAACGTATATACATATTCGTACATTTTTCGTGATAAAATTACGTTTATTCTACGTTGATCGTACGGTTATTATTGGTTGGTTGAACTTACGTTGAAATGTAGGCAACTATTAACGTATATTTTACGTTGACGAAACGTATATACATATTCGTACATTTTTCGTGATAAAATTACGTTTATTCTACGTTGATCGTACGGTTATTATTGGTTGGTTGAACTTACGTTGAAATGTAGGCAACTATTAACGTATATTTTACGTTGACGAAACGTATATACATATTCGTACATTTTTCGTGATAAAATTACGTTTATTCTACGTTGATCGTACGGTTATTATTGGTTGGTTGAACTTACGTTGAAATGTAGGCAACTATTAACGTATATTTTACGTTGACGATACGTATATACATACATTTTTTTTGTGTAAAATATTTGTTGGTAATTTTGTTGTCAAAATATTGACTGTTAAGTAAACCTAAATCTTCTCTCTAATTATGTTAAGATAGCTGCCATTGGGACATTGGGTCGAACTTACGTTGATGGTTAGCATTGATAAATGTAATTTCGTTGTAAGTAAAGTCGAGGCTAGATAAAGGGGGGGGCTATAGCCCCGGGCCTCAGGTTGAAAGGGGCCACAATGTGTCGACTCATTTTTTATATTTAAACAAAAATGGCATCATCAAATAAATAAAACCTTATTACGAATTTCAAATTTATATCATATGAAAAAAGACTTAAATACTTTATTCCCGGAACACAATTATAATGGTCTTTGCTAAATAAATATATATATATATATATATATATATATATGAATCAATAAGATTGACATAATGACATCAATATCAATACTTTCTAAAGAGTGTGACTTTACAATAAATATTTCATTACATGTTATAATACACTTATAAGACAATGTGAGGAGTCAAAATCCAGAAAACAATTTTTTAAACATTAATGTTTATATTAAAAAGATATACCTATAATTTTTTTTTTTATTGCGTATATGGCGACAAATTGTATATTCAAATTAGAAAACTATGTATTTTTTCTATATTATTATCTATAAAACGTATTTTATAATCTTTGGATAACAAATATAATAAGTTGCCGCCATCCCCCACCCGGGCATGGCAGATACCTACTACCATGCATTATACGTATTTATCGGGTCTATTAACTATGGCTGATATATAAGATAATATATTCTCGTTAACCATTCGAATTGTTATAATTTATTTAACCTTTATTAATAGTTTAAAATTGAATATTCACCCTTCACAGGCTTCACATAAGCTTAGAATTCTAGAATCATACGTAAGATTATTTACAAAACAATTAAAATTTGCTAACAGTTACAGAGGGCAAATATACCAGGATTACCTACCAGCTAATTCTATCTATAATTATATATTTATATACTCTGTTTCAAAAGAGAATAATATACCACTTTCGCGCATCTGACGGTCACCGATCAAAACTGTCCGATGAGCATACACCGATTTCAAATAACTTTATAGTTTATTTGTAAACAACGGTTAGCGCGAGAGTATAAACACGTATATTGTACTAATTGGAACCGGCTGTATATGCTGACGGTGGTAGCGCGAACGTCGCGAACCGTGCGGGGTTCTTGGTGGAGGATGCGCGCCGCCGACGTAACCAGTCGCGAAAACGGTATATCATATGATATATTATTATTTATATTTTTCTATATAGAAAAAAGATTAATATATTCTTTATTTCTTGCTGAAAGTTGAAACGGAGTATAGATTTGTATTTTTTAAGAGGATGTCAGCGCACTATTAGTTTTCTTTCTCTGGCCCACGCGCAACATATAGACAAAACGCATTTACGAAAAATCACTTTTTCTTTGCGTTTAAGTAATCTTAGTTATCTTAGTAATCTTAGATTAGAGTCACCTATTACAAAAAAGATAGTTAATAATACTTTTGAGGGAATGACATATCGATTTGTCTAAATATTGTCTCAAATCAATTTAAACATAATTTAAATTTACAACATTTATTTATTTATTTTGAAAGTGGAATACTAAGTCAAATAATAATAAAATATAAAATCAATATGTCATTCCTTCAAAAATATTATTCTCTATATCTTTTTTATAATAGGTGACTTTACTCTAAGACTACTTAAACGCATAGAAAAAATGATTTTGCGTAAGCGCGTTATGTCTATGTTGCGCATGGGCCAGAGAGAGAAAACGAATAGTGCGCTGACATCCTCTTAAGTTTAAAATAAATTAACAACAAATTTGTTTAACCGAGTGACGGAATCGTCAATTAATTGAGTAGTATTAATTGTATTATAATTGAGTAATTACTGCCGTGGTGTATAAACTGTTCAAAGCCACAACCAACCTATAGCTAAATATATAATAGCCAAAACACGGATGCCTGAAACGACTGGGTAATTCCATTAATAATCAATATAATTTTTAAACGCGCTTACGTGATAGAAACTTTGTTATCTGTGAATCGGCGTTCCCACCACCGCCGATCGCTATACCAAGTACCGACTAAACCGTAATTATAGCCATTGGCCGTTTACACATCTTACATGCACCCGACACGGAGAAACACACCGACATTTCCATTTTCCATTGCGATTTGTACACATCTGTCATCTTCACGTCTATGCATCCACTGTTCACAGTTTTACGTCTACAGACTACATTTATAGTGACTATTGTTTACGTATCCAGTCAACGAAAATACCGACTCAAATAAGGTAAAAACTTTTATAAACTGTAATATTATAGGTACCTAGTTACAGTGCATTATAGTTTTACATAGTATTGCGTACACGCGAATTGCGATGTCGCTAACATAATATTTTTTTCAAATAATAAACCGTAGATACATATCCACAATAATCATTGATATTCAACATTTAGCCAATATGGCAATATGTATTTGTTATCTAAATGGCTTATTTTACGATTTTAATTGCACATATTATCTTTTAGTGTATAGTGTATACCTCGGTGTATACCTAATATATATTTCGGCGTTATTTTATTGTTTATACATTTTCGGAATAATTACTATTAAAATAATATATTAGGTACCTATATTTGTATAGTTTCGATTAATATCGAAATTAATGAATAGTATGTGTCCAGGTAATCATACCAGCGAAGTCGTAGGTTTACTTTCATAGCAGTTAAAAAAATTAAGTTATTTAATCTTCCTTGAAGCATAGGAGGCACTTCATAGTTTGGATTTCACTAAAGTTAATTTAGAAAATGATTGCTCACGTCACTTGTGACTGATATCACTTCAAACTTATTTAGTATGCTACTAAATTATTCAAAAATACTATGTTTATCAAAATATTTTAACCATAGACACCAAATGTGAAGCATTTTAGCGACCAAGTTGACTTAAATTTGTTTTGTTATAGTTTCATGTTTTAAAACCAAATATTGTTAGTATTGATTTTTATTTATCTTTGGTACGTCTGGAAACAAGGCTCTGTGTTTAGGGTATGCAGCTGCATACCTGGCATTCCCCCTAGGTTAGGGGGAATAACATAGTAACCTATGGTCAGGTTAGGTCTTTGTTTAAGTAAATATAAATGGTTAAAATATTTCAAACGTTTACCTAATATTATGTATATTAAAAATTATATAATACACTTTTTTAATAAACACTTAGTAGGTAGGTACAGTAATTAAATTTTTGTTAGGGAAAAAACAACTGGAGATTTTAATTAAATTAAACTATGCAATTTGATAATGTACATGCATAAATGTAGTAATTGATATGACATATGAACCAATTGGTTATACATTAGTGTCGCTTAAATTAAAAACTTATTTACCTAGTATTTGTTTATTTAATTATGCTGTATACCTAAATTGTTATAAGAGAATTTTTTATCAATAATTAGTTAAGTACCCTAAAGAAATTAAAACAAATTAGGTATTCATAGATATTTTAGGATAATTAAAATATTTAAACTATTTGCCTATACAGAAAAAAATATATTACCAATACCTACCTTTTTTATTTTTACATCAATATTAATGATGAGAGAAAACATCATTGTATTTTCAAACACCATAAAACAAATAAAAAAGCACCATTATCTTGGCATTCAATAGTATTTAATTTAATTTTTTGTAAATTCTAGACTAACCTTGGGTAAATGCTAAAAACATGCCAAAACATGCGTATAAACCCAGTTATAGTTTGACCAAGAGTTCTAAAAGGCGGCGAGAAAAACAAAGTGTACATGTTCCAGTCTCATTGTCTAGTGTTGATACTTTAGTGGTTCAAAATTCACCTAAAACTGTGTTTCTCAGTAGTTTGAGCTCTACTGAAGGTAATAACAATGTTGAAAATCAATCTTTCACTGAATTTAATAACAATGTTGAAAATCAATCTTTCACTGAATTAAACGTTTTTGCTCATGGCTCCAATAATTCTACATTTCAATCAAAATTGGCATCTTTTATTATTTCTTCAAGACTTTCAAGAAGTAAAACTTCTGTTTTATTAAAATTACTTAAATCTGTTAAGGATATTGCATCCTTACAAGATCTTCCTTCAGATTATAGAACACTTCTTTATACTCCTTTATCTGGTAAAGTGAATATTGATCAAATAGCAGGAGGAGAGTACATTCATTTTGGAATTTGTAAAGGATTAAAATATTTGCATAGTGTGAATTATTATATGCGTCAACAATCAGTACTTGAATTATGGTTCAATATAGACGGTTTACCAATTGATAAAAGAGGTCAATCATTCTGGCCAATATTGTGTGGTGTTTGTATACAACAATGTGTTAAGCCTTTTATTATTGGAGCTTATTTTGGTACTAAAAAACCAAGTAATGTTTTTGAGTATCTTAATCTTTTCATTGAAGAACTTAATGATCTATTACGGAATGGTATTACAATTGGACATACAACAGTATCTATTACTCTAAAAGGAATAATTGCTGATGCCCCGGCTCGAGCATTTGTAAAACAAATTAAGGGTCATACTGGTTATTATGCATGTGAAAAATGTGAAGTAGAAGGCATTCATTTAAACAATAGTGTATGTTTTCCTGATTGGACTGCACCATTGCGCACTGACAATTCATTTATTCAACATTCAAACGAAGAACATCACATAGGAGAGTCTCCATTACAAAACATACCAAACTTTGGACCAGTGTCATGTACTCCATTAGATTATATGCACTTGTGTTGCCTCGGTATTATGAAGAAAATAATAAATTGTCTTGTTAAGGGTTCACGAAGTTTGGGTTCCTGTGGTTCTGTTCGCTTATCTAGAGATCAAATATTCTCTATTAATAGTCGAATGAAAGTTGTTGCCAAATGGCTATCCTCTGATTTTGCTCGGGTTCCTGTTGATCTTAATAATTTTAACACATTCAAAGCAACTGAACTCCGACAAATTCTTTTTTATACAGGACCTTTTATTTTTAAAAATATTTTGAGTACACCTGTCTACAACAATTTTTTGTTTTTAAACATAGCTATGCGAATTTTAGCATGTCCTAATACAGTTCATGATCAAAATGATTTTGCAAGTGATCTACTGAAACATTTTTTAAAAACATTTTGTATTATTTATGGAAGAGGTAATGCATCGTATAATGTACATTCAGTTATTCATTTAGCAAATGATGCTAAGAAATATGGAGTTGTTGATCAATTCTCATCATTTCCGTATGAAAATTACCTCCAACATTTGAAAAAGATAGTGAAACCTGGACGATTTCCATTAGTTCAGCTATATAATCGTATCAGTGAAGAATGGCACTGCAAGAGTTCTGACGTTAATTCATCTTTAATTAATTATCCGGCTTTAGACGGTCACCATTATTTTGGACCACTTCCAAATAATTTGCCTAGTGGATCAGTCATTCAATATTCTATTTTAATGACTAAAAAATTTACCTTAAGAGTTTCCAATTCAAAACGTCGAAGTAAAAAAAAAGATGACTGTGTAGTTGTGAATGATGGAAAAGTTTGTATTGTTAAAAACATATTGTCTATAAATGGTCAAGTATTTCTAGTTTGTTTACGATTTGAATATGTAATCCCTATTTATGAAATTCCATGTCCTTCAACTGCTGTTGGGATGATGGAGTGCAGTAATATCTTAAGTGAACTAGAATTGTATGATCTCAATAGTATTCAGTTTAAAGCTTGTTATTTTCCCAAATCAGAAGATTTAAATATTACATCTAGTTACTATGTGTGTTCATTTCTTCATATTGCTGATTAAAAAGGTTGACATATTTTTAAACAAATGTTAAAATTTAGAAATTAATATAATTTATTTTATTGGTTTTAGAATGAATCCTCAAATATATGCTGTTGTTTTAGCCTCGGAGAACAACATAATTTGTATTCCAATAACATGGTTGAAATGTGATAATGAGAACAACACCCCATTTATAGGTAACAATTATACATTTTACTGGCCACTAGTTGAAGCAGTAAAAGAAGCTAATAATTATGCTATCGTAGACAGAAATTGGACAAAAAGAAGTGGCAAACTATTGAACATAGCTGGTAAAATAGTTATTAATCTATTTTAAATTCAGATTCTTATTAATTAATTAATTTGTATAATTTACAGATTCTTGTATTGAAGGCAAATATTTGGCTACAATAGAAAATTTAAAAAAAAATAAGTTTGTCATAGTTGAGTTTATCGATGAGCAATCGGTCGAACTAGTACCTTGCAGCTGGATCAATGCAGATCAATCTGAAAAACAATTTAAATGTCATTGGCCCATGCATGGTAATGTATCAAAATTGTCTGCATCACAAAAGCAACCTTCTAGTTTGTGGAAAATACATTTCTGTGTTCCTAAAAAGTTTTTCCGTATGTTATAGAAATATATAGACTATTGAATATATTTTATTATAATGTGTAATATGTTTATTGTAGAATCATATTCAGAAGGGAAAAAAAAATTGACTTCATTTTGTGATACCAGCACCACAGAACTAGAAGATATAACACAACAGCCAAGAAAAAGATTTAAAAAAAAACACTTTGATGATTCTTTGATTGTTATAGATGAAAGTAATTTAACAAAGAACTTAAAACAAAAAGGACGTATTTTGAGTGGGTTAATTTTCAACATTACATTTTACTTTTAATTTACTCATATTTGTATTAATTAATTTTTTTGTGATGAATTGTAGTGCAAACCCGGTCTAGCTCAGAAGACAGTAATACAAGTCAATCCTTATTTTCAAATAAAATGTTACAATTAAATGTTGCTCCGGTGCCTAAAAGTAATTTTTATTGTCATATAATATATTGTATATTTTATATGGAAATAATTTGTGCTAATGTGCATGACCTGTTACATATTGCCGAGTTATTTTAAGTTAGTCTTGATAATGTACTAATTTTACTAATGTTAATTATGATTTTTAAATTGAATTCACTCATTCTTTGATGTAGGAATGGTAAAACAATATAAGTAATCTAGTATTATTTTACTAGATGTCTTTTTATCACAAATTAATAGTGTATAAATAATATCATTACATTATATTGTGTTTAGGTATGTTTAATATGAATGAAAACCACTTTATTACTTCTACTGGTATAATGTCAGAAAATAAAATCCAGTTAACCCAGATCGATTTTGACACAGATGAAATATGTAAGTTGAATTAATAATTATTGAGCTGATAAATTACTGTAATACTGTCTTAAATGATTTAATTTGTAATATTATTTTTAAAGCTAACACAAAACTCAATTATAACGACTCAATTATAAGTAATGCAGATGGTGGTGCTAATAAAGTTGGTGGTATCGAAAATTCACAAATTATTACTATATCAGATGTAATGAACAGTATTCAGCACTTAGGCCATGTTCTTATGAATGGTAATTATTTCATTATACATTTTCATATCCACAAAAATGTAATATAAAAATATTTAAAACTTACCTGACATCATATTTTTAATTAAGTTTCTAGAAATATGTCAAATATACAGAAAGGGATAGATATTATTAAAGTTGATGTCAATAAAAATCAAGAAACACTTATGGAAATAGTAGATAAAATAAGAATTCATCAATCAACAACCACAAGTTCAAATTCATATGATTTGTCACTACTCAAAGTACCCGTCGCAGATTTGGAAGAATTGAACAAGCTCGAGGAGGATGCAGAACAAAAAAAAATATTAGTTGAGTCATTATTTATTTAAGAAAATGTCAGTGAACTATAAGTGTCTACTTTTTTGTATAGGGGTATATGTTACGTAGACATGGAAAATCATTCGATGCTAAACGTACTACGTACCTTATGATGAAGTTAACTGTAGACAATAGAATAGCAGAAAAAATCAATATGGAGGGAAGAAGAGGAGATAAATTGGCTTTTGGTCGTCTAGAAATTTCTAAAATTTTAATTGGTAGGTAAATGAAAAAAAAAATCAAATTCTAGTTTACATTCAATATTAAATATACCATTTATTTTATTATTAATATATTTTTAGTAAAATTGAAAAACATTGCTATAATGTTATATACTCTATTCCCTGTAAGTTTTCCCATTTTTCTTTGTGCACGCAGAGTATGGAGGAAACGTTGTGATGATAGTTCAATATAGGTAGCCAACAACTTGATAAAATTGTTATAATATTATTGATGTTCAAAATGAGTGCTATTTATTTTAAAACTAATATGATTAACAAATAATTTTATTTTGTTTTTACAGAAGCCGTTAAAGATATGTTTCCCGATGAGTCCATATTATCAATAAAAAGTTATATCAGTGATTGGCTGAAACAAGCCCCTAAAAGAAAATGATATATATATATATATATATATATCTATTTATTTAATATTATAATAAATTAAATATTGTAACAGTATAAATGTCTATCTCATTTAATTTTTAGCTAGTTAATATTGCACTATAAATTAAAAAAAAAATTGCTTATAAATATTAAATATGAAATGTTTATTGTTTCTTAAAATCAACAAAACACCCAGTATTGTTAGAAATCTATAGGCAGATTATGCACAAATAAATTGATCAATTAACATTAGTTATAAGATTGTATCTCTTTGAAGAGTCCAAATAAATATTTAAAATATTCTGTTGACAGGTTTTTAAATGAACTAAATAATATTAATTTAACATAGGTACTAAGTTAGTATGCAAAATATCAATCCTCCTTTAAATCTAATATACAAAGCTTACACATAAAATATTTATTCAATATAGGTACTGCATGTATACAAATAATATTAATCGTAAATTTATACAAAAAATATCCATTCTTTTCTTAAAAAATATTTGATCTTTACACAAAAAAATATCCACTGCATACTCAAATATATACTAATCTTACACAAAAAATATCTATCGTGTACTCGAAATATATACTACATTTATACGAAAAATATTCATTCTATTCTTCAAAAATATATGATGTTTACACAAAAAATATCCACTGCATACTCTAAATATATACTAACCTTACGCGAAAAATATCTATTGTGTACTCGAAATATATACTACATTTATACGAAAAATATTCATTCTATTCTTCAAAAATATACGAACTTTATACAAAAAATATCCTCTGCATACTCTAAATATATACTAACCTTACACAAAAAATATCTATTTTGTACGCGAAATTTATACGAAAAATATCCATTCTATTCTTCAAAAATATACAAACTTTACACAAAAAATATCCACCGCATACTCTAATTATATACTAACCTTACACGAAAAATATCTATTGTGTACTCGAAATATCTACTAAATCTATACGAAAAATATCTATTGTATATGCTTAATGTATATTAAACTTACACGCAAAATATCCCAAAAAACGACTTAATACTTACGCATAATATACATCGATTATACATGCACAATAAACGGATACTAAACGTAGAATATTCGTTAAATAGTTATCTTTTGACACAAAATTATCCCATAATTATACCATTTATGAACTAAAAATCTAGGAGTATTATACGTTGATTCATAAATTATAAACGTATATTTAACGGATAATATACGTAAAAATGTTTACTGGGAAGTTTGGTTTGATCAATAAAACTGTCACTAAAAAATTAATCATTTTTGAATTTAAAAAAATGTCAACTGTATTAGTTTTTATTCAATACAATTTTAGATTCCTACCAATACCTTAAATACTTATATAATTATATTAATTAATAATATTCCTGAAAACAACTGTACTAAAAGGTAAGTATATAGTTTAAGTTCAATAGAAATTAAAATAAATTAATGGAAATCGACTTAAAATTTACAAGTTACTGTAAGTAATAAAATTATAATGACGTTGATCAATATAATATATACGTTTAATATAATATCATATATTTATATGGTATTATTCGTGATCGGCGGTCAGTAGACGGGCCAAGTACTACTAGCGCTATAGTTTACTAATACACCGCTTTGGGAAGCGTTATCACGTCTCGTTTCGCAACCTGAGTAGATAACCGTGATCATCAGGCATTATTTTCACGTGTTTTTTCTTTTCTTTATAACACTACCTAATATCTATGAGTTTACACTTGACACCATGTTATGTTTCATATTATTATAACAGAAAACACATAATCGTATTAAGAACAATTTATTATAATATATTAATAATTATTAATTAATAACTGAGATACATTTTATAAGCGACACACTAAAAAAGAGTGAACAGGAAAGACATAAGTTTTTAATAATGCATTTTTAGGTTACCTACTATGGATAGCAGTGTGACCATACATAACATTAGGTACTTAGTTAAAAAACTGCTTACCTCATCAAAAAATAAAAGGCTATAAATCAAAGTTAACTGGTTATGGGCATCTATAAATGTACATAAATATCATATAAAACTATAGTGGAATACTAGTATGTATGTAGTATAATTACTAATAATATTAATACAATATATAAAATATAAATGCATTGCATTTACAGATGAAATGATATTCTTGGATTATTAAGATAAGACCTTAATAAACAAGAATTATGCATGTTTGTTGAAAATAATATAAAATAATAATACAGTCAAATATTTTAATTACCTAATTTTTTTTTTTTTTTTTTTTTTTTTTTAATATTATTATTATAACTATAACAGATCTATTACCTAATTTAAATATTAAAATATAATGATAAAAGATCAATCAACATTAATTTACAAAAAGTCATAGTATAATAACAATATTAACAACAATTAATTTGAAATTATCAAATAAGGGGGCACTAATTATGTCTAGGCCTAGGGCTCTAGCCTTCTTAACACCCACATGTAGAGCTTTACACAGCACGAATTAATTACATTTATTTCACACGCTCTGAGTGATGATTGATGATAGTTATTTGTGTATAGCTGTGAGTTGAACTTATACCCACTAGTATGATTACAGTTATATTATTATATACTATACAAATATTTCACGGTGAAATACAGTGGCATACGAAAATAAGCTAATATACAAAATGAACATTTTTTAAATTTTGTCAACATTACAGGGTGATTCTTTTATCAAACAACACTTATATGGTGTCTGTGTGTAAATACCACCTAACATACACCTATAACACACAAACACTACCCAAAACCACCCAACTTTGGGAGGCAATATCTTGTAAACGGATTAACGAAAAATGAAAATTCATTGAAAAATAGCCTTTTTAATTTATGAAATTTTAAGTATAGGTTGTCATTTGAAAATCAAAAATTGATAATGGTTAACCTGATAAATATAAGGGTGAAAATATTTAAAAAATATATAGTTCTAGAACAAGATGGTTCTAAAATTTTGAAAAAAAAAAAAAATTTGAAAAAAGTCAATAGTTTTTGAAATAATGAGTGTTGTTTGATAAAAGAATCACCCTGTATACAAAATTTTAAAATATAGTTATTAAAATGAATATAAATTTGTGTATTAAAAATAGATGAGATTCAACCTAAGTTATAAAAAAATTACAATGTTAAAATTAATTGGTAAAATCATAGATAAAAAACTTGAATTTTGATCATGTATTTATATTAATATTATGAGTAATTTTTATCACAAAGTAATACAGTGTTTTATACTAAATTTGAATAAAACATTATATAGTATGTTATATAACTTAATGTATTGTGATTATTACAATAAAAAACTTATTTGTCAACATTGCAGTACACACAAACTTTCAAAATATCGATATTTTAATGGATATAAATGTGTACATTACAGATAGATGAAATTCAACTTAAATAATAAGATATAAGATTGTTAAAATTAAATTGGTAAAATCATACAAAAAAACTTGAATTTTTATCATGCATTTATATTAATATGAGTAATTTATTACTTAGTAATATAGTAAGTATTTTTAACTAATTTTGATTAAAATATTACATAGTATATTTTATAATTAAAATTATTATTTATGTTAGTCTTATAATTTATTAGTCAACATTGCAGTACATATAACCAACAAAGTAATTTATTACTTAGTAATATAGTAAGTATTTTTAACTAATTTTGATTAAAATATTACATAGTATATTTTATAATTAAAATTATTATTTATGTTAGTCTTATAATTTATTAGTCAACATTGCAGTACATATAACCAACAAAGTAATTTATTACTTAGTAATATAGTAAGTATTTTTAACTAATTTTGATTAAAATATTACATAGTATATTTTATAATTAAAATTATTATTTATGTTAGTCTTATAATTTATTAGTCAACATTGCAGTACATATAACCAACAAAGTAATTTATTACTTAGTAATATAGTAAGTATTTTTAACTAATTTTGATTAAAATATTACATAGTATATTTTATAATTAAAATTATTATTTATGTTAGTCTTATAATTTATTAGTCAACATTGCAGTACATATAACCTTTCAAATTATAGATATTCTAATAAACATACATTTGTGTATTACAAATAAATGAAATTAAAATGAAATAATAAAATATTAACGATGTTGAAATTAAATCGATAGAATCATTGAAAAAATTTAGAGCTTATAAGAATAAAAATTTTATGTTATATAAGATCATTAATTTCTTTTACTTAAACCATATTGTTTGGCAATTTCTACTGGTAAAGGTACCAACCAATAATCAGGCAACTTGTTATTGTTCTGACTCAGGTATTGACTGATAAGATCATTAGGAACATCCTGTTCAGTTCCGTTGGGTAGTTTAACATAAAAATTAACTTCCCCTTTAAAATTTAGTTTTAAAATAAGTTCACATTTCACATTAATTGTTAATGGATTGTTTTCTAGATGGCCATTCGACATGGTTGAATTTCTTTGAATTGAATTAAAATTGGAGTCTATTCTTGTCTATGGAATTTTAACCATAGTGACTTCAATACCTTTTGGTATATTAACATTTGATGGTATAATAGTAACGTTTTGTGAAAGTTTTTGTATTATAGAAGATGGTGCTTGGAGTTGAGTATACTTGGTAGGTGTTATTTGTCTGTTTGTAGATACAGAGTTGAATGATTTATTTAAATTTGTTTTTGAAGGTGAACATTCGGGCTTTACAGTGGTTGAAAAACTTTGAACATTATTAATAATACTTTTCGGTTTATTAACATTTGATGGCGTAAGAGTAACGTCTGGTGAAAGTTTATGTATTATAGAAGAGAGTGCTTGGTGTTGAGTATACTTGGTAAGCGTTATTTGGCTGTTAGCAGACACAGTGTTGTATGATTTATTTAAATTTATTTTCGAAGGTGAACATTCGGGCTTTACAGTTGTAGAAAAACGTTGAGCATTATTACTAATACTTTTCAGTGTATTAACATTTGATGGCATAAGAGTAACATTTGGTGAAAGTTTATGTATTATAGAAGATGGTTTTTGGTATGGTCTGTATTTAGTAGCTGTCATTTGTCTGTTTGCAGAAACAGAGTTGTATGATTTATTTAAATTTGTTTTTGAAGGTGAACATTCAGGCTTTACAGTCGTTGAAAAACGTTGAACATCATCACTAATACCTTTTGGAATATTAACATTTGATGGTATAATAGTAACGTTTTGTGAAAGTTTTTGTATAATAGAAGATGGTGCTTGGAGTTGAGTATACTTGGTAGACGTTATTTGTCTGTTTGTAGACACAGAGTTGTATGATTTATTTAAATTTGTTTTTGAAGGTGGACATTCGGGCTTTACAATCGTTGAAAAACGTTGAACATCATCACCAATACTTTTTGGAATATTAATATTTGCTGACATATCAGTAACGTTTTGTGAAAGTGTATGTGTTATAAAAGGCTGTTCTTGTTGTTGAATATGCTTGGCAAATATAATTTGTCTGTTTGTAGACTCAGAGTTGTATGATTTATTTAAATTTGTATTTGAAGGTGGACATTCAGGCTTTACAGTCGTTGAAAAACGTTGAACATCATCACCAATACTTTTTGGAGTATTAACATTTGCTGACATATTAGAAACATTTGGTGAAATTGGAGATATCATAGAAGATAATGTTTGGTATTGAATATACTTGGTAGGCTTCATTTGTCTGTTTGCAGAAACAGAGTTGTTTGATTTATTTAAATTTGTTTTTGATGGTGGACATTCAGGCTTTACAGTCGTTGAAAAACGTTGAACATCATCACCAATACTTTTGGGAGTATTAACATTTGCTGACATATTAGAAACATTTGGTGAAACTGGAGATATCATAGAAGATAATGTTTGGTATTGAATATACTTGGTAGGCTTCATTTGTCTGTTTGCAGAAACAGAGTTGTTTGATTTATTTAAATTTGTATTTGAAGGTGGACATTCAGGCTTTACAGTCGTTGAAAAACGTTGAACATCATCACCAATACTTTTGGGAGTATTAACATTTGCTGACATATTAGAAACATTTGGTGAAACTGGAGATATCATAGAAGATAATGTTTGGTATTGAATATACTTGGTAGGCTTCATTTGTCTGTTTGCAGAAACAGAGTTGTTTGATTTATTTAAATTTGTATTTGAAGGTGGACATTCAGGCTTTACAGTCGTTGAAAAACGTTGAACATCATCACCAATACTTTTGGGAGTATTAACATTTGCTGACATATTAGAAACATTTGGTGAAACTGGAGATATCATAGAAGATAATGTTTGGTATTGAATATACTTGGTAGGCTTCATTTGTTTGTTTGCAGAAACAGAGTTGTTTGATTTATTTAAATTTGTATTTGAAGGTGGACATTCAGGCTTTACAGTCGTTGAAAAACGTTGAACATCATCACCAATACTTTTTGGAGTATTAACATTTGCTGACATATTAGAAACATTTGGTGAAACTGGAGATATCATAGAAGATAATGTTTGGTATTGAATATACTTGGTAGGCTTCATTTGTCTGTTTGCAGAAACAGAGTTGTTTGATTTATTTAAATTTGTTTTTGATGGTGGACATTCAGGCTTTACAGTCGTTGAAAAACGTTGAACATCATCACCAATACTTTTGGGAGTATTAACATTTGCTGACATATTAGAAACATTTGGTGAAACTGGAGATATCATAGAAGATAATGTTTGGTATTGAATATACTTGGTAGGCTTCATTTGTCTGTTTGCAGAAACAGAGTTGTTTGATTTATTTAAATTTGTATTTGAAGGTGGACATTCAGGCTTTACAGTCGTTGAAAAACGTTGAACATCATCACCAATACTTTTTGGAGTATTAACATTTGCTGACATATTAGAAACATTTGGTGAAACTGGAGATATCATAGAAGATAATGTTTGGTATTGAATATACTTGGTAGGCTTCATTTGTCTGTTTGCAGAAACAGAGTTGTATGATTTATTTAAATTTGTATTTGAAGGTGGACATTCAGGCTTTACAGTAGTTGAAAAACATTGAACATCATCTTCATCATCACTAATAATCATTAGATCATCATCTTCTATTGAAATAACAGAACGTTCTATTTGTTTAGAGTTATCTTTTACATTGGTGTTTCTATTTTTATTTTCAGTAAAAGTAGAGATTGATGATTCAAAATTATCATTTAACATTTCACAATCAATTTGCATATCTTCATCTAAGGTTATAACTTCAACTTGCTTTACACCATTAGGTGATTTTTGGTTCTCTTCTGTATCATTATCAGTTAATACAACTTCTTCATAATTACAAACATTATCTATATTTTTATCACTATTAAATGTATGAACCAATCTTTGTTTATTAATAAATGTGTTATTGTTATTGCTACATTTTACTTCATTTTGAGTTTTTAGTAATTTAACAGATTTGATCGACTTATTTTTCTTTTTAGTCTTACAAACTTTATTCGTAATGTGTTCTAAAATTGTATTTTCATCAGTATGATTAGCATCATATTTTAGCATTTTTTCGGCTTTTGATAATCGCTTTTGTGGTTTAAGATGTTTAGAAAGGATATGCAGTGGCTGTTCAACTTTATTTTTAGGCTGATTTATAATACCTTATTCACTTTCAGAATCAGTTAATTCAAATAAGGATTTATTATTTTCATTATACAGACCTAAATTAAAAAAAAAAAATTAAAAAAAATTAGCTTAAATAGTTTGTAGAATAGTAAATAATTATAAGTATTTATAATGTATACAATAATATTATTTATTTTTTAAATATAAAATAATTTGATATAATATTTTAAATATTGTTTTGTTTTGTATATAATGTGAACAACGCCAGTAAATGTTATAAGATTTTGTAAAAACATAATATTTTGGTAAAAACAAAAAGTATAAGTAATTGATACTTTCAAAAAATAAAATGTATCATTAATCAACATAGCTTGCTATGTAATAAATGTCATTCAATATTAAAAACCTATTGATATTAATACAATTTCAACTATCCAAAAAAATAAGAATTATCAACAAGTAATAAATAGAAAGAATTTAAATTAAGTTAACTTTATAATAATATAAGCTGATCAATGATCATAAACAATAAAAATAAGGCAACATAATGAAAACCATTTGTCTTACTTTGATAATATGTAATAAAGTTTTTAAATAAATAAGTGGTAATCACTTAAGAAAGTTGTGGGACTCAAACAGAAGATTTTGATTAATTTACATGTTTTTTTATGTTTTAACCATAGAGATTTTAAGTATTCAAAAAACATTTTATCTTATAGAATTTTAACGAAAATTATAAAATAAAATATCATTTTTACATTTATGAATAATATTTAAATTAAAATTGTTTTTAATAAATAAATAAAAATTTGCTGAACCAAAGCCCTATATTTTTAATAGGAAATAGGTATTAGATTTTATACTGTTGAGAATATTTAATTAGTGGTTAAAAAAATGTCACTATTATAGTATTTTATGAAATATGCCTGTAAGCACAGAAGTATATAGCCATGTAAGTTGATTAACAATAATATACCGTTCATTTAAATGGACAGAGAAACAATTTTCTGATAGATTACACATACATTATTTAATATGAATTATGAGTAGATGATGTAAATTTAGTAGTGACTAACAGACTAGTCACCAAAATATTGTCTTATGAATTTGCATACACTATTACACTTATCTCTTTGTAATAGTGCTTACTGCAGTCCTCTTAAAAAGCATAACAACTGATATTTTAATTGTTAAGGGGATTGGAAGTGGTGATTTTCTGTCTTTGTCTAACACATGTGGGACATACAATACGCCTGACAAAAATTAAGTTACTAATAGTTGTTTGATTTAAAACATGTAAAGATGTGTTAATTGGTATACAAGTTTATTTTGCATTGTCGAAGCACTTTTTCGATTATAGCAATATTTGGATAAGAATAAATATTTTAAATTTTATAAATTTGTCAATGGTTTTAATTAAATATATTACAAATATTAAGAATATGCTTCGACCGATGCAAAGTAAACTTTTATACCAATTCAAAAATCTTTACATATTTTAAATCGAGCAACTAGAAGTACTTTAATTTTTATCAGGCGTATTGTATGTTCCATGTGTTAAGACAAAGACAGAAAATCACCGCTTCCAATCCCCTTAATGTTATTTCTTCTCCTACTCAGCAGAAAGGCACATTTTTAATAAATTAATTGAAAGATAGAAATTTTTAAAAAAAATATTTATTTTTTTTTGTGGGCATTTTTTAAATATTAATGCTTATAGTTATAATGTTTAAGTTAATTTAAAGTAAAGCCAGTGACTTCACATGACGAAAATTTGATGCCACCAGATACTGATTTCAATTTGAACAAAGTATTTAAAATTTAAATACAATACTTAATTATAATATATATTTTAAAATTACCTAGAAAGAACTATTATCTACAAATATATGTATATTACCTTGAGCCATTGACATTGAATTTTTCTCTTTTAAAAATGATATTTTTTTTGGACAAACCAATGTTTTATCATGTTGATTATATTTATCACTCTGATTAGTATCAAACAGGTTAGATCACACAGGTTAGTCAAACATTTTCTTGGATTCTGATACTTGCTCTTCTAGTTTAGGTAAAAATTTAGAAGGGGTCTGTAGTGACTGTTTTAATATATTTTCAGGCTGATTCATAGCACCCCATTCATCTTCGGAATCAGTACAGTCAGATAAAGATTTATAATTTTTACTAACACATTCGTTAGATTCAACTATATCAAAATTCTGCTTTACTGTGAAGTTTCTTTGACGTTTCTCAACAATGATTAATTCTTCATTTTTAGCTAAAATTTAAAAATTAAATATTAGCTTGAATAATTTGTAAAATAGTAAGATTATTATGAGAATTAAGTATAAAATTAAGAAACTGTGACTGTCATCAACTTTTGGGGCCTTAATTTTCTACTTCACCATCTTTTTTGTTGGAAAGTGAAAATAGTAAGTGCTTAAGAGGTTAAACAGTAAAAATTTCTATTTATCTTATTTTTTTTAAATTTATTATCCATGTAAACTTTTTTCCTCAGTCAAACAATTAAAATGTAATATATAAGTTATTGTTATTGAAAATTAAAATAAAGTTGAGTGTAAATCCCAAATAATTTTTTATCAGCTTCTGAAGTAAGAATTTTGACAAAATTAATCAAAATCACAAGATTTCTCAAAATATTTTGAGTTAGAAATGCATAAGAATGATTTGATATATATTTAAGATTTAGAAATTAATAAGAAGATTCTACATGTTTTCTTACCTACATCTAATAAGAAAAAGTTTACAGTTAAGTTGAATCAACTTTTTATGAATGTTTGAAGCTAGACATTCACCTGTTAATTAATAAATTACTATAGAACAATTTTCTCAATTTTTTATAATTCAAAAACTATCAAGAACACCTGATACCCACATGTGTTGTCTCTGCCTTACAAGTGCATAACATAGCAAATTTTATGCTTAGCAGATCACGTGTAACTCCGTTAGCTTAGAAATTTAGATTTTAGAGTGAATTGACCTCTAACAAAATTTGAAGGTAAGATACCTAATTATTTAGACAACCTCATAGGCTTTTTATAATTTTTTAATTTTAAAGTGAGTTATTAGTATTTTAAGACATAAAAACATTTACAAATACTCTCCATTATATAACTTAAGGTCAAATTAACTATTAAAACTAGTATATTTATGACTAGTATGATTAGTTTTAAAATGTGTGTTGTACATAAATTTTGACATTTAGGTCAAAAAAGGAAAATTAAATATGAAGTTTCACAAAGTAGTGTACTAGGTTTGATATTTTGCATATTATACATAAATAATATATGTAACATAAACATAGATTGTAAAATTGTAACATTATGCAGATGACACTTCTCTACATTTTACAGATAATTCGTGGATTTCTGTACTACAATAAAGTAGTTAAACTATTTAACTCTAAGAATTTGATATTTTATGACTTTTAGTATACACGATTCAGTTATTCATTTGATGAAACTACTTTACATTTTTGTAATGATGTAGCCGAATGCAACGAGGATTTGTGTGAAAATATGTCTATAGTCTATATTACTTATAAAAAAAAAAAATAAAATTATTAGTAAATGAATGGTTATAGTGTGATTTACCATATACCTATTTTAATTTATTTAGTAAATTAACATTTTTTACCCGATTTTTTTTCAAATTTTAATGTATAAGAAGTACATTTGAATTTGTTCATGTACAATGTTGAATAATTTTAAAATTTTCAATTTTTTTTTTTTGAGTACAAAATTATGTTTGATTTTGTTACTGGTTTTATAATTTATTATCTATATTGTATAAATATTTTTAACTCTCTATCTCCAACACAAGCTTAGTTTAAAAGGGATAGAAAATTGAAAAAAAATTATTATTATGTATTTAAAAATGTATTATATATTTATTATTTACTATGTATGTAAACTAATATTCTTTTGATCAATAATAGTCGGTCATGTTTTAAATATTTGAATAAATTAAAGGATTATAATATTTGTTTTGTGTTTGATATACAAATACTGAAATACAGTACTTTATTTACATTTTTATTCTAGGTAAATACAAATATTTTAATTTTATATTTTTATTGTCAAATTTTTTTAAGTCATGCTACAATTTATTTTATCAATAAAGAACAATGTTATGCGTATTTTATTTGAAAATTTTATATACCTAAATTCTTAAATTGATAAGTTCTTTAAGTAAAAATATTATTTAATAATTTTCTTAAAAATAAAAATATTTAAAAAAATCTTACAAACATAGATTATTTTAAACTTGAGGATTATCATTATAATACTATAGGTTAGTAATACTTTAATTTCAAAAATGTATTCAGAATGAAATTCAATAAGAGGTTCTTATTACTGTATTATACATCATGTGTAAGTTGGAGAAAACAATTAAATTGATTAGATAAGGTTATTCAGTTATTTTACATGTGTAAGACAGAAAAAATTCTCAACTGTTTTACACTCTTAATTAAAATGATGTTAACACTAAAGAAGGAATGATACAAACTGATATTATGTATAAATTATGTTCATTATTTTGTTAATAAAACAAAAAAGTTATTTGTATTAATTCTGTTGAAAAAAAATTAATTTTAATTAGATTTTGGTTTCATTTAATGTGCAGTGTATTCTAATTAATATCAATTATAACTCACAAGTTACAGTAAATGTTAGTGAAGATTTTATTTGGTATGATAATTAAACTATAAAATTATACCTGAATAAACATTTTTAATAACCAAATTTAATAAGTTGACTTAATTTTATAAGCTTTTGATTGCACATTTTTATATAAATGAGTATAACCAATAATAATCAATAATAATTTAATAATTGCTTTATGTTTATATAAAGGTATGTGTTTAATTTGATTTTAAATTTATATTACAGCAATTAATAACAATTAGGTTAAATTATTGTAACACAATATCTGATTAGATAATGATTATAAAAATTATCTGTCACTAGCTGTCTATATTCGAAACACAGAATATTCAAGTCATCAATAGTTTTTATTTTACAAGAAAACCGCATTCATTTTGACATATCAATGTTATCGACTGTTATAGGTATAGGATAACAAAAAAACACTCCTTGAGCCTTGATTAGTTAGTTTATAGTTATAAATTGATTGATGTCACTTTACAGTTATCATTTACAAATACCTAAATAGTTTTCTATCAGTCATGAAACTAATCAAATTATGTCTTAGAAACGATTTATTTAACAATTAATATAAATTTTTTAACACTAACTAAAAACACTGCAAGAGTTTCCTTCACAATTAGATGGATGGTAAACCAAAATATATACATACATAATAATATAAATATGAATATGACGAAACATAATATTAATTTAAGAAAGTAGTTCGTTGTTAAAGTTAAATAAGTTAATCTTATACTTGAAATATTGAAATTATAGTATTTACAATACTTTGACTATCGAATTTTTATAAAATTATGAAATTAAAGATAAATAATAAACAATAAACTTAATATTATACGTACGTGTATTGTTAAACTATATTATCATCAGCGATCAGCGGAACGATTAAACGTGTAAATGGCCAACTTGACATAAATAGCGACGTTGCATTAAAGTACTTAACTCAGTAACTACCTTAGAACATAGCATTTAAATTTATTATTTAAGGTAATAACTATATAGGTCTATAGATAGAAGATAGTTACAACGGCCGCACTGTTGCACATCGTACGATTTAAAAATACTACTGACTACTTTTTGTGAGCACCAGCTGAGGTACCGAATAACAGGTTTTGAACTCACGCTACAAATGAGTCGTGATGTTGAGTTCTGCTGTAGTGCCATTGAATATTACGTGCATCAAAGTTGGTTGGCATTTTATTCTGAATGGGAATTTATAGAGTATTCGTTGATAAACTAAGTGTTCAATAAATCGATAAGCGATAAGAACTGCGAGTCGGAGTGTGCTCACTACTGAGTACTGACAACTAACTGAATTCTGCCAGGAATCGGCTGGGATAATATTATGAAGGTAATAATAAAAAAAGGACGATTTACCATTCACTTAAGTCAGGTGCTCACTGTTCAGTACATTACCTGGTTTGTTTATGTAATACAATGGTGCTTATTACTTACAGGTTTACGACGACGCTTCATCGGCTATGTTCATAAAATTATAATTCTTGTGTTGATAACTTCAACTAACGTGGAGCGATGCGTAATAGTGAGAGTTTACACGACGAGTTTCTTTTTATATTTTAGTTAAAAACGGATAGGCATTTTTTTCGGATTCAAATGGTTTCTTTGAGTTAACCTCAAAAAAAAAACTAAAGATTTTAGTATACAGCACGAGGTAGAGAAGATAAGATAACACCAGTCCCGTTTCTTTCAATGATGCGACGGCGTATGACACAAAAAATTGCGGCAGTTTGGTAGCTCAGAATTATACCTTATACCATGAAAACTATAATATAGACTTATAGACGGAACATGTAGTAATTGCTCATGTTGATGATATGCAGCGTCCCACGATCGCACACGCGCACTATACTCATTCAATACTTGGTAAGAGTGAACCACTCGCCATTCGGATGACCAAAACTCGTTTTGTTCGCGCATCCCCACCACAAGACGAGCGCCGCCGTGTCGGCCGTTAAGAAACTGCAGCGTTCCACGTAATCGTAGTGAGCTGTATTTAACAGTGTTGCCAAGTTGGTCTTTTTATAACTAAATCTGGTTTTTTCTTGCTACAACCATACTCTATTCAGAATAAGAAACACAGTCGGCGGCCGACTACTGCGCATGGGTGTGGTTTCATTCAAAACACCATACTAGAACAACGCCGCCGGCTAGAGCTTCGCATTAGTCTATTGTCGACCAGCATTGTGAAACAATAACTTAAAATATACTGTTGTACACTATTTTGATCTGTCATTGTGAGTCAACCGGTAGTTGTACCTGTACGTCAGCATGGCGCGTCGGTCGTCGTCGGTTCAGCAGACGAACAGATGTTTGATTAAGCGGGGGTAACAATAGGCGTTGCCTGACTGCTGCTGACGAAAACTGGTCGCCGCCGACTGTGTTTCTTATTTTGAATAGAGTATATTATATAGTTGTTAAATTTTAGAATCTAGTTGTAATAAACACATCTGCATTAGGTGCAAAATGCATTAGACGTACTGTGTTCGCGCCTAGATTTGGGTATCACTAGTGGTCACTACGGAGGTAGTGTTGGCTACACCTAAGTGAATACATGAGCCTACAAATGCCATAGATCCGGTGGCAAGTATTACTGTTGCGGAGCCACCACTGTAAATGTTGTTTTTATCATGATTTAGCCATGGTTTTTACGTCTACGTCTGTGATAAGATAACATTCAAATAATTACCGCCTGAATATAAATATTATAATAATCATAATAAAATTGAGTATTCTTATTTGTATAACATAAATCTTTATATTCATTTAAATATATTTTTTAAAAATGATTAATACAAGAATCATAGTAGTAGTAGTTGTCATTAGGTGTACCACGTAATATTCTATTAGGACAATATGAATCAACACACAATCAGGAAATATGCAGTCGTATTGGATTATTAAATTATAATTATGTGACGAATATTGCAAAGCAATTTAATCTTAACGAACCTTTTCCTAAATTATTTAATGAAGATTCTAAAAATATTGCAAGTTTTGTCTTAAAGAACAACAATTCAATACTTTTTTACAAAGAAGAAGGAATCGAAGATAATCAGTTTCCAACATTAAAAAAAGACGATTTTGCATTAGGATACATGAATGAAAATCAAGAGCTTAATTTGAAACGCTATGGTTACAAAACAATATGTTTTGACGGTACGCATGGAACGAATCCAAATTATTTTATTTTACATACATTGTTAATAACAGATTTAGACTCCGAAGGCTACCCAGTTGCCTTTTTACTAACCAATAGAAACGACGAAGTGGTAATTAGGGTTCTGCTTGAAAAAATCAAAGCTCGACTTGGTACTGTGTCACCAAAAACAATTATGTCAGATATACAGAGTTCATATTTCAACAGTTGGATAAAAAAAATGGGTCCCGTGAAACATGCTCTATTTTGGACGTGGCATGTGCACGAAGCCTGGCATAAAAATTTGTCTAAAATAAAAAATAAAGAAAAGAAAGTTATCGTCATTAAAATGCTTTATGATCTATCGACTGAATTAGATATAGGAACATTTCAAAACAAACTACACACTTTTCTGTCAAACAACGATGACGATCTTCAATGTTTTTTGGATTATTTTTTTTAATATTATGCCCATAATCAACAGTTTTGGGCATACTGTTACAGGCAGAATGCTGGCTGTAAAATAACACAAATATGAACTTAGAAAGTTTCCATAGAGTTCTAAAAGAAAAAACTATGTGTAGATTAAAAGTCAAAAGCGTATGTTGGTATGTTCAATCGTTCTCTGATGAAAACATTATGTACAATGTACTTAAAAAAAAAAACCGGTCAAGTGTGAGTTGGAATCGCGCACCGAGGATTCCGTACAAACCTATAGGTATATTAGTAAAAGTTCACCCATAACGACAATCGAGTCATAGTTATGGTATTTTTATTGCAAAATGAAATTTATAACATCAAAATATGGAAAGCTGGAGGATCATAAATACGCGATCATGAGGAAAAGGATTAGAAGTTTAAAATTATTTGAAAAAAAAAATGTGATCTAACTAAAAATTTAAGGTCTTCTGAATTTTTCTGTTATATGTGCGATAAAACATTGCTTCATGCTGAATTTCGAGATTCTAAATCGATTTGAAGTACCCTATAGGTTTTGATTCCCTCACAAGTAGTCGCGAGTTTGAAAATATGCGGCTTAAATTGTTATTATTTCTTTCGATTGGCGTTGACATAAAAGTTTGATTTTGTTACAGTTTAAAGGTATTATAGACTTAAGTATTTAATATGAATTTTAATTTAATACCTCAACGCGTTCATGAGATAAGGAGTAGTAACTTTGAAATTTTCAAAATTGTCAAAAAATATTTTTTTTTTATATGATGAAACTAAAAATTTACGGTTTTCATAATTTTTCCTATATCTGTACTATAAGACGAGACTTCGTACTAAATTTCAAGATTCTAAGTTCACGGGAAGTACCCTGTAGGTTTTGATTCCCGTGCGAGTTTCGAAAATTTGCGGCCTAAATGATGTATCTTTTGATTGCATTGGCTTAGAAGGTTGATTTTTCTACAGCTTCCAGGGACAGTAGACCTGAGTATCATATAGAAATTTCAGTTTGATACCTCCACGGTTAGGTCCACGCGTTCCTGAGAAAAACGGTCTTGACAGACGGACGGACGGACGAACAACAAAGTGATCCTATAAGGGTTCCGTTTTTTTCTTTTGAGGTACGGAACCCTAAAAAGAAGTAAAAGAGTGTACATTGTATGAAGGTGTGATCTGTTTACTTCCTTGCACAAAATGTAATGCGTGTTTCCACGAATACACATGTAATTGCCAGGACCATTCAATTAGAAATAATATGTGCAAGGATATTCACGCTGTTGCAATGAACCTCCTTAACCAAGAAGACGACAGAAAATGTAGACAAACAACAACTAAAAGCACACGCAGTCACGCAGATATAGTATACAGACAAAGATGACATGTAAAGACGACGAACCAACACTTAAAGATGATGATAAACCAATGGAGACAATACGCAAAGACAAGGAAAATCAAATACACAATGATGATGGTAACAAGTCAGTGGCGTATTTACGGGGGGGGGGGGGGGGTCATATCCCCCCCCGGAAGCTTATTTTTTTTTTTTTTAAAAACCATGTTTAAAACGATATTTTTATAGTTGTATGAACATTGAACAACTAACCTAACCTATGAATGAAAATACATTTTGTAAACATTTCCAGCATTGTCGATTTTGATGATAAGAAAGAGGCGGCTATCTAGTTGTTGAATATAATATTGTTACCACGGTCTTAGATTGTTACTATTGTTCAGTGATATTATCTTATCTTAAGATGAATTCAGAGCTGATAATCAACAATTAACGTAGACGAGAAACGCTTATCAAAACAAACTGAATTAATTTTACTGTTTGATTTTTGAAATGTGTTAAACTGAAATTTCTAGTTAATCTTGAATTCTTGTGTTAAGTTGCAAAGTGTTGAATACTTGAATATATAACGTACCTATATTTAAATCTATAATAAATTGTTATCATGGATAAATGGATTATTAAAAGAAAAGCGTCTACTTCACCAAGTCAAAATAGTCAATCTGGTAAGGCCCGGTTTTTCAATTGAATTTATCTGTCGAATAACAAGAGTTATTCGACAGATAAGAACAAATAGATAATAATCAGTTTTTCAATATCCGAATAAGCTTATCTGTCGAATATAGTTACGGATAAGTTATCTGCTACTTTTTGTAACAAATAATTGTTATTCGGTGGTTAACTTACATCTGATAACATTATACCTGATCTTTTTTATCAGATTATATTTATTATACGCTGTGGATACTGCGTTAATTATTATATTAGTCAGTTTTTACTTTTGTTTTTCGATTTTACGAATTAAACCACACTACTACAGTGCAACAGTGGGGTTTTTCTGTTAATTTAAATATGGATCTTATGGATTTATTTGAAGACGACGATGACTACGAATTAATTCAATTTTTAAACTATCACCGTCGTGTGTACACAGTACACCCAAGAGTCGACCATTTGTTAAAATGGGATGACTATGATTTCAGGGTGAGATTTAGACTTGGAAAGGATGTTGTTCTTCAAGTATTAGAGTACATTGAAGATGAGATATCATCACCAACTGATAGGTGAGTTTAAATACATGTTTGACAGGTGAATTAATAATATTCTTTATGTAACAAATTACATCATTTTATGAATGTATTTTAGAAATAATGCCGTAACAACGATCAACAAACTATTGCTGACCCTTCGATTCTATGCTACTGGCAATTTTTTGATAACGGCTGGTGATTTTATGGGTGTGAGTAAAACCACAGCTTGTTTAATTGTACGTAATGTCAGTGTAACGATAGCAAAACTTCGACCAAGATTCATCCGTATGCCAGACACTGAAACTGAAATAAAAAATTTACAACGCCGGTTTTATGAAATAGCACGGTTTCCAAAAACAATAGGTGCAATTGATTGCACTCACATAAAAATTCAAAACCCTGGTAAGAGTTAATGTAACACTTGGTAGTAATGTTGTATGATTTTAATTAAAACAATGTTAATAGGTGGTCCAAATGGTGAATACTTTAGAAATCGTAAAGGGTATTTTTCATTAAACGTTCAAACAATTTCATGTCCGGATTTAAAAATAATGGATGTTGTTGCACGTTGGCCAGGGTCATGTCACGACCAAACTATTTTTAAGAAGTCTCGTGTTTACAATAAATTGGTCAGTGGTTATTGGAAAAATAGTCTAATTGTTGCTGATAGTGGCTACGGTAATTCACAATATGTTGTCACTCCATACTTAAACCCTCAAAATGCCCCTGAAGGATTATACAATGAATCTTTAATTAGAACTAGGAATCCAGTTGAGAGATCATACGGAGTTCTAAAACGTAGATTTCCCGTCCTATCTTTTGGATCACGTTTAAAAATGGAAACCACCCAAGCTATGATCGTTGCTTGTTGTATTTTACATAATTTAGCATGTGATCATAATGATTTAGAACCACCCGAACTATTAGGTATGTGTATGCCAGTTATAGATGACTTCAATTTAAGAGAGGAACATGAACCAGAAGTTGGAAATGCGAGACAGCAGTTAACTGAAGAATATTTTTCAGTTTTGATTTAACCACATCGTTTCAGCTAAGAATCAAGATTATGACCAATACTCATAGGCACAAATAGAATGCCAATTGAATACTGATATGATTAAGATTGTGTAAATATTGATGTATATTTCTAGATGTTTATTTAGCAATAAATATATTTTGTAACTTATTTTAATTTGTTGTACATATTTGATCATTTGTTAATCATTTAAACACATTTAAGCATTTATAAAATAAAAATAATAACTTCTAACAGTATTATTAAAACAAAAAACAATACAAACAAACTAAATATTTTTAACAAAGAATAAAGTTAGTTGTACATATTATAACAATATATAACATACATTTCTAAAATAAAAAATAATAATAATAAACAAGCTGGGTGTAAAACATTTTAATACAAAAACCTAGAAGTCATTTCTATTTAATTTCTGTTTTTTTTATAGCAATATCAAGTTCTAATGACTGAAGCTCAAGTGCATGTTTTGTCTTTAGGAATGTCATATTTTCTACATGTTCTTCTTTTAACAAGGATATCTGAAGTTCAACCAATACTTGTTTTTTTTCAGCTAATATGGTGAATTTTTCACTGGTTGATGTCTGACTATGGTTTTTGTTTTTAAAATTGGCTACAAATAAAAAAAAAATATATTTAAGCAGGTGGTGATAATATTTAGGTATTTTTCTCTTACTGGCTAATTTTTTATGTTTTTCTGTTGTTCTTAACAGTTTTGTTGAATCTAAAGGAGTCCATGACTGAGCGTTTTCATAAGTACCAGAAGTACCAGGCTGATTGTTTATTGAACTGTTGTTCTTTGGCGTTTCATTTGTTGCATGAAATGTGTCATCAAAGCTCAATGCTTCTATAAAATAAATATAAAATATACAATAAATTGTTTCCTTCTTTAATAGGCTTTAATAAACTAATTTTCCAATTAGAAAACAGCCACTAGAGAAAGATAAATTATTACAGTGTTATATATAACCATGTTGATTACCACGATTTGGATTATTTTTAATTATATAAATTACTGATGCTTTATAGAACAGTTTTTTTTACTGGCAATACATTTAATTCTTTATACAGATATTCTGTGTGATACAAATGATTTTTTTTTTTAATTCTGTTTTGTATTGTTTTTAATGGAGTTAGTGTTGTATCCTAAGCACCAACCCCAGATAGTAATACCACAATAATTAATAAAGAAAAACGGCTTAAAATACATAAGACCAGAACTTAATTGTTATTATAATTATTAGTATAGTAGGAACATACCTTTACAAACTAATATGGATTCATCTTCTTCATTAACCGTGAACTCAAGACCATGAAATATTATCTCCTGTTCAATTTCTTTTTTTTGTGTCAGTGGGCCTTGATTATGTTTAGTTGATTCTTCTAAACAACCAATGTTTTCAGGCACTGTTGGAAAAAAAAAATCATTCAATAGTTATTACCTACTACATTCATAATATTAATATATATTACGATCAATGTAAGAAGTTTCTTATTATTGGTAATGAACTAAAAATATACCTACTTAAATATTTATTGTAAAAGGTGCTTAGACATAGAGTATTCTTTTTATTTTTTTAGAGTACCTATTCAAATAATTTTTTGAGCTCTATACAAAACTTTAATCTTAACTTGATGATCGATTTACACCAGACAAATTTAATGTTTCATCGTCAGAAAACTGAATGTGCAACAATGAACGAACTACAGTAATCAGTTTTCTAACCTTAACTAAATTAACCTGAGTTAAATTACCAACCTATATAGAAATGCTATCTTACATGTTCAATTTGCTATAATAATTATAATAATTAAAATATTCATCATATTTAAATATAACACTTTATCAGATAGCTATGAATTTAATTAAACACGATAAAGGTTATGGGTTATAGGTACAAAATAAGAATGGTTTAATTTATAGAATATATTAAATGTTTATAGAAAATTACTTACAATCGCTATCATATTGACTAGGTAGTCCTTCAATTGACAGTTGTAATATTTGGTATAAAGCTTTCTCCGAATCACTGGACACTGTGTATGGATCTTTATAAGGACCACCCCCTGTTTTAAACAAATCACTTTTAGTGCCACGTAACTGTTTTTTAACCGATTCATATTTCAAACGTAAACTGTTGGAATCTCTTGGCTATAACAAAAATAGTATAATATAAATAATCATATTTTATACAGAAAATTAAATTTGAAATTCTTACACAGCCTGTTGTTGTAGAATTATATGTTTCAGCAATGTTCAACCAACACTTATTTTTGTCCTTCCAGGATACTGCATTTGATTCTTTGTTCTCAAGTATGTGCCGGTTTTCAAGTGCGATATTTAATAAAAGCTCTTTTTCGCGAAAATTAAAATTTGTTGCCCTGGCCCTTTTTTCAGTGTTCTTTGTGTTCGACATATTATTAAAATAAATAATTTACAACAGGACGTAGGTAATCAACAAAAAATAATTATAACTTATCTAGAACACGAGCATCGAAACATCAAAGTGTCAAACAGAAATAATTTAAAACTTAAATATCAAGACGTATCACATTATCACAATAATTGAATAATCAACGCTATCATTGACCAATCATAATGAAAATAAGCCTGTGTAACTTGTTCCATACTGCATAATTTCTACTACACATTAGTATCAATTTCATGCCATTAATTTTATTCGACGGATAGCTATCTGGAAAATAAGATAACATTGAAAAACACTTATCACTTTATTCGGAAGATTATTCGACAAATAAGTTTATTCGATGAATAGTTATCTGACGAATAACTGGATGATTGAAAAACCGGGCCTAAGACAAATAAAGTTCTGGTCACTTCCTGCCCTGTTACTAATAATGAAAATCTGGATGAAAAAAGTAATGATTGTGATGTAAGTTTATTATGTTATATTTATTTTATTTTTTAAGTGATAAAACTATACTAATTGTACATTTGTACAGCTTACTGCCTATAAGTTATAATATACATCAAAATATGTTAAATATTATTTTTATTTTGAAGATTGAAACTAATTGCACCGTAAATTCTAATATTCAGCCGCTTCCGCAAATTAATGATATTGCTTTATTTATTAATCGTAGCTTAAATGACGAAGAAAAGCTATTTGTAAGTTACTAGCCATAAGATATATTTCAATTTTTATTAATAATGACAATTAGTGTAAAATGAAACTGCATGTTTATAATTAGATGAAATATCAGAATGGAGAGATTCATCAGGTGCAGATGCTTCAATACTGAAAAAGGCTATTGATAGTGAATTTTTAATTTCATTATTTGTCATAAAAGCAATATACTTTAATTTTTTTTTTGTTTTTGTACTTTTCTAAAATTTTTTTTGGATTTTTTATTTTTTATAGAAATTATTTTCATTTGGACTTCCACTATGTAGACAATTACAGTTAAAATGAATTGACCTCAAGGATGCTGTGCAACTTGCAGAAGATACAATAACTTCTTTTAAAAATATTAGAGAAAATATAGAACAAGAATTTCAAATTATATATAACTCAGTGAAAGTAAATACTTCATTTAAAATTAAACCATATATTTTTGAATAAAATAAACTCTTATTTTTTCCTCAGGAAATGGCAAACATTATTGATGTAGAAATAAAAACAAAAAGAATTACAAATAAGCAGAAACACCGAGCTAATTACAAGACTGAAAATGATGAAAACATGGAATTAGTTGATTTTTTCAGAATTTCAATATTTATACCATATATAGATAATTTTATTTCTCAATTAGAGTTAAGATTTGTGGATCATAAAAAAATTTTCAAAGGTAAGTTATGACGTTTAGTAGTTAATTGTTTTTTTTTTCAAAGCATTTGTTTTATGTAAACTAATGCTTCATTATTTTGCAGGATTTGAATGTTTATTTTCTAATCAATCCTATAAAGAAGAATTAGAATCATTCAACAATTTATTAGAGTTTTATACGCCTTTAATAGATTCCAATAATTCAACAGCAGAATTAATGTTGTGGAAAGTTAAACTCTCCTGGCTCAATATTGTTCCGAAAACAAGTCTTGAAGCATTTTTGCTGTGTGATTCAAAAATATTTCCAAACATTAATAAATTATTAAACATTTTATGTACATTACCCGTTTCGACAGCGACCCCTGAGAGAACGTTTTCTACACTCAAACGAGTTAAAACTTATTTAAGAAACACTACGGCTCAGGTAAATTTTAAAATAAATTTTACACTTACTGTTGGTTATAATGTGCTAAAATTTGTCTTTAGAATCGACTTAATGGACTTTGTATGCTCTCAGTGCACAAAAATATAACTGTTACACCTGATGAGGTACTCAATGTACTTGCATTGTCCTCAAGAAAATTGGACTTTGTTTTATAATTAAAAAACAAATTTTTTTACACATTACAACATGTACCTATACGCTATATATTAATATGAATAAATGTGTATGTTATACTAAATATGTCTTAAAATTGTTATATCCCCCCCCCCCCCCCCCGTGAAAAATTCCTAGATACGCTACTGTAACAAGTATTAGTTAAATTAAAAAATGGTGATTTAATTACATTTTCCAATTCTTTTTTTAGATTTACACAACTTAGATACGAAATATTAAAAGAAATTGAGCAATCATTAAAAAAAATAAATTCAAAAGAACAATTACAAAAAATAAATGAAAAATTGGTTGCACCCATCCATTTTTCGATCACTGCTTCACAAATTGAAACTGTACCATTGAAGCAAAAACATAAATTGGACAGGGGTAAAATGAAACCTCAAAAGAGAATTTTCGACGTAGGTCATCTACATTACATTTTCATTCCAATTTCCAATACATTTATAAGATATGTTTTTTTTTATTTATTACAGGTGCCAAAAAAACAAGGCAAATAAAGAACACTAGATTTTCCAATATTTTTAGAATTTATTATTTAATTATTATGTACGGCAAAAAATTTTTTTTATAATAATTAATTATATTATTGACTTATACACTTAATAATTTAGATTTAAGTTATAAAAATTAAAATACTCAATTTTTTATATTATACCTAATTGTTTTATTATTTTATTATGATTATTATGATTATAATATTTAAACTTAGGCGGTAATTATTTGAATGTTATCTTATCGCAGACGTAGACATAAAAACATAGACATATAAATATTTATATGTCTATGCATAAAAACTACATTTACAGTGGTGGCTCCGCAACAGCAATACTTGCCACCGGATCTATGGCATTTGTAGGCTCGTAGTGAATACCACGGACTATGATTAATCATAGTCCGTGGTGAATACGCTCCCGCCACCCACCGGCCACCGCCTCTTATCAGTTGGCGCGTCACGTCGTATAGCTCCATGATGCGATGTCAGCGTGTGTGTGTTGTTATGTCATGGACGTTAACGGATATATTTAATTTCCTTCAAATAGTCCCGAGGCCTGGTCAAAGCTCGATATATTGAAAAGTTCTTCGATACCATTATTATAATTTTGAATACCTAGTAATATTTATTATTATTGTTGATTGTTACCGATTTCGTCGTTCGTTCTAAGACGGGCGTAGTTCACGCCCAGCGTTGATTTCTTAATCGCGCGGACTTCCAGCAGCTCAGAATCCAGTCAGTTCACATAGATAATAAAGAATGGATAGGCCACGGCTATGCTTATAACATTAGGTGCCGCGTTCTGAGAGAGCAGATATCTTCTGTCTCACAAAGGACGAACGGTTCTTCGCAGGAAAATTTTTCGTATTATCCATTTCCTTATCACATCCTTAATACAATATTATATTATATTTTGAAATATTAGTATTTTCATATTTCATGGTTTAGTACACTGCACAACACCCAAGACAACATTTTATTCACAGACATTTTGTTAATAATAAATTATTGATGAATAATATTATTGACATTTATTAATTGCTTGAAAAAAAAAAAAAAAAAAAATTTGAAAACACTAAACAAATAATAACACCTAACCTCACAGGAAAACATTAAAAATAATATACTAATTTATAAAAAAAATTGTATGTCAAAATAAAACATAAAATTGGGAAACCGGAAAATCTACTAGTCGGCGCTTTACTAACAAGGAGTACACTACTAAAATAGGCAATCTTCCAATAACCCCGAAATCTCCAATTTATTGTCGAGTGCTCTACTTTTATTTTTATGACCCAATTAATGCGATAAATATTATGTAATGAATAGGTTTAGCTTTGACTATCCTCTTATTGCTCTTATTATTAGGGCCCGTATTACAATAGTTAAACTCAGGTTAAACCACCGAATTCGGCCGGTAAAATCAGTGGTTTAAGCGTAACCGAGGTATTAAACTATGATTGTAAAACAGGCCCTTAATGTCTTACGAAATACATTGATGGGTAATCGTATAAATCATATTTCCCCGCCAAAATTATGACATTTGGCAGCAATTAATAAATCTACAATCACAATTTATATACAATATATCAAGGTGGATTGATAAATTCAATAAATTCAATAAGACAAATTCAATCCACCTTGCAATATATAATACTGTTCTATGATAATACCGTGATAAGTGATGTGGTTTTAAATAATAACCACTAACGTGGTCATTACCATGGTATAAGTGTGATAAGGAAATGGATCATACGAAAAATTTTTCCTGCGAAGAACGGTTCGTCACAAAGGTGCCTATTATCTCGACTTGTGTTATCACTTATTGAAAATCTAATATTTTAGCCCACCACTTATTTTATTTATTTACAAAAGTTAAAGTGAATTTGTATAAACGTAATACAAATTTGTTTTCCCAGTGCCCTGAACAAGAATCATTTTTGGATTCATACCAGGATCAATTAATTAAATTGATTGCCTTAAAATATCTAGATATTCATTTATTTCATGAAATCAGGAAAATTAATAATCAAAACATTAAATTTGGCCGTTCGAAAGCAAAATTAACAAAAATGATTCTTTTTCACCATGAATAATTTGATATTTATTTATTTTATTTTTGTTTATTTTAATTTTTATTATAATTTCACTTACTTTTATAATATATTTATATATACATATTTATATTGTCTATAATATTATACTTATAATTTATATACAAAAACAAACACCTGAAAACTATATAAATTAAATTGGACTTTATATCCACTATGGCACTCGGGCACTATCCACACTTACTAGATCATTTCAATTTAAACCAAATAATTTACAAATGTAGCATACACAAGGTAGTGTGGCATTATTTGTAAGTGCACACAGTGCGATTATGGCAATTGACCATTTATAGATGAGTTGTGCAATACTAACTTTACTGGAGATAATATTAATATGCATAGAACAAAATTGTTTTAGAATTATCATTAATATTTTAGCCCCATTTTTTGTTAAAGATTTGAGATATGATATAGGATAATCTAAATACAGTTTGCTAATCGATGAATCCACTGAAATATCAGTTTTAAAATTTCTTGGCATGGCAATAATTTATTACAGTAGAGACAAAAATGTTATTTTTACAACTTTCTTTGCATTAGAAGAACTGAGAGAGTGTTGTACTCAAGCTATAGTTGATGCAATGAAATCTGCATTACAGGGTATAATCTTAATAAACAAATGTAATCGGTATCGGATCAGATAATGCAAGCGTAATGGTTGGAATAAATATAATGGTTTCTATGCTATCTTAAAAAAAGAGAATCCCAAGCTAATTTTAATTAGATGTGTGCGCCATTCACTTCAGTTAGCCACATCACAAGCTTGTGCCGAAACAGTTCCAAGACATTTAGATTTTCAAATTTCTGAATCTTATAATTGGTTTTCAAAATCCATTCTACGCCAACAATGCTATAAGGATCTGTATAAATGTATGAATGAAAATTATGAACCACTTAAAAATTGTTCACGCATGCAATACGCGATGGTTATCTATAGAAACTGCCGTTGTCAGAATAATTGATCAATGGAACAAACTAAAATTACATTTTGAAACTAGTAGATCGAAGGAAAGGACGTATGTTCCGCTAGCAATATTTGATAAGCGTGAGCAGGGTTCCCAAACATGTCCATAAAACTCAATTTAGCAATAAAACACTATTCACCGGTAGATAGCACAGTTTTCCGAAAAAAATAACAATTTAACAATAGAACACATACAATTTGGCAAATTTAAAAAAATACTTAAAAGTCCGTCGCCACTTTTTAAGTGATATGAAAATTTTTGTAATGAAGTGTAGATTTTGAATATGCAATCAGAACGCGCGAGTCGGCCCGGAAAAATTTCAGGAGCTTACGAAATCCCGGCCGCAACTATTGAAATACGAATTACGCGTCCGGACGAGTTTGGTGATTTTTTAAAAATACTTACAAGTCCGTCGCCACTTTTTAAGAGATATGAAAATTTTTGTAATGAAGTGTAGATTTTGAATGTGCAATCAGTACGCGCGAGTCGGCCCGGAAAAATGTCAGGAGCTTACGAAAGCCCGGCCGCAACTAATGAAATACGCGGCAGCCGAAACCACAAATGGCTGGATTTAGAAATTTTTAAAAATACTTACTTTCATTTTGCCGAGCTCTAGTAGCCACTGTCTATGTTTGAGGTCTATTTTGCAATAGTACACACTAATTTAATTCTAATAATGACTTTTTTGTTATACGGAATTGTACCTAATTATAAAATATTAAAATATATAATGTGAGTGTCAAAAACCCAAAAGTAAAATATTGGTTGCATTCTAGTTGTGCAGTACTAGCGCTCCAAATATAAATACGACAAAAGAATGAATATAGTAATTAAATTATTCCACAACACAATTATTAATTATTATTTATGTACATACTGCTATACTAGATATTGAAATATTGAATTATGGTAATTAGAGTATATAATTAATGTTTAATTCCAATTTGTGAACGTAATACAATATACCTATAGTAGATCACATGACACAGGGTTATTACTTATTGCAGGTTAACTTAATTTTGTACCGTTTTAAAAATAATAATTTATTGAAAGTAAAATCGGTTTCTGGTAGAGTCATTTATAAATTCTATAAGAGAAAACATAGTACGACTAGTGAATCGTGCCGAAGATCACAAACGAGTGTTGTATCAAATACAATTTTCTCTTTCATATCTTTATAGTATGAACTAATATATAATATATACATTTATATATTAGTTTATGCTTTATAGTATAGGGTTGCTAATTTGTTATATGACTATATTAAATAGACACTACATATTACGCTACTGATTTGACAACAACTCGTATCTGACATTTTTTTCAAAATTGACGTTTTGGTATCATTGGATTCGTATTTTCAAGGAGAATATAATTTAATTGAGGTTAGTTTAACGTACTATCGTTTATTTCCCGCTAAAACTTGTTTGAGTGATACCACGTATCAAATATTTGATTTTAAAACCACGTAACTGCAAATCAGATATTATGTTAAAATAACAGTACAATACTGCCATTATAGGCATTAATGCCTTTTTAAACATTAATCTGTCGACTGAATTTTAAGTTAATAGGTAAGTACTATATTAATTGTATGTTTTATTTTCGAAATGATAGATTTCATAATAAAATAGTGTACACTGCATGACATTCTATTTATTGTTGTTTTATGTACAATGCACCTAGATCAATATGACGTCGAAGAAACGAGCACATGCAATGGTCAATTTAGTTAAAAATCCTAGTCAACCTGCACAATATAATAAAGTATTTGAAGATAATCCCCGTGTGAAAAGTGACGAGTTTATGACATCTTTTATTAAAGATAATGACATCAAAAATACTACAGTTAAAGGTAAAAATATTATTTTATTATCTTCCCTCATAAAGTTTATACATTTTAGCATAATATTATATAGTTTAATTGAAGACAGAATACCTATTAATAATTTCTTTTTTTAGTTTCCTGTTTTAATGTAGACATTGAAGGATTTGAAACGTTTAACATTTTACAAAATGATACAGATAAAAGTAAAAATATTATTGTATTACATACTCTGATATTATTTATACATTTTAGCATTATATAGAAATTAATTGAGGGCATTTTATTTTTATTTTTAGTTTCTTGTTTGGATATAGACATTGATGCTATTGAAACGTTTGAAATTGTACAAACTGGTACTGGTACAACTAGCAATAATGATGGTGATTGTAACACAATTAATATTTTACAAACTTCAACAGCTGAGCTAACTACTGAAGGTAATGTTTTAACAAACAAAATTAAAATAACTATGACTATTGTATATTGTGTAGATAATGATTTATTTTGATTGTTAGTTTCTTACACATATTTGAATGTAGATGATATTGAAATGAATAGTGATATTACAAATGACCCAAGTAATAAGAAAAATTTAAAGAAACGTCCTACTGCAATGGAAAATAGAATGTTTGGCCAAAATTATACTGGGTTTCAAATGATCTACTATAAACTTGATTTTAAGGATACATGTTATTTACCATTAACATTACCAAGAAACAAACATTTTGAGCTTATAGAACATTATCCTAAGCTGTATGCAAAACAAATTCCATTGACTCTATCCAAGTGGACAGACTTACAGAAGCTTAAGCATGTCTTGCCTGTTGACACCCATGCTTTTTATGACAGTCTACCACATGCAGATACATTAAAACAAAGAAAACACCCAGGAATATAATATTGTTACCTATTGTTAACTATTTGTATATACTATATATACTATAATTTGTGATTTTTGATGAAAACAGTGAGACTGGTTTTTTTTAAATATTTAATAAGAAAAAATATTTTATATTATTTTAAAAAGTTATAAATTTTAATTTTGTTTTGTTATGATTTTAAGAAGTTGAAAAATTAGTAATTTTAAAAAGTTATTATTATTTTATTTTGTTGAAATCTTATAAGTTGTCATTTTTATTTTGTTATTTTTTTTGTTATTCTATACCTATATAAACTAAATAAAATATTGTGATTAAGAAAACATTACAATTATAGTATAATTGAATACTTAAAAAAAATTTTCTGTAGAGTTACAATACCACGTAAGTTAAAAAATAAATATTTTTTTAAACACGTATCTACAAGTAACAATACCACGTATATAACTTTTGAAATATAATAACCCGTAACTACAATAAAAAAAATTAATAACCACAAATATTAATAAAATTTGTCATATAATAGTATAGCATCTGAAAGTAAAACTATATTAATTAAAAATATTACATAATAATATCTTAAACAGAAATAAATTAGTTTTTAGTTGCTCCTGAAAAATGTATTGATTGTCAGTTACGTGTTGTTGCCAAATCAGTAGCGATAACTTAAATTGTATTGCAATACAAAATACTTGACACTTCTCATAACTGTATTGGTATATAACATAAAAGATACAAAATACTATTGAATCTAAGGTACCTAGGCATCTGAATAAGATATTGTATATAAGCAAATAAAGTTTATATTTGAAAAATATAAGTTTGTATTTTGTACTGTTGTCTGTTACAGGATCATTTTTGAATGGTACAAAAATCTCAAATTTGAGATATGGTTTGTAAGCATATTTAAAAATTCAAAAATCAGAATTTGAATAAATGCATATAATTAGGTGAGCATGTTTAAAAAATCAGCCTCCATGCATAAATAGTAAATTATTTTATATATAATTATTTTATATATTTTCTAGATAAGTGTACTGTCTTATTCTCATTGTAATATAATAAGAAAAAATATTAGTTAACACCTCAACTTTATGCATTGAACAAGAAAATTTAAGCTCAAACTTATTATTAAAGAACTCATTATAAGTAAGTTCAAACACATCATTTGAGTTAGCATGTTTTTCAAAACAAGTTTCCAGATATCTTAGAACTATAAACAAATTGTGATCTGGATGTGTAAGGTATCCTTTACTTTTTGCTTGAACTGAAGCAGCCTCTTGACCTACTGATGATGTATATAAGTTCTTTAAGCCTTCAATGCAAATTAAGCATTTAGTTTTGTTAACTAAACGCTTTGCTATGTATCTATTAAATGTATTTATATAAATATTAATATATACTATTTTATAAAAGATATTTAGAGGTTTTTAAGTTATTACCCTGCAAAAAATAAACTACACAATAATCAAATACTGTTGCCGAAACTAACCGAAATACTCATAAACAAACGGTTAATGATATACTTTAATACTATATCATAAAATCAAAATTAAAATACATAAAAAGGCGATAAAATATAAAATATATTATATTGTCTATATTACCTTCTTATCATAATAATATTATGTAATATAGTTTAAAATTAGTTCTAAATTTCGTCACATGGGCGCCACTGGTTAATTATTAACAGCTGATTTTTATAGTCACTTTGTAAATCAGTCTGGAAGCGGTTTACTATAGGGCGATGTGCAACCTATATATCTTTAATCGTGCCCAATACTTAAAAACGTGGCGGCCATCTTCCCGTTGGCTAAACAGTGTAACCATATCAGAAAAACAAATTGTTAAATACAATGTTTTTCCAAAAATGTATAGACCCAACTCTAGTTTTATTCAAATTACTTACTATTTGCTTAAAATTCTTAATTTTAAAATTAGCAACTGCATAAAGTTAGTATAAATCAAATTAATGATTAAATAGGTATTAATTAATATTAATTACATATTTGAAAAAAATACACGTTTTATTAAATAAAATATATATTTTATTTATTAGAAGCAAAAATGCAACTTATGTAGTTTTAAAATTTATAGATCACGATTGTTTGAAGGCAAGCTTGAATAGTAGAGTTACATTAAGATAATGATTTAAAAATAAGAAAATAGATTGAGAAGGAAAAAGATAAAAATAGTATGTTATTGCAGGAATATAGTGACATGTTGAGCAAAAATAAGAGTAGTTAATCCCACTTGCATGGAATAAAAGTGAAGCTGGAGAAGCAGAAGCAGACTGTGCAATATTTCTGAAAAATAAAACATAAATTAATTTATTTGACCAATATTATATTAGCCATGTTAAAATAATTAAATGATATTAATGAGATCACTTCACTGCCAGTAATGTGCAGGGTGTCTTAGAGAGATTTCTATTTCAATATTTTGACACTGTTAATTGTAACTTGCATCTATATACTATTTTCAGTATTTTCTCTATATTGGTATCTAAATCCCTTTAAAATTTTAACATTGAATAAGTCATTATTTAATAAATATTAGATAGCATGTAATCTTAAATTAAACTTCTTCTTTTTTTTTTTTTTTATTTGAAATTAACAATCTGTACAGTTTGCACAATAAGCTTATATGATAATAGTACATGATACGTGACAGGCGTGATTTAAGCAGCCACCCATTAGTGACTCTTGACAAATTAAACTAAAATATTTTTTTATTTATGATTTTTGCATTTTTTTTTAAATAAAATTAACACATTTTTTAAGTTATTAAAAATTAGGCAAGTAAGTAGCTACTTATATGCCAAACTGTACAAAAAAAAAAAAAAAAAAAAAAAAAAAAAACAATAACAAATAATAATTAAACAAAATTTTACTAAAATATGATGAATATATATTATATATGTTACGGGTAAAGTACAAAATATGGTTGGTGTTCACATTATCTGGGTAATGTGTACACTACCTGTACCTATTGGATAAAGTAAAAATACTATTTATAAAACGTTTATTTCGTACTTTACTCGGGTATTTTACACATTATCTACGACTGAGTGGGTAAAGTACTTTGATAAAATGTATACGATAAAATAACGATTGTAGATAAATGTTTATGAAGAAACACACGCAATAATATTTAGTACGGTAGTAGTTCGTCTTAATACACGCGTGTATTATATATTTGTACACGATGTACATTTGAGTATTGGGCATGGTGGAAAACACCGCATGAATGCTGAAATTAAAAAAAGGTATAAAAATATAACACAAGAAGCAGTCTATTTACTTAAAGTTTTGCGAATCGTGTCAATCTAAACAAAAATCTAAAAACAAGGGTCTAGTGATTAAACCAATGGTGTTTTCGGAAATGAATAGTAGATGCCAAGTGGACCTGATTGATATGCAGTCACAGGGGGATGGAGAGTTCCGGTTTATTATGGTATACGAAGATCACCTTACTAAATTCGATCAACTAAGACCCAAAAACAAAGAGAGCAGAAGAAGTCGCAAAACACCTTATCGACATATTTTGTATTTTCGGAGCTCCGATGATATTACAATCTGACAATGGCCACGAGTTCGTAAATAAAATAATAGAAGACTTAAAAGAAATGTGGGACACACTGAAAATCGTTCACGGGAAGCTACGTCACAGTCAGTCACAAGGAAGTGTCGAGAGAGCAAACCAAGACATACAAAATATGTTGATAACATGGATGAAAACAAATAACTGTAAATCATGGTCAGAGGGACTTCGATTTGTACAGCTAATGAAAAATAGGGCCTATCACGTTGGCATTAAAAGATCTCCATACATGGCCATGTTTGGTACTGATGTGAAAATTGGTTTTTCATCATCTTTACTATCAGCTGAAACAGCGGAAAAATTAACCACTGAACAAGAATTGGAAGAAATATTGCAAAGTGTCGTGTCAAACTATGAACAAAGAGAAAATCATAGTGTTTCCGATAAAGAGGTAAATTGTTGGCAATATACAGGGTGATTTTTTAAGCATCCTCGCCCCATTTTTATGCTTAAATTATGCATATATTCAAATTTTGATTTTTGGAATATTTAAGTGTAGTTAAAGGCGATATTTTTGAGTACTTAGATTTTTCACAACTTTTAAGGAGTATCCTGTAGCGATACCAACTTTGGTTTTTCAAATGACAACCTATATGTTTTAAAGCAAAATGTGATTCAGATAATTTTTCTGAAAATGTTGACATATTGCAATCAAAATTCGAACGAAAACTTCCAGAGTTATTCTACTTGAAATACTAAGGAATAAAATCTAAGTCATACTTAAATGCCTACGTTGTAAATGGATACACGTACATATTTCGCATTTGTGCTATTGTACACTATTGTTCGGTATTTTATTATAAGTAGGTATACCTATGCTATACAAATATTAACGTTGCCTATAAGGTATAGGTAACATGGATAAAATAAAAAGGATATTATTTTATTCATATTTTCTTTTCTTTTGAAAATTGTCAGATGCAATATTTGGCCATTTAGTAATAAGAAGTGATTATTAACAAATATTTTATTTTTATATTGTATACCGAATTATAATTATCGTATCCATTTACAACGTAGGCATTTAAGTATTAGACTTTTATCCTTATTCCTTAGTATTTCAAGTAGAATAACTCTGGAAGTTTTCGTTCGAATTTATTAGAAAAATTATCTGAATCACATTTTGCTTTAAAACATATAGGTTGTCATTTGAAAAACCAAAGTTGGTATCGCTACAGGATACTCCTTAAAAGTTGTGAAAAATCTAAGTACTCAAAAATATCGCCTTTAACTACACTTAAATATTCCAAAAATCAAAATTTGAATATATGCATAATTTAAGCATAAAAATGGGGCGAGCATGCTTAAAAAATCACCCTGTATAGTCGTTATACCAGATTTAATCACTTCTACTTTTTTTCTTAACAGGACAGTACTGTATCTAATTGCTGTGAATCGTGTGGCTGTATTCTTGGTAATGAACAAACATCTATTTGTGGTTTATGTGATAAAAAATAATTATTACAAAACAAGTTTTATTTAGGAAAAAATGTTATTTATTTTTATTAAAAATGTTTCAGAACACCATAGAAAATGGTAGAAGCAATTCAAAATTATCGCTTCAGCAACAAGCAAAAAAAAATGAAGTTCAAATCCATCAACAAATTCCCACCATACAATGTTGGCGACATAGTTAGAGTCAAACTACCAGAAGTAGACAGAAGTAAGGGTGATTCACAGAATGTACTCTTTGCGGTTGAGTCTATAAGTGATAATCAATATTATGAACTCGGTAATAAAAATCGCACTCCTCATCAACTTTATTCCAGAAATCAATTCACTGTATGCTCTGAACCATTAATAAACATTTTAGAAGTTTTAGCCACAAAAAAATCTTTGCGTGAAATAGCTAATGATTAATGAACAATCTTTTTCCGGTGGTCAAGGTTTTAAGAAGTGTTTATGTAAAACTAAAACCTTAACAAATAAATGTAAATGTAAATCCGGGGGAATACTTTGTAATTCTAAATGTCATCCAAACTCAAATTGTTCTAATAAATAATTGTATTTTGCTTTTAAATTTTAATTAAGTAAATAGTAAAATTGTTCAAATATATAATTTATAGTTTAATAGTAATAATAATAAATATTTTTTTTTTGAATTAATATAATTTTTTGGTTTTTGCTACTAGAAAGACTTTGTATAATCTGTACCATTTTAAGTGTTTGATGCGTTGGTCATGTTGTACCGAAGTTATAAGTTTACGATTATAGTTATACGAATACATTATCCACAGCACACCGGATAATGTATAAATTGATTTGATACTACATACTTAAGGAGGATAATGTATACATTACACTGTTCGTATGGATGAGGTTCACATTAGACGGGTAATATTTACACTAACCGTTTTTGTACTTCAGCCGTAACATATATATACAAAAAAAGGTAAATAAAATTATTGCTGTTAAATGTCATATTAGTTCTTACATACTGGAAATAGTGTAGGTATAGCATCTGATTTTAACCTGTTCTCCAAAAAATTAAGAAACATATTTTTCTCAAAATATTTTTGAGATAAAATATCAGCCGACAGTTTACAGCGCTGTGACCCAATTTCATACCAAAAAAGTGTGGTGAGAATTGTTTACTTATACTAAAAAACACACAAATGGACCTCGTTATATATATACACAGGATTGTTTACTAGTCTAAAAACATTTGATATATTGAGAAACTGTTTAACATTATGTTGTATATTAAACAAGCACAAACAATTGTTTGATAGTTAACATCATAATAAAATTAAACTTACCGAACAGGATCTTTTGAAAAAGAAAAGAAACTAATAGATTCTTTTTGCGTTTTCAATTCTCCACACCATTTCACAGCGCATTTAAAAGAATAACCACTTTAACGACTCTATACATTGTAATAATTATACAATGTAGATATATTATATAATGCTTCTAATAGTTCTAATGCACAGTATTATTCAAAAAAATACAGACGACAGATCACAACAGTTAACTGCAGTTAAAAAGCAGTACACACTAAAACACGTGTAACAAATGCTTTTTAATAATCTTAATGTAAATGTTTTAAATTAAATCATGAATTATTATATCAGTTTAGTAGTATATATTTCAAGCGGAAAATTCTCCCTTGGAGCACACTGATTTACCGCGTAACACAATACGGTGATTACACAAGATTGTCCACCTATTTGCCCCTTACACAAAAATATTTACCGTATCAACTATTTTTTCCCTTTTTTAAAAATTTTTTTAGTTAAATATCGCTAATTTTTATAAAAATTACAGGGAGATTGTTTTTATGTTTTTTAATCACGTTGGTTACACTGTTCTAGTTTTTAAAAATTTATATATTTAATTTCTACTATTTAGTTGCAAGTTAATAATTTTAAATTTAGTTACTGCTGATCCGTCGTGTATTCGAGTTGTGTTTTTTCAAGTTATTATTTCAATTAATTAAAGAAATGAATTTACCAAAACTTTCAAGCGATTTTCAATCATTAGTTCATCGTATACGAAATAATTCAGTTCCAACCCATCCAGGATATACTTCAATTTATTCAAGATTAAGATCTTTCGAACATTTTCCTTTTCAAAATAAATATGCTCTAGCTGAATGTGGGTTAAAATATACAGGAGTAGAAGATATCGTCGAATGTTTTTGCTGTGGACTTATTCTTCATAATTGGAAACGAGAAGATGACGTTTGGATTGAACATTGCAGATATAATCCAAAGTGTATATATGTATTATTAATGAAGGGAAATCAATTTGTTCAAAAAGTGTTAAGTAAATATTGTAACAATGAATATATTTGTAATTGTGAAACTAGGTCATACGATACCGTTTGCTAAATCATGTTCTTTCATTATATGTTGTAATAAATAAAAAAAATATTATAAACAACTTATATGTGTTAGTTTTTAATCTAATATCTCGTGGACGTGTAGTTCAGTGGATTAGTGCGTTAAGTTAATTTAATAAGTTAATTTCATGTTTCAGGTAAGTAAGTATAAATAATTCCCTCTACTCCCTTCACTACACACTAATCTACTGAACTGTACGTTCACATTTTTTTACCATTTTTTTTTTTCGCAACAGATTTAGTATATAATATGTTTACTGATGAAAAAAAACCTCAGTTCAAAGTATATGTTCCATCAGTTACATTATACTAGATTTTTTCATATTGATAGTCTGAAACATTATTATAAATATTATTCATCATGGTTCTACCTATAATCGTATCAAAATCAACCTTTGACATTCGTCCGTATAGTAAGAAGAGCGTTTCAGTCGGTTTATTAATTAATAAACAAATTTCGATTATTGTGTTATTAGAATGTAAATTATCAAAGAAGATAATTACTTTAAACTTAGAACAATGGTTTACACTCATGTCTGAATCTAATTACATTTCAATTACTAATAATTTACACACCAGATGTAGACGAACAAAAATATCTGATAACTTCACATATTCAACTAATGTTAAGCAGAGTTCAATTACTTTACATATCAATGATGATTATATCACTTTATCACATATAGATTTATGTAGACTTAAACAGCTTCAACATTGTGTAGACCTCTACATTGCAGAAAAACAGAAACGTCTACCAAGTTACCAAGCTACATTTAACACAGCTTACGATCTAATAAAAAACGACGTCCGTGGTCTACCTATCAGTTGTCAGAGAAATGAATTCACAAACCAGTATATACAAAACTATGATTTTAGTTATTACACTCATCTGCAAAACGATGACACATCATTCCTATATGAAATATTACAATACCATTTTAATACAATGTCAGACTTAATACTTCAGGATTTAATAGTATAAAATAAATAAATATTTATATAATATATTGTATTGTTTATTCAATAAAAAACCCATTTTTTTAAAAAAAAAACATATAATAATTAGCCTATTATTTTACTTTTGATTGTACGACGTCCTGGGTCTTGTAGCATCGTGTCAAATATTGACTGCATGGTCTGATTCAAGCTAACATTCAATGTCTGGTCTTTTGACTTTTCGCTTGTATACAACTTAACACCAGCTTCACTAAACTTCCACCTATAATTATTTTTTTTTTTTAATCATGAAATGAAGTGATAATAAAAATACCTATTGAAAAAGATTAACAATAGTTTAAAAAAAGTAAATTAGTGATAAATTATTTACCTATCCTTAACTGGAACATTTTCAATATTTGAACATTTATAATGTGTTATCACCCAGTAATCTGTTGGCTTCTCCTCAAATGTAGTTTTTATCGTAATTAAACCATCACCTTGTGGCTTGGTGAGGCGCGGTCGTACGCTCAATCTGCGGAAACGCACTAAGCGTACGTACCGGCCGCATTTGCTAGCTCCCGGATGGGTGACCACCCGGGATTTTTAGCAACATATCCTTGCCACACTTACACAAACACGTGTTACAACCCTACCCAATTAAAAACCTACAAACAAATATACAAAAATAATCCCTACCGTACCACCTCACACCCAATGGCCTATGTTGCCGCGGGTTCTCCTTACAAAAAAAAAAAAAAAAAAAAAAACCATCACCTTGTCGAAAAGTTAACGAATTGAAAACTTCCTCATCATATTCTTCTGATCTTAAATGATCACCAACATTGTCTCTGTATGATGCATTCTAAAAAAAAAAAAGGAAAAAGAATTTATGTGATCATTATAAAAAATAATTTAACCAACCATTTTCATCTGCTTCTTTTTCATAGATTTTTTTTCAATCGTCTTCTCAACACCACGTTTTAAAGTGGTTTTTGTTTTAGATGTTGATTCTAATGGTTTAACTTTAGAGTCAACGGATCCACTGAAATGTTCATTCTATGAAACATAAAAATAATATATTTTTTTTAATTTAAAAATGTAAAAGTGGTTTTATAGCCGATATCTAAAAGAAATATATTTTATTTTTATGTATGTTTCTTAATAATTATAACTATAACGTTGAGTAGTGTTACGACTGACCTCCAATTTGTTATTTGGTTTTTAAAAAAAAACTTTACTTACCTACCTCTGATTCTGAAGAAATAATTGATGTTCTATAAGACATTTTTGAACTGCGTTGTAGACTGTGTTGAGGACTGAATTGAAATCTTGAAGACTGATGAACGTTAATGGTTTTACACTGGCTTTTTATACACAGATATTAGCCACTACCACAATAATTTTATATGTAAAATGCTAATGTTAATAGCAATGACTTGAAAAACCTTTCTACAAACTTGTTTTACATGAACACAAGTGACATTATATGAATTATTAAAGAAACAGGATCTAAAATAATCACCCGCCTTGAAAATCAGATTTTATATAGAAACGTTAATGACCTTAAAAGACTTTTCAACAAATATGTAATATAAGCAATAATAGTATAATATATATATATATAATATTAACATTTATTAGAATCAAAAAATAATTAGTATGAACCGGATTTCAGATATAAAAACGTTAACGGTTAATAGCAATGACCTGAAAAACATTTCCAAAAAAAAAAAATGATTATATATGAACATGAAATTATATGAACTGGTTAAAATATCAAATATAATTTACAATAAATTAGAATGTATATATTCAAATAGACTTCTCATGTAATAATGTAATAAGAATTTGCATAAAAGACTACAAACATGTTCTTACATGGACAAAAGAGAATGGTATTGATAATGTAATGTACAATCACCTCAGGATTATGAGAGGTACCTAATATTCAACGTTCAAAGAGAGGGTTAAACTCTAGTAGAAAACACCGAATTTTTAAACATAAAATCATCAGTTCACCAGCAGCTCCAACAGACCAAGAAGCTATCAGAACAGCAACCATCCTCGACTCTCCAGCAAAACAGTTACCTTCCATCAAAAAACACAAAAAACATCTTCAACAACAGTGAAGAGCAACCGCCAGCCAGACTCAGAAAACAGTCATCAGTCAGACTTAGAATACTTCAATACTAACTATGTAAGTACCTATTTTATTAAAACTTTTAATCTTTACTCCTATATTTAAAAAAAAACTAGAAACAGAATAACAATGATTTAAACACATCATCGTTATAATAATATAGTTTTTATGATAATATTATCTATGTTTATATGATAAAATGTTAACATGATATTTATAAGATAGTATTACTATCACTAGTCAGTAATTACATTTTATTACACATCAGCAATCTACTATTAACCGACATAACCTTAAAATATATACCGTCTCTATCACCATAGAACAGTTGTACTATCACCGAACGCGATATTTATTATTTTATAATATTTGATATCAATAATATAAAAAAATGTTACATTATCATAGTATAATATTCAATATTTACATAAAAATATTTCAATTTGAGCTAAGTTTTTATAATTGAAATAAGTAGTATAATATTCTTATTCTAATAAGTATTCAATAAGACTGTCTGCTATTAGATATAAAAAAATATAACGAATTGTATGTATTCATTTAACATTAGATAGGAGAAAAAATAAATTTAGTATAATATAACATTGAACACAGTTATAGTTATATATGACATGTGTTCCTATATTTTAATCTTCATTTTTTATTTTTTATAAAGTTCATTTAATTTAGATAAAAATTAAATTATTTACAATACAGTTGGTTAATATATTTTATTACATTTTTTTCTATATTAAATTGTAGGTATTCATTTAAAATTATTCAAGGGAAAAAATAAATTTAATATACAACAAATAGACAGGTATAAGTAATATATGATGTGTGTACCTATATTTTTAAACTTCATGAATATCATAGTATAATATTTCAATATTTACACAAAAAATATCTTAATTTCAGCTAAGTTTTTATAATTGAAATAGGTAGTATAATATTCTAATTCTAATAAGTATTCAATAAGACTGTCTGCTATTAGATATAAAAAAAATATAGCTATCTATAACGAATTGTATGTATTCATTTAACATTAGACAGGAGAAAAAATAAATTTAGTATATGACATTGAACACTGTTATAAGTAATATATAATAATATGTGTACCTGCATTTTAATCTTCATGATTATATCTTTTTATAAAGTGCATTTAATTTAGATAAAAATTAAATTATATACAATGTAGTTGCTTAATAATATATTAGATTATTAAATTTTTTTCTATATTAAATTATTCAAGGAAAAAAATAAATTTAGTATATAACAAATATACAGTTATAAGTAATATATATTTGTGTACCTACATTTTTAAACTTCATGATTATATTTTTATAAAGTCCATTTAATTTAGATAAAAATTAAATTGTATACAATACAGTTGGTTAATATATTTTATTACATTTTTCCATCTATCTTTATTAAATTTTATGTATTCATTTAACATTATTCAAGGGAAAAAAATAAATACATTTATTATACAAAAATATACAGGTATAAGTAATATATGATGTGTGTACCTATATTTTTAAAACTTCACAGTATAATATTCAATATTTACATAAAAAAATATCTCAATTTGAGTTAACTTTTAATAATTTAAATAGGCAGTATAATATTCTAATTCTAATAAGTATTCAATAAGACTGGCTGCTATTAGATATAAAAAAATATATCTATCTATGACAAATTGTATGTATTCATTTAACATTAGACAGGAGAAAAATAAATTTAGTACACAACAAATACACAGTTATAAGTAATATATAATATGTGTACCTACATTTTTAAACTTAATTTTTAATTTTTTATGAAGTTCATTTAATTCAGATAAAAATTAAATTATATACAATACAGTTGTTTAACATGTTTGATAATTAGATTTTTTCCGTCTATGTTTCTATGATTTAACATACTGTGTATTAACATTAATGAATTTGAAATAATATTACAGACAATGGATTCAAAAAATAAAGATGAACTTATGAATAAATATCAATATAATTTACAAACTATGGAATCATTAAGATTAGGGAATATTGAAGATAATAAAAATAATATATTAGAAACGAAAGAAATTAATAAAAAAATTAAAGAAACAAAACATAACATTTATTTAATCAGGATATGTTCATCATCAAATGAATTTGAAATCGATCAATTAAGAGATAAATTGTTTTCTTTAAAAGAAGAAAAAAGAGAAATATTTAATAAATATGGTAATAAATATATTGATTATGTTAGAAAAATGGAAATCTGTTATGGAGAAAGATATCGTATGGATATGATGATACGTTGTCAAACATTTCATGACATTTTCTTTTCTAAGAAATTATGATTTTAATTTAATGTTTATAGCTATGTTTTTTTACTTGTAAAAATAAAAAACAATTATTATTTAATGATGATGTGTGTTACTATTTTAATATTTTATTACTAGCAGATAGTTTGCAAAAATCTATATAATTTACAGAACATGACATCATACATTGAAAAAGAAATTAATGGAGTATTAAAACAACAGGCTGAAAATGAAAAATATGGTGAAAGAGAAGACAAAAAATTTAAAAAATTAATCTACGATATTAATATTAAAATCCAAAAAGCAAACCTTAAGTCGACCAGAGAAAATTTATTAAAAAAAAAAAAGAAATTAAAGCTAATTACGATGAATCAAATTATATAGGTTATCGATGTCAAAAAAGTATAAACTGTCATTTATCATACCTATATGATTTATTAAATAATAATTAAGTTCTTTAATTTCTTTTTTTTAAACTAGTTGCTTAGGTTTGCTAAATATTGTATGATTTATATTAATAAAGTTATTAAAATATTATTATTGTTTATTATATTTTTTTTTTTCATTTAATTTATTTTCAGCTTAACTATGAAAAGAAAAATGGTGACAAAACGTCAGCGAATGACATATGCTGATGAAGGAATATTTGAAATTGAAAGATTTAAAAAATGTTCAAAAACTTTTATAGTTAAGAATAATTTAAAATTTTTAGACTATAAACTTTTTTTTAACTATACTTTAGACAAAATAATTCCAAAGTTAAAGGAATCATGTCTACAAACATCTATAAAATTTAATTTATATGTAGATAGTGTATATGAACGAATTATCAAACAAGAAGTACAGGATATAGCATTTAAAACCTCTAATACACTTGCATGTAATTCCTCTGATTTTAATAAATTACTGAATGGGATGTTCAATAAATTATTAAGTGAAGAAGATGATTTTTTAGCAAAAGCTTCTGGCTGGTCACTTAAAACAATAGATGCATTACAATTGAGAATTAATATAGTAAATCCTCTCAGAAGAGGAACGTATCTAGATCTTCCTGAATATATCAAAGATAAAAGAGCAGTCATAAATGTAAAAAATAATGATGTTAAATGTTTTAAATATTCAATACTATCAAAGTTTGATAATCGTTCAAATAAAACTTATTTTAATAAGAAATATTTTGAAATGTTAGAAAAAAAAAGTGGCTTAGATTTTAAATGTATAGATTTTCCTACACCAATCAGTCAGATAAAAAAATTTGAACGTATAAATAATGTATCAATTAATATTTATAGTTTAAATGATAAAAAACATATTTTCCCTCTATATATTTGTAATACTGAAAGAAAAAAACATTTTGATCTACTATTGTTTAATAATAATAACACATCACATTATTGTTATATAAAAAATTTTTCAAGATTTATTAGAAGTCAGAAAACTAAAAACTGTTCCAGATTAATTATCTGTAAAAGATGTTTTACTACTTTTAGTGAAAATCCATGTAAAAGCAAACTTTGGGGTAAGAAAGGGTTGAGTGAACACCAGCATAATTGTAGAAAGAACCAATTAGGGAGACCAATAATGTTTGAAAAGGGGGATGATGATTTTATTTATTTTAAAAACTATAAAAATACACAGAGAATACCAATTGTTATTTATGTAGATTTTGAATGTATTTTAACTCCTAAAAAGAAGTCTAGTGAATTTAATAGATGCGAAAAATCTAAAACTTATGCTACACATTTACATGAAATTATGAGCTATGGGTTTTATGTCAAAGTTAACTATGATGTTATATCGAAAGAACTAGTAAAACAGTTCAAAATTCCGAGAAAGGTGGTAATTTATAGAGGTGAAAATGCTGCAAAAAAATTTATGGAAAATATGATTGTTATTGGAAATAATATTAATAAAATGTATCAAACAAATAAACCGATGAATAAATTAACTAAAGAAGAAGAAGAAAGTAATTTTAAAAATACTAAGTTTTGTGGAAAATGTTCGAGACATTTTAAAAATAATAATTTAATTAAAGTTCGAGATCACTGTCATTTTACTGGTAAATATAGACAATGTATTTGTCTTCAATGTAATTTTGAAATAACTAACCCCTCATTCGTACCAATTTTCTTCCATAATTTATCATACGATAGTCATTTCATAATTCGGGAACTTGGTTGTAATGATAAAGATATTCACGTTATTCCTAATTCGTCAGAAAAATATATATCCTTTAGTAAAGAAATCGCACATAGATTTAGTATTAAATTTGTCGATACATTCCGTTTCATGAGCGAATCATTAAGTTAACTTGCATTAAATTTATCTGAAGATAAGTTAAGGTTTAGAGAAACTCTTAAAAATTTTTCCATGAAATCATTAGATCTAGTCACTCAAAAAGGAATCTTCCCTTATGAATATGTCGATAGTTGGAGTAAATTAGATGATACTTTTTTACCACCAAAGTCTGAATTTTATAACTCTTTGACAGACGAAAAAATAAGCGATAAAGATTATATGCATGCTAAAAATATATGGCGAACATTCGATATAAAGACTTTAGGTGAGTATAGCGATCTTTATTTAAAGACTGACGTTACCATACTGGCTGACGTGTTTGAAAATTTTAGAGACTTATGTTTATCTACTCTCAGATTAGATCCTGCTCATTACATGACTGCTCCTGGATTTGCTTTTGATTGTATGCTTAAGTACACTAAGGTAAAATTGGAAAGGTTAAAGGATTACAACATGCTCCTCTTTTTTGAAAACTCAATCCTAGGTGGCATTTGTCAATCAACTAAAAGATATGCTAAAGCAAATATACCAAATATTGAAGGACTGGACTATAATTCAAATGAACCAATTACATGGATTACATATCTTGACTGTGTAAATTTGTATGGTAAATCTATGTTAACAGAATTGCCTTTCAAAGATTTTGAGTGGGTTAATGATCTCAATATCGATGTCACTAAAATTGCTGATGATTCAGAAGTTGGGTATATATTAGAAGTCGATATCGAGTACCCTAGGTATTTACATAAAAGTCATAATGATTTCCCATTTTTACCTATTAATGAGTGTCCTCCTAATTCTAAAGCTAAGAAATTGCTTACTACATTATCATCAAAAAAAAACTATATAGTACATTATAAAAACTTAAAACAGGCGATTTTAAACGGTATTAAAGTAACGAAAATTCATCGAGCTATTAGCTTTTCACAAAGCAAATGGATGGCATCATACATTGAATTGTGTACAACTATGAGAGTTGAAGCTAAAAACGAGTTTGAAAAAAATTTTTGGAAGTTGTTAATCAATAGCGTTTTCGGTAAATGTATGGATAATGTTCGCGCAAGAACTTCTATAAAACTTGTTTCATCAGCAAAAAAAGCTAGGAAATTAATGGTTAAAACTAATTTTAAAGACAGAACTATATACACTGAGAATCTTATGGCTATTCATCAGCGTAAGGAAATCATTAAATTTGACAAGGCAATTTATGTAGGATTCGCAATTTTAGATGTTTCAAAAACATTTATGTATGACTTTCATTATAATGTAATGAAAAAAATAAAAATATGGTGCTAAAATTAGTTCTTTGTATTCAGATACTGATTCGTTGGTATACGCTATCCAAACAACAAATTTTTTCGATGATTTAAAAAATAGTTTACTACCATATTTTGATACATCTAATTATCCTAAAGACCATTATTGTTTCAGTGAGACTCATAAAAATCAACCCGGATATTTTAAGGATGAAATGAAAGGAATAATTCTAAAAGAATTTGTCTCATCATTAAGACCGAAATTATATGCGTATAAAACTATACATAGTGTTGAGGAAAAAAAAGCAAAAGGTGTAAAGAAGTATATAATTAAAAATCACATGAAATTTGAAAATTACATGGATATATTAAATGCATTTATAAACCATGTAACTGTTGAGGATAAACAAACTCATAGAAAAATGAATTTTATTCAATCGAATAAACATATTGTCCATTCGAAAACTATGACTAAGCTTGTTCTTAGTGCTAACGATGATAAACGTTATATAATGGATGATGAGATTAATACATTGGCTTATGGCCACTATAAATTAAAAAACTTTATATATCCGCAATCGAAATAAACAAAAAGCGCTATCTATCAGTATTATATAATGTTTTAATTGTTAAACGTTTCATGTGAATAAACAAATTTTTTTTTTAGTGTTATCAAAGAAAAAGGTAAAATATAATAATAAGATAAAAAATAATATAATATAAAATTTTATTTTAATATATCTGACAACGTTATCCATGAATTATGACTTGAATTAAAACCTAACCACTTGACAAACATTTTATTCCCAACTTTTTTTATAACACGTTCAACAAGAAAGGTGTTTGGAAAATCAGTTAATTTAATTTCTTGTTCATAAAAACCGCCTAAGATGATATTGTTCGATTCATCTTTTAATTGATACGTTACTGGATTTGTATGTAAAATTTTTGAAATTGTAAACATTTCTGTCGTCCAATTTGGTGTGTATCCCTTATCAAATATATGTTTATATTTAGATATTCTTACTTTATCATTAATGTTAAATTTTGGTTTGTATAATGTTTTGATATTTGTATGTGTTTTAAGTTTAATTTTGTTTGCATCCATTCGAGCTTCACTTGGTGTACATTTAATTGTTCTATGTTTTGTATTATTATAGTTTTGTATAATTTTTGATATTGTATTATACCAATTCCATGTACCTGTTGCAGTAAAATGTTTATATATTTTATTTTTAAGAGTTTGTATTACACGTTCACAAATTGAACACTTAATGACACTGAATGAACTATAATGTTTAATTTTATATTTTTTCATTAAATCTTGAAATTGATTATTATAAAATTCTGTACCATTATCTGTCTGTAACAATTTTGGATTAGCTTTTTTCAATATATTAAACATAGCTTTTGTACATTCCTCCGCTGTTTTATTTTTTAGTGCTTCTACCCATACATACTTGGTAAATGTATCAATTATGATTAAAATGAATTTAAAACCTTTATTTTGTCTAGAATGTGACTGCATGTCTATTAAATCAGCTTGCCAGAGATCATCTTTAAACCGTGTAACTACGCTACGTCTAGGAAATATTTTTCTCGCTGGTCGATGTAGCTCATTAGCTATATTCTCTAAGGTTGTCATTATACTATAATATTTCTCTCACGTAATTCTTCTAAAATAGATATGATTTCATTACTAACGCCAGTATTACCAACTCTTTGTGATGATGTTAAAAGATTTAATCTAGTTACTAATTCATTTGGATCATCATAATAAACTAACTGTGTTTGAGGTATTACATCTTTATATAAACCAGAACCTTTCTTAGCATGTGGTGATGCAGTAAAATTAAACATCTTTTCAACTGGAGGATCTACAGACATAGAACTGTTTGCTGTAGGGTTAAAATCAAATGGTTCATTTGTTATGGTTGTATTATTATGAACATTACTACGTTTAGCACTCGAACTAGATAAATGTTCGTTTAATTCTTTAAAGCTTATCCGAGGAGCTCTAGAGTTATTAATTTTAACTATTTCTTCGTTTAACTGTTTTTCTTCATTTTTCATTCTTTCGTAGAGAGGTTTTACAACGGTCGCCCATTTATGAAACTTTGAGGTTTTTGGTTTCCCATCCGCTTTTAAATGAACTCGAGAAGTTTTCAAAATATCGTAATAAGATTCCATATCTTGTATAGTTGTATTTTTTGGTTCTTTCTCACATAATAAAGATTGTAGTCCTAATGTCCATGGGTAGTATTTATTAAGCAGCTGTAAGTTACCATGGCTAAAAGTTACAGAGTAATCTCCTATTTTGTAAGAATCACTAGTTCTATCATAATGTAAACCATAAGATTTATCATAACGTTGTGATTTAGGACGTTCAAAAAAATTTACAAATGTCGAATTTAATTCATCATCTTCATTTTCACCACTAGTGTATGAGGTTTCTGCATTTTTATAATCAGCTAGTTGTAAGTTACACGATGTATTTTTTTCTATTTTTGTACTGAGTGGTTCAGTTATTGGTTTAAATGCTTCACGGAAATAGTTATCTGAATCTATAATACCACGTTTCATTTCCATTATTTTTTGTTTAATATTTTTTTTTGATATTATTAAATTTTTCAGCAAAACATTTTCTTTGTTCATAGTAAATAATAAACTCAATATTACTGTATCGTATGACCACTGGCAAGACTATGTAGATAATAACAATGTTACATTATATATATATTATATATAATTATTTTATTTTAATAAACGTATGAAAACCACATCTATATCTTCCTTCATTCATTTCTCGAGTTTTATCAATAACCATAAACCCATAATCACTTTGATTCCAACATAAATGAGAAATTTTCCGAAATTCTGAGAAATCCATATCTGTCGACGAATGATCATTGAATATATGACGTAAATTCATATTATCTTGTTTCAGAATTATTAAAAAGTTTGAGTTATCTCTTACCAACTGTTTTGGTATTTTAGAATATGTTTGTGCTAAATAAAATACAGAGCTAGCACCTGAATGTCTACAGATGCTAAAGTATTCTCTAATAACAGACTGTGAATCACATATTACATCATCAAAAATTATAATAGAATTTTTCTTGGTTAAGTTTGGTTTTATAACTTTATCTGCGTTTGTAAATATGAACAAATTAGCACCTTGTATATCATCCATTATTTTTTTTAACAAAACATATTTTTCTTGATTAGAGGTTTTAGAGTATAAATAGATATTTTCAAATCTTAACCCGTTTTCATGTGTGATTAGATTGTACATTATATTTGTTTTACCCGATCCACTAGGACCAACTAATATAGCACGTATAGTATCAGGTAATAACGAACCATGTCTTGATGGTTTTTTTGATATTTGTACATCTACGTTTATTATTTCTAATTTATCTTTCTGTTCAATTAAATTCATTTTCTTATAAATACTCGAAGATTTTTATTTTATATTCAGTTATTGATGATGCGTTCAACGCGAAAGTGTAAATCGAAAAAGACTGGTAAAGGTATTGTAAACTCTCTTATAAATAGTCTTCCGTTTGAATCCCATATTCCAGGTTATCAGTTTTGTGGACCAGGTACAAAATTAAAAAAAAGATTAAATCGAGGTGACATAGGAATAAACCCATTAGACGCTGCTTGTCGTGATCACGATATTGTGTATGCAGCGAGTAAAAATTTAGACGATAGACATAAAGCTGATAAAGTGTTAGAAAACCGTGCCTGGGAAAGATTTAAAGCAAAAGACACTCCTAGAAAAGAGAAATTGGTAGCGTACGCGGTAACAAACGCGATGAAAGCTAAAAGAAAAATAGGAATGGGTTATAAAAAAAACGTGCTACAAAAATAAAAAATCTCATGATAGCAGTAAAGAAAAAAAGAATGTCTAAGAAAAAAAATGGTAGCAAAAGACTGATTTTACCACCGAGACAAACAGGAGGTGTAATTCCCTTAATACCTATATTTGCGGGATTGTCAGCACTTGGTAGATTAATGTCTGGAGGTGCTAGTGTGTATAATGCAATTCAAAATTCAAAATTCAAAAAGAAAAAAGGGTAGTGGTCTAAATTTAAACAAAAACAAGGTATGGAAAAAAAACTGTTAAATACGCTACCTGACAGACTACTTTCGTCAGAAGATATTATAAAATGTATAACTAAGTTGAAAATCAATCATTTCCGTGGAGTGTTTTCACGTGATAACTTACCTAAAAAACCGTATGTAAATGAATGTGGTATATTAAACTTGGACATATCTTCAGGCGACGGGAGCCATTGGGTAGCGTTTCATAAAAATAAAGATAAAGTCATATATTTTGATAGCTTTGGTGATTTACCTCCACCAATTGAATTACAACGTTATTTTAAAAAGTTTAAAATAGTTTATAACTATTCTAACTACCAAGACTTCAATACATTCAACTGTGGGCATTTATGTCTTGAATTTTTACAATGCATGAATCTATTACACTAACTTTAACTGGAAAATCGACTGAATTGACTGCAAATTATTTTCCATCTCTAAACGTTTACGAGGATTCAGAAATAGCTTTGTTATCTTTGCAAACGTTCAATTCATTTTCCAAATATTATAAATCCAATTAATAACCGACTGAAAATAGAAGTAATTCCTTCAAAGAAACATAACATAAAATATTGCAGTTTTGAATTTAGTTTGAAAGATGGATGCTATGAAATAGAAGATATTAACAATTATATTGCAAAAGAGTTACTCCGAGTTAATAAAGACTATGGAACACAGATAACATTCAGTGTACGTATTGATCCTGTTGATTTTAGAACGTATATAAAATGCAATGGACTACTTAGGTTCGATATTCCATTTAGTATAGCACCTGTTTTTGGGTTTAAAAAGATACAATGTGGACCGTTTCATGAAGATCGTCGATCGGATAAAGCGGCCAATTTAAACACGATTAATTCTATAAAAGTATTGTGTAATATAGCACATGGGTCATTCAATAACCAACTTCAAAGTCATTCGATATATGAGTTTTTCCCGATTGGGAGAACAGGAACAAAGGTTGTTCAATCTCCGTCAAACCTTATATATTACAGATTAAACAAAACAGATATTAATTCAATAACTTTTCAGTTAGTTGACCAAAACAATAACCCAATTTACGATTTTAACGAGACATTGACAGTTGTTCTACATATTAAACGTCACGGATCTCATTATTAAATTTATATCTTAGATTTTGTAATGTATGAGTCAGTTACTTTAAGCTTAACTGGGAATGCTACCATATTATCTGTAAATTATTTTCCGTCTATAAACCTTTACGAGGACTCAGAAATAGCTTTGTTATGTTTACAGTCATTTAATTCATTCCCAAATATTAATGAAAATAATAATACATTTTCGATAGAAATAGTTGACGATGAAAACAATAATGATATGATGCCTATGATGTGTCATATTAAATTGGAAGAGGGATGTTATGAAATTGAAGATATTAATCAACGAATTAAGAAGCAAATAGATGTCTATAATAGTGAAAACTTAACTAAATTAACATTCGAAATTTCGGTTGATCCTAATGATTTCAGATCGTATATAAAATGTAATGGGATACTACACTTTGATATTCCATATAGTATGGCACCTGTATTCGGTTTTAAAAAAAGACAATATAAACCAGAGTATGCAATTCATCGATCGGAAAAAGCAGTAAATTTAAACACAATTAATTCTATAAAAGTATTGTGTAATATAGCTCAAGGATCATTCAGCAACCATCTTCAGTCATTCGATTTACGAGTTTTTCCCGAGTGGAAGGACAGGATCTAAAGTAATTCAGTCACCGCTAAATTTAGTATATTACAAATTGAATAAAACAAGTATTGATTCGATAACCGTTCAGCTAGTTGATCAAGATCATAATCCGATTGATAATTTTGGTGAGGCATTGACAATCGTGTTACATATTAAACGTTACGGATCTGATATGGGATTAAAATTCAATATAAATCCGCTACTTCGGATCAGTTCAACTAGTCATAAGACTAAAGTGGTACCGGTAACATCAAATAAAGTAAAAAAATTGACGTTGAAAAATAAAAAAATTTTGCAAGCTCTAGGTTATCAATTAAAACAGAATGCCTGAAAGTGATATTTTAGATATAAGTTCACGGTACGAGACGGATTCTAAAATAACGAAAATTGAATATCATTCATATACACCGTACACAACATCGTTTAATAATAATGATGAAATACGGATATCAGTACAGCAAACAGATGTTTATCCGTATCTACATGAGAGCTTTATTTATTTAGAAGGAATAATATTTGATTCTGATAAAGTGAAACTGTGTAATAATGGTTATTCATACCTCTTTGAACAAATTCGATTAGAAATAAATGGAATAGAAGTAGATAGTGTTTTATTAGTTTTATTGGAGCGTAAAAAACTAGATTAAAAACACATTATTATATTAAATAATAATTATTATATAACTTAATTATTAAAGCAAATTCACATTTCACATGGTGATGCCAGCGTGTAGCGACTATAGTAATAATATTAAAAACAAATTATAACCTATAAGACTGTTATCAAAATTAGTAATCCAGTCTTATCACAACATCTCCCTATTACAAAAAAAAAATTATTAGAATCTTAATAATTTATAGTTGAACAAAATTTTTTTTTTAAATTACAAATACAAATAATAATAATATAGTTCATAGTAGTAAATAGTTTGACAATTTTTTTTTTAAATACAAATACAAATAATAATAATATAGTTCATAGTAGTAAATAGTTTGACAATTTTTTTTTTAAATACAAATACAAATAATAATAATATAGTTCATAATAGTAAATGGTTTGAACATTTTTTTTTTTTAAAAATACAAATACAAATAATAATAATATAGTTCATTATAGTAAATAGTTTGACAATTTTTTTTTTAAATACAAATACAAATAATAATAATATAGTTCATAGTAGTAAATAGTTTGACAATTTTTTTTTTAAATACAAATACAAATAATAATAATATAGTTCATAATAGTAAATAGTTTGACAATTTTTTTTTTTTAAATACAAATACAAATAATAATAATATAGTTCATAATAGTACATAGTTTAACATAGTATAAATTTTAATTAATACCTAATCTAATAGGTTTTTTAACTACCCTTCCTCTTTGTGTTTTAAAATTAATATTTGTAACTATCTCACTCTTTTGTTTTTCAACTTTCTCTACCTCTTTTTTATTCAATTCATCGTTAACTATAACTTCATCATCACTTTCATTCAAATCCAAGTCATAGCTACTCACTTTCCTCATAAATATTGTATTTCGCCTGAGTATCTTTCCCTTTTCATCTTTCACTAAATAAGATCTTGGCCACTTAGTTTTATTCAGAACAACAGCTTTAGACCATAGTTTGGTAAATTTGTCTTGTAACATAATATGTTAATTTGGTTTAAATTCTTTCTCAACATATGTAGCAGTTTTATCGTACCAGTCTTTTTGTTTTAATTTTTGAATTTTATTATCTTCAGAACAGTCTACTACAGCTGGATTTAAAATTTTTTTATTTATACTATTAGTTTTTGATCTTAAAACTCTACTTTGCAGCATCTGTGCTGGAGACCATGTTAACCCTGCTACAGGAGCGTTTCTATAATTAAGTAAATACAAAGATAAATCTTTATTTTCAATTTTAGCTTTCTTTATTATTTTTTAGCTATTCCTACTGCCTTTTCTGCAAGACCATTACTCTGGGGATAGTTTGGGCTTGATATAGTTATATTAAAATGCCATTCCTTAGCAAAGTTTTTAAATTCTCTACTTCCGCAAGGATTGTTATCACATACAACTTCTTCTGGTATTCCAAACCGACTAAATAATATTTTTAATAATTGTATGACTGTTTCACTAGTTTTATTTTTTATGCTTAAAACTTCTAACCATCTTGAATAATAATCCATAACAACTAGGTAATTGGAACGCTCTACCTCTACTATGTCTATTCCAATTTTTTGAAACGTTAACTCAGGGATTTTATGTTGTAGTAGTGGTTCTTTTACCTTACTGATACTAAACTTCCTACATATTTCACATTTATCAATAAAATTTTTGAAGACATTCCTGGCCAGTAGAAAATGAGTTTACTTTTTTTTAACGTTTTTGTAATTCCTAAATGTGTTTCATGCAATTTTTTAGTTACATAGTTTCTTAGTAGGTACTTTAGGGACAATTATTCTGTTTCCAAAGTAAACTATTCCATTTTCTTTAGTTAATTCATTTTTAATTTTAAAGTAATGTTTAATCTTCCCACTGTCAATCATTTTGTTTGGCCATCCTGTGTCTAAATATTTTAATATTTTACTTAAATGTTCATCTCTATTTGTTTCTTCTCTAAATTTTTCTATTCTATCATTTTTAAATTGTATTTCGACCTCATTAATTGCATGTACTACATCATTTAAATTTTCTTCAGTGTTTTCAACTCTTTGTATATAGTTCCTGCTTAGCAAATCTGCTATATACATGTACTTACCTGGACAATATTTAACATCTGTATTATAAATCAATAGCTTAAGTCTCATTCTTTTCAGTCTATTATTGGGTATTTTGTTTATTTCTTTTTTCATTACTGATATAAGTGGTTGATGATCAGTGAATATTTCAACTATTCTTTGCCCATATATTAATTTGTGAAATTTTTTACATGCAAAGACTATACCCAACATCTCTTTCTCCACTTGAGCATACATCTGTTCTGTTTCACTCATACATCTTGAAGCATAATATACAGGTCTGTTATTTTGTAGAAGACAACATCCTAACGCTTTTTCTGATGTGTCGCACTGAATAGTAAAATTATCTTCCAAATTATAATTACTAAGAGTTGTCATTTCAGTTAGAACATTTTTTAATTTATTAAACGCACTGTCACAATTTATACTCCATGACCACACAACATCTTTCCTCAATAATCCTCTAAGTGGTTCAATTAATTCAGACATATTTGGTATAAATATTCGAAGATAATTAACCATTCCTAGAAATGACTGAAGCTGTTTAGTATTTTGCGGTATTTTTAATTCTACAACAGATTTGACTCTTTCAGGGTCTGGAGCTATTCCTTGTTCACTAAATATCATTCCTAAAAAACGCACTTCACTTTTTTCATACTGCAACTTGTTCAAATTAAACTTAATGTTTAATTTCCTGGCCTGGTCCACTACCTGTTTTAATGCCTCATCATGTTCCTGTTGAGTACTTCCACTAATAAGTATATCATCAAAATACACACAGATATTTTTGATACTTCCAAAATATTTTGAAGTTAATTGTTGGAATATTTCTGGTGCGTTGGCTAATCCAAATGGTAACCTCCTAAATTGGTATGAGCCAAATGGTGTACTGAAAGCACAAAGTTTCATTGACTCACTTTCTAGCTCACACTGATAAAACCCATCTTTCAAATCACATAATGTAAAATATTTTTTGTTTGTTAGTTTATTTCTTACTTCATCAACAGTAGGAATTTGTACCATTTCACGCACTATACACTTATTTAAAGCTCTAGGATCCAGACACATTCTTAGCGACTTGTCTGGCTTCTCTATGACAACCAAAGGATGTTGCCACTCACTAGGCTCCTCACACTTTTCAATAATATTTTGAACACACAATCTCTCAATTAATTCTTTTAGTTTTTTTATTAATTTTATAGGGATTCTCCTAGGATGATTTATAACAGGTATACTATTTTCTTTAATTTTAATTTTAATTTTATCTGGAAATTTTCCAATTCCAGTGAATATATCAATATTCTCTTTAACAAAACGTTTTTTTTTAGTTTCTATTTCTACTTCATGTACCTCATTAAATTTGTATTTTAAAGTCTTACAGTCCTTAAAACCAAGTATTGGCATTCCTTCATAATTAACAATTTAAAAACAACATTTGTCTTACATTTATCATTTTCAATTTGAACATTAATTTTGCCCTGCGATTTCATTGTGAACCCACCAAATGTTTTAATAACAACTTCACTTTTTTCCAATTGTGCTGATTTAATTTTTTTATACATTTCTATTGGCATCACATTTAATTGTGCACCTGTGTCTAATTTTATTTCTACATTTAATTCATTTATTTTTACATTGTCTGTCCATGTGTTACTTGTACCTATTTCAACCTCATCCAGACACAAATATTCATACACTTCATTTTCTTTTTCTACTGTGTTAACCTGATTATTTTCTCTTTTCTCATATTTTTTATTTTCACTTTTAGCTTTATTCTTACACATCAACGCAAAATGATTTTTATTACCACATGTATTACAAATTCTATTATAGGCCGGACATTCATTTATACCGTGTACTTTACCACACTTATAACAATTAAATTTATATGTTTTTACATTACCCTTTTCCTTCGAAATTTTCTTTGAATGTTCTCTTCCAAATTGTTCCGACACATTTTCTTGCTGCTGCTTCCTTCTATGATAATTTGTTGAGTTGAACTTGTTGGCATTTTTCTTCTCAATGACATAAATTTTGTTCTCGCTCTCTTGCACCAATAACTTCCTATTAATTTCCGCTTGCTCAGTTGCTTGACAATGCCGCACGACTTTATCAAGGTTCAGGTCTTCACGAAGCAATTTTCCTTGAAGATCTTTGTCACTAATGCCAAGAACAATCTGCGTTCGCAATAACTTTTCTTCAGACTTTCCAAAGTCACAACTTTTTATGAGATCTCTCTGGTCAGCATAAAATTTATCAAATGTTTCACTTGAATCCTGTTTTCTCATGAAAAATTTGTAATGTTCCATAACTTCATTTCGCTTTGGTGTACAGTACCCTTCTAATTTGTCAAAAATGACATTAACAATTTCTTCTTTTGGGTCAATGTTAAATGTTCTATAAATCTTAACCCCGTCACTTCCAATTAAATTTAATAAACGTGCTACCTGTACTTTTACCGGTTTTGCCGTTGTTTCCGTTGCTTCAAAAAATACCATGACTTCCTCTTTGAATAATTTAAAATTTTCAGCAACATTTCCTGTTAGTTTCAAACAGTCTGGTTTGTTGAATTCCATGATGAACGGTCGTATGTGGAATGTGGAACACTTTAGTTCACTTCAATTTTTATCTTATTTAATCGTAATAATCATAATAAGTTCACGACTGCACCATGTTTTATTAGTTTATTGGAGCGTAAAAAACTAGATTAAAAACACATTATTATATTAAATATTAATAATTATTATATAACTTAATTATTAAAGCAAATTCACATTTCACATGGTGATGCCAGCGTGTAGCGACTATAGTAATAATATTAAAAACAAATTATAACCTATAAGACTGTTATCAAAATTAGTAATCCAGTCTTATCACAACAGATAGCACACGTGTTCTTGGAATTACAAGCTCGCTGAAAGAATTCTTATCTTGTACACCAGATAACTATAATTGTTACGAAAATTCTGGCTGGAATTTTAAAAATGGATCACAAATAACAAACGATAAAGGTGAATTCAGTGCTTGCATTCCATTGAAATATTGGTTAGGTCTGTTTGAAGATTATAAAAAAATATTAGTAAATTCAAGATTGGAATTAATATTAACTCGAAGTCATACTGATTTAAATGCGTTTAGCCTTAAAAGTGATGTAGTTGCTGCTTTAGGTAAAGTTGTATTAAGTAAAATAGTTTGGAAGGTTCCGCATATTACTGTTGATGATGAAGAAAGGTTAAAGTTATTGAAACTTGTAGAAAAAGAAAAAAGTTTGTTTATTCCTTTTAGATCTTTCGAAACTTTTGAATATCCTGAACTCGGAACTACTAAAAAAGTAGTATGGAACTTGAAAACCGCTTCAAAATTAGAAAAACCACGATTTATTATAATTGGATTACAAAAAGGTCGTAAAAATACAATAACAAAAGATTGTAGTATATTTGACCATTGTAGTCTAACGAACGTTAAAGTATTTCTAAACTCGATTGCATATCCGTATGATAATTTGAATTTAGATTTTTCAAAAAATAATTTTACATTATTATATGATATGTATACATCATTTCAAGAATCGTACTATGAAAAAAGTATACGGAACCCTATATTGAGTCCATCTACTTTTCTATCAAACGCACCCATCATAGTTATTGATACTTCAAAACAGAATGATTCGGCAGCAGCCTCAGCAGTGGATGTTCAATTGGAAATTGAAGCATCGGAATCCCTTACAGGTGTAACTGCTTATTGTTTATTAATTCATGATCGTATTGTAGAATATGTACCTTTTACTAGAGAAGTAAGAAAACTTGTGTAATTTTATTGAACAAAATAAAAAAAGTTTATTAAATAATTTGTGTTCTTTACTTGAAATATAATTTTTATAAAAATTAGCGATATTTAACTAAAAAAATTTTAAAAAAAGGGAAAAAATAGTTGATACGGTAAATATTTTTGTGTAAGGGGCAAATAGGTGGACAATCTTGTGTAATCACCGTATTGTGTTACGCGGTAAATCAGTGTGCTCCAAGCGAGAATTTTCCCCTTGAAAAAAAAATTTTACCGTGGAAAAGCTGGCTGTGAACATACAAATATATACTACTCAGTTTTTTAACTGATAACACTAAATTGATAAAGTAGCCAATGGGAACATTGCCGCCCCGTTTTTGTTTACATTGAAAGTGTCCCTTCTGATTTAATCAGTTCTGTGATACTATTGGTAAAGTTAGATAACACTGGGAGCGCTGTATGTCATTATTAAATGTCCGCGAAAGTAGGATAGATTTTACCGCCAAACACTGATTATGAAAAACATTAAGAGTTTATTTTTAGTTTTCGTATATTCGTATTCTTCTTTTGTATTTTGCACCAAGTTTGGATTGCTTATTGATTACAAATGTAATTTAAATATGATTTTAACATTAAGTGACATCTTTTCATATGCTAAATGCACTCCAAACACGAGAAATTGTATTGAAGCCGAAGAAGTTTTGAATTCTAACCAAGTTATTTTGTCTGGAAAACTACTAGTTGAAAATATAAGATAATGTATAATACAAAAATTTAAAGAAAAACAATATCTAATTTCATAACTACCAATCAAAGTTATACTGCTTTATTTTCATAGGACCTAAATATAACCATAAAATCTTTAGTAATTCAAACATCTAAAATTTCTGAAATGCCTCATGAAATTACTGGGAAATTGCTGAAAGCGCAATTAAACAATTCAAAGCAATTTAAATTAGTTATCAAACAATTTTTTTGCTCATGCAAAGCAGGTGCTTCTGAATGTTGTAAGCATACTGTAGCTGTATTATCACATTTAAATAGGTTGGTACAAATTTGCTTGATTTTTAATTTTGCTTTGAGGTAATAAACTTATATTTATACACAGAACTCATTTAGAAGACTTAATCTACCTACCATCGACAGATGTTAAGTGCCAATGGAACAAATTGAAGCAGCCATCATTGCAGCAGTATAAGCCTGTACCAATAAATAAGTTCAAAATGCATATATAGGTACCTAACACAATGTATTTATATATAATATACAGTATGAAAATGTCAACTATTAATTGCTAACTTGTCAAGTCTTGAAAATTATTGCTATTATATATTACTTATAAATTATAACATTAATTATCTTAATCAATAATATATATTTTATGGATATCAGGTGATTATTGTTGTGTGAACAAAATTTGTAGAACACCAAGTGATCTAAATAGTATATCTATTGGTTCAAATGTCATTAGGTATAGTACTTATACATTGTCTTATAGTTTTATTATCTTTCTAGCACATATTGGGTGGCTTTGTATAAATTTATTATTTTTTCTAGAAATGAATTCATTAAAGTTTCTGACACAACAGCTTTATCACTACATGCCCAAGGTAGAAATACTTATTTGGACAATCCAAAATTGGTACCTTGTCCAGTAAATGTGGATTTGTTTCCTATAACTGACCATGTACTTCTTACTGCTGTGGAAGAATATGCAGTATTAAACTTAGGAGATTGCTGCAAGAAAATGATGTTCATACTAATTATGCAGTATGATTTGGTATACATCAGAAAAATAAGTGAAAATAATAAGGCATTTTGGCATAGTACCAGACAATTTAGAATAACAGGCAGCAGATGTTACCAGTTATTTACTTATGGTAAACGTCAACATACCGATGAAGATTGGGCTATAAAAATAAGTAAATATTTTTGGTCTCAAGTATTCACTAACAAGTTTGTGAAACATGGAATACAATATGAACTAACAGCAAGAGATGTGTACATTAAGAACACTGGAAATAATGTTATCACAAGAGGTTTCATTACATAAAAGAAGTGTCCATGGTTAGGCTATTCTCCAGATGGAGTAGTCTTGGATACTTTGAAGCACCCAAAAAAGCTCATAGAAATAAAATGTCCGTTTAAAGGAAGTTTGGTTGGTTTAGCAGAACTATTGAGCAATGTTAACTTTCTAGTTAAAGGAACTTACGGTCAAGGGAAACTTAAAAATAAAGATGCATACTATGCACAAATTTAATTGGGGGTGATAATGTTAAATGTAAATAGTTGTGATTTTATCATATTTGATAGTTTAGAAAAATCTATTTTTGTTATAAATGTTGAAATTAATATTAATTTTTGTACTGAATTATTGTTAAGTTTAAAAATAATTTATTTTGAAAGAATGATACATGAGTCTTGTAACCATAATATTAATGTATGAACAATTTACAGAATAAATACTGTAAAATAGTTGATGATAACGTATTTGTTACAAATAATTTTAAAATTAAAAGGTACCTACTTAAATTGTCTGGTACTATGCCAAAATGCCTTATTATTTTCACTTATTTTTCTGATGTATACCAAATCATACTGCATAATTAGTATGAACATCATTTTTTTGCAGCAATCTCCTAAGTTTAATACTGCATATTCTTCCACAGCAGTAAGAAGTACATGGTCAGTTATAGGAAACAAATCCACATTTACTGGACAAGGTACCAATTTTGGATTGTCCAAATAAGTATTTCTACCTTGGGCATGTAGTGATAAAGTTGTTGTATCAGAAACTTTAATGAATTCATTTCTAGAAAAAATAATAAATTTATACAAAGCCACCCAATATGTGCTAGAAAGATAATAAAACTATAAGCCAATGTATAAGTACTATACCTAATGAAATTTGAACCAATAGATATACTATTTAGATCACTTGGTGTTCTACAAATTGTCACTTGAATAGTAGGTATTGTATCCAAATACAGAACAGTACACTCTACATTTCTTTTTTCCGGTCATGGTCTTTAAAAACACTTACTACCAAATTAAAGAAGAAAATCAACTAACATTAAGTAAATGACAAAAACCAAATATATTATTCAAATGAGAAATCGTAATTTAAACAACACCGTGCATAATATTACTAAATACTAATATTAGTAATATTACGCAAGACCACTAAGTGCATGCAGCATGCGGAATGCGGATTCGAGCAGCTGCTGATGAACTTTTCCTACTTTCAGTAGTATGATTATTGTCCACCAGAATGCGTAGGCTTATCTGCACTTACCAATCTAGCCCGGGGCGCATGATTTCCAAACCTATTAGAGTTGTGAGTACAGTGGATCTGATTGGCCCATATTTTTATGGCGGTAAATTCAAAACTATAAAATCAAATAACATTGTATAAATGTGTATTATTATTATGTATTTTGTGATATAATTTAATAATATTAAATATTATATTATATTATTATATATTATATATATTATATTATATTATATATATATATATATATATATATATATATATATTATTATATATATATTTATATATATAAAATGCAAAAAATACAATATAAAATGTCAAACATTACAGTATAAAATGCACTTAAAAAGGTTTTTAATTTAATTTTTATATTTATATCGATATTATAAGATATTATACAATAGTTCATTAGTACATTACATTTTACATGTATAATGTAAATAATGTAAATTTTACATCAATAATGTTGATTTTGATTTAAATTTCACATGAAACATTTTTTTAAATTGTGTAATACTTACAAAGCTATGTTTCACAATCACCAGAAAAAAAATGCACTTGCCTACAAACTCACAGCCCTAATTATAATATTTATTTTGTTTATAATATTTAGATATTAAAAAAGCATAATAGGTGATTAGGTACTGATTATTATAAAAAAAAATGTGGTAGGTACTCATTTTCCTTTGTAGGTACTCTTCTATCCACCTATATTTTAGATTCTTTTCTCTAATTCTGTTTATTTTTATAATACATTATTATTCACTATTCTTTATTCAGTAATCTTGTATCTTAACATTTAATAAGCGTTTAATTTTTTTTTTCTAGTTGTAGCCAGGTATATTTATTGCAAGTTGTTTACCATATTTAATTGTATATTATATTATTAAGAAGTAAATGTAAACACATAATATTTATTCATTATAATACAACTTATTAGTAATTTCAAACTTCAAAAGTATTTACATTTAATGAAAGCCAAATAGGTAATCATTATTATTATAATATCAGAAATTTAATTAAAATTATATTATAAATAAAACATAATATGAAAGCTTTAAAATAATTGAACCATTCTTGTCTAATTATATGAAAAATAAAAATAATGTTAATACATATTACATAATAAATAAAAATTATACATTTGTTTCATCTCAAAACAGTCAAAACTATAAAATCAAATAATAATAATAAAACGATCAAACAATTAAAATAATAAGTGACAAAGTGTAATATAATATAATAAACAAAAAATTAAACTTATAAAAGATTAACTATTGTGAGATTAATGTTGCTTTCCTAAATTTATATTTTGATTGGTACAATATTCAATTGAATGAGGTGCCTTTTTTTTGTTCAATGGTATGTTGTCAATAGATAATGGTACTTTTCTTTTATTATAGCCATGCTCATGTACTCTGCTTTCTTTTGTTGGTCTTCCTGCTGTCTGTACCTTTCGTCCTCCGAGGCATACTTTTCTTCTGGAAATTGTTGTAGGTTGTACTCCAATTACCTTGGATCCTTGTAGATTTTTTCTTGATTTAATCTGTGGAATTCCAGCACCATTGTATTTTTTTTTTTTTTTTTTTTTTTTGTAAGGAGAACCCGCGGCAACATAGGCCATTGGGTGTGGGGTGGTACGGTAGAGATTATTTTTGTATATTTGTTTGTAGGTTTTTAATTGGGTAGGGTTGTAACACGTGTTTGTGTAAGTGTGGCAAGGATATGTTGCTAAAAATCCCGGGTGGTCACCCATCCGGGAGCTAGCAACTGCGGCCGGTACGTACGCTCAGTGCGTTTCCGCAGATTGAGCGTACGACCGCGCCTCACCAAGCCACCATTGTATTTTCCAAAAGTATGTAGTGCGCTTATAAGACCAGAGTCAGTTTTTATATTATTAAATAAAGTAATGAATTTGATTATAGGCTCTTGGAACAATTGACTATCAATAGTTAATTTATTTTCTAAAACATTAAATATTTGTTTCAAATTGTCTACAACCTGAACTACAGGTTCGTCAAATGGTTGTGATGTTGTATTTTGTTTTGCATAATTTGATTCAGTACATTGTTCTGTAATATTTTCTTCATATGCAGTAGGTTCTTCAGTAGGTTCTTGTTCTATTACTTTGTTTGTGTTCTTAATAGATAAATCATCACACCACGTTTTGTCATCTATATGTTTTCCAGTTGCAATAAAATATAATTTATTTTTCATTAAATTATCATGTATAGGAAAAAATTGTTCAGATGTTAAATTAAATTTTTTTACAACAGCATATTGATGTTTACATGGAGCCCCATGTTTACCAATTACACAGGTACAATTTCCAATTTTATAGTCCACATAATATTCTTTACAGTTTGAGTCAACTTTATATTCTTGATTATTAATCTTACTAACAACTAACTTTTTTATTTTATTTTCATCGATGAAGTACTTCATTTTTGTGTATCCTTCAAATCTATTATTAACTATATCAATTAATTTTCTTTCATAAAAGCTATCAAATATTTTAGTTAAAATATCAAATAGTTGTACAACACTGAATGCTTTTGTTCTTTTTAATATTTTATCTTTTAAAAGTTTTATAGATGATTCACTATAATTGTTTGTGTGATTATTTCTGGTCATTAAATTATTTCGATAAAACATAGCCCATTCTGAAGCTCTAACTTTATAGTCGTATAAGTATTTAATATACTTGGGATACTTTTTTGTGACAACTGACAACACCATTTCTTCAAAATGTTTCTCAAAAAGTTCTTTGGTTTCACTATTTAATGTCTTACTGAACATTCGGTATAAACACTGACGATCATTTTTATCAATGTTGTGTTTACTGTCCCAAATATACCGCCAAATTGCTTGTAAAACATGGAATTTACATAGCAAGAGGTTTGAATTAGGAAATGCTTTTCTTAAGCTATTTCGCTCAGCAGTTGAATCGTCTGTGATAATTATTTTGGGTGAAAATTTGTCCACGCCATTTAATTTCTTAAAAAGTTCAAGACCCTGATAAATATTGTTTTCTGTTTCAGAAAACGTAACAATAATTCCCACAGGTAAGGCTCCTGCAACTGACGGTACTAATAATAAAAATACTCTACTATTATGTCTGTCCATATTTCCAGAGCTATCCATAAACATTATTTCATGGGATGTTCTTAATTCAATTAATACTCTTTTCATAAGAGGGCTACAAATTGCTAATATTAAGGATCCAGAATCTTCTTTCAACATAGCACACTCCATTTTATTAATTTCGTTATATTGTTCGATACATTTTTTCAAACAAACAACCATTTGTTCACCAGATGGTGCCCCATATTGTTGTTTAAAAATTTTATAATATAAATCATAGCACCACTTCCTAGTAGGACACTTTGAACCATCTGCTATAATTTTAAAATATTCATCACCATGCTTACTTTGTAAATCAATTTTATACATTTCTAAAGCAGATGAAGGAGAATGATTGTTGGAGTAATACTCAGAAAAAATAGTTTCCAACTCCTCAGTAGGATGCCTATGTCTTAAAGCCTCAGCATTATTCAGAAGATGGTTATGTACAAAATATATATCTATTTCACATGGATATTCCTTTAAGTATATATCTTTGCTTCTGAAAAATAACAATTATCATTATAAATATAAGTACCTATAATTAGTACACAATTAAGAATTTCATTTCACAATTTTTTATTTTTATAAATAAATACTAGTAAATTTTTTTTTATAGGTCTTGATATATAAATTTCTGCTTCGACAACTAAGGCTATTAGCATTATATTTGTATATACATTTAAATTTTAATGATAAGTTATTCAATTAAAAATTACTAATAATTAACAACTTTGAACGACATACATTTTTAGCAACCATATTAATTGTTACCAAAACCAATTAGTATTAAATGTCAAATAAGCTATTTAAATATACTCTGTAATATAATATTATTTACATAATAATTAAAAATCCTAGTTTAATAGATCAACATTTAAATGCATATTTTATAATAATATATATATTATATATATATATTATACCAACAAATAAGTGAATATTATTTTACCTTTTCATGTTGCTCTGCTTTACAGTAATGGTGAATCTTGCTGTACATGATGTATGTTTTGCATGAGGCTTAATTGTTTTCGAATTTGGTCGAGTATTGTGATGGCAATGATATCTCTTCTGAAATCGAGGAAAATATATGTGTTTATTATATAGGTATTTTGTAAAGGTAGGTAATAGGCAAGTATAGAATACTTAACAAGACAAATTTCATCTGTAAATACTTACTTTAAACACTAATTTTTGCGTATTTTCAGGAAAAGAACCACTCACAGAATAAGTTGTTAAACTTAGTAATTCAAACTCTTTTTTCCATTCAATAGCATTACTTTTATTATTAATTGATGTACGCAATAAACAAGAAAAACCATTATCCACATTATTTATTTGTAATATTAACGAGCGATATTGTGGTGGTAGTATCTGTGATATCTAGACATAAAATAATTTTAAGTATCTCTATAAAAAGATATAAATATATGTAGGTATTTCAAACTTAGGTAAATGTGTGTACTTACTTTACATTTCAGCTCACTCGACACCAAAGAACAATTCTCATGAAATGTATGCATCATATATTTATATAATGAGGGTAATTTTAAACAAACATAATAGTCAATAGGTATAGAAACCCAAAATAATATTGATTTGTGAATTCAATCATAAGATCCAAATTTCATATCAAATAATGTGTATTTTTAGATTGTTAATAAGAGCTTTGCAGTGTAGTTTTAAATGTTATCCTTATCACAAAAAACATTTAAAAAAACAATAATTTATTATTATTTGATTTTATAGTTTTGACTGTTTTGAGATGAAACAAATGTATAATTTTTATTTATTATGTAATATGTATTAACATTATTTTTATTTTTCATATAATTAGACAAGAATGGTTCAATTATTTTAAAGCTTTCATATTATGTTTTATTTATAATATAATTTTAATTAAATTTCTGATATTATAATAATAATGATTACCTATTTGGCTTTCATTAAATGTAAATACTTTTGAAGTTTGAAATTACTAATAAGTTGTATTATAATGAATAAATATTATGTGTTTACATTTACTTCTTAATAATATAATATACAATTAAATATGGTAAACAACTTGCAATAAATATACCTGGCTACAACTAGAAAAAAAAAATTAAACGCTTATTAAATGTTAAGATACAAGATTACTGAATAAAGAATAGTGAATAATAATGTATTATAAAAATAAACAGAATTAGAGAAAGGAATCTAAAATATAGGTGGATAGAAGAGTACCTACAAAGGAAAATGAGTACCTACCACATTTTTTTTTATAATAATCAGTACCTAATCACCTATTATGCTTTTTTAATATCTAAATATTATAAACAAAATAAATATTATAATTAGGGCTGTGAGTTTGTAGGCAAGTGCATTTTTTTTCTGGTGATTGTGAAACATAGCTTTGTAAGTATTACACAATTTAAAAAAATGTTTCATGTGAAATTTAAATCAAAATCAACATTATTGATGTAAAATTTACATTATTTACATTATACATGTAAAATGTAATGTACTAATGAACTATTGTATAATATCTTATAATATCGATATAAATATAAAAATTAAATTAAAAACCTTTTTAAGTGCATTTTATACTGTAATGTTTGACATTTTATATTGTATTTTTTGCATTTTATATATATAAATATATATATAATAATATATATATATATATATATAATATAATATAATATATATAATATATAATAATATAATATAATATTTAATATTATTAAATTATATCACAAAATACATAATAATAATACACATTTATACAATGTTATTTGATTTTATAGTTTTGAATTTACCGCCATAAAAATATGGGCCAATCAGATCCACTGTACTCACAACTCTAATAGGTTTGGAAATCATGCACCCGGGGCATCGGCAGTTGTCCGAAAAATGATAAGAGAGAGAAACTTGATAAGACTCCGAAAGCATGGAGTTATTGCCAACCATCGGACAAAAAAATCTCTATTTTAAAATTGATAAAAATTATATTATATTCAACATATATACAAAAATTATATTATTCTCCACATATACATAAAAATTATATTATACTCTACATATATATAAAAATTATTATTCTACATCTGAAAATCTTTGTTTGACTTGGACATTAAATTATTATTTAAAATGGATGTACCAACAAATAACGGTAAATATTATTATTATAATATTGATTTTTTTATACATTTTTTAAAAAAATTATTTTGAAAGTTTGTTTAGATATTGTAAATCATGACCATGCCTATAATTTTACCAATCAAGAGCATGGTAAGAATTAAAGAATTTAATTAACATTTGACATAAATAATCATGATTATAGATGTATAGACTCAAAATTAATAATATATATAATGACAGTGCCGTACCCAGGATTTGTTTTCGGGGGGGGGGGGGGGGGGGGGAAAGTCATTTCCTGCAACACCTGACAATATTGAAGATCTTCACATATTACTAATGGCAAATAGCCAATATACATCAACACTGCAAAATCCATCAAATAAGTAAATTAATATTTATTCCTTAATCTAAGTAGTTTAAATATCAACAACTTTAAATTTTAATAGGTTTTATCAAGGTCCTTTATTAATAAACCAACAAATCAAAGGTTTAATTTTTTGCAATACAACTAATATTCAACAACTAGGACCAGAATTATTAAGAAATGTATGTAATGTTTTAAACCTTAAGGCTAAAATTATATTATGATAATTATTTAAGTAACTATTAATTAAAATATTAGGTTCAGGTAGCAGGATGTGATGGGACATTTAAAACAGTGCCAAAATTAAAAAAAAAAAGATGCATACCAAATATTTACTTTCCAAATAATTTATAAAAATGTGGTAAGGCATAAATATTATAATCAATGGGCAAATAATTAAAAATCATAACAATAAATAAAATAAGCAATTATGTAATAATGGCATAATGCACATACTTTGTTGTAGAGTTTTCCATTGGTGTACGCAATATTGTCAGGAAAGACCGAAGAAATATATGTTGAGTTGCTGTCATATATTAGAAATGTGTTACCATTAACATATAGCCAACTCACAATTATAACGGATTATGAATATGGATTGATGAATGCAGTGAAAACAGTATTCCCTGAAAGCGATCATCAAGGATGTTATTTTCATTTTTGCCAGGTACCTAATACCTATATAAAATTAATTTCAAACACTTAAGTTTTTTTTTTTTTTTAATGGCTATGAAAGTATACCTATTCGATTAATATTTTATTTTTTTAGGCAATAATACGTTTTGTTAGAAATAAAAAAACTAGCATATACCACTTAATTACAAAAAATCCAATAGCTGCCAGAGTGTTAAGAATGGTAATTTTTGAATATTAAAACTATAAAATAGTACTTTTCTTAATTTAACAAAAATTTAATTTAGATTCATTACTTACAGGTTTTAGCTTTACCATATTTGCCTGCTGTAAAAACTGACGATATCCCATCAATGGAGGATGGATTTCAAACAATTGTTGATTACGTTAATCAATTTCCCAATTTGATGATGTGTTTTGAACATTTTTTATATGATTATATTTGGAGATATTGGTTTGAAACGATGGGACCTACAGCAATAACAGTGTTTAAAAAAGATATCCGAACATATAACTTTGTTGAAAGTTACCACGCTTCATTGTTAAGGCTCATCAAACCTCATCCCAAAGTGTGGGAATTCCTTAGTAGGATTTAACACTAATTATTAATTTTGTTCTAAATGTGAATTAATAGTGGCAGTTTACTATGTACCTAAAACAGTAAAATGTTTTTATTGCACGGTAAAGGTAAATATATTCCACGGTAAAGGCAAAGTATATTTTAACCAAAATTATATTAATATGTTTATTGAATTAAGTTGTTACCTAACCTAAGGATGTACAATGTACATGGTATAAGTAAGTCTAAAATTGTATTTTTAATTTTTTTTTTTATTGTTTTTGTGAGTTAATTACTAATAATTTTGTTGAGTATAGTATGAATCTGCAATGTTTTTATTGCAAGATGTTCCACAATAATGGCAGTGTATTTAAACCAAACTTATATTTATATGTTAATTGTATTAATTTGTTACCTAACCTAAGGTATAAGTAAGTCCAAAATTGTATTTTGTTTTAATTGTATTTAAAAATGTATTATTTTATATTTATCTTTAGGAAATGACAATTACTTAATCTAATTAATTTTTAAATTCTTTACTTTATTTATAGACCAACTACTGTTCTTAGAAAATCAGTCATTTGTGGAATTCAGACAACTGCAACAAAATTTGAAGGTTAGAATTAAACTTAAAGTTTCTTGAAAATTATAAATTCTTGTCATTCATACCCTTTGAATATTTCATAGATTCGAAATGGTGTTCCAACAAGGGCAAGAACAGCCAATACTGAAGTAATTAAAGATTTTTTGGTAGACTACACTCAAGACTTAAATTCAGATCGCCTCTTATCTTTTTTGAGACGTGCAGGACACAGAGTAGATGGTTATATTATACAAGAGATATGTTTAGGTTCTTATCCTACTGTAGAGGTTTGATATTTTCAGCATTCACCCACCTACCTACAACAAAAACTTACCTAATTTTACAATATTTTTGACAATTATTATAAAAGTATCTTTTACAAGACTGTGTCTTTCATAATATTATAAGAATTATTTTGTAAATTAATGTTTCATATTAAATATAATTAAATAAAGGGATTTTAATAATTTGTACGGTCTTTTTACTTCATATCGTATAAATAAATACTTTATGATCTAAATGTTATATTTATATATTTAATGTTTTCAGAAAATTTTTATTAATCATGAAGAGTTGAAATAAGACTTGTTCAATGTTCGTTCCCGATAATCTATCGAATTATCCTACGTATTTACATATTATATTATACAGCTTTTACATGTACGAGTATTTCTTAATTTCACATGAGCCTTATAAAATCGAATAATTCAAATATTTACTCACGTAATTTTGACGTCTCTAAATGAATCGTATATTAGTAGGATTGTAGGAACCTGCACGTACCACTACGACTTACGACAGTGTTCCAAAAGCAAATGAAATTGTTATCGAATATCGATAATGAAATCATTTTATTTATGATAATAATGTCCATTATGCCTGATGAAAATAATATAATGTTATTGTATTAATGTTATAACTTATAATATTAGCACATGATAGTGTTCTTGTAGGGTGATTTAACGCTGCGTCGCTGTTTAATTGTTATCGGCCAACATTTTTATTTTTAGTTAAACGACAACAATAATCAATTGTAATCATTTCAAAAATCAAATAACAATTTTAAAAATATAGACAGTATAAAATGATAAAACGTAGGATTATTATTTTCCGTATTAAATTGGTCTTTAATATATTATTTAATTCAATAAATTCTTGAAATTACAATCGGCAATCAGTGGGTAAACATCTTACATCTATTAATAGTCTGGCAATAGTATTTAATAATATAATTATTATCAAAAAATATAAGAATTATCATTTAGTTGATCAGTGTTACCCTACAAACAAACAAAAAAGTTTTATAATATAATTTTTTTAAATTGTATGTTGGCAATAACTTTAATGGTACCGTCATTCGACTTGAGTTCTTATCATTTTTCGGACAACTGCCTACGACCCATCTAGCCCAATGATTAGTCGATGTTGTTGGTGTTTGAGACATTCAGTGATTATGTGTTTCATAGTTAGTTGGACACTGCAGGCTTCGTATAGCCCAACCCTCTTAGGATCCTTTATCATTAGGTAACCGTGCGTAAGTCACGTATATCCAATTTTCAATCGGTGTAGTACCATTTCTTCTTTCTTTTTTAATGAATTATTAATCCATCTGGTAGTACCAAGCCCGGATTAAGGGGGGGCATGGGGGGTCCAAGTCCCCGGGGCCCACGAGTGTAAAGGGCCCATAGTCTTCTCGGCTTAAAATTACATCGAGTGATAATTTTCACTTTTTATAGTACCTACAAGAATATTTTTATTTTTTTATTGGTTGAACTAACATGCGATGGGGCCCGTCGACCGTGTTTACCACCTATAGCATGGTAAGTGGGGACACATAGGACACATGTGGGGATAAAAAATATAATGCAAAGGTGTTGTTGAAGAAAAAAGAAACAGGCTATTTGTGTCTATTTTGGAATGACATATTACAACATTTTAATAAAATATCTATTGATTTACAAAGCAAAAACAATGATATTTTAAAAGCTGTGAATTTGTTGAAAAGTTTAAAAAATGTTGTTTCAAGTTTAAGGGATTTAAACATGGTCTATGAACGTAGGGTTGGAGAGTTTTGCTCACAAATAAGTATCATATATAAAGATGAAAATAAAAGAAAAATTATAAAAAAATTTCCTGATGGTAACAATAAAACTTTAACTGCACTTAGTGGTATTGATAAATTTCGGGTTGAAACATATCATGTTATAGTTAATAAATATTGCTCAGAACTGGACAAAAGAATAAATGCATGTAGTGTAGTGGTTGAAAATTTTTTATTCTTAACTAGACTACATGTTGAGTCTACTATTGATGTTGAGGAAAGTGTTAACAAATTCATCAGTGTATAATATAAAGATGATATTGATGATTCAATAAAGTATGAAATAATACATTTCAAGCAGTTTTGGGATCAGTTAAAACCAACATTTGATGGAAGTGATGTACTCAAGATATTTTAATGGATGACTGAATGTAATGTTATTAATATTTTCCCTAACATTCATATTGCTTTAAGAATATATCTTACCGTTCCAGTTGCTAATTGTACTGCTGAGAGAGCATTTTCGAAGTTGGCCAGAATTAAAAATAAAAATAGATCTTCTCAAACACAAGATAATTTGTCATCATTAATGATTTTATCAACAGAAAATGATGCTCTTCAAAATTTAAGCTTCGATAAAACGTTAGAAATATTTGCTACTCAAAAAGCTAGAAAAAAAACTGTTACTTAAACAATACTTAATTTTATTTGTAAATATATGTTTGTTTTTAATATTTACTACCGAAGTACTTCTTTTTATTGTTTTGAGCATGGGGGCTTGTAGTTTCCATGTGTTGAGGCATTTATTGTTGGTAATTCCATTTATGCGCTTTTTAAGGTCGTTGTAGGACGGCCCTGGTATAGTCTTAATTTTGGAATTTGTGGCAATTTGAGATCTTGGCTTGTTTGTCGGATAGTTCATTTTCTTCAAGGCGAATTTGCCCGAGAATCCATGTGAGAGTGATTTATTTGTTCTTGGATAATGCTTCATTTAATTTATTCATTATTTTTATTGCACTGTCAACGGATTTGAACTGATTTTTCTATGCAAATTGAGTGTATCCAGGGTGTCACCGCATATTATATGGTAGGGTGCTCATCGTCTATGATTCTTTTAATAGGTACCTCTATAGTGTCGCTATTGCCTTGGTAGTGTATATTATGGTGCATCAGTTTGATAACTTAAATAATACGTTGTTGTTTCTATATAGTATTGAGATCCGTACTTGGTCTTGTATCTCAGATGGGTCTGTATAAACTTCTTGGTATTCTTTATAGTTTTCTAATATGCAAGTATTTTTTAAGTATGTTTTAAAATACTAATTAAATGTAACATAGTCTTACAAGTCACATAGTATGGGTTGTTGTCCTTGTCTTGATAGTACTCATCATTGTCTGATAATTCATCATCTGAATAGTGAATAGGTATTGTCAGTATAGGTACATAAGACAAAAAGTTGGAGAAAATATACAACATTTTGATAAGCTGCACAACAACTATTTTGTAATATAATATAATATGAGCTAACCATTTGGTAAATTGAATGTACTGTAGCTAATTTTAAAGAAGTAAGCATGTTGTAAAATATAAATTGAGTTTCTTACATTTGATTACTTTTATTTAATTTTTTGTTAATATTTTATCAAAAATGAACTAATATAATAATACAATACAATTACAATAGTATACCTAGGTACCTACTTAAATAACAAATAGGATGTATTTAAAACAATTTTTTTTTAAGAATATAACTATTTACTACTAATTAATTATAATGTAAGTAATCTTTTTAACTATTTAAAAATAAAACTCACATTTTTCTCCGGTGCTGGTCAAATGTTCGTGGTTTTTTTTGTATGACGCCTATGGACGTCGAATTTAGGAAAAAAAAGCAAGTGAATAAAAAGCAAAGGAAAAAAAAGCAAGCGAATAAAAAGCAAAGGGAAAAAAAGCAAGTGAAAAAAAAGCATATGGAAAAAAAAGCGAAAACCAATTATTATTATTATAGGTATAAGTTATTACAAATAGTTTGTTGAAAAAAATCAAATAAAAATAATTCATTAATTAAATATATTATGTATATTATAATAAGTCATAAGTGTAGGTATGACATACAGACTGAAGTCTGAAATATTATATTTGGGTAATTTTAAATTTTTATAATCTATAATCGGTGTGCGATTTGGAAACACGTTGCTGTCGTAAGCTATCCGAGCTGCAGCGATAACAAAAATATTGACGAGTTATTTCCAACGATTTTTAAATTGGCAACCGATAAAACGGGTAGTAGGATCCGACACTTATGTCATTAGAATATGACAATAATTATCATCAATATCATCATTGTCATAATTTGGTAAATTGGGGGGTTTGTAAATTAAATTGAATCCCAAATGACCCTAACTCTGTAAATTGAGTCCCAGGTAAAAATAGGTAGTAGGCGAGGCCCAGAAAAAATAAGGTAGTAGGTAATTTGAGTCCCAGGGAAAAACGATTTATATGCATTTAAAATTTAAAAATATGCACTATAAAATTTTTATTTGTGATTTGTGGACAATTCATTGACTGCATGTATATGATTTTGAAAATAGCAATATGCATTTTTTTTTATGCCGGGACTCAACTTACCTACTACCTATTTTTCCCCGGGACTCAATTTACCGCTTTCAAAATGTACCAAACTTATCTCGGACTCAATTTACCTAGGCCCGTTATAATCCTAATATTTATAGGTACTATAGTAGTAATTTTTGTTATTATGTAAAATTTATAACTATAATAATAATTGGTTTTTGATTTTTTTTACAATATGCTTTTTTCTCACTTGCTTTTTTTTCTTAACCCCATGGACGTCATTAGCGTCTCACTGAATAATTCTTTAGCCAGACGCTGTTCGACGCCATTGGGTGTCAAGGTATAAATATATAAATTAAAATAATTATTATTCAAATACTTGAATACTTTATTACAATATTAGTTATAAAACAATCGTGTACAGCTTATTAAACATTTTATAATCACATTTTTATTTTTATTAAAAAACTTAAATATTATTGAAATTTTATACTAACCTCATCTACATATATGTTACTTGTCCTAAATATTTATTCTTGAATGAAAATCATTGAAACATGGTTGTTGACACAGATTGAGTTTTTCTGGGCAAGCATCACAAAAACATACAGTATCTTTTCGAATCTACTTCGTATAACATAGTTGACATATTTTTCTTATTGCTCTTCCATTTTTTCCGACTTCGTGTTTTTTTTGGTAAATGATTCACTTTTGAGGATAATAATCTTGGTTATGGAATTTTGGTAGAAGAGCGCTCAATACAAATAATCGATAGTCGTATAAAAGCATATGTTCGCGCTCAAATCTTGTTATTATTATGTTGGTGGCAGTGGGCTTATCAGCAACAGCTGTGCGGTAACCACGACTGTCCACCGGCAAAGACGGCCGGCGTCTTGATTGTCAGTTATCATTTCTTTTTTCTTACATCTGCCGAGCAGTCAACACGGTTACGTAGAATACTTCGAAGTTTGTTTTCTTTTGTACTTTTGTACCTTTGTCGCAGCCGAGTCTGGACAACGCACATGGTTTCGTTGCCTTTGTTAAAGGTTCTTTTATTATTCTTGTCGCAACCGAGTCTGGTCAAGTAGTAATTTTGCATTATTTTATTACTAGTTGCAGTCGCCAGTCACTGAGGAATCTGGTAAAAATTGTTCCTATATTATTCATCATTGCATTTGTATTTATATCATTTTTCCTAACTAGGTAGTATTTATCTAATTATTGTTGATGCCTGGTGCGAAGAACTCAGCATTAAGAAATCTGCGGTTATTATTGGTTTTTGTGATCTCAGCGTGTCTAGTCATTGTGTGGTTAGCGGTGTTGAAGCATATGTGCGGGATCACACCTGTTATTTTCTTATTGTATAATTTCTTAACTACGGATCCCGGCATTGCTCAAGCCATAATCATACCTAGGTAGGTGGTGCACCACTATTTATTTATTATTATTATTATTATTTGTAGCTTATGATAGTTGCATCTATTAGATATTTGTATTATTATAGCATAGAGCACCTCTGTTATTTGTAATTGCTACTATTATTAGTTCAATAAACATATCATTTTATTTGTTTTTTTTTATATTGATTGAATTGTTACACCAAAAATTATTTATCAATTGTTGTAGCTAAATTATTTAAATTATTAACCAAATTTGGTATTTTTATTATACCAATGGTGAGCACATTATATCATATTATTGTTATTCTAATAGTGAACATATTTATTATTCTTATATTATACTAGTCAGCAACATATTCTTATTTTCTATTTATTATTAAATTAGACCTAATAAAATGCAGTCCACTTAGTAGCCCAAAAATCCTTATTCGATATACTGTTAAGAAACAGGATGTTTACTAATATTGTAGGCGCCTAAATTAATAACAGCATATTAGATCAAATTTTATACTTATTATATAAGTAAAATGAGTTCATTAACAACATTTGTTCAATATGTATCCCAATTTTTTTGTACCATCGAATAGTTTTTCTAATGCAAGGATAGTAACTTTGCATTTGGTCCTGACGGTCTATACCACTCATGAACTTGCTATAGTTAACAATAGGTTCTGGTTTAGTTTGATTATGGCCACGTGTATTTGTAGAAACTACCAAGTTATTTTTAAACTCTGTTGATATATAAGCTACCTCTCTTTTGTCTCTCCGCTTTCCAATTACCACGCCATTTGAATACCTAGCAATAGTTTCGTCCTTCTTCACTTCTACTAGTGTATTTTTCCTATTTAATCTCAACGTTCCGGTACAATACGTATTTTTCTGAATTAATAAAGTTGCCAAATCAAAGCTGTTGTAAAAATTATCCATGTACAAGGAGTGACCATTTTCTAATTTTTCAGACATTAAATACAAAACTACTATAGAAGCATTACCTTGTCCTTCCATATCATCAAATACTCCAGTATAAACAGCGAACTTTATAACTAAACCATCCGGTTCTGTTAGCATATAAAGTTTTATGCCATATTTAAGGCACTTATTTTGAATGTATTGCCGAAAAACAAGACGTCCTCTCCACAAAACCATAGATTCGTCAAGGGAAAGCTCTTTTTTTGGATAGTATATAGCATTCATTTTATTATTAAAATAGTTAATTAATGGTCTTACTTTGTACAAGCGATTTAAAGGTTGTGCTTGGTCATCAATATTTGAATATGTTGATATATGTTGTCCTGCAAGAAGCTACAAAACATATTCAAGACCAACAGACCGTAATAATTGTGAGAACATATTTAATACAGTATTTAATGAAGTAAAATTAGATGCTTCTAAAATAGATCGTGGGTTAAAGTTACCACGGCGTAGTGTTAAACTAGTACATCGCAAAAACTATCCGACTTACGATGTGGAGGTATATTTTAGATTTAGAAAATCTTTATTTATACCATACTTGGAATTATATGTCTCTAAAAGATAGATTTCAGATGAAAAATTCAAAATATTTGCATTATACAACCTACACTCATAAAATATGAATCTAAAAGGCGACCAACAAATTGTAGGAAGTGTTACTTTATTTGTAAACTTTATGGTTCACTTCTAGACAATTTTAAAGAGCAAGCGTTGTAATGGTATGATCTATGGAAAAAGAAAGAAGTCGAACTCTCTATGAAATTAATTGATATTCTCGATTACGCCACATATTACCCAGCGGTATGCCAAACAATACAAATTTCAATTACTTAACCTGTAACTTCCTGCTCAGTAGAAAGATCGTTTGGGTATGGTTTTTAAATAAAATTTTTTACAAAATATTATTCTGTGTGTAAATTCATATTTAACAATAACTTTTTTATTATGTTTTAGCACTATACACCGTTTAAATATATGGGTTAGAAATAGGATGGGAAACAAAAGACTGAGTAGCTTGGGGTTAATTAATATACACCGCCAAAGGTATGATAAAATTTTTTTTAATCAATTAGTTTATTTGCTTCTAACAAAAGGAGATTGTCATTACTTTTTGAATAATATGTAATATGATGTATAATGATTTTGTCAGTAAAACAAGAAATTATAAGCCATTTTAATCTGATGGAATATGTAGACTCATTTACGTTGGCCGTCCTAGTGTATCGGTTCTATAATGTTCTATGGTTATACTAAGGTATTAGGTATATGGTTACAAATCCTAGGATTTTATTATTTACTCCATTGATACCGGTTTATCTTAACCATGGTGGCGATAAATGCGGTGTCAGTGAGAGATCTTACTATCTTAGATCGGAATCGGTCAATAGTTATTAGTGATTAAGATCATCATGCTACAAGAGTTGTAGTTGACGTAATTTTTTCCATCGTCCTGCTGTAATTTCGTTTGATAGCAATTTCCTAACTACTTTTAATTTTTGGTCATCCGTATTATTATTATTACAGTGTAAGACGGTACAATTGAAAATCCATTGTTAGCAGATACTTTTTGGCTGCTGATCTGTATTTACTATACATCAAAATCATAGAAACTTGAAATTATTTGCTTCAATATTTGTAATTGTTTACAATAGTAGTATCCACGATAATATTTAAAGTTATTAAGAAATAGGTATGAACTATTCCAAACACATAAATAATTTTTTGTTTTATTTTTGGTACAGTATCAACAACTAAGGTAATTAGCTTATAATAATAATATTAACTTCATATTAATGAGTACATTCAATTTCTTACAGTGCCATCGCCAGTTATTATCTTCACATAAGATGTTCCTACATGGGATCTTAGACTGACCTTAATATTTTTTTTATGTAAAATTTTAGGCATTTCATAGATTAATAAATAATAATTAATCATACAAAATACATATACAGTTTTTATAGTTAACATTGTTTTGAAATGGCTCTGGTCTGACTGTTATCATTGTATAACAAATTTAAAATCATTTAATGTTTAATTTAAGTTAATTTAAAATGCAATAGTAGTATTATCTAGAGCTTGGATTCAACTTAGGGTTATATTTTCTATACTATTATTAATATTACATTGTGACCTTATATAAAAATAATGTTTTTAGTAAATCGATAGATTTTCACACTGTGTTTTCATTGGATTTTCAAGATTCAACAATTATGCCTCAAGACAGAAGTTCAATTAATCAAACCAGCTCAATGGATTTTACTGATTTTACTTATCCACTACCATGCCTTGATATTATGACATCAAATAACAATTTATTATTAACTCAAACACTTGATAACATTAAGTATAAGGTTATAATAATATTTAATATTATAATATTAGCTGAAATAATTATGGTTTAGAATAAAATAATATTATTTTCCAGCTTTTATTAAATATTAATACTAATTGGTTTTTTTTCAACAAAAATTTTTATTGGTAGGTATTTTGTTTACAAAAATTGCATATGCATCAGCTTAAGCTAACTTCATACACAATAGATAAGTTAATAATTTACATAAAATACTATAATGGTTAATAATAAATTATAATTTTATTGACTACATTTTATATACACACGTTTTATTTTTGAATGTAATATACTGCCCATACTATGGATATGTTGTTTTTTAGTAATGATTTTAATTTGTGTTTTTATAAGCAATGTGTATACAGTAGGTACACAGTATATTTTATAGATGAAAAAAGTTACTCTTTAATTTTTTTTTTCAACTTAGTATTTTTGGAATATTTTTAAGACTATTACTATTATTTAAATGGTTATTATTCGAAAAATTGAAATAACAATAGCAATAAATAACAGGATTATGATACTTTAATCAAATAGGCATTTCAAAGCATGTAGTATGAATAAAAATACCTTATTATTTAGATAATTTATCTATTTAATATTTAGAGTACCAGATATTTATTTTTTTACTATTTTAATATAATATATATTTAAATGCATGCTGTATATTTTTTTAAATATAGATTCAGAAAAGAAAAATCAATGGACAAAATATTCTATGCATTAATTTATCACCGTATATATACTCGGATTTGATGGTGATCTTGGATGACCTAGTCCAGAAATTGTTGCCTTCAAGCAATACAAAAACATTCGCTCATATATTCTTTAAATACTTTGATACTGCGCTATACAGGGGAGATTAGTAAGTGACAAATATCTAGACTCCTCATATTTTTATTTTTATTCTCTTTACACTAATCATTATTCTACTTCTAATCATTTGACTGTGATCATCAGTGGTTAATCAATTTCACTCGTCATCTATTTTGACAGTTATCACTTGGCCATGTTGCGATCAAACGGGTTCATTGGATCGGATATTATACTCATGGCTAAGCTGAAAGATGTCCAGAAAATTTTTAAGCAGCTCAAGAAATTGGTGATAATGAGAAAACGCATTGCTAAGAATGGCACAGGTATGGCACAATCCAACTAGATTGGCCGGATAGCAAATTAGTAAAAAAAGTATAGAATTAAATTCAAGATTTGACTTTTAAAAATTGTTAATTCTAGATAAATATATAGGTGATCTATTATTTAACAATGTAAATAAAAATTTATTAAAAAGCCTTGAGTAACTTCCTTTTAAAGTTGAACTATAGATTATAACAATTTATTTAAAAATTATAGCTATTTAGATTATCATAATCATTACACTTATATGAAAATGTTAACCAATTGATCAATTAATGATTTAAACAACAAAATGTAAAATATTCTTAAACAACTATTGTATTTTTCATAGTTTTACATAATATTTTTGAACTAACTGGTAGATACAACATTTTTAAATAACTTTTAAAGATTTTCATAATAGTTTTTACTGAGTTTTTCTTTAAGAAATTGAAGCATATCATTTTCCATTAAATAATCTTATTTTTCAAAATTTGGTTTTTACAGTTTTACTATTTTTTTTTTATTTTGAAGGATAGTAATATTATATCAGGGATCATCAAATGATGGCACCAAAATCGAACATCCATAAATATATTTAATTTTAAAATAACCTAAACAATGAATAAATATATTAAAATATAAATTATAACTTTAACTACAGCTAGTATTTTATATTGTATAAAAGTGACAAAATCCCAGATATTTGATAAATGAATTATAATTTAGATATGGACAACTTATAGAAAAATCAATGCAAAATTTTTTTACTAGACTAAAAGAAAAAGCAATGTAAATCCCCCGCCTTTGTATCAAATTATGTTTTATGATGCCCCTTTAAATATTGGTACTAATTTATTGCATTAGGTATTTATTTATTGTAGAGATGTTATGAACTGTTCGATTTTCGAACCGAACTGGAAATTCCAAATAATCGAACTGAACCAAATATCTAATAGTTCTGTTCGATAATCGAACCAGAGAAATAAAAATAAAAGTCTATGGAGTAACGGCTAAAATTATAAATTATAATTAAATAATTAATAGATTAATATTAGTTGTTTAATGTTTGCTTGTTTTAAATATTGATGTTTTTCGCTTTTTCTTATCAGTTATCATCATATTAATAATCAAAAATTAAAAACCTCATGCATAATAATTATTAACTATTAAAATATTTAAAGTATTTAAGTAAATAGTAGGTAGTAAAATCTTTATTCAATAATTCTGAGGTATGGTGGCTAAATGATAAATAAATAAATAAATATTTAATATTAAATAAAATAATATCCATTTTAACTTTTAATGTTCGGTTAGAGTTCAATAAAATATTTGAAGAGTTCGGTTCGGTTCGGGTTCGATTAAAAGTGTGTAGGTTAGATCTGTTAGAGTTCGTTAATTTATAGAAAAGTTTGGTTTGACCTTAAATATTATGGTCGGTAACATCTCTAATGTATTAATTATCTTATTATTTTCCTATATTATTTAAATTTAAGATATATACTACAAATTTTAATTAATTCAATGTTATTTATTAAATAATAGATATACAATTAAGATGAAATGTATGAACAAATTATTTAGTTTTTTGACACAATATTATTATTGCCATATTAATAAAACTCGTCCAAACTAATCTAAGTTCACTATAAGGTTGGTTCTGAAAGTTTTTTACAAATAAAAATGTATATAATATATACTTCAGAAATCAAGTTCTAATAAGTTAAGTAACAAGTATTATCCGATTAAGATAGAGAATCAGAGTTACCTAGTTTCTGTGTAGGTAATTACTTATAACAGTTATAACATTGCATTATTAGTAACTATAATACATAGTTAGCTATTAAAAATTAATTTCATTAAAAATAATTACAAATATCTAAAGGCATTTTAAAAAGAACAATGATATGAATATTTAAAATAAATGGACAGTCTTTGACTTAAATTCCAATTATAAATATTAAATGAATTACATGATATTCAGCTGAATCATCAGCTTTAAAAATTGATTTTATGTTGCTTATTGCTCAGTTTATATTGTTATTAGTAATTTATTGATGTCTAACAAAAATTACAAAGCGAAAACATATTTATTCATTAATTTTAAATAATTTGCCTTTTAATCTCGAAATTAAGGATATCTCATGAGAGCATAATTTTACAATGGAAGAAATAAGTAGAATATAATATCTGAAAAATGTGAAATTAAAAAATTAACCTGTTTAAATAGAAAATTTTTAATAATATAAAATAATATTATTATGTTGAATGTTAATTTATTTTAATTTAGATTAGGTATCTGTCAATTATGTCTTGTTGATTATAATTTTAGTAATTTTGTTTAATATTGATAGTTGACAATTTTAAATATTTTGAAATGTATAAAATATAGCTTAAAATACTATTATAGGTATAAATAATATAACATTTTTATATCTTTCATGCTTTTGATATTTATTGGATATAGTTTATTATATTGATGCCACTTATGTAGCGTAATAAATAATAATTAGGTAAAAGGGGGTAAATCACATTTTCATTTTTTACAGGAACAAAAAAAAACACTTTTAAAATCGAATATTTAATAGATTTTCGTGAAAATTAGCTAGATATTATGTAGTTATAAAAAAATTATTTCGAAAATACAATTACAGAATAGGAACAATATTTTTAACATTATTACATTGTTAACATTAACTTATGTAACACACTAAAATAAATTTTCACGCTTATAAATAACATTTTGTTATGTTGATAAGTACATGGCGTTTACATTAGTTTTTTTATAGCACTTCTTTAAAATTTTATTTATTATATTGTAGTATACAAATGGAAGAATGTATTTATTTTATCATTTTAAATCATTGATTTATCAATACAAATTATTAGTAAAAACGATCCTAAAGTGACTAAGTATAATATAAATACTACAATATCTAATATTTCATAAAGCTTTTATTTTTACAAGTTTATTATATTTCATATTTTCTACATAAAAGTATATAATTTCATATTTTCATACATCTTATAACTTATTCTTTTATTTCTATTTTTAGCCAATTTATCTCGTACAATTATCTTTTAATAAAACGTTCAAAAACTAAATTAATTAATTAAAAAAACATTATATAAAATAGTGTTTATATGTAAATAATAATGACAAAAAAAAGTTATCTATTCTATTAAGTTTTAAAATGAAGTGGCCTATCAATGACTACTCTTCCTGCACAAACTCGTGCTGCATTCATTGTCGTTCCTAACATATATCAAATATAGAAGATGGGGGTATAAACTTATGCAGAATTCAAATCATCACGCTCATTAGGGAGTAGGGACGACATAAAATATAGTATATACCGATAAATGAAACTACTTCTATATTAGCATTTTCATTTAAATTTAGTATCTACATTTCAAAAAACATTGTTTCATAAAAAAATGTTGAATTATTATATGAATAGTTACCTACATTTTGTTGATGCAAATTCATGTTTGTATAGTAATCCAAACTCCTATACTTGGTGTTTATGTTTCAAAACTATTCCAAACTTTTAATCCATATTCTATTTAACTACCTACAGCATACAGTACATCTAACATTCCAATACCAGCATCACTGTGACTTACACACATTTCTGTAACATATTTCTTACAGATGATATTGTATTTAGGATGAGGAGAAATTTGTATAAAATATAAAATATACTGCAGCAGGTCGAAGGAAAACATGACAAAAAAATAAATTGTTTTATTATTTTTTAAATTTTTTTAACATACATATGTTTTTGCGTTGGATTCAAAATTTTTTTCTCTGACTATGAGGTCAAATTTCAAAAAGTTTTTGATATTATGAATACCTAATCGTATCAATTTGAATTATACATTTATACCTATTACCTACAGAAAAAATATCGAGTATATTTAGGTAGTAGATACTATATAGCGTGCTGATGGTTTTCTTTGATAATGGATGTTATTTTTATATAATTTATTTGACTCGTGTGCTACACGTATATAATATGACAATTTTTTATTTTTATTTTAAAAAGAAAATTTTACATCTAATAAATTTTTTTTATAAAAAACTATTATTTTATATTATTTTTATTTTCAATTCTTAGATTTAAAAATGAAAATTGTTATGAATTTCTAACTCAAAATAATTTGCAAATTTTCGTGATTTACGTATTTTGTCAACATTTGAAGTTTAAATGCTTATAAAAAAATTGTAATTATTTATTTTTAATATTTTTGAACAACTGCTATTGTAACAATGTACTAGGAGTATTGTACTACATTTTCAAGCTTTTTTACCCAACTAATAAAATTGTATTGCCATTTATAGAAAAAAAAGAGTAAAAAAAATTGGAAAATGAAAATGTCCTTAAACCGCTAAAATCAAGTCAAAATATTTTGAAAATCGTAAGCTGTATAGAAAATACCACAGTGAAATATCACGTAGGTATCTTGTATCTACGGTTACTTGTTTTAAAGTTACCTTACACCAAAAACCAAAATCAATTTGTTGAAAACCAATTTTGAGTAAAAATTCCCGTTTTTCCTTAATTTTTTTTTTTTTTGTATTTCTTTGCGCTTTTGTTAACTATTTAGAATTTAAAATATTGACCTCCTGAAAGCACTAACTAGATTCACTTTCCCTTCAAATAAGATATTATTGAAGAAAATCAAATCAGTTTTACTGCCCCAAACGTAAATGATAGACACAAAAATAAAAAGTAAAACACACATCTTTATACCTATTACCTACTACTTATTGGTACACACATTGAAACATGTAACCTAAGCGTTTGTAAATTAATTAAGAATATATAAAAAAAAATTAAAAAATATTGATATAGACAAAGTTATTTTATTCATCAGGTTTTCCTGTTACATCTACGGTTCTACTTATATATACATTTATACAAATCATAAAAATCTAATTCGTGATATAGGACATTTTTTGTAACTTAATTTTTTTCCACTGCTCTAAAAAAACATTCATTATTTTTTTTTTCGTAAAAATAATGAATTAATTTTGTACATTGTTCATTATAAATTAGTGAATGTACCTATATGAAGGAATACCTACCAAGATTAAAAAGCAGATTAACTAAAATACACTCAACATAATTTAGGTTCTCGAAAAAAATAGTAAGAGACAAATTAATGCCAATGATAAACATTGAAGATAGGTGGAACAATCATGGTTTACCAATCACACCTCTATTTCAGCTTCTAGCCCTTTCGCGGTTGTATGGAACATCCAACTTTCAAGTAAGCCTCTAAAAGTATTTCTGAGCTTTTTGTTCCCACCATGTATGATTAACCTTTTCCAACCATCAATACTGCTCTTACCTTAATTATATTACAAGGGCATTTTTTTAAGATTGTTAATGGTGATTTAAGGCAAATTTACCAATCAACGGTTTCCAGAATAATAACTCGTCTATCAAAAATTATGGCTAGTAATGCAAAACACCACGTACATTTTCCTAGAAATGTTGACGAATGGAAAGTTGTACAGGATAAATTTTATAAAATGTACAAAATGCCTGGAATTGGTAGATGCATTGATTGCACCCACATTAAAATTCAAAACTCAGGTGGTCAGGATTCGGAAGTGTTTAGAAACCGTACCTAAGGGTTATTTTTCTTTAAATGTCCATGTAAGTTTTCAGGTTAATAATATAATTATAATTATATATCATAATAACATATTAAGGTACCTATACTACATTATATTAAAATATGTTATTTTATTATATTACATTATACTATTATATTGTATATCACAAATGAATATTTGTAATACTGGAAACAGTGGCTTGTTGTGTGCATTCAGTTTACAAAACCTTTTCTGAGTGTACGCACCGACCGGTGTCACTTGCTTCGCAATGGGTGTCCACCCGGGATTTTTAGTGGCCAATCATTACCACACATACACGTGTTAAAAACCTACAGTATCTCAAGCTAATGAACTGTTTTCAAAGCCCTATAAAAAAAATAAAATAAATAATTATAAAAACATTATTCAATTCACTTTTATCCATAGCATTCCTAACTAATACCATTAATAATTAAAATACTTAAATTATTCTATAGGCAGTATGTGGTCCATCAATGGAGTTTATGGATATAGTAGTTAGATGACCAGGCAGTTGTCATGACAGTTTTATTTTCAGTAGCAGTTACACAAATAAATATTTTGATGAACGTACAGATAACATGTTATTACTTGGAGATGGTGGTAGTTAACTTTTTTTGTCTAAATATTATTATCTGAATTGACATAGAAATGTTTAGCTTACAGTTATTAAATTTTTTTTTTTTTAGATCAACTGCAAGGGTATGGTTCTAAAGATGTATTTTTTTGATTTCTAAGGCCAATTTTTGACACTGGAGCTTAAACAATTTATTTTATTCCAACCGTTTGGCCACTGTAGCTTGCATTATGAGTTTTTGGTTCAAAATCTAAAACCATGAAATGTTATTTACTACCAGGCCTGTGAATTAAATTCACAAGAATACCATTTACATGTATGCATTTTTAAAACTGATTATTTTAATATTATGACTATTATTATAAAAATGTATAAATAATATTAAATACCACTCTTTAAAAAAAGACAATTATTTAAATAAGAAAAAGCCTTTAAACAAAAATGTAATACAAGTATGCAGAAAATCGTGAATGCGCAAAGATAATTTTTTGGAAGCAAACTATAATATTATTAAAATATACAAGCTACTTACATCTGGTTCTAACATAATATTTTAAGGAATTAATTTAAGGAAAAGGTTTAGCCCGATATATGATTCAGAAAAAGGAACAATAAAAAATAATAAGAAAAGACACAATACTGATAATAATGTGGATGAGGTATTACAAATATATTTAAAAATGTTGAACTATCAATGTGTACCTGCTTATGTGCCGTATGCATAGTCCGACACTTAGGGACATTTTAAATCACTTAGGTAATACCTAACTATGGGACACCTAAGTTCTACGTAGCTGACCCTTAATTTTTGTCTGCATAGTTAAAATTTAAGTAGTCCGTAGTTACCTATTACTTAAATATTGTTTTCTTAAAATTTAATTTATTCTTCCATGCTTATCATTAAGTTTTAGCTGTATTATCACTTATCAGTGTTGTTTAAACGCTTATAACAATTATTTATTCATAACCATTTTATAATACCGTTACCTCCGTCTGTGCTTTGAGACTTGACTACTTGATTGAATTTTTTAAATTATTGAGTAATTTTTAAACTAAACCATTAAGCATGGACGTAATGGATGTAAAAGGCAAAATGATGAAACGTGAACGAGGACCAAATTGGGAACAAGAAGAAAAAATAATTGTTTTCCGCTGCTACCAAAAAGTGGCTAAAGTATTGGAGGATACCAAGAAAGACTTCTACACCAATAGCAAAAAAAACCAAGCATGGTTAAGCCTTACCGAAAATTTCAATTCACATTCCAATGTTAAAAAGGTTAGGTTAGGTTAGGTTAGGTTCAAAAAAGAGATGCTGGTCGGATTTATGCCATCAGGTGGATAACGATCCCTGGGGCAAACCGTTTGAACTTGTGATGGGAAAACTCGGTTCCCGCCACCGCGGCTCGGACTCGAAGGACAGAGAGGCCGCGATAGCCGACTTCCTTTTCCCTGCCGCCCCAGTGACGATCTGGTTCGAGGCTCCATCTCCCGCAGTAAATAATATTTTTGAGGCGTTCGACGTTGATCTAAACACGTTCGACTTCGCCATGGTGATTCCCCGGTTTACAGCTGACGAACTTTCCAAAGCCGTCAAGAGGTTGTCACCTAGGAAGGCACCGGGACCCTCGGGAATCCCTAATGAGGTTTTAAAGATGTTTGCGAGATTCCGCCCACAGACCACGCTTGATATTTTCAACGACTGCCTTACGGCCCTTACCTTCCCGCCCTGCTGGAAGAGAGCGCGACTGGTCCTGATCAAAAAGGGTCCGGACAAGCCACCAGATCAGCCCTCCAGCTATAGGCCTATCTGCATGTTGGACTCCTCCGGTAAGCTTCTCGAGAGACTCTTGCTACAAAGGCTCGAGTCTCACCTCGACGCCCACGGCGGCCGGAGGAGGGCCACAAACCAATACGGTTTCCGCAAGGGTGTAAGCACAGAGTCCGCGATTTATAAACGTACATTATTTTTTGTAATTAATCTCATGTAACTATTGAAATTGTGAGTAGGTGAGGTGGGGGACTGTCCCACCCTCCTTCAGTGTCGTTAATGTTATTTATTGTTTTAAATAAATAAACGATGGGGGCCGGAGCGGAAGTAATGCGAAAGCAGTCCCCGCTCCGGTCCTCGATACCACGCAAAAAAAAGAAGGCTAGGTTAGGTTAGAGAGGCAGAAGAGCTGACTAGTCAAGAGTAAAAGTAGTTAAGGATTTACAGGTTGTAGGCCGAAGGCCAACTACAGGGTGGTTAGAGGCCCCCAGATAAATGTTAAAATAATTGTATATTAGAGAAGTACTGTGATAAACAACACCTCCCCTTTTTGCGATTCTAAAAACAAAAAAAAAAGGTTAGGTTAGGGTAGTTAATATGACTAACATGATTTTAAATATTTAATTTGTATGTATTTTTTTTAATTTTACAATTGAATGCTTTTGTGTAAATGCATAAATGATAAAAAAAAATTATTTGGAATTTAGCATAAAAGTTATTTTTCATTGATCTCAAAATAATCTTTAGAGAGAAGTACGCAATTTAAAAAAATTCTGGGAGACTGAGAAAGCCAAATCAAGAAAAGCATTCACTACAGAACGAAACAGCCGAATGAAAATTGGCGGTGGTGAAGAAGAAAAAATTGTTGATTCATCAAACCCAGATGTGGAAACATTATTAGGTAAACCCCATATAGTTGAATGGTGTAATGATTATGACGGTGACTCTGTACCTGAAAATCAATTGACTGATGCTATGTTATAATGACGTTTTACAAATACACTTAGGTATTTAGTTTTAATTTAAATAGTTATATAAATGTTTTATTATATGTTTATTATTTTTATATAATATTATTATAATGTTGTATTAACAAATAAAATAAATTTATTATTTAAGGTGGTTCCAGTCGATCAAAAAATATCGTTTTTAGATGTTCCGCTATGACAAAATTGTGAGACTTCGGATGGTTCGATTTTAATGCTGTAAAAATAATAACATTTCTTAACATCTCCTCTGTAGAACCGCCGGGGTAATTTTTTTAAGTTTTAATTTTTGACAGTATTATAATATCATACAACTTTCAGTTTTTACAACATTTTCGCTCAATCATATGTATTGAATAAATTAATATTTATAAAAAAACTCTTCATCCGTTCTATAGAGGAGGTGTTAAAATATTTTAGGATTTTTACAGAATTAAAATAACACCAACCTAAGTCTCACAATTTTGTCACAGCCGAAGTATGTTTTTACACGAAGAGTAACTGAATACTTTTTTCTAATATAATTTAACCTGACATGTGCCTGCGAGTGCGAGAACGCCAAATACCGATAACCAATTAATTACGCGACGTTTACCCGGATCGTCGCGCGTCGACCGGATGCCGACCATTTACCGAGAAACAATTTTCGATGTTTATCATATTATAATATACGTTCAATAATAATAATAATAACAATAATAATAATAATGTTTTTCTATAATACACCACAAAACTGCAAATTCACATAATCACATTTAGTCAGTCATAAACCTTACTCTTATACCACAGTTCTTATTTTTGATTGTAATTTGAACATATTGTGATTTTTTTTTTACCTACCTATTTTCAAATATTTTTAACGATGGATAATACGAAAAATTGGCGAATGGGTAAAAAATCAAAATGTTTTCCGAGTAAAAGCAGAAAAAATAAAGGAAATATTGCTGCACTTGTAAAAAAAAAGGTAAGTGAAGTTAATGTTTGTACAATTAAATTGAAAAACCTGTCATAATTGCTTTTGGTTGGGTCACTGGTCATATTAAATTTTAATTTCACAAAATATTATTATAAAAATGTTACACATTTTTATGTAAAATTATATGAACACCATACATATCAGAATATAAAATTCAATTTTGCTGGTTAAATACCTTAGAAAATCACGAAGATTAGAAGTTGTTTTGCATAAAAAAATAATATGAAAACGAGTATTTCATGTTATAAAAATGACTTTATAATAGATATATAAGACTAAACTTCTTTAGGGATGAATATAAACAAATCAGTGATCCACATATTCACATAGTATAGTTCTTTGTCCAAGATTATATTTTTTATTTGTAAATTTTCACAGAAAACCGATCTTGTAGTAGGGCATAATGACATTTCCGAAGACAATAATGCCCTAACAATGATACCATGTAGTAGCAGTGAACGACAATTAGTAACATCACAGCGTAATGTCCAGATGTAAGTAAAAAAACATAAAATAAAACTATAGTATTAATTGAGAAAAATATCCAAAATTTGGTTCAAAAAGTATAGTAATATTTTAAAAGTACGAAGCGGCTCGCCTCAGTCTAATTGTTTTGTTTTTATTTTTTTTTTTTTCGAAAAAAGGCTTGTGTTGGAGATAGAGAGTTAGAGAGTTGTCCATTCCAATGTATAGCTTTATACGCGAAGTCCACTTTTAGATTCTGAGCGGAGCGATGAATGTATTGATTTTACAATGTTGTGTCGTTGTGTGTGTGGTTTTTTTTTTAAATTTTTGTTTAAAATTTTTTTTGTGTCTGTGTACATGAAATTCCCAATCGTTTATAAAAGCATCAAAAGCACCGGGAAAAACAAAAAAAAAATTTTTTGAAAAAATTGATTTTAGATATTGGTGTAACTCCAAAACTGATTACCGTAGAAACATGAAATTTTCACTAAATGTTTATACTAAAATTTTCTATACTAGATAAAATTTTCAAAATATTTCAAATCTTTTTAAGTTGTTTATAGACATTTGAACTTTTCGATCTTTTTAGTTTTTTTTTTTTTTATAAATTACAGTAATATTTTATTCGTTTGGTGAAAAAGCTTCAAATTTTAATTCAAGGCTCCTAATATATACAACGACATAAACGATATAATATAATATAGCTACACCGACAGTTAAAAATTATTAAAAATACATCGTCACAATTTTTTTAATAAGCATTCAAAGTTCGAATTTTGACAAAAGACGTAAAAATCACGAAAATTTGCAATTTAAATTTTATTTTGAGTTAGAAATTCATAAAAATTTATCGTTTTAAATCTAAGGTTTTAAAATTCAATACAAAATTCATCATAAGTTTGTCTACTTTTATCAAATAAAAAATTTTTACCGGAAAGTCAAATTAAATTTTTATGAGCATTTGAATTAGGTACAACTCAATTTCTCTTGAACGCTAGGTAATAACTATATTAATTTAGACAGTATTATTCATAATTTTAATACACTTTTAGAACCACGAATATAAATGACACGGAAGAATTGGCATTATCCCTAGATTTAAATCAAAGCTGCAATCTAGCCGATATGAAACTAGAAGGAAGACGAATTGTGGACATAAATTATATATTCAATACAATAAAATCGTTTTCACATCCATTTGGGTGCACTTTTAAAAATTTAATTTTTACTCATGAAATACGTAATGGATGCATAAGTTCATTTTATTTTAAATGTAATTTTTGCAATCAAGTAGAGGTGATACATTCAGAAGAACCTGGCAACAAATTTAACACCAATTTAGCAATTGTAACAGCAGCAGTTAATATAGGACAAGGGTAAGTTATTTAATTTAAAATTTTCGTATTAGTATGTTTTTTCCTCACCCTATATGTTTTGTAATAGACATGCGCAGATAGAAGAATTGGGAGCTATCTTAAACATGCCAGTAATGTCTAATGGTAAATATCAATTATTGCACAACGAAATTGCCACGTACTTTAATGAGATATCTTGGGAAGAAATTGAGTTAGCTGGTAAGGAAGAAGCAAAGATTGCCATACAAAATAATGAAGTTGATGTCAGGGGAAGACCAATGATAGCAGTGATTGCAGATGGTGCTTGGTCTAAACGCTCTTACAAAACGAAATACAATGCACTTTCTGGAGTTGTAAGTTAATAATTTAATTAATATCACAATAAAATCAAGGTTAATAATTATTGAAAACAGGGCTGTATTTGGACATTGTTACCCTTCAAATTTCTAGGAAAATCATTATAATTATAATTTTTGATTTCGAAATAATTTATACTTTACACTCGTAAAAATGTTCTAATATAGAAAAACACTCGACATTTTTATAATTATTGTAAACAAACCTTATTATTGACAGCCCTGGAATTAGATTTTTATTTCTTAGCTATAATTGAGAATAATAATTTGTATACTTTTTAACAACGAATAACATGCAAAATTATTGCTATTTTAACATATTTCGTTAAATTTGATAACGTTGGTAAAAAAAAAAAATATCACAAATACATTTTGAAATTTTTAAAATCATTAAGAAACAACTTAAATTTTCAAGTTTTTTAAACTGCATATTTTTTTTTACTCAGATGTTTTTATTTTATTGTCAAAATACAATCCGACCTTATTTTGATAAGCTAATAATGTGATCAATTAAATTACCTATTTATCAATATTTGTAGGCCTGCATAATTGGAGCTAAAACAAAAAAAGTTTTATTCATTGGCGTAAGAAATAAGTATTGTTGTATTTGTCAGAGAGCGTCTAAAAATAATATAGATGCTAAAGAACACCTTTGTTTCAAAAATTGGAACTTGCCTTCAACCGCTATGGAAGCAGATATTATTGTAGAAGGTTTTAAAAGAAGTATTGATATGCATAATCTGATATACTCTAAGCTTATAGGTATTAATTTAAATTGGATTATATTTTAATATTAATTTTGAGCATTAAAAAAATTGATAGCGCATTTTAACCACATATTTTAATTTTAGGTGATGAAGATAGCAGCGTGATGAAAAGACTACATCTAGCTAAACCATACGGGTATAATTTTGTGATTAAAAAAATTGAATGTTCCAACCATATTCTGCGCAATTATGTAAATAAATTAAAAGACATATCTACTAAAAGAAGAACTACTAGAGGCGTAAATATTCCGGGAAATATAAGACAAGCAATAAAAGATAGAATTCTTAGACTTAGGTATGCAATAACAGAAGCTGTAAAATATAGAAAACATCATGAAGATATATCATTTGAACATAAATTATTAAATTTAAAAAAAGATTTAATAAATGGACCAAGTCATGTTTTTGGCGATCATACAAATTGTCAGTTTTACTTTTACAAAGGACAAAAAGACGGTGAAATAAATTTAGTGCCACAAATGAAATCGTTGGGTATTTGGGAAGAATTAGTTGCAGCGAAAAGTCTTGTATTATATCATGCTGAAAGTTTATTGTACAGAGTAAGTAATAATGCAGCAGAGTCGTACAACTCAATTTTAGCAAAATTTATTGGTGGTAAGCGAGTAAATTTTTCTCTTCGTGGATCGTATAATTTACGGTGCAACGCTGCAGTAACATCCTACAATGCAGGGCCTAGACGTTTGCATTTGTTACATAAAAAAATTGCAAAACACAGTCCGGGTCTGTATACTAAAAAATTTATTTCAAAATCTACTTCAAAAAGTATTCAGAGAAGTAAACGTCGATTATTCAATCCTCCCGTTTACAAAAAAACAATATCGGGACCAGATCAGCATTACGGAGCAACAGCAGACATATTTTATACGGTTCTTTTTGTGGTAACGACGCAACGAAATATGGGATACAAAATGAAGAAAATGCGAAGTCGGCGTTGTCTAACATTATAAATAAACCCATAAGGTCGTCTGGATTAATTATTGATTATGAATTACCATTTCTAGCTGCTTCTCCAGATGGCCTAATAGATGAGGATTCTTTAGTAGAAATCAAATGTCCAATAAGCGCTAAGGATATATCGCCTGAAGATGGAATTGCAAAAAAAAAAAATAAAGAGTTGCGAAATAAAAAATGGAAAAATGCAACTTAAACGAACGAATTCTTATTATTACCAGGTACAGGGGAAACTCCACATCTCGAAAAAAAAGTTTTGCTATTTTTGTATTTGGACTTCTCGAGGTATCCTTTATGAAAAAATAAAAAGAGATGACAATTTTTGGGAAGTAAAAATGTTACCCCATTTAGTTAACTTTTATAATAATTGTTTATTACCTGAAATGGTTGATCCACGCTATGATAGAAATTTACCATTGAGAGATGGACTGAATGAGTTAAGCTAATAAACTAGGTACCTATTGCTTTTTTTATTGAATACTTTTTTCAGTTTATTCTTTGTATAAATTGAACTGTAATTATGTCCAACATTAGTTTTTTTTTTACATTTTTACATTTATTTACTAGGTACCATAAGTTATTCTTTCTAAATAATATTTACATAATAGGTAATATATAAATATGTAAGGTAGGTAACGGTATACCTATATACATTTATTATTATTTTTTGCTTTAATATAATATTTATTACTACCTATCTATTATAAAATAAAATATGCTTTTACAAGATAAATCGTTTTTAAAAATATGTATTAAAAAAATATGAATTGTTTAAAAATTTAAAAATTTAAAATGCTACACTGAATAATTATTATCACGCTATAGCAACTTAAATTTCTACGTACTTATGTAATTATGTATGTACATTGTACTTATGATTTCTACTAAATCATGCAGTATTAAAAAATAAACAGATCACTGATGTTGATTGGATTTATTGTGCGTTATCTTTATCTCGGAGTCGGTAAATTGCCCCAAAAAAGGTCATAGTTATAAATACAATATAGGTACTACGTAAATTGCGGCCTATGTACTTTTAAAACATACGTAAGGTTGGTTTTTAACCATACACATTATTACTAATTGCTAATAATATAATATTTTTAATTAAAAACAAAAAAACAGCATTGCTTGAGCAATTGATATAATTATATGACAGTCCTAAGTCTGAAAATGAGAAGGAAAATATTGATTTTTCAATAAAAACCTTTGACGTAATTATTACTTATGAATAAAAATATTTGGTAGGTAGTAAAAATTATATCCAGGCCGCAATTTAGGTATATATAAAATATAGCCAGGCCGCAGTTTACGTATGTACAAAATATGCCCGGGCCGCAATTTACATAAAAAATAAAAAATGGGTCGCAATTTACAGTGAGCTCTTTATAGCTCTTTTTTATCTATGCATTTATAAATAATACAAAAAAAAATATTATATTATAATAATAGTAGTGTATGATGCGTGCGGGTAGTGGGTACCCGGTAGACTATAACTTACAAGTAATGTAGTCTATTGTTTGATTCTTAGAATGCGGATACGGGTCGTAATGCATTATTGAACACTGTACACCAGCGCGGCAGCGCGCACACACACTAATGATCATTTACACTCGCACACATTGATATGGCCAGGTTATACGTGACACATAATTTGCCTAAATCTTACTCCTTAGAAAATGACCGACTAGAACCCCCTTAATACTTCCAGTTTTATGCAGTTAAACACTGTGGACAACGCCACCAGTTATGTAGATGACACATTTAAAGAAAATACAGAAACTATGACCTTTATTATTGATGGTTTGTTTTTATTATTCTTAAGCTTGATACTTGATCAATTAAAATACCTTGCTTGTTTTTAGATGATACTCCTGTTGTAATGTCTACACCAGATCCACAAACTCAAAACTCCAAAGCCATAACAAACAAAAAAGTAAAAAAACTATTTCAAGGGGAAAAAACTGCTGGTATTATTGAAGAATCTGAATTGAGAGTAAAAAAACAAAAAATGTCCATCCAACATGAAAACAAAATGAATAAATTACAGGTACAAATAATATTTTATTCCCACACAGCATTTGTCAATCAAAACAATTGTATAAATATTAAATTTGAATTGGGTTTCAAATATTTAAATTTAAAAGTTAATAAATTATTGATAACATATTTTATTTTTTACCTTTTAATCAAAACATTGTATAGTTACAAATAAATATTGGTTTAACAATATTTAATTTTTAAAGATGATTAAAAATTGAATAAATCTTAAAATTTAACATTTAATTAACATGACAAAATAAAAATTTATTTTTGGTTTAAAACTCATTATTTATTCATTCTTTAATATTAATATTTTATATTTATTTTCTATTTGTTGAATAAAATATATTTTATTTCCAATGCAAATTGGAAATTAAATGTATCTTATGATGTAACATTAAATAACTAAACTATATTAATATTTATTTTTTGTTAATACTAATAATTTATTCAATGTTTATAATTATTATTTTATTTTGATTTTTTGTAATAGTTGAATAATAATTATATTAATATAAGATAGGTAATATTTATTATATACACGCAAGCACACAACGTATTAGTATTTTATAATGCCAGAGCTATCGCGTATCATGGATAAATGAACAGTTGTTTTTTCCGTAATCTATTGGAAAATTTGAAATATTGGCTATTTTTATATTATCCGTGAATTTTCTAGAAGCGTATAATTACGACCCCACCCTACTCCTCATTATCTACGACGGTACGAACTACGAATTTCAGCCGCTGTTCTGCGTAGCGCGTATTGCGCGTCTGCAGTCTGCAATTCTGCATTTAATCTTTTTCCATGTCCACTGTCCGCTCGAGCAAGTCCGAGACGTCGAAAACTCGAAACTGTCCCGTAGACAAGAAACTCAAACGCGTTATAGGTAATAACTAATAATCAATTATTTTGGTGCGACATCGAAAGTTCAAGTATTTGGCACTGCGACACTATTATTATATACTCACTACCTCACTACGATATACCTATATGGACACATATCACACATGGAGTTATAAATGTTGTAAGTATATAACTTAATCAATATTATTATTGTTGCTATACCTACTTATATTACTAAATAATAATAGACGTATTCTTGTCCGATCGCTTTGTAAAAAGCTGCTAGGTTTTACTATAGCTGTTATTAGAATTTAGGAAGTACCTATTATCTTCTAATCATATTCCATAAAATCGAAAATTGAATTTTGGAAAATTTTCACTTTAACTACCTACTGTATTTTTTGATTTTCTTTTACTTATTTATTTTAAATAGTTAAGAACCATGATGCAAAAAAATAATTTGGAAACTACTATATAGTTTTGAAGTTTAGGTATTGCTGTTTTGTTTATTTTATTATAAATATTAAATACATCTATGAATAGGGACTCTAATTTTAATATAGTTATAAATGCACTACTTGCAGTTAAATTAATAGAAATATATCTAGGTAGGTAGTAACCAGTAGGTACTAATTTTATAATAGATATTATAATAATGAGTATATACTATATATTATACCTATATGCACATAATAATTACCTAACTTATAAGTTATAATCGCATATCATAATAATATTACTCATCGCCTTTGACTATCGCCCCGATAGTATCCTAACCTAACCTATTTATTTTTATTAAAAAAAGAAAATACTTTCCTCTATTGAGTGTTCCAAATTAAACAAAATAACAAGCATAATAATACGACATATTGTTCTATTTTAATTATTGTTGGATGAGCAATGGTTTTTGAGATGCAATTGCTAGAAAAAAGGGTATTACCAATAACTGAAGTTAATGTAAATTAAAGATACTAGGTAGGCATATTACCTGGACTATGCTAAATTTGTGTAAAGAAATAATAATAATTTAATTTTGGTTTTTGCTGTTATGCATCAACTTTTATCATCATGATTTGTAAATCTTCATTTGTACAAATTTAATTTTTAGTGAAATATCAAAAATAAAATTAAAGTTACTGACAACAATTAATAAATCCTAGCATATACCTACAAGTAAACACTAAGACATAGCAGCTTTTTACCTATAATGATCAAACTTTATTGGTATATTAATTATAATTTATTTATACATAAGAATATAATTATGTTTACATACAATATTTTTATTTCAGCTAGTTGTTGCACATATATCAAGCCTAATCTGACGATCACCATAGATTTAGACTAATAGTAAATAGCTTTGATAGCCAGTAAGTAATTTTTGTATTTATACACCTAGGTATTACCTACTAAGTTAAATAATTACTTTTATATAATCAAAAACAATATTCAGTTATGTATAACCATAATATTAGTAAATCTACTAAGCGTAGAAGGTTTTTAGAAGAACTTGAAACAGTAAATTTTTTGATCGATGACCAACCTGAATTAGGTCCTCAACCATCTTGTTCATCTTATGAAATCCCTTTTATGTCAAGTTCTGAGAGCTCTAATAATCTTATAACTGAATCAAACATTTTAAACCAACCACTTGATGCTACTGAAAAAAATAATTTTGTACATGGTTCTTTTTCAATAACTTCTGATTCTAGTAGTGATGAATCTATTTGTCATGAAATTAATATGCTGGACATATTTGATGAAAAACAATCAATATTAAATTCTTTAGCGAAATGGACTGTGAATTATTCAATTACATCGGAATCTTTTTCTAGTTTGTTAAAAATATTAAAAGGTCATAGTTGTTTCAACAATTTTCCTATTGATTCAAGAACAATTTTAAAAACAAATAAGAAAAATCAATCTAGTGAAATTCAAACTATTCATCCTGGTTTATATTACCATTTTGGTATTGAAAATGGTTTAAAATCTCTTTATGATTTGAGTCTTTTTGAGGAAAAAATTAATTTAGTTGTGGGGATTGATGGCTTACCACTGACCAAGAGTTCTTCAAGTACATTCTGGCCCATTCTCGGTTATGCTCGTTATCCTAAATATAAACCGAATTTATTTATAATAGGTCTTTATTGGGGGAAAGAAAAACCTAAATGTAGTAATTTGTTTCTGAGTGATATGGTTGATGAACTTAAACGTTTATCCTATAGTGGCATGATAACGGAATTTGGTACTAAGTTTGTTGTTTTAGATTTAATAAGTTGTGATCTTCCTGCTCGAAGTTTTGTTACTCGCACTAAGAATTTCAATGGATACAATTCTTGTTCAAGATGCACTGTTGTGGGTGAAAGGATTAATTTTACAACATGCTTTTTGGGAACAATTTTTTGTAAAAGAACCCATAGTGACTTTTTAAATCGTACTGATGATGATCATCATGTCACTAATGATGTTTCTATATTAACTGAAGTACCATATATTGATATGGTTACATGTTTCAGTTTAGATTATATGCATTTAGGGTGCTTAGGTGTTATGAAAAAGTTAATTCTCCTTTGGTTAGGAATGATGAAAAATGCATCTGTATCAGTTCGATTACAAAATTGTGATGTAACAAAAATATCTAATCATCTTTTATCCATTAAATCATTTATTACAAGTGATTTCCCTCGAAAGACTAGAGGGTTAAATGAAATTTTGAGGTTTAAGGCTACTGAGTTTAAATTTATGCTAGTATATGTTGGACCAATTGTTTTAAAAGGTGTAATTACAGATGAATGTTATTCTCATTTTCTATGTTTACATGTAGCCTTTAGGATTCTGTTATCACCACACAGTAGTATGAATCGTGTAGAGTTTGCTGAAAAGTTACTCGTATATTTTGTAGAAACATTTGAAGAATTATATGGGGCACAGTTTTCTTCTCTTAATATACATGGTTTAATACACCTTGCTGATGATTACAGAAAATATGGAGCCCTGGATAATTGTTCATGTTTCCCTTTTGAGAATTTCATGAAGTTCTTAAAAAAAATGGTTAGGAAACATGAAAAACCTTTGGAACAGGTGATAAATCGTTACCAAGAATTCATAACTTTCAACAAACCATTGGTCAATAATAATAGCAATGTATCTTTCAAAAAAGAACATACCAATGGTCCTTTAACTGAACATTATACTGGACCTCAATTTCAAATTCTTATTAAAAATAACCTTAAAATTAATACTAAGTCTGGGTCTGATGTATATATTGGTTTCAAAGAACAAAACAAACTATCCATTTTTAAAATTCTAAACATATGTCATGATCCTCGTTCAGGTAAAAATGTATTTTTAAGTAAAAGTTTTACTCAGGTTGAACCATTTTTTGATAAACCCATTAACAGTTTGAAGCTAGGTATAGCTAAAGTTGGTAATCTATCAAAAAATTTTACAATTATTGATATTGAAACGGAATTTTCTAAATATATGATTATGTATGATTATAGTCTCAACCATAGTATTGCATATCCTATTATACATACATATTATGAATAGTGTGAATATTAATTATAATAGGTATTAAGAATTTTATTTTATTGTTTTGTCACTTTTTAAATATTTTTAAATTATCAGTTATTATTATATAATTTGTATTTGCTAAATGTGTGAAATTTTAATTTAATAAACAAAATTATTACTGTATTCTATATGTATTATATTTTATAAAGGTATAAAAATGAATACCTATTCAGTGGTCGTTTTCACCGAAGATAATTCTATTGAAGCTGTTCCTACAAACTGGTTTAAAAATAATAAGTGTGCCTGGCCAATAACCAAAAATCATTCTACAATTAGAAAACTAATTGAGCGAAGAAGTGTCCCTAATGAAATTGAATATACTTATTTCAACGCCAAAGTATTGAAAACAACTGGTAAAATACTTACTTAAACTTAAGTAAACTTAACTATAGTTTTTAATTTAGTGTATATTTGGTATTGTTATATTTATAGTTAGGTATTTCTTATTATTTATGGGTATCATTATGTATTTTTAATTTGCATTCCAAGTTAGGTATGGTTATAATAAACCAACATGACTTGTAAGTTTGTGCACTAAGAAACAAAATTCATCAATAATAAGCTATAAAAGGTTAATATCTTGAATGTAATTTCCATAATATGTCACTTATTTAACTATCGAGACAGCAATAAGTCCTGCTTATAACATAAACATAATAGTACTATAATATAACCTTAATAGTAACATATTATTATATTATACATTTATAAAGAATCAGTATAGAACATCAATGAATATGTTGATATATCTCATACTATCATATTCATAGTTGTTATACATTATACTTAAAAATGTACAATATTATAGATTCATTGCTTAGAGCTCGAGAAATGACAAAAAAAGGTTTAAATAGAACAGATATATCATCTGCCGAGGACTATGATAATATTGTAAGAACCAAACGGAAAAGTAAGGGTACAACATTAAAAAATATAATGGAGCCCGGTTCCTCCTGCCCAACTTACTCAGGTATCTACATTAAATATTAAAATACCAAACTACTTGGATGTTTGTTAAAAAACAAAGATTTTTTTTTAATTTAGCATCTGAGGATGATGATGATGATGACAATAGTACTGACAAACGTAAAGCTTCCTGTAGGAATACACCTAAGAGTGGATGGTCACCGTCACCGAAAAAAATTAAATGTGGGTTAAATGATGATGACAATAGTACTGACAAACCTAAAGCTAGGAATACACCTATGAGTGGATGGTCACCGTCACCGAAAAAAAGTAAATGTGATAGTTAAATACTTATACTTTTCTGAAATACCTACTATAAAATAATAAATAAAAGTAATACATCCCATTTGTATATAGTTTTGATAAGTCCAATTTCTCCAAATACTAAAATCGTAAACAGCAGCTATTACAAAGAAATGGATCACCATTCACAAACCAAATCAATCTCCAGAAAACTTTCTTATAATATTGCAAATGAAGGTATGTTGGTTTAAATAAATTATTTTCAGCCTAAGACGCGTAAATGTTGGTAGTGACGGCATTGGGAGTAAAAGATGAACATTTTATACAATTTTACTACAATACTCAGTATAAATAGCTATTTTTTTGCATTTACAAACATTTACATCTGCAAATTATTTTCTTTCATTGTAAAAATATAATATAGGTACTATTAAAATAATATAGAAACATCTTATTATAATTTATAAATTGTAATCTAATTTACAGTAACAGAAACTATAACTAAAAAACCATTAAACCGCAATGACTATACAATTGATAATGATGGGGACTGCAGTGTTGGAAATAATAATGACATTAATACCACTGATGTTTTACAAGTTGATAAAAATATAACAAAACCTATTGAATCCCAACCAGGTAAATTAAATTAATTATTTCTAATTATCAAAACTAATAATTACACAATATGCATTAATCCATGACTAGGTATTGTAAAAAATTATGAGCATTTTGTGAAAATAAATGACAGTTTTAATAATACATCCGCTTCCCCAGATGACCAATCATTAACTAATATAATTTCATATAAATCAGTGGGTAAGTTACATTGTGTGATATTCATTAATAAAAAAAAACAATTATACAAATATGGTTTTAAAATTTCCTGCAATATAGATAATGGTTTTCAAAAAGATGTCCTGCATAGATTGGCTTTTATAAAGTATGAGTTAAGAAGAGTTGTAAACAATCAATTGGATTTGAGCCAGAGATTTGAAACATTTGAGTCCAAATTTGAAGACATTTCACATGCTAGTCATCCAGATAACCAGTCATTATTGAACAATATAATCGACTGTCCTTTACCTATGGATAATACAATTGACCTTGAGACGTTTAACGATAAAATATCTGGCGATAGCAAATTCAGAATTAATTTGGTATACTAACCAACATATTTTAAACATTAATTACTTTTGAATAGAGCTGAGAATTTTTTGGATAAGCGTTTTTATTAAGCTTATTGCAAAATATAATTTTCCATTGATGAATATTTTTATTTTAATTGAGGAACTATTGAAATAGTTTAAATGTTAAAATTTTTTATTCATAAAATGGTTTTTTATTTTCTATATGACTATTGACTCTTATATTAGAATTTTGATTTTTTAATGAATTGTACGGTGTTTTAAGAATATTGAATGTATCAGATTATAATAATCAGATTCACAGCCCTAATTATTTTAACATTATTATTTATAACCCATACCTATAGTCAAATTATTTTCTGTTTTTTTAAGACCAATCAATTATCTTACATCGGTGGAAAACATTGTAAGTCAATGATTAAAAGGATTATGAGTAAGCTGTTTACAGATGAGTTGTTGAAATTGTATTCATTTAGCGGGAAAAAAGGAAAAATTAAGTTTTCACAATTGGCTGTTTGTTCAGTCATATTTGGTAAGTTCACAATTACATTGGTTTTATTAATTTATTTTAGATTCTGAATAGAGCGATGAATAAATATTAATATCCTAAAATATTGATATCTTAATTCTTAATCTGATAGAGATCATAATTTCTCTTCAAAATCACTTTTTATTATATACAATAATTTATCATTGAATTCAAATTTAAAACATCTACGAGTGGCCTACCTAATGGCGAGGTGCACTCGAAAACTACTATACAGCAGAGAAATTTTTCCGTTTTTAAAGTTTTAAATTTGTTTTCAATACATAATCGCTAACAACTGTGACTACCTAATCAATTTTTCCAAATAATTCTAGATTTCATTAAAAAAATATAAATAATGCATGCAGATTTTTATTATTGCTCTTATAATCAATAAATATTTTTACATCTAATCAACTTCTTTAGTATTTTGAATTAAATAACTTAATATTATCTTAATTCTAATATTTAAATAATTAGTATGTAATGATTAATTACTGACCCAACTGATGTATACCTATTAATTATTATTATATTAATAATGATTTCCAATACATTTTATACTTGCAGATGCAGTTAAACAAAATCATAAATTCAAAAACGTTACTCAAAATGACATGGAGGAAGTTATAAAATATGTATTGGCACAAGCTCCTTTCAATATTAAAAGACTTGAAAAAAAAAAATGATTCTATATTCTTTTAATTATTAAATTTTATAATTTTCTATATACTTATTATTAATTTTTATTAATTTTTCAAAATGTAAAAGGATACTAAAGATTATAATTTGAAATACATATTATAATGATTTTTATAATGCATCAATATTTTTTGTATTAATAAATAAATATAATTAATATAATAATCATAATGCGTTGGTAATTTATTTATTTTTTATAAATATTCATTAACTAGCTAGGTGTCTTGCAATACAAATTAAATATTGGATTTACAATATTTTATACAAAAATTAGGCCAACATTTATTGCATGTCTTTTATAAATGTTGATTTAACTTTGGATGTATACTATTAAATAATTATTTATAAAAAAAATTTATTTAACATTGGTTTTCAATATTTAATTGAAAATGCAAAAGGGTTCACCCAATGGTTATTTAATCAAAATTAAATATTTAAAAATCTATTGTCAATAAAATTTCGATATTTAATAATGATTGACATTTATTCTTAAATATTTATTTAACATTGAATAAATATATCTATGCTGTGTGGGTTTTTACAAACTTTCAAACTAGTTAGTGGTTTTAAAATATTATTTTTTTTTGTTTAGTGGTCAACCACTGACTAGAAAGTTTTAAATGACAATATAACTAGAATTAACTATTTGTGGTTTTAGATTTTAAATCAAAAACTCATTATGCAAGGACTAGTAGCAAATAGATTAGAAGAAAAAAAATTATACAAACTACAATGCCAAAAATTAGCAATGGAAATTAAGCAATTAAAGGAATAATTTATGAATTAGAAATAATATAATTATTAAAATCAGTTTGCAAGGAATGTTATAATTTTTACTATATTTTTTCTTTTTATTATGTTAATTACCAAACAAGGTTATTTGATATGTTAATATGTTAAAATGTTTCAGATAACTGTTATCTAATAATCTAAAAACATTTTAATTGTTTTAATTTTGTTTTAATAAGTAATACAACCAACATTAATGTGAGGAGAGTCTAATTGACTGAACTTAATGGACTGAATGGACAAGTTCAACAGTGGTACCAACGATAAAATTCATATCCCATCCCATATAATTTCTTATGGAAATGAACGGTGATACCCCAGTTCTCCCGGAGTGATAAGAATAAAAACTAATTAATAATTCGTTATCATATTAAAAATCAATGATTATGTATGGATTTTTGGTTTTTTTATGATTTTTGAAAACTATCTTTTTAACTACTGGAAAATTCATTACACCAACCATTTAAATGGAATCTCCATAAAATTTTCTATCGATAAACTATAAATTTCCTCATTTCTCGTTCTCCTATGTAGGATTAATCTCATACACAAACGGACGACCACAATAGTTCTGAATAGATACCTAATATTATAATATACATTTGTCATTTACTAATTTAGTATAAGTCTATATCTATTGTACAGTGTTAGTAGATTTTAAGACATGTCGTATTATAACAAAATATATTTAATTATAAGCATTTTCGAGACGTATACATCATTACCTAACTGTGATGATTGAAATTTAAAGTTCATCAATTATATAAGCACTTGTTCATGTTTAACACACTTAAAAAGATTTAATATTTATGTCGTTATATGAATAGGTATACTGCATAATTACCATATGCGAACAAACGTATGTAAAAATGTAATTGTTTTTAAAGTTCAATAAATCATTTATAAGTTGTAGATGACGTTCACATAGGATAATATTAGACTTTAAGTTACCAAACGTTTCGATTTAAGCCCTTCTAAAACGTACTGCCGGAGTCGGGGGTCTTCGACTCCCCCCCCCTCCCCTTAAGTGTATTTTGGAAAAAGTTAAGTTTTTGTACGACGATTCTGAAACTCGAGATTTGTATAGTTTGAAGGTCGGTGATCAAATTCGGCGTCTTGTGTCCAGGGCCGGCCCTAGGGTAGGTCAACTGGGACATTTGTCCTAGGCCCCGCGCGAATTTTAGGGCCCCGCGCTTACGTCATAAAAACTAGATAGCTAAATAATTAAATAAAAAAATATACATTGAAGACCTAAAGTAGTATATTATGTTGATGAAATAGTATTTATTGTATTTTATACAAAATTGACATTATTATTGTTATTAATAGGTATTATATTGTGGTCGTGGTCAATAATAGTAATAAGTTATAAAAATAGCTAGTCGAAAAGTGATTTATCACATTAATATTTTATCGCATCATTCAGTTAATGCTCGGTATATGCAATCAGTCTGTGGTTTATTTCGTTTTATTTTTGTTTGTTGTACATATACAATTTGAAAACAATACGACTCGACAATACCGATCATTTCACTTTTTACTTAGTTTTATTTGACATTTAGACGTCGCCAACGAAAGAAGTCTTGATGGGAAATTCATTTTTTTTTTAAATTTTACTGTTTATTTAATGTACGAGTATAATATTATTACATTATAAACGACAAAGGTAGGTATAAAATATACAATACTTTAATTTATTATACTATTTTTATAAAATTGATTGTACTTCAAATTGTTTTCTACACACTTTACATATTATATTAAGGTTTTGCACATCACTCTTTATTTTTTTATCAAAATGAGTCAAAATATTTCTAACATTTTAACTATTTTCAGTAGTTAAATTTACTTACCATGTCTATTACCATTTAATAAATTTTAATGTACGCAGTTGGCAACTGCATACAGGTATAGAGTAGGTACCGACATACAGCGACAGTTATTTTCATAGGTATTATTATTATTATTATTTTTATTATTATTATTATTATTATTATTATTATTATTATTATTATTATTATAGGTATTATTATTGTATTATTATCGATAATATCAATAACAAAACATAGAACGATCGCAGACCGACGCGGTCATGTAGGCGGGATGCCGGGAATCGGGAGTACAATTATTCATTTGCCTCTATGCATACGCTATCGTCTATAATTACATTATTCTGCCGAGTATTAGGTTTTTTTATATTTTTATTTTTAAGTAAATTGACTGTTTTGAGGATTTTAAAATTTACAAAAATAAAGATTTTAAAAATGGGTCTTAACGCCCTCTTATACATACATGTTGGCAACGAAATTGTCGGTTCGGAGAAAACAACTTGAAATACAATTAATTAAAATAACATATAACTTTTTAAGCTATATTATTAAGTTATTTTTGTTATAATTATTATTCTCTACTTGAATTGTTATCTTTGGAAAATTGTAGATCGTATAATATAGAATAACGTGTAATGTACAACTGTACAATTACAAACGTATATAGGACTATAGAAGTACCTACAGTTTTTACAAATATATAATGTAAATTGCCATCCCTGGATTATACGCATTACGCGCCTTCGCGTCGCTACCATTTAGTTTAGGTTAACAATAGGGAACGGATTTGATTTTTTTTTTACATTTTTCGTACATTTTTATGTTCTTAAATTATTTTTTAAATAAGAATGCTGAATGGATAACATTTTATAAAAGTTAAGTTAAAATTCATTCTAAAAGAATACAGTTAAAATTAATATTATTTATTTTGCCTTGTCATACTTCTGTTTTTATTATTAATTGTTATGTTTTTACCGATTAGATAAATATGGCATCGACGCATCGTAACCACCTATAATACGGGTTGTCAAACGAAATTATTTTTGACACATATAGACACTTAAATACATATGTATACATATAAGAATAAGAATTTTTTTAATGTTAAAAATAAAAATAATTTTAAGAGAATTTATTAGTGAATTTTTTTAATAAGTGTCTGTTTGAGTGCATTAAATCATATTTTTTTTAGACATTTTTCTTGTTTTTCAAAGAATTTAAATCCGTTCTCTAGGTAGTCATCACATTAAGATAGGATATTACACGGTTTTTACCTGTCGTATTCGATATCAATTTTATTAAATAATATAATTATTGGATATTCAATTTATGAAATTAATATAAATAATAATTAATTGATACGTTTAAAATTGATAGGATTATTGGCTAGTCGCTAGTGTTTGGTTATTATTAAAGTAATAAAAAAACAATGACTAGTCGCGAACGTGACAAGTTTCGAAAATATGAGTCAGGAAATGTAAAACGGGAAAAAAAACGGAAGGCTGAAGAGTTAATGCAGAAACACCGGGGTACTATGCACAAATTCTTAACTACATCGTCTACATCTAAAAATGAAGATACCAAAATTATTGAAAATCCAAAAGAATCAAATTCGTTACATTTAGATAACACACCAACTATTATAAATATTGATAACGATAAGACTTCAACTGAAAACAATATTTTAGAGAAAAATAATAAGTTTATTGAAAAGAATATTATTGATAATAATGATTGTTTAAAAAATCAATCACATATATGGAGTGACCCTGGAAACTGGCCGAGCAATATAGACGATCAAATAAGATATGATATAATAAAGTTAGGACCTATACGCTTAATGGATTATGAATTTCCAACGACTCTCCAAGATGATGGCTCTAAACGAAAATTTACCAAAAATATGTATAAAAGAAATTTAATTAATGGTGAAAAAATTGATAGAGTTTGGCTTATTTATTCAATTTCGAAAAACTGCGTGTTTTGTTATAGTTGTAAGCTTTTCTCTTTTGAAAACCCCCATCTCAATCATCTAAGCACTATCGGGACAAATGACTGGAAACACTTGCCTGAGAAACTTATAACTCATGAGCGTTCTGTTCAACATTTTAAATCCATTGAAGCCTGGACAGAATTAAAAAAAAGAATTTTGAAAGAAAAATCTGTTAATCAACAACACTTGTCTATTATTGAAAAGGAGAAAATTCATTGGACAAATGTACTGAACAGAATTTTATCAGTTATTCATTATTTAGCTGCTCATAATGATGCATTTCGAGGTTCGTCAGATGTTATTTATACAAAAAGTAATGGGAAATTTCTTGGCTTAATAGAAATGTTGGCGAAATTCGATCCAGTAATCATGGAACATGTAAGCCGAATTCAAAATAAAGAAACACATGTCCATTATCTAGGTCACAGAATACAGGATGAACTTATTAATATGATGGCTAATGAAATTAAGCAAAAAATAATAAAAAACATACAGTCTGCAAAGTACTTTACGGTCATAATGGATTGCACTCCAGATATTGGACACAAAGAGCAACTTGCTATTCTTTTGCGGATAGTACATATGGATGAAGAAAATGAAAACAGTACGCCTAGTATACAAGAATATTTCCTAGATTTTGTGACAGTTGATTCTACTACTGGTTTAAATTTATCAGATGTTCTCATCGCACAACTTAAATCGTACAAAATAAATATTGAAAATTGCCGAGGCCAGGCCTATGATAACGGATCGAACATGACAGGAAAATATCAAGGCGTTCAAAACCGTATCTTAAATATAAATCCTCGAGCATTTTTTACTCCTTGCGCTGCCCATAATTTAAATTTAGTCCTTTGCGATTCTGCTAAAAACTCAACAATAGCGATTACATTTTTTGGTATAGTTCGACGTGTTTACACATTATTTTCTGCGTCAACATATCGCTGGAGTATTATTAAAAAGCATTGTACACAATTCACAGTTAAACAATGGTCAGAAACGAGGTGGGAAAGTCGTATAAATAGCGTGAAAGCTTTACGTTTTCAACTTTCTAGTATTTTAGATGCTTTAGAAGAAGTTTCTAACACCGCTAATGATTTGATGGCCAAGAGTGAGGCTGTTTCACTATCTAATGAAATCGGTAACTATGAATTTATATTAAGTCTTGTGATTTGGTATGATATTTTAACAGAAGTAAATATCGTGAGCAAAAATGTACAAGATCATAACATGGATATAAATACTTCTGTAAAAATGGTTCAAAGTCTTCTTCAGTTTTTAAACCAATACAGAGAAAATGGGTTTAATTTGGCGAAAATTGCTGCTAACAAATTAGCCGAAGATGCTGATATTACAGTGGTTTTCAAAAATCCACGAGTAAGAAAAAAGAAAAAATTATTCGAATATGAAAACGTCGACGAACCCATGTTAAATAATGAAGACAGGTTTCGTACAAATTATTTTTTCATCATTCTTGACCATGCAATACAGTCAATTGAGAAACGCTTTAAACAGCTAGACTTATTCGGACAATTTTGGATTTTTGCATCGAATTGGCAAGTTGAAAACAATGGAAAATGATGTCTTATTAAAACACTGTAAAGATTTGCAAATTATTTTAACAGATAACGATTTAAAAGATGTAGATGGATTTGATTTATTTTCTGAACTGATTATTTTTCGATCTTTAGTTGACGATGACACAAATTCGCTACAGGCACTTAATATTTTAAAAACTACTTACGGATCATTTCCTAATCTAACCATTGCTTTAAGAATAATGCTAACCATTCCTGTGACATCAGCATGTGCGGAAAGAAGCTTTTCCAAGTTAAAATTAATAAAAACCTATTTACGCAATCAATTAGGTCAAGACAAACTATCAGAACTAGCTTTAATATCAATCGAAGAAGAAGTATCGTCCACAGTCGATTATAAACATCTCATTGATATATTCGCTTCCAAAAAATCTAGAAAGAAAATGTTTATTTAAGTTTTAATGTGATAATTTATATTTTACCTTATTTTAACTTTTAATATTATTATGATAAAAATAATTGCTATTGTAAATGTAAGCCTGTGCCTGTGCCATTACTAAAGGTGAATCTATTTTCAATATAGTCAAAGACTTTTTTAAAGAAAAAAATATTCCTCTTAAAAATGTTATATCTATTGCCACTGATGGAGCACCTGCAATGGTAGGACGTCATCGTGGGTTCATAGCTTTTTAAAAAAATGAAATACCCGGTATTTTAGCTATTCACTGCGTCATTCACAGACAACATTTAGTTGCAAAAAACCTCAGTGACCGTTTGCATCAGTCATTACAATATGTCATATCTGCTGTGAATAAAATTCGTAGTAATTCGTTGAACAATCGACTATTTACAAAGCTATGCAAGGAAAACGACGAAGAATTCAATCGCTTGCTTTTACACACCGAAGTTCGCTGGCTCTCCAAAGGTGCCTGCCTCAATAGGTTTTGGAATCTTTTCGATTCTGTGCTTGAGTTTCTTGATGAGAAAGATGTAAAGCTCAAAAACAGGTTGTTACTATTTAAAAGCGATGTTGCTTATATGACCGATTTATTTGCAAAGTTTAATGCCATTGGAGTAGGTTCTTCTAAGTATTGAACAAAATCAATAAATTCCATGAATTCCTCCATTTCACAATAAATAAACAATAACAAAACACTTTAAACGAAAATTTGTTTAAATACAATAATAATAAAAATTATTACTACAACAAGTTAAAAATAAAATGTATGTTAACAACAAAATAAACGTTTACGGGATGGTTAGGTGATGAATATTGACCACTTAACTTTACGGACTACTTTATGTACCAACAGTCCCATAATTATGACTATGCAACGCAAAGTTACGGGAAGTCTCTTATGTATCACTTAAAATCATTTAAGTGTTACTTAAAATGACTATGAATACGGCCATATGTTTGTAATCTATGAAATCCCAAAAAAAATTAAGTACAATTGAAAAATAGATACAATTTCATATTTGAATAGATACTTATTACACCAAGTTGTTAATAATGCATTATTCATATTATTTGTGACTTATCATCTGCATCTGTATTTTAATTATTTGAAGTATATCCACTTCTTAAAAATTGTATATTATATTTACCTGCAATTCATTCATTTTTTGTTCATGATCTAAGGCTATTTTTTGGCGCTTGACTCTTAGTTCACATTCTTTTAAAATATGATCCGTTTTATTACCTTTAACATATTTTGAAGCCATACCAGTATCAGATTTTACTAATCAAAATCATAGGTACATAAATACATTAATATACAAATTTAATATTTTGGTATAGTATTATTAAATAATAAACAAGAGTCATTAATATGTTATAAAAAAAATTCAACTTTAATTACAATACATATTTTGTATATGTATTGTATTTGTTTTATATGTTATATAATGCATTATATAACATAAATTCATTTAAACACAAATTTTATTTAAAAAAATAGATTATGAATTATTGTATTTTATAATTAAAATCTGTCTTTTGTTAAATGATTTTTCTTTACTGTGTTATATATAATAGTCAAGGCAATAGAGATATTGTTAATATTAACACGGGTACTCAATTGCAGTGATTAGTGATTAAAAATTAACAACCTAAGTTATCAAATGTAATACCTAATAGTTAATACCTCCACAATGTCAAAGTTGAAAACAATTACCTTTATCTATAGAATCTTCTCTTAATGTAATGACAATAGGATTATCATCTGGAAAATGATGATAAGTATTATAATATATGTAATTTTACATATTAAATGTAAAATATTATTCAAATATATTCGTTGCATAGGTACAAACCATTTGTAATTAAAGCTTCAGTATCCACATTTTCTTCGAACACTATCCCTTGTGTGGTAGAATCATTCTGATCTATAGTATTTGGTTTTAGAGTTTACATTTTTGAAAAGTGTCATTAATTTAGAGCCCGGATTTATATGCATTAAAAAAGTGTCAAATATGACGCAAATATGCAAAGAAAAAGTGGCTAAATATGCAATTATATGCATTATGTTACACTTATAAAATGTGTTTTTTTTTTTTTTAAAAAACTACACTTTTACACCAAAGAAAATTCTAAATATTTTATCAAAAACAAAAAAAAATGATTATATCCACTGCTCTTTATTTCAAATCATTTATAAATAAAATAAATATTATAATAAAATATATACATATGATATAAAATAAATATTTTAGATCATTTGAAGTTACTCTTAAAAAACTAATAGAAAACTTAAAAAAAAATATAAATCTTTTAAAATAACATATTTGAAAATTTAAGTTTTTGGCATTTTGTCTTTTTTTTTAAAACGGTATGAACAAGCACTACCGCGGACAAACACATTGACGTACGATCGGCCGGGAATTTCCGACTATAACGATACTCGAATACATGATGTGATTATTTATAGAATGATAACAACATGGCATGCCGAGACCCGAGTCGTGTACGTACTACGTGTGTTTAGTATAAGGTCTATATACTAGTATAAGGTCTATTAAATATAATCTTTTAAATATAATGACTCATTATATTTAACTAATATTATTAGAAGAAAAGTTTTGTCTCTCTAACATTAATAAAAAAATATAAGGTATGGCGGAAAAGCAGGATATTTAAATGCTGGTAGGAGAATAGCAGGATAAATACATCATACATCTAAGGTAACTTAAAATATTTTTAAATTCAATTATCATAGTATGACCTGATTCAAAAAAATTATAGGTAATATTAAAGATGTATTTAATTTTAATGTGAAACCAATTGTATAGAGCCTCAAAACATATTTCAGTTTTAAGATGAAGTTGAATTTTTAAATTGTGTTCCACTTACCTCATTACCTCATATTACCTAACCTTGAAGTAATTGGACTATTAATTCATTATATTTATTATTATTAATGCTAGAAAACATTGCTGACATCCTCTTAATGTTTTTATTAATATACATACCAGTTATGCTTATACTTTGCCCAAGAGTTCCATTGTCCATTAAAATTTCTAAATATTAATAAAAATTTAATATAAACATACTATAGAAACTGAACATAATTAATATTATATGAGACAGTAAAACTACTATTCAAATTTAAGATGGCAACACCATCACTGTCAAATCTGTTGGTCCATTCAACAATATGCGGTCTTCCAATCAATTCCTCCACGGCAGGATCTTGAGATTGTTGGAGTTCTGGTAGGCAACCACCTCTAGTGCCTAATCTTGCACTTCTCTCTGCTGTGAAGGCATTGCGGGATTTTGCTTTTTCAGACTCCCAAAACTTTTTCAAATTCTTAATTTTTCTCTTTATTAATTATAATAGGTACATAAATAAATATTTTTTTAAATAATTAGGTATCAATTAATGTTTATATTATACTACCTATATAGGTAATACATTTAAACTAAACATAAACATTCATAATAGATTAATTTCCTTTTGTACATTAGAATGGGAGTTAAAATCACCAAGAACCATTACTTTTTTGATTTGTATTAGTCTTTTTTGGAAACTTAGCAAACTATTATTTATCTTATTGTGAGTATTTATATTTTATTTATTATACTGAATAACATTTCAAAATTATTAGAAGATTACATGAATATTAATTGTACACAGTATACTAATTTAGGTACCTACTAAACTTACCTACCTATTTTTATGCTGTACATTTTATACATGTCATACATACACATCACACACACACATAATACTCCAAACAATTATTTTGAAAGCAGTGTTTAATAATTACTTTTTTAACATTAGAATGGCCATTAAAATTGTTCATTAGATTTAACCAAGCTTGACTTTTTTTGGTATTTGTATTAAAATCCTTTTTCGGATCTTCCAATACTTTGGCCACATTTTGGTAGCAATGGAAAAACATAGTTTTTTCATCTTTTTCCCAATTTGGACATCTTTCAAGTTTCGAAATTTTATTTGTCTTTAAATCCATTTTGTGCGAGTAGGTACTTTCACTTTCCAGTTGAAAAAATCCGTTTGATTATAATGTATTTATTATTCATAAGTATCAAACTGATAACACCAATAATTATCATAAAAATTATTGATAAGCATGGAATAATAAATTAATTTTGACGAAAAATAATTATTAAGTAATACCTTAATATTTAAGTAGTAACTACGGATTACTTAAATTTCAACTATGCAACCAAAACTTACGTGTCAGCTACGTATCACTTAGGTGTCCCGTGATTAAGTATTACCTAAGTGATTTAAGGTGCCTTAAAGTGTCGGACTATGCATACAGGTGAAAGCCTCAAAAATGAAGACTATCTCTGAAAATCTACTTCGTGAAGGAAAAATTGGCGAAAGTGTTAAAACTAGAATACCTGATGTTGATAAAGCACGGAGTGATCTGCGATCTATTTTAGTAGTCATTATGTCTGGTAATTTGTATAATGATTTTTATTTTTTTATTATGTTATAACTAAAACCTGATTTTTTTTCAGTAAATAACAATAATTATGAAATTGGTACTACTGTAAGTAAAATTCAACAAATTTACGTTAGAAATCAATTTTAAATATGCAAAGAGTCATTTGTCCAGATTGAAACAATACCTACCAACAACATCTCCGATATCATTAAGAGAAGCGGCTAAAAAATTTTCTAATCTTGGCGGTCAAGGATATGACCGGTGTAACTGTAAACATTAATGCAAAACAAATAAATATAAGTGTAAGGCTGCAGGTAAACTGTGTACTTCTAAATGTCATGATAGCTTAAGTTGCAAAAAAAAAAAAATAAAAAAAAATTTGTTAATATTCATAAAATAAATTATTGTAAATTATTAAGATAACAAAAATTGTTGTATACATTTTTAATTAATTAATTGTAATCACTCACTGTGCTCTGGTCATTCTGTACAAAGCCCGGGCAAAGTGTATAATTTTCCACATTCTCCATTGAAATTGGGTATTGACGCATTGTACTACAATGTCTGTTTATACACTTTGACCGTAACATACAGAGTGATTCATGAGGCGTAAAACACTCATTATTTATAAAAGCTATTTACTTTTTCAAAATTTTTGATAGGTACATGCTGTTCTAAAATTATATATTATATTTTTAATATTTTCACCCTTATATTTATTAGGTAAACCACTATCAACTTTTGATTTTTAAATGGCAACCTATATTAACAATATCATAAATTAATGAGGTTATTTTTTTTAATGCATTTTCACGTTTAAATTTTCATTTTTCGTTAATCCGTTGACGAGATATAGTCTCCCAAAGTTGGATGGTTTTGGTTTGTCCTGTGTAAATATGTTTACCTATTTTGGGGCAAAACTGAGGCTTAACTATCGTACTTACTGAATTTATTTGAAAAGTGTATTATGTTTTACGCTAGAGTACAAAAATCCCAGTGGCCGCGGCCGAGGTACTGACATATGGTATAACACATATTTTATACACAAACACCACCCCAAAACCATCCAACTTTGGAAGACTATATCTCGTCAACGGATTAACGAAAAATGAAAATTTAAACGTGAAAATTCATTAAAAAAAATACCTTTATTAATTTATGATATTGTTAATATAGGTTGACATTTAAAAATAAAAGGTGGTAGTGGTTTACCTAATAAATATAAGGGTGAAAAATAATAAAAATTTATATAGTTTTAGAACAGCATAGATCTAAAATTTTGAAGAAAAAAAAATTGAAAAAAGTAAATAGTTTTTATAAATAATGAGTGTTTTACACCTCATGAATCACTCTGTATATAACCATTCGAGCCGTAGGTATGTAAATTATAAAACTATCTATACATTTTAAGCATACCTTTTTTAAAGATTTGTGTTCTAAAGATGATTACCTTTAGGAAACATTAAGATTATTATCTATTTATTATTACATGTAACATTTTGAATTGTAATAGACCTGAAGCAAATTAATCATTTAGTATCACGGGAATATACCAATAATGCCTATTTAGTTTAAAAGTTGTATCTACATTTTAGTGCTTTTAGCAAATTTGGTTGTTTAGTTAAATGTATTTAAAATTGAAGATGTTTTAAATTTTATAAACTAATTTCAATTGTCTAATACTATTTTATATAACTTAAGAAAAAAAATTAATTTAATTCCAAGTTCTATCAAAGTACCTATATATGAGTAACTCATTATATTATATTTTAATTGTAGGTATGTGCATACCTTAGCAAAAAATAAACATAATAAGTCGTAACATGTAAAAATGGATTAGAATTTAATTTTGTGACTGTTAAAACAAAGGGAAGTGTAAGACAGAAGAGATAATTACAAAGTCTTAATTTTTAAACTAACGACTCAACAAAATTTCCTTTGTAAGAGTTATGATGTTCCCAACTAGTATTTTTACATGGAAAAATTTGATTCAACATTAAAAATCTTTTGCCCATTTTGTTTAAATTGAATGATTTTAGATTTATATTACACGGATGAAATTAAATATACATCATAAAAACTTTCCTCATTTTAGACTTCAAATCGTTCTTAAGTTTTTAATCATTTAGTCAAATTTAGATTTTATATAATACTTATGTACCTTAAATGTACAATTCTAACTATAATTTATTCCTAGGTTATAAAATTATTTTATAATTATGCTAAGTCGTAACTAAATTAAATAAATATGTATAATGATTAGAAAATTGTATTTTATCTAATGTATCTGTTGTAGATATAATAATAATGTAATGTTTTAAGTTATTTTTCTTAAACTGTTAAAGCAGATAATTTCTTTCGGCAGCGAAATGATCAGCGGCGAATAGCGAAGCCGGTATTTTCGCCGCGATCGTTTCGCCACCGTTTATTTCACCGCCGTCGTTTCGCCGCCATCGTTTCGTCGCCAACTAGTCGCCGCCGTCCATTTCGCCGCCGAACTATTCGCCGCTGATCATTTCGCCGCGAACTATTCGCCGCGATTATTTTCTACGTCAATTAAATTCAAGAGTTCTCCGGTCCTATTATCTGTGTTAGGGTAGTGTTTTTAAATTCAAAATTTTGTTTTCAACAATCATCAGAAATATAATTATAAACATGAAACATTCAAGTTCAATAATAACATTTCGAATGAAAACTACGTTATAAATGTACATTTTGATTTTGAATTACAATAGGCTTATCTATTTTTTTCTTATTTTTTATTTTACATATATATTAATATCCTATATTAATAGGATTGTTCGCGCACCATTTTCTCTCTACGGCCTACGCCATTACATAGATAGTCATCTTAGAGTAAAATCATTGATTACAAAACTTATTGAGAATAATATTCCAATAATAAAAAGCGGGATAGTGGGTATCGCTCTGCTGTACATTAGGGGGTGGGGTAGACCTCTGACTAGGGTAGGTTAGATTTGAATTCAATGATATGTATCATTGTATACGAAAAACGATTCTGAACGGAGATGATTTGTCAGTCTAGGATATATTATATTTAAATATTGTCATATATTCTATTTTGAAACAAATATTTTATTTATCAATTAAGACGTATTTTGCATAAGGCATGGCTAATCAATTTTTCCAAAAACATTGCATGTAGTTATCATAATTTATAATACCTTATATTATAATAGATATACATATACCTGATTTCATAAAAATTTAAAACTCAAACACTCAAAACATTTTTCCTATAATGACGCTTCGAGTTTTCTCTATAGCTACTTGAAGAAAAACTTATTGAAAACTTAGTGTTGTATTTCTAATCCTTAGTTATGAACACGAAATTTTTTATGATTTTCAACTTCAAAATAATTTGCAAATATTCATGGTTTTGATAAATTTTTGTCAATATTTGAACTTCAAATGCTAATAAAAAATTGCGCCTATGTATGCTTATAAATTTTTAATCACTATAAGAATAACTTATGAGAAACTTTGTATTAAATTTTCAAGTATTTTGATTGGGCCAAACAAATTTTATCGACACTTCAAAAAAAAATATCCAAAAAATAGAAAATTTCAGTTGTCTATAAATATCTCGAAAAAAGTCAAAATATTTTGAAAATTAAATCATGTAAAGAAAATGCCAATCTAAATAACTGGTAAAATTTTCAAGTATCTAGGACTTATACTTTTTGAATAATAACAAATATTTAAAATCGTTTCAGGATAAATCGTTATCGTTACGCTATTTCGTAAAAATTTAAAATTCAAACGCACTTAAAATTTTTTCTATAATGATACTTCGAGTTTTCTCTATAGCTACTTGAAGGAAAACTTATGGAGACCTTAGTGTTGTATTTTTAATCCTTAGTTATAAACGCAAAAAATTTTATGATTTTTCAACTTCAAAATTACTTGCAAATTTTCGCGTTTTCGACAGATTTCGTAAAATTTTGAACTATAAAAGCTTATTAAAAAAATTTGTGACTTACGATTTTTAATTTTTTTTAGATACAATAAGAAAAACTCATAAGGAACCTTGTATTAAATTTTCAAGTTTTTTTGGTCGTCCAACATTTTTTTACCGACACTTCAAAAAAAAAATTCTCAAAAAAAGTGTAAATTTCAGTGGTCTATAAATAACTCAAAAAAGTCAAAAATTTTTGAAAATTAAACTGAATATAGAGAACACTAACATAAACATTTGGTGAAAATTTCAAGTATTTAAAGTGATTATTTTTTGAATTACAACCATATAAAAAAATCGATTTGGTCGAAAACTGATTTTGCGTAAAAATTCCCGTTTTTCTGTCATTTTTTTTTTGTTTTTCTCGATTTTTTTGAAAACTGTTGGAAAATGTTTACTTTTGACCTCTATAATGCACCAAAGATCTTCAATTTTACATCGGAAACCACCCCCAAAGTTTGAAATCGAAGCATTATTTCGACTAGTTATGCTGTACACAGACACAAAAAAAAAAAACAAAAAAAAAAAAAAAAAAAAACACACATCATTGTAAAATCAATACATTCATCACTTCGTTCAGAATCTAAAATGCAATAAAATATGACCTAAAATGCAAAAAACAAAATTACCAAAAGAATTAAAAAGTTAAAAAATGCAAAATAAAATGTTCATACATTTATTTGTTGTTACATAATTTTAATTATGTACTCACAAAGCTACGTTTCACAATCACCAAAAAAAAAAGCTGGTAAGTGGGTACCGCTCTGCTGTACGTTAGGTGCCACGTAGATCACTATTATATATTATATGAATGTTAAATTTTAATCCAATGATAGGTATCATTGTATACGAAAAATAATTTTGAACGAAGATGATTTGTCAGCCTATGATATAATTTCGAATAGGTAGTTGGTGAAAAAACTGGTTTATGTTTTAATGGCCTGATGAATACACCAAAATTTAAGTTCTTTTATAATTATTATAAGCTAAATTTATGGAAAATCTCGTATTTATTTTTCAACTCTTACTTATACAAACATTTTTATGAATTATACCTACGATTTAGCAAACTTGTGTTAAATTTTCAAGTTTTTTTGGACAACCTAAATTTTTTTATCGACACTTCAAAAAAAAATTCTCAGAAAAATCAAAAATTTCAGTGATCTATAAATAGCTAAACAAAAATTAAAATATTTTGATGATAGATTTAGCCATTTATTAATAACTATAATATAAACATGTGGTGAAAATTTAAAGTATTTATAATGATTAGTTTTTGAGTTACAACCATATAAAAAAAATCGATTTGGTCGAAAACTGGTTATGCGTAAAAATTCCCGTTTTTTCGTCACTTTTTTTTTGTTTTTCTCGATTTTTTTGTAAACTGTTGGAAAATGTTTACTTTTGACCTCTATAATGCACCAAGTATATTCACTTTGCCATCGGAAACCTCCCCCAAAGTTTGAAATTGAAGCATTATTTCGACTAGTTTTGCTGTACACAGACACAAAAAATAAACACATCATTATAAAATGATACCTAAATCAATACCTTCATCACTCCGTTCAGAAACTAAAATACACTTTCCTACAAATTTATAGCCCTATATATTAGTTTATGAACTAGATTTAAGTGACACGATACTATAAGTACCAGATTTAAAACAGGTGCCGCCCTAGGCCCTAAGCCTTTTTAAATATCCCGCACCTACCATAAGAAAAAAAATGTACCTAGTAAAAATGTATATGATTTTTTTTTCTATTTCTTACAAAATTTACCTAACTTATAGCAGAGGCTCTACAGAGCAACATCCACTTACCCGTTTTTTTTAAAATAGATTTTAAAAACAGCTCTAACCATTTGTATAAATAATAGGCATTGGTTGTTTACAAAATATAAATTATCGCCGAGATTCTGATTTTATGATTGATAGCATTAATCCCCGTACAGGCAATTATAGAAAAGTTTAAACGCTATAAAACATTTAATTCGATGGCTCTAGTCGTAATTTTGGCAAATGATAATTGCCAAGAATACATTCGCATTACATATAAATGTTTGCAAGTAATTTTGAAGTTGAAAAATCATAAATTTTTTTGCGTTTATAACTAAGGATTACAAATACAACACTAAGTTTTCCTTCAAGTAGCTATAGAGAAAACTCGAAGCATCATTATAGGAAAAATTTTAAGTGCGTTTGAATTTTAAATTTTTACGAAAAACCGTAACGATAACGATTTATCCTCAAACGATTTTAAATATTTGTTATTATTCAAAAAGTATAAGTCGTAGATACTTGAAAATTTTACCAGTTATTTAGATTGGCATTTTCTTTACATGATTTAATTTTCAAAATATTTTGATTTTTTTTTGAGATATTTATAGACAACTGAAATTTTCAATTCTACTGAAAATTTTTTTTTGAAGTGTCGATAAAATTTTTTTGGCCCTATCTAAATACTTAAAAATTTAATACAAAGTTTTTCATAACTTATTCTTATAGTGGTTAAAAAATTATAAGAATACATAGGCACAATTTTTTTTTATTAACCTTTAGAAGTTCAAATATTGACTTAATACGTAAAAATTACGACAATGTTCAAATTATCTTAGATAGAAATTCATGAGTTTTTCTTTTTAGATCTAAGATTTGAAAATGTAATACAAAGCTCCTAACATATTTTTATAATAGCAGTTGCAAAATAAAGGAAATGCATTGTCACAATTTTTTTTTATAAACATTCAAAGTTTGAATTTTGACAACATACGTAAAAATTACGAAAATTCGTAAATTATTTTATGCTTGAAATTACACAATAGGTTAGGACAGTGGCGTATTTATGGGAAGGGGGGGGGGGGTGCTGGGGAAAGAATTATTGAATGCGTCTGGAGACCTTAAATTTTAAATATTTAAATATTATAATAATAATTATATTTATAAATTATTGTATTATGATATGACACCCCCCCCCCCCTAATCAAAAATTGTAAATACGCCACTGGGTTAGGACTAGAAGAAGGTATAGAATAGGTATCGACGTGGAAAAACTCATTTTGATTACGAATCTCGTGATACTCCTATAACAGATCCTAAACAGAATTTCAAAATAAATTTTTTTCATCAAATATTAGACAATATGCTCCAATCAATAAATGACCGATTTATTCAACTTGAAGACCATAGTAAATTATTTTCATTTCTTTATAATATTTCTAATGTCAATAATTATGAACATTTAATGAAGTGCTGTAAATATCTTCAGCTAGCACTTTCTTCAAATGACGGTTTAAATTCTGATATAAATTCTGTTGAACTTTGTGAAGAAATAAATGCATTACAAAAACATTTGAAAAATGAAAATGATCCAAAAGCAATTTTACAATTTATATGTGAAAACAAATTAATAGAATTATTTCTTAATGTATACGTAGCTCTAAGAATTTTATTAACATTACCAGTAACTGCAGCTTCAGCTTCTTTCAGCTTTTCAAAATTAAAAATTGTAAAAAACTATTTAAGATCACAAATTTCACAGGATCGTTTAGTTGGATTGGCGACAATTTCAATTGAAAATCAAATTGCGAATGATCTTGACATTGACGATTTAGTTAAAGATTCTGCGTCATCAAAAGCAAGAAAAATACATTTTTAAAAATTATAACTAAATATTGTATTTCATAATAACTATTGTAATACCTTACAAACAATCTATGTAATATTAATTTAGTAATTTCTTTTTTATTACCTATATAATAATTGACAAGTGTAAAAAGTTTTTTAATTTTTTTGCTCCTACATATGACATTTATCTATTTAAGTTATAATAAAATAAGAGGCGGCAATTTTGATCTTTGCCTACATATAAAAAATTGCTTGCGCCAGCCATGAGTGGAGCCATTTAGGTCCTTCGCTATTTTTATTATTTATTAATGATCTCCCTAGCCTTGATAGTTCTATAAAAATTCTATTATTTACAGATAATGTGAAGATTGTCTGTACAGTTTATTCTTTAAATGATGCATGCAATATGTTATAAAATATAGACATTATGTTCAAATGCTGACAATGTTTCTTTTTCCGAATTAATATCCTATCGATCGAATGATGAATATAACCCCTCTTTCATAAATATTCAAGTATATATATATATGTATATTTATGTATATAATAACTTATTAGTAATATAGTATATATATTTTCACTTGAAGTAACTGACTTGCTAGACACTCAAATACGCGCGGATTTCAAATTTATATTTTTTTACTTACGTAAAAGCACTGGACATACCACGAGGGATTGTATTATTCAATTGCTGATTTTTAGACACTGAAATTCAAATTTTAAATATTTCCACCTTTGAAACGAGATTGCCAAGCCTTATCATAAATTCTTATCACCTCCTTAGGTACATTTTTGTTTTTATCCAACAATTACAATGTGAGTAACTTTTATGTATAATTTCAACGCTTTTTTGTCTCCAGTTTCTAAAACCCACTTGAGTGGGTTTTTGATAGCAACTAGTTCATAAAATAAAACATTTTTAGCCACGTACTAGATGATTTATCAGTTTTTTCATGTACTAATCATTTTTTAGTGTCATATATTGGTGACACTGAGTCTGAACAGTGCAACCAATATCTTACTATTACTACGACTCTAACTGTTTACAGCAAATGTCGTCAAATGTGGTGTCCAGTAGGAGTTCTCAAATGATAATTAGTCAACAGCCATTACATATTACCCATCATCGTCGTTCTCCTTAAGTTTCACGCCATTTATCCTTCGTCCGGCCATCCCCGTTGTCAGCCAACACTATATGTCAATATCATGGTAAGTTGGAATAATTTATCATAATTTTCAAATGCTTAAAACAATAGGTTAGGTTACCAAAGTTCTCGATAAGATTCCATGTTGTTCGTTGAAAATTAGGCGCCAGGTCGTTTTTCTAGTCCACTAATCCAAGAAGTTCAAACACTTTTAAAATATAATCTTATGGGAAAGAAAATCAATTTATTAATATTCTACAATGTAATTATTTTATAACCCAAAATATTATTATTGAATTTACAAGTTAACAACATGCAATACCTGTATAAAAACATTGGTAACCATTATGGACTATATAGAATTTTAAAAGCTCTTGCTAGCAGCCATTTGTTAATATTTAATAAATAGGTAACATAGTAAGTTGTGTACCCTGGAACCTACTACTTATATGATGCTGTGATGCTTTGTTCGTGTTTCCACCATATGTTTCATAACAATTATAAACCTATACTATGTTGTACGATATCCGGTCTATTGCCGACAGAAAAATAAAATAAAAGTTAACTACATGGAAGACTCAGTAGTATTATAGTAGTACATTTTGAAATAATAGCTAAGTATACCTACTTGGAGAAATTACTATTTTACATATTAAAAAGACTTATTTTCATTTCAATATACTGATCAATCTAATATTAATTTTAAAAACAAGTTTGGATTTCTCATATTGTTTTATTTAGATAATCACTTAATAACAATTGACCTAAAATGATTTCTAAATGTTTTATTTATTCTCAACAATTATAATTATGCTTTTATAGATAAATAAATGGATACAGTTGTTTGTAAGATTTAAATGAAACATATTAAGAAGTAGACGTTAAAATCCGTTTTCAATTCGAAAATTTATAGAATCTTTAACTTAAAGATTTAATTAAGCTTGAAAAAGAAATAAAATATATTTTATATAAGTTGTACTACGAGATTTTGTTGAGAATTGATCTTATCAGAATGAAAATAAAATAGTTTATCCTAAATCTATATACTCATAATTATATTTAATAAGGGGAACAATACATGCTAAAAACCGATGGATGGCAATTTACATAGATGATAGATTTATAGGTGCGTGTAACCTATTACTAAATAACTCAGTAATCTATCAATCTACAACCTTATTACTAGCTATAAATAGTTACAGTCAATGTCATTTCTACAATCTTGAAGAGTAACGATTAATTTTTAATTTTTTACTTGCTTATTATGTCTGATTTGCATATATTTTTTTTAGAAAAAACCAATTAGTGAAAATCCTGATCAACATGATACTTTAAATTCTGAAATGTATAGCAAAATTAAATCAAAATCTAGACTTATTTATTCATCAGTTCAAAACGCAAATTTTATTCGCCATAATCATAAAACCAATCTAAATTTGCCTCCACTAAATTGGTTAAAAAGTGAAGGAGAATCATATGGCATACGATACAAGACTGGTGATTTTCATGATTTTTCAAGGTAAATATATAGGATATACTAATATTCACAAATATCAATGTCTACATTCAATTAAATTAATATTGTTTATGTTTTCAAGTTTTCAAATGGCTAATATGTTTCCTGAATATATCGGGAAAGTGGACATTTTATCAAATGCAGAAAATATTAAAAACCTGTTTAAGATGGTATATGATAAAAAATCTGTAAGTAGATAATAACTTATTTTTTGATATTTCTATCCTAGTACTAAATATTATATAAAATGTGTATGATATAAAAATACATGTATATTTTGCTGTACTAAATTATTTTATTATTACATAAAACAATATTTTTTTAAGCACAGATAGACAGATCTACATTAGGTATATAAATATTATACTTATTTACTGTAATAAATAAAACATTTTTATTTTATTATTTCCAATTTTTTAAAGGTGAGCATAATGGTGCATAGAATTGGTAATACTTTACTTTTAGATGAATTTGATATCGAGAAACACTTGATCAATGTAACAAATGAAAAATGGAACTGGTTAAAAAAATACTTTTACATAAAAATTGTAAAATCTGATAATACTAAGGTAAGCATTGACATAATTAGAGTGAGTTGTTTTGCATAAGGTATTATTTTTCCTATGGCCATCATTATTTTATAGGCATTTTTAATTTATAAAAATTATAATAATTAAAAATATATAGGTGATATCATTTTAAATTTATATGTATAGGTAGTAATTATAGCCATGTATAGTAACTAAACAATAATCATGTGTTAAGTTGTGAGAAGTGATATAAATGAAAAGAGCACTTAATGGAGGGTATTTGATATAAAATAATTAAATTAAATAAAACAAATTATAGAGTTATTAGTTAATTATAGCGTCTAAAATTTTGTGCACTGCAAACTTACAAACTATGCATATTTATTAAATCAAAACTTAATTAAAAATGCATGTATTAAATGAAAATACATTAAAAAATTGAAGTGATTAATTAATTATTATTAATTTGCATAATTTATTGGCTTATTACATTGTATATTGTGTAATGTATTTTGAGTTCTTTTTTATCTAAATTATAAAGTCACTAACAAAAATCAATTCAATAAAATTAGTACATTTTTACAAGTTATGAGTTAAATATAAACTATATAAAATATTCAATTGTAATAAAATATCTTTTCTTACCTAAATTGAGGTTTATCAAAACAATTTATAGTTAATTAACTAAATATTGATTAATTATGATCAATTAATCGTAAACATGTAATTAAGTGATTTCTCAGAAATCAAAATTATGTATAATATTATTAATGAAATCTTAGAGTTTAGAACTTAGTAATTTTTAATTCTAATTTGCAAATTATATTTATTGAAATCATTTTTTTTTTTGTTTATAAACTATAGGTGAAATGTATTACTTATAAACAGAATGATTTAAACAGTATACAACATAAAGTTTTGGTATCAAAATTTCTGCACCATAGCATTGCATTAAATTCCAATAATGATCAAATAAAAAATAACGTTTTTCATAATGCAACTTCGCCAGTAAGTTTAACTTTAAAACATGACCATTATCTTAAAAATACCTATTTAACACAATAAAATGTGTAAACATTATGTACAGCCAGCTTTTCCTCTACCAAAAATTATACCAGAAGAAGTATTTTTACATTTTTCTCAAAAGCATCAATTATTATTTAACAGAAATGTTTTATGGTGTTTTGAAGACTTACAAATGTTGATAGGTACAGATTTACCAGTTTTTGAAAATGGCAATAATTCTTCTTTAAGTCCAAGACTGAGGTTTAATATTTATTTACTAATATATTTTAATTTTATTGAATAAGAGAATATCAATATTGTTTTGTTAATTTTAGAGATATGTCAAAACCTTTCAGTATGTTGACTGGACTTGATTATTGGCTAGATAATTTAATATGTGATATCCCACAAATTGAATTCTGTTATCATATAAATGGTATTGTCCAAAAGTATGAGTTAGTGAAAACAGAAGATTTACCATATTTGAACGATTCAAAATTTTCACCAAATATTATTAGTAAACATATGAAATATATATTATCAATTTTAAAATCAAATGCACGCTACAATGGATATACATACTGGTTATTTAAAGGTATTAATTATTTCATTATTGGAATTATTTGTGAAACTATATGGATCATTATGAAATGTATTCATTTATTTACAGGGAAAAATGACAATATGATGTATGTTAATGATTTGACAAAATTTTGTTCTGAATCATTAATTGATAATCCAAATCCATTTACAGTTCCAGTAACTAGTTTATTGTACCATATTGCTTGTAAATTAAAACATAACCCAGAAGATGGGAAATCATATGATCCAGTTACTATTATACATTCACTAAACAGTTGTCTAAATTTATTAAATAAAACTAAATACCCTCAAGTAATTATTATTAATGTATTATATTATTTAGTGATATTTTAATCAGAAGTATGCCTTCCTAACTTTCAGGCTGTTACATCTATCAATTACATGCTATCAGATATCTATATTGCGGCTTATAATAATCCATTAAGCAATGTAATTCAAGATTTAACTTGTTTAGATGAGAAATATGCTACTACTGGTATTGTTTTAAAACAATTTTATATAATTTTAAAAATGTATGACTGTGAATACTTTTTTTTTAAATTATTATTTTAGCACCTGAATGCTCTATACCAAAAGCTATAGAAAAATGTTTGTATAAAGCATTGTATTATATTGGATGCAGTTTAAGTTGCTTACAATATTTCAAAAACGATAGAGATATAACGGTAAGTAACTAGCAATTAATTTAGTAAGCAAATTTTAAATTTTAAATTTGATTTTAAAAAAAAGGTTGAATCTCGCTTCAGGCGAATACTTATCGAAAAAGCAGCTGATGTTTATTATAATTTAGGCGCAAAATGTTATACATCAAATAAGTAAGATGAGTGAAAAATTTTTAAATTGTTAAATGCTTAACATGTTTTTTTTTCCTTAAGTTATGGAATAGCATTAAAATGTTTTCGACGATCACTTGAATGTCAACTATGTGTTAACAATACTTCTATCTTCTACAGTAAATTGGCACATATACTAGAATATTGTGGTAATTGTTATCTGTCAATTTCAAGTTTTTATGATAAAATAGAACAGTATACAAGTGAGATTGAAACTGATGAATTCTATGATGTTGAATTAAGAAAAACATTAATAAGTAATTCTCAAGTTTTCACTATTAAAGGTTATTAAATAATATTTAATGTAATTAATTACTTCATTATATTATATTATATTTTTATGTTTCAGATTTAAATTTAATTTTGATGAGACTCAATGAATCTAAAGAAAGCATGTTAAGTGCAGCAGAACATTGTTACTTGCGAGCTTTGGCATTAGGAATAAATGTTGAGAAAAAAAGTACTCTTAATAGACGACTAGGCTGTGTTTACAGCGAATACTCTTCATTTTACATGAGTGAAATAGTTGGTAAGCTTAAGATGTAACTTAAATTCTATTAACAATTTGTTTCTTTTAATTTTTTTTTCAATTGTGTATATTGATTTTTTATGTAGCTTCCATAGAAAATAATATCCCTCTGACTCTTGTGAAGTTGAAATGGCTTAGAAAAAAGTCAGAATATTATTTTACATTGGGAAGTGATATATTTAAAAAAAATGGTGATAAGTCTAATTTTGTAATGTTGCATAAAAACTTAGCAAATTATTATACACAACTAGCAGAATATTCATCAAATTTTCCGATTCATATCAAAGAATTTATGAAAAAAGAAAATTTATATCTTGAGGTTGGTATTTAACTATGAAAAATGATTTAATTTTGGTTGATAATATGTATTGAATGCAATTTAAGGCTGTGAATATTAACAAGACAATTTTATCTGAGCTCGACGACCGTAGTTCTGATCCAAAACTTTGGGATATGGTTTACTATGATTTATCTTCAGTTCAGTACTATTTGTCAGTTCAAAACTATTCAGCTTTATGGCGAGTAAGTATACAGCTGTTTGGATAATATAAAGCTATTATAAGTATGATTAAGTAATATTTTTTTAGTCAAATTGTTTTTTTTTTTCACATTTAGGAAAATTCAAAAAACTATAAAGAATGTATCAATTCATTCGTAATAGCTTTGAAATATTGCGATTTGGAAAATGATACACCCAATAAATTTAGATATGAGTATCAAGCCGCACATATAAACTCACATCTGGGATCTTTGTATTCTGTTTGTTTTCAGTATGTAGATAATGCTATTTTAGAATGTATTATTAATAATATTGTTTGACTGGTCATTATTTAAAAATTTTAATTATATAGTAAATATTTATATTAAATGATATAAAAGAAATGTTTGATTACTAGGAATTCTCAAGAGGCCGATTCTGTTTTACCTCAGGCTAAAACTTACTATAGTAATTCATTTGAATTATTTCATAAAATAAATTGTCCATTGGAATCTCTTGAAGTTCTCGTAAAAATGATAATATTAGACATGCACTTTGTTAATAGTATTACAAGTATGTATAATAAATTTAATTATCTTGATGATTAGTTATAACTTAAATCAATATTATTAAATGACTCAGGCATATGGCATGTTAAACATATCAAGTCCATTATAAAAACATTGGGAAAATGTAATATAGTGTTTTTGAAATTTTTGGACAATAAGGACACATTTAGATATATACTTAATACATACCAAATTGAAGAGCTGACCATTGAAGGCAAATTAAACTTTAAAATGAGAAAACTAAATCTTTTAGAAACTCTAAAAGAAAATGTGTGTAAGCTCTTGAAATATATGATTAAGATGGCCACGAATAAAACATTTAAGTAAGTTAGCCAGTTATAAATTATATATATATATATATTATACAATATTCTTTTAACACAAGTTAAGAATGTTAAGATACAATAATTGTAACTAATCTTTAGTATTTAAGATCAATTCATTTTAAGTGATTCAAAGACCAAATTTAATTTGATTTTATAGCTGGCTAACTGATAAAGAAGATGAACTGAAAACCATCTATCGTGCACTGTTAAAGAATACAGATGGTGACAATGATAATTCACAAATAATCATTGCTGTAAAACAATTATCTAAATTTAGTGATGATTAAGAAGGCAACGGATTAAGTATACAATTATATAAAATTACATATTTTAAATGAATAATTCTAATAAATCATTAAACATTTTTTTTTACATTAGACATATTATCTTTTTAATTAATTTAAATAGTGCTGATTCTGTACTATGAACAGGGCCGGATTTAAACATTAGGGGGCCCAGGGCAAAAATATTTTGGGGCCCTAAATGGTCCATAACAAAAATTGCATAGGTACCTACCTAAGCTTATACCATGCGTAAAATATATTTATAGACTATAGTTACAACTAAAAATAACTATCTATGTTAAATAAATTGAACAAGTCATACAGTAATATATTATTTATTTTATTAATAAAAAAATATAATCTAAGGCTAAAATGTATTTAATTAAACATATACATTAATAAACTGTATCAACAATTTGTATTTATATTTTTAATAAAGAAAATAGTCAATTAAAAGTTAAGATTATTATTACAGTCATCAACCTATTATGTTTACATAGAAAATAGAATATTATAAATTGCATACTTTTCTTGATTTGTTTCCTGCAAAGTCATCTATAATATCATCAGATGACATATTATCCAACACATCACTTTCAATGCTCATAACTGATAAAAAGTTCAAACGATCTTCATTAATTGTAGTTCGTAATTTATTTTTTATAATTTTCAATCTTGAAAATGTGCGTTCACTACTACAATTGGTGACCATAATTACTAAATACATGCGTAATGCGATTTCAACATTTGGAAAAGCTGATATTACGTCTTTTTCAATTCGTTTGTTTTAACTTCTTTTTGATTAGTAATATTCACAGATATATATAATAAACTAGATTGCTAACTGGCCTATACAGCCTGTGTATTTAATTGAAGCCAACAATCCGCCATTTTAATCGAGGCCGGAACGCCATATCACTTATTATTTATATTGATAACAAATGTTTTTTTTTCGATATTAGAAAAATAATTCTGTAAATCACTATTAGTTATAATTAATAATTATATAAATCAATTCAATTAAATATACTTTTAAATATTTTTTAGTTTTACATATAAATAGGTATATGGTATAGGTAGCTGTTATAAACTATAGCAAGCTATTACTAATATAACGTTGATCAGTAAATTACATATTATAGAATAAAATAGTTTTTGTCATTTTTTGTCTTTTGCTTGCCGTTTTTACAATTGACGATGTCAGTATTTTACTGTAGGCATGTAGTCGTATCTTGAGGTATGTTCTGGTTATTTGGTTTATTATATCTATTTTATTTTATTTTTAATATTATATAAAAATATTTACTTGTAATTTTACCATTTTCAATCACTGAACAAATATTGACAAATCCACATCCAATACATAAACCAGAATAGATATCATTAGGTACTTCAACAAAAAATGTACACTAACAATTCACTAACTTTGCATAGCCAAAGTGACATACTGACATTGGAAATATATTTATGTTATAAATAATAATGCTCACACAAAATATATCATATAGTTACCATTTATTTGTTAATTCTTGTTATAATTACATAAAATACATATGTTAGATTCTGAGAGGAGCAATGAATGAAAAACATAGCGATCAAACATTAATTTATTTTATTTATAATTTATAATTTGTAAAGTAGTCAAAAACCAAAGTAGAAAAAGTAGAAAAATCAAAACGTTAACCGGACAACAGGTGGTCGTTAATCGTTGTTCCGGATTTAATAAAGTGATAATGATTGATAATAATTTCTGGCCTCAGATAAAATGGCGGAACTTTGATTCACGTCTTATCAATAGTTAGCAATCTAGTTTATCATATATATCTGTGGTAATATTTGAATATTTGATATAGCTGCGGTATCATTTGGTAATGGTCTTGTTTCAAAAAAACTAGATATCATTCTTGTTTTTTTGATAATATTTTTATTATTCTCTTCTTTTTCATTTTTTAGCTTCCGTTTGGAAGCGCCACTTTTATAAATTCTTTTTATGTTTATTATTTATTTACCAACCTACAATAAAATATTAAATAAATTTATAACTAATATAATAATATTTATTTTACAATTATTTGATTACTTTGATTTAGGTTATGTTTTTATCTGATATTATTCTTATCACTAAGTGGGTGTCCAAATATTGATGTTTTTAATTGCAAATTATATACTATACGTATATGTTACTAAGTTAGTAGTTTTTATAATTTAAAAATTTTACCTTACTAATAGTAACTATGTCTATCGATTTAAGCAATCGTGGTAGAAGTTTGACGGGAGATGTTAAAGTTAGATATTTGAATAAAATCGAGGATATAGGGTCAAAAGATCCATACGTCTTGTCAAATGGCCCAAATATCACTTGGACAACTGACATGGAAATTCTCCCACAGATAACTTACCCAGATGTGTTCAACTATTTGGTTTTAACTAAAAGCTTCTATACTTTAGATCAATTTAAAGCATTTAAAAGTTTAGAAGCCTATAATTTTTTTGTTAGCGGATGGGTGTGTAATTCTAAATGGCTTGCTTTTACTAATTATGTGCTTGTAGTTGCTGAGGTAAGTTAGCTTAATGCTTTATGCTCCATAAAGCTTTATGCTCAGCTTTATGTAATGGGTATTATACATACTACCTAATTGTCTTAAAAATTTTCAAAATCTGAATCAGTATTCAAATATTTTAACATTTGCTAATTTTATCCATTATAATAACTCATTTCTAAAGGTTGGCATCAACTAGTCAAAAGTTATTTAAGTTTATTTTTTAATCAACTATAAACTTAAAAAAATTATAGAAACTATTGTAAGAACTTTTATCAAATAGAAAAATAATACCTGCTTTCTACCTACTAGATATAGTATTTTAACAAAATATTCAGTTATTATTATTTTTTTTTAATAGCATTAACTTCTAATTTAATTGTAAATCATTTAAAAAAAAATGTTTTTGTGTCTAAAATATTAAAATATTTGTTTACAGAATAACATATCCAATATATTGTTACCCATGACTAGATAATCTGCTGCTGTTAGGTAAAACATTGATTTAAATTTATTGAGTATTTAATTTTTCTAATTAATAATAGGTGGCTCATTCTCAACGGTTGAATGATTCTAAGCTTTTGCCTTGGCTTATATTGAAGAGTTGTGGGGATACTTGGGCTGCACATTGTACCTGTGTAGCAGGATTAGGTGAATGCTGTTCACATGTTGATGCACTGCTATTTTACTTATAGTATGCATGTTTAAAAAAATCACAGTCATCTAAGTCAATTACAGATGTTTCAGGATATTGGGTACCTCCATCAAACAAAAATAATGTTGAAATCCAAAAAATCAATAATATTAATTTCAATCATCCAAAAACAATGAATTCAGAATGTATACAACCTCAAAAACAAAAAAAAGATTTTGTTATAAAGTTATCAAAAACCCTTGATGATAATCAGACTTTTCATTGCTTTTTATCCAAATTAGAAGTAGCAAATAGCAATGCAGCTATTTTAAAGGTTGTCTCACCATATAATTTTCACTTTTGGAAAACGATAAAAAGATAGGTTTTTGTCATTAGACTTCTTAACGCACCCATAAACAGAGCATAAAATCGGCATTTTGAAGGAAATTATTATAAAATTTAAATAAATAATTTATAATACCCAATACCCTGAATAATTCAAATAATTTTAATGTTTTTATCCAGTTGATGATAAGACATAATTGATAAGAAAACATTATCAGTGTCAAACTAATCAATTTAATTACACCAAAATAGATAATGAGTAAAGTATGTATATTATACATTAAGGGGATCGGTGGTGGTATACATTTAAGGTGTTAGGTATAGGCAATATTTAAAGTGTGTGCGTGCGTGACTCGTGACTGTGTGCGTAGTAAATGATTATTAGTATGTGTACGTGTCTCGCACTACTCGTCTTCACCCTGTAATACTCGCTTTACAAATAACTACATCAATGTATAGTGGTGGCGTAATTTGGCCATGTTTTTTTTTGGGGGGGGGGATAAAATATTTTAACATTTTACCTATACGGCTATACCCCCCCCCCCCCACCAATAAAAAATAATAAAAAGTACTTATTATAAGCACCTTTCAGAATTCAGAGTAATTTATTTATGTACACATGAGACATGGAATACATTCCGATTAAGTGTACAAATCGATAAGTTATTTTTAGTTCAATAGGACTACGGAAAAATATTAGAATAGGATAAGATAGGACAGATATGACAATATTCTTTCGATCGTCGTCGATCCACGATAAAATAACACTTTACTGCTCGGTGGTTTATTTTTGTACCACTACACAATGCAAAAACAAACTCAAAACTTACACAAAACATATTCATATTGCAATAGTGATACTTATAAACTTGCGTGGCTGCATTTAAAACGAACTAGGTATGAAGTATTTATGTACAACTAGCATAAAGGATTTGTTTTTTTGTATTATTTCTATAAAGTATAAAATATAGGCTATTTATAATAATATTAATTCGCCGAGGTATTTGATTTCAATATATACATTTATATAAAAAAAAAAAATAATAATATTATTAGATTATGAAGTACATAGGTATGTAGTTAATCAATCTTAAAAAAAAAGGTCATGGGGGGGATACGACACCCAAATCCCCCCCGTAATTACGCCACTGATGTATAGTAATATATAATAATGATCATTGCATATAAGACAACAATACGCACATAATAATGTTCTGCCTTTTACATTCTATATGATTGTTCACCGTCTATTCTACACATTTCCTTACTCATCTACATTTTGTTATTTTTTAACTTCACTGCAAAAAGAAACCTTCACTGTTTTAATCTTTAATAATTTGAAAATTTATTTATTATAAAAATATGAGTTATCTATTAAGGTATAAAAGATTGAATATTATAATAATACTGTATAGGTATTCATTTATTAAATATTTCTGAAAACTGATTTGAATCCGTTATTCTGTCCGAGATCGGTCAGTCAACATTTTAAAAATTCTGAATTTCGAACAATTAATATTCAAATTCAGAAATTTCAAAATATTCAAATTAAATTATAGTTGTTGGGGTAGGTGGTAAAATTGGGAAAAGTGGACTGACCGATCTCAAGTAGACATAATAACGAATTCAAATCAGTTTTCAGAAATATTTTTGCATTATTAGGTCGATCGGTAGAATGGTCAAAAGATAGGTATGTTTTGACTAAAATAACTGTCCTCACCGATCCCCTTAATATCCATTCTCTAATTACCTATTATAATAAATTAATTTTAATATTTTCTACTTCATATAGATTATTAAAATTATTTAATTTTAAATTTATTATAAATATTACTTACTCATTAAAACAATTGAACAGTACAGGCTCATGAGTATTCTTGGCTGATCACAATTAAATAACGAGATTTAGTCGACAAGTGGTTTATTCACAATAAAGGCATAAACACTATAAACAGCGATAAGCCGATAACGATTATAGACGTCTTGAATTTTCCAACATTTTACATTGTGATGTGTGACAGATTACATTATGATTTTTATATATACTCGTATAAACATACACATGTAATTATACAACCCGCAACTTTACGTCACCGTGATAATGCAATAATAACGACTGTATAGTATACTGAAGTACAATTTAATTTATATTTTATACCTAATTAATTTTTATTTTCAAACTTATATATTTTTTTTTAAATATAGTTTGGGACCCAAAATGTGGGTCCCAAATTGCAATTTTTTTTATATTTGTGATTCGAGTCTCGGGGCCCCCTAAAATTTGGGGGCCCGGGGCATATGCCCTTAATGCCCCCAGTCAAATCCGGCCCTGACTATGAAATCCAAATCACACACACACGCGCACACAGCATATTTTATCACAACATGAAATAAAATAAATTAGATTACACAGCATTTACCAGCTTATGTATGACAATTTAACAATACCACAAACACAAATTATAAAATTAAATAGTATTGTGAATTATAGTCTGTTCAGTAGTCTGTGCCTATACTGCTTTCACAAAGCTTGGCCCCTTCTTAAATTGAAACACATATAATATTATATACTAATAAAAGAAGTGTTTGTGTGATATACCAGATGCAGCATGTAGTTAATAGGTTGAAGTAAAAATGTTGTAAAAATAAGGGTTTTATGTAATGATTCGTTAGAAAATAAACAAGAAGAGGAGTGGTAAAAATACTTAACTTTTGAACAAAACATAATGTCTTTGAATGCTCTGTAATAAGTTCATAATTATTTTATTATTAATACAGTAAACTCTCTGCAGTTACTCAAAGTTCAAGACAAAATTTTCAGACAAAATGATTTAGACTTATTAAAAATTTCAAGTTATAAAAATCCTAAAGAAGTTATATTATTTTTAAAATTTAAGGCAGAATGTAACGAAAATCCAAGTTTAGATATATATATATTAAATACCAAACATAAAAAGTTACGTCGCATGTACTTACATGTTGAATTTTATGCTATATAGGTAATTACTAATGATTTTTCGGCGTGCAATTTTTAAATTTTATTCCATTCACTACGGATTGAAAAATTTCAGATTTCATACAAAATTTTTATTTGCATATCTAAAAAACGAATGGCAATGATTTCACTAGTTTAAAACATCGTCGTTTTTATCACTTACCAAAAGTAGCCTAAATTGCTTTTCTGTGCCTAAAATATTCGTGCTTTAAAAGTGTTATTCCTTCTTTGCTGTTTGCGCCGCCGTGCAAACAAATAAACTTCGCCACCGACCACCTATCACACTTACACACAAAACACGTCATATGATTATATTTATATTGTTTTATTTTTTTTCTATTTTGTGTCAACCGAGAATTATATAATAATAAGTGACGGGTCGGTCTTCTCAATTTAGCACAGCCGTCAGCCACCCAAGCCGAGGTAGAAATACTAGAAATTTATTGTTCTTGTCCTTTTTAAATTATTATATTTACGTGCGCTAATCGCCTAAAGTGTTGGCGACCAAGTTAACCCTGCTACAGGAGCGTTTCTATAATTAAGTAAATACAAAGATAAATCTTTATCTCACTTTTAGCTTTCTTCATTATTTTTTTAGCTATTCCTACTGCCTTTTCCCAAGACCATTGCTCTGAAGGTAATTTGGGCTTGATATTGTTATAGTAAAATGCCATTCCTTAGCAAGGTCTTTGAATTATCCACTTCCACAAGGATTGTTATCACATACAACTTCCTCTGGTATTTCAAACCGACTAAATAATATTTTTAATGATTGTATGACTGTTTCACTAGTTTTATTTCTTAAGCTTAAAACTTCTAACCACCTTGAATAATAGTCCATAACAACTAGGTTACGCTTGGAACGCTCTACCTCTGCTATGTCTATTCCAATTTTTTGAAACGGTAACTCAGGGATTTCATGTTGTAGTAGTGGTTCTTTTATCTTACTAATACTAAACTTCCTACATATTTCACATTTATCAATAAAATTTTTTACATCTGAAAACATTCCTGGTCAGTAGAAAATGAGTTTACTTTTTTTTAACGTTTTTGTAATTCCTAAATGTGTTTCATGCAATTTTTTAATTATATAAATTCTTAGTACTTTAGGGACAATTATTCTGTTTCCAAAGTAAACCATTCCATTTTCTTTAGTTAATTCATTTTTAATTTTAAAGTAATGTTTAATCTCGCCACATTCAATCATTTTGTTTGGCCATACTGTGTCTAAATATTTTAATATTTTACTTAAATGTTCATCCATATTTGTTTCTTCTCTAAACTTTTCTATTCTATCATATTTAAGTTGTATTTCAACTTCATTAATTGCATGTACTACATAATTTAAATTTTCTTCAGTGTTTTCAACTCTTTGTATATAGTTTCTTCTGAGAAAATCTGCTATATACATGTACTTACCTGGACAATATTTAACATCTGTAATATAAATCAATAGCTTAAGTCTCATTCTTTTCAGTCTATTATTGGGTATTTTGTTTATTTCTTTTTTCATTACTGATATAAGTGGTTGATGATCAGTGAATATTTCAATTATTCTTTGCCCATATATTAATTTGTGATTTTTTTTACATGCAAACACTATACCCAACACCTCTTTCTCCACTTGAGCATATATCTGTTCTGTATCACTCATACATCTTGAAGCATAGTATACAGGTCTGTTATTTTGTAGAATACAACACCCTAACGCTTTTTCTGATGCATCGCACTGAATAGTAAAATTATCTTCCTTATTATAATTACTAAGAGTTGTCAGTTCAGTTAGAATATTTTTTAATTTATTAAACGCACTGTCACAATTTATACTCCATGACCACACAACATCTTTCCTCAATAATCCTCTAAGTGGTTCAATTAATTCAGACATATTTGGTATAAATATTCGAAAATAATTAACCATTCCTAGAAATGACTGAAGCTGTTTAGTATTTTGCGGTATTTTTAATTCTACTACACACTTGACTCTTTTAGGGTCTGGAGCTATTCCTTGTTCACTAATTATCATTTCTAAAAAACGCACTTCACTCTTTTCATACTGCAACTTGTTCAAGTTAAACTTAATGTTTAATTTCCTGGCCTGGTTCACTATCTGTTTAAATGCCTCATCAATTTCCACTAATAAGTACGATATATCATCAAAATACACACAGACATTTTTGATACTTCCAAAATATTTTGAAGTTAATTGTTGGAATATTTCTGGTGCGTTGGCTAATCCAAATGGTAATCTTCTAAATTGGTGTGAGCCAAATGGTATAATGAAAACTCAAAGTTTCATTCTCTCGCTTTCTAGCTCACACTGATAGAACCCATCTTTTAAATCACATTATTCAAAATATTTTTTGTTTGTTAGTTTATTTCTTACTTCATCAACAGTAAGAATTTGTACCATTTCACGCACTATACACTTATTTAAAGCTCTAGGATCCAGACACATTCTTAGCGACTTGTCTGGCTTTTCTATGACAACCAAAGGATGTTGGCACTCACTTGGCTCCTCACACTTATCAATAATATTTTGAACACAAAGTCTCTCAATTAATTCTTTTAATTCTTTTATTAATTTTATAGGAATTCTCCTAGGATGATTTATTACAGGTATACTATTTTATTTAATTTTAATTTTATCTGGAAATTTTCCAATTCCAGTGAATATATCAATATTCTCTTTAACAAAACGTTTCTATTTCTACTACATGTACCTCATTAAATTTGTATTTTAAAGTTTTACAGTTCTTAAAACCAAGTATTGGCATTCCTTCATAATTAACAATTTCAAAAACAACATTTGTCTTACATTTATCATTTTCAATTTGAACATTAATTTTGCCCTGCGATTTCATTGTGAACACTCCAAATGTTTTAATAATAACTTCACTTTTTTCCAACTCTTTTTTTTTTAATTTATAGAAAAACAAATCATAAAACACAGTATGTAGCTTTTCGTGTGTCATATTATGTTATATCAATGTTATATATATATAAAGTAATATGAACTTATATATTCATTATATTGTACGATTGGCATCCTAATAAGTCCATTGTGAAATGGATGAACAGCAATGAATTATTATTTGTACATTTTAATTTGTAACGCTGAATGAATTATAATAAGCATTATAATTTATAGCATTGTATGATAATACAGTGAATTAGCATTTTTTATATATATTTTTTTGGAATAGGAAATTTAATAATAACAGTATTTAATATTATTAATAATTGTTTTTAAAAAAAAAAAGCATTTAAATACATGCATTCAAATAACTTAGAACATAATATAAGTCATTATATAATATGAAATGTTGAATTTTATTCCTTAAATCATAATATATTTTCAATTTTCTATGCCTTTGTTGCACAAGTGTTCATTTATCGGGCTTCGTAGGAAATATAGCACTCTCGGTGGAGATAACTGTCCGTTGTAAGATTTTCAAGCAAATGTTAAGCACCGAATAGATGAAATGAAGAATGAAACATATGGTTATAGATTTGTCTGGTCAAATTCTGACGGAGTCTACTTAAAAAAACAAGAAAGGGAACAAGTTATTAAAATACAAACAACACGAATTCTTCAAAATCTTGATACAGGCAAAAAAGTTAATACATTTCGGGAGTAGTATTTTGTTTATATTATGTTGCTAATTTATTAATTTATTTTTTATTTTTTGATGTAATGTTAAATGTTTTATTGTAATTTAATGCTGATAATATGAATAGTTATAATGATTCCTTTAAAAAACTTTGATTTCAATTTTCTATCTAATGAAAAAAAATACTAATTATAAAACGTTTGTAAAAATTTTAGTGTACACAATAATGATCCGTAATGATCTTACTGTCTTTTCATTGAATAATGTATCAAAAAACATTTTAAAGAATTTTTAGTGTTTTTAAGTTAAGCTAACATTAAATTTGATATTATTATGTAATCTGAGATATAATTAGATAATAATATTCCTAACTTTGTTATAAAAGGTTATAATTGTTATAATCACTATAGCTCATTAAATATATCTGGTGGAATAAGTGTTTGCCTACATTAAAGACTCAATTATAGTATATGATGTAATAACTGGAGGGGTAAACCACTGTAGCTCATTAGATTACTCAATTTCCTATAATAATAAAATAATTAAATTACCATGTATTTACAGATCACCCAGTTTGAATAACATTGATTTTATTGATAATCTTGAAGACTTTTTAAACAATTACTCCAAATTTTAATCACTTATTAAAATCGGTGGAGACATAAATTTAAATATTAAGATCGAAGACATAATTTTTATCAAATACCTTAATGTATTAATAGCACTACACGTAACTTTGGTAATAGTAACACATGTATTGATCATATATTCATTAAAAACAAAGAAGCTTTTAATCATATTTATGGATACATGTTACATAATATATCAAAGTGATATTACTGATCATTAGTATTATTGCTGTACTATCTACACCATGGAATAATAATAATATAAATACAGTTGATAATAATACCAATAATATTAATTACAAATTTGGGTACTTGTTTGTTATCGCCCCGCCAGTGCACTGTACACCGTATAAAATTTATCTCCCCGTCACTCATGTTTGTTATCGGCCCGCCATAAATAAAGTATTTTATAATACAATAAAAAATTTAAAAAAAAATTATTATAATTATAAATTTACAAAGGGGGCAAGAACTCAGAAATATATTTTTATTATTATATTTTATTAAGCATACCTCTCAAAGTGTAGTTATTTCCAAAACTATTTCCCAAAATAGATCATCTATCACGAGCTTAACACGATAACTATATGGCGGGGCGATAACAAATAAGAATAGCGGGGAGATTTTATACGGTGTACTGGCGGGGTAATAACAAACAAGTACCCAATTTCGTTAATACAGAGTCTATTTTATAACTATTATAGTATATTATTATTATATAAACAAATTTCTAATGCTAAAGGTAATACTAAAAAAATATGGGAATTTATAAATGAAGCCTTAGATAATAAATGTAATAAAACAAACTATATACCAACAATCATAAATCATCAAAATCAAATTTTAACACATAATATTAGTATTGCAAATGAGTTCAACTCTTTTTTCGTATCTATATAGGTACAAATATTTCGAATAAACTGAAATCACTTCTAAACATAAGAAAATTTACAGTTTTAAATTATATTCCAGTAAATTATAAAATTATATTCCTAAACCCTATTTCAACTAATGAAATTAAAAAATATATATTAAATAGTAAACCAGCATGTTCATTCAATAGGTGGGAATTAACAAACAAGATTTTAAAAGCTATTATTTTCAATATTTGTACACCATTACTATATATTTTTAATTTAATTCTTACTACTGGTGTTTTTCTACATTCATTCAAAAATACTATCATTATCCCGTTACATAAGCAGTTAAATAAAACAAATTATCGACCAATAGCACTTACAATTACACTATCCAAAGTCTTAGAAAATTGCATCAAAGATAGGCTTTATAACTTCTTAGAAACATGCTCAAGTTTTTCTAGTAATCAATTTGGTTTTAGGAGAAACAAAGGTACCTGATAAAGCTTTAATGGTTGTAATTAGTCACATTTACAACAAACTAGATAAGAATAGAGCAGCAATAAGAGTTTTTATAGATGTTAAAAAAGCTTTCGATTCTGTTGACCATTCAATATTACTAGCTAAATTAGAAAAATACGGTATCAGGGGTAATGCAAATAACTTTATATGTAATTTTCTAGAAAATCGTATTCAACAAGTAAAAGTAAATGACAATGTAAGCGATTATCTGATTTCAAATCATGGAATACCGCAAGGCACTACTGTATTAGGTCCACTTATTGTTTATATTAATGACTTATTGAATATAAAGTGTAACGGATCAATTTTCAGTTTTGCAGATGACACCTCTAATAGATGCCATAAATAAAAATCATATTCATAGTAAATCTACTCATGTATTAAGTATCTTCAAAACGTTTTGATAGTAACCTCCTAGAACTTAATTAAACAAAAACTTGCTTTGTGAACTTTATAGTATAAATAAATTGTCACCCACTGGAAATAATTATCAATAAACCTCATAAATTGTAATGAATTTAATAAAAATACAGTGTCTGCAATTAGTAATGACTAGGGATGGGGGCATACTTGAAGTAAATAAGGTCATTTCCGATTAAGTCTTCTGGCAATTTGTCCATAGATTTGGTTTATCCAATAAATGATACTAATCTTAAATTTACTTTTATAAACTATTAAATTTTATTGGTTATTGACTACAAACTTAAAAAATTAAATTAAATAATAAATAATTTTACTAAATATGCATTTTTATACACAAAAAACATGAATATGCAACTTCTAAGAAAACTACCAATACATGCAAAATTTAAATATCAAATTTCAATTCATTAGGTTATAAAACAGATTTTTAGCTCACCTAGCTATAAATAGGAGATATAGAAAAAAATATGCAAATCCTATAACTTCTCATCCCTAGTAATGACAGTAAGTGTAATTGCACTTATATTTATTCAGTACAAAATGTAAAATATCTAGGTATTACTATTGATGCTAACCTTAAATGGCAAAATCATATTATTAATACAACTAGAAAGATCAAGACTATTGTTCTATAAATTTAAAATTTTTAGAAACATACTATCACCAACCACAATGAGAATAGTTTTCATAGCTATGGCTCAGTAAATTTATTCATATGGTATTGGGAGTTGGGGTGGTGCCTACAATATACATCTGAATTAACTTGAAACCACTATAAACTCTGTTATTAAAATATCTTTTAAAAAACCCTACAAGTTGAACACTGTATTGTTTTATAAAAAATGTAATCTATTAAATTTAACTCAATTATATGCACGACATATATTATCGAATATGTTTTTCCTTGATATTCAAAAATTTAGATTTTAACATAACCATTGTACAAGAAAGAAACAAACCAATATGTATTTAATTCCAATGTGTAGAACGGAATTTGGAAAAAGAAACCCCTTGAATGCTAGAATTAAGATGGCAATGGAATTAAATATTGACGTTGGTTTGTTTAAAATCTTTAGATTATATAAGAAAATAGTAAATGAACAAATTAAATTACTAACTTTGATAAATTTTATTACATCTGTATTCCTGTAAAATTGTTATATTTATTTGGTAATTCAAAAAATATTTTTAAATTTATATTTATGATAAGCTTATAATCACTAAATCAACTACCATCGATTTATAATGTGTAATTTAATTATAATTAATTATTTTAGTAAATGTTAGCTAACCTAACCAAAGCTTACGGAGACAATCATTGTGTATAATGTACTCGTATAATAAATTATAAATTTTGATGTATATATACATTTATATTTTTCAATGAAAATAAATAAAGAATAAAGAATAAATTATTAATTTTGAATTTCCGATTTAACGTTCGTGAAATAAGATTTTGTTTTTTTATGACTGATTTTAATAGGTACTACCTACAACTACCAATTCGGTAAAAGTAAGTTTCTGACATCGTTTGACTTATTGTTTCATCAGACTCGGAATGATACTCATTTTGCGAATTATTTTCCATTTTTTTTTTTTTTTGAGATTCGAGGTTCTGTGGGTTGTTTCGTTTTCCTTTGATTAGTTGTCCGAATTCGAATCCTAATAACTGAATCCCACTTCTGAAGTTGTATGAAGAGAACTAAGATGGAGTTAGACGATGGAGTAAGCGACAGTCAAACAGCTGATCGATTTGTTTTCATTTTGCCGGAGGTTCGGCATGAAGTTAGCAGTGGAAGATCGGCATGATGTAATCGTATTGTAATTTGAAATCTGTAGAATGTTCCTATAGATTAATATATTATTATTACTCTATGCGTGTTCCAATTGTTATCTCTTTTTCTGTGATATTGATAATTTTAATAAATTAAGCAATTCATTTTAAGTATTGCGATACGGTTACAACATCATACCGGTCATCCGCTGCCAGTCTGCCACATCATGCCGAGCCTACACATATACCTATAAACTAATGGACTGCGCTTAGACAGAGAAACGTGGCGTCGATATAGTATGAGAGAGAAAAGAAACTGTAGGGGAAATACAGTGTGACCATTATTTGAAAAAAAACTATTTTGCCAGATTCTAATTTTTTTAAATATTAAAAAATGTTGTTGTGTAAACAAATCCCCACTCCCCGCTGGACATTGGACGTACCTAGTACCTAATTGCGTAATTCAGTAGTTGTGACATTGTGTTTACATGTTTTTTTTATGCTGTTATGCTAATTACACGTGTTTTTTATTTTTTTTAAATTTAATTTGATATTTTTTCAAATAAAAAATGGTTAAAACTTGTTCAGTGAAAGGATGCAACTCCAAAGCTGGTCAAGGAATTAAGTTTCACAGGTATTTATTTTTTATTACATTCTAACATAAAAATTTTTCTAAATGTTTAGACTTCCTAAAGGAGATATTTCTAAGGAATGGATTAAATTTCTTGAAAAAAGTAATCCATCATTTAAGCTTTCAAAAACTTGTACCATCTGTGGGCTACATTTTGATTCTGATTTGGACTACGAAATTACAGCTACCAGTATATTTCAAACTAAGCAATTGAAAAAAAATGCTGTCCCAAGTATCTTAAACCCAAGTAAGTAAAAATCATTAAATGTTGATAAAAATGTATTTGCTTGGTAAAACACTTTGAAAATTTAATATAAACTTCCTCATGAATTGTACATATACCACATAAAAAATATTGAAACTACACAGTCCACATTTTTGTTTATAAGCATTTAAACTTAAAATGTTGATAAAATTGCAAATTATTTTGTTAAAAAGCCTATCAATATTTCTTTTTATAAATAAGATTTTAAAATTTAATACAAGGTATAAATATGTTATAAGAACTGAATATTAAAAAATATTTAAACATTTTAGCTGCACGTAGATAATTGTTTTGTGAGTCAAATACTGTTTCTAATTGTAATGCAGAGGAAGAAGTTGTGACATTGTCATTATTAGATGCATTTGCTGAACCTTTTGAATCATTAAACTGTTCAATGATAAATAATATTATTTTCACTTTTAATATAATACCTAGTACCTATAGTTAAATTATATTTTTAGGTGTAACAGGGACACTAGACACAGTTATAGATTCAACTGAAGCCATTGAGCAGAATACAGTAGAAACAATATCTAGTACAGAAAAGTCATCATCAGATGTATCTGCTAATAAGTAAGTTCTATAATTCATAGCATATTATATAATTTGTATTAGTAGTACAAATGTACCAATTCTAGCGCAGTTATCTTTAATTTCTATTTAAATTTTAATCGTGTTCAATTTCATAAAAATTAAAATTACGAAAACAATTTAACACAATTACTATTTTAAACAGAAATTAATGATAATTGTACATGGATTGTTGGCACATATATACTACTTGTATTCAATTACAATGTATTTAATTTAATAAAAAAATATAATTTCTAAATTCAATTTTACAGAAAGAGAAAATGTTTTGTGGGTGATTTCAAACATATTAATGAATTTGACACCCCCTAACAGAAGGTTGCAATTTTGGAATGCTTCGCATGCAACTGTAGAAAATCAACGAAAACGAATTAAGTTCCTGAATAAAAAAAATTTATTATTGACTAAAAGAGTGAAGACATTAGATGATTTAGTGAAACATCCAAAGGATGAAAAAAAAATGATATCAGATAATTGTTTTACAGTTCTGAAGGTATGTATTATACTATTGATTTAATTAAATAGGCTGTATTTACTAGTGGGTTATAAACATTTAGGAAACATTGTCAAGTAGTCTGCACGAAATGGTGATAAATCAATTACATACATTTTCAGGGAACACAGTGGCCCCAGAATTGCGATCTTTTGCACTCACATTGCATTTCTATTCACCTGCAGCATACAATTATGTGAGAAAAACATTCAAAAAATGTTTGCCTCATCCAAGCACTATCCGTAAGTGGTATTCTACTATTGATGGGTCTCCAGGAATTACTCAAGAATCATTGAATGCCATTGCAATGAAAGTAACTGAAATGAAACAAAAAAATTTAAATTTAGTGTGTGGTTTGATTATCGATGAAATGTCTATCAGAGAAGCTGTACATTTTAATGGTAAACACTTACAGGGATACATTAATTATGGACACAAAGTTAATGATTCGGATGCATTGCCAAAAGCTACTGAAGTTCTTGTGTTCTTAATTGTTGCATTAAATTCACATTGGAAAATCCCTGTTGCATACTTCCTAATAAATGGATTAACTGCTGAAGAAAAAGCCAATCTCCTTGAGACGTGTCTAACTAATATTCATGAAACCGGTGCTATTGTAAAAACTCTTACTTTTGACAGAGCTGCTTCTAATATTTCAATGGCCAGACATTTAGGAGCAGATATACACAATCAAATTTCATCGTTTCTCCATCCAGTGACAAAAGAAGACGTGTGTATATTTTTAGACCCAGCTCATAAGCTAAAACTAGTCAGAAATACGATTGGAGATTGGGAAATATTATATGATGCTGACGCCAACACTATAGAGTGGAAATATTTTAAAGAATTAGTCAAGTTGCAAGAAGACAACAGGCTGCATTTGGTTACAAAAATTCGGTCTAGACATGTTTTTTATAGCAAAGAAAAAATGAAGGTTTCCTTGGCTGCACAAGTAACTAAGCACAAGTGTAGCTGATGCATTGTTATATTGTAAAACAAAACAAATTAAAAATTTTGAAAATTGCAATGCAACAATTACATTTTGTAGAAAAATAAATGATGTGTTTGACTTTCTTAACACTAGAAATTTTTTAAGCAAACTTAAATACAAGAAACCATTATTCTTAGAACACGAGGCTGATATGAATAATTTTATTGATTCATCAATAAATTATTTAAAATCATTACAAAGCAAAAATCATTTAAACATACTCGCATCTCCACGAAAAACAGGTTTTAATGGACTCATTGTGTGTCTTCAAAGTATGAGAAGATTATTTGAAAATCTTATTAAAACTGGACAAATGAGTTTTATACTTTCATATAAAATTTCTCAGGACCATCTGGAAATGCTGTTTTCTGCAATAAGATCAAGAGGTGGTTTTAATAATAATCCTACAGCATCACAGTTTGAAGCCACTTACAAAAGATTACTGGTTCATACTGAATTGTCAGTTTCTACAAATGCTAATTGTGCCCCTCAAGATTCAACCAGTATTTTATTTGTTTCTAGTGGTACAAAAATGATAAAAGAAAATTTCTTGGATATTTTATGTGTAGAGGAAGATGAAAACGAACAAGATGATGCTGTAGACATGGATATGGATACCTATAGACAAGATATAATAGAATATATTTCAGGTTTTGTAGTAAAACAGTTTAAAAAAACTATTACTTGTCATATTTGTTGTGATGCTCTTGTAGATCAGACAAAAAAATATGCACTTATTGACATAAAAAATAGAGGAGGACTAATAAAACCATCAACTGATGTCATAACACTTTGTAAGGCAAGTGAACAAGTATTTATTTCCAGAATTAACGAAGTTCCTAAACATTTGGGAAATCCAATAGATTTTTTAATAATAAAAACCATGTCTCAAATTAACATAAAAAATATATTTCCTTCTTTAAATAGTCACATTTTATCACAATCGCCACTAAACAATCATTTATTACAAATTGTTAAATTTATCATTAAAAAATACATGAAAATTAGATTACACTTTTATAATAATCAGTTATGTCAACCAAAAAAGAGAGTGAGATCCAAATTAACAAAAATAATTTTGTTTCAACATCAATAAAGAATTAATTACCTCAATGTATTTGTTGTTTTCATTTAAAAATATGTACCTATTAAAATCTTATTTTGAAATATATAAAATATTTATATTATATTATATTATATTATATTATAGAGTAAAGAATATTGACTATTCAATAATACCTGGCTTCTAGGTGAGTATTAATATGCATTTGAAATTGAAACAATATAACTATTTAAGTTAACTTAAAATAGGTAAACAAAGCTATGGTTTTTTTTAAATTTTATATTGTAGTGATAACTAAATATTTTCATGGAATAAATAACTTTAATGACTAACTCTCCTCCATGATTCCCCCAAGATAGTTCTCTCTCACTCACTATATATCGACGCCACATCTTGTAGGCCGGGTGGTGAGGAACACGTAGTCCATTAGTTTATAGGTCTATGAGCCTACAGCTCAAGGTCAACAGTAATATTTTTCGGCGATCAATGGAATTTTGAAAGCTGTCGCTTCCGTTATATTCGATGTCGATACTTAATACAATTATGTCGTGATTTAACGCGCACTGGTTTTAATATATTTCACATCAAATTAAAATTTACAATTACAATTAAAAACACTTATGCCGGGTTGCATAACGACCATTAAACATTTAACGAATCAATAGTGATCTAATGGTTCCTTAAATAAGATTTAGTGGCCCGTGATTGGTCCATTACATTTTAATGGACTGTTACATTAATTAATTTTTCATGCAACCCATTAACCCAACATAAAGGAATTGAATATGGGTTGAGTGTTGACGGAAGACTGAATACAGTACAGGCTAACACACTGATGCCTAGATAGTAGCTACGTATCACGAAAACGTTAGATAAGATGATATATTACTAAAATCTTATTGACAAGGCTATATAATTATAAATATACATATATAATATATTAATGAGATTAAAAACAGAAAACATTTTGTATAGAAACAGTAAGTAATTTTAAGATTTAAAATTTTAAAAATGCTACACCAAATTTTATATGGTTTCTGTATTGGATTTTTTTTAAATAATTCGATATTAGTGTTTAATACCACTTTTTATTTTTATTTTTTTGTTTTGTAATTTAATTGTACCAATAAGAATAAGATACACGAATCTATGGTAACTGCAGAAACGTACTCAAGGGGGGGGGGGTTGAACATCCCCCATGACCTCACTAACCTATGTAGTCTTGTGCATTCGTGCTTATATATAATATAACTCAAAGGAGAAATTTTCAAAAAAAAAAATTTTTTTTAAAGGAAAAAAATAATTAAAATATATCTATTTTAAATTTATGTCAACATGCTATGATTGCATGCATTATCTGTTAAGAACTGTAAGATTAGATAGGTAAGTAAGATAATTAAGATTAGATCTCTATCAAACATCAATGTTGATAATCTATCAATATTTTTAATAAGAAGGTGACCAGTGATAAAAAACAAAATGTTCATCCCCCCCCCCCTATTGAAAACTCCTGAGTACGCCTCTGAGTAGTAACCTATATTGAAATACTCCATGTATACATAAAACATAAAACATGTATGTTATATAGTATACAATTTAAAAAAATACTCGTATTTGTATTCAAATACTTAACGAGTATTCGTAAAATACATTTTTATAATAGTATTTTAAAAGTATTATAATACTATTTTATTTGAATACTAGAATTAATATTTTAATACATTTTCAAAAGTATTTTTTACAAGACTGTATGTACATAAGAATAGATAGACCTATGGATATTTTTTAATAAAGGTACGGGTCTACAGCAATAAATAAAGTAGATTAGACATACCAGATTAAGTAAGATAAATAAAATGATTGTCTCCCGATTGACGTTATTAGTAAGTAAAAATGAAATAACAATGGCAGTGTCATAAACATAATATACATTTATTGAACGTGTATTTCTAATATAGGGGTAATTTGATTCTTGTAGTTGTTTATAACTGACATCAAATTTTATATCAAATGTTTCACCAAGTGGATGGCCATTTATTAAAAAAAAATACACGATATGAAATTTTAGTATCTATTTCGTGAACAAATATCCACTTCATGAATTTTTAACTATTTCACTAAATGAGAAAAAAACGGTTTCCATTACATGAAATTGACAATTTCATCAAGTGGATGCGACATATCGATATGTACTTTCCTACATAAATTTCGTAAAATTATTTTCTTTAATCTTAAATATTTTAATATATCTAAATTTCTATTGAGGTTATTGTTGATTATTTAACATTGCTCGATATCATATTTTTCTAACGGATACTTACCTTAAATAAAAGTTCCAATTCCAATAAACTATTAATAACTATTAACTGGAAAAATCGGAACTTCATTCTTCTCAGGATCTAAAGAGTATCCTACAATAAATTAGAATATACTTTATATAACATACAAATATATTATGATCGAAATTATTAAACTAACTTAATATAGTTTTAATATATTTCTGGACAAAAACCTCAAAAACAAAGTTTGATTTGAAAAAATGTAGATACCTACTAGTGTATCACATTACTGAGTAGGCCTCTAGCTGTAATATATGTCTACCTACTACCTAAATTTTAGTAGGTACAAATGTACAATAATAAAATATTATTATCTTTTAGGTATTATTTTAGGTATAGGGATATACGCCTATAAAATGAACAATAAAAACGATTCTAACTTCTAAACACAGTTCTACGATAGCCGTTAACTGGTATAATATGTACGGGTCTTGCCTCTTCACCTCCAATTTGTTTACTGTTTTCCTTACCTAGTGCTTACCTCAAATTGTTTGAATTTGGATTACAAAATAAATTGTTAATCAACTTTCTTCTATTCTGTATGTTTTTCGCATTCACTTATTGCCTAGGTACACAATATACGTATTTACGACAATCGCTTGGAGCACGTACATATGGGTAGGTAAATCATATACAACGCTACCTATTCTTATTAAAGACCACTGGAGTAGGTTTTTGTTATTTTTATTATTATATTAACAAACACATTATTGCAGTGGCATTTTCAACATTTCTGTTTATTAAACTAATAACAGTTTCTATATTTATATTTAAAAATGAAAACCAATAATAACAAACATGCTTCCTCATCAAAAAACCGTACATACAAATATATTTTTATCTCATTAGAATAAAATTAAAATCACAAATAACAATCCATCAGATGGTAAAATTGAAAAATTAAGAAAATGTTGTGATTACTTGACAGTTGACTTTCAACGAGCGCATATTTTTTTATTAAAATTATTATTATACAGGAATTATAAGATTATACTAATTTTTATTTAATCATTGTATTTGGAAACCTTAACTCTCAATATATGCATAATTTATTAATATTTTAAGACTATATACATATTTTTTATACGATTAATTTAATATGTTAGCCGTTAGGTATAACAGTTCATTTCCAATTGTTTTATTTTACATTGCAGTTGTAGGTAATAATTTTAATTAAAAAAACTACTAGCCGAAAAGGGAACATTAAGTTTTGGTCGAAGAATGACACTGTTTGAAATGGAAAGGGTACATTTTGGCCGAAAAGGGGGCTGCCCTAAAGTGCAGAGGTGTCGTGATTTATTATACATAAAAAATACATACATTTTATAATAATTAAGTTGAGGAGACTATAGATGGCTCCTTTCACAAAAAAAATATTAACCTGTCATACCTATTTGTAACGTTTATCATAATATATTCTAAGTGTATCAAATGATACAGATTGTATAATGCTTGTCAAAATACAAAATTAAAATCATCTCAGGATATCAAATTCAAGTTTATAGCCTACATCATCAAATAACATTGATTGGTATCTTTCTATACCTAGTGAATTTCCGTTTGTACTTTAAAAAAGTTAGACTTTTGATTTTTATTTTAAAAATAATTATTTTAATTTTAATTTTAATTTTAAGATGATTTTTATTTTCGTTTTTCTTGTTTAAATCGAATAACATGTCCAGATTTTTGTCTTCTTTTTTGACCAATCAACATTTTAGTAATTGAGTATATGTAATATATTATAATTAACTTATTATTATCAAATTATTTTACCTGACAATTGGTCAGTAAATTGTCTTAGAACCCACATTGGTATTACGTCAGCAGCTGGATTTTCAAAATCATCAATCTTGATTTGCTGTATAGTCTCTAGAATTAAAAATATCAGAGAACACATTTGTATAATTTTTTTTTTAAATAAATCTTATCACTATATAAAATTTTATGCATATCACGGAATATTTTTCTTAGATGAGTAAAATTTTAAGTTCCTAAATGTAGGTAACAAATCAAAATGTAATGATATGCTCACACATCATGATTGTATGTTGTTTGAATATTCAATAAAATAAATAACAGTCAAGTTGTCGCACGCAGATAACAGTTAAAATCCAACAAAAAAAACACCATTGTCCACTGATGATAGGAACGATTTGTATTATTTAGTTACATGGGAACTTATACGTAGTTGTGACTATCTGGCACAACACGTGTGAGCTATTTCGTGTGCCACCAGTGCAGGGGATGGTCCAATGAGGATCTCTGTTGCCAAAGACAATGCTAAGTCTTTGGAAACGCAGAGGCCTTTGGTGGAGCCACCTACAACCCTGGCTGGCTGGACCACGTCGTCTCCTTCCATCAGTGCATGAGCACCATCCAACACTAAAACAACCTCAAGAGTGCAGGAGCACCTAAAAAAAAAAAACTATTTTTACACCAGACATTGCGAGCGACAGCTGGACAGTTTCTTTTTTAAAATCGAAATTTAACAGTGCTGTTTTTCTTTAATCTGAGTGTTTAATAAAAAACCTTTATTTATTTTATTACGTCAACTGCATATCAAAGACAGCTGCGAATAAGGTAAGGTGCATGCGCATCAATATTAATATATTTATATAATTTTATATATTATATTGTATTTATTAGATTTTTATAATTTAATAATTAATATTTTATTACTACGGTGTATTTGATCGTTCTCGAATCACGACCTCGAGAACCCTCCGACGATCAGGAGGAAGGTAATAGCGCAATTTTAATATTTATATCTGGTAGCTTATTCTCCAGCTCTTATAAGAGTAGAGAACAATACAGATCCTTTGCGTTATTACAAAAATAACTGACTTTTTAAAATAATAATCATTTATTTCAGTTATTAATCAATAACTACAACATACAGCATAACCTGAAAGCCCAGATGTCTGAATATCTTTAATATGAGTCATGGAAATAGGATTTTGAACAATTATTGGTTTAACCAAAATATACGTTGACGCTGGGATAAAAATTTTAATACACTTTGCATTTACTATTTGTAACTGCAGACCAATCAACTTTATAATGAAAATAAATAATTAATTATTTGGTATTAAATCCATAATCAGGTGAATAAGTTATAATGTTACCTGTTTTTTGTAAAGATTGGGATTGTTGACTTCGCTTTTTGTTTCTTTTTGTTTTCTCATCAAAAATAACAGGCACGGCGGATTTCTTCAATACTCTTCTGTTGCTATGCTGTAGTAGGCAATCTTCTTCAAAATGGGAAGAGCACAGCATTCTATTATGTTCAATATCTTTTTCAACAAAGTTACAGTTTGCTAGCCAAATTGCTCGTCTGTTGGGGTCTTTCGGGAATCTGACAATAGATGATTATACATTATATATTGGTTTGCAGTCGTAAATATTTTCCGTTAAAGTGATCCTACACCGTTATCACCGTGGCAGATTTTGACTTAAAAGTTAATAGGTATTTTTTTGTATGGTAGAAATTAGAATATAATATCGGTGGAAAACGGAAATGGGGATAACGTTAAATGATCACTATTTTGTGAAAGATGAATGGGTATTCATTAATAAACAAAATAAAATAAGCGAATGACGCATGTATAATAGGTAACGACATTTATATAATAATTAATACAATATTGAATATAATGCTTACTTGTGCAATGAAATGTTATAACCTTTTTTTTTTGACTTCAAACACATCACGCAGGAATTGAAGTTGAGCTTTTTGCAGTTTTTCGGTGTGGTAACAAGAACAGCATTTGAGCAGTTCATTGTAAAAACAATTTAACAAAAACGGATGAAAAAAATTTAAAATTCCTTCTGGCCAATTTTTTTGAAAAAAAAAAAAAATAAAGTAAGTATATTGGTAGGTGGTTTGAATGAAATTAGTATCTAGGGAAATAAAGGCGACGATAATATACACCGCTTCTCATGGCTCACGGCTGACGACTGTTACGAGAACGGTAGGACAAAATCAATGGAGACAGTCGACAGGTAGGTATGTATGTTAGTTGAATATGTAAAGTTGATAGTCTAATAACTTTTGAGTGGGGTGGCAACGTTTATTTTTGGTGGTGGAGGAAGTGGATGCGTCGGCGCACCCTCCACAGGTTTCCTACTACTGCTATTATTATTATTATTATTATTGATCCAACCCCACAACAACCAGCAAAATAAATTGACTAACAGCGATTCCGCAAATCGTTTTATAAAAATCTGATGTTTTAATTTTGGTGAATTAGTTATTTATGTGGTAATTAACGATTTTTGATTAACTATTCTAGTTTTTTGTTGTAACTTAAAAAGTATTGCCTATAGAAATTAGAAGCTTGAAACATTTCAACGCAACTTGAATAATCATTTTCTGAACCTAAAATGTTTTCAAAACATTGCAGAGATATAACTTTAAACCATTACCCAGAAAAAAGTCTGAGAGTGCAACTCTCGTTACAACAAGATCAACTTTACATAAAAGTAATGAATCTTGGTTGTAAAAAATAAGCCACTTGACTATAATGAATGTCTTTACAGCTAAATATTCCTATAAACCCCAGATTCACAAATTATTCAATAAAAAAAATGTACATTTTAGATTAATTTTTTTTTATTTTCAGTATTAAAAAATTAAAAATTAATTATACATTATAATGTAACTCATATTTTTGTATACTTTGGCATAAAAAAAAAAAATTTAAAAATAATGATTAGAACCAAAATTATTTAATTTTTCCACGTATACATCCAAAATTTACATGCTGCAGTATATAAATATAGCTTATTATTATACACACATTAAAAGAAAGTTTAAATAAAATTTTGAATTTACATTAATAATAATTCCAATCAGTGGTTGAATTGAGGGAGTATTCAGGGGGACCGAGAGCTACTTTTCATTTTTCTTCAAATCATGGCGTACCCCTTTATTATACCTATATTTATCAAGAAACAGGGTTACTATTAAATTAATTTGCTTAATTTTTAAACTTCATTTAGAGTCCACTTTTATTTTTTTTCCAATTCAACCACTGATTTCAACGTCTTTCAGTAGTTAATACAAGAAAGTTGGGTTAACAATTGTATCGAAAAATTAAAATTTTATCATAAACTGAAATACTGTAAAAAAATATCACAAAAAATCAAGATAATATACTTACCTTATCGTATATAGCGCAATTTTATATTTTTTCATTTTTTTGTGGGTGAGGTGGGGTTATACATGTACAGTAAGTGTATATATTATTATAATCATGGTTAGATAAATATGATAGAAGCTAGATAAACTTATTTTCGAAGAGGAGAAATGGTGTTGAGTTTGTCTTGAGATTTATTATTGTTTTTAATTTTTGAGTCAATATTGATTTTCTTTCCCGTTTTCTTGGAATACGACGACACTATAATAATTGTACCTTATTGGATTGTTTATAGAAACAACCAACATATAATATTATTGAATATAATTAAAATTTTATTTTTATTTTCATAGATTGTATTATTGTATATCACCTATGTAAAACAACAATAAAATACTCAAAAGTACTTAATATTATGTATATTATGTTGTATAATAAAATTATTTAATGCGCATTTTATTCTGCGGCTGTATATTTACCAGTTATTGATTGTGGAAACGAAAAAAGTGACTCACGGTTTCCAAATCAATATAGGATAAAATACATCCCAATCAAATTGTTGGGGAGGAGGGAGCTAAGTGAAACCTGTAGCCACCCACAGCTCCGTCCGGGTAAATAAGAAATCACGCAGCTAAACTAAAAGTATGGGAATCTGAGTCCAAACGATGTCAAGGACCTAGGAAGTAAATTCAAACATGATGCGCATTCACCCTCTGGAAAAAATACATTAAAAATAACTTTCCAGGTGTCGTCCAGGATTTAGAACTGCAGAACATGTAATGAAAAATAATATATTATAAATCTGTAAAATAATGTAAAATATTCATAAAATATGTACTGAAACATCAACCACTGCCTAATGAAGAGACCATTATGCTGGAAACAACATAAGAAAATAGTAATTGATCAATTATTTAACATTTTATTTTTTGTAATATGGAAATTAATAGTTCTGGTTACTATAAATGCTGTTATCTTCAGTTTATTGTTGAACTGAATGATCAAAAATAGGAATAATAATAAAACTAAAGTTTTTAAAGTTGCTATTACTATTGAATTTGAGTCTGAAACATATAAAAGGATGTTCTTATATAAATTATTGAATTGATTCATTTGATTATTTTTGATAAATATTAGTTTTTATTTATTATTTAGTGGGTAGATTGTAATTTAAACCATATTATTTTTATTTAGTATTAATGAGATAAATTTGGATGTAATGGTTTTTTCACAGCACACATTTTAGAATAGTTTTTATTTGGAAGTTAGTTATATATAATACAAACCTATGGACAATGTAGTAGCTTTTTAGTAGACATTTATATAAACATGTGAATTAATTAATAAGTAACGTGTTATTATTCAGTAATGTATTTTTCTTAAATAAATAATAAAATAATAAATAAATCTACATGGCACAGTTGGCTCATAAGTTGTTCTAATAAAAAAAAAAAAAAAAATAATTAAAATAATTAAAAAAAAAAAACAGAAACACTTGGTTGAGGCAAGTTAAAATATAAGTAATATTGGATTGGAGAAAGTGTTGGATGTGTGTCATTCAAATTAAGTAGTAAGAAATGGATACTGCCACCAATAATTGCAACAGTGAAGAAATACAGAAGCTTAAGAAATATGATCAGTAAATAGTAATTACTAATTATAGTCTAATTTCATTACATTTACCAAATATAGGTAGCGCCGTAAATGTTTGGATTCCACACCCTTTTGTATATGATTTTCTATTTCCTCTGTTATAACATTTAATCATATAGGTACTATGGATGGATTCATTTCTCGATAAATTGAAACATAATATATTATAGCGACAAGTCTCTGACATCGATGTTTGATGAGCACATGCACGAAACAAACCGTTGAATATTTAGTTGTCGGTGACTGATTGATATTAGCATATTAGACACATCTTGCGTTTTTTCAAAATAAAAATTAAATACTGATGACTACTGTCATATTTTATTTGAAATAAATTACATACAATATATGTATTAATTACTATTTCTAATCATAAATTAATCATTGAATGATTTTCACGATTACTATTATTTATTGATTAACCCGCGATAACACAGGTCATTGGGTGTGGAGAGTGTACTGAAGGCTTTTGGGATGGGTAGATTTGATACAGTCATGTGGTAAAGATTTTTTGGCAGAATTTTTGAATTGGAGACCCGTAGGTATCTCCCGCCTGACTTGGCGGTCCGTCCCTCCAGACAATCGCCTGTCCAGAGAGAGGTACCATCCGTGGCCGGGATTCGAACCGACGATGGTACGCTTAATGATCGACGTCGTAGTCCACTCGGCCATTCCATTCCCCTTTCACAATTATTGTTATTTTGTTGATCTAATAAAGTCCATGCCTTAACTTCTCTCTTCATTGAAAATTTGATGCCACTGATAAACTGCTCGTTTCCAGTCGGTGATCATATTATTAAATCAATTCAGATAAATAATAAATTAAAAATTGGAAGGAAGATAATAAAAGTATTATCAGAATATCTACTTAAAGTATGTACCAACTCAACTAAGCATGTTTTGGAAAGAGCACTGGAAGAAATAACGAAATGCTCCAAAAATATCATCTGATCATCAACTGGCGAAAAACTAAAGTTATGATGTGCCAAAAACCAGACCTAATCCGCAGAATTAATATCCAAACAGGGAATCAGCTGCTCGAACAAGTGGAACATTTTAAATACCTAGGCTGTTTAATCAACCAAGATGGAAGATGTGTCATGTAAATAAGATCCAGAATCACACAGGCGAAGTCAGCATTTATGAAGAAAAATTTGTTATACTCCAATAACATGAGTATTAAAGTGAGGAAACGCTTCATTAAAATGTATGTATGGAGTGTGGCACTATACGGCTGCGATACATGGATTCTGAATAAAGCAGAACAACGAACTTTGAAATGTGGTGTTGGAGAAGAGTGCTGAGAGTGAGTTGGATAGAACACCATACCAACGAAAGCATACTCAGTGAAATAGATGAAGGCAGAGAGATACTCAAAACCATCAGAGCAAGACGATGGATCATGATTGGTCACATATTGAGGCACGAAAATCAACTAATCTGCAGAATAATATAATGGAAAATAGAAGGTAAAAGGGGTCAAAGACGTCTAAGCACTTCATTTATCAAACAACTGATTTCCGATACTAGATTATCAAGCTATGCCGAACTGAAAAGGTTAACTGAGAATAGGGAAGAGTGGAGAGCGCAGGTCAAATTGCAAAACCAACCTTAAGGGTTGAAAATCAAACGAAGAAGTATGTAAAACGCATAAATTCTGATGGTATTTAAAAAAATATATATGTATATTTTCATATTTACAATTATTATTATCTGTAAAACGTTAGCCATATAATATTACCTATACAACTAATTTTACAAATAGGAATTTTTTTTATTAATAGCTGTAAATACATATGTGTGCAATTTATTTTAAATATACCTATGTATAACAGTATTTAATTATTATTTTGAAAAACCAAGCGAGTCATCTAATGTTAATTAGTGATTGACAATTACTTTAAATTAAATGGTAAAAAAATTCAGTCAAATTAAAGAACATTTCTTTATTTCCTTCGTACTGTTCGTAGCCATAATAAGTAATTATTCAAATCAAAACACTATTTAATTTAATAAATAAAACAAAATCGAAAGGTTGCGAAACAAAACTACGAGAAAGGCATATGAACGTATGAAATACTTGTTATCGTTTTATAGTTTGTACGACGATGACGTCACAACGTCGTTTTCTCTCACTCCTGTTTTTTCGATATTTTCAAAATGAGGCAACCTATATAATTTATAAACGAGATGGGCTCAGTTCTCCTACAACCAATAAGAACAGACTACCCCAATATTACCAACTATGGAAAATCAAAATCTGAATTAAAAAATGGCTCAAAATCGTCATAATCATCATTCAGAAATTCAGAACAAAAATTAAAAACTATCGAGTATCGACAATTTCATTCGAATAAAAACTATCGACTTACTAATTTTGTTTTTAGTTTGTTATTGATGGCTATCCCGATTCCCGAATTAATATCTGATTCAGCAATATGGAAAATCAATAATTCAAACATAGATTATTTCATACTAATTCAAACAAATCAACCTTAACAATATGTTGAAACTATCAACTTTAATGCAACGAGAAGGTCAATCGATAAGTATATAAGACATCTCCCAAGAGATATTTTTAAAAGAACAATGCAAAATGGAGAAACTGCATTTAGAAATTGGATTTTGTCCTAACCTAATCAAATAATAAAATATAATCAAAACTGATTTTACTCCACAGGTATAGTATTAATATTTTGTACATGTCAATACACACGTCAATGACAAATATATAATAATTAAATATTTCAATTAATGTACTAATCACTAATAACATATAAAATGAAACAATTTGATTATGTTTTAAAAAATACACAGAGTCCATATTAAAAAACTATAAGACAGAACTGAAAGCATTTGAATGAATCATGGTTCCTAAAAAACAAAAAAAAATATTAAACAAGCAGCAACAAAACTTTTTTTGTTTTATAAAAACACACTGTTATTGAATTATATTAGAAATAAACAGCATACCAATAGTCGAGGACCAAGCTGTCCTTCATTATATCCATTCATAGTATGACCTGCTCTTTTTAGGAACATCAAAATATCTTGTTCTACATTTAATAATTGAATATAGTGTTTTATTTTAGAAGAAGCTTCAGCTCATCGGACCCGTGTAGTATTATTTCTAATGTTTAAATTTCTCCTAGCTTGGTCCATTTCTATATAATACTGGTTTTCAATAGACAGCAGTCTTGCTAATCAAATAAAATAAGATAAACACAGTTATCTGGTTAGTATAATTATTAGTTATATAATCACTCACCATTTTTTCCCATGAATAATAATTCACATAACATAATTAGGTATAAACAAATAAGTATAACTTACAAACACAAATATTAAGAACCAAATAAATTTTAAACTAATTCAAATAACAAGTTATAACACTTACCATTTTTCCTCATCATTAATAAATTCACAAAATATCATATTACCAGTCAAATATAACTCAAACACAAATATTCAAGATTAAGTTATATTTACGCATATAATCCCAGATATTGGGGTGCCTTCCAAGTTGTGATAGCAATGTCGAATGGAAAGATTTTAGATAATTATTTGTACGTATATCTGACCTAAAAAGTACAAAAAAAAAACTTTAGTCCAAAAATAATCCATTAGTAAAAAAAACTAAAATAATAATCCATTTATTAAAGATGTCTTACCCGAAAACAGTTATACATGTTGCGCCTATTTGATTAAACCAAAACTGTTGAATATAATCAATTAAAAAACTTTGTAAACGTTCTGATATTTCTTCAATACCATTGGCATATTCAACTATGGTATTAAACCCTTCTGCCATAGTAAATTGACACTCGGGGTGTATTTTCGCTGGGAGATGAGGTAATGCCAATACCTTAGAATAAATAATCATCCCAAGTATCAATTAATAATATAGTGTCTTAAATGACTTAATAACTTATTACTAGAGGTAGGATTTTTATGGTTTGTATCTAGTGTACTATGCAGCATAATAGGAGGTTGTAAACAATATTTAAATGCATCCGACCTCTACTTATTACATATTTACATTACCATTCTCAATACTCGATGGGCTTCAGAAGTATTTTGAAATAAGTGAAAAACACTATTTAAGGTTCTCCGGCAGTACCAAATAATAGCCTGTAATAATAAATTTATTATAAAACCAGAAGGCATGAAAACTTGCAAATTGTGGAATTATTTAACATATTTCTTACTTGGCAGTAATGAAACCAACAACCTTGCAGATTGCTTTCAATAAAAATGCTTCTCACAGCATTCATCAAGCCTCTTTCATAGTCTGTAACTATAGTCAGTTGAGCATAATTCAGTGGTAAACTCTCAAAACAATATTGAAGAACGATTCTATGTTGCTTGGGTCATTTTTGATGTGAGAGCATACACCATTGGAAAAGACTAAACCGTGGAAAATGTATATGACATAATATTACAAAAAGTTAATTGAACATAAATTATTACGAGGCGTGTCCAGAAAGTAAGTTCCGTTGGGCAATAAAAACATGTAAATGTGTAAATTTTATTATAAATTTTATTTGAATATAAAATACATGTATTACTCTATTTTTCAACATAGTTACCACCATTATTTAAGCACTTATCATATCGAGGTACTAGTTTTTGTATCCCTTCATCATAGAAAGATGACGCCTGTGATTGTAACCATGCGCTAATAGCCTTTTTCACCTCATCATCTTCGTTGAAGTTCTGGCCACCCATAAATGATTTCATGTGTAAAAAAAGATGAAAATCACTGGGTGCCAAATCTGGACTGTAGGGCGGATGATTAAATTGTTCCCATGCAAAAATAAAAATAGAAAACGGAACTTACTTTCTGGATATACCTCGTAATTTAAGGCAATAATTAATTAACCTATGCTTTGCATTAAAAGAACAAAACAATTTAATTAAATGCATTAACTTACAACATTATGAAAAAGTACATGAAAGGTCAGAAGACAACCTTTAGTAAACTGAAGAGGACGTTTAGGTACCGTTTTAAAGGTTCCATCAATTCCTGCAACTCTGACAGATAAAAGCTCATTTCTATACTTTTCAATAGCATCAAAGTTAAAAAATACTATTCCAACAGTTTCTCCCTCAGCTTCAAATAGTTGTTGATAAAACCTAAATACCAATAATTGATGAGAAATTGAAAGATAATTTGTCCTATCTGCTCTCACCATGATGGTGGACGCTGCAGGGTTGGTGCATATGCCATATTATGTTCATTCAGAATACCTGCCAACTCTTCAATAGTGTATGGATTTGGTGGACGACGACAATGACGCATTCTTTGTACACTTGCTTGGGATTGGGGAAATGTATAATTCCTTGCACCATTTGGATTTCTATAATAATCAAAAATATGACTATATTATTTTATAAGAAAAAAGTTACCTATTAACCAAACCTAACTTACGCAATTATTTCATTGTTATAAATATTTCTTATTGAGTTTGACATTATTCCAGAACTTGTTCCTGATGACATTCCGATACTTCTCCTTAAATGAACCATTGGAATATCAACTACTGGTGGATAATGATTATGGTTCCTATTAGTCCTAATCCAATTTTCATTTATGACCACACTTATAATTGCTGTGATTGGACAGAATTCAGCTCTATTTTTTTGGTTTTCACATACCAAATAACTAAATATTAAAAAATATTAACAGATAATAAAATCTTCATTTCTGACATATTGCTACACTTACACTTTATTGTTACGACTATTATTTTTATAATATCTATAGCCTAAATTATCCATATAGACTAAAGACTTTAGTTGAACACCAGGCAATGTTGTATACGTTTCAATTACCCCCTGCTGTAAAATGTTTGCATTTTCTTCATGAGCTAAAAAATTAATAATGGTAGTTGGCTAGGTATATGGCTAAGTAATAGTTTATAGTTTATTAATTTTAGCCATGTTAAATATATAATAATTATAATCGCAATTTGTAATGCAATATATTACATAGGTACTTAGGTTTTAGGAATGTTACTGGATAGATACTAGAATGAACAAGTACCTATTGACATATTTTTTAAGAATATAAAATTATTAAATATTATTATTGTATTTATAGTACTAAATCATATGATTATTGTAAACATTATTTACAGACTGTATTTTTCAAAATGAATAATTATAAATAAATTATACCGTCAATTTCTACTTCCACTTCATTAGCCGCGTAATTGTGGTCCATAATGGGAAATTAATTGTTGATACTAGAAATGCGATTTAGAAACTAAAAAAAAATTAATTACAAAAATTACTAAGTAAGTACAAAATAAATGTCTAATAAATATTGTCTAAATATAAATTATTTTGGTACTTTTTGTATTATAAGTACAATGGGTGTGGTTGTATAATACTAAATACCTTGATATAAATTTTCTGAAAAAAGACAGTTGGTATTATTTATAATTTTAAATTCCCCCAAGCAGTTTCTTATCAATGTGTAGGAGAACTGTATTGCCCTGTTTATAAACCTTACAATTTAGCAATATTATGGTGATTAAATGATTATGAATAGCATGCCATTATCAATATCCCAATGATAAGAATAAATGTAAACATTGCCTGTTTTGTAAATGGCAGCCAACTTGACCATCTGTCACAAACTCACAAATTTAGTATAAAGATGACTAGTTATTTCCTAGAATATAATAGAAGTGACAGCTATCAAAATCCCATTGATCACCGAAAAATATTTCTGTTGACCTTGAGCCGGAGGCTCGGCATAATGTTGACAGCGGATGACCGGTATGTTGTTGTAACCGTATCGCAATGCTAATGTATTGCCTAATTTTTAAAAATTTAAATTATCAATATCACGGAAAAAAATGAAAACAGTCGAAATATGCTACAGATTTAAAATTACAATACGGTTATAACATCATGCCGAGCCTCCACTGCCAACTTCATGCCGAACCACCGGCAAAATGAAAACAAATCGATCAGCTGTTTGACTGCCGCTTCCATTATATTCTATGGTTATATATATCTATGGGCATCCATATAATAATGATCTAAGTTTATAACCACGATTTAAGATATTTTTAATTAAATTTATATTTGCATATATACAGAGTGATTTTTTTATCAAATAACACTTTCATTTATTTTAACACAATGAACTACAACGGTAGGGTTCTGTTGAGTGATAAGCAGTTGTCCAAAAACTGATAAGAGTAGTTTTACGCCGGTTACCCAGACGTGAGTACGTGACCAACTTATAGTTGTGTTGCATAGCAAGTCGAGGGATATTTTCGTTTTTTGTATAACTGCACCCTACTCTGTTCACTATAGCCGCGTAGTCGATAACAATGTAATCATTGTTATTAATACTAAGGGCTAAGGACCGTTTCACATGGACGCGTATCATACGCGAAGTGTCGTACGCGCGCGTTTCTCTCTCCAATATGACGCGTATGAACTAAATTAATGTTAACTAAAAACGCGCGCGTACGATACGACGCGTATGATACATTGATACGCGGCACATATTATGAAATGAGCCTAGCGGACTGTCAGTCGCCACTTTCGCCAGTGGGCTCTTACTTAATTATCATTTTAATTTATTGATACCAGAGTTAATTTTGGTTTAAATAGTTCAATGTTTCAAGTTGGCTTATGTGGTACTAACTACTAATCCGTCATCTCAAAGTTTATATCGACTTCTATGTGTGATTTCTTGCTCATTGATTGACTTTTCAAACGTTGAGCTGTGTTTCTTTGATCTCCGTTAACCGTCCAACACATTTATGTTTCATTGTTCATGTTTTGCCCTAAGTCACAAACTATGTCGTCTGTGAATTGTGATTTGTACCTGTATCGTCTTGTTATTATATCTGTTCATCATTTTCCATTGGTAATATTGTTTTTCCATTTCTAGGGTAGCTGAATAACCAGGAATTTGTTCTATGAATCAACGTGTTTGTGAACATTGTGAAGGTAGTTTCTACACTTAAACGTGTATATCTTGGTGCCATTATTGATTTTGTTTATTTTGGCTGTTGATGTCAGTGGCTGTAGCTGAGTGGTTGCTTGCAGTCGATGTATTGTTGTTATTTTCATTATATTATAAGCGTGATAATAATGTTAGGAGCGAGATGAAATCTTTTACCCATCACATGTGAGTATTGGTTGACTAACTTTTTATATTTATTCTAGTAATATTACCGGTCAATGGGGTTAGATCTTAGATACCAACATCCGATTGATGTTTATGTATATAGGTTATTGTGTTATTGAATACCTATCCTTTATTCGTGAAAGCTTTAGGTACTTATATTATTATTAACTATCTATAAAGGCAACAAGCAACAATGGAGCAAGTATATAGAGTTAAAAACACTCTTTTCTTATTTTTTCCTTTATAACAATACCTATTTTTATAGCAATGAGCCTTTGAAAGGAAATGTATTATGGTTTTTTTTGGTACTTGGTAATATATTACGCACATAATTACCAAGTTCAGTAACCTAAACATGTGAATTTTAATTACATCATAATATTCACTAAATCAAAGATATTAATTTATAATCATAAAAATATTCTACCTTATCAATGTGTACTAAAACTGGTAGGTATCTAATAATTTATTTTCTATTGTTTGAAGAGCATTTTCATTTTATCATGGGAAATTACTGTTCATTAAGACGACGCTACCCCGCATATGTTGTCTCCGTCTTACAAGTGCGTAACATACCAAATTTTATACTCAGCAGATCACGTTTAGCTCCGTTAGTTTAAAATTTAGAGTAAATTGACCTCTTACAAAAATTAAAGGTAATATTATTATCAAGGGCATGACGTAGGCTTTTTATTATATTTTAATTTTAAAGTGAGTTATGTGTATTTTAAGATATACAAACAATTTTAAATTTTAAAATACACATAACTCACTTTAAAATTAAAATATAATAAAAAGCCTACGTCATGCCCTCGATAATAATGTTACCTTTAATTTTTGTAAGAAGTCAATTTACTCTAAATTTTAAACTAACGGAGCTAAACGTGATCTGCTGAGCATAAAATTTGCTATGTTACGCACTTGTAAGACGGAGACAACATATGCGGGTGTAGCGTCCTCTTAATGTTTGAAACAAATCTGCTTTCAATCCACTTTCATATATCTGTTATTTTCAACACTGCTGTTTTCTGTTATATTCTTAATCATTTTATCGACTTATTCATGCTAAGATCTAATTTCATAGTTTAAACTGAATACTTAACAGTTAATACTTTCAAGGGCTTCTAAGAGCCTGTTGTACAATAGTTAAATTAAAGTTAAACCGCCGAATTCAGCTGATAACATCAGTGGGTTAATAAGCGTATTTGAGGTATAAACTATGATTGTAAAACGGGCTAGAAATAAAATGTATTATAATGATTTAGATTACTTATTATTGAAACCTTTAATTTTTTAGTTTTTACATAAAATATCATAAAAATATAAATCTTATATTAAATATAATCTTACAATACCTATCTGTGCTCGCAGGCAATTGATTTTTAAGAATCAAAAAAGAAATGTGTATAAATTTATGGTCTTAGAATACACAATGAAGACTGCACTATGTATTCTCAAGCAAAATTAATGAAATAAAATATGAAGGATAATTAAATCATGATAAAATTATATTTTTTTAGTGGCAAGTGGCAAATAAAGTTTAAAAATTGTGTACACAAAAATAAACTAGAGCTATATTTTGAAAATAAAAATGGAAAGGTATTGGTGCCCGCATGCAATTAATTTTTAAGAATCAAAAAAGAAATGTGGATAAAATTATGGTCTTATAATACACAATGAAGACTGCACTATGTATTCTCAAGAAAAATTAATGAAATAAAATATGAAGGATAATTAAATCATAATAAAATTATGTTTTTTAGTGGCAAGTGGCAAATAACGTTTAAAACTAATCAAATGGATTAATGGATAAATAGATAACACTTGTTGAAATATTGTAAATTGTATAAATTTATTTAAAGTCCAAATAATTTATTAAATTAAATTCGGCTAAGCACAAATAATATTTTAAATAAAAAATCGACTAAGTCCAAATGATTGAAATGTGGATGAGCGAGATGTGATTAAGTATTCTTGTCATCTAGCCGCTAGCTGCTTGTTGTTCGTCTGATGATTGTATCGTCTACGAGCTTCTCTCGTAGAAAGAATCTCTAGTCCCAGCTACATTTGATATCCCTGTATATCTCATATTCATGGTCATAAAGCGAGCATATGCAACTACATGCACCACACAAACCGGATGTCCTTTCACATATATATTTATTAATACATTAATGCATATTATAATACTACTACTTTATTTGGATTTAATCACAACTCGCTACAATAGATATCTAGTATTTCACAATATATAAACACTATATTATTGCATTATTGTTTTTTTGTGAGGGAAAAACTTCTAAATATTTTCGTTCATTCATGACTGATAATTTGTATGTACCTACTACAGGTATCTTGCATGTTGCATTCGTGCCAAAAAAAGGTCGTAAATAATAAAATATGCGATTGATTAGATCGACAGATATGTCAATATAGAATCTTTTTAATATTACTGGCAAATAATAATTTTATAAAATATAGAAACATAATAGTATGTCTATAGCAGTGAATGGTGTACATGTTTTAGATGTAATAGTACGTTCAAAGCATTTAAAAAGTTAAAGACTTAAAGTTCTGTTTTACAAAGTTATAAGCATAAAAGCAATTATTTCTAAACAAGTTGATAATTTGTATAAAAATGTATTGTATTGTATTTATAATAGAATATATATTATATAGCGAAATGGCAAAATATGTGATTTATTATTTGACTGAGATCGTTTTAAACTTTTTGCACAAACAATATTCTTTAAGTTTAAATTGCCAAGTATATTATTATTAGACACGTTCTAAGCCACTGGGTTTTATTAACTATTACCAACAGTTCTTCAAATATTATATTATATTATATTATATAAACAATATGTGTTATCTTGTATACATATTTAATTTGTATATGTTTTAATATTTAAATAATGTTCTAAAATTTACCAAATTACAATAATTTGTCATAATATTAGTGAATATTTATCCTTACATATCAGAGTTGTGCTCATTTCAAATATCTTTACATCTATTTAAATTAAATTTTAAATTTTAAAATTTCCTTAAATCCAGGTGGGAAATGCTTCTAAATACATTTTTAAAAAAATCAATACTAAAGTGGAATTTAAAAAGTCTTCCATATTTATCTAAAATCGTACATATTCATCGCTAAAATATTTCAAATATTTTTAAAGTTATCTATAGACATTTAAAATGTTTGACCTTTTTTAGTTTTTTTTTTTTATAAATGACTAAAATTTTAATTACAAGCACGTTTTTTGAAGGTTAAATTTTGACAAAATTTATTTAATCGAAAATGTGCAAATGCTTTAGTTGTTAAAAATGTATAAAAAGTTTAAATTGTACAGCTTAGGATTGAAAATTTAAAACAATGTTTCACGTAAATATTTAATTCTGCTGTGAAAAAAAAATCTAAAAACTTTACAAACACCGTTTTTTTAAATAGATATTTTAAGTTCAAATTTGAATGAAATTACATATTAAATAATTAAAAATAACAATTTTTAGTTATATTGTTGTAATTTAAAAATATTATTCTTGAGTACTTAAATTTCTAGAATATACTTGTTATTCTAATATTAATAGTTAATATTGCTAATGACTTATATTAATACTTTATAATGAGTTGTATATATCTTCTATGAATGACTGAGTGAGTGACATAATGAATTTGGTTTTATTAATTTTGAATTAATTTTATAGATACTTACATTTTTATTATTATTATTATTATTGTAATTAATATAATATAACATGTCCTAGACATATAATTATAATTACTTCGTTAAAATACATACCTCTCACAATCAAACGATACACATTCAAAGGTGCCTAAATGTAATAATTTATATTAACAATTATCAACTAATGTATTCAATTAGTGTATCAATGTAATATAAAATTCTATCTATTAAACACTGTTGACATAATTCTTGCATGTCAGTATATTAGTGCTATAACTTAGTACTTTTTGGATTTACACATGATTTTTCATGTTGCTTTACAGTAAAGTGTGAACTATTCACTATTTTAATACAAATATGAAACGTCTTTACGAAAATTTAAAGATCATTTAAATTGTTTTTTTTTTTAATTACTGGCAGAGCAAATATCATAATTGATTATTATTCAGTTACAAAAAATCAAATTATAGGTACTATTTACGTTTTTGAGCTCAGATAACAAATAAATGATCTATATAAAGTATAGATAATTTCATAAGAATTCTGATAGTTGGCTATCTTTTACTATTTTTTTTGTACTGGTTATAGATGAATCGATAAATTGATTTTACAACTTAAGTCCATTTTTAATTTAACAAATGATTAATTAATTTAACAATTTTTTTCAATTAAAAACTAAAAACTAGAATTATTGTCATTACTTAGAAAATATTTCTCAATTCATCATTGCCTATAAAAAAAATGGAGATTGATATTACCTATACCCTAGTGACTATTTTAAACTGTATTTTCATTTATTAAATTTCTAAATTTAATAATTAAAAAATAATTTTTTTACCTTTTATAATTTTAAAAATTTTATTTTTATTTTAAAAAGAAGACTTATCGCGACCCAATTTTAAAGCTTAGCGACCCACCGGTTGAAGACCACTGCCCTAGTCAATATCTTAAACTATCTACATTGATTGGAATTATAGTTATTGACTAGTCGTTAACGTTAATTTATTATTGTACGTTTTTGTTGGTAAAATGTATCGACATATTCATTGTCAATTACAATTGCATAAAAATTAAATATTTAATTTAATTAACTTACAGAGTTATAACATATAAAACAAAACAATTAAATTATAGACTTTAAAAAATGTGCATCTATATAATGTTACAAAACTTAAAATTTATTTTACCTTTTTTCTGTCCTACTAACTAAATTACATACAGCTTAAAAATAAAAAGTAATAATTCCAACTATGTCATAAAAAGTTAGTAGATACAATTTAATATAATCACTCATATTGGGAGTGACTTCTAAGTTATGATTAGAGCCCGGAATTATATTCTTTTGCATATTTTTTATGAGTCTATGCAGTCAGACGGGGGTTTGAAATCTTTACGAATCATGAAACAGGTGTAATAATGGCAAGTTTTTTTTGCATATTTGAGAATATTTCAAGATAAAATAATATTTCGTATAATAAAGAATATTAGAGAATATATCGATTAAATTGTATAGATGTTTGGTATTTTTGGTTGCAGTGACGTAAATAATATAAATTATAGTATGTCCGATAATAGTGATAATGACATGATATTGAAAATATACTATATATTTATATACCATCGTCCATCGTATATACGATTATTATACCCTACGTAGTAATGTGCTGCAATCCATTGTAGTATATAAGATATGTGACTTATCTAAGATAACAATGCCCGACAAAAAATAGAATTACTACACAAAAATAGCTAGCTCCAAGCAAAAAGCATATTTTTGGCATATTTTATTATGATTTTTAAAGAATATTGGAAGAATATTTTCAACTTTTTAAGAGAATATTAGCATCTTATCTTGGCTATTTTTAAAGAATATAATTCCGGGCTCTAGTTATGATATTAATGATGAATAAAAAAGATTTGATAAAGAAAGATTATATAAAAAGATTCTAGGTAATTTTTAGTTTGAATGTCTGACCTAAAAACTACACTATAAAAAACAATATATTTCTTATTTCATTATTGTATGACATGATTATATATATATATATTGATAATCATTAGTCAATATAGCCGGTGTATCTGAGTTGGGTCTTAAGTAAAAGGGGTTAATCGCAGATGCTACACTAGTTGGATTCCAGATTTTTTCTGATTCTATGCTAGTTTGACCCACAATTATTTAATTGATAATTCAAATTATCAAATTAAATAAAATAATTTTAATTTAATAAATAATTATATTATTAAATATTAAATTAATATTTTTTGACAGTATTACATTACACTAATATTTTACTTAACATTTCAATAGATTCAGGAAACTTTATTTAAACCAGTTTTGAGGTTAAAAATGATTTTTTTAAATGTTAGTAAAGTGTAGTACTAACCAAAAAATATGAGGAATATTTGGCCCACATGATACTTGTTGTTTGACATGCCTGTGGTATACCATTGTGGTCCAGTGGGGGAGGGGTTAGATGTGAGCTAATTCACAGTTTTTTCTCAGTTAATTTGTATTTCCAAAGTACATCAAATGCTTTTTTCTTTATTTTAATTCTATTAACAAATATTAAAATATTTTAATATTTAATTTTACAGTAAAGCATAAAATAAAGCTTCCTACTTTTTTCAACTGAATCAATCACTTCTTTTACATTTTTTTGAATTGATGGCTTATCACATACTAGTGGCGTGCAGATCTCTTTTTCCACGTGGGGCAAAGTTAACTTTTTACACCCACCATCACCCACCCAAAAATAAAAGTTACAAATAATATATGTTTTACTAAGGGCCTCTATACAGTTATATGAAAACAATATTTATTAAGTAAAAAAATTTAAAAAAACCCACACGACCACACCCACCCAATTTTCAAGTGGGGCCCCATTGTGTCTTGTCTGCACGCCACTGTCACATACCAATTTTTCAGCTTTTTAATTTGTTATGTTATATTTCATATTATGAGTTTCTGCATATTATATAATATATCTCAAAAATTTTATACCATTCAAATATCATATAGGTAGTTTGTTGCACACACTTCACTTCAACTGATTACTTTGTGTACCCCAACATAAATGTTTTTAGATACCCATTTATTATATATTTTATTAACATTATTAATACAATTGTATTAATGCAGTTACCTGTTATTATAATACATTTTGTCTTTTAGGCTGAACAAGCAGTACCAAGTATATTGTTATTTTCCTGCCCATTTGAAGAAAATTACAGAACTTGAAGAGTCCTAGTCAAAACATTTATGGATATGTTTTCAATAATGAACTAAAATATGACAAGTAAATTGCAGTTATTTTTAATCATATAATATATTACCTAGCCGGCTCATCTCCAACAATGCCAACAAGACCTAACACACAACCTCTGGAGTCCTAGAAAAGTGGTTCCTAAATGAAAAGTTAAAACACTTAAAACTCTTCAACAGTTATAATTTTAGGTTGGATATTTTTTTTTCTGATGTTTTTGATCCAATTTAAAGTTATATTTTTATATTCCCGAGTTTTTTTTATAAAAATAAAGGTTGTTTAGTAAGTTTATATTTTATTTATGTGGTCTCTGAATTAACAAAATGATATGATTTTAATTCGGGCATGTCAAACATGCCCTCAGCTCAATTTTTTGTGGCCCGGCGGCTACCAATATTAATGAACAAAAACATAAAATGATATAATAAAAATAATAAAATATTAATGTTGTGTTACAACTATCTTAGATTCTTAGAGAATGGTTTATTTGGTTTACATTATTATACTGTCTTATATTCTGATAAACTAATCAAATGAGAATTTTTTTAAATTTTTATATGTTTGGTGTATGAACAAATAGGACTCGGGTCATTGAGATCTTAGCCATACATATGGTAACAACATGGATTTAGTTATCTCGGGATCATATTATCGAGCTTTGATCTAAAAGTCCTGAAAATAGGATTTGTCGATTATCAAAAAATTCGATATTATAATATAAATTTTAAATTATAAAATTAATGTTAATAATGTTGTGCTTATGTTAATATATTCATAAAATTCATAAAAAAATGTATTTTTAAATCTAAGATTTGAAAATGTAATACACGATTTCTTATAAGTTTGTTAACCTTTATCATAATATAAATTATAAATATCCACCAGAAAGTCAAATTAAATTTTTATGAGTGTTTGAAATTAATTAAACGACGAAATAAAAAAAGACCTCCAGAAAGTCAAATATTTTAATAAGTATTAATAATAAGTAATAATAATCTAAAATATATCCTAGACAGATAAATCGTCTCCGCTCAGAATCGTTTTTTTATATACCAATGTCACAATGATATAATATCGTTGGATTCAAATTTAATTCCATCTATTACCTAACCGTTCTAACCGACTAATGTTGTTACAATAGCAGTTGAAAAATAAAAGAAATTCAGTCACAATTTTTTTTATAAGCATTCAAATCAAAGTTTAAACATTGACAAAAAATTTAAAAATCACAAAAATTCGCAATTTATTTTAAGCTAGAAATTCATAAAAAAATTTCTTTTTAAATCTAAGTTTGAAAATTTATTACAAGATTCTTTACAAGTTTGTCAATTTTTACCACAAAAAAAAAATGTCCACTAGAAATTCAAATTAAATTTTTGTGAGCGTTTGGAATTTAAATTTTTACAACATTAGATTTTCACTAGATTTCTCATTTAGCGATTTTCTTATTTTGGTGTAACTCTAAAACAAATGACCGCAGATACTTGAAATTTTCACAGAATGCTTATATAGACATTTTCTATATTTGATAAGATTTTCAAAATATTTTGATTAGTTTTGAGCTATTTACTGGCGTTTTATTTTTTCAGCTTTTTAAGTTTTTTTTTTCTATTAATGTCAATAAAATTTTAGTGGTTTGGTCAAAAAGCTTCAAAATTTAATATAAGGCTTCCAACATATTGTTTCAATAGCAGTTTAAAAATATTAAACTTACATAGTCACAACTTTTTTTAATAAGCATTTAAAGTTATCTGAGATAGAAATTCATATAAAATGTTATATGAAAATCTAAGATTTGAAAATTTAATTCAAGATTCCTTATAAATTTTTCTACCTTTATCAAAAAAAAAAAAAAAATGTCCACCGGAAAATCCAATATTTTAATAAGTATTAATAATAAATTATCATAATCTATAGGTAATATAGCAGTTGGAAAAAAAGTCAAATTACAACAATTAAGTATTTAACAATTAAAATTAAAATATTTAATTAAGTATTATTTAAAAATTGTTTACACATCATTGGTAAAATATATAAAAAATAATTTTAATTAAATATATAAAAAAATAAAATCTAAAGTATTATTCAAAAATTTTAAACATTGGTTAGGTTGTATGCATATGTTACATACAATGTCCGGAATTGTACATTTTGCAATTTGTACAGTGATTTTTGTACACATCGCGAATTGTACAATGTTGCTGTACAAAGAAACTAGATTGTACAAGTTTCATTATACAATTTGCGATGTGTACAATAATCACTGTACAAATAGCGATGTAATATTTGTAATAAAATACTTTTAAAACATACCACTTATTATATTGTAATTTATATAACTTTATTTTAAAATATCCAGTATGGCAGTATTTCTATTTATTTGTTAATAATAATTAAGACTTTAAAACTAGCAGTAATCTTGTGGTTTCAACAATGAAAGTACATTTCGCAATTTGTACAGTGATTATTGTACACATCGCGAATTGTATAACAAAACTTATACAATCTAGTTACTTTGTACAGCAACATTGTACAATTCGCGATGTGTACAAAAATCACTGTACAAATGGCAAAATGTACAATTCCGGACATTGTAGTATATAATGATATAATATCATTGAATTCAAATTGAATTCCATCCATTACAGTAACCCATTTATAACCTACTGTACAGCAGAGCAATTTCCACTGTTTTATATGTTATATTATTTTTATATGCAATATGCATTTGATTTTATTATATATGCAGCAAATTTAAGGGTGATGTGGGTATCTAGGTGGTAGTATACAAACGAAAAGCTATACAATTGACACTGACCATGTTAAAAGTTATTATTAATTGTAGTTGCAAGGAGAGTAAATTGTAAAGGCATTATTAATTCTTTACTAACTTAAATTTTAAAAATGGATCTAGCTGTGTCAAACAAGCTGGGATCTATAAATGTCAGTGGATCTAAATGACGCAGGACCATATTGTCTCGAGATCTGAATGACTCAGGCCTGGTATATGTTCTTATCAGAATGGTTACCGGGATCTCGATGACACGGAATCTATTAGTTAACATACCATGGGCTCTATAGTGAGCTTTTAAATATATTAACCCACTTGTTACTTTGAGTTTGATATGCCTGTTTTAGTTGCTAATTAGCTTTGTAGTTTTTATATTAGTTCTAGAAATGGGCTTTGCTCAGTCGGTAGAAGTATCAGCTTTTGTAATTTTATAATTTAATTGATTTGTTTATTTTATAATGGTATAATATATAAATCTTTATTGAATAGTGCTGCGTAAATAAATACATTAATAAGTACCTAACAATAATAATTAAGTTTTAAAAAATTATCTAAGAACGATCTAAAAATTATTATAGTTCTACTGTTTTTGATTAAAAAATATTTCCCTATCTATCCTATTTTATACATACATAAAAGATGTTAATAATGTACGATTTTAAAGTATTTAACTAACCAAAATATTTTGCTTTATATTATTTAGGTAACACTTAAATTTAATTAATTTTAAGATATCTTTTGTATTTCATTCCATTTATGTTTCTGTAATTTAAAATAATAATTTCAATAAAATACTTATATTTGCCAAATTTGTTTGAGTTATAATATATTTTTTTTTATGCCATAATAGAATATGATTTAAAAAACATTTGATCTACATAATATCCCTGGCGTCAGTTATAACTTTAAAAATATTGGTGACAAAAATAATTCCCAATCTAGTTTCTACTTGATATTTGTGTGATTGTATAAATGATAAATGATGATAAATGAATATTGCCCAAACATACTACATACTACATATTTTAAGAGTTTAAAAGTGAGTTAGTTTGTCAAGGTACCTATTAATACTTCTTTAATTAAGCACACAAATTTATATTAATAAGGAATTTCATTAATATACACATGTTTTTTTTTTTTTTTTGCTTAAACCCTATGTTATAATTTTAATTTAACAAGTTCTATTACTTTATATTGTTTAAATAATTTATATTATTATTATATTTTATAGTTAGCCTTATGCCTCATCTCATTGATAACTTAAAAAATATATTATTAAGCTAATCAAAAATGAATAGTAATATAAATGTTTGTATATAAAGTATTCTTTAAATATTTTATTTAAAATCTATTCTATACACATAGGTTATAGTTAATGTAGTTTATTTTTAAATCACTCTAGTTGATTTTAAGATTGCCTCTGGGAAAATAAAAATATACCTATTTACTCACTAGTCACTACCCTTACCCCATAGTATTTCATGTACTCACTAACCATTGTTAATTAATAGTTCCAACATATAATGTATTTCTATCATATGAAAATCAAAATGTAATTTTGTGTATGCTTACTTTGTAGTCATGTTCAAGAGTTCATATTAAGACAGCTATAATCGGTACGTTTGGATGTTTTAGTAATCAAACATCAATCAATCATATTGAAACAGATATCTCAAATATTGAACAATTTAGTTTGGTTATCCAATATTTTATGATCAAGAAGTAATAATTATGAGAGGTTATTGAGTCTAAAACTTGCCCAAGATGCTACAGGTAAGGTATAATGTATGATGTTTTTTATTCTGTAATGAATAAACATGAAAATGTCATTAACTGGAAAAAAATGTATACATTTTTATTTGGATGTGTCCAGGCTGGTCTCACTCTTATAAAATAATAAGTACCGCGTAGTAATGCCTACCAAACACCAGGCGCGCCACATATGATCGTTACTGCGCATGCGTTTATAACTATTGTTCCTCGATCCCGGCGCGCCGTTGCCGTTGTATACTAATCTATGGTTGCCCGTTAATCTGCCATCATAGATTGGTATACCATTTTGTATTTTTTCCGTTTGCTCTTTTTTTCCACGTTTTCGACTTTTCAAGTTTTGTCATTCAACTATTCGTGTAGTGTATTCTATCGTGTTAGATTAATTTTTTCTTACACAATGGTATTATACCAATGTTGTATAAAGGGATGTAAAGCCAAAGGTTAGTATTGTTATGTAACTACATATTAGGCATATTTATATAACCTGCACCTTTTGTTATATTAGATGTTATATCTCATCGGTTTCCAAACGTCAGACTTTATCCTATAAGATTGTGAGAATGGATGAAAATTGCCCAGTTAGAACATGAAGATCCTCAAATTGTGTACAACAAGAAAAGGATTTGTGGTGCACATTTCACAAGCGATTGTTTGAGTCCTGGGACTAAAAGATTGAACTGTAATTCATATCCTACATTAAATATACCGGCAGGTAAAATAATTAGTTTTATAGTAATATTAATATATATATATATATGTGTGTGTGTGTAAAATGTCTATATAAATGCATTATAGTAGATAATTCATCTTGTAAAGAAGTGAACCTGCTTAGTACCTCATCAACCAATCTCGACTTGTCTGGATTTGATGTATTAGATACACTATCTCAGTTATTACGTGTGTGGATAATAGTTTTAAATTTTTTTTAATGCACATATTACGTAGCTAGCTTTATACTTTTTATATTCCACTTATATTACTCAATGATATATTATAGTATTTAATGAGAATTTTGCATTGAAATAATTAAAACTAGTACACTAGAAGTTTCTATAAGTTATAACTATAAATTTACTATTTGCCTATATTTAACACCATGATGGCATGACTTTCAAATATGTTTTGCTTTGCTATGCAGATGATGATAATGGCTTGCTTTGTAATGTAACTAGAATATCTGCACAAGTTGAAAATCGAAAAACAAAGAAAAAAGATACTGGTTAATAGAATTTAAGCTTTCATATAATATAATTATTATGATACATTATTAATTAATATTTTTCTTATGTTCATATATAGGTTTATTAAAACAGATAGGTGTTACAAAGTGTAGTCATTTGACATCAAAATGTAAAAAATTGTATATTATTGCCAATCAATTGGTGAAAAAATGAAGGCTAGATGGAAGTAGAAAACAACTTTTTAAAAGGAGGTTACAAGCAGCAGAAACTTTGTCAGATAAATTACTTTCCAAAATGACACCTGCGGCTTCCATGTTTACACGACTACAAGTACGGGAAACGCAGAAGAAAAAATGTTGAGTCTGACGTTATTCAAAAAGAGCCCCAAGTGTTACAGAATACTGTCAAAGCTATTCACTCTACCTAGCAAAAGAACACTTAATTTAATCCTTTCTAGTGTTTCAATCCGTCCTGGAATCAGTCATGAGTTTGGTCATGAGTGTTTTGAAAGAAAATGTAAAAAAACAAACCAATCGATAGGTGAGTTGAGATGTTTTTGTTAAAAATATTACTTGTAACGTGGGTCATGCACGGGATTTCATATAATACAATTTAATTCTTTTACATTTATTTATTTAGGTATTGTTCAATCCTTTTTGATGAAATAAGTCTAAGTAGTGGTATTCAGTATACACTATCAACAGATGTGATTGATGGATTTGTTGACTCTGGTACCTATAAAAATCAAAGCTTAGCTGATCATGCGCTTGTTTTTATGGTCAGAGGGATTAGAAAGAAGTTTAAGCAACCGATATGTTATACATTTTGCCAAGCAGCCACCAAACAAAATGAGCTGGTGCAACTGTTGAAAGAGGTAAATTGAACATCAAATAATTGTGTATAATATGTTAATATTATTAATTTATTTCTAATAGGTTATTCGTGAAGTACACAGAACTGGGTTAGTTATTGTTGCCACTATTTCTGACCAAGGACGAGCAAATGAAGGAGCAATTAAAATATTGAATGCAGAAACTAGGGAATATTGTATAAGACAAAGTAAACTGTATAAAGATGATTTTTATGAGGTTGAAGTTGATGACGAAAGGTTACAAATTGTTCAAAAATCCTTCCTCGTTTGTCAGATAAACACGTTATTCCTGAAAAAATAACTAAAATGAAAGTGAAATGTGCCACACAGGTATTCAGTCATTGTGTATCTGCGGTTATGAATTTCCTTGCTAGTGAGTAATATTTATTACAATTAAATAATAACTATCGATACATTTATGATATTTTTGTTTACAGCTCAAAATATTATTGATTCTGATGCTGTTGATACTGCAACACTTCTATTATTTTTTGATAAGTTGTTCGATTCAATGAATGGTTCTTTCGATAAAGTAGTTAATGGCAAAATTTATAGAACTGCAGTAAAGACAAATTCTGTTCACCATAATCTATGGGAAAAAAGTCTACCAATTCTATTATCAATGAAGTTTGTGGGAAAAAATATGAAAACTGTTAGTGTTCCAACGTTAAGAAACTGGATAGTCACCATCAGAGGTAATTAATATAGTACAGTTAGTCAGCAACCTACTAATAATAATGTTTTAAAGGTTTCCAATACCTATCAAAAGTGTTAAATGTGTAAGGATTGAAGTCATTGTTGACCAGAAATTTGAATCAAGATCCACTGGAAAACCTTTTTGGTGCAGTCAGAAGTCTTGGTTGTACTAATCCCACTTGTGCATCATTCATTCAATTGTATAAAACGTTAATGCTCAACAACTTGATATCACCACATTCACTTGGTGCCAACTGCGAGGAAGATCTTACTGACGGTACTTTGACAAATTATAAAAATTTATTTTCTTCTCAACATGCCATAAATTATACTCGACAAACTTTAACTGCTGATTTACCCAGACCTTCTCTACCAATTCTCAGTGAAAATATCGAATATTTAAGGCAATTGACACATTCCTATATATCGGGTTTCATAATAAAAAAATTAATTTGAGATGTCTTAAAAGGTTGTAAAAAATAATGTGTACTGATCAATTATCAACAGAACATCAGCTGATATCAGTCAGAGAATACCAGCCTACTAAGTTATCCTTAAAATATCCTTCTACTTCATTTCGGTCTTTAATTAATAATATTATTACTTACTTAAACAATGTATTACCTTCAATGTGTCATCATCAACAAATTAAATTAACCCTGGTAAATACACTTTCATTAAATTTTGATTTAAGTAATTTATGCTGTTTTGACCATACTAATATTTTTGAAGAAAAAATTTTAAATTGTATTGTTAAAATGTTTATCAACCATTGGTGTGTTGAAGTAAATAGAATTTTATGTGGGAAACATCAAATACGAGAAGGTGAAAAAGATCCCATTAAAATTCTAGTCATTCAAAAAAAAAAATACAGGAAATACAATCAGGTGTAAATTTTAATATATTTATTTTTTATTAAAATGTGACTTGATGATTAATTGTTATTCATTAATATGTATTATTATTATTTGTAATGTATTTTTATTTATTAACATTTAACTGTGTTTAAATTATATTCATAAATTACTTATATTTTGTGAATACCTACTTATTTTATAATTTTTATACAATAAGGTATAAATTGTAATATAATATTTATTTTCTATTAAACTTTATACTTAATAATATTAATGATTTGTTATTACCTAATTAATTAATATGTATTATGTATTATTATTATTTGTTATATATTTTTGTTAATTAACATTTAATCTTGTTTAAATTATATTCATTAATTACTTATATTTTGTGAATACCTACTTATTTTATAATTTTTATACAATAAGGTATAAATTGTAATATAATATTTATTTTCTATTAAACTATATACTTAATAATATTAATGATTTGTTATTACCTAATTAATTAATATGTATTATGTATTATTATTATTTGTTATATATTATTGTTTATTAACATTTAATCGTGTTTAAATTATATTCATAAATAACTTATATTTTGTGAATACCTACTTATTTTATAATTTTTATACAATGAGATATACATTGTAATATAATATTTATTTTCTATTAAACTATATACTTAATAATATTAATGATTTGTTATTACCTAATTAATTAATATGTATTATGTATTATTATTATTTGTAATGTATTTTTATTTATTAACATTTAACTGTGTTTAAATAATATTCATTAATTACTCATATTTTGTGAATACCTACTTATTTTATAATTTTTATACAATAAGGTATAAATTGTAATATAATATTTATTTTCTATTAAACTATATACTTAATAATATTAATGATTTGTTATTACCTATTTAATTAATATGTATTATGTATTATTATTATTTATTATATATTTTTGTTAATTAACATTTAACTGTGTTTAAATTATATTCATTAATTACTTATATTTTGTGAATACCTACTTATTTTATAATTTTTATACAATAAGGTATAAATTGTAATATAATATTTATTTTCTATTAAACTATATACTTAATAATATTAATGATTTGTTATTACCTAATTAATTAATATGTATTATGTATTATTATTATTTGTTATATATTATTGTTTATTAACATTTAATCGTGTTTAAATTATATTCATAAATTACTTATATTTTGTGAATACCTACTTATTTTATAATTTTTATACAATGAGATATAAATTGTAATATAATATTTATTTTCTATTAAACTATATACTTAATAATATTAATGATTTGTTATTACCTAATTAATTAATATGTATTATGTATTATTATTATTTGTAATGTATTTTTATTTATTAACATTTAACTGTGTTTAAATTATATTCATTAATTACTTATATTTTGTGAATACCTACTTATTTTATAATTTTTATACAATGAGGTATAAATTGTAATAAAATATTTATTTTCTATTAAACTATATACTTAATAATGTTAATGATTTGTTATTACCTAATTAATTAATATGTATTATGTATTATTATTATTTGTTATATATTTTTGTTAATTAACATTTAATCTTGTTTAAATTATATTCATTAATTACTTATATTTTGTGAATACCTACTTATTTTATAATTTTTATACAATAAGGTATAAATTGTAATATAATATTTATTTTCTATTAAACTATATACTTAATAATATTAATGATTTGTTATTACCTAATTAATTAATATGTATTATGTATTATTATTATTTGTTATATATTATTGTTTATTAACATTTAATCGTGTTTAAATTATATTCATAAATAACTTATATTTTGTGAATACCTACTTATTTTATAATTTTTATACAATGAGATATACATTGTAATATAATATTTATTTTCTATTAAACTATATACTTAATAATGTTAATGATTTGTTATTACCTAATTAATTAATATGTATTATGTATTATTATTATTTGTTATATATTATTGTTTATTAACATTTAATCGTGTTTAAATTATATTCATTAATTACTTATATTTTGTGAATACCTACTTATTTTATAATTTTTATACAATGAGATATACATTGTAATATAATATTTATTTTCTATTAAACTATATACTTAATAATATTAATGATTTGTTATTACCTAATTAATTAATATGTATTATGTATTATTATTATTTGTAATGTATTTTTATTTATTAACATTTAACTGTGTTTAAATTATATTCATTAATTACTTATATTTTGTGAATACCTACTTATTTTATAATTTTTATACAATAAGGTATAAATTGTAATATAATATTTATTTTCTATTAAACTATATACTTAATAATATTAAAGATTTGTTATTACCTAATTAATTAATATGTATTATGTATTATTATTATTTGTTATATATTTTTGTTAATTAACATTTAATCTTGTTTAAATTATATTCATTAATTACTTATATTTTGTGAATACCTACTTATTTTATAAGTTTTATACAATAAGGTATAAATTGTAATATAATATTTATTTTCTATTAAACTATATACTTAATAATATTAATGATTTGTTATTACCTAATTAATTAATATGTATTATGTATTATTATTATTTGTTATATATTATTGTTTATTAACATTTAATCGTGTTTAAATTATATTCATAAATTACTTATATTTTGTGAATACCTACTTATTTTATAATTTTTATACAATGAGATATAAATTGTAATATAATATTTATTTTCTATTAAACTATTTACTTAATAATATTAATGATTTGTTATTACCTAATTAATTAATATGTATTATGTATTATTATTATTTGTAATGTATTTTTATTTATTAACATTTAATCTTGTTTAAATTATATTCATTAATAACTTATATTTTGTGAATACCTACTTATTTTATAATTTTTATACAATAAGGTATAAATTGTAATATAATATTTATTTTCTATTAAACTATATACTTAATAATATTAAAGATTTGTTATTACCTAATTAATTAATATGTATTATGTATTATTATTATTTGTTATATATTTTTGTTAATTAACATTTAATCTTGTTTAAATTATATTCATTAATTACTTATATTTTGTGAATACCTACTTATTTTATAATTTTTATACAATAAGGTATAAATTGTAATATAATATTTATTTTCTATTAAACTATATACTTAATAATATTAATGATTTGTTATTCCTTAATTAATCAATATGTATTATGTATTATTATTATTTGTTATATATTTTTGTTTATTAACATTTAATCGTGTTTAAATTATATTCATAAATTACTTATATTTTGTGAATACCTACTTATTTTATAATTTTTATACAATGAGATATAAATTGTAATATAATATTTATTTTCTATTAAACTATATACTTAATAATATTAATGATTTGTTATTACCTAATTAATTAATATGTAATATGTATTATTATTATTTGTTATATATTTTTGTTAATTAACATTTAATCTTGTTTAAATTATATTCATTAATTACTTATATTTTGTGAATACCTACTTATTTTATAATTTTTATACAATAAGGTATAAATTGTAATATAATATTTATTTTCTATTAAACTTTATACTTAATAATATTAATGATTTGTTATTACCTAATTAATTAATATGTATTATGTATTATTATTATTTGTTATATATTATTGTTTATTAACATTTAATCGTGTTTAAATTATATTCATAAATTACTTATATTTTGTGAATACCTACTTATTTTATAATTTTTATACAATGAGATATAAATTGTAATATAATATTTATTTTCTATTAAACTATTTACTTAATAATATTAATGATTTGTTATTACCTAATTAATTAATATGTATTATGTATTATTATTATTTGTAATGTATTTTTATTTATTAACATTTAATCTTGTTAAAATTATATTCATTAATTACTTATATTTTGTGAATACCTACTTATTTTATAATTTTTATACAATGAGGTATAAATTGTAATATAATATTTATTTTCTATTAAACTATATACTTAATAATATTAAAGATTTGTTATTACCTAATTAATTAATATGTATTATGTATTATTATTATTTGTTATATATTTTTGTTAATTAACATTTAATCTTGTTTAAATTATATTCATTAATTACTTATATTTTGTGAATACCTACTTATTTTATAATTTTTATACAATAAGGTATAAATTGTAATATAATATTTATTTTCTATTAAACTATATACTTAATAATATTAATGATTTGTTATTCCTTAATTAATCAATATGTATTATGTATTATTATTATTTGTTATATATTTTTGTTTATTAACATTTAATCGTGTTTAAATTATATTCATAAATTACTTATATTTTGTGAATACCTACTTATTTTATAATTTTTATACAATGAGATATAAATTGTAATATAATATTTATTTTCTATTAAACTATATACTTAATAATATTAATGATTTGTTATTACCTATTTAATTAATATGTATTATGTATTATTATTATTTGTTATATATTTTTGTTAATTAACATTTAACTGTGTTTAAATTATATTCATTAATTACTTATATTTTGTGAATACCTACTTATTTTATAATTTTTATACAATGAGATATAAATTGTAATATAATATTTATTTTCTATTAAACTATTTACTTAATAATATTAATGATTTGTTATTACCTAATTAATTAATATGTATTATGTATTATTATTATTTGTTATATATTTTTGTTAATTAACATTTAATCTTGTTTAAATTATATTCATTAATTACTTATATTTTGTGAATACCTACTTATTTTATAATTTTTATACAATAAGGTATAAATTGTAATATAATATTTATTTTCTATTAAACTATATACTTAATAATATTAATGATTTGTTATTACCTAATTAATTAATATGTATTATGTATTATTATTATTTGTTATATATTATTGTTTATTAACATTTAATCGTGTTTAAATTATATTCATAAATAACTTATATTTTGTGAATACCTACTTATTTTATAATTTTTATACAATGAGATATACATTGTAATATAATATTTATTTTCTATTAAACTATATACTTAATAATATTAATGATTTGTTATTACCTAATTAATTAATATGTATTATGTATTATTATTATTTGTAATGTATTTTTATTTATTAACATTTAACTGTGTTTAAATAATATTCATTAATTACTCATATTTTGTGAATACCTACTTATTTTATAATTTTTATACAATAAGGTATAAATTGTAATATAATATTTATTTTCTATTAAACTATATACTTAATAATATTAATGATTTGTTATTACCTATTTAATTAATATGTATTATGTATTATTATTATTTATTATATATTTTTGTTAATTAACATTTAACTGTGTTTAAATTATATTCATTAATTACTTATATTTTGTGAATACCTACTTATTTTATAATTTTTATACAATAAGGTATAAATTGTAATATAATATTTATTTTCTATTAAACTATATACTTAATAATATTAAAGATTTGTTATTACCTAATTAATTAATATGTATTATGTATTATTATTATTTGTTATATATTTTTGTTAATTAACATTTAATCTTGTTTAAATTATATTCATTAATTACTTATATTTTGTGAATACCTACTTATTTTATAATTTTTATACAATAAGGTATAAATTGTAATATAATATTTATTTTCTATTAAACTATATACTTAATAATATTAATGATTTGTTATTCCTTAATTAATCAATACCTATGTATTATGTATTATTATTATTTGTTATATATTTTTGTTTATTAACATTTAATCGTGTTTAAATTATATTCATAAATTACTTATATTTTGTGAATACCTACTTATTTTATAATTTTTATACAATGAGATATAAATTGTAATATAATATTTATTTTCTATTAAACTATATACTTAATAATATTAATGATTTGTTATTACCTATTTAATTAATATGTATTATGTATTATTATTATTTGTTATATATTTTTGTTAATTAACATTTAACTGTGTTTAAATTATATTCATTAATTACTTATATTTTGTGAATACCTACTTATTTTATAATTTTTATACAATGAGATATAAATTGTAATATAATATTTATTTTCTATTAAACTATTTACTTAATAATATTAATGATTTGTTATTACCTAATTAATTAATATGTATTATGTATTATTATTATTTGTTATATATTTTTGTTAATTAACATTTAATCTTGTTTAAATTATATTCATTAATTACTTATATTTTGTGAATACCTACTTATTTTATAATTTTTATACAATAAGGTATAAATTGTAATATAATATTTATTTTCTATTAAACTATATACTTAATAATATTAATGATTTGTTATTACCTAATTAATTAATATGTATTATGTATTATTATTATTTGTTATATATTATTGTTTATTAACATTTAATCGTGTTTAAATTATATTCATAAATAACTTATATTTTGTGAATACCTACTTATTTTATAATTTTTATACAATGAGATATACATTGTAATATAATATTTATTTTCTATTAAACTATATACTTAATAATATTAATGATTTGTTATTACCTAATTAATTAATATGTATTATGTATTATTATTATTTGTAATGTATTTTTATTTATTAACATTTAACTGTGTTTAAATAATATTCATTAATTACTCATATTTTGTGAATACCTACTTATTTTATAATTTTTATACAATAAGGTATAAATTGTAATATAATATTTATTTTCTATTAAACTATATACTTAATAATATTAATGATTTGTTATTACCTATTTAATTAATATGTATTATGTATTATTATTATTTATTATATATTTTTGTTAATTAACATTTAACTGTGTTTAAATTATATTCATTAATTACTTATATTTTGTGAATACCTACTTATTTTATAATTTTTATACAATAAGGTATAAATTGTAATATAATATTTATTTTCTATTAAACTATATACTTAATAATATTAAAGATTTGTTATTACCTAATTAATTAATATGTATTATGTATTATTATTATTTGTTATATATTTTTGTTAATTAACATTTAATCTTGTTTAAATTATATTCATTAATTACTTATATTTTGTGAATACCTACTTATTTTATAATTTTTATACAATAAGGTATAAATTGTAATATAATATTTATTTTCTATTAAACTATATACTTAATAATATTAATGATTTGTTATTCCTTAATTAATCAATATGTATTATGTATTATTATTATTTGTTATATATTTTTGTTTATTAACATTTAATCGTGTTTAAATTATATTCATAAATTACTTATATTTTGTGAATACCTACTTATTTTATAATTTTTATACAATGAGATATAAATTGTAATATAATATTTATTTTCTATTAAACTATATACTTAATAATATTAATGATTTGTTATTACCTATTTAATTAATATGTATTATGTATTATTATTATTTGTTATATATTTTTGTTAATTAACATTTAACTGTGTTTAAATTATATTCATTAATTACTTATATTTTGTGAATACCTACTTATTTTATAATTTTTATACAATAAGGTATAAATTGTAATATAATATTTATTTTCTATTAAACTATATACTTAATAATATTAATGATTTGTTATTACCTATTTAATTAATATGTATTATGTATTATTATTATTTATTATATATTTTTGTTAATTAACATTTAACTGTGTTTAAATTATATTCATTAATTACTTATATTTTGTGAATACCTACTTATTTTATAATTTTTATACAATAAGGTATAAATTGTAATATAATATTTATTTTCTATTAAACTATATACTTAATAATATTAATGATTTGTTATTACCTAATTAATTAATATGTATTATGTATTATTATTATTTGTTATATATTATTGTTTATTAACATTTAATCGTGTTTAAATTATATTCATAAATTACTTATATTTTGTGAATACCTACTTATTTTATAATTTTTATACAATGAGATATAAATTGTAATATAATATTTATTTTCTATTAAACTATATACTTAATAATATTAATGATTTGTTATTACCTAATTAATTAATATGTATTATGTATTATTATTATTTGTAATGTATTTTTATTTATTAACATTTAACTGTGTTTAAATTATATTCATTAATTACTTATATTTTGTGAATACCTACTTATTTTATAATTTTTATACAATGAGGTATAAATTGTAATAAAATATTTATTTTCTATTAAACTATATACTCAATAATGTTAATGATTTGTTATTACCTAATTAATTAATATGTATTATGTATTATTATTATTTGTTATATATTTTTGTTAATTAACATTTAATCTTGTTTAAATTATATTCATTAATTACTTATATTTTGTGAATACCTACTTATTTTATAATTTTTATACAATAAGGTATAAATTGTAATATAATATTTATTTTCTATTAAACTATATACTTAATAATATTAATGATTTGTTATTACCTAATTAATTAATATGTATTATGTATTATTATTATTTGTTATATATTATTGTTTATTAACATTTAATCGTGTTTAAATTATATTCATAAATTACTTATATTTTGTGAATACCTACTTATTTTATAATTTTTATACAATGAGATATAAATTGTAATATAATATTTATTTTCTATTAAACTATATACTTAATAATATTAATGATTTGTTATTACCTAATTAATTAATATGTAATATGTATTATTATTATTTGTTATATATTTTTGTTAATTAACATTTAATCTTGTTTAAATTATATTCATTAATTACTTATATTTTGTGAATACCTACTTATTTTATAATTTTTATACAATAAGGTATAAATTGTAATATAATATTTATTTTCTATTAAACTTTATACTTAATAATATTAATGATTTGTTATTACCTAATTAATTAATATGTATTATGTATTATTATTATTTGTTATATATTATTGTTTATTAACATTTAATCGTGTTTAAATTATATTCATAAATTACTTATATTTTGTGAATACCTACTTATTTTATAATTTTTATACAATGAGATATAAATTGTAATATAATATTTATTTTCTATTAAACTATTTACTTAATAATATTAATGATTTGTTATTACCTAATTAATTAATATGTATTATGTATTATTATTATTTGTAATGTATTTTTATTTATTAACATTTAATCTTGTTTAAATTATATTCATTAATTACTTATATTTTGTGAATACCTACTTATTTTATAATTTTTATACAAGAAGGTATAAATTGTAATATAATATTTATTTTCTATTAAACTATATACTTAATAATATTAAAGATTTGTTATTACCTAATTAATTAATATGTATTATGTATTATTATTATTTGTTATATATTTTTGTTAATTAACATTTAATCTTGTTTAAATTATATTCATTAATTACTTATATTTTGTGAATACCTACTTATTTTATAATTTTTATACAATAAGGTATAAATTGTAATATAATATTTATTTTCTATTAAACTATATACTTAATAATATTAATGATTTGTTATTCCTTAATTAATCAATATGTATTATGTATTATTATTATTTGTTATATATTTTTGTTTATTAACATTTAATCGTGTTTAAATTATATTCATAAATTACTTATATTTTGTGAATACCTACTTATTTTATAATTTTTATACAATGAGATATAAATTGTAATATAATATTTATTTTCTATTAAACTATATACTTAATAATATTAATGATTTGTTATTACCTAATTAATTAATATGTAATATGTATTATTATTATTTGTTATATATTTTTGTTAATTAACATTTAATCTTGTTTAAATTATATTCATTAATTACTTATATTTTGTGAATACCTACTTATTTTATAATTTTTATACAATAAGGTATAAATTGTAATATAATATTTATTTTCTATTAAACTTTATACTTAATAATATTAATGATTTGTTATTACCTAATTAATTAATATGTATTATGTATTATTATTATTTGTAATGTATTTTTATTTATTAACATTTAACTGTGTTTAAATTATATTCATAAATTACTTATATTTTTTGAATACCTACTTATTTTATAATTTTTATACAATAAGGTATAAATTGTAATATAATATTTATTTTCTATTAAACTTTATACTTAATAATATTAATGATTTGTTATTACCTAATTAATTAATATGTATTATGTATTATTATTATTTTTAATGTATTTTTATTTATTAACATTTAACTGTGTTTAAATTATATTCATTAATTACTTATATTTTGTGAATACCTACTTATTTTATAATTTTTATACAATGAGGTATAAATTGTAATATAATATTTATTTTCTATTAAACTATATACTTAATAATATTAATGATTTGTTATTACCTAATTAATTAATATGTATTATGTATTATTATTATTTGTTATATATTTTTGTTAATTAACATTTAACTGTGTTTAAATTATATTCATTAATTACTTATATTTTGTGAATACCTACTTATTTTATAATTTTTATACAATGAGGTATAAATTGTAATATAATATTTATTTTCTATTAAACTATATACTTAATAATATTAATGATTTGTTATTACCTATTTAATTAATATGTATTATGTATTATTATTATTTGTTATATATTTTTGTTAATTAACATTTAACTGTGTTTAAATTATATTCATTAATTACTTATATTTTGTGAATACCTACTTATTTTATAATTTTTATACAATGAGGTATAAATTGTAATATAATATTTATTTTCTATTAAACTATATACTTAATAATATTAATGATTTGTTATTACCTAATTAATTAATATGTATTATGTATTATTATTATTTGTTATATATTTTTGTTAATTAACATTTAATCGTGTTTAAATTATATTCATAAATTACTTATATTTTGTGAATACCTACTTATTTTATAATTTTTATACAATAAGGTATAAATTGTAATATAATATTTATTTTCTATTAAACTATATACTTAATAATATTAATGATTTGTTATTACCTAATTAATTAATATGTATTATGTATTATTATTATTTGTTATATATTTTTGTTAATTAACATTTAATCTTGTTTAAATTATATTCATTAATTACTTATATTTTGTGAATACCTACTTATTTTATAATTTTTATACAATAAGGTATAAATTGTAATATAATATTTATTTTCTATTAAACTTTATACTTAATAATATTAATGATTTGTTATTACCTAATTAATTAATATGTATTATGTATTATTATTATTTGTAATGTATTTTTATTTATTAACATTTAACTGTGTTTAAATTATATTCATTAATTACTTATATTTTGTGAATACCTACTTATTTTATAATTTTTATACAATGAGGTATAAATTGTAATAAAATATTTATTTTCTATTAAACTATATACTTAATAATATTAATGATTTGTTATTACCTAATTAATTAATATGTATTATGTATTATTATTATTTGTTATATATTATTGTTTATTAACATTTAATCGTGTTTAAATTATATTCATAAATTACTTATATTTTGTGAATACCTACTTATTTTATAATTTTTATACAATGAGATATAAATTGTAATATAATATTTATTTTCTATTAAACTATTTACTTAATAATATTAATGATTTGTTATTACCTAATTAATTAATATGTATTATGTATTATTATTATTTGTAATGTATTTTTATTTATTAACATTTAATCTTGTTTAAATTATATTCATTAATTACTTATATTTTGTGAATAACTACTTATTTTATAATTTTTATACAATAAGGTATAAATTGTAATATAATATTTATTTTCTATTAAACTTTATACTTAATAATATTAATGATTTGTTATTACCTAATTAATTAATATGTATTATGTATTATTATTATTTGTAATGTATTTTTATTTATTAACATTTAACTGTGTTTAAATTATATTCATAAATTACTTATATTTTTTGAATACCTACTTATTTTATAATTTTTATACAATAAGGTATAAATTGTAATATAATATTTATTTTCTATTAAACTTTATACTTAATAATATTAATGATTTGTTATTACCTAATTAATTAATATGTATTATGTATTATTATTATTTTTAATGTATTTTTATTTATTAACATTTAACTGTGTTTAAATTATATTCATTAATTACTTATATTTTGTGAATACCTACTTATTTTATAATTTTTATACAATGAGGTATAAATTGTAATATAATATTTATTTTCTATTAAACTATATACTTAATAATATTAATGATTTGTTATTACCTAATTAATTAATATGTATTATGTATTATTATTATTTGTTATATATTTTTGTTAATTAACATTTAATCTTGTTTAAATTATATTCATTAATTACTTATATTTTGTGAATACCTACTTATTTTATAATTTTTATACAATAAGGTATAAATTGTAATATAATATTTATTTTCTATTAAACTATATACTTAATAATATTAATGATTTGTTATTACCTAATTAATTAATATGTATTATGTATTATTATTATTTGTAATGTATTTTTATTTATTAACATTTAACTGTGTTTAAATTATATTCATAAATTACTTATATTTTGTGAATACCTACTTATTTTATAATTTTTATACAATAAGGTATAAATTGTAATATAATATTTATTTTCTATTAAACTTTATACTTAATAATATTAATGATTTGTTATTACCTAATTAATTAATATGTATTATGTATTATTATTATTTGTAATGTATTTTTATTTATTAACATTTAACTGTGTTTAAATTATATTCATTAATTACTTATATTTTGTGAATACCTACTTATTTTATAATTTTTATACAATGAGGTATAAATTGTAATATAATATTTATTTTCTATTAAACTATATACTTAATAATATTAATGATTTGTTATTACCTATTTAATTAATATGTATTATGTATTATTATTATTTGTTATATATTTTTGTTAATTAACATTTAACTGTGTTTAAATTATATTCATTAATTACTTATATTTTGTGAATACCTACTTATTTTATAATTTTTATACAATGAGATATAAATTGTAATATAATATTTATTTTCTATTAAACTATATACTTAATAATGTTAATGATTTGTTATTACCTAATTAATTAATATGTATTATGTATTATTATTATTTGTTATATATTATTGTTTATTAACATTTAATCGTGTTTAAATTATATTCATAAATTACTTATATTTTGTGAATACCTACTTATTTTATAATTTTTATACAATGAGATATAAATTGTAATATAATATTTATTTTCTATTAAACTATTTACTTAATAATATTAATGATTTGTTATTACCTAATTAAATAATATGTATTATGTATTATTATTATTTGTAATGTATTTTTATTTATTAACATTTAACTGTGTTTAAATTATATTCATTAATTACTTATATTTTGTGAATACCTACTTATTTTATAATTTTTATACAATGAGGTATAAATTGTAATATAATATTTATTTTCTATTAAACTATATACTTAATAATATTAATGATTTGTTATTACCTATTTAATTAATATGTATTATGTATTATTATTATTTGTTATATATTTTTGTTAATTAACATTTAACTATGTTTAAATTATATTCATTAATTACTTATATTTTGTGAATACCTACTTATTTTATAATTTTTATACAATGAGATATAAATTGTAATATAATATTTATTTTCTATTAAACTGTATACTTAATAATGTTAATGATTTGTTATTACCTAATTAATTAATATGTATTATGTATTATTATTATTTGTTATATATTTTTGTTAATTAACATTTAATCTTGTTTAAATTATATTCATTAATTACTTATATTTTGTGAATACCTACTTATTTTATAATTTTTATACAATAAGGTATAAATTGTAATATAATATTTATTTTCTATTAAACTATATACTTAATAATATTAATGATTTGTTATTACCTAATTAATTAATATGTATTATGTATTATTATTATTTGTTATATATTATTATTTATTAACATTTAATCGTGTTTAAATTATATTCATAAATAACTTATATTTTGTGAATACCTACTTATTTTATAATTTTTATACAATGAGATATACATTGTAATATAATATTTATTTTCTATTAAACTATATACTTAATAATATTAATGATTTGTTATTACCTAATTAATTAATATGTATTATGTATTATTATTATTTGTAATGTATTTTTATTTATTAACATTTAACTGTGTTTAAATTATATTCATTAATTACTTATATTTTGTGAATACCTACTTATTTTAATATTTTTATACAATAAGGTATAAATTGTAATATAATATTTATTTTCTATTAAACTATATACTTAATAATATTAAAGATTTGTTATTACCTAATTAATTAATATGTATTATGTATTATTATTATTTGTTATATATTTTTGTTAATTAACATTTAATCTTGTTTAAATTATATTCATTAATTACTTATATTTTGTGAATACCTACTTATTTTATAAGTTTTATACAATAAGGTATAAATTGTAATATAATATTTATTTTCTATTAAACTATATACTTAATAATATTAATGATTTGTTATTACCTAATTAATTAATATGTATTATGTATTATTATTATTTGTTATTTATTATTGTTTATTAACATTTAATCGTGTTTAAATTATATTCATAAATTACTTATATTTTGTGAATACCTACTTATTTTATAATTTTTATACAATGAGATATAAATTGTAATATAATATTTATTTTCTATTAAACTATTTACTTAATAATATTAATGATTTGTTATTACCTAATTAATTAATATGTATTATGTATTATTATTATTTGTTATATATTTTTGTTAATTAACATTTAATCTTGTTTAAATTATATTCATTAATTACTTATATTTTGTGAATACCTACTTATTTTATAATTTTTATACAATAAGGTATAAATTGTAATATAATATTTATTTTCTATTAAACTATATACTTAATAATATTAATGATTTGTTATTACCTAATTAATTAATATGTATTATGTATTATTATTATTTGTTATATATTTTTGTTAATTAACATTTAATCGTGTTTAAATTATATTCATAAATTACTTATATTTTGTGAATACCTACTTATTTTATAATTTTTATACAATGAGGTATAAATTGTAATATAATATTTATTTTCTATTAAACTATATACTTAATAATATTAATGATTTGTTATTACCTAATTAATTAATATGTATTATGTATTATTATTATTTGTTATATATTTTTGTTAATTAACATTTAATCTTGTTTAAATTATATTCATTAATTACTTATATTTTGTGAATACCTACTTATTTTATAATTTTTATACAATAAGGTATAAATTGTAATATAATATTTATTTTCTATTAAACTTTATACTTAATAATATTAATGATTTGTTATTACCTAATTAATTAATATGTATTATGTATTATTATTATTTGTAATGTATTTTTATTTATTAACATTTAACTGTGTTTAAATTATATTCATTAATTACTTATATTTTGTGAATACCTACTTATTTTATAATTTTTATACAATGAGGTATAAATTGTAATAAAATATTTATTTTCTATTAAACTATATACTTAATAATATTAATGATTTGTTATTACCTAATTAATTAATATGTATTATGTATTATTATTATTTGTTATATATTTTTGTTAATTAACATTTAATCTTGTTTAAATTATATTCATTAATTACTTATATTTTGTGAATACCTACTTATTTTATAATTTTTATACAATAAGGTATAAATTGTAATATAATATTTATTTTCTATTAAACTATATACTTAATAATATTAAAGATTTGTTATTACCTAATTAATTAATATGTATTATGTATCATTATTATTTGTTATATATTTTTGTTAATTAACATTTAATCTTGTTTAAATTATATTCATTAATTACTTATATTTTGTGAATACCTACTTATTTTATAATTTTTATACAATAAGGTATAAATTGTAATATAATATTTATTTTCTATTAAACTATATACTTAATAATATTAATGATTTGTTATTACCTATTTAATTAATATGTATTATGTATTATTATTATTTGTTATATATTTTTGTTAATTAACATTTAACTGTGTTTAAATTATATTCATTAATTACTTATATTTTGTGAATACCTACTTATTTTATAATTTTTATACAATAAGGTATAAATTGTAATATAATATTTATTTTCTATTAAACTATATACTTAATAATATTAATGATTTGTTATTACCTAATTAATTAATATGTATTATGTATTATTATTATTTGTTATATATTTTTGTTAATTAACATTTAATCGTGTTTAAATTATATTCATAAATTACTTATATTTTGTGAATACCTACTTATTTTATAATTTTTATACAATGAGGTATAAATTGTAATATAATATTTATTTTCTATTAAACTATATACTTAATAATATTAATGATTTGTTATTACCTAATTAATTAATATGTATTATGTATTATTATTATTTGTTATATATTTTTGTTAATTAACATTTAATCTTGTTTAAATTATATTCATTAATTACTTATATTTTGTGAATACCTACTTATTTTATAATTTTTATACAATAAGGTATAAATTGTAATATAATATTTATTTTCTATTAAACTTTATACTTAATAATATTAATGATTTGTTATTACCTAATTAATTAATATGTATTATGTATTATTATTATTTGTAATGTATTTTTATTTATTAACATTTAACTGTGTTTAAATTATATTCATTAATTACTTATATTTTGTGAATACCTACTTATTTTATAATTTTTATACAATGAGGTATAAATTGTAATAAAATATTTATTTTCTATTAAACTATATACTTAATAATATTAATGATTTGTTATTACCTAATTAATTAATATGTATTATGTATTATTATTATTTGTTATATATTTTTGTTAATTAACATTTAATCTTGTTTAAATTATATTCATTAATTACTTATATTTTGTGAATACCTACTTATTTTATAATTTTTATACAATAAGGTATAAATTGTAATATAATATTTATTTTCTATTAAACTATATACTTAATAATATTAAAGATTTGTTATTACCTAATTAATTAATATGTATTATGTATCATTATTATTTGTTATATATTTTTGTTAATTAACATTTAATCTTGTTTAAATTATATTCATTAATTACTTATATTTTGTGAATACCTACTTATTTTATAATTTTTATACAATAAGGTATAAATTGTAATATAATATTTATTTTCTATTAAACTATATACTTAATAATATTAATGATTTGTTATTACCTATTTAATTAATATGTATTATGTATTATTATTATTTGTTATATATTTTTGTTAATTAACATTTAACTGTGTTTAAATTATATTCATTAATTACTTATATTTTGTGAATACCTACTTATTTTATAATTTTTATACAATAAGGTATAAATTGTAATATAATATTTATTTTCTATTAAACTATATACTTAATAATATTAATGATTTGTTATTACCTAATTAATTAATATGTATTATGTATTATTATTATTTGTTATATATTTTTGTTAATTAACATTTAATCGTGTTTAAATTATATTCATAAATTACTTATATTTTGTGAATACCTACTTATTTTATAATTTTTATACAATGAGGTATAAATTGTAATATAATATTTATTTTCTATTAAACTATATACTTAATAATATTAATGATTTGTTATTACCTAATTAATTAATATGTATTATGTATTATTATTATTTGTTATATATTTTTGTTAATTAACATTTAATCTTGTTTAAATTATATTCATTAATTACTTATATTTTGTGAATACCTACTTATTTTATAATTTTTATACAATAAGGTATAAATTGTAATATAATATTTATTTTCTATTAAACTTTATACTTAATAATATTAATGATTTGTTATTACCTAATTAATTAATATGTATTATGTATTATTATTATTTGTAATGTATTTTTATTTATTAACATTTAACTGTGTTTAAATTATATTCATTAATTACTTATATTTTGTGAATACCTACTTATTTTATAATTTTTATACAATAAGGTATAAATTGTAATATAATATTTATTTTCTATTAAACTATATACTTAATAATATTAATGATTTGTTATTACCTAATTAATTAATATGTATTATGTATTATTATTATTTGTAATGTATTTTTATTTATTAACATTTAACTGTGTTTAAATTATATTCATTAATTACTTATATTGTGTGAATATTTATTTTATATAATTTTTATATTTTAAAATAAACATTAAAATTGATCTCAATAGTTTTGTTTTTAATTATTTGTTGTGATCAATACTCACCAATTGCCTATACTGCTATAAAAAAAAAAAAAAAAAATGAGGAATCTTGAAATGAATAGTATGAGAACCATTGGATATTGGGTAGTTACGTATACCAACCACCAGGAGCGCCGAGGCCCATGCCATTTTATTTAACGTAGAAGTTGCCTATCTATTATGTATAGTAATCTATGGATGTGTCTAAAATCCTCAAGTCTTCAAATTTACAAGATCTGCTCCTGGGGCATCAACTTGACCATTCTAAGGATTTTACCTATTTTAACATTTTTCACATATAATACTTTAATTATATTCCAAAATCCAAATAACATAAAACTATACACATTTTGTATTAACTCTATGTTTGCTAGTATTTATTAGACTATTAATCAATCTAATATTTTTTGATGCAATGTAAAATTCATAAAAGCATTCGAATCGATTCGATGATTAAAATATTAAAAAAGAATGATTTAATTTCGTAATGGAATCCATTAATCCATTAAATGGATTGTATATTATTATAATGTACCATACATATCAAATTACAGGGAAATGTAATAAAATTAATAGCAGTCATAGACAATGATAGTAAATTTTATGATAATATTTATACTTTTTATGAAATCAAACTTAAGTAAAATTGCTTTAAAAAATATGCTTTTGACATCCCTCGCAATTTTAAAACCAATTTTTTTCATTTAGTTACGGCTATTATTCACTGGAGGCACTAACAGTTATTTGAAATTCGGAAGAACTACCATTTTGATACATGGTTTTGATCATAGACATAATATAGATGGACTGCGCGTTTAGCCCTTATCATGTCAGCGATAATATGTGATAATAAGTGATCCGCTTGTTAATAAACTTAGGTAGAAAGTAAATAATCATGGAAAAATGTTTATCTCAACACTCAACATTTTTCATCCATGATACGGAATTAATAGTTACCACGAGAGTTGCCGCGTTTTTTTGTTTTATATTTTTCGATTCTTTGATTCCAGTTATAATAGCGTAATATTATTATAGACATAATCTAGATCATAAGTAATTAAATGCAGCGTTTGTGTTTTAGCATTAAAGATGGATATTCAACATGATGCATCATTAATTAACATAAAAAATAGAGGGGCATTAACAAAACTTAATAAATATATAGCTCAAATATGCAAAATTGCAGAATTTACTTTTAGATCATTCCAACATAAAATAGACTCTCAAAAAAACATCATTGAATTTTTAACAATAAAATCAATTTCTAGTATTCAGATAACAAATTACTTTAACTGCCTGAATAAACACATCAAAAAACAAGATCCCCTTAACCATCATACTTCACAAATTATAAGGCTAGCTTTAAAATTTTATATGACAATACGATTACATCATTTAAATAAAACAAAAAGCGAACCTGTATCAAGAATAAGGGCAGTATTAACAAAAGCTATTCATTTCAGGCATCAGTAACTACTTATTTTACATATTATATTAATTATACTGCAATGGTAATGTGGCTAAAAATTGTCGGAAAAATACATTCAATAATTTTAAATTACCTTTATATTCTAAAAATTGTTTATGGTTTAGTATAAGTATTTATATTATAGTAATACAACATTAAATTGTTATTACGTAATTAAAAATGTAATATTTTAATTTTTTATTCTTAAAAAAATAAAAATAAATATTAAATATTAAAATAATTAAGGTATATATTTTACATGTCTATTGTCTTATCAGCTATCACTTTTATTTACACAAAATAATACCTTGGAATAAAAACAGTAAAAATGTTTTATCCATGCTATTTTACCTTCTCCGGTCTTGTTATAGAGTAGAATAGTCATGACGTCACAGCCATAATTGATAAGGCGCTTGGTTCCAAACAAACCGTTATCACAGTTTCTGTCATAAGAAATATACTACCTGTTTTTCTTGCATTTTTAAATTTTATATTTTTTACAGAAAATCGAATTTCTTGCTACTTATAATAATTTATTAATTTTGTACACATTTGTAAGTATATATTAACGTGTTACATTACCTATTTTCACTGGGTTTAAATATTGTTTTGCCTTGAAAATTTAGTCTAGCAAGGTGGGTCACAACTCACAACTCACATTTATAGACCATAATATATTTTTTAAATTAGTTGTTCCTTCCATAATTTTATCACTTATTTAAATTTATAGAAGTTAAAAATTTCAGAATTATGGTTCATTGCTGGGCACCTTTATGTTCCCATAATTCTATGAAGGACAAGTGTTCATTTTTTCGATTTCCTTCAGATAAAAAAGAACTTAGAGCTTGGGAAAGTATTATTAGGTAAGTATTAAATAAAGTAATGTTTACAATAAAGTAAATAATAATATTAATATATACCTATTTAAGTATCAATTAATCATGAATAGACTATGATATTTCAAAACTTATTACAGTATAATTTATTTTAGGAGATCTGATTCAACACCGACTGTAAATAGCCGCTTATGTAGTTGTCATTTTAAGGATAAACTAAAAGAAAATGGTCCTTCAATATTTGAATGGAATAAAAAAGTTTTTATGGATTTTAGGTCTCCAGAAAAAATTAAAAGGTATTTTGGCATAAATCTAATTTTAAGCTCATGCGATTTTTTCAATATTATTATGCATTATTTTGAATTACACTGTATTCATATATGTTATAAATATCAATTTCTATTAATTATATAATTCACCGAAATGGGACATTTTATTTAATGTCACCGTTTCGGCATAGAAATTTGAGCATGTTCTATAAACGTGGTGCTAACAACTCTCAGTCAAAATATCCAAAGAAAAAATATATAAGAATCAAAATTTAAACAGTGCAAATTTTAAGTAATTATTGTTATTATTTTAGGAGTAAAAAGAAAAATTAAAAAAAACTAATAAAATATAATTAAATTTGTTAAATTTCTTGACTTTGTATCATTGAATATTTTGTCGTTGGATATTTGTACCAAATACTGGTTACAAGCTAACAATTACTAAACTATACTATTTGTTTAATGTGTGGTGTTTGTTGTAGTTAATAGTTCTAAAGGAAATACTTATCATGTTATTTACTAAAAACAATCATTTGAACTAGTTCCTACATAGATTTAATAAAAAATTGATTTAAAATATGTTTGTGGAGACAATGGTAAACTGGCTTACATATTTTAATTGGTAATTATTATTAGTTTTAGTTTTTAAATATTGTTGTATGTCTTAATGTTAGTTATTATGTTTACATTTCTTGATTGGGTATATGGTTGTGAATTGATTTATTGAATTTATTTGTTATTATGTTGATTGTAATTTCATTACTATTTTATTTTTTATATTAATATGATGTGTATGTTTATTTGTTTATGTTAAGTGTATTTACTATTTATATTATAAATTATATTATTTTATGAATGTTTATGTTTACTGTAACTTATATTATAAAAAAATAAATTAATGTACATTAATAAATTGATATGTGTTTATTTATTTATTCATATCATTGTTGTATCATAATTTGAAACCAGAAGACATTTTTAAAAATATATTTTTATATATTTTTAAATATAAAATTAGAAAATTTGAAAACGTGTCAAAGTCAACGGTAGCAAATTAAGTTATAACTTGTACGAAATAATTTTTAAACAGAAGAATTAATGAAATATATATTTTTTTAAGTTAGCCATGTATTTCTTATGGGACAAATTGTGATAACAGTTTGTTTGGAACTCATCGTGTTATCATAAAAGATAATGACGTCACACTATTCTGGTCTATTTAGGCTGAATTTATTGATGGCGAGGGGGGAGGAACGCGCAGTCCACCTATATTATGTCTATGGTTTTGATGGGCTGTCTCGCAACCATGGTATGTATATAGCCGTGACAAAAAGTAACCCATTGTATTTATAATTCAACACTGGATTAATCCAGGGGTTCCTAATTAATATTTTAAAAACGACACATTATAAATTCAGAAAATTTCCAAAGTAAGTAAAAATACAATACAAATAGAAAAATTAAAATTAAAATTAAACTCATATATTTTAATTCACAATAAAAATAATAATTAAAAAAATAATATCTTATAATGGTCAGTTAAAATTAGTCCATATAGGCCTATTTGTCCATTAAATGATCCTTTCCAAGGGTACCTAACCAAAGTACAAAATTTGAGGTTAGTACCTATTGTAATGTCTCACCTCTTAATATCTTAATTTCTCTAGATTTATTTGGATCCTACCATTCTGTGATCACTCGTGTCCAAAATATTAAATGCCACACAAGAAACTCGGAATAAAATGTTCAGTTGCGTTTTGCAACAACAGAAGACAAAGCCATGAGCAAAATTTAAGTTTTTTCTCGTATCCCAATGACGTCGATCGCCGAGCAGTTTGGATGGCAAATTGTGGAACACAACATCTGGCTGACAATCTATCCATGGTCAGAAGTTACAGAGTATGTGGTTCACATTTTGAGGACAGAATGTTTTTAAATACCTCGACAAGATGCAAACTGACGCAAAATGCTGTCCCAACCATATTCAAATGTAAGTATAAACAGTTATGGTTGAAAAAAACCATAGTTAAATTGTACACAGATTTCATTTTTAATTTGAAATGGCCAATTTCATTAAATATAGGGCATTCATTAAATGTATTAAAATGTGGGTATTGTAGGATTAAGATCTTATCGTATCGATGTAGGATTAAGGTGATAATCATATTTATGCCTATTGATGATTACAATCACTTAATTGACACTTAAAATAAAACGTTAAGTTCGACGAATCGTCAAAATGTTTTTGTTATTTATTTAGGTTCAATCACAGCTATAGATATTAAGAATGCTTCTCTGAGACTTATACCTGACACTAAAACGTTCTTAATCTAAATGTCTGAATGACATACTGCGCTTATTGTTAAGATGTAGGTAATATTTATGATTTAGTAAGAAAGGTGTAGAGTGCCATTTGTTTGTATTATTGAACATATTCCGATTGTCATACAGTATTTTTACACTTGTGGGTTTAAGCATATGCTATAGGTATATAAGAAAACGAGACAGCTCGCTTAAACAATATAACTCAATTTGTCCTTCTAAAAACGTATGGAGATACTTAAGTCACGGACATGTTAATATTGACTGTCCAGTGTTATTGATATTTTTTATAGTACGATTTTGTTTAAACCTGACAGCAGTATTATAATATTTTAGTTATTATTCATAATTACATAATTTTTGACCACTATTGTCGAATTAATATGATTATTGAAATGTATTATTTTTTTTTTACTAAGCACCTAAATAATTCAATATTAATTAAAATACTTTATTAAAGAATATATGTTCATGAATCTAATCAAGCAAAAAATTAAAAAAAAAAAAAAACTAAAAACTTTTCTTGTTTAAAACTATTTGTTATACCTACTTGATTAGTTCTTATTTTTGCTTCAAATTTTATAAAAAACAATTCATAATTCTTATAATAATAATTATATTCGTGTGATACATTATAACAGTAATTAACAGTTAGGTACTCACTATCAATTAAAATCCTCTAGTTACCACTAATGAACTTTTTTTATGTTTAAGTAGATGTAACACTTGAGAAGCAAGAAAATGGACAAATTAATTGGTCAATGGTACCATGCAATAATCCGCCGGTACAATCATTTTTAACTGATCATAATTATCATAGAGATATTAGTACGATGTTTGCCAAACCTATATATTCAACCAACATTGAATAATTAAAAAAAATGTATAATCATCATTTGTTTAAAGTATTTGCACATACAATATAGAATTATATTGAGAGATTACTAAACATTGTGTATTTTAAATCTAAAATTGTATTTATACATAATAATTTTAAAAGAAAAGATTACTCTTGTTTTATGTATATCTAATAGACACTAAATACTAATTCATAAACTTCAGGTATTTAACCTTTATAATAGACAATAGTACTATATTTGAATTAAATTAATGTATATATACATATATTTTTTTAATGTACTGCTGTAGAGCGTAGAGTGATGAATCATATTTTTGTACCATTGGAATATGTCTGTTGGATTTTCTTAATATATTGAAATATTTTTATAAATGGATGACATTTTTGATAACTATGAAATTTACAAATAGTTTTTGCACATTTGTTTTTCAAAGATATTTGTGTCTACAGTATACATGTAGTTAAATGTGTAATGTGCAGTGTGTACTAAAAATCAAAAATTAAATATTGATGCTACAGTAGTAACTCATAGTTGATATAAATTAGTTCATCAATATTACTATCAACTTCTCAGATCTAGAAGCATAGAAGGTTAAGAACCTAATTTTAAATCAATTTGTTAAATGTAAGTACATTATAAATAAAAATTTTAGCATAATGATTTATTTGTCAAAATCATTATTTAAAAAAAGTTTCCCAATAAATATAACTTAGTCACAAGTCATAATATATTATTTTATAACATACACATATTATATTATGTAATATATAGTAAATATAATTTGTACAATAAATTGACAAGTATTTTTTTTTTTAATTCTTTAAAAATGTTTACTTTTAGAGACGATCATAATGACTATGAAGAGTTTCAGTAAATTCAATATTGATAAATAACAATTGAATTCAAATTCAAAATTTCAGGATTCACTTTAAAAAAATGTACAAGCATTCCATTGTCAGTTACAGACAATGTGAGATTCGTATACTTTTATTCAATAAAGAAAATTTTTATTTTTGATTGAAACAAGATACTATAGTCTATAGATATTTGAACAAAATATAGAAAATGTTTGACTTGGTTCATAACTTGTATTCAGTCATATTAAAATCAACTTACAGAATAATCATGGTCAATTGCTTAAAAAAGGATATCATAGATATAAAAAGTATCTGACTAACTACCATTAATTGGTTCCATTTCAAATAAAAAAAAAAAAAAATGTTCTACAATTCACAGCCAAAAGAATACAGTAGGTAAATATGTTGTAAAAACTCCGTAGCTTGGTTGCAGCATATACATTAACATTCATATATCTAGTGTGTTTAAATTATTCATGTTAACTTATTTATAGTATATAATATTTATAACAATATTAATTTATAGTTAAAACATATTGCAAACAAACCCACATGACACAACTGAATTATTAGCAAGAGGCAAGACTCTGCTAGGCTTAGACACTTGGTAATGGCAAACAGTAAACAGGCAAAAAGTATTGAGCATTCCACTATAATCTGTTTACATCGGAATAAGCTTGTATTGACGTAATTTATTGGGGTATTCACTCAACTCAGACTTCCCCCAGGCTGAAAAAGAAATAAAATACAAAATAACATACATTTTGAAATAATTTTCAAATTGAAATATAAGTGTAAGTGTGTGCTTAGATTATTTATTAATATAATTATATTAAATAAAAACAAAATTACTACTTATGGCAATTTACAATTTTAAGTGAGATAATAAATCCATAAAAATGAACTGTATCTGAATCATTCAATATGATAATAACCTATTGCCTATTAATATAACCTATTACGAATTACTTTCCTACTCTTTATATTTTACTGGTTTCATTATTTTACTACATATAAATTCTTTTAAATCTAAAAAGTAAAAAAAAATCATTCTCATAGTTGTTTTATGTCAATATTAACAAAAAAAAATGTTTAAAAATTTACTTCATGTTAAAAAACTCAAAATGTATAGAAACTGTAAATAAAATAAAATATTTCAACCATGACTTATTATTATTTATTAGACAGTGCATTACAATAATAAATAATATTATAATTGCTTAGGTATTTTATTTAAATATAATTTCATATAATAATAATTACAGTCAATATAGATATGTTATTTTACCTACTAAAGTATATAAAATGTGTGCTAGAAAGATTTACCACAGTCTATAACAAGCATATTTGAGTACATACCAGAAGCATCTAATTGATCATAATAAGAATCTGGGCGCACAATCCGAGTTGACATAAGATATTCTTCTTCGCCATCTTGGAACTGAGATGTATTCAAATATGAGAATTGACTATTGAAATCATTTAAAGATTCATTTATTCTAACATGTATATTTAATCTTGGATCCTGTGATGCTGCTTCAACACTTTGTTTTTCCTTCAGGGTAATTTTCTTCGATTTTTTAATATACCAGCGTGTTGCCAAATTGGATACTATCAAATATTGACGATCTTTTAGTACAATATGATTAACTGTGGAGGTGTAGGTATGACACCCTGAGTAAATGTATTTATCAAACCAATCTGCAGTGCATGCTGTGTAATAAGCATAATCTAAAAGCAACAGTTAAAAATTGTAATTTTTTTCAATTAACTATATATCATAATGTACTTACAGCTTACAATTACCAAAATAAAAAAAATTATTTTTACAAAAGTAGTGTTTGGAACTATAATTAAGCCATAGAAGCCCAATACTAAGACTGTTGTGAAAACTCCAATGTATGATCCAACTATTGTGATATTTTTTAGCCTTTTATAACTTTCCAACTCACGCTTGAAGTAAAAACAAATAGTTAATTAATGAATACATAATACTAGCATGTGCATTTTTATTAAAACTTTGATTACAAAATATTGGCGCACAACCCGAAACAAATTTTTAATCACAATATTATGTATTAAAATATTAATTTTTTGTTAAGAAAGAATTGCATCATATTTAATATTTAATAATTCTGGGGTGGATGGTCCCTAAAATGATTAGGTCTATCTCATAAATGAAGAATTTTCATTCCATGACTGACCACTTTTATTTAAATATAATGTATTCATAGGTACTATATCTATAACCAAGAAAATATTACTATAAATAACATGATCGTGATTCAAAAAAATTACTATCAGTAAAAAAAAACAAACATTAAATCGCTTTAAAAATATCAAGTACCTATAGTTAAAATGGAAATTAAGTCTTAAGTTCAATGTACAATTTGAATCTTTTAGGTATTCATGTTATGAATAAAATCATTCATTATCTCGAGAAAGATAACAAAATTATCACTGACTTATGAAGTTATGACCATTGTAACTATAACATTTTTATTAAATACATCAATTACTAACATCAAAACTATGGACATTTTACTTATATTATTGATCTGCTATTACACAATAGCACATCATTGTCACTATAACTAGTGAATTTAAAATTAAAAAATTTATAACTTACTCCATACAAAAAATATTTTAGATAAAAATGTAAGAATAGTATGGATAAAATGAGTTTGTAAATATCATAAATGAACATTGGTGCATCATAATCTGACAAATTAAAACAGGCATCTGCAAAAATAAAAATACAATAGGTGGGTAGGTACATTATAAAATTTATATGAATAATTTTATATTTTTCCATATTTAAACAAATTTATTTACCATTCAAGAAACTTACCATTTCGCAATAAATAGCTGATGTCCAATAAGACTATAAATATTCCTAATGCTCTCCAAATATATTCCTAAAAAAAAAAAAAATACAAATATATAAGTACTCAACCAGCTGTAATAACAATCATGCATATTAAAATAATACAATTATTCGTACAACCATCACTAACACAAAATATAATATATAACCCATTATTATAAATAAACTCATAGATCATCAATTTATATAATTCAAAGAAATATTGGATTTTGAAAGGTATAAATTCCATATTAAATTAGCAAGTAGCCAAGCAGGTAGCTGAAAGTAGATGAGTGTGCAAGTATATTGTCTTGTATTGAATGATAATTGACTGAATATCAACTACAGTAAATACTATAAACAATAATATGATCATACAGTACGATCATTTACCATAAAACCAGGTGAATAGAAAAACTTTTCAACTTAAAAAACATATCTTTGAAAAGGAAATAACAAAACTACAAAACATATTCATAATTATAAATAGGGGCGTATATCGATTCCGCCGATTTTATATTGATTCCGCCAGCTACTGTTTAAAATATCTACATATCGATTCCGCCGGCTACTGTTAATATTATTTACATATTAATTCCGCCGGCTACTGTTTATCCCGTCCTTATAATTTGTAATTGTATCTTTAAAATTACAGTCCTACATAATATAAAATAAAATAATATAAAATAAACAAAATTTTAAAAATTTATCAAATGATTTGAACGATAATAAAATTTCTAAGATCACTTATTTCAAACATGTGTCCAAATATTACCAAAAGTAGTTACATTTATATTATATTTATTTTAATTAGATTATACATTTATACAATTATTATAATCATTTTATACAATTCAGACTATAGTACATATTATATACATTTTAATATTTTATCATTTATTCACACATTTTAATTTTTAATTATACAATTATTACTATTATCATTTTATAAAATTTAGACTATATTATACATTTTAATATTTTAAAATAAATTCACATACACGAATTAATAAGAATATACATTTTATTTTTGAATTATACAATTATTATTATTATTTTTTTTATCATGTACTATATAAAATACATATACAAGGGGGGGGGGGATAAACAGTGTCCGGCGGAATCAATATGTAAATAATATTAACAGTAGCCGGCGGAATCGATATGTAGATATTTTAAACAGTAGCCGGCGGAATCGATACAAACCTTTTTTCTAAACAGGTAGTTTCAGCGGAATCAATAATTCCCCATAAATAGGGGCCTTGAACACTAACATAACTAACCTATTATATATTGTATATTTAAATTTCAAAAAAATAATTATAAATTATAAATTAAATATCTAATAACTGTAACAAGTAACAATAACATAATTCATAAAATAAGTAATAAAAAAATAATATGTTCTAAATTCGTATTTTGATTTTGATAACATATAAAAATGATAATATTTTATCATAATTTACGAGCGAATCAAAACCACCCCGATCCGTGCACATTATTATCAATTCTCCGTTATCACTATAACTAACATATATTATTATTTGTACACACATTATTATATTATATAATTTATATTTAAAATATAATAATGATATCTAACTAGGGTTTGAAAGTTGTTAACTTGCATAACTAAAAATATGTTTCAACAACATACAATACAAATCTAAATAACTAATTTTTATTTTGCATTTATTGATATTTATGGTATTTTTTGGATTTGAATTTAAAAGTCAAATCATTTTAATTTATTAATTTGACAAGATAGTTGTATTATGTGATGTCTGTGATGATAATAAAAAATTTAATTTACTTATAGACTTGGGTGAATACATTAAAAATAATTAGAAAAAGTATTATCAGGGTATAGACACTGTGTGTAATGGCAAAATCTGGTGACTGTGGTCTTGAACACGGTCTTTAGGAGAGAGTGGCATGCATTATCACTTAAATAAATCATATCATCATTATTATCACACAAAAAGAGACAGAACTGATATAGTGTTTTGTAATGCCCATTGCGTTGTTTGGTTGTTTCCGTTTTTATAATTCCGTAACTAAGAAGGATACACGTTGCTAACATTTTATCAGATTACTGATACGGTACAATTTCCAATACTTCAACCGTAGGGATACAGTAACCCGATCAGCAGAATAGATAGAGTGTCTAATCTGTAGGTATTATTTATCTAGGCATTTAAATAAATAATACATATTTTTCGGGGCATTGACTTTCAATCCAAGTAGTAGTTAAAATGTATATTTATATTGTACACTTTATATTTTAGATATAAATTATAAAATAATTTGACTCCGTAACAGCTCAATATCTCTTATGAGGGACATACATAATAGGTGTTATAACTTCACTGATAGTAGTTTTGGGAGAATAATGGCCATTCGTACATATTGCCTATGATGTTATCTTATCAAAGAAAAAATGTCAGATTTTTAAAACCAATTCATCTAAAAGAAAAAAATATTTCTGTTATCTATTTTTTTCAAAAACTCATGACAAATATCTTTAGGGACATATCTTACTATAAAATATACATTATAAGACTCACATTATAAACATTATGATTTTTGTATTCCTTAAATTATTAGCATGACGAACAAATATTATTTATTTATTATAACCGATTTGTAACCTTATCAGAATTAACTCAAAAGAATGTCCTCTGTAGGGGTTATAGGGACTGAAAGGGTTGTTGGCAATGATTTTTAAATATTATAATATGTATAATATGTTACACACACACACACACACACACATATAAACATATTATATATATATTATTTAAAAAAAAAAAAAACATTACAAAATATAATATTATTATTTTTAAATTTCTACACATACTTTTTACAAACTCATATCTAATAACTATTTAAAAATAATATTTAAGTTTAATTTATCGTTATCCAGAGAAAAAACGGAGATTAAGTGAAACACGATATTTATTATACATATTTTATACTAGACTATTATACCTACATATTAGACTCGCAGTTGTCGCGATCACATATTATCTTCCGATAACACATGGGTATTACAAACATTTTAGTAAAAAATTATATTATGTGATATTTTTTTTTTTTAGAAAGTATGTATGGAAATTATTTATTATTGTTTATGTATTTTGTGATGAATAATTAATTTTAGTAAAAAAAATAATAATTAATATTATATTATTCTACTGTGTAATATTTTTTTTTAAATAATTAATAATATAATATATGATATATAATACACGTTAAATTATTTTAAAATCATTGCCAACTTAATTTCAAATTGACTAAAATGGCTATAATCGAAATGGGTATCTGGGTGATTGGGTGAAACGGTATAAAGGTCGATTTTGGGCAAAACAGGCCGCATTCTTCCTGCCTAGGAAATGAAACCTATTGATTTTTCATATTATTAAGTATTTAAGTCTAATAATAAGTATATTTATACCTTAATTGCAACTTTTATGCTTGCTGCTATTGATTTGACTTGGGGGCGCCTGCATACTTTGATGCAATTCAAATAAAAAATGTGCTTGAATGCTGTCATTAATTTGAACAGCATTAACTTAAGAACTTTCATTGTGATTCGTTATAATCTGAAATAAAAATAATAATAATTAATAAATTAATTTAGCTATTTACTGAAAATCGTCGTCGACATGAAATAGATACTTAGGTCACTAGAATGGAAACTATTACAATTGAATTCAACGATAAACCATTGCATAGGCAGGTAACTATAAATTGAGCATACATAGTTTAAATAAATATTATAAAATATATTAACTGCAAGCACAGACACATGTCGGGTAATCGGGAGATAGAAAAATGCACTTCTCGTAAATCCGTCAACGTTATCTAAAATATCTGTTATTGAGCCGTGATATATTACACTCACATTAAAGAATAAACCTTTCCTCCTATATGATGGTGGTTTTGATGATGTAAATCGAATATAATTTTTTTCAACTGAACAAAGTATAAAAATATTAATGTCAAACCAGTGTCATTGGTTTTTTTGATGGTATATTTAAGTCATCCCCGCAAATCTTTACTTAGCTTCTTATAATCCATGCAATAAAATACGACACAGTATTATCGTTAGTGTTTGCACTTGTGCCAAATAAAACGCGTGACAGTTATACTAAGATTGGACAAGAAGTTTTGAATTTGGAAAAAATTTACAGCCACCAAGTATTATGGTTGATTTTGAACAGGCGCTGTTTGGCGTGATTGCAGACGTTTTCAATGACGTTCTAAATAAGGGGCTGCTTTTTTTCATTTTGGGCAATGTATAATGTATATGGAGAAAAATACAGTGAATCCCTGAAGTATGAGAAAAATATATTTCAAATTCTAACTTTGCCTAAAATGTAAAACAGTTAATGGTTTTAGCATTAAACTGATACCTGATGTCGAAGAAAACTTTGATGAGTAAATATGCCAAAGTTTTTTTTTAGAAAATGAAAAACTATATTGTTTCCGTTGACATACTACTTTGAAGATACATGGATGGGCAGACCAAATAGACGTAGAACTCGACGCCCACCTACATTTAGTTTAGAACTGTGGAATCAATACGACGAAACACTTGCAGATTTGCTAAAAACAAACAACTCCATCAAAGGTTGGCACAGAGCATTTTCGTCATTGTTTGATGCATCTCATCCAACTATATGTTGATTAATAGACAGAATAAAAAAAGAACAACGGTCAACGGAAATAAAAATCAATCAATAATACGAGGATAAGAAGAGATAGTTAAAATGAAAAAATATACGAATACAAATACATGAATTAAAAAAAATTAAATTATGATCATGCAAGTAATATCAACGAATATTTAATTGGAATTGCTCAGGGTTTAGTGTTTAAAGATATAAGGAATTAATTTTTTTATTTATTTTTTAATAGGTACAATATTTTACAAAGTATTTTATGTGCCTGTAATAACGTATACCAGTAGCATTAAAGCCCGTGTTTTACTTCTTATTAATAACAGGTTAGGACGATCGCAAAAATAACAATAACAATAAATATTATTTAGGTAGTCAAAACACCAAAATAGGACCAAACGGTAGTTATTTTGTACAATAGGTACTTAGAAATAACTGTTGTGGAAAACATAATCTTAGAATGGTTTAGTTTACAGAAATGATTTTAACAGAAGGAACTCTTCACTTTCATATTCGGTGGTTTAAATGGAAGTTTGTAGAAAAATATAATAGACTATACTGATCCAGTAACTTAGGATGGTAGGTATTAGGTACATATTGAAATATAATGATTCGTCAAAATCGAAATCGCTTCGTAAATAATGATCAAGCAATAACAATATTTACAAATTGTAATTCAGGAGACAATTTTTAAGTTACTAAGATAAAAACAATAAAAACTTGGATCCTTCGCTCTAATAGTAGAGGGAGTCCTGGTGTACAATAGACACTAACAATACTAACATAATGCATAATTAAAAATATTAATTGTAATACCATTACCTAGTATAATAATAGTAGGTACCTAGAATTAATGAAACTTATACCACAGAAGCAAAAACAAATTAAATAATAGTAATATAGTATATTTTAAAAAATAGCAATAATATCTAATTCAATTTATTCTATCTTTAGATCAACCAATAATAATTAAGAACTTGGTTTATACAAATTACAATAATATCTAGGATAGTGATACCAATGTAAATTAAACGGAGGTAGATATATATAACAAGCCAGGAAGTAGATGATAACGTATATTGTACACAAAAAAAAAGGGCTACGTATGATATATATGAACAGAATTAGTATAAATATATATTAATATTACTTACCCTTGAGACTAGACTCGTCTTGGTCAAAAACGAAATTGGATTTATCACATATAATACAATAATTAGATATTGTTTGTTAACACAAAATCCAGACGGGCGCTGCTGTGCGAATGCAAAGAACCGCGCAAAAAAGGCTGACCCTTATCGAACTGATTTACAGCCGTATATGAGAGAATAGGAGAACGGTCATCCCTTAAAGTCAACAGCAACCTGTGCGGCGACGGCGCGAAGGAAACAGCGCGATCTTGCAACTTGCGTCATCAAATCATCAGATCAGAACAGCGGGATTGGTACCGACAAATCCGGGCGTGTCGTCCCGCTTGATCGATTTAATTTTCCCACCGCTCAAAACAAGAAGAGTCGATCGTGAGCCCCCATCCCTCGAAAGTGTCAAAGACCTTTCTATGAAGTTATCCGTGGTGTATACTAATGTTGATAACTAGTAGCATTGCTAAAATAGGGTTGAATTTGAGTGTCATATCCCTCCATGACTTTTTTTATTCTTTCAGCACTGGTAATTACACAATTATATTCATGTGCTTATTTAACACTACTACATGAAGTATATTTTATAGAGATACCTAATACAAAAAAACCAAACTCCAACAAAGGTTAGATTCAAAAATAAACCACTGACAATACACATCATCGAATTTGTAGGTATAATGTATATTACCAACATCAAGATAATCGTAGTTATTTTTGAGAGTTATATGACTTATAGAGCTTAATAATTACAAAAAAAAATGTTATGAGGTTATCGGTAAAATACACAAAAAACTTACCCCATTCCTGACAAAAACGTTACAATATTACGCCACTGAATAGGAGACCAACCTAACAACATAAAAGAGCGTTTATTGTGTTATTGAATGCATAGGTCAGTTTATAATTAATTAATATCTCTATTTAAATAATTATTTATTAGTTTTCAAATTTATTATTTACCTAATGTCACGATTAATACAAAAATATTTATAATAATATTAAGATATATATTAATGTTTTTCATGCGTGTACTATATAATCGAAAGCTAAATTCTACAATAATTATTGTTATACGTATGCCAGTCATCTAAAACAGCCTAAATTATTGCAAAATGTTTTTATGCCATTCGTAATGTTATATACACAGCTTTCATCAAGTAGTATAATGCCAATGGGAACTGGATTTTACAGATACCAAACTAATTAATTCCCAATTAATTTAAATAGATAGGTATTATAATAGCCGAACTAGGTACCAAATTAATACTAGTTGGTAGATATACTATGGTTTTATTCCAATTAATTCAAATTTAACACATCCATTATAATGACTGTCTCAATATCTATTGCACATCAAAGCATTAGCGATTTTACTATAGAGAATTACTGAAAATACTTTGGACCTCTCTAAAAGTATCAACTAGATCCAATTTATTTTTATAAACTCCGTCTGAAATTGAAAATCTAGGCATTTGTACTAGTCAAAAGACAGAAAGAAAAAATAACTTATTATAAAACCAATACATTTAATCTTTACTTTCTGGAGGTTCACGCAAGTAGTCTGTAAAATAAAACAGTGACTAATAGCTTCCTTTGCTTAGCAATTTGAATTACCCCAAATATAAAGGCAAGTTAATTTTACAACAAAGAAAATAGATATCTTGAGTTGAACAGGTAGTTTAGCACCATAACATGCTTATTTACTAGCGGTAGCATAGAAGTTGTTTCCATAGAAATAGTACACTTACACTTATAATACTTTTTCTTTTTGGTTTTTATTAGTTTAAAATAAGCATCAACCTAATGATAAAATTTGATAGCTAATAAACCTAGCTAATAACATATAATCAATTACTAATTAGTAACTATGGTAAATTAATAATATTAGGTTTATAATTCTACTTCTGTGCATTAATTTATTTTCATTCATATTTAATTTACTCGGTTAGCTCATTAATTTGTTTGGTAAATGTTATCATCAAAAACTTATTGTTTTGAAAATTATGAATGATTCATCGATAGAAACATTTTTTCTAACAATTATAATAAAATTAGATCATTAGATGGTATTTTCAATTAACAGTGTATAAATAAATCATTATAAGTATTTAGTTTACTAACTGCTATTGTCTGGTAAAATTGTTTAATATTAGTGTTTTATTATAATAAAATAATAATTAATAAGGGCAATAAAAAATAATAACTATAACATACATAAAAAGGAATGAAAATGAAAAAGCACAAGTTGTTTACATGTAAAATTGTATTTTTATTGATTGGCCATTAATATTAATACTTATTAGTTATTAGTTATAAATTACGAATAAATACATTTATACTGATAATTTTTCAGAACACATTTTAAGTGCTAAAGAGGGCGTTATTTCTACAGCTGTTGTCTGTCTTACTGACACACTTACAAAAAATGCAGTAAACATTTTTGTAGTTAATTTAAATATTTGAGTAAGATGAGTTATGAGGTTAGCCTCCCCCATTTTCATAAAAATTATCCGAACCTGTGCAAATATTTAGCAAAAAATTTTAAATACATTTTTAGAATTTGCAAATAAAAATTGTAATATTAATATATATTATTGTAATTTGTTCTTGTGGCAATCGCGTATTATGTATAATAAAGTATATAAATAATATTAGTTAACAAATGACAACAATTTTTATTTAATTGACATCAATACCTATCTTCACACTATTATAAAACTAATATTATTTGAAAAGAATCATAGATTTATAATGTTTATTTGCAGAAATTGATGATGAATAATATTATGTATATTACATTTAAATGTTTTACAAATAATTACCTATTTAGCTTTTGAATATTTATAAGTACTTAGTATATAGGTACATGGGATTCAATTATACCTACTGGGCCAATAGTCTATGTCTATTCACCAAGTCAAAACTGAAAACACTGAAAGCCAATAATCCGTTTATGCTTGGGATATTGCATACATAAGTAAAGTAACTGTGTTGTGAACTTATATACCTATGAACCGTGCAATATGCGCATTGTGCTTAATTACTTCTATTTTAAGTTTATAGTGAAACTGAATATGTATAAACAGTTACACAGTTAAAAATAACTTTTACAACATTTAAAAAATTTTAGCTTCACTTCATATAACATCAATTTCTAATAAACAATTTTTATTCATCTATTTTTATTAATAATCTTAATTAGAATTTAACTAACTGTTTTTTCTTTATTAATGTCAAATAAAATTTTATTTTTATATTATATCAGTTAGCTATAACTTATAACAATATTGTTATAAAAATTTAAATCATTTTTATGGGTATCTTGTTAATTTTTTTTTAATATTAATTTTTTAATTAAAATAATTACTAATTTATTTTATTAATTTAATCAAATAAGTATTTTTTATTTTTTAATCACACTTATTAATTTTTTTCAATAATTATGTTATTACTTATCATCTTTTTGAGAAAATGTTATTGGTTATTTCTAAATTTTATATTTTTATTAATTATTACTAACAATGATTTTATGATCATTTTTGAATAATATATTTTATTAATAATTTATATAAAGAATTTTTATTTATTCCTTTTATTCAGTTAATATCATTTAAGAATAATATCAATGTAATTGACCGTTTTAATTAATTATTTTACTTATATTTGTATTATTAGTATGTGGTAATAATTAATATAAATTATTTTTAGAATCTTAGAAAATGTAGAAATTGAAATATTTTTGATACATATTGAAATTGTTTTGGTTCGGATAGGACAAAGTGGGACGGGTGGGGAAGGGGCTGCATGAAGTTGGTCGACCAAACCTAATTATTAATTTGTGTCTATAGTTGCAAAAGATTTGAAAATTCTGAAATTAAATTTGCAATTAATTGCAAGTAATTCATAACCACAGAAATAAAAACTATCATAAAAACTTAAATTTAGGAACATTGTTCTGTTATCTTGTTGAATTTTAACAATATTTTAAATTAGAACTGCTGTATGAATAATTTACTATAGTATGAGTTAGTAAGACAGAAAAAACAAATGCTGGTACAAAAACCTATTAAATAACTAACATAGATAATGTCTCAGCCTATAGGGAGTACAATCAATATTCTAAGTAGTGAGATGGAGGGTTTGAATAATTGAATAAGACACTTTATAATAAATATAAATATATTTTTTTATTATAGGGTTGCTATTGGTTATACAATTTAGTATGGATGAATAAAAAATTAGCAATTTGTTATTAGGTACCAATTTTAAAATTGTTTCACCTTTACAAATTAAAAAATGCAAAAAAATATAATTTTAATCCGTTATTTTATATGATTGTGTTAAAAATCTTAAATGGAGAATAAGATAGAATAAAACCATGCAAAGTTTTGAACATGACTATAGCCGGATGTTAAATGACGAATTAAATACAAATTTTGAATTATACTTTTGATGGGCAAAAAAGTGCATAGGGATCAGCTAGTTTTATATATATAGAATATAAACATACATTGAATATTAATATATATATAATTTATAATAATACCTTTAACCATAAATTCAATTTAAATACACAGGGCCATCTATGAGTTCAGGTATCATACTAGAAACATGAAATTGCATGCTACAAATGTACCAGTTGTTTTATTTTCACATTAGTTTGTATTGACACTATAAATAGTGAATATAGTCTTATAGTCTATGTTTTTCTCTATCTAGTAAAAAAAAGTTTAAAAATATAGATAAAAAATGTTCAGATAATATGAAATTAAAAACAACAGATTAATAAATAGAAAATAAAATCATTCAAATGTAGATAATTGCTTTACAGCTATCATTAGCTGTGAATAATTATTGTCACCAACGCTATTTCTTAGCAATAAACTATAGATGATTTTCAGCTCATCTTCTTTATCAGCTAACCATCTAAAGAAATACAATTAATTTTGAATTATTATCAAATAATTGATTTTAAAACCAATAGTTTTTCTCATATTAACATATATCATCATAACATACTTCTAAACAATATACATAATAATTTAATAATTAATAACGGGGTAACTTACTTTACTTCCTTTACTGATGATTTATCCAAGGCTAACTGGATCATACATTTTAAGAGTTTAAGCACATTTTCTTCCAAAATTAATAAAAAATGTAGTTTTCTCATTTCAAAGTGTAAGTCATCTTCAATAGTTAACTCCTCAGTTTGATCAGTATTATATGAATATTTCATTGTGTCTTTATTTTCCGAAAACATTTGAAACACAGCACCACATTTTTTCAATGTTTCTATAATGGACCTGACATATTTGAGATTCAATAAACCTAGGTGATAAATTAATGATAATTACTTAATAGGTTACTGTTTATTGAACAAACATATTACATACCTATAGTTCCATCAATTAAGTGCATATCTAATGTTATCATTTTTATGAGAACCTCAAAAGCTTCCAATGGACGCTGTATTTTAAAAAAGATTTCAAATGAAATATTACAGTAAGACTTAATTTGAATGAAAACAGGATGCAACTCTGGTGACTTTTCAGTAATACATTGTCTAGTAATAAAAAATAAACTTGTTTAAAATAAGTTCATACAATATTACAATAAAAAAATGTATTATATATTTTACGATACTATTGTAAATATGACAGTTCACAGTGTGTCAAGGTAAAATGGCTATTGACATTTTTTACTTACCCTAAACGATCAGAAGATAAAGACGCTAGACCAAAGTGAATATAAGCGGCTTGATACTCATATACAAATTTATTGGGAGATTCATTTTCCAAATCACAATATTTCAAAGCTTCCATGAATAAATTGATACATTCTCTATAATTATTAGAATTACACTAAATGACAATAAAAAAAAAGATTTTGATTAAAAAATATGTTATTATGAATCCTAAAATTGTATACATACTCTGCATATGGCTAAATATTCATTTACAGCCGCATGGAACAGGGCTGAAGATAGCTTAAAGTAAACCATATCCCACTGTTGTGAATTAGAACTGCGGTCACCTATCTCTAACAATCTTTTCTTGTAAGCATTTCCAGCCTTATATTTCATACAATAATATATATATATATATTTATATAAATATAATCAACTAAAATGTTATCATAAAATTATGAATCCTAACCTTGAAATTTATAATCTCTTTTTTTATACAAGTATTGATAGGAACTATATATTTTGTTGAATAATGTGCTATGTAGCCGTACAAAATTTCCAAGTTTGAATTTATCAGGGCAAAATTATCCTTGTCATCAACTGTTTTAAATATTTGACTTCCCAATGTACAACAAGTCTTAGACTTTTTTGTAAGCCATTTTAACTTTAAAGGACTTAAAGGAATATTATTGCTTATAGCCACTATATAAAAACATAAAATTAAATAACGTTTTAAACATCACCAAATAAAACATTTGTTTTATGCATTTTAATTATACATCAACTTACTTAATATCTCTTCAATGTAAATTTTAATGTATTCATTGTAAACATAACCTATCTGTTTACTTAGATTATTTTTATTATTAATATTTGTTTCTAATGCCAAAGCACGTGAATAACAATGTTCTGCTGCGTTCAATATGTTTTCTTTTGAACAATTGAGGTTTGTTGGTATTAAATTTAAATCTATAGTAAATTAAATATTATACACTTTAAGTAATGACTAACATCAAATCATCAAATATTATTTTAATACCTTTATTACTATGATTAGAACTATTTAGCAATGCTTTTCTTAGTTCGAAATCATATTTTTCATCAGTTTCAAATTCGGTTGAGTACTGTTCTATTTTATTCCAATATTTAAAAATAAAAATACAACAATTGCCACAATGGTCTAATATAGGTCCGAATAAATGATTGAAATCAGTTTTGGTAACACATAGTTGACATTCAAGTGAACGGCGGAAACATTTTAAAGCTATTCCAAAACTAAAGAAAAAAATATGTTTATCAATTAAAAATTTCAAATATTTTTTACTTATCTTACTTTTTTGATGTAAGATATTTTTCACCAAATTTAAAATATGTATCAGAAGCTTTTTTATAGAGGATCAGTCTGAGAATATTTTCCCAACTAACATCCTCAGCATCGAGACGATTATGCCATCTTGGCATATTATTTTTTATAACCATTTCAGAATCAAGATACGGCATATGTATAGTCTTGCGTTTGGAAAACAATGTTCGTCCCACCTTTTCAAAATAAATTTGAAATTTTTTTATAAATTAATTATTTGATACATACCATAATATCTTTATTGTTCTCAAAATATTGTAAACAACTCAAACTGCTTCCAATATGGTATAATGCCTTATAATAACATTCTTCTATAGTTGTTACTAAAGACTTTGATGTAGGATACTCTGGTACTAAAATAATATTGTATGTAAAACATGAATTGTCTTCAAAAATAAAAATAAATAGTAAAATAACAAACATTTACTTAAAGATACATTTTTTTTCTTATGTGATACACATAAATTTTGTATGTCAACAGAATAGGTCCCATAATCGAGCTGAGTTGATGAAATGACAAAATCTTCATGACAAGTAGCAGAGTCGTCGTTTACATCAGTTGAATCCATTATTACAGTGGTTGATGGATTATTATAAATTGAAATGTACACATCAGATAACATGTAATTGATAGATGCAACAATCTGAAAGTTAAGAAATAATATTTGTCATTACAATTGTAACAAACACTACAAGTCAAATTACTAGTGGATATTTAGTTTTATCCAACAATTGTAGACAATTGTTTAGTAAAAGTTGAATAGTAACTGGATTATACAATTTTCCATATTCTAGATTATGTTTTAATTTACAACAAAATTACCACTGGAACCGTAAAAGGATTCAAGCTATCAGTTAATGATTCAGAACACAATATTGTCAAATCATACAGTTTTACCACATCATCATTTTTTCCTGTAATTTAATGGACAAAATTTATAATAAAATATAGTTTAATATACTATTCTGATAAAAGATTAATTAACCAGATTTTACCTTTAAATAACCAGTAAGTATGTCCAACACTATTAGTATTTGATTTTAAAAATGATAATGTATTTTGCATAACATCAATAACATTATTTGGTGAAAATGTTGAGTTATTCAACAATGGTAAATCTTTAGTCTTTATTAACTCATACTTTTGGACAATGCCATTTATATGATAACATAATTCAGTTTCAGGAATATCACACATTAAATTATCTAGCCAATATTCAATCCCAGTTAACATACTAAGAGGTTTTGACATGTCTCTAAAATTAACAAAATAATAATGTATTCTCTTATTCAATAAAAATCAAATTATAATAATATATTAGAAAATAAATGTCAAACCTTAATCTTGAACTTAATGACGAATTATTGCTACTCCCAAAAATTGGTAGATCTGTACCTATTAGCATTTGCATGTTTTCAATGTCCCACAAAAAATTTCGGTTAAATAATTTATGTACTTGAGGACCGTCTGGAAATACTTCTTCTAGTGAAATTGTTGGTAGAGTAGAATCTAACTGTACATATTTTACACAGAAATTACTATATTAAGTATTTAATTGAAATATAATATTGATATTTCTAAACTTACCGAAGAAGTTTCATCACAAAAATTTTTATTTTTTATTTTTTCTTTATGAGAATCTAATGCAATAGTATGGTGCAAATATTTAGACACCAAATCTTTACGTAGAATAGCTCTAAGAGAGTTCTTTTTATAAGTGATACATTTCGCCTAATATTTGAGAATAAAAATACAAAACATTAGATTCAATAAGACAAAATTTATAATTTACTAATTTAAAACTCTTGTTATCCAACAAAACTTGTATTCTTAACAGAATTTTCTGAATTAATGTTGTAAAAAATTTGATGTTCTTAGAAATCATTTAATTACATATTAAAAATATAAATATATTATAATAACCTATGTTTTGTCGTTATATAAGTGTTTTTTTTTTACAAAAGAGTTAGTTGGCTGCTTTTACTAGGAAGTCTTAATATTTTAAGTACCTTTGTACCCTAATATACTTAAAAGAGATTGAAAATTTGATATATGAGACCTAATAATAAATAAAAAATAGTATCAACTTAAAAGGTATATTTATTATATTATATCTGCTACGGTAAATAATGATGTTATATCGGAAAATAACAATATTTACCCGGTTATTAACGTTATTTATCAACAAATGTGGGAATTATTGTTATTTTCTAGTAAACAATGTTAAGAACCGTATGATATGGTAAATGTTGATTATAAAATCATGTCTAACGAGCAATAATAATTAGGTGATCGCTAAACTAATTGTGGTACTAATTAAATATAACCAAATCACTGATGAAGACTAAATTATAGATGAACTCACAGAGAAAAATTTAGAACTTGGTAGATACTTATAAAATAAATATTCGACGAATAAGACTAAAATATAAATATTTTTTTAGATGATCGTCAAGAAAATATTTATAATGCTTGTAAAAAGTCAAAAAAAATGTTATCAAAACAAGTAGAGAAAACAATAAAACTTTTAAAAAAAATTCCACAGCTTGAAATAAGCACAACTGTACGTGTAACTATACCGGACGTTGATGGAGCTTGTGGTTCTCCACGAAATATACTAGCAGTTGTCACCCAAATTATACAAACTCTGTAGGTTAATTCTTAATGAAAAAATGTATCATTAAAATTTAAAAGTAATTAATATTATAGGTACGGAACATGGTGTTCTTTAGTACAATTGCACATGGCAAGAAATAGCTGCATGCGAAAAGACATTTTTAGACATGGACAATGTGATCAAATTCACAGTTGATACCCAGAAAAGCAGCTAGTAATAGTTCAGTTGTGTACTCTCAAGGGTACCAGCGTTTCCATTGGAAGATTACAACAATGAATGTTGTGCATGTCATGGGAATGAAAAGTTATGTAACAGTAAATGTCATGGCAATACAACATGTAAAAATAAATATATTTAATAATAATGTATTTTTTGTTTTTTTAAGAATACCTAGCCACCTAGGTACACAGTTTTTCAAATTTTAATATTTCAGACTCACTTGCATATCTGGTCTAGAACATCAATTACCTGTATATTTGTTAATTAACGTGATTCTCTAGTTTTTAATGATAATTACCTATGTATTTGATCGATAATGTTAATAACTGGCGAATAAAGTTAATTTCCATTTAACGTCATTTACCGTAACATATCTATGAATTTCTATATTTATAAGGCTAAATACTATGTAAATATTTGTAGATTGTGATAATGACTAACGCCTAAAAAACAACTAAAATAATTGTAAATTTATATTTCCGTATTATTTTTATATAGCAGAATGAATCTGATAATAAATGGCTGTTACTATTATAATTTTTAGATCAGATTTTTACAGTTTTATTGCATAAGCATATTTGAGCAAAAATATTTATCAGGTAAAATTGAATATTTGATATTATTAAGCTCAACATTGGTTCTCTTCATTCTTAATTTAAAAATTAAATAAAGCAGAAATACACCAATAGTTTCAAATCCTTTCATACGCGATAATCTTTGTATTTAAAAATTGCAATTTATTTTTAGCTAAATATCATTAAGAAAAATAAATCTATACATAACATAATAATTATAAATAAATGTTCAATGTGAAAATAATTAATTTTTATTGATCAATAAATTACTATTTTGGGCAACTTTCATACAAGATTAAAAATGCATAACTATGGTAATGTTAAAACCTGTTTATTTAAAATTTAAAAATAATTAAATAATTACTGTAAGGCTCTAAGTTATACCATATATATTTATTATTTGGATAATTTTCCTTCTTAGATTAAATGTAGATGTAACGTAATTTAAATTTGAGTTGGTGTACATATTTAATTTTCCAATTTTTTATTAATGGCCTTTTTTTAGATTAAAAAAAAATATTAAGAAAAAACAGTATTCACTGCAGTTGTATAAGATCAATATATTATAATTAAATTATTTGAATTTTTTTTATGTTTCATTTTAATATAATATAATATATTATATATTGTATCTATTAATATTTTTTATGTTTTAGTCTTTAGTGCATATAATAAATTAATAATTATATTAATATTATTATAATCATATGTTTACATACTTATGTATTTAATATGATTATATCATGATGATGAATCAAAGAGCTTTCATTGGAAAGTCTCTTAATTCTATCACTTTATGCAACTTTATCTAATATTTCATATTTGTTGTTGGGTTACTATGTAACACATGGAATACATATAAATTATATGAAAACGCCAAAAATAATCATAAAAAAATCTGTTTTTACTTACTATACTATCAGAAGACCCAACAATATTGTTGTAAAAGAATTTTTTTAACCAGCTCCATTGATTGTTTGTTTCTACAAACAAGTATTTTTGAACATCAAATTCATCTAATAGTAATGTCTCATCAATTCTGTGCACCATTATGCTCACCTATAAAATACTCTGAATGATTTAGTTCTCAAGACAATATAATGAAATGAAAATGACTGAGTTATTATTATGATTAAATAAAATTTAAATACCTAATGTAGATTTATTTATATGTACATTAGACAAATATTTACAAATGTATTAATAAAATAATTTTGCATAACAAAATATAAATGTCTTTCTATATCATATATTTAAATGTATATATGAAAAATTTAATATTTACTCACAGATTTTTTATTATATGGTATCTTACACAGGTTCCTAATATTTTCTGCATCTGATATGATGTCCACTTTACCAATGCATTCATGAAACATATTAGCCATTTGAAAACTAAACAACATAAACAATATTTATTAATGTTTTGATATTTGTGAAGATTAATATTTCATATAGCTTTTACCTAGAAAAAACACGAAAATCACTAGACGTCATATATCGCATGCCATATGATTCTTCTTCTTCACATAACCAATTTGATGGCGCCAAATTTAGATTAGTGTGAAGTTTATTGCGTTTATAATTGGGTGTTTGAACTGTTGAAAACTTTAGTACAGATTTAGATTTAAATTTACCATGTTCATCATTTAAGGAACTATGCTGGGTATTTTGAATGTCCTAAAATTAAGACACAAATAACCAACTAAAATTTAATAGTTAGGTACTCTTAAGATTAGCAGAATTTTAAAATGACAATTATATTGAATGTACCAATAAAATGACAAACAAACATAGCTGCATTGGAACGATTATTAAGAAACACATAAACAAATAGGATCAAGGCATTCGTTTAATAACTTGACTCTATCAATCAAACATATTTGTAAATCCTAAAACAATATATCAACTCACCATAATGATTGAAGTTAAGTTCCAAAATGGATAGCAGACAAATAGGCTAGCACACAGCAGTGGTCTGCATTCATTGACAAGTGATTTTCTGTAGAATTGTTTCACACTTCTGAAATAAATAATAGGTACTATGGCTATAGCAATCACGCGAAAAGCGAATAAATATACAAAATTACGAAAATGAACGATTGACGAACAGAGGATGCGAGAAAAAATTACTGTTTAATACCACACACTGTACGCAACTGAAATTTCAACAGTTGTAGAAGTAATTTAGGTACACATAGTAATAAAGTATGGGCATTTAATATTAAACATTATAATGAATAATGATATTATACCTAGTATTTAATAAATAATAATATAGTGTGGTAGATAATAATAAAATATTTGTTGACCCGCGTCATGACTCACGACTCACGAGTGCCGGAGTACCTAACCACGTCTATCAGTCATCAGTGTCAAATTACTTATCAGATAATGATAATCGAGTAAACAACCATAATTTTACCACAAATCATGATTAAAGATGTCACGGATATAATGGCCTGGAAACAAACAGCTTATCAGTCATGGCCCCGAATGGATGTTCAAGAGCAAAACATAAGATATAATATGATTATTATATTATGTAATGTGTAGATCTTTAATCGCGTTCAAGACGCATGTGTATTGCCCAGAGGGTCGTTACTCATAATGGTTGTAGAGAGTCAACGACGCGAAATGTATAAAACACAGACTAAGATACAAAAAATATGATTCCAAATTAAACCACCGGCAGCGCTGAAAATATTCATTGCCCAGTGTTGATGATAACAGAAGAACCTCTTAGCGGGTGGTCCTGGTCCATCTCTATCACTCCAGCGTCATCCTACCATTTCGTTTACAGTTCGTTGTACTTAGCCCGTAGCTTTTACTCATGTAACACCAATCAATAAGTGAATAAAACTGTTTTCATCGTCAGCTTGCCAAAAGCTGATAATGCCGAGACGGTGATGGTGTTGGCATTTGCAGACACTCATGTCATATTGTCATCATCACGTAGTCATGTTATACTCATTGATATTAAATATCATAATAAATTATTTTAAGTTTTAAAATTGAGTTTGTTAAATATCAAAGTTATCCGCCATTGCTGCCGCCGCGTCGCTGCCTTTAAGCAATGATTTGGTTAGGTGGGCGGTGGCTTGCATTACTTTGTAGTAAGGACCTACCCACCACACACTGCCTAGCAAGTACCCATCGACAACGACTATCACTAACCTTCTCCATCTGATGAGGTGTTAATATCGTCAATAATCATATTCAATTATAGACAGTTCGATCTTTCTAGAAACATAGGTCGATCCTTATAAAAATTTATTTTACCATTATCGGTCGATCGCGTGATAAACAATCGGACAATTTTTTTTTTACTTTTTCTCGTGTATTATTAAAATATTACATTATTATAATTATGAAGAAAACTCAAGAAACAATAAATATTTATTCTATTTCAAATGTAGCTCACTTTTTTGAAAAAGTCGGCGACCCCTGCTATTATAGTAGGTAGATAGGTACCTTTATATTGTTAAAATGCGCGATGCGCGAACGACCAACCAACTTTATTACCTGTAGTACAAATGATGCGCAAATGACAAACTCCGGTTATAGCGGTTCAACAAAGGGCGTTCGCTGGTTAGTCGTTAGATGGTCGTAGGAAGTGTTTTGGTGACCGTGGGGGTGCATGATACCCACTAGATTGAACTAATAAGGGAACATTTCTACTTTAGCGGGCACCCTTTTTTTTGCAATTTTTTGGGCGGACTTAGACATCTTTTGGCTGAAAAAAACGTTAGTGAAATCAGAATTTGGCGCACGAAGATAGTTTCGTAGTTATAACTAATTGAAGTTTTAACATAATATAATAGTCCTTAAATACCTATAATGCCGAAATGTGTGGTGTTCAATGATGGCGCAATGGAAACAACGTATTTACATTAGCTTAGTACCTAGAGTTCGATACCCGACCCACCCGAAATATTGTTTGCACTTTTTTTTTAAGATTTTACAATTGTAATGATATTTGTTATTAACATATTTTCTTTTTTTAAAACAGAGCTAACAGTTAAATAACAAATTTATCAAGTTTAGTGGCTCCCTTCGCCTACCGGCTCCGGTCGCCTAACTCGAGGTCCGGAGTTGGGCTAAAATAGCTAACCTAACCGGTGGAGGGGGTTGGCGACCCCTACGGGGTCGCGGGGGGGGAGAGCATCCCTGCCCTTCGGGCAGACGGGTAACCTAACTTAACCGCCCTTATCCCTTAACTTAACCTAACCGGTCACACTGAGTAATGAGTTTAATGTTTAATCAGTTTGTTGAATCAGTGTAAACAGAATCAGCAACTCACAATTTAAATGACTCGGTAACTAGTGTTTTCACACTAGTCCCGTGATAAGAAACCATCTAACCACACTGTTATAACTAACGATTAGGTACTATTGATACAATGGAAAAAAGTGCAAAATTTTTTTCCTCGACAATCAGGTTTAAACTCGGGTCATTCACCATGACGAAGTCATCACAATACCACTGGGTCACGATGGCTCGTTCGACTTCGGTGAATTTTCTAAGTTATTTAAAACATAATACACTTAACTTTGGAGGGTTATAACTTCGAAACTATGTCCAAGCCCCAAATTCTGACTCCGTCATCGTTTTCAGCGTATTTAACTACATAGGTTTCAAAAAAAAAAAAAATTGCAAAAAAAAGGGTGCCCGGTAAAGTAGAAATATACCTTCATAAATATTCATACTAGTAATAATAACCAAGTATTAATTCAGTAACGTTCATAAACTTATCTAAAATATTATAAAAGCTAAAATATATGTGTTAATCTATAGGATAGATAAACTATCTATAATATTAAAATAATATACCTATTAAATATTGTGTTAAGTATCTAGAATTAGTTTGAATTTTTCATTGTTCATTTCTTGTACTTTCTAAAAAATCCAACCAATTCGAAAATTTAAAATAGTAGTAAGTGGGAGGTGGGTCCTTAGAGTGGTGGCCACCGCTGTTACTCCGCCACGTCCCACCGAGTCAACACCACCGTTACCACAACCACTCCATTAATATCATCACCGCCTCCTCTACCGACAATAACACCACCTGCCTTTCATTAAATTTGTAAACCAATAATATAAACTAAATAAGGTTTACATTGTAGGTGGAACTAACGGGGTGGATATTTTGGAATATATGGGTCGTTAATTATTATTATGTAATTTTTCTGAATACAAATTATCACCTTTGCTTTTATATTATTTATTATAAATAAATTATTATATTATTTTCATGGGTATTATTTTCACGGGTATTTTTTTCTAGGGTATTTTTCATACCGGGTATTTTTTCCAATTACCATTCGACTCACCCTAATAAACATCTGCAGTTCATGCTTTTTTAAAATTGAGAAAAATTGAATTTCAATGTACCATATGTATTTATATATTAGTAGGTAGCTAAATTAAAAAAAAAAAAAAGCGGGTAAGTGGGTATCGCTCTGCTGTACCTCTGACTAGGGTAGGTTAAATTTGCATGCAATGATAGGTATCATTGTACCTATACCAAAATGATTCTGAACGGAGACGGTTTATCTGTCTAGGATATATTATAGATTATTAAAAATTTTCAAATCTTAGATTTAGAAAGAAAATTGTTTATGAATTTCTAGCTTAAAATAATTTGCGAATTTTCGTGATTTTTAGGTATGTTGTCAAAACTAAAATTTAAATGCTTGTTAAAAAAAATGTGACTATGCATTCCTTTTATTTTTCAACTGCTTTTGTAAAAATATTTTAGGAACCTTGTATTAAATTTTCAAATGTTAGATATAAAAGGAAAATTTTTTATGAATTTCTATGATAAAATAATTTACGAATTTTTGCGATTTTTACGTATATTGTCAAAATTAAAATTTGAACGCATGTAAAAAAAAAAATGTTGGCTATATATTTCTTTTATTTATCAACTGCTGTTGTTACAATGTGTTAGGAGCCTTGTATTAAATTCTCAAATCTTAGAATTAAAAAGAAAAACTTTTATGAATTTCGATCAAGATAATTTGCGAATTGCCATAATTTTTACGTATGAAGTCAATATTTGAACATCAAATGCTATTAAAAAAAAATTGTGCCTATGTATTTTTATAATTTTTTAATCACTATAAGGATAACTTATGAGGAACTTTGTATTAAATTTTCAAGTATTTTGATAGGGCCAAAAAAATTTTATCGACACTTCCAAAAAAAATGTTCAGAAAAATTGAAAATTTCAGTTGTCTATAAATATCTCAATAAAAGTCAAAATATTTTGAAAATTAAATCATGTAAAGAAAATGACAATCTAAATAACTGGTAAAATTATCAAGTATCTAAGACATATACTTTTTGAATAATAACAAATAGTAAAAATCATTTGAGGATAAATCGTTATTGTTATGCTATTTCGTAAAAATTTAAAATTCAAACGCACTTAAAATTTTCCCTATAATGATGTTTCGAGTTTTCTCTATAGCTACCTGAAGTAAAACTAATAGAAAACTTAGTGTTGTATTTTTAATCCTTAGTTATAAACACAAAATTTTTTATGATTTTTCAGCTTCAAAATTACTTGCAAATTTTCGCATTTTCGACAGATTTCGTAAAAATTTGAACTATAAACGCTTATAAAAAAAATCGTGACTTAGGATTTTTAATTTTTTTTAGCTACAATAAGAACAACTCATAAGGAACCTTGTATTAAATTTTCTAGTTTTTTTGGTCGTCCAACATTTTTTTACCGGCACTTTAAAAAAAAAAATTCTCAAAAAAATGGAAAATTTCAGTGGCCTATGAATAACTCTAAAAAAAGTCAAAAATTTGTGAAAATTTGACTGTATATAGCTAACATAAACATTTGGTGAAAATTTCAAGTATTTACAGTGATTAGTTTTTGATTTACAACCATATAAAAAAATCAATTCGGTCGAAAACTGGTTTTGCGTAAAAATTCCAGTTTTTCTGTCATTTTTTTTTTGTTATTATCGATTTTTTTGAAAACTGTTGGAAAATGTTTACTTTTGACCTTTATAATGCACCAAGGATAACCCTCATAAAGTTAGCAGCACAACTATGACAGAAACTCTTGTTGGATCAATCACAGAATTTGTTGGACATAATTTTCGAAGGTAGAGCTTTCGACACTTTTGTGCTGACAAATATACTACCGCAGCACAACTTTATGTCAGCAAAGTTTCACCCCTATAAAAAATGTCAAGCATGATTTGTTGGACATTGTTGGACCAATCTGACAATTTTTTGGACATTATTTTCGCAAGGAGAGCTTTTTTCAATGTTGTGCTGCCAACAGCACAACTTTATGTTAGCAAAGTTTCACCCCTATAAAAAACGTTAAGCGTGATTTGTTGGACATTGTTGGACCTATCTGACTGTTTGTGTTTTGAATATTCAAAGCTTAAGAATATCTCTTACTATTAGTTCAATAGGTAGCATAATTTAATCTGCTGAATTCCAACAGAATACGTAGAATACATTATATTTACGTTTAATTTAAACTAACTTTCATTGTAATGCAATTAAAAATGTATGATACTTTGTTTAATATTTAAGTTAAGTTTTGTTTTAAATAGTCTATTTAGTTTTTGTTTAAATGTTTAATTTCGTCCAGGGTACATATATCATACTAAACCTAATAAATCAGCTTATTGTCAAAATTCAAACTTTGAATGCTTGTAAAAAAAAATTGTGACAATGAATTTATTTTATTTTTCAACTTTTATAGTTAAAATATGTTAGAAGCCTTGTATTAAATTTTCAAGCTTTTCTACCGAACAAATAAATTTTTATCGATTTTTATAGAAAAAAAAACTAAAAAGTTGAAAAATTAAAATGTCAGTAAACAGCTCAAAACAAATCTAAATATTTTGCAAATGTTATCAAATATATAAAATGCCTATGTAAACATTCAGTGAAAATTTCAAGTATCTGCAGTCATTTGTTTTAGAGTTACACCAAAATTTCATGTATCTATGGTCATTCGTTTTAAAGTTACATCAAAAACCAAAATCGATTTTGTCGAAAAATGAGTGTGCGTAAAATTTCCCGTTTTTCCCTTAATTTTTAGTTTGTTTTTCTCGATTATTTAGAAAAGTATTAAGAATTTTTTACTTTTTACCCCCCAAAATACCAACTAGATTCACTTTCTGATCGAACGAGGTACTGAAGTCAAAAATCGAAGCATTTTTACTGCCCCAAAACGTGATGATAGACACAAAAAAAAACATCATGGTAAAATCAATACATTCATCGCTCCGCTCAGAATCTAAAATCTAAATTGAATTAAAAAATATGTCTTACTTCATTAAAAAAACTACTTTTTTTATTTAAATTTAAATTTTGAAGTAAACTTCATTATTTCATTAATATTCTTTATATAAACTTAGATTTTGTTTCTTCAATTGCTATTTTTTAATGAAATTATATTTTATAATTCACTTAGATATTTTTATTCAGATTAATTTTTTTTATCAATTGTAAAATACGCCAAAAATAATAATTATTAACATTATGAAAAGTTAAAACTAGTCGGGGTGAGTTATTGTTTCATATATATCTATATATATCTCCGCTTTAAAAAGTTCATTAAAAATCATGGTTTTATTTTTTTTTTTATTTTAGCTAAGGAATATCAGTAATTTCCTTTTTATTTAAAATTTTTTCGATCTTCAGTTTTTAAACATTTTATCTGTAAAAAAATTTTTTTTTTTATCATCCCCTTCGTTTTATTTTTCGATTTCCAAGCTTTCTGGTGATTTACAAATTCAGGGAATGAATTTACAATTATTTACAATGGATTTATAATTGTTTACAATTTGTTCGGAGATGATAGATCAAAGTAGGGGGGCCAACTTCATGTAACGCGTTTACAGTCACTTCACCAAATTGTTTATTATAAATGTATAAAAATAAATTACTCAGCTGACAATCTGCAAGTAGCCGCCTCCGCCACGTGCTATCTTAATTTATCTGACAACGACTGCACCTGCCACCTATTATAATTGCTATATATTAGAGATGTTACGAACTGTTCGATTTTCGAACCGAACCGAACCAAACACTTAGAGGAACTGGAAATTCCAAATAATCGAACCAAACCAAATATCTAATAGTTCCGTTCGATAATCGAACCAGAAAAATAAAAATAAAAGTCGATGGAGTAACGGCTAAAATTATAAATTATTATTAAATAATTAATAGATTAATATATATTAGTTGTTTAATGTTTGCTTGTTTTAAATATTGATGTCTTTCGCTTTTTCTTATCAGCTATCAACATATTAATAATTCAAAATTCAAAATCTCATGCATAATAATTATTAACTAGGTATTAAAGTATTTAAAGTATTTAAGTAAATAGTAGTAAAATCTATATTCAATAATTCTATGGTGGCTAAATGATAAATAAATAAATAAATAAATAAATAAATAAATATTAAATAAAATAATATTATAGGTGTGTAACTTTGCTGACATAAAGTTGTGCTGTTAACTTTATGAGGGTTTTTGAATCACCAATATAAATTTATGTACTTACTAAGGATAATATGTTTATAGTAATGGAATTATTATGTATGAGGGATTTAGGACTTAGAAGATTCGAATATTGTTAGTAATTACTATTGATTTTCCAATATAAATAATTTTTTTAAATAATCCAAGTATAATAAATACAAAATCTAATTATTACAAATAGTTAATATTTTGTTTAAACCATTTTTTAAAGATTACTATATTTAGTACAAATATAATAATAAATCAGAAATTACTCAATAAAATTTAGATGCAGATACATCAAAATTATCAAGAAAATAGATTACCTACGTAAGATTATTATTTAGTATATTTTAACCATTATCTATCTATATGTATAATATAAAACTGCAAGCATGATCACTAGTAACGAATTTAACACACAGTTTGAGACATTTAAGAGTTAGGCTTTTTATTGGGCTATGAAGTACACGAGTTCAGCTTCAGCTAGATAGTTATATAGCTGTTAATTGTACCATATTGAGTAAGGGTAGAGTACTCATACAATAAATTAAAGGTTTTATTAAGCTAGCTTATATTATGTATTTTGTGTATCATGAAAAAAATGTGTACTAAATAAGGTTTGGTTTGGTATTTTTTTAGGTACCTTTAAATTTATTTACCAAGTACCTATTAATGCCACTAGCAACCAAAAAATATGTATAATTGTAAACACATTGAAAGTACAACTAGTTAGGCTAAAATAGTAATAATTGTGGTATTTTCAATATAATAAATATGCAACATTATATTAGGTTTATAAACTATACAATATTCTAAAAAAATTCTTCTCAGAGCCAGGGGCCCTCCAAAAAAAAAGTTTTGTGACCTTGTAATGATATGAAATGGCCTGCGAAAAAAATTTTGGCATTAGCTATAAAAAAGTTGGAATTGCGCTCTTGTCTTGATTTGGGGACAGATGGAATGTTTGGAATTTTAGGTTAGCCATGTAAAAAAGTATTTTGAAAAATTCAATACTTTGTTCTTCGATAAAAAAAATCACTCATTATACCGTCATTATTCTTTTTCCTCTGTCAATTTTTTTTTTCTGTTTCAGTTTTGGTTCTCCACGATTAATGCATTCAATTTCTAAGTCAACTCGTTGTTGCTCTTTCTGAAGCTCCTCTATCATTATATAAACTCCAACATGAGGTTTACCAACCAAAGTGACCAACGTCGACCCACGTAAAATTATACCATAGGTAATTCGAATATATTAATCTTATATCTGCAGAAAATATTCAACGTTGAAATAACCATTTCAGTTTTCAATCAAATTAAATATTTTGAACTCACTAATTTCACAACACGAAAACAGTTAACAATAAGGGCGTAAGTGTCACTCTTAATACTCGATGTTTTTAAAATCAATACTTATAACGTTGCTATGGTATCCTGCCCACTGAAACTTCTACCCTATTTGTGTTTAAAGGACAGACGAGGTACAGTCTTCATTAAAAGTATTACCTATTATATGCGTCGAAATAAATTATGCTATAAAAATATTTTGTCTCCATGTCTCATACAACAAGAAAACTTAAGTACCCACAAAAAAAGGGTATTATGCAGTGTAATGTGCACTTATTAGGATAGCGGATTATATACGATATTATAATACGATATAATAAAAAATTCTATGTTAGGTATATACCTATTATATTGGTTAATTACCTACAACGTGAAATGATTTTTCCAAATGGTGCTAGTATCTATGATGAAGAGTTCCAACAAAAAAAATAAATGGTGAATTTGATGTGAACCAATGCATAAGCGTGTAAACAATTTGACAAGTTAAAAATAAATAAATCAATATTTCTATTTACCATACCTGCCTATGCGCTGGTCCCACACATATTCTGTAGTCTGTAATGATTTTTTTGTACATTTCTCACGTAGTCGTGTTACTATGGTCCATATATTTTATAGCTGTACCAGTATACTAATACGTACTTGAATATTAATTTTAAAAAGTATTTTTTACAAGACTGACTAATGTCTAGAATTTAGTTAAACACATCAATAATATGACTAATAAACTTGTGTGTAATTTAATACTATAACTCGAAGACTGTGTAACAAAAGCGGATCGTTCATAATGAGTTTCAATTTAAATCGTTTAAAAATATCAATTAGGTATAATAATATCACCTATATTAGTATCCTATTCAGCTTTCCATGCAGGCATTAATTACTTCGGTGAAATTTACAAGTTTTTAAATATATAAAAAAGTTATAACTGTATAAGTCAATTTGACTTAACCTAGATACAAACATATTATTTAAAAACTAAAACCATGGAATATTCTTAATGACCCAAATTATAGCGAGTCATAATATGTAAGATACTGTCAATAGTGCCAATAAAACACAGGATTACGGTTTATTTTTAAAATAAGATATTTAGTATATATTTTTAGATATACTATTTTCATTCCACATGTGCAAGTATGTTATTGATAACCCTTTTTTTTACACGAATAATAATATTTTAGATTTAGAGTAGAGCGATAATAATGAATTGATTTTGCGATGTTAAGTTGATTATGATTATTAACAGTAAAATATTGTATAAGTTATAACAATTATGAATCTATAATTTATTCTGTATACGGCCACAGATTTTTACTAATTACTTTTTGTTACTTAAGCCTGTAGTGGCTCTATTTGGTGGTAATCACAGAAGTTTAACCATATTTTTTTCAACGAACAACTATTTTACAACTGATGTCCCAATCTATATTATGTTATTTCAATTAGTTTTCAATATTTGTACTGCAAACTCTAGGTTGGTAGCTAGTAGTGTACGTAGGTGGGGTAGCTAACGGGGTGAAGCTCCCCTACATCGACTATTGTATTATTATTTATGATTATTTGTTTTTATGCTTATCCATGATTTAATATTCTATCTTAAATCATGGGTTTACTTAATTATTTTAATCATAGTCTATAAATATGAATGATAACTACTATCGAACTGATGTTATCAACAATCCAATTATCATTAAGTTAGCCAACATTACGATAGTTCTATATATAAAGCCTTTTACAAATATTTTTGGTTATGTTCACTATATTATCTTACACGATTATATTCTCATGTAGACAATTAATAGACATGGCCATTATCATGAATCACAATTCATAATATTGTAATGTTCGGTGTTCATATTTTAAATTTGGTTAGCACAGCATTCCACCGTTTCTAATTAGTGTATTTTTTCAACAATACTATAATTTTATTAATTAAATTATATTATTATTTAATAATTCCAATCTATTTTTAAAAACATATATTATAAATAAATATATTTTTATATACATTTTTAACAAGCCTTTTAAAATTTATTTTAACGTAGGAACCTTCTTATTTCTCTCCAGTGTCAAGGTATTTTGTATGATATTTTTTTGCAGTCGTTTGCACTCTACCATTTATTATTTATTTTCGATTTTTAGTTTGAAGAAGAAAAAAACTTTAAGTTATGTTTTTATTTTTAAAGACCTTCACTACTTGGTAGATTACGTTTATAAATTAAATTATTTATTTGTATTTGTTTGATTAATTGGACAGTGTATAGTACTTAAGGTAAACCATGACAGAGGAAAGTCTTAATAGGTTAGCTTATTAAATATCAATAAAAAAGAAGAACTGACCGAGGTAGAAATTTTACAATAATTTTCAACAACCTCATCCACGTGACTACAATTATTATACTGAAAAAAATGAAAATATATTTAGTCATCCATTATTTTTGTATATTTTATAAGCTGAAAGTTGAACAAAGATACGTCATAATATATATATCTACTATATGACTAAGGAAGTATTTACTTTATAAAAATCCTGCGTACGCCACTGTAGGTAGGGATCTATATTCTATACACTAATTATATCGACAGTACCTATACGATGATATATACCTAGACATCTAGAATGTACCTACTTAGCGGGTACCAATCTATATGAACGGATAGGAACATCAGGAAATTTGGATTATGCGCTTTTCTAAAGCGCAATTAGTTAGACTTAAATTACCAAAAAGATAATTTGTTTGCGTAAAAATCAACCACTTGTTTGGTGACAGTACAGCCTTAAATCAGATACATGGTTCGTGCACAGTATCTATAAATTAACTAAATTAAATCTGCATACATTAAAAATACATGTACAATATTTGTTTGATAATAATATTGTTAAATTTAATATATCATATATTATGTTCAATTAATTTAATTAATTACATTTTTTTTCATTTAAGTTTGCGTGACTCGTAATCAAATTTTTTAAGCATTCCAACCCCATAAAAAATATATTGACATTTATAGAGCAAAAAACTTAAGTAATTTTATATTTTATTTTTTATGTATTTTAAATATTTTATGATATATAAAAAATTTCAAAATAAAATTTAGGTACCTACAGTCATTATATTTATTGAAAAATAAATAACAATTAAATTAAAAAATCAGCCTTTGATAAATTGTAAATTTTTGGGTGAATATAATAACAGACTTTAAACGCTCATAATAAAATAATTTAGCTCTTCTGTGAACCTATTTTTTTAATGTAGGAAATGTTTGGAGAAGCTACTATTAAATTTTCAAATCTTAGGTAGGTTAGGTTAGGTTCTCCTATACAAAATATATTTTTTGAATTTCCAAGTTTTCAAGTAATAAAAAATTATTGTAGATTTGCGCTCAACTTGTTTTTAAGATCTCCTTACATCCCCACCATTCTGTCCGCTTATTCATTATTATCAGTAATCTAGTATACACAGTTAAATTTAATAATAGATACAATCGATAAAATTATTGTATACGAGCATTTTGGTATTGTAAAGCTTTATTAAATAAAATAAAAAAAACAATTACAAAACAAGAATTAGACATGCTTTGGAAATATACATAAAAAGATGAATAGGCTGGTACCCAGGGGCGTGCTCAGTTTTTTCCTTCTGCCCCCATAAACTAAATGAAATTAATTTTATATTGTTGAAAATAATAATGACACAATACGCGACGGATGCCGCCTTCCAGTACAAAGTACAGCCACCACAACGACCGGTTTTCACCTTTATCAACCGCCACCACGGGCAACCATCATAGACGCAACACGATCGACTCCCTGACCAGTCTATGGCTAGGCGTAACGGGAAATAACTGCCTGGACCGTCAGCCTGACAATACATTTTCTGCACGTTTGACGTCCATGGAAAGATACATATTATAAGTTACCTATAGCAAAGTAACCTACATAACGTGTTATATTATAAATTGTATTCTTACATACATTTTTATATTCATGGCCCTGGCGTTTCTGTTTTTGTCCATACTCATAGGCGTGCGCATGGGTGCAGCGAATGCTGCTTCCGCTGCACCTGACAATTTATTTGGATAGTGAACTGGTAAAAAAATGTATGGAATGATTTTAAATATAATATTGAGTTAATAATTTTAAAATATAAAATATGTTCAGTGTTAATAATATATAATAATATTATTTTATCAATACAAGTCTAAAAATAGATGGGTAATATTGGAGATATTCGACGTACACTAGATTACAGACACAGACACAACAACAGTCAACAATGCCAATAGCGCATTAACCATCCAACCAGTGCAGCAAATTCGGGGGAGGGGGTTATATTAAGGAAATAAGGGGCTGCTTATTGTTTATTAGGGCCGATGAAAAATGTATGCTACACCCGACACTAAATCCTGCGCACGCCTATGTCCATACTTAAAATATACAAGAGCCGTGAAGTGCAGACTTAAAGTTGTGTTCTTTCTGTTTTGTTTTTCCTACTATCGTTTCTTTTTGTTATTTTGTAATACACGTGACTACGGCAACAATCTTGGACCCACCGATCCGCAGACACCATCATACAACTACCATCGTTCCCGTGTCAATTATTATAGTCCTAAATACAAATCTATAAAATACACTATTATTGGCATATAAATGATAAGAGTCTGTTATTTGGTACAAAAATACACTATTTAGGCATACACGTACATATATGCATTTATTATTAATATCAACATACTTATATCATAAATTATACTACATGTCTAATTTATACATAACATTACTATACTGACTATTGGGTCCACTGCACTATCCATAACACCTACCCATCTATTTTGTGAGAAAACATGAGATGAGTTTCCATCCTGCCCCTCCAATAACACTATCAAACCCTTACACAATAATATGTATAGCAATGCTTAATAGTGTCTCAATATATACATAAAAAAAATATATTAACGCCTACTGTATTATACAAGCCATAACGTAAGTTATGTAGTACATGGAATTATTATTTTTATTTTTATTAAATTTTAAAAAATAGTTTATATTGTATGTACAGAAACCAATTTTCTTTCATAATTACACAATATAATAAATAATGTAAAAAATACCTTGTCACATTTCAAAGAAAAATACAATATAATATATGTTTTTACTTGATAATTAACAACATAAAATTACATTATTTAAAATTATCTTAATAGGTTAGAGGTTTTGTTGAAACAGAAGACCTCATGGAAAATTTGCCAATCTCAGTTTTTAGATTCACAGGAAATAATCATTAAATATTTAAAGTGATCTTGAACGAAGTCATCTTGTCTTTATTAATTTGAGCTTTGAAAAGGTTCTTTTTGACAATGCACTGGAAATTGGTAATGTAGCACCAATTTTTAGAAAAAAAATAAATACATTTTGAAAAAATGTTTTATACCCTTTATTAATAAATATTTAATATTTTTTCAAAATACTTTAAGAATCATTAACAAATTTATTTTCAATAGAGTAATTTGAATTATCTGAATCTGACTCGTCTGATGCATTTAAAACTAAAAATACATTTTTATCTATAAATATGAAATTAATATTTGATTTTACAAGTTGTTTATATTCTCGTATAATATCTTCTTTAGTAAGGATTTTTTTTATAATTATTACAGACAGAAGAAAATGCATCAACAGGTATGTAGGTAATTATATTTTTGTTTTTCATGGTACTATAGAAATTAATTTAATTGTTAATAAAGATGGATACTTAGCCATTATTAAAGTATTATTTTTAAACCTTTTACGAAGTTCTGATAATATTTTATCAATAAACACTTAATAAGTGTTAACTTTATAAGATATCACAAGATCATTTATTTGTTCATCATTTGACTATTCATCTGGCTGGCGTGTAAATCGTTTACGTCTTCTTGTGAGTTTTGGGTGAAGTCAGTTTTATATCAAAACTTTGTTTTTGGAATTTTTTAATGGCTTCATAAATATTTAAAAACATATCACTACTCACTATACCTCAAACATGTAATATTTTTTATTTTTTATTTTTTTCTTAATTAGTTCAATAGCTATTAGTATATCAATATTATGCGCTTGTAACTAACAGATTCGATAAAATAAACAACTGTTTTAAAAATATGTGCTATAAATAAAAAATTAAAAGCCTACAAAATACTAAGTAGCCCTTTAAATTCTGCATCTTATGAAAGTCAACCTGTCCTTCTGGACTTCTTATATCTTCTAAAGTTTCTAAAATAGAATTCAGAATTTCAAGCACAGTATTTTAAGAGCTTAAGCTAAAAACATCTGTTGGTAAATGTCTAAATATTATGCCGATATTCACGTATGGCTAATTATCAGATATATGGAAATAACATAATAAAGAATTATTATTTTAATATACACAATTTACATGATATTTTAATATTGTGGATACTAATATCTTGTATGACTCGAAAATTAAAACTTATAAATAATAATAAAGGTACTACCTGTTTTTCCAATCAAACCAAAACAACCGAGAAGTAGAAACACAACCATCATTAAAAAAAAAAGTCACAGGGTATATGATCCCCTCATCCCCTCTTGGGAACACATCCCTGAAAGTATGTTCCACTCTGCTGTACAGTAGCTATCATAGTCGACTACTCATTATTATAATATGAGTTATTAAATTTGAATTAAATAATAAATTGTTAAAAAATGATTCGAGCGAAGTCGGTCTGTTACCGCTATTATACTTATATAAATAATCAAAGTTGAAAAATAATTTAACAACTTACCTTATAATTTCGTGAATTTATGAATTTCTAATTTTCTAACAGAAAAATAATTTACCAAAAATAAGTTTGAAAAATTCTGCCAAAATTCTAGCTACAGCAAAATAATACAAATTTATTTTAGATTTACGATCAACTTCTTTTTTAATTACACTGTTAACAAATTATATGAAACTTTGTCCTAGTAAATTTCAATCTTTCGATTGAGCGAAAAGTTATTTATTTATAAGAATTTAAAAAAAACCCTTTAAAATCCAAAATTTATCGTGACTTTAAAGAGCTCAAAAAGAGTCGAAATATTTTTTTTATATTATAAATGGTCGCAGGTATATTCTACAGCTAAATAAATGTTACATACTAGTATAAGCTGTTCTACGTTGTCATTAAGAAAAACTATTTTTGCTTTTCCCTTGGTTTAAATATAAAAAAAAATTTTACTTGGTAGATTATGTTTAGGTTTAGATCCGTTAATTTAAAATTTAGATTGAATTTACTTAATGAGTATTATTATTAATACTATATTATACAAAGTGTCAGTTATCCGTTGTTATTTTGATGAAAGCTGCCATGCCATCCAGGACATCTTTGGTATCTTAGTGTTACTCGGCCGGGTGGATTTTCGGGTGGAAAGTTTTCTTGACTTTACAATCTCTTGGGTGTTTGGCAGCGTGGACAGACATATTTTGGTAAAACCACGCTTTATTGTCTAGAAAATGTTCAATCCTTATTGAATTATCAGATTTGGTTGCTTAGATAGTTGAACAATCTTTCCGTTAATTGGCATGAGCCCTACCCATTATCACGAATTTTGCTTCCTTAGCAGTTTTGTTATAGAACACACTCCCTCTATAGTGTATCGGTCTTAGTGGAGATGATAATACCTGAACCTCGTTATAAGTAAAATATTATGTAGTGTGGAAAAGATTTTGTTTGGGTAAAACTAATTGGGCAGATTTTTAAAGATGAATTTCAAATACAAAAGGTCGGTAGACTATGACTTAGGCGTGGGAATTATGTGCAATAGGGCATTGTGGATATTAAGAATTTAAGCAGAAAAATAACATGTTCAATTATTGAATATTAAAAATGGAGTATTAATATATTTTATTACATTATTAGATTATTACATTAACAGCAATTATTTCCCAATCCAGTCTGTTACTATCCGTTTAATCAGCATCAAATAAACAATCAACAAAGATTTAATATTATATTGAACGTACACGGAATATTGTTTTTAGTAACAAAAAAAAAATAAATTTAATAATAATGAAAAAAATCTTATCAATAATTACCTTAAATATAACATTACAGAAAATTTGAGTAAATAAATCACAAAAGAAAAAAATTAACTTATTTAAAAAAGGAAAACCATAAATTGATAAGGGTGTCGGTAACGGTTTTTCCAATTATCCGCAATTCTATAAAATGTGATAGACATTATAAGTGTTTTCAGGTTTGATTAAACCCCAATTTTCATTTTACTTTAAATAGTGCTAGGAAAATACATTTGAAAAATGACAACATTTTACATAATTCAAAATGCATATTTCAGTTTCTACAAATATAATTTTTAAAATTGGACTTTAATTCAACCTTCGAAATTTCCTTGGATTTTAAATGATAATTTAAAAAAACAGAATCCGGCTACAAGGTGTGAGAGTTCCATTTAATCAATGATAATATGTTTTTAATCTAAAATTGTACCGATTCCGATGCTCTTAATAACATTAATAATTAATTTTTGAGTTTTTTTTATTAACGATCAATATAATCAAAAATGCTGTAAAACTTAATTTAAAATTATATAAACTTGATTCCTAATAATTTAATCATTAAACTGCTATTTGTATTTTTAAATATAAATGCCTATATAATATTGAAAACTTAAAAGCAGATAATATTATATAATATTCCGAGTAACTAGGTACAGCGAAATTAGATGTTAGCTATGCATTTACTTTGAACTATTTTCAAGAAATTTTATTTTGTAGTTTTTTCTGAATAAAATTACACATATCAAAAAAAATTAAAATAATATCACACCTAATTTAATATGTTAAATAATTTTTAATCGTAAAGTTGTTTAATCATAAAGTTGATGAAGCTGAACCGGATCTAGAAGCTGATCCACTACTGAAAATAAAAATAAATTGTTACAAAATTAATAATTAAATATATTTTGATATGATTCAATATACTATTGTAAAGTTACATAATCCAGAGTTAAACATGGAGTAATTGGTATAACTAATAACAGGTTGAGAATTCCAGGAAACAATATACTGAGGATTGACTGGAATATTTAGAAAATTAATTAAGGAGAGAAAACTTTTGCATTGGGAGAAGATCTATAGGCAGTTAAAAAGGATGTGAGTGATGTTGTAAGTAGCGAAGCAGGAATAGCGGATGCAGAAGGGGAAATTATTTAGGCCGAGTTTAAAGAAGTGCGAAGATAGTAAGGTGTGTCCGAAGCGGAGGCGAGAGAAAGAGGAAAAAAATTCACAGTTATAATCACTAAATTTGTGAACCTTAAAAAATTATTTTTACCTAGATTTAGAAAAAGATCTGCTGCTAGATTTGGAATACAAATTAGATGCAGATCTACTTCCTGAACAAGCTGGTGAATCAGTAGCAGAACAATTAATAGACTTCGATTGGTTTGATGATTTTGATACTGAATTAGATTTACTTCGAGATTGAGAGCGAGATTTAGAACCAGATGCAGAGCAAGACCTAGATCGGCTATTAGATCTTGAAATACTATATGAAGGTGAACGACTTCCCGAACAACTTCCAGAACTAGAACTATTTCCAGAATGTGAATAGCTACTTGATTTACTACCCAAACGTGATCTAGATTTTGATAGTCTGCGTGAGACACTTTTAGATTTTAATCTAAACCTACGTGCACCAGACCGAGATATATTTCTTGATTTACGGCTACCGGAACGTGAATGAGAATTGGAGCTAAAAACATTAAATTAATTACTTTGGTTAAGTAAATCATAATAACTTTGTATAATATAATATCTACAAAAGACATCATGTAACAAATTAATAGCAGGTACTTACCTTGAACGTGATCTAGCATTCTTTGAATTACTGTAGAAATAAATTTAAATATTATATACAACAAATGAATTACAACTTTTTTTTATATTAAGAAGAATGTATTATACTAACTGCCCAGAAATTCGTTGTTTTACTTCATTGTCATTACAATCATCCTCGCTAGTAGATATAGTTGCTTTGGATACAACTTTAAGTTTCTGTTTAGTTGATAACACAGATCCCTTTTTAATACTTGTAGACTAAACATAATATGTTTTAACATTTAAACTTTTTGTTTTTGTGTAGATTTAAATTTAAAACTTACTGTACGCTTTTTTTTTGATGCAATTTTATCACTTGCATCAGATCCTCCAGGTGCAACACTATCTTTCTTCCATTTATATTCATGTATTTTTTTCTTTTTGTAATTACCACCAATTCCACCACTACATAAAAAAAATAAAAAAAATTAATAATCTTTTATAATTGAGTGCAAGTAAATACTTTTTAATAAGAACCTAAAATCTACTTCAGTTATTATCTACTTCTCGTTAAAGCCGGTTGTGCGTTATAGTGTGTTCGTCATGGTCGTATTTCGTATTATTATGCTGTGTGCTAAATGTAATATTAACATATCACCTAAGAAAACCGTAACTTGTAAAAGTTGTGATTTTGATTTTTATGTGAAATGTACAAATCTTGAATCACTCGTGGAATATAATAAGATTAGTGCTAAATGGACTTGTGAATATTGTAATTATAATACTAAAAATAATACGCAAAGAAAAAAATTGAATAATATGGGAAATTCAAATCAAAATGATGAGGACGATTATGATTTAGGGTCAGTAAAAATTGATATGAAAAAAATGCTTAGAAAAATCAAAGTACTTACTACTAACGTCGCATCAATAGAAAGTTCATTAAATTTCTATGGAGAATCATTTGATGAAATCAAGAAGAAAATAGCCAATGTTGTAAACACCGTTAATGGTATGGAAAAGAGGGTAATGGAAACAGAACGTAGATGCTCTAAACTTGAAAAAGAAATTGATTGCCTCAAAATTATGTTAAAGAACAAGCTTCTCTAAATCAATAGGTTTAAATTACTGGTATCCCGAAACCTCCTAGCTAAGATACACCTAATATAATTACATCAGTAGCTAATATATTAAACATTAGTATTATAAAAACGAAGATATTGTTGATACATACTTACAGATTGAAACCGTTCAACAATACTGATGGTAAAATTAAAGCTAAATTCAATTCAACGATCCTAAAAGACAGTACCTATTATTAAATCAATAAAATTAAGTTATAAGAATAAAAATCCGGTAACTGCGAATAATTTACATACTAACTTTCCTTAAGTCCAAGTATTTATCAATAACGATCAACTTATTTAAGGAAAACAAAAGATTATTCTGGTTGGCAAAATAAATTTCAAAAACATATGGTTAGAGATTTGTCTGGTCAAATTGATGATCTTATTGTCTTTTCATTGAATAAAGTATCAGAAAACATTTTACGAATTTTTAGTGGTTTTAAGTTAAGCTAACATTAAATTTGATATTATTATGTTATCTGAGATATAGCTTATTAAATATATCTGATGGAATAAGTGTTTACCTACATTAAAGACTCAATTATAGTAAATGATATAATAACTGGAAGGGTAACCACTGTAGCCCATTAGATTTCTCAATTTCCTATAATAATATATTAATTAATATAACATGCATTTACAGATCACCCAGTTTGAATAAAATTGATTTTATTGATAATCTTGAAGACTTTTTAAACAATTACTCCAAATATCAATCACTTATTATAATCGGCGGAGACATAAATAAAATATATTATAATACAATAAAAAAATTAAAAAAAAATTATTATAATTATAAATTTACAAAGGAGGCCATTTGAATTTAAAAAAATTTATTACAATTATAAATTTTAAAAAAAGGCGGGTAAGTCGTGGATATCGCACTGCTGTACAGTAGGTTACAAGTGGGTTACTGTAATGGATGGAATTAAATTTGAATCCAATAATATTATATCATTGTATACGAAAAACGATTCTAAGCGGTTTATCTGTGTAGGATATATTATAGATTATTAAAAATTTTCAAATCTTAGATTTAAAAAGAAAATTTTTTATGAATTTCTAGTTTGAAATAATTTGCGGATTTTCATGATTTTTACATATTATGTTGTCAAAATTCAAACTTTGAATGCTTGTAAAAAAAAATTGTGGCAACGAATTTATTTTATTTTTCAATTGCTATTGTAAAAATATGATTGGAACCATGTATTAAATTTTCAAATCTTAGATATAAAAGGAAATTTTTTTATGAATTTCTAGCATAAAATAATTTATGAATTTTCATGATTTTTACGTATATTGTCAAAATTCAAACTTTGAATCCTTGTAAAAAAAAATTGTGACCATGAATTTATTTTATTTTTCAACTGCTATTGCTAAAATGTGTTAGAAGCCTTGTATTAAATTTTCAAGCTTTTCTACCGAAAAAATAAATTTTTATCGATATTTATATTTTGTTTTATACTTTTAGAGTTACAACAAAATACGAAAATCACTAAATGTGAAATCCAGTGAAAATCCAATGTTGTAAAAATTTAAATTTCAAATGCTCATAAAAATTTAATTTGAATTTCCGGTGGAATTTTTATTTGTGATAAAGATTGAAAAACTTGTAAGGAATCTTGTATTAAATTTTGAAATCTTAGATATAAAAGGAAAATTTTTATGAATTTCTAGCTTAAAATAATTTGTGAATTTTCGTGATTTTTACGTATTTTGTCAAAATTCAAACTTTGAATGCTTATAAAAAAAATTGTGACTATGAATTTATTTTATTTTTCAACTGCTACTGTAACAATATGTTAAGAGCCTTGTATTAAATTTTCAAGCTTTTCTGCCTAACAAATAAATTTTTATCGATATTAATTTAAAAAAACTAATAATGATCGAAAATTTCAAATGCCTATGAATGGTTCAACTTAAGTCGAATTTTTTTGAAAATTGCATGGTGTATAGAATATACTTATATAAACATTGGGTGAAAATTTCATGTATCTATGGTCATTCATTTTTAAAGTTACATCAAAAACCAAAATCGATTTTGTCGAAAAATGAGTGTGCGTAAAATTTCCCGTTTTTCCCTTAATTTTTAGTTTGTTTTTCTCGATTATTTAGAAAAGTATTAAGAATTTTTTACTTTTGACCCCCCAAAGTACCAACTAGATTCACTTTCTGATCGAACGAGGTACTGAAGTCAAAAATCGAAGCATTTTTACTGCCCCAAAACGTGATGACATACACAAAAAAAAAAAAAATAAAATAAATAAAATAAAAACACACATCATGGTAAAATCAATACATTCATCGCTATCCACTCAGAATCTAAAAAATAATATAAATTTACAAAAGAGGCAAGAACTCAGAAATATATTTTTATTATTCTATTTTATTAAACCATCAACGTACTAATATATTATTATTTATTTAATATTATATTAGTATGATATAAAATATCTCTCAAAGTATAGTTATTTCCTAAAATATTTCCTAAAATAGATCATCTATCACGAGCTTAACACAATAACTATATGGCGGGGCGATAACAAACAAGTACCCAATTTTGTTAATATAGAGTCTATATTATAACTATTATAGTATATTATTATTATATAAACAAATTTCTAATGCAAAAGGTAATACTAAAAAAATATGGGAATTTATAAATGAAGCCTTAGATAATAAATGTAATAAAACAAACTATATACCAACAATCATAAATCTTCAAAATCAAATTTTAACACATAATATTAGTATTGCAAATGAGTTCAACTCCTTTTTCGAATCTATATAGGTACAAATATTTCGAATAAACTGAAATCACCTCTAAACATAAGAAAATTTACAGTTTTAAATTATATTCCAGTAAATGATAAAATTATATTCCTAAACCCTATTTCAACTACTGAAATTAAAAAATATATATTAAATATTAAACCAGCATGTTCATTCAATAGGTGGGAATTAACAAACAAGATTTTAAAAGCTATTATTTTAAATATTCTTACACCATTACAATATATTTTTAATTTAGTTTTTACTACTGGTGTTTTTCCAGATTCATTCAAAAATACTATCATTATCCCGTTACATAAGCAGTTAAATAAAACAAATTATCGACCAATAGCACTTACAATTACACTATCCAAAGTCTTAGAAAATTGCATCAAAGATAGGCTTTATAACTTCTTAGAAACATGCTCAAGTTTTTCTGGTAATCAATTTGGTTTCAGGAGAAACAAAGGTACCTGATAAAGCTTTAATGGCTGTAATTAGTCACATTTACAACAAACTAGATAAGAATAGAGCAGCAATAAGACTTTTTATAGATGTTAAAAAAGCTTTCGATTCTGTTGACCATTCAATATTACTAGCTAAATTAGAAAAATACGGTATCAGGGGTAATGCAAATAACTTTATATGTAATTTTCTAGAAAATCGTATTCAACAAGTAAAAGTAAATGACAATGTAAGCGATTATCTGATTTCAAATCATGGAATACCGCAAGGTACTACTGTATTAGGTCCACTTATTTTTATTGTTTATATTAATGACTTATTGAATATAAAGTGTAACGGATCATTTTTCATTTTTGCAGATGACACCTCAATTATTATAGATGCCATAAATAAAAATCATATTCATTGTAAATCTACTCATGTATTAAGTATCTTCAAAACATGGTTTGATAATAACCTCCTAGAACTTAATTAAACAAAAACTTGCTTTGTGAATTTTAGTATAAATAAATTGTCACCCACTAGAAATAATTATCAATAAACCTCATAAATTGTAATGAATTTAATAAAAATAGAGTGTCTGCTATTAGTAATGACAGTAAGTGTAATTGCACTTATATTTCTTCAGTACAAAATGTAAAATATCTAGGTATTACTATTGATGCTAACCTTAAATGGCAAAATCATATTATTAATACAACTAGAAAGATCAAGACTATTGTTCTATAAATTTAAAATTTGTAGAAACATTCTATCACCAACCACAATGAGAATAGTTTTCATAGCTATGGCTCAGTAAATTTATTCATATGGTATTGGGAGTTGGGGTGGTGCCTACAATATACATCTGAATTAACTTGAAACCACTATAAACTCTGTTATTAAAATATCTTTTAAAAAACCCTACAAGTTGAACACTGTATTGTTTTATAAAAAATGTAATCTATTAAATTTAACTCAATTATATGCACGACATATATTATCGAATATGTTTTTCCTTGATATTCAAAAATTTAGATTTTAACATAACCATTGTACAAGAAAGAAACAAACCAATATGTATTTAATTCCAATGTGTAGAACGGAATTTGGAAAAAGAAACCCCTTGAATGCTAGAATTAAGATGGCAATGGAATTAAATATTGACGTTGGTTTGTTTAAAATCTTTAGATTATATAAGAAAATAGTAAATGAACAAATTAAATTACTAACTTTGATAAATTTTATTACATCTGTATTCCTGTAAAATTGTTATATTTATTTGGTAATTCAAAAAATATTTTTAAATTTATATTTATGATAAGCTTATAATCACTAAATCAACTATGATTGACTTATATTGTGTTAATTTAATTATTTTAGTAAATATAAGAGATATTTTTAAAAACCTTGTCTCCACAACAAGCCTAGCTTATGGAGATAATCATTTATGTATAATGCCATATTATAATAAGTATAAATATTTTTACTAATTTACATATGTATGTATACATTTCTATTTTTAAATGAAAATAAATAAATAAATAAAATACTACATTTTAATTTTGTTTAGCTCTGTTAACTTGGAATCCATGAAAATAATATAAAATGAATATTTAGTAAATAAAGTAAATATTACATACAGTGAAACTTCCATAAAATGAACTTCCATCTAACGAAATTTTCTATTAAACGAATTATTTTTGAGAACCATGACCTTCATTGACAATTACACGTAAATTTTTCTCCAAATAACCAATCTCATGTTTCTATAATATAATGAAATAACTATTCGATAAAAACTGGTTTTTCAAATGTTGTCATTATCAAATTTTAAACATGGTGTTCTAAAATTGTATATGAACAATAATAAAGATAAGACATCAAAGGTAGGCAAACTGATTAATTCCACTGCAGTATTTGTATTTCAGTTCCAATATTGATGCAAACGTGTAAAATACAAATTTTTTTCGTTTTCTCTTCGTCCGTATAAAAAAATGTCAAAACGTAAATGTCTTAAGAAAAACAAAAAATAATTTTATTAGTGTTTAATTGTGCTGCTCATCCTCGTACTTTATCTATAAAGTTAAAATCTGTAATATTTGAATATTTTCCTCCGAATACAACAAGTAGGCTCCAACCAGTCCAACCAATGGACCAATAGGAATAGTTAATATTCTTAAAGTGTATTATCGAAAACGTGTTTTGAACAAAGTACCATACTATTTCGTTAAGGTTAAAAATTAAATTAAACTGTATTATGATTTTTTATTATATTTTTCATATAATTCACTTATTATTTCTTTTGAAATATAAAATTATAATACATTATAATATATATATACACACACACACACACACACACACACACACACATTCATACATACATACATACATACATACATACATACATACATACATACATACATACATACATACATACATACATACATACATACATACATACATACATACATACATACACACATACCTACATAAATAATTAAATTTTAAAAAAAGTTGAAAAAAATACACAATTCTATTGAACGAATTCCTCCATATTACAAATTTTTTTGGTTGCTTATTTGACTTTGTTATATGGAAGTTTCACTGTATAGTAGGATTCAAGTTTTATTAATATTGTGATATGGAGTTTTGGTTGAATTTAATGGCTGAATTTAAAATAGTAGATTATAACACTAATACTATAGTATTAAAATATCTACATAATTAATAGGAAGTACATAAAATATATAACCTTTTCATTGCTGTGTTAGACTTTGAAGGCTTACGACGTCTTTTGTTATTTGGTTCAGATGCAATACTTCCACCAGAATCTGAACCATAGTTTTCACGACGTTTCCCTTTACCCTTAGGTTTTTCTAAAACATGGTCAAATACCAGGACATTCTTTGTTTTTTCTCTATATTCTTGACGTTTTAGCATTATTTCTTTTCTTTGTTCTTCTTGTTTTTGTAATGCTTTAGTTTGTTCTTCAATCTGTTTGACACGGTATAATTTTCGTTTCTCTTCTTGTTTATGACGCATGTCAAGCTCATCATTATCCTTCTTATGTGCTCTTAACACATAGTATTGGACTTGTGACAGTAAATCTTGACACTGTTTAGCTTCAATATTAGCTAGACTTACATCATACCTCATAGAATCACCGTGAACAGACAAATATTGGAAATATCTAAAAAATAATACATATAATTTATAATACCTAATGATAATATTTATAAAACCAGTAATTATACTTATGTGATAGTTCAAGTTCATATACAGCTTTCAGTACATCTTTCAAGTTTGATTTTTCATCTTTCAGTATTTCAGTTGCTAATTTTTGTAGGACAAGAGCAATATTGTATATTAAAACTGTATCCTGAGGAGCAACCCTTCGAGCCTAATATCAAATAAAAAGTTTATGTCACTATATTACTTTATATAACAAATAATTATATTTACTCACTTTCAAAAATACTGTTTTTGCTTCTTTCAACTTTCCTGCTCTAAAGTATGCATGCCCAAGATATTGAAGTACTTCAACGTTATCATGTTTGAAAAACTTCTTCATACAATTTTCATACTGTAATATTATATCAAATAAATATGTAGTAACATAATATGCTTAGTAAATTAAATAATTGATACGTTATCTGAAAAATTTCAACATACCATTTGAATAGCACTAATATGCTGTTTTTGTTCAACGTATAAATGTGCAATATTCAACCAAACGTCACAAAAATCAGCAGTAGCTTCTCTTACTTGAGAAAATATTTCTCTTGCTTCATTTATACAATTCTTATGTGCCAAAACACAACCTTGATACACCAATTTATTTTTAGTAAAATTATTAAGCATTATATAGTACATTCTTACCATTGAGTATTGAACATAAAATCTATAAAAAGGAATTCCCTCAAAAGATATCAGTACTGAAAAATTAATTGAGTATAATTTTCAAAAAATTAAAGTCATGGAAAAATTTAAAATTATATCTTTTGATTTTTATTAATAATAAACTGAGTGTTTGTAATAGCGTACCAGGAATTTAAATGTAGAGGGAGTATTAACTAATAATACATTTAAATAGATTGTGTTTGTAATACCAAAGACTCAAAATACTCAATAAAATCCTAGTTACTAATCTATTTATACAAATAATCACCAACCAATTCCGTTAGCAGCCCAAATGTTCCTTGGATCATATTTCAATGCTTTTGTATAAAATTGTAATGCCAAGTTTTGATGTCTTTTTTCTTGGTCCTTATTTCTAGTTGGTTGATGTAGAGTTTGCAACCAAACATTTCCCAGAGCAATCAATGAGTATGAATCATTTAATGTTGATGGGTTCTAAAGACAATTCAAATTATTATATTTGAATTATATACAAAAGTTATTATGACATACATTCAGCACACGTTCAAATTTTTTTTGCCCAGGACCCCATTCCATTTTGGCTAAATGCAAGTTCCCTAGAAGTGACCAGGCATCGGGATGTTCATTGTTTATACGCAATACTTCTTTAAACCAATCAGAAGCTTCATAAATTTGGTTACGATCTCGAGCCATACAACCCAAACGTAAGTAACCTGTAAGTTATAAGATTATATTACTTATAACAGCATAAAAGTAAATCAATTATTTATATACAATCAACATAATTAGGATGCTCTTTGAGAATGTCTTTGTAAAATGTTTCTGCCTTCTGAAACTGGCATTGCCTTTCATAAATCCTTGCTAAATTGTATGTAATTGTAACAGCAATGGAGTTATAACGCTGTGGATTTGTTTCAGTCATTTTCTTTGACAAACTCAAAGATTCTTCAAGTTTATAACGAGATTCATCCATATTATTAAGCCTTTAAAAATAAATAATAAATTACAATTTTTATGTTTATAATTTGTTCAACTTTGACATAAATTTTTACCTATAATGTAATGAAGCAACATTATTAAGTATTTCTGGTGGAATGTAATTATTAGGCATGTTGCCGATTAAAACTATAGCTTTGCCATATGCAGACAATGATGCTTGTAAATCTGATTGCTCTAATATTTGCGCTAAATCTATCCAAACGTCTACATCATCTGGGGATTGTTCTGTTATCTAGGTTGATAAAATAATAATTAAAGTTTTATATATTATTTTCATTTTTAAATTACATACTTTTTTTAAATAAGTTTTTGCAATATCTCGTTTCTGTTGATTTTTTGAAGTAGCATACAATGAACCTAGAATTTTCATTGCCTCATAATTGTCAGGATTAGCTTTAAGCACTTTTTCAAAGCACTGAGCTGCCTAATATCATTTTTAAACAAATGCGTTTAAATATTTATGTAAAGAAAAAATTTCATGAATTAGTATTACATTTTCCTTATCACCTCCATAAATATACATTTGACCAAGGCCAAAATGTGGGAGAACAAAAGTAACAGGTGCAAACTGGGTTGCTTGATAATAATATTGGAATGCTTGGTCATAATTATTCTAAAAGTTGAATCATATTAAAATTATATAAAACAGTGATAATAAAAAAAAATCCTGCACTACCTGTACATGGAAAACTCTAGCTATATGATAACAACTTTCAGCTCTCACAGCTTCATTCTCTGTGTTTTGTAGGGCATGTCTAGCAAGTAATTCAGACTTGGCATAGTCTTTTTTATAGAAGAAGTGATTAGCCAAATGATTTAAGACCATTGGGTTGTTTGTATCAATAGCATATGCTTTTGACAACATGTTTACACCTAATTTGATGTCACTAGGATTTTCACTGTTCAACTTCATGACGGCAAGACCAACTAATGCACCAACACAATTGGGATCTAACTGTAAGGTACGTTCAAATGCTAATCGAGCTTTTTCTATGTTTCCTAGTTTCAAAAAGCAATGTGCCATGCCAAGTCGAACATCAGCAGGACACTGAGGGTTAAAGCGCAATACTTTTTTATAATAGGCTAGAGCTCCTTTGTAGTCCTTCCTGTTGAATGCAATACAAGCTTTGCCTAATTGAGCTGGTATATTGTTAAATGATTGATTCAATACAAAATTGAACTGAGCATCTGCTTGTTCAATTTTACCACCTTCTAATAAGCAAAAGAAAGCACGACCCAACAAATGATTCTAAAAATTTAAGAAATATTTGATTACATTTAAAAAACTGAGATGTAGATACAAGATACAAAGTATTATAACTATGTACTCACCAAATCATACATCATAATTTTATCCCCTGTTGTATAAAGTTTTGTGGCCTTGTTGAAAAGTTCTCGGCGTTTATCTTTACATTTTTCTTGATTAGCTGTTTGCACATAGTATGCTGCCAACATATCAAGAGCTTTCATTTGATCTTTCTCGCTATCTTTATATTTTAAGTTAGCATTACTACGTGATGACTGCAGCAACATAACTAATGCAGCTGAATTGCCTCTTTTATAATACTCTAACTAAAATTTGTTAAAAAAATTATATTATTATACATTAATATGAAAAAAAGTTAAGTTATTAAACAAGACATACAGCTAAATTGATCCATATATGTAGATTTGAATGTTCAGACTTTAAAATGCCATGCACTTCATCATACTCTGGCAACTTGTCTAATTGTATTTCAATCACCTAAAAAAAAATTAAAATTTTGAATTGGATTTTTATTCAAAATCTTAATTCAACATTAAAATAGCTACTAACTTTTTTACTTAATTAAGTGATTTAACAAGCAATATGTTATATGGAACATATGTATCAGAAATCAATTAATTATTTAAAACTTATATCATTTTATTGTTTAACAAATCTTTTTATCATAATTTATGTAATAATATAACATGATAGGTACCTAGGAAGGTAATATACGAGTATTATAATTTATTAAGTCTTTATCATCATTTATAAAATCCAAAACTTTGGAAAATATACATTCAATAAAATAAAAACCAATAACATGGTAGATTTATGTAGGTTTTTTGTCCCATATCAAAATTATAAAAGTAAATGTAATGTTGCAACAATTAACCAATATTTCAAAAACTTAGATCAGTTATATTTTTCATGATATCGCCTACGTCATATTAATGGAATTTTGATTGTTTTATACTTACTATATTTCTATATTGTATAGTAACATTAATAAGCAAAAAAAATGGTGGACATTTTTAAAAACCGATTAATAGGTACAGTGCAATAAGTGTTCTTGGAGTCATTTTATCAAATAATTTTCATTCATAAATTAATACTATTCAAACTATAATTATTTTAAACAGTTTTTGGTAAAAGATAACTTATATTAAATTGATACAAGCATGGAAACAAATAAGGGAAATCCCAACAATATAATACAGAAGAAACTAATTTACAATTTATAAAGAAACTTCTACACACAGACAATTTACTGAAACCTTTACATACTTACAAACAAATTTAAATACAAAAATCAGATTTATTCTGCAACAAGGCTACAATTCTAGTAATTCATGTAACTACTAAAATTTAAGTTGGTAGGTATCTAAATTATGATAAAATAATATCTCTAAGAAACGATAACTAAAAAATTGTATTTTTTACACATATATTACTCATACAACTTATATAGGTAATACCATTGATATTAAAGCATACAGATAGGCCATATAATAAGTGTTTTTGGTAACTAATAATATGCTGTCAGCCGCTAAGTTCACTGTATCCGTTTGCATAATACTTAATACAAATGGGTATAGTAAACTTAGCTACTAACCTTATATTTTTACTTTTTAGTCAATGAAACTCCTATGCAATGGCTTATCCGTGTTTTAATCCCAATGGTAATTGTAGCATTCTTTTATTTAATTAGTAGTTGTTTTTATTTAAATATTTTATTTTATTTAGATTAATTTAAAAATAATTGGATAAACTTATTTGATAAAACTGTATGAATTGTGAAAATAAAATAAAATTTTTTTTTTAATTTTACTTATTTTAATTGTGACTCATAACGCTGATATTAATATTACCCTTTATTTAATACCTAACCATTAATAACATTACATACTTACATCTATCAATAATCTAAAAAAATATTCTATTAAACTTTTCTTAAACTCTTGTAGATATATAAAACAACATGTGTTACAACAAATTAAAAATTAAAAATTCCAAAATATAAAAATAACATCCACTAATCAAACTGTACAGTTTTTGCATTTGAAGTTCAGATTAGCATTAGGTAATCATTTCAGTCTTATGTTCAATTGTTTTTCCTAGAGATAAAAATCCCTGATAAATTTCATCATTTAATAACCATATAAATTAAAAGCTTTAAAAAAATATTTTCAGAATTATTTGGTAGCTATTAAAATGAAAAATGGAAAATATTTATTAATTAAAGCAAAAAAAGCATGGTTTTAACTAATAATGAAAAATTGTATTAATATTTATACCTATTGGTTCTTATTAATTGTAAATTAAATTATTTACATATCATTACTTTTATAAAAGTACACTGTATTAATTAGTATTTTTTTGTAATTTTAAACAAACAGAAACAAAACTTTATATTTATATTATGATTCATTAAATAATAAATACATTTAACAAACAATTGTTATAAATATTGACAACATATTTTATACAATTGTTAATACAGAGATATAGATCCAAAATGTATAGACTTTAAAATTTTCTTTGGATTTATATAACCGAGCTATACATGCAGTGTTAATGGTAAGTTAACAAAATTACATACCTCGTCTGAGTCCTTTAATGGGATTTCGATTGAGTTGACCATTTTGGGACGGTCAAGATTGAACTATGCAATCAAAACTAAAATGTAACAAATATAATTCATTATACGTGAATTTTAAGGGAAAATATCCATTAAAAATGAAGGTATCTAAGAGCATAAAATAAAATTGAGTATTAAAAAATTAACACTATTTTAACATATTATTAACACTTCCAAAATCAACATTCAGGATTCAGGAATCATATAATTCAAATCTAGTGCAATAACTTGGCTTGACGTTAAACCGTTTGCGGCTTTGGCTAATATCGTATTAATATGTGATAATAGTAAGGCAAAGAATGAATAGTCTAAAAAACCTTGGTTAGTGGTTAGAATTACAAATCACGTTTAGATTATTTGAATGATTTTATAAAAAAATCAGTATAAGACAATGACTTAGTAAAACTATAACATTACACGAGGTATATGACACGACAAACGAAAGGAGAGAGATAGGTTAGTCAGAGACAGTGGCGTAGCCAGGGGGAGGGCTGAGGGGGCTGCAGCCCCCCCCCCCCCCGAAATGTTAATAAAATTTAAAAATTATTGTAATGATCTACAAATATTCAATCAAAAAGTCTTAAATTATATTTTACTAATTTTAAAAATTGATCAGCCCCCCCCCCTCGAAAATAATCCTGGCTACGCCGCTGGTCAGAGAGATGATTGGGCCGTCCCAATAGACGTGAACATAGAAGCCCCCAAAAAAAATTAAAATAATAAAAATAAATTACACAGTAGTGTGGAGTACACTAATCAGGTAGGTGATTCTTCTCTTAGTGTCTTCAACAGTTGCAAAATATATTCAAAAGTGAATCGTGGGTATGACGATTGAAATGGATATCTCACGGATGTTGTAGATCACGTCTATTGACAAGAATGAGTAAGTACCGTTTTTTGTACGACAATATGGCGAGAGCGAGAGTTATCGCGAACGAGTCAGCGGAACGAGAGAGAAGCGGTCCGTGTCGATGCGTTGTCCAAGCCCCAAGGCGACGCGCTAAACCGACGGCTGTTAAGGGAGTGTTACCAACGACTTACAGTGCCGGTACAGATCGGGATGAAATCATGTTAGATGTTACGGTGATGCCATTTCAATAGTAATAATTTAAATATGTGGGTTTATTTTGAATTTGCGCGGGTGAAATGAAACTATCTACCTTCGCAAATGTGAGAAGTTTGAATTTTAGAATTTTCATAATAAATAATAACGTCGAATCAAATTAAATTCTAGTGAAAAATACATGTATATTTTATTTGAACTCTTGTTTTAAATAGCTAGGTATTTTTGAGTTTTAAAGATAAAAGGTCCATAGTAATGAGCTTATAATATGTGGGATGAGTTGGCTATGGGGTTTTAAATATTTTAGTGATTAATTAACCCATCGTCAAAATTAATAATTTGTAAAGATGGTCCAAGTATAACAAATACTAATTCCAACATTACGTCTATTTTATATTTTTGTTAAACGGGTTTCAAGGACAATTAATCACCCTTAGATTTAAAAATTCCAAAGATTAAAATTTGAATATATTTATTATTAAAGGAAAATAGTGAGATGAATGCTTGGCGAATCACCTTTTATATATTTTTTGTGTTGGCACTGTTATATGGGAACTGACATTTTTTCAAAAGGTTTAGCCCCCGTAAAGCAACATTTATCGAAATCTTTAACAAATAATATAACTTGTTAACCTCAGATCATAAATGATATAAAAATAATATATACTTAAATTGCTTATCTTATACCCTTACAAATCCTTAAAAACATTAGAACAATCAAATTTTATTTATCATTTTTTTTTTTGATTTTGGCATTGATTCACTGTCAACCATCTTGGCTGACCGTGCTTGACCTTTAGACCAGCTGGCCTAAAACCACCGCTCTGGAATTCAGTACTAAGATCGTACCACAGCAGCCTGCTCTCTCCTAGACTTCCTTAAGAGTTATGATCTACCATTTTGTAAAAGATCTTAAATATTTCTTCAGCTACAAATTTTATGATACTATTTATATTACGTGAAGCCAGTGCCCCCCCCCCCACCACCACACAGAAATTCATGTCTTGGAATGCGTCCGATTTTGTTAGACGACATTAACGTACATTAAGGCATATAATAATTTTAGTTTGGTTTCGATCTTGTTGTTGTTGTAAACGTTTGTATAATCTTTGTTAAATAAAACTTTAACTCAAAAAATACTATAAAATTACTTCGGTGATTTTCAGGGTGCTGGAAGCGCTCTGTTTCTAAGGAGTAAACTATAGGCAATTAGTTTAACAGTGATAATTGTTGTTGTTTGAATAGCAAATTAACGTTTGTGTGATTTTCCGGCAACGCTACCATTACTTCCCGCATATTCAACAACAGTGTGATATTTTGAGAAGCAACTAGCAGTTCTCACGCGCATGCAAAAGTCATTGCATTTGATGAAATAATATATGTTTTCTAATGTGGAAACTAATTATAATCAATCTAGCCCTAAAAGCCTGACAAAAATACGTCAACTCAGAATGATCAGATTTCAATTCTGTGAAAATATTTATACTTATCGTTGTCTTTTTAAGGTTATTGTGAAAGTCAATTTTAAATTAATCGTTTAACTTTTTTTTTAAGACACAAAATTGTAAAAAATTACAAAAAAATTAACGCTAAGAAGATTTAAGAACAATTTTTAAAGAAACATCACAAATTGATTTCTACAATAACAAAAAAAGTCGATGAACTCAAATCATTTTACAAATTTAAAATTAGATTATTTTAAGCATGCGTAATCTTGTCAAGTTTTTAGACTAAATTTTAGATTCTAAAACGTGAAATAAATACATTGCTTCCAACCCTACCTTAAGCAAAAAAATAAAACATTATTTAATAGTTATGGATACAAATTTAATCCGTGTTGATTTATAACATTAAGAAGGTATCATCTAAGGTTTTTTAAGTTTTAGATTCTGAACGAAGTGATGAATGTATTGATTTTACAATGATGATTTTTTCATTTATTTCGTTGTCTGTGTACAGCATAACTAGTCTAAATAGTAAATAATGCTTCAATGTAAAACTTTGGGGGTGGTTTCCGATGTAAAAGTGAATATCCTTGGTGCATTATACAGGTCAAAAGTAAACATTTTCCAACAGTTTTCAAAAAATCGAGAAAAACAAAATAAATAATAACAGAAAAACGGGAATTTTTACGCAAAACCAGTTTTCGACCAAATTGATTTTTTTATATGGTTGTAATTCAAAAACTAATCACTGTAAATACTTGAAATTTTCACCAAATGTTTATGTTAATGTTATCTATATGCAGTTTAATTTTTTGACTTTTTTGAGTTATTTATAGACCACTGAAATTTTCGATTTTTTTTGAGAATTTTTTTTTAATGTTAGAAAAAAATTTTGGATGACCAAAAAAACTTGAAAATTTAATACAAGGTTCCTTATAAGTTGTTCTGATTGCAGCTAAAAAAAAATTAAAAACCATTTGACACAATTTTTTTTATAAGCGTTTATAGTTCAGATTTTCTACGAAATCTGTCGAAAACGCGAAAATTCGCAAGTAATTTTGAAGTTGAAAAATCATAAAATTGTTTGTGTTTATAAATAAGGACTAAAAATACGACACTAAGTTTTCCATAAGTTTTCATTCAAGTAGCTATAGAGAAAACTTGAAGCAACATTATAGGAAAAATTTTAAGTGGAAAAAGGATTTTGGGGACACAATTCATGTGCAGCACTACATTAGGTACTATGTACACAATATATAATACGTCACCAAATATTTTAGAATACAACAACTCAGTCAATCTGTTATGTTATAGAACTTTGTTAAATTTTAAATCAGTACCGCCTCTTGAATTTCCTATGTGAAAAATTGAAATGAATTCGGCAACAAAAATATGCAAAAAAAATATAAAATAATAGGCTTACAACGCGTATTCGTTAAGTTCATGAAGAAAAGAATATTGTATGATGTATTTTATAAATTTATATTTATTTATTTTAGATTTAAAGTTTTGAGAAGTACTTTATAGACACAATGATGTGATATTGTTTTTATGTATAAACCATTTGAAAAAAAATTCTATGTAAAAGTTAATTTTTTAGTTAATCCCATCTCTATTAGTACGGAAACTGCTTCTTGTTGGCTAGATGGTTCATGGTATAAATAGTATGCAGCTTAAAATCAATCCAAATATTTGTCTTTGTGTACAGTAAGTCAGTAAAATATAAGTTATTATATAAATAAAAGCATTGAATACCCATGAATAATATTTTTGAATTATAACAAAGTAATTAACATCATTTTACTTGGTGTAAAATTTAAAATATCTAATTTCGTCGAATTTTATACTCCAAGTGTCACATTTAGTGTTCGTCGTGCACATATGCATTAGTTCAACAACAGCTGCTGATATGGTGATTTAGTTTTCCAGTCCCCAAAAAATCAATTATCTCTACTTACCTTCTAACCAGTATATTTTTAAATATGGCATAGATGCTGCTTCGTGTTGCACGGTGAGTCATAAGTTTAACCAACCTTTGCAGGGGAACCGACGGTGGAGTGTATGACAGGGCACCAGCATAGGACCTATAGTTTATTAGCAATACGGCATTATGACAATACCTATTTCTTTCCTGGCCTTGTTATATTAATATTAATTTAATATTATGAATTATTTACTTGATTTTATTACTTACTCAATTTATTTTACAGTAACAAATTAAGATATTATCTTTGAATATTTTAGCACTAAGGTAAGCAATCAAAAATATTGCCTACTTAACAATTTTTTTAAATTAATGACTTTAAGGACATACCTTGACAGGTTAAAAATTCAAAAAGTTATCGATTATGACAATAAAACCTACCAATAATTAATGCTTTATCAGCTGCAAAGATATGTGGGAAATTTGTGCTTGTTATTAGCACTGAAATTGGATTGATATACATACTTAAATATTGATTTTTGAATAATTTTTAATTTTCATTGTTTTATTTAATTTAATTTTTTTGGGGTTGGAGGGTGTTGTAGGTTAGAATAAAAATAAATAGGAATAGGTATTTGCATTGGAACCTAATAAAAAAAAATAGGTACGAAACGAGGCAGGTTATCAGATAAAAATTTTAAAAAAATGAAAGTGATAAGATCAGCTATTGTGTGTCAAGAACACTGGTACTAGTAATAATCCTATAAAAAAAATAATATCTATAATCTATATACATTCGTACAAGTTTACACAACATGACTAGATAAATAAGTATGATCCCAACTTAGTGACACGCATACTGCCTTTGCCTTATCTATTGAATAATTCTCTATTTCTATTATATTCTATTAGTATTGACGACCAATAAAATATGAGACAAACTACGAGCAATGGTTTTTGTGTAGAATAGTGGGGATATGCGCCATACAGGCGATAACTGATTTTTGTGATCATGTATTTGAGCATTTCTACTTAGTACTTAGTCATGGTATAGGTACTCGTACGTTACAAACGTGTACTACCAAACCGGCGACCACTACGACTGTGTGATTGATAATGTATTATAAGATTTAGGATTTGTTATTTATATTTATGGTGTCGTGCTCGTTCTATAATCTTAATTTTGATTCAGTAATATATATATTAGATTTTCACGTATACTTTGCAACAGTCAAAAGTGAGTTGTGTGTTTTTAAGTAACTCCATTTTACGATTCGCGGGATATTGTAGATGCAAAATTGTGTGATTCTATTTTGAACATTACCTTTTATAAAGTGTTCTGATGATCTCGAATAAAATTTTTTCACAACTATTTTTTATTCTTAATCCTGAATCTTTGCATTTTCATTGACATTAATAAATAGTTACCCAGTGATAAGAACTTACGTCTACTGCTGCCTTATCGTCATCGGGCATTGTATATCTAATATAAACCTTTTAATAACACCTTGCGAACTTAATCATTCATAAAATTATCCGGCGGGTTATATAGGCATACTCAGCGGGTGTGAACGAGTTCATATCTAGCAGTTCGTATACCATGTGGCATGTATAGATAACGGTGTATATTATAGCGCTCAATCGTCTCGGCACTTAATTGTCACAACACCCAATTGTCGCCACTCGATTTCCATATCTATACGGGTGTGCTTAAGTATAATACAATTTTCAAATAATAGGTAGGTAGTAGGTACGGAAGGATAAAGGTTAGGAGTCAGTTGAGTACATGGGTATGCGTATCGTTATCAGCAGTATCTGATAGCAATAATAATTTGTAAATGTGCGTACCTACTAGCTCAGTGATGCCCAACCTTTATTGTTCAACGTGCCATTTAGGTAATCTATCATCTTCAAGCGGACTACCAAATATATATTTATTTATTTTATTATTATCATTACTATTATAAAATAAATAAATATAATTTTACTTGTTTCAGAATATTTTGTTTTATTTAAAAATTTTGTAACGGGCTACTCAGAATACTTTCGAGTCACAGGTGGCCCGCGGTCCGCAGGTTGAGCACCAGTGTAGGTACTAGGTTGTGCCAAATGTTACTAAAACCACGTTTTTATTAATTATTATCATATTATATAATGTTTGTATAATGTTCTACTTATTAGTTATTCGTATTTATAAATAATATATTATTTAATAACTGTGCGTTTCAGAATACTCTGAAGACATTTTCACCATGTCGTCCCATTCGAATGAAAATCAGGAGAAAATCGACACCGAGAACAACGGGAACCACAAAAGTTCCAACAAAGATGGAGGCACCAAGTGGTCATTAGACATGTTGGCTACGTGCCCACTGGTATTGATTCGTTCCGATCCGAAATTGCGCACCATCTATGACAAGGGTTTCATGTCCGGTTTTTACGGGCAGAATTCAATGCAATCTACAGCTGTGTCATTGCCGAGAGAATCTGAGGATGCTTCGCTTACGTCACCGTCGGAAGTGGAGGATGTGAAGAGCTTGGATACTGTTCATCCGATAAATACCAGTATGGTTGACGCGATGGACACGGCTATAGAGTCAGCATTGAACATGGCGTTAATAATATCTGAAACTTCTTCGATGTTGGCTCTCGTGATACAGAACATTGTATTGCACAATGGAAGACCATAACGTCCGTAGCATAGACAGCCCTAAAATGAAATTATACTTCTGATTATATTATTGTGGTGTATAATATATATTATATAATATGTAGAAGTACTGTAATTTCAATTATATTAAATAATAAAAAGTTGAATTCAACTAAAAAGCATAATGTTCTAAAAAAATTTAATTAACAATTAGTCATACTAAAGTAGGTTGAACTAATTTATGTTAATAATATAAATTCCATATTGTACTCCATGTTATATGACAATTTGATAGTGAATTCTAATATTTTTATATACCTATATAATATCACTAACTTAATTCAATACTGGCGTCTAACGTAGCGACGTAATATGGAAGCATAGAACAATATTAGTAGTTTTTATAGGGGTAATTTTAAATTTTAAGGTGTGCTGAAATTAATTTTAATCTATTACATCTGTAATGCACTTATTATTGTATGAGTATTTATCTTATAGTATTTAAGCTTATAGTCGAATGAATGGATTTTTTATTATAAAATATAATGGTCACGGTTAAAGGTACATAATATAATTCAGTGGAAGTTATTTGATTGATAAAAACTACAATTAAATTACATTTTTTAAATCATTAAAAAAATATAAAAGTTATACATCATATTTTATGATAGGACTATGGACACATTTTATTCTTATTTGATATATTATGTAATTATAGTGTGGGGGCATGTATACCTACAGTAAACAATAAAATGTTTAAAAAGTCATAACAAACAATATTTATTTTTAACAACAATCTATCTAATATTGTTCAAGTTTTTTTGATATTTTAAAATCATTATTACTAAAATTAAATATACCTCATATTAAATTATCAAATTGTTTGATCAAGCATAATCAAATTTGTTAAAATTGAGGTTTAGTACAAAAAAACGGTGGTTATGTGAGGTGAGAAGTGGGTAAATAGGTACCACCTTGCAGCTGTACAGCATTTGTCAAGTATGCCATTGCAATGGATGTATTAGATTATAATTCATTCATAAACCATTGCATACGAAAAACAATTCTGAGTGGAAATAGTGTGTCATCCTATCATACTTGTAAAATATAATCAAATTTAATGAATAAAAATCGATAATATTTAAAGGCCATAAATACTCAAAAAGAGTATAAATATTTTGAAAATTTTACCATGCATAAATAATAAAAATAATAACAATAGTTATCATCAGAAATATCAAATATTATATTTTATAAACATATTGCATATTCATATTATATATATATTTTATTATAAATACTAAAGTTATAGAAATAACCGCGTCATTGAGTTAATAATTATATTTGATTAGTAGAGCACAGAATTTTATGCAATAACATATTATTTACACTTTTTGGATTTTGTCAGTTATCTTCACAAATTTTAATAGTTGGAATTTCTGTACATTTAATGGTTATAGCATATTTTTAGGTATTTTTACAAACATTTTTAAATCTATCGCATACTAAACTTAAAATTTAAAATAATATTTTGACAAGTAGAAATATTTAAGATAATTTTGTTGGCATTAAATAATAACTGAAATAAAAATAAGATGAATAATTGATTATGATAAACATTATTTTGTGTCTACTTCAAATTTTTTAAATATATTAAATTGTCCTGAAAATTCCCACCATTTTTTTTCATTGAGCATTAAGTAATGCATTATTATAACTTATTTAATTTGTAAATTTTAAATGAATAAAAAAAAAATGTGTGCATATTTGTATGATTTTTACTGCATACTACCTATACGGCATATTTTGATACTTTTTAGTGCATATAATCTGTGCTTTATTGAGAAGTGATAACTATTTACTCAGTATCCTCACTATCCTATACATTTGAATACTCATTAATCATTTTATATTCTATTACTTGATATTTATTATTTATAAAATTAATTGTATTTATTCATAGATTAACAATTGCATAATTATTTGGTAGGTATTCATAATTTAGCATAGTCATAGACTATTATTAGCTAAAAAAGTAATAAAAATAATTAAATTTTTTGTTAGATTTTGTTATTGGTTAAAGTATTAAAACAGCTATACATATTAGTACTTTCAGCAGATAATTATATTATAATATTTTAGATTAAAGTCTGAACAAGTTAATAATAATTTTTAGTTGAATTAAGGTAAGTTGATAGAAAACAATTAAATAATTTAAAGTTAATAGTTATCTTAATATATTCTAATAAATACTAAATAAACTTAAAAATTACTTAATACCTTTAAAATATATATATATTTAAATACTAAATAGCCAGTAATATGGTTTACAACAATAAATATTAACAATAAAATATATGAATACCTATTTTAAAAATATATATGAGTATAACTCAATTGGTTTTAATTAAAAAACTTAAGACAATAATAAATTGTTATGTCATTTTTATACTATTATTAAATTGTGTGTTTTATAATATGTTCTTATTGAGATTTGTAAATTTTTATTGTAATGATTTACAGAATACTGACTCCTCATTTATGACGCACTTTGTAAAATTGTTTAAGTTAACATAACACAGAAACGTAGAGTACGGACATATGGTTTGTTGAAATAGCCAGTCAATCGAGTCTTAATCGCTAAGTAGAGGATAACAGCCATCGCTATATTTTTAAGTAACATTAATATTTGGATTTACTATAGGTATAAGGTATAACAATCTACCTCATAGCTTCATTACAATTTAATAGTTACAACTTTTTCTCTACTACTCCTGTGATATTCAATACACCACCCTTAAAAACAGGGTCACTCAGGTGATAGTTTACCTACTGTATAATATTATTATTATTCAACTTATTAATAAACCTTGTATATGTTACTACATATTTATATTGTGTTCAATTGTATTAGTTTATGACAAAGGTGGGCACATGCCAGTGGCACAAAATATGGATTAGGAATGGGGCGCAAAATTTGATATAATTAAATTTGAAAATCTAGGTAGGGTCTACAAATTACAAATTTGTATTTTGCCAGGAGCGCCGCTATTGATCAGCTCAACCCTAGTTTTGAATACAGGATATAAGTTCCCAGTACCTGTAAAATATTACTTAAGAAACTTTACTTATATACATTCAAAAAATCAGTTCTCAATACCGATTCGTGTAAGAATAGTGAACCAACAGCTACTTTTTAACTGAATAGGATTTGGTATGTATAATGAAAATCACTCCGTTTAATTAAATGAGGTAGGCATGTTACAGTACTTAGGTCAGATTAGTATTTATTTTTATAAATATGCAATATTGGGTATACATTATTAATATTATTATTATAACAAATTATTATTAAAATATGCCAATATGACGTTGTATGGTATGGTATTTACTATATTTGTATTTAATTAGGTTATTTAAATTGTTTAATATTGATAATAAATTTAATAGATGCAATTTTAACAGCAGTATTTACATTCAGTGAATTTAAAACAGTATTAATTTTGACCAAATTAATTTTTTAAGTACTCGTGTGTAGATTTTTAATGAAACTATTTACCATTTTATATTATATAGATACAATATTTTTATTTAAATAAAAATAAAACTATTAAATTTATATAAAATATAGACATGTAAAGATGTATGTATAAAATATTCTTATAATGAGTCAACTCCTGATCAATATAAAATATTGTGTTTATTAATTATAGTAATGTTTGACAAGCCTTGTTAAATTCGTGCGATTTGCAGCATATCAACGCCACTTTTCTAGTTTTAACTGTACAATTTCCATACTAAAAATATTAGTTCTGACATAATTTAGGTGATTTATAGGCACAAATAATAGGTATCTAAGAAGTTTTTAAATTATTCTTATGTCTAATAACTTCTTGTTAAATTGACTATAGGGATAATAATATTTATTTTATTCTTAGTGTAATGAGTTAAAAATAAGGTATATAATTATTAATATGAGATAGTATTTTAAATGTTATTTGTTTTTGATGTTTATCTCTAACTCATCACTTTGTAAGATAAATTATGGGGTCGGGTAAGAGAGTTTTTCCTTTTGAATAAAATAATGTATGGAAAATATCTATTGTATGAATTTTAACTTAACTTTTGAATGACTTGAGATTTGAAATTATTTTTGATGCAACTTGATGTAGTACATGGGTGGCCTGGGTGGAAAAAGATATGCAAGAATATAATATTCAACATATCGAAAGATATGATATTAAAGTGAATTAAATTTATTTAAACTTGTAAAAATTCGACACAGAAAAAGATTATACATTTATGGTTACAATGTTGGGTAAGCAACTGAGAGTGGAATTGATTGTTGTTTGCCTTTTTATAGACATGATATGCCGCCTTGTGATTAAATTTGGAGATTGCGGCGTTACTCATTTGTGTGTCATCATTAGTATCTTATTCACTAAATAGCTCATATTTGTACAGCTGCAAAGATTGTGATTATTTCTAAATCTAAGAGTTATTTAATTAATTGTAATTTTATTTTATTGTTGATTAATGTTTGTATAGCTGTGCAAATAATATTCTATTTATTTCTTTAATTCTAAAAGTAATTTAGTTCATAATAATATATATTTTGTTAGTCTATGTTTGTGCAGCTGTTCAGATAATTTATTATTTATTTAATTAAATCTAAAAGACATATTAATGAATAAAAATATATAATTTTCTAATTTTTGTTTGAGCAGCTGTATGGATATTTTATTAAAATTTAAATAATGATATATAATAATTAATAATGTATATATCATTACATTAAGTACAATAATTTCATGGTGAAGGTAATTTATTACTTCATGAAAAATGCTGTTGTTACATTCTTCCATTCGAAATATCACCAGTGATAGGTAAATACTGTAAATACCTAAAACCAATTGGAAATAATATTATATGTCAATCTAGTTAACAATATTTTAACTATCACTCAATACTCACAGATATACATCAATGTATAAGAATAATAATTAATAGTAAATACATTGACACTTGACATATACAGGAAAATGTAGTCTATGGAGGACCAACCACATGTTGATAATTTTCTCTGAAAACAGGAACATGAATATTAATTATTTTTGTCATTGGTAATTTCACGTATAATATATATATATATATATATATATATATATATATATATATAAAGGTTTACTATTATGTATAATGTGTACAGGAAGTAACAAGGAAACCTGAAAATTAAATAACTGGTTCTAATCAATATTTAAAACTTTTTTTTATATGTAATTTTTAACTTGCTACACATATTATAGGCTAACATTTTTTTTTTAAATTCAAAATACCTAGCCAATTTATAAATCTAGTTTTTACAAGAATTTTGATTTAAAAAAAACATTTATTTATCATGCAGTTAGTTTTTTATGATGTTTTAAAATGTCTAAATTGTTTAAACAATACTCATTAATTTCAAAAGTAATAACTTTTTAGTAGTTAAAAAGTATTTATTTATAATGTTTTTAGAATATTCAAAAATTTTTTTAACTTTGTGTTATTTGAAAAGTTTTTAAAAATGGATCACCATTACTTACCTAATTAAATAAATAATGAGATAAGGAATATACATTTATAATAGTGCAGTAAAATATTTTACTTAATTCAAAAAGTTTTATATAAAACTTTTTGAATTGTATAATTATAGGACACAATCAATCCCATTATAGTTTTCTCATTGAAACTACAATATAATTATAATACTAAACTAATGTGATAATGTTTCAACTAAATTAAATTATTGTTATGCATATTATTTTATATTTGAAATTATTTACACTTCACAGAATAAATATCTGAAATATTATCTATCTAATAAACTGTTATATTTAAAACATGTTTAACGTTTAAGCTCTCAAAATATACATTTCTATACAAGTATAATTGTACTAACCTTAAATGTTGCTTTTAGCAGATAAAAGTTGACTAGGTACTAAAAATAAATCAAGAATAAATGAATGACACAATTTACATTCAATAATTGATCCATCTGCATATAATCATAACACTATATGAGTCTTGATCATGGGATAGTGAAAAGTGAACACTATAAATATGCAAAGATTGACAAGTTAATGAAAAAATAACTTGAATTAGGTATAGTTAAATTAATTTTATCTTAAGCTGTAAGTTAATAATTAACAATCAATTTATTTTATACAAATATAAACTAAACTCTAAAAGTTTTTTATTAGCTATATATACCTATTAATATGGAGAAAAATATTAACCTAACTCAATTAAACACTATTAGATCATATTATACTATGCGTATACCGATTTTGTCCAACATCACCTCCACCACCTTCAAAATGTCACAATTTTCAAACATTATGATCTAAGGTTAAAAAGAACAAAACTAAATAAATTTGTTTTTAATTACCTACTTAGCTGGGTCACACATAATACAGCAATTATGCAACTTTAAAATATTATTTAAATAATGACTATTATATATTTTAATGAAAATCTACCTTATACTTTACATCTATCCCTTAATATTGCATACTGTCTCTAAAGTGAAGACTGTTGAGTGCAGTAGTCATGGAATTCATTAGTATTAAATGAATTTTAAATTTTAAATCAAAGAAAATGAATTTGATTATTAATGTGTTAACCGTATTTATAATCAATAGGACAATATAGATAATAGATATGCAATATAATTATAGTTGTATGAAAAATAATTGTATTAATTTGCATGAATTACAGTTGTTGATAAATATATTAACTTGATTTTAATTTTTAACTTGACATAATACTTTATTTCAAATATTAAGAGGATGTCACATCCGTTTGTGTTGTTTCCGTTTTACAAGTGTGTAACATACCAAATTTTACGCTCAGCAGTTCCAATTTAGCTCAGATAGTTTAAAATTTAGAGTGAATTGACCTATTATAAAAATTAAAGATAACATTATTATTTAGGTTAGGTTACTGAGGCTTTTTATTATATTTTAATTTTAAAGTGAGTTATGACTTTATGAGTATTTTAAGATACAAACAATTTACACTTTAAAATAAATAATAATAATAATTAAACATTTTTAAATATTTATGTTTATAAGGTTAAAAATTAGAAAAGATTTTATAAATAAAAAATGTAACAGTTAAAAATGTTTAAAAATGTATAAGTACCTTATAGAAATTAAGTTTTATTCACACACAACTGCTTGAGAAGTATTTTTGCCAAATTATTAGTTTTTAAACAAATGTATTCCTTTCACGATTAGCAAAGTGTTTACTGTATATAAATAATTTAATAAAATAATGATTCATTTAAAATTTAAAAACAATAATTAGCTACAAGTAAGTGTATATAAAAAGTACTCATTTGATACATATTTAATTTAAAACTTTATCTGGTTACATTAAAATTCCTATTTTAAAACAATTTAAATTTAATTGTTACCCTAAGGGTTCCAATCAACTAGATCCTAGGTTGCAATACTTTGTAAAAGATAGAAGTAAATAAAAAGTATAATCAAATCGAGATCTATCAAATCTATTATGATTATGAATTTGTAGGTTTATTAGTAAGAATAAAAGGGGATTTATTGATTCCACCGAAATTACCTGCTTAAGAAAAAGGTTTATATTGATTCCGCCGGCTACTGTTTATAAAATATACATATTGATCCCCCCCAACATCAATTGTATGTTTATTTTAAAATGTATAAATGTAACTAATTTTGATAAAATTTTATCATATTTTCATAAAATTTGGTCACATGTCTTAATTGAATAAAACTATAATAATTATATAATTCAAAATGAAAATGCATAATCTAATTAATATGTGAATATATTGTAAAATGTATAATCTATATTTTATAAAATTATAATAATTATGTAGTTTAAAATAAAAATATATAAATGTTACTACTTTTGATCAAATTTGGTCACATGTCTAAATTGAATTTAACTGATAGTAATAATTTTATGTACCTATAGGTATAAAATTAAAATGTATACATATAAGTAATAAAGTAACTACTTTTGATGATATTTGGACACGTATTTTAAATAAGTGAACTTAGAAACTTTGTAATTAGCAAGGCTAAATAGACAGGCATGTCAGCAAGATAACCATAATACACTATCAATACGCAGTTTACTCCAGATGACGTCACATTCCCGCCGTTTTCAAATAAGCCATGATTACACATTCAGTATTGCAAAATTAATTTTATTAACTTAACTTAGCCATAATATTATTTATAAAAAAAAAAATACAATAATATTTCACATATTGCGACTCCCAAGTGGAAGATTCCAATATATAAAAAATATATTATATACATATAGACTATATTATATAGTAAATACACCTAATTAAAAATAATATCATAAGAAATTTACATTTTCACTCTACCAAGATCTTTGACCTTTGTATAGTACTATTCGCGATGGAAAGCAAATATAGGGGCGCTGTAGTCACTTTTACTAACGGGGTATGCTGATAACTGATAATAATCAATTTCACATTGCAATTATTGAATTATTAAATATTATTTATTAATTTGATTTGTTTTATATGACTAATTTTGTTATTTCGATTACAATACCTAAAAAAAATGTTTACTCCGGTTGTTGAGCTAACAGACATTTTAAGTTTTATTGGTGACTTTAAGCGAACATTGATTGAGGGTACTCAAGTAATGAATTGTAACCACATTGTTGAGTTTGGATGTGTGGAAAATAATAACAAAACATTAAAAATCGTTGCTATGTGTCTTAAAACTAGTGATCTTAGTGGAAAACCTCATGAGGTAAGTTTAAATATTAATTTCAGTATACAATATCCATTACTAATTTACAAAATATTACTGTACCTATTTAGTTAGAAGTCATTAAATCTATTAATAATGGAAGTGTAAAATTGTCAGCAAAATGTTCTCGCAAAGCAGGTAGTGGAAAATGCAAACACATAGTTGGCCTGATGCTCAAACTTCAAAAGTAAGCTTTAATTATACGAGGGTTGTCCCAAAAGAAATGCACAATTTGCTCTGAATAAATAAGTTTTTATTTTAAACTAAATACAATATTATAGACCTTCGATATAATCTCCCTACTTGTCTATACACGATTGCCATCGTTTCGGGAGCGCTTGAATGCCGCATAGGACGCCATCTTTGTTGAGTTCACGGATCCTTCGGCTCACTTCTTCATTTAGTATATCTAGGTTAGGAAAACAGATCCCTCTAAGTGGTTCCTTTAGTTTTGGAAATAAATCAAAGTCCGGGGGACTTAAATCCGGCGAATACGGTGGGTGTTTGAGGCGTTCCCATCTATATTTCTTCAAAAGAGCGACGACTGGTGCTCCGATATGCGGCCTCGCATTATTGTGCAATATGGACTCACCATTTTGTAACATTCCTGGTCGCTTTTTACGGATTTCTGGTCGCAATTTTTTGGCGTATGTACATTTATGCACATAAATATAATAAGTTGATCATATCAATTATCAATAAGTCAACACCAAGTTTTTAATCTAAATCTTTCATTAAATTTTTAAATTAAAATATTTTATATTCCTAGAACATCAATAGAAGAACTTGATGAGCGACTTTGTACAGATCTTCCTCAACAATGGGGAAAACTCGGTCAAGCCACTAGTAAATATTTACATAAGCCAGTTCCTGTTCTAGAGTTTTGTCATATATTTCCAACAACAACAGTATATGACAAATCATTGCCTAACGACATATCAGAGGATTTGCAGCAGGAAATTCGTTCATGCTTTTTACAAAGTTATTAATTATTTTAGGGGTGGGCTTAACCTTTTTTTGAATCTTTTTTTTTTAACTCTTAGATTTATATTTTTCTAAAACCATATAATATTTTTATTATATGTTACCATTTGAAAATCAAAAGTTGATAGTGGTTTCGCCAATAAATAAAAATAAATAAGGGTAAAAAATTAAAATATTATACGGTTTTAGAAAAGTGTTAAAAAAAAAAGATCCAAACAAAGTTAATACTTTTCGAAATAATTAGTGCACCCACTTCAATGGATCACCCTGTATATAAAAAAAATTAAGGATAACCGACTATTGTGCAGAGCGTGAGATTTTTTTCTGTGAGATGTTGTTGTACTAAAAAACCCACATGCTCCGATGCCCTTAAAGCTCTATTATTGGAAGTTTTTTCTTGACCCTTGTAGTGTTTCTAAGTTCTGTTTAGGTTAAATAAATCAAAAAATACATAAATTTAATTTAGTTACTAATAATGTTTACAAAATATTTTTCTTGTATGTTTAGGAATTCCGAATTCAGAATTTGCTTTGAATCATGTTGGACGTATAGAATCGCTATCTGAAATATGTTTACCGAAAATATCGGCTACTGAATTGAAACTAATAGAAACATTTATTACTTCATATAACTCTTGTATGGAAAACTCATTGTTTTCTTCACATGTTCGTATGTGTGATGCAAGTAGTATCAGTTTTTACTATTCAAATGTTAATGTTACCAAAGCTCAAGCTACAGAAATTTGTTTTGAAACAAAAGAACAAAGTGGTCCATATTGGAAAAAAATAAGGCAAATTAGAATTACTGGAACTTCAGCATACAGTTTTTTCACTAAGTCTAAAAGTAAGACAGTAAAAACAGATTCGGACTCTAAAATAAAATCGGTTTTATTTTCAAATTTTTCTGGGAATGCTGCAACCCGTTATGGTCGATTAAATGAAAATAATGCTATTGCTGCCTCTGAAAAAAAGTATGAAATTCCTATCATTAAACTAGGATTTCTTATAAACATAAATTGCCCTTGGTTAGAAATAAGCCCTGATGGTTTTATTGAAAAATTAAATGACTATTTTCTTATTGAAATAAAATGTCCAATTTCTGGTAAGAAATTTAGTAGATCAGACTTAATCATAAAACTTAAATATATAAAAATCAGTAATGAATGCAGGTTAACATTGAATAAGAATCATTCATACTATGGATAAATTCAATTAGGATTTCTTTTATGTAACTTGAAAATGGCCTATTTAGTTATATATGCTTCAGTTGACGATTCAATAATAGTTATAGATGTACATTTTGACCTTGTATTTTGTAAACAAATGTTTATTCACTTGACTGATGTGTACTTTAAGCAAGTATTACCTTATCTTAATCAAAATGTATAATAATAAAATACACAGTGTTATGTTTTAATTAATAAATTGTATTTGTCTAAAATAATTGTACGATTGCTTAATTACTAATCATCATTTCTTCCTATATTAAAACCACTTTCGCTGATAATTGGTCTAGAAATGTTAACCACCCCACAGATTACAGTAGTAATTTTATCAATAATAGGCAAATACGACCAAGGTACTTTTTGTTGTAAGATTTTAAAAATTTTTATTCTTTGGATTGCTCTTTCTATATGCACTCGAGCTCTGGCTATTTCTGCATTTTCAATACCATCTTTTGTACTCGGCTGTTTTTTTTTACCTAAAAATGGTGGTCTAAATAACTTTACACCACTATCAGCACATTCCTGTTCAATTAAGAAACCTTTATCGACCATGATAGCACCTCCTTCTGTGCATTTGTTCAAAATTTCACTGTCGACAAAAATAAATTTATCACTCGCTCTTCCACCATACACTGAGCTTAAAAAAGTAATCAAACCATCTGGAGAAATTCCAACCATCATTTTAATCGTATTATTGTCTTTGTAGTGTGAATATGTTCTTATTCTACAATTTAAACATTTTGGCTTTTCAATTGTTGTTTCAAAGCAATCAAGTATCACTCTTGTTTCTTTATAATTTGTAAAACAGGATGGCAAATTCTTTTCTATTTTACTTTTAGAAGGCCATACAATCATTGATTTAAAAATCAGAAATAAAAGATTGATCGTTTCTATAAAATAATTTTTGCAAGATGTATCACTTATTCCAAATAACACTGAAAGACTTTTATAGGACATATTTAACTTCAACTTACACAAAGTTAAACATATTCGCATTTCTATGTTTAAAGAAAATTTTATACTGTACTGCAGTTTAGCCATTAAAATATTTGATATTTTAGCAATATCTTTTAAATACCCTATTTTTGAAAGGCCCGTAAAGGAATTAATATCTGAATCTGACTTTATTAAGTCCATAAGAGTAATATTTATGACTAAAAATTCTGCTGGGTCAACTTGAATGCCAATATCTTTTGAAGTGGTATCAATTGCAGTCACAGATGACTCAGTATTTTGTTCCACAGCTGTATCTTCATCAAGTGGCAAATGTTCACACAGACACTCTTCTCCGCAGGTACTTCTTTATGTTCTCTAGTTTAAAATATTAATAATTAAGAAACACTCCACAAGTATATATTTTAGTTTCTGTTTTTATACACGGATTACATTTTTGAGATAAAAAAGTTTAGGTTAATTGTGCTTTTAATTTTACAATACAACTACAACAATGCATACAGCAATTTTGTATGCATTATTATTATTTATTAAGAGTTGAAAGTGGAATGATCATGCTAAAAAACCACACTATATATTAATTATTAACTTATGAGGTGGTTCTTAAATTATAAGTACTGATTATTCAAAGTTTAAAATGGTGAATTTACCTGGAGAAATAAATTTTTCGTCGAACTGTTGATGGTGTATTATTTCTTTCAGGTGAAATGTTTGATTCCAAATTATTTTCTTTTCCACTAAAAATGTATGTTACACATTATTGCACTTATTTTAAGATCAAAATTATTAATAATTTACCCTTTAAACATGAGATCTCGACGAGTAGCTCTTTCTGCTTTTTGTACCCGTTTCATTTTTAATGGACTTGGAGTTGGTCGTTCAATAAGTCGTTTAGGTAAGTTTTGGGAGGGAATCACACACAGTTTTAATTTTACCCTTCGACGTGGTGAATTAGCTGTAGGTAACACAACAAATTATATTATGATTTATATGATTCTATGGAATTATTAAAATAATACCTGTTACATTCTTATTATAATAATAATTACTTGTTTTAAAATGTAAAAAATCATCTTTAGTGAAATGTTCGATGCATACATTAATATTATTTGTAGAATTAATAATATTCATTTTTAAAGTATGCTCCCATTTCTTTTTTAGGATAATATTTTTAGGAAAAGTGTGGAAAGACACATCATCTTGGTATTGTCTGTGGAATGAAAATAAAATAAATATTTTAGATATGTTTACACAGAGAATATAATTTGTAAATTTAGTAGAAATAAGAAAATATCTTACATTGTTTTACATTGTGGAACATGACAGTGTTTATGTTTTTTTCGAGTTTTTGGTATTGTGGCATAATACGAATGATCCATATAATTATTATGAAATAGCAGCTACTAACTACTAAATGTAAAAGTGTTATAAAAATTAAAAACTATTCGTGGTTAATAAATTGTGAGCAAATCTCAATATATTTTGAATTCATATTCCATGGACCAGTTTTCACGTCAGCCCTGTTACAACGTTTCATGCCGCCGACACCAGATGTCAGCCGCTTCGCTTTCTATCGCGAATAGTTTAATACTTTATTTTATGTTAATAAAAAAATATTATGTTCATTTATATGAAATGTTTGATTTTGATTAATACATGTCTTAAATTTCTTATGCAGATTATTCAAATTTGTAAATAATCTAAAAATAAAACTTATTTATATGATAACAATTCATAATGTAATTATCTTATGATTATTTCATTTATCCATCCGTTTTTTGTCCTTACTCCTTAGTAATAGTGACTATCATTTTTAATTAAAATGCCTTATTATTGTGCTGTGTCTGGCTGTAACAGCTATAAAAAAAAACTAATGTTAACATTAGGTACCACAGGTTTCCGACGTCCCCTGATTTACAAAAGAAATGGATAGAGTTTTGTCAGAAACCAGCTGGGAAAAAACAAAACATAAACAATGGTACGATATAATTACATTGTATTAGTATACACTATAAGCACAGTAACGTATTATATAAATATGAACGTTATTCGCCAGTTTATTAATTTATATTCCCTTTTTTTAAAAGCCCGTATTTGTTCATTACACTTTGTAAAAAGTGATTTCGAAAAACCATTAATTGAATTAATGTTGGACTATTCACCCAAGTGTAAAAGAAAATTAAAGAATGATGCTATTCCAACTCAACGGGTAGTTATTTTAAACAATTCCAGTTTTGAGGCAAGTTTTAACAATTAAGATATTATAAAACAATAATATATTATAAGAATGAAATAGTTTTAACCTATTAGTTTTATGACTTAAAATAAATAAATATTTATTTGTTAGAAGTGTGATTCTAATCCTGAATGTAGTACAACAGAAGTGTCTAGAAGCTTATTTACTACAGAGGATTCACATATTTTGCCAAAAAATAGAGAACAACATTTATTGGAACTTGTTAACAAGTATTTAAATATACCTATATGTATATGTATTATAAAATTTTGCTATTAAAACGGTTTGATCGTAATACAATGTTAGTTTATGAATATATTTTTGATCGATTACAAATAGAATTAAATGAAATAAAAAACAAACTTTTAAACGTTGAAAAGGAAAATAAATATTTTAAAGCTGATTATTTTGAAAATAAAATATGCGATATGTTTGCTCATATATTTACAAAAACTCAAATAAATCATTTTTTACGGCCTCATGTTCGAATACAAAAATGGGAAGTAGAAGACATATCACTGCAGCTATTACACTGAGAAGTATTTCACCAAGTGCATATCGTTACTTGAGAGATAAACTAAAGTATCCATTACCAGGTCTGAAAATAATTATATTTATAACTATTAAGTATAGGTCAAACGTAATCATATAGTAATATAATTTATAATTTATGCTTACAAGTAGTTTCTTCAAATAAATAATGTTCACTATAGGTCTTTCAAATCTCAGAACATGGGCAGGGAACTTATCCATTGAACCTGGTATTCTAAACAATGTAGTCAACATTATGAAATGTAAAGGTAAATAAACAAAAACCAATAAGTTAACATCCACTGTTGAGTGTTGGTTTATACCTTGGATCATATTATACATTAATTATAATTATAATATTGAAGGTGAACAATTAAGTGCAAAGGAGAAATTATGAGTATTGTCATTTGATGAACTGTATATTAGTCACGAAATTTGTTTTGACAAAAAAATGGAACAAGTGTTAGGGCCACATAAAACTGTTCAAGTTATGATTGTCAGAGGTTTGGTATCAAATTGGAAACAACCAGTTTACTATTCATATGACAGCCCAATGAAAGAAGAAGTGCTTTACAATGTTATTTCAATACTGTACGATAGTGGATATAATGTAATTGCCATGACTATAGTGACATGGAAAGTACAAATGTTGTTCTTTGGAAGACTTTGGGTGTCTTACATGAAAATCAATTTTTCATTCATTCCAAAAATGGACAGAAAATTCACAACTTTGCTGATGTTCCCCATTTAGTGAAACTAATTAGAAATAATTTTATAGATCAAGGGTTCATAGTCAATGAAGGTATAATAGTTTAATTTCAATAAATAATAGTTATACAATAATAATCTTACCAAATTAAATAGTCTACTGAACACTGATCATAGTCAGTCCCATGGCCTAACAGTTGACACCCATGATACTGATTTAAATTTTACCAATGTATCTATAGGTATATTTATTGGCAAACAAACAGTAGAAGAGGTGTTGAAACTATCTAGTGGTAATGATATGAAATTTGCTTACAAGTTAACTTCAGCACATTTAGATGTAGCAGGACCACAAAGGCCATGCATCTAATGTACATTAGCCGAATACTGATACCACTAAACAATCTTTCAATGAAGGACGTGTTTTATAACTGTGGTAACTGTACTGTGTGTAAAATATGATCTGAATCTCTTTATAGGTTATTGTGAGTATTCTAAACTGTTCGTCGCCGGAAGCGAGTACACGACACGGCCAAAGTCGAAAGCGGAATACAGGTACGGTCCACCCTCTGGATTGCGGTGGCCTCTCCGTATTCAAAAACTTATGCTACGTTAGTATGTTAATATGTCTCAACAGACATCAGTAGTCCGGGAGGAGACGCTAAAATCCCCGATTTCTAAACTATAGGTTTTCTAGGAGTGGTTATTATAGGTTGGTGGATAGGTGGATGAAACGGCCTGTGGTAAGAACATCGTAGTAATGTTTATCCGTAATAATATGTTTAAGAATGACGTTGATTGATCTACGCACAACGAGCGAGGACCCTATGCTATAACCCGCAACCGTCTATTATTATATTATTAATATAACTTCATATTTTTGTCGTCAATTCATAGTTAGCAAAAACGTATATACTATATATTATTATAAACCTTACAAGGCATCACTTATATTGTTGAATCGTTTCTTTTTCTTTCATTTCTTTACCACGAAAGGATTTATTTTACGTTCTTACTACCTATACTTACGTATACTATTATACAGGGTCACCAAAAATAAAACTCCCGTATTTCGTAAGGCTGTATGTAAACTGCGGCAAAATTAACCTTTTTCTAAAAGACGATATGTAAACTGCGGCAAAAAAAAATTAAGATTATACAATCTGCGGCAAAACCGATAAGATACATTATACAAACTGCGGAAATTAATTTTATATACCTTCTATATATATACTAAATTATATACATATCGTGTATAATATGAGTTATGACATCTATTTATCTAGAGACTATTAGAGTATTAAGCGTAAAAATAAAGAAAAACCAATTTTCAAAATTGAAAAATATTATTATTATTATTAAAAAATATTTAAAAGATCGTATAGGGCTCTTATAATCAAAAAAAAAAAATAAATTAAAAAAAAAAAATAATAATACAATAGGTACCTAATTAACATTTTGTCGTTTGTTCTTAAAACATACATTTTTCAAAAATTCATATCTTGAAATTCGTCCATCTTCTTTCATTTTTCGCTGTTCGTTAATAAATTTGTATTTTTGCGTTGTCGCTTTATTTCTTTTTTGTATTACCCCTTCTTCTACACTTCTAATTTTTATATATGTTCAACTTGAATATCCTGTAGAGCATCTATAAATTTATATAGTGATGGATGATGATGATAAAAATACGCATTAAATGTTGAATGGAAAGATTCACATACATTATTTGTTATAACTTCTTCTTTTAATGCCCACAAAGAAGGAGGGAATAAGTCTTACACATAAGTTTCTGTTAAATAATCGCAAAATTGTTCTAATTTATTATTAGATGGCATATCTGCAATTAAATCAAAAACAAACGAATCTTCGACTTCGTCAGGGTCAAGGAACGGGAGACCAAAAATATAATTTAAAAATTTTCCTTCATCTGTGTCTCCTTCAATGTAAAGTTTAGATAGACTCAAATTTTGTAATTTTCTAAGCCACTAGTATTATGAAATGTAAAGGAACCGATATTACCGATATATGTTTCGTTTAATCTTAAAAATACATTTGGATTTACCTTACCAATTTGTACGCAAGACAAATTAAACGATATACGTATATGGTAGGTATATACATAGAAGGTATATAAAATAAATTGCCGCAGTTTGCATAATGTATCTTATCGGTTTTGCCGCAGATTGTATAATCTTAATTTTTTTTTGCCGCAGTTTACATATCGACTTTTAGAAAAAGATTAATTTTGCCGCAGTTTACCATCTTCCCTTTCGTAATGGGGCTATGTGAGTTGCAGTGTGTGTACAGCTATAGAGGGGATACACTCTGTATCAATCGATAGTGGTGAACTTGTTTTTTTAGTAGTCCTAAATTACTGGATTTTGTGTGAAATCCAAATTTTTTCGAAGAAAATGGGATCAAATATTACAGAGGAAAAATTCCTTTGATTACCTTAACCAGTTTGCTAGAACCACAAAGAGGTAGAAATCTGGTTCTAAAAAGACGGAGATACAGATCACATTTCGTAGCGTTCAATATAAAATTTGAAAGTGTTGTTTCCTGAAAGTCTTTTCTCTTTTCGAGAAGACATTACCTGACCCCCTTGGTGACCCGATTTATGGACAAAAATAATATTATCTTATGTTATTATTTTAGTAATGTTCGAAACTAAGTAATTATTTTATTCAATATAAAATGGCACAACATTTGTTTTTTTCAAAAATCTGTATCTATGTTGTTTTGAAATACATGAGATTGTTTTGCTAGTTTTTTTGTTGCCTACCGTGTTAGAGCATAGGGAAGGGAGGATTCACCATATCAAAAAAACAGTATTTTTCCGGTGGTCCGGTCATGCAGCAGCGTTTAGTATAGACATAGACATATAGTACTATAGTTTTAAGTAATTATATTAATTATATACACAATAGCAATATAATATTTTGACCACATTCATAGGTTCTTGAATCAATGAATATTTTATTATTGTTTATGCGACCTGGTAAGTTTTCATCCGCGTGGGTATGTACTATGCAGTGTAGAATAATATATAGGTACCTACATAAATTTTCACAAAAATATTATATAATAGAAAAAATATAAAACACAGGTATAGGAAATGTTGTGAGGCTTACGACTTTACGAGAAATGTACAGGCAATATAGTATCATCGTGACTGGGTGTGTGGGATGTATAAGAAAAGTGTGGCCGAACTGGGCATGATTTTTTTTTTTTAGGTGTTATAAATGCTAGATAAGTTAACAATTTATTTTAACTCATCAAATTAAGTTATCATTGAATAATTTAAATTAACATTAAAGTTAAAAGCTACTTTTCATTTTTTTTATTGCAACAGTTACAAGTTAGACGTTAGAGAATATAGTAGTAAAAAATCGGTTACTTTTTTGCATATAAAATTAATAATTAGGTACTTCTTTTTTAAAGCTAATTTATTATAAATAATATACTTATTAAAAAACGATCTAACAGTTTAGAAATGCACCTATGTATTAAAATAATCAGCTGTAAGTAATATTTTACATACTTAATTACTAAAATAATGTTGAAATCTAATAAAATAATACTTATGTATTTGTTTACCAAATGGTCCACAAATATACTAAATTATAATAATTAAATTAATTAATAGAATATAATTAATTACTTATATATAGTTATAATATAATTCTAAACATGTATTAATTCAGATATTCTATGTTCGAGTAAAAATACAATAATAATATGAAATAATTATTAACCTTTAATATTTATTGAGTTTATAATCGTGTATGGGGCTTTAAGCTATACCGTTTTTATTTAAATTATAAATAGTGTTTTATTCTATAAATATGCAATATTATAATAAAATGTTAATTATTGGGGCCCATTATCTTTTCGAAAAATTAACAATAAAAAAGTAGGTAGGTACAATTAATTTATATAATCATAACTATAATCATATTTGATATTTCCAATGATTGTATTTTTTTTTTAAATTAATTTTTTAAAATAAAATATACATTTTAAATCTGTAGTTTTAGGAAAGAAATTAATTGCTAATAAATAAAATTAATTTTCCAGTGGAAGAAGTTGCTTATGAGACATAAGCAACTTCTTCCACCGGAAAATATTTAACTCGTAAATTAAAAACATGGATTGCAATATACACGTTTTATGTGGAAATGGAAACAATACTTTTGTTATGTAGGTACCTGCTAACCTATAATGGAAATGACTATTTTAAAACTATCATTTAATAAATATAATCCATATTGATTAAGATTATTTCATTGCACTGCATTTATATTTTCATCCGTATACTTAACAAATGCTGATACAGTCTACAAATGTTTTATAAAAGCTGGGTTTGATTTAATTTTGAACCAATCAATAGATGACCCTTTACAGCTCTACTGAATAACGATTTAAATGCATTTGTTGAAATAAAACTTTTAGAAATAATTTCATTGAATCAAAATTATAATTGCAATAAGTTTGTAAAATCCATTCTGAATGTGAAAAATGTAATGGTAAAGAAAATGACATGTAACATAACAAAAAAAAAAAAAAAAACACAAGAATTTTGCAAAAATACCTAAATACGAATTAATTGCAATTCTTAAATTTGATATAATTTTTAGCAATACCTACCTATCAAAAAAAGTTGGTAACATTTAATAAATAATAAATATTTATTGTAACTCTTTTTGCAACTTTTTTTTGTTAACCTGTATATTAAATGGAAACCTGTCTAAAATCTAAAAAAAATATTCGGTTAGTTTAAAAGTAGCAAGTTTTACTGTATAATGTAAAATAACCATAATAATTATATATTTTTAATTTGCGTACGACTAACAACCATTATATTTATTTTAAATCATAATCTGACTTATGGACTTTGGCGTGTACTGACTAATAATTTCGTTATGTATAGCCGGGTACCATTTTTGTTCTCTTTAATTCCAACAGATAAATTAAATTCATATTGTCAATCTTGATACCTTTGTTGATTAAAAATATGTCCCCTGCAGGATATTCATACGAAATGGATGTATAATAATTTTATACATTTTGATTTCAAAATAAATTCCATAAAAATCTTTCCGCTGAATTCCTCTATTGTGGACTATTGACTACTGTTCTATCAATAGTTTAAAATTATAATCACTTATTTTGATTCAAGCACTCAGATGTATTAACTAACAATATTTTCTGTATTTCACTCTTCATCATTATTATTATTTTACTAAACTAAAATTTAGTTAAAATAAATAATATTCGTTTCTTTATGTTTATAATAAAAACAAGCTGCAAAAAATAGTTATAATTGAATAAATTGAAGTCAAGAATTCTGAATACTAAAAAAATAATTACACAGGCTTGCAGTGTAGGTTATATTATTGTCATTGTGAACGTCGTCTTGCCCTTATCATAGTAGACCGTCATAAATAAAAATATATTTACAGAATGAAATTGATAATAATAACAACAGCTATAATAATAAAATATCGTATATGAATAAATAAATATTGCTTCCCGAATGATAGATAATAATAATATGAAACTTATGACTGTGCACTCGCCACTCGCTATAGCCGTATGGCGATTTTTGACATTATATTGATTCTTGCCCGGTTGCCCTGGGCTACGCACTTACTGAGATAGCGTTACGGCAATATATTTTGGGGAGTTTAACCAAATACGGCCACAATAACGCGGTTTCAATTATTATTAATTGTTATACACTTGGTATTGTGTGTGCTGGTGTCGATGCCTCCAACTGCATAGGTGAAAGCCAGGCAGGTGCAAGACCCAACTTCTATATAATTTAATCAAACATCATAATATACGAAACCCACCAACTGATACAATGATTCTATAATTGCTTTTGAGGACATTTATATTTTATATTCTACTTATCACTTTATTTTTTCGACTACGTATTTTATCCTTTTTCAAACTAAAAAAAACAAATCATAGAATCATCCGACGAAACTAAAGAGTGCATAATTGATACAAGTAAAATTACAACTAACATGTACTTAAACTTTCCACAGTTGACAGAAGTACGGTCAGTTTTTTATACGAACTATTTTATGGTGGGGTTGGGGGAAATTAATAGACGTTGCTGAACCCTAGTGTTGAATACCATGAAATACTATCGTGTGTGCTATGATCAATAGGCAATAGTAATTGAATACCTACCTACTTATTATAATTTATGTTATATCATGCCAAATATGTTTATATCGCACATAGTCTATGTAACATAGGCATATAGTATGATTAATATAATTAATATACCTGAAATGCATATTATGAATTATAATCTACAAAAACATAATATTATGTTTTCATAATTGTTTGTATATAAATATTTTATAAGATAAATTTAATATAATAATATTAATTTAAAACAACAATAAAAATAATATCTTAAGTAGTGATTCGTGGTTCATGTTATTACTCATAGATTACTTATATTATACCATCAAAAAGTATAGTTCTAAAAACATTTAAACTTTTTGAGTTCTGGGATTTGTGCCTGAAAACTGTTACGATTTGTATCGGGTTGCCCAGTTTTTAAAACTATTTTTAATTTTTGGTAAAAATTTATAAGCTTTATAAAAACGAAAAATACTGAAACGCCTAAATTATCAAACCTATAGCTATAGGTGTAATACTAATTACACTAGCCTCAAAAATATGTAAAATGGTGTAAGCACCACCAGCCTAATTCAAAATATTAGAATTTTAATTTTTCTATCCTGTATTAGAGTACCTATATAATGCTATTTGTAAGCATAATTTAAATTATAAACATTCATATGCCTTTGGGTTTTGGAGATAGCAGAAAAATTGATGTGTGAAGTTAGCCCCCCCCCCACTCCCCACTGAATAAGGACTTAAATAAAATCATTTTTGATAAAAAAGTGGTCTTGACATTTTTTTAAATTTATCTCGATAAAAACTTTTCCATTAAGTTAAAAAACATAAACTATGTGTCAATGTTCCTTATATGTTAATTTATTTGAAGCTTAAATTAATGGCATATAGATATGATTATTTTTATACGCATCAAGCTATTTCAAATTTTCAAATTGTTCTCAGTTCGAAATTTACTTTTCATAGCTTATATTAGACATTTTAACGGAAGATTCCCAATAAATGTTTTTATCACCTTATACAAAAAAAGTTTACTGGATAATAACATAAGTTTTTTATGAATGTTAAAATTTGAAAATGTTACGATATTACTTATAGGATTTACAAAATATGTCTTTGAAAAATTATTTTCTAGACTTTAACGTAAAACACTACAGCTAGATTCAAAACCCTTTTACTTCTATAATTCAAACCAATCACTATGAGGTAAACAGGAAGCTTTATAACTGAAAAACGACTAAACATTCCAATTCAAGTTTAAAGAAATCTGGCTCAACAACTTGAGGTGGCTCTTCATAATGAATATCCTAGCTTATCAACAAAGGTAATTAGAGTGACCTTTATTTATACTCTGACTATGTGAGCATGACTTACAAAAACAACTCTTGTAGACGAAACAAGAATCGCTCTTTACGCCATCAACCTTCCAATTCCCAAACTTGGGACCCGGACATTTTGGTGTGGCCATCTTGGTGTGGCCATCTTGGCGTGGCCACTTAGGCGTAAACCATTCTGGCGTAAGACTATTTTGGCGTAAGACTATCTTGGCGTAACACTATTTTGGCGTTAGGTTTTGGCGTAATAAAATATATGTATGTTGCGGGTAATCGGTAATCAGTTATCGAGTTTAATATTTACTAATCAGTTGTAATCGACAATGGCTCAAATAAAGAGCATTCGAGGTCGAGATATAGTCACCTAATCAGTTGTAATCGACAATGGCCCAAGTAAAGAGCATTTGCGGTCGAGAAATATACACGCATGATGGCTATATGTACACATTTGATGCGTATAATTTTAATAAAACAAAAAAAATTTTGGAGATGCCGATACAAAAATGATTGTCCTTGTCGCATTCATACATCAACTGAAACGTCTAAGGTAAAAATATTTTTAGTATTCAATAAATATTATATGTTTTAATTAATAATTATTAAAATAATAATATGGAAAATATTATAGGTGTTAAAGATTTTAAATGATCATTCCCATGATTCAGAGGCAGTTTTGATTGAAGCAAATGCGGCAATTACAAATATGAAACAACGAGCTAAAGACACTCTAGAACCAACGTCGAGCGTAATAAATTCTTTGTTTTTAAAATTTTTTTTTTATTTATATGAACTAAATATACTAAAGTCAATTACTTTTTGTATTTATATTTTTTATTTATATGAACTGACCTAAACTAAAGTCTATAACTTTTTATTAATACATTTATATCAATTGATTTTTTACTCCACCTACTTTATTAATTATTATACATGATTATTATATTATTATTTATTATTTATTATATTACTCGCACAGACAACTACTGGCATACTAGTTATATTAGTCCAAAACTTAACGTCAAAATAGCTATACGCCAAAATAGCCATACGCCAAATTAGTTTACGCCAAAGTAGCCACGCCAATATGGCCACGCCAATACGGCCACGCCAAGATGTCCTAGATCGCCCAAACTTTGTAGAAAATGCCATTATTAAATTTCCTAATAAATTTATATAAATCATTCTTATTTTTGTTTTTATTTTTTTAAATTCCCAATTTAAAGTTAAATATGTCAACGTTTATTGAACTACGCAATTCTAATACCTACTTATTATTTGTCTGCGTATTGTATTTTGTTTTTAATAAAAGAATAATATTCTAAAATATACAGTTAAAATTATTTATGATTTCGTTGTTAGAGCGACGCAGTGTTTATTGTTTCTTGTAGGTAACTAAAGGTGTCACGAATTAAAAAAGGTTGAGAACCACTGACATAAATAAAATATATTAAATAATGAAATCTTTGTAGGTATAGTTAACAAATTTTATATTTTTTAACTATAAATTAATTAATTTATAAAATTTAATACAATTGACGTGATTAAGTTTTTTAAACATACGTACGGGTATACACATAATATAAAAATTTCAAGATATTATATTTCAAGAAAATATTTAGGTTGTTAAAACAATAAAATTTAAAAATAAAACAATTATACAACTTAATTTGTAATATTAAAAGTATTGAACAACTATTAATTTATAGATAAAAAAAAATATATGTTTATAGCATAATATAACATAAATATCAAAGTTACTCTTAGCTGCAGAAACTTTAAACATGATCAGTTAAATTGTATATAAAAATGCGTTGAACAGCTCTCCTTGGAAATTTTTCTAGTATTTTGTGAGCTCATAAGGTATGTAGAAATCACGTTAAAGTTTTTAAAATGTTCCTATAACTATAATTTTTATACGGATTTTTCAGATTCATTCGGAATTTTTCATTTTTATATATTTATTTTAACTAATTTACATATTTTATAATATTATGACGTTGGTCCAACTTTCAGTACCTAACATTTATGTAGTGATGAAAGTGATTTTTTATTATGGTTTGTCCTATCTATGACACTTGAAGATTTCCGATATTATTATTTATTTGTTTACGGGTAGTAACCCGATCACATAAAGATTATAATTTAGTACATACAAATATGGTATAACATTTGCAAAAAAAAAAAAAAAATAAATAATAATGAATAACTAAAAAAATACTTAATATTCTAATAATACAAAATCACAGAAATATAGTAAAAATAACATGGGAGAAAATACTCAAACTACGAAACTCATTACAGTTATACAATTAATCACAGATATAAATCTAATAAAATTTTTTTCTTGCAAAACTATTGAAAAAATTGAAAGAATTTGGATTGAAATCAAAAAACTCAATTTGTTCATCATTAGCGATAGCCATCATTCTATTTATAGGAGTGGATAACGAATAATTACTTTTGTGGTTGTTTAGATAGAAAGAAGTTACGTTTGATGATCTAGTTCTAAATTGAGGAACAGAAAAATTTAAAAAACTTAATAGTTCCGGACAGGAGAAAAACCAGTTAGATGTTTGAAAAAAAAATATCATATCATTCACTTTTCTTTTGTTTGATAAGCACTGGATGTTAAATGTATTTAACAATGGTCGATAAGACGAATGAGGTACACGTATAATGTTACATTTATGACATGAAACGGAGGATGCGATTTTAGACATTCTCAAAGCATTGAATTTGCGTATTTAAATAAGAAGACTAAACTATTGAATTATATTCAAGTTTAGATCTGACTAAGTACATACATAGAATTTTTAATGTGTTACAGTTTCTCGTAATGAAGCCTAATATCGAAGAAGATTTATTGATGATATGTTGAATGTGGTGGTTAAAGGTTAGATCAGACTCGAATATAACACCAAGATCACAAAATAAGTTGCATGAAGTAAATAATGATAACGTAAACTATAAGTGTGAATAATTGAGTTCCGAGATCGCGTGAAGGACATAACTTTGCATTTTTTAAAGTTTAAAGGTAATTTATTAATATTACACCAATTAGCTAAAACACTTAAATTATTTTGTAATAAAGAAGTATCATTACTGTTTTTTATAAGACGGAACAATTTCATATCGTCAGCAAATAGTGATTTTCTAGAATTAAACAAATTTAAATAATTTATAAATAACAGAAATAGAATTGGTGCAAGGTGGGAACCTTGAGGAACACCAGATAATACAGTGAAAGGAATCGGTTTAAAGATTTTACACTTGACTATTTGTTTCCTATCGGAAATAGAAGAATAAATCCAAGAAAGAAAGGGGTCACTTATACCAATACTAAGGAGTTTAAAGATAAGAATTGAGTGATCGACATTATCAAAGGCTTTAGAGAAATCTGTAAAAATAACATCAACTTGAATGAAAACCTTGAGGAAAGTCATCAAGTATTCATTTTTTTAACTGTTTAGTGGCTGTCGATCTATCTTTAATAAAAGAATGTTGGTTCAAACTTATTAAAGGTAAGAGAAATGGTGTATTTTTTATTAAATTATTGACTAAAAAATCTTAGTTATAATTGAAGTTAATGAGCTAGGCCTATGATTTATTATATTATTAATAACATCATTGCCTTTGAAAATAGGTATAATAAAACTTGATTTCCAATTGGATGGAAAACAACCCGTTGATAATGATAAGTTATATAGATATAATAAAGGTACAGATAATACAAAGTTACAATTTAAAAAGAAAATACTCGGAATCATGTCAATACCAGGATTTGTTTTTGAAGTCAACGTACCTAACTCCTGGAGAATATCAGTAGGATTTAAAACACCTGAAAATAAATTAAGATCAGAGTATTTGGTGATAGAATCAGATAATGTGTGATTGATTAACGGTGGTGTAATTGATTTGACATAAATACTAGAAAAATGCTTAGAAAAAGAGTCAACTATTTTATTACCTCCATTAATAGACTGATTTAAATAATACATTGAAGTAGGAAAAGACTGAGAGGAGCGTTTAGATTTAATAAATCGCCAAAAAATTTTGGGGTAAGATAATAAAGATTTTTTAGTTACTGAAATGTATTTATTATAATTTATAATCAGTTTTAGATTGAGCCTTACATTTACATCTAAGTGCAGAGAATATATCATTATTGATGAGATGAATAAGAGATGTTTTATATAATTTATGTGCTTTTTTTTTTTTTTAAATCCAAGTCCCTCAGTACAGAACTAAACCAAGTCGGATATTTAGATGTGAAAGGTTTTTTTGTAAGACATTTTCATCAATTATTCTAAAAATAATTTTATAGAAAATATCCACCACATTGTTTATGCACAACTTATCAAAAACTTGAAACCAATCTATAATCGCTAATGATGAACGTATAACATTATAATTACAGTTGAAAAGATCGTATACAATTTCATTATAACTTAATGATTCTAAATTTATATTGGTTGGGAATGTGATAGTTAATGCAGGGTGATACAATTAATTATTCAGTAACAAAGAAAATATCTCATTAAGAACAAATAAATTAAGAACGTTAGATAGAACTTAGCCGAGAATTTAATATGATAGATTTTCAAAAATATTGAACTGATTAAGATTAAGGTAAGTGAAATTATTAGGCAGGTTATTGGCAATTAAATTATTAAACTGAGAAACATTAGGGAAAATTTTATTGTTTAATAACGATTAGTGAATAGGTAGATTAAAATCACCCAATAAAATATCATTTGAGTAATATGAAAGATTTAACAAATTACTTACAGTATAAGTATGGTCATTATAAATATTAACACTGGAATAGTGAGGAATATAATATACCGATCCAATTAATAGAGTGAATAAACCTATAGAAAGTTTGATATATAATTGCTCGATATTGTTGTTTTGAAGTGGAATACGATTGCATTTAAGGTGATTCTTGACAATGATTAACACACCAGCTCCTCCGATAATGCAGTCCATGACGCTATCATGGTCACAACAAAAAACTGTGTATTTTGGGATGAGACCAAGTTCAATGTCATTGACCTCATATGTAGCCAGGTTTCTGTTAATATAGGTAATGATGTCATGGTCCACCAGAACAATATTTCTATTAAAAACATCCAGTACTAGTGTTTATGCTACGAAAATTTTGATAGTAAAACTTGAGATTATAGGAACTTGGTCTTAGTTTCGGCAGTTTTTTGAAATGTACGGAATGTTATTATTGTATTTGATAAATATATAATTTTCTCCGGCTGCTTTTCTGGTGTTAAGCTCGTCTAACATAATTTTGAAATATTTACGTTGATCTAAAGATCGATCTGTAGATGGGTATACCTACTGATGTGTTTTAAGTTTTCAGATTGACGTAACTTAAATTTGTTTTTTAATACGTTAAAAATATCATGTTGATTTGGTAGTGTAACACCAATTTGACGGAATAACTCAGAAACTACTTGAATTTCATTTAGATAATCGTTGTGTTTTCGTGAACGTCAAATAAAATAAAATTATGGCTTCTAGCTTGGCGGTTTATAATTTCGGATAAGATTTTTTCATGATTGACTGATGGTGGAGTAGTGTTACGTACGTACCTACTTCAAGTTCAACTAACAAAAAACTAACAATTTCAATTTGATTTTTCAGAACTTTATTTTCATATGTCACGCATTGATGGATGTTAATGATATGACATAAAATAACTTTCAGAAATGTATTATATTACCTTGGAAATCGTATTATTACTTAGTGTATAAATCGTTATATTATAATGGACAATAGGAGGCATCTCTTATTTTATGCTTAAATTATAAAGGTTATAAATATCTTACTTATATATGACATATATATATATTGATTATATGATTATATGATTGGTTATCCTGCGTGTATTCTAAATTGACTAATGAGTTTATGTTTATTCATATTTATATTATAACTTTGACCATACGTTCCTGACTTGAAGCCGCTTTATCGAATGCCCGCATTTGAAGGCGTATGATGCGGCGCTCTTCCAACCAAAACAATGCCACAATCGATATAAACAGAAGATAAAGCACTAAAAGTAATTTGAATAATAACAGTTATTAATGTTAAATGATAGCAATTCTCTACTAAACGATTGGTATATACTTACTAGTATTGAATAGAGCAAGACATATAAGCGAATTATAACCTTTGGACATACCAAACCACAAATTAATGGATAATGAATATAACATGTGTGTGGTATGTACTAACAACCAAATGTATATGCTATAAAGATTTCTCTGAATAAAAAAAGATTCAAATCAATTATTAAAAATAATAAATAGTGCATAATATATTAAGATAGCATATTAATCAACTATTTAAATGAAAAATCATAAATAATACCTTTATAAGTCATAGGTGTCGTTAAATTATATAAGTATTGTATTACGAACATAAATTTAAAATTTATAATAATTAATATTAGCCTGTTATTTTTAATGAGATAGCAACTTGACTTACTAAAAATTTGAAGATAGGAATAATATTGTTTAGGGTCCCTCTTAGACCTTTTATATTTAAACATCTTACGGATATTTCAAAACTTAATAAAATATAATTTTAAATTAATCATACCAAATTTTAAAGTTAAAATATTAAAAAATCCTACATGAGGTCTTAATTTGTTCTTACATTTAAATTTGATAACACGTAAGATTACTCAACCTTAAAAACAAAAGAGTAAAGTAAATTATTTTGTACGTAAAATATACGCATTAGTTGCACATAATTTAGTCATTCGTATACAATTTAATTAGTAGGTATTATGTATCAGAATCAATTCAATTATTATTTCCTCCATGAAGACGATTTTGGAATTAGGTAAGATACAGGGAATTACAGGGAAGAACTGGTACAATTGTAACATTATTAACCTTAAGAATAAAAATAAAATGCTACAAAAGTTTGTATATGCATCACTTCATATCGGTTGCACTTATTTGGCTAATTCTTTTTTGTGGTATTCAAAATCGTCAGAACTAGGTTTGTATCATAGATAATACATAAATTATGTATTATCTATGGTTTGTATGGATTCAAATTTTAAGAAAATCTTCCAGAAAACTAAGGTTCTAAATCACAAAAACAAAATAGAGGTGCCATCTGTTCAGTAATTTAAAATAACTGTTTTAATCTGTTGTAGGCTGTTATTATTAAATTACAGTGCAAGTTATCCATGATTTCCCAAATCAGCATGACCACAAACCTTATCACAAAATTAAGTTAAGTTAGTAAAAATGTCATTCCGAAAGCTAGTTTCTTATACATTTGTTGTTTAAATTCTGGAGACAGTGCTATCGCTTGATCAATAAGAATTCTAATAATAATAAATGTCCAATTAAACTATATCATTGTACTTTTATTTAATTATAATATTGAAGTATGGAGCAACAGAATAAATGTAAAGCATAAATCGACAAAATGTCAACAGTCAAAAGAGAGAGGGTAATATATTTTATTTTAGTTCTGAAAAATACAACGAAAAGATTCAAAAAATAAAAGAATTGAAAAATTAAAACACAAAAAAGTATGAAGATGACATGTATAAATTATGTAAGTAAGCCAATTTCAATTTGATAATATTTATTTAATTTCAAATAAAATTATTACTCGAATGTTTGAACTAGGTATAGAATATGGAGTGTTGAAACACAAATATTCACGAGCACACATTTCTCCGTGTAATGAAAAATTCTAGAATTAGATGTTGAAGTAATGAAGTCATTTAAAAAAATTAAAAAAATATAAATCATATAGCGTGAACCCGTAAGGCAAGGAATAGCTGGTCTTCAAGGTTTCAATAACTAGAACTAGAAAATTTTTTTTGCAAAACTTGAATGCATCAGAAATGTTGAACAGTTTAAAATGGCATAGTAACCAAAACAGCAATACAACATATTATAAATAATTTATAAAATGCATTTATTTTATTCATTTCAATAAACCTAAAATTTCATTCAAATAAATACTCATTATTAAATAGTGCCTATATTGAATCGAGATTTATCATAATTTACCGCCAGTTTTGGTAAATTACGTAAAATTCCAGTGAATGATGGACATTTGAGATATTAAAATGTGTTTTTTTTACATTATTTACCTGCATGATAGAATTGTTTTGGTAAATTATGTTTTTGACCTAGAAATTACGTCATTCGCCTATTTTCATCTTTTACCGTAACACACACAAACACATAGATATATGCGAATATATATCTGTTTGCATATTATTTATGGATTCCGACACAGTTCATCTGAATGACAGGCTTTGTGCACCCAATGAAAAGATTTATGCTATTACAAACAAAATTGAACGACCAAAATAGTAGGTACCTAATACATATTGTGTATGAAGAGAAGGTTAGGTTTCATGATAAGGTTTTATGAAACATAAAAGCAAATGTAGGTATGTTCAATTAAGATGAAATTTTGGGAAGTTATTGGGTACACTGTCATAAAAGTTTCTCGCGTACCTATTACAACCTGGCGTATTATAATCTGAACAGGGTCAATCCAAACTTAGATACACCAACGCCATATTTTGTATTAATTGGTAATTTTTTCCTGGACTTAGACCATATAGCTATATAAAAAAATCACTGTATGATCCGGATGGCATGTTAAATCCAGTCCACTGTAGGTTTTAGTAAGTAAAAACGGCAAACTTGAAATAACGTTGACACTTAAGAGTTAGAAGTTATACACTAATATAGCATACTCTTTCCGGAATCCTGGTTTTAATACATCAGGGATCTTCAACCTTTTTTTTTATGGTGGACCAAATATGTGACACGCTTCGACTTCACAGGCTAAACAATTTTAAATAGGGATAATGATAAAATTATATTTAAGATTTATAAGAATTGTTTTCATTAATTAACATATTAAATATGTAAAAAAAAATTGAATTAGCTTTGTGGTGGGCTAATTTGAAAAGTTGGGTAGGCTGGAATCAGTTGGTGGACCATAGGTTAAAGATCTCAGATAAGATCGCATAATGTAAGCTAGTCTCACTGAATACGGGTAAACTGATGGGTAAAATAATTATAATCGAACCTATTCTAACTGACTCACTGACTATAATTAAATGTAGAGCTTAAGAAATGAGAGCTCAAGGCTTGTAGTTTTTACGTAACCTTCGTACCAACATGTAAGTGTTTGCTAAGAAACGTTTTTCCAAAATTCACATTTTAAAGTGGTGCTTACACAAGTATTTTGAGATTCGTAATTCATGATTAAAATTTTTAAGTTCTGAAAATCATTAAATCGCAAATTAAACAACACATTGAACAAACATTGAATCATATTTAGTTGGAATTTCTAACGATAAATGAAGTGCACGGGGTCAACTACTATTTTATATTTCTGAGAAAATTAAAAAAATTCTTAGCTCTAATTTTTTACTCAATTAATTAGTTACATATTATATATATAGATATTATATATATATGAATATGTACCAATTGAATCTTAACTTTCACTGACGTATCCATGTAATTAAAAAAAAAACATAACAAACGTAATCCATTCCGGGATCATTATTAAAACAGTGTTAGGGACAAATGTCACATATGTAAAATTTAATATTTTATAAAATTAACCTATCTTATTTATTTTTTAATAAAAAAATGATAAAATATGATATCCCAATATTGGTTAAAAGGGAATTTCCACAATTTAGTGAGATACCTGTCTTTTTCATATTTGTAATTTGTATTTTGAATCCGTAAAAGAAAATCGGTGATGACACAACTAAACCATATTACATTTGTACCCAGTTTCCTTTCTATATTCTCGTATCATTACAGTTATTAATTTTTCATAGGTACATAAAAACAATATAAAAATGTGTCATTTTATTAAATACATACACTCTTTTAAAATTAGGACATTTTTATAAGTTCAGTATACAAAATTTAATTTTTTAGATTTTGTATTTTATTTAAAAGCTACTAGGTATATATGACAGACTAGGTATGATTTTACCATTCATACACACATATTTCAACAAACAAATAATGTCATAATACTCCCAATAACTTACATTGAATGTTGCCATTACCAGACGAATATTGACAATACACAGCGTACCAGTAAAACTTAAATTGGTCAACGATTTGGTGATCACTTTACCTTCATTTTTATACATCAACCCGACTGGTATTATTGAATCCAAACCAAAAGTTGCGTCTAGGTACACATACATAAAAATGGAAAACATCAGAATTAAGTTTAAAAATTTTTTCACATATAAATTTAAGACATAATATATATGGTATATACAGGGTGTCCCACAGAGATCTGACATTCTGACAAATAAAATAACTTTTGTTCTAATCAATATTTTAAAAAAAATTTCTTTTAAATATAATTCATAGACACTTGCGCTACATTTTTAGAATATGTTTTTTATTTTTTAATAAGTACTGAGAATAAAAAACTTAAAAATTGATAAATTTTTTTTTCGAAATATTCAATATAGCCAATTTGTAAATCTGATTTTTTGAAAAATTTATATGGTAAAAACACTTATTTAAGTCAAATGGCTGATTTTTAACAATTTTTTTTTAAATATCAATATTTTCGTTAAGTAAATTACGATCTAGTTTATGTTAGAAACCTTGTAATTTCAAATAATAATAAAGTTTTTTAAAAATATTTTATAAGAACATTTTTAAATAAGTGTATGCTAAAATCTAATTATTTTTTTTATTGCATTTATTTTAATAATATGTGATGTATAAACTATAAATTATTATAATTTACCTAACGAAAATATTGATATATAAAAAAATTGTAAAAAATCAGCCTTAAGTGTTTTTACCATATACATTTTTCTAAAAATCAAATTTACAAATTGGCTAAATTGAATATTTCGAAAAAAAAATTTATCAATTTTAAGTTTTTTATTTTCAGTATTAAAAAATAAAAATAAAAAATGTATTCTAAAAATTTAGCGCAAGTGTCTATGGATTATATTTAAAAGAAATTTTTAAAAAATATTGATTAGAACAAAAGTTATTTCATTTGTCAGAATGTCAGATCTCTTTGGGACACCCTGTAAATATATGCATGTATTCCTATTCTCTAGACAATAGTTTTTACATTTACAATATTTCAAATACCGTGATTTTCAAACAATTATTAATAATTTATTGTAACATTTGTTAACTTTGATAGTTGTTGGTTGAAGGAAATAAATCACCGAAAAATCATACTTAATTATTAATACACAAAGTTGTATTAAGTTGTAAAGTTATGTTATATTTAAAACATAATAATATAGGAGGTATCTATATAATTATTAATTAGTATAGACTTACCATCGTTACTGGTCTTGGAAGTAGAAGATGGTTGGTGTTGATGATTAACGGTGTACCACAAATTACATAACAAAATCGTACTAAATGCCATAAAAAATACCTAAAAGTATTTTTAATAATTAAGTCAACATAATATAATCAATTTTATGTCAATTTAATGTTTTTAAATTGGTTTAACTGTTAAACTGTTTAAATGTAAACTGTTTAAGAAGGAAATTCATTTAACACATTAAGTTACCTACATACGAAATGTTCAGGAAAAAAACTTATCTATCAGAAAATATTTCTATATCACACAAAAAAGTATGTAAACCCAAATAACATTATATACACAATGAAAAATAAATATCATATAAGATACCTACTATTACTTAGAAGAATAATTGTATATAGATATGTGTACATTATATAATTTCTTATTGTGTTTCATTTTATTGATTTAAAGATGTTCATCATAGTCATCACCTAGCTTATGCACATCCTAGGCACATGGTTTTGCGATTTTTTATTGGTGTTTTGTACAATTGTAACAATTATGTTTACGTTGTCACTTTTCCGTGAGATGGTGGGAGGGAGGGCCTCGCTTTTGTAAATTGCACAATGCCTTGAAAATCATAGCGCCGGCACTAGGTAGCACATTCGTGCAGTGAATGATAAGTAAAATACAGTTTGTAGTGATTTGTGAGATATCAACTAATATAAATTTTCGAATTCACGCGTATGATTTTATATTTGGAGATTGTGGAAATTGTTAGTTTAGGGAGTTTACACACGCCTATAATATTACATTTTAAGTTAGACTTTAAGGTTCTTTTTATATATTTATTATGGCATTTTATTAAAATGTTGTTATGTTTCATAAAAATTAAAACAGCGTATTTCAGTCACCTATTTTAAGGAATAATGAAATAACTATGATTTAAAACGATACCTTCAATACTTATTGTAAGAATTTTAATATTATGTACCAAAATGTAGTATTGAAAATGAATGATGGGATGGTGTTATGAAGATTAAAATCCTTGCATGAAAGTAATAGTTTCTGCACCTTTACCACTCCGTTCACCGCTCAAATCGAATTCCGGATCCACTATCGACTTTGATATCCTAAATTTATTGTTTAATAGCGCTCCCTTTTCTACTAAGTAACGAACCTTGTAGACACAACTTCTCTGGAATTAAGCCTTGTTGCATATGTTAAATGGGCTAACGTGGGGTACGTTTGCATAAAGGTCGGGAAAATCGAAAACGAAAATAACTCGAATCGATGATTAAATGACTGGTTGATGATTATTGATTAAGTATACAATATTGGATAAATTTTTTAATTTATAATAAAGCCATGAGATGTGAACAATCCAAATTTTAAACTGTTATCATAATTATATGATGACCATCCATAATAAAATAATTATAGAAGATTAAATCGTGATAGACTTATTACTAACCGCGTTCATCGAAGCCATAATTCTGCAAACCAAGCGTGGATGGTACAATACGAAGTGCAAATATTTCTTGCTCGATTTTCTCATCATTCCGTTTCTGTACTCGCTATGACGCTCCATTTCGACGTGAAGTTGAACACGATGTTAGTAGATAAATATTATGAACAACGACAACCGATGATCGTCTACAATCGTTGTCGGGCTTGATATACGTGCCCGGTTCCCAAGAATCTGCAGCCTGGCTGCAATATATTATGATTGTATCGATCTGAGCTTAAGTTGCTATGGTGACGGTTTTTTCCGCGAAAAGCGCTGCCTTATAATGATGCAAATGTTAAAAGTTCGTCGATCGTATACTCAGCCCTAATCACACCTGTTATAATATGATAGTGCCATACAATGTTTAGAACAAATTACACAATCACGTACCTACGTGCCAAATTTAGTATAGTATACCTTTCACAGTTCATATCTACATAATTATAATGATCACATTAAAACAATTATGATTATCATGTAATTTAATACATACTAATGTAATGCGGCTGATTGGCTTTCATTTAATAGAGAAGTGTAGTTAATCGGAATGAAACCAAAATGTATTAATATATGTATATTTATCCTAACCCTTAATAAATGTTGATAAGTTAAAATTTTTGCAGTACGATTAATATAAAAATACACAAAAGTGGGTAAGCCGTAGATGTCGCTCTGCTGTATAGTAGGTTACAAGTGGGTTAGTGTAATAGATGGAATCAAATTTGAATCCAATGATATTATAATATCATTGTATACGAAAAACGATTCTGAGCGGATATAATTTATCAATCTAGGATATATTATATATTATTAAATATTTTCAAATCTTAGATATAAAAAGAAAATTTTTTATGAATTTCTATCTAAGATAATTTGAACATTGCCGTAATTTTTACGTATTTGATCAAAATTTTAACTTTATATGCTTATAAAAATTCGTACTTACGTATATTTAATATTTTTCAACTGCTATTGTAACAATGTGTAAGAAGTATTGCATTAAATTTTCAAGCTTTTCTACTCAACAAATAAACTTTTATTGATATTTATAGAAAAAAAAACTAAAAAGTTGAAAAATTAAAATGTCAGTAAACAACTTTAACTAATCAAAATATTTTGCTTTTTGAACATTTTTTTTGTGATTAAGATTGAAAAACTTGTAAGGAATCTCGCATTAAATTTTTAAACCTTAGATATAAAAAATTTTTTTATGAATTTCTAGTTTGAAATAATTTTCGAATTTTTGTGATTTTTACGTATTTTTTCAAAATTCAAATTTTGAATGCTTATAAAAAAAAATTGTGACTATGAATTTATTTTATTTTTTAACTGATATTGTAACAATACGGTATGGAACCTTGTATTAAATGTTCAAGCTATTCTACCCAACAAATAAATGTTTATCGATATTATATTTTAAAAAACTAATAACTATCGAAAATTCCATATTATGACTATAAATTGTTCAACTTAAGTCAAAATTTTTAGAATTTCATGTTGGATATAATATACTTATATCATCATTCGGTGAAAATTTCATATATCTATAGTTATTTGTTTTAAAGTTACATCAAAAACCAAAATAGATTTTTTCGAAAACTGATTGTGTGTAAAATTTCACATTTTCCCCTTAATGTTTAGTTTGTTTACCCCGATTATTTAGAAAAATATTGAGAATTTTCTACTTTTGACCCCCAAAATATGAACTTGATTCACTTTCTGATCGAACGAAGTACTGAAGTCGAAAATCGAAGCACTTTTACTGTCCCAAAACTTAATGACAGACACAAAATAAAAAATTAAAAAACACATCATGGGAAAATTAATACAATCCTCGCTCCGCTCAGAATCTAATATAATAATATAGACGAGTCTTGCCTATGTAAGCGAACATTAAGAGGGATTTTTGAGATTAAAATCCAAACATTTTAATGTTTTTCCTCCTTAAAAATTAATAATTGTATATTCCCGTATGTGGTCCATCAATAACGAGACCATAAGTCCCGATTTGAGTGGGATAGTCCCATTTTCTAGGTATATTACTGTCCCCAAACAATACGAAAATGGCCACCTTTCTATATTGTATTATGGGTACCTACATGATACAAACCTTCATGCAAATTAATGCTGATAATTTTAATTGATTTAAGTTAAGTTTATAGAAAATATTTTTAAAAGTTTAAAGTTAATAGTTATTTTTTTTTGATTCGAAACTTTCAAAATTTATTAATTTTTGTTTTTTAACTTGAATTTTTTGTTCCTATAACGAAAAAAATAAAAATTATATTTCACCGCAAAAATTCTCTTCTTTTACATGGTGACTATTTCTTTTCTTAGTTATGATTGTACCTGTCTTGTTTTTTTAAGTGCTATACAATTTTCGCATTGTTTTACATTAGTAAGACGGAGACTACACGGGAAGGTTTATACATATATATATGTATACAACAACTAGATAGCCGACTTTATACTACAATATTGTGGCCGATAGAAATCAGCCGCCATTTCTATAAAATTTTATTCTTATCATTATAATACTAATAATACTATACATACCAGCTATATATCATATATTAACTACTAATATATTCACCATATTATTATTATATTTTTATGAATTGCACTTTTTAGTATTATGTACTATTATATTACATTTTTTTATACTCAATCGTTTCAGAATTGACTGAGTAAAGTTGCGTACTTACATATACATATACATCTTTATTTATTTTTAATTTTGAAACCTATACATAGTAAACTACATTCTCTAGGCATAATACCCATATTAATTCTGCTATGAATCAATAAAGTAATTGAATGTTAGTATGTTATATAGGTTAGGTATGTAACAATTAACATAATATTATGAATTATTTTGAATTCAGATTTCAGTCTTCATAATTTGGTTAGTAAATTTACCTTTACTGTAATTACTGATAATGTTATCTTGTAAACATTGCCTGCTTTATAAATGGTGGCCGACTTCGATGATAAGAAGGAGACGGTTACCTAGTTGTTGTTTATATCTATGGATGTAAGGCGTACTTCTTATTATTTATAAATTACCTAATGCGATTTGTATTTATAAACAAATAACTCGTTATCTTTTATGTTTATATAAATAAATATCTGTTAAGTTAAACATTAACGTAGTTTAACTAATAACTAGTGTCAGATGTCAGTAGAAGTATAGCTTAAGAAGTTTAATATTTAATTCAATATGGAATTTACAATGGTGTTTTGCCAAAATGGTAAACAATCAATAGTGTTTAACAATTTGCTTGGCCATGACTCCCCACTATTTTTGTTTATATAATTGTTTAATCAGTTGTTAAAAGATATATTATGATACCTATATTCTGTATTATCAAAGATTATTAATTATGTCTCCCTTACTCCTAGTTTATATTTCTGAATGCGAGGTGCGTTTCAGTACATATTTTAATCAGTGTTTCTTTCAGGTACTTCTCGGGGGGAGGGGGGGCTTCCCCCCCCAAGAAAATTTGAAAAATAGTAAAAAAAATCAAATAGTCATAAGACAAATGTAAATTCTATACCACAGTGAATCACCAACAATAGATAAGTGATACATCCGATAAGAGTCAATACAGAAAAAAAAAAAGAATAAACATAAATTTAAAACCAATACAAAACTAACTATTAGACATAAAAAAATTAATATCATGATTTGATATTACAAAACTATTATCATGAACTATTATTATTTACACTATTATTGTCTTAGATTATACCACAGTCTTGGACCCAAGGTTTATAGATAATATTCAAATCTAAAATTCTAAACTCATCGTTTCTCAGATAAGAAATGCAATTACATTATAAATAAAAATAATCTGTAATTGGTTATAATATCAAACGGTATACGGATATACCATATACGTTTCGTACTGACTACTGTAATAAATTTATAATTTGAAACCCAGATTATTAAGGTCGTACAATGGTAGCACTTTTAATATTATTTACTGTTGACATTTTATAAATTAACGCCAATATTCAGATGTCCATAGCTTCTTCAATTATTATTAAATATATAAGCATGTAATAGTTATGTATGTTCTAATTCTAATATTTAGGAGCAAGATAGTGAAATTGTTTTTCTGTAAGTATATAGCCTAGCTATTAAGTACTAGCTACACATAATACTAGTATTCATAATACTGTACACTGATAAACAATAGTGGAGATAACACTCGGTATAAAAATAACTTTAAATATGGAGCAGTTCAAACTTTTTTTTAAAGTAAAGATATGATTAGCTGTTTCTAACGGAAAGAAAGATTCTAGATTTTATATTATAGTTTTAGATGTTAAACATACATTTAGATAGGCGTCTTATATTGTTACGAAACATCATCAGACGACAGAAAAGGTCCTTTTCAGGAACACCAACCAACCACAGACTACCATTTAAGTAACCACAGTAACAACACTATACTCGAACAGACGAACAAGTTTGCCGAGTGAAAACAGCACCGTTGAGATCAGGTGACCATAAAAATAAGGTTATGTCGACTAGTCCTTCCATATCGCCTGAATCCAATAAAAGCTACGGAAATCTGATTAACGTGTATAAATACCGGTACAGTAACCGAGGACATTCATATGATCAATATGAATCAATGAAATTCGTATTTATATTTATATTTATGTTTATTCATATTTATATTTATATTTATTCATATTTATATTTCATAATCAATGGATCAATCAATAAAACTATTATCCATCCAAATTCCATCCACTAGTAAAGGCGCAAGCCTGGTATAGTTAACGGCATAGCCACCCCAACAAAGCAAAGCAAAGCAAAGAGGACATTCATTCCAATTCCAAACCTCAACTCTTCAAAAACTGAACTATCAATTACGAAGAACTGGAATCATTTGGAAACTCAAGTTAACGACGATCATCAGCCACGACGTACAAGCCGTTATCCGCCGACTGCCGATCACCCAGTGAACCCGTTGCCGGACACCAATACTACGACCCACTCGACGACTCACGCCGCACGGACGGAACACGACTGTTGTCTACCGCGGAGAAACACCGAACGGCCGGCCCTGTCAACAATACTATCGCCGAGCATCAACAGTGAGCGTACAGATTGCCTACCGGCCGAACATCCGGTGCTACGCTTATTCTCACCACTCAGGATTAATCAGTTGGCAAATACGCCGGAACACACGATACGAGCCGAGTTATCCCGTAGGACAACGCGTACACCATCAACCAGGTGGGAACGACGATCAACCAGGACAATAATCCGAAGCCCCGAACACATCAAATAGATTTCACGTGGCAATCATCGTCGCAACCGACTCAGTCGAGCAACATATAAAACGGCTCTTTTCAGAGCCACCACCACCTTATAAAACACTTAATTAAGTTGATATTTTCCGAACCTGCTTCGCCACCGGAGTACCTCTTATATAAGATTGTACCGGTGACGGGTGGTTCCCCACCGTCTTGTCAAAACTTAACATACCCGACATTGTAAATAGAGTCTGGCATGTGCCCGACTAGCCACAAGCACCACCGACAGTGCAACCTCACTTATCAAGTCTGGTGGTGTTGATCGACGCTTTACTTGCCCCAACATTGTATAAATTATTATTTGATATAGCAATAGATTAATGTGATTACCAATATTCGCAATTTGTTATTTATTTCACGACGCGGAACGTTCGAACTCAACGCTCCGTGTCAATATCAAACATAGTTGCTGTTCGGGCCGTACGGCGATTTTATTTTATTTAAGTTTATCGAACGCACGACAATTAGAATTTTAAAATTTAATTATATATACAAAAAAAAAAAACTAACGCTTTTGTTTAACCAAACAAAATTATTATATTTTTTGTTGTTGTTTAATATCTTTCTTATTGAGATAATTTAATACAATAATTTTTAATTACGTATAATTTTAATTTTTATACTATTTTTGGTCTCATTTAACGCACTTAGGATTGGCGATATACAGTGCATCGATTGCAGCTGTCACGAGACTAAAAACTGGCCTTTTGAGCGGTTGAGCCGATAGCCCGTTATTATCTCTTATCATACGCCGACAACCGCGATCGACCACTATCGAATGTCAATACTGAACATACCGCCCGACATTTTAGGCTGTGCTAAAATCTATCAAAAAAAAAAAAAAAATAAGACATATAAGAATTTAAATAACCTACTAATTATAATACACAGGCAAAAAAAATGCCTTTATTACTACAATCACAGTATTTTGAATACCATAAATAATTATAAATATGTATAGGTTTACTATAAAACGTGTTATACATATACAATTTTAATGCTTGAGCAATTAATACATAATAATTAATAATCAGATTAAAAAAAATTTTTTTCTTTTTTACTCGTCTGTTGGTAATAGACATAAAGTTCGAGCTGCCCTCTTTACTTCACCTCGCGCGGTCTTCACCATTGCCAAGCTTGCTACTCCGTCGTCCCCGGCTAGTAACCGCGTAACTCGCCCCAATCGCCACTGAAGTGGAGGTATATTGTCCTCCTTAATAACCACCATTGATCCCTCCTTTAGATCTATTCCCTTAGACTGTATCCATTTTTGACAGCACTGCAACTGCGACAAGTACTCGGTGCGCCATCGATGCCATATCTGTTGCGTTAGCTGCACGGTTCTTTGCCACCGGCGCAGTCGATTTGATGACATAGTAGATATGTCGGCTTCTGGTATACAGTTAAGAGAACTTCCGATAAGGAAATGACCTGGCGTCAGAGCCATTAAATCTGTAGGATCGGATGAGATGGGGGGGGGGGGGGGGGGGTGATAGGACGTGAATTTAAACAGGCCTCAATACGCACCAACACAGTATACAATTCTTCATACGTTAGCATTGCGTTACCTAATATTTTGGGTAAATGTCCTTTTATCGACTTAACGGCTGCTTCCCAAAATCCTCCGAAGTGGGGAGCGCGTGGAGGAATGAACTTCCATTGGACGCCTACTTCATTAGCCACTTCTTGAAGTCGTTGGTTATGTTGATCAGACAGAAACAAATCACGCAGTTCTTGTAATTGCCTATTTGCGCCTACGAAATTCGTGCCGTTGTGTGAATAAATTGATTTGCTAGGCCCATGTCTCGACCAAAATTTTCTTAGTGCCGCTAAAAATGAGTTAGTACTTAAATCTCCCACCAGCTCAAGATGAGCTGCTTTGGTGGCGAGACAAATAAATACGCAAATGTAACCTTTTGTCGGCAGTGCGTTTCGTCGTAAACTCGATTTTACTAAGATCGGTCCCGCATAATCTACGCCACAAACTTCAAATGGTCTTCCTGGTTCTACTCTATCCTTTGGTAAGTCTCCACAAAGAGGTTGGCATATTATTGGTTTTGTGCGGAAACGCTGCACACATTTGTGTACGGTTTTTCTTGCGATGTTTCTTCCATTCGTTAGCCAATATTGTTCTCGTATCCCGGCTAACAAAGCTTGTGGCCCGGCGTGTAATAGTCGACGGTCTTGAATTCAAATATTAATTTTGTAAACTTTGATTTTTCCGGTAATATTATTGAATTTCGCGCATCGTTACATATCAATTCGGCTTTATTTAATCGACCTCCCACTCTTAAGATATTATTGTTGTCTAACCACGGTCTCCAAAAACGTAATTTACTTTTATTAGATACGTTTTGACACTGTTAAGCAATTTATTTCTCTGCTAAAATACTGCTGTTGTACGATTTTGATTATTCTTTCTTTTGAATCGCTGAACTCGTCTAATGTTATCGTTTTTGTCGTGAACTGTATTTTGTTAACCACGCGACCTCTCCACCTCACGACGTAAGCTACCACGCGTAATAGTTTTAATACCTACGAATATTTTTCTATTATTGAAATTTCGTCAATCGCGACTGTTCCTATTACGCCATTCTTTCTTTTTCTGGAATTTCACTTTCAATAATTTTTATTTTGAGCGTATCTTGCGGCCACTCGTTTTCGTTACTATTTATCCACGGTGGGTAAAATTTAACCACCACAAAATGTCATTCTGTAATTTATTGGGAGAGCAACCGCGGGATATTATGTCCGCAGGGTTATTTTACGATTTTACATGCCTCCACTGTGAACTAGAAGTAACTTCTTGTATTTCTCCGACTCGATGCGCCTTGAACGTTTTCCAGCGCGAAGATGGTGCGTTTATCCACGCCAATACTATTGACGAATCAGACCAGTAGTGTTGTTGCGTAATTTTGGAATTATTTTTTGTGTAAGGCGCACCAATAATACAACTGCACATAGTTCTAATCGCGCAAGAGAAATCGTAACGCGGGATTTTGCTATTATTAGACGCGTGTAATGTTTATCCGCGCGGTCGGTTGTTCGTAGGTATACACACGCACTGTACGCTACCGTAGATGCGTCCGCGAATCCGTGAACTTGTACATTTACGTAATCGTCGCAACCGATTATTTGCCTTGGAATAACGATTTGTTCTATTTTGACTAATTCTTTACAATATTCTTCCCATTATTTTAATATTGGCAATGGTAGTTGTTCGTCCCAATTAATTTTCCTTTGCAACAATTTTTGCATAATTATTTTTGCCGTAATAACTGAGTGGATCGAATATCGTCGCAATGCTTGATAATAAATTTCGTTTTTTTACTAACGTAATTTGTTGTGACGGGTCGTTGACCTTATATTGATATGTGTCATTATGCGGGTTCCAGAATAGCCCGAGCATTTTGATTGGACTGTTATCTAAATTTAATACTTGCAGTGGGTCATTATCGATGTTAGCAATGTCAGATAATACCTGCGCCTTATAAGATACCCACACAGATATAGATAATAAACTAGATTGCTAACTGTTGTTATCGGCAATGGGGAAATTTGAAGCCGCCGAGACGGTAGTCCGCCATCTTTAAAAAGGGCAGCTGAACAATAATAACACAAGGGAACCATGTTATATTAATATATTATTTTAAATTACAATATATATTTTATATTATGCAATATGCATCTTGTTCCTTCAAGTTGTTATTTAAATTTACTAAACATACTATAAATACTAAAAAACTCAATGAAGGCATGACGCATAGGTACCTAGCATGGATGTTAATATAAAAGGTACAACAAAACATAAAACACAACACAAATATATTTTCGTTATTATTGTTATTAATAAATAAACATTTATAACATTGATGTATATAAATAAAAAATAATTCACAAAATACATATTTCACATATAATTGATTGACATCCTCACCCAGATGACAACCAATTTGCATGCTACCAATAATGTGCTTGTTTCTTGAGTCTTTCATTTAATGTACCACCAATCACCATAAAATATAATTTATAATTTATTGTGTAACTAACAAACAAATCATAATATGCATAATGTAGGTAAGACAATATAATATATCAAATATTAATTTATCCACCATGTGTGGTTGAGCTTATGGGAATACTTATTGCTACTTGTAACAACTTATAAAGATTGGGATAAACATGTTTTTCAATCACTTTGCTAATATGATTAATATCAAAATCAAGTATTATGGTAATCATGCAGTTTCTTGCTACAGTCATTTCTGATTTTAAAGCATGAATATCTATCATTAAAACATCCTAAAACAATAAAAATTTTAATACATTTATTGAGAAAAAAATATTATTAAAAAATGTAATATTAACCTTGTAATGATTTATAAAATATGAACTTTAAACAAAATCCATTTTAATAAAACATTCAACAGAACATGCCATGAGTAAACTCTCTTTGAAAAATCTATATTTAAGGTTTCTTACAACAGAATCAATTAGCTGATAGAGCTATGGACGAAAATACACTCATGTGGAAAAACCACTTTCTATAGTTAATAACAAATAACTGAATAACAAATAATTTTCAATGATATTATGGATAGATGATTAAATTTAATAAATATTATATCACAAAAATCACAAAATCCAGAGATTCAATATTTTTTTATCAGAGGGGGCTATAAAAATATTTAGGGGCGCTAAGGTAAGGAATAAGGATGGAACATTTAAAACCACGATTCTCATAAATATTTCTTACTGTTGTAACCAAGCAATTTAAAAAATATACAAATACAGTTTTTTTATACTAACATTTAATTTTGAAAGAAATTTCTTTTCAAAACTAAGAATAACGGTTAGTTATTTTGAGGTAATAAAAAAATTTTATTCGTGGGTGCATATAACTTTTGTAGTTTATTATTTCATACTTTATACACCCATTGAAATTTCCAAATGTAATTTTTTGACAATAACTATAATTTAACTTAATTTTATGCTGATCCCAAATAGTAAAATAAATATACTTAGTAATATTTGAGGCTAAAAGACCATCTACACTCAAAATTGTTTTACAATTCTATAAATTATTTCTGAAAAGAAATATTTAAAAATAATATTATTAAGGCCCTCCAAGCTCCCCTAGTTGCACCTATGCTAGGAACTGCTTCGTCATTTAATCTAAAATTTTGTAAAAGATATAATATTTTTATTTTCTGTAGTATAATATTGTTGTCAAATGAATTAGTTCACCAAAATGAATTGAAAATACTCATCACTAATATTAGTAATACTGTTGGTGCCCTTTTTAAAGATGGCGGCTTGATTAGTATCTGACTTCACTTTTTTATCACAGTTAGCAATCTAGTTTATTATCTATATCTGTGGATACCCATTTTCTTAATTGCAGTCCCGCACTATGTAATATTGCCATTAAATTATTACGTAATGTAAATGTTTCCGCTAATGAACACGCTCCACTTAATAAATCATACACATAAAAATCGGATGCTATTACTTCACTTGCTACTGGGTATTGCGTTTTGTATTCATCTGACAAATTTTTTAAGCAACCTGTCGCTATATACGATGCCGGTTTTGTGCCGTAAGTCACCGTTTTTAATCGGTATTCTTTAATCTCATCGTCAGGTTTAAATCGCCATAATATTTTTTGTAAGTTTTTGTCTTTTTCAGATACCCATATTTGTCTGTACATTTGTTTAATGTCAGCTGTTAGTACATATTTATGTGTTCTGAATCTGGACACAATGCAGATTAACTCATCTTGAATGGCGGGTCCTTTAAGTAGCACGTCGTTCAAACTTACGCCCGTATTGGTTGCACATGATGCGTCGAATACAACACGTATTTTTGTCGTGAGGCTGTTATCTCAGTATACAGCGTGGTGTGGCATAAATTACGATTGCGTGCTCGTATCTGTGTTCGTACTACATAGAGAAATTTCCATATGACCAAGCTGCAAATATTCGTTTATAAATTCTTAATAACCCTCGTATAACTTGCGGTCTCTTCGCAAACGATTTTCTAACGCAAAAAATCGTTTTTGAGCGATTATTCGTGAATCACCTAATCTTTCCTCTTCTTTTGTTACTGGTAATAATTGTATGACGAATTTTCCGTCGTCACCTCTTTTGACGGTATTTTCGAAATGCTCGACACACCATTTTTCATCCTGATCGTGATGGTTCGCTGTCGTGATTTCTTCATGATTCCGAAACTTCGCCAACTGGTTTTGTAACGGATCACCATTATATTTTATTTATTGTTTGCGCGATAAATGTGTGTACGTTAGTTGTCGTTTTGTCGATAATTAGTCCAGCTACGACCCACCCTAGCTCGGTTTCCTGGAACACTTGGCCGTTTTTATATGACTTATGTACGCGATCCGCATTTGAAGGACCATATGTTCGGGCCGTACGGCGATTTGATTTTATTTAAATTTATCGAACGCACGACAATTAGAACTTTAAGTTATATATACAAAAAAAAAAATTAACGCTTTTGTTTATCCAAACAAAATTATTATATTTTTTGTTGTTGTTAAATATCTTTCTTATTGAGATAATTTAATACAATAATTTTTAATTACGTAGGTATAATTTTAATTTTTATACCATTTTTGGTCTCATTTAACGCACTTAGGATTGGCGATAGACAGTGCATCGATCGCAGCTGTCACGACTCTCACGAGACTAAAAACTGGCCTTTTGACCGGTTGAGCCGATAGCCCGTTATTATCTCTTATCTTTATAACCTTAGGTACCATTTTTTGTATGTGCCTTTCCACGCATTTATCAGTATTGTATCTGATGCATTTCCATTTTCCAATAAGTTTTTTTCTTTTTTTCATGTAATCTGTTTCAACAATACCTATATCCCAAGTACACCAACAAGTCTTTTCCTTTGGAACTTTTTAATTAATTTATAGATATTGTAAATCGCGTTATAACAATAATAAACAAATCGATGAACGTGAAAAAGCGGACTGACGACTGATCGCCCGTCATCAGATTATTATCTCCGTCGTCGTCTAAATAGTAGATAATATTGTAGATACCTACTCCTAATGTGTGTTGGCTATTAGTTTATCGACGAATCATTTTTGGATTTTACAACGATAACGAAAAATATTAGTCGAAAACATATAACAATAAAATATCGGAATGTAGATGTTTAGAAAATATTGTGTCTACATATGATGAATATGATCTAAATGAGTACTTAATAATTGGAATCGCTCATAATATTTAGAACTACAACATTAAAATATTTTATGGTAATTTTTTGTATTTTTATTACTTATATTTTATATTTATGAGTATACTTATAATAGATGGGTATATGCCGTACGGGGAAAACGTATTGGACGGAGAAATATATTACGGGGAAGTGGATACGAGGAAACGTGTGACGGGGAACTGGGGAAGTGTCCATTAATCTGAAAACCAAATACAAAATCAATTTGACAGTAAATATTAAACACTTTAAAAACACCAAAGTCCAAACACTTGAAAAGTGAAAACCAAACATCACACAGTGTTGATGACAAAATATTTGGTTTGCCGGGTATTCGCGGCCCGGGTATCACTATCAGGTAAACCACCTGCAGCATACGATATATTCCAAATAATTTTAACCTGTTGAAATGGTCACATTGATTCTGGCGGAGACCTTATCAGGCTATTTTTTGTTTACATCTAAGTGCACAATCTGTTTTCATATAATCTGTGCTTATAATTTGTGTTCTGCGATTTGCCACCACGGAGAATCATTACACAAGCATAATCAAAAAATCGAATATTTGTTTAGGTGTAATGATCTTATTCCTAATAAAGAAAGATAACCACGTAGTGGCAAAGACGTGTATATAATAATTCTAGAAAAACAAAACTAAAACAATTATAGTCATTATAGATATATTATTTAGATAAAATTAAAGATAAAAATATAGATACATTATCATTATTATTATTTGCATTTGCATTGATGATAAAAATGAGTGATATCACAAAAAACCCTTCGTAAACTTCGTGTAAAAATGGCTGCGTAAAAAAAAAATATATTAGATCTTTAAGCACTATAAAGATGTGATATCATGAATTAATGCTAATAGTATATTGAATTTAAGTAAACGTATTTTGTTTCAATAATTTATTTACTTGGCGAGAAATTATTTCTTAAAAAAAAAATTTTGAATAATAATATTATTAAAATAATCATAAATACTTAACGCACCAATGCTATTATAAGATGATAATATCTACGAATTTGAAATTAAAAATTACCACAATCTCGTTGGTCTAAAAACATTTTATAATTAGTTGCATTTCTTTCAGTTCTAGTAACATATAATAAAAATGTAAATAATGTAATATTAAAAATAATTTGCCGCCCAAAGCACTAGCTTAAAGTGTTTACTGGGAAATATGGCACTAGCCATTTAATTATTTTGTTCATCACACTTTGTTTCGTTTAAGAAATAATTCCTCGCCAAGTAAATAAATTATTGAAACAAAATACGTTTACTTAAATTCAATATACTTAGCATTAATTCATGATATCACATCTTTATAGTGCTTAAGGATCTAATATTTTTTTTTTTTACTTACCTAGCCATTTTTACATGAAGTTTACGAAGGGTTTTTGTTGTGATATAATATAGTATACCTACTTAGTATAAGTTACGACTTGTAAATATTATAACTTATTTATCAGCATAATAGTATAAAAGTATTATTTGAACCTATATAAAAACGAAGAAAATGTGAACTGTTCCAAAATACCTATATGATTATTTTTATACAATTTTTTTTAATTTAACACCACTAATTTAAATAGTCCCGTTGTTAATGTGATAAATAAACTTTGGCTTTTTGTTAAAAATATTTTGTGACATTTTGTAAAAATAACCAATATAATATTATTAGATATTGGGCATGTCTGTAGCACAATGTCTGGAAGGTAGGAAGGTCTGGAGGTATTTGGAATTCATTTTTCAGTTCCATTGTCGATCCATGATCGTTCTGTATATTCATGTGGACTGTGATGGAGTAACATTATTGTCATCTGTAGTATTGCCTAGGGCCAAGTGTTTGAGTTCATCATGGTAAAAAAGTTTTACAACGTACAGCATTAATAAAATTATCACTGAAAATAAGCGATAAGCATTAGTAATATTATGAGACGATTGGGTTAATGGTTTCTCGTAAAACATTAAATGTTGATACATACGACTAGAGATGAGTCCAATACACAAGAACATCAGTGGGTCATCAGATACAAATGCTGCACTAATGTAGTAAATGAATGTATGTATTAAAACCATTAAATACATCAATAACCAATGTTTGATATTTTGAACATTTTGCTAAAAAGGAAATTTAAGTTTTCACGGTTAGTTACAACGATTTTTGTAGAGGTAGGCAAGTCCATGATATATAAATTATAAGGTTCATATTATTATAGTATTAATTTATCCACATAATAATTGTGCTAATTTTATGAAATAAGTGGTTTTTAAATAAAATATTAGTTTATCCGTATAATATGTATCTGCGTAAATCATCGTCTATTAGTTAAAAATGACATAATAATTTTAAATATTACATATTAATTAGGGTTTCGTAAAAACTGCTGAATACAATTTGATGGGTGGTTCCATTTTCCTCCAAAAACGAGATGCTGTTTTAGGAAATTGTATCTCGTTTTTGGAGGTAAATGGCAACGGCCAACTTCATTTACTTTTTGTTTGCAAATACGATTAGGACGCATATTTACATAATAAGTATAAGTATAGATATTAAGAAAGCTGAGGACAAACTAATTATTTTTTATTGGCCTAACACCAATCAATTTTAATTGTATTGAAACTTCATAAATGTGTGTAAATAATTTTTTTTTACATTGTTTTACTTTGATATTTTTTAACTTACTTCATGTATTGATTTCTTCAAACAAATGTTGGAGTAAAGAAGAATAATTTGCAAAATTAATGAACCACATAAATCATGTATAGTATTTATTCTATTGGTTGTGGTCTCTTCTATTTCATTATCTAAGTACATATCATTATTATAGGTACCTAATCAATGACAAAATTAAATATTTTATAAAAATATAAAAATAAAGTTTATTATTTTGTATGTGTGTTTGATGATTAGGGAATGGATTTAAATACTCAAAAAAACAAGAAATTGCCTTAAAAAATACGACTTAATGCATCAAAACAAATTTTTTTTTAAATACTCTTAAAATTATGTTTAATATTGAAAAAATTTGTTTGATTATAGCTATTTATATCAATTCTTATTCTGAGATATGCGTATCATTTTTATTTTTATTACCTATCTTTTCTTTTTACCCTGAAAATTATTTCCAAAAATGAATATACAATTTAGATAGGAGGTTAAAGCACGAACTATCTATGATACAATGGACTGAAAACGAAATAGTTATCGGTTTACAGAAGTACGGCCAGTTTTTGTTACGAAACATTTTATGGCGGGGGTGAGGTAAATTAACAGACGGTGTTGAACTCTAGTGTTGGATACCATGAACAACTATTGTGTGTGCTGTGATCCATAGACAATAGGCATTTAATATCTACCTACTTATTATAATTTATATTATATTATACATAGGCATATTATGATTAGTATAATTAATATAATTGAAATACATATAATGAATTATAATCTGTCGCTGTATTTATAATTTTTTGTATATAAATATTCTATAAAATATATAATTATAATAATATTAATTTAATTTTCAACAACAATCAATATAATATTATTTTTGTTAGTGGTTTGTGGTCCATGTTAACATTTAGAGATAATTTATATTATACCATCGAAAATGAAAACACATTACTACATTAGTAGCTTATGATATTTACCACCAGCGTACAGCACAGTCCGTTATTAATTTCCCGCACCAAAAAATGTTCATAGCAAAACTGGGCCGCTGTTTAGACATTCGTTTCCAGTCTATAGTATCTTAATTCGTGATTAAAGCTAGATAAATAACTTATCTTATCTTTACCTAATTGCATGTATGTTATTTACATGTATACCTTAGTGTCTACACATATCAAAAATAATTTCGTTTGGCGTTACATTTATCTGATCAGTTAAAACATAATAAATATTTGTTTTTATTTTTTTAGAATGAATATTAATTACATTTTTATCGAATTTTATCCATTTAAAAATAAAAATTACACAAAAACATAAAAATGGACAAAAAGTGTTAAAAAATTCCCTAAAATGTATTAGTCTCAAAAATGCAAGATAAAAGCTACATTTTTTAATTCCTTTGATGTATGAAATGAACTTTGCGTTTGGAAAGCATTGTTTCCGACATTCAGAAAAAAAAATGCAATTTGAATTCAAATCCGTTCCTTATAGTGATGAATGATTATACATGATACATAGGTACTTGATACTTAAAAATCATATAGGTATCATGATACAAAATGCAATATACAATTGTATCTTTGATACCTACATCTATGTTTAATATTGACTAACCCCGGACGTAAAAATTTATCATGTAACTTACTTGAGGAAAATAAACGAGCCTTTATTCCGAGTATAATTACCAAAAAAAATATATTCAATATGATGGCTAAGAACATAACACACTGAAATAATACAATGAGATATCAATAAAATAAAATATTTTATTATAATTAATAAATATATAATATAATGTATAATACTGTATAGTGTAGTAGGTACTATGGATTTGTTTTACCTACTATGTTTTATGTATGAACTTTCATTCACCCGTGCTAAGTCCCACTAATCATCTCCATTGACTCCATTTAAACTTTCTTCCACTTTAAATGTTGACATTTTAGAATTTTAAAAACCCACTTGACTAAGATGATTGTCTCTCAGAGTGATACCCACTCGCCCACTTTTTTTTAAATATATCAAAATTCATTTTAAGTGTAAATTAATATCTGTTATTGGAATAAACAGAATTACATTAATAATAATGTCTCATAATATTTAACGGCACAGTACACCATATTAAAAATCTAAATATTAGGTACTATACAGCTAGGGGCGTAATCAAGGGGGAATTTGGGGATAGATCCCTCTCAATATTTTTATTTTACTGTGTGCATTTTATATTTGGTAGGATAGGTTACTGTATGAGGCTTACAGATTTTGCTAAAAACATATAATTCACCCTTCCAAACAAAATTCCTAATTACGCCACTGGTTCTATAATCACGGTAGTAAGTGATAACAGGTTAGGTAAAGCTAACCTAAGTAATAACACTAAATAGCCGTTTACTGTAGGTACACAGTAGTACACACAAATAGTTTTAATTTTATTACGGTATTACAATAATCAAAATTTCAATGATCACTAAAAAGATATCTCAATTATAACATAATATATTATGTATGCATATTTTATCATATCTCAAAAACTTTTAGGTTGATTTCGGGCTCAACATAGTTTGTATGTATTTCGATTATGTGACGGTGCTGAACAATTTTAATGTTGTACCTACCTACCTATTATAATATTATGTTTGTTACCAGTTAACCACTCGGCGAAAAATGATACAATATAATATAAGTTCCTATAATTTTAATGGTTTATATGTTATTATTTAAATATGAAAGTATGTATTAAGTATTTTATAAGTATTTATATTTATTATAAAAATAATAAACGATATATTCAAGCGCCTATTTAAATGATTATTTAAAAACTATTATAAATTATTTTTTATAATATTATAATATTTATATGACAAATAAAACTAATTAAATAATGTTTAAAAAATAATTATAATAATATCATAGTGCATTTCATGAATACATAATTTTAAAAACATCAAGTGAGATTGGTTGTATTAATTAATAGTTATTATTAAGAAATATTGAATTAAATATTTAATACTAGGCAATATTAAAAACATTTTTATCAAAATATTAAGGTTACCAAATTATTTTTAATTAGTAGGTTCATGAAATTATTAATAGCTCATCGCCTTGTATTAATATACGTTTAGAAATAGGGAACTCAGCTTGTTTACAAGCATACATGCAAGGTGAGATTTCCTAGCTAATAGCTATTGTTAATATTTTTTGTCCATTTTATTACAACCTCTTGTCCTTTTCATTCCTAGATTTACTCGGTGATTAATAATTAAAAATACTATGTTTTATACAAGACGTATGCAATTACTAACTACAAGTGCAAGTATCTTGTGTTATTATATCTACCTATAACCACCTTTGACTTTGGACTTCATAATATTTATATATTTAATTTGTTATTTGTAATTCACTGCTAAACATGTGAGTGGTACACTATAGAAATAAGTTTATACTACATACGTCATCTATAATCATTGCGAGTAAATATTAATAATAATGATAATTTTCGTTTTGTCATTAAATATAATGATATTATGCGTTACTGGTTTAGTAAACTTAAGTGTTTAAATTATCAATTATGTACAGTAAACAGCGCAACAGCTCATGTCTTATATTAAACTATATTATTATAGGTAGAGCGCGGATTTATATGCATTAAAAATCAATCAAATATGCGCTAAAAAATCTTAAATATGTATAAATATATGCATTAAAATGTTAAAATATGCATGGAAAATAAAAAAAATATGCATAAAAAATTTCATTTTTGGAACATTTGATTAATACAATATATTATAAAAAAAAATTTTGGAGCAATACTAGAAACATTTTTTTTCCACTTTCACTATTTTCAGGTAGCTTTAATCTATGTATAAAAAAAATAATCAATTTATATCAAAAATGTATCCTAAAATAAATGTAGGTAATTACCTATATTTTGATATTAATCGAAACAATCGAAACTATAAAAATATAATAATTGTTTTTTCTTATATTACGAGTATAATTGAAAATAGTACAAATTTAGAAAATTTCCAAAAAAACAAAAAAAACATCGAAATATGCACGAAAAGATGAAATATGCAATTAAAATTGTAAAATAAGCCCTTAAAATAGAAAAATGACGAAATATGCAAAAATATGCACAACAAAGTTTCATTTTTTAAATCGTTATGTCATGAAATATATTTTGGGCTTACTTAGCATATCATGCAGTAATAAAATATATGCAAAATGCAAATGCATACAAATCCTCGCACTAATTATAGGTATTATATCAATTCATATTTTATTATTACTATACAATATTACATTATTACCTATGCATACTTACTATGTTCAGTATGGCTATAATTTTGACACCACAACGTAGGTTGATGAAATCGAAACAATATTTTTTCGAGCCCTCCGCCGCCATGTTGTTTTGGTTGGAAAAAAACAATTACTCCGGTTGCAGTCTAATAAAATATGTCGGATTTGAATATTATTATTTCCATATATATATATACATATTAATACAGTTATTCTCGCATGCCATGAAATTTTCAAAACGACACGACGTCGACGTGCTGCAACGCGTACATATAGGTAATAATGATGACACAAATGTGTTTCAAATGTATATAGGTAAAGGTTAGGCCTTGAGCAGTTGTATACTTTTATATTATTTTACTTATGTCCACCGTGTATAATAATCCCGACGGTGATGATATCAAATACTCAAAGAAAAAACTTTATTGGCGTTTGAGAATTGTGGTTTGGCGAGTATATTATGACGTCTTATTAAATTATAGTAATCGTACACGCAAAATTATTCGGATAGGTAGGTAACAAGTAACAATAAATTAGAATATTATATTATTATCATCGGAATAATCAAAATAACAATAATAGTCAATAACTATCACTCTTTATAATATTGCGACAGTAGGGTGCGTTCGTAGATTCGCGATTTTTGTAGATAATAGTTTACTTTTAAACAGCTGCCTATTAGAGAAAAATTGGCGCACTGCAGCACCGATCGTTATGGGCGTTTCCCGTCCTTCAACTTGTTTATATTATACTTGAATATTATAATTTATAAATACTATTTTCTTGTGTTCGTTTGATGCCGTGAAAGTACAAAAATAATCGCGGTGTTTGTACTTTTGCATGTTGCTAAGTGTTGGAGACTATGGAAACGCGTAGGTATATTTGTATAAATTTGTACGCCCGTGGTTTTGTAACAAAGTATATGTATATGTATAATGTATATGACAGCGTAGACATCGTAATTTAATAATTAACATAACCAATCGCGTAAAAAAAATATTATGTATAGAATCGTAAGTTGTAAGTATATAGGTATGATAATATGTAGTTCCTACCTACCTACGTTCAACTGTTCAAGTGATTTTGAAGTTCCACCTCAATTATGTTGACGACTGTAATTAAGTAGTAAATACAAGGTTAATGGTTCATCTTCAATCAGCTAGGAAAAATATTTTAGTAAACACAACGATTTTTAATCAGTTTTTTAAAATAATATCCAAGCTTTTGTATTTGATTTGGATATATTGTTTCATAAAAAAAATTACCCTAAATAGTATATACTATAAAGTAAGTATAGCGATTTGCAAACGAACAAGTTTTATATTATTAACTGTGTATTAATGAACATCTAATATCTATATAAAATATATTATAATATAGAATATAGATACCTAAACCTATATAATATACCAGCGGATCCCAAACTGTGCACCGCAGTGTCTTTACAGCGGCTCCACGTTGCCGTAGAATTTTATCATCCATCCCATTACTTTAATATGCACAGATAAATATACACTTAAATCTTAATATAACTCATGTCTTATGATTTATGTAGTTATGCAAGTTTTAATTTTTTAGGGGGGCACCGTGTAAACCCCCTTATTTCAAAAAAGGGCGCCGCAGGCCAAAAAGAGTTTGGGAACCACAGCCCTACACAGAATACAGAACAAAACTATCATACTCGTTAGTAGTTTACTATGTTTGCTGTTTACAGTAATGCATGGTAATAAGTAATAATATACAAATTAAAAAAATGATATATACAATATACCTACATATATATTATAATATATCCGATCTCGTTTTTGAGAAAAAATATTGAAGCACATTATTAGTAGCTCCCTAATTTGGCGTCCAATATTTATTGCGTGTTGGGTATGGTAATTCTTCTAATTGGTTATTTACTTGTACCATCTAAAGAACTTTAAGAAATTATTTACCAAGTAATATAATAATATATAATAATATATAAATATTAAATACGTCTATATTAAATATAAATACGCAAACAATTTACATAGGTTTAATATACTATGTATTTCAGTATTTGTATATTAATTAATAATAATAATTATTAGTTTTAGCTCGAAGATGCTATTTGCTCAATTATTGCAAAAACTAAAATACAAAAAAAATGTATTATTTTTAATATTAGATGAGCTAAGGACAGATAAATTTAATATAAAATTACTCGGGTGTGATGAACATGCAAATGCATTAACCAAAAATATAATAACATTTTATTTACATTCCAAAATGTATTTTGTATGTGAGAAAAAATAAAAGCCAAAAAAACTAAACTAAGCACTAAGTAGTCTAAACTCGTATAACAATGTAACATATAATTGTTAAAATATAATACTTTTAAAATAAAACTTCCTTCATAAAATCTATATTAAATTGTATTTATACATATAAAAAATTAAGTAATAAGTAATAGTCCAACCACGATTGAAGATATTATTCGATCGAAACTTTCGACTTTCGAGTATGGGTGATAATGGTAATGGCATCTATTGGTAGCTTTTAGAACCATTATGAGTGCACGAAGATCTCGTAACCGCTGATAATTATAATCGTTAGACAGCGTTGTTATACATGTTCTATAGTTATTTTAAACTTGCGTTACTTTTGTCTTGTGACTTGTGTTGATTATAATATTAATATCATTAATTTATAGTTATAATATGATTATATTATTATACATTTTGATCCTTGTATTACTTTCCTCGACACATTTACAAAATAAAAAAACAAAATTTAATATAATATCTTGAAGTATGTTAATAATTAGTATCCTCGATAAGTGATGTCAAAGGATTAATTACGGAGAGAGTGATTATTTAGTGATATAAAAATCAAACACCGGATTTTTAAGTATTAAAATACAAAATATGCTCTTTGGTCAAAATTAATGTATAATGGAAATGAAACAGTTTTTTAGTTTTTTAGATTAAATATATTATATTATATTTAGCAAATATATCTCATGGGATATAATAATGTGGGTGAAGTTTTAGTAGTTTGTATCACGATTACAAATAGTTTATTAATGTATTGTCAATATTTGTATTATTCTAAAAATAAAATAATATTCTCACTTGTCAACTTCTGACTTTTTGACAGACTACCAACCGAATAATTGCCGAAAATAAAATTCACTGATTTTCCATCACATTTAAGCACAAGCACATAGTTTTGTTTTCATAAAATAACAAAAAATATCTCATGTTTATATTATGCATAAGTTACTAGATGGTAATTGGTAATAGTGATTTATAATTTACATATTATAATATGGAAAAACTATAAAATCATAAATAAAATATGAAGGTAACCATATTGATATTAAGCCAAATGATTTTGAGCTAACTTTTTGCACCAATTGTAACTAATATTCTATGACTTTTATTACGACAAATTGCACAATCAATATCACACGCGTAACCTCTAGGAATGGTAAAATTAGATTAAAATAATATATTGGACTGACATCGACCGTTGATCAAATTTGACAACTAGCTGATAAACGCCATGTCAGTGCCTATATACAATAATAATAGTTTTGTGTCCTTACATTTTGTTCAACACAAATAAAAAAAGCGGGTAAGTCGTGTATGTCGCTCTGCTGTACAGTAGGTTACAAGTGGGTTACTGTAATGGATGGAATTAAATTTGAATCCAATGATATTACATCATTGTATACGAAAAACGATTCTGAGCGAAGACGGTTTATCTGTCTAGGATATATTATAGATTATTAAAAATTTTCAAATCTTAGTTTTAAAAAGAAAAATTTTTATGAATTTCTAGTTTGAAATAATTTGCGAATTTTCGTGATTTTTACATATGTTGTCAAAATTAAAACTTTGAATGCTTGTAAAAAAAAATTGTGACTATATATTTCTTTTATTTTTCAATAGCTATTGTACAAATTTATAATGAGCCTTATATTAAATTTTCAAATCTTAGATATAAAAGGAAAATTTTTTATGAATTTCTAGCACAAAATAATTTACGAATTTTCGTGATTTTTACATAATATGTTGTAAAAATTCAAACTTTGAATGCTTATAAAAAAAATTTGTGACTATGAATTTCTTTTATTTTTCAACTGCTATTGTAACAATATGTTAAGAGCCTTGTATTAAATTTTTAAGCTTTTCTGCCTAACAAATAAATTTTTATCGATATTAAATAAAAAAAAACTAATAATGATCGAAAATTTGAAATGCCTATGAATAGTTCAACTTAAGTCGAAATTTTTTGAAAATTGCATGGTGGATATAATATACTTATATAAACATTAGGTGAAAATTTCATGTATCTATGGTCATTTGTTTTAAAGTTACATTAAAAACCAAAATCGATTTTGTCGAAAAATGAGTGTGCGTAAAATTTCCCGTTTTTCCCTTAATTTTTAATTTGTTTTTCTCAATTATTTAGAAAAGTATTAAGAATTTTTTACTTTTTACCCCCCAAAGTACCAACTAGATTCACTTTCTGATCGAACGAGGTACTGAAGTCAAAAATCGAAGCATTTTTACTGCCCCAAAACGAGATGACAGACACACTAAAAATATAAATATAAAAAAAAACACATCATGGTAAAATCAATACATTCATCGCTCCGCTCAGAATCTAAAAGTAAAAAATTTTAATATAATTACATTATTAATAAATAAAACAAAAAACAAATATTTTATAGACAATCTCTTTAAGAGGTTAATTATCAATATAACAAATTATAATAGAAAAGAAAAAACATAACTTCCCCTTCTTTTAAACATATTCCCAATAAAATATTTAGGTATAAAAACAACAACAAATACAAGCATAATATATATAATTAGGTTCTTAATTAAATAATCTTAGTCATTAAATTTTTTTTTTATTTATATGATCTAAAGATCGTCTTCTCTTTACTTACATTTCCATTAACTTTTTTCTCACTCCCGCCTCTCTCTTTTAAATTGTGTTGTAACAGTTGATCCACATGTCTTTTTATCTGAGTCAACCAGAAAAATTACTTTTCCTAATTTTTCTTTAATTTTTCCTGTAATCCATTTTTGTCTTTTACTATAATTCCATGCCAACACAGTATCGCCTATTTTAAATTTTATATTTCTTTTACCCCTGTATACTTTTTTTGTTTTTTCTTGACTTAGTTCAACCTTAGTTTTAACATCAAGATTATTATTTAAGTAAGTTTTTTTTTTTGAACTATTTTAAAACCAAACCAAATTTATTATTTAATTTTCTATTCATGTGCAATTCTACTGGACTTTTACCTGAGGTGCAATGGATGGTATTTCTATAATTTAATATAAATTTGCAAATGCTTGTATAATATTTGGAGTATTGTTTATTATCTTTTTTATTTTCTTAAAAATGCTTACCATATTCTCAACTACAGCATTACTCTGTGGATGATTTAATTGGTTCTTGAATTACTTTAATCTTAGCATTTGGCCATCCTGTTAAAATATATTTTTTAATTACACTCAATACTTCATCTTGTTCTGTTTCTTTTTGTATCATAACTTTAATTATACATTGAAAATAATCATTAACAAAATGAATTGTTGGTACGTCCATTTCAGTATCATTTTTATGTGCAATTGCTAACCTAGATAATACATCAACGATTTGATTATTTTCAGATTTAACATACCTACTGAATACTATAATCATAATTTCCTAAAAATTAAGCATATCTCTGTATTCTATTAGCTGCCACCTGCGGTAAATGTTTTTTTTCATTAAAAATATATGTAAGAGGTTTATGATTAGTTAATAAAATAAAATGTTTGTCATATAAATATTGGTGAAATTTTTTAATACAAAAAACTATAGCTAATGCCTCTTAATCAATCTGAGAATATTTTTGTTCAGCAAAATTTAGTGTTCGAGAAGTATACGCAATCAGCGTTTCTTCATTGTTTGGTAAGATGTGTGAAATTACACTCCCAATACCATATAAACTAGCATCACATGCCAATTTTTTGTCATCTTGATTAAAATGTGTTAATATTGGAGCTGAAGTTAAAATATTTTTTATTTCTTTAAACGCATTATCACATTTATTATCCCGATTAAATTCATTATTTTTTTTAAGCAGTTTGCATAATGGATATAATATTACAGTGCTATTTTTAATAAATTTAAAATAATTATAACTTACTATCCCTAAAAACGACTTAACTTGTGTTATATTAGTGGGACTTGGTGCCTCTACGGCTCTACAATTGCTTTAATTTTTATTTCACTTGTACTAACTCCATGTTTATTTATCTTATACCCTAATTACTGTATTTCATCTTGAAAAAATTCACATTTTTTTTTTCTAACTGTTAAACCACACCCTTTAAGTTTGATGAAAACTTCATTTAATTTGTTTATGTGTGTGTCTACACCATCACTATGAACTAAGATATCATCTAAAAAACAAACCACGTTTTCTATTCGTTTTCTAAATAAGTTTTCCACCTCTCTTTGAAAAATGCCAGGTGCTGAAACAGTTCCGTGTATTAATCTATTTGGTAAATGTAATCCCTGACGAGTGGATAAAGTCAGAATTTCTTTTGAATTTTCTTCAACTAATAATTGTGTATATGCCTGTGATAAATCAATATTTTACCATATTACACTACCGCTGATGTTAGAAAATAAATTTTCCATACTTGGAAGTGGATACCTATCTACTCTTAAATAAGGAGTTATTGTACTTAACTTTATATTCTCGCCAAATACGAATAGTACCATTTGCTTTAAGTACTGGTACTATAGGAGTTACAAAATCACATGTTTCTACTGGTGTTAATATATCTTCTTTAACCAGCCTATCAAGCTCAAACCCTACTTGGTCTTTAATTTTATATGATAAGGATCTTGGTTTAAAGAAAATTGGTTTGAAATCCTCTTTCCAATACAATTTGCATTTATTTTTATTATAAGTATCCAGCTTATCTGTGAAAACATCAGGGAACTTAGTGACTAATTCTTTAATTTGATTTGAGTAATTCTAACTTGTAATATTATTTATGTCAAAATTAACATTAACTTTAATACCTAAATACTTCAACCAATTGTTACCTAATAAAAGTGGGCTACCATTTTCAACAATTTATAATTTCAAGTTACAATTTTTTTTATTAAATTCAACTTTTACAGTTATTACTCCAATTTATTGGCGTTATACCAGAATAACTTCTTAAATTTAAATTTATTTTGACAATAGGTAAATAATTAAAATTATTTTCATAATCAGATAAAGATATTGCTGAAATGACTGAAATTTCTCTGCACCCTCGTGTAATTGGCAAATTTCTTTAGTTCTTTCATAATATGTTAAATTCGGTTCTTCGCATAGTTTCTTTCTTAGCATTCGATCACTCACACCATGTATTATTTGATCACGTAATGCTTCCTCCAAATTATTTCCAAAATTACATAATATTGATAGTTTTTGTAATTTTGTAATGAATTCAGTAATAGTTTCATTTTCTTGTATACAATTCCGGAAATTTGAGCGATCCGCAAGAAATAAAACTTTCGGTTGTAAGTAATTTTTCATATTACTTACTAGCTTTTCATAATCGACGTCTTTCGGTAGTACTGGAGTACAAAGGGCTTTTAGTACTTGATAAACTTCTCTACTAATTAAGGTTAAGAATATAGCTGCTTTATTTTATTTTATTTTATTCACCAGCATATATAATTCCAGCCGTTCTACCCAGGTCTCGAAATCTTCTTCTTGTAATTTAAACTCTTCAATATTACGGACTTTAGACATTGTGCTTTTCCTTTTTTTTTTATCCGTTTTAATCCGAGTGATTTTTACTATGTTTATACTTCTGTGTATCCCATCCTCGTCGTAACTTTTGTGTCCTTACGTTTTGTTAAACACAAATAAAAAATGTAAAACATTTTAATATAATTGTTCACTTTATTTATTAAATATTAGAAAAAAACTTATTCAATCTCTGCACGATTCACAGTGTACATCGCTAGATAACAAAACAAAAACTTAAAAGATAATTGGTATCACCAGCTCACAGTGGCACCAACACCACAAATAGTGCCTTCATTATGATAGGTGTGACGATTATGGTAGACATGGAGAAAGGAAGGATAAGTAAGTTTTTAGAGGATTTTTTTATAATTGATCTTGGGAAAATTATAGCTATTAGCTATTGTATAAGTGGAATGGTTGGTTCAGAACACATGTATATGTGGCAAGGATTTATTACTATAAAAACTCGAGTGGTCACTAATCCGGGAACTAGTGACACTGACTAGTGCTTGCACTTTTAGCACATTTGTAACTGAAGCCAGAGACTGACGTCAAGCCACATTTAGAAGATTATTACTTACGTTTAAGGTGATAAGATTAATTTAATTTAAACAAAACAGGGTTTGAAGTTTGAACTCTATTATAATATTGTTGGTCATAAAATAAGTCATAGGGATCTTCTTCTTTTCTTTTTCTTCTTTAACCAGCCATTCTACTCCCCAAGAGTTTTAGCCTTCACAACAATATCCTGTCACTTTTATCTATCTTGAACAACTTCATGCCAATCTTCTATGCCCATTGTCGTTTGGTCTCTACCTGGGACCTCCACTTGGTCGTTTTCCTGTGTATTTTCACTCGAAAACAACCCGTACAAGGTCGTATTCTTCTTTTCTTATGATATCCCCTAGACGTTGGATCCTTTAACTTTTGATAAAGTTAGTTACAAGAGCCAGATTCATTATTTCCTGCAGTTTTCTATCGAATCTTCTTCACATCTTTTCTACATTCGCGTCAAACACAGGGCCATATATTTTTATCAAGACATAAAGATGTCAGATGTAATTTCATAATCTAGCAGAATCAACCGTATCAAAGAGAAGTAAGACGCACACGGAGCAGAACACATGACCCGTCCAAATCAAAGGATTTTGTCATTATTTATAAGGAAGCTCAGAGGACAGTTGAGAGAGCATTGTATCATAGACATTAATACTTGAGCACTTTAGTGCTACTCATATCAACTTTAATTGTACACTTAATAATTTTTATTAAATTAATATAAATAAACTATCATTGTTCACTGTTTAAAACTGTTTATCAACTATTATTTTAAAATTACTAACATCTGGATTGATGGCCGCTCACATACAACATATTCATGGTTTAGGCCAAAATTAATATATTGTGCCTTCCGGGACAATGTTATTGTCATTGCTATTTTTTTTTTACGATTATACTCATGATTCAAGACAAAACAAATATATATAACAAACAACAGCGTTAAATACTTGATTAGTTTTTTTTTATTATTATTCTCATAATCAACCACTCAAGAGTTCGTAAGGACGTGCTGGTTCCAAAACTGAAAACATCGCTGTATGCGCTAATAGTTACCTAGGTACTTAACTAGCAAGGTATTCACTTTGTTCATATAATTGAATATCAAAGAAGTATAAAAAGGAATATTAAATTAGAAAAAAAACAGCGAAACATTAATATTGTATTATAATAATATACGAGTCGACCTGCAGTTGCAAAAGTTCATATTAATACATAATGTCGTTTCTTTCTATTCCATTTACAAGTGGAATTATCATTTTCAAAGTGAATAGGTACAATGATAATATATAATGTTCAAAATACCTTCTAGTCTCGTATTCTAATGTTGATTATGTAGATACTAGTAATAAAATATTCTATTGGGAACTGTTTAAATAGAGGACGATGAAATAGTGTAGCCCAATAATTAGCTTAGGACGCTTAGGTGTTTCTGTACACTACTGTAATGTAATAATATACACATTTTGTACTTATGAACATTTACTATATTTCATAGCACCATATTATTTATTACTCTCTAGTCAATAGATATAATAATATATAATATATTAATATCATGGATGTCAGGTTTTGAAAAATTTAATGGGTGCTCCAGGTGTCATAAACTTCAATACACCCTCTTACACCTGAAAAAGGCTGTCTAGTTTACGCTTTACATTTAAATCGATGGTCTACTAGAACGACAGGAATGCATAAACAAATTGTATATAAACTATATTTCATGAAAAAAAAATTATATACATAATAACATTCAATAATATTAAAGGCAAAATTTAAAAATGTTCCATTTCGATTTTATTTCATTTCACTTTTTACTAAGAATTGTGATTTATCATTTTAAAAACTACAAAATTACTAGAAAATTGAATTCTAAAAATTCATAAAATTACACTGGTTTAGATTATTATATAAACTATTGTTATAGTATTATAATTTTAGTGTCTTAATTCATAATTTAAATGTTACCGAGTTGCATCATAACGTTTATTTTCCATTAATAGTACGTATTAGAAAGATAAATAAGGACTTAGTATTGGTTTATTTTGAGTACCTAGGTACATGTATTTTCTGTAAAAACAAAAAATTGTTTTAATAATTTAACCTTACAACATCACGGCTCACACATCCATCAACGAATAGATACCTAATGTATACTTGTTAGATAATATCAAGTAATATGTCTTATATTGTATAATACAAATATGAAATAAGTACACTTGAATTAAAACTTTAAAACTCCCCTTTTAAGCAATTTAAAAATGTTATAACATGCATTTAGTAATGAGTCAATATAGCACTCTTGGGTTATTTTCTTTGTGTTTAATCAACCATGCTACTCTAAAATACCTTAGCGTTAAAAGCTGGACCAAATAATGTTTTACTGCCGTCAAATGTATACCGGAATTTTCGGGTATTTATCCATTTTATTTACGTTGGTTTTTATTTGATATAGGGCTCGGAAGTTGATGCATTTTGCATTTTTTTTTTTGGAACTTTTTAGATGATGCTCTTCTGGCTACAAATCTGTTTCATAAACATGTGAATCTGAAAACTAATTTTTATTTTGCATTTTTTGGTGTTTATTACTTTTTAAATCATTTTTTGATATTTTTAGGTCATTTTCCTAAATTTTTAGTCATTTTTACTGATTTCACATTAGTTCATTTCTTATCGTTTCTTGTCGACCATTATGCTGATAACTTAAAACTTGAAAATTACCACAGACTAAGATTAGTACCTACTAAATTTCATCTCAACAATTACATTTGTCGTTGTCAACAATTTCAAAAATTTTAAATGGTGAAGAAGCTTCAAGTGAGTGTTTTCCGGCTGATGATTTAGTACATTTCAGATTTGCCCCAATCACTTAAGTGGACGTAGAGAGAAGTTTTTTTCCAATCATAAATATTTATTAACAAATAATCGTCGTTTATTTACTTTCGATAACATAAAATACGCTCTAATTGTACAATGCAATGATTTTAATTTTTAAATAATTTGTAAGCTTTGATAAATTTATAAAACAAATATTTTTTATTTCTTTATCTTCCTATTTTAAGGAAATTTTTGTCATTTTTATGTCATATTTACATATATTTTTAGGGCATTTTTTTATTGTTTTTAAGGTCATCAACTTCCGAGCCCTACGTTATCAATGGAGGAATATGATATACATATAATTTAAACTTGTCAAAAATGAAAAATTAACATGTCTTGTGAATGAACCATAAGCCTTATAAATATATAATATTATCATATATCTTGTTATGTTTACAAAGGTAAGACGTATTTTAAAAGTTTATAATTTTGTCTCTTGATTTTTGAAATAAATATGTGAAATATAATGTTTATTTTACCTATACATATGTATAGGTATATACACACACACACATATATATATATATAATATTGTATATATAGGGATTTTACATTTCGATAGAGTTAATTAGGAACTATAAGTTCATATAAAATTATGAGTTGTTCATAGATAATATTTGGTAGATATGTTCACTGTTCAGTATGTTGACATTAATTGACGCCAAGCAAGCGCAATGTATTTTATTGCCTTTATTTTTGTGATATCATTCCATTTAATTTTAAAATATATACAATGGAACTTCGATTATCCGAACTAATTCCGCACTTATAGTGCGGATACGCAAAAGTTCGGATATTGAAAATATCAAATTAAAAATATTTATAATTATGTATTAATTACTTTTATTGTTAAATATTTATTATTAGAATTAATATTTTATTAGAATTACATACATTACATTATTAAAAACCATTAAAAGACATTTCCATTGTTTTGTTGTTTTATTAAAATTATTATGTGTTGCATAAAATTTTATGAAATTAAATAAAGAAAATTATTTAAAATGTATTATATAAATTTTTGTTTTGGTTGAAAAGGGAATCAACCTATTTTTGTTTTGGTTAAAATGTGAATCGGCCTATTTTAAATTTTTTCGAAAAGTGAATCGGCCGAAAAAGGAAGGGTACTGTTTTGGTCGAAAACGGACTCGTCCCTAATAATAAGCCAAAAGCGAGAGTTATGATAGATTCGATAAACCGGTCGGCCAATCGGCCAACAGGCTGACCGGCCGGATACAAGTTTTCACATTCGGGTGACAGAACTCTCGGATACGCTAATTATAATTCGGATAATAGAGGGTTCGTATAACGGAAGTTCGGATAATCGAGGTTCTATATAATAATAATAATAATCATTATAATATTCCTAATACCTACCCAATTGTCCTTATGACTCCTTGCTAAAAAATTATATTTATGACTGGTTCACTCTAATTCATTTGATACAGCAATGAATATAATAAAGTAGTCTGATATTAAAATATTATTAAGTATCAATGAAAAATGTGTCATGCACTACAATATTTTAGGACTGACGTTCGTTTATATATATTTAATAATATCTATATGATAATTTACCTACTCAAAGGTTATTTCCGGTAGGTATCCTAAAATTCTTAGTTGGTCGATTGCCATTACATTTTTGAATTTAATTGTGTTGGTGCTGGCGAGACGGTCGTCAGTAATTAGTTTAAGTAATTTGTAATGGATAATAGAAGTTATTATATATATATATATATATACATACAGGTGTATTTAATTCTAAATTAAATAGTAGTATACATTATGTTTATACTATATCTCACTATACAGATGCATTTCGTACATTTCTAAAAAAAATTTGCTGAAGATTTAAGTACTATATTTTGGTGAATGAAAAGTGGCTGCTGGCTATAATATGATAGGAACCTTTTATTTCCGATAAGCCATGGGTTCTCAAAGTGAATCACGCAAAGCGCAATTGATAACAAAATCTGGCCGGTGCGCGGTTGAAAACGTTTTTTTCCTTTTTGGCTTCGTCCTTGGTTTAATTACCACTTACCAATTGTGGCCTTCGATGTTTGTAGTATTATTTTACGGAGGGACCCTATCTCATGGGGATAACACATATAAAATACATGAGGAATGTATATTGTACTCATGGGCGCCCGCAGGAAATTTATCAGGGAGGGGCATAATGAAATAAAACACAAAAAAATACATTAAAAAAATCGTATTCCTTGTAAACTACAAAATGTGTTAGAATTATATGAAATCCAACACCAAAAATAACATTAAAAAATATATTCCTTACAACCTAAAAAATGTGTTGGAATTATATGGTATTTATTCTTTATTAAATAAAAACTGAAGTCTTCGTGGTTGTTCTATTGCAAACCTTGTTATTAACTGTTCAATTAATTTCTCTTTTCTTGTATCAACTCTTTCTCGATGGACACTTAACATACATAGGCCATTTAATCGGTCTTCGCCCGTCGTAGACCGAAGCCAAGTTTTAACCCTTCGTAAAGTGCTAAACGATCTTTCGGCTGCACAACTTGTAGCTGGCAAAGACAGAAAAATTTCTAATGCAATTGTAATGCCAGGGAAAAATATTTTGCTATGTTCTAGTAAATCTATTATGTCCATACTTTGGCAGTCTTTTTTTGCCATAAACTATACCAACTTTCACTTTCAGCTAACAGATTTTCAATTTTATAAAAATTATAAATATTAGTTATGCTGTCAGTGTACTCTTGTTTTTTCATTTTTATAAATAATGCTGGATAAAGGTGTTGTAGTGAAAAAGCAACACCATTACTTTTTTCAAATCTTTCTTTAATACACTGAATTATTGAATCTAGATAAGGTATAAAAATTGATACTCGATAATAGTCTTTGGGAGATTCATAAGAATAATTGTTTCTGTTTGATTGTTTTCCAGTTATTCTGGGACAAGTAATAGTGATTTCAAAATCATCTGCTATAGATTTGGCATCAGTAAACAATAAATCAAAGATTTCATTTGCATGTTTGTTTGTTCTATTGTCTTCTAACATTTTTAAAAATTCCTCTACATGTTCTCGAACTTTATAAAGCTCCATTGATACACCTTGTAAAATATTTGTAACCGGTTCTAGGATAGCGCTGTATTTTGCGATTATTTTCATACTAATTATAAATGAAAAATTTGAGGTTGAAGAGTATAGACATAGTGCACGTTGTCTTGTATTCGAATTGATAAGACCATTAATAGACAAAGATTGAAGGCTTTGAATTATAGTAATAAAATTTTCAGAAAATAGCCTAATACTCTTATACTTTGAAGACCAGCGTGTTTCGCAAAAAAGTGGTATATTAGGTATAAGATTTCTTCGAAGGGTACTTTCGCGATAAAATTTTATAATTTCTTTTATTGTGCCAATAGTATTACGAATAACCATAATTTTGTTTAGATCGTTAATTACTAAATTTAATCGGTGACTAGCACAATGGAAATATAAAGCTTTATTATATCGGTTACGAATTAATTTAGCAACGCCGCCTACTTTGCCAGCCACTGTAGCACAACCGTCATAACCTTGTCCACAAAATTTACTTAAATTAAGGCCACTATCTTCCATAAATGATAAAATTTTAGTAGCAACTGATTCTGCGTCTAATTTATCTAATGGTAAAAAGCCAAGGAATTCTTCTCGAATCTTTGACTGTTTGTCTAAAAATCTAATTACAATTGTTAGCTGCTCAACACCAGAAATATCTGCTGATTCGTCAGCAATAATGGAAAACGCATTCGCGGCATTAGCTTCACATACTATTTCTTCTTTTAATATTTGTCCACACAATGTAATTAATTCATTTTGGGTTCTATGGGACGAATATTTAGCATTTCCCACATTAGTTAAAAAATGATCTTTCAGTATCTCATCGCCAGATTCAATACGAAAATTCAAAAGATCGTGAAAAACACCAGAATCTGATTTTTTCCCTCGTAAGGGAAGGTCGTGAGTTCCGCAAAACAAAATAGTTGATATAATAGGTTTTAATTTTAGCATATTAGTTTCTATTTCTTTATGAAATCCAGAATTTACTTGTTCAATAACACTAATTTTTTTACCATTCATAATAAGTCGGTCGTCATAAGTGGTTTACACACTAGGCGATTAATATCAATTCACAGAATTTAAACGTAATTAATTTTGAGCGCTTAATGTAATACGCATTATTTTGTACGCCTTATCATATATTGTTATTACGATCGACAACCCCACACAGCACACACTAAAAAGTAAAAATATCGATGAAATGTTAATAAATCAAAATAAAAGTTAACGTTCAATATTCTATTTGAATTCCAAGGGGGGGGGCAAATGCCCCGTCTTGCCCCCCCCCTCCGGGCGCCCATGATTGTACTATTGCACTCATAACATTTCCTTCCCTACACTGTTATACGTCATTCGGCAACGATTTTTATCCATGTTATGTTATGTTTTGTTACATTTGACTTCAGAAAGTGAGTTTAACCATTACATTATTATTTACTACTGTTTTTCAGTTAAAGTTTCTGTTTTTAAATTCTATAATTGCTGGCAGTAGTAGTGATACTCGTGGTCAGACCAAAAAAATCATTTTTCAGTGTACAATTTTATAAAAAACCTATCGAAATAAGATGAAATTGTTCCATCTATATTTGCTAAATGTCTAAAGGTAACAGCTGAAGCTTTTGGATTTTTGAAATTCTTCTGATGTGTATTCAGTACCGACATCAGATCTAATGGTTTCAGGAACCTCATGCCTAGAGAAATTGCTTTTGATTGCATTAATTGTGTTACCACTAGTTAGTTTTGGTATCATTACAAATTCTACAAATTTAGAGAAATAATCTACTATCAAAACATAAGGTTTCCCTTGAAAATAAAACAAATCTGTATCTACCACCTGCTGGTTTATCTGGTACTTCAGAACACTCGATCGGCTCATTTGTGTTTATTTTTCTATATCTTTAACATATTTGGCATTTATTCACAATAACATCTTCTATGTCCTTTACTACTTATTTTATGTTTATATCTATCCAATATAAACATCTTCTATTTCTATATTTTGAATTTTCCTATACCCATTTAATTAAAATGGATACTTTTCAACATTTCACCTTTTAAACTTTCTGGTACAATTATTCTATTTGATTTATATAGTACTCCGTCGTGTACTGTTATTAATTCTTTAGACTCCCAATATTTTTTGATTTCTTCATTTAATTGCTCTCTTTTTTCAGGCCAACCCTCAATGGCATAATTTTTTAACAAGTTTAGTTCTTTATCTAATTCTGTAGCTAACCTATTTTTTTCACGTTTATTTTCACTTATTGATGTACTCACATTCACTTCCTCAAATGTGACTTCAACTTCTATTTTCTCTCAATCGTCAAATATACTATCACCTTCTGATTTTATTTTACTTAATGTGTCAGCTATTAGTAGTTCTTTACCAGGTTTGTATTTTACTATTAATTCATACTGTTGCAGTTTTATTAAAATCCTTTGTAGTCTCAAGGGCAATAATACTAGTGGTTTTTTTAAATATAGATTCTAATGGGCGATGATCATTTTCTATTTGAACCTTTCTACCGTTACTAGGTGTTATAGGATACACTATTTTAGCAACAAATAAATATTTTTAACTTATATCACTTATTCACTATTATCAATATTATCAGTATCTATCAAGGTATTCGTATCACCACTTGCTCCCAACATTTAATTGATCGATAAATTCTATTGTAAATTGATTGTATAAAAATGCAAATATTTATACCTCAATATTTTAGTGTAAATAGTTTGTTTGGACTGCAAGGTTTGTATTTTTTGGACCATTTAGGTCATCAATGGCACAATTTAATAGATATCTGGTAGTATTATCGGTATTATAATAGGTAATACTTTATATTATAGTACATAGATTCTATGATAGATCCTATAATAGTTTATACTATATAGGACATAGATCATAGTAGGTATATATAAAATATTAATTATATTAACTTTGAAATCCTAAATCCACAAACAATAACAAATAAAATATTAGTTTATTTATTTATTTATTTTTTTTTATTTATAAAGTTTTCCTGACAATTGGTCATCTAAAATTAAGGAGTTTATTTTAATCAATCTGGTTTAAATTAATATAATTTTGCTATTTTAATCCTGGATAATTTGTTTTTTTCTGAGTCCTTATACTACAGTTATGTTGAAACTTATTATAAGATCAAATAAAATATAATAATAGGCGCACAAAATGCTTATTTATCCAATTTTTTTTTATTATTTCTATTGAGTTTAGGCGTTAATATTTACGATAATTAGCCTAGGTTATTGATTTATTAGGTTTATTTCTGTGAAGTTAGGGACGGACGTACGGTTGGTTAGAATACGAGTATATTTATATGACAAGGGTTTGTCACTAAAAACCGGGTGGTTTATCCGTCACTAATGACACCGGCTGATGCTTGATTTCAGAACACGATAGTGACTGGAGCCAAACACTACACCACACCAGGCCACATATAAGTATTAGTTGTTAAAATTATTATTTTTTAATTACAACTAAAGTTTAATTAGTGTTGTCAGGAAACATTTAATATGCTATATACTTATATAATATAATATATATATTATATATCAAGCCGGTCTAAATGAGAATTTGAAAAGGGTTCGGTGAAAGTTTATTTATAAAATATATGTTCACAATAATATTATCAAAGGCGAACAAATTACATGTATAGTAATATATATATTGTATATACTATATATATATATATATACGACGTAAGACTAACTGTTATGTAATAATGATAATAATAATAATATTAGTATATTATTTATATTATAAATCGAAATGAGTGCGGACTACGGGTTGGGCGGCGGTGGCAATCATTCGGCAGTTGAAAAGTTCTCCGCGTTGTATACTAATATGATTAAAGAAATGAAATACGACCGGACACGAGGATTTATGGTCGTCGCAAGTTCGTGTTCGGTGAAAGCGTTTAGTCGAAATTCACAAATCAACTCCTTGTTCGTAAACTCCGTTTTTGTTGGTATATAATATTATGTACGCGTGTCGCGTACAACGACTGCAGCTCAAACAGTTATTGTCGTTGAACGACTTGACATTTTCACACATAAAGTTAATTAATTTCAAAGCTGTGTACAGGATATTAAAAATAATTTGTCATTGATTTTTCTATCAGTTTTTTTTTTTACCAATTTTGATACTGAATTTAAAATATCTAAATTATACACATACATTAATTTATTATAATATAATATAAATAATAAATATATTATGTAATATGAGTATATTATGTTGAATCATATTATTTTATCTATTATTAATTTGTTAATACTGCATGTACAGGTACTTTCGTTAAAAACAATTTTAATTGAATCTCTGTTCAGCGTTAGTTTGGTAATGCGCATAATCCAAAATGGGTATCGTCAGCCTTCAATCAATTTCTATCCTCATAACTAACTTTCCTCCACGAATGTCCCCCACAATCGTATGCTCCAAAACACTCCTAAACTGCCACTATATAGAGACATAATATATATAGTATATAAAGTATTTAATATTATAAAGAAGATGCGTACTTAGTGGTTTTAAACAATATTCTTAATCTGGTAACACTTCACTACGTATGATATTAAATATACGTATCATCAAAGAGGATATTATTCATTAACAGGATCTGAGTAGAATGTTTTTTTTAAACATTTTTAATTTTTTTTTTTTTACTAATTTTATAAATATAAAATCAATAAATAATAATATTTGGCGACAGTAGCAAACGCATTTGCTGAGGTGGAGGTTCTCAAACATTACATGGTAAGTTTCATTTTAGAAAATGTTTACGTTTTGCTGACACAAAACATACTACATACCCATGAGTTTTTTTCATTTTGTATATGTCTGTGAATTTGGCCCCGCGGACTTTGCCCAATTTACTCCGAAGTTTAGAGTCCAAACCTATAATAATATTTTGTGACCCATTCGCAACTATTTGCAACACGCTTTTTGAAATTTGCAACGTCATACATTCAACGCAATAAAGTTAATATTTTAAGGGGGCTAACTTCATCTGGTTCCGACTTTGCCCAATCATGTGAATATTTTGTTACCAATTCGCAACCTAAAATCTTTGCAATAACTTTTAATATGGCGGCGTCACAGTAGCACCTCACTGAGATACATTTGTAATTTTTTCGGATAACTATGAATAATAAAATTAAACTCGAACATCAATGTACCTACAATTTTTTTGGTTAGGTACATGGAAAAAATTACCTATATAAAATTATATTTATATATATTTAATGTGTAGTGTTATCTAATATTGAATATTATAAAAACAACATAGAAAATTTATTTTAAAACTTAACATGACCCACCAAACATAATATACTCGTGATAATATAATATATAAACATATATGTCAAGCCCTTAATTAATATCCAGTAAGTTGCTGTTACAATAGTAGACACGGTCATGTAAGATAATTATTATAACTTATTCAATCTCAATACTTAAATATAAAAACATTTTGACTTCTTACGACGTGTTTTATCAGACATAATAATATCTATAATTGTAACTTTGAAGGTGACATAAAAACAAATTCTCAGTCGAAATTCCGTGGTTTATTTACCAACTAATTGGCATTAAACTTTAAGCACCACTGCACCAGCTTCATAAGACATATCTATCTAAAATAACCACAATGTAGGTGGAAAAGTGGAAAACGCATGATATATTTTATACGTACGTACTTTGCTTTAAATTAATGGTGATAATAACTTTTGCGCACTGCTTTAATAATTGACCAAATGATATTATATCATAACGATAACATAACGACGCAGCGACCTCGTTCGTTGATTTTTGACGTCGACGTGTCGAAAATTATAATTATACCGATCATATATCTTTTGAAAAACTTTTATTCATGTAGTGAATTGAAAATAATAGGTAAACGTATAAAACGTCAATACTAATTTATTTGTTTATTTTTATATTATTATACATTTATTGGTAACGTGTATGGCAATTTTTTCATAGTACAAAATACTCGTATATTATAATATTGATAGGTATCTCCAATAAGGAGGACTTGTCGATTCCACCGGTATCGGTATATATATTTTTTTCTTCTTAGAAATGTATTGTTAGAGGCACCTTAAAAAAGGAAAAAAAGAAAAAAAAGGTTAAGCATACAACATTGCATTTAGGTACTAACTTTAAAATTGTATAAATAATTTAATTATATTGAGTCGCAAGCTCACAACTCATCATAAGCATAAGTAATAAGTTCTAGTAGTTCTACGCGTTTTTCCAATGTTTTTGAGTGTTGACCTTTCATCACTGAATATGAACAATTTAAAATTGCACACCTTGAAAATGTTAGTAGTGCTACAGTATACAAAAAACATTTGGCCTACAGGGTTTGTTTGTTTGCGACCAATATCTATGAAAATAAATAAATGCTTTAATTTTGTAGTAATAAATATAATTTAATTTTATAACGATTTAAGTGATCTAATGCCAGAAATAACTGATAAGTAAATTTGAAATAAAATAAATAAAACTATAAAAGGTACTTACCTACTAGGTACTATATTATTCTGAGATTAAGCCATTTTAAGTATACAAATCTTCGAAATTGAACAGTATATAAAATAAATAAGTAAATAACAAATAAATAATAAGTAATATTGTGGATGACGTATTCCACTGGACGCTTCGGTGGTAATATTCGTAATTATATAGGATTAACGATATTGGCGATGGATTTTGTAAAATTACTAGTTAGTAATAACAAATACTATATATTGATCTATAGTATTTGATAATAAGTAATAACCGAATATAAATAAATAATAATAATACGAAACGTTAAGTAATAACGGGATAAACCCAAGAGAGAACGGATAAGAGTGAAAGACTCAGTATAATATATAATGTTAGGTATATAATATTATTGTTATGAGTTTGTGACACATAAAACTAAATATAACTGACTATAAAAACCATGCGGGTATTATGTAATCTGCGGTGATCATTATGTAATCACTATTGTGTAGCAGAAAACCGAAAAAAATTGAAATTGTTTCCAGACACGAAACCCGAAAAAATTGAAAGTTTTCAGGCACAAAACCCGAAACCCGAAAAAAATTGAAACCGTTTTCAGACAAAACCCGAAAAAAATTGAAACTGTTTTCAGACCAGAAACCCGAAATTTCTGGATATGTTTTTATTCCCTGAAAATACTACCGTATTTATGCTATATATTTACGAAAATTCAACGGATAAACCAAAAACTGTCGGTTTCGTGAAGTACCATTTAAAATTAAAAATAACTTATAAAAATTAAAAAATGTTAGTTAAAAAATACCGAATTCTAAAAAAATCTATGAATATGCAATTATATGCATCATGTCCAAAATATGCAAAAAAAAATGGTCCTATTTAAACGAGAATAAGCCAAATCGTGGACAAATCTGACTACCAATCAATTTGGACTTAAGGAAAAAAACATGCAAATGCATATAAATTCTAGCCTTAGTCATAACTCATTGGGTTGTAAGTCTTAAGTTATTCATCCAATAATATCCAATAATCCTAATCTTAATTTATTTAAGATACTATATAATCACAATAAGGAGTTAGAATATTACACGTTTTAGAAAGAAAAAAACAACTTGTGAAAAGAAAAATATACCTAGTTAGTTGTTTATATAAAAAATAAGAATACCTAATATTTTTTTTAAAATATAATATTCTGAGAACATTCTTCTCTCAAATTGCTATTTACTTGAGTAAATCCGAACCGAAACGCAAGTATAGGTATAGAAAATATGCGCCACCATTGATTGATTTAATATCAATAATTATAATACCGCATATTATGGTGCATTTCTGCGATCGTTCTTGGCTATCGTTGATGACATTACAAAAGGATTTCTTTGAATGCCAGTGACTGTGTCGGACGTGCATTGGCGATTAACAATGGATGATAATAGTAATAATAATAATAATAATGATATTATTATTATTATTATTATATCTATATTATGATACCGTGCGGGTGCTGAAATATTTTATATTATATTATGGCCGACAAGACCACCATTCGTTAGGATAATCGACTTTCGTTGTTCGGATTGTGATCACCCCGATTTCAGGTCCGCTGGGGAATAACATCTTCTATTAATTTTTCGGCTTTATTAATTATTTTTTAGCGAAAACAAATAATATAGATAAAACATGAGATGTAGTTAATTATATTATTATTACATGGTTTCTCATCATTGCCAGTTAAGCACGTTTTCTAATAAGCAATATAATATTTATATTTATACCTCATTTTGTGCTAGATCACACCATCATAATATAAATTACAATTTGTGTATATAAGTACAAATAATTAATATTATTGTGTATGGATTACCGCTACGATAGGCATGCGCAGACCTCTATGGAAGGGCTGCAGAGTTATATATCCAAGTAGGTGATCTCGTTTTTGTTCATCCCTTGTTTTGTGGTTACTTTAATTTCGTTAGGTAAAAAAAATAAAATGTTTCTACTCATTCCGGGAAATGAAAAAAGGGAAAAAAAGAAAACAGAACAAAGGTACTTTGGCAAGGTGTCGTAAAATTGGAATAGGTACCCAGAAACTACCCGGACATAAAAAAGTGCATGTATAAAAAAGTCAAGGCTAATAGTATATACATGCATACACCAATACACCTACGATTCGATTTTTTAATGGTACATGGGTTTCCTCGTTCAATTTAGGTACAACCATTAGGCTGCTGCAGCTGAATCGTGGTAAAATTATATAGTATTTACACCTGCCGTTTGCCATATAAAAATACAGCACATAACTAAATAATATATTATGACACGAAAACGTTGGGGGGGGGGGGATGTGGGAGGACTCAAGGCTGGAATAGATGATCTATAGGCGTCTTGCAGCAGCATAATGTAATATATTTATACGCACTTAACCGATATATGTATATCAGACATGCAACAGTAAACTTATAGTCGTCACTCGTCGCCCTTTGATTATTAAATGTATTGTGAGAAAAATTAAATTCGTTGGTATACATGTTAGGTATTAAGTGGAGCGATGAATGTACGTATTACAGGTCTTACAATTATGGCTGATTTTTTTTTATGTCTTTTTACCTACACAATAAGTATTCAAAATAATTATTTGATTTTATGATTGGAAAGTGATTCTATTTGGTACTTAAGGGGGTCAAAATTAAACATTTTCAGTAGTTTCAAAAGCTTCGGGTCTCAGAAAAAAAAAAAAATTAAAGAAAACCAGAGATTTTTATGAAAAATTAATTTGAACTTACATCAACTAACATACAATTATATATTATATATTATACAACTAACCATAAAAACTTAAGTGAATGATGTAAATTGAAACTAAAAATCTATTCTATTATGATTTATATTAACATAATTAATACTGGATGTGATATACTTATCGAAAACCTATAATTTATATCCAACACCAACACATCATGTTCAGAAGTTCTGTTTTCTATATTAGAGACACTGCGGAAAATGGTATTGCTTGTAGTCTGTAAGTAACGTTAGAGAGTGTCAGAATATCGCGATTGTATGAACTTTGAGAACAGGATTTTGACTGACTTTCTACCTGCTAAATTTAAGGGTAGAATATTATTAATAGTAGATGTAAAAATTCCGACTTCCTTATTAGGTATACCTTTCTATATACTCCATTATTTATTTTGTTTTCTATAGTTCAATATACGTGTTATGACATACTTACATATTATATTGTTAGTTGTTAAATAGGTATAATACCTATACGTATTATACTATTACAATCTTCGGCGTCTTGGAATTTTTTGGATGTTAGACACAAGTTACAATATATCAAACATATCACGTGTTCGTCGGTGGCTGATCTGGCGAATCCGGCTACATTCTTCAAGCCAAATACATTTTTTATAAGTGATAAAATTATATATTCAAACTGAAATAAAATATTATGACAACGATTTTTGTATTTTTTGTTGATATTCAAAAAATTTCAATCGTTGAATATTTTAAACATTCTACTGTTACTTAAACTATTAATTTTTTGCATAGAATACATTTTCAAAATATTTAGAATCATTTTAAGTTATTTATAAAACTAATGTACTTACACTGTTTTATAAATTGTACAAAGATATATAAACTTATAAGCTAATGAAATGTATATTATAATAAAATATGCTTATAATTAATATAGGGTTACAGGGCATATATCTACTAAAGATTATTTTCACCTTATTTAATTTATTATTATTATTATTAAAATTTAAAATTTATCCATTACAATGTGTAATCTATATTCAATGCCGAAGTAGGTACCTATATATTCATCAACACCTACAACACAGTAGTGTGGGTTAACTTATTTTTTTAATACTATGTTTTACATAGTATGATATATATCGAAGGTTGGTATTATATTTATGTAAGGATAGCACAAATTTTTTAATATTAAAAATGACTTGGTGTGATGAGTTGTTAATTTGGTATGAAGTACGAAATGTAAATTAAGAGCAGTTTTATAATTAATATTCTAATTTATACGACGGAATTGAATTTGATGAAAAAATTCTCACAATCGATAGAACATTAATTAATAATATACTATTGTATTTTGTAACAAATATCACATTAAATACCGCATAATTGTATTATGCTGTTTGTATATAGAAGGTAATCATTAAATTAATCAATTACCTATATGTATAAGATTATTACTTGAAAGGACAAATTGTATTGAGAACTTGAAACTAAGTTTCACCAACAGCTTCTCGTGGCTGGTAAAAGTTTTCCAAAAAGACATTAGTCGACTTAACCACTAGGTAGATACCTTTAACAATATAATATATAAACGCCTACAGTTTAGATATAATATTAAATTTATCCTCCGTTGCTCTGACGTCGTTTATACATTCAAAATATAGGTATGTAGTAGGTATTATTTATAAATAAGGTCCAGTCGAAATCACTATACTGAAGCTAAATTTAATTAAAAACTACAGCGCACTAAACCTAGTATTTATAAATACATAATCTACGTAAATATGTATAGTTTTGGACGGCTTCAACATCACCCACTGGCTAAAGTTTCACAAAATAAAACCTAATTAGGTAAAATCTGGTATACGAGATATAATTAGAGCAATTATATAAATAATAATATAATTTATATTATATTTATATTTTTCGTTGCTCTTGACGTCGTACAATTTATTATTATTATTGTGTAAATATATTATACAAGATCTTCAACAAGCACTCAAGGAAGGACAAGGAAAATACCAAAAATATACACAATTATTTCACTAATGTAGATTTAGCAAAACTTCTGTAAAAATAAAAATAAATATTCATATTTTTATATTATACATCACCAACTTCCCTTAATTATAAACGTAATGTATCCCTATATTTTTAACATCAATATTTTGTAATTATTACAGGCTAATGAAGCTTTATAGCCAAATAACAAAAAATATCTGGTCTAGTAGGCTTTACCTACTTAGGCCCCACTTTTTTCCTTTTAAAACCGACAGCAGATGAGGCTCTCTGTATAAAAAATACTACTTCTAGCCTTCTTATTTAGGCTTTTAGTAAAATCTAACATTAACATTCAAAAGAAAATTCTTATATACAAATGTCTTTTCTGTCCATATACATACGGAATCATACTCTAGGGTCCAGCAAAAAAATCAAATATTCAAACTATTCAATAATTTCAATCAATTTGTCTGCATTTTATTGCTAAAGCTCCTTTTGGTTCGTAACGAACAAAATACTCCACGATGATTTACAAATCTAAACCGTCCATGACATAGCCATAAATTTCTATTAAAGGCTTCATAGGAAGCTATTTTTAAACCACAACCATTATTTCTTCTCACAATTAGCCTTTAAGGAGACTTCTTGACAACCTTATAAGATGTCTCGGGTGCAAATCATGCGAAGATCTTCTAAGCCTATGTATTATATACTTACCTATATCATTCATAAATAAAAAGTAACTCCATTCCACCCACTCTACGTTCAAGTTATTCAAAGCCCTTTTTTTACTATTCATTATTTTTACATAATTCTTTGCTTATTGTATATAATTTACAGATGGTATATTATTATAAATAAACGACACTCTTTAAAAAAATCGAAATCATCTCACCGAATTGAATCTAAGGATAAATAGAGAGTGAGAATGCTAGGCATTATAATGATTGTTGTTAGAATAACCGCAATAACTATGATGATTCACATAACTACATAAGTATAGTTACTTATAAATTTATAATATATCATGTGATGTCGTCAATCACAAATATTATTTAGCTAATGCTCTGTAGAGAATTACAAAATCGAATTTAATAACTCTCCGTGTGTTATAAATTATATTACTGTATCATGTTAGCATCCAGTGGTTAAACTGAGGGGGGACGAAGGAGGACTGAATACCCCTTCTTATTTACGGTTAGATTATGCGTCCCCTTTAATTTAAGTCTCCAAAGTCTGGGGGGACGCTAAAAAAATAAATTTATTGTGAATTTAATAATATGTTGCATGTTAATTTTAATAATTTATTAAATTATTTATGCAGCCACACACATTGATTAGATTTCGAATTTAAACGTATTTTATTTCGCTCGAATAATCTCCACGTTCTGAAGATGGTTAAGTTTAGTGCGATAAGCAATTTTTAAATAATAAATTATTGTGTAGTAGTGTCACAGAATAGATTAAATAGTGTAGTGTGTTATCCATAATAGGTAGTGTGCGATTCCATGTGATATAATAATTATGGTTTAAATAAAATATTAAACTGAAAGAATATGAATAGTGATATTATTTATTATAAATTGTTTTTTTAATGAAATGTTTAAAACTAAAATGTAAATGTATTTTTTTTTTTAATTTCGGGCAATGATTTTCAATTCATTTTTAACTTAGCAGGCATTATATATTTAAAATCATTTTTGATAGGAGAAAATTTGATATTACATACTATATTAACATAACATTTTTATGAACCATGGTGTATAAAAAAATCAAATTATATAGGTTCATACCTAGTAGGTTTCTTAAAAAAGTTTGGTTAGATATAGATTTTGGATGAAGAACTCGGGAACGCTCCTTAGTTTTTGGTAACGTTAGACCCCCTCAAAATTTTTCCCACTTTAACCACTGTTAGCATCACATATTACATATAATCGTATCCTATTTCTATAAGGTTATATCTAAGAGTTGGAGGATAAGCTACATTCTAGTGAATATAATGAAAGATCTTATGATTTAAAACAAGTACCTAGTTAACTGACAGAATTCCATTCAAGCTCCAGGTATAAAATAGTATAATTGTCTATTTCGTTAAACACTTTTTTTTTATCCTATAGTCTTTTTGCGTACAAATTATATTATAGGTAAGAGAAGTTTTTTGAAAGTTGTTATATGTATTTACTACTGCAAACACAAAATAAACAAAAACAAATCCCAACCTTAAAATAAGCACAAATAAGTATTAAAAATTATCAAAATGTTATCCTCGACGTATTTTGTGCTTGCCTGGCATAAATAGAACACAATCAAACACTAAATGTATGCAAATGAATTATTCTCCCTCTTTTCATGATAAATAAAGGTTCAATGGTCTAAAAAACTATCAGCATCCTAAAGATTACTTCAGAAAACTCTTAATTTGCATTCTTGGGAAAAAATCAACAGTAAAACATACTATATTATCAAGCTTAGTTTAAGGGTGTATTTTAATAAATACAATGAGTTGATAATAAAATGAGTACGCGCCACACATAGTATATGTTTAAAAGAACTACGTTGTAAAATACGAAATTAATAATGTATAAAAATGTTTATATTATTTAATTATTGTTGTACAATAATATAGTGCTCTACAAATAATAATAATAAAAACTAATAATGAAAAAAGTACGACAGAATGTTGCTGAAACGTATGCGATCATCTTTTGTACGTGGCGTATATCATTGAATATGCAATGCACACCGTAAATCCTTCAGAACATTTTTATGATATATATATCTTAAGGACTTAGAGATATGTTACTATAATCTAGTACGATGTTTGGATGGTCTACGCAAGATAATAAAAAGACGGGTAAACGAAACAAAACGAAACGGATCAAAAGGATAAAAACGTACCGCAGCTAGGTAGGTACATAAAATATAATAATATCGAACGACGTGCGTGACACGATCAGTGAATTTATTATGGTTTTGAATTTTTAGTACCTACCAAAAAATATAAAATTCGTGACGGATACATTGATTGTGGCCGAAACTTTTTATTATAAATATTACATCACACAACATAGCCACAACACAATAGTGTTTTATAATATTTAACCCAAGATGCATATTTTGGCTTATATATAAATTCATAATATATAATAATAAATTACGTTCGTTTTTTCACGGTTTTTTTGGGCCTAAAACGATATTATTATTATTAATATTATTGGGTATAATACAATGTTAATGTAGGTAGTAAGAATTTCGTACTAAAATATTTTATTTAAAAGTAAAATATACATAATCCGAGTTTTGAAATTAATTGTATTTGCGTATATACGCCAATAGTAAGCAATTATAACTTATGCTAATATTACGTTATATAACACTATTGTTGTACGTGTACCTACACACGGACAAATTACATTTTAAAAAAGCGAGTAAGTGGATGTCACTCTGCTGTACATTAGGGGGTGGGGTGGACCTCTGACTAGGGTAGGTTAAATTTTAATGCGATATTGTATACGAAAAACGATTCTGAACGGAGATGATTTGTTAGTCTAGGACAGCGTTTCCCAACCTTTTTGCAATGGCGGCCCATAAATTTAATCTTTATTAGGTACGTGACCCCCCCCCCGCACCTAAAATAAAAAGTATGCCGTAATTAAATAAGATTTTTACTATAATCCATTTTATCATAGAGTTTTTTATAAAATACCTCGTTTTGTACCGCTCGTTGCTCAACTGCATATTATGGATTATGGACAAACGACCGAGATCGACTAGTCACTAGTTATTAGCACATTTACCGATAAGATAAAAAAATTCCAAAATCGTAATAAACTTTACGTCATTTATTCTACAATACTAGTTATTTATACTATTTATCAATTTACGACTAAAATAACTGTAATCGTAACCGCGAGTAGCGACCCATCAAAAAATGGGTTTGATGAAATCCCATGGTTTGGGAAACGCTGGTCTAGGATATTATATTATATTTAAAATTTAAATATTGTCATATATTATTCTATTTTGAAACAAATATTTTATTTTTCAATTAGGACGCATTTTGCATGAGACATGGTTAATCAATTTTTCCAAAAACATTGCATGTAGTTATCATAATTCATAATACTTTATATCAGGGTGGTCCAACCTTTTGTAGTTGGCGGGCCAATTTACACTTTCATAAAAACACCGGGGGCCGCCAGAAGAAAGAAATTATATTATTACCTATTTATATTTTATTTTATATAATGCACAAATTATTAATTATTATTATTATTTAATGTTTTCATGTTTAAAATTATCAAAAAATTACTAAAAAAATAAATTAGGCTAGGAATGTCTTATGACAATAAAAAATAAACTATTAATGTGATGATTGGCATTGTTTTTCAGTAGCCAATTTATCAATTTCAATTGAACACCCTGTGGTGGCTAATGATTCTAAAGACGAATCTTGAAGACGGTTTCTTGATTTAGACTTGAATAAATTCATTGTAGAAAATGCCAATTCACAAATATACGTACTGGCGTACTGCCAAATAATGATAAAATTTCAAGAGAAAAATTCCGTAATGTTGAGAATTTTTCTTGCGAACACAGTTTCCAAAAATCTTCAGGAGGCAAATTTACTTTTGATTGAAGAAAACAATCTTCTTGTAAACCACATAACTCCATTTGAAAATCGGGAGGTTGTGCTGAGATATCAACTGTCTTTGGGTTGTTAAATAATTCAAATTTAGGTTTCAATATATAAAAATCTTTAAATCGTGAATTAAATTCTGTTATTAGTTTTGTAATTATATTTTTAAATTCAATAAAGCATACCGATTGATTTTCAATTTTTTTAATTTCTTGACATGATGGAAAATATGTAGTTTCATTGTTTTCTAATGCGTTTTTAAATACTTCTAATTTTTTCCGAAAACCTTCAATATTACTAAAAAGCTGACATATATTTTGTCCACTACTTTGCAGTTTTAAATTTAAAATATTTAAATGAGATGTCAAATCAGTAAGAAAAGACTTGATGAATGAAATACTTTGTATGTCTTCATAAAACTGTAGTCAAATCACCAATATTTTTAGATTTAAGAAATTCAAAAACTTCACTTCTCAATGCAAAAAAAGATTTCAAAAAATTTCCTGCACACAGTCATCTTACTTCACAGTGTAACGAGATATCACCATACTCGCTCTCCATTTATAACGATTAGATAAGGCTTATTTTATCTTAGTTAAACATATACCTGGTTTGAGGATAAATCGTTATCGTTACGCGATTTAATAAAAATTTAAAACTCAAACCCTCAAAACATTTTTCCTATAATGACGCTTCAAATTTTCTCTATAGTTATTTGAAGCAAAACTTATGAAAAACTTAGTGTTGAATTGTTTAACCTTAGATATAAACATAAAAATTTTTATGAATTTTGAACTACAAAATAATTTGCAAATATTCATGGTTTTGACGAATTTTTGTTAATATTTGAACTTCAAATGCTAATAAAATTGTGCCTATGTATTCTTATAATTTTTTAATCACTATAAGAATAACTTATGAGGAATTTTGTATTAAATTGTCAAGTATTTTGATTGGGCCAAAAAAATTTCACTTCAAAAAAAATGTTTCAGAAAAATTGCAAATTTCAGTTTTTTATAAATATCTCAAAAAAAGTCAAAATGTTTTAAAAATTAAATCGTGTAAAGAAAATGATAATCTAAATAACTGGTAAAATTATCAAGTATCAACGATTTATACTTTTTGAATAATAATAAAATATATTTAAAATCGTTTGAGGATAAATCGTTATCGTTACACTGTTTCGTAAAAATTTAAAATTCAAACGCATTTAAAGTTTTTCCTATAATGATACATCGAGTTTTCTCTAAAGCTACTTGAAGGAAAACTTACGGAAAACTTAGTGTTGTATTTTTAATCCTTAGTTATAAACAAAAAAAATTTTATGATTTTTCAACTTCAAAATTACTTGCGAATTTTCGCGTTTTCGACAGATTTCGTAAAAATTTGAACTATAAACGGTTATAAAAAAATTGTGTCTAACGATTTTAAATTTTTTTAGCTGCAATAAGAACAACTTATATCATAAGAAACTTTGTATTAAATTTTCAAGTTTTTTTGGTCATCCAAAATTTTTTTACCAACACTTCAAATAAAATTCTTATAAAAATCGAAAATTTCAGTGGTTTATAAATAACTCAAAAAATAAAAAACTGCATATATATAACTCTTGCATAAACATTTGGTGAAAATTTTAAGTATTTACAGTGATTAGCTTTTGAATTACAACCATATAAAAAAATCGATTTGATCGAAAACTGGTTTTGCGTAAAAATTCCCGTTTTTCTGTCACTTTTTTGTTGTTTTTCACGATTTTTGAAAAACTAAGGACATTCACTTTTCCATCGGAAACCATCCCCAAAGTTTGAAATTGAAGCATTATTTCAACTAGTTATGCTGTACACCGATACAATAACAAAAAAACACACATCATTGTAAAATCAATACATTTCATCACTCCGTTCAGAATCTAAAATAAGAACAATAATAATAATAATAGAAAGAAGCAAAATGAGCTGAGGCAGCACATTGTAAACATATATTTAAGAACTCAAGCACAAAAAAATAATTTATGTATATAAAACAAATCTAAGTCGATACACCCTCATACTACGAAGGCAATATAAACAATATTATAAAATATATCGTAGAGGTTCATACAATTTAAAATTTAATTTAGATTTCTAACTAGACATTTAATTTATATATTATCAACTTCTATTTAATAATTATGTGAAAACGATTCATTCTATTTAAATTCACTTTTAATTTATTCAACTAAATATGAGTTAATCACGTCATTGGACATAAATATTATATTAAACATTATATAGGTACAACATGAACATGGAGTATATATAGATAGCTTGTATACTGCAAACTGTTACTGTAATAGGTTGTAGGTAGTAGGTACAGTAGGTACACATAATAATTATACAATATGAAATTTACGTCATAACTCATTTCATATACACCATGTCACCGTCAGAATTTCATTAACCTTGTCGACTGGTGAGAAATCCTCCTATTGTAATAATTATAATAATAAAATATGTAGACATCAAATACGAGTGTGTGCCGAGTATAATAATATTACATAGGTATATTATTCTGCAATTGGATGCGGTGCGGTTTGCTGCAAGCGTGTCTAGCCATCACGCATTGCTCCCATCTGAAAAACATTCTAACCAAAACATAATTGAAGGCGTCAGGGTAGGTAATCAAATACGAATATATAACAAATATATTATATAATATACATAAGTACTCGCTGAATCGTAAGCGATGCATGATTTATTAGTAGCCGTGATATAAATGATCTACATAATGTGCAATATACGCGAAATGAAAATATGACAATGATTATTGTGTCATCTTAATGATGACAACAATGACGAAAAGAATAAAACAATAATATACAATAATATAGGCATGTAGCAGTGAAATCGTGACTAAATAATTAAACGTACCTAACTATTGGTAGTAGGCATAATGGTTATACATATTTTATAATATACAACAAATACTATCAATTGTTATGCTTCACAAACAACTACACACTATATAAAAATAATATAATATACCTAACGTATATATTATCTACATAATATGTACTTACATATATAATAATATTAATGTGCGTTATCGCAGTAAGCCAATAATCTTACTCCAGTCGTATAGTTTATCTAGAGGTATGCATTTTTGCGTCGATGGAATTAATATTACATTTTTAGATATTATGTATTCAATATAAAATAATTATGGTATATTTTTTTAAATGCACATAATCTAAACAGTTTTATGTCGTAATATTAACACTAAAAACTGTAACACCAACATTAACGATTTAGATGAATGTTTTTACATACATTTTAAAACAAAAAAGTATTTTAGTAGATTTTGCTTTGTGTTTTTTTTTTTTTTTTTGCTACAACCTGCATTCGTACAATCGTACCACAATCAGAATAATATGTCAGTGCCTATTTTCATTTTATGCGTAACATAAAAACTAATTTTTGATTTTTAAGCTGCAAGAGTTATGAGTTTTAGTGTCATGAATAATGATACAATAAGTTACCTTATTTAGTTATACAGTGTATTTGTGTACAGCTGAAAAATTATCTTTTAATGTATTTATTATTTTTTTTTTAATAATAATAATCCTCATTGTCTACTATATTTTATATTTACAAGTCAACAATTGCAAACAACTGAAATTCATACAGTTTTAATTAAAAGTTACAATACATTTACTAAATTAAATTGGATTTTATTAACATTATGTTAAGTTAGATATTTTAGCTTCACGAATAAATTTCTGACTTGAGTGTCTGAATAATTACTTGTGTTTCCGGAATGATATTCTTGCGTAGGCTTCAAATTGCTGAGTAATTTTATGGCAGTTTGCTGTTGATGTTACTATATAAGATAGGTGCTTACCTGTAGCTAGTCAGCGAATATAAATTATAATATACTCGTAGGATAATTGAAATATCCATTTCACATGTACCTTGCTGTCTCTTGTCATCTTTTTCGTAATTTGATTACTTTAATAATGCCTGAAGAATCTAAATGTAGCTTATATAATTGCTCAATAATAACATTAAAGATTTAAGGTATATTCAAAAATATCGTTGCAATGAGAACTTAATATAATACATATTTACTATACCTAATAAATTTATTTAATTATCAGGTATTTCTGCAGAAACCAATTTAATAAAATATTAATACATTTGTCTATTAAGCTCTACCTATAATAATTTGTATTATAAGTCACGTATTTTGAAATAGGTTTCATCAACTGAAACTGTACCGTTTGTCTTGCCACCAGTTGGATTACAGTTTCATTTCCTGTTAAACCGACGAGTCTAATATTTCAAATTAGAGACAGGTACATTACATCATAAAAAGATTCAAAATACCTGTTATATATATTAAGTATATATTATACATACAGTCATATGAAATTTACGGTGGAGTACGATTATGCACAGTGCCGGAAAACCGTAGAACATAATTTTGACTATTCAAAGGCGTATGTTTGCGCGTAAAATAAGATGCGACCATGCCAATTTGATTATAAAAATTTCATTTATTTTATAATTGTTTTCACTATTTAAATATAGATATAAATACACCCATTCGAAAGTATTTAAATACATATTTTCCTCATATACTAAAAAAAAAAAAATTATAATATAAAAAAAATTACGATACTGCTAATATATTTATTCGGTCTACGTTATAAAAAACGATAATGATAATTATAAAAAAAAAGTAGTTCAAAACATTGTATATACCTACGTACATTGATTACTTAATATCTTATTTAAATGCAATAGCAGATAGCTTTTTTCAGAAATTATTAGAAAAACATTTTTAAACCAGTCCAGTTACTGAACACCCCCCAGTAATTGAACGATGTTTATAAGTATTTGAATTATAAGGACTCATGTTAACCAAACTAGATAATTTTTTTAGTTTTAATTATTTGACATTATGGCCAAACTGTAAAACTATGATTAAGAAAGCCACTGTAGATAGTAGCTGATTGATAACGTTCAAAACATACCGTTCCTCACTGAAGACAGCGTTGGAGGCATTTTGTTTAAGTAAGTACCATAAAACTTTTTTGTGGGAACTTAATAACTTTAAGAATTACATTTATATCTCATTTGTAATGGTTTTATTGCTTACTAGATGATATTTTAAGTTAATTTTATTCATGAAAAAGTTAAAACTTTGTTTTATTTAGTGATTATATTGGTGTTCAATTAATGGCATCTGATATTAAGTAATATCTAGTAATTGAACAGTTGTTCAATTACTGGTAGTTGATTTAAATAATTGAATCCCAGTAATTGAACTTTCATTTTTTACACTATTATTTTTCTAAAATTCACATACATACATACTAGGTTACCTGTATAAAAAAAACACTGGTAGACATTGAAAAAATAGTTTTGAATTAATAAATAATAAAAATATTATTTTCTTATAGAATGGCCAAAAAATTTAAATATTCAGAGGAAGATATGAAATCTGCTTTATTTATTGGAGGATATAATGCATCATCATAAATATACATACTCACTAAGTATGACGCAAATGTTACCAATTTTTCATTTTCTGGAGGCATTATCGCAGCTAATTTAGGTACATACATAAATGTTTCCAACTTCATTTGGATCCACGAATAATAACCCAAAAACATAACGCAGCCATTTTCCAACTTCGCTTGTGTCGTCTTTATATTCTACAGAAAGACCTAATTCTTGGATTTTTCTATACCACGCTTGTGTGAGATGAAATCTGCAACATTCTATTTTTGTTTTAGGCCAAACATTTAAAACAGGATAAATCTTTGGATAAAATAATAAATTCATAATATTAGCACATTTATCAACTAACATAATAAATATACGTTCATAAGATACAGTAGATTTATCTGATGATAAACAAAATATTAATGGTATATAGTGACCATTATTTATATAGCCATGTAAAGTATCAATTGTTTAAAAAACTTAGTGCAATAAGAAAAAGTACCTAAATAAATAGTTTCTGATTGGCGATTGCGTTAAAAAATTTAAATTTGTAGAGGATGCAATCAATATTATTAAGTTATTATGCTCGTCATTTAACAACAAAAGTCTTCATCTTTAGAAATTTGTACTTCAAACGTTTTTGGTTGAGCCACAATGGTTATAATAGTCAACGTGAAAACGTGGTTATAATATTTAAACATGAAGACTAGAGATAAGGAGGCCAAACTCTACCACAAAAAACGTCCCGTAAAACATAGCGCACTAATTTCTCCACCAGTCTGCGTGGCGGTCAAATCCGAGGCTGGCTCGGAGTATAATTAACCCGTATTAGATTGGGACATACTCGACTTTATTACATTTAAAAAATTATAATTAAAAAAATAATAATCGTATTTAAATTAGAATTACACCATCGTATTCAGCGCAAATTTATCTTTAAGAATGTTATATATTTACGTAATATATGTACATATAAATAGTAAAAAAAAATTTAAATGCTGTCTACTGCAAAGTTTATTTTTGTTTTTAGAGATTCTTTGGCATGATGAGAAGTGCTTGTGGTTCAAATGATCATCCGGATTCTGTCTTATTTATTCAAATGTTTCGTCTCATCAGCACATACTCATTAATTAAACCACCAAAAAATAGTAATGTAACTGGTGGAGAAATGATTGAAACATTAATAAATATTCAAGATTTATCAAATGTGAATGTAACAAAAGATACACTAGAAGGAGAGTTAGATTCAATTATAGACAAAGGCCAGTTTGAAGAACTTCCTGACGTTATAGCATTAATGCATGACCATGATTATAGGTCTACCAGTACTTCAAGTCAAGTATTATCATACTTAGCAGGTTATATAGCTAGAAAGGCAAACCGATTTACTAAGTGTAAAAAATGTCTCTCTAGTTTAAGAAACGATTGTTTGTCTTCATCTAGAGACAAACTTATAGACATGCGATCAAAGGGCAACTTAATACATTCATCAAATAATCTATTTAGTTTAATTTCTATTTTAGAAAAATCGACACTAGAAGCATTAAAAAATGAAGAACTTAATATGAATACTTTACTAACTATTACGGAAATGATTGAACAAGGGGATTCAATCCAATTGGTCGGTTGTGTAGATCATAAAGAAGAATTTTCTAAAGCCATTGTGCGATTTTTTTTAATAATGCGCATGTGTTTTATTGTCAAAAGAGCCAATTATAAAGATACGATGACTAGCAAAGAAAAAACAAAAAAAAAACAGGAAAGTATCTAAACTGTAAATAATAATAAAAATTATATTGTAAAATAATTATGTAAACGTGACGGTTTACATTTTTTAAAAATTTTTTTTTACTATTTATATGTACATATATTACGTAAATATAGAACATTCTTAAAGATAAATTTGCGCTGAATACGATGGTGTAATTCTAATTTAAATACGATTATTATTTTTTTAATTATAATTTTTTAAATGTAATAAAGTCGAGTATGTCCCTATCTTATACGGGTTAATTATACTCCGAGCCAGCCTCGGATTTGACCGCCACGCAGACTGGTGGAGAAATTAGTGTGCGATGTTTTATAGAACCAATTTTTGTGCAGGCGGCCAGCAGTGTTTGGCCTCCTTATCTCTAGTCTTCATGTATTTAAATTACAAATATAGGTTAATGGTAATATGATTTACACATTTATGGTAATACGATACGATAAAATGATAATCACAATCTCTTCAGTGTAGCCAACTCGTAGTGTAGCAATAACATTTAAAACAACTCGGGAGAGTTTACATACTTCCTACAGGTAAAGTAAACCTGGGAGAGTTCACAGTGTTCACACATTTACTTTAGGTAAACACAATTTTAACGCGGGAGAGTTTACCATCGGGAGAGTTTACTTTTTTAAAAATCGGGAGAGTTTACCATAAAACCGGGAGAGTTTACCACCGCCCCAAAAATCAACACAACCTTTGGGTACATCATATTTTTTAAATAATACCATGATTGGGTACAACGTTAAAACGTTTAGTACCTACTAAACATTTAATTTGTTCTGACAAAATGTGGATCTATGTCATATATACTATCAGATACTTTCTTTTATTATTGTCATTTTAAAATTAGTTATACATTTTTTAATATGTCCAAAAGAAGTCTTAATAAAGATTATAGTATAGATAACAAGGTATTAGATTCACATGTATTCGCAGTCGCTTAAACTACGATAATATCGTATGATAATCAAAATCATATAATTGATAATAATTAGTTTGAGATAAATTATCGAGCAATAAATGAGTATACCAGAAATTTTGGATCACGCTAGTAATATGATGTGTTTCTAATCGTGTCTTGTATAATATGTGCTCCTAAACATTTTCTGATTTATTGGGTAAAATTATAAAATTAGTTGTATTTTTTTGTACTCAAACGTATTGACTTTTGGGTCAATGTTCCCAAATATTCTGTGGCCGTCACTTCTTACCCCAGGACTGGAGTTGTGCAAATAATTACAAATAAAGAATGAGTTAATGGTCAAATTTGTTTTTTTTTTTTTAAATAAAAGTCGAGTGGATTTTGATTGTGATGTACTTTTAAATAATTATGCTTTTTAGTTGTTTTTACCACATAAAATTCAAAATGAAATAGATGCCTAGAAATAACTGTTAAATATTACAGAGTTCAAAAAGAACGCACTATATTTATATAATATAAAGGTATACAGGTGTTATATACTTATAAGTTATAATACATATATATATATATATATGTATATTACATATTTAAATACATTCAACATTGTGTAGTTTATTTAACAAGATAATAATCAATTTGGTACTTATTGTATCTGCTCAACTTGGTAAACATAATATTTAAATTACATTTAACTTTGAGAGAAAGCAAACATATTATAATTAAAAATCTTGGAGTAAATTACATTTTATAAATTCATAACACCACCACCTAACAGACTTAGACTAGGTTGCTACTATCTCCTCATTTTACTGGTTTTTTATGATGCTCACTTACGGATTTTGTGTGGTGGATAGGTTATCCGTGATCACACTCACATACACACTCACATTCTCATCATCTCTCATAATCTATATTCTTTCTCTTGTACACCTGAGGGCATATCGTCGTCGAGTCGAGTATGAGTTGTGGATGTTCATTAACGAATAACCATTAAAGCTCTTTAAAAATCGCAACGAACTAGCTCTTATTGATATCTATAATCTAATTTAATGAATTATGTGCATATGAAACATTAGGTTTACATATAACCTATTCCGTCATTTTTGTACTCAACATGTAAACATAAAATTGTTTACGCATTAAACTATGTTATATATAACTATTTAAGATGCATTCAGTATGAATAATATATATTATATTATTGTTCTATAAAAATACTGCACGTCATTTTCGTGTACAGATTTATAGATGATGAAAAAAATCACAATTTTTTATCTCAAAAAAATATTAATGTTTCATTAATATTAATTATTCCAATACACTTAGCGGTGCAGTGAATAAACATAACACATAACTCTAATAAATGTGTCACTGCAGAAAATCGAAAAAACAAAAACTAAGGTTGAGATTTTTACGCGTTTATCTTTCGTGATTTTAAAGTTTATCTAATGTTCAATAATTTCATTTGCATAAATCAGTATCTGTCAATTGTGCTGATTTTTCTAGAATATCTGAAATTTATACATCTTTTGCGCCGGTGGATTTATTCCACCAGTAAATTTATCAAAAATCAATTAGGTATACATCGATTGCACCAGGAAAATAGAAATATTTTTAGATATGTTATTTTAATACATTTTAATGAGACGTGTATACGTTGACATTATAAGTCACTATCAAAAACCGTAAAAATACTAATCATACATATAGAATAAAAAATTATAAAATATTAAAATACATATGACATAGAATAATTTATTATAATTTCAAAAATTGGAAAATATTGAAATAAATATTATAATTATATATTATTATTATTATTATAATTTGATAAAAATTATAAAATATTGATATCGATATCATAGCGATTATTCGTACTACAGCGCAATAATTATTATATAAACTTTTTTGGATCTCAATATCGTCCAGCGCAGTTGATTTATTGGGCGGTACTGGTTTGCGCACAAATACCAAAAAGACAACTTGTTTGGGCACAAAACTACCACTCGTTTGAGAACAGTTGAACCGTAACCAAGCACATGGTTTGGGCACAGTTACCTTTTAGCCTAACCTTTTAGACCTTAATAGTTATTAAACTATTAAGGTATATTAATATTTGTTTATTTATAAGTAAATTATTAAAGTACTTACATACATTTTCCTTCTCACTTAACAGACTTAGGACTGTCTATGAATATGTTCATAGGTATGGTTAAAAATGCATGTTAATACTTGCTTTTTAATAATAATTGTTAATACATTTATAATATGTTGAAAATGCATATAATATTATGATACTTGTTTGTGTAAATTTTAATTTTAATTTTAATATAATATGATTGGTAAACGTGTCTATTATTTTCCGTAAAAACAGTTTTCCATTATTTTTATGTATTTCATTTGGTCTATTTCACCAGATCTATATCTTGTCCATAAGTTTATGCGATGTTCAACTGATTCTATTAACTCCTTACTCCTTATTTTCGTGTGCGCAAACCAGTTGTACATTTAATATAACTGTGTGCGCAAACGAGTTCCGATTTTTCAGGTAAAAATTGTAGAATGTGCGCAAACAAGTTACAGCCGATTTATTAACTTTTTAAATCCCAACATTACTTTTTTCTTTACCTGTGATTTTTGGCGCAATTGACAAATACCCGCATAAATTTCAAATTTGTCATCGTGTACGGTTTTACGCCATAATATATTGGATAATAATACAAAGAAAAAATGAATTGCATTGTGTTGAGTTACTTTTATTTCAAAAATGATTTTAAAAATAATTAATATTCTAGGTACCTGAAGCTACAATGCAAAATAAAAATACTACAAGCAAAGAATATATTTTTTATTAAACATAAAATAACAATTATTATTATACTGAATGATGTTTAATTATTTTTTTCGAAATAAAATATGTGAATATTTTGTTGGCGTGTAGTTACTTGAACTTGGAATAAAATATAAATATAAAAATAATAATATATTAAATTTTAAAAGAATTTATTTATGATGAGACGATAGGTCACAATCACTTGAATTGAAAACAATATTTATTTATTTATTTTATTTTATTTAATATCGGTAAAGACTAAAGATTACTAAAACTACTGTAATATTGAAAACAGTTGGACAAAGCGGGCGTTTATTTCGTTGAAATATTTTAATAAGAGTATATTATATATACTGGGCTTAGAGGTAGTCGAAATAAAATATAGAGCAATCTCGTTTCGACATTCAAACGGCTGTTTTCAGGTGTAAAAATATAGGCACGCTTTCTGCGTGGGGAGCGGCGTAATAAAAAGGCTTCAAAATCTCATGTTATTGATCAGTTAAATGACAAATATGCAAAAGTTTTCAACTATTGGGCACACATAACATTATTTTTGATTCCTGAAATCGTATAAGAGAATTCAAATAATAGCCACTGGTAACACGGTTTTATCGTACCTATATAGAAGGCAAAGCGAATATCCGGATCTTATAGAATCAAAAACTAACGACTGATTTTTTGACGATTCGAGAAAAGTAGGTATATAACTTTAGATAACAGTTCAAACCAGTTATTTTAGGGTGACGGATCCCGTATGATAATCAAATATTCTTTTATTTCTGATCAAGTGAATCCACTCATCTCAGCTTAACTTATCCTTAATCAGTGGAAAATAATACAGCTATAGTTTTTTACTATTGAATAAATGAGTTTCTAGTGATAATACGATTAAATTAGAAAAAATTAAATTCGGTGTATCTATGAATTCATGTTCAGTTAGTGTATGTCAAACTATTATTGTGTTGAACCACAAAATGAACGATTATAAGTTGCATTGAAAAAATCTGGTAGTATAAATACTAAAATAGTGTAATATGATATAATGATAATAAAATAAGGCGGAATAGTGTAGAGTCAATTAAAACTGCTAATGATTTATGTATTTGACATTATAACACATATAGAATAATCGCGAATAATTATCTTAAGATTATAATGTTTTGATTCATGAGAGAACAATAAATTATAGATGAGAAAATAAAATCATAACAAAAAAAAAAAAAAAACATTAAAACATATAAATATTTATTTTTAATTAATAATAACAATAATGTGTGTTTATAATAATAGGCACTATTTAATTTTTGTTTATGTGCTCCTTGATAATTCAATTTTTTTTTTGTCGATGTTGAACACGTCATTATGTTTACAATGTAATTTTTAGCAGGCATACAATACTTTTTGTATAGGTATACGATTCATGGTTCACTGAAAAATACAAATTTTTGTTAGCAATAAATCGTCGTCAGTCAACCGAAAACCTACGATTGACTTGGCACGCCACATGCAAGCATAATTTAATTTAATTGCTCTGTTGCAACCTGTCGACTGCAATGATTATGTTTCAAATCAAAAATTAGCTACATTCACATGAAATCACGTGTTCTCGTTAATAGTCATAATAATAATAATAATAACAGTTCTGTGGTTCTGTCTATATTGTTTGAATTACGTAGTTTAATTATTTTTAAATGTGAAACAATACAAAATAAAAAAGCGGGAAAGTCGTGTATGTCGCTCTGCTGTACAGTAGGTTACAAGTGGGTTACTGTAATGGATGGAATTAAATTTGAATCCAATGATATTATATCATTGTATACAAAAACCGATTCTGAGCGAAGACGGTTTATCTGTCTAGGATATATTATAGATTATTAAAAATGTTCAAATCTTAGATTTAAAAAGAAAAATTTTTATGAATTTCTAGTTTGAAATAATTTGCGAATTTTCGTGATTTTTACATATGTTGTCAAAATTCAAAGTTTGAATGCTTGTAAAAAAAATTGTGACTACGCATTTCTTTTATTTTTCAATTTTTATTGTAAAAATATATTATGAGTCTTGTATTAAATTTTCAAATCTTAGATATAAAAAGAAAATTGTTTATGAATTTCTAGCTTAAAATAATTTCTGTATTTTCGTGATTTTTACATAATATGTTGTCAAAACTCAAACTTTGAATGCTTAAAAATAAAATGTGACTATGTATTCCTTTTATTTTGCAACTGCTATTGTAAAAATATGTTAGGAGCCTTGTATTAAATTTTCAAATCTTAGAATTAAAAAGAAAAACTTTTATGAATTTATATCTAAGATAATTTGAACATTGCCGTAATTTTTACGCATTTAGTCAAAATTTGAACTTTAAATGCTTATAAAAAAAAATCGTGCCTACGAATTTTTAATATTTTTTAACTTCTATTGTAACAATGTGTTAGAAGCCTTGTATTAAATTTTCAAGCTTTTCTACCGAACAAATACATTTTTATCGATATTTATAGAAAAAAAAAACTAAAAAAGTTTAAAAATTAAAATGTCAGTAAACAGCTCAAAACAAATCTAAATATTTTGAAAATTTTATAAAATATATAAAACGCCTATATAAACATTCAGTCAAAATTTCAAGTATCTGCGGTAATTTGTTTTAGAGTTACACCAAAATAAGGAAATCGCTAAAAGTGAAAATCCAATGTTGAAAAAATTTAAATTTCAAATGCTCATACAAATTTAATTTGAATTTCCGGTGGAATTTTTATTTGTGATAAAGATTGAAAAACTTGTAAGGAATCTTGTATTAAATTTTTAAATCTTAGATTTAAAAAGAAAATTTTTTATGAATTTCAAGTTTAAAATTATTTGTGATTTTTCGTGATTTTTACATATTTTGTCAAAATTCAAACTTTGAATGCTTATAAAAAAAAAATTGTGACTATGAATTTCTTTTATTTTTCAACTGCTATTGTAACAATATGTTAAGAGCCTTGTATTAAATTTTCAAGCTTTTCTGCCTAACAAATAAATTTTTATCGATATTAATTTTAAAAAAACTAATAATGATCGAAAATTTGAAATGCCTATGAATAGTTCAACTTAAGTCGAAATTTTTTGAAAATTGCATGGTGGATAGAATATACTTATATAAACATTAGGTGAAAATTTCATGTATCTATGGTCAATTTTTTTAAAGTTACATCAAAAACCAAAATCGATTTTGTCGAAAAATGAGTGTGCGTAAAATTTTCCGTTTTACCCTTAATTTTTAGTTTGTTTTTCTCGATTATTTAGAAAAGTATTAAGAATTTTTCACTTTTGACCCCCCCCCCCCCCCCAAAAGTACCAACTAGATTCACTTTCTGATCGAACGAGGTACTGAAGTCAAAATTCGAAGCATTTTTACTGCCCCAAAACGTGATGACTGACACAAAAAAAAATAAAACACACATCATGGTAAAATCAATACATTCATCGCTCCGCTCAGAATCTAAAATATTGTACGTATAATAAGACTGCGCATTAATGAAATATGATAAAAAATTCACGGGAATATCATTCCCGTGAATAATAATTATTAAAATAATATTATTATTACGGTATATCTGCGTGCAAACTAAATTTGTTCAACTAACTTAGTATAGTGCGTATAATACAGAAATCTATATAAATTTATTAAGTTGTAAATCATGCAGTTAAGTGGATAAAAGTTATTCCCCAAGACTATAATATTTTTTATTTAGCCACATGTGGACCGGCATTTAATATGTATTCGTATATATCTATTAATAGTTGTAATACTTGTAAGTACTTTTGGTAAGAAAATTGCACTGCCTAGATACTAATGTATTTAAATTAATGTTAAACATTTATATTAAAACGTTATTTTTTACTTTGGTTTGAAAACAATGAGGATAAGGATAAAAAATATGAATTAATTGCTGTCAAAAATTGTTTTTTTTTTTAATTCTCGTTTTTTTTTTTTTTTGTATGCTTTGATGTATAAAAGTAATTTTTTTCCACTCTTTTGAAACCTTTTGTATACGAACTTCATTCAAATCATACGTGTGAACTAAACATGTATTTATGAACTAATTAGCTAATTAACTTATACTCACTATTATATATATTTTGTACTACATACAAATATATCAAACAAATTTTTGTTTGAAATCTATTAAATATGAAATATCAGTTTTATGCAAATTATACAGTGTATGCGCTTTACATAAAACGATTATTACCTATAATATGATAGTATGACACAAGTAAAAATATGCAAAACTCAAATGTGCAATTAGTTGGTGCGGTGCCTACATATGTAAGAATGTACAATATAATTTATTTTATTAAAATAATAAAGGTATTTACCTAGGATATTATTTACAAATTATTGGATGACGTATAGTAAAAATAGCATTAAAATACAATATAAACAAAATTAAATCGTACTAATCATATTTTCGATACATTCATTCGTGTTAAAATACACCATAATTTTTTCATTGAATATTATACTTATAAAAATTAAGTAATATAATGTCATTATTAGAGATGAGAAGTTATAGGATTTGCATATTTTTTTCTATATCTCCTATTTATAGCTAGGTGAGCTAAAAATCTGTTCTATAATCTAATGAATTGAAATTTGATATTTTAAATAAATTTATTTATGATTTAATCGAATTTTATAAGTTTGTAGCCAATAACCAATAACATTTAATAGTATATAAAAGTAAATTTAGGATTAGTATCATTTATTAGATAAATCACATCTATGGACGAATTGCCAGAAGACTTAACCGGAAATGACCTTATTTACTTCATGTATGCCCCCATAACTTCAGTTGATGTGGAAAGAAGTTTTTCGCGATACAAAAATATTCTTTCGGATAATCGTCGGAGATTGGATGTCGAAAATATTTAAAAAAAACTTTGGTGGTTTAATGCAACAAATTTACAGGTTAGGTTAGGTTAAAAATTGTATTTTTAATTTTTTAGATTAAATCACCTGACTATCACTATATAATCAATACACCTACCAATCATTTATTATCTCAGGTTAGGTTAGGTTAGGTTTTATACCTAGTATTAATTTTTTATCACACAGTTAAAAATTATTTATATTTTAATAGAATCAAATTTAACGAAATATTATTTATATTAATTTATTGTAATTTGTAAACATGTTTTTTTATTTATAGAAAAAATTGCTAATTATAATATATTTTTTGCATATTTTCAAATTTTGATGCATATATATCATAATTTTTCCTTGCATATTTGCATGCATATTTTGTCTATTTTAGCTCCTATAAGTTCTCATCCCTAGTCATTATAATATTCTTTACACTCATTATACCACTAATCGAAATAATATGTTGTTACATTTTTTTTATCTATTTATTTCTGATTTTTAATATTTAAAACATTTCATAATGTATCTTCCTATATTTAAATTAATATATACACTTATTACTTATTATATTTATGATAAACGGTTCATTGGATTTTATTTACATTAAACGTTAATAGTAAATATCTATCTGTGCTGTGTGGTAAATCTTAAGCAATCTTTTATTAAAATACTATATTTATCAGATGTACCTACAATATAATAAATTGGATTTATATTAATGTATGAGGTTTATTATGAAAATCTTGGTTAAGATTGTTAATATTTGTTGAGTTATACCAACCGTAATATTTTTTGGATACAATATAGGTATAAAAGTAATAAATAAGAAAAAAATTTTATGAGAAAATCATAATAATAACACAATTAATATACGTGAATGGATACTAAAGATATTTAAGAGTATGATAAAAATAAAAAATATAGTAAAAAACCGATCTAATTAAAATTTGTAAAAAAAATAGTTGAAAACTCAAGTTAATTTTTTACATTGATTTGAAAACTAGATTTATTTGAGTATAATACAATATACCTAATTGTATAATACCGATGCGTAGACAAATAAAATATTTCACACGAATTAGCAGGCGTCATATACGGATACAAAAAAGTTTTAGAATTTTTTCAGAAGGATTTATTGAAATTACTATAAAATCATTCATAGAAGATAAGAAACTACTATGCTAAAAAGTACTATTACTATTGTAAACTTTTAAATGTTTTAGTTAGTATTGAATACTCTATATTAAATGACCAGATACATTAATTAACTAACACTTACAGATCTTATGATTTTTCAAATGTTATTTAGTGAAGTTTCAAACTTAGATGGCCGATGGCATTCAGACATAACTATTATTTTTTTAACTTCAGGAATTATCAAAAATAACTAAATAAATAAAGGAGGAAAATATCCTAAGTACATTATTTATATAATACCTACGTATCTTAATCCTTTTAAACTTTTTTAGTAATCAGAATATTTTTCCCATTACTCAAAGTATTTGAAAGTATATCTGAATAATAATGTTTAAAAAAAATTAATTTAAATTGCCAATGGCCATTTTATTGAGTTTTAAAACTCAAAAGTAAAACATTTTTCCTGTAGAATAATGGAATAATTTTATGAATAGTAAATTTACTGAATTAATTATTTTTTTAAGTCTTCTAACTCTTTTAACTATTTTTTAAATTTTTATTTCTATAAATAATTTCATATTTCAAATCAATAAAAAAAATGAGATTATAATGAATTACTCTTTTGATTATTCGGAAAAATACGTCAAATAAATATAATATCTAGGTACCTATTTGAAAAAATACAAGTTAGTATTTATGTCAAATCACTTAAACCAAATTGTGTTTAGATATATTATTTTTGTTTCCATCCAATGTGTCAGGTAAATCAACAAATTCAAAATGTATAGAAATAACTAACGAGCTAGAAAAATTATAGATGGGAAACCAATTGCAAGTTCTTAATGTTAAAAATTCTGGCTTAAATTAGCGTGTAATGGAGTGATATTTTAGTTATTTGACAGTGGTATATACTGGCATGGTATGCATGTTGTTTGCCTTAAATTATTTTCAAAATAAAAAAAGTAAGTAATTTAGTGACTCAGATATCATATTTGTTTTCGAATGATACGTTTTCATTATTATATATATGGCATTGGTCTGTATATTATATAAAAAAAAAAATAACACATAAAGTAAAATTATATTATTTTAATTAGAATTTGTATGGGTTAAAATGGTCTGATATATGATCTAATTCATCAACCATATTGTGGATTTAAAAAAATCACTGATGAATACTATCAAAAATAATTTTCAAAGTACAGTAATTGAGGCGAATTATTAAGAAAATAATATTAATTATTTAATAAAAATATAATAAACGTTATGACTACTCATAAATTATTTTGGAGAACATGGATTAGAATTTTAGACATGTGAGGTAGATAGCGACAACTACAAATCTCTTTCAAATTTGGAACTGTTTTAATTGATCTGAAGTTTATCTGCTGACAACCAATAACAGTACTAAGGGCTGGCACACTGCCATTTTAAATGCATATTTCATATTTGATAAATTGTCAAAAACCAATAATTTAGGAATTTATTGGTGCCCTATAATGTATAAAGAGTCAATGGACATTTTTTGACACAATTATCAATAAAATTGTTTATTTTTTTATCAATACATCGAAAGTTTGAATCATATAGAATTGGTACTTTGAATAAGCGACGAAGTGCACGGAGTTTGCTAGTTTAAAATGTTTTATTTTTCTTCAAATGGATTTATATATTAAGCCTGGTGTAAAAATTAATTTAAAAACATCGAATGAACCTACCCAAAAAATATATTATGCGTATGTATAATACTAGTACGTTGTACTAATGTTCGATTCTCATAGTTAAAATCTCAGCGGCCAGCATTTTCTATTATAATAATAAAACGAAGATACCTACCTAATCCTATAGGTATGGCACAGATATATTTGCAGAATAAATATGTGTTTTATAATATATTGTGCAGAACGGCCTCAGTGGTAGAAAATTTACTAGTGATCCATAATAGGCCATGGCGATGTAAACATTACAGTTTCAAAAACGATTATTGATTAGTAGGTATAAAGCGTATTATATGCATGGCACCTTGCACCACAGTCCCCAGCGAGTGATTTTATCTAAAGCTGTGCGCGAACGATAGGAGTGCTCTAGTTCTCACTCATTTCGTTCTCTTGGGACGAATTTATCTGACCAAAAAGTTTGAGTACATTAATCATTTTCAGAAATCTACTAGTGCCCTGTTTGTCACAATTTACACGCACGATTGAGTATATATACATAGGTATTATACCTACGTAGTAAATGGCATATAAATATAATAGGTTAGGTTATAGCTTCATATATATAAATATATATATAACTACGTCCTTTAATTCGACAAAAATCTCTGGAAACAAACCGTTGGTGTATTACGTTGTTATCAGTAAGCGTATGTGTGTGTGTGTTGTTCACGGCAGGTAAACAAAATAGATGATATTGCCCCGGGATAGGGCACGATTGGATATTACATATATATCTTCGCGTGTGTAGGGAGGTGTATGGCTTGTGGTGGCCGTGGAAAGACGAAAACTGTGTGGTGCAGTCCGATCGAGTGGTAGGTAGGTAAGGTTTTGGTGTTGGAGGTGGTAGTGGTGGTGGGTATGTATATATATATTGTGACGATGAAGGAAAGATATATATTATATAGGAAGCAAACGTGTAGTACCTATGCTGGTGCGTGCCAAGTTTCGTTATTTTTCATCGAATTGTTTGCCCCGCTTTGGCGTGCAGACTGCGGTCTGCAGATACGCATATACTGACGTAAAAATAAGGTGAAAAATACGAGTGAAAGAGCAAAGTTGGTGGAGTGGAGAGGTAAGATGCACTAGTGCTAAGGCAAACGCTGGCTAAAGGCAATTTGATTTAAAAGTGAACAAAAAAATAATATAAAAACTATATCATTTTTATAATAATATGGTATAGTGTATATCTATAGATTGCCTAGTCTCCTCATACAATATGATTCACTTCTGCTGATTATAGATGATATATAATATTAAAATGACTTACCAAGTTTCAACCCTATTTAGATACGCTTGGGTACGGGCGTAACTTACAATAGTAGCATTGAAAAAGAAACCATAGAATTAAAAACTTACATAATATTATGATCTAGATATTTAGTAAATAAAATATAACATAAGATTTAGTTATATATTCTCGTAGAATAATATACTTGCTTCTTAAATGATAGATTTTGAACATATTGAATAATGTTTTTGGGCTGGATACTTGTATATGATTTTTTTTTTGTTTTTGACCGATTTTTCATAAGGTTTTCGCTATGATGGTTACTTATTAGGTAACAAAAATATATTTATTATTATTAATACATTTTCATTGTCGAGGAAAAATAGTGGATATCGTGCTATGGTTTTTAGTTTACTTCTCTTAGTTTACAAATTGGAAAAGGTCTATTTTTTAAAGGGGAGGGGACGAGTTAGTGAGAATTAACACTTTTTACAAGGCATTTCGGAGATTTGGTCTGAGTCATTTTTAAAATTATTAGATAAATTATGAAGAGTCTCAAATAATTAGTTTACAGTAAATTTGTATAGGTTAGGTAAATTTTTACAGAAGATTGTATTTATCACGTATTTATCATAGCATATAATTTAGACATCACTTAGCATTTTGTCCTTAGTTTAATAGGTTAGAAAATTTTTTATTTTCAACCTTATTACCGGATGACTTAACAATTAGTGCAAACTTTTTTTTTATCTTTGACTAACACGCGTAAACCTTTAGAAAACCACTTGGCACTTATGAAACATATGGCTGTTTAAATATTTTAGTAAATTATGAATATTTTTGGGATGATATTTATATATGTATATAATTATATTACGATTCGTATTTATTTTTTGTATCATTGAAGTAGTTTTATATTGTTTCACTTTAATAACGTTTTGTTGCAGATTTTTTTAGACTACGCATAAATTCATGGCTACGATGGGATAAAACATACTTTAATAATAGTCCATAATTGGTGTTCGACATATATATGAAAAATATAAATAATATTGTCTTAAAAGATTCTTTGAAATAATTGTATTATTGTGGATGGATGAAAAAACATTATGCAATGACTGGTGGAAAATAAACTGTCTGAAAGTAAATTATAAAACATTTCACAGCCATATCAGAATAACACCATTCTTGTCATATTTTTGTGTTACAAACTAATAATTGAAATAACCATAAATGTTTGCACGAGAAGTACGACTGCAGGCTTAGTAAAAATTTTACATTCAAAATGTATGTCATTAACAATAACCAAAAACATTAGCTCGCGTTGTGTAAAATAATCATTAATTGTATGATTATCAATACGTGTTGTGTACGCGTTGATTTACAATCAGAATTTGATGTTAATAGTTTAATACTCAAATGCGAGCACAATATTTGTGACAGCCACACATAATAAATGGAGCTAATTCCTATAATAATAACAAAACCCGGTGTCAAAAATGATATTTTTTAACATGGATTTGTACATAATGTTATAATATATGTTCACTTAAATTTAAAAAAAGCTCAAAAGTCGACTCAAATAATATACAGAAATCTCGAAATGATAGTTACTTGTATTTCCTACTGCAAAAATAGCTTTTAGCAATATAATGTTTTCATAAAAAAGTCCACTCACTTGACAACTTGAGAATTCCAATTAATTTTAAAAGGTGTCACATTTTCTCGAGTATGTTTTTCGGTCAGTGATCGCATGCCACTGAAACATTATATATCTTTATAGGTATTAAATATTATTATGTTATGTATATAATTATCTTACTTGATGGAAAATTATATGCATACAAACAGTGATTAACCAAGTATACTCACCCTTTTTTCTTCTTAGTTCTTCAATTATTCAGTTATTCATAATCTGATTTTTGGAAATTTTGAATACCTACCTATACTGGCTATACTTAAAGTCCTTTTTTCTTGTACCACTTAAAGAGTGTCCTGTAGAGATACAAACTTTTGTTTTTCAAATGACAACCCATATTTTTCATTGTAAGTTATTAAGTGGATACTGGATAGTTTTCTGAAAATGTTGACATATTAAAATGAAAATTAGAACAAACAGTTTTTAGTTATTTATTTTTATGTTCCAAAGATAATAGGTCTAAGATAATGAAAAGTTTAGTAATTCATATCAATATTCATAATTTATAATAATAGTCCAAGTATAAGAAATAGGCTAAAATCAAATATTATACCATTTTATATCTTTGAAAAACTATTATTGAAGACTACCTACTATTCTTAATATTAACAGTTTACTATTGGAAAATCTAATCGTTCAAATATTGAATGAGGCACATCAACATTTTAAAACAAATTATCGATTAAACAATTTTCAGTAAATGGATGGGGGTTGTTGTGAACGCGCCGCACGGTTATGCTCACTCAGCATATTGGGTGTGAGCGGACGTATGGGTTCACACGACCGTCAGTCTGTATTACGTAGAGCTACGAGATTGTCTATAATTTGATTTGTTTATTATAACGTGTACAATAAAAACCAGTAGTTAGAACTAACAGTTGAGTGTGAGTTATTTAAGGGTAACCTAACCAACGTTGTAATAAACGTCTCAGTTCGAAAGTACTAGTTGGCTAAACCCTGACAAACGGCAAACCACGAACTCTGTAAGCACGGATTCAACCGGGCTTACAACAGGGTTGACATTTTAAAATATAATTTTGTATCTCTGGAGTTAAAAATCTCAAATAATTGAAAATATATCATCTTTAAGTCGATCTAGGACAAATGGACGTAGCCGTTTGGACGTGGCCATTTGGACGTGGCGATTTGGACGTGGCCATTTGGACGTGGCGATTTGGACGTGGCCATTTGGACGTGGCTGTTTGGACGTGGGGACAATTGGACGTCAAATATATATATTATATATAAACCATATTTACATTATTAAATAAATTAAATTAATAAGCTATTTATATTTATACGTCAAAAATGAATATAAAATATTTAAATATACAAATAATTCATAATATCTAAAAAGTTATTGAATGTCAAACATAGTTTTTTATATTAATTATTGTTGTATATGCATGCCTGTGTGTATGTATATAGGTATGTATGTATATAATACGTATATATTTATATATATAACGCTCAAATGTGTTGACTCAGGATAAAATGACTGTGTGACCGATTCGGTTCTCACGATGGTCTACGCGACCAAAAAGGCTGGGTCAGCACATACTGAAGGCCTCGGACGGACCGTTGCAACGCGCCCCGTCTGTTGGTAGGCAGTCGAGTCTGGTCAAAAGAGTGAGTGACACCCGCGTTACTCGGCAGAGCATCTTATAATTTGTATAGCAGAACCTCGTATAGTTTCAATCAGATCCTCTCGTAATATTAGTATTTTAATATTCATTTCTTTAGTGTGTAATTCATTTAAATATTCAGTTCTTTAGTGTTTAAGTCATATCAATATTGATTTATCCAGTGTTAAGTTCATAAATCAGTATTTATAATATAATATATATACCTATAACCAACACCTGTGTTACTTCATTTGACACTAACAACTAAGATAGACCTCACACGACGGTACACCACACTTCATTATATTATATTAAAAAGTGGTCATCATCTTATTTTAATGTAATGAAATATTTTGTGTGATTCCGCGTAAAAATGATATTTTAGTTCTATTGTTATAACTTTGAACAATTTTTAAAATACGTCTATCTGCGTCAATAAATTTTTTTAGTTTTTTGGAGGGACTCTCACCAGCTTCAAGTTGGTTATAAAATACATCTTTCATACATCTCACGTCCAATTGTCTCCACGTCCAAACAGCCACGTCCAAATGGCCCTATTCGTCTTTAAGTATATAATTAACTTACTATTATAACTATTTAATTGTTTTTTTTTTTAAATAAAATGTATGTATTTATTTTAAAATTCTAAAAGTCAGAATATTTGAATCAGGTTGGTAATTTATTATAATATGAAAAACTTACAGTGAGCATATTTAATTCATCATACTGTATAATATATTATATCTATAAAACTAACTAGGAGAGATGAAACAAAAAAGAATAAAGTTCAAAAAATAAAAATAAAAACAAAAGTGTCCGAAAAAAATACCAACGAAATTGATGAATTTTGAGGGGCAAAAAAGAGAGTGCGATGCGGTAAGGTTAAAAACCAAAAAAATCCATTTAGATTCAGGGTATGTGTAGTGAAAATAACAATAGACTTTTTCACGAGCAGTATTGTTGTGCTACACACACATGCGCGCGTTGAGCGTGCGTATATTACATATATATATATAGGTACGCGTCTTTTCCACTCTCGTGTCGAGTGTTTTGTGTGTGCCCACGAAATGACAATATTCTTGCAAAATATCCTCATCCGCCACCGTAGCGCAGAGGCCACCCGTCATCCGATTGCATTTTCCACCAAACGCAAATCGCGTATAAACGCTCGAGTCATTATATTATACGACGACGCGGAAAAGTTTCACCACCCTGCCACAACCACCAACCCTACAATCATCCCTCGGCTACGAACTCCTCAGCAACGCCAGCAATATCTATATGTATATATTATACACGCATAGTTAGTGTAGTTATGTGTATATGTATAACGGTAATGACAATAATAATAATAGGTACTCGTAAAGTCGTAACTACACAGCTCGACGCTCGACCTGACGTTGTCATCGTATAATAGTTTCAAGTACAGGTGGCTCGTTAAAAATTCAACGAAAGTTTAATGCCGTCTGTTGTTCCGTTTTGCTTTTCCCTTTACTTATTTTTTTATTATTATTATTATTATTATTATTGTCTCGGAATTCGGTTCGTCCGTCCTTATCATCCCGATACCCACACAATCTATTGGGTCGTCCGTTATTTTCTATCGCACTCGTTTTAAATTACATCGCTGCTGCTGCAATCAATTGACCAAAGGAAAAAAATAAAATTACGTCTCCAAACAAGTCAACAGAGATCGTGCATTTTTGCTACCGACGTACGAATCCAGTATGGTTTTTTTTTTTTTATTGTTCATATTATCATTATTTTAACAAGAAGAAATATAGTTTTAATGACGTGTACGTAACATGAACATCGTGAAAAAATAATAAATGAATTTCATTCAGGATTTTATAAAGCGCCGCGCCGTTTTATTAATATTTTATATTTTTATGTAATAAATTATACGAAAATAATATCTACCACTTTGCACGATGTGCAATATATCCACCTGTTGTGAATATAGGTAGTAATGACTAATGACTAATAATTAATTTTTTTTTATTTGAGCCAATTGCAATCAGAAAATGAATTAATTTGATTATGTTTGTAATGTTATTAAAAGTGGGTAAGTCATACTAAAATAATAAGTTTCATCTATTATTTAATGAATCGTAAAAATCGGTTATGTATTTTTTTTTTTCTTATAAGTTATCATTCTCAATAATACACTATACTTTTTATATATTTTAATATAGTTGCTGTTTACCGTGGCTTCTATTCTAAATACTCTTACAACCTGTCTGGGATCTCAAACAATATGCGTGCAAAAACTGATACAATTTGTCAGCTACTGTGGTAGATTTGAATATTCATCATTTAAAAATAATATATAACCTGACTTATAATATCTATAGCAGTCGACTATCTATAAAAATTTATCCTATATGTATATATATTGTTTCCATCTAGCTTCTATTGAAATATTTTTTTTTTTTTGTAAAAATCTATTGGGTATTTTTTTCAATTTAAAAATATTAAACATTCACTTAACCAACCAATAGCTGTTACTCAACTTTAGAATTATAATATAGATTGGCTTTTGTAGCTAAAATGACAAATTATCCAGTAAAAAATTAAAGTATTTACACACCATAGGGATTGAAAAAAGAAGCCAAAACCCATCCCTGGGGTAATTGAAACGACCAAATAGTTTTAGAGTCTATTAAGACGAACAAATTAACGTTCATTTTTATATAGCTATTAGATATATTATTTTAGATTCTGAGGGGAACGATAAATGTATTGATTTTACAATGATATGTTTTTTTTTTATCTGTGTACCCAATATGTAGTGGTAATAATGCTTCAATTTTCAACTTCATGCATTAACTTTTTCGATGGGAAAATTCTCAGTAGTTTTGCGAAAAAAGTTACCAAACTTTTTTCCTATTTTTTCTTGGTAGAAATGTATGAAAAAACAGCAATTTTTATTTAAAATTTGTTTTTGGCAAAATTGATTTTGAATTTTGATGTAACTTTAAGAAAAATTACAAATTTCTTTTGAATAGATATTCTTATTTTGTTGTTATTCAAAAACGAATAATTGTAGAAACTTAAAATTTACACAATATGTTTATTTTATCAATTCCTATATTTGACTAAATTGTCAAAACATTTCAACTCATTTTATGTTATTATTTTTTTAATTTACAAAAATACAATAGGTATACGTTTTTAATAACTATTTAAAATCCATATTTTGACAAAATGTATATAATTGAAAATTTACAAAATTATTTAGTTAAAAATTTAAAATATCCTAGACTTTCAAACCATCTCTGCTCAGAATCATTTTTCGTATACTAATATATCATTAAATTCAAATTTAATATCATCTATTAAAGTGACCCACTTGTAATCTAGCTGATGCACAGCAGATCGACATCGACTTACTTGCTTTTTATTTTCTGTTATTCACAAACCAAATTCTTACATATTATATTAACACAATATGTTTCTATGCGTAACGTGTGGTACTGCGGTTGACAGTAAAGACGTGCCAGCAGCATGTATAATATTATAATGGTGATAGAAACACATTCGCACAGTTCCTGTGGCGGAGATTTATAACGTTGTAATAGGCGCGCATTCCGTAATAACTCTTCGAGGGGCAATTTCGGTGAATTAATTTTTTAAGTATAGACCCAATACCGCAACAGTACTCCCAGAGACTAACTTTCAATCTTCATTAACCAGATGGAACATCACAAACCGATTTGGTACAATATATACATATAATATATATAATTTGAATAATAGTATATATATATATATATATATATATATATATTATTATCCCAAATTCTGATATTTGATTTCCGATTCACCGATTTCCACATACCATTCTAAACCGCAATCGATAGGTTTAATAATTAAGAACCAGTCAAACGTTTACAAACTATGTTGTAGTGTCTATATTATTATTTATATTCGTAATTGCTGAAAAGTAACAATATTCTCATTGGTTTACAACACAAATATGAACGATCTTCCAATGAAAATATATACTATGGGTATATTTTCTAACGCTTTCGCCAACAATGTTCGTCTCAAATTTCAGTAGATGTATGATACAGGTTAAAATATAATATAAGGTAACATGTGATCCCCATAATTTAATGTAGTTAATTTTATAGGTCAAATAAAATTTACATATTTTATATTACGCTTTAAATTATGTTACTGTTTTTTGAGTGGCTCTTCATTTTATATGTTTTTAAAAACGAATAAATAGCTATTATTTAGGTATTCATTATGACTATACAGATTACAGACATAAATATAGTTAGTATATTTATAATTTTTGGAAAGGTAATGATACTCTATTTAATAATGTGATCAATATCAGTAATGCTACTGATTTCCATCATGGTTTGAATTTTGAAATAATCTGCTGAATATTTATAAATGTTATTACATTGTTTTTATTAAATATTATTATTGATAAAAAGATAAAAATTTATTTTTATATTTAAATTATATTATTGTGTACAAGTGTATTTTTTTTTATTCAATTAATTATTATTGTCTGTCTTGAATGAAGAGAGTAGTTTTAGGCTATTAAATGAAATAATGATGAGTTGTATTTTCAATAAGCAATTTTAGGAATATGTTAGTCTTGTAACTTGTTAGATAAGTAGATAAGTAAGAATTGAAAATAAATATTAATGAATAACGATGATATGTACCTATCGGCTTTCATAATTTCTTAAAAAATAAATGACAACATTTTTTCATCGATAAATATAACATAGGCAATAATATGTCTATAATAATACTGAGGGATGTGTAATGATTCATAATACATTGTAATATGTAAAATAAACATGTATAGCGTGAGTGTTCCAATGAATTATGTTCGTAAGTATATTATATTGCGTATGTTTGACTTTTACAAACTTTCATAAACGTTTGCATATACCTATCATATGCATATAGTAATATTTAGGTAAACAGTTTGTGTTAACCTAATAGTATTAAGCACTTCCTTATAATCTATATAGATGGTGGTAGAAACGAAACGGTTTACTTCAATGGACCTACTGACAAACAGAAGTATAATATAGACTATAGATGTATAGAACCATCACGATTCCCGCAATGTATAATTGTCTCGCGGTGTGATTTATCTGGGTAAATACCAACCCACCGGAAAATTGAATTGTACATAACCTTGGAGTGAGATGAGAGGATGGACTTGTATACCAATACTTCTATTCGAGTTCTGCAACTGCTGCTGTATATCGATATAATGTGAATGTTATACTTTTTGAAAGATCGACAATGTTCCTGTATGGTTATATAACTGCAGTCGTAGGCAGTGGCGTATCTGAGGGGGGGGGGGCGATGGGTGGATCGCCCCCCCTTAGATTAGAGGTGGTTATTACATTACGGCTATTAGACTCTCGGAGTAATACGCTAAAGTATTTATTGGATTTTATTTTATCAACGTCTTATCGAGGCCTAAAAATAATAATAATCTAATCATCTGTACAAAAAATTGTAAGTATAAAAATAAATATGACTAGTTATTTGTGACAAAGGTAACTCTTGTCTTTTATGATATTTGAGTTTTGAAATCGCCCCCCCCCCCTTGACTGAGCTTCAGCTACGCCACTGGTCGTAGGTAGATGGAAATATTGTGTATTGTATACCTATACTTATTATTTTATTAAGGCACTGCAGCTGATGTAAATATAATTATAACTATTTATTAAATAAAATCAATGTTATAATTAATATAAATTAAAAAATTAAAATAAAAACTTTGTAGATATAAAATAATTACTTATTTATAATAATATTTATATGTCAATTTGAATATTTTGTTATTTTATTATATTATATGCATCATATTAGTTTTTTGAATTTATTATAACGTTTACTATATAATTGTTTTCATTGTTTTCATTCTAAATTGCTTAAATTTAAACATAAAAATAAATAATATCTTCATTATCTATAGTATTAAGTTTAAATTTCCAATATAGATCAATACCTAGATCATTATTTATTGTTGTTTATCGTATAAAATTTAGTATTTTTAGTGAAATGTATCAATTAGGTATATATTTTGATTGTATAGACCAGTAGTTCTCAACCGGGGTGACATGTCACCTAAGGGTGACATGGACCTAGCTTAGGGGTGACGCAGAATTTTAACAAGAAAAGAAAAAAAATTTAAAAAATTAATTTTTCCGAAAACAGTCATATAATTTCTCATAATAAATATATTATACACCTATACCACCACTGTCATGTACATAACATACCTCAAAGTTCGTATCTTTATAATAGTTTGTATTATTTATATTTAATCTTTTGGTCCGATAAACACGTGTACCTACCTAGTAATAAATATACAGATTGTTTATTATTTTGATGTTAGTGTGACGCAGTGTTTGATTCTAGTGGCTAAAGGTGACATGAATCAAAAAAGGTTGAGAACTACTGGTATAGGCTATAGATGATGTATGATAGAAGTTCGGCGTTTATTTTAATGGGAATATTCGCTACAGTTAGGACGTTATATGTTTAGATTCAACGTTAAATTAACACCAAACAGTGATTCATATAATATTATATTATTTATTCACAAAATAAGCATAAAAAACACATTTTTATATTTATTTGGAACTGAATATAATTTATTATTATGATTTACCTATTTTGATCGTGATTCTTGATAAAATACATTATTCATTTACAAACGCGAGAAAAATTGAGATCAATAAGTAGGTAAATACACTAGAATTGTAACAAAAATAAAAAAATTAATAAATGTAAAAAATTCTATCAATTAAAATTTTTTGGAAAATTATAATATTTTATGGGTAAAATTAATAAATTGTTATCTTTATCACTAAAATTGAGGAATTTATTTAAATTGTGATTTGAATACTGAAATACGTATTTGAACATAGAATTCGGTGATTTTAAATTCAAATGAGAGCCAAGTTGAATTTTTAAATAGTTTTTTTTTCAATTTAAGCTTGTAGTAATATACTTTTAACTATGTTATTAAATTGTTGAGTAGGTACCTACAGATAATCGTGAAGCATAATTTGGTGGGATATTTTCCGATACATTCATTTTTGAGGCAGTTTCAGAGACGTAAAAACAACAAAACATAAAATATAAAACATTGTAACACATTTGGAACACAGGACTTTTTTGTTCCCCATACTCACAGATATCGAGACTTTAAACTGTCAATTATTGAAAAATGTCTGTTCTGGTAATGGAAACTAATGGTTCAAAATTGGTTTGAGTTATGGAGATCTATACCACATGTGCTATTTATCAACATTGACAAAGGTCTGTGAACAGAGTCGTTACTGACAAGATTCTATCGGAATAGTTTTTCTCCACTTTACTTCCCCGCTGGGGGAACAAGTCCTTCCAGGTCTTCCCACCCTGTATCAAACTAATTAAACTCAATATACGTGCGTTCGCGTAAAACGCCAACCCGAATTTCTCCTGGCATAATACCAAACCAGGATTCAATTATCAGATATTGGCTAAAGATTTGGCTCGATTATTTGAGTGCTTACATTTTTCAAGAAAAATTGTACGAGTGTGTGAAGTGGAAGTCACCATTATTGACGAAATTTTTAAATATTTTAAATTTAGTTTTAATTAGTGTATAAAATAGATGACTAGGTTTTATAAAATTTTATATTTTTTATCGTCATATTATTATGTTCTATACCTAACTATAATACGATATATGTATTTTAACAACATTAGAGTTTTTTTTCAATGAACATTTTTTTAATGCTACATATTTATAAAATATTAAATTTGTTTAACTTTATGTTTTATACATTTTTATAATATATATATTTTGCATGTGTGTTATGATTTATGGGTTATGAATGTAAAATTAGTAAATATTCAATTAAGAAAGTAAATAATAACATGTTTGTCAAATTTAATCATGACTGATTTTGTTTGCTTGTTTTAAAATTTTATTCAAATGGTATTTGAACTTACATGATTTTTATTTTCATTTTTGTTAAAATAACAATATTATATTTTCAAAATCGTGATTGTGTAATATTTACTTTTTGTATTCGAAAAATGTTTGAAACTTTTTATCGCAATAAAAGTTGATTTATTTATTTACGTTCAATCCGTTAAAATTAGTTTAAAACTTAAAAAGTAGCTATAGTCAATTGAATGTTTAAAAATGTAAATAACTGGCTATTATTAACTATTTTTTTTCTTTTATTTATGATATAACGTAAGGTAAGAAGTATAAGTATTACCCTGCGTGTTATATGATATGTAGAATTTTGGTTTTTATTTTTTTAATATACGATGTATAAAAAATGATATATAATACATAATTAATGATATAACGGTATATAGCATTAAAAAATATATGTACATTGTTAAGCCATAGTATATAGCTATAGTATTAAACATTACGTCATGACGATTGAAAAGTTTCTGAACAGTTTTTCACTATTTTACAAAATAATTAGTGAAATTGTGATTATTCTTTTTTATCTTTTTAAGAATATTATGTCGAAAAAAATTACTGTTGTAAATATCAATTATATCCAAACGTAAATTAAGTTTTTTCTAAGACTTTTGGCAGTATGACATACGTATTAAGCCAAAAATCCTGAGTTTTGGGTTAGATATCTGCTTAAAATATGTTAAATTTTACAAATTAAATATATCGTAATACATCATATTATACTCATAGAATAATTAATTCAGTGTTGGGTAAATTATTAAAAAAAAAAAATAATAATTAAATTACTTTACTGGTTGCCCAGGGATAAATGAAATAAAGTTAATTTACTCATTACTCAAATAAAATTGTAATGAGACTACTTTAACTTTCAAATTTGTTATAAAACAAAAAACTAATATATTTTTGATTTCTAATCAATATATTGTCATTTTACAAGCATCCTAACTAGAAATACATTATATTTATAAGGTATAATTTGAATAAGATGTTAATGTATGCATATTATAAAAAAAACATAAAATATTAAACACGAATACACCACCATATTAAAAATAAAAATGTACAGTTCTAAATCATTTGTTTACGTACCTATAATTTGTAGAAATTGATAGCTAATAAGAAATTAAGAACATACAAATTAAAAACCAAACAGTGCATGCTACATATTAATATGAAAAGTTCTGTGTACTTATTCTTATATTTAGTGAAATCGAATTAAACAAGATACAAATAGTACTACAATATTTTTGAAGATACTATAGATACAAGTAGGTGTCTGAGATGCATACAAGATACAAGATACTTAATATTTAATACATTAAATATTTATATTTATTAATTTAACTTGGATTCAATTTTCTCACGTTAAATTATTTATATCATATTGTAGGTAACTTTTAAAATTTTATGAAAAAAAAAAATATTTATTATTTATAAATATTTAGATTTAGATAATTTATATCCCATGTTTTAAAACAAACTCCTGGTTACCTTTAGAAAAAAACTAATTTTGTAATTCACAAACAAAGTAATATCGTTACAGACGTTACAGTAATGCGTTACTTTCGTTACGTTACTACCCAATAGTGTCATCCTGGCCATAGCAACTAGGCCGCGAACGCATCCGAGGCCCCCGGCCGTATTTGTGTCGAAAGGCCCCGATATTACTAAAAATATAATAATTCACTACTTATAAGCATTTTTTTAAATCATTTATGGGGGTTCTTCTGAAGAAATGCATCCGGAGCCCTTTAAGTACCAGGCCGACACTGCTACCCAACACTGTTAATTATACGTACATAGGATATGCTAAATATAGTTGATATATTAACTATAACGTTGAAAAAAAGAAGAAATCGTTTATTATAAAAAATATAATATCTATATGTACATTTATGAACTGTGTGGAATTTAAAATAAATACTTTCTTACTCGGTTATTAACGAAGTATGTTGGAGATCGTTTGGAATAGTTAAAAAAAAGTTTCTAAAGGATAATTCAATAGTTTGCATTTTCTTTTATATTATCCCTTGATAAACTCGTATACTATAACTAATAAATCATAATAACATTTTTATTTTAAACACAAATAATATAAGAATATAATGTTAATAAATAAATTTATCAAGTACCTATCTATGTATGGCAAAACTAAATGAAACAAATTTTTCTATATAATTATCATCCGAGTATATTAGTCCAAAAATAATTGAATAGTAATCCGAAAAAAAAATTTAAGACAATTATTCGTGTATTTAAATGTTGTGTATATAACTATAAATATAAGTGTATGATAAACCATTGAACACGAAAGACGATTCTGAGTGAAGACGTTCAGCCAATGGTATTATTACCAAAAAATATACATATTTTGATTTTGTGACTTGGATTTTGAATGTAAACAAGGCATAACTTTTGTTGTATATAAAATAATTTAAATCGATTACGATTTACGGCCATTCGGCTTGTGCAGGTAAAATAGACGATATATTATATGAATTCATATTGGAATTTACTAAATAATTTACTTACCTACTGCAGTGATCAAAATTCTATACCACCGCGGAAAAAGTTGAAGAATAAAATAGAATACCCATTTATGTCAATTTTGGTCTTTGGGTTAAAAATGATATTATGATAATAATATGCAAAAATAACATTGACATTTTTATTATCAAAATATGATATTTGTAGCTATAATAACTGATAAAGTAGTAATAATAAGCCTTAGGTATCACATTTTGACCCAATTATTTACATATCATGATTAATTCCGAAATTGATTTTTTTTCGCGCTTACCTATTAGTTTTTCCACAATGGCATAGAATTATTATATAAAGGACAATCATTAATATAATCATTATTGCATAGGAATAAAATAAAATAAATATAATATTATAATTTTGTGTTCGTAGTTCCTAAATAGAAATGATTTTGTTTATCTATAATATCAGACAAATCATATAAAAGTTTTACTACTCTACAAAATATTCGGACGGATATTTATTCATATTAAAAAGAAAAAAAATACTTTCTATTCAAAACTTTTTTTTAGCTTCGAGTATAAAACTATTACAACTCAACAAATTCAAAACTTTAAAATACAAAATTATTTAAGAGCCATTTTTGTATTAACAAAAATCCGAAGTCTTGCCTTCTAATTTTGAAACTGTAACCAAACTAGTTGTAAAGAAAAGAAAAGAAACTTTCAAAATACGCAGATCAAAAGAATACAAATTATACTGAATAAGTAAAAAAGTAATTAGTTAGGTAGCTACCTATTTTTAATATTAATTTTTTTCTTTATTGTTTACAAACAATGATATAAGGAATTTCTTAAAAATATAAAGGACTTAAGTCAAGGTTATATATTTATAATGTGTCAAGTATAACACCAATAAATATATTTAAAACAAATTATTATTTACATTATGCAATAAATTATAATATAAGTCTAATAAAATATAATAATATTATTCTTCAATAATGTTGGTAGTACCACTCGGCGTTAAGGGTACTTTTTAAGAAATTAATAATTAATTTGTGTTAGTCTATATTATTAAGCTATTAAAATCAAACATGTAAAATACACATGAAAAGTTAAGGTTTAAACTAATAAATTACATTCTATAGAAGTACATTATGTAGTTGTTATTATTTTTGTATTGAAAGAAAAATAATATATTCATATAATAAATGTCAATGGAATTGTGCACTAATAGAAAGTTTAAGGACATGTATATTTTAATTTTATGTTTTGTTTTTTGAAATTTATATTAATCAAAATTTTAAATAGTTTAGAAGTTCTTAGGTTACCTAACAATATTATAGTGAAATTGCAAAATGAAAGGACACTAGAACTTTTAGAATCGGAAAATACCATTATGAGCATGGCTGTTATTTTAAAATTTTTAAACCATGAATTTTTTTCTTTGAAATCATGAATGCTAGTTCATTCAAACTGCACATACCTATAACTGTATAAGCCTTTGAAGAATATTGATATATCAATTATACATTTCTAATACAGAGTAGAGTTTGAAAAATAGTAATCACAAAATCAATTTTAAAATTAAAATACGTATAAAGTAAGATTACTATTAATGAAAAATATAAGATGTTATCTTAATATTGAAACAAATTACAAAATAATTTAATTAAAAATAGAAAATAATATATTATTCTTCTGGTATAGATATTAAATCCATAGGCGTATTTTCACTATTTTATCTGAAAATTAAGATAACGCCGATGTTACATACGGTTTTCACGGTTTTCACGGTTGAATTGTTTATTTTCTATGAATATAAATAACTTATCCAGACGATGAGTACCTATTCATATTATTTATGTTTATAATTTATATTAGCTATAATTTAATGAGTTTTTAAATACGTTGATGTAATATTGTGATAAATATTGTGATGAAAAATATAAAACAAGTGCATAACGAATTTATTTTCTTGAATTTGTATAGTACTAATTAGTGATACTTAGGTATTTCAATAATTTATTATTTATGATAAAAAGGCGATTTAAAAGATGCCTTTACTAAAAATAAAATACTCAATGCTTAGTGCGCTTATATTGCATAAGCATGACGCCGTGTAATTAATATATTAATTATTTTCAAATGGTTGTAAACATAGTACAGTAAACATTAAAAAAAGGCGGGTAAGTCGTGGATGTCGCTCTGCTGTACAGTAGGTTACAAGTGGGTTACTGTAACGGATGGAATTAAATTTGAATCCAATGATATTATATCATTGTATATGAAAAACGATTCTGAGTGAAAACAGCTCAAAACAAATCTAAATATTTTGAAAATTTTATCAAATATAGAAAATGCCTATACAAACATTCAGTGAAAATTTCAAGTATCTGCAGTCATTTGTTTTAGACTTTTAGAGTTACACCAAAATAAGAAAATCACTAAATGTGAAATCCAGTGAAAATCCAATGTTGTAAAAATTTAAATTTCAAATGCTCATAAAAATTTAATTTGAATTTCCAGTGGACTTTTAATTTGTGATAAAGATTGACAAACTTGTAAGGAATCTTGTATTAAATTTTCAAATCTTAGATTTAAAAAGAAAATTTTTTATGAATTTCTAGCATAAAATAATTTGAGAATTTTCGTGATTTTTATATATGTTGTCAAAATTCAAACTTTGAATGCTTGTAAAAAAAAATTGTGACTATGCATTTCTTTTATTTTTCAATTGCTATTGTAAAAATATGAAAGGAGCCATGTATTAAATTTTCAAATCTTAGGAATAAAAGGAAAATTTTTTATGAATTTCTAGGATAAAATAATTTATGAATTTTCATGATTTTTACGTATGTTGTCAAAATTCAAATTTTGAATCCTTAAAAAAAAAATGGTGAACATGAATTTATTTTATTTTTCAACTGCTATTGTTCAAATGTGTTAGAAGCCTTGTATTAAATTTTCAAGCTTTTCTACCGAACAAATAATTTTTTATCGATATTTATAGAAAAAAACTAAAAAATTAAAATTTCAGTTAACAGCTCAAAACAAATCTAAATATTTTGAAAATTTTATCAAATATATAAAATGCCTATATAAATATTCTGTCAAAATTTCAAGTATCTGCGGTCATTTGTTTTAGAGTTACACCAAAATAAGGAAATCGCTAAAAGTGAAAATCCAATGTTGTACAAATTTAAATTTCAAATGCTCATAAAAATTTAATTTGAATTTTAGTTTGTTAGCAAGGATTTCAAAACTACAGTTTTTGTTATACGTATAATATTTTTTTTATAATTTAATAAGTACCAAATAAAAACTTGTAGTCATAAAAATACATTGAATAAAATGGTTGGTAGCTGAGAAAATTAAAAGTTATTTTAAAGACAGAATTTAGGTAAAACTATCTAATCATTTCCTTTCAACAATGTAATTTCAGAAGATAAATTGCATGCTGTTTTTATGCGATAAAACGATTTTTTTCATAAAACTATATTTTTATTTTTTGTTATAAATCATTAAAAAAAATTGAAAAGCAAATATTTTGCATATATTTATTTTTTTATGTCTGTCTACTAGAATTTCTATTTTTTAGTTATGGTGTCAGTACTCAATAGGTTAAGCTTTCAATTTATACCTTATTGATTCACCACCCTATTGTGGCAGAAAAAGAAAAGTTAATTCATATCATCGTATTGTAATGTATTGGTAGTTAAAAATTGTTGAAAATCTTAAATTTAAGTTCTCACTTAAGAGGACGCTACACCCACATGTGTCGTCTCTGTCTTACTACTACAAAGCAAATTTTCGTTCACTAGATTCAATATTGTGCTGTTAGTTTTGATATTAGAGTGAATTGACCCATTATCAAACTTTTAGGTAGGAACATTATCTGTGTTCTCATGTTGGTTTTTTACGATATTTTAATTTTTAAATGAGTTATGTGAATTTTAAAATATTCACACTTAACATGCTCATAACTTATTTAAAAATTAAAATATCGTAAAAAACCAACATGAGAACACAGATAATGTTCCTACCTAAAAGTTTGATAATGGGTCAATTCACTCTAATATCAAAACTAACAGCACACTATTGAATATAGCGAACAAAAATTTGTTATGTAGTACGCGTGTAAGACGGAGACAGCACATGCGGGTGTAGCATCCTCTTAAGACTCATTTTATCTATAAAAGCGATGGAATATCCGAATATCTTATACTGTTTGATCAGTTATATACTAATATGTACTCATATTACATTTTATTATCATTAAGCATAAAACATAATAACATATTAATATACAATATACTATAATCTACTATATACATATAGGTATCTACTTTATATATTGTTCTTAAAAATAAAGTTTTTAATATAGGTATAATACATAATATTATATAAAATGGGTACATAAAACATAATTACTGACATTTTCAGAGTTTTATCGTTCAATGGTCTTATTATGACGACTATGATGATGATGTTATATACAAACTGTAAGCTTACAACTTACATAATTTAAACTTTATTCGTGTCATATTTTTCTTTTATGTTTTTGTGCATTTATGTATTTTATGTTAAATATATTTATGTTAAAATAATTCAAAAGTTAGTAGGTATCTATGTTCAGTATTCTGTGATAAGTGATTACAACTACAATGGTATATTGTACATTACTAAAAATAAACAAACTAATTGTAAAAACATCTATGAAATATAGATGTTTTCTTTTAAAAATTAATTTCAATCATTAAAAATCTTATGAGCTATAATATAAAAACTGATCAATTCGCATAAATGACACCAGCTCAGTAACAAAAAAAAAAATAACAGCGATTGTTCCCCAAGGATCTAAAATTTCTTTCCTACTTTTTAATTTATATGTCGCGGACTTTCCTACTACATCTAACACAGAAGTTTATTTTTACGCAGATGACAGTGTTGTCTATTCAAGCTTTAGCAACGCTCACATTGTCATTGAAAATATACAGAGCCACTTAAGCAAAATAAAGTGCTTAAACCTCTCAAAAAGTAGAGCAGTATTATTTACATTTCGTCGTCCCAATACCTCTCCCTCTCTAATGCTTAATGGTGATAACATATCCTGGTCTCCAACTATAAAATATCTAGGAGTTATCTTACAAAAAAAATTAACTTGAAACCTGCAAATTTCTTCGAAACTACAACAAGGCTACCGACGATTTAAAATTCTCTAGCCTTTAATCAACAGTCAAACCACCTTAAACTGGAATTGCTTCTTGCTTTTTTGCAAACAAATTATACGACCATTAGTTCTCTATGCTACCAATATCTGGGGAAACTGTGACAAAACTCACATAAATAAGATTCGTGTCTTCCAATCCAAGATATTACGTATAATATCCAACGAACCATGGTTCATCAGAAACGAAGCACTTCATACCGACTTCAAACTCCCAAAAACTAAACCCTACATACATAATCTCACGGTAAATTTTTTTGGCCAACTAAACAACGCCAAAAGCACAAAGCACTTCAAATTCAGTGATAATAAGTTTTCTCTCCGGCGTCTCAAGCGTGGACGTCCTCAAATGATGCCCTTTGTCAACACCAATAATATGTAAATAAAAAAAAAAAGGAAAATACTACACTTAGATTAATTAAGTAATTATTCTTTCTTGTATCATTATATATTTATTTATCGATGTAAATTACTGAAATTTGTTGTAAATATTGTAATGCAACGTGGTCGGAGGACCTTGTTACGATATTAGTTATCCAGGGAAGGTTTTCTATTCCTTATGGATAAGTTTTCCGTAGCTGGGGGTTAGAGCACTGTGTATGAGGTATTTTATCAATAATAGTTTGGTTTATAGACCTATATTAATATTATTATATTATTATATTAAAAATAATGCTTTACTAATGTAGATGGCTGTTAATAAGTGTATTGAGTGAGTTCGCTCCTGTTTATGGTGACTGTAAAACTAACTGCTGTGTGTCATTTTTATAATAAGTAATTATGTGCACGGATAGAAAAGTGTTGAGTGTGTATATTATGTATTGTTCAATCATATAGTGTGTGTTAAGAGTGGGTATAATATATATATAAGGTGCAACAAATGTTACAGTAATTAATTACGCTTAACAATTCTAAATGTTAAATGTTCTATTATCTAATCAATAAGTTTGATGACCTTGTATGTCAGGAACACTTTATAATAAAATAATTTTTAAAAAAAACTGATACTAAAATGATATATTATGACAAATAAGTATAAATAGTAATCTCATGAACAATTCATGGGTTAATTTAAACCTAAGCCCGTTTCACACTCTCGTGTGTCTATTAAACAAACTTGACAAAGTGACATATCAACTTGTTGAATATCTTTAATACAACCCGTCAGATGTGTCTAACTTAATTATAACCACCCTAAGTTGCATTAAATCAGGGTCCATTCAAATTTAAGCCCACCAACTTTCTGATACAAACTTCCAATTATTAAGCAAAACTATAAACATTTACTTTCCAAAGGAAGTACGTTAATTTCGAATAACGTTTATCATTTAATAATAATTTACAACTTTTTGATCATCTTGAAAAAACGTTTTACTATAAGTTATATAGTTAGGGTAAAATTATCTTGAGAAAAGTGCCATATCTGAATTCTCTGGTCGATTATTACAATTCCAATTTATCTTTTTCGATAAGGGCACCCATAGGATTGCTGTGTAGGACATGTGACCCTCCCTCCACATTTTTACTTAATATTAATTGTTTTATAACTAGTAAAAATACTTTTATATGTATACATATATAAAAATAATATTACGTTTATCAGACATACATTTGATTTTGCTCCCCCCGTGGTTTATATATCTATACGAGCACTTTTGAAACTTATTTCTACCACTATGGTGGTTTTTTTGTAGGAATACAATGAATGAAAACAATCAATTTATAGGTGTTGTAGATTCTGAGTGGAGAGATGAATGTATTGCTTTTGAAATTTTGTATGTTTTTCTTTTTATGTCTTTTGTACACGACCAGTAGTCAAAATAATGTTTCGATTTTAATATTTTTCGGTGCTTCAGCATATTTTCTGGCGGAAAAATGAATCTAGTTAATTCTAATCAGAATTTTTGTTCTTGGTATAAATCTAAAAATATGTTAGTAGATATACATGATGGAAATTGAAAAAAGTCGTTTCAAATCCAGAGTAAATGAGTATCTGAAGCCATGATAAATATTTAAAATATTGTAAATTATTTTCAGTTAGAAATTTATAAAAAATTTAATTTCATAGCCAACATAAAAAAATTTGATAGAAGATTCCATAAAAATGATTCTACCTTTAGGAAAAGATGTTAACCAGAAAGTTACGCTATTATCATAACTATGAGGTAGTTTCGATATTTATTATTTTTTTTATTGATCACTAGCTGTCCCGACACGGCGTTGCCCGCGTATTAGTTTGTTTTTTGGTATTTTTGTAGGCCGTGTATAGGTGTTAGGTATTACTTATTAGTTATTATGTACCTATGAGAAAATAATTATTTTTTTTTTATTTGTAGTTTATTAGTGGTTTTGGAGATCATAGCGTATAGTAAATTATTTAGAATGTCAAATTAATATTCATATAATGTCAATAATAATAATTAATAACCCTCGGGATTAAGGATAGAACATTGAATTTACGAATATGCTCTCCAGCTGGTGTTTTATCAGGTTTGATGACAATTGCGTGATTGTCACTTTGTAATTTGTGCATGTGTGATTTGAATAATTTCAACAATTATTGTGCTCATTTAATAAAGCGTCCAGATCACCGACGATGCGTCTGGCAAAAGGTGAATTAAGGTTATTGTAACTACAACGTGCATCCACGCGATTGACAAGTGCGCTTTCGGAGTCCTCACAGCCCATAAAGTAAATTTGTAAAAATTTATGTGGTTCGTTATGCATTGGTAGCAATGAGCCCACTCTATGATAAACTTGGCCTTTGATTTTGAATGTTGAATTAAATTGTTGACCATTTGCAGAATTATTTTTAATTATTTCTGTTGCTCCGAACGATGTCATTTGGAAACATGAATTGAATTTTCGAATTGACTTCAGGAACAGGTTAGAATCTGGATCCGTACCGATAAGTAAACCGTTCAATGGTTCAGGTGGTGTTTTAATTTCCGGTAGTTTCACTTTTCCTGACGCGCAACACATACCGGCTGGCTCATTTTTTGAACTTAAGCGCATTACAATGCGGACATTCCTTGTCCATAGCACCAATCTCTACTTTCGAATGAGCGTAATATTCAATATCGGGCCCATAATCGAATGCTAGACGAAGGAATGAATTGGATGTAAATGCTCTATGTACTTGTTGGCGTTGTCGGTCATTTGCTCTGCGTGTGTCAACTACGAATTGACGCGCTTCTAATCGTCTTATTTGATTTTTTCAGCTTGTGCCTCACTCAATCGCACCATGTTCACACGTATATTTTCATTGTTCGGTTGGATTTGTACGTCTCTTCTTTGTGCTCTTCTATCTCGCATGCTTGTACTTTTGGTCGTTCGACGGGCCAAATCAGACCCCTTGCGTCTTGCTGGCATTGTACAAAATACACAAATCGACACAATTAAAGTTCATATTAAACTAAATAAATAAATTTATGTTTATATCTATGGAAATACGTCAGACGACAGCAGCGACAACGGCGGCTGATCGGTCAGTGTGGCCATTGATTAAATATATGAAACAGCGATTAAATATAAAAAATAATAATAATAGTAATTTAATATGTTTGGTAACCAACGGCAACTCTATAAAAAAAAAAAATTGTCGTAGGTTAAAAAAATCCCTGTATGAGCCACCCTTTAAAATAAAAATAGGGGTGTGAAAAATAGTTTACATCACTCTCTGAGACCTACTTAATATACACAACAAATTTCATGAAAATCGGTCCAGCCGTTTCGGAGGAGTTTGGTAACAAACATTGTGACACGAGATTTTTATATATTAGAATTACATTTTATAATAGTAAAAAAAATCAAATTTGAATATTTATACAAGTATGCAAAAGACTGTTCAGAATCATTTTTCTATGCAATAGTTCATCATAAAATTTAAATACTATAACATATCCGTTTAAATAACATAATCAACAACTACTGTACAGCAGAGTTGTCAACTGTTCACCATTTTTTTTTATAAATATACATCTACAGTCAACAGAATAGATATCTGATACGTCGATCAATAGCTTAATATAATATTTATTGAAAAATATATAAAATGTAGCTATCGATAATAATCAAAAACTAATCAAGCGCCAACGGAGAACTAAATAACTTCAAAAGTAATGGTAAGTATTAAATTGGTTTAACTAGTATGATTTATATGATGGGTTGTATAAGCAATCGTTAAAAATATTTTAATGAATCAGTCATAAGGTAGTACCTTAAACTTAAACATAATTAAGTGGCCCATGATCAGTCCATAGAATTTTAATAGATTGCCAAACTAATATAATTTAATGTGATTCATTCCATATTTTAATTTTAAAGCAGATAGCTTTATTTGTTCAATAAGTGTTAACAATAAATTGGGTAATATTTTTGTGTTTTGTGTAATCCAGAATATAAATAATTAATTAAAGGAAAAATTTAACTACATATTAATGGACGTATATCGATTCCGCCGACTACTGATTATAATCCTTCCCTTGTTAATGTATTTCAAAATATACAGTCCTACATAATATACTATATAATATATATATATATGTTACATAAATGTCCGAAATTGTACATTTCGCAATTTGTACAGTGATTTTTGTACACATCGCGAATTGTACAATGTTGCTGTACAAAGTAACTAGATTGTACAAGTTTCGTTATACAATTCGCGATGTGTACAATAATCACTGTACAAATTGCGAAATATACCTTCATTGTCCAAATCAAAAGATTACTGCTAGTTTTAAAGTCTTAATTATTATTAACAAATAAATAGAAATACTGGATATTTTAATATAAAGTTATATAAATTACAATATAATAAGTGGTATGTTTTAAAAGTAGTTTATTAACACATATTACATATTAGTATATCATATAAAAAAGTTTTTTAAATTAACATTATTTTCAACTTCACTCATTTTGCCCGATTGTATAATACTATAATCACACTAATCGAGGACTGGAGGAGGAACTATGGTGCCAGTACTTCTCCTCCAGGGTTATTAATTACCTATTATATTGTAATTTATGTTTTTAAATTTTGTGATTTGTATAATGAAGGTACATTTCGCAATTTGTACAGTGATTATTGTACATATCGCGAATTGTATAATGAAACTTGTACAATCTAGTTACTTTGTATGGCAATGTTGTACAATTCACGATGTGCACAAAAATCACTGTAAAAATTGCAAAATGTAAAATTCCGGCATTGTATGTAACATATATATACATATATTAATAAAATTTATAATAATGCAAAAATAAAACGTATCAATATATTTTATTTTATTCCGTAGGTACTTATTGCTACAACGTATTACGCTACATATAAATGTCAATTATTACCTAACTGAAATCTTATCTTTAAGATTAAATATATTATTTTTTTTTATATTTATTAAAAATTAAAATGTATCAACATATTACATGTTACAACAAGTTAGTTATAAATAAATAACAATAACAATAGCAATTTAATTTAGAGTTATATATATAATAAATATACTGTGTGTTTGTGTTATTGATGTACGGAATATGTGGTGTGTGTGTGTGTGTGTGTTATGGAGTAGGAGTTATAGGGAGTGTTATTTTGTTTATTAGGGATGTTAAAACAGTGAGAAGGGGGTTAAGTATAGATTTTAGTTCGTCGAGGAGTTTGGGTATGACGTGTAGAGATTGATCGGGTGGTGGTCTGTTAGCTGCGATTTCGGCGTATGACGGTTTTCCTTTTGAGTTTGAACTGGAGGCTTCATTTCCACTTCTTCGAGATGGAGGTGGTATAGGCGGTATAGCAAGTGTTGGAATAGGTTGATGTTCTTTATTTATTTTTTTATTTTTTGGTTTGGTGTGGTTTAGTAATTTTTTAAGAGATTGGCATCCTTTGTAGTTTGCAGTGTGGTTTCCACCGCAATTTGCACATTTTGCGGGTTCCTCCCGTTGTTTTGTGCATTCGTTAGTTGGGTGTTCTGATCCGCATTTTACGCAGCGTGGATCGTGATGGCAATAATTACGTGTGTGTCCATATTTTTGGCAGTTATGAAATTGAGGAGGATCGGACCGTCTTTTTGGATATTCGAATTTCACTATTGAGTTTAATATTTTTGTTATTTTGAATATTTCTCGATTATTGTTGTTGCGGGCCAGGCCTATATTAAATAGAGGAAATGGTAATTATTTGTTCGTGTGGTGTATTATTTTTGAGATACTGTTGACTTTGTGCCCTAGGTCACTAAGGTAGTTTATAATATCCACGGTAGGCGTGGAGTGGTGAAGGTGGCGTAGCACGACTCGGAATGGTTGTGAGGAACGGGGGAGATAAGAATGGTAATCGTAATTGGCATCAACCAGATATGATTTAATGGCCATCCAGTTTTCGCGTGTGTTTGGCCGAACGATAATATTAGATCTATTAGCTTTGCATGTGAAACCCTCTGGTCCCACTATGCTATAGTTAAATCATTTTTGAGGATTATAAAATCAGTAACGTTTGTTAGTACGATATTTGGGAGTTTTATCTTACTCGGTTCTGGTGAGGTCTTGGTAGTTTGTGAGGTGAGCTGAGATTCTGTTTTCACGAAAACATTGTCTTGTTCCTCCATTTCTAGAACTTCGAAACGATTTGGTGTTACAACAAAAACTTTGTTTTTCTTATCCACGTAGGTCGGGGAGTTTGAGGAGGTCGACGAGAGAGCTCTCTTTGTAGTAGGATTTTCCATAGTTTTCTTTTTACGAACTGTTTTTTTGTTTAGAATAACAATTGGTGAAACCGTGGCCATTACACGTTTTTAATACCTCGTTGCGACAATTAAATGGAAAGATAAGGTACGATACGTGACGCATTACGAAACTACGGCGGCGCACTAGTTATCGCTTTAGCTGTCTGAGCCCGACTGTTATATATTATTATATCTATATATATTTATATTATTAAAATATGGACTACCCAATCTTCCCATGTTACTAATCAGTCAAATTTACTAATCAAAAGACCATGTCAAATATATTTTAGATGCTTTTAAATGACAGTGTATTAAAAAAAAGTGTACTGCAAAAATGTATGTAAATCAAGCAAAAAATACAATATTGAAAAATGAAAGTATTCATAATGTCAACCTTAGCAAAGAAACTAAATCAAGTATTTAAAAAAAAAAATCAGGACTTAAATAGAAATCGGAAGACGAATTGGAAAGGCCTTCAAAAATCATTAATAGAAGCATTTTAATTAATCCAGTAGTGACACAAACTTTAACAAGTACAGATAATATTATATATCAATGTTTATACCGTGCTTGTAAATCATCATATCCGAAATTTCCAACAAATCTTACGGAAGTAATCAATGTAATGAGTGAGCGTCAAATTAAAACCTTCCAAGATGAAAATTTTACTGTTGTAGATTCAGATAACAAAATTATTTTTTTTTCAACAAAATCTAACTTAAAATTATTATGTTCAGTAGAAAAATATTTGTGGATTGTACTTTTACATACTGTGCAAAATATTTTCTTCAGCTTTTTACCATCTACATTTTTAAGAATGGACATTATGTTCCACTTGTGTACTTTTTACTACCCGATAAATGTAAAGACACGTATGCGCGATCGTTTGGTTATGTTATTGAAAAATGTTCAGAAATAAATTTATTATTCAGTTCATCGAAAATAGTTTCTGATTTTGAAGAAGCTATACATATTGGTGCAAAAACAATTTGGCCAAAAATGCAGATTGTTGGATGCCGATTTAATTTGACGCAAAATAGGTGGAAACACGTTCAAAGTCTTAGTAAATATATATTTGAATACACATACAAATATACAATAATATTATTGTTGTATTAATTATTATTATTAATTCATTTATTTTTTAGGTTTATCAAAAGAATATAAAGATGAATCAAGTGAAATAGGTAATTGGCTAAAATTGGTATTCAGATTACCATTATTAAATTCGGAAGAAGTAAGGCGATTGTTTTACGACAGAGTTGATGTCGAAAATACAAACTGACACTTACATACATATAAATAGAACAAATATTAATAAAACCAGTAAAAATAGTGATTTTAACAAAAAAAAACTAATAGTATTAAAAATTTATCTAATGATTTGAACAATAATAAAATTTCAAAGTTCACTTATTTAAATCATATGTTCAGATATTACCCGAAGACTAAAGTAGTAACATTTATATTATATTTATATTAATTAGATTATACATTTGAATTATACAATTATTATAATTTTATATATACAGCGTGTCCCACAGAGATCTGACATTCTGACAAATGAAATAACTTTTGTTCTAATCAATATTTTTAAAAAAATTCTTTTTAATATAATTATTCATAGACACGTGCGCTACATTTTTAGAATACATTTTTTATTTTTTAATACTGAAAACAAAAAACTTAAAAATTGATAAAAATTTTTTTCGAAATGTTCAATATAGCCAATTTGCAAATCTGATTTTTAGAAAAATATATATGGTAAAAACACATTTAAGTCAAATGGCTGATTTATTATAATTTTTTTAAATATCAATATTTTCGTTAAGTAAATTATGATCTAGTTTATGTTAGAAACCTTGTAATTTCAAATAATAATAATGTTTTTTAAAAATATTTTATAAGAACATTTTTAAATAAGTGCATGTTAAAATCTAATCATTTTTTTATTGTATTTATTTTAATAATATGTGATGTATAAACTATAAAATTACTATAATTTACCTAACGAAAATATTGATATTTAAAAAAATTGTAAAAAATCAGCCTTTTGACTTAAATAAGTATTTTTACCATATATATTTTTCTGAAAATCAAACTAAAAATTGGGTATATTGAATATTTCGAAAAAAAAATTTATTAATTTTAAAGTTTTTTATTTTCAGTATTAAAAAATAAAAAATGTAGCGCAAGTATTTATGGATTATATTTAAAAGAAATTTTTAAAAAATATTGATTAGACCAAAAGTTACTTCATTTGTCAGAATGTCAGATCTCTATGGGATACATATAAAATACATATACAAGGGGGGGGGGGTACCTGTGTCCGGTGGAATCAATATGTAAATATTATAAACAGTAGCCGGCAGAATCAATAATTCCCCAATATTAATACTATGCATACTATACTATGTGTACAGTTTAATATTTAAATGCTTTGTTTAAAAAGGTACAAATGAAATATTTATTTCCCTAATATTTTGCTTTGATGACCGGGATGAGCAATCAAGAATTATATGCAGTATTAAACTAATGATTATCTACTGTACAGGAAATTGTATAATTAATCAATTATTGTAACAACAAATGCAAATTTAGAAATTGTTACTGATTTAAAAAAGTTGGCAATTACTTTCATGAACGAATCTTTTCCAATTCGAATTATTTATTCAGTATGTTTTTTCCCTTTTCGGCTAAATTGTGTTAAAACAATATATAATTTTATTTACTTGCCAGACATTTACCAACATTGGTATTTCTTCTCGTTTATTTGGTATATAAAAACGTATTTATATAATGTATACAAATATATATATATATATATATATATATATTTAGTATAGAAAATGGAATTTTATTTACAGTTAATTTATTATTACCTATAGGCAAAATGTTATTTTATTTTAATCAGTTTGCCATTGAAAATAGAAAGTTGGATTATTGTAAAACCACATTTTAGTGATAGTGATTAATCGAAATTCATTTTTAAATCTATTGGAAAAATATATGTCATAGAGAAAAAGAGTAATGTGGTTGAGAGGAAAACCAAGATGAAATAATTTTATTCTACCACTTATCTCTTTAGATATGTGGTTAGAACATAACAACCATACACGCCTAAAATGCCCCAACACAAAGTCATTGCACAGAAAAGTAAATATAATAATATTGCCTCGTACTGGTACAAATAGTTAGTAATTTACTTAAATGTATTTGTTTTCTTACAAGTATTTTTAATTGTTTTTGTATAAGGCGTACATACATTTTTTTTAATAATTACAAAAAGTATAAAACTAAGTTGAAATAATTATATTGAGATGTTAGGTAAAAACAAAAAAATAAAAAAAATAAAATATTGAATAAAATGGAAGAATTAAATCAATTCATTCTAGTTTTAAATATTATAATGAACTAGAATATTTACGTGTTATCAATCATAATTTAGGTACATTTGTATAAACTTAATTTATAAGTGTTGAGATTGATAAAAATACAAAAAAGGTTAATATTTTTATACTTCGAAAACTTGATGTACACAATATATTTCTAACAGAATAATACATTAATATGGACCATTCGGTGAGATTATATTCGAACACCTGTGATCCTGTCAAACTATATTAGAATTGGTAACCACCTTCCCACCCTGTAAGGCTATATGTACGTGTTTGATGTGCCATAACTTGTTTAGCAGGTTATCAAAATGTCAAATCTCATTTTCCTGGTACCTAAAATGGAAAAACAGTGTACTGTATAATTATTAATATTAGGTAGTTAAATTTTCCCTTCAAAAAATTATTTATATTCTGAATTACACAAAACGAAAAAAATATTACTAAATTTATTGTTAACACGCATGTATCAAATAAAACACATTTACTTTAAAAATTAAAACATGGAATGAATTTTTAGAAGAGTTTCCCGAGTCAAATCATTTTAATAAATAATGTTTTCTTACTATGATAAAATAAAAAGCGATAACGATTTAAAGGTAATTTCTACCTAAACTTTTATAACAACTGGTAAAAAAATTTAAATATGAACGAAACTAAGTTAATCAGTTGGTTTATAGGTATATAATATAAATAAAAATGTCAATTCGTTTTTTTATTTTAAATCAATAAACATCAATTTACAATTAATTATTTTAATTATATTATTGTTATTTATTTCGTTTAAATAAACGGTATAAATAGTTACTTTTAAGTTAATTATGTTTACAAAGTACGTAAAAACTCATATATATATAAATATTATATTAATACAACCATAAAAAAAAAAACAAGATATTTGTAAATTATACAATTTGAACACTACAATAAATCAATCAAAAATAATTAGTTTTAGAGCAGATTTGCAACTGAATATTACAGACCAAATAAATTTTAGCGCTTTAGAGTTATAACGTGAAAATACCAGATATGGGAGTGATTATTGTACCACTCGGAGAGTCACAAGTGGAATGTTTGTCGGATAATTTGTCATAGCAATAATAGCGTCTGTGGTGCAGGTGGTGTTTTGGTATCGCACTATCACCTACAAACATAGGACGGTGGCTGATAAGAACCAGTTATGACGGGAAAACTCCAGTAAGTGGCTTCATTTTGAGAAGCATTTGCCGCAAACACAACTACAAAACGTCCAGAACAAGTTTATCACACGGTTACGGATCCTTTTCCAGAACCCTGGCTCTTGTTTCTGGACAAGGAGATCCCATTCGCGACGCTCAATTCGTTTTCGTGGCACATACTCGGGCTCAAATTCTACCAACTCGGACGAGTGATCCTTCACGGCAACTGTTGGTACCGATACCATAAAGTCCTTGCCAGAATCGGATTGCAGTTGTGCTGCCATTCTCATGTGAAGAAAATTAAACGCTGTACGAGGAAGGCCCTCTGGGTACGGCGCTATCTTCCTCCTAACCATTTCCGGGGAATCCTGTGGACCTTCAGGCGTGACCGGGGTGGTGGCTTTGAGCCGTGGTTCGTCCAAGCTGCTACACGGTTTGAATGGTGATATTTCTAATTCTACGGTGACGTGGTTGTCAACCGGCGAATCAACCGTATTGATAATACTGCAGTGATTTTCTTTTACCACGGTTATCACAGTGGTTTCCTCTGGCATAATACTTACATGCTATATTGGATATAGTACAGAGAATTACAACTGTTAATAATTTTTGAAAATCAATGTACAAAAACAATACATTTTTTTTTCAATGTCAATAACTTCTTGTCTGGCGATCGAGTTCTAAATAGTTATAATATGTGATGCGTGATTTAAATTAATATAATTTTAGAAAATATACTACTTTTACATTTTAATGATTACCTATAATTATCTATAATTACATATTTACTTAGATAAAAAGCCTCATAATTAATATTACCTTAGTGAAAATTCAAAATCTACACGTAATATTGTGAGATCCTAAGTTCAGGGGCTCAGCACACTCCCTTATTTTACCCTATGAGCTATGATAATTGATAGCTACACCAACGAATAACAATTATATCTTACAGACTTAACTACCTGCAAGTCTTCCATGGAGGCCAATGGTTGTAGCGTGTTGGCAAGCTGTGGTTCGTCCATGAAACTGCAGAATGGTTCACACGGTATTTCAAGTACAGTGGTGAGGGGGTCGACTTGTGAATCAAACATCTCGACCACGCTTTGAAAGTCGGTGACCACTGTACCATCTATCTCAACAGTGTCCTCTGTTTGAATACTGGACTGCTTGTGGTATAGAAGAACAAAGAAATAATATGCTTTTAATGATATTTATGACAAGCAGTTTACAGAAATATTAATCTAATAATTACCGATTCCGTCTCGAAAACTTGTAACAGCGGGGTGTTTATCTCAGATGGAATTAAAAGATCATTGATGATAGTTTCCATCGCCAATTCTGTCTGGTCAACAGTGGAGCAGGAAGCTAAATTGTCTCTCCACATATCTCTAAATATGTTTGACATTATATTTTATGATTTCGCGTGATTAAAGTACAGGAATAACCTTTGAAGATTTCTGAAAATAAGTTTACAAGGAAATATTCAAACGTTAATGCGTATTTGTACGAATGTTAAATACACAATGTTTTTTTCTTTTAAGTTTAACAGTTTGTTTCTATATAAACAAACTAATATTATTGTTATTTTTTGTATTGATTATTTTAGCCAGTTAATTACAAATAAAAATTAACCTTATTTATAAAAAATAATCACGATAAATTCTTTAAAATTTAAATATCTATACTCGCATATTTTTTTTTTTTTGACACGCCATCATTTTCAAAACAGTTTCGGCTAAATTTAACTCCTTTTAATGTTTTTTTTTTCTTTATGACTTGGTAACAATTAGTTCAACACACTAGTCACCGCAGTCAAGCCCGTCAAGTGATATTGTCGTTCATGATGTCGCACCCCCATTGTCACCATCTAAGCTGACGTTGTCATATTTATACCTAAATAACCATATTTTGGGTCCAAATATAAAATTATCATTTCGTTAGACCTTAGACATTATATGTGATAATCAATAATAATAATAATATATTTCCAATGTATGTAGCGTCTGATAAAATATTTTTTTAAATAATTTCACAATTCTTTTTAAGTATGTTAAATTTTTTAAATGTTCTTAGTATAAGACTTACTAAATAAATTTGATTTTAAATTTAAACGGTAAAACTTACTTGACTCCAGTAGTGCAATACTAGATAAATAGCCATCGTTATAGAACTTTTAATTCTAGCACGTCAAAAATAGTTGTTTTACAAACATTTAAAAATTGTTCGTACGAACTTAGAAATTCATCCATCTTAACTTTTTTTATTTTTTTAAACATACTCATTTTAGTAACTCTCTTAAATGCTAACTCAACGGAGAACAAACAAAATTTTAAAAGCCAGTAATAACATAAATTTATGAAATAGATATCTTTATCTATATTACTGATATGAAATATGTTGTATTCATTGTTCAATCACTTCTGTGTTATAGTTATAAAATACATAGTTTGATATCAATTTGAAAAAAACAATACTTCATATATATTATTATGCTATAAGTTTTAGGTATACTTAAAAAAAAAATGCGTTGTATAATTTGTTATTGTACAGATGTCTCGTATATGGTATATATGTATAGTGTATACGTAACTAGAATTCAGAACTTAAAGCTAGATTAAGGAGTTAGAGGTCTATTCACACACTTTTTTTTAGTTTTAAATTTTTTGTATGCTTTTTCCATTTAAGATTTTTCCTTAAAGATAAATAATTACATACCATCTATGGATATTAAAAAAAGGTAGAATAGGTAAGTTTTTTTAATTAAACTAATAAATTGACTAGTGACACGAAAAATTACCTATATCAGACTGATATTACGATTTTTTTTTTATAAACAAGTACATAGAGAAACTGAGTCCTGTATTGTCAATCTAATTGAAGAACATAGGCCCAAAGCCTATTATTCATAGTACCCATCCGACTTTCCATTTATGGTTATATACTTTAATTAATGAGTAAATATTCTTATATGATACAATTTTTGTGATGTATAATTTACATTTTATATCAAAGCTAACTTGTGTTTAAATAGATCGATTAATGGACATAAATTTAACACTAAATTATCAAAGACGATGAACACATTAGTTATCAATAATTTTACTAGGGTATGAATAAATTTCCCTGAGCAAGTTTTTGCAGGATTTGGGTAAGGTTATAACTAATAAAAAATATTAACACTTACCACAGCTCAAAATTAATTAGTAAAAATTTAATGAACATTTTACATATTTTAAACTAACTACCTATTCTAGATTAAAACGTATTTTATGTTAGTTATATTATTTGACAACACATTAATATTATGCGCACATTTTTAAAAATTAATTTGTTTTTATACTTAATTTTGAATATAATATGTCAATTTTTAATAAATATCTTATGATATAAAATTTTATTAACACGACATAAAAATTATATGTTCATATAAAAAACAATGTTTGATTTGCCAATTCTGGTTAATAAAAATTTCATAGCCCTGCTTAGTACTTATGAAAAATAGTAAATCAATAATTTAACCTAATTATTTGAATATAAAGTAAGGTGATCACCAATGTTTTTATTAACAAATTTTACAAATGTAAAAGAATAATTGTTAAGCCAATAATTCTTCTTTATCAATAAATATAATAATTGATACACCGTACAATAAGAATCAGTAACCATTGCTTATTCTTTTTTTTTACCAAAGAAGGTGCTGTTTTTGTATATTCATTCGATTTCTCAGAGAAATTTTCTTATTTTCTTGTAATTTAAAAACGCGAAACCGTAGATACTTTAAATGTACAAACAATTATCGTGTTATAATTTTCTGTGCTTGATAAAATTTTCAGAATATTTTGACTAGTTTCAAGCTTTTTACAGACATTTGAAACTAATAGTTCTAGTATTTCTTCTATTAATTTCAATGATAATGTATTTAATTGAATGTTTGCAAATTAATTTGTAGTTAACACAGTGACGGTCACACCACTTAATCATGATTTTTAAGTCAAAAGATACCATGGACGCCATAGCATTAGCCAATTCAAAATGAAACTTAATTAACAAAATGTTTATAATGGTGAGCAGCTATGACTATCAACGTGTTAAAAATGTATATTTTTAAATTTTAGGATTTTAAATTTGAAAAAAAAAGGTTCAATGTATGTATTTTTTCATACTGCAACTAAAACTCTAAAACTCAATTTCTGTAGATATTTTAAGTTTATATTTGGACAAAAGTGTAGTTGATAATGTGTGTGTAAATAATTTTAGTTGCTTTGATGTTGTTTAAAAATATTATTTCTTGGCGTTTTATATTTTTAAAATCTATGATCACATTTTATACAGGTAATCAACAAGATTTTTGAACGCATTTTTTTCGGAAAAATTTAACCTACTGTTATTCAAGTGTCTAATAGTAAAATAAATTAATTTAATCACAATAATATCATAAATTAATAATGTTAGTAGTATTATAAATTGACAGCCATATTATAGATCTTAGGAATCGATTTTCAAATGTAATAATTGTATATCATTACAATGACTTCTCTAGGCACCTAAAATAATATTACCTATGTATTGTAATTTTAAATTAAAATTGAAAAACAACGATTTCAGTTACTATATTTTAGATTATGTTGCAAAAAATATTAATTTTTGAGAACTGAAAGTTTTAGCCATTGCGCAATCACTATTTTCTATATTAAGACGATTCAATTTTAAAAATATTTAGACTAAGTTTAAGCTATTTAATATTTATACCATATGTTGTTTGTGTATTCATTCCTTTTTAATTGATACACGACAATACGACATTCACTTATAAGTTCAAAACAATGCATTTTATATGATAAAATAGTATAGTAATTATACATAATTATTTTATTTTAGTTTATATAATATTGTGCTATGGTGTTGCGAAAATGAATCCAACCGTCACCATCAACTGGATTTGTCATCCGCAGTGATGCATCTCCATTCACGGCGAGTTGTATAGGCAATTTAGCTACATCAATGTCGTGAATACAGTTATTGATATATTTTATTGTAGGTAATTGATTATAAATTATTTTTAAATAATATTATTATTTACTTGCTGTTACATGCTAAAGATTTCTATTTTTCATAAATAGATTTGTAACAAAAGATATTCTTATAACACATATTTACTTGGTTAATAGTAATAATTTTATAATATATTAATATTTTATTAAATAATATTCAACCTTATGTATAAACAAAAAAATATTAATTTATATTCGTGAGCTGAAAATAAAATTATTATAAGCTGTATTTTGAATACCTGGGTAAAGGGATTAAAAAAATATACTATAAGCTCCTTCTAAACCTCAAGCAATCTATTGGTTAAACTTTTTATTTGAAACGGTTCAATAGTCTATATTAATTTCGGATAATCCAACGCGAATTAAAAATAAAGTGACAAAATATCAAAATAATTAGTTGAAATAATTGTATTTATTCATAATGATAATTATAATGTATATAACTTGCAGTGGTAAAAATGTTTAAAAATATAAAATTTTAAAAATGTCTTTCGGGTATTGCCGCATTTTTCAATTTTCCAATGTTTTTATTCGTGAAAAGATCATTATGGATATAATGAACATAAAAACTCAAGGAAGTGGATGTTACTCTATTGCATAATAAAGTAAAATTGGGTCACTGAAATGGATGTTATTAAATTTGAATTCAATGATATAATATAATTGTATAAAGAAAAAAATTCCGATCGTAGATGATTTGTAGTCTAGGATATTTTAAATTTTTAACTAAATAATTTATAAATGTTGAAAAATTTGAACTTTAAACAGTCATATAAAACAAAAAAACACGTGCCAATGCATTATTTTTAAAAAATTTTAATTTTTAATTATTTATATCAAATTATGTGGAATCTTATATCAAATTTTCATGATTTTTGACTCAACAAATAAAATTTTATTGACATTTATAGAATAAAATTAAAAAAAAATTATAAATAATTTAAAAAGAGTTGAAATATTTTGAAAATTTCATTACGTATATGAAACGATAGAAAATACATTTGATAACAATTTCAAGTAGCTACGATCAATAGTTTTTAATTATCAATAAAATAAGAGAATCGTTGTATAAGAAATCGAGTGAACTCCAACGTTTTAATAATTAGAACTCCATAATATACTTATGAAAATCAGACTTTCCTAGAATTATATTATTGATCACGGAGTGCTTATCATCCCTGTGGCGAGACGTAGTTCGTTCAAGCCATTGCATGGCTCTGACGGTATTTCCAATACCTTAGTGATGACGTCTCGACTGCTAAAATTCAATCGACTGTGGTGGCCACGGAGCGATTGCTCTTAACCACGATGCCGTTCACAAAATGAGAATCGTCTGATAATGACATTATAATGCTTAGTTATTCGTTTAAGAGAGTACAATATTAATAAACTGCTTGTAATCATTTGTGACAAGCAGTTTCCAAAATCGATCTGCTGCATGGCTAGGATTGCAATACCGTGTTGACGTGATCTACCGCGGTGCGCCCTCAAAATATCCCGTGCATCCAAATATCTCTCGTTCAAAATGTCCCACGTTACAAATATTCCTGTTACAAATATCCTACGTTGAAAATATCTTATATAAAAACTATTCCCAATAATATTATCCCTTAATTCATAATTTTATTTTTTGTTTTTTTTTTTTTTAAATAATTTTATAAATTTTTATCGTTTTTGGCAATGTATATTTCAACTTTTAACGTATATTATCGTATTATATTAAAATTAAGATTATTTTTAAAATTAAATATACATAAAAAATATTTTTTTAAATTGAAAATTATACTTTAATAAATTATACACGACATACATAATAAAGATTTTTTTTTAAATGAAAAACTACACGCAATACCTTTAAAATACTTAAGTATAGTAAATATGTTCATACTTAAGAACCACTTCTTTTAATTGTCTGTCCATTTTCTCGTAAACATTTTTTTTTTTTTTAACGGGTAGCTCATCAGATATGTATTTTTAAATTTTTGCTTAAAGGCCTACATTGCATTATATTTGTAAGTTCTAATAGTACCTAATTATGTGGCATAATAAAATGATTGTGAAAATGAGATAATCATAAATAACTATTATATTGAATTTTAAATAAATAGTTGGGTATCCCTGGTTAGTTAACCTAGGATATTTTCAACGTAGGATATTCGTAACAGGGATATTTTTAACATGGAACATTTTGAAAGAGGGATATTTAAATGGACAGGATATATTGAGGGAGAACCGTCGACCGCCTGCAAATCAACTGAGTCAACTAAGGAACAATATTTGGACGTGAAGTGTCACGTCACCATCATAGACCGGCATAATAATACTTGGCTGTGCTCGTATAGGAATATACTGAAATATTAAAAAATAATATATATTGTGATGAAATGTATACAGAAATAATAAAATAAGAATTCAATAATATTAGTAGTAACCAAACCATAATCGGATTCGAAAAAACCGTTTTCGGTTTCATGTAATTTATATTAGTAATGCTTAATTAAGTGTATTTATGTTCATAATTATGTTTATTAGGTATTTTTCCTATACTGTACGTCTAACACTGCAATAAATAAATCGAAAATAATAATTAGTTTTAGAGCAGATTTTCTACTAAATATCATAGAGCAAATACATTTTAGCGCTTAAGTGTTAAAACGTGAAAGTAGTGGATATGAAAGTGAATTATTGTTTCATTTGGAGAATCACACGTGGAATAGTTACCTGGTAATTTGTCATAGCAATATACAAAACAAAAAAAGCGAGGAAAAGTTATAAATACCAAGCAAAGTTTATGTGTGTTATACTGTTATGCCACTTTAGTATGCAAAGACTAAATAAATACCGACAGAAGTATTTCTGTTATGATAAAATATGACAGACAAGGATATATTCTGAACTGGTTTATTGTGGCGCCGTTCTAGCGTTCGTATGTTATACACTTGGAGTGCTAGTGTCTTCAACAATATTAAGTAGGTTGTCGGTAAGGACCAGTCATGATAGGAAAACACGGGCAAGTGGTTCATTATGAGCAGCGTTTTACACAGACACAACAACAAATCGTCCATTATAAGTTTTTCAAACGGTTACGGATCCTTTTCCAAAGCCATGCTGTGGTTTTTGGACAAGGAGATCCCACTCGCTATGCTCGATCCGTTTTCGTGGCACACACTCAGGCTCAAATTCTTTACGTCAACTGCTGGTACCGACACCGTAATATATTCACCAGATTCTGGTTGCATTGTTGTGTTGCCATTATTATGCGAAGAAAATGAAACGACTTACGTGAAGACCATTGGGTACAGCGCTATTTTCCTTCCTGCAACTATTGCTAGAGAGTCACCATCTCGGGATCAAGCCGTGGTTCTTCTAAGGTAATGTAGTGATTCAGTGACGGTTTGGACGATGATATTCCTAATTCTGCGGCGACGTTGTTGCCAACCGGCGAATCAACCGTCTGGAGATATTTCAATGATTGTCTTTGACCACGGTGCCATTTATCAAAAAAGGGTTCCCTGTCTGAATATTGGATTTCTTGCAGCATTGGATAACACAGAAATAGTAAACTTTTAATGATATTTATGATAAACAGTGTGTAGAAATATTAATCTAATCATTACTGATTTCGTCTCTAAGATTCGTAACAGTGGGATGTTAATATCAGATGGAACAAAGAGATCCGTGATAATACTCTCCATCGGAAATTCTATCTGGTCCTCATTTGAGAAGGCGTCTGTGTGACGCACCCCTATCGGCACTAACTAGGCTGATGTTGTCATATATTTTATTCCTAAATAAATTTTGTGCACTTTTGGATATTAAAAAATATTTGAGTTAGGTATTCATATTAACGCTTTGATGTCATTATGTCATATTATATTTGGTTAAAATATGTGAAATATATTAATTTCAATTATAATACTAGTTTTATTAGTTTTACAGTAAAAATGATGATTTTTAGCATTTTTTGGACGAATGTCTGACAATGATTTGCCTGAAATACAATATATATAATATACGTACTCGTAGTCATTAAAGTTCACGTTTAATTTATCATCATATTATCTGAAAAATTGACTAATTTTATCGTTGATATCCCACCAAACTCTGCACACTATAAATTATCTCAGTAAATACAATTCCATGCTAACGTACTAGATACCACGTAGTCGTGTGACAAGTGTAAAAATCGATAAGTGTTACGTCGTGTTGGGTAGCTCGTAATGAATAAATGTTGGAAAACTCAAAAGGGATTTCGTACTTCATCGCGTGAATAGCATTCTATCACAGCAATGACGATAATTGACGTTTATAGGGTATAATATTAATTTATATTACTCGGAAAAAGGACATATACTATTACTCGTATAAGATTGGATGTCACCTTCAAAATTGTAATCCAAATTTCAACGAAATTTCCTTTTTTTTTTTAACTCGAATAAGATTTTTGTTGCGATTAATTTTACAGTTCTGCCCCTTTTAATTTTTCTATTTATTGCAATTATTTTTAAAATATTTAAGAATAATATTACATTAATAATGTGCAGTGTTTTATATAAATAGTATAATAAATAAATAAAATCAAACACAATATTTACAGCTGCATCACATTTTGCCACAAAAATTATTGTTTTTGTATATTCACATGTCATTGGTTAGATTGATTAAAAAATTAGTTATTTCGTTAGTAACTACTCATTTTTAAATGCTAATATAATTATATAGATATGTTTAAAATATATATAATATAGTATTTGTAGGTTAAAGAACAAAATTAATATCTTGTAACTAATAAAAACTATTGACACGTTCACGTGTGCACATAATATATTACGCTGTAATTTTGACATCACCTTTTATTAACTCTTAAATATCAATCAAATAATATAAACAATTTAAATAATTTAAAAATTAAACAAATTAAAAGAATGAACACAAATATAGATAATTATTTTAATACTATAAAATATAAAATTATTCATAACTTTAGCTTATCATTTTGCAATGTTGTCATATTGTCTATCTATTCAAATATCTTTGTACTTGTTTAAGTAGGTGTAAGTTATATTTTCCCTCTACAAAATTTAAAATGTTTTATTTTTATTATAATTTGGATATAAAATATGTTACTTTTCTCTTTTACCCAAAATGTTCTCTTTTACATTATTTGATTCATAATAATAAGTACTTATATTTTTTCCGTCGTCTCACTGGTTTCAATACCTATGTAGATTATCTTATAGGGTTTCTCCTAGTTGAAGGAAGATAAAAAATAATTTGATAAATATAACATATTAATATTTTTCTCTGATTATATATAACTCAATTAATATTATCTGATTCTTGACTAAATCTTAAAAACTACTTTCGTGTATAAAAACATTTAAAAAAAATGGAAGGTTGTTTTTGTAAAAACACTGATTGTTTTTTTTACTACAAGGACACGTGAATTGGTTTTTACTATACAATCTTAGTACTTAATTTATAACTATTGATTTTAATTTCTGATCAATCCTTAACCATACTAGTATAATCATATACTGTATATGTTTAACGATTTCATATTATCTGTTCAATATCTTACTTATTCAACTGTTAGTGTACATAATGATCATTAAAATAAGTATAGCCATTATCATTTGAAATTTATTCACATTTTATAATATTTAAATGTATTTGCTTTACATATTTTAACAAAAATATACACACGTTTTTATCTGTTTCGTGAAATCATCATAATTTATCGTGTAATATATTACTTGTAGTGTATATATATTAATAAAAATGCAGGGGAAAAATACAAAATTTATTATACCGTACAGTGTACACAGTATTATAGCCTATGTACACTGTCTATTCAGTGGTGCATTATTTTAACTAGTTCGACATATTTTATTTAATGGTTATTCATCAGTATACTCCGTTATATATATATAGATACTGATAAATGCTCGAAACATGATATTTATTGGTAATAGGTTACTGAACAGTTAGCAACGTTCGTTGGTCATTAATGTATTATATTTCTACAGCAACCTGTCATTAATATTTATTACGAGTAAATGGATCAAGTAAACATTTTGAAAAAAAAAAAAAATGAATAGAACTTCATTACAAATGAAAAATTCAACAATATATAACGTTATTTTCAACATTTGTATACAGAATTTTACCAAACATGCAGGCTGCATGATGCAGCAGTATTAGAATTTTAAAACTATAGAAAAAAGATTTGTGTTCTATCGATTACGTAAATGATGCATAAAATAAAAAATAAATATAGGTATATACATAGGTTATTAAGGTTAATATAATAATAATTAAACATCTAATCAAATAAATTATTTTTAGTTACATTAAAAAAAACAGTATTAATGAAATATTATTAACATACCTATACAATATATATATATATTTTTTTTTTTTTTGGATCAAATCTCTTCAACAGCAATATGGTTATTAGCGTAAAATGTGTTCATATTTTTTAATTGAAAATTTTTTTTCAAACTAATTTGTAAAGGTTAATTTATTTAAAAATGTATAAGGTACCTATATAACATTGTTGTTAATTTCTGCTTGAGGTTTTAGAATTTCAAAGATGTGTTCTAGTTAATTACTTTTTTTCTTGTGTTTTCATATTTTTCCGTTAAAATAAGCTTGATTGTGATTGGGATTCCGCATGTGGTACATATGGAGGGGCTTCTTTGGTCATTAACAATCTATGTGTTAGCTTTATTTCTTAATCTGTTTAAGACTGATACGTTTTTCCTGTTTGGAATGTTTTAGAACCACTATTTGTAAGTTGTTTTTTTATTTCACTGAGTTTTTAACTTTGTTTTTCCTATAATTGTTGCCATTATAATACCTATGTTCGTATTTTTTTATTTTTTTATATTTATGCATGATTGTGTTTATATTTTTCCTGATTTATTTGGACATTTTGCTTGAATGTTTTGTCTGCAATTTCGTTACATTATTTGTTGGTACATCCTGGTATCCATATCAGAGTATTTTTTTCGTTTTGTGCATTAATCGAATTTTATATTTTTACCATTATTTATTTATTGAGGATTTAATCGATTTTGGAGACTTGATAGTGCACTTAGTGAGTGAGTAAGTGAGGATTAGCCAGTGTTATTCGTCTAATTGTCTTGGTTTAATACAGTGTATACTTAATTGCTTCTTGGATTGCAGTGATTTTGGTGGTATAAATAGAAGAGTGGTCGAATCTACTATTATTATTGCGGTATTACTGTTGGGACGACAAGGTCAATTTCTACATCGAATTTGATGCGTTGGTGTATTATTCTGTTTAGCTATTGTATTTTTCTATGTTTTCATTTAATTTGTATGTTAGTTCATTTGTTTCTCTTTTTTAAATGTGTCCAAGGTAAATTTTTGTAGTATTCAATTTTTATTTAGTCGTTTGGATTAATTTAATATTTCATTACTCATTGATTTATGTGATCAATTTGATTTGAATCTGCATCAAACCGTGTAGCTCAAGCGACGTATGTAACGAATGTGATATTCTTCGAATATATGATATTGATATCAATCATAACCTCGTGAAATGCTGGCCCACTAGGTACTTTTGACTTCACACATAATCAAACTTTAAAATTTAAATACGTGTAACTAATAAACTTTAAACAGTAGTCCAAAATGGTACATTATACATCGAAATGTGTAGAAATATGAAATTAAAAACATAAAATGTCATCCAAAAAAGTAAAAACTCTATAAATTGGTATGGATTATTTTATAATACCTTAATAATTACGATAAATTATATAAAAAAAATATTTTCTTGAAACAATGAGTATGTCTTACGTTTAACAATCACAAGGTATGTATGATTATAGAATATAATAGAAACGACAGTCAAACAGTTGATCGATTTGTTTTAATTTTGCCGGAGGTTCGGCATGAAGTTGGCAGTGGAGGCTCGACATGATGTTTTAGCCGTATTGTAATTTAAAATTTGTAGCATGTTCTGACTATTATCACTTTTTTCTGTGATATTGATAATTTAAATTTTTTTAAATTAAGCAATAGATTAAGCATTGCGTATCGCAACATCATACCGGTCATCCGCTGCCAACATCATGCCGAGCCTCCAGCTCAAGGCCAACAGAAATATTTTTCGGTGATCAATGGGATTTTGATAGCTGTTGCTTCTATTATACCTATTCTATGGTATGATATTGGACTACATATTTGTATAATGAATATAATATAATTACATAAGATAATTAATTATTTGTGAAGGTATCCTACTTTTAATATCAAAACCAATTGCAGAACTAATTATGGGAATAAATAATCACTTTGGCTTCTTAGCAGGGTTCTGTTGGTCCCGAGAAATGAGTCCAAACTAAATTATATAAGTTAAATTTTTGTTGACATTAACATTTATATTTTTTTTATGGTGTTATCATTCTACGAAAATATGAAATGTAATTGCATTATTTGCTGTTATATATTATTTTATTTATATTATTCCGTAATTGATACATCATATACGTCGAAGGGACTGCGCAGAATCCACGAGTGCCAACGCCACCGTAGCCTCTGTCACTGCAGTAGATGAGCCTTAAACATTAACCAAAAAGTTTTGAATAATGTGTGTGGTTTACGTAAAACGGACCAAAAGGATCATGAAATGTTAAAATACTGCATACTTATGATTAAAAAATCATTTTTTTTATTGAATTTAATACCTAATAATACTAATATCATGTATCAACGTCACCGAGGGTTGCGCAACCCACGAGTGATAATAATATAAAAACACCGTGGCCTTGAACATTACATGATATATTATAGTTATTGGGATAATGACGAGTGCGACTATACAAACTGATCACCCTGTACATATTTAATAATATTATAATACCTACTACGACATAATATCGATATAAATATTATAATTCCTAACTGATATACGAAACTGGCATATTTTTTATGCAATACAATAATAATAATAAATAATAGTAATAATATCGTGTACACGTCGAGGGGGTTGCGCAGAATCCGCGAATGCCAACGCCGCCGCTGCAGATAGACCTTCTGTACATTGCAGGGCCATGCAAGAGTGTGCGTGCAATGCGAGCGGATCGGAGCGACGGCAGTCGGTACGCGGACACTAGACACGTTGCGCGTTCGATCCACCACCGGCCACCAGACATCGTGTCGCAGGATCGAAACGATAAATTATTATCGTCGCGTTCATAATACATGCACGGCCGTTGTCGCGTCTGGTTAGTATAATGTTATGATATGAATATTATTATGATTTGTGCGACGAATTCGCGTCTAACGATGATAATAATTATAACAATAATTATGATATCATAATAAATTATTATAATAAGCAATAATATTGTTATTATCATATACATAGGTAGTCAATGACTTACGATTATTGTCAACGCGTATCATCTTAATATGCGATATACCTTAGGAATAAAGCAGCAGATAGCCCACTTCCCCCACCCACAATCAGATATTATAACCATATAAAATCAATCATGTTTTAAATAAAATTAATGTTTTAATTGCGGTCAACTGTCGTGGTCTACGAACACGCGTATTGTTCGCAACGTCTATTAATGCACATAATTCACTTTTGCATTTATGCAATAATATACTTAATGCACTTATAGTAAATATGTAGTTATCTTATGTTTTAATTATCTTTGTCTCTCCCTCTTTTTCATTATCTATCGTACTTGCTAGACATATCAGTGTATATTGCTTTTACTATTTTTTATTTCTTCCTCCTTCTCTTTTTTTATTTTAACAATATAATACAACAAGTATCTATATGCATGTTCGTTTTGACAATGAAATTATTTAAATCTACCGTTTTGGCGTGCAAATCATGTGACAACAGCGATGCTGCAGAACTACTGTCATTCGTTCCATCACCGAACGTCATGCCATGGCCAGGGTTGCACGTATACAATTTTAAAATTGAATACCTGTCGGTGAGTGTTTCTGTGATGTTTTTCGTTTATTTTTTTGGTATAGGCTTACATAGAATATTACATAATATTGTGTATTGCATATCGTCGAATAATATTCAAGTCTACCACATATCGTTCACGATTTTTATATTTTAACTTTGATCTGAAACAAAAAAAAAATTGTCTCAAGGTATACTTCCTATTTGAAACGTTTTACACGTTGAACCTTTTACGAGCAGAATACAAATTGAACAGGTAATAGAAAAATATCCATACTTTTTACAACGTGGATAAATCCGTTACCAATCTCATTATTTCAAATTAGTAAACCCTAGAGAGAGTTTTATAACAATATATATATTATTTAATGTATATATTAACTGAATAGTAGGTAAAAGCTATATTAAAGCTTTTTTAGCAGTGAATATTTTTAATAATTTATCTTAGAGCTCTGTCCTAAATTACGTATATACATTTTCAGCATAAATATAAATTACAAATTAATATATCTCAAAACTATTTAAAAAATAAAATAATAATAATAGTAATAAAAACATTTTTACATAAACAGTATAGTTTTGTATTGAATTAAACTAATATCCATTTTTATTTTTATTCATAATAAATAACCTATAGGTAAGTATACCCACTAAAAATTATCAAATTCAAAAAAATACAAAAAGTCAAAAGCCCTAAGTTGCCTAAACGGATTCAATAGCAAATAATTGTATTGCAATATAATATTTTATTACAATAAAATAAATAATAAATTGAACATTATATATTAAACATATATAATTCATATTTTCTAAAATATTTATTTTAGATTTATATATTTATTTTAGATTTTTCGGTTTCAGTAAGAAATACTCATCAAGTTTCTCACCTTGTATAAAATTTCCAAGCTCCAACAGTTCAACAAAATAAAAAATGTTTAACTGCAATATTGATAACAAATTTTTATGATATTGATGAACCTAATTTTTTATACTTATGTGGGATCTTTCATTATATTTTCAATTTTTAATCGAGATTAACATTTTAATCAATTCCGAAAAAAATTAAATGTCAATAAACAGCTTAGAAAAGTCAAAAAAAGAATAAAAAATACCATAAAAGTGTGTGAAATATAAAAACAGTCATTTAATTTAAAGTATTCAAAGTAATTTGTTTTTGAATATTTCATCAAAATAACAAAATCGATTTTGTTGGAAGTGATTTTGTGTGAAAATTCTCGTTTCTCTATTTTCCCAAAGTTAAGGAATTAAAAAGTTTTTCCAGTATAAAAAGAAATTTTTCAAACACAAATCTAAAATATTATAAATTTATTATAATTGTAATATCAATTATCAATGCATTCACTCAGGATCTAAAAGAGTAAATACAAACAATAAAGCAGGCAACATATACTCATTTAACTTTATGCATTCGATAATATCAAAAATAAATAGTTTGATTTGAAAAGTGATATTAGTTGTACCTATTCATCATTTTAAAGTATGGAAAAACTATCTGTTTATAACATGGTTAAAATACTTTTTAAAAATTGTCAAATAAATTATCAAGATATTCTTTTGGTTTATTTAATTTCATTGAGAAGGTGAAAAACAGTATAATTACATTATAATTTAATATAAGAAAGCTGTTTCTCGACCATTATTATTTCATAACGATTTCCCTAGAGACATGGAAATTCCTGAACGAAATTCATTTGCAAAGACCTCACAGGACTCATAACAGGCAAAAAATTGTCGGTCAATTTTTGTTCAACAATAATGACACAAAAAACTCAAGTACGATTTTCTTAACTGTGTTTTTCTCAAAAATTCATATGCAAATTACATCACCTTAAGTCAGAGAGGTTTTCATGATAATGAATTTAGCGATAGTTTTATTTTTACTTATTACAGTGTCGTTGAACCTCTACTAGAAAAAACTCTTCGAGCAAAAAAATGTATAAAAGATTTTTAAAAATTAATTTGTGTAAGTCATACATTTACATATTATACATTTTTTCGCGTCATAATTCCTGGAATCAGCTAATTATATGACTTAACTGTCACAACTCAAGACACTATTTTACATTTCTGATAATTTGTACTGTCCTCTTTATATTGTGTTGTTCAAAAAGTCAATTTTTAACATTTTTAAGCTCAAAGCTATATTCAATTATAAGTGTAAACACTGTTCGAGAAATTCTTCTTATACATTTTCAAAACTATAAGCTTAGAGTTTACTACTATAGCTATGACTATTTAAAGTTTAGACAAGATGGTAGAGTGGTGAAGAAGTAATTTTATCTCTAAGCACATTTTATATTTCTTCGTTTTCATGTCAAAAGTTTAAATGGTTTTAACTACCTACCAAAACTATTTGGTTAACATACATGAAAGTTTTCAAAAACTGTCCAGTATCTAATTTAAATTCAAAATTAAATTCTGGGATTTTGATATAAATTAAGAACTAAATTAATAATTTTTTTTTTTATATTCAACTGGGTATATAAAATAATTACTTAAAAACTTAATAAACGCGACTAGAAATGTTTATAGAGGATATTAGTTTTGTATATTTCCTATTAGCCTATAGATTCATCATGAAGTTTTAAAATAGTTAAACGTTAATTTGTCAATTGTTGATTAACTCTTTTAAAGTTAATTGATTAATGTATATTTGTATCTAAAATCATTGTTTTTCAATGACATATAATATGATAACTGATTAAAATACATTTTCAACATATATTTTGAAAACATTTTAAAGTTTATCGTATGGAATGTGGGCTGAAAATAAGTATAAAATAAGCGATCACGTATCAAAGCTTTTTTGATACGTGAACAATACAATGTAAACTTGGCACCATCTATGTTCTTTGTAGTTTTTTTAACGCCCAGTTTCTATATAAAAAAAATAGTCATTTATACATATGAAGTTTGAAATAAAAATCATGAAAGCATAAACTTTTGATCTTACTTTATTAAATTGTGATACAATAATGTTTGTAGTTCGATGTTGAGACATCTAAAATATAATCTATTCAATTATTTATTTTTCAAACACTAATAATGATTTATTTTTTGTAGAAAAAATATTTAATTAATAAATTATCATTAGGTAATATTTAAAAAATATTTTATTAAATTGTATAAATTATTATTTATTAAATTTTATTAATTTTTTGTAGTATGATCAAATCTATAAACATAATATTATTATAGGTAGGTAACTGTAAAAATGTAAATAACTATACTAGTAATGTACATGATTAGAGCATTTTTTTAATTATAGATAATTTGTTTTTTAGATATTATTTACATTGCATTAGTTTTTTTTCAATGCAGCTTTGGTAAAACTAATAATTAGTGTTTGGTTGAATTTTAAAATGAAAAAAAATTAATAGTTCCTCACAGTTTCTTCATATATTATGTATTTACGCACAATAAATTATTGCCGTCACTTCTGTAATGCTATCGGGAACATGTAAATAAACATGTAAACATGACAACATTCAGTTTTAAAATTGGATAGATATGTTGTAAATCAGAGTTTTAATCGTATTAATTTTTTTTTTTACTATGGGTTAATACTATTATAATATTTTAAAACCCAAGAGGTTCACTAACGGTGAAATATCGGAAGTGTTATACAGGTAGACGAGACATTTGTGTCAATAGTGAATATTTGAATGAATAAATAAAAAGTTAGTTGAAAGGATTCGAAATTAAATTATTACTGTGTCAAGTCTCCATAAAAAAGTTTTATCGTGCGGACAAACTTTTATGATCAAATTTTCCAATTACTGTGCCTTAAACTTTAGTGTAATGCAGATGAATCCATATGCATTTTCGAAAGTTATGATAATACCAGTCAAAGGATGAAATGAAAAAAAGTGGGTAAGTAGGTATCGCTCTGCTGTACATTAGGGGGTGGGGTGGACCTCTGACTAGGGTAGGTTAAATTTGATAATAATTATATAATTATAATAATATATTATTAATTATTTATTATTAATTATTATAATATTATAATAATTTGATAAAAATGATAGGTATCATTGTATACGAAAAACGATTCTGAACGGAGATGATTTGTCAGTCTAGGATATATTATATTTAAATATTGTCATATATTCTATTTTGAAACAAATATCTTATTTTTCAATTAGGACGCATTTTGCATAAGGCATGGTTATAATGCCTATAATGACCCTTCAAATTTTCTCTATAGCTAATTGAAGCAAAACTTATGGAAAACTTAGTGTTGAATTTTTTAACCTTAGATATAAATACAATCAATTTTATGAATTTTGAACTACAAAATAATTTGCAAATATTCATGGCTTTGACGAAAAATCATGCCTATGTATTCTTATAATTTTTTAATCACTATAAGAATAACTTATGAGGAACTTTGTATTAAATTTTCAAGTATTTTGGTTGGGCCAAAACAATTTTATCGACACTTCAAAAAAAATTTCAGAAAAATTGAAAATTTTAATTGCTTATAAATATCTCAAAAAAGGTCAAAATATTTTTAAAATTAAATCATGTAAATAAAATGTCAATCTAAGTAACTGGTAAAATTTTCAAGTATCAACGATTTATACTTTTTGAATAATAATAAATATTTAAAATCGTTTGAGGATAAATCGTTATCGTTACGCTGTTTCGTAAAAATTTAAAATTCAAATGCACTTAAAATTTTTCCTATAATGATGCTTCGAGTTTTCTCTATAGCTACTTGAAGGAAAACTTATAGAAAACTTAGTGTCACATTTTTAATCCTTAGTTATAAACACAAACAATTTTATGATTTTTCAACTTCAAAATTACTTGCAAATTTTCGGATTTTCGACAGATTTCGTAAAAATTTGAACTATAAACGCTTATAAAAAAAAATTGTGACTAACAATTTTTAATTTTTTTTTTAGCTAAAATAAAAACAACTCATAAGGAACCTTGTATTAAATTTTCAAGTTTTTTTGCTCATCTGAAATTTTTTTACCGACATGTTAAAAAAATTCGCGACACTTAAAAAAAAATTCTCATAAAAATCGAAAATTTCAGTGGTCTATAAATATCTCAAAAAAAGTTAAAACATTTTGAAAATTAAACTGTATATAGATATCACTAACATTAACATTTGGTGAAAATTTCAAGTATTTACAGTGATTAGTTTTTGAATTACACCCATATAAAAAAATCGATTTGGTCGAAAACTGGTTTTGCGTAAAATGTTTACTTTTGACCTTTATAATGCACCAAGGATATTCACTTTTCCATTGGAAACCACCCCCAAAGTTTGAAATTGAAGCATTATTTTGATTAGTTATGCTATACACAGACACATAAAAAAAACACACACATTTCATTGTAAAATCAAATATCAATAAATTCATCACTCCGTTCAGAATCTAAAATAACACCGTTTATCGAGCACATAATATTATTGTAAGCCCTCCACCCAGAGAACATAAGACAAATAATAACCTTTATTACAAATTCCAGCCTTATCAATAGTATTTAAGATGTAAATTATATAACTTGTGAATAATTTAGAGTTAAACCCATTGTTTCCAATGGTCATAGTTGCCGAGGCTTGATTCTAATAACAAAAAAAAATATATATATTATTGTTTTGTGTGTATGCAGCAGTGCAGCACCCTAGCTCGTCCTATTAATCGCTAATTTTTCAGAAATCAAAATATAATATTTAATCCGATTTTGTTTTTCTGGGGTTATAAACCAAGCAGCGTTCGTTCAATTTATATTATATATATTTTTTTACTTACTGAAATATTTAGTATGCGTGATAGATATGTTAGTAGATGATTATTCGTGTCTGCGCGTTGGTGTGTGCATTTTACGCATGTGTATATACGCGACTAATCCCTAAATGTCCTCTGGCATCCGATTAATTTTATTCTTCGTTTACACCATTCCTCTCATCTGTCGTCTTCTCATATATAAATAACGCTTTTAGTTTTGAGTCACCATTTATCCATCGCTCTTTGGATTACGTGCTCCGCAAACGATGCTGTTGATGGCATTCTATATTACTGTAATTAATTATAGCAAACAATATCTACGTGTATAATATCAGTAGTGGTTGTAATAATAATAATAATAACAACTGAAAGAAGCCACCTGAAACCTGTACCCCGCGAGCACATTTATACCAAAGGATCTAAAGGTTATATTAGGATATAATAATGTAATATTATATACAATACTTGTATACTTCAGTAGAACCTTGATAATTTGAAAGAATACTTTGGCCCCTATTTTATAATATACGATTATATGTGTGATAAATTTTCTCGATAATTCAAATTTCACTAACTCGAATTTCTCAATAAGTTAGAAGTTATAAGTAATTTTAGTTGAATTTTGGCTTATAACTCGAATTTATATTTGACATACATAATAAAAAAATAATTGAAATACTAAGTTATATAACATTAGACATCAGATTCATCATTGTATTTGAATAGGTATAGGGATTAAAATTAAAGGCCAGAAATAATGATGTTTTTTTTTGTACACGTCATCGTAATATATCAACAAATAATAATTTTAGAAAAAAAAATGTATTATTGCATTTTAATAAGATACTATGTTGTATAATCTATATTTGTAATATTTAATTAGTTTTATTCGTATTCAAATGATAATATAATTGCTTTTTTTAAAGTAAATTATTTTGTTTTATAAATTATTACCTATATATACGTTATCAAAGTATTAATTTTGAAGTGTTTAGCTGGTTATTATTTTAATTTTACTTATATAAAAATTATAAAATGGACATTGATTTAAAGTTACGGCTATATGACATAAGCGCAAAAGTTTAAAAATTACCTATCATTTGCGCCAAAATTTGTATGACATTAATTTAATATCTATTCACCGTGGTACACAATTACCTATGATTTTGGTGCTTATGATAGATAAAATGTTGGCACTTTGGTGCGATACGACTTTTTTTCTTATCTCATTTTGGTGCTTATGTCTTTCGCCAAATTAAACGTCAATATTTTACTTTGTTAAAATTATGTTTTTTTAGTAAAACTATATTTATAACAATCAACGGAAAATTTATTTTTTTATTGCGTACCTATTACATGTTATTGATATTTTATTAATATAGATTTATACAAAAATAAAATTAATAATATTATATTATTATTCATATAGGCAGAAAAAAATAAATTTAACAGTACATAATATTATTATTATTCACAAAAAAAAAAAAAAAAAAAAACGGTGTAAAATTGTACTCTAAAAGAAAATAATATTATTGTATGAACAGTAAACATGTTTGATAATTGATTACAGGTATAACATTTTCGTTCGATGGATGATAGGAGATAATTATATTACTTAATGAAATGACGGGAAACGGGTTAAACTCTTTAGTAGTGTTTACAACTACATTTTAGTCGAATACATAAACACATATGTGTACGTTATGTGTGTGGTAATGATTTTGAACACATACAACCTTCTACTAAGCCTTTAGGGGGTTGAGTCTATAGTCTATAGGGTTTACCAAGTTCCCTGTACCATAACACACAAGGTATACACATAATAAAGCTCATAGGAGCTTAGATTACAACTTTGATTTACCGGATTTGAACATAGAAACGTGTATTGGCTGAAAATGCCCAGCTGCACATTAAAACTTTCTATTAAATAATAATTATCATAGAAAAAGTTGACACGAGTGATTTTAAAATCAAACTTTTATTGAGGAAAATAATTTTTATAAAACTATAGTATTTGAATTATATTACTGCTAAAACATAAAAAAATTATACAATTTTAAAACCATTTAGTCAAATACAGAATTAACAAAAGCTCTGATTAGTATAATTAAAATATATTAAATATAACACTAGTTTAAAATTAAAATACGAATTTTTTTAAAATTTTATTTTTATTTTTTTGTTGCCAACAAATTTTGGAGCAGAAGAGATTATTAGATTTTTGACATGTATTCTGATTTGAAATTATTAAATACAATTTAATTGCTACTGCGGGGGTACAATTTTAGAAGAAAAAAGAGTGCTTAATAATTTATAGTAGTTTCTTTCTATCAACCATGACTCATTACTAACGTAACTTATGATTGAAACTAAAAATATAATGATATGATAATATGATATACTCATATTATAACTTTTGGAGCTAATAATAACACCTATGCATAGCATAGGTATAGTATAGTATTGTTTCATAGCTTGTGTAGGTAGGAAATTTAAATGACTTTTAACTAACAAAATTTGACAGTGCTCTAAAACATAAAGTTTATGATCAATTATGAAAGTCATCATCACTACCTTGGGAAAAAGGTATCAAAGCATTATACAAAATCAGAAAATGTATTAGTGTGACAGATAACATTTTCCATTTTTTACAAAAGCACAAAGTGCACAGAGATCAATGATCACAGAAGGATTATATTATTTTCGTTAATTTTAATTTCTTATTCAACTAAACGAAGTGAAATTAAATATCCTTAAAACTTACAATACATACGCAATCTCGAGATTAAAAACAAATAACTAAATCTAAAGATAAGTTGTTCTACCGTATGAAGGTTTGAGTGTAATGAATTACTTAAATTTTAATTCAATAAATATTATGAAAAACAATGGAGATGGTTGTTATTGATGCATTACTGCATCAGTCTCAAATTCTAAGTAAACCTATAAATAATAATTTATTCATATTACTATGATTAATTAATTATTTTTATTAACAATACGGTGGCTGTGGCAGGTTAATTTATGCTAAAAACATCGCAACAATAATAATAGTATACCCGATATAATATATTACCAAATAACTTTGTAACATTTAAGTGTTCCTTATCAAACATTCGCAAGTGTATAATTAAATACATAATATATATTTATTTTTTTAATTCATACGACCATATGGAAAACAACATACGGCCAAAATACGACAGTAGGTATAAGGCGTATAATTATTTTCCCGTTTATTACAAAAACCTCATAGAGCCCCGAAATGGATGGCCTAACCGGCGTTTACTAGTTGGGTCCGAAATACCCTTATTTAACCTAGTTAGGTCCGGGTGTTTTTCAGGTACCACATTAATTGGGTCCGGGATTTTTTCGGTCGTTACACTAGTTGGGTCCGTGCAAAAAAAATATTTTCCTTCTCATTTTTACAGACTTAGGACTGTCAGTGATCTATAAATTAAAACACAGGTATGATTAAAAATATTTTTTTACAATAATGCAAAAAATGTTAAAATGTTAATATTAGTAGATATAAAATATAAAACGTTAAAAAATATTATAATATTCATATTTAATTAATAAATTCTAATAAATTAGAGCACATGTATAATAAATATTATTTATACAATGATGCAATAAAATTTTAAAATTTTAATATTAGTAGGTATAATATATATAACGTTAAAAAATATTATAATATTCATATGGTTGGTAAAAATTTAAACGAAAGGGCTTTTACGAATTCAAAACGATTTATTTTACCAAATATTTTTTCCATAATTTTTTCTTCAATACAATTTTCTTTTAATAATATAATTTTCCTTTTGTTCTGCCCACTTCTAATTTTTATGTAATTATCGATTTGTACAGTTTTCAAGCCTTCGATAAATTTTGAATTGAAATGAGCGTGGAAAGACTCACAGGAATTTGTCGTTCTCATTGTTGATGATTTGAAGTCTGCCCAAATATTAGGGGGGAAAATTGCTTCTGAGTCAATATAATTATTTAATATATAATCCGTAAATTCTTGTATTCGTTGATCATTTGGTTGAATAGACATTAGATCTTCTATAAAACAATCCGCAACTTCCTCAGGCTTTAAGAATGGTAATCCAAAAAAATATTTCAAGTATTTACCTTGTTCAGGATCTTGTTTATATTCATTACTAAGTCCTAAAGTTTGTATTTTTCTCCACCAGCTTTGTGCAATGTGAAACCAACAGCCCTGAATAATAATTTCTGGCCATGTTGAAAGAGCGCCTAAATGAATTGCGTTCTCGAAATCTGCATATATGAATTCTGGTTTAAAAATTAAATTAATCTTAATATATTCGTTGACTAATAATTTAAAAGTTTGTGTATATGTTTGAGTGCTTTTATCTTTGAGTAAGCAAAAAATTAAAGGAATGTAAAGGTTGTTATGCATTGTGTGGATTGTAAACATTTGAGTAAACATCTTTGGAACACTTTTGAATGTTCCATCTACATAAATAATATTTTTCGAGCATAACAATTTTAAGTTTTTTACTGTAGATAATATTATAATATTACTAACTATATCATTAACTAATAAAAAATGTTCGTCTCTATTCGTTGTTAGTTTTAAATCATTTAGAACATTATGAACATCGTCATTAGTTTTTGGAATTTTTGGTTGTATAGCTTTTCTAGCATTATAAATATTTTTTCGAATTAAATTACAATCATTATGAGTTAAATTGAGATCATCATTTTTTAATTCACGATGCAATATTTTAGAAGGCCTTCAAATATCTTCTAAGTCTTTTCTTTTGGCACTATTACTAATCGCCTGTCTAAGTAATATACTTTCTTTAGTACATGCGTGATTATGCGATAATGACTCGTCGATCAATACATTATTTTTACATTTAAAAAAACACTTACAAGATCTTTGTACGCAACGCCATCGTTCAACAACGTTTGATAGAGTCTTGTGAAATGAAAATTTAAATCCGTCAGGTGTAACGTACACGCGTTTTCCTTTTTTACTAAACATTATTTTAAAATTTTCCATTTCAGACAGAAAGTAGGTACAAGTGTACAGCTGGATTGGAATGTCGAGTTATACTGACATTGTATAACATTTAACAATTTTTACAATCGGACCCAATTAGTATGTTATCATTTTTATAGACGGACCCAATTAGTTGTTTACCTTTATCATAAAATAATGTTATCTTGGACCCAACTCGGATACGTCCGGCCTAACAGTGGCTACTGGCCACCGTCCACCAATTTTGATCCACCACAGGTGATTCCCTCTGCGAGACCTATTTTAGTTAATTTACTAGGTAAGTAGGTAGTAAGCATAATATAAACGAAAAAAACAATAAAAACAATGCGAAAATAAATTAAAGTTCGATGAACAACATGCCCATGTACGTCTTCCATAAAAATAATTTGAACAGTTTTAATAAAGACGTGAATAAATATAGAGCATATAATAGAGCACTTCAGATATGTTAGGCATTTTTCTTTTTCCTTTAACTCATATACTTGTATAATGATGGTCGCTCATAATAGTGTGGTGTTTAATCATACGTATTATAAAATTCGCTATAACTACATACTCTTATTTAAAATTTTTGAAAGGTCATAATTACTTTAATACTGTATAATATAATGTTCTAAATGTATTAATTAACCGTTCTATTATAATTACATAAGTTTAATTTTCATTTATTTTTTTTATATATACATTATTTGAAATTATTAATTATTTTATTATTCCTCACTGTTATCTACGTGATCTACCATGGTATTTAAACATTATTAGGCTGTAACACGTTTTGTTACTAAACGATATTTTTACCTGTGTTTTGAGAGAAAAATAGGGTACACACATATAGGTACACATTTTTTCAGACCTCAAAAATCAACACAACCTTTGGGTTCATCATATTTTTAAAATAATCGGCGCATCCTAGTTGGGCCCCGAGTACTAGGAGCTAACCGCAGGTACTACACTAGTTGGATCCGGATTTTTGTATAGGTACTATACTAGTTAGGTCCTGGATTTTTATAGATACTACACTAGTTCGGTCCCGGATTTTAATAGGTACTACACTAGTTCGATCGCTGATTTTTATGAACAAACGTAAATTGCGCCCGGTATTTTTCAGGTACAAATTTCTGTATAGTAAATTGCGCCCAATAGAAGTATTATTTTTATGATAGTCATTTAGCATTACCCAGAGGACACCACAAGGAGGCGACTATCACTGTCCTCCAAAAATGTTTTTTTTGGCTTACTTGAAATGAATAAATAAAAAGGAATTAATAAAAATAGAAAAATTAATTTTTTTTTTTAAATATTATGGTATTAATTATAGTTGTTAAAATATTTTTTTTTTAGGTTAAAAATTTTAATAATAAAAAATACAGTTACAAGTTATCTGCAATACAGTTACAAGTTATCTGCATATAGTAATGAGACATCATCTTCACATATTTAGCCCTAACCTAACTTAACGTTCGGCTTATCCACCAATAAATGAACAACAGTATTTTTAAAAGACACATAATAGGTAACGATGAATTCAAGATAGTAGATATGTATTATGGGCGCAATTTACTATACCCGTTTTAGACCCCGAAAAATCCCGGGCGCAATTTACTATAGTATTTTTACTACCTACTTAATGTGGGCGCAATTTACAAGCGCCCATTTTTATAGTTACTACACTAGTTGGGTCCTGAATTATTTTAGCTACAACATTTGTTCATGAATATTTATTGGTAAGTACTACACTATACTAACGTTTTCCTTCCCATTTTAACAGACTTAGGACTGTCTATAATCTATTTAGACCACAGGTATGGTTAAAACCCTAACCTAACATTTTTTCACTTAGACCTATATAGGATTATGGCTATATTTATATTATATAATATGTATTTTTATACTTGGTTTTCAACATTTTTAATATTTTTACCAACACAAAAGTGATTTATTTTTTATAAAATTCTAATAACTTATATTTTAATGGAAAAGAAACAAAACAAAAAAAAAAATGTTAGGTTAGGTTTTTAACCATATCTGTGGTCTAAATAGATTATAGACAGTCCTAAGTCTGTTAAAATGGGAAGGAAAATGTTAGTATAGTGTAGTACTTACCAATAAATATTCAAGAACAAATGTTGTAGCTAAAATAATTCAGGACCCAACTAGTGTAATAATTATAAAAATCAGGGACCGAACTAGTGTAGTATCTATTAAAATCCGGGACTGAACTAGTGTAGTACCTACAAAAATCCGGGACCCAACTAGTGTAGTACCTAAAAATAATTCGGGACCCAACTAGTGTAGCAATTTTAAATTTGGGACCCAACTCGGATGCAGCCAAAATAATAACTGTATTGGATACAAACATTTCGATGCACACGAATTGCGTACCAAGTCAGGTAAACAAACCTTTAGAAACGAATTGCGTTCTGAACGCAATTCGTGTTAATTTTTCACTTAGCATTTTTTTAATGGTTTCCAGTGATTTCCAAATTTAATTTTTAATTTTGATAATTTTTTTAATTTTTTAAAAATAAAAATAATAGCAATAATTAATTATAAATATTCATCATGAAAATAATATTATTATATGAAAAAGTTATTTAGTATATACATAAATAAAAATTCAATATTTCCTCCGTAATTATGGACATAAAATTTCAAGTTCTCAAAACGACGGGACATCCGAGACAAAATTCGTTCAAAAAAGGTTCGTTTACCTATTTTGGCTCGCAGTTCGTGTGCGCTCACGTTTAGTACCAAACATTTCATTTTTTTAGACAAAATGTAGACCAATATCATATACTGTCAAATACTTTCTTATATTATTGTCATTTTAAAACTACCTAGTTATATATTTTTTTAATACGTCATCCAAAATAAGTTTTAATAACGACTATAGTCTATATAACAAGGTATTAGATTCACATATTATATTTGAAGTTGCTAATACTACGATTATAATCGTATGATAATAAAAATAATATAATTGATAATAATTAGTTTAAGATAAATTATCGAACAATAAATGAGTATACCAGTACTCAGATCTCGCGTATATGATGTGTTCCTAAACGTGTCTTGTATATGTGTACCCAAACGTTTTCTGATTTATTGGGTAAAATTATAAAATACTTTTTATTTTATGTGTTTAAATGTTTTATATTTTTGCACCCAAAGCTTTTAGGTCAATGTGCCCAAACGTTCTGTGACCCCTTTTTTGCTTTATTGTAATGGTTTATATACAAGTACAAAATCCAAATTTTGATTTATTGTTCTATAGGTAATATATTATAACATTAATGATGACCTGGTATGTTTTGTTATATAATATGAAAGTCCATAAAAATTTTGAAAAAATAATTATAATACTTATTTGCTTGAAACTTAGCACTCCTGATGATTTTATAAATTAGATGAGCATTTTTTACTTTAGGCTCCTCCCCAACCTCATACTATATCCGATTAGTTACCAGAAACATGTTCTGAATTTTGAATATTAAAAAGTTTCGATAGTAAATATAAATTTAATAAAACAAAATAATAATAGGTACCTAGAACAAATGGTTTATTTGAAAAAGTTATAAACTCTGAATAAATCAAAAAAATCTAAGATTTTTATATAGAAAATCATGTTTGGTTATAATATAATAAAAAAATATTTTTAAATTAAAAATTATTATTGTTATTATTATTAAATTTATTAACCCAAAGTTTTGATAATATTTCATTGAAGTAAAACCATAGTTTGTATTTTAAATAATAAAGTAATTAGGCATGTTTTTCAATGTTATATTTATTCAATGATACTGCAACAACATTAGGTACATAATATTATGCCGTCTGTTGTATATACTTATACCTATGATAATTATTTTTCTGCAACAATTACAGTTATACAAACTCACTTAATATAATATAATAATTTATTATTGTTACAATTTGAGCGTTGAGAAATGTAGAAAACTACTTTTCGATTCATCTACAGTCTACATACAAAAAAACCCGTATTTCTTTTGTTCTTTTAATGTATTCATTATGTTGATTATAAACACTCGAACGGTCTTATTCATTTCTTTGCCATAAAGTATTGTATAGGTAATATAGTTGATTACAGTGATATTATTTATTGCTTATTAATTATTATTAACACAATTTGTTTTCGTCATTCAACATATTATTATAACGTAAATATGGAGCTATACATTGTTATGAAAACTAATAATAATCAAAATCGATTTTTCTTCTAAAGTTATAATAACGAAAGAAAACAGTTGCTAAACTTGGGTGTAATGATTAATGCTTACGGTACCTACTCATAAAGTTATTTAACTCAAAAATAATGCTACAAGCATACTACGCGTAACGTTAAAATTTAAAGTGGTTTCTTAATTCAAGTACGTGTCTCCCATCCCCTTTTTTAAAAACTTTATATCATTATTTTTATACACATAAAAATGACAAATTTTTGTATTGTGTGTTATTTTTTGGTTAGAAAATAATACTAAGTATTGTATGGATTGAACGTTGACTTTATTTTCTAAAATTCACTTCTTCGTAATATATATATATATATATATATTCTATATATTAATATATTCGTAATATTTTATATATTCTTGGTATATCGTATTCTGTAAACCCACCTACATAAATAATAATAAAAATATATGAAAATACAAACCATAATTGAAAATCATTTTCAGAATAACATCTAGATCAACATTTTTTTTTGATTGTTAAAAATCTACTTCATAAAAATATACCATTGAAATTAGTTTATTTGTATTGAATTTAATGGCTTAAAGTATTTTTTTAAACAAGCTTGTACATAATATTTTACTTGCATTGTTGTTATATTAATCACATAACATTAACTACATTAATAATATCATTCAGTTTAATTATGATAATATTCGAAAATTCGGAATGATTTATTTTGTCTGGTCGACAGTTAAATAGGGAAAGTCCAATGCCAAACGCATTGGGCTTTGCCATTTTAATTTGACATATTTGTCAGCCCGGCAGGAAATGAAAGAAACCTCTGGGTAAGTTTTGTAGTTTAGTATTTTCTTCAATAAATTGAATAACAAATGTAATAATGTATAATGGATGTTGAAAATTGAAAAAAAATTTCAGTTTTAATGTTTATCTAAAAGAACTTGGAAACTTTTAAAAACTGTAAATGTTATAATTATTGACTTTTGGAGTGCCTAATTGGAGTCTAAGTGGTGACGTTTTATTATTGCATGATTATTAAAAGCACTTTCATTGAAAAAAAAAATGTGATAATCAATTATTGCATTGGGATTAATACTGATAATATTATAGCTGCTGAAAAAATTAGTTATGTATTTATGCAGCTCGTTTAAGTAAGTTTAGTTTACTTAACTACTTTATTTCAACTTAAATCATTAATTATTCATGGTAAGTTTGTATTAGATTTAATTATTTGGATCTTTTTATGAATGCTTTTTAGAAAATAATGAAAATCTATAATTAACATAATTCTAGATATAACCTGTTTTACTTAGTCCAATATTATCGAACAAATTATAAATTATAACTTGAAACTTAAAGAAGCTAGCCCATTATAATCAAAATTGCTTTATAAATCAATATTTAAAAAGTACAAAATGTGTATCTTTTGCGTCGATATTTCTCAATGCAATATTTAATCCTAAAACTTAATACATATTACTTTGTTCAATTTCCATGTAAATCATAAATACACTTATGAATATGAATGTGAATTTTGTAAAATAGACGTATGACTATAATATTACAGTAAAGCAATCCTCAATATTTTTTAACAAATTTAAACAATGTATATTAGCCAAATAGGTAATAAATTATAGCGTTAAAATATTCAATAAACTTCGGCACTATTTTTATTCATTGTTATTTTTTTATAATGCTTTGATTATATATTACTACACTAAGTACTAACTTTATATATTTTATTCAATAAATAATGCTTAAAAGGATAAATATAAATGTATATATGTTAATACGTTTTTATTTTCTGTTTATCAATTGATTCCCAAATGGAAAAAAAAATATTAAGAAGAAGAATAAACCACTTTATTAGTTCTCAACTTTTTTTCATTATTTCAACATACCATACTTCAGCTTACACAATACAAATACGCACCTATAAGTCAAGAGTTTCTTCAATAAAATAGATATATTTAAAATTAGAATTCATAATTCAAATAATATTTTTTAATCTCTCAGGACTCGAAGCGAATCAATTGTTTTATAATTTTATAATTTTTACTTTTGTTTTAAATATTATAAAATAAATATTGCAAACCAATGAATATATGATAAAAATATATTAAAATACTTTCAATGACCTGACTTCTAAATTGATAACATAATTAATTAATAATATTACCTACCTACTTTTTGATATAAACTAAGAGTTGATATTCTATAATGTGATAGACAACCCTTAATAATTACTGTGCTTGATGTTTGAGTATGTTCATAAAAAGTTATTGTTATAGATGAAACTGTACCTAAACTGTAAAAAAAAAAAACATAATTTTAAAGACCTCTAAAATTAAAGATAAGCCTGACTCGGTAGAAGCGTGGTTAGTGGTACTTTATCCCCTACATTTCACCTACGTTACGCCTTGAAAATTCAAACACAATTCGGAAAAACCCAACTACAAATTACAAAAACTATAGTCTAAAGAGTTTTAGAAAATCCATTTGACAAGCGAAAACAACATGCTACAAACAACAACACTAAATGAACTAAAGATTCTCGTCGAGTTAAACTGGTGATCATTGGATTGAACAACCACCGTTTATCGATTACCCGTAGGTAATCGATTATATACAAACATACTTCGCTCAAACGATCACTTATTAAAAATCTTCGATCAGAAAACTTCAACTTACCAGACCAAAGAAAATCAATGATGAAAAATTAATACAATAATTATTCATTGATTATTTATTTAATAAAGAACCAGGAAACATTCCACCATTTCAACGCATTGATAATAGTGTTCAAGGTTTAATAAATGGAACGAAATGATATTTAGAGCCGCGCGTATTTGCTGTTGGCTGTTGAGTATTTATTTTTCTTTAAATAATTAGAAGGTATCTTCTGAATTCTGATAGTAGGTATATTAATTTAATATCACACCGTTATTGTAGTTTGGCGGTTAATCCATAGTCGTTATCTTACATTAGTTACATATTACTACCTAACTAGATGAAAATCACCATCCTATTTTTTTTCACTCAAATATGTAATCTATTTAATTACTTAAGGGAAATAAAAAATTTCATAATTCTTGTTAAGCCATATTTTATGTGAAAAAAAAATGTAGTAGAGAAATTAACAGAGAAAAAAAAGAAGCTCAATAATTAGGTGTTTGTGTGTATCTTATTTTATATTATTATCGTCGAGAAGTTTATAAAAATTAACACCCAACATTTTCATATTTAACAGGTGCTATGTAAATTGATATGGAAAATAACATATTATTGTTTTACTGTATTATAAAACGATATACCTACAATTGTACATTATATATATTATTATACTTTACTAATGTGTAATACCAATATATGTATAAGTGTTTTGAAAACGAGTGTTAACTTTAAAAAACTATTCCACTTTAGGCTCACTTTAATACCCACTTCATATTTATCGAATGAAACAATCGAATTACAAACTGGCAGTAGGTAGTTGTAAACATTTATTTTCGCTTAAAACGAAAACACTATGACACTATCATATTGTACAATATACAAAAAAAGTATGCGGTGAAGATGTTAAGATATATATTATAAGGTGACACACTCTGGTTATTAAAAACATATTTTGAATGACGAAAACAAAATTTTAAACGAGTAGTGTAAATTATTTATAAGCACCTATTTAAAAATTAGACGAGTGGAGTAGTGGTTTAAACATTTATAATTGTTCTCTGATATCAAATATTGTAGATATAATTTTTTTTTTTTTAAAGTCAATGCCGTTAAAAAACAACGAGTGTGTAATTACATACTTACATACTTAACTTGATCACCTTTTGTAACTTTGTAAATGTAAGAATTCACTCTGTAGTGTGGTAATGTAGTATAAAGATAATGGTATTTTTATCTCTCGACCTTTTATTATATAGTTTCACTAACAAGTTTAGACATGTACGTAGACCGTTAGTGGTGATACGAAGTTAACCAATGTTCATCCCATAAGCAACTGCAGGACTTTCATGTGCATTAAAAATCATCCGATGCGTGACAAAATGTGTGTTTAGGTATACGTTGATTGGGAGATTTGTTATACCAATAAACAAATCAAGTCTGAGCACGTATACGAAATGCGACTGAGTTACATCATTATATTTTCTCGTCTTGAAAACAAAAGAACATAAATTATTAAACATTCCGTATATTTACGAGGTTTTTCTGTATATTGTTAACTGACCTATGGATTCGCTCTTACCCAGCAGAAACTTTTATATACATATTATAATATGATGTATATATTTTTTTTTTCTTTACTCTACCGTGGTCTGTTTTGCTCTTTATCTTTCCAATTCTATTTCTCTCTCTATCACTCTCTTTTATTTTCCCCCATTGAAGATTGATTTTTCAATTTCATAACAATACCGTGCTCAGAACTGATAATTTTTCTACACACCAATTTGTCATGTTTACCGGATGCCATACAGGTTTTCTGTTATCCTTTATAAATCAATAGTTTCGTCGAAACATCCGACTCTTGATTTATGTCTAAGAAAACATAATTTCCAGAATTTAAATTATATCTGTTTACCATTTGATATTATTTCCAACATTGAAATTGATTAAAATTAAAATAATAATAAAAAAAAACGATTTAGACGTAAGTAGAATTCTATTTAAATTTTACAAGCTATAAACTGCAATTCAAATAAATGCTATTGGCAGGTGTAAATATGTAATTTTTAATTTAAAAAAATAATCCAGATGAATTCGTAATCAGGCTGATAATCATATAAGTCTGTATAACGTTTCCGAATTCTAAAATATATACGTAGTTGAAAATTAATGTTTTCATACTTAAAATATCCAACAAATTACATATTAATTTAATATAATATATTTACCATAATACACCTATACGTAATTTAAAGCATAAATAATTTATTTTGGGAATATGGTAATAGCAATACGGTGGAATGAATATTTAATTGTCATAATAGAACGTGATTTTAATTATAAAACATTAAAAATAGCATAGGTTCTTAAATTGAATGTAAAACTATAGCAGTGTTTCCCAAAGTGGGCGATATCGCCCCCTTGGGGGCGCTAGACCTATCCAGGGGGGCAATGGAAGTTACAAGCTTAATTGGGGGGCATTTCATTACAAAAAGGGGGCGGTGATAGTTTCATCTGTCGTTATCGTAATAACAGAAACACCGTACGTGATCCAAATTATCTGAATTGTGTATTTTGTATTTTTAGATTAATCGTTCGTCGTCTGTCGACATTTGTCGATAATCTGTCGTTATTGCGATAACAGAAACAACGTAGGTACGTGATCTAAATTATCTGAATTATTTTTGTATTTAGTACACTCGCGAATGCCGACCTTATTCGTTGTCGTTTTTATAATAATTTTTGTTAATTTGTGTATTATTTTATTTAAATTCTAAACGTTTTTCACATCATGGCATCTGAATCGAAGAAAAAATGTAGGCAGTATAATATTGAATATTTGAAGTATGGTTTTATTCAATCGCCTACAAATATAACATTACCAATGTGTCTCATTTGCCGAAAAGTATTTTCAAATGAAGCTATGAAACCATCGAGACTGCAAGAACATTTAATAAAAGTTCATGCTAATAAAAAAAATATGGATTTATTTAATTTTCAAACACTTGAAAAGAAATTTTTGAAAGAGCCGACATTGGTCAATATGTTTTCAACAACGTCGAAACAAGATGATGACGGATTGCGAGCTTCGTACAACATTTCTCTACTGATAGCCAAGTCTGGTAAACCACATACTATTGGCGAAGAACTTATTTTACCAGCTATAAGCGAGGTAATAAACACAATGCTGCATAAACCAGCTTTTGACATTATTAAAAAAATTCCTCTGAGCAATAATACAGTGCAAAGGAGAATTGATGAAATGGCACAATCTGTCGAAGAATTATTATGCGAGTTTTTAAAAGCCACCAAATTTTCTATACAGCTTGATGAATCAACTTTACCAGGTAACGAAGCCTTATTATTAGCTTACGTACGATTCGTAAAAGAAGAAAAGATTTGCCAAGAATTATTATTTGCTAAAAACTTGATGACTGACACAAAAGGAGAATCAATATATTACACATTGGAAGAGTTTTTTAAAGAAAAAGAAATTCCTATGTGTAATATCTTATCAGTTGCGACCGATGGTGCTCCAGCCATGGTAGGGTGCCATCGAGGTTTTATTGCATATTTGAAAAAAACTGTACCAAATGTACTCGCTGTACATTGTGTCATTCATCGACAACATTTAGTTGCCAAAAATTTGAATGAACGCTTACATAAGTCATTACATTATGTAATTTCAGCTATCAATAAAATCAAAAATAATTCATTGAATGATAGATTGTTTGGACAACTTTGTACTGAAAATGATGAAGAATTCAATCAATTATTATTTCACACAGAAGTTCGTTGGTTGTCGAAAGGTGCCTGTTTAGACAGATTCTATAAGTTGTTTGACTCGGTACTTGAATTTTTAAAAACTAAAGATGATATTTTACGAGGCAACTTAATTAATTATAAAAGTGACATTGCTTATTAGATGTTTAAAACTGAAAAATTATTGATTGGAGGTATTCAAAATTGTGTAATAATAAATTGAGAGATGGTAAAAGGGTACAATAGAGTATCATTTCAAGGTGAAGAGAAATTTCATTTCATATTTTATGTATATTTTTCAATGTAAAAATAACAATACAATTACTATTTTTACTTGAATATATATATATATATATATATACACATATGAAACAAAAAATGTAATGAATAAAATTCTTTTTTTCTTTCTTAGGATTTAAAGATGCGATTCATTTTGGATACTGCAAGAACGAACTAAGAGTAAGTACCTACTTAATAGTTATATTATTATTAGGCCATTATGTTATCCCCACTATTTATTAACAATAAACAATTATTATTGTGTTAAATAGTCAACACTAAATTATGATCAACATAAAGCGGTTGGCTTAAAAAACCATCACGGATTTAAAAACCGAATTTTTAGAAGAAAAAAAACGTTACATATAAAAAGAATCGTATAGAATATTTATTTAATAAATAATAATTTTATAGTTGATAACCCATAGCAGGATTTTTCTACAGCTGGAGATAGCACATAATAGGAAGTTTTTCATAAGAGATTTATTATGTGTTATTGTAGCCTGTAAGTAATACATAGAATAATATACTTATTATTTTCCATTAATTCTACGATGGATATATATTACATAGAAGATTTTATCCATAAATAGTTTATTTTTTCTGAATTCAGGTATACCAAACTTCAGAAAAAAATTTGGCACATAGGAGATTTTTTACGTCAACAAAAATAACATATTATATCTATTTAGGCAGCTTTGTTTGTTATGGTAATATAATTGGTATAGATACCTACCTCAATATTCAAAAGGAAATGAATATCTTCATTCATTATTAAAAATGTATGACTAAGTTTATACCTATAAACTTAAAAGTTTAGAAAAGTTTAGTTTATAGACCTACTATTTAACTGGTATAATATAAACATTATAAACTACGATAGTTATTTATAAAAATATGTTAAATAAAAATTTATTAAAACATAAAACATACATTATTTCAAACAAATATAACAGTACCTATGTTTTACATAATAATAATTATAATAATAATATACTACAATAATTATTAATATACGCACCTAACCTTAAATTAAGTATTTGGCGTTATTCATAAAAACATAGATATTATTTATAATTGAGTACAATGCAACAATTTTGTACGGGGATTTGTTTTGTTTCTTCTTTATGGTTTGGTACGGATAATATAGAAATGTTCATTATTTATGAGAAATTCAATTTTTTTTTTTACCAAAAATCAGTATTTTGGTATTTTAGAATTTTACAAAAAACACCTCTTAAAATGGTTTTTAAACATAAAGACGTTGTTATTATTAAGATGTGATATTGGTTTTTAGTAGACACAACATTTTTGGAAATTATAAAAAAACCACTTTAAATGCTCAAAAATAAGAAAAGTAATAAATAGATAATTTTACGTACCACTCAATTTCAATAATGGTTTGGAAAATATATGACAATAATAGGTAATAACTATAATACATTCATACAAATTTTATATTTTTTCGATGTTTTAATTTTATTATTATTTTAATGTGTAATAATAATATATTTTATTACACTATAGCTTATAGTATTTATTATTAGTTGAATTTGATTTACTCTATAAGTCTAAAACATATTTTTTACTTCTGTTTTTCATTTTTATTTTGAAAATAACTATTAGACACTGTGTATTCAAAAATGCGTGGATATATTATGTGTTATAGTACCTACTCAATATGAAATAGTTCATTGTGTTCGAAGTAGCAAAAAACGATTACATTGTCAGAGTAGGTATTATTCATAGTGACTAAATCTCAATGAGCAACGTAGTAGAACGATTATTTGATTTATAAGATTCTCTTCTATATTTATAAAAATATTCTAAAAAAATAAAAAATGCCTAGTAAATATATGAACCAGAGTAAGATATAATTATATTTTTTTTTTCATCGATATTGGTCTAAATAATATCTTTAATGAATTATAATTCTTTATCTTGTTCTTCAACTAAGTATGTAAAAATAAATTTTTTCCGCCCCATCTTAATCAATTTCTATCACTAATCAAGTTATTTGTGTTATTTGTGTTATTCTTTATTCAATTTTTAATTAAAAAATCTCATCATTATTTTCAGTCGACTTCTTATCTGCATTTTATTTTCGTATATTTTTCATCACTGATCTCAATAAATATTTTACAGTAAGTTATCTATAAACGAAACTACTATCTAATTTATCGCAATTCTTTAGAATTCTTTAGGACTCTTTAGAAATATCTTTAGTTGACATACACTAATCGTCGAAACTAGACGTCAATTTCAGTGTATTTGGTTAACACTATAACAATTTTCATAAACGAGAACTCAGAGATGAATGCAACGAATCTTATAAAGATTTATTTTGTAATAAATAAAAGTGTGTTTAATATACTACTCTATTCTATTATACAAATAACGAACTTAGTTTTTTGTAAAGTAAATTTCACCAGAACTTGCCAACATGAATTATAGTTTTTATTTAAAATTTAAAATTAAAAACAATTTATTAATTTACATAATAAGTTATAGGTTCTATAACATTACATTCAAGTACAATTTAATTTTATCTCTCTTATTGAAGTCATTTTTAACTTATTGTAAATGCAAATATTTAAAAACAATAAAAATCTTAGAAATGCTAGGTTTTAAGAATTCGAGATCATTGATACCTGAAAATTGAGGGACTGATTACATTTTACAGAATTCGGTTTGTATGTGGTCCAATCGAAATGTTATTGGATCTTCACAGACTAAGTTATTATTAAGACCCACAATTGTGACAAAACTGAATATTCAAAATGTAAATGTATATTATTTAATTTAATGTAAGTATATTGAAAATATAAGCTTTCTAGGTCGAAAAACGTTTTAAAATTACGGGGTCCTTTATCGGCAAATCAAATAAACCACTTAGCTTGAGTTCTAATAAGCCGATTCAAATATTAAATGAATCTACTAATGAATAATTACAACGAATTTTAATATTTTTAATGGAATTATCGTTTAACATAAAATAAATCAATAAAATTGATAAATAAAATTTCGATTTGTATTAATTTTTTTCAATAAATTAAACGTATCTGTAGCTTTTTATCCATTATTTTTTTTAGAAATTATTAGTTAATTATGAAATTTATAAGACAATCTCTAATATTTATCATGTAGTTCTATAATATTATTAATAGTCCTGTTAGCCCTTAAAATTTAAGCGAAGGATTTTCAGACATTCATATCATCCAATTGAACATCAAAAAAAAAAAAAAAAAAGAAAATACAATTTAGATATTTCATCAAATATCAAACTTGATAATTTAATATAATTATTATATTATGATTATATTCATATTAAATATATATACCTATATATATATAGGTATATTAATATTATTTTTAAGAATTTTAAACGTATACATTTTCTAAAACTAATTATTTTACCGACCATTATGGAGGGTCGAGTATTTTTTTTTTAATACAAATAATAATAAACATACAAGTTTCGCAAAAGCGAGAAACCCATGTACATATAATAAGCTAGCTTTATATACCTACATGGATAGTAGTACAATAAAAACAAATGTTTATTTTAAACTTAATTATGTTTAACTTATTCTCGTTTTTTGTTCATTCTTTTTAAAAATAACTTTCGTCGGTAGACTATTCAACCTACATTTTCGTGATAAATAAAATCACAGTGCACTACATTTTATACAGGTGCAATTTATTAATTTAATTAATTAAAAATTGTACTTTAATTCCATTAAAAGTATATTTTTATAAATATAATAATACTAATATAAATTATAGATAACATATATCGTGTCTGGAGCTTCAAATACTTGAATATTGATACTATAATATTACTATGTTGATTTTTAACCATGAGATTGAAAATCGTTATTTAATTGTAAGAGTTTGAATCGTATTACATTTAACAATGGTCTATTTTTGTCTATTGTTAATACCTTTCAATGATTTTTTGCATATAATTGTATGCATGTAAAGTTATTTAGACATTTCTGTTGTATCAGTGCTTATTACAAATGTACAACTCCAATGACATATTAATGTGTGGACTACACATCATCTTGTCATATAGACTTCTAGTTCCAACAGTTTTAGAAAAAAACAACCAATACATGTCCATGTTATATGACCTTAAGTGTATGTTTTTCCAAAAAATGTTATTGAATTTATCCTCTTTCACTCCCTCCAACACTTCCCTTCGTGCAATATCGTTATTAATGCGAGTATAAATGGATTAAGTTGTCTGATTTATTTATCTAACAATTCCCTTTGTTATCAGACCATTTTTTATTAAATTTTAAAAGCCTATGGTACTACGGTATTGTGATATTATGACTATAGTTGTCAAAGGTATAGTGTTAAATTTCATAATTTAAATTTCAAATTATACAAATAAAAAAAGAAAAAGAAAGGTTGTGTTTTGAGAAGATGCATTGTTTATGGTTAATATAATAATAATCAATATTATACGATAAAAAAACATAAAACTGTTAAGACAATAAAAAAAACTATCATTTCATAATTTACAAAATATAATAAGTTATTGTATCTCAATTTTTCGGTACATTCGATTGACCTACTTAAGGAATGTTTTCTGTAGCCTGATTACAGGTACTATGATAATAAAAGCACTTAAGTAGTCTATATTAATCATGATGTAGTGAGATTTTTTTTTTATATAATCGATCATCGAAAAATGTTGTAAGTTTGAAAATTATTAACATCTTTCTTTTATGTTGATATATTTTATCAAGTTCTATAGTTTCACAAAAGTTTTCTTTGAGTTCATTAAATCACTCATAAATTTAATTTTAACAGTAAAAAATAACAATACACTCGGACAAACACATATTTATTATAGGTACTTGTAGGTAAGCATTGGTATAATAAAATATTATAATATGGTAATAATCAACTATTTTAAATTATACTGAGTAATCTTTTTAGTATAAAATTAGTTTTTAAATATATACCTATGCATTTTGGCTTGCACTAGGTTCACCGATAGCTTTATGTGATGAATGGTTTGATACAAAATTTCCATTTTATTTGGAGACGGAAATATTTTGTTGGTTTATATTAAAAAATATATTATATAAATATTTTATATCATAGTAAATATTATACAGTTATAAATAAGAATTTAATTATATTTTTTCTAAGCAAATTAATAATTATGGTTTGTAATGTATAATTAAAAACTCTACAAAACAATTATATACACAAAACAATTCAACCACAATAATGTTGGTTGCGCATTTCGGAATAGCTTTTTAAAAATTTAATTTATGCTGTACAATTAATATAATGTTAAGTATGTAAAACTATTTCCAGAAAACAAAATATTACTATAAATATTTTATTTTAAGTTATACAGAATGTCCCGGATGCCCATTAGCAGTGGAGAGGAACTCGCCGCCCGAATAAAAACCAGTTTTTTGCAGTTTATCTATAAAATTATTAAAAACCATGTTATTAATGAAATTAAAACATTGAAAGGTCAACATTTTCAGAAAACTAATATTTCCATAAAATAGGTATCTTTATTTTTTTTTCAAAAACTAAAAAATCAAAAAATAATTTTTTAAATTTTTTTCCTAAAAAATTTATAATTTAATTCAAAAATAAAATACATAATATAGCCCTTGTCTATGTAAGTCTAATAAAAAAAAACAGATTTATGATATATTTATGATATATTTATTATCTCAGGAGATATTTCAATGGATAAATATTTCCGGGACACCCTATATATAATATCTCTAATATTATTAAGGACCAAATACAAATTAAATATGTCTATTCAAATTTTTTGATTTATTAATTCTAAAAGATAATTTAAAAATAAGTATTAGGTACAATATATATTGTGTTGTGGAATAATCGAAATATTTATATAATATTAAATATCTATATAACCAATTTGATAATGTAATAATAATTTATAAGTACCTACTGTTACGCATAAGAAAAGTGACAAATTAATTCACTCCACGTACACCATTGTCGTTTATGATATCTATTAGATGCATTAGTAATGTGTCTAAAATGACGAGCTAAAATTAATAGGTTTGTAGCAAAGGAGCTTTTATATGGTAATTTACTTATGCAGTTATGCATGTTTATAATTTTCTTTAACATTTTTAATTTTTAATTTTAAAATTATTGTTGTAACCGCATGTAGTAACACTAGTAACATCACAAGACCGGGCATTAAAAGTTGACGGTCCCAATGTTCAGAGACATTTATGGATAGCAATTAAGTACTTAAACGTTAAACACAATTCGATGGGACCACATCTCAGAAATTGAATATTGTACATAGTGAATAGGTATTGATAGTATAATTTCATGTTGGTAATCGGAGACGTAAAGCACAGATTTAAATACTGTTCTTTGATATTTTCAGCAGTACACTCGATACTTGAATCTTATAAGATTAAAATTTTTATAATATATTAATTTCATCACACTCGTGTTAAGTTTTGAATTATTTAGAGCTTTTCATTTGAATTTTATTTGCATGGTCAGATAAAGTAAATTTAAAGTCTTAAAGAGTAATAAATAAAATAGCAATCAACATGTTGTAGGTTTAGTAATACCTATATTAATATATAAAGTAGGTACGTATTGTAATAGTGAATAAAAGTATTAAATGATAATTAAATTTACTATATTTTAGATCTATAGCTGTAATATTTGAGCTTTGTAGATATTTTGTATGATATTAAACTGTTAAATATATAAAACATTTTATGAAAAATTGAGTGCTTTAGAAATTCTAGAAATATATATTAGTATAGCAACTACTCATATGATGACTTCATTTATTTAATTGAATAATTTCAAAGATATTTAAAAATTATATTATTATCATGCAATAAAATTAAATAATGTCTTTATGCTTATAGTATAAATAATATATTATTCGCATATAAAAACATTTTACCACTATTATTTATGATAGCCAACTTAAGTTTATAAATCAATGAATTATAGAATAAAAAGAGTTTAGGTTAGCTACTCAAACTGAATATACTAATTACAGCAGCGGCGTACCAAGGCATTTTTTATGAGGAGTTCAAAATGTTTATTTTACCTGTGCTCTAATTATAATTATAGTTTAATTAATTACCAACAAATCACTGTTAATAACTATAATAATAGCTACGATAGTTATACATATACAGAAAGGTTTACTACAATCAATTTTTATTTGGTAATAAAATGTTATAAAAATTACATTATTTAACTTATAATTATTTTAAAATTTTAATCTTCTGTATTTTTTTTAAAAAGTTCCTCAATTATATCATCTAGTGTTAAGATTTCATTTCAATGAATATTAAGCATCGCAAGTCCATTTAATCTCGCAGTCCAATGGAAGAGCCCAAAAAATGTTGCACACGTAGCAAAAGAATCTTCTGCTGCTTCTACACCCATGCGTATAACAATGCTCAAGTTCTAAGCGATATTAGTGAGCTTCTGTATGACAAATTGATCACACTTTAATCACCGAACGCTAGGTTCAATTAATTTTAACGACTATTCACAACCCCTTTCTCTCTCTCTCTCTAAAAAAAAAATAAACAAACAAAAACATTGGGGTTTTTATGCAAAATAATAATATAAAATTATTTTAAATCACCACGAAGTCACGATTATAGAGCTGCCAGTCGATCTTCTGACGTCAATTGACTTTTGTGGTTATTCAAGTCGTAGATATAGTTGGTCGGAAATTCGTTTTTGCATATTTCATGTCCGTTTCGATTCCCCTGGCAGAGTAATCCGAATTTAATATTTTATCCCTCGTCCCGGCAACGCCACCATCACTGCTGTCCACATAAACACACAAAACTAACCATATAGGTTACCTACCTAATATACCGTTGTTCCGCGAGCGCTGATAAAACACATTCTCACTCTCCTTTCCTCACCGCCCTCACCCACAACCCCTGGAGGCTGTGGTACATCGACCAATTCATACACACGCACACACATATATATTTATATATATATTACACGAGAGTATATATAGGTACACGCGTTCCTCGTAAGCACATCAATTATTCACGTAAACCTCGAATTTTCACTATTAATATTCGCGACCTTTGATTCTCAACAACCGCAGCTATATACATATTATGTTTCGGCTCTCTCTCTCTACATCACAACCCCCTTCGCCCAACACACCCTTATCATGCGTTGAACAAATCCCAATCGTGAGTCACATTATACCTGTATAAAACGTGTACGGTATAACTATACGGTCGCCGCTCGGAACGCTACGATCGCGTCACTCCCAAACACCTGTATGTCAGACCAGAATCGCGAGATAATAATATAAATTACTACATTGCGTAGTGAGTATAATATTATTATTTTTATTTATTTTTATACGTTATTCAATAGGTATTACGGTATGTTATTTCAGCTATCAGAATACAATAATATGATATGGGATGCGATCGCGTTTTTAAAAATGATGATTTTTTTTCTTTAAAAATAGACAAGTGCTATCGAAAACATTCAGTAGGCCAAAATAGAATAATTTAAAAAAATACAACAAAATTAATTTACGGGACCGGTCCAATGTGTGATCTACCGATAAACGGCTGGTCCAATGTGTGATCTACCAATAAAATATGGCTGGTCCAATGTATAATTAACTTGCTATAATTTTGCTTGTTATATTCATACTGCAAAAATATTTTTTAAATCTGATAAAAAAAATCACCAAATATTTTAGTTTGTATTGGGTGGTATAATTGCCACCATTCTTCTTTAAGTTGGCTGTCTAATAATAGTGGAGATGCACCTTCTACTTTTATATTATACTTGGACTTGACTAACTTTCACAAAGACTCTATTGTTTGTGTATGAGCTCTAGTATTCGATCCACAACATTTTCAGTATGATATACAGTTTGATGAATAAATCCGTGGTTCTTCAGAGAACTATATGCTCGCCACTGATTGCTTTAAATCTTTATACCAATTTCTACCTCGCTTTCTATTATTAGTATAAGCGTTTTTCGATTCCTTTTTTCTACAATGAAAAATCGACCTTTAGTATTGTTGTCTTTATTACACCACAAACCAAATACCCACGGTCGCTGTATTCTATTTCCATAATTTCGTTGGTTATTTTCTACCGGAGTTTCATTTTCATAATTTGAAGTTTCTTCACTATCTTCATGTGGTCGTGGGTTGTAATTATCACGTTGTGAGCGATCGTGATTATATTTTCGTTAAAATATAGGTACCTGTTATCGGTAGATCACACGTTGTACCTACAACGCTTTTTCACAGATAGCCGTTTATCTGTAGATCACACATTGGACCGGTCCCTAATACTGATGTAATTATTTAATTTAAATAATATAATTTTTTTTTTTTACCAAATTTGCCCTATAGCATACGTTTTGGAACAAATACTATGTATAAATAATAATATGTTAAACAAAAGAACATAATATTATATAAATGTAAGGAGAGAAAAACTTTATCGCAGGTATTGATTTAAATTCAATATAAAACGTGGATAACATTAAATGTAAGTTTTGTATAGCGTGACGGAAAGAATCATTATATGACTACAGGCTAGAAATGTTGCCTTAGCACTTCGCATAAATGATAGGGGCGTAATACCATATTAATATCAAATAAAATAACAAAATATATAATTTTAGAGTACCAATATTCAATATTGACGTAGTATTTCTATTTACCGCGATATTTAATTTGTGTTCAGATTCCAATTGTTCAACACTCAAAACGAAGTTCCCTAATAAGTTGTTTAGGTCAAGTGTAAATATATGTATGTCTTTATATGTACCTACATCAAGTTTTCTTTATGAATTCAAAATAAGTTCTTGAAAATGAATGTCGTAGGACAAAAAAAAAATCTTACACTAGAGGTACTATTACTGGAGTAACACTCAACATTTATTGTACAGATATAAGGTAGGTTTGATCTTAAGACTGTACACAGTGAACACCTTGTATATATAGTATAATATTATTATATTACATTAAGCAAATTCTCACTTCGACCATTTTTCATCCTGGTATGTGCTGCGTATTCACAACCACGAATTTCCTGTTTAAACACCACTCGAGCCGATCTCAGGCTGATTAAACATTCGCTCGTTCGGAAAATCCTCAGCTTTAGCAAGTGCATTTTCGCGTATAAAGAATATAAATTAATTTGAAAATCGAATTCGATTCCAACAAATTGTTAAGGCACTGACCTAAATCTATCTAGATACTACTTTTTTTTTCAATCATTTTATTTCTAAAAATTAATATAAGTCAGACTTATTTTTTTGGCCGGATAAAATATCAGCGATGATAAATAGGTATTTATATATATATTAGAATTAATTATAAAGGTTAAAAATAAAATCAAGACTTGAACAACTTACACATTTTTGGCTTAATATATAATATAAATAGTCAAACACTATGAATAATTATTGATGAATCATTGTCAATAAAATCCTAATTAACAGTTATAAATTGGTTTTATAAAAACAAATTGGCAAAGTAATTATTTAAAAACTAAAATTAATAATTAAATGTGATATAGTTTCAAATATGTTTTGATAGTAGGTAGGTATGTTAAAAGTGAATTTTATTGCTTTAATTAATAATTATAATATAATCTTTTAGCATTAAATCACATCGATCTGTTGTTCACTTAAATGCGTAATTTCTTCGTAGACCATTTGTAATTCTAACAAACATCAATTCCAATGATTAGGGAACCGAATTAAGGATTTGTCTTAATTAGTATCTGAAACGTAACATAAGTAAAGTTACTTAATTATTTGTAAAACTTTAATACGATTAAAAGCCGAAAATGTACTAATTCACTATACTTAATGTTGTTTAATTTTAACTTCGTAGTTACTCAATTAGTATAAGATTGCATAGTACAATAATGTTGTTTTTAATAAAATCATTATTGTATATATATAAGTATCTACAACTTTTTGAACAAGTTTGAATATCAATAAACAGAAGTTGCATGCAAATATGCAATGTTATCAGAGACATAATCTGTGATTGAACGTCAATTGTTATTATAAGAAGCTGGTTTGAAGTATTTTTTTAAGCTACATACGAGTTAAATCACAAAATTTAATTTTACACTAGATAGTTCCTCCAATTAAAATCTAACCTAACCCTTATGGTAATGCATCATTTCGACATATTCGTCAAATATCATATTCGAAATAAATATTTAGCTATGATATTATGTTCAATGTGCATAAACATAATGAAATAAAAATCTTCCAAAGTTACACTTTATACCATTATTATATAAGAAGTTAAATTACTCTAAAAAAAAATGATTCAAATTCATATGCATTTAAAGATTATATCTTAAATTCTTAAACTATTTTGCGTTTAGCATTGTATCGAAATTAACCACGTCCAAATGACGATCATCGTATACAACTTACATATAATCATTCGGGAATTGGGACTCAAATTATGTGAACGGTGTAAGTGAGTTTACTAACGAAAATTACTTTATGTATTGATTCCAGTTGAGTTAATTTATGAGACAAGTACATCGATTTCCAGCACACATATGAAGTTGATTCTTGAATTAAGGCCTATTAGTGTTACTGTCACGAGACACGGGGGAGGTTATTTATTTATTATGCAATCATGAGTATTTTGGTTTATTTATTAAACGTCGTAATGATATTGGCATTTTTCTTATACCTAATAGCGGAGAAGGTAAAATATTGAAAAACAGCGCTTTCAAAATCTGTTATCTGTCAATGAGGTTGATAAAGTTGTATAATTTATTTCATAAATATTTTGTTTTTCTCATATTTTACAGAAAAAAAAGAATCAACCAATACTGCATATCTCTTAATTGCTTAGTTGTGATTGAAAGCTCGTCCAGAGAAAAACAATTTTCAAAAGGTCTATTTTAAACTAGGTCTGTTTTTTTTCAGGTCAAAAGATTGTCATATAAACTTGGCTCAAATAAAAATAGTACCAGATATGCACAGGTTCTCATATTAACATGTTATAATATTTTTAAGATACATTTAGCATTAACTAGAGGACGCCATGAGGAGGGGATTATCATTATCCATTAAAAATGGTTTCGTTTTATTTTCATTTTCATAAAATTAAAAAGTTCATGCACGTTGTAGCAGAATTAAATTATACATACATATTTACACCGTTAATATGTTATATACATATATAAGATATAGGTACGTCATATTACCCATATATTACTTGCAGATGAAATTATGTTCTGCTTATTATATTTTATCTGCGAAAATTATCAATCCAAGCTTATACTATTGACCTTTTTTATTATCTGTAATTTCCGGGACGAACTTAAACAAAAAAGGCAACTGTGAGCCCAGCTTACATTTGCCCACACAGTCATCGCAAGACCGAACATTTTCAAGAATTTATCTAGTTACATAATTTACTACCTGGAAGTGCTCGGGATCCAAATCATTTACACGGATTCATCGTTGTCATTTATTACGATTGTATTTACCATTGTTGAATAAGTAAGGCCCTGACTAAAATATCCTCCAGTATTCTACTTGCAAGATACCTATACAGAAAACGAGGTACATAATAATGAATTATTTAAAGAACTTTATAAACAGTAAAATATAATAAAGCGGAATGCTCCCCACATATAAGTTCCCAATTAGGCACAGTTTACTGTAAAATATTAAAATGTATATAGTGACTTATAAGATAATAAGTAAATACAAATAAAACAAATAATAATTACAACAGCATACTCTAAATATAATATAAAACATATCCCATATTTGATTAAATACCGAATAATTAATAATTAATATCTTGAAACAATAAACGTATACTTTTATTTTTAGGTATTAGATTATTTTAATTAAAATATTATATTTTATGAATAACAATCTAGGTAGGTGGTATAGGTAACTATAATATGTAGGTATACGATTTTTTTTTAATTACACGTTTTATATAAAAATGACTCGTATTTTTTTATAATTTAAAATATATATTTAATTTAGTATCTACATGTAGGACGAGTATTATAATAGCTCAATAAGAAAATAAGCTTACGAGATTAAAATACTCTTGACAATAAGAGTAGAAAAACCATCTGTGAACAATGATATGACATATCTGCAACTAGTATTATAGCAAGTATACGTCTCTTTGATGAATGAAAATTATTTATTTATTCGTCATTTTTGAATCGCAATGTTCTGTGTTAAATAATTGAAATGTTATCAAATGAAAACGTAACTGTTTTGACGGTCGGTAAAGATATAGAAATGGCATAAAATATCATAGATATGAAAATCCATAAAATCCTCAACGTAATTTATCAGATATTATATTTACGCTACCATAATATTTATTTAATAAATAATAAAAACGTACTACTAACAATATTACTTGACGTTAAATTATTCATATTTCATTCACTTCAGATTTAACAATATTTATTTTAAATATAGATAAATATAATAATATAATATAATACGTAAGACATAGTAGATACCTATTGTATGAATCAAGTATTCTTAAGCACTTTTCAGCTTATACACTTATGTAGGTAAGAACATTTTAAATGATTTTAGTATTCAAAGAACACAAATACTTAAAAATACCTAATAGTAAATTAAATTAAACCGGTTTTAAATTATCAAATTATATAGTACGAGTGTTTTAACTTTTCAGTTTAAGAATTTATAACCGATTTAATTTCAAACCGTTTTTAACGCCATCATATAAACGTAGTAATAGATAGTTACTATCGATTTGTATTATTTGTTTTAAACTTAAAAAAAAAATAATAAAATATTATGTATTATTTTACAAAAATTAATAAATAAAATTGGAAGGATTCCGTCCTATTTCCTATCCTATCCAATTGAATACTAACAAAAACTATTAAGTATAACTAGTATATAAGTACGTCTTGTGTATAAAAGTATTTTACAAAAGTGAATAAAAATAATTAAATAAATATTGATTTAATTTCAGCGTTAAATGAATAATAGTTAATTATTACACCAAATTATTTGTGCATACTCAAATAATTTACACTTAATAGACCATGAGAGTTATGTTACTGCTCAAACAATTAAGTTTTCTAGACACAAAACACTATTTATTTTTGACACCGAGATATCCATTTTGTTTTACGGGTAAGTTCTCTCGGCAAATCGAGTATTCTAAAGTAGGTACTTTCCCGTTTATACACATATAATGGTAAGAACGTTTTGAGTGCTCTCATTACTCGAAGAATACTTCGATGTTATTAGCACAGCCTCTGAGAGACGTCTAGGTAATTATTTTCTGCAAAGCCTACATCAATTATAAAACATGTGAATACACGATGATTTTTAATTATGTATCACCAACATTTTCACTTATTTCAATTCCTGTTAGCTATATCGTATTTAATAATTTATACCTATGTCTTAAGTACCTAATAATGGTCAACGATTAGATAGTTTATAGACAAATTGCCACTAATCAATAGTAACGCACTTTGGCTAAAATCAATGCCATATTAATAAAGGTAACATTTTAAAATCAACCGGCTAACGTTAATATTAGTCTGCAGTGTGTTACGAATAAAGTATAAATGTTCATAAATTGCAGTTACTTAATCGTAGCCTTTAGGTATCTATACTATACATAGTGTGATTAGTGTGTCACTAATATTTCAAAATTACAATAAGAGTATTAAATCATCAAATTACATTAATACGAATACTTAAAATAAAATATACTTTTAACCTAATCTGACAGAAGTGTCTTCCTATGACCGTTGGACATTGCGTGAGAATGACTTTATTATAGTAGACGATCTACCTGTTGTTGACAGAAGCTAATCCAATAAATAACATTTTTGTAATTTTCTGTAGTGTTAATTATTAGAAATGAACAATTTAATGAATTGGATCAAGTATGGTACTGTGTCAAAATTAGGTATACCTATACTAGAAAGTGAATAGAATGAATATTGTATGAACGTACAAAGGATATAATATTAAATATATTTTTGCTGAATATTCGTCTACTCCCATTTCTTTTACAACAGATTAATGGACACCGACATAAAATACGCTATTTATAGCTCTAACAACTCATTTCATTACAGATAATTAAAAATTAGGAAAGATTTTATAGATTTATTATGATTTAATTCAACTACAATATTTAAAACATGTAATTTTTTAAATTAAAATTATTTAAAAAGAATCAGTTTGTTTAGGTTGTGTTGAAATGAGTGAGAACCTACTATACATATTTAAATTCGGATAAGATAAGATATTCAGTTGTGAAATTGTTTTATTTTTTTTTTTATGAAATTCAAAGAATATTAATTTTTAACCATTATTTATAGGAACATGATCAAATGTACTGAAACTTAGTTTAAGCATCTTATTCTATATACTTCATGAAATATCTTTTATGAGTTATTCTTATAGCAGTTTCAAAAAAAAAAAAAATTCAACTTCAAACGAAAAATAACAATTTAATAGTTATTTTGTTGTGATTAAAAATATTCGTAGGTACTGTACACTTTGAAGTGCATTATTATATTTTATTATAAGCAATGAAATTTTCAATTTATTTAGACTAATTATTTTACCTATTGCATACATCTTTGCCACATTACGACTGTCGTGTTAAACTCTTACTAAAATTAAAATAAATTACCATAATATAGCAATATAAGTATTATACAAGTACTAAAATAAACTTGATAATATATAGACACGTAATTATACGTTTTAGTCCAACATTTTTAAAATAGTTGATTTCATATTATGCTATGATCTATGATTGAATTAAAATATTTTAACACATTCATTACAGTTATTTACTGAATGACGATAGCGGTAGACTCAATACTACCTATATTAGATGACTGCAGAATGGTTATTCACTTCGATTTTCGCTTATTAAAATAAAAATCGAGACTATCTAAAATATGTTTAAATTAGAAACAGTCACGACTCACGATTACTTATAGTAATTTCAAAATTGTTATATACTTCTAGCATAGATTATTTTTCCAAGTGAAACAGTTTTACAAATCTTAATTTTGTTTTTGTAAATTAATAAAAGTGGAAATGCTCTGAAAGTTTTGTTAATATTTGTTTGAAATCATTTCTCGTCAGTGATTTATTAATTGCAACTTTCAAGTATATATTGAAACACAACAGACGAACGCTTAGGCGGGCAAATTTAGACGAGTTTTCAATTATATTTATTAATAGGAATCAATGACCGGATATCTATGCTCTCTACGATACATTTTTTTAAACAGTATTTTTATAGTGGTTTTGTTGTTCCAAGGAAAAGGATTTTATATTTCTCAAGAAAAAAATATGGTATTCAGTCATTTAATTAAAAAAAATAAAAATATGTTCTACATTTATTTTCTTAAATTGACTCATAATATTATCATTTATGTACCTAGTCATATTAAGTATTTTTGTGAATTCCTTTTGTCATAATCCTGACGGATAAAATGTGCAAAGCCGAATTCGCTATGGGGCCGATGTTTTCATGTTTTTAAAAAGCACATACAATAATCTTACAGTATTTCCCAAATTAAAAAATTTTAAATTAGTTTTATAAATTAACTGAATATGCCAAAAATATTTGTTTGCAATATACGAAATTTGCCGATAATTTTATTTTAAAAAAAATATATAATTTTATCTGTTATATAAAATAATATATATTACTAATTAAATAAGTTATTAATATAAAATATAAATATATGTATCAATGTTATGTTAATGACTTAAGTGGTCGAAGCAGAAATTTATAATTTCAAGGCCAATAAAAAATTAAAATAAGAAACATAATATTCCTATTGTGATTATTTTGAAGTAAAATTGAATTCTTAAAGCTTTCATTTAATATTTAGTATAGTATTAAACTTATTTACGTTCATTGAATTACACAATATTATTAATGAAATATTTTATATTTTAAAGGTTATAATGATGTCTGCTCTCAGGTGAAAAACTGTCTAAATCCACCCTTGTTTTCGTTTACTTTAGCTGTAGTTAATAATTTATAATATCATATCTAATTTATTTAAAATAATGTGCGTGTATTGGTACGCGTTGTAGGTACAAAATTAATTTGCTTGTATTACCAGATATTACTATACCGGTATTATTTCAGCTAGGGTCGTGAGAAGTTTCTTTTTTTATAATAAATAATTATTAAATATAATTAAAATTTCACAAATGCAAATAATCTGGTGGAAGAAAAATAATTGATTATAAATTTTAATTACTACTACAATATTATAGTCTTTATTAAAACTTTACAAATAATTGTTTTTGCCATTGGTGCTCTGTAGGGACGAAATTTCATCATAAAATATATATCAATTTTATTCTGGTAACAAGCGTTTTTGCTTTTTTCACCATAGGAATTATATAAGTAGTGTATTGTATTAATATGATGTCTTGAAAGTTTTTATTAAACATTGGAAAATATTTATGGACAACTTATGTGCTACATAATCGTGATAATAATTTTTTTATTTTTTTATTTTTCTATTAAGCATAATATAATATATTTTTATAGTTTAATATTTTTATAATGGAAATGAAATATTTCTACTTTCTAGAATATAAAAATACACTTAGGTAGATGTCATAGCTTAAGATAAATGTCATAATTTATCATTCGTGATGGTTCTCATTAAACAAAACACAATAATAATATTATATTATTTATAATTTGATGAAATGTCTTGGGCATGCTAATATAATATACTGTCTTTCCTATATCCATCAACGTTATTTTTTTTCATGCATTAAATAAGCTAACTTAAAAGCAAATCTTTTTACTATATGATTTAGGTGTTCAAATTATATAGTACGTCATACCCACGATATAACTAATAAAAAATGTATTTTCTCTGGCATGTGAGATATATCATATAAAACATACTGGTAATATCTCGTAGTTATATCACAAATAACTCCAACCTTTCAAGTAATATCGAAACGTTTGCTTAAAATAAATTAAATTATATTGAGTGTTTGTCGTATAAAATCAAAATTCCAGTTTTTGTTCCTCTTAATAATTAAAAATTCAATGCCGATAAAGCTGCTAAAGTTCTTCGGTTTTCGATAAATTTTCTCGTTTCCATAATCATCTGTTGGCGAGAGGGGAAAAGATAATTTCTCATTGGACATGAGAAATGCACCTTGTGATGTGACAATATTATGCTAGCGCTGTATTAACTATTATGTACTGTTTCTATATGGTTGTTGTTGTCAGATGATATAATTTATGCTTAAAATTGCTAATCAAGTATTAATAAAGCTATGTAAAATATGCTTCATCTATATATGCGTTATATGTATAGAACAGTGAACAATTAATTATTTCGAGTAATACTCTTTTTGAATTCCGAATAAAGCCAGTTTCATATTATCGTAGGAATATTTCAAATTTCATAGTATTTTTTCATTGTATCAATACCATTTTGTTTCCGACCTAAAAATAGAAGTAAATATATATTTTATGAATAGTTAACCATGTGAAATATTGATAATATTTTTAAAAGGAACAAATAATGTTTTATTATGTAAACACTATTTCGAAAAGCTTCATAATGAGTAACGAGTAATGATTAACGCCGTTCGTGATATGTGTTTACATTCCATGATTTTTCGTTATTTTTTATTACTTTTCACTTAAGTTTTCATTAATATTATGCTTATGTGAAAGGACTAAATTTTGTTTTGCCATTTGCTTTTTATCAAGTTTAGACAGTTATTTAAATTAAATAGTACTTATTTTAAGTTGAATACTCCAATATTATTACAATCAATATTTGGATAAACGAAAATAATGTCTAGGATTGTATACTATTTTGATATTATTTTATATAAATCTATAATAAGGTGTAAAGGATTATTACTCATTAGTTAAATTATTATATAGTAGACGTAGTAATATGTATTATCTTAACCAGTCTAGTTTGAAAATCATAAGAATTTTCTTTAGATAAATCTCATAAAAAAATATAAGTAGGTAGAATATCAAGTTAAAATGAAAAACAAATATCAACAATAATACGTGCTATAAATTAAATTATTTATCTATGTATAGTTGTAATAAAAATAGCGTTATAAATTCAAATATACTAATATTTTGTTCATACTGTGGAGTACACAGAGTTATTATATATATATAATTATTGTTAATATATTAGTATATAATATATTAGTTATCAGTTTTCAGAATAATATATAATAATATATAAACAACAATTTATAGCATTCATCGCAGATTAATCAACCATCACACTCAAAATATTTATTTAGGTTTGAAAAATTCAAGTTCACGAAGCAAAATTAAATTAAATAAAAACTAAATAAGTCGGTATATTAACACATGCAGAGACAGATAAAAAAAAATTTTAAATCTGCGATTGAGAATTTTTCCAGTACTGATTTGTTCGTATTATCAAAAGAAGTTACAGTGCGGTTAATGCTAAGTACCATTCAAATATTTTAAAATGTATATAGAATAATAATATCGTAAATTTTCAAAATCAATAATCATCAGGGTACATGAAAAATTCATAAAAAGAGATAGATGTTTTTTTTCAATGATGTCTATTCGAATATGTGTACACCAATTTATTAGCTTAGTAAAATATTACGAGTATAAGTAAAATATTTTTGAACGGAATAACTTCAAAGCTATTTTTATTTTTATTTTTTTGCTTTCAAAGTAAAGTAAGTAAACATCTTTTCAACTCAGGATGTGGCTCGTACTCAATATCATATTTCATGCAAAAAAAATATTTATTTAATCATAGAATTTTATTTCAACAAAAATATCAACAATAAGTGACAACAAACTTTTATTTTCCATTTATTTTATTTCAGTTTTTATTTTACAACAATGGCATATATATTATATAATGTATTATAATATCATTGATATAAGTGAAATGTTTCCACTTTATTTTTACATGTTTTCTCAGTATTATAATACTTCACTTATAAAGAATAGGAATGCATTGAATGTGTTATTAGTAGGTACATTGTTTTAATATTAAATTATTGTTATTAAAATATAAATATCTTAATATGAAATTTAATTAAAAATAATTATTAACACAAATATTCGGCTCGTTGGTTGATTACGCTTGTCTGGAGTTGACTAATAATAAATATCATAATCCGTGTATTTATGAAGTTGTCATATTTTTAGTATGACATTTGATATAAAAATTTTGCAGTATCAAATTGTGTATGATATATGAGGCCAGAAACCGATTTTACTTTATGGTTTCAGCGTTTCCAGCTTACAACTAATTAAATTGTAAAATACAATTTGAAAAACGAGTTCAAAGACTCACATTATTTTTCAGAACTTCAATTAAAAAGTAAATTAAAAATGTTATTTTAAATTAGTTTATATAAAAAAAAACACGATGAATTCTTTGGTTTTAGTTAATGAAAATATAACAATATTGAGACACATGGAATTATGAAATATATATATAAAATTGTAATTGCAGATTCATTTCGATGTATGTATATACAGGGCGATTCTTTTATCAAACAACACTCATTATTTCAAAAAATATTAACTTTTTTCAAAATTTTAGATCCATATTGTTCTAGAACTATATATTATTTTTATATTTTCACCCTTATATTTATCAGGTAAACCATTATCAACTTTTGATTTTTAAATGACAACCTATACTTAAAACTTCATAAACCAAAAAGGCTGTTTTTTTCAATGAATTTTCACATTTAAATTTGCATTTTTCGTTAATCCGTTAACAAGATATAGCCTCCCAAAGTTGGGTGGTTTTGGGTAGTGTTTGTGACGTTTGTGTGTTATAACAGGTGTATGTTAGGTGGTATTTACACACAAACACACCATAAAGTGTTGTTTGATAAAATAATCACCCTGTATATATACCTAAATAGGCAAATTAAGTAATTTTTAAATAAAAATAAATAGTAAATACATATACTGTAAATGTGTAGGTATATACCTAAACAGCGTAGTCTGGATGCAATTAGTTCAATAATTAAACACGAATATTTAAAAAAATCTACAATTTAACTTAACTATTCGGTTAACAACATATGAATAAATCTTTTTTTGTAAATTGTGTATTATTGTAATGAAAAATAAATGCATAAAAAGTGCACAAGACTGTTCTATCTACTTATTTAATTAATAAAATGAATAAAGAATATAAGAATTTGAAAAAATAAAAGTTTTTTTTTTTGATTACAACTGCATTACAAAAATTATTTTTAATTTCTTGAAAATAGAAATACTAATAAATTATGGCTTGTGATTTAAAGTAGAAAAAAATTTGTTTAATCATGTATTGACATACTGATTAATAACATAAAATACAGTCGAACATGGTTCACTTGAACTTTTTTAATTCAACATTGTTGATACTTCAAACTTTTACTCGGTCCCCAGAATTTGCCAAATTATATTAGCCCGTGAAAACTTGAATGGATACGCAACACGAACTTTTGGTCGGTCAATTCTTTGATGACATAGCTTTGAGTTAACCATCTTCGTTTGTATATAGAAAAAAAAATCTGATTAAAAATCAATTGACACGTGTTAATTAATATGACTTAGAAGTTATTGCATTAAACTTTTAAGATAATATGTGTAAATTAAAATATAGAGCAATAAAATATATTATTATTTAAAAATCTAGGTTATGAAAACTTATAGTAAATATAATGCATGAATAACAAGTAAAATTAAAAACAAGTAATATTGTATTTACTAAGCTGTATACCTAACAACATAAAAATATAAATAAGCATTTGTCAAAACTAAGTTAAGAGAATATTTAGATAATAATAAAAAAACAATTATAATTTAAAAACATAGTCAATAACGAATATGTAATTAAATTAAATTGGATGATAATATATTATAAAGAATAATAAATGGAGAATGAAAATGGGTTTAAGTTTTGTGATTGTGTGACACCATCGAAAGCCGTTGTTTTAATAAAGTGCTTATTATAATATTATCTGTTGGTTTATTTGCGTATGTTTGAATCTATCTGCATTTATGACAGAATAAAATATTTGTTTTGTTGTAAGGCTTTTTCTTAACACGTTAAATATAAATATATCAAGTCAACATTTAATATTTTATACTAGCTGGTGGCAGTGAAAAATGATCACATCCGGTTTGACTACGGCTTTTGTAGCACTCTGTTTATATTTCATGTACTAAAAAATTCATTTAAAAAAAAAAAATCATGCAAAATATACAAATATCACATTGCTTACATATTATTCTCCAAAGAATTGTATTTATTTTTTAACCAATATAACAATATTTGTAGGCGTATTTTACATATATTTAGGTAAAAATTTAATTAATGATTTTTGCTAACTACACATTTACATTTTATCACTGCAAAGCATCACGCATTCACGCCTATAATATATTATTATTTCATTTATATCAATAAAAATTCGTGTATATTCGATTTCTGTTACGCGTATTAAAGTCTATTTCTACGTATGCTAGAAAATATAATATGTGTTTAGATTTTTTTTAATGCTGTAATTAATATTAAATGTTAATGATTAAGTTCACAATTTAATATTTTACGAGCTGCAAAAAATAATCGAACCTGGTTTGACTGTGGCTCTTGTACGTATTATTATTCACATTTTACATGGTATCGGATTCGTTTTAACTTTTAAACAAATCATGAAAATAAAAACATTAAAGATACACTATATTATATATTCTCTACAGAGTATATTATTATTTTTATTTTTTAATAGATACAATAAAATGCATACATTTACATATTGTGTATGTAATACTTATTGTTTATATTAGGAATCAGATAGGCAACAAATTATTGTATTAAGAGGTGTTCGTTAAAACTTAAGCAACCTACACATACATATTTTATAATTTCAAAGTGTCACGCGTACAATATTATATCAATAGTAATTTGTACACTACTCAATTTCGTTTTTAAAGTTTTATTTCTATATTTTGTACACAGTACCTACTAAATTCAATTAATTTCACGTATGGTCGGAGAGTACATCTGTTTTTTGTAGAGCTTTTTTCAACACTGTAATAAATATTAATAAATTAAATCAACAATATAATATATTATATTGATTGATAAGCATTTTCTTATGTCTTCGTATCACTCTATGTTTATTTCGAATTTATAAAGGGAGATTATGTGAAAGATATACTTATATTTTTGAGGCCCAGAGGACATTAAGTTCCTATAGCTTGATTTGATATGGTTAGCAAATATTTGAAATAACTCTTCATTTATCTGCCCCTTGGGTTTATCATAGTCTACTCCATTGTATTAATTCTTATCTATTTATATTAATAAATACTTTATATTAATCATTATTAATTAGCAATTTACATATTTCTTTATTTGATAAAAACCTATTATTTTAAATTTTCAATATCAATGATAATAATGATATATCTGTTAAGAATTTACAATCTATTCAATGTGTATTATATAACTTTTTGATGAAGTGACACCAATTGAGTTATAACAACATGACTAGTTTTCTTTTATAGGTGTAGGTACTCCGTTCTGCTGTCATGTTGGAAAATATGAAGTTGTTATCCAATTTATTAATGGTATTATGAGAACTGTAGTGTGTGTTGCGTTAGTTCTATCTATCGTGTGCGGTGGTATCGTCAAAGGGAATTTGGGGGCGGTAGATGTAAGAGACTGCAAATTGTTTTGAAAATGATGTCTGAGTGGCTGATAGGAGTATGATTAGCGATTACGTCCCACGTCGATAATGCTTTGGTTGAATTTGATGTCGGGGTCATCTATTATTGGAAATTGATCAAAAGTTAATTTTTTTTTAAGAAGATTTGTGTGTTATGTAATTTGCCTGTAAAGTTTTTGTTCATTCCTTATAGTTACAGAAAGATCTATAACTTCGATTATTAAATAACCATATTAAATTATTTTTATTGGTACGATTAACCGTCATGAAGTATTTTATATCATAAGATATAAATATGTACTCGTGAGAGGAAAAACATGTCCCTCTAACAGTTGTCAAACACACACTAGGTACTATTTTATGTATCATAGTGAAGTTTAATTTTTAAAATTGTGGTATAAAAGGTTTTAATGTTTGTATCTTAAATTATTTTATGAGTATTAGGTCTTCATTGATTAGAGTTTAAAAAAATATCTCGTATTCATTATTTTAAATTCTAACTTGTAAAAATAAGTTTACAATTATTAAATTCATTATTTAGAATAAAATAATTTTTCAATTGCTTCCCAGAAAATCAGATACTTTCATAGAAATTAGACTAGTGTGTAATCTTAAGAATTATTTTCAATTAAATAATAATAGATATGCACACCTAATAAAAACAAAATTATTAAAAATAATAAACTACCTAAAACTATGACTAATTCAAAAAATATAAAAATTAAAATAAAACAAATATAAAAAAGTTCTCAACGTATATTAACATTTTATGTATTTTAAAATACAAATGGAACATATAAGTACCACAACTAAGAAAAATGAACGTTTGTTTTTCGATGTGTAGATGTGGTTTTTCAATGAATTCCTTTTTATAAGTTCTATATAATCAGACTTATGACAGTTACTTGTGTAAGACAATAAAGCAAATTTTATTTCGCATGTTTATCGAACATTTTAATTATTCATTGAACAAGATGTATATAGGTATATTTATATTTGATTATTTTTTTTCGGTATCTTTTGAGTTTTACTTCCTGAACATTTTGAGGCCCGGGTCCATGAGAAAAATATTTATTTTATTTTCAGTTTCTCATAAAAATTGTTTGTTTTAAACGTAACTTTTTCAATCTAATAGTAATAAATTATTTTTTTTCCAGTTATATACAGAAATATATGTGGATATTCGTATGTTAAGAGAAGCGAGTAGAAAGTGCCCATGATATTCTGTGCTCTAGCAGTTCTTCGATCCTTTAAATATTATTCTGGTATAAAATAACCAAAAAAATGTGATACCCCCACATAACAATTCCATTAAGCAACCAGGTATATAAAGTGTTCATGTAGTTTTTCCAAAAAAATAATATCTTTGAAAAAATAAATCTTCAAATTGCATATAACAAAAATGTTATCTATATCATATACCACGCCAATATAATAAATAGCTATATTTGTATTTTGTATTTGTACAAATATTTACGTGGTATTATCAATAATTTCTTGTAGTTGATTTTTAAATTTGAATTGTATACATTTAGATACATACTTATGAAGTAGTTACACACTTACATTAAGGGATTTCATGAAATACATTTTTTTATATATATATTTTAATGTAATGACATTAAAGTATCGATTGCATAATATGATAATTTTTTAATGTTAAGAATGAGATGTTGAACATTGAAATGTGTATATTGAATACTTGATCATTATATAGCATACGTATTAAAATAATTATTTAGGTTTCTGGTATATAGGATATTGCATGGGGGGAAGGGATATTTTGCAACTATTGTAATTCTAAACCAAAGTATTTAAATTATTGCCTGCATGTCATTTAAAAGTCTAAATAGTCTAATCATGGCCCTTATTACTGTAACGTTGCACTAAATTTACTATAAAAGCTGACTTATGGTTAAATCAGTGTTAAAATATTAGATAATTATTATGACTGAATGAAAAATGCAAATATTGACGTTTCGATACACAAAGTACAAAACGGTATTACTTTATAAAAATAAACATGAATTTACTGCATTATACTGTTATTTATTTTTATTTTAAATAATTACCAAATACATGGATTTCATGAATAAGTAAGTCTAATACTCGTATTATTAAGTCTGGAAAAGAATCTTTATTGCTCTACTATTATCGTTGATTATGATTAAAAATATCTTTAAATTACTGAATGATATTCTTATTATTACTTCCAATTTAATATCTAACGAAATCGTTGCCTTCGTCTACATCAAATTTGATGATCTGTTAACACGTTTATATATAATATATAAATTTCAGTAGGCTTTTCATCTAGCTAACTACTATTTATTATAATAGAGATATAACTCGACTCAGTCAATTTCTTATTGTGCTTTTTCGTATGGATAGTATGATATATTGAGAATATATTCTCGTTAAGAAATTAAATACATAAAAATAATTTCCACTAGAAGTCTGCAGTTTCATAAAACATACGTTTATCATACTGTCTAAATATAACTAAAACTTTCTTCGTAAACGTGTCTTATATCTGCATATTACAACATAATACAATAAAGTAAACTGTTGTTTGTAAGTCGTGTATGTGCACGCCTATAAGATAAAATTGTAAATAAGATTAAAAAGAATCTTATAAAAGCATTTAATAACTGTTAGATTTCAATTTAGTTGGAAGTTCATACGTTAATTTATTTCTGTCATTTATATTAGCCGACTTTACTTAGGTTAGGTATTTAACTTAACCACATAGAATAGTACATTTTTTACGATTTTTTTTTAAATGCAAGATTTACATTTTTATATTTTTTTAATTGCATACAAAAAACTCATAACATTATAAATTATAAAGTTTTAATTTACTATGGATGAGTTGTGTTTTGAATACAACATAATATGTTAAATTATTAATTAATATTTTATGAGTTTGTCGTTTTGAATTAAAACTTAATGGTATACTAAAATAATATAATGTGTGGCTTTAGAGTAATATAAGTATATTAAAAGTTAAGTATATCAATATTTTGATGACATTTATAGAACCTGCATCTTACCGTACCTATATTATAATAATTGTGTGTAAGATTAGAGTGATAACAAAATATATGGTCCCCAATGTGTTTGTAGTTTGTATGTATATAATAATACGGACGATACCAGAGATATAATTTGAATAAAAAATACCATATGATATTCCCTGACATCCCTTCCATCTCCTGGGAACGCAATCAACAAGTGTCATGTGAATTTTTATTTTTTTTTATTTTTAGCTTGGCACTCGTATTGTGTCTAGTCCAAAGGAAATATTTCTCCGAAATCAATAAAAAGAAAATATTATTGCACGAATCTATTCCAAACGATGAACAATTCAATGTATTAAATTGCTGGATTTATTTCTATTTAAATGTTAATAGATAAACGGTCGTTGATAGCTGAACGAATTTATTATTAAAGTAAAAATGAAAAAATAAATACTATATCAAATTTTTATCAGTATTTCTGAGTGTGGGAATATTAAAATATAACAATAGAACGTGTAGTCGTTATAGGTACCTCACATGTGAGTTTTAATTTTCGAAGACAAAGAAAACCAAAATACTTAAAATAACTTATTTGACTATTTACGTATCTTTAGCGTTAGCATTCAAATTACGGTGTGATTTTTTATTCATTCACTCACTTTTACGAATAGCATGCATTTTTAAAATATTTTTAAGAGGCTGAAGCGTGACATGTTTTAAGGAGTAATGTTTAAGCATTTCATACAACATTATATTTGATCTGTGTTTCTGTGTGAGAAGTAAATTAATGTTATTAGTATGTTAAATTCTTAAAATCGTGTAACGGGCATCGGCATATAAATTGCGCAGGTACATGTCAAATACCTATTTCCTTTTAAAATTAGAAACATTTTATCTTTTAAAAAAATACCGTGACTTCAATCACCACGCTTAGTAGGATGTTCCAATTTTAATTTTGAAAACAGATTTTAATTTTCCTCTAAATTTACTATTCTTCAACAATCATACTTTTTCATTTTCTGTATCTAAGTATTTAAATTTTAAAATTATGAATATGATCTATTTTTACTCTTTTTGTTGGTAAATTTCTAAATTAAAAAATAAAAATAAAGATAAACTGTCAATGCTTAGATAATTTAGTGATGAATTCAAATATATATTTTAAATTAAAATTGTAAAATTATAGTGGGCGTAGTGATTGAAGTCGTGAGATATATTTCCGATAACAAATTTATCAAGCTCCAACTAACTAAGTGCTTATACCTACTCGAAGAAAATTAAGATTTTTCATTTCCGTCTTTGATAATTGATTTATGAATTAAAAAGTCATTATTTTGTATTTTGAATAAAACTAAATGTTCTAATTATATTTTAAATGAAAACTTTTTGTGTTTAAAGACTTTTAAAAGTGGAATAATATTTCAAACCAATGTGGTACTCGTGCACCAATGTAAAATCGTACTATGTAATACTAGTTTAGAACCTTCTATAAAGTCGTATTATAATGACATGTGGTATAATATATCGTTACCGTTTAATAAAATAAATATACCACACTATCCATCATAGACTAGATGGTGATATTTAGACGAATAAATGGAAAATACTTGAAAAGCTTCTATGATATATTGACAAATGGTTTCCTATTTTACGCATGTTTAGCATTTTGAACTAAAAGTTTTCTCGTGAAATATGCGTATAAAATATAATATATGCAAAAGAGGTTTTCATTCTTCACGGAAAAACTTTACTTATGACTATGGAAATAAAAATTTAACTACTGAAAGCTAGCTATATTTTATTGGCGTGGATTACAAATCTTATAACTCAAAACTCTAAGTTGAACCTTGGCTAAATCCGAAGCCTTAGAAACTTAACGTGGTAATTAGAAAATGTACTCATTTAATATACATACATATAAATAGATTTAAGTTAATTGTAATCGGTCTATACAAGATCAAAAACGAAAATGAATCATGATTTATTCACGTTAAGCAACCTCTTCGAAAATCAATCACAAATTTTATACCAGCTAATCATATCAGTTTTGATTCAAATATTTATATTTTTCAATGCCAGATGCAATTCAAATTAGAAGATCGACGATCCATTAAAATCAAAGAATATTGAAAACAGATTTATAATATAAGGATCTATAGGGGTTCAGGTTGTCCAGGGTATGAATTCGTCTTATTATTTTTTACATAATAATATATAGGTACCCACATAAAATGTTGAGAACTAAAGTAGAGCAATCTATTTTTTTTTCGCAAGTGAATCGACATTTAAAATGTTGTGGTTTGTGAATGTTTACATGATTTCTCATTTCTGTTCCATTCTTCAACATAATATTTATTTAGTTTGTACTGTTCTCCCTGCCGGTTATTATTACTATACTAGTAATAAGAAACGCAACCTCATATTGTAGCTGTACAGGTGAATTTTAAAATCATCGAAAACATATAATATTTTGTATAGTATAATATGGCAACGCGGTTTTGTTGTATTTATTTATTTATTTCGTAATGGCCCAGCTACACATACTATGCATATAGCTATATATATATACACATACAAGCACTTACCGGTCGAGTATTAAATTGAACAGCTTCGCCATAAATGGTAAACTGCTAGTGAGCGAATCAAATTGTTCATCCACGTATTTCTAAAAGCTTTTACGCTACCTTTACTATGTGAACGGTAATATGTGGTTGATTCTTTCTTTGATTCCATATAGTAACCGGTAGGTACCTAGCTAATATGGATGGTAATTTTACATCGTTACCGGAGAAACGCGTAAAAGTTTAGCTATTAGTTTTAAACTTTAATTGAATATTATTCATAAATTCAATGGCGATAAATTCATAATAATATTATCAATTGTCTTACAGGAGTATATTTTTTCACCATTCAAATATTGAAATATATATTATTCCAGACGATATCTTATTTGGTTAAGAAGTAACGCATTCAAAAAGTGTTGTATAACCTTTAAAGATTTAACCTAAAGTTTGAGAGAGGTAATTTACGAATTTTCAACTATCTTTTCTTTAGTATTTAAATAAAGATTGTCGTTGCTTTTAAACACCACTATCATGTAGTGTTAAGGTTAGCCAAACGAGTGCTTTCATAGAATTATAGCCAAATTTTATTTCAATATCGAAATTCATAAATGGTTTATTTTTCTAACAGTATTTTATCTAGATTTTATATAGTTTCCGAAAATAAAAATATTTTATAATTAATAAAAAAGATGGACAAGTGAGTACCATACTGCTGTATAGTATTTTTCGGAGATGTAATTGTTAAATGTATATCTATGTGTTATATTTAAATTCAATGATAATTTTTTTTTATCTAAGGTAGAAAAAGTCCTTCCCTCACATTGCTAATCTTATGCAAACCAGACAGAGAAGTTTGGTATTGACTCCTAAGATGTCTGGTGTTAACATGTAGGAATCATCTTCTATTCACACCAAGAACTTAAGGTTTAGTTTTTATTTATATATCTATTTTCGTTATCCTATTTTATCAATATGCACCTACTATCAATATTATCAATATCGTTCTTTATTTCTTTTAATATAATATTTCTTGAAGAAACTTGCTTATTAAATTATAGTTCTAAAAAAATACTAGGTACCTATTCAGTAAGAAAATTCAATTCATCTGATAAAAGGATTCAGAAAAGATAATTTTGGATAAAATAATAATCAGCAAATATTCCATTCTAGAAAATGACTTTTAGGGAATTTTGATTCAAAATAAATACCAGTAAACGTGTATTTTTTTAAAGCAGGAAGTTGAAAAATATGTTCTTTGGATAAGATTACTGGTAAATCTGTGTTTTATGACACTTCGTTATTTTTTACTGACGTACTGATGTGACACAATGCCATTTCCTTAGATTTGTTGTATTATTATTTTTTATAGTGTCACAAGTGTATTATTGTGTATGTTTTTTATGTTTTGTTACATGACAACAATATATTTCAAATAGTATTATTATACGTGTTTGTTATCTATTATTTGTATTGACGAATTTGTTTGTTGATAAAATTAATTTTTAAAACTAAATTTTCAGAGCGAATTTATGGCTAAATTTCTATCTAAATAATACGATAAAATTTGTAATAAAGTAATATAGTACTGAGGACACTAGAATTTATGCCACAGAACTTAAATATAAAAACAGTATAAAAAACTTTACATTGCTGATATATATTGTATCATGTAAATTGTCTATGTTTGTGTTTCTATGTGTATATCAAAAAATAAACAAACATAAAATAAAAATATTCCTGCAACGATATAGTCTTTAACTCATATAAACTTAGATATTTTATGCAAAAAAGATTAACATTTGCATTGGATTTAAACATAACTCTAAATAACCTATCTAATAAATCTAACCAAAATATATAAATATTTTTTCAAAATCGTTAATTCCATTTAAATTTTTAAATTTATTCTTATGTTAATAACACTTTATGATATAAATAAGTTTTAAATGCCACGATTTGCCATATGTTTTAACTTTTTCTGGATCCTCGATGTTGTGTATAATATACAATATACAAATTTATAATGGAAATATGTATAGATACTATATAGTTAATTTAAGTATTAACCCATTATTCATTAAAATCTGTAATTTCGTAAACATGTAATCAGGAGATAATAATATACAGTAAATCATATTAATAAGTAGGTAACAAATTATATAAATTTTCTGATAACGAATCCATATAATGTCTAATTATAAAAATTCATATGAAGTGCCAAATTGGTGCCTACATTTTTTTATAAATTAAACTATTAGACGTCTAATTAAATTTAAAGTTTGAAAAATAATACAAATAAACTTTAAAACAAATGTCAACTACTACCGTAAAAGGAAGATATTATTATAAAAGATGATTTAACAACAATGCTCACCTTCTTTTTACAATTTCATCCCATAAAAATTAATTTACTCAAACTTAGATTAAAATTATTATATATGTATTTTAAAATACTTCGTTGATTTAGCAGAAAACATAGTTTTTAATATAATTTTTTAATTTTTATAAGTAGGTATGTTGTTTTTTTAAAACATTGATAACTAATATAAATCAAGTTTTAAATGCGTTAAAATATAAAATATTTATAAAATATTTGATCCATAGAAACTACCTAACTATATTCTAGACAATTTTGCCAACTATATAAAATTGTAATAAATTAATACTATATTAAAATTACCATAAATTTTATATCACAATTGTCCCTCTCCCCCACCCCCAATTGCCCTTAAGAGCTAAAAAAAGCAAATTAGAATTTAGAAAAATGTATTATTGTGAGAAAACATGTTATGAACAAGCACTTCGTTTTCATTAACCTTCTCATTTTCAAATGACATAACAATATTGCGTAAACCACTACGCAGTAGGCACACAAAAAAAAACGCTTGAAAAATGTACATTTTGTATTATATCCACCGACAATACTGCATTAGTACTGTCTACAACTGTAAGAAAAACATTTAAAACCAAGAGAAAACTTGCCACAAACATATATTATCCAGAAAATTACGTTCAAAACAGAGGTTTCGTCAAATGGTAATATAATCTATAAAGTATCCCAACGCTCCACCCGCTCCATTACTACATTTCATGTCCCTTTTTGTTCCACCAACTACTTACTAAATGAGCCTATGAGGCGTATGATGCATAATGCCAATTTGGACCCCACTTTCGCTTTTAGTTAGCTCTGTCATATCTATTATTTTTGAAATGCCCATAAACTGTATTATCCCATTGCTACTTAATAACTACTATTCACTTTAACATCTTCATGTATCTATATCTTTAATTGTATACCTATGTATATTATTATTACTATTATTATTTTTTTTTCTCTCTCCCTTTGTAAACCATATTACCTGTTTTATCTATGTATAAAACAACTTAGCCCGTGTATTCTAATAAAATAAAATAAAATAATAATATAAGCTTATATATCGCAATGTACTGCATTAAATTTCGTTGTATAATTGTATCGAACCATATGATATTTTTATATTATAAAAAATGATAACTTTAACATTTTTAATAATGAGCTACGATAGATATGATCACATTTATAAGATTCAAAACGTCTTATCGATATTATTTGTGTATAATATTGTCTCGTGGACAGTGTAATATAATATGGTAACGTACATTTAAAACAATTATTCATATAGCTTTCTTGTAAATAATTGCACGAAAAACAATCTGCAGAAGTCATATTTTTGAGACGTCAAAAGTAGTTTTAACTATACCTAACACTTTAGTTTTCACTACCCCTTTCCGTCAAAAGTTATTTTGACTACTTGTCTAGTTAAAATTAGAATTACCCGGGTATTTAAATGTCTAAATGAAACACCTAGTCTTAACTGAACTGTAGGTATTTAAGTGTTGATAATTAGTTTTCGAAAACGTTTATTTCTTGCGCATAGGTATTCATTACTGCAATGAATCAAGTTCCAAGCAATAATCTTTCCTTCCACGCAGCTGAAAAATATGCAAGGACAAGTCAAGGTTTTATAAGATAAATTTGCAAAATATGCATGTGCAATAACCGCTGAATGTGTGAATTATTATGGTACATTCTAGTTTTAACTAATTCAAAATCAGTTTTGATGATAGGAGATTGTGCAGTAAACTAGTGTTGACCAGTTAACTAGATGGTATGAAATCTATAATTATGAAAAATTTTCGGTTTTAATCATAAAAAAACTGTATTATACTATTGCATGACATAATATTAATATTATATAAACTTTATTTAAGTTTTAAGTACCTAGGTACGCGAAACAAAAAACAGCAGTGCTGATAAGTTAAACAGCGTTTCATGATGGGATTCTTATCAGATATTATATCATTTGAAATGGCCGAACGCTAAATATAATATTACACGCTGTGCCTTGTGACTTTATCAAAGTCGTATAATATGCATCGTGTGTGTGTGATACAACAATTATTATAACTATTATAAGTTCTAACAACGATTTCCACTCACCGTCTCTGCATGAAACTTAACGGTGATGACGGTTATTACAATATTTTCATATAATATTATAATATGCTGAACGCAAACCGCGGGAAGCCACAACATGTATAATAATAAAAACAATAATAATAATAATAATAATAATAATACATATTATTATTACAGTGTGTACCTACCAACGCGTATCAAAGTTTCACACTCCTCCCCTTCTTCATCATGCACCGTGCCAGCAGCTATGCTCCCGGAATTTCGACAAATTTCTGGTAGATTTAATAATAATCATCATCATCATGAGAACCGTATCGAAAAGTAAAACGAAAATCGCAAAAAATGTATTATATAATATAATATTTATCATCTTAACTACCTCATCGCAACTACCTCGCCATATGCTCAAAATCTTGGTATACATTTATGCTGCTGCAAATTATGACGTGCCCGAATATACCAGCGACCGAGTACTTGATACTACACGAGACGTGTGTAATAATCAAAATCAATTATTTATACCGGGTACCTATCTAGTTTAATAATATGTAATTTAGTACACTGCAAGTATAGAACATGGTTAAAGAGAATCTGTACGATAATGGTAGCTAAAACTTGTTTGAATGTTCCATGCACTGGAAAACGGCGAGGGGGGGAGTAAAATGCTATGGTGTATATTATAAATTATTATCATTATTACTATAAAAGTAGTAATATTATATTGTATAACATAAAATGTGTAGAGGTTATAATATTATTATTAAGCTGTCTATCTAGAAAAGGATTTGACAATAATTTTTTACTGAAATCACATTCGTTCAATATTAATGAAATTAAATGTCGAAACAGCAAAATTGTATATCAATATTTACGATTTTAATACGATTATAATATTATTTCGATTATTGCTAACGATCATTGTAAACAATTAAGGTCATAATAGAAAAAGATTTTCAAGGCATGTTGCGACAATTTGATGACATTTCAATAGGTATAGCCTTTACTCTTATAATTGAGAAAGTCAACACATTTCCAATAATATAATATACAATAAATTATTGTTATGCATTACATGACTTAATCAATTGTTGTTAAAATAATATTATGTACCTGCCTAATTTATAAATTTAAAAGAACTAAAATAATTTAAATTTAAACAAAAGGAATTTTACAAATAATATAATTGATTTGGTTAGTGTAATACTATTACAAGACATTTAAAAATGATTACTATTATTACTTGTTTAAAATTAGCATAGCACATGGTTAATGTAATATTTTTACTAAATGGGTGTATACTAATATGGACGTAGCTAATAATTAGACGATACAAAACACTTCTCTGTAATGAAGTACAATTTATGTATTTCAGTACAAATTGTTCTAATTATAAATAATATATGATTAATTCAAACTTTGGTATTTGAAATTTGAATAGGATTTTATGTATAAAATGTAAAATTTAGTATATTGTGTACCATTTTACCTACCTGTATCAGGTGTACCTATACAATTGTGGTTTTTACATTATTTGTATATTTAAATAGCAATTATTTAATGCACAAAGGTCGTAAAAAATACTTTTTATAATTCTTAATGCACACCATACATCCATTCATAGATATAATACCTACTTAAAATATGTTTAATATTAGGTAGCCTTAATACAAACTGTGAAAATACTTGATAGTAATTTAGATGTTTTTATCATATAATTGGATTTTTACAGGAGGAGGAACGGTGGTGATGATTGGTGCGCCCAACCTTCGAAATCCTGGACCTAACGGTACCCTGACCAATGGCAGTAGAGCATTTCAATGCCATCCAGAAGGAGAATCCGAGGCTACTATAACACTAACATTGGTCGGCTTGGGAATAGTTGCAAACACCGTGCTTATGGCTCTCATAATATTCAACAAACATCTGCGAAGGTAACAATAATATTATTATTCAAAAATTATAGACAGGTGGAAAAATTATATTATATTAAAATATAATTTTTCCACTTAAATATATGACTAATATTTCGATTTTCTTAAGAGGATATCAACGAAATATATGTTTTTCATTTAGGCTCACTCTTGACATAAATAAAAAGAATTCATGAATTTGTATTTTTGAGTAATTGCAGTGTAAAATTATTTATTACAAAAAAGATATAGCATAATAGTCGGTATTCAAAAAATTTACATATCGGTTTTAAATTAAATAATTATTTCACTTTATATTTGATTTTTAAAATACAAATAAATATTGTAAATTGAAATGGATATCTAATAAATTGTTTTGAAATCATCTTTGAACAAACTGATACGTCATACCTGCCCTCAAAAATATTTTTCACTATGATTTTCGTCATTTAATATTAGTGATGTTTTTCCAATATGATAACTCAAAAACATAAAAAAATTATTTTGTATGAATAGGATTTGTCTATGATGCGCGTGAGCCATAGAAATAACAACCAGTGCACTATATTCTCTCAAAATGTTAAGCAAAAGGAGTACAATCTCATTATAATTTCACATATGTTATAATATTATGTATATAACTTATCGTAGCCTAAATCTCCTCGAGGACGTTCTTGATCATTATGTGCACGCGTTAAACTACGAACTTAATAATAATATATGTTACATTATGTAAATTTAATTCACGGTTGATAACACGTGTCGTGATAAATCTCGATAAGGATTTTTGTCATACACGCCAAAGCAGAGCAGCGATGGCCGTCGACATCGGCCAAATTATTATAATAATACCTGCTCGGCTAGGCACTAAATCACGGAAACACAAACGGTCCGAGCTCCGATACTCATCATACACACTTTACACGTATATAATATATGTTATTATTTACTCATTAATAGTTAATTAATATTATTGTGCGATGCGGCTGCACATCTAGCCGGGTGACGCGTGTGCGTCTGTGTGTGTGTGCGCACTGGCGGCGGCCAAACACGACACGCGTCGGTCGTGTGAATACTTACCTCGTACCGTCGGGAACCCTGTAGGAGGGAGAGAGTGGACTGTATATTGGGTTGGTTCTAGTATTTGAGTTTAGGTATGAAGGGTGAAAGATTATGACTTACGACAACAATAATATTTATACAAATAATGGCAGAACAATTTATTTGTGACGTTCTGCAGATAATACGGCTTAACAGCTAGGGTTAGTAAAATAATAATGCGCGATCACAATACGATCGGCAGATCAATAAACTAATGTATAATTCGACAACAATTAATAATAACGTTTCGCGTGTTGCGAATGATAACAAAAAAGAACAATAACAAAAGGTGGTGTACGACCTGATAATGGACCTGATTAGAGATGAGACGGCGGGTTGATACTGCTGGCCCGGAACGGCAATCAGCTGACGGAGATTAAAAACGGACTGCGACGAAACATAGAACGTCGATTTGGGCGATTTCGACCGTTGGCCAACGACCCCGTGACTTACCGCGTGATGAACGGCGTGGTTGGCGATTTTAACAACGCGAGATCGAAAAACTGACGACGACCGCGTAATGTTGCGAGCCGACGCGTATAAACGTCCGGTATCACGGATATGGACTTAACTTGACTTCTCGTACTGCGCAGCTAGGCGAGCTGACGAGAGACGGTAGCGATGATCTGATCGCGGGACCGTACAAGGTACTTCGGTGGCGGCGCGGCGTAAACACGACGCACACAACGACGGATCCGACAGGATTCGATGGACGAATACGACGGACGGAAACGACAAAGCGCGCGAACACGTGGGGAACACGGCTTAATCGCACGGCGTATATATGACGCGCGGGCGACGACGACAATAAGTCGTGGTATCGGCACGGGTGACCGACAAACCCGAATCGCTGAACACAAAAACGTGCGCGACGGGTTAATGAGCAGCGAGGCTCAGGTGTATTAGACTAAAACACTGATGGCGTACGGCGACAGCACATCGGTTTCGCGTTGCTCGCGACAGTAAAACATGTGGTTTTACGACTGGCCTGAAAGGCACAAAAAAATGACGACACGACTTCGCGACAATAACGAACGTATATCAACTATCAACTGTATCGGCTGGTGCCGGTGACCGACGGCTAGACCGCGACGGTACCGTCCCCTCCCCGGGGGTACAAAGTCCGCTTGCACAGTGTCCGGCGGCGGAGCTGCAGGGTGACAACATTGCGATATGGACGTATCGCACACAATCGCGCAAAAATACAAAAAAATTGATTGTGTACCCAACATTTCCTCCCCGCGTTGAAAGACCCAGGTGTCTTTCAAGAAACCATCACATGAAGATCGACGTAGCAGACCAATCAGATCGTACATAATAATAAAAAAAAAAAATATGAATACAAAACAAAGTACATATCGGAATAATACAAAAGGCTTAGCCCGTTAACATCTGCCCAACTAAATGATTAACATGAATAACATAGGCCAGAGAGCTACTGAGGCGCAAAAAAATAATAATAGACATAACAACAAAAAAAAATAAAAAGAAGTAAATAAATAATTTACACAATGAGGGCATAGAATATAAGGACATAAGGACGGGATTCAGGGCCCGACCGGTAGACGCACGAGTTTCACGACCGGGCGTTTGTACACGCCGTCCTGAGTACGAACCGACACCACGCGAACGACATCGTCGGCACCTGGATGGACATCTGTGACACGGCCGAGACGCCACTCGGTAGGTGGACGGGTTGGGGCTTCGACGATGACCATGTCGCCGATTGAGAGGTTTGTGGACGTCTTGAACCATTTTTGGCGGCCTTGTAGCGTGGACAGATATTCGCGTGACCACCTCCTCCAGTACGATTGATGGCACTGACGGATGAGTTGCCATCTGTTCAGCCGGTTGATCTTGACATCGGTGATGTCTGGTTCGGGCATGGCGTGAATCGGCTGTCCAATCAAAAAATGTCCTGGCGTTAATGCGGTCAAGTCATGGGGGTCGGATGAGATCGGCGTGATCGGACGCGAGTTTAAAATACCCTCAATGCGTGTGATCAATGTATAGAATTCTTCGTATGTCAACACCTGATGACCAATGACATGTTTGAGGTGGAACTTAACACTTTTGATGCCAGCCTCCCAAATTCCGCCGAAGTGTGGCGCTGCAGGCGGATTGAAATGCCACGTGCAAGCTAAATGCGACGACAGACGGTCTCGGGCCTTGGCGTCACATAACAACGTTTTTAGCTGGCGCGCGGCCCCGACGTAGTTGGTGCCGCAGTCCGAGTACATGTGGGATGGAATCCCTCGCCTTGCGACAAAACGGTCTAAGGCGGCGAGGAAGGCTTCAGTACTGAGGTCCGACACGATTTCAAGGTGGACCGCCTTAACAGACATGCAAATGAATAGCGCGAGGTAGACCTTGACCGACTGCGCGTTTCGACGACGGTGTTCTTTTACGAGGAACGGTCCTCCGTAATCCGTTCCGGCATGTGAAAACGGTCAATGGGGCTGGACCCGGTAGGATGGTAAGTCAGCCATCATTGGTTGAGGGCGGACAGCCTTATGGCGTGTGCACGGCACACATGAAAAAATGACACGACGAACTGCCACGCGACCCGATAAAATCCAATATTTTTGACATAACATGGACAATATCATTTTTGAGCCACCGTGCAAAAACGACAGGTGGTAATGACGAATGATCAGGTCGGTTAAATGCGAAGATCGCGGCAACAAAATCGGATGTTTGGCGTCATGACTGACATTGGAGTAACGCAGACGGCCTCCGACTCGGATGATACCCTTTTCGTCGACGTAGGGTGCCAATTGCGCCAGGGACGGCGGTGAAATTATGGATTTGGTTTTTAACATCTTGAATAAGTCCGCAAGGTAATGTTGTTGCGTGCGTTGCACGGCGATTGATAAAGCATTTTCCCGTTCGGCAAACGTAATTGGACCGACACGAACAGGTTCCCGACGTAAACGATGACACAAATAGCGCGAAATGTAAGACAATACGCGCAGCATTTTGGCGAACGACGAAAATCGAGCAATAAATTCTAGCGATGGTGGACAAACATTGACGACCAACGTCGTGATGACATTCGGCCGGGTCTCTGGCAGCTGTTCCGGAGCGAGCGGAACAAATTTCGATTGGGGCCACTGATCTTCAGGAAGTCGTAAGAAGTCAGGACCGTTCCAGTAGATAGATGATGACAGCATTGATTTTGGCAAAAGCCCACGGGAAGCTGGATCTGCAGGATTGTCGCTCGTTGCTACGTAGTTCCAAACACAGTCCGGTAGCAGATGATGTATTTTGGCGACCCGGTTGGTTACAAAAATCTTAAAACGTTTTTGATCCGACGTCAACCATGACAAAACAACCGATGAGTCTGACCATGCTCGCAAACGGGATATCGAAATTTCACATGACAACACGGAGTGTATGTGGTTGAGCGTCTGGGCCAATAGCAGAGCCCCGCACAACTCCAGTCGGGGTATGGAAAGCTCCTCGTTGACGGTGGAACCTTTTAACGGGGCAACTTTGGTCTTACAAGTGACGAACTTAACGGCTATGTCGTCGGGCGCGTGGACAAAACGGAGATAAATGGTAGCCGCGTATCCTTTGACGGATGCATCCGCGAAGCCAATCAGCTGGATGTCCTGATAACTGGTGGCGTCGATGTGACGCGGTAGACTTAAATCGAACAGAAGAGGCAACTCCGTGCAGAACTGTTGCCACATAGTTCGCAGCTCGTCAGACATAACATCGTCCCATCCGAGTTTATTGCACCACAAGGACTGCATGAAGCACTTTGCCCACAACAACATCGGGCCCAGAGCACCGATGGGATCGAACAAACGCGCGATGATGGACAACACCTGCCGTTTCGTGGACGAGATTTGTTGTATACTGGTATGATATACGAATTGGTCTGTGTCTGTGTCCCAATGCAAGCCGAGTACCTTGACGCCGTGTTCCTCACGCGGATCGAATGACATGGACTGTACACGGTCCTCGGTGGGAACAGATTCGAGGACGGTTGCACTGTTGCTAGTCCACTTGCTGAGTGCACAAGCGCCGCTGTGCAGTAATCCGACGATGTCCCCTTTTCGACGTAACAGGAGTTCTTCTGTGTCGGCGCCAATAACGATGTCGTCGACATAAGTAGCTCGAGTGAGGACATGTTTTGCTAGCGGAAAACAATGACCGTCCTGGCTGTCGAGCTCGTGCAGACAGCGTATGGCTAGATAGGGCGCGCAATTGAGACCGTACGTGACGGTGCATAATTGAAACTCGACGAGTTCGTCGCTAGGCGAGTTACGCCAAAATATATGTTGATATGTCCGATCTTGTGGACGAATTAAAATTTGTCGATACATTTTGACGATGTCAGCGGACAAAATGTACCTGTGCATGCGGCAACGAAGTAAGATATCGCGTAAATCAACTTGTAACTTCGGTCCGGTGCACAATACATCGTTCAAGGAGCGACCGGATGACGACGCAGACGAAGCGTCGAACACGACGCGTATTTTGGACATGTCACCGTCGGCCTTGAGCACGGCGTGATGCGGGATGAAATATGTGCCAGGTGCCGGGGCTGGAACCATATGTCCTAACGATTGATATGTGGACATGAACTTTCGATAAGCCGAGTACAAAACGGAATCCTTGGCCAACCGTTGTTCCAGATTGTAAAATCGTTTCAACGCTATGGAGCGCGAATCTCCGAGACCGTGACATAATGTATCTTGACCTGGAGTTGAGTCGGTAAATAAATGACGAAATGGTAGAGCGACACAAAATCGACCTGTCGAATCGCGAGTGGTAGTATCCTTGAAATATTCTTCACACCATTGGTCCTCCGTAGTGGGCAACGATGGTGCGGTGGGTTCTTCGACCAACCAAAACCTTTGTAATAATTCCGCAATGGACGGCGGACTGACGGTGGTGGTCAACGCGGATACAGATGACGAGTTTGGTGTAGCAAATGATCCGAAGACTATCCAACCAAGTTGAGTTTCTAATGCCGATGGTAGGCCGGGGTGATGTTCGATGCCCGCGTGCGGGCGAACAAGACTTGGTAAAATATCGGCGCCGAATAACACGTCAACGCGCGACGGAATGTCAAAATCATTGTCGGCGAGACAAAGGTGTCGGTACCTTTCGCGTACGCTCGCCGGCAACCGTGTAGATGGCATGGCAGCGGTGATCTGGGTGAGAATGACTAAGTCAACCGACGGGAATAAATCATGCTTAAAATGCGATGAAAATTGACAATTTGTGACACCTTGTACTTGAGCAACTGGACTTTGAGCAAGACCCACAATATTGGATTTAAACTGACGTTTGGGTAACCCTAGCCGAGCGAAACAGTCGGTTGTCATGGCCGAAATTTGGGAACCACTGTCGAGTAGCACTCGAACAGAATGAACTTGATCCCAAGCGTCCCTGATATGAACTATAGCCGTACCGAGTACGACTGTGGAGTTGGTGCGCGCAGCACCCGCAAACGAACTCGATTGGTCGACGGAAGGGCCTGAGCTGGCAACCGCCTTGCTACCTTGAATGGCTTTGACCGCGGCCGATGTTTGATCGTGGTTAAGATGTAGTAAGGAATTATGACGCTTGTTACTACAGATGCGGCACCCCTTTGTCGACGGACACGTGTCCAACACGTGATTCGGACTCATGCACGCGAAACATAATTTTCGCGACAAAACGAATTCTCGTCGCTTCTCAACGGTCATCTCGAGAAACCTTGGACATTGATAAATACTGTGGTCAGTTTTATTGCATGACAGGCAATTTTTCGATCTTGACTTGGTCGACGTAGACGTGGTAGCGGCAAAAACTGATTTTCTTGGTACAACCGTCTTGTGAAACGGCAGCTTAGATTTTTCATACGGTTTTACGGTACTGTCAGGTTTACTAGAATTTTTTATGTTTTCTAATACTCTGCACCGCTGTTGTACAAAATTTAGTAACTCCTCAAATGTCGGAATAATAGAACTCGACGCATTAGATTCGAATAATTGAATTGTCGTCGGATCGAGAACACGGGAACCCATATGGAACAATAAAAAACTTGAGAGGTCATTGACACCGAGCGCCTTGATTACAGCTACATTTTCTTTGAACGTATTAATAAACGATGTCAAAGCTGGTAAAGACTGATGAGCAATAGGTTTGAATGCAAATAATTTGTCTAAATGTGCCGAAGCTAACAAGCGCTTATTATCAAACCGCGCGGACAATGCTTCCCAAGCGAGTGCATAGTTATTTGCGGACAACGGTATTGATTTGACAACAGCGAGAGCGTCACCCGACAAGCACGACAATAAATAATGAAATCGTTCCGCGTCGCCGATGTTCGTGTTGTCGTGTACGAGAGACACGTAGATGTCGCGAAACGATCGCCACTCCAATAAACTACCAGCGAAGGTAGGTAACTGGATTTTCGGTAACGGAACGAATTGTTGTGGCGAGGGCGCGAAGAACGACGATTTTATTCCGGAAACACTCGCGGGAGCGGCACTCGCGGCACTCGCGACAATTGTTTTGATTTCAAGACGCATGGAATCCATAAACGTAAAAACCGAGTCATCCTGTTCAAATTCGTTAAAACGGTCCAGGCTGAGTAATGCATCAATAATAACATCTTGTTGATGTTGAAATTGTTTGACAAGATTACCCAACTCATCGGCGTGAGTAATAAGTGATGGTACTTTGTCGCAATCAGCGCGTGCCTCTAATGCTGTAGCGTGCATACGTTTAATTGCTTTCAATACGACATCGCGTTTGGCGCGAGCTCGTGTCAAAGCAATTTCTGGATCCTCCTCCTTTTTTGGTGGCATGACGACAGCAATACAAAACAAATGTGTGAGCTTTTAATAGTGAATGATTGCAATGAAGTAAACACACAGAAACACTATCCGGCCCGATGGACCAAACAATGTGCGATGCGGCTGCACATCTAGCCGGGTGACGCGTGTGCGTCTGTGTGTGTGTGCGCACTGGCGGCGGCCAAACACGACACGCGTCGGTCGTGTGAATACTTACCTCGTACCGTCGGGAACCCTGTAGGAGGGAGAGAGTGGACTATATATTGGGTTGGTTCTAGTATTTGAGTTTAGGTATGAAGGGTGAAAGATTATGACTTACGACAACAATAATATTTATACAAATAATGGCAGAACAATTTATTTGTGACGTTCTGCAGATAATACGGCTTAACAGCTAGGGTTAGTAAAATAATAATGCGCGATCACAATACGATCGGCAGATCAATAAACTAATGTATAATTCGACAACAATTAATAATAACGTTTCGCGTGTTGCGAATGATAACAAAAAAGAACAATAACAAAAGGTGGTGTACGACCTGATAATGGACCTGATTAGAGATGAGACGGCGGGTTGATACTGCTGGCCCGGAACGGCAATCAGCTGACGGAGATTAAAAACGGACTGCGACGAAACATCGAACGTCGATTTGGGCGATTTCGACCGTTGGCCAACGACCCCGTGACTTACCGCGTGATGAACGGCGTGGTTGGCGATTTTAACAACGCGAGATCGAAAAACTGACGACGACCGCGTAATGTTGCGAGCCGACGCGTATAAACGTCCGGTATCACGGATATGGACTTAACTTGACTTCTCGTACTGCGCAGCTAGGCGAGCTGACGAGAGACGGTAGCGATGATCTGATCGCGGGACCGTACAAGGTACTTCGGTGGCGGCGCGGCGTAAACACGACGCACACAACGACGGATCCGACAGGATTCGATGGACGAATACGACGGACGGAAACGACAAAGCGCGCGAACACGTGGGGAACACGGCTTAATCGCACGGCGTATATATGACGCGCGGGCGACGACGACAATAAGTCGTGGTATCGGCACGGGTGACCGACAAACCCGAATCGCTGAACACAAAAACGTGCGCGACGGGTTAATGAGCAGCGAGGCTCAGGTGTATTAGACTAAAACACTGATGGCGTACGGCGACAGCACATCGGTTTCGCGTTGCTCGCGACAGTAAAACATGTGGTTTTACGACTGGCCTGAAAGGCACAAAAAAATGACGACACGACTTCGCGAGTCGCGACAATAACGAACGTATATCAACTATCAACTGTATCGGCTGGTGCCGGTGACCGACGGCTAGACCGCGACGGTACCGTCCCCTCCCCGGGGGTACAAAGTCCGCTTGCACAGTGTCCGGCGGTGGAGCTGCAGGGTGACAACATTGCGATATGGACGTATCGCACACAATCGCGCAAAAATACAAAAAAATTGATTGTGTACCCAACAATTATAATATACAAATTACACTGTATGATGATGTTTTCGGAAAGCGGAACTTGTAACATCTCGTGGGTTGTAAACGATTCAGGACAACGTCATTATTCGACGGCACCCACATATATTGAGCCGAACATATTCCGAGATCCGATTTAGGATAGAAATATATTATTTTGGATTTTGAATTTTATTTTTGGAATTGATGGAATATGTTGCATGTGAATGAGAGTAAGAATATAAAAAGACAAACTAGGAATTTTGAAAGAATATTGTACTTTGATGTGAGGTTATGATGAGAAAAACGTAGATTGGCGAGTAACTTTCGTCATTGATAAGAAGAAAAAAATATTAAATATTCATGTACAAATAATTTTGTCTCACCTACATGGTCTCGATATATTATTTTTGGAGAGTTGTGAGTAATATTAAGTATATTTTCATAACCATATTATTTGTTGAAAACTGAATTTTAATAATAATAACAGGTATAGTGGATACATAATATATATTTCACATAATGTCAGTCAAGGGGGAGGGGGGGGGGGTTATGGGTATTTCATCACCAAAAAGGCAAATCCTCAAACCCTCCCCTTAGGCTAAATCGATGCTGTATAAATACTAGCTACAACAAATATTAATACTTATTTTATTGGATTCCTATATGAGTAAGTTCATGTTACATTACTATATACTGTGACGATCGTATTTCTTGGACCAACTAATAATATTTTATGAATAGAACATATTAATAAAAAAAGAAATATTTTTAACTTATACAATTTTTTTTTGATGATGCGTAACTCTTTTATACAATCCGAATACTTCAGAAAAGTTTTTCTTGGATTTAAAAAAAAAAAAGTTGCGATTAAGAGTGTTTAACAGTTCAAATAATGTCTGATTAAAGCGTTGGTAGGTATTTATTGATATTATGCTCAATATTACGTATTAAACAATTGAATTTATCCGTTTTAATCAACCAACACTTGTCTGCATGTATTATAATACATATATATATATATATATATAAGATTTATTATTAGACCAAGACACGGTATGTGTGCAGTAGGTACATGATATAATATATTATATGCTTAGTAGTGCACAAACGTCTTCACACGTTCGAGACATTATGCCGGCGACAAAAAGCCCATTCACACCGTCAAATACACTCTATTAGCCGCAACGAATAATATAGAGAAACTTAAATTATTATTATTATTTATAATAGTACGTTGCGGTTGAGGTGCTCACTGATATTATTACGTTTGCCCCGCTCGAATGTACACGACCAATATATTAGGTATGAGTACAATATTATAAACAGCCACACAGGAATCTTTAATATAATATATTATAATACGCACGTCGCATATGCACGCTAAGAGTCGATGATTTACTATATACGCAGTGCGATAGTCTTGACATTGACACCATGTTCGCTTAGTATTTTTAACGTAATATTTCATAATAATTATTAATAACGATACTATAATAATATCAATATCACGGTAATTTACACATACGCACATAATACATATATTATATTAACCATCGTTTACTGATATACATGCAGATAAATAAGCATAATATAATATAATCCATGTTAATTGAAGAAATGAACGTGTTTATTGGGTTGTTCAATCGAATGATATTATTAAAAAGTGAATTTCCACATAGAGAAATGAGACAAAATATGTATTCATTTAAAACCTTAGGAATATAAATCAGACAGATAAAAACACTTCTTCAGTAAATACGTTTTGATTAGTTCAAATTTTACTTTAAAGTTGAAATAAAAATGGTTAACATTCCAAAATCAAACTTCATCAGATTCTGAGCGGAGCGATGAATGTATTGATTTTACCATATTGTGTGTTTTATTTTTATTTTTTTTGTGTCTGTCATCACGTTTTGGGGCAGTAAAAGTGCTTCGATTTTTTACTTCAGTACTTCGTTCGATCAGAAAGTGAATCTAGTTGGTACTTTGGGGGGTAAAAAGTGAAAAATTCTTAATACTTTTTTAAATAATCGAGAAAAACAAACTAAAAATTAAGGGAAAAACGGGAAATTTTACGCACACTCATTTTTCGACAAAATCGATTTTGGTTTTTGATGTAATTTGAAAACAAATGAACATAGGCATTTGAAATTTTCGATCATTATTAGTTTTTTTTAAATTAATATCGATAAAAATGTATTTGTTAGGCAGAAAAGCTTGACAATTTAATACAAGGCTCTTAACATATTGTTACAATAGCAGTTGAAAAATAAAAGAAATTCGTACCTAGTCACAATTCTTTTTTATAAGCATTCAAAGCTTGAATTTTGACAAAATACGTAAAAATCACGAAAATTCACAAATAATTTTAAACTAGAAATTCATAAACAATTTTCCTTTTATATCTAAGATTTGAAAATTTAATACAAGATTCCTTACAAGTTTTTCAATCTTTATCACAAATAAAAAGTCCACCGGAAATTCAAATTAAATTTTTATGAGCATTTGAAATTTAAATTTTTACAACATTGGATTTTCACTTTTAGCGATTTCCTTATTTTGGTGTAACTACAAAACAAATGAACGCAGATACTAGAAATTTTGACTGAATGTTTATATAGGCATTTTATATATTTGATAAAATTTTCAAAATATTTAGATTTGTTTTGAGCTGTTTACTGACATTTTAATTTTTCAACTTTTTTAGTTTTTTTTTTCTATAAATATCGATAAAAAATGATTTATTCGGTAGAAAAGCTTGAAAATTTAATACAAGGCTTCTAACACATTTGAACAATAGCAGTTGAAAAATAAAATAAATTCATGTTCACAATTTTTTTTTTTTACAAGGATTCAAAATTTGTATTTTGACAACATACGTAAAAATCACGAAAATCACGAAAATTCGCAAATTATTTTATGCTAGAAATTCATAAAAAATTTTTCTTTTATATCTAAGATTTGAAAATTTAATACATGGCTCCTATCATATTTTTACAATAGCAATTGAAAAATAAAAGAAATGCATAGTCACAATTTTTTTTTACAAGCATTCAAAGTTTGAATTTTGACAACATATGTAAAAATCACGAAAATCACGAAAATTCGCAAATTATTTCAAACTAGTAATTCATAAAAAATTTTCTTTTTAAATCTAAGATTTGAAAATTTTTAATAATCTATAATATATTCTACACAGATAAACCGTCTTCGCTTAGAATCGTTTTTCGTATACAATGATATAATATCAATGGATTCAAATTTAATTCCATCCATTATAGTAACCCACTTGTAACCTACTGTACAGCAGAGCGACATCCACAACTTACCAGTTCATGAACTAGCTACAAATGTACAATTCACTATATATATAAAAAAAAAACGAATTTAATTTGAACGGCCTGTAAAGCTTTCATGTTCTCTAAAAATATGTACTTCATTCATGTTCACTCTATTTATAAGGAATCAGTGGCATTCAACCATTCACTAACTAAATATGAACGTGAACGCAATGAACAAGCGATCACAAACTCGTTTTTTCTAAACACAAAACACTGATATAAACTTATACAACACACATGCCTACTGGACTCGAGCAGTACTGTACTGGACTGGAATCGTAAAAACCTATTAATCTTCAATTATAGAAATTCTCACGTTCAAAAAAATTTGGAGTAGCAATTAAAATATTTACCATATAAATTATATTATTTCAACGGTAATTAAACCAACTATATTATATTATCAAGATGTATCAATTTTTGATATTCATACAATTACAAATTATTAAAAATTCAAAAATTGTAGTCAAATATAGTAAGGATTTAAGATGTGCTATTATTTAATTACCTATATCCCCTTGGTGCTTATTAACAAAGCGCCCGGTTCCCCTGAAGTACAAGGGCCTACTACCCTACAGGACAGTGGGCAGCAAGTTCACCCTTGCTACCAATAAATTGTTGAGGAGATAGCAATACTTGGTACCATTATAAACATATAAGTTACAGCATAGCAATCAGTTAAAAGAAATTAGAAATTAATATTGTATTATATAGGTACGAATGTACTATATTATGTACTATTAATATACTATTACTGATAAATCATATTTAGTGATGACGTGCAATGTCTAAAATGAAATTAATAAGAATGAATAGTTGTGGGAACAATATTCCTACATTCTGAACACGCCTGAACTCCATTATTGGAGGATCTACGGTAGGGATTATATTATATCGGCTCTTACAGACATGTATCACCAAGCGTGAGAATTTGTATCATAGGTGTACTACAACAGGCCTGTTGAACGTGAGGCTACTGATACGTGGTCATAAGAATCACTGGAAAATGAAAGGAAAATGGTAGAAAAATATTACTCCGATTTTCATGTTTCGTTACTATATATTAGGGAGAAGATTGTTTAGTACAGGTACATAATATTACTATAAAACATATATTATATTACTATGTTACATACTTCTCCAATGATAAACTGTTGTTTAATAAATATATTAGGTATAGATAGAGTTGTATAACTTTTTAGTGTTGGCACGTGTGATTCTTCAATATTGTGAACGTATAATCAAATCTATCGATAACTACAGTTAGTTCGAGCTCAAATTTAATACTATGCTTCTGAAACTTCTTTGTTCATATTATTATTATTTCGTAAATGTGATCGTAAAATCAACTATATGGGGTTCTTACTTCTGCTTGCTAGCTTACCAGCATGGTTGGCTACTAGTTAGTCCCACGGTAAAAATTCCTTCCGAATTGAGGCCCGGTTTCCTAGTGGTAGAAAAGCGACGACTAAGGTGCATTTATTGGTATCAACATTACACTGTCATTTTATTTTATCCGTCAAGATTGAAAATTATCTTGAAATAAAAATATAACCCACGCCGCAACTCGTCTGTACCCAAAATCAATTTGGGCCACAATTTCGATTAAACCCTTTTTCGTAGATATCTTTGGAACACAACTAGTATGCAGCCCTCCCAATGGAGATTCAAAACTATCAATGATTCCCTGGGGTATTTTCAGGGCCGTAACAGGTTGTTTGTGGTTTGTGTTTTTAAAATTTAATACATAGTTTTCCATGATTTTTTATTGCCGGAATTACGAATTAAACAAATCAATGTTAGTATTTCCAGAAATATTTTATTTTACTGAAGTTTAATTTTTCACAAAATAAGACATTATTCTATCAAACGATAATAACAGATATTTTGATTTAAAATTTAGATAAAGTTAAATATTTAACTGAAAAATAATGATTTAAGTTATTTTAGTGTATAATTATATATAATAACTAAATGAATTTCATTAACCTTAATATTAATACATCAAAATTATATTATTATACTAATAGTTATATAGGTTAATAGACCGTTTTCACTTAAAATCGTTTTTCGTATATGTAATTTATCATTAGATTTAAATTTCAAACATATTTCATAGAATTTCGTCAATGACAAGATACTCTCGACACATAAAGGTACAACTTTTGTACAGCTGAACAACCTACCTACTTCCCCTCCTTTTTTTGTTTTCGTTTTATTTTATACTGAATGGTGGTAATTTGTATTTATTTCTAAAATATTTCTAAAGCATATTTCGATATATATAATATATTATACTAGTCATTGAACAATTTATTCATAATTAAAACCAATTAGAAACAATAAAATGATGTATTTATGTTAAATTCATTCAGGTTAGGATCGGATGCATTTTATTATGAAATGAAAACCAATTTATTCTTAAGCATATTTTAAGTGAAAATCATATTAATAATATATTGTTGGATATTTGATTTATGGTTTCAATCGCTGATCAATCGTTTTTACGTTACTTAAAGCATAATTTTCATATCATAGAAATATCGAATAAATTTGGAGTTTATATTTAGTATGGTGCAGAATAATAATATAGAATATAAAATATAACGCATTATTCTTAAAACAATAAGATGTAGACAAATCCTATATGCTCTAAGATTTAAATTTGTTCTTGATCTATATAAGAAATACGATTTATGTAAAATTATGAAATTATAATTTTTGTTGGATTCGTGTAACGCATTATACTGAATTATATTTATATTTACATTTATTAGGTACTTACAATCACTTTAAAATTATTTCATTTTAAAAATACGAGTAAACACATTTGATTAAACATAATACAAAACAGTTAATTTTACTATTTCCACTGCGAAAATTCGAAAATGTTTTATTATTTTAATTTCATAAATGTGGTTTTTAAACAAAAATAATAAATAAAGTAGAATTACGAACGCGAGTTACATGCTAATGGCATTCAGAACGAGTGCTGAAAAATTGTCTGATTTAATATGTTAATAAATATATATTTCGGCGAAAAAAATTCATTTTAGATTCACGTATGTTATAACGCTAAAGGACAAAATAAATCAGAAAAACTCGTAAATTGTGCACGTTGAAACTGAACCATAAAACGTTATTATTATACCTCGAGATCTGCACACGAGGGTACACCGCACGATGTTTTATTGTGCCACAACAACCGTAAAAATGAGTACAGTTTGCCATTGACGTTAATTTTTTCACACAGCACTTCGAATGCATAAGCCACCCAACACGAAGTTCACGAAATTAAAAAAAAATATTACTTAACGCATAGCTAGCGCATATTATATTTAGTATGCATATGCACGATGTTATGTTTACTTTGAATTAAAGTAAAATTTTCCAGCTACCCCTCTCACCGCTAATATTGAATTGAATTCACGAGTTTCATATCCAATAGTTTTAAATTTGAATTATAATAATAACGAACGAAATGCATTGGTCAAATCTGTGCATACATTTTTAATTTTCGCTAAACGAACATACCATATAATTACATATGATGCACTGCAACACATGACAGCTCATGGATCAGACAGTTGACTGCAGTTTAAATTGGTACCTATTTATTAATTTTTTTTTAATTAAGAACATTCAGTTTAAAACTATTATAGTTCAACAATCACAGATTAATATAATGAGAATATATATAGCTCGACGATAGTAGATGTGATTAAATTTAAATTATTTGAAACAGTCATTAATGACTTAATGAATGGATACAAAATATTTCACTGCGTACGAGTTGATTCCCGGGTACCTTTTTAACTGTACCAATACCGTTGAGTTGATTCCCAGGTTATCAAAAAGTATTTACGAGTTGATTTCCGGGTCATTATATAATTTTTCATAGTTCAGTAAAATATTTAGCCTATTAACATAACCCAAGAAACACCACGAGGAGGTTGGCTGACAAGTTTCTCAAAAATATTTATTTTTTTTGTAGTTTTTTCATATTTTGAAAATCATTCAAATTGTATTTATTAATTATTTTTTGTATTATATTCTATTCTATTTGTTATTCGTTAAAAAAAAATATTAAAAACATTAAGTAATTAGATGAAAAAATACAAAAATGTTAGTAATTTAGTAAAAAATATAAAAAACATTAGTAATTTGGTAAAAATGTCTATCTTATTGTTTTTGTATGGTAGGTAATGGATTATACAACAATAGGGAATCAACTCATCCTACCTCTTAATGACCCGGGAATCAACTCGTAGGTACATACCTAATAATGATCCGGGAATCAACTAATACATAAAATAGGTCTCAGAAATCAACTCACCTATCGTGAAATATTTAAGGTTTGGCTAATACCTATACGTTTATTTAAACTAACAGATAATTCGGCTGGGGGTTGATTGGATGTGGCATCGATGCAATTACGAGTTTAGTTGGAACTACAGGGGTTCTCAGACTACATGAGTTTAGTAGGTCTAGCAGAGGAAGTTAAACTTCTTCCCACTTTTTATTTTCAGAAAGAAGCGGTGTGTTTTTTGTAGACTGGGCATCCATTACAGTTTATACGATGAGGTATGAGGACCTGCGCAAAGTACGCATTTAGCTGGTAGACTGTTATCTTTGAAACACTTATCGGAGGGATGTTCTTCTCCAAATTTGACGCAGCGAGATTTGTGTGAACAATATGTTTTCGTGTGACAGTAATCCTGACATTTATGGGTCTTATTCATATCTATCTTCTTAATATTTTTGTATATTTTACATTTTTGAGCATAGAAATGCATATATTAATTATTTCTAGATTATTTAGCATATAAATTATAAATTATAAGTATAATTATATAAATCATTTTCTATATTATTATCATTTATTATCGTTAATTTGTAATATTTCCATGAAAAAAATATCGCTAATATATTATTGTGTTAATGAATGATACGCTCATAAAATTAGAAGATTAGATATTTATAGACAAGCGGTGCGTGGCTATGGAAACTAACGATTAACAACATTGTTAAATTACACCGATTAACTCTGTAGAAGTAAAGCAGTCATTTACGATTTATAAAAACATATCAACGGATCGTCAAAGATCTTTTTAATTTTAAAATATCAAAAAATAATTGTTACAGAGTGTAATCCTGTTACTTAAAACACTAAACCTATGTAAATTTTAATTTCATAGATCAGAAACTAATTAACTATTTTTTTTTCCATATTTAATATCTTGGTATTTTACAATAAAGTAATTTTAATTAAACATTTAAAAGAATATATATTTTTTAGCATTAATTTGTTGAAAAAATAGATAAATTTAATATAGTAAGTTTATGGCATATAATTGCAAATTTAGACTTTTTTAAATGCATATTTTAATGAAATTTTGGTGATTAACATCTGAGCTTTAATAATAAAAACTAGTATAATACTATGATCTATGAAATTTAATGGTCAAGCTAGGTATGGGGGCAACGCCCACTAAAATTATATTATAAACCTAAAACCCACTCCAGAAACAATTCTAAATTACGCCACTGCCACTTAACATTCTAGACATATTTTAATACCTTCTAATTATGTATATTATGCAAAAATAATTTCGTTTTCAAGAGTCATTGTTTATATTTAATTTGCTCATCGTTAAATTATATATAAACAGTAATCAATTACTATAGCACTAAGCTTATAATATAATATAGCTTAGGCTAGCTACCTACTGCGATTACGAGTTTAAAATTATAGACTTTAATGATACTTTAATACACAGGTTTCGTGTGTTGTAGACATTTCTTACTTTGACCATACACAAAAAAAATTGCATGAAATTTGGCTACACAATACTCATATATTTACACGTTAATAAATACATACTTTTAAATTTGGTTACATTGTATATATGTATACTATTTGATTTAAAATAATACAAGGATTGTAAAAACATGGTCACTTAACTAAACGAAGCGCAACCAATCAAAATGTATAGATTTTATATTATAGAGCAGGGATGGGCCACTCAAAGTAACTAGAGGGCCACTTTTAAGTACTTTAAAATCTAGCGGGCCGCAGTGCATAGGAGAAAGCAAAAAAAAAAAGGTCCTTCAAATTTACTAACATTTATTTTTTTTCTTTATTTATTTATATTTACAATTTATTATTATTTAATGTGATTCTTGAGGATGAGGTTTTATATGAAGTAATTTGAAAATATAGCGCAGACCAGATAAAAAAGGTAGGCGGGTCACCAGTTGCCCATCCCTGTTATAGAGGATCAATAATATAATACAGTTTTTTCGCATTTCACTCAATAGTTATTATATACATTATTTAGTGATCTGCAGTGAACCACGATTCTGTTTATTATTATCACTAAATAAAAATATACAAATAATTTACAATCAAAAAACTAAATATATAAGTAGGTATAAACGATAACTAATTGTAAATAAATAAGGTATTTGTATATAATTGTTTAGGTTTACCAGAAAACCCTGGTAATGAAAGGGGTTTCACTGACGTAATGAAAAAAGTTCTACCAATATATTTTTATTATTTTCACCAAAAATATTTGTATACTACCTATTCTATCATCATACAATGCTATATTTGCATCAATAGGCATGCAAGTAAAATGCTAATTAAAAACAAATAATTAATTTGGGCCCTTGTATCTTAAACAGCCGATTATTAGTTATTACAGACCTACATATGTAACTGTCGATTTTAGGTACCTAATAAATAATAATATTATAATATTAATATAAAGCCCTTAGAAATCATATTTTGTATGTGCGTGTTATATTTACGTGTTTTGTTGCTGTTATGAGACTGTGGCAAAAAAACGTCTATTTTCTATATTGCTGACTGACAGCACTACTTAAATACACACACACACACACAGGCATGTGTGCGTTTATTACAGTACTTACCTACACCACCTAACCTATAAATACTAAAAACACCACTGCAAAGCAGTATTATTGAGTCTTGAACATGGGACGCAAGACATGCGACAGATAATCCATTATTTAACAGGTCTCTCGTGTCCAAATCAAGACAGTATAAATTATATAAGTCCGAGTGTATGAGTGTAACAACGTGTATGGAATTTTCCGCATTGACGTTAGAAACTATGAAAAAAAAAATTATAATAATAATACATCATATAAGTATACATTAAACACGACTGCAATCTTTGAAATAATGCACCAAAGTCGTAGAAAATGTCGATATTTTCTATTATAGTAAGTATACTATATCATTATTATATTGGGTAATATTATACATTGCTATTTAAAAACTTTTTTGTTTTCACGAACATTTGTATACAGGTAGAGTGAAGAGTCAGGATTTATAATGTATTTTGACGCCATAAACTACCGAGAAATGAAAATAAAATGAACTATCTTTTCTTCACTCTTTTTTTAACATTTTATTTATGTACTCAAAAAGTCTCCCTGTTAAAAAAACACAGTAAGTTATAATATTATAATGAAAATGTTTAAAGTATATAGTGTATACGTTATATTTTACACATAAATTATTAACATTATATAATAATAAAACCCAATTTTTTCTTTTAAAATAATTTTCAATACAAAATTATATAGAATAAATTGAAAAATGACCATTAAAGTTGTATCTTATTAAATTATACATGCGATATAAACTATCAAGCCTGCAGGCTTGTTATTCTTCTGTAGCATGCAATATACTTCTAATAAGTTCTCGCGAAATGACTGCAATGTCGAGTGACATTAGAATATTTGTTATTTAAAACATCAACATGAAAAATAATATTTTTCTGCATTTAATTTAAATTCCAAAATAAACACTTATTACTTTCACATAAAACACGAAAAACGACAGTATGTCTGTTAGATGGCTTTTCATGAACATTTTGTAACTGCTAAATTAAAATGTTAAAAGATAAAAATGTATGTATAAATGACTGCCTAATATTTATAATTTTATTAACATACGATAAATAATTTTAATACAATTTTTCTTTAACCAAACATATTGTCTTCAGAAATTTCAAGAATATTGTATAATTATTCATTTTTACCATACTATTCAATACTCAGGATTTTTTATATTATTTTTAATGAGTCCCTACGTATGTTCTATGAAGATATTATATTTTATAATGCTTATAACGTTATAAAAATTAGACACTTTTAATTTAAATATAAAAAAAGGCGGGTAAGTCGTGGATGTCGCTCTGCTGTACAGTAGGTTACAAGTGGGTTACTGTAATGGATGGAATTAAATTTGAATCCAGTGATATTATATCATTGTATACGAAAAACGATTCTGAGCGAAGACGGTTTATCTGTGTAGGATATATTATTAAAAATTTTCACATCTTAAATTTAAAAAGAAGATTTTTTATGAATTTCTAGTTAGAAATAATTTGCGAATTTTCGTGAACATTCGGAGAAAATTTCAAGTATCTGCGGTCATTTGTTTTAAACTTTTAGAGTTACACCAAAATAAGAAAATCACTAAATGTGAAATCCAGTGGAAATCCAATGTTGTAAAAATTTAAATTTCAAATGCTCATAAAAATTTAATTTGAATTTCTGGTGGACTTTTTATTTGTGATAAAGATTGACACACTTGTAAGGAATTTTGTATTAAATTTTCAAATCTTAGAATTAAAAAGAAAAACTTTTATGAATTTATATCTAAGATAATTTGAACATTGCCGTAATTTTTACGTATTTAGTAAAAATTTCAACTTTAAATGCTTATAAAAAAAAATAGTGCCTACAAATTTTTTATATTTTTTAACTGCTATTGTTCAAATGTGTTAGAAGCCTTGTATTAAATTTTCAAGCTTTTCTACCGAACAAATACATTTTTATCGATATTTATAGAAAAAAAAAACTAAAAAAGTTGAAAAATTAAAATGTCAGTAAACAGCTCAAAACAAATCTAAATATTTTGAAAATTTCATCAAATATATAAAATGCCTATATAAACATTCAGTCAAAATTTCTAGTATCTGCGGTCATTTGTTTTAGAGTTACACTAAAATAAGGAAATCGCTAAAAGTGAAAATCCAATGTTGTAAAAATTTAAATTTCAAATGCTCATAACAATTTAATTTGAATTTCCGGTGGACTTTTTATTTGTGGATAAAGATTGAAAAACTTGTAAGGAATCTTGTATTAAATTTTCAAATCTTAGATATAAAAGGAAAATTTTTTTTGAATTTCTAGTTTAAAATAATTTGTGAATTTTCGTGATTTTTACGTATTTTGTCAAAATTCATGCTTTGAATGCTTATAAAAAAGAATTGTGACTATGAATTTCTTTTATTTTTCATCTGCTATTGTAACAATATGTTAAGAGCCTTTTATTAAATTGTCAAGCTTTTCTGCCAAATAAATAAATTTTTATCAATATTAATTTAAAAAAAAACTAATAATGATCGAAAATTTCAAATGCCTATGAATAATTCAAATTAAGCCGACATTTTTTGAAAATTACATGGTGGATAGAATATATTTATATAAACATTGGGTGAAAATTTCAAGAACCTTTGTTCATTTGTTTTTAAATTACATCAAAAACCAAAATCGATTTTGTCGAAAAATGAGTGTGCGTAAAATTTCCCGTTTTTCCCTTAATTTTTAGTTTGTTTTTCTCGATTATTTAGAAAAGTATTAAGAATTTTTGCTTTTGACCCCCCCAAAGTACCAACTAGATTCACTTTCTGATTGAACGAGGTACTGAAGTCAAAAATCGAAGCATTTTTACTGCCCCAAAACGTGATGACAGACACAAAAAAAAAAATAAAAATAAAAACACACATCATGGTAAAATCAATACATCCATCGCTCCGCTCAGAATCTAAAATTGTAAAAGCATTGTAAAAATACTTGGTATATTGAAACAATTATATTAATATATTTAAAAAAAACATATCGCTCATCGTGGTTAAATTACACATATGATTAACATCTCATCTTTTTCACAAGATTATTCAAGTCTGTAGTTAAGGATAGCGCTTTTAGGATATAAATGAACAGAATTCGATTGACAAATATGATCGATAATTTAACGTCAAAATATCGATCCTTCTAAAAGCTATGCAATCGCAATTATTTAATATCGTTTTTGTCTGTCATGCAATTGAATCGGTTGAATATTGTATTATATTATTATCTCCAGTGTCAAATAATAAATTTTCCCCACAAAACAACTGCTCGAGTTCACATTTTCTGGTATTATATTATATACATTATAATTTAAAATAATTGCTAAATAATCCTATACATATAGGACCTTTCTGAGTACTTTACGAAAGTTTCATGTCAATTTTTTTCAAATAAAAATAAATACATTGTTTTCAAAACATGCAATTAAAATAATGATTGATATTAATAACGTTTGAAAATTACAAAATATTTCGATGTCCCTTTAATTCAGAAAACCCTCTGTGAAAAGAATTCTGGTAGCCGAAATATGTTACAAATAGGTACTTAGAAACGTCAGTTGTATGTGAAGTCATGACTCTCGATGGAAAATCTAAAAATTGGTATATTATTGACACATAGAATACCAATATATATGTATATATAGATTCTTCGGTACCTTTTAATATGTAACGTATATTCTTATATTATTATAGGTGGTTGATAAAAAATAGATTTTCGATATTTTATTCTTATAATGTTTTAAATACATAGATGTTCCTGCGAGAACTGAGTTACCGGCGGTGGGGTGGGTTACTCAATAATCCTTCCTCCCAATCACAACTGAAGTTATAATAATAATTGACCCACCACCGTGGGAGGATCTTTGGCACGAAAGCCACAAGATTTAATCACGATGCACGCTCCGCTCGTACCTTATTTACCAATTGAAATCGGTACGGCACACCGAAACAGGTCACTATATTATTTTATCGACATTATGCATAGATATTTAATTACTATTCCACACATTAAGTCATCCGGATACTTCAATGTTATAATTTTGGCAGTGAATTTAAGTCTCCACTACATAGAACTAAGCAATATTATAATATAAATTCGCATTATTCTTTTTCTATATTATAACATGTAGGTACAATAGACATGTCTATAACTATTAACGACATCTTTACAACTACAAGTTATATTGAATAATATATTATACAGAGTGTAACAGAAATACCTAATGAATTAAAATTAAAAAATTGAAGTTAGTTAAACGTATGAAAAAATTATAAAAATTGAATAGATAATAAAAATAATTTATGAATTGATGACAGATAATTTCCAAAAAAAATTTTTTTAAGTTATTGTATTCCTAATAAATTTATTTCAAAATAAATATGGACATTTAAAAAAAATGTAAAAAATAAACTACATAGCTTTAGTAAACATTTTAACAATCAAAATTTGTTTAAAAATTAGATTTAAAAATTGAATAATATGGCGTTATGGAAAAAGATACAGAACATGCGATTGAATTGTACAATAATTTAGTTTAGTACGTCTATTACGTTTAAATAAATAACTGATAGAAAATATATTTAAATTTTTAAAATAATGCAAAATGTTTTTTTATTATTTGCCTGGCATGAAATAGGCATTTAACTAAATGTCTAGGCGGATAGTGAAATTGCATAAACATTAAATTCTTTGACTATATGCCTAGGTATTTAATAAAATGCCTGATTTAACTATATGCCTACGACATATTATATAATGAGTATTATATTACACAACGATAAGGTTTCACATCGAATACAGTCGTGTTGTGCTATGCTCATTTCACAGTTGTTGACAATTTTACTTGCAATTCTATAGATTGTATATTTATGTTATATATCTACGATAGAAATTTACTAAAAATGTATTATAATTTATGGTATTCTGGGTGAAAGGACTCTATTTCGAAAAGTATTAACGTTTTCGAAAATATATTTTATTCTTTTTCAATGATTTTAATTTACTAAAAAAATAGGTTTTTTCCGTTATTAACAATCAATATAATTTTTTAAGTTTTTACATACGCAAATAAACGTTTTTAATTTCATATTATTTAAAAAAAGAATATTCATTTTTTTTTTATTGTTGATCTTACATTTCAACATCGGCAATAACGGGTATTAGTTATATCAATAATTTTTATCTAATGAATAAAATTTCTTTGTGTATTTGAATTAAATTGTACAATTTAGATTTTATTAAAAATATTAAAACTTGATTGGTAGTGTCAGAATTCAGTCCGAATCCTATGTAAATGGTATTGGGAATGTTGAGGTTGTCAAGTTGATATGTGTACTGGAAGGCATTCTGAAAATATGAAAATATATTGTTAAATGATAGTTTAATACTGCAAGAAGCACACATTGGGTATTCTTAATTTGCCAAGAGAATATTTTTGTATGTTGATTCTATTGTATACAAATCGATTTCGAACAGGCTATATAAATTAATTATATAATAGTAGAGTATAAATAGTACAGACAACGTATTAATGAGTGGAAATGCATTTTACAAACCAACCCTTGTGTTACTTCACTGAGAAGAATTTTTATGAATTAAAGAGAGCATAGGTTTAACATGTATGATTATGTAATAATGTGTCTGCTGTTATCAATTGGTCGTCGTACTATTAATATTTATATAAAAAATCTAAAATATCGTATTTCCCGAGGCCACTGCAGCTATTCAGTATGAAGGCGTAGCAGGTGTAAATTCACGTCTCAGTTTTGATAACAGCGGTAAGAGGCGGTGGGCTGTGAAGACAAAAAAAAATTATTTATTATACTCAGCAATGATATTAAAATGTCTGCATGCTTTTATTTTCACTGGATTTTGAAACATTCAAATGCGTTGTTTAGAAGAAAAAATTAACTCATCGGTATCATAATATTTTATGATGTCTTGCCAACGAAACTTTGTAGGATTGTATAAAAATGTAATTATGTCGAACACGGCTTATTATTTAGTTTTTGATACCAAGTAGCAGTAGATTGGCGAATGAATACATTTTACTATGATGTATTTTATTTTATTTTTATTGTGCCTATGTAATTAGCGATTTAAAGAGGTCCACATTTAATATTTTGTACTTTTTAAAATAATTACGAAAAAAATAAAAGTCACAATTTTGGCAAAATTAAATATTTAAACGAAGAATAATGATTATTGGTATTTTGTTGTTATTAAAAAATATTTTATATTTTATATATATATAAATACTATAAAACTATATAACTAAGTACATATATTATTTAAATTTAAGACACAACATTTTTAGTATAAAAATATCAAAATTGGTTTTAAGGTATTGTCTAGTAATTAATTAAATAAACGACGAGCATATTCATACCGTTCTACGATAAGTTTTTTTTTACTTAAAATTATAATAATTATAACAATAATTCAAGGTATAATTAGTCACACAATTGTAATAATATTGAAAATATAACTAAATATTAATGCTATATTTTTGGAAAAAGTTCAGTCTACCCTAGATATTAGTGTATTATTACATACATAATACAATAAGTTTAGTAATATTAGGCTGTCAGACTGTCTTCTGTCCAGAATATTTTTTCATCTGAAATATAATATGATTTATATTTATCATTGAATTCAAATTCATCACATCTGTTAAATAATGACTTAAAACATGACCATACTCTACACAGTCTACACCTACTATACAGAAAAGTGGTTACTCACTAATTCAATTTTTTTTTTTTTTTTGTTTTTGTTCAAATAGTATGCATATTGCATATACCACATTATAATGACACTATAATTATATTGGCCTCACCCTGGTACAAACTTATACAATATTTTAAATATATCTATATATAATATTATTAAAATTTAGAGATAAGCGACGACCAGAAAATAATATATAATCTAATATCTTTTCCATTAATAATGATTGACGTGTTTAAAACGAGAGAACGTTATGAGTTTTCATATTATTTTATAACATTATTTACATCGATTAAATGTTTATATATTCGCTTCGATTTAATTTTCATTACTTACGTCTGTCTTGAAACCCGCATGTGACGGATTTTGTCGATATAACTGTGCACAATATTTTCATATGTACAGAGTGACATTTAAATAAAAAGTTTTTATTAAATGAATGATGGTTTAAGGTAGAAGATAATGTATAGATATACATAATATGTCTATAAACCGGACTACTCGCCTAAAACTCGCTACAATTGTTACACGCTTAGCAGCGTGTATCAAAGCTCAAAGCCACCCACTCCCTTGGGCTTTGAGGTAGGAGGTCAAAAGAGGTATTTTTAATTTCAGAGTAATTTGACCTACAATCAAATTTAAAGGTAGGTAATAATATTATTTACTGCTACTCACCCACATAGACTTTTTTTCGATATTTTAAAACATTTAAAAACTGTAACTTTTTTGTAAGCTTATTAATATTCATAAGTTGATTAAAAATTAAAATATCTAAAAATTCCTACGGAGTCTTACTTTTAGATTTTCAATTCGCTGTAATAAATAACTGAGTAAAATGTATTATCCTGAACATAATATCATGTTCATAATATTGTGTTTTTCTTTAGTACCTACGTAGATATAGTAATTATAATAATATGGAGATGACAAATGGGAACACCAATGTATGATCTTCTTTTAAAACAATTAAAACATACCTAAAAATTGATTATATTATATTAAAATTATATTCGAATACATATTTTAAACATTTAGTTTTTTCCCCACTTCCTACACATTGGCTAAGGAGATAAAAAAACCATTCCTGCACCAGCTTGCATAAATAACAATCTATCTTTTCAGCATACATATTTCTATACACACATACATAAATATATAATATATAAATATATAGACGTATTTCTTACAGTAAAACCCCTTATGACAAACTCCCTACACAGCGGAAATCTCCTTAAAACTGAAAACAACAACAGTTCCATATAATCTATATCCCGTTTATTTTAGTCTCCTTTCCCCTATACAACGAAAACTCTGCTGTAACGGAAAAATCAATTTGTACTGACTACTGAGCGATTCTGTTATAAAGGAATTTCATTGTACATAATATATTATAATGCATACCTATACCTTCGAACGAAAGAGATATGTCCAGGACAATATTCCATTTCAGAGAATATGAAATCAATAACATATTATAATGCTTCCGAAATCATCGCTTTAAATAAATTGAAATATTCTTTATACATTTTTACAATAACATAACAATAACAAAATTGTAAGTATATATATGCATATATATATATATAGTATAGTAACTATATATAGTACACCCTGAACTCCAAACCGTAAATAGTGTACAATACATTTATTATATAACCTGTTTCAAAAACACAAAAGTCGCAGAGAAAACTGAAATATTTATATTGTTTTAAAAGATATCACCTCGTCGAGCTCGTGCGTCTGTTTGCAATATTATTATTAAAGATTATATTATAAACGCGTATTTATTATGGCCATATTTTTCTATATGTTAACACACTGTTGACTGTAGGTTACCACGATTAACCGAAGTCAACGGTAGGTCGGTAGGAAAGACAGGCGGTACACTAATGAACTTTTGAAGAAGGGGAAATATCAATTTTAATAATTATATTATATTAAAAATACATTTATTGTTGTTGTAATAATAATACGGTAGATTACGTATTATTTGTATATACATGTTTATTCTAATGGCGTATTATATTATACATAACCACATTTATGTGATATACCTATAAACTATTTTGTACTGTACTCGTATATAATACACAGCTGGGTGGCACTCGGATGTATTCTGTTGAATGTGAATCCGACCTTTTCGACACTTCGTGTGCCGTTTTATTCGATATATGTGCGCACCCGTTTCCAGAACATTCGTCGTCGTCGTCATCGTTGTTATAATATTGTATACGACTGACGCGGCGGCAGTGTCACCGACAAAAGCGTATCAGAATATTACACCGGACACAATGGAACCAACCCGGTACTTAAAATTCGATTTATCATATAGCCCCTCGCGAGCAATCGTCATTTATCACTCGCCCAACCTGCTATACACTGCAGCAGCTCAGTCATTCACTACCACCACCCATCACCTATATAATATTATATACATATAATATTACAATAACATCATATTATATACATATAATATTACAATAACATCATATTATATACCTTATTATTGTTATAATTAATATATTTGAAGAGAAAGAGAGAGAGAGAAACACACACACACACACACACACACACACACACACACACACACACACACACACACACACACAGCAAAAGAGTGTGCGATATAGAGAAACATAGGAACGATGGCTTATATGCATATTGCTATGTTGAATTTTCGACGTGTACCTATATAATTTGTACACAACCCTCTCGGAAACCGCGAACGAGCATTACATTGTTTCCATCATATTGCGTATAATACATGCCACACAAAAAATATTCATTATTATTGCCTAAGTTATTTGTAAAAACTTATTCTGGCCTAATATTTCACCCGCAGAGATGGATATTCGTGCGAAGAAATCGTGTCAATAACTACACGTTGGTTCCTACTGTACCTATGTATTATATACATATATATTATATAGTTATTAATTATTAGGAACATAATATTATTATAACTATTAACTAATACAGGCGACGAGTGAACCTAAAAATGTTATCATAAAAATGAAAAAGTATGAGTATACGCTTAAGTTTGTGTATGGGACTACTATAAATTCACCTCATCAAACGATAACAGTCACCACGTACCCTCTCTGTTATCACCAGACTGCGGGATCGCATAATATGCTATTAACTTATTACAGAGGTCAAATAATATTATATTTTGATAGGCAACAAATGCAGCTCTGTCTGCTCAACATCGTAATTAGATGTCCCTATTTACATGTAGAGATTTTATCTCACATTGCATCTATGTGTAGGTACCTAATACATTTTATCGTTATCATTTGTAATTTTTTGTTAAATTAATTTGGTAATAGTTTCAACAAAAATATGTTTTTAAAATTTTAAAAAAGTTTATAGTACTATAATATAGTATAGTATATTTTATAGTATAGTTTATAGTATTCATAATATGAAACATGATATGAAAATCACGAATATATATATATATATATATAATATGTAGAAATATCTTTTTTTTCTTGGTATATATTAATATGCAGTCTGGTTGGTCTTCTAGGAACAAGTCTATCGTGGTAAATGGGTGTGATTTTATCATGGGTTTATACTTTTTTTCTTAGATCATGTACCTAATGGAGAACTTTTTGGGTTTTATATTATACTTATAAATTATAATTGAATTTTTTATATGGGTCAACACTTAATTATCTACCTATGTTGATAGAGCTAACAAAATCCCATGTCAACGTTTAGTTGTTTGATTCGCATAAGCCTGGAAGATATTTTGGACGTTATTCTTAGGAATTGTTAGGAAAATTTGCAAATTTTTTTTCGTCGTGGAAATGATAGACTATTACTGGGAATGCGTTTAAGCCAGCAGAGGTCCATATAATATAAAGCAGTGGGGAACATTTCATCGGTAGGGTTGACGTTGTGATTTAATAGGGGTAAAGGATTTTCATCCTTGTGAATCATACTCTACTAAAATACTATACCTACTGTATATCATTATTATACGTGTTAAAGTCCTAATAAACATAATATTATATGAGATCTTCAGTACAGTAATGGACTAACTCGCCCATTTTGAATGCTCGCGCATTACGAGCTATATTATTAATATTCCAGTCAATGTAGAATATCAAACATCTCGAATAATAACTCGTATTATTTTCTTTCTACTTTTGTTCGGCCTCATTAAGCTCTGTATCTTTCAAAATTGTTTCTTTAAAATTGAGAAAAGTTATCATCCGGCGGCGGGCTACACGGAAAACAAGAATAAATGTTTTAAAATATAAAATACCGTACACAATAGCTGATGATCACGTGACGTACGCAGTACATATTAACCTACTGACAATTTCTGCAGTGGTACAACAATAATCACTGAAAGTGTGAGTGAGTGACATACGACAGTGATTCTTGTTATAGATTTCGTAAAAAATAAACATAGATTATCAATATGTACTGGAATGTCTAGCACGACGAATATCATACGTCAATATCGTAAATGATTTATTTTCGTCTGAACATTCACTGTGGTACCCATGTTGTAATCAGGCTCGTGCGTCAGGGGAGTTAGGGGGAAGTTAAGGGTAGGACCTAACCCTGGTCTTACTATTTACTAGTAATTTATGATATATATATATGTATACATGAATATTTTATAAATTTTGTTTTTCGTACTACACGAAGAAATCTAGCCCAGGCCCAATCGATGTATATAGTTTATTATATTATATGATACATCAAAATATTATTACAATTTATCAGCAGTATGGGTAAGTACGCCGAACCTAATACACCGTAAAAATGATAAACACGTATTTATTTAATAGATATAATAGTATATAGGTATGTTTTCCTTTGTGCGCGTATATCGACCGCGAGCCACATTTTAATACCACAGCCACGTGCGATATAATAATAATAGTAATAATTTTATAACAACTACGATAATACATTATTATGACGTATAAAATGCATATCATTATTATATAATATACAAAGGATGTGTGGTATTCTGTAGTAATTCATCAATCATCGATACAGTACATTTTTTTTCTTCCATCTTAAGATTATAAAGTTGAGCTTGCGTTGGACACGGTTTCGATCCACTATATTATTATATAGGTAGGTAGCTGCGGTGGAAGTCAACGCACTTGAATTATTATCAAAACCGTTCTAGTTGAAGTAGTATTTTCGTCGGAAAAAAATGACCCGTTTTCAATCCCCTTAATGTTTCGTTTGGTTAATGTTTCGAGCACTGCATCGCAGTTTAATGGGCTAAAATGATATGTCGTTCGAGTCTGACGAGAGGTTTTTTTCACTCCTAGGTACACGCGAGTACCTACACTGAAATGTGTCGAAAACATTATTATAAAATATACTTTATTGCTTTTTAATACGGTATTCTTAAGTTGTTGTTTGTAGTGTTTGTACCTCACTAATGAATCGAATTATAAATTTCTTGACAATTAATAAAATATATCGTTTTGTTCTTGAAGGAAAAAAAAATGGTGATTGTTTAAAAATCACATTCCCACCTCGCTACACGTAAATTAAATTTTACACAGTTTTAACATTTTTAACTTTTAATCAGTTTTTCGTATAATATACAAAAAACATAATATTATTATTATTAGTCGAGAATTTTTGGTGGGATTTTATTTTCAAATAAAATTTGTTGAAAACTCTCAATTGTTTGGGGTCACAAAGTTTAATGAAAGACCATAATTTCAACGAAAAAAAAATGTATATAAATGTCACAGGAAACGTTAAGATCCAATATGTACTATTATAAAAGGTTGACTTCTAAGTATTGTTTAACACAGTACTCCGATTAAAATTGTTCACTTTTTTTTTAAACAACTATACCAGGTAGTAACAGCCAGCAGGTATGTACTTTGGTGAAGTATCTTAAATTAATTTTTTGACATTTACAGTGGTAAGCATAATGCAGACTCTACGCATGACACAACTTTAAAATTGCAGTATGGTTCGGAAGTCGATTAATTTATTTCAATTATATTCTGTATGGAGTTTAATAATTTTTAAACAAGTAAATTAACCAAACTGCAGAACGTTGACTACGACTTTTAACATTGTTTAATAATTTCACCTTCTTTTTATTTCAATATACATGAATAAATATTTTTATTATTATTATTAAGTCAATATGTTATATTAAACATTTTCGAACAACAACGGTAAACGACTAAACAATACAAAATATATCTAAACGTTTTTTCATTTTATTTTTCATATCAACTACGCGCTTATAAATGTAATAGGTGTATCTATTGTCTAATATCATGACACTAATAAGCCACAATAATTACTATACTCGTACAATACGAAATATTGACATTTTATACGCATCTTAAGTATGTCTATCAATTAAATTATAAAAGTGTATACCTACTATACGTCTTGCAATGTGTTGTTAAAAATACTTTTCAAAAATATTTCAAATAGGTATTAAAATACTTCAGTTAAAAAGTATTAAAATATTTATTTAAATACCTTTGCTAATAAATATTATTTAAATACAAATATATTCAAAAAGTATTTCAAATATTTTTAAATACAGTTTTTTAAGCTTCAATATTTTCTGTTTCTTAATTCTTAAAAGTTAAAACTAATTATTTGTTTAGTGTAATAATGTGTATTGAGTATAGAAGACAATTGTAGGTTTATACAGAATTAAAGTCTAGCGACATAATACAGTTCTTCCAAGTAGCCTTTAAAAATAATTGTTTTAAAACTTTCATGAGATACCAAATTGAATGGTAAATGTGCATTTATTATGACGTCTAAGATCATTTGATCAAGATCTTCTGTAAAATAAAATCTAAGTTAGACAGGTAATATTTAAGTCTTACTAATATAGAAATACACGTAAATACTATTACTATATTATATTATTATTAATTATACTAAATCAATCAACTGTACCTTGAGAAGTCAAACTTTTACGATTTAAACAATTATTAAGTATTGACATCTGAACAATATTTAAATTTTTGATTTTTTACATCAGAATTATCATGAAATTCAGTGTTGACTTTTCTTTTAACATCTATTGAAATAGTAATAGCAGGAACTAGTAATTCTCTACTATATTAGGTACTTACTTTCAAATGCTTGCGAAGATTTGATTGGACACGTGAATCAGCAGTACGTGTCTTCGAACAAATACAATGTTTGCAAGATACTTCGTACGTAGTGTACAACTCGCAACTATTTATTATTTTAATAACTTTATATTTTTGTAATGAATATTATAAATATTTCACGGAAGAATTAGTTAATATTTGTTATCAATACTAGTTAAGAGACTTGAAATAAAAATTAAAAATCACTTTAGTATCATTATGTAAATATAATTAAACTGTAACATATATATATTAAACGCCAATAACCCTGGTAGTTGAGGCGTATTTCTAAATAAAAAAAAAAAAAAAAAAATTAAAAATATACATCAGCGTATTTAAAACAATTCTAGTCAGGATTCACGGCACATAACAATAAAATTACAACAATTTATAGTGAGTAGTGACTGACTAGAGACTAACGTCAAATGTTAATACTCAACACGTAATAAAATAACTTTGTTTTAATAATTATTAAAATATTAACGAATAACGAGTGACGGAGTTTGTGTGTGTGTTTATGTAGGATATTGTGATTCGGGGTGTCGCCGTGCTATGATACTATGAACTATAAATAGCTAAATAGATATACGATGTACTGGAAATATTATTTTTCCGTAATATCTTTGTTTGTCAATAACAACATATTTTATAATCGTCATGTCTTTTCGTCGACGATAAGAAATTTCTTCATAATCGATGAACCAAACTAAACAGTAAATATCTTGTTTAAAAATATTGTGTTTAATATTTTTAAAAATAAAATATAATAATAAGTATTTGAAATATAATTGAAATACTTCTGTCTAAAAGTATTTAAAATACAGAAAAAGTATTTAAATATTGAACAATGACGTCTTGTCAAATACCTATCCAATTCACTTTAAATGACAGTAAAACTATAAAATATAAGTCTTCCAAAAGATCTATTATATATTTTGCATTATTATTTTTATTATTATCGTTAATTTTTTGTTTTTATTTAGTTATTTTAGTAACAAAAGTTTTAAGTAATAAGTTTTGAATCGTTTCTAGAAACTTGTTAGAAAGTTGTTCGTGAATGCCTATTGAAATCAAATAACTTTTTCAAAATAATGCACTGTATTGACATAGATATAAAGTTGACAAGATATAAAACCAATTTAAGATAACTGTTCGGATATTATTTTTACAATTCAATTATTAATAATATTATAGATTTTTCAATTTTTACCGAAATAAAGATTTTTAGATTTTTAACTTAGTAATAAATTGAGAAGTGCATAGGTATTATTGTAATATATTTTTAAAGTGACTATATTTATTTTCATTAGACTAGATACCGTACATATACCTTCATTAATAATTGAAAATATTATAATAGCGAGACAAAGGTACTAAAAAAATCTGTCGACCTCTATACAACTGATTACAGAAAATCGTAAATATATGATAGATGATATGGAATATATGGAAGTCTAGATATTCTGTCATATACGAGAAGTAAAAGATTTAATTACCTTGACATGTATGGAAGGTAGATGACTAAATTATAAAACCAGCACTGGCTGCAGAAATGAGAGATAAAATATCTCTAGATTTAGAACAAGATGAAGGTACTAACAATACACCGAGTTGGAGCTTAGATATACATGATTTATAACAAAGAAGAATGGAAAATGTGAAAATTGTTATCACAGCGTTAGACCTCAGTTGCCTATTAGTTTGTATATAAAATGATGATATTTTACCAGTATTATATAATCATATTATAAAATATTCACAAAAATAATAGTTGCTGAATTGATTGCAAAATTGCTGTTTATACCTAAATTACCCATAATACAATATTATTATTTTTAAACCATTTAAATGAATATATAATATGTTAATAATAAATGATAATAGTTATAATATTTTTATGTTTATTAATTTTATTGCGTAGACTACGTAGTCTATATAATATTATGAAGCATTTTGATCAGCATTTTAGTGAAGCCACTGTAGTCATCTACCATTAAAAACTAATATTTTTGATTACTTATTAATAATTAATTATAAGATGTTTGTTTTTTTTTTTATTTGATTTTGGTTGTTTAGTGAAAACTTTCATCAAGGCTACAAAAACATGAAAGCTCGGGTTTTAAATTTTTTCTCTCACATTTTGAATAAAGACAACTTCAGTATTGTATATAAGCTTTATGCATATTATTATCACCTCAACTTTCACTGGTCTTGCTTAAATTTAAACTTTATTCACACAACATACAATTGTAAGTTTTGCTAACCAACGCAATGTCTACCAGCCTGCCTATTATTATATTATGCTATTCGAATTTCATACAATGTCAAAATTTAAATTCATACAAGTTACTTTTTCTTTACAGGTGACAATATTCCTACCTCATCTAATTGTGTTATGCTTAAAAATTAGTTTCAATGAGAATTTTAGATGTGACAGTCAGACGTGTTAGTTTTTTAGAATTATTAAAGATTTGCAGGACAGCTTCACATTTTATTTTATCTTTGAGAGAAACTTAGTCCAGTCATAAATAGTTTATTTATTTTTTATTATTATTATATTAAGGTATTCCTTGCTAGAATAGCTATCTAAGCCTACTGATATATACAAATTAAATAGTTTATTAAATACTATGAAAGGTTATTTAAACAGATGGTAAAACACTATATAAACATTAATTACGAAGGTTCAAAAAAATAACGGAGAAATATGTAGAAAACCTACCATTTAAATTTATATCAAAGTACTTTTACATTATTATGAAATATACGATCCATGATCGTTTGTGATATTTTTCACCCATGCCTAATTCACTTTTGTAGGTACTCTCTCACTGGATCTCAGAAATATCAAAAAATGTATTTATGATAGTGTTTATTTCTTTAAATTCTATCAAAAGACTACAAAAAGCTATCACGTATACATTCGGGAAGACTTTTGCCATAAAGCGTCAATGAGATAACCATTTAGTGTACGGCGATAAAAAGAAAAAGAAAAAAGAAATTACCACGACGTCACTATGAAAACGGATAGGTTTTTGGTAGCCACTTTTATGGAGAGAGAAAAACATTTATTACCCTCTATTTTCTTATTCTACTTTTCTGTCGGTTTTTAAAACATCTCTTCTATTAACGAAGATGTTCTTCAGAAGAATTTTTAACATCTTTACCTGTTCTAAAGCTGCTTTTTAAGCTGGCTTAAGAATTATTGCATCGATTTTATGTTTTTATTACAATTAGTTCAGTATTAACAGTTTTAATGAGAATTTCTCGTAAGTACACTTTTATAAGTACCTACCTACTATAGCAAAAACATAGTTTATGTTTGTATTACAATTTAAAAAATAGATTTGAATGAATTCGTCATCATAAAAATGAAGTGCAACTATATAAAATAATATTCATATTTTCACTAAACCGAAATATTCGATATTCCGTTTTTATGTTGTTATATTATGTTAATATTTATGAAACAAAATCAAATAATCCTATTTAATTGTAATACCAATACATTTACAATATAACTATATTTCTATAGAACAGTACTTTTCTAACTTTGTTTAAATACCCACTCGAGAAGTAAATATTTGACAAGCGTTTGTAGAGAGTAAAAAATACATTTAAAAAAAACTTTTTCGTTGTTTGTAAAAATATTTTATAAATATATATATACTGAAAAATTATATTTTACCTGTAAAATTATGAATGCGTAGATTATTTATTCACTAATGTTCTGACATATAAATTCCGAATAAAATATGATATAATATAAGATAATTAGTTTATTTTTTATCGGACAGTTTTTTTTTCTTTTAAACGTGTACCTTTTACAATTGGAACGCATTTTAGGTCAGATCAATATGAACACATAAAATGTTAATGTCCTTTTTTTTCATTTCACCAAACTGCTGTCTGGTCTTATAATTGTTAAATTCAATTAAACACGAGTTCTTAAACACGTATAATATAGAAAGGCCATCTATATTGGTTCTGTCGTACCGATAGAACAATGACATAAAATAAACATTTTAATTTAATATAATAGTGATAATGTGAAATAATATTATTTCACTATTTTCAACCGCACAACAGTCAATGGTTGTAAGCTTGTAACAGTCAGCTCGACTCGCTACACTCGAAATAAGGTCATGCCGATATATGCGTATGCGCAAAATTACAACAAACACGCTGTCATATTGCAGTTTCTACAGCACTTTTATATCAAATAATTTTAAATATTAGTAATATTACTTTTTAGATACTATAGGGTATATATAGTAAAAATATCTAAACGGAACTAACAGACATACAGTATGTGAGTATGTGACTATTATAGTCCATAACGAAAATATTCTGAAGTGTTTAACAAAAAAAAATTAACCGACGATTACCAAAATTTAATCATATCGCAATATGCAGTTATACCACAGCATTGTTCATTTATTTCAAATTTAGATAATATAAAAATCTTCATGCCTATAAATAGAATCAATAGAAAAATGATATAATTATATAGAGACAGTAATTTTGGCATTATGAAACAGTCATTTCATCGCTTAAAAAATAAAAATGCATTATAATATATATACGTGTACAATAATATTTTAGCCGTAGAATATTTACATATTTATTTAAAATATTACGTATATAGAAACAGTTCTGTATATTATGTATAACCTAATAAATTTCTGTTGCGAAGAGATGAAAATCAAACTTTTCTGGTTTTTTCTGCGGACATGCATGACAACTATTTATGATATTTTTTATTTTATTTTTTTTTTTATTAAAATTGAGCATATTTTCATATATTTTTATGAACATTTACTTTTCCCAATAATCAGATTTACTAAAAAAAAAAATATACGTATATTATATATAATGTAAAAAACACATTTATTACATTTTTGTTATAAATATAAATTTTTTGCTGGTAAATCCTCCGGAAATTTGTTTTTTTTTTTTTAAGAAACTGTTACGTTCATATTATCTAGGTATTAACTTTATTTTGTGTAACACTATCACTCTATAAGTTATACTATAGTAATTTTTAAATGATTTTTGTACATGGAGTTTTTCATTTGTCTTCCCGATTGTTTTGCCTTATTATTTTTTTCGTTTAGAGTCACTACAGAAGTATTCAATTTAATATATAGCTTTTAGGTCACGAAATTTCCAATATGTTTAACAGTTGTACGAGTAGACATCAGTTATCATTTCTAAATTTCGTCATTCCTATTCCCTTACCATTGTATAGTATTTTTATACGTCATCATATTATAACATAGGTTTTTTTTTTTTTAACATTATCCTATCTTTAACACCGATCATAATATTATTTTATAGCACACTAAAAATTATTATATAACACGACATTTGTATACGACCCTGTATGATATTTAATATATTTTTCGATGTGTATTTTGATATAGTTTACGTTCTAAATTATTATTTTATGAAGACTATTCTGTTGTTCTACAGGTGGTCGCAAGGACTATTATTCCACCAGGCGATGGTGGACTGTGCAAGAGCGGCCATATTGATACCGTTGGCACACAGCCTCCTTTATTGTGTACCGGTGAAAAAATGTAGCCTGGTCGAAACCGCGTTCCTGTTGCTGGTCACCGTGTCCACAATAAACATGCTAACCATCGTCCTTAACGATTCGCCGGTATTTCCGGAGGATGATGAAGAAGACGGCTATCAGGTGAGTTCAATTCAATCGAATATTATTATTTTTATTAACTTGATTTTTCTGAGCACCCCAAGTAAAAGCACTGTTTTTATGGGAGGTGAATGGAGGAGTGTCACCATCTCATTTTGTTTTGACATTTAGTGTCATATTTCATTTTTATTTTTTATATATTCCAGACGTAATATATTACTATTTACGTTGGTACCACCGCATACAACTGATGATAATAGTAAAGAAAAGTGTTATGAACATAGAAATTGCGAATACTGACCATTTTTTGCTTGTTGGACACCACAAGAGAAAGAGCATAAATGAGCTGGTATTTAATATAACAATAATTGTTTACCAACCCAATTCCGGCGTCTAGATATTATTAGATAAATAAAATAAATCAGTAAATTCATTCGCTGTATATATTATAATAATTAATAAGTTTTGAGTGTAATTCGTTATTGAGTACGTCACTGTAATGTTTTTGTTAAATTTGAAGTCAATGATAAATCATTGACCACAAAAAATTAATTTAATCGGAAACGGTGCGTCAACATCTATTAACAGATGGCCTATAATCTATTTTGAATTTCTATTCTTAATTTATTTTTCAATTTATAATTTGATTTGGTAAACAAATGTTTGCATACAAAGTATCGAATATATTATTATAATATTATAGAAATAAATTATTCTAATAATTATTGGTATAATATAATATTGACTGCCTATTGTTATTAGTAATAACTTATTACCTAATTTATAAGAAAAATTGATTAACATACTATTATATAATGGTATGGATATAGGTTCGTAGTTATTATAAATAGTTTATAATTAGAATGAAAATTTAAAGAAATTCATTGTGTAGATGATAATAATAATATACATTGCCGCCGTCCCCCACTCGGGCATGACAGAAACCTACGAGTGCCCAATTCAAAATTCTGCCAAAAACCACACTCATGATACGTGTACCAATAAACCTAAAAAAAAAAAAAGGTCAATAAACAAAACAAAAATTAATTATTAATTAAATAGAAGTATTGTTATATTATTATTACATACAAGTATTATTAACTAAATGTAATTTTTATATTAGTGGGATAAGTATACAAAGATACACATATTTACAAAAAGAAAAAATAATAATTTTTTTTCTGAAAAAAATTCAAAAACTTAAAAAATGTCAAATGGTGTCACGATCGACTCTAATTCACCTCGCGATCGACCTGTTGGCCACCCCTAAGTCCTTAGTACCCTTCCCACACCCATGTTGGGCCTATGTTGCCATGGGTCAATTAATAAAATAATAATAATTTACATGTGGCTTGGTGTGACACCTGTGGTTGATTCAGTCACAAAACGTGTCCCGAGAGTGCAATCATTAGCTTGTGTTACTAATTCCTGTATGGGTGATTAGTGACTTCTAGTTTCTGAATGGATGACCACCAAAGTATTAGTTACAAACTCTATTCATAAACAGACACATGTTCCAAACCAACTTTATCCCCCCTTACAAATACTTATAATGGCCGTAGATGACGAGCTTAAGATTAATAATAATAATAAGTAATAATATGAATAATAAATAATAATAGTATACATAATGACAAAATAGTTTTAATTGAAACAATGTAAATATAGTTGGTAGAGTAAATGTATTTTATTTTTTATTTTTTGGATGAACCCATGAATGAAAACATTGAACTTTAAAAATGACCAAATATTCAATGATGTCTAAACATTATATATATTGCCTATATCATCTATGCTTTTGAAGTACTATAACAATGATTTGTGTGTCATCGTATGTATATTTTTGAAGCTTTTTGACTATGCAAAAACATATTTATAGACATAATAAATATTTTTTTTCACAATAATATATACAATCTGTACAAATGGTGCATAATAAGTATATATGCTAAGAGCTATAATAACATGAGTAGATGAGATAAGAAGCCACCCACTATGGCACATGACTAGGAGTTGTTTAATTATCTAACTAAATATAAATATATTATTATTATTATTATTATTATTATTTTTTTTTTTTTAATATAATCATACACTTTTGTCTGAGAAAGTTAACTGACAAAGGTGGTTTGTAAAGAAATAAGTTTCAAGAGTTTTATGATGTAAAAGCGTATCAAGAAAGTTACTCACACCAAATCAAAGGTATATGACATTCCCTCGTCACACGGTCAATCTGCACTGGGGTTTCCATAAAAAGAGTATATATACCGGTTCAGTTACAAAACCTAAGTCAGTCTCATTCTAACCTTCAACCGTCAACATATAACAGTACAACGTACAACACCAAGACTCGAAGGAACAAGACACCAAGTGGCACCAGCAGCATACAAAAAGCGCGTTTTTATTGTCGTAGCTTGAAAGGGTTAAATTTCATATACCTAGAAATGGGTCCCGTAGTAAACAAATATTGGAAATCAGCATTCGTAGAACAAATTATCTAAGTAATGATCCTATCCAAATAACTATTAAAATAGACTCAGACCCAAGACTTTTGGAATTTTAGTCAAAAGTAAAAAGTAGAATAAATCTTAGACACGGACCACACAACGTTTTGTTTTGTCTTAATAATAATAATAATAATAATATGTATATTAACTATATTTTAATTTTTATATTCTATCAGTAATTTAGCTTTAGACTTATAATGTTTTTTATATACACTAATTTGTTATCTAATACTTATCTAATACTTACCAATATTTATGTATTTGTCTTTGTTAATTGCCGTTAAGCGTTGAAATATATAAATTTAAAAAAAAATATTGGCAACAAGCGGCATATAATGACCAGCTCACGATCGAACAATTTAGTTGCAGCACGATATTATCATCAGTGGCATACAACAACTGTTGTAGCCCAAACCCGACGACCGCCAGTAGTCAACCAGTTACGACGCCAGAGTGCATAACCCTGAAGTCGACTCAATGACCAGCCGAAGAATATCACACAGTCTGCGACAGTGCGACACCACGCTGATTAGGACGAAGCTCTGTGAACATCAAAATCACCATTTCAGGGCGACCACGATTGATATTAAGTCACCTCTCCCCCCAGCGCGCCTGTGTAGGCCACGCTTATCCAGACGAGACTCGCGGAACGAATGCCACTTCCATTAGCGGTCCCGACGTGATCAAATCTCGTTCGCTACCCGATTTGTGCACGTACCACGAGTATATATTATATTATAAGACAATCTCGTGATTGTACAAGGTTCCAACGAACGCTAGGCCATCGGCCCCCGAGTCCATATTTGTTTGTGGGTTGAAGTAGCGCAGTGGCCACGCAGTTGACTATGATTCGCACAGTCATCGGTTCGATTCATAGCAAAGAGCAAACAAATTTGTGTGCTTCTACGTGATCAACGAATCCCCACGCTGTCGTCCGATTGCGACATTCGGTTTCCAACTAGGTCCCACTCCATTTGGAGTGAAGATCGCATATGTCTCCTCTTGGAGAAGGGGGGTATAGTATCATGTATAATGTATATAGTGATATATACATTATACGTAGATAAATAGATCACATGATCTCCTTACTATACCCACTTGTGATAAGCATTGACGAAGACCTAGAGCTCGTTTCAATGAACAAATATAAAAAATATATATATACTTGTTTGTATGTATATAATATTTACGTAGAAATAATAGAAAAACTATTTACCTACCGAATATCAACGAGTTCATTTTCACGAGACGACATCGCGTCTAGCACGCGTCCCGTATCAATCTACTCTAGTGGACAGAATACAAAACCAAAAATATGGTTTGCCAAAAAAAAAAAATAGTTTTTACTTTGACGGAAAAACAAATAGAATATAAAAGCCAGGCCGGATACAGACACCGGATGTTGGAAACTCGTCTGCCTTTACTCAACTCGGTTTAGGATAGTGTCCTAGAGTAAACTATTATTCTAGAAGAAGTTAGATCGTAGTATTGGGGTTTTGCCATTTTGGTATACCATATTTCAATGTAATAATAAATTACCATAATAAATAACATTGTAGTAAATCACCAGATCAATCCTGGGTGGTTATATGGATAACCTGAAGTTTTTACTTAGACGCTTGTCTACCTGTAGGAAAACTATTTGAGAAAAATAATCTTTTTCAAACGCCGTCGATTTTCGATTTCTTTCAGTGGTGTTACGTGATTTTTTTCGAATATTTTTTTCATCCAGCAAAGTGTTCAGAAAAAAAGCAATAATAATAATAAAAAAGTAATTGTAAAATATCCAATGCAATATCATAACCTCGTTTCGATCAGACTAGAAAATACTAGAACGTGCGTTTCGATGAAAAGGAAATTATCTACGTGATACGTTTTCAAACTTTATAGGGATCTAATTTTCATTAGCGAAAGTGCAATAGTGTATAATATATTATATTATATGTGGTAATACGTTTAACTTGATGTGCTTCACTGTTTTTCTAAGATCATTCTTATAATTTCTTTTAGATTGTTTCAATAAAAATATATTTACATACCAAGGTGATATATTTTTACAAAAAAATCTGTATTTTTATTCAATACATATTATATAATTATATATTTAAGTTTCTTAAGAGTCTTATCTTTATCGAATATCATGAATAAAAAGACAAAGTATAAGCCATATTGCAAATGTTATACGAGTACATTCTAATAAACAATAACTCCAAACACTATACTAATTTAAATAATCGCTACTACTATAATATAATATATAAATTATAAGACTGATCTTTGCATGTAAATGTCAGTATCAGTATGGAACGCCATCACATTTCAAACAAATATTTTTAATCTGCAAAAAATGCAAAATATGTAACTCATAGCAGCTCAAAATTCCACCATTGGTTATTATTAGTGACTTCTCAACGACAATACCGTTGGTCAAAGACCAACACAAAAAGTGTCACTCAAGATTCAACTCGATTGAAGGAGAAGCTCTCCAGTCTCCACTAGCTATACAATTAGGCGATACGCAAATAACAACCAATTGAAACCAATTGTCTTCTTTGTTATAAGCTTAGTTTTGTATTGTCATTTCTCCAGCAAACCGAATTGGACTAGCTAATTTAGTCAGAATTCTTGTCTCTGTTATTTTTTTCTTTGTTTGTTTACGATTAGTCAACTGTTAATGTAATGTATTATATAATATAATAATATAAATGTAATATTGCGTCCAATGGCCGCAGCTGCCACGGACAGTTTCTTTCTTTAATTAAAAAAGAAAAAAATTTTACTGTGTATATTTACATATTTGATATTTATAATATTTATCATATTTTTATGGAAAATATTTCTTTCATTTTTTAATCGGTTAGGTAAAGTATATAGACAAATATCGAGACGGTTAAATTAATAATAGGAAATAATAAAAAAAAGGTTTTTTAATAATTATAAAATTAAACGAGCACTATAACAATACATTTTTAATTTTCTAATTAGGAACAGATATCTTTTTTACCTTTACATAATATAATATACATACTTAAGTATGAGATATTGAAAGCAAAATACTTATTTTTTTATTATTAATTATAAATTAAAGATTCATTGAGAAAGTTGTATTAATTATTATTTTTATTTTTATTGTTTATTTTTCTAAAATTCTATTGTTGAAACTTATAATTACATTAAATATAATTAATGAAAATCACAAACATTATGTGCATAAAAATTTTGTGTATCCGGTATAATTACGTTGGTATAATATAGGTAAAGGCTTTATTGCTTATATCATTATAAACAATATTTTATTAATAATATTATAATAACACCAAACAAATACGGTAAGCTACAAATACAATAGAGTTTTAACAGAGTGCGCCCGAGTGCGCCCGAGTAACGAGAGGATTTATGTTTGGCCGGAAAGTTGTATCGAGCAATATCCGTCCCCCGGTGAATACTAATTATTATTCTAAACATTGTGAAAAACTTATAACTTAACAACCCTTCAAGTTATCAAGTAATTAGCAATCTTACGATCAAAATAGTCATCCAAAACTATGATATATGTATATATATTATTGTTTCAATTAAACCATAATAATGTTCCACACACAAATAACATAAGTATGTGGAAACTTATGTATGTTGCAGAATTTAACCAAAATGTTTTTAATTTAATAAACACAAAACAATTTTCTAAATTAAAATTAAATCCAATTTCAAGTGTACCTGCGGATAATCTATTTAACGTAAGACAAACATTATCATTTCAAAAATTATAAAGTACACATTTTTTTAAAAATATTTTGTATTTTTCATAACGTTAATAGTTGTTAAAAACCTACATTTATTTTTTGCTATTCTTTAAAGTTATCGTATTTAATTTTTTTTTTTTTTTTTTTTTAATGACAAAATGCGTTTTTTTAGGTACTTTGACAAATACAAATTGAATGATGCATAAGAATTGTATGAGTTATAAATATTTTAAGTTTAGGCGAGGTAACTATAATGGTACATAACAGTGGTACCTCGAAAAATGATGGCCCACTAAAAACTAAACTATTAAGATACATAATATAAGTTACAACTAATAAAGTATTTGTTTCAAATATTGTCAATACTTATAGATTAAAATATTTCGTATAATATTTTGCTTTAGAGTATGAAGTTAAATATGTGTGTTGTCATCGAAAACAGTAAAAATTTAAATAAATAATAACGATAAAAAATGATTAAATAAAGAAAATTTAGAAAGGTTAAATAAAACTATTTAAAAACATGCAAATATTTGTATATTTTCATCTTAAAACTACTTTAAATGTTTTTCATTACGAAATTATTATTTTTTAATTGCATATTTTCTGAATGGATTCATTTTTTAACTGCAGACTGTTAAATACAATTTTAAAAGCATTTTTCACAATACCTAAACCAGTGATAACAGTGTAGTTATGTGAGGAACATCACTGAACACAAGCATATTTAATAATATACTAAAAACATTTACGTTTCTAGGTTCACTTTACTATTTTGTTGATTTTTGGTTAAATTTACCTTTACCAGACTTAAACGCGATAACATATACTTGCTTTCTTCTTTATTTTTTTTTTTTTTTATTGATCTTTATAGCTTCGGCGACATGGGCCATTAGCTTTATACATAATTTACATTATACTATTACTTAAAACTTACATGTTTTAGGTGACAATTTAATTACAACTATAAGGGCTGTTGACTATATTTATTCTAATTAAATGTATTTATCTATTTTGGTTGTCCTGAGGAATGGCATGATATTTTCGGATTGACAGTCGGATCCGATTGATTCGTATAAGTTGGTTGGTATATTTAGTTTTTCTCTTTCTTCTTCATTTGATCGACATTCTGTCATCATGTGTTTTACTGAGAGGGTTACTCCGCATATGGTGCATTCTGACGGTGGTTGGTTCTTCATGAGGTGTCCATGTGTGAGGTGGGTGTGTCCGATTCTGAGTCGGTTTATTATTATTTCGGTTTTTCTTGAAATTTTGTATTGCGGCCAGGGATTTATGTTATGTTTTATTTTACGTAATTTGTTATTTTGGTCTGACCAGTGATTTTGCCATATATTTTGAGTGATTATTTTTATGTGTTTTTTTTGTGTCTAATATTGTGTTACTTTTTTGTTTGGGAGTTTCGGATACTATGGCTTCTTTTGCGTGATGATCGGCTAATTCATTTCCGTGAATTTTGCAATGTCCTGGTATCCAAATTATTTGGACGTTCTTGTTTTGGTTTTTTAGATTATCGATTTGATTTATAATGTTGGTGGCAATGTCGTTGGTTTGAAATATTTTTGGATGCTATTGATGGAGCTTAGGGAGTCTGTGAATATATTGAAGTTTTATTGAGGATAGTTTTCAATATGTTTAAGAGCTGATATTATGGCGATGGCTTCGGCGGTATAGATTGAGCATTTCTTTTGCAGTTTATATGTTATTATTTCTTTGTCGATTATAATTGCTATTCCTACTCCTTGTTCGCTTTTGGATGCGTCTTGTCCTAAATATTTATTTTTGAGGTCGTAGAATTTGTTGATTTTATTCAATATTCTTATATATTTTAAAATTGTCATAATAATAATATGTAGTATCAACTTACTTATAAGTTATAACTAAAGAGTAGATTTTTAGGATCATAAAAGGTAAAAATGTAATTCGCTAAAAAATCTTAAAAAATTCTCTTATCATTTTCCTGAACTGGCTGCTAAAATAATATGCTAAACACGATAAGGTTGGTTAAAAATTTTGGTGGTAAAAAACTTATATCAAATAAGTATAGGTAAATATATGATAATATGAACTGTGATTTATTTGCACTTTGCGTTGTTTTACTATGTATCGCTATTATGTAATGATTGAAGTATAACATATTAGATTAAATTTCACGTATTTTTAAATTAGAATAAGAGGTAACTAATAGGAATTAAAAAAGTAACTTTGTCACTCGCTAACAATGTTCTTGTGCTTAATGGCATGTTGTTGAACATAATTATTGCATTCGAACAGATACATAGGACGTAAAATGTAAATTACCTACAAGTAACAACGAACAATTACACGAGTGTAATTCTTTATTTCGGATTAAAGCCCACCTACGTAAAAGACTTGAAATTGTGCAGTTTGATAAAAAATATTTTTGGCTCAAAACTTGTTAAAAATAAAAATAAAGTGAACTTGACAATTTATTGAACTTTTATGGCATATAAGTATTCCTTATGGGTTTTTAGGCGTTACATTCCTATAATGATAATTACATTAATAATTCAACATTGAAATTAATCAACATTGTTTTTTGCCGCAGGTGTCTTCGGTTCCACTATTGTTGGATTCGCCGCAATGCGTCGTGTTCGGTACGTTCATGATATGGTTCGCGGCCATCACCATCAACCTGGGCCCGACGTTCATGAGCGGTGCGCTTGCCGCCGGCGCCGAGGTGACCAGGGACAAGCCAGGCTGTCCGCTCGTACACGGTCCGTTCCGGCACTACATACTCAACGCTTTGTGGATAATCATCAACCTGCTGTGCGTGCTGCTCACGCTGTTCCATTTGCGCAAGCTGCACAGGGACCTGACCAAGGCAAACGTGGAAGCTGTCAGAGTGGCCGGACTTGTCACCACGTTGGTAAACGTAACCGGCAACAACTACTCGGACCCGCGGCATGCACCCAGAGTGAGTGACTTTTGTATTATTATTATTATTATTATTATTGTCATTAATAATGATTGTGTATTCTTCTTCTGATTCTCACAAGAGTCCTAGCCACCATCGCAACGTTACGCTATTTCTCCCAGTCTTGAACGATCATAATTCTCCTCCACTGTACTACTACTATTCTTTCAAAATTCTTCTCCATCAAATCCATCCAACTCCTTTTTGGCCAAGTTTGAAAAGAGCAACACGTTTTTTAAAACAATCATGTAACTCTTTTCATATTATTTATATCACGAGAGAAAAGAAAAACGATGAAGCACGGTCAATTTTTTCGCCATTTTAAATTTAATTCCTTATTATGGTTTTTAACGAACAATATTTTTGTACGTGATATGTACTCTTAAAGCCCAATTTCGTTTATATCGAAGGACTAAAGAATATCTAATTTATTGAATATTGTTTCGTCAACACCATTATGTTATTTTATAAATGACTACTATATTTATGGATAATAAAACATTATTATTTCAAACCTAACATTATTCACTTAATGTAAACAATACTACATTGTTATATTATTGAAAAAAATAAGGTTGCCATTTTTAAAAACCATATGTTTATATAGTTATCTATAAACTATAGAACTAAGAAATAATTTCTGTAGGTAATGATATTTTACCTATATATTATGTAATATTATAATAACAACATATTGTGAATGAATGAATTTGACTGAATTTATCACCTCAGTTTTTTTTTTTAAAGTAAAAATTCACTTGTAATACAAATGTGTTGGTTGATCGGTATTGAATCAAGAAGACCACTGCAGGCTACAGCCTTAAATCAATTTAAAAGTTTTAGAGAAGCGAAAACTAAACATTGACACTAAATTTTTGTATAATATTTGTAATTGCGTACTATACAATATTTATTTAGGTACATTTAAATTTCGTAAGAGTTTATTTATAGACAAATATCATAACTGACATAACCACATATTATTAAGACAGTAAAATATATAATATAAATGTATATTAAAATACAATCATTTATCTGATTATTAGTGTATAATATGTATTCAATATTGTATATGCATAAATAATAAATATATTCTATACAATTTTATTGTATAATGTATATCGTATATAATTTAATTAATTTAAAAATGATATTATTATATTAGAAAAAATAACAAACAATATTTTTAAAAGCTATAATATATAGTTATGGATGGGGGTCACTTTGGTCACTGCTCCTTCACAAATTCTCCTCCAAGATGTTTCTGGCAGGCCACTTTTGTTCATGTTGTGATATTTATTTATTTTAACCAAATATATTATAATAAATTGCTTTAATAATAAACCGACTGAACTTTAAGCTCATCGCAAATGTATTTGTAATACAATTTAATAATATGGTAAACATGAAGGTTAAGGCATGCGATTTTTTTCGGAGTGGGGAAGGAGAGTGGAATCGTTTATCATATTATAATATTTATATGTAAGTATTATGTTCACTCGTTATTACCATATAATGTTTTACCCAATAAATATTTGAAGCCTACAGCCGGATACACGTAAATTCATGTTTTTGTGGAATAACGATCTATACAATATACAATATACATAATAATATGCAGATGTCTATATCGTGGCTGACTTTAGCGAGGGCATAAATAATGTTATTTTATATAATTGCACATGCCTTAGTTTTTTATATTTTATCGTATTTGCGACATCACAGGATGAATCCTTAGTTTTATCTTTTATTTAATGCATATTTTTACAATTTTTTTTCCGTATAAACTTTTATATTTTTATTGAATTAGCAAATTTATCAGTCACTAAACTGAGTTTTTCCTCAAACATCATTAAATCGTCGCTGCAGGTCGTGCAGGGATTTTCTTTATATATTAAGGTCTACGTGTTTACTGAAATATACGCAGTGGAATTAATTTCGGCAAGCCCGATTTTTCATTTTTGAGGAAGTAATTTTAATTTACCAAAGTAATTTGTTATTTTATTTTTCACATTGAATTTAAATAAAAACTGAAATAACCTATTGTGGACTGTGCAGATTTATTTAAAATATTTCGAAACTAAATTCTAGTAGTTCCAAGTATAACTTTTTTTATTACAAAAATATCATTACAATCTATACATGAATAATTAATTTTTATTTAGGTTACAATACAAACATAGCGAGACTGACAAACTAGAAGAGCATTCAGTAGTTCCACCCGACTATAGTAATAAATAAAACATATTGTACTTTATATTTACGTTTAAATACTATAGTATGCATTTAGAACACGATTTAGAGAATATATTATTTTCTCTACATCTTAATATAGAATTTTGAAATTATTGTAAGCCATAAACTGTTATAATAAGTTGTCTTTCAAATTGATCATATTAAATTATTATTATCAGAAAAATGAAAAATAATTATTTTTGAGAATAAAATATACATGTCACATATTAATCTAAATTATATGCGATTAAAAGAATCACATTCCCTCGGTTTTCGCCAATATATTCTATAACATGGGGCCGGAGTGGCGCAGTGGTCACGCAGTTGACTACGACTCACACAGTCATCGGTTCCATTCATAGCTAAGAGCAAAAAAAATTTGTGTGGTTCTACATGATCACCAAATCCCCAAGTTGTCGTCCAATTGCGTCATCCGGTTTCCAACTAGGTCCCACTCCAATGGGAGTGAAGACTGCACATGTCTCCTCTTGGAGAAGGAGGGTATAGTATCATTTATAATGTATATAGTGATATATACATAATACATATAGATAAATAGATCACATGATCTCCCTACTACCCACTTGTGATAAACATTGACGAAGACCTAGAGGTAATTTCAATGAACAAATACAAAAACAAAAAAATCAATAAAAAAAAATGTATAACTTAAGTTAAATAATGATATAAACTTATGAAAAAAAAAAAAAAAAATGTAATCAACGTTTACGACTAATGGCCGTTGTCGCCGTTGTCTTTAGATCAATAAAAAAAAAAAAAAAATTATGAAAGTGGAATATTATTGTTTGTAAAATATTAAAATAAAATGTTTAAAAAAAAAACAAAAATTTATTCCGGTACCGGGAATCGAACCCGAGCCTCCTGGGTGAAAGCCAGGTATCCTAGCCACTAGACCATACCGGATTCATGTTTGAGTTATTGAAACAAATATATTTAACTGCATAAACAGCTTCACTCTATTTTTACTTATTTTTATCATTGTAATAACAAATATTTAAAAACGCTTACATCGCTGTTTAAAATGTATAGTCACACGGATAATTATAGGTTCCCACATAATTACAACCATCCAGCAACCGGTGGGTTGAATCAATATTTTAGAACCTACGAGACCTAAACGACCACACAAAACCATATTATTACAAACATAAACCATTCCTAGGATTTATGACTTGATTTAGTAGGTAACTTGTAAATTTATAATACAATTTCAGATAAATAAACCTGTTGCACTATCCGACACCATTGTTTTGTAGTAGAATGACTATCGTCTCCATTGAACAAATATTAAAATATGTTTGTACCAAAATCGTTACAAAAATACTTTAGATAAAACTTTTTTTTTAATTCGTTTAAGAGAATATTTCAGAAAAATGTTTCGTTAGGTATGTTTCCACGGACAAATAGATACGCGAACGTGTGTACTTGAAAAAAAAAAAAAAAATTAAAATGTCTTGTTCTTGGAATTTTCAATAACACGTAGGTACATAACATCTGAAAACATGGTATTTAATAACTGATTTATCATAATTTTGGTAAGCATAACAACGAATTTACCGTAAGGAAAATATAACGATAAAACAATGGGATTTAATTATAAGTTAACTCAGGGGCGTATTCAGTTCTTCTTCCAGGGGGAGGCGAAATTTGAACTCAAATCATAGGTTCTTATAAAAAAAGATATGTCTAATAAGGTTGCAGAGTGCGGACCATTAAAAAAAAAAATAATATAATCTTGTAAGTTGTAGACGATCACAATTAATATTTATTATAGACATACTGCCACGGATACTACTACAATAATAATTATTGTATAGGTATATCTGTGATTATAGCCACAATATCTCTAATCTTTTGATTTTAATCAATCTTATTTTCATTCTTTATTTATTACACGTTTTTGATAACCATTATCCATTTATTCCATTTCCATTAAGAAAAAAAATGCACTGTATTTTTAATTTTTTAATATAATATAATAATAAAATATGTAAGCACCTATACATAAAACACATTCAGCAATGTCCAGGGGGGGGCGATCGCCCCTATCACCCCCTCCCCCTTGTATACACCCCTGATGTTAACCTTAGCTTATCGTGCATTTTTTTCAATTTATTGAATTAAAATAATATTTAGCAAAAGCAATGCCCGTCGAGGCAGCTAGCTTATAAACTATATAAATACATTTCATAAACAGAAAGTTATGCCATCGTACACTGATTATACATAGATATTAGATATCAATACTCTACTTCCGTCATGCTGTCACCTCCGAGTTTATCGAACATAATATTCGGCTTCATCAAACATCGTCTAAGCACCTTGAGCCTTTAGAAATTAAGAAACAATTTCTGTTTACCAATATGCCGTATCGTATGACAATATTATTTGTTATTATTATTATTATTATTATTATTATTATTGATTAATGTTTATTAGTATGGCTGTTGTACTGTTCGAAAGCTGCCCGTCTTCGCCAGGAACATAACAATTAACAATTTTATATATTTGCTCGTTGTTCACGCGATCGCCAAATGCCATTTGAGCGTAAGCCATCTATCCCTAATTTATTATTTTGTGCGGGACTTCAAGATACCTGTCTCGGGCACTGGGACAAGAAAACTAGACGTTCTTTTGTTGTGAGTCTGTACGTGTCAACGCAACTCGCGTCTTACTCACCGTCCCGGAAATTATAATTGTTTTTCGCTGATCTTCGTAGGCTGTTCTTCGTGCGTTACTGTTCCATCGCCTATCGCATACCGGAAATCGACTCGTCTGCCGTTACCTTTGTAGGTATGTGTACCACGACTATGTTCTCGTACTCTTTATTTCGTAATCCAGTGTAGTTTTCTGTTATGACGTTATTTCGTTATTAGTGTTATTTATACCACATACCACGCTATCACCTTGTCGTCGATTGTATTGTTAAATGGAAAAAAGGACGCAGATTATCCACTATAATAGGTCTATGACTATATTTGATTGTTGTTGACCACCGATTCATTAGTACATATTATATATCTACATTAAAATCATGACATTTAGTAATTTATCAAAGTTTACATGATACCATAGGTAGGTTTTTAAAAATTACGACACAGTAAGATACTATATACATATATTAGGTATATAAATATATATCGGACTTAAGTTTCATCTTTTATCGAGTTCATAACAAAAAACCTGTACACGACTTACGCAAGCAAAACAGGCATTTAATTTTTTTTTATACACATTTTGTGAAAATAACTAGAGTCTTATGCAAGACCTTGAGAAAAATAATAGGAATAAGTCTGCATGACCAAGATTTTGATATACGATAGTCTTGGTCTTGGTCTTGTTTTGGTCATCATTAGCTATACGCTGCCAGCACGTCTAGCATAAAAGTACGTGTCGGTTCAATCCCGATTCAGTTGGATTAGGTTAGGAATCCAGTAAATCTTGGAAATGGTTACAGCAGAAATGGTATACTTCGGTTACAGGACGCTTAGTGTCGCTTACACAAAATAAACATTTGGTGTCAAGAGTTAAAGACTTAACGTTGTATTCGTATGATAAACATAATTTTCATATCACATTTATCTATTAATCATAGATTTTTTTTAAATTAAAAATTCTATAGTTTTTGATTTTAATTATTATATTAAATGGTTCGTATAATAATATACAATTAATAGGAACCAATATTTTAGACAGAAACTATCTTTTTTGTATGTGTGGTATTTGTTGTACATACTATTACTACTTTTATCAGGCGTGGATCTATTCTCATCATACTCTAAATAAACGAGTTATTTATTTAAATTATACATTTCAACGATTTTATAAGTCGTTAATTATTCTGAAACAAGTTTAAATACATTATATTTTGTTTATTTTACAATTAAAAAAATAGAAACAATATTATTTAGGTAGGTATTCATTTGGACAATGTTCTATTATCACAGTTAAAAGATAACTGATAAAAACTTACTGCATCTGATATCGGTTTTTATCACCTAAATATTATGCCTTCTTAGTATGAATACATAATAAATTAAAAATGTTTATATTGTTGATAATTATTATACAAAAATTATCGCATGGGATTTTAATGCTCTAAAAATAATGTTTTTATGCCCTAAAATTTCTGTATAATTTACTAAAAAATGCGCTACTTTTTTTATTATTATTTCGTTATTCGTTCTAATATAAATTTGATTTACTTGTAAGATATTATACATTTTAAAGAATAGTAAAATAATCTTATAGACAGAAGTTGTCATTTTAAATCTAGAAAAACAATTACTTCTATACATATACGTCATTGTTTTTTGTACGTAAATTTAGATAATATTATGTTTATTTACCTGCCACATTGATATATAGTTCGTTAAATTTACACAAAAATCAGGACGTCAAAAACATGTAAAATACATGAAATTAAATTTCAGATTTAAATACTTTTAGTACGCGATTATAAAACTTTTATCCTATCCCAGAATCAATTTCTAATAATTAGTTATTACACCAGCCGGTGCCACGACATACATTGTTTAGGTATGCCAATGACGGTGCGGAGATTTTTATGGTATTAATTGTTGTACAATAACATAAACATTAAGATAAGTGACGGAAGAAGGATACAAATAAAATACAGATACAGATGGGTACACCAAAAAGGTTCAGGTTAAATTATTTGTCAGAATTTAGTGTTATCACTCAGTTATATTAATTATAACTCCATTTCGTCGTATAATAACCATTATTGCCTAGTTATAAAAAAGTATACGACGTGCGTCAACAGCTACACTAAACAGTAATTTTATCTATGTAACAAATGCGTAATGACTCGAAAAAAATTTTAAACGTGTTCAAATAGTGGCCGTGTTAGTAAATGTTTAATACAATTATACAATTTATGTAAAACACATTAAGAAACAATAAGTGCACAATAAACAACAGCACTTACACTACGATATAGTTGGTATAATCAATTATTGTGGGTCACTGGTCATATCTCACCACTGCAAAATATTGTCACCAACCGTTCCGGCACACGAACGTATCAAAAAAGGTGACGTGATGATATTGTGTCTTCGAGAGTGACGATATCCGCCGAGTGGTTAATCTGTGTTTTATGGGACGAAAACAACGGCGATGATGGCGATGACAAAATAATAATAATAATAACAAAACGCGGATCGAATTAGTGGTAGCGCGGAACTGATACTCGTCCCGCTGATACTCTATATAGTTTTTGCTCTGCATAGTGTCGGTGGGCAATGAAGAAGGAGAGTGAGCGTCTTACCACCGATCACCGAACCACGTAACCTGTCACGAATATCTTCACATTTTGTCTGGATGACTTCAACTAAGGGCCTGGTGTTGCGGCGGCCACCACCGCACTATTATTTGCCTCGGAAAAACGGTAAGAACCGCGCAAACACTTTTCCGACCACCTTGCTTCCGGAGTTCCGGATCAACCGTTCGATCAGATCATCAAACGCATCACTCACTTATACACATCACCCGGTATTGCGTCTTCTACTACTTCTTCGCGCTGTTCGATGTGTCTATGTCAGTCGATTATCGTTTCACAGTATAGTCTCACCGTACACACCTCACAACGAAGACAGTGGCTACACATTTTAATTTAGCATAATCTTAACTTTGATTTCTAAAATTCAAACACATTAAGTTTATATATTTAATAATATGTATCAAGGATTTATTTATAAGTTATAGTTGTATTAATAGGCGTCCAGGCGTTTCTCGTGGTTAAATAAAACCTATACAAGCAATTCATCGACGGACCCACGCCGGGTAAAATACTCTGCAACCAACAATCGGCCACTTATCGTCCTTCGTTATCCGTATAACTTTGAACGGGATATAAAATTAATGTAGGTATAGTTGTTTACAAAACACATTACACCATAATATCGATTTTGATTTTATTAAAATGATAAATCGACGCCGTTAAAATCTTAAATAAGTGATTTGATAATATTTTCACTTGATGAAAAATTACCAAAACCGTGCCATAATATTATTATGCATCACTATATATTTACTATCGAATCAAGCTAAGAGCGATTATGTGTGAAAAAAGGTGAGCCAATCATATCAAACATAATATTCGTACTTAGTATATAGTCCTAGCAGATTGGTCATGTGGGACAGTGGATAAAGTCCTGTACTGGGCATCAGGCTTTCCAGTGCAGCCGGCCTGAACCATGTACATTTATAAACTTTATGCTGAAATAAAATGTACCTAATAATAACTATCAAAAAATAAATAGTTTTCAAATAAAACATAGGTAGAAATATGAGATATCATACACCATAGAACATATTTGATCTTATTAAATTAAATTTACAGACTTTATGCTAATGATATTATATGTACAATATAACAATTTATTTAAATTTTAAGTTGTATTTGTGGAATTGTAGGTAAAACTAAAAAAAAAACAAAGTAGTATTTATTTTTTTCCCCATTGATACTCGAGTTATCGAAACTCAGCTGTATTATTATAAATTTATAAGCCTATATACAACAACTAATTATTGAACAACTATAAACGGTAATAACTTTATAGTAACCTGCACCTCGTTATCAGTCGATAAAACGTTTTGGCAAGACGTATCAAAAGTTATACCTATTTATGAAGGGCTAAAAAATATGTATATATATTTAGCCGAAATGATAAGTTCAATAATTTATGGGAATATTATTGGTTAACAAATGACAAGATAATTCATTCAAATCACACATAAAACAATGAAACACCATGTAACGTTATACTTTTCATTTCGTCAGCCGTCCGCAACTTGCGTTATACGAAAATTCCAAAATGTACAGCAAATACACGTATTTATATTTATATATATCTAAATGTATACGTATGAGTATAGGGAAGAGAGAGTGTATAATAGTTATAACATAACCTAAGTCAGGGGGTCAGACAAGCTAGAACTTTTTGCTTTAATGTCAACCACTTAAACTATATTTCGGTACATTGCACTTGGGTAAGCTCCGTGTATAACGCAACGGTAAAGGTACATTTTACGTTTAAAAAAAAATAAAATACACTCACAAACGCTGTAATAGCATGAAACATGACTTAAGCATTTTCGCCAAAAAAAAATAAAAATGTTTATTTTGCTTTATTATATTATATAATACGCCCTCGCTGAATTAAACTAGGTACAGCAACCGCTGCCGGTCTCTCCGCTGCAAACATGGACATTTAATTTTCTCCGCTCACCGTTTCCGGTACAGTATAATATGCAAAACAATAACTATATATAACAAGCTTTATTATCTTTAAAAAAAAATACATATTTAAAAGATTGAAAAGTGCTGTACAGTGTGATGGGTCACTGTAACGGGTGTGTTAAATTTGAATTCAATGATAGAATGAAGTCACACTGTATGCTAAAAACGTGAAGTTAGCTTTAATTATATTTTTTACTAAGCTTATTTTATGATAAATATTATTGAAATCAAATTTATTTATTTTACTATTCATAATACAATAACTAGGTTGAGTTAAGTTTTGGTGAAACATAAAATATTAAAAATATTTCATTGTGTGTATGAAAGATAAAAATATACTTTAAAAGTTTTTAGTACCGCAAATAATATTTTTGAATCACATCAAAATACTTGAAATCATTATTCTTCGTTTAAAATTTAAATTATATTTAGTTTCATTAAAATTTGAACTTAAAACATCATATATTTTATTTCTATATTTTTTTAAATTGTATTTATACCGTTTCTTTTAAAGTTTTTGGTCAATGTATGAACTATTTATGAAAACCTTGTTCAAATACAAAAAAACTAATTGACAGTAATTTAAAAAAAAAAATGTTCTGAACATTTAAAATATCTTTTTTATGACATTTTTAAAAACCTATTTTTTTATTTTTGACCAAAAATTACCAAACATTTTTGACTAACTAGATTCAGTACCTACCAGAAAATTAGCTGAAGAAGAAAATCGAAGAATTTTTAATGCTACAAAAGGTGATAGATAGAAAAAAATGGACATCATTGTTAATACATTCATCGCCACCATTACAATCTAAAAATCTTAATATATAATTAACATAATTAAATTGTTGATAATTATAGTTCGATACTCTTATATCACTTACCTATTTGATAATTCATATTATGTTATCACGATTAATTGTATTTAGTACACAACATTACCAGAAGTTATACATTTTATATTTGTAAACCCTTTTTTTTGCTATTTATATTATATTTTAATAATAATATAAAAGCATCCGTTATTTCTGCTCACGATTTTTTTTATGATCAAAATTCAAAACGTGTACCTTTATAATAAATCATTATGCAAATATTTTGCAATTCGCTAAATGTATATATTCCTATTATAAAATATGTTTATGAGATAAAGTTTTAATTTATTTTAATGTATGACGTTTATTATTTATGTCAATATGGTATATTCAGTAAAACGTATGTGTGAGTATGATTGTCTGTGTGTCATGTGTAATTCCCCTGAATCATAACTTAATCAGCCATAATTTATTAAATGCTTCCATATAGCTTCATTGTTGAACAAACTTTAAATTGCATAACATTTAAATCAGAAAAATTATAATAATCAAAATTATATTGATATGTATACGTAAATATATAATTATATACAGTCGATTATCGGTAAGTCGAAGTTTTTCAACAATCCCGTTATAACTTCGAATTACTGAGTGTTCGAACTGTTGAGTAGTTCGAAATAACGAGAGACCAAAAAATTGTATTTTAATATTGTACATAATTATTGATTCTTTCAGAAAATTAGGTAGTACATAATATTAGTTATATATTATTATTTTTAAATTGTAAATTAAACTACATAATTATTATACCATATAAATAAAATTATGATTTTAAAAGATTATTGTTTTTTAAAGAAATCTGTAATGATTTTCTGTTTCATCGAATTTAGTTTCATTTTTTCATAACTTTTTACATTTGGTGAACACTTTTAATTGTCACGCGGTAGCAAGACCGTAACTGAAAAAAAAATTCGTGGAATCCAAAATTTTTTCAAACATATATACTGATGAACACTTGTCATTAACCTAACCGCTAACTAAAATATTTTTATTTTTAAAAATTTCGGAAGGGGGGTCCGGACCCCTAGACCCACCATCAGTTACGACCTTGCGTGGTAGTGGTCATTTTTCCTAAAATTTAATTTCGAATTAGCGAGTTTACTTAAATGCATTGTGTTTATTCAGATTACCACGTGATTTTCAAGAGACCGAGCATTACCGTATTTCGAATTATCGAAGATTTTGAATTATTGAACGTTTGAATTATCGAGAGTCGACTGTACACGGTATATTACAATACTCATATACGATTATTAACACGAGCTGCGTGTATAAGACAAACTTAGATTGTAGATAGTTAGACTTGTAGCTATATGTATGTATAATTAAATCTTAAATATTAATTTCATCTTATACCTTTGTAGTGTAAGGGCTTAATTAAAATCAATAATTGTATACATTCGATTCTCAGAAATAATATGTCGGCCGTATGACTCTTTAGACTCCAAAGTGTTATATTATTTTGTTCTCATAATGTATAAACTATACATGTTATACGAAACATGAATGGTATTTATATAATTAACTGAATGTTTATGACACACTGGTTGTTTGTATGTTAATAATACTGAACCCGACATTATCAGACCCGGCTATAACAAGTACATTTTCATAAACCGAATGATGTTAAAGCCATATAAAATCATTATACTCCCATTATATATATTATTAGTTGTTACCTATAACTATTGTATAATTTAACTGTTTATTGATATAATTTTTTTAAACTAGAAATAGTATACGTCACATTACTTTATATGTCTGCGAGTTAATATTTTTTCTAAACAGCTTTTAATTGAAAAGTGTATTATTATTATAACTTCAATTTTTTTCACCATGATTATTTATCAACGTTTTAAAGGTATATCATTTTTAATTCAGTTATAAGAAGTCGGTAAACGTACCTATGTTATTCAATATTAAACAACAGCCTAAATAAAAGGTATACGAGTATAGTTATTTTAGTTATATGAAGATCGTACGAGTAAAATAAATAAAATAAGTCTTCAATTTTTTTAGTTAGTATTACAATATAAATTATTTTATATAAAATGAACCTGAAGATTTTTTCTGAACACATGCAATACGAATACAATTTTAGCATAAAGAGTATCAGCCCCACTAATTATACAATCAGATTCACATTGATTTTTTCCTATTGAAACTATAAGTTTCTTAGATTATTATTAATGAACCGTACGTTTTAATTGAAACTTTTTTGAATAATTTTAAATCTACTGTAAAAAAATAGCTTGATTTAAATGTTTATTTTAGGTTAGAAGGAATATCTAAATTTTCCGTTCACGAGTATTATAATATTATAATATTATACTGGTATTAAAATAATTAAATTAAATTTATTAGTAAATTATGAATATTCCTGAAAAGCTATTTTTTGTATAGTGAAAACTTTGAATTTGTCGAATAATATAATATAATATTCGTTGAGTTTGTTTAAAATCAACTAATGATTTTTTTTTATTTTAAATACCTTATAACATTCTACTATACCCAATCCACTCCAAATAGTGCGATTAATATCATATTATTTAAAGATGAACTGCATGTATCATAAATCAAGCGTAGTACTTTAATTTTCTTGCACTAATATAGAGATAATTTAATTTTCGATAATTATGATATTATTTTTTTATCTGTATGTGTCTTATTTGAGATGTTGATTAATGTAATAGTAATTCCAAAATATTTTTATAGGCAACCATTATGTTATATTCATGTTAAACGAACAGTTCTTAATTATTTATTCTATAATTTGTATTAGGTATGAACTTTTATTTCGTTTATATTTGGTTGAGTTTTTCTCGTTTGGAATAAAAGGTAGGTATAATATAATTTTATGTAGTATAATTATTTTTAAATAATATTTTAAGAACCATGTATTTAACAAATATAATAGAAGTTAAAATTTACCACCGCTTCCATTTTAACACTCTAGTATTGGCTATTATTATACATATTGACTGTCCATACAAATATACAATAATATAATTTTACACTCTAAATATACAATATGCATATTCTATTAAACTGAAGTCCACATTTTTTTTTCTATTTATAAAATATCGTAGGTACTCTACACGAAAACATAATTAATCATTAAATATTTGTGGTTTTTTTTTTATTTGAATCATACGACATGGATAAAATACCGTAACTTTTAAATGTTCCAACATTTAAAAATTCATTTTATCAAATCTGGTTTTTGGATTTTTATATTTCTAAAATATATTTTAAGCCCATATTTCAGTCATTTCAGATATCAAATTTATATTTTTCGTACTACATAATAAGTGTTCTATGGTGATATAAATATCCATTTTACAAATAAAAACCTCTTTTTCTAATGTAAATTGTTAAGAGAATAATACAAAAAAATTTTTATATTAAAGATAATGTAATGTCCTTAAAAATACTTATTTAAAAATACAAAATAAACGTTATATCATATCTAATATTTTTTAAAGTCAAGATTATTTTTATAAATTATATAGGTATTGCTAGCTTAGTATAAATTCATAAAATATTAAAATGTTTAAATTATAATATAGACTCCATGTTTTCCAAACTCATTATCGTGATATGAAAAAAGGTTTATAAATCGAAAACAGAAGTTTATACAGTACAGTTACCTTAAAGAAATTTAGTGCAAAAACAAACTTAAAAATTTAGATATTATGGTTCATATTTAAACATTTAATAATTCAGATACATCATTAAAGAAGAAAACGGGAAGAGCGACTTAGTAAATTACTATGACGTGTACCTATTACAATATATCACGTGATGCACGTGCTTATAGTGCATTCACAGTGCACAACCATAACCTTGACACATAGAATATAATCGGGTAAACAAAATAACATATAATTTTTTTTTTAAATACAATTGGAGTGAAGATATAAATGAGGACCGATAGTTATATATTTACTCATCTGTCTGTAATTCTTAACAATTGCACATTTTTCACGAAATGTCATGATAGTGACAGATAAGTGGTAATTCCATTCATCGTTCACATATAATAATATTATGTGATTTTATAATATTATGCATGTTAAACCCGCCGTGTACGATATACAGCTGAATTTCGTTATGATGTAAATAACACCGACGCTTGTTCGTTTTTGAAGTTGCCTGAAGTGGTTCGGACGACCTTTAGAATATTATTATATTCGTTATATATTATATACATTTGTTGTAAATATTGTATACCCCTCAACAAAACTGCATGACGTCAAATAAATAAATAAACTATTGATGTACCACTGTAAAACGATTCGAATTCACAGACGTAGGTAAACATAATAATATCATATTCGAATAAAACTAATTACAACATTATTCATATCGTCTATCGAATATTACACAACAGCTAAGATTAACAAGGAATCAAATCATTATGCTCAAATGATTCAGTTATTGCGAAAAGGGGTATTGAATCGTTTTCAGAAATACCTATATACTAATATACCTAGGAATTCTTTATAAACATATTATAATTTATTATATATATTTACACGTACTTGATTCGTATATTAGAGTCTCGAGGTACAACCAGGGCCGTCCCTACAATTTGCGAGGCCCGGGGCAAAACTCTTTTAGCGGGGCCCACAAAAAAAAATTCATACTCTCATTTACATTTTTGCGGGCACCCTTATTCAGTATGTTAAGTATTTTTACCTATTACCTTTACCGCAGTACCTCACATAACCATTTTGCACCAAAGCACCAAACACAAGTATATGTTATCTATGATTAAATTTCTGTATATTTTTATAATAGATTGATAAAATTATTTATTATAGGTAACGACAGAAATGACAATAATTAAAAATTAACTTTTCTTGATTTGAGATCAGCAAATGTGCAAATAACATCATCCAAATCCAATTCATCTACTTTTTCACGTTCTATAGATATATATTATTATAATATTAATTATTATTATTATTATAATATTATTGGTAAATTTTTAGTTTTCTTTTGACAGTGTTCTTAGGTAATTTTTTATCAACTTTAATTTTGAAAACGATCTTTCAGATGTTTCTGTTGTAGTGTTGTAACTGGTAATGTGAGCACAATCCTTATTGCTATAGCAACATTAGGATAAACATCACCAACACTGTTGCAAAGGATTTTTTGTAAGACTCTTAAAGGTGAGGTACCTTTATCAATTATTTCTGAAAGAAGGCAAAGTTCATCATACAATTCCACTCCAATAATGTCCGTGTTTTCCCCTATTTGTAACATAATCTGTAAATCATGGCAACTCTTTAACAATATATTTGAACCAGCCGTCGATAGATTACCAATATCAAACAGAAATCCAAAATAATTGTTAAAATGATCTAATTGGGTGAATCGTTGATTTATAGATACAATTCCTGGTGAGCATTTAAGTTCTATAAAATTCTACGTATTTATATTAACAATGAAATGGCTTTCACGCGATAACTCCCTTGTTCTTTATTTCTGTGATGTAAAATGTACTTTATTATTATTATTATTGATTCCAATATACTATATGAAATATAGACTAACGTTGGTACTTATTGTTCCTATTTTTTTTATTTTTTTTTTACTCTTTTTATTATTCTTTACTACACTAAGTGTTCGTATATAATATTGGTTACATTTTATTTGAATTGAGTTCAAACAATTTGTATTTCAATAAATAAATAAATAATAGAATTTAGATTAAAATATAATATATATCGTTCGATCATGAATAATGATTGTATATGCATGAAATAATATATATCATATAACACATATTAGATATTACTTTATAATATTATTACAATATTTTATAATATTATTACTATATTATTATACTATTATTTTATATTATTCATATTACACGTACCTATACGCAATTGAAAAACTTGAATAAAATCATCATTAAATATACTGCATTCCTCGTGTGTTATAAATTAAAATTTATTTAATTTAAAAACATTTTTTCAACTAGTATTTAAAATAATAATTGAATGCAAAATATGTTTAATCTTTTTCAATCGCAACTCATCGAATAAAATTTATATATTATTCATCTAATATTAAACGATGCATAACCATGCATTGTACAAATCGCATTTAAGACTATTACGAATATTTATAAACGTGCATATTATAAATTTATAAATATTTATCAAGTATCAAAAATATAAAAACTAGGGATTACTATTTGCATCCTGTAAATTTATTCGATCATAATATAGTTGATAGTGATGTGTATACAACAAGTGTGTGTCCGACGTCGATCTGTAACGTCGACATATTATTTTACATCTAAGCTTCTCATTTCAAAACATATATGTAATGATATTATATCGGATATCCTACGTCAAGCTGCCTAAGTATTCGAAATTCAACTTGATTTCATAACATACAAAATATGGTGGTTATATTATCCGATGTCTACCGTTACGGTACGGTCATGATTTTTCTATCGTATCAGTCATAATTTTGGAGACCAACTCAAAAGAGAAGTACAAAAACTCGGTCAGTATACAGAGTGATTTTCAAAGTCTATGATCATCTTCGTTTTCACGTTTAATTGTGAATCAAACGCTGATTTTTAATATTTAATTTTTTTATTTTAAGTAGCTAGGTATGTTTTAATTTATTACATTATTAATTAAGCTATTTAAGGAGTGAATTGTAGTGAAACCATTTTTTTCAAATTTTATTTTCCCCTTTTTTACTGAAAATTGTTAATCACGTGATTATATTTTTGAAATTTTTGAAGCATCATAATTGAATTTTGAGAGAGTCATTTTTGAGCTTTTAAACTATAAGTATATAAAACTTAAAATATGATAGTGATAATAATAATGATTTTGAAAATAATATAAAATATAATATGTAAAATTTAATCTGTTATCTTCATTCCATACTCAAAAAGTTGTTATAGACTTGTAGTAGATTAATATTGATTACCTTAATAGTTAATATTAGTCTCCTCTATATCTTTAAATCTATTGCCTTATCTTTATTACGTTATACAGTTTAATAACTTAGGTTCTCGTCCAAACTTTGATTTTGGAACATTAGCATTTTCAAAAAAAAATTAAATTATCTGCCTAGTAATTTAGTATAAAAGTAATGGTTCATGCTTGACAAAATATAAAATCTTTATACTTTATGAATCCAACGGATTTATAGCAATTTAAATATTTTAAAGTATGATTTTTAATTAGTAGGTATACAAGAAAATTAAGACTAACGTTTTTCAACCTTAAAAATATATATTGTGTTCACGTGGTTACGTCGTGACTTTAAGTGATTCCGTAGCAGACAAATAATCACGACATTTATACAAATGCAGTGCATAACATATACATATATAGGTGTAGGTGTAACTGATAGCCAAGCTGATAAAAATTATTTATACGAATCCGAAAATATTAAAATCGGATTGTGTAAAAAATTGTGAATATTGATGTAATACATTTCAAAAATTATCGTTAATTATTCCATACACTTTTAAGTTATTATATTATATCATTACATTTGTTTATTTACACCATGTTATGTTACGCCATACTATGTGCTACCGTAGTTTCGACAAAGTATCTGAATTGATGATTTTTGCCGGTTCCAAATACCATTTGTAATTTATCATATAATTAATAATGTTTATAATATTTGTAGAATTTGTAGAACTTTAAATTTTCCCAAATTAAAAAATGTACGAAGATCTTGCTGGGCGACTAGTATAATATTAATTATAAATGAACGAGTTTACATATTAGAAATATGTGTAGATTCTTGTGCCGTTTTTTTACAATATATTTTCGATATAAATAATGGATGCAGTCAAAACGTCTTCTTTGAAATTTATCTACATTTTCATGAAGTACCTGCAATGATACAATAATACAATAAAATTGTGACACGGCATCCTAGTTAGGCAATTTAGCTACACCACGGTTGCTGGTTCATCGTTCAAGGGAATTCATAAATACTACTTACGACACAGTTTTTTTGCCTTTATACATGAGTTTTTGACCATACCTGATCATGGTATGTCACCCGTCTCAGCTTCACTAGAATACTGTACACTCAGAGAGAGGTATACCACAATTCAATTCTATATCATAAACCATAATAATATAATAATAGTTATGATACGTATTATATTATATACCTACTCATTATTATAACAATAGATGCATTATTGTTGTATTATCTAATGCAAAATATTAATATTACAGTTCAAAAAGAAATTTACTCATCATCAAAGCTATTATAGTATTATTTAATGTTAGTATGAAAATATTATAATACAAAATATTAATTTGTCAAAATATATGAGCTGTCAATAATACTATAAATTATTACATTATTTGGTTAAGACAGACAGGCTGAATTAAAAATAAAATAGAACAACAACGTTCTATATCGGTGTATGATAAATGATGATTTATAAATGGGTCTATTATTATTTTATTATAATCTGATTGTCATGGTTATATTGTTTTATCTTTTGTCCCGCCGTGAGAAAATATAGCTAGATCAATCAGAGCGCTCACTGTGCTGTTATTGTTTCCACAATTATATTGGCCAAATCGCTCAAGCTATAAACCAATTTTTTTCCGTCTCAACATATTTAGCTGTATACGACAAAAACCCAAAATTATTAAAGTAGTAACTTGCAAATAAGTACATTTCATTGGCTACATACAAGATTATTTAAAATATCATACACATGTTAATATTTCAAAACAATTGTAGTAATTGGTAGGTAAAAAGAGTTTGATTCTGTCACTTTCTATAATTTAACAATATAGACGTTAAATATATTTTATTAAAAAAATAATTTGAATGCATAATTTAGAGTTATTTAAAGTTTTTATCAAGAAATTTACTTCAGAAACACTTTATTTTACATCTTTTTCCTATGAGAATAACGAACTGAAGCGAAAAATCTAATAACGAGTTTACTTTTCCAATTACAAGTTTCCAGACCATGTATTTTCGTTCAGATGTATATTTTCAGAAGACAAAAATCCAACAAATTAATAATCAACTTATTAAAAAAGTTTTTGAATAGACATTCAAACGACAATAAAAAATAAATAAAAATAGACTATATTATATAGATACGATTTATTCTATTACCACTTATTTCTAAGCTTAACATATTTTAATTTAAGCAATTTACATGTTTTTATAAGTTTTATACAAAATAAATTATTTATATATTATGATAATTTAAACAATTTTAAAACATATTTGAAACTTCTTTTATGAAACAATATTAATTATGTATCTCAATTCCCAAAGTATATAACTTTATCCATTATGCATGATACTGATGATTAAATTTTTTTAGGTACTGGTTTTATAAATTAAATTCAATAATGGTTGTAAAAGACTACAATTAATTATTATTTATCCATACTAAAATATATTGCATGTCTTACAAACAAAAAATATTTTATGAGCTTTCAATTTATTTATGGAAATTGTAAATAAGAAAATATGAGAAATGATAAATGATACATGATATTATCATAGCATTCATAGTTTTTAGATTTATATATAATATCTTAAAAACTGTGTATACTTTGTAAATTTATTATTAGTAGTTATGAGACTAAAAGTTTTCTACAGTTTTTGAAGAATGGACTGAAAGGGTGTCAATTTACTAAAATTATTGAGGTAAATTTAAGCATTATCAACCAAAAACTTGTTTAAGCTCATTAAAAATGAAACGGTTTTATACTTTTAAAAATAATTTATTTAATTATAAATTAATCGATAAAAATGTGTTTAATATATTATAAAACAATAATTTTTTAAACAACATTACTTTACTGTACCAAATAAAATATTTCAATGGATCCTTCGCTGACGAGCCAATATATGTAAGACAAAGTTTCGACAAAAGTTTGTTTTAAGCTCTTTACGCAAGTCCAATACAAATAAATAAAATATACACTCTAAAAACCTTTTAAGATGTGCAACTTTAACTTCGTTAAACTGTCACCAAGTGGTCATTTGAAAATTGTAGTTTGAGGTATTTTGTTGCCAATTACATCTATCGAAAGTATAATATGCTAGAATCAAAGAACAGATGGAAACAATTACCTTGAACTATATTGAAAGATAAAATTTGTGTTATAGAAACAGTAACCATTATGAAACACTCATAATAAACAATCACAAGATACAGAATTTCTTGAAATCAATTTATTTTTAAGGAGCAGTAAATAATAAAATATCTTATAAATTTAATGGAATCAAATTAATTTTTTTTAACATTTTGTATTGTAAACAAATACAATAAACAGTGTACAACTTTTTTTCACTTATAAATGGAATTGGATACCAATTAATTTGTTCTGTTCACTTAATTTATAAAATGGTTTTTTTTTTTTCATTTAATTCATCGTACATAAATATTAATATAATAAATTGTGATAAGGTAAAACGTATACAATGGCGATACGACATTGTTTTATGTAAGTTATAACTACTTTAATGGCGAAACCAGATTAATTGTTCACCAAGTTTAAGATAAAATTATTATTTTCTTATTTATTAACAATAGGTATAATGTAATTTAAAGTCTGAGTATCTAATATGTATTATCATATAATACCCAGTAGTAAATTATATCAAAAATATTAACAATTCGGTTTTCGGTTTGTTTGCAGAGAAGCTTGGGTGCGGTGGAAGAGCACCAAAGGATGCGCAACTACTTGTTGCGAATTGAGAGAGAAGGAGTCCAAAAGGTCAAGATGTTCGTAGTAATTACTGCAGCGTATGTGATCTTTTGGGGACCATTATTTTTCGTCACGTTGGTACAACATCCGCTATCCGGCAATCGTTCCGACTACGAGGTAAGCTGATTTAAATATATTTGTTTTATATGTTGTAAGCCATGTCTTTGAATTTCATGATATAGCTACGATTTGGAGGTCTTATCACGTACCACAAAATATATTACGTAATTATGTCGCAAAATATTATTTCCTATTTAAAGGAAAAGATAACTTATTATTTTATTTTGTAGCTTGTGACAGTAAGTTTTACATCCGGAAGTTTCTGTTTATCTACGAAAACGATGTTCGATCTTGTCATACCTTGTTTATTTAATACCAGTGATTCTGATGATATTGTATAAGGCATAAGCTATGTTTCACGCTAATCATATATTTTATTATAATACTTCTTACTGAGCTGGTACTTGTCGTCACATTCACTAAAAAATAATTCGACAATCATCACGTGCATACATTTTAGTAACAAAAAAAAAAAAAAAGCGGGTAAGTGGATGCGCTCTGCTGTACATTAGGGAGTGGGGTGGGCCTCTGACTAGGGTAAGTTAAATTTAAATGCAATGATAGGTATCATTTTATACGAAAAACGATTCTGAACGGAGATGGTTTATCGGTCTAAGGTATATTATAGATTATTACAAATTTTCAAATCTTAGATTTAAAAAGAAAATTTTTTATGAATTTCTAGCTTAAAATAATTTGCGAATTTTCGTGATTTTTACGTATGTTGTCAAAATTAAAATTTGAATACATGTAAAAAAAATTGTGGCTATACATTTATTTTATTTTTCAACTGCTATTGTAAAAATATATTATGAGCCTTGTATTAAATTCTCAAATCTTAGAATTAAAAAGAAAAACTTTTATGAATTTCAACATTTAATCAACACTTCAAAAAAAAAATTTTCAGAAAAATTGAAAATTTCAGTTGTCTATAAATATCTCAAAAAAGTCAAAATATTTTGAAAATTAAATAATGTAAAGAAAATGCCAATCTGAATAACTGGTAAAATTTTCAAGAATTTACGATTTATACTTTTTGAATAATAAAAAATATTTAAAATCGTTTGAGGATAAATCGTATTTAAATTTTTACGAAATAGCGTAACAAATTTAAAATTCAAACGCACTTCACATTTTTCCTATAATGATGTTTTGAGTCTTCTCTATAGCTACTTGAAGGAAAACTAATAGACAACTTAGTGTTGTATTTTTAATCCTTAGTTATAAACACAAAAATTTTTATGATTTCTCAACTTAAATTTTTAATTTTTTTTAGCTACAATAAGAACAACTCATAAGAAACCTTGTATTAAATTTTCAAGTTTTTTTGGTCACCCAACATTTTTTTTACCGGCACTTCAAAAAAAAATTCTCAAAAAAATTGAAAATTTCAGTAGCCTATAAATAACTCAAAAAAAGTCAAAAATTTGTGAAAATTTAACTGTATATAGATAACGCTAACATAAATATTTGGTGAAAATTTCAAGTATTTACAGTGATTAGTTTTTGAATTACAACCATATAAAAAAATCGATGTGGTCGGAAACTGGTTTTGTGTAAAAATTCTCGTTTTTCTGTCATTTTTTTTTGTTTTTCTCGATTTTTTTGAAAACTATTGGAAAATGTTTACTTTTGACCTCTATAATGCATCAAGGATATTCAATTTTACATCGGAAACCACCCCCGAAATTTGAAATTGAAGCATTATTTCAACTAGTTATGTTGTACAGACACAAAAAAAAAACACACATCATTGTAAAATCAATACATTCATCACTTTGTTCAGAATCTAAAAAAAAAAAAATATATTTGAGTTAGTACATTAATCTTCTAATTATAAAGTAATACGTAGATAGGAATCAAAGACTTTTTAAAATAAAATCATTTTTTAGAATGATAAAAATAGTTAATAGTTTATGTATATGTTATTAAATAAAATAAAAATCTATTCATTTTTTATATATTAATAATAAATAGGTACCTAATAACAATGCTTAACTCATGTATAAAGTTTGTATGACTTTATTCACCATAATATACGTCGTTACACCACAAGAGTAATAAAACTACATAGGTATTTTCAGTCTCATATTTGTTCAAAGTCTGATGAAAAGGTTAGAATTCTCTTTAATACCATTAAGTTTTTATTAATTTAATATTAAATTATGGCGTGCAGCTCAAATAGACTATTTTAAAGTACATATATGGCATGCAACTCGGACAGACCTTTTGAACAGACAAAATACATTCGGACGATTCTTTATTATTTCTTCATAAATTATAATTGTCCTTATTAAACCCCAATTGATTTTACATTTTCACTGTTTAATATAATATACAAATTAAAATACACGTACCTATATGAAATACTATTTTATAGTATTATTATTTCATAATAATATTTCGTTCATAAGCAGCGCATTCCTTCTTCAATGTACAAAAAAAAACCATCATCATGTATCCTTTCTCCTCCCCTCTCTTGTCCCAGACATTCATTTTCAAACACAAACCACACGTCACACGCCATAAAACAATATTGTTTATTTATGTATGTCTACAAAAGATATTATATTGTAATACGTGGTACAAACACATAATGGTATAAATCCATATTATATTATTAAATGATCTGTGAAATTTGGTGAAATAGAATTGAGACCTGAGAAAGGAACACTGGAAATACTTTGAGTACGGTCTAAAACTATCTGTATATACAATTTTCTGTAAATAGTATTGTAATATAATAACTATTTATTTGTAGTAGTCTGAGAATAAGTTTTCAAATATTTTATATGATAAACCCTAACTTTCCGATTAAAGATTAATTTTAAAAAAACTGATAAATTAAAACAAATGATTCGTATAACTTCATGAATAAAATTTTAATTTTCATAATAGCAGCGTACTTATATTTCAGTTTTATATAATGCATATGTAATGCCATGCACCGCATATTGTAGTAGTTGTACTAATTCATCATTTTCGGAACGGTAACGTTTGAGTTCATTCAAATTTTTTTTACTATTTATCACGAATTATATTTGCCTTTAGTGGTGACTGAGCCACCACATAATTTTGTAAAATGAAAATCAACGCGCGAGCCGGACTACGCTTAGGATATATTATAACATAATATTTTTGAAATACAACTAGAGTATAAAATTAAAAATTGTCTAGTAGACAAGTAGTTGTAAAGTATAAGGCGCGTTATATATTGATATTATACCATGATATACATTCAATTTATTATTTTCATAACGGATAAAGAACTATATTGTTATAAATTCGCAATGCGCTATACTGACGTAGGTACTGAAACTAAAATAAATTTCCCTCAAGAATATCAGAGGTTAGGGAATCTCAAGAGAGTGATTTACGTTTTATCAGTATGCTTATAATACGTTCATAAAACTATAGATATCGCATTACTTCCAAAAAGAGAAAAATCAATTATTTCGTATTGGCTTAAATAAATATTACCACAGATAACTGCCGTGATTTGATGTATACATATTTAATGATGATAAATAATAATAATTATATAGGCGTAGGTACAGCATAGAGTTGTAACCATGAACATTAGAAGATTGTTAAAATATGTATTTTATTGGCCATTTTAAATTTTATATTTTTATTTAAGTATATTAAACAGTCTAAAGTTACCCTAAAATGTCGCTTTCTCGTTATAATAATAATATGTTATCGGTCGCTCACAAATACTCAAGTCTCTTTGATAGCTCTACAAATAAACGAAACCAACTACGTAGTTGTAAATTCATTAAAAAAAATTCCAGACATTGAAAATATTGATAATCCTTTATCACTAAAATACAACGATAACAGTAACTAATAAAAATAGAAAATAAGGAATAATAAAGTCTGTGAATTTAACGTGATATAAACTGTTGACTATTATAGTAAACTATTATCCATTTTTTTTTAAATATAAGAAAATATTGAATATGAGAGTTTTTAACTATGGCTATTTTTGTAAAGATAACAAAGTAAATTAATTTACATTCGATACTAATATCTATATTGTACAGCATGAATTGGATTGAATAACAATCAAAATCTATTGTAGTTTTATACGTTTATTATTATTAATACTCATTGGAAAATTCTGTTTTACCCAACGAATAAATGATAACACCAACAAGCTCAAATTATTTTTTTTTAACTAATAAAAATAAAAATAAACATATCAGTGGCTACTAGTTTATAATGCAAAATATAAAATCAGTATCCATAGATTATCCAAAAGCGATATGATGCTCATCAAAAATTAATATAAATGATATATTATATTCAAAATGAAAGTATAAAAAGTATAGAAGTTTGCGAGATTAAAAATTTTTGTACGTAATGCACTATAATAGTGTTATCACAAGTGATATACTATTGTTTTATTAAATTTAAAGTATATAATATATTATAGTGAGTGGTTATATAAATACAATATTGTTGATCGAACTTGTGATATCTTCAAAAAATTAACAGAAAAAAGCAGCCCTCATAATCATAATTCATAATAATTAATTATCATTATAACTAGTATTGTCCATCCACCTTAATGACTAAATTTGACCAGAAAAACAATATTATTAAATGTTGTGATTTATTTATTTAGGTATAGGTAGGTACTTAACTAAAATTAACAAAATAAAGTTACACTTAATAAACTACTATTCTAAAATTTAAATAATTTAAAAAAATGTAGAAAAATATTATGCTTTGGAATATATTTTTCTTCAATCAACTTCATAAACGTTGTTCCTTAATGATTTATATTTGTGTAAAAAAAAATTTTGAAAACGTTAAATACGTAAAGGCGAAGTTGTTGGTACAACAATAATTGCTTGAATATGATGTATAGTCTCTATTTTATAAAAAATAAAATTCCGACAACTTAATCGGTATATCAATAATTTCAATACCATTGACAATAGTTAATACGATACCGTCGACGTACTGTCGTTGCTGCAGGTGACGCTGCACGTGGCCAATGGCCATTCGTTCGTCAACGCTATGCTGTTCCTGGTGCTGCACCGAGGACTTCGGCAGGCGGCCGCCGACGCTTGCTGCACCAGCATGTCCACGGTGGCCAGGTGGCTGACGGCCGGGTGGTCACCGGAACCGTACACGCTGGACACGTCAATGCCGGGAATGTCACCCGAGCCCGTATTGGCCGCGCCACCGCCACCGCCGCCCACCAGTCTGCCTGCGTACACCATTCGGCACACTTCGATGAGGGTAAGTCATAATATACGATGGTCAGCTTGATATTAATATAATAATATATTATTGATATTATTATACTGTCGTTGCGAGAGTTGGGTCGAATTAGGTCGGGTTTGGATGGGTATGACGTTATGCTACAAGTTGGGGAGGGTGGTGTTTCGAATGCGTATCCCTCACTGATTCTAGATACCTATACTAAATTGAAAATGTAATACAAAATATCGAAGAGATCGACAAGAAAAGGCATTTTATTCAGTGTGCACTTGTGCCACTTTGACAGATCGACCTCGGCGTGCAATAGGTTTTCTAAGGGACTGCCGGCAGTGCCAAAGGGAATTCGTGAGAATTGAGACGAAATGATTGTTTGGAGTATAAAAGTTCAAGTATTTTTTTACATACCACACATACACTTAATAATACAGGTAGTGTGTCATGCAGATGCAGTAGTCTATATTTTATAATCGGTTTGTCATATTTTAATATTACAATGAAGATGTCTCATTTAATATACTTCATATTTGTATTTAGAAACTTATATTTTATAAAAAATAATATGAAAAAAAAAAATTATAGTTTGCATAAAGCCATATTATTATAAAAAACCTTTTGAAAACAAGTCAGAATAAATATTATAAACTATATTCACTATAAAATGTACCGCATCAAAAAAAAAAAAAATAAACTTCTTAAGTCAAATGCTGAAATGATCGTAATTCCTTTATAATTAGTCGATTAAGTGAAAAATCGTGTTCTCTGGTTCAGAGAAACTTGACGATCTCAGCTGGTCGTTGCATCTCAAATCATCGGTCGGTTGACCGGTCACTCGCTCTCCTGAATTCATATTGTAATCGTGTATATACATAATATCATATTAATATCGCATGTAAATAATATATAACTATTATAATACAAATACCATAGCATAGATATATGTATGATGTATGGTCACCACGGTGGTAGATGTGGGTTCGAAAGTTGATCCAATAATGCGCAACGGGAGGGATCCGACAGTCTCGTAAATTTTGTATGTACTTAATATGTATCTACCTATGTCGTTATAGTAATAATAATAATATATTATTGTCTTTAATGAAATTTTCAATTTGTCATCTCGTCCACCTCCTCCGCTCCTCCGCTGCATAATATATGTTATGTCGACACAACTCCAAAGTCTGAAATTGCTTCAATTTCACAATTAAATTTAAAATAATATTGGTATCCACACATTATTTTATTAAAAATGTTAAATAAATATGTTAAATGGTTTTCTGTTTTTTTTTTCAATGGATTAGTTAAATAACTATGCCTTAGGTTAATATGAGCGTAACTTTAAAAAAAATATTACTCAATATTAATATTAAGTTATGTGGTTTACACATAATATAATAGTATACAGTTACAAACTTTAATTGGACATCCACATCACCATCAACCGAAATTTTAATGAGAGATATCACATTTAAGATTTGAGAAGGCCATCATATCATCATTATCATTTACATAAAATTGTATTTTCTAGATTTATATTTAATCAAAAAGTTCAATTTATATGAGAAATGTAAATGTAATATTTAAATTTCAAACATTATAATATGGAACTACTATAATTCCTTTACATTATAATACCTTCATGAATGTTATGCAAATCTGGCCACTGGAATTAATACATCTCACATAATACAAAAATGATATGTTAGGTACCTACTAATTAGCATACATCATATTCTCAGGGGCGTATTTAGCATTTAAATTTTCTCAAGGGGATGAAAAATTAAAGTTTTGGTTGTTCACTTTACTTAGGATAACAAACTAACATTGACAAACTTACAAATGAAAAAAAAATATAAATGTTTTTAAGTTTATAATAATTTAAAATTATAGAACATTCTTTTTCAAGGTAAAGTTATCAATAAATTATTTTATTTTTGTTTATGGTTTTACATTATTAACCCTCATGCTACGGATTGAACACGATTGTTTTATCATTTCAAGTTGTATAAAGAAAGAAATAGTTATTTCATCATCCGTTATTCTAATAATCGTATTTTCAATCATTCAATTGTGTATCATCACTGCAATATTACACTTATCGTAATTCTAATAAAAATTTCTTAAAACATTTATGACGCATAATATGGATATTCCATTAGGTATTGTTTTTGGCAAATGATTAGTATTTATAATATAGTGAAAAAAAGATAAGTCTGTGTCTAAATATTATCCTCCATAAATATACACCCCTAAATAAATAATGTTTATGTGTTATATTATATTATTTTATAATTTATTTTATAATACAAAGCCAGTACCTATATGATAAATTGATAATAATATGTGTAACTGTGATTTGTCAGGATTCGTCTTCGAATCAATAGGAAAATAGTTCTGGAATTTTTATTCGATCTTAACACTGCAGCAGTATGACATAGGTACCTACATTAATTACGTTTAAGTATTATAATCAAACGGCCTCTCGGTGTTTATACAATTGTTGTAATTTTTTATTTCAAACATTACAAACACGTTAATTTAAACAAAAAAAATCTATTTGTTTTTTTTTAATTAACCAGCACTGATGACTTGCTGATCCCTCCGCGTGTGACCTAATTTTAGGTGGGTTTTCATAAATTACCATTTATATATTTGCATAAAAGTAATATTATCCTAAATTTCAATTTATTGCACAAAAGATAATATTTTTTGTGTCGTTATTTGAAAAACTTGTACTATAAACGAGTTTGTGTAATTGATATGAACAAAGTTCATCAAAATCAAATAAAACAGGTGCTGAAAGAACGTTATATTGATAAGTTAATCCACGAGGAAAAACAAATTTATATTTAAGCAATTTTCGATGAAAGTAAATAATGTATTTCTTCAAAACGGTTCACGTTTGTGAAAATTCACTGTGTAGCAATTCATATAGGCACACAAAATTATAAAAATAAAAATAAAAATAAATGTTAGATAAAAAAAATTCTGTAATCTTTTAGAAAACTCCAAAAAAAAAATACCTTTATGATTTTCTAACTAGTAAACATTACTACTCATTTTTGTTTATATCTTCCACATACATTTTTATTTTTGAGAAGTAAATTATTATTTAATATTTCTTATATGTAATTTTTATTTTTATAGATACTTCTGAATTTTACGAAAATAATTTACTAGTTGCTTTTGATTTTTTCGATAGGCGATAGTACAATTTATTTTTTATGTAATTTACTTGTTTCAGATTTTCATTAGATTTTTAACATACTTGCCTAATCCATAATATTATAAATATCTTAAGAAAAATAAAATGCTAAATTTATTTGAAGAAACTCAAAAACGGGATCAAACAATTATATACTGAGAAAAATTATTTCACACAGTAATAAATACTCATAAAAAGTTATGGGCTTTAAAAAAATATTATTTAAAATAATAACTGCGAGATTGAAAGGTATAGTCAAAAACAATTCGATTGGAGTTCTGAACATACTGCTGGTGAGGTTTTCGTTATACGACTATCGAAACAAGTTCAATCCATTTAAAAAAAAGACACAGTTGTGAATTCTGCGTCTCTCGACAGTGCAATATAATATTATGTTATTATAATTTTACTTTTCTTCTCACCACAAAGAAAAAATTATAGTGACCACGCCACTGACGCGTTGCAGCAGACGGAATCGCAGCATAATAATATATTATTATATTATATATATATAGCAAAACCTACAATTATACCTGACATTTTGTCTTCTATTCGAAAGTGTTTGTTATTTTATGGTGTCCCTATAGTGTGTCTCCGTTTTATTTACGCATAACATATCAAATTTTATGTTTTCCAATTTGTTGTTGTTAGATTAAATATTTTCCATAATTGTCTAGTCACTATTGTCTATCGTGATATCTAGTTGGATGTATAAGATATTTTAATTTCTAAGCGGGTAATGTAAAATATTTGTAGGACTTATGTAAAATATTGGTACCTTTTTGCTCATCTAATAAAGTTTGAGTTGGTCAACAATTCACTAATATTAAAGCTAGCCACACACGATTTGGAACTGATGCGCGTGCATCATGTCAATATTATAATAATATTCTCTAAGAGAAACGAGATGTTTAAAATAATAATATTTTTTTGTTTTTCATGTGTTACACAGACTCGGTCGATGAATCGTTTCCCGGCGGCGCATCACCGGGACCTGCACTACGATTACCATTCGTCACATCCCAACCTACACGACATGTCAGGCATCAACATGGGCCGGTTGTACAACAGTCACGAATACCTGCCGAACGATTACCGCAGATACAATCATTACTATCATCACCGGGAAACGCCTCCATGCTCGTCGCCCGAATGATTTTATTTCTCGTCATCGTCGTTGTCGTCTTTCCCGCGTGTTCGTATCGTTCCCGTTTCACGGCCATCCGGCCGTCGTCACCCGACTAAATCGCAAGAATAAAATCCATAAAAAATAAATAAATCTTCTGAAATCATTCTTCCGCGCGCGAGCGTGTCTAGGACTTAGGAGGCGGCTTTGGTGGCGGCTTTGGTGGCGGTAGTGTCGTAGGTTGCGCGTGTGGGCAGGCGGGTCGGTCATATATAACGAGCCCATGACTACGAGGGGATTTCACCCACCCTCGAGTCACCGAACACCACCACGACTTTGGCGGTGGTGGCGGCGGATATCGAACGAACAACCGCGATAGACCGACCGACCGGCGGCGAACCGAAAATCCGCTCGCAAAACGATGTGGGCACAATTTCACGCAAGTATTATTATGCGTACACTGCTATCATAATTATTATACCATATCGACTTTACGTCATTCAATAATTATTGTTTCCGGGTATTTAATATAATATACCAACTACGACCAATTTACTTACCTGTATATCAATCTTAGCGAGTTTCATATCGTTCCACGCATTTTTTTTTTAAATGTATCTCACACGCCGCGTCGCCGCCACCCTGGGCCTCCCCTTTCACCGCCATCCACGCGTTCCCACACACAACCACTTTGGCCTACTTTTCGACCACCGTCGCCGTCGTCCCCGGAAATACCGCTCACTGGGCGCTCAGCCTGTTCTGTTTTCGAATATACTTTTTTGTGCTAGCACATTCTCATCATTATTTTTTACTTAATTATATACATTATATTATATTATATTATAAAAACTAAACCATTACCATTATTATTATTATTATTATTATTATTATTATTATTAATATTATTGTATGTCTATTATATTGTGTCCATGATTTACGTTTTTGTGAAACATTAAAGTAAAACATCTATATCTATATACACTTGAATCCAATCTACACGCGTATTTATTTTTTTTTTTGTCGACGGAGATCGATATGTTAACGTAAATACAACAGTATCTAAAATACTTTTGTGATTACCTTTTAAATATACTTACAGTGGTTGCAACCATAGCAACTATCATGAAGCAAATAGCGTTAACAACTTACTTGCGACCTTTATTCTACATAATATGTATATATTATATACGCTGGTCCCGGCGTCATAGTCGATTGAAAGTTCGCGAAGCTTTTGACTCAGTGTACGCTGAGAAAAAAGATATTATAATATGTATTATATAACTAAAGACTATAGATAATATATATATATAATATGGTATATACAATACCTACCCTAAGTTGTTAGTCTGTAACTTTTGAAAAGTTCTACGTCCAAAATTTGTAGAGGAAGAAAACCGATACTGACGAGTTAATCACTTGCTACTCCCTAGTATACTCGTATTATTATTATATAATCGTACCACGGGGCTGTTCAATATGAACCATAATGCGTTGCACCACCTGGTTTCCTATAGGTCACCTGAACGGACGCCATGTGACTATTGCTTCTTTTGGAGATAATGTGAAGATATTAGTCCATTTAATCATCGACTACAGAGTTGCTAAAAACATTAGCAGAGTCAGTATGTGCATTAAATGCATTATTTGAGTTCCGACTAGATACCACATAGAACATATTTTATATTATTATTTTATTTAATGTATCATAGGCTGTGCAGTACGCGTGTAATGTTTTTGATGAAAATTGCTTATATTAACGGCAGGTAAGTCACGTCCCAAATTAATATTTCACATTTTAGTATAGAAATTATACAATGTAAATATAATTTGACATTTAGAATGTAATTAATTTAGATAAATACCTTGTTACAAAACAGTGGAGATAATATTTTAGAGGTTTAGTTAGTAATTTTTTGATAAATTAAAACGAAAACTTAAAAGTGCAGTTCGAAATTAATAAGAATTAAATAGTTTTGAGTTCAATTCGATTTTACCACTCACAACAAAAAATAAAATAAAAATAAAATTCATTAAAGCTCAAATTAGCAAATTTATTAACAACAAAGAAATTAATAGTATGTTATTCATAGTGACGTTAGTACCCTCGATTTGGCATCATAGTTGTCGATTATTGCGATTTATAGGTACCTACTGAAAACGTGTCTTCATTAATGCAACTTAAACATAATCTATTATGTATAGAGTATGAACTATATATAACTGCAGATACTACGGATTCGAAAGTATGATGTTTTTTTAAACCTTGAAAGTACTGGATATGGTCCAGTCTTGTGCTTTTATAAAAATCAAAAAGTATTAATTTGAAAGCTATGTTTGAGCGTCTAGCAATCGGTTACCACCAGTAAAAATCAATATAAACACAACTAAGTCCCCATAGATTGGAGAGTAGTAAATTGGGTAGACGATTTGATTGCTTCAGACGAGCAGAGCACACGGGAGCGTTTTTATATAATATACCAATATAACACGCATATTGAATAGATATAATATATTAGGTATGTGTTTTTATTTATGAATATTCAAAGTTATTTTAGTTATTAAATATTATAATGGTAAACCTACCTGATCATAATTTCTTGCTTATTTACCTAACTATCATATAGATAAACGAAAGTTAAATAACGGCCGGACAGTTAAAATGCAATTTACCATGTGTACTGCAGTATAATATAAATAGGCAGTGCGACATGTGTACACGATTTAAGAGGTTATGCTGACGCCGAGTCAATTGAGACAAAAAAAAGTGGCAACTCTCCGCGTGACAATCGATTTGCGTAACGGCGGTAATGGATGTGTAGAAATGTATAATAAATAGGTATTGTTATATGTTTGTGTTTACACGATGCAAGCGGAAATCGCAATCAACATCGAGCGAGGAATCAAACGATTTGCTGCTGCTCGATAACATAATGTGTATATATTATGTATATATAAGAGGTAATTAAAACACAACATTATCACGTCGTTCGTGGTACTTCCATTTTATTACGCAATGAATCAGTCGGAAAAATGTCGTTCGTTTTTTTCTTCCATTCGGATTCGTTGAAAAATTGTACCCATCATTTCCTCAATTTACGCCACGATGACAATATATTATGTGAATATGTATACCTATACGATAATTGTACGTTATTACCAGCGCGGCGTACTTCCCTGTTGGTATAGCAGTGACGAGAACAAAATATATTTATGATCAATGTTCATAAACAGATTGAAGTATCATATTAGTTAAACTGTCCAATTTAATAATAACGTAAAACATATTTTATTAATGTAAACAAAACTAGGCGAAATCAAAAAAAGGTTTCAACTAGTTTGATTCAAGACAAATACCTATATAATAAAATATCATCTTAGTCATTTAATATCGGCTAATAGCTAATTGGACATGTGTATACTTTAAAACTTTAAAATGGTAAACAAAATAATAATATTTGTTTTTTTTTCATGAACTTTTCCATTACTATTACTCAAAGAGCCGGTCGGATAAATATTCCGTTTTTTTTTTTATTTTTTGGTTATTTTTTATTTATTTTGATGATAATTTGTATAATTTCCTCAATTTATGGCACGATGATATTATACGATTGACGATTGTGCTTTGAATAATTTACGTTCTTTAACGCCTACTGATGTCTTTCCCTGTTAGTGCTGTAGCTTACAACGCACAGTGTCAAGCAAAAAACAAATCATCTGTTATGAATGTTTATAAGCGCACTCATACATTAATTCGAATGTCCAACATAATAATACTATTTTACTTATAATGTAAAACATATTATTAATGTTAATTTATGAATGAAAATAAAAGCCAGACTAAACTAAATCAATCATGATCTATGATTGCAATTTTCATTTTGGTGTAGGTATGTATGATTAATTTCACCAACTAGTTATATTCATAACCGTACTGTATTAATATTGTTTCAGCACAATTACTAATTTAGTATTGACTAATATAAATTATAATTTATATATTTATACTAGCTGATCCCGTGCACTTCATTGCCCGTTAAATGTACCATCTCCATATGACTCAAACTGTATTCAATTGTATTTGTTATTTAATTTAATTTGTATCACCTCCCCGTCGCCGTACTCGTTCTGTCCGGGCAAAAAATTCTCCTGAACAGAACCGTCACCCTGGTGATAGGGCGGTATGAATAAAAAATAATTAAATAAAACATATATAAGCATTTAAAAGTAAGTAATCGCTTTATTGTTTATCATGTCAATCATAATTATTAACAAAAATCCGTTTTATTTTCATTGTATAGTGCTTTGTAATATACGATGTTTTTTGTTTGATTACCTGGCACATAGACAAACAAGTCTGATGGTTTCCTATCACGGGAACAGGCAACATACAATTGACCATGTGAGAAACATGGGTTTTCCAGATAAATATTATTGTTGGATATTTGTCAAAAAGTGTATGGAATCTGTTCCTATTCCTGAAACCAATGAGTGCAATGGCTCTGGTGGTGGATCCAATGGTATCAATTTTACTTTACCATTTGCACAACACAATCCATTGGTTTCGTTTTTGTATTTCAAAGCCTTACAATATGAGCAATCCGAGTTCATAGAACCAATAACAACACAGTGGTAGTTACTGTAGTCAATTGGCACATCGTAACTGAAAGTAGCTCGATTCAAACTTGCGCGATTATTAGTTGAATGTCGCGCTCGCGCTTCACGCGTTTGTGATATCCGAATTCTTTCACGTTCATTTCGGTCGTCGCGTTCCGGGTTTTTCTACCTAAATTGCTTCGTCGTATAGGAGGCATATCAAATATAAATTATTGTGTCACATGCAATAATTAGTGATCATAGGTAACTTAACACTCTGCACAAAATACGATATACGAATTTAATTCGTGTATCAGTTGACAAAAGCAAACTCAGTAGAGTAGGTAACAGAAAATCCAAGAAAAACAACACTTACGACATATTGACAGTTTGTTAATGTCCGTACGTTGAGTAGTTTTTGAGATACAGCGATCAGTGAGTCAGTGGTTTTTGGATTTTATATGTATAGATAACTAATTAACATTATCGGACTTTATTGATGCCTAAAACCTGCTCCGTGATATCCTCTTTCATTTAAAAAAAAACTGCATGACAATTGGATAAGAAGTTTCGAAGCCAAACCGTAACAAAGATTTCCTCTTTTGCTTGATTTCAGTTTTATATATATAGATTTATTACAGTTTATTAAGTTTTTAATACTTAATAGCTATATAGACATCCTTACCTACTTAATAGCTGGATAATTTAAGAGTTTTTTTGTTACATTATTATATTTAATCTATAATTTAAATATAAACACTACTTGACAATATAATTGTTACCATTATCATCTTTTAAAATGAACATTGGATACACATAAAACATTTTAAAATACATAATATTTTAAGTTCCCAGACTGAATAAAGATTTTAATAAAATGTCAATTCTTTAATGGTTACACCTCAAAAATGAATTCGGTGTCATTGAATAATTTAATTAATTATTTATTCAAAGGTTTTATCATCACATTATATTTTCACGTTTAATCCGTACAATATCTTTGTTTCATATATTATGAATACCGTGCGAATGTGCAAACAGTAATTTTTCTTAGATGTATTATATTAATTAGTAAAGCACCTAATTCAAATACTTTAAAACAAAATTGTTGTATTTGATTCAACAATTTTAACTTTTTATGACAGAACATAAAACATTATTATTTTTATATTATCTTCACTTCCAAATAAAAACAAATTCTAAACATTTTAATCATAAAATAACTTTTTTTTTTTTTTATACAGATAATATAAAAATATCAAATTTTCTAGTCATAAATGGTAGTATAATATTTCATACGCGAATTCTTGGCGATTTAACATAAGTACCTACCTATATGGGACTGGAGCATAGAAGTCAGATTATTAAAATATATGTCAGATTATTTTAATTTATAAACACAGAATAAAATGCATGCATAATATCATTGTTCAATCGTTGAGTTACATTTTATATAAAATTACATACTACAATTATTATTATTAGTATTGTAATAAATTATCTACCTATTTTTTGTTCTGTTTTTTTGCCTAATATAAAATATATTTCTAGACACGATCTTGCAACTTACTGAGATAAAATATCTAATCGGTTTATCAAGATTTTAAATTATTGTTCTTATAGATTTTATAAAAAAATTTGTCATTATTGTTGAAAAAAAGAGGCCGGATTACTAGACATATCGGATTATCACGTAACCAGATAATCAAAACTCTACTCTATCATACAATTTTACTTAACTTTAAAAATGTTTCTAGTACGAATCACTATTGAATTTCATAACCTCACAGCTTCGTTCCATAAAAAAAATGATTGTATAAACGGTATACCTCTGTTAATTAATTATGTATACTTGTCTAGTCGTATAGTGGCTAGATATTACAATATATGTAATAATTTATAGATAACAAAGAAATCCTATATTAAATCAAAATGTTGCACAATTTAAATTTTAAATTGAACTGTCTTATATTTTTCGTCCTTAAGCCATCTTAACTTCCATCTATCATTCTTTATCCCATTTGTAGATTAGTAGATTTTACGTACATACTCGAAGAACTGCAATCAAATCTTATTTTCTGAAAAAGTGAGACAATATTATGGTTATCAATTACAATGATTAATGATTATACATAATATTATGAGTGTACCAAATGGACTATATGTTTAAATAAAGCTAATAACAAAAATTATTTTAGTAAAAGTATCACATGATTTTCGTATTGTTAAATTGTATATCATATAGGTAATTTGGAAAAAAATGTATAATAATTCAATGTCAAAACAAATAAGACGTGTTGTTTATAATATGTGCTGATAAATTATTGGAGGTAAACACAATTTTTATTTATTTTTCCGACCTTTCAAAGTCTTGAAGCACACACACACACACACATACACACCGGAAAGGCATTCAGTGGTGGTAAGTTTTTCGGAAAGCTTCAAATTTCACGCACTCCCGAAAATCGAATAAATAATAATAATAATAATAATGAAAAAAACGGTCGTTACCTCACGGCTTGCGTTCGATTGATTTCGGTCTAATGTGCCTTTAGCCGGCGCCTTGTTATTATTATATTGTTATATATACAACGGGAGTGCGTGTAAATCGATTGTTGCCACTGCAGGTATGCTGCAGGAGGCCACACGACGTCGCCCTCGGTTGTATATATATAAAGTATGTTTTTACGCAAGTTTTGAAAATAATAATAATAAAAAAAATGTTCGCATAAAAATAAAAGCAAAGTGCAGTAGACGGTCGGAAAAAACGCCGACGACAGATGGACCGGGTTCTGATAAATGGAAGAAGCACGGAAACGCTTTAAGGGTCCACCGCCGCCACCGCTACCGCCGCCTGCAGTCACCTACAGCATCGTCGTCTCTTTTTAGGGCCTTAGGGGTGTTTATGTTCAAACTATGATATCTGTCCGCGGGGAACAAGATGGTGGTGAACGGTTGGTGGTAGTGAAGAGCGGGTGAGACCTTCGTGTCTATATATACGTACTGATAATACACCTCGTATATAGGTTTATATAATAATGTTTTATACATCGTAAACCCACGCGATTCGTTCTATTTCAATAAATATGTCTTCCTTTTTTCCAGAACATGAACAGCCGTTTTCATATACGTTTCCAGTTTGACATTTACACGCAGTCGACGTGACCTACTCGCGATTGATTGATTTCTAAAAGTATAGTAATTTATTCTAAATTTCTATAATTATTTCGATATTAAGTTTTTGGTGGATTTAGTTTAAAAAATCAAAATTGGGTTTACCATAAAATAATTAAAAATATAAAACATAATGTCGCATGTGATATATTTTGAAAAATTGTGTGTTTACTAGTTTAACGTTAAATATAAATTGGCAATGAAGAAAAATTTTGAAATTACCAATGAATTAGGATCAGAAACACATTTTAATATATTATACATAAAAAAAAAACATAAAATTCTTATTGGTAATAAGCAACAATTAAACAATGTCTGTAAGCAATTGATGTTAATTCAAAAAAATGTAACGCTGGCTAATAACCTCGTTGTTGATGCGGTAAACAATTAATAAAAAAAAAAGTGTTTTAATCAGAAAATTCATTTTTTCCATGACTTTGTGAGAATTTAACGATTACTATTTTGTTGCAGACGTCACGTAATGTTGAAAAAAAACCTTTGAATAAAATATGGTGAAGTTGACAAGTCCTCCCGTAATTTTAACTGATCGCATGTATCAAACATTCTCCAGAGAATCATTTTTTTATTTTCAAATAATTCGAAAAATATAATCAACATTTTAAGCATGACATTTAATTAGAATATTTCACCTTACCGATTTGATTACAGTATGACTCAGTATTGTAAATTCATGTGATGTGTTCACGTAATAAAACATGCCAATGAGTAATATTTTTTAATTATAATAAAATTACTAAAATCATTATTCTCTGTTTAAATGCGAACGTTGTATTGATTTCATGATACTTAACAATAAACACTAAATAGTTTGTAAATTTTGAACTGCAAAATAACTTGCACTATTAGTAATTTTAACAAATTTTGTTAAAATTTTAATTTCAAACACGCTTATAAAATAATCAACTTTAAGTATTTTTAATATTTATAAATTTATTAGAATGACTTATATGGGAGCTTGTATTAAATTTTCAGCAATTTTAAATACTTAGGCATATAAATTGATCAAATATTAATCTAAGTACCTATTTTGAAAAAATATTGAGGATAGAAAAACATAATTTTATTTATAATGTAGCAAATTTAAATAATTAAATTAGATCATTTTATTTTTTAGCATCAGTGTTTAGTAGCACCTCTGTTATAATACCTAAATTATATTAATAAACCAGCTTTATAATAATATATTATTTTTAATGGTTTTTGTTTTTTTGTTCTTCTGATATTGCTGGGTATAAAAGTGAAAAATACAAATTAAAAATGCCATGCATACGTTGGTATAAGTGCTTTTATAGAACATAAACACAACTAGGTAGAAGATTTATTGCATTTATTAAAATTTATTTTATTGATGCACGATTCCTTCTTACGGGAGTGAACGTATTATTTCACTGTGAATCCACTGCTAACCCATTACATTTTATACAAAAAAAATCGTAATATTTTTTCTAAGTACAACACTTACCATACAATATTAAGCAGTCCTAAAATTATGCGAATAGCGTCCTCATTATATTATTTATGTACATAAATGATATGACGTGTGCGGTATGCTGTGAGTGTTTTTAACAAGATTGATCCGGGCGTACGCTATTATTTATTATTTAAAGCTCCTGTCCATCGCGGTTATCCAAAAACGAATTTTTGCGTCTTTTGGGACCTCTCGAAAAGATAATGTATCAATATTGAATATCTTGGTTTATTTCCTAGGTGTCAGGAAGTATTTTTAATGTCTCATTCTGTCCAACATTTCAAAAGTATTTTCGTTTATTTTACTCGTGGATATATCATTACTATTCTATTTCAGACTTTAGTTTTAACGCGGCCACTCACGCTTCGACAAATCCTACAAATGCAATTGCAGCCATGTGAACATCGTTTTTCATACTTTAATTTAATGTCTGAAAACGTTATTTTTCAAGCATCGTTATTAAATGACTCACCATCATTCCACTATTTTTTCTTCATATCAACGACAATTCATGGCTTTGAGATTTTCAATTATATCATATGCTTGTTTTGAGCTTTGGTAAACCCTGGAAGTGGCGCGTATGATGTGGGTCACATGATACATCATTCTAAAATATATACTTTGGGACGATGACGGAATTCACTTAATCAAAAGTTAGAGTGACTCTCGAGTTATCCGCTTACCCCTGTAATACTTACTACAAAGTGTGACTTTTTTTCCTACGCACACTCTTTATATTGATTGATGTACCTACTCCCCCCCCCCCCCCCCCCGATGATATTTATCCCATGTTGTTTCGTTTTAGACGTTCTTAGAAATTTACTCTTCTGATCGATCTATAAACGTCAAATTAACCATTGTTTCTACAGAAACTCTTAAAAATAATATTGCTATTATTCATAATTTTTTTTTTTTTTTTATGCACAATAAACTAATACTACATACTGAAAATAAGTAAATGCTATAATTTACGTAGATACAAAAGGTTTGCGGGTCAACTTATTGATTCAATCAAATTTTTTCACTTCACAAAAATATCTTCCGTGTAGATATACCCCACCAAAACTCTGTTCACATATTTTTATTACCTAATGTTGCCAGTGTAATATCTTTTGTAATTTTTTGAAGTAACGATAATCGATAAAAAAAATGCCCGCGTAATATAATATTATGAGCAATATTAAAGTGACGTGCGGCTAAGCGGCTATAATTTTGATAACAGTTTCGAGCCCCACGCGTATATTACATTATTGCATATAGAAAAAAATCGTAAGCGTTCAATGTCTATTTGTAATGAATAATAAAAATGTATTAAATTTCTTTATGAAATAATAATAATATTATTGTATTACATAACGTAAACCGCAGAACGATTGATTTTACCGTAAAATTATTTGAGGTTCGGAAGTCTGGACGGTTTACCATCAAAATGTATATTTAATTGAACCGTAAGCTGCGTGCATTCACATGTAGTGTAACAATAATTTATTGTTTAAATATATTTATAAGGCAAGGAACCGTTATAATTCCATACAATAGTAATTATATTATTATTATTGTATCGAATAATTAACAATATATAAATGTTATGATCTACAATATACACCAATAAGATGTATTATTGTGTTCATATTTATACATATATAATATATATACACACCGATATTGTTAATATTAATTAAAGGTTTACTGATCGTGTTACGAATCATATTATTATGTTAATAGGTATGTATTATATAAATATTTTTTTACTTACTAAGGTTTTGACATCTGAGGTCATTAGTCTATTTTTATGTTGTAGCAGTAACGGTTGGTACAGTTGATTCTGATACAGTCGGCTTGGAACAACATGTAATATTGTAATATATTGTGTGGCAAGGATTTAAAGGAACTAAAAGCCAACCCGAGGAGTCGCCCATTCGGGAACTAGTGGCACTGGTCGATGCTGACACTCAGCACACATCTGCAATGACTGAAGCTAAGACACCGCGCCATACCATGCCAATATATATTAATATTATTTGGTGAAAAATCGTTAATTAACGTCTTACAATTACAGGCTTGTTTAATAATATATCGTGTATATTATATCATGAAAATTATAATCGTCTCTCTTGTTAACAGCTCATTATAATATATAATATACAGCCATACAGGATAATTTACCTAATAATTATTAAGTATGGTCATTGGTCACCATTGCCTTTTCATTATTTTAGGTTCTAATTCGATTTTTTTTTGTATTTCTAGAACATTTCAAAAGTTAAAAATCATGTTTTCAGGTGTGCAGATATTTTAGGAGTAACTCATCGTGGTGATTCAAACTCCTTTTTTTATGTGAACCATCAAATTAAATAATAATAATGGTAAATGATAATAATGCATTTTTTATTTTTTTTAAATATTGTTACATCTAATTAAGGTTAGGTACCCAAAATCTTAGTTTTTTTATTAATCTATAATCAACATTCTAGCTATAACAATCTTTCATAGTGGTTTTAATTAAAATAAATAATAAATTAAATATTTGTTCTAAACTAACTTTTATAAAAACAACCTCGCAATTTTATGAATTAAGAGCCAAGAGGTATAATATGATCTACATACTAATTATGTTAGCTCTAACCTATATCAAGTTTAATAATTCAGACACAATCTGCTCCTTAAAAAATAATGTATTTTTAAGCATCAGTATTTTTACGTATAAAAATAGCACCATCTGATTCATAACGTACAACAAAAAAAGGTTCTCATATTTTTTTAAACAGGTCTGTATTAGCACAGCAGGACACTCTTTTATAATGGCGTACAAGAAATCTAAACTCGAAGATCCCGTCCAATGTTTAACCTGCAGTGAAGCTTTAACCATTATACACTTACTACACTGCCGCAATTTTGCTGATACCAGAACCTTCTTAAACATTCCAGAATACCTTTATGAAGCACTTGGACCAGATTATGAAAATTCTATCAATATTTTAACCTTTCTAAAAATAACCAAACTGTATAACTTTAAATAATTAGATATTTTTTCTTTGATATTTTTTTTTCCTTTTCTACATTGCACATATCAAAAATATTTATATTGTACCTAATATTGTAAAATGTATTGTAAATTTTACCTTAATGTTGAAGTAATATTTAATTATGTAAGCTAATAACCTTAGTTGTTAAAGCTTTAAAATAATAATAATAAAAAAAAAATCTAAACCTCTTAAAATAATGTACAAAGATCAGAATTTGGGACAAATGAGCATGCTTGGTAAATCGCTTTGTATACGGCACTGCAGCCTTTGTAACAATTTATGGCGTTAATTTAAATACGCATAATTACAATGATAAATATTGTGGTGCAGCTCGTTGGAGGTAAAATACAAAATGTATATTAATATGACTGTATACAATATACATAGAATTTGGCGTTTTTCTTTAAGCATTACGATTGTGCACACATCGCGTGTACAATTAATGATACGTCAGCTTATGATTATTATAATGTTTTATTATTATTATTATTTACATAGAAAATATTCAATATAAAATTATTTAGCATTAAGATGAACTTACTGTTCTTAATACTCAAGTGGTTTTATCATAGTATTATTTCAAAAATGTTATATGAGACGAAAGTAAACAATATATTTCGGTACACACTTGCAGGTGCCTACACTCGATTTATACGAGACGACACATTTTGTTTACAATTTCGTTAGTACGGTATAGCTCAAATTATTATTTCTTCGTATTTTTCGGTAGATAGCGGCGAACACGGAATGTGCTGAAAACTTCGGTTTGAACAAATAACATGAGTGAGTATAGAAGCTTCAACAAACTTTAAGTTGTTTATGTGGATTCGACAGCGATATTTGTTAAATATGGTGAATTTAATTTATCATACTTTTAGCTGAAAGTTCTGACTCAGATAATATTCTCTTAAGAAAATATATTTCCTATCAACAATCAACATATTTAAATTTCATTAATTTTTATACTTTACTTGGAAAACGGTATTTTCAAATAAAATACAAATTTAGTTTCGACTATAGGGATTGACGTTTTTAATTTTATGTTTTCATAATTTCTTTATGCTTGGTAAATACCTACAAAAACCATTCATAATAAATCGTTCCAAAAAATAATCAGACATTTTTAAACATATTTAAATACAACCTAACCTGCCAGTTTCGTTTAAACAGTTGTAAACGCAAACAATGGAAATTATATAAATATTTAATACTGGCATTGCAATCAAGCCATTGGCCCATTTCTCACCTTTTTAACTGCCTGAAAGAGATTAAAAATGATTATAATCAAACAATATTTAAAAATTGTTTGTACACTGCGTATAAAACGTGACAAGCTTTCGTCATAATTGTATATGGCAATGTGCACAGCGCTCGGGCACTAAACATAAAAGTCATCTGTAACACATTATTATTATTATTTCACGTGTATCGTCTAATATTGTGTTACTACAGTAGCGGGGTACACATAGTTTAAGATCTGTTTTCGTTATAAATTTAATATTGTTTTCGTTTGCGCGTTACTATAGCGGCAGTATTGTATACCTACTCTATTATTACAGCGCTAACGTACTATACAAAAGCGGTCGAAAATAAGAGGGCCAGGATTTGATGTTTGTGCGATAAAAACGTCGAAACGACGGCGCACAGCGCGTGTAATCGAATCGCATTAAATCTGCAGACGTATACGTACAGTTTCCTTCGCCGCCGCCAATTCCCGGGTTGTTGCGCGAAGCGATTATAAATGTTCTAAAACATATATTATACTATTATGCGCGAAAACCTTTATCGTTATTATACAGTCGGTCGGTTCGTTTTAGAACTCATAGCCAATTTTAACAACCGGAATGAACAAAAACAAAAAACGCTCCTTACCTCTTTAGCTTTTACTATATAATATTTTAAGAGCTATTAACTGGATTTGTTCGCTCACATATTATTTTCTTACATCAATAATGAAATCTAATTTTGAAATTTTTAAGCATCCAGAAAGATCTATTTTCAAATAATTACATATTATTTTATGTCACTTATATACTAAGTGTTCTGTAGTGGCACAAATTAGTTTTTGTGCGAGAACTAACTTTTTTTTACCCTACCTAAATGTTGTGTGTAGCAATAAAAAAAATGACTGATAATGTTTAAATCTATCTGGATTGTAAAACTTTACTAAAATATAGGGAAATAATAATCCAAGGTTTTTATTTTAAAATAAATGGATACGGCGATGGTTTAAAATGTATGCTAATTAATATGAATATGAATTAATGCTTTATAATTTTCAAAATGTCCAAAATACTAAATATTACATCTAGTTAAAAATGTGTAAAATAATGAAAAAAAGATTATAATTGTCTTTATGGTAAATAGTTTTATAACTCAGTAACTACTAATTAAAATGTTAATATACTTACGACATCGGTACATCAATATTTAAAAAAAAAATCATCATCTGCCTGGCAATATTTTATAATAAAGGATGAACGTCCTCCTTTGAAAAATAGAAGTTTATTTAGCCATCAATCATCCTTAAGTGGTATATGAACATTTAAGTATTTCAAAATATGATATATTATGTTTTTAAAAGAGTATTTGAAATATTCTAAAAATCAGAATTTTAATTATTTTTATTGTTAATCGAGGATTATTGTTAATTGTAGAAGGGGGAGAAATGAGAATGTATACGAAAAGTGGTAAATCAACCAGTATATGATAATATACATCCAAAGTGCACTCGCTCGTCTCCATTTAATGTGTTCTACTTATACATCATATCACCACTTATACAAGTTTTTGGAGAGTAATGTAGCTTTCAACGGATCTCGACTGTAAGTTAAAAATATCGTTGAAAAATATGAATTATGGTAAAAAAAAAACTTTTTAGGAGATGCGGGGCTAATGCACTTATTTTCCCTCCACAAATAAGCCACTGCAGACGTCCAGGCTCAGCAATTGGGAGGTATAGAGTAATACTTATAGACAGACCTAATAACATGGAATCTGCCGGTATCCTGCAGTCGAGCAAAACCATTCTATGCCCTACAGATTTTACGCTAGAAAGTGATCCTATTTTTTGGATACTAAATAAATCATGATGACTTATTATTAGATACAATTAATTTTTGTCTACTTCAAACCTATCTATATAGGCATGTACAATAATTTACATATAATTAATGTATTATATGTATATATTATATGTATATAATATACTGACAAGCGTATCCGATACGGAACGCGTCATCAGTGCCCCGCCGCGATTATCGCGTATAACTATATGTATATAGATCGGAGTATTCGATATAGATCGGCAATCGATAGATCGATTGTCGCGGGCAGACAGATAGATATTTTATTGAGAAATCGCCCGCCGCCAGTCCGCTCCGCACAGCCAACGCGCCCGGTCAGGCAGCTCACCCATCAAATACCTTCGCTGCACAAAAGGATTTATCGCGCTCGACATGTAACCGTCGGACGCACGAACATGGTGCTAATTATCATAGTGAGTACACAGATATACGCTAGTATATCTGGATAAATATTATTGCAGATTTGGCAAAATGTACCAATAGTGTAATTTTATATTAAGTGTAAAACACGAATTATTTTAATTATCAAGAAGACTATATTATATTAATTTTTTTTGGAAATATTTTACTCCATTTATAATTTGATGTCATTATAAAACGATATTTTTTTTTTTTAAATATGTTTTTATTTTTTATCGTTATAGTTTTCAAAACTATTTACATTTTTGAATGACATAATATCATAACTTATATATATTTTGAATTTTATATCCCTGCAAGGTCGATTAGGGAATTTTTTACATAGAATAAATCAGTATCAAAAAATTATGTAAAATATTAAATATAAAATTAATTTATAATGACTTCTAAAAAAATAAAAATATTTTTCGATATGATGAATGCTTACTGCTCTTGAAAGAATCGCCTATTGTTATTCACTTGTATATAATTATGTAACTAGGTATCGAGTATTTCAAACGATATGATGATGATATTAATAAAGTAAATAAATAATTAATGACGGTAATAATTTTTATTAAGTCTAAATTTTGACTGCTTGAATATAATTCAATTGTATTATATTTATTCATAAAAATTGTATATTAACTAATATTTAAATACCATTTTAACTTAAATCATTCGACATACAATCTAAAATTAAATTGTCGTTTTGTTCTCGAGCTTACTAGTATAATATTAATATTATTATATATCATTAATCGTTATCAATATTATGTAGGTAGGTATACTTACGTATATAATTTTATATATTTTTTATCATAAGTACAACAAGAACATTATGTTTTATCTAAAACATTCAATATATTATATAAAAAAAGAATTTATCTCATTTTCAATATCATTGAAATCAAAATAAATTTAAAATATTTTTTTCTAATAATTTTTGATAAATAGCAAACTTATTACCAAATTCTTTACGAGATAAAATGTGTTTTATAATATTATGTCTTATAATTATGCTTTAAAAAATAATCGATATTTAGAAAAAGAAAAAAATACTATAAGTACATGAATAGTCTAGAAACCAATGCGAGTATAGGTATGAAGTAGTAGGTATAAATCAGGGTAAATATTTTGTTGTCACACTATTATACGGCATAATAACATTATTATAAAATTACCTAAATGTAACGTATATAAATACCATTTGTCGAAGCGTTAATTAAAAGTGGGGTAAAAATCTGTGTTTTTGAAGTCTTTTCATCTAATAAAAAAAAAAATAATAATTATGAACTCCTTAATTGTACAAACACAAAAACAGAATTTAAGATGGTTTGACCTGAAAATGTTGCACATTTGAAAATTCAGGCCACTCTGATGTATATTTTGATATAATATATTTTATATGATGAGTATTTTAGTATTTACTATATTTTCCATAACCAACTAACACTATATCGGTACGAATATGGACTATTCCACTTCTACTTGCCTGCCTCGTGGTCGTGGAAGGGTTTCGGGAAAGTCAACGGTGTCGCATAAACGCGTCATTTTCCAGTTGAAGAAAGAACTGGCCTAAGACTAGGCTTGCCCCGGTATGAGACATGCATTGTGAATATGTACATGCGTAGTCGTACCTACCTAGGTATAAGCTTACACGTGACTTAAAGCTGCAGCTTACCAATATAAGTTATATCCGTACGTATATAAGTCAATGTGGAAGTGTTGAAAAATCGAAATATGCGTTTAGTCGATCATATAAATTGTTGACCAACAGAAATCGGAGCACAATATATTTTTAATGGTGTTAAAGTTAAGCAAGGTGCATACACAAAATTTAAACGTGTTTATACACGAAAATGTTGAAAAATTACATTTTCATCGAATGAGCAATGACCTTGACAGTGCTCGGAAGTCTGATGAACCCTTCCATACGGATGTACCCATCACAAAAGGCCGCCGACCATTATTGTTATAAATTATATAATGGAATATTGTGAAGAGTATGCTAGTATTCTATATAAATAGTATACATATAGGTGTTTAAACTTGAACACGACTGCTGTGGGTAAACTTCCATGACAAATTTGTTTTTGTTGTATTTTTGTCGGTTTTTATTCGATTGCTTCAACCCACTTCCTTTTTTCTCATCGATAACGAGGTAGTCGGGATTTTTTTCCTATATACGTGTAGTGTGTATATTATTGCTATGTATATGGTTTTCCGGAAATTTCAACGAATTCACATATTATATATTATTATCCATAGGTATATGTAATGATAGTTTTAATTATTATTAATGATCGGAACACTGAAATAATACAAAACTCTCAAAATTTATAATTTATGCGGTCGGAAACTTGAATCCTTCACAAACTACATAAATTTAACAACGATAATTAACGACTGTTAACGAACAAATGAAAAAAAAAACGTGACAATTACACTAGACGTCATATATTGTTATGATTCGATGTTAATACGAAAGTCAAAAACCAGTAAGGGTAATCTGATTGGGTACTTTCCAGTTTTCGATACAAGTTAAAAATACATAAACATTAATTTTATATACTTTTGTGGGGGGTTCCAATTTTTTTTATTATTATCATAATATAATTTAAACGTGTATAATATGATTTTATTTGCCGAGTAAAATATGTATAATTATTTATTATTATAATATTATGTCTCTTAAACATAACGCAGCGTTATTATAACGATTATAATATTTAAATTGACAGTCGTTCCACGGACATATTATATAATATTATATCGAACGAAAAAGGACGAATTCAATAATATAAAATATTGATTATACGATCAACTATTTGCCTGCTTAGTGTACAATTATTTCGAATTCTGTACGTACATTATATAATATTATATTACAATCCAGAAGGATGGGAGGAAGGGAGAGAGGAAAATCCATGGAATGGAATTCAACTCACATATTATTATCCTTTGTGGCGAGAATCCTTCTAGAATAATTTGAAAACTATATTATTATAATGATAATAGTTTATAATAATTACGATCTGTTCCTTTATGAACTCTTGTACAATATTATTGCATAGTCTTACACAATCCTGTCAATGCATATCTATGATATTATTATGTATTAGTATTTAGTACTTCTGTTTTTTACTACTATGTTGTTATTATTTCATACTATCTGTATAATGTATAAAAAATATTGTTCTAGCAATAACTTAATTTGTACGAAAATCATCTGTTTTTGAGTTTTGACGATTTGGTAGATACCTGTACAAACAATGGTTATGCCGATGCAGAAATAATGTGAACAGCGCGTGGTTATAGGTTTTTTTTAGCCGATTTAATCGTAAACATTATTATAATGATATGTATAAATAATTTAAATACCTAGTGATTTTTTTTAGAGGAAATGCGTTTCCTTGACACATTATTTTCGTATTAAACGGTTAATGTTTGACTGTCTACCGTACCGTGTAATGTAGAATGCGTGTACATGTATATGTGATCGGTCGTCGTAAGGTATTACGCGCGCACGTTTAAACGCCGTGAAATTATTACCGCTTTGGATAAATTAGGCCGTGTCTTAATAATATCATAATAATATAGTCATGTCGACGACTACAGAGTTTTGACGTTTGATGGGTATCACGAACACTGCAGCAATAACTATATCCGATATTACCTGTATAATTACTATACAATTATAAATATATATTTTTATAGAATGTATTTTAAACATTATTATAACAAAGCATATTATTGACCATCCTGAATTAAAATTTCGGAGTTCCTAAGGCCAATTTTTTTAATTTCAGATATAAAATTTAAAAACATTACTTTTAATTGTATTATTATTTTCATAAAACAATAAGCATAAACGTTCAATTAAAAATGTATTTTTAGCTTTATCTAAATCAAATTTTAGATTTCTAAATATATTATGTTTAAATCATGTCATATTTTCGTTGCTTCCGACCGTTACCAGTTATCAGTGCTACAGCTACGATTGTTGATGTTTGTTGCTGATTTTTATTTACTGATTGTACACAGTTATTGTACATGAATTGTTAATGGAATTATAATTTATTGCGTTGTAATATAATATGTTTAGAAACCAGCAATTAGCACTTTTTTAGAGTGAGCTTTTATTTTATAATATCGTCTAAATCTTAAAGTATCAAATGTTTTATGTTCATAATCAACATTTTTTTACTGTTAAATATTATTAAGCCCTTCTTTCGGGCTTACCTATAATAAAGCGCTTTGGGTTAGGTTAGGAGAAGTGACTTGGAGAAAATCTATTAAATTTTTCACTATTTTTGTTATGAACTTTCAGAAGGAACAACTGTTAAATGACAGATCGCGATGATATAGTATCACTTATTGTGGGTCTTACTTCAACAATCGCGTATTTTCCTCGTGCTTAAAAGGATGTCCGTGCACCATTTGTTTCTCTCTGACCCACGCAATATATAGAATATGTATAATAAGCAGAACCAACCCTGAGTAACCTTTAATCTTATAGTGAATTCACCCATAATTAATCTTTAAGTTAAGAACATAACTTGTGTCTCTACCTTGTTTTTTTACGATAGTATATTTATTTGTACACAATTTATGAGCATTTTTAAATTGTAATATTTTCCAAGCTCAAAACTATTATTAAAATATCAAGTCAACGATCTCCTTCCATTCTCCGCCTAAGCGTGAGTATAAGATGTGTATGTGAGAGTGCCGGGCTGAAAAAATCTATAAAAACTCAAATGACCGGTTTAATATAAGTACAACACGCTGACAGAACAAAAAACTTTTTCATTCTAGCAACTAATTCGATTTTAATAATAATTGGACATTTTATTATGCACCCTGTACAGCCATCGCTCTCGACCAGCCGTTCAACGTTCGCACATAATTTAGTTATCCCGCGCGTGTACCGTCTGTACTACACTATATTATAAAATATTTATAATATATCTGTATATTATGCATATTAACGATATTACCATCGGCATGGTATGATGTAAAATCAAAACGTAACAAATAATATAATAATAATATTGTTTTACATCGCTTCGTTTATTAATATATTATGTAGGTCAAATCATCATGGTTTTTTTTCTAGTTAACGGCAAAGGCGGCCGCACTGGGTTATCGTTTATTCAAACGCAATTTAAAATAATTTAATATTAATGGAGAATAATACGTTTTGTTCATGAAATGGTATTTTTGTTGCTCGGCCATCGTGGCCGTTACTCGGAAACGCTAAGAGAACCCACATATGTTGTCTTGGTCTAACAAGTGTGTAACATAGCAATTTTTACGCTCAGCAGAACACGTGTAGATTTGTTAGTTTAAAATTTATAATTGACATTTTATAAAAAATAAAGGTAACATTATTATTGGGGGCTTCTCGAGGGTTTTTATTATATTTTAATTTTAAAGCGAGTTATACGTATTTTAAAATTGTAAATTGTTTGTATATTATCTTAAAATACTCATAACTCGTTTTAAAATTAAAATATAATAAAAAAACCATGAGAAGCCCTCGATAATTATGTTACCTTTAATATTTTTACTACAGGTAAATTCACTACCTATAAATTTTAAACACATGGAGCTAAACGTGATCTGCTGAGCGTAAAATGTTCTATGTTACGCTGCACTTGTAAGAGGGAGGCAATACATTCGGGTATAACGTCTTCTGTCGTACAGAGAGCCACATTTAACGAGGCCCAAGATGGTAAACTGCCCCGGAGTGGCAAATTTTACGGTGTTTGATGGGGTTGCAAAGTTTTGAAGATCAACATAATATAATAAAAAATTAAGGGCGGCATATTTTAATTTGCCCCGGGGTGGCAACATAACTTAACGTGGCACTGTCAGTATTTGCAACACCCGCCGGTATATACCTACACAGCCATTCTTTTACGTGCACATGTATAAATGTATAATATTATACACTATATATTTTTAAACGCTTATCCAACTATACGTAAACCGATAAATAATAACATGTCGTTCTCCGAGCCACAATTTCGACACACGTGTGTTCCGTAAAGAAAAACTTGAACGTCGTAACAATAATATTGTGATTCATGCATACAATAAGTTTTAAACACGCTCGCAAAGCCGTTTTTATATATAGATAAGAGTTGTGCTCAAATTTCTATACGCACCTAAATTCAAACTAACGAGTTTTTTTTGTTGTTGAATTTTCAAGTACGATATTGCTGATAATGATCATGGTAATTACAAATACTTTTAATATTGTGTTTACGATATTTTAAAATAAAAGTCCATGGCCCATATAATATTTGTACTTATATAGTTATGCGAATCGTTGATCAGATGAATTGATTTTGAAAACGCAGACGAAATCCGAACGAGTATATCTATATAATACAGGGTATGCAATTTAATGATTTGTTTATAACTCAGTTAAGTTGATATGCAAAAAAAAATTTTAAGTTAATTTAATTTTCGGTAGCTTTTAAGTTATTTTCAGTTTAAAGTCGATATACAATTTTTTTTAAAATTCTATAGCCTACTTTATTTGTTTTTCAAATCAAAACTGCATTATATAGTGCTTATAAATTAAAAAAAAAAAATTTAATTTAAAAATTAAAATTGAATTCATTATTTTCATATTTATTACAAAAAATAATTAAATTAACGGAAAACCGAAAGTAGCTGTGCAGTTCACAGGGTACCTAGTTAAGCTAAACAGTTACAATAACAATTTAATAAACTTTTTAACTCGTTAATTCCCAGCCTTGAGTTATTCTTTCTGAGTTATTATTATATTTTGTATAAATGTTCGCCGATTTATATTTTAATTTATCGTGAACAAAAATCGATTACCCAACAGGCGGTCGAACCGAATCTGTGTGTAATATAATATTATACACGTATTATATATTATGACGTATGTATATGTATATCGTATATACATAGGTAATAATATATAATATAACACAATAACGTGGTATTCTTATAATATTATGTACGGTACCTACTGCAGGTATAGGTAAAAACAACGAAAACAAAATTAGTTACGCGCCCGAGCGTGTGTTTAGTCATTATTTAGAGTAGAGGTATTTTTTTTTCAATGTGTATACTGGTCACTGGAAAATATCCTAAAAAATAAGATATTGTCGCGACAACTCGGCATCCTTATATCATACGTATGTGCGCCGAACCGTTTCAATACACTTGCTATATCTACGTGCAGCCTATGTCATATATACAAAGCGATTACCAAAGTGATTACCAAAGTATATCCACCCCTTTTGTCTTCAATAATCAAGTTATTCAAAATCTAAATTTTAGAACTTTTAAATACACTTAACTCGATTATTTTTAACTCTTGAGATTATTCATAAACTTGAATCACTGAGGAAACCCCCTATTATTTACTTTTAATTAGTTAACGGATCATTTTTCTGAAAATGTATTATTTATTATTATTATTATTTATTTGTTTACGGGTAATAACCCAATTACATAGAGATTATAGTTTACTACATGTAAATATGGTATGACATTTGAAAAAAAAATTAATGAATAACTAAGATACTTTATAATATTCTAATAATACAAAAAACACAGAAATATAGTAAAATAACAATGGAGAAAATACTCAAACTACAAAACTCAATACAGTAATTACTAATTGTACACAATTAATCACAGAAATAAATCTAATAAAATTTTATATTGACGTATCAGAATCATTATTCTAACGATAAATTTAAAATTATTTAACTTCTTACCTAGGGCAATGGGTGCATGGCAATATATTTGAAAGATATTATGGGGGGGGGGGGCTATAGTGATTTGAACATTTAAGTTATCAATATTAAATGATCCACATAAATATAATTTGTAAAAATAATCTTAACATATTATTATATTTTTGAACAACAATTTTTAAGTAATAGGTATACTAATAATTTTTAGTAAAAACGAAGGATAGAATAAAGAATTCTTATTTAAAAAAAAAAAACAGAAGTTTGTATCGCCACAGAGTTTACCTTAAGTAGTACATAATAAAATAATTTGAAAATTTGGTCTTTGAGTAAAGTTAAAAATCCTAAGAAATCTGTGTTATTTGAAGTTTTGAAGAAATAAAAGGTGAGCTTATTTGGTAAATGACCCTTGATATTATAATATGCTTTCGTATTTTATAGCGCAATGTAAACAACAGCCATTAATATTCAGGGTGGTTTATTAATTGTAAACAAAGATCTTACAAGAAAGGTACAATAAATTATGTTTAGTTGTTTTGTATGTTAGCTTTGTATATTTATATGCAATATAAAATAGTAAATCATTAATTTCATTTTATTATTTTGTTGATATATGCAATAAAAATATTATAAAATATATATACAAAGAATTCATCAATATTTTCTTAACTATAACTAAGAGAAAAAGAAGCATGTAATAATTTTGAAACGAATTGAATATAGTCAACCTTCGTGAAAGCTAAATAATTACTGTTAGTCATACTTCGAAGTAAATCCATATCTAATATTTTTTACATTTTTTCCATGTTTTTTGTAAAAACAAAATCACTGATTTTATGAAATTTAAATCAATAGCATAAGTGTAAGACCTTGCATGTTATAAGATCTGCACGACCTAGCTTTTTACACTAATTCGTTTAAATATATCTTCCGTAATATGTGAATATTTTGTATTTAAGTAATGCAAATAATAATATGCATTGCACAGGTTCATAGACACAGGATTTTAGGGGATTCAAACCATGACGATCTCCCCCCTCCAACCATATTAAATCCTGTGTGCTGCACTTTGCAGTTTTCTAAAAGATACTTTTAAAAGTATTCAAATACATATTTTAAATAAGTGTAACTAATGGCCTTTGTTGTCGATGTAAATATGCTCAATAAAAATAAAAAAAATACATATTTTGAAAAATATTTAAAATACGTATTTGAATACTTCGGAAGAAAAATTATGAAGTTAGAAAACAAAATATTCTAAATACTTACTTTAAAATTTTTTATAAGCACAGAAACGATTTTCATACTTAACGTTATTTTATAGAGGATTTGAATGCAACAGTAAAATAAATATTTTTTTTACGTGATTAAAATTAAAATTACAATAGAAAATTTACTAAATTAAACTAATAAGTATTTTAAAAACCGATTCTTTGAGAAAATATTTAACATACATTGTCTAAGAAAGTATTTTTTTTTTTTAATTTAAAATATATATTTGATTTGAAAAGTTATTATTTGAATACTTTTACTTAAGTAATTTTGGTCTCCTCCCTAATCACACGATTCGTGTTATTTACTTTTATCTATCACTTATCAAACCTACTCATTTTACAATGAATATGTATAGATTTTATATTTACTCCATTAAAAAAAAAAAATAATAATAAAAAAAAAAAGGTACTTTACAAGACTGCTAGTTGTAGGTACATAAAATATAAAAAATAAATAACAGATCAAGTGCATCAATGTAAACGATTAATGAGCATCATTTATCCATAAAATATACAATAAAAATCAAGACGTACCAACTACCAACCAATGCATATAAATCATAATCCAATTGGAACATAGGCATAACAATTTGATTTTAATTTGTATTTTATTATAAGATTTTGCTTAGATGATACAATTACACACACACTATATTATGTGCATAGTTATGAATATTGATATATATTTATACACAAGACTATGTGCACGAAACGTGCATGCGCACTCGTTCACGTGCGCACGCATATTACATAAAAACAAAAAAATAGGACGAGTTCCGGTCTAGTGTTACTATTAAATTCGGTTTATGCGCGATTGGTTAATGGCGTGCGCGTGTTTCCGTATAAGTAAACGAATGGTGAAATATTATTATGCACATTGAGTGCAAAAAATACGTCTGGTAGATTTCCTATAAATTATGATATATTATTATATTTAGCCTAAAAATATGACCCTAAGAATAAAAACATATGAATTTAAAACAGTAAAAACATGTTAGTTATTATTTCATGCACCACTTACTTTTAACATCACGAATCAACACTGCGTTAAGCTACACCAGCGAGTAAACAATTTTGAAGAAATATTATCCCGTTTAGTCGAACTTGTTAACTCGAACATTTTTAAATCGATTCTTCGAACTTTTTCTCTAACTCGAGAATTTCTTATTATTATATCATCCAAGGTCAACTCAACGTTTTTGATCAATTCTTTCAACTTAACCAAGTCCAACTGTACAACGATATACACTTAAACGCCACACTGTGAGCAATACGAAATTAAATATGGGTAATTAGAGCTAGTATATAATATTCTATAGTATGCGTGCATAATAATTAATTATGATTAATTTAGGTACCATGGTTCTATTATAGAACTGCCCCACATTTTAAACTCGAATTTTATTATTATTTGATTATTATTGTAAATTTAAAAAAAAAAATTCGATAAAATGTAATGTTTACACATCATGCGGTTCATAGTTATACACGCAGCATACGTATTCTTAACATCTCACCGCAACCAAATGCGATTTCTCATACAACAATAAAATTCATCGACAAACGCGTACCATCATACTTATAAGTTACAAACGCTAATCTAAATTTATTTTAGAGAGAGTCACTAGCTTAGAACGTGCGAAGGTATATCGTAAGGTATATCTATAATCTATATAATTTACTAGGTATAGGTAATTCCCATTTCTAAAATTATGACCAGGGTGCTAGAGAGAAGGACTAACCTACCAACTCTGATATTTTTGAAATTAACACACGTGTTGGTTCACTTGGTTCTAGATTCTATAATCTAAAGTGTGCAATATAAAAGTTAACAAAAACTAAAATAAGCAATTATAAGATCCACTAGCTACAATATATTTTGTGTTTTCGTTTCACACTTTTACCACAATATATTTCTATAGATTTTGATAAATAAAAAATATAATAATAATAATGTGTTACACAGCATATTTTTGATAATACATAGTTATTCTATTTAGTTAGGATTAAGTAGCTATGAATATTAAAGTCTTAGATCTAATTCTGCAATCTAGTAGAGAAATGTTTTTATAATTTTTTTTTATAATATTTTAAAATAAATTGTTCATAAAGTGTAATTAATTGAAACTTTTCGTTTTCCCAATTATAATAGCTATACACAATATGTTCTAACAATAGTACAATATTCATACGAGATATATTATACACAAAGTGATTTTTTTTAAAGGTAAACACTGCTCTTTAATACGAAAAGTGTTTATTTTTTTAAGAATCATCTTTTTTAGTCGAATTGTAATAAATCGTATAGGTAGTAACGAACATACCGCGTTATTTCAGTAACAATATACAAAATAAATAACATAATAACTAATATTTAAATGTCTATTATTTGCGCAATATTTGTACGCGTATCGTCGTTCGTGTTTATTTGTTCAAGTGTGACAGCGACACTATTATATTATTAATATATAGACTATAGAAGAAATATCGGAGGACGATGGCGTTCGTAAATTGATGATGATGATGATGACTTTCACTGAAAATTTTGTTTCTCGTTTCGTTTCCAATTTCTGCTCTATTACCTATGCTGTTTATATTAATCTACATTTGCTTAGCGCCGATAAAATTGATGACGATCGTTTTTTTTTTTTTATGTATTGCTCGTCCATAAAATTTTGCTGAGTTCTAAGTAATTTGTTGAAAGAGATTTCTTTGTAAAGGGAACATACCATGAATTCTCTTGGCCTGTCATCAAAATGTTTACGAATTAGTGTTGCGATGGCTCATCCGTGAAACAATGCAATTTGTGTGATGTTAAACGCTCTGTCTTTGAAACCAAATTTTATATTCCGTGGATATAGTGGCATTGCTCGCTGTTTAGATTTCAAGAAAATTCGTAAAAAACTTATGTCAACACTATTTTTATATAAATATCTATTTATATTTATATTTGTACACATTAATTTTACATTCAACTAAAAACACAAACTCACATTGATGGACTATTAATAATCATAAAAAGTATACCTACATTTTAATCAATGTTCTAGTATTGCAGCTGAGCAGGAGTATAATACATAGTAGTAGTGTAGTGTTATAATATGGCACGTCCATGTAAATATAAATTAGGGGGGAGCAATGCCAAACATTTCTGAGAATACAACACATATTATTATTTTTTACAAGTTATAAAAAAATGTATATTAACCAAAATATTGGACGCGACCCCCCGGCACCTCCTGAGGGCGCCCATGCGATAGTTTAACTTTAGTCATTTGTTAGTAGGATAATAGTGTTCTAACATCTATTTAAATTCTTTTATCATAATTAATAATTTATGATACGACAGCCTGATATTATAATCTAAAATCATGAATATATTTAATGACATAATATTAATATCTAACATTTGAATATAAATATCGTTATTTATAATATTATGATTATTTGAATAAATTATTTCGGATAATATATTATCTGCTTTATTTTGACAGTTCCTAATGTCTTTTTGTGCAGTATGAGACTTTCATAATATAGCGTATATATAAATTCCACTACTATCAGTGGTAGCTACATAGACATGGAGGCTAATTCATAATTTTCAGAAAACTTTCGAAATTATAATATATTTTCTTTTGTAATTTTATTCCTAGCACTATAAAGTTTTTAAGAAATACGAGATTGGGAAAGATTCGTGTCCCTTAGGTCCTTCTGGAGCCACCCTTGGCTGCTAAATAATATTAACGTTCATTTCACAGTCAAGTTTTCAAGTACTGCAATTATAGCAGTATTATTCAAAATTGTGACTCTCATTGACACACACTACTCAACAATTTATAATTATACTGCTCTGGCAGTACTTATTTCATGACTGTCCACCAATGTAATATTATTATAATTATTTACTGTTATGGGTATGTGACTAGGACTTTAAGTTGAAGTTGAACTAGAATCTGTAGCAAAAACCCATAGTTAAGGTATCTATTATAAATTATTATAATGATTTCTGTTACATGCCGTTGTGACTCGTATACTGGCGAAAAAATAAAAGGGATAAACCAGATAAAAGATTTGGCAACAGGTTTTTGACACACATTAGGCCAAAAAAAAAAATAATAATAACTGAATACTTGGTGTATTTCGTATCGAAGGAAATCATATCTTATTCCATCATAAAGCGATTTCCGGAAGAAAAATAAATGTTTCGAAAAATCATTTTTCATATACATCTATATATACTATCCCGCCATTATTCCTTTCGTGTACTTGGATAAAAATTCAAAAACGGGACTGCAGGTGTGCTGTCAATACCAATCAGCAATTCAATGCCTATAAATTATAAGCTTTTAAACTTTGGACCGTATGGTGTATAAAGTATAGGCGGTGTGTACTAATTGCGGTCATAATCAAAAATTACGTACTAGTTGCGGTCACTCAAATAATAATAACTAAGTATACTAAATAATATAATATAATATAGTTTATATAGTTTATATAGTTTATATAGTTTATATAATAATTAAATATGAAATTAATATTTCGTTTATTTATTTAATTTAGAAAAATGTATCAATCAACATTTTCCTTCCCATTTATATCGAAAATATAACATACTTAGGACTGTCTACACACTATTATTTATTGTGTAGGTATGGTTAAAAATGTTGATACTTATGTTTAAATTATTCGAATATTCGAAACTATGATCGGAGTATACAATTTAATCTATTTTATTTATTTTATTTATAAACGCTGTGTACATTATATCGAAAAATATGTTTATCGTATAATATAAATTTCGCCTGGAATTGGAGTTAATAAAGCTATGACCGCAATTAAGATATTACCTAAATTGGCGTGAGCGCAACTGTTATATCTGTTTATCTCAAAAATTGTCATGACCGCAACTAGTATGCAGCCAGTATAGGGTTATGCCGCCAATGATTACATATGAATATATGATATTGTTTAGTCGCTTTTATATTTCATGCATACGCGTCCATTTTATTTTTACTAGAATGGTCTGGAGTTTAACAGTGATATAATTCATAACAAATAAACATTTATACAGCATTATTATATAAGTATGTATATTAGAATAAGTCAAGTAAAACATTATTAATTTGATGCAAATAACAAGTCTTTACATTGGTGGAACACAACAATGCTCTAATTTAATTAATAATTATATTACATTTTCCGTTTTTATAATTTGATTCATATAATACAAAAAGTTGTACCCTTCCGTCATTAGAGATATTTAAAATATATGTTTGTACTTGTAGAGTTCAAACCCTACAGATCCGTGACCGGAACTTACCATCCGGTCGATCAAGCTAGACAGGTCAAAGTCAAAATATTTTATATCATACAAATAGTAATTATTTGTAAATTCTTCGTTTGACGTGAAAATTGTTTTACAACATGAGCATGTTTGCATTGAAACCACGTTTAATACGCATATTAAAATAAATATTATTTCACCAAAATGCGTTGTATATCGTATGAAATATATTATATATAATAATATAATAAACATAATATTATATTACAAATTATTCGTTGAAAATACGCAATTAAAAAAATGCATCGTGAGACTGTTTTCAAGTACATCCAACTTATCAAAAACTCACTTTGGAGCATAATGTTTTAATAATTAATTATAATGTAATATTACCTCATAATATTTTATGACCTCTTGTCTAGTAGAATATACAAAATTTTGAGTTTGTACGATTTTTGTATTATTGTTATTTTTATTAGCTAACCCGTTGCCACATAGGTTATTGGGTCGTTTTTCTTAGAAAGTTTTTAGCCGTGGGGGTTGGTAAGATAGGTTGGCAACACAAGAACCTGGGTGGTCACCCATCCGGGAACTAGTTGCAGCGAGCGGTGCGTATTATTAATTATGTTGCGTGATTAATTGCACCAACCTTGCCATGCTAAGCCACGTAATATTTTATGTTTTTGATAAAATTAAACGTACACCATTGTCGGACCGTCATCGTTTGTTTTCAGATGTATTCGTATTTTCACATCAAACAGTAAAGTTATAGGTATATTTTCAAATTCCACAGCAATTAATAACATAAGATATGCACCTATATACGAATATACGTATATAATACATGTGTGTTACAACGATAGCTGTAAAACAGGACGCTCGATGTGTTACTATTGGACCACTCCGTATTTTATGTGCGTAAGGTGACCACAATGATAATATTATTTGGAATGCGTCATCGTTGTACATTTTAACAACCTGCTGCCCACTTGAGTATAATTATTTAGCCCAATGATAAACATTTTTATTGCGTTTGTATACCTATAATAATATGATCTGGGGGTGGAGTGGGCACGCAGTCGCCGGTTCGAATCTCGGTCACGGGCGGCATCGCTTTTTGGGCATTTCGTGATGTCTGGAGAGAGAGGCCGCCGGCCCCCAACCGGGCATGGCAGAAACCCATCACGGGTGCCCATTCAAAATTCTGCCAAAAACCCACGAGTTAAAACCTTACAGTACCTTCCCTTACAGTTCCTCAGGCTAATGACCTCAGTTGTCGAAGCCCTAACCATAAAAAAAAAAAAATAATAATATGATCTATAAAACTCATAAAATGTATATAATATTTTGTATTTGCCTCCGCCGCAATAACTGTGTAACGTGGTATAATCTGGTAATACGCGTCTTATCGTAGTTATTATTATATTAAATGATCCAATTTCTGTGATATCTATTTTATTGTTTTGATTTTTACGTAGTCTACCTATTCAATTATTATTATTTAAACGGTAGACTGTGTGGACGACGAGAATTTCGGTCAATTTCAGCAAATAAAACAAAGCATTGAGATTCTAATAATATTAAATTCGGCTATGTTATGTAGTAAAACAAACGGATACGATAATGGTATAATAATGTACAATATTATTGCCCATATATATCATGATATTATATTGCTGTTACTCTGGCACTGCTGCTGCCCTCTTCCACTCGCCCAGGCTAGGTCATGCCATTCGCACGAACGTGTATCACCATAGTCGTGCGCAGACTTTATTTGCAGGTTATGCAATAAGAAAAATAAGGGCCCTCAAAAAAAAAAATTACCTAATCTAAATTGCAACTAAAGATAATCAACATAATTTTATTGAATTTAAAATAAAAAAAAATAATTTACTTTAAAAAATGATTCTGAGCCGTTAAACATTTTCTTTTACCGCATATAGGAATCAATCTACAATCTAAGTTTTTCAAATATTTACTACTCAGCTTCTTTGCTCCCCAAAATCTAAAACCACACATAGTTTTATAGTAGAATATTAAACAATGTATTGTAGAAATTAGTAATTTAAAATTTTAATTATATTTATTAAAAGAAAATGTATTATTTTTTAAAGATTAAGTATATACTATATTGAATGTCTTTAAATGATTTTAACGTATTTATAAAGTTTTCACGTCTATAGTTTGGATTGTCTTGCTGGTCGCGAGAAAATTTAAAACTTAAACGTTTTTTTAAACACTATATATAATAATTATCAAAAATGCTTTGGTATGATAAACATGGACCCTTCGAGTGAAGCCGCAGACTATGCAGCGGCATACCGTGCATGCCCTGTGAGCACGCCTATGTGTATCAGACGTTCGGATCGGTGATAACAAATTAGTAGGTAGAAATGTAGAATGTAGATGATATGTGTAATAATGTTATAATTATTATACTCGTATATTATATCGAATTTATGATCCCAGACAAATTTCTAGCGAAACCCATTCAATAGCAGTCCAGTCGGTTTCCTACAGTACCTATAGTTGTTCCACATAGCGGTGACATTATTATACATATATATTATCTATAATACTATATGTACATATTTATGTTATAAATATACCTTCGTCGTATACAATTATATCTGTTAGATTAATATGGTTAAAAAATAAATAATAATATTATTATGTTGTTAGTTTTATAGTGTAATGTGTAGCATATAAAATAATTATCAACAATAACCATATGTATTGTTCGATTTTTTTTGGACACATAGGCGCTGCGCGTATGACTTATGAAACAGTAATTTCACGGCCTGAGGTACAGAAGGTTTTTTTAAAAGGATATTTTATACGGCAAAATGATAATGTAAATTTACCTCGACTGTAAATGTTGGCCGAACATGGTTCGGGTTTAATTATGAACATAATTTTCTTACTTTTACATATATCTATCACTCTTGGACCACTGTAACCATTGATCTCACGTAGGTATACCATCGCAGACTGCCTTAATACGGAGATCGCAACTTTAATATTATTCAAAAGAAAATAATAGCCTTGTGGGGCTCCGGGAGATGAAATGGAAAACGAAATCATGAATATTCGCGTTTCTATCAAAAGGTATTTTCAGAAATCGTATCTCTGTGTTTTCTTAGTCGTGAAAGGGTATGAATGAGGACTTATGTATCCTACATTGTCCGTTTGCATTCCTTTAGGCCAATGAGATTATTTCCGTCTGGCTAGGACGTAATATTCCAAATATAATATATTATACAAAATGCTATCCTTAGTGATGGCTGAATTTATTCACAAACTATTGGTATACTTCAAACTTAGAGACATTTTAGACAAATTCTGAGTCAAACAGTTTGAAAAGTTCATTGCATTATGAGCAATGTATTCTATTAGAATAGTATACAATTATTGTTTTATTTATAGAACTTATTGGACATATTTAAAAAGATAATGAAGGTTTTTATTATATATTTTGAACACCGGTTGAATTCACACGGAAAAATAATGAACACACCTAAAATGCGGTGCTATAACGGCATATCTTAGTTTCAATTCTACCTTAGTTCAAGGGAAAATCAACATCGGTGCTGTACTTCGCTTCGTCAACTAGTTCGAACGAGATTGGCAATTCGCCTGTAGCACATAAAGAATATTTTTAGACATGTTTCAAACTAAAAACAAACTCTGAACTTTCGAAAACATTTATATCGTTCAAGTTTTGAATCTATATAGGTAAGCTATCCATTTGAATAACAAACACAATTGATCAAGTGTTAATTATTTTTAATTCAAATCCCATAGCATCGCATGGCTAGTTTGTGTAACAAAAATAAATGGTTTCAATTTTAATTATTTAACCATTGCAACTCTATATCTAACAAAAAAGTTATTCAATTTTCGTGAGTTAAAACAAAATACACACGTTAATCGCCCTGTAGAAACCCATAAAGAATGAAAAACGAAGCAAACAATACTTGCCGATTATCGAGGATTATAATATATGTGTATGTATATTAGGGCCAATTGAATCAGCAATTTCCAAATCTGAAAGCCCCATACAAATAGGCACATTTATTTTTATACAAAATAACGATAATAGATAAAGACAATACATTAATTTAAATAACTGTTATAAATCAATATAAAAGTTGAAACTTCAAAGTTCAAGTTCCTGAAAACCCAAGTCCATGCGCCGTGTTTATTTCTAGTCCCCATTTGATCGATAACAATTTCGTAAGATCTAAAGATATACAATGGTATTGAAATGGATACAGATCCATATGGTTAAAAATTATTTACAGTTATTTTTTTTTTTTAATTTTTATTAGATATAAGCAATCTGTACAATATTAGCACAATAAGCTTATTTGATGAGAGCATGGACAAAACAAAACAAAACAGAAAAAATAAAAAAATAAAAAATAAAAATAGATGTGACATGAAAGGTGTGATTAAGGAGCCACCCATTAGTAACTCTTGGCATTTACAAAGTAAAAAACCAAAAAATATCAATGAGATATGTTCCGTATAATTTAGACTAGCAAGTTCCTATTGCACTTATGATATTGTTATCTTACGACCGTCCTTGTCTAAAGTATGCGCAGGTATTGTTGATGTGCGCATGTGGCGCTGAACCAAAAATCGTATACTCCAGACCGCCGCGCAACGACACCGACATGACGGTGCAGACGGCCGAATCAGACGACGACGAGACGACCACGGCAAACACTACGACCAAGGCGGCGCTGGCCACCTTAGCGTCCACCGGCCACCGGTACGCGGACAGCAGCAAGAGTATGTCGTCCCGGGCCAACAATTACTACGGCGTGCAGTATTACGCGCCACCCGTCGTGCACGGCACCGTTGCCGACGCATTCGTCCGCCAATTGCACATGCAACAACAGCACATGCAGCAGCAACAGCAGCAACAACCCCACCACCAGCCTCACGGGCTGCAACAACCTGCATCCGTGGCGACGGCGGCATACCATCCACGCGTCGGCGATCGTCCGCCGTGGGGACAGACGGCCGCCGTAGTGCACGCCGACGGTGGACCGATACTGATGAACCCGTTGCATCTGCAACCGGCGGCCTACGACGACCCGTCCACGGCACGGTACGCGCCGCCCAAACCACACAGGGCCCAGCAGGTGGCAAGGATCGTCAAGTATGGGGAACCGGCGGCGGCCGCGGTAGCATACCAGCTCCCGTACATGGCGGCCGATACAGACGACCGGACGCTGTTGGACAACCTACCGGCACTCCAGTTCGCGCTCCAGCACGCCACTGGTAAGACGCCGCCTCCGCCGTTGATCTCGACGTCCCACCAACAGTACGCGGCCCTCCAGCAACCACCCAACCATCATTACCGTCACCACCCGATCAAACAGACACCGGCTACCGCCGTGCATCAAATCTACCCACCGCCACCACACCACCACCTGCACAGCCATCATCAGAGACTGCTGCAGCCGTATCCCAGTCACCAAGCGCACCTACATCACCGGTACGCCCCTTACGGTGCAGCACAACCGGCCACCCGGTACACGCAAGTGCCATTCCTGTACAACCTGCCGGCGCCGCCGACCGCGCAGCGACACCTGTTGGCACCCGCAGAGTATGATCTGGTGACCCGATTCAACAGACTGCTCAAGCAACGCGAGCGAGACGACCGACACCACGGCCATGAATCGGCCCGGCGCCGGCGGCCGGACGACGGTGACATTAGTGGTGGCGCGGTCGTCGTCGACGAGATCGGTGATGGTGAGGAAGAGGAGACGGCCACCCGGCCGGCGGTCAAAGCAAAAAAGGCCAAGAAGAAGAGGAAGAAGAAACCGGCAAAGGCTACCACCCCTGCGCCGCCGGCGCCGGTCGAAGAAGAACTCGACGAGGATGACAGCGACAGACGACCGCCGCCGTCACGACGCCACAAAGAACTCGTGCAGCAGGACGACGAACGGGCTGACGACGAACAGCCGAACACCGAAGAACAGGAATCGCAAAACGTGCAAACCAGCGAAAAGGTACGAGTCATGTCAAATAATAATTATGTAGTACTGTATTTTTAATTTATTACCAATCTGATATTTATTTTATTATTTATAATTTAATATATTTTTCGCAATCTTCGTTCGTTTTTCGATCGCAATTCTTACTAAAATACATTAGACATCTCTAGGATGACTAATAATTAAAACTTCCTGTTGAATTTGAAAACAAAACACATATTTTAACGCGTGTGGTTTGTGGTTGGTACACACGTTCGCTTACCAAATGAATTAAATTTTATATTTATTCCGAATTCAAATTATTATATTCTCATTTTCGAAAAAAAAAATTAAAAAAATCACTATTATAATCCCCCATTTACAATATTGACTTGCGATAATATCTAATGTTATCTCTTAACTTTGAACAAACCTCGTAACTGAAAAGCGGAGCAGTAGAAAACCACTATTATTTGCTTGTAAACGAGTTTCTTTTTTTCGTGTTTAGACAACAATACACTGTGATCTGTGACCGTGGTCAAGCATGTCGCTCGCCGCGGTATTGCTATAGTATATATTAATAACCACTAACCGCTAACCAGTCACACTGTGTACAATGTATATATAGTACTGAACATATAATTTTATATTATACCTTTATTGTTTCAGTTGCCCGAAAACACGATCCTTCAGGAAACCGAAGACGAACTACAACACACGTTGGATGAACCGGTGAGTTTTTTTTTATTGTTTTGGTGACGTAATAATATTATTTCATTTTTTATTTTAATATAATTTTATACATTCGATCACGTGGTATAGTCTCTCTTAACCGCACAAGTCTGGTTAGTGTTGCACGCTTTTGGTTCACGATTTCTAAACTATTTATAAGTAACGCTGTAGTCTATAATACATTAGGTATACCTAGCCGGTATAGGTATAGTGTTTTTTAAAGTGTGAGCATAATATATGAATTATTATGACTGAGTCGATTATTTGAAAATATATATTATCTTAAAAATGTGGTTATTAAAAATATGAATGATTAGGTGGTTTTCTTTTTGGGTTTTTTTCTTTTGAAGGAGAGAGGGTGTCTTTAAATCTCAAATCTCTAATCAATGACAAATCGTCTGACAGGAAAAACGATTGTGAACACATTTTCCACATTTTTACTTTCATTCGTCGACAGTTTTTTTTAGCCGTTATATACGCACTGTAATTCTTCTTTAAAACTCGCTGAAAAATTTGAAAAATGACACTTTTAAAAACGTCGGACAATCTGCTGTGTTAAAATTTCAATCTTTTTTGAAGCTTAAGCTCTATAGTTATTTGTACCTATCAAAAAATGGAAGCTGAAAAAAACACTTCATAAAACCAAATAACTTTTCTTCGCTCCACTCGAAAGCATTACATTCTACAGCTAGCATACATTATTGTACTTTTTCGTATTTGTCGTAGTCACTGTATTATGTATAAGAGATTATGTTTCAAACCCACATATTATATACCATTGAATACTTTATTTAAGAGCCACAAAATATATTTGTAAATATATAAAATAGAAAATATTTTTAGTCTTGAATTAGGTCAATGGACTGAAGATAATATTAGTCTTACAATGATTGTGTATATTTTTCTGTCAACGAATTTTCTAAATCGGTATCGCTAAAATTAGAACCTGAAATAATTCTAGTTTCTACAGAGATACGAAATAACATTATATTGTCCTATATTATATCATAGGCATTTTATGGACGCCAAGAATCTGAAAATCTCCCAGATACCAAGAAAACTAAAAGTTTAAAAAACATTGTCATACATTTTTTTGTAGGTATTTTAAAAACAATGGATGAAATTGTTTAGAACGATGAACGAAAAAAAGGTTCGTTAGATTTATTAATTTTTGTTCTTAACGTTATTGTTCGTGTGTTTTTAATATTATTATAATCGTCGTGATGAATAGATAATATTATTTTTTTTGTATAACATTGTGTGTTATAATATTATTATTAAATAATAAATATTCATATAACCTATACACACATCGACAGGAGGGAGGACCCTATTTTGGTACTTGTTATCCGGAACAAAAAAAAAAAATGGCTGATCATACAGCAAAAAAATTTAGAACTTTTAAAAACAATTTTTGTAGTAAAATAAAATAAACTTAAACCATAAAAATATTACAATTATAAATTTTCTTCCTGAATCGTGAGTAACATAATTCTCTAACTACTAGAGCATATTAGTCATACTTAGTGTTTAAGGTTAAATCACTTTCTATGTTTATTATGACTAAGGAATTTATATCTTGATATTATAATACTAAACAGATATGTACCTATAATTTATTACAGTAAGAGATAGTAAAATTTAAAACTAAAAAAAAATATTTTATTAACTATAGAAAATAAGAAATAAGTCAATATGGAGTTATGAGAGGATCATAAAAATTTTAATTTAAAAAAATTAGCCTCTCGGAGCAACAACCCCCTGTTCCTCCCTTTACTCTTAAATACGACCCCAGCATGGTCTGCTGCCTATGACACAACGTTTATTGGAAAAATTCACTCCCACGAGTTCCTTGCCAAAATCCTGGTTATATAGCTATTATATATTATATATTTTATTACATACACGCACAAACCTGCATACACAGCGTTATTACGGCATGGACATATTATGAGCAAAATGTTAACCCGTAATACGCAGCATGCCTATATTACCACCGTATAATAACACTTTTGGCAGACGACCACTCGTTTTTTATAATTTTTCTTCAAATATTAATAATAGTCATCAATTATGATTTGATGTTGAGGGGAGGGCGTTTTCAGTCAGAAGATTGGCGACAAGATTGCGGTATAGACTACCTATATCCTATACCTATATTATAATATTTGTTTTTCTTTTCTAATTTTTTAGACCTAGCAATAAAAAGAATAGTACCTTCACCACTCAAGTATTGATGTACACGTTTCTAGAAATTGATGACACCTAATTGTATTTTATTATAATATATATGAAATATGAATATTAGTTATGACTGTATTGAAAGATTGATTTATTTCAGCTCCTCAAGCTTTTGATAATCCTAAGAGTTCCAAATGTTCCAATAGCCCCATACAAGATCCATTGAAACGTTCTATGTTTCGAATTCCCGTTCAAACTGTATGATGAACAATTCCTTGATCAGCACTAAACGATTTTTAATTAATAGCGTTATATTTAGACTTAAATACTTAGGTAACTTTGTAATTGCCTGCCATCATTATTACCCATGTAACTTATTTTATTATTTTTTTTTTATTTTAAATACGTAAAAATCTGGTTAGACTGTTTTTATCTATTTAAACAAATCAATAAAAATTAAATTGTCTTATATATTCAATGCATAAGATTTTACGTTTGTGGTTATAATTATTAGGTAGGTATTACGTCCTGCTGGCAACTATACGAGAATATAATATTAAACAGTAAAAACATTAGGTATTTATTATAAATTATATATTTTTATTTATTAATATAACAATTTTATTGTATAGGATAAACACGAAGAAGGAATAGAATAGACATTTCGCAAAAAAAGAGTTGGTGTGAGTAAATAATAGAGGAGACACATTGCTATGTGGAAGTGTAAAATAAGGATATTTGACTCATTATCGTTGGGTGTGAATTAATAACAATAAGAAGATATAAATATACAATTATATTCTATCATGCTATGCTCGTATAGTAACTAGTATTATAGATGTCTTCTAATAATGATAAGCTCAAAAAAAACAAAATTCTACATTGAAATTTAATTATACCTGCCCACGCGGAACAGCGCCGTTTAAAGCGTGAGTGCTGCTGCATTAGACCGCTTTATTCGTAAAAATTGAAGCAAAATCTAAGCGGAAAGTTGTAAATATACTTAAAATTATAGATTATAAACAATTATATGTTATCATAATACCTAAACCAAGAGTTTGCGGGATGGTCATAAATTATATAAGATAACGTGTGATTTATTATATCAAATAATTTTAAAGTTGTTTCGATTTACGTGAGGACTAGACACGTATCCTGAGGTAGAGTTTTGGTTGTTAAAACACTCTTCCCTCCTCTCCTCAATCGTATAATCCAAAAATATGTTAGATATGTGAATAGTACCCCTCTTTAAGTGATATGTTAATATTTAATTTTTTTTTTAAGTCCCCTCATCCTTAGAAATCCTGGAGTTGATCACTAGCGACTGATAAAGACCGTTCTAGATATCCATAAGTGTTGACCCGGTTGACGAAATCATTACAATATTATTGAGTATGTGGTTTAAAATCACATACTTTTAAACAGTATACATAATTTGTTGGTCAAATGGTGGTTAACAGATATATTTTTTTTCCAAAAATTCCGGAATTATGTCTACCCGCAATTCGCAAATCCCTCAAACGAACAACTACTAATTGAAGTTACTAATTTATTATTGTCAACAGTTTTAATAGAAGCGATTCTTGAAATGAAATTTTATATCATTTATCCTAAAGCAAATTATTTCTTAATTTTGTGTATACCTAGTGAAAGTCCCATAAAATATATAATAATATCAAAGAATGTTTTCATCCTATATAATAATAATATTTTGTTTAAACTGTTGAGCAAATGAAGTTAAGGTACTCCGTAAATTCCGTAAAAAAATATTTTAAACACACACACACACATTATATTATGTAAATATATGTAAAATAAGGTAAGTATTACATTTTTTATTTTTCATCGATGTACATAGATTTTTATTTAATATTTGATACAAATTTGTATATTTTTAACTATTATTCATAATAATATGCGATACATATCTATGGTGTTATATGCCGCCGTAAATATTTCTTTTGTCAACGAACCATGCAGCCCAGTGTATACAATATGAATCACAGTTTCTATCACGGAAGTCCGTTTCATTTTTAAACAAAATTTCTACTGAGTTTCGTGAAACACTAAAAGTTATGGCTTTTAACCAATTTATCGGATTCCACTATTGTATCACAATAGAATACTGACTGTAATACCATGATATATATATTTAAAAAACATAATAATAATTATATAATATTTTATAAAACTACGAATCAAACGTTAGGGCCACGTGTTTTGAGTATAATACGATTATGGTAGGTAGTATAGATAAACGTGTGAAGCCCTAAAAAAATTCTAAAAATTTGCAAATCATTCAGTGGCCGTTATGAAACGGCTGCTATTTTTTAATATTTTGCAATCGATAACTAATGTGTATATTAATATGTACTCCCATATTGTTCAATGTAAAATATATATAGTATATACCTAACATATCTATGGAAATAAAAAAAATATTCTAAATAAGGATTATGAATTCGTATACCTGTAGTACCTATTAATCCTAAATGATCCAAACCTTGAGCGAACATTGTTTCATATCATCCTTACAAACACATTTTATTACATTATAAATTTATAACCAATACTATAATCACATAACTACGATGACTGTCTTGAGATATTTTTTTAATTTCGTTTCATATTTTTGACACGATGGTGCAGTCTCAGCTCAGCGAACAGTTTGGTGGCGACTTAACATTCGAAGACGGAGGTGGCGAACGTGTGGAGTTTCAGCTGCACGGAATCGGTGGTCCTGAAACGTACAAATTTGGATTCGACACCGGCAAAGGGTATTTTTCAAACTATTTATTAACTATTAAATCGTATTTAATTAGTGCTCGTGTCGCGTGACGCTGTCTTTTCAGTCATCGATGCAAAATCCTTCCCATATTAAAATAATAAGATACCAGTACATCATGACGTACTGGCGCGCCTGTATATTATGGCGTACCTAAATGCAATGTTATTAAATACTTCATAATGTGGAGTTATATTATAATATATATCCTGTTTAGCCTGCACTGCAGGTATATAATTCAGATTTAACATTTTAAACGTTTAAGAGGACACTACACACATATTTGTCATCTCCGTCTTACAAGTGCGTAACATAAAAAATGTACACTTAACAGATCACGTTTAGCACCGTTAATTTAAAAATTAGAATAAATTGATCTGTTATGAAACTTGATGTTGATGGTAAGAACATTATCTGTGAAGGTTTTTAACGATTACTTAGTTTTTAAGTGAGTTATGAGAATTTTAAATTAACGCTATTTTATATACGCAAACTTACTAAGCAATTTAACTGTCGTAAAAAACCTAAATACAAATACAGATAATATTCTTACCATAAAGTTTCATAATAGATCAATTTTAAACTGAAGGTGCTTAACGTTATCTGCTACGCGTAAATTTGCTATATTACGTAATTGTAAAACGGAGACAACAAACATGTGTGTAGCCTCTCAAGAGGAAAAACAACTGCTGTTCACGTTTCTTCTGCTAATCTAGTTTTTCGGATGGAAGTAAGATTAATTTTTAAACTCCAACATCTTACATCAGTAGCAGATTATGCCGATGACAAGGTTATTATATCTATGAATGACAATCCATTCATAGCCTCCGCAAACCTTCAAACTCACCTAGACCTTATGGAGAATTGGTATACCAAATGGAGATTTAAATTAAACCATAGCAAGTCTATACACACCACCTTTACACTTAGACCAGCTCTTACCCCTGAGGTAACTCTTTACGGTGCTCCAATCCCACCCTCTCTTTCAGTTAAATACCTTGGTCTTACATTAGATAAAAGACTAACTTGGGCACATCATATTAGAGAAAAAAGACTTTCACTGAACAATCGCTTTCGTATCCTCAAACCTCTAGTCTCTAATAAACACACCTCCCTTCATGTCAAACTCCTCATCTACAAAACACTACTGAAACCAATCTGGACGTAGGGGATACAGCTATGGGGAAATGCAAAAAAGACAAATTTAAATAAAATTCAATGTTTTCAAAACATTGCGCTTAGAAAATTAATAAATGCTCCTCCATACATATCTAACCATACTCTCCATACAGACCTAAAATTAAAAACTATCTACGAGGAAGCCAAACACTCTTACAAAAAGATTCCACAACCGTCTTTCCTCCCAATCAAATTAACTCAAATAACTTAAAAATAAAAAAAATAAATAAATAAAAAAACTCCAACATCTCAATGTCGATCGTGTACATTAAAATGAAATAAAATATTTTAAATTAATATTATAATTAATAATTATACATATTATTATATAGATATTATATAGACATGTTCCGAAATTATAATAGTCGTCAATCATCATAATACATATTTTGTTAAAATTATTTCTACGAAAGATTTTGTAAGCTTTTAGAAAGTATTTCGGAAACGGATAACAACACATTTCAATTAAATCATTAACAATTTCGAAATATCAACATAATATAACATATATATAATATATTCTGCTCAGTTTATACTTAATAGTATTTATTACGATACTACAAGTTCAATTATGAGCCCCCCCCCCCACAGTACACGCATACAGCCTACCACAACAGCAATGAAGTCTGTTCACAGCATATTTGCAATCGGCTGCTCGGTATCATCGATTATAATATTATTATAGTTATCGCACATATATTGCTATTCTGTCTATAATCTATACATATTAATATATTATACAGCTTCAGTAACGTACAGTGAACATATTATAAATTTAATAATGTAAAATTGTGATCAAATTATTATAGTATAATATATATATATTATGTTTTCGTGAATAATTATTACATATAATATTATAATATAAGATAGAAGCCAGTGGCGAAGCGAATAGCTATTTCCTGAAATAAAAGGGACGGGGGAATGAATATCTTTATGATAGACTAATTTATAATTTATTTACTTTTTTTTTAATCGGATTTGATAGTGAGGGCCATCCACATTAACACAGACAAATTGGGGGGTGGGTATTTATTTTAAATCATTTTCACGGCACCATTGATATAATTATAACGTCTCCAAACAGGTCCAACAGACAGTTCAGGTACGAGGAAAGGGACAACGGAGGAAACGTCCACGGCCATTACGGATACCTGGACAGCGATGGGAAAATGCAAGTGTACAACTACAGTTCGCATCCAGAGCTCGGGTATCACGCGCAAAAGGCCGAAGCGCTCGAAATGTGACAGCGATTGTAAATCACTATAGTAATACGTGATGTGATTATCATAGTGTAATATAATAATATTAATATGATTGTTGATAAATTATTATTGTAAGTATATAAATTGTAGTGCGTAAAATACCAATTATATAACATGTAATGATATAATATTGCAGACTTAGTTTGTTGTCGTTGTAATATGTGCCTGTCAATAAACGATTTGTTTTGAAACGCGTTTATACATAACAAAATATTATACTATGTGTATGGTAAACATGGAATAGGTACACATTGATTACCTGCACAATTATGTTAGAAAAATATTTGCCTAGGCATAAATTATAACGTATGTATTTTATAATGCACTTGTGCGTTATTGCTATTTTTTATAGACTGCTACAACTGCAGCCATCGTCGTCATACCACTACGCGTCGTGACCTAGTGTAACCCGCATACGAGTATATTGTGGTTACGTATTTCATTTGTTCAGCGAGATTGACAAGGCGGAAATCGATTAAAAACGGCTCGTGCGAACGCGTCATCTATATCCACGATAGTGTAGGCGTTAAATTATAAATATACCTATATATTAGGTATATCTGGAATTAGGTATAGGTTGTATACACCAGGGTTTCCGTAGTCACGGTAAGTTGCGTCAGACCGTTTTGCATCGGTGCGCGATTGAAGATGTCGCGAGACGATCGCGTGTACTCGCCGAGCGCGTCTAAATTTCCGGCTATTTGGTTTTTTACTCAGTCGTTTTCGTCGTGGTTTCCAACACGAACTATACACGTTCCCGGAATCCGAAGTCGTCGACCGTTTACATAACTGATTTTTCGAGTATAATGTATTAATATATTATATACCTAAAGACAGAGTGTAAGAGACAATGCCTATCAATTTTTATGATTTTAAATAAATCTCTTTATCGTAAATGAATCTAAAACCGAAAAAAAAGTTCAATCAGCAAATAAGTACAGCTGTTATTATATTATAATCTACTTCATTCGTGAGTAACCGTATCGATGCGTGTTGTGTATTATAATAATTAAATACGGTATACTTTACACCATATACCTAATATATAGACGTGGTGTTTATACCAGTTTTAGGTACCAACATATTATATTAATATGTGTATGCATTTTATTATACATTATAAATTATACACATAACTATATAAGATATTATATCAAATCGTTTTATGTTATTATTATCTGCAGTAAGTAAGTGAATTATGAGAAAGGATAATTTTATTTTTAAAGATCATTTTATCATGTGCATTTTCATTTTTTTGAAACATCGTATAAATCAATAACTTTCTGGAAACAAACTTTTAATGCGCTTTTGCAGCATTTCTTTACTATTTCTTTACAATTCTTCTATCCAATCACTCCAATCGATGTTGTATTGTATTAAACTCGTTTAAACGATAGAAATAAAACTTTCATAATAAATGTAACTATATTCCGTACAATAGCTTATAATATTATAATCTTATATTGTATATTGACTATATTTCTATAATACATATAAATACACACAATTAATTAAAAACAAACAAACAAGATTGTAAAACATGACATATTTACAACAATATAAAAAAAAACGATCAATCTAAACATTGGCTTCTCTTTCTATCTCAGTGTTATTGCCCCTCACCAATGTCAATAAATTACCAAATTTCCTGTCCCACACTATCGCCAGCTGATTTTCGGTAGTTATAACGCCGGTAACCCAACACGTTAAATTTTAACCTCCATCGTCGGGTTTTATGCTCGTTCAAAACTGATTCTGTAATCGGAAGTTGTGGGGTTGTCGTCATGAGCTTCGAATTCTGTAGTCTTATTGTGGATCCAGAGCACTCAGAAGCACGTGCACACCTACAGTAGTCTTTTGGGCTGGACGAGTTCAACATTTCGATGGATATCAAGACAGAACTTGTAGTACTATACCTATTTATTATAATAATTATATTATTTTTAAATTGGGTGCAACATTATTATTTATCATTCGCCATTTTCTTTTCAAATACCAAATCAAACAAACCAATACTTTTGACTATAATAAATACGAAAAAAAATATTGTTCATTGTGTTAAGTAGTTTAAAATCACGTTGTGAATATCATTTTGCTTTATCCGTAACGTTTTATATATGAGACTAGGCCCCAGTGGAACTTGAAAGTCTATATTCAGCGAGACGTTCTTGCAATTAGTAAGTCCAACAGTCATGTCTACAAAACTATTACGCAATGTACCTATACCCAACATGTTCGTGATTTAGCTACTTGTATTTGTCTTCGCGCTTACGTACCTTCCTGCATCGCGTTTATTTAAATAGTTTATAATTATTAATTAGCCGAAAAAAAATGTGAACTCACGCGACATCATGTGTACACGCGATACGCATATCATTTGAATATACCATTGTACTTACATCAGCTTATTATTATATAATTAAAGGTACATATATACCATTTATTTACTGCGTGCGTATCGGTCACCCGCCGACGACGACACAACGACTACTACTATTACTTCCGACCGGAAGAAATATTACGGACTCTCATTCGGCGGTGGCGTCGGCCATTTCCCGTTTTATATGCGATGTAGGTCCGGGCCGGAATCGAAAAATACTATCAATTCGTTTTCATATCAATCACTGGCACAGCACAATAACATTAATTACAATTATTACTGTCCACGTGACGTGCGCAATGACGGTTTCCGACAACGCGTATAAAACCGAAAGACTAGCAGTATGACGATATTGTTATCGCAACACATCACCATCGTAACTATGTCATTATTGCTGAACAGCAAGGGAAGCTGCCGTCACAGTACCACGGTTGTGGTACTTTCGGTAGCCGTTCTGCTGACCGTCGGACAAGTTCAAGTGAGTATCCGAAATATAAGATCGTAATTATTAATTTCTTACATTATGCATCTCATGACAATAAGTAATCTTCTATAATTTCACATTCATAGGCAAAAATAGTTTTCGCAATTTTAGGAGGAGTCTAAAGCTCAAATTCGTAACGGTCTCTTATGCGAGTTGTGAAGCTTTATTTGGCACCCCATATAAAAATGTTAATTTTTTTTTTTGTGGTATGGAACAACAGCTCAAGGAAAAGGGCTCCTACCGCCAACTATTTGCACCTATATATATGATCATATTTTATTAAAATATGATAATTCTTCTATAACATATAGTCGTCGAAGGAAACAACAGACCAATTTCGATAAATGTATTGATTAGTATGCCGTATTCGGTACCTATACAAACTTACTGATACATTGTGTACATATTTTAAATAATTCACCATGGAACAATAGATAATTATTTAAAAAAAATAATTTTTCATGTTTAATCTACCAACATTTTTTAATATAACATTTCAAAATGAGTGTGAAAATATTTTCAATAGGTACATAAAACATGATATATATAATATATATTATACCATAAAGTTATTGAATATAATTTATACATACATGTTATCTGACATACTTATACAATTCTTTGAAATATTCAAAATTGTATTTTCCACATTTAAAAGTCAATGTTATTATCTAATATAATATATGAATATCTATACATAGATTAACAGATACATAAATAAGATTTATACTCCCTCCCCCCAAGAGATCCTATTTTCCAATACTTCGTGAGTATATGAGATGTATTTTATTTCATCACATGATGATATAATATTAATATATCTAATATAATAATATTACGTGGGCTAAGACTTAAGAGTAAAAATATTCTGTTTTTTTCTTTCAAAATTGACTTTTTCAAATATTTTATACGTTTTCAATGGCACATTTATTATTATAACTTTATAACGATAACACGGAGCCCTGCATAGGCTATTTAGGTACATCACTGTCGCGAGTCCATTTTTTCCAAAATATCACAATATTCAATAATAAGATTATAAATATTGTTCTTAGTTTTTTCGGTAAATCTATAAATTTATATATAAAACTTTAATATTGAATCCCTTTTGGTTGTGGTTCATTAATTTTTTTATCTTTATATTCATTATTGCATATAATGATATTGACAAAATATATTTTGTAATGTTTAAAAACGTAATATGTAATTATAATATAATAATAATATTATTACTTGATCCTATTCGGGACAATGAAGAACTATGAGAGTTAACGTTTTTCATTATTTCTTCGCATAGACCATATTGGTATATTATATAAAATTATATAGATAAAGGTATTACGAGTACCTATATCCGTGTAAAATGTGCTCACGACGCTTTATAATAATATATATTATGCATAATAATACAATATTATGTCGAGTGTTGACGTGGGATATTCTTTTTTCGCTTCGTCATTTGACCCTTATATTTTTTACCAATCGACATTTTTCACGACAAATAACAAGCGTGTTATGTAAATCTTTCCACGTCCCATGGCACTATACCTATATTCATATCTATACATCGTGACAGCAATATTGTTTCCGTATTATTTTTTCATTATAAATGCTTTAGTTCGAACGTGTTGAAAATTACCTTCCACGCACCTCTTACCAACCCTGTACAAAATATATACGACCAGTCTAAAGCAAGTTGTTGCAAAATACAAGTTTTTTGAATTGATGCGCCTATTTTTGTATGTAATTTAATCAAAACACTACTCAGTTGTAACTCTTCAGTTTTAAATTTTACGGAAAATTGAAATTTTTGTTGTAAAAAAAAATACAAAAACAAGCAGTTACCTTTTTTTATTTGACGTGCTAGATGCCCTAGTAAAATTAGTTTACATTTTTACGCATTCGATTCAACCCCTAAGACGTTAGAAATGTATTATGAATTTTGTGCCTATAGCTTTAATATATGTATATATTTATATTATATATATAAGTATCAGTAGTGGAGCCAAGGGGAGGTACGTCAGTGGGGTAAGTATTAGATACCCCCCCTTGAGTGGCTTGAGTTTATGATACAAAATCGTATTAAATGTATTGATGAACTGTTGTTTTTCGTGTTGAATAAATTATTACCCCCCTCGATTAATTTTGAATCAGCCTCTGATGGGCATGTTCGCATTTGATACATCCGTGGTATTGACACTATTCATCAAGTCCGCGATTGCAGTCGCGTTGAAAACCAATCATAATAAATAATAATAATATTATTCCACAATAATGTCGCGTAGAACCTTAAGTGCAGGACGGCAGACCACTCGAGACGCCACGGGGAGTTTATCGACATAGCTGAACAATGCAACAACACGACTTCGGGCGACCGGTCGGCGTCTGCGATGGACGGCGATTATTCTACTTACGCGTCAGGCGGCAGCGGCGACAACGATGGTCGGTGGAACGGAGACGGCCGGCGGAACAACAACAATCGCGAGTTCAGCGTTAACCGACAGGACTTTGGCGGCAACCGTGGTAGCGGTGGTGGCAGTTACGACCGCGACCAGTGCGGCGAAGCCCGACCGCAACAATATTCGGTGAGTATTTCATATTAATTACTCTTTTTATTATTATTACAATGTGACATTTAAAAAGACGTCTTACTGCGCGTATGTTAGTTGTATGAACGCTATTTTCACGCGTCTGACAAATTAATGTAACGGAACGTTTTCATTTAAATTATTTCTCAGCCGATTACTCGGCGTAGTGCAGGTCAGTATAAAAATACGAATCGAATTCGAGTCTTTTTTACGTGTGAACCAATAATATATGGAGCTACGACGTGCACACAATATGTAATTTGCGGTTTAATATTCCAAAATAAAATTTTTAAAACTCGTTTTTCCTACAACAGTCCAAAAATGTTTATACATTATACGTCCCTAAATCTTTAAAATGCTACCTAACTTAAATATTTTAGGTCACAGAAATGTTATAATATGTTTTGCCCAAAAGCAGATTTTTATGGAAAGTTTTTATGACTCAACTAAAAACTATATATGTGGCATATATCTATTGAACTTTGTATGACGTATATGTTATAATAAATTTATGATGGGTTTGGAATATATTGTTTTTCTATTTTTTTATTTATGCTTGTAATAACATAATATAGGAAGGTGCACTTGGTATAGTATTTCAGAAGACAACGATAATCCAGGAAAGTTGCGCAGTTACGTCGTGGAACGGAAATTCGACACTTCGGCATTATAATATACTAATATACACCTATATATTATAACATATTTATTACAATATTATTGCTCTATCTATATGCATCGCTTATTCGCATCATTTACATACTTTCGACTCGAAATCTAAAATATATCATATCGTGTAATTTATTTAAAAATATTTTTGTTGTTTCATTTTTCCCGGGTATTGTAGGGAAATACGGGCAGCCGTTCAAAGAACCACCGACAAGGGAGTTATCCGAGTGTCGATTATGACTCGGGACAATCCAATTCCAACCATAACAGACAGCCACTGCCTATGAGACGATATCGCAGGGATGACAGCAATGATAAGAACAAACATCAGAAGGCAGTGGTGACAGGCAACAATAACAGACTTTTGGGGAACAATCGTTTCAGAAACGTGACGAAAACCGGAGGAAACCAACAGGGTAAAGGGACGTACCTCGACAAAATGGACGCCGTAAGAGTGTACCTATACCATAATAATAATATCATCAATACATCAGCTGAATCTTTGTACCCTAGGTAGAAAAGGGGGTGTGGTATATTTTATAGACTCAAAGTATTATAGTCGAAGTAATCGATAAGGGTTTTAAATCAGACGCGTCTCTAAATAATAAAATATATTGTTCTTGAACGTCACGCATTCGACCAACTACGTTTTAATGAAATATCATAACCGTAGTAGATATTAATAATAATGGCAGATATATTGTACCTTCAACATATAATTTGTCGATGGCGACCCCAATTCAAAATACCATATTATTATTATTCATTATCGATACGTAATAATCCATATTTTCTCAAAAGATAACGCGTAGGTATTACAATTCAATGACTGATTCTAATCGTGCGTATGCATTTTGGACATTTTGTAAACACCGAGAATATCTTTAATCGTTTTTTTGCTTGCTAAAAACTTAACAATATGTTTCACTGTGACATTATTTATTAGACAAATTATTTTTGTTTTAAACACTTGCAACTGCTTTAACGAATCGATTTGAACTTTTCGTATGGATACATTATTTATTTTTTGTATTCTTCAAGATGATATTGGGACCCACTGAATATGTTCGTGATCATTACATATTTACATGTTACATTTATATATAAAAAAAATAAATATTAATTGAATCCGTATACCTAATTTATAAACTATATATATATATATATATATATACTAAAATAATTAGTAATATTATTTATCAATAATATAGTATTTCGTAGATACCTATATGTTATAACATAAGTTTAGTGTGTACGATCATCGGCTATTATTATTATGTTTGTATCGTATGTGGGTGGTATTGGACCGATTTTTTCCGTCAATCCAACCCAAAAGAGTGCATTTGAGACGCATGGATATCCATGGATTCTATATATTATATATGTATATTGTATATTTATATGTATACATACATAATGTACGCCAAATGTTATGCATCACTTCGGTTCCTTTCAGATTGTCAAAAACCTCTTTTTTCAACACTCACTACCCTAAACGCCACAATATTTATACGTTTCGTATATTCAAGCATTTGATATATTAATACCAAACGAATACATTATATTCGATAGCTTATGCTGTCATTGTATATTATATTTCTATTATATAATATATTATTTAATACAATATATATAGAACAATATAGGTACTGCTATAACTATATAGGTATCTAGTTATTAGTCATTACGATTTCGATCTATACATATATGTTATAATAGATATATACAATATCAAAATTTCAAAATATAACACTGTGGTACAGTCACCGGTGTTTACTCCCGAAAAATTGGGCAGATATAGGTTTTTGTCCAGATTATGCGAAATTAAGGAAAATCAAACGAAATTCCAATTATTAATCTATGTGTTTTAGCGATAAAATTTGATTAGGTCCTAAAATTTTTGCCTATATACAATATGCTTATTAAAAACTATAATATTTGAATTTGAATTTTCAGTGCACAATACATTGTGTGTTCAATCAACTGGAAATGGTTAGTAATTTTTATTTTTAAATAAATTCAGTTAGGTAAAAAAATTTTAAAAATTACTTATAGATATTCATACTTGTATTGAATGTTTGATTGAAATTTAAAATCAATATTAAAATTTTATTTTAATTGTTCAATATTAATACTAAATAAAACACGTAATATGATTTCGTGTGGAAATCAAACATTAATATTTATGACCGACAAAGCGTATTATAAAGAAAGTTTATTATTTTTTACACTCGAACGAATACAATCCGTTATACCAAATACTATAGATAATCTATAGTATTTGGTTTTACTACCTATATTTATTACACAATATATTAATTTAGAAATTATGTTTATACTTTTCGGACAGCTGAATTCTAACTCTCGTCCAGATAAACATTCAATAGTTACTATCATGACCAATCATATAAGAGACGTCGAACTGAAAGAATTCATCCAGGACTCTATAGACGAATGCTTCGACACCCTCGAACTGGGTGAGTAACTTTGGAAACTGTTACGGAATAAAATTTTATGAACATAAATTAATTCGTCATCGCCATTGATTTCATTTACACAGACTCACATAATAACAAATGCGAATTTTCAAAAAATTTCGCATTGTGCATGGAGAATAAAGCTCAAAGGGTAAATATTTTAAAACAATTACAGTTTATATACAGCTTATAATGCAAATATAGGTCATCCAGCGAGTAATATATATATAATATACATGCCTACTTTATTTTATGTCACTGCAGAATTGTGACGATTGGGATGAAAACTTGTCCGTGAACAAAATCAACTCTGCCAGCTTCCAAGATGGAACCAACCAGCAAGACAAAAGAAAAGGATATTAAAAAAGTTTGTTCGTAGAATAAATATTAATGTGATTGATTGAGTTATTTCAACTATTTATTAAACGTTTAAAAGTCGTCATTATTCTATATTGTATTGTATATAATATTATATATATCGTAACAAAACGAATTTCCTTCGAAGCCGAACGATTGGCGCGCTACACAGTCGTGATTTTCTCGCTTTCCGGCAGCCGCACTAGCCGGCGGGTGAGTAGCGCCGTTTATATTACGCAAATAGTAATACGCTTAATGAAATACTTTGAAGTACCCTAGTTTCTTATCATATTTGCCATTTTTATCAAAAATATTTTTATACTCATAACAATTTAACAATCATAATACTCGTGATACATTTATTTCGCAGTTTTTGTCGCATTCAGTCTTGTGCCTAACTGATATTAATTCTTGGATCATATTAATATAATATAATACGCGGTGGCGTGTAGTGGGCTTATTTTACAAGTCGATAGTCATTAGTCATTACTCTGTAGTCTATATATCATACCTACAATAAAACTAAATTTAAGAGTTAGGTATTTCAATACCATATCTAATATTTGGTACATTTGAACTTTAAAGCTAATTATTAGTATTTTAAAATTTGCTATGTTACGCACTTGCAAGACGAAGACAACAAAATATCACTTATTATATAATTATTTAAATATTGTAAACTAATGTTAAACATTTTAACAGAGTAATGAAGTAAAAATATACACCAAGTTTTGCTGTCGTATTGTTTTATATGTTTATATAACACATTTATTTCTATTAAAATATCAATAATTATTTTAAACGCATTTTACAGTTTTTGAAGTAAAATAAATAAACTGATAAAATGTAAAATTATAATTACCTTAACATTAATTCTAAGACACAATTTTTTTTTTTGTTGACAAGTAAAATATAATAATGAAATTTTTGAATTCATGCTTATGTTACCTACCTGTATGGCCATAATATAAATTATAACATTTTTAACCAGCATAGAAATATTACTATTTGGCAGTTGAAAATTAATTTTAACAGTGAAAATAAAACATTATTATACACTTAAAAGTTCGAATACATAACTGTTGAATATAAGTACAGAAATGTACATTTTTAAAATGAGTAAAATATTATATTATAAAAATAACAGGATTAAGGATTACAAATGATCAGTTATTTCATTATTTCAATCAAAATGTTCCTATTGTTAGTCAATAATTTATGAAATTATGAATGTTTATAAACTTTTAATGAAAATAATGAAATAAATGTAAATATATTTGAAATACAAAATTAAATATCTTGAAATGTAGCCTGATCGATCTTAAGTAAACATTAAATCGGTTTTCAGAAGTCTCATCAAATCATTAGGTCCATCGGTAGTGTAATAATATGCTCACACCGCATCATTGAAACAAATTAAACAAAATTTAACAGGTTAATAAATAACGATCAGACTGTCGCACATAGATCTCGAACATCCCCAATGAAACCATTTCCATCAATAAAAAGGGACAATCTGTATTATACGATGAAAAAATTAACGAATCGGCACGTACTTACTACAATAAAACTTTGAGCATGTTTCTTTCTTGGGTGCCGCTAGAGAAAATGAATGATGAATAAGGCCTTTGCTGCCGAATAGAAATCTATAGTTTCAGGAAGCGCAAAAACCTTTTGATAAAATGATAAAGCAATCTGTATCTCTCTGTTCAATATACCTATGTAGTACATTTAGTCAGTGTATGAGCACCAGCCTTCTCAGTATAACAACCACCCAATACCGAAGAGAATTTGCGAGCGAAATCTGGACTCCGGAAACGTGCAATAATCAGTGTGTTTTATTATTTCGGCAGTATACGTCAGAGTTTTGAGTAATTTCGTGATTTATTTCGCAGTTTTCTTCTCGTCTATTTTATTTTAATTTTATTTATTTAGTTCTTTAGTATTAGATGATTTAGATATTTCTCGGAACATAATATAATACTCATCTAGCATTATACTATATTGCAGGTTAATAGTCATTACTCATTATGCTCTTAACTCTATATAGACGACGGCAGTAATCGTGGTAAAAAATGACACGGACAAAAAACGTCTCGGTAAAAACCGACACGGAAAAAACGACAAAATTATAAGTTAGTATATAGTATATAAATATAATATTGTTAGTACGGGTATAGTTAATAACAATTGAACGTATAGAGCGTCTTATCGAACCCTTACCAAACAACTGTCGTAGAGAGGATAATATATAAATGTATAAACATGTCAAAAGATGAAAAACCTATCTGCACAACATGTGGTACCGAACTAACAGTCCAACATATCCTCACAGAATGCCGCCAATACACAGATGTACTCATTCAGCTGAACATCCCACCACCTTAGACGCAGCCCTGGGTCCAAATGCAGACTCCATCACACTCCAAATCTTAACTTTTTTAAGAAAATATGAATTGTACAATTTAATTTAAAATATTATATTTAAGATACATACCTAAAAAAAAAAATGTTTTTAATTTATAGATAAAACGGCATAAAATTAGTTTTTAACCGGGCGGCGTGTACCCCTTCATGGCTAATAGATAATATATCCTCAAGTGACACTCTGTATAGGTATATTATATCAATATTATAATATATTATTAATGATAATATAATATTTAATAATTGGTATTTGTTATTTCTAGATAAAAATAAATTATTGATGTTTTTTACCTTTTCGTTTCTTACTCTTTTGTCGTAATTAACTGTGTCGTTTTTCTCCTAGATTCATAAACAACTATTAGGTATAGGTAATAAAGTTTGTATTGAAATACATATTATAACGATTCTTATGTTAAATCTTTTGTAGTTAATTTATACACTCGAGACTCGGCGAAAAAGAAAAGAAACAATATATATTTTGTACCTATAGTGCTTAATGCTTACCAAATATTATTTATTAATTGCCACATAGTATCCACTGTGTGATTTTACATTTCATTTATGTTTCCTACTTTCCTAGGACACTTTATGTGAATATGAGAGTATCAAATAAAAAACACCTCAATAGTCCTACCTACGCCAAATTTGTGATGCCAAAACAGCTACGTCGAAATGTAGTTTACCAATTGCGCTTAAAATGACATTTTAATATACCAATTTTATTGCGCTCAATAAAAAAAAATATTCAATGAACATTAATATCAATAATATTAATTGTTCATTAATAAATCTATAGGTACCTATATAATTACACGTACATATATAATTTATTTATTTATGTAAACTTTTATAAAAATGTATAAGCAATGCAATTATTGATGTACTAATCTAAAATATAAGCGATATAAGCGACGCAATTCATATACTGGTTTTAGATCTAAAATACAAATTTTGTTTTAGACTAGGGTGGCCAGATTTAATTTTTAGAAATCCGGGACACCAAAATTCATAAAAAATAGGTAATTATCTAGTAAGTATATAATTACATAGGTATTTGTATATAACTTTTAGGTATAAATAATATTCAAATTAATCAATTAGATAGGCCATCAACACTTTAATTAACACTCAAAATTCAAATAAAAATAATAATACAATTTCCAGTCGTTGAAATAAATATACTAATCTAGGTAGAATTTACTGATTTATTATTTTTCTTTATTTTTGTCGTCCAAGGAGACCTTATATTTATCAGTGCTGTGTATTTTCTTCAGAAATGTAGGATTTTTTATTATTTCATTGTAAAATTCAATGCAACTCAAGCCATATGTTTTTGTTATCAGACAACATTATATTGTTTTAGTATCCATTTGATTTCGAACGTCAGTCCAAGTAGTTGTCATTAAGAGGACGCTACACCCGCATACGTTGTCTCCGTCTTACAAGTGCGTAACATAGCAAATTTTATGCTCAGCAGATCACGTTTAGTTCCGTTAGTTTAAAATTTAGAGTAAATTGACCTCTCACAAAAATTAAAGGTAACATTATTATCGAGGGCATGACGTAGGCTTTTTATTATATTTTAATTTTAAAGTGAGTTATGTGTATTTTAAGATATACAAACAATTTTAAATTTTAAAATACACATGCGCGGGTGTAGCGTCCTCTTAAAGAAAATACTTAGCTCTATTGACGCGTTTGACCCAGGTAAACAAAATGCAAACTCTACAACCATTGTAAGATTTTTGATACATTTACATATTTTCTTTAACTATATTAAATATTTGTACCCATTTTTGTTCTACTGAAATAACATTTTTTGTCCAGTCATCAAATTTGTCTTGAAAAATGTTTATAAAAGCCATAAACTCATCAAAGTATTCATCTTCATTAACCTTAACATATTCTGATATCATCTTTATTGTATTTTTAGCATTATTCCATGTTACTGTATTTTTGTTTGTTAAGTGCAACCAATTTAATTCAACCATCAGTGCCTGGTTAGGTAATGTCCACTTTTGAATATATGATGTAGGTACATAAATTGTAAAACTTTTGACAATTTATATCAAATTTTTTTTTAACTAAATAACCCTCTTCTTAAATAGAATCGATTATTATCTCCATTTCAGTATTAATAAAATGTTCATTCTTTCTGTTTTTTAAGTTATTTAATAAACTGTTTAATATATCAATTAATTCAAATGCCGACATTTTTTCCCCTTCAATTTTTTGAATATAATTATTGAACAGTTTAAGCATACTTTGTATAAATTTCATATATAATAGAGCAGTGACGTTTTGAAAAAAGTCAACCAATATCTTAGGACTCGAATCTTGTGAAAGAAATACGACTTTAAGCCATCAAACATTAAAATAAAATAAAATAATTCTGTCAATTGCAGGAGACAGCGATAGCCATCTAGTTTTGGCATGTGATAAAATTTGCCTAAAATTTAGGCGCAACTGGTCTATGCCCGTCGAAGTATCCTACAGACCGATAATTTATAAACGAATGATTTTAATTGAATTATCCAGAAAATCCTATCATCACGCTTCAAATAAAAATATTTAAATATTAAAATATACCAAGTACATACAAATACAACCAATACTGTGGCACTGTGCTGTTGTCACTAATGTCACTTGTCTGTTGTCATAATTATTGTCAGTTGCATGTTATTTGTTATCTACGTCTTTATGACACTTATCCAAAATCGTGCCGTTTATCTATAGTATTGTTATCACATTTAAATATTTTTCTTTTATCAAGATGTACTAGGTATAAACATAGATAATATATTATATATTATCTATGGGTATAAATCATAATAATATTACTATTTACTAACGCCATGTTCATAGTTCAAAATTAATTCTTATTTCTCATTACTTCTTAGTTTATTACTTACGCTTCTATATTATGATACCACATACTAATCTGTTTATAACTATTTAAACTTTGAACTCCCGAAGGTAAAATTAATAAGTAATAGTATATTATTAAAAAAAAAACAGCAACTCATGTGTAATCCGAGTTAAACCGATAACCACAAAAATATATTACCTATCGTAGTTTCATCTCATACGTAGCTTATTAATGTAATACTATACAAATTGTTAATAGACAGTAATTGTACGTTGTATTATTCTTACAGACTATCACTGAACACTGTATGAACAATAGAATACTGCCAAAGCTATTCAAAGATGTCAAATCCAGGAATACTTTTCGGTGAGGAGATTATATCTATTATTTTACATTAAACTATCCTTATCCTATAATACACGTGAATTGTACAAAAAAAAATGACTGTGTGTCACATTTAAATTTATACAGCTTACCAGATATCAATTCCCATTTGGTGTATTCAATGCTTTAACACATTGACTGTTATGTTACTGCTGAAGGTCATGAAATTAATATGTTAAATCTTATTTTTACAAGAACACACTTTTAATATAAATATATCATTAATGAAATTTATTTTCAGATAAAAACATGCTAGAGCGTAATGAAAATCAAGATAAGGATATTGTGACAATTGTGGACGAGTGTGATAGATGTACTAAAGTTGGATTTTTACCTGAAGTAGAAGCTTCTTATTTGGGGCTCTTGATTCATGTTATGGATCTTACTTCACTCAATTCCACAGACAATCATAAAAATATTGAAGCTCTTGTAGACAAGGTATTAAGTAATAACTTACAATATTCTTTTAGTATAATATCAACTACAATAACTAATTGAAATACTAAAACAAATTATTTTATTATTTACAATAGAAAATTGACTAAATTTTATTTTAAATTATTATTATTTAATTAATATTGAGGAATAATATTATTTTATACCTGTTAAATAATAATAATAATATTTATTGGTACCAATTATAAGATAAATAATATAACAAAATACAAAGAATAATTAAAACTTTGATTCTTTTTTCAAAATTAAGTTTGTGCTGAAAAGAGAGAGTTTGATAGTAAGTATTATAACTATATGAAAAATAGTAGTAAATCATATGACGGTCAGTATAAATATTAAATTACAAGTTGTAACAAATGGTTGTATCTTAAAAAGCTAAATCATAGAAAAGGTTAAGTTTAACCTATTCTTTACTTTAGATGTTGACCTAGAGCTTGTAGATACGTATAAAAGATTTAAATATTGCATAATAATATTGCTTATATAGCTATTTGAAATTAAAAATTTATATAGAAAAAAGAAAACAAACAACAGTTATTGAAGCAAAACATTAGATATATATTTTATATACATTAAGAAACTTAAAATTATAATCAATACAAAGTTGAATAAACTTATATTTAGGGCTTTGTTACCCAAGTACAGTATTCATTTTAGGGACAATGATATTAGTATTAGTACTTTAAAGTGTGTATTGTAGATGTGACATGGAGCATCAATACATGTTTTCATATTATAAATACAATCAAATCTAAACTAACACCTTGATCTAGGTGTTTCTAAAATGAAATTAATCTAAATCTATATTTATAAAAAAGATATCGTATACCAGATAACTGAACTGTTTTTCTTAAAAAAAAAAAAAAAAAAAAACTATTGCCAAAGTTTTACTAGTTACGTTTGATTTGACTGTTTAAGGTTATACTAAAAATATGGTTTAGTGGAGATTTCTGTTACATTAACAGATAAGAAAATTATAATTACTTAGGTAAATTTCTGTTTTATGTTAATTATGATTATTTATATTGAAGTTTATTAAACATTTTTAGGCTCTATATTATACCAAAAAAATGTTAAAAACTGATATTGAAAGTATGGCATCCAATCATTCTTGTGAAATTTATAACTACTTCACTACCAGTACATTGACTCCTCAAACGGTTTGTGTATCTTCTGTGCGTGTATCTGATGCTGTACAAATCATAAATTGTCTAAATGAACACATAGATATTGCTTCTGGTGAGTACATATTAAATTAAATATTTTTACATTGTGACTTTTAATAATAAACATGTTTAGTTGCCGGAGGATTTCCGATGGGCCAAGTACCCTTGAGTTGTCGAATAACTGAAGTGGAATATGCAATTTCACAGGGAGCAGCAGAAATAGATATTGTAATTGATCGTGGTCTTGCAAATATTGGTGATTTTAATAGATTATATCATGATTTACGTTCCATAAAAAGTTTGTGTGTTAATGGTGATGTTACATTGAAAACAATTCTGTCTGTTACTGAATTGGATTCTTATCATACCGTGTATAAAATGGCTATGACAGCTATGATGGCTGGATCAGACTTTATTAAAACATCTACTGGTATGAATTATAAATATATAATAATATACAATTACATAAGATTAATTATAAGCTATTCACAGGCAGTCATTGTAGATTGGTTTTCTCTTTTTTATTCATGCACAACATAGCAAATTTGCAATCGACAAACCCCAATTTTATGTTGTTAGCTTTCATATTGTTGCGAGTTCACCTATTATCAACATTAAAGTTATGAAACATAAAGGGTATAAATGTATAATACATTTAGGTATAATATATTAATATTAAGAAAAAAGATTTATATACAGGGTGATTTTTTTATCATGAACCACTCATTATTTCAAAAAGTATCAATGTTTTTGAAAATATTTTTTTGTCACATCTGCACCGAAAGTTTGGTTTTCGACCACGGTTGAAGCATTCAAAAGTGTCCTTTTTCCATCCAGCGGGCGGTAAAGTGGAAATCCCCAAAGTGCCGGGCGGAAAAGAGGAAATCCCCAAAAGTGCTGGGCGGAAAAGAGGAAATCCCCAAAAGTGCCGGGCGGAAAAGAAGAAATCCCCAAAAGTGCCGGCTGCCGGATGCGTATCCCCTGCACAACCAGAAACTAAAATGTATACCTACCACGGTTCTTACAAAACATAAACTTTTGGTTACATCTTAAATGTATAACCTCCTTGCATGACGCATAAACATTTAAACATATTTAATTTGCACTGTTCCTAGATAAGTGTGTCGAGCGATGCGTTAGTAATAATATAGTATATTAGTATAATAATCTTATCAGTTAGGTACAATAATAAAATATACAAAGTGAAAATTGTAATTTTGAAATAAAATAAAATGTCTTCCATGAAATTGTTTTTATAGAATAGTAATAATATAATTGTTGCATAGATCCCTGCATAACCTTTTCCATGAACGCAGGGGCGTGACAAAAAATAGTATGTGTGGCTCGCGCGGGAAGACCATTTCAGTCTTGGGCGAAATGCGGCACCCAACGCCCGCAATGAAATTGGTTACTTCCCGCCTTTGCCACACAATATACTATTTTACAAAGTTTCATGTTGTTAGAAAAACAATGTTTTTATTAAAAAATTATGTTTTTTTATTTTTTTTATCCTTATAATTTTTAAAGTTTTTTACTTTTTTGAATGACAACCTAGGGTTTTAATTTCATATTCTAAAGCAGAATATTTTTCTGAGTACTTTGATACGTAAAATCCTTTATATTTTTATTTTTCATATTAATTCTATGTGTTTTTGTTTATCTTTTGTCTGACACTAGAAACAAACTGATGATTTAAATAATTATTGTAAAAATCTGTTTGTTAACTTTTATTTCATCTTACACTTTATACAATATGTTTGTTAATGACACAGTAGTGTCAAACCCATATATCACTTCACTTCTTAAATAGAGATTGCTAAAAAGAAGGTGAGTGAGTGGGTGGTAACATAAAAATGTTAGATTTCTCTTAACAAAAAGTTTTCAGAGTTTTGCACTTATAATGACAGAATATTTCTTATTGATTTTTGTGATTTTTTAAGTGTTATTTATGGTTACTGTTACTTTTTACCTGATGTTAAAATAATTATGATGTTACACAGGAAAAGAAGCCGAGAATGCCACATTGTCTCACGGTGTTATTATGTGTCAAGCAATTAAAAAATATCATGATGTGACTGGTTATCAGGTACATAATTATATCTTATTATAAAATTTTCTGTTACAAATTGTAGGAATTTCTTTAAAGTATAAAACTTTTGTTAAACTATGTATGTAGGTTGGTATTAAACCCGCTGGAGGAATTAAATTTAATGAGCAGGCACTTAGTTGGCTTATATTGGTAAAGAACCAATTGGGAAATGATTGGTTGAAAGCAAGTTTATTCCGTATTGGTGCTTCCAGTCTACTAGAAGATGTTGTCAAAAGATTAAGTATTGTCTTGAAAAAATTGCAGACAAACTATAAATAATATTAACTCAACTTTCATTTTTTTTAATTTAAATTTTATATGCTTTTTGTGAAAAAATCATACAATAAAAAACATAATATATGATTACATTAGATAGTTGTTATTTAATATAACTAATGATAGTATTGAGAACATTAATTGATTGGCTAGGAATTGGAAGGACTATCGCAGCCCAAGACTAATTAAAATTTGATCATTTAACTATATATTGAACTACATGTCTATTTAGTTAATAGTCATTTAAAATATTTGATTATTTTTTAGTTTAGTTTTAAAATTTTTATAAAAAAAAAAACTATTACCTACTAATTAAAATTAATATTTTGTTTATGATATATAAGTATAACTCAAGGTGGAATGATCCACCTTACTACCTTAGTATAAACTATATTATATTTTTTATATAATTCTGTTCATATATGAGCATTATCTGCATTTCTGATCAAACATTTATAAATTAATTTAATATTCTACCTGTATAGTACTTGAAAGAATTGAAGGTTAGTCTATAAATAATAATATTATTACTGTTAAAACTAAATTATTATATTTTATGATATACCTAATCCAAATAAAATACATACTTGTATTGTTTAAAAAAAAGTAGTATATTTGTACTATTTTTAAATGTCTTAAATCTATTCAATGGGTTTCAAAAACGGTTTTTAAGATATTTATATTATGTAATTTATTACTAATATCAGTGGTCATAAGTAGCAACGTTCTAGAGTTATTTTAATATTTGATTAAAAATACAATTTTTTGTGCTAAATTAAGTTAACACAGTATATTATTATTTATTTTACAATTGTAGATAATTTAAAGTTTATCAGCTTTCCCCATACTCTAAGATACATCTTAGTTCATGGCCTTCCCTGAGTGTTCACAATTGATAAGCTTTACAAAAATGTAAGTATCAGAAATTACGGAATTGATGCATTTAAAGGTAAAACCATTTGGCCAAATAATAATTTTAACTACAAATAACACAATTTTAGTGTCCTATATGATGAATCAGCATCATTAATTATGTCATTATGCTGCTATTAATGACATTTCGAATACATACACATAACTTATTGCAGAGACTGTCAAAATAGTTTTTGCTTTGAAACAAGTAAAAAAAAGTTTGTCTCCACAAGAATCCCTGCAGTAATTCAAACTGAACATATTTAATTAAACAGTTACAAATTTTAATAGAATCTACTTTTTAAATTTATTATTTCACTCAAATAACTATTTAACATAATTTAATTCTGCTCAAAATAATGATTTACTGACTACCTACATAAATACTAAACTCGTTTATGTTGAAAATTGCTTTAAGACTTCTAATTACATTATAGTATAACAGTATTATTCAAAATAATGGGAGGCAGAAAGAAAATTACTAAAGCAACAACCTATATAAGCTTTCAAGTTTTTCGGAGTTGGCTTATTTCATGGGCGGTGGACATGAGCTGAGCTTATCCACTGTAAAAATAAGTGAAATTATTTACTTGATAAAATGTAAAAAAGATAATGTTAAAATATTATTAATAAAATATTTGTTTTAATGAACTGCATGCAAATTGGATGATTACTGTTTTCATTCTACCACATAAACAAGAAACAATGAATCCACAATAAAAGCTTTAATCAACAACCTTCTAGATATGGTCATACAATTGGTGAAATACAGTAAGGAAATACTTTTAGCGTGATTTTTAATAGCACATTCTATCCATAATTTGATACTTCGGTCTCATAAACACAGGTTAGGTTAGGTATACATTACAAATCAAGAAAAAAATATTGCTTATCTTTTATTTAAAAATTAAGTAAAACAATTATTCGTTGGCACCTATCAAATCTATTCATTGCTATATTAATTTTTTCAATTCTTTTGCAATTTTTGACATTAAATTGTTATAGAGAATCATCTTTTTTTATGGCAGAAAATTTTACATTTTGTATTATGCCCTTTTTATATAAATAATAATATAACATTTCATTCAATAAAATTATATTGTTTGTTATTTATCCATTGTCTATGAACACTAGTATCAAGTACTATTCATTCAAGTTATCAATAAATTATAATAATAATCAATTTTTATTCAATATAAATGTTGTGTTTCAATTAATAATATATATTATTGCTTAAATGTTAAATGTGTTCTGTACATTTTTAAGTGCATACTCATAATTTTTATTTATATAGATCATATTATTATAAATGCGTTTAGTTTGTATACAAATTGTTTTTTTTTAAATAGGCATGGCAAATTTTTACGATTAAGTAATGAAAAATTAATAATTATACTAAAATAGTATTTATTTAATAGATCTTATGTATAGCAATCAATTTCCTATATTACATTAAAAAACAAGTAAATAGGTATATCAATATATTTTATACTTACAATAGCTACAACCTACTAATCAAAACTTCTTAAAATGTTATAGATGATCAAACTATTCAAACTATCTCACGAAAAGTACTTCAGATCACTTATTATGAGTTATAACTAGGGGTCGGATTGTAATAATTGTAGAGCTACATTTATAATTTAAAAAAAATTAGGGCTCGGATTTTAAAGCAAATGTTTCTTTTATATATATGAGATAGAAATTTAATTTTTATACATAAATTCGTTTCATGTCATTCTCATTCCAAATAAACCAATTTATTTTTGCTTTTTTTTATATAAATGCTTTTTCAGTTATTTTATGTGTGGAATTTGAATATTATATTTATTATTCTATATAGTAATAAAAACAATGTAATTTAATTAATAAGAAAATCCGTAATACGCAGTATGGACTAAATGAGTACCTACTGGGGCAGACTGGCAGGGTGGGTAAGTGGCCATACTCATCCAGGCCCTCTAGACATTTTATGTTTGGGCCTCGAGCTATATTTGTTATGTTTAATAATTTTTCAATTCCACACAGTAATCATTCCCACGAGAACGAAGACTACAATATTACAATAAGTACTATTTACAAAAATTAAGTAACTGGAACAGTCAGACTGCAGCCGTGAAGGCTATGATAGTTATTTTAAATTCATTTTTGGAATATGTGTAATTTATTAATTTTTTAAAACAATAATAGTAATTAGTATTAAAAATAGTGTTTAAATTAAAAACAATACATTTATTTTTGAAATTTTTTATTTTATTTGTATTGAAAAAGATTTAAGATTTTAATATTGATGTAACTTGTTTTTTTATTATGTGGAACTTGGTTGTATAAAAAAATTGTTTGTATTAATTTTATTTGTATAATAAAGTTTAAAAATTTTCATATTGGAGTAATTTGTTTTATTTTATTATATTAAATTTAGTTGAGTATAAACCTACAGAATTTTTTTCATTTTGTTATAAGTTCCTTAAAAAGTTATTTTATTTAAAATAAACATTGTAACATGAGTCTCTTGTCTGGTAGTTTTAAAACTTATACCCACCTGGACCTTCAGGGCCTCAGTTCGCCCCTGAGTACCTAAATTGCTTGGTTTTCTATATGCATAAAAATATTGTCATATAATACTCAGTTTCACTACTGAAAATCTTGCCAAATACATGTGGTAGTGAATTCTTTTTTTAATTTAAATAAATTATTCAGTTTTACAACTAATTCATTTTAATTTTTGGTCATGCTATATTTTTGCTTAATTAAAACAAATTTGTGATTTTTGTAATTTGTTATGCTTTAAAATACGAGCCCTAGTTATAATATAAAAATCGTGACACACTTAGATAGTGAAAAAAAAAGTAATTGATCGTATTGAAATTATTATTTTATATGTATTTAAAAAAGTAAATGGGTTAAAATATAATAAATTGTATGCTTTATTTATTGGTTGATATTTTTAAGCAAACAGGAGATTTGATTAATAAATAGGTTCCGGCTCGTTATCTAGGAACCACGTACTATGCTCTACTGCTCTAGTACCATTGTTCATTGACCAGAGGTTTAAGAGGGGAAAAAATTCCAGAGGGGACTAATGTCTCCATATTATATAGTTTTAACTTTTAAGCGTTTCATATATAATTTTATGTCTAATGTATAAAATCCTAATTTGTTAAAGGGGACGTTTTTTAACCACCGTGAGAGGTAAGGGGACTGAGTCCTGCTGCGTCCCCCCCACTTTAACCCCTGCCATTGACTATAAATTACTAGGTACCATTAATTATTATAATCAATAAGTAAGAAATACATAGGCGACGATTTACGCTACGGTCAACTGCAATACAGCATTGTCGCGTAACGTACTGAAATACTGATTCTGAAAGACCGTCAGTGGCGTACTTAGAGGGGGTGCAGCAGGTGCATTGCACCAGGGCCCTTTAGCTGTGTTTTATAAATAGAGCCCTTGAGCCCCTAATCGGCCTAATCAACAAGTAGCAGCTGAAACTTTATAAGGGGCCCGAAAAATTAGGTGCACCTCATCTATGCTTAAATACATAGATACGCCACTGAAGAGTGAAGACCGTCCGCGAATCCGTGATAATATAATAATTAGAGTTCGGGAGTTATAGGAGTAGCATATTGTACTGTATGCTGTCAAATTATAGCAGACCAAGCTAGAAATCCGAGCTATACAATGTTGAGTTTAAAAATTGAAAATTAAAAACGCATATTTTGCATATTTCGATCATTTTAGAGAAAAAGTGCATACCTACTTCGTCGATTTTCAATGATTATCGCATATTTGTATGTACCTATATTTAATATTTTCTCCAAAAATTAAATTTTTTTTCATTCTTAACCAATTTATTTTAAATAATGTTACATAACACAACGCTAGTAAAGTGAAAAACAACTTAACATGTATTGTTCAACATATATTTATTTCGTATTTCACAAATAATGAAAATATATTTATGTAACTATTCTTTCAGTTCAATAAATTCTCAAACGCCAACCGGTAACGCGCCATATTTATAATTTTTTTATATATAACTTATATAAAAGTTTTAAATAATATTTTTTTTTTAAATATATTTCTTTAGAATTTTTTTCGTGTACTTATATAAATAAATAAGTAACACATTTTTAATAGGTAAATAAATACATTTTTGTTTGCATATTTCATATTTTATAATTTTATCTTGCATATTTTGCCTTTTTTTGCTCCTATAACTTCCGAACCCTAATAATAATGTATCCGCGCGTGTACCAAGTATACCAAATGCACCAAGTCCAAGTGTACCATGGGTACCAATTGGCGATTACGACGCGCGAACCCCATTACGTGACGAATGACAATGAGCTATGAGCGTGGTTAGCGGTTAGGGCCTGCCGCCTGCCGACTCCGAGTCGGAGAGTGGAAACATACCGTTCAACGGGGGGGGGGGCCTAAATTTTTAAAGTATTCATATATTTATAATATGTTATCGCAATCTTGTCGGAAGACGGACTTTAAATATTTTAACCTCCCCCCCCTGAAAATTGATCCTGGATACGTGCTTGAAACATACGGGCATATGGCCCAGAACGCCATCTCTTGAGCGTTGTATACATTTCACTGTAACCAATATGCATTGTTATGGTCGAAATGCAACAGTATTGTATCCTGTGGTTATATCGTGTTGTGTTCATGCACTATTCGTGACGAAATATAAAGGTATGTCAGCAACAATAAGTATTTGAGTTTGGTTTGCGCATCCCCACTGTTTCCTATGTGTTAAGCTCTTCGATTTTCATGCTTTTATATGTGCAACCAATGAAACACGGAGAATGTAACATACAAAAAAAAGGGGGGATATGCGTATCACAATTTTGCTGACTTACCTATATACTTTGTCTTGAGACTATATAGTATATTGCAGTATTGCACAATGTACTGTGATTAAGTGTGATAAACTGATAACATCGTTGAGACTAAACGCTAAAAGGCTAGTTTTAGCAACAAGCCTTTAGCAATAAACGTTGTTGTCACTTGTGAGTAAAATAGATGACCGGAAGAGTCTTTGGATCGAATTCTGTTGTAGTTATCGAAAACTAGGCTATTTAAATTATTTAATAATTTTTATAATTTCTCATCGTTCCGTTCTTGATGTATTAATGCTGTGGTTTGTTCAAAATTGAATCATCTCAGGTAAACATGCAGCTACTAACTTGTAAAAGAATTGTACTTCATCATAATCCATAACCCTGGTCTGTTTCAACTTATTAACGTGATAACTAAAAATCTTTACATTTTCAGTTTACGTGGCTAAAAGATTATTGAACGACAATTCAGTAACTCTTTAAAATAACCTCCTTCAACCCCAACGTTAAATACAGAAGATTCATAGCAATATATAGTGTCATAGCCGTCATATCAAACTGCTCGGTAAGTACAGAATATATTATACTGCTTTTATGTGTTTAAACGGGAAAAAATACTAAACAATTATTTTTTGGAAAAATATATTGCAAAGTTGTTGATGTAACCTATTACATGTTAATAAGGAAAGGAGTGCTGAACAAAATATGTGTAGTGGATAATAGCAGCCATAAAATAGAGGTTTCAATATTATATTAATTGATAATCATCAAAAATACGTTCAATGATCAATTCTGGTGTAGGTAATTGCCATCTATATTAATCATCTCGTTAGTCGACAGTATTGCATTCCATTTTTTAAAAATTTGAAATTAATAGGTACTCTATCTAAAAAATAAGTAAATATTGAAATATATAAAAAATAAGAATTCATTCAGATTTTACTTAACATTTTTTATGATCTGAAACATTTTAATCGTTAGACCTATTTATTTATTCAGAGCAGTGGTGCCAAATCTATACAGTAGGGGTGGCGGTCGCCATCCCTTTTGAATGGGTGGGTGGTAGGGCCTGTTATGCAAATGAGTAAATATTTTACATGATTGCTGTCTGATGATAACGTTGAGGTATAGCCTCATAGGTTTGGTTTAATTTAACGGTTCTGGGTGGGTGGGTACTTGGTAATTTTTTACTAGTTGGCCCCCTATTTTAAACTGATCCTATTTCTAACTGATTCAGAGACATATTATAATTTATACTTTTTAGGTGCCTATTATTACATATTATTTAAAATATGGCAACATGCAACCCTAATCTTTAAGCGGTAATGATTAACTGATAACCACTTTAAACTACATAATATTATTATTGTATAATATGATTATAAATTAAATTAAATATCTATAAACATTTAGTAAATTCAGTTTTTAGATAAGTTTATTTTAGTAACTAGCTAAACTCAAGAGTGTTACATATATTATATATTATATAAACTATAGAGTATACATGTATTATATTTAACAGTTAGTGTATTGGTTAGTCATCAAAAAAATATTGCCTCCCCATTTCACAAAATAAAACTTATTTTAAGTTCTTATGTATTTTATAATTAGATTAATCCTTTATTAATTTTTAAAAAATCCAAAAAATTGGTTACAACCAATTGTATCCCAATTTTTTATACATATATAATAATAATATGTTGGTGATGATATGTTTGTGTTAAAAATTAGAAAATGTTATCGAAACGACTTAATTATTATTGATAGGCAACAATAATACTATATGTTAATCAATAATTATGTTAATTAAATTGAATCATTCATAAAAAATAATGTCAGCGTCAGAACAAGGAAGCTTGTTGATTCAAATGCGTAAAAATATAAGGGAAAAATAAAAAATTAAGGTTAAATTTATTTTAAATGCATTTAAATTAAATTAACAAATAGGTAGTTCAGCATTTTTAACAAATCTCAATTTAACCAAAATTGCATAATCTTGATACATTACTATATACAGGGTGTCCCATGAGGATATACCCATAAATCGTAAAGGAATTCTCGCCACCTGGATAAATAACAATTTTTTGCCATTTTATCTATGAACTAAAAATAAACTGTATAGAATAGATATCTTTATTTTTTCAAAACTAAAAAACTAAAAAATAATATTTTAACTTTTTTACCAACAAAATGAATACATGTAGCCCTTGTCTATGTGAGTCTTACAAAAAAAGCAGATTTATGATATGTTTATTATCTATCTCAGGAGATATTGCAATGGATAAATCGGACTAAATCCTAGCGGGACACCTTGTGCAAAAAGAATTGCATTCAAAAAATTATTGATTTTCAATTTAATCCAAATATCATAATTAACTAAAGCTTTATATTACCTATTAAATTTATATATTCATTCATAATTTTTTCATATTTTATTGACAGTAAAAAAATGAATTTAACATTAACTTGTAAAACAAATATTTTTGAACAATACTATTTCTCTGACTATTTCACTTAGCAGTTATTTTTGCTATAAGATATATTGAAGTCTTATTGTTGATGATATTAATTTTTGTCTTCATTAAAGCATGATAATAGTGTGTTGTTGCATTGGTGATTTTGTTATAACTATTATGAGTATTATAAGTTTGGAACTGTTAAAATTATTGTTATTGTTAGATTTCAAACATTTAGTATTTAGTTCAACTAGAATTTAATTTATTTTTTTTTCATTAAAATATAATATACAATCTATAGATTAGTTTTCTACTATAAGAATATGAGATATATTAAGTTTGATATGAATTACTTGATAAAAGGAGTAACCCAACGACTACACTTTACATTGATTTAATATTGCTATGTTAGATATTTTTTATTGAGATTAAGAGTAGGTCATGACACCATCTTCTCTTAAACCTTCTTTGGGGATTCCCAGGTATTGTTTCTGAGTTAAGTGTTGAGATTAGCTGGTTGAGGTAATGAGGTGGTTCTTTAGTCGTGAATGATAGCGTTTATGTATAATTGACAACATTTCTGATACAGTTTTAATGTGTAGGTCTGTGTAGAACCTGTAACCTGTAACCTGAAAGAATTTAATTAAAACAAAATTAATTGGGTTGTATAAAGCCCATCATAAGTTCATTATTATATACCTAATTATATATTAGTATAATTTATATACAATTTAAGGTTCTAATTACAAAAATTATTGAAATAACTATATTATTTTATATTATTCACATTACTTAAATTCAAGATTTTTATGCAATCGAAATGTCTTATAGACAATGGCGTCATTTCTGTTTTCAATAGAAAATAATCTTGTATATCCAGCCTGAATACTTAATTATGTTAGTAAGAACTTGTATACGAACGATGTAATTATATTTAAAAATCCAGTGGTGTCGAGACTATAAGTACTTGAGAAATAATTTAACAATTTAAAGTCTTGAAACATATACATTATACGGATCATAGACAATGACAAAAACTCGAATCACTTGGAAAAAAATGGTGTGGGACGCTTTGTATTTGTTTTTATTATGATGTTAATCTACTATTAATAATAATTAATAACTGTAATTTATCGCTTGTATTATTCTTGTCTTATGATATATGACTCAATGACGGTGTGATAGACGAGAGTAATAATACAATATGGTAATATTGGTATTTTATACGAGTATGTCATTTGTTATTTTGTTAATTACGAATATTTTAATATATAAGTACGTTTAATTCGACAACATTGCACATAGTGCCTTCCACCATACCGCACTACTGCACCAAGGTGGCACTGGTACAGTTCACTGATATACCAGCTGATATATAAAGGTAATAAAATATTTAATGGGTATTGTGGTACTTATCATTGCACTGGATGCAAAAAACTGGCGTAGTGCATTGAGATGAAACATTAAAAAGTCCACTTGGTGCACATTAATCTTGTCGATGGAACATAAAAATATGCTCTGATGCAGTCATTGCAGTGTGGTGGAAAACGGTTGTAAATATTTGTACGATACCATAATGTTATAATGTTATCACATTCAGCCTGTTCCTTTCAGTATATTGTTTTAAGTATGGTGCCACGCAGTTATGAGGTTATGACAATTATGTGACTAGCATGCCATTACCTATGTGGCTATGTGTATATCCCATATTTCAAGTGTGGTATTCAAATATAAATAAACGATATTAAAATACAACGATTACCGGAAGCATGAAATCGCATTTATTTTGTTATAATTTTTATATTTTATGATAAGGGTGAGAAGTGTGAGCTATTTCGACCGCTAGTCAAGAACTGAATTCCTCCCCGCCTCCGAAACCGTATCTATTGATATTTGACAATAAGGTAATTCATTATGAATTTTTCTTGCTGTTCTCGACATCATTTAAATTCTCAAATTGTTTCACAGAACATCACGAGAGTAACACGCACCTACCAGCTAGTATTTGATAACTGGTATTATATAAGGCATTAGGCAATTAATACGTATCAACATGTTCATCAATCTGATTTGAACACAAACTTTTCCACCGCGTTAAAAAGCATATTTACTGAGACGGAATCAGGTCATTTTCCAACACTTCAACTTTCATACATCAATAATTTGACATCCAGTGCAGGCGTGGCAAAGAATATAAGTGTTCAGTTTGATATTCCTATATAGATAGTGTCTTAAGTATACTCTTCACCTCTTGTTGAAACTTTGTTAAGCCGACAACTCGAGCGTGTTCTATCTTTTATGTAATTACTTCATTAGTAGCTTATACAGATAGTATTTTATTTTTTTTATGAGCTTTCATACAGTTGACCAGTGACCACTTGACCATAACTCACAAGTCACAACTAAAATACTGAATTACTGTCAAATATTCAACATCCCCGGTCTAAATTTCATCCCATTTCCATCAGTGACGTCAGTATGCGAGTTTGCCTTAATATATATTACTAGAGTGAAATCACTGTTATTTATGTTTCTTATTTTGTAACGATGAAATAGCTAGAGAGGTACACTCAGTAAAATTAAATCTGTCTGAGAAAATAAATATTAAACATAATGTCATAATACATACCTAATATGCATCTCATAAAGTCATAATACATCAGTTGTGTCGCGATAACTTGAAGTTAAAGGGGGGGGGGTGAGAACTCGTTTCGAGATATTTATTATTCGAGATACCTAATCGATTGAGTGTTATAAGAATTTCTAACCTTGTAGGGGAATAAAAAAAAATTCGATTTATCGAGGTTCGAGTTATCTATATAACTAAAAATATCTGTGTACATTTATTCCAGCGATTATGTGGACGTCATATCACATTTTATAGCTTGGTAACTCATTTATCACGTATGTATTAATAATAAAACATTTTATAAATTATGATTATAATTTTATTTCTAACACGCTTATTATTCATAAACTATTATATGCGTTATCGACAAGTTTAGACGTCTGCCCCCGCAAAGAATAACGATTATAAAAAGCATAAAAAATAATGACACTGACGTCGCTATTCATGTAACACAAACAATTGTTTTCTTAATGATTATTGACTATTATGCGGATTGGGCCGGGAAAATGAAAATAAGAATGAAAAGCATTCAACCCGACTAAGGGCCCGTTTTGCAATAGTTTAACTAAGGTTAAACCGTGGAATTCTGCCGGTAAAATTAGTGGGTTAAGCGGAATCGAAGTTTAAACTATGATTGTAAAACGGGCCTTAAAATTTAATGTCAACGCCCACGTGATATGAAACCTACAAACAAAATCGCTTTAACATTAAATGTGTCTTTTAGAGGACGCGTTTGTCTGACAAGAGGGTTCAGTTTCAGAAATCGATAGACTACCTACATTAAAAAAAAAAAACCATACCAAAACGACCCCCTCCTAGTCCCCGACTAACCGAATACTAGCGTGTGCACTTCACTTTACTGGTGGAAGGGGGGGGGGGGGGGGGTAAATCTATTCGAGATTATATTAATGCAATTCTTATATTAGGTATTTAATATAATAATAATAACCTTATAATATATTTTAATGCATAATCTTGATGGCGCCGAGTTGAACAATATGTTATACAGTATACTGGTTGTAAAGACGGTCGTCACTCGTCTGGCATACAAAAATACGACCGTGTGTTTGCGTTTAAGTATTTTTTGTACGTACACTACAACGACGATTACTTTGTGTCGACATAGCCTAATGGTTCCCAAACTGGTCAAATTTGATACTTAATGCACACAATATATTATAATATATCTAATGATATTATGGTCATTTTGATTTGTTTTCGTTTGTGCGAAGTGCAAACAAACATATATATATATATATTAATTTATTTGTAATATATACGCACTAAAAACGATAAACTATTATTTTATTATCATATTGACACGAAGCGTTTAATACCATTGATTTGATACATAAAATGTTATAGTTAATCGATATGGCAATACGTATAATGTATAATATCATGACTTTGTTGACAATCATCGTTTATCCGGAATACACAAGGCTATTTAGTGATGAGAACAGACATGGACCTTTATTATATTATATTCTAGTCACATCTCGCGGTGGCCAACGATAGATATTGTGTTATTTTTATGATTTGTCGTGTGAAGTATCGAAAAATTCATCGAAATAACTCCAATGGTTCATTATAGTTATTCGAATAGTCATTAGTCCTTATTAGTTATTACTAATGCATATTATATTATTTTCAGTTTTAACTACGAATTTAATAATGTTATTATCACAGACTAAATTAAATTTAAATTATTAAATTATTATTATTTTATTTTTTGATAACACCAGAAACGGTTTTGTACAAATCGATAACGGGATGAAGTTATCTAGAGTATAATAATACTACGATAAATTAATATATAATGTCTACAAATACGAATATGCGATTATAATTAATTAATATTTTATTAATAATTATACGATGTGTCATTAGGTAGTGGTATTATAATACGATAATCTATAAAAATAAAAATTATAGTGATTTATAGGCTATATATTATAGTAAAAGCCTCTCTAGTCCGAAGACCGTATTTTTAAAGCGCCACCAATAAAATTTGTACGATACGTCGTCCCATGACAAGACGGGTGTACCTACGTATACACCTCACCAACACCTGTCGGACGACGCAACGGCGTGCCGTATGCGTGATCAGCGACGCTCCGCGTGCTTCGTTTCATTTGAGTTCGGTCGACCGCCGTGTTGACACCGTCGTTGTCGCATTATCAACTACCGTATTGTTATAATAAAATATTATAATATTGTTATCCAATAATAAAACAAACGCCCCAACAACGATTATAATATTTTACTACTCTATATACAACACGTCGATCACATTGTTATACGCTGTTGTTGTTGTTATTTCAGACCAATGGCGAACTCCAGATGCTGTTTCGGGTGTTCTAACGTGCGCAAGGGTGCTTGGGTGATATCAATTTTCGACATGGTGAGTAACGAGAAATATTATTTGTAACATCATTAGCATAGTTGCTTCTTACACTGCTTGTATACAATTTTCGTAGCCGAAACATTTTTTTATAATATTATGACGGAGGTAGTTTGTTACTTTTTCCTAACATGAATGCTCACCGTCCATCGGTCAGCATCTAGTTAATGACAATAAGCTACAGGATATTTTATCCTTATTTTAAATTACTGTTGTCTATTAAGCGTGTAGGTATATTTTGAACATATTACATAATATATGAAATGCCGGTTGATGCATACTTACATTAAGACATACATACTATACTATACTAACGTATTATCTTGGAAAATACACACCTATAGTCCTGCGAATAAATAACCGTATATAAATGAGTAATGGCAGCCGGTTTTGGTTATGGATACTTTTTGTCTTTTGCATGGGGGTTATTATATTTGTAGCTAACTTTTTTTTTTGCTGCATCTGAAATTTAACTAAATCATGCAGATACTGACGGCTAAATCACATTAATTGCATTAAATTCCAGTATGCTCAACGAATCGAATAAAAACGAGTGTTTAAGACGTCAGTGGCGTGCCTATATTCTATGAGTAGGTTTTTTGGCGCAATTACCTCAAACAATAAATGTACGTGAGTACCGGATAGTGGATTTAGTATGCGATTAAAAGTTTTGATTAATAATATTTTTTATTATTAATTAAAAAAAATCTATCCTAAAGCTGTCGATGATTGATTAAATTATATATAATATAGTTTTCATAAGGGGGAAATTTTTATAGCACGTCATTACGTGGGGATATAATATATTTATAGGTTGTACATGACGTCGACTATTAGAAGTAGGTATTCGTTTTCAGTCAAAATTTAAATTTAGACTGCTGTACTTTCCACATTGATTGCAAAAATTAATTTTTGGTGGTTATTCAGTATTTCAGTACCTAATCCTCGTATTAGATCTATACCTCAATGTAAAAAGTTTTTTATAATATAGCGAGTTCGCGGTTTGTACAAAAGTTATAAATACCGTTTAAACTTTATTTTCTACGATTTAAGTTAAATTTTATTGAAGAATTTTCCTTAATCGGCTCAACAATTTGTCAACGGATTTATAGTTTATAAATAATTGTGTGCCTCCTAATTATATTTGTAACAAAATACATTATGATCGATGTACTATTGACTATAGGTTATGTACCTATCAAATATTTAAATGTACTTTGATCGTTATTCGTTACACATTTGTTGTCTTTCTATAATATAATCACTCACATTTTTTGCTATTTTGCAGTACCTACTTAGTCTTTTGTCATGGCCAAATTAAATTATTGTTTTATTAAAACGTCTGAATAAGCCATTTGATTTTCAGAAGTGCTGGTCTTATTACATATATATATGTGGAGAAAAATCGTATACTCATTACTCATTACTCATTAGTTCTCTGCTCGGCGAGACCTAATCAGGTTCGGTTTAATATTACACTGCAGCACTCAATATTTAAATATCACTCACGTGAACGACATGTAATTAAGTATGTCACAATTCGCATGTATCGTATATGACACTTGTAAATAATTTATTTTTTATCGAATGCTGTACCTATGTGTAGTTTTAAATTTAAAATTTGTTTTTTTGTTTTTGTATTCTCACAAAACAAGTGTGTAGAATGCACCTATTTAATTCATATTATTATAATAACATATGGAATATGTATAGTTTCAGTATACAATTTTATTGATTTTAATTAAAACTTCTGAATTGTTAGTCGCTAAAATAATTTTTGAATTAAATCTAAACGTTTAAGGTCAAAGTATTAAACATTTTAATATGTTCTTAGTATTACGATGTTGCCACTCACCAATTTTACAAAATTGTTGGTCTATCAATTCGGCTTTGTTTGGCCACGTTTTATCCAATAATTTTAGTGTCGTTGTAGACTAATCAAAACCCTTTTGTTGCCACACTATAACGTTTAATCTGTCGACCTAAAAATGTTTTACAGTCGCATAATCGTTAAAGATCGGAGCGGAAGCCACCAAATTCAAATTAATCGTATTTCAAAAGTATTTTTATAAATGATAAAAATAAATAACAACCGTACCTTTTTTTTTTTTTTTTTTTTCTGTTTTAACCGACGACGCCGCGGGATCTGCTTTCGCATTGCTTCCGCGGCGCCGCCATCGTTTATTGACATTATCAAATATTAATTACATTACAAGTTTTACTTGGCTTCTTCCTGTTCTTCTCGGGCTGACCGGAGTCCGCCGCCCTTGAATTCGCGTGCCTGTCATCCGATTGGCGAGCCGACCGGAGTCTACCACTCTGGATGTTTCGTTCTCCATCAGGGCGGTCGCACGTTCCCCTATGCCCTTCGCAAGGCCTCTTCCTCGCGTTCATCCTTTTCCTTGGTCGACAGAATCGTCTCGACCATGCGGATGAACTCCAGGCGATTAGTTTCGAACTGTTTAATAATTCTTCTTCGGGCTTGGGCGTCTTCTGGCAAGTCATGTGACAGGGGACCACACAGGATTTCCTCAACGTCACCCGCGTTCGGAGGTCGCCTCATAATCTCAGTCATCCGAACGCGGTCGTCAATCCATCTCGGGCAGGTAAAAACCGTGTGTTCAGCAGAGTCGTCGGGGTTGACGCAGTATACGCAATAACTGTCGTCCGCCCGATTAAACCTCTTCAGGTAGCTCCGGAAGCACCCGTGCCCCGAAAGCACCTGCGTCAGTCGGAAAGTCAGGGTTAGCGGTGGCTTTGTTAACCAGCGCCCAACGTCAGGGAGGAGCCGGTATGTCCATCTGCCTTTATCAGACCGGTCCCACCGAGCTTGCCAAGCTGCAATACTGATTGTTCTCTCTTGGTTTTTAACGGTGTTCGGGACGACGTCAGTCTGGTCGTCCAGGCGAACCCGAACTCTAGCCCTCTCTGTTGCTAACAGGTCTGCAGGTAGCATTGAGGCCAATACTGACGAAGCGTCGGCCGAGACTGTCCTGTAGGCACGTGTTATGCGGAGTGCGACGGCCCTCTGCGCTCTTGCCAATTCTGCGCGATTCTTAGCCGTTTTTGTCCCGCGGACGGCCCAGGTCGGCGAGGCGTACAACATCTTACTGTTTGCCACAGTGCCAAGAAGCGCTCTTTTGCTTTGCGACGGTCCGCCGATGTTGGGCATCAGTCTGCCTATGGCTGTCGCTGAGTCGGTAGCCTTACGGGAGGCCTGTTGTATGTGTTTGGTGAAAGAGAGCCGAGTGTCGATCTCAACACCAAGGTATCGCATTGATCGTTTGATAGGAATTACGTGTCCTTCAACCAGAAGCTCCGGGTTGTCATATTTGTTTTTCCTTGTCAGGACTACAGCCTCAGTTTTGGTGGGGGCTAACTTCAGTCCGTTTTGTTCCATCCAAGCCGATACCTTAGCTAACACAGGATTAAGCAGGGTAGCGGCTGCCTCGCCTGTGCGGGCGATTCCTATGACGCACACATCATCGGCAAATGCCACGAGTTGGACACCCGAAGGGGTTTCCATGTCCAATAAATCGTCGTAAAAGACATTCCACAAGGCTGGTCCGAGAACCGAGCCCTGTGGCACGCCGCACGTCGTACTTCGATGGTGGAGTGTTTCGCCAACCAATATGGATCGATCCTGTAGGTAGGATCTTATCATTTTCACAAGGTAAGAGGGTACATTCTTAACCCGGAGGGCATTATCCACCTTCTTCCAGGGAGCCGTGTTGAATGCATTCTTCACATCTAGAGACACAGCCACGCAAATATCCCTGTGCTGTGCCGCACCTAACGCTGCGCCGTGTGCGGCGTTCAGCAGTCGTTCAATTGCGTCAGAAGTCGAGCTGCCTTGGCGAAACCCGTATTGGTTTGGTGATCTATGACCGGTGCTATCGAGGTGCGTGTCGAGTCTTGCCAGAATTAGCCGCTCTAAGAGTTTCCCCGAGGAATCAAGCATACACAGCGGCCTATAGCTGGACGCTTCGGTTGTCGGCTTGCCGGGGCCTTTGTGCAATAGTACTAGTCTGGATTTCTTCCATCGGGAAGGGAAGGTGGTGTTGGCCAAGCAGTTGTTGTAGACGCTGAGTAGGATGTTAGGCTTCCGGAGGAACACCTTGGCTAGAACCTCATTGGGGATACCATCAGGGCCGGTTGCCTTGCCAGGGGGAAGTCTTTTGCAGGCTTGGGCCAGTTCGGCCAGGGTGAAGTCTTCAACGGTTTCATCTTCTGCGGTTTCTGGTGGGCGGGGCTCGAGTGCCCAGTCTGTCGCTGGGGGGTTCGGGAAGAGGTGATCGGCGATCTCCGACTCCATGCCGCGGGCTTCAATTCCTGGACGTCGACGACCGATGCGTTTGGTGACGATTTTGTAGGGAAGACCCCACGGGTCAGAGTCAACGGATCTGCATAGGTCGGACCAGCATTTAGCCTGGGAGGATCTTATTGCTTGCCGCAATACCTTCCTCTTGACCTTATATGCGGTTCGATGAACATCTAGTTGTTCGTGTGACTCTCGCCTTCTTGCTGCCCTGTGGTAACTCCTACGCAGTCGACCGTATTCGTCGCGTAGTGTGGCAATTTCTTGGTTCCACCAGTGGGCTTGCCTTCTGCCGTGTGGAAATAACAACCGTACCTATATAGTGTTTGGATTACTTTGGTAGTAATAAAATATTTAACTGATGAAAACGGTATAAATTCCAAACTTATATTCCATCACTTGATGGATATAAAATTCACCGAACATCGGAGAAAAATTAATAAATTTAGGTTAGTATTTGAAGATTAGATACATTTTATATAAAATACCTGTCTAAGGTATTTTAACAAGAAACTTATAAATGTGTTTATTTTATTTTAAATTAATAAAATTCTAATATATTTTGACGTTATACGTCATAAACTCATAAGAAATAAAACATTTTTGTGAAATCTTTGAACATTATTTTAAAATTTTAAATCTTAGATATGAAATAATTATTCAATATTTCTTTCAAGTGGTTTTAGGTTTATACATTTTAATACTGTGTTATAATGTTAATAATACGTCTTTGCTCATCGTTAAACTGTGTTATCTTTAAAGCTATATATTTGTTGTATATGCACTAAGTAATTTGCTGTAATTGTATTTTTTTTTTAAATCTATTGAATTTTGTATTTTGATAGCATTAAGCCGAATTAACAGTTTATCTCAGTGTGTTTTTTTTTATCGTACACTATAATATCGTAAAAACTATATCATCCGTCACGTTTAACTAATATTTAAATAAAATATATGAATCTACGGTAAAACATTTTTTATAACACCGTATATTCTAATTACTTATACCTAAATATATCACATTACCTTTGTATAAAACTTGTTTACAACTAATATACGTGTTTTGTTTGTTTAGCTAATTTGTATAATACTCATGGTGCGAGGTATTACTACGCTAAGCATTGCCCCATATGCGAATGCATACAAAGTAAAATCGAATTATCCATATGGTAAGTGTGCATTATTTGTCTGATTATTTGTTTATTAAAAAAAAAATATCTATTGTTTTAATGGTAAACCGTTAAGGTGGTGTTAGAATTCACGTGTTGTTAGCATCATATTAAACAGTAAACTGACCTATCATCAAACTTAAAGATAAGAACATTATCCGTTACCGTTACCTTACGTTTTTCAATGTTTAAATTTTCAAACAAGAATTGAGTTTAGTAAATTTAACAAACTTCAAAAATGCTCAAATTTATCTAAACACGTTCATCAATAAAATATTAGTGATTATTATAATTATAAGCGTTTTCTTTTGACAAATTATACCTGTCTATTCCAAATTGGTGAACCCCTCTAATACATCTTCGGTTCTCCTTATCGTTCCACGTGTGTCATATTTATAACATATACATACGTGAATCATTTTTAATATAAATAGTTTAAACGTTTATTCAAGCACCATAATTTTCGTGTTTTTTTAAAAATATTGGTATTTAAATTATGCTTTTAGATTAGCTTTTTTAATTATTATTATTTAAAAACACTTAATATTATTTTAATGTCATTTATATATTTTACTTATGTATTATGACTATTACTAGAAATAATATTATGCAGAAAGCAAATTATAAAAAATTAAATATAAAAATAAATATATAAAAAAATGATCAAGTTTTAAAAATAGTTTTTATTAATTTATTATGAAAATATTACTTTAATTCCTATCAATATAATATATAAATTAGGTACCAAAAAGTACTTTTAAAATATAAATGTTCTTAGATCCAACCTTTTTAATTGCTGTATCTGCTCTAAATAAACATCAAATAGACTATAACCATCTTCATTTTGTAACATTTTCAATAAATATTGAGGCCAAGCTTTAACTATTTTTTTAATTATTATAATTGTTGTAAATCTGTATAAATCATTTTCAATAATAACTTGTGATATCCATCTCCTTTGAATTATTATAATTCACAATTTATTTTTCACTAATTAATGCTGCAGGATTAATTAATTATATACTGTCATTCAACATTTTTATTACAAGTATATAAAATGTATTGAAGTATTAAAACATTTAGTTATAATATTTCACAGCTTGAATACTTTATTGTAGACTTAGAGTATTTTTGATTTATGCTTATGCATTTTTTAATTTTTAAAAAGAGAAAAAATAAGATCATAATATATATAAACAAATAAACTGTTATTATACTATACATTTGAATACTGATAATAGGCATAATAAGCATTATTTGTTTGTTTGTAAATAATAACAATAGTGTATAAATATTTCAAATATTTTTATAGTTACCTTATCTAAATAAAAATTAATTTAATGTTTTATTTTCTTTGTTTTGTAGATGATGGATCATCCTTCTCCAGTGACCATCGTGCTATACTATTGGAAAAGGATTTTAACCTATTTAGTCAATTATTTATTATTTTTCTATTTTTTTATGTCAACTTGAATCTAAAGAAAGCCACTTTTATAGTAAGTTGAATATATAATTAAAATATTTCTAAGTGTAACATAACTATTCACTTTTATAGAATTTCTAGTTACATTTTTCTTATTTAATATATTGAATTAAGAATTTAAAAATACTGTACTTAGAGTTGTGTACAGATGTTTAACAAGTACATCATAGGTAACAATTTTTTGGCAGCAGAAGAGTATTATATGATATTCTCAAAAAGTATTTGGCGTTTTCTTCAATATGACATCTATAAAATATATTATAAATAACGATTCGTTAACCTCATAATTTACTATACCTATTTTATTATTTTACATATTCGTACAAAATAATATAATACTTAGATACAGAATCACAAACATAACTGTGATACTGATGTTTTTGATAAGAATCTATTTTTAGATAATATCATACATTTATATTTTATAAAGAAAAATAATACAATCCATAACAAGAACATTATTGTGCTTGTTATCTTTTTTGATGTGAATCAATTTTTAATTTCCTTAACAAATAATACAGTGCAGTGCATAATCTACTTTTTATAATGATTTGACCTGTAATTTGTTGAATATGTATGTAGTACCAAATTAACTAAAGTTTCAAATATTATAACTTATAACCATCTACCTAACTGTTAGACACAAATAAAAACATTTTTGGATTTATAAAAGGTTGTTGACCACTAGTGTGCTCAGTTATTAATGTTTCTGACAGAAAATATATTGACTATAATGTAGTTATCATAACTTGTTATTGTGTACATCTAAAAATATAATATATGCAATCAATTTTATTAATAAATTAATAAAAAGTTTCATAGTATTTAGTGTTAACTATAAAAAACTTTAATCTTTTAGATCATATACTTTACCTTTACTAATTTTTGTATTTACCATGTATACAGTTATTACAATATCAATTTTATATACATAATTTTATATACATATGCCCTATATATAATTTATTTGTTAATCAATTAACACCATACCATATCGGTTTTGTAACACTAAGAATAGTACTAAAAAATATTACATAGTAATTTTTTTTCTAAACAATTAAAAATAAAAATAAAAAGAGAAAAGAAATATATTTAAATAATTTTATAATTAAAAAGAGAAAATGAGGGGTCCAAATTGATTTGTAACAGACAACAATAGAGCGGTTGGTTTTTAAAAATTAGAATGGTACATGAGTGCGACATAATATATTGTTATGGTGGGGTACCTCTAAAACAAGTTGTTATAATAAAAAAGGGGGATAAACATTGCCATTATATAAGTATTTTTTTTTATAAAAATTAAATTAACAAACATGCTTACGGTCAGGATATTATGTAATAATCATATTATGAATCATAAAATTAAGTTAGTTATCTAATATTTATTGAGATGATGTGATACTTGCATGTGTTGTCTCCATCTTACAAGTGCATTACATACCAAATTTCACACTCAGCAGATCACGTTTAGCTCCATTAGTTTAAAGACCTAAAGAGTGAATTAACCTATTATAAAATTTAAAGGTAAGAGTATTATTTAAATACTTTTTACTATATTTTAATTTTAAAGAGTTATTAGTTTTTTTAAATTGTAAATTGTTTGTACATCTTAAAATAATTATAACTCTCTTAAAAATTAAAATATGAAATAGTAAAACACCCATAATTGTCGAAATAATACTCTTACCTTTAAATTTTTACCTGTTTAATATTTATTGAAATAAAAAAATTTTAGTTGCAAGTAGGTACTGAACATTTTCTGAAAAAATATGTTGTTAAAAATAAAAACAAAACTGTCAAACCAATCTATCATTTTGCTCATATTTTAAAATATAAAATCATTATTAAATTATTGTACATTAATACTATGTATATTTTTGTAGCTACTAGCTAAAATAAAATACTGTTATTACAGGAATACAACATTTGTATACATTGTATTTGTATTTTATTACATTTGTATTGCACACATTTCAATTATAACATTACTTAACTTTTTTTTAAATATTTGAAAAATCTACTTTTATTAATATGAATGTATAATAATAATTACTTTAGTTATATTCTGTACTATTAAAATTGAAGTATAATTGTCAGTAAAGTTAACAGATTACAGGAACGTATTGGGATAAAAATTTGGCCCGGAAAACCTGTATCTAAGCCGGCACTTTATGAGAAAAAATATACTCAAATTTAGTTACACAAATATATTTATAACCAATTAATACATTAATCATTTAGTTAATATTTTAGAGGTACTAGCTACTTTATTGATATTATGTCATCTGTGTCTATATTATAAAGTACTCATTTTTTAACGGACATTAACATAAACGCCTCTAGTTTGGATTCCGATAGTTTGCTGCTCCTTAATCTGTTTTTAATAAATTTTAATGTCGAAAATGTTCGCTCACATGCTATCTATGCAAAACGCAAATGGTATGAATCAATATTTATGTATTTAAATAATTTTGTAAAATATATAATATGTACCTGAGTTAGTGCTGGCAGTGTTAAAAATATTTGTACGCCAATCCTGAATTACTATAAGTCCAGGCTACACATGGTTTAAATTTATAATAATTATTATTAAAATCTGTTATTCTAAAAAAAAAGTAAGACCTAGTAGCCCGGCCCACCAGGAAAACTCCAATCCGTGCCTGACAGATTATATGATATTATTGTAAGTCAAGTGTTAATTGAACAATTGTATTTTATAATCAATATACAATATACTGTATTTAAGTTAAAAATTATACTAAACGTAAAAATCTACAGCCTAGGACAGTTTGACAGTATAAACAATATTTAAATTAAAAATATTATTCATGTTCAATTATTTATTTATTTTCAGCGTAACGTTCAAAGTATTAATCAGTGGTTGGTGATAAACTCAATATTTTTTGTATTCTTTATTCTTTTTATTGGTTTTACTACTGTCAAAAATGCATCACCTGATATAATTCCTATTGGAATTCCTGTTAGCAGTATGTATCAAAAGTTTATTTAATACTTATACAATATTAAGATAAACTATTTAATAATTATTAAAAAAATTTTAATATTCAATATTGTTATTTGTTAATAGTTGTTGTAGTATACCAGATTTATGTGGTGAAATGTTTTTATGATGATGAACTTAATACTATAACTCCGCCTACGTTGCATGCCACACCATATGTGACCATAACCAGTCAAACTCTTCCGGCCCCAGTCTATCCTGTGCAAGGTGGACCTTATGTTATTCAACAAGTACATCAACCCATTACACATTCTCCTTATCCTCAGCAAACATATGAGTATCAGCCACAACAACAAACTTCTTCTCAGCCTCACGTGGCTATACCTGTGCCAAGCCAACAAAGTATTCAGGAGTATTGTAGCCCACCACCATATTCTCCAAGTTACACACAAGAAGGCTCTTCAGTGAAACAATAATTACTTATTAAAACTATTCAATCCTTTATCTTATACAACCAATCCAATACTTTTTTTTATTATGATATATACATTTCTGACTATCTTGTATGTGTTATGTGTTAAAAAGTACAAATTGTTTATTGTATGTATACAATAATACAATATTATTAATTACTACTTATTTTATATTTAATGAATCATGTGAAGTGCTTTGTGTTAATCATTTTAGCACTAAATACTTATTTATGTAAATCTCATTCATTGCTTAAAAAGGATAAAAGTGTGTATTGAGCTTAGTTTTTATAATTAGTTCAGGTTTTTGTGAGTTAAAATAAGTGATTTTTAAACTATAAAAAAAGAAAACCCCCCATTAATTTATGTGTACAATTTTTCAGTAGTTATGTATTTAAAGTTAATTTTTTTTTTATCTATTAATTAATCAAAACAATCTAAGACTGTATTATTTTTTTTAATATATTCATCTTAGATATTTATACAATTTTAATTTAATTCATATTTTCTATAAGACTGTGTAAGAACAAAGTTGTAATTTTTTATGTAATCAGTAAAAAAACATTGATATTTTATGAGATATTTTTTTATTAATTACTGTTGTGTAAGAAAATAATTTAATGTATAGTCACTAACTATTGTAATAACTTAAAACCAATGTTGAAAAAAAAACTATGAATAAAGTTTGCTAAGATTATATTTTTTGATGGTTGAACATACTAATATGTTAAGTGCATAAATTTTAAAAATAATTTAACTTCTTGTGAACGAAATTAATATATCTCGAAAATTAAATGAATATAATATAAACCATGAAAATTAATTTTAATTAAATAACGCATAATTTTTTACATTTGTACTTTGGTAATATTGATATGGCTTGTTAAATAATCAAAAATAATTCATGACTTAAACGATTTATATTATTTCTCATTTTATACAAAAAAATTAGTTTGCTCGACTTTTATTTATAATTTAAAATGCCAATAAATATTGATTTATTGAATTTATAAATAATCAATATAATATGTAATAATAGTCATTTTGCACAACACTACTAAAACTTGATTTTAATGAATTTACTCATCAGTAGTCAGTCTGACAATTATATTTTTTATATTTATAATCATGAAGATTAGAATATTATATTCTTCATGGTTTTAATGTACCGTGGAAGATAATTTTCTTACATGTTTGAAAATATTTTAAAACTTAATATACAAGACATGAGGTATATAATCATAATTTATGAAATACTTATTTGTAATCAATAATCATGAAGATAGAAGCAATAATTATTTATATAATTTGTGTTTATTGCAAAATATCAGTATTATACTTAATTTATAATAATATATACATTGTACAAATAATGATTTTTATACAAAAAAAATGCACAGTGCAAAAACATTTTTAAATTTATTAACTTTTCTTATTTCTATTACATTCTAGTTATTAGTGCATCGATTATTCAAGCCTATGCATTCCAATATTTATCTTATTGTATGTTTAAGATGACACCACACCCGTATTTGTTGTCTTAGTCTAACAAACGCGTAACATACCAAATTTTACAGATACATTTTTAATCAGTTTTACTTCGTTTGCATAAAAATTAGAGTGACTAGCGTCTAGCCCTATTATGAAACTTGATGGTAAGAATATTATCTGTGCTTTAATGGAAGTTTTTTTACGATAATTCAGTTTTTAAGTGAGTTATGTGCGCATAATAAATTTAAAACAAAAATGCATATAACTCACATAAAAATTAAAATATCGTGAAAAAACTTCCAAAGAAGCATGTCATATATTGTTCTAACCATCAAGTTTCATAATAAGTCAATTCACTCTAATTTTTAAGCTAAAGGAATAAAACGTGAACTGCTTAGCGTAAATTTCCTATGTTACCTACGCGTTTGCAAGACTGAGACAACGAATATGGGTGTTGCACCCTTCTAAGTTAAAGCATTCATTAAAGTACAAAAAATACCAATATTGTGGAACATTAAATTCAACCGCATTAATACAAAATGCATTCGTTAGTAGATAAGGTACTTTTTGATGTGTTTTCTTAATTTAATAATACGGACACTATCGAGTACGACATGTTCATCAACTGTAAATTATCAAAATATAATTAATTGCAATTTATTGTTATAAATAAATATTATAATAAAACATAATGACATACTGACATGGTTCAAGCATGTTGCATAGTGAATATGATATAATATTTGTGAAAAAAATCTGCAGATATACATTTTGAAAACAAATAGGTAGGTACAATATTGCAATAGTGCTTAACTCCAAATATTGCGGTTGCCAAATTTGACAGATTTTTGATATTAATAGTTTTAATGTCGATTATCGAACCCAAACAATATACAAGTTGTTTCATATAATTTGTATTTTGCAAAGTCAATTTATTTTTAAGATGGGAAAAACCTTAAGTCAAAACTGCTTGAAAAAATAATATAATCCAGTCGTACTCAAAAAAGGAGTTTTTTGTTTTACAATGTTTGCGTATAAAAATATTAAACATTTTAATTTTTTTTTAATAAATGGTGATTTATGTCTTTAATACAATAAACATAATCGAATTAAAAATAAAGCTCTTCCAATTGAATTATTTAGTGTTAGCTGATATAGCGATAGGTATGTTAAATCATGACCACAATATACAAACTACATATTATAATATTATAGTTAGGATTATATTATGTAACCATCATATAGGTACCTATTATAGCCCCCAAAGCTTTTAATGGAGGAATGCTTCTATGGTAGTACCTATATATGCTTCGACCATGAGTCTGAAAAATGTATTTAATTTTATTACCCTGGTGAACATTTCCAGGTTTACGAAAGAATTTGGCGACACTTTCATCACTCGCTTGTGAGAAGAGTTCAAGATCATGGCCATCAACAAAGTCTTCTTAAATTTCAAATCCATCTCCGTCCAATTGCTGCTGTATAATCCAAAATTCACTGTGGATTTCTAGACAGTATATTATACAATATAAACAAGTACACAAATTACAATCGTACAAAACAAAACTGACAAATTGTTGATCGATGAAAAAATATAATTTTTTGTTTACCCCGACTTCTATGTGGTTGAACCCATAGCAATAAATGTACAGTTCAATGGTGAGCGAAACCAGTGCACAGACAAATTTAAAAATTGGTGCTGATGCGATTGAATAACCACTGAGATACGACTAGATTAAAAATTAAATCGAATTATGTTTAGGAAATTATTATAATAATGAATTATTGGCATTGCTATCGCGTTTCGCTATTAACTACCCAAACCATACAAAATTAGAGACGTGTTACTCACCAGCAATGTGAGAAATATCAATGTGATTACTGTATACATTCCATTTCCTATTTGGACGAGAACCATAGGACGAACGATATCGAAAAACGCATCATACTGTCTGCAAGTAAAGTGGAAAAGTGTGATTGATCATATTAGATATTGGCACATTTTTTTTTTTATTATTATTTCTGTATCATACATTATTGCAAATTTAATACAAATTTGATTTGTATTAATTAAATCAAGGGTGGACTGGCCTGTTGTCCGTATTATATAATTTGACCATAAATTATTTTTAAGAATAAAATATGAAAATTCACATTTTATTTTTGCTATCGGTTCATTATATTTCCGTTTCCAATTAAATCCCGAATGTCCGATCATTAACTATATTTGATATATTATTAATTTTCTGTAAAAGATGGCACGAAGTTTTAAAATTGCAGACTGGCCTGATGTCCCCTACCCATTCCGTACTTGAATTATATTATACTATATTGTAACTATTTTGTATGAACATTTTATTAAGGTATTTCACTTAAAATTCTGTAGCCCTGTGAAAAATGATTTGTGGTTCATCATGTCGAGGTCGTACAATTATATGCCAACCACCGTTAATCATATAATATGATCACCTTTATTTCGATATCGGACGTGGTAAATTCGACATAATATAGTTCCTACATTTAAGACAAAAATATTTTAATATATTATAATATTAAAGTGCATTTTCTTTGAGTCACGATTCACGAATGCGGATTCTAAGGCATTATTCACTTTAATTAGGTCGATTGGTTGCAACCCAGGCCCGTATACAGGAAGGGGGATTTAGGGGTTCACCCCCCCCCCCCGAAATTTTTAAAGTAATTATATATTTATAATATTATGTTATCGCAATCTTTTCGATACTTAAAATATTTTAACCCCCCCTCCCGAAAATTGATCCTGGATACGTACTTGTTGCAGCTATTCAAATTTCAACCACACATTGCACAATCCCAAATACAACAAGGTATACTATACGCATAATATTGTGTTATAAGTTTTATATTTTGACTTTTATAGTTAGATACTTATAACGGGGTGAGGTGGCATAATCGTTAATTTGCCAGAATAAAGTAAGTGGCGTTTACAGCATTGATACCTACTATAATAGGTACTCACATTTCTTGAGTTTTTTCTTCTATTTTCTGTTAGTATTGCATAATTATATTATAATATATTTGTACGGAGTATGTATACTTTAATACTTATATACTGCTATTACTATATTTAGACTTTTATTTTATACGATGAACTTTGTTGTATTCCGTAATCTGTTGTAAATACTTAGTACTCACTCGATTATATTTTGATTGTCATGAATGTAATTAGTCAAATCGTCATAGTTGACATCCGAAATCGATACATCGTTAATTATTGTGCCTGCAAGAACGAAAATGCGCATATAATATTTACAGGTAAATAGGTAAGTATACTTAACCATTCATCGTTATTCGGTTATTATAACCTGAACAATCAGAGGCATATACTTCAATACTTGTAATTGTAGGGTGGTTAAGATGCTAATTTATTTACCAACAGGCAACAAAGATTGGTTTATTATTTTTTATTTTTTTTATTGTATTTAAAGCTATCGAAAACTATTAATATAGGTAAGTATACATAATAATATAGTGCCTCAATATCATTTTAACAAATTTGATGTGACTCGTGGGCATAAGTTTTTAAAAATAATAGGGCGTAGGTATTTTGGTATCGTGGACCTAATAAATGCGTAGTATAAAAGTAATAATTAAATTTTAAAATCAACAAACTAAAACTATAGCATTTGTGGTTGATGACAATGTGATTAATATTATTTCATTAACTTCTCTCCGCTATTGGTTATTTATTTATTATTATTGTTGTCTTATATTATTTTAATTATGACTGGCAAAAGTTAAGTGGGTATCAAAATCGTAAACAAACCATTTTAAAAGATAAAAATCAAATTATTTTACAAATATATTGAAAAACATAATAAAATTAATTTGCATAGTTTACAATTTGAATACTATTTTCCCTAAATAAACTAGTTAAATGCAACAGCATTTTTTTTTTTTTTTTTTGTGAAAATGTAACTTACGCTGTCTTAAACTATTTAGAATAGTTTTGTAATCCATTTGGAAATAATTTCACCAGATAGGTAATTTAAAAACATGTGGAATTTTAAATTTGTGTTGAAATGTGGCCAGCAATAACAATAACCGTCGCGCGTCGCTGCGGGACTGTATGAGACCATAATGCAAAAAAATATTATCTATTTCAAATTATTTTTTCATTAGTACATTGTATGACGAACACGTGAAAGGCCAAGCCGTGTTAGCCGTGTGGGACCCCACCGTATTTAACCCCCCCCCCCCCTCCGAAATATTTTACAACTAATAAATTTAATTTATAATATTGTATATAATATAAATTTACTTTAAAATAATTATAATGCATTAATATAGTAAAATTTGATATGTGTTTTTTGAATTACTTTAAATGAAAATATTCACTGTTTAACATCGAAGCAGGTGTCTCTCAAGGTAGCGACCTCTCACCTGACTTATATAACATCTTTACATTTGACATCCTTAAAACCGACAACACTCTACTTGCTACATTTGCCGACGATACTGCTATCCTCTCAAGTAATAGTGACATAACTATAGCCGCGCAACACCTTCAAGAACATTTAAATCTTATAGATAACTGGGCCAATAACTGGATGATTAGTATAAACGAGAGTAAATCTTCCCAAGTTACTTTCGCTCTACGCCCTGGCATTTGCCCTACCATCAAACTTAAAGACAAAAGTATACCTATCTCGAACGAGACAAAGTATCTAGGTATAATTTTAGATAAACGTTTAACTTGGAAACCCCATCTCCAAAACAAAAGGAAACTTGCCAACAGTAGACTCCATCTCTTCCGACCTCTTCTTAAATCTAAACTTAATCTAAAAACCAAAATGTTATTGTATAATACAATGATCAGACCTGTCTGGTCATATGGTATTCAAATATGGGGGATGGCCAAACCCTCAAACATTCGCCCCATCCAATCTTTCCAAAACATTGCCCTACGTACTTTAACTGGTGCTCCATGGTACATGACAAACCTTTCACTTCACAACGACCTCAAAGTTACAAATGTCAATGACTACGCCAAAATTTACTACCACCGTTTCCACTCCCAACTCAACTCCAGTACTAATCCTCTCATTAAAGATATGGCTTCACTGCATATCCCAGGCAACCCCCCTCGCAGGCTCAAACGAAATTGGAATCGAGATCTCCTTAAGTGATCTAAATCCGACTATAAGTTCTTAGGTGTTACCAATGGGTGACTTCCTTAAAAGTTGTTGTTTTTTTTTTAAAATAAACTATGTATATATTCTATATCAAAATTACTAAATGTGCTTGTTGTACAGATTGTTTTTGAATAAAAAAAAAAGAAAAAAAAAATGAAAATATTATTTGATTTAACCCCCCCCCTTCCCCCCGAAAATTTGTTCCAACTACGGCCCTGTTGTACTGTAAGGTATATAGTTTTATAAACTCAAAAAAAAAATTGATTCTTAATGCGATTTTTACGATTAAACCTACATTTAAAAATTTTACTTAAAATTATTTTAAAAAAAATGTGATTTGAATGGTAAATGTTCAAGTTTTGCATGCATTATTTACACGTGCATTTCATCAACATAAGTCGAAAAAATAGTCAAAATGTCTCTATTTAAATGATTATCATCGCGATGTGTATTATTTTTTAATTTCCGCTGCTGAGAACGAATTTTTTGCACTTACCAGCCGTGACGCCTTGCAACTGCTGGCGCGCAGATGATTTGGCGCCTGTTTGGCGACGGCCGAGCGTCTCGTAACCGGTAGACATAGTGCAGAACAGGGCCTCCAACACGAAACACATGGTGACCAGGTAACAGTCGAACGACGACCAACAGAACACATTCACCGTGAGTATGATGGACTCGACGACGTACACTACCGTCCAGATGGTGGGCTTCTCGTCGTACTCGGATTTTATGAACCAAGGCATGATCAACCACACGATCAGTGTGCCGAAGCTGAGCCCGACGAACGTGCGTAGTATTTTGGACAGCCTGGCCCTGCACAGGCGCAGCTTGGACGGGTCGCGGCCGCCGCAATTGGTGAACGCGTAGCGGGCCGCGTCCAGCGTGACGCTCATCCGGTCCGCGTTGGACGCCACCGTGTAGCCCTTGAGCAGGCACATCATCCCGTTGATGATCAACACGCCAAAGTTGGCGAACATTTGGATGTCATGCCTGGCCAGGTATAGCCTGTACACCTGCATCGATTGCAGCGCGAGCGTCAGGCCCACGACTACCTTTACGGCCGTCCGGCACAGGCCGGCATCAAGGCCGTGCTCGGCCGGCCGCAGCAGCTGGTAGGCACCGATCATTTTGAACAGCTTCTCGTCCAGGATCGTATAGTCTTCAATAGCGTCCTCCGCAGGAATTTGCAACGCCTCACCGCGACCGTCGACCTTTTCCGATGAACTTCCCAACACCTCATTGTCGTCGGCTCCTCTGAGATTTTTCATCACCGCCTCGTTTACGTTGGCGTTGGTCACCGAAGCTCTCTGATGAAGGCTATTACTGTCGTGAAGTATAAATGAATTAGTAATAATTCGTTTATTTCCACCACAGTAAATATATTAATCCCCCCCTCTCACACACAACACATTATTGAACTATACATAAATTATTTTATTTTATTTTTATTAGTAATATACTAATACTATATAATAATAACAATGATATTATGATTTTTTTAAATGTGACAATAAACTAAATGTGTTACATTATTTAAGTTCAAATTTGATTGACAAAACCTAAAAAAATGGTAATAGTGATTTATTGGGTACTAAATACTTACACTCGAAATAATAATTTTGTATTAATACCTCGGCTAGTTGGTTGCAATCTACATTAAAATATGAATTACAATTAAGTAAGTATAATTTAATTTTGTGCAACTTTAATATTTTTAAATAACTCACCTTACAATTTTTTGAAGAGCACCCTTTCACGGACTAATATTTGAGTAAGAACAATGATTAAATATTAAAATATGAGTATCTACCTACCATAAATATGAATATATTTGCGCCATTGGTGAGAGTTTTTGAATAAGAAATTTGGAATCTTTTTTCAACTTCAACGGTATACTATGCTTATAAAATTATATGACCACGGAATAGTAGGTACCTAATAATAATATTAAGTTTATTGTCGAATACACACGATGATACAGCAAAATTTAAAAGAATATACAGTTTATGACAGTTAAAAGCACAGTTTGTGACGACTGACGAGTGCACCAAGTTCAATACAACATTTTATTTTAGTACCATGTCATATTATCTTATCGATCATAATCGATTTTCGTATAGTTAGGTAGATACTTAGGTACATTAATTGATCATTGAATTTGAATTTAACACATTTACACATCCTGCATATATTATTAGAGTAATAGAGTAAAATTATGGTGATTTACACCTTACACAACGATGAGATACACGTCACGACGCCTAACAGTGCAGCAGAAGCGAGTTCTTCGTTTTTTCTATGTACGTTCAGAATTTCATCAAACAGAATTTATTATAATTTTCGTGTAAAAAACTGGAACTTACATATTTTAATTGAAATACTATAGACGGATATCCGCAGATGCAGATGTCTACTATATTGAGTATAATATTATAGTTGTATAATGTTGTCTTGAGACCGTGCACGACTTTATTCACCGGAAAGACATTAAGACTTAAGAGAACAGTGTCCAATGAGTGGGCGATACAAAATGTGGGCACCTTTGTGAAATATTAACGTGGTAGATACTTATCTATAGTCCCTACCGACGAGTTTTACCGACGCATTATTTATATCCATTATTTATCGATAAATTATACCTTTTCGCTTTAGACCGAGGTAAAAACTTATGGTCTAGTACTCTAGTTCATACAATTTTATCCGATTTCTAACGGTAACTAACTTCGGGTTCACGACAATTGTGTTAGTTTATTCATTCATACATAATATATACATGGGATATGGGTACTTATAATATGTTTATTTTATATGTTCGATCGCGGTCAGTCTCACACAATAGCCTACCCAATGCTTGAAGGGTAAGGACATGCCTATCGAATTATCTTTTTTTTTTTTAAATCATAAAAATTCTAAAAGAAAATCAAAAATAATTAGAGATTATGCTTATAACGGTAAGAGAAGGGCATCACTGCAGGTATGTCACTGGTAGCAGTGAAGTTTGATGTTTAGATTTAGAGTGATGGTAAAACCATCGTAACGTTTCAGCCGTAAGTATAGGTACGTATACTAGCTTCCTACCATATTTTATATACGGTCGACCTTCAATAATTCAAAACCTTTGGTAATCCGAAGTAAATGCTCCCTTGAAAATCACACGGTGATTCAAATAAAAACAATACTTTTAAGTACACTCGCTAATTCGAAATTAAATTTTGGAAAAACTAGATACTAACAACTGACAATTCGAAGTATCATCGCTCGGTAATTTAAAATATATTCAACAAATTTAAAAGAACGTGAAAAAAATGAAACTAAATTCGATGAAGCAGAAAACTATTACAGATTTCTTCAAAAATAATCTTTTGTTGTAATTATTTAATTTACATACTATAATTATTAGGTATATAATTTAATTTACAAATATGATATGTACCACCTGATTTTCTGAAATAATTAATAGTTATGTAGGTACAAAACTAAAAAATTCTTAATTCTCTGCAGTAAATTGTAATTTTATTTTTGCTCCCTGGTTACTTTGAGTTCAAACATTCGAACTCTAGGTAATTCGAAGTTTTTCAACAGTCCCGTCAACTTCGAATCATCGAGAGTCGACTATATCGCATACGTAATAACTCTAAAACAATATTATACATTTACACTTATATTATATATCATAGGATACATCTATGTGACTATGTATTATGTACATAATATGCAATTATGTATGTAGCCGCCGGTTACACTCAACTTCGATAATTATATTATGTACGTGCACGACACAATAAATATATTATTATGAAACATTTTGCTTAGGGATACCCATGGGTTAGTGTACCAGCTGTGTGCTATGTGAATTTAATGCAAAGTTGCAAGCTTGAAGCTACCTAGTCAAAACGCACTATAACTAGTATTATAATATATAATGCTTGGTATTTGAATATGCGTTATTTGGTAAAAAGGTAAAATTATATAATGTACCTAGTATGTATGACTAAAAATTGAACCTTATTGTTATTTATGGGTAAGTAGGTATAGGTTAGGTTAGGTTAGATATGCACCATATACATATTGCATAATACGTATAAAATCATAATGATATTCCGGTTAGGTTAGCCTAACCTAACCTAACTCCTACAATGCAATTTAATTTCCGATAAGTGCACGAGACACGATAACGATTATCTGTGTATTATCGTTTAGAATTCTTGATAGGAACCTAATATACTTTTTACCATAGATTTATCATACAGGTACCTCCATAACGAGAAAAAAAAATCATACATAAATAATGAGTTCTGAAATTTTAAGTGGAATCATTGTGCAATTATTCAGACACCGATTGTTTTAATATTTGGTAATTTTCTACTAATTATTTCTTAGTAGATTTTTTTTCTTGAACTAGCTTAAAATATATTTTTTTTAATTTTTCAAGTCATTTTTAGTGTTTAATTTTCTAAGAATTTATCACGTTCTCGATCGTCATTCTGATTATGCACGTCAGGAAAGTTATTGTTGTAGAAAGACAAGCGCAATAACTATTTTTTATTTTTTTTTTTACAATAGATTAACAATTATAGGTACCTATACGTGAAAAAATTTTCTTTGTTTCTATTAAACGATCATCTTGTACAGGTATTCTATAAAAAAGTGATAGAGTTGTGATATTTTTTGCTATATATTATACTATTTATACTGTAGGTACTAAATACTATGTAGAGCTTGGTAAAGTCATTTTACCAGCTTTAATGAGCTAATTTATCGAGGAAACTTGCAATACTATAGGTACTTACTAATTTACTGCAATAATTATATAATAACATAATACCTATATACAGGTACCATAAGAATACATTGTTAATAATTTAAAAGAAATTTGTAGAAAACAAAATATGCTTAATATCCTTATAGTTATAATAGTTACTTTAAGAGTCTTTTTATTAAGCTTTTTTTATCAGTACTTGTCTACCTATTCGTCAAATGATCACCCAAATGAATAATATACCTACCTAATTGCGATAAAAGCCATTTTTAGGCGATCTAGAAAAATATTTGTTCTCCTCAATAAATTAATTTTACCCAGTAACCCACTCATATATAATTTATGATTTTATAGAATATAGATAATCAAACGCATCACCAGCTCAAGTATGAATTCAACGTCACTGATGCATGTGGATTATAGTATTAATTCTTACTTTTTTTTACTGCTTTAATGAATTAAAAAGAATAAAATAATGTCTAAACTTCGAGTTAGAATATTCATAGGAAATTTTCACATTATATTAGTTAAGTATATTAATATAATATTATGTATTTTATTAATTTTTCTACTATATAATTTGGTTATAAAATTCTAAAGTATAATTATAGTAGTTTTTACTTTTTTAGTCACATAAAAAATATCTTATTTAAGTGTTCTATACTAGGTAGTACTCAAACACTATTCCACAGATAAATGTTTTGCGGATAGTGATCACACAAAATTAAAAATCTATGTAAAAAAAAAGTGTGTTTTCGTATTCAAGCATAAGTCTTGATACCATTAAATTGTAATATTTTTACTGGACCAAATGGTTAATGATATCGGTAGGTATAGCTATCTAGCTATGTATAATATAGTGATTGGCGAAAGATGCAGAACGATAGTAATATTATAAATTTAAGATAATTTTTCAATAGTCACTATACAATCAATGCTATTCTATTCAGTATAAAAATGGTACACGAGTTTTATTAACGATAGAAAAAATTGTAAAAATTTGATATTATGGATGAGAGAGGAGCAGCAAATTCAAACGGTTCAAACTATGCGACATTTGGAGCACGAAATGTTTGTTTTTTACGTCCTCTGCGCTGAAATGCATACACAGTATATAGGTACATACGAGTACATCACGTATACCAATAAAAACATATCTATATACTACCATAGCTATTTATGTATTTCGTAAATTTAACAAAATGCACGACAACAGTTTTTTTCATCAACTCGTTTGAAAATGATTAGGTATGTAGTAAGTATGATATTACAGCAATTATGCTTCTGGTTACTGTTTCAGTATATTTTGCGTACCACATGGACTATGGGACATAAAACTTACTTATGCTGATGTGGTAAAAAAAAAAAATTATGACGTCCACGCGACTAACAATAATTATTAGATAAATCGAGTATTATTTAACATAATCTAATCGTGTTAAAATAATGTTGCCTTGCATTTTGAAGAAAACACTGTGACAAATTAAATAAGTATTGTATTGATTAATGCTGTACTTGTATAATTGAATAATTGTACGTTATGTAATTAGATGTATGTAAGAAAAAATTGTTCAACCAAAATAGTAAAAAATTGAATCGCTATTACTTAATTATTGTAAGAATATAATAAATAATAATATGTTTAGAACGGAGAAACATATAAAACAAAAAAATGTTAAAAAATTATGCATGAATAATTTAGAATTCTTCTTTTATAGTTTTAAGTTAAATAATATTTTTTTTAGATGTTATTTAGTCTGTACGACAATTATTGGCAATTGTGTGATTACGATAAAAAAATATGCTATTGCTATTTTCAGGAATGAAAGGTTAATGTGTACAGTAGAAAAATAAATAAGTACCAGTTTAAGAAAACAAAAAAATCAAATATTTTTATTTCTCAACTCCAATAATATTTTAAGACCAAATTTTGATGTATTAAATAAAATTGTTTGTGCAAAATATGACATACTATAATGAGTAATAAGACAATGTAAATATATTTTTATAAATAAAAATATAAAAAAATATTGTGTATCCCTAAATGGCAATAATACGTTTTGATTAAAATTATTTGTTCCCATCATACATTTTATATAGACAGTGAAATATTTTGAATCAATGATTGCAAAGAACATTAAGAATTGATATTATTTTTTTTTGGTTTTTCATATACAATATATTTTTTTGTATATAAATAAGTGTTAATCGAGTTTGATATAATTTGTAATTTCACGTTTTGGATTGTAACCTCGTGATTGGCATTATCGTTGTTTTAAGAGGAATTTTTGGCGGGACTATTTATTTAAATGTGCTTTTATATATTTTTAGGAATTGTAATTTAGGGTTATATTAAAATATATATAATATACATTATAGTCGTACTTAATAATTATAATACCATATTGGATACGATTCCACACAGCAATTTTAATGACACATATACTCGTATTAACAACTCATTTTTTTATGCAAACATTTTGAGCGTTAAATATATGTATACCTAATAAATAATTATTAATTTTTGAATCGTCGCATGGAAATTTTGATAAAATGTTCAATAAAATATTTTAAAATACTCTTATAAAAAGAAATACGTTTGTTATAAGCCGCGGAAAGACAAATCGATTTTATGTTAATTTCTCATTTTCAGGGTAAGATAATTATTGTACTAATTGTTTTATTATTATAAATTGACAATGTTTGAGCGTTATTTAAGATTAAATATAAATCAATGACAGATAGGTACTTAAGAATTGAACAATATTAATAATGTTTATTGTATTTACATTTTCGGTGTATAGCCAGTTGATATAATGGTATTAATATTAGGTATTCGCTTTTGAGTCAACACTGACTACATTATTATAATTAAAATCATACAAATAGGTAAGTAATAAATTGTTTTATTTTGAATAGATAGTAAAATAATAAATGCATATATCCCAATGGCCAAGTTGCCGAGGGTTATTTCTTTAATAAAAAAATAAAATAAATAAATGCATAATATAATATAAGTATTATTCATAAACATAAATATTTAATATTATAGTGTATAAATAATAAATATAATATATTGCCTATAGGTAACTAAAAGTACCTTAATTTAAAGGTTTTTAAGTAAGTAGTATTTTGGTTTTTCTAACTACTATCATAAATCGTAATACCATTATGATTCATGACTATTCCTTTATTATTTAGGAACTTTGTCATTGGCAAATAGAAGACTTAACGTTAACGTTAACCTAGAGTTTTTCGAAATCTGATGTTGATGCTCACTCTCTCCTTTCATTGGACAACTTTAAAGTTCCTTTTCATTCCACTAGATATCGTGCCACTTACATACACTACTAAATAGGGCAGAAATAATACTTTGGATGAATCCGACAGAATGATGCGGATGGCAATCATCAATATTGATGTAATTAGGTAAAACTAGATTCCTAATAAGTAATTATTAATATTATTATTGTATTTTACTAAACTATCTAATACGTTATATTTTATATTATTTATTGTATTACCATTATTGTTATATAAATGTATGTGTTGTACTGTAATAACTATTGTAATTTATTGAAATGTCAATAAATAATAATAATAATATTATGTTGCATTTACTTTTGAGATGATGATGGTTAGAACAAACCTAACCTAATGCGTTGGCCCGTACATACGTTAAGATACCTATTGTACTTGAATTTTATACATAAATCAACCATGTAAATATAAATTATAAATTATAAAATTATATATATTATATTGATTTATTTTATTTTAGATTCTGAGAAGAGCGATGAATGCATTAATTTTACAATGATGAGCGTGTATGTGTTTTTTTATATCTTATACTAATGGCCATATTATTATAGTTAAAGTTAGAATTAAGATCAATCAAAAACACAAATTATTATCATCATTGAAAGAAAGTTCATTATTATAGTATGTAAAATTTAATATACAATTTTTTATGATTGATAAAAAAACTCAGATTTCCATTAATGTTACAGAACACAATTTATGAAACTAATAATAATTTTCAATAATTTGAAAATAGTAAATAAAATTATGAAAAATGTAGGTATATGTATAATTATTTTGACCATCCTGTATTTTTTTTACAATCAAAACTCACAGTGTCTAAATAAATAATTAGGCAGTACAACGTAGATAATGCATTTTCACATAAAGCACAATATACTATTATTTAAGAAGTCTGAATTATGGTAATTTAATTAATTACTTATAGGTAAAAATGTATTTAAAGACAAATGTGATTTAAATAAGAACTTAGCCTATAGCGTAATCATTTAGCATAATATCACAACAAAACAGAATGAAATCACAGACACTGCTTTTCTTATAAGTCATATCGAGACGAAATTAAAATGACCATTAAAGGCGCGGTCAATCAAGGAGCGGACTGCCGTATGTGACAAGTGACAGGTACCTACGCAGACCACGGCGGGCAGCGATCAGGTCGTATTATTTTACAGAGACCACGCGGGCAACCCGCATTATGTTTAAATGCCCCTTAGGCCTTAGACCCACATTTAAAAAAAGATGTTTCAAATGGCCGTATATCATTTGCGCAACGTCTGTTTACCTGTACTAAAATATCGTAGGTACATCATTTGCGCATCAACGCTAATTATCGTTTGCGCATTGCCCGCTTTACCTGAACCAAATTATCATATAATTATCAAATGCGCATCAACATGCTGAACAATAGAATTGTATAAAAAATTATTTTTTAATTGCAAATGTAATGATTTTCACAAATCATATTAACTCTTGTTAGTTGTTGTTAAATTAATTCTTAATTTGACTTACTTCGTGTTTTTATATCTCCGAATCCGTTAATTTGAGATGCGTATGTTCTCCACGTATTTCTAACACCGTTCTTCGATGTTCATCAATTTTTATTGAGGCATAACAGTTTTTTTTTTGGATACATAAATATAATTTCACAACTTTTTAATGTTTTTCATTCCGTATAAAAATAAGTTTGGATAACGATGCCAGCTTTTCCACGATTTGAATTAACAAATTTTAATTTGGCTCATTTTTAAATATAATAAAAGCAGTCAAAAATTAAAAGTCAAAATTCGGTAATACGTCTACGTCGTACGTCTCGACACTGTGTCAGTATCTCGTTTGATGTACTTTGCGATAAAAAATCGATTAGTCAACCGTACATCTTAGTTACGTTATTGTTAACTATAATGATAATCTTGACACAATGACACAATATTATCACAATACCTATTCTTTTTCTTTATCATAATATTATTATTATATATTTTAAAATATAAATATCTGTACAATATTTGAAAGTTGATGTATGAATTTTATGATCTAAGTTAGAAAACAACTAACCCTTTTGGGTATACACCTATTTTTAAAATTATATTGTTAAATTATACTGATGCGCAAATGATGTAAAACCCTTTTAAACGACTGATGCGCAAATGATATATAACCCAAAAATCGAACGATGCGCAACTGTCTTACAAAAAAGGTCAAAATTAACAATAGCGATGCACAAATGACAACCGGCGTTTCAAATTAAGCATAATATAGATTGCAGTTATAGTATTTTAGTAATTAATTATCAACTATAAGATTAGGTGTTTGAATAATTTTGAGAAACGCTACGTCAAACAATAGAAAACAAAACGTCAAATATCCAAAATGTAGGTATTAAAATGAATTATATCAAAAAAATTCAAGGAAGTAGCTTTAATGTATGTAATGGTCCGAGTAAATCTTAGCATTGAGTAGGTTACTGTGTACCTCAAGGATTGTTTTTAATTCAAATCAATGACGAACTATTAAATATGAAAAAAAATTCTGATTTCTAAGTGAAGATAGTGCGTGCCTTTATTTCTAAATCTATATTTTATAATTTATTAGTATAATTCATCGCCAGGCCCGTAGGCGGATTGCCTGTCTCAATTTTATTTAACCACGAGAAATGCCTAAGATGCCTGGTAATGCGGTAAGGTATACCTTATAAATAAATCCTCAATATTTTATACCACATACCTACTGGGACCTGTTCTGCAATCATCTGACATATTCGTGTTCCTTCAAGAGACAAGGTTGGAAAACTTATTTAACCTTTTGGAAACCACAACATTATTATAATTATACATTTATACTTATATAATTTAGACATTTATTGTTATTAAACCTTTTCTATTATTATTATGTAACACCTTCCAAAAAAAAAAAAATGTATCTTATCCCAATGGCCAAGTTGCCAAGGGTTATTTCTTTAATAAAAAAAAAAATCCTCAATACATATTAAATATAAATATTTAATGTGTTTCAATTTTAAAATCAAAATTCCGATTATGTTGACACAAAATGTGTAAGCACTGTCTTCGTTGTGAGGTGTGTACGGTGAGACTACTGTGAAACGATAATCGACTTTCATAGACACGCCGAACGGCGCGTAGAAGTTGTAGTAGAAGACACAATCTCGGCCGGTGATGTGTAAAAAATGAGCAATGCGTTCGATAATCTGATCAAACGGTTGATCCGGAAGCGACACTCGAACTGCGCAAAACGCCAGACGGTCGGACAATAGGTTGCGCGGTTCTTACTTTTTTTTCGAGGCAAAATGCAAATAAGAGTGACGTAGTGGCAGCAGCCCCGCGCCCTTAGTCAACGTCATCCAGACAAAATAACGCCATGCGGAGATACGTGACAGGTTACGTAGTTCGGTGGTAAGACGCTCATCATTCGCTTTCTATTCATTGCTCACCGATAGTATATGCAGAGCTAAAACCATATTGAGAGTATCAGTAGGGCGAATATCAGTTTCGCGGTACCACTTCTTCGATCTGCGTTTTGTTAATTTTTTTTTTTTTTATCATCATCACCGCCGCTGCTATCGGCGCATCAAACACTATTTTACCACTCGGCGGATATCGTCACTCTCGAAGCCGCGTCATTACGGCACTTTTTTGATACGTTCGTCTGCCGAAACGGTCGGCGATAATAATTTGCAGCGGTGAGATATGTCCGGTGGCCTACAACTGATTATAATATCAACATCTGTGCCAACCATGTCGTCGCATAAGCGTCGTTGTTTATTGTGTACAACTAACGTCCTGTTCATTGTTTCTTAATGTGTTTTACGTTAATTTTGTAATTTTATAACTTTATTAAGCGGACGCCACACCTGCATGTGCTCTCTCCGTCGTACAATTGCGTATAGCATAGCAAATTTTACGCTCAGCAGATCACGTTTATCTCCGTTAATTTAACAATCTAAAAAAAATACCAATTAGTGAAAATGTATACCTAAGTCGCGTACACATTGTGAACTCTTGTCCCTTAGATACTGTACTTAACAACAATAATAAATGAAAATACCTCTTGGCGAATAACACAATAATTACCAATCTTTAATATAAAATGTCTTAATCGCTTAAATGTTAGACTCTTAGATAGCTCAATATTGTATCTCCCACCCATTAATGGGCCCGTCGATAGAAACTTGGCTCTGCATGAGCCGACATTCACTCAGTCTGTTCTTATTCTATTACACACTTGTAATTCTCCTCTACGTTTCGTCCGTTTCGATCAGTCTTATAAATTGTTCTGAGCTTATAGTTTTTCAAGTCTTACCAAGTTTTTTAAAATTTCAAGTGTTTATTATTTTTACAAGTTTTAAATTAATTTATAATATGGCCGGTTCAATCGTAGGTAACGCTACCTTATACATAATATACAACGAGAAGAAGAAAGCCTTCACTTATGTGCCGCCATCACCTCCGACTGAACTTATTGAGTCGGAGGTGAGCCAAGTGTCTATCGACGGGCCCATTAATGGGTGGGAGATACAATATTGAGCTACTTATCTAAGAGTCTATAACGTTTAAGCGATTAAGACATTTTATATTAAAGATTGGTAATTATTGTGTTATTCACCAAGAGGTATTTTCATTTGTTGTTGTTAAGTACAGTATCTAAGGGACAAGAGTTCACAATGTGTACGTGACTTAGGTATATTTTCACTAATAGGTATTTTTTTAGATTGTTTATTAAACGGTAATGTTCTTTTAGGTATGATAGCATTCGCGGGAGACTGGCCCACTACTGTTAATAAGGGTTTGTATTGATTATTCAATAAACGATGGGGGCCGGAGGAGAAGTATTGGCAACATAGTTCCTTCTCCGGTCCTCGATACCATAAAAAACAAAAAAAGGTATTATAGCATTTCGTGGGAAGGTACAAATTTCATTATGTATATCAGTTATTATTTTATTAATGTGTTATTCACTAATAGATGTTTTTAATTGTTGTTGTTAAGTATAATAATATCTAAGAGACTACAGAATAAATATGTAATTGAAATTATAAAAAATATAAGTTAATAAAATATATGTTGAACGGTGGTGGGTGTGGTGGAGGTAAATATTATAATATATGAATCGATCACGTGATGATCGGGCGGGGATGTTATGGAGGGAGGTAAATATATATCGTGTACGTATGTGATCGGGCGGCGGTGATAAGATTGTAAGGATCGTTAAGATTGTAAGAATCGTAAAGATTGTAATAGGATCGTAAAGATTATAAGGATCGTTAGGATCGTAGGGATTGCCAGGAGAACTCTCCTTTTCATACTACTTATATACATTTCTTATAATATTTAAAATCGACAAATATGGAATTTTTAATTTAAAAATTAGGTCTAGCTAAGACCTAACTGAATTCCTAATCTAACACGACTGAATTGGGACTAAACTGACGCATGTCCTTATGCTAGACGTACAGGAAGCGTAGCTAATGATGATCGAACATGACCAAGACTAAGACTTCAAAGTCTTGGCCATACAGACTTAGTCTTGGCATCAGTCTATAATAATAGGTCTTGCATGTGCATGACTCTTGTTATTTTCAGTTTTCCCAAAATACCTATGTAAAAAAAACATTAAATATCTGTTTTGGTTTTTTGCTATGAACTCGATAAAAAATGAAACTAAGTCCGATATGTATATATATATAATATTTAAATAATAAATGTATTATGTATAATATTTTACTGTGTCTGAAATCTCAGCTACCTACGATATCGTGTAAACTTTGATTAACTACTAAATATCATGATTTTAATTTAAATATATATGTACTAACGAGCCGGTGGACGGTGGTCAACAACAATCAAATATAGACAATATAGTTATAGACTTATAGTGGATAATTGGTTTCCTTTTTTAAACACTATTGGATTACGACATAAAGAGTAAGAGAACACATAGTCGCGGTACACGCCTACGCAGTACACGTACAAAGGTAACGACAGACTAGTCGATTTCCGGTATGCGATATGCAATGGAACAGTAACGCACGAAGAACAGCCTACGAAGATCAGCGAAAACTGGTAAACATACATACAATACGCTGGACTCGTGATTAATTTCCGGGACGAGTAAGACGCGTGTTGCGTTGACACGTACAGACTCACAATAAAAGAATGTTTAAATCAAAATGTTTTCTTGTCCCAGTGCCCGCGACAGGTATCTTGAAGTCCCGTACAAAATAATTAGTGATAGACGGCATTCGTTCAAATGGTATTTGGTGATTGCGTGAACAGCGAGCAAATATATAAAATTGTTATGTTCCGGGCAAAGATGGGCAGCTTTCGGACAGCGCAACAGTAACGCTAATAAATAACATTAATCAATAATAATAATAATAAAAAAAAATAATAACAAATATTGTCATACGATACGGCATATAGGTAGGTAAACAGAAACAATGTCCAACTCCTAAAGGCTCAAGGTCGTACTACACGTCTACTACCACTGAACAATGCATAGTCTTCCACGTATCTGCATTCTGAGTAGCACAGTTTGAGAACCACTGTCTTGAATGATTTTCAAATTTTCAAATCATAGTTTGTGACTTCTGGAACATTTGAAATTTTTAACACTTATTGTAAAATATACCAAGTCTATAGTTATCGATAATAATTTATTAATTTATACTTTTTTGAATATTTAATGCATTTATAATAAAATAACATTATTTAATGAACAAATATATATATATATTATGATAGATCGTTGTATCTGTCTTACAAACGTAAACCATAATAAAAAATGCACTTGTGCGGGACAACTTTTCTCCCTCAGTATTTACAATAGAATTTTCGAAATTCCACAACGCATAGATAAGAACTTTATTTGTGTCATAGCGTCGTTATTTTCTTGATAACATAAATATAATTAAAGTAATCAGCTTCAAAAAATACATTTATTTTTTATTTTTCATTCAATTATTAAAAATTATTCGTTTGTGTCATTAAAAATATAACGACGCTATGACACAGATAAAGTTTTTACCTATACGTTGTGGAATTCTAATAATTCTATATTAAATACTCAGGGAGAAAAGTTGTACCACGCAAGTGCATTTTTTGCCATGTTCTACATTTGTAAGACAGATACAACGCATGCTGGTGTGATGTCCTCTTAAGTTAAATAGTATTAACTATATTGAAAATTAATATTTCACTGGTTGAAATCAAAAACGTATTACGTTTATTCTTGAACACACCTACCTGGTTATTATATTATTATACATATTATACCCTTTCCAAACTTATATATAACTTCTACCTTGTTTAAATATTTGAGTAGGTATCTACTTAAAAGAAGTTAATAATTGAATAAATTAAATAGGTATTTACATAAATTAGTAATCACTGAAAATTTACAAACTTAGATATTATATAAGCTTTTAACCTTAATTTAGAAGGAGAAACATATCTGTCAAAGCCGAACTTCAAATATTTTTACAAACTATGTATTTTTTTTAAAGTGATATATAAGTAACGTAAAATAAATTTGATGTATTCGGTATTTGTTTAAATTTTCTTATACTTACTAAAATATTGATTTAGTTGAATTCCACTACTGTAATAAAGTGACATGCATACAAATAGGAATAGGTACTACGAATAATATTGGTTTTTAAAGTAATTATGTTCTAAAAAAAGGCTTATTGAAATTATTGTTGATTTAATTAAAAATAAAAATAATCGTTATTACAAAAAATTAAGATTTAGTTTAATTAGGTGTGAATTAAATGGCCATATAGAAAAATATAAATGAATAAATAATTATTTTCCATAAGGAGAAACTTAATAATTAATGTACCAAACACTTTTAAATCGATCAATAATACAGTAAAACATTATTTTAAAAGGCTTTCAAGAAACTCTTCAAAGAACTAGCTCAGAAGAGCGGCTTATATACGGCAAGAAAAATGGTCTTATTTAGGATATTATATTAATAAAAAAAAAAAATTAAATTATTTGAAAGTTTCACTTCCAATAAAGTATAAACTATAAATAGATTAAAATTAGTCTGAATATTTTGAAAATTTCATTCTGTAAAAAAAATTATAATTCAAAACTTAAATTTCAAGTAATAGTTTATACGATTGATATTTTTTTAATTATTATTAATTATCAAAAATCGTTATTTTACGTTTGATTATTCAATTTTATCAAATTTAAACTTTGCTAAAATTTAAGGTTAAATAAATATATTTTGAAAATTATATTATTTTTTTATATTATTATATAAAATACTAATTTTAATTTTTGGTCCACGATTCTGGTACCTCAAGTTAATTATTTTTAACTACAAAAAAACAACAAAATCGATTATTACATTGTGGTATTCAGGAAATATTTTCATTTTTTTCGTACCTTATTGTTTAAAGGACGTTATACTTTTGATCCATCCCCAAAGTTCCAGCTTCATCAAATTTTCTATCAGAAATCACATTCAAAGTTAAGAGCATTTCTCTCAAAGGTTAGGTCAGGTTAAGATACGTTTTACATTGTAAAATCAATACATAAATATCTCCATCAGTAATCTTAAAGAATTAGCGGTCCTAGTCAACATGCCTTAACAATTTTTTTTCCACGTATTATTATTATAAAAACATAAAGATTTGACAACAATTTTTTTGCCTGGGCCTCATTTATTTATTGTTTTAATCTTCCGGACTCCAATAGAAATTATTTGCTCAACCCTGATCTAAAATACAATCATTATCATCAATAATACATTTTATACTTACAACAGAAATAGTCATATTATATCAGTTTGAAAATCAATGCTTGGAAGAAACCCTGCTCAACGAAATTCGTTCCAACAATTTTGTTCTATTTTCAAGAACTATAAGCGGGATCGTAGTTCTTTTTTATGCGAAGGAGCATAATGGAACTTCGTTCATTTTTTTAGAGGAACACGAAGGATTTTTTGGTTCCTTTTTTTCATATTCTTTAATATAGGAAATTCAAATAATTTTTATTATTTTTTTTTTAGAAATTTAGACAATATATTTATATTCTACGACAATATTCACTCAAGACAGTGACTAATGGTCTCATTGGTCTTAAATTGTAGACTAAAAAAATAAAACAATAACAAAATAAAATAACTACCTTATTAAACATTTATTGCTACAAATTATATAAATACAGTTTTAAAATTACCAAGGGATAAAAGATGTTATTTATTTAGGAACGACGAAAGGAACTAGTTCCTTTCACTGTGACAGTAATTAAGCACTATTAAAAATGTATCATGGTTCATATATTTAAACACCATGTTGCATCATATTATATTATTAATAGTAAAGTAACATTAAAGCGATACTATTTGTAATATACATTAATAAAACAAATAGAGATAATTAAGCCTTTAAAACGTATTCCAACGGCTCCTTGATTAATTCAAAACAACCGTTTCCTATTTTATAAACTATAGATCCATTTGTCAGTTATCTGTTCACTATTCTAACTTAGTAATGTGGATACTATCGTGTATGACATGTTCATCACCTGAAATATTTTAGAACAATATATTATAATAATTACGATAACAATATGTACATAACAGTTTAACATATTGTATTGAAATCAGAAACCAAAAACATGTAGATAGTGCAGGTTAATTTTTTAATTATTAATTATAAATTTTTTCTAGGTAAAGTAAAAAGATCATTCAATAGTTCAATAATTTTATATCAGTTGAATTTCACAGTCGAAATAAGTTTATAATTATAACTTAATTATAACCTAACTTTTATAAGACCAAGTATAGTATATAATTTAGGGCACAATACGATTGCTCTCGGTCCATATCAGCGGTACCTTTACAAGCGTACGATTGCGCGCGCTATATTATTTTAACTTTTAAGCAACGTTGCCAAATATATAGGTCCATGGTAAATCCATACCATACTATAGTATAGATTATAGTAGATTATTTACTACTTATTTACCTTACCAAATTATTGACCATTTCCAAAGGTATAATCAAACCAATATCGAAGGAAGAATTAAGGAAAACTGAAAATCTGGAAATTGAACACAACAATAATTATAATATAAATAATAAAAAACCAGAAAATTTACTCAAGTATTTGGCCATAGTTTGAAATAGGTATTGGGAGTTTAAAATTTAATTTCAATATTGATGTAGGAGTATTATATTTTTTAAATTATTAAATTTTTTATTTTGTATTATTTACGTAAATTTCATGATATTTTTTTAATAACAAAATTTTCTTAATATTATATTAATTTTAAATTACATTTTTATTTAAATATTAAAAATAATAATAAATTTGTCAACGTCGCACCCAATTTCACGCGCAATCGTACGCTTTTGAGTAATTTAAATTTTGTCTCTTGTTATTCTGGCGGCTACACACGAATTGCGTCCCGAAATAAAAAATTTGATAAGCGGGTACACGAATTGCGTCCGGCATTATTTAATTTACTGCATGAATTGCGTCCGGTTTTGTTTGAACGATTGCATGAACGATAAACGTACTGTAAAGCCTATAATAATTTTAGTTCAATTTCGATCGTGTTGTTGGTGTAAACGTTTGTGTAACCTTTATTATCTGTTAAATAAAACTTAAACTCTAAAAACACTATAAAATTACTTCGGTGATTTTAAGCGAAAAAAATAAAACATTATTTAATATTGATGGATACAAATTTCGGTATCATATAATATTAAAAAATGATGTTCAACGTTGGAGCTGCTGTAATAAGACGTGTAAGTCATACATTAAAACATTAAATTAAATAATGAAAATGAGATTATCGAACGTGCAAATGATCATAATCATATTAGAGATTCTATTGAAGTATTTAATAGACAACAGTTAAGTAATAATTTAAAGCGAAAGGCTGTAGAAGAACTTTATGATAAACCATCAAAACTTATTCATGGAGCTTTATCAAAAGACATTCCAACATTGACAACTTATGAATTAACCTTGATTCGTAATAATATACACCACGCTCGGTCATCGACAATTCCAAAACTTCCAGATAACTTACCTGATTTACAAAATATTTTATTGAAAGAAAATATTCAGACTAACAGAGATGAAAACTTTTTATTAGTGAATGACAACGAAAATAATATAATAATTTTTTCAACAATTACTAATTTAAATTTTTTAAGTGAAGTTGATACAATATTTGTGGATGGAACTTTTAAATGTTGCCCAAAACTGTTTACACAATTTTTTACAGTCCATGGCTTGAAAAATAATAATTATATACCACTAGTATTTCTTTTACATCCTAATAAAAATATAGATACTTATATAAAAGCATTTTCACATCTCAAATCTGAGTTTCTAAAAATTAATATCAATTTTTCACATAAAATAATATTTACCGATAGTATTTGGTATCGACAGTCCTAAGTCTGTATGAAATGAGAAGGAAAATAATGTTTTTACGTTGGGACGCAATTCGGGTAGTTGTTAAATATGGTTGGGACGCAATTCGTGTAGTCGTTAAATATCTTTGGGACGCAATTCATGCGGAAAAGGGATTTCGGGACGCAATTCATGTGCAGCGATTCTGGCACTGCGCGCAATCATAATAATCGTATACCTAAAAAGATAAGACGCGCGCAATCGTACTTCGCCGATAATTTAAAGTGTAACATTTTCTTTTTTTTGACCACAACTATTTGACATACATTTGTTCATTAGTGAGCTATTTTAGCAATTAAAATGAATGATCGATTACTAAAAAAATTTTTTTTGTTCATTTAAAACGATACAGATAGCTACTTAAGACGTAAAAATGTAATTATTATAAACAGTTAACAGAAAATGGTGACAATATTCTATTAATACGTTTAGATAGTGTAGTAAGTTTACACATAGGTAAATTGAATGGTTCAGTTTGGAGTAGGCAGTACACTAACAACATACTATGGCTATTGGCTTTACTATTAGTATTTTATGTATAGGTACCTATTACTTAGGTACTTAGGTGTATGCAGAAAGATGCAAGTAGCAACGTGCAAATTATTATATCAGTATATGAATAAAAAAACAAGATGTATTAAAACGTGCAATGTGCAATGATAATTGCGATGTGCATACAAAACGTATAAATAAAATAAACATCTGAAATATATTTAATTCATACCCGGGAGAACATTTCTAGGTTCACTATCGAATTTGGTGACAATTTCATCACTTTCTTATGAGCAGAGTTCATGGACATGGCCAATAACACAGTCTTTTTAAATTTTAAGTCCTTGTTCGTCCAATCACAGCTATACAACCCAAAATTCACCGTGGATCTCTAGACAGTAAGCAAATTTACAATATAATAGTATATAAAATAAAACTCACAACATAAATGTAGTTTTTTTTACCCCGTCTTCTATGTGGTTGAATCCGTAACAAAAAATATACAGTTCAATGAGGAGCGAAGCGAGTCCGCAGACGAATTTCAAAATTGTCGGAGATACAATAGAATCGCCATTGAGATACGCCTATGGACAAAAAAATTTAATTCGAAATATGTTTTTGAAATTGCATTTATATTATTAACTTTGTCGTTTATAAATTACAATCAAAACTTACTATTGAGATGAGAAATATCAATGTGATTACGGAGTACGAACCATCAGTAATTTGAAGCAGGACTGTAGATCGGACGACATCGAAAAATATTTCATACTTCCTATTATTAGTATTATAGTACAGGGAAATATATTATAATTAATTATTTTATATAAAAAAAGGGTTTTTGCCTATTCTTAAGCACATGTTTTTTAAACTATGACATTTTATTGATTTTAATATGGTTTAGAAGTTTTGTTGGAATACCTACCAATTAAACATAAAAATCAATCGGTTTTTGGCAGTTTAATTTGAATATACAATAATATGTTTAACCATATAAAAACATTTGCCATTGTTAACAAATATTTTAGTTTACATTGAAATGAATCATTAATAATAATTTTATACTTACTCGACTATCTTTTGATTATCCTTAATGTGGGTAATCAAGTCGTCATAATGGTTCGGAAATTTTATTGATACGTCGTTTTTAATGTCTGCAACACAGGAAAAGCGCATATTATAATATTATTACATAATATAGCATTAACACGGTATGCCTATTTGTATAATTTGTAAGCTAGAAAAAATAGGATGGCTTAGAGGCGATTTGTCATCTCCGAAAACGAATAATTGAGTAGTTCAAGTCACAGTAAACATGTGACTTGAAAATAATTTATGATATTTAGCACAGTCATTGCATATCGCTGCAGCGCAACTCGTCAACATTTTTTTTTATCAAAACACGTTTTCTACGCTTCATCATAAGTACAAGGTACTAGACAACTTATTTATACAAATTTTATTATGATGGAGCGAAATGTAATGTTAATTAAATTATTATTTTTAATTTTAGACTTGGACTAACACTTATCATACATTTATTTTTTCATCATCACATACGTATGTTCTAGTCCCCAAGTTTGTGGGACAGGACGCTTATTAGAACATTATAGTCCCGCGACTATTATAAATATAATAGTCGCTTTTTAGTCCCGTTATCTTTATGTTATTTTATTTTACTACCTATAGTCTATATGTTGAATGAAAGTTTACCTGTACAAGAAAATGTAATATTGTATATCGAAATATTGAATAAACCAAGGATAGTAAAACAGATTTTGTATGACGAGTACCGATGAACAATACATTTTCCGTGTCTGAAAACGCACGAATCGAATCGTATATTTACACATCCAATATTACATTATATTGCAAGCTTACCTAACAACAAAATTATTAATGTCTCTAAAATAATTTTAAATATAAACAAAAATTACTAAAAAAAAGTTTGGGAATAGGTTTTAGAGTTGAGCTGAGTTTTCTTTTCTCCTTATAAACAATATGATCATCTTATAGCCAAATTATTACCACATTATATTGGTATAGGTACGGTAAATGTCAGAAACACTCACCCGAATCTGGACTACGACGGTGACCGAACGGTTGGACGGTGAGTGGGTGCAGTCCACGGCCGACTTTCTCGTAGCCAAAGCTCATAGTGCGGAACAAGGCGTTAAACACGAAACACATGGTGACCAGGTAACAGTCGAACGACGACCAACAGAACACATTGACGGTGAGTATGAACGACTCGACGACGTACACGACCGCCCAGACGATTGGTTTGTCGTCGTACTCGGATGCTAAGAACCACGGTATGATCAACCACACGACCAGCGTGACGAAGCTGAGCCCGACGAACGTGCGGAGTATGTTGGACAGCCTGATCCGGCACTGATGCATCAGGGACGGGTCACGGTTACCGCAATCGGTGAAAGCATACCGGGCAGCCTCCAACGTTAAGCATATTCTGTCAGCGTGGGCCGCTAACGTGTAGCCCTTGAACAGACACATGAACCCATAAACGACCAGCACGGCCATGTTGGCGAGCATCGGGATGTCGTGCCTGGCCAGGTACAGCCGGTACACCTGCATCGACTGCAGCGCGAGCGTCAGGCCCATGATCGCCTTCACGGCCATCCGGCACAGGCCGCTGTTCAGGCCGCATTCGACCGGATGAATCAGCTGGTATAAGCCGATCGACTTGAACAGATTCACGTCCATGGTCGTGCCGCCGTCATCGCAGTCGTAGTCTCTATCATTATTCGACATCTTCCGATTTATGGACGTCTCATCATCGTCGCTTTCGTCAGTTGATGCTACCGATGAGGCTATTTTCGAACGTCTCCTGAGGACAGGTGAGAATCGTCATCGTGTACCTAAGTATGGCGTTATGGTTTCTCGAAAATCCATCTCAAATCGTGATGAAGAAATATAAAGAGCCATTCCGGGGTATAATGGTAATTAAAAAGATTTCCTGGATATAATAGGTTAAGTACTAGGAATATTGGATGATTTGGATATTGTGCTAAATTTAAAATAGGTAAATGATAATTCATTGTATTCAAACGATAAACAATTCTGAGTGGAGATATACTGTTTATTGGTGTTTATTTCATAAAGGATATTTTATAACATATTTATAGGCATAAAATAATTTACTAATTAAGTAGCCTATTTTTCTATAAGTATATTAATGGCCACGTGATTTTCTAACTAAATTGGCCACGTGATTTTCTAACTAAATAAATCAAAAATTATTATAAATACACTTATTATGTATAAGTACAATAAAAATTTAATTTAACCAAAGTTCATATTGGAAGTAGTGTCAATGGACTCTCCCTTCCCTCAAGCCGTCCAGACTGGTTACCAGTCACTGGTAAAAATGTTATCTAAATTACTTATTGTATTATGTTATACAGATTGTATATTTTTTTTCTACTTTAATAAAAAAAAAAAAAAAGTATATTAAGTGATTAACTTGCAACTTATTTAAAGTTATTTTAAGTCAATGTTCGCTGTATATCGTTAAGTATAGTTTCAAGGTATAAATAACTTGAAACTAATCTAAACGATTTTGAGAATGTCATTGTGTAAAGAATATAATAATATACTATATATTATGATGATTACGAGATTCTAGTCAACGATTATTTGAATATTACGAAAAAATAACGATATTCAATACACCGATTCGGGGCAAATCGTTATTTTTTTGTATACTATTTTGTAAAAATTTGTACCTCAAACGCTTCTGAAAATGTACATAGAATAGATACTGTATTATAGAGTATAATTCACAGAGGTCGCTAAATACTATAATGGTTTCAACTAAATGTTGCAAATGGAATTTTGATTTGTCAATTTGAAGAACCTAAGTGAAAAACAAAACTTACATTATAATTTCCACCGTCTAAATGTGTCTTGCACTAGTTTATAGTCTCAACTGCGTATTTGTCCACTGAAAGAACTTTACGAGAATGATAATAATAGTGTGCGCACGATACGCAGCACAACAATTTATTATTGACTGCAAACATAACCCTCTCTGTCCTTATGTTACTATAATCATATGGCACTTATGAAATTATTTTATTGCATTATAGTCCAGTGTGCAGTACTGCAGGGCGTAAATAATAAAACATAAGCAGGTAATATACATTTTAAAAATATATGTAAAACATTCGGTTCTAAGCTATTATACAGGGTGATTCGCCAATCATGATCAGTCGCGACTTCTGTAGTATAATTAATATAGATACAAGATAAAAAATAGCATATTTTTATATTTTTGCATGTCCATTTTTAAGCATTATTATTGTCCTTAGTATGAACAATTTAATAACTGATAATTTACTGGTTCAAATTTTAAATAAAGTGTATAAAGTTTTATCCATTAAATAATTAACGGTAAAAGGGCGTGGGGGTTCTTATTTGAAAAATAATAGTATAAATTGATCGTCACATTTGACACTCTATAATCTCTAGACGTGTCAAGAATTTGAAACTATAATCTGAAGGTAGTAAGTACATTTATATTTAGAAATTTCAAAAACTATAATTTTATTAAGACTGTTATTAAAGCAAAAATAGAGGTGAGCATGCTTGGTGAATCACCTTGTATATTGTGATTTATGTATTTATTTATTTACTCTGAATGCATATTATTATTATTATTATGCACTCAGCGTATTGTATGTAGTAAGCAGGTACAGTTATTATTTTATTAATATTATATACTTAGATTTTATTTTTGATCCCTGGGACAATTTTAATATTTAATAGTTTTTTCAACACGCAATCTTTATTTTGTAAAACACAATTTACTTACCATGACATTAAGTTGTAATACTATATTATAATGTATGCATGTGTGTATATTAGGTAGTGATTTGCTTATTACTTTTATTTATTGTATTCGACGCATACGATGGTTTATGTTTATATAATTATTGCCATGCTTTTGATCGTTGTATTATATTAACAAATAACAACAATATATACATACTAAAACTGAATAACATTTTGTTTAATAATAAATATGAATAGCCAATAGTGATAATAATAAATTATTACCCAAATTAAATTGATACCACATTAGTGGATCTATGTATAATTCTTGACCATTTCCAAATAAATATGAGACACCACTAGTGGTGTATAATTAGGATTAGGAGGGAAAGGACATGACACCTCCCCATAGGCTGTATTTCTGTCAAATATGACAGTATAGAAAAGAAATATCGAGCATTTATAAAAAAAAATTCTAGAAGAATGATAGTTTTAGATTTAGATACAGTAAAAATATAGATAAAAATTTAAACAAATGTTTTTTTATTTAGTTTGAATAGGATATATTGAATATATACCCGGTCTTTTTATAGGTATAAAAGCTATTACTATACCTAGTATAAGCAATAAAAATTGTAGTTTATTTTAATGAAATTTTTTTTGCAAAGTTTTTTTATTCTCTTTTCCTTTTCAGGAATCTTGGTTTTGCCGCAAAACTCGATTGAAATGTCTCATTCGGACTAGATCCAGAAGACAATATCAAAACGTTAGTTTTTATTTTAATACCTAATCAATATCAAAATTGTAATAATTAAGATCAATAAAAAAAATTATTATCATCACTAAGAAATAACTGTTCAACATCATGTATAGGTAACAATTTTACAAGCTTAATAACAAACTTTAGATTTTTACTATGTTGTACTGAATGCATTATTATATTCCAAAACTAATACAATTTTTCAATAGTACGGAAATAAGTAATAAGTAAAACTATGAAAAGCTTATAATCATTTTGATCATTGTGTACATTTTGTTCAAGCATTAACTAAAAATGTAATCTAAGCGTTTAAAATTATTTAAGTTTCTTAATTTTTAATTGAACCAATAAATATAAATATAATATTCAATTCATTGTTTGATAATTTGTGTTCTTTACTAAGTTTTTTAAGATCTTGAATTTAGTAATACGGAAACTATTGAGTATGACATATTCATTACCTGAAAATTATCACAATTATAATATTATGTTTAATAACTATTGCAGTTAAATTCTAATGAAAAATGAATGAATTTCTATTAATTCTATTTTTTTATTTATGTATCATACAAATGTGATATTAAAATATTATATACATATATGAATATCAGAATATACTTATATATGTGTATTGTGTAATGTAAATACCAATATGGAAATACATACTATTAAAATAAAAAATATTAAAAACTAACCCTAGCAAACATTTCCAGGCCGACGGCGGAATTAGGTGAAACTTTCATCGCTCGTTTATGTGAGGTATTCATCTTCATAGCCAACAACATAGTTTTTTTAAATGACAAATCCATTTCAGTCCAATTGCTATTATACAACCCAAGATTCACAACAGATTTCTATGGCAGCACACAATTAAAGAGATATTAATATACATCATAATTGTTGGTAAAAGAAAATGAAATTGTCTTACCGCAGTTTCAATATGGTTGAATCCATAACAAAAAATAAAGAGTTCAATAGTAAGTGATATCAATCCACAAACGAATTTTAAGAACGGTGCTGATAAAATTGGAACACCCATGAGATACATCTAAATTGTAAAAAATTGAAGTAAAATATATTATCTTTTTTTGCATTCACAATTACTGACAATGTGTTAATAAATAATAGGGCATTCCGTACATAATCTATTTTCTGGTAAAATATTATTTACAAATATTTATAAAATATATTATACATTAATCATAATAATTTCGTTAATTGTTGGTAAAATATTAATTTAAAGATAAGTGTGTAAGTTTAATATTAACATCTTTGTATATAATTCAGTAGTTCTTATTTTAGTTCTCTTCTAACCTAACCTAGCCTTTCTTGTAACGGAACAGAACCAATTACAGCCCTAAAAAGTCTCTATGTTATAATTCAGTCTGTGTGGCGTAATCAAAACAATCATTAAAAAACAATTTAAGATTAAATTACTGTTCAAATAAAAATCGTAGATAGCAGAATTATGGATTATTACTGTAGTAATCATAATAATCATATAATCTACAGTAAACTATCGATAACTCATCTCACGGGTATGAAAAATAATGATTTTTGTAATTTTCGAGTTATATGTTTAAAATATAATTTAAGGAGGCGGCAAAAACAAAAAATTGAGTTTTCAAAATTTGACTACATTTTGTATACTAGGACCTACTACAATGGTTTTCAACCAATTTGCTGGTATTACTGCTGTAATATTTGTGTCACCAAAAAATTGTTTATAACTATAATTGTACGTGTGCAATGTACATATGATCATTTTAAGCTTAAAACCTTTTTAAAGGATCTAAATATTACGGTATCGTCGTAAACACTTACCAGTGCGGTGAGGAATATTAACGATATCACTGAATATGAACCGTTGGCGATCTGGACTAAGACAACGGGTCGGACGACTTCAAAAAATACGTCAAACTTCCTAAAAGTATAAAAATGTAAATACATGCAGAGAAGTAGCTGATGTATAGAAATTAGGTTTAGACTTTAGAGTATACTTCGTCATTAAGTAAGTTATCATAAAAATGGTTTAATTTGAACTCAATGATAAACCATTGCATACGAAAAATTATACGGCGATGGGGTGCCTAAAATATTTTATATTAATTGTGGCGATCTATTCTTTTATCGATAACACAATAGGAACATCTAATTTTTATCAAATAAGTAATTCGTAAATATTTTCATTTTCAATTAAATATTACAACTGCTGTATATTATAATTTATAAATTCAATACAGGCGTAGGTGCTTTAGATAGGTTCCATGGAGTAAATACTTATAATTATTGCAATATTTTTGTACTTCTATATGCTCACTTGATCAATTTTTGATTATCCTGTATGTGACTGATCAAATCATCGTAGTGATTTGATTCCACATCATCAAATTTGATCCGACGAACATCTGTGTATTTTAATTTGAAAATAGTTACGATCAGAAATATATTATATTTTATTAGGACAACGACGGCTGTAGAATATAACATCAAGTACTGAATACTGATTAATATTATAGGTAGATATTTGTAAGCCACTTATATTTTACACGATATTATATTGTATACTATATGTTATGTAACTCTCTACCACCATCACAAGCATTGCACTTAAAGGAGGTAGATACTTTATTGTAAACATTTTTAATAATATGTAAATCATCTTATTTACAATAGGAAAAAAAAATACTATTGTATACTGTGAACTGAAATGTCAATACATTGTTCAATAATAATCATAAAAACTATAAATTATGTGATTTACCTTAAAATACAATATAACTTACAACAACGAATTCAGAGACTTAAACAATGCCAAACAGCACTTTTTATAAGTTACCTCCCTCGTTACCTGTGCGGGACGTGATGTCCGATGACGTTGACTCGGCGCGACCACTGCCGAGCTTACCATAACCGGCCGACATTGTGTGGAACTGAGCATTGAGCACGAAACACATGGTAACTAGGTAGCAGTCGAACTGCGACCATATGAACACGTTGACGATGCACACGTACACCTCGATGACGTAGATGAGCGCCCAGACGGGACGAGAGTTGTACACGGCCAACGGGACGGGGAACTGCATGTTGTGGATGGTGGTGCGGTACCGGGTGACGGTGCCGTCCAGGTTGACGACGCCCGTGTACTCGTCAACGAAAAAAGGCAGCACGATCCACACGATCAGCGTGCCGTAGCTAAGCGCCACGAACGTACGGAGAAACGCGGACAGCGTGGCCCGGCACCGGCGCAGCTCGGACGGGTCATGGCGCCCGCATCCGGTATACGCGTATTCGGCCGCGTCCAGCACCGACCACAGACGGTCAGCGTTGGTCAACAGCACGTAACCCTTAAACGCGCACATTATGCCGTATATGATGACGGCGGCCATGTACGCGAACCGCTGAAAGTCGTTGAGCGCGTAGTACAGACAGGGCACCTGGAACAAGTGCAACGCGAACGACAGGCCAAGCGCCGTCATCAGCGCGCGCCTGAACAGGACGCTGTAACCTCCGCGGTCGGCCGGGCATAGCAACTGGAACAGCCCGATGCATTTGAACAGCATCACGTCCACTGCTGTCGCTGACGATGACCCCATGACGAACAGGTGACACGGCTTGTCTGTGTTATGCACTTTATATCTGAATTACTCGTGACGTTGACCTCGGCTGCAGTTTTGAAAGAAATTGTACTGCCACCTATTTAATTTGTTAAATTCGATTTATGTGTTAAATAATAGTTATTTATCTGCTAATTTTTTTTTTTTTAGATTCTGAGCGGAACGATGAATGTATTTTTAAATTACTTCGTTCTCGTTGAGTCCGTAAATAACATTTAATTTTGTATTACAGTCGAAAATCAATTGTTTCCTTTACACATAACTTGCAATCCGTTTACCCGTAAATATTATTCATTTTTTTTTATTTATATATATTGGGGATTGAGGCTTCGACAACAAGGGCCATTAGTCCGTGAAACTTTCGGGGAGGAAACTGTTGGTTTGGTACTCGTGGATGTTTTTGGAAGAATTTCGAATGGGCATCCGTAGGTTTCTGCCATGCCCAGATGGGGGGGGGGGGCGGGGCGTATTATTTTTTATGTATTAACACAATCTGATGTTTTACATTTTTTAATTTTATATAATATAATTTATTATACACTGATTTTAATAGTAATAATACAACTAGACTACTTCTGTATTACTATATTATAATCTGCAATCAAATATATTATAATATAATATACCATACCTATACAAAGTACAAAGGCATCATTTAGTGTAAAGTCATGGAGTAGCAACAGAGGAAACCCAGATGGGAAGACCTAATGAGCTTTAAACCAACCCCCATCCACATTGACCATGTGAAATCTAAAAAAAAAACATTTGAACATTAAACTAACTATAATCAATAAATTAGTCATTTCCATTTTTTCTGTTGTACAACTAGATTTTTTAAATAGTAGTAATATAAAAATATTATGCTTTTAAAGAAGAAAAAAATTAGAAAATTGTATTTTTTTCATAACTTTATCGTACTTCGTACTGGTCCGTATGGTAGCAAAACTATTAATTTCTACTCCAATAAAAATGGTAGGGTAGCAATTGCTACTCCTCACTCATTCCGTAAGGATGCCTATCATCTGTCCATCGTATTTTTTTTACTTCTGGCATAAAAATCACAGTTGTTTTTTTGCATAAAAACCTCGACCATAGTTTCACTTTGTCTTTCGTGTATAAAGATATTACTTAATTTTACATTTATATAAAATAGCTTTATTACCCTAAAAACAGAATATTATAATACAATATAATACTATACTATAGTCAATCATAATAATACATTTTTTATCTGTAATAAATGGCCTATGTGTAAATAATAAAATATTCAATTTTCGTGAGCCGAAATAAATTGCATGTGTGAGCCACCCTATAGCAAACCCTATATGGGTTGAAAACCGATGTATAAATTATGTCCGAGTCCTTAAGAATCTGTTGATAATACTTTTATTGAAAACTGTCCAATAACTTTTGAACCTATTGAGGATGAAAAAACAAACAATCAGCCATATATATTTATTTATTAGAAAATTATACATAGGTAACATAGTACATAAATAAGAAATGCTCATGTCTTATCTTATGTGTATTATGTTTATAATTATTATTGTACGACTTATACAGTTCTGTAATTTTATCTTTATTTTTTAATGATTGTCCTCGATAAAAATGTATCCACTTACCTAAACACTCACCCAAACGATGTTCAGTATCAAGGACAAGCGTAAGTACTATAAAAATATATTATATACACTTTTATTAATAGCACGATTTTTTTTCGCGTAGTTGTAATATTTACTAAAACTTGTTTTATGCATTTCTACAAATTTACAATTCCAATCGTATGCCTGACAAATATACTTTCATTTACTTTAGGTCACGCAAAGGTATACACTTAGAATTATTTACTCATCATAGAGATATAGCGGTAGAGACGAAGAAGACAATGATGGAGCTTATTATAGCTTATAGGTAACATGTATAATAATATAATACGAGTAGGTACATAGCCTAGGAATAAAAATGTTTAATAAATTCGTTTATATCATAAAATTAAAATCTTATATTAAAATATAGTGTGTATAATATGATTATTGATCATGTAAATTTACCTTAGAACAAAAAAATTCTGTTGTTGAGTCATTGATTGAGAACTTCTAATGACCACTGTGTGAGCAACGATAACCGACTGACGGTTAAGAATTGTCATTGTATACAATCATAATAAATATACAGAAAATTAGTTTTTGAAATATTACATGACCTATTATTAAACAAAATTAACTATTTATACAAACTTAAAGTTTGAGTAAGAGGAGAGGACTGAGGAGTGGACTGGTAGAGAACATCACATGAACTTTTATTCTACTGTGCCCGTATTATTACTCCAGTTCTCTAGATTATTAAAACCGCTGTTTATAAATTATTTAATATAAATTATTGGTTTAGCATTAAGTTTTTTTTTATTCATAATATTAAATTAAATTTTTTTCATTATAGTACTAAAAACATTGTTATAAAATAAAATAATTTGACCTCTCATTATACGTATATTTTACGAGGTCACCATCAAAATAAATTCATAAAAATAAAAATAATACATCAAAATACTGAACTACTATAAGTATAAAATATTTTTAGACCAATGTTTAATCAGATTTAAACTAAAATTAAAGTTTTAAATTAATAATATTATTAAACAAACGAAAATAATGAGAGTTTTATCATACCTACATACTTCATAAAATAAATAAAGAATTAATCGTCTTTTGTGCGCAGTGTGAACTTATGAATGATTGAATTACAAATTATTTATTTATTTGAACATCTTTAACAGGTAATTATTTTTAGTTTAATTTTATACAATGATTTACATAGGTCAATAATATCTCGTATCTTTAAACTATTCATCAAATATTTTTAATTTAAATATTAGTTAAATTAAAACATATAATTGACAAGGAATGTATTATGTTTGATAAACATTAGAAAATCATAAAATTTGTGTTCAAGAAGAATTTAAATACCTACTGACGCTAAAAATTCCCTTAATACCAATATTATTTTAATGTATTCTTAAATAGATAGATTTATAACAAACTGAACTAATTATTAATTACAAAACTTTTTGACTGAAATAATAAATTTATGATGTCAGATTTAGTTAAAATTTAAACAATTTGAAAAATTAAAGTATTGAACATGATATTATTGTTAGGTAAGGCCTAAAACAATTATTTAAATATAATTTCTTATTCTTATACTAGGTATAATATAATATTAGGTAGGTACTAGAACGTCTAGAACTATTAAGTTTATCGTGTATAGCGAATAAGACGTACCTATAGTTTAACACTGTGTAGTTTTTAATAAATTTACATTGAATATTTCTATATCTATAATACCCGTTTAAAAATTATTAAAATATGTAAAAGTTGATAGACAACATAATAAAGGACATAAAGAATTTAATTTAAATTTAAAAATATCATTATCATTGATGACTCATATTAACTAAATGAGCTATATATTATTATATCGTTATTTATGTACTATTACTACTACAATATGATTAAACTTTTGTATTATAATATAATAGTAGCTATGCATATTTATGAACGTTGGTATTAATATGATATGCCATGGTATCACCTCGAATAAATACAATGTTATTATAATAGGTACCCGATGGCCTGATGTTCTGTCTGATATTTCCAGAAATCAGTTTACGTATACTTATAACACGTTTTTCGACGTGAAGTGATAAATGGAATGGTACCCATACACGTATATATATAAGTGCCTTGAAGATTTGATGTTGTGGAGACAGACATTACAGAGTTCGGAATAGAAGCCCCACGCTATACCTTACCAACATGTACACTGAAGGGATAATATAATAATGTTGTTATAATACCATGGCGAATGACCATAACAATTTGAAATTAAATGCAGCAGACGTCGCTGTGCATTAAATGTAACGGATAGTGTTCACAGAAAATAAATTCGACTTTGAATACGGCCAAGCGGGTTTAATTATCATGGGTGTGTACCAGTCTGGCTATGACTTTGGACCTCTTCTGCCTAGGTGGCCAATTTGGATACCTTTGCAACGGCTGCAAGTGCATCACTGCAGGTTGCAGTTGCGATACCGGATACTGGACGGTGTTCGGGTCTCTGGTCCTTACAGTCGTCCGCTGTTGAAAATATGACAAAGGATGACTTTCAGCTTCCTCAGATTCTTGCTGCTGTTGCTGCTGTCGTTGGAGTTGATAAAGACGATGGCGGTCTCGTTGCTGTTGGTAGTCTACCTCGGCAGACGAGGACGTGATCGACGACGACGACGACTTACCCGAGTACGGTTTTGTGTGTGTCATCGTTTTCGTCTTTGGATCCATCAGCACCACGTGGTGATGGTGATGGTGCACTGTTTTGATCCGACTAGGCATGAAAATTACGATCCTGAGGACAATAATAGCCAGGTATGAACACGCTATTGATAATTATAATATAGTATCACGTTATCGCCCACGATTAGGTTATTGTTCTAAGACATTATCCTGGAATATAGGTAATTGCTTGGAATATCCGGAGAGATGATATTCAGCTTTACATTATTCTATGAAAAACGCATTTGCTTAGTGTTATAAAATGCATTGATTATTGATATTCCATGTCATAACTTCAATACTCGCTTTAAAGCAAACACACCGTGTTAGTGTCTAATCGTAGTATGTTTAGCATACCTAAGATGAATACTGTTATTTGGGAAACAATGCTCTAAATATAAGTTCGTTTAATTTGTCATTAGCTATTTTGTAAGTATGCGTTAAACAAAATATTATTATATTTTTTATATTATTAAAGATGCGCCATTGAATATCGTACTTCATGGATAGACGAATTTAGATTTTCAATAATTTTTGTTCCCGGGTATTTACTGCTCATTACAGAATTTAAACATTTTTTAACAGTAACCATGGAGGGAGTATACACATCTGCTGCAAGTTGCAATGTTACTTAATATGTAAGTATCAGTTTCAAATGTTTCAATATCGTTTGAAAGAAAAATGTAATTTCACTTTAAAGTCCTTAAACGGCTAAATCCATTATTAATTCTCATTTAATATAATATTTAACTACAGTGTAATAAGTTTTACAGATTTTTCTTATATACATATTAATATACTACCTGCATTGTATTGACATTAAATCAATTATTGTTTTAATTGATTCAAAACTTTTAAAACAATTTTTGTACACAATATTTTCTTGTAAATATCATTAATTGCCATTATTTCAACAATTAAATCAATTATTATTTTATTTAATGTAAAACTTTCTCAGCTGTCAAAACAATTTTTGCGCACGATATTTTCTTACAATGTATTATCTTTAAGACACGAGGTTTTAGAATGTATTAATAAATTATTATTGTCTTTATAAAATCAATCTTTCGTAATAAAACATACAGTGAATATTATTTTTACCCTTATCTTATTTTGAATTCATCTACTATACTAACTTGTGGGTCTCCTATACGTTTATACTTATCTTTTATTCTAGTACTATTTATATAGCAGATTCAATTTTTATTTCAGATCATAATTTTTTAACCGTTGTAAAATAAATTGTTAGATAGGTCTGAACTGTAATAATATAATTTTTAATTTACAATTCGTGTCTTGTCGTTTGTATAAAAGTGTATCAATAGATCACTTATTTGTAGAGATTTGGCACACCTGACCAACAAAGTATTATATAACCAAATGTTCATTAAACTTCTAACGTAACGTGGTCACGTGTCATTGAAATGCAATCAAGCGATTGTTGATTATTCAATCGAATAGCTTAAAATGTCTAATACACCAGAACTCGTCACACAAGAGTACATAATTCGTTTTTATTTCAATACTTGTGTCAGATTATTGAACAAAAAAATAAATAAATCAATAGCTTATAAAAAAAGAAATAGTAAACGTGGTAACCAATGTTATTCAACTAAATGTTACTGTCATAACACAGGCAATTCTCAAATTAAACACTTGTATCGAATACTTTATGACTACTATAACCATAAATTAAACTAACGTAGATATTATATTTCAAGTATTATAAATTACAGAATTTTCAATATTTTTTTCTAACGTACAAGGTTTTTAAAAAATATCTTTAGTGAACCTTAATTCATTATAGGTAAGGTACATGAAGCACCGCAATAACATTAACTACATAATATGACTTCATTATTAACTTTTAACTACAGTATTAGTCACCAGTCGTATACGATTAAGTGTACAACCGATGTGGTCTATATAAATGGTCGATTTTATTTTATTAATATTTGTTAAAAAAAAAATTATAATTATAATAATTTCTTATAATTCTTATTATCTTTTATTCAGTACTGTCTGTGGTATACTAAATGCATACATTTATAAATACTGTAAATTAATAATTATTTAGTTTTTTTTAAACTGATTAATAATTGGGTTCATTTCTGTCAGTTCTGTAAATTTTTGCACTACATAACTGTTTAAATACGAGTGCATTAAAAATACAATATAATATTACGTAAAAATATGAGTTTTAAAATTTTAAAAATGCAATAAAAGTATATAAATTTAATTTAAAATATCAAAGATTATAATGAAAAAAATATTTAATTATATCGTGTTGCGATTACGGTTATTGACATTATTGTCTTTATAAATAACATTTTATTTAAAAAATTACTTTGTTTTTAAACATTAAAAAAAATTAATACAATCAAGTAGGTTTATAATATTTTCAAAATAACATTTTAAAATTTATTTTTCTTTGAAAAATCACTGGAATTAAAATGTATCAAAAAATAAAGTAAAAATAAAAAATTCCCATAGATAAATCGCATGGGTTATAAATAATTAAAGATATATATACATATAATATGTATATATATAAATTATAAATTATGAAATATGATCAAATAATAATTCTTATAAGCAATATATTATTCAGCGTAATATGGAAAATTCATTTTGTGTACCTATTCATATTATTATGAAGAAGTTATAAACAAAAGTTGACCTATCTTTATACCTTTCGTGAAATTATAAAAAAAAATGTATTGGTCACAGCTTTAGTTATAACAAATATTTTAAAATAACGTTAAAAATATTATTAATAATTTGCCTAACGTTTACATAATTTAAATTTTTTTTTCTTTAACTTAAAATTTTTTAGTACCCGATTTATCTGGTATCGCAAATACTGTACAATTGATGTTGATTTGATTGTAGGTAGATGGAATAACCTTCCATTGAAAACACTTCAACGTGGGTTAATTTTAAAATTAAAATTATTTATTTGACAAACCTTAAATAGTTTTTTATGTATATTTCTTAAAAGGCCACAATTGTATAATATAATTTGAATTTAAAAATACTTTAAATAACCACCTTTTTTTTTTTTATTAAATAGTATTCATATTGTTATAAGTGAAAATACGAGAAAAAGTAATTCATGAACACTTTTTGGTACTGGTTAATGAATTTATTGTTGAAGCCATAATAACAAATTAAAAAATTAAATATATACATATTTTATTCATTTTATGTTATAAAAATAATTTTTTTTTATTATTGATCATATGCCTGGAAAATATGGCCATTAGCTGTTTATAGGGGGGGGGGGGGTTGGTTCGGAACACGTGTTGTATATGTGATAAGAATTTGTTGCTAAAACCCGGGTGTCATCTATCCGGGAGTTCGCAACACCGAGCGGTACATACACTCGAGCGTTTCCGAAGTCAAGCCACCATAATAATTTAAAAGTCATCAATTCTTTGAACAATTATTTAAATTACTTATTAATGATAAACTTAGGAATTAAATCAATAGATTTATTTCATTGAAAGCATCATTGATCATTAATGCACGTCAATATCTATAATAAATTAACATTGAAATAGTGAAGTCCTAAAGTTTTAACGAATTTATGATAAACGATATTATAATTTATTTTATTCATTTTTTCATTACTCATCAATATAACTATAATGAAAAATGTTTGAATTTTGTATAATAATATAAGAATAAAATTAAAAATCAGAAATAAGTATGTTATTTTAAGCATTAGTGTTCACATTTTTAATTTAGTTAAATTCAAAAAAATCCTAAGTTACCTATGTATAACTATAAAAATTGCATACCGTAAAACAGAATCCATCTCTCAACTGGGTCATAAGTAGTTGAGAATTTTAGTATATTATTATAAATTATTTTTAATACACTGTTATTAAAGTTTCGTTTATTCCGTATGATTATATAGATGATTTCCAATTAAAAGACACAATAATTATGTGTAGTTTACAGGTTTATATGAACACTTTTAAAATAAACCTATGTTATTAGTATTTGTTATAATTTAAAAATAATGATATAACAACAATATTGTGTGCAAAAATGTATTGAAATAATCATTGACACATTAATTTTTAAGTTAGACTTATGTTCAATATACCTACATTTATGTATAACAATCTAGAAGTGTATTATATTGAATATCTCATTATATTGTAATTATTAACTAATGTGAACTGTTTCAACTATGATATCTATGTGTTTTCTAAATAAATAAAGAATATAAAATAGGTACGTATCGAGTAGGCATTTACTTTATATAGGTGAATAACAGTCGAACACCAAAGATCACAGTCATAAATTTAATAATATCTTTAAATGTTTAATAATTAGTATTAAACTATTTAATATTATACAGACAACGGAAGAATTCTATTGTTAAACTTGGAGCTGTTAGTTTTTGTAACACCTTACCTTTTGTTTTCGCATTCGACCAAATGAATCAAATGTTGAACAACAATCACGATCTGCCAACATAAAAAAAAACACAGTCATAATAACACGCTGCAGTTGTACACTCTTGTGATGGAAATCACGTAAATCCAGATCCAGAAAAAATTAAAACTGTTTGTAAAATGAAAAGTAAATAAATCCCATTCGTAAACTTACGACAGCCAAAAACTGCACGGTGTCTAGACGGCGCGCCATGTTGACGTGACGACTGTTGGAGATCTATACGACTGGCCACAACACGCATTTGCCGGACTTCAAACTGTTATTTTTTAGGTAACTTATTAAAAACCACTTTGATTTGCGTTTAACCATCGCTCCCTCACCGGAGGATGTCACGGACCACTAACCGTAGAAATTTATCACCACCACCTTTTTGACTGCGATTGCTGTAGCGTACTGTCGTCGGATTTTTTTTTTAATTCATTCTTGCTCATTTCACTAGTCACACTTTATTAAATACAGTATATATGCAACGATATTTCTTTGTGTCACGTACTGCTGCAGCAGTGGCCGAATACTGGACCTGTTACGTACATGGACTTTTCAATGTAGGTACTTATATACATATAATAACATATAATTATATAGTTTCGTCACAAGTACCTATGTATTATATTTCCAAAAAAAAAAATTAAACTCAAAACTTTCTTTTCGTATGCGCATAATTGTTATTGTATTGTTAATTTTAATTGAAGATCGTAATGAATGATTTTCGAGTTTATAATTGCTATTATATTTTAATAAATATTTATTGGATTTGGCAAATTGCGCTCATACGTACATGTATTTATGTGATTTTGCGGTCATAAGGTATCATATTTTAGTTTGGAGGTCATGATGCAGATAGAACAGTGTAATATTATAATAACATCATATTGTCAAAAGTGTAAGTACGATATAGAATACACATAAATGCATGTAGTGTTGCATACAACATATCCCGTCCCCCGGTATATCCCTGCCACAAAATAAAGTATATTCGTGTATTTCTGTATAATATTGTCACAGTGTATATTCTACACATTTTCTCTGGATACGATAGTGCGATAGTGTATTAATAATGAGAAAATTGAAAACAAATACGTCTCGAATTCTCGATTGCATATTTATGCTCAATTTACAATATATTTCTATTATCATACCGGTACGATTTTGTAATTATAAAATGGATGTCTCATACGATTTTCAAGTTTTTAATCATAATTCGTGACCTACAAAATGTTTGAAACTTTTCAAAACTCTTTGTTGAGTATAATATTAATCCAATAGTTATTACTTTGTATGAATATTTAATGCATTTATGATATGCTAAAAATACAGATATAAAAAATACTTACAAGATATTTAAAATGCAATTACTTTAAATCAATAACTCAGGTTTGTCATTGCTGCATGAATACTCATCTGGTTACTATATATTTTATGTTCCACTATTTATCCTACTAAGTATTAATACTTAAACTGTATTAAAATAATATAGATATATGAATATCTGCTTAAAAAAGTTAATAATTTAATAATTTAAATATTTACGTTAAAAAATTAACCCCGGTAAATTGGAAACCTCAGATATTTTTAACTTTTAACTGTGATTTAGTAGAAGATACTTTTATTATATCGTATCAATTAGGTAATAGTAAAATAGTTTAACACATTGCTTTATATATTATAATATTATATACATATATATTTAAATATTTGTCAAAATATTTTTTTTCATTCTACCTGTCATTATAGTGTTCTTGGACAGGCTAGTTGCGGGTCCCTAACATCCGAATATAATATAAATGGGAGAGACCACTAACCATGATTAGTAAATCCCCCAGTTCATTTCCGTATATGATTATTTGACACAGTTTAATTTACTCGTAAAATTAAAATTAAAATACGTATATAAGATATATTATTGGCTATAGTAATTACATCAGAATGTAGTTTCCGTTGAAATGATCAGCTATCTGTTAAAACAACGTTCGTATTTATTTTATTTTCATTTTACAATGCTATTTAAATAACGTTACAACAAAACAATTGCTGTTTAATGTTATATAACACTGTGTATTACTATGTCTTTTGTTACATTTAACGGCATAATAGTCAGAACAGTATCGATAACAATGACCAAACCACTATGGCGATCGTTTTAGCGACATTGAAAGAAACGGGGTTGTATAATACGGACCTAGAGGATTTGATGATGACTAATACAGATCTGGAAGATACGAAGCTAAAGAATTCGGAACTGTGTATATTATATATATATATATAATAATATAATATCTAATAGGAAAAAATGTTGGCTCATATAGAAATAATAATAATAAAAAATATGACAGAATAAATTAATTGAATTTTAAAATGTAAGCAATTTAATAAATCTCAACACTCTCAGTGAAAAACTGTGTTTTTTTTTCTATATTGATATTTTTATGACGCCGTAAAAATTAAATTAAAACGGCGCAATGAGTAGGCAATTTAGAGTCATATATTGAAACGTATCTATCATTGTAAACCCAAAATAAATGAATAATGGTATTTAATATAATAATTTATTTACTTCTCATTAACAAATAATTTATAAAAATAACTTAAACCTATTTTCTATGTAAAATATAAAAACTATAATAAAAACTTAAAGCTTTATAAGTCTTATGATATGATCTAATTATTATATACAATTAGCAAATTAAACGTGGTACAAATATATAGTAAAAATCTACATTTAATAACCTTTTATATAGATTATACTAAATGAAAGTAATTTAACTACAGGGATATTTATGATACATTTGACGTAAATACACTTGATATTTAATTAAAACTGCTTCAACACAGCTTCTTAAAAGTGGTTTAATCGAAAACAATTTAAATTTAAAAAAATTTTTTCCTGCTTCTGGCCAATTTTTTTTCAAAAGAAAACCACATTTTTTGTTTTGTCGATTGATAAGCATGCGTTTTTTTTTAAGATGGCTTTATATCTAAAATAATTGAACAAATACATTTTAGGCATTTGCCTTTATTTACTAAAAATAATAGTTTATGATAGTAGGTTTAGAAGATATGGATTTTATACTGAGGTGAAAATGATATTAATACATTTTTATAAATTGTAAAATTGTAAATTTATAAAATCTCTCAAGTAATAAAACGTGCTAACAATGTTTAAATATTATCGAGTTTTATTATACTTATATAGGACAGTCATAAATATTAATAATTTAGAAGCGGCTCGTTCCAATTTCCATCAAAATTTAAAAAAAAGTCATAACAATTTATAATAGAAAAAAGGTTCTCAATATTTAAAAATAAGTTTGTTACACCCAAGAACACAAATTGCTAAAAATATATATATATATTTGAAGATATATATATAGCATTTCAAAGTTTTGTAAAATTTAAAAAACCAAAGTTAAAAAATGCATTACTAAAGGTTAATAGGAGGTATGAATCACTCGGCATATAATATTACTTTAGCAAAATAGTTAATACTTTGTGAAACAGCACAATACCCACAGATACATTGAACATTAAGTGTGACACGCCTATGAAATTGGTTGTAAATTGAAAATTATGAGGCTTTAGTAAACAAACATTTTTTAACATCAAATAAGCATGATATGTTTTACAAATAAACATAGTCAATACCTAAATTTCTAAAATTACCAACAATAGTATTTGATTAATAAAATATGCAAGTATACTATGTAGTTTATATTAAATACACACACGAGATCCGTTATCAGCGACATTCGACAAATCACATTACAAATAAACAAATAGTTTTAAAATAAATTTAAAAAAAGTCACTCCCTCAATATCTGATTGTATTCAAACTTCAAAAACAGAAATTGCTTGATAAATAAATATGAGATTGTATAGGTATGAGGTAATGATTGTTGTAATTTATTTGCTTAAGTTAAAAACACGACGTAGACTTCTGCTTAGTTCAATCACTATGTATTTTGTAATTTAGTATTGACTATTTGCACGTTTAACATAAATATATTAACATAATTCTTCCGTCACTCTTACCTATATTATAATTTTCAGCTAAACATTAAAAATAAAAACAATACATGTTAAACTAATCATTAATTCTTCAGTAAACTTGCAATAATAATACTTGTTGTTAAGTTGGAATTGACTGTAAAAAAGCCATTATATTCGTGACCTTTTAATAATAAATCATAGAACCAAGGTAAAAAATAAAAACACTTTCGCTTTACAATATATTGTAGTAGCAAAAACAAATAACTTAATAGGTATACTAACTATATTATATTATTCATCTTTGCTAATTGCTAATCAATTATTATATTAAAATAATGTCTTAATTTACATATTAAGAGGACGTGATATCTGCACGGTGTTGTCTCTGCCTTACAAGTGTGTAACATAAAAATTTTTACGCTCTGTAGAACAGGTGTAAGCTCTGTCAGTTTAAAACTTAAAGTGAACATTATTATTTTATTTTTTTTTTATTGATCAAAGTACATCGACAACTAGGCTATTAGTAAAATAAATTTTTTTTTGTTACATTTTTAGTATTTTAAGTATACATTTTCAGATTTTCTAGATTAAATTAAATTGTACAATTCTGTTTTTTTTAAGAATAAATTTAAGTTTTTTACGTCCTTTGGGTTTGGTCCAAGTGCTTGACAGATTTGTTCGGATATGTGAAATTGATTTCGATACTGGTTGTATTTTTGACATTCAGTGATAATGTGGTTGACGGTTAAAAGTATGCTGCATGACTCACATAGTGGAGGATCGTCTATACTCATCAAGTAGCTGTGTGTTAAGTGTGTGTGACCAATTCGGAGTCGGTTTATTATGGTTTCATCTTTTCTATTGAGTTCAGGATTTTTCCAAGAGTTTATATTATTTTTTATTTTGTTGAGTTTTGTGTTAAGTTTACGCCAGTGAGAGAGCAATTTATTATTTGAGTATAGGTTTATTTCGTTCTTTACATCTGCGAATGTGATGGAATTTATGGTTGGAGTTGGTGTAGAGACGATTGCATTATAAGCTTCTTGGTCAGCCATTTCCGGAAATGCCTATGTGCCCCGGGATCCATACAAAAAGAATATGTTTATTTTTTTTCCTGCAAGAAAAGTTTCCTCTTGGATGAGTTTTGTGATATCACTGATATCTGGTTGGTTTCAGTGAACATTATTATTATTTAGGGCTTTACATAGGTTTTCTATTTTATTTTAATTTTAAAGCGAATTATGAGTATTTTAAGATATACAAACAATTTACAGTTTTAAAATACTCATAATTCTCATAATTTTAAAATTCAAATATAATAAAAAACCTATGAAAATTCCTTGATAATAATACCAACTTTAAATTTTATCAGAGGTCAATTCATTCTAAATTTTAAACTAACAGAGCTACACGTGTTCTGCTTAGTGCAAAATTTGCCATGTTACGCACTTGTAAGACGGAGACAACACATGTGGATATCACATACTCTTAAATATTACAAACATATAATACATTTATACATTTATTATGACATTAATTATTGCATGGTAATTATTAATCAGGTGTGTAAGTATATATTTTTAGTAGGTAATTAAGTGACTAAAAAAAAAAAATACATAACATACAAATATATATTATTTATAATTAGAAATATAACTTTTTGTACTTAATGTATCAATAACTTTTAATTTAAATCATCATGACAATATTAAAATACAATTAACTCTAGTTAAAAAGAAAAAAACAGGAATTTTAAAAATTATTTGAATAGTCAACTAATTTATATGAAAATCTTCGATAAAAAGTCTGAACTTGAAATCAGTAATTATTTAATATACAATACTCAACAACATTACATACTAAAATTTTTAAATGTACAGTTTTGGCCATGAACTATAACACATAACTTTAAATTTATAACATAAGTAATAACTTACAAAAAAATATGCAATCATCTTACCTACTCAAACCATATATATTATGCGTATATTAACCTACAAGCAAATAATGATTTAAATAGTTATACATTTATAATAACCCTCAGTTTTGCTATAGGTATTGTAGCTATAAATGTTAAATGATTAATACTTATAAATGTCAAACTCGGATGTTCAATAAATGATGTTTATAGTATTCAATGGAAAAATATTATCTAAAATATCTAAAATTAATACCTTACAATTGGGATCTATTAATGTTTCTCAAAATGAATTGAAATAAATGACCTACTTGCAGTAGATTACTTATTATTAATGAAAAACAACCGAACGAGTGATTGTCAGTAGATTGGGAATAATAAAATATAATTTTAATTTTGATACTTGGACATTTGCAGGTTATACATATCATTAAGGCTAGGATTTTGTAGCATTTGCATTTTCTTTCATAGTACTCTAAAACATTGCTAATCAAAAACAAAATTCGATTCATTCATCATAATATATAGAGTTCAAAGATGCAATTTTGTTTTTGCTTTTTCTTATAATATTCGTAAATAAATGCTTTTTTAGTACTTTTTTGTCAGTTTATTAGCTTTTTAATGAGTTTTTGTTACGTTTACGCAATTTAACATTTTTAGAACATTTACGTACATATTTGATATTTATTAATTAATTTTAATTATATTATTTATTATTTATTATTTATATTTCGTCAAAATATTACAAAACATCAAAAAAAATTAAAATATCTTATTGTCTTATTGAATATTTATAAAATAAACAGGTACTTAAAATTTAATAAAACCATTTTTAATTTATTTTTTCAATATTCATAAATTTGTGTTTTGTTGTTCTAAGAACTAATTGGTTTGAAAATATAAAAATTTGTTTAATAAATTATTTTTTAATATTAAAAATATTTTTCAGCTTAACTTAAAAAGTTTCAAGTCTTTTATAGTTGCATTTTCTTAGTTAAAATGCTTTTTTTTTATAGCATTATTGGCAATATTTTAATTCCTTTATTGTAGGTTTTTAGTGCTTCATTTTCCTAGCCCTACATATTATATTACATATATTACCGTTAATATTAGGCTCTAGAACGGAGTTTTTCAACTTTCTCTCTACGGGTGACTTGAGAGTGACCAATTAAAGAATTTCTGTCGTAATCGGAATAAAATAATACGTTTTCTCCAGGATCGTTGGAAAAGAGTTTCCAGATTCTGCCGTCTTATGTGACGCACATGCGTCTTGCACCATAGCTTGAGTACTACGAAAATTGGTCATCCAACAATGACCGTCCACAACCAGGAAAACTGCTGGTAGTGAATATGGCCCTGGTGGGATCATGGAAGAAACTGGAGCCAAGCTTACTGGTTGAGCCACACGTTCCACTTGAGCAAAGTGTGCCGGATTAAAGCACGGTGTTAAGAGGATGTCACACTTACACGCACGTTGTCTCCGCCTTACAAACGTAGAACATGACAAAAACAATCCTTGTACGGGACAACTATTCTCCTCAGTATTTAATATTTATAGTAGAATTTTCAGAATTCCACAACGCATAGGTAAGAACTTTATCTATGCCATACCGTCGTTATTTATTTTGATAGCACATACCAATGATTTTTAATAATTAAATGAAAAATACAAAATAAGTGTATTTAATTAGCTGAAAACTTTAATTATATTTATGTTACCAAAAAAATTGAAATGTAATTTATAGAAACGAAAATTCATTATAGCAGCGGTCACGAAGCTGTTATGTCACACCGCAAACCTCGACGTATCCGATTGAAATGATCCATTCCAATCATATGAGAACAATTATTATTATATTTCTTCTCCTACACACTAAAACGTGATTATCAGTAAAAATAATTAACACGAATGACATAAATAAAAAAAATTAATAAAAAATAATATCATATTATATTTGTTACCTATATAAATTACTTTCTAAGATTTCAAACAAAAAACGGGTGACGCATTTCATATTAGTTTTTGATGAAAGTTATGTATAATGACTTATTATAGATAATTTATATTACTTAATACTTTCATATACTATAATATGAATTATGAATTATTCATACATTTGACGTAATGCTCTTCAGTTCACTGCCGTTCATTTCTATAAATGACTGCTTATAGTATCAGATCAAGTGCAGGCTGACATTATAATTTTTTAATAAACATTCTCCAACTCGTGCTACTGAAACCGAATTTAAAAAATATATTTATGCATCAGACGCGAGATACTCTTCGTTCAACACTTTTAGATCCTTATGTTGTTCTCCATCACGGACATCACGTATCTTCAATTCTGTATTAAAATAAATACAAACATTTGTGTTAATTTCACTTTAATTCATTATGTATGTATATAAAAAAATTTTAGTGACAAATTATAGTATAAAGAAATTATTTTTAACTATCCTATTATTATATGTTTTTTACGCTATTTGATAATTATAAATATTACACACTAGGTAATATAGATGGCCATGAAACCACTAACTTAATTTGTTGTAAAATATAATTCTCAGTGAATTACAAATCAAAACAATGTATTAGTGGAATTTTTGTGTAGGCTTTGAGATTTAACATGGTGAAAATCTAAAGATTTTCATTTAAAATAAACCAAAATAATATTCTTATCTCTGTAATTTAACGAATAGTTTTCTTTAAAGAATATTAAAATATGACTTAAAATAATTTTCAAATATTCAAATATGTAATTGAGAAAAGGAGATCCGTCTCATATATTTTTTGGTTTATTCATAAGAATTAAATTTATTTATTTAAATATAAAATAATTTATCATAATCACATTGTAATACAATTGTATGATAAAATAAATCGGTGTAGTATAGTTCGTAAAAATAATCCTCATATAGTTTAATAATATAGCGTATAATAAGATATAAGAACATATTTCCACATTAAATGCATATTATATGTTTTGAGTTTGACTATAATATGATATTATATTATATGCTCTTCACATATTCAAGTAATAAGTAGGCTTATATTTAACAGTTACGTATAATAAAGATGAAAAGTTATTTAAATTTATGTTGTCTTATAATAATATGCTTATGTATTCTTATTTTTGGATATTTTATATTTATTGTTTATATATTATACGCTTAGGTTAGAAAACCAAAAATGAGAAGAAAATGTATAGTTTCATACGAAATAACATAAACCATCAAAAAACTAAATCCTTACAAATTGAATATATTAACAGTGATAATGGTTAATTTTTTTTTTTTTTTAATATCTGCTACTAAAATAAATTTATGAATTGAGAAAATGATGTTAAAATGTTATTTAAAAACAAAATGTACGCAATGTGTAGGAATGTGAGACCTACATTAAATACACGTATTTATGATGTTTTCAGGAATTAGTCACACAATTCAAAAAATTAAAAAAGTAAAAATAAAAAAAGTCTAGAAGGAAGCGTAAAAACCAGTTAGGTTTTATCGGAAAAAAATGTGAGTAAAAGATGTAGATCGATATATAATAATAAAATATAGTAAGTTTACATATTTATTGCAAGACGAAGAAACGTATGGAAAAAACAGTAAAAAATAATAATAAATATTGCGTACATAGGATTATATGATAGAAATCCGAGAAAAAAATTCGTAATTATAACATAATACCATCATAAACATGTATATAATGTATAAATATGTGAGTGTGTGTGTGTAACCAAGTACAATTTATAAGTGTGAAGAGCGCAAATATAGATCGGCTGGAAAGTTTTCAATGAATTCCAGTGATTGACAGTATGGTCGACTGTTAATTTCTCACTTTCTTTTCTCAATAATAATTAAAACTATTATAGTATTATATATTGCAGATATATATAGGTACCATAAAATATATTATATTTCGTTCGACGTATGTACAATGATCGTCCATAGGCTGTACATATATGAATTATACATAATATTATAATATAGTAATAACAAGACATATATAATATAATGATCACAACACCATAGGCACTAACAGTATAATATAACATAATTTTACCGCGGTGTATCGTAGTTAGATATAATAGTTAACTCGAATACCGTATCATATAATTATTTGATTAGAAAATAATAAATATTAATCATTCCCTATACTATGTACAGAACGACGACGTTATATAGAAGAAACAATATTATTATTGTTATACATGCATCGCTAAAAAATAGATATTATTGTTGATCGCGAAATAGACATTGATTCGGTTTGACCTGTCGCGTAGGTAAGTCATATCACTCATATCAATATATTAGGCAACCTGTAGAATTTGTCGACTGAAAAAAATAGGTAAATAATAATATACACGTACATTAATCATTTGAATTTAAATCCGCTCACTGCAGGCCGTAGAAAATGATATCGAGTACGTACACCTGGAACCGCCGTCGCACGCAACACTGACGCCGATCCTAGTGTGTGAATCGCATATTCATTATACGAGGTAATCCATTTGACGCGAGACACTCGTTATTTCAGAAAGCACAGACATCTTAGAAAATATTTCTTGTACATCATTTTTTAATATTTTTAAAAGTATTTTACTCTTTTAAATAATAACATAGGCACCTACGTTTTTCGTTTAATTTTCCAAAGCAGAATATTCTCAGAGTATTTCAATCTATATGAATCGATTTTTTAACAATTAAGCTAGTAGTTTATATTATAAATATTATGTAGTTGTATACCTACAAGTCCCTATTTAAAGTCTAAGACCAGCGGAGTCTTCCGATATTTTCGGGGTTACTCCTCTACTTCACCTCACTCATCAAAACGTTAAATGCTAATTACCTAGTTTAACTTCTAAACTATATTGGTCCACAATACGATTTTTATTGATCGATGTAATTCAAAAAATATTTTTCTTTGAAATAAAGAATATACATGTATTGTCATGAAAAAAAAAATTACAATACAAAATTGTAAAAATATATTTTCTTTTTAGAAAAATGTTGTTTATAACGATTTAAAATAATATAATTTTTTCAAAAATGTTCAGTTTTTGAAATAATGAGTGCGTCTCACGTTAAATGGATCATCCGGTATATTGTTGCTTTGTATAGTGGGCATATTCGCGCGTAGGTATACACTGAAAGTATAAATACATATATACCTATTTATAGCTATATTTTATTCATTGTAATATCACAGTGACTTTAAGTAAACCGAGACGACGCCGTACCATATATATACAATATACATATTATACACCTATGGAGGTATATAACAATACGAGTATATACTCACGGTGTAATAATATTATACACGAGCCGCAGTGAATGGCAAACAGCGAAAAAATACGCACATCTACTGTAAACTTTTTAAACACGAATACTTGTTAATGCGTTATTATTATTATTGATGTCGATGTATTGTGTTTTAGAAAATAATGTAGTCGTTATTGAATAATGTCTCTCCCAACCCCGCGTGATTGCTGTATTATTATAATGGTTTAGTATTTAATAGGTATTAGGTATTATACTGCATATGGTCGCGGGTCTAAAGATAATGATATATTATTATTATTATTATTATTATGTAAAATACATAAACTTCTCATGCAGTGGCGTGGACACGATTTTTGAAAGATTGGGAGGGAAAGCCGATTATGGTGGAAAAATATTGCTTGACAAAATAGCTATTATTTCTTCGAGGTAGGTACCTATACTGGCTGCTAGGAACTAGAAAACTTTAACATTTATCTATCCAGATGAGTATTAACGTATATATTGTGATTTTTTTTAACAAGCAATGAATAAATTATTAAATTAATTAAGTAGGTACTAATTACCTTGGTATATTTTAATTGCCGTTTTGTCTTTTTTTATAAAAATTGGGGAAATGGATAAATCCTAACAAGTAAAGAAATCGACTACACTTGTATCCATACTTATTACATAATATACCTAATATTATACTGTTGAACATAAATTAAAATTCAAGTTTTTGTTTTTGTTTTCGATTTCAATCATAATTACGACACTAATTTATTATCCACGGCGTTTTATTTGGGAGCATTACGGGTTTATAAACGGTGTAAAAATAAAGAACCATGAACTGCAACAGCATCACACATAATTATTGTTTCTTATTAGATCAAGTAGGGTAAATATTTTTCAGTACATAAATTTTCTTTAAAATAATCTTCTAATAACTATTTATCAATCAAATTTATAACATACATGATTTATATGATATTATAATAATATGTACCTATATACATACATGTTAAAATAAAGGTAGTAATAGAAATAGCAAAATAAATTATGATTCATCATTCAATTTTACTATTTTTTTGTATGTAAGTACAATGTATCAATAATGTTAATTAATTAATTCTGCTCTTACAAATTATTAATATTATAAAAGTAAAATTACCTACTTATAAATATCAGAAATAAAGTAGTTTCGTGGGATAAATATTTCCTTTATACTTAAAAAATTTATTTTTCTTTCACGTTTAAACATAAATCAAAATATTTTTAAAATAGTGATGATAACAATATTTTGATTAGCTACATTAACAAAGAAGAACCTGTTGTACCAATCACCATGTAAAATCATCGTACTTCTATAACCATTATACACGCTCAGAAATTATATTAACCCTGCGCAACTGTTGACGGATTAAGGTTAAGTAACGTTTTAAATGTTTCCTAACCACATATATTTTTCTATTAAATCGTGTTATTTATTGGACATACTGGCCTTATCTAATCTGTCTACAACCGTAATAGTAACGCAGTCATACAGGCGTGTTATCCATTATGATACTCATCATACATATCTCATTTGAGATTTGTAGATCGACGTAATACAACGCGTATCTGACGCGTAATACTGCAGCATGTTTGTCATAAGAGCAGGTGTTATTTGTACAGCTATCGTTCAAACAAAACGTTATTTCATTTTACTATTATTTGGAAATTATTTCAAAATAATCAATATTATATTCATTTTTCTCTATATTACGAAACTAATTTTTAAGATTTTATTTTTGACTACAACCATGAGCGAGAACTGCATTCTAGTATTCGACACGATTCAATAGTATTTAAATTAAGTAGCATTTGTTTAAATTCAAAACATGCTGTTAAATTAAAATTTAAAATATATATCTAAAATTTAAATACAATTCCTTAATAATGATTAATATCTATACTAAGATATTATAGTATCATATTTTTGGTTTTTTCTTCAGTGTGATTTAATAAAAATCATTCAAATTTATTAATCACCTCAACCAAAAAAGTAAATTTTTGTGGTTTCACACTTAAATGTATTTATATATTATATTTATATTATATATATATATATATAAATAATAAACCTATTTATGTTGTATTCGTGGTTTAAAAATTTGTGCAATTTCGATACACTTTTAAGTATTTTCAAACATAACATATTTTATGTTATCGAAACCTGTTTTCTATTCGACCATACATGCATTAGATTAAAATCCAACAAATAAAACACATTCATATTCCCTTCTCTTAACTTCGTTAAATTAAAATAATAATAATAAAAAAAATTGTACCCATAAAGAAACGCAAGTTTCCTTTCCTTTCGCTTGTCAGGTCTTCCGTATCTTTCGCACGATGTTAATTGGCAAATGGCAATGTTGTAGGATTTATTTTTCAATCGGGATCTTTCTTTTTTTTACCCTCAACTTTGGCAGTGACTTTAACGAAGCGTATGATAAAGTGATAGCTAATGTGTCATACCATTATAGAAAGAAAGTACCCTCAAAAACAAAACAAAAAAACACAATGAAAACATAAATATATTTTATCATTTGCTAGAATATTAATACATCATAATAAATGTAAACATATAAATGATTACCTATTAGATAAGGTACAATATAGAATCTATATGTGTATTGTATTAGAATTGAATTAGATTAGTCATGATCGGCCATTTATAATATATAGGTAGTATATTAACTGCGATCATCTAGGATTTTGGAAGATTGTCAATCTTGTATCTATATTATTTCTATATGGCTTGCAGTCCCCAGAGGATAATAATAGGTTTATTATTTTATGGTCATTTTCAGAAACGAATCTCATATAACAATTATAATTATTAAAAAAACATTGTTTTCCAATCGAAAAATAGCAAAATTCATTTGATTTATCAATACAAGACTTATTTTATGTTGATAACAAGACGAGGTGAAATATCTGAAAAATATGCACAATAGGTAATTGAATAAATACTAATAAAAAAAAATGTTAAACATTCTGAAAAAATATTGGACCAATCGGTCGTGTATTTAATTTTGCAGTGAACATACATATTTAATCGCAAGCCTCATATTGCTCGTATTCAATATAATAATATCGGCTTTTGAATATTTCGCTCGTATATTTTCACAGGCGATTTCGACCATTTTACGCTCTCGAAGTCTAAAAACGCGTCAGACTGAGCAGAACATAATATTAAATTATAAACATTGCACAGGATACACCGCCAAGCCATTATGGCACACTATATTACACAGCTGTGTGTATACATTATATATTTATACGTAGGCATTTCTTATTGTCTTAGTTTTGTTCAACACAATAATAATTAATATTATTCACTTCCAGATGTTTAACATGGTTGACCAATCTCATTAAATGGTTAATCTGGGGGCATTCCCCTTAAATTTTACATTGATGCAAAACAGTTCACAGTGTTAAACACGATTTTTGCAATGATTTTACGTTTTTCGAAGTCAGTTGTATCTATACGTCCTCAGGTCCTCTACACGTCATGATATAGATATCTGAAAATTCACAAACCGGTGCGCATCATTCATCCGAAATGTTCAATACACTGTAGCAGTGTCATGTTATATATTATATACAAATTAATTATTATATACATTAGACACACTATTATATATTACACAGCTGACGTTGTTGTATAAAAATATATAATTCTAAGAATAAAATAACACAATATTATTATTATTGTGCACGCAATCAAAACGGATTAGAATTTTTATTTTTGTTTAAATAATTTTCCATGAAAGCGTTACATTTTTCCATTTTAATTGCAAACTACAAAGACCCATTTACATATAGGCTAATAAATATATTATAGTTAGGGAGAGTACGTTTTATAGGTTTAGAAAATAATCCGCGCGTACGTTGAACAATAAACAATAAAAACACATAAACATTAATAATTGAAATAGGTATGCAAGTAGGCGCATACGTTTATGGTACCTAGGTCTTATTTGCAATTAGCCGTATATTTTATGTATATCAATTAATTTCTAATTAAATTAATTTAGATTTATATTACGATTTGAGATATAAACAATCGAAAAAACCACGCATGGATTTTAAATTTCACAAGCAATAATACATCATTTCACGCGATCATATGACAAGCAAATAACGTTTCGCTTTTTGAACGTTATTAGAGCGAATTGGTCTGCAGATACAACAATGATAAACACGAATATGCCATTATTCGTAACGAACGCTTCGAGCGTTTAACAGACAATAACTACACGTCTACACCTAAATGAATTCATATGAGTTTATCGCTGGAAATTACTTACTATCTACATAAGAAAATAAAAAATTAATACCAAAAAAGAATATATAACAATGCGAAAATCATACCTACCAAATTATTTTTTTTTTTTTTACATATTTAATTTACATTAATTTCTTACATACTTGCTTAATTTCTACTTATTACCTACCTATATTTACAGATTTACATTTTAATCTATGTTAGAATATTCAAATCAGTTGACGCAGTTTTGTTGAGTCAAATTATTATTATAGAATGAAATAAACATAATCACTCAATTCAAAATCTATGATATCTATCAGTTCCGATTATAGAACTCCTACGTATAGGTATTTCAACCAGTAAGTGCCTTTACTCTAATGTAAGGTGTTTCATCAAGTTTGTCCTCTTGATGCACACCCACGATCGACCATCCTACATACTGCTATAATGTTTAATTTTTAATTTACAGCCATTTATAATATGTTACAGCTTGAGCTTCAAAACATAAATAGCTGCTGTGCGAGCGCTTAATGGAAATTAATAATTAAACTTTTGAAATATTTACATAAATTAATAGTCACCTTACAATATTTTTATTTTTTATTTTTTATTTTTTTTTATTATCCCGCGGCAACTAAGGCCATTGGGAAGGGGGTAGTACTGTAGGTTCTTATGGAACTGTAGGTTGGTTTTACACGTGGGTGAGAGTTTTGGCAGAATTTCTATTGGGGCACCCGTAGGTTTCTGCCATGCCCCGGAGTGGGGGATGGCGGCACTTGTTCTCCGGACACCGTGACTTGCCCGGAGAAAAATCCCGTCCGATGGTCGAGGGTCGTACCGCGTCCGGCTGAGCCACAGCCGACGTGGTAGACCACTCGGCCACCTCGTCCCCCTCAATATTTTTTATAAGACTGTGAAACGAGAATGATCATTTTATTTTATTTGAATTTTTAGTTTAGTAACTACACATGCGAAGAATTTATTTAGAATTACTTATCGTGATAAAAATGTATCAATCAATAAAATTACGAAGATATTTACAGTGAGATGATTTTTATAAAAAAATTATAATTACTAATAACAATAAATATAATTATCATATCTATAAGTTTAAGACTTTATTGGGTCTAAAATGTATCTGTATCGTTGTGTTGTTTTTTTTTTTAAATTGTTCATCGATTATTTAAAGTATAATGTTTTTTGCTAAATCGTCATCATCATAATTCATATGCGGCTTCATAAATCATAACCTTTTAAGAGTTTTCGCTACCAATGTCAATGCTCCTTCATTTCCAAGATCTAGGACCAATTCTCTCCAGTTTTCAATTTAAATCTCTCTAGGTCTTATCGAATACCATCTATACAACTAATCTTTGGTCTTACTTTTGGTATCTTATCTTCTGATTTCTATTCCATAGTTGTTCTAACCTTGTAAATATTTTTTTGGTAAATAAAGTACCCTAAACAGGTTTGTACTTTTTGGTAGAAATTTGACGCCGATTGCATATTAAAGTTTAAAGAATAATCGATATGATATATATTTTATAATGGCTGAAATATTGAGCAATTTACGTCTATTTGATAAACATATAAAATATAGAAATTTTAGAGGTATATAATATTTTATTTTTTTTTTAAGTTTATTAAGGTTTCAACAACACAGGTTTTTTAGCCTACTTTAATCATATATAATATTATATATGCATAAATACATATTACATAGAAACTTAAAGTATAACTTATATCACAAAATAATTATTGAATATTGTTATGTATTATGCTATTCACATAAGATAAAGTTTAACTTTTTATTTTTAACTCATTTATTTGAAATTTCAATTTCAACCACCTGAAATTTTAATATAAGTGTCTTGTGTTTATTTGTTATATTATGTACCTATTTATTCAATCGAACATACATTTTGAAAAAAATTATTAAAAATTGTTAACTTATATTTAAATGTATTATATTATAAACTATCTATAAAAACTGTTATGAGTAAACTAAACTCTGCTAAAAATAATTTTTTTATCACGATATTATCATAAATTTAAAATTAATGAAGACTTACACTTGTGAGTGAATAAGTGAAACGAGTAATAGCTGAAGTACGCAATATATACAGTTCCGGTTTGAATAATTGAGTATGACTTTCCTAGAATTGTATACAGTATAAAATGTATAATATGTATTAAAATTGACATAATATTTTTTATTTAAAATAATCTGTTTTTCGAAATCGAATAATCGTCTTGATATTTATTAATATATATATATATATATATATATATTTTTTTTTAGAAACAATTACTTATAGTTAATTACAATTTACTTATTGATATTAAATGTGGGAACATAGTACATACATTTATAAAATTATTTTTTAAACATTGATTATAATAATATATGCATGTATAGTAACTACTGCTTCATGTGGCTAGTGATTTATTATAAATAATAACAACATTTTAAATTTTAATACGTATTTTAAAGATCAAAGCTTTTAGAAAAAACAATTTTTATGTGTTCGGTATTCATTTAGAAATAGAGAAATTATCATTTTGTGTGTCATATTCAATTATTTCCAGTTTTACGTAAGCAGCGTATATCATTTGTTGAAATTAAAGATTGTTAAACAAGATGTGACGCATCATCTTTTTTCTTTTAATATTAAATGTTAAATTAAACAGTAGTGGAGAGTATTTTTATATTGATTTCAGATTTGTATACATATATAGTTGAATGCCTGTACAAGTAGCTCTATACTATTAAATTATAGGCATAAATAATGTATGCTCTATTGCAATAGGGCTGGGGTTTTAATGCATTGTCATTTTGTTTTGTTTTAGTCAGTTTTAGAACGTAGCTATAGCCGCGTAAGTTAAAAATGTGTACCTATACTAAGTGTTAACACGTTTCTGATTATATAATTAATATATTTTTTTCGTTTATTGACAAACTATAGTGATTATACATTCATATTACTCACGATAAAAGTGAACGTATATAATCGTTATGCCAAACCATTTGTTGTAATTGAACCAGCATATTGGTAGATAGATTGTATAGGTAGGTACATATTGGACACGCTGATCATCGCTGTCGTATATCCCCAAATAAATAAAGAGGTGGTTAAAAATACAGATAGGTACCTACATTTTAGTGTCATTAGCATTTTAAGCTGTATTCTAAAATATAATTCATCAGTGTTTAACATCTTATCATCGTATATTCTTTTAAACAGAAGGAATACATTTTTAAACGGATTTTAAAGGAAATATTTCATTTTTATATGATTGTTTACAGCAGTCAAGCCGCAACCTTATCTACAACAATATATGGTTTATAATTATTCTATTAATTATATTTTAAATATTACATGTAATCTTTGTTTTCTCATATTTCATAAACACCAGGCTCATCAGCGACAGGAAAATCAAAATATAATATGTTTTTATAAATTAATTTAATATTCAACATTATTCGTTTATAAGCTCCAGTTTCATACCAGCTGATGATACGATATTCATATTTTGCGTTTAATTATTATTATTTAATGTATTATTAGTACCTACTAAAGTATCTATGTATGCATTTTATTTAGAACAGTATAATAGAATATTTTTAGGCAGAATCATATGTATGTGATATATAAATTTTTTTAAATATAAACTAGTATTTATAATTATCCTCAGTAGTCCTCATGAAGTTATAAGCCTTTTGACAGATTTATCAGCCATTTTAAGTTGATTTATTAATACGTTTAAGTTTAACTACACATGTCAAACACGTATATTGTATAATCCGTAACGGTGTGAATCCAAAAATCATTTGTGTTGAAGGATATTTTTTTTCAACTTTCCATTGATATAGGAATAAAAAGCGAGTGTTTTTTGAAGATTTATATTTTAACTTTGATTGACTTTGCGTTCTAAAAATAATGACTGTCAATTATTATAATAATAAGCACAATTTAAAATGATAGGGTTACAAAAATATTACAACAAAAACTGTCATTGAATACGTATATCATAACATAATAATTATTTCAGTAAGTGAAAAAAATTATTATATATAAACTTAATTTTTTGTTTCAAATCCATAATACTTTTTTTGTAAATAACAACGTCTCCTAAAGTCATTAAGGACGTCTCACGGTTACGTTTTATTCACTCTACATTCAAGCTAGCACAATGCCACTTTATTCTTGCCTAATTGTTTCCTCTTAATGAGAAGAATATCTGGGTTAACTAACAAATCACTTTATACGCAGACATTTTTGTCTTTGACGTTCTCAGATGTCGAACCAGATTATAATAATTGTGTCATAACCAAAACTCAAAAGAATTATTCACATTATTAGTATTATGGTTTTGATCTATATAACAATATATCAATGATACAGTTAGTAACATAAAATATCTTAAAATTGAAATGAAATTTTCAATTATAAATTAATAAATAATTACAGTGGACATTAGTAGGTACACAGTTAATTTCTCAAAATAAAAATTGTGCTAAAAATGCACAACTTAAACTACATAAATAAAAAACTTAATATTATAATTTTTTATGACTTATTAATTTTGTATACATTTCAAATGTTGTTGATCTGTCTAAGTCTAAAGTGAAATTGGTAAACTATAAAAAAAATGTACAGCTTAGCATTTTAATTTTAAAAATTAAGAATTTAAAAGAATAAAATTGTGAGAATTTCATTAAAAATAAATATTTAAGATGTACAACAGAACAATTTCATTTTTTAAATAATTTAAATCAAGTAGGTAAACTGTAGTTATACGACAGCAAATTAGTTTTCTCTTTTCTAAATTAATTTACACCATAAAAATAACATGCGTAGTTACAAAAATACCAGTTTTATGTAAACATAGTTGTAAACTATAAAACTCATTAAGACTTGTCGAATTTTAATGACCCGTGCTGAGAGTCAAAGTTGTTTAATACAGTGTAGAAAATCATACTCCAGTAATTATCTTAGTATTTACCTATTATATGATGAGGTACTTAATTGATAATAATAAATCATAAAAACAAATATTTTACAACACTGAATCAAATGAAAATGAATACATTTTAAGTAAAAGTAATCAATAATTTAGAAGATACTATTTTTTTTTCAGAATAATCTTCATTTGTTATAACATTATTTTTTTTTAATGTAAAATTAAATTATAAGATAAAAGTTGCTATAGCTTAAAATTTTTAATTCATCTATAAAATTCCGATTTCCGGAGAAATTGACTATCTTGACTTATAATTGTATTTGAAGTTTCGGGCTAAGCATTTCAAATATTTGTGGAATAATTATATATTTGTTATTAAGTATATTATCTATATTGATGTTTTAATTATTAAATTCTTTGTCATTAAAAATAAATGTATCTATGTCGTAGTAAAATTAATTATTGATCGACAATTATTAAAAAATCTCGTTCATTTTGGATTAATAACTTTCTACGCTTAGTTTTTACACTGATATATTTTTATATAACTGAGTGCACTACAGAAATATTATAATTATAATAGTCTCAAAATTAGGTATAATTCATATGAATACATTATTTTTATTTTATTCAAATTATCCTGAAGTTGCCCATGTGTGATCAATAGGGCTCGGATTTATATGTAAATACATTTTTTTACTGTGACTTGATAAATTAATTTAGGCAAGTGATAAATTCGTTTCAAGCAATTTCCAATGTAATGAACTATATTTTATTTTACATATTTTTCAATAATTCCATTTTTTCCTACGTATTCTGACAATTGGTTCATTTGCGATTTATTAATAATTATATACGATTGTAATTTTCAATACAAACAATTTCCCATGTTTCCAAAAATACGTAAACAAAATAATACCAATTATTGAACTAATCATCCGTAATCTACGGTCGATATAATATTATATTCGACATTTGTGATCTCGATAAATAATAGTTAATGATTTATTAATACGTGTTTGCTTTTGAAGTAAGTACTGACAGCGAGTCAGTATACCCACATCGTCGAACAGGACGTGTGTTTATTTAGACGTGTAATTTTGAGTTGGCCGCGTTAGTGTTAAATTATGCCGAAAGTCCGAGTGTCCAAAGTTGAAAAAGCTAAAAACTATGTACTAGAATTTCCAAACGAACATTTTCATAGTGATGGTGAGATTTTGTATTGTTCTGTGTGTGAAAAATCTGTGTCCATTGAACAACGTTTTTTGGTAGTACAACATATAGGGACCGCCAAACACATAGAGAGTAAAATAAGACGACAAAAATACAAACATCAGTTTTTTGCTTCCCCAACTTCTTCAGGTAATAAAAACTCGTTTAATTCCGAACTTTGTCGTGTTTTTATACATACGAATATTCCAATCTCCAAGTTGGAAAATAAATCATTGAATGCATTTTTAACAAAGTATACGGGTCAAATATTTCCTGAGCAGAGTACTCTTAGGAAAAATAACATGACAGAAATTTACCAGGAAACACCTAATTCGCTATTAGAAACATCATTCAAGATGGCCCTATATGGGTTTCGATCGACGAAACAGTAAACGGTGAAGGTAGACATGTTGGAAATGTTATTGTTGGAAATTAAGTGAAACCTTTTTTAAACCATTTTTATTAAATTGTGCACAGTTTGAAAAATGTAACCACAAAACCATAGCCAAACTATTAAACGATTCGATAAGTTTATTATGGCTAAAAGGTGTGAAACACGAAAATGTATTATTGTTTTTAACTGATGCAGTGCCATATATGGTGAAATTGTCCGCAGTTGCAATTAATGTATTTTACCCAAAGATGATTCACTTGACATGCTTAGCCCATGAACTTAATAAAAACTTAATAGAATTTGAGAAACCATTAGAGCTACATTTTGTAAAGTAGACAAGTTAATTGCTGAGGTAAAAAAAAATATTTTTAAAAGCTCCAAGTAGTGTAGAAAAGCTGAAAGAAATGTATCGAAATTTGAGTCTTCCACCAGAACCAATAATTACTAGATGAGGGACATGGCTTATCACTGATAAATGATAATAATTAAGAAAGTTAAAACTATGAACAAGACGTAAATACCTACAGTTGAATGCAGATGCATCGTTAATGCATTAATGTTGAAAATGAAAATGTTTTGATAGGATTTACACACAATAAGATATACTTTTAGTCGTGAAAGACATATTTTTAAGCACTCACGGATGTGAAAATATTAATGTTTTTTAAAACGGCGTGTAATTTAGGTATTTTAGTAATACAAATAATATTCTAGACCATGTTTAAGCATATAAGACATAACAACGTTCAAATATCTCAAACAAATTATAATTTCGCTTCCTTTTTTACATAAAACTTTTCTCAATTAAAAATAGTTTGTATTTTGTATTTAACTGCAACAGTTTTTTTTAATGTACAACAGTAATAAGTATAGCAAAACAATTTTTTATGGAATGGAAATTCTATTTAGAATCAATAATCAAACACAATATAAACCCAAACCTATATGAATCGATTCGACCAGAGAGCATATCTCAATATCGACATATTCGAGCAAGTTCATCTCCTTCTTTTCAAAGAGCTCAGGCTGGATAATCAAATTTAAAAATCAGTATTTTTTAAATATACATATTTATTGAAAATTATAAATGTTATGAAAAAAAAATGCATAATGTTATGTTTAAAGTTTAAGCGTTATACAAAACGTAGAAAAACTTATAGCCTTTGCTGCTGAAACTTAATTATAGATCAATAACAACTAACAAATAATTATGTGATATATAAAATACGAACAACGCTTACACACTCGCGAAAGTACCGTAAAATGATAGAAAAAACCTATAATCAAAAACAAGTGGTCTACGTGCAGTGTACAGATTTAGAAGTCATATAATATGGCGAAGAAGATTTTACACATATCCCGTCAAAACACCTTCCTATACGGAATACGAGTATAATACTCGTATAATATTATTATAATTTTACTTATAATAACATATTATAACTATATTACGTTAAATTAAATTATCTGATGATTAAAAGTCGGACGACGACTTTCGCGATTCATATAATATAGGTACTAAGTATGTAGGTATATTTACCTAAACGATATGGTATGTGCACGGTACAGAAATAGCGTGAACGAATCGCTCAAGGTCGAAACGGATTTCTCGAAGGGATTCGACGCCTCGACGTCCGGCTCCGTCACGCCCACTAGTCACGACGGCGGTCGGTGGCGGCGCCAAACTCTCGGCATCAGTGGAAAAAATATTACATGAAAAATGTCGAGTCTCCGAAATCGAAACGATGATAAGATATTATGTTATATTATACCTACCTACATAGGTTTAGACGCGCGGCACGCGTGCCGTCCACGAAGGGGAAAGTGTCGGGGAAATGGAGATAATGTAGGTAGTAGGTATCGTGATGATAATATAATATATTTTCTCAACGCGCGACTCGTATGGGAAGAATTGGCCGGAAGGAAGGGAAAATCGGTGGTACCTATTATATGGCTGTAAGTGATATGCGTATATGGTTGTAGGAGAAGAGAAAAAAGCGCGTTCGCGTGTAGTCTGACAAAATGGATGGTAATATTGCAATATTATAATATTATACGCGCGCGTCCTGCCGCCGCCGTTTACCTGTCGCCGTCGGGGTGGGAGGCGCGGCCGTCTCGCGGAGACGGGTAAAAACCAGGATGGCTTGCCCGGCCGGGTATCACTCGTCCGCGAACGACCGACGGTCGTCGAATACGCCGAATAATATCCGCGTCGCTTCGATAACTTCATAATAATATATTATTTACGATATTATATTAATTATTATACATATACCTAAGTTATTTCCGTTATCGAGCACATAATAATATAATATTATCATACCTGCGACTTATCGTAGTCGTTTGTTGAACGATATTAAATTATTATAAAAAAAAAAAAAAAACTGTAGGTCCGAATGATATCGTGCGCGACCCGCGACCAAACACAGACCGCCGACGACTGACATCGCTCCCTGTGTTGTAGCAGTGATACGATCCCGGAATTCTACACACGACATCCACATCAGCAACAGGTGAGTACAGCTGCTGAGCTGCAAGCGTTCAGCCAAACTAAATAAAAGATATATTGTTACATTATTATGTGATCTTTGTAATTAATATGAAAATGTAGATAGGTACCAATATTATGTTATGAAGGCATAGATTAGATTACGTATGAGTTTGTCTGTACCTAGTAAATATTTTGAATTCGGAATGATACTAGGCTGGCGTCAGCCCAGCACCCGAAAAAATAAGACATCGATTTAGGAAGGTTAAGATTTAGATTAAAAATCATTACAACTTGTTTACTAAATTTTTAGTAGAATTGGTTTCATTTCGGGGTAGGTACCCGGCTGGCGATTGATGGGCCCTACATTGGAACTCGTGTACGGTTTTCGTCTACGACCACCAAATCCTTTATAGGCGCATTTTCGTTTTTAAAATCCGTTTTTGTTTACAATTAACGTGATTAAATTTTATATGGCTATAAGCACTTCAATGTATTTCGATCCGAATCCACCAATGTACCTTAGTGTATGCATTATGCAGGTAATCAAATTAACATGATCCATATAAACCCGTGTACGGCGATCTCCCACGACTCGCTTACATATTATTATTATTAATGTACCTATACGCGTGTTACGTCGACGCAGATAAACGTGAGCAATCAATCCATTGCGATGATATAGTGATAGGTACACAACACTTATATACATGTAGGTACTATCGAAACCGACGCGCAGTCAAATTCCTTACGTATATGATGGTAAGTAAAATCAAAATAATATTTCGGTCAGGGCTAAAATAGTAAAATATATATAAATACGTTATGTGTGTTTGTATACTTAACGCGCGCGAATATTACAATATTATTATTAAGAGGCTTACTATGTAATAAATCGAGGGCCGCGTGACGAAAACCGACTGCGCAGGTTAAACAGAAAATTTACTGAATTATACATAAAACTACCTATTATACGCGGATATTATTATGGCACACATTGGTAACCGTGTATTTAATTTTGCAGACATTTTAACAATTACAGAATTCAAAAGTATAATCGTGAGCATTAAATAAAATCCCGCGCAGATAATAAATATGTGTGCGTTTAATAGTTCATTGTTTTAAAAAGTTATTTACTCTTGGTGACTTCGACCAATATGGGTATAGTACCTAGTATATAGTGTTTGTTTTCGACGAATGGAAAAGCCATGTAGGCACAAACGTATTATGCGCGTTTTATCCACTGCCGTCGATGTCTATTATATAGAAAAAACATACAATATCTATGTTATTTTATGACTACAACTAGATATATGAAATCGTTGAAATCTTAACAGTCATTAGTATCCTTCGATCGTCCTTCTTTTTATTTTATCTTGTAAATAATAATGTAATATTATGCGTGTATGACATAATATAATAGGTACATATTTTAATGAGCTTATTGAGTATACAACTATTTTTGTGCTTTACTAAATACTTTTCTCAAACGATCTATTGTTTTTAAATCATATTACGTAATTTCATAATTTTTGTTATTTTGCATTATTGAGTATAATAGAACATTATGGTGTGGCCCGATGAAACGCGCGCAACTGAGTGTACGCACCACCGGTGAATTATGTAAAGTAAATAATTGTGTACAACTCTATGGTTTATAAATATTAAAAACAATATTATTAAATATACTTTTAAACGTCTAAAAGTAAATTTCAAAAAAAATAAATTAATTTGCTATATTGTTCAAGTTTGATAATAATATTGTAACTAATTATATTATAGTATAAATATTAATTTAAAACAATCGATTTTTTAGATAAAAAATTATAATGTTATTCCGAAATAAACATAAAAATTACAAACTTTTACTTTAAAATAAAATTATCTTAGAAAAAAAACACATCACCTATTTTTGATTGTTTATTGCAAACTCGCAACGGGAAAGATTTTAATTCTATATTCTGTTTTTTGTGTGTCTGTCTGTCAATTTTGATATGAATCGTACCAATAGTTTTTTCCACTTCTACATGATATGTAATACATGCATACTGCATATTATTATATATACGTGATTATAAATTTGTTATGACGATGAATATTTTTTCTTTTTATTATAATATACATTTTACAGCGTGTCCAAACGTCTATTCATATTGATTCAATATATGTTTAATAGTCCAGTGTGTCATTCCACTCGGATAAATTGCATTAAGGTGTCTTCTGTTTTAGTGATATTCGTGATCTTGTATTGATCTAAATGTAAGCTGTATTCGTCTGATTCGAGTATTGAAGACGCGTGAGCGTTTTCGCCTACATATTATCATATTCTTTCTAGCGTACCTACTCTCGTAACAGTATAATATAGAGTAGGTATATTGTCGAAAATGATAATTCGCTCTGATCAAATTTCATGTTATGTTAATATAATATATCATATAATTTAACCAAAGTATTCTAAATTAAAAGTATTTGATTTGGCTTAATTTTAAAAAGTTCTTTGTGTACCTATGATATTATGAATATGCCTACCATGATACTCGCAAGTGTAAAAATAAAAGTGAACCGTAAAACGACACCCAGATGTCACATGCAAAAATGAAATTATATTTGTAACTGCACAGAGAAGCACTTAGGTATAACAATATTATAATAATTTGACTTTTCGCATCAGTTACCCAAATGTGAAAGTATAACGCTAATTTTCGCTTTGAAACCCTATACTCACATCACCGTTTAAACGCCATTAAAATTTTCTTTTTTTCCAATGTATAACTGAACACTGGTGTAGCAAAAATTTAATTAATATCGAACAATGCAGGCTATAATAATGATAATATTAATATTATTATATGGTAGTGAATTAATTCGACTAGCTAATAGCAGTATAATAAGTTTAAAATTAGAATAGTCTTCGACGCTTTGACACGGTACTGTGGTCGTCGTAATTAGATAATCTTAATCGTCAACGACATGGATTTACCACCACTATACCATTTGTATATACGACCAGTAAAGTTTATTGTTACTCGACGAATTTTTTAGTCAACTATACAGTTACAACGTCTAATACAAATCGATTATCGGTAAAGTCTTTATAGACACCACTCACACCCCTCACACCAATCACGCAGCGTGGCGCCGCGGATAACAGCTACTCGTACATGGGAGATTTATAGGTGGTGCCTCATATATACACACAATTATATACCTATAATATAATATAGTAACCTTGTTCTTCACTCGTTCCACTGTCCAAACACGGTGGACAGGTTAGGTTTCGACTTAACAATAATAATCTATAACTGAAATCTAACTCGATTTATTTATAATAATAATTAAGGTTTAGCGTTCACTGGCGTTTTACATAGTATACTATCCCCGAGATTTCAATCGTTTTCAGCTATTCGATGAGTTGTAGCCTACAACTTGTAGGCATATTATATTATTATTATTATTATTATGAGTAGGTACCTAATGAAATAAAAGTATAAAATTACATTTGTACAAACGGACACAACAAAATATAATAATGTATAACAATAATGCGGTCAGATCTAGTTTTTATTTATTTTTTTTTTTAAATCACTCGATTTTCGAGTGAAAGTATAATAGTGCATTCTGCGCTGCTTATCCCGTGCACGCATATTGTCATTATTATATTAACCGTATGTGTATACAACAATTGTGTATCATGTATCCGAACACCCATGAATATATCCATTTACACTCTCTAATTGCATTATAACTCGGACGAATTTTCCATACGCATGTTTTCGTATACATATCATATACATATGGCCGACTGGTACGTATGATGTGTATACGCTACCTGTATAGATTTAAGATTATTATTGTTTCCCTCGTAATAATTTCACTTTTCACTACGCCTGCATGTAGTTGCCTGCCCTTAACCGTCGGACGCGATCGCTTTCTACGTATATATGCGCTCGCCATATAAGTGCATAGCATGTATATATTATGTATTTAAGTGTATAATGTACAATACTATATGTACCTATATCTAATATGGTACGCGCGTGCATTTGGAGTAAATTGTTTTTCGGCTGGTATGATGGGCGATGACGGCATATTAGACGTCCGCCTGAAAGTATTTTTCGGAGTTCCCCGCGCATCGTCTCTGGGTATGTATAGATTATAACTTAGGCACTTACCTCAAATATAATACCTATGTGCGGACTGCATAGCCACCCAGCGTGCATACCTGCACACACGTACATTTCAGTATAATATAATATATATATATATATATGCGAAACAATATCGTCGTATTCGTATTCAACCGTACACAAACTTTTTCGGCGGTTTCACATTTATATAAGTATTTTTTCGTTTCTTACGTTATGCCGCTGTGGTTAAAAACCCGAAGAATAGCATCTGACCCAAATCGTGGGCAACCAGACGCCACGCACAAAAGGGAGATGCATGCGAGAAATGTACTTGTCACACGCGATCTCGCGTCGATTACGATCTACCATGATATCTATAGTTAGTATATATGTGTACGTATAATATATGAGGTAGGTACCTACACGTCGATCGTTTAAAATAATTATAATTGTGCGTTTCATAAAGTCCATACAACGGTATACGTGGATGAAAGAGTCGAACGATTTTTGCGTAAGGCCGTATAACACGGCTCGTTAGTAGTTATATGCTTATATTATATAACTACATATAACTAACATATATAACCTATTATATGTATACATGGTCATTGGTCATGAAAGTTTAAAGGGTAGTGCCAATATGCGAATGGGCACACACTAGTTGCCTCCCGATGTCAAAAAGACCCATAATTTTTATACGAATTGCCTCCCGACTATATATACGAGTTGCCTCCTAAATCGTATCCTAACTCGTAGGTAACTCGTTAGGTAACTCGTACTCTAAATGTTATCATAAATGAGAAGAATCTAGTACTAGTTGCCTCCCATTAGTTATATTAAAATAATTTTCATTGATACCCAAATAAAAAAGCTGAGTGGAAAAAAATATCAAATTTTGAGTACCTACAAATATTGGCTAAAAAAATACAAGCCTAAGCAATGTTATAAATAATGAATGATAAATAATTTTTTTTAAATGTATCCCAGACAGCAAATGTTTGTCTAAAATTACTATTATAACATTATTCTATATATTATACCTAAGACAGATGTTTTTTAACTGCACTATTTTAATTAGTAGTAAAATATGTTTTATTTGTATTGATTATTTTTATATTATTATTGTTTTTACCAAGTCTGATATTTTTAATAATGAATAAACATTACCTATTAATGTGGAACTGTTTAGTGAAGTTTATGAACCACTACTTAATTCTATATGGGAGGCAACTCGTATATAATTATGAACTACCTGGTCATCGGAGGCAACTAGTGTAAATTAACCTTTTTATTTACGATAAGGACGGGAGGCAATTCGTATATTTTGGGAGGCAACTAGTATGCGCCGATGCGAATATACATCCGACAACAATAACGATTTATCGCGGACGACGCGTATCAAAATCACATATTACCTATATACCTAAACCTATATACACGCAAACGCAGGTTCAGATAAACCGTACGTAACCAATGTGGTCTCCCATTTTTCCGGATAATGAATAAATGGAACTTAATACTGTTAGACAAATATTGCTTTAAAAATTATCGGTTTGAGTACCGTATTACAATGCGGTCGCCTACGTTATTCGGTCACGATATAAATATATACGCAGAATTTACTCAACCAATATATTTTAATGTTTGAATTCTGTAGATGATATATATTTACAGGCAATATACGTGTTTTCCTCGAAAAATATTTAAATTATTTTCGACGTCATTTCACACCGTCGACTGTATTATTATAATAGTCGACGAAAGCGATGATTCGAAACAGTCACATAATCAATTAGGTAGTATATAATATATTGAAAATGGTGTCGCGGCGAGACACATAATTACATTCGAATTAAATCACTTTAAAACAAATTATAACAATAAGAGAATAAAATATCATTTTTGAATATATTCCCTATACGCTCATTCATCTGGTCCAATAAATATATTGATTAAAACCGTATTTTTCCCTGCATTTATAAAAACAAATCATAATTTTAGAACGTTCAAATTCAGTAATCTCATCGACTATATCTCAGATGTTGGACTTTGGATAGTTTGAACCAAACCATTCTTAACTTTCCGCAAACACACGGGTTGCGTTTTGATAAACGTTGTAGACCTTCATTAACGTCACCGACCGGTGACTGCCGCAGCAATACCGCAGACTATATGAAAATGTTCATATTATAGTCTGTGGCAGTGCCGACTGCACATTATAAATTGTACTCAGTATACGTAGTAGGTATAGTTAGGTATAATATATGTACACCATGCTATAATAATACACGTGCGTGTATTATAATTTAGAAGTACAACGCGCATAAAACGATAGCGATGATGATAATAATAATAATAATAATAGTAGTAGTAGTAGTAATAACGAGACGATAATTTATGCGTATCATATCGGCGTGCGTGTGTGCGAAATCCGCCGCAGGAATCCTTAATACACACATACTTTATGTAATATATTTTATGTATAAAATACAATATGATTTCCACGTTACGTTGCGTATTGTACTTATATATCGTCGTACACACGTATATATTTTTTATTATATATATCGAACGGGCGGCGGCGGCGACATTGGGTGACACTCCGTTCTTCTGCTCGGGGTTGTTGACCATCAACGAGGAGTCGTGCAGATACGTCCGAATATATAACATTATATATATATTATATTATTATATTGATATGAAAAGGCCGTGGGTGAGGATATACGGGGTGATCCATTTGACATAAGACACTCGTTATTTCTGCAGATAAACCATAACGCTTTTAAAAATACTTCTTGTACATAATCTTAAGTAGTTGCAATTCAACGTTTATATAAACGTATAAACGTAAATATATATTTTTTTATAATTTTTAAAGTTTTTACTCTTTCCCAATTACAATAATATACATTTTTCGAATCAGAATATTATAAAGAGTATTCGATCTATCAAAATCAGATTTCGGACAAGTAATTCATTTAAGTCATAATGTCATATTATAAGTGTATTTAGAGTTTAGACGAACGGAGTAGTGCGGGTTAACTCTGATTTAAAAAACGTTTAGAGTTTTCTGAAATAACGTGTGTCTCACGTTAAATGGATCACCCGGTGTATAATAATAATAATAATAATAACAATAATACAAATTGAATAATATGACGCGGGTACATATATTATATACATGTGTGTGTTAAGTATTTACACCACGCCCTCTTCGCGCGTACACACGGAACATATGATGTATTTATACATACCTACATATGTATATTTAATATACATATACATACCCATGCTAGTATATACCTGTATAGGTACGCGTGTGACAACCCGACGTGTCGGCAGCGTAAACGATTTGACTGATGTGTGGTTAGGTCGCCCTTGACGCGCGGCCCGATCGAGTGGAAGGCGCGATATATTTGTCAACGTATATAACGATTTTACATAATATAACCACGTTTTTATCTCCGTTGGATGCGAGTACACGCGCCCTAACGCAATGGTACCCACAGGCAATATAATATTTAGTTATTTGTACAGAACGTGTAAGATAAACAGTAAACATTGTGCAGTATTATTATTATTGTCATATTATTGTATACGATCGACCGACTCATCCCCCCCCCCCCCAGTCTTTCCAGAAATATTTCCCTCGTGCGATCCATGATACATCCAACACTCGCGGTAGTCAGTCACTATAATATGTTCAACCCGAAACGATCTGTGACGGATCATCTACGTACAGATCAAAGGCGACGAGTGCATATAAGAGTTATATTGATTATTGATACGTATAATATGTATATGATACGTGTAAGTATGAATAAAATAATGTTCAAATGCGAACGCTCGATTTCGAAAAAATAAATATTACTAGATTCCCGTTAAAATGTTATATATTTTTCTTATAATTTCTTTAACCTCGGAATCTCCGCGTGTATAACGGTGCTAACAATATAGGTAAGGCATAGAAAAAACTTTCCACATTTTTTTTTCACAAAAGTTGGATTACGATGATATTATAATGCTCCTCGGATGAGGTATATAATTTGTCAGATTTTCGTCTTGGATAATCACTAATCAGCTGTGATTGTAGCCGTCGTTGGCGCATCCAATTAACCGTTATTGTCGCATTATAGAGGTATACATTGCAAACAACAAAAACTCAAATTATATTATTAATAAATGTTCTTTCTTATAACAATATGGTACATACAAAAAATCCATAATATTTTCCTAGAAATTACGATTGTAGAAAATATTTTTGTTTACTTGCATATCATTATATATATATATATTATATATGCATATAATTAAATAAATCTGTCGTATAAATACTCTGCATTGAATTTACCTAGGTAAATACAATTCGAATTTCGAATAATTTTTTTATTCATCAGTCATCTCATCAATAAAACATTAACATATATATTATATTATTATATAGTTAAACGTATGACAGTTTACACACACCGCGACCATACATGAGGATAACGCGCTTGTCGCTGTGTTATAAGATGCGCGTCGAGAACCATTGTACAAGAAACATAAATAAAACGTGACAGATGAGACATCGTTGACAGTATAATGTAATGAAGTGTTAAAAATGTTAAATGAATAACTGATTCTATTTGAACGCGAAATTTCAGACATAATTGACACTTCAGACTGTAGATTTTCTAAAATATTTTTTTTTCTTCCTTATGAGTAGGAGGTTAAAGTTGTTATACGATTTAAACGTGTGTGTAACCAATTCTGGTAATACTACGGCCTGCGAGAGTAGACGCCAACAATTTTTTTCGAAACTTTCAAAATTATATGATAGGTACAATGATAATACATAAAATATTATTATATATAAAAAAAAAACAATTCGTTCGATTTCACAAATTAATGTCACGTAGATATGTTACACGTTTGTTCGAGTTATCCGAAGAAATATTTTATCCGTATCGAATAGAAAAAATATTAATACCTATACCTACTTATTTCAATTTAAAATATATTTTGAAAGGTTCACGCTTATCCTAATAATGTATAAAAGTGAAATGAACTATCTATCTACGTTTGATCCTTGTGAGTCTTCTATAATATGTAGAACGTTTATAGTTAAACCGTTACAAACTTAGCGCATGCCCCATCAAGTAGGAAATTCTGGGGCTACATTTGAACCTTGAGAAATATATTATGTATACTATAACTTTTGGTGAAACGATAGTGCAGAAAATATGAATTAAAAATTATGTTTTTTTAATTTTTAATATCTATAATTTAATTGATTTATATAATATATAATAATTATAGGTAGTTATTTAAAACATAATTGATTAATAATTTTATCAACAATGTATCTACTTATATGGCTACATATAAACAAAAACACTACATTTTACCTATAACATACAATTTATATATAAACTGTTTAATTACTGTAGATTAAAAGATTTTAAGATCAATTTATTGTATTGTGATTTATAAACTGTAATACTGTATAGTCAGTTGTAGGTGATTTTGAGCTACTTTTTGAGGAACTTTAAGTAGGTACCGGTATATAATGTATACATGAATCATGTTTAACCTGTGATCAAGATGATCACGTGATATATTATTTTATTAATAGATTATAATTCAAAGCACAGTTAATTTTTAAATGCTTGTCAATGAATAATTTTTATGATCAGAGTTAAAAACGAGTACATTACACATAATAACTGTATACGCCCATAAAACGAAACATCATCCCTCATCGATATCCCTTAAACGGTACGCTTGCAAAATAAAATATTCTCAATTTTTCTCACACTGTTAAGATTATTACTGTAATGTAATGTTTCGCCTAGGTACTTGAATGTTATAGCTTTGTTTTTAAACTCGAATAGGTTTTTATATAAAGTGACATAGGAATTTTGACTTACAAAATTCGAATACTCATTTGTATGTTTAATGTTTTATACAGGATAACCATTGGTTTCAAAAACCAAAAAGACTGTTGTATTATAAAAATCTATGTAATATATAAAAACGAATATACTTATATGCTCGAAGCTTAAACGCTCAAAAACTACTCAACCGATTGTTTTTAGAGATACCGGGACATTTTAGAGAGTACCTAGTTTGAATTACGTTTGAAAATAATATACCATTTGGTTATAATTTCTACGGTGAAGCAGAAATATAAAGATAGTTGTTATACGAATATATTAATACAACACTAAATTTGATATGCGAGTACGATTAATCGCGTCGCGTCGCGTTTCGTCGCTTTGAAACAATCGGCCACGGCCGACCTCCCACGCACATGCAGTCCACTGAGCTGCAACACGCGTTATTGCACGGATGTTGCTTACATTCGGTCTTAATTGGTGGCCTCTGCGATGATATTATATTGTGCATTAAAAACAGTGATATATTGGAATTGGTAGAATAATAAACGTTAGTAATTGCATGCACGCGTGTATTGTTGTTAATAATTTTACGATCAAACACGCACAAATTACGACGAAGACATTCATGTGTGTGTGTGTGTGTGTTACCTCATATTTACATGAATATCGGATATGCACCGTTCCGACCGACGTCGATTCAAGTGCATTTTTGTCGGTTTATATCTAATACGAGATCGATAACAATTAAACAAACAATATTCGACTGTGTTCGACTGTGTTCGACACAAGAAGCAGAGAAATCTGCGAAACATCCTTTTCATAATATTGTCATATTATATACCCCTTTGAACGATTTCAAAAACGGCTGTCCGTTGTCGTATGTTTATTACATGCAACTACTGCTTAGGTACATATCGCTTTCTATTGTCTGGCTAAATAAATTATGTTCCTCATCCTATTCCGCATGATATAGTGGCGGCGATGCAGCAAAGACACACAATAAAATATATATAACGTTTAATTATAAAGGTTAAGGTTGTATGTAGATATATATGTATGTATGTATATAATATAAGCACATAAAATAAAATTATGAGATTTCACGGCAAACCAGTATCCGGCAGAGCTTTTCAGTCAATTAAACACAATTAAACGATTATCTATTTTTTATATTTATTTATTACTATCTTCAGATCGCACCGCTCTGCCGCTCATGTCCGTCTTACACACGCAACACCATACGACCGCTATGACCTAGTAAAGATGGAACAAAACAAAATGGAAAAAAAAATCCGCGTAAATAACGGCTACGACGCGGCGATGGCGGCGCTCCGAGAGATGTTTATCGCTCTTCGGCCTGCTGAACCCATAGCTCATAACAACGCGGATAGGCAGTAGATACGCAAGGGTGTAGGTATTATATTATTATTATAACGATGCCGCCGCCGCTGCCGATCGCATTCCGAACAGGATCTTGCGATTATTTTAATAATAATTTAATAACAATAACAAGGATATTATTATAATAATTTATTTCGTATTTTATCTTTTTCCCCTAGTCGTATGTGTACAGCATGCGCGTTACGGTTTACATTTTTTCCCCATAAAATATTCACTCCACTCGGACGCCATAGCTTCGTCGTCGATGTCGACGTCGTCGGCACCGTCCGATTGGTATATTATTAGGTACTTTATTTTAAATACACTTTCAAAAACATTACGCAAACCCGATAATACACATATAAATAGGAGATATTATAAACCTGATGGTCGGTCAACCGATACGAAACACTCCCAGTCACGTTTCCAGAGTCACCACGGGGTTTTTTAATAAACCCATTCAGCTGTTCATACAGATAATATAATAATATGTATATATAATATGCTCGCAATATATACGCTATATATAGTCGTTGTCGGTTCGATTTTTCTTCTCCTTTACACCCATTCCCGCCGTGCTACGTGTAAAATATATATTATAATGGTGTACATAATTTTTGTCAATGAAAGTGCACACATATTACCCATATAAAATAGCAGGTGCATAAAATGTGATGTCAAAGTAATGTTATAGGTACATGTGACGCACACGCGTTTTTCCAACCCGTTAGATTTCGCCGCTTTCTAGAAAGCGAAGAGATCATTGCACGCGTTTAACAACAATCGCGTCGCTCCGATACATATTGTTATTATTATTATATTTTTGACTTGTTCGAACTCGATAATATTTTAATGATAACTCAGATGGTAGACCTATACTTACCTATGATATAATTATCGTGCAGGTATTGCACCCTCGCGCCCCATTGTAGACATGTAATTTCGTGTCTTACGTGAGTTTTTTTCCCGTTCTAAATGCAGTGAAGTGCGTACTATAATATAACATAATGTGTAATAATAACTATTATGTTATTTTGATTTAGTTGCAATGTGATAGGGTATTTCATGAGGGTATTCAGCCATTGCCTCACGACCAACTGAGCAGTAGGTAAACGCCTGAAGCATTTACATTGTCATATTGGCCTATAACGAAATAAAAAAGTTCACACCGCCACCATACGACTGTTGTGGTTTTTTCAACTTCTTAAACGTTCAATATTCGTATTTTATATTGCCTCCCGCGCTTCCGACAAAAACAGAAATACTCCGAGAGTGAGTGTCTGAATATTAAACGTCTTGGCATAAGTACTATTTAGATGCATATAATATATTATATATTCGGAGACTACAACGGTAGCGTTTCCCACAAGTACGGACGTGTCTTAATTGAACAGTGCAGCGTAAGACTGTAGCAGCAGTGAAAGCACACGCATTATTTTTGTTATTATTATTATTATTATTACTATTATTGTAATGTAGTTAGATATATGCGTATACATATTATACACTATAAACCGCGAGCTGAAACGGAGGGAAAAAATTGTAATAAACAAAGGATTATACGTTTTCAGGTCCGGCACCAAGTCTATGCAGTAGAACATTTTTCCACGTGATAATAATAATTAGAAACGCGCGCACTTTCTGTTCGACTGCGCAGCGGACTGTTTCACAAGCGCGACAGGGACAGTTAGCTTTTTGTACAAGCGATAATCAGCCATCATCTAGACTTTAACGATATATATATATATATTAAACTATATAATATAATACAATAATAGATGTGTATAAATGTACGCGTATTATTATTTTTACATACACGACAAGCAATAAGAATTCATGTCGTAAAATCCTTCCACATCGAAAACAAGGTTACTTGTGTTTGTAATACGATTATTTCCAGAACCAGAACCGAGATACTCTATAATATGCGTATATATAATATTATTTACGTGTAGAAGAACTTATCTGTAGCATCCGGGAAGATGGTTTTTTTTCTCCTTCGCCGGCAACTTCGATATTTTCATAAATGTTAATGATCATTTTCGCTCGACAGTCGTATCGTTTAATCCTCGAACTCTCACGTGTCTATTTAATAATATTAATAATAATATGGAATTTTGTAAGTCGGCATAATAATATGATTCACCGCATTACGGCTTTAATGAAATTCTCAATAGGTTCGCTAATAGGTACCGTCTTGATTTTATTTATAGTTTATGATTCATTATATTGTTACTCACTGGTGGTCCACCGCTCATTTGCTCAATTAATACGTTGTTGATTCGGATTCTGTCGAGAAAGTGAAATCATCTGTGTGATCATCATCTACCGTCGCTGCTGTAGTTGTCCATGCTGCAAAAATTAATTAATATGCTGTATAAAGTAAACACTCTGAAATAGTAGTATAACATTGTAATAACTAATAAATGTGCAAAATAAGTATATTAAACATTTTCCAATGTAAATTGTGTTTAGAAAACGTATATTCTTGATATTAACAATTTATTGTTCGATTCATTTATACGAGTATATAAAAGTGCGATGCACATAATATATTAAGTTTAGACTATAACAGTTTTCATTTAATATGGAAAATATAAACAATTGTCCCACATATCATAAATCAAATTGTGACGATTGATATTTATAAAAAAAAAATGTATAGGTAGATAAAAATGATATATTTTTTAAAAATTAAATTGTTAGAGAAAACAATGGTTACGGTGAAAATGTCATAAAAACAGATCCAGTTACTTTTAAATATTCATAAACATATTGTATAACCACCCAATCTAAAAAAAAACCAATTTAAAATGAGAAACAATAAGAAAAAAGTTTTTATTCCAATAGTTACCTATTATTGAGAGACTAAAAAAATCTCTAATATGATTTATTTATATGTTCACAATAATTGAAATGTTTTGAACCATAATGAAATAAATTGTTAACATTTGAAAATAAAATATAATAATTCGTTCAGCTGCTAAAACAAAATGTTAAATTTAACCCAATGAGGTAAGCTGAAAACATAAAATATTAATTTACAGAGAATTGATAGTATTTACTGCAATTTCTGGGACAATACATAAAGAATGAATCAACGAAAAAATATATATAAAAAAAATATATCCAAATGGAAAATAACCAGAATTTAATTGAAAAAAATGTATTTTTTACACAATTATACTAATCAAATATTATTTTTTGATTTGATTTGTCCTTAGTATTTTTTTCCCAACACCCTCGAGAATTTCCACGATGACGTAATTTTAAATGTACTTGATCTCAACAAATATATACAATTTGTTTATCTTTTTGTTTAGCTATTATTATACTTAAACATAGATAGGTATACTAATAATTTATTATAATAACTAAGTGATGATGTAATATTTACTAATAAGTAATATCTTAATTAGTCAAACAGTAATCAATATTATGTCTAAAAAAATAAATATTATATTTTTTAACCGCTGATATAATATAGTGAATTTTCTATTAATTACATAAATTATTTTTTTTTACAACTATTACCAAAATATGTCAAATATTAACGATTTATCTACATTTATAATGTTATAATACAATTAGGAATTTTTGTTTTTATTCGAATACTTCATATTAAATCTTCCGTTTTGGAAAAATTGGATAAATAACTTAATTGATCTTTATCTATACATAATTGGATTCTATAAATAACATTAACATTGAAGCGATATTTCTTGCCAGTAGAAAAAAAAACTCAAAGTCATTTATTTATCTTTGGTAAGTTTATCATATTCGACGGTATTCATCGTCTTGGTCGCCGGTTAAGGGCGACTAGTGATACGTACCAACAATTTATTATCGGAATGGTGAATGATGTATATAAGTCATCATTAAACATAGTTAATTATAATAATATATATATATATATATGTATATATATTGGCAATTGAGAAATATTTATTCAAATAATATTGTAAACGTTCACAGTTATACCCTTGGGGTAACCATTAGTAATATTTTATTGACTGTAAAAATAAATAAAGATTTTATTTTTTTTATTATTACAATATATTATATATAGGTACTTATACATTTGTATCAAAAATAAAAACAAGACTCCTAATAAAATTGTTGGTACAAACATATAGGAGATTGTTATTCTATACGCCCAATATGATTTGTAGACCGTTTTATATAATGATGTAGTGATACTGTGTATAAATCGTACATACACATGCACATGCGTAATTTAAAGTCGTCCAAACAGCTTGTTTTTTGGTTGACCATCATAGAAGAATTATTTTTTCAAAACGCGTATCCAATTAAAATTATAAACGGTTAAAATTATATCGCATAATATTATACTCTTAGTATTATAGGTATTAGGTACGCGTAACGATCATTGTGCGCGCAAAACCGAAAGTGTAATACGCCGCTGTAATGCACTTTTCGCGTATTCATTCCGGTGGCGCTTCTTTTTTTTCGTCGAACGCATTCACATAGACACGACATTGTTATTATCATCATACTCTCATTATAATAATAATAAGTAGTTTGCGCTTTAATAATAATATAGATGTACCTACCTGCTGTGTCGTCGTACATTTTACTTTCGTTGTCGGATGTGCCGAACTGCAGTGTGGTATAAGCCTATATAAACGCCTCGATCTAATATTGATACCAGTTCAATAAACCATCGTGTACCAAGCAGTAATAAATAATATATATATATATATATATATATAACATATAAAACGCACCTGAGTACCGAACGCGTTTTCGAGTGTGGAGATGGTTTTTTTTTTCACTTTTAGTTTGTATTCAATTAAACTACAGCACACATATAATTCACGAAACTGCATAGGTACATATATTATTATCGTTTGTGTTCGGATCCCACTTTACTGGTGTACTTATTCTATGCGTATATTCACCGCAAAACGTTATACCTATAGTTGCACCGGTGCACACAACCTTTTAACGGCAATTCTTATTCTATCTCTGACATACATTACGAAATCGAATTTACACCTGTAACATGAATATGATTTTTGGTGTATAATATTATAATAATATATGCATACGCGTATGGAAATCGAACGCGCCACCATCATCTGACCACGAATAATAACTTATTATTGATAAAAGTGCACAATTTCTATATTATTTGTCATTAGCTGATACTTATATTATGTTGTGTTATGAGTTATGACTTATGAATGCTATGATTTACGAGCATGCGTGAGTACGCACCGTGAGTATTTTTCCGTAAGAAAGTAGACGGACAATCGAGTGCATGTTCGAAAACCCCATGTAATTACATTTTATTCTCGGCATTATTATTACACCATTAATAAAAGTGAGAAAATTATACACAGTGAGTGACTTGAAATATATATTTATATTAACATTGATGCACCTCATTCCATAAGTTACGCTAAATCGTATGAGTACATACGTATAATTATAATATTATATATGATAAGAGTGAACTCTCACGAATAATGTATAGCTATGTAACTAAATTATTGTTAATGTTGAAAATAACCGAATTTTTCTCGCATTGAATTTGTTAATTTATTAATTTTCATAAAGATAATATTATGACTGTTTGAAAAAAGAAAAATTGATTGCACTTTATAGTTTATATACTTAATGGTCTTAATGTATATAAGCACACACCAATTATATTATAATCTACCTATACCAAATTATACTAAATTATATTCTAAATACATTACGTTAAAATATGGAAATAATACTAGGTATGTTCAAACATTTATAGTATTATTATTTTTTTCATATTTGTGTCATTATATTGCATAATACAAACAAGAAAATCTTCATGCAATGAAGATTTCAAATGTAATATGTTTAAAGTCATATCGAAAAAATGCTTTTAAATTGATTTTTATGATATCGTCTTTTTTAAATGTAGATAAATTACAAAAGCTTGGAAACGTCGAATATTAAAAGTTTAAAAGAATAAAACGTAACATTTTTGTTACCATAAATTCCATCTTTTAACTTTTTTTACGTAATTCCCCTTAATTCATTACTTCAAAACAATAAACGAATTCAGTGTACCACTTCAAACAAATCCGCTGGTTGCCACGCCTCTTTAATTCTACTTCATAATCTCGTAATGACTCTATTATTAAATCATGTATATATATACATGATTTAATAATATACAGATATATAATTAAATAAGTTTTCTCATCAATTTTCAACTCTTCAGGTGCACACCAATCGTCTAATTTAATTGTGTATAATTTATGGTGTTCGATGTAGTTGTGTTGTTTGTAAGCATTTGAAGACTGAAATAGATAAAAAAAATAATAATACATAGATAATAAATTATCTGGATATGTTGACAAAAATCATTCACATTAATCGTCCTTAAGGCAATACAACTATTATACATATTCTAATAAAATCACATTCGAACGCTTATAGAAACCCGTCTATATATTATTATGCATAATTAAACCTTTCGACGGGTACTATATATACATTATACTATTACACCTGTAAATTGTAATATTATTTTAGACAGCAAAAAAAGATGATTTGTCATTCCTATATATGTATATATTCTTTTACAAAAATACCCACAATATTAATACCAGCTGCAATGGTTGCGGTTAGCGGTATATAGAGGTAGGTTCTTACGCGATATTATTTCCGATTGAATATCACTCTACTCACCTGCCACCGGTGGCGGCGCCTGTGGGTTTGATATACATATCATTACATACCTTTATAATAATATATACCTAGATTCAATGGAACGTATATAATAATAATAATAATGAAAATAATAATATATATTACCTATATACATTGCACGGTATTTTTTTTCTCGCATATTATTATTAAATGCCGAAACAAAATGTTCATGTACATGGAACTCCGTGAGCGCGCGTGTGTGTGTCACGGATCATTGTTATTGTGCGACGAATATTATAAGAAATGATTTTCCGTTCGTCGTCGTAGTCGTACGTGTGTGCTCCATATAATATTATTATTAAACCTACGGTGAACGCGCAATATCGGTTAACCGTATACCAATATAATATAATGATTATCATTTAATCACTGCAGTCCGAACATGCACATGTGAATCCCGTGATGTATACCAAGTACCAACTACAAACCTAATCAGAATTTCTGAAAGAAGGGACAAATAAAAAGTTGAAACTATTATTTAAAAATCAGTTAAAAATTAATTTTTTTACTGTTACCTATACAGGTATATATATTTTTTATGAAATTTCTAAAAATAAGTGTACCAACATGAACAAATCTATTGTTATAAAATGTAATTAGATACATCGCTTTTTTTGGTTTTAAACTAATAACCATATACTCTCTTTTACAGCCACACGCCCACACATCAACTGGTATGCCCTATAGGCTATAATATATTTAATGATGTTCTGTCTACTGTTCCTGTGGTTTTCAAGACAAAAAACATTTTTGAATAGATTATATTTTTACAATTTATTAAGCTTTTGCGGAATAATTTTCTGAGAATTTCAACTTCAAGCAAATAGTTAATTTATTAATGATTGGTAATAAACTAATAAATAATAACTAATAAATGTTTAAAAATAAAATAAGCAGACTAGTTAACCAACTAATATTTTGCTTATATTGTATCAGTGGCGGTTATAACTGACTTTTAAGGGGGGGGGGGCGTAAATTATAAAAATCATAGGACAATAATGAGTCGTTGGAATTTTCCCCCAATATTTTGAAATAATCCAAAATAGGTTCACCTTGTACTTACAATTAAATAAAAAAAAGTATAGTCACAGATGCACGGTTAATCAACCATTTTAATAATAAAAATCTACAATACAAGCATATTATGTCTTTTTTTTTTTGTTTAGCAAAACGTGTAATAATATATGTGAGTTTATGAGTATAATATAGCGTTTATTATATTTTTAGATTTATATTAAGAGGACGCTACACCCGCATGTGTTGTCTCCGTCTTACAAGTGCGTAACATTGCAAAAACTGTTTCGCGCGAGAAAGAACCGAGAAAGATATAGTTATAACTTATAACTAAGAAACGAAATTTTCACCACATTAAAAGGAGGATTGTGTCTGTGCAATATCGTTTTTATTTTTTCGATATCCGAACTACAAAAAAGTTATTCATGCTTAAAAAACACAAAATTAATATATTATAAAACAATAAGAATTTTTTTTTGTATAAATGATATCGAAAAAATAAAAACGATATTGCACAGTCAAAATTCTCCTTTTTATGTGGTGAACATATCGTTTCTTAGTTATAACTGTATCTTTCTCGGTTCTCTAACGCACTAAACAGTCTTTGCAATGTTACGCACTTGTAAGACGGAGACAACAGTAGCGTCGTCTTAAAATTATCGTAATATCAGAATGGGAAATCTATTACATTATTGAGATTATTCCAGCAGCCATATATATTTATATAAACAATATGACACGCAACTTTCCGAATAACATATTACGTAGGTAGTACGTACATATACTATAATAACAAAAATTAATAAAATGTACTACAATTATTTAAAAATATACCGTATTATATTGCGCAAGACAACTTTACAAATTGCTGATACTATTTCTATAAATTAGAAACACAAAAAAATAGTACCATGATTAATACTTCTTTCAATAATTTCTTATAAAATTTCAATAATAATTTATTATAAAAAAACACGGACCAGGGGGGGGGGCATCCACCTATTGCCCCCCCCCCCTTATAACCACTACTGTATTGTAAATACACCACAAAAATGTTAAAAATACTTGTTGATATGATGAGTTTAGGCTGTGTTCAAATAATCACAATCACCTGTAGTACCTTGTACCTATATTATGTTACATATAAGTGTGCATGCGAAATAAACGAATCGGAAGTAACCGTCAATTTGTGTAGTGTAGGAGGCGTCCTTTACCTACTAACTCTCCTCCGGTCCACGAACAATCGCTTTTACGCTTAACGGTACATAATGTCTTCATCGAAAACTCTATATATAATATACGCCGATACCTATTATAATACGTGTTTAAATGAGTGTGTGTGTGTGTATTATATTATATCGCGTACTTGTATATACGGCGACGACAATGCGATCGCGTAAAAAGGCAATATTTACCGGTGAAAACAACGTGTAGCCACTAGCCGACCGTTTAAGGACATGTAGGCGGCGACGGCGACTTGGACACAACTCAATGGTATATAATAATACTATAATATTATGCACCTATTATCCGCGTACGCATAGGTAAATATTGTCATTATATTGTCCGTTTCAATATACACGTTACGTCACGCCGGGCAGATTATTAATGCGTCCCATTAGGTAGATCATATTATTATCATTATTAGTGTAGAAACTGGTCTGAGAAACCGAATGAAAACAGTAAATAAATAAAACAGACAAATGCTCGCTGCCACCGCGTCGGTAGCACTGCGTGCAGCGTAATAAACGAAACGTCGTTGGACGGCAGCTACAACGTTGTAATATAGCTATATATAGAGTTTAAAAGAAAGACCTGACCAAAAATATAGGTATATGGACACTATAATATACTATAGTTAAGTGCAGAAATATATTTAGCGTGTATAAAATGCTATATAATATGTAACATAATATATTTATGATACCCATGTAATTTGGAGCGAATGTGCACAAACGTCACAAACCCAACTTCAAAAGCATTGCAAATATTTCAAAATAAAACCTTAAGAACAATAGAAAATACTTAATTGTAGAAAAAACCGTAACATACCTACATCGAAACTCTTCCAAAACTTCCGACACTTTAAAGATTAAGCGAAAGTTTCTTCAAATCAATATGTCCAATTCATATAACATAGGTTCTAAAATAATATACAGCTAGGGGCACCACTTCAACGCCGCCTAAAACGAAGACACATCCTCATTACCCATGATTTAATTATTTAAGCTCTATGTTTTTGTTTTAACGTATAACCCACTATAATCACGCTTAGTCGCACGGCTCAATTACAATCAATTAATTTTATTTATCGCAGTTACAGCAGTAAGGTGAAACATGTACACATAATATTTATCATCCCTAGGTATATACATAAATAAAAAGCGTCAGCCAGGAATGTGTCTTATATTGTATATTATATAAAAAATAAAAATGTAACATCGCTGTACGATTAGGTCAGTTGTACATATTATTATAGGTACACATGCTCTAAGCTCTTGTCCTACGAGGGGAAACCAGTCGTATACGATAATATTATTATAATATACCATGGTAGGTAGTGGCGGCGTCGGAGATACGTAACAGAGATACGCGCGCGCGCTTTTAATTCGACTGTTATAAACCGTTTGATTTTATTTATAAGTCTTATTCGTAAGTCGTGTTTAAGAGTACCAGCTACTACATACTTGCCTACCCATACCTACGAAGCGTCGTTCGATGACACGCTCGAAACACATAATAATATTATACGTCGCCGCCGCCGCCACCGCGATATACACAATAATAATAGTAATAATAAATATCGGATGTATGCAGGTACCGTGCACAGTACGGATGGCATTCAATTAAAAATAACAGTCTCACGTTAAAGATTCAAACGGAGATAATACGTCGTATAGATTTAAGTATAAGTATTATACATGCGTATCGTTTTAGATAGTAACACTGTCTGTGTAGAGTTAATGAAACGTTATAAACACGACCTATTTTCGCGACAGTCGTCATAAATTACCGCGGCGATCAATAAAAACACACTCACACTCATTATTACTAGGTGCGTATCGAAAAAAAGAACAAATTTTTTTTTCTCTCCACTAGTTCGGAACGGTATTTAGTCAACGGAATATAAGAAGGTATCCAAGTATATGCTCGCACGGGATTCGCGTCACCTCTTAGACCCGTCACGGTGTGTGTGTGTCACGAGACTTTGGTCGTCGCTACGCATACCACACACGGTGCCGTTCACTTACTATGTTACAAGTAGTGTTACAACTATCGACGATGTATTGTGAGTGTGACTTTGGATAGTATAAAGTTCGAATGGTCTCGCACCGGAACTTTGAAAACCCACAAATCGAGCAGAAGGTACTAGGTAGTTAGTAAGATGTGCCCATGGTACAAGCAGGGTCGAAATTATAAAGTCAACAACTTTATAAACTTAGCTACCTAGTTAAGGTTTTGAGTTTCGTTAATCTATGACTACTAACTTGACTTAATTTTTTTTTATATATATTAAAACACGTACATTCAACAATTTCAATAGATTTTGTTTTCACGTCACAAATATTTCGGATAAGCTTTAGAGTGAATTGATTTCTTTTTTTGACAGAAAACTTAAACGCAGTAATAAAGTACTATTTTGGGTTTACATAGTATTATTATGTAAACACGAAATAGTATTTAATTGTTAAAAAGTAAGCTAATATTATATACAAAAAAATAAAGTTTTAAAAGTTTACTAACTTTAAAAGAATGGGTATTTACTTTAAGCTTAATACTAAGCTAACCAAATATTAAATAAAATTTCAAATTTTTTTCATAAATGCATATTATAGGTACATCTATTGCCAAGCTAAAAAGAATATCATTAACTTACCCAGCTTTGCTGCGTGTTGTATTTGTGTATGAGTTGAAATTTTTAGTAGGTAGGTAGTTATGAATAATATTGGTCCGAACTTCCGCAGTAAATCTGATGAATGCTAAATCATTATTTTTTAATATCATGATAAAATCGTAAAATAATATAATCATTTTGGTTTGTGCCCGTAGTAAAAAATATCACTCGTCACCGATAACCATTCATAGCTGATATTACAAAGACATTGTAATAGATGATACATATTATTATTGATGGTTTTTTAAAATCCATGCAAGTTAAATCAGTTACTATATCCATTATCCCAATACATATGTATTATAATAATATTATATTGTTTCGCCAATTCAATCTTCTATAACATTTATTATTTATTATTTCGTAGTTCAACATTTATTCTATAATTTCGTGATATACGTTGGTACTTGCCGATATTATGTAGTAACCGGTATTTAGCAAGTGTCGTTCGGATGCGTATGTTTGCCGTTCTCGTAGTATTCCTATAGTCATAAATATACATTAAGATATTAAACATATTGATTATGCAACATAAAACATAAAATACAAATTAATGATCATATTTAATTTTAGATTTTTGAATAAATTACGCATAGAAACCAGGAAGTTTCAGTATATATTTTTACTCACCAAGTGTGTATATGCCTAATATATACCTAATCGTGTTGTATATACACCTAAATAGGAATGTTTTTGCACGATTATAATATGATATTTATTTTATTTTTGTTGAATTATTTTCTACATTGGGACTTAATATTTTCTTTTGAATTTCGTTCTTCCAATCTTCAATATATACATGAAATTTACATAAATATTACTTTTATAATATATTATATACATTCAGTATATATAAGCATTAACTCGCATATTTAATCTAATAAACATATTATCGTCTGAACTGTTATAAAATGTTCAATAATTTACAAATAAGTATGTGTGATACAATCCATGAGAGAAAGCGGTAGTACGTTTAAAATTATATGTTTGATATTATGTTAAATGTAAAATATATAAATGTAAAAAAACAATTTTAACCGTAGAGTGTTAGTGGAAAAAATAATATAACGGTAGTAAAAAATTATTTCATCCCCCTTTTAGTATATTTTTTATGGTCGTTTTAAACGATATATTTCCCATATCACATGTATGAATGTTGTACCATTGCATTTCAAATTAATATACCTACCATTAATATGCAGCATCTACTTAACACTGAAATAGCCGAACGCAAATAAATCATTGACGATTTGGATCGCATCGCGTGCGTTGCCACCGATGATAGCAAACGGTATACAAAGAATTTTGATTCATTATCGAACACATCGTTTCATACGGTATATAATAATAGATATTTTTAAATAAATGTTTGTACTTGTACCAACTATACAGGGTCATTAAAACGAGCTGGTTTAAAGAACTTTTAATCGTACACACTTACCATAGCTATTTTAAAATGTTAACGACAACAGTACCACACCATGTTGGTACCTTATATGGAAAACTATAACGATACGGATGGCAAACTAAAGTGCTTTAAAAAAATCGTAATTGTATGTAAAATGTAATTAATATTAAATGCATGCATATTTCATTATAATGCGTTGAATAATATGTAGTTAAATCATATTAATTACGGCCTTGCACATGAGGCACGGACAAGATTAATATTAATCGTCAATATAATAATATTGTATTATGATAAACATTAAACATCCAAGTTAATCATAATATTTTGTATAACAATAGAATTGACATTCAAAGAAGAAGAAGAAAGAATTAATAACATATTAAAAGTATGTAAATTAAAGTAATTTCGCTAAGCAAATTCATATAAGTTAGATATGAAAGAATAGACTGTTTTGAATCTTGTCGTTAAAGTATTATTAGGTGAGAAAACACGTGTCAATAAATATTAACGAATTATAGATGCAATAAATACTAAATCTATACTGAAAATGGTTTATTTATAATAATTCTACACAGATCTTATTGAGTGTGATTTTAAAGTAAAAATAGTAATTCAGCAATAGTTTTTCAATATGACGTGACATGCATAACTATCGACATTATTATCGACGTTAAAATACTCCTTTTACGTTATATAATCGAGTCCCAAAATTATATTATAACCCGAGGAGATTTCATTAAATATGATTTTAATACTTCTTGTACGTACGGTCACTTCTTAAGGTCGTTTCAAGTGATTGTTTTTGTAGGTAGTTACTAAACACTATTATGATATTCATTGTGACTAGCTAATCCTATATAATTTATAATTTTCACATAGTTTGTTAGTGAAAAAAATAATCTAGAAATTAATCTCTAAATAAGTAATACCACAGTCGCCTAATATTTTTTTTCAAACTGCAATAATACAGACAATGTCCAAGAGATATATGATAGCATTTATCCAGCCTTAGTGTCTAAGCTGTACTTGGCATGTTTTTATTACAGATGCGATAATATTAAAAATAATTATTAATCAATAACATGACGTTCATAAAATTAAGAAGAGGACAAGAAGGGTCAGTTGTCCAACTCGGGCTTTTTCGAAACATCATTCAAACTGAATAAATAAATATTCCTTTCACAAGTTTTATAAATGAAACTAATTTACTGTATACAGCAGTTCACAAGGCTTTAACTATTGACTTTTTCTATAGAAAGAACTTTTGTAATTACTCTAAATAAAGCATAAACTTGGACGAAAAATATTATTGGAAGAGTTACCTAAATGGTTTATATATATTATTCGACTGCTCATAAACAGTACATTAAATGTCATAAGTTCTGAGCTGATTGAATAAACTATAATCGAGTTTGAACTGCTACTTCGTAAAATAGAACTATTAATTAGCCATTAAAAAATTGTTTTTTTTTTATTTTTATATCTATTTATGGAAAATTAGAAAATATTTTTCTTAAATGTATAGGTATTAGATACTAATTATCATAAAACTCATAAATAATAATACGTCTTAAAGTTCTAATTTGTTAACTATTCAAATTTTTTACAAATTTGTTAGTTAGTATTACAATTTAATACAATATAAAAACAAAAGTTTAATTGAGTAATAAACGAGCCAAGTGAATCTAAAATTAATTTAGTTTATTAATATGAAAATACATTAGTCTAAAAATTATATTATATTTTATTAAAAAAATGTATATTTAGGTAAATATGAATAGGTAATCAAAAATTGATCACCCCTGTAAAAACCTTTTGACATAATTATAATCGATATATCGTTATCAATATTCCAACCAAATTAAAGCATTATTATGCTACAGATTAAAATGTATTGATTAAAGTCGTGTTATTATTGTTTTTTAAAAAGAGTAGTCTGCGCCTTAAAATTTTAGTAACGCAACTTTATTTACATTTTTGTATATGCTATAAAAAAGTAAGAATAAGGCGCATAGGCGCATGTCTAACTGATATTCGATAAATGTGCACTGTGCAGTACGCCAATACCTAAGCATAATTTTCATCAGTGCATCATGTCCTTAACATACCAGTGTTTATGCAGTGTTATAAATTATTGATGAAATCATCTGATGAATATGACGGTATTTGGTAAGTGGAAGAAAAGATTTATGAAGAGGGAAAAAAACTAACTTTGTACTCGAGGATAACTCATATTTTTGCTATCAAATAAAATGATAACCGATAAATAAAAAAATAAAAAAATGCGTTTAAAAACCATAAAGTAAAAGTATAATAAATACAATAATAATAATTAGACTCTAGTAAATGTCCAATTTATTAGCACCCCTCAAAAAAAAAAAAAATAATAATAATAATAATATGTTTCCATTGAAAAGAAAACACAAATTTCATTTCCAAACAAAAATGTTATCGTAACATTACTATCCACTATCAATTATTATTAAATGTACTTTTCGATCAAGACCAACCTTATTAATAGCTTATAATCTATTATGTTGTAATATATGTAATATGTGTATGTAAATAATGTATATAATAATTCTTCCTAAACAATGTAAACTATGTCAGCCAATGACCTCCGCTGTCTCTGCTTATTTCTAATAATAATAAAAAAAAAATGATTATTAATTTAAGAAAGTAATATTTAGTTGCTGATACATTTAGTGATATAGTTAATTTAAAATTGTATTTTCTGAACTATGAATTATAATATTTGTTATCATTAAATTGATTACTGCCACAATACTAAGACAGAAATCTATGGAATATACCTATTTTATGACACTTGATATTTTTTTTATACTTGACACTTAAGTCAGGCTAGTTTTAAATATAAACAACTATATTATTATGTCTATTTGAATATTTTTGATATTCGTTCGAAAGTCCAAACTACTTTTATAAATCTACAATTTGTGTGCCTAAAATGTTTTAAATAATATTTATACGTTTAAGTAGGTACTTAACCATTAACAATATTGACGAACCATAATGACTTACAATAATAATTAATATGACTAAAAAAATATAAGGCGATGATCATTCTGTTTATTCATGACAAGATAATTTAAAAAAATCAACAAACAGTTGTATAATGTTTAAACTGTTTTAATATATTTATATAAGTATTATAATATATAATAACATAATGTATATACAAATAATAAATGTAAGTGTACAAAAATAAAATAATTCTATTTGTGGCAAATATTTTATTTATTTATTCAAAATTCAAAATTCATATTATGTTTCTTATAAGCATATAATATCTTACTCGCATCTTAAGTTATATGTTTACATATTACCAAAGATTTTCTTAAGCATTCTAAAATCACGTTTTGTGTTTATTTTTCCAAAATGACAACGAAATTTAATTTTGTTGATTTCTCTCTCCCATCACAATGAGTTCATAATAAATATATATATCCACACTTTTTAGCACATATACCTATTTCATTTCACATTAAGGTCACTGGAAAGTGATATTAAACAAGGAGTTAAGTGTAGGCAATCAAAGTGTTTTCACTGTAATGATAATGTGTCTTATAGACCTAGTCATATACAACGAAAACTAATATGAAAACAAGTTTAAATTAATAACAGTCTTAAGCCAAGTTTTGAATTAGTTATTTTTTCATTTTTAAAAGATCTGTAAGTTACAGGAGTATGTTATTAATTTTATATTAAATTGATTCTCGAGAGAAATTCAAAATATTTAATATTATAAAAACGTAAATAGTAATAGGTACAACCGGCTTGCCAAAAATTGGAAATATTTAAAAAATATATTTCAGGCTAATGTTTTAAGTTTTAAACTTATATATATCATAAAAATATAAAAATAATAACTTCAATGATCGATCGTAAAAAAATAACATTACGATTTTTATTCAACAATGAATTTATATATTTTGTTTCCACGTCATTGCCCATGTGGCCATGCTCATTGTCAGTTTCATGATAGGTGATAAAAAAATTACTTCGCTAAATTACAATTATAAAATATCATCAGGTCTTAAGAAGTTAGGAAAGATATAGCAAATAGTAACCACTTAGTTCTTTGAGCACGTTTTGTGTACAATTTCTCTAATAATTAATTTAACATTTAAAATGTTTTTAAACTAACTTTATAATGTACGTTATGTCATACTAATTATTGTTTATATTAATTATCAGTTTTTATTTTTTTTTAACGTTTCACAAGTGTTTGGGATTTAGAATTACTAGTAGAATTTTTAGTGTACATTAAGCATTCTTGAATTATTTAATTTAAATTACTTATGCTAAATTTTCAATATGCTTTCTTTTTAATATAGTAATGGAAACTTTACGTTAATACTGCGTAGTGTGCAGTCAAAATATGATTAATTGATAGTTTTAAGTATAAATCTTAAATTATTACCATTCAATTTTAGTTTATACAACGGAACGCCTGTGTCCAATAATAACTTAATAAAGCTATTGGATAGTCCCTAGGCTTATTGGTTAGACTACCTAATACTTGTTAAAATTTGATCACAGATATTTTAAAATATAAAACATAGGTAGTAATAATAATACGTTACACTTTTTTCTTTTTTTTTAACTTTACATAGTTTTATGGAAATGTTTTTGTGCGAAACTACATACATTTTATGATATTGCTAATCCCATACACTATATCAGTATGTCGCAGAACAATGTTAGAATAGCATTCATATAATTTTTTATACACATTTCATGAGTGTGATATATAATAATATACATAATATTATATAATTTTACGTCAGTTTATTATTTTATTATGGAACGGCAAAGCAAATTTAATAAAATATTTATTATATAATGCAAAATGTAGTGGACGAGCACTATTTACCGTTTTCGTTGTTCACGTGGTACTTCATACGAGCCTGAAGTGCATAATATTATAATATTGAATGCGAGCGGCTTCAGCAAAATGGACATATTTAGTAGGACAACAACCGTTGGATAATAATTCGATATATTTTTGACGTTAAAACGATATAACGTCGCAATCCCTCCAAGTGACAGTGTTCGTCAACAAGGAAAGAGCTTTAGGTTGTATTCCATTCGAAAAACTCAAAACGGAAAAACTATCTATGACCAACGGGCATAACTAAATGCGCGTGAAGAATTTTTTTTGTTCGAATATTTTCTGTATAAGTCAGAGGTATTCAAACTGTGCGTCGCGGCTCCCATGGGCGTCGCGAGAGTTTGCCAAGCGAGCCACGTGTCAAAGCACCAAAAACCAATATCATACCTAGGTCTTGTATAATTATTATAAATATTATTTGCATCATTATGGAAATTAAAACTACACACCTTACGATTCGACCATTTGAAGTCTTATTTCTAGTCACTGTATGTTATTATCACCCATATAGCATATTTCCCATATTGTATCCGTGTTTTGTTTTATTTTTTTCATAATAATTTGGGAGCCGTAAAAATATTGTGAACACCCAAAGGAGCCGCGTGCTGAAAAAGTTTGAATACCTCTGGTATAAGTGACAAATGGGTGTGAAAATATGAATAATAGAATTGCGAGCATAGTAGTTAACTCATTCATTAAGAGTATCCAATAATTTAATGAAATATTCAACTAACATCTTAATTATTCAAACTTAATTCAATAAAAATGAACGCATTTTATAAATATCGCCGTGTCATTCTTACATCCATCCTTGGATCAAAATATACATTATAATATAAAATGATGTTATACCTAGAGAGAAAAACAAAATCTGAATGTTCTCACCTACGTAGATATAGTATATACTATTCTCGAGAATATTGTACACAGAAAATAATATTGGCGAGCGCATTATATTGTTATTTTACCTGTTGCCGTTTGCGGTGCAACGTGCAACCTTAAACGTATTTTGTGCACATTATCGTACACGGGCCATATCATGATTTTCCATAAGCCTTACAAGTGAACAATTACTGCTGTAACATGCATGTATATATATATATATATATATATATATATATCGTAATTCTTATATATGATAATATGTAATATATTTTAATATACAGACACGTGATCACGTGGAGAAAACTACTCTCATATCAATATATCATACACTCTGAAAAATGTCCGAAATCGTAATATTGAGTTCAGACGAAATTACGGGTTTGCCAGCATCACGTATCCCATTTTGCCGGAAACCCGTCCACGTGCACCTATACCTACGTGTTATGGCATAACATACCTGTAACATACACAGCACAGAACTAATTTTTGCCCACTTTGATTGCCGGGATTGCGCTCTCTGTGATCTCGATTAAACGTCGTCTTCACTGCCGCCGCGCCGTCTCAGAATCTCAGTATTACGACGCCTATAGATGAATGTATACAGAGTGATTCCTCACCATACTTTATTCCTAATATGATTTATAGCACATTTATCCAAAATCTGAATTTTAGAATTTTGGAATTTTTAAATATTAAATATGCCTATAAACTTAAAGACTTAAATATTCTTAAATTTTTTTCATGCTATACTTGAGGAATGTCCTGTGACGTAATAATTACTCTCTAAATAATTTACTGCAGAAAACAGGAAATCCTCATCACAGAATAGGTAGTTTTATCATTTGAAAAACATACATTTAGGTACATTCACTGAACACTTGATAAAAAGTGCGTACAAAAAATCTCTAGAATTTGAAAATATCTTAAACATTTAAAAATCAAATTTCAAATAAACACATTATCGAAAAAAAGATACGAGTAGGAATACTTTATGAATCACACTGTATATATCCAATTTTATATAACTTGGTGTACAACAGTCGTCGTGACCGCGTGTAAACCGAATCTAATAATTGTGTATATTATAAAAATATGTATTCCATACGTTTATCCATGTTATTGCATATACCGCGTGTACAACTCGCCATCATTACGACATTATCCGTTTTTACGGTGTACTAGTGGAAAAACGGCAGAGAACCCTAAACAAAAACAAAAAAAATAGAATTATTCTTATGGCAAAATTACATTATTACACGAACAATGGCAACGTATATAATTATTACCGACAGATAGCAATAATATCGTTGGTCGAAACAAAAATATGTATATTTTTTTACTACCTATTATTTTGACTATTAGTGTTCACGGACAGACGAAAATTATACGAATAATAAAAGAAACAATATTCAAACGGCTCATTCGATGGAACACACTAATATAATTTTTTTTTTTTAAATAGAATAAAAATAAAAAATATGGCGGGCATCATACCTAAAAATACCTATAAATATCTAATATGATTGTAGCTATAATACTATACATATAATACCTATACAATATAATATCATCGTATTCCTACCTAAAATGTATAATAGCAATCGTATTTTATTATTAAAAGTCAAAACACGTTTAATATTAAAACTTATTAAACAATCTTTTACCGTCTTTATTCAGCTGCTTTGTATTACACCGGCAATAGTTTTCTAAACCATTAACACGCGTAGATACGAACGTACTAGTCGTACTGAAAATAATAAAATTAAAATTTTGACCGAGCGTCATGCTATATGTATGGTTGGGAAAATAAGAGAAAACGAGTGTCTACGTATATGTGTGCAACAATATTATATTATATTTTTCACGTTCTAAAAAAAAAAATATATTAAGAACTTAATGACTTTATTTATTTCATTTTATCAACATTTTGACGTTTCATCTGAAATAAAACAAAATAATTTAAAATAATAGCATAATACAATAATTACGTTTGGTCTAATTTTTACCTACGGCCTTTTAATAAATTTTTTCCGTCATCAATTCAAAATAAATAGAGTATATGTTTGAAATTTGTTATGAGGACTGATTGAAATTGGAGAAATAAATAATTTATATAAGAAAAATCACAACAAATATATAACAAATAACTTTTTTATCGTCTGTATAACAATAAGTATCTATGTGTGCGGTGTATACAATAAGCATTCATATATATATATATATATACTCACTACTCAGTCACCATAATACGTATTCATGACACGTAGGTATACAATATTATATATTTATACCTATATATATACCTACTAAACGCGTATATTATATGATAATATGTTTATTTTTTTTTTTTTGAATTGTCTTATTAACGGCGCATTGTCAAGCGTTCCGCGGATGTTTATCATAATAAGAGGCATATTTAAATGTTAAATTAGATTTATTTATTTATTGCCAACTACCCCATACCGCCATCCACGTAATATAACAATCCACTTTTAGATTCAATAACCTGCACTGGCTAAACTAATAGGTATAAAAAAATAAATAAAGTTTTGGAAAAATGTTTGTGTTTTAGTTTTTTTCCTAAATGGATTAAATATTTCTAGAGTAAACATATAATATACATATCACTGAAAAATAGGAAATTATGTCAGAAATTCAAAGAAGCAATTTATTTTTTCGATTAAACAAATTATTTTTGATGTTTTCTCATAATTAAGAAGTCGCTGCTTTTCACTCTGTGCCATTACCCACATAATAAAATACTAGTGTACCTACATTTATGAAATGAAATGAAATATCATTAATATCACTAGCATTCCTAGTAGAAAGTGGAATAGATATAACTACATAGTAACAGTTATAAATAGAAATATATTCTTATGAATCATTATAATAATAATTATTGTTCTATAAGATGTTGTTTTTTAAATCGCTTCATGACAACGTAGCAAAACAAAATACATCAACTGTTATGTGGACTGCGATACTATAACTATAGTAAAAATTGCACAGTGAAAAAAGCGAACGTTTGAAAACTTAGCCGCGTACAAATAGTGACTGGTGTGCACATTGCTTTTAACTGTTGGAATAATATTGTCGTTAACTGTGTTTTCTTCTAGGAAATGTACGATTTTCGGAAATTTTACGATATTTTATAATTTAATTTTTAGGTACCTACTAGATGTCGTTTTCCCTCTATTCTATCATATGGGTACAGATAAATAATTATAATATTCAGAATGATATAATTTATAATATTTCATCATAATCTAATATTTGATATTTTTTTAATTATTGCCTTTAGGTCCAACCGTTTGAAAATATCAAATTGTTTTGGGCGCGACCATATAAAACCGAGTACAAAATTCTAAAAAACACCAAACGCCGTATCAGTTACATCCGTATCGTTTTTCGTTTCTATACAGCTAGGTCGTAGACGTAAAACGAACTGCAGAAGTTCTAGTCATAACGTTCCAATCGGAGTATAATATGTAGTTCCGGTTTGGCGGTTTCTATAACTCGACCAAATTGAAATCTGATAAAAAATGTACCTATATAATTACCATAATTTATAATATAACATATTAAGTTTTATGTGACGTATTTTACCGACGAAAAACGGTGACATCATCATTTTTCGCGTGCTTATTGTTGCGAGTGGCGACAATTTCCTCGGAAAGAGGAAAAAATAAAAATAAATAATAATTCGACCTTGCAAGGCCGCCGCCGGGCCAGTGCACTCGTTTGACCCGGCCTACCTACCGTATATACACAGGTACAGGTATATACCTGACTACACTGATACCTACGTACAGACAACACGCACGCCGTCTGAACGCGATGGGCACACGGCGGATCCACCTCCACCACGGCATAAGCCGACCGCGTGCGCACGACCGTTAATATTGGCAATTGCACAGCCGCCGCCCAACGAATTAACGGCCCGAGAGCGACTACCGCGGTGCATACACGACGACGTTGCACCGACCGCAGTCTCGCCGGCGACGATGCAACTGTTAAACTGTTGAATAATATATAAAAAAAATTATGCGAGTTTCGAAAAATGAAAAAAAAAAATGCACGAACTCGGCCGACGGCGACGCAAATCGTGTAAATATTGGACACCGCGTAGTCCGTCTGTCCGCAATAAAGTACATATTTTATTGTATTATAACAATTATTCTCTGAAGTTTACGGTATAATAATCGTCCGGTATACTGTAATAATATACTAAAGAGGTGCTGTTATGAATATTTTAGCGTGGTGTGCGGTATGTAGGTAATATAAGTATAACTACACCTTAAGTAATTAAAGCAGCAGCACACGCGCGCTGGATCGCCGTAAATTGCATCCAATTTTTAATTTTCTTTTTATGTAAATTGCGTCCTGGGCATATTCTATTCATCATTCGTAAATATTACTCCAAGGGAAATTTTTGAAAAATCAATACTTCCCTTCTGTTTTTCAATAGCTTTGGCTTATGGCATTATAATAATTGTATTATTTTTCAGTTTAAAATTAATGTTTATGTTTATTTTAGCTCATGATTACGTGTATCATCAAAAATTAGGAATTAAAATATTGTTAAAAATGTTCGATAATTCCCAAACAACGTAGCAATTCTTTCATTTTTTTCTGGAATAATACAATTATTATGTATCTCATTTCGTCACTTTTCTTCTCTTTGTTTTCCGACTTTTCAAACTAAAATATAATCTTATGTAAATCACTCTGCATGTTTTTTTTTTTTTGTCCCGTGGCGCATTTTACGTACGTTTCAAAAAACACTGCGGTCGCAATTTACGCAGAACATGATACATGACTGCACGCGGAAGTTGTTCAGTTGTTCTCCTTTCTATTCAACAGTTCCTATATAGGCTATAATAGATGCTACACCTGATCAGGAGAAATATAACATAATATAATATTATTATTAAATGCGTTATGCGTAGGAACGGGGAAATTCGGACGCGAATTTGTTCGTCTACACAGCGACCGGTTAGGCAAAAAATTAAAAGTGACACGCCCACGACATCCGCGCGGGTGACGAAAGATCCGAAATACCGGCCACATAAATTATTATAATATTATTTTAATAACATCCGCGACCGCTTATTTCATATACCGACGACGGTTTATATATATTGTAGATATATGAGCACATTTAATCCCGGCAAACGGATTCTTTCTATACATAAACGTCTGAAGGCGATGACGAGGAGAGATGACCCATTTGGCGGACCCGACCTCCCTCAGACCGAGTCCACCGAGTCTGCCGAGTATAGTGTCTCTGTGTCTCGACTAAAAAAATAAATAAATAAATAAATTTGACTAGTGTATTCTTAACCCCAAACAAAACTTGAAAACACTTCAAGTGACAACAGAAAAGTTCGAGTAATCGCGAGGTTCAACTGCAATATCTTATTATTATTAGCAACCAATTTTGTTTATACTATTTCGTCGCATAGTCTCAACTCTTTTCCTATCGTAATTTTTCTCGCACTTTCGACACTCTCATCTTCGCGGTGGTCACGTGATGGACCGTCACCGCGTGCTGCAGAGAAAATTTCGTACGATATCCAATATAATATATACCTACATATATAATACAAGACTAAAATCTATGCTGCAATTATTATGTACCTGCTGTACCACTTAAAAACGTATACGTTTATATGTATATATAAATATATATACGTTCGGTAACATTATATCGCTCGTAATAGGACGCTTATATTGCGTGCCCCAGAAATACAGACCATCACTCGGTAGTCGTCATCGAAGTCGTGACTATTGTGTGCGGATATATAGGTAGTGACATTCGTCAAAAAAACACGAAGATATTCCCACATTATGCGCGGCGTGCAACACTAAAACAGTTTTACGGACGTTGAAATGGGTATTATACTTATACCTGGTATTCGAGTACGTGTTTTTCAGTTATCTAAAACCACACGACGTAGCTGCTGCACACGATGTTTATCCAATAGATAACTAATGTTTCTATTTACGTTTGTTATTGCCAATATACAAACGGTCTCTATATACCTACATTAACTATCCGCAGTGTTTCACGCGGAAAAATGTATAAGTAGATCACCTAATCTACCTAATAACATAATATACCTACGCAGCATTAACCATCTCAGCAACGGTATCATACTTAAAAATATTATTTTTGTGAACCAAATAGATTTACATATTTTGTTTGAATACAAAAACACTTTTTATTATTGTTGTACGCGTAATATAAGACCTGTTGTAAGATTTTTTCAAGCTTTTTTTTTTTAATAAAACTTGTCTGTAATAAATCAGAAAGATCTATAAAGTAGTGTAAAGACTAAGTAAAAAAAAAAACAAGATTGAGAGTATATATTTTTATCGCAATATGACATAAAAAATACCATAATATATCTGTACGTTTATCTCTGTACAATTACATTTAACAATAATCACTACTCACAAGTAATATATTGTCCAGCAATACTTTATACATATACGATATACATTTTATCTAATTCCTAATGACAAGCAGCGAGTAGAAAAAAATAAACTGAATTATAATTTATGAATGCAAAATGCTACAATATTGTAATTAGATAATTTCGATATAGGCACAACGCAAAATATGTTCTAATGTGCAGTGACTATAGTAATTATTCCATGCATGGTACAATTTTTAAATGTTATAAATTAATCAATTTCCGATTTATCATATTATTGTGAGTACATTAAGTAGAGTGTGATGATTTCTTGCATGTTTAAAAATTATCAGTAAAGTTTCAAGTAAATAAAGTAATTAAAAATGTCTGGTTTGTGTATATATGTATATACCTACATATATAATTATATATATTATATAATATAATGTACTAAAACGGAAATAATATGAAACTGACCTACTACAAAAACATTTTTTTTAATCAGATTTCAGGAAATAATTGTTGTTAAAAACATTTATAACGAGTACATTGTGTATTATGAGATTGTTGTACAAACTTTCATGAATTCGCGCATACTAGTTTTCTCTATCGTTATGTATTAAAAAATTATTTACCGTGAAGTACATTTTTATTCAACTAGGTACCATTAACACCGCGGTCGTGAGTTGTCGTGTAAAGTTGTATACCGATGACTAAAAAAAGAGATACAAGTGGTTATTGCTACACCTTATATGCGATTATACAATTTTAATATCTATAATGTTATTATTGAGTTCGTTACATACGTGCAATAATAGGTAATAAGACGAGCAAGATTTATTGTTTAATTAAATCCCGTTGATAGTTTTACGTGCCATACCTACAGAGTTATGTTATACGACAACGAGGGATAGTTTATACATTGATACCTTTTTATAGTGTATAAATAGTATGTATACACATTTAGGGCACTCATTGTTGGATCATAATGTCAATACGCATCATGTATAACGTAAAGACACCTGACATTATATTTTTCTTAACACTCGTAAGTTACAAATAATAATATGTACCTAAAAAATTATGATACCTAAAAAAACTTGTGAGAAAACTTTAATATACAGAAGAAAAATACGTCAGAAGAATTAATTTTGAATATTTTATATGAATTTTCATAGAAGCATTAATGCATTCACCGAAATTGTCTTAAGCACTAAAACACACAATATTATGACTATTATGAGCCTATGACAAAGTAGTAACTAGTAAGTATTACATAGGTACATCATTATTTTAACTGTCTTAGTTATATATATATATATATATATAATCTATATAGTTGCAAATGATCCATTAAACTATAACTTTTCGAAAATTGCCAAAAGGAAAAACCTACGTATGACACATTCAGTATTAAAAACCTATATGTACTAAACAATATAGGTACATACTCGTATATCAAAGGTCAACATTTAGACTCAACCTGCGGCGCGCGTCATATTTAATAATAATAATATCTATTCTAGCAATAAGAAATAATATATAATATAACAAAGACATAATAAGAATATTATGTGCAATGTGCTACAATAAAATTTAGAAAAATATGAATAGGGTGAGGGGAGAAACCATCCAGTGATCGCATTTCCTTTTGCTTAAACATAATTTGATATTAGCCAGATATTAGTGAGTTAGGGTGAGAATGCAGTTCAAAAAACGTTTATAATATACTTTATAGTACGTTTTAGCTTCTTCGTGAACGGTTTTTATTTTTAAGTCAGAATGAAGGGTACAATTATAAATATAAAATGGGACATTGGTAATGGAGCGCAGTATTTTGTTTAGAACGGATTGTATTTTGTTAAGATTAGATTTTTTGACATTGGCTTAAAGTTGTAAACCATATTATTATGTACACATAGGCTTAGTTAAGGATTTTTAAATGAGCAGTTTTATATATAATTTAGTATGTTTTATTGATAATAATATTTTTAGCAACCGGACACGCGTATTTAAAGTAAATGTTTTTCCCTGATTATTTGTTAAATACTAACATAATATAGAATAGTATATAGAGTAGTATAGACTATAGAGTAGTATAATATAGAGTACAGTATAATAAGATATTTAGCCACTTTGGCAGCTGCATATGACCCCCTGCGTGTATTCTTTATTATGATCATTATTCATTAAAGTATCATTCGAAAACCCTATATTCATAAAACTATAATAAATTTGAATTCTTGAGATTTAAAAACTCTGAAAAGTATATGCTTGTCCGGAATATGACATTAAAAATGTTTGATATATATTGTCGTTCAAATAGTAAAAGCTTTAAAAAAAGTATATCTGGTTAATAAAGCAATCAAATAATAAACAAATTTAATGTTTTTTCTTTTAAAACGTATTGTCATTTACACTATCTATCGACTTTCTTTAAAAAAAAAAAATACCTAATATATAAAAGAAATGTTTTCAAAAACGTTAATGTTTTCTTAAAACATATAAGACGAGAGACTTTTTTTCGTGTTATCGATAACATGGAGGGGACTGCTGTTAGCATTGCTTCCCCCAAATAATACGAGAGACTGACGACGACGTTAAATATGGATCATTCCGTACATAACATATTTTATATATACGACTATACATATATATGCGGGACAATGTATTTAATATTATACGATCTTTTCATATGCCTAATACATATTATATTATTATATAGAGGTATCTATCTACCTCCACATACATACATACATATATATAATGTGTGATTTTTAACAGAGTGTATATTTATATTTTGTGCACTTGCAGGTCGTGGCGGTTATTATGGATCTCACATACTTGGTCGTTGCCGTATTCGGAATGTGCGTCTTGCGGCCGTGCAGTTCGCTGCCTGCAGTCGCCACCGCCGCCACTGCCGCCACTGCTCCTACGCCTACCCCGTCATCGCCGCCATCGCTGCAGGTCGCCGCCGCTATACCGGCAAACCGCAATGACAAAAGGTCCAGGTCGCTGTTCCAGTCACCGCCGCCGGCTCCGCATCAGTACCATCTCCACGGCGGCGGCGCGGTCGATCTGTACGACGAAGTGATGGACGACTTGCCGTATTACTTGCAACACCAACAGCAGCACCAGCAACAGTTGTCGCTGCAGGATGCGACCGACGAGGACGAGCTGAGGACCGCCGACGACAACAACGCCGTCGATCACGATATGCGGCTGTCGAGCCGGGCGCGACCGGCCAAGCCCGACTCGCCCGTGTACTTTATCCGCTTACCGCCGCAACCGTACATGTACGTGCCCGGTTACGGTTACGTCAGCCAACCGACCCGGTTGGAACCGCCGCCGTTCACGCAGCGGCCACACTCGCCGTTCTTGAATCTACCACTGAGCTACGTTTCCAACGCTAAGCCCGTGGGCGTCTATACGCTGCCGCAACAGCACCACAACCAGCAGCACAATCAGTACCAGCACCACCAACAGCAGGCCCAGCAGCATTTGCCGGGCAGGCCGCAGAAACCGAACAGACGTCCGCAACCGACGTCCACGCCACCTCCGCCACCGCCACCGCCACCGCCACCACAGCAACAGCAACCGGATTCGCCGATCTACCATTTGGACAAAGGCCCGTACGTGTTTAACGGCCGTCCGTCAGACGTGTTCCTGTTGCAGAGCGCGTACGACAATTTGTACTCGGAAGTGCTACAAAACATTTACCCGTAAACGACCGTCGCACAATTTATTATAGACGATAAACACAATATTATTATTATATAATATTCTGTAATTTATTATAATTATAATTATTATTATTATTATTATTAGTTATCGATCACGACACCGACCGTCGTCGTGATCGCCAAAAAAGACTATCCATTCGCGTGATCTTACGAATCAAAAACATAAAATAAAATAATATATTTATTTATCTTATAAGAGATGCGAACGCGGCCGCTGATGTAAATATACTTAATCGAATGACAACGCGTATTTTATGTTTATTATTATTTTCTTATATATTATGTATTGTTATTATATATTTATTCGAATATTTGTTTTATAATTTATTTTTTTGTCTAATATGAGAGTTATTTAAAATAATTGTTAAACGTTTTAAAATATTGTAAATAATATTATAATATATTATAATAGTTGATAATGTCGTCTATTTTTCTTGTGTTCACCTTCAAAGCACGTACTTCGTAGTTGTAATTATTGTCATTTTTCAAATGCAATAAATTCAAAAAAAATAATAATAATAATCCGTATTAACACACCACATAAATTTTTTTTTGTGGTTTAAACTTTTAATACATCAATTATGATTAATATAATGATATACGATGCAATAAAACCGATATTTATTACCTATCACAATGTTTGGAAAACATTTTGTATCGGAAGTGTCAAAACTGATATAATAATATCAAGGGCTGTCGTAATTGGAAAGTACAACTTTACATACAAAATTACCTGATAATTATTTTTAAATTTATGGATGTTATAAATTATAACTCATCATAATTATTGTTACAAACAGAGCAAAACTAAAAATAAAATATAATTAGCATAAGATACCTACATTAAACGGATCACCACTTTACCGCTAGCTGTTACCCGATAATTAATATTTATTTTATATGCATAATATTATGTATTATAAATATTATAAAATATTATTTAGTGTGCAGCATTAAATCTGCATAAGCACTTTCCATGCGATGCATCAAATGCAAACACAATAATAAGTGCAGAATATAATAATATATTATTATTGTCATAACTTTTCATTCGATTATCGTTAAACCCTTTGGGTAGGTAGATGCTTACTTTTTATTTTATACATTTTCAGTTCACACACACACACGATTACGTGCTTTGGGCTCACATATTATTATTATTATTATATTGTTTCCACCGTACCTGCTTTCCTATTTATTTGCCGTCTGCAATATAGTATAGAAAATAATAAAAATTTGTGTAATTAATTAGAGATCCTTATAAACGTAACAGGATTTAATTTATATACCCGACGACGAAACGACACACAATAATCCTTATATTCTCTACGCGCCGCCGCGTCGGTTTGGTTAAAAAATATATAATATTTTGTATATTTTATTCAATCGATACTCCCCCCCCCCCCCACCGAGTTTATAACGATCACAATACAAATTCTACATAATATGTATATTATTGTAAGCCACTCTCAGTGATTTGCCCGCATTCGTGGTACATTCCTCTAAATACCCGTGAACAATGTACGTTTTCTTTTGTTGTTTTTTTCTTTCATAAATAACATAAATATATCACTTCAAATGCGCATATAGTTTTTACAAAGACTAATTATGTTTCAATTGTTTAATTTATGGCTGATTAGAGAAGTGACATAAAACCATTAATCCTAATTATATACACAAACATTATTATATGCAAGGGGTTAACTATTTACACATTACCTGTTATGCCCAAACTATACCATATAATATACTATCACTAATATCAGCATACATCTACATCGCTCATACTCATTATATTATGTAAATATAATATTATTATGTATTCGTTAGTGTTTAAAATTCACCTATGTCCAAGATATACCCATTCACAGCTTCACACGTTTTACGTACTATATGTACATACATATTATATTATCTATGCCTCATAATTTATCTTTTATATCAAACCTCCATTTTGTACACACAAACCTGATAAAGTTAAATGATTAAAATATGTTGTCGAATATACATCATATTATAATATAGATTAACTATAAAAAAATGTCTCGATTTTTACTTATTACGCAGTCAAACCGTCTAAATATACAATAATGTAAATTATTGTTATTTTCTGCCTTATGGATAATCTATGTGGCTATGCATGTACGTATATAATTATCCGAGAACTGACTACCTGAATAAAATGTATACCTACATAAGCTAAACGATAGGTTAAGGTTATGTCCTTGAGGACAAATATTATAATAATAATATTTCTCATTTTACGACTTATCATAGTTCATATAGTGTATAATATAAATTGTATATTTTATGACAGATATCCTTTTAAGTTCTTATTCAGTTATATTTCATAATATCTGGCGAAAGGTTTTGCTAATCTCAGGACACACTCATTTTAACCCAAAAGTGAACTTGTTTTGTTTCAGGTGTGATTCACATGGTACATTTTTAAATAAATAATTAATAATACCAGTTAATAAGATATTAAATATGGACAAAATTTAAATGATGAAAATTAGAGTTAAAAACCCAAATTTAATATAAGTACAATTCCGTTAAGGATAGATATAATTTACATAATAGAATGATGTAAGTTGATTTCTACTTGGACCAATTCTTTTGATAATAAATAATTAGTGGACATTATTTTACACTATATTATGATCCGTACATAATCCATACAGATATGCTTGTTATATTTAGCTTGATGATTGTAAGGGGTATCGAATGCATCCGAAAAACAGGTTTTTTATATTTTGAAATTTATGAAGCCGTTTATTAGTATTGGTCGGAACCGTTAGAAACCAGTTACCTATAAAGGCACATGTGAATTCTTTATACTTTTATACTAAAAAAAACACACACACACACAACAACAACAAAAACAACAATAACAAGTATAACAAAGCTAATATTATTTATTCAACGACACATGACCCACTCAAACAATAATAATATTATTTTCATTTTTCAATTATTGTTATCCATAATATTTTATTATTTTGTAAATTAAATCAAATCTACATTATTAGTTAATAATCTATATAATATTGGATGGGTATAAATGTATACACTATATTCATAACCCATTACAAAATATTAGCTTGTGTAGACTAGCTGATGTAGACGTTGTAGAATTTATTAGTATAAATTATGCATTACATGATTATGATTAATGTCGTATACACTATATAATACGAGTGAAGATTAATTTGTTCATCGAATTAATTTCATACGCTTTTTACACACTTTTTAATCTTCAAACCCAAGATTTATAATAGATCATTCAGGATTATTTTTTTAAGTGTGTTAAAAAGAAAAAACATAACTAAATTAAAGGTTTTTATTTAAACTTTGATTCACAATATAATATATCGTCTCAAATATCGGACTGCGGATAATTTTTAACGATTTTCTTTTAAATGAATGTATTTTTTCAATGTAATCTAGTGTATCTCTGCTACAGTATCGAAATTTATTTCCATATCAGTTAGGTATAGTAATTTGAATGCTAAGAGTGTGTTTGCCTGTTTAAAGATATAAAGAAATTATTTTTAGCTCTAATGTTCTAAAAAAATCTGATGTTAAATCATTGGGCACATTGAAAATAGGTAATAAAATCAACGTGTTTATGTAGTAGGTATATAAGGATATTGGTCAGTTAAAGAATATGACGTTCTAAGGAAATACCAACTATTAAAAAATTGTTTTGAAAATATGATTAGATTAATAGAAAACTATATAGTGCTGTGTAGAAAATTGGATCAATTGGATGGATTTATAATTTGATGTTAACATTACGCCATAACGGGCATAACGTCTTATATGTCTCGCGTCTAAAAAAATATGTGCGTGTTTTCCACACATTAATAAAGTGTATGACTCAAATTAGTGTCATTGTACTAGTTGATTAAAATATTGGATCCACCAGTCTATTGTTCTAGAAAATATAATGACACGATAAACTGTATATATCAATAAATTTTAAAGTTCGTGAAAATGTCTAATCACTAAACAACACAAATCATGTAAAATATAACGATTTAACCGTAAATGAAAAAAATGTAATTTATCAAATTATATTTTAACTGTGTATAATTGTATGAATTTATTATATTTAGAATTACTAATTGAATCTATACGTATAGCATTTTTACCTGTCATAACAACTATATCAATAATAATATTTTGAATTCGACTCCGTTTTGTGATTCGGTCACACTGTGGCAAATCTTTTATTGTGAAATTATTTTTGACCGACGAGGGCAAATCCTTCTTGTCATAAAATATGTCGTACGCGTGTCTGTGCGATATAATATAGGATATACGGCTCGCACAGTCGAGCGACCTTTAACGATCGGAAGAGTGCATTCTTGTTCATTTATTATAGAGCGCTACGACGAAAAGTGTAGCTACCCTTCGCAATTGGGGTGGCTATAATGCATTTCTGCCGCGCCCCAAAACACGCAAACAACAATAACAAGTATCATAACTGCGCGGTCGAAAGAAAAATCATACACTTGATTGCATTTTCGTGCGACACTCGTTTGTCAGATTATCGATTCGTGGGAAGAACACATTATTTATATAACCTTTGTACAAAAACTCGGACATTCGCGGCTCTTCCTTTCTATATACTCTAATCGTTGACGTTTTCATATTTTATTCGTTTCAGTAATATATCAATTAGGTACTATTTAAGGCCGTCGTAATTATAACGGCAAAAATGTATAACTTTATTGTATATCGACTGTGCAAAACCGACCGGTTCAAAGGTTATAGAGAAACGCATCAAACGACGTATATTACACGCATTCGAAGGTGTATATTATATTCAGGCATACACAGTACCTTTTTTTTTTAAATCGATTTGCTTTCAATATTTTGTACATTTATACTTCCTCATTCTAATAAAATATAAACGAGGTTTTTATGTTTGCGAATACGTATTTAATAAGCGGTGTCGTTGCCAAATAGTCTAACACTGCACTACGCGCTCTATAGTGCTGTGGAAAGTTAGAAAAAAATGTCCCTGTTATAATTGAGTTTGATCATCGTTTATTTTCGGTCTACTAACGCCATTAATGTACGTTTAATTAGTTTTAAGACAACATATCATTAAATACTATTCAAAGACATGGAAAAAAATTGAGTGGCAATAATGAAAAAATGCTTTCACATTTTTTTTCTGAAATAGATTTTTAATAGCAATATACGTATACGATATTTGTGTTCGAGCGAGAGTATGGGTGCGTGTGCGCATGTGTGTGTTTGTATATGTGTGTTTTTATACGAGTAATAGTGCGTTTAACAATATTGCCCGCCCTCTTTATTTCCTACTCAAACGAAGATGTACCTACCGGCGTGCAGAGATGAGTGCCTCGCTTGCCGCGTTTCCTAACCTCAGTCGAGTCGTCAGTTGATCTTCGGCTTCCACTTTGAAGAGTTTGGCATGGTGAAGTCTCAGTAGATTTCGTCACACGAATTGTCGTCGAACATACGTAAACACCGAAGCGATCTCTCTGAAATACAATTGAACTTTACCACTTCGTATAAAGCTTATTTATACAAGTAATAATAAGGTTAGTATTTTTACTCATTTTATTTTAATACATAGTTAAAAATATTCATATGTTCCAAAATTATTACCAGCTAGTACATACAATATTTAAAACAACAGAATATATTTAAGTAATTATTTTAATTCAAAACCTGCACATTGTTTAATGTGTAGACCATTGCCTTCGTATAATACATAATATGCAATTAATAACCCCGAATGTGTTGTGTTAAGTACTGTGAATTAATTAATTATTGATTATTTGTTAAATAATTATTTAGTTAAGTATTGACCTATTAAATATTTAAATTAAAGTAATAAAACTTTTATTTTGATATTAAAATTTGAAATTATAGTTTTATTTTTGGATCTACCTCTACGGCGGGAAATAGGATTTAGTCATTTCATTAGTTTCTTATATGTACCTACGGATTATGAATATAGTTTAAATACAATCAAAATAAAAAAAAAAGAGAATTTTTAGAATAATGAAATAGTTTCAAATGTTAAAATTAGAATCATAAAAATGATTAAATTTAGTATGCATGTATTTTCTTATAATATATAGTAATTTTATGATCATAATTATTATAGAAATCACATTACCTTATATTTAAAACATTAAAACCAGCTATAATTAGTGTATGAAATTGTTAAAAAATGTGTAGTTTTTTAATTCAATATTGATACTAACTTAAATTCAAAAAAAAATATTTATATAAATTCTATTGATTGATAAAATATATGTACTTTTCAATAGCAGTTACAATACAGTTACTAATACATACATTACGTATAACAAAAAAGAACTGTGTACGTTTTCCAAAATTAATATTTTTATACACCCTCTTAATATTCATCATAATATAGCTTTTTAATTTTAGATATAAAAATTGTATCATCTGTTAAGATACATTTTTTCTTAACTGTCACTTAATTGCAACAAAATTATATTACACTGCAATATTATATTTTACATACATATAAACTATAGCTAGACTTTTACTACAAATTATGACATTAGATTCGGAATATTTTTTTTCATATAAATACCCACAATCGAATTTTATAATATTTTATTTTTATTTTAAAATCTCAGGTTAACGTATTCTACTGCAGTTGTAGTAGGTACGGTAGGTACTCTATTATACGGTACACTCGATGGTGTAATAAATATATATATATATTAATATTATCATAAAATTTATTATTTATTAATTATTATAGACATATTATATTCGTAAACTCGGGTGCATTTACATTTACATACGTACATTTATCCTACATGGCTGTACTTAAAACTGTCAGTGCAGTTACATAAGCTTCTTCGGAGGTATATTTAAACTGAATTGTAAGAAAAAAATTCCTTTTTAGTGTAATCACGTGCGACTATTACAATCCACTTATTTTTTTTTTTTTAACCATAAATATAACAATAAACCACAACGTTCACATCGCAAGATTTTAAACGAATCGGAACTAAACGTTTTGGTATTCCAGGAAGTAATTTACATTAAAATTATATTTTTAAAGTAATAATATTATCATCCTAAATTTTGTCAGAGTAGTGATACATTTTGAGTGTATGTATTTTTGATCGTATGTAATACATAATTAGTTAGGTGTGCATAGGATATACGAGTAGTGGTTTCTTGAACATATAAAAAAAACTCAAGACTCCTTAGGAAAAAAAATCGGTGACAAAACATTAAATATGGCACGGGGAGACCTCAACGTATGGCGTATGCTTGGAATGCGGGCTTTGCACTTGCAATGTTGTGTCCGAAGAAATGTATAGATATAAAATTCTAATATTATTTGTTATATATTTGAGATCAGATCGAGCGTATTATAAGGACTTACTTCGGGCACAATTTATACGCACAGTACGTCCGTTTTACTGTCCGCATATAATATAATAATATACACTCGTCGACTATATATATATATATGCGTGCATACGTCGTATTACAAATAAATGAATATATATATTTATAGTTTATACACACAGCACACAAGTACAAAACGCGCGTATACGTGTTTTTGAGAGAAGAAAATAAACGTGATTTATTTTCCATTGTTCGACAACAAAATGAATTAATATTGAAAGTATATTTAGATATCAATATATCATAAATTCATAACTATATCATCGTGGTACTTGTGAGTAGTTGTAGGCCAACGTGATTACGAGGTGTGTACCTATACCTAGTTGCTGTTGAGAACGATAACAGCTACAACGTTTGCGTATAAAGAAACCGAAAGTATTTCCGTAATTAAAAACATGAAACAATGTATATACATAGGTATCTTCGTTCGATTGTTCGCTAAGCGGCATGGCAATAAATAAGATGCGTAAAAAAATCGTAAAAAAATTATCATGAGAAAAGTATTGGTCTTGTGCAAAAAAATAAAATAATTTCAATAAAATTCTGACCCGAGGTTATTTTGTTCGGGTTAAACGTACGTTTTTCTTCACGACCTCTGCAAATAATACGTTCACCGCCGTCGTCGTGGCTGAAGTTTATATGTGTTTCAGTGTATCGGAAGTAGATGCGCTATGGGCATTACATCATCATTATTATTAAATTTTTATACTTGTTTTTTTAGTCATGAATAAATAATGTTTCCTTTTTTGTCCTTTCTTGTTTATATGCCGTGACCATGTTAAACCTTTTTTCTCGTGCTTTTTGTAGTCTAGCATAATTTTTATGGCACAAACATATTATACGTGATACAGGAAAAAGAGAATTATTCTTTATTTGAATATTTATATTCCATTATTATTGAATACTGCAGGGACGGACATACAATGATGAATTCCAATACATGACGCATTTTTTTTGGGCGTCATTCATTTGGGCGAATAACCCAAAATTTACCTGAGTAGAGCTGTATCATTTGGGCGAGAAATTAACCGATCGTTTAGATGAATTTATAAATTATTGAATAATAATAGGGAAGTAACATGTTATATTTAACATATAATAAATACGATCATATTAAATATGAGTTAAAATTAAAAAAACTAGTTAGGTACTATTTTTAATAAAATATTATGACAATATGACAATTTATATGAGAATATATAATGGATATGAGGTACCATACTAATAACAAATTATAAGATAATAAATTATATATGACAATTACAACATAACACATTTTTAACCATATACCAATTAGAATTAACTGAGAGTCCTAAGTCTCTAAAAATGGGAAGGAAAACGTATATTATATAGTCTATAAATTATAATCAATATGATGACTAAATATAATATTGTGATAATTAGTCATAATTTTATAAATTATTTTTTAGGAATAATATTATATAACAATTTTTTTTTTTTAATAACTCGGCTCGCCCAAACGATGTATTAGATAAATTAGGGGTGTGTGTACATTTCGCCCAAATGATGTATATAAATTCGCCCAAACGATATGTTATTTTGGGTTATTCGCCCAAATGAAAGCCGCCCTTTTTTTTTTTTGTGAAAAACCTATGGTATACCTATGGTTAGTCTTATTAGGTCAACGGGTGACTAGTAACAACGTTTAAGTTTACCAGTTGTAAACAAGTCTGAGAATTTAAAATACTCGACACTTGCTCGATTAAAAAATACTTTGCAAGTTCATCATTCTAAATGTTATTACAAAATGTATCGCTAAAAATGTATACTATTCACCACATGCTATATTAAATGTATACGTCCAGATTCATATCAATTTCATACTTGTTACATAAATTTAATATTTTTATATGATAATGATAATAATAAGCAATGACGTATGAATAGCGTATACATTTTACTCAGAACAGTCAGAACTTATTAACTCTAAAATGTCCAAGATTCTACATATAATTTCTGATATACAAATATATTATTACATATTTTACGAATGAAAATAATATAAATTATTGTTTTTGTATTATCTTGATTGTATTGCTCATATATTATTTTGTATTTAAATTTTAAACAATGTTCAATACAAATATTATTATGCGTATTAATGGATTTTTAACTAATCTTTTCCCGTGTTCTTAGTTAAACCCATTAATTTTATTTTTTACTACATATTATAGTTATTTAGTGAGCTAATGAATCATTTAAATTGTAAATTACACTTGAGGTTTACTCGTGAATAATAATTAACTAATACTGTATTATAGAATAAAACTAACTTATAATTATTAGAAATTAATCTACCAATATCTGATTACAAAAAATAACAATAATAATATCCTAAAATTGCTTATATACACATCAAAAAAATATTTCTATGACGTCATGCATGTTCTAAGATCATGGTCAAATACCATAAGGTGAAACACTATACATTATAATATGTTTAAAAAAGTATTTATTGGTACTATTTTCTATAACTGCAGATCATTAAGATATGTACATTAATTTGATACTTATGTATATACTCGATGTACATTGTCTTGAACATATCACATTTTATCTCAAGTGACGAATGTCACTTCAAATAGGGGTTAAATTATAAAAGTCAAATCAATATTAGAAATGAATATGTTATAATATGCAGTTCCTATGTTGTGTGTTAAGTATGTTTATAAATTTTAATTTATTTATGTAACCAGTACGGCAGTACCTAGCACGAAATACTAGTTGAAATAAAATATTAATATTATTGGTAGGTACTGTTCGGTGATATATACCACCCAGTTATTGAACCGGGAATTTTGGAGAAAACATCCTTACCTTAAGTACCATTATTCTATCGTTTATTCCCTTTTTAGACGCTTTCCCAATTTATACTTTGACCCATATCATTGTGGTTGATGAAACCAATGGGGTGATTGACAGAATAGGTACGTGACAAAATCATATCACTCAAATGACAATAAATTGTATAGACAACCTGCAGATAAATTTAGATACACTAATAGTAGGTATATAATTTATATATAATACACAAAAATTCAATAGTTTTAACTGGGTGATACATAATATATACTATACCTACAGTTCCATATTATTTTACTTAAGTAATTTGGAAAAAAATTCCAGTTTTTAAAATAACTCTATAACGACTCACATTCAAAAAAAAATTTTTTTTATTATTTATTAAAAATTTAAATGTATCAACATATTATTTGTTACAACAAGTTAGTTATAAATAATTAACATTCAAAGAAATAAAATATATAATATTATGAACAGTAATAATTAATTATTATCAATATACCTATATTGAGTAATAGTAAGCAATAGTTTACAACTAATGACCTAGATTCAAAGCATATCTCAATAAAAAAAAAAATAAAAAAAATATTCGATGTTAGTAAAGATTTAAAATAAAATACAGGAATTTAATAGCGCTTAAAGCATGGTAAAAAGTTAATTTGGAATGACATGAAATGAAGAAATATTTCTCTGCTAGGAATAACGTCAAGAACTCAGTAGTTAATTTTATTATTATTATTATTATTATTACTTTAATCCGTAATACTTTACAAAAATAAAGCAATTTAACATCTATACTTCTAATAGCTAACAATTAATACGAATTATCCTACTTCAAAAAATATTGTTTTATGTTTAAAAAAACTATAGGTAACCCACCTTTTTATTTGTACCTATTGTACTAAATATTCAAATTACCCACAGGTCACATACATCATATTTTCGTACCTAATTAATTTAATTATTTTTTATTACTTTATACAAATAATACCTATATTTTTACATTGTGGTATAATAATAAAAAATAAGTTTAAATAGAAGAACCTGACTCATAAAAAATACTCAATCATATTCATTACATTATTGATATTAATACATCATTACTAGTCGAGCCTCTTCTTAGAAATTTCCTGTTACTATATGTTCCTATTATTTCTAGTACAAACATTGATTACTTATTGTATTATAATAACTGATCAGACAACTCTTTTTCTAATATCAGCACACATATTACAAAAAATAAATAGTATAATAACATAATACTGATAACATCACCTATTTAAAATTTTAACAGACTTTTCATTTTTCCAAAATGTAAATTATGTTTAAGTAAAACATTACATTTAAAATTTTTACTGTTCATAAAAATAATTCTTATTAGAAGTTTATTTTTTAAACTGGGTTATTTTATACTTCAGAATATTTTGAGTAAACTTGGTGATTGTGTTACTAAAAATACCAAACGCATATTACTGTATTATTTAATAGGTAAAACGTTAATTTTTATAGTGACAATAAATATAAATAATAATAACATGTTTCCATACATTATTTATCCAGATACAATATAAAATGTGTGAATTTGGATTTCTTATGAAAAAAATCATACAAAACTGGTTTATAAACACCTCTTCCAGGTCGATTGTCCTATAATGGAAATCCTGGTGACGAATACACTATATATGCAATTATTATTTAATATTATAGCCTGGGGAGACAAATACGTTTTTTTTGAAATTACTAGCTCCTGTACCATGTCCCAGATAAATTATAAGTATATCTTTCTACGCATGTTTGACATGCAAGGCGCAATCTTATAATATCCGTTCCACTTAGAATATTTTACGAGCCAATTTATGCATGTCGTCAATAATACAATAATAATAATAATAATAATAATAATAATACGAATACCTATAATATACTATTTGTGTGAAATTCATTTGAAATTTTTCTAATAATAATTTATGGACCAACTACCGCAAATATACAAAAAAATAGCATAATTTAATATACAATATATTCGATGTATTAATAATTAGTTCTGTAATCAATTTTGCACTGATATAAGTACACTAATGTAATAATGACAAATATGTAATATTATTACATATCCAGAAGTTGCATCTTTACTGTTGCTATGAATATATTATACGTCCATAATTTATTATTAATTATTAATCAACAATAATGAAATTATTTGATTGCTATGTAGCATGGTAAAATGATTGAAATATTAAACTGTTATTAGATTTAAATATATACAACTAACTTAAAGTAGTATTTTTGTATCAGGTTGCTTAGATTAATCATAAATTCTTAGATTGTAAGATACAATTTCTATAGAAATATTAGTAAAAATAATTAAATAATTTCGATGATATGAGTACCTACCTAATTTATTGATCATTTTGAATTGATAATATAATTTATAAACAGGTAATAAATATCATGTGTTCAATCTTATAGTTGATATTAAGTATTAGTCATTTATATAAATATTATTTAGGTCAATTTTAGAAAGATTACATTTTTTTAAATGAAAAAGATTTTCAAATTATAACATATGCATAGTTTTAAAAAATATGAACTACGTTTTTAATAATTTCCATAATATAATTAAATATTTGCATCAACAATTTAATATAAAAATTGTAAATATTTGTTTATAAAATATATATTTTAAATTATATTAGTTTTTATTCTACAAATATCTATATAGATATATATAATTATTTATGCATATTTTTTTAACTAGTTTTTTTCCAATTATAAAATATATAAATGTCATATGCGAATATTATGATAAATGTATCAGGTATGCATCATATATTATTTGACACAGTAAGTGGCTACAAAAACAATTTAAATAAAACGTCAAAGTTTCACCTCTACCTCATTATAACGTCGAGGAATGTATCTATTATTTGTTTCACACAAACGGTGTACATAGTTAAATGGTAATAATTTAATAATAAATAAGATAATTATAAGAATATTAAATTGTTTTATGTATATCTCAAAAAAGTTGATACATAAATAATCATTAATATTTCTATTTTCTGAAACATGCTAAATATCGGGTATTATGAGTGAATGACATATCAACAATAACAACGACACACGACACACGACAAAATAGGCCGGTAGCGAATTTTATCATTTATGTTAGCTGATCGTTCAGAGCCACAGGGGTTTAATTTCAGGAAATGTAAAATAATTAACCAATAGCCAACCATAAAGGCGAATACCCACAAATATTTTTAGCAATATGTTACTACTGTTCTATATTATATCACTGATTAATTGCGATCGGAAAAATAACCCATCACCAGCATTCCCAAATCCATCCATCCATCACTATACACTACGTCGTGGTAATTTCTACGAACCAATTGACATTTTCTATAGATTCTTCTAAGTCGGAAAAAGAATGATACAAAAAGCTATAAAAGAAAAACGTAAACTATGAAATCACACAAAGTATATTATATTATACCATATTTACGAGCTGCGTACGTAGATGATTTTTATCCATCATTAAACCATTGATGAGTGTATTGTGTATTACTAGGTACTTTGCATTATGGGTAGGACGTGTAGGTGCTTACAAACAATTTTGTGTCATTTTTCGAACTTGAGATCACATAAAAAGAAAGTATCATCAATGTGTATTGTGTAGCCTCTTTCTTTTCTCATGTTTTTCGTTAGAGTTTGATGATTTTATTTGGATAACTACTGAGTACGATAAATATCCGCAAAAGACTATATTTTCCAAAGTAATACCTAAATATTATTGTATATCTGATAGTTTAATAAATAATAAGGGTACAAAAAAATTATAATTTCTATGGTAGCTAGAAATATTATTTTTAACTTCATGATAAGGTTTTTACCGTTGTAGTTTTTTGGTAATACATCACTGAAGTGATCTAGATTACCTATATTGCTGATTATAGTTGTGGTCTGAAAAAAAAACCATTAATTTTATCCATCCATCACTATACAGGCTATATAATAGGCCATGATAAACTCCGTTGACCCAATCGACATTTCCTGTAGACTTATCGAATTCGGAGAGAGAACGAAAAATGAAAAGTTCAAAGAACAACGTGCGACGGGTCAAGCGCTTAGATGTTTGTTTTTTTTTACAATAGTACTTGTATTGCGAGAGACCGAATCTCCCGACTTATAATTCTTCTGCTTTTTCCTGTTCATGTATAGTATATAATATTATTGTCGCGTTTACATAACAATATTATAATGTCTGATGCAGAGACGCGGCGACGTTTTTATGTACGTTTCCGGCGGCCGGCGCAGGACGTGATGCGCGTTTATACAATTCGGTCTTCGGGTCTTCTTCCTCGTCGGTCACATAATAATATGTAAATAATGTAATACATAAATGTCCGCTGCGGCGACCGACGGACAGCGTGTGTGACTTGCAGTCGCTTCGAAGTCGTCGTCGTCGCGCGGATGACAATGATATGTCGGTCGGCCGGTCGGGGAAATAACAATCGATTCGGCGACGAGCGTTGTTCATATTATACGATTCAACAATATGTATTATACGTGAACGTGCGCGCGCGTATATATGCTGCGTGTGCTCCTACATTTTAGAATTTCCATAGCGGTTTTTGTACAAATGCGGCAAACGACGATGATGGCCGGCGGAGACGTGGCGCGAACGACGACGATGCTGCAGCTCTGCCGCGGCCCGCAATAATCGGCCGCGTCCGTTTTTCTTTTTTTTTGCCCATACCATGCGACGTACAATATAATAATAATAATAATCCAATACGATGTAACGACGACGACTGCAGCTAAGTTATTTCACGCGTTTTTATTACCTATACTATATATTATTATTATTATTATTATTATTACTGCTCTCGTATTGTATTAATATTATGTAGGTATTTTGCGTATCGCGACCGACGACCGTTTGACGACTACTATTACTGTTGCGCTGTATAGTTGCGGTGCGTGCGTGCCGTAACACATTATTATTATTTATTTATCGCCAATATTATACTATATAAGCATAGTGCAGCACGCTGCATGCTACACGCATTAGACACATACCTATAGGCATACTCTGTTACACGAGCTTTATATATACAATAATATATGATATACTATATCCACAGCGTATACGACGACGCGTACGTCGCATACATTATTGCGTGACCACTGACCGCGTATACCGTTCCAACCGACGACCGCGGATACCCGGTATCTGTACGCAAACGCAGTACCCTGGTCAGGAGGAGCGCGTGACGATCGACCGCGCGCCGTTTTGGAATTCTCGAGACGCGACGACGACGTTGACGTATTGCGCGCGAGTCGTAGTCGTATCTGCGAAGACGCGGTCTAACGGGGGTCGTACCTGCCGCCGTCGCAACGTCTACGCCGTGTGCTCCTATTATTGTTATTATTATTATTATTATTATTATTATTATTATTATTTTATTATTACTATTAATGTTGTATAGGTACGTCTAGTTTTTGTAAAGCAGACGCACCAAACACCTGGTTTCCCCTTACAAGGTCAACGTAGAAGAATCCGTTTTCGTACTCGGCGGCGGCCGGTAACGGTAACACGCGCGCGCGACCGTATATACCGCTGCGGTATACATTATTATATAATATAATGCGTATAGTTTGCGCGTAATAATGTTTTTGCATTGTCGCGTTTAAAGCGGAATCGTCACGCACGTAGCAGGTACGTTGCTCAATATAGATATATGATGCGTTGGATTTACGACAAATCGGGCAGCGTCAACAGTGGTAGGCCGACTGGGAATCATGTGCGGTATATAAGGGAACGTCGGCAGTGGCGCCCTTTACCGTTTGCCCACACCACCAAAATTATTAAACACGACACTTTTTGATTTAGGTTGCGTTTTTCGTCATAACTACCTATACATCACACCACTACCATATTACATTTAACTGTTATATGCGCACTCGTCATTTGACATTTTCTTGCCGTTCATATCGGTGACTAAATCTAAATATGACATTAAGGTACGATGAGTAGTAAACCTCACGAATAAGCAACACGAAATCCCCATTTGGAAGTTTTTATCATTGCCTCGAAGTTGACTGGCTTATAACCTTGCGAAATAATTTTCATCATTATTATATTATGTACTTCATCACGTATCGTGATACATCAATTTAATGATTAAATATTGGTTATAATATTATAATATAATATTGTGTATACAATATACATAATATATTATCGACAACCGGCAACGTTTATTATGATAATCAGCAATAAGTCGTGTGTGTGAGAAAGAGTCATTACGTTTAAAATATTACATCTACCGTATAATTATCATTTATCATTCGACGTTCAGTATATTTTTGATGGAAATAATAATTTTGAATTTTCCTAATCTGATTTAAATTCTTTCTATTATTAACCTTAATAATAATTCAACTCTATACCACGTTTGGATACCAATTCCATCTAATATACTGCATTCGACAATCCATGCATCTCAAAACGCATATCATTATAAACTTAAGGACGCGTACATGATAATATAATATTTTTCCTACTGTACAATTATTTTAATAATAGTTTTGAAAAAAGTATAATATTGTATTATTCACAATTGGATAAAACGCGGCGGCGTCAATGGTGACAAGGATTGCATCAAATTTTTAAATTAAATAATTATTGGGTATATTGTAACATACTGAATTATTTCACGTCATATTATATGAACAGTCCGCGTGGTACAGCGGTTATGGATATTAAAGCCTTGCAGATAGGTAACGACTCAAAAATAATAATCACGACGGCTGTCTTATACGATATTACAATATGGATTCTACATGGAGTCCCCGAAGAAACTTCGCAGAACCTTTTTTATCGTCATCATAATATTATATTACGTATATGCGTCGTATACAATGACTGAGTGGCAGCATTTTGCATTCCAACGGTTTTATTATCACGTATCTGCTTATATATATATGACAATATTATTATGTAGACACGCGAACACAAGCATCATGAGATGTAAACATGTGTAGCAGTGATGCATACTAAAAACCCACTCATCTCGATCAAAATACATAAAAATATTAATACATAAACGTCTGCGGATAATAACAGGTAGTATAATATATAAATGTGCAGCGTACTTAACGCGTCTGCATAATGCAGCTGGAGACGTGCGATCTAAGCGTGTCTGTACTGTACATCTTATATTCTCATATTATATATATATGATAATGTTCTATAGTAAAACGCACACAATTTTTTTATTAATTCGAGTAGTACACATCGGACGTATTGGGCGTTAAAAAATCGTTAACGTAAAAATAAAAATTACACACGTCGATTATAAGGGCGAGAAACAAATTATTTTTAAAACGGCGACAACTAATTAGAATCATCGACATGTAGTTCCAAATTTAAAAACGCACTTTCGGCAAAGGATGAGCGTATTATAATCTGTAGTGAATGCATAATAATACAATAATGTACATACTTTAATAATGTTGTATATACATCTCACTGGTTACTCGTTAAGACTTTTGGCCGCGTGTATATAGAAAGTATAACACATTAAAGCAACCTTTTTCTATAACAATTTACATCAACACATATACCTATATATCATGCGTCATTAAAAAGTATTTTTTCGGCAATTTTGTGTAACTGCGACAAATGATGACTATACCGAAGCGTGTTGTGCGCATTTCTTCGGTAGCACCTGAATCACGCGGAAGCTATATAATGTGACCGTGACTTTCATTCTCCTCGTTAAAAGTGAAACACGCGCCACGTCGTCGCCCTTCCTGCAGCTCACGTACAGCTGCAGTTTTTCACCGATGTCATGATTACAGTCGGCAATCGACACACGTCTTCCAGGTGATATTGAAGTGATAATGACACAAATATAATTATTATTATATTATATTCATGTACAGTTGTTTGTGTGTGTGTGTTGTATAATAATAATTTTCTTTTCGCGCGCTTATTATCTGGTACACACACACACACACACACACACACACACACACACACACACACACACACACACACACACACACACACACACACACACACACACACACACACACACACACACACACACACACACACACACACACACACATATAATATATATATGTATATTTAGGTTGGTTTGTAACATAATATTATGCTCGTACCATATACACATGTACTGAAATCGATATCTCTTTGGTATTATTTTCTTTTTTCTCTCCGCTTGTCATTTTCACTCTTCAAATAATAATAATCGTATTATAAGACATGCGTGTACATAATATGTATACGCTTTCCATCGTGTGAATGAGACGCGAGACAGTTTTATTACCACTCTGCGGGCTCGCGGTGTGTTGTGCAGTATAATAATATAAAACACATTTAAACATTTTTCAATTTTAGTTTTTTCACTCAGGCCATCGATACCTCAACTCATACGCGTATAATATAATTGCTCTACGATAGCTTATAATCATTAATATAATAATATTATTATACCCACACGGTGTCTGGCGTCTGCATAATATATGCATGCGATAATATGTAGTATAAAACATAATATAGGAAATAATGCGTAAAAATATTTATTTTAATACTCCAACTTTCTAACGTGAGCGATAAGAGAATATCCTCAGTGTGAGTTGAGCCATGAAATTGTATATTTAATTGATGTGACTATCTAAAATCTAGATTCTATATTATGGCCAATAAATTATTATTATTATTATTATTATTTATCATCAAGGAAGATCAACATTAATGCCCAAACTAAAACCACACGTTCTTTGTTTTACAACACGCTATGTGATTGAAAATTCAACACACTCTGATAACATGGTATTACACATTTAATACATAAAATAATATATTAGGTATACGCACAACGCAACTAGTATTTAAAAATTAAAAGCTCATTACAGTAACCTCCGAGGGAGCATTCATTATCTTACTAAGTACCAGTTTTGTTAATTGAGACGATTACTCGTTTCGTTGGCATGTTGTTGCACTGAAATTTTCTATAAAACATACACTTGCTGACCTCCAACATTGCCAACTTGTTCAAAAAGTTACCACCAATCACCATAAAATGGTATTAAATTCCACACTAGGATTCGTGGCTGAATTTGAGGACACTAATTTTTGGTAGGTATTGCAAAGTACCTATAAATTAGCAGCCTTATTTATCCCAACCTAATCGATCTTCCTTGATTATATACTGATGACAATACAAGTAATAATACAACTAAAATTAAAGTAATATTATCATATAATAAGATATATAGAAAACATGTTATTAAGAGTTGGGTATTGGGGGAAGATAATTTCAAAATTTCATTTTTCTTTATTAGCACAATCACTGTATTGTAATTGGTCATTGGAAGAAGTTCACAAACAAAAAAAGGGCTCTAATAAGTTCAATATAGAATATTTATTTTTTATTTCGCATAAAAATAAACTAAAACCTCTGTCACTTCATGATAAGTGTATAGTGGTCGGAAAGTTTGACCCGTCTAAACATTTGGCCACTATTTTAAAATTGAAATGACCTCCTTAGTTAGACATAATATGTTTTTTAGTCGAAAGTATATTCGCTCTTGTGCGATAAATCTATCTGGTCTAAGGCTATAGTCCAAAATCGAGTGTTTGAGCGACCAACGAGGTGAATCGTATTATAGACGTTATGCAACATTATTATAACATTTATAACCATGTGTAAAGCGTTAGGTTAGGTTAAGATAAATTGCATTATATCAACCACAATATTTGAATGTATATTTATATAATAATATAGTTATTTCAATGAGTGTGTGTGTGCGAAATAATTCAAATATTTATTATAGGTATACGTAGACGATCGCTGTATATATGTATTCTGCAAATACCAATAACGAAGAGCAATAACCAATACTTACGGCGTTTAACGTTTCATCTTGATTGGCGGTTTTGTTTGCTAATTTATGTGCAACTGCACGTACGCGCACGTTTCTGCGGCGACGAAGAGTAATTTAATGATAATAAGTAATAACATATTATCATTCAATCGTTTTCAAAAAATCAATAGTATTTTTTCCACCATTCAAAATAGATTTTTTCTGTTCAACTTCGAGTATATATATAGTATAATACTATACATATTATATGTAGGTATAGGGACTAAGAAAGAATGGAAGATTCACGACCAAATAATAGCAATAATGCACTAAGTACACCATTAAATAGTTAGCGTTTTGAACCATCCACCCTACGGATGTTGTACGACTACGGACAGAGGTTTAAGCAGATGGATACTAGCAGGGGACTCTGTCGTCTCCCTTAAATATAGACCTTGCTTAAAAAAGGGTCTGCTTTAACATTTTCTTAAAAAAGTAAAGTGGTAAGCTTAAGTCTTTAAGCGGAAACAAAACAATTTCTGCTGTTAAAAACAATTACCTATATTTATTTATATCACCGGTCTTCGTTACTTCCGCGTGACAAACATCATATTATTATAGTAAATTTGATAGCGACTTAATAATTTATCCTATATAGTTTATAATATTCTAGAGATTCTTCAGGTTTTAAATCTTGACCGAGTTCTAGTTCGACCGGTGTTACCGGCTACCAGGTATAGGTACCTACGCTTTACACTACAATTCTCCGTATGCTATATGGTCGTTGTTGTTGTTATTATTACGTGTACCTACCTGTACTTTTTTTATATCATGCATTCTTCACCGTGTTAAAACACAAGTGTAATAATGTTGTTATGATGGTTTTTTTTTTTTACTGAATGACGTTGCACATTTACACTTTGTGTAAAAATAATAATTCTTAAATATCGTATTATTCTTCTTACCTCATTAAAATAATATGTTCTGCGACCATAACCACGTAGGATGGTTGGCGTGACTGTGTTTTAAATCAAATAATAATAATAAGGATGATAAATACCGAATTACTGTTGGTAGGAGTTGGGTGGTCGACCGATTCACTCGAGACCGGTTTTTTCTTCTATACCATAAAACATCAACCTTTCATTATAATTATATGTGTATTGATAAATAATATAAAAGCACACTAAATATACCAAATAAATCCATAATACCGATCCTAATTGCACTTAATAGTTAAGGCTAAGCTTATAGAACACCCGAGGGATATCTGGAGACTGTTGCGGAACCGTATATTTTTCCTGTCAAGACACTAGACAGTAGTCTGGCACAACGACGAGCATGTTATTATTATTGTTATAAAATGTTTATATAATAACTCTGATAATGTACAATATTAGTGGACTGAAAAATACATGATCTAAATGATTTTACATATTTAACGATATCATCACTCATCATCGTAATGTTCACCATCGAAACATCCAACGGTTAAAATTATGTACTGATACGTAATCTGACATACAGTACCTTAAGTACCTATAATATGTAAAATATTATGTGAAGCATACATAATCTATATGTATATAGTGTTATGTTATGAGTTGAAAATTACATGAAGATCGACGGTTATTACTTATTACGGTTATCACAGTTAAGTCATCCTTTTAGCTTTTATGACATGGAAATATTTTTCTATTAGTCGTATATGATGATTAACATTAACGATAAAATGTAGGTAAGTACCTACCTTAACTAACAACTATATAAAAAAAGTATAAAATTAATATGAATAGATCGTACTGTCGTATGAATAATATAATTATGAACACAATACTGAACACATTGTGACGCTCATTATAACGGTAAATTAATTAAAAATGTTCTTAATTTATTGCCGGAAACCTTCCGGAAACTAATTGAATTGTGTATAAAATAAATGAGCGGAACGCAGAACATTAAATCGTTCTCCACTATTGCAATTGTATGTATAAGAAGAATATGTAAAATTGATATCATTAATAAAATTAATAAAATATACTATAGAAGTATAGAATAATAAAGAAATACTTTTATTTATCTATATATCAGTAATTAATAATTGGTAAATTTATAACCACCTATATCTACCTTAAATTTAAGTATCAACTAAATAAAATTACTTATATAAATGAAACAATATGTTTTTTCTGGTATTTCTACAAATGATTTTCATCATGCATATTTTATTTTTATGTAACAAATATTTATGTAGGTATATTATTATGTTTTTTTCTTATATTTTTAAATATTATTATTAAAATAGTTAGGCACTACTGCAGTTTACTATTTAAATCTAAGTGCAACATATTGTAAGATTCACTTTTTTCCTAACATAAATTCATACAATTCTTTTAGAGTAAAAATTGTTTAAGTGATCATATAATTGAAATAGTTGTGCATATATCGATTGGTCTATTAATTTTTTTTTCATATTGTTTTGGACGTTAAATTACGACCATACAAAGATCCACAAGACAGAGCATGTTTATTTCATTATGGCTTAGGCGAGAGACAATACGTATAATGTATGTGTTCGCGTATAGTAGGTAAATACATCTATAAATAAATTAGGAAGTGAGCCGGACAGCCATTACAAAAACATTTATTCAGTTTTTCTGAACGTGACACCAGACACCATGCATAGTAAATACTATACACATACATTATATAGGCATGATGTGTTTTGTGTGTTCAAGTTCAATGAGATTCGAAAGCAGTATTCGAACAAAAAGTGGAAACGCGTATTGCAATATTGCGTGTTCGAGAGTCCCTCAGTCTTCGTTGCTCACGTTCAAAATTGGATTCTTATCGCGTGCAAGTGCGGCGAGATGATCACGAGCACCTACAACAAATATCGCAAACTGTATATTATAATTTTAAATATAGTTACCTGCATGGGTGTATATGAGTGATCAGTGCCGAATTTATTTGGAGTGCGAGGGGTGAAATATACTTACCTTAAAGTTGAGTTTATCTTAGGAGCATTATATTAGATGATTTTTTTGTAACTTTGTAAAGTGATTAATTTATTATTTATAATATTGAATACCTAATGATAAAACAAAAAGTATTTTAAGGAATTATCCGCATCCATTTATTTCAACTAACTGTTATAATATGGACTCAGTTTTATCTCTACAATTGTGACTGAATTTCAAGGAAAACATGAACCATGATTAGAATAAGATATCTAGTTGAAAAGTTTTCTTTTAACTATCTTAGCTTCTATAAAATACCAAAAAATAAAAATGCTACAAATTAATTATTTAGTAATTTTTTTTTTAAGGGGCCTTAAATATTATTAGTTTGCACACCCCTCCGAGACTTAGATCCGGCATTGTGCGTGTAATATAGCCCGCACTACGTGTGGCATGATAATAATATGACGTTATAAAAAGAATAATATAATCGAGATAATTTGTCGTGACATGTATATAACGGCTATAATTTAATAATTAAACTGTTGCAAACAGCAAGACGTAAACCACACAGACCCACACATACTACATATTATATTATGTATGCATATGACGTGGGTAGTTATCTGTAGTAAACTAGTAAAACAGACTTTTATACGCCCTTCTCCAAACTCGCTACATAATCTACACGAATAGTCGGCGGGATTGTAAACGGCCATCTTGTGTCCCGTTCGGAACGAATGCAGATCTATATATTATTATTGTTGTTGTTGTTGTTGTTGTTATTATTATAAGCAGTTGACCGACACCACTCACGCGAATTCTATTATAATAATTTAAAACACAAGAATTATACGACTACAATACGTACGACGAACAAAAAAAAAAAATGTAAAATAAAAAACGTGTGTAAATTATTATAATTAGTTTGTTGGCCCTGTGGCCGAGTCATCTGCAGCACAATCGAAGCGTCATCATCGACCATGATATTAACGCGGACACATTACATTATACTTATGTGTACCTTGTACCTATACGACATAGGTCTTATGTTTTTCTCCACAAATATAGCTACTAATATTTATACTATGTATGTAACATAATAAGACTAAATTGGGTTTAACGATGAACTTTCCATAAGAGGAGCGTTTAGTTTCTGCTTCGACATGTACGATACCCAAAAATCTTGAAATGTAACAAAAACATTTTTTTGAACTTGATCTTGAAAAAATTTGTATGTATATATGAATACAGGTTTATACGGTTTATTTTGTATTCTATATAATTGAAATATAATTTAATGATATTTGGTATAGACTCACATTCATTTCGCCCCTTTCATCGCTGACTGAGTTACTGTGATGTGAATAAAAATTAAATAAAAAAAACTTCTTACAATATACATACTTATCATCCAAGTTTTCCTGTCACCATCGTATTTCTCGCGATATACACGGCTTCCTGTGTCCTGGCTCACTCCTTTAACCTTTTCAAAGATTCATCCTAACATCTGCATCTTGCGGCATTCGTACGACAACGAAGCTGACTGTTCTTAATTGAAATCAAAATCATATACATGTTATAGTATGATAGTATCAATAACATATAATTATGAACAGAAAATCATATATGTATTGCCGATTTTATCAATGCGACTGTAAATAATATAATAATTATTACTGACCATATTATATTGAATAAAAAATGAATGCAATGTATTGTGTACTAGTAGTAAAAATGCATAAAATAATTTTAGTTCGTGAATTGAATTTTGAAAAATTAATAAAACGTATCTATTACGTATATGACACTCGTATATATAAGTACTTTGACTAACGTTGTGTGCGTGCGATTTTATTTTTTCAGAAGTGCTTAGTGAAGCAGCAAGATGCGTAAAATAGCCTTGTTATTTGCGGTAGCCGTAGCGATGGTGGCTGCATTCGGCGTCGTGCCGACAGCTGCGAAGAAACAAAAAGAGAACCGCGGTGAGGGCTTGACGGCCACCGGCGATAACGGCAACGACGTCGGTGATACCAGAGTAGAGGTGGCCAACGAACACGACAACCAACGGTTTTCGCCGGTGCGCGCGGTGGACGAGTCGTCCGCAGCGGCCACGCCTGAACCGGTGGCGACGGCCAAGACGCCGACCAAACAGTCTTCGAGCAAGCAGCACAACGCTAAGCTGTTGAACAAGTTGGGCATGAAGAGAGTGCGGACAACCAGTGGCAGCGGCAATGACAACGGAATTGCAAATCATCACCGGAAACGCTTGGCCAGCCAGTCGAGGAGCAAGTACGCTGCGGACGGCAAAGGCAATTCGGACTCGCAAATGTTCATTGTCAAGTTGCCACCGCATTCGCACTTTTACGACGACGGGTCGGCCGCCCACCAGAGGCACCAGCAAGCGCCCTACAAGAACCTGAACACGGTGCCCGTGGGATTCGTGTCCAACGGGAAACCGGCCAAGGTTTATCACTGGAACCTGCCGATCATCAAGCACGCGCTCAGCGGCGGCCGTTACAAGGGCGTCAACGACTTGGCCACGATGCAGCAACAGCAACAGATGATGCATCAACAGATGCACCACGTGCAGCAGTACGCTCAGGCCGGTGACTTTGAACTTCCGTCGGCGTCCAGTTCCAAAATCTTGCCACGCCGCACGCTCTACTACAAGCCCCGGGCAGCCGGAAAACCGGTGAAAAAGTCGTTCGTCAACAACGGCAAGCCAAATGGATTCTACGTGGTCAGCAGCAAGAACTCGGCCGCGGTCGTACCGCAGTACCACAAGATCATCAAGGCGTACTACGGTAGCGGCGACGATTAATAAGCATGTAATAATTAATACGCGCCAGCTGCAGCAACTATCCCACCCGTCGCCCGAGTCATCGATCGCTATACGCGTAAGTCGTGCAAACCGTTTTCGTGTAATAATAATATTAATCTTTATAAGCGTGTATATTGTGTATGACTTTGAGGGACAATCAAAAGTCGCAAAAAAATTCGTATGGTCCGCCCGAAAGCGTGGTTTTTCAATTTATTATTATTTTATTTTATTTTTTTTTTTTTAACGGCACGTCGAGTTCAGTTTCTTCTTCGCCGAGAGCGTGATCCATGTTGGTAGGTATATACAGATATTTTGTTTCCATCAGAAAAACATTTTCACCTTCGCCGTTAAAAATAAATCCATAAATCGTCACGCGTGGGTGATTATGTGCAGCTCCGTGTTTCAGGCGCAGTTAAGACGCGCTGAGCTCACTCGTCGCATTATTATTATATGTACCGCCCACGGTCCACACGTTTAGTATATGATTTAATATTATGACATTAAATATACAGAGTGACCCGTCGACGTTGCAGTGACGAATCGTTATTCGTACAACGTTTAACACGTCTTGACGTCGTCGTCGTGTGCGATATATAATATATGCGACGACAGTACATCGCGTTAAAAATATATAATATATATATATATATATATATATAGGTAATAGTTATCTGGTATATAGGCACGCATAGAAGTATATATATACTAGCGAGTTTAGTATTCTGCCGCAGTCCATCATACCGTCCGTATATGAAGAGGCGACACGTCGGTAAACGTCGGTATTTAGGTATGCCTCGATTTCTTCTCCATGTATACGCCCGTCTTTAGCCAGTTATATTATTTCGATGTGATGACACTGTATGGCATTTATAAAGAAAACCGCTCAACCTCGTCGAATGGTTATGCTAATAGTAATAATAATAATCTATTACGCCAACGATTTTATCGTTTGCTGAACGCTCGGAAAAATATCAGACGCCATTATTACGTATAGGTACTTAGAGTACTATACATTCATTATTATTCTCATCGTTATTATTCTGCTATAACTTATAAGTACGCATTGACTATTATTATTTAAACATCGATTTTTCGTCCGAAAATCTAACTTGAGGTTACGTTAATCGGGAGCCGTCTATAAAATATTAAGAGTCAATTACTCAATTATATTTGATTCAATAATAATATAATATGATATTAATCGTCTGCCATATTTCGAGAATCACGGGTGGCAATTACGGTCCATAGTGAGGGCCAACTCAACCAGTTTCGTTTTGCACCATTTAGGTGCACGTTTAATCGTATTCATAATTTTTTTTCATCCAATGCCATTTATGATGTTCTATTATAAATACATGGTACTTAAACTTAACTATATATACGTCAAATATCACATTATCACTGATTTAATATAAAGGTTTTTTTCGTGTCCATTGAAATCGGTTAACGATATTTGTGCTAACGCAATAATAATAATACAATATACACTCACCAGTTTAGACGGGACCGTTTTTAAAGGAGTTCAATATAGGCAATTTTCTAAATTTTTTTCGTGTAAATTTATCTGCGCAGTCAATGATCATTAGTATGTATGAATGTAGAAGTTTAAAAGAAATAGCGGAATGCTCCCGCACGTGCACGCTTGCATGATATAATAAATAATAATACACGATATGTAAACAAAATGTATTAATTTTTTTTTTACTGGTGTCTTAGATTATCAATCGTTTGACAATAAAATTGTATTATCTATTAACCTATAATTAACTATTAACCTATTGATCCGGTAAAATTTCTGAAAACGTATTTGAATCATGTTATTTCTCTCTTGAACGCCAACATATACATTTTAAATTTCATACTCCGAAGAAAATATTATTCGGAGTATTTCGATCTATAAAATCCAAATTTCGGATAAGTAAACATCATGAGTTATAAATTTTTATACAATTTAGACGAACGCAGTAGGTAGTGGACAATCCTGTGGCGTAACAGGAACGATACTTATTCATACAAATAGTAAAAAATAATAAAAAATATAATATATTTATAAATGTTGTTTTTTAACGGCTAAAAACTATGCAAAAAAATATTGTCTAGAAAAATAATAAGTTTAAAAAAATTTTACGATTACGTTAAGTGCGTACTTCAGTATTGCCGATCGACAGATACTCATATATTATTATATCCGTATATATTTATTTATACATACACGTGTGTGATTGTAACGAACAAGTTCCAACGTATTATGTGCTTAGCCCAGATAGTATCGGACGCGATGTAATTACTCATTATGTGTATATAATATACACATAATCGTAAACCCTTTAAAAATAAAAATAAAATAATGATATTCATATCGTTACTGATCTTGAGTGCGTGTAGTTTTCTCTTAGGCGGTAAAAGCAGGCCCCGAAAGAAAAATATTTATTTTTTTTATGTTTTGTTTTGTATTATTTTTATTTTTTAGAACACGCGAGCACTAAGATTATATTATTAAGGATAATGGTATTGTCCTGATGCCGCCGCTGGCCTGGTGTTCAATTATTGTTTCTCGTCTACTAAAATTTCTATACACACACGCTCACGCAGATGTATACATATGCATACTTATATGTTTACGTATATTACACGCTTAACCGTGGCCACGGCGAGAGGGTCACTATTCCGTGAACTTTATAATATGTTGTATACTGATATTTCACGCCTAGTGCGCTAACGGTACATCAGTGCATATTTACCGGTTTGAAAAATTGAGAATTAAGGAAAAAACATCGTGTTCTACGTACAATTATGTCAATAAGGTTGTATTATGTGTGTATGTAAGAGTCTGTGATATTACAAAAATACATATTACAATCATTCAAATTCCGCATTTGAGTATACCACGTACCTATAAGATACTATATTTGCACGTTGACCATTTTCGACGTGTTTTTATGCAAATATTTTATAAAAAACGATCGAAATTAAAATATTTTTTCCATCGGTAAGAAAAACGTACCAAGAGAGTGGACAAAAAAATCAATAACAAATATCTTATCTGCTATACCTCGCAGGCTGCAATACCAATAACCAAAAAAAAATTAAAAATTAAAAAAATTACTTTGTCTAACGCTCGACGGTTTGTTTGCGCACGTCATCGTTAATCAATATACGATTTTTACACGTTAATAATAATACTTATGTACACATTAGACAGGCGCACCCATATTAAGTTGTCTCTGTGCAACGCAGTTCATCGCATGTTTCGCGAGGTTGCTCTCGTGGTGCTGACAGGTTACAAATTATATATACTTCAATAATATTTGTAGGTACCTTTTTTTTAATTATTATATTAGCAGCTCGCAGAAACAGCACCGAGAGAATTTAGTGCGTTTATGCGGTTCATCAAAATGAAAACACTAAGAAAAATTATCGGTTTACAATATTCATTAAATCTTAATACCACGCGTCAAGTGTTTCAGTATTGTGTCCTATATATAGACACTAATAATAAATATAATACTCGTATTAGTACGGCATACACAATATACATGATATATGAAAATGGTATAATTTAATTTTATGTTCGGACGTTTATTCACTGCTGTTTCAGTAAGAATCAATTTAATGTGTTTATATAGCATTATATATTGCCTTTTTTTTGAGTCATTGACCGCAAAATGTAATTAAATATATTTTTCCACTAACCCTCTCATGTGTGTGTTTTTTAAATACAGGAGTTGGAGTGCGCACGCGGCCGTAACAAGTGTTCATCAAGTTAAGCACACTGGACCGTCTCAAAAAAAAAAAATGTACTTGTATTCTTTTTTTTATGTTACGTACTTATGTAATTTTGCCAGAATGTTGTATTTTGTAAATATCGCGATTCATGACATAGTTTAGTATATAATATATAATATTATATTATAATAATTAATTATTTATTTTATATCCAATCAAACATCACTATTTATTATACATTTTGTACATATATAGCGTATATTAACAATATTTTATAACTCTTTTAATTAAACATATAGATATAATGTAATTGTAATACATATATAATATAATATATGTTGCGCTCAAATTATTATGTATCAGACTGAACTAACATAATACGTATTACGCCTTTTTTATTTTGCATTGTGAATGCGTCAATTTAGTATAATAATATGTAAAATATAATATGCATCATGTATAATATTATATAATTAGATAATATAATACATAATAAATAAATATTTTTTTTAAATTTTAGTGCTATTTAATTATTTTATTGCAACTACAACACTGTTACATGTTTTACCATTATATTATACTGTTTTGTAAAATATCGATTTTAGGCAGCATTTTCTAGTCTAGGCTCCACAGCAGAGCGTTTTACATCAACCATTCAACCATATACCTATGTATTTTTTTTTTTTTTTTTAATTAAATATTGACTAAAGCATTAAACCCTTTTATCTAATATCGAACTGCAGTCTTTTAATGCACAATTTGGATATCAAGGTATGATGCCCACATAATCGCGTACTATTGTTGTGTTGCTCAAAATTCCTGTCTTATCGCTCTGCACCGTCTACATAATTTATTTGCAAACAGTTTGCTGTATTTCGTCGAAAATTCCTCGATGCTATTCTGTCACCCCGTCGTGGTTGGCGGAAAAATTAAAAAAAACCCGTTGATATGGGAATAAAAAAAAATGAAGGTACGCACGCAATCTTTTAAATTGTATTCGCATAACCAATTTTGTATTCGAAAAGATGATCGGCGTGCAGTATAAACCGCTGACCGCTGGTATATCCTTTTCATCAGACGTGAACCTCCGACCTATACCTGCTAAATAACCTACACAGTATACTATTTAGGTATAACCTGAGTCTTATGTATTTTATATAATCAAGTATAAATTTGTAATGTATATTCTTGCTTCGGCTGTGCATTATACTAAAACCGGAACTATATTGATTCACATATGAACGGCTGCTATAGATATCCTAGTACTTCTCAAAACAATCGAAAGTCCTTGTAAAATACAAATATGAAATATATTATAGAGTATAAGAAACGTATAACCAAAGCGCCCATAAATATAATTTCGTGCTTTCGTCCAGTGTTAAAAAACAAGGTTTTTGTTTTTGGTAATATATAATTTATATTATGCATAGGTATGTAGGTACTCAGCATAGACCATACTACACACCTCTATCGTCTCAATTAATATATTTATCATTATTTATCTGTAAATTCGTTATAAAATAAATTTTGTAAGATGTGTTTCGGGATGCTAGTATTTTAATAGCCGTTGAAAAAATAAAAATAATTTTCATATTTTTTCTTATCAATGAAATGTGTTTTATAAGATGGGGTGAACAAACATAATATTATTGGAATATTGGAATAATAATAATGATAGTTACACCCACACTTCCAGAAAGTAAAATTATTATCGTTATTGAATATCTCGAACGACCTTGTTTACGTAAAAAAAAATTATAAAATTCAAACGTTCTATGTCCATTCGCACTATTCAATACTTACTACAACATTACTGCATTAATGCAATATATTATAATATATCTATATCTATATTTTACATAAATATATATATTATATTATATTTCTATATATACATAACCAAACATGTTGTGATTGACTGTCCGACGTATCAACATGTGAGAAATGATTTTCTAAAATTCACATTTTAAAGAGATGCTCACACAAATATTTCGAGATTCGGGATAGAAATCTAAAATGTATTTTTATTGATTTTAATTACAACTCGTCAGCAGGGGCCATCAGAATGACTTAATAACTTTTTACTCTTTTTTGTTTATAAATGAAATCCAATGGGTAGATCGGGTAGATCAGGTAAAACCATGCATCAAATCGTTAAGTTTTTGACCTCGGATGATAATGTTATATATTAAGACAAATATTATGGCATTTATTTATAAAATGGTTCTTCTAAATTTTGTTTATCTTCACTGATTTTTACGAACATTTCAGAGATCGTTCTTAGAGATGGCAGAAAAGTTTAGGGAGGTTGAACCACATTTGGAACTATACCGAGAGCTATCTTATCTTATCTATGGTACACTAGATGCAATCATATAATGCTATGTATTATAAATGTATTCAATTTTCCCGGGAAAAGTTGGATTATATACAGCTAGTATTATATTATGTACCATATAGTTTACTATTTCTGTTTAGTATATAAGTCCAAATTACATAATAGCTAAGTCCCGAATTACAGAAACGTGCAATCAGTTTGATCCCAAATGTCTATGTTAATTACATTATATGTCTCTATAACAGTTTATTACAGTATATTGAACCAAATAAATGAAAACATTTTCCTTCTAATAAACTTTAAATACACATATATTATACCAGTGATTTGCTGTTTAAATTAACAGTCCTTAAAAATTATTACGGTCCACTGCATACAATAAATATTACTAAATCTAAAATAAAACGATGAAAATACGTTTAAAAAATTAAACGAAACGTATGTTTTAGCACATAAAATAGGTAGACAATAGTATACGCATTTAAAAAACATTTTAATAGCGTGAAGGACAAATAAAATCTAGTCTGAAAACATAACCGATGCAGTGGGTGTATTGGGCCATTGGAGACGATTCCCACGCGGGCCTGTTTGACCCAAAAAATAATATTCCCCACTTAAAAAAAAAAAAATTATAATAATAAGTCTTTACAGTTGCACGTATATCGATACGCTTGCAGCTAAATATGGGATATATAACGTGGGGACCGCGAGTTGCAACTGTATATTTCACGATCATTTTTATTCTTTCAATTATTTATCATTTTTTTATTTTCCATAACAATCGACAAATCTTGTCAGACAACAAAATGATATGTCGTGCCCGTGACGCTTGTATATCATATCATTACCTATATTACACCGACATATAAAGTATATCTACAGTTAAATAATGAAAAACAAAAAGTAGCAAAATGTTTGACCCCCACAAAAGTATTATTCATTATTATAATATATATTTGTTAAATAATAAATAACTAATTATTTAACTAACCAATTGATCATCTCCGGTCTATTTATTTATGATATTAAATTTTCGTACTTGGTTATCAGTAAACCTGCAATAGTATATTAATATCATTATGTTATTGTCCTGCTGAAAGTAAAATATAATATAGGTTAGGTACATTATAATATATTGCATTATTCAGAAAAATGGGTGATTCTCGGTCAAAATGTTATATTTTTACATAATTATAAGTACTTTTTAGTAACATATTATGTATTAATTCAATACATGCCAAAATAAACAGTGTTAAATATAAAGTATTTTAAATAAAAAATAAAAAAACTATGTATGTCAAATATTTTACAAAATTACAACCGAAATACACGATATATAAAATATGAAATAATATTATTATCCTAGGGCGCATTACGTGGCTATTTACCAAGGTTTACTTGGATTCAGCATTTAAACTTATACGTCATAGACAGCTACAATAAGCTATAAATAACGGTCATTATATATAGTTGTATGGATATATCCATCTATTTTCACGCAAGGACCCAGTGAATAATATTTCTAATACTAATTGGTGACTGATGTGTCTTTTACCTTCACATGCCAACTGGCGCGTAATCCTCAATGATGATGAAGCTCTCGAATGCACTCATACATTATAATCGTTCAGTCATAATTACTTGTTACACTGGACATCCAGGTTATGGGCACTTGCGGAGGCGGTGGCAACACGAATACAAAGTTATCGATAACTTAAGACCTGACGCGGACGGTGAGACGGACATGGAAAAATATCTCGATTACCTGTTTCGTGGTTAGTTACACACTTGCCCCGAGTACACCGCACGTAGTTCAATGGTTGAATGGCAGTTCACTGCAGTGGTTGTACCTTTATAACCTTTACTTCAGTCACGTTACTTCGACAGATGTTGTATCTAATATAGGTCATCATCCGCAAAAGCGTAGGTACATAAACGAAATCCAGAGATGAAGTATGTACGGCGTACCCAGTGCCTATGCGACAAATGACAATATCATGATGGAGTTGACCATCACATATTATAACATCGTTCATATTATATGCGGTGATGACTCCGTAATCGTGATATTTTCGGTTAGTTTGGCAATTTGCATGGTATTCGGACTTTTAACACCAGGCACGGATCCGGAGCAAGATCTCTTCTAGGGGTAGAGTGACCGGCCTAAGAATTTCGTAACAATACAAATACAATATATTATATCATTGATCTTAAAGTATACTGCAGTACTTATGTCATAGGAATTATTAAAAAAATATGGAGAAATTGAGAAATAGTATGTATTGGAGGGAACATCTGGACTGAACACGGATGATGATTGACACCTAGCTATTAATAAACACTTGCGTATCTTGTTATATGAAAGGGCATAATAATTATGATTTATATCTTATATTATTATGTTATAAAATGTTGATTTTTAAATAACATATTCAATATTGCTGGTAAATTAAAATCATTTGTACAGATATTTATCTAAATTATTGCATACGTATTAGTTGAAAGTAAGAAAGAGACAGGTAGACAGAGAGAAAGACAAAAAGATAATCAAAATAAAAGGGAATGGTAAATTGTTTATGACAGGTTACATTAATGGGTTGCAGGTGACTGTAATGATCCTTGCGATAGTTACATTTAAATTTGTACTTTAGCGCCACACTGTACGTCTGTACTTATGTTTCATAGTATATTATGTTTATGAATAATGAGGTATATTTTATTATATTTATATTATATTATATTATATTTTTACAATTTGCACATCTATCGCCAAGGAGATGGTTTAGATACCTACTCCGCTGCCTCATTACATTCCAATGAAATTTACATGCACAATGCACCTACTTAGTCATTATTAGTACATACAAATATTTAATTAATACACTTATACACTCCTACAATAACCCGTTTTGCACTGATGATTTTACGTATAAGAGTAAATTAAAATTGCTGTATTGATAATTAAAGTAAATTATCACACCTTGCGTTTTATGTAAAAAAAAAAAAAAAATAGAGAGGTATTTAAATAACTTCATATTTAGGAATACATAGATGTTTAATTTTTTTTTTCATTTACATTTTCGTATTAATAGCTTTAAAAGTTTTAATTTGGTATGTTTTTCCTGATTACCGACAAACATATATTACATTTATTTACAATATGAACATTTAAGATACTCTTATATGTTGTTGACACAAACATTTTAAATTAAGAGCATTCATGTACAAAGATTATTTTAAATTTAATTCATATAATGCACGGATAGGAAAAATAATAATAGATTGCAATGTAATCATATCCGTATACAATTAAGAAGTGAGTTATGATACACGGAAATATTTCAGCAGTAATTAATAATTTATTTTCTACCTACAAATTCGTGGAAGGAAAATGAATAAAATACAAGCTATATTGCTGTAATAAAATCCAACTTCGTCTTAAAAAATGAACCGAATTACAGGGGTATGTTGATTGTATCTCGGTTCTATTGTGGGTGCCTCAGTTGATGGTAAAATCTTCATCAGAAATCTCACTTTGTAAACCAATTCGACCAAAATGTGTAATCTACCTATAGTGGATTAGCTATAGCACTTGGTATATTTTTGAACTACTCTATACTATTTTTTAATAACCCTTAGAACAATCTCTGAAGGGGTCAAAGTGAGTAGTTATTGTGTCTATAAGAGTGTAAGCCATATTATAAACATCAGAACAGAACATTACATTATTGTGTAGTATATTTAATTAACGATTAACAATAAATTTAATATTATTTGCGTGTGGTGGGTATGGTGAGTTTATATATATATATATATTTTTTTGTATAATTTCATTCCAGTAATCAATGGGAACCCTGTACCTATATAAATTAAAAAAATATTCAATTTCCGGCTAGTCAAAAGTCAAAACGAAATTCATGTGTGAGCCACCCTATATCAACCAACTATAGTGGTTTAAAAAGATAAGATTAAAACACCCTCCGAGTTTCAAGAAATCTATTGAAATAACTTTTATTGAAATCGGTCAAGTAGTTTCTGAAAATAGTTGTTTTTAAAAAACTCATTTGACATTTTTGTATATAAGCATGGCTTTTTACTATCACTGTTTATTTTTAATATCTATAGGTAGGTACGCATTTAAAACACTTGAAGCTGGCTTAACTAAATTAAAAGTGCATTTCATAGTTTAACGGAAAAATAACGTTTTTCCATACATGGTCACAAGCTGAATTTAAATTCACGTATGTGTATGATATTATTTATTACATATTAATTCATATATTTTGATTTTTGACCGTTACACAAATGATATAGACAGCTCTTATATATACACATAATATTATATACCACCATCGATTAGATGAGTTTACTACAGCATGTCTCGTAAATGGAAGTTTTCTAAAAATTTAAAATCGTTGAATTATTATGATTTATGATTTGTCGCCGTGACACAATGTCGTTATACAAGAACATAAATTATAATCGTGTCTGCAAAGCGTTGCATGTTAGTATGTTACCATTGCAGGAGCAGCGGACGAGCGAGCGCGGGAAAAGCGCATAGTAATATTATTAGTATAATATTATAATAAAGTAGTAATAGTATTATTATTATTATTATTACTATCGTTATTATTATCATTATCATTGTACATAAATGAACATGGTTTACAAGAAAACCACTAAAAATGATTGATCGCCCGGAGTGCCTTCAGAGTTCAGATTGCAGGCATTATTGGATATTGTATTATATTATAATAGCTGTGCCCGCGTGTGAAATATCGTAAAACGAAATATACGCCTATATAGATACAATTAAATAGCTAGTTTTCTCAGTTTTCTGTGAGTTATTTATTATTGTACGTCATAGAGGTCCCGCCGCCATCCAGAATTATAGTGGAATCTTCGTACAGACTTCAAGTCTACGTGGAGACTTCAGAATTTATTTTCCATACAAAAGTATGAAAACTATGGAATATAATTGTTATCATATAGATATACGTTTAGATGTGTGACATGTCACGTGTGTACGGTGCATATGTATATCGTCGTGCTGGTGCGGGTGCGGAATTGTGCGACGCTTCGATTAAATCTCTCAATCGGTGTACAAGGTACAACACATCTGTTTTCACTTGAAACTTGAAAGTCCACCGCATTTTTTTTTTTGTCGTATGTGTACAACACGCACACGCGAACGTTTATTGAATTAATAAATCCATATTCTGTACAACCGTGCGTATTATAGGTATATTATGGTATAGTAATTTATTATTTATATTGGTCATATCGTACGCGTACCCATTGTTTGATAGGGAAGAAGTAGAAAAAGAAGAAGAAGAAAAAGAAGACAACGAAGAAGAAGAGTTCCCTCGTTCACACCCATTGTGTGAAACCGGGTGCCCCCGATATCAGTATCCGATTGTTTTTCATCAACCGATAACAATATATGCACATAATATTATTATATATTTATACAAGCATACGCTACATTGACGTTTTAAATTCACCGCATATGATGGGAAAACAAACATTGAATTCTATTTTACACATACACAATTTTTTGTAGTTAATTATTTTATTGATTGTGCCAGCTGCAAGTCAATACAAAACATAAAAATGTATTTACTTATAGAAAATAACTCTTCGATTGTTTTATTGTGATAATTAAAAACAAAAAAAAACACAATTGAACCATAAAAACAAATAACAAATAATGCCGATTTAACGCTGGCTGCTATCTGTATCTACATTATATTTTTTATAACAAAATGTAGATGTATACAATAACTATTATTTTACACATTTTTTTATTATTATTGTTATTACAATAGTGTCTAACAAAATCCGCGTTCTGATGTATTTTAATTTTGATTTTGTTTTTCACCATCCTTAAATACACACTCGTTTGATTGAAAGATAGCCTAAAACCATAAACCAGAAAATTAATATTTATTTTTGTTCTCTTAATTATTTAGTATGTGTATACAACTGTATATTCTATAACAAAATAAAACGCTCATCAATACTAAGGGTCTCCAAACTACGGCACGCGAAGAACTTTTAACTAGTCCCTCACAGAATGGTAAATAATATCATAACAAATGTATAATACCCAAAGTCTTTATCAAATTGACACAATCATCTGTATCGGTTTTATCATAATTTACGAAGTAGAGATGTTTTCATTTGTGATATTTACACTTTTGTGTAAAATTCAATTTCCAGATGACTTTGCTCAAAAAATAATTTCTAAAGTTAAAAATAATTTGAAGTTAATTTTGAAAATTAGAACCAGTAACATAGTTGAACAAAAAGTAATGTAAAATCAGCAATGAAAAAAAAGGCTATTTTACGTCAATATTATACATAAATTTATCATACAATTTATAATATAAGCCTTATGGGTATGACTGGTATGAGATATAGCTAATAAAAAATGTAGTTGATCACATTGCTTATCTCTATACTCATCGCATAACTTTTTTAAATTAAATTACATTTTTTAAAACTTTTCAAGTTTATTTTTTGGTTGGACAGTGCCTATAATAACCGTTGTTGGAGTTTCGTTCCATCACCTGCATCTTCCAGTGTCATTTTTTTGATGTTGATAAAATTATAAAACAGTCGAGAACACAGCATAACATGGTACTTAAATTTCATAGCAAAAATACCAAGTACCTAAATATTATATATTTTGTCAATAATCGAAAATCTGAAAACCCTAAATCATCTTTATTTATCTCATTATATCTGTCATTGTCACCTTGATATTTTTATTATTATAGCCCCAAATGACTCACATTTGTCAATTTTTGTTACTTACAACTTTACGAGTCATATTAAAAGTACCTATTTAATTGCAAATAATAACTTGCTAGTGTCTCAAGAATTCCAATCGGTTATCGGTAAGAGCGGCACGAATTTCAACGAACGTCCACGGACCGCGGTACATATCTATAAGTCTATAGTGGGCCGGATTTAGTACAATAATAATAAATTACAATTACACAGTCAAGATTTTAATTAAACTGTATGTAAGTAGGTAACTACCTATACCCAAAGGAGTAACTATAGACAAAAACATTTGTTGTTTCTATCGCTTAAATAATTTGATATTATATTACTTATACTGCAGCATACTAAGTAGGTATTAGTTTTAAAAAAAATCACAAACTTAATGGTAGAGGATAGGGGAAAGGGGGAAAGGGTTACAAAAGCTACAAAATAATCACACATATTTTACGTATTTCTGTGATAAAGAAAAATATTGTTGGTATGGTATTTCATTTAATATCGAGTTATTAAAAGTATTTGAAAAAACAAAAAATGTGTCGATAGCTATTTTTTATTTAATATTTTTCTATTACCAAAGGTAGACCTTTATGTATTTTGTGAATTAATGTAAATTGTATAATATGACTATAAAAATGTACAATACATTGTATATACTATGTCTCTGATGTATTCGTATAAGTTAATAATACAAATTGTCAGTATAAAAACGCACAAATTTTAAGTGAACAAACTACACAGATTTTCTGTATAATAATAATATAATGCATACTGCTCATACAGGTATTTTAATGTATACTTTACAGAATTATATCGTTTATATTGTTTGCAAAAATATCAGAAGAAACATTGTTATGCATCAATTACACATCAGTTTGCGTTTTGCCAAGTGAAATGGCACACAAGAGATCCAAGACACATATATACAGTATACACAGGCTGCAAAGAAGTTTTACAATGAATAACTGAATACAATACCTGTCTAGTTGTCGGCATTTTATTTGTTTCCTTATAACGACATGATGTAACATTGTATCTCCAAAGATTAGTAATTCTAAAATAACGAATGCAAACCCCATGATTTATTTGATGCGAAAAAACCCGTATAATTGTTGTAACTGGTAGACTTCACTCAACATTAGGTATATGTATAATTTGTATAAATTTATACATTTAATACTATAGTGAATTGAGAATAGTAATAGTAATCTTTAAAACCAATAGGTAGGCAATAGCTTATGTTTTAATCAAAATATTAATATTATAAAATTATATTGATATGGCCCTCGTTTTTTTAATCGTATCGATATTCATATATCTTTTCTCGCCATTTTAAATTTGTATGGCTTAAAATTACAAGTAGGAGATAATAGATATTATTCATATTATAAATTATAATTTTTTAGGAGATTCTTTTATCATTATAAGATCTTTGTATAACAATACGTTCCTTACTTTAGATAAATTAACAAATATACTTAGCATCCACATCAAAATGCTATACTCGTAATCTGACGTCATCGTTGAAATTCTTGTAAATCTGTGAGTCTTTGACGAAGAACTGACATTCTTAAACCTAATTGCTGTATGTAACTTACTATATATTGTCGTACCTATATTATTCATCACGATTTTATCAAAAATAGTTTATTGCAAACTAAATAATATAAAATAAATATGTGTACCTAATATCTTTGGTACCATCCTTACTCTAAAAAGGTTATTTCGACATTATACAACGTCATATTTTTACTTTATTTTCAATGTTCATAATAAATATTATATAATTAAAATGTATAAATAATAAATATATACCTACTGGTTAATTTACCGCTCATCCTTCTTTATCCATAACAATGAATTTATTCAAATTTTTATTTTGTAATTTGTATCATACTTAAGTAGTAAGCACCATATTTTAAATACATACTTAGACTTCTTATAAAATTTTAAACTATTTATACCATTTCCTATAGCGATACAAATATTTTTTTAATGTTTATTTTTAAATAGAACATTTTTCAGAATATTATTATATTGATTATCACGGATAATAAATTAGAAAATTTAAACAAGTTTAACTTCGGCGTTATTAAAATATATGCACTACAAAATAAAATAAATTATAATGATTTTACACAACAAATAAATGTATAAAACAGATGTAATGATAATTGTGATAATTGCACTTATTATGTATTTTATATTTTTTACAAATTATAAAATGTAAATAGATTAATACAGTTTTTTTATTTTATTTTTTTTAAATGTATGCTATTATGTTATTATCTAAAATGGTAACAAATAACAATTAATTTAACAACTTTGAATTTTGAAACAGTTATAAAATCAAAAGTAGTCATACTATAGGTATATTGTAATAACATTTATTATAAAGGTAAAAAGTGATTGGAAAAGTATAAAAACTGTTACCATTTTTAAATGTATTTTTTAATCAGGTCTATACTAGTCCATCAGAACAACTAAACAGATGCACCTTGAAAATGACGTCTTTATTAAGTTTTTGAGAAATATTGACATCCTACCAATATAAAGTTCCATTTAAAACCCAATGACCTTCTGTAGTACAAACTACAAATATATTAATTTAAAAATTTGTATTGTTTTGTAAAAAAAGAAGATTTACATCAAGAAAAAAAACCAATCGTATAATTTTAGTATAATATAATTGTTTTTATTTGAAATATAATATAATGCAGGTCATTTGCAAATTGGTAGATTGTTCAAAGCTAAATCAAATTAATTCAATAACTTTTAGATACGAAATTATTAATAATAGGTGGCAAAAGCATATTTGACTTGTAAACTTGTATAGTGAAATCTTAAAATATAATACAGTAAGAAATATGACATGATTATCAGTGTCACCATTATAAGAGATTGAACAAAAAATCTTAAGTACTTTTCAAACAAAAATTTTAATTACGTTGATGTAAGTAATTAGTAGAGAGGTCTAATTGAAAAGTGGCCTGAAAATATCGATTTACCCAGTAAGAATTTTCAAACTACTCTGCCCCTGAACATATAACATATACCTAATATAATTTTTAAATTAATTAACATAGATATTCAATATAAATTCAATTGTAAATTTAATCACTGTAATTACCTATGTGTTTTATGTACAATTTGTTTACATTTGATCGCGATTCTTAGGAAATGTCAATATGATGGTTACGTTTAATAATTTATGATTTATAATAGACAACAATTCGTCATTAATACTGACCTAAATTATATTTAATTTTAACCTTTATATCATTAATACCAATTAGTGAAAAATTAATATCTAACCCAATGTAGTATAGTTTTTTCAAACGATGACACAGAAATATGTTGGTCAGGTGATTAATGTGTATTTGAGACACGTTAGGTACCTAATAAAAAATCATAGTTTTGACGTATTGACTTTACTACAACCATATCCGGAATGTAATTTGTGTTCGTCTTAGCGACAGCTAACTGCAACTGCACAGTATATCAATAAGAAGTTTATCAACATCAATATTATTGTAATATTTCACAAGTGAATTAATTTTTAACGACAAATAACCTGTATTGTAATTTTTGTATAAACTGAAAATTTAGATACCCATCTATTATTTGTGTATAGCACTATATATATATATATATATATTATATATGTTACGTAAATATAAATATCTATATTATATCATAAGAATATCCAATATTATAATAGTTTCTTCTTAAAATGAGAAGAAAAAAGTAATTGTAATATAAGAAAAGCAAAATATTTATTTATTTTTATTCTGTGCTCAGAACCGGAATGTCAGACAAATTATATGAACTGCCACATTATACTGATGTACTGTCATAAACACGAATAAAACATGTTATTTTAGGAACAGTAGTAATTATCAATTATTTTTAATAACATGAGAAAAGCATTAGTATTTAGTTTAAATAGTATACGAGGTCCTCACAACTGGTTATTTTAAAATATAAATTCAATTTGAAATCAAGCGTGTAATTTTCTCTAATATAAGGATTATTAGTGTCAAATATAAAGATTATTATATAGTATCAAATATAATATAATATGTTGCTATGATGTTAAGATGAATCAAACAGTAAACAGATGAATACTGTACCATAGATAACATGAGTTTAAGTTACATAAATAATGACTAAATTTCTATTTTTTAAGCATATTATGGATTGTTTATTAATTATTATCAGTCTAATTGTAAATATTGAATTAATATAAAATATAAATATATAATATAATACAACATCTCATTAAGTTAATACTTAAGTTACCTAATTTCAATAAATCAAGAGATATGCATCCATTTAACTTAGAACACATTACACATATAACAGCTCAAGTATTTACATCAGTAATACCCATAATTTTTATTTATTTTGTTTTTGGATAACGCACTTACAGATTTACACCTATTTAGACATTATAACCGTATCATTTTGAATAATGTTAAACCAATTTAAACTAGATAAATATATAGCGTATATTATAACAAATTGAAAAATCACAATTTCTTTATGATTTCTTTCAAATTTTACAATTTATATAAACTTAAATCTTAATAATTAAATACAAATTAATAACTATTCATATGAAAAAATATTTGTATTTTTAAACATATTACATTTAATATTTAGTATGACAAACTTATTATAGACATTTTTAAAATTTTTAATTTTTTTGAAGTCATTATCAATTATTTTTAAGTAATCAAGTTACTATTATAAGTAAATATAAGGCAATACTAACTCGCCATAGAATAGTATGCATAGGTTCGTGGTTAAAATAACTTAAAACTATAGCATAATATTTACAAAAATAGAAAATTACATGTATAAAAAATAATAACACACAGTACATATGGACGAAGTTTCAAGTCTACGATTGATATTTATTTTAATATTTTTAAATAAATTGCTTTAATAATAACTTAAGAGAAACCACGCTGTAAGTTTTAAAGTTTTTAGTCCGGAAAACCAAAAATAAAATGAAAAGTAAAATATTTCACATGTACTTACGTAAACAGCTCAAAAAGACGCAAACTATAGTTTTTATAAAACAACTCAAAAAATGATAATTCATCATTTATACATGTATACTAATATATTTAGCTATAGGTACTATAAAAAAAATTACAAACTACCTACGCCTACGATATTCAACCAATATTATCTATTACAAATAATTACCTAATTTATTTGTAACAATATCAATATATCATAATATGTAGATGGTTTGTAATTCTTGTTATTATTGTATAAACTTTAAAATCTCAGGTAAATAACTTAGATAATATATTAATATGTATATTTTATTTAAGATTTAAATAAATTGTTACCGGTGTATGTTGATATGTTGCACAATATAAATATATAAAATAGTCATCAAACATTTTTTGAAAGGAAAGTACAATACTAGATAATATCATACCTGGCAGTGATAATAAGGATGATAAATGATAAATTTACGGAAGGTTGCCAAATTAGATTAATGGTTATACTGCATAATCAATATAGTATATAGTAGCCAATCGTTTAAGCTGTTATGTACCTATTGTAATTTAAGTAGTTTAATAGTTAGGTTTAGGTATGCCTACTATTCATCAGGTAATACCTATCTAATAAGTATAGGCTGTGAGTTATAATGGCATGTTCTTGTTATGGCTACAACGGCGTGTTTATTATGTTGGTTCGATGCGGCACCTTACATGAAAAAGGCATCAGGTGACATTATAAAAGTTCTGCATCCTAAAATAATACACATAACGTGTTTAGAGTATGGATTACACAGAATTGTAGAACTAGTTCGTGTGAATTATCCTAGAGTGGATAAACTAGTGTCAAGTGTATAAATCGAGTTTTTTAACAGTCCCTTCAGATACTGCATGTATTATTTAAAACAGTAAATCCTGGAAATCTATCTTCCTCCCGAGCCGATTGTATCTCGTTAGGGAACTTGGATTGTAGCCACGTCATAATATAACCAATTCTTAAGTCTAATTCGTGGCGCATTAGAACAGGTCGATCCATCGATCCTAATGATGCTTTTCGCGTCATAACAATTTATTATTAAATCATTGTCGGTCATTTGAAATTTGAAATTTGAAAAAAGTAATGGTGATTTGATGTAATGACTAATCAAAAAAAAAATTATTTAGTTTATAATAACTTCACAAATGTGAAAAATTATATTTTATTGAAACTATTTACCGATAATATTTTTTCAGCTTAATATTTAACTTCGCCAACATGCCATCCAGTTTTCCACGCATCAAATCTTTCTTTTTAATTTTTAATTTATTCAATTAAAATATAAAACAATTTTCAATATTATAGTATACGCGTATACCTAAAGACAACACCACAAACATTTTAATAAATAATAGTAAACACATTGATGATATATATTTTTGGGAATTAAACAATTTTTTAAAGATTTTTCGTGTATGCATTTTCTTTATGTTAGCTCTAATAATTTCTGAGCCACAGAAATAATAATAATATTAATTGTTACGAAAACATAGGTACTTCAAATTATAGTACTATAGATTGTGTTAATAGAGAAACGGTACTAAAGAAAACAGTGGTTTCTATACTTGCTTATTAAACAATTAAAATTGATTAGGTCGTGAGTCGAAGAATTATTATATGCGGTGGTACTGTGGTTAATCGCCAAAAATAATACATCAAAACATTTGATTTTAATCAAAAAATGTAATCCTTTAGATGGGCAAAAACTGATAAGTTGAACAGTTAAAAAAACATTTTATCATTAAATTAAAATATTATGACGTAAACAACAATATAGTTAAAAAATAAAAAAATAAAGTAACAATATATTATATATATATATATATATATATATATATAGATATATTTAAAATTCCAGACACAACAATTTAATACACTTGCGTCTTGCCTTCACCAACATCACAGTCCACGGACCTATCAAAACCTATCAAACATTACACTTTAAAATAAATATAGTCTTAAATAATTACGTAACTTTAAAAAATATAGTCCCAATATAAAATTATATTTGTATTGTTTTCAAGTATTCATAATATTTTAGTCCAATAAACTGGTTTCACCGGACTTTAAGGGTAGAATTTACTATACCATAATTTTCAATGGTCTGAAATATTATACTTAAGTTATAGGAAGAATAATGACGACGTACTATTTACATTTGTTGCAGATTTGCAAGTTTTTGGCGGGTTTCTTAAATCTACGAATTTTCTGTTAACGGCTAATAATAAACTATAAACTATAAAGTACACATTGTGTAAAAAATAATAATATCCAGTAGGAAGTGTGTTTCAATAACATACATTAGGAAAACTTACCATCAACTAAATTGTGTTGTATGTATATTAGGTTGCGTTTCAATATTTAGAAGAAGAAAAACGGCGTATTTATTATAATTGATTTTATATAATATTGTTATCATCCATCAGTTGCAAAATGTTTGTTAAAAATACATATTTGGTTTGAAAAGTTTTGTACTTTAATGATCTTAATATCAAATTATTCACATAAAATAAAATAAATTAAGCTATAAATTATTTATAAATATAAATATAATTAATATAAAAATATAATAAATATAATTAATACTATAATCTGATAGCTCAATCAATCAGGGCGATTCACTAAACATGCCCATTGCCCACTCCCAATTTTTTCCATACTAATGAATTTATTCAAATTATGATGTTTTTATTTTTGATTGTTTACCTAACCTATTTTTGAGAAAAACTTTCAAATGCTTAAATTATTTGTACCGTTTGATGAGTGTTCTGTGGAGCTATACAAACGTGTTTTTTTCAAATGAGAACCAACCAATATTCATGTAAATTGCAAATTTCTTTATTTGAAAATTTTATCCATCTAAAACTCAAAAACTAGGTACTCCTTTAAAAATGAATTTAGATACATAACAGTTTTTAAAAAGCATAATATGCTTAACAGTTCTCAAAGAAAATGGGTGATTCCTATTTTTGAAAAAAGAAGTTGAAATAAATATATAACACTTCGTAAATTGTATAAAATATAATAAAAGTATTTAAAAATGTGATCCTAAAGTGGGTGTACTTAAAAATTTCCGAATCCAGAAGTTGAAAAATGTGTTATTAAACCGTAGGATTAAGCATAAAGGTGTTATGTGAAATGTGATAATGATAAATACTAAATAGAATAAAAGTATGTTTTACTGTGTCTTCGTTTGATTTTTTCATAATATTATAAACAATTGCAAATAATTGTTTTAATAATAAAATGAATTAAATATCGTTCATTATACATTTACGCTTAAATGCAAGCGATGTAACAATTATCAGTTTAATTTAATTTTACTGAATGTAAATATTGATTATTGAAATATACAATAATATTTGTGTATACTAGTATATACTCTACTGTAACAAGTTATTATTTATTTCATTAAGTTTTTCAATTAATTGTAATACTTAAAATAAATTATAAGTAATTCATAAATAATCGCTCAGTTAATAAGATATAACATGAATTATTTGATTTATTTATTAATTATTACCATACCAAAATCCGACGTGATATAAAAATGTAAAATAGCCAATATGTATTTATATTTACTAATAAGTAATAACTATTATTATTTATCAATAACCTAACCTAATTAGTAATTTGTCTTACTCTTATCTTTCCAAATAAAACTTATTATAATTTGGTTTACGTCATGGTACGTACTTATATAGATATAAAGACACACAGTTATAATATGCACATAAAATAATCAATTTCTATGATTATTATCAGTAAAAATAATTTTAGCTAATAATTTTTTATTGTTAGTAAGGTTGTTGTTTGTTCTGTTATTTTTATATGCTATTTTATTCCTGAAAAAATACTGAAAAGTATCCAAAATCTAATATTATCATACCTTAAAAAAATTAAACCTACCTTATGAATATCCTGACAAATATCTGAACTTATATAGTTGTGTACTTGTGTTGTTTAATATATTATTAAAAATTGTATTTAGTGAAATTATTTTTAAATAATTAAAATGAAACATATTAGGTACAGCACATAATCATGCAATATTGGATATAAGTATAATAATTTATGTTGATATTTAGTATTTAATTAATTACATTTCACGTAATTTATAATTAATCGTATTTATCCAACAATATCAATGCAAAAATATATACTGAACTAAAGAAATAGTTCAAAAATGTCATTTCACATTTCTAATGTTTATAATTCTGTAAAGTATTTAATTTTAATATTAATCTATAGTTACAATATTATAATTTAAAGTGAGTAATTTACTTACAGGAGGTATTTTCAAATTTGTTATGGGGGAGGCTAAAAAATAATAAGTTTAAAATAAACTTAACATTAACGTAAGTTATATAATAATAGACGGCATACTAATATATATTATGAAATATTCCAAAAACACATTTCTTCGTAATTACTACTTTTAATGACGAAACATTGTTTGTAAATAATAAATATAATTATTTCAAAACTTCTAATTTATAATATTGTATGACAAACTAAAAGTCTATAATAAGTAGGTAGTAGATGCATTAATAACTCAAATAATATAGTAGATTGATGCTATTAATCTTTAGATATTTCTAATTTGACATTTGTACCTATTACCATTGATTTTATAATATTAAAATTTAAAAGTAATAAAGTATATTATAAAATCAACGCCATTATATACCAATTCAATATATTAGTTTATCTATCCCTTATCTCACTATGCATATAACTATTTGATAAAATTCTACAAAATAAAATTAATAATTGGTTTAATCGACTATTACTACATTTATAATATGATGGCGTTAAAACGGTTTAAAAAAATGTAAACCGTTTTAAAAATTAAATGCACTATGTAGTTTAAGAATTTAAAACCTATTTAATTTCAAATCGTTTTAACATCACCATATAAATGTAGTATATAATAGGTAGATACACAAATTCTTATAAAACTAATTAATAGTTGCTGACTTGCAATTACTCGATCTTTCAACACACAGATGTAGGTATGAATATTTTATATGAAGTCAAGAAGATATGTATTGAACAATATTAATTGACACCGGAAAGTCTTACAAAGTAGGTAGTTATCTACTTCTTTAATAACAATAGTTTAAATGCATATTAATTATTAACATAATAATGTTATTTATTTTTTCTATAGACTATAATATAGTAGTTTTAACTTTAAAGTGTTAGAAAATTTAATACAGATGCATGAATACAAACGTAAGAAGGACGCTGATGTTGACTTAATAGTTCTAAAAGTATAAACCTTATGGTTGTAACTTTTGAATGTATCATAATATACTGGAAATCAGAGTACCTAGTCATAATAGCCTAGGAGCATGCTCAATGTCTGATGCAATAGGTGCATTGTATTTCATCTCACGAGTAGCATATTATTATAATTAGCCATTGGTTCTATAGTAGACAGTAAAAGTTGTTCGACAACCGTGAACCGGTAGGATACGGCGAGTTACAGTAAATAAAAAAAAACATATAAAATTTGATTTTTAATGTTTACATTTTCTATCCCGATTTATAAATGTATTTTATATATTACTATTTATTGATTAATATACTAAATTTTTTTAGTAAATAATAGGAATAAAACATTATGCTTCTATAGTATATATGTATTTTATGGCCCACACGTATACGTAATATTATTGTGTACCGTTTATTTAAATTTGTGCACAAATGTTAATGGAGCATGATAATCAACATCTTTTTATTTTATTATTCATAAAATTCTAAAAAAAAGTATACAACAAATATAAATGATTATAAATAATTCGACTCAAATTCTGGCGGAGTAATGAATGCATTGATTTTATAAAGATGTGTTTTTTTACATAGTAGAAAATAAATGCTTCAAACGTTCGAACTTCATCTTTGAAGGTGTTATTTGATAGCAAATTCTATCCAGTTGGTATTTTTAGGAGGTCATATTAATCTACCACAAACTGTTAAAGTCATGATTCTGGTCACATTCTGTTTTAACAATTCTTCTAATCCTTTTATCTCATATTCGATGCAATCCATTATTGCTATCTCCTTCAAAACTACTAAACTAATCCTCATGAAATTTAAAATTGAAATTTTTCTAAATGGTGCGAAGATTAAGTTTAGCATTTCTAAGTAATATCATTAATTAATTATGATTTATAATTGAGAAGTTTAAGTTGATGTACTGCAACGCTTGTGGAAATGGAATTGAGAAAATTGATTTAGCAATAAACATAAAATATTTTTTTGTTAACAATTTTATTCGAATCCAAAATATATTTTTCACTTTATTATTCCACCTTATTTTTATAGTACCCCTAGTATAATTAGTACGATTACCTATCATTAATAATTCTGCCATAATTATATTAATATATGGTCAATTGGTCAGAAATGAAAATAATTTTCATAATGTTAATAATAATTTTCAAGCAAATTCATCCATTAATTATTATTATAAAATAAAATACTTACTTACTTATTAGATCAAAACAATTATGTTAGTAAGTATCATGTTTTAAGTGTCTTCTGTAAAATTATGGTTTTGTGGGTCTACAACCAAGGAGTGTCAACCATTGATTTATATAAGCAATTAAATCCTCATAGTCATGTGACAGTGTTGACCCCGATAATTACTATTGATTAATATATCTTTAACTCGGATTATATTTGCGATATACTCTGTGTCTCGGTACCATTCTGTAGTAGATTTAGTCACTTAGAAAATACTATCAAATGCATTATACTAAAAAGAGAACATTTTCAAATCTAGTAAAAATATGAATAAAGTAAAGAAAAATGAACCTAACAGAACTAACAAAAAATAAAATAAATATCGAAGTATGGTTAATTTGTAAACCAAAATCACAATAATATATTATTGATGCATCTCACTCAATTTATGGATCAGATTTATGTTAGCGGGAGGGGGGATAAAGAAGTTTTACCTCTTAACTCTAAGGCTATAAATAAATAGGCGGTATGTGTTAAAAAAAAATTATTTGTTTGCCCCATCCTTACTTTTCCACTTATAGACCAGCCGCTGAATAACAATATAGCTATGTAAACATGATAAAAATCACACTGAACAACAAAATGAAGTCATACCATTATTCTATTGTAGTTATTGCAGGGTACCTCTACTATACTCAACTCTTTAATAATATGAAATCCTGTTATGTTTTAACTTATTGCTGCATACAAGTAGGTAATTAAATTACCATCAAGTGTTTACTCAAATGTTCTAGGCTATTATAATAGTTGTTTATACGTAATATACTAATAAATACTATTGGTATAGTTTTCTTTTTCGATCAATAACACCTCGGTTGAAAACTAGGTATTAAAGTACTACTAGAAAAAACATCCTACTGGCTACTCCAGTTGTAGTCCTATCACTCCTATCTACTTATTTATTTAAAAACATTTTTTTAACTATACATATTGTAATCCTACCAATTAGGTAACAATTATGACAATTTTACAATACAATAAAATAATTAAATAAACCACTATTTATGTCAATTAATTTTTTTATTAGTATTTTATACTTTTAAATCATGCACTTTCGTTTAATAAACCAAATTTAAATTCAAAGTGCAAATCGTCTAAATGATGGCTTCCATGATTTCATATCGCAAAAATTTCAGTGAATATACTTGCATATCACTCCGTGTTTTCTTAATCGATTTAAAATGACAAAATGCATTTTCTGCATGAAATTAACGTACAAATACACACGTCATAGTATTGTGTTGACAAAACAAAATCCAACGATGACATTTTGTTTTAAGATTTCTCTTACTATTCTATTTTTTTTTTTTTTTTTGTACTTACTTTTAAATGGAATAGAGTTATAGAGAATGCATTACAGTCAGACGTATAGTTTTGAACAGAGTAAATAACCAGTTTACTGAACAACCAGAAAAATGTTTATTTTTATTTACTCCATCAAAATCCTACGTCTGGTTTTATTGATTTCGTTCTTTTGCGTCTAAGATACCTATACCCAATGGCGTAATTAGGTCATGTTAATGGTGGATGAGGAGATGAAATTTTTAAATTTTTTTCTTATAAGCCTCCCCCCTCCAAAAAAAAATAAAAATATTTTATATATTATGAACATTCGGCACGTCCTTTTAATGCAATCATTAACTGTGAATTGTGATTTGTATAAGTGCACGCACAGGCATAAAAGCAAATAATTATATAATTTTTAAATATTCACATATAGATATAATCGATGTAGAGAACATACTACATACATCATCTATTATATGATTATACTGATTTACGTTTGTCCCCTCGATAAAACAACACTCGACAGCTTAGGGTTTTATTTCTGTACTACAACACAAATACTGAAATACACAATATAAATTTATGTATAAAAATATATTTTGTACAACAGTGTTGATTACAAAGTAATTAAATCTTAGTTATGTACCCCTCACGTAGGGGATCTTTTTTTTATAATAATTCTATAAAATATACCAAAGCAGTCTTAAGCAAGTGCATAAATGTGGTGTGTTATTCTTAAAAAGAAAAGTCATGGGAAGAAATTAGGATACGACACTCAAATCCTCTCCCCCCAGGGATGTTTTGTATTTATTGTAATTTGCAGACTTAAAACTGAACCACTAGAGGGTTCGATTGGCAAATACAAATAATGTATATTGCATATACTATACAGTAAAAATTTAAAATTTCTGTCACAGTGGACCCACGACTAAATACATTTTTTAAATTTATTTAGTCATGATTGGACCCATGTACAGCCTAACTATAATAGCTCTCTACCGCACGGTACTGCCCAATGGTAGTCAGAAAAAAAGCCACGGAAAAAAGCCAAGAAAAAAAATCCACGGAAAAAAAAGTCAAATTACAATACCTAATTAAATATTTAACAATTAAAATTAAAGTATTAAATTAGGTATTATTTAAAAATTGTTTACACATTATTGGTTGAATATATAAAAAATAATTATAATTAAATATACAAAAAAAAAGTATAATTCAACATTTTTAAAAATTTTTCATATATATATATATAATTATTTATACACAGGTTATACGTATGTTAATCAATTCAAAATTTTTAACACAGTTGATCATACAGTAATTGTCCGTATTCATATATAAAAATAAAATTGTTAATATTATAATATACATTGAATAAAAAAAACATAATATTTTGTGGATATTGTATTGTATAAGTATAATGTATATACTTTGTACAGGATGATTCTTGTAGATGTTAATTTTGCAGTATGAACTACATGCACTATCTTGAAATAAATAAATTTATGTATATTTTTAATTTATATTTTCTGTTTAATAAAATCAATACATTCATTGCTGTTTAAAATCTGAAATATATTTATTACTATGAAAATAAATAATAACATATAACCTGTGTATTAATAATTATATATTTATGTATACAATATGATCAATAATGTGTAAAAATTTTTTAAATAATACCTAATTTAATACTTTAATTTTAATTGTTATATATTTAATTATTGTAAAATGACTTTTTTTCCATCGCTTAAATTTCCGATGATTTTTTTTTTCTGTGGCTTCTTTTCCCTACAGTCACTGCCAATAGTTTAAAATGTTGAATATTACACAACCTAATTTTAAAAACATTTAAAATCTGCAGTTATCTATTATTATGGGTCAATTTTATTTTCATAAACTATATTTTAACTGTATAGTACTTTTACTGTGTTAAAAAATTGTATTTAAATAAGTAATTTAGGTACATAAATTGGGCATTGGTGATTTCGGATATACAGGTAATTCAAAACCATGGCAGTGTTTGAGATAGGGTCCAACTACGGTGTCCACACACACATAGAGTTTGATTTGGTGACCTTATTTAGTTTGCTGTCTGTAATACGCGCAATTCTACCTAAAAATCCGATGAAAACTTTTTTTCGATCATTCACAATACACGACACGCGTTCGTCCGCTGCCAATACATATTTAAATGTCCGTATTGGGTTTACAGATTTCCTATTTCCGAAACACTGCCGACGACGAGACATGACGTGTCACGTGTATAAAAATAAACGCATGTCACCATTGTAACCTCGTCGGTCGGATGATATTTTTTTCCGGTCGAATTTCGCTTCGCCCGATGGTGTGAAAATAAAAAAAAAATCTGCGCCCGATCGCGATGATACTCAGAGGACGTGTGATGATTATCGTCAATTTATTATTGTCATGACGTGTGCACGAGCAAGCAACGCGGTAGGTGAGTCGCCCAAGTGCCGACAGTGGATATTGTAATAATAATGGAACAGTATAAATAATAATAATAATAATAATAATATGATGTATCGTATTATTCGTGCATGATATTGAATTACGCGATTCCGTGGCTTTTTACGATTAATAATATTGTAATATTGTACCGTACTCTATACAGTTTATCGATGGATTTAATTACGCAGTCGTCTCGACAGGGACGGCCAATGATTTTTTTTATTAATTTTCGTTATCTGTAAATTCGATTTTTCTCGGTGGGCAATATAAAATGTCTACCATAATAATTATGAATTATCTTTCTAAGAGCGATGAGCACATAATAATAATTATTATCGGAGACCCGAAACCATAATTACAATACACAATAACGCAGATAAGTGGATGCGTGAGTGTGCGCGTGTTTTGTGTTTGTACTGTGAACCTATTCAAGTATTCAACAGAGCACAAACGGCGCAATAACAATAACAATAATAATAATAATAATAATAATAATAACAACAACAACAGATGAGCGTTTTGTATGGATAGGTACGATCCGGACCGGGTGATCAGGTAAGTGAGAAGTGAGAACGCGTCGTGTGCATGGTGGGAGCGACGGTGGGTGGAGGGAAACACCGAACAACAATAATAATAGTCACAAATAATAATTCGTTCGAAGACGAATGGAAGATGGAACACAAACAACAAAGCTGTGGTGGCGTTGACCGAGTGTCGTCCGACGTCACTGTCGTCGAACGCGGTGGCCGTACAAAAATTAACAGTAGTTGTTACCACCTCTACCACAAGTACTACCATACGGTGGACCAATTTTTAACCTCTTTGGTCTCGCACGTTTATAACCTATTTGGCGTGTTTACACGGCGCTGATAAAAACCTTGATGTCCGCCGGGCGACGGCGATCTCAGCTGTTTTTTGTTTTGTGTCGAAACCAGCACATGCGCGCATGCGTCAACATACACACACAGCACCGCGGCGTATTTTACAGCCAACGCGTGTGTGCGCATGAGCCGGGTTCGGCCGGTTCGGGGGCTTACACAATAGTACAATACACAGGCACAGTGGTCAAATGCGCAGCGCATGCGCGTTGCCGTCATTATAGTCAACATGGAATATTGTCAATATAGATAATCATTACTCACGACTGTTATTATTATTATTATTATCAGAGCTATGTATACAAATCTAAAATCTATTGTTAGTTGTATGGCCCATGATATATACATTATATTAAATTTAGCGTACTCATAGCATAGAATAGTATTCTATGCTCATAGTAGTCGTCACGCCTTGTTATAGATTGATACTTGATAGAGCCAACAATCAAAGCTCCCCGAAATTCAATAAATTCATTCGATTCCAACGACAGTAACATTGGTAAAATAGTAACGCGCACGCCCACAATCGACGTTTAATTTGAATTAATAATATTTATTATTTATTACTATTGTTATTATAACATGAACTTTTATTTTTGATTTTTCTAAACCCGCATCAACATATCATCACCTTAGAGGAACTGAAATAAATACACGTCCGACTGTACCAATCTCCATCAGACTCGTCGCACACGCGTTTAATCTTTAATTTAAATATGTAACATTATCATTTATCAGTATTCCTACTCACACGTCACACAATACCAATAACTTAATAGAACAGTAATTGTAATTTATTTTCAAAAACGCGATTGGCCGGCTCGACGTCGACGACAGTGTACCGCCCGCGTAGAGTATACCGTCATAACCCCCAAAAACGGTTTAGTAAAAAAACAGAGAAAGACAACGTCGTAACGAACTCGCATCGCACGCCGAGAAACAGAGTGGTGGAGCAGTGGGCGAGCGGGCGCGGGAAAGAATTATATAAAAAAAAAACGATAACCGGCGCGCGCGCCGTCGCGGAGTTTTCGTCGTCGGCTCGACGCGTGTCCGACGATCGACGACGACGACACCGCTGCTGCCGTCGCCCACATCGTCACCGTCACCGCCACTCGACGTCAACAGCAGCACCGGCCGCCGTCGCAGCAGTTCGATCGTCACGTGGTAGCGTGGTACACACCCTCCACCCGAGGCCGCCGGTCATCTGCTGGTAAACACTAAACAAACGGGCACACCGCCGCCGCCGCCTTCCCCCGCGCCCAAGCACACGCACACTATCACGCCAGCGCGCGCGCGCGCACAGACACACGCAACACGGAGACACGCACACACACATACACGCATACGTTCGTTCGCACTCGTACTTTGGTTTTTCGTCGTTCGCATCGCTGTCCGTCATCGCCGCCGTTTCGGGGGAAAAAAAAATAACAGCAGCAGCAACTTACTCTCGCCGTATCATTCTCTCTCACTCCCTCTTCCTCATCTACCGCCGTCTTCCACTCGCTCACCGTTTATCTTCCGACGTCCGTCCATCATTCTGTCTCCGTCTGTCGCGGTCGGAACGTCTGTACACGGCTGTCGACTGTGCGTGTGCGCGTAACGCGTCTTCGATTCCGCCGCGCCGAGTACGTCTCGTGCACGCACACCGGTGCAGGTTATTCGCCTACACTCGCCTGGACCTGACGACCACAAACCGTCGCAGCATCGATACGAATCACCGCCGCCACCGTACCGCGATATCATCGTCGTCGCGTGTGTTATCGTCTATATCGATCTTCACGATATTGCCGCCGCCCGCCGAAGTGTAATAAACACACGCGTGCCCGCCCGCTGTCCGTTCATCCGTCGCATCAGCATCAGTAGACACGGTGCTACGTGTGCACCATGTCCGACACGGATTGGACGCTGCACGCGCTCAAGTCAATGCCCGGTAGCCCGACCAACGTGCAATGGGCCCCGGACCAGGACGTGACAGGAGTCATCGCCAAACTCGAGGGCCGCGAGCTCGAGTACCTAATCAGACAGAAGCGCATCGTCATAGGCCGGAATAGTTCCAAGGGCCAAGTGGACGTCAACATGGGCCACTCGAGCTTCATATCGCGGCGTCACTTGGACGTGCTGTACGAACACCCAAACTTCTATCTGACGTGCCACGGCAAGAACGGCGTGTTCGTGGACGGCGTGTTCCAGCGGAAGGGCGCCCCGGCGCTACAGCTGCCCAGGAGGTACGGTACCCGAACGGCGGCCTGCAAAGGTCGTCGTCCACTGTTCTGTACGTCAAACGAGCCCCGACCTGTGAAATCGTCGCTGTGATACCGTCCCGTCATTTGCTTTTTTATTCGACAAATTTTCGGTCAAAAAAAAAAATTCGCACGCGGCGCCGCCCCTCCCCCCTTTCCCCCTTCGTTCGGTTCGGTCTGACCCGGCGGCCGCTGTGTTTACACACAACGTTTTGTTTCCCAAACGATATGATAAACGAATAGGGAGACACGACGTTGTTACGAGCGATCGATGATAACGTGTTTTTGTTGTTTGGTTATAAATGGCTACGCGCAAGTGTGTGCGTGTGTAACGGGTTTTCAAGGTCTCCCTGTTGCCAAAGTTCAAAATTTTCGATTATAGCTCACACACACACACACGCACCACCCATGCGACGCGTACAAAGATAATTTCCCTTATCTTCTTCATCCAGATTTGATGGATCTACACTACTAGTCAATGTTGGGCTTACAAAACTTAGTTACGGTCTGTGCCTAACGGCTGCCTCGACTGTCTTCGTATATTACAAACCTTTCTGATTTCTAATGACCTTCTCTACCGACTACTGCCCAAATACATTTTCACAGATTCCTGTGACCCCTATTTTCAGCTTATGGTTTCTTAAAAAACATTTTCTAAAAAATTAATTCCTTTGAATATATGACCGAATATTACTCTATTAATGTTGCGTTTGCAATTCATTAGAAATTTGAAATACCTATTTTTCAGATTTCATTTCATATTAAACTAGGTACATTTTTGAGTTAATTGATTTTCTATCTTTAAATATTTTGCTTAAAATACAATCATTGATAGGTATTCATATAAAAACTTATTGCACAAGTTCTACAATGTAGTTGGAATTTATTCAATAAATAAATACATTTTCCATGTGATTATCAGACTTCTGACATTAAAATCCAAATAAAATGATACTGATTGGACCAAATTCGCCATTGTTTGAGATCCCAATATCTAAGTTTAGTGTTGGTTACCTACAATTTCCTGGTAGATACTTATTTTATATAATTGTAAAAATACAATTCACACAGTAGTTTATTTATTTATTGTTAATAGTTTACTTTTAAATTGTATCTAGATAGGTACCTGCTTTGACTTTAAAATATAGTTCATTAAAACTAATTAAGTTTTATTTTAATATTATATTAGAATCTTTTTATGTAATTAATTTCAATCTGGATGTTTTTAATAATCAAGAAATATTTGCTAAAATATTTGAACTTAAGTAGATACTTAAATATTTTAATTTAAAAAAAATTAGAATTGTAAATTTTTTTTACATTATAAAGTCAAATATGTTTTTAAACTATCCGCTTTTGCAGTACGAATTATTCATTAATGTAAAATACAATTAGTTTCAAACCAAAGATTATTAATTAGGTACTAAAGCATACATTTTACAAGGAAATTGCTGGAAGAATATAATTGTTAGGTATTTATCATTAATGGTATTCTATGCTTTCAAGTAATGTCATAATATCATTCCAACTCATAGATTTTTAATATATTTGCAATATTAGTTTGAATATTAAACAGCAATATCTTATTTTGAATTCAAAACTTAAGTTAAATTTTAAATATTTACTCTTATTGGTTTTCTGTGTTACAATATTTTGTTTTGAAATAAGCTATTATCTATCAAAAATATATAATTATTGTTTGATGTGTGTTATAGGTAAAAATAGTTGCTAATATTTTCTTATAATTACAATTTGCAAAAAACAAACTTAACACATTGACTACCATGCAGCCGCCGGCTGCCTCAAGAATATTTATCATCGGAATGCCAAAGACATTTTTCAGGGTTATTATAAATTTGTATTTGTATATATATATACTATTTAATTTGAAAAAAAATTAAAAATACAAAAAAAAAATGTTAAAATTATGTTTATTACATCAAAAAAATTTGCAATTATTCCCACTACGCCACAGCATATTTTCAAGATCATTATTATAGCGCCATGGAAAAGTTAATAATACAAATCCAAATTAATTTACGGCAGCCTGCGGCCGTATAGCCTCTTATGAATGATATGGTGCGGCAGCTGGCGGTCTAAAAATTATCAATACCTATTATTATATGGACGCCGGCATCCACATGGCAGTTAACGTGTTAATCAATTAAAATTACTTAAGATACCTACCCATATTTTGTCTTTTAATGTTTTACTTATAATAGCTATATATTTTTTTTTAGAATATGTAACTAGGTATTTGTAAGAAATAATTGAGAAAATAATGTATTGTTTATTTTGTTTTCTGCAGGTGTTTAATGCGATTTCCTAGCACAACAATTCGGCTAGTGTTTTATTCTTTGATAGATGAAATGGCACCACCCCCTGTACTACAACAGAATACATTTATTCAAACTCAAATTAGACCAATTGCAACACCTTCAAGAAGTTATGCAAGTCCATTGAGTATAAATATTCCTCCTCAAGTCATCAAACAAGAACCTTCATCTTATTTATCAAAGGAAAATAGATTTATGAGCCCTTTCCCATCTCCTACTGGCACTTTAAGGTTAGCATAAATTAAATTAAAATATTTTTTTTCTTATAAATACATAATCTAATTACTAATTAATAAAAAAGTATATTAAGTGTAGAAACCCATCTTTTATTTAATATATAATATAAATGTGTTCCGAAAACTTTGTTATTTAAGATAACATTTTACCAATTTTTATAGAATTTAAAACAAAACAATAACTTAGCTATTTATTTTCAAACTATTTTGTTGTTTGTTACAAGTCTTTTTTTAAAAAAAGCTAATATTTTAATACAAATAAAAAGATATGTTAATATGTACATAATTAATTTTAAATGATGAAATGCGAAATTAAACTATAGTCTTTATTATTAAGAGTATTTATCAGCGTCAGTATGGGCTTATTACCATGCATAACAGTAACAGTCGGCCACTGGTTTGAGAATTGTACGACTGAACCTGACAAATATCTGCCGCCCCTGAGAAGCACACTTAACATAAATTGATTATAGTCCCATTTATTTAATGAATTTTATTTGTTTAGTGCTGCTAATTCATGTCCAACTAGTCCTAGAGGAGGACACAATCGACATACACTTGGACCAGATTTGCAAATGGCAGCATATGCAGCTGCAGTAGCTCATCCTGGTCAAATAGGTGTAATTTCTACTCCTACATCATCTGCTATTTATGTAGAAGAAAAGTAAGATTTCTGTGTTAATTTTTCATTAATATATTCAAGTTTATAACTATGTAAATTGTTTGTTTAGTAAACACATAAATAATATGTCTAGTCAGAATAGCCGAGACGAAGAAACTAGCCCATTAGATGCAACTGTTTTTGATGTTAGCATTGGTAGCGAACCATATGTTGGTGATTTTTATAGAAATGGTACATCAACATCCACGGGACAAAATTACAGTCCTCCTGAAACTGTGATCCAGGATAGATCAACACCTGTTAATAACAACAATGGCAATTCTAATGCAAAATCTAAAGATGAATCCAAGCCACCTTATTCATATGCTCAACTCATTGTACAAGCTGTTGCTTCAGCTTCTGATCGTCAGCTTACTTTAAGTGGAATTTATTCCTATATTACCAAAAATTACCCATATTATCGATTCGTAGATAAAGGCTGGCAAAACTCTATAAGACATAACTTGTCTTTGAATCGTTATTTTATAAAGGTGAATTTAATTATTTTACTATAAGTTAAAGAATATGTATAATTGGATCAAAACCTAAATTGTGAATCCTTAAAATTCTTTTAAAAATTCATATTTTATTATCAGCCTCTTATAAATTGTTATGCGAGTCTTATTAGTTATTATCAACTAAATTTAAAAAAAAATATTTTCAAATTTTAAGAAATAAATACATGATGTGATTATTGTTTTATAAATTTACTTCCAATAACTAAGGAAAATATTTTTATCAATTCAAGTTTCAGTTTTCAATTTAAAAAAAAAAAAAATATATTTATCTTGAGTAGAGATGTTACGAACCATAATATTGAAGGTCGAACCGAACTTTTCTTTAAATTAACGAACTCGAACAGATCCAAACCTACACACTTTTAATCAAACCCGAACCGAACATTAAAAGTTAAATTGGATATTATTTTATTTAATATTTAATATTTATTTATTTATCATTTAGCCACCATACCTCAGAATTTTACAACTATTTACTTAAATACTTTAATAGTTAATAATTATTATGCATGAGATTTTTAATTTTTAATTATTAATATGATGATAACTGATAAGAATAAGAAAAAGCGAAAAACATCTATATTTAAAACAAGCAAACATTAAATATTAATTTATTAATTATTTAATAATATTTTATAATTTTAGCCGTTACTCCATCGACTTTTATTTTTATTTCTCTGGTTCGATTATCGAACAGAACTATTAGATATTTGGTTCGGTTCGATTATTTGAAATTTCCAGTTCAGTTTTCAAACAGTTCGTAACATCTCTAATCTTGAGTTTTTACAAAACTCAAATTTTCAACTAAGGTCGAATAATAAAAAAAACATACTTTATCCAATTTTTACAAAGATTATAAATAAAAAACTATTTAGATTTTTAAGTACTTTACTAAAATTAATTTGTTATTAAGGTTCCTCGTTCACAAGAAGAACCTGGAAAAGGAGCTTTTTGGAGAATTGATCCTTCATCTGAACAAAAATTAATTGAGCAAGCTTTTCGTCGTAGACGTATAAGAGGAGTGCCTAGTTTTAGGCTCCATAATTCGTTTGGAATGTCCTCAAGGTATCTTCTTTAAATATTGTTAAATATATTTAATGTCTAATGTTTATTAAAAACTTGCACATTTGAGTTGTATTGTTGCCTAATTTTATTTTATTTTAGAAGTGCTCCTCCATCACCAAGTCACATAACTGGCGGTGAATTATCAATTGCAGATTCATTATCTAGAGAAACTTCACCATCACCTCCAGTTTCTTCTTCAGACCAACAACAAGATGAAGTTTGTTTGGCAAATTCTATCTCAAACCAAATTAAATCACCAAATAAAATTTCTCATACTAATGGTGTTGGTGTGCTTCACTATGTCTCATCAACAGGTAATAATTGTTATATAATTAAAAATGACTTTCATAGTACTAAAATGTATTTAAATATGGAAATATGGTATACAGGTGTAACAGGAAGGCCTGACCAAAAAAATTATACTAAATTAAACATATAACAAAAATTGTTAATATTGTATGATAATAAGTAAATAATTTAAGAAATATACCCATGTCAGCAAATTCCCAAAAATCATATTTTTAAAAAAGTTATTACGTTCCAAATAATTTAACCAAAAAATTTTAAATTTTATAAAAATTCTAAAAAATAAACTACATACTTAGAAAAATCTTTTTACCATCAAAATTGTTCTTATAATCAGATTGACAAATAGGCTATTTTAAATTTATCTAAACATTTTTTTATTTTCAGAACTTAAATAAAACATAAAAAATTATTATACATGTAGTGCTAAGGTCACTCCATGAAACAAAATAAAAAAATAATTACTTGAACAAAAGTTATTCCATAAGTAAATTATATCTGTTACTCCTCGTATAATACATCATATTATATTCTATAGTCATATAATACTTTAGTTGGGTAAGGGGTCATGTGTTCGAATGCTGTATGTTCGAACGTTAAGTGTATGAAAAATTGTCTGTTCGAAAGATTATATGTTCGAAAAGTCGTATGTTCGAAATTATCGATAAATGAAACACGAATTTTACCAAAATATTTATAATTCGTTAATTCGATTTTCAGCGTAAAAAATCTTGTGAATTTTGAGCACATTTTTTAATTTTATTTTTTAGAATTTTGCAATGATGTTTAACAGTATCTGGTGCGTGAGAATGATCATTATTAATAAAACAATTGTCTTGTTTATGTTCACCGTGCTCAAATATTGTCCGAAATGTTGCTCCACATCGTTTTGTACATTTCCAATAATATATATTATTTTGATCACGTATTCGCAGTCTTTTTTTATCAAACATGTATTCATAATTATTTACAAGTAACATTTCCTTGTCATGTATACTTTTAAATGTCTGTATACTAGCCATTTAAAAAAAAAAAATCACTTACACAAATTGTATAAAATATTATTTAAAAACAACGTTCAAACGAAATTGTGTTCGATACTTTTGTAATGATGTATAAAACTGTACTGTGATAGATGACAGAAAAAAGAACGTTTAATAATATCTATAATGCTTTCCCCACGTAAAATCAATAAAGATAAGATTGTGTGAAATCCAATATAATGAAAACGCGATATTATAGTGTTATTTTTGTTTAATTTTATTTATCGACAATTTCGCACATACTATCTTTCGAACATATAATCTTTCGAACAGATAATCTTTCGTACAGACAATCTTTCGTACACTAAACGTTCGAACATTTGGCATTCGAACACATGACACGCTACCCTTTAGTTGGGAGAATGAAAAGCGGCGAATACTCCAGCTGGTGAATTTTTATTATGGGTTCATAAAATAATGAACAAAAAGTAGAGAAAAAAAATTGTTGCCATCATATTTACCAGCAGCCACTTTTCATTCTCCCGACTATTGCTAATTAACATTTGTTAAATCTTTCTTTGGTTTTTTTTTATAGTTAAGATAAATATCAGAGATTTTTTAATATCATTCCATTTGGGATGTAAAGAATCTAAATTCAAAATTGTACTTTGTATATTATTAGGGTTTTCCTAATAAAGCATATGATTTATGCACCTTCCAGCTTAGTGGAATCTTTATAACATCTATAAAATAAAAAAATTATCTATTTAATATCAATATTGTATGCTTTCAGTGTAACATAGTTTACACTTCTTGTAGCCTATGACAATGTTTAACTGTATGGACTAATTTTGATTTTTGTATCAAAGAACTGATAAGGAAGTTATAATTTCATAAATTAAGTAAAATTAATTATACCTAAAAATAAATATTTTTGTTTTATGCATAATCAGCCTTTTTTTGAAAACAAATTGACAAAAACCTTCATTTGAATTTAACACTTAAAAGTATTCATTTAATTTTGATAACAATTAATAAAACTATATTTTAATTTTTTTTAGCTAACAATGAAGCTTTAGAAATGCAAAGTCCTCAGCAATTGACTTTCTTAAAGTCACGACTAGTCTTGCCGGTGACAACCTATAGTAAATCTACAACTAGACATATTACAATAGTTAACAATGGACTTCCAACATCTCAGTCAGGTAATAATAATTATAATTTATTAAAAATATAAACACAATATCATTATTCAATACTTACTGGCAAAAAGACACTCTTAATTTCAGATTTTAAGAAGATCTTAATACAATATTTGATTTCTCTCTCAAGCCCATGTGAAATATACACAAATTCCATTTTTTAGTAATCTTTGTTACTGATAGATAATCATTACAAAAATTATAAATAATAATATTTCCAATGGCCTGACATATAACTTAGTTTATTTACTGTAACAAAACAGTTAATATATATTTAAATTTACAATAAAAAAACAATGTTTTTCTAAGGTAAAATAAAAAGCTGGTACATTGTATTAAAAATATTATCGCTAAGTTTTGGTAGGGTGAATGCAAAAATGATGTTATCATGATCGGTGTATAAATTTATTGATACTAATACTATTTTTATTTTGAAAGTAATTGTTGCGAGGGATATTTCAATATAGTCCACAGCATTGTACTAATATTTTCAGGCTGTTATCACATAATATATTTCTTTTCCCAAAAGAATGTCACATTGTTAGAAAGCGACGTCTTTTAATCTTTTTTTTTCTGATAACATTGGTTTTAAATTTGTGAACAGGTAAACCTCTCTATAGTGGACCCTCTATTAAACGGAATCCTCCTTATAACGGAAAATATCAACAATCCCAGTGCAAATAATATAAGTAATTTCTTCTTCTCTATGACGGAAAACTCTGTTTAACGGAAAAATGTTTGGTCCCATGCGATTACATCATAGAGAGGTTTTACTGTAACTATACAAGCTAAACATAACTTATATGATGCATACATAAATATTCAATTGCTTTCATCATATCTGGGACTTGCCTTGTTCTTATCAACCATAGGTTAACCGCGTTAATGATAATATATTGGGGGCAAGAGTTAAATTGTAATATGGGGTATTTCAATGTTTTTATCGAGTGTTCTGAATTCAATAACAATAATTATAATGTTGCTTTGGTTATTAAGTTGTAAATGGTTAAATTTTGTTTTATAAAGAAATAAAAAAATTATTACTAAATAATTAAAATGGTAACTGTTCATCAATTATTCGAGTTGTACTCTGACTTTCAAAGCGAGTTTAGAAATTACTAAACAACATTTTTTATTACTTTTATATGAGCCATTGTTACACATTAAAAATATCTCGTGGAAAACATCCGATGAAAATGGAATATACTCCAAATGGTTTAAAATATTATTTTCTTAAGTTAATCTGCATTCATGGTGGTAGTTTCAATAAAAGTAAAAAATGTGAATATGTAATTGTTACTATAAAATATAAATAATATTATTGTCAATCTGGTCGTTTGCCTACTATCAGTCCAACCATGATTCATCTCCTGCTATAATCCTGACCATAGTAGGATGTATATCTGCAGTTTAAAATGATTTTTGCATCAAACTTTATAATTTTTATAACCGGTGATTTGAGATTTAATTTAAAAATCAAAAATTTTAAATGAAAGCATTTTATCTTCTTGCGCATGGTTCTGTAAATGAAAAGAAATATTGCGCCGATATCTTCTTAACTTACATCAAATAAATTTTTTAACATTAAACTAATATTCTTTGGAATTAGTAATTAATTATTTGATAACACAATTTTTTTTACAGGAAGCACAACTAAAACCAACTTAAATTTTATTGCCTTTCCTCCGCCAATCAAGGAGTCTTTGTTGCCACAAGCTCCTGTTATTGTGCAAGCTTTAGATCAGACATTTGATGCGTAAGTAACCATAGTCTTAATTAATAAATTGATTGAATTAAACTATTTTCCTTGTCATTGTTTCTGATTCTAGTTCTAAACTGAATCATGCATTAAATATTGATAAAGCAGCTAACCATCATAAACAAGTAGAAAATAATGAACTACATGAGGATATATCTCAAAATAACCCTACTCAAGGCATAGAAATAGAATCTGGAGAATTTGGAGTTCAAGATATTCATGAAGAAATTATTGACGACACTCAAAAGACAACAGGAGAAAATATAGAACAGGTTAGTAGTCTATATTTCATTAAGGCACCCAAATCCTTAGTGCTCTAGGTAGTACCTTGGTTTAACCCTCTTGGTAAACTTTTAAATGCCCCTCCACACGTATCTAACCATACTATCCATTCAGATCTAAAAATTCCACTTGTTCAAAATGAGGCTAAATCCTATTACTATCGATTCCATCTATGTTTACCATCTCATCCCAATCCGCTTGCAAAAATCTTTCTACTCCAACAATTCCAGGTAACCTTCATGGAAGACTAAAACGTAAATGGTGTCGTGATTTACCAATTTAAATTTAAAAAATTAAAAAATTAAATTTCATTTAAAAATAAAAAAAATTAATAGGTATGCTATATAAATGAATAAAATTGCATTATTCGAACTATCAAAAAGTTTTTAAATATTACTTAACTATTTATAACCAGAGAGCAATTTTTTTAAGTGAGCTAAATATTTTGTATAACAATGTAATTAAACATTTTTCAAACTAAAAGTTTTGGCCCAACATTTTTGTTGTTTTATTTTCTGACTTATGAGACTTTTACTTAATTATAATTAATATTAAGTGATCGTTTACATTTTAGGTGTAATAAGTCCTAAGTCTAATTTTGAATTTATTATTAACAAAATGCATTCTATATCATATGTCCTTATCGTATATCTAATAAATTTCTTATCTGTTTTTTTATTTTGTCGCCAATCAACACAATTTATATGATTACAAAAATTATCTTATTATGATAGTCATTCTTATAATTAGGTATCAACTCTAGAACTTACTATAGTGCTCTGTGCTATTAATAATCACTTATCAATTGATCTATTTTTGTCATATTTATTGTATATTTTATAATATTAGCAATTAAGATCACATTAATTGTCGAGCTATTAGTTTTATACTAAGAGATAATTAAAAAAAAAAAAAAGGTTACATTACCGCACATATTTATATGATTTTACTTCTGTAAAATTCTTTCACTGATTATAGTGTTGACCATGTTCTGTTTCCTAGTAAATATCTAATTAGCTTTACAATATTGTTATTTTTTGGTCCTAAGAGGAAATTAAATTAGACTATAAGGTTAGGATTAGAGTGCATCCTTAAATATTATCATCAATCATTTCTCCCTACATTTGCATTTGCTTACCTTTCCCAACATACTAAATTGTGTGAAGTTCTCTGGTCGCCGTAGTCCATAAATGGTTTTTTACATCTTTCATAAGTCAAATTGTATCATAATTAGTTCCCTTAATGTAGGGAATTTCTTCAAAGCCTTTTTAATTTTTTAGTTGCATTTTAAATACTCTTTTCCTTTCCTTTTTTACTGTATTCCTCATTAGTATTATATTTGTTATATTATATGCTTATTACCATACACCTCTTTAATTCATTGTATTCTACATTTTGTTTGTTTAGTCATCTAAGAACTTCAAATCTGAAGAATCTTCTGAAAATGGAAATCAACAAGTTGTTGGTGAAGAAATTGAAGAGGAAGAAGAGGTAGTTGAAGATAACAATTTTGAAGAACCCAAAGAACCGGATACTAATTATTCTGACAATTTTCAAGAACCACAACCTAAGCGTGCCAAATTAAATTATTATCAACAAGAAATAAATGGCGTCCCTTAAAAGTAAATTATATATTATTAAAAGTTTAAACATGTTATTGTTATATTTAAATAAGTCTTATCTTAAGACATTTTTTTCTGTACATAAATTATGTATAAATATTAAGTGGGCTACAAAATTATTGTTATTGTAATACATTGTTCTCTTTAATTAATTATGAATTATCTAACTTAAATCAAACTAGATATTTTTTTCTGTCAAAATATTTAGTTATTTTATAAATTAAGTAATATATTTTTATTTTTTGCTTGTGCAGAATTGTAGGCAGTTTATTATTATGTTATAAGATACCATACTACATTAATAACAAAGTGTAATTGTAAGAATATTGTATTTTTGCTAAACATTTTTTTATGACTGTACTAGCTATTATAATAATTATTATTAATAGACAATTTATCATTGCAATTATAAAAAAATCCAAGTAAACAAGGTAGCCCTAAATTTGACTTTATGACCGTCATTATTATTTTATCCTATGTCTCATTATGTTCCTTGTACATAACCGTAATAACATATCTATTGTAAAAAATAATTTAATTCCAATTAATCGACAATTCATTTTTGGTTGATAGAGAATCTATTTCGTTTAAAAGTGCAATTACATTTAATCTTTCTATATATTTTTTTTGTTATTATTTTTTGTTGATTATAAATGTTATCAAATTAAAATAAATTGCCATAATTTTTATCTGTATGTGGACAAAAGCTTTTTTTCGGGTTTTTAATTGTTTGAGAATTTTGATGTTATAAAGTTAAAATAAATATGTGATTGGACATTTTATATTATACAAAAAATATAATATAATTATTTTTATAAATTAAGTTTTTGTCTACTTAATAAAAAGTGTTACCATTTGTGTTTAGAAAGATTTAGTTTACATTGGTATTAAAATTATATAAAATAAAATTTAAATTGTAATCAATTTGTTGGTTTTAAACAAACAAAATTATCATGTTGGATTTTTAAACATCTTGTACATTTTTCTTGTTTATTTATACATTATAAATATTTCAAAAGTATTTTTCAATTGGCGAATAATTATTTTTTCATTAAATTCTTGACTAAAAAATATTAAAAATATTCACAAATGCAAATGTTTGTTTATAAATATTGTATTGTTGTCTTGAGTGTCATTATTCAATGGATATGCATGGGACCCAGCTCTACCATGTTTATGTGTTCCCTGTCTCTAGTTGTATCAACCTAAGCAGATCCGACCAGCACAAATTTTTTTTTTTAAAGATTGTAATAAACGTGATGTTGTTAGTAGTATTTATATATTATATCATATAATAGATTCAAATTGTATTAAGGAATTAAAATAGTCAACGCAATACTTTTTTAGCACACTTGTAAGTGTAATATAAGATTACTATTTACTTATTTTGTTGAGAAATTAAATTTATAAATTATTTTATTTGAGTGTTTTTAATGAAAAAAAAAAATAGATATTTTTCCCTTCATTTGTCAAAGTACGAGTTACATATTTCAAGTATCCTAATCGTGACCCCATTGATGTGCATTATGCCATTGCGTATAGAGTCAGTGCACGGAGTTTTGTCGTGACGTATAATGATAATAATATGTTATCATCACGGTTTAAGATATATAATAATATATATATATCTTAAACCGGGGTTATCATCGTCTCATCTCTCATCGTATTACGCACGAAATGCGCGTATGAGAAAATAACAAAACATAAAACTGGAAATCGATTCATTGTAAAAAACCGGAACAAAACATTGTTGATTATGATGGCATGGTACTTAAATACAGTAGTGACGGTACCAACTACCAGCTGCTGCAGCTGGTGTGTAATGTGTATATTGTGTGATGGTCGGAACTCGGAAGCTCTGTTTCGCGCGCCTTTCCGACCAGTATCCGGACGACGTCGTACTATAGCAATAACGGTAAATGCAGTATGACCAACAGCACGAACGTCTGTTCGCCCGTAGCTGATAAGGGGCCTCCCGAGGATGCAAAAACACTGATCGGCGTGACCCGACGTTCAACAAGTACAATAAAACGAGGTTGCCCAGCCAAGGTCGAGAACCGGTCGCCCCTGTCAGCATACGGCGGCCGCAACACGGTATTACCGCGCCACCGCTCAGAGCCGGAGAATTGACGGTCGGACCTTGTGGCGGCACTGTTGCCTCGGTGAAAACGACCATTCGCAATGGCGTGTACGTGGACGACGAAAGGTATTCCGTAGTTTTTAACTGGCGGCCCGTGTTCACGTCGTTTACCAGACTACAATCGAGTAGCGCGCGCGCGCGTTATGTAGTGTTAGTGTTTTTATTATTTTCATTACTATTATTTTTTTTTTCAATCACAATATAAACAAAATACGTATATTTATGTATTTCATATTTTATCCATTATAGTTTTTAACTTTTGCCCCGCGTAACGAATGACGTAAACCAATACCGAATAATATATTACTATTACTATTATTATTATTATTAACGCCGTATATAACTGAACATAACAATACATAACACAGAAAAACGAGCTACTGCTGTTGTCGCTAACGCCATCGCCGCCGCCGCTGGAAAAGCTGCCTACCCCGTGACGTCTGGTCGCTGCGGGAAAGACGTCGAATCGGAGCCACCGAAAGCTGACGTCTGAGCGTCGTTGTCGTCGCGTGTGAGTATCATCCGTGTGAGCCGCCGCCGCCGCGTCGTCCCCGCTCACGTACAGCACAGGGCCTTCTCTCCAAAATGGCTCTGCCCCTACCTTTACGTAGTGGTGGCCCGCACATGTATGTGTGGACGGCGGTGCGTGTGCGTGTGTGTACGCGTTTTCATCCCGACTTGGGTCAACGGTGGTGTGCCGTGCCGTCGCCCGCCCGCCCGCCCATCCGCCCTCCAAGCGCACTGCTCGAGGTGTCCCTCTCCTAGGAGCATTTTTATCATTTTTTTTCCCGTCATCGTCGTCGTCGTGTTTTGTTCACATAATCGGCGTCGAACGCGCCGTCGCGTTCTTTTCCCGCGAGATAACGGTACGCACCACGCTCGCCGACGGTTTCGTGCCGTCGTCGATTTTTATCGTTTTCGGGTAACAGCCGAAATCGTTCGATCGTTTTTTTTCCACCCCGAACGGGGGATGCGAAACGATCGCGGCGTGTGGGCCGTTCGCGATCCAGAGGACACGCGCGCCTTACGCGATCGCCGCACGTTATTAAAATATATATAACGACGACGTCGACGAGAGGACTGCGGCGCGCGCGTCTCGAGAAAGTACCGGCGGCCGATTTTCATAAAAATATTTCCGTTCCGATATATAAGTAGGTCTTGCGGCGGTATATTACAGTCACATCCTGGTTCTTTAGAATAATACAATTTTTTTTCTTTCCATTCCGTTCCTCCGCTCATTATATACGCGATTGGATAGTAGTAGAAAGTGAAAGCGTGTACGTACAGTTTGTGCGACCGTCTATACTATTATAATAATAATATATATTTTATTATTATATATTGCTGGCAAGCGAGTGTGTGTGAGTGTGTGGAGTGTATGTTTGTTTGCCTTGCTTGTAAGAATTGTGCGTCGTTCGTGCTCTGTTTGTGTCTGCGTGTTATTTACTTTTGTCAAACGCATTCCGACGCGTGTGCGTTTTTGCGGGAATCGACGAATTCGAGAAAAATCTGCGGGACGAATGAGTAGAATTTTTACGACGCCGCCGTCGGACGCTCTTTCGCTGTGACGCGCCTCGCGTCGACGGATTTTGGATTTGTTTCGTCTGTACTGTTCTCGACGTCGCGTACGAAACGTTCAATCATTGGTGTAATGAATATAACGTCATTGTCCAGTGTAAAACGATAAGGTACACTTTACAGTCATCGATCAGAGATTTCTTCGTGTTTCGTTAAACGGTGGGCATCACTTTATCTGACGACCGCGCCACTTCCGCCGTTAAAATATTTCTACTTCTCATTCCGAAAATTTTCATTTTTTTTTCTCGCCGTGTGTAATGCCCTAATAATAATAGGTATGATGTTTTGCGTTTAGGCACGTCATATTTTGTCCGTTATCTCTACCCGCCCGATAACTCGGTAGCTTTTATCTCTTATTTGAATTGGGTTTTTTTTTTATAATTAATCATCGAGTCTATTAGTGTTTTTTTTTCTTCACAAATTAATTATGTAACCAAACCTACGGTAGCAACGACGACGACACAATCGCATTTGTTTTTTTTCCGTATTTTTTTTTTTTTGCCCAATACTCACGTATAAAGTGACATTACACAATAACAATATCAATAACACATTATAAAAAAATATCTTTGTTTTACATTTCTAGCTTATGCATACTTTTGCAGTGCTTCTTGCATATTTTTTTTATCATCATTATTATTATTTATTTATGACACCAATCTATTGTTGTTTCTTTTTTTTTATACATATTCATTTTACCAACACAAGCATTTTAATGTTATCCATAATTTTATGAAAAAATAATTTTAAAAGGAAATTCATTTTCTTTTAAACATTAAATAATAATACACCATAATTGATAAATTTTGTAATAACTTAGGTAGGTATACTTAAAATTACTTTAGGGGTAACCTTAAATGTAGTTAATAATACAAACATCATTGCTCTTTAGACTTTTAATTAATATCAATAATACAAAAGCTGTTTAAAATTTTTATTGATTATATATTATATACCTTCTTAAATATGGTTCCTACTATTTTAATGGTAATTATATTTTTTTTAGGTTGAATATTAATGACTTATATCTTATCTTATTACCATGGTCTGTTAAAATACTGATTTGTCTCCAAGATGATGAAAACATCATAAAAATAGTCTTTATAGAATTTATAGGTACTCTAATGATATGTGATACCACTGATTTATCATTGAAAATATATTTATATATTAATATATTTATCATTAAAAGTACTAGAGATAGAGTATTGAAAGAAAGTATCGATACTTTTACTTGGTTCTAGTGTCTAGTATCGAAACAAATGTATCAATATGAGTAAAAAAATGTATGATATAACAATGTAATGTATAAATAAATTATTGTTGTCATTTATCAGTCAACAATTAAAAAATATTAAAATAATACCTATCAGTTAATAATAATCTAATCTACTATACACTATACTAAACTAATCTACCAAGTTACTATTCACTTAATATTAAACATTTATAGTTTTTTACATAATATACATTAAATTGCAGCAGAAAACCGTAGATAAAATTATGATAAAGTTAGTAAAAATGATAATTTAGGTTTACATCAGCAGTAGATTATTTATATTGACAGAGTATAGGTGGTGAAGCGTTTATTTTAAAATATAAAAAATGGTGTTTAAATATGGTGACTTCTAGTATAGTACTATATAGTATAGTTAAGTAAGGCAGTAGGTGTGTGTGTGTGTGTGTGTGTGACAAATTGTAATTTAAAATTTAAAAAAGTGATTCGATACTAGTCATTTTTCATTGATATAGATAAAACTTGTATTAGTAATATCACAATGTCCCTAATAACTACTATCAATTAGATGAACCAATCCTCAAAAAAAAATCAATATTTGTCTGCTTACAGTTATTTTCTCAGATCTTCATTACTGGTTGAGCTTTTCAGCCGTTAGTTTTGATATTATCTCAGGCCCCACATAGGCTTTTATTAGTATTCAAGTTATTTATGATTATTTAAAATGTACAGTTTTAAAAATCTATAAAATGTCATGAACTTAAAAATTATAATGTAAATAAAAACCTCTTTAGATAATAATTTTACCTTTAAATTTTATAATAAGTCGTTTCACTCAAATATCAAAACATTCAAAACTGTTCGAAATTATTAGCACGCTATTGTAACTGGTGAACTAAAATTTGGTATGTTCATGTTGTATGTATGTAAGTCGATCACAATACTTATTATCCATCTAAACTCAATATACCTACCTAGCAATGTTTAATAAAGTTTTTAGTGACTTATGTTCTTAAAACAAATTAGTAATTTAGATATATGAAGATATTTAAATTGTATGAAAGATTTACCTTTATCTATAATGCCCATAATTTTAATAAATACATTTGAAATGTGTATATTAATAATAATAATAATAAACAAAAGCAATTAATATCATATTAGAATTCTCATAAGCAATTTATGAATACTTTTACAATTAATCTGTTTTAAATAGTTTCTGTCCTATTATCAAGTGTACTATTGGTTCTTTTAATTATAAAGAAACAACATTTCTATGTTATTAAATAGATTTTATAGGTACCTATTAATAGATGAATAATAAATTTCTTAGGAAATCATTGAACAAAGTATATTAAATAGAATTTGAAGCAAAATGATTTTCTTAAGTTTTCTAAATTGTTCATTACGTTATAATGATTTAACAGACCTTAAAATTTCTAATTTAGGTTTCTAAATGTCTCCCATATGTAAGTATCTAGTGAATAAAATCATTATGGTTTATAAATTACTAATATTTATAGCCGTTTATAGCCTAATTAAGTTTAACAAATATAATATGTTAGGTATGTATGTTTTATATATTTACATAACATCTATATGAATACCTAAATTTATCTTTTAAAATAAATTCTATAACCTAATTGTACCAAATACATTGTATAATGTCATATAATAACTAATTAAAAAACATTTATTTAAAAATAGGTAGCCATTTTATTTTATTTTATGAAGTATTTTATAATTTGAAGTAAAGGACTATTTCTTTTGGATATATCAAAGAATTTAATAATAATATTTTAATATTCAAAAACATTAGGTGTAACAGATTTTTTCTTAATATGCATGATGACAACAAGTAACATGAATTTGATTGTTTTAAACAGTACATATTATGTGTACTTTGGTATTTTTATTTGTTAAAAATCTGTCTTATACGTGTTACTACAAAACTATTTTGTTGAATTTGTGTTGTCGAATTGTTGAATTTAAAGTTTAGGAAAAATTGATTTATAATAGCGTTAGTTAGTACTTCTACCAAAATTCTTTTGTTCATCATAGATAATTTATGTTAATTGGAAGTATAATTTTTTCAAAAAAAAAAAAAAATAATTAATTAAAAACATCAGAGTTCTAAACCAACTGTTCCATAGGCTAATGGCCTTTGTTGTCGAAGCCTCAACCCCCCAATAAATTTTTTTTTTCAACATTTGAATTCTTGATATGGTTTAGATTTTTCAACTTTTTAATAATGATATTAATAAAGAAAATATGCACTTATCTTCAAATTAGTTTTATCATAAATCTTATTTATTTTCATTACAATACCATTTGTTTAAATGTTTATTTATCTTACATTTATTAATAGTTACATTTTTTATTTTAGATTGAAGTATGAATACTGGAAGTTATCCTACATTTGTGACCGCTGCGCCGGCAACTTCATTTAACACCTGTTCGAGTGCAAATATGACTCAAGTGAATACAGGAAACAAATATACAAATGTTCAACAACAAACTGATACATCTAACTCTAATACAGTAGTTAATACTTCTAATACTAGTGGACAAGTTGTTGCACTGTTAAACAGTGATGAAGCAGGTGTGACTTACTTAAGACCACTAGATTCAAACGGTTTTGCAGTAAATCTAGCTGGAGTTGGATCATCTAACCAACAAGGACAAGTATGTTATTTTATTTTATATTTTTTCTTAATTAATTCATAGTATTTTACTTTGTCTTTAGATATTTACTATTCCTATAACTGTTCCTGGTTCTAAGCCTGGAGAACAAAGCCAAACTATACAAATTCAAGTAGTTGGGCAAGGTGGTATATCAGGTGATAAACTCTTGCCTGTTTTTGGACCAGTATTACAACTAGCGTATAACCAACAACAAGACAATGGAACCATTCAACTTCAAGTTAGTTATCATAAATAATAATGTGAAAATAAAATCATAATTTTTTTCCCATAAATATTTTAGTTGTTAAAAACCTAAATGTTTGATGATGGATTCACAGATGGTATTTTTCATCTATTTATGCAAATCTTTTTTTTACTTTAACAAATTCATAAAATTTAGTTATTTTACATCACAAATTTTTATTAGAATTGGTCATAGCTTGAAAACCAATAATTTACATTTGAATTCAAAGCATCACTCATCTTTAATTTTAGCAATTTTAAATGTTTTGTTTATATTTTTGTATTGAATTAGTTACAGCAAGAAGGTGATGTTTCAAATGACCAAATACATAACAACAACAATGATTCAATGCAATCGTCAGATTTATTGCAAGATGTCCAAGAGGATCAAGTAATTACTTACAATTCATAAATCCATTTACTGCTATGAATAATATACTAATATATATATATTCCTTTACAAATAAATTAACTGTTTTGCTTACTCCCTAAAAATCTCCAGTATTTATTAGAAGATTTCCAGTAGCATAAAATCTTAGTGTTAAAAGCAGTTTATCTATGGATGTCACAGCATAATTTCTGAAGTTATTTCAACATTTACAAATTACAGAATAAAAGTCTGTATACCAACTATAAATATTACCCATATCATTGATTATAAAATATATTGCTGTTACTCATATTATTTGGTACCTAATTATTAGTCAAATAAAAGTTTTATTCCGTAGAAAAAGTTCCAAATAACAATAACTTATTTATGATTTATTCCTTAAATAAGACTTATTCTGACATTGAAATATTTAAGAATAACATATTTTTACTATCCAGAAAATAACTTTGGTTATTCGACCAATAAATTAGATTAGAAAACCGGGCATATGTATAATTAATAATTATAATATATTCAACGAATAATAAAAATAATTTAATGTTTTTCATAACAATTTTCAAATTCTTCTATATTTTTAAGTAAATATAAACAAAATATTTGTAGTTTTTTAGAGGGTATTAATCCGGACCCTAGTTATCTGTAATAGTAGTTTATAAGTAGTAAATAGTTATTAATTATATGTATTAATATGATATATATTTTTTAATATATTAGGATATGATACAAGATGTTAAACCAGTAATTATCGAACAAAGTGGCACAGATAGTAATGGCTTACCATTTCCATTGGCAGTAGTGGTGAATCAAGACATGGTTGTGCGGCGTAATCAGCAAGACAACAAAGTAATTGGCGATCAAAAAGATAATCAGGCGGACAAACGATTAAGAATTCAAAATGAACAAGATTCATGTAAATGATAATAATATCCAAGTATAATTTTTTCAATTAAAAATTAACAATTAAATTTATTTTCAGCAAATCAATATGTTATGGCTTACTCATCTAATTCAAATAATTCTGTTTCATTGGCTGATTTTATATCTTTGAATCATGATAATATACCTCTTGGACATTTTTTAAAATTTTCACCTGATAATAATAAAAGAGAAAATATGGAATCATCTGGTAACCAAGATGATGGCACTAATGAAATGGTAGTTTACGAAGATACCAATAGTGGGGTATTTATGAATTTAATTAATTATTACATTTTTTGGTGTTCAAAATTGATACATAGATCAGAGATTTTCATACTTTTCATTGTATAACACATTTTGAAAAAGGTTTAAATTTTGATGACACATAACCATAGATAATAAAATAATGGATGGGCCAATCCTATATTAACAACATTGGGGTTTGCGGGCCGGAATGTGGATGAGAGACAGATTGCTTTTTATATAGTGCTCTTACTTTAGTAAGGGGTATTATCATTTATTTTATAGCAATTTTGATATTTTTATACTGATAACACCCCTTGTAACCTCATTGTTCAATACACTTAGTCTCAAATCATTGTAGTGAATGTCACAGGACATTTATAATCATCTTACCATCATAGCAATGGTCAATGATAAATCTTTAGATCATATACTATAGATGAAGATACAGCATATTTTTTTGATGCCAATATTAGTGACGAGTCTCTGAATTAGGTGTTTGATATGCGCATGTGCGATTTCATCACCTAATTATCCATAAACCGTACTTAAGGTTGTAATATAATAGTATAACATGTGGATAAATAAGCGACAAATTGCATTGCTCATGTGCATATCAAACCCCTAATTCGGTAACTCATCATTGATATTGGCATAAATTTTTGTGTTGGTATAATGCGCTGTGACTCCATTCATAATATATGATCTAAAGATAAAACTAAATTTAAATATTACTGTGCATTGTAGTTAGTTACATGGCAATTAATGTATCATATGTATTTGAATTTATACATGTATTATATCTTTTCTCTTTTATTTATAAATGTTTAAAAACTTAATGTGTCTCACTTAAAACAAATCATAGGGAACTTTTAGACAATTGTCGATTCGACAGTCCTTCATTAATGTTTACAATTTTGTGAAAATCTCTATTACTTAGTAATTTTTTTTAATTATTTTACTAAAATTCATGTCCAAAGCATAGTTTTATCTATATATAGTAATCTAATTCTAGATAATATCTTTTGATTTTTAGGAAAAGGGTAAAAGAAAAAAAAAATACAAAAAGAAACCACCAGCTGCTCGAAAACCAAGACCGGGTCAAATACATATTGCAACTGCTTTAGATGGTACCCTTCTGTTTTGTTGTCCAGAATGTAGCATGGCGTACCCCGATAAAGAAATGCTTGAACAACATTTAGTTGCCCATAAAATAGAAAGAAGATTTATATGTGACTTGTGTGGTGCTGGACTTAAACGAAAAGAACATCTTGAGCGACATAAGTTAGGTCATAATCCAGAACGTCCATTTGTTTGTAATGTTTGTTGTAAAGGTAAATCTTTGTTTTTACAATCTGTCATTCTTAAATAAATACACATTTATAATTTACCATATTAAATATTAAAATTTCTTCTAATTTAGGTTTTAAAAGAAAAGAACATTTAAATTTACATGCTGTGATCCACTCAGGCGTAAAGACTGAAGTATGTCAGGATTGTGGTAAAGGTTTCTACCGGAGAGATCACTTAAGAAAACATACTCAAAGCCACATTACTAAACGTTTAAAAGAAGAACATGCAGCTCTTCAACAAATGGCAGAACAAGTAACAGTGTCAGATCGCCAAAAAATGTCCGTCCCGGAACTTATCCAAAATCAAAGCCATTCAGGACCAATCATTAACTTGGCCCACCAAGAAATGATAATTGATGCTGTTGCTAGCGGAAGAAACGAAAGCCCTTCCCCTCCAAGTGATCATCAAATTGTCATCACTAAAGGAAACCAAAAACTTACTGAACAGGAGTTGATTATACTACAGCAGCAGCAAATTCAGCAACAGCAGCAGCAGATTCAACAGCAGCAACAACAACAACAGCAGCAGCAGCAACAACAACAACAACAACAGCAGCAACCAAATAGTCCAAATATAGCCCAACAAGAGATGATCATTGAGGCTGTAGGACAACAACATCAAAGTCCATCTCCACCACATGTGGAACACCATCAAGTAGTAATTACTAAACTAGAACCAATAGATGATTCTAGAGGTGAAAATGAAAGTATTGTTTTGACTCAGTCTGATGCTAGAGAAGCACTTGGCCTACTTCACCATCAATCTCAATGACCTAAACTTTCAATTGCCAAAGTGACTATTAAACAGAAGCCACCATAATAATGCAAGTATACTATTGGTAATCTATACTAATTGTTTCCTAAAAGTCGTTCGATCTAAATCAATATTAACATAATATATAATACTATTTTTAAACTACCAAAAAATAACTTCCATTTTTTTTAAAACTATTATATAGAAACAGACGTGCTCAATATTGTAGATAATAAAATTTACGTGGATGACATTATTTTTCATGAATAGCAAATAATTTTGTGAGGTTAGATATTATTAATACAAACATAATATGTTACGAATATATTATATTTATATTCTAACTTTGGAAAATAGATGTCATTAACCTAGCCTATTATTTGTTATATATTGAAGCATAAATATTCAAGATACTCAATTATATTATTTTAATATAACTATCATCATAAACATAAATCATAATATTATAATTGAGTAGTAATATATTTTGGTTAAATGGAGGATTGTGAGGAGAAAAGACTCATCATTATAGCTGATTTCAAGTAAATAGGATAAAACTAAAAGAAACCAATCTCTTGCTCATCCTTCTTTGTGTGTTGATGATGTTCCACCCCGTTGTAAGAATTTAAACATAAAATATATATTAATTAACTGCAATACTAAAAGCAGGATAATAGACATATTTTTTATTTTTTTAAATTTTAAAATATTAAGATAGTTAAAAATTATTATATAAAAGTTGTATAGTCTATTTTATTTTTAACAAAATTGTATATTTCTAAAATTCATTATTGTTGATGAATATATTGTGTAAACGTGTTATTTTTATTTTTTACTAAACATTTTATTGTTTGTTATATTATTATTAAAATATTTTTGTTTTTAAAGTATAATAATAATATATTTTAGTTAATTAACAAAAATTTTGAATAAACATGTAGCAAGATCTACATTTAAATTAAATTATTTATAAAAATTATGCAATTTTTTTTTTAATTTATTGGACAGTTGATGTGTACATTTCCTATTAATGCTTGATAGTTTCATTTTTTTTTTCATGTTTTATTTTATTATGACTTTTTTAACCACATTATTTAATAGAAACCCCATACATTATCAATATAATTAGTTTTGTATTTAATAATTAATTTAAAATGTATATCTTACTATAACTGACCAAAGTTTGGTTTATCACATATATTTTATTACCAAATATAATTAAAAGTTAAGTATATAATTTTTAATGAATTGTAAATTAACGCTTTTAAAAACATTTAATACATTATCTTTTTTTTAAGTAAGCACTGTGATACAAAAAAAACTTAATTTAATTTATGTCTATGGCTTTTCTGTAATGTCTTTAAGACATCAGATATTAATTATGTGATAAGTTGTAGTTTCCATGCATACATTTAATATATATAATGTATGGATGTAACTCATGCATATTTATAAACAATGTACACTATGATTTTAGAAATTTAGCAATAATAATTTGATTCAAGGGTAAAATAATAGCATGTTAGTTTATTTATGTTCATAATAAGTTAAGTAATTTTAATTTGATATAAGAAATCCGTTATTTTGTATTAAGATTATTTTTTGTTTTTGTTATTTTGTCAATTAAAACGTCTAAACCAAAAAAAAAAAAAAAAACAATGTAATTCACATGCTATATAACATGTTTAATGTTCTATAATTTTAAATATGAACTATATATGTGATAAGTTACAGTGTAAATAGAGGTGCATATCATCATCTAGATCTTAAAGTGTTAAAACAAAAATGACAATATTTTTTTTACTTGATATGAATTTTTATACAGCTATTTTTGTTAGCAATATGAATGAAGATAAATTCACATATTTTTTAGTTAAAGTTTCAGAAAAATTGAATGTTATTAACTAATAATAATTACTATCACTTTTATATTATTTATGTTAACATTTATACTTATGTGTAAGGAATGTTTTGTATTGTATAAACATAATACATTAATTTTGTTGGTTGTATGGGCTAGGTTAATTCATATTTATTTAATTCAGTTTACATTATAATTTGTCTTAATACTTTTGGTTAAACGGTTTTAAATAATACATGCATTTATTATCAATGATTAACAACATATTTTTCTTTGTTTTAGTTTCACTTATAAAAATAAATGCATGTGATATGTGTATTTATTGATGGTTTATTTGAAGCAACATGTTTTTTATATTCATACCAAATTTGTTTTCGAAAATATCTATGGTTTTCTATTATTATTATTTATTACCTTATAAATGGTAGTGATTTTATATTTATGTCCATCTAGTTCTAGGTATGATGCTTAAAAGTTAAAAGAGATATCATTTTAAAGCTATTTTGTTAGTGTATCTTAATTTCTTTTTTTTTTATCAAATCTTCATAATAAATCCAACCTAATATTTATCTTTCATACAATTTCTATTTCAACCATTAACAGCATTATACATATTTATGAAATTCTCACCTGTAGCTTACTTTTCTAAATTGTCCACAATGTCTTAAACACTTTATTTTAAATTTGTATGTCTAGTAATGAGAGAAAAAATTACTAATATTAAAAAAGTTTTTAACATTGAAGTTATGTTCTGGTTCATCATCTGCTAGTAAGCAATAAGCATAACTACGCAAGACAGTTGCAAATAACCTGTATGATTTCTAAAGAAGTCATACAATGTGAACTTTTAGTAATTTAGTACTAGTGGATTTCTGTTGCGAGCTGACCGGTTATAAACGTAATACATTGATAACTATAAACCATCATGGATAATACGAGAATTCTTATATTATCTGAAGCGATAACTAACACTTACAGGACTTTGACGTTCGAACCGAAACGTAGGAGGTTTGTGTACTGTGTCTGTGTATGACTTTGAAAAAGGTGTCAACAGGTGTCACACCTGGTTGTTTTCCCATGGGTGTTAGATGCATCTAACAATCCAGACACCAGACACTTGTTGATTTACGAGCATTCAGAGCAGAGCGATCATGATGTATTCGTGAAAACCAAAAAAATTTATTTGTTTATTTATTAAGAGATCTTGTTAGTGGTTTTTTTGCCGAAGAAATGACGGACACCTGCTATGACGCTGTAGACCTTTTGCAAGTTACATTGACGAAATCGAAATTTCAATCGAGAATATTGGTCTTAAGTTTCAGAAATTTTGACACAATTCAAAAATATTCGTGGAGATTTGTATACGTACAAGTAGTTAAGTTGTTATACTTAATTACATGCTATGAAATTTTCAAAATATATATTTTAAGTTATTTACCTAACAGGCACGGATTGAGCCAGCGGGACGCCTGGAGTTTTCCCGGTGCGCCGGGCTACTAGGTCGTACTTTTTTTTTTAGAATAACAGATTTTAATAATTATAATTATAATTTTAAACCATGTGTAGCTAGCATGGACTTATAGTAATTTAGGATTGACATACAAATATCTTTTAACACTGCCATCGACTCAGGTACATATTATATATTTTGCAAAATTATTTAAATACAATATAAATATTGATTCATACCATTTGCGTTTTGCGTAGGTAGCATGTGAGCGAACATTTTCGACATTAAAATTTATTAAAAACAGATTAAGGAGCAAACTATCAGAATCCAAACTAGAGGCATTTATGTCGGAAAATAAGTACCTACTTTATAATATAGACACAGATGACACAATCAATAAAGTAGCTATAGTATACCTCTAAAACATTAACTAAAGGATTAATGCATTAATTGGTTACAAATATATTTGTGTAACCAAATTTGAGTATATTTTTTTTCATAAAGTGCCGGCTTAGGTATACAGGTTTCCCGGGCCGAAGTTTTATCCCAATCCGTTCCTGGTACCTATTAAAAGCTAATGCCAATTTTTGCCGCATAACTAAATTAAAGATAATTCCAATTAGCAATACATATAAGGGGCTGGTCACATAAATATTTTGTAAATCCGTTATTTAAGTAATTGAGTGTCCATACTTAATAGCAGTGGCGTCCACAGAGGGGGGGCTAACGGGCTGAAGCCCCCCCCCCCATTACCCTCATAAGTATTACTTAAAATGTATCAAACTTCAACTGTCGTCAGCTATAGTAAGCAAGACGAAAATTAATAAACGTCTTACCAGAATAAATTCATTTTAAAAAAAACATTGATTTGCATACCAATTTTCCTAAAAAAATTAGTAATTTTTTGGTAAAAGTGTGAACTACTTGTATGAATGACCTGTATTGAATTTTCAAGCCTTAGCTATACAAATTTAATATTTTATAAATTTTAATCTACAATTAATTAATTTTTCTGGTTTTGTCAAAAATTGAACTATAAATAATGCTTATAAAAACTAATCGTGCCTATATGTGTTGTTAATATTTTTAGATAACTAGGTATAATATTACCTTGTATTACATTTTAAAGCTTTTTGACCGAACGAATAATTCTTTATTGACATTTTTAGAAAAAAAAAACCAAGGTTACTAAACAATTTTTCGTTTATTTTTGGTTTCCCGATTGTTTTAAAAAAATACTAAGAATTTTCAATTTTGACCTCTCAAATTTCAAACTAAATCCAATTTGCTTCCAAAAATAGGGGTATCGAGGTTTATGATTAGAGCATTGAAGTTGTACAAACATTTTCAAATACCTCACCTAAACGTCTACAATTATTAGAATAGGGGTGGAGTGGCAGAGCGGACTAAGGCGTCGGTTGCGACGCACGCAGTCGCCGGTTCGAATCTCGGTCACGGGCGGCATCGCTCTTTGGGCATTTCGCGATGTCTGGAGAGAGAGGCTGCCGGCCCCCAACCGGGCATGGCAGAAACCCACGGGTGCCCATTCAAAATTCTGCCAAAAATCCACGAGTTAAAACCTTACAGTATCTTCCCCTACAGTTCCCCAGGCTAATGACCTCAGTTGTCGAAGTAGTAATTAATTTTCAAGCCCCCCTTCCTCCATTGAAAAATCCTGCGTACACCACTGCTTAATAGGCACTCATTACTACATATAACGTATATCATCTATAAATCGAGTGGGAGGAAAGGGGATATAGTCCTTAAATATATTATACTATAAGGTACTTAAAGTAGCGTATAGTATTTATATCTTTATAAAACTGTTTTGTGCTTTATAGTTAAACTTGATCATGGTAGTTACGCAGTAATTTAAGCTGACGAATCATTGAATTCAAATTTAACACATCCATTAATCATTATTCAACTATAATGTACATTTGACCACAAGTCCACAACTGTACGTACAGTTATGTCTTATGTGGTTACATAGGTACTTGCTTGGTTACTTGCTTTTTATCACTCATTTTACTCGTGTTAATTTATTTTCTATGCATTTGCCTGTGTTTGACCACTGAATAACCATCCATTAACGATATTTTAATAGTTACCTAACATATTTATTTATTGGGTATAAAAATCGAATTCGACTACACAGTGCCCGGTTTCCATTAAAAGTTTTATACTTCTCAATGCAATTAATTTGCTTCTTAAAAGCATTTGCTATTTGGACTTTGGGTACTTTCAACAAAATGTTATAGCCGGAGCCTATATGATTGATACAGATGCTGCGTGTGGGCTACGTTTTGCTGTATGGGGGCTAGTGGGGCTACGTTATGTGAAAAGTGAAAACAGTACGGCACTACACGGCCTGAAGGCCTCCATGTGTGGTGATGCATAACATAAAAAAAGAATTGATTCAGCGACAAAGGATTGTTAAATTTTATTATTTGCGCCAGGATGGTAAAATGTCTATGAAATATAATATTGTATATTGTGTATATACAATATACCTATATGCATTATTAACCAACAATTTCTATATACCTACATCATAATACTTTCAAAATATTTTGGATAGTTTTGAGCTATTTATAAACGTAAGAAAATTTGATTTTTATGAGCTTTTTTAAATTATTGTTGATAAACATTTTTTCACCCGGTCAATAAAACTTGAAAATTTAATCCCAAGTTCCTCATAATTTGTTTGTGGGGATTAAAAAAAAGTTTGGCGTAAATTGATTACTATCTGAAGTTTGATTTTGACAAAATAAGAAAATTTGCAAATTTTTTTGATCCGGAAAATTTATGTCTCAGAATGAAAGTTCAATACAATATTCCTCATAACTTTTCCTACCTTAAAAGCTTTAAAAAAATACTAATTTTACCGAAAGTTCAATAATATTTTTTATGAATGTTTGTAGTTTTTAGTTTAAATTATTTCGACGTATGGACATTCAGCCGTAAATTAACAAGATATATTTTTATTTTCTTGTAATTTAAAAACGAATAACCGTAAACATTTGAAATTTTCATCAAAATAAATGTTTTTATCAATGGTTTTTTTTTTGCAATAATTATACCTATACAAAAATAATTTTTTATTAATATTATTATCATTTATTTTCAGAAATTATTCAGTTTTTATATATATTATATAATTCTCAAGCTCAACCGAATATAATTAATATAAGTGATAACTATAATAGTGTTAACGCTCATTGATTTAATACCTATAGCCACAAAAAAAAACACGACAATTCACGTTTTCAAATAAATACGATACTTGTATTATTTTTTTAAATTTTATGTATGAATAAAATTAATAAATACATATATTAATATTATTATTATAGGTGCCTACCTACTCGTTGCCCATCGGAGTATAAAAGGTGATATTATTAATTTAGATATTTATTTCAATTATTTTAAAATATATTATAGAACTATTCAGATACTTCAGGCATATAGGTACAATTATTATTAATATTAACATCACAACTCTCGTGATATTTTGTTAAAATTTAATTTATTTAAATTACCTATTTAAAATCACTAGTAACGACATCGAATTTTTTTCTCTCTCTGACCCTCACACAACATGCCAAAATTTATAATTACAATAATAATTATAATCATAATTTCAAAAATTAAAGTGAAATTACTGAAATTACATACTATAACATTTGATATGTGCGCATGGATCTAAAAGAGAAAAAATGCTGTAAAATCCTCATAAGGCGCCAATAACAAATTTCTAACCATATTATTTGTTATTTGCCTTAAAAATCTTTTATCAACTCATTCCCATTCATTTCATTTTCGATTTCTAGAGATTCATTGGACGGAAAGTCAGCTTTTTTGAAACAGTTTATGATTGTCGATGAAGACATTTCCTACACGAATAATGACAATAATATCCACCTTTTGTTTTAAATTTAAAGCTTTACGCGGTTCGGGAAGTGGCATTGCTAAGAAAAACATAATCCACTCTGACTGCAAACTGAATAAAAACGTTAGATACTAATGGACTATGGTTATCATTTATACGCATTGCAAAATTTATAACTGGATTTATTTATGTTAAATTGTATTAACTTTGTATTTAAACTTTATAAATTCAATAATTACCTAATCGATCATAATCTGGGGTTTCACTGAATTGTTTAATTGCGTTGTTTATGGATGCTGTTTCGTAGTATTTTTGTCCGTTATGAAATCGCCGGGGTAAATATTAGTGACCGTGTCCGTGATAAAAAGAGTCCGTTATAGACAGGTTGAAATACATTAGAATGCCTATCTTTTTGCTTGGACCTGGTCATTTTGTCGGTAAAGAGAGGTGTCCGTTAAGTCATGTTTCACCGTATTTAATTTTAAAACCCGTCTAGAATTATAATATTTATAATAAAATATTAATGATTTTGGAGCTTTCATTTATTTATTTTTTGTTTTCATGGGAAGCAAATAAAGTATTATTTTAGAAAGCAGTAATTAACAAAAATAAACGAAATATAGCATTGATGATTTTGGACGCCATTGACTGATAGTCATTTGTGATATATATTATTATTAGACCAATCCACGTATCGAATAAACTATTAGACATTTTCAATCAATTGCAGTTTGATAATATAACCAGTGGCGTAATTTGGCCATGTTTGTGGGGGGGATAAAATATTTTAACATTTCACCTATACGGCTATACCCCCCCTCCCATCAAAAAAAATAAAAAGTATTTATTATAAGCACCTTTCAGAATTCAGAGTAATATATTTATGTACACATGAGACATGGAATAAATTCCGATTAAGTGTACAAATCGATAAGTTATTTTTAGTTCAATAGGACTACGGAAAAATATTAGGATAGGATAAGATAGGACAGATATGACAATAGTCTTTCGATCGTCGTCGATCCACGATAAAATAATACTTTACTGCTCGGTGGTTTATTTTTGTACCACTGCACAATGCATAAACAAACTCAAAATTTACACAAAACAAATTCATATTGCAATAGTGATACTTATAAACTTGCGTGGCTGTATTTAAAACGAACAAGGTACGAAGTATTTATGTACAACTAGCATAAAGGATTTGTTTTTTTTGTATTATTTCTATAAAGTATAAAATATAGGCTATTTATAATAATATTAATTCGCCGAGGTATTTGATTTCTCAATATATACATTTATATAAAAAAAAAATAATAATATCATTAGATAATGAAGTACATAGGTATGTAGTTAATCAATCTTAAAAAAAAGGTCATGGGGGGGATACGACACCCAAATCCCCCCTGTAATTACGCTACTGAATATAACTAATGGCATTGGGAACTATAAAGAGGAATACCAGAAGTGTACAAAAAAAAACTTGAATCACGTTCAATAACGTAATTGGAAATCAAACACAACCGCCTATCATCAACTATATTCAATAGTTCATCATCTAGTGCTGACCAATCTGCGACTTTCCTTGCTACAAAACAAACGGATAATTAATATTTAATAATAAATAATAATAAAAACCATAAAGTAATATGATATGTGAATAAAATCTATCATATGTTATATAGTGGTCTACTTAGCCCCATGATTTAAATACTATCTTAAATCGTGCTTGGCCCGACTATTCGACAATTAAAAGTATGCATTATAATAATTACCTTATTTTTGATCGTGAAATAGCTAGACTAATCAGACTATCTGAAGGGCTGTATGTAAATACCAAACAACTCCATATTTTAAGAACAATATCCTGTGTCTAAAATAATAATTATTTTTTAACTTAATCAAATCTCAAATAATTTAAAAATAATAATTATTTTTATTCTGAATATTTTTTTCAAACGGAGTTTTCCGATTTTTTGCAAATAGCTCTTCAGTTTGTTTACTTGTCCAGTAATATAATAGCTATTTGACGATTAAAAGTATGCATTTTTTAATAATTAATGGTGCAATAATAATTGTTTTCAGAAATATGGAACATTTAGTTTATACTTAGTTCATTTATGGATAAAGGAATTTGAAAGGAGAGAGTTCATTTCTTTTTTAAATAAGACAATTGTTATGAAGGCGGTTTATCAAGATACACGCACTAGCTTAAATACCTACAATTTTATTACATTTAAGATATATTATAATATATATTTGTAAAATGATGACAAAAAAATCGATTATAGCAAAAATAAAATATGTACCTAGTTAATTAATTTTCTATATTCATCATGATATAAAAGGGGGATAGAGCTTCTAATCACATAATAACTTCTGATTGTTTTGAATTTTAACAGATTTGAAAGTGAGGTGAGGAAATAATTAAGAACACCTATATCCTACATATTTTGTGATTATTACATTTTCCATTAAAGGCTAATATTATCTTCTAGTAGGGTAATATAATTTTTGAGTAGGAACATACATAATACTATTGCAGATTAACAAAAACATTGGAGCTAAAATTATAAAAATAACTTTATGACATGGGTACTAGGTACACACTACCACGATATTATGGTTCATAGTTCATTGTGTATTGTTACATTAATAATAATAATATTGTTATAGAAATATTTTTTTTTATCGTAAATTAAACTTAAAATTTATATGTTTATGATATTGTCTATTAATTTATTTGAGAATTCATATTTATAATTACTCTGACATCCATTTCTCTAATAATAATTTTCATTTAAAACTTTTTTTCAATCGATTTTTTTGGCCATATTTTAGAGTGTTAAGGTATTTTTTTATCATTTTATGAAATTACATTTTCAGGGCCTTTCTTAAGAAATGCATCCTGAGCCCTTTAGTGCCAGGCCTACACTGAGTATGTGTTTAAATATACTATACGAAAGTATTTCTGTGTTTATTAGCTATATACAATAATATTAAAGCCAGTAGGGCGTGAACTTTTTTTAAAAAATGTAAATGAGGATCTGAAAAAAATTTGGTTGTACATTTTTGATTGAATATTTATTCTTTATAATTAGGTAGTGTCAAAATCTCAAAATAATAAAAACTTTGATATTAGATTTTGTATGTACCACCGAAATACGCCACTACCAATAGTACATGGACGAGGCTAAGCTTTTTTCCCGACTCATGGAAAATAGCAATTAGTATCACAATTCACAAACCTGGAAAACCAAAGAGTTCACCCAAAAGTTACAGACCAATAAGTCTACTTCCAACCCTATCAAAACTCTTAGAAAGAGTTTTGTTACACAGAATTAAACCACATCTAAAAATTATTCCACCACACCAATTTGGATTCTAACCGTTTCACTCAACAACCCACCAACTACGAAGGATCTCTGAAATCATTGTAAATGGTTACGAAAATGAAAAAATTACCACGGCAGCCTTCCTAGACATCGCAAGCATTCGATAAGGTCTGACACACTGGACTTATCACAAAAATAAAAACCCTTAACCTACCAATATATACTCTCATCATTTATAACAAATCGTTACTTCTATGTCAGAATAGGAACGGACTTATCACAAATACAAAGAATAAAGGCGGGTGTGCCACAAGGTTCAGTGCTTGGACCTACGTTATTTAACATATACTGCTACGATACACCAACGCCACAACAATGTCAACTAACAATGTTCACAGATGACACAACAATAATAACACAAAACCAAGCCTTAGAATCTTCAATAAGTGACTTACAAAACTTCCTAGACGAATTATCTTAATGGTTCTCAAAATGGAAACTAACACTAAACCCATCTAAAAGTGAAGCAAAAATATTTACCCTAAAAGGCTAAAAAAATACATGAACCGGACCTTAATACAAATTTACAACCAGGAAATCCAAAGGAGCAACAAAGATGACTCAGTGAAATATCTGGGACTATACACTTGGATGAAAAATTTAGCTGGAAAATACATATAAACCAAGGGTACACTAGGCTGAGAATATTGTACCCCCTACTAAACCACTACAGCTCAACTATATAGATGAAATGCTCTCTACTCCTATACACAGCAATAATAAGACCATACTTATAACCTACTCGTGTTCGGTATGGACATCAGCTTCACAAACAAAAATAAAAAAACTTCAAACTCTCCAAAATAAATTTTTAAGAATAGCCCTAAAGGCCCTACGGTTTATGACTTATGAGGAACAAACAACTCCACAATTATACGGGCCTACTACCATACCTTTCTGCATGGACAACGTAACAATTTAAAAATGTTCACGAAAAACTTCACAAAGCTAACGGAGCACTCCACTATAAAATTGGCAGAAGATTCGCGTCAACCTAAGATTAAAACCACGGCTACCACAGGATATACCTAATTGAACCCAAAGAAGACACCTCAGATTCAGACATGGATCTAGACATATAATTTAACCAAAAATTAGGAAAAACTTGTAAAAACTACTAAAAACTTATAAATACAATGTAAACAAATAATCGGAATTGTAAATTATGACATTGTAAAAACACTTGGTGTATTGACTATTGACACAATTAATAATAATAAAAAAAAAAAAAATCATGGATGAGCAATTGGACGGGTACATTTAAAGGTGGGTTATCCTGCAGTTCTACACATTGGCGCCACTACTGCAGGGACGAGTTCACGAGCATCCGTCGTTGATCGTTTGTGAGACGTAGACTTGTTCAACGCGTAATTCGTGCGGACAAGCAGTAGGACAGGACAGGACAGGTATGTAGTACCTAAAGTTGTAGTAGTAGTTGATAACGGGGTCCGGAAGGGTAGTTTGAAAGGGCGCCAAAACATTGCTCATGGAAAGGCGTACGTACCTGTTTTTCTTTTCGTTTGTCTAATACTTTATTGATTATACGAAATCAACGCAGCCATCTTGTATCGCGGTTTTTAATTTCCTGTGAGCTGTGACAATCACAACGGTGGTCTCGGTTTCTCGGACGTGAATCGTCCCGTCCACGAAAGAGCGGAGTTTGAGGATTAACGGGTATTTCGCATACCATATTTACAAGGAACCAGCGTGACAGCAGACAGACAGACTATGACTTCCACGTTTCGTTCGAGTGATATTCTCCAGCAGATGGACTTCGCCATGATCGGCACCCACTTCGCTTCCGGCCCGCTGCAAATCGACCAGGATTTCGCGGGTATCAGCGGCGTACACTTCAACGGCAGTGGGTCGCAACAGTACGGCAACGATGGTGAGGTGACGCTACAGCCCAACGGCATGCCACCGTCGTGGCAGAGCATCGCTGCGCCCGGATCGACCGTGGCCGATTATCTGTCTCATTTGCCGGCCACGCTCACTCTGCACCACTTCCTCAAGTACTCGGGAGAGGCCGTCTGCAAGGACTCGCGTGACGAGGCGAAACCCCCGAAGAAGAGGAAAAAACAAGGCAGACAAGTGAGCGCCGCGGCAGCCTCTGCAGCCAGTGACCGCTGTCCGCCTACGACGACCACGACCACGATATCGTCGTCGTCTCAGGTCAAGCCAAAGCCGGGTCAGATACGGATTACGAGCTGTGCGGATGGAACCACAATGTTCGGATGTCCAGAGTGCCGGGCCGAGTACTTGGACAAGCATCTGCTGGAGGAACACCTGGGCACACATGCAACGGAACGGCGGTTCGTGTGCGATATCTGCGGTGCAGGGTTGAAGCGAAAGGACCACCTGACGAGACACAGACAGAGCCACAGTTCAGAAAGGCCGTATGCCTGTACGGTGTGTGGCAAAGCGTTCAAGCGTAAGGAGCAACTAACCTTGCACAAGGTGGTGCACACAGGTGAGAAGAGGCATGCTTGTATAGAGTGTGGCCGTGCGTTTTACAGGAAAGATCACTTGAGAAAGCACGCTAGGAGTCATGCGGCTAGAAGGGATAAAAGTGGTGGACAGACGTGTTAGACGAATAAATGACGAAAATGAAAACGATTTAACCACAAAAAGATTTGCCAATTTGTTTATTAATTTTCATCCGTGTACATATTACAATACAATATTATGTATATTATATTCAACTCTTGCAAATACTGTCGCTTATAAACTAATATTAAAGTACTATACGTGAGTGCATTATATAATGTCATTGACATTATAATATTAAATATACCATTACCAAATTATTATTATGAATTTGTAAATATTATGCATCATGTTGTTAGTCATTATCAATGTTTTCCTTATTATTAAACATCTGTATTATAAAAACAATGAAACTATTTTCATTAGCTGTAATTATATTTCACCAGATAATATAATGTAGAAATAATGAATTAATCATAAATGTAAAATTATATTGTATAATATATTATCATTATTTGAACACACTTTTAATATTTAAACTATGTTGAAAGATAAAATGATATTTGAATGTACAGTATTTTATCCATATTTATCTTTGGATGTACAAGTTCAAATATATATATATACATAAATATAAACGTGTTTATTAAACATTCACTTTTTTTTTCCACCCCAACCCCACAGACCTTTCACAAAACCAGAAATTCCTTCTTTATTAGCTGGGTCAGAAACTGGTTGTTGTTTCTTGAACGCTGGGAGATTAACAAAGTTCAATGCCACATCAAAGAACAATGGCTTGCACGGTATTTCTTCCATTTCAGGTGGTACTTTGATGACATTTGGATCTTTACCTAATACACTAGAATCTTCATAGTATTCATCCAAACGTTTTGTTAAAGGCATCTAAAGGAGGTAAAATTTAAAATAAAATTGATGTTGAATAATAAACACTTATACTAAAATACTACCTTTTGCAGTTTAGCATTTTTCAAACTATCCAATTCTTCCTCATTATCTTGTTCGAGCACACTTTGAGCATGAGCACAGTATTTAGAAGACTCTATGGTATTCACCAAGTTACTCAATCGCGTCTTCAAATCATCATCAACTTGATTGATAGCAGAAGAAATGTGAAGTAATGCTCTTTCATACATGGCCATTGTATCCCTCCAACGATGCAGAGTACTTAAACTCTGACCAATATAATAACATCTATAAAAGAAACACCATCATTTAGAATAAGATTAGAAAGAATGTATAGAAAGGTACTGTGATGAAAGATTTTATAAATACCTAAATGCTTTGTAAGCTTTAGCTTTAATGATTAATTTTTCTTGAAAATCTGAGTCATCTTCTAAACCAGGCAATTGTTGTTCTTCCAAAATATTTTGTATCAAAATCTCATATAATCTTGTAACGTCTTGAAGTTTCTTACTTCCCTATATTACAGTAATAATTATTAATAAATAACAAAAAGCATATAATCCAAAAGAATACACATATATTATAGTAGGTATCAATAAAAATTATTTTAAAACACCAAATTTAACTTACAATAGTTCCTTGTTTTCCATCATTTTCTAATGCACTTTCAATTAGCAACAAATTACGTTGAATTGATCTTTCCAAACGAATGAATGACAAATAAGTATGAAGATACTGTAATGACGATGCCGAAGAAGTGGAAGAACCATCCATTTTCTGGAATTAAAATGTATATTAATCAATTCAAATCCAAAAATACAAATGTAAAGTAATATTAAATAACCGACCTGTTCAGTTTTAATATCATCTCTTATTGCTAGCATAGCATCTTTACAGTCCATCAAATGTTGTTCCAATGAATCACTCTTTTCAGCTAATGTAGTGCATTTGTCCAACAAACTATTAAAATCACGGTTGGCTAATAAGAATGTCCTTACACGAGAATTCTTTACAGGCACTGTACGATTCCTCCAAGTAACTTCACTTAATGAGTCTCTTGTTTGCGCCATCAAAGTCTATATAAATATATAACATAAATGTATAGTTATGATATCCTCTATTATACTAATATTAAGTAACTAACATCCAATGTCACTAATAAATCTCCTTGTGCTTGATTACGCAAGTGTAATAGTTGATTAACATCTGTCTCATTTCCAATGTTATAAGCACAGAAACGTAAGCTTGGTTCTAACTCTTCATAACGATTTCTATATAAAATAGCATCTTCTTCGTTTAATGCAGATGCTAATTTTTCATAAATCATTCTGAAAAAAAAAATTGAAAGTGAGGTATATAAAAATGATTAGTTAAAAGGTTTTAAAATTTCACATACAGTTATTGGATTTATAACTGAAATTACATGATGTCTAAATAACATGAAAATATCAATGATTTATAAAAAGTGATATTTTAGCTTACTGAGCCTTTTTTAAGTTTTCTATAGCTGGTTTCCATTCTTGTAATTCAAATTGCAACATTCCTTCACACCAAGCTACATAAGCTTGAGTTTCTAGTTGAGTACGAGCATCAAATTTTTCAGACTAAAATATTTTTATTTTTATTTAAAACAAATCAGTTAGGAATAAAATATGAGGTGTGGTAAGTAAACAACGAGAATTTTTAATTTAAAAACATTTTTTAATACACTAAGTTCTGTTACAACGAACTCCAAGGGACCGATTTTTTTTCTCATTATAACAAAATTTTGAAAATTTAATAAAAAGAAATTTAAAAACATTATGTGATTTAAATACAAATTGTAAGTAAATATGTAATAAAAAAATAATTTAAATGTAAATAATTTGGGGAAAAAATAAATAACTTTATTATAAATAATTGACAGTTTTAACAAATGTAATACGGTCACACATAATGACAATTTAATGGCTTGATAATTTCGTAAAACCGTATGCTTGTTATCTTCAGATTAAATTAAGAAGGGAAATACATATATTTTAAACTGCACAAATAGTTTGTTGTATCAGGATTATTAAAAATCAATCATTTCGTTATATTGAGATTAGTTTAACATTGTTTTAATAGCTTTTTGGCAGGGGACTTCTATGACTTTCTTTGTAACAGGATTTTTCGTTTTATTGGTATTTGTTGTAACGGGAACTTACTGTATTTTTACAATGATTACCCGTGCCTACACAGTAAACTCCTGCTAGTCTAACACACTTGGCCCAACGTTCTAACCATTTCTGGAAACATCTCTAGAAGTCTTTTCAGAAGTTAAACTCTTTAACACCGATGTTACAGCAAGTTAAATGTTTTCCCGATCCTCATAGTGAGGTTCATTCATTAGTTCCTTCAATTTTTGAAATAGCCAGAAGTCCAGTGGAATCAGATAGGGCTAAACGGTTGATGGTGGAGGGTTATTATGTTCTTATTGGTCAAAAACTATTTAACTTTTATTGATGTGTTAGTAGGTGCATTGTCGTGGTGAAGGATCCAATCATTTTTAGCTAATTCCAGGCTTATATGATACATTATATGGCACAATCGCTTAAGAACTTCAATGTAATATACTGAAGTCATCGTTCGACCCTTAGGAAGAAATTTTCGGTGCACAATACCCCTAATATCGAAGAAACAGAAGAGCATTGTCTTAATTTGGTTTTGAGACATCCGGTCTTTCGTGGCACATTCCTCTCCTCTTTAACCCATTGTTTACTCTGTCGACGAGTCTCGGTGTCATATTGATATACCCAGCTTTCATCTGCCATGATAATTGAATTCATCCGGTCATGCCCTTCACTCTGAATTCGTTGCAAAAAGTCCTCACAACTCAAATTTTTGTACGTCATGACACTACACTACTAACTTTTAAAAACCGCCGAGCACAAAATCTAACACAGATCACTATCAAACTTGGCAGACTTTTGAACTTAGTCAACAAATTTTTAAGATGTCAGAGTAACCACTTAGAAACTAGAAACAAATTCTCGTTATTTAATTGCCACATCTCGTATATAACAAACATGTAAGTTTAAATATCTAAAACTATTTTAGTAATTTACTATTTGAAATACTTTTAATACAAATACATATAATAACTTTACCTATATATTACAATTTTCCAATAAATTTTATATTTTTTGAATGTCTAGTTTGTATTATTTTAGATGATGATCAACTAATTGGTTAAAATAAATTCGGTAATGTACTAATGTACTATTAATGTTAATAGCTTTTTTATTTTTATTAATATTTTATTAATTTTGTTTGGCCATACTTTATTGGATTAAAATATTGAATCACGATAATCACGATGTTTTTAGTGGCTAGGAGTGTTAATATAAATCTATGGTATAGATAATATTTATAATTTTATAAAAAAATATTTTTTTAATAAATATAGAATTATAGGAACATTTTAACTCTTTCCGGCACAAGAATTTCAATAAAATAAATACCATACCTGCACACAAATTGAAATTTTCAAAAATAACTTTTATTAATAAAATTAACATTTTTTACACTTTAAAATGTTAAAAAAAAACACAATTTTTTTTTGTAACTTTTTGTTCACTTGCTGTATTAGGTGGGATGACATATGTCCCGCTGTGAATGAAAGGTTATACACCTAAAATAATAAATACTTTTACATTTTTTTCTTACATAATATATAACAGTTGATAATTAATTAATTAATATCTAATAAATTTTAATCATTAAATCATACTTTTTAAATATTGTGAAATTCGGCAAAACAGTTTCTGGTCTTCCCTAAGCATAGAGGAACTTCACAAATTGAACATATCCAGTCGGTTCTTACTTCTTTTTGTTTTGAACTGCAATTGTTGCACCTTCTCCTCGTCGATCTTTGTGGTTGATGAGCTGACTGTTCTAAGCGGACTTCTTTGGGTACTGATGGACTTCCTTTTTTTTAAATGTTTAGGTGTGACTGGTGAATCTGATAAGCTACGACGTTTTTCAACTAAAGTTTTAGCAACCAGATCTCTTGATACGTGACGACGAAATTCTTTCATACTCATATTTTCGTTAGTTATATTTATATCATTGTACAGAATCCGAGCATTAACAACTGTAGCATCAAAAAAAAAGAAAAAATACGGTGCCACCATTTTTGGCTTTTCCTATCAATTTGATAGGTTTTTTTATTTTGGTCAAATTTATCAACACAATTCATGTTAGAATTATAATCTTGTAATACAATTGGGCACGGAACCATAGAGACAGTTCCATCTTTTGCCTTACGTTTTACTTGAGTTACAATTTTAGGGTCATGGAAATTTGACAATAAATTTACAATTCTTTTATCTTTCCACTTTATAATTGATACATTATTTTGATCACTTATTGCCCAATCATAATCGCCAATTTTTAATTTTGAATCCGGTTTCATTTTTGGTAAATATTTTCGTGACGAATTTATAGTTCCACATGCATAGATTCCTTTTGTTTTTAAATAATTTAATAAAGGGACACTTGTAAAATAATTATCCATGTATAAATAATGGTTTTTATTTTGTATCGGTAGAGACAAATTTTTTACAACACTACCTCCGAGATCTTTTTGAACAACGTCACCAACTTTTCCTATATATAAATCAAAATTCCATAGGTATCCTTTCTGATCCACTAAAGACCAAACTTTATAGCCCCGTTTTATAGGTTTTTTGGGCATGTACTGTTTTATAGTAGATCTCCCTTTAAATTTTATCATTGATTCATCAACTGTGACAATACGGTGTGGATTGTAATATGTTTGGAAATTTCGTTTGATTTTTGTTAAAAAAGGTCTGACTTTATAAAGTTTATCATATCCCGGTTCACCTCGTTTTGGCATCATCACATTATTATTTATGTGTAGTGTCGAAAGTAACCATCCGAAGCGATTAACTGTCATCAAACTACTGATATACGAGTCATGGAGATCTGGTTGCGATGACCAATAATCCCTATAGCTGGGCATACGTTTTATACCCATCAACAAATTTATACCAAAAAAAGTCTTTAGCTCTTGAATATTAGTCTGAGTATGAGGTTTTCCAGTTTTCTGACTTCTTTGGAACGAATATAAGTTTGTTTGTTCAACTATCATGTTCATTATTTCGTCAGAAAATAAATAATTAAAAATTGAAAAAGGTGTATGACATCGAAATCTATCAACAGAATCACTGGGCCCTTCTAAGCTTTCAAAATTTGACAATGGAGGCCATATTGTAGTCGTATTTTTTGACCAATTTGGGGGCACAAATTCAAATTCTACTGTTTCAGTTATAATTTCATCCATAACTGGAGTGATGTTTTTTGAATTATTTTTTTCGGTAGTTGTTGGTGGATCGAAAAGGGCACGAGAAATTGTTTTTTTATTTTTATTGTTTTTAGTTACAGTACTTTTTTTAGCAAAATTAATTACTAGTATATTTGAGTTTAATTTTGATGTGCTACGAGTTTTTTTAGGACTAGGTAAAGTTAAAAGATTGCCATCATTTAAACATAATATTTCTACAAACTCATTACCTTCTTCATTTTCGTCAGATGAACTACTTTCGACGACTTCAATGGCTTTTTGCTGAGGTGGTAAATAATCTTGGTCATCAAAATCGTCTATATCAGTGAGACTGTTGTCATCAGAAGGTATATCTTCAAAAAGATAGTCCACAATATTACTTTCATTCAGATTAGAACTCATTATAATTCAATAAAGTATTCGAAATATAAAAAAAATAAAAACGACCCAACCGGCACCACGGGTTAAAATTTAAACCGCTACAATTATTGATATATCATGAAAACTAATAATATTATAATCATTATTATTACATACACGAAGAAAATACAATTTTATTTATGAAATGAAACAAGTCCGGAGTAATTCGACCTTCGGAATCGACTGATATGTACAATTGAATATTATATTCAGAAAAACGAACTGTTGACAAAATCGGAATTCCATTATCGTGTAAAATTAGCTGAAAAACCTATAAATATGTCTTGTATTATTTTTAAATTAGTTTAATATTAGTAACCATGTGTATATTAATAGTACACGGAAAATAATATCCATTTATAGTATTAGAATAAAATACGTTTAGAGGTGGGTTATTTTTTGTACCGCCGTGCTGGATCGGTCGACATTTTGGTGGGATAAACGTTATCCCACCGTGCCGGAAAGAGTTAAAATGTAAACTTGTTAGGTACATTTCTGAATGGAGAAATTAATGCATGTTTTATAGTAGAAAAAAATGCTTAAGAGGACGCTACACCTGCGTGTGTTGTCTATGTATTATATACTATCTACATACTATTGTAATTATTATAATATGATTAAAAGATTACAATAAAAGTAAAATTTTTGGCAAAAATTAAATCAATCAAACCTAAAAGCGTCCTTTAAAATATTAAAATTAATTATAACTCTTATATATATATATATATATATACATTTTCCATACATATTCTTTATAATATTAGTCAGTTAATTTTAAGTCAAAATAAAGAATAACCTCAAAAACACCTGATTCAAATATGGTTTCAAAAATAAATACTGAACTAAAACTAGTTTAACTGTGTACAGCATTACTAGAGTTCAATATTTTAAATGTGCATTAGATTATACCCTAGCTCACAGGTGCCCAAACTTTTTATAATATGACCCATTTTGGGAAATTTTTTACAAAATCTAAAAATTTAATGTTATCAGAATAAACTATCACAATGTATATTTGAACATAATATACAATAATTTTACCTCACAAAGCTTTTGAAGTTGTATCGCATAACTAGTAGCTTTTCTTAATCTAGACACCAAATGAAATTTTTTTCTTGGTTCTGTATTAGCTTCAACTCTTAATTGCATTGCATAACTCCATGCTCTTTCAGCTAACATCAATGGTATGTATACAGCTCTAAATTATACACAAGGTAATTATAAAGTTATTGACTATTTTTATAGATATGAATTTTATACCTTTCATCTGTCAGATTGGATTCGGTAACATTTTTCTTACGAAAATGTCTTCGATCTCCCTGTTGTAAATGCATTACTTTTCGTAAACGTCTAATACGCCGGGTGCAATAACCTCTACAAATTAAAAATGAATAATTGAGTATTTTTTTAAATGCTAAAAAGATATTATTGTTTAACATTTTTAACATCTACCTATATCTTTGATAATCATTGTGTCTTAAGCCATGCTGCTGTTGGGCTTCCTTAATAATCTTTAATACTGTTAGGATATTATTAAGGAATATTTTAATTAAATATAAGTATTGAGTTTTTTTTTAAATTTCATTAAACTTAATATTAACTCAATTTGTTCAATGTATTATAATAGATGGATAACTGCTGTTAGCCGTTAGGTATATAATACAACCAAATAAAAACGTATCTTACACACAATTCTAGTTGTATAACCAAATTAGTTTTTAGCCATACATAGGTCATATTATTATAAGTTATACAATTTAATCAATAGCACATGATGAGGTACAGTGGAAGCAACAGTGGATCTGAATGTTTTCAAAAAAACAAAAATAAAAGTATTTATAAATACAAATCAAGTATAAAAATCGCTTTATCATATTATATTACAAATAGTTCGTAGATTAATTAGTATGACATTTTGCATAAAATCCTTTTCACAAGTTATTATTATTGACCATTGCCATACACAAGGCGTAAAGATAAACTGTTATAATATAGAAAGGATACTTTCAACTGAAAATATGGGAATTTTCTTTTCTTCATTTTCCGGTGCATTCTCTTTGTTGTTCTCGTTGGTGACAATTTGGTTAGACATTGTGCCTGACATTACTGTCTACTTGTTCCGGAAAAAAAAAATTATAATGAACTTGTAATAACAGTTATTATTATTATCATTTATTTATTTGGTTTTAAAATGTAAAAATAAGTTAAAATCGATATGAATTTCAAAGATTACAAACTTCAAACTTACTCGTCTTAGTGTCTTACACAACAATTATAATATACGACACACGTTCACAACTTTCGAATAATATCAATATGTTACATAAACGTGTAATCAAAAATAAATTGAAGATCGAGTTAAGTGATTACCAATTGCAAAACTAGATACAAAATATTTCGTAACGTGACAAATTATTAGTAGTGTAGTCGTGTAGGTACGTGTTAAGAAAATAAGAAAACGTTGTTGGACACGCCATAATACCATACAACTATTACTACTGGTCACTGGACGACGTGCAATCTGTTCCATCTTCCATATGGTTCATTATCAGACTTATTATCGGACAACCGGGCACCAATCATGAATCACACTGGCCATGCAGACATGGTTTTCGTCGTGAAACGCAACTAAGAAACGTTTTGTTTGTTTCACCACGGTCTTGGGTTATCTCATTATTATCGGTAATATTTGATATTACGCCTATCACTGAAATTTTAAATAATTTTTTCGACTTTGAATGAAAAAAGTAAAAAATAAAAATGTACATTTGTACTTTGTAGACATAATTATTAATTGATATTGAGTTCAATTAAAATCCAAAAAATGGAATAAAAATTGTTCGTGAATATTTACTGCTTATCAGAGGTATTATTTATTACGTTTCATAATTAATTTTAAGTTAAAATATGATTGCAGATGCTGAGAAGTACATACTGTGTAATGTGTATAATGTCCTCTACACTTTTTTAGGTCTGAGCAGTTTCAAATATGTTCTTGACTAGATGGCAAAAGAGATTATTCTTAAAAAAGTTGAATCGTTGGTCGATTAGCCTCAGCAGTTGTGATTGTATCCGTTCTCATTCTACTATAAATCATGAGTCTGTTCTTCCGACCCAAGCACAAGTTGTGATATGTGGTACAGGGGTTGTGGCCAATTCTCTGGCCTATCATTTAGTGGAAAATGGTTGGTCAGATATTGTACTCATTGACCAGGGAAAGTATGTATTTTTATTGAGCGCCAAATTAAATATTTTGTAAACCAATGTTTACTTAGGCCATGTGGAGGGACATCACATTTTGGTTCTGGAACTTTGGGCTTATTCAAACCGATTGCTGAACGCAATATAATTATGTACAGTATTAAGTTATACAGGCAGTTAGAAGCTAAGGGGTATGATATTGGTATGTTTTTGTCAAATAAAAGTGTTGCCTGTTTTTCTTATAATATTGAAATTTAATTTGCATTCAGGTTTAAAACAATGTGGTAGTTTAAATTTAGCACAAACTAAAGACAGAATGATAGCACTAAAAAGGAGGATTGCATATAGTTCGCCTACTGGATTGCACTGCGAGGTATAATATAAGTTTTAGTTTTATTTTTTAAAATACCGCCTCTTATACCCAAAAATTTATAATTTTAATAGATGCTGGGAAAAAATGAACTGAAAAGATTACATCCATTTTTAAATACTGATGATTTAGAAGGTGGAGTATGGGTCCCTGAAGATGGAGTGGCAGACCCTCAAGCTATATGCAAATCATTAGCTAAATTAGCTTCTGAAGGTGGGGCTCATTATGTTACTAACTGTCATATTCAGAAAGTTGTAACTGAAGAAGATCGAATTAAGGGTGTTGATACTAGTCGAGGGTTTATCTATTGTGAATATTTTGTGAACTGTGCTGGAATGGTAAGATTACTTTTTTAATTTTATGTTTTGCAATATCTAAGGTTAATGATAAATTATTTATTTTAGTGGGCAAGAGAAGTAGGAAATTTATGTTCTCCTAAGGTTAGAGTGCCTGTATACCCAGCTGAACACTTTTACGTTACAACTAGTCCGTTGCCTGGAATAGGTGTCGATTTACCATGTATTAGAGATTTTGATTCTCATATTTATGCCAGAGAATATAATTCTGGATTCCTAGTTGGCGGATTTGAAAAAACTGCTAAGCCTGCTTTTCTTAATATGAAGTTAATACCACCTGATTGGAAAAAAGATATGCCTTTAGATTGGAACCATTTTAGTAAGTTGACTATAAAATGGAGAATGTAACATAATTTAAATTAAATTTGTTTTAGTGCCATATTGGGAAAAAGCAATATCTCGAATTCCAATTCTTAAAGATGCTGTTTATCCAACGTTGGCAAACTCTCCAGATACATTTACACCAAATGGAAAATGGATTTTGGGAGAAACACCAGAAGTAAATTATTTTATAATGTTTAATTAAATTCTTTATAAATTGTGAGTAAGAACAAAATATTGATGAGTAACAAAACAAATAACTCTATGCTATATGATTCAAACATACTATTATTTTATGACAAATAGTAATAATTATATTTTTTATTTGTGTAAATTATTATGTACCTATTACATAAACTGTAAAATACAATTACCAAAAATATAATGTAACTATAAGATTCAAAAACACAGTTTATAAATTGTTTTTTAAATAAAAATATTTTTATGAAAGAGCCATGAATTTAACAATATTGCTTATAAATAAACAGAAGTTTTTTTTTTGTTTTTGGCCGCCAAAGACATTCACTTATATAAGAATTAAAGAATCTAAAATTGACTGATTGGTTCTTGAATGTCTTTTATTTTGTTCTTTAGCCGATAGTGTAATAATAGAATTGGTATTACCTCGCCGCTGCTGGCCGTTTGAGTACAATAACCGAAAAGTACCCTATTTTAATTAATATTAATTATTAATGAATATATTAATTTACAAATGGAGGAGGAAATTATCCAAATACATTTTTTTCAAGTTCAACTGTACATATTATGTAATAATAATAACATAATATTCTATTATAATATGAAAAATGTAGTCTTAAAATTTGCAAAAATATGCCAAGTAATAAAAATTAAATATTTCGAATATTGAACCAAACTTTTACATATTAATTAGGTGTCAAATTGTATGTCCATTGTGTATATAAACTACTATGAATATTTGTTCTATATTAAGGACTTATGATTAAAATATTAATTTTTATTTGGTATTTAAGTGACTTAACAATTGTTTTTAGATTGACAACTATTTTGTAGCTGTTGGAATGAATGGCAATCCATTACAAGGAGCTGGGGGTATAGGAAAAGCTATGGCTGAATGGATCATAGAAGGAAAACCAACACAAGAACACTTAGCTTTTGATGTACAGCGGTTTTTAGACCTCCATAATAATAGAATGTACTTGCAAGAACGTACAAAGGAAGTAGTTGGCAGGTATTATTTTTAAATGGGTAATTTTATATTATTAATAACTCTAATAATGCTTTTAAAATATATAAAAAATAAATCTATTGCACACTCTTAGATTTTCTGAATATTTAAAAATGGGTTTCTTAAATTTTTAAGAAGTCTAAATGTTTTGCTATAATTAACCTTATAAGTTATAACTTTACACAACTATTGAAATTTTTGAAGTGAATAATAATGATAAATTTATTGTATTTGTAACTAAAAATTATTAAATTTTCATCTGTTTGTTTAATTAAATGTAATGATTTAAAAGTTTTCCTTATATCTTGTTTGTAAATTTATTGTTCAAGACATTATTCAATACCATATCCTCATCAAAATGAATATAAGAATGCTAGAAAGTTACGGTGTTCACCATTATTCAGCGTTTTGGAAAAAAGAGGAGCAGTTTTTGGTACTCGAATGGGATATGAACGACCATTGTACTTTGACACAACATACAATGGTATATAAAACTATATTTAAATAGGAAAAAATTTTCATTACTTGAAAGATTAAACAAAACTGTATTTATGTAAAATATAAATATAATAAAACATTTTAACAGGAAAAGGATCTCCTCCAGAAATGCCACCAGGTACATTTTATAAACCAAAATTCTTTGACTTTATGTTGGAAGAATATCATGCTTGCAGAGAAACCGTTGGAATTATAGATATGTCTTCATTTTCTAAAATGAAAATTCAGGTATTTTATATTTGACATCAATTTTTAAAATTTTTTTCCATGTAAACATTACTTATTGAATTAGTTCTTAGATCAAACAGTATTATATAATGTAATAATTATTTTTATATATATACATTAAGGGAAAACAAGATATGAATGATGATGCCGAGGTAAACATACCATATTTAATATGTATGTACTTAAAAATAGTTTTTACTCAAGTCTAATGTGTCTTCTTTTAATGCATAATTTCTAGTCTCAATGTAATGGAGTTGTTGATTGGTTACAATCTTTGTGTACAAATGATGTAAATATTCCTGTTGGCGGTATTGTCCACACCGGAATGTTGAATGAAAGAGGTGGTTACGAAAACGATTGTTTATTAGTGCGTGAACGGGAAAATTGGTGAGAAATGAAAATAATTGATTAAGAACCTTACTAAGTTTTTGAGGAAATATTTAACTATTTAAACTCATATTTTAACTGAAGATTTATTTATTTGTTTAACTATTTACTTGTAGTTATTTAATGGTATCACCAACAAGCCAACAAACCAGAGTTTTAGATTGGCTTAAAGACCATTTACCTAAAGATGAATCAATTCAGCTAGCAGACATAACTTCGATGTATACTGTTGTTAACATAATTGGTCCTAAAGCAGGCGCTTTGATATCCGAACTGTCACAAACTGATGTTGACATTAATGTACAACCTTTCACCTATAAGGCAAGTTAACAGTTATGTAAAATAAAATAAAGTTACGGTTAGTAATTCATTTGTTGTAATTTAATTTTTAGACTGTAAACATTGGTTACGCTTCTGATGTTATGATGATGGCTTTTACACATACTGGTGAACCTGGATTTTGTCTGTATATACCATCTGAATATGCCCTGCATGTGTATGATCGTTTAATTACTGTTGGATTCGACTATGGAATTAGGGATGTTGGCAGTTTAACACAACGATTCATGAGGATTGAGAAATTTATACCGTTTTGGGCGGAAGATTTAACTCGTGACACTACACCATTTGAAGCAGGATGCAATCATGTTGTAAAACTTGATGTATGTGATCATATAATATGTTTTAAATCATCACCCAAATCTCTATAAGGTCATTTTTAATTATATTGTCTTTTTCTTTAAACAGAAAGAATATTTTATTGGAAAATTTGCACTACAACGTCAAAAAGATCAAGGAATTACCAAAAAACTAGTTATGTTTATCTTAGATGACTTAGATCCTGATAAGGATATATGGTCCTGGGGATTGGAACCTATTTACAGAAATGGTAAATTTGTTGGAACTGTAACATCAGCTGGGTGAGTGTAGCTAAGACAAATAATATTATTAATCAAAAATATCATTTTTATTTTAAATTTCACCTATATATTATTAAAAGGTTACCATCGTACTTCATAACTAAGAGGATATAATAACCGCAAGAATTGTATTTGTCTTACAAGCAAATAACAAGAATTTCTATGCTTATCAGTTACGTTTAGAATTAAGAGTTAATTGACCTATTATCAAATTTAAAGCTAAGATAAATCTAAACTCAGACTTTTTATTGAAAAGCTAGCAATGAGTATCTAAAAATATCTAAAAATTGTCAATTATTTGTACATCTTAGAATATTCATTACTCAAATTAAATTATGATAAAAGGTCTATGAGATTGTCTAGATAATAATCTTACCTTAAAAATTTAATGGAAATCAGTTAACTCCAAATTTTAAACTAATGTAGTGAATAGTGATCTGCTGAGCATAACATTTTACATGTTAACATGTTATACACTAATGAAATGTGACAACACATGTTGGTATCATGTCCTCTTAACAAATAAGGAATTTTAATATTACATTCAACTACCTCTAAGGTTATGCATATATTTACTTTATTTCAGATATGGTTTCACGATGGAAAAATTAGTATGTTTGGCATACATTCGACAGCCTTTTACAGATAATCGTAATAGAAATCACATGGTTATCACAAATGATTATATATTGTCTCCAACAGCAAAATATGAAATTGATATAGCTGGAACTAGGTTTCCAGTTACTCCAAAAATACATACCCCATGTATAAATATAAATATGAAGAAAGTTTCAGATGATTCGCAATATGTACCAAAAGTGATTTCTCAAATACCAAGGAACTAAAATTATTTTTTTTATAAACATTTTAGATTTTAGGCTTAATGATGTAAATTAAAAAATAATTACTGCATAAAATAAAAATATTAAAAACCTCATATTTTAGGTATTGTATTGAAATAATAAAATTAAAATATCATGTTGAACATTTTTATTGAGTTATAATTATAAAAGTCAAACAAAATACACCACCACTAATCACTTCTTCTTCTTTCCTTTACCCTTCTTATCTACGGCTTTTTTTGCCGCATCTGGATTTTCTGCAGCTTCTTTGGCTTTCTTGGCTTTGATACCAATCAATTTGGCTTCAAGTCTTGCCTGAAATTATATAACATTAAATTAGAAACATTTTCAATACTCTGAATCACAATTTAAAAGATATATTTATGTAGATATATCTTTAATGTTTTAAATTATGTAAAATAAATCAATGTTAAAAGAGACGTGGAAAACATTGAACTAGAGATACCACGGAGAGTAGTGGCAGAAAATAGAGATAGATGGAGAGAAATTTGTTTAGCGGTATGGTCTCAATGACCGAAAACCAAAAAAAAAAAAAAAATAAAAATAGATCAATGTAATAGATTCAATTTAAACATTTTGAATGTTACCCAGGACATTAACAAATAAAACCAATAATTAATTGTATAGCAATAATCTAAATTGTTGATATAGAATTTCTATATAGTTTTCCGGGAATTCGTTAGTTATGTATCTGTTTAAATATCAAATACATTGTTTTGTTATTTATAAGAATAATTAGAAGTTTTTCAAGTTAAGATAATTATATTTTGTTTTTAGAAAAGTAAGTACCTCCTACTCTTTTGGTTAGTTGATTATTGAAATTTATATTTTGGAATTTAAACATGATCACAGTTCATCTTCATAAAGGGGAAAATTAAAATAATTAGTATTCAGTATTTACTATTAATAGCTTATTTAGTTCATACCTAATATGAATAATAAAAAAACAACACACAAACAGTTCTAGAAAACTTGTAAGTTGCCTCTTTAAATTTTAGTAACCAATATAAAGGTAATTGATGTTTACCGTTCAACAAAAAAGTAACAAACTTAAAAAAATTAATGATTAACTCAATGAAAATACAACATCCCAAAGTAAGTTAATACTTCATATAAATTTAAAAAAAAAAAAAAAAAAACAAGAATTATAAAAGTGGTCCGTAAAATTATCAATCCAAATTATAACAATTTATGTCTATAAGATAGTCTTAAAGCACTTAAAAAATAAGTGATGAGTAATGACTAACCTATATGTAATTTAAATTTAAAACAAATTATTACAATTTAATTTTGTACAACTTGACTCAAGAACCACTCATGTGAGAAACCAAAATGGTTGAGAGTAGCTCCATTAAGGATTGTACATTTGATATTTTACTCAATTGATATAATGAATGTCAGTTTGCTCTTATTTACATTTTTGTAAGGTACAAAAATTTATTTTAGAAGAAACAAAATAATTGATAATTTTGCACACCTATGACTCGCACGTTTATATAGAAGCAAAATGTGGATTTTAAAAATGTGCGTAAATAATTGAGTTAAATAATATTATTTTTCTTACCTGGCAAATAGCATTGAAAGCATTGAATTTCTTCTCATCTTCAGTGATAGCTCGTGCTTCAGGTTCTTTGCTAACAGACTGTTGGATGGGTAATACGACTCCCTTAAATTGGGTAGCTGTCTTGCATTCTTCTTCCTGTACAATAACGACAAACATCAGTAATAACCCAATGTTAAAAATAAACAAAATGATTTAAATATACGCACAGTAGCTTCACCCTTCTTAATCTTGTTGGTCTTGCTCTTGAGTGGGAACAAAATCAATTTGGAACGGTACTCCTTCAAACGTTCAATGTTTACTTGCAACGATTCTACACTCTTGTTCCGGCGCCTAGGGTCTACAGCAATGCCAATGGTACGGGCATAGTGTTTATTTAAACCAGCACCCTAATAAATTGTCAGGACAAATGAGTTGATATACATAATTTAATACTATCAAATAAAATTACCTTCAGCTCTTGCAGAGTAAAACCACGTCCGGCACGGACTTTAGTGTGGTATCGCAAAGTTGGGCAATGCACAACCGGTCGCAAAGGCCCCGCAGATGGTTTAGGTGCCAACTGTTTGGCCTTCTTGATTCGGTTCTGGTGACGCCTGTATTTGCGAGCTGGTTGATTGAACCAGGTCTTAATGTAGCGTTGCCAATCTTTGTGAAAATGCCCATTTGGGATCATATTATTTCCACTCGGAGCCATTTTGATGACTTTTGTAGTTAACTACCTGTATCCTAAACAAATACAAAAAACCATTCATTCAAAATACAATTGCGGATCGCAACTAAAGGTACCCCCAGGGCAAGGTAGGGTGATAAAAAAAATAAAAATAAATAAGCAACTATGAGGGAGTCTAATATTTGTACGACGTGTTTAATTGAATACGTACAAGAAATATTGAGAAAGATCGATGAAATAATTTCTAGGATTCAAATGGATAAAATAAAATAATATGGCATGTACTCACCGAAACGAAGGGAATATATACGGTCCACAGGGAATGAACGAATAGAAAAGGAACGTTGTTTGTTTGGTAGTCGTAGTTGATAGGAGTTATCGGGTATTGGCTAACCTAAAAATGACGAGCTATGATCGTTTTATGTTGTTGGCACTGGTTTTCGTTATTTGCCGGCAAACGACATTTTTACACCGCTCTTGTGGTACCGTTGATAATTGGCCGCTCAGGAGGAAGTTAAAATCTGTTTTTTGTACAACAATATAAATAGCTTCTACCTATAACGTTTACGCGAACTTAATTGCCGAGAACCAATACTGAAGTTTCGTCCGACGAAGGCAGTTGAGTTGACGTACAAATTGAATTACTCGTTCAGACCAATATTTATAAGACACTATTATAGTAAGTACACACATGTTTGTTAATTTTAATTTGACCATTATATTACAATGTAAATGCCTTGGTAGGTTTACTATATAATTAAAATAAATTTTATCGGTTAAATTTTTTGTCGATTTATAACATACAAGTTGTAAACATTTAAATGTATATTAATTTATGCAATGTAATTTATTTATTCGTTTAGTGATTTAAGTAAAAATATTAATTCAAACAAATTTAAATCAAAGAATTTATTGCGGTAAAGAGTGAAATTATACATTTTCTTTGATTTTTAATTTACTATTGGCCAACTATCGTTCTTTTTTTATTTGCTATTACAGTTCAACAATTAAATAAAATATACACATGGGCATATAATATTATATAATGACTTATAAATAGCCTACTATCGTTTTATAATTTTAATAATTATTTTTAAAAACATAAGTATATAGGAACTATATGCCTAGCAGGTAAAAAATATGTAATGTTTTCAGTTTTGGTATTCATTTTTAAAACTGTGCCTATATAAATTTATCTATTTCAAAAATTAAATATTGAATTTTAATTGTATTTTTCAAATTTTTTTTTCCTAATCTCTTAGTATAATTTTGATTTATACCGTTTAGAATCTTTGTTCAACTGGAAGTGTTGATTGTACTTATTGTTCATTTATTTATCCCGAGAAATTTTAAAATTAAGATTAGATCAATAAATTTAAAAAAATGATATTCCAGTAATTTATACTTATATACAATACGTGTTACATAATTACATGTTATGAATTGTCATCGGTTCATCTTAGACCGGAACAAGATACATTGAATTTCCATTCCCAGATAATAAACTCTAAAATCTATATTATAGCAGGCTATTGTAAACTACAGTGAGGTATGTATAGGAGGGGTGGCCTGGTGGGCTGCAGCTACTCCCGAAATTACAGTCTTAACTGTTAAATATATAGTAGCCTCTAGATGCTAGATCATTATTGTTAATTTCTATATATTATATAGATTAAATAGATTCTAGATCCTAGATTAAAATTTAAAATATAAATGTTGTCAATAGGAACTTGGAAAATATCAAAATCTACATAATGAACACGAAAATTTCTTTTCCACCCATTGAATTTTGAAAATGTTAATAAACATATTATATAGGTACTGCTTATGAAATGTGCATACTACCTATACATAAAAATATATAATTCTTATTAGGTATTAAATATACGAAGACGTTACGCTCACGTGTAACACAAGTCATAACAAAAGTTGAACTTAACAGTTTTAATTTTGTGTGGTAGCCGTAACCTTTTAGAATGTAGTAGATTGGCCTCGAACTAAAACTAAGTTATTGTTATTAAACGTAAAGATAAGTAAGAATATTATTTGTGTTTTCGCGTAAGGTTGTACTATATTTTATTTTTTTAGTTATACTATACTATACTATACTTTACTTATATGAGTAAAAAAATATAAAAATTTAAAAATTCTTATAACTCACCTAAAAATTAAACCATCATAAAAAATGATTGTGTAAACCATAGATAGTGTTCTTATCATTAAGCTTGATAATAGGTCAATTCATTCAATTATTGAAGGTTACTACACAAAATTAAAATTGCCGAACCCAAATTTGCTATTTTGTATAATGATTAATGAGGCGTTTTTTTTTTGTTGCCCCTTGGTGTCAAATTCTTAAATATGGCCCTGGCTGAACCTACGTTTGAAAGAAGTAGACAATTTTATAAAATTAAGTTGCTATGTTGGTGTCCTCTTAACATGGCATAACAATATTGCATATCGCATTTATTGTCTCACTAACACAGTAACACATAATATATCAAAATATACGTTCAGTCGATTAAATTTTTTATTGTTAACTAAATATTAGAGTATTTACTCTATATTATATATTATAACATATTATAAAATTACCCATTTACCCATTATGTGCTTACCCATATTATCAAATGGAAAGAATATTGTCATTGTTTTCTTATTGCTTATTCCGATATTTTAAATGAGTTATGTTCGTATGTGTATTTTTAAATATTAATATTTTAGAAACTTTAATATCGAATCTAACGACACAAAATTAGAACTAAATAATGCAGTTTTAAAAAATAGTATACTTAATTAATGATGGTTGATATTTTTATGAATTTCTATGCGTTGGCAATATGGATGCGTCCTATTCGTACTTTTATTAGTACCTACTTTTTAGTTATTACAGCTTACAAGTATAAATTCGTATATTTGAAGTTCAGAACAAGATTTCCAATGAAATCTCCGTTTAGTTTATATTAACAATGTATAACATGTTTCCATATTACAATCGTATATAATATACTTTAGCTTATAATTTATAATTGATCAGTATATTAATTATCATACTTCTATAAACGCCCTAAAATATGACTTCATAGATTTATACCTATTTTAAGCTCTATAGATAATAATATGTAATTTTAATCGAAGGTTTTCTTCTTTAGAATTAAGATTTTAACAATTTATAAAATCTATAACACAATTTATTATCTATAATATATTTCTATAACGCCGGTAGTAAGTAGGTAGGTACTATTTTTATTTTGTTTCAATGAAATAATCTATAAAGGTAATATTATATTAGAAAAAAACATCTAGTTAAAAAAGGTAATAAATAATTTATTAAAATAATTTCGTTAAGTTTATGAAATACATAATAATAAATAAATGTTTTCAAGTTACTAACTGATTTCGAAAAAAATTCTATTTTATAAATCTAGATAAAAATAAATTCAACTTGAATAGCTCATTTAGGTTTTTCGTGTCTATATATTCTCTTATATTAAAATTGTGTACATCGTTAAAACCAATAATTTAGGTGTACCTATTACGTTATACTATGTTTTATTTTTTTGGATAAGCAGTACCTATACTTTGAAATACTAATACAATTTATAAATATAATCAGATGAACTGTGAACAGTAGATACCTATTAGTATACTAAGTAGTTAGTATATTAGTGGGTATATTACCAAAAGATTTACGTGGACTATGAACTTAAATAATAATAATTTCAGTATTCACAAATAGAAATTATCATTAAAAATAAAAAGTAAGCATATCATTAATACACATAACAATACCATTAAAATTCTCTTGTTTACAAATTATAATATAAAGTAATGGTATAATCTTTCACTCAAGAATAAAATAAATAGAGTATAAACGACGTCTATAGTAAATTTATAATTTAGTCATAAAGGACAATAATTTCAACCTACCTATATACTTTAAAGCTGTAGTATTTGTTTCAAAAATTAAAAACGTATTATTGTAATTATTTAATATTTAGTTATATATTATACTCTCCGCTAGATCTTTTTTTTAAATATAAAAATGTATTATTTCATTACAAGGTTACCAATAAGTTTTAACTTATTAATAATATTTTATTCAGGTGTTACATATGTAGGCTTACTTACACGGTTATACACGTAACATGTACATCGAATATCGAGCTTATCCCCTATTCGGGTTTAGGTGTATTTACAACTTTTATGGGGATGTGATTATGATTCATGTGACCTTAGATTTATTTAAGAGCAAGATATGGATAAAAAATATATTTATTTTATATTTTAAAATTAGCTCAGGTTAAAGTTTAATAATGTATTTACTGTTTTTAGTATGTTTAAATATTATTATTCATTATGCCATAGAAAAAGATATTCGCATTACACACCTTAGGTATCTTAATTTTTTTGAAAACCTTTTTAGGCCAATAAGAACCATTCAGGCTAGTTGACAATACTTAAGAAACTAAATCTATAGTCTATACACAGAACATTTGGCTCTATATAAAAAATAAAAAAAAGGGGTAAATCGCTACATTGTGTTGAACCAACGTCCAATATTATTATAACACTATTATTTTAATTATTATAGAACTTTTCAATTATATAAAATAACTCGGAAGCTTTACAAAAACACTATTTCATTAGTAACGTTTTTATTTGGCGTGATAATTGTATGGCTATTTGAACGATGTGTGCTTTGGTTTGATCTATTTGTTAATTTTTGAAATTTTAGACTTTTTCGTTTTATATTAATAAATAGTTTGTTTCTCAATCAAAAAGATTGAAAATTGAATAAATGGTTCCTTTTAAGTTTTCCTTTCAGTTAATTAAAAAATGTCAAAAATACATCGGGACAATTAGGCATTTGATGGTTAAATTTTAGCAAAATTGAATATTTGAATTAAGTTATTTTTTGGTAATAAAAAAAATAAAATAAATGTTTTTCGTAACATTTTGAAATATTTTAATGTAACTTACATTATTATTTTCTATAATTTAATACATAAGGAATTTTTTTAAATATATGACTAATTTTAAGTCTTTTATTTATCACGAAACTTTTCTCACAAATCTATGTTTTGTCGGTTTTGACTTTTATAAGTTAGATGGTATGTTTTTGGCACTAATTGTTGGTTAAGCCTATGCCAAATTAAGAAAATAATAATCATTACTAATAAAAATTAAATTATAAGATAAGTTAAATATCCTTTGAAATAGGTAGGTTCTGATCTATCGCTAGAGCCGGTACACGAAATATCCAATGACGACTTCTTTATTTTTTTCACTAAGGAATAATGTTTTTTTTTTTTAAGAGATGTAACAACATGATATATGCTTAATTAATATTCATATTAACATGATAATCTATTTACTTATCTATTAATAACTGTCAAAAATAATATTATAAACATTTAAAAAATAATTTGCAGTACAATGACGATTGAAAACAAATTGCTTAATTTGTGCATTGACGAGAGTCCACCAAGGAATGAACCATTAGTAGCCAAGTATATGAGGTAATTAATTTTTTTTTTAAATTTATTCGGTTTGAGTACCTATGTAATTTTAATAATTAATTTTTATAGGAGTTTTGCTTTTCCTGTACTATCGAAACTATCCCCATTTAACATATCCAAAACAGGTAGCTACTTATCAGCAAATAAGAATGTTATTTTACAAAAATATGGAGCAGTAAGTACTTAATTAAAAAATAATAATAATTGAATAGATATTATTTATAATTATAATTATATGAAGAAAAGTAATTAAAAATGTAACTGCAGTAGTTTTCACTTTATGTGCATGAATATTAATTCATATTGATATTTTATTTATTTACTTATTTTATTTCAAACACATTATACAATTTTTTATGGAGTTATAAGTACCTTTACAGTATACATAATTTAATTAGGTATATAATTGACGAATATATATATATATATATATTTTAAATATTATTCTCAAGAATTAAAATACCAAGTGTACACTGTATAGTATACAGATACATAGTTAATGTATTATGTACATTTAAGATAACATAGTGGTTTTAAATCGTGATTCTATTATAATTGTATTAATACTATATTTATGTTAAAATAACTTTAATAATGAATAACATGACATGTGATTATTATAAAACATGATTGACCACGTGATTTTAAATCGCGCTTTATAGAGTTTAAAGTGATATACATTTAAAGTATAACGTGATAAGTATAATGAAAATAAACATAATTATTATAAATATTTATAACTATATATATTAGTAAAAACATTTTAAACCTTGACCTGAATAGTAAATTATTGTTGTGATATAAAAAAAAATTAATTATTTAATATGACATACCCTCTATCAAACAGCTATAGGTATATAGAAGTTCTGCAGCAGGATGATAATTTATATTTTTTTTAATTATTTAAAAAAAATATTGATTGAAATAGTTATTGGGACGAAAATATTTTATTCTATATTAAAACAAACTTATTCCAGTTCACAAAACTAATTTGGAAAAAAGGCTTATGTTAGGTTTGAAAATTGTACACGTGGCATTTGATAAAAAGCACGTGTAATAGGTTTATGTATTATTAGTCAAAAAAAATATTGCTTATCTACATAAAAGTAAATATGTGCATGTTCTGTGTACATATTCGGCTACTGACTATTATGTACCTATATCATTTTTTCATACTTATACCACTTGTACAATAACATTTTTAAAACAGAATATTTTATTGTCCCAGCAGTCCACATTGAAATATCAATATGGGTGAGTAGGTACTTCTTTCAAGTTCAAATTACTATCGCCGTAAAGCATTAGTTTAAATTAAGTCAATTCTGTTAAGACAGAATTAGTATATTGTGTATTTTATGAGTAGATATATTTTTTATTTTTAACTCATGTATGAATATTATGAATGGCTACTAATACAACTTCTTTTTAAGCACCTACTTATTTTCTTTAACAATAATCGTGATCATCATACTTAAAAAATAAAACACAAGTATATACAAATTTAAAATAATTGTTATCCTTGAACAATAAGAATCACTACTAATTTTTTTTGTTCATTAAATCTAACTTATACTTTAGAATTTGTTTTTGTGATAAATTATAATCCGTATGTTGATGTAAATATATGTATTGTAGTGTTTTACTTTTGATTATATAGGTGCATTTCAAGATAAATTAAATTATAAATAGTCATAATAATATAATAATATATTTTATTTTATTTGGTCTTATAGTGTAAATTGGTATTATGCTTCAGGTTTTTTTTGTTTAGTGTTCATTAAGACACATTCAGTGCAGTGAACATTGTTACTTTGTGCAGTGCAAAAACAATTTCAAAAAGATATTTATTCCATATTAAAAAACATTAATTGCGTTAACCTTGAATAAAAACAAAATTATTTTTAGATACATTTTGAAAATGAATTATTGCGTTTTAGTTTTATCTAGCTCGCTGATCGATTATCTGGGTTGTGGACACTATTGTTATGAAAAATCGAAATATCATAACAACATGCTTTTCAAAATGTTTTTAATTGTTGATTAAAGTTTATATTCTTTTAAGTTTACTTCAATACTCTATGATTTACGGTAAATTGTTCATCCTTTATAGAAGTTTCTATTTTGGTAATTTCTTAATATTATATAATATATTGTAAAAACAATGATAACAGATAATTAGTTACTACATCTATCTTTCATTCTTTCACTTTTTAAGTTATTTCTTATTTGGTATATCAAAGGTAGAGTCCGGATTTATGTGTTTTTACATATCGTCACTGATTATATGTAGTCTTATGAAATAAATAAATGTACCTATATAATGTAGTAGATAGTAAATATTAATATAGCCGACACAATCCTACGCGGATAATAGTCCGTAAGTTTGGTCTGCGTAGACAAATAATTCCTTACTAGAATCCAAAAGTGGGAATAAGTTTGTGCAGTCAGAAAAAATCATTAAAAAACCCTATGACATGCTTAGTATATAACATGTAATTTTAGGAAGCTGAAAATGATATTGCATCAGTTTTGGAAAAATTGGATTCATTGATAGCAGATATTTTAAGTAATTCGCCATTTAGAGAATTGAATTCTGATAACATAGATGTTAAAATTTGGAATAAAGTTCTCGATGACTTTACGGATCAAGATGGAAATCGGCCAACTTGGGTGTTTACAAACTGGTTGTATTGTGAATGTTATATACATCGTCGTATATTTGAAGCGTTTGAAACTAGGTTAGTATTCGTCCTATTAGTAGTTTCATTCAATTCTTGTAGATATGTTTTCACTAAAATTATATTTTTACGTAATCATGAACTTATTTTATATATTTTAGTACATTCTTAAAAAACTATGATCCATTTTATGAACAAAAAATGAAGGCTTTATCGCATTGTGAAGAAGCTATGGATATTTTAGGAAAATTTCTAATCAAATATTTCAATAAAAATGATGTTCAGTTGAAAAATCTTCGTGAAGACTTGCCGAAAATCATCAAGTGTGCCTTGTGGGGAAATCGTTGTGATCTTTCACAAACTGGTGGTGATGCTATTGCACAAAATGAGAGCCCGTTAGATTTAGTTGAATCATTACAACCTCTTATGCTTGCTGACGAATCATCTAAAATAGTTGATTTTTTATTTACTTCACTCAACAATTCCAATGACAATAAAATTTTAGGTACATAATTTTATCATATTTTTATAAACTAACGGTTTGTATTAATACGATTCCTATAGATTTTTACGTAAATATATATCATCAAAATATGTTCCGCTTAAACGTATATTTTACGTGTGTGTTGACCAAATATTTTACTTGTTTTATGCAAATGATTTTCAGATATTATATTGGACAATGCAGGCTATGAACTTTTCACGGACTTATGTTTAGCTGATTATTTGATGACATATAAATTCGTAAACACTGTACGGTTCCATGGAAAAGCTATACCATGGTTTGTGTCTGATGTAACTAGTAAGGATTTCATTGCTACCATATATTTTGTAGCTAATACTTCCAGAAGTGAAACATTAAAGGAATTAGGCAAGCGATGGGAAGGCTATTTTAAATCTGGTATGTAAATATAATATAAAATAAATTTAATTATATAATATTAAATTAAATTCCATATTAAAACTATATAATATTTCGATAATTTCAAATAATAAAATCAAAAAATGACCAATTTTTAGTTAAAGAGATTAACACGTTAAGAATTTATTAAAAAATAAAAGTAGAATAACAAATATGCTGTTTTTATATTTCTATAGGTACCTTTAAATGCAGATTACATACTTTTAATTATTAAAATATAAAAATAAATTTTTATGATATGAAAACTAGGAATTTTTCTGATTTGAATATAGTGTAATGAACTATGGCTATTTAAATGTATAATATATTAAATTATAAAATATTAATGTATTAGTAATTTAATAAATTCATAATGGTAAAAAAATGTCTATGTTATTATACTTACAGGTCAATGGATATTTGAAAGTGAACAATTTTGGACATTGCCATTCAATTTTGATCAAATGAAATCATTAGATAATGAATTATATTCCAAACTTTCGAAGTCATTTTTAATCATATCCAAAGGAGATCTAAACTACAGGAAACTAGTCGGAGATATATATTGGGAGCCTACAGTACTTTTTACTCAAGCAGTGGGTAGTTTTAAGCCTTCAAAATTGCTAGCATTAAGAACCTTGAAATCGGATATCACTTGTGGCTTAGCAGAAGGTTTAGCAGAACGTATATCGAAAAATGATCCAGACTGGTTAAAAATTGGAAAATATGCTGTTATTCATGTAGATGGTCTTTAAAATGTAGTATTATATATATCGTAATTAGGAAACATATATTTTAAATTTAGATATATTACAAAATTATTGTTATAAACTATCAAGAATTAAAACATGTAATCAAAAAATATTTAATACTAATTGTTTTACTGATTACATATTGTTTGTTGAATTACACATACATACATATATACATTTATATTAGTTAGCTTAAGTTATTATTAGCTTATATAACAACTAATTAAATGCTAAATCATATTTATATCGATTATAGATAAGTAGGTAAATATAAATCGCAACTATTATTGATATTCTTCTATGTCTTAAATATATATTTCCAATTAAAGATGTACTATTTTACTCGTATCTATGTTTTAAAATGTATTAAATGTAGTCAATTTAAAAATTGTTTTTAATTTCATATTTATTTAATATTACAATTACATATGTTAGGTACATATAAAAATCTTAATTATTTAAAAAAATCATATGTCCAAGAATGAAACACGTAAACAATGATATTTAATAATGATATGTAAAATGTATGATCAGAGGTTATAAAATATATTCTTTTGTACCTAGTTGTATATAACAATTTGAAAACCCCATATAACTAATTATTATGGTTTACAACTTAGTCAGCTTGGATGTGCCAAAATAAAACCATCTCTAAGTATAGTTCGGTTGTGTATAGTGGCCTGGTGGATTTACACGCACCGTCGCCCGTTCGAATCCCGGTCATGGGCGGCATCGCTTTCCGGGCAGTTCATGCTTTCTAGGGAGAGAGGCCGCTGCCCCTCATCCGGGCATGTCAGAAACCTACGGGTGCCCAATTCCAAATTCTGCCAAAAACCACACACATGGACCAACAAACCTACCCAACCCAAAAACCTACAATACCCTTCCTACGCACAATGGTTATGTTTCCGCGGGTTAATTAATAATAATAAAAATAATAATAAAAAAAAGTATAGTTCGCCGATTTAGTTGTTATAATAATGATCAATATAATCAGGGTTTTGGAATAAACAGGATATAAAGATATTATTTTGGTTAAAAGGTTGAAAATTCTTTAGGTAATTCAAGGTTCTTTATAAGTTGTTCTTAAAGCAATTTCAAATTATCAAAAATACATACTATGCATACAATTTTTTGGCATTTGAATATCTAATTTTGATAAAATTGGTTATTTTAAATGGAAAATAAAGATATTTTTAAATACTATCTAAGTGCATAATGAACTTTTCAGAATATTTTGACTAATTTTAAGTTATTAATATTATATACCCATTCACGAGGTTCGACTTCAATTTTTTGTTTATTCGAACAATAAACACAACCATTACTACCTACTCATTGTGATGAGGTAATTTCGTACTTGATTTTGGTTATTGATAATGTTATTAAGTTCTAAGTAAACACAACGAATACCACGAATATAAAACAGCTTGTGTATTTCATTTCATCGGATACAATTTTAAAATTTTGGTCAGAATATGAGTTTTTCGTATTCGTCATGTTAAAGTTTAACATATTATTTAATTTGTTAATTGAGGAAAAAGTTAAAAACTAAATAATACACATATTATTATCAAATTATTCTGCAGTCCGAGTAAATGTTATCTATATGGCTTGACAACTAGCTAAAAGCTGATCAAGAAACCTTTAAACATAAATAATTATTATTAATCACTTTACTGTCAGATAAATATAGGCATGCATATATACTTGGATTTATTATAAAAAACTGATTGTGGTTAGGTTACTTATATCTATATTCCGCACACGAGGAATTTATGAAAAGTAGTTAACGAGACATGATATTAATATATATCTGAATAAAGAAATGCTGTGATTTGCTAATAGATCGTAGTATGTAGTCAGTGGAAAAGATTAACAAATTCTATGATGACCATAGAAATAATTTATGTCTACAGCGATTTTTAGGAAAAGTGACCCTCGACAGTGGCGTGTCTGGTGGACGTTTTGTTGCAGGGGCTCTAAAAATGATAGCGTTAGTTCACATGTTGCAGTTTTGTAGAACTACCAACTTTATACTTAAAAAATGTTAAGAACCATCATCGTATTTCAGAAATAGCGTACCAGCTACGCCACTGAAAACGACTGTACCTAAATACAAAAAATTCCTTGAATAAAATGTTCAAGAAAATATTATATCCATGCATGAAAATAGATTTTGTAGAACATAAAACTATTGATTTAAATTTTTTTTTAATAAAACTTAAATAAAAGCTAATTTTAATGAGCTTTCAAAATACCCATCTAACTACTTAACAATTAGTTTACTAAATTGTTGTCCATTTATTTTACCTTTTTTTTTTCATTGAACATTTTTGTTTTTGGTCACTTGGATATATTTCCTGTGATCAGTTTTCACTGTTTTCAGTTTTCATCTATGGACATTAATATCTTAACTCTTTACTTCATACTCATAAGAATGAGTGGTATAGTAGTGATCATCCGACTATAATTCAAAATGCTATGATATGAAAACTCTTTGATTATTAATTATTTTAAGAATTCCTAACATTGATGTGATTCTGATTAAAACAATTTCAAAAACTTACTTCTGTATCCCTAAGTTTAAATGATTTATGTCAAGAAAACTTTAAATAATAATAATAATAACTATTTTAGTTATATTATCATATTATATTTAATAGTGTTAATACCATGATTTAATCTTAATACTATAATATTTGCATGTAATTATGAATTCAATAAATTATTGGCTATCTATTCGTTTAATTTTAATTCATTTTTTAATAAGTATATGAACTATGAAAGTAATTATTGATTATTAATCATTGCGATTAGTACCTATATGATATTATAAATATAAAGCATAAAACATTGCGTTGTTGCTATCTATGACCTTTGTTTTTTTTTGTTTTTCTTTAAAAAAATACAACATTTATAACTTTGTAAATATTTTAAAAATATTATCATATAGCTATGGATAAATTAAACATTAATTGAGCTAATGTGATATCATAATATGCAGTTCAGGTTTAATGATACACTCATAACATGTGTAGGCGCAAAGATATGTGGACATTGGACATTTTATACAGGTGCAAAGTGCATAAGAGTGATTTTTATATATACAGTTAGTGTTGGATTTATGAGTCAATTAAAAGTATTTTGTTTTCAAATGTATGTCATCATTTTAATTCATTTAGAATTAACTTATCATATTAAATTCATTATAGAGCTATTTTTGTTAATGTTGTGTAGTATGGTGCACATAACACATATAATTTCATAGTTAAATTTTTAAGATAGGTACCAGGTTCCTACTAAGGAAAAATGTGAATTACCTGATTATCAAGTGATATTATTTTTTTTAAGTATGTAAGTGTATTGAATTTTAATATTTAAAATTAATATTTTCATTTTTTTATTTTTATACTATCCTAAAAAATGCAATAAACCGTATTTAATTTCAATAAAATGCGTTAGTTTAGAATCAAAATATTGATCAAATAATAATTACCGTTCTGAATTAAATACTTATGCTTTATCTCATAAACTAATAGGTATATAGGTACGTAATATGTATTTCAAGAGTTTAATTATTTTTTTCTATTATGTTGGCCTCACAAATTGTGAGTCACAATTATTAATATTGGCTCATCTAACTAACAATATATTGTGATTCGTGTTTATTATGGAACATAAGTAGTTGTTGTAATATTTTAGATTTCTGATGTTTGGGTTAGTATATTTAATATTATTTATAATATATCAAGACAAATAAATGCGAAAATCGTTCGAAACACAAATGTTCTAAAACTTTTATTGGGCGTCAGTAAGACAAAACACCGCAATTAAAATAGGTGGAATACGACCCATGTACCCATCGTTATTGATATATATTACCTGTATAATATACACGTTTGCTATTATAAATAATGATTACATTTATGTTATCACTAATGTATAATAATATAATTAATATTTTATCGACAATGGTGTCCATAATATTACATTAGATAATCCTTGGTTTATCTAAATTTCTTCGCGAACCATCTAGAACAATCTAAGGGAACTCCTACACATAATTATGATTTATACCTACATGGTATTATTATATTATTTATACAGAGTGAATAGAATACATTATGTATATACGTTACCGAAAAAAACGTAAATTAAGGAATTAATGTTAATGACTAGTTAATAACGATATTTCCGATCAAATTTGAAATTAGACAGTACACGATATTTACTAGGAAATAACATTAATGTCCATTGTTTTTTAGTAATGGTGCTTACAGAATAATATTTTCTAGGCAATTTTCAGACATAATTCATAGAAATGTTAAATCAGCTATTTGTTTATTGAATTAGAAATGGCCTTGCGATGTAAAATCGATTTATTGATTAATGTAGGTATATAATCAGTAATTATAATAATGTATTTTTCGTCTTTAATAAGTTTATGGTCCTACATTAGGTACCTATTAAGTAAAAGATGTATATCGAATACCTATATAACTGTTGTCTATATTGTTAGTATACAATATAAATCACGATAACTTGTTTGTTATGAATGTTATGATAATTAATTAAATAATAATATTTGTATTTACTTACGCCTATTAGCAAATTGCATAACATGTATCTAGTACTTACTAACTTCGAAATGCACAGCACATCAAATTGTGAAAACAAATTATTTAATTTATGTGCCTGACTAATATTATCTATAATTTATTTAATATTACATTTCTGGACCAATTTAAATATTTCGCTGTACTCAACATATTGTTATCAACATTGACTATCAATATTAGACATTAAGGTGATCTCCTAGTCATATCAGTAAATGTGTTAGCAAAATATTAGATTTTTACAACATTGACTATGCTATCAGTTAATACCTATGTATTGATGATATCATCTACTTATGTTAGGAGTTCATGACAAGGCTGGATTGGACAAATTCGTGGAGTCAAAACAAAATATATACAAGGGATGATTTCCCATGCAACATCACCCCTCCCACCACCATTTATCCTTTAATCGTGAATTTATTCAAATTCTGGTTTTTTAAATTTTTATGATACATTCAAGATAATATTTTCAAATTCTTAATTTTTTTTGTAGATACTAATTTTAAGGGGTGTCCTACTATGGCCATACAAACTTCAATTTTTTCAAATGAGATAAGACTATTTTTTTCTGTAAATTATTCAGTGAATAATTTTACTGAACATTTTGATCTACTTAATTAAAAATTCAAATGATAAGTTAATCAGTTATTAAAATATTTCTGCTACGATTAATAGTCCTTAAAAATTGTTTTACAAAAGTATAAAGAAGCTATAATATTGGATCTAGTATTTACTATACTTGGATTATTTTTACAAAATAAAAATGTTAATAATAAATATTTATCGCAAAAAAATTTCAAAACACCATACATCTCATATCTTCTAAAGAAAAATTTTGAAGAAAAATAGTAGTTCTAGTCATCCTGTATATTTAATTTTTTTGTAAGTATCTAAGTAATTTATGTAGGTAAGCATATATATTTTAAACGTAATATTGGCCGGTAATGCAATATAACATTGCTCAATATTAATTAATCACCACAAAATCATAGTCCTGCGTTACAGTGTTGATAATATTTACGGAATATAACGATATTTTTCTTCCAAAATCAAAATGTGAGTACATTGTATGAAAAAAATCCATGGAAGTTACATTGCAGTAGGGTAGCCGAGGATGAATGTTTATTGAATGCTCATTAATTTGTTCAATGCTTTGTTTTATTTCCAATGTCTTATTTGCTATAGTAGTATAATACTATAACGTGTAAGCAAAAATAGTACAGCCATCTGGGTGGTTCCACTTTCCTCCAAAAACGAGATACCGTTTTTCTCCACTGTCCATTTTCCTCCACATTATTTTCAACTAAAATTATGACTATTTTCCTCCTGCAATGTTTTAGCCAGAGTTGTAGTACTAAGTTCCGTATTATAAATATAGATTAAGACTAGTATTACAGTTTGCGCTTATTGGTTGATGATTAGTGATTAGTGATTACATTCTGATATCGACTATCTATATCAGCTATTGAAAAATGCTAGTCCAAGTAATTACAAAAAGTAAAATCTGCTTTAGGCGTCGGTTGCGACGCGCATCATGGCCGATCGAATTCCGGTCATGGGTGGCATCGCTTTTTGGGCAGTTCATGCAGTCTGGAGAGAGAGATCACTCGGACATGGCAGAATCTTACGGGTGCCCAATATAAAATTCTGCCACATACGTGTACCAACAAACTTGCCAAACCCAAAAACCCAAAAACCTACAGTACCCTCCCAACATCCAATGGCTTATGGTGCCGTGGGATGATTAATAATAAAAAATAAAAAAAATAATCATTCATATTATATATAATTTTTCTTTTATTTAAACAAGTCATTTGTTGCTGAATTGTTCTATAATTATAAAAAAGTATAATATTATAATTTATTTATTTATCATTTTTTTTTTTTTTTTGTTGCTATGTACCTATATATTGTATAAATTATTTATACTGACTATTTTATTATTTTATTTATTATTTATTGGAAGAAAATAGTCAAGAATTATTTTTATTTTTTTAGAGGAAAATGAACAGCGGAGGAAAACGGCATCTCGTTTTTGGAGGAAAATGGCTAAGGCTAGAATCTAGATTCACATAATAATGATAGCTGACAGGCCAATATGTAATAGTGTAATAGTTCAAGTCGTGACAAACTGATAATCTTGGAACTACTTATTTTCTAAACATTTTCCATAGTATTTTCTATGTTCTATCAACAGATTAAAAGGGATACACGCGATAAGTTTTTTATTTATAAAATGTAGACATGGATGCAGAGCACATAATATTATATAGAGGCGGAGAGTAATAATTTTGGTACCATAATACGATATACTTATAAACATTCACTATAAGTATAATATTCATAATTAATGAGTATCCAATGAATTTTATCATAATTGCGCCAAGGTCTGAAGTTTTTTCACCACTGATGTTAGCCTTAGTTTGATTTTCAATTAGCTTAATAATGTATCTATATAAAATATTTTTTTTTCAAGTATTTTTCGGTGTTAAAATCATTATAAAATAAAATTCAAAACATATACAGTTGTAACGAGTAAATATTTTGAGAAATACATTTTATAAACACTAGAGGTACTTATGTAATGTAAACTAATGGTTAATTATATATTATATTACACGTTACAAGCATGATGTGGATCGAATTTTATCAATATCACAAATTTAATTTTAATAAAAAAAACACACATGTATTTTTTACTGGCCTATTAATTATATAAAAATATATATAACGTTAAAATTGTCATGGAATACTAAAATGTATAATAGTTGTATTGATACAAAGTATTATCTATTTCAAAAAATTTATTTCAAATAAATGAATATTAGAATACAATACTAATGGAGAACGCGCCAAATATTGACCATATTGATGGTAAATTATTGATTAATTCTATCTCATAATTTCGTATTTATTTAAAATATGTTTTTCTTCAAATATTTTATAATTTTGCTATAGATTAAGTGCGTTTAATATAATAATAATTAACATTTGATTTGTTTAACTTTAATATATTGTATTTTAAAATATTTTTTCTAGTGAACACTGTGACCGAAGAAGTAACTAAAATATTTGGAAAAAATGGTAAAAACAAATTGAAAACATTAGTGCAGAATGAAAAAGTTTATTTAAAGTAAAGTGTAAAAATCAATTTTATCATATGTCTTGTCTCAACTGTGATAGAGAATTTTTATTATAATTATTAGCATTGATAAGTTGAAAGAAGATATGGAAATATTAGCTGAAAAATCAGCATTTGTCGAACTGTTAACTGCAGAAAAAACGTATTTTGAAAACGTCGAATCTTTTAATTCGAACCAACAGAGCGGACACATGATGTTGACGGGATTCAATACAATGTATTCAAGAAGTTATATGGCGACTGTGAAATCGGTCCACAGCGTTAATAATGACGATAAAGTTTATCAATACGAAGTACAACTTAATTCTAATGGGCCGATGCGTATTGGATGGGCCACTCAGAAGTGTACGTTTACCGATGAACAGGGAGTAGGTATTTAACATAATATTTCGATGACAAAAAATACAGTCTATATTAAACGACAGTGCTAAGCTAAATCTGTTATCGATGATAATTTCTTATAATATAATATCTATAATGTCTATGTCTTACACGTTATTCTAGGAGAAACGGAAAATTCATATGGTTTCGATGGTTATCGTTTAGAGAAGTTGAGTATGTCCAATGCGACGACGTACGGTCGAAAATGGAGGGTTGGTAATATAATCGGTTGCACTATTGACTTGACACACAAATTTATGGAATTTTTCAAGTATTAATATTGAAATTTTATTATGGTATACTTAAGTTTAATAGTAGGTATAGCTGCGGGATAGTTTAATTAAATAGGTGTTCAATTAATAATTATAACAAATAGGTATACAATACAAGTGGTCTATTCTTCTCTCCTTTGTTTTTTTACGATATTTTAATTTTTAAGTGAATTATGAGTAGAGCTCAGAAGTGTTAGGCATTTCATATTAATATTTTGTTATCGATTTATAACATACCAATCTTAGCTATATAATGGTGAGCTATAAATTTAAAATTGAAAACGCATATTTTGTATGTTTCGTTAATTTTAAGGAAAACATTTATGACTCTTGATTTCCATACGCATATAATTATCCATATTTTATATATTCTAAAGAATTGATTTTATTCTTTTTTAAACTATGTAATTTAATTATGATATCGAATATTAAACTCAATATTATTTATTGTAGATTGTAGTATTTATTATTATTGTCGCAGTCGACTATTAATTTAACGGCAACGGCGCGATGTGCATTTAATCTCTATCGTGCTAATATATTTATGTGATAATTAAGTAGGTATCAATTCAAATATATTTTGTAAACAATTTTTTCTGTTGAATAAAATTACAAAATGTAAAAAGTTTCCGTTATATTTGAAATATGATATATATTTCTATATGTTATATTTTTTTTAGGGAGAATTAAGTACAGAATAAAATGGTTTTTTTTTTGATTTTGATGAATATTTAATAAATTTGTTTGTATAATTGATTTTTTTCACGCATAATTTTCCTTTTTATGCTCTTATACTTCCAAGCCTTAGTTTTGAATATATAAAATACTAATATTTTAAAATGCTTATATATAATTCATTTAAAAATTAAAATATCGTATGTTCTTATGTTTAAGTTTATTTAACTATATTTAAGCTAACATTTCAAAATTATAACTGCAGGACGTAGATTTTGGTTAGACTACGGAGATTACATAATATGGGGTACAACGTTTTCTAGGGACAAAAAAAAATTATAGGTGATTTCTGCATTTAAGATTTTTTTTTTAATCAAATAAAAATAAAAATCGTACTTGAGGTAGAAGTTTAAAAATAAAAAATAAATTAAATGTTGACGTAGTTCATGTTAAAAATTGTTGTATAAATAATGGCCGGACTAGATTTGTAACAATGCTAATAATATTTATACTCAGTATACAGCCACACAGGTTTATTCATATTTTAATAATGATGTATTTATTCAAACCATAATTTTCTGAATTTTTAAGTATATGTCTTTGAGTAAATAAAAAAATATTTTTTTTTTTATAATTTATAGTTTACTACCTATTTTAATATATTGAAACTTTACTGAACTTCTATAGCAGAATAATCTAAGAATATGAAATTATATGGTCTTCATATAAGAACGATTAAGTCATCAGTTTTTACGATATTATAGTTGTTATTATAGAATATTTTTTGAATTACAATATTAATTGTAAATTGCTCAAAAATGTAAATGTCATAAAAAAATCAAGGTTCATACGTGAATAATACTTTTACCTTTAAGTCTTATAATAACTCAAAACATTATTATATTAAAGCTAACAACATAAAATTGGTTCCGATGAACTCAAATTTATTATAAGTCGTACATTCGTCACTCGTACGTTTATAAAACGGATACAGATTGATTCATTTGATATATTTTTGGTTAAATTTTTTAACCTCGTAACTAGTTTAACTTAAATTTAATAAACCAATATCTGTACATTGAATTTAAAAAAAAAAAATAATATTCGTAACATTTTGGCCACAAATGAGAGCCTTTGTATTGTGTGTTTTGTCTTTTATTTGTGGTATTTAAAAAACACAGTATTGTAGTCACCATTCATGTATTTTTTAGTAATGGTCAATCACTTGGTGTAATATCCGAGGAGTTATTAAATGGAGATGACTTGACATATTTTCCTGCATTAACTCTTTCCGAAGAAGAAAATGTGGTTGTTAATTTGGGTGAAAGACCATTTAAATTTCCAGTGTTAAGAGCTAAACCTATAATCGATAGTCCGACAGTACTAATTAACTATTTCAGACGACTTGAGAAAAATATGATCGCTTTAATCGAAAGCCAAATCAGTCTAAATAAAATAAATGTGAGTTCTATACTTCCATATGATTAAAAATATTGTTTTAAAAACTCTAATGATTAGATATTTTTAGACGAAAAATAGTCTGAAACACTACGATAAAATAAAAATTAATAATGTAATAAAAAATATACTGTTTCGTCAATTTGAACACTTATTGAAGAACCAATTTATAGTAGAGAGCTGCTTCATATTATTCTTAAGTAGTTTGAACAAAAAAAATCCTCAAAAGCTAAAAGTTTTTCTTGAACTGATGTGGGAAATCGTACCTGTAAGTTGCTTATTTTTAATTTGGTATATTACGATGTATAAGAATTTAATATTTTGTTAATAATTATGCTTACACGTCATAATATTACGCATTTACACAAAATACAAATAATTGTATTATAGTTGATAATTTGTAAATTTGAAATATTTAATTGTCATTACTTCATTAGGTGTATACTGTATTAGTTTGTGAATTTGTGGTGTGTATAATATAACAAATTCTATAAAATATTAATGTGTTTATAAAATATTAATCTTCTAATAAAATGACGTGTTTATTAATTTATTTTAGTATATGGTTAAAGCCTTAAAGCCTAAAAGCTTAACTAATTAAAATGTACAGTAATCATAAAGTTTTCCCATTGCCTAGAAATATAAAATGGTTTCCATCATGAATTATTTAATATTTTGTCTGCTTTGTGAATTTAAATGTACGTGGAGGAATAAATTTGACGTATCACATCAAACAATGGTTCTCAAACTTTTAACTGCAATTTGTCAAGAAACCAACACTAGAAAAGAGGCAATTGTAAATATTTTTTTCGACAAGATTAAGTACGTACTTATTTTAAATTAAATAATATTATATTTTTTCACACTTCAAAAGTTGCGTGACTCTAAACAAAAACTAAATTAACCACCACATACTTAATTATTTTATAAAATATTGTGTTTCTCGTTTCTCTAATATAGGTAATATTATACAATGTTATGCATAAGTGTTTGTTAATTATTGTACAAAATAACCTTGGAAAATAGTTTAATTTTACATGAGTATATAATATATAATATAGTATTATATAACAGATTATATAAGTACATTGTATCGTCTTTGGTATTTGATTTAGGTATTAATTATAGTTAGCATATTGTGACTGATACTAATATCACCAGCTATTTAATTTATTTTTAGCACGATTTTAGATCTATCAACATCAAATACTGTTAATAAAGTGTAGAGAAATTTTTATTATTAAGATCAGTGTCATGGTTTTTTCCGTATTATTAACAATTTAAATACAAACATTTTTATTTTGAAACAAATAGACCATACTACGAAGAAATAAAAATATAATTAAATAAAACAACAAATATTTAAAACTCAAATTTCAATAATTCAATGTTAAGACCAATTCCACTAAATTCCACTACATCATAAGTGTTCTCATTGTAATCACCCAGAGTTGAAGAAAACATAACAAAATATCTGGTTTCTAGTGATTGCTAATGATTGCGAATAAATTGGATGCATATTATTTAAATTTGCAATTATTGTAATAATTCATGGGTTTACTCGAGTTATTAATAATGAACAATTAAAAAGTTAACTGCAGTACTACTTTAAGGATTCGTTTTCTTATTATAATATATTAAATAAACGATTAATACCAAACAATAAAATTACTAGTTATTACTTATTATGTAATACTGGTGTAGTAAATGTATAATTTCCATTATATTTATATTGTTATAAGGTAGCGAGACAATATTAATATTATAATGTAACAAAGATTGATCCAATTTTTTTTTTAAATCACAAATATTATTTGTGACCTTTTTTGTATTTTTATTAGATTATGCTAGTTAAAACTTTATAACCAATGTTAGATTTTATGCATTTATACACTAATAGATATATTTATAATTATAACGATCTCTGTTTATTTAAAATTATTCTCATAAAAGACGTACCTACCTACTAGTTGTACGCTACATTGCATGCATTTGAAAAATCTGGACAAAGGCTATTTATTATTATCGAGCAATGTCCATTTTATTAGAATACAATATAACTATACAATATTATAGGCATTAGATACATGGAAGTATTAATGTATTATAATCTTTCAGCAAATAATATTATTCTCACGATGCATAATATAGTAATAATTGTATACAATAAGCATTAAAATAATAATAGTTCATTTTATAGATTTGCTCACTTCTTGCATATTATATCTCCGTCCGATGAAATGCTCCAACAAATGATACCACGTGTATATTGGAGTATAGAAGATGTAGATTCGACAGAAGATATGAAAAAGAAGTTGGTCAAAAATTTCCCTCAAGATTTTAAGAAATGCAAATCGTCTTACAACGAAGCGAGTGAAAAAATCAAAAAAATAATGAATCGTAATATAAATATTATTATATTCATATGCCATCTTTTAAAGATTTAAATATTATTTTAATTATATAGAATTAAAAAAACTACAAATAATATTTCTTAAGACCTTACTAAACGACAACGATCAAACTGACACAGTGGTGAGCTCCAGAGTTTTATTTAGTAGACGATTTCAAAGTTTTACCCAAGAAAATATGATTTATTGGAGGGTAAATATTATTAATTTTTATATTATCGTAGATATTATGACATTTTTTTCTCTAAATTTTATTAAATTTATTAGATTTAGTACCTATTATATATTATTTATTTATCTTCATAATCCAAACTAATTTCTTATAATTATTATGATTAAAACTAATATTAATATTAAATGAAAAGTAATATACGGAAAGGGCGTGTATTCTTAATGGAATTAAAATTAACTACAATATTTAGTAACTAAGTGTAATAAATTATTTATAACTGAAATTTAGATTACAATTTTTTGCGCCGTGGGGTCACTATAAACTCCAAAGCAGGGACTTAACACTATTAATATTATCTTCCAATTGGTTAATTCAATATTGATTAATATAATAGGTATTACATATCAAATAGTTAACTTCAGTTGTAATTTTTTTCATTTAGCTATTATAAAATTCTTCTGAAAGCGTTCGTGTCATTATGAAATTAATCTATACAGACATTTTAGAAAAATAATTTTGAATATTATTGATATTTTGGTGATAATATTATAAATTATGTTTATCATATGATAATAAATAAAAATATTTGCATCCATACGTTATAAATTATAATGTATGATTTAAAATATTGTGATATTAGTGTTAAATTTCCTTATATTATTGTCTAGAATGATCCTATTTTAAAATTACCGGGTCCGGTATTATTGAGTACATTCTTTCGTATGTCATTTCTACTACGTGAACTATGGACTGAAGAACTAACAGCCGAAGAAAACTTAAGAATACACCCAAATATATTTTATTTGGAAAATTACAATTTTTTTGGAATTGAACGAATTGGAGGCACATTTTTCTATTTGAAAAACACATATAATGAAAATATAAAATCGAAACTAGGACCTCCGTTCGACAGTCGAAATGAGGATGATATCGAAAGTAATATTCTTATGAGTGATGTATTTAATCATGGTAACAGCCCTGTGTGCATTAATGTGATTTTGATATCCCAGCGATTGTATTTATAAGTCTCAAATGTGACATCACATAACTACTACTATATGATTTCCAATAGATGTTATGAACAAAAGTGTTTAAAAGTATGTTCTCTAAGATTTCACAAAGTGATTTCTATGCGATTTAATTTTGTAATAACAAATAGAAATAAGTATTCGATTACTATGTGAGTTTTTGTATGCGATTTCGTATAGATTTATAAATTAGCAATAATGCAATTGCCAAATGCGACCAGAATTATGGTAGCATAAATACTATACGTTCTGTATATTTTTTGATTCTTATTCAATTTTAGTTGAATATAAATAATTTTTTATTCTGTTTATTAATACGCATAGATGTTGAGTTGTAAAATTGAAATCAAACATTGAAACATGTATAAAAATAAATTTTAGTACGTTACATAGAATTGTGATTAAACCAATATTAGATGGTGAGGCTGGGTAATATCCAATGCCCCCCCCCCCCCAAAAAAAAAAAATGATGTGTGTTTTTATTTTTTTTGTGTGTCTGTCATCACGTTTTGGGACAGTAAAAGTGCTTCGATTTTTGACTTATTCAGTACCTCGTTCGATCAGAAAGTGAATTTAGTTGGTACTTTGGGGGGTCAAAAGTAAAAAATTCTTAATACTTTTCTAAATAATCGAGAAAAACAAACTAAAAATTAAGGGAAAAACGGGAAATTTTACGCACACTCATTTTTCGACAAAATCGATTTTGGTTTTTGATGTAACATTAAAACAAATCATCATAGATACATGGAATTTTCACCCAATTTTTATATAAGTATATTCTATCCACCATGCAATTTTTAAATATTTTCGACTTAAGTTGAACTATTCATAGGTATTTGCAATTTTCGATCATTATTAGTTTTTTTTTAAAATTAATATCGATAAAAATTTATTTGTTAGGCAGAAAAGCTTTAAAATTTAATACAAGGCTCTTAACATATTGTTACAATAGCAGTTGAAAAATAAAATAAATTCAAAGTCACAATTTTTTTTTATAAGCATTCAAAGTTTGAATTTTGACAAAATACGTAAAAATCACGAAAATTCGTAAATTATTTTATGCTAGAAATTCATAAAAAAATTTCCTTTTATATTTAAGATTTGAAAATTTAATACAAAGTTCCTAACATATTTTTACAATAGCAGTTGAAAAATGAAAGACATACATAGTCATAATTTTTTTTTACAATCATTCAAAATTAAATTTTGACAACATACGTAAAAATTTCGAAAATTCGCAAATAATTTTAAGCTAGAAATTCATAAAAAAAATTTTATTTTAAATCTAAGATTTGAAAATTTTTAATAATCTATCATATATCCTAGACAGATAAACCGTCTGCGCTCAGAATCGTTTTTCGTATACAATGATATAATAACATTGGATTCAAATTTAATTCCAGCCATTACAGTAACCCACTTGTAACCTACTGTACAGCAGAGCGACATTCACTTTCCAGCTTTTTTATAATTAATTTGAAAAAAAAAATGTTTGGGTCATTGAATTTAATAAATGATTCTGAGTAGCAGCTCTATACACTTAATAGTAATATTGGATTAGTTTTTTTTCTTACATTTTTTGTTTCTTCATAAAATTGTAATCTTTGAATCTAGTAGGTTTTTTTTTATTTGATTAGTTTATCCATGTTTATTTTACGGGGAAAGGTTTATAAAATTACTCTTCCCTGCAGAATTTATTTAATTAATACTTTTTGTTTCATCTATCATAAGCATAATGATAATATTATTGTCACTCTGCACTTATATACTCGTACTTAGGCTACTTTTAGCACATTTCGCTTAAAATGGTATAGATTTATATTTTATAGTAAATTATATACTCTATATAAAAAAAAAAAAAAAAAATTAAGAAAATAAAAAGGCCTTGGTTCCATTAGTGTTTTATACTTAAATACTGTTCAGTTTATCACATTTAACCATTTAAAATGTATAACACTATGAAACTTACGTGTTTCTCTTCCGTTATTTTTTTTTACCTTAATTCTGATATTTTAGATGAAACACGATGGTTTCTGTTAAAATTAATTTTTTTTTTATTGATCGTATTATCACGTCAAAATAATATAGTCTAGTTTGTTAATATTTTCATATTTATTTTTTTGCAATTTAATGCTTGGATACTTCGACGTTAATTTTAATGTTTTTATCTAAATTCGCATTGGATAAAAACATGCTTCTTACCCTTTTCCGTGATTTATATTTTTTACTGTAATTCTGAACTTGACACATTAAGGTTTTAGTTGTTTCTTTGTGTAGTTTGAATTTAAATTTCTAATGAAGTGTGGGTATCGAAACAGATACTGTACCCCCAAACGGAATGAAAACTGAGTTGTTTGATTTTCGCTCTTCGCTTGGTGTTAAAAATAGGTAAGACATAAGCCGAAAATTTAACATCAAAAATTTAAAATGTATGCAGCGTGTATGGTTCTTAGGGAAACAAAATAGAACATCAACGTTGTTCACGGGGAAATAAAGCCGCAGTGCCCGGCCTGCTAAAATAATATTTAATAATTTAATTAAATATTAACAAGTGTTTGAATAATTTTTGCAACACTTATCAATATTGTAATGGTGCCTACTTAAATATTTAGTGTTATTTTTATGTGCAGTTTATACTGCTGAATTTGAAAAATGTAATTTGATGTATCATTTTTCACTCCTGTATTTAATTATATTATAAAAATCAAACAGAAATATTATTCGTATGTTTTAGGTTTATTTGAAAAAATAACTCCCCGATATTAGATTCTGAACGAAGTGATGAATGTATTGATTTTACAATGATGTGTGTTTTTTTTTTTTTATGTTTTTTTTTTTTGTGTCTGTGTACAGCATAACTAGTCGAAATAATGCTTCGATTTCAAACTTTGAGAGTGGTTTCCGATGTAAAATTAAAGATCCTTGGTGCATTATAGAGGTGTCAAAAGTAAACATTTTCCAACAGTTTTCAAAAAAATCGAGAAAAACAAAAAAAAAATGACAGAAAAACGGAAAATTTTACGCAAACCCAGTTTTCGACCAAATCGATATTTTTATATGGTTGTAATTCAAAAACTAATCACTGTAAATACTTGAAATTTTCACCAAATGTTAATGTTATTGATATCTATATACAGTTTAATTTTCAAAAATTTTCGACTATTTTTGAGTTATTTATAGACCACTGAAATTTTCGATTTTTTTTTGAAGTGTCGGTAAAAAAATGTTGGACGACCAAAAAAACTTGAAAAATGAATACACGGTTCCTTATAAGTTGTTCTTATTGTAGCTAAAAAAAATTAAATATCGTAAGTCACAATTTTTTTTAATAAGCGTTTACAGTTCAAAATTTTACGAAATCTGTCGAAAACGCGAAAATTTGCAAGTAATTTTGAAGTTGAAAAATCATAAAATTTTTTTCATTTATAACTAAGGATTAAAAATATAAAACTAAGTTTTCCTTCAAGTAGCTATAGAGAAAACTCGAAGCGTCATTATAGGAAAAATTTTAAGTGCGTTTGAATTTTAAATTTTTACGAAACAGCGTAACGATAACGATTTATCCTCAAACGATTTTAAATGTTTGTTATTATTCAAAAAGTATAAGTCGTAGATACTTGAAAATTTTATCAGTTATTTAGATTGGCATTTTCTTTACATGATTTAATTTTCAAAATATTTTGACTTTTTTTGAGATATTTATAGACGACTGAAATTTTCAATTTGTCTGAAAATTTTTTTTTGAAGTGTCGATAAAATTTTTTTGGCCCTATCAAAATACTTGAAAATTTAATACAAAGTTCCTCATAAGTTATTCTAATAGTGATTAAAAAATTATAAAAATACATAGGCACGATTTTTTTTTATTAGGATTTGAAGTTTAAATATTGACTTAATGCGTAAAAATTACGGCAATTTTCAAATTATCTTAGATCGAAATTCATAAAAGTTTTTCTTTTTAATTCTAAGATTTGAGAATTTAATACAAGGCTCATAATATACTTTTTACAATAGCAGTTGAAAAATAAAAGAAATACAAAGCCACATTTTTTTTTACATGCATTCAAATTTAATTTTGACAACATACGTAAAAATCACGAAAATTCGTAAATTATTTTATTCTAGAAATTCATAAAAAATTTTCCTTTTATACCTAAGATTTGAAAATTTAATACAAGGCTCCCAAAATATTTTTACAATAGCAGTTGAAAAATCAAGAAATTTATAGTCACAATTTTTTTTTATAAGCATTTAAATTTCAAATTTTGTCTAAATACGTAAAAATTATGAAAATTCGCAAATTATTATAAGCTAGAAATTCATAAAAAATTTTCTTTTTAAATCTAAACTTTGAAAATTTAATACAAGATTCCTTACAAATGTGTCAATCTTTATCACAAAAAAAATGTCAACCGGAAATTCAAATTAAATTTTTATTAGCATTTGAATTTCAAATATTGACAAAAATTCGTCAAAACCATGAATATTTGCAAATTATTTTGTAGTTCAAAATTCATAATATTGTTTGTATTTATATCTAAGGTTATAAAATTTAACACCAAGTTTCCATAAGTTTTGCTTCAAATAGCTATAGAGAAAATTTGAAGCGTCATTATAGGAAAAATGTTTTGAGCGTTTGAGTTTTAAATATTTATGAAATCGCGTAATGATTACGATTTATCCTCAAACCAGGTATTCGAATATCTATGATAATATAAGGTATTATGAATTATAATAACTACACTAATTGATTAACCATGCCATATGCAAAATGCGTCTTAATTGAAAATAAAATATTTGTTTCAAAATAGAATATATGACAATATTTAAATATAATATATCCTAGACTGACAAATCATCTCCGTTCAGAATCGTTTTTCGTATACAATGATACCTATCATTGCATTCAAATTTAATCCCATCCATTACAGTAACCTACAGTACAGCAGAGCGACATCCACGACTCACCCGCTTTTTTTTTATGTTTAATATTTTTCAATCATATTATAATATTATTCCATCATTAAATTTCAAGTGTAAAATCAGTCATGTGAAATATTAATTAAGTTTTGATTGAAAATAACGTTAAGACATTTTATTCAAAGGGATATTAATTATTCAATACCTTGTGATTTACCTATAATATGATGATAATAGTCATATAGCGTTATACAATTTTTGTTTTAGTTGACGTTGAGGATGAAATGATAGATATTAATTCGGCAGCTGGTTTAATTACCGTTTTGACAAGAATTATTAGGAATACTGAAGACAGAAATGCAAACACCCATATCGCCGACACTGTCATGAATAGAATATTATCATTTGATCATTTGCCTACCGAAAAAATGCATATATTTTCTGTGCTACTGAACAATATAATGTGCTTATATCACGTTGCTTGTCATAAGCAATTAATTGAAGTAAGATACGAAAACAACACGTTATACTATTATCTTTAAAACGTCGTACGAGTTACGTATTATTTATATTTGTTGTCATTTATTTATATATATATATAATAAAATATATTCTTATAGTATGTAGCTTTCAAAGACAGATTAGTCGATTTATCGATAGATTATGCTATCATAGATTATGAATTAAAAACTACCAACGAAGACACGGACATGTTGCAGCACACCCTTAAGGTATTATATTTTTTTATAAATTTACAAAATCATTTACATAATATACAATTATTGACATACATATTGAAAACAAATTATGCATAATTAATTAAATATTTGTCTAGGAAATTGAAAAAAAAGTATGTTTATCCACGAGGCATGTATCCTGGCTGATGTGTTTGATATTTGTAGGCGAAAATGAACAAATTTTAGAATGGATTCTCTCGATCGTTTCGAATACAATAAAGCATTGTTCTAACAATGAAGATGAATTGTTCAGATTCGTCCCAGAATTTTATATAGATAACCTAATGGGGTTAGCTGTTCTATTACCTGATTACACAAGCGTAATACAGAAGTTTGATACTATTATAGTTGGTAATATTACACGTTTTTAAAATAACTGACACGTTGAAATAATCGTAATCGTATATAATTATTATTACCAATTTGTAATTAATTCTGTTATCACACATGAGTTATGTTGCACGTTCAAAAGGGTCCAGCCCAAATAATTAAAATAAAATGATACGTTGGAAAAGTTTAATATTGAGATATTAAATACCTGTTTTAATTTTAATTTTAGATAAAAAATGGTTAGCCATGTCAATTGCTGAAATACTTCTTGACATTTTCAATGATCATAGAATAATTCATCCAAAAACCAAAGAAATAATTATACAAGGAGTTACTTTATATTTGACTAATCCTAAATCAGTTGTTACTCTCCAAGCAGTTGAAGAAAGATTGTAAGACTTAATTATTATTTAATAATATTTTTCCTAATAAAATCAGTCAAATACAAATACAAAAAATATTAAAAATTTTTATGTTGTAATATATGTATAGTAAGTCTGGGCAAGTTAGTGAAAATTTTAATTTAGTTAAATTAGGTATTAATATTTTAAATAAATATATATAAATAATATTTTTAATACATCTAATTAAGTCAAAGTTAAGTCAACAATTAGCTTAACTTGACTTAGATTAATAAGATAAGGCAATAATAATAACAATAATAAATGCTTTTATAAGGTATTTTTTAATAAAATAAATGATTATTATTTGAATAGTAATCTACATTTTTTTATATACTAGTATTACTATCTGGTCAATATATAATAATCATTATTGACTATTTTACTAATAAAAAATAAGTACCTATTACCTAATAACTAATGAGTAATCAGTAATGAATAATTATAATGATTTTATAATTCTTGACACGTAGGCTATTGATGTCTTTATACTGACAACTCATGAATATTAATTAATAACTAATTATATAATATATTAGTTTTAAATCTTTTAATTTATAAATTTAACTATAAAGTTCTTCGTCAATATGTCGTATTTTTTTTTCTGATGGTATTTTCTATATTCTGCAATCTTATGAATATAAATCAAAAACTCATAATAAACAAAATATTATACTAGATGATACAAAAATTCAAATCGGGAATACATAAAAAAAGTTAATATTAAATTAACGTAGGGGCAAATGAGTTGAGTTAAGTAAAAATTAACTTACCTTTTATCTAACTTATTAACTCGTTGATGTCTGGCCTTGGGCCCGCCTTACTATATTTTATATCTATATTATCATGTGATATGTTTATTATACATGGTTTATATACAAACCAAAATATGATTAATAACGATGAGAATTGTATATATATTTTTTTAGACGATTGCGTGTGGTCAAATCAATTTTCAAACCGACAGAGCGAAAAATGTGGATCAAAACCAATTTAATATTGATGTTAATTTGGTATGGTTCTGGATTTGCATTTCGTTATGTACGACCACCTCATCTAAAAAATAAACACATCTCTACACAAGGAGCACTTGAAGAAATTGTATTTTCTAATATGGGCACTGGTTATAGTTTTTACTTTTATAACTTCCTCGTAATAGGCAGTTATAATTATTGTGTTTTTTTTCTTGACAGTAAGACCACCTGCTACCGTGCTTCAAAATGACATACGAACGGTTATAGCTCATGACAAAGAAACAGCGTCCAATTTTATCAACAACTCTTTGAATTATCTAAACTGGGCTTTTTCCGAGTTCATAAGTCTATTCCAAGAAGTATGTACGATCGTGTTGATCAATAATTATATTCATACATTAAATTTGTAAGTTTTATTTTATACATGAAATATACATGTTGCTCTTACGATGTTAATAGATAAAAGATATAAACGAAAACAATTCTTTTACAATTTCGTCAGAAGAAGTGAACAAGCTGAAAATGTGTGGTAAAAGTTTTATTTACACTGTAACATTATTACGTATTATTGAAATGATGATTCATTTTGACCGTAATATTATAACTGATCAAGAAGGATCACTTGGTAGAGTCTTTCAGGTTGTGAAGAATATTCGAATTCTTTTCCCAAAATATAATGTAAACATTGTTTTGTGCTTTTCAGTTAATATGTCAAATTCTCAATCGCATAAATGCCTCATCTTCTACGTTTAGAAAAATTTCGGAGTCATCATTACCACATATGGAATGTGTACATAAGTTTACAATTCTTGTAGCTACAACTGGTGTTTTGTTATCTATGTTAGACGGCGAAATAAATAAAAAGGGTGAATGAACTAACATCATATACTTTAAATTTTTAAAACTTAACTAGCTACCAACGTCTAAAACATATTATTAATTATTATGTATACTTATATTATTTTTAAACAAAAATATAAATAAGTAATAAGTAATCAAGATAAATAGTTAGGTATTTGTAGTACTCAAAAGATTTATAAAAACCGTAATAATTTAATGTTTTTAATATTGTTCTAACATTTCTATAATATTATGGTCTGTAAAACAATACATAATTTGTTACTCAAAGTGGATATATAATTAATATAATTATTATAAACAAAATAATCAATTGATGGATAATGATTATTTATTTATAATTGTATACAAGTCAATTTAAAAGCTCAAAAACGTATACGACTTAAGTAGTTGTAGTCCCTACAAAGTACAAGTATTTTAACTCTGTATATAATAATATATTTTGTCTAGGTAATGTATTGTGTTAACTGTGTAATATGTTGATAGATAAAATGAGTTTATAATTAGTAAAATTAAAATGTTGACAGCATAAGCTCAAAAACTGAAAATTTTAATAATTATCTTCTAAAATATTTAAATAATTTGTACAACTATATTAATTACAGAAGAAAATGCTGAGAGACTCAGTAAGATTTCCAATATTCCAGAAATTACAGATGTATTAATTTCAGATCCAAATTTTAATTTGGCATCATTGGACTTTATTATATTACCAGAAATCGAAAATGATGAACCATTTTCCTTCAGTTTTTGTAAATGATATTTTTATTTTGAAGTATTTATAATTAAGTTTAAAAAAAAAAACTATTTTTAAGAAATATTTAATACCTAGTACCTACCATAGTTATGATATAATATACATATATATATATATATATATATATATATATATATATATATATATTTAACAAAAGTATACTTACAATCTGTAATTTGTGTATAATAAGTAAATGTTACAACTAAAGTTAGTATTTAACAATATAAATTAAGTGGGAAAGGAGATCCACCAGTGTAAAAACTCTTCGACTTGAAAGAGAGAAATTTTTAATTGTTTAACAAAGGTTGAGGTTTAAGAGATATCAACACCAGTGTCTTATTAATCAATTTGAAGGGTTATCTGGGATGAATTCGCTGATAAGTTAGATACTAGTTGATGTATATAATTGACAAGTGTAGTTAACTAATTTGGCGTAGAATTTTTTTTGAAATTTTTACATGTAATTTTGTTTTAATTTTTGGATCTTTGTGTATTGAGGGGTTTAATACGTACGACGGCGTAGATTTTATTTGGTGAAGATAGATAGATTGATTGAATTATTTATTTTTGATTCTGATAATTACAGATTTTATCATTATTAAGTATTTGTAATAAAATTTCATAATATAGACACCCATATGGTAATTTTCAAGGGAGAGATGGAGCAAAATGAAACTAGATTTTAAAACCTATTATTCTGTATGCACATTAAATTATAAGTCACTAATTAGCATGAAGCAAAAATGTATAGTCTTTAGAATCTAAATTATTGTATTAAATATGAAATGAATAAATGGATTTAAAGTACATATAATTTCTTTCCATACTTCGTTATTTTCTAAGGAGACGTGCCTCACTCGTTCCCCTCTCCATGTGTGCCTTTGCTACATACTATTGTAACTGCTTGATCAATACAATATTGTATTAAGTTTATTAATTAATCCGTTATGTTCATATTTTATAATATAGTATCATGATAAAGTGAAGTTTAAATAAACGATATTAATGTTAAGGCCGGGTCAATTTTGATTTAATTTTGGAGATTCAAACTAAATAATATTATAGAAGTTTTATATTAATAATAATTAAAGGTAGAAAGAGAATCCCTCAAATTTTTAATTTTTAGAACTTTTAGTAGAATTTAATCCCTCAATTAATATCACTAAAACCAGACATGAATTGAAATAAAAGCTTTATAAATCTTATGGTTTTGAAATATTTGAAAAATTGTATCATGTTTACATCAATATTATTCTGTTAACTAAATGAGAAAAACATTTAAATCTTGCCAGAAAATCAGTCATTGTTTATATTATATTACATACCTACTTAATTGGTCTTCTTTATTGTAACTACCTATACAGTATTTCCCTTAACAATTTATTAATAAATACCTGGTGTAAATCAATGGGGATATTAGAAATATAAATGTTTGTATTACTATTTATTATGCCCGCGGCAACATAGGCCATTAGATGGAAATCATGGAAAAATACAAATAGTTAAAACACATGAAGCACACTTAAATACAAGTTGAAAGTTACAATGCGCTAATGATATTAAATGTAATTGAGGAGATTGGAGGTGATGATAAATTGTATTGGGGTGGCAATTGAGTTGGGGTCCTGGTTGACTGCTGTCGAGAGTGTATCTGAAAGTGTCGTATTTTCTCTAATTAATGTGTATATGTGGCTTTCTTTAGACATTATGTTGCTTTAAAACAGTAAATATTTTCAGGACACATTATATAGTCAATTATTAATTCAATATTTTCATCATTATATATTCGTTATTATGTTTTTTCAGACTACATTGCATAATCAATTTATAATGTTAAATATATTCTGTCTTCACTAGATAAAACTTATTTCACTGAGGAAGAACTCAAAAAAGTTGGTGATATGTACAAACATTTGGATTGGTACATGAGGCGCCATAAATCTATGGCTTCCAGCATAAATGAGGAGGATTTGTGTATAATATGTTATTCAAATAAGAACAATGTGACTTTGATACCGTGTAAACACCAATGCTGCAAGTGAGTTCATATTCATATTTTAGTCAACTTAATAGTTACTAAAGTTCATAATAATTTTAAAAGTCCTAACAATTTTACTCAATACTCATTACAACTTATAACAGTTATTTTAATATGTTATAATGTTATGTAAAAGCGAATAATACGTGGGTAGAATACATTTAATGCACGAAAATTCATGTGCTTAACAGCTTAGTCACATAAATTTATACTACAATGCAAATTAATTTATCTGCAAAAATTCACAATTCCCAAATAAAAAATGCTATATTTTTCATAAACTAAGTGGCATATAATAAGTCTCTGTGGGATATATTGCAGCATTGGGGATTAGTCTATTTAATACTATTTATCATCTCTTTTAAAAGAGAAGGCGTTTTGGGAATCAAAGTTTCCCAAATAAAATTATGTACGCTTGCGGCTTGCCTACAGTGTAACTAGTGAAATAATTCCGATTAATTAATCTTATGATGAAACCTTGCTTTGAAATATTTATGATAAACTATTTATATTAGCATTAAATAATCCATTTATTGCTCTTCATTCATAGCTTTAACTTCTTATTTAATTAGTATGTACTTAAAATTCAAATTTAACAAGATTCAATACGAATTTTATTTTTTAAAGACACGTGTTCGATGAATATTCCTATACACATTAAATACACGTTTTTATCTAGTGGATGTTTGGGCTTAAAATATCTATTATTAAGCCAATCAATGTACAAGTGATTCACTGAGCATGCTTATCGCCTTTTTTTCTCTAACAACGCAGTTAATCAAAATATGATTTTAAGATTTTTAAATTTACTTATTTAAACACCATATTTGTAAATTCTCTTCTTTTTTTATACTACTTTAAAAGTGTCTTGTGGAGGTACAAACATCTGTTTCTGAAATTTCTACTCTCTTTTTATAAAAAAAAGTTATTTAATAGATAATTTTTCGAAACTTTTCTTTACCAAATTTAATATTAGGTGAGTAGTTTTTTAACTTTGCGCTCTTTAAGAATATACCCACAATAATGGGTTTGAAAAATAGTAGGGCAGTGGTATTTTGAAAATTCAAGTAATTTTTGTCAATCTTTTACTATTTAAAATGTATATAAACAGACAAAGTATAATAAATACTAGATCCAATATAACATCTATTTTATATTTTGTGAAATCATTTTTAGAGACTATTATCTTTAATATAACATTTTAATGACTAAAAAACAATTCTTATATATATATATTATATATATAAGGTAAACCTAAATTTAAAAAAAAAATTTATTAACTTCATAATTTAGTAAATTAAAATGGGGAGTTTTAGTTTAAAAAACGGAAGTTTTATTTCCCCTCAGGACATTCCTTAAGTGGTACGAAAATTCTCGAAAATTAGGAAATATAGTCTTTAAGTCTTAAGTATATTTAAAAATTCTAATACTTAGAATTTGAATGAATTCATTATTAAATGAAAGAATGGATATGAAAGTGCTTGGTGGGTCACTATAAGTGATTCACTTAGTTTTAAAATATACATTTGTGATATTTTCTCTAATGCATAATCTTAGCAGTAGTTTCTTATTACTAATATTAAATACGTAAATGTAAATAATAATCAGGGTTAGTCGTGATTTTATCTTATATTTTAATTTGAACATGTATTTATAAAAATTAAATTTATTTATTTCAGATTATGTATAAATCATCACGTACTTTATTCACGTGTTTGTTTTTACTGTAAAGGAAGAATTGAATCAGTGGTGGATACTAATAATTCTTCGACTGTAATACATGATTTTGGAACTGGGCCTCCACCATTATTGTGATCCAAAGGACTCAAATAAAATCCAATACTATATATATTTATATACATAAAATATATAATTGTTATTATTGAATTAACAATTGAACATATTTCTATGCTATTAAATTAAAAAAGTTATGCATTTAGATCAAATTATGAATGATAAAACAATCTAGCTACCTACTTTTTAACTGTGTTAAATAATTAAACTATTGCAGATCAATAAAAACTGAAATTAAAAACGTTAATTAATCAATCTTTAAAAACCTAGACAAATACATTGAATTATCCTCAAAGTGTATATTGACAAATATAATACAAATTTCGAATACATGTTTTAAATAAGTGAATTATCATTTATTTTATACGGATAAAATGGCTTAATGTTTTTTTATAACCGATAAATAAAAAAAAATTGTAATAAAAATTTAATAATTAATATTTAATAATAATTTACATTTTTTTTTTTGGAAAATACTTTTTAAGGCAAAAAATAACTGAAATTGTTAGACCCGAGTTTGTAAATTGAACAAAACTACTTTTTGAATCTCTTATTCATTTTTAAGAAATTAAAAAAATAAATAAATGGAGAAATGCTAAGTAAATATAATTTTAAATTTGAATATAATTTTGACTGTTTTTAGCTAAATTGAGTTCTAATCAAAATCGATTGAAAAAAAAATACAATAAAAGTTTCAATTTTTAAGAAAGTTATGAACAATTCTTAGTTGGTCTCTTTTTTAATACGCATCTAGTTATATTGTGTAATGTGTATCATATAAACTTCTATGTATAGCATTGTGCAACTACATTTTATTTACCTAGGTAATTATTTTAATAAAACCCTTTTAAACTTCATAAATAAATTTCTTGGTTAAATAACACAAATTAAAACGAATATACAAAGATCTACTTTGTATTAAATACGTAGATTATCAAAATATTATAGTCAATTTGTATGCATAGTAAATTCCTAATTTAAAACCATTATTATTTTATGAACTGAATTATAAATATCAAATAATATTTTTAACAACACAAACTGTTATAACGATTATTTGTAATTCTTGAATAAACTTCATACATAAACCTATAAATAATATTACTAAAAACGTTAAATTAATTTATTTGCACTTGATGATTGTCAAATGACCTTTATTATGACTGCAAGCTTGCAAACGAAAATGAAAATACAATATTATTGAAAAATAAAGTAGAGAGTGGGAGGCATAAGAATGGGTTGTGTTTACTAGTGCAGTTTAGTGTTTCACTTTCACAGACCCTTAGGTGAGAAGATTAAGTCATTCGTGTTCAAACGTCGCGTCATGAACGTCCTAATCCCACTAGCTTTGTCGGTATTCTGGCTCAATCAAAATTATGCTTGGTTTATAAATCAAAAAAATTCTGAAGGTAAGCAATATCTATTTATATGATTCGTATACAATTGTTTATGTGATATAGTTGAACATTATTTAAATTATCAAACCTTTTTTTTTCGTAAATAAAAATAACCATTATTTTTAAATACCTAGTTTTGAATAACTAATTTTTTATTAGCTCGGGGTTTCATAAAAAAAATAGCGGTATAAAATTATATTAGAAGAATTTGGGACAATAGCATATTTTTAATTTTTTAATTTAATAAATGTATACTGTACAGTATATACCATACTAAAAACTTAGACAACAATAACATATTCTAAATAAAGCTATTTTTTTTTGCACGATATTCAAATACCTTAAAATATATTTTTATTTTCATGATGTAAAATTATAAATTTATTTGATACTTTAAAGGAATATTTATTATTTTTTCTATCACTTTTTTTACTCTTTAACTGAAGTATAAATACACTTTTAGTTTATTATAACGTTTAAAAATTTGCTATTTTATAATTAATAAGTGAATATTTTCTTAAATATAATATACCTATATTAAATATTCATCAATCACAGATTTATAAATTTTGAACGTAAAAAAACTGAGGGTAATAATATTTTAAATTCAAAACTCTAATTTTTGTTAACTTAATTTTAATTTTTTACAAATTGGATTATTCAAAAGTATTCAAAAATGTGATAAATAAAATAAATCAATATATTTTCGTGAAAGAAAACTTAACAGAAAAAAATATAAATTATATATCAGTATTTAATAAATTAATATTTGTATTAATTACGCTTTAAAAGTATGTGTTTACGCACATATATTTAAGGGTCCATTATTTGTAAAAGGAGAGCATTTTGTAATAACATATTCATATTTTATATATTATTTTTGAAAAGTATACACCATATAAATATTTCATTTAAATTCAATCAAATTAATTAAATTAAATGTCCAAATAATTTGTCTTTAATTATTTATACACTTATACTGATTAGTATTAATAGTTCAAATAGAATACACATGATCATTTATGAACGAATACTTATATCGTAAAATTAAAACAAAAATAAATATAACAAAAAATGAAGTTCATAATTTCATCTGAAAATAATAAATATGTATCATATATAACGCATATGAATTTCTATAATTTAATTTTTACACAACGATTTGCATATATGTACTTTTCAATAATATAAAAATGAAAATAAAACGTAATAATTCTTGGAGGATAATAAAAGAATCGGTTCCTTTTGGTGTACTTTGAGTAGCACTCAATGTATCTCAAAAATATTATCAGATAATTATTATTAATTATACATTAGAAGATATGAGCGTATTATTTTTATGCGGTCCGGATTTACATGTCAATCATTTTTACCTGAAAAAACTCGGACCTAGTTGACAACTGCCCTTTTAATATTATTAATTTATATTTTTAATGTAATTGATTCTTTATATAAATATTGGTTATTAGACCATTGTTTTATTTTTACCTACATTGTTAACATGTTACACATAAATATATGTAGAATAAAATAAATAGATAATAAATAAAAAAATATAAGGTAGTAAATAGATATAAATAAATAGAATAATATAAATATACGTAGAATAAATGGACCAACGGCGCAACATTAAAACTAAATTAGTTTTTCTTTCATTTAATAATTATCGAAATTTTAGTTGTACGTTTTGAGATAGTATTTGACAAAAATCCGGATAATAATACAAAGAATATTCATAACGCTGAAATTTAAAAAATATTTGAATTATAAAATTCTAAAAAATATTAAATTGTTGTAGTTTACACGCATAAAACGAAACGAAATAAAATTATGAAGATGACAAAAAATATATATAATATATATGTATATATTCATATCATGTAATCTAGTTGAAAAAAGTTGATTACTTAAAAAAAGATAAATTGGATTTTGAAGACTTCGATAAATGTTTTTATGCAGATTATATAGATTATAGGCATATATAACTATATGAGAATGATAAGTATAAAATATTCTATGTATATTAAACATTATAGGTTATTATATATATTTTACTCATATATAAATAGAATTTAACTACTCATATATATTTCAAAGTCATAATAATTTTATTTCTCTTTTTACCTGGAGAAAATTGAATGTATTTAAGATTTTATTTTATTACTATTTTTATTTAGATTTATTTATTTTACTTAATTTAGTTAGTTTTAAAATATATATAATTTGATGATTATACCATTATACTTTGACTGTATCGAAAATTATAAAATGCATATTCCCATGTTTGTATTTAAAATTATTAAGGTTTTCTTATATTTGCTGAAATATGTACTAAATTAATTTTCTGCCTTATAAATTTTATTATCAACATTTTATTTTATAACAATGTGTTATTAAATAAAAATTAAACTAATACAGAATGTATACATTTTCATTTTGGTATTAATTAAATTTTATTTTTGTAAACAAACGATTTTCTAATTAGTTATTCATAAGAGATTTAACATATTATATTTTATATAAATCAGAATTGTATTAGTTACGGTTAAATTATTTGACTTTATATTTTCCTATGCGAGAGATTAGATATGAAATACATAATATGATTATATTTTAGTTCTGAAAATTCTAAATTCTAAACAATAAGAATTATTTCTAAAATTATTTAAAATTTACTCATTTAAATAGAATTTTTTTCCCGTAACTAAATTACAATATTATATGTCATGGTAATTCAATATTATATTAATTTAATTTAATTTATTGAAACTACTTGAAAATGTTTATTTTTAAGAAAATCGAATAATATTACATAGAAAAACGTAACGTCGTTTAATTGTTTTCTATATCAATTATCACAACTTAAAATTTAAAATGCCTTACCTATTATGAAATTAAATTCATGTTTTCGTCGCATCAGTGAACAAAATAATGCTCTTAAACCCCAAACATTTTTAAATGGTGATAAATGGTCCGTAGATAATGTTTTTGGTTTAAATTATTCTCCTACGATAACATGACCCATTATTGTTTTAAAATGATAAATCTATACTGTTAACTAACAAAATTCAACGAATAGGATTTAAGTTATTTTCACAGAATTTTAATAACTAATAATTTGTTTTTACGCCTTTTGCTCATTTGATAATACCGTGTACATTATATGGTTCACATATTTTGTAAAAATCTTTTTTGGCTAATATTTAACACCGATCCGATGTGTGACCTACGTATAGCTATTGCTCTATAATATATACTACATTCTTAATAATTATAATGGTTATTATAATAAGTTATTTATTCTACTTTTCTGATAATAATACATCATAATTTATGTCATAAAAGCATCTTACGTGTCTGATACAAATTCGTCAATTATAGTTTGCTTATTTGACTGAAGAGATCTGGACTACTTCTCTTTGGGTTGTCTATGTAATAATGGATGCGTCGTTTACTCTTGTTTCATATCGCTTTTTCAGTATTTTCCACAAAATATTCTATGGTTTGGGTATTGGAATTTGTAACAGAATCAACCTGCCGTAGGTTGAACATTGACCTGGAAAAAATAAGGATAGTTCAATATTTGTACGTCACACATTGGACCGGTGCCTTATATTACCCTAATGAAAAATTTCCTTTTACGACTTATTACAACTAATGAAATTAAATCGGGATAAATTTTAGGTTAAAAAAGAACTCCCACAAACATCATCAGCTTTCTAATATATTCAATTAAAACCCACAGTGGTATAAAACAAAATATAAATACATTTGATTCTGTATTTCTATAATAATATAGTAAATTATTTAAAAATTAAAGAATATTACTTTCCCACTAATTGAATGTCTTCAAATCTCAATCCTTTAGTTTTTACATTAAACTGCTTGAAAATACTATCTTGAGTTATTTTATAAAATATAAAATACATTTTTATTTGTATTACATACATACTGCGTATAATTTAAATACTGCAAAATATATAACTTAGACGAAAGTCTTACAGATTTAAGAGAGTAAATTGTTTTAAATGGTTATTTTTCCCTTTGTGATGTACATAATACTAAATATCATTGACTTTACACGAACTTCAGTTGAGTGGAACGTTTTACAAGTTCTGGTCTCCTGAAACATCTAGTTATTTGATTGCGGCTGATGATTCGTACTTAGATCCACTCTAAATTAATATGAAAACTGCCATTCCAAGATAACAAATGAGAAGTAACATTTTTCTTGCCTTTAAAAAAAAACTTCAGAGACAATCTTCCATGATATTTTAAAACCCTTCGTTTTAATACTAAATGGTATATATTATGTATATAAACATGATTCAAAAAACATTTAATCACTTAAAAATACATTTTAGTTTTGATGTACAATGTAGGTAATAACTTTCATCTTATAAATTATGATATTTCTGTATTGATTTACAAGTTAGAGTAAAAACGTAAAGATTGAAGTTATATTAGTTTTCGTAGACCTACTTTTTAGTTTGGATGATACCGAAAACATACATTTTTGAAACATCTACAATATTTGAAGTTTTCTCAATTATTCGTTTTAAAGTTGATATTTAAAAGACTAAATATTAAAACACATATTTTTTATAATGCTGGATATTTCATTGTTTTGTGCAAATTAAAGAGAAAATTTGACGATAGATTATAACATACTAGTATAGTACGCCGCCATATGACACATAAAAATGGTTTTTGTTGTTTTATATAGCTTTTATTAACAGAAATGTAATATAATTAATATATAGTATATACAATTCTAAAAAAATTAAGTTTTATAATAATATTATCAAGCAATAAAACTAATAATCTTAAATTTACCTATGTATACATATATAAATCAAAAACTATACGATATTTTTAAAAAGGGAAATTATTGCTATGATATAATATCTATAATATATAATTATATGACTAATGATTATATTAAGCATTTAATCTCTAATTTAAGTACTCTATAGGATTTTTGATACTAGTTAATACTGTTATTTATAGCTATAATAAAGTAAAACATAGATTAAAAAAGTTTTTTGTTTTGTCTTTACTTTGTTTAAATTGTTAGCTACATTTACTGAAATCCCAAACATTACATTATCCAAGACACAATACCTGTTACTAGTATCAAATTTCTAATCAATTAAATGTGTAAGGTATATGACACTTTTGAGAAATATATACGAAACAAGTACTAACAGAGATAATGAAAAATATACACACCGTTTTCAAACCAATAACTTTCCCACAATAATCGAATAATACCCAATTTTGACGATTAAATAAAATCACACTAATTTTCGGGAAAGCACAATTCGTTAAGATTTATAATGAAATTTAGTGAAATAATATTATTTGTGTACTAGTAAATGAGTAATTTACAAATTGTATGTATTGCCTTGGGGTAACTAACATTTTTTCTAAAAGAAATTAGAAATTTAGACTATAAGATTAAAAGACAGGTAGTGTAATTAAAATATGTAAATGTTTTTAACTATAATTTCTCTCAAGTAAGGCTTTACGAAACTATTGATAGTAGCATACATTTTAAAAACCGAGATTTGATAATGTGAAAGTCGAGAAGTATGTGGTCTTCTGGGACGAAGGATTTACAAAACCGATGTCAGTAATAAATCATTAAATTTTAAAATAGAAATACAATGTTGCATAATATGGTGAACCAAGAAATGATCAAGATTTTTTTTCAAAAACTATTGGACAATTTCAAAAATGAACTGTCAAGTGAACATTAATCAATTTCTAATCTTTTTAAAGGTGTCGCATTGACATTTTTATAGCATCCCAAGAATAATTTTTTGCAAAAGTACATTTATCAAAACCAATTCTAATCTAATCTTGTAATCTACTTTATTTCCTGAATTTTTACTATTTTGAATTGAGAAATCCCGAGGTCATAAAAATGATTAATAGAAAATAAATATTTTTGAATGAAAATAACTTCATAAAATATTACATATGATTTTTTTTTTATAATTTATTATTAAAATACACGATCTGTAAATATTATTTTACAATAAGCGTATGTGAAAGAAGTGACGTTGCTTGGGTCACAGAAGATAAGAAGTCGCCCATTGGAGGCATTTCAGGATAGGAGTTTATTTTAATGAGCAAGCGAGAGAGAGTGAAATTGAATACAAAATAAAGAGGAGGTAGAGGTTCATACATGTATATGAATTTTAATGCGAAATATTCGTAGATCAAAATAATTTTAAGAATTGGATTTAGGTATTAGAGCTAGAGTATCTGCGACTTGTAGCTTGTATGGTTTTTGACTTTGCAAATATAACATTTAATAACAAAACATGCTTTATGTGTTTAAAAAAATTATTGTATAATATGGTAATTACTAATTATAATTTATAGTGTTTTATTATATTATACTCTAAAGATTTTTTTGAAATGTATGAAAACAAAAAATAAAATAAAATGTTTATAAATGTACAAAAAAAATATTGATTTTTGTAAATTTAAATAAAAGGTTTAATAGATTTAAAACAATTTCGATTGTATGTCTGTATAACAATTAAAAATTTGAAAACTGTATTGTTTCACAAAAAAAAAAAATATCATGAGAATAGTTATAGGTCAATTAAGTTAAAAGCAAGTTTTTTATTTATATAAAAAATATTTACAAAAAACTTAAATAAATAATTTTAATTTTAAGAATAAAATAGTACAATTTAATTCAACACATACTAATCATCGTAGCTCACTCAGAATTTAAATCACGTAAATGAAATTTCATCATTCTGTTTCTTATTTTTTAAGTTCAACAATTTACAGTTAGAGACGTTAGAGTATATATAACAACATGAATGGACATAAGTCCATAATATTTCATATTTGAACTATATGAATTTCACTTATTGTGTTGTGTGTACTTTTCTCGTATGGTCGAAATAAAAAACGAGATAGGGAAGGTAAATATAAACTTTTCTAAAAGATGACGGAAATAGATCATTGGTAACAAAAATATATTTTAAATTGAAAAATAACGTTTGAAATATATCTTGAAAATAAAAGCTCATAGTTGTTGTTTTATTGTTGGTATAAACACGCTAACCACATTTATTTTAAATCAACTTTTAATACACTTATATTTAAATTGTTTCCAATAATTTCTTTACTAAATAAAAATGAACTTTTTCAAGATTTAACTTATAACAAATATATTTTAGTTATAGTCTATAAGACAAGTATATTATATATATTATAATATGTAAATGTCTTATATTTATTTAGGAACTTTAATAAATGTGTTAAATTTTATTATTTGAATTTTATTCATCAATACCATTTTATATTTTTATTAGTAATTCATTAAATTACTAGTATTATTATGGTTTTGTAAAAATCTTGATATCCGTATAGTGGCATATTATACTACTATTACTACGTTTATATGATGGCGTTAAAAGTCTCGCACTATGTAGTTTAAGAATTTAAAATCTATTTAATTTCCATCCATTTTTACGCCATCATATAAACGTAGTACCTATATGATATCTATTATTAAATCTTCTCCAGTTCAACACAGATATGATTACGTGTACCTGTTTTGCCTATACAAAACCCCGTTCAAAAAAAATTATTCGATCTGTATATTATAACACCGATTGTAATTACTATCATCGTGGTTTGTAAATACCGACCATTTGCTGTACGGGCTCAACTAATATATTCTTATAAGTATTATTTCTTGTCAATCGGTTGTTCGTGATTTCAGATAATGTACTTAAATCGGGGGTTGATCTCATTATGATTCCATTATGAAATTTAAGGATATAATGAGCGTATCGAAATACGGATACTGTCTAACAATTCGACATAATAATATAGAGTAATATCCATATATATTTTTTAACCACAAAATTTAAGTATTAATTTTTTGGGGTGGTTGAATGTTTGTAGACTTATGTTGTTGACATTCACGAGGTATGTCGAATATATAGCAAATAAAACTAATTTACTATTACACGTTATAATTACTTACTTAAATAATAACTCAGAAATAATGCAGTGAATTAATTTGAATATTAAAAACAATATCTCACATATCTGCGTCACGAAGAAATGACCAACAGTTTCAAAGTCCATAGTACCTACTATTAATTTGTACAACTGAATTATTAATAACTATATTTAATTAAGTACAACAGTAATAATTATACATATTATACTTATTTTTCGTACAATTCACAGTATTTATGCAATTTTCTTAAATATATGTTGAAATAATATTATGTAATATTGTAATGTTAATAAAATATATTATATATTATGATACATATTTATAATTTGTGTTATTATTATTATTTTAGGTATCGAAAAAAGTAATCTTAAATCAATATGGGATCTACTATATTTTGATAGAGAAATATTGGAACGTAATATCCCCAAAGATATAATAAATAAAAAGAAGGTTAAAAGTTCTGACATATTTTCATCTCTAATGAAACGAACGCAAACTCCTCTAACTCCATATGAAAGCGTTGGTAAGTCTATAAGAGAGTTGGTATTCACTGATTTCTATTTATTTATTTACTAATTTTTTTGTTTTAAAAATGTATTTTGATAAAAACAAATTTATACAAATTATTCTGTTTTACTGCGTTCTGTAGAGAATGTGATAATTTCCTGAATTCCAAACTTCATGTAGGTAATTATTAATTCATTTGCACGGATTAATATTCTAGAGAAGTTTCTTGCTATATGTTTGCTTTTCTGATAATAAATGAAAATGAGCACGCATGGATCTGTCTCAGTAAATCTTAGTGGTTAGTTATATTATTCATGAATGTCCTTAGCGAAGTAATTTTTACAAAATTTAGTAAATAGATTCTTCACACACATAGGTATGTAGTTTGATGATATTAAACTATAAGCACAAATTATTTCTACATAGTTATGAAAAAAAATTATCATAAATATTATTATTTATTTATTTATAAGAATTTTAATACATAAAACCACATCCTAATAACTTAATATTATTTTAATCGAACTTTTAAATGGAATTGAAATTCATTAAAAAAATATATATATATTGATTATAATTTCTTTTGTATTAACGATTTCGTCAAAATTAAAAACTCTTATAAAAGAAAATTATTAAAATATACTTAAGTATATTAATAATATAGAAAGGTTTCAATGAAATTCTTCATTACAAATACGTTTTATTTTTTAGCAAACGTAAATATAAAAACATTTATTTTTAAACATCTACACGTATCTCACTCGATACTACGAGTTTAAAGACTATTTTTACATAAATTTCCACCGTAATAGCATATACTTACCTACTTTTTATCTTTTAAATTACAAATTTAACACAGTTAAACTAGATCTTATTGAATTCCAATGTAATATTATACATTTTGGAATTTTCGGTATAGAATTCCTGTTATTCATATTTCAATTTTTGGGAAAAATGTATGTTAATGTATCTAAATATTGTTAAATTTAAACTTTGGAACACAATAAAACTCTAATAATATTGTTTTATGCAATTTGATTTTATTTTCAAACTTAAACACACATTAAAATTTTAACAATAAAAAATAACTAACAATGAAACCCAAACACGAATCAAAAACTTTGTGGCTGTGTGACTCACTGGTCACAAAATTCAGTGCAATAAAATTAAATTTTAATAAACTCAAACGTTAAATAACTAAACATTTTAATAATTAATTATTGTCTACTCACTTTAATATAATAAGATGGAAATATTCTACTACAAAAATTTATCATCATTGTCTTAATTGTTTTCTTTGTATATCTGTTCTTAAATTATTAAATATTGTTTTGTTTAAGCAGATGTTATGAGTGACTTGAGGCAGTTTTTTGATAATATAAGTGCTAATGTTAAGCAAATGAAAGAAAATCAACAATCTAAATACAATATTCAACGAAAATATGGTAAGAAATAATCTTTTACTAATTTTAATTAAATATATCATCATAATTCCATACTAAAGTATAATTAATAATATTTTCCGTTATCATTGTAATAGGTACCTACATTTTAGATACATAATTTCAACACATGCGAATGTCTTACTTAATGTGATACATTTTAGATTCTGAGCGGAGCGAGGATGTATTGATTTTACCACAATGTGTGTTTTTTAATTATTATTATTATTATTATTTTTTAACTGTCATCACGTTTTTTTTTTTTTTTGGGAGGGGGGGGGCAGTAAAAGTGCTTCGATTTTCGACTTCAGTACCTCGTTCGATCAGAAAGTGAATCTAATAGGTATTTTCTATATTTTCAAAATATTTTGATTTATTTTGAGCTGTTTACTGACATTTTAATTTTTCAACTTTTTTAGTTTTTTTTTCTATAAATATCGATAAAAATGTATTTGTTTGATATAAAAGCTTGAAAATTTAATTCAAGATACTTAACATATTGTTACAATGGCAGTTAAAAAATATTAAAAATACATAAGCACGATTTTTTTTTATAAGCATTCAAAGTTCAAATTTTGGCTAAATACGTAAAGATTACGGCAATGTTCAAATTATCTTAGATAGAAATTTATGAAAGTTTTTGTTTTTAAATCTAAGATTTGAGAATTTATTACAAGGCTCCTAACATATTTTTACAATAACAGTTGAAAAATAAAAGAAATTAGTAGTCCCAATTTTTTTTTTACAAGCATTAAAATTTTAATTTTGACAATAACGTAAAAACCATGGATATTCGCAAATTTTTTTAAACTAAAAATTTTTCTTTTTAAATCTAATGTTTGAAAATGTTTAATAATCTATAATATATCCTAGACAAATAAACCGTCTCCGCTCAGAATCGTTTTTCGTATACAATGATATAATATCATTGGATTCAAATTTAATTCCATCCGTTACAGTAACCTACTGTATAGCACAGCGACATCCACGACTTACTTACTTTTTTAAAATTATATGTTATAACAATATCATTAATTGAGGAAATATTATATCTAGAGGTAAACTTTTAAAAATTGACCACCTAAATTAAAATATTCTTATAAATAGATTGATGCCATTGATGGAACGAAAGCGTAGCGATCCTGATTCCAAATATAATAATCATTGTTTTATGAGGCTTGGCGTGAAGCAGCTATTCCTCCAATTAGTTACTCAACATGATTAAAGTACGCACCATCCTATGCTACTATTTCCCGGATGGGTGACCAATCACCAATCGGGTTCTTAGTGACTATGATGCGTCTATGCTACATGTTGCCAACCTACTTTACCAACCCCAATAGTTAAAACCCTGCTAAGAATAACCATCCAATGGCCATCATGTGATTGTGGATAAATAAATAAAAATAAAAATAATTTTTTTTTTTATAATCGTTCTAATGACAAGTCCTGAAACCGTGGTAATCAAAAGAAATGTTGATATCGGTTACCGATTTTAAACCACTGTCGTCATTAACTATTACCGGTAACATATTGTAGATCACAGAATACCAATTAAGCAATAACTGCTTCAAAAAAAAATTTCTATTGCCGGTGACCGATTGAGTATCAGTTTCCAAAAAAAATTATTTTACAATTTAAGAATAGTTTTAAAAATCAGGAAGTTATTATGTATTGAATTATTACAGTAGCAACGGTTTTATCATTATTTTTGTAGCCAAAATAAATGTAACATATTATTTTTCATAACTAATGATAGGTAGTCATTCAGTGGCGGCGTGATAGGGTGTTTCATGAGGCAATTGCCTCACGACCGATTAGGTGGTGGTACCTCCTTGAATGGATATTAAAATACACATATGGTCAAGTGGTCAACTAATACTATTTATACTAATTATATAATAATTAGGATAATTTGTACCTCACGGTTACTGGAAATACACTATGTGTAGTGTGTACAATAACGTGGTATCGTGGTAACTGCACGAAACCGGAAACACTATAAAGTTGTATCGTTATTATTTTATTAATATATTATAAAATATAAGTTATGAAGCGTCTGTGTGATAATATTTAGGTAGTGGTGGTCGAGCATATATACTTGCCTCATGAAATAAAACAGTTCACGCCGCCACAGTAGTCATTACTCAGTATTTTCGATAAAAACCAGTAACTGGTTTCAACCCTTGAATTTAAATATAGTCTAGGTAATTATATAATACTTATTAACATTATGAAATGACTCCAGATATTAATTAAATTACAAAATAATAAATAACTCGAATCTTTTGAGAATTTAGGAGTACACGATAAATTAATTTTGTTAGCTAATAGGTTATGATTTTAAATTCTATAGTTGTTTTAACTTAAAAACCAACGTAATCCAACTTAATAGTTATATTTATTACGAAAAATATACAAGCTCTACGATAAAGAAGTACATTAATATTTGGTGGTACAGATTAAAAATACAGCTTGAATGACTTAAGGAAGAAGCCGCCATTTGATTAGTGATCAAAATAGGTCATATAAATAGGAATGGAAATTATGTCCTTAACAAATGAAAAAGTGAAAATGTATCAAATAACTTTGAATAGAATAAAATATTTACATAATTCGTGCCGTCGCACCGCGTCGCAATCTTGATGCCGAAGTGATATCGTATACACTGAAAATTTAATATTTTTAATCACTATTTAATTAATTAAAATCTTGAACTTTTTTCATGAGATGGTTCATCTGTACACAAAAAACTCACGTTTCGAAAAAAAATTGCGAATCGGTCAAATAGAACTTCAGATAAAACTGTAATACAAATCACCTCTCTTTTTAATTACATAATAGGTATTGAGCGTTACGCTAAAAAGGTAATGCTCGAAAATGTTCACAACCCAACGGAAATATCTGAACATCAAATAAGATTTTTTCAAATCAAAAATGGTTACAGTTCAGACATTCAAGTTTTTATAAATGTATTGTTATATACTATTTTTTATTTATCAATTTTAAACAAAGATTTAGTCATCTCGTTGATTTCTTGTTTGACGAGGGTAAAATATTTTTACATACTTTTCAAATGTATCTTGTTCTTATACATTTTACGCATCAAATAATGCATTTATTATACAAACAGAAACCGTATATACATATATCAAACTCACCAACTTATCTCCATCTTTGATAATCCATCATCTGTTTCTTCCAGCATAATTTATTTTATATATTTAATTTGACGTTTTAAATTAATATATTGATTGAAAATTATTAGAATACCAAAAAATGTTTGATACGAAAGGCTTACATTTTGAAAGCTCAAAAGAAAATAGACATGTGGTTATTAATTTGTTGTAGGTGCGCCGGGGACAAAAATTACAGTCCGTATTCAATTAGCGATTAAAATATATGATAAACATATATTTTAAATGTCATCAATCCTAAAAAATACAATTTATTGTTATCGGTAGGTGGTTGCGAATGTATATTCCAATAATTTTCTCATTTCAGTTCAACTTTATACAGGTGTACTGTTTGGAGTATTATTGCCTGGTGACGACAGCAAATAAATGATAAATGATAAATACCTATTATAAGACCTAGTATGCCTAAAAATATGTTAAACTAATAACTTTAAAATTGTACAATTTATCGTTATCGGCTGGCAGCTGCAGGTTTCGAAGGTCTTTGTTAATATTTTTTTAATTTTAATGCAATTTAATATACAGTTTTGGGGGGGGGGGGAATTATAGCTCTACAATGACAGTGAATGACTGCAGATAAGTGATGGCTGTAGGTACCCAACAATATGTTAAACTAATCATTTTACATATCATGAGTTATTTGCGCACGAATTTGCCAGAATTGTCCGTAATGAAATATATCAACACACAGACCTCTTGCAGCTGGGGTAAACATAATTGGAAGCTTGTTTTCTTGAAAGGTTAATCTGTCATATTTAATCGGATTTCAAATAAGCTGTAGCCAGTTTATTGTACAGGAATAGACGAATGACCACCAGTGGTTTACACGTTTAATACATTAGACTCATCGGGCTAGAAGTAATTGTTTTTCTCGTTCGCCATTCCATGGCAGAGCGATAGTACCCATATATTATTTTGTTATATTACAATCTAATATTATACGCTGCCATAACAACGATCTGATTTAAATAATCGGCTTACACAACAACTCAATTTGACTGCTTGTGAACCCATCATGAAATTATTAGATATATTATTAGGAATTTTTATGTAGTAATCGCTGCAGTGTGGGATGTGCGGCAATTTTTTCTTTACATTGTTCGCTTTATACATATTTTTATTAATTATTGATAGTACGTTGGTCACTGGAACTCAACTGCATCGCCGACCATCGATTGGGAGTTACATTTATGTTCAGAAAAATATGTTATTTTCAATGTTATATTTAACTTATCAATTGTTTCTTTTTGTTATCATATTAAATACTGCTGTTTGGCACGAATAAACTAATAAATAAATAAAAATAGTCAAAATAATTGAATTTTTGCTCCGCACCCAGTATTAGGTAAAACTTATACACTTATCTAATTCACGTAAGCTCATTTTTTATTCATATAATTTATTCAATATAATAAAAATACATGAAAAGTTTCAATTTAATATTAGTAAGTGACATAAAAATATGAATTTAATTATATTATGAATACATATTTCATGATATAAGTTGTTTTTTGATAATTGTCAAGTGTTGAAAATTATTTTATTTATTACGGTAATTAAAAATGAATAGATTGAAATCTATATACTTATTTCTATTAAGTGTATAAGATAGGATAAAATAATTAATTTCTGCTTAAATACGTCTTACTGTTTTTCCAGCAATTTTCAAAAAAAAAAAAAAGAACAAGTGCAAAATTCCTAGTATGACCTTTTTAGAGTAAAGTAACTATTTAACGTGAGTCAAATTTCCAATCTATAATACGTTGTCTATATGATACTTTCGAAAAACTCCTTTTAACCGAATAAGTGATTGAACTCAAAAATAATTTATTAATTATGATAGCCTTTCTCAAAGGATCGGATTTATACAACAAAATTTAAACGTATTGATTAAAAAAAAAATTGTAACATTAACTTAAATAGTAACCATATGTAGTTAGCATCATATAAACATTGTAATACCCTTAACATTGTATCTTAACAAAAACTAATAACCTTTGTTGTTGATGTTTTTTTTAGTTCAATAAAAAAAAAAAAAATTATTAATTACGTTTAACGAATATTTTAGGTTTTCTGCTTTCATTTAAGATTCGTATCAAATTTACTATTCAAACTGAACAGAAATTATTAATTACATTTCAGTAGTTCATAGAATAATATTACTATCTAATCAGTTAATAACAGAGGTATGTTAGAAATTCAGAAATTGATTGTTGTTCTGAGAATCTGCTGAACTATGTGGCGTGATGTCTTTCTATATATACCTCAGTACTACAATTTATTAGGTACTCAATTTCACTCAATTATTTCATTAGTTTAATGTAATCTCTCGGTCCATGTACATCATACATTATACATATATAATTTATGTCGATTTCATTTAAGTACGACAAACTATTTCAATTAGCTATCCATTCAACACGGTTATCATGATAATGTTTAAGCTATAATGTATTATTTATTCAAGTGATTTATACCATATTTTCATCTCTTAGACACACCACATAAATAAACTCACAAAGTTATTAGATTTTAAACAAGATTTCCATGAATTTAATATCATACATTTTGTTTACGAAAAAATCCTTGGCAATTTCCACTCTGATAATAATTGGTACTTGCATGTAATACATGGTCTATGACATATGTATAATGTATATCTGTGTCTAAAATTCTAATTTACTAAAAATTGAATTCAATATATTTTTATTTTTCAAAAACATAATAAAATATTATTAAATTTTATTAAATTTTATTTTCAATTGATTAAACTTACATCCCCTAATAGCATATAAAACATCCTAAATTTCTATTATTCCTACTTACTACTTAATAATTATCAATTATAATTATCAAATAACTAAATCAATTAAATAGGTATTAATTACCTAGATCGAATTATTTCACAAAGCTAGAAACACTGACGCCGATTTGTCTGTGTACTTATGAGGTACACTAAAACTGAAGCACACATATATAGCGTTTAGACCATAATATATGGTTTGCAACAAAACAAAAGCGGGTATGTGGATGTCGCTCTGCTGTACATTAGGTTGTGGGGTGGACCTCTGACTAGGGTAGGTTAGATTTGAACGCAATGATAGGTATCATTGTATACGAAAAACGATTCTGAACGGAGATGATTTGTCAGTCTAGGATAATATATTATATTTAAATATTGTCATATATTCTATTTTGAAACAAATATTTTATTTTACGCATTTTGCATAAGGCATGGTTAATCATTTTTTCCAAAAACATTGCATGTAGTTATCATAATTCATAATACCTTATATTTTCATAGATAATATTATACATATATCTGGTTTGAGGATAAATCGTTATCGTTACGCGATTTCATAAAAATTTAAAACTCAAACGCTCAAAACATTTTTCCTATAATGACACTTCAAATTTCCTTTATAGCTATTTTAAGAAAAACTTATGGGAAACTCGGTGTTGAATTTTTTAACCTTAGATATAAATACAAACAATTTTATGAATTTTTAAACTACAAAATTATTTGCAAATATTTTAATATTATTAAACGAATTTTTGTCAATATTTGAACTTTCAAAAACTAATAAAAAAAAAATTGTGCATATGTATTCTTATAATTTTTTTATTAATATAAGAATAACTTATGAGAAACTTTGTATTACATTTTCAAGTATTTTGATAGGGCCAAAAATATTTTATCGACACTTCAAATAAAAATTTCAGTTGTCTATAAATATCTCAAAAATTGTCAGAATATTTTGAAAATTAAATCATGTAAATAAAATGCCAATCTTAATAACTGGTAAAATTTTCAAGTATCTACGACTTATACTTTTTGAATAGTAACAAATGTTTAAAATCGTTTCAAGATAAATCGTTATCGTTACGCTATTTCGTAAAAATTTAAAATTCAAACGCACATACAATTTTTCCTATAATGATGCTTCGAGTTTTCATTATAGCTACTTGAAAGAAAACTTATGGAAAACTTAGTGTTGTATTTTTAATCCTTAGTTATAAACACAAAAAATTTTATGATTTTTCAATTTAAAATTTACTTACAAATTTTCGCGCTTTCGACCGATTTCGTAAAAATTTGAACTATAAACGCTTATAAAACAAAATTGTGACTAACGATTTTTAATTTTTTTTAGCTGTATTAAATTTTCAAGTTTTTTTGGTCATGTAAAATTTTTTTACCAGCACTTCAAAAAAAAATTCTCATAAAAATTTAAAATTTCAGTGGTCTATAAATATCTCAAAAAAGTCAAACATTTTTTAAAATTAAACTGTATATAGATAACACTAACATAAACATTTGGTGAAAATTTCAAGTATTTACAGTGATTAGTTTTTGAATTACAACCATATAAAAAAATCGGTTTGGTCGAAAACTGGTTTTGTGTAAAAATTCCCGTTTTCTGTCTTTTTTTTGTTGTTTTTTTCGATTTTTTTGAAAACTATTGGAAAATGTTTACTTTTGACCTTTATAATGCTACAAGGATATTCACTTTTACATCGAAAACCACCCCCAAAGTTTGAAATTGAAGCATTATTTCGACTAGTTATGCTGTACACTGACACAAAAAAAAAAACACATCATTGTAAAATCAATACATTCATAACTTCGTTCAGAATCTAAAACTGCAGCACAAGGACGAAGCCGGGATATAGATACTCAATAGAAAATCGTGAAAATTCATGATATAATATTCGAAATTAACACATTTTTGAGTCTTTGTATTTATACTTATATTATATTTATAATATTGTTGTCGGTGTAAAAAAATCTTAATTTGGTCCTGAAGTAACTTTGCCAGGGCAACGCTGGGTGGGATAACTAGTGTGTAATATAATGAATAAAATATATAAAATGTATTATAATAATTTAAAATTTAACAGTTTATTGAAAAATTTATTATGGTATGTAATATTTTAAGCATATTTTTTCAGTAATATTTGGGCCAAGTTAAGGTGATAATTTGTAGTATTAAATTGAAAATTAAACCACACGTTAGAATAGTGTATAATATGAATTATAGTTTTGATTAAATTATAAGTTATGAATATATTTAAACTTTTATAATTCCAATATATTATTATGTACTTACTTTATTGACGATACGTGCCTTGCGGGTCTTGTGCTGGTTTTAGCCTTACGTCTTTGCGTTGAATTCCATCATGATTCATAAAAATACACTTAGTTCCAAATCCGTTATGTTTTGGGAATATGATTGCCTGAAGCTTAGTCATTTGAGTTGCCAATTTGTTTCTAACATGTTACGTCGTTTTGGTGTATATATAGAAGTCTAATACTAAGAGAGCACGCCAATATAGCAAGTATAATTTTTAAGTCGTAGACTCGTGCCCTAGGCTATGCCTGAACTGAATTCTTGAGACTGGCTTTTTCTTACTTACCTGTAGATCGTATATATAGTTTTATTAAACGATTATGAAGTATTGTTGTGGATGGTTTAAAGAATTCATTTAATGCTTGTTCGAAGGTCCTACAGTACATTATTGGAAGTGCGTACCTATCTGAAATGATTTTATATTTTAACAATCACTGCAGGTCAAGAATCGTTTATCTGAATTTTCTTTCAATATTTAACTCATACAGTGACGCACACAGTCACACAGATCTCTTCAATGGGAGGGGTTACATACAAACATGTTATATACATAACTCACTTTTTTTTAAATTTAATTTATTTTTATATAATATCTATGCGTATAAATAAAATGAATACCAAATTACCAAGTGGGGATTTGAACACCCAAACTCCTTCCCCTTTCGTGTGTACAGCATTGTACCTTACACTATTACACACGTGGCCTTTCATTTCCTAATTTTCTTCAATTTAAAAGAAATTACTTTAAAAAACTAGCTAATGTGACGCTTAAATATACGTGTATCAAATATTCTTCAATTTTCTTGTTTAATTATTTTTAATTTTCTTTAAATCACTTTATGACTTTAAATATTTTGATTGTCATTAGTATTATTTTTATTATTATGTTTGTTATCTATTATTGTTATACTCAAATTAAAAATTCATCTATCAATTTTTCATTCAAATAATACTGCCCATTATCACCGATAATAAATAAATAACTAAACAAACAAACAAACAAACAAACAAATAAATAAGCTTCTTGTCACGTGTGTGTCGGATAAATATTTATTGCAGTTATTTCTATCTCTAAGTCAATGATCCAACGTAAATTGCTCGACTGATTTTATTAAAAATGGAATTTTAATATCCTTTTCGCAAACCTGCAGTTAGTATAAACAGGATAATCGTGTTGTATTGGGTATGTAAAAAAACTCTTTGATATTTGCGATGTGCGTATTATATTTTTAATATTTACAGTTGACTTTTTAAGTATTTAATATACGTATGAATAATGTATATGATTAAATAAAATTTAATTTAGGTATTATTTGAGCAGATGGGACACTACTATTAAATTTTAATGGAACGCCCAGTTTCTACCCCGGTCCCTACCATTAACCAATAATCGAATGATAAATAATAAGACACAGAACGGCTCAAATTTACGGAATATTGTTGATGAAAATAATGATTTTAATCCATATTTAACTGACTCCTAAATTAAACTACAAATTTTCATCACTGCATTTAAAGACAAAATTAACTTCTTAATAATAGTATTTTAATTACGGTTTTTAATTTATTTTCCCAATTAGAGCTTTATTATAAAGTTAAATGTTATTATTTTTCCAACAACAATTATTATTATGAAATAATAATCTTCATTTCAAATAATAGCACAGTTTTAATTTGTCTTTTTATTTACATTTTGCCGGGGACCACATTTTTAGAATAATAAACGGTAATTTAAATTGTACGAAGTAATTATATTACTACCTATAAAGTAAAAGTAACTGATAAAATAAAAATAATTATTATTTTAGAATGGTTACATGGTCTTGAAAATAAAATGAAATATTAATATAACAGTTGAAGATGTCGAATCGGTATAAAGTATAAGCGTGCAGTCTTTAAAAGTTTAAACGATTGTGGCTTTAATAAAGTGTTACTTATTTAAATATATTATACATAATTGATCATAGAATATCATTTTACGATATTAATCACATAATAATATAGCTAGATCGCTAGATGTCGACAAGTTTTCTATTTTCTGGAGACGCAGATACTTTACTTAATTCCCAGTGATATGGCTAATATATATTCCACTGCCTATTTATCAAAAAAAAAAAAAAATTGGTCCACTGGCTTCGATATGAATGCAGTGTCACTAAAACTTAAAATTATATGTAACATACTATACAACACTATTACAATAATTATTTATGTGATTTATTTTGAAGAAAAAAAACTACATGTTTATCTTTATATAAAAATGTAATATATGCACACCTATAGTAATAAGAATTATTTGTAAATTAGATAACCCCGGGCCTCCACACGAGTTTTTCTCAATGAAGCCCAGTATTCTTTTGATATTAATTTAAATAAAATTTAAAAAATAATATACAAGGTGTAACAGATAGAACTGACTTTTGGATTAACTTTTGTTCAAATTAATATTTTTATTAATTTTGTTTTTTGTTCATTAGTGACTATAATATGTATAATACTTTTTTTATGTTTTATTTTTTAGTATTGAAAATAAAAAAATTTAAATGTTAAAAAAATGTTTGGATAAATTTTGGATAAATTCAAAATAGCCTATTTGTGAATCGGATTATAAGAAAAATTTTGATGGTAAAAATATTTATCTAAATCAAGGAGTTAATTTTTTAGAATTGTTATTTAGAATATTTTTTGGTTAAATTAATTTGAAATACTATACATTTTTTCAAAATATGATTTTTGAGAATTTTCTGACATGAGTATATATATTAAATTATTTACTTGTTATATAACATTATCCATTTTTGTCATACGATGAATTAGCATTTTTTTTTTTTTTGGTCAGGTCTTTCTGTTACACCCTGTATAGTTACCAATTAACAATAAGTAATATGTAATAACGATTAACTAGGGAAAGAACATTGTAGGTCAATAAAACCTTAAAAACCCGTTTTTTGAATTTCAAATTTTGTTACGTACTAATAACTAATAACTATTTATTAGTAATGTTGAATATTGGTTTTAGTCAGCGTACATTAAACAGATTGAATTAATTTGTTGATTATGTATTATGTAATAGGTATATGAGAATGCGTTAGCAATATTTATATAATTCAATTTGAATGCACTTTTAATTAACTTTAATTGATATGAATACCTACATCTTAAACAGAAATGTTTATAGCAATGAATTACGTATATACATTGCATTTTATATTATGTTTTATTTAACAGATATTCTAAAAATGTAAACAGTGTGTAGTTTTTAATATTATAGATAGTACCTATTTGAAATATTCGCACTGTATTAAAGGAAACTTCGTATTTGTATAAGTAAATAAATTTATGTATAGTATTGATGTTTTATAGAGACATAATTTATTTTTATTATATTTTTACATAGGCATCATTTATTTAAATACTTTAAATAACTGTGTTATGATGTGGTAATTATGTGGTTGAAATAACCGTTATTTGTTTTTTTTTAATCTTATAACTTGATTTACGATCATTTCAGATACCTCTTACCCTGGAAATTATTTTCGAGGACGTAAACCATCGGATAATGTGAGGAATTTTGTAAGAAATGACGATGGGGAATCATACCGTGGTACGAATAATCACGACCCGGGCATTTTATGGACAGGACTTGGGAAGAAAAAACGTCGCTAGTAAACATATTTTCCCAACTCAATCAACAGTATCTATCAGTTATCATCAATCTTTACTTGCGCCTATCATTGATCCAACAATGGACTCAGATCTATATTATAATCACCTTGCTACGCATTAGTCATGTTTGTTTTTATTTCACAATTCACTACCTATTTAAAATAAAAATGTCTTCACAATAAATAAAACAATTCTCATTTAGTTATAATAAACATTGTAAAAATGCATTCATTATTATCATCTTTACAGTTCAAAATATTTAATATGGCTCTGCCTAACATATTGAATATAATTGACACTTAACAAGGTGTAGTACAATAATGTGCACAGCAATCTCCACGAGAAATTTAAAGACACGAGTGCTATAAATTAATTTCAGTTCTATATGAGTGACTAACAAACTGTGCTTGTGACATATAATTGATTATGTCAATGCTAGACTATGTGTTTCTTTGAACTGTTTACCGTTCCTCAATAAATGTATGCATCATAATATTTTAATTATATTTAATTATAAATATTTAATATTTTGTTCACTATATGGTGTGAATTCAAATAAAGAAATAAATAATTATATTACATACAGTAAATTCACCGATAGTCTGAAAACCATATAATATACAGAATGATGTATCTGAGTTTCTGCAAGTAAATGTCAGCCTAATCACTACAACTATTATCTCCAGACTACAACATATTATATTATGCCTATTACAATACATACAATAGGAATTGAACACATTTTCTTCCTCTACCATTTTTTTTTTAACTAACGCATAGGTAGATAATCCAGGGTGACTCAGCTTTTTTGTTGTATGGGTACTCGCCGCTCACACAGGTGTAAAAAATATTCCGCCCCCCCCCCCAAAAAAAAAAAAAAAATTATGTATATTCGCTTATGATCTCACAACTTATGCATTCTGTTCGGTAAATTCCTAGTAAGTACCTCTAAAAAGGCGTAATAATATGCACCTACCTCAAAATTTCAATCACTCCAACACATAGGGTATAAAACATTAATTATTGTACAAAATCTTATAAGCATTTTATATAAACCATAGATATAGTATAATTTTAGTAGCTGTATTGTTTTGGGTAGTTACTACTAATTGGAAATACATAATCAGTATAATATAATATTTCATAATTTAACTCAGCTGTATATTAATATAGCCACGTACATACTGACGTTATTAAATTTATAATAGCATAATACATCGCTAGTTTATTCGAGAGATGCATGGCATTATAATTTACGTTTGTTGTTTTTTGTCGCTACATATAATATATTATCTTCTAACATTTTCAAACAATGTCAATGGGGTACCTATAGGTACATAGCTGTATTTGATGATGTCACAATTTCACATTGCAGCACAATATCATATACTGTACGCTATTTTTATATTTATTTATTTATTATAATAGTAAACGTGACCAGCCCTTGACAGTTATATGACATTAATAATTAATAATAAAAATACACTATTACATACATAATATTTAACAGATAATAATATAATACAAAATAATTAGACACAAGAAGTTGTTTAGATGTAATTGGATCCATTAGCTATAATATCATCATACGCAAAATGGGTTCATTATATAAATAATTTGTCGCACAGAATCGGACCCGGAAAGAAGAAAAGTTGCGCAAATTAGCACCGGGAACATTAAAATATTGCAAAATATCTCGCAAAGATTTACTAAATTCAAAATGAATAAAAACTATAATAAAAAGTAACGTTTCATAAAGTCACGCTTAAACTGTTTAGCACTAAAACTTTGTTCTTATTTAATATTATAGAGCGTTTCATGAAACTTCTCTCAAGTATTTAAAGTGGGCGATGCGTAAACAAGTAGAAATATTTCGCAAATTGTTTTTAAATACTGAAATACCTACTAATTAAGCGCAATGCATGTTAAAATTTACCGCAAATAATAACGATTAATTGAGTGACTTTTGTGGATTTAATAGAAAGACATTTGTTATAAGTAGATATAAGTAATAATGATCCAGTACCCGCACCCTTCTTATTCTATTGATCGGGTTCCATGTGATTTTTTTCTTCTTCGATACTAAATCTGTGCTTATAGGTTAGGTTAGGATAAGCAGATATTAGAATAGGTCAACGGTTTCAAGATGCAGATAAATTTAATGTGAATACGGTAACAGAACTTAAGACTTCAACTTTGGAACAATTCCAAAGGACTTTTGAAAAATGGCTAGATCGCTGGAGCCACTGTATATCGTCCGGAGAAGAAGATTTTGATGGAGATATTTAAAAAAAATAAATGTAAATTTGTAATAAATTACTAAAAATAAAATGCTGGTACTTTTTGAAAAGACCACGTACTCGCATTGCAGTTTTTTGAAAATCATTTTGTAAATTGTTAAATGAATCTGACATGAAATTAATGTTTTTGAATTTCAACCAATAAAAAGTGCAATGTATCAATCGAAATAATATAATATACACTGCAGTTACAATCTAACAGATGACTGATAATAACAAATTGTTTTGTTAATTTGTTGATTACAATAATATACATTACCAGAAATCACCCCCAAAGTTAAAGATTGAAAAATTTTCCCATAACAAAACGTGACACAGACAAAAAAATAATAATAACACGTGTCAATTCAATCCGCTCATAATAATAATAATGTTAATAATATAAAAAATGGTATTTGTCAAAATAAATAAAGATAATATATCAACAGAAATTAATAATTTTAGTAAAATTCATCTTGTACAGTGATTTATTATAATCATAGGTTAGTTATAAAATATATCTTATAGTATTTTACATCACACGTTATAATTTACACAACAGGCACGTCTAATTTACATACGTATATGAACGAAATAAATAAAATATATTCGTTTCTATGGTTTGATAGGGAAAGTGAGGAAGTAAGTATTTTTTAAACCAAAATTATATATTTCTCACATGTTTAGTATTTCAAAGTATCTACAACAATATATCTTTATAGTGTTATAGTGTTTAGTCTTTACCAACAATAATAAACAGAATACTAAATCACAGTATGGTCCCCCAAGTTACCTGCCGAATTATTATATATTATTATATATAGTTGTAGCCAGTTGAGTAGGTTGTAGGTATAAGTATTAGATATATTATGTTCAATAATTAATTATATTCTCCTCTGTATTAGTTCCATCTACTTTTGATGCAAATAAAATTCGAATTGTACAAGTTTCAATACAACGATTTTTATCGGCGAGTTATTCTTGAATGGAGTAATATTGTATAAACTTATCTATATAATATATTATTTTAATATTTAATAATAAACGCAGAAAATAATTTTACATCTTGCATTCACCAACCGTAACTGTTGGTTTTATACTGTTTTACATGCATAAACTTATCCTTTTTTTTAAAGTAAATAAACCCGGTTGTATAAAATGTATAATAACGAACGAAACAAAGTGTCTGAACAATAAAATATTATATTAAATTACACCGATTATTACAATATGACGTGTGTGTTTTTCAATCATACAGCATCGATCGGTACCCCAATTGCCACAGTCACCCACATGCCATTATTCTGTATCAGTGCCGTAGTTGGTGAGGTCCTAGAGATAAGTTCCCTCGCCAAAATTTTATGAACAACCGTGTCATAGTAGGTAACAAGTATTAAGAGGACGCTACATAACCATATGTTGTCTTCGTCTTACAAGTGCACAACATTGCAAATTTACGCTCAGCAAATCACGTTTAGCTCCGTTAGTTTAAAAATTAGAATAAATCGAAATATTATGAAACTTGATGTTAAGATATAAATAAGAACATAATCTGTGTTTGTATGTGGATTTTTTACGATAGTTCAATTTTGTAGCAAGTTAGCGTATATAAAAAGGCGTAAATTAAAAATGCTCATAACTCACTTAAAAACTAAATTATCGTAAAAAAACCACATGCAAACACAGATAATGTTCTTACTATCAAGTTTCATACTGAACAATTTACTCGAATTTTTAAATTAACGCAGTAAAACGTGATCTGTTGAGCGTAAATTTTCTAAGTCACGCATTGATATGACGGAAACAACAAATGGATGTGTTAGCGTCCTCTAAGTGTTCCAGCTTCATAAAAACTAAAAAAAAAATTTAAGTATCCCCCAAAAAAATCCTCTTTTCTGGCTAAGACATTGTTTGTAAAATATATGGTGATTGCGTTTTCTCGATAGTCGACCATAACAGACCAGACACGCATCGATCGCAGTAACTCTGAAATGTATTTTCAGCGGAAAAGGTAGGTATGAACGATTGCATATTAAATTGTTATATACCAATTATACCTATAGTATAGTTCAATGGTTACGTGACGTGGAAACGAAAAATACATTTTGAACTGCTTGCTAAAAACCAAATAAAAATTAGAAACATTAGACATTTTAATAGAAGGTTCCCCACAAGTTTTTATACATTTAATAAAAAAAAAATTACCCGGATTTAACATTAATTTTTTATGAGAGTTTGAGTTTAAAATTTTTACGGTATTTGATATTTTGTGATAAATTAACGAATTCGAAATAACGAAATTAAATAATTAATCGATTTTAATATTTTGTTGTAATTCAAAATTGAATATCAGTAGAATCGTTGAATTTTCATCAAATATTTATAATGGTTTTTTTTATACATGAGAAAATCTTCAAAATATTTGGACTCTTTTTATGCTATTTAAAGCCTAGCTTAAGTAATTTTTCTAATTTAGTAGATTATTTTTTCAGATTGAAATTCATAAACAATTTTATTTTCATAGCTAAGCCAGGGGTTAAAGTGGGGGGGACGCAGGAGGACTCAGTCCCCTTACCTCTGACGGCGGTTAAAAAGCGTCCCCTTTAACAAATTAGGATTTTATACATTAGACATTATACATAAAACTATATATGGAACGCTTAAAACTTTTTGGAAACATTAGTCCCCTCTGGAATTTTTTCCCACTTTAACCTCTGTAGCTAACATTGGTAATTCTAACAAAAGATTTCCAACAAAATGTTCTACCTTTATCAATAAATATAAATCTACCGGAAAGTGACGCTATTTATAGATATGATAATGATATATTTTCGATTTTTAATTAATAATACAAGTATGCTAGGATGACACAACGTATTCATTAAGAATCGTTTTTTGCGTGAAAAGATTTTTCATTGAATTTAAATATAACACACCCATTACAATGACATGCTTGACCTGTACAGTAGAGGGATACCCATTTGTACACCTCTTCTTTCAATTGTTAATATACAAAATAACACATAGATTGTACAATTTTCAATAACATTAGCAATATTAGGATAAGCGAAATAAGGTATAAAGAAATATACCTTGCTGACTATTGAGAGCAGTCGTGTGTTACAATTTTACACAACCTATACCAGTAGGGTTACCTTGCATCAGTAGTGCAGAACTTCTAAAAAGAAAAACTCAGGCCAAATAAAAATACAACGTCCAAAAGTTACCCATGTTGCCACGTTAAATCTACAGTTCAATTTAGCTTATAGAAAATACATTTGAGAAAATCTAATTTATTTAACTTTCAAATTCGGAAAATCTATACTCTATAAGTCTGACTACATTCATATGTGGTATAAAGGTGATATGTAGATGTTTGTAAAATAATTTTATTAATAATATTATTTTATTATGCTGTCGTGCTAAGGTAGATTTGATTAAAAATCTTAAACAATCGTTTTAATAAGTGTGAGAGACGTTACAATTAAAAAAAAAGGATAAGTTTTTTTCTGCTGTATTATATAGGTAGTAGGTGTTAAGTGTATCTGTGTATCTTGTCAGTGAGTAGCTTAATGAATGTAGGTGAATAAACGATACGGGTTCGGGTGGCAGTATTGTGCTAAACAGTTTCCACCCGTTCCTGGTTTCAAAAAGGGGGGAAGGTTTAATGGATGTATTAAATTCGAATTTAATATTATATCATTGTCTATAACAAAAAACGATACTAAATCAGTCAATTGTTGCAGTACTGTTGTACGATGTGAATATGTTCATGGTATAAATAGCTTAAAATTAATCCAAATATTTAGAAAATTTTAATATTTACTTATATTAAATAATGATATACGCAATAGTTAAAGTTAAGTCCGTATGAATAATATTTTTCAAATTAAGGAATTCAATATTACTACGCTTAGAATCTAAAATAGACATTTTTAAATCCTTTGAAATGCTCAATGTGATAAATATTATGAAATTTGTGGTTTAGCTATAATTTGTTTGTTAAATTATTCAAAAAAAAGGAAAGAGTCAAACATATACAGAAATAAATACTATTTTATATTTTAATGTTTGAAAATTATAAGAATTGAGTAGGTACCTAACCAAGAGTATAGTTAATATGGAATAATAATATTTTGCTTACATATATATTAGTTTCATAAGCTGTTGATTAACAGACGATATGGTTTTAAATAGAAATTCGGTAAATTATGAAAATTCCAGACTGCCTGCACAAATTTTATATTAATTAAGAAATAACGTATGGTTGTAGTGTTGCGGCACTATATTAATATAATATTAGTTAAATGTCATTAAATTAGGTAATTAAAATTCATACAATTTATTTTGTACATTATTGGTATGTACATGGCACATGCTGTTTTATTATTGGTTTGTAGATAATTATAGAAACATGTCAAATATAGAATTTTCAGTTCAATTAAAGGTTCAAAATTATTTGAGTGATGAAGTTAAACCAAGTGTAGAATTTTTGACGAAAATTTAGTTACATTTTGATATCGAAACTAAAATATACGGGTTTAGGCAGTATTATCGTATGTGTTTGAAAAACACTAGTTTTACGTATTTACGATTTATGAGTATTTATAGTTGTTATACTTAGATAATATTTTCGATTATTTGATTATGTACAAGGTGATAATTTTAAGTCGATACACACATCATTAGTCTTCATTTTGAAAAGTAGCTATGGATTGTTTTCACATAATTTAATCCCAATGAAAAACAACAGGATCGACATTTCACGGGGTACTATATTTGGCGAATCTAAACTTTAAATTCTTATAAGTTATAACACTTATAACTATCAGGTAATTTATAAGCTTCTAGTTCGAAATTCAATTTCTAGTTGTATCAAAATACTCAGAAATATATTCTACTTTGGAATATTAAACATGTATGTAATCATGTAAAAAATAAAAACTTAAAAAACTATTACGTTAAAAAATGTTTGAAGATAGGTATATATTTTTTTTTCAAAAACATATAATTTTGCAAAATAAAAATGTTGAAAAAGTCGGTATTTTTTCATTTTTTACACGATAAGTATTACCTACTTCAAATATTGTTTACTATTATATTGTACCTATGTCATATACATAATATAACCAAAATTGAATATATATTTCGATTGGGACTTATATAGAACTAAATAAGTAGTTAATCATAATCAATTTATAATTAATACTATGCTACAACCGACTGATTTCAGTGGGTGGACATGCCACGGTGCTACAATCAAATTAAAAGTTTCTCGGAATACCCATGGCTGTAATTTTCAGTGAACTCTTAAAATTAATTATTCATTCATCTTTTAGTGCGCGAGGGCTATTAAAAACAAAAACGAAATTATAAAAAAAACCCAACGACAGCGACGACGATTATCACTTTTGTTGCAATTAAACATTTCAAGACTATACAGTGCGTTTTACGAAAGGATTACGGATTACCTACCCATAATGAAAACGACGGAGAATATTACGGCCCGAAAAATGTCCGTTTACTGGTTGACGTTATTGCTTTTGAATGGAATAAATGTGTATCCAGGCCATGGCAATAGAGGTAATTTTTTATTTTTTTCGTTTTGAAGATCGACGAAAGAAAAACAATAATATATTGCGAAAACCGAAACCAAACGAACAAATGTTTGTTGATTTTGGTCAAATAATTCTTTGGTCATAGGTCTAAACCACCTATGTTAGAAACTTAAAACTCACACGCGTATTGTTCAGAATTACAGACAGGGATAGGATGCACCTGCAAGTTTGATTAATTAATTTCGTCTTTTATTCGATTCGATAACGTGTCTAAGTATTTTATGGGTATAATTTCTCATGAAAAAACGCGATAAATTTCTTTTGCAAATAAAATTTTGTTTATATACTATAAGTAGCATGGGGATAGATATTTTTCCTTTGTAAGGAAATTTAAGGAATCTCAGCTATATTTTTTGGGTATAATTCAGTGGAAATAATATATCTAGTAACATGCTACATTTTGACAGGAATTTAATTCATTTTTTTTTTTGCATTACTAAATGGTAATTAACAAAACGTTACGAAAGTTAGTTAGAAAAATAAGTTTGAGCTCTAAAAAGCGGGTAATTGGGTATCGCTCTGCTGTACATTAGGGGGTGGGGGTGGACCTCTGACTAGAATTGGTTAAATTTGAATCCAATGATAGGTATCATTGTATACGAAAAACGATTCTGAACGGAGACGTTTATCTGTCTAGGATATAATATTAGAGGATATTAAAAATTTTCAAATTCTGAACGAGGTACTGAAGTCAAAAATCGAAGCACTTTTACTGCCCCCCCCCAAAAAAAAAAAAAAACGTGATGACAGACACAAAAAAAAAAAAAAAAAAAACACACATCATGGTAAAATCAATACATTCATCGCTCAGCTCAGAATTTAAAATGTCACCAAAATTTCAAAATGACCAAATAACATTTTTTTTATGTTTAAAATTATAATATTTGAATGTGGTATTTTTAGTTGTTTATAAAATTATTATAAGTTTTTTCGATTTGGTTTACTTCAACAATAATAATGTTATGTTGAAATTATACGGTGCAGGCTGAAATTTAATACTATTTTTGATTCGATAACTTATTTAGTATTGTAAAAGCTTGATAAGTAATTTAGAGTAATTAAAAAAACTGAAGGAAAATAATTCATTTTTAGATTCTTGAATGTATGTAACAAATTATGATGGCTGTTATTGAACTAGTTTCTTTCCCTCTACTGACCTAATTTGTTCTCATATCACATATACATAAATTTGTTACTGTGTATGGTGTATTTATTGTAGTCACTAGTCAGTGAACCAAATTTCAGTTGAAGTTTTAAACTTTTAAAGCATATGCCGGTAAAGTTAAATCTTAATCCAATCTTTATTTTTGAAATTCATAAATTCAACACTCCCTTACCAAAAAAAAAAAAAAAAAAAACACTTGTCAAAAATGAATCTTGGTCGTCGCACTGATTACTTTTATATGAACCATGCGTAAATATTTTGTATTCGTTTTTCAATCTTGAGTTAAATCAAGCAAACATTGGTAGTATTAATTCCATAGTCAGACCAAATTTTCAGGATGGGCAAACCAAATTTAAGCCAGCATTTCTAAATAATTCATAGTTTACAATTATGAAATTATGGGCCTTATTTATACTAGACCACATCATGTTTTATATTTTGAAAAAAGTCGATAATTTCAAATAAACTCGCCGCCAACAAACTTTTGTCGCGATAAGATTTTGGAACGTGATACGTGGACGTATAAAAGTTTGTCAAACGACAATGACGACAGCAATACAATACTATAATAGACGTGTTTTGGCTATGTTTAGCTGATATTGATTTTGAAGTTTGTTGGTTGAAACTAGAAATCAATTTGCAGAAAGTCCATCGCCAACACACGCCTAATATAATAACATACCGGTCGTGATTTATCATCAATATTCGCAGTGGGACGTATCGCGGCCGCGGCGTACCCGTGGATGATATGCGCGTTCTGGGTGTTCATCACGACGTCGGTGATGACGTCACTAGCCTTGCGGGCCACCAGATACGAGGAGGTGATCGAGATGCTGACGTACATCACCGGCTCGTCGTGCACGCTAGCACTGTTCGCCATTGGCGTACACAAGCGGCCCGTGCTGCACCGGATGCTGGACGCGGTAAGGCGAGACTTCTGGGATGACGGGCGCCGGCCGGCCGCTGACGTGCTGTACTCGCGGTTCGCGCGCACTTACGGCGCCATCCTGCCGGTCGCCAACGTGATGATGTGCATGACGCCCGTCATCTGGGCCGCCCGCAACGGGGACATCGACTCGCCAGCCGCGCTCATATTCCGCATGTGGACGCCATGGACTCGTCTGACGGCTGCCCGGTACGCGGCCGTGTACGCGGCCCAGTTTGTCGTCTCGTTGAGCGTGCTGACAAGCATCTCGGGCATGGTGTTCGCCATGATGCTGTTCGTCACCGAGATGCAGGTGCAGGTGGACACGCTCGTCGACGCCATCCAAGACCTGCACGTGGACATGTGGTACGGCGACGGCGACGGTCGTCCCGACGCGCATCCCGACAGGCGCCGCCGTGCCGCGTTTGACGGGCTAGTCAAGTGCATAAAACACCATCAGGTGCTCATCACGTGAGTGAATATTTATGGCCTTGAATCACTGAGGCCGGTGACACACATGAGAAATTTGTTTCATAAAATTTGTTTTTCACAATGAATCACACGAAACATATTTCATGGTCAATACACACAGAACAAATTTGTTTCATAAATATTTTTTCGCCTACCCACCATTAAGTTCACCCAGCTCGTTTAAGTTGGTCTAAAGATGTCGTCCGATGATGACATTATTGTTCTGCAGTGGTGGTTAAATCGAAACCAATAGGTATTAAGCTTTTGCATTATTTTTTTTTTACATTTTTACCTATTGATATTTGTACTTTTTCTGATCCTTTATAATATATAAGATAGTTTAAAAAGGTAGTTAATACTATAATATAATCATAATCAATAACAATATAAATTATTATAAATTATCATATTTGTACATACCTATTTACGTCGTTAACTGCGCGGGAGTTAATATAGTGAAATGACGAAGCAGTTACACATGGTTTCACGAAACTTGTTTACAAAATATTTTTGCGATAACGTTTCGGAAACAACAGTGTGTGTTGCTCCATTTAAATACACGCGTTTTCAAGTAACGAAATAAATTTCTTGTTTCACGAAACAAATTTCTCATGTGTGTCACCGGCCTAAGTGTTATTTTTATGGGTATATAAATAATGGTAATATACCTATTATGTATGCTTTATTCACTTGTCCGAATAAAAATGTTACTGTTTTAAAAGTGGTCACTCCGTACAAAAAGAAATACTATCATAAAAATTACGTCCTAATATATTGATGCGATATGAATATAAAATACGACTACGATAAAATAATAAAATTATATATATATATATATATATATATATATATATATATATATATAACGACATGCCGTGGCTTTATTTACTATATACCAATTTAATTATACATTTAATGCAAGTTGTGATATTAAAGGGTATAATTACCTTAGATTCAACTGTTTCGATCTAATTTAATTTATCTCTAAATAGATTTTTTAGTAATATACAATGTGATATAAATACAAATTTGACAAAACTTCAATAACTAATAAGTAATAAGATAGTATAAATATAAATGTATAATTATTAGGGTTAGGATGTTTATGACCTTAAAAACACTAAAAAATGCATGCAAATATGCACAATAAATATAAAAATATGCCCTAAAAAAAATGAAACATGTAATTTAAAAATTTTATTTCTAATCTAAAATGTATTTTAAATTAATTTACAACTTTTTTTTAACTTTAAACTTAAATACAAATATATAAAAACATGATATTTTGAAATTACAAACATAGGTACTTACAGCAAATTAATATTTAATTAAGTAAGTAATAAAGATAAGTTAATTATATACTACGGTTTTCATATTTTTTCATTTTCGTTAAATGTGAAACCGACTGTGCCTACCTATGGGTTTTTATTGAGGTTTATATTTATTGTTTGGCGAAATATGCATTTATTAACAATTTTTTTCAATATATGCATTTATTCATAAAAATCCCTAAAAATTCAAAAATATGCAAAATAAAATTGAATGTATCTGATTCTATGTCGCACAAAACGAATTTATAACTTGGTCTGCAATGTGCACAACTAAAAGAAAAAATATGCAAAAGTCATAAACATCCTAACCCTAATTATTATTATATAAAAATGTATCTATTACATATCATCTTCTGTTCTTAGCACTTAAGTTATAACATTATAACACATATTTAAAAATAAAATAATTGTACTATTCCAATGGCTTTGATGCCGGGGGTTATTATTAAAATAAGTAAATATAAATGAACGAAAACATAGAACTTATACGACCTACAACAATAAATCGAGTACTGGAGTCAATGTAGCTATATTGCCTATACATTGTGCCGTGTTACACAAATATTATTATTATTTAATATTATATTTAAAAATTAAATTAATAATATTAAATCGAAAATAACAAAAGAATGAAGTAATTGCCAATTTCTTATATCTTAATTATTTTAAAATTCAATACATGTATTACAAATTTTCCAAGCCTGATAAATATCTATAAATGTTTGACTTAAAAAAAAATTGTATTTGTTTCTGAATTAGGTTTTGAGAATAGTAAATAGTATTGAATCGCCCTCAATGGAAATTAAGTCCAGTAATATTTTAATTTAAGTCATTAGCGTTAGTTAATTTACTAAACCCTGAACGATTGCGTGGTTAATAAAAATAAATGAACCGAAAATTATGATTTAGCCACGAAAAGTTTTACAAAGGGTGTATAACTAAAAACAATAGTCTACAATTAAATAATAAAAGTTGATTTGCGTATTCAAAAACTTTGGTGTTCTAAAAAAAAATTGGAATGTGAATAAGCAATAAGCACCTACATATATATATATAAAAAAAAATAAGTCATCCAAAGAAGAATAAGAGACCTCGCGTTTTTCTTCATTGTAGAAATATCTAACTCACGTCGTTCAATTCCTTACGGTCGACCAAAATATAAAATTTCAGCAATAATAATATCAGATGGATACGCTAGCCTATATATGTATTAGACTTGTATATATTTTGTGCGTGTCGTTTCACATTAATCAAAAAATGATTTTCGTGGTACACTGCAATCGTCATTGGATGAGAATATATTTTTAACGGCTTTTGTGTGAACAATAACGCAGAAGAAGATTTTTGTTCTCCTTAAATTATTGTTGTACGAGCGTCGAGCAGCGTAATGTTTTATAGTTAACCAGCTAAAAACAACTGAGGAAAAGTAAAAATAATCCATCAGTGACTTGCATGCCCGTCTGCGTGTAGCTGTCGTGGTTTTTAATATACGTTAGCGGAGAACGTTGCACCTGAGCGGCTGAGCTGCTTTTATATTTGCAGCTGTACCTACCTACGACGCATACCAATGAACGTGGTAGACGTCGGCATTGTTATTATTTTTGCTCAACCGATATATTCTCTTACATAGTTATTATATACAAAACTGTGATAGACAAACCCATGATTTGCACGAGGTATATGCGCAGGGTATTCAGGTGTACACAACTACGGAGTTGGGCAAACGATTTTCAAATGGCATATGATGCCCAAAGTCCATAAATAACATAAAATTTTAGAAGAATAAAAAATATATTGTATGAAGATATGATTAATAATTAAGTCTTAGTTATACCTCACAAAAATCATGAGATTCTTTATTCTATTTAATAAAACTTTAAAACTTTCCAAGTTTGTGATTATGAACTCTTACTGTAAAACTTTCTGATTGTAAATATGTCCTCTCCGGCTAATAGCCTCGGCCCCGTATGGTACGTAACAAATGAAACCCTACACAATGATTTAAGAATTCCAACAGTTGACCAACTAGCAACTAGCAACTATAACAGATTTCACTCCAAACTGCAACACCATCCCAATCCTTTAGTCACTCGTCTAGCATCACGTACTCTTCCTGACAACCCACCACGCCGACTTAAAAGAAATTGATGCCGTGATCTATTAAATAAATGAACAAAAAATAAATAAATTACTAGATTGTACCATCACTGGATGATTTCCCTCATCATGTGCCTCATGTGTATTTTTATTATGTATTGTATATAGTGTTATATCAGTTATCTATTTTATACTTATTGTGTCATGTAATACAAATTGTAAATTTTCTAATAAAAATAAATAAATAAAATGTTATCTGTATCTATAAATAAGTCTTTGTACTCTAGTAAACAAAAACTTAAACCTGTATAATTTTAATAAAATAACTCGAAATTATAAAAATATATTTTTTTTATAAAATTAAATAACGATGAAAACCATGAAAATTATAGAAGCTGTGATTATTATAATGGTAATCGTATTATACATTTTTAAAGTAGAGCATTAATTTAGGAACATTTATATTTTTCGGAAGCACGTTTTATTAAATGCATATCCTGAAATCAATAGTAAAAATTAATTAATTAAGTCTATACACGCCTATTATAACTTTTAACTACACGCTCTTCACCATCATCATGTTTATCGTATATGACACATTATTAAACATTTTATATTATGCATTAATTATTATACGTGAGAATTGAATAATTATCATTTACTATACTATATACCTATACACGTACAATATTTGCATTATCTTTTAGATAATAATAAATTAGTAGTTTTTTACTATATTCCAACTTTTTTACTTGATGAAAAAAATATATATATATGGGTTCATGATTCTAGTTCGTATAAAAATATTGTTTGAAATATTAATTACAATAATACTGCAAAAAAATTACACACTTATAAAACCGTTAGATCAATTTCAGATTACATCATACGATTTATTCGTATTATGTTAGCAAACTTACAGAAACATAAATATTACTTATTTTTGAGATTTAAATTTTAAAAAAGTTAGATTCAATGGGTCGAAAATAAAAATCCGTATATGGATGGCTTAAGGCTTTAAAGAATGCTTGACAACAATAATGGTAATTCATCACATGAACTTATATTGCTTAAAATATTTTTTTTTTTTTTAGGTACTTCAATCACTTCAAATCGTATTTTAATTTGTTATTCATCGTCGACATATTGTACATTATGGTAATGACATGTTTATGCGCTAGCAGCGTATTATTGGCCAATGGTTTTTCAGCATTTCATATAAAAATGATGTCTCTTCTCATAGTAGTGGTGTCTCAATTCTTCTTCTACTGCTTGATTGGTGAACAGTTCTCGACAATGGTGAATATAAATAAATAATATTTATACATAGGAATTATAAATATTCCAATCAGATACAATTGTCAAAAAATTATATTTATCTATCCAACACTTGAATGCATTTATATGCGTTTAAATGGCGATAAACAAAGAATTACACAATATCGGTTAAAAAAAAATGTTGTATTCAGCCAAAAATCATATTTATGTTTAAGACTATAGAAGTATAGAGTATAGGTAGTATAAAATTAAAATAATTACAGAGTTTTCGGTCAGATTTTTATTTAAGTACATCGGTAGCTTTAACCATTTAATACTTATCAAACATTATAACTAATTTATTTTTCATAATGTTATAGAACCAAAAAATCGGAGATTGCGTCTATTTCAAACTAGTCAAATGTAAGGATCCAAAGTTGTCTCGAGCCGGTGTTTTAATAATTTTAAGAACACAAAAACCGTTAAAATTAACTGCGATGGGCATCAACAAGTACACAGCTTCGCTATTTACATTTACAGTTACGATGAGGTCGGCTTATGCAGGACTCAATGTGCTCTACAATTCTTCATGAAATACCATCAAATTTTAACAGCAGTGCACTCATATTTTTTTATTAATAGAAATTCGGTAGCAAAAAAATTTGTAAACAGAACAGGCACAATTGTTTTGTTTTTGCGATTTAGATTTTTTACAATTATAACCATAGTTTATTCATGAATATAATACAAATGTAAGTAATAATAAAATCAAATAAGAATAATAACAATGTAACTGTACCTATACTTACTGTTGAATGCAGTTAATATAATTTTTAGGTTTCTAAATATATGTTTAAAACATCTTATAATCGCCGTTGTGTCCACCCAATAGTTGGTTAGTCACCAATATATTATACTAACGATTATTGATATTAAGATATTTTTTTAGTGTCTGTATAGTTGGGTACCGTACATAAATTTCTGATATGTTATTATAATTTATTGTATTATATTAAAATACATCTAGAAACCTGTAGTTCAGCATGCTTGCAGAGTGACATTTTTTAAACTTATTTATTTATTTTAATTTACATATTATTATTATTTACTGGGTCAAGCATTGAGACGTCATATTTATCTAAGGTGGAGTTAAAACACTCCTCAAGTACTAAAATATTTTGTACAAAAATGGTTTTTACTTTTGTATTATAACTTTCAATATTTTATTTAAATGAATTATGATTAATCCTCCCTCCCGCCAAATTGATTCTCTCTAATGTTTAGGTACCTACATTAGGTATTTATGATATAATTGAATATACTTGCAATACGAGCTATAACGTAATTTTATCGATCAACCAGTGTGGTTTCTGTCAAATGTTTTTCACATTTATTTCAATTATAATATGTTATGGTTGTCGAATTACCTAAAAATATAATCAAATTTTAAGTTTTAATATTATTTACTTCCTTGATTCCTCGTGAAAATTCTGTAACAAATCATTAATTACTGTCGAAGTAATTATATAATTATATATGTTATCAAATAATATGATGTATGATAATACATACTGACGTAAAAGTGCTGGCTGTTTATCGAAAAAAGGTGACGGAAAGTCGATTAGAATCGCATTATAATAATCAATTTTGTTGCGTTAAGGTAGATAAAATCATTATGTATTCAATAACACAACCAGCTTATGTAATAAAAGATAATGATGTTAATTTTCAATTTTTATTCAAATGAACATCAAAAGACAATATCTTTATGTTTTTAGCTCATAAAAGGCTTAAATATTAAATCCCTTTTTTCCCACGTAAAACATTTATTTATTTAAGGGGGGGGGGGAAGCAAAAATCCCGACACCGATAAGAAATACAAATATTTTAGAGGTTGTTGAGTTTATACAATTAAAACATTTTCTACGAATGTATGGAAGAATGAATGTATAAAAACTATGAACACTATGCCGTATATAGTAATTATTAATTTTACTAATAAAAAATTATTTATGTTATAATTGTTATAGAATATATAAATAATATTATGTATCTAGATTAACATAAAATTGGTCTGAAATATTAGTAGTGTAGATGTGTAGTTGAGTACAATGATTTCTATTTACATAGAAATACTATTACGTAGTATTTATAAAATAGTAATAATACACTGTAAAGTTTACAGTTCAGACGGTAATTTATGTTAACAAAATAACATGAACATTCAGATGAAACTCATTCAGTAAATACTAAATACTAATTCAACAAACACTCCAGTTATATTCCTACTCGTAATATTTCCTGGGCTGACGGCGCCGAAGTAAAAGAATACAACAATACCTAATTATAGTATATATATATTGTACTCGTAATTCGTAGGTATGTTCAAAATAAAATAGCATTTTATATATTAAAAACAAAACATACTGGCCGATGAGCTCAATTGCTCAAGTATAGGTTGGGAGTATAGGTATAGATATACCTATACAAATAATCTTTTATGCACACAGGAAATTGATGTTGTACGCATAAGGTTCATAATATTATTTTACATGTGTATAGATTATAGATGTATAATATAGAGCCTCTCTTATGTGTATTATTGTGTTGACTTGCAGATGACACTATCTGTATATATATGTGCACTGTGTTGATGTTGCGATCGTCCGCACTTGGGGTAATTTGGAGTGCGGAGATAAACTATATATAGAAGGTTAAGTACATAAAATACTGTATAGGTATATAATAATATATTATATACCTATATATATATATATATATATATATATATATATATATATATATGGATACGCGCAGGGCCGGCGGAAGGCACGTGCGACCTGTGCGACCGTAGAGGGCGTCAATTTTTTTGGAATTTTAGGGGTGGCATTGTTCATAAATAAAAATATGTATTTTTTGCTATTACTCACTGTAAATCTAAAATAAAAATAATACTTATTATATTATTTTGAATGACCATGTGTCATTTAACCTAGTATACCTAAGTAAGTAGGTACTATTAGTAGATAATATTATGTGCGAGCTAGTCATTAGCATTGTTACTCGGCGAATTTCGCGATTACCTTTGTGGTTTCCAATTAGCAAACATGAACCAAATCAAATCACGATAAAGTTCCCCAAAAACCTATGTACAATAATCAATAATTATTAGCGATAAAAACTAATTTACTTGTGAATTGTGACAAGTGGCAAACTATCGAACTTTACATAGTCTACTGTCAACCGTCAACGATTATAGAGTACATATTATTTAGTCGATCAACATTCAACACGTTACATATTTATAATTTGGTAAGTGTTTATTTTATTTAGTTATTAAGATAAAATTGGTAATTTATTTGAATACAATAGAAAACTAAGAAATTATACAACCCAATATCTGATTTTAAATTTTGAATATACGTAACCTACGTGTATACTAAATCGTCTAAATTATATTTTATCAAAGATATTAAGGAAGTAAATTTTTAATTTTTAAAATAAAAAAACCTAATAGCTATCTACATTATTATTTTATTATTTAGGTTTACTTTAGTATAGTCAATAATAATAATTGTATTATTTGGGGTTTTGAAAAACTGTAGTATTTCCATACATTGTGTTCTTATTTTATGTAGTTCAACCGTATTACATAAGTCATACATAGGCGATCGCCCCCCCCCCCCGTTCTCTAAAAAACTTCATATCCATGTAAAATTTATTGTGTATATTAATTATTAATTTTTGGAAACAGCCTCTATATTTACGTCTATGAAATACTACTGCCCCCCCCCCCCCGTTATTTTTGGCTGAATCCGCCGAACAGATTTGAACAGCTAAAAGAACATAATAACAATTTTTCGTTTCTTTACAATTTAAAAAAATTTAAAAATCTTACACATGAAGAACTATTAAAATATTGTAAAGGTTTACAAATTCTTCTTACTGATGGTAATTCAACAGATATCAATGGCCCATGAATTAAAGTCAGTATCGGTTATAGTTGATGATAACTTAACACCTTATGAATTTTTGATATTTGTAATAAATGCAGGTGACTTTGCATCAAACCTATCCATTGCCTTACGAATTTTATTAACATTACCAGTATCAATGGCAACTGGTGAAAGAAGTTTTTCGAAATATGAACTACCATTTATTTTTATTAATGTACATAACAAACTTTTGTGAAAAAAATATTATTAATTGTAATAATGTAAAATGTAATATAGCCCAGTTTATAATTAATTTTGTTAATTTTGTATAAATAATACTATGTCCTAATTATATGGCAAAAATTATTGATAGGGTGGTATTTTTTTAACTGCACAAGGCGGCAAAATACTTAGCGCCGGCTCTGGATACGCGCGTCTTATAAATTGGAACCATAATCAATACATTATATTATCTATATATTTTATAATATACTCGTCACGTGTCCCATATGATGGCCACTATGTTTTTTTTACCCGTGGTCATCGTTGTACAAAAAATAATAAGAAACTTATTGAAACCAGGAACACGCGCGCTTGTGTCTGTGTTTGTACAAAAAGTAAACTTTGTCCTCTATAAACAGCAATGTGTGTAATGCGTATGTATGTATATATATATTATCGGAGTATATTACGTGGTATGTATATCTATCTATGGAACGAGCAGTTTTAACTTTTCAGCACGTAAGTTATGATCCAGGCAGACAAAATCGTATTTATAATAGGTACATGTTATAAAATGTCTTAACTCTGTTGTAAGTGTTGAAACCATAGACTTATTTATTTTTCTATGGTTGCAACTATATATATATATATGTATATATATCTTACTTTTATATTTCACCACTTTGACTATTTTTTTACAGTGTAGGAATTCAAATTTATAGTTTAAAAGGACAATACATCTTAAATACTATTGTTAACATAGGTTATTTATTAAAGATTTTATTTCAAGAATTTGCTGATGACTGGTAAGGTGTTGGTGAACTCTTAGGTATACGGTATACCTACATAATTGGATCGCATTACGAGTATGAAACAATCAAGTATAGGTATGATAAATGTAAATTAGAATTTGTGCGCTCTATAAGCTCGAAGCAAAGGTTCAAGTGTTTTTTTTTATATTTGAAATTAAGCATGGGTATCTCAAGTAAATAGTAAACCATTTAAATGTTTGATATGGATAATAAAGACCAGTCCTTAGTCTACATGTCTGAACTACACCACTGTACAAGAGTCGATTGTTACATTATTAACTATATATAAGCGGCTACCAAATAGCGGCGCGTGAACAAAAAGAAAAAAGTCAAAATCGTTAATATAATATGTTCTGATGTTGTAAGTCATTTATCATTTTTGTTCATTAGTTTTTATCGGCGTCTGCAATTTTGATGATCAGCGAACAATTTCAAGATACCTATAATGGGCACTTAAAAAATATTTGACCCCTGTTAGTATGTAACATATACTATGGTATATAGCATGTACATGTATATCAGTGCTGCAACCAGAGCTCAAAAGGATTTAGGGTTATAACCTCCCACCCTAATTTTTTACTTGTTTTTGACTGCCATTATTTTATCTCTTACACACACATATATATATATATATATTGAAACATTGTTTCAAATTTTCCCAATTTTCTTTTTTTTAGTTGCCCACCCGATGTATTTAATAGCCAATAGATATACAGGTGTCAAACGATATAATGAACGACTTTGTACTTCGCAGTTTATTAAGGAGCTATAACGAAGTGAAATTCGTTTTTCGACACGCATAATTATGCCACGCAGGTACTCTGGGCGTAACCTTTATAAGTAATACCGTATAACGTATTATATATTATACGACGTACCTACGTTGTTGTTTATAGTTCCAAATTAGAATACAGATGTAACACAATATCTTAATCAAAGGGTTTGCTTGAAAAGAATGTATCTCAACTCAATAGGCTATAATATGAAATTATAAAGAACGACAGACATCAAAACTAACTGCACGTGATATTTTGTTTATATCTATTTAAATCGATCTTCATTCTTGGACAGTACACACTACACTCTATAGGTATAGAATTAAATGTTATTATGACACATTTTCAGGGCCGATTTAACAGTATCGTAGATCCTAGGCTTCTAACCACCTTTTTTTCCTTTTATTGTATCCTTGGTATTAATCCAATCTGATTTATGTCGGTAATTAGTAAAATATACGAATAACTATAGCCGATAAGTAGGGGGAATTATTGATTCCGCCGAAACTACCTGTTTAGAAAAAAGGTTTGTATCGATTCCGCCGGCTACTGTATAAAATATCTACATATCGATTCCCCCGGCTACTGTTAATATTATTTACATATTGATTCTGCCGGACACGGGACACTGTTTATCCCCCCCCCCCTTGTATATGTATTTTATATAGTACATAATACAAATAAAAAAAAAATAATAATTGTATAATTCAAAAATAAAATGTATATTCTAATTAATTCGTGTATGTGAATAAATTAGAAAATATTAAAATGTATAATATAGTCTAAATTGTATAAAATGATAATAGTAATAATTGTATAGTCTTGTAAATTATGTATAGGACTGTAATTTTAAAAATACATTTACAAATTACAAGGGCGGGATAAACAGTAGCCGGCGGAATTAATAGCCGACGGAATCGATATGTAGATATTTTAAACAGTAGCCGGCAGAGTCAATAGCCGGCGGAATCGATATAAAATCGGCGGAATCGATATACGCCCATAAGTAGTATCGAACATTGATGTAAATATAAAAATTATTTATTTTTTTCGTAAATTATTATATATATATGTTCACATATACCATGACCACGACCATACCGTAAATGTGAATCGGCCTTAAATGTCCGTATAGATATGTAAGCCACACGATGTACTAATATGATAGGTATATATTATAGGTGCCGTGTGTATATGAATTGATATATATTATTTCAAGTGTATTATTCAGAGCAATATTTAAACGTTGAATTTTTCAGCATAAAAAAGATGTGAATAATTCAAAATATTATTTGAATTAGAAATTATGAAATACGTGAGGAATGTAATATGATTATAATTCAGAAATTTTCTCTATTACCTACGTAACATATCTTATCCAAAGATCTGATGTAGGTATACTAATAAAAATATTTTCGTATTATTATTATTGTTTAGTTAAGTATAGTAACAAAATGTATTACTCGGCATTAACATTTTTTTCCTCATGGATGTTATTACCGTTGCACGTATGTTATAAGACCTTTCAAAAATGTTCCTTTAAGTAGCACCTATGCACGTGAAACTTATATCAATAGGTATATTACTACATAATAAGTCTGGTTGGATATACTTATAACGTCTTTTGAAGAAAATATTCTCCAAACGTAATACCAAGAAAAATTACGTAGGACGTATCCCTAAATATATTTTATATTTATATTTCATACCAATGCGGATATAGGTACATTATATATATGTACGCATACGTAGAGCATGTATTATATAGGTAACATGTTTATACGTTCAAAATTTAGTTCATTGATGTGATGACGACACAGTTCTATACCTGTTTCACCGGCAGTTTATTTTTAAGTCTTTAAATTGAATATAATATTATATGCGAGTATGTGAAATAAAATCACAGCGCATGTGATATGTACATAATATATAGGTACGTATATACCTATATTATTACATCACAGTCGACTAAAGCCCTACATCCGAAACGCATAAATATTATATCTGAAAATCATATTTAAAAAAGTTATATATATGCACAAAATTATCGTCCCTCAATATAGCTTTATCATATAAGTTAGCGGTAATGTATATAATACGATATTTTATAAAATAAAGTTATTTTATCAAATTCCTAATTATGCTAATTAATATATTAACTTCGCAGTTTTACTAGTTACCTAATATATAGAATTATAGAATACCAGTTGGGTTTTCGCTAATGTATGAAAGTTAAATCGTTAGATACACCCTTCGTTGTGTAGAATTATAATAAGTTTATGTTTCTAATTCATGTTAATCAAATTGTAAATACAAATTTATAGTATTGTTAAAAAAAATAAAATAGAAATTTAGAATTTAAGAATTTTGTTTCCTGAAAATACTTGTTTGCATAATGTTATTCCATAATGTGAAACAATAAAATGAAATAATAATTTATAAATAGTAAATAATGTATTACTTAATATGTACCTAATAGTTGGTTTCCTACTATAATTTATAACGTGTACAATTTCAAAGGTATTTTTTTTTCCTAAGTCCACAAGGCAAATGAAAATAATAATCAAATGGCACTACTCGTACAGGTATAAAAATATAATAATTATATATTAGAAAAAATATTTTTGTCTATTATCGTAATGTTTGTTTGAATTTAATTTATTAAAAATACTATTTTTTTTATGCATATTTAAAAATAAAACTTAAGGAGAAAATATAAAATTATAAACAAATGCATACCTATGTTATATGTTTCTTTCTCAAACAGTAAAGGTACATTTAAAATATTACAATCAAAGATTTTGATAAATTGTCCAATGATAACGAGCGCCGGTTATCGGTCTACATATTTCTGAACACCATCAGAAACCTTTGCTTTAACGTCTACGTTAATTTTATAAATTGGTGGGTATTTAAAATAATATATTAAAAATCAAACAAATTAGGTATATGGTCAACAATATATTCAGCCATTATCAAGCCACTGCAAGACCCAACCATGTTAATGAATATTTATAAATTATATACCAAAAGTGTATTGGAATCGAAATTACTTTTAAAAATAATTTATTTAGACGATCCATCATAATTTACCTATATACTGTAGTCCAGAGCAGAGGGATGGAAAATCCATACCACGCGAAAAGATTTGAAGAGCACGCAAAAAATAAAAATATTTTTATTACATACATACATACTTTCATATATATGTATATTATACCTATTTATAATTATTTTCTTATGATATACTATATAATGTATATTTTTCATAGCACGCTCGAAAAAAAAATGTTGGCACGTAGCATTCAAATCATTTACCATCCCTGCTATAGCCTATTGCCTATACCTACTTCAATAACATGTAGTAAAAAAATAAAACATTTGAAACATTAGCATATAAATAAAAATCGAAATATGCATAATACAATTTTGGATTTGGATATAGGTACAAATACAATTTATTTATAATTTATAGCTAATATAGCACTGTTTGGTCCGATCAGTAGAAACGTGCAAATTCCGTACTAAACATCCGACCCCTTGTTACAATATATCAACGAGGACTAACCAACTAGGGGCTCTATATCAAAACGTAGATATTGTATTTTGGATATAATTTATAAATTTCACTATATATAATAACACTAATTAAGATATATAGCCATATAGGTATATGTACCTAAAAAAACATATAAAATCATATTTTAAGTTTATTCTTTCAGTTTTATTGTATAACAATAGGTACAAGTATAACTTTTAATTCTTACATATGAAAATTTAATGAAAAATTAATTATTTGTCAAGCTATAAAAATTCATGACTATAACCATAAAAATCGACTAATTTTAAACGTCTTGAGTCAACAAATAACAATCGATATTCCTTACAGGAATTTTATATGTTTGAAAAACAGCAATTATTTTAATTATTTATGTAACTATGTACTTTCAGCGAGATTTATTTTAATTAACTTTTTAGATTTAAGTACATCTATTGAGAGTAGACAGTTTAATATAATGTGAAAAGAAATGTTTACCTACAGACGTCTGACATATTTACAATATTTACATTTTATTCAGTAAACGTTCAAAAGCGTTTATCTTAAATATTTTTGTGAGGAACTCAATAAATTGTTCAAGTATACAACACTTAAAGTTTCTAGCACATAATAATATAATATTATCATCAAGTAGGTTCACTAAAATCAGAAACAGTGAAACATTTAAAGTAACACTAGCCTAGCTGCGCTGCAGCTATTAGAGTGAGCGAATGATGAAGTATAATACGCTGTCTTCATTTATTTAGTCTAACCTTTTTTTTAAATCTAAATTACGCTGCCTTGGAACAGGTAGATTAATTATGTCTTCGTGTATATCTATAAAGGTACACGTTGAGGTTCTTTACTTCATTAAACGCCTCGTTAAATTCATTCCTTAAACCATAAGTTGCCATCAAGATGTCTTATAATTTGATGGTGAGGGTTATTGTATAAAAGAAGAGGGTGCTTTGTTTATTAAAGGAGCTTATTAACTTATGGAACTAGTGTTTTCTTTTTCAGTTCATGCGTAATATGTCCATCCACACAATTGCAAATAGCATTTATTTAATTTCATTAAATATAACAACACGTCGAAACCCACAGTTTTTGTCGACAAATGATTATATTTATTTTTAATAGTAGATTACTATGGTAGTTTATTCAATAAAGCTTTAAATAGCGTAACTATACTTAGATATTCGCCAAACCAAAATAGATTGTATTTTTTGTATTCAGGCGTGTAAACAAGGGAGGGGGGATTTGGACTTCATAGTATAGTCTAAATGGTCAAAACCAAAACAAAAAAACATACCTCACTGTGTTTAAAAAAAACACAGAAATTGAAGACATACTGGCACCTAACCTTCTTACCATACAAATACAAAAATAAATTAACGTAATATTAGTGGTTTTTTTTTTTTATACAAAATAACTTTACTATTGATAGAAAAAAATATGGTATTTTACTCTTGCAAGTTTATACAAATCATTTGTAAATAATTATTAGCTAAATATTTAGAAAAATCGCCTGTACATATCTGTAGATTTTTAACACATAATCTTCTTGTTAAAATAATCACAAACTTATTATTCTGTACAGATATGTATGTCTATTATAAATATGCTAGGAATGTCTTATATTAAATAATAAAAAAGTTACAAAAAATGTGCAATGTACACTGTTACACACATCCTGCGAGCTAAATATATTGTTTTCATAATGAAGTATTTAAATTACTACGATAATAAGACGGTCTTATATCTTGCATCGACATAGATATTATCTTTAAAAATATAATAATATTTTATAATCCCAACTTCTAACAAGGTTTATAATGCATAAGAACATACCTTTTGGACACAGAAGTCATAATTAAATAGCTATGTAGTCCTAATATAGTCCTAATAAGTCAAAAAGTATTACTACATTTAATGTCTGTATTCTTCAGTCATTACCATTTAAAACATAGTAAGTAATTTGAGTGTCGAGTTTTATTTATTACACTAATCAATAATATATATTATAAATAATATTTTTTCAAAGAAATATTTAGGGAATCTATTACATTTTATATTAAATGAACTATTACATGAGCCAAATTACTTTTAAGGTACACTAAGAAGTATATATTAAGAAATAATTTACTTTTTTTTCAATAATTATGTATTCCAATGATTGTTAATTAAATAAAATATTTTCACTATGTCAAATAAACCAATACATTTACATTTATTAAGCTATTAAAATAAAAAATGAGTTCAAATTTTCAAAAATGTATGCCTGATTAAAAAAAAATAATCCTACAAATAAAATCGGATATATTTTAAATTTAAATTAGAATTGGATAAACATAAAAACATGATTTTAATATATATACTATATTATAAATAATATAATATAATACCATATATTATATTATACATAATATACATACATATATAAAATTGAAACATAAATTTTTTTTAAATTAATTTTGTTACTCTTTTCAAATAAAATTTTCCTCTGGTTCTTTAGGGGCATCTAGATCACGGTAATGAATTATTGGTCTGTAATCAAAGCCACCCAAAAATTAATACAATCTAATGTAATATATTATGTATGTAATGAGGTAAATCATTTTTTTTTTTTTTAAACTATAAATATTATCTGCAAATATTTTAACAAACCTGCCACCTCCTCTAAAACCTCCACGAGCTGGTGGTCTAGAATAGCCATACATTCCTCGGCCAAACCCAGCACCTCCATATGGTGGATAGCCAGGCATTTGGTAGCTATAACATTAATACACTAATTATAATTTTTGTATCAAAATTGAAAGATGAATAGCTAAACAATTATTTTTACTGGTTCGCAGCTGGTGGATATGACTGAGGAGCATCATTCACATCTTTTCTACCTTGTTTACTGCCAGGATGTTCAGGCAACTGTGGTCTCTTAGGATCACGAAGATAATTATTAAAATATTTCACCTAAATAGAAATAAAAAGCATACAATTATTTTATTATTCATGAAAATATATATGTAAATTTGTATTTACTTCTTTTTTAACATCATCCAATTTATCAATATGCTTATTGAAAATATGTTTGCGTACAAATTCAGGACCTTTAAATTTTTTGCCCGACAAAGGGCATAGCCATTTGTCTTTTGATATTTCTTGCGTATTAGAAGTTACAAACTTCTCGATTTCTTCCTCTTCAAGTTTTGCCCCAAGCTGTATTAATTCTTTTTCACTTACTTCATGAGAAGCCGAGACAGTCAAAGAGTTAGCTTTGGTTTGAAAGTTGTTGCAATAATCGGTAATTTCTTGTTGTGTAGGCTGAAATGAAGTATTATTTATTATTATCACTATTAACTAGAGCTGATAATATTTAATAAATTAAATACATACTGGATTACTGGGCAATGCACAACGAGCATGCATAATACCACATCTGTTTGGCATCTCATCTTCATTTACATATTCACTATGGTTGTAAAAGTCGACGGAATGTACAATACGTAAATACAGTAACATTTTATCTAAGGCCTAGAAATTCAAATACATTTTATACAACTTATTGTGCATATCATAACAGATGCTCGAAATGGAAAATTGTAAGAACCAGAATACTTATAAAATAAATGCGCCTAATGCAAATACATATGCCTATGTTTTAAATGTTAGCTATATTATGTTTATAATGAAATATATTTACATGTTTCAAGTTTAAATAATGGAACTATACAATTAAAAATACATAATACTTTCCACAATGCTATATTTGTGTTTGTGACTTGTAATTTGTAGCATAGGTATTTGCTTTTTAATCATATTATTGATGCAATAAGACAAAGAAAAAATAATAAATGGATGTGATACCTATTGGACTTATATAATAGTATTTCTCAAAAGGAAATTTTATCATCTTAATTCCATTGATTGAGACACCGTTGGAAACATCTTATCTAGTGACAATTTTAGATTCTGAACGAAGTGATGAATGTATTGATTTTAGAATTATGTGTTTTATTTTTTTTTGTGTCTGTGTACAGAATAACTAGTCGAAATAATGCTTCAATTTCAAACTTTGGGGGTGGTGGTTTTCGATGTAAAAGTGAATATCCTTAGTGCATTATAGAGGTCAAAAGTAAACATTTTCCAACAGTTTTCTAAATTCGATTTTTTTTATATGGTTGTAATTCAAAAACTAATCACTGTAAATACTTGAAATTTTCACCAAATGTTTATGTTAGTGATATCTATAAACAGTTTAATTTTCAAAAAATTTTGACTTTTTTTGAGTTATTTATAGACCAATGAAATTTTCAATTTTTTTGAGAATTTTTTTTGAAGTGCCGGTAAAAAAATGTTGGACGACCAAAAAAACTTGAAAATTTAATACAAAGTTACTCATAAGTTATTCTTATAGTGATTAAAATAGGTATTATATGAATGATATACATACGCGTAATGAGAACGATTTATCCTCAAACCAGGTATATATACATATATCTATGATAATATAAGGTATTAAGAATTAAGATAACTACATGCAATGTTTTTGGAAAATTTGATTAACCATGCCAACGTGACCATACGTCCCGCTTTGGGCGGGACAGTCCTGCTTTCGAGATAAGTGTCTCGCCGTCTCCAAAGAACCTAAAAATGTCCCGTTTTAAGAGGACGCTACACCCGCATGTATTGTCTCCGTCTTACAAGTGCGTAACATTGCAAAAACTGTTTCGCGCGGGAAAGAACCGAGAAGGCTACAGCTATAACTAAGAAACGAAATTTTCACCACATAATAAGGAGAACATTTACTGTGCAACGTTGTTTTCAATTTTTCGATATCACAAATAGAAAAAAAGTTCTTATTGTTTCAAAATGCATTATTTTTGCATTTTTCAAAATCGAATAACTTTTTTTTCAGTTCTAATATCAAAAAAATAAAAACAACGTTGCACAGTCGAAATTCCCTTTTATCTGTGGTGAGAATTTCGTTTTTTAGTTATGACTGTAGCCTTCTCGGTTCTTTCCAGCGCGAAACAGTTTTTGCAATGTTACGTACTTGTAAGACGGAGACAACACATGCGGGTGTAGCGTCCTCTTAAGAAAAGTCGATATGACGTGGCAGGTATTAATTATTGATCACATATCACAATCATACATTTATACTATATCTAGGGGCGTCATTTCAGATTTTTTTTGGGGTGTGCGAAGTTTCAAGCAGGCTATTTTGAAATTTCACCAGGCCATATAAAAATAGATATACATAAGTATATGTATATTATTCTGCATTCAATTATGTCCATACATTATAGACCGGTTATTACAATTTGATTTTAATCATATAAATAATTCTGCATTCGTGGCACGTGCATTATTTTAGGCTTCAGCAAGGCGCAGGCCAATTGTAACATTTTAAAAGTAAGGGGTGCAACCGCACACTCTACCACCCCCCAAATGACGCCCCTGACTGTATCTATACAGTTAACAGTATATGACGTATACATACATATTTTATATAAACTTTGAAACACTAAAATCCATAATTGTTGGGAGACTATTATGATTAACATAATATTCGCATTTTTCATATAAACAATTAATGTTTTTTATTCAATAAAAAAAAGTTATTTTACGCAAAATTATATGGTTTTCTTATTAAAATGTACAGATGTCCCGCTTTGAAGGAAAAAAATTATGGTCACGTTAACCATGCCTTATGCAAAATGCGTCCTAATTGAAAAATAAAATATTTGTTTCAAAATAGAATGTATGACAACATTTAAATATAATATATTATCTTAGAATGACAAATCATCTCCATTCAGAATTGTTTTAATCTAAGGATCAAATTTAACCTGCCATATTCAGAGGTCCACCCCACCCCCTAAAGTACAGCAGAGCAACATCCACTTACCCACTATTTTTTTTACATTTCTTTCAATATTTAATTAATACTTTTACGACCACAAACTTTTAAATTCTAATTTTTACATATCAGAATAGATCCCAAAGATTATATTATGAATCGGAATGCTGTTCTGGTGTTTTACTCCATTTCAAGCACTCCATATAACATTCAAATAGAATAATATATAATAATTAGTTATAAAATAAATCAACTATTACCTTAAACAATTGTAAATCTTTTTCAGTATTATCTTCGGGTTCACAAGTAGCATTTTCACCTAATAGTTCTTCTTCTTCAGCAGATGCTTCTTCGATTAAAAAATCTGTTATATTATGTAGAACAGGATTACGTGATACAACACCATAAGTTTTTTCTGAAGCTGGTTGCTCGCCATCAGTTAATTGCCATAAGCCTGAACGGTTATCAAAGTTATTTATCATACTGGCGCATAGTTTCATATCATTGCGAGCAACTTGTCTGTGATTTGTTATTCCATTCACAGACCGTATGCGTTTACTCAAATCTCTATTGATAATAGCACCCAGCTCACTGTCACGCAACTATAAATTAGAATACAACTATATTACAAATTACAATATTTAGATTTATGTTAAATGGTTTCTACCAATTTAACAAGGTCTAAAACATTTTAAAAACACATTGCACATGAGATATAAAACCAATCAAGTACATGGCTAGAAATCGTTTTCTCCAAAATATGTTTTATACCGCATCAGAATAAGAGGATTCTATTGCAGTAGAAGTATCAAAAATTTATATTGATTATTTACAACCAAAACTAGTTACATTTAAAAATATTAAATGGTTACATTTATGTATAAAATTAAAATAAATATAATAATGCAAACATATATTTATAATAAATTTTAAAACAACAATTTTAATTTTAAACTTACTCTAACACTATTAAGGTTCCAACAAATTTCTTTGATGTTAACATCTCTATCAAATGTTACCCAACCACGTCTAAACCAACGGCGTTCTGGTAAAGGATCTGCTATAGACAATCTCATAAATCCTGGGAAGCGTTTACAAATCTAAAAAAAATAATTACTAAGTGTAAATATAGAAATAATTTATAATAGGTATATATACTCAGCACACATTAAGAGCATGACAAGTTAACATGGGAAAAAACCAAATCAAGACAGTAAGCTGGTCATGCTCTCAATACATCACAATATATTTTTTCAATAATAAATTAAAGTATTTTGTATATAAAAATCACTTACTGTTTCAAGTTCACTTTTGGTTATAGCAGGGGCTAAATTACGTAAAAATACTGAAGTTGTACGATGCAATGCTCTTGGTTTCATAACATCATCCTATAATACACATACAATATTAAAATATAAACTATAGATTAAATTAAGAATTTTTCAAGGGAATTTATACATTTTGATCGCTATCATTTGTAATATCCAAGACTTCTGGTTTTTGACCATCCATATCCATCGCTTCTATAAACATATTAACCATATTATAACATATATTATATGTTTACAGACAATTAAAACAACCTAAAAACTTGATAATAGCAAACAATTTAAAATATATTAAATCTTTAGCTCAAAGATAACATAAAAGGCTTTTATAATTTTAAAAATATTAGCAAAATTTAATGCAAGTTACCTTCAATTTTATTTACTTCGGAATCACCATTCTTAATTGTTTCATTATCATCTTCTTTATCACTATCCACTTCACCATCAGAATTTCCTCCAGAGCTAAAATAATAATCATAAATTTAGTGTTAAAATATTTAAATTGTATCTTATATTTATATAGAATTAATATATGTATGAATCAAGTTCCATACTTAATTTGTTTATCAGTTTTTTTCTTTTCAGGTTCTGGCTCCTTTTTTGCTTTCAATGTCTCTTTGGGATTCAACACTGTTAAATCAAAATCCGTACCTCCTTCAAGTTTTATTACAACTGAATCAAGAAGATGAACTAGAGGCTCTGGATTATCAGCATCAACACTAACAGATTCAACTTTGCCATTTGCTAAAAACTCTTTAAAAACTTCTAATCGTTTCTAAAGGTAAAAAAATAAAATGTACATTGTATATAAATTTAAAATTTAAATGATTACCTTAAGTGCTATAATTTGCTCTTCCTTTCGTTTTACACTGTCATCAGGATGGTATTTAATCTTAAACCTTTTAAAAATATAATGTTAAAAACACTAATTATACAACTATATCAACATAAAGGAAAATTATTTATTTTTGATATATAATTTACCATTCTTCATCTTTATGGGCAACAAAAAATTCATTAAGTTGATTTCTTTTAAATTGCAATTTGTATTCATTATATTTAGCTAGTGCTTCTTCGTCAGTTATATTATCATCTTGAGTAATCAAAAAAGCCTTTAAGGACATCATAGGTGGTTGAGTATCTCCTGAAGACTGTTCTGCTGGTGGTTGAGCAGGGTGATTTACTGTATGTGCCCCAGGGTCTCTCATTGGCATAATTCTTTAATTATAAAACATTATTTAATCACATTTAAACATATTTTAACATTTAATATAAATTTAAATATTTACCTAGAAACAGGCGGCATATGATGTGTGGGAGGTTCCCAAGGTCCACCATAACCATAACCAGGAGGTTCATAACCAATACGCCTGTCTTCCCTTAAATTATTAATAATTCATTAATTTATTATAATTTAGGAAACATGATTATTTTTAATTATACTCTTACACCAGTTAATATAAATACTAACCAATCTGGAGGCCTCATTCTCTTAACTGGGGGTGATAGATCTCTTTGAGCACCTGGACTATAACGATCACGCATCGGGCCTCTATAATCTCCTCGACCTCGGCTACGAGCACCCCATGTTTCTCTATGAAGTAAATAATAAAATTTATTTAAAAACAACAAATATGCAGAATACAACTAAAATGTAATCAAATGTAAAAAAGTGCATTTAAAATTAATTATTTATTTAAATAATTACAAATTAATATCCATAAATTCACTACTAAACACTAATACATAGAAAATATTAAATAATGAATATAATATTATATGAAGTATTTGAATGATATATAAATTTATAATGAACAAATTATATGAGACATGAAAAGCTCTTTAACTGCTAAATAATAAGTACCTTGTAGTTTTCATCAATCGGCTAAAAAAATAAAAATGTACAATATAATAGGTTTAGATATATAATATAAAAAAAAATTAGGTATTATTTTTAATTCATTAATTTAATTACCTAATTAATCAATATTTTGTTTAACTTATAGATACAGATACATATAGATTAAAATGTATGTAACATAATTTATATTGGAAATGCACTTAATTTTATTAGTGAAAAGTTTTATAGATTGATAATTACATAACAGAAAATTTTTACTTTAAAATAATAATATCAAGGTAGAGCATAAGCTAGCCAATTAAACAGAAATATATTTTAACAGGTTAGTATTTTATATTGTATGATTAAGTTTTAACTTAGATTTGATTTAAATGGATTATATTGGATATATAACAGGGTACAGGTAAAAAAAAATTATGTAGAGTGAATTTACATCCAGACTGCAAGGGTAAGACTAATATTTAAAACATAAACATTTAAAACTCCTATATTGCTAAACATTAATTTACAAGTACTGAATAATATTTTATCCAGGAACCTTAATAAATTATTATGCATGTATTATGCATGTATAGCAAAAAAGGTGACTTTTATAGGTATAGCAGGAATTAAACTATTATCTATTTTCTACCTAAATACAGACATTTTCAACAAATTCTTATTGGTATTACGAAAAGATTAACACTGAATCTAAAGTAATATTACCTGTCATTCCAATCATCGCGCATTCGGCGGTCATCTCTGCGGTTATCACCGCCTCTTATAGATTCAGTACGTTCACCTCGAAATTTATCTCTTCGTTTCCTATCGTGTTCATCATCGCTATCAACCATTCTTCCTACTTCACAGTTTAGGCTAGTTCGCCCTATAAACTTTTAAATATGTTGTACAAAATGAACTAAAAATGTAATATAATATAAAAAAACAGTTAGCATCTACTTAAGGTACCTAGATTAATCGTATGGAATGTATTTTTCTTAACGTATCAAACATCCAGAAAGGTAAAAAACATTTAACCCAACTTAATTATATAAACTTAGATCATAAAACGATATGTCAATTTACCTAACAACGATTTAAGATATTAGATAATTAAAATAAAATAACGATGTAAAACTAAAAGACAGGCGGCTGGCTGTTTCTAGTGAGAAGATTAAGTTAAATAATAAAATCACACAAATTAAAACACTAAACACTAAACAGGGCAAACAAATTTTTAAAACAGTGTAGACAACATAACATATTTTGTTTTACAAAATTATGTAATTTTTTTTAAACGATAATAAATAATAATATTATTGTTTACTGAATTATTGATTAAATTTAAATCAATATAATTTTCTTATGCACTGTACTATTTATTAATATTTAATAATTATACACTTTATTTTGTCATTAATTCATAGTAGTTGTTTACCATATTAAAATAGGTATCATTAATCATAATTATAGTCTATAGACAATGGCAATTTATACTAAATTTACAACTAAATAGTATTAAATTAATGTATTTTGTACCACATTTAAATCAATCACTTCATAATAAAACCAGAAATCCAAGCCTTAATATATAAATATGAGTTACAGAGTTTATGACAACAATCTTAAAAGATTCTTGAATATTATTAACCTTTTAATCACATAAGTTGCAAGCTTGTACGGAAAAATTTTAATCATGGATAAATGAAACTAGGTATCGTCAAGGTAGATAACATATTTACAGTATAATATTAATTATGGTCGTCCGTTGATCATAAATCAAATAAACGGTTATCACGTTTGCGCATCTGATAAAAAATGAATACGTCAATTTCCAACAAAACTTTGAACGTGACGTCACCTGTAAGATACTGCGCAATAGTCTATCAATATACCTAGTTGTCCGTAAATCAATCTTACGAAGAAAAACATAGTGATGATAAAATAATATGTAAAAGTCATACTTGCTGATAAAAGCATCACAACAACAAAATAAAATTAGGCAAAGAACTTCGGAGTTCTGACGTTCCGAGTGTTCTAACTTCCTGATCTAAACCTGAACTGATCTTTTTCCTTTTTAAAACCTTGTAACTTTTTGAATTCGTGTTTTCTGTTTATAATGATCAACAATTTATTATTTTTAACCAATATTCTATAATGTACAGTTTTGAAGGAGAATTTCGCAGGAAACCTGAGCAAAATTATGCAGGAGCTAGTGTGCACGAACCTGTTAGTAATCTTATACAGAGAGCTCGGTATGAACGAGAACAGAGAGAAGTATGTTTTTACACTATATTATAAAATACTATAGTAATAAATACAGCTATAATAGTATATTTTTAAATTTTATTTAAAGGAAGCAAGACGTGAACAACGACGCATTATTAGAGTGCAGTCTTGTGTTAGAAGCTTTCTAACAAGAAAAAAAATTAAACGCTATTATCGCCATTTGTTTGATAATACTGTATCAAATCTAAAGAGTAAACAATTATCGGAAGAAGTATTGTCAGATCTTGTAAAAAATTTAGTGTTCTTTCATGATAGAGAAATCGATTCTCAACGACTTGTAAGTTACTACACTTTGTGTTTTTAATATTAACAAATGGGTACCTATATAGAATATTTATTTAATTAAAGTTATCCAATCTAAACATCAAAAATTTATATTTTTTTATCGGGTACAATTATGTACCAATTCTGATACAAGTTATAATTAATTTATATAATTGCAGATTTGGTTATCTCAACATATTTTACGAAATAGTTCAAAACTGTTAAAATCAAGTTTAGACAAAAATGGCTCTTGGTATTGGCATATGAAATGGATTCTTTCCTTCAATATTGATTTATTAAATGCATCAAATTTGGAATCATTTGCGACACCTTTAAGAATCATAGAAGAGTTAACATCAGTAGAATCTTTTAAAAAGATACTTGGTTCAGATAATGCAATACTTGCTTTGCGAGACGTAAGTTCATACATAAAAGTATAATGTTTTATGTAGTATATGTAAATTAAAAATATTTATGTACTTTTATAGTTATTCCAATACTTAGTCAAAAACTGTTATTTTGATAGTTTACGTAAAATTCTCGATACTAAAATTCCTGCAATGTTTGATGTTGAAGACACACCAGCTCCACCTTTAGCTAAAAGTATACTTGAATTTGTGAAAAGGCCATTTTCAGTTCAATCTCCAACATTATTAGATGAATACACGTAAGATATTGTCCTTTATTTTACCATAAAAAAAAATACATAATTTACAACAATATTTTAATATCCTTTAATTTTTAATCTTTTATAGAAGTTATACAATTTTAAGTACTATTCATACATATTAAAATTCTCTCCAGTTTCAAAATATTGATATTTTATGAATAATCCCTTAGTTGAATAAAAAAATACCTCTTCATAGTCATAGCCTATAGGCTGTGATTTAACTATATGTTCAATTTGTGGGAACATGAACTTTTGTTTTAATTATCAATTACTTCTGTCAATGGTTTAGGTATAGATTTCTTCCCCCTACCGTGATTATAATAATATGTACCATAATTTTATTTCTTTTTACAATAATAACAAAATTTAAAAGTTACTGATGACAGCATGGAATAGTTACCCCTTGAATTTATTTTAAAATTTAATAATGATTTTTGGATTATATTAACTGTATTTAGTTTTTAATGCTTTCATACATACCATACAATAATAATAGTAATAACAATAATTTAAGAGTCTACTCTGATATCTATTTTAGGCTCAGAATTGTTTGGAGGACTTAATTACCCATGACACAATTGCCAACTAATTTAACTTCCATAACATAGTCAGTAGATAGCAATAATCATTATTTTTATTGTTGTTATCAATCAAAGGTGATGACTGAATACTGTCCAAACTTACCAAACTAAACATCTATATATAAATATATTAAGATCAATCTGCAGTTGTCACAGTCCTTATCTGTTTTATCTAATCTGTTTTTGTATCTAATATTATAATTAAATTTGAAATAAAACACCATCATTTCAATATAATTTATGCCCCAAAGCCCCTTGGACATCACTACTGCCCATTTAAAGACATGAATAAATTACACTAAGGTATCCTGGCATTGGTGTTCTTTATCTATACATAACACTACTAATCATTAATCCGCTATATGTACTAACCATTATATATTTTAAATATTGAAATTGATTTTAATATGTACAAATTTCTAAACTTGTTACACAGCTCTACAGTTATGAATCACTTTATAAGAACCTTTTTGAAAGGTCCTATATCTGATATAAATCATAAATTTATTCTACCAAGTTTGTCATTGGATCAAAATAAAGTTGATTATATTGGACCAGATTTTAGACAATTAATACTGTCATTAACTCATTCTTCTACTCAACTTAAAGAGATGAATGCAAACTTATTTTATTCTTTGCTAATTATTGAACCATCTTTTGAAGAATATTCATTTGGTAAATGAAAATAATATGTTCTATAATCCATTTGTTTTATTTTTTATTATAAATATGTTATTTATAGTGATTAAATGCCGTCAAACTGGACATGAAGTTAATTCAATTAATGACTATATGGATATTATTTCAACTTTAGCTAGTCATTTAGCAGAGCCACCAGTTATTGACTATCTAAATAAAACATGGAAGTATAGAAATGTGAATCATGATAGTTCTGACAATGAATCAGATGACGACGATGAAGATGGAAATGAAAAATTATTTTGTGGTTATTCAGAAGAAGAACTTGAGGCAATAATAATATTATTTATATATATATATATATATACACAAATATTTAAATAATTCTAATATCAAAATTCATTTTTATTAGACATTGAAATCATGTTCAGAACTTTTAAATGAATCATTCAGAGTAAACAGAATAATACTCTCTGTTGAAAAGTCTTGTTCTTCAGATTCAATACATTTTTTACTAGTACCTGTTTGCAAATTATGTCATTATTTGCTTATGTCTCACAAATTAGCTGTTCATAAATACAGGTAAAAAACATTTTATTTACAAATTATTAATAAAGTTATAGAATTTTACTCTGGTTCACAAGAGAAGTGATTTATTTTACCGATGGAAACTGGCAGCTGCTACCAACTCAAATTATTGGTATGTCAAATGATTGGGGTTGCATCAACTCAGAAGCACTCGTAAGTCTAGATATGGTTTACTTCTCTTGAGGAACAGAGTATAGTGTTTACGATTCTATATAGAACTAAAACAAACTGTATTCTGAATAAAAGCGATCCTACCGCTTTTCACCACTACAAAAAACTTTCTTCTCATATATTTTATTTGTTTGCTTAGTAAATTTTTCTCCCATGTAGAATTTAAATGTGCAATACATAGTAGTGTAATACTAATAAAATAATGTATCATAATTATGTTTTATTTTTTAGATTATTATACACATTAGCATTGAAAGCTGAATTCTTACAACACTTATGGAAAACTATTTTAAGAACAGAACAACAATCACTGTTTGGTCCTAGTTTAGTTACTACCAGTTTAGTAACAGTAATATCAAGAGGAACAAACTTAGCACCTGGTGATTTTGACCGTATTGTGCCATTATTAGCAACATTTTGTTCTTTGTTAAGTTTATTAATATCAACGTTACATGATGCAGAATTTAATAATGCTGTTGGAAACAACTCTGGTAAATAAAAATAAATTACTTTAATGTTTTTAGTAGTGATATTCATGTTGAAAAATTATTTGTCAATACATAATTATTATTAAAATATATTATTAAATCTACTTTATTTTCAGAGCAAAGTACAAACAATCCATTAAAATTCACAGCAGCAGATCTTGTATCAATTACATCGATTCTGAAAGATGTGGCTTTAGGGTTAATAGAATTAGCATATCCAGATTCAAGACCTTCAAAAATGCTGTATAACAATCACATAAATCAGAATGCTCAAACTTCAATTTGGTCTCATTTATTACGAGTAAATATATCATAATAATATATTTATAGAGTATAATATTATTAATTTATAATTAATATATATTTTAAATATTAGGTGACTGTTAGTTTGCTCCGACAACTTCATTCTAGAGATCTACGTTGTAGATTTTGTCCAGAAGGACACTGGGTATCAAATCGTTTCACAATGAATTCTGCGTATGACAAACCATCAAATATGCATTTTATGCAATATACTCGACGTTCTAGATTAAACTATAGACCTTTTAGAGGTGTTCCTGTAATATCAATGGATAATTTGGGTATAATTGCAACGAATAAATTGAATAATTGTTTCCTATAAATTAAATAAAAATTAACTACTCACAATTTTGTTGTATTTTAGATGAAGGACCTCCTCTAACCACTCGTCAAGTCCGAATCTTGACTGTTTTAAAAGAAATTCCATTTGTTTTGCCATTTGAAGAACGAGTTGTTGTGTTTCAAGGTTTATTATTGAACAACAAAGTAGAATATCAAAATTCTGATTCTCATTTTATGGTTGGATCAAATATCCATGTTACAGTGCGCCGTAATTATTTGTATGAAGATGCTTTTGAAAAATTATCTGTTGAAAATGGTAAATATTTATTATTATTTTAATGTTTCACACTTGTTATATTTTTACTTTACAATTCATAGAACCAGAAATTCGGCAAACATTAAGAGTACATATGAAAAGTGTAGCTGGATTAGATGAAGCTGGTGTAGATGGTGGAGGCTTATTAAGAGAATTTTTATCTGAACTTCTTAAAACAGCATTTGATCCAAACCGTGGATTTTTTAGAATGACTAATGACAATATGTTATATCCAAATCCATATGCTCATTTAATCCAACAAAATTTTGCTGCACATTATTTTTTCATTGGTAGGATGCTTGGAAAAGTCAGTATAATTAATAAATAATTAATTTATAGTTATGTTTTGTATGCTTAATTTATAACTGCTTTTAGGCTCTTTACGAAAATTTATTGGTTGAGCTTCCATTAGCAGAATTCTTTCTATCAAAAATTATTGGCCGCCAAACCGAAGTGGATGTTCATCATTTAGCATCCTTAGACCCTCTCATGTATAGGAATTTATTATCATTGAAAAATTATGACGGAGATGTTGTTGATCTTGGTTTAGATTTCACTATAGTAATTGATGAATTTGGTCAAACTCGTGTTGAAGAATTGAAACCCAATGGTGCCAATATTACTGTAACTAATCAAAATCGAATTGAATATATACATTTAATGGCGGACTACAAGCTTAACACAGAAATTAGAAAACAGTGTTATTTTTTCAAACAAGTAACTTTTAAATAAAACTATTATATTATACTACATTTACTATATCATATATTTTGTATGTGATTCATTATCACATTAACCGCTGTTGCCAATCATGGGTCGGCTATGGTAGTAGGGCTCATTAAGCCACCTCCAATCCGTGATCATCATATATAATTGTCAATCATTGTAATCATCAATAATTCGGCCATAGAGACACTGCTTTATTATTTATCATGGCCATTCAGAACATCTTAACAAAAAATTCTTTTCAGTTGGTTTCTGTTTCCTGCATTTTTTCATATTATATATTTTATAATCCCACATTGCTATGCACTGCCTAGGAATTTTAGTTCCTTCAAAGCTGTCACTCAGTATCATTCAAAAAGACTGTATTTTTGGGGGATTGCGAAATCATAATATTACATATTTTATGTAATATTTTGTATTAGTTCTTCATTTGGACAATATTAAGTTAATTAATATTTTCCTATACTGCATTAGACTGTCGTCATGCATTTCTTATTATTATCATGCATTATATTTTAATATGTTATATATTGATTGGGATAAATTCTAACTAAGCGTGTATAAAAAGTGTCTCATTTAACTTTGCGTTTATAGGAATCTAACCATGTTAAGAGGACGCTACATAACCATTTGTTGTCTCTGTCTTACAAATGCATAACATTGTAAATTTAAGCTCAACAGATCTCGTTTAACTCTGTTAGTTTAAAAATTATAATGAATTGACCTATTTGAAACTTAATGTTAAGAACATTATCTGTGTTTTTATGTAGGTTTTTTATGATAGTTCAATTTTGTAGCAAGTTATGCATATATAAAAAAGTGTAAATTTTAAATGCTCATAACTCACTAAAACTAAATTATCGTAAAAAAAAACCTCATGCAAACACATATAATGTTCTTATTATCAAGTTTCATACTGGACAATTAACTCTAATCTTTAAACTAACAGAGCTAAACATGATCTACCAAACGTAAATTTGCTATGTTACGTACTTGTAAGATGGAAATTACAATTGCAATGTCCAATTAAACAAAGACTTGCTGTGTATCTTAAAAATAATTAGCAACTTGATAAAAAAATGTTTACATATTGTAGCCTTTTGTCAGCTATATTCTGGATTAAGCCCTCTTCAGCTCTTTATTGTAGACATTAGTTGAATTTTTATTTATTTATATTTTATACTGGTCTATTATAATAAAAACATTAAATAATTGTTTCAAAAAAAAAAAATTGTCTAGTTAATTTTTGATTGGTATCATTTTTATTAGAATACTTTTAAATTAAATTTTTTAATTATCTAATAGTGTTTAATATTAAATTCCTGAGCCAAAAATATAGTATAATCATGAGTCAACTTTTTTGAAATATATACATCATATAAGTGTAATTATTATAGTCATTATATTATTTTAATTGATTTATTTTAATTTTTTGCTAGGGTTTGGCAAATGTAATTTCTCTAGATTGGTTGCGTATGTTTAGTAATCATGAAGTACAAGTATTAATTTCTGGTGCTGAAGTTCCGGTCGATATTGAAGATTTGAAAAAACACACCAATTATGTTGGAGGATATACACCAGAGGACCCAGCTATAGATCTATTCTGGACAGTTGTTAATGATTTTACTGATGAGCAGAAGACAAAACTTTTAAAATTTGTGACTAGTTGTTCACGTCCACCTCTTCTTGGTTTCAAGGTAAACAAAATGTTTGTAAAATTATTTATTTATTTACTAAAAACTAGAATGTTTACAGGAATTATATCCTCCATTTTGTATCCAGAAAGTAAGCTCATCTGATCGTTTGCCAACAGCTAGTACTTGTATGAACCTTTTAAAAATGCCAGTTTTTAAAGACTATGAAACACTAAAAACAAAGTTATTGTATGCAATACAATCTGGTGCCGGATTTGAACTTAGTTAATGTAATGTTGGTTGTTTTATTTTTAAACTCTTGGTATATACTTAATAACAAAAATGTTTTGAAATAATAAAAAATAATGTATTATTCTGTATCTATAATCTGAAAATATTTTTTATTTATTCAATAAATCATTTTTGTTAATCTTAGTTGCCCTATATATACATATATATATATATATATATATATATATATATATATATATGATAACTATAATTTTTCTGTACATAAATACCAGTTTTTTTCATCTGTTTATTTGTTGTATAAATAGGGTATTGTGTATAGGTACTCATTATCCCATCATAATATTTTTGTTTAATGATTTCTATAGTTTTAATATGATTATTAAAGGTAAATACTAATTAATATATATTAGCTATTAAATAATATATTAAAATGTGCGAAGTTATTTTAAATGAGTATCTTTTATAATTTTTAATTAATTTTTATAGATTATACCAGTATTATTAAATAATTTTGCTATGTATAGTAAGGTAGAAAATAGATAATTTGCGTCTAATATTTTTATATTTTAATGTTATATATTTATTTTAATTAGTAAATTATTACATTAAAATGTACTAGTTAATATTTTACACTTATTACTAGTAATAACTATACTAATGTCATGATATTGCATAACCATTAAAACAATTGATTGGTTCGCTAAAATATAATAAACCAATCATGGACCACTAAATTAGGGTTAGGAAACATTAGTTCACTATTTATTTATTAAAAGTTGAGTGATTTGCTATGCAACCCTGCATGATTAGGTAATGTTTTGATAAACAGTGTAACATAGATTGAGGATTTTATATTTTTTACACATAAGTTATAAGGTACATGTTCAAAATAATGGATATCTTGTTGTATGCGTTGTACCTTAAAATACAAATATTACAAATTATAAGACCTACGTCTTGCATGGCAGTTATAACTCCATAAAGTATGTGCTGTACCTTGACAAGGCAATTTATATATTATATATTTATTTTATTTATTATATATTTATATATATATATATATTTATAGTAATTTATTAATTCAAAACAAATAAGATAGCAATACCTCTGCATGTATTATTATCCTATACTTTATGAGTTATTTATCATAACTCATAAATCTGTCTATCAAATTGATCTTGTATCATTAGTAGGTAGTATTTATTACTTTTTATCTATTTATTCAACTTGTGTGTCTACACTATAGTGACTGTTATCTTATTAAAACATGTCGAAAGATAATTTAACATAACTGACACATTTATTGCATTTCTAAGGGACATATTGAGCAAGTTTTTTCAGGCAAATAATATTTTTATTACCTTTTCGTTCAAAAAACGAAATTTTTGTTTAAAATGTCATTATTGGTAGCTAAAGCCCTAAAGCCATAATATATTATGTAATAATATTTACACATACTTTTTAATAATAATATTATATACTATTGTCTATGAACAATAATAAAATAAAAATTATATTTTGAAGTATTCGTAACTTGATGGAGGTATTTTCTAAATAATAGAAGAATTTTAGTGTAAAACATAAGAATTATATGAACAGAGGCACAGAGCGCTTTTGATTTTTCGAGGTATAATTTTAACTGCTAAAGTGCTAACTCAACGCTGATGGTAAAGCTCATACAGTTAAAATAGCCATGGTTGGCCTGTGGTCACACTCAACACAGGGAATTCCCTCCTTTAATTGTTCCATATAATATCCTCATATTTATTTATTTGTACTACCTAGACAAATAATTTAAATATATTTTTCTAACATACACCCCCCCCCCCCCCCCATCAATTAAATTGAAAATCTCCGAACAGCTTCTGATATTATAGGTGCGTCATTTGTGGTAGGTAAGCAGGATATACATTCAAATACTTATGCCAAAATTATTTAATTATTAACCAAATTTAACTATTTAAGACTAAGGCAGTATGCACTAGTTATAAACTAAAAATTAATTTATTAAGCTAATAATGCAACTATGTATAGGATGGCTTTCTTGTGATTAATACTGTTAAAACTTGCCCATTTCCTCATCAAGAATTACTTAAATCAAAGTGTTTGTCGTCTAATCTCCTTTTGATTGTGTCAGTTAGCCATTAATAATGAAAAATATTTCGAGAAAAAAATAGTGCCGTGCTCAATATGTATGTATACCAAAAAAAATGTTTATGAGTTCTGCTACGATTAAAGGTAAACAAATTAGGAGTATAAAATGTATTAATATATATATATATTCTTGAAACTAAAATGTAGGTTAACGATTATAATATAAAAACGGTTCAACAGTTAAAGAACTTCGATGGTGATGATTTCTGGCAATAAATTTGGATTTGGTTAGTTACTTACTACTTTACTAGGTCAAAATTGAGAATTCGTTATATTTTTCAAAATATCGGAGAAAAACAAAATAATAAATTTTACGCAAACCAGTGTTGAATAAATCAAGTTTCTTAATTAGATCGTTTTTTGTTCGTTTAAAATCGAATAACCATATCTAATACTTGGTATTTTCATCAAATGTTTACATATATTTTTTCTTTAAATGTTGATAAAATTTTTTATTAGGTCAAGGAACCTTACATATTATATTGTTATAAAAAGAATTTAAATAAAAAAATATCAAAAAAAAAAAAGCGGGTAAGTGGGTATCGCTCTGCTGTACATTAGGGGGTGGGGTGGACCTCTGACTAGGGTAGGTTAAATTTGAATGCAATGATAGGTATCATTGTATACGAAAAACGATTCTGAACGGAGATGTTTTATCTGTCTACGGTATATTATAGATTATTAAAAATTTTCATCTTAGATTATACATTTCTTTTATTTTATAACTTCTATTGTAAAAATATGATAGGAGCCTTGTATTAAATTTTCATATCTTAGATTTAAAAAGAAAAACTTCTATGAATTTCTATCTAAGATAATTTGAACATTGCCGTAATTTTTACGTATTTAGTCAAAGTTTGAATTTTAAATGCTTATAAAAAAAAATCGTGGCCAAGTATTTTTAATATTTTTCAACTGCTATTGTAAAAAATATATTATGAGCCTTGTATTAAATTCTCAAATCTTAGAATTAAAAAGAAAAACTTTTATGAATTTTGATCTAAGATAATTTGAAAATTGCCATAATTTTTACGCATTAAGTCAATATTTAAACTTCAAATCCTAATAAAAAAAATCGTGCCTATGTATTTTTTTAATTTTTTAATCACTATTAGAATAACTTATGAGGAACTTTGTATTAAATTTTCAAGTATTTTGATAGGGCCAAAAAATTTTTATCGACACTTCAAAAAAAAATTTTCAGACAAATTGAAAATTTCAGTCGTCTATAAATATCTCAAAAAAAGTCAAAATATTTTGAAATTTAAATCATGTAAAGAAAATGCCAATCTAAATAACTGATAAAATTTTCAAGTATCTACGACTTATACTTTTTGAATAATAACAAACATTTAAAATCGTTTGAGGATAAATCGTTATCGTTACGCTGTTTCGTAAAAATTTAAAATTCAAACGCACTTAAAATTTTTCCTATAATGACGCTTCGAGTTTTCTCTATAGCTACTTGAAGGAAAACTTAGTTTTATATTTTTAATCCTTAGTTATAAATGAAAAAAATTTTATGATTTTTCAACTTCAAAATTACTTGCAAATTTTCGCGTTTTCGACAGATTTCGTAAAATTTTGAACTGTAAACGCTTATTAAAAAAAATTGTGACTTACGATATTTAATTTTTTTTTTAGCTACAATAATAACAACTCATAAGGAACCATGTATTCATTTTTCAAGTTTTTTTGGTCGTCCAACATTTTTTTACCGACACTTCAAAAAAAATTCTCAAAAAAATCGAAAATTTCAGTGGTCTATAAATAACTCAAAAAAAGTCGAAAATTTTTGAAAATTATACTGTATATAGATAACACTAACATAAACATTTGGTGAAAATTTCAAGTATTTACAGTGATTAGTTTTTGAATAACAACCATATAAAAAAATCGATTTGGTCGAAAACTGGTTTTAAAAATTCCCGTTTTTCTGTCTTTTTTTTTGTTTTTTTGAAAACTGTTGGAAAATTTTTACTTTTGACCTTTATAATGCACCAAGGATACCTATTCACTTTTACATCGGAAACCACCCCCAAAGTTTGAAATTGAATCATTATTTTGACTAGTTATGCTGTACACAGACACAAAAAAAAAACACATATAAATGTAAAATCAATACATTCATCACTTCGTTCAGAATCTAAAATACCTTAATTATAAATACAATATGTTCCTTATTATCATTATTTCCTACTTAGAATGAAAAAAGAGTTGAGCGTTATTTCACAAATACTTTATATGAGTTTCTAAGGTTTAAATTTTGAATATTTTCAAAAATATTGACTATTTTCAACAATTTTAAGAAATTTTAATTTTAAAAAAAAATCGATTGGTTGAACACCTTACAGACAGTTATAGTACCTATAGTAAAAGTTTTCTTAACATTTGTTATTTTAATAATTTTCTTTGGCGTTCAAATTTTATCAAAATTAGTATGTTATTTTGTAATAAAAAAATTATGAAATGTTCAACTCTTATTGTTAAAACTTAAAATTTTAATATTAGGTCCCTCATAAGTAGTTTGTACTGAAACTAAAAATATATTAAGAAAAAAAAGCACAAAACTGTTTTAAAAAGCAAAATGAAGCATATTTATTAAAAACATAAGCAAAAATAAAGCATGACCAAAAATTAACATTAATTAGTTGTAAAACTGATTAAAAAAATTTTAATTAATTTAAATGAAAAAAAAAATTACTACCATATATTTGGCAAGATTTTCAGTAGTGAAACTGATTCTATTGCCTGACCTAATATTTTATACATAATATAGAAGACTATGCAATATAATCATTTATTCCGTACTGCGTAATCTGGATTTTCGGTACTCGTCTAATATGCTACCTAGTACCTACCCATAAAATGGTATCTACCATAACACTGTATGCGTGTAGTATGCTACCTACCATAGTTGGGCAACTTTTTTACCAATAATACAAAATGAAATAGAACTAAGATCAATTAATTATTCAGATCAATGGCGAGTAGTACCTTAAAAGATATAGGTTATCTGGTTATCACCACGAAACCGTCAATATCATTCCGAGTTTTTTGTTGATCCTACAACGTGCCCAAACACAAACGATCGAGTGTATAATATGGAGACATGTTAAAACTAAATACGGAATTAAAACCCGAAGAGCAACAGATTTGTTAGACCTACAATTAATAGAAGAATGTGCTGGCGGTCCGTTATGTGACGGTCTTTTTTTTTTTGGATATTTTTACCTCGGAGCTTTTAGTAGTCTTCCAGATAATGCAGATACCTACTCTAATATTATATTATTAAAAATAATTTACCACACCCACGTGTTTACCATGTAGGTATATATTATAATATAGCCATAATCCGATAAAGTTACCTATACATTATTTGAATACTTGGTACACTTACATTTTTAATTTGAAATGTCTATCATATGATATGGCTCAACAAGATAGACAAAAGTGAAACAATAAGTTAGGTATCAGCTTGGTATGCAGATATAGGTAAGCAAGAATTAAAAAGTATATGTTTTCGTCAAAAAAATGGTCTTGATCAATTATAAATGTTCTTAACGCTTAAATACTGCTCATTACCTAAATAATTTAATTTAAGTGTTAGAAAAACTACATAAGTATTAAATGTTTTATGTAAAGCAATTTTAAACTTTCAAAAAAGCATTTTTAAATTAATTTTCCTCAATTAAGTAAAAATTAAACGAATCAATACATTGTCAAATTCTTTCATTTATAATTGTAACTACGTGAGTAACATCACGAATATCAAACTATAATTGATAATTAATGAATCATTTCGATTAATTGTTTTTTTATCTGTTAAATTAAATTCCAGAACTATAGTCAATTAGACAATTATAATTGAACGAGAATTGAAACTAGAATTAGTATTTATGAGCACTATATGTAAATTAATAAGAATTCAGACTGTTATATGATATTTAATTATGTTCACAATTCAATAGTTCATTCAACATTTTATGCTTCAACAAATATTTAGTTATAGCCATCATTATGAGCATTGAAGTAATTTTGGTTGTCAATTTAACACGTCGTACACGTGTTGAGGCAGACGCATAGATTTCAGCGGGCGTGGTAAGTGGGGAAGTGGGAACTAATTTATCAAAATACAGACAATTATTTTTTTTTTTTTTTTTGTGTGTGTGCGACCGTCGACTCTGTTTTCTATCTAAAGAGAACACAGCGTGAGGAGTGGGGTCGACGTAGGGTAGCGGTTATTCTAGAGCCGAAAAACTCCGGGGAAATGATCAAAAGAAAAATATTAAATATCCTTATATTTATACAACTATATAACTTATTAGAACAACTATTCAAACATTATTCAGATGGCCGATTTCCCATTACAACACAAGTCTGGGTTGACACTTGACATTTCTTATCAGCAAAGTCTGTATTTACATTTGATACTTAATTATATCGATAGCTTGCTAGTAATGTTAGTAATTATTTAAACATAATAAACAATTATTAGGCTTATTCAACAGTGAACAAACGCTGGATATCATGGCATGAGGTCGATCCTTATCAATTTATTTTAAAAAAAAATTAAGTAAAAGTCAACCAAAATGGGCTCTTTAGGCGGTATTGATAGATAAACGTAAACAATTTTTCCGACTCAAGTAAAATTAACGATTCAATAAAAAAAAATATTACACACCAAAAAATAGTACCTAAGTATTAATTAAAACATTAAATACTATACCTACCTGTTTAATTAAAATTCAGATTTCAGAGATAAATAAATTATTAGGTACTTATAGGTAATTTTACAATATAATTTACTTTTTATACTTTTAGTCTGTTGTTTGTTATTTTTCAAAATATAACGTGACAATATATTATAATATATTATTAAGAGTTTGGTATCAAAAGAGTACCTATTATAATATGCCTGAAAACAAGATTTTAAAAATAAATGTTAAATTATTAGAAAGTTGTATAATAGCTAATAATTTAAATTGAATACATCTACGGGAGATTTATGTAAATAAAGTTAAAAGCGGTGAAACGATTGCTGCTGAGATCCAGAGAATCACTCTGAGATATCGAAAGAAAAATCAGTCGAAGGTAGACAGCAGGCCAATTACATGAGAATAATATAATTCTGACACGTGCAGAAAAAGACAGAATATAACATTTCAATCGTACACTTCAGAAGTAGGTATATAGAGTATTGTGTATGGTGCATTATAATAGAATTAATAAAATGCTTGCGTATAAACTATAAATAATAATTTATTATTTAAGTACATGGGTATCACAATAGTTACGTTATCTTGATCCAAGATGCATAAATATGTATAATTGGAAAACGAGTTTACCTACATCTATACGCTCTATAGTCGTTTATTAACATAATATGTTTAATGCATTGAGATTTTAAAATAATGATAAAATATACATTTGATGAAAATGTCAAGTACCTATGGTAATTATTTTTTGAGTAACAAAAAAATAAGAAAATCATTGTATGAGAATTAGGTACTTGATTTACGGGTGAATATTAAATGTTTAACTTCAAATGTTCGTAAAAAAGTTGTTATGGATTTACTATCAACTTTGTTTTTAATTCCCAATAACAACAAAGCACAAAGAACTTTGTATTACATTTTCAAGTTTTTTACTGAGTGAAATTTTTTTTAAACGTTTACTAAGAAAAAACTAATAACAATTGAAATGTCATATAGGTACCTATATTAATTCAACACTTGTTAAAATTTTATGGAGCATAGAAAATGTAAATATTTCGTGAATTTATATAGGTATTTTACGGTACCTATTTTTGCTTAGTTCTACCAAATCGAAATCGATTTTGTCGAAAATCAAATTGAGTAAAAATCTCAGTTTTTCTTTATTTTTCCTGATGCTTTAAAAAACTGTTGGGAAGTTTTTACTTTTGACCTCCAAAGTCCCAACTAGATTCATTTCCATATCGGAAATTCAGAAAAGACGCTGTTGAAGAAAATTAAAGCATTTTTACTGTCCTTGAAGGCAATGACTGATGAGTGATGACAAATTGACAAATACAAGAAAATATTTTTAAAAATTACCAAAATAAAACATTTTCTTTGGTACTCCGTAGACTAGATACTACCGGGCCATTAAGCTAATATAGTGCCTAATACACCTAATACGTATGAATTATGACGTATTACTTATTATGAGATATGACTTTGTATCATAGGTGGGCCAGGGGCGTATTTATGTCAGGGGATTCAGCCCCCCCCCCCACCCCCCGAAATTCAGGAATTGTTTATGAAGTCTGCTTATTATGTCCTATCAGATGTAAATTTTCTAACTCATATAGGCTAAATTGGGAATTTCAGTTGGAGAAAATACCACAGCCCCCCCAAAAAAATATCTAAATACGCCCCTGTGCAGGGTATGCACCTCCTATAAACGCACAAACAATTTAGTATAGAGTTCAAGCGTCTTATGATATTGTGATTTGGCATTGTATATCATTATTATTGTAATGTAATATTATGAATATAAATATATAATAAAGTATAGTATTAATTTTTTATTTTATTTTTTTTTTTGGAGGGAGAGGGACAACTTCTCAACGCGAAGGCTGGCTCTACCTATGCTTTGTATGAGGTTAGGTTATGGTTAAGTGTTAAGTCATCGATAGTGAAATGCAATAAATAATTTCTACATAATATTACTAATTTTACAACGGCACGGAGAATAATTCATTAGACTCATCGTAGCTCAAAGTTCTATGCGTGTAAAACTGGAGGGATAGTAGCCGGCAGGTTTAACCATGGGTTTAAGGATGGTAGGAAAAAAGTCTCAGAGGAAAAAAAGTCTTGGGGCTAAAAAGTCTGTATTCTAAACTATTGGCGATGCCATTGGTAAAAACCAAAAATTATCGGTTTTTTTTGTCTAGCCTTATTGTTATTATATTCTGTACAATTAAAATATATAACTGGTTTATGAGAGTAAACTTATTCCTAATTTTATTTACAGGTTTTCACGCCAAACTAACGTATATTAGATATAACACAAAACTAATATATTATACAGAGTGGTTATGTTATACCCAAGTTTTATTTCAAATATTCCAAATTGTATATTTCATTAGTATTATAAACTTTTTTTCCCCTAAGACTTTTTTTCCGTTCCCCGGGTTTAAGTTATGAGTGATCTTGCGGACTGTAACCTGCACTATACGCCATGTACATACGTTAGTACATTAAAAGAGAGAGAGTTATTCATAGATTTCTCAGGATACGTTGATGCAAAACGATGTAAAATGTTTATACAAGATTATGATGTGTCATTTTGTCCTATATAATATTTTAGTAATATGTCTAATAATAAATTATAATGTGTGATATATAGGAACAATTTTATATATTTTTTTGTATTTTGTGTTTTTTTCGAATTCGCGTTAAGGTGCGTGGGCGTGGGCGTGTGTGCATTTTTGTATTTAGTAGGTATTATTCTACTGAACGTGTATATATAATAGTAGCCCGAATTTTTGAATTCTTCTAATGTTATATTATTATAACATCTGTGACCGGGTTCTACACCGCCCGCCGGTTTTTATTCTCAACAACACGACGCCCGTACCACACGTGTACACATTATAATAATATATAGATATAATATTATATATAATAATATGTTTTTGTCCCGCACGGAATTCCTGATGTCGCCGAGACACACCCAAACAATAAATATACAATTCAAAATCATGTTTTTCTCCGACCAAATGCTCAATAGCCTATACGACAACCACCTGCTTCTGATCCCTATTCCCTTCCACTCGTATCAGCCGTATCTGTAAAATTATTACAATATTGAATGTACACTGCTCAGTGCACATAATATTATGTGCGTCTATGAGCGTATGTGTTCTTAAGTTCATATTGATTTGAATTAGTTACAGTTGCACTACTACCCTTGTATGTACAGTATACAGATACATTATATTTACATATATATAAAATAATAATAAAATGTATTCGTTTAAATATGATATACCAGTATGGGGTAATCGTAATCAGCTATAAATTAGGTATATATATTATGGTAATATTGTCATATGTAAGCCTTATCTTCGGACAAACAAAATATTTCAGTATGTGCATATAATATATAAATATAATAGGTATGATGTCATGCCTACGCCGTTCAAAAACATTTTTTTTGTCGTCTGAAATCCAAACTGTTTTGCTTTACAATAATACATATTGATGCGATTTCTCCTTTTTAGAATATTAGATACTTAATACTTATACCTATTATATATATATATATATATATAAATTTTTTTTTTTTTTCAGAACATTTCTAATTTTTTTCTTGTTTATAATATCATATTATATTATACTATCGCCATTCAAGAGCTATAAAATACCTTTGATTTATATGTCCAGTTAAATACCCTGCAATTATATGCAATTAATATAATTGTTTATATGCAATGATACCTAATCAAGTTGTTCTCTATTTTTAGATGTTGTTATAGCTATTAAACTTAAATAAATTGCCTACATACCAACATATTATTGTAGTAATGGATATTATTTTGGTAATCACAGGAACAAAATAGTATCTTGTTAGGGATTAGATATTTACCGTTCTAATTACGAATGGTAACACGTTATATGTGTAATATCATATTACTCATAAGTAATAACATATATATATATAGGTATTATTTATTCGGCACGGATAAGATAACCATATATTTATATGCTTAAGGTCCTATTGGGATAAAAAAAAATATTAAATAACTATGTAGAAAGAACTGCAAATTATGTTGGCGCTGAAAGCTGATAATCGCAACGATTATAATACTATAATATCTATATCGTCTGTCGCCGTATTCATTTTTATCTTTAGTTATTCTCTGATCTCTTATCTACCTCTGCACCTTCCCGGAATATGCAAGTAGTAAACATTATTCGGCAGCAAAAAATGATTTTTGTTATTTTCAGCCTACCCTCTAAAAACTAAAAGAATAGGTACAACATTTCGAAGACATTATAATAATTAACAAAACACATAAATATAATTTAATTATAGACTAAATAAAGTTGGGTGCTGCGTGCTCATTAGCCAAATGCATCCTTTGATCAATTGGATTATTCTTATTTCTTATAACCATAGTTCAATAATTGGTATGGTGAAATTACATAGGGATACCTTGAACTATCTTTATACCGATAAACACGTACTTTTTTAATATACATTATGCACAATAAATGTCATTTTAAATTCTGAGCGAAGTGAGGAATATATTGATTAATGATTTTATATAGATGTGCGTTTTTTTTTAATTAATTTTTTTTTGTGTGTCTGTCATCACGTTTTGGGGCAGTAAAAGTGTTTCGATTTTTGACTTTAGTACCTCATTCGATCAAAAAGTGAATCTAGTTGGTACTTTGGGGGATCAAAATAATTATTGGGATAAACAAACTAAAAATTAAGGAAAAAACGGGAATTTTTACGCACAATCAGTTTTCGACAAAATCGATTTTGGTTTTTGATGTAACTTTAAAACAAATGTTGAAAAACCATTGATATATGAAATTTTCACCGAATGTTTATATAAGTATATTCTATCTACCATAAAATTTTCAAAAAAATTTGATTTAAGTTTAACTATTTATAGGCATATGCAATCTCGATCATTATTAGTTTTTTTTAAATTAATATCGATAAAAATTTATTTATTGAGTAGAAAAGCTTGAAAATTTAATACAAGGCTTTTAACATATTTTTACAATAGCAGTTGAAAATAAAAGAAATATAATATACCTAGTCACAATTTTTTTTTTATAAGCATTTAAAGTTTGAATTTTGACAACATACGTAAAAATCACGAAAATACAAAATTATTTTAAGCTAGAAATTCATAAACATTTTTATTTTTAAATCTAAGATTTGAAAATTTTTAATAATCTATAATATATCCTAAACAGATAAACCGTCTCCGCTCAGAATCGTTTTTCGCATATTACAATGATTAAATATCATTGGATTCAAATTTAATTCTATCCATTACAGTAAACCACAATTGTACAGCAGAGCGATATCCACGACTTACCCGGTTTTTTTTTTGTATTAACCTTTATAGTTAGTTTATAATGTTTATATAGTTTATCCATCATTAGTCAATATGTGGACGCGATCCTTCCCCACGGCTCCCCTCTTTCCTTTCAAGTCTTTACAGAGAATACACAGACTAACGTTCAGAGGCACGTTTCGTACAATAAGAATCTAAACATTCTGGTTCCTGCTCATTTGATACGAATGTGCATGTCTTGTGGGTCCAGCGCATACTTTGATGACCACTATCACTTCTGTCTTCCTGTCGAGTAAGATACCTATAGATTAAGGAATTTTGACATTTTTGTTAGGTTTTGGCATCTGTTATTCAATCAGTATCGAAGACTAGCGCTAGAAGATTGAGACAATAGTTGTCAACAACACACTTATGTTTTATTTATTATTGTTGAAAATAAATTATTAATATAATAATTATTATTAGAAAAGTAAAGAGGGTAGCGTCTGCGTTAATTTCATTAGTCATCCTGTAATACTGCAGGTTTATCGAACTATCTATCGACAAGTTCGTGTAACTGTGTTAGTGTTGAGATCCGTTATTGATAACATCGTATTCGACATGTTGTCGCAATCTAAACACGATTTAAGCTCTGCTAATAGGCTGTCCTTCCAAGTAATGAGGTACGTTGTTGATAAATTATTGCAATCTTATAGTTCCGGCGGCAGCGGTCCAACTTCCATTTAATACTAAAGATATTTCGATGCTGATCGAATCACTAGAGCAGGAGCAAACAGCGGTGTCAAAAACGTCATTTTGATAAACTTGATAATATAATAATATTGTAGGAATATCGAAAACTAATTGTCATGACTATAGCAAGTCTTAAGTCGAGAAATACTTTGTAAGCAAATGTGAATAAAAAATGAATGGTGTCCATCACAATCACCGTTACACACCACGATTTTCGCAGCTTTTTTCTTTTTCAAATACAATAACCAATATTAATCAGGTAATAAAACAGATAATACAATGCATTATTATTATGTTTAATAAAGTAACTAAGGTTGTACTGAAAAAGAACAGTAGCTATTATAGTAAATTGTACATGTTTATTTTTAAATTTAAATTATACCAACAGCTATTTTTGAGTGCAACATTGGTCTACTAATTCTAAAATCTACACCTCACTCAACTGGTTGGTCGATCTTAAATGTTTTGACCACAATTGATATATGAAAAGGTCATTTTAAACACAATTGGTAAATTCGCCCTTCAATTCCACTTAAACCAATCACTTATATTAATATATTTTGATAACCGAAGTAATATAATGGATGAAATAGGCTATACGGCCGAGTATAATAAAGACTCGTGCAATATACATGTTCTACTCAAATTTTGGAGATAAAAAGTATCCAATTTTTACCGTCTGACTAAAAGTCTGTATACACGTTTTTTTAGTCAAAATGTCAAAAAATACTAATTCTCTAATTCACTAGGTACATTATAATTTAAATACATAGATAATTTAAATTTAAATTTAAACATATATAAGTAACATCATGTAAGTAAAGCTATAATGCTGCGGCAAAAAAAAAATCTAAAAACTATACATACAATATTTTTCATATTTATTTTACATTCAAATTTAGATGAAATTACCTATTAAATAATTAAAAATAACGATTTTACCTATATTATTGTAATTTAAAAATATTATTTGTGGGTTCTATAAATTGTATATACCTACCATTAATGACTGAGTAAGTCATGTCCATAATGAATCTAATTTGATTAATTTGGAATTTATTTTGTAGGTACCTACGTTTTTGTTTGAAATAATAACAATATAATTTGTATAGTATAAAACTATAAAATATCCTAGACTGACAAAACATCTCCGCTCAGAATCGTTTTTCGTATACAATGATGATATTATATCATTGAATTCTAATTTAATACCATTCATTACAGTAACCCCACTTGTAAACTACTTTACAGCAGAACGACATCATTCTACTTGACCGCTTTTTTTACATTGCATTGTCACAATTTTTAATTTGATTGTTGTTATAATATATTGCATGTGGTGGCATATGAACTGAATTTAAATAGGTACCTGCTTAATTAGTCTAAATGGAAATTTATACATAAGTATATCTGAAATCTGTAAAAAAAAATGTAGGTAGGCAAGGAAGAGCAATTGTGGTGAATTGTAATTTGTAAGGCCTCGTTATTACTGGATTTCTGTACAATTTTTAAATTATAATGAGATGAATGATGATACGGTATTGAAAATTGAAATGAAAATGTTAAGACTGTTAAGTATAAAATCCAAGATTTCTCTATGCCTATATATAACATTTTTAGTCATTATTTTAAATATTTTGAAATTAACTGTTTTGTAACCTATAAATAAATTCATACTCATAAAGTAAATCGTTACACAAGTGATACTATTTGTCAATTCAATAATTGTTTTTAAATTTGTTTTTGATAAACCTTCCGTAGACGATAGACATATAAGTATGAGTTCTTGAAATATTTTAGTAATAGAATATACACCTATTTATTAAAATATAATTTATGTTTTATTCGTTTAATTTTAAATTAAATGATTAATGGCTTTATTGTATAAACATGTGATGGGCAGTTGCATGTAGTACTTAAACTTTTACCTATTTACTGATATGTCGTATTTAGTTTTAATTTATACCTAATTAACTACTTTTTAATATTATATTATATTATACGACTGTATCGTATAATTATTGTAATGTATCTAATGTACACATAACTGTGTGGGAATTTTATTATAAAATAATGAAAATAAATAAATCTGCATTTTTATAACAATAAAATATTGGTTTCAATGGTTTCATTCTAAATTAGAAAATGTATACTTAGGAGAACCAAGTGGAGGAGTAAAGTGAGAAATCAATAGAACTCCCAGTGGGCTGGTCTGATGCTGCGTGCTGCGCAGACAGCTTTAGGTAACGCGTAATATATTTAATCAATAGTTGGGGCTACGGGGCTACCAGATTAAAAACATACTAAAAATAAGACTTTACGAATAACTCTTCCGAAAACATAAAATTTAATCTAATAATTTACATTAATGGGCTTATTTACTTTTTTATTAGGTACATAATTATGTAATTAAGCACATTTTTTAAACGAGTATTTACTACCTAAACGTTATCTTCATTTTTGTCTGTTTTAAATATAGTAAAATTAACCTAATAAATAACATCCCATAACGATAATCGTACTACAGTATTAGGTACTAGAGGAATAAAAATTACACGTGATTATTTTCATATACGTATTATATTATGCTATTACAGACTATGAAAAAAAAATATCTAAAATTATGAATTCAATTTAACCGTATATGACTTGGTACGCAACTGTATTTAGTATTCGTGAATATACATATTATTTTAATTTATATATTTTTTAAAGACGTATATGCGATGTTTTTCTAAATTATGCGTCATGTACAATAAAAATTAATCAATGATAATCATATAATTTTAATAATAAGTACATTTTTATGTTATATAGACATAACTACATGATAGCATAAGACATGTATATTATGTTACTTTAATATAATGATAATGTAGGGCATATAAGGTGGCTATATTAAAATATGAAATAAACACACGAGTTATTTTATGTTTTACATACATTTTCGATTAGTTTATTGTATTCTTTATTTTTCATTACGCTAAACATTGTTTATTGTTGTACTTTATTACATACCATTCTTAATAATAATATAGTTGAATATTTCTCGTAAAATGTTAAAGAAATTAAAAATGACATTAATACAAAACTATATAAATTTAAAATATTTCTATTGTTTAATGTTTTAGGTTTTGAGTGAGAAATCAATTGAATTTACAATGATATGTTCTTTTTTCGGTATCTAAAATCACGTTTAGAAGTGTAATATTAGAGCAAAGCTAAGAATTTCAATAATTTCTTATTTTGAGAGTGATTACTATTTAGTAGCAAATTGTATTCAGTTAAAAATATCAGTATTTTTTTTCAATAATAGCAGGGAAAAAAGTAAAAAGTAATGAAAATATCAGGAAAATTGGATACTGGAATATTTACCCAAGAACTTTTATTGAACCTATTCTCATCATTATCTATTATACGTCAGCGTGGCGGGATATATATAGACACTGTGCTATAAATTATAATTATTTTGGCATACTAATGTTATTTTTATCAAAAACATATAAACCAAACGATGTTTAGTTATAATATTATAAAATACGTTTATTATTTTTAAGGGATGTGTGTTGTGTGTATACCTACATAATGGTAAAATGTAATATGTTTGATGACGGCCCGACGTTGTAATGGCGCCAACGCCGCCAACAATCATCAATTCCACAAAAAAAAAGACAACGCCCATAATTTATTACGTTTTGATAGGTTTTCATTTTAACTGTTTTTTAAGGCAAATTTTATTGTTTATGCACATGATGGTTCACCAACCTAAACATTTTTATACATATACATATTCTAAACGTGGAGATTCAAATAACATTTAAAAAAATGCTATTTCTTGATATTTTCAAAAACATTAAGACGTACCTATTTAAAAAAAAAAATGTGTTTATCCTTAAAAGTATCACCTGTAATAAGTAATAACAACTATACTTATTAAAAATGTTCACAGAACACATTTTGGCCATATAATCATACCATATTATATAGGTATCCGTACAGCTACTCATACAAAATATCAAATATGTAAACTATCTTATATACCTAACTGTATTATATATCTGTAACTATATTATATATCTGTAACTATATTATATGTTATATCAATTATATCAATATATATAGGTATACTAATATATATAAAGTATATTTTATGAGACATACAATATAGATTATAATCACCAATGAGTAATAATCGAATTGATTAAATAAAACTGACAAAACTTTCAAACTCGTATAGGTATAAATTAAACATTTTGAAAATGTTTGATGATTTATGGAAGAGACTATAATTATCTATCTATAATCTATATCGACTATATCCATTTAATATACATATTTATTACTTTCTTTTTCAATTTTTTTTAGTATAATATGGTTTTGCAAGCGATTTACTTTTTGAAACTTCTTTTCTAAAAGTTAATAATTTAATTTAGCTTTGAATAATCTACAAATTTATCATACATAATTGTCTAATGTTTCAAACAAATAAAAAATGATTATAAGTACTATTTTCAGCATGACCTTTTATTCAAAATAAAACTAAACTAATAAAACTTATCTTTAAGAAACAGTTTATTACATATTAGAGTTTAACGAATAAGAAATAATTGTAACAAAAATTACAATAACAATTTATTTAAAAGTTAAAATATCACCCTAATATATTATAGAAAAACTAAAAAATAATGTAGTAAACAACGTATACGAGGCCAATATTTTGATTATTTTACTAAAAAAATTATTCATATATAGTATAACGTATAAGTACATATTTATAATTTATCTATGTATATATTAATGCATAATAAATTAATAAATACTTTAGTAAAACAATTTTTAGTAGTGGAGCTATATTAATAAACCTACTATCAATCATAAATTAACTATAATTATGTTATATTATAGTTATATAAGTAATAAGTATTTAAATAATATGAAATAACAGTGAGTAGAGGTCGATGTTTTCTATTTTTATGAGGATTGGAGGATCTATCTGCCACTCTTTACACTAATCATCCCAACTTTAACGGTCATAACTAATTAACTACTAAAATTAAAAATCTGATTATTATGTGTATCAAAATTAACTTAAAAATATTCTGCATGTACGATGTAGATATAATTTTGCAAATATGAAAAATCTATGTTGTTAATCAAAACAAAAAAAAAAAAAAAATGGTAGATAATAAAAGTAAAATTAAAGATTATGAATGTTAATTAAAGTTTTGTAGAAAAAATGTTAAATTGTTCGAGATAATGAATGTTTAATATTAAAATAATCACTCTGTACAAATATTAAATATATGTATGTATATTTAAAATTCATATATTGTATACAATTATGTTTATATATGCATACCAATATTATAAAAGTTTATTTTATAAATATATTTAGGATCAATACTTAATAGTTTATATAATATAGTACCTATAGATAGGTAAAGTTAGTGCCTAAATCATTTTATAATGATGAAAAATTGAAAGTATCACTCAACATTCATCTCAAATTTCTAGATTTTCATGTTGTTATTTTTCATATATAAATTAATTATTGTTGCTCTATCTAGTATCTAGTCTTTCTGAAATGTATGGGAAATAAGATTACCTACACACTTACTTATTATTGCAAATTAAATTTGCAATATTGGAGTATTTTTCAAAATACTTTTTGTTGTACCTATATATGATGATGAACACTTATATGACCTACATGGCTAGTGGCTACATCGCTACATGTCTATATAATAAATACCTACGCAGACAATAATGAGTTTCTTTGATTATTAACGTAATATTATTATAGTTTTATTGCATTTTTAATTCTTATTTATCTTAAAGTCTTAACTCTGTAACTCTGTTTATTTAAGTCATTATGAAGATAATGTAAACTCTTATAATTCCTAAACCGTAAAATAATATCTACTTACAATAGCTTTAGTAAATATTAACCATATTATAATATTATATATACCAAGCAAATAGCAATGTTCAATGATTATCATTTATCACGCTATATTACAAATTATTATACTACAATTAACTATAATGTTGTCTATTATATTTATATTTTATATATGCATGCCACATTAAACAGTTAAATTCCATTATCAAAAGTAGATATAGAATTAAAATTTTGACAAGACCACTCGAGTTAAGTAGTTATGTGCGGATATATGAATAAAAAAGTTCTGAGATAATCCGGGAAAACAGTTTTTATAAATTACAAAGAAGATAAAATATCAAAGGTATACCTAATAGGTACACTAATATGATGGCATTATTAATTTAATTACCTAACTAGGTACGCATAAACATTAATTTTTCTCAAATGATCTCAAATCGTTAAGTATAACATTAAAGTGTATTCATACAATACTGCAGGTATTGATTTTTTTTTATAACTCTTATTTATAGCGACTATGTTTATTTTACTTAGGGTTGTACCATTTGCCTCGATTTCGAGGGCGTAGATAGGTAGTAGGTATATATATATATATATATGTTACCGGAAATGATGACAGTTCCGAGGAAATGATGACAATTCCTAATAGCGGAGGGAAATGATATCATCGCCTAGGAATTGTCATCATTTCCGTACTTTTTTAGGCAATGTTATCACTAGGGCTCGGATGTTAATAAAATTGCATATTGCATAATTTAATGCTAACCTAGGTACAAATTTAATTCATGTTTTACTGAATCAAATAATACTATTTTTATTTTACATATTTTTGTGTTTTTATTGGCTAAAAATACATATTTTATAATTTTATTATAAACATTCGAGCCCTAGTTATCACGTATCGGTTCTTACACGAAAGCATTGGCGATTATGATGTTGCAGGTCATGTGGTTTTACAATGTAAAGCTATTATAACGATAACTACTAACTAACTCAGAACGGTGAGATGCTAAAAACCATTATACTGCCATTATTGTCAATATTGTCCGTGTTCTATAAAAAATATCAGGTGATGGGTAATGACTGATATCGTTAAAATGGTTGGTTGGAAAATGTCATGGCTATCACATAAGTATCGCATAATATGTTTTACGTACTATTTACGTGTTTTATTAAAAGTGTCCCTACCTGTCCATACAACACGGTCCGCTTAGTAGTGTGCCTATCTTCTTAGTGCGGTACGTATTATTTCGTTAAAATGGATTTGAATAAAATGCGAAGTGAATTTAATAAAGTTATTAAAAAAAAATATTTAATTTTTATTAATTATTGATCATTGATTATTTATTAGTGTAATAGCAGGGTATTTAATAATTGGGACAGATTAAATTAAAATATCTAAGAAAAATATTATGGTATCTTTGCCTGATATCGTTAGGAAATGATAACATGAACTAGGCAATGATATCATTTCCTTCCGCTATCAGGAATTGTCATCATTTCCTAAATGACAACATTTCCGGTAACATATATAAATATATAATATATAGGTTGGTACGCATTGCGTATATGATATAACTTAAGAGGACGCCACACCCGCATGTGTTGTCGCCGTCTTACAAACGTACAACATAGCAAAATCTGTTTAGCGCGGGACAACTGTTCTCCCTCAATATTTATAATAGAATTTTCAAAATTTCACAAAGCATAGGTAAGAACTTTATCTGTGTCATAGCGTCGTTATTTTTTTTATAACATAAATATAATTAAAGTTATAAGCTTAAGAGTTAAGAAAATACATTTATTTTTTATTTTTTCATTAAATTACTTAAAATTATTATGTAGTTTGTGCTATCAAAAAAATAACGACGCTATGACACAGATAAAGTTATTACCTATGCGTTGTGAAATTTTGAAAATTCTATTATAAATATTGAGGGAGAACAGTTGTCCCGCGCTAAACAGATTTTGCTATGTTATACGTTTGTAAGACGGAGACAACACATGCGGGTGTGTCGTCCTCTTAATGTTAATAAGTATATTATATTGACATATATTTTATACGAATTCCAAATTACAGTCTAAACCTAAACCATAGAAGTAATATTATCCAAACACTTTATTGTCAACACTGACACAGTGTCACAGTACCTACGTCATTCATATATAAAAACATCACAATTTCATCATTTAATTTATATCAACGATATTATGACTTCAATAAGTATATAAATTACATATATATATACATATGTAAAACCATAAGCCAAATTGCACTGTATTAAGTAAATAGGTAAAATTTATAAATATAAATAAACATAACAATGTGTTTATTATTAAGTCTTAAAAATCTGAAGTATGAAAATAAAAACATTTTTTTTTTGGAAAAACTCGAATTTAATAAAAAACATAAATATTCTTTGAAAACCTAATTAGTATTTTTATTATTTTTCATGAGGTACCTAGGTAATAAGTAAATGTGATCCAAAATATTTTTGTTGTGCAAGTAAAACCTATCATTTTTTGAAACGCTTTAAATGTGATTATTATTATTATTACTATTACTTCTTTACAAACGATTTGTAATTTTAATTCAATATTTATACTTATCTACTGAGTATTTATCATTTCAAATATTTTTTCATTATAATATCATATATTATTATAGGTGTTTAGAATATTATTATGATTTATATAATTATTTATCTGAAAATACAATCATTAACACATCATTACACGCTGATAAAATAGTGTCCAAATTATTATTTTATCAATTTGAGTAATGAGTTTATGACCTCGGAAATACAAATGAAGAATGAATAATGAATATATATATATAATATCTCGTATAAAATAAATATTTTAATTCTAAATAAAGCAACAAAGTCCGTTAATCATTATATCGTGTCAAATTCTAATAGTTATAATTCGTTATATTAGTTGAATTTTTAGTACGTTAATGTGAAAAATTGTAGCAATTTTGTTAGGTAATAATAGATAGGTTTGGACGTTAGGTACCATAAAAAAAAAAACTTAAGGGAGATTATTATTTTTTAATTAAATGATTATTAATATATGTATATACAATGTGCATACGAGTATTATAAGTATTAGTTGTTACTTTACTGTATTTATTTAATATGTTAATGATACTTACCTCATGTCTATATTTAAATGTTTAATACCATCGAATACCAATTAATTTCAACAATAAGTATAGGTGAATAGCCATTATGTTTAATATGGTCCTTTTTATGGTTTTGTTTAAAACGCACCATAACCACTAACCATTCAAATGTCATAAGCTTAATTTTTTTAAGGCTACTTAAAGAATTATAAATAAAAATGAATATTTTTTTTTAACAATCTAAGTATAAATTCTCACTTAAGATTTAAATAAGGAATTATAAATTAGTATAATACATGGCTAATGGTTATAACTTATTGTTAACCCGGTCTAGCCACTGAGCCATTATTATTCGTAAAACATAAAATAAAAATTTGATTTGTTAAATATTTGCTAACTATAAACATTTGCCTACTTAAGTCTTAAAGCAAATAATTATCTGAAACATAAAGATAAAAAACCTATTAAAATGAAAAAAAATATGTATATTATATTGTATTCAGTATCCATATTAGTGGTAGTGAAATCGCTCATTTCATGAACTGGATATCTAAATGGTGAAATTTAATCAGATCGTGAATATTGACGAAGATACGTTTTATAGACATCCATTTGATGAAATGGACAATACCTACTTATATTGTGTACTTTGTGTAATTATTAAGAAACATGATAATTATGTTATTTTGCAATAAATTATTATATTATTATATCATAATATTATAATTTATTACTAAACTATAACTATACATTTTAATATTGTTTTATGAACAAAAATAGCAACAACATAATTAATTGATTGACTTAAATAATAATTAATCAACTTATAGAGTATAGGTATACATTTTTACTTTACGATTAATTATGACATCAACTGCTGTTACACATAATATTATTTTTAAAACAAGCACTGCTATTTAATTGGCAAAGAATTTTTGCCTTACACGAACAAGACAAAAATCTTTGCCCACCTGAAATTTTTTAATACTTCCTCACACAGAAAATTCAACATTTTTATCAACTTAATCAGTAGTAAGAAATTGAGCTGTTGATTTTTTCAAACATTCATAACAGAACTATACTGAACTAAAAAGAAAACCTCCTTAAAGTAAACCATATTTTGTTCCAAGTTTATGCAATCCTTTTTTTAAAATTATTATTTAGTTAATATTATTATTCATAAAAAAAAATATATATAGAAAAGTATAGTTATAAATTATAATATCATGAATCATGATATAATGTAATTATAATTACATAAATATTTATTGCAAAATAAGTAACAATCTTGTTTATAATAATTACACAAAATACAAAATATAGGTATAGGTATAGGTATTGTCCGTTTTATTGAATAGATGTTCATATAATGGATTTTCGTCAAAATTTACAATCTGGTCGATAATCTGGATATCCAGTTCATGAAATGATGAGTGATTTCATTATGTGGATGCGACATATACTTGAACTATATAGTGATATACATATTATTATATGCACATGCTATATGTAGTGTGCTCAAAACAAATTTGCTTTTTTAACAATTGCAGTGTTAAAAAACGGAATATTTCTTTTCATTTTGTTTGAATATTTGATCAATCCAAACAAAAATAAAGTGGAATATGGAAGTATGTGACTTATTTTTATATGTAATAATAGTAATATATATATTGACATATTGTATACCTAAGTAAAACCATAGAACATTGTACGCATAGCAGTATAGGTATATCATATTGTTTTCGGTTTGCTGTAGTATGAGTTCGAGTTTTATTGATCGTAGTCTGTGAAAGTTCCAAAAAAAAAGAAAATAATAACAGCAGTACATATTTGTTATTTGTATTTTTCGGAACGTTTTGAAGAAATAAGATATATATATATAACATTAGATGATATAAAATGAAAAAAAAAATCAGTATTTGGCTCCATAATGGCGCTAAACCGCATAAAATGGAAATAATATTTCCAAGGAAATTCGTGCGATATAGTCAATAATATACAGGTATCACGTTATACTGAAAATACTCATCGCTGTCGTCCCCGTGGGGTTTCTGACTTGCTTGTTGCCGCATTTGACTGGAAAAATGTCCAAATGTAAGAGTATTATATAGTATATATAGACATATAAAAATGTATACAATTTTCAATTTTTTGTTAGGTTTATAAGTTATTGTCGCTTATTATTATTTCTTATCCTTATTCTTACTGTTACTAGTGTTACTTACATTGATGTTAAACATACGATGTATATAAAATGCATGAAACTATATAATATATGTATGTACAGATACCTATATAATGAATTTATAGATATTTTATCGATTTACCTGTAAGTATTTGGAATTTTGGATTAACGTACCCACGTACGTATTGGTTGCAAGATAGGTCTGTGTAACTGTGTCTATATATTATATTATAATATTATGTAGGTATTATTGTATATTGTAGACATTTTGAAAGGTTATATATTATATTATTATAGTATGAGCAGGGCATGATAGGGCACATAACTAAGGAAAAATTCATACACACGTATCGAATTAGTCGTATGCAATATACCATAGTATAAATGTATAATAGTATAATGTAGTAATATATAGGTAGTTTAATAATAAAAGAACGATTTAGGTATGCCACCCGATTGCCAGGGGAGTTAATAAAAAATATATGTTCACAAACAGCTAGTAAGACCATAATAGTATGTATACCAAAATAACTAAGCAAAAGAAGCATTATTATTTTTTGTTAAAAATAAATTTTATTTCTTTGTTTATAAAAAATTTAAATACTTCAAAGTTTAAATCTCTACAAATTTTTGGTGTATACCTATATATATAATATTTTTAAATTGCTGTAAGAACATACAAGGTAAATTGTACATTTGTACCTATACTTATAACACATTTAAACAAGTTTTAATACGATTCAAAATTATTTGTAAATTTTCTTGATATAGACGTATATAGAGATTTTTGAAATTTGAAAGTCGAGCGCTTGTAATGTAATGTATTTTTTGATATTAAAAATTGTTATGAGAATAGCTTATGAGAATTCTTGTATTTAATTTTCAATTTCTTTTTTTTGGCTGAGCACATAACTGTTTATAAACATTCATAAGAAATAAATTATTTATTTATTTGAAATATACGCCTGAAGGCATTTAGTAAAGATAAATTAAATACTTATACTAGTTTGACGAAAAAAACAATCAGCAAAATATACAACAAGAGAATCTGTTTAGTGATCTAGTTCATAGGTTAGTAAGCAATACAGACAATACAGTATTTAATAGAAGAAATAGTTTGAAGAAAAAAAATACTAATTAGTAACCCACTTTGAGGGGAATGAAAACTATCAAAATTATTTTGTAAGTTTTTATTATACAGGAGACTAATGCTTTGTGAATTGGGAAAAAAACACAAAAAACCTGTGAAGTGAAAAGTTTCTAGTTAATACGATTTATATTTTTTGAAACAAATTTGGTCTGTAGATATAGGTTTTAGGAACCTTTGATAATTTTTATAACTGCTGCTCTAAGCCTATATAGGCCTATATAGAAGCCTAAACGACTATAATGAGAATCGTAAATTATTTTAAAATTGTACTAATTAGTCAAGGTTTTATAACTTGATAACAAGTTTTATCAATATAAATCGTATAAACAAAAATAAGAACATTTCAAGTAGGTATCTTAAAATTATTCAAAATGGCAAAATATTTTAAAAATGATAGCATGTCTTGATTAATATATTAATTTAAATATTTGGTGAAAATCTATAAGGTTCATTTCAGTAAAAACTTGTAATGCGCGAAAATCTAATTTTCTACCAGGTACAATTTTCAAGGATTAATAAGATTGAAGCATTTTTACTGCTCCAAAAGGTGATAACTGACGCAAAAAATAAATCACACATCTGCATCATAAAACATAAAATTTATACATTCATCGGTAGTACGCTTGAAATCTAAAAATTGTATTACGTCGCGATGGTCACGTCGTCGTCAATAAAATTGTATATATATAATATATATATATATATATATATACGGACGATAACGATCGGTAGTCGGCGCCACCGAGTTACGGAGATGACGTCGTGTGTCAAATAAGCTGCCGCAGCCGTCGCTCGATAGCGAACACATATTTCCCAGAATCATCCCCTCGATATCGAGGGAAACGTTTTTCGAAATAATATTATATAACATCACATCATATTATTATACATGTATCTATCTTTTTCGTCCCTGGGACTTAAATAATAATAATAATAAATATCAAACGATCCGCGCGCGCGTTTGTCGAGAAGAGCAGTGTGACGTCGTGTGGCGGAGGAACGCCATTCGCTGTTGCCATTGGCAACAGCTGATTCCCGCTGAGGCTGCACTGCGCATGTACGATCGAGATATTTCCTCCACCACCGCTGACGACGACTGTCACTGTTGTTTGTAGGACCGTAACGCACTAGCGCCGTGTCAGTGTGTGTGTGTGTATGCGCGCGCCGAACGCCGAAGTGCCATGGAAAAAAATGTTCGTTTACACACACGCACAACCGAATACTTGAGGTATACCAAGAAGTGTACGCACACATACATATTGTATTATTACTATTATATAAATGTTCTTGCACACATACACGCATTGTAGAGGGCGCGCTCGCGAGTTGTACGCTTACTATATACATATATATCTACATATATATAAACTAGTGTATACACTATCAAGTTATTGCTTAGGTATATAATATGTACATATATTCGTACTCGGTATAAATCTGATATCTCTATATACGTACGTCTGGCGTAAGTGGTGTCCCGACTGTCCCGTCCCCCGATGTCATTCATTGATATTATTAATATTAGTAATAGTTGTTGCTGTTGTTCTTGTTCGCCTTTTCGGTAAAACGGAACACTCCGGTTGTTTTTATCGGCGATGGAGCGAATTGTCGCCGTCGCCGTCGCCGCCGCCGTGCGCTGAAACAATAATTGTTAATCGCCGCGCACGTTGGACCCCAATGTCCACTGTTCCGCCGCCGCAGCCGCCGCCGCCGCAGCAGCAGCAGCAATTCGTCGGCCATTACTTCACAAGCGACCACGGAGTTACGGAGACTTACGTCGAGCAATGACTGTTCCGCGAGCGTACCGATAGGTTGTGCTCAGTCGGACGGACAGACGGATGAACTGTCAGTCAGTCAGACGATATTCTTGATCTGCAAAACATTTACTTCTACCCCAGCTTGTTGCCGAGCACCAAGTTTCAGGCAGTCTTGCACAGCGAACCAATGCAATTGAGGTCCACTGCTGGCGTCTAGTAAGAGTGGTGTTACGCACATCACCGGTGACGCGATGGCTGTTCACCGGCAACACGAAGAGGGATCGACATCATCGTCTATGTCCATCAGCACCATCGAGCCTACGGCGACGATAGATTGCAATCGCAAGAGGATTCACAGCGAAACAGGTAAGTGTTTTTATTTCATGCTCCGTCTATATAAACATGATTTCACCATTACTCCCGACTAGCCAATGTTTTATTATCAATATGTCATGCCAGACGCTGGGTCATTCAGCTGTCTAGGTGGTTTCTCAGTGAATACATTTGCTCTACGTCTACTGATGATGCTGCACAAGCATAGTTTTATAACTTGTTCGTGTTGTACACTTGTGCTTAAACATTCCATCGTGTAACGTCTTAATGTTATATTTGTCATTGCTCATAACTTATATCACATTTTAATGTATTATGCACTTATACATTTTGATCATGGTAAATGATTTATTTTTAAAAACTATAATTTTTACTTGTTACACTTTGATACCAGATTAATCAAAATCTTATTCATAAAATAGTTAGGTACCTACTATTATTATGTCTTAAACAAATTACTTAGTCTATTTGTTGTATTTACTGAGAACAATCCTGGTAGAAGTCCCTTTGTATATTTTGTGAAATGAAATGATGTAAATATATTAAATTGCATCAGATTCCTTTTCAAGTGCTTACCTATTTGTTTATGGTTGTTTCACTTTTATAGTCGACCGTTGTTCTATTTTTTTGGTATTGCTTGCTGAGAATTATCAATATACACATGGTCTCAGTAGAGCAGTTTGTTTTCGTTTAAAGTTTATATGGTGAATGATTGTTTGTTATTAGGCTTGCATTTTAAAAATTTTTTTTTCGTTTGTGTCCTTAAGAAACAGTGCCTAGTATAAATTATGCTATGGACTTTGGTACTGTGTCATTTTAATTATATACTTAATATAAATTGTGCTTAAGTGTCTGTCAATTGAATAACAATAATTATTCTTTATTGTTATCTTGTTGATAAACATATAGAATGAAAACTTAATTACCGTAAATAATTTACTAATTAAAAAATAAAATAAAATAATATCGTGATATTTTAATTATGATGTAGCTGTTTATTTGTCAATTATAGTTATAGTATTTACCATTAGTAGATATGTAGATAACTAGATAAGTAATATTTTCAGTGGTGCAACTAAGGGCTGATATTTAGGAGGACTGAAGTCCTAAAAAATAATTCATTCTTCATAGGCCCAGGTAAGGTTTTGATTTTATAGCCACTACCAGGCTAATCATTCTAACAAAATAAATTAAGATCGTAAGTTTATTTTCACGTTTGTTTTGGACAATTTTGTCAAATTAAGTACATAATAAAATAGAAGAGATATCTATAGTAAGTATAATTTGTTTTCAATTGTACATTTTTAATAATTAATACCTAACTTACTAATATATTTGGAATAATTCTATTTGCAAACAATATACCTAAATATTCTGGGATACTCAAGATACATATTTTACTGTAAATGGTATTATAGTTCTGATTTATGTCACAAAAATATTAAAAATAAGACTTCACAAACCCCGTTTTCACATGTACTCTATATAAATAATTCAACTCAAATTTTTATATGTTAGTAGCCTCATCAACATGCACCCTAATTAATAAGTTTCAATTTATAATAAATGTGTCAGTTCTTAACAGCAGAACCTATATTAAACAAAATATCTCATAGTTTCTTTTGAATTTCATGATACTTTAAGTAGTATACATTTAAGATTTATATTTTAGAAAATTTTACTTACATTTAAATTGTTTAATAATATTCAAACATTTTTTAAATATAAATTTGAAAGTCGTTAAATTTTTACCAAGGTCAAATACAAAGAAAAATACCCTACTTTTATATATATTAAATTATGATTCAAAAACTTTTAAAATGCATGTAGATACTACCTTCTTATGTTTATTTTAATATAATAAATTACCTATGTAGATAAGTATTTGTAATTTTTTTCCTCCTAAATTACCTAATATTTATTTAAATTTTTTTTTCTTAATGATTTAATGAACAACATTTTCTAATATACATACATACACAACACTACCTATTTTACCTATATTATAATAAATAATAATGTTTTCAAACCGGTATAAATATTTGATTCATACCTGCATATTCTATTCAAAATAATACTTATCTAATTAAAAAGAGTAACTACCTGTGTAATTTACCTCTCATTCACAATTTATTTTTATAACTATTTAGTTAAAAACTGTTAAATTTTTATTTTATTTAACATAAATAATATGATTACTTTTAATAAATAAACATAAAATATCTAATTGTAAAAATTAGGTACGGTATAAGTACTAAAACTAATTTTGTTGTGCTGAATATAAAACCAAGAGATCATTAATTTCCGAGTTAATTTCTATAAGTTGGTACTAAAACATCACAAAAACTACTGTATTATTGAAATGATAATCAAATATTGGCTAGAATTGAAATGGTAGAATATTTTGACACTTTTAAATGATTAATCCAATTTGTATTCTTTTTTGTAGCTTGTAGTTAATAAAAATAATATGTTAATTAATGTTATAAATAATACCTAATTAGACCAAAATGATTTAATTTATTAGTGTTGGCATAGAAATTTATACACAATGTTCATAGTAATATGAATATTATATAAAATATTCATATTTATATAATATGAAGATATTGGCTGTTTTCTTTTAAGTCTTAGGTTACCACATACCATTGATATTTTTATAAAATTGGGTTTAATCTTATCTTTCTAATCCATCATTGATATTAAATAGTTAATTACTCTTAATTTCCTTTATTCTGTAATTAAATATAAATGCCCCAGTACAAAATAGTTTCCAGAAAAAGTGATTCAGTCTAATATGATATTTTATGTTGACATTTGCGTATACAACTTTAATTTTTTGTATTTTATTACAAATAGTTATTGTTTATAAATAGTATGAAAATATTTGTTTTATTACTCAACATAGATACCGTACCACACTTTATACAGCCATATTTTTTATTTTTGTGGATAATTAGCAGTGCACAATTATTGTTAAATAATAGGTATTAGCCCGGGTATTAGGTACCATGTTTTTAGCTCTGATTCTGCAAGTACTATGCCTAAAATGACTTTGTTGTTCTTGTACTCATTTACTTAGAAATGTATGTAAAATAGCGAACTACATGTGCCTTACTTACTATTCTCTAGTTTATAATTTGTGATGTTAAAAGTTGTTTTCTAACAATTTATTTTTTGGTAAATAGTTAGGTACCTACTTATGAAAATCATTATTAACTTTTTATGTGTATTAGGTATGTCATACATTCATAAAAACTCTAAATATAAAACATGATGAATTTAAATTAGAAAATTAAAGATTCTAATCCTGGTACAATAAGCAATAATTTAATAACATTAGTTTTTGTATTAGGTAAAGCACCATGTGTAAGAAGAAGTAAAAAGTGCCATAACTACACTTAGTTCCCCAGTGCAAACAATTATTAGGTTACGTGTTTGTAAGACATAGACAACACATTGAGGCGTGGCATCCTCTTAAATAAAAATTTTACATTCTGAATGAAGTATTCAGTTTATTAGTTTTACTTTGTATCTCATTTTATTTTAGACCTGTAAAATTGTTTGAATCTTCATCTCTGAGGGTGTTTTTGGTAGCAAATTGAACCTAGTTAGCACTAAAAATACAAAAAATTGCACTCAATTAACGTTCATTTGTCTTTGTGTTTATGAGATTTTAAATTATAATATCTGTGATCAATTTTTAACAGTTGTTTCATAAGTTAAGGTATACTGTTCTCTAGTAATTTATCTTTTCAACCACCTTCATACGATAAGCGATAAGGCTATAATATATACTTGGTGTTTCATAAAAATAAATTGTCTTGAATTTAATGATCTAATATGCCTAACAGTTCTATACACCGCACTAGTGAAGACTCAACTATAAAATGGATCTGAGGTTTGAAACCCATATAAGATAGAGGCTAAGTTAAAAAAATTGAACACATTTAGATGTTTTGTATGTATCCTAACATAGACGCTTTGCAGACAAATTAAATTATTATAGAATATTGCTAGTGAAATTGAATTGAAAAATTTAGAGTTAGCAACCAAGTTTATTGATGTACTATGGATTTCTAATCTTCTAAATGACAAAATAAATTATTGAAAACCTTAGAATTGATACCAATTAATGTGCCAAAGTTTTTGTCTTATACACAACACACATTTTAATTATGGGCTTAAATCACACTCAAGAAATTATTATTATATTGCAATGAATTTAAAAGAAGTAAATAATTTATTATATGGTTCTGAAGCCTAGTTGAGATTGAAAATTGGGGATGTGATATATTATAAATGATGACATATCATTAACTGCAACCTTCCTTGCAATCTTTATATGTGCCACACATCTCCAGTCTCCCTGCTAGTTGTGACACTGTAACAAATGTGTTAAAATTACCTCAACATCCGACCTATTTAATATAGTAAAACCAGTAAAAACATTCACTTAGAAGTTTCTAATAATCTAATTTGAATTTTATATCTTGAAAAATGTATTATTTATATTAATATATTATTTTTATAATTAAGATAAGAATTAAGGTACACTTTATAAATAATTTTCGTCTTCTTGATTTTATTTAAAGCTGACTCTTTATAAAGTCTTAACTCAAATTAGGTAACTATAAAGTTCTTTAAAGCTACTTTTGTGATTATTAAAGAAAATTTTCATTTGTCCGAGGCTTATAAATGACATAAAATCACGCTTTACTAAAAGGTTGGTTGTATATTTGTGGTTTCAGAAAAATTTATATAGATGCAGTTTATTCTTATGTACCTCAGTAACTTCAAAATATTTCTAGTAGGTAATCTTTAATAATGATAGATCTATTTTCATTGTATTTATTTTATCAAACAAAATAATTTTGCAACTGTTCTATATTTAACAGAAATTATTAATCTACAGGCACTGAGTGTTGTGGTGATTAAGCACACCCTTAGAAAATTTCATGAAAAGCTCTGCAACCCCATGGATAAATTAAAATATTAATATCTAGTTGTTTGGTAATTAGATATTAGTATATTACTCATTAACCTAATCATTTTATACTAATCCTATCTAATCTAGGTTGTCATTTTAATTATGCTAGCAATGTTTCTAGAAATCTGTAAGTCCATGACAGAATAAAACTAAATTTATTTTACCTGTAAGTACCTATTGGGCGAGGAGCCTCATCATTAGGAAACCGGTTTTATTGTAAATTCATATTTTATTATAATGATAAGGGTTCGGATTTTATAGCATCAAAAATCCTAAAATATGCGCTATAATATGACCAAAAAAACCGTAAAATATGCTCTATAAATATGCCCTAAAAAATCAAAAATAGCAAAAAATAAATACAAATCAAAATTCTATTCAACTTATCATATTATATTTATAAAAAAGAAACTAAAATCTCCGTAGGTACCTATACAGTTTAAAAAAATTTGTATGTACTGATTAACAATTGATACCTTGAATTATGACATCTTTTGTACGCAACTATTCAAAATTATCTGAGTAAATAAGAATAAAATTTCAATTCTTATCGATTCGCATTAATGAATACCATTTGTCACGAGATTTATGAAAAATATAAAATAAAGCGTTGAATTAAGAATATAAGCAAAACATAGCACCAAAACTTTAAAAATAGCACTAAAATTCTAAAATTCTTCAAATATGCAAAAAATAGCAAAATAAATTTCATATTTAGTCATTTAGAGTCCGTGGTGCATTAAACAAATTTATAGCCCACTCTGCTATTTTTATCTCTATCCTATAATAAGTAGCAAATGCTATAAAATCCGAACCCTGAATTAATGATATATATGATTTAGATCATTTTAATTGAAATAAATCCAAATTTATTTTACATATTTGGTAAATAAGTATATTAATATTTTATTAATTTTTGATTTTTTCACTGATTTTTGAAGACACGCTGTCTAAAGCTGGTAGTATTTTCAATTTTGATACCATTTTTTCCTAAACTGGTTAATTTTACATGGTTAGCGTGTAGCTTCCATTGTGTTTAAGAAGCAATAAGATTTGATTATTCCAAAGTTGATCAATTAATAGCACTCATTAAAAAAATATCTGTGAAAGTGCCAAGTTGTCTTTTAAAATTTGAAGAAGTGTAATATCCAGACCTTAATTTACCTCCTGAACCTATTTTAACAAGATGGGGCTTGAAGCCGTCAAATGCTATTGCTATGATTTAGAAAAAATAAAAAAATGTTATTTCAGATTTTGATTCTGAATCGGTTGGAGAAATTGAAAAAGTAAATTCACTGATTCAAAATATCAATTTAAAAAAAAACTTGACATACATTTCTGTAAATTTTTATTTTTTGATTCAGACAAATAACCAATTGGTGACTAAAAACATGTCTTTGATTGAAAGTATTTGTTTTATAGAATAATCTGTAGATAAATTAGAAAAGCTCATAGACACATGAGAGAAATAGTCAAAAACGAATTTGCCAATATAATTGAAAAAAATTTTGGATTTCTAACTATGAAAATTATCAGAGATATTTTAATTGTTAATAAAAGGGCCTTTGAATTTTAAATTCACTCCTTTTGATATAGTAAACATGAATTATACCCTTATAAATCTGTTGATGTAGAATGGACTTTTAGTCAATTCAATTGTATTCTCCAACCAAGCCATCGCAGTTTTATTTTTATTTGTAAATATTCAACAATATGTTTGTTCCAAAATAATACTCATAGATTTATATACTTACATCATTTGTATTACTTTTATTTATTTCAATAAAGTCTATTCCCTATTCGTCATATTTTATTTTGGCATATCTGCTGTTTACTAATCAATTTTTTGATTTTAAATTCTGAGCCGAGTAACAAATTATAAATTTTACAATGATGGTTTTTTTTTTTAGTGTTAAAATGTTTTAATCTTTGCTTTAAGAGTGGTTTCTGGGGTGTTGATTCAGTATGTGTTCTACAGATAAGTTTCTGATGTTTTGAGTGTAGACATCTATGATTGCATCGACAACTGAGATTAAAAGTGATTTACCTGCCATCTTGTTTTTTTTTTGAATGGCGCTATGTCTGAGAGTAGGCACAAAGACTTAGTTTGGACGCCTATTTGGCAGAATTGCTAGTGGGCACCCGTTGGTTTCTACCATGCCCAGGTGGGGGATGGTGGCCTCTCCCTAGACATTGTGACTGCCTGAAGAGAGGTCGTTCTGCCCATGACCAAGGTTTGAACTGGCGACGGTGCTCATTGCAGTCGACGCCTAAGAACACTTGGCCACTACCTTGTATACGAAGTCTTAGCTTGTAAAACTCCTTAATAGTCTCGAATTCACATTTTATTGGTAGAAGTATTTCTCGATTGTGCCAATTAACATATTAAAATGAAAACAAATTTGCATTTCTGTGCCCCATTTATGACCAACAGAATCTTTGACACCTTTATAATATCCTTTTTCTACAAAAACTGAAAATTAAAATCACAAAACAATAAAATATATAAATGGTTAAAGTATAATCGTAATGAACAATATCTGTGAACATAACTAAAAACCGAGCTAAAAACTGAAAAGTAAGTATAAAACCTACAGTAATAGAATTGCAACCTTTTGAAGGTTTACTTCGAGTAAAGATAACAAAAAAGAATTATTGATATACATTAGTAGCTTTGGCACTGTCATTTAAAATTACATTTTACTTGGTTATTTACAATTAATAGCACCCAGGTGTACCCAAAACATCCTTCCTAATAATGACTTAATCAAATAAAGTAAATCAATATAGGATTTTAGTTTTTTGTGGAATTATCTTTCAGATAAACTGTAAAATAATCAAATTAAATTAGGTATATGTATTATGAATTTAGGGTTTTGAAATAAAATAAATATACCAACAGAAATGTTAAACACGCAAGATCTATATTTTCATACCTACTTATTTAATCATTACTTCTTGAAATTTTTGTATTGTTAATATATTAAAACTAAATTATTTTATTAAAAAAATTTAAATCCTTCAAGAAATATCTGTTGTGTGGGATGTTGGTTTTTGGTTGACGGTGTTAATTATTGGACTCAAAAAACATCACTACCTAAATAATACCCACAATCTAATAACAAATACTTTTTATACTTGTAAAGTTTTATAATATTATAGGATAGTTATAAAATAAAAGTATCAATATTCTTAGAAAATATTATGTATGCACTTTTTACACAAACATTAAAAATAGGCATTAATTTTCTTTAAAAAATTTCAAAATTAGCAAACATTTTGTTTTTAAACTTGTCATTATATAGATTGAATTTTTAGTTTTATCTGATTTAAATCAAATGCAGTGTACACCTAGTAAAATAAACATATTCTACTACTTACTTTAGAGTCCTAGCTAATTATGATCTTTTAAGAATTTCAGAATGTTATTAGTAATGCTAGATTGGAGACTCGATTATAGAACTTATTTAATGGTATACTACTGTTATATTCATTGGATTATTCTGCCTAATGTGGGCACTGATAAATATTGGTATCCACGTAAAATGAAAAATGATCTGGTCCCAATTTCAATGAATCACCTAGTGAATATTATTTATTTAGTACTTTTCACCATTTTATTTTGCATCAATAATAAGCGCAATTTATCTACTGTTGTATACCAAGCATTTTACTCCAAACATATATTGTTGTATAATTTGTTCTTTTTTTTCTTCAATATTTGCAATTCCAGAATTCTGTGATAAAATTACTATTTTATAAAGTGATTAATGATTATGAACTTTAAATTCAATTAAGTTTGACATTTAGGAAAAATAGGTATTGACTATTACAGTAAGCTTAATTTAATCTGTTTGTGTGAATAATTTTATCAATGTATAAACACATGATTACATATTTTAAGATCAAATTTCACAACAGAAAACTTATCTTAACATCTTATAAAATATACATATGTTTTACATTAAAAACATTTAAGTAATATCTGCTGTTCCAGAAATTTTAAAAATAAGTCTAACTTGAAATGTAAAAAGTTAAATTGTAGGTATTATTGAAGAAAAAAAAACCCCAAAAAATGTATTTTTGTGTACATACTATGACTAATTCTACCTAGAAAATTTAAACCATTTCTTTTTACACTACACAAAATCATTATTTTATACTAATACCTTATCTACCTATGTATTTAGTAAAAAATTATAAAAAAATGTTTTACTGTTTATAATAATTTAAAATTATGTTTTGATAAAATCATGATTTAATGTCTCTTAACTGTTACCTATGATATACCTACACTAAAATACTAATTATTTGACTATGTGTATTATTAACTGATTATTATTGTAGTTGATTCAGATGTCGATGAGAGTAATAAAAACACTCCAACAACTTCGGACCCATTTCCTAAGTATGTGGATTGTCAAGAAACATTGGTGGAATTGTCATTTATTAAATGGTTAGCTGGTTTTCGGTTGGAATGCCGCAAGCTTTCATGTTGTACTAATTCAAATCTTTATTTTGGGTTATTCAATTTTTTTTGTCTGTAAGTTTCAAAATTATTTTATTAAATTAGATATTTAGAATAATATTACCCATAGGTACATTTCTATTTTATACACATACAACAACAAATTTTTGTTCACTAGTTTCAACAGTGTGCTGTTAATTTTGAGTGAATTAATAAAATTTCAAACTTTTAAGTAAGAACATGATTTGTGATTAAGCTTTGGTTTTTATCCAATATTTTAAAAGATAGGTTATTTTTTAAGACATTTAAAAAGATATCAGAATTTTTAATTTGTGATGTTTCTCATGGCCATACCTTGGTTGAAAACTAAAATATTGAAAATAATCACCGATGCTTAAGTATAGGTAATGTTTTTACCTAAAAGTTTGATAATAGGTCAACTCACTTTAATATTAAAACTAACAGCACACTATTGAAACTAGTGAATGAAAATTTGCATTGTATACATGTAAGACGGGGTCAAAATCACATGGGAAGTGTCATCTTAATTAGAAATTATATGTATAGTTGTATGCCATATATTTTTAAGTAGAATACATTTTTCAAAAATTAAACGTAATTTAAGGTATTGAAAGTAACTATTGGTAACTAGATTTATTTATAATAAGACTTTATTTGTTTACAGGAATATAGCACCAGAAATGGTTGATTGCAGAAATAAAATTAATAAATCAACTCTTTTGAAAACTTATGTAGAACAATCTTTGTTGTTTTTTCGAGGATACTATAAAATCGTAAAAAGAGTAAATATACATATTTTTTTATTAATAAAAATAAGTTAATCATTTTTAAAACTACATTATGATGTAGTGTCATTTTTTAATTATTTGAAATTATGTTGATATATAATTATTTTTAAGTAAGATATAATATAACTATCATACGAACATGGATAATGTTCTTAGCTTTAAGTTTGATAACGGTTCATTCACTTCTCTAATATTAAAACTAATAACACAAAGCTGGTTTTGTTAAATGAAAATTTGTCAGTGCTGCAACTATATGTGAGTTGCAAGGAGTCCTTAGACCGCCTTGAATCATAACAAAAACAATAAGTCGAAAGCTAAACCATTTAATTAGAATCTAAATATCAGCATAGAATCTCGTTTAAATGAAAGAAAAACATGATCAATATAATAAATCTAAGAATTTAGATATAACATTTTTTATTTTCATTTAAAAGACAGATCTTATTTTGTGATATTAATTCATGTTTTGTCACTCTTGTAGTGTTGTTTGCTTATTGCACTGTATATGCTTCAATTTTCTTCTACAGCATCTTTTCTGGCTAGAAAGTCTTTGTCTTAAAATCTAGTAAGTGCATTCACGAAGTCAAAAATAAAATTTCCCTATATCTAATTTTCAATATCTTAAAGAATAATAGAAAAAAGAAACATGACTATCTTTATGATAAATTAGTTTTTGACAAAATGTATTGTTTATTTTTTCTGTAATAGGTGTAACTTAAAATCAAATATCCACGAGATGTATAAAATTTCTATCATATTGTGTAGGTACTTATATTAGCATAATGTCAAAATTTCAAAATAATTTGATGTATTTTAAGAGGCATTTAAGATCTTTTTTTATTTTTTGTTCCTTAAATAATGATAAAAAAGGTATTTAAGGCCTTTAACTCATTGACTGCCATGCGGCCGCCGTTGTCCGTATAAAAATAATTAGGAATTAATAATTTTTATACCGCTGGCTGCCGCACCATATCATTTGTAGAAGGCTATACGGCCGCTGGTTGCCGTAAATTAATTTGGATTTACCTATATTATTAACTTTTCTGTGGCACTACTATAATGATCTTGAAAATATGCTGTGGCGTAGTGGGAAAAATTGCAATTTTTTGATGTAATAAACATAATTTTAAAATTTTTTTTTTGTATTTTTAATGCTTTTTCAAATTCAATAGTTTATATACAAATACAATTTTATAATGACACTGAAAAATGGCCGGCGGTCAACATGTTAAAAATGTAATACAAGATTCTTAATGAAAATTTTTTCATATTTCATTTAATAAATATCAATAGTAAATTGTCACAATTTATTTTGTAATCATTTAAAATTAGAATTTTGCCTTATTCATTAAATTCAAATTCTAAGTTCAAAATTTCTCATGGAATTATTATTTTATTTTGATGTAACTTAAAAACAAATAATTGTTGATACTCGGAATATTCATAAAATATTTTGATTTTTTTAGAGGTATATATAGGCATCCAAAATTTGTTGTTTCCCTATAAATATGGATATATATATAAAAAAAAAAATAAGGTTATTAATTTGGCCACATTTACTAGGTGTGCATTAATTCAAAATTGTCTCACATTTACAAATAATTCAATTTAGTTGTGTGTCTTATACATTTTAAAAAAGCCAAGAAAGAAAATATTCGGAGATGCAACTTTACCGCTCATAAATATGTGTATTGTATAGTGGCATATTTTTAAGAGTTTGTTAATTGGTATGTGGGCTTCATAGTATTTGCTTGCACGCCCATAAACAATATACCAAGTTGTGGCACTGAAATTCGCAATAGTGTGTGTTTGTAGGACTGAAATCACAGTAGTTGTGGAATTTTCTTAAATAATACATTTCATTATGAACAAAAACTATTATATAACAACAAATAACTATAATATTTATTTACTTTTGCTTTAACTGTACCATAAATTTAAAAAAAATTTTGTGTGTGAAAGAAGATATTTGTATTTATATATTATTATTTGTTTGCAGGATAAAGGGGATACTTTGGATGTTCTATTTTATGACAAAATGAGTTCATTGTTGGCATATTACATAGATTTGAAATTAATGTCATCTCAGTAAGTTCAGATGCTAAGATGTCAGTTAATATTTATTTTCTCTTTGACCCATACGTAACAAATAAATGCTTTTACATTAACATTTTTTTTAAAATGATTTTTAAGTAATTTTATTGCAATAATTATAAAAATATTTCTTAGGGTATGACATTAGTAATTTTATTTTATTATTATTTTATTTTCAAAATAAAAACTGTTTTTGTGAATTTAAATGATGTTAAATTCAATTGATGATGATATTTAGACAAATCGATATGTAATACTTTCAAAATTATTCTCTCTAAAAAACAAATTTTGCTTAAATGTGTTTTGTCTACGTGGCGCGTGGGCTAGAAACCGAAAATAAACAGTACACTGACATCCTCTCAAGTACTTAATTTTTTAAGACCAAAAATAAATTTAATTAAAATCTAAAATATATTTTATTATTTTTAATGGTTTAAGAGATGTATAGTTTTGAGATTAAATAACCAATCATACTTTATTTAATACTCTTTAGTTGTTTAAGTCAGTTCATAATGAACCTATGCAGAATAATCTCGAGAATAATTAATCAATAAGTAAAATAAAATGTATTTACAAGTATTTAAAACATTAAGTAGGAATGTTATGTAGTTTTTATATCAATGTAGTGATTAGTGTATAAGAAAAAAAGTGATTTTTCTTTAAGGTGATCTATATTCTAAAAATATTTTAATTTGATTTTTAAATTAAATAATTTATGATAAAATCTATAATACTTAATGTTAAATCACCAAAAAAAAAAGTCAAAACTGTATAATACAAATATAAATACATGTTTAATCTATAAAAAGTTTTGTGTTAAGTATTTAAATACTGCAAATAATAAAATAATCAATTATTTTGACAATTTTGAATGGTCATTCACCATTCTATCTGCCTCTTATGGCTTGTGTAGACTGTAGGTATTACTACTCAATATTTCTATTGTCTTTTTCAACTAGTTGGTAAATAAAAATTAATCTAATATTTGATTTCTGTTTTAAATTAAGTATCAATCACCTTAACACATTGACTGTCATGCGGCCGCTGGCGTCCGTATAACAATAATTAGGTATTTATAATTTTTAGACCGCCGGCTGCCGCACCATATCATTCGTAGGAGGCCATATAGCCCCGCGGCTGCCGTAAATTAATTTGGATTTATATTATTAACTTTTCCATGGCGCTACAATAATGATCTTGGAAATATGCTGTGGCGTAGTGGGAATAATTGAAATTTTTTGATTATTTTAACATTTTTTTTTTGTATATTATACAAATACAAATTGATAATGACACAGGAAAATGTCTTTGGCGTACCCATGATAAATATTCTTGAGGCCGCCGGCGGTTGCATGGCAGTTAACGTGTTAAATAATTATTGTGATTTGTAAAAGTATAACTTATAATTTATGATAATGTTGTCTTAGTGTACAAAATATTTAAAAAGTTCTATTAACTAAAAATTTAAAATTATATTCCTAAGTTAAATTTATGTGATTAATATTTATTATATCATTAATATTTTTTATTATATGTTGTAGGCGTTATAAAGAAAATTCATCCCATAAAAAAACTTCAAGTAAAATAAATACAATGCTATTTGTTTTTTTAGGTAAGGTATAAAATAAAATAAAATATTCATTTTTTATAAATTTATTCTAATTCATAAATCTGTGTTAAATGTATTATATATATAATTAAAGTGTATTTATTTTATTTTTCACTTTAGATCAGAATCTTGATTATATTTTTGATTCAGTGTTTCAATTATACTATGTGTTTTATGGTTCTGTTAATATAAATTTAGGATCAATTATGCTTCCAGTTTTTAAGTAATTATTTTATTTTTAATCATTACTATCAACTAGTACTCATTAAAAATAAATTTTAATAATTTAATAAATGTGTTATTTACAGAAAGTTGCTATCTGAACATCCAATACCCCAAAAAATTAATTTTCTAACTTATATGCGGTATATTTTATGTTTTAAATTGTGGAAAAAAATAATTCACTCTTCGCCGGGTATGGCTGGTTCTGTTAAGAGAAAAGAACTGGAAAATTTAAGATTGTTATTGAGAGGGTTGAATGTTCCAAATGATTTTATGAGTCAACATGAAAAATATAATTGGTCTAACTGGCCTAAATTGACAATGTCTCCAAATGGAACACCAGATACAATACAAAGAGATTTAAAAAATGTTAGTTTTGTTTTATATGGTGCAAATTTATCACTCAAGGAGTGTTACAAGGTAAATTTTTATTTAAATTATATAAACTTATTAAAAAATAGTATCCTACTATAAACTCATTCGATATCTCAAATCTCAAAGAGGATAAAAATTAAATTAAATTTATGTAATTTTTGAATTTTATATCTCAAGTGTAACTTATACTTAAAAAGTCAAAAACATTTTTAGTTATCAAGACTCTATAAACATAGTAGGTATATTCAATTAGTACAGCTATTTAATTTTTGTGTTAGTACATTAAATCAACTATACTGTATATAACTATATCTACTTCATATTTTTTTATTTATGTTTACTACACGTTAAATGAAAATTATCTTTACATAATGAATTTACATTTTCTTATCAATTATTATATTTTAAATTAATTCATTTGTATAGTATAAATGTAAACAACTATTCAATTCAAATATACTATTTTTCTTTAATGTTTTTAACTGTACATACAGAAAAATGGTGTTTGGTAAATTGACTGGTCAGATTTGATTGCTCATTTTATACGGTACAAATTCAATTTATAATTAAACACAAAGATAGATTAAGTCTTATGATTTAGTTGTTTATATTTATAACTATGTATTTGAGACTTAAGTATTAGAATGCTTCAGTGCTTGAACACTAATATTAAATAAATTATGTAATCAATAATCTGTATCAGACGGTTTTGTAGCAAATTATTTTCTATACTCTTTTTCAAATGAGAACACACTGTGTCGCGCCTCATTATCAGTGTCAGAACCACACGCCCCTTCCATAAAATTATTAATTGTTTTCTGATTAGTCGGCTTAAATTGTTGGGAGTGGGAAGGATGTATAAACATTATGACCGGTTTTCATCTACTGGCCTGTGCGTTCTTATTTGAAAAACAATGTAGTTTGTAGTTTGGTAAGACATAATACATAATTCCAATGTTTAGTATTTCATAAAGTTGAAATAAACTGCTATTACTACTATTTTCAGTACATAAATAAATAAAAAAGCTATACTCCATACTTATTAACAGCATAACCGAGCAGTGGATGATTTAATGTTTGTTTCATGTTACTAGTTCATCGGTGCAACTAGATCTATAAAATGTGGGGTGCTAAATCTATGAAGCATCACCGAGCTGTGGGGGAGCAAAGCCTCCCACACCCCTACACATAGACCAACAATAATCGATACATCAAAACTTTAAAACATGTATTAAGACATTTTACAAAAATAAAAAAATGAACGACATTTATAATACTATTTTTTTACTACAATATCAGTAACATATTGAAACATTTTAATTTCATAATCTTATTAAATAAATAATAATTTTTACATTTTAAATCAGCATAATTTTTCTGGATTTCATGCAATATTTATTCAAAATAGTTTCGGTGCTTATCTGATTGAATAAATCTTTTTCAATATTCATCAAAGATAAATAACGAATTATATTATACGATCAAATAGTTATACATTTTTTTAGGAAATTGTCCATCATTTAAAAACATAAAATTCATAGTATTTCACTAAAATAATAATAGTTAGATATAAAAAACAGGGGTGCTAAATGTTAACTTGGGGGTGCTCCCTAGTTGTACCACTGTACTAGTTTCAGGTTGGTGCTCCAATAATCTGGAGGCCATTATACAGTAAAATGAGATTATTTGAAAAATTCTTGAACAAGACTATTTACGGTTGAAACCTGTATAAAATATTCAAAATGGTGATTATGTAAAGTGGTGTAATGGGGGAAGTTGTTTTGACTGGTCATGCTCTTAATGCTTGCGGAGTATAGTATGATTTTTTTATAGTTTGGTCAATATTATTTTGTTTGTATCATATACAAGTGTCTACTATCCAGTAAAAATAGATTAAAAAGAAAATAAATTATTAAATAATACTTATTACTTTTAGGATATACTGGATGCTTCAAGAAAAGATATTCCAATTTTATTGAAACCAATCGAAGAACAGTGTAAAGTATTACGACCAGATTTATTTGCGATTTCGGGAGATGAAGTTTTGAAAAATTGGGTAATAAATTATTTTTTATAATAGCTTTTATAATGTTGCTTAAATGATAGTTATTCTTAATAATTGTTGTTTACCAGGAAACATTTGAAAATTGATTTTATGCAGGCTATTCTGTAAATTGCCTTTATTTATAATATTTTAAATAAACAGCATTAATAAATAATAATGTATCATAGGTATACATGGTGTCCTACGAAGATTTACCCATTGCAATATCTCCTAAGATAATAAATATTTCATAGATCTATTTTTTTATTAAATTCACATAGAAAAGGGCTACGTGTATTTTATTTTATTAATATTTTTGGTAAAAAAGTTAAAAAAAATTATTTTTGAATTTTTGAAAAAAAAATGAAGATCTCTATTTTATAGAGTTTAATTCACTAAAAATGTCGACCTTTCAACATTTTATTATCATTAATCATATGATTTTTAATAATTTTTTTAGTTTATAGATAAAGAGGCAAAAAACTGGTTTTTATCCAGGCAGCAATTCTCCCTCTACGGTCAATGGGTATATCCTCATGGGACATCCTGTAAAGTATTATTTGATAATGATTATTATTCAATCGTTAATTCTTTTTATATACATTAGAGGACTACCATTGAACACGGTTAGCCAGGTCAAAATTATTGCATCCACTAGAATTCTCGTCAGACAGTAGTGATGTTTTACATGTAAAGGATAGGGAATTTATTTGTTTTTTATAATTATGATCCAAATAATAAGTCAATTCACTAATACTAACAGCATATTATTGAAACTGGTGAACAAAAATTTTCCATATTGTAAGTGCATGACATAGAAAATACATGGAGGTGTGAAGTTATCTTAAGATGAAATTTACCTTGATTGTATAATTAATGTGTTTCCAAGAATATAAAATCTTTTAACTTAGAGATCTGAGATATAATATTGTTTTAAAAAATACTTCACAGGCAATGATTTTACATTATTATTTTATAGATATATACAATTTAAAAGTATTTCTTAATAACAATCATATCTATTTTTGTAGAAGTTGAATTTTCTTGAAAACATGTATTCGATCAAGGAGAATTTAGTCTTACAAAACCTTCTATAGTAATAATTATATGTTTCACCATTTAGATTAAAATAGTAAAAACAAATAAATTCCCTTAACATGTAAAAATAACATCACCTTTCTCTATTGTTGTTTTTAAAATTCGTTGATTGTAAACATATTATCTTCTCTTTTTTCCTTTATTTCTTTTTCTCATTAATAGTGTATTGGAAGGATATAACTTATAATATTGTTTCATATTTTAAAATTAAAATAACAAAATATTTTTTTTAATTATATTTTTTACATAAAAAGTATAGGTTAATATACCCTAGACAACTATTGTATTAGGTATTATAAAAAATTATAACTTTTTTATCAATTAAAAGTAACAGCATTTAATATTCACAAGTTGTCAACACACAGAATGTCCTGCTAGGATATTTCACGAAATAATGGAGATATCAAAATTCTGGTTTTGTTATAACTTATAACTTATAAGACTCACAGGGATAAGAATTACAATTATTTCATTTTTATTTTTTTTTTTCTTAATCTAGATTTTATACAATCTGTACATAAAAAAAAGAAGTACAATAAGCATAAGTGATGTTATTTTTTAAAATTATATATATATATATTAGCTTGAGTGTATTGAAGGAAGAACCAACCAGCGAAGGCACTTCGGTGTGAATTTCAAATTAATATTTTAAAATTTAATTTAAATGTTTTGGTAAAAAAAAAAAAACATTTTTCAACTTTTTTATCAAAAAAATAAAATATGAAATATTCGTTGTTCTTGTCCCTGTGAGTCTTATTACAAAACCATAATTTCGATATCTCCATTATTTTGGGAGATATCACAATGGGTAAATCTTCACGGGACACCTGTATATATTTTTTTAAAAATGCACTTAATTTTACCCAGTTAAGTCAAATTAATTAACTTTAAAATTAGTTTTATACAAATGTTGATAGGTAGTATGATAGTAATAAATATTAATTCTTATCTTTAGTGTATTTTTAATTTTAATTTATTGCTATATTTTGTAGAATGAAAATTTTGATGTCATTCTAAAACCACTTATACCAATTACACGTTCCTGTAATAGCTTGATGAGAAAAATCAAGTATAATTTTTACTCCCAAAGTAAGTATGAATGTCTTGAGATTGATGATGAAACCGATGAAGTTCGTGCGGTTCCGATCAATGATGATTTGAGCAAGTTAGAGCAAACTGGAGAAGGTTCAGATAATCATTCACTCCAGAAAATAGATGATAATTTATCGCTTTCTGAACAAAAATGTTTGAAAAAAATTAGTCTTATAAATTTATCAATGAATAAAATAATTGATGAAAGCCGTAATGACAAAAGTAATGGAAATGAAAAATCTGTTGATGCATCAAAAACATTAGTGACTACTCATGAATCATTTCCAGCCAATGAAAAACAACAATCAAGTGAAGATGAAATGCAAGTCAATGTGAACAAATCTGAAAAATATGCTTCATGCAGGAATGAGAGCATAATTGATCCTACACTATCTAATAATCCAAGTAGAGTGAACTATATTTCTGAAATTAAAAGTCCTTCTCATCAACCTGAATGTTCCTATTCTAAGGGATCAAAAAGAAATCAAAATTCAGCATTTAATGAAATTAGTAAAAACAAAAAAATTTGTAGAACAAAATCCAAGCATGAAAAAATTGTATCAAACTGCAGCCCAAAAGAAATCATTGATGCTAATTGTCAAAACTCAAATATTAAAAATAGTAGTTGTGTCACTTTAAATAATGATAACTTAGTAATTGCAAATCCAAAAAACTCTCAAAACATAAATGGAGTTTCTCATGTAATGAGTGAGTCTTTAGTCAAAGAAAATAAATGGGTGACAAAAGCATCACACCCTGAATTATCGATAACAGCTGTCTTAAATTTGAAACATCAACAGGGTAATTTTACTGTCAGTGACAAAGACGAAAGCATAGAAAATTGTACTAAAATTATTGATTTAAATAGTGATCAAGATGGTACTGCTTCTCCATCTAGTGATATACAATGGCCTATAAAGATGTCTCATTCTGATCCATATTCTCCGGAATCTAAACCAACGGTCGATAATTCTGAGCAAATGGAAATTGAACCTACAAGCTCTGATACTGAAGGAAACAATAGTCCAAAGACTGAACATTTATTATCTCTAAGAAACTCTGAAGAATTAATTTCAAAATTAGTTTCATCCAGGCGGTCTATCAATGAAAATGAAAACACTCAAATTTATGCTTTGCCTATGGACCAAAAATTGTCTCACGTAGAACATCCTTATGTTGAAAACACTATCAGCTCAAATACACGAGACTTGGAAGTAGTAAATGTATTATCTCCTGTTTCTATTAACTCAACTGATATCCCTATGAATAAGAGTTCATGGGTCCCTGATATATCATTGGTACACGCCCACAATGATCATAATGATATTGACTGTGTTCATTCTCAGTCTACTCTACAACAATTAAATGGTTTATGTAATTCTATTAACATAAATACTAGTCGTATTACTAATCGAAATAGTGAAGTTGAACTTTTGAATAATATGCAATTGGAAGCACCAATTATGTCTAGGCCATGTTCTTATAATCGAATTGAATCAAGAATATTCCCTGAAGATTCATATACAGCAGTTTTATCTCCTGGTGAAAGTTCAGTTTCAAATTCAGCGTATGGTTCTGCGTATGATGTAAATCGAATACCTTTGGCAGTTACTGTCAAACCTATTCCTGTTACTGTTTCTCCAAAAGATACAGTACATGAATTAAATGAATCAAGTAGTAGCATATATCATAATAGTTCCATGAACATGTGTTTTGATGGGCTAAAGCAAAAATCTATCATAGAACAACCTTCTTATAATTTTGCCATGAATAAATCTAGACCAACTGATATAAACATTATTGAACGAAGTTCATTAAGTAATAAAAATAAACATGATGTTGTAGATATGGTTTCAGATGAATTTAGTGATGTTGATTCAATGGATTTACGAATTAACAGTGCTGAACCCAAAGATAATAATTTGTGTATGAATAATTTATCCATGTCTAGTCTAATATCAACTGATTTAAAATCAATTAATACACTTAATAGTTTTGAAAAGTGTGGTAATTGGTCTACCATTAAAAATCCGTCTGACACAACTAACCATCATCAAAAGCAAAAATTAAAAATATATACAGATCCGACAGAAATGATTTCAATGCCAATTAATCTGAATACACAATCTGGAATACCAATTAATTTGAATGAAGCACATGTACAAAAAGTGTTTTTAGGGAATAAAAGTCCTCCGCAAGTATATTATAATCCAATTACTGACTTCCGAGTTTCATCAGATATAGACATGTCAAATCATGGAAGTATTGAAGATCCCAATGTAATTAATTTTAAAAATAGACAGAGAAACTGTGTAAACTTGTGTTCAAATGATAAATATATTCATCCCATGGTACAACCAACGGATAATGATTCAAATGCGAAACAAACATTAATTAATGGCTATGATGGGGTTCTTAATCAAAATACGTCAATTATGAATGATGGACTTATATATAAGTACCCAAGATCTGATAGTAATACGTCTATTAGATACGAAAACTCTCCTCTTAGACTGCACCATAAAAATCCAGAAAGCATATCACCACACAATGGGTTACAGTATTCAAGTTATGACCAGATTGTAGGACCAACTTTGTCAGAAGATCCAAATCAAAAAGAAGAACAGCCAATAATGAATATGACACATTTAATGCTACAGTCGAGTAAAAATTGTAAAGTTCATTACAAATGGCCTTTAAATAAAACTAAATGTCAAACTTCTTCTTCAAATGGAAAACTTTTAGAAGTTTCTCAAAGCCAGGATTATAAAATGAATTCAAATATTTTGTATAAATATTCCGATGATGAGTTAAATAAAAAATTGTCACCAAATGAAATTCTAAACCAAAGCACTGTTTTGTCATTTAACGAAAGAATAAACAACAGCACTTTAATCCAACCAAACCAACAATTTCAAGACTTACCTAATTTCATTGCACCAGACCATATTTCACCTACCATTCAATCTGGATCTGATTCCATTGATGAAAAAACTCAAATTCAATCCCGAGCAGTTCACAGTTTTGAAAGTAATTCAAGAACAGAACCAACTGAACATCAAGAAATGTTTAGAAATATTAAAATACCAAGTCATTGTAAAGAATCAAGCACATCACTAGGAATTGATGGTTTTGAAGCAGCCCACTATTTATTTAACAGTGGCAAGTTATTTTTATGCATGTATCCAAAATGTACCAACAGTCATCATTTCCGTGTTATACCTTCCAATGCAGAAATGTTACGACATGAGTTCACTGTACCGTTTGATGACTTTCGTTTCAATATTCAGTATAAGTATAAACAGTTATTAACTTCGAACCCAAGATCATGGCCTAATATACCTGTATTAGAACAGTTGGCTAAACGTTGCCTATGTGAAATTTGTGGCGATTTTGATTCTAAATTAAACCAAAATCAAGAAATGTTGCATACATATGTTGAAGGAAAAAAGCCAAGTATTGAAGAAGACAATTGTGAAAATGAACAACCAACTAATACTCAAATATCACTGAGTTGGAAAAAACATCTGGCACAACGTTTTACTTCAGCAGAAGATGTTGAAAAACAGTCTATTTCTCAAATGATAGAAGATATGGAAAGACATATAAAACGTTTTAAACATGCTTTCACAATTATTTTTCCATTAAATAAAGATGTGAAAAGTAATTCACAAAATTTACGAAATGCGTGTGAAAGTTATTCAGATGTTAATGATAATAATATATCGTTGAATTCAGAATGTAAAAAAAAACTTGAGATAGGACATAAATGTTTTAGTAAAGATTTAAATCTTCATTCTTATCAATATTTACAAGTACCTAATAAAGTTATACCAAAACATGTGTTGGAAGAATTGTCTAATTCATCATATCATCCACCTAACCAAAATGTATTAGCTACTTCAACTTCACATCAGTCTGATGAACATTTCCCTAATGAAATGAATAGGTATTTTGTAAAAAATTCACTTAGTCCTTCATATCAATCAATGAACCTAAATTTAACTAATCAGTCTTTAAAATATGTTCATGAGAATTTATCTAACACATCACATCAAGTTGCTGCAGAGAATTCACCTAGTACATCACGTCAATCGTCAAATGGAAATTTAACCAGTTCTTCTCATCAAACCATTTTAAGCAATTTTTCTACAACATCACATGGGATCTCTCTGGACTCATGTTCTACTTTGAATGATAGAGGCCTAAAACATAACCAGATGTCTCGTTATTATTCTGATGGACAAATGTATACAGAATTTCCCCACACATATCTTCAAGTTCCTAGTGCTCAGTTTCCAAATTCTTCAACAAATTCATTCTATGGCTCTCCTGTAAATATGCCATCAGATAATTCTGCGCCATTTTGTTCTCCAAGTTTATCAATTAACTCTGTCCCTCATTCACCGTCATCAGATTGCAGTATACCATCTTTGGTTGAAACGGTTGCTACTGCTGTACCTGAGCATGCTTTGTTAGATGATAGTTTAGAAGCAGTAAATGCTGCTCATAACTTAATGATGATCTCAAACCGCCATAGGTACAACAGTACTACTTCAATTACAACTACTAAAACTACAGACACTATGACTGTCTCAAACACTTCAACTACTAACTATAAAACTGTTAAAAATTCTTCAAATATTAAAACAACTGACATTAAGGCTAATAGAATGTCCTTAACTGATACTACAGTTAATAATATTTCTCCAGTTGATAGTTCTACTAATAATATTTCACTCCTGGACTCTAATAAAAATAGTATGTCCACAACTTGCTTTTTAAGTGGAACTATACAACCTTCCATGACTGAACCGGAAGATCAAGAAACAGATATTGTCCACAATAGTCGAAGAAAAAAGAAAAAGAAACATGATAAAAAAAAAGATAAGAAAAAAAAAGGAAAGCGTTGATGATAATTATTAACTTAAATTTTATTTTTCATCTAAGCTTAACATTCCAAGCTTATAAAATTTTAAACAATAGTAAAACAGACTTAAACAGATTATTTAAAAAAAAAATGTTTTTACAACATACTGTGATTTTTATTTACTTTTTAACAAACTGTGATAATTTAAGATTGCTCATTTTCTTTCTTCATATGTATTAAATTTACATTATAATCATGTTTTGAAACATAATATTAATTCAAATTTTAAAAAATAGATGTTTTTATAAATTAAAATAAGTTTTCTCTACGCTGTTAATTTTGAAAACCCAAGAATAACAATTTTGCATTTATTATCTATATTTTGTTTAAAACAAATTTATCACAGTCTTAAAATACAATGTTTTATAATAACTATCATCATGAATTCCTTACAAAAAAAAAAAAAAAAAAATCAAACACATTAGGAGGGATAAGTGAAAGTGGACATTGACTGTTAATGTTGATCTATTCAGTTAAATACAACATTAGGAGAAAAATATGTTGAATATTGAAATTTAATTAGTCTAAATATTATGAACTAAATAATTTTTTTCTCTTATTTTTCTTGCGAAAAAATGTTAATAACTCTGAGTAAGTACTAAACTTAGAATTAATTGTTAAAATAGTTATATTACCAGTCTGTTAAGTATTATATAAGATTTAAGTCACTAATGTAACTTGGTACCTACTAAAATTTCAAACAAGACTTTGTTTCATGAGGTACCTAAACAGTTTTCAAAGATAAATTTGTATCATTTAAAATTCTTTGAAACATACGTAATTAGTTTAAAATCTAATGAATTTTTTTAATGTAATATGTAAGACTAGTATTTGACCACATTGCATCGAACAAACTGCCTGTAAATAATCTAGGTAAGAACATTTTTTTATTTATATATTTATTATATAAGTGAAACTTATGTTGAGGTTTATTCATTATTGGTAAGGCTGCGATTTCGATGCACTTAGCATTCTTTTCCAAATCTGGCTACTGGATGCTTGTTTTATAATATACATGTTTAATGTATTATTGAATCAGAATAAAGAGTTTCTATTTTGCTTTTTTTTTCATTTTTTGATGGTTTTAAGTTTTAAAATCATTTTCAATCAATTAAATTTTTAAAGCATTTTAGGATTCTTGTGGTATTTTTGAAGTGTTTGAATTAAACATTTTATTTGATGTTTTTTACATGATTTTATATAAATTCAACAAACTTTTCAACATTCAGTTAAACTATAAGTATATAAAGGTAAATAAATATAAAATTTAAACCTATTAAAAAAAAAATGATGTATAGAAATAATTGTTTTTCCAGATTAACAAAGCCCAAAACAATCAGTTCTATCTGTAAAACTTTTTTATAATCCTTTAAAATGTGTATCGTCTTATACATCAAATTTATATTAGAGTTTATTTCGAATTCATCAAAAATTAAAAAAATGTATGCATTTTTTTAGTGCGTTATTCAGAATTTTATACCATTAAAATCCCAGATTTATTCATGAGTAAGGTTAAGAATTTAGCTATAGCTATGCCATTTTATGATGTCTAACTTTTCCATACAATTTTGTATCAAGCACTTTCTTAATGTCAATTCTCCTTTTACTAATAAATATTTATTTCGTATTTTTTTTATTTTCAATACTTAGATTATATAGGATATCATTTGTTCATAATTTGTTAGTACTTACATACAAAACTTACATTTTTAGAAAACAAATTAAAAAACACAATATAATATTGATGTTCCTTTTATACATTAAATTAAAATAATATGTGTAGTACATGTCACCATATTTTTATAAATAAATTAAATTTTAAGTTATAGTTTCTATTTTATAAATAAAATGATGGTTCATTTAGGCAGATTCATTAAATTTTAGCTCAAACTCGTAATGTATTCAAAAGATACTATGTAAGCTTATTTTGATTTTGTAGTGTATGAACTATTATTATTTGATTCTTGTTCGTTTAATAATAATTGGGATTTTTTAATTTTAATTTTAATAATTATTAAATTTCTAGTGTAAAAATTATACACATTTGAATTGATGCATCATTTATAAATGAGAATAAGAATATAATTTTGATGTTTTTAATTGAAATTTGGTGAACATTGTGATTCTAGTACATTGTTATATCATGTATGTTAAAAAACTAAATTTAATTAAACTGTATATAAGATATTTCATAAAAACCTATTTAAATTAAAATCGTTCTGGTAGAACATATTAAATATACATTTATAATATCTATACAAATTTGACCAGTTGTTCCGTCCATCCTAATCAATTTTAAAAAAATATATTTCTAAACAACTATAACTTTTATTGAAAACGGTCCAGTAGTTTTTGAGTCTATTAATTTTGAATAAACCAACATACATACATTTTTAGCTGCATATCCAACTTCGCTCTAGAAAAATAAATAAATATTAAATGTTCCACTGTATAGAATTACCTTGATTTTTGTATACCTCACTGGTTAATTGACATCAGTGTACCTCGTTTTGTGAATTAATTTGACCCAGACAATTCACCAGTGAAAGATTTGATATAGCACATACTATAATACTAACATGGTTCAAACTTCTAAAATTTTTTATTATGTACATCAGTGCCGTATCTAGGCATTGGCAAGGTGAACGGTGGCCAAGGACGCAGTTTTTATATCATATATAAATACTAAAAATTAATTTTAAATTTATAACATTGGTCGCCAAGGGTGCACATATAGTTATGGCACTGTGTACATATGTGTAAGAGAAATTAGAAATTTTAATTATAAATTTTCAAATTGGTTAAGTAGTTTTTGAGTATCTAAGTAAACAAACATATATTCAATTCTTATATTTATTTGATGCACCTCATCTTCCCGAAGAACTAATGTTAACCATTTATAAACTAAGATAAATTTTTGATTTTCATTATGATTCTCAAAATTCTTGTTTGAGCCCTTCTGAAATGTGAATATCTTAAAATCTATTCATTAGCAGTGATCTGTTTTGATATTGATCTTCAGTATTTAAAGTTTGGCACATTCTCAAGCTTATGATCTACCTCCATTAATTCTGATTGGTGTTCTGTACTTCTTCATACTATGTTTTGTTATCATTGATCTTAAAATCAACTAGATTTTCAATACTTATTTGTTGTTTACGGTGTTATTTCACAGTTACCTACCAAGTTATTAAGTAGTAAGGCTATATTATCAGCGTATGCCACTATACCTATTGTAGTATTGTCAAATTACTTAATGTGGCTACTTTGACCACTTATAATGCTTTACTTATAATGCTCTTATTACTTTCTAAAGGAATAAATTTCAAAAAATGTTCTTATTTTAGCCTTGTCTTAGATATTTTTACTGTTTTCAAGACTATTTACAATTTGATTTTAATAAATGTGTTGTGACAAATTTAATCAAATTCACCAATTTTCTATCTATAGAGTTGCAAGCTTTTTCAAAATCAATAAACAAAACATAATACAATTTTTTATTGAATTTCCAGGATTTCAAAACAAATTAGTGAATGTAGAAAATCTTACCTGTTGTTGACCTAATAGCCCAAAAGCATCCCTGATATTCTTCTAGATTCTAGAACATCCTTTAATATTGGTTTTGTTCTGTCGAGTATGCAATATGCTAGCGCTTAATTTATTTTATGTGACTTACCTTTATAGTTTTTATATTCTTGATACTAATTTTTCTTATATATACTAATGAGACATTGCAGTTTTCTAGGAGTCACTTTTCTTCCCAAACCATTTCTATACCTCATAGATTTTTAAAAATTATCTTCAATATGTTTGGCTGGATTTAATCTTCTGGTGATATGTGATTTTTTTAATTTTTTTTTTGTTTTTATTTGTCATCGTTTTTTGTTTAGATGATGAGGACAGAAGTTTTCATTTGTTATCAATTCAGTTCTTGGTAACTTCTATATTTTCCTCATTGAGTAGTTTATAATATCAAAAAGTCTTTTCATCTTTTCGTGTTCAGTTACTAGTGTTCCATCTTGTTTTGTATATCCTTGTTACATTTACATTTTCACTTTTGGTACAGTTACTTAATTCTGCTTCCAAATAAGCTTTGAGAAAATGTTTGTTTTTTGTTAGTCAGAATATTATGTGGTCCTGACACATTGAATTTAGTACTACTTTGTTTATATTTCTTAACTCCCTCCTTTGATTCAGTGCTTTTTTTGTTTTCTCATTGATTTCCACAAGACTTTCAGATACTGTCTTTTATAATTTTTCAGTTTCCATAAATCTAGCTGAAATTATCAGAATTCCTGATTTCTAGTCATTTTTCTAATATGCACTACCCAAGGCCAATTTATTGGTACCTGAACAACATTTCTTTTTAAGAAGTAGAGTTGTTAGCGCCAAATTGAACTCCCAGCCTGGAGGGCTAGACATCCTTAACCACTAAAGGTCATGGTGGAAAACTGCAGACCTGCAGTACACTTCTCAAGTGTATTGTCTGATAAGTACACAATTTATTCTACGTCTAATAGATTCACAATAAAAAGCAATTGATCCAATTCTTAGGACATGAGTGACATGATATACCTCAGTATTAGGTACACTTAAATATTTTGTGATATACGTATATCTAGGATATAAGTTTCACGTGCCATAAGCAGATTTCTTTTCTTTTTGTTTTAGATCTTGTTGAAGCCCATTATCTTTATTGAGTTGATGTTGTCAATTCGTGCCTCGTGGATGACTTCTGGAGGTGTACAATATCGTATTTCTTCTTTTGCTACGCTGAGTACTTGACATTGTATCCTAACAAGTTCCGAAGCGATATCATTCCTCATTTGGTAAAAATGCACTCTCAAAGGTGAATACTTCGGTTTTATGTCGCCCACTACATATCACGCATGACTAAATAGATTTATTTATCTATTTAGTCATGATATCACGGATATTGATACTCTGATTGCACAACGGCTTACATTTAATTCACGGCTACACGGCCGTATGTTCTTATCAAATCTGACTAATAACGTTTTCCTCCACACTGTACTAATTGCACCAGTGTCCAGTACATATTTTTGTGTTCCATTGGCAAGTTTAATATGCACTGAGTGGACTACTATGTTTTACCTCAATGCACCAAGGTAGTTTTTTGCACTCAGTGCAATGGTAATCGCACGACTACTCCAGAAGCTCATGTGCCTTGTCATTAGCATGATAGGTACCACAACACCCGTCACCCATTAAATATTTTATTATCTTTATATATCAGTGATAACTATAGATTTTTTGTTTCATCTACACTTGCACCAGTCCGCACTTGGACGATTATCTGTGTACTCCACCAGTATCACTTTGGTACAATTATAGTCTGGTATGATGGAAAACGCTATAAAAGTTGCGTACAGTAATATTATCATAGAACTAGCGTTTTCCACCACACCGCACTATTGCACCAAGATGGAACTAGTACAGTTCACCGATAATCGTCGTAACACGGGCTGGTGCAAATGTAGATGAAACATAAAATCTATACTTATTACTGATATAGATAAAGATAATAAAATATTTAATGGGTATTGTAGTACTTATCATGATAAGGCGCACGAACTCCAAGAGCTTGTGCGATTATCATTGCACTGAGTGCAAAAAACTGGCGTAATGCAATTAGGTGAAACATAAAAAAGTCCACTCAGTGCGTATTAATCTTGCAGATGGAACTTAAAAATATGCACTGGTGCAGTCAGTGGAGTGTGGTGGAAAACGCTACTATACCATGTTCCTATAATTAATAATAATAGTAATAATCACAATAATTGGTAAATAAATAAATATAATTCATTAATTTTACTCTAAAATATGAAAATGTTGGTACGTTTAATCTTAAAAAAGCGAAGGACTTATAAACATTGATGATGTACATTTGTTAAAGTTGCGTCACTAATGTTCCAGTTGTTGCTAGGTTGGCTACCTTTACCATAGCTGTAGAGGGCGTGGTTGAGCGACGATTCATACAATCCCACGGTACATTAGGGTGGAAAAGTTTCTTATCAAATAAATGTTTTTACTCAATGGATACTAGCGCTTCCAGTGCCAACATGGCCTATCACTAAATGTTGGCACCAAAAACAATAATCCCAGACGGCATTTTAGTATTCACTATTTAGCCATACCACAAAATAGAAAATAATATATAGAATTTTATTCTGTATGACTGTTAATATACTACAGTATATAGCAATAGTCATACACATAAACAGCGATAAAGGATGCAGCTGCTGGTATTAGGTTGGAAAGCTATTAAATGCCAATATCAAGATTATCGTGGTAATTTAGTAGATCCGAGATCGCGCCACGGGGCAGTGAGTTTTTCATATTTTTGATAAGAAACTCTACCGCCGAAATATCAGACCTCGTCGCTTAACCATTCTATCTTAAACCGTGGTTAGACCTGACTTTTTATAAAATTTGATAAGAAAATTTGTCGTTGCGCAACCACAGTTAAGTTAGTATCTAAATCATAGAGTAATATAGAGGTGGCGTTTATTCTAAAAAGTGTATCCAAAAACGTAGACTCAAATTACAGTATAACCATTTCATACGGACTAAAATATTGTACAGATTCAAACAGTATAGGCAATCTATTCAATTATAATTTACTTACTGAACCAGAATAATTATCGCCATAATTCAAAAATCAGTTTTCTCATAATGACATTACTTATTTCTTTATATATTATATTATATTATATTATATACTAGCTGACCGTACATAAGATAGGACAGCAAATTAAATAAACATGCACCATCTCTTTTAATATGTACAACAATGTGAGGTACCATTTTACCGCTCACATTTAAAAACTCTAATGTCATATTAAAAGTTTTTAATAAATTCAGTTTATGCCAATTTATATCAACTCACGCGGTTTACCTCACGAAAATAACAAACCGAATAATATGTAATTTTATTTTAACAATAATAATAAAGTGATAAATGTAACACATAAATCAGGTTGTTATAGCAACCATTTAGCTAGGCATTTTAAACAAATTTAAATACACTTTTATTTGATTTAATTTAACAAACTTAAACTGCAATTGAAATATCAAATAAGTCACAAATCACAAATATGAAATAAGTAATAACATTAATAACAATTTAACAATACGAAATTCAAATTTTATTATATTCACTATCAACATAACAGCTAATGGTTATCACTTTTTGATGTAGTTTTCAGCGCAACCTAGTGAGAAAATATCGAGTTACTAGACACATTTTATTTAGTATTGGCTTCAATTCGGTTAACAGTCGTCATAGGGGACGCCACTTCTTTATTACTCTATGATCTAAATCCTTAGAAAAATACCTATCGAGGTCGGGTATTACTGTAAACAATTGCCAAATACCGCCAACCCTATCTGACGGTCATGACCTTTAATACGTTCAATTTAAAATTTCTCGTTCACTACTACAATTTAAACTAATTTATTATTATTAGGTGACAATATTATATCGAACTCCCATCATTGTGATCCGTGAACTATCTTAAACGACTTAAACAACAACTGTTCCCACTACTACTAGCGCACCATGAGGACAACTTAATAGGTACTATTTTGTTAAAAATTATAGTAATATAATATACTAAATAGTAAATAGCCAATAACATTGTTAATTTCGTTATATTAATTAATTAAACTTCATTGTGTAATTAATTATGCGATGCACTCGATGCAGTGATTGTGAATAAACATCTACAAGTGCTAGTGAATAGTGATTCTCGGCTCTCAGCTGTTTAAGATAGTGGTTCACCAGTCATCTGAAAGCACTATCTGTTATGACTTTATGAGTCGTTGTTCAAGCGGTCTTTCTTAAATCGTATTCTCAACACTTCAATTCTATTACACCGAGATAGTGTTAACAAAATGTCTCGCATTTATAGTTGTTTTTTTTTATTGTCAATTATGTACGCTGTACAAAGTAGTGAAATTCACACTTCGATGATAGTTAACCATTCATCCGTAAATTAAATTCTGTTTTTCAAATATCATTTTTGCTCAGTGATTTGTCCACTCTCGAGATTTTGATAAGACTAATACTGGAGACATAAATGCAATAAGATTGGGATGTTTTGAGGTTTATAAGTTGTTACCCTTTTACGAAATATGAGATTTTTTACCAATCCTAGTAATCCTACTTAACATTAAGTGGTTATGATGTTACATTAATTACTATTGCATTTTGAGATTAGGACTTTTTTTTTGTTATTTCAAACCGCGAATTAAAGTACACAGAATATAAGGAACAGAAATATCCAGGCCAGATATCTTCATTGAATGCCTATCATCATGTAAAATGAGAAAAAAAAATTTTTTCATCAGTTAAAATAATTCGGGTCTGAAAGGGTTAATAAACTGATTACTGAATACAGGATAGACTCGCGGCTGCTTAGATCAGTTACACCGCCTAGCGCTAATCTAGCCCTAGTATAACATTTATGTATTATGTCATCATTTCTACATCAGAAAACCATGAACATATTCATAATACCATAGTTCATTAATTTATAACGGATATGACGGCTCTGAATATTCTGATCAAGAATTGAAAAAAAATCGTGTCACACTAGCGCCTCTATAATGTATAATTAATCTATATACATCAATGTTTATGTCTCTTGCTTTTTTAAGATTCCATGTAAAAATTATCATACTTTAGAATAAATTATAACATTATATTTATTTAGTTGTTAAGTATAGTGTAATAATATTTAATAATTATTAGTTAATAGTTATAATAACAATATGTTATAAGAGTTCTATGATAATAACTGTAGAGGACGCTAGTAGTATGTGACTTTTAGTAAGATTTGATGAAAACATTCAGCGCTGTAATTCAAATTGGCCGTTGTGCAACCTGAGTATCTATATCCGTGTTAGCGCCTTATCATCTTAGTATCTGGTCACTTCTTAGATAATAGCATTGATTATAAATACTATTTAATAGTATTTATAATCAATGATAATATACATGTATACAATATATGTATATTATCTTAGGGTCACTTTTTCAGTTATATTTTTTATTTGTTAACCTGCCTGCTGCCTCGTTTCATATCGACTATATTCATATAGGATATAGGTACTTACAGAAAATAGAAATAGAGTTTACACGGCACATTTTCGATCGAGAGAAAGCATTGTTTTTCTGTGCTCTAATGCTTAGGAAAAGAAGTCTCTGATTTTAAGAGGACGCCATATCCGCATGTGTTGACTCCGCTTACAAGTGCGTAACAAAGCAAATTTTACGTTCTGAAGATCATGTTTAGCTCCTTTAGTTTAAAAATCAGAGTGAATTGACCTCTTATAAAATTAAAGGTAAGATTATTATTTAGATGACCTCAAGTGCTTTTCATTATGTTTTGACTTTGAAGCGAGTTTATTAAGATGTACAAATAATTTACAATTTTTTTAATACCTTTTTTTTTAGAAAAGATAAAATATACCATCTGTAATTAATATATACAATGGGTAATTTTCATGGTTTCAGATTTGTACAAGGCTTGATGTCGTGATAGAAGAGGGTGCCCAGTGACACTACTTCAAACTTGGTATGACTGGTGGATATTTAGTTTAATGATGATTTTTTTTTTTTGACTAACTAATGTTAATTGTTTTTAAGTATTAAGTAGGTCACGTGACCATTTTCGTTTGAGGCTGCGGATTGAGTTATCTGGGAGTGAGAGAGAGGAGAGGGTTAGGATGATTAATAGTATTTTTATGAAATTTCTTGTAGTGGTTTGACGCTATTTTTAGGTCCTTATGAAGAATGCAATTGCTGACATACCAGGGAGAATTGGTTAAGAGTGGGATATTGATTGATTGAAAAGCTTGGAATTTATTTATGCTAGTTTTTAGAGGTTCCCCAAATTTGTATGCCAAAGGCCATTGCAGGTAGAATAACTTGTTTATATATGCGAAGTTTATTATTAAGAGGGAGGTTAGATTGCAGAAGCTGTCTGAATTTATGTAGTTTTAGATTGAGGAAAGATCTTTTTTTTTTATATGTGTTGCCCAAGTTAGTCTTTTGTCTAGGTGAAGTCCAAGGTATTTTACAGAGTTTTGTGTTTGAATTATTTTGTTATTTAGTATTATTTGTTGACTGGTTTTAAGACCAAGGGTAAATGTAATGAACGTTGATTTATTTTTGTTGATTTTTATTCTCCATTTGTGGAGCCAGTGTTGTAGAATTACTAGATATTCTTGGAGGTGATTTGTGGCAGCTTGTAGTCATTTTTTGAAAACAGAATAGCGGTATCGTTGCAAAGGTAGCTAGAGTAGAATTATTTGAGTGTGGTATGTCGGAGGTAAAAAGATTATTTAGCGTAGGAGCGAGAATGCTGCCTTCGAGAACCTCAACATAGGTTGTGTTGACTAGAGTTTTCACAGCAAACTTGGAATGATCTGTTTAAGAGAAAAGATTTTATGGTAAGAAAAACAGGTGCGGGAAGAAAACAAATTTTGTATAGCAGACCCTTATGCCAGACCCGATCAAAGGCTTCATCTATATCTAAGAATAATGCATTGCAGAAGTGTTTGTTTTCTATTCTAAGGTAGATGCAATATTATCAACGATTCGGTGTACTTGGTACAGGGCAAAATGGTTGTTTCTAAAACCAAATTGGGTATTGGGAGTTTTTTTTTTTCTCTGTTATAATTTGGTTGATTCTTTTAAGAAGAATTTTTTCAAAGATTTTTGCTAGGTAGGGAAGGAGACTAATTGGCGATATGAAGAGGGAAGATCAGGGGGTTTACCTGGCTTATGGATTAATATTTTGATTGATTTTTTCCACGTAGACTGGATATATGACAGGGGAATGATGGAGTTAAATATGTGTGATAGGTGATGGCTTTTTTTGGAAGACGTTTGATGATTCTATTAGTTATTAAATATATGGCCAGGTGATTTGTTATTGGCAAGATTTTTGATAATATATTGAATTTCAGAGGGAAAGGTATGTTTTGTAAGTAGAGACATAGGGAGCGTTTTGGATAAAGATGATTCGACGTGGGTTGAATGATCTGAATCAAGTATGTCTGGATGGGGAGTGAATCTAGATTCTAGGTCAGAGGCAAATAAATTAGCTTTTTCTAAGTTAGAAATTGCTAAAGTATTGTCAAGGTAACGTAGAGGAGAAATATTTTTTGTTTAATTGAATATTTTTGTAGCTTTCTATAAAGAATTGTTAGTTGTTGAAAAGGAATTAATATAATTTTGATAATTGTCCGAGTTAAATTTTCAAAGTGTATTTTTAAGAACAGAGGCAAGGTAATTGTAAGTTTTTTATCACTTGGTAGATGCTATCTCTATAAATACTTGTAACTCGCTTCAAAATTAAAATACAATAAAAAAACTCATAATATTTTTCAAATAATATTATTTTGTTTAAATTTTATAAGAGGTCAATTCACTATAATTTTTAAAGTTACGGAGCCAAACTTGACTTGCCTAGTGTAAAATTTGCCATGTAACGCACTTGTAACATGGAGACAAAACATATGGAAATGGGGTCCTCATTATCAAATTGAATCGATACATTAAAAGAGTTGTCGATTTTCTGGTTCCATAATTTATATATTAAATTGCATATGAGACATGACCTTTTTATATGTTATGCAATATAACAGAACAATACAACTAACAATGCTGGAATAGAACTGGATTGACAGATTGTGGTGAACCCTAGCACAAACCATAAAACTATTGTACAGATTATGTTTGCTTATTTCCTTAAGTAAATGTTTCAAAAATATTGTATATGGAGCGCTCAGTAGTTGTACATTCTTATGATGATGCACTTATGAGAGGCTAGATGGTCTATTTATTTCATGGAGTGGTGCAACTAGTATATTATTATCTTCAACTGTGGTTAAAAGATTGGTTAATTCAAGATCGATAAAAAAAATTGATTACAAATAAAATTGTTAAAATAACTTGAACATCATTACATTTTTACAGTGTATTTATTATTGTTTATGTTCCTGTTATGTTTATTTTTATGTGCATTTTTATTTTTAATTAACTGATGTTTTTCTTATTCATTTACAGAACAACATAAGCTGCTGATTTTTGTTTTATGGCTATTATGAGAAGGTCAATATTTGATAAATTTCCACATTATGTCAGTATACTAAAATGGGTCGATTTAGAATTATCTTGTCGCATCAAGAAATGAATTTTATTTAATAAAATAATAAAATATACAAAGTTGAGGATAAATAAACAAATTCAAGGAACAAAAAAGTCAAAAGTAATTTTATTATATGATTTATTTAAATAGTTCCATACTTTATATAACTATTACTAGCAGTAGATATTTGTGGTAGGAACTATCCGCCTAATATTTATATATTCAGACTATGGACTACAGTATTAGCATGTATTTTATTTTATTCAATGTTATTCTTATGGTAAATTTGTTTTTAATAATTGGCCAACAGAAGTCAATTTTTATCGATAATATCAAGTAAAAAAATGTATGACAAAATTGTAGCATTATATGTCATATAATATATAACACAACATTCTGATACTTTTTTGATAAGAAAATGTGCAGTACTTATACTGAAATACTATGGAATATTTAAATTTCATAAAAACATTTTATTAGGAGCCAGTACAGATTTTCATTTTTTTGTGAATACCCAATCTAGGGAGACTACACAACCACATATTCTGGCTTATTACTCTAATACTAGGCTTAAGCCTAATGGCTAAAAGAGCAGAAACTATGATGTCAACTATAAAAAATTATTATTATTTTTATACGCTAGGCACAACCATTGGCATGTTGAACTTTTACTTAAGGAGTGAAGATTCTTAAAACCACTTTCTGTAAACTATACTTCCTCCAGTTAATTTTCCAGGGAAAACATTTTTGCTTCAGCCAATAAAATATCTAATTGTTGATCATTTTTAATTCTGAAAATGTTCTCAGTAAAATTATCAACCATAGTTAATGCAGTGATAAATCCAATTGTAACTATTGTGTAACAAACTTGAATGAAGAAATAGTAGACATAAAATTTGCTGCCATTGAATTGGCCATAGTTGCCAATGCTTAAGACCAATAAAAAAAATGACATTTCTATTCCTAATTTTTATTTTCTTTTATTGTTGAACTAGACTGCCATATTTTAAAAGTAGTATTGAATCATTTTATTTTATGATTATTTCATATTGTATATTATATTTACTGTTACTCATATTGTATATTCTGTTATCTATTTTTAAATTTTGTAACAATTATGTCTGAGTATTTGCGCTAAGTCATGTAGGCAACCTGGCTACTAGGAAGTTTTCTATAATAAAAGTTATTTCTCCCTCAGTTGTTAAAATATTATTTACTTATTTTTACAGCTGGATAACAATTTCTTCAAATCAATAAATGTCTTAGAAAAATAAGAAAACTAACACAGTGAAAATTATTTTTTTCACAATCAGAGTTTCAACAATATTATTCATTTCTAATTGGACAAGAATTCAAGATTTCCAGGTATAATTTATTATAATTAGTAGTAATATTGTATCATGGTACATAAAATTATATAGTATGTCATGAACAAAATAATTTTTTTCGTTGTTTCTATTAAAAATTAGAAAAACACACCTTAGAGGTTATTTTTATGTTACTAGTATTGTATTTATTCAATTAAAAGTAATTAAAAATACATTTGATCAACAAATTATAATGTAGATAGAATGTAACAGAAATAATTGTTGTTCTAATCAACATACTTAATAAATATAGATTTTAAGACAGAAAATAAAAAAAATTTAATTTTTTAGAAAAAAATATTATGAAATTATATGTTTGTAAGATGGAGAAAAAAATTGGTCATGTCCTCTTAACATAAACATACATACTTACAAATTAATTTTAAAATTTTCTGAATTTTAAATTTAAGTTAAGTAAAAAAAAAAAGGTTTTTATTATTAGAATTAAAGAATGTCTTATTAAAAGTTAAAATAAAGTTTTTTTAATGAAAACTATTTAATATGACTTATTTTTACCATAAATGTACTATAAGGCTCTAATTACAACATTAAACCAAAAATTTTAATATTGATTAAAACAAAAGTTTTTAATTTGTTAGCTTAATTTGTTATACCTATACTGTATATTAGTTCACCCCCTCAAAATGAGATTTAAACAATATATTTTTAGTGGAATATTGTAGTAAAAGCTTTTCATTTAAAATTTGGTTTATCAGAATACTGGTTTATATAAATATTTAGTTGATTTTTACTGTTTAAAATAAATACACAACAAATATTAGTTGTTTTAAAATTTTGCAGTAATAGTAATAAATTTACATAATTATGGTTTTTTTTATTTTTACATTTTTAAGAATTTGCTATGTCCGGATGCATTGTCTTTTTCTAACAAATGGGCTAAAATGCACTTTCTCAACCTCCCTCACAATTTAAAATTTTTTTTTTAAAATAATTTGTTTTTTATGCTTAAACGAAGGTGTAAACATTTTTACCGAAAACTATTATTCTATAAGTTATAGCCTTCAAAAATTGGCGATTTTAAGTTTAGATGCATGTGCTCAACACTAATTTATTGTCATGCGCAACGCTTACCTATGATTTTTTTTTATAATATAATATGATGTTTTTGAAGCCGGCCAGAGAAGTAACCCGTTTAGTAAGCTTAGGTAGGTTTATTCATTTAATATATTAGCCACGGGGGTGGTTAGTGGATGAGTCCGCAATTCCGCATCTAACGAGAGGTCTTGAGGACCTCAAGTATGGAAACCAGACCTGCAAATGAATCAGGTCTCCTTAGTTTTGCAGAACGAACCCACTTTATTTGGATTACTTAAACCGACAAAGTTAAATTTGCTTATTAGGTTTTTTGTCTGCTCGAAAGACAAAGCTTTTCCACCCGCGATCCTGAAGGGCCCCGCTTCCCGCTCTCAGAAGTTTGCTATTTTAGCCCCAGAGGTTTTGTGACTGGAGCTGATAGGCGAAGGGAGCCACTATAATATACTTACGTAATACTTAACAGGCAAGGTTACAATATACTCAATACTAAAAAAATATTATACGCATTGTGCATGGCAGTAGTGTTATGTGCACTGCACATGCGTGTAAATGTAAAATCGCAAACTTTGGAAGGCTATAACTTCTGAAATAATAGTTTTTGATAAATCATTTTTGCACCATCGTTTTAAGCATATAAAGCAAGTGGTTTAAAAAAAATAATTGAAAACCGTGAGGGGGTTGGTAAAGTGCATTTGTGCCAACAAATGTAAAAACATAACAAATACTGATTTGCGTGGGAAAAGAACCAAGAAGGCTACAGAAATAACTAAAAAACAAAATTTTCATAAAATAAAAAGGAGAATTTTTTCTGTAGAAAATCATTTTTATTTTTTGAAATTGGTATTACAACAAAAGTTATTATTCAAGTTTGAAAAAAAATAATGGATTTTAAAACTACAAGAACTTTTTTCGTATAAATGATATCAAAACATTTATAGTGAAGTTTTACAGATAATGTTTTCAACTATACTATATATCATATCAATTTGGAGTCCTAGCCATCACTACAGCCTTAGTGGTTCTATTCCTCGCTAAACAGTTTTTGCTACGTTGTACATTATCAGAGACAACACACACAGGTGATAGTTCTCTTAAATTTGATTATAACATTAGTCTGTTAAAAATTAAGATGATATTTTTATATTTCTACATATTAGTTCCATTGTTTTTTTTTCTTGTAATGAATATGGCATTGTCTGGAGAGTTATTTTGATTTCTATTATTCTTATAATGTGCATAATAAGTTATAGAGGATAATAATGTTTATACATGTTTTATGATATTACCTATTGTTAGGAGCAAGAGCACATATGTAGAAATTTCATTATTAGTTGAGGGGAGGTAATCAATTTGAAGCTTAATCTGGAATACCGTATAGCTTTACTTAAATTATAAAATGTAGTTAGATTTTTTCTGTACTCTTCAACCAGTTGAATTCAATCATTGGGTTGATGTCCCTATTTTTAGAACTTATTAATATACATTTAGTGTAGGTATAGTTTCATACATATTTTTAATTAACACATTTATTGGAAATAGTATTTTCTCAAATGTAAGTTATAAAAGCATCAAGACCTACTCGTCTTAATGATGATAATTTAGAGCAGCATCTTCCTATAGAGTAATTATAATGATTATTTCCCAAGTAAATTTTGAAAATTATATGCATTAACCCACTTCTACATCAACAATATAATGTTCATTTATTTTGAAATTATTTATAAATTTAATCTGAAATACTCATTTTCAAAAACTTTACACTTCAGTTTTATTGAATATCTGCACGTGTTGTTTGCTTCTTACTAATGTACAATTTGGCAAAAATTTTTATGCACCAGAATGAATTAAGAAAGTTATAGTCATAACATAGAAACAACATTTTTATACTGTAAAGCTAATAACATTTATAGTGCAAAAATTTTTTTTTAATATCACATATACAAAAAGAAAAAAACAGGAAAGTGGGTATCGCTCTGCTGTACATTAGGTGGTTGGGGTGGACCTCTGACTAGGATAGGTTAGATTTGAATGCAATGATAGGTATCATTGTATACGAAAAATGATTCTGAACGGAGATGATTTGTCAGTCTAAGATATATTATATTTAAATATTGTCATATATTCTATTTTGAAATAAATATATTATTTTTCAGTTAGGACGCATTTTGCATAAGGCATGGTTAATCAATTTTTCCAAAAACATTGCATGTAGTTATCATAATTCCTAATACCTTATATTATCATAGATATACATATACCTGGTTTGAGGATAAATCGTTATCATTACGCGATTTCATAAAAATTTAAAACTCAAAGACTCGAAACATTTTTCCTATTATGACGCTTCAAATTTTCTCTATAGCTATTTGAAGCAAAACTTATGGAAAACTTAGTGTTGAATTTTATAACCTTAGATATAAATAAAAACAATATTATGAATTTTGAACTACAAAATAATTTGCAAATATTCACGGTTTTGACGATTTTTGTCAATATTTGAAATTCAAATGCTAATAAAAATTTAATTTGTATTTCCGGTGGACATTTTTTTTGTGATAATGATTGAAAAATTTGTAAGGAATCTTGTATTAAATTTTCAAATCTTAGATTTAAAAAGCAAATTTTTTATGAATTTCTAGCTTAAAACAATTAGCGAATTTTTGTGATTTTTACGTATTTTGTCAAAATTCAAAATTTTAATGCTTATAAAAAAAAAATTGTGATTATGAATTTCTTTTAATTTTCAACTGCTATTGTAACAATATGTTAAAAGCCTTGTATTAAATTTTCAAGATTTTCTACCTAAAAAATAAATTTTTATCGATTTTAATTTAAAAAAAACTAATAATGATTGAAAATTGCATATACCTATGAATAGTTCAACTTAAGTCAAATTTTTTTTTAAAATTCATGGTGGATAGAACATAGGTGCTTATATAAACATTCGGTGAAAATTTCATGTATCAATGGTCATTCGTTTTAAAGTTACATAAAAAATCAAAATCGATTTTGTCGAAAACTGATTGTACGTAAAATTTCCTGTTTTTCCGTTAATTTTTAGTTTGTTTATCCCGATTATTTAGAAAAATATTTAGAATTTTTACTTTTGATCCCCCAAAGTATCAACTAAATTCACTTTCTGATTTAACAAGGTGCTGAAGTTAAAAGTCGAAGCATTTTTACTGCCCCAAAACGTAATGACAAACACAAAAACAAAATATTCATGGTTTTGACGAATTTTTGTCAATAATTGAACTTCAAATGCTAATAAAAAAAAATTGTGCCTATGCATTCTTATAATTTTTTATTCACTAAAAGAATAACTTATGAGAAACTTTGTATTAAATTTTCAAGTATTTTGATAGGGCCAAAAAAATTTTATCGACACTTTTCAAAAAAATGTTTTCAGACAAATTGAAAATTTAAGTGGTCTATAAATAACTCAAAAAAAGTCAAACAATTTTGAAAATTAAATTGTATATTTATGTATCACTAACATAAACATTTGGCGAAAATTTCAAGTATTTACAGTGATTAGTTTTTGAATTACAACCATATAAAAAAATCGATTTGGTCGAAAACTGGTTTTGCGTAAAAATTCCCGTTTTTCTGTCATTTTTTATTTTGTTTTTCTCGATTTTTTTGAAAACTGTTGGAAAATGTTTACTTTTGACCTCTAATTGCACTTAGGATATTCACTTTTACATCGGAATCCACCTCCAAAGTTCGAAATTGAAGCATTATTTCGACTATCTATGCTGTACACAGACCCCCCCCCCCCCAAAAAAAAAAACACACATCATTGTAAAATCAATACATTCATCACTTCGTTCAGAATTTAATATTCAAGTTTGAAAAACTCAAAAATAATGAATTTTTCATACATGAATAATAAGAGATAAAGACTTAAAAATACAATATTAAGTTTTACGTTAGTTGGTTTGAAAAAAAATATATGCTCTGTATGTTAATATATCTTAATCAAATAAACTTAGGCATGTTTAATTATTTTTTCTATATGTTTGTTTGCTGGAATTTTATTATTTCTTATTGTTTTTACTATGTAGAGTAGTGATTTTTCAATCTATTTTAAATTTTGGTGCAGCTTGTGGTTTCTTATGCTTTCTATTGAACTTGATCAAAATCTTCTGATGGATAGCATTATATTTGGATTAAGTTTAGTGTCTAGTAGTTCTAGGTGCATATTTTTTGTTAGATTAGTACCATTCTAGTTCATTTTGGTATGAAATATGTGCCAAAAATTTTAACTGTATTATTTTTATATCCCCTTTCCATAAAACTGAACTTAGATGTGTTTAGCCTGGTATTTTTTGGTCTTATTGTATCCTGGTATGTATCGGTAAAAGAGAATACCACCACATTTTGATAGCACAATACTGTTGTTAAATTTCAATACCATCACCCTATTATTTTTATGCACAATCAGCTTTTTAAAACTTCTTAAGAAACTTCTATGAACCTATTGAAACTATGTATAGTATTATATAAATTGATATTTTTGTTAAAAAATTATTTAACTATAAAATTAAGAAAATACATACTTCTAATTATATACATATTCTACTAAGAATGTTTTTTAGTAAATAAATTTAACACGTCCATTATTTTGACTATAAAAACATTACAAACCAACTATTCAGGAATAATCAAGTTCCTTTCGATTTTTATGTTAAAATCTTTGTTCTAATTAACTGTTTACCTTATTTTGTATTATAATTTAATAAGCTTAATACCAGTTATATCTACTATCAAATTATAACAAAAATATAATACAATTGTATACATCTAACTTATTTTCAAGAGAAGATATTAAGGTAGAATAAATCTATTCAATCTGAAGACAAATATTTCAAAATTTAACTAACACTATTATAAAATAATAATTAGTACACATTGTCAACAAGATTTAAAATAGTTGTAATCATAATATGTAAGTAAAAAATATTCTAATCCTACTGTCTTAAAGTTTTAAAATAAAACCTAATTTTATGATCAAAATCTTTATGAAGTAAGAATAGTTGTTTATATAAACCATTAAACTTTCTAATTACAATTTTTAGGACCCGTTTTACAATCATAGTTTAAACCTCGGTTATGCTTGAACCACTGATTTTACTGACCGAATTCCGTGGTTTAACCGGAGTTCAACTATTGTAATACGGGCCTTTAGAGAGTAAAATTTAAACAATATTTTTTTATTAATTCTCTATCAGGAAAATGTTAACATTGAACAATAGTTGTTTTTTCATTTATTTACTTTTGTATTTTACAAGTTAAATGTTGTCCGCTAATTAATACTAATAAAATTATTTAGAACACTTAAAAAAAAGTGTTTCAAACATAATTTAATCTCAGATTATTTACATTAATCTTAAAAAGTGAATTTATTAGACTGTCTTGTTTAAAGTACGATCTATAAATAGGATTTGGATACGTCTTAGTTTGCCTAGAACTGTACTGGTTTGGAATATAACATCCCAATGACCCATTAAAGTGTTACACGTTGAAAGGTTTCTTGTTGAAAAACAATTTTGTTTTATAAATAATAAAATAATCTAGTTTTTTAATTGATAGACTAATATAATCTATTTTAAAATTAATTTCTGTTTTCTTGTTCTCCTTGACATCTTTTATCACTTATTGCTTATTGATCATTATGTTCAGTGGCTTTGAAGTCCTAAAAATCTAGTTGGGCAAAAAATATTTCAAGAGGTCCAATTTCTTAATATTGGCAAAAATGGCGTATCGTGAAGAGGAATGTGGTCAATATGAAGTGGCTCTATCCTAAATTTTCATAATAATATGTCAAGCCATGGCCTGATCTTAACATAGGGTTTGGCGCCACTGAATGTATTGGTTATTAATTTCAATTTGTTACATTAAGTAAGTTTTTGCCTTACAAATGTATGTTGAAGATTGTTGACTATTATGTGTGGAGTTCTTTTTATAACAAAAAATACACGGAGAGTTGTACTATTTTCCTTATAGAACTTACATAAAATATTTCTGTCTCAGTTTTATTTAGAATCAACAATGTAAATATATATCAATTCGGCTTAAATTTAAAATAAATAAACTAAATTATCTGTAACAATATACTTAAATTAAATTAAATTTGACCATTAAACATAATACATCAAAGTAGCCAAATTAAATATGTACTGTGAATAGAATTAGGTATTATTGGAACTATATGTTTGAACATTTAACTTGTCACAATTTTAATATCTAATTAACTAAAGCTACAATCATTATTTAGAAACAATCAAATTTTATATTTGCTTAGCTATATTAATGAATTTTTTATTTTCAGATCGGAAAATAAATATTAGAAAAATTATCGCGTACAGAGTTGCGCTGTTGCAACTTAGAATTATTTACATATTATGAAGAAACCGCATTCAAGATTCATCAAAATCTTAACTAAGCTCAATAACTGACAGTCAAACAATCTGAAAAAAAAATGTTTGGGTTATAATTTCCTTACTTAAATGCTTATAACAATCAATCAATGAATAATTTTGTTTGATCATAACTGGGTCACAAAAAACATATTTAATGATGCAATTATGTCAAACTCATGGTCAAATAATCAATTACTTGAATAATGTTTTAGATTTAATAATAAAAAATGTACTCAATAGACCTATAGATATCTGTTTTTAATGTTTTCTTTCTGTTTTAAAAAATTGATTTGTACTGTCTTTTTTAAATTTATGTTTTAGTGGTAATGTTTCCTAACTCATTATGGTCATAATTGATCTCAATATTATTATAATTTATAATTTTTTGCGCTGCCCCTTTGAGGATTAATGTAAATAATACAATAATAATTTTAAGAATTTATTTATACTACTATTATTATTATTATTATTATTATTATTTTTTTTTTGTTATAGCTCATTTGTTATTAATATTATTGATAATCCATTTATTGATAATAAATGATAAATGATGTTTTGTACAGGGGAACTATGATATAACATATGCTATTAGTATAAAAATACATTCAATTATTTCATATTTTAAAAAGCAAAAAGAAAAATGAGCTCATTTATTGTAATTATACTATAAATAATAAAATTTGTGTGTTTTTTAGTTTGTATTGTACATATTGGTCTTAAAACTTCATTATTATTAGAATATATTATAATGTCATAAATAGCTGTCGTGTAACAGATTTCACCTTTTATTATAATGTATAAACTAAATATTATGGTTTTAAAATAAGGTGTCATGTATATGAACAAATGTCACCACTATATTTGTTCGTGCCAAAACAACAGGCGGTTGTAAATGAGCCGTCACTTAAGATCGTTCTCTTATCAAAACCTTGTTTTCATAATCATTCAATTGACTATTGTTTTGGCACCGACAATGTAATATAAACTAATTTTAAATTATATAACATATTATTTTCATCATCGTCATTATTTTTACTTATATTATTATTATTTTTATAACATTGTACAAAATCACTATACATTATAATATTATATTGATTGTAATTATTATTATTATTGTTTCTTTTTTTTTACTTACAATTATTATACATTAATTACTATGTTGTAGGGTTTTGTCGCGACCTCTGCTTCTAACATATTATTGTATATTCCTTAACGTCATAGCATGTCAATTGTATGTTTTCTCACCTGAACCATAATATAATATAATAATATATTACAAACAATGAATCTTTAATATTATATGTAATATTAAGAATGTTATTTACTCGACGTTAATATTGCTTGTTTATGGTTTTATATTATATATTATTATTATTAAAAAATAATACAATTAAAATATGAATGTTTAAATAAATATACGATACTATGTGTATATAATTACTAGATTGATGTTATTGCTTATATGTTTTTTTTCAATTTATATGCTTTTGCTCTACATCAATATAATTTTTTTTGAATGTAAGGTGTTATTTAAAACAAAAAGCCCTACAGTAAAATTAAAGACTCATCAGTTCATCACTGACTTAACTATGGCCATATGGTAGACGCTAACTATTGGATTAAAAGTAAATTTGTATTTTCATATTTAATTTTGTGGTATATCGATTATTTGTCTTTGGTTGATACTTCTTTTTTTTTAATTCTTCATAATATATAATGTGTATGCTATTAAACCATAACGTCCATAATAATACTAATTATATTTTATTGTGTAAACTTAGAAGTAGTTTATGAAACATAAAAAAAGAACAAAAAAAAAAATCAATATTCGTGTAAAATAATTATAAATTTAATATATTTTACAATCAGTTGTAAATAATCGTTCTAAATGTTAATTATTGTTGTGCAATTATAATTGTAATTGATGTTGTAATCTTCTCATGAATTAAACCAAAGGTTTTGTTTCAATAGTATGTTAATATTTCATTTCAGTGTCAAAAGATCTTTGCCCAACAGGGTAGTATGTGACCAATTGGATTGTACCCCCCTTCCAAATATTCACTAATTTAAATTCATGTTGGACTGTAGATTATAAAGTTAACCAGTTCTCGGTATGGATGTCAAGTTCATAACTCTTAACGGTTTATGTTGTGTTGTTTTATGAAACAATCCGCTGTATAGAAGTAGTTGACAGTTGTACAGCGAAAGTGAATTATTTTAAAAACAATTTTCATGGAAAACTGTTCTTAAAAATAGAATATGTTTCTTGTTTGCATGCAGTTCCTTCAAACAAGCGCCGAAACAGAATAGATTTATGATTTATTGGGTTTTTTTATTTCTCACACTCAAATTTTGTTCATTAGGTACCATAAAAAAAGTAATTTTAGGAATATTTACCCGTATAGGAAACTACAATTAAAGCTGAAACGAATTTTGTTCAAGGGGTGTTGAGTTCCTGCAGCTTATGTATATTAGTTTATTTTGTTTTTTTGGTTAGTAGTGTAATATTGACTATCACTACACCTACGCCGCGGGTGTTTAATGACGAATCAAACTCAAATTGTGAATCATAGAAAGATACATATCATATCGTATTTTCGACGAGCAACGAAAGTGCACGAGGATCAGCTAGTTACCTTCATGGTAATTGGTTGTACTATAACAGTTGATTTTATAATATATTTATATAATAATGGAACAAGAAGATTGACTCAAATGTTAGAATTGCCATGCTGTTTAGTCTTACTTGTTTTACTTGTGAACGCAAGTTCTTTTGAACAGTTTGCTGCAGGTGTACACACAAAAATACGAATTGCGATGTCTGTGTTTGGATACATTTCGAAAATCCAAGCAGTTTTTGTACAGCGGCAATACTATTATACTTATAATGAACTCAAAAAAATATGGGTATAAGGTATATCGTATATCCGTATCCGTATGTCATATACGATTATGTGTCGATGTACAACAATTTCGTAAATATAAAGTAATTAATTTTCCAATTTCCCCCCCCCCCCCCACACAAAAAAAAAAGCCCTAAGCAGCTGTATATACAGTGGGAAATTTGCTTAATGGTGCTATCTTACGGGATAATAATTAATAATCTGTAGTCAAATCACGATTTAAGATGGTATTATTTGTAGACTATAAGTCTATAACCGTGGATCAAACAACTTCTCCCGTGTTTACAAGTCACAATATTGATAAAATCCAATATTAATAAAATATGATGACAATACAGTCTGGCTTAAATTTATTATTAAAATCTGTTAAAAAAAATTTAATTTAAATTTAAATAAAAGTAAGCTACGGGAGGACCGGACGGGGATTTATTGATTCCGCCGAAATTACCTGCTTAGGAAAAAGGTTTATATTGATTCCACCGTCTACTGTTTATAATATCTACACATTGATTCCGCCGGACACTGTTCATCCCCCCCACCACCAATTGTATGTCTATTTTAAAATGTATAAATGTAACTAATTTTGATCAAATTTTATAATATTTTCATAAAATTTAATCACATGTCTAAATTGAATAAAACTATAATAATTATATAATTCAAAATGAAAATGCATAATCTAATTAATATGTGAATATATTATAAAATGTATAATCTAAATTTTATAAAATTATAATAATTATATAGTTCAAAATCAAAATATATAAATGTTACTACTTTTGATCAAATTTGGTCACATGTCTAAATTGAATAAACTGATAATTGTATGTAGGTATAAAATTAAAATGTATATAAGTAATTACTTTTGATAATATTTGGACACGTATTTTAAATAAGTGAACTTAGGAACTTTCTAATTAGACCATACGTTTTAAAATACATATACAATGGGGAAGGGGGGGATGAAAAGTGTCCGGCAGAATCGATGCGTAGATATTATAAACAGTAGCCGGCGGAGTTGATATAAAATCGGCGGAATCGATATACGCCCAACCGGACCACCGCGAAAACTTCCGGTTCAATCCGTACCTGTACCTTACTACCCTATAGGGTGACAATTTTTATAAAAAACAAAAAACGGGACAAACGGTTTTAGGTAAATACTCTTAAAAAAAAAACTAATTTAAATAAAACACGTCTTATTTGGATTAGTTTTTGTTGTGAGCTGAGAAAGATTGGTCAAATAAGTGTATTCTTACTCTATTTGAATTGATATTGATTACTCATCATCATTATCTAAATTATTATTCATCAGTTCATCACAATCTACACTCGTTCCACAAAAACTGTTATATACTAAATAACTTTCAAACTTCAAAACTTTTGTGTTTATTTCTTTGATTCATTTTTTTTTTACACATAACAATATGGATATAACGGGATTAAAACGGGATCATCTTCTAAAAACGGGACAAAATGCGTCCCGTTTGAAGTTTGTTGGGACAACAGGACATGCGATGATGATCAAAAACGGGACGTATGGTTACCCTACTGTACCCAATCACCAGCTAAATATGACAGCTGTCATACATATTATTAGTATATTACATAAATATGGATTTTTGCATCACTAGCGTACGAACAAAAAGCATTCTGGCACATTATTTGTTGACGACGATTTGACCAAAATTTTGAGTTCCTGATTAGGTTAATATAAGAGCATAAACTATTATAGAGATACTATAATTTAATATAGATATAATACCATAGGTACGCGGCGTATTATACCAGTGTAATTATTCAATGAATACTTCAATACCTGCAGTCTTAATAAAATGTAAGAAATACATCTTTGACGTTGACGTATGTTATAATACATTATAATTAATTATTTTATATAGCGATTATTTATTTTTATACAGACATTTTTTATATAGGATTACATAACAACTATTGTGAATGTCTTTAAAACCTATACTACAGTATAAAATATTTATTGTGAGAAATCATGTGTTTTTTTTTTTTTTTTTTTGAAGGTAAAAAGTTCACAATCACGTTTCGCTCTATTGTCATAGCTATGCAGGTACTTGTTATTTATTCGGATGGTCCATAATAATATTATGAAATTGTTACAAATTAGGTATTCAAAAATCAGATTATTTACCTATATCGTAATAATAATGATCATTTATTCCTAGGTATTGCAATTTATAATACGATGTTTTATGTGTATTGTGCTAAGGTAATAGGTTTATATTACAGCTTTCACTTCCTGATAATTTAAAAAAAAAAAAACATGAAAATAATATGTATTCTAATTTTACATTTTGTTTGATAATTGTGCACGACAGTTTAAAAACTGAACTCACTTTTAAATGAGCACAATATCTGGTAATATACTAATATCGTCCTCACAAACCTTGTCAAATATGTCATTTGTTTTCGGAATTTGTTTAATCTTCACCGTAAGTGTAATTTTTATATACTTTTTCGCATCTGTATAGGTATGTCTTATATGACTATAGCATTAACGCCATTAACGTAATTGCAAGTTACTATGAGCTTTCAAATATTACTACCTATACACGGCTATAATACCTACTATAGCCATAACTCCCATAACTATTGTCATTATTACTTATTAGTTATTACTATCCATACAGTGGCCGTGGCTATAATAAAGCAAAGTGTGGGAGGGGGGAAATCCTCGTGGCCCCAGAGCTCCACGAATTGCCCCGCAAAGTTACGCGTAGGTACCTATATTATGAATTTACATAAGGTTAGTTTGGGGTCCTAGTTTATACTTATGGTCCGTTCGAATAATAAGTAAAACTAGCACGAAGGGCTAGTAAGTAAAAAAAAAAAAAATGTAATTTATTTTTAATTACGTAAGCTTAAAAAAAAAATTAAACTTAACAAATTATAAAAAAATTGCACAGTCTTGAATTTAGATATTCTTAATTTTATGGTTTCAATATTATAATATTTTTGTATTCATATTTCATATATTTCTATTTATCAATTCTTAAGTCGCAAACTATAAGTTATATGCTATATATTGTGTAAGCTAAAACACACGATTTCCTAAATGGTCATAATATATTATAATAATTAAAATGACTTCTAGGTATTAACCAACGGTTTTATATTTTTATTTATGTTTAATTTTTAATATTTCTTTTTGAATGACCCATATGTGAACGTGAACAAGTGTAATTAATAATTATTATATTAAGTGTTGAAAATAATTGACAAATACGAGGTCTGGTACTTATGAATTTTAGGTTAATATTATAATTTGTAACAATATTATAATGTTGTATAAATTAACAAATTCTTAATAAAAATACCGAGATCATATTTAGGTATACATTATAGCACCAAGCATTATAGTATATTATAATAATATAATATATTCACAGGGATTGACGTACGCAGAAGTCCGCATAACAAATTACCAAGAATTGATGGATGAAAGCTTTAATGGTTTTTTAACTTGCTCGTCACAACTAGGTCTAAATATTGGTAATTTTTATAACAATATTATTAAAATTTCCAGCTTATACATTTTATGTTAATCATTAGAAGAGGTATACTTATTCGTATGTTTTATTAATTGTATACTAATAAAGTAATAACTATATGTAGAAACGTGTAGCGATTTGTTGGATCCAAATTTAAATAGTACTGATGTCAAATACGACGGTTGTAAAGTAAGTACCTACCTACCTACATATAAATATATTGTAGGTAATTTTATCCAAAATGTAAAATCAAATCGCAAAATCACGCATAACTAAATATTAATATAAATATAGGTAATGATTTTATTTCATAAAAAATAACTATAGTAATTGGTCATTTCATAGTTTAGTTTATTTATTCCAGTTTATACCTATATTCTAAAATTTTGAACAATAAAAACATCGCATAAGGGTAAATCATTATTATAATATATGTATACCTACCTGCGTTCGAATACCTATCTTATGTCACAAAATTTAAATTTCAATCATGTGTTCAAGTTCAACTTATGTATTTAATATTTATACTATACTATACTGTCCGTGTATGTCACACACTTAACCTTAGGTAACAAATGTCTACTATATTATACTAAGAACGCAGAATACTCTGACTTTTTATGAATTCATTTTTTCTGTTTATTTTGGCTAGCATCATTGGACATCTTTTACTTACGATCAGATTCACTACCAGAAACCTCCCTCAAAATTAATGATTAAATTAGAATCATTATACTGCATTATTGCTCCCGAAGATAACACTACCTGACACTCAAAATAAAACCACATTATTGTAAATCAATACCATTCATTGCTCCGCTTAAGATCTTCAATTTAATTTTGAACGTATTACTAATCAGAAATAAGTGTTAATATTTTTAATGAGTGAAGGTTTGGAAGTTAATGCCATCTATATCCACTCATCAAAATTTTAAATAACATAGGTACTTACTTATAAATTATAACTATATGTAATAATTAACTACTCTTAGTTTTGTATTCGATAGTTATACACATCAAAATTTTCAGAAACATATTCTGCTTGAAAATATGAAAATAAAAATGTTTATTTGTCAATCAAAAAAGTGAATTAAAACGGTTGCAACAATAAAAAAAATATTATATATTATATATTCTAATGATCTCAAATTATGTGAAATAAGCTTTTTTAGAAATCTATCATACTTTCTATGATAGGTAATTCAATTTCTGTAAACAAGATTAACTATATCAAATACTTAAAATGTTCAGTTACCTAGATAGTAGTAAAAACTATAGATAACTAATAAGTGGAGTCATAATCATAGGTAGATAATGCATAAGTATAGGTACCTACAAAAAATTTAAACGGGAATGTTTAAAACTTTAAAATGATGTAGTAGAATATCTGTGATGAGAACAATGATAGATATTGAATGTGTCATTGTTATTATTTTTGCAAAACCTTATGATAATGATTTATATATAGGTACTTAGTACTTACTAATAAAACATATTAATTTTTTTTTCAGTGTATTTTACCATGCATATCTAAAAAATTGGGAATTGTAAGTAACCCGAATTTATCTATAATATACGATTTATATCACAATAAAAACACTCCATGTAAAAAAAAGGCTAAGTTAAAAAAAAAAACAAACAAATCTTTAAGCACTAAAAGAATGTGATATCATAAATAAATGTAAAGTAAACTCTTAATTAAAGTACACTTTTTTTTTCTAGAATTTATTTACTTGGTGAAAAATTTATATGACACGAAATAAACGAAAAGCAATAGAAGTTCATTTTAATCTAAAATATCATAAAAGACATTTCTACTCAAAATAATTTCTTGCCAAGTAAATAAGTTATTGAAACAAAATAAGAGTACTTAATTTCAATTTACTTAGCATTCATTTATTATATCACACATTTAAAATGCTTTTTTGTTACTTGGCATTTTTTATACGAATTGTTATTGTTGTGATATTACCATTTTTTTATTCAATATCTGTACACTTTAGTTGGTATATTAATTTATAGTTATATAATGCCAATACATATTATATTATCGTACGCGAGGTGCAAACACAGTACCTACCTAATAATAACTATCAACATAAATAACAAGCTATTACGCTAATATACTAGTAATAATTACTAATTACAATTAAAAAAATTATTTGATTTATCGTAAAATAGCAATAATGATGAAGTGTGTCGAAATTTTATCTCACCTAAGCCACCAAACTCCAAAGTCTTTGTAGGTACTGCGTATATGAAATGGAGTGGAGGAACCGATCGGCAAGAGACGCGGCCGCCGTGATTCCAGATTTCATTATAATTTCTCATTAAAAAGTTTGCAGGTTTCCTTTATGATAACTCAATTTCTAACTAAATGAATACGATGATTTTTGCAAAAGGATCATTTGCACAATTTTTTTGATTTTTCCAATTTATTAGGTATTAATTGATTCAGTAGATAGTTAGTTAGGTCCGCTTAAAGAAAACACCGAAATGTACACTATTTTAATGAACAACTAGTGGCATGGTGAGGCGCACTGAACGTACGTATCGGCCACAGTTGCTAGTTCCCGGATGGGTAACCACTAGGGATTTTTAGCAACATATCTTTAACACACGTACACAAATACGTGTTACAATTCTATAAACTTAAAAACCTACAAACAAAAATATACAAAAATAACCCCCACCGTACCACCCCACAACCAATATCCTATGTTGCCACGGGTCCCCCTTAAGAAAAAAAAAATGGACAACTTTTACTTCGAGATCATATAATAAACTATCGAGGGACCGCTAACTTTTTTTTTACTTAGCTGGAGCTGGAAATTGGAATATTATATGTTAGTATATGAGGTAATGATTACTATGTCTATGAGTATATTTTGCCCTATCTATAGATGAATACAGACGACGGAAAGTGGAATGAAAAACGATATTGGGAAATTATCGAAATGATCAAAGTACTCGAGTGGAAGCAAGAGGCAGAAGTGATTGGAAATAATTGCAAAGACAGTATGGCATTTTATTTTTTAGTTTTTGACATTTTATGATATTTTAATATTAATTTTATGGCTTTATATAAAAATGCATTTAAAAGTAAATTACGATAGTTACTGTAAAATACCTATAATTTCAATAAATTTGATTGTATTTTATTTAGAACCCGATAAGATTGTATCGTATCTTAATACAACATAATAGCCAATATTAGGTACAATATTAACGAAGTATATCAATAAATTATTCAAACAACACATCTCTTAAGCATTGATGTAGGCAAGGGTGATGTGTGGGAGGTCAAACCCCTGTAAGCTATCACAAGAAAATTTAAACTATACCATGAAAAATTACAATTAAAATGTTTAACCTATATTTCTACAACCCTGGATATAAAAAAATAAATAATTCCTGTAGAAATAATTAGAATAATTTTTGGATCATAGGTACCAAGTTTCTTTACATAATAGTTAGCAATCATAAATTCCGAATGAGGTATGTGTGGGAAGGGGTAGTAATTAAATACTGTTTTTTTATTAAAAGCTAAAAATGAATAAAATCATTCATTCTTTTTTTTTGTGTTAATGAAAATATTTACCTAGCTTTATTATAGCCTATACTTAACATATATTATATCATGTATCTCACATACCTATAATATAGAATACCTATTATTGGTATTATGGTGGCAATATAGTCACAAATTTTATATTTCTAGTACAACGATATATTATAATATTATAGAGTCTATATTATGTACTATATATCATCGTTCCTCAACTTGGAATCGCGTCGTGTGTCAGTCAGAAATAATTAATTGCTTGTATACGAAAAAAATCTTTGATCTATATTTTTTAAGTTTTAAATTTATTGTTGTTTAACTTTGTATGTGATTTAAACTAGCAAAACGCACCTGATACTAATTTTATATCGTTTTAAAATGCAAACCACTTTAAAGTAATTATATTATTCTTTAAACATATATAGGTAGTAAATAATAATGTTACAATAATAAGATAATTCGTACCTAAATTTCAATACTTTTTAATTTTTATGCGATTGCCCACCAAAATACCACTCTCGATATTATTATTTGGTCCGTGGTAAATGGTAATGAATGTGTTTTAAAGTTTCAAAAATGTAATATAGTATGAACCAGTTGTTAACAAATTTTAGTGATATTTAATAATATGTTTTAGGCGTGAATACCCATTGTTCAGCTGGTTATCCTTTATTCCAGTGTGCATTAAAACACTCTAAAATGGTAATGATCCTTTGATTATTTTATAAAATAAATAATTTAATTTTATAATTAAAAATTATGTAACAGCAAGAGTGTTTAAATATTTTATGAAATATAAACATTTACTTACAAGTAAAAATTTTAATTTATTGAAATAATTAAAAACTTTAAATATTAAATTACATTTTGTGTTTGCTTGAATATAGCTTCAAGATATGGCAAAGACTCATATGATTCAAAAACAAGCAATTATCGAAGCTATGAACAGCACAAATGCCGAATATGAAGATGACGACAATCAAAAATAATCAACCTACAACAAAAGAACGATAATCGGGTCGCATAAAATGAATTTTTTGTGTACACTGTACCTATTTATTATTACTCTAGACGGTGCACATAGGTATTATACACAAATACAAGCACATTATTTATCATAAATTTATTCAGTAAATAATCATTGTCCTATTTCTGTAGTAATAATGTCTTTTGATTAATTATACAAATATATGATTAAAATGAAACGAAGACATGGAGTGATATTATAATACATATATTATGAATCGTAAATCATAGTGTACATAATATTATGTAGTATATAATAAATATAAACATAAAACATACGAAAAACACATAAATAATATTTTTATTATGGACAGGGCTTCGAACTCTTCGTGACATCATAAATTAAAACAAAAGTCTTACTGTTTCTACTAAACTTTTTGGTAACTCGGTAAAGTTTTTGACGTTAACATATTATTAATATTAATAATAATATCTACAGATCTGTATATTAAAAAAATAAAAATAGTATGCGGGTATAATATATAATAAGTATGCGGTTTATGTTTATCGACCATTTTGGAGTCAAAAACATTAGTGTGTGGTTTTTAAATCCAACTGTGATGAATAACGGCACGCTGGTAGCTGATATGAATTAAAAAAACAAAACAAAATAGTGACCGTTAAAAGTTAATTAATTTACCATATTTTTATATCAATATACAGTTCAAATATTATTTATTAAACAAATTCTAGTTCGTAAATATAAAAACGTCATTCAAAATCAATGGTGCTATCATTAGACCGGATATACGTTAATTGGTCGAGGTCATTTGGTAGCGGTCATTAGGACGCACGACAATATTTATTAGTTGCGTACGACTTCTCGTCGCGTGCAATTTCGAAACATGTTCAATTTGTCACATAAAATTAAATTTAGTACCTAATATATACCTATTATACATACAATAATTACATGTAAACTAAAATGTTAATTTTTCATAAATAGTAAAATGTATACAGGAATAATTACTTATAGGTTGTTTACTACCTACAGTACTAGAGCTTGACAAAACAAAAGTTTGATTTATGTGTTCTTAGTTCTTCCTAAATATAATACTTTAAAAACATTTATAATTACCCCGTGATGGTCACCACGATGAGGCGGTTCTCGCTAATCACCAAAAATAGCACCACTTATTGTTTTTATCTATTGATTTAATGTCGTTTTTTATGTTTGGTATTAATAATGTGATTTTTAATAAAATAAATATTTCACAATTAGTAATAGTTAATGATGGATAATAATTTTAGTTTTATCTTTTTTTTTTATTGCAGTTTCGGTGTTAATTTATCTGTTTTAAACATATACGTCTGTCGTATATATTATATATACATATTTTTTTTGTTATTTAATGTAGTAGGACTGTTTATTTATATATATAGGTACTTTAGTTTGAAGTTTAGAACAATTGAAATTAACATTTTTAGTAAAATATTTATAAATCAGGATGTGATTTGTAGAACAGTTCGTTAAAATGGGCATGGAATCATTCACAATTATTAAGTTAGTGGTTAGGTACCTACGTACTATTTACCATGACAAATCAGATCTAATTTGTCATGCTATTTACATTATATTAAAATATCATAAAACAATTACTAGATACATTAAATAAAACCAAAATTATTATGATTAATGAATAATTATTATAAAATCTCAACAAAAAGTATATACACATTTTTAATTTTAATTTTCATCTCAGTATTATCATTTTGCTTATACTTAATTGTTTATACTAGCTGTGTAAAAATGCAAGTAATAGGCACCCTCAGCATTAGCTGATGGTATAGAATGACAAAAACTATAAATTAATTATTATTATTAATTATTTATTATCATTAATTAATCTAACGTAACCCAACCAAACTCAAAAGTATACCAAAATTCAACTTATTAAAAATGTATTGTAATTTCATAAATGGTAATTATTCATAACTATAAGTACTTTTTTTTAATTATTAATTTGTTATATATTATAATCATATATTACAATATACGAGCATTTGTTGGTATTATCTGATATTTTATGTAATTGGGCCTGGTGGTCCGTTGTAAACTTAAATAAATCAATAATTATACTAATTATAGGTTACTATTATAGTAACCATTATCAATAATTGTATAATATAATAATTAGAAACTTAAATTTTATAGCATGTAAAATATACTTATATAGTTGTACACATAATATACTTATAATCTACGCGTCTCATGTATTATGTAATGTAGTAATAATTATTATTATCACATCAATATTATACAGTTTAATATATTATAAAATCAACTCCCTTAAATTTAAAGAAATAATGAATCCCCTTATGTAATAATATAACTTCAACATTAAGAAAGAAATCATATTTGATGAAAAAAATAATAGCAAGCCACTTTTAAACTTTTATTCATATTTTAATTTTTTTAAATAAAAGTTGTTAGCAAATTAAAGATATATAATTTATAATTTTATATCTTATATAGCCTTTCCGTTGTAAGACATTTTTTCAAATATTTTATACCGAAAATTTCAACGTATCTATGAATAGACCAACAAGTCTGGACCGGATATTATATTTCTAATGTATTATATATACTATATATATTTCTAATTGTTTTTAGTTTAGGTAGGTAGGTTGCACACAAATTACAACTGAAAACATTTCTTAATTTTCTTGAAGTGTCAGGGATGGCTGCCACTCTTTCATTCTTTTTGGCTATGTCACTAATTAAATGGACACATAAAACGATAAAATAAGCAAGTACTGATATTATAATAAACCTGAAATAAAATCCGATTTTCAAACAATTCCTCTTTTTGTTATCTTTCACCCAGATCGTGATCCTTGTACGCACGCAACAGTGATGATTATCATTTCATGTTATAAATGGGTTATTTACTGACAAATGAAATAACAAAATCAAGGAGAAATGCTGATAATAATATTCAAACGAAGGTCTGCAGCTATCTGAACAATAATAAGCTACTTATCATTTCGTTATTATTTTAAATAACGCCTATATAGTTCCATTGGCGATGGTTTGACATTTTTTACATAGATATAATAATGTATTGCACTCGATTATTTTTATATATTAAATAACATAATACCTAAATAATTTAGGTAACATAATTATTATGTTTGACATTCCGTGCGATGTTTCAACAAATGAATGTTGCACGTCATACTCTCCTTATCACAAATATCCCACAAGGCCGTTTGGTACTTATGTATAAAGTGTAAAGAAATATCTGTATTATAAATTATTATAACATAAATTAAATATAATATAAATGTATATTATACATTTGAAAGATTATTTTGTATTTGTTCGCCAATATTATAATAGGTATATCTAAAGTTACGTCATGCTATCGAGCTAGATGTATGCAAACAGATACTACAAAATATATTATATGAAGAACGCTGTGAATGGTAAAATGTCTCTCAACATATAATATCTTAAATGGAAAAAATGTAGATTCATAGATTAGCCCCTTTCTCATATGGTTCACATAAATATCAGATTTTATTAACTATCGACAAAGAATTATGATGCCACTCCGCTCATCAAACTTATACTTAAATACATATAAACTAATAATTTATTCGTCAAAAATTTGATATTCATAGATCGAAATACTTCAAATAATATTCAGCTTCGGAATATGAAATTAAAAATGTATTTCGTGATTAAAAATTAAATAAAACTCACACATTTTTACCTAACGCTAAAAAATAGTAAAAATATATTTATTTTTTTTCCAAAAATATTGTTTAGTAACGACTTAAAATTGTTTAAAACAAGTTAATTTTTAAAAACATTAAGTGATTTCTGAATAAATGAGAGTCTAATTTTAGATGAATCCCCATATTCATAAAAGTATGTAAAAATTAATAACATTTTTATTAAGGTTTATGTAGATATTGTTAAGGATACAATTTACACTCTAAATCGTTGTTTTTAAGTGTAGTAGAAAATTATAAATATAATAAACTTAATGAATTTAAAAGTTTTACATTTTAAAGCTATTTAAAAATAATAATCGTATACCTACAAACTTTATGTATAGGTAATAGGTATAAATACTATTATAAAACATTGAAGTTTTTTAAGTTTTTAATTGCACCTATTACTTTGTCAATAAAATATTTTTCAGTTAATTATACCTATACATTGTAGGTACAATGATTCAATATTGTCAGTTAAGATTTATTTTTATTTAATTTTTAATTTTTAATTATTAAACTAGAATTTATATAATCTATTTTTAAAAAAAATGTACAATAAGCATAATGTCTTTAAATACAGTGTGGCTTATTTAGATATTTAGATATTCATATGTTTCTTTATTTAGTTTATAAGATCAGGGGGCCATTGTCGCTTGAGTCTTCTGGGAGAGTTCCCGGGGATGGAGATTGATAGTAAATTTTTTACATGGGAGTTAGCTTGATTTTGAAGGGGGTTTTTAAATTTGGAGTAGTATAAATTGGTTGTTTCGGTGAGTTTAGAAATATGAAGACCTGTGTGAAGAGTAGGATTTGAGATTTAAGGAGGAGCATTAGTTATGAGTCTGAGGATTTTTGATTGAAACACTTGAATTTTTCTTGTATTTGATATTTTGGCAGTGCCCCAGAGCTGTACACTGTACAGCCAGAAGGGTTGTAGAAGGAGATTATAGATGTGAATTTGGTTTTTGAGGGATAGTTTTGAGGACTTGCCAATAATAGGCCTGAGTGAGTAAAAAACGTTGGTTTAATTTTAATTTTGTCGTATGAATGTGTTTAGCCCATGTTAGGCTTTTGTCGAAGGTTAGTCCAAGATATTTGGCTGTGTCGGAGTTTAGGATAAGCTTGTCGTTTATATGTACTGAAAGATATTGACTGTGGCGGAGAGCGAAGGTATAGTGTATACAGATTTGTTTTAATTTATTTTGACGTCCTAGTTGGAGTACCAGTGTGATGAGTCGTTCAAGTGGCTTTCGAGAGACGTTGAAACTAAGTCAGGATCACTGATGTTGGTGGAGTTAGTTAAGATTTGATTCATTTTATATTTATTTGAAATATTTTAAGTCTGGAATTGTTGATCATGTTGATAACTTGGAGTGGCCACATGGGAATATTGATATCTTTAGTAAGAAAACGATTAGTTATTAATGGAATATTAATTCCATTTTTTTAAACTCAATTAATTATGCGGATGATGAAAGTACATAGAACTTACGTAATTTGGGTTTATACATTTTTTTCAATAAACTAAACGACAATGTTGTACAAAACATCCGGTAAATAAATTAAGTAAAATAAATGTTATAAATACATTCAGATAATATTAAATTACCTTATCAGATATTTTCGATAAAATCAAAAATGTTGTTTGAATAAAGTGTGGTATTTCCGGTCAAATGGTGCAATGCGTATAAAACGAGAATAATTATTTTTCAGCGTTCATTGATGAATAATTTTATTTGCTTATTATATATGTTCATGTGAAATAAAATATTTCAATACAAATATGTTTACCAAAGTTCTGTTGATTTGCCTTTTGACGGCTACTTCGGTGATAACTGTGAGTATCAATATAATATTATAATATAGGTATGATAATTATATAGAAAAAGATGACATGCTAGTTAAAAACAGCATTAACAGCCCCCTCAGGTAATGTCAAAAAAATATCCGTTCAAAATGTAAAACGTAAAATAAAACTTATCACCTCTCAATCTTGGCAAAATCTATGGTCCACACAAAATGCTAAACTAAATGAAATTAAGCAAACAACCCTACATTGACCGAATAACCACTCAAACTGTAAAATAGAAAACCATCATTAACATACTCCGAATTGGTCACACGAGTCTCACCCATGGTTATTTGATATCCCAAGAAGACCCCACTCCCACATGCCCACCCAGTGGTGTCAATTTGTCAATCGATCATATAATGACCTAGTATTAAACATACCACGAAGCAAGGGACCACAACCAACTATTTGAATTTGAGAGTCTCAAACTTGCCAGTCCCCAACTTAATATGATTCCTCCAGCAAAACGGATTGGACAAGCTAATTTGGGCATAAGATATTATTTATTATTCAGTTATTTTTTTAACTTTAATTTAAAAAAAAATTCCATCTATTGAAGAAATTATTGTGAATAGAATGTTGACATCTCAAATAGTTGTACCAATCATTGGTGATGGTGCCTGCTTTTTCCGTTCAATTTCCTTTCATTTCTATAACACTCAAGAAAGATACCAGGAGATCCGAAATAAAATTGTTGCGTATGTCTTTGATAATTGGAATACGAATACCTTTGCTAATATGTCTCACAATTCATAATATGGTGACAACTTTTCCACTGCTGAGGGTTATGTTCGTGATTGGGAAAATCCTACTGTCTATGGTGGTTACTGCGAAATATTTGCAGCTGGCAATATTTTTTCGTATGTGTTTGAAATTTATTATAATAATAATCCTTATGCCAAATTTGGTGTAAATACATTCCCAGTAAAAAGATTGCGTCTAACCGGAAATATTAATAGTGGGAATTTTTATGTTTATTTATCTATTTCTAATATTCCTAATTTTACAGAAAATGTAATTTTTACTTCAGAGAGTGATTTGTCTATTTGTAATAACGTTAGTGTCACAGATAATTTAATTAATAAAAGTAAGAAGCGTTGCCGTGCTAGATGTACAGATAGACCTGTATGTCTATGGACCACAAGCTATAATTTAATTGCTTTACACGAGATTGTTAAGCAAAATGAACACTCATTGACTGAGGAACTCAGCTAGTGGTTTTTTTACAAACAAATATTAAATAGCATCAAATTAAATCTAGGAAAATGTATATTTTTGGATGCTCCTGGTGGAACCGGTAAAACTCACTTAATCAATCTACTTTTGGCTAAAGTAAGGAGCTCATATGGGATTGCAATTGCAGCTGTATCATCAGAAATCGGTGCTACGCTTTTACATGGAGGAAAAACTGCTCATTCTGCTTTCAAGTTGCCACTCAATTTGAACACCATCGAGACCCCAACGTGCAATATTAATAAGCAATTAAATTCGGAGAAAGTTCTTAAAAAATACAAGTTCATAGTTTGGGATGAAAGTCTAATGTCTCATAAGAAAGGATTTAAAGCTTTAAACAACTGTCTGAAAGATCTGAAAAAATCGAATTTATTGATGGGAGGAGTCATGGTACTACTGACTGAAGATTTTCGACAAACTCTTCCAGTCGTACCAAGAGGAACTCGAGCTAATGAAATTGCAGCCTATATCAAGTCTTCATATTTGTGGCCTCTAATAGAAAAAGTTTCTTTGACCATAAATATGCGAGTACATTTAAAAGGAGACAGGACTGCAGAGCAGTTTTCAGAGTTACTCTTAAAAATAGGAGATTAAAAATATCCGGAATATGAAAAAAAATTACTTTGCCGACCGGATTAGTTACTGTTGTAAAAACTATAAAGGAACTCACAGATAAAATATATCAAAACATCGAAAACATACTTTTTTAAATTTTTTTCAACTAGTAAATATAATACAATAGACCGAAAAAATAAATACAACGATTTAAATAAATATAATTAAAAATAAATTTTAAAAAGTATTTAATATTTAAATGTATATATTACTACTATATCCAGTACTTATATGGTCTTATGTTTTTAATAAGTTGAGAATGACATTTTGTCTGTATCTATATAAATATACATTAATACTACATTTATATGTATCAATATTTTCTTTTTAATTAGCCGGTACATGTACAACCAATCAGACTCTTTTTCTGGACTAATAATACCGAATTAAAATCAAACCGACATCAATACATGATATTATTAAAATACGTATAATATAATACGTTTTTAAAAACGACTTGTGTTTCAGGAAAGTGTTGCAAAAAAATATAACAACCAAAATGAAATCATAAATGACATGTTTGATAACATGTATACGTGTATGCAAGAACTGGACATAAATACTGGTAGGTAATAACTATTTTATTATGTTATTATTTATATGTTTAGAAAAATTTCGAAAAAAAAAAATTAAGGAATCGAAAAGCGAAGAATTACAATAATTATGAAACCATTATTTTATATTATCTGTTCACTGATCGATAGACGTTTGCGGTGAATTGTTGTTGAAAGATAAAGACCACAATGATAAGAAGTACGATAACTGTAAGGTGTGTATATATTTCAACTTTTAAGTATTAGCTAAATAGTAAATTTTAGATTCTAAGTGAAGCAATGAATGTAATAACTATACGACGATGAGCCCGTATGTGTGTGTAATATTGTGCATATATTCATCACCTTTTGTGACAAAAACTGCTTAAATTTACCCATTTTGAAGATCAATAGTTTCTGCGGAAGGAAATTAGATTCAGTAATTAGTTTTTTTCTTTTCAGGGGAGTCAAAAGTAAATAGTTAACCACTCTGCTATAAATAAAGTAGGTGTCGTCTTCGAGTGTTCGAATTTTTTCGAAATTTTCGTCTTCTTTATCGTTATTTAGCATTGATTACAGGATAAACAAGATTATTAATAAACAAGTTTATTCTATATCTCTATAATCAATGGTTATATAGATTTATAGTAATGTATCAGTGTAAAAGCTGAATTAAATGATAAACCATTGCATACGAAAATCGATTCCTCAATTTATATTATACTAGGAAATTAATTTTATTATTAGTTATAGGATAAGTTGATTTAAAAAAAAAAAATGTATTAATCTATTCTAGGGCACCACCACGTCCACCACCAAACTGATACACCATCCTTTGCCCGCATTATGGCCATAATATACATAACAACTCTACACCCAGGGTATACAAGATTTCTGACTCCAAATATTTATATCTATATAATTAATATCTATATTTAATGACTAAAAAATAAATAATGACGAGATCTAAAATAACTTTTAAAAGTAAATCAAATACATATAATGTTAGTTTAGTCTAAAAACAAATGTATTAAATATCCGATTATTATCATCATATATTAGGTATTTAGGTATTAATTAGGTAGAGAATTTGTTAAAATTATAGTAAAGGTAGAACGTAAATGAAAAGAACTAATAATTTCAATGTATTTCCACCAAGTTTTATTTATTTCATAGATTATAGTATTAAGCTACAATTTATTGATAATAATAATAATAATAGTAAAATTATGACCAAGTGATGTGTACCTACCGCTTTGCTGTACCTATACCTTAAGCGTCGGGTGGATAGTGGCTGGTGGACCTGTGTAATGGTGTGTGAAATTTGAATTCAATGATATAAAATCATTTTTATACGAAAAGTTATTTTAAGCGAAGACTGTCTGTCTGCCTAAATGACAATATAAATATATTTTATGGTATTGTTATTAAAGTAATTTATTGTACCATCAATAAAATGGTAAACTGAATTAATTTTTACAAAAACATTTATTTTGAGAAACTTTAAAAGTTTCACGTAGGTATCTAAGTTTAATATTTTTAAATTACAAAAAAAAAATAATTTCTTTATTCTCCATTTAAATATCCAAATTTGTTCAAATTTGGACTTAAAATAACTATATTTAATGAGATTGTTTTCTTTGTTCATATAATTTTTAGATTTGATGATTGTAGTTACTTATGAAAAGTCTAAAACATGGTCAACCCCTTAACTATAAAAATTGAATATTTTATAAATTGTTGAAGGATTTTTTTTAAATTTGAACATAAAATGCTTGTGAAAAAAAATAGTGGCTATGTATATGTGTTTTTCATATTTTTGAAATACTATTATAGAAACTTATAAGGGTTAAATGTTCAAAGTGTTGAAACTTGTTTCACTTAATGAAGCATTTTTACTGACCATTTAAAAATATGTGAAAATAGAAAATTGTTCCTATAAACATTTCGAAAAGATTAAAATGCTCTTACGGCGTGCTTAAATGGTTGTCCACTGATATAAGATGTTTTCATCTCATACAGCTCAAAAGGTTTTTGTTGAAGAGTAACGATTATAAAAAGAACAAATATTTCATTTCAATTCCAAATTAATTTTAATATGTAAATAATAAACAAATAGTTAATTTTGTCAAAATAATTTCGGATACTAAAATGCGACTATAATCATTACGATCACGAGGCGTCACGACCTGCCATATACAGGGTCCGTCAGAACAAACGCATGTTTTTCAAAATAATGCTACTCTCAAAGTAATTTCAGTAAAAAATGTTTTATTATATCAAAAAATGCAGACGCATATGCAGTATTTTTATATGTAACAAAATTTAGGTTTTGAAAATAATGTCATACATATGGCTCATTTCGCGTTTTGGGGACATTCCGTGGCCTCCTTGATCCCTTGACTTGAGAATATGCAATTTTTTGTTGGTGGGGTCACATACAATCAAAAGTCTACCAATACAAACCACGAACCCTTGATGAATTGAAAGACGAGATCACTCAAGTGGTGAGACAAATTTAGAGACAGATGCCGATTGACACGATAGGATCGTTTTGCGAGTGCCAACACCCCTACTTAGTGGTTCAAGGGCATATGCCTGACATTATTTTCAAAACCTAAATTTTGTTACATATGAATAAACTGCATATGCGTATGCATTTTTTGATATAATAAAACATTTTTTACTGAAATTACTTTGAGCATAGCATCATTTTGAAAAACATGCGTTTGTTCTGACGGGCCCTGTACATCCTCACTTCCTCCGGCCTTGTCTACATGACAATTGTTTCACCACGCCACGCCATCCGTTCATGTATGGAAAAATTTCACGTAAAGACCATTACGTAAACACAATATGTATACATTTTTCTAAATTATTATAACCAATGGCAAGCACCACCATTCACAGTCATCTAATACATTATTAATATATTCGACAACGCATTGATTAATAAACAATCATTAATGAAATACATTCACATAAATGTACGTATAAATCATTTATTATACTTTATAAGAGAGTTTACATGTAATACGTTATCAATGCATAAATGTGTTCGACGAATATAAAACATAGTGTTTATTTTGAATTAAAAAAAAAATTTTTGATTATTGTAATTACGTAACTGTTTAATAACGTGAATGAATGGTAATGGTGAAACAGCAGTGTGGTATATATAGAGCGGTGGTGCGGTTGAAGTTAGATGTGTCGGTCTGATGATGGTGTGGCCCCAGAATCGGAATTTTGATTCTACTCTTCAAGTCTACTCTTCGCCTTGTACGTGTGTAAGTCAACAACTCACATATTTGACGGATCGCTGTAAAAAAAAAAGTTCAAAGTAAAAATTCCTGGGGGAGGGTGCAAAACTCCTTATAAAATAATCTGAAAAATTCATCGTAAAATAATATATCTATCCAAAGGCATCCCAATAGTGCACTTGCATCGGCGTTGTATTATATACCAGAGGTATTCAAACTGTGCGTCGCGGCTCCCAGGGGCGTCGCGAGAGTTTGCAAAGGGAGCCGCGTCAAAGCACCGAAAACCAACATCATACGTAGGTCCTGTATAATTTTATAAATATTATCTGCAATCATTATTGAAATGAAAACGACACACCTTACGATTCGACCATTTGAAGTTTTATTCCTAGTACTAAAGTCACTGTTATTATCACCCATATAACATTATATCTCCCATATTGTATCCGTGTGTTGTTTCAATTTTTTCATAATAATTTGGGAGCCGTAAACATATTGTGAACATCCAAAGGAGCCGCGTGCTGAAAAAGTTTGAATACCTCTGTTATATACGAACGCCATTTATCTTGTTTTAATAAATATTATCATGTCTGCAGTAACCTGGGTAGTTCGTATGCGGCTGGTTTAAGGCAAGTTCACTGCTATACGTCATCTGTCGTGTCGAATGCTTAAATCGTATTCTGATTAGCCATTGCAATCATGTAGTATATCAATAATAACCTGCACGATCTATACCGGGAAATTTCAAGTGATTGGCAGATATATTAACTTTTGGAAATAACACGACACAGTTGTATAGCTTTAAGCGGTCTGACAAATCAGCATCGTGTGAATTGTGCATACATAATAATATTTGCTGTTTACGAAAGTTCAGCGAAATTGATGGATTAATACTGGTACTCGTACTTATTTAATTTTTTCAGTGCTTCGGACCGTGTGTGGCGAAGAAAATGGGAACGGTATGATCGTTTTTGTATATAATATAATGCGTTTATCATTATAATATCGTGATAATTCATTTCGTTTTTTAGATGAACTCGGATACCGGCAAGTGGAACTGGGCCAGATTTAAAGAGTTATCGGAATTAATGAACAACGAAATGCTCAAGAACGAGTCGATCATACTACAAACGCACTGCATGGACGGTGATATTAATATTTAAATAATTCTTTTATTGTTATATAATATAATCATATAATAATATATTATCAGACAATGCAACTAGATTTTTAAAACATGGGGTGCTGGGTATTGTAAATTCCTCATAGAGCATATAACGCATTATTTAGTGTGGTGGATGCGACTGATGAGTGATTGTTAGGGATGACAAGTTTTAATTTATACAAATAATAAACGTAAATACTTTAAATTTTCATTAAATATTTATTTTCCATAAAAAACAGTTTTTGAGAGCTGGATAGTTTCTGTTTTTCAACATTTCCAATAAAATTAAACCGTTTATAAATAGACAATTATTTTGAAGATAATATATATTTTTTTAATCATTTAATATTATAGTATTTCTTATTAAAACGAAATGTGTTCTATATTCAAGGATTATAAATGGTGTCCCGCGAGGATTCACCCATTACAATATCTCCTGAAATAATGGAGATATCGAAATTATGGTTTTGTAATAAGACTCATATGGATAAGAACTACAATTATTTCATATTTTAATGTTTTGGTAATAAGCTAAAAAATAAAATTTTATATTTTATTATTTCCAAAAAAAATCACTATAGCCATTTGTAGTTTATTTTCTGAAAATATTGACATTTCAAAATTTTATTTTAATAATTTCCTGATTTTTAATTTTTTTTTTAGCTTCGAGAAAAATTACGAATTATTTAACACCGTAGTGTTGTCAAACATATATTGTGTCACAAGCCGCGCCGCGAGTGTTCTTCTACCTCTACGGCTGGTCAAACACTTTCAGTGTGCCTCACCAAGTAACACCGAATATTCTTTGATAGTAGATCATCCTTATTTTTCGTATACTCGTTTAATATTACATTTTAACTGGATATAATTAATCATTGAATAATCTTTATAAGTATCTTTCTAGTCATAATAAAATAATATTTTAAAAAGATTATTCATTCTATAATATTATATACATAATTTTATCTCTTCAAACTAAAAAAATATTAAAACCAGGAAATTAATGAAAATAAAATGTTGAAGCGTCAATATTTTCATAAAAATAAACTCTACAAAATCGCCTAGTAAATTTTTTGGAAATAATTAAATAAAAAACATATTTTTTAACCGTTTTACAAAACATTAAAATAAATAGATTGTAGTTATTATCCCTGTGAGCTTATTATAAAACCAACATTTTGATATCTTCATTATTTCGTGAGATATCACAATGGATAAATCCTCGAAGGACACCCTGGACATTTAATTTGATTTCAAACATGAGTTAATGTTTTAAAAATTAAAGTTTAGTACGTTTTTAATTAACTATTTTACTTTTCTTTACCTAATTAATACGGGTAATATAATGACAATGCAGTATGCAGTATAGCAGTTACCCAGATCCCCCGCCAACATCAAATTGTATAGGTAGTAGGTACCATAATAATATTATATATGCCAATGATACTTACATACGATACTTTACTGATTGACACACAACAAGCGATTTTTGTTCAATCGATTAACGGATGTTTGAAATCTGCTGCTCGTACGAATGTGACGTAAAGCGGCTTAATAGATAAATAATATGACGTAGGACCTTCCTATATTTATTTATTTTTGTTTTTTAGGGGAACCCGCGGCAACATAGGCCATTGGGTGTGGAGTGGTACTGTATGAGTTATTTTTGTGTATTTGTTCGTAGGTTTTTAAGTGGGTAGGGTTGTAACACGTGTTTGTGTATGTGTGGCAAAGATATGTTGCTAAAAAAATCCCGGTCACCCATCCGGAAGCTAGCAACTGCGGGCGGTACGTACGCTCAGTGCGTTTTCGTAGATTGAGCGTACCTACTTACCTATATTTATTGTGTCGAATGACAAAAACGTTTCTATGCTCACAGTTTAATGACAGCGTATGTAAATAATAATAATAATATTGTGCTAATCATACCTTGTACAAAACCGAAATTTTTCGGTTTTTCGGTATAACGTTTCAAACCGGTATTGAAATCAATATCGTAATACCGAAAATTATTTTCAATACCGTCAGCCCTATAATAATATAATGCTTTATTTTCGGAAGTAGAAGTTTATTTCATTCACTCAAAATTCAACAGATTCCAAAATCATTTTTTTCCTCATAATATAAATAAATAACCCTACAAACTAGCTTTGAAAGTAGAAGGCTATTAGTCATATTTTAGTCATATATTATACTGGAAAAACTGCACTGCAATATCTGCATTATATTTTGAATTATATAGTACCTATTACTGCTTATTTTAGTATATACTTTAATTATAGCTAGGTCAGGGGTTAAAGTGGGGGGACGCAGGAGGGCTCAGTCCCCTTACCTCTGACGGCGGTTAAAAAGCGTCCCCTTTAACAAATTAGGATTTTATACATTAGACATTATACATAAAATTATATATGGAACGCTTAAAATTTTTTGGAAACATTAGTCCCCTCTGGAATTTTTTCCCACTTTAACCTCTGAGCTAGGCACTATATACCTAAACTTGACTTAAAATTTCTGTATTGCAGAAGTAAACACTCACTGCACAGCCGGTCACGTGCTTATGAAATGCGTCTTGGAGAATTCCCCGATGGTATTTTTTTTTTTTATTTATTTATTCATTAAAGGGACGTGAGTCCTATAATAAAGATATAAGTATTTTTTTATAACAATGTGAGAAGAAAGGTATATTGTACCTTTAATATGATAACATACATATTTATTCTGTTTATGGTGGTAATTTTATTTCGTTAATTTTCACAGGCTCAAGATATAGTCAAAAACTATTTATCCGTGAAAGAATACATGCCAAATGAAGAAGAAGCCACAAAATAAAAATAAAATACATACCTAATAATATCTTTAGTTAAAAAAATTGTACAATATACACGATAATAACAATAATTGTTATAAAATATGTATGTACACAAATAGTGTAATGCACTTAGACTTAAGTAGGTACGCGTCATTTTTACGTTTCAATTAAAAATAATAGCAAAAACATAAAAAAATATGTTTACACGAAATCATATTATATGCCTATAATATTACTTTATATATACATATTATTTTTATTTAATTCTACGACGAAATAAAAATTTTAAACGGCTGTTAGTAAGTTATTGCACTCGTGCCAGTAATATATATATGCCTAACTTACCTACATCTATATATAGGTTGTCCATAAACGTCTATCATCGTGTATTGAATGACAATGCGTATAATGTGTTTATAGTTTATGATTAATAACCAGTTAACCGCAGTGTCCCATGATGTCGCATATACCTTGGTATAATATATACATTCAACCTTGCCAGCGTGCGAGTATAACGTTACATTAGTTCGGTCATGACAATAATACATAATATTATTAATCAATAATTATTATTGACTATTGTGTCGAGTAATGGAAATCTATAGGTAAGCCGACAATATTCATCGCAATCATCCGACAGTGTTTGTCAGGATACCGATAATGGCGGCGTCCTTATATTATTATATTATCTCGACGGAAATCGTGAAAATCATAAAACATTAACGGTGACCGAATCATTAAAATTGTTGTTACATCTATATTAACTAACTAGACAAAAGTAATTATGGAATTGTAATATCATTTATAGCCTATAGTTTAAGGTACATTCAAACTTATTATAACATTGTTTTTAAAAGTTTTTTGAAGTTTGCTAATAAATGTAAGTATGTAGTCTGTGCCTATTATATCATAAAACAAGCAAAGTTAGGCATTAACTATAGTTTTAAAGTTAACTAATTGTTAATATTTTAACACGAATCGTTAGATAACTTTCTTTTTTTTTACTTACAAATTCAATGTTGAAACAATATGGTTTGTTTAGTTGCTTTAAAAATCCATCTGTGCAAGTGAAAATTAAATAGTTTTTGAAATGTTTGCTTTTAATTAATTACTGTATATTCACGGTTTTAAGTAAAAATAATACTATCCATACTACAAGATAGATACTATGTGATCCAGTTACCTACTACTTAAAAAAAAAAATAAACCGCTCTGCTTACAGTAGGTATATAGTTGTCGGGCATGTTGTTGTAATGTATATGTTATATTTGAAATACGAGAAAAGATTCAGAACGGAGAAGTTGTGTCACTTTTTTTTACCAGAAGGCAGAAATATTTTGATCAGTACATTCGTACCTCGTAGGATTAACGACGTACCTCACAACTATTTTTAGGATTAAAATATTTCAATAAGTATAACCACTATAAGTAAAATTTATTTTGAAATCACAATTAATAAAAACTAGGACAAGATTTACACATTTTTTGTACTAAATCTATTTACCTCTTTCAATAATCATCGATAATTGATGAACAATATTAAGACACATACGAGTGTAAGAACGTTTACTCAAATAACATATTTTATATTAGGTTTATAAAGATAATATAAATTTTGTCAGCATCTTCGTAGACTGTAAGGTTACCGAAATTTCTCTCCATTTCTTTTTTTTTTTATAATTAAAACAGTGAAACAATTATATCTTCGATCTAATTTTGTTGTTGATGGCTATGGTATCAACATAACTATAACCATATATTTTGAGTATCCATCACGTAAAAACACTAGCTACATAAATAGTATTATAATTGTATATATTATTTATTCTATATGGTTTGAAATAACTTACAAACAGTATATTATAATCATAGTCACAGAAAACTTATGGTTCTTTTGTTTTTCATTTTTTTCATTATAACATTTATTTTTTCATACACTTTTTATAACCCAATGTATGCATATTATACATATACAAGTACGATTCAGTGCGGACTTGATTATCGAAAAAAGAAAACATTTACAAAGTTTTTAAAAGCAAACAATTTTTACACTCACTCGAAAATAAAATTTAAAAAGAAAAAAACACAATACATAATACCATATTAGGAGTAGTGGACCTGGGGCTCGGAACTAGTGTAGAATTTTTGGTACACCACTTTCAGAGTGTGTTATAATATTATGTATATGAATTTGTATGGACGCGCGCTATATATAGCGTTATAGCTACACCGCGATCGAGTACGAAATTGATTATTAAAAAAGAAAACATTTACTAAGTGAATAAAAGCTAATAATTATTACACTCATGTGCAAATTCAAAAAAATACAATACATCGCGTGAAACAGTGGACCACCAATGTAGAATTTATCGCGGTTAAAACAAGACGACCCCTCCGATAGAAAATAGTAAAAATGCGTTAAAAATGTATATTATCATAAAATAACGATATGAAATTCGTGCATGGACACGGTAAGCTCGAGTATATTATTCTAACGTATAGCTTTTATAAGCGCTAAACGATATTATTTCGACTCCGAGTGTATAGTATTATGTACTAGTACTATATATATAGATAAACTGCAGGGAGTTGGGATAGCGCACGACGAATATTTTGATTTTGAATATTTCTATATTAAGCAGCTTCACCTTGATCACTCGGTATCGGACGCGTTCTTCTGTGCGATCGTTTTGGACGAGTATATATATTATATTGTTGAATTTTAGGTTTATATTGTGTTTTCGAACGGAAATCTGTCGCGGACATCTTAAAAATACCTATATTAACCTGCAGCCACACCGATATCGATCGGAAAGCAGACCATCGCGTAAAACTATCCGAAATGTGCCTGCGTATCGACCATCATACACGTAATTATAATATTATAAGTAAATATCTGATAATGTTATTGTACAACATTGCAAGCGCCTTCCGCGACACGACTGTTTTTTTATATATGTAGTGACGATTATCTGATACCGACACGTCATCTATATACGACGACGAACAGATGATCCACTGTTTCACGGTTTAAGTTAAAAATTCAAACATAAAATTATAATACATTGCGACAGAGGCGTTACACTTTATTTTATTTTAAGATCCGTATATTGCGTATGGTATTAGAATAATAGTATAAATAATAATATGATCTATATAATATAGTAAAATAACGCACTCAACGTAGCTATTAAGACTCGGATAATAGTAATAATATATATACTAATGTAACATCATAACATAATGTCGATGACTAGAGATAAATCTGAGATTTTATAATGATATATACATAATATATAGTAGTATTTTCGTAAATAAAACGAAGGTATAAATGCAAACAAAATCTCATTATATGGCGGGATATATATATGGCTGATAAATCTAATATTTTTTATATTACAATTTCTCGTCGCGTAAAAAAAAACCCCGATTACAATATAGAATAGACGCGGTGAAGAATAAAAATTTAAAAAAAAAATTGTTTAACACGATAAAATAATAATAATTAATAATTCAATAAAAAAACGTGTTGTTGGAGATTCTCATCAGAGCCTCGTCACCTCGGGCGGCGGCGGCTGCTGATGTTGTGCCGCGTATCTCCGGCAGTCCGTCTGACTGGCCTTGTCGTTATTCCTGACGTAACCCGCGAAGTAACCGCCGGCCGCCAACGAAGAGGACGACGAACAAGCGTCCAAGTACTCGCAGCTGGCCGACGACTCGATGGCCGCGATCGGGTACTGCGGCGGTAGCGTGAGCAGCGTCTCCGTGGACTTGGTCGGGTGACGGATCCGGCCGCCGGCGTTGTGGCGATGGTGATGGTGGCCGTTGTTGTTGGAACGTTGTTGATTGTTGTTTTGATGGCCGTGTTGCTGCGGGTGTTGGTGGTTGTGATGATGGTGGTGATGGTGACCGCCGTGGTGTTTCTGTCCGCCCTTGACGTTCTTCAGCTGCAGGTATACCATGTGATGCTGTCCAGAACCAGTGCCGCCTCCGCTGGCGCCATTGTTGACGATCTGGTCGCGGTCCAAATACTCGTAACCGAACCCGTAACCACCGAACGCCTTGGTGGTTAGGTTGTCCCACGATTTGACCGGCTTGACGGTACAGTTGTCGCGCCGGTACGTCGATGACGACTGTGACTTGACCGAGTGCTGCCGAGATGCGGCCGACTGCTGACCCGCAACCATCGGGTCGTCGTCCCAGTACAGCGTGTCCGTGCTCAGCGACGTTGTGTACGACGCTGGGCTGTTCTCCGTTAGGCTGTTTTGTGATGGTCGGCTACCGCCTCCCCCGCCGATCGACGTGCTTTGACACATCCTTTCGTCTGACGCGTACCGATCGTTTACCAGATTGGTGTAACCATGGTTACCGCCGGTACCGGTAACGTACTGCAGCGATGGATTGTGTTCGTCGGACGCTTCATTCCTGGTCGAGTTGCGCCGTTTATCGTGTCCCTTCCGGCAATACGAACCCTCCGATTTGCAGTCTGCGAACATACACAACACACAACGCCAATTGCTCCGATTAAAAACGTGTCGAACATGACAATATATAACAACAACAATAATAGTAACAGCAACGATATAATGACTTTGTATTATAAATGTGTACACTTATATACTGCAGAGCGATTCATCAAGCGAGCTCACCCTCCCTTTCTTTTTTTCAATGATACAGTTTTTCCAAATCTGATTTTGTAATTCTCAAATATAATACATTTTCAAATTTTTGATATTTTTCATTATTTTAGCTGACTACTAGAGAGTCTTTTGAAGATACAAACTTCGGTAGTTTGGTTATTAAACGAAACCCCCCATTTTATATAACAAATTATAGAATTCGAAAATATAAAGTTTTCAAGTATATATTTAAACAATTGCAAAAACCAGAATTTAAATGAATTTTATAAAAGAAAAAATTGGGGGAGGGGTCAGCTGTTCTTAGTGAATCTCCAGTATATAATGTATGTTATACATTATGATAGATATTACATACAAGATGGTACATTTATATAAGTGTCTATACATTTAAAAAAAAAAAAAAATGTTTTTTCGTGCTTAATTTATTGTCATTGCAGTTCAGCATTTGAAATTATATACATTCATAATTTATAGTCTCTCAATCAGAATATTTTATATTATTTAAATTTAAGCGAACAGAGTAGACTGTTGAATGCAGGCATATCTGCACAGGAGTAGTTCTCCGCAAAACATTGATCCATCCCTTCACTCATCCACACTTAAAATACTTATTATAAACTTTAATGTTTTGAATTTGATTATTTTCTGTACCGAAGTACTTCAAAAAATATTTTGCTACGGAAGAACAGAATATGAAATTAAAATATGCCATTAAAAAAATAAAAATAATAGGAACGATGAGAAAATCACTGAAATTGGTGAACTTCTGTTGTATAGTAGGTATAGGTACACTATTGAATTAATTTTTATCCAATGGTTGTAACGTTTAATTCCTAGGTACGTACATCGATTAGTTAGGTACATCGTACATGCAAAAATATTTTAAGTTCAATTTATAATAAAATAATGTAAACGAATCGTGTTTGATGTCAATGAACCATATAATATAAACAAAATGCGAACACCGTGTTTTAGATTGTTGACTAGAGGTGACCAATACTTGCATACCGAAGTGATTTGGCTGTACAAGCTAGAATCTGAATAAGCGCAAAAATAAATGTTTAAAAATACCCACCACGCGTGTCTGGCACCTGAATACAATTTTTTTGCCCTTTACGAGTTACGTGCAAATTAAAAATGCAAATGCATATTACAATTTATGCCCAAGTTTCGTGCGACAAAGTGCAATTTTATATACTCATATAGGCAATATTCCTATAGCTGAAGACGATTTTGGAGTTATTATATTGCTATTTAAATACGGGCTGCACATCATCATTATTTGTTATCAGTTAACTCCGACACATTTCGACGATATAAGGTATCCATATTATATACAAAGATATTATTATAGTAGTTACTAGCTTACTAGTCTGTGGCATGGCCAGGGGACTGAGAGGGATGCGAAAAATTCAAAAACATTTACGGTGTTCTGTGAATGTATTACGTATACGTTACCATATTAGGTATGTGTTAAAATTGTAATTTGTGCGAAGGTTACGGCAAAAGTATAAAACGTTAACCACTGTTGTGGTATCAGCATCATACAAGACTTATGAGGGATCATAATAGAATCAAACATTCTTTTTGTAATAAATTATCAGCCACCAAAAGCAAAATCCTGGCTACGCCACTGCAGTTAGTGTATCACATAAACCGTAAATTCTACTGACATGCAAGACATGGCTAAAAAATAATAATAAATAAACTTATAAATCCATGCGTTTAATATCTATTATTAAACATAATAATATATAATAATTTGTCTTAAACGGATAAAATAATATATTTCTCACACAAATAAGTGTTCCTATACAACGTGTTTATACAAATGACAACACTTGTACACGCGTAAAAGACATAAAAAAGGTAATATCATTTATATAATTATAAAATACATAAATGAAAAAAAAAAAAAACAATAAAAATATAAACGCGTAGTATCAAAGTAGTATATATTAGGTCGGTAATATCGAGCACCCGAGTTACTACATGATAGAATAGCATTAAAGGGACAGGGTCGGCAACATTAATGTTTAATGATAAATTATAATATAATTTTATGTATTTTTGCAACGACGATTCGATAATAAATTCTGTTTTTAACTGGAAAGGTGCAAAAAAAAAAACGTTAAAAAGTAATGTAAGTACCTACTATAGTTGTTCGTGTATAATACAATATATGTATATATTAATACTGTTATAACGATTGGAACATTGTAAGGAACGTGCGTGCAACAATGTCCAGAAACATAAAAAAAATTACCCCTGCAGTCTTAGCCACCACTATTAATTACTTATATCACCCGGTGCTTGAATTAGGAAAAAATCAGAATTCTGATCTCCCCTAAGGGGGATGTAAAAGTGTAAGTCAAATTTCGTGCTCGAATATTAAAAAAAAAAATTATTTATTATAGGATATAAACATGACAATAAGAGAAAGCAAACATTTTTTGTTTAGAAGAAGAAGAAGTTCCCTTCAATTTGAGCATTGTCAATAATATAGTTATGAATGTATTTAAAAATAATAACAACTAAAACTCAAAAACAAAAATATGAACAATTATTCACCGGTGTATGCGTATACATATACGTATATACAAACCTATCATGCATACAATATCATGATGTATATATAACATAATATTTATGTATATGCGTTTGGAGTAAAATTTTAAGAAAAGAAAAAAATATGTATATTAAAAAAGTATTTATAGGTAGGTATATAATATGTTATGGAAAAAAGACAACGACGAATACTATGCAATAACATTATTATCTTTATAGTATAATAGGCGTATAATAGACGTGCAGCTTTGCGAGTAAGTGAGGTACGGGTGGGCAGAGGACGCGTGTGTGGTATATTATACTTAAGGTATATACTATCTAGTATCTATGTACTATATACTAGATATACTAAAACATTACTACATAACATACACTGTCTACGATACTGCTAACTATAAAGTCATAACAAAATCAATAACAACAAGATAGTATATATATGATGCGTATTATACATTATTATGTATACGATTTCAAGATTTCAAGTGCGTGTGCGAAGACCAAAACCACAACAACAACCACTAAGTCGGCATCCACCGAACAACAGCGACAAGCAACTCGGCCAACATCGAGGTCGTCGGGACCGCTGGAACAGCAGTCGTAGCTTGCCTGGGCTTTTGTCGCGACCGCCACGCGCTGACGATGACTTGCGCCTGCGTCGATGTCTCCTGGTGGGCACGCACCGCGATCCCGGGCAGCAGGCCGCTCCACCGTCCGCCGCAAGATCGTACGCCTCCATGCTGCCTCCATCGTCGTCGTCGTAGTCGTTGTTGTCGTCGTCGTCGTCGTCGTCGGCGTCGTGTCCTCCGCCGCCATCGTTCCTCCGCCGACCGGATGCGCCGCCACCGGTGCGTATGCAACCCCATCGCGGACAGTTATCGCCTACACCGGAAAGCATACAGGAAACAACAAACAAACAAAAACGGAAAAGAAGAAGAAGAAGAAGAATATGTAAAAGAAGTACAGATGAAATAGAAGAAGTAGAGAATTAAAAATAAATACGCCACCACCTATCGTGTTATATTTAAGTATACATACGAGATGTGATAGAGTGTAAAGTGTAAGTGTAAAGGTGCAAAGCGGCTTCAAAGCAATTCATATAGGTATAAATAACGCCACGTGTTACGCATTTACGCGGCCGCGACCGCAGCAGGACTTGTGCAACTCGAAAACAAATAAATAGAGACAAGAAAATATTCAATACAATATACATACTTTCAAAGTTATTTTTCAGTTGACGCGAGCGAGTTATTATTTTAGGACGTTTCGGGTAAATTACATACTGTATATATATATTATATAAATAGGTATGATTTTATATGTCACCTACTATTTATGTTTTTCGAGTTGTGCAAGTTCTACTATAATTAAATTACCTATACATACAAACGTATAATTATTGTTATTATATTATTGGCACGCATAGACGCAATCCAGGTTGTTTGTTGGGAATCAGGAAGTAAGGGGATAACAGGGAGATATTATTAGATTCACCGACCCCTATAATTTGTTTCAAGTATATATACTTATATGGTTGGAAGTTGAAATATAATATTCTGTGTTAAAATTGTCTATAAATCAACAGCTTATTAAAAACAATGCTCTTATCAAATCGAGCCCGTGAACGTAGTACGTATAATTTATAATATATATATATTATATTATGTAATTTGTAGGTACCTAAGTAAAATCTTTCCACGGTAGTTTTATTCCGACGACGTAAATTAATTGGGATTTAAAAATTATATAGATATGAGCATTATTGTTTTTTATATTATACGGACGAGTATGTGCATATTATCGTAATACCAGATATCCAATATTTACCTTGTGATGAAGACCGCTGCGATGCTCTGTTGGTGAAGTTGTGCTGTTTGCAATGCGGCTGCTGTTGCTGCGAACGATTTGGCACGTCCGACGATGTGCTGCACCGCCGGCTGACTTCCACCACGTAATGTGATCGTCTTCTCTGCTGAACCAGTTGATCCGGTGGCGCCCAGTTTTCCTGTTGGTCGCAGCTTTTGCTGCTGTTAATTGAACGATTGCTGAAAATTCAAAATACACGGTATGTTAATGTATATACATATCAGTATATATACGTTGATGATTGATGCCTATGGCCTATGGGTTAATGTACATAAGTACATTGATGATCATATATTATATTCTAGGGTAAAACGAGAAGAAAAAAGAACCGTGTAAAGAAAACAGTTAACGAATGTGTTGGCGCTGAATATTGATATTATTGTGGCGAATGGCGATTATAAATTATATAATATTATGTCGTCGGCCACAATATTATTAATCTTCATCATTATTCATTATTCTTTGCTCATCTGTTCCAGAACACCATGAGTATAAAAATTGGAAAAAAAGGTTTTTCTCTCAAAAAAATTTAAGGTTGGTAAAAATTATAATTCGTCAACAAAAATTATTATTGTTATTTTTAGCCCATTTTCTAAAAACGAAAAATTCTAGTGACACCACCATGACGTAGGTAATATGTGTTACTATTTATATATGTACCAATTACATAAATATTATAAATACTATAATTATTAGGACTTCACTCGTAATTTATCTCATATAAATACTTACAGAAATCATAATGTATAGTTGAATTTTCCATATGTTAAAAATATTTATTATGATATTATAATACGTCATTCATGCAGCCAGTATAAGCTATATAGTCACTATACAATGAGCTGATAGACTCGATAGAGTGGCTAGAACATTATTAATTGCCTTTATGACTACAAGACAAGTATATTTTATATTTTGTACGGTAAAATAATAAGTCAACTGTGAAAAATAAAGCCCAAAGCGAAAAGATATTAATTTACTTCGCAATGAAAAGGAAAATAAACACTCTCCTTCATCGACAATGACAGGGAGAAACTATATTCTCATGCCATCCTGATAAACGCCGCCAATTTAAGGGCTCTGTTACAATAGTGGTCTGTTTAGTGTTGTGTTCGATAATCTAAATTAATATTCGCCCCGCAGATAAAAACTACACGCTCGATTATCGATGGCTTGATCCCAATTAACAGACCCGCATGTATCACATGCCTTGTTTGGGTTGAATCGAAGCTACAGGAGCATTTATATCCATCTAGTAGGTATTTCGTTTTTATTTACATTATTACAGAATATCATAATGTTAATAATTATATAGAACAAAGTATAGTTGAACGTTTACACAAAAAGCGTCCAACGGGACCATATACGATTTTTCATCGTTACGATGAGTTAAAACCTCACCGACATCGATACTACTATACTGTAGCAGTGTAGCTATCTACTTATACTTAATATTTTACATAATGATTAAGAAAATCAGGACTAAATTATTAAAATAATTGTCGGTACAAATGAGTACCTAGTGATACTTTATTATTTTATATTATTACATTTTACTTTTCAGAGCAAGGTTGGCTATTTTTTTTATTAAAGCACACCTGTATGATTGAGTACCTATATGTAATTATTATGAAATAAACCAAATTTAACGACTACCTATATAGAAATATATGACGCAAACCGTTATAATAATTTGAACATACATAATTGTTTTATCGATATCTTTGAAAATGTTAACATTTAAAGTTCACGTAATTACCAAATAAATAACATGATATTGCTTGAATAATTGTAGTAATTAGGTTCGTTCATCATAAACAAATAATGATTATTTCACATTATGAATAACAACTTAACATTAAGATGAGTGAAAGTATAATTAATTTACTTTTATTTTTTTCCTTAAATATTTAATTAGTGTAACAAAGATAAAAATAAATATTACATATTAAATTATAACTGTTAAAGTATACCTACAATTGTATTTGATTATACTATTTGCATTAATATATTTCCATGATTTCTAGTTCATATTATATCATTAAAATTAGCATGATAATAGGCGTGCCAGTAATTAATTAGTAATTACTAATTAGGGTTTTGTTTCTACTTTTGCATAATAAAACTGGTACCAATGTCTAACACAAAGTTAACTATAATTTAAAATTGCAATACTGTAATGGACATAATATATACATATTCTATTACCTGTGCCAACCGACGTAACTTGAATCTCCATTGATTATGGCAGTGGCAGGCTGATGCAAGTAGTAGGAACGTCCGTGCTGATCGATGAAATGGTGTGGTCGATAAGCCAACATAAAATTTTGTTTGGGCACATAAATTGGCTGCACTTTGGCCACGTCTTCAGTCGATAATGTAGGCCTAGACATAGAACTTTCACCTGTAATTAAATCAATGCATGTTGAAACTTGAAAATAACAATATATGAGCTTACCATTATATAATAATTTAACTATTAAGTTTAGGTATTGATAAAATTGATTTGAAAAAAGTTTGAATAATATCATACGCGTATTACCTTATTTATACCGTACTATTAACAATGATAATTTTAAAATGTTGTTGAATATTGTGAAAATATAATTTACCAATTAATGATTAATATGTTTGCAGTATATAATTATAAAACATAATTACGTAAAGTCAAAAATCTGAATTTTGAAGTTAATTATTGCTGAAACCGGTTTATATTCCAAATACGTTTGTATAGATTTTCAAACGTTTTAAATCAAAATTAAGATTAAATAAGTGGGTTACCTACCAATTACTTTATTATAGTTATTTGTAAAATACGTACATTATAATATAACCTATACCTATGCTTTTTTATAATTAAAACTATTTTATTAATTGGTTAATACTAATATTATACAGTATAGTCTCTCGATAATTCAAAATTCAGTGGACTGAGCTAAAAATTCGATTTATATAGAGGTTTTCGATTTATCGAGTGTTCGAATAATCGGGGAAAAATAAACTAATTTGAATTAAAGAGAGGTGAAAAATAACAATATTTTACTACTTCAACTATTGCGAACACTTTTTTTGTCGGCAATCGATAAACACTACCTATACTTTACGGAGCCCATATTCCGACTGACTACGTTTTATTCGATTTCAACAACTTACTATTTACCAGTTGCAGAAGTTTATTTTAGTTAAATGGTATAATTAAAGTCTGGATTATGTAGGTAAAGTACAATAATAGATTTTAATCACCTTGGTTATTAGTTTCATTACGAGTACATCAAATACTAAATAGATTGTACTCGTACATAATCTTTATACACATGAACATACATATAATCGCGTTTAAGGAAATTCAAATAATAGAGGTTCTGGAAAAAAAATTTCGAATTGTAGAGGGTATACTACCGACTGACATTTTGAATTATCGAGGGGTCCGGAATACATGTATATTTTCTTCTAATCATAGATGTTAACTCAGAGGACTAAGCGTTTAGTTCGATTTATGATGGAGTTTTTCGAATTATCGATTAACTACTGTACTACACTTATTAAAATTAATATAAATAAATGTACTTTATAAGTTTATACATTAACTAATATTTATAACTGAGTTATAATTTTTTTTAATATGATTAATTTTATAATATTTTTAGACTTTAAGCAAATAAATAAATTTTATTGACAGAATTTTTAGTAAGCCAACCACTAAAAAATCTGAACAATAAGCTTAATTAATAAGATCCTGTAAGTTCTATAAGTTATGCATAATACCTCTAGTTATTTTCTTAAAACGATAAATTGAATTTATGCATAATAATAAATAATAATGATACACAAATATTAACCCTAATTTTTTATTTCCATGGTTTTTAAACTGCTTATTTCATTAGATATTAAATCATCCCTGAAACGAGTATTTCATCAATCGAGAAAGTATAAGTCTAAGTATACAAACTATGATGAATACGAAAACTATAACAATACAAATTATTATGAAATTATACAAAAATGATTAATTGGTAGGTATAAGTGTTATGGTAATGATTAGTAAAGAAAAATAGGTATTTGAGTGGCATTTTGAATGTAAAATGTGATTACTAAAAATTGTGTGAAAATTCGAAATTATTTTTCACATTACGCGTGGCATGTTAGTATCGGCGAAAACGTCAAATAAACTAAAATTTTTTGCTACGAGTGTGACTGTAGTATCAACTGCTGCAATGTATCACAAAATAAATTATGTGACATTCCGTATTAGTAGGTTATTCACGTTCGAAATCTTGAAACGCAAATAACCTGGAAAAATTAAATTAAATTAAAATATTATTATCTGAAATGCAACAAGTTTGTTTCGTGTGGTTTAATTGTAAAATATCTCAAAAGTAGATTCCTAGCTGTATTCTGTGATCTTTCAACGACTGTATACAAAAATATTTAAGTATTTGTAGCGTTAGTAGAGCAGTAAAGAATTATTATTATCTTAATGTAAATTCATTATTATTTGGTAGGTACATATATAGTATGCCAGTACAGCATTAACATTAAATAGTCATATATGATTGTTAAAAATTACAATATTTACAGACAGGTTGAGATATCACATTATGGTTCCGGTTCGAACCCGAGCTGTGCCTGGGCACACAACCAATTACTCGCTATTACTACTACTCAAATAGCTGTAACCTGCAGTGCGAAACTTTCCCACAAAAATTTTTAAAAATAAAATAAATATTGACTTTTTAAGCTATAATTTTATAATATGACATACTCAATTGTTATTTTTAAGTTAAAATTCTAGCTGACCCATCGTTCAATCGTTTTGTAATAGCTGCGCCTATATTAAAACCCATGCATACCGTACTAATACCATGCCGCTGTTAACAACTATTTCGTTTGACGTTTAATAGATAAAAAGAAACCGTCGCAACAGTAAAGTTGACGAAGCATAAGGAGAACCTACGTAATAACTTATAAATATGATGTGTGTGGTGCGCGTGCACACTACATGCGGAAACTCACGTAGCTTTTTACACGAAATGCAACAATGTTTTCGAATAAACTTAATTGATTAAGTTTTTGTAGTATTTTCAATAAACAATTCAACTTTAAACTTATAGGTTGAAGAAAATCCATGTAAATCGGTTCGGTAGAAATTTAAAATCTTACGTTATAATTGTTATTCACAAGTTTATAATAGAATTTGTATAATTTATTTCTCTACACTCGAAAGTAAAAGCCAAAAACTGATTGAAGGGAATAAAATAAAAACAAAATTCTGTGATATTATAGGTAATATTAGTTATTAGGATAGTGATTTTATGGGAAAAATATCGTAAATAAAGATAAACGTATATTTAAAGTTATTTTAACGTAAATAGGGTACAATTACCGTTTTCAGTCAATATTTTTTGGTTGGCAGCGTCTTTAGAAGAATGACTAGACTTTTTTCTTGCCGGTAAACTGTGCGTTTTCCATTTTCCTTCCATGAGCTCTCTCTCTTTGATTTCGACCTTTTCTAGTTCTTCGACTTTGGCCTGAAGCGTACGCTGAAGTTGTATATATCTCATGTGTAAGTCGACCTATAGAAAATACATTATTTTTTAACTTACCCCATATACACTATAAATATAGTATGTATAGGCACAACGATGAGTTTATATATTGTTCTTATATTCAATTATTCAAATTCTCACCTTTCGCACGCAGTCTTCAAATAGCACCACCATTCTCATTCGTGAATCACAGCTTTTTATAAAGCTTACCAATGCTTTATGGTCAGCTTTTTCCATGTCGACGCCATTTATTGACAATATTACGTCACCTACAACAATCCACAAAATGTCAGTTATTTTGTTTTTTCCACGAATACGAGTATATGAAAAATCAATTAAATAATTTACCTTCTCTCATCCCAGCTCTATATGCCGGTCCATCGTAGTCTACGTGATCCACATACGTTATCATTTCAATCTCCTGCTCTTTTTTATAGTGAATGCCATAACTCTTTAAAAAAATATATATATAAAACCATTTAATGTATAGTAAATTATATATTATCTAGGTATCTACGTCTATTGTTATAATTTATAAGCATATAAGACGCGCTAGTCATAAATAAAAAAATAAAATGTACACTTTGTCGTCAGTTTTATAGACAAAACATGTAAATACTCCATATGTATCAGTTCAATATTTATTATTCAGTATCTATAAAATTCCTAGAATTTAGTGATAACTGAAGAAATATACTAAGCGTGAACTATAGGTTTTTTCACTACAGTTACACTACAAAGTTACTGTCAATCGACAATGACATAGAACAATATGTTATTAAATATAAATTAATAATGGTGAATAGATAGTTATTGAAAAAAAAATCAATTTCGTTTATTCGATAAAAAAAATTATATTTTATATTATAATAGTAGCTATTTAATTTTAAAAATAGTAATGATTAGTGATCACTAGTCAGAAATCCGTACTAAAAAAATGTAAATACAAATAATATTTACTTGAAGCATAAAGCCATAACTTCCATTTTTTTTCTCAACAATTATGGTCCTTCTCCGTCGATCTTCTTCTGGTTTTGTAACAGTTACATGATCACATTTCACTCGGTCGAGTATCTGATTCTAAAACATAAATAATTTATATATTTGATATTTATTTTCCAATGCTATTACATTTATATCAACTAAACAATCATCGAATCCCGCTTTCATTATATAATGTTTGTACTGACGTCCGACATAAGTTTACAATGTTTACACATATATTCAAATTATAATTTAAATGATAATCATTTGCCCAAAAAACAGTTAAATGTCGCATTACGTATTAAGGCGTGTAATTTGATTCACTAACTATTTCCTACTTCCGTGATTTACTAAAATACTCTATTGTGGATGTATACTATTAGAATAATTAAATATTATACACAATCATATAATGTCAATATAGCTAGTCAAAATAATTATCACATATATTTACATGTAAACGTAGGTACCTATATCCGTATTAATAAACTAACAAATATATATATATATAGGTACTAATAAATAACTGAAAAATTCAGACACCTTTATTAAGACGCAAATAGTTTAAAATAATATATCTATAAATCGTGGGTAGTATATCTTTGGATATAATTATTTTTCCACTATAAATCTATTAAATATAAGATATTCATCAAATGCCTATTACGCCGAACAAAGATGAAGAAAAATCTTAATAAATCAGAAAATGGATTCAAAAAATAACAAAAATTAAAAAATTATAAATTTACGTAGTTTATACGAAAAGAATTTTACGTTAATTGCCGCGGGAATATATGATAAACATTTTACAAACTGTTATATGCATTTATATCAACTATTTATTTTCACGTGTTAACGACCCATGACATTTCGATTTGCCAAATTTACCTGAAGAACAACAAGCACATAATATCGTTTAGATAAACTACTTGTTTTTGTACCAATATTGTCTTGCGCAACAAAATATTTAAACACCTATGATTAAAACATACTACGAATATTTTTTGAAGAGTAAAAACGTAAGAGTCTATATTATAATAATTATACAGGTACCTAGGTATCTAAATGTAAAACATCTAGTGAAAGCAATATAGCCATTTTAGGGCGAATGTGGAAACAAAAAAATTGTGAAGTATAGGTACTAAAATACACAAAATTTACCAAAATTTTGGTAAATATCAAAAATCTAGGTTTTACATATATATTTACGATGGTACCAGAAAATTAGTCATTTTCATTTTATTTTTTTTACATTATTCCAATTTGTATATATACCTATATGACTATATAATATATAAGATATAATTTAATAAATCACGCACAAGATTTACCAAATAAATTTAATAAAAAAAAATATTACGTCGTATACACTATACACTCTTCGTATAAGGCTTGCATGTACACAAAATGGTTACTACTAAATATATCATAATATAGCGACTTCTGTACGATGATATCAGATGGAGCAAGGGCTAAACTCGTTTTTCTGTAATAGGAGGCTGGTCTGAAAAGCAGTTGCCTCTGGCAATAATACATAGAGGCGTAGAGAGGAGGTATGCGTTATGTCATAATTATCGTAACTATTTATATGAGTACAATTCTATTTAACTTTACACACATAAGAATATTACTTAATAATAAATAATAATACAATAGGTACCCTCCTGAAAAGTGGGCAGATTCTAGTGAGAGATAGATAGATAGTGTTAAAACACTATACTATGGTGTTTATTCTATCGCCACTGTAGTATATTACTCCGTAAAAACTCATATTATACCTACTATATTTTAATACGTACAAAAATATCAGATAGCAAATACGGCGTTGTATAAAATTTTACTCCACTAACTACTACAATGAATAAATAAAACACAACCGAATTTGTTCGATGTTCGATAAGAGCCAAAGTTACAGTGAATATTTTATAAGAATTTATAACTTAATAATGAACGACATATTTTTTTTTTATTTTAAAACTTAATCTATAAGTTATGTACATTCCAATTGAAGATAATAATTTATCATATTTCCAATGTATACTACTGTACCCACGTCATTTGTATTCTGAGTGTAAACAGAAAAATGTATGTTTAAATTTATCTATTTAGTATTTAAAAAAATGCCCTTGTCACATAATAACAATAAAATTCTAATCGGTAATAACGAATAATGATTTATGTGAATAAATGCGTAAATAAGTTATTGGTTTATAGCAAACTAGGCTCAATATACATTCATCAGTATTACCAACAACAGTTTTACATTTGAACAAACACCTGTAAAAAACTAGTAAAATAATAATGAAGTGAAAATATTTATTACTCTGAAACAATGGTAAATGAGGTATATTTTTATAGGAATCAACAAATTTAACAATTATCAATTATAAAAAATAAATAAAACTTAATATATTGATACTAAAAACCTAACTTTACGAAATACTAAACAAAAATAATATATGATCGATTGCAATTGTTATTAAATAAAACTTGCAATCTATAGCAAATATCATCCAGTTCATCACCTAACCTAATCGCCAATCTCTAAACAAAAGTATAATTAACACTTAGATTTAGTAACCACACAATTAATATCTAGTTAATTATTTCGTTTTAAGCCCAATGGCCTATGTTTCCGAGGATATACATATGTACAGTTAAAAAAAAAAAATAAATAAACATCTACTTGTTTGAAATAAATAAATAATTTTGTAAAGCTATAACATACAATGATATAATATATCAAACATGATGATGAGCTATTGATTTAGGTAATAATCGAATGAGGAAAATAATACAATTTTAAATTTCATTTCTAGACACAATATGTTGCACGTGAATTAAATATTAATTAGTTAGAAAATGCATTAACGTATAGAATTTTGAATAAAAATGTGGATACATTTGACGGTGGCACGTGCATTTTGTGAAATTGAAAGTTTAAAATTAGTATTCTAAAAGCAAAAGCACTTAATTTCAAATTTCAAATGAATAAACTTTATTAATAAATAATAATTATGTTATATTATGATAGTCGCGTTAGTACAAAATCAAAACTATAAGTATATGAATCATTTTAATGAACAAGCATTCAATTTGTTACAAATAAATTATGCTTGCGTTCAGGCATTGAAAATTAGAAAAATATGCTTAAAACTTTAAAATATACAAACACCACCAGTTTAAAATATTATAAAAATAAATAATCTAATTAATTTTAAAAAAATAATAATAATAATATTACAGGAAAGTTGAGTAATTGAGGAATCATAAAGTACAGTGGGAAATTAATATCTTGTAACGTGCTTAATTTTTTAAAGAATTTAACTAAATTTTTTTTATTATTTATTGTTGGTTTACGTTTCTAAAGTAATAAACAAACTGTTATGAAAATCGGTGTCGCAAAATATTCAGTAAAAAAAAAGTTATATCCAGCCCAAAAACATTTCTATGTTGAAAAAAATAAATTAAAAATATTTTATTGTATTAGGTATCCGATTTTATTATTTTATTTATTTTATAATGCTATTAGTAGGTACTGTATGTTATGTTTGTCATGATGTGTTCACTGTTCAGCAATACAAATACAAAATTATAATAATATGACGTAATATTATTCATAAACAATCGTTATTGACAATAACAATCTAAAAGTAATTTTTTTTTTTGAAAATAAGTCAAATTATTATAGTAATTTCTAATAAATCATAAATAAAAATATAATTCTATTCACACATATAAAAGGAATCTAAAAAGGTAACACAGAAAATTCAGACCAAACTTGATAACTTTAACTATTGATTTAGTAAAATAAATACTTTTACTAAGTAATAATAATAAAAAAAAAAAATACGTGGGAATATATTGAATAATAAAATATACAGTGCTGTTAATTTTTTATAATAAGTTTTTAATGACATATATATTTAATATTTTTATCATTATGGACATCTAAATACAAGTTACACCATAACAATAATTATTACATTAAAACTAGTCATTGAAAATAATAATGTTGTTAGCGAAAGTAAATTCAAATATTTTATGAAATAATCGAATACATGATTATAGACATAATATTCCCACGCATTTAACACAACGGTGTTTCACATGTTACTATGTAAGTAATCACTTTTGGGCTTATAGTTATAACAGGAAAAAGAATTATGACACCAAACTGGACTCTCCAAATACGTAGGAACACATAGTTTTCTCTCATCGTCCATTGCAGCGTTTGTAGCAAAACACTATAATATTAATTATGGACCAATGAATAAAATAACCCAAATTATGATAATGCATCTAAATATTAAACATAAATTAATATATTTTAAAATAAACTTTTGAAAATCCTAACGGCTAACCTCTATAACTCCGTTTAAGGTAAGCTGAGTGTTTGGAGGATTTCAAGAATCTTTCACTTTTAAAAATAATAATTGGCACAACAAACGAGAACTGAAAATAGCCAGTATGATTACATATCAATACGCTGTGAAATTAATGATAAAAATACAAATCCAAATTTTATTACAATATTTCAATAATTAATTTTAGAAAAGATATAGGTCGGTATTATATTAATATTATATTATAATCATTATTATTTTTAGGACCTAAATACTGAATATTATGTTAACTATATGTAATTATTAAAATTTAAAAATACATAATATATATATATATATATATATATATATACATACATATATATATTATGTGAATATTTGATATAAACCCTACTTTAAATCATATACCCATAAATGCAATGCTATTAAAACATATTTGCATTTATACAATGTTAAATTTGTGAAATATTTAAAATTGTAACTATAAATTAAAGAGGCGTTTATAAGTTTTGTAATTTTATCGAAAAGCAAAATTATAAGTTTTTAAATCATTCTTTTACTGAAACAGAAACTACTTTAAACTTTTATAGACAAAATGAACAATTTTCATGCTCCATCCTCATTTTTTCCTTTAGTTATGATTTTTGAAATTTTTAAATATACCCAGACCATTTTTTTAAGGTTTAGGGTAGGAAGTACTAGTACTTAAGGAATGTCTTGTGGTGACTCAAACTTCTTTTTTTAAATGAGGACCCTCATACCCCTTATTCGAATGCAATATTTATTTATAAGGATTATAGGTTATGATAATGGGTTTTAAAAAAATAGAGGGTATATACTTTATAGTGATTTGAAAATATTGGTGATTAATATTAATAGTTTATAAAAATGGCCTAAGTATAATAAATATACTAAATCCAATAATACATCTGTTTTATACTTTTGTAAAACCGCTTTTATAAGGACTATTATTCTTAGGATAAACATTTAAATAACTGAAACTACTCGTCCAAGTTTTGGGTACATAAAAAATTCCAAAAAATAAATATTCAATAAAAAATTTATAGTAAAAAGGAAGGTTCTCATTTGAAAAACAGAAGTTTGTGTTGCAGAAGGGCACTCCTTAAGTGGTACAAAAAATTTAAAAAATTTGAGAATGTGGTCTTTAAGTGTACATTTAAAGATTCCAAAAATTAAGTTTTGAATAACTGCTTCATTAAAGAACAAAAAGGGTTGTTATAGGTGAATCACATAAAAAGTTTAAACCTAGTGTAAATTTGGATACAATTGTTTTGTTTATAATAAATGTAGATACGAAGCATAAGATCATTATACACAAGCACGCACTAAATGGCGTTAATGCCGTTATTAGCTACTTTTAAATTCTATTATTATTTATAATTTATTTGAATTTCACCTTCGATACGGCCTTCGCCGGGATATACATAATACATATATAATACCCAGTATTATACACACATATAACATAAAATATACTTATATGTTATATATACTTATAATAATATAATGGTTGTCATGAAAAACGGGCTTATTATTCGTTAGATTTAAATTATAATTCATAACGACAACTCAGTGTTACTTCCCCTCCAATTCAGAAATTACTCTACAATATACAATGCTTTTATTTGAGACAGTTTGCTCTGATTGACCTCGTACAGTATTTAACTCATTCAGGTTTTAATATTTGAGACGAGACAAAATTGAATTATACAAAACACGTCTTATTTTATATCGTATAAAATCCAGTACATTTTAAGGTTTATGCTATTGAAAGTCAAACTATTTCTATTCAGTATGTTGATTAAGCTTAAGGCTTAAAAATATATATTCACTTATTCTATGATTCAATAGTTCAATGGAGCATTTAAAATACCTAGCAATTAAATAGATGTACCATGTACAAAGTCTTCCTAAATATATAAATATAATGTTTAGTTTTTAATAAAACAAAATATTAATAAAGTTATTACCATCAAATGTCACATATAATACTATGTTATAATATATTATATCGAAAAACTGAAATAGACTAAGTATAGTTTCTGGTTTTTTACATCTTACATTGAACCGAAATGTTTTTGAATTGAATTCCTACGTGCTCCTCAAAAATGACCTACTGAATAAATCACGTTGTAAACAAAATAACATAATCATTTCCAAACATTTTCATCATATCATAACCTAAGCATCGAAAGATTCAACAATTGTATGCTAATTATCTATAGGATTTTAGTTACTTTACACTTTAATTTAATTCAATGATAACCAATTTTTTATCAGTGAAATAATATTATGCATATTGCATATATTTGGAGTTTTATTCCAAACATAAATTTATTATTAATATGCTGCGTAATACGTAAATACTAGGTAAGCTTAAATGTATGATTAAATTATCAACGATCAATGATCAATATCAATTATCAACCAATAATCAACATACTTATTACATATTTATTTACATGCAATTCAATTGCAGCAATTGTTATTAATATACATTAAATAAGGTTCAATTAATAAAATCAAATTTTAGTTGTTCAAAAACTGTAATTTTGTTTGTACAAGAAAACAAAACAAATTAATAAATAATTATTAGTTCAATCAAAAGGCAAAGAAATAACTAATAAGTACCTCTGATATTATAGATAAAACTTGTGTCACAACATATTTTGTATAATGTACAATATACGCATATATATGCACTTATGACTTATATACGGTTTATAAATAATGACAGCAGCAAAAATAATTAGTTCATAGTATAATTATTATTCAACAAACTATGTTTTCGTTAATTTTAGATGATTTCCTATTAATCAATAAAAAGTACAAGACTATAGGTTATTTTGAAAAATAACAAAGAAATTACGTGAAATAATAATGGACATTTTATGGCCTCGACAGCAGTAGGGTGACGTTAAAAAAACATGCGCACTAGACCATGCGTGAGAAAATTCTCAACAATTATAATATTATATAAACCAAAGAATGATCGTCAACTAATCGCTACGGGCGGTCGACGGGTAAATCGCCTATAATAATAATATTATAATACACTAGACTCTAGTGACTAGAGAACACGACGTATAAATGTGTAATTCACGTCCTATATATTTAAACGAAGACACACGCATCCTCTCGGTGCGTGCATGTGTGTTTAGCAAACAATATAAAACGGTTCACAACTACAACAGTCTACATAAGGAAAACAATGATTACGGATCGTCGGACGTGGTCGGTGAAATAATCACTTATGAATTATTCTGATACCTATTGTGTACTACGATTTACGTTCATATTATATTATATATCCGAGTGCGTACATACAATATTATATTATTAAGTATAGGTACCTATATAATATTAATAGTTAGTTCCGACATATCACATAATATGGTGAAAACAAATACAACCGGACACTGTTTCTAATAATACCTAATAATAATATTATATTATATACATATGTATATATATACTGACAGACACAAAATTCTACTTCACTTTCCCTCCGAATGTCAATGTAAATAAATAAGTAGGTAGGTAGGTAGGTGTAATTCTATAATATATATATATAAGCAATAATAACTGTACATAATTGGTTAGTATTTGATAATCTCCAGAAACCACTGAATCAATTGGCACCAAATTTAACACTCTTGTTCCTTGAAACTCTTAGCTTGTGCCAGGATGACTAATGCAGGAATTTCGTTTTAGATCATAAAAATTGAAAAAAAATTGTTTGTGCACAAGGTTGCTAATGGTTACAAAAAGAAAAGAGACCCTATACCTATACAATTTCCATATACAGAGTGTTACAGAAAAAACTGACGCGTCTGCAATAACTTTTGATATAATTAATATTTTAGATTCTGAGCGGAGCGATGAATGTATTGATTTTACCATGATGTGTGTTTTTATTTATTTATTTTTTTGTGTCTGTCATCACGTTTTGGGGCAGTAAAAATGCTTCGATTTTTGACTTCAGTACCTCGTTCGATCAGAAAGTGAATCTAGTTGGTACTTTGGGGGGTCAAAAGTAAAAGATTCTTAATACTTTTCTAAATAATCGAGAAAAACAAACTAAAAATTAAGGGAAAAACGGGAAATTTTACGCATACTCATTTTTCGACAAAATTGATTTTGGTTTTTGATGTAACTTTAAAACGAATGACCATAGATACATGAAATTTTCACAGAATATTTATATAAGTATATTCTATCCACCGTGCAATTTTCAAAAAATTTCGACTTAAGTTGAACAATTCATAGGCATATGAAATTTTCGATCATTATTAGCTTTTTTTAAATTAATATTGATAAAAATTTATTTGTTAAGCAGAAAAGCTTGAAAATTTAATACAAGGCTTTTAACGTATTGTTATAATAGCAGTTGAAAAATAAAATAAATTCATAGTCACCATTTTTTTTTTATAAGCATTCAAAGTTTGAATTTTGACAAAATACGTAAAAATCACGAAAATTCACAAATTATATTAAGCTAGAAATTCATAAAAAATTTTATTTTTAAATCTAAGATTTCAAAATTTAATACAAGATTCCTTACGAGTTTTTCAATCTTTATCACAAATAAAAATTTCACCGGAAATTCAAATTAAATTTTTATGAGCATTTGAAATTTAAATTTTTACAACATTGTATTTTCACTTTTAGCGATTTCCTTATTTTGGTGTAACTCTAAAACAAATGACCGCAGATACTTGAAATTTTCACTGAATGTTTATATAGGCATTTTATATATTTCATAAAATTTTCAAAATATTTAGATTTGTTTTGAGCTGTTTACTGACATTTTAATTTTTCAACTTTTTAGTTTTTTTTTCTATAAATATCGATAAAAAATTATTTGTTCGGTAGAAAAGCTTGAAAATTTAATGCAAGGCTTCTAACAACTTGTAACAATAGCAGTTAAAAAATATTAAAAATACGTAGGCACGATTTTTTTTTATAAGCATTTAAAGTTAAAATTTTGACTAAATACGTAAAAATTACGGCAATGTTCAAATTATCTTAGATAGAAATTCATAAAAGTTTTTCTTTTTAATTCTAAGATTTGAAAATTTAATACAAGGCTACTAACATAATTTTACAATAGTAGTTGCAAAATAAAAGAAATATTTAGTCACAATTTTTTTTATAAGCATTCAAAGTTTGAGTTTTGACAACATATTATGTAAAAATCATGAAAATTCGTAAATTATTTTATGCTAGAAATTCATAAAAAAATTTCCTTTTATATCTAAGATTTGAAAATTTAATACATGGCTCCTATCATATTTTTACAATAGCAATTGAAAAATAAAAGAAATGCGTAGTCACAATTTTTTTTTACAAGCATTCAAAGTTTGAATTTTGACAACATATGTAAAAATCACGAAAATCACGAAAATTCGCAAATTATTTCAAACTAGAAATTCATAAAAAATTTTCTTTTTAAATCTAAGATTTGAACATTTTTAATAATCTATAATATATCCTAGATAGATAAACCGACTTCGCTCAGAATCGTTTTTCGTGTACAATGATATAATATCATTGGATTCAAATTTAATTCCACCCATTACAGTAACCCACTTGTAACCTACTGTACAGCAGAGCGACATCCACGACTTACCCGCCTTTTTTTAAAATCGTTTTCTTTTGTACAATTTATAAACAAATTGCACTACATAAATTATATCATAATAATATTTCTTGAGACTGAAAATAATAATTTAAAAATTTATTTCAATTTATTTTTAAAATTTCCAAATATCCAATTTGTAAATCTGATTATAAGAAAAATTTTGATACTAAAAACATTTATCTAAGCCAAGTAGTTTATACTTTTGAACTTTTTAAATATCAATATGTTTTTGGAGTAAATTAATTTAAAGCATAATAACTTTTTTCAAAATACTATTTTGAGTTTCCTGACATGACACAATATTTCTTAAATTATTTATTATTCATATAATTTCCTTCTCTAACCAGCATCTTTTTTTTGTCAGATATTTTTGTTAAACCCTGTTATAAATTAATGTATGTTTGTATCTTATAGGTATACTCGAAAAAAACTAGATTGATTTTTAATTAAATTTCAGAGTTTGTTGGAAATATCAGTAAGTTGTAGAGTGTAGTTTAAACTACATTCAAAAATAAACCAAATGCCTACATTAAATTTACCATAGGCGGTTGCTTATCTCGGTAGAATTGGTTTACAAAACCAAATATAATTACATACTGACGCTGATTTGTTCGTAAACTGATGTATATATACTAAAACCAAAATACTATATTTTATGTTTGCTAATTTACCCCCGGCGAAGTGGGGATATACAACTATTATCTGAATACTTTATGCTGCATTTGTTATAGGTTGCATAAGACTAATTGTCATTGTATTAATTTTTTTTAATAACGACAATATTTCAACGTTCGATTGAAATAATATATACTATTGTATATGGGTTGTAGGTACAACGTACACATATTCAGTAAGTATTAGATATAGTACAACACAAATGTATAATAACATAAATGTTTTGCAGATATCATACCTCTTTTTGCCAGTAACATAAATACGTCAGTTTTAATACTCAGACAATATCGTACTATATAGATCGTTTCGAACAAGGTTAACCAATAGGATTTATTCATACATCAGCAATTAACTATAATACTAGTAGGTTATTATAGTTACTAGCGGAGATAATAATATAACATAATGAAACTTAATGTAATGAAAACAATTATTACTTAAGACAAAAAACGTTTGTACCAAAATGTGTGTTACAAAAGTTTATCCAATAGTTTGTCCGTAAATCTTCTTCAAGTTCGTATATCCCGACTGATAGTTGCCTTGCGTCCCGTAAAAAAGGTATACACGAATTACGTCCCACTATATTGGGTAGGAACTAGAATTTTTATTTCATTTTCAGGGGTTCTCCAAGATAAATTGATTATAAGGGAGCCTGGCCTCTAATATGATGTTTAAAGAATAATATAAATTGCGATAATGGATGAACTTTATTATCGATTCCTGATTGATAAGCAATAATAAACAAGTTCGTCCATCGTCATTGTGAATAATAAAACACGACTTCTATTCTAATAACTGCAAGGTTAGATTTTTTAAAAAGCTTATCTAGTAATAAATATAAACCTAATGAATGAAAATTTTACTAACAACATTATAATTATTATTTATTTATTTATTTATGAATTTATGATTATAAGACAGACTATATTTATTTTGATTAGTTCAAAGTGATTTAACGTTTGTTTACTTTGTTATTGCATTTGATAAACATACATTCTTTTATTCATTTGTTAAATTAAGTTAAAAGACAATAATATTTATTAAAATTTGACTTTATAGAAGAAGAAGTAAGTAGAATTGTTGAAGAACATTTGCTTGAAAAATCGATTATATTTTATAATTTTAAATTCAATTAAAAAGAAAAAACAAACAATTTTACAATATTTTATAACGTTAATTATTGTTATTATTAAGTAAATTGAGCGGCCGAAAAATTAATTTTACCTATCCCATTAACCTCTCTTCCACCATATCGAAAATCCTAATATATGGCATAAAACTCCAGTCATTTGTATAGGTTTACTACTTACATCGTAAATACTATATCGAAAAAAAAATGTTATACTTTGACAATATTTATATAATAAATAACGTGATAATCCCCACAGTCGATATAATATATTGTTAAATACTATTTACATGCGCACGCAGGTTATCCGCCTGAATGGTTTGAAATGCGTATATAAAAAAATCTAGAAAACCATATGAGCAAACTTATTGTATTTGTAAGTCATAAGTGGTAAGTGTATACAGTGTTTATTTGTCTTAGACTACGTCTTGAGAGGCGATTGCAGATGTAACGTATGTTCACTAAATGTTATATGGCTGCAGTATGTTAAAAAATATCCGAAGTGTCCATTACGAGCGTTTTTGCGGTTTGGTGAAAACTTTCTTCGAAAACAAAAAAAAACATAACGACTAACGAGTATACACGCCGCTTTCAACACCATTCCGGATTTCAACAAATACTGTACTACAATAACTTATAACTATATACATTACAAATAAATATACATATATGAAATATTAATATTAATATCATATCGTTACCAACTCAGTACACGATTATAATAATAATTATTATTATTATTATTGAATACTACTATTAACAGACAAATACTGAAACGGGTCAAGCTGCGGCGGGTGACTACAACGCGCCTAATAAGAGATAACGTCCGCAGTTTGTGCTCGTATTAATATATTTCAAATTTTATTATGATATATTATATTAGAACTTGGACGACGTAGAACGAGATGGATTGCGATTGTTTAAATTGTTAGGTAACTTAATAATCGTATTTTATGATGACGGCAGTAATACCTGGATTAATGTTATGAATGTTTAGCGGTTCCGCTGAACGTTTTGGTGTGGCGCCAATATAATAACACAATCTAAATTTAAACGTCCCTGCGCGTTGCGGAAATCGTATCGTTAAAATTTATAATACCGTTGTTATTATACCATAATATTACACTCGATCCCTTATTTCGGTTCAAAAGACGAATCACTTTAATTATATAATATAATGGCATTTATTCTATATGGTAATATCATACATAATTTACGCTACTGAAGTACCTACATGGCTACATCATATGCTTATTGTTGTCTTATTAAATTGTATATTTGTATATTGTATGTATTATAAATGTGCAAATATAGACGACAGCAGTGTCACACTCGCCACGGTCAGCCACCGCGGAAGAGAAAGTGTTACATTTCAATTTCTACGACGTTTATAAATACACCTGCATATTGTTATTATGCAAAATTACCCCGTGATAACGGCACAGCTGCGGTTTATAACAAACCGTTGCCGTGGTAACGATATATTGCAATTATAAATTATAATTTTATTGTTATTGCCGTTATTGGTAAATGCTATAATGCGCCAAATCGAACAGTTTTTCAATTAATCGTTAATTGAACCGTTTTTGTACGAATATTACTCGAAAACAATTGGAAATTTAAAAATTTCAACATGAGCTTTGCTTTATAAACGCAGATACGGCTTATTACATCGATTACCCAAATTAACTAACCAATACGCTGCAATGACCGTCGATATCAATGATAATATATATAAATTGAGCAACGTCATAATATACTCGTAATATTATAGAGGGTAATTCTTTAGCATGCTTACACACATTTTTGTGTAAATAAAACATTTAAGGAGTATTCTGTGACGATATATTATTTTCAAATGAGTACCTGCATGTTTTAATGCAAATTGTGAATCAGATGATTTTTCTGAAAATTATGACGTGTTCTCAAATTTTGAACGAAAAGTATTAAAGTTATCTGCTTTAAATATTAAGGATCAAGGATCATCGTTCATTGAATACTTTGTAAATGGGTATACGACCTCAATAATTAAAAATGAGTACCTATACAATATAAAATATTTATTAATAATGATAGTAATAAGTATAGGTACTCGGACAATTTTTTAATATTACAAACCTCTTATTAAATTAATATATTACCCAATAATTTTCAAAACGTAATTAAATAATATTATACTTTTAATAATTAATTATTCTAAGTATTTAAAGAAGAATAACTCGAGAATTGTTCGTTCAAATTGCAATTACAATACGCCAACATTTCAGAAAAATAATTTAATTCACAAATTGTATTAAAAGTGTAGGTTCTCATTTGAAAACTAAAATTGGTATCACTATAGAATACTCCATTATTAAATTAATAAATAGTATTTTTATTAGGAATGTTGTACAAATAATATTATCAATTATTTTTAAATCCAAATATTAAAAAAATTATACCTGGTTAAAATAAATATCAACATTATTGTAGTAACACAAGTAACATTAAAAAATATTGTTAAAAACAATTATGTATAGGCTTTAAATGTGTGTATACTGACTGTTAATTTCTATGTTAACTGACTACGTCTGTTTTTTATCAAAAAATAAAAATATAAACTATTTTTTTATTGCTCGTATATTCTAATATTCTATGATTATATCAACAATAGAAGTCTGAAAATTAGATTATGCTAATATATATATATATTTTTTTTATTATTATCAAAAATTCATAAAATAATATTCATAAACAAAATTATAGAAGATTATAAAATACGGGAAATACGGAAAATACATCTACGTAATGCATTTTTAAAACGAAAAATAGGTTACTCAATTTTACGTTGTAATTAAGAGATAAACAAAAACAACCCAAAAATAATATTATGTATTTCTTATTAAAATATCTTAAAATTATTTAACTGTTATGCATCGTTTCATATTTGTAATAATATATGAAAAGTATGTTTTATATATTAAGTGTATATATAAATAATAGTATAATATTACACATCATAAAGTTTCTTTCACAATAATTCGAGCATATAAAAGTAATGAATACACATTTCTTGTGTCCTTGACCAAATCGCATTTTTCCACTACATTTTAAACATTTTAGTATTTTATATAATGGTACCTCGAATAGTACGTATATGTAAACAAAATTGAAGGTTAAAATCTTACTAAAAAAATACGCTTCTCAAATGTTCGTCTCAGTCTTTAAATAAAGAGTATATATGTACATATGACATATTATATTATTCATTACAAGGTGATTTATCGCTTTAAGCTGATAGTTATAACTTATGGACCACACTACTGCAGTATAACGATAATACTCACGGGGTCTTTCATTTTTAGTCAACTCAGAATATGGTGTTAAATATTTGTTAAGTAATATAGGTGAAGGAAATATATATTTAAATGTTTTATGTTAAATTAAAGTTACTTCATCAGATATTAATAATATTGGTGATACTGAGATTGTAATAAATATACCAATAGTTAATTATTAATTATTAAACAATAGATTGAAGTGATAATATCTATGAATGAATGTTAAATGTATGTTTTGATCAATATAATATTATTAAATTTACAATGATCAAATAAATGTGAATTTTGATTTTCAACACATTTTAATATTAATTTATTAAACATGATTTAGAAAGCTAAAACTATATTAACATTTAAAGAACTTGTTTTAACATGGGTTAATAATAATTATTATAACATTTAAAAATTCAGTTTTTTCTTCTTTTAATAATGTTTTAATTTAAATCGGGTAGTAAGATGTTGCTGACATTCTTCTCGAATCGAAATTCCCGAACAATCTTTTTCCTGAATAGAATATTATTTCAAAAAAAAAAAAAATAAATAAATATTTGTATTAATAAAAAATAGTATAATTCATTAATACTAAATAAAACAATATTTTATAGTTTTATACCACTATAACCACAAACGATCTAATGATCTATATATGTCACTGTAGGTTGCATCTTTGTAATCTATCAATATTCCTTTTCGCTGTACTCTGAATTTTCACTCCCGTTCACATTGCTATTTATTTTTATTTAAGAAAAATGTGTTCCACTTAACAAGTTTGAGTGTTGAATTTGGTCCATGATTTTAAAAAGTAAAATAAAATATATAATTACATACCAACATTAAGCCTTAAAATTACAAGGGAAAAGGTATATTAAAATGTTGAAGAATTACATGATACAAAATATAATAACCATACCATACTTACAAAACTCAAATTAAAACGATAGTATAATATTTTGATAATTATTTTATACAAAAAATGGGAAAATATAATATGTATTATTTTTAATTATTTTGTTCTTTCAGTTGCCAAATTGAAATTCAATTTTTAAAAAATCTGAAGATAATTAAAATTTTTAAAGTCTAAAATTAGTATAATATTGTAAACTTTTGAACTCTACGGTGAATATAAAAAATCTGATTTTGTTTAGTTTTCTGTAGATATACATTAATACATTGATATATTATGATAACTGTCAAGTTTTATATTCATGTGTATAATACCTATAAGAAATTAGATTATTTTTACAATGATAAAAACAGGCTGAGTAAAAATATATTTTTTTTACGGCAGTAGTAAAACACAATATATATAATAATTATAGGTAATGAATTATTTATTACCTATAGTATATAAATTCCGTGTAGAAAATTTGGTTATATTTTTTAAATAATTGATTTTTTTTTTATAGTCTATTCTTGTGAAATAAGCAGACAAATGTTGTTTGGGTATTGATATCAAGTGTGATGTAAACCGATGAGGAACGCGATTATCTTCCTTCCACTTCTTTTCATAACAAGAGCATATTTCTCTCTAATTATTCCAATATTGGAAGAAGTTTTTCGGAATAGAAAAAATCGTTAAAACATATACCAAACATAATTATAATGTTCAACATTTCAAAAAAAATATTATTTAGGAAAAATACTGGTAACCGTTGTAAGGTACAATTAATTTTGCCAATAATCTGAGTCATTTATTCAAAAATTATAGTATATAACTTTGTAGTTAGCGCCTATATCAGACTAAAAAATAATTATCGTTGGACAAAAAAAAAATAATTAAAAACAATCACAGATTCTCAGCATTAGTATATCAAAGTATATATATATAATTATATTATATATATTTGGTATGGAAAAGTAAAAGTGATCTACTAAACGTCGCTGTTTTTTCTAGGAAACACTTTTTAGGCCAGGCAAAATACTTAATTAAAAATTTATCACATCCACGACGAAGCTTATTAAGATGTCCACTATTCTTAAGATTTGTCAAATTATTTTAGGTAAATATGATATTTTCGGTTGATTATTAAAATTACGAATTACAAATTGCCTCCCATAGTCCAATCTTATCCTCAAATTGCCACCCATGAGGCCATGAATCTTTTTTATAAAAGTTTCTCAAATTGCATTCTGTTTCAAAAATTTCATTCACTTGAATTGCCTCCTATTTTAAGTATAGTGACCTTTGAATCACCTCCGTCGATTAATTACATTTTCATATTAATCAATTTCTAGTTACAAACACCAATTATTTTTTTTAAAGTAAAAGCGCTCCTAAATATATAGGTACGGCAGTTAATCCAGACGAATACATCAAGTCCCACATTACAATAAGGGAAAAATTGAATAATAATTCAATGTCGGTTGATTTAATGCCAATTTAAATTTATAAATAATTATAAATATTTTAATTAATAAAATAGACCCATGGAAATTATTTTTAACATAACGGAAATCGATATAATAATCGATAGTATATGTATAACTATCAATATATTAATTAATATATTAATTTTATTTACTATTAATTAATATATTAATAGTCTAGATATGTGATATAGAAGGTAATTAGAGAGTGCCCATTAAAACACTGATTTCTCACTCATTCGAAAACATCTCACCCTTGAATAATGGTAGGTACTATTAACGGGGTATGTAAATACTAAATAGATTAATCCAAATCCCCTCGAATTACACTTCTCAATTCTCATTTTATCAGAAAATATTCTATACCTCATATTAAGTTTTTTTCAAATATACTCCGCTACTAGAGTATTTCTAAAGAGTAAAGAACAATTTCCATTACCTAGTGTTCACATCTACCAAAACAAACTTCTTTCCTTATAAGCCATCGCTTCTGTTTTCTTCTCACTCCCTATTTACAACCACAGTAAATTAGCAATTTAAGTAATAAGTGCATTTTTCATCAAACCATTTGTGACATAATGTAACCAATGATGGGACTCAGAAAAAATGTCTAACATAAATTTTAGATGTAGGTATTCAACATTATAATATATCCAAATCTCTTAAATTATAACCTAAGTTCCTTTCTATATTATATCAAATCACTCTATACGCAATGATCTTATCATCGCTCCAGTTATGATTTAGCTAAACAGTATTACAAAACAATTGAAATTTAATTGTTGTATCAATCACACCGATTTATAGTTATATAAAACAAATATAGAATAATTAATTAGCCATCAAATGAGTCAGTAAAACTTTATTTGACCTATTTTAAAATAATACAACATGAAGTAACACAGCTTCTCACGCAATGAGTATCGGTGTATTGCAATAGACTGACGTGAGATAACTTTTTAAGTATAGTTACTGATAGTATTGCAGGTAATTATTTTAATTCACCGAATTCTATTTTCCACGTATAAAAAAATTTGTGAACTCATACGTGTGTAGTAGATTTCGTACATCGTCATTAAGTAGGTCACAAAAACGTCTATGCTAAAATTAAATTCAATGATAGGTAAATCATTATACATGAAATAAGTAATGTCAAATATAAACGACGGTTATAAAAAAAAATATGTTATTACTAAAGGTAAACGAGACCTAACGAGACACAAAAAAGAAACACATAATTGCAGTAAAACCAATACTACGCATCAAAATTAAAAATGTACGATTAGATATTGTTAATTTTAAAGTAAGCTATGAAGAGTAAACTTAAAATATTTATAAATATGCCCAAGTCATTAGATAATTATTTATATATTAATAATGATAGATCCCATGGTCATATATATCAAACAATTAATAGATACTTTAATAAGATTAATAAAATAACAATTAATAAACTGATTTTTTTTATCATATAAAATAAACACTAAACAGTATTGCAGCCAGCGGTTAACACTAATAATTGAAAAGTTTTCATTTTTACTTTAAGTAAATTAAAAATGTATTCATATTTAAACATGCATTAGTTAGATTTATCTTTGTAATATTTATTTAGAAATCATTTTTGATCGTTTGAATATTTCCGTCAAAAAAAAGTTTCTTATATTGCCAAAATTACGACAAACATAGTTGAGAAACAATTGGAGAGAAAAAACAATAATAATAAATTGTCAATTACACAGCATTTAACACTATAAGATATAAGAAAACAATCAAGTACGATAGTGAGAAAAAATTCACCAAGTCCTTGGCATATTGTTAATTGCTTCGTCAATTGTATGCTAGAGTGTTAGAGACGATCGTCAGTAAGTGAAAGCACATACGAAACACAAATAAATACATAATATGGGTGTGTCATTTTGCCAATTAACTAAAAGAACTTAATTTTCCCACAAACAGAACCGAAAATAAACAAATCTTGGTTTCTCAGTAGTCACTACTCACTTTACTTATATAGTAGCTCTCTATTTTTTATGTTATGATATTTTATTGTACAAACATTACCTGACCTACGGTTTAACCAGATTTAATTAAATACCATATGAATCCATTTTATTAATTGTCAGATGAATTTATATATTCTGTTCATTTTAAATACTTCATAAATACAACTTAAATCCAAAAAGGTCACATCATCGGATAATTGACATAAAAACATTATATTGTTTAATATTATATTATAAATTTTTTTTTTTTTTTTATATGGAGCCATAAATGTGCGTTATGCATATATCCAAGTGTTTTGCTTTAGTAACAAGTTGCAAATACAGACTGAAAACAGAAAACAGGAAAAGGGCAAGTGTTTGCTGATACAACTAGGCAATGAATATTCCAGTACTTACACGAATTTATTATAATCTATGAAATATATAACAAATTTATAAATTAACCATAAATAAAAAAAAGCTTTAATATATACTATTTGCCTTACATATCTGTATTGGGAATTGAGATAGGGATAATAAATACACTCACTTTAGACATATAGCAATTTTTAAATAATTATACTCCAAACACCTAAATTAAAATGTTTGTGAACCCATCTTGTACTTACTTTTGACTTTGTTACAAGATGATTCTTTTAACAGTAAAACTCAATATTTAAAAAATTATTGACGTTTCTAAAAATATATTTTTTACATAATTTGAAGTTAATACAAAACAACATTTTTACTCTTTTCTACTGTCATCTCTTTTTAATTATAACATAGGTATATTTTTAAATGTTTAAAAACATTATTAGTATGTATTCTGAAGAATATTATTGATCTAAGAATTTTTTTATTTTATTTATTAAGATTAAAGTATCTGAGCATATTACATGCTATTACAAGTCAGTTTACAAATAACAAATAATAATAACAACCTAATTTTGATCCACAAAATAAAAAAATCTATCAGGTGAGTAACCGATCTGCTATACATTGTCAAGTGTACCTACCTAGTCGTTGATTAGGTCAATGTAATCGATATGTTAAGAGGATGTGATACTCACATATGTTGTCTCCGTCTTACAAGAATGCGTAACATAGTAATTTTATGCTCAGCGAAACACGTGTAGCTCTATTAGTTTAAAATTTAGAGTGAATTGACCTCTAATAAAATGTAAAGGTAAGATTATTATCTAGACAACCTCATAGGCTTTTTATCATATTTTAATTTTAAAGCAAGTTAGGAGTATTTTAAGGTGTAAAAACTATTTAAAATTTTAAAATACTCATCAAATACTATCGTTTTAAAATTAAAATATAAATTGTTATTATCTATTATAACTAATAAAAATTGCTATGTTACGCACTTGTAAGACAGGGCCACAGAATAACACATGCAGGTATCACGTTCAGTGGCGCCGAAGTCCTAAAAATCTAGTAGGGCGAAAAATATTTCAAGAGACCCAACATCTATCAGAAAAAATGGCATACCGTGTAGAGGAAAATGGTCAATATAAAGCGGCCCTATCATAAATTTTCCAAATATGTCGGGCCATGGCCCGACCTTAACATAGTGTTCGGTGCCACTGATCACGTTCTCTGAATAATTTAATAATGGTGTATAATTCTACACAACGAAAACCATTTGGAGCAAAGGCAATATAACTCTTATGGTAATCAACTAACTAAGATTATTAAACAATTATTTTAATAATATTAAAATTTTTATAAATAATCGTATTTTTTACTGTTTTTCCCGATTATATTAAAAGATAAAAAAATACGTTTAATCCTCCAAGTTACAAACCAGATTCAATTTATTACTGGAAACCTCCTTTAAAGTTGATAGTTGGATCACTTGTTTTACTAGAAAAAGTGTCTACGAGCACAAAAAAAAAATTTAACTAATACATTACACTCCTAGTTACAGGCTATGATATTAGCTCCGCTCAGAATCTAAAATCAAAATTCGAACGAATAGTTAATTAATTATAAATTGTAATACAAAAACATATTTAATCCTTTATGTAATAATATGGGTAACTGATGAGTTAACCGTAGTGGTAGCCTGCCACTGAGGCACCGTGTACACAATGCAAAATTTTAGTCTATTGCTCAGCTAATAACAACTTTGATACATTTAACTAATAAACTACTCGTTTAAAATTTGATTTTTACACATAAAAATTATTAAAATCAAATTCTTTTTCAGAATATTATGATTATAACATGATATTATGTTGTTATTTAAAAAAGTAAAAACTTAATAATTATAGCAATAAAAATAGCAAAAATATAATTTTTTTTCAAAATGTGCTGTTTTATATAATAACTTCAAATTATATACATAAATAAAAACATTTTCAAAGACTTATACTTTTTGAGACAATATTAATTATTTTATATTTACTGTAAAAGAATTATTCAAAACACTAATAATAATATAACAAACTAAACAATTTCTATTACCTACGCCGTAAAAACTTATACATCTAAAATACATTAGAATATTAGATACACCGAAGTTTCATGAAATAAAATACTTTGAATTTTGTAAAAACATGTATTTTATACCTTTATATATATAAAGTAAAACACTCGGTAAAATTAGCCGTAATTAGGAGGATAGTGGTTCTCCTCTTATACAGATAAAACCTCGGATATAAGTCAGACTAAGTCCTTGTTGGTAGGATTTTCTTAATAGAACATTAAGGAGAACTTATTATTTTGTTAAACAGGTACCTCAACTTTGAATAAATGTCTCATGGTAAACCTCAATAATTGAGTCAAAGAATATAGTTGTTCCAAAGAAACGTATAATTTATTTTTGGTCTAAGAAAAACATAAATTGTAACATTGTAAGAATAAATCACATAATGTCATGGATTATAATCTATAATGCATATTATATATCAAGTAATTAACTTCAAATTGATTATAACCATTAACAGATATGCAGTGTTAAAAGAATGTCTCTGATTATCAAAAAAAATTTTAAAAAATAGCACATTGTATGGTTACTCCGGGTTACTATGACAAATGTGTTTATTTTACAGTATTTATTTTAAATGAACTCACGTCTGTTAAACGTCATTACATAACAATTGGTAATTAAATTACTCATTGTAATATAAGCCTAACATTGCCTAACACTACCTTTTTTTACCCATAAATAACTATCCAATGACAAAATTGTGCTTTAAAAATTATTTAAAATGTACCTAGTATGCTTATAATATGTTTATATTATTTATAAACTTGTAAGGCCAACAAAGCTCAAGTTTAAAATTAATTTTTATAAGATTTTTATTTGCACTAGACGAGGCACTATAAAACTATAAAAATAATCAAATATAATTAATTAAAAATCAAAGATATACATGTTGTTTTAAAAATTTTTTTTAAGTGCACATCTTGTAAATTATTGTTTCCATAATTATTACTCATTTACAACTAGGAATTGTCAACCTACCTATCTAATATTAGAAAAATAAAAATACTTAAAGCTTAAGATAAAAATAATATAAAATTATTATCTTGTTAAAATATTTGAAAAATACGTTTTCCAAATTATTGATTGTGCTTATAAAGTATAATGTAATAAAATAAAATATAAAATATAATAATAGGTATAAATAAAATAGGTTTACTTTAATTTCGACTAGTTTTTAAATTGAATGATATTTATTTAAGCTATTAGAGTAAACTTTTATTATTTTGCAGTAAATGGAAGATAATACTTTTTATTGTGGCATACTAAATGCATTGATTAAATATACTGTATATATATATATATATTGTATATTTAATCAATGCTATATGTATAATTTGAGATGTGCATATTGGTATTATGCAATATTATTATTGACGTCTAAAATAACGTAAATTTGTAATAGTATCTCAATAGTAAACCAAAACAATGAGTCATACACACTACACAGGGTGCATACTATTATGCACGCTATTATGTGAAATGACTAGCTGAACACCCCTTTGTTAATCTCAAACTCTATATGACTGCATGTCGGCATCTGGCAGCACTCTATATAGTTTATCACTACAAGAAGGATAAAACCTTATTTCAAAATGAACATTTTTTTTTAGAAAATAGATTTTAATATAGATTTTACAATTGACAACAATATTTTGTAAAAAATAAACAGTAACAAATATGTTAAGACAGTGGAAATTTTTATAGTTCTTGTAAAAACCTATTCGCAATTTTGTCATAAACGATAAATCAATAAAACTTGCATCATTTTTAATTTACAAAATAAATTATGACTAGGAAGTTCAAAGTCACAACACTATTAAAACTAACTTTTTATTTACTGTTAAATGTACCATTATATTGCTCTTATCAGAGAAATAAAAAACCAACATATTATGAAACTGAATGTGTATTATGCTCGGTATTATAATGTATAATGCAAGTTACATATTATTATTTGCATTGTTCATCATAATATAGCTCATAGTTTATATATTTGATTAGTCTCCAGTGTCTCCACATTTAAATAGTCAAACCATATTTCATCAGATACATAATAAAAGTTTTCAATAGTTCAGATATTTTATTTTATTTATAAACTTTCTTTGTTGTTACAAATCAAACAATTTCCAAATGATCCTGACTGTTAATAAATATTTACAATGAAAAACATTAAAAACATTAATTTTAATATGCATATAATAATTATAAAGCCATGTAGGCATTTAGGTATTCAGGTATTTTCAGGTAGAAATCTGAGAACGATGTCAAACGTCAATTCTTCAATACTTGAATAATATAATAGGCATTAGGGTATAAACAACTTAATGTAGCCTATACATAGGTAGGTAAAAACAGCATAATGTTTACGTTTTCGAACATCTGCTTATTATACGAATATACCTACAACCTACAATATTTAATACAATTATACGGTTTGATTATTGATAATTATTAATAGGTATATATTATTACTCTAATCGTTAAAATATTTATATAAGAATCGGAATCGCCAACTGTGGGTCTAAAATACAAAAATATCTAGTTTGCTTCAAAACGTCATATTATGTTCATATGACAGTAGTAATTGATAAGTTATCAACACTTTATCCACACCTAAATATAGACAACTTTGAGGCGAGTCATGCTTATCGACCGTCGTGAGTGCAATACCTAAATAAACAGACTATGTTTTGCAGTTTTCAATGTTTCACGCTCATCGAAAAATCATCGCACACTTTTAACTTTACATATTAAACTATAACTATATTGTCCATTAAACGATTGGTATTAATCGAGGTATTAATGTATTATTAATATCCGTATTAATCACGGAAACTCATTATCATTACATGAAAACCGTTGTTGACGTGCAACGATAATAACACTATAACAGCAATAACTCGCTTACCGGAGTGTCGTATTCGTCCTGCTGATAAATGTCTTCGTTGGAGGACCGTTGTTGTGAAAACGACTGTTTCCTACCCGATTTCCTGTCCGACGACTTTGGCGAACTCATAGCCGGTCGCACATAACCGTCGGTCGTCGTAGGTAGTATGATAATATTAATACGCGAATAAGAATAACAAATGATTCCCGTCGACGTCGAAACGCTATGATATAATATATTGAATAACGAACAGAAAAGTTGTCGTTGATATTTCTATAGATAAAAAAATGTGAATAATTTAAAAACGAAGGTAAAAAATAAACGTAACCGCATCCAATAAAATATGTAAACAATGCGATGAGTGTATAAAATTTTGTGGCGGCCCACGAGTAAAAAATAAACAGTAAATATGCACTGTTCAAAAGGTTTTGAAAATTATTATTGCAGTCTAATGTGTGTATTATAATCAACAGCCGCGGTTTCGACCGGATCGCACTCCATTACCACAAACGTCAATACGGCGCGACGACGACTGACTGCCCACCGTCGCACGAGTGGCGTCTGCGGCAGTGTGGCGCGTGCGTATGATCAGCTGTTCGAGACCGCCGCTGCCACCGCGGGCGTCAGAGGCGATCGTGTCGGTTGCTTCCCGGCGGCCCATCGATTTAATTGGTATTAATAATAATAGTAATAAATACTTGGTACGAAAACAAAAACCGCATCTGGCACAAGCACCACAACTTTTCGAACTCGTTTCGCGAAACCGGAAACGATATCGTACAATATTGTAAGTGTGAACGCGTGTACCACTCGTCAAACGCGTATATTATATGTATTTATTATTCATACGTATTAATATACACACGACTGACTTAAGAACATAATATAATATAATAATACCTATATCACTATTGACTATTATTTATTACAAATCAATAGATTTCATGTTATGTACAAATGAATAACCTAGTGTAAGCCACAAGATGGTGCCGTATGTTGCCATGTGCTTAAAATTATATGGGTAGTTGCCCATTAAAGACGGCTTTTTTGCTGAGCGAAAATTATAATAACCTACAGATATACGGAAATGTAAAAACTATAGATCTGCATATAGTTAAAATTTTTAATATAAAATACAATTACGTAAACAATAATAATTTTAGATATTTGCTTAAAACTTAATCTAAATGACTTCATGTACTATTAAGTAAGTGTCTTGTCGTAATTCGTAAACGCTGATTATTCATTTTTATGACACATAATGTAGTTACCTATAACCTATACACCATAAATATAAAACGAAATATTATATTTTTATAGCTATCTCGAGCTCGACCGAGCATCCTGTAATGCGACTATAGTGTATTAGTGCGAGTGAAATGCGTCACTGCAATGACATGCTATAAAGAGAAATGTCGCACAAACACAATACGTATTAAATATGAAATTCTATGACCTATAGACTATAGGCCAATGCTTAATAAGTTATAGACTATATAATAATAGATATAATATATAATAGAAATATTATATTATTATGATTAACACGTGAACCCAAATGTAGGTACGTGACAAAACGTTCTGATGTACAATGTACGGATGCGCGTGATACGTACATCGTAGTATTCGTACGTCCGTAGGTACACCTATTTTACTTATAGCTCAGCATATACCTCTACTCTCTAGTAACGTACAAACGGAAGATTGGGATGTTTAAACTCCCGGATATTTGTATGCACAAAATTCGGTCCAATACTGGCAATACTGCAGATGGCGCAATGTAAATAAATAAGTTTAGGTGTAGTGTAATAGAAAAATACTAACTAGTATATTATCGTATAAATTTGTATAAAATCTACTATTATTATTGTTATCAAACTTTATTATTCTATAGATATTAAATAGCGTACAGTCATGATGTCTTGCATGATTCCATTTATCGTGGATATACGAATTATCTGTTTCAAAATAACAAAATGAAATAGTATTGTTAAAGGTATTCTCGCTTCGCTCAATATCTAAAATTACTTAGATATAAGTGTATCTGTTATAAATAAAATAAAAATTATGATGTTAAATATAATATTAATTATAAGTGCAGTGACTATTGACCACACATTATTAAATCAATTTAAGAATTGTAATCATGTACGATTAACAATGGTCGATGTTTATGTATAAGGTTATATTTTATTAATGATTTAATTAAATCAATAATTTTTATGAGTTTTGATATTTTGAAGCACCTACTATTATTAAAAATTATTTTAAAATACTAGGAAATCATGTACGTCAAATAACGAACTTAAATTGTATTAAAGTGGGTACCCCGCGTTTTCTATAAATTTTCTGCAGCACTGAAAAAAAGGAAATTTTTTATTATGATCCACTTCGCATAAATATTACTTAATGTCAAGATGAAAACATGCAAGTGGTCTTAGTTTTTGATCTTTAATGAGTTGTAATTAAAATGTTGTTTTAAAAATATATACACTATAACTACATTTTATCTATGAATTATTGAATTACATCACTACTAAACTACTACAATATATTTTAAGCCTTGGTATAATACCTATATAGCCATATATAAGTATATATAGGTATATGTGGCTATTTAAGATTAAATCATGAAATAAAATATTGTATTTTGCGTTAGTCATTTTATACGATATAAATACCACAGATAAACATCACACATTTTAAATATATTAAAATTATACATGCAAGTATACGACCACAGTATTTATTTAATTTTTTATTATTATAACAATTTATCAAAAATTTTCGACCTAAGTTGAACTATTCATAGGCATTTGAAATTTACGATAATTATTAGTTTTTAGATTCTGAACGAAGTGATGAATGTATTGATTTTACAATGATGTGTGTTTTTTTTTTTTTTTGTGTCTGTGTACAGCATAACTAGTCGAAATAATGCTTTGATTTCAAACTTTGGGGGTGGTTTCCGATGTAAAAGTGAATATCCTTTAAACATTTTCTAACAGTTTTCAAAAAAATCGAGAAAAATAAAAAACGGGAATTTTTACGCAAAACCAGTTTTCGACCAAATCGATTTTTTTATATGGTTGTAATTCAAAAACTAATCACTGTAAATACTTGAAATTATCATCAAATGTTTATGTTAGTGTTATCTATATGCAGTTTAATTTTCAAAAATTTTTTACTTTTTTTGAGTTATTTATAGACCACTGAAATTTTCGATTTTTTTAAGAATTTTTTTTTGAAGTGTCGGTAAAAAAATGTTGGACGAACAAAAAAACTTGAAAATTTAATACAAGGTTCCTTATGAGTTGTTCTTATTGTAGCTAAAAAAAATAAAAATCGTTAGTCACAATTTTTTTTTATAAATGTTTATAGTTCAAATTTTTACGAAATTTGTCGAAAACGCGAAAATTTGCAAGTAATTTTGAAATTTAAAAATCATAAAATTTTTTGTGTTTATAACTAAGGATTAAAAATACAATACTAAGTTTTCCATAAGTTTTTCTTCAAATAGCTATAGAGAAAACTCGAAGCGTCGTTATAGGAAAAATTTTAAGTGCGTTTGAATTTTAAATTTTTACGAAATAGCGTAACGATAACGATTTATCCTCAAACGATTTTATACATTTGTTATTATTCAAAAAGTATAAGTCGTAGTTACTTTAAAATTTTACCAGTTATTTAGATTGGCATTTTCTTTACATGATTTAATTTTCAAAATATTTTGACTTTTTTTGAGGTATTTATAGACAACTGAAATTTTCAATTTTTCTGAAATTTTTTTTTTTGTAGTGTCGATAAAATTTTTTTGGCCCTATCAAAATACTTGAAAATTTCATACAAAGTTCCTCATAAGTTATTCTTATAGTGATTAAAAAATTATAAAAATACATAGGCACGATTTATTTTTATTAGCATTTGAAATTAAAATATTGACTTGATACGTAAAAATTATGGAAATTTTCAAATTATCTTAGATAGAAATTAGATCTAAGATTTGAGCCCGTCTGCCTCTCACGTATGTACTAATATTTGATACTGTCAATAAACGATGGCGGCGCCGCGGAAGCAATGCGAAAGCAGATCCCGCGGCGTCGTCGTCGGTTAAAACGGAAAAAAAAAAAAAGATCTAAGATTTGAAAATTTACTACAAGGCTCCTAACATATTGTTACAATAGCATTTGAAAAATAAATGAAATATAATATAGTCACAAATTTTTTTTATAAGCATTTACAGTTCAAATTTTTACTAAATACATAAAAATTACGGCAATATTCAAATTATCTTAGATCGAAATTCATAAAAAAATTTCCTTTTATACCTAAGATTTAAAAATTTAATACAAGGCTCCTAAAATATTTATACAATAGCAGTTGAAAAATAAAAGAAATGTATAGTCACATTGTACAGCAGAGCGATACCCACTTTACCCGCTTTTTTTGTGTTTGAAGAGAAAATTTTACAATTATTTTCTTATTCATGATTCGTCGATTTCTAAAAAAAAAGCACTTTAGAGTTTATCTTATCGAACCTTATAGATTACTATAGAATATTACGTAGGTATTAACTACCTACAGATTGAATTTTATCGTTTTGGCAATATTCAGGTATTAGTTACCTATAATAATAACAATATTATATTATATAACTTATTGGTTATTACAACCGTTATATATATACGTCACTTATCCCCTCAATTCAGTAATACTATACAATATTATATAAATATTATGTTAATTTTGTTAGGAAAAAATATCTGTAAAAATGCATTAGATGCTTTGGATGAGTGTCATCATGATGTTTTTCCAATTCTTCATGAAGTTTTGTGTATTCTATGTTCACTCTCAATCAGTGTTTCTACACTCAGGAGGCAAATATAAAAAAAAACATATTATGTACTGTTAAGTTAATAATATTAACGTATAGCTTGGCTTCTTAACTCTTTGCTTATAATAAGATTTACTATATATTAATATGATAATATTTAATAGTATAATATGCAGATACATTAATTGAATCTAATAGGTTATAGGTACTTCATATGCGATTATTACTTTTTCTTGCTCATGCACTTTGCTTTGCTTATTTAGACTGAAAACATGATTACGCTCCACAATGGGAAATTAACGTCTCATTAGTTTGGCTATTATGTTACATGTGCATAGAGACATTGAGAATGTAATTCACATGTTTGCAAAAATGAAAAACCGGAATAGAAATTTTATATTGTAAATATTTTTTTTTCAATTTTACTTATTGTTTTATTAATAAATATTTTTGTATTATATTCAATACATATTTTATATTTTTATAATTATGTAATACCTACAAATATTGCCTTTTTTATATTTTAAATAAATATTTATATTGAAAAAGAGTGTTGTTATTTATATTTTTGTATTGGTTATAGTTAAATATTTCCAAATAAAATAATGAGGGGGGGGGTTGAACGTCATTATCTCTGTGGATTTGAAATTTCACCCCCTCCCCATCAGAAATAAGATATATCCGCCACTGAATTAGTATGTCTATGTAATTACTAATTTTTTTTATTATTTTATTCCTTGTATTAATAATTATACTACCTACTGGCTACTTATATTGAATTACTTATTAAAAATGTATTAATTGTAAAATATTATTATACTATATTATTGTTATTGTTATTAATTATATATTATATTTTATATTAAATTAGACATTTTCCGGTTTAAATATTGAAATAAATAAATAAAATAATTAGTATAACTAACTAATATAAATTGTTTTAGATATATTTTTAATTTATGCATTTTCTATATAATATATAATATAGTTATACATTTAACCATTTTTTATTCGTTGTTGATTTATTATAATAAATATAAGTACCTAACTTATTAATTGTATTTACTGATTTATATTTTTTAAATATTTTTGACGTCTAATTGTCGTCACGTCCAAACGGCCACGTATATTTGTCCTAGCTCGTAATAATTAAGTTTGGCATTAGGCACTAATTCGCTCTATATAATCCATATGTAAAAAGTACGAATTATTTATTGTAAACTGTACCTAGTAGGTTACATTATACCTAGGTAGTAGGTATACTGACTTAATATCTTTGTAAGCCAGTATCTATATTCTATAGTACTTAAATCATAGACATAATATAGATTTATGCCCAGTGGCGTAGCCAGAATTATAAAATGTAAGAGGAGGGTTAAGTTTAAATTAAACCGAGTGTTTTGTACTTATCGTAGGAATATGACTAATAAAAATAATAGATTTATTAAGGGGGAAGGGGAATGGCAATGGAACTGGGCATTAAACACCCAAAAACCCCTGGCACCGCTACTATACATTAAGGCATGTATAGGCGAGATTAGGCGATGATTTAGTTATGATCTAAGGCGATCATAATAATATTATACAATTATAATGGAGCTATGGCCTTTGAGCCACCGCTCAATATTTTGAGGTAGGTTAGGTAACTACAATATTATGTTACTATGTTAGCTACGAATCGACGAAAAGTGGCCTTTACTGTGCTAGCAACTAGTTGTATATTTATCCAAATACCTTATTAGATCTAAGCCATGGACCACGGTTTAAGATAGACGGTTTCGGGTTTTCAATCTTCAAGCCACGGACTTTATCTAAGCCATTAGCCAGATACATTCAGTAATAAATAATAATACTGATAAGAGTGACATAAGTAATAACTTATCACTGATAAAAAGTGTTAATTTCACAACAGAATATTCTATAATTTCACTAATTTCAAATTTGTCTTTGTCAATTTGTTTGTTTCCTTATTTCTAACTACTTTACATCTATAAAATTATTTTTGTCATAATGTCCTCCAAAAAATATATATATATGGATGTTGAGATAGCTGCAATGTGTGCGATCGCACACGTAGATTTGTCTTACACGTCGAGAACGTGAGGCAGTATCTTAACCACTAATTTTTAAGTATTACAAGGAAAAGTTGATTTCTAAAACTATTGAAGTATTAGGATGAATACCTAAAAAGAGACCTTATATGACACAATAAGATCCGGCTGGTGTCTAATATATAAGGGCACTCTACGAGCAATCAGATACACTATTTTTTGATGACGACTAGTTGACAGTACTCTTACTAAAATAACTGTCTTAAGTTGTAAACGTTACTCTGAGTGTTTAAAAGTGTTAAATACTAACCAAGTTAAATAAATCACGATTAATAATTAAATTTAAAACCTTGAGTTGTTCATTTGATTTGCCTACTTGTCAACCGTGTTCCACAACTGGATCACAACATGGATGTATATTTTGTCTGGAGACGCCAAATAGAACCCCAAGCATCTCTTTAGGTACATTTGTAAGTCTTAAATTTTTTCTAAGATGTTGCATTATTTTATATATCAGATAATTTGTTAAGATGTGTCTACACTAATTATTTCAAACATTTTCTAACTTAATATATATTTTTTACATAATTTGGAGTCATTTCAAAACAACATTAAATCATTCACTTATCTTAAATTTAAATACTTATTGCTGATGAACTGTTTGTCTAAAATTTGATTTTTATAGATTGAAATACTAAGAATAATATTCTGCTTCAGAACATAAAATTGAAAATGTATCATTCACAAATGTAGATTTTAAAAAATATATTACGATAACAATTTTTTTTTCAAGTTTGTTGAAACAAAATTATGTAAAAAAAATGTTTTCAAAAACCTTTGGAACTTTTTGAAATAATAAGTGTAGACACTATAATGGATAGCCTGTTTTATAAATTGTGAATGCTAAAAGACTTCAGATTTTTAAAATTTAATTTTTATTTGTATTGATTTTTTAGGTTTCCCAAAGATAAGTCTGAACAATCGCTGTGGCTTATAGCTTGTGGGTTTACTGAAGAAGATTTTAAGCCTTCTATAAAACTTTGTTCTCTCCATTTCGACAAAGATTGTTTCAAAACTGAGAATATTTTAAAACCAAATTCAGTTCCACAAAGTTTTACAGAAAATCAAAAAAATTGTTTGAATCAACGTATGTTGTTCTTTATTATGATATTTGAGTGAATATTTTAAAGTAAAACTAAAAAATTTAGGTCCTTGAGTATGATGCCTGAGTTACTGACGTACCAAATTTTTGAGCAGACTGCTTCAACATTTATCAGTCAAATGGAAACTTCTGAAATTAATGGTTGGTAATAAAAATATGAATTTATTATATTATGAATAGATTATTGATCTATTATCAAAATTAAAGGTACCTACTTAAGAATATTATCTATGCCATCATATAGACTTTTATTGATATTTAGCTTTAAAGTAACTATAATATATAAAAATTAAAAATATTTATTAACTTGCTTTTAAGCTAAATATCAACAAAAGTATACACGAGATGCCGTAGAATCTAGATAATATTTTACCTTTAAGTTTTATAATAGTTTCAGAAAAATATAAAAGTTAATTATAAAATTGGTTTATTATTTATAAATTTATAATTATATTTTAGCATTCACCGTTAATATTGTTTGATCTTAGGTACTCCTAATCGAACACCGAAGAAATATTTTATACATAATGTAACTACTCCAGATTTTGATATTCTGAGAAAAGCCAATTATAATTTCACCAAAGCTAAGTATCAAATTATTCAACAACAAAAAAAAATTAAATATTTAAATTTAAAAATAAGCAGACTTTCATCTATGGATGAATTAATTATTCAAATGAAACAAAAAATCTTCTAACTGAACAAGTTAATACCATTTTGGTAGGTTTTATTTCAATGAATGAAAGTTACTATATCATGTTTGAGAGACTATTCACTCACTTATAATTTGTTAAATCCTTAATGATTATTTATAAATGTTGTGATAAATATCTATTTGTTGATTATAGTATTAATATATTTTAATACATAATATAATGTTTTTTATTACTATATTTTGTTTAAACTATGTATGATGTAAGTTATTTTTTTGTATGTTATTTATTTCAAAAACTTTTATATATTATTAATTTGTGAATTAATAAACTAAATTATTTTTAATTTACTATAATATACTTATAACTAGGAACAACTTTTATATATTATGCTGTTTTTAAATAAGATTTATGTTAATTTTATATTATATAGCATTAAGAATGCACAACCATGTAAACCTGAACAACCAACATAGTGTCAAAATACAAGGAAAAACTCATATTATTAAAAATCAATAGGTGATACTAAGGGTAACATTTTGATGGCATGCGCAAAATTTTCAGTTTTCTAATATGGCCCTTCAAAAATATTAATTTTTGACCCTTAATCTAAAAGTATAGTTATTATAAATACAATCTATAGCCATGTGAAAGTGATATATAATATTTAAAAATTGATATTTTATTATGTAATATGTACCTTAACAATATTCTGAGAATTTACGTATAGGTATTGTTCTTAGTTTGATGATTTATTCTTCAAATATATTTTACTTATATAATATTGTTAATATTGTTAGCGCTAAATTAACTTATAAATTATAATTCATAAATAAATTATTAGTACAGGTTTGAATATATTGTTATGAATGGTTAAAATTAATATTTTAACAGACTACAGTCAGCAATAGGTACTACAGTTTTGTTTGGGTATAAAGTATTAACTTAACTTCTCATCTAATAGAATTAATGTATGTTCTTCACATCAAAAAATAAGAATTATAATTTGTTTTTATTTTATTTAGCTGAAACTTCAGCATCTAAGGTCATTGTTTTCCTACATTCTTAGCCAATATTTATGGATAAGCTTAGATAATCCTATTTTTAAAATTATATTATATTATTATGTACCATCAATCAGGGTGACTTGATATGATTTTGGCATACTTCATACTTCTTGGTATTCTGAGCATAAAAAAATCGCACTGGGCTGAAAAAATACATATAAAATATGTGTATACGTTTCATAAACAGGATAAGACCTTTCATTTAGTTTTTTAACCAAAATTATACTTAAAAAAATATAAAAAGTATGTGTTACAAGTCACCACAATTTTTGGAGGACTTGTAATACCTATGAAAATTTAATGTAATCTTCAATTCAAGAATGTTAATGTTGACTTGTGACAAAATATTTTTTTTACCTGATTGGCGGTACATTGTAAGAATACTATTGCTAAATTTTCTTGTACATCTGAGGCTCTTTATGGAAGGAAATAAGGTCAATCGATATATATTTGGTTTCATGAATTTTTAGGTATCTATGTCTATATGCTTATTTTGTGCTCGAGTGCTGCTTCAACTGCTTTGACAATTTACTATTACTTATTTTTCATTCAATTTTCATATTATTACTTTCAATTAAATAATGTTAATTTCACATACGAATCACAATATTATATTTACATCAATGATTTACAATTTACAAGTAAATTATGATATTAACTAATACTAAATTGCAAATGCTATTATAACTTATCACTTATAAGTAGAGTTGGGATGTTAATGACCAAAATTTCTTTAACATATGCATATAAAAAAGTCAAAATATGCAATTATATACCATAAAATATCTCTATTTGTCCAACAAAAATATGAAAAAAAAAGGTAAACATTAATTCAAAAAAATTATTTACTCTTTAAACGTGCGTTTAAAATTAGGTACTTTATTACAAAATACACACAGCTATTAAATATGAAATAATACGAATAATTAGTTTCCGACTTTTGTCTATTAAAATTAAATTTTGCAAGTGCTTAGTACTCTAAGTATCACGATTACACTGTGTAATAATAATTTTTCTGATATTTTCAAATTTGAAAAGTTTTCCACGATTTTACAATATGTTTTTACGAATCAAAAACGACTGATCTATGTCTAAAGAGTTGATCGGTACTTAAACTTAACAATGTCATCACTTTAGTTTCCACTGTGTCGCTGGCTTATAAATATCTTATATTCTAATTCTAGGAGTGTGTTACTCATAAACACAATAATATAACTTATAAGCTATGATTTTTTTTTTATTAAAATATAACAAATGATAATAATATGGACAATTTTTAATATAATACTTATAATTTATAATATTCATGTGCTATATAATCTAGAAATAATCAATATATTAAATGAAATGAATTGATATGCTCAAAAATGTCAAATATGCGAAAGAAGTTTACAAATTAACAATCTAGATTTCATAAATCGAATTTATATCATATTCGGGTATATTATTTAAAACGCGAAAAGCCGGAAGCCTGAAAACATGTGCTAAGTCATAAACACCCGAGCTCTAATAAGTATAAACTCTATTAAGTATAAAGTATTAAAGTATTTGGTTTAAGGACGTTTAACTATTACCTATTACCTAATACCTACTATACGCAATGGGCTTGAATATTTTTTTTTGAAGCGGACAAAAACGACATTAAAGTAGACGTTTTGTGTAGTAGATAAAATAGTCAACTTTACATCCGGTAGATGGCGTAGAAACACGTGATCTTTAGAGCAACGAACATTTTCCTTAAGGAAACAATTATTTACCCAATAAAAGTATTTAAAAACTTATGTTCATATTCAAAATATGTGTTAATAACACAAAAAAGTAGTTTATATTTAAATCACAACTTTACTTAAAGCAAATATTCTCTATATTGATTATGCATGTTTTAAAAACTCTCATAATGTTGTGTAGCATGTAAAGTATACTTATACACCCTAGAAACATCATTTGGTTAACTCCGGTTCCCCTTCAAATCGAAAAAATCTTTCGCCTTTTACTAAAGATTTCCGTGGAGGGGAGCACTCAAAGGAGTCTAGAAATATAATTTTTTTAATTGCCTGATTTCGATCGGGCTCATATTGCACCATGAATGTTATAAATAATACAATACGCTAGAGTCCTTACTCCTAACGTATACGTCACTGAACCTAGTTGCTACTGATGCTTGAGTCGCTCTGCATCATCATTTATACTCGCCAATTGAGGTGTGTTAAACTCTTTTTGTTCATACACAAGACCTAACATATACGTCGAAATTTTAGAAATTGTAATACACGATATCCGGCATCCGCGTTTCCGACTTCTACTTGAATCGTGAAAGTGAAATGAAATATACATTTAAATCCGAACTAATGTGTTTCTACTTGTTACATATAAAATTATAAGCGCGGTAATTGTGACAAAGAAAATTCTTCCAAGTACTAACATTACTCAGTACTCAGTACTCACTGACTAATAAAAATTCGAAATATGATTATTATTATTAATAACTGTGAACTCGATCGTGGTGATTTAGATGAAGTAAAATAATATACTACGTACATTGTATGTCTTACCTTCTTTCGTTGAAAACTCGGAGAGTTGTGGGGAAGGCATCCTTCATTCTCCCCCACTCCCACATAGTACAATATATTAAATATATAATACATATTATATTATCGGTTAAATATTTATATATTAATCAATGTTGAATGTATCGTAATAATAATTAAATATAAGATCGTTATGATCAGTGCAGCGTGTTTCAAACCGTATAATTTGAAAGACCAATAATTGGTGAAACTGCTTTATTCACGCCTTATCATCGGACGCTGTCACATGGTATCACGTGATTTTCCGGTTCTTAACTCTTTCGATGTTTTTCAGTATTCTTCAATAATCAATACGTATATTATAGACTTATAGTATACGTATGCATGTCCGTACATTTGTAAATATTTAAAGCAGGATTCACACTCACGGCGTGTGTCATGTCGTGTGTCTCATATCGTATTCTGATTGGCTGTTGTAATCATGTTATCATTTACTAACCATAATCTACCGGGAAACTTCCAGAGATGGGACGAGCTTAACTTGCGACTCGACATACGACGTAGCTTTGAATTCGGATTTACTGTTATAAATATTTTAAATATTATTATAAAAAATATCTCCACCCATTCGCCATGGTAAGTTACTATTCTCCTTTCATTGCTTTTAATCGCAGTGTCTTATAAAAAAAAAATATTCTTTAATTATTTGTAATTTTTGTTTTTGTTTTTATCTTTTTATACAGAAACCTTTAATGTTACAAGGGCACGAGCGTGCCATTACTCAAATTAAATACAACAGAGAAGGTGATCTATTGTTCTCGTCTGCTAAGGACGTAACACCTAATGTTTGGTATTCCTTGAACGGAGAGCGTCTTGGTACGTATATTGGCCATACCGGAGCTGTATGGTGTATTGACGTTGATTGGAAAACCACAAAATTTTTGTCCGGAGCTGCTGACAACACCTTAAGGCTTTGGGATGTTGCTACTGGTAATAATATTGGAATTTTCGTTTAATAGCTTTAAAGTAAATCAGTAATTTTAAAATGTGTTTGCAGGTGTGGAGATTGGTAATATTGGTAGTAATTCAGCTGTACGTACATGCTCGTTCAGTTATTCAGCTGATATCGCCAGCTATTCCACAGATCAGGCTATGAAACAAGATTGTGAAATTTTTATAGTTGATGCTAGAGATAATGAATCTTTTAGTAAGTTTTTACTTTTACCAATTACACATTTAAAATTTGAACCTATTAATTATTACAACTAAATTACAAATTTTAAGTTAATAAATTAGGTAATATCAAGTTGGAAATTTAAAAGAATTACCTGAGTAGTTTAACTAATTCAATTAATATTAATTAATTATAACATTATAAAACAATTAGGTATAAGTTATATTTAGCAATACGTCAAAAAAAATTGATTCAATTTTTAGTTATTTTTTATTTGAATGTGTTCAAAGTTACTCTCCCTATTTGTAGATAATTTAAATATATTGCTTGTACTGCTTGTAATATGGAAACGATTATACTATCTATATTTGGAATTAAAATGTATTTATCAAATTAACATAATATATATTTAATCATTAAACATTATTTTATTATAGAAAGCAGTGCCCCAATATTGAGAATGACGGTGCCAGATTCCAAAGTGACTTCTTTAATTTGGGGTACATTGGACCACACCATCATTACTGGACATGAAAATGGTGCTATTACTCAATGGGATTTAAGAGTATGTTTAATCTAATGGAAATGGATGTTATTATACCGGGTGATTCTTTTATCATTGGACACTCATTATTTCAAAAAGTATCAATGTTTTTGAAAATATTTTTTTACAGAGTTTCATGTTGTTAAAAAAACAACGTTTTTATTAAAAAAATATGTTTTTTAATATTTTTTATCCTTATAATTTTAAAGTTTTTTACTTTTTTGAATGACAACCTAGAGTTTTAATTTCATATTCCAAAGCAGAATATTTTTCTAAGTATTTTGATACGTAAAAATCGAATTTTGGATGAGTAGTTTATGAGTTATAAGTATTTTAAGTTTAGACAAGCAGAGTAGTGGACAAACATTTTGCGGGGTAACCCCGTACCACTCCACTCCACCAATCGAAACTTTAAATACTTATAACTCATAAACTACTCGTCTAAAATTCGATTTTTACGTATCAAAATAATTAGAAAAATATTCTGCTTTGGAATATGATATTAAAACTCTATGTTGTCATTCAAAAAAGTAAAAAACTTAAAAAATTATAAGGATAAAAAATATTTAAAAATATAATTTTTTAATAAAAACGTTGGTTTTTTAACAACTTGAAACTATGTAAAAAAATATTTTGAAAAAAGTAAATACTTTTTTAAATAATGAGTGTTCAATGATAAAAGAATCACCCCGTATACAATATATATATTTTTATATATATCTGACTTAACCCTACAATACTCTCAATAACAAAAGGATTAACAAACACATAGGTATTCCTATGTATTTCGAACTGTATAACTTACTTTTCTTTTATGTACATAGCCATTTTTATTTCTCCCTGATACGATCATAACAAATAATAATCTTAGTTCAAACTCATATTAAATTTCATCTGTATATTATACAATGCTATATGTTAGGAGTCTCCAAACTTTTTTATGCTAAGGCCATGAAAAATATCAAAATCTTTAAATGGGCAAAACTCAGCAAAAGTACATAACTATGCATAATTTTTATTTTATACATATATATATATATATTTATAAATATTTAAAAAAATCCTTCTTGTAATCATAGGCGCAAATTGGTTCAATTTGTTAGGAGGGGGGAAGGGCTTAAGCCCTAACTATTAAAACATTGAATTGTTAATAGTTTGTGGGACACTAATAAATAATAAAGCATACTAAAGCTCCCTTAGCCCTCCTGCGATTTGTGTCTATGCTTGTAATAAATTTAAATTTACTTAGCTACATAATTATGATACAGGTAATAATTAACATACATAGGTTAACCTTATTTTGGATACTACAGATTTTTTTCAGTTATTTACTGTACTCTGAAGGGCCAGTGAAAACTTGTTTGTGGGCTATAGTTTAGTTACCCCTTGCTATAGGCAACAGTGTTGCCTTTCGCAACACCAAGGCATGGATCATGACCGATTTTATGCTTCTGTATCACAGATAATAACATTAATAATGTATATTTATAATTATGTATATGCACTACTGTACCTATATTTTATATGTATATATATTTACTATTGACTTTTTTTTAACAAAAGTAAAATATTATCGATATGTATGTGACTTGAACTAAAATTATACTAAAGCCTATCTACAACATATACCTTTGTATAATGGACACTTCTGTTATTTTATAAATATCTGTTAAAATAGGTTTTTGTGTATTATATAATACAGTCATGTCTCTATAATTTGAATCTCAAGGGGGATATTAATATATTTGACATATTTATTTTTCAAATTTTCATAACTGTATTATAACTTTCAAAGAACAAGAAACAATTTTAAATTTTGTGTTTTTTAAGTTATTAAGACTTGGTTGAGTATAAGCATATTATATTATGTTATATTTATTTTAGACTGGTAAAAGCATAGAAACCGTAAAAGACCATCAAGGATCAATCAACGACATGCAAAAAAATCGACAAGGTACTATGTTTGTTACTGCGTCAAAAGACAAAACCTCAAAGTTATTTGATGTTGATGATTTGTCAGCCCACAAAGTCTATGTAACTGAACGTCCTGTTAACAGTGCTTCACTTTCACCTATATATGATCATGTTAGTTTATATTTTATAAAATTTGTTATGTTTTACATTAAAATTTAACAATGTTGTTTTTTAAGGTGGTATTGGGTGGTGGTCAAGATGCTATGGATGTAACAACAACAGCAGCACAAGCAGGAAAATTTGATGCTAGATTCTTTCATGTTATTTTTGAAGAAGAATTTGCTAGAGTTAAAGGTCATTTCGGTCCAATAAATTCATTAGCATTCCATCCAGATGGTGAAAGTTTCAGTACAGGTGGAGAGGATGGTTTCATTAGGGTACAATCATTCGATCCATCCTACAAAGAATTTAGATTTGATTATTGATAATTTATTTTAGAATTAGTGTCAATAATTTAAAAAAAAAAAAAAAATTAAAATATTTTCCAACATATTTATCAGTTGTTTTACAATTTATTTAGTATTAGTGTAAATTTAATCCAGTATTTAGATTTAAAATTTAGGTGACAATATTAGCAATCTTATGATGGTGCCATGGTAGTTCTTTTTTAATATTTTATTTTGATTATTTTTAAATCTATTTTAATTTACATATTTTTCATGTGTTTAAGTTTACAATATCTAATTAGTATTAATAATGTTGTCAGTTTGTCACCTCTAAATTTGATGATATTATCTATCATCAAACTGAAATTTACCATTCACGATAATGTTAAAATTAATTAAGGTAAATATAATTTTTCTATTTTACGTACATGTAAAACAGATTGTTTGAAATTTCATACTCACAATAATGAACCACGTAGGTATAACTTTTAAATTTGAATGCATTTTTCTCATGAATTATAAATTATTGCAGAATATCTGCTGCGCTCCATTTATTTGATCTATTTTGAAAAATTATGTGTGATACAAATTGAAAGATTTTATAATATTTAAAGATATCTTTTAAAATACCATGTATTTATTTTAATTGTCCTTTGTCATCAACTAATATCATGTTAGTACAAACAAGGAAGTAAGAATCTTTATTTGAGAAAATGTACTTATACACATATATTCTGTATTTATGTTCATATTTATGTAAATATATACTAATAGTATTTATTTATTTTAAACCAAGTTTAAATGTAAGCAATGATTTTCATATATTTTAATGAATTTGCACAAATTTAAGCTAGTCATTGATTTTATAATTTTTTGTTTATTATAAATTTGGTTTCTACAGAATCATGTATCTTTTGTTTATGTTTTTCTTCTTTATCAGATATACTTTCTGTGTATAAATTTGTACAGATTGTGTATTATATTAGTATATTATTATTAAAATAAAAAATATGAAATGAGCAATCTAATTACTATTTTTTTAAATCTACATTGCTGGATAGTAGATAGTGTACGTACAATATTGAAGTCAATACCTATATTTCAAATAAATGTTAAATACAACCATCCGATATTAGTATAGCTTATGTGAAAAATGAACACACCTTATAATAATAATAAAATTAAGGATTTGTTAAATCGTAATTTCTGTAGTTTTATGTATATCTGAATAAGTACCTACAGCAGGGGTCACCAAATGGCAGTCAAATAAGAAAAAACCCGATATTTCACATTCCAGAGTAATTTGTTGTTGTATTGTATCATTTCTGTTCACTGGTTTCTCCAGATTGTAGCAATTCTAGCGATTAATTTTCAGATTTCTAATGTAGCCCTTCAAAAATATTACCTGGTGACCTACTGACCCCTGACATATAGCTTTTAGAATATATTTTGATAGTTTTATATGCAAATAAATCAAAAATAAATAGAATATTGTACATTGCAACATTTATATAAATACTTCTTTATATCTGTGGACATATCTAATAGGTGTTAATTTATTAAACAGATAGTCAGTGACGTAGCCAAGATAATAAAATAGTGAGTGGGATGGTTAAGTACAAATTGAACCAAGTTTTATACAGTTTTTATTTATAAATAATAAATAAGGATAGGGGATATAATGTAAAGTTTGAGTTAAATACTCAAACCCTTCCCTCTGACTAAACTACTATAGAGTGCAAGAAGGTATAATATTATTTTTATTATTATTATTTTCAAAGAAGCTAAGTAACGGGTATAGAATCTTATTCACATAATTATTCCAGCGCGACATGATCGTCATGTATTTTATAGGGTTCATACCAATTGTATAGGCAAATAGATCCGAAAATAGTACCTACCTATTCTGTAATATATAGTATACAGCTATTTATCTAAATAATCTAATTTAAAAAAAAATAATAATACTTGAATACTAAGAGGTCACCACACCAGTATCATCTTTTTTTCTTAAGTATACAGTATACTTAAAAATCTCTTAGTATTTACTTACTTAATTCGTAATTTAAGATTATAAATTAATTCATAATGATTACAATATTATAATATTAAAGTTGTTATCCATTCCTGAGGTATCATAAAAATTAAAAATTTTATTATTTTTCAAGAATACGTCCCAAAATTATCTTTTTTAAATATTTTTAATTTTAAGTAGTTACTAATATTATAAAATCAAAATATTATAAATAAGAAACTGACAAAACATGGACCACATTTTTCTTTATGATTTATTGTAATTATTTGTTTATTTATTTATTTATTTATTACATACTTACCTAATAAATATAATAGTATATTTTGCAAGGGAATCTAATTTTTTTTTTATAAAGGGTCACAGAAATTAATTAAATGCTCTTAGTGGGCCAAAAGCATATACACACATAATTTTTAATTTCATTGAAATCTATGTTTATGAATATTAAAGAAAAAATTGTGCTTATAATATGCTTAAGTATAATTAGTTATTCAATATTATGATATAGGTGATAAATTACACGTACACACGATAACGGACGGTGATGATAATTTTTTTCTAGTCTGAGACCCCTGAGATAGTGAATTTGATAAAAATTTATAAATAAAAAACCTCAATAAATCAAATTTTTTTCATGCCTTCTGAATTTTTTTCAAGTTTTGTTTGAAGTACCTATACGTAGGTGCCATCTAGGTGGGGCATGAGGATGCAACCGGCATCCACGACAATTTTTCTGGGTGGGTGGGGGAAAAAGTATCATTTTGCACCCACACACAGACAATCACAACACTAAAAAATAATTTAATTATTTTATTGTTAACAATTATACTGATATAATGTAATTTTGATAGTAAAAAGTAACCATGGATCATTTCAATATTTTATATCTGATTACTCAATTATTAATTGTACGGACTAAAATCTTAGTCCGTGATTAAATGTTAAAATAATAATAATAATTAAATAATGCAGGAAGCTAATTCGTCACTAGATAACGATATGGTTCAAAATAGATCATATTGTTTATGTCAAAATAAAAAGTTGTTTTTTTAATAATATTTTTACATATTCATGTACATATTTGAAATACAGAGACCTAATTAATAGTTATTTATAAAGATTTTTTTGAACTAAATTTGTTGTAGTAATAGTTATATATTAGGGGGTACTGGGGGGCAACTTCCCTATGGATTTGTGAATGTTATTACCATAAACGTTTGCACCCACATAAGTTTCTACCAAGTGCCGCCTATGTACCTATACATCTAGCAGAATATACAATTCAAAATTATTTTTATACCTCTAGAGATTCGAGTTATTGAGACTAAGGATATTTAAGCCATGTAATTTCTCATTTTTGTTTTTATTTTTTTGTAAGGAAAAGTTTTTGATACATAAACACGAACATTATTTGGGGTGCTTATACCATTTAATCTATTCTGTGCTTATACCCTCTTAGCCCCCTCTATTTGCGCCTATGATTGAGACTCAACTGTACATTATGTATACATGTATAGCCATGTAGGTAGGTACCACGATTAAAGGCAATAAATAGTTATTTTAAATCGCGGTTGGTACAATAGGTAGGCACTGTAAGTCTGCAAACATAATAGAACCGTCGTCGTGTTGAAAATAATATAAAATTGTCAAAAAACAAAAAAATAAAAAAGCAAACAATTATTATAGTAGCACAGTAATTATAATAATATAATAATAATCATATAATATAGATAGGTAATTATAGATATGTACAAGTTTTGTATATTTTCGAAAATGAAATTAATACTTCTCGTTCGGGCGATGCTGCGTTTCTATATATACGCTAGTGCGTCGTGAAGAACACAACTCGTACCTACACTCAAACACGCGCGCACACACACTGTCGGTCGAAGGGGTAGGCAGGTTACCTACTTCGTCGCGCTGCAAGTATAATAATATCATCGTCATATACTCGGTAACCGGTAAGTAGGTATATATTTCATATACGTAGGTATATACTTTTACTATAACACACACGCGGGCACACGAGTAAACGGCTGACTTTACGTCGAGTGCGAGCGTGCAAAATGTACTCGTCTTACATTTCGATATATTATAATATTATCTCGACGCGTTATAATAATAATATTACGATTATTGATTGTGTGCGTGACGGTCGCGGCGGCGACTTAGCAGCGTCTCCCGCCACTGCCGCCACTGACGTTGCTGTCGTCCTCGTCGTTGATGATTATCAATTTGGGCTTGGACTCGACCGCGTGCTGCGCCAACGGCGGCTGGTGGTGGCGGTGATTGTGGTGTTGGTGGTCGTCGCCGGCCGCGTATTGCTGCAGATCGTTGTTGTTGTTGTGCACGCCGCTGGACGACACGATCTCTTCCTGTGACATCTCGGCGCTGCGGTGCTTCTTCTGTATCAGGTTCTCGATATGGAACGCCAGGTTGTGCGAGGACACCGTGTCCGCGGCGGCGACCGCCGCGTGCTGCTTGTCCGCCAACGACTCGGCCGCGGCGGCAACGGCCACGGCGTTCCTGCCGGTCAACTGGAACTCGGGGTACAACGAGAAGTGGTGGTGGTGGTGGTGAGGACTGGCCAGCGGCTGTTGCTGTTGTTGAAGCAGCGACTTGATGTCCTGTTGGTTCTGCGAGAAGAACGTATTTATTTTATTTAAAAAAATACATACATACAAACAAACCATACTCCATAGTGGTGTAAACATTAAACGAGTTATAGATATATTTTTATAAGACGTACAACTTACACCGTGCAAGGTCTTAAACAATTTTAGACGCCTATATACGACTGTAGGTTAGTAGGAGATTTGGATGGAATTTAAAACACATTTTTACATATTCCTACGACTTATCTACAATTTCCCAAGTTATAATATGCTAGGTAAGGGCTATATTGTACTAAAATTAAACTGCATTTTGGAAATGGAAGCCATATAAAATTGAAAATATTGATATTGCGTGATCTCATAATATGGATATATTTTTTGGTTTATGATTTAGATGAAGTATTTTTTGAGTCAATAATCTCCGATTATGTGGGCATTGCATTTTGCGTTATGCATTTTAATGAGAAACAATAAATTAAATGAATAAAGCTTAGTATGCTATTAAATACTTTTCTTCTGAAACAAGGAATCATATATATTTTTTTGGAGTAAATAGCAGTTTTGTTAGGAATTTAATAATTTTTTTAAAATTTTTATTGTTGATTTGCTTTTCTACTTTAAATGGTTATAATTATAAACAAAGCGTTATGAAATCTGTTAGAAAAAAAGTGATACCATTATTTATGCAATCAATAGAAAACTTATAAACAGAAAAAAAAACATTCCATTTTCGTGAGCAGAAACGAAATGCATGCGTGATCAACCTAAATTGAAAAATTTCACACACACACACAACCATGCCCATGTTTGTTTTCAAAAAATTATCTACACAAAAACCAACTTGTATAAAAAGCCAGCAGTTTCTGAAATTTTCCCGAATATATAATATAAAAAGAAACTTACACTATAGATATAATAATATATAGCATATGAAATTAATTACTATAGGTACACGCGTTACACTCTGACACGGAGTTAATGTAATAGCTATATTAATATTCATATTTAGTGAAAACATTTTTAGAAACGGTTAAGTAGTTATACCTTATACAGAGAACATAGATCATCCACTACATGAAATAAATGTTTACCGCTTTATATACCTAATGTTAAATATATACAGATAAAATTGAATGATAATCATATATGTCATATGTGTAGATTTTACGTTGTGATTTTCCACAACGATCGATGAGACTTACCGACTGGTGGTGATTTGGCTGCTGGTACGGTCTGTGCCGGCGCATCCGCCTCCGCCTGTAGTTGCCCCGCTCGAACATGTCGGCCGCGGCCACCGGGTCCAGCGTCCAGTAGCTGCCCTTGCCGCCGCCCATGTTGTCGTCCATGCCGGTTCGGCCTCTCGGGATCTTGATGAAACAGTCGTTCAGGCTCAGGTTGTGCCTGATCGAGTTCTGCCAGCCCTGCCTGTTGCGCCGGTAATACGGGAACTTGTCCGTAATGTAGTTGTATATCTCGCTAAGCGTCATCCGCTGGTTGGGTGTGGACGTGATGGCCATGGCGATGAGCGCTATATACGAGTAAGGCGGTTTCTCGTTGCAACCGACGGCCGCAATGTCCGCAGCGGCTACAGCTGCCGCGGCCGCCGCGTTCTGTTCGGCGGGTTGGTTGAACAGGCTGATCGGCACCTACAACAAACAAATTATTATTATTATTATTGTTATTATTGTTATTATTATTATTGCTGTTGTTATTATTATTATTACTTATGTATTAAATGCTGTAACAATAATTATTATATTTTACCATTGTGTTGGTTGGCAGGGGCTGCTGCAATTCAAAAATATGATTTTAAGACTATATTAGAGGTTAGATTAATTATTTTTTTTTTAAATATATTACAACAGTTAGGGTCATCATAAAAATATACTAGATAATTTATTGCGTGCAGTATACGATAACAGAGACATTTTTTAAATATAATTGTTAGGCACCAGTACAATAAATAATAAGATAATATATTATAGTGTATAATATACAAAACTATAGGATATGATATTCAAATTCTTCTAATTTATTGGTAGAAGATAAATAATTAGATGTAAAAAACATCACCTATAGTATCACATAATTATGTAACGTTTAATTTGTAAAATATACATCATATAATTATTCATATAATACCTACAAACTTTTACGATTACACTCTATAAATAACCTATTTATAGAACAGTCGAAACTGTTAAAAGTTAAGATATATTTTTATCTGTTGTGTATTTGAAATGTGTATCTTGATTTTTGATATAAGATTTCTTATGATGAGACTCTTATAGTGAGTGCATTGCGTCGTAAATTAAATCCTTTTTAAGGATGTTACATAGTTGCCTCGGTCTTCTCAACATTATAAGACGTAGACGTACAGCTCTGCCATTATCAATAGTAAAGAAAATTTGATTACGTCTTTTTGACCATCGACATTTATTTTAAGCGATGACATTGAAAATAAATAGTTGATGATGAATGATTCTAGAAATGTGCAAATGAGATACTATAGGCTAGTAGTAAAATCAAATGAACGATTTAAACTGACAGTTATTAATTTGTATGGCAATATAATGCTTTAAGAACTTTTGGGCTCTAATCATCGCGTACATTTTTCACGTTTAAAATATAATTTAAAATGGGAATAAAAAAGTATAGTATAAAAAATTCGATATCAATTTTTAGATAATTATAGGTTTCATCGTGACAAGACGCATCTTTAAAAAATCTGCAGAATTAATCTGTTTGAAATTATATAGAAGGTGCCGTTGAGTACCTATATAGGCTACTTAAACACTGTAATATACGTACCTTGCTGTAACTTTTGCATTCAATGATAAATCATTGTCAGTCAGTCTATTTTCATATAATGAAACAAGTTTATTATTGAATAATTCTATTAAAAATTCATTTTTCTATATAGGTAATGGATAGGTATAATACCTAATACACAGTAGGTACCTATACCGTAAGTTGAACAACTTTTTGCCGAAAACAAATCATGTGTATATGTTATAATAATAGACAGAAATAATTATAATATTATGTTATTCAATAAAAGTCAAGTATAAACTAATAAACTACAGTTGTATATAATTAAACTGTGTGAATAGGTAATGGTGAAAACAGCTTAAAATAAATCTATGTATTTTGAAAAAAATGTCATTATTCATTATGTATAGTAAAAATAAGGATGTATGTAGTGGAAATTTCTCAAATAATATTTTTTTGTGTCTTAATAAAATAGCTAAGATTATAATTTTTTGTTTAAATAATAACCAATCTCATTGAAATTTGAACTGGAAACGTATACGAAAAATTGTGCATGTGTATTTTTAAGGCTTCTAAGTTTTTTTAAGAACAATAATTTATGTAAAATGTATAGAATTTTGTATTATACACAAGTTTTTTAGATTATATTAGAAAATATTTGAAAATAACAATAATAATTTCATTATTTTGAAGATTTTTTTTCAAAACTTAAACTTCATACACTAATTAAAATATATTGTTTTAATGTATTTCAAATTTCAAATATATTTAAATTTATATAATAGAATATATGTAAATGTATTAAATTTTCAGCATTTCAATTTTGATTTTGACCGAGCCTAAACATGTTTAAAAACACTTATAAACACAAAAAATCAGAAAATCGTAAAATGTCAAAAGCCTATAAATCGTTTAAAACCTCTAAATATTTTTATATTATCAATATGTATAGAAAATTATTATAATTCGAAAAAATAACACACATAATATTGTCATTATTCAACTGTATGAATTATGAAACCAATAATAGGTATATGCATTTGTTAATAATCTAAAATTATTTGTTAAAAATAAAAACATAAAAGGCTCTAAATCGCCAAAAATATATAAATGCTATATTGAATGTTTCAGTGTGTCAATTTTTGTCAGTAAGTTGTAATATCAACATAACTATGTCGGATCAATAACTAATTAATAAGAAGTTAGAATTAAATAGTTAAACATCATTTATTATAGTATGTAATATGAAGAATATTATACTATTTATTTATGAAACAATTTTATCATCACCTATAAGTAGTAATATAATTATATAATGTACCTACTATGTGTTCAATTAAATCCGTTTTTTATGGTTTTTAAAAGTTATTTATACTTGGTTTATTTTAGTTTGTTTATTAAAAGGCTTTATTAGTACGTAAAAGATTAGTAATCGTATTAAAAAAATATATATTATTTTAATTATCTTAATATAGTATTAATATGATATATGCGTACGATGCACTCAACACGTTACGATTAAGTGCAGGACGTGGACATATAGATACTCTAAGTTGTTTTGTAATATCAATAAAGTCTTAAAAGTTCTATCAGTAGTTACATAGGTATGTAAATTATTTATACCAATAAATCCTAATTATAGAATAAAAATATTATCTCTGGACACTGCCCATAAAATTAGTCTAAATCATTTTAGAAAATGTTTAATGACATTTTCATGTGAATAGTGAATATAAATTATTAGATTGTTGTCATCACTGTTAACACATTTTTTATGTTAACTATTTTATACTCATTCGTTTCAATAGAGTAAACGTAATTAAAAAAAACTTAAAGCCTAAAAATGATCATTACCTATCATTAATAATTATTAATATCACGAAAATCTACAAAATAAACTTTTTAATTAATTGTTTTTGTGGAATATGTGTTTTAAACCCAATGAGTAAATAAGATTATCATTAAATTGAATAATGAATAGCTTCATAGAAGAAAACAGTATGAAGGAAGCCATCCATATTGATATAACCCTTTAGGATAGATGTTGTTTGTTTAATCATACATTCATACCACCACTAATTTAGGAGATCACGGCACCAGTTCCGTTTGAGGTGACAGGATGTGAATATGTGTAGATGTGAAGTTATAGAGTTTGGACGGTGTTGAAGTTTTTATGGTGAAACCAGCCACCAGGCACCAGCTATCGTAGCAACTGTTGATTAGTTGGTGAACTGTAGTTTCAATTTTTAAATCTTTATGCCATTAACCAAATTATGAGTCAAATTACAACCAGGGGGGTGACTAGGCGAAGAGTGATGGACTGGACGCTGGAAGACTTGCAAGATGGTGTGGGTGTGAGATGGTTTTGGCACACCCACATTGTTAAACTTTAAAATTATCAATATCGTGTAAAAACAAAGTTAACGTTTATGGGTCAGCGAATCATGAAATAATATTATAGACTATTACCGTCGGCATCTGTGGTTTATCCACATAGTTTACGGAGCTCTGCAACCTCAGCGATTCTTGTAGGTAGGGCAGGATACGAGACTGCAACATGTGCTGGTAGTGTTGCTGGTACAGTATCGGTAACTGATGGAACAGGGCGATGGCTGACAAGTTCTGCGGCACAGGAGGCAGCGACGCTATCGCCTCGGCCAACATGTTACGCTGCTGTTGATGACTCGGTATGGTCGGCTCTTCGTTCTTCATGCTGTCCACTGCGGCTACGGTACGGCTTGGATGTTCCGGTGAATGGAGTTGGCCCCCGCGGTTCATCTGCAACAATTTTATACATGTCAGTAACACACGTCGTTTGTGTCATCGCTGCAGTCATCGGAGTGAACGACTGCAGTTTTGATCGACAATATTAAAATATATGAATGACAACTAAATATAGAGTGACGTCGCAGACTGGCCAGAAACATATATTGATCGTAGAGCGAATGTAAATGTAATATTAATCGACGTCCGATGTCATAATAACACATGCTCTGCAAAAGATACTCCCATTGGTTAATCCTTAAGTATTCAATGGCAAGGATTTTCTATCCGATTATTTTAAGTAAAAAGAAAACTGATAATTAAACGTAAATAAACTTTCAAGTATATACCAATTTGTCACATAATTATTATTGAGCGTATTAATAATGGTTTATAAATGTATCTAAATTCATACATCGTATCAATGTTTTGAAAATGTGAAGTACCTACCTATATGAAATATATTTTATTCAGTTAAACTCCAAGGCTTAATCACAAGAAGAATATACTTTACTTTCAGATAATTATGTACATTATACTATATGCTGCGGTACATAGTCGTTAAAAATTAGTCAATAATTATTATCAAAACTATATTTACATCCACCCGAACACCAGCGTTTATAATAATTAATAATATTCTGGATAATGGTTGTTTTAAATATTTTAAAAATGAAATTATAAAAAAAAAGATTTAACGCCGTATAAGGCAATTGTTAAACCATTGTAATAGAGCACTGAAAACGTGACCGCCGTGAAGTTGGCACCCCGACTTTGTCGTATCGTCCCCAAACCAATACCATATTTTTGCAAATAATTTGCAACAATTTGCAACACCAGAAAAAAAATTTGCAACATAGTTTTACAACCCCCACAATAAAACATGTTTCGGGGTGCCAACGTGAACTTGGCACCCCGACTTTGTCGTATCGTCCCCAAACCAATATCATATTTTTGCAAATAATTTGCAACAATTTGCAACACAGAAAAAAAAATTTGCAACACATTTTTTTACGCCAAGAAAAATAAAATTTGTTCGGGGTGCCAAATTCACGTTGCACCCCGACTTTGTCGTATTGTCCCCAAACCAATATCATACTTTTGCAATTAATTTGCAACAATTTGCAACACAAAAAAAAAAATTTGCAACACATTTTTTTACGCCAAGAAAAATAAAATTCGTTCGGGGTGCCAAATTCACGTTGCACCCCGACTTTGTCGTATCGTCCCCAAACCAATATCATATTTTTGCAAATATTTGCAACAATTATATTTTTAGATTTAACTTCTATGGCGTTATAGCATATGGTAATGATCACTATGTGTCTTACATAAAAAGAGGAGACACTTGGGAAAATCATAATGATCTTCAAAGGAAAATCAATAAATTCACCGAGGCCCAAAAACAAGTTTGTTAAACCACATATGCTGATTTACATAAAACATGATTAATATTAAAGTAACTATTTGTAAAATAATAAAATGTTTATCATATTTTAATTGTCAACAACTAACATTTATTATTTTTAATATTTTTAATATTTTAAACAGACTTTTAAACAAAATTATTTTATATTATATAAATTAAGTACAATAGATTCTTAACATATTGTATATAATTCAAACTTCAATAAGAATCATACAAAGCTGTGTTAATTTTTTATTTTAAGTACCTACACATGAAAAAACTAAATTTAAGTTGTTTTTTTTATAAAATTTATGTTTAAATCAAATAAATTTTAAAATTGAAATTAAGATTATTGTGTGTAACCCATATACTTAGAATATTTTATTTATAGATTGATACAAGCTATATGCATCTACCTATATTTTACAGCAGTGGAACTTATTATACTTATACAGGAAATTACTAACTTTCAAACCTCTACATAAGGCATTTCAATAAGAAAAAACAAAAATTTAGTAAGTACACATCCTTGCGCAAAAAATGTGTTGCAAAATTTTTTTTCTGTGTTGCAAATTGTTGCAAATTATTTACAAAAATATGATATTGGTTTGGGGACGATACGACAAAGTCGGGGTGCAACGTGAATTTGGCACCCCGAACGAATTTTATTTTTCTTGGCGTAAAAAAATGTGTTGCAAATTTTTTTTTCTGTGTTGCAAATTGTTCCAAATTATTTGCAAAAATATGATATTGGTTTGGGGACGATACGACAAAGTCGGGGTGCCAACGTGAACTTGGCACCCCGAAACATGTTTTATTGTGGGGGTTGTAAAACTATGTTGCAAATTTTTTTTCTGGTGTTGCAAATTGTTGCAAATTATTTGCAAAAATATGGTATTGGTTTGGGGACGATATGACAAAGTCGGGGTGCCAACTTCACGTACGTGAAAACGTGGCGTATCCAAAATGTTCAGATGTGGCGTCGGGGGGGGGGGGGGATTATTAAGCACCTCACTTTGAAACCATCATAAAAACCAAAATCTGCCAGTTGCCACCTTCATTTCCAATACACCACTACAATAGAGTCTACAGTTCTGAGTCTTCGGTGCAATATTGAATAAAGTGGAGACATTAAGATGAACTACGGGTACCAGTGTACCGGGTGATTCTTTTATCATTGAACACTCATTATTTCAAAAAGTATCAATGTTTTTGAAAATATTTTTTTACAGAGTTTCATGTTGTTAAAAAAACAACGTTTTTATTAAAAAATTATGTTTTTTAATATTTTTTATCCTTATATTTTTTTAAGTTTTTTACTTTTTTGAATGACAACCTAGAGTTTTAATTTCATATTCCTAAGCAGAATATTTTTCTTAGTATTTTGATACGTAAAAATCGAATTTTGGACGAGTAGTTTATGAGTTATAAGTATTTTAAGTTTAGACAAGCGGAGTAGTGGACAAACATTTTGCGGGGTAACCCCGTACCACACCACTCCGCCAATCAAAACTTAAAATACTTATAACTCATAAACTACTCGTCCAAAATTCGATTTTTACGTATCAAAATAATTAGAAAAATATTCTGCTTTGGAATATGATATTAAAACTCTATGTTGTCATTCAAAAAAGTAAAAAACTTAAAAAATGATAAGGATAAAAAATATTTAAAAAAAATATTTTTTTAATAAAAACGTTGGTTTTTAAACAACTTGAAACTATGTAAAAAAATATTTTGAAAAAAGTAAATGCTTTTTTAAATAATGAGTGTTCAATGATAAAAGAATCACCCTGTATACTGATCCCCGGTTTCTAATTTCTAAAAAACAATTTTTTCTTGATTATTTTGATTAGTAAGTATTGAGTATTTTTTTGATTATGACGTTTTTAAGTATATACTATATAGACTCAATTAGGCGCATTAGCCTAAAACCACCCACAATATTGTACATTAAAACAGTATTGTTTCTGGTATAAAAGGTGTCAGTAACCTTCGGACAAAAAAACACATCATCGTTAAATCTATTATTCATCGCTTCGATTAGAATTTAAAATACAATGAAATATTTACAAAACAGAAAATATTATATTTTATTAAGAAAAAATATAGTAAATATAATAACATTAATAACAATAAAAAACAATATTTTATTACAAAATAAAATATATTCAATATTTATCGAAATACTTCGTATTATATAAAAATATATATGAGATTTTTTTTAAATTATAATAATGATTGAGATTTCTCTCGAGGTAAATGATTCTAAAAGCAGCAAGTTTACCACATACTTGAGTTATAATTGTTTACATGTTAGTATGTTACATTAAAATGAATAAATATGTTAAGACCCGGTCACTTTCCCCCCCCCCCTAACTGTTTAATGCATATACTCGTGTAATAGCTATAAGTGCTAGGTGGCGAAATAAATGGCATGATTTCATTAAAATTTTATAAATATTATACAATAAAAAGGTTTGGGTTGTCATCAATCAGTTGTCAAGTTTACCCCGCCCTATTATAGATAAGATATGGTTACGTAAAGTTGTTTTCTTTTAGAACTGTTGATATTTATTGTTTATGCTGCATACTTAATCCAATACTAATATTTAGTAGAAACAAACATTGTATTGAGCATTTTTAGGTTGTTGAAATATATATCGCTCTAAAGCGGATTAAACGCATTTGTTAGGTTGGTGATGCGGTCTCATCTTATTTAAAATTATTCAAGAAAGTGTGCATGAGAGAGAAAGAGAGAGAGAAGACAACCGATATTGACTTCAGAAAGATAAAATCTCTTTTTTTTCAATTAAAAATTCTTTTAATTTAGAAAATGTTGTGATATTTATGTGACTTGGTCTGTCCGTTAAAAAATATAATATCCAAACTTACCGATACCAAGCTGCAGTCTCCAAGATGCCGTCCGATTGATCAAACACTTGTAGGACTACTCAGCTATTCTGGAAAAATAAATTAAAATATCTATTGTAGATATATAGCATCCGATATAATACAGTAATAAATTGTGCATTTATTTCTTAGTTTTTTTTTTTTTAACATCATGTTTGTTATACGTTTTTTAATAACAAACTATGAAGGAAAAAGAACAAAATGAAATTAATACTTTATGTTATTTATTAAAATACCATATGACTTCCATCAATATTAATTATTATTATAGTAACAATAATTCATAACAACACCAGTGCAATATCTAATTTATAGTCGTTATATAGACGTTGGGTTTTATTTTATTTTATTATTATTACTATTATTATTATTATTATTATTTTTACTACTACATAATATGACAAACGTAATAAATTGTTATTTAATCTATTCACGATAACGATTTACACAGTGGTCGTGTGTGCCATGTTCCCCCTTCTTCCCTCTTTAACCCCACCCACACGTTGGGAATAATTGTTATTGTTTAATATTTTTCAATACGCGATAAAAGACAGACGCTGTTGACAAATGTGCCGTTGATGCATTTGTGAATAAAAAAATAATCATAATAAAAAATAACACACGCTCGACCACACGAAATAATAATAAATAATGTAATTATTTATGTTTTTTCATAAACAATTTATTCGAAAACATTCGATCGCGTACCGAAATCGCCGAACCTATTTGTAAAACAATAATCAAAAGTAACGATCACTGTATATACCGGTGGTGCGTTGTATTTTCATTAATAATTCTGTGGTTAAAAATTCGAACGCCATTGGCGAAAAAATACATATTAGGAAAAAAAAACAATGAATAATATGTTTTTAGATAGGATATAATAATATATGTAGACTCGAATCGTTGACTCCAAGCCTCTCCACCGGCATATCCCACAGGTGTGTGATGTGTATATATATATTATACATGCATAGGTACGTCGATAGTTTTCGATATGTGAATAACAATCGTCAACATAATATTCTGATGAATAGGTTCGATATAAGAGTATATAAACGCATTTTAGGCAGTATTGGTAAAATGCTTATTATTATTAGTTTTATAAGTGGTACCTAACTGATGATAAAATATTGTTATTATAAGTATTTAAAACAATTATGGTGGTTCGGATAATGTTACATTTTTTTTATATATTAGGTTTACTAAAATACTAAATAGATATACATATAATAATATGTAAAGATTATAAAAGCTGTACGATGTATATGAATGTATAATAATATAGTACCTATGTGTATGTGTAATACTTATAGCTAAGATAAAATAATTTTAATACATTTTCAAACAAGAGTTATAAATATATTATATCATAATTCATAACATATTACTATACCTACTGGCTGCTATACCTATACTATACTTTTCATGTCGAACTGTTTTCAAACTATTAACTATTAAAGCAATAGACACGAATTTTCACCAAAAGTCTTGATCATCCCAATAATACATAGTTATGAATCAAAAAGTGCACGCCGCCGTAATTCAATTTTATTTTTAATGTTCATAATGCAGATCGTATTAATAATTACATTTTTAACAGTGGAATAAAGCCGGACAGTGAAACATAAAACACTTGTATAATGACGAATTATAAATAAATACTGTAGATTGTATATTATTATTACCTATAGAATATGCACATGTGAACATTGTGAACATCAACATCAACACATATATTGACAAATACCTACCTATATAGCACCTCATGTGCTATGGCTATAATATACACTTAAAGACTAAAGTATAATATTATATATACATTATATGGACTATACAGGCCGATTATGTTAACACGAATTTTATTAATATGTATATAGGTAAACAAAATCTTAATAATTGTATAAATTATATACTTGTATAAATAATTAATAATTACAAAGGCGATAATAATAAGTAAAATAATCTTATCATATAAATATTTTACATACATAAGTATAATTATTATACATTTATAAACTTGTATAATGATATAATAATTATATTCCATATTATATTATAAACAAAATTGTAAAAGAATTTTATCGAAGTTTTTCAATTATCGATTTTAATGTTTTGATTTAAAAATATTATTTTTCGTTTCAGACTTCGACAGCAAAAGTTATTAATTTATTATAGATTTTTTAATGTTACTTTATACAATTTTACAAAGGAAAATAACTGAATTTTATGTGTTATACAAATATTTACTGTTTAGAGACATGCATTGACTGATTCGCGTTGAAATTATTTTACATATAGCTACACATACGGCATAGCTCCAATTTAATTAATTATTATTAAGTTAATTATTAAATACAGCATATTTAATACAACGAAGCATATTTACAATTAATAGGTGCCTGGCGCCTGCTGCAGAGTACTGACTAAATTAATTTCAGTTAGTATTTTTTGTTACATTTAATGATGTAAATAAGTTTATGATCGTAATATATTTACTATATAATTTACTGTAATATAATATCAACAATATAGTTACTATGAACGTTCAGACGTATGGTATTATACATATAATAGTTAATATATAGTTAGTACAATTTGTAATTGTTTATATTGATTGCCTATTATGGTATATTGGGATATTAGTGTTATATTTTGTAGTACATATTGGTACCTAATACTATAACAGTACTTTTAACTTGAATGATTTTGTTCTTTTAACACTGATGCAAATATTGTTACCTAAGTTATTTAATTATATTTTGTGACAATGAATTAGACAATACAGTTTTGAGCCAAGTATTATATTATTATTTTTAAATTGCATCTGTTCAAGAAATGTTTATTTTTATTATTGAAAGTTAGATTTTTGTTTTTATTGTAACTAAAAAAAGATGATGTCAGAAAAAATGTTATGGTTGTAATTATGAGATTGATATACAAATATCACATAAACGTCTAGTTCACAAGTAAAATATTTTTTATACAAGTTATTTTTACCCAGGATAGAATAAACAAAAAATAATATAAACAATAATATTTAAGTTATAAAGTTCATATAATGTCAAGAGCACATGTTTCTTTAAAACATTTTTTTAACTTCTATAGTAAATACTTTTGAAATTAAAATGGGCAATGGCCAATGTGTAGCACAAAAATTAAATTTGATAAATTATAAACAATAATATGTATTTAGATATAGAGAATTATGGATATTAGACATAGTTAAAAAACTATAGGTACTTATTATGAGTATATATATATATCTTAAAAAACCCGGATAAAAGTAGTAAATATATATATAAACTAATACATAGTATGATATTTGACGTTAATATACTTTTATTGTTAACATACAATATATTGTAATATTGTATATTTATATAGTTAAATCTTTTGAATGGCACCGTAAAAGGCAATAGTGTAGAGATCGTATTCTTCAGTAAGCGAGCTGAATAAGTACTGGATGTTGCTACCAGGTAATACCTTTTAAAATTTAAAAATTATCATTGTTATTACTGTCACATTATAGTGTGTTACCACTGGGTATCTCCCCTAATCACACGATTTATGTTTTGACTTTTATTTGTCACTTATCAAACCTACTCATTTTACAAAGAATTTGTATAGATTGAAGATTTATTTCAATTAAAAAAAGCCTTTTGAAAGATAACGATTTTCATTATTTTATATTATTGGGGAAATTATAAATGTTAAATTAATTATTACAACTTACAAGCAATAGGTATAGTTCACAAATATGGATACGTAAGTTGTGAAAAATATGAATAACCAAGTTATTCTATAAAATATTGTAGGTAACTATAGGTACTAACAAAGTTATAATTTGTTGCTTATAATTTTTACGATTGCAGGGCACTTGGAATAGGTTTTTTCAACCTTTATAATAAGACATAAATTTGTTTTACGTCATCAAAAAAAGCTTAAATTATATTATACATTTGAAAAGTAGGTAATAAAATTAAAAACACACACATAAAATAAAAAATATACATATATATTATATATACACGATACTAAATTACTATATAATATATAATATGAGTATTAATTATTTTATTTTTGTTCTTGTATGGAAAAGTGAAAACCTTTAAAATTAGAAGATTATAATTGAGACGAATAACATTATAACAACATAATAATACAGTGAAACTTCCATTTAATGAATTTTCATAAAATTAAACGTCTAACAAAATATTGTTAATAGAATCAAAATATATTTAATTAATTTAATGAATCTCTATATAATACGATTATTATTAGTTTTTTTCCACAGAGACTTTGTATACGGAAATTTTAATAGTAGGCAATAATAAGGATTGCCCAAAACCGTCAGTTATGTTAAATTTTAAATCATATAATTTTAAAATTGTTTTACCTGAACGAGATAATTTTTATTTTTGATACATATATTGGTTATCCTATGTTGTGAACAAATTATTTAATAATTAAAATCTAAATTAGAATAAAAAGATTAAAAACCAATAAAATAAAGAAACTAATACTTCGTATATTCTATCAAACGAAAACATGTATACGTGGGTGTCTAATGTTATACCATTAAGGCATTAAAATAATAATAAATTTATATTATTTTAAAAGCAAAAAAAAAAGTGAGAAGCCTTAAAAGGTTGTTAAACGCGAGAAACCAAATTTACGCTGAAAATGTTTGAAGAAAAGAAGAAAATTAACACTTCTAAAATTTGCATTTTATTTTAAGCTTATAATTTGTGTTAATATTTATGTTTGATAAACAAATAAATAAATATAATATATAATTTTAGATGATAAGCCCCGAAATTAAATTATTACCCAGTAAACGGGTTTAGAGGTCGTAGAAACAACTTATATTTTTCGCTAGAAGATTACGTATGTAGTTACTTGTTATCTATAATAATATGTCATATAATGTAGATTTTAAGAAATGTATTGAAAATTAATTAAAAAATTAAGATAACAATTAAAGTTAATATTATAAAGATTAAACTGTATATTATAATCTGTGTTTCGTACAATTAAATACTATATTTTACACGTTTTTTCAGGCTAAATATATAATATCAGACCAAATAATAAAAATTAAAATAAAGAGACACATATTTGTAGTGCATACTGTTGAGTTTATATAGCAGTGGTGTACGTGTTAAAAACAAATATATTACATATATATATAATATGGATATTCTAATTCAAATTGAAATTCTAATAATATAGATAGGTTCTTATGATAAATGTAATATATTGTATTGGTTAATTTTTTTTTTTTAATGTAAATTTAAAATAAAATTATAGCTATAATATTTTGTATACTACCCTCAACCATGTAGTTTGGTAGTAATAATAAAATGTTCAAATAAAATACACGATGATATAAATTAAATTAATCTTTGTAAGAATTGTCAAATTGTCAAAAAAATTATCGAAATTTCATTTGCAAATACTAATATATTGTACAAAATAAATAAATATATATTATATGTATAAGTATTTTTATCATAGTTTATTGCAAACATTGATTTTTTATTCGTAATTTGAAATTTATGTCTACCTACATTAAGTATTTTGCTTATAATAATTTACATGAAAAATATGATTAATATAGGATCAATAAATTATTGTATTAAAAATTAGTTAGTTGGGAACTACTAAATTTAGTGTCAAAGTACTCAAAGTTAAACGAATTCCAATACCTACCTTCATATTCCATGATAGGTATCCAAAAAAATAGAACATTCAAATATTCAATATAGATATATTATAGTTTTGAATTATAATAAAACAACTTCGTATAATTATATTATACTTTCGGTTTCGTTATCAACGTTAAATATTATTATTTGTTCGTTATCTTATCACCAAGAGCACATTCGTTTACTTGACATTGAAGACACTCGAAAAACCGTGGGTTCGCATGATCTAGAATTTAGAATTTAGACTATAAAATTGTTATAATAGGTACAATTTAATGATTATGTAAAATTAAAAAATTTAATTAATGGGGAAGAGAAGCCTGTATGGAGGATTTAATACGATGTATTATATAGTTCCCCCTAAATTATTTTCTAAACCTTTAAAATTAAAAACATCACAAAACCATAAATCCAATATTATATTTTTATCGGTTACTTACATATAATTTAATTTTAATTAATGTGTATATTATATACCTATAGGCGCCTTTCAATCATTGTTTTAATAAAAATACTCAATTAAATATAAATGTACATATTTTGTTCTCTAATAATATTTTTATACTTTTATATGTCCGTTTTTATCGAGTAGCTCCTACTGCAAATTCGCAAAATATACGGGTCTTATATAACTCTTATTTGACCACTTTAAGAGGTATAATAATGATTCACAGCGACTTGCTGAATGATATTTGTATGTAAAGCACATTATATATAACTGTAAGTCGATTGTACCTCTAAAACTCTAAGATCTTTAGAATTTAAGAATTTTTAGCAAAGCTTATGATCAGCAAAAGGCACGACCTGTCCATAATGATCATTCTTACGTTGGTTATAATCTGAATTCTGACAGTTAAAATAGATTAAATTCACTAAATATCACACCATTTAATTATTTCATTTTTGGTTTCAGTTAAATGAGATAAGGTTTGATACGTGTCCATCAAATATTTGTAATTATTACATGTAAGATATTAAAATTAACCAAAATCAACATCAATTTAATACATTAATAATATAGTTATATGTACGAGTTTATATACCTATATCTGTTATATAGTGTCAAGATAAATACATAAATATATTTATTTAAAAAAAAACAGAAACAAATAATCGAGTACTTGAGTACCAAGATATATTCGTCGATAGCCGTGTATAGTTATAATTATGTATTATATATTATAATTCAAATCCAATTGATACGTGTAAAATTACAAAACTAAGTGATCAATAAAATGTTGATACACAATTTATAAACATTTTTGTGATTAATTATCTTTATAAGTAGGTAGGTAGTACATAATAAATTAAAACAATGTGGTATTTTGTATATACCTACACAGGTATTAGGTATTACATATTATACAATAATATACCTATAAAACGTACCAATTTTTATCAGAAGAACTTGAGTGAGAAATATTTCGTCATCGTCTTTATTAATTTGCAAACGTTTGTTAACACAATGTCAAGGTTAGAACTATCAGCTAAATCGATAAATGTATCTAACCTAATCCTTAGTTATATAGATTAACCATGGAAGTTTTGAATTAAAAAAAATTGATTTTAAGATAAGTTCTTTATTTGATCGAAAAAACATATGAATTAAATTATATTTGAAAATAAACATTGGACAAACGAATAGTTATATATACTATTAATATACGCTACATATATTAATAATATAAAAGTGTTTCTATAATATAAAATAATGTATTATCATACTGTATAGGTATACTCGAATACCAAAAAAACTGATTAATTCTGTTTCTCAATAGCAATCATTTATTGTCTCAACGTCTCCTGTTGGGTTAGGTCTACTGAGGATTTTCAATATCTATACGCTGCGCATTAACGTAAAACATTTAATCAAATTCGTTAGAAGAATTTCCTTTAATAATTATAAGCGATTTCCGACGTCATCGATGAAAAATAAGCGAAATCATCGCCACTGAATATCATTATAAACTGTACCTATAAATAGATCAGTTAATAATATAATATAATATACGCGAAAAACATTAACGAGAGCTTTTTAAGATATTATGTCATTAAAGAGCACGTTTTCGATCGAATAAACTAAAACAAAATCCGTACGACCGTACCTACAATATTATACTACCAAAGAACAATATACAGTCGGAGCAAACAAAAAAAAAAAAAAAAAGGTCTTAAAATATCGATACCGCGTATAAATTAAATACCTATATATAGGTATATATAACTTATCGGTATCGAATATAAATAGTTTAAGGTAGATACTATTATATATGTATTTACCGTCTCCGTAATTCATGTAAACCGTACGTGGTTAACCCGTTACCACAATTGGTTGAAAATGTTTAATTACTACACCTAGGGATAAGCAGTGAAATCGTTTGGCCTAAAGCGATATTGTTTGATTTCGGGAATAACAAGAGAATTCTGAAATTCTGACCACTGCGTGAACCACGCGGTTACACGGTGACATTGTAATCGATAATTACAGCACCTTCATGGAATTATATTGGCGGATCATTATTTTGGTATACACCAGTTGTTATAATATTATTTTTTGAGTTTGCACTTACCGGCCGGAGGGTTCGAAATTTTGGCGCGGGTGCACCCCGGGCGCCGAGTGCTGGTGGTGGCGGCGGCGGCGTCGTCGTCGGTGGCGGTGGCACTGGTGCAGTGGACGCGTCGCGGTGGCCGACAGCCGGCGTGTCGTATAGGTGTTGCGAAAAACGTGCCGGAACAACCGTCGCCGGTCAGAGTGACGGCGGCACACGCACCGGTGTAATGCCACGACACGGTTAGGTTGCGGCTACGACTGCCGCGGCACGCGCTTCTGTATTTTACAGTACTGGTCGTGTATAGGTGCCGGTCGGTATAATATTGGTGTGATTGTGCTCGCGGCGCGAGCGAACCGGTGCAAGCGTGCGGGTCACATGCGCGCGAATCGTACGTGTAACAATAATAATTATTGTTGTTCGGACAGCCGCCGCGTATATCGTGCCACTGTAGTATATCGATAGAAATAAACGGTTGAAAACTGTTAATAAAAAACGAGTACCATACGCGTAAAAATATTTGTACTATTATAATATTTATGTATTGACATAAAGTTTATAAATGTATAATAATGATATGTATTGAGTATGTTATAATATTATGTGTATTGCGATTAGAACACGTGAGGCGAGAAGAATATGCGAAAAGTAAAATACGGTTATTTTTATTAGATTAATTACAATGTTATATAGAAGTAACCGAGTCGCCTACGTCCATCGTAGTACTTCCTGTAATATTTTTTATAATATAATTTAATACAATAATATAGCTGCGGGTGAAAATTAAAACGTTACGCGTGCTCGGCTCAAAGCGAGGTCTGCGGGCACCGAGCGATGACGAGTGAGTGTGAAAGACGCGAGGAGATTTATAATATTATTATTACTGTGAGCGCACCACCAATACACACGACCGACCGGCTCTGTCTTCTTACCGACATTAACAACACACTACTCTAAACGCTCACGCACTCACACACACACACGCACACACACACACACATACACAAACATACACACACAACACTGGCGGCGGCGAGGCACCACTACCGGAGGAACATTAGTCCAAAGTAAACACTTTGAAAATGGAATTGTTGATGACACAGTTGACGGGCGGCGGCGGAGGGCGGAGGCGACGGTGGAAAGGCGACTGCGGGTGGGTGGGGTCATGTGCCGGGGCCCCAGCGTACAATTGGTCTGCACCGCACGGCGTGGCAGTGGCGGCGGAGGGTTTGTTTATTTAAATATGAGTTGTGTTTGGGGTACCCTCTCGCTCGGCCGTCACCGCCACCACCGCCGCCGACTGCTCCTCGCACTACGCCGACCCCCCCGCGGACGCCAGTAACCCCCCTCCCCCACCCCGCCACCGTACGCGCCGTCGAGCGAGCCCCCCCATCGCCCGCCGACGATCGACACCGCTCACCACCGCGAAATTCCTCGGTTCTGTACACGAAAAATAAACAAACAAACATTACATGTACACATATAGTGTACACACGCGGCACGCACACCCGCACACACACGATCTCGCAAACACCAACTTTATGCCGTAATAAACACACAATACACAAATATATACACACATTCACGAGGGCAATATATATATATATATATATATAATGAGTGTATGTGTATGCACGTCGTATGTATATGTATGTGTAATATATAATGTGCATACGTGTGTGTTAAATATATATATATATATATTTATATATATGTACATATAGGGTGCGCTGAAATGACGAGCTTTTTTATTTTTGCCACATACTCCTCTTCCATCCCCATCCATCATCACCGAGGCCTTATTTTTATGTCATTTTCTCTAATGTATAATATTAATATATCTATTATGTATACATATATGTATATGTTTGTATTATACTTATTACGTGTGTATGTGTGTGTGATAAATATAGTTATATTAGTTTTATTTAGTTGTATTGGCTATTACGTATTACCATTCTGCCTTTATAATTCGTTCATATATATTCTCTTATACGGCTATTCCACCTCACTCGCCGAGTCAAACTGTCGTTCTTTATAATATATTATAATAATATAAGGAAAAGAATTGCACAACGAGAGAGAGAAAGAGAGAATAGAGAAACAAAGTTAAATTATCCTCGTGAAACATATTATTAATTATTATATCATATAATATAGAAATGTACTTATATGTAGCTCGCATCATCTTGCAATGTCTCCAAAATCCGATACTGGCACAGACATATAACTAGCTACTGATATGTATTAATTTACTACATATTTAAACGATTTTTTTATGTATCAGGAATCAGGACATTATATACAATTCTTAAAAACACGAATACTGACCATAGAGTATAGTATAGATAATAGACGCTATGACGATGGTTGATGCTCTTGAGACAATGTGATGATAAAGGCCAAAGGGGAAAGAATAAAATTAATTACCATTCAAATTTAATTGGCAAATTATTAATTTATTATTTTGACTGCTGTTACCCAAAGAGTTACCTCATTTTGTGCTAAACTGATTTTATAATACGTTTCTGCTGGTTTATATAGGCGATCCAATCAATTCTTGACTCTATCACATCGGAGATTTTATAATTTATAAAAATATAAAAGTTGCAGAGAAATTAAAATCATTAATAGAACTCACTATGTAACATTACTACGATAATTTATAGACAATTGACATAAATCCTAGATCCAATGTTTATAAAATTATTAAGATTATTAATAGACTTAGACTACGGCAATTATAAATTGTTTTAAATCATGGCAATCTTAGAGTAAATGCAGTTATTTTATGAATTTTCATTATTACTGGTAACATAATATATTTACTATAAAGTTCCGAGACAAAAGATATACCATATTATACATTAGTATATTACAATTTAAAAGTTCATAAGAAAACTACTCTTAAATTATTAATTCTTAATTCTACGATTAACAAATACGGCTGACTACTGAGGACCATGGCTATAAGAAATATGCACAAATCTAAAAAGTAAAAAAATCTCAGTTTCAGAAGTTCTTCGAGTTTCACCTAAACAACATCTTAAACAATATCGTTGCAGTCATTTGATTACAGGAAAAATTTATAATTAAACACATTTGAAAATCGCTCCGTCGAGTATTATAGATTTCGAGTAAAAATCTTGATATTTTTTAGTAATGAAACATGGAGGCATTTAATTTAAATTCTATGGTTAATCATTGCAGGTATAGGTCGTGATAAACGATTCTTATAGCGTAGAAAATTCATTAGCTTTAAAGATATTTTACAACATAATTATATAACTATAAATTTATTTACATAATTTATTTTTCTATTACCTAGTAATATAATAAGTTGAACTTATTCATTGATTATATTATTTTATTATTTAATCAACGTAAACATACATAGGTTAATTGCAAAATAATATAAGCTAACAATTTGTAACAAATTTTTTTAAAGTTTTTCAGTCAATATTTTTTTAATTACATCAAATGAACAAAAAGTCTTTAAAAGAAAATACTTAAATACCTAATACCCAATTTCATTGAAATTTAAACTTAAAATTCCTTAATGTAAAAACATGTATCCGGTAATTTTAAATTGCTATAAAACTATTAAAAAGAGCCTTATATTATGTTTTCAAGTTTTAGTGTAATTAAAAATAAACCGTCTGAATTTTGAATATACCTATACTACAAAATAATTTGATAATTATCGTTCTTTTAATACATTTTGAATGGTTAAAAAACAAATTGTGCGCACGTATTTTTGGTAATTTAAAATTTTTCTTAATAATACAAACTTATTGTATTACATTTAAAATACATTTTCAATCAAGGAAAACAATTCCCCCCTCAAATCTAAAACTATGGATTTGTCATTGATTATTATTATAAATAGTGATGCAAGTACTGCACGCGAGCAGTGTTGGAGACGGTCGAAGGCGACACGCGTATATATCATATGTGAATGTGTGATAGTATATTAATCTACAGATCAACTGCAGAATGTCAAGTTACTAAATTAAAGAGATTCAAAAAATGAAAAAAATTCTTTAATACGGCGTGTTTTTCATATCTCATACAGGTATATAAATAATAAATATACATATAGATTGACTTTGTTTGAGATGAAAGTTTTTTTGTTTAATACAATCAAAAATAATTTAATGGCACACAAAGTATTTGGCAGTTTATTTTTATTGAATTTCGCACAACTTTTCGCTTCGATCAAACTTATATTTCCTTTAAAATATTAATACTTGGTAAAAAAAAGAGGCAGTATTATAGATTTTATTCAAAAAAAAAAAATGTTTAAAGAATAACACTATACAAATAACATAGGTAGATACAAATATATAGTTTAGTAAATTCTATGTGTACTTATTTCATGTAAATACTTTCTTATCTTACACCCATATTTATATAGTAATATTTGTAATATAAACTAGACATTAATTAGTCATCCTATCTATAGTTTGGACAATTTAAATGGTGAAACGTACCTATTATTTATCTATATAGTATTTCGACTTTTCTAAAAATTTTCTAATATATATTGAATATTTTATACATCATTAATATTATTACTTATTAGGTAAGTTTTTTTTATGATATACAAATAGTTACATGTGGAGATGGCCTAAAAGCCAAAACTAGTAGCTTTGATTAAAGTTATGATATTTTTGGCATTCGTAAATTTTTACTTAAAATATTTATGCACATATTATTTTCTAATATATATACCATGTTTTAACTCACTATATTTTAATTTTTAATCAAATCAAACACAACATAAATAAATATTAATTTTTTTAATGAAACCTTTTATGATGCTAAAATAATTGGGAAAAAATGCAATCATTGTAAAACACCTGTAAAGTTTAGTAACTTTATTAAAGTGAAAAGTGAATAATACATTTTCACAAAATTAAAACTTAATAATATGGTAAATTATTGTAAAATACTTACCGATTTATTATTAAGCGTCACTATAACGCAGCATTATAAGAAATCAATTATAAAATAATTTACTACTTCATAAAAAAAGTGTATGTACTGAAATATATTATGGATGTTAGAAATTCATATTTTTACAATATTTGTTTGTTTTGGAATAAGATAAAATATGTATACCGATGTGTTTTTGTTTATCGAATATACAAGAAATAGTAAAATAATGCTACCTCTGCATTTTCATAACTGTTGCTTCCAAGTTTTTTGTTTTTAATGCATTGACCTACTATAACATTTAAAGAGGTAAATATTTTCTGTATTTTATCTTTGGTAGTTTTCAATATTTTTTATTTGGAGATGTTAAACAAAGAATATTGTAGTTTGAAATTTTAAAAAAACGTTCTTTCGTTTAAAATAACAAGTTTAAAATCGGGAGGATATTTTTAGAAAGTATAAATATTAAATTTAGATTTGGTTTTAGACATATACATGTGTAATTGTATATATTATAGAATTAAAATAATATATTATAAAATATTATAGAAGGTTACATGACGTAAAAGGATAATATTTAATTGGTAGATTACTGACATTTTAGTATTAAAATATATCATATGTCAATAAAATCAATGCTTGTCTTAAAAAGAAATTGTAAAGATACTCAGATTTCATAATAAAAATTAAGTTTCTATATAGGCATATAGTTAAATAATAAACCTACCTAATAAATTCGTGAGAGGCTTTTCCACAGCACCCCCTTTATAACACTATTAAACATATTACTAAAAAACAACAAACATTTCATCATTTATCATACTTACCTACTTTAAAAGTTACAATAATGAACGTGCGTATAGGGTTGAGACTTTTGTAAGCAATTCATACAATACTGGTATTTTTTTTAATAGATCAATAATAAAATGTATAGTTTTAAATATTTCAATTCAGATACTTATAGGTATAGTAGTTTACTCTTTATATGCCATTGTGCCGAGTATAAATATAGTAGCTATATTTTTTATTTAAAATGCCTAATGTCAGTCTCAAATTATAATTGTAACAAGAAATATATAACTAGTAAGGACCAAGGATTAAAATAGGTGACGCCAAAGAAGATGCCTGTAACTTTTTTAAGAAATTAACAAAATAATACATTTAACATTGTAAACAAACATTTTTTACTAATCTTAATTAGATAAACTTCGTGAGAATATAATATTTCATTAATAACATTGTTTTTTTATCTTTTAGAATAAAATATATTCTTAGTCTTTACGTATTTTATAGTTATGGTTTACAAGATTGTAGATCTATCTACAACCGTGGTTATCTATACTAACCTTATACTAAAATAATAAACGTAATAATTATCATATACATAACAAATAGCCGAGACAGTATTGGAGTCCTTCTTTTCATTGAAGTTGACCGTCATTAACAAAGCAGAAATTTAATAGTTTTGCAAAAAATCCTAAATAAAGTACCATTCTATGTATCCTTGTTCGAAAAAAAGTAAAGGTTATTATAAAGTAAAGATATACGCTAAAATATCTGGAAATTTAGTTGAGGCGTTCAGTGATATGCAATATCAAATATTATATAATATAGTACCTACTTATAATTCATCACATATTATGATATTGAATTTTGTATACCGCCAATAGGCATATAATTTAATAAATCAGTATTTCCTTAAGGGCGTATTCGTGTATCTATATATATATTATATATATTAAATATCATTCAATAAATTGTGCTGTGTATAATAAGTTTAAAAGTACGTTATACGCTAAAAGTTAAGTCTTCAAAATGTGTATGATCTCTGTGGACTGTGGCATATTATATAATATAATTAAAAATATTTCCTTGTTCATTGCATGATTATAAATAAAATAAAATAAAAATATTATTATTATTAAAATGGGGTAAGAGTGGTTGAGTGGTCACACACTTGATTGCGACTCATACAGTCATCGGTTCGATTCATAGCTATAAGTATCAAAAAAATTTCGTGGTTTTACGCGATCACCAATTTTTCGTGGTGTCGTCCGATTGTGTCATTCGGTTTCCAACTAGGTCCCATTCTACTGGGAGTGAAGACCATATTACGCATGTCTCCTTTTGGAGAAAGGGGGTAGAATCATATATACCGTGTGTCCCAAAAAACAGGGGCCACTTTACCACTCATTACCATGTAAATATTTTTTCAATTCTGTTTGCGAGACATAAAAGTAGATTAATGGATCGTAAATTTCTATGACATACAATGTTTTTAACTCTTGTATCTTGCGCATGCGCAATAAACTTACATTTTTTTAAATGGCAACCCGTAATTTGAATATCATATTCGGGTTCATCGATTTGTTTCAATTCATTTTGATGTATAAACTTGTGTCCTAAACCCAAAATTGACTAAACTAGAGCTAAGTAGAATTAAAAAAATTAAAAAATTAAATTAAATTAATTTTTTTTTCTAACTGTACCTACTTATTTTTTCTTCTAAACGCCATGAAACCAACAATCAAAATTTTTATTATTATTTTTTAATAGTTATTTTCTAAAATTAAAATTTTAGTGATAAAAAAAATAAAACACTAATATAGCTTGCTTTTGTTGTATAGTAGATTTCAAATATACTTGGTCATGGATAAATGAAATTTGAATACAATGATAATTCGTCGCATTCGTAAAAACCATTTTTCAGATGAACGAAGTTAACTCTAGACATTAGGAGACCCATCGTTACCTTATTTATAAAGATTCTTATGTCATATAAGACTTATGTACATTATTATATGTATTTCTTAATTCATCAGGTTGAAATAATAGCCAAATATACATTAGTTATTTTTGTTTGTGACTGAAATGGAAAATTTTGTATCTTAATTAAATGTTTTAATTAATTAATTATATATAATAATATTAAATTATCTTTACTTCAATAAACATAATAATAACAGTTTAACAATTAACAATATCTATAAATTATAATATACAATTCAAACATTAGGTAGATAGGTCTACTTATTATAAGTTCAATGATAATGAATCTGACGAAGACAAGTTATGTTACTGACACATTTTTGTAAAAAAACAAATCTAACACATTTTCACAATTATTTATAATATTTTCTTTTGTCATTATTTTAAATCAAAAATTAACAGCTCTATGATAGCATACTCAAAGTATATTCTGGAAAGCTTTTATAGGTTTTTTCGGGTATTTATCTAAAGTTTTCGGGAAATTCCATTAACCCTTTCAGTACTTATTTTGAAAAAGTTAAAAAAAAATTTTTTTTCTTTTTTTTATCTTTATATACACTCTATTTAAAGTACCTACCAATTTAAAGGTGATCCGACTATGGAGGAGGGATTTATGGAAAAAAATGAACTTTAAAATTGAATGGACATTTTAAACTATATAAGAACGAATGAAAAATTCACTAAGTATTAATTTTTTATTCTATACTATCTGTTTAATATGATACCAAAAAAAAAAAAAAAAAAAAATGTTTGATAGTCTCATCGCACATAGGCGCCTATGCTGTAAAATAACAGAGCAAAATATTAAAATAAAATAATAACAAAGATAATAATTATCTAATCAGGTCACACAATTGCAAAAAATAACTTCTTATGTTTTTTTTTAAATAGTACAATGATAATAACATTCAATATTAAGTTACTTTTATTCATAATTTTATAAAAAAAATAAAATTCCACGTAAATTATTGTGTATTTTCGGAATTGGTAAAAGTAGAAGTGATGGAGCAAAAATATAAATGAGAACATATCATAGCGGATCATAAAATGGTTTGATTAGTTTATTATTATTTTGAAACATTTCATAACAAATTGTGTGTTGTTTATAAACATCAAATTTATAATGATATTATTGGCAAAAATAAAATCACATAATAATATTTTGCACAAACTATTTAATAAATCAGTAATCAACATAGTTTGAATTGAAAACCAATCCCTAAAAGGCTAAAATTGTGTGTAGTACGAAATTTAAAAGTGTGTTATTCACATTAAACCTTTATAATAATATTCTATAAAATTGTAAAATAACAATATTAATAAAGGATATCAGTAAGTTCTTCGACCACAAAGAATAAATATATAATTTACATACTTAATATAGATAATTTAAATTTATTTTTATTGATTTACTGATATTATGTATTATTATTTTCATGGATTTTGTACACTTAAAATGAGTTTTATATAAAAAAAATTTTTTTTCAACAAAAATTCTATTTCACAGATTTTTTTAAAGAAACCTTTAAATTTGTTAAATAGAGGATCTACTTTATTTAAATAAAATTATTTATGAACACTTTATTAAACTCCTAAAAAAAAGTGTTTTGAGAAAAAAAATATTTATAAAAGCAATATCTTTTCCTCCCATGTCCCATATTACACAGAATCCTAAACTGTGAGATTAACTTTGATTAAATTGTTATATTTCATGATTCAAGTTATATATTATTTTGTGTAAATAAACTTTAGTAACCTTATGAGTTATGAGTTATGACACTAACACTTTAAAACAAAATAAAATTAATTAATTTTCTTACAACATATTATTCATATTTATTTTTTGTCAATAGTAAATTAAATATAGTATGAAAGTCTACACGAGTTAAACAAATACATTTTCAAATTTAAATTTAAATTTTCTATTATATATTTTTAAATTGATACTGAAACAGGAAAAAAAATATCTTGAAATTTTCCATTTTATCAATTAATACGCGTGATTGAAATTATGAATGTTAAATAATTATATTTTAGCAAGAAAATATAGTTTTTTTTTAATTAAATGATGTTTAAATATATTTCAAACCTAAAATGCATCATGTTTAATATAACAAAATCACTAGGGATTAAAGTGTCTTAAAATTCAACAACTCTATTCAACAATATTTCAACGAACAGAATCAATCAGTTTATTATTTGCATTAACGGTGCTGATTTCAAATCTTATTTAATAATTGATCTGGAATTTTGTTGTCATCGAAAAAAATCTACCACTTGAAGTTATTTTAATTTATATTACTATTATTATTATTATTATTATTTTGATTAGAAAAAAAATCCGCATAGATTAATCAAACTATACATATATTAAACAAATTAACTCTATAAAAATATTTTAAATTAAAATCAATTTAAATATACAATGGTTTAGATCAGTATTTGGTTATATTATTAAGTACAAACTCAAATGTTGTCTGCATTAATTTAAATAACATTTACATACAAAAAAACATGCGTACCTAATATAATTTTTTTTCTTCATAAAACTAGTATTAGTGTATAATTTAAATTTGACGGATGGCAGGTACGAGGAACATATATACATATTATATTATATATATTAATATACGTTTAAGAATTGTTGATATTATGTATACACTATATTATGTAATATAATACACTACCTATTATAAATTTATATCATTTATATCCTACACTAATATGATAGTAAAATTATAAAAATTATTATTTTGTCATTTATTTATTTGAATTTCATTTGGACACGTGAACAATTAAATTTTTTTAAATTAAACAACTTTATATGAATACCAAGTATTTAATGATTATTTTATCTTCATTTTAAATTTTGATTAAACTGTGTAAAACATGATTAAGTTGTGTTTTAAAATAAGGGTTTCTCAATGAAGTAGATTTTTAAGTACCAATCTCATACTCATCAGATTATTAAAAATATCAATAGTTCCCAACCATTTGGAAAATATAAAATTTTTATTAGAATATCACAGCACACACTGTACAAAAACAAAAAAAATTGTAGTATATTTAATTTTTAGGAGTAAACATGAGGTAGATAACAAAATTGTTGAAGGTTATAGGTATTCTTATAAAGGTATGGGTGCGACTTATGTTTTATATTTTTTATTCAAATAACGCGTGTTGTAACAATGTAACATGTGTATTGTAAATATTACGTGTTTATTTTGTACCAATTTATTAGATTTATTGTAGCATTTTTTGAAGTAGGTAAGAACTTTATTTTATCACAAGTATTATTTTAAAGTAATTTATCAATAATAAATGCATTGATTATGCTTACCTAATAAGTAATAATATTAAAGAGTTTCTATTGCTCTGATTTATATGTAATATTGATTTATGGGTATTGATGTACAGTTGCAATAAAAATAATAGTAGTTTTACAATGTGCATAACAATTTATATTTTATAATAATTCTTGAGTATACATGCATTAGTATTTTTTATATTTTATTTGTTTTTAGACTGGTAAATCATATGCTTGGATTCGAAATTTGAACGGTTTTATAATTTTTCGTGTTCACACGATTATTTACGTATTTTATATTTCTGTGAATTTTGTATACGTAAGATACTGTAAAACAGTCAGCAAAAAAATAATAATAATAAACAAACAAACAATAATCGAGACTTTGGTGAATTGTAGAGTATAAGAACTGCAGCGACTTTAAAACGTATGCAAACGAACAGAATTTTATAATTATTGCAGGCTCGACAACTACACCGAAGACGATTTTTAAGTCAACCATTCACAAAATACTCGACGATGACTTATTATTTTTACAGTATAAGTAACGGACGATGCTATTAACATATTATAGACACGTCAGCGTATAAGAAAAGTCTCTTAAACTGTAGCTCAATAGAAAACATTAAAGGCATTATATTGTTGAACGGAATCGGAATGAAAGGATTTCTGAGGGACTTGGCGATTTTCCGGAGATCAAATCGAATAGAGAGAAATATTATAGGTTGTTACGATAGCTTTTAACGATTATTGCGCAAATAATAGTATATTATAAAATCGACTAAAAATCGTCGATATTTTATACCATTATTTTTACACATTGTTCGTAATAACACACACTGATCATCCCTTATTGTATAATAACCTTCTAACCCATACTGGCATACTGCTGCCAATATAAGTTAAAATGGCGTTATCTGTAAGCGATTCTCAGATAAGTTTCTGAAAAACACACGTTTTGTATATAATATATATAAATATTTCTTTTTAAATCATAACGACCTGCTTATACGTTTCAATTATTTAGGTAAGTATGATATTGTATTATGTTTTTCTATGTAGTATGTTATGTTATCTGCAATAAAATAATAATAAATATAGTTAAATTGATTTTTAACAACACATCTTACTTTTTACGTTGATATTCATACACTTAGTTATGGTATAATCTATAATATATGATATATAGGTATACCTGATTCAAAAGCAAGAATGCTATGACCCATAAGTATAACAATTTCTGATGTAATATAATTATTTACTCGTATAAATTATGCAATACATAATTATTTGAAACAATATTATAATATTTAAAAGCATACTATTATTTTTTATTATAATTTACAATTATTCGCTATTGTGAATTTAAAAAACAAATTTATGAATTCTTTCAAAAAATACCAACCGTATCGGAGGCAAAACCAGTCAGAGCGTTACTAAGACAAAACACCGCAAATTTTAATTATTTTTACTACTCATATAGACTAAGATAATATGCTGTATCTTCATCAATACTTGTGGTGTTTTTGTTCAGCCTTTTGTGGTTTAACGGTATATTGTTTTATCCAGTTCTAGGATTCATGCACTTTTCGATGATTTACGGCATTTTAGCTATTTGAATATATTAAACGTTACATCATTTTTGATAGCTAATATAATATCAGACCAATGGAATTTCCACCTGAACTACCTAAATTGTATAGTTATTTTTGTTTTGTTTTTATCTCACTTTTCATTTATTCATAAGTACCTACTTGATTTAGCCTACACGTGTAGGATATGTATATTATTGTTATACAATATCTATTAATGAATTAAGACATTATACATTGCTTCGGTCCTCGACTGTACAAATACTGCGCGGTAATGTTAACAAGAATTATACGAATGATAGAAGGGCCTCTACTGGATCTGAGCCGTATTTGCAGAGTACCTACCTACACCTTTTATTATAATATATTAGTAGCACAAGCGATCGAGTATATATTCGGTTTAATATAATTGTAAATATTGTGTAACAATAGTTAACAACAATAACATATTTTAAAGTCTGAGAAACAAAATAATAAAATACATAGGTAATATCATGGACCAACCCTCGAGAAATTTCTAGTCGTGCTATACGCGATGGTTCGAATGGCATCATAATAAAAAGCTAAATAAAAGTTTGTCGCAGAGACTGTGTCTAGTGTCTGCATGCCACCTCACATGTATTCAGTAATATTATGCATAACCACCGCCGCCGTTCGTTACAATATATGCACCGCAGCTTGTGTGGCGTGCGTGCGTGCGTGTTATATTTATGTTTGTGTATACGTCTGCAGCTCAAATATTAAAACAAAATAACGGAGAACCGTCATCAAGCGATCCAAAGGGGCGGCCATATTGTTTTCGTTTTTACGTGTTTATTTAGGAATTATGAATTATTCGTTCGTCTTATTTGTTTATGCCGCTTCGTTCTCCTTTTCGTGTTCTCCACCGCCGCCGCCGCTGTAACCGTCGTCGTCGTCGTCGTCGTCGTACAGCCGCTATACTACTACAACCATTACAACTATAAATACTACCACTACCATCACTTTACGTCGTCGTCCTTTTCCTCGTCTATTCCCTCTTCTATATTAGTTATATGTATTATTCTGTCTATACTCAATACTCTCGAGTCTCTGTCGGGTTCTTCTCGGCGGGTATCCGTATGTTTATCTAAACCACCACCACCCCCCACCTTTGATTCGGTGCAACAGTATAATATTATATTGCTGGGCCCCGTCACTCGCCGCCGCCGCCGCCGCGGTTACACGGGGTGTTACACAAATTTGTCGACACGTTTGTCTTGTCCCTCAGCCACGGCAATTTCAATGGTCTCGTCTTCAACGATAACGGCAAATATAAACTATATATTTACTACTTTTATACCCAACGTGATACACGCGCATTGTATATTATGTTGTTGTTACGCAATAAAGGGTGCCATTCAACTGTGTTGTATGTAGTCCATCACGAAGACCATACCAGGATCGGCGTTTAAGCGGGGGGGGGGGGGAGCACAGGGGCCATGCCCCACTAGACATCATAAGCTCGGCGCATCCGGATTTTCGCAGGTTTTCGATAGGAACCTGGATATTTTCAGGTACTTACACTAGTCGGATCCCTAATATAATGTTTTGGTGAGTATTATACTAAACTCGCAAACATTGTCCTTTCCATTTTAACAGACTTAAGAGTCTATATGTATAAACCAGAGGTGTGGTTAAAAATGTTTTTAACAGTTTCTTTTTTAGTTGCTATTATAATTATAAATTATTATGATATAATACAAATATAGGTACGATACTAAGAATAATTGTTGCATACATTTTAACCAACACAAAAGTGATTTTTTAAAGAATACTTTATTTTTATTTATATTATACAATAATATGTGAAAATTTTTTATATTTACTTTGATTTTTAAAATATTTTATATAGGTATATATATTTTTTGGATACTGCCTTTACACTACCTGTAAATAAAAATTTCTTTCCGAAATCTTTATATAAATTTGGTGCTTATAAATTATAGTCAGGGCCCCTGTAGCTATAATTATGCCATCACATTAAGTGGTCAGTGGGTAAATTGTTGAAAATATAATTTTTAGACCAAAAAGATAAATATCTAGTAATTAATTTCGGAGTGTAGATATTACAGAATTGCTACAACCTGACCAAATTGTGTACATTTGATGAGAACAAAAATTACATCTTTAGACAGGTTCACTGCAGCTACATTGCGCGTCGTACATCATGTCGTAAGTCGTAAAATAATGGCCATTCAAAATATGCAATAAAAGCCACACGATACGACAGATGACGCGTAGTTATAAATTCATGGCTTTATAACTGATTAAAATGACACCAAAATTCACCGTTTGGTTATAAGTTGAACATTTTAAACTTTTTGGTAACAAATTGTAACATGAATTATCATGGTATACCAAAAACACGGTTTCGATAGTTTACTCATTTTGCAATCATATCGACATATCGTTAGATATTATACGGTGTTTGAACAGCTAGTGTACACCTTCTTACAACGTAAGTATATATATATTATACTTATACCTGCATATACCTATGAGCATAGCTATTAACAAACAACATTTTTACAGTTTTAAATTGAATTACAAAAACCTGCAAAGTTAGAATAATTATTAACTACAGTTTTTGAGCGTTTAGTGACTACAAACAATTATTGTCAGCGACTTAGCGATAAACATGTGAGATGTATTGGTGTATTACAAGGTGGAATCATGAACCCACATACGACCGTTGTCACCCTGCAGTCCAACCCACCTTATGATCTCATCTATAAAGCAAACATTATCTACAAAACTACAAAAAATATCTTCGAAAACAAAAAAATGATAATGCAATTTCCGCAGGTTTTATTTTTAGAGGTACAAAACCGTTTATCATAATTAATATTATATTATACCCTAACTTAAATAATTATATTACGTCACATCATAATAATTACCATTCTCCGCGGCGTTGTCGTTATAAATAATAATACCATAATAATAATATCATAATTGCATATATCATTATAATTTTCAGCGTTATACTTACATATATTGTGAAAGCGTCAAATGCGGTCGTGTGATATATTGTTGTATCTGTACGGATCTACTTCCGTTTTTTCGTTCTCGTTATTATTTCAACCCTTTTATACAAACAATATATATATATTTTATACATTATGCTGTCTCTCACGTTTGGCGTCCTTTCGTCAAAGCTCATAAGCAACTGCCTTTGTGAAGAAGGTTTTTTTGCGCATGGCCATATGGTGTAAATATTATGAAACATCGAATACTCAGACATTATTCGATAACGTTTGGTGGCCGCGAGTAAATGCGTCGTTTTTCGCGAACCGAGTTTACATTTTATAATATGCTCGCATGTAGACAATGAATAACTACGTAAATTTATAACTCCGTGAAAACTAAATAATCCAAATTCAAAACGAGTTTTCATTAACTTTCTTGTGTATACAGAATGAATATTATGTAAATGTTATAAAATACTTACGCGTATAATAAAAGCGACGATAATATTATTACGTTTATTTATTTATTTTTTTGTCGAAATTCAAACAGTAGGTATACATCATACATGTTAACAAATATTGAGCAAACATCCTCTAAAAACGGAGCTTACGTTTAAGGATGATATTATTAAAACGTATACACATTAATACATTATTAATTCATCTTTTAATCGAAGATACGAGAAACAATATGATATAAAGACTCTTTTGTCTATATTATTTAGAATAGGTAATAAAATATAGGAATTGGGTAATATCGGTATGGTGATGTTGGTGCGGTAAATTGTGTTCTTGTAAGTTCAAAAGCCTTATTCAATATTACAGGTAGAAGCAGCAGATAGTGAATAAAATAATTAATAATTTTTGTGACTTTGTGTGCTTCAAAGTAATCAAATATACTTTTTTTAAGCGCCTAAAAATAAATAAATAAGGTTTTTAATAAGTTGATACATAATTATACTACGTTTATATGATGATGGCGTTAAAAAGGTTTGAAATTAAATCGATTTTAAATTCTTAAACTAGGTACATAGCGAGAACGTTTTAACGTCATCATATAAACGTAGTAAATAATATTTAATTCAATTTAATTTTATAGTTTATATCATAGAGTTGATTTTTTTTCATTCGAAAAACGCCTGATAATTTCTTTGGGATCAACATGAATTTATGTAGGTACACTAATAAAATAGATGCTAAATCGGTTAGTCTATTTCTTGCAATAACGTTTATAGTTTTTAATTCTTTTTAAAGACGAAAATGTTCTTTCAGGCGTTGCGTTTGACACCCGCAAAGTCATCAAAACTTTTAATAAAAATGAAATGTTTAGAAAAACATTTACGGTACAGTAAGAATATACTTTAAGTACTTCGGTAGGCCGTTCTGATGATATTGATTTATCCGACCACTTTCTTTTCCAAATAATTAACTTGGTTGGTACTAAATACATCGATAAAAAACAAATAAATCCAAATACATTGGTAAATTTAGTCATTGATTTGAATAATCAAGTCTTTACATACAAATGAAAGTATGTCAGTATTTCGTCATACTTAATTTGGAAACGATTAAAATAGTATTAAACAAATTAATTCTACTTAAGATTTGAAAAATGATAAATAAATTACGTTTTTATTAAAAACCTAAATAAAGCTTATAAAAACTTGATTAACCATATTTTAAAATTGTGTACCTATGTCGTTTGACATTATGATATTGGTAAATAATACGCAATGGTATGTCGTTATTTATTTTTATATCATTATAAAATATTTGAGATAGCCGATATGTGACAAATATGTAGTTTATGCAGTATCTATATCCTATAGCCACCTACTTATATTGTGCGAATAATATGATATAAAAAGGCGTGTTTTATTTCACGAAGACCAAAATATGTTAATGTTGTATATTATTAATTAAGAAGTAATATTTATATATTATGCATTACCTATTTTTTTATAATAACTAATGAAATTTATAAAACGAACATGAAATAATATTGATTGTTTAAACTAGTTGATTACACATTAAACATAGATAATACCAATTTAATTTAATTTATGAATGGCCAATCTCTATAGGACCTTTGAACCAATCAATTGGATGTGCATTAGGTTGACAATGTTTTTAACGCTTATTATACTGCCAATGTTTTTAAGTTAATTATAATAAGTAAAGTAGATATTCTCTGATGCGTATTATATAAAAATATACACATTGAAAATAAGACAACACAATTATTGAACAATCGATCATCTAAAATTTGGAACAATAATCAATATATTGGAAAAAAGATGCAAAGCATTAAATGTAGAACAAATGTGTGGGTTCTATTGTAACAAAAAATGTAGTATTTTTCAGTATTTCGCCTTCCTCTGTATGATAAGATATTTATTTAACTGTATTTTAATCTTTCTGCAGGTGTGTATGTATGTATCTACTATAAAATATAATTGTACTTTCTTAAGTTTTATTAAAATTATAGGTTTTAATTTACCACTTCATCGTTAGGGGAATTAAATGCACACGTGGTTTCTAGATCCACCCCAACATTTTTTATACTCTTTAGAGATAATATAAAATGCCCATTTGCATTACATGTCATATACTCTTTTGTGCAACGAGTAGAGGGAAACAACGATAGAAATTAGTTGATGACACTTAAACTTTAAAGAAAGAAGATCAAACGAGGAAATTAAACTGTATTTCAACAGTACTTTGAATGGTATATATGACATTCATTATGAATCAAGTGTTCAATTGTGCTTCTACAAGGGTTATTAAATCAAAGACAAAAACCACAGATCTACTTAAAAGTCAAAATCCAACGAAGAATAAAGTACATATTGAAAGAAATTATGCCAGCTAAAATAGTAAATTACTTGTTTACACTCATACTAAATTCAGAATGGTTTATTATCGTTCCTAAATAAAAATCTATTTAAAAAATATTATTATGTCAATACGCCTATGTATTTTTTATTTTGTTCTTTTAATTATAACAAGTAAACAGTTTAGTATAAACAATGCCATCACGACTAAAGCTGAACAATAAAATAATAAACAATATGAACAGATACACTCGTATATATTTAAATGAATTAAATGATGATGTAAGAAATGGAAAGGAAATCGTTATTTTAAACTATAACTCTCGTATATCTCTGGACCGTATTTGATATTTACTTTAAAAATTTAAAATAACTAACATATCATCAATTGAACGTAGTACCATTAATTTTAACAATACCGTTCAATAGTCTTAACAATGAATATAAAATGAAAGAATTAATTGATTTAATTTTGTGATTATTAAAAATGAAGCATAATTTCTTTCATTCAGTATTTGGTATATTTAAAAAATATCAATTAATTTTAACTAAATCTTTCAGTTTTTGTACTTTTTAATACAATATAAATATTTAATATACTTTGGGAATAGTAATCAAGATAAATGTTAGCATATGAGTTAAAACTACTTAAGTGGTTTTTATATGGTATTTATTTTAACAAAAGAAAAAAAAACTACTGCTCATAATCTAAAATGTGGACTATAATTAAATAATATAGTAGTATTCATAATTATTATTGTTTCACTTATTATAGTTTTAATATTTATCAATGACCTGTGACATAATATTATGTAAAAATTATACTTAACGTTTAAATAGTAAAATATATTTTAACTATCACTTACAGTTTATTTATTATAGGTATAGCCTATAGGTATGGAATATAATTCAGCACATTTTGTGAATGGCTGTAGAAAAATATCGCACCGTAGTAAAATACGAATACCTTAAGTAATCGTGGGAAGTTTGAAAAATATTATTATCAGCACAAATTAAAAGTTAAATATTTTAAATCTCACTGCGTAAAATAATAAGGTTTTGCATACGTCGTTTTTATTTTTTTAAATACATAATATATATCTACTTTTAGAATTTTACCTATATCATGATACAAAATAATAGCTGCTCACCCTAATTTTCAAGTATTAGTTATAGGTATAATACAATAGTTTTTAATTAATACATTTTTTTTTTTTGTAACCTATTTACTGTACCATCTTAGTCTACCTCCTTTTGTATATCGTATATGATCTAAAAAATTACAATAAACTTATTAATTAGACACCGGCAAATTTGTAAATAACAGGTAAGTATACCTAAAAAAACATAATATTCATAAGAAATTAAATAACAATCGCTTAATATTCACTATAATATGTTCTTTATAGATATAAATATATAGAGGTAGGTACTTACCTAATAAGACGGTATTTCATGGAACATTACTATTTAAACTAATATTTTTGCTATCGATTGATAGATTGATCATTAATTAATCTCCATAAGTTAAGTCACTAAAATCATATGCAGTGATATATTTTTTATGAATTTATTCATGCAGGTAGCATGAACAGTGAAGACTTACTAATTTGTAAGGAAGGGTAAATTACTCATTTACTATACGTCTATACTAATTTAAATTAATAAATTCTCGTGGGTATATCTATGTTAAAATGTATGATATGGTGTACTCCTACACTATACAAATAGGTATATTATATACAGTTATTATACATTTATTGGTACATATGATTTAATTTTTTTTAAATAGGTATGCTGCAAAATAAAAAATACAATCAACAATCAATAGATGAAATTAAATTTTTAAATGTTGTTAACATAATATTATATTGATAATTTACAATGTCACTACATTTAAGAAAAAATATAATCGTATAATACATTTTTTAAAAGATTATAATTATGTATTTTATTATTATAAATTAAGCTTTAACTTACAATGACTAAGTTCCTGGGATATTTTGACATTTATAATCTTAATTTTTTAAGTTGATGTACCTAATTATTATTAACTATATTATGGTTTAAAATCGTAAATTGAAAACACGCTAATAACTGTGAGCAAAGATAAAGATCAATAAAAAAAATAGTAACACTATAAATTTATTAATAGTGACTTTGAAATATAAAAGTATACGCCATATGACAGTTATACATCATACTACTCGTCATTTGCGGGAAAAATGAACAAGCGTAAAATACGGTGCTATTCATCGACGTATCTCGGTTTAAGTGTAAGTATCTCAGACTGAGGTCCTCAATTGATTCATGAAATGTCTCCCTAAGCTTATGTTACAAAAACCTAATATACAGACTTACCTATTAATTAAATAATTCAAACCAAGTTGAATCGATGAACAATTTAATATTCAACATTTTTACTTAAAACGATTTTTTATTGAACTTTAACGCATTTTTGTTTAAGTACAAAAATACAATCTGTTATATTATGTTTTACATGTAAAAATCTAGTCGACTACTACTAGCACTTTTAATTCATTAGTCACGCTAGGTACTTCAACATGAGATTAACGTGCCGTGCTCCACAACCTTTGTAGACAACCGTGGCTCCTACATTTCAATAACGAACAATAAATTAAATATTATTTTATTTAAGAAAAATCGTAAAACAATTCATAGCAGATCAATTGGTCAATACATTTTTTTTTAAAATGCATTTCCGTATAACCAATGGTAACCTATACATATTTGTTATTTTATTGAGCTAAAATTAATTTCATGAGTGAGCCACAGCCAAAGGCTGCAGCTGCATTTGTAAACGTTTAATGATAATAATGCACTGATTTCATTTATAAAATCTTTCAAGTATATTTGACATTGGCATTGGTAATGAATACAAAAGATTATGGTTTTTACGGTCACTATAGATGTTACTGCGGTTAAATATTTTTTTACGTACCTACTCTATTTTATCTATATGTATAGTCTTCGGTAATAGTAATTTTTTGTGTGCATTAACAGCGTGACTTTTATTCAAACTCATCCAACCGTTTTACTTAAACTATACATTTATTAAATTTTATTACATAATGCAATGATGTAGGTAGTAGGGTACTCTTTGTAATAAAACAAACGTTTATATACACCGTAACAATAGGTGTTATAATGTTATGTAAATACAACTAAATATAAATGAAGTGACAATAATCCGCTAAAATACTTAAAATATATTATACATATTATATACTTCATACAGCATGTTACTATTTTATAACAATAAGTTTTAACTTAGATTTAAAAAATGTATCTAGGTATATGTTGTATGTACAGTGTACTGTTGATATTGTAAAATTTATAAATATGTAATATAATATTGATGCTATACAAATAAAATAAAATCTAAATAACACAATTAAAGATCGTAGAATTTAATAAATAACACAGTTGCCTATCCCTGGGGAAACTATAGAAACCTCGTTTCCCCTTTATTTGTACCTAATACATAATTTGTAGAATTTAGCATAATAGGTGTACGTACTCGTATATCACGGTGTTGAGAGATTACAGCCTACAGGCAGGCATGCAGTGCATGGAAATCGCTTGACTTCTAAGTTACTCATTATTGACATACTAGACTAGAATTATTAAATCTATTTTTTAGTATAATATAGGTATACACATTTCAATTTGTAGTATTTAGTTAGGAGATTTGACTATTTGATTGAACGAGAAATAAAGGGGTTAGTATGTATAACTTACACTCCTCAAAGAAGCTTGCTTACGTCGCGATGGGAGAATTATAGGTGAAATGATAATTAGTCTCATTAGAGTTGACTTTCAGGGTGCCTATATGTTAAATAATGATTGGAAGGAGAGTTAGAATGATTTGTTCGTAATGAGGGGCTTGCTTTTACGTGTCTACATTATTATTATCATTACATGTAGTTGTAGTAGTAGGTATCAAAATTAATAGGTACTATATACTATAAAAAGTTGTCACTAATATGGTGGATTTTAACGACGTTTAAATTCTTTGTAAACATAACCACTATGACAGTTCCACTCAGAGACAGCATAGTACAGGGTGCATTTTTCTGAGACTTTGAGTATTGGATTAGTCTGGTGATAAGCCACAAGTGTTTAAGTGTAAGCCATCATAGTGGATACAGAAGGCAGAATAATCATAGCACGTTCGAGTGTAACCATATTCCTGATAATTTAAGCACTGTCCTATAAAAATTGTTTTATGCTTATGAAATTCTTCGACTATGATGGACGGAAATATAAGTGATATTCCGTTGGTATAGGATTAGTCCTATAAGATAAAATATTATGATTTTATCTTGTGTATGACCTAACCTAACTTAACTTTTCAAAAATGTAAAAAATATTATTGTCTATTAATAAGATATTATTTTAAAATATTAAATTATAGATATATTATAGATGGATGATAAATAGTCACATCAACTGTGATCATCGTGGCGTTAATGTTAAAACAAAATAATAAATACACATCTCCCCGTCCTCCACTCTACCGTATAATTTATTTAAAACAGAAACAAATTTGGTATGGAAAAACCAAATTAAATCATTTTATTCGCACGTTGGAATTATATACCTAATATTTAGATATCAGAATATTTAGGTGTATGTATTATGTACCTACAGCGGCCGCGTGTTTATGTAATATACCAATGTCTTACCGGATAGTCAGCGGCTACCATTTGTAATGATTAAAAGAAAAATGTTCGTATGACGATATTTATTAGGAATTCAATAAAATAGAAAGCTGAATTACACCTAAAAGTAAAAAACATTAATTTACAAACACCTCGATATTGCGTTATTAGTTTATTACAACGTGTAATATTATTTTTAATTTGAACGCATTGGTATCATCCGGCTCAAACAAAAATTATCTTGACAATAATAATTATGTATTGCTTTACAGTACTTGTATTTGTTATTTATCGATATTTTTTTGAAAACTACAAAGAAATTTGAAAGATAACCTTTTGGACACAATTAATTGTGTTTAATTTGCAATCTAAAATGATTCTACATTGCTACATAAAAATTATGCAAAAGAATTTTTAATTTTTTTTTTCCAGTTGTATACTTGTTATTGAATAATATATACGATATACAAGGCTACAACCTATCATATTACAATAGTAAACAATTTTTGATTCAATGAATACATATTTTATAGGTAATTGCTAAACAGATGTACAATAATAATGGTATTATATGAAACCGCAGTTGGTTTATCAAAGTTAATAAGTTAAAATGTTTCTTATGTCTACTGAAGCAGTCTGAAATAGTAAATTATCTATGTGTAATGATTAATGGACATAAAATGGAATGAGGAAATTGTCAACAGATAGTGATTATTCAATTATTAACGTGATTAAAGACATAATATAAGTATGCAATTTTTTCAATTCTAAATTATAGTAAGTATTACTATTAGATAAAATAAATATTTAATTGACGAAGATAGATGCGTAAATATTTTTAGTTGTTTTATTCAAAAAGTTGATGTATTGACCAGTCGTTATTAAAACGCTAGTATAATATATTTAAGGTAATTAAAAGTATAGTAGTCCATTATTAGTCCCATATAAAACTTGTACAAGTTGATAACATGAAAAAAAAATTGCCAAAACGTAATATTACCAGTGTAATAGTGTACACTAGGGCTGGCGGTATTCGAAATTCTGATACCGGTATCCGGTATTTGTTTACTACCGGTAACTAAGGTATTACCGGTTATACGGTATTTTCGGTAATTACCGAAAATACCGAGGTGCGGACTACTTTGTTTCTTTTCTCTCTCAATAATCTCGTCTGTCTCTAAACGATGTCCATTAGTTTATAGGTTAGGTCCGGAGCGGACGGGAGGGGGACACGGCTTCAATAACAAATTATAGTCGGCTATCTAGCTGTCTATGATTTTTTCATTAAAATAATACAATAGGTATTATGGCATTATGCCATTATAATTGAAGGGGTCAATGGATAAAGGTGTTAACTAACATTTTTGAAATTGTTCACAAACACAACTTTTGTAACTAAATATTTGTAAGCCATGGAACTTTTTTGATATTCAATATATGAAATTACTTATAAGAGTATTAATTTGGGTCTAGGGGTCCTCTGTAACATACTATAACTTGGATATTGTACTTCCACCATGTAACTAAAAAACCTTATTTAACACCTTTATCCATAAAATAATGGTATAAATATGTAATAGGTACTGTGAATAAATGAGTTATAAGGAGAAAATGTTTTTATAATTTATTTTTAATAAAATACATTATTAATCAAAAAACAATATAATATAACTTTTATGTTTAGAACTTGAAACACCAATGAAAAAAAAAAATTAATTAACTTTTATCAAATATTAACCAAATCAATATTTATAATATTACTATGAATAATACTTGTACTTAGAAAAACAGAATATAATAAAATTAAGCTTATGATAGAAAATATTGTTCATAGATTCAAATAGAAGCTTTCTTCTTTCCAAATTTACTGTAGTGGTACACTTTAAGCGACATTTTGACATACACAGCTGACCTTCATTAGCACACTTTGCTGGAACAATCACTCCTTTTTGTGTTGTATACTGTTTGCCTGTTTTCCTTTCAATAGTTGCTTTTTTTCTTTTATATACTTACTAAATGTATTCAAATCTGATCCATTAAACAACAATTTCCTTGATGAGGCTAGTGACTCATAAGTAGATAAACAATTATTATCATTTACATTCTCTTTTGGACTATCTAATATAATATTGGCACTTTCAATATACCCATTATACCCTATGATAAGATTTAAAAATGCATGAAATATGATAAAATGAGTAGTAGTAAGAACATACTAATTATTAAAAATATATTGTACCCGAAGAAGTTTCTGATATTGCTTGTACAGAACTGGGGTTGTAATCATCATCACTCGAATATTCTTGAAAAGAATCTTTAAAATACAATTTTAGAAGTTATTAATTATTTTCTTTGTAACATTAAATTATTTTTATCAATACCTAGTGTTAATATGTGTAAATTTATCAATAAATAATAATTAATAGTATAACAACAAAATATGTTTTACCTGAATCACTGAAAAGGTTTTCTTCCAAATTATTTTTAATTTGGTTCTTAGGTCTAGTTCGGCTTAATGGAGTAATATTTTGGATTTCACGTGCTTTATCCACTAGGAATTTAGCTCGAGAACTCATAATGTGTAGAGTAAATAAAACATAACACAATAAGATAACTATTTTATTGGATAAATTAATCCAAACCAAATACAACACAAAAACCACAGTTTTAATGTAAAAATATAAAATAAATCAAAACGAACGCGACGTACGAACCGATCGCGATAATCAATATCAAACAAACAAAAATTGTTAATAACATTATTATTTGATAATAATAAAATTAACCAATAACAATAATTAAAGTAAAAACAATCCACGAAGAAAAGTTGTTATAATATTTGCAGATAATGTCTAAAAATACATATACAAAATAACACCGAAATTTAATTCAATAACAGCATGGATAAAGGCGGTAATATCCAATAACACATTGTTCTAAGGGGTTAACATACACTACTACTTTTATCCACTACAACTAATGATTAATTCTTCTTATAACACTCTTATCAATTTTTTATTTTGGTAACTACTAAATAAAACCATATCAAATTTTGATATAATGTTTATAACATTATAACACCTTTATTCATGCAATAAAATGCATTTTTGAAAAAATGTCAGTTAACACCTTTATCCATTGACCCCTTCAATTATCAGATTACATAAAAATAATGAAAAATAAATGTAGGTATTGTATTTTCGGTAATTACCTAGGTCCTATAAGAGCTAAGTGGCTAGGTACGGTATTTTTGTTAATTACCGCACTTCGGTATTTTTAGTAATTACCGCACCTCGGTATTTTCGGTATTACCGTGGCACGGTATTTTCGGTAACAACGGTAATTACCAAAGCACGATATACCGGTATTCTGAAATGCCGAAAATACCGGATACCGAGATTTTTTAAATACCGGTAATTACCGGTATACCGAAAATACCGCCAGCCCTAGTGTACACTGTTTATCATGTACCTAACTATGCGAGATTTCACTACGCAAAAATGCAAAAACAAAATTGTTTAAGTCAATACTATAGTTTAAACAATTATTGCTAAATTTGAAGTTTGAATTTTATGTAAAATGTTGTCTAATAAAGTCATAAGGAAGCTGCAAATATTTTAATTAAAAAGGAGTGTATAAAATAGTATACATAATATTTTATAAGTAGCTTGTATCTAAATATAACTACTTCATTATAATATTATAATAACATAATATATACCATAAAAATTACACGTAAAAATTGTTATTATTATTATATATTAACATTTTCAGAAAAAAGTATGATTCTCATTTGAAAAAATCGTGCTCATTATTTAGTAGATAACTTGGATGAATTCAGACACCTCTTTCCCATTGGGCACATGCCCGGGGCCCCGCGATCAATGGGGCCCCTAGTTCCTGCCAAATCATCGACCATTATTAGCACTAAATTAACTATGTCCTAATATATTAATATATTATGATATGACAATATGACATGATCGTCATGTTATACTGATATAACTGTGTTGATATGGTTTCATTATTTTATTTAAGATTATTATTTTTGGAACACATAAATTAAGTAGTCTCTCTACTATTACGCGTCATTTAAATTAAATTAAACGTTTAATATACACAATAGTTATGATTTATCTAACTAGAAGGTAACGTCAGACACTGTACATACCAATAATATAGGTACCAATTGAATTATTGATTGTTCGTGGTAATTATTTCTATACGAATTATTAAAAGTTGTATACTTTTTAACCATGGCATGTGAAGTAATACCACTTTATATATTATATTTGTCTACTAGTGTTTTTAAAAACAGTATTATTATTTTTTTTTTTTTTAAATCAGTGTTTATCGAAAAATCGTAGGTAAACCGTACCACACATCGGCTTACATTAAACACCACTACGTGTGAATAATAAGTAATAACCGATTTCAAAAAACGAGTAAATACAGCATAAAGATAACGGAAATAAATTCTGGTTTTATTTTTTTCGGTGATAACATACATGTATATTTGAGTTTAAACTGTTTGAAGATATCGCGTATTCATAGGAACCATGATATCGTTTGATATTCAGTGAAAAGTGTAATAAACTAATAACAGACCAAAAAGAAAACGCACTTTTCGTCAGTTTATCATGACCAGTGCGGTTATGTTCATAGAATAAAAAAAGATTTGAATCAAAGGAGCCGTTTTAAATTTCCAAAATTCTATTTATAGTTTATACTATTTCAAATTATCTACACAGTGCGCAGAATATAGTTAATTAATTACAATGTTACTTTTTGTTTAGTAACCGGTGTTCTAAATTTCATATTCCAAAAGTTTTAACACGTATTCATATTGGATAAAATAATTTATGAGTATTTAAAGTTTAGTTAAGTGGGGTAAAACTGGAGATCCCCAAAACATTCTACACCCTACTCATCTAAAATTTAAACTGACCTTCCTTTCATAAAATATAAAATAAAAAAATATTTACTGTCATTTTTAAAAACCATAAAATCTACCATATATGATAGAAAATATCAGTTTTAAATATAATTATTATTTTATACGTCACATAATATGACATAAAAATCAAAATTAAATTCACTAAAACTTATTGTAGTTTTATTTAACTAATGATAAAAATATCGTCATAAATAGATAATAGATATATATAGAGATCAGATTCGACAGTGATTCGTTCTCCGTTCGTACAAAATACTTAAAATTATTTCAGTAGTAAAAGTTACATGTAAACTTTCAGAGAACGTATAACTACATAACCAACGCATAAGTGTAAAGTTATATCTAACTGATTGTAGACTGCAGTCAAATACCTCCTTTCTATAATAGATTAATATTATTAATATTACCTATTAATTTACAAATGTGAAAATAAGGGCTTGGCTGGTTTCCGCCAAAAGCATACCTTTCCTTCTTCCATCATATGATAAAACTTAACTTGTACTTTAACTCGAACTTTTAGACACCCAAAGTATTGGAGGATAATTGCAATTTTCAGCCATATAATCGTCAACCAAGTAGCCTGAATATGTAGTAGTCTATCATCTATGGGGCAATTGGCCATAAAGTTTTCGATAAAACATTCAAAAACTTCTCTTAGATTTATGAAAACCAAACCAAATTTATTATGCAAATATTTCCCAATTTATGAAATATGGTCTTGGTAAGCAGTGTATTGAGGTAAAACCTACAACCGATGATTTGGGCTTGTGGCAAAATTTCATGTATGGCATTTAATATAAATGTTTCAAAATCTATAGTTATATACTGTGGTAATAATTACACACCAAGAATATATTATCATATGTTTTATGGCGGAAAAGTTAATCGGTGGAAAAAGGAGAGGTTTACTTTTGGCGGAAACGAGTAACTCTTGAAAATAATTACTATTGATACTATATTGACGGGTACCTGGTGGGTCAGTTGTTATTGGTGCCCATAGACCTATTTTTAGAAAGTGAGAACCTCAATATTACATTATTTAAGAAGAAAAAGGGAGAAGCCGAGTATATAAGTACCTATACTTATTTACAATAAAGATATCAGATGTACTATTTAGATATATACAATCATATACATAAAAATATATTAAAGGGGAAGAGACTGGTGAGTATTGTAACCAAATACAACTTTGAGAGGTTAACCAGAAAAATACCAAATAGGTATTGTATTTGGTTTATCTCGTAGAATGCAAATACAAAAAGTTGTGATATAGCACATTAACCAACAAGTTACCAGGAGATGATTAACCAGAGAAAAACGGCTGGAAATAGGTACTTTCATGAACTGATTTCATTATTGAAATAAACGAAAATTACACTACATTAGATAGGTATCTATTTGCTTTGGACTTGTTTAGTGCATTAATACATGTAATACATGGGCATCACAAAGAATGCAATTTGCTAGTCTAATCATCATAAGGATAAACTGGACTGGGCATGTCTGATGGGTGGTCTGTCGTCTGTCAATTAATACGTATTTGGAAATGGTAACCAAATAAAAAAAGAACAAGGGGAGGACCACACAACGGTAGAGTGACCGAGTCTTGGAAAAACTCAAACTCTCAGAACTCAGAATTAAGAGATAGAAACCAACCTATATCCACGGACATGATATCATGAAAAAACATGTTTAAACTTCAAAGCGGTGATGATGGGACACAAGGTTGCGACTCTAGAATAATCAAAAATAAATAAATAGATCAAGTGAACAAAAATTGTTAGCAGACAGAAATTTTATCCGTCAAATTATTTTGAAAGATTTTTACATTTATTCTTGTGAATGTTCTTATTTTTTGGCCGATAAATACATAATATTATCTTGTCTTATCTTAGATAGCACGTATATTCTAATGTTCCACTTCCACACCTCCTCAAAATCACAACTACACTAATATCCAAATTATAACAATATATATCTAAATTAGGTACAACTACGCTGGTTCACATTTTGAGGACAAATCGCCACACATCCCATCCGTAAAAAAAAGATTTATAATATATTATGTAGGTATATCTTTCTATCACAGTGTCACTTATTTTTAATAATTATATTTGAGTATACCTATCTGCGCAGCTATCCTTCATATCATTATTCTACAATGTTTGGCAGGCTATTTGTGAAATTTTATGATCTCTCAATCTAAATACTTCTCGCGGGGTCGTTGCCCTGCATATGCTTGGTTTAGGCCAAAGGACCGGGTGTTTTCGACGTGTGTACGTGTGTGTTCGTATATACGTGTAAATGTTTAGCTTGCCACGTAGAAGAATTATATACATATACGAGTATATATGATATTATACGCTTTCCGCTTGTGCTCTAGGATGTGTGGACGAGGGAGGGTCGCTAGCGGGTGGAAGAGGAGAGGCGGTGGCGGGCGTGTGGAGGATCGGGAATAAGGGTGGGCGGGTGTGTGTGTATGTGAAAGAGACAGAGAGGTAGACAAGGAGAAACAGAGATGGAGCTAGAGAACCACCTATAAAAACCGTGGCCGCCGCCGACCAGTACCAGCAATTATTTGTCGCTGGAAAAGTAAATAAAAATGTTTGTTTATAAAACAAATATTAAACAGAATGTAAACATAACAGGCAGGGCCGCGCCTACGTTCGGCTGATGGATGGGGCCATAGACCCTAAACAAACAAGAGTGAGTATTCCCAACACTCGTGCAGCAACGGCGGCGGTGGCAGTGGCGGTAACGACGACGACGACGACGACGACCGCGACGTAGCCACGAGCGAGCCACTATATTATATATGGCGCACATGAAAAGTCCTCTTCTTATGTGGAGGGGCGAAGAAGGGGCACTTGACAAAAAGTGCCCGAAAACTTTATTATTGTTGTTGTTGTTGTTGTTGTTATTATTATTAATATTAGTATATAGTATTATTGTTATCACCAGACAAAACTACCGTCAACTATATATTCCTCTTTATATTATATTCACAATTTTTTACATGCAGAAAATGCCATTTTTACCATTGACAAACATTAACGATCGTTTATATGCATCTTGCATATGGGCATAATGCATTGAAAACTGTTTCAGTTTAAATAATCTGAACTTATATATTATAATGAACCTTGTTTCATAATCGAGGTGTTTACTATTTTTTCGAATTCTTATTTGACGACTTCAAATCATCAACAGATCTGCTGCCCTACAATAGAAATTTATCAAATATAAAATGTTACCTAGTATAGATGTTTAAAGTATATTTATTCGAATATAACTATATTATATTACATTATTTAAGAGATTCAACGCAAAAAAAAAATTGTAGGTTTGCATATAAAGTACTTTAGCCACTTAGGTCACTATATATTAATATGCGTAAACACAAATATAAAATCGATACAAACATATATTATATACTTATTTAATAAAACGAAATATATTGTACATATCCCAATCTAAATTATTAGTTTTAAAGTTTTATACTTTAATTACTTTAATTAAATTACTATTATACTTATATAATATACAAATTATTATGAGTGTGTTCAGAGATTAAAAAAAAATTATACTAATATTAATAATAAAGGTGCGCGTTCAAATACTATAGCGACTTTTGTACAGTAAATAATATATCCATAATAAATCTTTATAATTTAATTTAAATTACCTTTGCGTACATACTATAATACAATATTATACTTGCATTCAAGTTAGAGTTATTTATTTACATCAGCGTGTGTATATATTGCTACTTCGAATCGATTAAAATTTTATTAGTTTTTTTTTGTTTATTAAATACAAATATCCATGTAGAAAATCTCTCGAATAATACGGTTTTTGCTTTCAATTTCAATTTTATGTGCACCGTAATTTACAATATGATTCGTGCTGTGCACGCATTAAATAATGAATGTTGTGTTTGAGAAAGACATGAGAAATACATTTTGCATAATAATATGAACCTATTGTATCGCTAAAATGCAGGTATACAGAGAATTGGCTCATTCAAAATTTAACAGTATATATACAAAATAATAAATTCAAACTATTAAATCACGTAGGTATTCACATGTTAGGGTTACAGACTTATAGTTGAATATTAGGTATATCAACATAATAATTATTAATGATATGAAAATACTATTATATAATACATTTTCGTTATACATATGATAAAAATAGTTAATATAGATTTATTATTCATTACATATTTATTTAACGTAGACATTGCAGCGTATTTGATCAACAAATCTGTTTAATATTGTATCATAGATTCTGATTGGGGCTATGAATATTGTAATGATTTTACAATGCTATAGTATAATGTGATTATATATATTTTTTTCCATATATATTAATTATCACCATTTAGGTCTACCTAACACCTCGAAATGTAATACTAGGTTTCTTATAAGATATTCATACATAACCGATTTTCGGTATAAAAATTTTAAGTAACATTTGGACAAAATTTGGTACCTATAAATACTAAACGGAGAATATCGATTTTAGTTAATTCGTAGTAATTTAAAAATATTATTAGTTGGAATTACAATATTTTATACACACAATGATATTTTCAAATTCAATGTTTTCAACAACAATAAATTCAATCAACAGTATATATTTTATAATAGTAAAATTAATTGATTTAACACGAATATAAATGTGTCAATATCATAAAATTAATTTAGTCATATAATGTAACAGATCGTCTCGCAGAAATGTTTTTCGTGGGTAAACTAAGGTATAACATTGAATTCAAATTTAACATATTATTCATTACAGTGATTATCACTATATATAGTTAGGTATTCAATGACACAGTACACTTGAAATCCACCGTAGGTACATCAAAGCGATTACATATATTACCCTTGTTTTCGAATTATTGTTAATAATATATAGCATTATAGCTATTTAGTCAGATACAGCCGTAAGCAATAGTAGCAATAACGTTTATTTAATTAGGGGCTAAAATTCATAAATTTATACCATACTTAATTTTGTATAAAAATTATTGTTAATGCATTATGATTAATGCCATGTTTCCGGTTCAACTAATCATTAAGTATTATTATTTTTAAAAATTTTTTTCCCGTTCACTATTCACAGTATAAATTAATTCACAATACAACCGTTCATAATATATTTAAAACTAGAAAAAAATGTTGAAAATTCTGTAAAAAGTACAATTATGTTAAAATATTATTAAAGTGTCATTATAAAAGGTACCTAGCTATATCATTTTTAATAAAATAACCCATAAGTTTGTTATTAAAGCTATATTTTGGATTTTTTTTTAGTACCTAAATATATTGTACACCTGTAGAATGTATTAGTACAAACTACAAATAATAATAAATTAATAAATATATCATTTTCTTTACAACTAAAATTAAATTAAAATTGCAAAACCCCTTTCGTGAAATGGATAGAAATTTCATCCAGTTCACGAAACGGAACTTAATTTTTTACAGATCGCGTAATTACACAATTTGGATAACTTTTCACGAAATGGACACGGATTTTTAGTAATACGGAACTTGTTCCGTAATCTGTACCTATATACAAATGACGAAACAAATAATACGAGAATGATTTTTATTAATAGAACCAAATATTGTTGTAATAACCTGTGGTATAATAATAAAAATCATTCACGTATTATTTGTTTCGCCATTTGTATGTACAGATTACGGAACAAGTTCCGTATTACTAAAATCCGTGTCCATTTCGTGAAAAGTTATCCAAATTGTGTAATTACGCGATCTGTAAAAAATTAAGTTCCGTTTCGTGAACTGGGTGAAATTTCTATCCATTTCGCGAAACGGGCCGGAACGTAAAATGGATTCGACATATATATATATAATTGCTCTCTATATTATAATATATTATGATAGGTTACATAAATGTAGTTTTTAACCTATAAACAAGTATAAACAAACAATTAACCAAAAATATAAAAATTACAACTCTAAATAATTAATTTTATCATAAACGTGTCTCATATTATATGCATATTATCTTTATAACAGTTTATATGGGTTAAGGCTATATACATGTTTAATCATTCGAATAATCATTAATGACATACCTACTTAAATAGTTTTAAAGTTTTTTTTTTCTAACTAGAATAATGCCTATCATATTAATACAAATTATAAATGTTATATGTGTACCTTTTCATACATTAACATCATTATATCTGCGTCGCTTATAATTTTTCTTGTCCGTATAAGACCGCGTGTAACATGTGAAAATAATATAGGTGATCAAATAATTTAAATTTAATTTTAGTTACCTATCCTTATACCATCATTACCTGCAGTTGCATCAGAAATTAATAGGCAAATGAAAAATAAAACTACACAACCACTGATCTGAAACAGATCGATATGATAATTTTTTGTTACTTACTTACAATAAATGTAATATTCAATATCTCTACTAGGCCGGTACTCGAGTTTTTGTTATTGTGAGTATGAACAAATCGAAAAACTAAATTCCTTAAAAAATGTGTAATTTCGATGATAAAAACTTAAAAAACTCGATTGAGGCATGCTTATTATCTATACTCTACAGTCTACACATATTACGTTTAAATATATATTTCATACATTTATAGGTGCGTAATAGCCTACAGGCTATGGATAGAACACTCAATCATTTATTTAAAGAAAATATAAAATAATTAATAGGTAGTAGGTAGGTACACCTTACGGCTTATATTACTATAATAGATGACAACATTTTTGCAACGAAACGCGAGAATATATTATTATTTATACCAGCTAGAAATATAATGAAATAGAGTTTTTTAAATTGATTTTATTACATATTATAATATAGCACCTACACTTGCAATTATCTATATGTATCAATGTTTCCGTTGGTTAAACTGTAGTAAGTTCATTTTTACAACAAACATTAATAGCGAAATACTGATAAAAGAAAACAATGTACTTATATATTATACCAAATCAATATATTACTTTTTCCATTGAAAAAAATCCATTAAGTATAGGTATTTTACACGAGTGCTTGCAAATAATCATTTTTAAAAAAACTCGTCCATTAATATGAAGTTTAAACACGAGGTTCGTCAAGAATGGACTTAATTGTTAAAGCAATTCTTTATTCATATAAAATTATGAATTATAGATATTTTCATAAATACCTTACAAGATTTTATATATATATTGTCTAAATTTTATTTCACTGATGTACACTACACTACTGCAGACAATATAGTTTTCAAGGGATGTGTTAACAGATTAGTAGGTGCAGTCTATTAGGCACATACCTATTATACTTACGGCTCTAATAACCAATAGCTATAAGAGTGATCTAACGGGACAGGATGAGGAAAATATAATATCTCTATATGATCTGTTATTCAATGTTTATAATAATAACAATATTATTATCTATTATTTTTATTTTTATGAAGCACATATGAGTTTCAAGAATAACGAATCTCGTCGTGTTTATTAATTATTCTACGTAAAACTCAAAATTGAGTGAGATAGGTAACGATACAGAGAATATATTGGTATGGATAGACCATAGAGTTGAATTTTCAAATCTTAGATATAAAAATATAAATTTTTATTAATTTATACATTATAACTCAAAATAAATTGCAAATTATTGTGATTTTTACGTATTTTGTTAAAATTCGAACTTTCAATGCTTATCAAAAAAAAATTGTGGATATGTATTTTTAAAATTTTTTAACTACGTTTGTGGCAATATATGAGGAGTCCTTTATTAAATTTTAAAGCTTTTTACCCAACGAATAAGATTTTATTGCCATTAATAAAAAAAATAAAACTAAAAAGACTGAAAATTTCAAATGTCTATAAATAACTTAAAAGGATTTAAAATATTTTGAAAATGTTATCTGCATGTATAGAAAAAGCCAGTATAAACATTCAGTGAAAATATCATTTGTTTACGGTAATTAGTTTAGAGTTACACCAATATCTAAGATAGATTTTCTCAAAAAATATTTTGTAATAACTCCCGTTTTTCATTATTATTATTTCCCCCCCCCCCCCCCGGTGTTTTTAAAAATTATTGGGAATTTCAAAATTTGACCTCCCCAATGCACCAACTAGATTCACTTTCCACCCGGAAAACCTACTAAAGTAGAAAATTGAAGCATTATTTCGACAACTTATCATGTGCACGGACAAAAAAAACACACATTGTAAAATCAAAACAATTTAAACTTAACAATAATACATATAGGTACATTTAATAAAAATAGTTAATTTATATAGGGGCACTATTACAATCTATTTAAAAAGTGTGTCATTTAATTTGTAGCAAACCAGTATTACTTAATTCAAAAAAGCCACTACAAAAATCTATTTATTTTTTTTGAAATTATTAAACATTTATATGACATAATTTACATCTCACTATTTAATTTATGTAAAATTATCTATATACGTACATCATATAACATCTATATAAATATTGAATAATAAATGATGATTTTTTTCAAATAAACAACCATATTACCTCAAAAAGCATTGTTTTTTAATTTTTGTTTAACATTATATTATACGTATTAGTTATTCGACGTCACAAAACAATGTTATTTAAAAATATTACATTTAGATTTTGAGCGGAGCAATAAATAACATTTTTCGTAGGTGTATCAACAATCAATTTAGTAAATTGGAAAAAAATTAAATTTAAAAAACCAGATTTTGACAAAATCGATTTTTTGTATTTTGAGTGCCTATACTCAGACAGTGAATACCTAACTGCATTAGAAAGTTGAATCCATTAACTTTACCATTATCTATACATGATACAATGTTAAAAAAATAAATATTTTTCGAGGTTTTCATAGATATGGGCATTTTTTAATAAATATTGACAAAAACCTTAAATGAATCATATATGAGTTCGAATCAATATTTTTTTAATAGTGGAAATAAAAAATGAAAATCTGATTTAAACGTTTTATGAAAAATTCAATACAGAATATTTGTAAATCTGATTTTAAGAAAACTTTGAATTATTAAAACATACCTACATCAAATCAACTGGTTTTTATTGTTATGATTTTTAAAATATCAATTTTTATAGAAAGAATCATTCATTTGAAAAGTAATATACTTTTAAAATAATATTTAGATTATAACAATCACCGGTTTTTTTCTCATAAACTAATAAAAAAAATTTCATATTTTTTGAATTTAAAACCTTTTTTACGACTGGATCAAACACATATAATAAAAATAACGAGATTTCGATTTTTTTTTAAAAATTAAACTGCATAAATGAAATAAATGTTTTTTAAATCAATATTTCTAAAAACCATATTTACAAATTGGCTAATTGGCGTCCGGTGATGCCCCGGTATCACACGCAGCAGCCTTTCAGAGAAGACGGTAGGCGTGGCTCACGGACGCCACAGCCAACGACCGTCGTTTGTGGGCTGCGCTACAATTCCGTGGTGGTCTATGCGTATACCTAACCAATCACAGAGAATTATGGGCTGTGTCTGCGCTGCATGTCGACGCAATGCGCAAGGTTGCGCTTTATAAAAGCGTGCGTGGATCGCAAATCGGGCAGTTAGTAACTGCCAGTTACTCGCAGCTCTTCCAAGACGAACAAGCAGTATATATACGAGTACAGTACACTTATTCAAGAAAGTTCACCGAAACATTGGTCATCTTCGGAATGGATATAAAAAAAAGTGACTACTGCCTAATTAATGGATTTCTTCGGTCGTCGGGGAGTTCTTCGAAAACTGTAATTTCTCAGATGCGTCAATCTTGATGGAATTAGGCATGTGAACTTCCAGGCTTGGAGCTGCCTACGGGGACTTTCTCACTGGTCAAAGCCGCATAGAGGTTTTGGATTTCGTAAAGAACAGTTGGAAGAGTGCTCGGCCTTGGAGACTGCCTATACTATGCAGCTATATCACATGAAGCGACTCGTATAAACCAAAGGAGAGCAACAGAGCAATCCAATCCTCGAACAGCCAAGGATCTTCAGAGTATATGGAACGGCTTGACGCTCAAATAGCCATCAAACTATCACCAATTTCATTTCCAGAATTTGGTGGTGACTATAAACAATGGCTTAACTATATAGGGACAAATTTGAGTCTCTCGTTCACAAAAACAATAACCATCTAACAGCAGTTTAAAAACTGTATAATTATAAGTCCACGCTAAAAAACGATGCAGCACATAAGTTCTTGAATATCTAGAGACGGCAGTGGACATTTACTTACCTGCTTGGGAGCGATTATGTGAGCGATACGACAACCACCGTAAAACCGTCGGAGTTCTCATCGATACACTATGCGGTATGCCATCATCAATGTCGAAAGCGTCATCAGCCGAATTGAGGAATCATCAGAACGGCATTAATAACATTTAAACACCTCAAACTGATGGTTGGAGTATTGGGACGCCCTGATCATTCACCTAATGGGGCATGATACTGGACAACGAATCTCAACGCTTATGGGAAACAAGTCGCACCAGTGCCTCACTTCCATCAGTGGCTGAATATTTAATGTTCATAAATTAGCGGTGGCGCTGCAACTACAAATAATTGAAAACCTCACCTGTGCGTAATTTCGTTTGATTCTTGAGTATGGCTATATTATTTGGAATCCTCGTACAACTTACGACTCTTGCTTAATAAAAAGAATCCAATGTAGATTTTTTCGATACGCAAGTTTTTAATTTAATGTTTCACATAACCTCATGATTTTGGACCAATTGCAGATTTCCTTAACCTAACCTTGCTAGATAATCGTAGTGTAACACTGGAACTTAAATTCTTTTGCATGAGGTATTAATTGTTATGTTCCTTCTTCTTACCTTTTTTTTTTTATCTTTATTGAAGTTTAAAGTTCCTTCTAGACATACTATACTCGGTCAAATCTCATCACATACTACTTTATTAATTTCGACCAACACCACCAATTATACTTTCAACGAACCAATGAGAGTATTATAATGTTAAATACAAATGCGGTTCCACTTATTGTTTTTCTTTAAATTGTTTTTAGCATTTTAGCTGTCATTCTGTTTTAGCTTAAAATTTGAAATTGTAAATGTACTATTACTTAAAAATTAAATGAATAAATAAAGTGTTTCATAACTTATAAATGTCAAAAGGTAATAGATACTCATTCAATTATAAATAAATGATTAAACAATCAAAATCAGAACGAGTAGGTAGTTTTTGATAAATTTAACTTGTATTTGGAACTTTGGAATTAGAGTAATAGAAACATAATATTATAAGAATATAATAATCTGAACATTTAGTAATTATTATTAATCTATCAATATTTCATAATTTGAAAACAGTCTAAATAAATAAGAGATCCAATTTTACATATTATGTTTTTAAAACCATTTTTAATGATTATTATTCATTATCTTTAGTCCGTAAAATATACATTCTAAAAATTCATAATTACAAAAACTAATTGTTTGAATATGATTTAGAATCGGTATCTGCATCAAAATGTTCAAAAAAATTCATAGGCATACAACTACTTACTGTAAAAAAGATTGGTCATTCTTTATTTAAATTTGAAAATATGTTTCATTTAAAATTTGTACAGGTACTGCCTCCATAGATAAAATTAAATTGAAAGACCATCATACCTTACGAGCATATACTAAATATACTATTATATACATATATTTTCATATTATATAATAATATAAGCATATCTATCAGTATATTACACACATAGGATTTTTTTCTTCAATTTTTAGCTTATTATTATAATTTATAAGAAAACGTTTACCAAGGAAAAAAAATCAGAAAATATTGTTTTTTCGTACAACTACCCATCACTCATTTTACAGTGGTTTGTATTAATATTTGTGTTTATATGTATATACTCGTATTTGTGAATACATAATAATAAGTTACAAAATCTAACACCTTCTTGTACGAATTTTCTAAATAATTATAAATCCGTGTAACTACCTATATTACCTGTAGAGTGTGCAGACTATAGAGTATCTACACAAATATTACATACCACAACTCAAATATTTAAATATTTGATATACATTCGTAATCTTACGATTCACTTTGAAGTATTACATAATAATATTTTCCTCGCATAGGTACCCGTATTATAATATATACGAACGCTTCGTTTTTGTCACTTATAAATTTTAATCAGCAAATAAGGTCAACGATGAAAACTAAACTATGTGATTTTTTATTTTATTATTTTTTTTTTTTTTTTGTATTTAATTATCAATTGGACGTGCAAGGTTGTACAATATTTTACTTTTTAGTTTTCCGGTATTTTATCAGTCTCACGTTTTGTTTTTAATCCAACTAGTTTATGATACAATCGGATACTACAAACAACAACAAATAATTTAGAACAAAAATGTATATGGAACGTATTCGTGTTAAAAAAAAAAAAAAAAACTATTTTCTTCGATTAAATATATTATAATCAGGGCAATCAAACAAGTAGATACGTTAGATACGTATACTGTGGTTGGATGGTACTGCCACAGAGATAATAGGTAAAGTTGTAGTACAGTAGTACCTCTGAAAGTACCGCATACAATATAGAAAAACTGTAGGGAGACGAAAATCGGAGAACACACCTTCCTGCTCTCCATTAAAAAACACCTGTGGAAACAGTCTGACCTGCTTACTAACCACCAAAGTAAATATGAAATATATATATGTTATAAATAAAAAAAACATCTGTGACTCCTAGGGTTTCTAGCAAGTAATATTTTTTAAATTAAAACATTATAATATTGTTGTTAATTTGCGGTCCTATCTTATAATATATTATATGAACATTTAAATGGTTTTTTAAGGAAAATTACATTTCTTTCAGACCTTTCGTTAAATAATGTTAAAGGAATTCGAAAAAATTACCTGACTTAAGTAACATTTGTATTTACTTTGCAGATGGTCATCTATAATATGAACATTTGGAACACTAATAAAGCTTCGGTGTTTATGTGGGGAAGAACTCTTATAACTTTTTTAGAACCTCGTAAAAACTAATTTAATTAATTAAAATAATAAGTAACATGTGTAACCCATTACAACTATTAAATCAAATACTATATCTATTTATAAGTCAGTTGTGATTTTTAATCAAACAATATGAAAATTTCATTTTTTAAATTTAAAATATACCTAGTTTATTAGGTACATAGTGTATAATATGAATTATACCAGTATGTAATGAAAATTCATAATTATAATTAAACAATTTATTGTTTCAATGTGAGCTTATGACTTTTATAAGCTCAATATTTCACAATGACATAATTTGCTTTATTTTGAAATACTAACATAAATAAAAGTATGTATTCTATCAAATATTTGGCCAGATTTTTTTTTAATATATCCACTCATGTATTATGTATATATATTAAAAACACAACAACAACTAGTTTGAAATAATAATTTTTATTACAATTATAATTAATTTTGTATCTGTGTAATACAATAAGTGCAAAGGCATAAATCGAAAATAACAATTAACATGAGTGTAACCAGTATATCATTATTCTGACATAGATATAAAATATTATGTACCTTGTTTATGCTGTTGTATAATTAAACATAGCTATTAATATATTATCAAATATAATAGGTATATATAATATATGTATTGTGTAATATAGACACAAACATATTGTGGAATGCACTATATTTTCTATATTTTTTTTTCACTTTAGGTCATTAATTTTTCTATAATATAATAAAATTAAATGGTAACTAAAAAAAAAAAAACAAAAAAACATTATTTAAAAATAATAATAAAAGATAAAATTATATGATAATATATATATATATATATATATATATATATCTTTCTGATAATATATTACATGGCACATAATACTTTAATAGGTATATCTTTGGTTGCGTGCCACACACAATATTATAGAATAATAATTATAATATTATTGTAAGATAAAAATTACTTCAGTAATTAGTTATTAATTTTCAAGTGTTATAAACTAAAAATCGTAATAAGCAGGTAACCACTGCCTCCTTTCATAACATCATAACCGTAGTATAATCAATATTTACTCTTGAAAATATTTTAATTTAAAAAAAAGTTTTTGGAGACCACTAGTAGCTGTCTTGTATATCCATAAATTAATATTGGATTGTTTAAAAACAGTTTAAAATGATTATAATATACAAAATTATCAAACCGTTGGCATACAATTAAATACAAAATAAATACACCAACCACCAACGTACGAAATGCAATAAATTAGGCATGGTTTTTAAGTTTTACATCAACACATTTTTAGTACGTATGTGTAAAAAATCATTTCAAAAAACAACAAAAATAAACAAAAGATGGCGTAGAGTCAAAGTGTCAAACGCCATACTAAGTTTTAACACATATAAAATCCGTTCACAATATTCATATAATTCATTGTATCGTAATTGGTATCTACTTATATCCACTTATGTATCCTAAACCTCCGCTTATAATAGAACATTGCCAACGCCTACCCCGGAATGTTCAAAGACAAACTCTATCCAAGAATTTAAAAATTATATGAATTATACATTTATACATTGCATTTAAACGTAAAAAATAATAGACGGTTGAGCTTCTAAAAAAAAAAACATGTGTATCCAATAATAAAAACCACCAATGAACCAAATATACATACATTAAGTATTAGGTTTTATAATATAAAATAGTTATTGCACGAGCAAGAGAGTTTAGGCCAATGGGTTATTCTTCATAAGCGCCAAATCGGCTTCCATCATGTCGTAGACGAGTTGCTGGAAAAATACAATCAATATTCACATGACGCGAATGTTACAATACATTATTGAATCAACGTATTAAAAATCGATTTACAAAGTACGATCGGTATTTACCTCGAAATTCACTTTGGGGACCCATCCGAGTACGGTTTTGGCTTTGGTGGCGTCGCCCAATAGAAGTTCCTGAAACCGTATAAGTTTTTGATTTTAAAATAGTATTAGACCAAAAGTTTTATCGAAATCGATAATATAAAAAATATAGTATTAAAATATTATTATACGTTATATATAGTATGTTTGCATATACGACGACTATTGCCTTTGTTATTTTATGCCCAGCGGATGTATTTTTTTTTTATTTTTTTTTTTTTTAATAATATATATCTACAATGACAAGCGGGACCCCACATTGCAGAAATTGTAAACAAAGCTAATGTTCTTTTATATTGCCGGGGAATAATAAACAAGTATACATTATAATCATTTGTTGTGCTGTTGAAAAACCGAACGATTATGTTATTTGAATAAACATATGCCAAACACAAACATTCTATACTACCTATATATACGCCAGACAGACAATGAACGAGATGAACACCTTTGCAAACAATGCTTTTTTTCTTGTTCAATTATATAAATTGAAACATGTAATATAAAAAAATCTACTATAATGTAAAAAAAAAAATAATACAGAATATAATCGTGGATAATAACAGTATAGTTTCATGCAGTTTTATCCAATCCTCAATCCTTACCCCCTTCTGCAAAGGTCACTACCCTTCATATAAAATGCCATTAGTTATTCAAACAAATATTCATTGATATATAATAATACAATTATTTAATATTACAATTTGTAATTAAAATTTAAAATGTCGCGTGGAACATTTCAAATTAAAATCGGTGATGCGTTTTCAGTCTTGTAAAGATACTTTTTAAAAGTATTTAAGTACAGATATAGATCCTTACTTAGAAAATTATTTAAAGTAGGTATTTAAATATTAGTAAAAAAAGTATTTGAGTACGATTACAAATACTTTAAGAAGTATTTATAAATGCATTCCAAATACCTACTTTAAATTTTAAATAAATACAATTTCAACTAATTAACAGAACCTGATTTTCATGTTATATGTTAATTTTATAGAGCATTTTACACCATATAAAAAAAAACACATCTAACTTTTCGGAGAAGTCTTAGAATTTTCAGTTAAGTATAATTCACAGTAAAAAATAAAAATAATATATATTCTTGATTTTATTTGTTTACTTAATGAAAACTAAAACTTAAGTAGAAAATAAATAAACCTTAACGAATAAGTATTTGAAAATTAGAATTTGATTTTAAATACGAATACAAATACTTTGGGAAATTAATTAAAATACTTTGTTCGAGTATTTAAAAAGAATTAAAATTAAAATACGTATTTGAGTACTTAAAAAATATTTGAATACTTTTAGTCAAATACTTAACAAGACTGAGCATTTCGCCGAGGTATATTAAAATAATTAGGTAGGTACATCATTCAAAATACTTAAATACAGATCTAATAAGACGTCAAAGTGTCAAACCAATACAATTTACATAGATAATAGAATAACAAAAAAAAAAAAAACGTGCACGCTAACTCGGGACTAGGCTAAAACATGATTTCGAGTATAAAATTAATTCAGCACAGCACATCAAACTCACTTTGTTATTTTTTAAGTTTTTTGTTTATATACATATATACTGTTGAGAGTTCCTACGGTACTGACATTTTATACCTCTATACAATGTTTTCCAAGCAATCGATATAACTGTATAAGGCATTATTAATTATAATTAGGTACCTACCACTATCGAATATTTATAAATGTATAATCAATTATAAAATAGATAAAATATTCTTAATTAATTAAAAGTTATCGGAATGTCACAAGTTTTAAAGTATTATTACCTACCTGGCTACCTATATATTATATTTGATTTAAAATTGAAATGAACAAAATTTCACAATATAAGTAATTTTTCTATACATTATCTCTTAGCATAGATCTTATCTAGGGTATTCGATGACATAATAATGTTTACGACATTTTTGATATCGTCTAAATTAAGCTAAAAAAAATTAAATTTTAAGCTGCATTATCCTAATTTATAAATTTTTTGTATACCTCTTATGTTCTATTTCATATAGTGGGTAATGCTTTTTAACAATAAATATTAATGTTTTTAAAAATATATTTTAAAAAAAAGAATTTTTTTGACGTTTAAAAAAATCTTTGAACTTTTAAAACCTTGAATTTTTAAATTTTTGAATAACAACCACATTTTTTATTTTATTATCTTTCTAAATGTGGCTTAAATTGACTCAATAAGAAGCGTGAGCTCTTACCGTTCTTTACCAGTCACCTCCAATAAACTATATTATATTTGCCAACAATATATAGCTTAAGAAAAATAAAACTATAAAAAACGATCAAATTGCTAACTTTTTTTTTTATCATTTATTATGAATGTTATACATATTTGAAATACGATTACTTATTAAATATTGAAAAATATTAAATTTATTTAAGTTGTAATAACTGTTTAAAATAAATACATTGGTAATCCACCTTTAACATAATCTAATGCTTTTATTCTATTGAACTATTATTTTAATGACGTAAGAAAATATACGGAGTGTGGATGTCACTCTACGTACTTTTTATTTTAACACCAATAGATTTTTAATTTCAATTGCAAATCCTTTTGGTATCTAAATCAACTATTCTAAAAAATGAATTTATAACATCGAATTAATTACCTAAGTTATAAATATTAAGGTTTAGATTAACGGAGTTAAGTTTCTCACAAAATATTTGTCTATAACTCTGCAGTCTGCCCATACAAAACTTTTAATAGTGGCTAAGCAAGGCGCGACCGTATGCTTAATCTGCGGAAACGCACTGAGCGTAATACGTACCGGCCGCAGTTGCTAGCTCCCGGATGGGTGACCACCCGGGATTTTTAGCAACATATCCTTGCCACACATACACAAACACGTGTTACAACCCTACCCACTTAAAAACCTACAAACAAATACACAAAAATAACCCCTACCGTACCACCTCACACCCAATGGCCTATGTTGCGGCGGGTTTTTCCCTTACAAAAAAAAAAAAACTTTGAATACATATTATAACTACGTAATTAACAACCCATTTGAAGTTTGAAGTTTGAACATTAAAATGCTCTTAATTTATTTTTCTACGGATTGTGAAATTAAGAATGTCATTTAAAAAAAGTAAAAAGTCTTAAAATTACTTTAAAAATATTTTTTAGAAACGTTACTTATTATTAATACGTGTTACTCGTGTTAGTTGTTAAGATATTGAATGTCGACCACTAATATATATCAATCACTGTATAAATTAGCAAACAACATTTTTAAGTTTTTAATAGGTTGTTTTAAATTTAAATTCGAACATAATAATACACAGAAAAAACATTAAATTTTATTTATGTTTATTATAAGATAATATTTTAAACTTGGTTTTTTATTCTATAAAGTTTAATACATTATTAACTCTAATTTCAGGCTTAAATGTCTACGAGTGTCAAAATTCTTCTTAAAATAATAATAACAATTTTTTTTAAACTAATTAATAAGAAACGAAGATTCAGTAATCATTATGAATAATCGTGGGCGTTCCCAGGGGGGGGGGGCAAGACGGAGCACTTGTCGCCCTAGAATTTTACATTTGTTTTCCAAAGTATTATCTGTAACGCCTCTGTAATTTAGTAAACATAGATTATTTTTAAAATGTAAGCATTAAATGTATATATAAAAGAATCTTCAATTATTTTTTTAATTAATTTTACCCTCCCTGGAAAAATGTCTGAGGACGCTCATGTGAATAATAAACAATAACACAAAAGCTTGTATCAAAGTTGCTGGGCATTTTTAATTATGCTTATACCTAATTGTTATCACCTTATAAGATAAACGTGAGCAGTTATTATCCGCAAAATGGTCATAAATAGTATTTTTAAAATAACTTATTTTTCAACTTAAAAATATTATTTAAAATACATATAAGATATAAATACAATAAAATTAATGAAAATAATATGTATTTACCTCGGAAAAATAAAAAATAAGATATATATCCAGCTGTATATAAAAATTAATATTTCTCGTCCACTATAGACTAAAACTACTGTACCAATTTACGCGCCATAATTTTTTAGAATTGTCTACGTTGTAAATTGATGGAATATTCGATCTAACCAGTTAAAGCAAGTAGTACGCTCATTGACAAAACGAATCTAAAATAACTTGCAAGCAATCTAAAATTGAAACACCATTCCTCATCTACCAACAATTGGTCATTTCATTCCACGGCACACCACGCTTTATTTTGCACGCTAGAAATTCTTAGAGATATTCGAATAAGAGTAGATAACTCAGTGATTACTGATTAAGTAATGTATAAAAAAATTTTTTTCACATTGGTGATATTTTCTTTGATGTGCCAAGTTGATATATTATAATGCCTTCATAGCTGCTCAATTGCACTAACTGTAGTTCATCATCGTGTGTCTACCATTAACCGCAGGTAAATTGTTTACCTGATATATAATACAATACTGCATGCATAAATTACTAAATAGTAAATAAAACGATTTAAAATTGAGCCACTATATCAACGTAGGTAGCAGGTGACACCAGTGATGGATTTGAGGGAGGCGACGTGGCGATTACCTCCTCAATAGGGCTTTTTTAAATTAAATTATAGTGCCGTATGATAAAATGAATATGAAATTTATAAGTCATAACTATAACTTCAAACTTATAGATAAATTATATGAAAAAAGGTATTTTTTTTTAATATGAAAATCGGAAATGTGTATTCAGTTACGACTTTGTACCTATCGGTTATCAATCTATGATGATACCAATTCACCACCTCTTCGAATGATCTTCAGATCCACTACTGGTGACGCAATCCTATCGAAACATTCCGAGCCAATCATATTATGCAAGTAAGTACAATTATTCATGTTTCCTTGTTTCCAAATTCGGTGCAACAAATATCGTGTTTGATAATTACAAGCCAAAATTCAAAATGCAGTAGGAGAGGGGTTAATTAATTACATGGGAGACATTGATGAACATGTCGATAAACATGATCATTTCAATACGGGTACTAAGCGAGAAATGGTAGCTGCATTACAAGTTTTACTGCCCTTGCATGATAACTGATAACTACAAAATATTAGTTGGAGCAGACGAACATATTTTGGCCAACTCTACGAAAGACAGAACTTGCACAAAAAATTGATGAAGTTTTGATCGTTATAGTTGACTGAAGCATTTAAATCACGTAAATACGTAATATTATATTAAATTCATCGCAGAAATTATATTCGGATATTCGGCGAGTCTTTAAACTCGTCGATTATAAGACCGGATTCCAATATCCGATTTTATATTAGTAAAGAGAAGATGGATATCATTTCAATATCAAATTGAGAAATCCTTAAATAGATGAGGAAACCAATAAAAAAATCAGTGCTCTATTAATTTAATCATTTTTTGATATGTGAAAATCGTACCTTTAAATACTAACAATATTTGGTCGATATTTGTGCGAAAATTGAAACAAATGACTCCTCTAAATTCTATTAAATCAGATAGAGTTGCATTCTGAAAAGTAGATTCATTTACGTGGTACAGTTATTAATGATGGCAATATGAATCCCAATGAATTGAGAAAAATGGTCATGCTTCCGTCACATTTACAAGAAGTTCACACTTCCACGCCATATGCGTCATGAATAAGCGCAAGATGTCAATAAGATGCAATATTTTGTTCGTGCAATTATGATCAGTGGTCATTGACCACAGATTTGTGTATTACATACACATGCAATCCTATGTATATCTTTTTAGTCAGCGCGACTCAAACGTAAAAAAAGAGCGAGAGCCGAGAAGCTCAAAAAAAAAAAAAACGATGACATCTAGATTTTTATGAAGAATTTGTAAAAAATACAACTAGACTGTTTATTTATATATTTAAGATAATATTCTAAAATAATTTAAATAAATCCAGATATTGAAGATACAAAAAAAATTTCAAAAACAAACATTTATCGAACCTCGAGCCATTACAAATTATAAAGAGTACGCATATTATACTAGTGTCCCCATCAATCTCAAAAACACACTGTAAACATATTATAATCGAGTAAATTCTCAATTGATCCAAGTTGATCAGAGTTGATACATTCAGTACCTACATGGTTACATAATTTAACATAAATAATATTTTTTTACCTAATAATTATTAACTAACATCAGTTAGCTAAATAATTGTAAATACCAAAACAAATATGTTCAATGACATGCATAATATTATTGTTATTGCACATGCTTTCAGCCCTAAACACAAACTTTTAAATTAAATCTATTTAGAACTTGTTAATTTCTTCTTTGCAAAAAACAGAACAGACAAACATTAATGTTATTTTGAAGAAAACTATTGTTGGCTTAAGTTTTTTGTTTGAATTACTAAACAATCAAATTGATTGCTTTGAACTTTTAAGCAAAGTTTGGTTTAAAATACCTTATTTTGACACCACTAGAAGAAACTGAAGATTGTTTCACGAGTTAAGACGAGAGAATCATATTTCTCATTTAATTTTCGTAATATAATATAATCAAACCATTTTTAAATGTACCAAAAAAAAAAATTATATGAGACATATGAAATACTAAAATAAAAAAATAGGTTCCTATTACAGTAAATTATAAGTTTGATACTGCATTACAATAAAACCATCAAACCAACATTTTTATAAAGACCAAATGTAATCAAAACACTAGCGTCACTAACAATCCATCAGTCATCACATATAAGCTTATAATTGTATTAAATTTACACAAGAACTTAAGATATGAAATACAAATATCTTATTAAAAATAGTTACCTTATATGATGAAAGGGATAAATTTTTAAACGTTACATTTTAAAAGTTAGCATCAATGTTGTCAGAGATATATGTGAAAATTTTAAGTTTTAGATAGTAATAAATAATTATGCAAATGTATTGGAGTCATATCTCTTGTCTCTAGTTTTTAAAACTTTTGTAATTTTAAATTTATTAAATAATTGAAAATATCCATAAAAATATTTAAAAATGTAATAATAATAAATAAGGGATCTAGTGTCAACTGATTTATATAATAGGTTCCATGTTTGACTTCTTTTGATGTATAATGCTAGATAATTTTATGGTTATTCATGATAACACTAATTAATTTTCAATTTTTTAATACTTTATATAAATATAGTGTAATTTAAGATATATCATACTAAAAAATAAGATTAAAATATTAAAATAATCCACTTACAACTTCGGTTGGACGAAAATATTTAGCATTCACTCTTACACGTATGACATTGGTAGATTCTTCTTTTCCCACTTCATTCAACCCAGTTCCTTCCCAAATAATTGTTTTTCCAATGTGCTTGAATGATTTTTCTACGAATTCTCTAATACTGTGCATTTCACCAGTAGCAATTACAAAATCTTGAGGTACATCCTGTTGTAACATTAACCACATTGCCTTAAAAATAAAAATGCATTTATTAGTTAATAATTACCTATTTGATACAATTAAAATATATAATTTATTCTTTATAACATAAAGTGAGGAAAGGCCGGTAAGGTTATGGTAGGAAAAATGTATGAATGACAAAAATGTTTTTTTAAACTTTGAATTATGGATTTTAGAATGTACAATTTAATTTTAGAGTGGGCCGCTGGTCTACACTCTATTATTTTATAAGTAGACCCACTTTTGTGCATACAAACTCAGCTGTTGGAACAGTTGGATCTCTTTATGAGATGCCAGATGCTTTGTGATTGGTTACCAGAGGTTGGTAAACTACATAAGTCTTTAGTTTGTCACAGCAACTGGTTATTATCAGTTGAGTGGATCAACTTATCTTCTATCTATATGCATAAAAAAGGATTTCTGTCTATCTTTCTGTTTGTCCTTTAAGCATTCCTAAACAGCTGGACCAATTGCAACAAAATTTAGTATAGAGGTATTAGACCTATGGGCAGAAGATAGGCTAAGTTAAAAAATGATAGGCCCAACCCCAGGAGGTGCTCAAAGAGACATTTAGAGATTTACGGTGGACATTTTTGTTTATTTATAAATGGTTGCTATTAGTGCGAAAAAAATTATTATCCCTGAATTTGTTATTATTTGTTTTCATGGCACGTGCGTCTATGGCATTACAAGTTTTTATTAATATTTTGTGTTTTTTCATCACATTGCCAACAAATTTTTGTAAAATAACAGAAATAACGACCAATGAGTTAATTAACAAAGTAGTTTTACCAAATCTACCAAAAAATTGCAGAAATCGTAAGTGGCTCAGTGCACAGTCTATATTGGCAGCCAAAAACTAAGATGTAAATACAATCAATATAACCATTCTAAACGATATTCCAGATGACAAAACAATGTACCAGTCCATCAATACTGTAATGAATCAAGACAAAGTTGTCAAATATCCAATTGAATTCTCAAAATTCAATTGATTTGCCAGGCATGCCACCGCACGTTCTAACATTGAAATTTTGCATGTCCATCATTCTTCTACAAAACATCAATCCACTACGACTCTCCAATAGTACTAGGCTTTCAGTGAAAAAGTTGATGAACAACATTATCTAAGCTATAATTTTAAATGGAATGTTTAAAGGCAAAGATATACTGTTGCCACGCATCCCAATGATTCCAACAGATAGGTATGCCTCTTGAATTCAAATATTTGCATGTTCCAGAGTGACAAAGCACAAGGACAATTATTGTTACAATGTTATAACTGAATTTTAAAACTCCATGCTTCTCACATTGACAGCTGTATGTTGCAAGCTCATGCGTCAGAAAACATTTCGATATATTTGAGTACATAACCAGAAGAAAGAACAAAAAAATGTTGTATATCTAAATGCATTTCGATATCATTCAATTGAATACTTAACTGTCAGACTTTTATTGATAAAACAAATAAAACTACATAATGATAAACTAATATTGTTGTAAGATTATTACTCAATATATTTTAATAGTTATCTAACTATATGTATAATAAAATAAATAAAATATACATTGCAAGCGTAATCACAGATAACAAATTTAACATACGGTTTGAGACATATATATAGATAGTATTTTTAACAGGTTATGAAGTGCACGGATTCAGCTAGTTTGGAATAAAATAAAGTTACATTAAATATATATATATATATATGTGTATGTATATATCTTACTTCAACATAATCTTTGGCATGACCCCAGTCTCGTTTGGAGTCTAAGTTTCCTAATTGTATACAATCCAATGAACCGATTGCTATTTTTGCTACCGATCTAGTAATTTTTCTAGTTACAAAGTTTTCTCCTCTCCTTGGACTTTCATGATTGAACAGAATTCCATTGCAAGCATACATATTGTATGCTTCTCGATAGTTTGTCACAATCCAATAAGCATATAATTTGGCACACGCTAAACAATTTAAATAGATTTTAATATGGATAATACCCAGGAATCAAATTTTTAAATAAAGCCAAATATAATTTAGTATAAAACATTGCCATTTATATTAAATAATACCATATGGAGATCTAGGATAAAACGGAGTAGTTTCTTTTTGAGGTATTTCAAAAACTTTTCCATATAATTCTGATGTAGAAGCTTGATAAAAACGTACATTGTTTTCTAGGTGACATGCTCTAATGGCATCTAGTAACCTGAGAGTTCCAACTCCATCTACTTCAGCTGTATATTCACTTAGTTCAAATGAAACCTAAAACATAATTATTTATGCAATGGTAATTACAAGATAATTCCTTAAACAGCCTACCTTAACATGACTTTGAGCAGCTAAATTATATACTTCAGTTGGTTTCACCATTCCTATAATTCTCACTAGACAACTACTGTCGGTCATGTCACCATAATGAAGTTTCATTTTACCTTCCAAATGTGATTTAGGATCTAAGTAGAGATGTTCAATTCGACCAGTGTTGAATGTGCTCGAACGCCGAATAATACCGTGAACTTCATATCCTTTATCTAGCAACAACTCAGCTAGGTATGATCCATCCTACAATTAAATTTATAATATAATATTAAATTATATATTATATTATATATTTTATTGATGTACCTGACCAGTAATTCCTGTGATTAGGGCTACTTTTCTACAATTATTTAAACCATTATTACTATTTTCCATGTCAATTAAATACTGTCAAGCTTAAATTATACTAAATACACTAATTTCTTTAAGCTACTTGAAAAGAGGAAAGTAACTTTTTTTCCAAAATTATTGTGTATTACTGAACGTTTTAATTTGTCAGAATACCCATTACCGTGATAATTTAAAATGGATAGAAGCTTTCAACTACAGTTAATTTATAAACATCCTGCAATGGGTTAATTTAATGTAAGTTCGTGGCAATTAAAATAATTTATGATTGGTACACGTTGTCTAAATTTTGTAGTCGAGAAACATATTATTTGTCAATAACAGATTGTAAAATGCAAACAATGAAACAACAAATAATATTATAGTTCACAGAAAACTAAATATTAATATTATAATTTATAATTATTATTTATTATTATTAAATATTAGGTGATGTGATAATTTATATGGATACTATCATGGTATCATGATTCATGGCGAATACAGAGATAATCATGTAGTCATCAAGAGGATACATAGATAATAAATCTTTATTATCCATGTGAGGACTGATGATACCTAATTTTAAAAGGATACTGATAACGCCGATGGAAATATACATTTTGAGAAATGAGAACCACTGTTTAGTTCTGTTCTGTTTTCTGTATTTTGTAGTTGTCTAACTACACCAAAGTACAGTGTTATTTTGATAAGCTTTTATTTTGGAATAAATAATAATACAAACTGTTTCCTTTCTTTAAGTTTTGGACTTTTGGCTTTCAATCACAATACCTTTAAATTTAAAGTTGTGTTTAAATAGTAGATATTCAGTGAACACTGAAGCTCTTCAGTACCGAATTCGAGATCGGCGTGCTAAAGAAATCGGTTCAAATATGTGGACAACAGTTTGGCTCCACCGCCTATTGTAATTTTTAAACGCTATTGATTAATTGTTTACAAACAAAAATCGATCCATTTATCAAGTTGAACCTACTCTATAAGGCACGTATTGTCCCTCATTAGGTTAATGGAAGCATGAATGATTTCCTGCAGAACTTTAATATGGGATGGATTCACCAACATCTGATGTACTCTTGCTCAGTGAAGACGACAGTGGTCTTTTGGTCAATGGTTCGTTTTCAAATAGTTCTGCCAGTAGCGGTTCTAACAAGCATTCACCACAATTCAAAGTAAGTTTATAATATTATTATTATGTAATGTTGTATAGATAAACTTATTCTTTGTAAACAACTAACATTTTGTTTCATTATTTGTCAAGCAGTGTAAATAAAAATTTGCGGTAACATTTTTAAGTTATATTAGTCATATAACAAATTTAATGTTAATATTTTTTGATTTTGCACCATATTATGTCTACTAATTTTTTTAATATTTCACTAAGTTTGCTATTTGCTTGAGCAAAAGATAATTTTACCCGCTCACAAACTCTAAATTATATTATTTTATACATTTTATCATATTTTAATTTATAATATTAGTAAATAAGTACCAACCAACAACCAATATGTTAATTAATAATAAATATATTTATGTTATTGTACCCACCCACCCCTTATTTTCAAGGCGTAGCAACCACTATACTTAGTAATAAGGTTGGGGCGCCACTATGTTATGTACCGACTCATACCAAAGTCTAAGCCTGACACAAGTCGGTACGTCTTGCTTGTATTTTATGTGTGTAATTTCTCGAACACTCAAAATTGACTTAGTTATTTTGATAAAATCCAATTTCATTCTTGAAAATTTTGCATTTCAATAAATATTTATCTTTAAAGTACATTCTGTTTTCCAAAATTAATTTTACTGTATTTTTCATTATTAGAAATATCAAGATCAGTTATTAATCTTGTATAAAACTGTCTTAATAAATTTTTTTTTAATTTTTAGTGTAAAGAATGTGATGATGAGTTATCATTAAGTCAAGAGGATTCTCTAATCGACGATTCTGATACATCATACACACAACAATTTAATACATTGAAGAAATGTCCTAGTGTTCAAAAATCAGAGAATCCAATTCAGCCTCCTGTTGAGTTTCAAGACTCTCCATGCAATTCTTTTAATGTTCACTCTCCTCCATTTGAATTTAAAGACAATCAATGTAGACATGCCTGTTCTCCTGTCTACACTAATGAATGTATGATTCGTGTTGAACAATATGCAGATGGTTTTATAAAGTCGTTGATCAATGATTCACTGTCACACTTAGATCCATTGCATGATACTAGGTAATAATAGTGTAATACGTATATTATTGTAAATTACATGCATAATGTTTATTAATTTTGATAGCAACTTTGATTTAATTTTGTTTTAGGTACTTAAAACAACAAAAACTGTATCATAATTTAGGCATTTATTGGAAGACTAATTATCGTTTACCAAATGGATCAAACAATTCTTTGCTATCAACTATTTCATCATCACATAACTCCTTATTTAATGTAGTTTCTTCTGATGATTCTAATTTTATATCTTCTGCGGTTTCACATGATGCTCTTAATAGTGATACGTATACATTACCAATCGATAGTTCCCCATTTAATGTTGCTTTTAGACGACCGTTAAGAAAAAAGAGAAAATTTCGTGATCAGTGCCATTCCGTACCTCTTAGTAAAAAGTAAGCATTACAAGCCAGTATTTTAAAATTATTTTGTTTTAATAATTATTTTTTAACTCAGACCAGGGGAAAAATGTATCAATGTTCAAGAGCCCATACACATGACTGTAAAAGATGTACGAACCATTCTTCACAATATTTATAGCAATACAGGAGAGTGTAGCAAACCTGAAGTTGCTAATGTATCAAAATGCAATGATGTGCAAAATGATCACAACAAAGAGAACTGTGTTAGCAAAGTGTCATCTAAATGCAAAATCAGAAAAAATTCATTTATGGTGAATATTAAACATAAGAAAGCAAAAGAAAATAGTACTTCAGAAGATATTGCTGGTCATAGTTCTAGTCATTCAACAAGAAAAATCTTTTGTTCGTCTCCATTTATTTCATCAACCAAATCCAACTTTTCTTTTAGTTTAAAGCAAACATTTTGTAATATTTTTCGATCGCGTAAAAATACATCAACAGACTTGGATCCTGGGTTGAATCCAACAGACACTGTTGTTCTTTTAGATGTAACTAAAGAGACAGCATTTGAAAACCGTGCACTTCCACCAGTGCCTGATGATGGGCCTAGAGATACATATGAACGCGAGACCAGTATGGATTTTGCCTCTAGTATTGAAAAAGTGAAAGACGTAAGATATTTGTTTTTAATTTTTATATTAATCATACATTTTATTTTATGTATATCAAATAATTTTAGTATGGATGGTATTGGGGTCCAACATCAGGAGAAGCTGCTGAAAAAATTCTTTCGAATGAGCCTGATGGATCGTTTATTGTACGTGACAGTAGTGATGATCATTATATATTTTCATTGACATTTAAGTTGAATGGTTTTGTTCGACATGTAAGAATCGAGCATGATCAAGGTAAAAATAGAAATAAAATTCATAAATAATATTATTTTCACTTTAAATTTTTATTTTCAGGAAATTTTAGCTTTGGTAGCTGTACAAAATTTAAAAGTCATACAATTGTTGACTTTGTTGAAAACGCCGTAGAACATTCTCGTAGTGGGAGGTATTTGTTCTTTTTGCATAGACGTCCAATTCTTGGACCAATGAGAGTACAGTTACTTCATCCTGTCTCTCGATTCAAACAAGTTCAAAGCTTACAACACATGGCCAGGTAAATTCTTAAAAAAAAATGTTAACCTAACAATACATATAAAACAAATATGTTTAAATAAGAAATTGTTAAAAAAAAACCTATGTATGTCATCAGGTTTGTCATTTTGAAGACAGTACGTCGAGATTTGATCTACAAATTGCCATTACCCAGACGACTGATTGATTATTTAAATACACCACATTATTATTGTGAGCAACTGGGAAGCTCTGACAGTAGCAAATCAACAACTCCTACTCCAGCTGTACATCTAATTTCATTTACACCACCTTAAGTTTGATTCCCCATTTTTAATTAAAAAAATATATACTTTTGTCAAATAAATTGATTTTTAGCAAGACTTATTTAAAAATTAAACTATTAAAACAGTCATAATCATTAGTATTCATGTTATTTCACATACAGTAATAATTGTTAAATTACTTGACAATTCAACTATTTAGAGTTATAACTTGTTAAATAATAATATCATGAAACAATATTATATAAACTACATTTTTATCATACAAATCAAACTATTAGTACATAATAATTAATTACGTGAAAGAATATTTAAAGCTTAAATTAATGTTCAACTGTGGTTTATTTAGTTTTTAAACTGGAATTCTTTACACTAGATTAGTTTGATACTGTTATAGCGACTATTAGTTGAGTTTATGTTGTACAATTATTTATTTTTATACTTAGGGGCTTAGGGCCACTAACACTGTATTAATTTTTATAAAAACGTCCTGTACTTAATGTAATATGAACTTGTTCATTTACTTACTAGTTTATCAATTTTATTTCAAGATAAAGGCATTTGAATTGAATAATTACTATCTAAAATTATGAGGAAACATTCTATATTGTTAAAAAATATAAAAATCTTTATCAATTATTGTATTCACTCATTTTACATCCAGCAATAAAATTAATTAAGTTTTTGAAAACAATAACATTTATATCATTCTTTAACTGTAATTTTATTGATAAATATTCGTATACATTCATATTCAGAAAATGATTAAATACATTTTGTGAAATCAAAAAAGTTGATGTGTGGTAGAATTCTTGGATTATTTAATTACTGTTTATTTGTTGAATGCTGATGAATTAATATTACATTTTAAAAACAAAACGAGAATAAAAGTATACAACAGTTTCTTACTTTACTAAAATTATATTTCACATAAAATATTTAATAATTCTTGAGTTTATTTTTTCTCAACCAATTCTTACTGAAAATAAAAAAAAATTCTATGATACATGTATTGCTTAGAGCTTTCCTTACAAAAACACAACAGAAAAAGTTTGTTTCAAATTTCTTAAAAACTACAATTATTTCTCTTCTATTTTTAATACATTGGAATAAATATAAATCAGAAAAACAATTAATATTATCATTTCTATAAATTATTTAGTGTTGTATATTTATATATGTTTTTTTTGTTACCTATTTTTAAGTAACTAATTGTGATTTTAGAGTTAACTCTATTTTAATAATTAATATATAAACGTACATTTTTTTAGCTGTATGAGACTCATTGTGTGAAATAGTCAAATACATGACTTGTAGATAATATATTATATATATATTGATTTTACTTGATGATTTTAATGAAATAAAGCTAAACATGTTTGGTTAGTAAAATATTTGTATTGTTTTTTTTTTATTATTATTCTGTTATGAACAAAAATTTTACTTATGTCAACTGTCACTTGATAAGCTGAAGGATATAAGAGTTCCAGAGGATTTGTAACAAATCAATAACCCATTTCATAAACTGCAAGTGATTTTATTTATTCTGTTGCCACCAAACGTAAACATTCAAAGACTGAACCAAATAAAAATAAAAATCCAGTATTGATTAACACAAATATAAAATATAAAATACGTAACTTATATTTTAAAATTTAACTTAATAATGTATATACATGTGTTTATTAAAATATCATTCCTCATTGCTAGCCAAATGTTTCGATTAAACTATTACCTATCTGACCTTATTTGCTTGTTGGTATCCCTAAAGTTTTTCTGACCAACGTTTCAGCTACTTTATTAAATCCTTCACGGTCTTCGCGCCACATTTTAGCGGCATCAACATTTGCGCCACTCTCGTCATTTGGCTCTGAACAAGAAAAATTTAAATGAATACACTATGCAATAACAGTTTAAAATTTACAGTTTATAAATACCTGCAAGCATACTAATAACAGAAAGAAGAATTTTCTCAACGCTCTGTACAGGACTCCATCTTTCATTACTGGATTCGTAACCCATAGGGTCATCACCAGGCGCATGAAGAATTGAAATACATACACGCCCATCTGAATAAACTAAAATTTGAAAATTTACATTTTATTACATAAGTATAATTCTATATAAATAGGCAACAATCTAATATGAATAAACAAAAATAATAGTATAATATTATCATACAGTTTAAAAATAATAATTCATTAATCATATAGGCTTTAAGTTCAATATGAAGTTAAAAATTTAGTTAAAGAAGAAAACAAATTTGTTATTAGGGCACTTGTGTCAAAGTGTCAGTGCTCTTTGAAAGGATGAGTTAGTAAGATAATTTGTGCATAAGACAGAATATAGAAAAGTGGGAGAGAATGATTACTGTAAGAAGGAACATTAAAGGGGTAGAGTTTAGAAGATGAGGAGAACTAATAAATCCGTTAATTAATTTATGTATAAAAGTTATGTCTAATAGTTCATTATGTAAAAATAAAGTCTGAATATTCAGCTTAGATATAATTGGATTGTCATTGTATTAACTGCAATCAATAATAGGTATGTGAAGTTTGAATGATATGTATCTCAAAAAGTGGTTTTTAGCTATACTCAATACTATCAATATTAGAATTGGAGTATGGACTCCAAATAATTGAACCATATTCCATAATTAATCTGACTAATGCATTGTACAGAAACAGGAATGAATGTGGATTTTTAAAATCAAAGGAATGGCGTTTTACAAATCTTAATATTTTTAGAGCTTTACTAATAATATTTTCTATATGTTGACAATAAATTTGGATTCAACAAAACCGTTATACAAATATCTTTGATCCAAGAAACTGATTCGAGTAAATAATTCATTTTAGAATAATCAAATTCTAAGGGTGATCGAGACATAGATCATAGAGAAGAGAAGGGGTCACCAACTGGCAGACTGTGAACGCTTTTTTACGGACCCTTATCCGGGAAGTAATTTTTAAGTTCTTTAAATTTGTAGAACATAAATAAATAAAACTATAAGTATGTCATATAAAATTTATATTATGACAATAGAATTATTTAAGTAATGAAAAATAATCTGAATCTCTATATTCATAATTGGGAAAACCAATTTTGGGAAGTTAATTATAAATCAAAAAATGTGTGTTGAAGTCAATAAAATTGTTAGGAACCGCGGCCAATTTGGTAAATTTCAAAACGGACTTCCATAGAAATTTGTTATAAAAACTAAAAACATTCCTCGCTCCGCTCAGAATCTAAAAATAGTTGGTGACTCTTATGATAAAGTAACATTTTGAGATATTAAGACTCATGTCCCATTTCTGGCACCAGTCAAAAAAGATATTTTATTTGTTTTGCAGAAAAATACAGTCATTAATAGAGGAAACACAAGTATATATTTTTAAGTCATCAGCAAATAACAAAAATTTACAATAATTGTTGAGAACTGAGAAAATATCATTAATAAATATAAGAAATAAGAGAGGAGATCAGTTCCGCGATAACCGTCATAGTATACCTGCGTTATCGCATCTTTTCGTCGTCACGAGTGTTATTTTATCGTTATGTCGTATATTAAATAAAACCCAATCATGTCTCATAATAACGCATCCAAATGTCAGTTAGGTATCTTCGGCTTCGTCGCCTACGAAGCATGACAATACCAAAGGAAAAGTATTTACAACAGATATGCTTCTCTCTCTGTGGAACATCTTCCTGATGTATTCAGCCTTCCTCCCGTCGCGGAACCCGGGGTTAAAGAGGGGGGGACGCAGGAGGACTCAGTCCCCTTAACTCTGACGGCGGTTAAAAAGCATTCCCTTTAACAAATTAGGATTTTATACATTAAACATTATACCTAAAATTATATATGGAACGCTTAAAACTTTATGGAGACATTAGTCCCCACTGTAATTTTTCCCCACTTTAACCTCTGCGTGGAACAGTCATTACATCAAGGTTTGGATACGAGTACTTCAGCGACTATTCACATGAAATCAAACAGGTCTCCACCAATTTATATAAAAAACCTAACTAATCTTTCCAAGCTAAGAAATAAGCTCTCGTCTATAGTGATTAGTGGGTCCAGAAGGGTTTAGTTTCAAGTCCTCAAAAGACTCTATCATAATCAAAACAGCTGACCGCGCCAATCATCTCAAGGCGGCGGCATATCTCGCTAAAACAAATTTGTCATTTCATACCTTCCACCAAACTGCGACCGTCCAATCCAAGCGGTTATTCGTCACCAGCATTACTCGATCCCCGTCGATGATATCGAGACAGCCCTAACGGAATCGGGTTTTTCCGTCTTAAGCGTTCGCCCAATTCTTAATCGTTCTAAGAAAAGTCCACTGTCTGTGTTTTCAGTGAGTCTTGAACCAATTGAATCCAGTCATAACATTTTTAAAATAACCAAGTTACTAGACTCCATAATCGCAGTCGAAAAGCCAAAAAAATCCCGCTTTCCTCCCCAATGCATGAAATGCCAGATGTACGGTCACACCAAATCATACTGCAGCCCTCGCTGTGTTAAATGTAGTGAGACTCATCTCACTGTGGATTGCACTAAGTCCCGTGAACTGCCCGCGAAATGTGCCTTATGCTCCGGAGACCATACGGCAAATTATAAGGGCTGCCCTATCGCCAAAAAACTGAAACGACCCATTTCCAAAACAATCAACAACGACGATTCAAAAATAAAAATATGTCCGGGTGCCCCGACAGTCAAGGTCACTCAACCTCTGCCCAAAAACAAATCATATGCTGAATCAACGAAAAACGAAGAAAAACTTCCTTTCACCAATATTTCCAATATCCTATCTAATTTCATTTCCAATCTTAATTCCATTATCAGCCCTTTACTCTCTCTTCTCACAACTACTCTTAATTCTTTCCTTGCTAAATCAACATAACACCGTATTTATGGTATATGTATATGTTATATATACATGATTTGACGTAGATAATTTCTAAACAGTTATCGATCTATTTTCGTTTTGTAATATTATTCTTATATAAATGAATAAATGTCTCACTATTTCATATTTAATTCACTATCTAATATTTTAATTTAATTGTCTTTTGTTATCATGTATCAACTATTGTACCTTATCTTAAATTGTAACATTTTCATCCTATATTATTAATTAATTGTTGAACTGTAATAGCTATCACTGAAGGTTCTAAAATAAAAAAAAAATTTAAAAAAAAAGAGGAGATAAATGTTCTCCCAGTGCAGTACTAGATGGAACAGGAGTTAAAGTAGAAGGAAAACCTTGTACTCAAGTGAATTGAAATCTGTTGTTTATTTAAATATTATGACTAATAAATAATATTAAACCATGATAACAATGGATCACCGAAGCCTACACGGTTAAGTGCAATAAGTAGTTTGTGAACCACAGGGTCAAAGGCTTTTTTGAAATCTGTGAAAATTACATCTGTAGTGTTTGTTCCATGACAGGAACATATTGTAAATATGTGAGTGGAACATAACCTATAAAAGGAGTTATTACGAATTGTCAGTCTTTTGTCATGTTACTTATTATAATTTATTATTTTGTATTATGTTTAAAACTGTTAATATAAATGACCTTATGGTTTAAGTGTCAGAATGTTTTAATTAATTATATATATATATATATATTAACAATCATCATCCTACAAATATTACAATGGCGACGAAGTATTGACGTATTCGCGGGTGTCGAATTGTGAAGTATTGCCAGTATTGGAAATTTGGAACACGTGATCAATAATCGTTAAGTCAAAATGTCAAGTGAACACGATTCTTCTCAAGTCGGAAGTAATGTTCTTGGTGTTGGTAATAGCCGTTTTTGCATAGGGCAAATGTCGGAATTACGTTTAAAGGATGATGATTTTAATGCGTGGGTTGAAAGGTTCGAGTTATATGTTAACCTTAATGAAATTAATAAGCAAAAGTTAATGTTTCTAACGTTATTAGGGAATGATGGATATTCCTTAGTTCGTGACTTATGTACGCCTAAAAATCCTTTGGATCTTAGTTATGATGATCTTAAACAGTCGTTGTCGGATTATATTAATCCTAAACCGAATTTAATAACAGAACGTTATAAATTCAAAGAGCGTAAACAGGCAGCTGATGAGTCTATTATTCAGTTTGCCACAGCACTCAAGAAGATGTCCGAGTTTTGTGAATTTGCTACCAGTTTGAATGAATCTTTGCGTGATCAATTCATTTGGGGCGTTAAGGACAATAATATTAAGAAAAAACTATTATCAGAAGGAACGATAACTTTTAAAAAGTGTGTGGAATTGGGACTTGCAATGGAATCAGCAAGTAATTACGTCACAAAATTGGATCAACATCATGCAGTTAATTATCATAAGCAGCTCAAGAGTAAGAAGTATCAAAACAAGGTCGGGAACAGGATACCACCAACCAAAGATAATGGGAAGGTTACTACATCAAATGCCAATGGTAAAATGGATATGGTTTGTTATTGTTGTGGGACAAAGGGTCACACAAAGCCATTTTGTAAGTATAAATCATATTCATGTTCAAATTGTTCTAAGTTAGGTCATTTAAAAAAAGTGTGTAAGGCTAAGGTAAAAAAAGTTAATAATTTAGAACAATGTGATGTCGATTTAAACCTGAACAATTTATACAATTTAGAAACTGTAAATGTAAATTATGTTCAACCTTATTGTGTGAAATTGAGTGTTCAGGATAAAATTGTGGAGTTTCAAATAGATACTGGATCGAGTATGGCGATTATAAATGTTTATGATTTAAAAATTTATGAGATTGAATATTTGAACAGATTGGAACAATCTAATGTACGGTTGAAAACTTATAACAATACTGTTATTGTGCCTTTAGGTGTATTAAAAGTTAGAGTTCAATATAACAATGTTTGTAAAGAATTGGAAATGGTTGTTGTTAAAGAGGGTGGTCCTCCAATTCTTGGTCGAGAATGGTTGACTGAGTTAAGTATTCCAATGTTTTCTGGTACTTACTCATTATGTAAGTTAACATCATACCAGAATGTAGTACAAACTTTTCCGTCTGTGTTTAATGATATTTTGGGTTGTTATAAGCACAAAATGTTTGATTTAATTCTTAAGAAAGATTTTAAACCTGTTTTCCTTAAACCTAGAGTATTACCATTTGCCTTAAAAGGTAAAGTTAGCGATGAGATTGATAGACTAGTGAATACAAATTTGTTAATGCCTGTAGGAACTTCAGATTGGGGTACGCCTATAGTTCCTGTAATAAAAAGTGATGGGAATATAAGATTATGTGGCGATTATAAGGTTACACTTAACAAGTATTTAGAAATAGATAGATATCCTATTCCAAGAGTAGCTGATCTAATGAATGTGTTTCAAGGGGCTGTAAAATTTTGTTCGTTAGATTTGTGCCAAGCGTATCAGCAGTTGGTACTTAGTGAAGAGAGTAAAAAACTAACAACTATATCTACTCATAAAGGATTGTTTATGTTTAATCGATTACCATATAGTATATCCTCAGCTCCAGGGTTATTACAGAGAGAAATGGAAAAATTATTAAGTGGCATACCAGGCACTGTGTGTTTTTACGATGATATTGTAATAGCTGGGAAAAATGACAAAGAGTTAAGTGAAAGATTGTATAGAGTTTTAGATAAACTTTCTTCGGCAGGGTTAACGGTAAAGAAAGAAAAATGTAATTTTTTTAGCGACCATGTTACATTTTTAGGCTATAAGGTAGATAAAAATGGTCTCCATATACCTGATGAAAGGATTAAAGCAATTAATAATGTGGCAATACCTAAAAGTACACATGATGTTAAAGCTTTTTTAGGTTTAGTTAATTACTACGGTAAATTTGTAGAAAATATGTCTATACTATTGCTGGTCCGTTATATGCATTGTTAAAGAATAATACACAATTTGTGTGGAATGCAAATCAGAGTAAAGCATTTTCTAAAATTAAGGAGTCTATTTTATCCAATAAGGTTTTGGTACATTATAACCCAAATTTGGAATTAATTGTAGCTAGCGATGCTAGTCCCTTTGGTGTGGGTGCTGTACTATCACATATAATGCCAGACGGATCAGAGAAGCCTATTGCTTTTGCTTCTAGAACGTTGAATGCATCTGAAAAGAATTATGCGCAAATTGATAAGGAGGCCCTTGCCTTGGTTTTTGCTATTAAATATTTCCATCAGTTTGTGTATGGAAGGAAATTTATTTTGAGGACTGACCACAAGCCTTTAGTCAGTATTTTTGGTGAAAAGAAAAGAATCCCTCTTATGTCAGCACATAGACTACAGCGTTATGCTATATTTTTATCCGGTTATACTTATAAAACATAATTTATTAAAGGTCTAGAGAACGGTAATGCTGATGCTCTATCAAGATTGCCTTTAAGTGTAACTGGTAGTAATGATGTAGAGTGTGATAATTTTTTCATTAATATGGTAACTACTAATATTAAGTCTATTGGGGATTTAGATATTTGTAACGAAATAAAAAAAGATGTTGTTTTGCGTGATGTGTTTATTAAAGTGTTTACTGGGAATTGGCCTGATGACAGTAAGGATGTTACACTAGATCTTAAACCATTTTATAGTAGGAGACTGGAATTGTCTATCGAGCAGGGTTGTTAGATGTGGGGACATAGATTGATTATTCCTCCAAAGTATAGGAAACAATTGTTGCAGGAATTGCATAGTACACATATGGGTACTGTCAAGATGAAAGCGTTGGTTAGATCGTATATATGGTGGCCAGGTATGGATTCTGAAATTGAATGTATTACTAAAGAGTGTAAAGAATGTTTAATTCTTAGTGATAGTCCACCTAAGAGTTTGTTACATAATTGGCCTTGGCCTGAAGGTCCTGCACAAAGAATCCATTTAGATTTTTTAGGACCTGTTAAGGGTATGACATTCATAGTTGTTATAGATGCATATTCAAAGTGGGTTTTTGTGAAAAGAATGTTAAATATAACATCTAATTCGACTATTATGGTTTTGAGAGAGTATTTTGCAACTTGGGGTATACCTGCAAAATTAGTATCTGATAATGGTCCTTCTTTGTGTTCTGTTGAGTTTGAACAATTTCTTAAAAACAATGGTGTTTTTCACATTAAAACTGCTCCATATAACCCGTCATCAAACGGTGCAGCAGAGAATTTAGTAAGGACATTCAAAAATTACCTAAAGAAAGTAATTTCTAGTACTAATAACAAAGATTGTATTGATACTTGTGTGTTAAAATTTATTTTGTCTTATAATAGCACAAAACACTGTTCTACTGGTTTTAGTCCTGCTCAATTGCATATTGGGCGTTCTTTATTTACATCCTATGATAGGTTAACACCTTTTGCTAAAGTTAATTATGAAAAAAGTTTAGATAAAAATAAAAATTGGTATAGAGGTAATAGGAATAAAGAGTATATCGTTGGTGATTTAGTAATGTGTAGGAATTATACTGGAGGTGATGAATGGGTACAAACAGTTAAATTACAGAAATTATCTCCTGTTACTTATGACTTGAGATTAGGTGATGGTAGAATTTGGAAGAGACATGTGAATCAGATTATAGATTGTGAGTTAGTTGTTGAAAAAGGGATGAGTACAGATCAAAACATTAATTTGGAGAAAGAAGAGGTAAATGAGGAAAAATTGGAGGTAGTTGAAGAGTTAGAAAAGAATGTTTTAGATTCTCAAGAGGATAGGGTGTCAACTTAGGATAAGGATAATTGTGTTAGTATTGAAAGACCTAAGCGAGTAAAGCATCCACCTAATAAACTGAATTTGTAAAATAATAGGTTATTGTTATAAATATTTTTTTTAATTGTCGCTATTATAAATATCTATATTTTGTTATATTATTTTATTTTATTTACTTATTTTGTAATTGTTAAATGAATATATTTATATTAATATGTATTTATACTAATATGTTATATGAATAGTATTTTTGTAATTAAGTTTGGAGGATCTGTAGTGTTTGTTCCATGACAGGAACATATTGTAAATATGTGAGTGGAACATAACCTATAAAAGGAGTTATTACGAATTGTCAGTCTTTTGTCATGTTACTTATTATAATGTATTATTTTGTATTATATTTAAAACTGTTAATATAAATGACCTTATGGTTTAAGTGTCAGAATGTTTTAATTAATTATATATATATATATATTAAGAATCATAATCCTACAAATATTACAACATCAACTTGACTATTTTCATTAGAATACTCCATAATAAAATTTTGAAATGATAGATTACAAGTTAGAGAGTTTAGAGCTACCGGATCTAAATCCATATTGTCTATTGGCAAGAATATTAACAATGGGTTTTATAATTTTATTAAGAAATATTTTCTCGAGCAGTTTCCAATAAGAACTAAGTCAGAAATCAGTCTATAATTTTTAATATCCGTTTAATCACTTTATTTTAAAACTGGTGTAATAGAACTTGTCTTCTAAGCTATTGGAAATGCATCTTCCTCTAATGTAAAAATATAATATAATATATATATTTGAAAGGATATAGTTGGCAAAATGTGCTAAGAAATAACCAGAAATTCCATCAGAACCAAGTGGCTTAGAAGTTGTTAGGGAACGTAATCCACCAGTAATTTCATTCAGTAAAATATTGCGATTGCTCAAATGCATAGATGGATAAAATGAGCATTATTTTTTTTCCAAACCAGAATTTAAGTTCCTTGGTAAACTAATATGAAAAGTTAGAATGGCTGCAAACCAAACCAGTAGGAATGAAATCAGTTAAATTACTCAATAATGCATCCTGGAAGGTGAGAGCTGCTAATTCAATAATCTACACTCTCAAAAATTTTAAACCAATTAAAGAAATTAAAAACCAAATTAATTATAGTATAATCAGTTTTATTACAATCATAGCCTAGCTGAATATTGGTGATAATGGGTACTTAATCCACAGTAATCAAGAGAACAGGATGACATAGATCTAAAGGATCTATATAGTTTACAGAACGGTGTTATTTAACAACAATTTGTAGTATATTTAAGATTTAAAGAATTAAATTACAGTATTAGAGAGCAATATGGAGTGCTATAACATTTGAATAATATTTTCTGCCATACAGAAAACAATGAATATACTTCAACAATACTGGCATTAAATACTTATTACTTTATTCTACAAATCAAAAATATATCCTTCATGATTTATAAAAATATTAATTTTAACAGTAGGTGCCAAAGCATAATAAAAAGTAGTAGGGTTAATTAAATAATTAGTATTATTAAGTAAACATAATTTATATAGTTAGCTATATATTATGTAATAAAAATATGATTTCAATAACACACATGATATGTAAATTATAGACTACAACCACTATGTGGTTAAATAATTTCAATAACATGTTATATAACAGTACCTAGAATATAAATTATATTTTAAAACATGAATTAAGATTGAAACAACAATGTATATATGAACTTTCCGTGAATTGTTTTTATTCTTAATAAAGTATTGTCAATAATATGCTTGATACTACTTTAAAATTATTCACTGACAATTTTTTAAATGGATCATAATTTTACAATGGACCACTATTAAATTACATCACAAATTGTACTCACTGTTTGGATGAAACATATCACAAGTAAAACTCATTTTAGGTGGACTCAATGGGTAGTCTGATGGAAATATAAGTTTAGCTGGGAAAACACCACCTTCAAAACATGTCCCTTCTGGTCCTCTACTCATAATAAAAATGATGTTTTAGATATTGTGAGTATACTGTTTGGTAGACATTATTCAATATTATTATAACTTACGTGATTAAAGCTTCCCACTCAAAATAATTTTCTTCAGTGGTTGGGCCAGCAATGATTCCTTCTGGAGGATTTAACGTCAACTCTACAGAATAAATCATAAAGATATTTGTGTAATAAAAATATATGTTATATAAATAAAGTATTTACATACGTTTATATTCAGCCATAAGTCGTCTTAGAGCAGATCCAGCCATTGCAAATAATTTTATGAATTGTTATTGAATGGACAAAATAGACACGTCTATAAAGAACACAGAATACAAAACAAAAATAAAACACAGAAATATTGACTAGTAATGAAGTGAATGGGTAGAATGTAGAACAATTATTACTTAATAATAAATTATAGTTGCCACTTGGGCCAATTTTGATAACAGTAAAATTGATACCAAGTATTGATGACGATGGTGAAACTTGTTATAGTTCGGTTATATAACCATATGATATTGTTCATTGGAGTTAAATAACCTTAGTGTTGTCGTGTCGTTTCGTGTAAAATAATTTTTGATCGCCTACCAAATACCAAAATGCGATTGTAAACGTCTAACCGACACATCGGTCGTCGATACCATGACTACCACAGAATAGAATATAATATTTGGTCGTGTAGTTACGTTCATCCTGTTCATATACTGAATGATGGTATATTACATTTAATTATATCATTATTTTGGTGATTTTGAACCTCACTATCATTGCTATCCATAGAACAACGACGCTACAATAATTATAGACATCTGATCATGAAACACGACTATTTCGTTATACCGTCATGGGCCATGGTAATAATATTGTATTATTGTATCTAGCCGTGTTAATCTGTATAGATGCTTCGTTAGGTTTATGCAATTGTATATAATTATGGATTGGATATAAATTATACAATTATAGCACAGAATCAGCTGATGCAAAGTGAAATTTACCTTTTTGGTGATAGTACTATCTGAAGTATAATTGAAATACTTGGCGACGGTCGCCCATAGATAATAATACTTTATTATCTATGCGTTCGCTTCAGTTGTATTGATAAGAATAACACGTGACAAATTTCCAAGTCCCATAATCATTGATCTCTGTGATTGTGTCCTGTGTCCACTGTCCGTCTGTCCATATTATAGCTGTAACGTTACAACCTTATAACGTAATATTAATTTGTTTCGTTTGTACTAAATTCTTTGAAATTTTAAATCGTAAAATGGCATCATTTGAAGTCGAATACAACGATAATAATAAAAAGCGTAAAAACAAAAATGTTGAAAAAAGTAAAAAAAAAAAAAAACTTCCAGAAGTCGCTGAAATAAATGAAGGTTTAGAAACTGAAGATGCAGTAGAAATAAAAATTCCTGAAAAAGTCAAGGTAACAATCGACAATAGTATTGATACTTCAAGAACCACTGAAGTCAATAACAAGGTTAAGCCGTCAAAAGTACGACAGTTGCCTACTGTCACCATAGCCGTCCCTGGATCAATTTTAGATAATGCACAGTCTCCGGAATTCAGAACATACTTGGCGGGACAAATTGCAAGAGCAGCGTGCATTTACAAAATTGATGAGGTTTGTTACAATGCATCTTTATTAATTTATCGTTGAACATTTTCTTACTTGTTATTTTTATTAGATCGTAGTTTTTGATGATGTAGGCGAACAGACTAATGTGATGATATCCAACAAAAAAACTGAAGGTGGTTCTAAGGCATGTAAACAATTAGCTATAATCTTACAATACTTGGAATGCCCACAATATTTAAGAAGAATTTTATTTCCAATTCACAACTTTTTAAAATACACTGGAGTATTGAATCCTCTAGATGCACCACATCATTTTAGGCAAGAAGACAATGTTCCATACCGGTATGTTTTGTTATTTAATAATAATTAGGTACTCCAAAAATAATTAATATAAACCTATGTATACATTTCTGTTTATGAATTTAAGCATTAAAACTATCAATTGTTTGAAAAAAAAAATTAATTTTTATAAGAAGTTAATTCACTCCAACTTTTAAACCAACAGAGTTCAATATGATCTGCTGAGCTTAAAACTTCGTATGTTATACACTTGTAAGACAGAGACAACAGATGCGGGTGTGGGGTCCTCTTAATAGTTTTTATTAAGTTCTTATTAGTAATTTCAGTGTCATTGACATTTTTACCAAGCAAACTTTTACTTTCAATCTATTTCTATGAATAATTAATACATATTATTAAATAAATATTAAAAGTATTGTTTTTTAATTTACAGAGAAGGCGTGGTCTCGACACTTCCGCCAAAAAAAGGTAAAGGCTGTAATGTTGACGTTGGTCTTAGAAAACATGTACTAGTTGATAAATGTCTTCAGCCATATGTACGAGTTACTGTTAAACTAATTCCAAATTCAGATGATTCTAAACGTCAAAAAGGTATTGTAGTAGCTCCAAGTACGCCCAAAAATGAATCTGGTATTTACTGGGGTTACACAGTAAGGAATGCTGAATCAATAAATGAAGTATTTACCAAGTGCCCATATCCTGGTGGATATGATTTGAAAATTGGTACATCTGATAAAGGCATAGATATCGATAAAACAGATCATACTCAACTTAGTAATTTCAAGCATGCATTGATATGTTTTGGAGGAGTTCATGGACTTGAAGCTGCATTAGAAGCTGATCAAAGCATTGATGAAGAAAATCCATCTACTTTATTCAACATTTATTTAAATACATGTCCAAATCAAGGTTCTAGAACTATTAGAACTGAAGAAGCTGTTTTGATAACATTAGCAGAATTACGTTCAAAAATGAAACTTGAATAAATTCTATATATTCATAATATGTGCTTGAATGTTTATTCGATTAACTTCATTAGAAGTTTATAAAACCTTTAATAATTGTATGGTTTTCCTTACATTCTTCAAGAATGCTTACAACAAATAGTAATGTTTAATATTATGGTGTTCAGTACACACAGTGGTGTACACTAGGAAGTAGGAGTTTAGGTATTTAACCTTTCTCCTTGGTATTTTTACTTTGTGTGTAGACTATAGATCTATAAAAATTTATAAAATTTAAAAAACATTATTATAATTGTAAGTGTCAATTTAAGACTGATTTACATAGTTACATAACTTACATAAGATAGGTAGATAGAATATTATAGTCTATCTTAAATTTATTGTAACAGACCTCACTTAGTCGTATAAGTCATTGAATCCCAAACTCTTGATTATTTAGCTGAGATAGCGCTAGTTTTTTGGTATGGTAAACATCCAATTTTTTTTTAGTGATAAGCTGTGAGTGACGAGGAAGACCAATTTCTATATGCTGTTGACTGTTGAGTGAAAACCATAGTAAGTTATAAAAAGTATAAGATACTATATGGTGTAATAGAGATTATATATGTTATTTTTGGTTCTTATAATTAACAAAATATACAAATTATTTTTCCAAGTTAACAGAGTTGACATTTTCAATAAACAATGGCGACTCATCGCCTAAAGCATTGCTTCACGGCGTTCCCGGGTGGTGTGTATTGCCGATTTTTTAAAAAAAAGAGTTAACATTTAACTAATAACTGTTGACCTAATTCGATATTGATTGCTTTAAGTTTAATGGGTACTTCAACATATAATAAGTATATTACTAAACAATGTTGAATATTATCAGTTTCTTCATCATCATATTTTGTGCCGCCAAGTTACTGTTATAGTGGCTAACTTCGCTTAACACCTCCGATAGTCCGGCTCCCAAACCCAACGTGATTGAAATAGCCAACCTGAGAGAGGGAGTGACCACTTCGGGATCTTGGGCGGAGAAGCATCCCTGTCCTTCGGTCAGACAGATTACCTAACAAATAAACTTAACCCAACAGTACAACAGTTAAAGTATCAAAAACATAGTAGATTTCTTCAGCGGCGCACTCAAAGGAGGGGGGCTTTGGGGCTCAAGCCTCCCCAAAGAAATATTTTTTTTTTCATTAAATTATACATTATAATGGCAAATATAAATATTATTAAGCTCCCCTCCCCCCCCCCCAAACAAAAATTCTGGGTGTGCGCCTGGATCTCTTCGCCTATTAGCTCCTGGCGGCTGGCGATGGCCGATAGACTACAAAAAGACAGTTCGAGTAAACAACTCGCCCAAGTCTACTACGTGAAGCATTAAAAAAAAAATGGTTTCCGTTAAAAATTACGTCTTTGAAAATAAAAATTTTTGGTATTGGTGAGGCGCGTGGTAAAGTGCATATTAGCGGCAATGAGTTTTTAGTGTTTTTAATCCAACAGAAAACGTAATGTATAGCCCCTAAGCAAAGTGTAAGACCATAGAAGTTAAAAATAGCAATATAGCATGTTCATTTATACATAATTTGTATTTATGTCAAATTAATTACTATTTTAAAAAGAAAAAAATTATGTTGGTAATAATAAAATTTCAGAATTATCGTTTTTCGAACACGGAACAACTAACTACAAAAGGTTACTTTATTATCAGATATATTCCATGGGGCCGGCCATGTGACGAGTGGTTATCACTTTTCACGCGTCGTCGCCTGTCGGCACTTGACATGTCGCACAATATTTTCAATTTTGTATTAACATTAAGTTCTATAACGACTATAATTAAACAATTTTCTGTCTACTGTCAAGACTTTTGTGGTTCATGGATTCCCGTTGGACATATTAATAATTAATAACCACTTCATTAAACAATACAATGCGTATTGACACTTGTTATTTTTGTTCGTCCAAAATATACCCAGGACATGGAATGCATTTCGTAAGAAATGATTGTAAGGTACGTCGGATTCATAAAATATTTAATATTTATTTCGCAGTCCATTTATTCACATCTTGATTATGATTTAGGTTTTTAAATTTTGTCGCTCGAAATGTCACAGAGCATTCCAAAAGAAGAAGAACCCAAGGCGTGTACGATGGACCAAGGCATACCGCAAGGCTGTTGGTAAAGAACTGGCTGTTGATCCATCATTTGAAATTGAAAAGAGGCGTAACATACCCATGAAATATGACAGAGAATTTTGGCAAATGTCGAGTATGTATAACATACATAGTTATGAATTAACTATAGTTTATAAATAACAGATATATACATTTGTTATACTGTTTATTGTACAATGGACACATTTTGTGAATAGTTTAATATGATCAAATTTGTTTGAATAGTGGAAGCAATTAAAAAAGTGACTGAAATTCAAAAGAAGCGTCAGTCTACCTATGTAATGCAGCGATTACGTAAAGGACGTGAAGTTGAACAGCACAGAGATATTAGAGAAATCCAAAGAGATATGTCACTGATTAGATCACCTGCTGCAGGTAATATAAAAAAAATTATTCAAATCTCGGTTATTATATAATTTACAGTGTCCAGTGAGGGTATATCCTACCTATTAGCCGTAGAGGGATGCCCAGATAAAACTCGCTGCTCAGATAAAAACCAGTTTTTTGCCATTTTATCTAAAAAATTAAATAAATTTTTAAAAATCATGTAATAAAATAAAATGTTAAAAGATCAACATTTTCAGCAAAATAAACTCTATAAAATAGGTATCTTTATTTTTTTCATACTCTGTTCAGCAAGACTGCAACTGGGTGGCGACCAAAACTTGTAAATTCCTGTGTATTCCTTACTTTAGCAGCCCAAGCGTCATCGTCACCTTCGTGTTATTTTTACTATACTTGGATAAGAGTATTTTTTATAAGTAAAAATTATTGGATCAGTCAAAGAACAGAACATAAATTTGTTACTTCTAGTTTTTAATTTTTATTTAATTTTATAAAACCAACAAATTAGCATAATATGAATTTATTGCGCATTTAGTTAAATGTTTGAAGAACTATAATTATCTTTTTCTAATATAAATGTTGTGATTGAATAATGTAATGTTAAAAATCACTTGTTTATTTCAGGACTGAAACAACGTTTGTTAACTGAAGAAAAACTACTCGAAGAAGAACAAGAAAATGATGTGGAGATGATTGCTACAGAAGACGAAAATAACATTGATCATAGTAAATTATCTTACATAAAAATATAAAATATTTAAATATTTGTAACTGTTCAATTGTATTGTTATATGAATTTTTATAATATTCTTTTTTTCCATTTTTTGCATCAGGCATTTTTTTTCTGTCCACTAGTTTAATCCTGATCAAAGTCACTTTTTTTCACGTCTAATATAAAACCATTCTAAATTTATGAACATAGTTGAAACGACCAGTGTCCCAAAAGACTTGGTTAGTCTGATTTGGTGTTTGTGCTGTTATTTTTTATCAAGTAATTTCAGAACGATCACAAGCAAGAAGGATATTCTTGGTGAGCTCTATCTTTTATGATATAGTCATTTAAGCAGTGCACATTAAGAGAACTAAACAGAGGTCACTCATACATGTATTTTATCAATGCCGGTACAATACCATTGATACATAGCACAAAGTGATTGTTATGTTTCAATTATGAATAAGATGAATATCTTTTGCGGTGATAAATTAGTAATTATTGTTTATGATTAATCGTTGCCATCGTTGGCAAGAACTGAGGGTTTTTTGGTCAAAAACAATATTTTGCCAGTTTATTTTATTAATCGTCATGAAATTTATTAAATTTGTATTCTTATGTTTTTCGATACTATTAACAATTTAAGGTATAGTTTCAAAATTCAAAAGAGCTAGTCATTTTCTAGTAAACTTGTTCTGACGTTCTGTGGTAATACAGGCAATACAGCTTTAACTTATAAGTTATAAGCACGATTTAAACGATAATACCGGTATACCACATCTTCAGTATAAGTTATTTTTATATTATCCATGGTAATAAGTCGTGATAATCATATTGATAAGTGATATCATATAATATACAGACAATTACCCCAACTCTAATAATATCAGAGTTCAGATAAGATAACTATAATTTCAGTGTATTGTGTAAGAGAGACTAAATAGTAAATAAAGTATACACCAAAACTAAATTATTATAAAAATACATCGAACACTATTGAGCTCAGTTAAGAAAAGTCAAATATCGATCGACATGTTTAAAAATACTGCTTATTTGTATAGATACTCCTTGATGGTTAGTAAACTGATTTAAATTTCTTATTTCATGAATACGAAAACATCAAACAAGATATTTAGAATAAAACAATTATTTATTTTATTATTACAGAGAAATGCTCATTTATTGGGTATCAAGAACCGCAGTTATGCTCAAACTGGTGATTCTAAAAATCCTTCAGACTCTGAACTAGATTTGATGAGGAGCCGTCTCATATATCAATCTAGAAAAAGAGGAATATTAGAAAATTGTATAATCTTTACTACATTTGCAGACAAATATTTAAAAACATTCAATTTTGAACAGTTACAAAAGTATGATGCATTGATAAACAGTAAATTTGATGAATGGGACTTATATGCTTGGTCTATTGGTTCTAAACCGGCACCACAAGAGTTTAATACTGACATATTGGAACTTTTGAAAAATCACGTACTAAAAAGATCATAATGTAAAGTAGTATAAATATTATATATCATAAGCATAATATATTCATTTGATAGTATTTATATTGTTGCATTACAAACAAGTAAATAAGTTATTAACTTTGACTAATACCCAATACTTACAGACTATCTTGTTATTAAATTATAAACTACATACCTTGTTTTATTCTGTGAATGATTACCCGATAAAATATTTAAAAAACGCTATATTTTGTATTATTGTAATTATGTTATTGTAATGCATTGTAGTGCTAAGTAGGTTATTCTGATGTAGGTATCAGGTAATGGATTTAGTGCAATAAAAAGTTTTGAATAATATTTGTACTATTATTTAAAAAAAAAGTACTACGTTCCTCATCACACATGTCGAAAGTAAATATATCTTTTATATTTAATATTGTGTATTAGTTAATAAACGTTGCAACAGATTTAAAAGATGCATATTATGTTTTGAAAATATATTAAATTAAGTTTCAAATTGATTTACTCCTAAAAAATTAATGATATTTAAAAAAAAAAAGCTATAAAAATTAACTACCTAGCTACTAAACTTAAATAAACGTTACTACAGTCTATAATAGTACAATTGAAATCAAAATAATAAATTAGTTTTTTTATTTTTTTATAAAAAAAATTGAATTTGATTTGATTTTTAAATTTTTAATGTTAAAAATCGGGGAAGTCTCTCTGCTGTATAGTAGTTGTTGAGTGGGTCACTGTAATGGATGTATTAAATTTTAATTCAATGATACCAAATATTTGTATATGAAAAACGATTCTGAGGAAAAGATGTCAGCTTATAATATGACTAAGTAAATTTAATGAGAAAATATTATCATTGTGTTTATTAAATAAAATAATTTAATTAAGAACTTAGAAGTACCCACAAATATAATTTTCAAATTATACCAAAATAATTAAAATTAGTATTCTGTTTAAATATTTATTTATGACAAAATTTGAACTTAAAATATCCAGTGGTTGAATTGGGGGAGGATGCAGGGGGACAGAACTACCTATTTTTCATTTTTCTTCAAATTATAGCGTACCCCTTTATATATTCATCAAGAAATAGGGTTACTATTAAATTAATTTGCTTAGTTGTTCAACTTCATTTATAGTCCATCTTTATTATTTTTTCCCAATTCAACCACTGAGAACATTTATTTTAAAAAAATATTGTTGAGGTATTGAGATAATTTTAGATGTTTCTGTTACAGGATGAAATATTTGGTTTTAAATTTGCAATCCTTAGCAATAAAAATTGAACAATTTATAAATTTTCAACTAGGTACAAAATATTATTTTCAATTTGATAAATGTTGCTAAAATACTAGATCTTTATTAATCGAAATATCGCACCTATGTATTTTTAATATTTGGTACTCGTTTACCTACCGCTACTTCGTTGGTGTAGAATGCTACCTACCAGAAAAACTTTGCTAGTGTTTAGTTTACCTACTAATTATTGGTTGATAAATAATAACAATTTATTAAACCAAAATGTATTCATCGAATATTTTCATACGTAATCAATATTTACGTCATCCAAACATTCCCAACTTAAAACATAATATATAATATGTATGCGTCTACTGTTCGGATACTATTTTTAATTTATCATACAATTAATATTTAACTATGATTTTATTGATTTTAATAATTTTCGAAATCCTACTCCCGAACCGATTACCGAAGACCAGAGCCAGACCACCCTGAACGAAAACTACAGCAGCAATGCTGACAGAGTATGCCAATATGGTACGCATAGTGCATACACAATAAATGTCATTATGTCAACAATTTTCAATTTTGTGTATAAAAATAAAACGCAGTGTAGCCAGCTATGGTGGTATGTAGTCTGCTACCAGGGGCTAGATAAATTGAGTCCGAGATACGTTTGGTACATTTTGAAAGCGGTAAATTGAGTCCCGGGGAAAAATAGGTAGTAGGTAAGTTGAGTCCCGGAAAAAATAAGGCAGTAGGTAATTTGAGTCCCAGGGAAAAACGATTTATATGCATTTAAAATTTTATAGTGCATATTTTTAAATTTTAAATACATATGTATAAATCGTTTTTCCCTGGGACTCAAATAACCTACTGCCTTATTTTTTCCGGGACTCAACTTACCTACTACCTATTTTTCCCTTGGACTCAATTTACCGAGTTAGGGTCATTTGGGACTCAATTTACCAACCCCGGGCTACCGCCGTTGACGTATGTTTCCGACAATACTTATTTATGTTTCTTGGTCAGAAGTATTCTTTAAAAAAAAATAAACTAGACATCAAAGTTAGAACATCAAGTCAAAGGTGTGGGTGGCTGGCCAAATGGTAATAATGTTATGGTTTGCCCCACGTCTAAAAAATGTTCAGATCGCCACTATTGTAATAAATATCAATCATTTAATCATTATAAAAACCTAATCTTGACTCTTGAAGGTTACTACTGCTGTCTACAAAAATGTTTTTTTTATTATATATAGACTATTCTTTACAATTTGTTATTATAATTAATTTTGTTAACTAAATAAATGTTTAAGTACATTATTGTGCTTTAGATCTAAAAACCTTGTTTCTAATTTTTTTTTCTATATGTACACAGGTACACTATTCACCTGTGTACTGTGGATTTAAAAACTACTCAAATACCATTATATACCTACTATTTAGCATCCATACCTACCTCCTGGGATCACATCAATTTGAGAAATTAACTACAGTTAAAATTCATATGAATTACTCCTATAGTTGGCCAGTTTCAAGAAATACAATTTAGATACGTATTTAGTTTGACAAGAGCCGATTCATGTAGGCAATATTGTATTTTGTTCTGTAAAAATAAATATAATACATTTAAAGTTGTTGGATCATCATGGTCTTAATACAGTCAATCAATTTTGATTTTAGAGTCATGATCAAAAGAAATATTCAATATACTAAAATACTAGATTATCACTGTTGTAGTTGTTGTGTGCACCTCATCACTGAGTGGAGTGCACCCCGTATACGCTTCCTCGCAGTGCACCCCGGTAACGAGCCGTTAACCTGTTATCGACTCGGCTAAAGTATACGGAATCCTGGTCAGCGGACTGTGCCTTCAGCATCTCCCGCTAAATGCAAGCATCTACAACATCACTGAGTAGGTCACCGCAAAGCGTGTGTTAGATTCAAATTAATCGATAAATCATTGTTCACGAAAAGAAATTTCGAGCGAAGATGACCAGTCTTCAATAAAAACATTCAATATTTTATGATATCATTATGTTATAGTAATTTATTTAACTATTGGTATCTACTATTTAGTACAAAGTACGGAGAGTATTTTTGCATTTTCCTTAAATTCCACGAAGAGCTGCAGCTGCGCCTCAGTTCAGTTGTCAATAAAAAATTCCCGTTTAGTATGTATTATCACTGATTAAATGATTATAATAATATAATATCGTCAATAGTGTAATAGTATTATGAATTATATTATTATTAATAATAATATTTTTTTATGTATTGACATGAATAATAATTATGAAATAAACTTTACCGTGTTGATGCGATTTATTAATAGAACATTTAATTACATAGATGAGTAACAGCATGCTGTGCGCAACGCTGCAGTCATAAGCTATTATTGATTTGCCTAATAAATAACCCCGGAAAAAATAACCCTACGATAAAATTGATTTGTAAGGTATACCTGCAGGCACCTACCTATTTGTAATACAATACAATTTCAATAATATAATAATAATTAAAAACAAATAATTGTCAAATTTTTCAATTACGGTAAAAACGAATGGAAATGTCAATAATGTATAAATAAAAAATATTAATCATAAATTTGTAATACAATGATATTCATGATCAATTTTAATTAAACGTTTTTTATTCAGGGAAGTTTTCAAACATTTGTGACTATTTTTGTGCAGCATTTCCACCTTATAAAATTTAAACACTCTTTGTGTACAACATACATATACTTTTTAAATGCAAACTTTTCTTTGCCCTTCTGGCTCTCAAAAATATCTAGTATATCCATATTATTATTCAAATAGAAATTAAAACAAAGCACAGAGAAATATACAGGGTGTAACAGTACTATTTGACAAATATAGTAATATATGTAATGGAAATTTGTTAAATAGTACTGTTACACCTTATATAATATTAAATATACGAAAGCACATTGCAGTACCAAATACTGAGAGATGAACTCACAGGACTTGACAAATTTTATAAATTACCGCAAAATTAAAGATAAAGGTACCTTTCTAATCCATTATAATATTATTTCACATTGTCGCTGTAACTTGTTATTATATATCTGATCGATATGAATATGACAGACAGACTGGCATCGTGCTCTGAATCGTTTTTATCGTAGGTAATCAATAATTTATCATTGAATCCAAAATTAACGTTATTTGTGGGAACATAAAAATTGTATGTAGGTAATAGGTATATTAAACGTTTTTTAATTTTTTTCGCGCAATGACATATTAACACCAATATTTAGATTAATTTGCAAAATCTCATTTGGGGTTATTTTTTCGCGGTATCGCTATTATTACGCAGTAACTTCATTTTTGTCAAAATCGAGTTCGATATGATTTGAAAGATTTTAAAAAATGTATCAAACAACTTTTTTTTGTGTTTAATAGTTTCCTCGGGAAAAATACAATAATAAATACCATCTCTTTAATATTTAAAAAATTATTATTTTCACTCTACGGTCTAATTTAGTGTTGAAAACTGTTTTATTGTTTCCTGAAAAACTCGTTTTTTGGAGTTACAGTGGCTTATGTTGACAGAATTGGTATACTTAGATCATTTAGTTAGTTATTATTATATTCGGTATTTCTATATTTTATTAGGTAACTTGTAAAGCATATAAAATGATTATTTACACATATTAATATATTACAAAATATAAATGATAAATGTATTGTATATCGTAATATTATATCAATACAAATTATATAATATAACTTCCCTTAAGTAGTTTCTTAGATCATTTACTACTATATGATCTAAGAGTAGTTTAAATTTAAATGTTGAAATGATAACATAATCCCAATACAATAATTCTACAGTCTTGAATATTCTATTCATAATGTTGGTCACAATGTTTTAAAGGTGATTTGATAAAAAAAAAAAGAAGTCTACTGAGTACTGATTAAATTTACAGAATTTTATATTATGAAGTAGCTTCATTTTATTCACTTTTTGTCTTTTTCATTTTTATTAGTTTCTTTGAAAGCTGTTGAGTTTTTGGATTTTGAATAAGGAAATTTGAAATGGCCCACGCGTCTCCTTATAAAACTATAACCGATCCAGAATTGATTCGGAAAAAAAACGAATTACGAAAAGCTGTTGCTGAAGAATATATAAAGCATACATCAAATCCATACCGAAACATAAAAATGGAAGGTGGAACTCTGGTATGTATTCGTACAATATTTATTAAATTTTTATTGATGTGCAATTCTTTGTTTCTAGTTTGATGTCGGTATTCAAAGATATATGTCTATGAAAGCAACACAACATGAATTTTTCAGGCCTACACCGAAGACTTCACTATTAGGTGTACTAATGATAGTAATACCATATTTTAGCTTGACTTATGTCATAAAAAAAGAACGTGTATGTATTAATTTAGATATTTAACTATTATTAATTGTAATTAAAATATTTAAACATTTATTTTCTTTAAAAGGACCGTCGAGAAAATTTAATTCGTACTGGACAAGTATCTTACAAGGATAGAGGATTCAAATTTGCCTAACAAGGTTTATATTCATACAGACATTTTTAGTGTTGTTTTGGTCATATTACCATTGCTGTATAGATTTATTAAAATAGAAATGCCTATAATAAATAATTAACATAATAATTGGATTTCAGCTTCTATTATATTATATGTACTTTAAAAAAAAAAATTTTAATGGGAATATTGTTAAAAACAGTTCTTCAATTTGAGTTCAATGAAATATAATTTAAAAAAAAAATGAATATTATAAATAAATATAATAAAAATTGTTTGAAGGCATTTTATTTATTTATTTATTTATTTAATATGCATGAATTATGAATAGAATTAATTAAATCTCGGTATTTTGTTTCACAACAAGTATCCAAATAAATTGTAAAAATATAATTAGGAATTCTCTTCTACTGAATAGTTGGTTTTAATTTTAAATATGTCTTGAAACTCTACAATTTAGTAAGTTACTATAATGGATGATGTATTAAATTTAAATTCAATGATGAAGCATTTAGTATTTACTACGTTTTCATGCACGATTTAAGGTGATTTAAAAATTAAAGCGGTTTGATCGTGCATCATGTAAGCACGAGTGATCTCATAACAATAACCTATTTTTATTTTAAGGACGTTTGAATTGTAGTTTAAACAAATGAAATCGGTTTATTAAATAAAATTGGCTGTATTTTTCCAAATGAAACAATCACTTTTATTTTTATAAAATAATGAAAGTTATAACATATCATATTTAATATTAAAGACTTGCATGTAAGCAAGTCGGGTAATTTAGGTCGACTTATTATAAAATCGGTTTAACTCATACCATGTAGACGCAGTAACTAAATACTAAAAACTATTCTAGAAGAAATGCCTGTTGACCTATATTTCTAAGACGGAAATGGTGTAACCAATCACCAATGTCAACCACTTAAATGTGAAATCTGTAATCAGATATGTACAAAATAGAACCTAGGCAGATTTATAAAAATTGAAATGTTATGAATTTTTTTTTATTTAACAGAATATTTTAAACAATATATTATTAATTGAATAAACAAATCCAAATTCTTGTAGTACCTACAAGCTATATGTTATACCTACTATACCGAGGATAGGCAAATCCATGACATGTGTGCCCAAGGTGACATGCGAAAAGATTTTGGGGCATAGCATATTTTAACATAGAAAGTACGGGGCACTAGTGCCCCCCAGTGATATTTTAATGCTACCCAGTGTTGGGTGATCGTGCCACACTGCCACTGACTAATACGTTCTCATAACGACCGATATATGTATACCAATGTCAATTATTATGTATAAAGAACATAAAACTATTTTAAGCTTTCGACTCTTGTAAAGTTTATCCCATACTATATAATAAACAATAATAATATTTTATTGAATGTATAACATGTCACATGCTCACAACTATTTTGTCGGAATTGTTTATATTATATACCTATTGATAATATAAATTATACAATAGATATAGTTGTACTGATGTAATACGATAATAGTACACGTAATTTTAACGATGCTATCAATTTCTTCGGAAGTCGTCGATCGTCACCGTAAATTGAAGGTTGGGTGGGAATAAGGTGTTATATTACAACATTTCTAATTTTCTACATATTTTGAATTTTCGTCCTGTACTCTTGATGAAAGACAGGCGAGGCGACCATACACTGTATAGGTAAATTTTATACTACTTTTATACAATTGTTTAGAAGTATTCATATTTCATAGCATTGTTCTGTGATTGAAATATCAAATACTTATACTCGTCCAGGGCCGGATTGGATAGTCTCGGCCCTTCGAGAAATATTTTTCAATCGGTCCGTAATTTGCTATAAAAGCCCATATTGGACGAATTTTAGTATTAATAAATAGTAATGATCTTATCCTGTTTGTTGACTGTATACCTAGTGTATACTATTATAATATAACTGTCATTAAAATGCTAAGTTTCTTATACTAAGAGAGAAGAAGGAAACTACCTGACCCAGAGCTATACCAGAATCAAGAATTTATACAAAAATTTTTTTCCATAGATTCAAACATATAATTTTAAATTTTAACACGTATTTTTTTAAATACAGATACTGATAGAAATGTATATAGGTACTCTGTTCTACTTATTTTATCAAAGTTTTATTATTGAAAAATCGGTTATTTTGATATAATAATAATATCTCAAATTCTCAATAAATAAACCTATATACAACTTGTAGATGTATTTTTCAGTAGAGTAGAGTTAATAAACCTATATCAAAATTGTTGAGATAGGAGAGTTGATTTTCTTTCTATGTTCCTCTGGTAGATAATTTTATTGAAGTGCCACCCAGTGAAAATTACTTAAAATATGCTCTGTTTTGGGGGCACGCAAAAAACTAAAATATCTTAGTATATATGTATACAAAATGATTAAGCATTCTCATCCTCATTCTCCCCTTTAATAGTACATTTATTTAAATTCTGATTTTTAGAATTTTTAAGCAGACCTAAAGACTAAAGAGTTAAAGGGCATATTTTCGAATTTCTTATGAATATTTTGTACTACTTTTAGCGTTCTTATATTTTGCCACCCCTGAATAATTATACTAATCAATTATCGCTGTTTTTTACAATAATAATCACGATAACGCGCAACATTGGAAATTATATCTACAACTGATCACCTAGCACTTGGCATACACATTTCTTTATACGATACTTGGACGTTCTGTGTGGTTACTCGTTTTCATCGATTTTCCTACACTCCATATAAACTGCGAAGTATTTTGGAACATTATTTTGAATCATTTACAGTAAGTAATTAAATAGCTATTTTCGTGTCGCGGAATAAGAAGTCGATTAATGCGAAGATGTCAAGACGAGGTTTTTAACTTTTTAAGACAAGGCGAAGATGAGCTGTAGTGCTGTACAATGGTCTGACGTCTGAGCCTAAATCGACGATTGCTTATATAAGTGCGAACATATTTTTTTTAGCGTTATTTTTGACATTCCATGTACTTATTTGAAAAAATTTCAAAATTAAGAATAAACAAATAAAATATGAAATGTTGAATTATTTACATGTATATTTTCTTTTTTATGTATATCTCATATTACACATGAAAACTAATTTATTAATAAGCGTTATTTTTGACATCATGTAATAACATATATATAGCAATTATTATTCACTACCTGCATGGCTGCATACAATTCAATTGCTCTTCATATAAAAAAAAAATTGCAAGATAGATAGACAGGATTTTTAGGGCCATGAAACTGATGAAACAGCCCCACAATTTGCAAACAACTATCCATAGAGGTGGAGCACGCGGGCAATTGCTAGTCAATAAAAATATCCTAGGTTATGTGAGTAGCTGATTGGGCTGGACCGACACAAATAAAAAATGTTTTGCAATTCTAGATTCTGACTTTTTCGGCAAAGTGGGTAAACTATTGTAGTAATAAGTAATTACTTAATATTGTCATTAAATTGTATATAACTAAAATTAATTAAACATTATGATTCATTAGTAACGGTAGTCAACAGTCAACACTCCGTCTCCGTGTTTGTGAATATTGGTAACTGGTTTTTTAACCGGTTGAAACATATCATGTTAACTGAGAAATCGTTCTGGTAACCAGTAACTGATAACAGTGATAACCAGGAATAAAAATAGGTTTAAAACAATTACAGAAAAAGCGATTTTAAAGTTGGGTTTCCGCTACACAGTATACACGTTGGCGTAAATCCTTGGCTGTGATTGCAGGTTGATTAGGTAAGGTTAACACACGATTAACCACGTTACTGTACCATGAGCATGGCTGAACACTTTTCTTGTACAGACACATAACGTGAAGGTGTAGTGGAAATCCGCCTTTAGGTTTCCAATAAATACCGGAAAATTACTGTTTTTTGGTAAAAACCGGTAACCGGTTTCATACCTTGAATATAATATAAATATTCTAAATAATACAATAATAATAAAAATCTTCAGAGACAATTTTTTGTTCTACCGTAATTTAGATATACCGAAAATTAAAAATTGATTTTGCGAAAAAAATCATATAACATTTGTATTTCCCGGCGCTTTTTAAAGTATTGAGAATTTTAATCCCTTATTGCATCAACGAGATTTATTATCTCTCCGGAAAGGATACTGAAATTTAAAATCGAAGCACTGTTTCGATTACTTATCGAGTACGCACACAAACTTCTAACTTGTGGGGGGTCGATATGTGCGAGAACATGACGTAGCCATTGGGTTGGAGTGCTTCTAACTGTCTAACTGTTTTGAATCATCTCCTGTTTTATTAGGTTTCAGAATGGGCAATGGCTATGAATTTTGCTTTACGCTATATTTTAGGGAGAGTTCCTTTAAATAGCCACATTCGAGTAGAACCATGTGATCCAAGATCTGCTCTTTGGACCCAGGATTTCGTCTGCAGTTGCAGCTTTCCAATTTTTAACGTTTTTTAATGTAATTTGTACACCTTTTTCAATAAAGTCATCCATTAAAGTGGACCTATCCTCACAACTCCTTAGTTCTTTTTTATATTCATTTGCGATCGTGACGTTATTTTGTTTAGTAGTTTTGATGTTTGAAGTTTTGAAGAGGTTACTTACAACTGTGTTTGGTGTGATGCTGTTTCTTTTCCTAGTTTGTTGGGAAGCGCTAAGCTTTCTAAAAAGGTCCCAGCTTTTTCAGCTTGGGTGAGAGAAGTCCATCTTTTCCATAACTTTAACCCACCTTTATCTTCGTTTCCCATCTATTAGTTTTGTTAATCAGTCTGCTGTTACTTCAGCCTTTGTTTGTTCACATTCAGACAACAGTTTACCGCATTCTTTTGACCAACAAGGTATGTAATCTTGTCTGTGACCTCTAGGCATAGCTTTTCCAGCTCCCGTTTTAATTAGCTTAGTTAACTTCTCCTAGTTACAAGGTATCGGCTCATTAGGGTTTATATTTTCTTCCACGTAAGTTCTATTTTTGTCTCAACCGGCTTTCCTGACATTCCATCTATTTAATTTTGGCTGGCTCACTTTGGACAGGCTTATACCCACTTCACTATAACACTATAACAGGTAAATGTTGATTCTTTGAGAATTCTTTAGTATTTGGTGACTTGCTTTTAGGAGGATTTTACAATGATCCGTTGGGACAAAACATAAATCATGAGAAGTGGTTGAACCTCATCTGCCTGATTTAAATATACCTCCTTGTTTTGCATCACACAATAGGTAAAGGTGGTTTAGTTCAGCCCAGTTACTGAGGTTTTCTCTGTTACCTTCCTCGCTGCTATAGTCCCATTCTGTACTGTGTGAGTTAAAGTCTCCAATATAGACTGGGTGATCGGCTTGTGGTACCACATACGTAGTCTTCCAATGGTGGTTTATATACGTTAAAATTTTTGATATTTCCTATCTCGATTCCAACCGTATGTTTGTTCCTCTCTATGCTATTATTATTCTAGGTTTAAGTTCACAAAAGTGGCAACACCATTTATTTTTTGCTGTGCCCTATTAAGCTGATAGCCTGGAATCTTTAGTCTCTCTATATGATTATCTGGAATGTGGGTTTCTTGGAGGGCCAGGATATCCGCGTTATGGAACATATGACTAATGAGCTCAGATTTTGCCCATGATAAGCCTTTGACGTTTATCTACACAATTCGCATAAGATGTTCTGATGGTTTTTATTTTTCCTACTACATTCAGTGTTATCTTTGTGATTATTAAGAATGTCTCAATTTTGTTTTTGTATTTTGCTCTTTCGTGCATTTTTTTGTTATTATTAAAATGTGAGATTAGAGAAGGAGTTGTCTTTACTTTAAAATCTTGTGCTGCAGAAGCATGTGTCGAAAGACAAAGCACCATAAATAAAATTAAAAGGAATGATAACCTACCAATCTACAACGACCTAGTACATTACCCAAATACACGGCTTAAATCTAGACATCCAATATGGGAAAAAGCTACGACCGAAGACAATCCACAGGTTGAATTGAAAAGAACATGGCTAGAATCCGACGTACGAAATTCATCTCTGATCAAAGATTTAACGGCAAAAACACCAGAATTTAATTTACCGTGTGTCTTGTGGACCACCTTAAACCGCATTAGAATCGAAAAGGAAAATGCAATTACCTACTACAGAAATAGGGAATAATGGAATCCTTTTTACATGGCTGTGGGCAAATACAAATGTGTCAGGCACATAGTAAATGAATGCCCAATAACAAAATACACGGGAGGTTTTGAGGAAATCGATGATGCCATCAAGTGGATGGAAAATTTAAATGTGCGCCTGTGACACAGTTCAAGCCTAATCGGAGAGAGAAAGAGAAGAGTCATACGTTACCAAATGTAATTTTTGAAATTTTTCCTTCTGTCGTAGTTTTTTTTTTAAGAGGACGCTATACCTACGTGTGCTATATCTATCTTACAAACGCGTAGGTAATATACTAATATACCAAATTTTATGCTCAGCAAATTTCGTTAAATTCCGTTAGTTTAAAATTTAGAGCGAATTGAACTCTTATAAATATTAAAGGTAACACTTTTATCTATGGCTTCTCATAGGCTTTTTATTATATTTTAATTTTAAAGTCAGTTATAAGTATTTTAAGATATACAAACAATTTACAATTTTAAAATACTCATAACTCATAACTTAAATTCAAATATAATAAAAAGCCTATGAGAATCTCTAGATAATAATGTAAACTTTAATTTTTAAGAGGTTAATCGCTCTAAATTTTAAACTAACGAATCTAAATGTGATCTGTTGAGCGTAAAATTTGATGTTACGCACTTGTAAGACGATAACACATATGGTGTAGCAGTGTAACGTCAGAATAGAACTCCCTTAAAAATTATCGTTATTGATGATTATCAATTAAGATACCGAAAAAACCGACTAATAGATGTAGATTACCAAAGTCACCGGTACGGTTTCAGTAAAACGTGCACAGACTTGGGTAACTTAGTCAGTTTTCACTCTTGAGTGAATGGTATGCCTGATGCGTTTATTAAAATGAATCACCGAACAAAAGTCCGGTCACAAAAGTCCCACGAACAAAAGTCCGATGTCATTAAAGTCCCGCTAAAAAAAGTCCGGCTTAAAGATACCCAATAAATCGAAAACCATGTAGTTATATTTTTATTATTTTTTTTATTGATAAAGTACCAAATAATTATAAATAAATTACAATGTTTTTGATATTTATACGAATAAATCCTTTTTTTAATGAACTTTTTTAGTGCTTTTTTTTATTTTTAGTGCATATTTATAATATTATTTTAATAGATTATTATCATGGAGGAATTAAATAATATTAACTCAAAGAATGAAGACCCATTTGAAGAAGCTGAAAGGAATTTTAAATTTAAGCTTCAACCAAGTGATATTTCCAGTACTGAAGATTTTGCTAGGAATACTTTGCCCGATTTAATTTCAGAAAGTCAATATGAAGAATATTATGGAATCTTCAAAAAAAATATTTACAAGTTCAAATTTCTCGATGGCCATAAAAAACAGCTGACTATGGTAATAGAGTATTATAAAAATCTTTATTCATTATAATCTGGTGTACATAATTTTCGATAGTGGTTTACCCCTCGTAAATAAATAAACCGGACTTTTTTTCGCGGGACTTTTATGACATTGGACTTTTTTTCGTGGGACTTTTGTAACCGGAGTTTTGTTCGTCGGACTTTCTTTCACCGGACTTTTAGGTAGAATCCCTATTATAATATATTATTTAATCTTAATAAAAACCGATTATGAAAATTAAATAATTAAATAAATTTTTCAAAACATATTATAAATAAACCTTTGGTTATATTTAAAAACTAAGTTTTTTTACAATATTTTTACATTTCAAATAAATACAAAAATAAATTAATTTCAAATTATACATATGATACAAAAATTAAATAAATAAATAAATAAAATCCAAAAATAAGGTACAAAAATTTGTTTAGAATATTTTCTACAAGCATTTTGTACTGTAAATTGAAATATGTTTTCAATTATAATCTGATAATCATGCACTATTCACATTATAATTATACAAAAAAGTAATATATTTAAGAATTTGTGCGATTTGAAAATAATCATTTCATTAAGAGTTATATTTTATTGAATTATCTAGGATTAATTATTATTAATGTACATCAGTCAACTGATCAATATTGTTTTACAAATCATAACACAATTTTTGTCGTACATTTAAATAAATTGTATAAAATATCATGCGAGGAATGTATACAAATATTAGTAATCTATATGTATTCTTATTTCTTAATCAAGGGATGATGCAATAAAAACGATTAGGAACAATTTGTACATATATAATATATATATATATTGAAAACAGAAAAAAATTGTCATTTCTGGTTGTCATAATAATAAATTGTAAATTATTGTATTTGTTGATAGTATCATTTACTTATTTAAAAAAAAAAAAAAAATAATGCAATTTTTTATTAAGTTGACTAGAATTATTTTAATCTTAACAAAATACAATTTGAACCGAGCATCGTGTTGCGATTATAATGTACTAGGGAGTACACAATTTAATCGGGTCAGTATTTTTTCTAGGGTGTAGGGAGTATGAAGGATTTTCTTCATTCAATTATCTTAAGAACTACACATTATATAATAATAATAATAATAATAATTAAACCATATAAAACAATTTTGGTTAAAAAAAACATAAAAAGTCGAGTTATTCAACAATAAGTCTTAATTAAGACTAAACTCATAATTCATCAGTCTTTTAAGCTTACAAAGAGAGCTATCCAATCATATAACTAACTTTGGAAGTCAAATTATAATTGCCATTATAAAAATATCTAAATATACAATGAATTGAGCGTTTTAACTAACAAAAATAATTAATCAATTTGTTAAAATAAAAAATAAAAACAAATTGTACTATTATATCAGTACCTAGTATTATGATGGCGTTTATGCCTTTTTGGTTGACGATTGTTGTGATGATGTTTTGATGACGATTTATGCACACATGGTTGTGCAGCTGCACTCATCATATTACCGTCGAGCTCAAGTTCAAATTTGGCTGTTACTATGCACCTGGTTGGCGCAGAAGTCTGAGTCGATCCTGTAGGTACAGACTGAGTTCGTTGTGGTGTTTCAATTTCGGATCCACTGTCTGTACTGTAGTCTGATTGGCTTGATGGAGTTGGCGATATTGATAATGACTGCTAAAAAATAATATAAAATAAAAATTATATTACTTCAAAATTTAAATTTGATGATTTTATTAAGAAAAAAATGTCTTTATTTCTACAAAATATGTAAAGTCTAGTTAGGCATGTATACAGAAAAATATTTTGGGAATTTTAAACTATAACTAATATAAATTACAAATTAAAAGTTATGATATATAAGTGAAACATTTTTTTTACATTATATTTTGAGGGAAGTTGAACTAGAGTATGGATGTAAATTAAACAAATTAAAGCAATTTGTATTATATTCTTTTGAAATCAATGATTTGGAACGGTATCTAATATTATAAGTAGTAATACCAACATTCAACATTTTTCTCCATAAATATAAAATATTTTTTGTCAATAAGTAACATTATGTTCGATATCACAGGTCACAGGAGAATATTTGTATTATTTTATTAATTGTATCATTTATTTTCGAGGAAAATCAAATTTCTTTCAGAAATATTTCAAATGATACAGGCTTCCAGCTTAAATTTATGAGTTTAAAAATTGCAAAATAAAATTTCAAATAGTAAAAAAGTATACCTAGCATTCTTGAGTACAACTATCAGGAAGGGAAGAATATGTTTTGATACGTAGGATTTTAAATTATAATATAGGTATATTATTAATGTTGGATTATTAAGAATCTACTGGACTTACTCGTGACTTGGTTGTTTCCATATTAGGTATAGATGCAGAATGATAAGAACCAGATTCTTCAGCAATGGTGGACAATGATCCATCTCTAGGCACATAATGTAGTCCACCATGTGATCGAGGCAAGCTATTAGTTCCTTGGTGTTGTTGATAATGATATCTGTGACGATTTTGCTGTTGATGATGATGAGTACGATTGGATGGTGGTGGAGGTACTGATTGTCTAATGCTGGTATAACGGGCACGTTTTTTGATTGGTTCTGGCGATGGTGTACTTATACGGTCAGTATACTTCAATGGCGTTATCTGTGTAAAATATATAATTATTAATAATTATTAAAATTTCTGTTTGTTATTTGTGTAAACAAACCTCTGGTGGTGGTCCATATATAGATAAGAACACTGGTAAACATACAAGGCCATTAAACAACCCAAATACTGTATTAGAAATTAATATGAGAAAATATGACCTGCAATTAAATATTAAAACATAAATAATTTATTCACAATAAAAAAAATTATCATTTTACCTTGATACATAGTTATTTTGAAAAACAAGCATTATAACAGCAATAACTAATGTAACTCCAGATTGAAGGACTATTTTAGACATATGATCTACACACAGATGTGTTCGTCTGTTTTTATCGCCTATACTTGTGACAAAACTCTGTTGGATAAATAAAAAACATATGATTAATATCAAAACTAATAACACAATTTATTTTGTAGAACTTACTAAGCAAAGATGTATAGTGAACGTTGCTCCGGTACCTACAGTACCAATTACTAGCACAACAGGTATGGCGCTAAATTTGATGTAAGCAAAACCCATAAAACCCAAAACTTGAATGACTTGAGTTGCAGACATAAATAATGTTATAAGAGCGGCTCGAATATTGCATAGGAATAAACCACAGATTAAAAACAAAAAAAAAAATGCAAATGACATGGCCACACATAAATATTGATTAAGTTCTTGATATTGTTCCCAGTAAACAAAAGGAATGCCTGATGGATAGTTGGGAAGTCCACGCTCATCAAAATTTTTGCATATTCCACGTACAGTAGATATGAATTTTGTGATTATAGATGTTTCATACAAATAACTAGCATAGAATGGCATTTGAGCATAAATAATTGGAGATGATTTTACAATCTGCAAATCGTAATCATTGGCTACGTGCGTCCAACGACGAGGTTCTGGTCGAATATTGGCTTGAGATGCACCATATGCTAATATATCATTAGATACCCATGCAGTCAATAGATTATAAAATGTTTCTTCATTAATGATGCCATTCTCATTGACCAGCCTGGCATTCATTGCCAATGATTTATCAATCGGATTATCACTGTTGCCAGTTTGCACAAGTAACTTATAACCGAGAATACCATTTTCAGATGCACATGACTCCCATCCTTCTTGACTAATGCATTTCTTTGCCCAGTCCTTGTCAAATGCTTTTTGTAATCCTAGAGAAGAAATTATATTAAATACAATATTCTTATTCCTTGATATAAAATTACTTATGGTATAAATTACCTAATAGCCATTCTTTGAATAATGTAAGCCACATCTGAGGTAAACCACCATTATCATTTTTTAATATGTTAGGGACTCGCATGAATGCATCGTGATATTCATACAATAACTTTTGATTAGTTGGATATTCAAAATCACCTCGTGTCACTGCATGCATGTTATAAAATCCAAACATCTGACCATATGTTCCAAGAAACTTTTGCTCATTAGTACCATTTGGCACCATTTCGGGCAATGTCAATCCCGCTTGAATTCTGGTAATTCCCCATACACTAATTCCCAACACCGCAATGAATAATAAGATGACACGTATACGACATGCCCCAGTTGTCAAATACTGAACATATTTTTGGGCAATGTCTTTAGGCTTCCAGTCAAAAAAATGTGATTTTTTTCTCACTGGGATATCTTCACAATCTGAATTTGAGTCTTTAAATTCTTTCTGAAATACAATAGAAAAAAAATTCAACAATAATAATTAATTAATTTAATTTAATTTAAACACAATTAAATAATTCAGTAACTAACCAGTAATAAATTTGAAGATGCTGGGGTGAGTGAGTCTGATTTTTCAGCAAATTGACGCATTTGTCCATCAATTGTGCTTGCTGTTTCAAGAGAATTATTATTATGGTTGAAAAATGGCCATCGTAAGTCTTCTGATGGAAAACAACAGAATATATCAATTCTTGCACTTCTTCTTCTACGCACATCAAAGCTAATAAGAGATGTAACACCAAAAAGTGTAGTAACCAAAACAAACATTGCCAATATAGCAACCTGCAAGCAAAATGCTCGCAATGCAGGAATTGGCACAACAGCAGCAGTAATAAAAATTGCTATGGTGATGAGTGATGTCATAAGTATATTTGTTCCAGTAGATTTCAACACCATTCCTACTTGTTTTTTACCCACGTGACAGCTGTATTTTTGAGTCTAAATTAAATAAAAATTATATTAGAAAAACTATTTTTTATTTACTTAAAAATAATCAAATAAATAACTTACGGCTTGATCAAATCCATGACTTGATACTCGCTTATAACTGAACATCAACAAAAACATATTGTTTACTCCCAAAGCTGTCGCAATTGAAATAACAACCTATAAAAAATAAGTTAATATATATTATGTATAATTCTTTAAAATATACATATTATGTACTATACATAATTAATTAAATGAAAAAATAATCTTAGACTTACAGCTATAGTAGCAGAATGTATTTGAATTCCAATAAGACAGCAAAAAGCAATACCAGATGCAATGCATAACAGTATTAACAGGAGACTAAACAGACCAATGATAGATTGAGACCTGACAGGGTCGAATAAATTTATTTGCATAAACGAAACATACAGTAGCTAAAAAAGACATAATTTATTAAAAAATTCTGATTTCTTTAATAATTATTAGAAAATTACCATTAATATGCATCCAATATAAATATATTTAGGGTCCAAAAAATTGAATTGGTTAAGTAAGTCTTTTAGTAACATTGTTGAAAATGTATGGAAATCGTATGGAACCATTACTGCAGTTTTAAGCACTCTTTTAACTTCCTACAATCATAAAAAATGTAATTAAAATTATGTAATGTTAGTTAATAGTTATATAAGGCATAATCTTACCTCATTAAATTTCTTTTGCCATGTTTTGAGCACTAAAGCAGCTTTCTCTTGGTCCCATGAAAAATGCAATACTTTGTAACTTTGTAGCCAAAATTCATACAACTCCTTTTCACCCATTAATTGTAACACTGACTGCAATGCTTCAGCACTGAAATTTTTAATTATTTGTATGAAACATAAAGTAAATAATAAAATTAATAAAATAAATATGCCAAGGACAGTGAAAATTACTTTTGGATGTATCCTGTTTTATTTTGAGTAATACCGCCCAACAGCAACTCTTTAGGCCAGTGCATATATTTACTGGCAAATCCATGGCAACCATTAGCCAATTCTGCTCCAATATCTGGGATCTGTAAAAGTGTCAATGTGAAAGTTTTTTAAATTATAATCTAATAAATTAAAATAATATAATCATAACACTTTTTAATATTTTACCCTTACAATAATACAACACTGTTAAAGACTTTTGTTACCTACTTAGAAAAATAATATAATTTTCATCTACATTGTAGATTCTACAACAAGGATGTGGGTACAGGAAATGTGGGTGTTAATCTTGTCCCCTTTTGTAATACACACCTTGTTAGAATAATAATGTTCTAATAATTATATTACAAGCTTGATGAGATGCTGGTACGTGTAGACTAAAAAGATGTTATCCAGTACACTTATCTATTGCGGTTGGATAAATTAACACTATAAAGTGACACAATATACCTAAACTAAGTATAATATATAATACATAGTATGACGTCATGACTGTGCATTTTGAAATGTGAAAAATATAGTTTGTTTAAGATTAAAATTTAATTTTGATGATTATAATTAAAATTTTAACTTTAAACCAATATTGTAAAAAAACGATTACTTCTACAGTGAAAAGTAGTATACCTATCAGGGTGATTCTTTTAAATGGGTACACTAATTATCTCGAAAAGTATTTACTTTTTTCGAAATATTTTTACATGGTTTCAAGTTGTTAAAAAAAAGTTTTTATTAAAAAATTATATTTTTTATCCTTATAATTTTTTAAGTTTTTTACTTTTTTGAATGACAACATAGAGTTTTAATTTCATATTCCAAAGCAGAATATTCTTCTGAGTATTTTGATTCATAAAAATTGAATTTAGGACGAGTAGTTTATGAGTTATATGTATTTAAAGTTTAGACAAGCGGAGTAGCGGACAAACATTTTGCGGGGTAACTCCGTACCACTTCACTCTGCCAATCTAAACTTTAACTCAAAAACTACTAGCCCTAAATTCGATTTTTATGAATCAAAATACTTAGAAAAATATTCTGCTTTGGAATATGAAATTAAAACTCTATGTTGTCATTCAAAAAAGTAAAAAACTTAAAAAATTATGATAAAAATTTTTTTTATATAATTTTTTTAATAAAAACGTTGGTTTTTTAACAACTTGAAACCAAGTAAAAAAATATTTTGAGATAATTAGTGTACCCACTTAAAAGAATCACTCTGTAGTTCCCTACGTAATATTTGATGATAAACGATTATTATTATTTTAACTTTTTATAATAAATTATAGAGTTGGGTAAATGTAAAATTATTTACCGAGAATTCGAAATGATAAAATACTTGAATACCAGACGAAACCAAAAAGGCGAACAAAAAGACTATCGCAAAATGTCACATATGGTTAACCGCGGTAATATAGTGATTGCAATATTTGAATGCCTGTATCCAACGATGTATTATTATTGGAATTGGACATTGGCGTGTAACTCAATCTCCCGACTTACAATGTGAAATATTGCTTTGTGATATTTCTCTATTCATATGAGGTTTTATCCAAGAATATAATATGGTGTAATGTAGGCTCTCCAAGAATGTGACTTAAGCAGCAGGTGAACGAGCGGAGGATTTTTGATTTTTTCTTCTGTGCGCAATGATCGGGAGGGGACGAAACCGTTAAATTATGATCAGGTAAAGTCATGAGCTAGTGTTACGGCTGGGGACCGGCATTCTAAGAACATATTATCAAAAAATATAAAGACGCAAGGATGAAGCTGTTCAGTGTTCGGTTTTCAATGCACTAACACACACATTGAAAGAGATGGAGACCTCCCATGAAGTAATCCAGCGCTGAGTTGCCATTTACCCAGCACACAAATGCCAAAAATAAAATACAAAATATTATTGAGATTTATTATTGCGACTCCGCGTGTAATGTGAATGTGCCGTGAAAAAAATTGTGTTTTTAACAAATTAGCCCACCAACATTGAGACCACCTTAACAGCCCATACGGCTGTATACGTTCAAAATCTATTCATATAGAATACTACTTAGCACATATCAAATCATTTAACTACCTACCAAATTCCTGTTAACATTCAATTTGTTAAGTCTTTTAAATCAATAAATAGTTAAATGCAGTAATATTATAGTAATTGTAAGCTTGTACATATTTACGCCATCGAGTACCTACTGTTTTCTTTGATTTTAGCACAAAATATTTTAAATTATTATGTAGTCAAGACATGTGAAAAGAATGCTGTAATAAAAATCAAAAGTAAGGTGATAATGGTGTTTTTTTTTTTATGCGAAGGAATGCTTGGGTGCTGTGCAGTGTGCATTGTGTATAGCCCAAGGCCTATTACCTTAACCATAATGAAGGCATCACCGACCAAGAATGATAGCTCCAGAGTTGCGTGTGTGTGGTCCTCGAGTTCACTGGTATACCGACTTCAATTACCCTGAGCACCGATGAAAAAGAAAGTGGAGGGGAGAACGAGTAAGCGAGTGAGTCTGGTTGTGTGTGTGTTTGGCTATGACAAGACATGAATAGGCTCCGGCGAACACAATGCCTCCCAAGAGGTCTTTGTTATGCAAATAAGTTATATATGCAGTTGTCTGGGGGGCCTAAATGTTACATATTGGCTAGATTCCCTACCTAATAAACGACAAACGCTCAACAAGAACAAGGAAGATGAATAACACAATTAACAAATCTATAGATGTTTCGAGCAAGTGAAGTTCACTAACTTTTCCTTTTAAAAATATGTTTGACCTAGAAAATTACATCGGATAAGGAAAAATTCCCGTTTATTTTTCTACGACATATATATAGGTATATATATTAGAAATGAACCTCAAAGGCTCAAACACTTGTTGTCATCAGTGTTTATAATACAATACTAATTTGCTAATTATGGCTATAACTATTTGTATGCTATGATATAAATGCATTTGTTTTCAATTAATTAATCAAAAGATTTCCATAACCTTGCGTGCAAATACAAGTATTTGTAAATATATACAAAATATTTAAATGAAAATTTTTAGCTGTTAATTTAAAATTAATTACCCGTGAAATATAATGCATATTACATGCCAATAGTTACACTTGACACCTGTACCAGTCCAACAGGTTGGATTAACGATACAATTACATATTAATAGTTACAAGGTTGGGTACCAGAGTAATAATAAGACTAACATTTTACTACATTTACTTCAAGTGCTATTTGATATTGTAGGTAATTAAAAAACTTACTTTTTTTGATTTCTTATTCGGAGCTGTTTCTGGGCAGTCTGGATCGTCCGGATCCAAGCATGGTTTATCTTGGTAACCCGAATTGATTCCTGCCTAAAGTTAAATTATTAACGTCAAAATATTTTCTACCATATATAATATATTTATTGATATTCCGCTTTTACTTACTCGTTTCATGTAAGTTTCTAGCATATCAAATGGAAAATTGGTATCTCCCATAGCTTTAATAGATTTCATTAAACTCTGAGGATTCAAATTAGTCCATTTAATACCATTTCCAACACCACTAATAAAAATAAAAATCATAAGTTAAGTACAATAATATATTGATAGTTAGAAGACAAATTAAAACTTGCTACTTACGGAACTGTTATAGGATTTTCTGGACCCAAAAGTTTGGAACCTTCCCAAAAACAATCTAAAGGAGTAATTATTTCACAAGGCATCATATTTTCAAATATCTAGAAAAATTAAAAACTTATAAGTAAATTTATTTTTTAGTAACAGAAAAAAAATTTACAGTATCTATATAGTGGACTTCAAAATCTGGCGGGCTCGGTGACACGCAAATATCTTTGAGACTCCATGTCCTGTTCAATAAGAAAAAAGAAAATTATTATTTGTAAAAGAAAAATATATACTTAAATAAGATCAGGTGACTTACACGTCAAAAAGGTTGACTGTGACATGAGAAGCGGCTTTAAGGAGCTGCAGGTGAGCGAGTAACGCTTTTCTATGAAGAAGCCGCTGTTGAGGCACTTCCGGAGATGAAGCCTCTTTGGCTGTTTGTGTGACCAACAAATGTATGACGCTTTCCGTTTCACCCAGCGCCGATTCTGAGTAACGCAATTCTGTTTCCAGACGGCCTCCCGCTGTATAAATTCACAGTTATTTTGAGTACACTTTACATATTATTCACACTAATGTAATTTATTTATAAATTATTACTTTAATTGTTAGTTACTAACAAATAACTAAAATAACTTACACTCAACCCATAGTTGATCAAATTGAGAGTTCCTGTCGAAGGCTTTGAATCCAGCCAACAAAACTCCGAGGCCCAGCAACAGTGGGAGAAAGAACACATGGGTTTTGCGATGGATTGACCTACCCAATCGCTCCAGACATTTTTGCTCCCAAGCTCTAAACCGCACAGCGCATACACGTCCCGAAGCTTTGCCCTGAAACCGCACATATAGTATTATGTATATGTATATGTTAACTTAACATGTTGAAATGTTTAAATTTCAGATTGTTTAATAGGTATCAAAACTGTATTGGAAATATAAATAATATAATCATTAATACTAGCTAGTGGTATATGATAAACCAAAATTTAAAATGGTATTAAGTAAAACAATAACATATACGATATTATAGTATAGTATAATACTAGCGTCTAAGTAAAATATGAGAACCACTGTTTCGAGATCAGTGGGAGCAATGTGCCAGCTGGATGTTACATCCTCGACGCTCGTGTATACGAGCACACATCACGGAATATATCCATATACATAGGGACAACATTGTGTTGTGTGAAATCATGAGGACCACCCAGACACCTCAATCACAGGGAAAAGGAGACTGGTTGCAACATATAATCATTCCTGGTAGCAATAGGCCGCCCCAGTACAGTGTACTGTGTGGTGTAATAGAATGACTGTTTTAAAAACATATGCCAAACACTTAGGATTTGGGTCGAAAAATATTTACTACATTAACCTTCCTATTTTAAAGGCTAGATACTTAAACATTATTACAACTATACGTCTATATACTTATATCATTACATTTCAAGTGCATATAACTATATTTAAAAACGGTTATTACGTATATAAATATATTTGTAATCCACAATTTAATTGATTCTTAAAAAAAAAAAATTGAAATATAATTTTGATTATTAGGTACAATTCATTTTGAAATATTAACACCAACGTTCATCTTATTGTAGCAAAAATTTTCAATATGATCATTGATCATAATTAATTCTGTAACCCATAAAGTAAGTTTACCTATAATAGTTTAATTAGTGCTTAGTAACAGTATAATTCATAATGTAGGTACTATATTTGTATGATTAAACGAATTTAAAATTACCTATTACAACATTAAATTGTCGAATTATGCTTTGTGACATAAAAATGAATTAATTAGTAATAAACTATTAACTTATAATTCAAGTATCATGGATTCAAACGGTTCGATTTTGATCATCTAGTGAAATTTGAAGCATTAAGGTATTAACAAAATATAACAATAGTAAAAAAAATTAAGTAATTAGTATAGTGTTTTTTTTTCTTAATGAGCAATGGGTAGGTAGTAGGTACCTACTGTTTATACCACATACAAGAAAAAAAAAAAAACAGCAACCATTTAAAAAACAAATCCGATGAAAGATCCATTTAGTTCCATTGTGCTGGTGGTAAAATGTTTTGTAATAATATTAGGTACAGTTTTTTGATAACCCTAAAGTAATTATTTAAGTATTTTATAGACATAATATTATAACACTGATAAGTGTATGTAGAATTAAAGCAATATAAAGTAGGTTATTTCCTGCCTTCATCTATATAAGTACAATAATTCGTAACTTTAAATCCGAGAAATCAAAAAATTGAATTACCACGCAAAGGGTCCCTCGTGCCTCTACAATGTAAAACTCAAGCTTACTTTTATTTTCAAACCAACGTTTGTACTTCTACCACATACTGAGTCACTGAGATACGAATAAAAATGTCAAGAAGAACATTTGACCAACGAATGCACGAAACCGCAACTACCACCCCTGCTAAATTCGCGTTATGTTCAGAGGCCCGTAAAGCCTCCTACAAAAGATGTACAATGTGGTGTAATGATATAAAAAAATATGATCATATTATTCACACATAAGAAATCGGAGACGCCCCATACGCTCTTGTGTATGGGTCACATTGTCGTTATTTACATCATCGCTTTCTCCACCTGACGACATTTTTTTAACATATAAAAAGTATAATAAAGTAGTTTACACCTTAAGAATTTTAAACTCTGCCAATCCATGGGGGGAGGGGGGTTCAGACCCAACCGCCCTCTCTTAAGTATGTCCCTAGCTGAAGAGGCAGATAGTACAGTTTTAGGATAGATAATTTCTGGAATCTATTCCACGAGAATTATTAAAATATAAAAACATATCGCAAGTCACAAATTTCGTGAGAAAGGCTAGCTCTAGCTAGGGCAGCCCATCCTGCCTGCCACTTAGCTTCTATTTGACATTCTAATTTTAATTTTAAGTGTAGTGTAGACAAGTATATATTGTAGTATTTGCCTTAAAAAAAAATTGAATGCTAGCAGAGCAGATGGTAAAAGGTTAGAATTATCTATCTATACCTTAATTAACGCAACTCTAAAAATGGCATTAGTAAATCGAAAAATATTTGAATTTAATTGTAGTGATGTTTATTAATTTTACAAAACGCCGATTTTAATACTAAAAACACATTTGAATTTTATCTGTAGGTAATAAAGCGCTTAACTTTTTTTTTTATAGTTTGTTTAAAGACTTAGCATATTATGTGTGTAACTATAATACTATCCTGATTCACAATATCTTTAATAAATTCTAAAAATTTTAAAACGCCCAGTTACATATTATAACTTATTAGTGTATATCTATTTAGAATCGTTTTTCGAATGTGAGGATTGATGGTTTATCATTATTTATTTCAAAATTATATCAGTGATTGTAATAGGTAAGACTAGGGCCAAAGAAATATGAAACAGTTTAACACTCTCTATAGATAGTATTATACTTTTTTATAATTTCCCTTTCTACCGAGACGGTTTATTGTGGGTCTCTTTAGTGATTCGGTATACGTATACCATAACCTGCGGTAAACATATGTCGAAGTATTTGAACGTCTCAAAACATATATATATATATATATATATATATATGTATAATAATATTGTATTTAATATGTTTAATGAACCGAAACATTTCCAACACAAAGGGATACAAATAGTCGACATAAATAGATGGTTCCGGACAATTTTAAAATTGCGGTACGAAACACATTTCAAAAGACACGAAATTCCACAAAAGCGGAATTAGTAGTTAAATATCATTGTACTATTGTAGGTAAACTTGGGAGGTCTGTAATTCGTGTGGATTAAACGTACGGTAAGCGGTATATAACATTTATATATATATACACGTATATATAGCATTTAGAACTTTAGAGCGAATTTAAAAGAGTAAGGGAAATTGCGAAAAATCAAATTATACTTTATTTATGATTTCGTTTATTTATGATTATTACTAATATTTTATGAGTTATGTACACTACGCGCGCAACTCTACGGTCGAATTTAGGCGTCTATGCGTTTTTTTTTCACAATTATTATTTTTTACGTCTAAAATAATAGCGAATGGCGAGGTAATGAAAATTACGTTAACGACTGCAGCGTAATCATACTAGGTACGTCGGAAATACTGCTTTGTTCACAAACATTTGCAGTGGAAATTCGACACGACTGACGATTTGTATACGACCGAGTTCTATGCGATTTTACAATTTTCCCGAGCGTACCAACGACATGAACGAACGGCGATCCCGTAGTGATAGGTATACAGACGTGCTGATAACAATAATATTATTGAAGCCACAAATTCGAGACTTGCAGATCATAGGCCCGGGGACAAGGTCGATCGGATCGAGTCGGCGGATGAACTTTAACGTCGATAATGTTATCAAATACAGAATCTTAAAAATTAATCTTTTTGCGGACATTTCAACAGGACTAGGTACGTGTCGCGATAATCATAATCCGTTTATAGTTGTACCGATGTATAAAGTACGTAAGTGTGCCTGCATCGGCAGTTTTTATTAATGTGTAAAGTGCACTGAATCGCCGTGACCGTAGATTAAAAAACATAAAAAACCACGAAGATTCGAACGTACCTTATCGATTTGTCTACGTGCGACCTGTGCATCTTGATACGTGGTCCTCACGTACAAGTCCACTGAAACTTTGTCGGACATATCTCCACTGCATCACTTTTAATCGAATGTATCCTCATTGGGAAATAATAACGATTCGAGTTTGTTCGTCATGAAAAACCGTTTCGGGGTTAACGATTTTGAGGTCGGAGGGCGACGAGCACTTAACTGTTATAGATATAATATGTACCTAGATACCTATAGTTGAACCTATCTAGGTAACGTCGTAAATTGTGCGTTATGTGCCTATACAATACTACATAGGCAAACACTATGTCGTATTACTGACCGGACGATCACGGTGTTTCATTTCGCGAGGAAATTACACTATTGTGCGATATTATATTATTACTCGGTTTTGGAACACAAATCGAGTCGGTTTATAATTGAACTACAGCAGAATAATCACCGTCGCGTAACTCGGTGGCGTGCGATATTTATGCGTATGGCTACAACACGACAATATTGTATTTGCATTATTGTTTATGACATTTGCGGCGATTTCGTTTTCGACGGTATTACATTTTACGCGGACGAGCACACCACTAACTCATACGGTAGGTATAACACACGCACGGCACACAGACTGCGGCGAGAGAACGGCGAACAGCGGCCGTAGGCGCGCGGCGGAATGTGGAGAGCTGCGTTCGGCGCGGCAGTCGGATCGGAATGGGAGAAGGTTTTTCAGAGACCGTTCAACAGCGCCGCCGACGAGTGGGCCCGACACGGTGGTCTCCGGTCTGCGGCCGCGGTGGCGGCGGGCCGGCGGCAGATGGCCGAATTTCTCCCACTACCCGGCAATATTGTAGCCGTGGTTATAACTTACTCACGGTCGGCGGCATCCACTACACGTACAATAATATTATAACGTACGCACAGAATAATACGGAATATTGCGGCCCGCAACTCGCTGTGTAGCAGCGGCCGCGGTGGTCGGGGCCGTCGTTACAGTGCCGGCACGGGACGCGGCCGACATTACCGTGCCGATACGACGGCACGGCACAACTTCGCGAGCAGCTGCAACTGCAGGCTGCTAGTGCATAGCGTTGTAATAGCGAGCTGCAGGCTGTTGCTGCTGCACACACGGCGACAATGAATACGATCTCGGACGCGCGCCCTCGTTTTTCCTCTGTGGACCGCCGTAGCCTCGTCTGCCGCCAAACGCAATTTTAGTCGTCTCCGACGCGACCGTGCGATCGTCGCCGGCGTACGTACAAAAACACGACTTCCGCCCGGATGATAAACGGCTCTCCGGTCGAACGATTATGTTATAATATTAATAAATATTAAATAATTATTATATGAACTTACGCCTCGTGTACGGAGCTACACAATAAATAAATACGATTTTGTTCGTTTGTCTAAAACTATTATATAGCTATCAGAGTTATAATATTTATACAAAAGTAGCACCAAATACTCATATAGTAGTCCTTGACATAACCTATTAAACCCAAGTCCAATCAGCTACGTCATCGTGCATTATATTTTATATCGTATTCCGACTGACTGCTGTAACCAGCATGGTGTCATTCACTAATCATTAGTTTACCTGGAAATTTTCAGAGTTTCCGGACCAAACTTTGGGCCGAGCTTAACTTTTGAACACCACACAACAGATGACAAACTTAGCTGTGAACTCGGTTTTATACTATTAAGTATAATATTATAGTATATAAGGTTTATGCGCAGCTACCACAGTTGTATAGAAATACGTAAATTTGTATTTATTTTTATCAAAACAGCGCCAAGAAATATATGTCGAGCACACGTCAAGATGACATGTACTCAAGTCGTCAAGTGTTTCTCCCACCCAACTATTATTATTGCAAAAAACAACGTCATGTACCTACTTATTTAGTATTATTCTATGTGGGTACTGTTATGGATGGCTGATTTTATCTGCGTTGTTTGAAATTTTGTAATATAGAAAAGGCCAATCTGTCTGCACGATATATCTAAAAAAAAATGGAATAGGTATTTGATAAGATGAGGGGACGTGAGGAGGTTAACTGCCCATATGCGCAGAATTAATTTAAGGATAGACCGAGGGTTATACCTCAACTGACAACTTGTTCATGGCTCCCGAAAACTATAACGTCAATGGGCGCACATATTTTAATTTGCTTTAAGATGCTTAAAATCTAAGGCTGAACTACAACATTAGAATAAAGGATCTAAAAATTAAAACCATTAATTGTAGTGCTGTTTTACAGATATGTGAAAACCAAGTCTAAAAAATCTAATTTGTCCATTTATTGTATATTTCAATATTTGTATCTGGTATAAATTATAAAATAAGAACCAAGACGAGTACTTCTAACCGAATAACCGATATAATGTAGGTATAATGTATATCGTATTATTTGTTCACATTAATAAATTATTTTCACATAATATAATGATATATTATTCTGCAGTATAAATAGTATAATACTGTTATACTGTTTCCAGGTTGCATGAAAAAATTATTTATTTTATGGAGTAATGGACTACTAAATCATGTTTAAGAGACCATTAGCTTAGTTTATAGATTCGCTAAATTGGTTGTTCACGCAATCCAGTATAAGTCTATTAAATATTTGAATATTCATAGACTATAGTTGTATCATAGTATTAAGCTATATAATTACCCTAAATAATAATTTTAACATTTATAAAAAAAACAACTTTTAAGTTTTCCCGGTTTTAATAACCGAAACAACTATGCGCAGCGATTATTTGAACTAAAAGAGTGTAAGATGAACAATTTACATCTTTAAAGTATAATACACACGCGGTGGTCGGCAAGTGTAATTGGTACCATAGTACGTGACACTAAAAATGTATATCGTCAATTAAAATGTTTAGGTATCTGCCTGAGGGACAACACGAACAGCGTTATACGAGTATACCATCTGAATGGCGCTTATTATATTGCTTCATGAAACTAAAAACACACCATCATATATTATACTAGTACGAAACAAATTAAATTAAATGCAAACAGTTCGAGGTATCGGCTGTGGCATGTTGTTATTCTAAGTTTCCTAAAACACCATACTAGGCGTGTCTATATTATGCTGCGTTGACTGTTGTAGACTGTAGTCTGTAGTGCTGTATGACAGTTTAATAATATATTTAAGTATTGTATATAAAGTATAAACATTATCAAAACGAGTTTTTATATTCTAATTCCTTAATAATATCCATGTACATTAGCACAAACAGCTATTATATAAAATTCCCGTGTAATACACTTTCAATATTATGACAGTCCGGCTTCGAGTATATAATCCTCTTATAATCTTCTTTTTATAAAACTGAGCCATTTTAAATGTATTGCAAAATATTTCTATTTAGATATCGTGGCTATAATATTTCATCTATTTAGAGACTAGAAAGCCTAATAGAACAACAGTATTTTCCTTAATGCTTATGTCCACTAGCATAATATTTATTCAATAATCATATATACATGTCATTAAATGCAGTCAAACTATCACTCCGGCCTATAGAAACGGCGTATTTTTTTGATAAAATAATAAACATCGTATCAAATAAATAAAGAAGACGATAAAAGGAATATAATTTTACACCACGTGATCGATACTCGAAATTTTGAAATCTCCCTACGGACGTTAATAAAATATTATTACATTATATGTGGTACTCATCTATCTGATATTCTCCCGGCATCGAGCAACGCTCTTGTAGGCTGTGTGTGTGTGTGTGTGTGTGTGCAGTCGCCGCGGCCGCCTTGGTTGTACGTGTGCGAGGCCAACGGACCGTGTCAAATGTACCGCTTTTGACGTCGGACGCCGCCGCCGATATAAATTCTTGAATTTTCCTTACCCCAACCATCTCTCTTACACACACACAAATACGACGCGTATAATATACAACACCATATATACACGGTCGTGTCTTCGTCGCCGCCGTCATTCATTGTCAGCATATAAATACGGTGTGTGTGTGTGTGCGTATAATGTATATATATATATATATATATATATATATGTATAATATAGTATATTACTATATTATATACGGTAATTTGTGATTGTCCGTTTTCAGTCATTAGGACCGGACGCACGGATGCTGCGGCGGCAACGGTCTCTGCAGCCATCTATCTATATATAGTAGATAGGTACACGAACAGATTTAACAGACTTATATTTTATAAAATATATATTATATTATAGTTCGTATCAATATATTCTTTAAATATGTGTGTGTGTGTGTGTGTGTGTGTGTGTGTGTGTGTGTGTGTATGAGAGAGAGAGAGAGAGACGTGAGAGTATGTGCGAGTATATATTATATATTATACTGAAGCGGTTGTCTTTGAGGAATTGCCCCGGTGGAATGGGGGGCGGGAATTATGTCGTTGTCGTCATCGAACTACCCGAGGACCATATAATATTATCAACGTTGGTGACGCCGAATATAATATATATAATAAACGCTACTTCACATCTGTCGTACACGCATAACTGCTGCTGCAGCGTCCGCTAGCTTGGTGGCCCACACCCTTAAATGTCGTTTAGAATTTATTGTTTATGTGGACGATGAATGGAAACTATATATGTACCACATATATAATATATAACATAATGTATATGGATAGGTATATAATGGATTCTATGGACATTTTTCAGTTAAATCCCTTGAACCCTTCTGCAGAAAACGTTCCAATAAATAAACGCAGAACAAGAGCTTCAAAGATGTTTGGTACACGTAAAACAGATGAATTCTATATATATATATATATATATATATATATAGAAATGTTTAGTTTCTATATGCCAGCGACCTGCACTACGCAAAACAAACGTACGTATAATATTGTTTTTGCTACATTGTGTCCCGTGTGCAAGGAGCAGTCAACGTCTATGATAATAAATTAATAACTAATAAGTGATAATTTATGCAGTTAATGATGATGATAAATTGATAACCATAACGCATTTTAACACGTTTATATTTTATTATTACTCGATACGATAATTGCTTCAAAGTTTAAAACGTCAGTAATTACTATTATTTTAAAATAGAGCTGCAACTGAGAGCACGCGTTAAAAATAATAAAAACATATTATGTTAAGAGAACAACTGATATATTTTTACTTATAATTATTAATTGACAAATTATTGCTAATAGATATCATAGATTAGGAATGTTGTGAAAATAAACATGTATATATTAAAATAATTAATAAATATTAAATAATATAATACAATAACGTAAAATTGTAATTTGGGCATGCGTCCTGTTTAATATATAATACTTATATAAAGAATGCATTTATTAGGCGTATAGGCCCGGTGACCTGAAAGCAGACACGTTTTTTACTGTAATAATGGAAAATAATACAGTATCTACCTACCTATAATACCTACCTACGTATTATTAAACGTACCTATACTATGCGTCCAGGCTATATAATTGAAAGCAATTGGTATATTTGTTAGGATTCATAGGTAGAACAGTTAGTTATAAACCGAGTATAAACTATGCGGTAGGAGTAAAAATAATGATATTGTATCGTAATATTTCTATATGTATATTCTACAGATTATATAGATATACCTACAAATTGCCATGGGTAAACACGGCGGCTATAACTGAATAAATTACCGCTGACAGACCCCTTCATCAAAAAAACATAATTTCCTTAAGAAAAATGAAACTATATGAGTATTTCTTTCATTATTTCTTGGTAGTTTATTGAATAATGAGCGGTTATCAGAATTAAAAGAACATATTATAATTACCTATATATTATATTATAAATTATATATTATAGGTATATATTCTTATAATCGATTTAGTTTTTAATTTTGATCGTATATTTTGTTATTCGATTTATTATTTTAATCCTCGATTCATTTTCTACTGCAGATGTACTCAAGTAAATTGTAATACTTGTATTGATATTTGCTATGAAGAATATGAACTTATAAATTAATATTGAAATAAAATTGTTTTTAGATATTATAATATATTATTATACTATTAATAATGTAAAAATATACATAGGTTGTACATATATTATCTCATCGAAAGTCGTGTAATCTGCCAAAATATAACATAATATAATAATATACATATAGTTGGAGTATGATGTCTTGTACAAAACTACAAACTACAAGCAGTATTACTATTAATTAATTAAACTATAATATAACATTAATAATAATTTATTATTTTCATTAGGCACACATTGCCTCGATAATATTATTTAAATTTAAACTAAAAGTTAATTAGGTATATAATCTAAGAACATTGAAATAATTTCAGAATATTATAAACTGAGATGTAATAGATGTATGTTCAACATTTAAACGACGAAGACATGAATTATAACTTTATAAGGTACTTATTAGATTAAAAGTCGGCAGACTGAAAAATCACAAACATTATTGTACCTATGAAATATATACTTTTTTAAACGTGAAATTGAATATGCTAGATTAAAGAAAAGAGATTAGGTTTATGAGTTTTCTCATATTTCTTAAACATTTCTTACTTCCTTGGTGTGATTGTAATCAAATATAGATATATAAGACATGTATAGTTAATTTCTCACGCATCTGAAAATACATATTCTCTTGTAATTCATTTATCACTCAGATCATGTAGGGTTGACGTTAGTGTTACATAATATAGTACAAAAAATTAGAACGAAAATTCCTTCAATTCATACCTAATATATTTTATACGATTATTAATTAGCAATCATAAATACAATTATTATTAGTTGTATCACCTAAAAAATAATCATATAGTTTCCAGTTGGTGACTACATTATCGTCATTATCCCGCACTTAAACAAATAAAATAGGGTAATAATAGTTTAATAGGTACAAGCTAGGTACACATTTGACAAACTAAAAACATAATAGTAAATTGAAATGTTATTTACGTATATGTTTGTAACTTAGTAATACTCTATAGATACAACTATTGAACTATATCATTATTATGCATATACTAATACTAATATAGTAATATTATATTATTGTATAAGTTACAATAGTATAAGTACACCTATAAAGATATATATTATGTACATTATATAATTATATAGTGTGGCCCCTTTTCGACTATTATTTTTTTTGAACATCATTACCTACAATTGCAGTGTGAAAAAGTAATAAAATAAAACAATTGATACTAAATTGTTATAACACAACACATTAATCGAATAAAAATTAATGTAGTCTTGTAATAATTATGATAATAAAATATGCATTAATGAATATTATGTCGAAAATTAAGATTTACTAATACAATAGTTGAATAAAAATTAATATAATATCATAATATCTATATTTCCATAATACCTATAACATAATAGATTTTTTTTTATTAAATAAGGTGTAAACGATAAGATATAACATATTAGCATTACTCTATTATTAAATTTTGTCTATACAGTCTATAGGATACATCATTATAACTGTTTCATGTTTGGGTAGGATTTTACCTTATATTATATCAAACAACTAGTTGTAATTGTTAGCTAACAAGAAATAATACTGATTTGTCATTATTTGCCAAAAACGAACCATATGAACGGAACTATAAACTTACACTGAATGAGTGAAAGCTATAAAAATAGTAATCATTTTCAAACGAAAACTAATTGTTAATTTATTCGACTAAGTTAATCATATTATGTTTATCAATTATAAAAATGAAATCGTTTAAAAAATCACAGTCTTGGATACAATATTATAAAGTACAGTTGTTCTGATAGTAAATCCTAAGGAAAACTGTAGGTACTGTGGCCGAAAAAGGAACCGTAAGTTTTGGCCGAAAAGGGCAGGGTATATTTTTGTCGAATGGTGACACTGGACGAAAAGGAGAGAGTACATACAACCACGACACTCATTAAGTAGCTACTACTGTTATATACTAGATAAATTACTAAGATTCGCTCGTTAACACATTCTTTTGATAAATATATAAATAAAATAGTGAGCAAGTTAGGGTACTGCTCTGCTGTACATTATATGTCATGTAGGTGTATAATAAATGTGTTGAATTTAAATTAATGAATTCAATGACTTAAAACTGATTCTGAGTGAATACGGCCATCAACCTAATTACCTAGTATATTTTATATGTATATGATATAATTTCTATTAAAGTAATTAATTATACTATACATTTTTTTTTTTAGATATTTTGGTTACAGTATACTTCATATATTATGAACACTTGTGTGTTGTAATAAGGAACCTTCTTTTACATTTTCGAATTTTAGCTATACAAATTGAACATATATTATACATTTTTAACTACAATAATATAACTTGCGAATCCGCGTTTTTATTGATTTTGTCGACATTTTAACTTTACATGCTTATAAAATAAAATTTTGAATACGTATCTTGAATTTTTTTAAACTGCAATTTTCAAAACTTATGACATTGTATAATATTTTTAAGCAGTTTACTACACCAAATTTTTTCAACATTTATAGAATAAAAATAAAATCGAACATTTTTTATTCCTATATAATTGGCTCAAAAACAGTGTTTTAAAACCATATGATATATATTGTATAAAAAATGGTAATTTAAACATTATTCACTTAATAAAAAATGCTAATATTTTGTGTAAATTACAAGTATATCTACGGATGTTTGTATTTGAATTAGGTAAAACAAAATACCTATGAGTAAATCTTTCGATGAGAAATCGTTAATTTACAAATGAATTGTAAATATCCAATTGTTGAAAAATAATGAAATCATTGAAATGTCTCATCGAAAAACTAGTACACTAAAATATAATGTGTGACCTACTCTCTTTCCTTCAACGATTTAATAAATAGGAATATCCCCCGGTATCAAATTATAGCTTATACTTCATATGCGATTGATGCATTCAGTGATAATACCTACTACATACTCATTTTTTCCTATAATCGCTATACGTATTAAGTTCAGTGTAAAGACGTTTTTTTGTTTTCTTCAAACGCATGCAGAGATCCAAAAATTCTGTATAGGTAATACACAAATAACAATAAATAATATTATAATAAGATTCTATACACACAAGACAAGTCAGAATTTCTTGAATAGTATTTATAATAGTTTGTTCAGTTTAAGTCAGTGATAAATTCACATTATATAGACTTCTTACATATATACACGCTACAGGTCGCAACTCGCAAACAATAACTCTATAAGAATAATAACTTAAAATCTATAATATATTTTATTATTTTCCAGTAGAGAGGTAACTACATATTATACAGATAATTTTGCAGAACGATCAAACTATTATACGTATTATTGAAAAATACGACTAAATAAAATATGTAGGTACCTTTAGCGTTTGTATAAATAAATGTAGTAATAACTAATAATGCAGGCAAAAGAAGATATTGCAAAGAGGCGTTGTGACTCGCAACAAGTGGTGGATGGGTGGTCAATAGAGATAGCTTTATACATGAATTATACATAAATATATGTACATAGTAAATATATATAGTAACATATAGAGACATATATACATAACATAATGTAAACGAGGGTGTTCCACGTGTGTGGTCTTTGTCCAATAAACGAGCGCGTGTATATAGGTTTCTTCTGGTAGCTGCTGTTCTTATATCCTCAATATACTACAGCTAGTGGCGCCGATGTTTATTTACATTTCCTCCCCTCTCTGCAAGAACGAGTGTCCATGTCCACGCCCCTCCTCCTGTCCGTGAACCACTCCAACTCGCGGCACAAACGACATATTATACACGAATTATAAATTATAATTGTTATTAATGTTTTTTCAATAATTTATACAAAATATATAATATCAAACGGGCATCATAGTACAGTATTATGTAGATTTTCAATTTAACGAAAACATATAAAATTATAATATATATATAGGTATAATAATAGCAGACTGATAAAACCAAAACATAAACAATTCGCTTTTAATTAATGAAAACAGGACAACTTGCCGTCGTACATGACGTACATATAATAATATGTTATATTTTTATACAGTATAAGTACAGTTGGTGACGACAGCGGTTATAACATCAATATAATATTATAATAATTCGTGTGTGGTACATTTATATTTCATGGTACCGAGTATGCCGTATAGCATTAATAGTAATTTACACATTTATTATATAAAATATAATTTGTAGCGTTGTATTTTTACTACACGACGTTATATTAGTCGTAATACACACAAGATATGCATATTATATAGGTTTTCATCCGATATTTGTTTTATACAATAATTTATCTACATTGCGCACGGTAGCTCAATATATTTATAATATGTAAAACCCGTCTAAAGTGTATAATACTATAATCGGCTGTACGCGGTAGCTATAGGTTTACCTGTTGGGCGTGGCAAAGCACAACTCACGTCCAATGAGTTTTTGATTTGTATATCTCGGACAAACATTATAAGAATACTAACGAAAAATTTCAAATTTTGAAGTCTATTTAAAAGAAATTAAAACGGCTTATTAGTATAATATTATATTTTTATAAGATTTATTAATTAATATTATATCATTGTAAATTCAAATTGATAGTAACAATGTTCTGAACAAAGTTTTCTGCAGACATTTGAAATATTTATTTAGGTATATGTTGATCTCCGTGACTTCACATCCTTGTATAATAAATTATCAAATCTTTAAAATGAAAACACATTTTGTTTAGGAAAAAGTACGCTTTCTTCTGTATAAAATATATTAAAATCGTATATTGTATACCTATCTATAATATAAACTATATTAATAAGTGGTTTTAAAATATAATTGAAAATCAACAGTTGAACTAGTTACATACATAGTGCATAAGTTATAATGAAAAATTATTTATAGGTGAAAAAACACAGACACAAATTCAATATTCAATTCAATAGAAACCCTATAGCTATCAATTTTCAAAATTGTATAATGATGAGCTCAAAAATCATGAAAATGGTCTCAATTTACTACTTTTTTTTTTATAAAATTATATCGATATCAGTTCAGTATAATCAATACAGTAGCATAAGTTTATATATGAACTTGTAAAAACATGTAATATCTTGACACAGTTAAATAGTACAATAAACGAAAAAAAAAAGTTTATATTTCTGCACCACCGCGGAAAATCATAAAAATTTGTATGCCTATTGCCTACAGTTACAATTTTTAAAAGTCCATATTTGTTTATTAAACAATAAGACGTATCTATATTTTTTCATACTTATAAATATTACAAATTTACAACTAGGGCAATAGGTTAACAAATTACTGTCAAGAATATCTAAAGTTGAAGTATTTATGAGTTTCAAATTAAAATATTTCCCTGCACCACCAGAAATTGTTCAATTTGCGCCACTGTGATCAAATGTTTAATAATTATATATTTACTATTTTTTTATGAAAATATGTTTTTATGCTAAACAATTCAACATACGTTTTTAATTGTTTTTTTTTTTTGCAAATTCCTTCAAAAATGTGGAGAAATTCTTAAAATACGTATATTATAATATAACTTATTATTTAATAGTAACGTAACTTTCATTACGGTTACATGAATATTAAATATAACATACATAGATATTATAATACATAAAGTTAACGAGTAGATATTATAGTATAATATTATATAATATTATACTATAATATATCAACCAAATAACATAATGATATTATTTATATTGTATATTTCTAAAAATCTAACCGATATAAACCCATGCAGTCGACTATATGAATTTAAAATATTGATATGTACTGATATGTAAATCACTTTAGGTCTTAGACTATATACATACATTTATCAATCCATTAAAACTTTTTAGTACAATAATAGTAATTGAAATGTATTACCTTAAGATATTTACGCAAATAAAAACAATCTAATATTGCTTAAAAAATGAACGTTATTATAAAAATATAAGAATTATATTATGTACTATTGTAAATTTGTTGAATAATATATTAAATAGGCACAGGTATTATAATCATATTATATAGCTATTGATACATATTCAAAACAAATCAAATTCAACCAGTTTTACATTCAATTAAGAAATAATATTCCAATAATTTAGAAAAATAATGTGTTTCATTTTATTACAAATCAGTCGACAGTTGATCTTGCAGAATACATAATGTTATTAATGCCATCTAAAAGTGACATATATAATGAATAATACAAACTTCTATTAAATATCTTATTATATTGAAATAATTTTTTTATAAACTAAACTTCACGTTGTAGTACACCCTGTTATAATTTTATGAAGTTACAGTAATCAGAATTATTATAGGTTTGAACGATACGTATACTATATTAGTATAATATGGCATATACACCTACGTGTATTATGTATATCCTATATACTACCTATATAGGCTGTAGCAGCTATAATTAAAACTCTATATAGGTAATATACACGTTGGTTATACCTTATTTATGCAGGTTCATAGATCATACAGTAATATATAACATATATTAATACCTAGGTACTTGGATTTTCTTAAAAATATAACACATCGTGCATTCCTATATTGTATAATACATTTCTTATATTGGTCAGTCCCACACTAAAATATATATACCTACGGTACGGCTCATCAACCTAAAAAAGCCGAATTCATGAATTTTGTTTATATTATTTATATAAATTTTAGCTTGATGTCTGTTATACATTATTTATGTATATAAACAGCCAAATATAGGTACGTACTCGTGCAATCGCGTGGCTAATTCAGCGCAAGAAAGTTGGTTATGTCTATACATAATATATCTATCTATTTACCATATAACCTTTAAATTCAGCTGATTTATATGTAAGTTAAATATCTAGTTAATAAGACGAAATCGAGTTTCATAATGTTTAAGAATGTATATAGTATATAAATGTCCGTCAATAATGTATATTATATACAGGGACAGCAGGGTTTTTCATCAAGTATGATCACACCCGTTTTTTCTTTGAATAATGTAGCTATTCAAAATATAATCTTTGGAATTTTAAGTATACCATTATAACATCATATTTTATTAAATAATACTAACCTATCAAAATGTATAGTTTTTAGTAATGGTCCTAGTTTAATAAAATATTCTAAATCCAATAGCAATTACCTATTATATTCTATACTTTTGTGAACTCCTCTAGTATTATCTATGTATTTTATAAAAATGTTAATAACTACTCGTTTGAATTTTGAATAAGTTGGTATACACAAGTATTTTAAAAAAAAAAAATTTAAAAAAAAATATATATATATACTAAATAATTGACTGTAAAAAACGGGGCTCTCATTTGAAAAAAAAACAGAAATCTGTATCGTTATAATAAGAATATACTCATCCTCTAGTAGTACGAAAAATCTCATGAATTTAAAACGCGTTGTTGTCTTTAAATATAGGTACCTGCAGTAAATTTCAAAACTCCAAAAATCAAAATTCCAATAAATGCTGTGGTAAAAATGAGGGGTAGGGGTGCGATCACTCCTAGAGAATAATGCCCTGCACACATAAAAATTATTATTAAGGTACCTGTTCTGTTCGGTGCTTAGGACTCGTCGTCTGCAGTAATTGCTTGTAGTGTTCGGCGGGTAACATGTCTCCGGTAATAAGCGGTTATTACTACGACGGCACAGATATACACACGTCACGTGGCGCATAGGTCGGACAGTCGTACGTTTGGCGCAAAATATGCTCCATGGCCAATTGTCACACTTGTACTGTACCGGCGCACCAGCCACCAGCGGTCGGCGGGCGGAAACGCGAGACCGCGACGACGATGATACGCGTATACGCGCGCGCGTCCACCAGCCGGTTGCGCGGGACTCGCAGCGCGCCAACCGGCTGTATCGGCCAACACACCCTTCATCGTATAATATTATTACGGATTTTAAGTATTAAAATAATACATATTATTATTTATTTTATTCGTGCAACAGATTGTTCCTGTATAAAGATTATTAAATAGTTTTTATGTATGTTATTGTGTACAACAATAAGTGCCTAAGATCAAACCTTTAGTTAGTAAATTAAAAATATATTATATGGTGATGGTGCTTATAGGTGTGCGCACGGGGTGAGTCGGCTGAATCTAACCATTCAGCTCGAGCTGATATTTTTTAAGGGCATAATACAATTCGCATACATATTTAATCAAAATAAATTCAATTTAATATCAAATTTAACTAATGTTAGGTTAGGTTTAATGATGAGTTTCCTTCGTTCAATTTTTTTATTTTGGTTTAGGAAATAAATATTAATCTTCAAGGAGTTCTGCGATTGCTTTCTAAATAATTAAAAAAAAAAACAAATAGATTTAATTAAAAACTATAGTAGGTACAGTATAAATATTTCCGTTTTATAGAGTTTTATCAATTAATAATTAATTAATTAATAAAATAAAATCTACTATATTATCTTATACAGTGAAACCTCCCTTAACGAACACCTTTAAATAGCGGACACCATTATCGCGTCGATTAAAAGATTTTTCTAGTGTATATTCTGTATTAAAGTATCCTACATTACTATTCCTACTCGGGCTACTCGTAGGTATTTAATTGTGTTTGTGATTCCATTACATACGAACGTATTCGTAAACGTATTGTCTCCAACGCAATTGAATTAGAAAATGCCTTGATACGCGAAATTACTATGCATCAAGGTCTAAGCAAGTTAAAATAACTGAATTTTTCATATACTTTTTAATAATTATATGTACAATTAATATTTATATAAACAATAAAAATAATAGAAATATAAAAATATCATTGATTATAAATATTATATAAATAATAAAATATGTTGTAAATATGTAATTATTAATTTCTCTGAGTTATTTTCGAGAATTTATCCCCCTTCCTCTGAATATTGGACACCTAATAACGGATAAAATTACGGTGACCGAGAGTGTCTGGTATTTAGAGGTTTCACCTGTATATTATATTGTATTATAATATAGGTTTGTTATCTTTCTACATATAGCACTATATTTTCTAAATATTTAAAATAATTTTAACTTTGAGGCTATTATATTTATATCACAAACATATTCATTATGTTCTAGTATTCTATATATATACATAGTTCTATACAATACGCCATTATTTACCTACTTATATAAGTTATCTAGTAATAATAAAACAATATAAAATATACCTACCTGATATAGGATATGTTCTGCCATTATATATTTTGTGATTTTTGAAGAAAAAATATTAATTCTGTTACTTTTTTATGTGATGGTTTATCAGTATATTCAGCCGTTAAAAGTTAGAACGATCTAAAAATATAAAAAACTGTATTCTATGCTTTATAGAATTTAACAAAATCGTGTATTAAAAATATATTTCTTATACGTCTGTAGCTAAAAGCAAGGTTACAGCAAAATTATAAATAATTTAAATAAATAATTTTGAGTAAAAACCTATAAACACGTCCTTACACATAAAATATTTATGGTTTTTTCAGTTTTTTTTAATTCGTTAAAAAATAAACTAGATAAATCAACATGATTACGCCTATATCATGAGGGATGATATAATCGATTTATTTAATATAACTCACACCACTCACTAACTGACGAGTCTACATAAGATATACTATTATCATATACAAATAACATAGGTAATATAGATGACTTACATTTTAAATAATCATATGTAAATATTATATATAAATCATATATAATGTATAATTTAATAATAATTTAATATTAAATAATATATAATATATAATTAAATAATAATAATATATTAAACAATATATAATATATAATTTATATGTAATCAAATATAAATATTCATATGCATTACTTATATTGTTAATACGCATTTAATAATAAAACTTGTTTGTTTAAAAATTAATTAAAAATTGTTTTATACTTTTTATTATTAAGTATCTAATTCAAAATATAAATATATGACATGTATTTCAATGATATTCTAAATTTATATAAATAGTCTGGAGTAGGTTAACAGTGTAAAAGAGATAAGTAAAGATAGTGAAGAAGAAAAAAAAAAGGTTAATTACAATTTTTTCATATTTTAGGGTCTTAAAAATACGGAGCAGGATTTATACAATGTTAAAAATTATTTATTTTTTAATATAAGAATTATAACTGCACAATTTTCCTTAAAATTGAAATCTATAGATAAGTATAGGTATGATTATAAGTTGTGAAGTTGTGATTTAAATATTTCAATTTATGGTAATTTCAGTGGTTATAGTTTTATTGTAACGCACAGTACCTATGTAGGTAGGTTCTTACAATGAAGTTTATTGGTATTTATACAAAAAAAATTTAATCCATTATCCAATCATGGTTCAGCCATTACACATATCCTTATACTTAATATAAATGAATAATTAATATTAATTTTATTGAATACATGTGTTTATATTACCTACTAAAAATATAATATATAAGGAATACGATACTGCAATATAGACGGAGAATTCTAAACCGTCATAAATCCGTTTAACAATCTTTGCGATTAATGTCAAAAGATCCATTCAGATTTCTATCAACGGAATTCCTATAAAAATGGCATTTACGATATAGCAGCATAGGTATAAATGTCCAACTTAAACATGGTTTATTATTACATCGATTTTGTCGTCTAGGCAAAATGAAAAAACATGCTTTGTTAAAATATAATATTGTTCGAAAACCTATAAAAATTGTTCACCATGGACCAAGTGTTTAACATAGTTTGGTATATAAGTTGAAAAATATGCAAAATACGTTAATATAGATCGTTAGATTGTATAAATAATAAATGTAAAAATATAACCTGTATTATAATTTGAAATTTCAATAATAACTATAATTTAATTTTTCAACTTTTTCATTAAGATCGTAGTATATGTTATTTTTTATTTAGAATTTTAGATTTTTATTTACCTACTAATAATCATAACATGGAATGGCTGAGGAAAATACGCCGACACACATAATCCCCGGTTCGATCTCGGACACATGAACGGTCTTTGCTGTAGGCAAGGAATATTCAGAGATAAAGAGAAAGAGATATCACTATATCGCTCCTGCACAGAATGCAATGGGAAATCAGTAGGTTACTGCACTGCATAATATAGTTTTTTTAGTTCTCTCAAGTTGCTGGTACACAAAAATCTTAAGCTTTTAAATGAATAGGCTGTTATAAAAATCAACTTAACGACTGACAGCTAAAAGAAACTTAATTAATTAACCTATATTTTCTTAAACTGCTACAAAAGAAAAAAATTATCTTCATAACATAAATTTGACAAATATACCCAAATTTTTCTGTCCAATATATTTTGTAAGTGCATGCTAATAAAAATCAACCGCGTAAACCAAACTTTGTTTTCTACACTTTTTTTACAATAAAATATTGAATAATTAAATTATTTGGTATTAATTAAGTACCCGGTTAATATAAGTATAGTAATATTATAGGTATATGTATATAACTATAAGTACCAGAAAATATGCAAATTAAAACAATATTAGGTTCAATGATTTGTTTGTATTGCTTAATACATTTTAATTATAGAATATGTAGTACCTATAAACTTCATATATTATATTATTATATATATATATATATATATATGTGTGTGTGTGTGTGTGTTACGACTTAAGGACAAAACTCGAAATCAGGCAAACCTCCGCAGTTATGGCTGGGCAAAACGTGAACTTCCTACCGTATAGTTACGCAAAACGACTTAATATAATTATAGAGAATATTATTTCGACTTTTTCCAAAACAAATCTACCTATATATAGTTGTGACTTTGGGAGTTGTGACCAACATAGTTTAGTCTGATTTAGAGAAACTCGTATCGAGGAATGATATAGAAAATCGTTGGATTTTATTACTGTAATTAATTATTATTGACCAGCAACCAGGTATTTTAAATGCAAGAAAGTAAGAACAATTCATTAGTAGGAATACTATAGGAATAAATGTGTCCATAGACTATAATTTATGAGTTTATGACTATACAACGAAATATTCAAATACTTTTAAGAACATTGAATATTTGAAATATGTTAAAATATTGATTTGTAGTTCAAAATTCCATATGAATTCAAATATCTAATATTCCAAGCATACAGGGAGGATTTAAGGGTTCAACTCCCTTCCCCCAACCGAAAATTGATCTTTAATACATGCTTGTAACATGCGGATAGATATTAGAAATCTACAAATAAATAAAATATATATTAATATCTACCTCAATAACATAATTTTTTATTAAATGTGACCATTGTTATGTACTACCTAACTTACATTTTTTAAGAAATACATTTATTCAGAAATAATTAATTTGTGAATTTCTTTATGTTTTTTTGTCTAAATTGATATTATCATTTAAGGTATTATAATATGTTTATCTAAATTGTTATTAAGAATTGTGAACTAATGGCCTTTGTTGCCGAGTTGTTTTGTTTAAGATCAATAAAAAAAAATAAAAAAAAAATATGTATTATTACTATATAATATATCTATAACAAGTACATTATATTATATGTACCTGTTTGTGCAATAATATTTATTTTCGTTATTTATATATTATATGTAATGCAAAAAAAACTTTTTACCTACGTCTTACACTGTAAAATATTTATAAGCATCGTTGATTCAGTTTTGCTAAATAATATCACCTGCATCACCAATCTATGGACCATTGAACATGGGGAAAATTGGACGTATTATAAAAAAAAGTCAATCAATCAATATATCTATAAGTAAAAATTAAAAACTAAAACATAATACCAAAAAAAAATTTACTGAAATATACCCAATAGATAAGTATTAAAATATATAATGAAAAATGTTAAAAATTTAAAATTTAACAAATGAAATATTTGGGAATTTGGGACTTGGGTGATTCTACGTAAAAATTATGTTTTAGTTTTGATTCATATAATACACATATATGCATTTAAAATTAAAAAATCAATGATATACTATCGTAACTTATAGTTTATAATTAATAATTATTAAATATTACGTATTGGTGGATTTCAGAATTTCATCTTTTTTACGTGAAATACTGAAATCGCCAAAAATATTTCACTTCATTAGTACCTATAATATGTAATATAACACGTTGATTAAAATTATTGTTGAATTGTATTATAAATAATATGAATAACTATATTTGATATTGCAGCATTTTACTTATTAACTTTATAAATTTTTATTATTTATTACCTATATTTTTAATGATTGATTTAATATAATATTTCTTTTGACGTCCAATTGTCCCCACGTTCAAATGGCTTCGTCCATTTGTCCCTATTCGGTTGATCACAATTATGAGTTAACCAAAGTTAACCTTGGGTAGTTCATGTTTTTCCCAGGCATTTTTGAGGTTTGCCTAATTTCAACTTTATCCCGTCACATATATACACATGAAACATATTTGGTCGATTGGTCTTATGCAAATATAATAAATTATAGTCCCTGATATTATCGTCAACTGCAATATTAATTATCATAACGGTTGTCGGAATGTCTTGAAGACCTCAGACACTTGATAAACATGCATCGACGCGTGTCATAGCATTTTAATACCTAGCAATATTGTTCCTTCGATATCACATCTGTTGAATAATGTATGGCTACTTGGGAGGTGCTTCATGTGTTGATGGAATATTTTAAGATTTATATTGATATATAGATATAACCGTGGACCTTCATGGCTTCATACGAAAACATTACAAATAAATATTACGTATAGAAGAGTTTTAAATCTATGTAGGAACTATAAGTTTCGATTACTACAAAAAAGTCAGACAGTTTTATAATGATAATTTACATATTTTTTGAAAGGATATTGGGTTTCATTATACGTAACGTTCACGGAATCAATGTAAAAATAATATGCATAATATACAAAAATAGTACTTATGTACACATAAACTCGAATTAAGCTTTCAGGCTGTGTACATTTTCTAGAAATCGCCGGCAAATACCAAGCATTTAATAGTGATATATTCTTTGACCGTAGGTATTCCATCGTAAAAGACGATCGAACGGCTTGCATAAATAAACATGTCAATTGTTCCGAGCCATCTGCATGGAAAACAGCATAATAAAGTTTGTGGACAAAACGATGCTATCAGTTATCACAATGGTATTTTATGTACAAATAGCCAGACAATTTTGACGTTCGATCCATGTTTATTTTCTTATTCTTCTTTTCCACCATTTTTTCTTTCTGTACCACATATCTTTATTTTCAACTTTAAATCGTTATTAAAATAGTTGGTCGTCGTTTTAGATATGTAAACAAAAAGATATTGTTAACAACAATGCCTACATTTCGAAAACGGTATATATATATATGGATCCGTTACAACATTTAAACATCCGTTTAAACATTTGCGATTAATCAATTAAATAATAATAATAACATACAGAAAGACGGGCCAGGATTTCTGTAAAGGTCACACGTAGTATTGTTCTATAATATAGAATCTATATCGATGAAATAGCAATTTGTTTAAGTGTATGTACCATTGTCTGTTTAGTATACGGAATACGCGTAGCACTAATCGCACTATATAGTAAGTATATATATAGAATACACACATATAGATCAAAATAGTTCTATTTAAAAAACAGCTGAATAATGTATTATTAAAGTAACAGGTGTTTAATGATATCAATATACCATACTATACATCGTCGATCTAAAGGAAAACAAATTATAAGAATGATAAAACTGTAATCCTTGATATAATATATAATATAAAATTATTAGTGGTATTTCAAAATGTAAAGTACAGATGTATATATTATAATATATATATGCAAGGTAGGTACAATTATATAGTTATTCAATACATTATTACAATTTATCAAATACTTTTTACGATCTATTTATTTTTTATCATAGGTATAATCAATAGTTCTAATAATTACACATTTACATCAATAAAATATGTGTACACTTAAATGTTCTTATGTATTATGATTCATGATAATATATTATTATGAATAACTGATTTGAACTAACAGCTAATGCATTAATTCCCGAATCTTGTCATCAAAAATAACTAATATTTTCACTCCATGAATTACTACCAACAATAATATAATTTCAACTGTAAAAAAATATTATTCCAATTTAAAAACAAGATATTTCTCTTGGTTTAGAAATTTTAAAGTTGGTTTACTGTAGAATATAAAGTTGAATTAAGGTATACTATGCATGTATGTTTTACGTACATGCTAGAATAATATTACTGCATAGTGAATATACATTATTTTTTTAGTTTTATGTCCATTATATCGTTCTAATAAATGTTATTTCGGCTTAAAAGTATATGACACAATAATTAATATTAATATAAATCATGAAATAAGTTTGGTAATTAATAGTCATTTTATGCTATACATGTCATAAAATGTATAAGTGTATATAGTCATAACTATGTACGAAGCCATAAATAAATAATATACAGTATACTGTATACACGTTAAAATCAACTCTATTATAGAATAACCCATTTATGTTTTTTTAATGTTTTTTTGTGCGGCATTAATTCTGAAATGAAATAGTTATATGTATCATAGTTTAGGTAGTTTATTCAATTATAGAAGTCTTAAAGTACATATCTCTCACGAAATGTTTAACATCATATAGTAAATATATATTATATACATAGATATTAGATACCATATTACTACATATTACCTAAGTATTATACCGTTTTCAAGTTTTTTTAGTTTTTGAATTAGTTTCAAAACGGATTACTTATATTAACCAAGTATATTAACCATACACGAAAAAACAAAAACAAAAGCATATTTATTTTTTCGAAATACCTATAAGTTTTTGAAATATTTTTTTTATGCGATTTAGTTATTATAATACAAAATTTGTATTAACAATATTAGAATAATATAATTTTACAATGTTATAGTTATCATTTTCAAAATGTATTATCTTTTTTGTAACCACAACATACAAATCTGCAGTTTCATATTAATTAATAGAATATACTTTTTTAATTTTTTAACAACTTTAGTTTATAATATTCAAATTTTTAATGAATAGTTAAGTATTAAATAATTAATAAGTATTTTAAATACTGTATTTATAATTTTGATGAGCAAAGCACTGCAGGGCTACAAGAGTATCCCTTTCCCTTAAAATGTTAGTCTACCATCTGCTTACAAAAACTGTATATTTTCCCGGTGACGGTGTATATATATATTATGTATAATGCACAACCTGAAATGAAAACAAAATGTATACCTAAGCAGCTATATATGTATAGAAATCATGGATATTTCTAAAAGCTATATACAATTAATAAGACATTTGATCAGTTTGAAAATTAAAAAAGATAATTATTATAACTATAACTATGATGAACATTTATATCAGAAAATCACTGTCACTGATTAAATAAAAAAAATAGAGAAATAATAATTTAGTGTATTAAAATACCACACCTACATGCCGAAAGGTTCTTAGAGTTCTTATAGTTAGTTAATACAAATATCAGTACAATATGTAAATACCCCAAGATCGTATATTTAATATATTAATATTATATACATAAGTACCGATTCACTAATACCATATATATACATTGTATAAGGTACAAATTTTACATATACAAATACGATATTCGTATGCATCCATTAGAAAATCATGTTCCTGAGTGATGATAATATTATACGCCGCATATATTTGTCGTTTATTGTACGGTATACGCTCATGTAAATACTAAATGTAACAAAATCTGGGGATGTTGGACAATAGAAGACATTGATGCCGACTGCTGACTATGGATTTTCACTGTACAAACTAATTACTACGTAGTGAAAGATGAAGAAGGAGAGAGATAGTGAGAGAGTGTGTGCGAGAGAGAGAAAGTATTCAACATGTTTCACTTCCTTAATATGTCTCCTGAACCTTACCATGCGCGTACACATTTGAACGTGGGTGGTCGATCATTTCACTTAAAGACGGCGTTAAGACTAGTTTTTTCTATCCGACCAAATCGTCGTAAATGAAACTGATTGTAAGTGTATTCTTGTATTATTATTTTTTTTTTCAATACCGAATAATGTCATGTGCCGAACGTATAGCCCGAACGCCACGGGGTATTAAAATATTTAATTTATGAAAACTATGATGAATTGATTTTAGAATGATGATGGATATTGAAGAATGTACGCTGGTGCTCTAAATGTTCTAACGATAGACTAGTATGGTTTATCATACCATAATAGTAAAATTAGATTCACAGCAAAATGTCTTCATCATTTTTTAAAATTATACAAAAATGATTGTACCTAATACTTTTACATCAAACGACAAACAGCATTGAAGTGTTATTTAATTATTGTTATTATCTGAAGCTTGAGCCGTTCGGTCGTTTGTATTATACTAATATTTTAAGTAAAGTGACAGGAAAATAAATTTAGTCGGTAAATAGGTAAATAACAAATTTACAATTTAAAAAAGTTAAACAAATAATTCTAGCTCCTATAGTCTATAGATACCTTATACGTATTATAATAATTAATAGTTACTAAAACGCGCCAATGAAAACGATTAAAGCACTATAAGTATATTAATACACTATAAGTAAATATTGTGTAATAGTGCACATTAGTTCAAAATCTTGCATACCTACACAAATTTAAAAACGTTAACACTGATGAAGCTTAATATATTTCCAAAATGCAATGAGTATATATCAATAAGATATGAATAATGGAGTTTGGAAAGCCGAATAAGCTATTTAACAATACATTTTGAGGCATTCAAAATTGTTAAATTACTTTTCATGCGTTATAAAATCATTATTCTCGTGTTTTACGTATAGAGATATGGCAGATATGCGATATCCATTGTCTGTACTCTGTACCTATAATGGCTGAAAAATAAAAATAAATAATAATGTATATTAAATATCAATATCATCTTGTGGAAGATGCCACCTAAAAAGTATGTATTAATCAAAATACCTATTATTATGTTTATTCAAGAATATTATCTCTAGTTTTTATATGAGATGCATACGTATAAAAATGTGAGGTAGCTTAGAAAAAATATACCTATAATACGCCTTATTGCATTGATGTTTTTCATTAATACTTTTTGTAAATGTAAATACTAATAATTAAAAGAAATTATATTGTATAGTAAAAATAACCTGTTTTTATCCTCGACTATTCTCCAGTACCTAATTAATTGTTTTTATGTAGAATTAGGATATTAAAATACAGGTTTGTTATAAATGATTTATATTAATAATATATTCAGTTGAAAAATGATTCAGAAATTAAGGTTTTTAGTCGAATAGTTCTAAATACTTCAAGAATGTATAAGAGTTCATAAATACTCATTGGATTGGACTAATTATTTGTTTAATTATTAACGACTGTCGACAAGAGAATAGCACCTATTTTAAATTAAAATTTTCATGAACTATAATCGAATTCTAAAGTACTATAAATTTCTGAGTTCTCAAGCATAGCAGTTATTTAAATTATTATTACATAGTGTACTATAATTTATTATTCATATGTTTTTAATCATATGTTAATTCTTGAAAAATAAATATCACTTTTTAAATATTTTTATGATCATAATTTGAAACTTTTATAGCGTACCTATATAGTTAATCTTAATATAATATTAAATCAACAATTAATATTATTATTTAACGTATATATATATATATATGTCCCATATGGTATATAGTACTATATACTAGTATATGTATTCAGACAAATCATTAATTGTTAAATTGTTATTTCTAATCGACAACATTTTAGATAAGTACTATTATATTATATTATGCCCGCCATTGCTTATTCTAAATATTACGTCTCTGTTCCGAACTTAAAAGTACATTGAATACAGTATTCCTATATTTTCCATCTTATTTGGTAATCTTCCGATTTGTAGGCCATTCGTTTTTTGTGATATTATTTATAATTATAATATTATATACGAGAGTAATATATCAAGATTATTATTTAAGTATAACCAATATTTATGTACAGAAACATATAATTTAAAAATTATATAATATAGGTAATATAGTGTTTGAAGACCTCAAATTAGGTAGCTTCCCCGTTTAATTTTTGTTACCGCAATAATTTTTGTCTTTTGCATGTCTTATCTAATTTAAAAAATATATATATTTAAAGCCCGCACACCTAACTTCATGTTTAGTTGCTTACCAAAATCATAATTGTGGTGTTGTGATGTTATATTTTACACAAAATAATAGCATCAATTTAATATAATATGGGTATAGATACACGGTACATTTAGATAATATAATTATTATTTGTTACATCTTACATATTATATAATATTGCTGGATCCAAAAATAATTACAGTTCTAAATTGAGTATACCAATTGGGTCGTCCGGGGAATAATGTATTTTGTCCGAATTGGATCTATATGTATACAGATATTTATCTTATCCAATGGTGTACTTAAACCTGGATTTAAGGGGGGTAATTTTTAAATTTTTTTCATATTGGATGGACATAACAAAACATATTGTACATTTTAATAGACTACTAATTTTTATTCGTGTTATTATTTTTAATTGACAGGTCAACTTAAATTTTAGTATTTTCATACTAAAAAAATTTACTCTGAAAATTTTTTAGGAGGGGGGATAACTTCCCCCACCAAAAAAATCAAAGTTTATAAGTGTATAGATTATAACATAAGATATTATTTTGCACATATATTTTTAGGTAGTTATAGGTTAGACGATTGCAATATTTCACGGATAATTTATTGCAAAATTATCTAAAGTAAAATTCCTTTCAAAATTTATTATGGTCTGAGTTTAAACCTTTAACAATAATACCTACCTTAATAACTACGCAAACGTATTTGAATCATTTCGTTCACACTTCAATCCTACAGGCGGTCCCAAGTCTGATGGGAAGAAAAATGTTTGTGTTCCGGGACCCGACTATAGCTTAATACTATCTGTATCCTGTATGTCCGAAATACATATATTATAGCGAATAAAATCCCGAAATCAAACGTGCGTTTATTATAAGTTATAACATACACTATATATAATGCGTTCGACGGAAAGATCTTCACGAACACAACAACATCGATGATTCATAATAAATATACTGCACTGGTCACTGCAGAGGTTGAAAAAAAAAATTCAAAATATAATTATAATAATATTATATTCCACATACGTTTACTATATATAATATATTATTATTATGAATTAATATATCATGGTGCATATATTATATTGCATGTGCAACCCGTCGCCGCCGTGTGGACTGGACGCACGCGGCCAACCAATGAACCAAACCGCGCGACGGACACGTCTGTGTGAGCATAATAATAATATTGGGCTTCGATTAAAACACCCGCGAGGTCCGACGTCGTATAATGGGCCACTAATGACGGACCAAACATACTACGCACACGCAAACGTCGAATCGCACGCCATCGTTATTTCCTATATTATATCCACGCGCTCATCGGTTCTCGGTAACCTACGTAACTCGCGTACCTACGTCCTGCGACGAGCGCGAGCACAGCCGAATTTTTATGTTACGGCCGCCCAACCTGCACACAAATACAATAATGTAAATTCTAATGAATAATAATATTATGCATTAATATGGTATATGAGAAGAGTATGAGACGAAGGCGGCGGACTGCGGACAGTTATTACACCATCATCATATACAGATCGTGGAGTAGGGCCGTCGTCGACGACGAGTTTTGTGCGTACGACATAAATTATAATATTATTACGTATATAATGTACTATTACGTTGAACGGAAAAAAAAATAATAATAAAGTATTCTATACGCGCATAACGAACAATATTATTATATCCATTTGAACATATAATAATAATAATAATAATAATAATAATAGACGATTAAGTTGGCGTCGTCGTCGTCGTCGTTTAGTCAAGTTGACACGGATATATTATACACACACACACACACACATATATATTATTATTTTACACCACGTAAGTACGAGAGTTATTATTATTATACAGATATACATGTACGATATCCTACAACAGTTGTCAGTTGTACGTGTTGTGCGTGTGTGCGTTCTACGTTGTTCGTCAGCCGTTTGGGATGGCGGCGGCGGTGGGTTGGCTGCGCTACAGCAGAGTAGGGTACCGACGCACACGCACGCGGGACTACGCGGCGTCGTTGGATAGCGAAGGCGCGCGCGCGCGCGCGACCAGCTCTCGCGCGCGCGTGTGGTCCTCGGTGTCGTCTACTTGTGTGGCACGGGGCCGGTGCCACCGTGGGTGGGCCGCGCCGCCGATCCACCGACCCGCACTGCGCGTCGTCACAACTGCCGCCGCACGATAGGTACGCTGCTATGCTCCTCGACAACGACGACGCCGCCGCCGCCGCCGCCACTGCTGCTGCTGCTGCCGTCGCCGTAACGCGGCACCACCGACGGACGCCGCCGAGCACCACACTCGGTTTTTTTTTTAATTAATATATATATACGCATGGATGTATTATATTAGGTGTATGCGGCCGACAGGGGCACGCTCGTCCGATATTCACGTCGGCTTGCAGTGGAAATGTTCGTCATTTCCGTCGGCTCATCGTAAACAATATTAGTCATATCACGCAGACGTAATATCGTCGTTTACGTTTCCGGAGAATTGTCACACTACGGTGTATTGACTGCATCTATAATATAGTTACTGATTTCGCACTTGTCCGTCGTTATGCATTTAAAATAAATGCAATACATCTTAGGTAATGCTACCTATAGTGTAGGTAACACACGAATAAATATCCTGAGAAATTACGTTAAAATTTGACACTGACGTGCGTGACCCCTGGGAGATTCGACGTTATTATCGCCCCTAAAAGTGTATTTTTATTGCACTCATGTCAGATGTTTTCTGACAAATAAATAGTCTCTTAGCCGAGTGCCCGACGCCGCGCGTGAACGCAACCAACTGTACGCGTGGGTTACATGAAATGCTGATGCGCGTGTGTAGAGATTAATTTTATAATTATGATTATTAATTATGTAAACGGACTATATATGCAGACGGCAGAATGGAATTTACGATGGCATTAAAAAATGCAAATGTTTAATTTCATTTTAATGTACGTAGTAATAATGTCTTTCAATTATTTTACCTGATAAAAATTTATTTTTATTTTAAATGAGTATAAACTTTTAGATCTGTCCGTCCGTCTGATGTCCGTTGACTTTTCCTCCCCTCGAGAAGTCCAAATAATAAACTTAATATTATGTTCAAAAGTGAAATCTGCTCTTGTACACCTTATAATAAGCCGCTATGACTGATGCTATGAGCTGTATCGTGTTTAACAAATATCATAAAAGACCATCAATTCCGCTTTGAAAATTCAATCTTGATTCTGTTTCTAAAAGGTTAATGCAATGATGCAGCGTGCTTACTGTTTATTAATTATCATCATAAATATGATTTCATAATACTAGTCAAATTTCAGAGAAATAGTAATGCTGCATGCATATAAACCATAGACACAACTAGGGTCGATTTTTTGGGAGGGCTAGAATTTTAAAAGTTAGAGAGACCCGCTAATAAAAAAAAAATTCGTAACTTCTTTACAACTGAAGTGTGATAATAATAAAAAAATACACGATAATTACAAAGTTTATGAAGTATAGATATCTATAGTATCTACGGCTACATTATTTACTATACCATACTGCAATAAGGATAATTTATAAAATAAATACACTTTATAGTGATTAGTATATTACTATAATGTACCAATATATTATGCATACGAGTTATAGGTACCTACCCACTATCGATACAATTAATACTTATTTATGTTATATGATAAGTCCTGTAAACAAATATTTATAAATTCTAATTGTAAATTGGTTTAATAAAAATAAATAAATAAAAAAAATTCTAATTACACATTTTAAATGATATGAATATTATATAATATATACTATAGAAAACAATAAATAAGTATTAGATCATGATTTAAAATGATGGATAATAATAACATTAATTATTACACATCAAGCAATGCAAACTTTAATTCACTATAAAAATCTATAAACAAAATGTACAGCAATGTAAATATTATACTACCTATATCTTAAATGATGATCTTTTAAAAATTAAAACTAAAAAAAAAGATGAGGCTACAATCTGTAAAATATTATTATACCATTATATGTTATTTCGTACATGGATAACCCATCAGTACATTATGTGTATCTATGTTTGAGGTAGATATCTATATGTGAAATCGCGTGAAATGTTTAAAGTGACAGTTTTGGTATTGAATTTCAGGTAAATACCTAACCTATGCAATGGAGATATTCGGTAAAACTTGACTTAACGTTACCTAAGTGAAACGAACGACCACCCACGTTTGAAATGCCCTCGTTAAAAAGACATTGTGCATTTTACGAGTGTATGGAATTTTATTTGTGAGCCAACGAAAATTTAAATCGTATTATTTAATTTTTATTTGCATGCAGCAAGAATACCATAAAATAACGTATGGTATGAAATGAGGTTGTATAAAGTAGGTATTTAATTAGTACCTATATAACTAAATTTTATTATAATTAAAAATGTATTAGCAAAACTTCAATTTCCAAAAGGGTCTCTAACCCGTTTACTATTATAAATAAATAAATTAAGGCCGCTTCACTGAGATATCTATCTTTATTACATGTGTTCAGTGTTGCAAGTAGTAGTTAGTAGTTATTAACCTTAGGAACATGATAATAAAACTTAGATACTCCGTATTTTGAAGTATATATCATATATGAGTGAGTATAGGTAAATATAATAAAATACTATATTAATGAAATAATGAATTTAAAAGCAATCATAGTTAACTACAAACTGAAAACTGAATATTTAACAATAATAACTAGATAATAACTTTAATATAATAATCAATAATATATTGTAATATTTACAATCAATATATATAAATGTATAACACATTATAAAGATTATATATTGGTGTAAAATATGTAATATGTTCACTTTCCAAATTATGGATATTTAAATTATAATATAATATGATAATCTAATATTTTCTAGATTAACACAATTTCGTATTAATTAATGAATTATGGAACCTTTCGGTAACGCAAATTACAGGACTTAACATAGAACAATGTTGTTATTACTTTTTTTTAGATTTTACAATAATTTAATACAATTTATTACAATAAAAGATACTGTAACAGCTTGAAGCATAAAATTAGTCTATAGTGCAGGGAAATTTGATGTTATGAGTACTTTTTAGTAACCAACTAATCATTTGGACATTTAAGCCTTATATTATGTACATGATTAAATGTTTAATCTCCATGACTATACATTTATAGTATGTACACTTTTAAATAAAATGTTCATATGTATAGGTAATAGGTATATTTAAATATGATGCGCTTAATTTTTTTAATTTAAAATTTTGTTGAAAAAGCTGAATTTGAATGAACATAATATACTCGTACACTACAAAACAACATGTGCGCAATCCTGCAGTTTAAAGTATGTAATTTTTTAAAACTAATCTGTAGTTTTTTTTATACATTTATGTAACTACTTTTATGCTTATTATAAGTAGAATTTTCGATAACTCAATTTTTTTTTTCACCCCCAACCGATTCGAGTTATTAAGGTTCGACTATAGTTACATTGTAGTTACGGAAAATGAAATACAACTGAATTGGTAATACTAGAGCTAAATTAGATTGACAATCGACATATTTAATGTTCGGCACTAATAATTTAGAGCTAGTAGCAGTCTATAATATAATATATTATAGCTATCAATAATTAAAAAAGCCTGTCATCATCAACAATATTTATAAAAAAAAGATTAACAGCATAGGTACAATAATTTTCATACATAAATAGTAAATAGTTATTTTTAATAACTTATCCAAATGGCTATGATGCCTAACTAGACATATCAAGGCAATTTAAATAACGTGGAAAAAAATAAAATTTAAATTAAGACATATATTGCATAAAAAGCTCGTATTGTATTATATAAATATAGTTTATAGGTACCTACTATAGTTACTTACAATGTGAATAGGCGATAATTATTTATTACGCAATTTATCGAGATTATCAAATCAACTAACATAATATATAATATAAGAATTCCGAACTTTTCGTCCCGGAAAAAAATCACGTTTGAAAATAGTAGAACAAAAAGTGTGTACATTTAAATGAAATAAAATCATTATTTATTTTTATTATGAAGCCAAAATTGAATTTTATCAGAAAATATTATCACGTCATAAAACATTATGAAAAATGAAAAATTAGTAGAAGATAAATTTTAAAATAAGAAATAAATATTACAAAATATTTCGGTTTTTAATGCAATACCTATAATTTATGAGTTTATGACATTTTAAAATGGTTCTGTTTATTTTCAATTGATTTCTTATAAATTTTAACGGTTATTAACATTATAAAATACGACCTGCAGCAATTTAACGAAAAATCTATAATTTCAAAATGGAATTTCCAACCCTCTAAAATGTTATTGATTTGATATTTCAGCGTTATAATTATACGTTTCAATAGTGTTTGTTAGATGCTTATATAAAAGTTGATTTCATTTTTTTTTTCAATTCTGTTGTATACGAGTACATAATATTATATAATAATATGTCGAGTACCTATATAAATCACGCTCTATCAAGACATGCTTATTACGCACATCTGCATGATCATTATCATTATCATCCATCTACCATGATAAACTAATTTTTACTATTTTTCATCAAAGTAATCCGAGATACTGATACACGCTATAGTACTTGCAATAGCCAATAGTCTCAAAATATGCTATAAGTAGGTCACTCACGTAAATATAACTTTACCTATCAAATGAAAATTGAAATCAATAATTTATTATTTTTGATAATATCCTGTGAATATCTGCTTATTATTAAAGTGACATTTCGATCTTTGTGAAATATTTTACCATTATATTATCTACGCGGCATAGGTATGAGTGATGGACACTATAGATAATGTTGTAGATTATTTCAGTAAATGTATTCAAAATTCAAATACTTTTTAAATAATTCAAACATGTATTTTAAATATTTTCTCAAAGTATTTATATTTAACACGTTGAGTGCCACGGTCGACACGTAGTCGACAACTTTTGTTGGGTCACCAGGAACCGCAGTCGACACTTAGTCGACAAATGTTATATAATATAGTTGAATATTTATATATTAAGAGGACGAAATATTCTCATGTGTTGGCTTCATCTTAAAAACGTACATCGTATCACAAACTGTTTTGTTCAGGTCGTTCAAGATAACTTAACTCCTTCTTTATTTATTGCAGAAATACCAACATTTAACATTTAACAACGCATAGGGAAGAACTTTGTCTGTGTCATAGGGTTTTTATTTTTTTAATAACATTATTGTCAATAATTTTAAATAATTAATTTAAAAAAAATTCTAATCTTCTCAAACTGATAACAAATTGTACTTATGTTATCCAAATAGGTGATAAAAACGCTACAGATAAAGTTCTTCTCTATGCGTTGTAGTTGTGAGATTTTGGAAATTTTGCAATCAATACAGATGGAGTGAAGTTGTAGTCCCTCTCAAAACAGTTTTTGTTATGTTATATGTTTGTAAGACGGCGTGACGGCGACAACACATAAGGGTGTGGCCTTCTCTAAATATATTTTTTACTGTATACTCAATCGAAAATCAAATACTTCGACAAAAAATTTTAAAGTTCCACTGTAGTCTGTAATATAAATGATACACTGTAAAATATATGATATATATGCAATTAACCTAAAACAAAAATCAGTTCAATTGATTTTTTAAGAAAAACTTAAAATTATTTTAGCATATCTACCTTGATAATAAATAGTTTTTTATTAAGTATCCAAATATACATTTTAAACACTTTTTAAAATAAGGATAAGGATTAAAAAGTATCTTTTTCAAGACTGGAATTATAGATATGAGTGATGTATGATCATCTATATTTAGAAGTTCTCAAACTTTTCACGGAACGGCCCACTTCGGAAATGTTTTTAATTTTGCCCACAACATACGTATGACATTTGTTTTTGTGTTTTATTTTTGATTGCAATTTTCTTGTTATTACTTTTAGAGTGGCAGCGCCGTGATTCGTGATGATTGCGTGTGACACGTGACACTATACTGGCACTCATAATCGTCGAGGGTAATAATTATCATTATTGATCAATAATAAGACTATAAATTCGAACATTAATGAGAATTAATCAATTTTATCATAATATTACATGAAAAATACTGTATACAACATAATATCATTGTAAAATCACACCTCTTAGAAGCTATCTAAAATATTTTCTGGTGGGGCTTCCCTTTCTCCTTAATTGTAAAACAATCATAATACTTTTATTTTTCTATAAAAAAATTATGCTGGTACATGGGTACATTAGTAGGTATGAATGTTTCTCCTGTTCCTTGAACATAATATAATGTGTCAATACATTCATTGACATAATGACATAGGTAATAAATATACATTAAGCAGTTATTAACTTGCTATATAATAATATACTATACAAATAAAGTGATGAAAATATATTGGGAAATGGATATTATACATTTATACAATGTAAGCAGGTAGACAAATGGAGGATGTTTAAAAAAAAAAAAATTTTAATTAAATATTTAATAATTTAGTACACAGATAAAATGTATATATAACTTAGACGCCTAATAGGCACTTTTTATAAAAAAAAAAACATTTTGGCACGACTGTACATACTAATAATGTTATATGTTTTCCTGTGTCCTCTAATCGTAGACAGCGTTGGTATATATTATGTCTTAGGTATATACTATTTTATATTATTTTATGCTCATGCGCTTAAATTATACTAAAAATTAAAAATATAACAGACTGCACGTTAACATAATATATAAACATCTTAAATGACAAGTGTTAAATATCTAAAATGTTATTGATTAAAAAATGTTACTAAAGATTTGATAGTAAAAGTTCTAAAGAGAAGTATTTAGAGGTAACACGCAAATGCAAAATATATAATATGTATCTGCATATTATATATTTTGAGAAAATAAATGTTTCAACGACTTATTATATAAGTTGGTAATTTAAAATTTACTTTAAAGTAGTTATTTTTTATTTCCAATTATTATATTAGAATGCCTAAACCATATTTTCCACGTAATTTTTAATAATAATAATGCACTGTACGCTATAATAATATTTTTTCTGGAAAATTTTTTATATTTTTGTGATTGTTCAAGGATTACTTTTTCATTTCGTGTTCTGCTATAATGTATGTTTATTGCAATATAACTTAACTTTTTCCATAATTTTCCTAAGATAAAATTCCTAAAAATAAATGTGTATAGTTAAATAACAATATTTAAAATTAATCGTGACATGCAACTTGCATGTATAAAAAAAAGGCGGGTAAGTCGTGGATGTCGCACTGATGTACAGTAGGTTACAAGTGGGTTACTGTAATGGATAGAATTAAATTTGAATCCAGTGATATTATATCATTGTATACGAACAACGATTCTGAGCGAAGACGGTTTATCTGTCTAGGATATATTATAGATTATTAAAAATTTCAAATCTTAGAATTAAAAAGAAAAGCTTTTATGAATTTCTATCTAAAATAATTTGAACATTACCGTAATTTTTACGTATTTAGTCAAAATTTGAACTTTAAATGCTTATAAAAAAAAAATTGTGACTATATATTTCTTTTATTTTTCAATTGCTATTGTAAAAATATATTATGAGCCTTGTATTAAATTTTTTAAATCTAAGGTATAAAAGGAAATTTTTTTATGAATTTTTAGGATAAAATAAATAATAATTTACGAATTTTTGTGATTTTTACGTATGTTGTCAAAATTCAAACTTTGAATGCTTATAAAAAAAAATTGTGACTATGTATTTATTTCATTTTTCAACTGCTATTGTAAAAATATGTTAGGAGCATTGTATTAAATTTTCAAATCATAGAATTAAAAAGACAAACTTTTATGAATTTCTATCTAAAATAATTTGAACATTGCCGTAATTTTTAAGTATTTAGTCAAAATTTGAACTTTAAACACTTATAAAAAAAAATCGTGCCTATGTATTTTTAATATTTTTTAACTGCTATTGTTACAATGTGTTAGAAGCCATGTATTAAATTTTCAAGCTGTTCTACCCAACAAATAAATTTTTATCGATATTTATAGAAAAAAAAACCAAAAAAGTTTAAAAATTAATAAATTTCAGTAAACAGCTCAAAACAAATTTAAATATTTTTAAAATTTTATCAAATATATAAAATGACTGTATAAACATTCAGTCAAAATTTCAAGTATCTGCCGTCATTTGTTTTAGAGCTACACCAAAATAAGGAAATTGCTAAAAGTGAAAATCCAATGTTGTAAAAATTTAAATTTCAAATGCTCATAAAAATTTAATTTGAATTTCCGGTGGACTTTTTATTTGTGATAAAGATTAACAAACTTGTAAGGAATCTTGTATTGAAATCTTAGATTTAAAAATAAAATTTTTTATGAATTTCTAGCTAAAAATAATTTGTGAATTTTCGTGATTTTTACGTATTTTGTTAAAATTCAAAGTTTGTATGCTTATAAAAAAAAAATTGTGACTATGAATTTATTTTATTTTTCAACTGCTGTTGTAAAAATATGTTAAGAGCCTTATATTAAATTTGCAAGCTTTTCAAGCTTACAAATAAATTTTTATCGATATTAATTTTAAAAAAAACTAATAATGATCGAAAATTTCAAATGCCTATGAATAGTTCAACTTAAGTCGAAATTTTTTGAAAATTGCATGGTGGATAGAATATACTTATATAAACATTCGGTGAAAATTTCATGTATCTATGGTAATTTTTTTTAAAGTTCCATCAAAAACCAAAATCGATTTTGTTGAAAAATGAGTGTGCGTTAAATTTTCCGTTTTTCCCTTAATTTTTAGTTTGTTTTTCTCGATTATTTAGAAAAGTATTAAGAATTTTTCACTTTTGACCCCCCAAAGTGCCAACTAGATTCACTTTCTGATCGAACGAGGTACTGAAGTCAAAAATCAAAGTACTTCTACTGCCCTAAAACGTGATGACAGACACAAAAAAAAAAAAACATCATGGTAAAATCAATATATTACTCGCTCCGCTCAGAATCTAAAATAATAATATATGAAATTTAAAATCAATTAAATGGTTTTATTATAGAATTTAGGTTTTCATAATCAATAATATTTATCAATTTATATAGTTTTAAAAATTATGCAAGTAAGTGATTGATCGAGGTTCAGATAGTTTATATGTAACATTACCTACTAACATTACTTTTTACAGATAAATAATTGAAAATACTTGACATTTTAATCGAATGTTAATAGCATTTTCTATTTGATTTTTATCAATGATTATATGTTACCGATAAAATTTTTTTGCTAAATCAAAAAATTTTAAAATATAATACAAGGTCCCTCATAAGTTACTTTAATAACAAATTATATAACTGCCTAAATAAAAGATACATAGGCACATTTTTCATAAGCATTTAAAGTATTAATGTTGACAACATTTATTTAAATGTTAAATCACGAAAATATGCAAATAATTTTTCACTTTTGACCCCCCAAAGTACCAACTAGATTCACTTTCTGATCGAACGAGGTACTGAAGTCAAAAATTGAAGCACTTTTACTGCCCCAAAAATGTAATGACAGACACAAAAAAAACACACACATCATGGTAAAATCAATACATTCATCGCTCCGCTCAGAATCTTAAATAAAATCTCATTAAAAAATTATTAATCACGAAAAATCAGTACTATATATGAAAAAATATAAGTAATTTTTAATGTATTAGCTTAAATTTGGAACAGAAGTGATATGTCTAAACTCTAAAGCATATAAAATATATGATATAATATACTTTTCCAATTACATCCTATCATATATTATATACTATAGAAGTATAGAATATATAGATCATAGGTAATACTCTATGCTATAGATTACTAAATAATCATGCAATATAATTTCTTCTAAATTCTAATCTATTATATAGAACAAAGTATAGGTACAACATCACTTGTTTTAATCAGATATATGCAAATAGTTTTGGTATACAATTAGTAGGTACTTCTATGACAAATATAACATTAGTTGGTATTTTTATACACCAAAAACTCAAATATAATAATAATATAATATAAAGCGTATTTTTTAAATGTTACCTGAGTCTTATCGTTTTCTCTTTTACTTCATTGTCTATAATATGTTTGTTTGTATTAATTATTGTTGGGAATACAACTTTTTCTTTTTTCTTTTGGACGTTTTCATTTTTCTTCAAATCTAATATTTTACCATCAATTTGTATACTCCGCTTAAAAGAAAAACGTTACCCTCGATTGTAATATTAATATTTATCATTTAAAATTGAATATTCGTTTTTGAACATGATATAGTTTAAATGTATAATAGATACCAATTGCATCTATGATCTTTATGATTATTAATGAAGAACTATGTACCTTTGAATCCAAATAACTATAGGATGGTATTTGTTTTGATTTGCCTGTTAAGTATTGCTTATGATCAGAATATTTTTTCCAAATCTGGAAATATTTCTTTAATATGTTCTTTCTATAATAATTAACTGCTGTTATTACTTTTCTATTAGTTTCCATAATGTTTTCACTTCACGAAATAATGTCTTCATAATCGGAACATTAGGTATGTCTTGGTTAGGCAGTATAATACGTTTTTCTTATTGCGATTATACCTATAGGTAACTTAATTTATTTTTTAGTTCTAGAAATAATTAATTTGTTGATTATTGTCCGCAAATTTTATATGACGATATGTATTACTAAGTAACACTAATAACAAAAAAGTCGAAGTTTAGAAATTATCAGTTATCAGTAAGGTGAGCACTGACCATAATTATTTTGGAATTTATGAACATAAATTCAAAATGACTTCGTAGACGGATAATGAGAGCAATATTATTGAATGTGTTATTGGCGTTAAAGGATGATATTGAAATTCACAGTGCGATTATACATTAAACCTATAATAATATAATTATATGGATGTCCATCACAATATAAATTAAAAGATTGTTATTATTCTCTTGTTATCCAGTGCACCATAATTCATCAAAAGTGTAATAAATAGAAACAAAAGTGTTATAGCAAAATATCATATACATAGTCACCCGTAAATATAATAGTCAAAATGAATCATCAATAAAAAATGGTTTACGATATTTTATCCTGCTTCTATATAAAAATGAAAATTTTGGTGTCTCAAAGATTCTGATGGAAACAACAGGATAAAGAATTAAAAAATGTGACTGTGCCACTTATAAAGGAACGTATTTTAGCTTTTAGCCATTTTAGGTATATATATAGTGAGCTTTTTCATGACCTTCACGGCAATCTCTCAAGAGTGAAAATTCTGAAATTTTACAGGCCGCTATTAATAGTGAATTATTTTCTTCATAAATGTATGATACAATTATTTAGTTGTAATATCTATATTTATAAAAAATCAAGTAAACTATTTTAGCAACTTCAAAATAATGTCTTAATTACAGGCTAAAGCATACAGAAGGTCAGTAGGGTATAATATAGGATATATATATTATATTACCAGTACTACCCAGCTCACATTTTTTTTAAATTCTGAGTGATATGTATTATTATTTTTTGTGTACCTACTTTTTTATTGTAGAAAAAATACTTTGATTTCAACTTCGCATTATTTTTAGTATTAAGGTGAATCTACGTGGAATTTTGGGGATTCAAACTTAAAAATCCCCAGTACTTTTCAAACAAATTTGGAAAACCAGAATTTGTATAATACATAAATCAGTTTTTGAAAATATCGGTGTATTCTTTTTTGTTGTTTTAGGTGTCTAATTTAAAAAAAAAAACGAATAACCACGTAGATAATATACTTTAAGTGTTAATAATAGTAATTTCTATTAATTATAAAAATTTCAAAATATGTTGACCCTATTTGAGCTATGTTTATTGACTTTTCACAATTTCAATTTTTTTGATTTTTTATTGGTCAATTAGATAGGTAAGTTTAATTTTGTTGGACCAACTATTAAGTCAAATAAGTTTGGCAATTGAGTACAACTAATACAAGGCTTCTCATAAGTCATTTTAGCTATTTAAAAAATATTAAAGAAACATAGGACCATTTTTTCTTCTAATTTCTAATTTCTAACCTTATAGCCTCTATGGGTAATCCCATCTAGGGTCCGAACTCATTATCGCGGACCTATATATACACATATTATGTATATATTACACATAGTTAAAACACTAAAAAATGACTACGTTTCGTCAGAAATTTTAGTTTTTATGAAAATATTTTCATAAATTATCTGCAACGTTAATTATAGGGGAAAAAATGGGAAGGTTCTAATTTGATTAGCAGCACTTTGTAAGCGACAGGGCGACAGGGCATTCCGTAAATAATAAAACAATCAACAAGAATTTGAAAACATGGTGTTTTAGAACAAATCCCAAAAATCAGAATAACTGCATTTTTAAAGAAAAATGAGAGTGATATAGCATGCTTGGAGAATACAACCCGTAATATAATAACATCATATACAGCCATACAGGTAAATACCAAAGTCATCTAATAGAGACCTAGACCATAATATATTTTTAAGCTATAAGAATATTAAACTTTATACACATGTGACTGTGACTAAATATCTTTTCGTATATTTTATAAATTATTATATAAAGTTAAAAAAAAACTTATATTAAATATCATTTATTTTACTATTAAGTTATACGTAATATTGTTTCTATTTTTATTACGATCTCCTATGATCGTTTCTATGACTTCAGTTGGCGTGAGGAGTAGTTTCTTTGTTTCTCAAGATACAAGACAACAGTTTTTATTTAAAATTATTAAACAGCAACTGATTGAACCTACTTGTAAAATTCTATATGTAAAATTAAATTTAACGAATGACCTACGATATTTTACTTATATAATTTTATATTACGTATACCCATTTACATTAATTTGTTTAGGGAATTTTATAAAGCTTTGTAATATTATTAGTGGATTAAATCGAATTTTTTAAAGCATTTTCTTGTATTTTAGAACATATAAATCCACGCCCTAGTTAGTAGTGTGCTGGTAGGACTGGTAGGTTTCTGGATGTTATTATACATTATTACCATAGAATTTATCACGATTTTAGGACGAAATTGAAGTGACTAAGTAATCACTAAACACCTAGATCGCGTTAGTGTATGGTAGCGTCTTGTTCTGTGATTATTGTAAATCACGGACTACAACTTTAGAGTAATAGTTGTCCGTGTTGTAAATTGTACAACCGCTACATATCAATTTTTGATAATATAAATCATGACGTTACTTAAATAACAATAGATGATAAGCATTAAAACATATTTGGAGTTTTACATTTTCTGAGTTTCTGACTTTCCTAGTCTGCGTATGCCTAGTCAAGATGAAATAGCTACAGCGTTATTTTTGCTACGGTGCAATTTGCCTTTCACTTTTTTTTATTCTTGTTCAAACTTTTTCTTAAAATATAATAGTAAACTGCTATTTTATACATTGCTAATTTTTTCTATTACTTTAAGTTTATAAAAAATTATTGCAATGGATAGTAATGATGTTATTGAAGAAGATCAGCTTGAACCTTCTCTACAAAACGTAATCAGCCAGAGTAGTTTAAAATGGATTTTTGTTGGTGGAAAAGGAGGCGTTGGTAAAACTACTTGCAGGTAAACATTGCATAATAAGGTGCATCATTCATTTTGCTTATTGTACTTATCTATTAGTGCTTATACCAAAAAACTGCCAATCAATTTTTATATGATAATTTCAGTTGTAGTTTGGCTATTCAATTAGCCAAAGTTCGTGAATCAGTACTTCTATTATCAACTGATCCAGCACACAACATATCTGATGCTTTTGGACAACGATTTACTAAAGCACCTACTAAAGTCGAAGGTTTCAATAATTTATTTGCTATGGTAAGCATTTTAGAATGTAGGATTCATACCCTAAAAGCCTAAAAAATATCTAAATATATTATATATATCTGAATAATAACTGAAAATGTATAATTTAAATTTGTTGCTTTATTAGGAAGTAGACCCTGATGTTAACAGTGAAAATGAAAATTTACTTGGAAGTGAAGATGAATCTGATACAATGCGATTAGGTAAAAGTATTATACAAGACATTATTGGAGCATTTCCAGGTATTGATGAGTCGATGAGTTATGCTCAAGTGATGAAGTAAGGGTATACAAACATTTAATATTACACCATCCAATATAATCATTTTAAACATAAATAAACCATTTTATCTCACTTTTAATAATTATGTTTGAGCTATATAATGTGTTATTGCTATAATGTAAATATTTAATCAACACATTAAATAAAATACATATTAGAGGTTTATAAGCTTTATATCACTGAAAACTAAATATCTGAATAGGAAATAATGTTTTAGATGTGTACATGAAAACTTCACATAAAATATTAACTTAAAGTTATTTTTCTCATAATTTTTTAAAATATCACAATATATTCTATAAGAACTATACATTTTTTAAATATGCATTATATAATTTTCATTATTCACAAATCACTAACACAATTTTTTTACTTACTTATCATTAAGTTAACATGGGTAAATATGTAAATATATACTCATTAACTGTGGTGTAAGTAAAAAATGTATTATACTAAATTTTACACAATTTTATTTTTAAAAATTGATTATAATCAGAATAGGTTTTTTAAATACTATATTTGTTGCTTACAAATTAAAAATATCTTGTTTTTAAATTGTATTGCATTTTTGTGCCTTATACTGGTGGATTATTATCAAGACATTACCATTATATTTATGTGATTTTAGGTTGGTTAAGAGCATGAACTTTTCAGTAGTTGTATTTGACACTGCTCCTACTGGACATACTTTGAGACTACTGACATTCCCTTTAATGATGGAAAAAGCTATAGGAAAAATATTGGAATTGAAAAATAGAATAGGTCCTTACCTAAATCAAATGAGTATGCTTTTTGGAGCTGGTATTAATGTAGATGATATTTCACAAAAACTTGAAGAAATGTTGGCTACCATTAAGACAGTTAATCAGCAATTCAGAAATCCAGTAAGTAAACAAAATATTTTTTAAATGATTAAATCGAATTTGAAACTATTTTATTTTAGGATCAAACCACATTTATTTGTGTGTGTATTGCTGAATTTTTGTCATTGTATGAAACAGAAAGGCTTATCCAAGAATTAACCAAAAATGAAATTGACACCCATAATATTATTGTTAATCAATTGTACATTAACAATGGAGATTCTGATCCCAGTTGTAAAAAGTGTTCTTCCAGGCGAGCTTTACAACGCATCTATCTAGAACAGGTTAGTTGATTATATAATTATTTTGGTATGTTTATTAATTGTCATTTTACTATCTTCTGTTTTAGATAAATGATTTGTATCTTGATTTCCATGTCACAAAGCTTCCATTGTTAGAAAAAGAAGTACGTGGTGTTACTGATATATCAGAGTTTTCTAAATATTTATTGGACCCAAATTATGCTTTTAACAAAAACAAATAGAAAATAATTTTCTATTTTTTTTTTTTTTTTGTTTAGCTTAAATAATATTTGTTCATAATATTGTAATATGTACATCCAAAAACAAATGCTTTTATTTGTTACTGTTATATCAATATTTTAGTTTGAATATTTTAACTTTATTTCAAGTTAACTTGTAATTAAAAGATAATAAATAATTACAAATCATTCTAATTAATTCAATTGATTATTAATCAATGTATAATAACACATTGTTAAATTCAAACTATTTGCAATAAAAGTACACTTATTACCTATTACATTATATCTTATAGTTTATATATTCCTACCCAATTATAATTGTATTATTGATTATGGTTATAGAAAACAATTTTACTACAAATTCTTTAATAATTCGGTTCTTTAAATATTATTTGTTAATTATGTCTAACAATCATATCTAATTAAATGCATTTTAATTTATGTACATTATTTTGATCCCTCGCTCATAATAAACGATTAATTTATTGGTATAATGAAAATGTTTATTCACAATATTATAAATGTATGACTCGCATAAAGTATTTAAAATATTATCTTTTTTTTTTTATGAATTAAAAATATATCTTTAATTATCATGTTTAATGAAACTATGGAGGTGTTTATAATTAAATACTTTGTATGCAAATTTTGAAATGCATTATTTAGAATTAGATATTAAGATATTGACTATACTTCTCTTGAATAATAATATTTTTTCAACACATATTTTGTGCAGATAAGTACATTAACTTTAGTGATGTAGTTTATTTTTTGAATAATTTAACCTTTAATAGGAATGACTATATAGTAAAAATGCGTATATTTTTTATTGTGTTAGTTTTTTAAGTTAAAGTACTATTGTTTAGACTCAGGTAATTCATTTATGATTTATACCAGATATAAATCATGAGATTTGTGAGCATTAAAATGGGTAAATATTACAGAGAAAGAAATTGCATCATATTCATTGTGTATTAGTTTTGAGTGAACTATATACATATGTGTTTATCGGTATGTGAAGTTATGAAGTGAGTTATGAGTATGATAAAATGTACAAGCAATTTACAATTTTAAATTACTCATCAACTGGATTTGTATACATTTTGCATATTTTTTGGTTAGTCCAAAAGATAGCTAAGTGAGATAGAAATCCATTTGACATACAGGAAATTAAAAATGCACTTCTTTTATTTTGCATACTTGGGAATTTTTATTAATAAATTTATATTTTAATACTTTATAGGTCGTATTATTGCAAATATAAAATAAATTTTTTTACTTTTTTAGAAATCGTTAGAAAAAAAATTAAACATTTTTTCATATTATCAGTCCTATTTTTTTGTGCCAACAAAAATTGCTAATATTTTATTACCTTCATTGACTATCGTCCAGAAAAAAACTATAGAAATATATATGCTGTAACAGAAACACTTGACCAAAAAATAAAATTACGCTAATTCAACATTTGACAAAAATAGTAAATAATTTAAGAAATATACTTGTCAGCAAATTTTCAAAAATCATAATCTTAAAATAGTTATTACGTTCTAAATTAATTATTTAACCAAAATCGTATTGAATTTTAAAGTAATTCTAAAAAATAAACTCTTTACCATCAAAATTATTTTTATAATCAGATTCACAAATAGACTATTTTGAATACATTCAATTTTTTTTTTTTTCAGTACTAAAAAATAATAATAAAAATGATTATACCTGTAGTGCTAGGATCACATAATAAAAAATAAATAAAAATATTAATTTGAACAAGTCAGTTCTATTTGTTACACAGTTTAAGTACATATTTTAACTTTGAATAAATCTTTTTTTACTTTCATATATTTCTGTACTTATGTATTAAATAATTATAATAAATATAAATATATACATTTTAAAGCATATTTGTGTTATAAATGCATATTTTATGTTTTTTTTTGAAATCAAATGCATATTTCAACATTAAATTTTAAAGCGCATATTTTCGATCATATACATATGTATATATATATATATATATATATATATATCATATAATATGTATATATGACATTTTCAATTTATACTTGCATATTTTTTAGAACATATTTCATCGTTTTTAAGGCATAAAAATCCATTCTCTATTCATAACTTACTTTAAAATTAATATATAATAAAAGTTTTATCATGTTATTGTCAATAGTAAGTAACAGAAATAATAATGATAGCTGATTGGTGAATTTAATTTACTATAGGTACCAAAAAAAAAAAAATGTATAGAACCAAGAAGCACACTGACATTAACATAGACGAGAGCATGGTCATAAAACAAATATTATTTTAATTTATTTTCAACACCATTTCCATTATGTCTATGGACGAGAGTCCGCAGGGAAAATCTGCAATTTGCTATTGGCCAAACAGCACTGCCTGCCTAGTGCCCACCTGGTACCAAATCTAACTATAAATAATAGTCCATAATCTAAACAATAACACTATATTCGAGAGATAAATTTACTATTTTATTATTTTAAACTGTTTTTTTTTTCATATCTAATATGATTTTATATCATTCATTTCTGTCACATATTTATTAATTGTACCATTATGTACAGAATAATTGCAAGAATTGCAAAATTCATAAAAAAAAATTTATTTATTCCATATAATATAATAATCTATGTTAATGATCAATGGAGTCCAAATGTCCAACGAACAAATACAAAGTAAATAAAAATCTGTACCAGGCACCAGCCCCTCGATTGTTCAATGGACTTTTTAAGTTAATGTTCATGACGTTCGTGTTACCAGTGTTGCGAACCAATAGCAATAAAATAATAATAATATGTAATTTCATTCTTTGTCCCGATGGCTGATAATATTTAAAATATTTGGCGGGGTATAGCAAAATACTTTTTTTTTATCACCGTAGATAACGTGTTGATAAATTCAGTGATAAAAGATAATTATTGTGCACAGACTTCTTGATTCTTCACAGACCACAGTTAGACTGTCAGACGTCAATAGTTAAAGGCTATGGTGAGAATAAATTGAAAGAGCTATATTGTCTGATATTGATTACTGTCAACTGATTTAGTTTCAATGAAAAATCTATTTTAAAAACTATGTCATTAATTGCCCAAGTACTTACGAAATTTCGCAAGACACGGACAACTGTTTTTAATTTTTACCATTAAGTTAAAATATCTAGAAATGTTTAATAAATTGCAATCTACATCATTTTTGTTGTTCTGTTCTAACTTTAAAATGTTAAAATGTAATGCTTCGTCGTTGGATGGGAAAATGATGAACAAAGTTATGGGTCTTAGTCGGAAAGCCAAGTAAGTAGGATTAAAAAAAGTGTTCATTATAAGTTTGATAACTGATTTTAATATTATAATTCAGAAAGGTTTGGTATAAGCCAAATGTTGGGGCAAACCCTACATTTGAAGAGCTCATGAAACAAACGACAAAAAACAATGCTGGACGTCAAACAAGCAAGCGTATAGCCGTTCTTAATAAGTTATTAATGAAAAATATAACTGATTTAATGGCAACAGGTGAAAACTCTGATAAACTCATTGGATATGGTCTAGAAATTTCAAAGGTATAAAATCATTACTTTGTTTATTTTTTAGTATTCAAGGTAATTTATTTAACTGCTTTACTCATGTTTCTGTTAACTTTTATGATTTTAAAAATGATGATTTTATTTAATGTTAAAATTTCTATAAAAAATAATCTAATTTATTACTTTAATATTGTTATACAACCTAAGTGTTGAGATATAATAATTTCAAAATCTCAATAAAAAACAAAAAGTTGTTACTATATTTTATCATATTAATTTTTTGAAATTTCAAACCGCACATTTAATTTCATATTCAGAAACAGATATTTAGTCTGACAATAGAGTTTATTTATGCATGAAATGTTCGATATTGTTCTAATACCGTTAAATAATGTAAAAAAAGTAAAACCTACAAAATAGTTATTAAATAAATTTGCTTGTAACAATTCACTAATATAATTACTTAAGTCCACATCGTAAATTTATGTATAAATGTTTTTAAATTGTATTTCGTTGATTGACTGAGAAAATGAGCATAGCGTGTTAAATGCCTTAGATTAAAATGTTTTGTGTTTTTACTATAGGTTTGTATTGCCGGGGATTACAGATCTGTCAAAGTATTTTGGTTGGCTGGAAAATCTGAAGACGATTCTCTGTTAGATGAATTATTGCAAAGTATAAGCGGTCCACTGAGACATGAATTATCTATATTAAGAATAATGGGTGAAATTCCAAGAATACAGTTTATTAAAGGTAAATGTTAAAAATAAAGTTAATTCTAATCTATGATGCTACTTTATCAGCTACATAGTGGACTAGTAATAGAAATTATTCTCAATAATAACTAATAATTTTGGTATTTCAGATAAAACTTATGCCAATATTGCAGCAGTTGATCGATTATTAAGTAAAGCAGATTTTGGTGAAGATTTTGTACCTACTTACGATGTTTTATTAAACAATCACCCTACAATTTATACTAATATTGATCCAGAAATCAAAGTAATTAAATATTTAATACTTCTTCTAATAACTACTAATAGTATTATAAATAATTTATGTATAGTATGCTTTTAATTAATTTCAGGAAAAAATCAAAAAATTAGAGGACAAAGAAAATCTAAAAGAAGAAAGTAACGATGAAGTAATAATTCCAAAAATGAAAATGGATGTAATGGGTCTTGATCATAAAGCAATAATGGACAGAGTAAAATATTTATTTTAACATATTATATAGGTTGATTAGAAAAATAATAATGTGGCCTACATAAGGTTAGTGTCTTTAAGTCCTGTTGCTGGTTCAAACTTAGTACCAGCCGCTTTTTCATACAAAAGGCAATGAAAACCGCAACAATTATTTTTTTCTAAGAACACATCACTACAAGAGTTAATTATTTAGAAGAATAACTGTTGTGAAATTAATCTAATGGTTAAAAAAAATGTCGATAGAATTAAATCACATTATCATATAAAAATCCATTAGAGGATTTATTTGATATTATATATTAAAAAATATTGTTATTTTTCTGATTATATTACTTTCTTTTTAGTTGAACATGGCCATCTTAAAGTCAAAAGCTGTTCATCGACAACCTGCTATGCATAATCCTACGAAAAATACAATAACAGAACATACTGAAGAAAATCAATATTTATCATTTACTGATTTTGTGAAAAAAAGAAAAATTCAAGAAGTCAAAGCTTTAGGTAGAAGGAGGAGTAGGTCGATTGAGAAAGAAATGTATGATAAAGATATATCATTGAATTATGAAGAAGAAGAAGAAGACGACGATAAAATTCATGAATATCCATTTAAAATTTAAATCAATATACCTAAATTGTTTTAGTATTTCTTGTATTTGTTCAATGTATTAATGCCGTTTTTATTTAGTTTTCTATAAATTATTTTATTTATACTTAAGAAATTGTTTAAGTAACAAAAAATAAGATGTATATTTGAAGATAAAAGTAAAATATTATATTGATGACGACTTTTTCCATGCATGGTTAGTGACGTTAGTGTCATATATTAGATATCTTTATTCATGATAATTTAATTAATTTTTGAAAACTAGTAATATTTCGACACATTTGTTTCTAGAACATAGTGTGGGGAATGATGGTACACAAATCCCCATTACGTGATTCAAATGTCCCTTTCCTGTCATAGGTAGATGTTCTGATATCGTGAACTGTGAATTGGTTAAAAAAGAACATAGGTCCACAATGTACAAACTACATTTATATTCAAAACATTTTTGCCCAGATCAAGTTTTAGGCATTTGTATGGTTTAAACGCATAAATATAATCTATGTGGTGTACTTGTGTGTCTCAGTGTCTCATCGACATTTGAAATTATTATTTACGGACCTAAATAATTAGCTTATTCATCAACTCAAACTATGATAATAGTTAAGCTCAAACATAAATTATAGTTATATCTTAGCAAAGTTATGTTTTCTGCCTACATTAAAAGTGTGTTCCTTTTGCACTTGTTAATTTAATTCAAAATACACTTATTATTGTATTTCAAGACCAATGCACAAAACAATTAAAATATATAACATGTGTGGATATTTTATCATATAATTTTGTTGTATTTATTTTTCATGAAAAACATACAAAATAAGTTAAAAGTAAAAAACATAACTTTAAATATATATACATATTATATGTCACGTCTTAAATAATACATTTTTATTTGTAGTAAATTATAAAAAAAAATAGGTGCTTGTACACTTATTCAGTAATTATTTTATACATTAAGCTATAAATCACTATTCATAAGTACTTGATAATTATGACGTTGATGAACATTAGGAACAATATCAACCAACCACTCTTTGTCAATAACAGTTATATATTTCATATACGGTTGACTAGTCTCAATAATTTCTGTATATAGAACACAATGAGGATATGAATGAAACAGTGTTGAAGTCGGATGGATTTTGCACTCTTTCTTAGCATTAACTGTAACATACTTTTTTTCCTGATTTATATATGCCAAATTTTCAAAAAATCCCGTCAATAAACATTTTCTAATAGGATCAAAATTATCCCCGCATGATTGGCCAATCGGTAAATGTAAGTACCTACAGATATCAAGCAATTGTTCTCGAGCACGATCTGCGTATTCTAAATTACGAACATTGAGAAAATTGTCATCACACCAACTGGACTTGGAATCTTTTCTTATTTTTCTATACGAACGGAATGTTTTTAACAACATGATATGGTCACTGACGGATGACTTGAATTTTGTATGAGCATCCTCGGCTTGCTTCTTTTTTTTCTCTGAAAGACTAGACACAAATATTGAATCAGTAGATAATATAGATACAATATTTACAATATCTTCCATACAACCATAGTTCACTGATGATAATATTATTTTTGAGTACCTTGGGTCAAGAGGAAATTTAGTCATTTTATGACCTAATTCAGTTAAAATACTATTTTTTGTGGCACCTAAATTTCCTAACATTTTGTAAGCTTGATCAATTGCTTCTGTTGATGGCTTATTAATAAAATCAAATTTGTAAGGATCCATGTTCATGGCCAATACTTGTAATACTACATTACCCAAATTACACCTTAAGATTTCTGGCACAGGGTCTTTGGTCATTTCATCATATTGCTTTTTTGAATAAATTCTGTAACAATATCCATCAGATTCACGACCTGCACGACCAGCTCTTTGTTCAGCTTGGGCTTGAGAGATATTTTCTACTTTGAGTGCATCCATTGAAGTTTCTGGATGAAAACATCGAACTTTAACTTTGCCACAATCAATCACATATTTGATACCAGTCAAAGTTACTGATGTTTCTGCAATATTTGTACTCAATATAATTTTCCTAGCAAATTCATTAGGTTCCAATGACATAAATACTTTGAGCTGCTCATTGGTAGGCAATGAAGCATATAATGTTCGTACTTTTATAACAGGATAATTTCTTAGGGAAGGATCTTGGTTAATGTGCTCAATAGCAAGAGCCATATTTTCTATTTCTTCTTGACCAGTTAGAAAAACTAAAAAGTCATGCCGTTCAGGTGCCTCTTTATGTAATTGAAATATTGTAACAAAAGTATCATGGAAATAATCTTCTACATTTTTCTTAGCATGGAATATTTTGATGTCATGAAGCCTACCTTGTAAGTAAACAATCTGCGCATTGCCAAAATAATCTGCAAACAAATCAGCATTCATTGTTGCTGACATGACAATTACTTTAAGAGGGTTAGAACTATTTTTACGACTGCGTTGAACTTTTTTTACAATTCCAAAAAGTAAATCCGTATTGACTGTACGTTCATGAGCTTCATCTAAAATAACACATCCGTATGCCGATAAGCTCTTTTCTAATATAGCGGTTCGTAATAACATACCATCAGTCATAAACTTTATTTTAGTAAAGTGATTAGTCTTGTCAATAAACCTGACTCTGTAACCAACCAGGTCTCCGATTTCGGTGTTTACTTCATATGATACGCGTTCAGCTAATGATATCGCTGCTACACGTCTTGGTTGTGTAACAACTACATCTTCATCCGGACGTAATATATTTTCGTAAACAATTTGAGGAATTTGCGTTGTCTTGCCACTTCCTGTTTCTCCAATTATAATTAAAGTTTCATTTTTATTAATTAAACTACAGAGTTTATCTTTTTGAAGAGTAACAGGCAAAGATTTTCGTTCATCGTCAAAATACTTGACTAAATCCATTTTACTTAAGTCATTCATTATTTATGTTCTGTGGCCTAGAATTTAAATATTTTACATCATTAATAAATAATTCTAAAATGTTAATAAATACCTTAAAATAGTAGATGCAAAGAACCTATTAATTGCAGTAATTGTACTTATTATTATATTATTATATATATTATCATATTTTATGGGAAATTGTAAAATTATTTTCAAGCCGTTCAAATTAAATATATTTTTAGTACTTTTATGTAATGAATTATAAATAACAATTAAAATAGATACATTAAATATGATTCTTGAACTGAAAAGGGACAAGTTCAATTTTGAAAGGTTTTTAAATGTAATATTTTTATGATTCACTTTTGTTTTTATTTAATTTTTGATATAAGTGATTTAATGTATCTGATTTCTATTCATAAAGTTTGTGTAAAAACTATCTTTAATTTCATGTCTACAAATAATAAATTGTAATTCATGTGTGAATGATCTAAACATTCTAAACAATGCATTCGTTCTTTTAATGAACGCGAAAGCATTGCCTTGGATAAATTATAAACTTGAAAGGTGAACTAGTTCAGATTATAAGTGAACTTTCTAAACACTGCTCAGTAATAAGAAGATCTTCGGTAAAAATAGTCTGTATTCGATGAATTTAATTTAAAAAACAAAATATAGGTACCTACTTTACAATATAGTATGAATTCTGAACCGAGAAGAGTCAAAATCTAAAATTAATGTCAATACAATATGCACATTACTGAATTTAATGTATTGATATAACGAACCACTTAAAATCTAAAAAATTTAAAACTTGGATGTTAAATCACAATATTTTTATTTTAGTCTCGCGTCATAAACAAAATAAGTTGTATAGTTTACATTGTTGCATTACTTGCATTAGATACCAGAGGTAGCCATATTCGAATAAAATTCACGTGCTTTAAATTATCAAAACGGTAATGATCATTGATAACAGATTGTCATCCAACCAGATAATCTGATAATATTTATTCATGTTTGGCGATAATGTGATAAATGTAAAATGACAATAATATGATCCACATTCCAAAATTCGTCATTCATGATTCGTGCCCAAAAATTAAATTAATTAAAAATTATGTTATTATAAATGACTAACATAAAAATAAAAAATATTCCAATATTAAATTCATAGGTTCACCATAGATAAAGTAACTGCTTCCTGTAGTAAACTAAAAGTAAACTCTTTTCTGTTGATGTAAATGTTTTTTTTGTAACTTACCTATTACTAATATACAGTTTTTCTGTTGAATATAAACTATCATTAAGAATTGTTGGCAGTTAAAATAAATGTATGTTGTATTTTCATTAACAATTATTTAATTTTAGCAACTTTTTCACTTTGTAATTAAATAAATGTATAGGAAAATGAGCACAACAAGATTAGAAATAGATATCAGAAGACTCTTGTCAGTTTGTGAAGAAATGGCTCAAAACAATTCATCTGACGATTGGCGGTTAAGCAAGGTAGACAAAAATTTATTTAGATTACTATAACATTGGGTTTTAAATTGTGTTTTATGTTAAATGTATGCAATTGGGTGTAATGTATGTTTAATAGTTAATAATTACCATTTTATTAAATTTAACAAGATTTGTGGTTACCACTTATCAGTCTAAAAATAATTTGTACATTTTTTGTATTTTATTATTACTAATAAATTTGTGTTCCAGTTTATAGAAGCTGTCGGTGAAATGATTGCAGAATTAATTAAAAATAGGTAAAAAAAATTTGAATTGGAAATTTTATTAAATAGGTTATAGCTTAATATATAATATATTTATAATATAGTTAAACAGAGTATAATAGTAAGACTTGACAAATTAAATAACGGGATCTATTTAATAGTTTTTAATTTGTTATTCAATGGATCCTGCACTACACACATTATTTAAATTTTTTAACGCTGACAATAAAAAGATAAAACTTTAATTTAATTTTTTTTAAAATTTAAATTAGCCAATTTTAAAAGCTATTTTTTAGAAGAATTGCTTACTATAAAAACATTTATTTAAGTCATGAAGTTAATTTTTATGATTTTATAAAATTTCTAAATTTTTTGAAAGAAGATTCATTAACTTGAAAAGTAATAACATTAAAAAAATTTAGATTTTAAGAAGTACTTATTCAAAAATTCTCTTAACATATTTTCTCTTAAAAAGTGCATGCTTTTTGAATTTGAAGAGTTTTTTACAACTGGATCAACATTACTTAACAAAAATAATGAGACATAAATAAATTTTGATTTAAATAAATATTTTTACTATAATTTTTTTTCTAAAAATCATATTTAAAATTGTTTATTTTCAGTATTAAAAAAAAAGTTGTATAACACATGTAGTGCAAGAGACAATAAATTATATTATATAAAACAAAAATTAAAAATTATTTATTGGAACAAAAGTTATTTCATTTTTCAGGTTTTTCTAACTCACCATCTTCATATCATACTTAACATTTTAAAATTATGTTTTTTATTATATATAGTGATCCAGACAAAGATACAATTAATCAGTATACAAAACGAATGGAATTTCTTAAAGGATTTTTGAACACCAAAGAAATTGTAATGCATCATTCTATATTTTAACTATATTAAGAATATAAAATAAATAGTGTATGGTTATATATAATTATATTATAGGAAAATCCAGAGAAGAAATTAGTTGCTTTGGAAATGTTAGAACCTGTGCAGGTGTCTGATAGCCGTTCAAAAGATATTAAACAAAAGTATAAAGTTACATATATAAATCAATTGAGAGATGAACTACTTGGAAGTAAATACATTTATTATTTTTATGTAAACAATAAATTATGTATACAATTTAATTGTGTTTAGATGATACAAATGAATTCAGATCATCTAGGCAACCAGATGTAGATAGTAGTGATAATTTGGATGAATTATTGCGACATCATCAAAATAAACAGGAATCTATTGCTGAAGAATTAATGGCAATTACTCGAGGTTTACGAGAACATTCCGAACTTGCTGGAAAAATAATTAAAAAAGACATTGAAGTAATAATATATAATTTATGGCAAAATGTTTAGTTTATGTTTATCTTCTTTAATTATTTTACATAAGATTTTAGAAAAATCATCAAAAGGTATGGATACTAATTTTGAAAATTTAAAAAGAGAAGAACAAAGATTAACAGAGTTTGTAAGAAAAAGCACTTGGAGGTGTTGGATATGGGTTTTAGCTGTTGCTATGGTTGCAATTTTTATAAGTATGTACTTAATTATTTTAAATAGTAAGTAATAACTAATTAAATTAAAATTTAATTAATTGCCACTAACATTTTGTTTTCAGAAATGATTTTATTCATCAAAGTGACAAAGAAAAGTTAATGAATTTGAATTACCTTTGCGTCTAAATATGTTTATGTGATTTACACAACATTTTTATTGGGTATATTTCCCCTTTAATTTATTATTGTTAAAACAAAATACTTATTGAATATAATATTGTGATATCATTGTTAATAAATGTATTTGTTTCTTCTGAAATTTTGGTCATTCCAAACTCTCAAGTAGATAGGAATTCAAACGCCACATGCTTACATGAATTTAAAAAATATCCTATTTGATCCAAGATATTTTTAAAATTATATCACATCAAAAAAATGCAAACTTGAAGAAAAATTTTAACGCTTATAGTTATTAATTTTGAATAAAAAAAATTTCCTAACCATTCTTATAGAAAGAATAATTATTTGACTAATTTTTTTGGGGGAAGTGTATTCCTATTCCTGGACATTTTTGACTTTTTGATGTTCTAAAGCACTAAAGCAGCCAATTTACAACCAAAAAAAGCTCTCAAAATTGAAAATTGAAGTATTTTTAACATTCTTAAAGGTTAGGACAGGGCAGGTATAAAAAAACATTTTAGGTACCAGGTACTTATTATAAAATCATATTGTATTTGCACAGAAGCGATGGAGATGTATAGGGTTAATGTAGTTCCTAGATTGTAAATAAAGTCATCTTAATCTAAGCCCATATACATTTTATTACAATTTATTATTGATAGTTGTAGGTACTAAATACTAATGGTAGATTAATTTATAAATATGTTAAATGAAAATGACATTACATTCTAACTATTATTGATGAAAATATAAAATTATAACACCATTCATAGGAAATCCATAAAAAGTGTAACTTTATAGTTTACGTAATACGTATTTATACCTGAATATCGTCCATTATCCATAGACCATAACTGCACATGATATATGTATAGGCGACCGAGTTTTGTGAAAGGATATTGGTCTCGTCTATCGCTGATTTTTCCAACTATAGGTCTCTTCAGGTCAACCTTCCAAAGTAATAATCTAATAGGAGTCGCCTAGTCTAGGGACATATTTTACCGGAAATCAATCGTATTTTGTACCTAGATAATGCATAACAAGTGGTTGCGTAATTTTTTGCAATTGTTCAATAATTAATACCCAACTGGCAGCAGTATTTTAAAAATGGTGGAAAGCAGAGGTACTATAAGTACTCAAAAACCTGAAAATATTCTGGGCTCAACTATATTACTACATTACTATACAATATACCTACCTATATAGTATATAATATATATAAATGTATCCCTAGTGTCATCTGGGACGAGTTATTTTTGTCCAAGAAATATAATTGTACGTGTGGCCACGTAGTGAGTTGAAATTTTCAATTAATCCTATTGATTATATAGATACGAGAGAATGGTGTTTACTGTTTAAGCTAGCTTATAATTATATCCACGTAATTACCGTATATAATATGTGCATGCCATTATTTATATGCCGCAATAACACAATACTATTTTATAGCCTATAATATAGTTACGCGGGTACGATATCGCTATATGGATGGACTACCCGTAGATGTTCATAACTCATAAGTCATAAGTATATACCAATATTCACAAGTCACAAACAAAATTTATACAATAATCCATGATTCATGATTCACGATTCACATAATCATGTTATATTGATTTTAAAGCTTATAATGTTAAATATATATATATATAGGTATTAGGTACTAGGTAAATACTACCATTGATTATAAATTCATAAATAATATTATAACTTTAGCATTATACATTAATTACCCATCTATAATATTTATTAATAGTGTCAATGGTATTACTGGTATAGTGGTACCCAGATGAACCGTTTCAAGGAAGTGGAAAAAATAGGTAACATTTTAAAAGTCAAATGTTTAAATACGTAGAAGGTAGAACAGATACCTAGGGCATAGTTATTTAGTTGAACTATAGTTGTTATTGTGACTTAGTGAGTATTTAACTAATAATATTAATTATAAATATATACCTACCTACACTTAGTCTACACTATAACTGAATAATATAGCTATATAGGTATATATTAATATCATTGATTATAAATACTATAAATAGTATATAATAGTATTTATAATCAATGTTAATATTATTGTACGTGAAAACCGATTTTTGTATGAAAAAAAAGTTCTATCATACCTAGTCATAATGCCACGATAACTAAGTGTATTTTATGATAATATTGTGGCTATTGCCTATTACAGTGATTTATTTATAGTAATACCTAGCTTAATAAGTACACCATAGTTCAGTAGGTCGAATGATTTTTTGTCGAAAATATTGCATTTTAAAACATTATATTGTGTGTACCTTTAAAATATAATGGAAGTAAAGTACCTAACCCTTAAATAATGTTCTTCAATTATAAATTTATGAAAAAATAACTAAATTAACTAAACATTTTAATTTCAAAAAATGAGTCTATTGACCAAATAATATTATTATGATAAAATAGTAGATACAATAAAAAATTAATTAGATTTTAACATGAACCTATAAAATGTTCATATAAAATATTTTTTGAAATTAAAATGTTTCTAATATAAACTAGATCACAATTTACTCAACGAAAATATTGATATTTAAAAAAATTGTAAAAAATCAGCCATTTGACTTAAATAAGTGTTTTTACCATACACATTATTGATTTTCAGAATCAGATTTACAAATTGGCTACCTATATTGAATTAAATATTTCGAAAAAAAAAATGTTTTTAATTTACACCCTGTATTGAAATAGTGTACGAAATATGAGCAGCACGTTAACTATTTATAACTTATATCGGAAACTTAATACAATAATTAAATGAAGTGGCTCTACAATATTATTGCAAGGGATTTTTGAAGCACAGTGGGTTGAAAATCTCCGTCCAAGTTGATCGCAAAACAACAAATTCAATTTTCGTTTTATTTAAATGTTAGACATTCCCTGTAAACTATTGTGCCTATGCTAATCCGATAATATAAACTATAAACAGTATGCCCAGTATGGGCGTACTTAAAATGAAAACATCGAAATTCCAGAAAAAATATTCTACTTATTGATAGGTATATTAAATAAAAAATGTATGCTGCCATTCAAAAAAGTGACTTAAGACTAATATACTTGTGTAATTCGTGTGTGTCATCATGTCACGTCGATCAAATCGTATTTATTTATTTTACATCACTTTTTGGTATCATGTAACAATTAATTTGTAATCAAGTATTATACGTCTAAATCAAGAATTTACAATACGGCTCATCTTTTAAACCATATTGGTTTCTAGTGATAATTTATTATAGTTACACATAATCGCTTGACAAGACACATTATATCTTTAAAAGATTAAATCGATTAAAAAGCTTTAAAAAAAATAATTACAATAAAAAAAAAGCGGGTAAGTGGGTATCGCTCTGCTATACATTAGGGGGTGTGGTGGACCTCTGACTAGGGTAGTTTAAATTTGAATGCAATGATATGATAGGTATCATTGTATACGAAAAAAGATTCTGAACGGAGATGGTTTATCTGTCTAGGGTATATTATAGATTATTAAAAATTTTCAAATCTTAGATTTAAAAAGACAATTTTTTATGAATTTCTAGCTTAAAATAATTTGCGAATTTTCGTGATTTTTACGTATGTTGTCAAAATTAAAATTAAATGCTTGTAAAAAAAATTTTGACTATATATTTCTTTTATTTTGCAACTGCTATTGTAAAAATATTATAGGAGCTTTGTATTAAATTTTCAAATCTTAGAATTAAAAAGAAAAACTTTTATGAATTTCTAGCTTAAAATAATTTGCGAATTTTCCCGATTTTTACGTATGTTGTCAAAATTTAAATTTAAATGCTTATAAAAAAAATGTGTGACTATATATTATTTTTATTTTTCAAATGCTATTGTAAAAATATTTTAGGAGCCTTGTATTAAATTTTCAAATCTTAGGTATATAAGAAAATTTTTTTATGAATTTCTAGGATAAAATAATTTACGAATTTTTGTGATTTTTACGTATGTTGTCAAAATTAAAATTTGAATACATGTAAAAAAAAATTGTGGCTATATATTTCTTTTATTTTTCAACTGCTATTGCAAAACTATATTATGAGCCTTGTATTAAATTCTCAAATCTTAGAATTAAAAAGAAAAACTTTTATGAATTTCGATCTAAGATAATTTGAAAATTGCCGTAATTTTTACGTATTAAGTCAATATTTGAACTTAAAATACTAATAAAAATAAATTGTGCCTATGTATTCTTATAATTTTTTAATCACTATAATAATAACTTATGAGGAACTTTGTATTAAATTTTCAAGTATTTTGATAGGGCCAAAAAAATTTATCGACACTTCAAAAGAAAATTTTCAGAAAAATTGAAAATTACAGTTGTCTATAAACATCTCGAAAAAAGTCAAAATATTTTGAAAATTGAATCATGTAAATAAAACGTTAATCTAAATAACTGATAAAATTTTCAAGTATCTACGACTTATACTTTTTGAATAATAACTAATATTTGAAATCGTTTCAGGATAAATCGTAATCGTTACGCTATTTCGTAAAAATTTAAAATTCAAACGCACTTAAAATTTTTCCTATAATAATGCTTCGAGTTTTCTCTATAGCTACTTGAAGGAAAACTTATGGAAAACTTAGTGTTGTATTTTTAATCCTTAGTTATAAACGCAAAAAATTTTATGATTTTTCAAGCTTATAAAAAGAATTGTGACTTACGATTTTAAATTTTTTTTAGCTACAATAAGAACAACTCATAAGGAACCTTGTATTCAATTTTCGTTTTTTTGGTCGTCCAACATTTTTTTACCGGCACTTCAAAAAAAAATTCTCAAAAAAATTGAAAATTTCAGTGGCCTATAAATAACTCAAAAAAAGTCAAAAATTTGTGAAACTTAAACTGTATATAGATAACACTAACATAAACATTTGGTGAAAATTCAAGTTCAAGTATTTACAGTGAGTAGTTTTTGAATTACAACCATATAAAAAAATCGACTTGGTCGAAAACTGGTTTTGCGTAAAAATTCCCGTTTTTCTGTAATTTTGTTTTTGTTTTTCTCGATGTTTTTGAAAACTGTTGGAAAATGTTTACTTTCGACCTCTATAACGCACCTAGGATATTCACTTTTATATCGGAAACCACCCCCAAAGTTTGAAATTGAAGCATTATTTCGACTAGTTATGCTGTACACAGACACACAAAAAAAAACACACATCATTGTAAAATCAATACATTCATCACTTCGTTCTGAATCTAATAGTAAAGATGATTACAATTATATTTCTAAACTATTTATATTTTATATTTTATTAGTAATAAGCCTCGGAAACGAAAGCCATTGGCTGACATTTTGTAACTTTATTTTTTTACAATAATAATTTTACATATTTTATATTTTTTTATTATTATTTACAATACTAATTCTATTTTAATTTCTTTAATGAAGTTTAACCTAATGTTTGACTAATTATAACGCATGGACGATGGACTGATAGTGAAACTCTGGAGTGTTGTATTTGGTTCTATAATAGCAGCTTCTGTTTGTCTGCATTCGACGAGGATAATATGTTTAATTGTTTTTCAAAACTATTATTTTGTTATGTCTTAAGAAACTTCCGTCTATACTATTAAATACTCGTCTATCGATTTACAAAATAATATTACTCAATCGTTATTTAATAATTATTTATTTTATAATGGGTGCTTACTTACTTAAAATGTCACAATAAAACGGATGTATTATTATATAATGTTAGGTTAGGTCATATAATGTATTATTACAAACTCTCTCTCTTTTAGCGCAAGATTTGTTAAAAAAAAAAATTACCAATGTTTAATTTATTTTATCGTATTAATATGCTTGTATCATCCATATTTTATATATAATATTAGTAATTTTGTGTCAAATAAATATCATCACTATAGTAGGCACGTATATCGTATCTTATAAAAAGAATGGGTACCTACGCAAAATTACGATAAGTATTATGATAATCATAAGCGTGCCCACTGCCCAAACATCACCGACAGGGTAGTCATATTATATAACATATTAACACACACTTATTGGCCACCAGGTTGTAGAAATTTATTTATCTTATTTATTTCGAACGTATATGCATACTAAGATTATTGTTTAGATATTATGATGATTTTGAATATTGAGACGGGAAAGTTCGCAGAGTAGTCAAGTGCCTACCCTGACTCGGGCACGGATCCAAGGGGGGGGGGCAAGTGTCGATGCCCCCCGTAGACTGGCGAATTCTAGGATGTCTGTTTTCGGTGGGCTGATAAATTATATTGCCATGTCGATTAGCTAAAATGTTATCCAAGATGCCCCCCTCCTGTAAATCTATTCTGGATCTACGTCTAGAACTGATTTCCACCTGCGCTGCACGCTTATATTATGATGATAATGTTATGTTGGTGTACTCAATACTCATCACTTACGCTTGCTAAACGACATTATAATATTACATCGTATATATTAGGTTAGACGCGTATTTTGTTTTAGTGTCCCCAGTTAGGTCCAATCCACATCGTAAGCGAAATCGAGCTAATGCTGCAGGTCCGATAGTAATGTAATAATAGGTACATAATTTACAAAAATTGGTAAATACAGCGAAAACCACACTTTTCGCGTATAACATGCGTCTTATAACAATAACATCAATATGAAAATATATAATTTATAATATAAATAAATAAATATTAAAATATCGAATTATATAGTATTATATATTCAAGAAGTTTTTATTTTATTTTTAGCCCATTTCAAGTTTATTATATATTTTTGAAATTTGGTGTGTTTTATCTTATAGGCTTTGGGAAGGCAATCAAGGCCAAATGGCTCAAATTCATTAAAATTTCAGGGAGGTTAACATTTATAGCATAAATGTGCGAAATATACGCTTTATAATATGTTTTTGGACAACACACGATAATAAAAAATAATACTAAGTAGGTATAGCCAGAGCACTTCACTTGGGCAATCCTTAGAACAAGAGAGACATGAAAAATATTAAAATTCACAACCTAAAATTGTAAATACATTTAATTTATAATCGTTCATTTATTATTAAAATACATAAAATATGAGATATATTTTCACTGAATTTTTACTATAATAGATGCTTATCCTGAGTGGCGTGCGCAGGAATTTGGTATGGGGGGGATGTCATAAATAAAAATGTATTATGTTTATGTTGATGAACTAGAGATCCAAAATCCACTCGTTAGAAGACTAAAAAAAAGCCCATGGGGGGATATATCCCCCATCATCCCCCCCTGCGCACGCCACTGCTTATCTTTAATTCTATACTCGTAAATCTTAAATACATAATCATTCATAGATAACAAAAACATGTATAAGATTATTGTGTGTGAGCAAACAGTCTCAATTTGTCACTCTACGATCGCAAAAATATTGTGGCTTACTCTGCAATCTATGATGATTTTGATTTATGATTTTATTGTCTATGATTGATTATATCAAGTATCTCGTTAAGTTGTAATTATATTACCTTTGAATATATAAATTTCTAAATACATTAGAATTTAGAATTGTTGTCTGTATATTAGATCACAATGATAAATTGATTAGTTAAATTTGGAACAAAATATTAAACGAAACATGGGTACAATTAAAAATATTTTTTCCTCTAAGAGCGTTATAAATAAGTAAATGACCTATTGACCTACAATCATATGCTTGAATTCGAAAAAATATTACGAACGTTAAAATGTAATACGCAAGTTGCTTACAAAAGTAAATTTTAATATAAAGGGTAATTCATCAAGCATGCTCACCGCTTTATTCTTCAATAATGCAGTTGTTCATTATAATTCTGGATTTTTTTCGAATTTTTAAATATATACTTTAAGTCATTAAAAACCATATTTTCAAACTCTTGAGATTGTTTTGTACTACTTTATGAGTGTCCTGTATAGATATTGGATAAACAAACTTCCGTTTTTCAAATAAGATCCCCTTTTCTACTCTAAAGTGGATAATTTATATCGTATCAAAATCAAAATTCAAACAAGTAGTTTTGAGTTGTTTAAAAATATAAAATAAATTATTGATGTATTACTATCACATTATTATGAAAAATAACGATGTAATTTAAAATTACGCCAAAAAAACTAAAATCGTTATTCTTATCGTATAAATATAATCTTGTTCTAAATTTCATAATTTTTTAATTACAAAATAATTTGCATATTGTCGTGATTTAACATTTAAATAAATGTTGTCAACATTAATACTTTAAATGCTTATGAAAAAAAAGTGCCTATGTATCTTTTATTTAGGTAGTTATATAATTTGTTATTAAAGTAACTTATGAGGGACCTTGTATTATATTTTAAAATTTTTTGATTTAGCAAAAAAATTTTATCGATAACATATAATCATTGATAAAAATTCAAATAGAAAATGCTATTAACATTCGATTAAAATGTCAAGTATTTTCAATTATTCACCTGTAAAAAGTAATGTTAGTAGGTAATGTTACATATAAACCATCTGAACCTCGATCAATCACTTACTTGCATAATTTTTAAAACTATATAAATTGATAAATATTATTGATTATGAAAACCTAAATTCTATAATAAAACCATTTAATTGATTTTAAATTTCATATATTATTATTTTAGATTCTGAGCGGAGCGAGGAATATATTGATTTTACCATGATGTTTTTTTTTTTTTTGTGTCTGTCATCACGTTTTAGGGCAGTAGAAGTACTTTGATTTTTGACTTCAGTACCTCGTTCGATCAGAAAGTGAATCTAGTTGGCACTTTGGGGGGTCAAAAGTGAAAAATTCTTAATACTTTTCTAAATAATCGAGAAAAACAAACTAAAAATTAAGGGAAAAACGGAAAATTTAACGCACACTCATTTTTCAACAAAATCGATTTTGGTTTTTAATGGAACTTTAAAAAATATTACCATAGATACATGAAATTTTCACCGAATGTTTATTTAAGTATATTCTATCCACCATGCAATTCTCAAAAAATTTCGACTTAAGTTGAACTATTCATAGGCATTTTAAATTTTCGATCATTTTTAGTTTTTTTTAAAATTAATATCGATAAAAATTTATTTGTAAGCTTGAAAAGCTTGAAAATTTAATATAAGGCTCTTAACATATTTTTACAACAGCAGTTGAAAAATAAAATAAATTCATAGTCACAATTTTTTTTTATAAGCATACAAACTTTGAATTTTAACAAAATACGTAAAAATCACGAAAATTCACAAATTATTTTTAGCTAGAAATTCATAAAAAATTTTATTTTTAAATCTAAGATTCGAAAATTTAATACATGGCTCCTATCATATTTTTACAATAGCAATTGAAAAATAAAAGAAATGCGTAATCACAATTTTTTTTTACAAGCATTCAAAGTTTGAATTTTGACAACATATTATGTAAAAATCACGAAAATGACGAAAATTTGCAAATTATTTCAAACTAGAAATTCATAAAAAATTTTCTTTTTAAATCTAAGATTTGAAAATTTTTAATAATTTATAATATATCCTACACAGATAAACCGTCTTTGCTCAGAATCGTTTTTCGTATACAATGATATTATATCATTGGATTAAAATTTAATTCCATCCATTACAGTAACCCACTTGTAACCTATACTGTAAAGCAGAGCGACATCCACGACTTACCCGCCTTTTTAATATTTTAAATTATAAATTAATTTTAATATTTAATTTAAATTATGTTTTACTTATATATGATGAATGATTTCTTATATGGTCACTTTAATATGTACAATAATAATATATACGATTTTCTGTCAAAACCTTAATATCAAGGTTATCTTAATTTATAAATAAAAAATATATACGTATGTGGACAACAAATATTGGATGGATGAATTATAGTATTGATATTTGAAATTGTTCAACAATAATCAGTTAATATTGCCTTTAATTTTAATTTTGTAGAATCGTCAAAAAAGCAGCAAAAAAGGAGGTTGCCATCTTAATATTAAATCATTTTTTTGAAGATGAAGATGATTTTAAATAAATATTATAGACTATTAAGAGGCATAAGTATGCTATTTATACATGTACCTGGTTTTATTAGTGTCATACATTGTAGTATATATTATCTTACCTAATTAAATTAAATTGTACATGCTATTTATACAATTTAATAGTCTATAATATTTATTTAAAATTTTATGAAGATCCTGTGCAATTATAACATCTATCAATAACACATTTCACTGCAATAATACGAGATACGGTTTTTGTGAATTTGACACATATACGTTTAATTTCATTAAAAAAAAGAACTGGTTGTTATTTAAGTTTTTCAACGTCTAAAAATCCAGGATTGTAATATTATTAAAAAATAAATGTTTTGTATCAAATTGTTGTGTTATTATTTTAAAATATTTTTTCAGTATATCGATTAAATAACTACTATTGTATTGCTGTTTCCAATTCGAAATGGAAGAATCAACTGAAAACCCATATATAGGCAGTGCAATTCAGTATTATAAATATTATTAGTTACAATATATTAGTAAATATCTTAAATTTGTTCACATTTTTGAAAAATAACACTTTCTAGGGTTCTATATTTTTGGAGATAAAATTTTCAAAATATTTTGATTAGTTTTGAGCTGTTTACTGACATTTTAATTTTTCAACTTTTTTAGTTTTTTTTTCTATTAATGTAAATAAAATTTTATTGGTTGGGCCAAAAAGCTTCAAAATTTAATATAAGGCTTCCAAAATATTGTTTCAATAGCAGTTGAAAAATATTAAAAATACATAGGCATGATTTTTTTTTTATAAGCATTAAAAGTTCAAATTTTTAGTAAATACGTAAAAATTACGGCAATGTTCAAATTATCTTAGATAGAAATTCATAAAAATGTTCGTTTCAAATCTTAGATTTGATACAAGATTTCTTACAAGTTTGTCAACCTTTATCATAAAATAAATATCCACCAGAAAGTCAAATTAAATTTTTATGAACGTTTGAAATTAAAATTTTTTACAACATTGGATTTTCACTAGATTTCTCATTTAGCGATTTTCTTATTTTGGTGTAACTCTAAAACAAATGACCGCAGATACCTGAAATGTTCACTGAATGTTTATATAGAAATTTCCTATATTTTATAAGATTTTCAAATTGTTTTGATTAGTTTTGAGCTGTTTACTGACATTTTAATTTTTCAACTTGTTTAGTTTTTTTTTCTATTAATTTCAAAGCTTCAAAATTTAACATAAGGCTTCCAACATATTATTTTAATAGCAGGTGAAAAATATTAAAAATACATAGGCACGATTTTTTTTTATAAGCATTTAAAGTTAAGATTATATTTTAATAAGTATTTATATCTTTAATAATAATATATCCCAGACGGATAAACTGTCTCTGCTCAGAATCATTTTTCGTATACAATGATATAATATCATTGGATACAAATTTAATTCCATCCATTACAGTAACCTACCTGTAACCTACTATACAGCACAGTGATATCCACTTTCCCGCTTTTTTTGTTAGTTATTTTCCTCGAAAAATAATTTCTATATTATTTCATTAATATGTACAATGTACATGTAGGTGTATAAAGGGTACATTTTTTAAGTATTGGTCAGGGGTGACAAACTCAATGCACGCGTGCCAAAAGTATCACGTTTGTTAAATTTCAATGGCACGCAAAAAATTAAAATTGAGAAAAACATGCTATTCTTAAAATGTTGTTTGGAACAAAGAAATAAATCATAAACATTTTAAAAGTTATACTACCTTTCTATCCCTATGTGTAAAATTGATTATGTCGCTATATTATCACTATATTTATTACGTTCTATTTAGTGTTTAAAACATTGGGCGCGTGAAAAATTGTCAAACCCTTGCAGATGGCTTAATTGCAAAAATTTGACACCAGAACAAAAAAAGGTTCGCCACCTCTGGTATAATAGGTTAACGTATAAGATATAAATCATTTTGCGTAGTACCGATAAAGACATTAAATAGTTAAAATAGAATTAGATATTGGTTATTATTTATTTTACTAAATTTTAAATTGTGTAGTTCCCAAAATAAAATAACAAAAAACTAGCTTAGTATGACACATTATTCGCATTTATTTGACTGCCATATAATAGTGGCGCAACGACTAGGAGTACTAGGAGTGTCGACAACTATATACTCCCTCCCAAATATTAACTAATTGAAAGCAAATATTTTCCGTATTTAATTACAAATTTCATATAAAATAATATAAAAATCATAATTTTTTGATCTATTAAAAAAAATTGACGAAATTTGGTCAATTACATCAATAATAATAATAATAAAATAAAATTCAAGTACACAATTCGAAAATTATAATTTTAAAATTAGTGTGTTTAATTATTGTATATTGTATAATATATCTATCTACTATCAAGGATCGACAAGATTTTTCTTTTTGCCCATCTCTGGGGCGTGTAGTTTAGGTTAGGTAAGGTTAGTATAAGTAACATATTATAACATAATAGAGTATAAACTAATAAAACATGGAAAATAAACACTTAAATAGGTATTATATGTATTATTTTTATATTTAAAAATGTATATTTATTATAATACTTATCGTGAATTATATCAGAATCCTATTCTCAATAGTTTTTCCATCCCAAATATTTTTTACAAAGACAACCTTAAAAAACTAAAAAAAAAAATACTAAAATTAGGCATCTTAATAAAATTAATAGTAACATTGGGGCTCCTGTTTGTCTAGCTGCACCAATAAACTGGCTGCGTATAAATATAAGGTGCATGAAATTTAAATAATTAAAATTTTTTTGAAAATTATAAACTATAAAATAACGAAAATTAATTGTTTCGGACATAGCTCCGTGTCAAGTCGTTATCATCCGAGGAAAAGTTTCTAATGTATACGGTTACGAATATAATCAGAACATGGTACACATACATAACGTCGGAGGGCTGACTAAAGGGAATGGCCGCGAGTGATTCGGTTTCAGTTGCCAGGAGCATCCCCAAGTGGTCGGTTTAGATTGTCTGGCTTTGTACTTCGTTTTCGTTCTCGCTCTGTTTTAAACGGACCGCAAATAATACGATTACACATTTTTAAACCATGATTAATTTAAAATCTATAACTATGCGGTACCTACATGTTTGGTGGACATAAAAATCATTTATTGATATCAAATTAAATAAAAAAATTATTTATAGTTACTGTGAAAAACAACCGGATTCGGATATGCGGCTTACATTAAGACAGATCTTTATGATTGTGGTCCTCTTCAATGTGTCAAGAGCAAATTGGTGGTATGTTTAATTTTAAGATATTTATATTTAACATATAAAATATAAATATTATATATTATAAATTAGGTAATTAAGCAAGTATGCTGGTTTTGTTTTTACAAACATTTAAAAAATATACACATTTCATTTCAGTTTAAAATCACAGTTTAATTAAATGCAAATATGATAAAGAAATATGTTGTACGTCAATAAACTGACTTTGATAAAAAATAAAAATTTACTAAACTCAGAATTAGTTAATTTTTAGAAGAAATAAAAAAATGATTCTATTGTTGAATATTAATTAGAAGAAAAAAACTTAAATTTATATCTTATACAAATATATGATTTCAAATTTGTATAGATAAATAGAGAATATTTCTTTGTTATTATCGTAATTATTTACTGCGGATACAAATAAAAAATTTGATGATTTAAAGAAAGATAAATATAAATTAATTTTAGTAACAGAAATACAAATATATTAACTAGATTTAGTTAACTTAAACTCCTAATAAAGTTTAATTTTTGTGCTTTTATGCACAAAATATTGTTGCATATTAAAATAAATAAAAATTGTATATTAATGAAATTCTTTAGTAATGACTGATGACAAAGAAGAAAATTGATGATTGTTGATTGAAATAAATGCTATGAATTATTTAATAGGATAAATTACGTTAATACAGCTACCTAAATTTTTTACTGTCTTCCCGTGGTGTTTATAAAACAAAGCAAATAAAATCAAATAATTAGAACTATATTTTTAATACACATTTTAAACTTAAAATTATTCATATTTAATGCAACTAGAATACTAAGTTAATGTATGATAATAGGTACTATAGAGTATATAATTTATTTTACTGGTGCATTATTATTAAAATTTTCTCATTTTAATAGAAGGAATCAAATTTTAAAGAATTATATTAAATTAAAATCTAGATATTATATTTTATAAATGATAATTAATTTCATTTAAATATATTCATCTTTTAACACGGGCGCATTGAATACTTATATTACTAACAAAATCGGTAAAGCACGATTGAGTACCTCAGTGTATTTTATCGTTGTCACATTCACATTGCCGACATTTTTTTAATTAAATATTTTCACGTATTATTACACCAATTATTACTATAGGTAGGTACTAAACTTGAACGAGCCGCAAGCAGTGAGCCGAGTCCAGCTTTATCGAAAATGTTATTGATTCATAAAATAATAGATGTAAATTTTTGATCATTGACAATAGAAACAATAAAATTTGCTATTAAACTGATAAATGATAATAATAATAGTCATGTTTAAAACAAGTATTATAATAAAAAATATCTACATCTATATTTTACATACTAAAAATGTATGTTTAAAAAAATTAAGTGAAATGTCCATTTATATAGCTTAAAATTGAAAATAATAACATTGCGGAATTTTTTTTGCTTAATCGTGTAATTTTCTTTTGTATTTCTATACCCTTTGATATACGCCGACAAATTTGTTCAATCTCGTGCGTTACAGCCAACAAAATGTTTTTATCAGTTTGAATAGATGTTAAAATTAAATTTATTTTTGAATTTGAATTAAACGAATTTACAGAAATATTTAAATTGTATCAGATAATGAAAATTTTCAATTAAAATATTTATATATATAAATTGTATTCATTATCTAAGTACTTAAGTAATATTACAGTATAGCTGACATTTTTTTAGTTAAGTGGTTATGGGCATTATATTTTATTACTTTTATTTTGTCTGATAAAAATTAAAAAACATATTTTTTAAATAATAAAAGTTCTAAAACATGAACCCTATTTTTAAGACGTGTTAAATAAAACTAGTCTAATACTCAAAACCAGTAAACATTCTGTGGACATCTCCGAGCCATATGGTTTAGTACGGTTCATAAAATATACCAATGAATACATTTTTAATTTTCTGGATGAATAACCAAACCGATACACGAAAAGCCAAGTTGATGCGTTTTATTCTTGTTGGCCATTACGGGAAATGACCTTCTTTAATCCCTTTTATAAAAAATAAAAATAAATAAGCGATGGGGGTTATATGTTCTTTGTAGGTACCTATTATTTTTACTTCGTATAAGATAAGACTATTAGAGTGTTAAAATCAACTATGCATCCAATTATATTTTATACGCACACATTATATTTGTTGTCTAGTTTATTTATACTTTAGAGTTTAGCTGTAACACAAGCCCTGATATTTTTACTATTACTAAAACAAAAAAAATCATTGTTTTAAAAAATTAAAACAAATTCATCAAAATATTTAGTTAAAATTATTATATAATAATATTTTTATATACAAAAATAGTTGGTAATCTAAATATATATTCGTATTTACTTACTTATTAAGCTTATATATACTCGTATATTCTGTCTATGCTCAAACAATACATACAAATGTATAGCTAGCTACATATCAACTATAGTATAAATACCTATATATTTATTATATTAATAGTTGCACTAGCATAATTAATATTGCTTTTAAAAGTCAATTTACTAAAAAATTTCAATATTTCAACTACATGCACGCACTATGCTGAGTTTTAATAATTTACTCGTATATAATATTTCCTCTAAATTGATTGAAATACGTAGGTAATTATGAGACAAGTGTCGTACAATTATTCCCGTTTATTAAAACTAAATATTATCTTGGAATTAGAATTCAGTTTAAATTTAAAAATGTTTTGACGTTTTCAATTTAATAATTTAACGTTTTGAAAAAAAAAAAATAACTAGACTATTAACGATAAATTAAGTATGGTAGCGTGTACTGTGGGGCGAAGCACATATATTATTATCATAAAAACAAAATTATAGTAATAAACTCATCAAAAATAAGTGCCTACCTAATATAACTAATAATTATGATTTGACGCTTATGAAACTGCATATTAATAATTATCGAGCGGATTGACTGTATAGGAACTGGATTTGTTTCCATTTTATAATTGTTCAAGTATTTTGTTTATAATATGCAAGTATGATCATACCAAAAGATAGTTAACCTATTATTTAAATTTAATTATTATGATTATAAGTTCGGAACATTCGTAACAATGTCGTGTTAATCATATTATGCTTAATATTATATATTAGGCGCGTACATTATGACGAACCTGAGAAATCTCAAAATTTTGTAACTGTGCGTATTTATTATTTATTGATTTATGATATTTGAAAACAAAAAAAAAAGTTTTTAAATTATAAAATTACGCATGGCCGCCGAGATATACGACAACTCATGTTTATGACAATAATAAGTGACCTAAGTTGGATGAAGGAAAACCGCGATTGAAGTTAAATATCCACGTATATGTTATCTAATATGTATGTTGTAGGTATTTATCTACTGTTTGCGTGGAGAGACATGCAGTCGCGCAAGTTACCGCCGCCGCCGGATGTCACGCGGGGATTTTACGGATTTGCCGTTTATAAACGAAAGTTTCGGTCGCGCGCGCATTTCGGGCTAAAGAGGGGAGGCCAGTGGTAATAAAGTCGTTTTTATGTGTCGATCATAAAGTACAAAAGCCGTTTACGAGTGAGAGGGACGCATTTTTCTGGGGGTGCCGTTTTCTGTTTTCAATAAAGATACGAACGAACGGGAATGGTAATGTGGGGAGGGGGTCTCGTGGCAGTGTACGGACGCGCATAATATGCAGCTGCACGGTCTTGTATTCGTTTTTTTTCGCGTTCCGGGGTTCGATGTCGGCGGCGGCCGCTGAGGCGGTGGTGGGTTTCGGGAGGGGGGATATAAAATTTATAGGTTGCGAAAACTATAAAATGAGACGATTTCCAGAGTTTTGCCGGTGAAATTAAGTTTCCCCGTCGTCCCCTTTTTTCGTGTGCCTCCTCTCTTCGCCACGGCCGTTTAAATTTTATATCATCCAACGTGCTATATATATATATATACGCAAATGATAATAAAATAATAATAATAATAATAATAGTCATTATCGCACTAGCTGCCGCCGTCCACCGGGCGCATTCAAACAGCACACGCGCTTAATAATAATAATAATATAAAATATATTATTTAATATACGCGGGGATCATAATATCTATTGCACAAACACAATATAATGTTTACGATGTAAACGTGTTACACGCAGAAACCTATACATTTGAAAATAAATCCTTGATGAGGAGTGACGACTAATACTTTTGGGCAAATAGGAACGCGCAAAACCATTAATAATAATAGATCCACGTAAATTTTGTGAATATAATATTGTTCATTTATAAATATATAAGTTTTTGATATTTTAGTATAACATGTACATGATGAAAGATTAATGTTTTCTTCAATCATAATTTTACTGTATAAACGTATTTAATTTTTATTAGAAATTTAAAAGCTATAAAAAGATAAATATTTGTTGTTAAAGTGTAGGACTATTGTTTTATATATATATATATATAATATATATATATATTGGTAGGTACTTTTAAAACATGTCAACTATGTTCATAGGCAAACTTACACTAAATTTTATTACTTTAACGTTTCAACCACCGAGATCTGAATACAAAGAAAATTTTTTATTTACTCATAAGTCGATAGATATTTAAGGAAACTTTAAATCAAAATTACTTAGTTGTCTTTCCTTTGTTCAGTATCTTTTAATGAAAGTAGTAAAAAGCTGTTCTATTATAAACCTTTTATATAGACACAAAATAAGTACATACGTTGTACATCTTTGTCGAGTTAATCCAGAATACTTTATTACAAACTCTATAGATACCAAGCATTTAACGTGGTCTTGGCGTTTACTTAGGACGACTTTCTAGTTATATAAATACTGAATTAACTATATAAAACACTACAGCACGAAAAATACATAAGAATTAATAAATAATAGTTGATACTAAGTGCTAAATCGGGCATGGATCCAGAGGACTAAAGAGCATTAGCCTCCCCCCCCCCCCCCCCCCCTTAGACGCGTTGTGCATTATGTATTAAATATTAATTTTATGTACTAAAGTCAGGACTTTTGATAAATAAAAAGAAAAAAAACAAGAAGATACCGAAAATGTAATTCTCAATTATTACGAAGTATGAATAAATGTAATGGCAGAAACGTAACAAAAAATTATATCTTGTCATCATTCAGAGCAAAGAAATACAATTAATTTTCTTACATTATGATACATCAGACAATTTATTTTTTCTAGAACAAATAATATGTTAAAATATTTATTAATAACAGTACAGTTTAGTTTCTAAGCGATTTTTTTGAATTTTTTCGGAAACTTAAGTATTTCTCTGAGTTAAGAACAATGATGGGATCAGAATTTGTAAGCCATTGTACGTAAAACATTTCAATATACTGTAAAAGTCTTAAATTAAATTTAAAGCATAAGAGGTATGGATTGAATTGATGGTAAATTTTATTAAAATACTGGTTAGATATAAAAAAGTTACATGATATATTATGGTAATACCTACAGGAAATAAACAGTATTCTCTAGTCCATACAGACAATGTTTGATAAAAATTTAATTCGACTTTTAAATGTATCACATGATAAGTATCAAACGTTTTATATTAATAAAGGAATCGTAAAAAAAAACATTTCCGGTTTTCATATTTACTTATACATATACTATAAGTTTTGTATGGCTTTTATATTATTGACTTCTGTTTAATGTGTGTATATATGTTCTTTTACGATCACAAATACCGCCACACATGTTTATGATATAGAATCCAAGTAAACAGTGAATTCGTTTTCGTTCTTCAATATTTATTTTGTGTACAACTGATTTAGATCTTTACTGGTAAAATTAAAAAATCTTGTACAGTTCTAAAATGTTTAAAAATGGTTTAATTAAATAAGTTGTATATTATGATTAAAATTAATCCAATTTCCAAGTAAAATATTCTTTGATCAGAATTTATAAAAGGCTCAACATTTTTTTATAAAATATTCTATTTATATTTTATAATATTATTATTTTTTTTTATAATAAGAAGTTATAATTTATATGTTCCTACTGCAAACAAAAAAAAAGCTCAATAACTTATAGAATTCTGTGTACAAGTAAATATAAAATAATAAGTATTTAATATCTTTCTATCTTATATTTTAATATTTAATGTCATAAAAAAAGTTTGCGAACAATTATTAAATTGTATAATATTACGAATACGTCTGTATAATATAAGTATAACTATACAATATATGATTGCATACAATTAATAGGCAATTATAATGTATATTTACTTATATTATAATGTATTATGGGTATTTAACTAATCGTGTGGTACGGACAGCTTCGTAATTGTAATACTATTTGAAAAACTAGTTTTTAGTTCCATATTGGATTGTTGAATTCAGTTATTATATCTATAATCTATTTATTAGGTAGGTTTCTAAACAACTGTGCTTTTAAAATATTTCTTTTATAAATTACCATGTTAATGGTTATACTGCTTAATTTATTATTTATTATTTATTATCAGTTAGAATTATTTTATAAAACGATATGCAAATTAATTGAATAATTAAAAAGTTTGAATTCTTTTAAGTCAAAATTGGTTTAGAGCAATGCATATAAGTTAAAAATTTTTTTTTCTAACTATAATATAATTTATAAATAGTTATAATATGTAATTATGTATTAATGCATGAATATAAATATTATATATCAAGAACATAGGTATAACTATTTAATAAAATGTACATATATACAATTTTTTTAAGTTACCATACCATTAATATAATTTATCTGTAACAAACATAAATTTTAAGATAAATATTTTAGTATGTTTAAAACCGGTTTCATCAACAAATACTGTTTTGTATAACATTTATCAATTTTAGATAATATTATATCTTTGTATTTATTTTTAAAGGTTTTATTTAAACATTCGGTTCAGAAATGTTTGCCAATAAATTGTTAAATATACATGTATATTTTCTAATCCTGAAATACTTACCTACTATGTGTAGTTTTTAAATAAATTGGTAAAATAATAATGGAACTAATCATAAAAAATACAAGTTGCTCAGATATCCGGTTAATTGTCTGCACTATAATATGTAGGTATATAATATGCAATGTACACCAATGTTATTTGGGTGAAGTAAGGTGGAAGAAACTACAAAACCCATGTACCGCGAGCCTTAAATAGGTTTCAAAAACTCTCATGTTACCTTCCAGCTGTCATGTCATATTACCATCATCTCATTTTATTTTTTTTTAAGAGCATGTTGATGGAAATGAGAGCATTATGGATGAATTATGATTTGACCGTAAAAATTTAGACGAGTACAATGGCATAAAATAATACAAAAATACAAAATATTATTTTTATTCTCTTATATGATGTTTTACGAATACACTATGGCTTTGCAATAATATTACTTAGGATGATATATTATTGGAACTAAATACGAAAAACTACATTAAAAATTATCAATTATAGATAGATATCTACTTCTGTAAATTCCTATAATAAGATACAGTTCATTTAGTTAATGTACTTAGGAATGTACACATCGACTCTTGATTAAAATCATATTAATATTATCATTTAATAAATTAAGTTGTCATAATAATTATTATAGTATTAATAACAGTTTTTTTAAATTTAAGATAAAACAACACTAGTTTAAGGTCAGTCCCTAATCATTTATGTGCAGAATATAGTGATGTGTTATGATATTATGAATTTGTTAAGTTAAATTTGTAAGAAATTACTAATTAGTTTCATCCAAAAGTTTTAAAGATTGTTTTCCATTCGTTTAAAAATTATTTTTTACCAACGATTTTTTCGACTTCTCAGTAACATGAAAAACTTTTAGATTCTGAGTTCAGTGGTAATGTATATCTGAGTAGAAATAAAATATTTACAAAAAAAACAAATCACCATTGCATATTATATAACTTATACTTATCATTGATTTACTCAGAGTCTAAAATATTTACAGTATTTTTTTTATTTTGACCAATATTATTAAAAATAATAAAACTGAAAAATCGCATATTTTTTTTTTTATAACTTTTAAATATTTAGGTTAGTAGATACCTAATGGCTGATAATTCGTTTAATCTATTCGGATTATTATCATAACTAACTTGATTTATTAGGTACTCTAAGCTGATGTCCGTATTACATATTATTATATTGAACACACCAGTCATAAATTATACCTACTTTGTAGAGACAATGTGAAATTCACAGATTTTGGATTTTATTTCTCAGTTGAATGTCATCGGGGGGCCAAAATGGCCGGTGATTGACAGATAAAGGAAACCAAAAAGGCGGAGCCTTGTCTTCTGAATTCAAGGGGTTACTAGGCAACCGTAACACAACAATATGTGCCTGTTCTAGAATAACAATATGCAGGTCTAATAAGGACGTACATGCGTTATATATACGAATAATAACCCTTGTCGAAAGAACGATACTAGAGGTACTTGGAAATCTAGCGTAGGGGTGATTTCACTGATTTTAGGGCACTAATTAGTATAAGGTTTATTAGACGGCTTATGTCATTCAAACTTGAGTTTTTACAAGTGGCAAATTAATATGTTTATCCCTTTTTTAAATATATCCAACGAAATGAAAAGAACTACCTGCAGGGTACCTACATTATGCGTATATGAGAACGCAGAAAGTGTGTGTTCAACTTAAACATCATTATTTTGTAAATAAATAAATAAATATTAAATATTAATACACAATACATACTTTTGCAAACAACCAGTCTATACATTATGTTCAGAATCTATAATAATATTATATCTAATAGACATCATATTATAATTTATTTTTATACCTATTAATGTATGCATCATGAATAATTAACAAAATTAATTTACTTATAAAATAACCAACTTAGAATTTATATTTTTTAGAATTAAATTAAAGTTTTTATTCTTAAAATGCATAAATATGTGTATAATATAATATAATATAGTTGTTTTATGAGATACTAATTTATCATTAGCAATACTTTTACTAGCTAAGTACATTAATATTATTCTAAAATCTAAATTCATAAATTGTTTATAAATTATATATCTTATAATGTCGTTCTTAATTAATGGGGAATACGTATTATCATATAAAATAAAACTATAATATATGTCATAAAAAACACTAAATACTGCAGATATATAGTACACAATATATACCTATATTATAATAGATCATCTTATTAGTTGCCTTGGGCGTTAAACAAAAAAATAAAATGTAATAAAATTTCAATAGAAAAGTTGTCAGTTGTGTTTTATATATACACTTTGTGATTTTTTGCCGCCAGTTCAGTGGCCTGTTTCGGCTTGATAATTACTAGGTTATTTTAATAATTTGACGCAGGTAATAGATCACGCCCCTTGTGTTTAGGTTTTTTTTATTTTTAAGTCTTAAATTAAATAGCGGCGGCTAAATAAAAGTATTTATTGTTAGTAATTATAATACCCATAAGTTATTTCGAATGTTATTCGATACAATTAGAAAAAAAAATACCATTTAGTTATGATAATTTTTTTTTTATGTTTAAATATGCAAGGAAATGGTAGAATGGAATAACATTAAAGATTAAGTTGTAGCCGTTTCAATACAGATACAAATTACACAAGTTGTTTTATTAAATATCTTTTAATTGTAATTTGTAGTCTAAACCTGATTTATTCCAGACGTGTATATTACATTATAATATACATTTATACAGTCTAAAAATTTATATATAATAGTTATATAAATTGGTAAAATATGTTTAGACAAATTGAAAATTTTGTTATAATTTTTAGCAGAAAGAAGAATTGATTGCTTTTTATGTGTGGTTTAAAAAAAATATATATTCCGTTTATGAATATAATATTAGTAGGTAATAACTGATTAATATTATCTTAATGTGGTACTTATAATACATATGTATTTCAGTTTATTTTTATCGTATATTTAGGCATATCTAAAATAAATTATAGCTATATAACTGAAAATATAGCTTTTAGCCTTATTTAGATATAATATATCCGCATAATATTCATTGTGTGTTTTCAAAGATAATTTGAATTGTTCTAGGTACTTGGGACTACAAAATTACCCACCAAGAGAATTTAACCCATTGCTTAGTCACAAAGAAAATTGTTACCGATATTCATTTTTGAAAAGTAGACAACAACAACTTTGTGACCTCGGAGAAAAAATTATGAGTGTAAGTAAGTGTTGTGCTCTAGAAAATAGAATTTGAAATATAGTAATTTTATATTATATTTTGGCTGTAGGTTGTGAGTAGTGGGACAAAAATGGCTATTGAGGAATGCCAATATCAGTTTAGCTCTCAGAGGTGGAATTGTAGCACGTATTCAAATAACACGTCCGTGTTTGGAAACGTATTATCATATAGTAAGTTCAGCTGAATCTATAATTTACCTATGTTTAAACTTTAAATGCAATTATTTTGATAGACACATTTTTAGTATACAATGCTAATATTTAATATAATATATATTTAGAAAGTAGAGAAAAGGCATACGTGAATGCTATCACATCGGCTGGAGTAGCATATGCAATCACAAAAGCATGCTCAAGAGGTGAACTGAACGAATGTAGTTGTGACAACAAAATTCAAAGAAAACAAGTTAAAAAGAATTGGCAATGGGGAGGATGTTCGGAGGTTACTATATGTTATATATATATATGAGTCTTATATTAACAACACACTAATTAAAAATTAAACTTTTACGATGTAATTTTTTTCAGGATATACGTTTCGGTGAAAAGTTTAGTCGTGATTTTGTCGATTCTATAGAAGATATCGATAGTGTTCAAGGGCTAATGAACGTACACAATAACGAAGCTGGCCGAAGGGTATGAACCTATGATATGTTTTTGTCTTATAATTTGACATATTTTTTCTTTAGGATATATTTAAGTTTTTAATTTTTACAATGAAGTGTACACTTGTTATGTTATTGCGTTGTAAAAAATACTTATTTCAATATTATATAGTGCAGTATAATACCTATATATGTAATAAATAATAATATACAAATATCTAATATAGGTAGATAAATACATATATATGCATATACATATAGCTATATGTAACTAGATAAGATTATTATTATTAGTATTTGTTATTATTAATAGTAATATAGTTTAATATTGACTTTAACATAATATCATTTTACGTACATATGCGAATAATAATTAATAGGTAAGTACCTGAATATTTTCATAACATCAAGTTCGGGGATGTTGCTGCATTGTTGCGTGTGACTTCTCATTAGGTACATTTAATGCGACTTTTACTAAGTACGTGTCATTTGTTAGTTATATAAATATATGCCATCACATTTACTGATTGTGCAAATACACAGATTGTAAAAGAAAATAATGAACACTAGGTAGTTCTAGAAAGAAAAAATAACATAAATTATACGATATTAAGATATTATAACATAGTTTTAGAAGACTATTTTTACACTACAGCGATGCGAGATCATATTATGAATAATTTTAAATGAAAACGTTTTGGGTGCTAAATTATTTACTAGGATAATTTTATGATTAAATTATAAATTGATACATATTTTTTAAATTCAAATTAGAAATTCCGTTTTCAACATAAAATTATTAACTTATAACAATAAGGATAACATTAACAACTGTTGTTGTTATTTTTATAAATTTTTACGCACGTTTTATACTCATGTCACAAGCGAATATGTAGGTAATGAAATGTTTTAAATTTCAAAATTATATTATACACCAATATTAATTTTTTATGAATATATAAATTATGGGTTTGTTATTTGAAGTCTAAAAGTAATTAATAAATAATATGTAAGCTTAAATACGTCATAAACCCTGACATAAGCGAAAACAAATAAAACTGCATTATTATTATTTTATTTAAAAAAGAGCTATATTGTCTCTCAAAATTAATATATTATAATAATGAATTATTAAGAAATTATTTTATTATCTAGATTATTCGCTCTAGTATGCAAAAAGTATGCAAATGCCATGGTATGTCAGGTTCATGTAGTGTACGGATTTGTTGGATGAAACTTTCATCGTTTCGAGATATAGGCGATTCGTTGATGGTGCGATATGAAGGTGCTTCACATGTACGACTTGGTGAAAAGAAAAGAAAGAAAATTAAAAAACTGCGACCAATCAGAATGGATAGAAAAACGCCCAATAAAACGGAACTAGTATACTTAGATACATCGCCGGATTATTGTGAACATAATGAATCGTGAGTAGCTTATATTTCAAACGTATTTGCAACAGCAGTATACAAGTAAATTAATTAAATATTTTTTAAATACAGATTGAGCATAATTGGCACCTATGATCGTGTTTGTCAAGGATTAGATGGCTGCAGACATCTATGTTGTCACAGAGGATTTCAAATTAGATTAAGGGACGTAGAGGAGAAGTGTAAATGTAAATTCATTTGGTGTTGTAATGTTGCTTGCGAAATTTGTAGGTATAAAAAGGAAGAGTATATTTGCAATTAATCACATTTTGTAAAATAGAGTTTAAGAATAACTCAAAAACTATGATATTTATTATTTTGTTTTTCCATCAAATATATCATTCAAACGAATAACATATTCTAGTGTTCTCATCATCATAAATTACTTTGTATGATTTCGTTTACAAAGCATTGAGCTTAGGGTTTACTTGTTTTGATTTTGAAGGAGAAAAATAAAAAATTTCACTACCGACTTCTTAGTGTACAGGGTGATTCTTTTTAATGGGTACACTAATTATCTCGAAAAGTATTTACTTTTTTCAAAATATTTTTTTACATGGTTTCAAGTTGTTAAAAAACCAACGTTTTTATTAAAAAAATATTTTTTTAAATATTTTTTATCCTTATCATTTTTATGTTTTTTACTTTTTTGAATGACAACATATAGTTTTAATTTCATATTCCAAAGCAGAATATTTTTCTAAGTATTTTGATTCATAAAAATCGAATTTAGGGCTAGTAGTTTTTGAGTTATGAGTATTTAAAGTTTAGAATGGCAGAGTGGAGTGGTACGGGGTTACCCCGCAAAATGTTTGTCCACTACTTCGCTTGTCTATACTTTAAATACATATAACTCATAAACTACTCATCCTAAATTCGATTTTTATGAATCAAAATACTTAGAAAAATATTTTGCTTTGGAATATGAAATTAAAACTATATGTTGTCAAACAAAAAAGTCAAAAACTTAAAAAATTAAGAGGATAAAAAATATTTAAAAATATAATTTTCTAATAAAAACGATGGGTTTTTAACAACTTGAAACCATGTAAAAAAATATTTTGAAAAAAGTTAATACTTTTCGAGATAATTAGTGTACCCACTTAAAAGAATCATCCTGTATAGTATGTATCTCTATTGATATTTCCTTCAAATGCAATTACTATTATATTATAAGTAAAGTCAGTAGAAATTAGGTTTAATAGTTACCTACCTATTAAGAAAATGACTGATATTTATGATAGTGATGAGAATTATTCTAGGACTCATCGATTGACGGTTATAAATAACTTGATAACGTTTCAAAATGTAACATTTATTTGCAAAATAATTTAAATATTCTCAAATATATTCACTGTCCTATATGGTAATATGGCACAAGTATGGCATTGAGATATTTTGTATTATGATAGAATATTTATTTTAATAATTTATATTATAATATTGAGTGCACGTTTACTTCCCACTTCTGTCCTCCTATAGTTTTCTGTTATAATTTATTCAATATTGTATTCAATATTATATTTAGAGCTATATTAATTATTAATACGCACACGTGTATTTATTAGTTGTTTTCTAGAGTTTACTTTTCTTTTTCTTTTTTTATTATAGTATATCAGTTAAGTTTTTTTTTTATATAAGAAAAATAAATAATCTATTTAATTATTTTATAATTTTTAAATTAAATTAATATAATATTAATATTTTTGTCAAAATTAAAAAAATTAAAAAAGTACATTTTATTCATGAGTTAATTGTAATATAGAATTTTAATTTTCAATTATGTCATGACATTATGTGTAAGATATGTAGTAATAAATTAGTTTGAAACATTTGTTGTTTTTACTTTTTATAAATATTCTTTCTGCTGATCGACAAGCAGTATTATTATTATTAATTACGACGGGTAGAATATGTGATTTTGTGACTATATGGCATACAATTATTAAAGTAATAGAGGAGAGTGTGGTAAGTTGGCGAGACGGATAAGATGACAAATTGATTATATTTCTTAACAAATATTATAATATCAATCGATATTAGCGACCGATTACACTTTACACACATGATTTTATCAACTATTTATTTTTCGATACTGAAGTTATTCTGATAAGAATTAAATATTTTATTAATGTTTCTTCTCATTAGGTACCACGTTTTGATAAAATTGTTGGTACATTTACTGTGAGAGTTATTGAAGTAAGTACCAATGTACCATAATTACCAAATCGATTAGGTATATACTTTAGAAATGAGAAAGTACACATTACAAGCTATATTTTGAATGTATTCATGATAAATATGATTAACTGTATGTTTTGACATTATGTTGTTCATTTTGAATTTTGAATGAATATTGAAGGTTATTAACATTTCTGAATTTGTTTGATTATTGTTATTTAATTAAATAGTAATTTTTATTATGATATGAATTTTAAATTTTATCGTGCATACAACTTATATACAAACTTTTAATAAAATAAAATTAATTAATTAAATGCAGACTCCACATACAAAATTTTGTCTTTTTTAAGAAAATATGAATTGTACGACTTAATTTAAAATTATTATATTTAAAATACCAAAAAAATGTAATCAATAATGTAAAGTTTAAGACTAATGGCCGTTATCGCCGATGTCCTTTTGATCAATAAAAAAAAAAAAAAAAAAAAAAAAAATTAATTAATTCCTAAAACAAAATGTATTCGTTTACTTTGAATAATTATTATATGTTAAACAATATCATAGATTAATTAAACTTAGTACTCGTATATATTTTATATTTCATTGATTTATCTGTGGAATAATACCTATACATCATATATAGTCAACTTACCCTAGTTATATGAGTTCAGTTTTTATAAAATGTATAAATAACAAACCTGCACACATTGATATGACCAGGTTATATGTGACACATAATTTGCCTATATCTTACTCCTTAGAAAATGACCGACTAGAAACCCCTTTGATTAATATTAACAATTTAAATTATTACAGGTCATTCTTGATATTTAACTAAACTTTTGTACAAAATTTCAAGATTTTCGGTCTATTACTTAATAATGTAAATATTAATCAATCCTTAGATTTGTTGACTTACTAAACTCTCCTGACATGCATAATTAATTGAATGAGAGGTTGAAAGTTTTGAATTATTTCCATATGAAGTTCATTGCGCAACTATTGAAAAAATATAATGAGGAAAATAGGTATAAAAAGATTGCGTTTTTCGAGTTACTACAATTTTTAAGCGTAACCTAGGTTCCAATTAAAACAAAACTTTTTAAATTATAGAGAATTAATGTAACATGTAATAATTGTTATGTATAATACGTAATTTAAACTAATGAATAAGTATGTAAAAGTGTTTTGTTTTTAACTAAGATTTAGTATTAATTGGAAAGCAAAACAACGAATGACAACTTCTATAGGTGAAAAATTCTTGTAAAATCTCAGAAGAAATAAGAATTAATAACTAAATCATCTTTTGAATGAATTTTAATTTAGTGAATTAATCGATGATCTATCGACTATCAATGTTTCCTCCTATATTTTTACAAGTTGTACAATAATTATGGCTATTCAGTATTCAATATATCAATATCTAAAATAGGTATCATCTAAAAGTACAATCTTGTTAATTATATACAGTATGGCTTATTAGGAACACTTGTAGACTAAAGTGAAATGTGTCAATTAACTAATTGTTTCTGAAAAGCGATTGGTTTTATTTATTATGAAAAAAAATGTATAATTTAAAAAAAAGTATCCATCTATTATGAATTAAATTACATAATATTATGTAAAATATGTATTTATCAATTTTTTATTGTTTTCTATCGAGTAACTTGATGACCATGGTTTCGTCATAATAATATTCCTCAAAGCCTTTTTCATCCACACGGTTCTGTACTGCTCTCCTGGGGATACTTAGAGCTTCTACAATTTATTTACTTAACGTGGGTGCCTTGCTGTTTTTTCTTTATCGTCAGTGTCAACCTGATCAAATGTTTGATATCTACAACATCAAGGTATGAGTTCACATCAATCCGATCTTCATACACTTCTTCCAAGAAATCGATTGATTTTTCACTCAGGGAGACTGTGTTAATGTGTTATTACAGTACATTGGTTATCGCCAAATAATCAAAATTCATCCTTGGCTCTAATTGTCACAATTAACTGATGTGTTGTTTCAAAAATCCAATTAATTTTTTATGTTTTAATATACAACGGTCCGTCCCTATTAGACATTTTTTTTCAATAACGCGATTGTATCAATTAACCGTATTTATAATAAGCGGCTTCTATTGTAATTATCATGGTAATTATTATACATAATAGACACACTACACATAACAGATAATAGTAAAACACAACTTCACTGCAGGACCGACTAACAAAATATGTTGCTATATTATTATTTATTGAATAAGCGATAGTAAGCGAGTAAGTGGTAAAGCTCTGCCATACATTATAGGTTCTAGGGAATTAGTGGAATCACTGTCATAGGTTTGTTAAATTTGAATTTGACAATCACAGTAGGTACCTATACGAAAAACGATTCTGAGCGAAACGGTCATTCAACCTGTAAATGGCTATAATGCTAAGTACTAAGTAAATGTTATGATTTTATTGTGATTTAAGTAATTTATTTTATTATTAGATATTACTATTGCTTAGTAGCTACTTTATTACTAAAGAAGGATAAATCAATTTTTGAAAAAAAAAAGTCATTGTGTATTATTGTTATTGTTATTATTATTTGTATACTGCATAGTACTTACAATATAATAATGTACTCTGAACAGTGAACACCCCGGCCCAACTACATAATATTCAGTGACTCCTTAGGTGCCCTTAATAGCATTAAAAATCAGTTCAAACCCGGATACATAGCGATAAAAATATTGAACAAATTTAACGAAGCCCTGTATAAAAACAAACAAATCACTTTCATGTGGGTACCCGGCCACATCAGCATTGAAGGAAATGAACTAGCTGATAAACATGCTAAGGTCACAGTCACAAGCTCCGTATGTAAAACTATTTTTGGACCCACCTACAATGACCTTAAAAGATACATAAATGATATAACCAACATTAGATGGCTCAATACATAGAAACAATAAAACACCAAACTTAACAGAATTAAAAGTAGTACCTTCAGGTGGATAAGCAGCTCTTTAAACAGAAAAGAAAAATCGGTACTTAACAGATTGAGATTAGGACACACGCGACTTACACAAGGGCACCTAACGGCTAAGGAAGAACCCCCTCATGCGAAGTCTGTGGTGTCCAAATATCAGTGAAACACATAATAACAAAATGCCTAAAGGCTAAAATACCAGTAAAAACGACAAAACACCGGATTGGATACGACCCTCGACATCGCATTGGGACACAATGCTGTGGAGTACAATAAGATGATTTTTTTTTTTTGAAGTCAACAGGCCTCTATAATTTAATTTAATGATTCACAATTGTTTTTCTCCTTTTTTTGTTTTTTATATAAGTACCAAGAAACTGTAATGATAGCCACTCTTCACAACTATGTTATACTAAAAAGAGTGTCATCATCATGTCCCTCAACATAAAATATTATATAATAATAATATGGTATTATAGAGCCACATAGATGTTTATAGTGTTTATTATGATTATAATAAACATCTGTGGTCATATATTGTTATGTCCTTTTATACAAAAATCTGTTATATCTGTGCTCGGACGATACCCTTCAACCTCCGGCCAGAGACATGCAATGTCACTCTCCCTGCGTACACCCTTAGCGTCAGACATGCATGGTGAGCTGACTTAAGATATTTCAAATGTAATTTTTCTATGTCTCAAATAATAAATGTTCTTTTTATATATCTCTAAATTAACAGTTGTATTGTCAATTAATATTGAATTATAAATTAATTAGTGTTGAACCTATTTCTCCTTTCTTCGTCCATCAAACACTCAAAAGACTTCAGTCGAAGTGGGGTAAGTTAATTCAAAGTATAAATAATAAAAAAACCTTATATGCATATATGTATTTGCATGTGTATACATGTATGCACATAAGAAGGTAGTAATCTAGAGTCCATACATAATATACATAAAAGAGGTAAACACATACCTATACGTTACATATTCTCCTCTTTTTTTACTTTACTACAAAACCATACTGTAATGTAATCTTTAATACTGTAGCCCCTTAAAAAAAAATATTCTGTTAAAATCTTAAACCTTGTTAACATACCATAACTGTAACTAATGCCCATGTAGCTGCCGAGTTTATTGGATGAATAATAAAAATAAAATAATGTATTCTAAATCGATATTCTTTGGTTTTATTATATAACTTCGTCCATATTTGAACCAAAAATGTCTGTAAAAAATAACTGTTTATATATTTTTTAGATATTTTGTTCACAGTATGAAATATCCAAGAAAATCCTTGTATTAAATTTTCAATTTTAATCATTAATAATTGAATATTTTATAATTTTAAACTACAAAATAATTTTTGACCCTTTTGACCTCCCCCAATTAAAAAAACCATCATTTAGATTCCCTTACCAACCATAAAAGATGTGTTCAAAAAAATCGAAGCACGCTTACTGTCAAGTACTGCATGCACCTACATAATATTATGCATTTACATTATGATTGTATATTATTGCAATGTGTACATCACGAATTTCAACATGTGTTAAGCATAAAAGTTGTTAACTTTATTAAATGATTAAAAGGCCCTTAATTAGTTTAGTTTATTCATACATTTAGTAAGGGGCATAGTCAATAAAAAAAACTGATCCATGATATAAATGAAAAAATATGCGTTTTAAGAAATTTATAATATCCATAAAAATAAAATGCTATAAGAAGACTTATTAAAAAAAAAAAGAAATCCTTTGGGAATCTGACCATCATTCCTTTTATTCTCTTACTGCATGTAAGGCCCCCGTTTACATTAACACAGAATATTTAAATCATTAAACAAATATTATAAACCAAAATAAGTGCTTAACTATTAATATGTTTATAGATTTTAAAATGTTTAATCATACATGGTGTCACAACTAAATATATGTTATTGACGAACGACGAAGGTGCAAGTATATTTATTTCCGCCAAGTCAAAATATATAAAAATAAATATAATAAAAAATATACCTTATTTCAAAATATAATTTTTTAAATTTAAATAATCAGTTTAGTATAGGTATCAATAACACAGCCATGTAAAAATATATGTTAGTAGATTGAAGCATTAAAGTATATTTTATTAAGAATTTCAAAATCAAATTTATCAGGCATCAAACTGAATAGTATATGACTTGATGGCCCTAAACTGGAGGTATTTCGCACCTTCGTCTCCTGCAGCACTTCCGGACTTATTGTGGCACTTTTGCACTAATCATATATTTTATACATTCAGGTAATATTTGTATCTGTAGTGGTACCCAAAACGGCAACACAAATTTTTCAGGTGTAGCTTTTTACACAACTAGGTACAAGAGGTTATTAAATATTTTTCTCTCATAATTTCTAATGTATAACGATCGTACCTACCTATATATGGACATATGGCTATACTCAACCAACAATAAACATCATATTATTTGAGTTAGACTTACCTTGAAAAACTTTAGAACTTGTAGTCGCAGAGCCGTATTTAAGATTTTGGCGCCCGTGAATAACAATTCATTTTGGTGCTATCGACTTCCCTTATGATTAATTGTAATAATTGTATAACTACTCAGTACTTAGTAAGTACCTATAGGTATTACTAATTATAGGGATTTGCGAAGTCCAATTCAGTATTTAAATAAATAAAATTAAAAAGAAAAAAAAACAAGCAAATGCAGCGACTGGTATAAATAATATTAAAATATTTTATTAGGTAACAAATAACAGTATATAGGTAATATTCTAATATACCTACATAAAATATATAACATACTATTAAATATAGGTATATTATAAATAATCTTTACTTCAGTTTTTTTAATAATAATAATACACAATATTATATTTGATAATTAATATAATATGAAAAATTAGAATTTAGCATTTAGGGGTAGGCACTCAGCAGCACCATCCGAAATATAACTTACCTATAATCTTTTAGAAAACTTTTTTATACACTCCGTAAAAATCTTGGCACCCATTAACATATTCCAGGGGAAGGCTATTGCCCTTCCGTATCGCCCCTTAAATACAGCCCTGCGTGCAGGAACCTATATTAAATTCATAATATTATAGTTTCTACATTTCAGTTTATTAAAGCAGTATAAAGCATGTGTGAAGAAGGATATTTATTATATTTACTATTTCCAACGATGTATTCGTCTTGCTTATCATTAAAAATTGTTCACATTTGCGAAGTTCTGAAAATCAATTATTTTAGGTTTTTCTAGTTATTTGGTTTTTTTTTAAATCATTTTTTTTTTTTTTTTGTTAAACTAATGCTAATTGCTAATGCTGTTTTTGTTTGCTAAGGCTTTTAGAGCAGTAAATACAGTTTTTTTGGGAGGGGTTGTGGAGTATTGTATTTTTGAGCTAATTATAGACATTTTAAATTTTGCTTAATTTTTATTCTATAGTATGATTTTTTTTTCGTTTATTTTAAAATGTTTCTGACATACAAGGTCATCGAACTTATTGATTTAATAAAAATTTTCAACATAATGGAGTTGTTAAGCGTAAATTAATTTCAATATATTATACAGTAAATTACTCTATTGTATGATAAAACTGATGTGTTTGAGTAAAGAAGCTTACCGTTTTTCGTATCGTATACCGTGCAACTGATTTAACCGGAAAAATCGACTGTCTGATGTAATATTTCTACAATACCTTACTCACAAGTCATAAGACAAGAACACGCAAATCATAGTTGGAAAAATATTGTATATTATTTTAAGCATGTAATTTCTGAGAAAGTGAAAAAAAATTAAAAAACTGTTTAAGTTAAGTAACAACTGGATTTTTTTTTTATTGAACCGATAACTAATAACCGTGGACCTAGATGTCTCTGTACTGTAAAATTATTTAAAGTTGATAAGGATCATCAGCAAACATTATAATTTGTTATCATTCCATACAACCAAACAGAAAAAAGTAGAATTATGTTATGATCTGTGTTTACTCAGTTTACTGTTTAGTAATTAAAATTTGAAATTGTTTGGTGTTCACGATAGACTAAAAAGCGACAACAGCATTTAATATTTAGTTATAATTAGTAATACTTTGTACCAAAAAATTCCCAATTAGAAATTTTGATTTACATAACATTGAGTACAGTTTGGTTTTATCAAGTTTAAGCATTTTAAATGTGTCTTTTTATGTTAATATTGTAATATGTATAATATATTTTTTTAACATTTGAGGTTTATATTTTCCTCTTAAAATGGGTGTTACAGTGTTAGTATCTCAAATGTTTTATTTTTCATTTTTAGATTATGAGTAACTACTATATATCTTGTATCTATTAATCTTGAATTTTTGTAGTATACAACAGTTTCCAATGAAAGAAAACCGTACAGGTGCTCAGATAATTGAATTTCTTACAAAAAGAGTAAATGCACTTGGTGCCAAACAATGTGGTACATTTCTTGTTGACTGTGAGACATATGCATCTATACCTCAATTAGGTGAGTTATAACTAAATAATATTAAATTTGATAAAAATGATCTAAAAAAATATTATGTCTAGGTGTCCAACGAACATTACATGTGTTTCATAATTCAGAACAGCCAGCATCGGTGTTTGCAATCCTTGATAATGGTACTGGAAAAACTGTGCCTGTTGTAGCTGATGCATTATTTGATTTGCTTTTGTTGAAAATGTCATCTGTGTATACCTCTAAAAAATCTAAAGTTGAAATTAGAGGTCCAAGATTTGAGCTTAACGATTTTATTATTAAAATTGGTGCTATAAATATTAACCACAATGTTAAAGGCATTATTGTGGAGGTAATAAATAATGTAATTTGTCTCATGTGTTATTATAATAACAGTTTTAAGAAATGCTTAAATTGATTATAATATTTAGTACATTTATTTTAATCAATTAATCGTTCTTAGGTTTTATTATAATTTATAGAATATCTATTTGTATAAATATAATAAAATATAACTTTTGGCTTGATTTTTATTTCAGGCAGAATATAGACCTTGTGTTGTATTTGGCTTTTGTTGGGATTTGTTACGAGAATTTCTTCAAGGGTTCTTAGGATCTTGTGTATCAAATATGCCGCCACATTATTTTCAAGTAAGTAAAAAACTAACTTTTTTTAAGAGTTAGGTATGTACATTTGTTGGAAACAAAATACACCTAACCTATCCATTAATCATTGTAAGAAACTTAATTTTTGTCCAAATTAGGTATCTTAATCAAACAATTTTCATATATATTTTTAGGTTTATTTAGTAAGAACTAATTTTAAGGTTTATAGTGTAAAAATTAATTTTCACACAAATTACGAGTCATACTAAATGAACGAACAAAGAAAATCATTGTATGTATAATTCATAGATTCTGAATGAATAGGGTGACTATTATTTTGGTTTATCTATCAGTCATCAATTAGAATATACAAATATGAATGTTTGATATACTACCAAAATTGGAATGAGGGGTTAAAATGATATAATACTGTATTATGTATAAATGATTTACTCAGTTATCAACATGAGTCACACATTTTATGTAATCTTAATTACTGTAGATATGTAAATACTAGAAAATTGGGACTTGTTTGATTTTTACTGACTTACCAAATTAGAGAATGGTCCCACAACCTATAATCTTTCAATATTATTATTATCACTTGATATTAATGAATTATAATGATGTATTTTATAATATATTTTTCAGAATCGTATGAATGATATTTTTCAACCGCTGGACACTATTCAACAATACTTAGATCATATAACTATTTATAGAAAAGCCACTGGAATTTTACAACAGTATAATACCAATAATACTTAAATACATTATGTATATACACACACAAACATATATATATATATATTTGCACACTTAATCCTTTTTTGTGTTTACAAAAGCCAAAATGTTTTAAATACATTTTTATTATCAATAATTAAAAATCATGTTTCAGCTACTTTTATAATAATATAATAATATAATAATGAAAAAATAATGTAATATATTACATACATTTTTTGAATAGCCTTAATCATATTTTATTTGACTCTCTGTTATAATCTTATACAATGCATATTATTATAGAGTGTGTATTTTACAATATTTACTCAATGGTATTAGATAAAATACAAATTCAAATAAATATAAAATTAAATAAAACTTCAAATCATGTTACTAAAATGTTATGATTTGTACACATGCATAATAAAATTAAACCTAAACTTAATTAGAATCATTCAGTAATGAATACACAATTAAGTATGAATATAATAAACATATTAAATGTATACAATAAAATAATAGGTGTAATTGGCACAAATACACGCAATTAATATTTTTATAAACCTTAAATTAAATTATTAACAAAAAGCTTGATGACATAATGACTTATCGAATGTTAAAAAAAATAATTAAATATATTTTAGGAAAATTGAATGTGATAGATAAAAATGAAAAAACAATGAGTAAAATAAAATAAAAACAATTCTTGGGCTGAAAAAAAATGTTTTACTATTTATTTATAATTTGTGGCTTCATACATTACTATAATGCTTTAATATTAGTTGAATTTTTATTTTTATAAATTCAAATGTCAGATCAAACTTGTCAGCCTTTTATGGGTTGTAATAAAAAATAAATACTTTATTCGAATATATTTTGATCACTTTTTATACATGAACATTTTAATCAAATTATACACAGAACCTACAGTAATGCATTATTATTAAAAATTTAAATGTACAAACAATACATTAGTCTATACGGATTACAATTTTTCTAAAACCTTATGGTTACAAGTTATGATCCATATTATTTTTGACTAATTAGATACATTTATAATAAAATTTAAACACAAAATTATAATTTATCACATTAAATTATATATAAATATATTATAATACAGTTGAGTAATATTCTACAGTAAAATGATTTTGCTAAAATATTTTGAACAACAAGGAAGCCAAATGTTTATAGTTAATAATTTAAGTATTTATGTGATCACTGTAAGTATAATTAGAAAATAAGTATAATATTAGTTATCGCATTAAATGTTTAAAATAAAATAAATTCAGTCAAAAAACTATAAATAAGTATTAGAGTAAAAAATAATTTTAAAATGTATAGCTAATAGTTTCAATACTATAATATGATTTAAAATCTATTAGCATAATTAAAGAAGAGGACAACAGTAAAATTATAAAAAAAAATGGAATTATATATGAACAAATATGTTATAGATTAGATAAGTTTTTCATCATTAAAGAAAATTAATTTCAACATTCGTCTATAAACATACAAATGGTTTTAAATATTTTACTTCAAGAAATTAAATAAACTCAAGATAACTATAATAAGTATTAAAATCAAAATAGTATAACACATTGCACATTTATTATATAGCAGTAAACAGCCAATACTTCTTTAATAACAATTGTAATCATTAAAAAAAAAAATTAAATATCAAAACAAACAATTGATCAAAAATACTAAAGGTAAATTTTTAATGTGAGAAGGAAATAATTAGACTTAAAAATAGTCTAATGCTTATAATAACATAAAAAATTAAAAAATTAAAAAAATAACAATTGTAATACTTTTTAAATTTAGGCCAATAGTTTGATAAGCTCTTAACTCTTCATAAATAAATTGCACACAAAAATGTTTGTATAGCACTATAAATGTTGATTAACAATACCTTTCTTATATATTTCAATATTATTTTTGGCATAAGAGCGCAAAGTAACTTAGGATGGGCGATATTAACATTTTTTGACTTTGATTCTCTTTTTATTTCAATATTAATAGCATTTTATATTTGTATAATATAATATTTATACTTAATTTTCAACTATTTAATAATAATACTAATTTTAATTATTGTAAAAAAAATTTAAATACTTTTACTAATACTAATAAATTGAACCAATTTTTTAGTAGTTTTTATTGAAAATCAATCATTCATAAGCGCAGAAAACTTTTTAAATTTTTGGTTCACAATTTCACATATAAAAGAATGCATTTCATTTAATGATTAAATACAAAAATTGATACTGATCGGCTATCAGTGTCATTAAAAGTATAACTAATTAAAATAGTTAAATCCAAAAAAAAAAATAGATGCAATTGAGTTTTATCAAATAGCATTGCATAACTAGGGCTCGAAAGTTAAAAGATTTTCAAATTTTTTTATACATACACTTACTTAAAAGCAGACCAAGCAAGAATCTATTCTATACAAAGACATGTTATAAACAGATTATATTTTTTTGTATTTATTACATTTTTTGAGGTAATAAAAAGTGAATTTTTCTACTATTACAAAAATATTTTTATAATATACCATTTAATTAATCTTTAACTTACTAAAAATTAATAAATGTCCAAACATTGGTAAGATATAACACGGATGACCAGTGCCAACAACTTACATACACAAATAAACAGAATATAATAGATTATTTACACATTTGGGGTCCTACCTTTTTAATGTTTTTGACCGAAAAAACAATTTTAATTGACTACTATTTCCCATAGGTTATTTAATATATTATATTATAATAAATCGTTATCATTTCAAAAAACATAAAGTAAAATTACACTGCCACCATATTCTGTGTGTCAATGTTCAAAATTTTCTTGATATTTACAATGTAACTAATATTGTTTAAATAAAACAATTCCATTATTAATTTAAATAACCATTTAACTCACAGTGAAGTGGTTGAATATTTTGGAGATATATTGTGATAGGGATCGGGTTATCAAATAACTACTAATGATATATTTTTTCATAAAAAAATTTTAAGCATATTTTACTTGACATATTGCGGGAAATTAGATGTACATACATGAAACCAGTAACTATAATTTTTCAATTGATTTCCGTTATTATCATGTGAGTAATAAAAATAGAAACTATAACATTTTACTGCTACTTAAATATTATAACTTTTATACAAAATTATAATTTTTAATTTTTAAGTTTTTGTTATACATAATATGTCGGTAAAAATAATTTTTCAGCCAAAAAGCTTTAAAATTTAATATAGGAACCCCTTATAATTTGCTTAAAATTTTAAAAAGCTGTTATACACACGCAACATTTTTTATTTAATGCAAGTTTAAATTTAAATTTTTAGTTATATAGCTACACAAGCTAATATCACAAAATCAAATATATTGTTATACTTTATTATGCTTTGAACATAAACTAGTTATAATATGATCTAAGACTTTATGCCAAAATAATATTTAATTTCATTCTGTTAATGTGTGTATGTAAGTTATTTACACTGGTCATTTACAGATTATACTACTAACCATAGCAGAGTGTCAAGACAGTAATCAGTAAAATATAATTGTTTTTTGCACATTTTATTTTTTTATTTTTTTGAGTATTCATTGATTTTAATTCCTATAACATCCAAGCACTAATTACAACAGTACTTAATTAATATATTGTAAGAATACTTCTAATTCATAAACTTTTTCAAGATTATACACTATTAATATCTTAATCTTAATAAATCACAAATAATGAAATTACAAGAAATTGAAAATTGAAAAAATTTATAAATATGCAACATTGGCAAAAGCTAATTTTATTTATATACATTTGTGATCTAGACTTGTCTTTTTATTAAATATAACCTTTTCCACTGATTTACTTAATAATGGTTACCCAACCATTTAATGTGGACATTATAATTTAAATAAAAAAACGATATAATTATTTGGTTTTAAAAAAAGAATAAAATTTTAAATTGCTTTCTACATACAATCATTAGGTATTTAATTATTCACAAATCATTATACCTTAGGTTTGAATAGCAGTTGTCATTTCTCTGTGTATTGCAGCCAATTCTTGTATACGGACAAATAAGCTATTGTTAAGTGTATCTATAACACGTCGTTGTGATTCTTGTGCTGCCATAGCTGTTTCCAATTGTGCTTGTGCTAGACTGACAGCAGCTTGAAGTTCCGCGTTCTCTTGACTAAGAACCTAAAAGGGATAAAAAAAATATAGAATTTAAAAATTACATTTTTTATTTTCAATAAAATATACGAGGTGTGTTCAAAAAGTACCCGGAATTTTCGTTTTTCAAAAAAAAAATTTATTTATTCGTCTACATCAATGTGGTCCCCTTCAAAATAGTCCCCCCCTGATATAATACACTTATGCCAGCGATTTTTTCCAATCTTCAAAGCACTCTTGATATTCACTTTTTGGCATGTCCTTGAGCACTCTCAGCGATTCGGCTTTTATTTCTTCAATCGAGGAAAAACGCTGTCCTTTCATGTGTCTCTTCAACATTGGGAACAGGAAAAAGGCACACGGAGCCATATCTGGTGAATATGGAGGTTGGGGCATGACTGCGGTATTGTTTTTGGCCAAAAAATTATGAACAAGCAACGACGAATGTGCAGGTGCGTTATCGTGGTGCAAAAGCCATGAATTGTTTTTTCCATATATCGGGGCGTTTTTTTCGGATTGCTTCACGCAAACGTCGCATAACTTCAAGGTAATACTCCTTATTAACCGTACGACCTTGTGGTAAGAACTCTTGATGCACTATGCCATTAAAATCGAAAAAAACAGTAAGCAAAACCTTGACATTTGATCGAACTTGACGTGCTTTTTTCGCTCTTGGTGACGTTGAATGCTTCCAGGTGGATGATTGTGCTTTGGTTTCAACTTCATAACCGTACACCCATGTTTCATCACTAGTTATGACCCTTTCAAGTAAACTTGGATCGACGTTGACGTCATTTAACAGCTCCTGAGCGATGTTCATGCGATTGTTTTTTTGGTCAAAATTCAGCAGTTTTGGAATGAATTTTGCTGCCACTCGTTTCAAGCCCAAAACATTTGAAAAAATGTTTTGACATGAAACAATCGATATGCCAACTTCATCAGCAACTTCTCTAATAATTGTGATTCGGCGATCATTCACAACCATTTTTTCCACTTTTTTCACATTTGCATCGATTATTGACGTGCTGGGTCGACCGGAGCGTTTGTCATCTTCAACATCTTTGCGGCCATCTTGGTAACGCTTATACCACTCGTTAACAATTGTTTTTTTCATAGCAGACTCACCATAGGCTTTTTGTAACAGTTCACACACTTTGCTACACTTTATTTCATTTTTTACGCAAAATTTAATAAAAATTCTTTGACTCTTCAATTCTTCCATTGTTTAAACAAGCAAAAATCGCCGAGCTCATAAAAACACGTTAAACCTTAGCGACTACCACAGACAAAGTAAACAGTGATTATAGCTGAAAATGTTATCATACTTTAGGGGGATGTATATCAACACAATAACAAAAAATTTTGACAATCGGACTCTCCAGACCCATTAAAATAAAAAATTTCGAGTTCTTTTGAACACACCTCGTATACTTCAATTTTTTTATTACCTTGCATTTTTCTTCAAGTGGCATTCTATTCATAGTCATCTTTTGGATTTCTTCATTTTTACATTTTAATTCGCTATCGAGGTTTTCAACTTTCAAGCGTAAACTAGTTAACTCATTTCTTAATTCCGAAGCAACTTCTGATCCTCCTAAAGATAATAAGTAAAATATTATTTAACTTTCAAACATTTTTTTATTAATTTTATAGCATAAATTATAAACCAATTTACCTTTGGCTACTTCAGCATCTAGGTATCTAGTTTTCAATCGTTGATTTTCCTCTTTATACGATTGCAATTGACGTTTCCACTCATCTACATTAGCTGTACTTTCTTGCAATGCATTGGTTAATCTTAAGTTATTGTTTTTTAGTGTTTGAAGTTCAATTTCCCATTTTTTTGCGTTTGCTGAACTGAACACAGAAAGAACACAACAAATGTAAAAAATTAATACAATTTTTAAAACTTCAAATTAATAATGATAATTTTACCTATGAGTTAAAGCTAATTTTAATCTTTCATTTTCATATTTTAATTGAGATTCAGGTAACATTGAATTTCCACCACTCATGCGTCCATCATTGCTTCCTTGATGTTTTGGACTCTCTGCGGCCTAGATATAAAATACAAAATGTATGATAAAGTTGTTGTAAAATTTTAGTATTAAAATTCATTACATGATTAGCATTGGAAATCATAGTTTTAGACATTTGGTTAATCATTTGTTCAGTTGAATTAGTATCTTCAGGTGTAGTATTTGGATCTGTGGGTGTCATGTTGGGAGGTTCAATTATACTTTGACCGTCAGATGACTGACTAATACGAGTAGTTACAGGACTAGCATTAGCACTTGTAATTGGTGTTGTTGAACTCATAAATGATTGTTGAATCTGCTGTGGTCCACTTACTGCCGATTGTCTTGTTTTTTCTTTAACTTCTTCAAACTTGTGTATAAACTAATTAAATATTTAGATAGTATTTATTATTTAGAACAGGTAAGCTATATTTAAATATAGATGTCTAAGATTGTTTAATTAATAAATACTTTATTCAGTTCTTGTTCAGAAGAAAACCCAAGACCATAAACAGTATTTGCCCTATTGTCGGTCCACTGACCAAATTTTTGTGATGTTTTTGTAAATGACATATTTGGCGTTATTGTACTGTTTATGACAGCCTAAAATATGTGAACAGTAAGAAATGGTTTATTAATGGTTACCTTTAATTTTAATAACATAAATTCATACTTTGCTTCCTTCTACACTAATAATGCGGTACAATGCCCGGTGGGAGTCGAAAAAGAATGAGACATTGACAGCCACTGTAGATGCAGATATCCATGACTTTTTAGTCTTGGGATCTATGTGAAATACATGGGCCTTACATGTAAATATCGGCTGCTCTCTATAATAAAAAATGCAATTTTGTAAGAATAGAATAATACACAAGCAAATAAACATATTATGTACCACAGCACTTACCCCATATTATCTTTTCCCAGAGTCATAGCCATCAACGAAAATTATATTGGAGTACGGAATTAGTGCCAATCGGTTCAACGGACAACTATAAATTATAAATTTACAAATCGCCGATATTTGGCACCTAAGTATAGTGACAACGACAATAATAATTTGCGCTATTTCCTATTTGTACGGTACAACGAATATTCCGTAAACGATAAAATGTACGAGTTATAGCTGGAGCCTGGAGGTACGACCAGGGTCCAGGACTGGGAGTCTGGGACGTTTTGCGGGCCGAATATTTGTTTATCAATCAATCCTGACGAATACGCTTTTCTGATAAGAAAACAGTTTGACCAGAAAATGCGCTTGCGCACCGCGGACCAACGCCCATTTGCGCGTGCGGTCTCGTTTATCACCATAGGTAACTACTTTTTTACTGTTTGTCTATAAAGAAAAATAATGTTTATCTTGTTCTCATTATTTTCATCATCACGTCTGTTATCACTGCAGATTGAAAACAAATAATAATAATAATAATAATAATGATAAAAATATTGATAAACATGTTATCACGATAATCTTATCTACGATGTTTATGTGACAATAATTTTATTATTCATTAATATTGTTTTTAAAGAAAAATGTTGCGCTGAGTCTGTCGAATATTCAAGCTCCGAAATGCCAAATGCCCATGACCGTTAAGTGTTAACTGCCGACATCGACATATCCAGTCTTGGTGAAGAGTGTTGCCGGTGGTGAACTTTGTCTTTGTGTCATCAGAAATCATAGAATAAAAATAAACGTAATTTGATTGTGCTGCTCGTTGGTGTTGAATTTTCGCTACTAGTTTAATTGTTATGATTTTTATATTATATTTGCTGTTTCCAATTGATTGGTTGTGCAAGGATCGAAGTTGGTATTTATTATAGTTTCATAAATTTTCAGTCAAAGTTAACTGTCGTTTTCCTATTTTACTATGTTGTCTATATAGATTTTTACTGAATCAAGTTGTTCGATATGTATTAAACCATTAATTATTTCTATGCTTGCCCATTGGATTTCTATAATACCCAGGTATAATGTATAATCTGCAAACTTTGTTTTTCTTGTCTCTGAACTAACAGTTATGTAATGATAAAATGTGTTCTTTATGATACTTTTAGTGAGATATTTATTTATTTTGTTCCTTTAGGATATGATATGGGGGAAACTCAAGATACTGACACAAGTGCACTGATTTCCAACATAAATGATATTACAATACAAGATCCAGTAGTTAGTAATTATGTTACTGAAAATGAGCCTGAACCCAGTGGTTCAGAACAGGGAAGTTCTTATGAAATTTTATTTGATCAACTTAAAGAAAATAATAAACATATATTTGTTTTAAGTACAGCTGGAAAACCTATATATACACGGTAAATATAATATTATTAGTAAGCATATGTGGAACAAATGCAATAGGAATGCACAGCCTTCTAAATAATATAATTGCAGTTGTACCTCAAAAATAACAATTTTATTAATTTTAATGTTTACATTTCTTGTATAGGTTTGGAAATGAAAACCAAATGGCCTCCCTTTTCGGTTTAATGATAGCTTTAGTGTCAGTGACTCAAGATTCAAATGACACATTACAGTCGATTTGCTGTGGCCAGACTCGAATAGTGTTTTTAAATAAAGATCCTATTATATTAGTTGGTGTTTCTCAATCTTCTGAACCTAATGACCAAATTAAAAAACAATTGACGTAATTTATAATATTCCATAAATTCATCTAAAACTAGGTTTTCAATTAATATGTGTTTTGCTTTTAGGTATGTCTATAATAATATAATTAGTACATTAACATTAACCCAGTTAAAAAAAATCTTCCACAATAGAACTAATTTTGATTTGAGGCGATTAATGAGTGGATCCGAAAGATTGATAGACAAGCTTATAACATTTACTGAAAATGATCCAGGGTTTTTATTGGATTCCATAAGTTGTCTACAAATGCCATCAAGTAGCAGAGATAAAATAACTCAAACCATACTGACTCAATGCAGTAAAATAAAAGTAAAAAATAATGATTTGTTTTAAATTATTTTACTCCATATTAATAAATGTTTGATATTTTTAGAATTTAGTATTTGGTTTATTGATTGCTCAAAAACACATTATATCGATTGTACGTATGAAAAAATACTCGCTGCATGTTTCTGATATTCACTTAATATTAAACCTAATCAATTCAACAGAATCGTTTAAAACAGCAGAGAGTTGGACACCTATTTGTTTACCTACATTCGATTCTAGGTAAAATATCCTTTAAATATATATATATTTTTAAGTTAAACCAAAATAATCTAATAATTGTGTTTACGTTTATAACTTTCAGTGGTTACATGCATGCTCATATATCATATCTGGCAGAGGATTGTCAAGCATGTCTAGTGTTGTTAACCATTGATCACAATCTTTTTTTTGCTCTATCTGATGCCAAAAGAAAAATCACAGAAGTTTGTTTCATTTACTTAATGTATTAATACTTATATTGCTTCATTTAATATTCATTAAGAACTATTGGCTGTGTGAAAATGTTATTTATGTACAATTAAAAAATAAAAACAAATTTTTTGTAACAGAAAATGCGTTGCAATGATTGTCTTCATACAATCAACGAGGCAATCATTCGCCAACCCGTCAGCTTAGCACGAGCAAATATTATAGGATTACGGCATCTTTTATACAAGAACAAAAACCGCTCACAACATTGGTGTCCTCCATTTACTTCTCCATACAATACCGACACACTACAACAAAACCTTATGTCAGTATATAGTTCATTAATCAGCCAAATGAATTTCCCTGGGCGTACATTGAAAGTGATTTTTCAACAATTAACTGCTGAAACTATGCTTGCTTGGGTAAGTAAATTATGATATAATATTATGCATTGTATAATATGTTTATATTACGCAGAAGAATTATGAGTAATTTTGATATTATTCTAGGCAACTGACGATGTTGAATTGTATATGAGTTTTGAGCCACTAGTTTCTAAAGAAAGTGCAACAAATGCAGTAACTAAACTAATGCAATGGATGAAAAAAGAAGAGGATTCATTGTTTATATTTAATATTCCAATGTTTTAAATCAGCCATCATATGAAATTGATTCCAGAATATGTGATAATATTAATTATAATATTAATAGATAATATTTATATATATGATTATTGATTATATTTAAGAATTATAAATAATGGTCTTACATTTTCAACTTTTTAAGTTTCTCAACACTATCTTTACGCCAGTTAAAAAAATAACTTAAATGAGTAAAATTTAAAAAAATAATAATGAATGATAGTTAAATATTATGTTATTACATATGATATTTTTACACTTGTAAAATATAAATCATTTTAATAATGAATATATTAATTTGAGATTAATGATTGTCACAGGTTATGGATTTAAAATATTCAAACATCATGATTTATTACTTATTCAATGTTATATAAATTGTAAATTTGTTTAATACCTAACTTATTATTGTATTTATGTTTTACTAGTGTGTGCTATGAAGATAGTTATACAAAACAAACAAATAAAATTGTTATTGTTATTGTTGTTATAATCATCAAAATAATTGTTGATTTATTAATCCCTCCCCCTTTTCTATAATGATTCAATCATTATGATTGATAGTGTTATCACTCGTTAGAATTTTGAATTTGTTCTCTATTAAATATTTATTATTTACTACTTCTTTTTTTTTTGATCATTTATTGTATATAAAAAATAAAAAATAATGTGATTCTGTGGTTTAATTATATTGAATGTGAGTGCTGACCTATTATTATTATCTAAATTACACAATGAGTCAAAAGCAGCTAATCGATTCGACTTATGTTGTGATTGGTGGAGGTATAGCTGGTATAAGTTGTGTCGAATCTTTGAAATTGTATACAACAGAGTCAGTGCTTTTAATTTCAGAATCACCAATTGTTAAAGTGGTCACTGATGTAAAATTTTATACCAAAATTGCTGCGGGATTCAAAGTTGAGGACCGAAATCTCCAATGCATTGAGAATACAGAATATATAATAGATAAAATTATAGCTATTAACTCAATAGAGCACATAATTTACACCGCAAATCATCGGGAAATCAAGTATAAGAAATTGTGTTTGTGTACAGGTGCTACTCCAAAACTATTGGATGACAAAGATTATGTTATTGGATTGCGTGATACACATTCTGTGGAGTATTTTCAATCAATTGTTGGTTCTGCTAAAAGAGTATTGATTGTTGGTAATGGTGGTATTGCAACAGATTTGGTATATAAGTTAAATGCTATCGAAATTATTTGGGTTATAAGGGATGAACACATTAGTTCACATTTCCTGGATGCAGGAGCAGCAGAATTTTTTAGTAACTATCTAAACACTCAGCAACCAAGCGACAGAGTAATAAAAAGATTTAGATATTCAGGAGAACCTACCTCTGGAGCTGCACTAGGTCCTGACTGGCACTGTGGTGCAATGTTTGGAAACCTCGACGGTAAAAATGTCATAATTGAGTATAAGACTGAAATCAAAAATATTTCTAAGAGTGACCTAGTAAGGATAGAATTAACTAACGGCAAAGTGTATGAATGTGATTTTGTTGTATCTGCTACTGGAGTAACACCAAATAGTAACCTAGAAATAAGAGGCGATACAAGTATTGACATTGCTAGTGATGGCGGTATTAAGGTAGACTGGAAAATGGAAACAAGTCTGTCAGATATTTTTGCAGCTGGTGATGTATGCACAGTAGATTGGACTTCTGAACATTGGTTTCAAATGAGACTGTGGACTCAAGCAAGACAAATGGGAATGTATGCTGCCAAGTGCATGTATTTCAAACACACAAATGAAACATTGTTGCAAGACTTTTGTTTTGAACTGTTTACACATGTAACATCATTTTTTGGATTCAAAGTTATATTATTAGGATTATATAATGCTCAAGGATTGGACAAGAAGGATTGTGAGCTATTAGTCCGTGTAACCAATGGTCAAGAATACATTAAATTAGTATTGAAAAACGGAAGAGTTGTTGGTGCAATGCTTATTGGGGATACTGATCTTGAAGAAATGTGCGAAAATTTAATACTTAACCAAATTGATGTGACTAATTTAATGGATGATTTGTTAGATCCTAATATTGATATAGAAGACTATTTTGATTGAATTCAAATTATTTATTTGTTGAAAAAATATACATGTATTTATAAATGAAAATGTTATTTTACTTTCTGTAAGGTGATCTAGACCTATGTCTTCTAGATCGGTCACGATCATGACTTCTACTCCTTCTATGTCGGTCTCTATCTCTTCTATCGCCCCTATCACGATCTCTTCGATCTCTATCTCTATTTCTCTTTTCACGCTCTCTGTCTCTTCTTTTTTCTTTTACAGGCGAGTGTTTATTCCGGTGTTCCTTTTCTCTTCTTTTATCTGTAGGCTCTTCTTCATCTGATGATTCAACACCTTCTTCTATATCCTCTTCAAGTATTGACACTTTGGGTTCTAACTCATTGTTTTCTTCCAGCACATGTCTGCTTTGTATACGTGGTAATATAACGTCACAAACACGCTCATCTCGTAGCAGCGAATCAATAAATTCATCAACATATATGATCTCAAACTGGCCATCCCTATTTTGTTTTCTTAACTTACGACTGTCGGCTAACAATGGTTCCAGATATTTATAACAATCCACTGATGAACCTGTCAAACGCATATAAAATGCCCCAAGCGCACGGACATACTTGAATTCTTCGTTTTTTATGAACTCCACAATGATGTCTTTTTCTGGTTGTATTTGCAACATCTTCAACGTCAAACACAAGAAAGGTGTGGGTTTGATATTACCGCCATATACTCCTCCTATAAATCGCATTAACATAGCCTTATCCACAAGTAATTCGGCAGACAAAGCAAAGCATTCTTCTTTCCAGAATTTATTGTCATAAATACGAGATCGAATGATCTTTTCGATCAAATACTGAGGATTAGTCCCGTGAATGGTTTTTGCATCTTTTACAGTTCGATTAGCCATATTCCTGTAGACTGTAGAGTACTTGCTACTTAATACTTACTGTCAAGTCTCAAGTGTCAATTGATATTTAAATGTTATACATTGTTGACTGTTATTTTTATAAAATAATAACAGAATAAAACCGAAGAAAATGACCAAGTCCATATCACTGCCGCTACACTATCACCACAGCAATACTCAGCAGTGTTACCGCAATAATAATTTTATAAGTCACAATAATAATTGTATGCTATTTAATAATAAATAATAATCGCAAATTTATTCAGGGTCTAAAACTCTAAAATACTAATTTATTTTAATTTTTAATACCATTAACCATTTCACTCGTTCATTTTCTAAGTCCAATATATGGCTAATCAAATTATTCCGAGTAGGTACAAAATAATATTTCTAATGTGTAAACTATTACCACAAGCTAACATTTTATACTATGTAAGTATAGTATGTCTCACGAAAGAACGGGACCGTTTCGCGCATGTAGAAAGAGCTCACCGTTTACTCCTCACCACGACCGCCGGCAACCACCAGCGACGACCGTCGTTGTAGTGCTGTGGTGCGGTGCGGCGTGGGGATGCGCAAGAATGACCGATTTTGGTCGAGACACGGTCCCGTTCTTTCGTGAGACAGAGTATAGGCACAGAATAGATGAAAGCAGAATGGACACTCTTTTAAAATTTACATGTAGTCTTATGGGAGTACGACAGTTTTGAGCTAAATGCCCCCCAGTGTGACCACCAGTACAATGAAAAACAAAAATTGTACATAATCCATTGTACCGTACAAAATTTTTATCTCGACGGTTGATTTGAACTCTAAATGTATATTTACAGAATAATTATTGTACGATATTCGCATAGTAAAAATTATAATCTGTTATAGATTTTATTTATTTATTACATATACGTACTAATAGCTATGCCCACACAGCGTGGTGTATGTGGCCAACCCCGAATTAATAGTGTAGTAAAGATCTAAGCATACACAACAAACAGCCAAAAATTAATTTATATATGTATATATATATTTAGTTATACAATAAAATATTTAAATAAACCATTAACTACAACAAATAATACTCTATAGCGTGTGTATATATAGAGGAGAGCCACCTAATTTGAACCATTTATGACATTTTGTAGTTTTTCTGCTAATTTTTTTGTTAGATTTTCATGAAACTGTATTACAATTTACAAATATACCTAGACTTCTAAGCTACAATTTCACAGATCATTTCTTTAAAATGTATAATGTTTACTCTGAAATATTATAACTTAAGAAAAATGTTTTAAGTGGTCCAATACAAGCAACCGGTATCTTAAAATAGACTACATGTACCTTTTATAAAAACAATCAAAATAATAACTTCATTCAAATTTATTAAAAATTTTTTTTCTGTCAACAAACCAATAGGAACATTACTGTAAATAAATTAATATCACATCATTATTAATTAAATACTGTTAACAAATTAAAAGTCCAAACTTAACTTATTTTAAAATATAACATTTTATAAAAAAAAAAAACAATCAAATAAAAGAGTAGGTACTAATTTACCAAAGTTATCAAAATTTGTAATCAATACTAACAGGCCTTGCTTAAAACAAATTTATAAGAAAATAAAAATGCACTTATTTGTTGAACTTAACATTTTTTCCGATACAAAACATAACATCACGTCATCACTTATATAAAAGACCAATCAAACATGAATTAATATCACAATATTATTAATTAAATATTGTTAGAAAATTAAAAGTCTAAACTTAACTTATTTAAAATATAATCATTGGTGGCATATAGAAACCAGATAGCAAACAGTGTTAGTATTAACTCCTCTTTCTCCACTTGTTTACATTTTAAAGAGATCACTTTTTGAATTTTTTTTTTTACAGTAGTAAAACCTGATTCATCATTATTATAAATTATTCTTTCATTTTTCTTTTTTTTATTAAAATTATGAACCAGTGAAAATTTTTCAGCTATGTCAAAAGCTTATTTCCTTTTATCAATCATTGTAAAACCAACCTAAATATAAAAATAAAATATTTTTTTCTCACGTGGCAACACTGAGCGACTTAAGCTTGTTATCAGCCAAAACCGAGAGTGTCCATTCTGCTTTCATCTATTCTGTGGTATAGGTACCTATGTATCTACGAGTACTGTACTATATGTATGATTATTGATTTGTACCTATCAAAGTATCAAGTCCAAAGTAATACGTTACGGTGCTCTATTTTTTTCGAAACCTCTCGGAAAGATACACTTATTATTATAATAATTTTGATTTTCCGACAGCTTTTCACGTACGCGCTTGCCTTTGGGTTCTGGAAAAAATAAATATTATATCCTATTATAGTAGCATAATGTCCATACTCGGACACTAGATCTATACACCCGATGTTCCGGTCAAGGTTTATTGATAATATAATATTAGGTATTATAATTATTATTATAATGTATAAAGTATACTATCTACAAGACTATAATCCTTAGGACTCGGTGGCTGACACAGCGGCTCATTGTAAAATACTGAATAACTGGGCACTGGCACCCGCCACCCACATGCGTTGGCGCAACTAGCGGGGTACTAAAGGGTCTTTAGCATCCCTTGAGATTTTAGATCTAACTATTATAATCATAATGAAATAACATAAATTTTATGTTTTTAGTAGTATAGCACCAGCGCCATTAATATCCCACGTTTTAGAAGTCTAGTTGCGCCTATGCCCACATGGGCTATATGGCATAATCGGATAAATCTACCATTACGCTGTTTTGCAGAGTGCAAAATCAAATTTCGAAATTTATACTCTGTATAGCCAATTTCCAATACAAACAATAAATTAAGGATTACAGAATATTTTAGTTCCTAAACCTGATAATTTCCAAAAATATAAAAATTGTACTGAGGAAATATTTTCTATTTAAATCACCCACCGCAACAGACTATAGTGCTATTAAAAATTCTGTATCGATGATTCAATATACAAACTAGATATTAATTAATTGATAATTATTATCAAACAACACCTACCAACTAATTAAATGTGGATTGTAATTAAGAATTGAGATTATGGTGATATATTGACATGCATAATATAATAATATTATACAAATGCCAGATTGCACGATTACTAAACATTTAATGAAAATGAATCAATTTCATGATTGGTCGATTAAATTAATCCATTTTTCATGCAACCCCGCATAAAGTGACTTAGCTTACTATGAAATACAGAATAATTTAATTAAAAAAATTGGTTCATTCAATATTGAGTTAACATTTAATAAACAACACATTTATATGTAATAACTTATTCTATGATACTAATAACTATAAGGTTATAGTTTTTAAATAGCAACAATTTGATATGAAAAATGTATCTCGGCACAGTTAGATATAAGCTTAGATAGGATCTAAGGATATACGTATAATAGATGTTCAGAGTTCAGATTGAATTATATTTTGTTTATTAAATACAAATTTGTTGTTAATTATTACATAATATTGATGTATTATGTACAATCATTAATATTTTATTAATATAATTAATAATTAATATAGATTTTTATAGGAAAATAGATAAAATAGAGCTAATAATGGATAAAACAAAAATGCTTACATTTCAAAATTTGAAACTAGTCAGTTGAAGATTTGGAGATGCTTAGTTAGTAGACAACGTTTAGTAATCCCTTATATTAAAACTTATACCAACACTGCAGTATACAAGTAAATCATTAGTTTGTTTGTTACATAATTTTTTGGTTTTGTATAAATATACATTTGAAAATTGAACAAAATGCATTTCAACTTAAATATTCAAAAATGTTATCAATTAATAATTTATAAATAAATTAATTGTTAAACACTTAAATAAAGGCTTATATATTTACAATATTATAGTTTAATAATTTAACACATGAATATTAAAATTGTTGACAGTACAAATTATCAATGAATACAAAATATATGCTTTGATAAGAAAGACAAGAAGCAGAACCAATAATTTACAGAAAATATTTTACAAAAATCTGGTTAGTTTAATAAGTATTAAAAACAAAACTTTTAGCTTTAAATTGCTTAAATGTTAGGAAAAAAAGGTTAGCATAATTATTGTTTATTTATTTTCAGTTTGAGCTTGTTGTAATTTCATCTCTAGTACTTCAGTAATAACATTCTGTAGCTTCTGTTTTTCTAAACCAATCTGTTGGATGCCTTCCATACGTTCCACAAGGTAATTGACACGTCTTTTGAAGTATTGAATTGCGTCATTAATTTCAAGCTTCAAAAAATATCCAGCACCTATGCACACCGTCACATGTTCGGGATTGACTAATTGTCCAGCAGCGTACATAGATTTAGTTAAAGGAATCATCATGGATGTGCCAGATGGTCGTCCTTTGGCACTTTCTAGCGCCTCTTGTGAACTAATATACCTTTTCTGTGCCATCTTCAAAGATTGTAACGAGTCTTGTATTAAACTCACTTCTTTGTATACCTGTTCCTTCATTTTTGCCAATTGCTGCACGTTCAAATTTTTTAGGTCGATCATTTTACCCGCCATTAGAGTTGAGATGGTCAAGACTGAATGAATTAAAGTGAGCGAATCTGTCGAGTGACCGGATCGCGACCGAATGATGTACTAAAAATTTTCGGTCAAACCAAATATTGAACTTAAGGTCTTTTGGCGGTTTGTTATGAAACTTTCCTTTCGGTCCTGATGCGACTGTCAAGTAATAGGTATTTACTATTTTTTTTTATAGTATCTTATTATTCGATAATCCCATTGATATTAAAGAATGGATAGGCCATTTATGCTTATCATACGGGAATCAATATGAAAATATTTTGAGGTTATAAATGTTTTAATATATATATATGTATATGTAATTATAGACGATGTTAGTGATAACGTCATTACCGTCATTCCAATTCCAAAGACATTGTAACAAACTAACAACTCAAAACCCAAACAAACATTTCACACATAAGAAAATAATATAGGTACAGTGAATAATTTGGAAATTAATTAATTAATTAAAATCAGGGGCGTGTCTAAAAAAAATTTCGGGGGGGGGGGGGGGGGTCAATTTTTTACTAACACGAGTAACACGTATTTCATTTCAAGTGTACTTATTTACTATGTATTAATTTGGCGAATATATTTACATTATACAATTTTCATACAATATACATTGGTCAGATGTCAACTTATTCAATACTTCAATAGTAACATTAAAAAATAAAAAAAATAATAATAATAATAATTTATCATATGGATTTCACGGATTACGGTCAACGGTCAATCTATTCTATTCTATAGTAGTAGATAGATCGATAATGACAATAATGGTTTATATAAATACCTACACTAGTTTCCAACAAATTAAAAGCTCAGCTTTTAATATTTTTTTTTTCCAGGAATCACAGAATATTTTTTTGCATACTATTATTATACTATTATTATTCTTATTATTTTGTACACATATTATTTTACATTTTTTTATAATATATCAATTTTTTTGTACTAATATAAGTAATTATAATATTAAATTTATCATTTATTGGAAACACATGAACTTATAACTAAAATATAATTTTTTATTCAGTGTTGATACTTAAACATGAGCCTAATATTATAATTGTTTTGTTTTATATTTAATGTTAATATCTATTAAAAAAAAAAAGGAATACACTTATCATAAATATAATTGTTTGTGATCTAGTAATTAAAAATCCATACAAAAAACTTACAACTTTCTTAGACTTTGTAAAAGATCTAATTTATAATTGTAATTGTAAATATAAACTAAAGGATTAGTTAGAATTAAATTTTGTAAGCTAAATAATTCAATATAAAAGCTTAAAATATGTGTATTGTGTACATATGTAATAAAATAAAGATGTTATTAATTGTATAATAATATTTGTATAATTCAATATTGTTCTATTTAAATAATATAATTTATGTATTAAAGTACATTGAATAAATGAATAGTATAGTACTATAGTCTTCAAAACAAATTTTATCTGTTATATTATTTTACCAGTATACAGAGTGATTCTTTTAAGTGGATACACTAATTATCTCGAAAAGTATTGACTTTTTTCTAAATATTTTTTTACATGGTTTCAAGTTTTAAAAACCCAACGTTTTTATTAAAAAATTATATTTTTTATCCTTATCATTTTTTAAGTTTTTTACTTTTTTGAATGACAACATAGAGTTTTAATTTTATATTCCAAAGCAGAATATTTTTCTAAGTTTTTTGATATATAAAAATCGAATTTGGGGCTAGTAATTTATGAGTTATAGGTATTTAAAGTTTAGATTGGCAGAGTGGAGTGGTACGGGGTTACCCCGCAAAATATTTGTCTACTACTCCGCTTGTCAAAACTTTAAATACTTATAACAGTTATAACTTATAACTCATAAACTGCTAGCCCCAAATTCGATTTCTATGTACCAAAATACTTAGAAAAATATTCTGCTTTGGAATATGAAATTAAAACTATGCTGTCATTCAAAAAAGTAAAAAACTTAAAAATGATAAGGATAAAAAATATTTAAAAATATAATTTTTAATAAAAACGTTGGTTTTTTAACAACTTGAAACCATGTTAAAAATATTTTGAAAAAATTAAATACTTTTCGAGATAAATAGTGTACTCACTTAAAAGAATCACACTGTATATATATTCAATTCATAAACATCAATTAGGAAACAAAAACACATAACCTAAAGTATGAATAGTATGATTAACCCTCACTGTCACTCAGTAATATTATAGTAAGTCATCTAGAAAATACGTAAAATGCCATATAGCTATTATATCGTGTTATTTTTCTGGAGCCCAAGTCCCCCGAGTTCCACCTCCAAAATATATAAATTTTGAATCTACGTTAATTGCCCTTTCGATTAAAAATGGTTTTGAAAACATATTTTTTTGTGTTAATTTCGAAAAAACGTTCCATATACACCGAGCGCTTGCCCGACCGGTAATATCGTAAAATGTCATATTATTTATCTCGCGTATCATATTATTTTTCTAGAGCCCAAGTCCACTTAGTGCCGCACTCAAAATATACAATTTTCGAATCTAAATTTGTTGCCCTTTCAATTAAAAATGGTTTGGAAAACATAATTTTTGGTGTTAATTTTGAGAAAACGTTATCAAATATACCGTGCGCCCGCCCGACCGGTAATACCGTAAAATTTCATATTCTTTATATCATATTATTTTGTTAGTGCTCAATACCACTTCGTGCCGCACATGGGTAGTACATATTTTTTAGCTACATTGAATGCCCTTTCGATTAAAAATGTTTTGGAGAATATAAATATAGGCGTCATCCTCCGATATAGGCACACTACTCACCATATTCTCGCTGATATCAAATAATATTATAAAACCTACTCATATTGTTTGGAGTATTAAATTAGAAGGGTTCTAATTTTTAATAAAACTATGGAGCTTTATCACCTATTTTTATTGACCGTAGTTCATTGATAAGATAATTAACAAGTAATTATATATATATATTTTTTTTATCTTTAAACTTACGTCAATATAGGCTTATAGCCTAATCCAGCGATATTTCAAATGATTTGTTTTTGCGTAGTTCCAATGAACATTTCTAATGTAATTTTTTAAGTTTCTGCACCATTACGATTTTTATTGAATTACTATCTATGATAGAACTTTATGTTTCTCCAAACTATGGAGCTATACTAAAAATTTGATCTTCATATATTTTTAGGGTCGTATAATTTTATTAGAAAGATCTAGATGTTTTTAATAATTTATGAGCATAATGCGAGGTCATTAACAGATAAAAATGATAAAATAGAATCAAGTTTATTGTTCTTTTTAATATAACTAAGTTTTATTGGGTTCTGTATTTAATCGAATGAAACTTAGATATCTTTACTCATTCTACAACCTTATTTAACCAAAATACCATGTTAATTTTGTAGAATATTATACAATTGTTGATAGGTTGTTGCCGAATTGTAACTTTGCCTTCTTAGCTTAATTTTATCAACTGTTTCTCATTCATCCGTTGAAAATTTAGATACATTTTTTAATAATTATATATAGGGAATAGTATTTTACTTTTGTTATATCATTTTTAGATATCATATTTTTACAATATTTTAATCGCTTCGTTTTTATAGTAGGTACACTATAGCACAAAATGTATTACCTATTAACATTATACCTCTTGTAATGATATTGCCTTTTTAGTTTTTATTCATGCATTGTATAACGCTATAATGGTTATATTTCTCAAAAATAAGAAATAGTTAAGAGAAAATTAAACATTGGTATGTATAATAGTAGGTGATGTTTTGTAAGCTTGTATTTTTTTATAGTATAATGTAGTTAATTATTTATGTTACCATATTGTTACTAGTTCAAAATAGTTAAATACTTTAAAATGTTTCATTATGTTATATTTTCTAATTATGATAACTATTTTTAAAATTAGGTAGGTACATAATGTGCATTATAAATTTTATTGTTTTAATGTAATAATAATTATGATCCATCGACCACCTTGAATTCTGAATTCTATCTGAAAAATAAATATTTTTATTATAACTCCTTATAAGACATGAATAGGCAATAGAGTATGCAGGAATGCGGTTACCTACCTTATCAGAGTTGATAAGCGCTCAACGTCCGGGAGCTAGGAGGCTAACTTCACAGACATGAATACCTGATATTAAACTTATTTTGATTTTAAATTTGTCGATAGATTATTTGTATTATTGAATTCTACTGTGTTGATATATAATTTTACTTTTAAATTTTAGTTTTTTCTAGTTTTGTTAATCATTTTATTTGTTGGTTTAAAAGTTTAAGTTATTAACCTTATTAAAGTCGTCCGTTTTTAATTAAATTTATTGAAAAAATAAGTGAAGATACTTATATGATATATTTTTTGTATATATCTAAGTAGAATTACAGCATAACAAAAATGGCACTGCGAGTGGCAGTTGCTCGTTTTAATACAGTTGCTGGAGGACCATCTTTGTTACGTATAAACCATACATTTAGTCGTTTGAAACATTTCAATAGTGAGTCACCATTAGCTAAACATGCTAAAAAACGTACTAGCACAGTACGTTTAATAGGCAGTGGTTTGGCCATTGGTGTCGTAGTTGGAGCAGCATATTCATATTTCTCGGATTCAGAGCGAAAATTACCTGGTGCGATAGTAAATACTCCAACACAAATACCAATCTTGAAGACATTACCTACAGATCTGAAGGTCACCCGCAAAGTATGTCATTGCTGTCAACTTATAGGGACATTTAAATTTATTGTATTTATAATTTACAATTATTTTAGGTACGACACAATGATGATGAAAAAGCTGATTTTATTTTATTTCAATACCCAACTTGTCCATTTTGTTGTAAGGTACGAGCATTTCTTGATTATGTTAAGGTTCCATATGATATCGTTGAAGTAGACCCTATGCTAAAACAGCAAATAAGTTGGTCAGATTATAAAAAAGTTCCCATTCTGTTGGTAAAATCAAGTAATGGTTACCAACCTCTTACCGATAGCACAATGATCATATCTGCTCTAGCTACTTATTTCAAAGATAAAACATTTAACATTGAAGATATTGCAAATTTTTATCCATCAATATCCTATATTGATGTAGATGGAAAGAGAAAGATAGACATTATGAACAAATATTTTATTATGAATGAAGATGAATCTGAAAGATTAAAACGTTTGGATTTTGAGTAAGTTATTTTATTGGGAAGTAATCTAATTAACATAATATGATATTTTTTTTTTAGTAATGAAAGACAATGGCGAAAATGGTCTGATGACACTTTGGTGCATACCCTCTCTCCAAATGCTTACCGTACCCTATCAGAAGCTATTGACTCTTTTAAATGGTTTTCAATAGCAGGCGAATGGGAAAAAAATTTCCCTTTTTGGGAAACAAGTCTTATGATATATGGTGGTGCTTTCATGATGTGGCTTATCAGTAAAAAATTGAAGAAAAAGTAATAATAATAAAATATTAAATAATTTAAAAAAACTTATTTTTACAATGTTTAATATTAATAGGTACATGCTAAAAGATAATGTACGTCAATCGTTATATGATGAATGTAATACATGGGTGAAAGCAGTGGAAAAAAATGGCGGAACTTTCATGGGTGGTAATAAACCAAACTTAGCTGATCTAGCCGTGTATGGTACTCTTTCAAGTATTGAAGGTTGTATGGCTTTCAAAGACTTACAGGAAAATACTAAAATAAATGTGTGGTTTAGTAATATGAAAAAAGTTATACTATAATATTGTTCCAGTTGTTGCCATGTGTTGAAATGCTTATTCAAAATAATAAATAGAATGAAAATTGGTCAGTGATTTAATTTAAGAAATTATTGATTTATTTAAATTACACTGAAAGAATATATCTTCAACAAAAACAAGCAATTTTGTTATTATACCCTAGTTAACTTTTAATCCTGATGTATATAAATATATTAACCACACAATATTAAACAGTTTCACTGTTAAAAGTCCTGAGTTCCTCTAATACTTAAGGAGTGATTTTATTTTTTTGATACTGCTGCTGTTTATAATTTATTTTACATTTTAAATTCAAGTACTCAACCACTAATAGGTATTATTTGAATTGAGAATGAAAATTATTTTCAGAGCAGTATTATTATTTATAGTACTACCATTGATTAAAGAATCGACTATTCTATGATCAACGGTACTATTTTTCATTGTCAATAACATATACAATCTATTGCTTTACACCATATAAGTTTGATCGGCAAGTAGAAATGGTACATCAATATCTTAACACATTATGGTTGTTATTTTTTTATTGAAAATAAGTTTATACATCTAAATCTGTATGCTATACAATAAGTGAATTTTGGGGTGAATTTGTTATTTAATCGACAGGAGGGAGAAGTCACCCAGAGGCGGCACTCCGTATCAGGTCACTGTTACCACTAATGTGATGTAAATATTCATCTAGACAAACTTGAAATTAACATATAAAATTAACCATAATTGTGTTTTTTAAACCTTAACATGTGGGTGTATATTTTAAGATATATATTTTTGTATAAAAAAACAATGAAGTAAAAGTTTTTCCCTCTGTCCTCACCAGTGAATGTCTCATCAAAAACCACACGATTAGTGTCAAATTAAATTTATTCGTATCAATCACCTCATCAAATCTTTAAACCAAGTTTTATATTTGTAGCAAAATCTTTATATATTGTATCATAGAAATACAATGAAATAGTTGTAACTTGTAATTATATAACTTTTATTGCATAAATGTTTGTTTGAATATATTAGCAGGGACATATTTAAGCATCATGCTTAAAGCATGGCCAAATAGACATTTGTCCTGGACCCACAGGTGACTAACATTGACTATGTTATATACTCAAATGTAATATATTACATATGGTCCAATTTTTTTATTTTGCCCTGGGCTATATATATTTGGTAAATCAGGCTCCGTATATTAGTATACCTATCATAATTTATCAAAATGTTCAACATCACTGTCTGTATTAGAAACTATTAAAATTATTAAAATCGAAAATTGTTATTCCATTAAATTAATTAAATCATTATACAGTAGAACCTCGATTATCTGAACTGATTGGGACCGCACCTAGTTCGGATACGCAAAAGTTCGGATATTGGAAATTTAAAAAAAAAAAATTTAGAAAATTACATATGTATTAATTATTTATTGTTTTTATCATTAAATATTTATTATTTGTTATTAATATTTTATTAGAATTACATACACACATTTTTATATAATAATCAATTTTATACTATTATTACTGCAGCCAAGTCTCGCAAACGTTTAAGGAAAAGTAATTGTGTTGGACAACATTCAGCTTGTTTTTCAAACCACTCAAGACCAGTTTCAAATGCAGCAAATGCTTCAGCAGATGTTGGTCTTTTTGGCGTACTCTTACTTTTCATGTTCGGATAACAGAACGTTCGTATACGCTAATTATAGTTCGGATAATAGAGGGTTCGTATAACGGAAGTTCGGATAATCGAGGTTCTACTGTATTAAGTAATTCAATTATCATTTTCTTAAATTTTCATTTGTTATTATAATGTGAATTATATTAATAAAGGATAAATAAAAAATATATTTATTTGATTTTGTTTATATGAATAAATATAAACATTTTGAGAAAAAACTTTAATTTATTATAAAAATAATAATCCATAATTATTATAGTTCAACGAATCACAGATGTTTATTACAGAGCTTACAGAATATAATAATTACGTTTGAAATTTGGAAGATGAGCTAAACTTTTTAAAATTAAAAATTTTAAAGTCAATGATAAACTTTAAACAGAAGTATTTTATTTTTAAAATGGTAAAAATTACAATTTTTTTACACTGATACTTTTTTTTTAATAGATCCCTTTATTCTTTTAGCATTAATTGATTGTTGTTTTCTATAGCTCCTTATGTATTTTTTGTATTCTTTTTTCCTTAACCAAGTGGGATGTTGAACTTTTTTTGTTGTTTCCTTTAATGGTTCTGCAATTTTATCCACTTTACTTTTTTCCTCCTTCTCTAGTTGAATTTTTTCTGCTTCTTCATTTTTAGCCTTAACTGTAAAATTTGATTACAGATTTAAGTGTTATATATTAAATTTATTATTATAGTTTCCGACTAAAAGCTAATAATAATAAAAAAAAAAATTATTATTGGTTAAATATTTTATATGTACAGTTATGAAACAACTTTAGAGTTGTGAACATTACATTTAACATGGATTTCATCTTAACAAGTTAAAATGTTAAACATTTACAGTTTATTTTTACTTAAGATATTCATATATTGGTATGTAGTCTATGTTAATTAAAATGTTTTAGTGTATAACACTGAATTGCTTGTATATATAGGTAGGCATAATAATTAGATTACTATTTAATATTTTACGTGCATTTGTCATGTCAACATGTTTTAACATTTATATTAATTATTAGATTAGATTACATACTAAAGGTCAATGCTTTAAGTACAAATCATCTTAAATAAAAATAAACTGTAAATGATAGGCATTATAACTTGTTAATATAATATGAGTGAGACATCCATATTTATGGTAAATAGATCCTTGTTATTGGTTCAAAATGAAAAAAAATGAAACAGAAATTTAGGTCTATAACAGCAAATGCCTCCATAAAGTAAATAAATATGCTTTTTGGTATTAATATACCAGTTTTTATGGGTAGTAGTACCTGACTACACCTTCCATTTAGCAATAACAATATTAGTAATTTGTTGATAAAATGAAACTGATATCTATCAAATCTAAAATATTTCTTTAGAGAAAATAATGATAATGACTTTGGAGGGGTAATAACTAATAAGATATGAAATATGATTTATGAATATACTTTCATAGTTTCATGTACCTATAGACAACTGAACGGCATAATTGAAAAACATAAAAATCGGGACCATCTCAATTCTCAAATGCCTATATTACAAGAGTATTTATTTGTACATAAATTAAGTATAACCTACAAGCGACATAATGAAAAAAAATAAATTACCTAAACAAATGTGTTCAATTTCACCGCCTTCCTTGACTTCTATTTCTCCGGCGTTCACCAGCATCTTCTTCAACCTATCTAATTCCTTAGCGCCATATCTGATTCGCTTAATAGCCCTCATCTTCCGCCGCCACTTACTCCTTATACTCTTGGCCATTATAATTAGGTCGACGACAAATAAATAGTATGGTATTTATGGTAATAATCTCTGACAAGAGTCAGAACTATGAAATACGATTAAACGAATTATATAATGACGGAGTACAAGAGCACAGAGACAGAGTACACCAGATGAAAGCACGTGAGCAAAAGAAACATTAATGACAATTATCAACACAACTCACAAAATGAGTTTATCAACCATCCAATGTGGTATCAAGTTATTCTGTGGTATCAACACCATAGATAATATATACATGGATGGGACATACCGTGTATTCTACTGTGACCGAAGAGCATACTAGTTACCAAAGTGGTTATACATAATTTAGGTGTGATATCAACCAGAAATGATAACGAAAACAATAGTATAAATAGTTCGGTATATTAGTTATATAAATATAAAATAATGTTTTGGTATAATAATATTAGGTAATAAGTAATAACTAAAAATAATTCATTATAATAATAATGGTTACAGAATACAGATATTTCCAATACAAAATAGTCAAAAGTCAAAATAGGTACGTGATTTCTTATTGGTGTACTTCGATCTTATTTTTAATTGTTCATTCATTTTTTTGATTTCGTGAAACATTCTAATGTCCAAGTATTTATATATTATTAAATTTGTTAATTGGTCTCTATGAGTATTTATAACTGAATAATTTTCCTCGCAACTATCAGTATCAAATAGTATTCTATATTTAAATATACTATTTTTAATTTTATTCCATAGAAATGTAGAATGTTGTTTATAATTAGTGCTGACTGGATGACTTCTAAACGTAACCTAACCTAACCAGTATCTGTAACCGCATATAACCATTATGGTAACTAGTAGACTCTTCGCTCACAGTATACCGTGTACAATAGGTAGAGAGCCTAGATAATATTATCTAGGCTCTCTAACAATAGGTATAGGGATGTCCTATCCATGTATATATTATTATCTATGATCAACACAGATAAATAAAAAGGTAAATGATAATATAATTTGTGGTATCAATTCTTTCAAAGCCGGTAAGGTTAGGTTAACGTAACTGTGGTTATGTGGTTATGTTTAATGAATATTCAGAAAATATATAATATATATTATATATATAATATATAATATGTGATCAATAAATACCTACTACATGTCTACATGTCAACTTTTCTTAAAGCGGGACATTTTTAGGTTCTTTGGGGCAGCCGGACAGCGGGACATTTATCTCGAAAGCGGGACGTATCACGTATGATCACGTTAAGTAAACCGACGGAGTCAATTTACTATTTCTAATATTATATTATATCTATAATTATACGACAACAATGTTGCGATATATATATAAATCGATGTGAACGAATAACCAAAAATCAGTTGGCTATAAATTATCAATATTCAATAATACAATTAGCCTTTCAAATTTTCCAACAACTACTTAATTTACTATTGATTCGGACTCGTTACAATTCGTAGAATTTATAAGAAAACTTAGAATAGGAACGACTTCCAACTAATTTTGGCAATAACAACAGTCAATAACAACGTCGGTACCTTTTGATCCACGTTCCACCTCCTAATCTCTTATGTGTCTTAACCTTTGGCCACGCAATTTCTGCATAAATATTAAATACAGAACTTCGCCATAGCAGATTTAGAATTAGTTCAATCTCCCACACATGTAGAACTTATCTGGTCGTAGAGTCCACGCACTCCACACAGCCGCCATACTAAGATCCTCTCATTTATGTTAGTGAATAGATTACTAACTTCTCGGGCAGATACTTTTCGTTCTGTCTTAAAATTATATAATTTTATTGTAACTTAATAAAAATTTAATAATAACTTGTATCGTTGTGCCCTATTAAAATCTGCAACCTTCTTTGAAAAACCTGATCGTCATCCAACGTCGACGAACTTAAAATATAGGTGCAGTTAGTATCACTACAGTGAGGTCAAATTTTGAAATTCCCAGTAGTTTTCAAATGAACCGGGAAAAACATGAATTTTTACGCAAAATCAGTTTTTAAGAAAATCGATTTTAGATATTGGTATAAAGTTTCAAAATTTAATACAAGGCTTCTAATATATTGTCACAAATTGACTGCAGTGGCGGGCTCGTGGTTTGGACGACGGGACGATCGCACTCCCTACCAAAATTAATTAAATGAAGAAAATGAATTGTATATTCTTAATTCTAAATTATTATAAAATAGTTATAAATTATAATACATTTATCGTGTTTGAACATAAAATTTGTTTCTCTCAGATACCAGGAACATATCGCTATTATCGAAATATTAATCCTATTCATTTCTATTTTCTACTGCGACCTGCGAGGCTGCGACTAGTCGGATGTATATTGTTGTCATACACTCATACGAGTCATACGTATTGTGAGTATAAAATATATTGTTTTTAATTTTAATTAGTTCAACATGTCAAATTCTATTCATAATTTAATAAATATTAAATTTTCTTCATTATCGTTTGAACAAAAAATAACAATAAAAAATGATGGAAGGCCTTTACCAGAATTAAAAGATTTAAAGACTAAATATAAAAAAGGAAAAAGTGAATGTTTTCGGAATTTTAATCCAGCATTATGTGGATGTGAAATAAAACAAGCTCTTTTCTGTTTTCCTTGTATAATTTTTGGTGGCTAAACAGCTTGGACTAAAATAGGAGTCACTGATTTGCAACATCTAAATGCAAAAATTGTTAAACATGAAAATTCATTCAAACATATTCACAATGCGACAAACTTGAATTTGTTAGGTAAAGTTAGGTAATATAAGACATCAAATTGATATTGGTTATAAAATAGGTAGGTATCCAACGCCATAACGAGTTAGTAAACAAAAATCGCTATGTTCTAGATAAAATTCTAAATTGTATTAAATGTTGTGGTATACACGAATTACCACTTGGAGGTCATGATGAAAAAACATCTTCAAAAAATCAGAGCGTTTTTCGCGGAATTCTTGACCTTTGTACTGATTTAGACTAGATTGCGTGATCATTTTGAAAAATCTACTGTTTTTAGAGGAACTTCAAAAACAATTCAAAATGATTTGTTGGATTCTATTCTATCAGTATGTCAAAATAAAATAGTAAATGAAATTTAACAGTCAGAATTTATTTCCATAATTGTTGATGAAACAACTGATATTTCAAATATCTTTCAGTTGGTTCTTATACTTAGATACGAAGTACAAGGTCGACCTTTTGAGCGGTTTTGGGGTTTTGAGAATCCGAATGGACATAATACCGAAGCGTTATCACAAACTATCTTTGGCTTAATTGATCCACTTCTATAAAAATTTACCTAATAAATTGATAGCTCAGTCATACAATGGTGCAGCGTTATGAGTGGCCAAAAAGCTGGTGCTAATGTGAAGATAAAAGAAAAGTATCCATTCGCCTTTTTTATTCACTGCTATGCTCACCAATTAAATCCATAATGATACAATCAATTTCAAAAAATAAGCAAGTTCGTATATTTTTTTCCAATTTATCGGAAATACCAGTGTTTTTTTCTCATTCACCACAAAGGGGGGGTATCAGTGTTAGACGAAGTAGTCGGTGTTCGTTTGCCAAGAGCAGTACAGACTAGATGGAATTTTAAAGTAAGAACCGTTAATACTGTTTTTGAACACAGAGAAGACTTAATAATTTGTATGGATAAAATAATTGAAATATCTTTACAAGCTAAAACAATTAATCAAGCCACTGGTATTAAAAGGCTTCTAGAAGATACCGATTTTATATTTTGGTTGAATATATTTCATAAAATTATGCCACATGTTGATTGTTTGTATAGTTCTGTCCAAGCTAGAAAAACAGACCCTGTTCAAGTAAATAACTCGGTAAAATTATTACAAGTGAAATAAATAAAATTCGTGAAAATATGTCATCAATTTGTACAACAGTTTTAAACCAATCGGACTTACCGCATTTAAGTAAAAAACTAGGGAAGACCCAAATATTACGAAAAGAATTATTGTTTTAGAAGTATGATAGATGTTTTAATAAGTCAAGCAAAAAGTCGTTTTAGTTTCAACGAACATCTAACTACATCGTTGCTTTTTCAAATCGAATATTACGCAAAATTTAACAACAAATTCCCAAATTATTATTTACAAAAAACTATACATTGCTATAATGCTATCCTTTCTTTATAAAAGAACGTTTAAGAACTGAATTTGAGGTTATTTATAGCCGTGATGAATTTCGGTTATTAAAAGGAATTATTCCTACAATTAACTATATAATATCAAATATTATAAACGATTTATTTAAGGAAGTACTTAAATTACTTAAACTGTTGGCTGTCATTCCGATGACATCGTCAGAAGCTGAACGTGGATTTTCAACGTTAAAAAGAATTACAACTTGTTTGCGAAGCACCATAGGAGAAGCAGAGGTTAAAGTGGGAAAAAATTCCAGAGGGGACTAATGTCTCCATAAAGTTTTAAGCGTTCCATATATAATTTTATGTATAATGTCTAATGTATAAAATCCTAATTTGTTAAAGGGGACGCTTTTTAACCATCGTCAGAGGTAAGGGGACTGAGTCCTCCTGCGTCCCCCCCACTTTAACCCCTGAGGAGAAGACAGACTAAACGCTTAGTCTATTCTAAGTATTGAAAGCGAAATGATTGCATAAGATATAGAATTCAACAAAAAAGTAATCGAACATTTCTCATCAACAAAAAACAGGCGGATGGATTTTATTCATAAAATAACTCCATAAATTAATTATTTTCAAATTAATAAAATATATCATGACAATTTTATGAATAAAGTAATAATAAAATTATAAAATAATAATACGTGTATTGTGTTTAATTTTATTATAATATAATATATATTAATTATTTTATATAATAATATAAAAAATATAATTTACAATTAATTATACCCCTATGATTAGCGCCATTAGCGGTATTATACTATTAGAAGTCGTACCCCCACCATCAGCACCCACGAGCCGCCACTCTCACAATGGAAGTTAAAAATATTAAAAATACATAAACACAATTTTTTTCAAATAAGCATTGAAAATTCGAATTTGATAAAATACGTAAAAATTTGAGTGAAATTTCTTAATAAATTTGATATCACATTTGCAGTTGGTAACGCAACAAACAACTGGGCACAACACACAAACGTGTCTACACGCGTTACAACTCACAAATTCATGTGTTTACAACCGACTGAGTTATCACATCATTGATAGTCAGTTTGCTGTGTTATCAACATACAAATTAAAATTTAAAATAGAAAGGAAAAGTAAGCTAATCTAGTTTTTCATTTAAAAAAAAAGTTAGTGACAATTGTTGTATAGAGACAATTGTATTTATTTAGGAATTAATCATAGAACTTCGAGTAATGGCGGTATGTAAATATATCAATAGTAGAGACATTAATTTAAATTTTAAATAAGTAGTTAATTGGACTAATGTAATATAAATTTGATTTTTCTCCAACAGCCCCAAAAAGGTAAAACTGGCACTAAAGGCCAAAAACAAATACTTGAGGAAAATGAGGCCACATTGAAGTTTTATAGGTATATGATCGGAGCAGTTAGTGCTGTATACATATTAGTTCATTTGGCTGTTGGAAATGTTTTTTCTCTTACAAACATTGTAAGTAAAATATTATTTAATATCAATTTTTTATCCTATATTACTTACAGTTAATGATTTAATAAAATTAAAGTAAACTTCTGCTTTTCTTAGCAGTCAAAGATTTTTATGTAGGTAAACATTAGAAATATTAGGTAAGTAGAATGGTTAGGGTCTTATAAATTACAATGATGAAAAAAAAAACATTAAATTATATTAAGTATTATGATGAAAATAAATTCTTTTAATTGTTATATTCTATATTTATCATTGTACTAAATTATTTCAAATTATGTTTTTGTATGACCAATAAAATCAAATAATTCTTTCTAATATAGTTGACTTTCAAAAACATCCCACTATATGATACAAGATAATTTCTAGCAGATATTTACCCACTTGAAAATCTCTAACAATTATACATATGTTCATTCAGTCTTAAATTATATAATGAAAATTAAATAAACTAAAATATTTCTATTATCTTGGTCACAGTTTAATATGACCTAGTGTTATGTGTAAATTTCTATTTAAGTTGAATTATTTTATTATTTTATTAGGTTTTAACTTAAAACTATTCTCTTAATAATTTTTTATGATGCAAAAACAATTAGTATTGTCTTATAATATGATAATTTGTGTTGCTTTAATTCCTAAATGTGGTTCTATCTGGGAATAATCATAGTATTGTGTTAAATAGCTTCAATAAGTTTACCAGGATATAATTCCCATTTTTTCTACTCTAATTGAAGTTCAGCTAGAATTAATTGTAGATTAAATTATTACTGTACACTATTAAATTAGTTTTAAAATAAAGCCTTTTATAAAAATTCATTTTGTGTTTCATAAGCATTGAATTTTTTTGAGTAGGTATTATCTTTGTAATAATATTATTCTATAATTTATTTATTTTTACAGTTTCTATATGCTCTTGTTATTGCATCACATGGTGGTAGTTATAAATTTATGGCATACATGTCAGTTGCTAAATTTACTGAAAATGGTCAGTTACTAGATGCCGGCACAGATCTTAACATGGAAGGAGGTTTAGCCGAGTAATTATATAATATTATTGTTATGAAAAAATTTTTTGTATATTTACTATTTGAATATATATTATTTAATATTCATAATAATATGGTTTTTTATTTTAGGTATACAAAAGATTTGATTATATTGACATCAGGTTGTCAATTATTATCACTTATTTCTAATTACTTTTGGCTTCTATGGCTCCTAGTAAGTTTAAAAAAATAATTTTGAATGATTGTGTATATATTATTTCATGAATTATATTTTAAACTTTTAGGCACCGGGTCAAGCATTTTGGATATTATGGAAAAACTTTTTAGGACCCTATTTTATGCAAAAAGCGCCAGAAGATAATAATTCCCCAGAAATAAACGAAAAAAAACAAAAGAAACTAGAAAGGAGAAAAAAAAGACAGCAAAATGTACGATTTTAATAATTTTAGTTAATAAATTGAGCTTAATTATTTTTTAAATTAAATTTTATTTTTGTTATAACTGAAATTGTTTTTTTTTTTTATATGACAATATAACATTTTGTAATTATACCTATAAAATATAATTTAATTTGTGTATTCTTTAATAATATGTTCATATTTGTAATTATTAACATGTGTAGTCAATTAATATGCTTTTGAAGAATTCGCAAAAATATTTTATGTATTGATAATATATTAATATATTAAAAACTCTTAAAGTGAAATTATAAAAATGTCAAGTCACAAGTTAAGCTGTGCATTACAGTGGTTATGGACTTATGAGACTTGCAACACATTTATGTTATTATTATTATTATTATTATTTTGACCCATTTTAAGTTCAAATGACCCATGATATACTACAATTAATTTTTTTTGCTTAGAATTTAATAAAATAATGTGTTAAGTAATTAATAAAACAATTGATATAAATGGTAAATACATGGTTATTATAAAACATATTTAGTACAATATATTTAAGTGATAAAATATGTACATAACACAATCATTTTTTTGTTAGATTATAGGCAAGCTAAAAAGTTACCTTATGTGGAAACTCTGCAGCTCATTTCACTGCATCGCTGCATTTATTATGTTAAGGTTCTACGCAAGTACGATTTAAGCTTACAAAATATGAGGGGCTCTATTATACTACAAAAAATTCTGTTCATTTTGCAATGACCGTTTGGAGGCTTGAAAGACAATAGTAGGATTATCTAAGATCTAACTATTGTCTGATAATATTAATATATTCATTAAACCTGTCACATTTAATATTATGAATTGTGATACAATATGTACTGATGAGTGGTAGAAAACAGATTTAATTTTAAACAACTGACAACTGCAGGTTGCTGATTGCACTATGCCACTATAACAATAAGTAGAATAGTTACTACTTATTATTGATTGGTTAAATGTATGATTTTTATTTTAATAAAAAGTAATTGACCTTTCATAGTTTATCATCACATTGCCTTTAAAGAGCCATTGATCATAAAGTCTAATCAATATTTACGTTTATAATACATTATCAAAAATGACATGGAAAATAATATCGATTCCCACTTAAAACTGACGATTTCATATTTTCATTATTTTTTATTGCCATTCTTCAATTCTTGAGTTTGACAGTGCCCATCAATTAGTAATCATCAATTCATCATCAAATCCGGTAACTCGGCCGGGTTTAGAAATTTTTTTTTTTTCTAATTAGAAGTTGTTGTTAATAAAACGATTTTTATTAATAATCAAATTAAGATCATGTGTCACACACGAATCATAATTTATAGCCATAGCCCATGAGCAATAAATAAATAACTAATAATACTTACCTATTAGTTATTATAAGTTGTAATGGTTATTGGCTAACTACGATATAACTAAGCTACATAATATGGGATATGATATGGATATATTGAATAGTCAGATAGGTAGGTACCTACTCAGAAATAAACAAATATTACACATAGTTGGTATACTATAATTGGATAAGTATGACTAGACAACATGATATAGGTAGATACGTAATTAATATGTGTTTGTGGCTTGTGCTATATTATGCTTATACGTTTACATTCTTACTATTACAATAAGAGGACGCTACCGTGGTTTGTAGTTTCTGAGTTACGAAAGTACGACATGACACATTTTCGAACACTATCTATAGTTTTATTTGTGTGCTGTTAATTTTTATATTTAACCTAATGCACTTGCTATCAAGTTTTTAGATAAGAACATTATTTGTATTCAAGCGTCGGATTTATTCGGTATTTTAATTTTCTTGGACTCAAGGGCTGGAGATATTATCATTGTAATTTGTGATATTTCACATTTTCAAATAGGTACCTAGCTACCTAGTTATTACCTTGCTTATTGAAAATTAAAACATCGAAAACATTTCCGATGCCTAAATACATAATATTATAATGTTCATAGTTTCTTACCTACCTAATTCAATTCACTTCAATGTATCAAAACTAACACCATACTATTGAAACTTGCGAACGAAAATGCCCAATGTCGTACGCAAAAGGTAGGTCATATAGTTCATAGCCACATCGTAATATCGTATATACCTATGAAGTATGAATATATAATAGAGATTTAAATATAATACTTTTAATTTGCCTAATCAGTTAGTAGGTTAATGATGCGAATAAGTATAAGCTATAACAACAAAAAGAAAATAATGTATAGTTCAGTAATGACTATCGATTTTCTGACGATATATATACGATATTAGGTACCTACAAACTAAGCATACATTTAACTATAGAATAATTTATAGCTCCCGGTAGCTATTCTTCTGATTTTCCGGAATATACTCTTATGGTAGTCAGGGCCGACCCGAAAAAAAAAATTATGGGGGGGGGGGGGGGTGTAGACTAATCACCAACTCGTGGAGTCAAAAAAATGTTCTCGCTTCGCTCGAAGAATATTATCTTATAATAAATAATTTACCATTTTTATTTGCATTGTGTTTAAAAAAACATACTTTTTTAGTTTTATAAATTTAAATAAAAGAAAATTTTGTTATTATTCTCTTTGGTATCAAATACAAAGAGTAGTATAGACACCAAAATATTATTTTTTATTATGTTGATATTATAAATCATTATATAGTAGCCTACTATTAGTAGGTATATTGTATAATATATATTAATATACTATAGAGTACAAAATAATAAATCTACATTTTATTATAAAACAATAGAATATAATTTTGATGAACAGGTATTCAAATAAAAATATTTTAATACATATCAAACATACAAATAAATATGTATAAAAAAATATAAAAACATAAACAATTTTTTTTTAAATTAAAAATTAAACTTGTAAAATATTAACAGTTAAATTTTTATTCTGCGTTCTTTCAATTTTGACCACTGTTTCTGTTGTGCTAATTTATTAATTTCCAATTGGTCCACAATATCTTTTTCTATTCCTAATATTACTAAGGAATTTAATCAGTCATCCTTCATTGCCGATCTGATAAATTTCTTAGCTAATTTCAATTTACTGAATGTCCTTTCATTCGATGCTACAGCCACTGGAGAAGTTAAAGCCAAACGACATAATAAATTAGCACATGGTAAAATATGTTTGACTCTTCAGATTTTTCCATTAAACATTTAAAATTTTTTGAATCATTTGGTAACTATCTCTAATTTAAATATCTCTAATTGAGCCTGGACTTAATCTAGATCTTTTAGATTGGAATCTGTACCATCTGGTGGAAATAAAGATCGAGCAGTAAACACTTTCGCGGAACGTCAGTATTCATTGTCGTTTTATTATTATTTTTACTTATCAGTTATAATATTAATATTACCCATAGTTATTCTTATATCTACAATATTATAAATAAAGTAGAGATATTTTTTTTTTCATAGGAAAATGAATTTTATTGTATAATATAAATACAATTTATAGTTAAATATTATAATAAAATACTTAAAATATTATTAAATTGCCGACTCAATGACCTATCGATGAGCCATTGTGCCAACTGGGCCCAACTATTACTGTCGTGGGGGGTGGCCCACCCCATACACCCCCCCCCCCTCAGGACGGCCCTGATGGTAGTCTTGTATTTGATTAATAATGATTGCGAAGATAGAGCGTAGAGGTTGAGAATGCTAATGTAACATTTTACACAATATCGTATATTAATATTCTTACAAGTTACATTATGTGTATTACAAAACGCTTAAAAATGTTCATTTTAATCGTAAGAAGAGCAATACATATATTATATTGATCATACGCATTTTATTTTTTTGTATGTAAACAATTTCTAAATCTTTTTCTGGTAGGAAAGTGAATCTAGTTGGTATACTTTTGACTTTTTGAGAGGCAAAATTCACAGTAGTTTTCAAAATCCTCGGAAAAAACAAAAAAAGGAAAACGACGATTTGTACGCAATACTAGTTTTTGGCGTAACTAAAAAACCATTGACCTAATATTGATATTAAGGTACATCAAATTTCACCGGATGTTTCCGATGTTTATATTATAATTTTATATACACCATAAAATTTTAAAAATATTTTGATTCTATTTGAGCTTTTTATATAGGTAGATATAGGTAGATATAGAAAATATTTGATTTTTTTACTTATTATCCGGAAAAAAATGTTTTGCTCAATCAAAATACTTGTAAATTTAGTAAAAAGATCCTCATAAATTGATAATGGAAATTCAAACAAAAAAAAATTAGCATAAATCCACAGTAGTTTTTTGTGAGCGTCTAAAATTAGAATTTTTATAAAATTTGTCAAAACCACGAACATTTTTTTCAAAATATTTTGAATTGAAAATTCATAAAAATGTTTCTTTTTATATCTAAGATTTGTAAATTTAACACAATATTCCTCTTAAGTTTCCCTTTATTTAACAAAAAAAATTACCAAAAAGTAGAACTGATTTTTAATGATTATTTGAAGCTTAAATTTTTTTCGACATAGGATTTTCAGCCATATATTATACAATACGGTAACCTTACCTAATCTATAAAAAATCTTGGGTGGAAGATGCACATTTTATTTTTCGTAGTTTATTTTCGAGATTTCGTTGTGTATAAATTGTGTCGTACTGTCGACACTGTCGTATAGTGCTAGCGGCTAGCACTCACAAAAATAGCAAAATTGTTTTCTATTTCACAACTGATCTGTGATTATATCCAAGTAAATTCTCAACTAGGTAGGTACTAATAATGTATTTAGCCATCACTAACCATCGTGAAGTAGGTACCTACCTAAATAGTCACCTGTAATTTATCAATTTTTTTATTATAAAATAAAAAATAATATTATTTTACAATATAAACACATATAAATGCAACAATTTACAATGTTTTGGTATTTTATTGGTTAACCTTCAACTTCTAATAATATAAATACCCTACGTATATAATATTATATTATATTATCTTCCTAGTTCCCTTATTAAATAAGTATAGGTAAGACAACCATCATAGAAGTATTTTTAATCAATAAATGATACAGCAACGTTTTGTTACATATTAAATTTTCTGAATCCTGGAGTAAACCTGTAAAATAAACCAACATAATAATTATTCAATAATAACAGTAAAATATTAAAATATTTTATAAAATTATTAATTATCCACCAACCTTAAATTGTTTAGGACAATTTCCCCAAAAAGTATGTTCGTGGTGTCACTGAATGGATATACTCAATTAGGTCCATATTAAGGAAGGGCTCAAAGGGGCAATATAAGAATTAGGTTTAGGGGTAACAAAATATTTAAATGGTCAAAAATTTAAAATGTAAAGTTATGAAGTTATAAATTAATTGAACATTTTTATCTTTCAAGTTGTTTTGTCATTTAAAAAAATGTTTTAAATAATATTATATGTTGGTTATTATACTGAGTTTTATTTTATAAAAACTATTTACTACTAAAGTTGTGTAATATCAATAAAGTAAAAAATTTTTTTCATGTTGCCACTGGCGGCAATATTTGTTAATATGATCCTGTACCCAATTCAAATATAATATTTTGTAAGCAATTAGGAAACACGAAATTACATTTATTTTAGTGATCGTGCGATACATAAATTATAAAAATGTCTACTTAACATATTATATACCATTTCGAATGGCTTATAAGTCGGTGTCTACCGCTCTTTACTTACCTATACCAGTATAACCTACTTTTTACTACCTATGATGTACTTTACACTCTAAAGTGAAACCAAATTGTATCTTTGTATATTGTATGAGTTATTAAGTTTTAATAAAGTATAAATACACTTCATATATCGCTTAAACTTTAAACATAATACAATATAATCAACACTAGCAGTCTAAACATTTTGGTAACTACCTATCTACATAATATGCAGTCCAAAATAGTCAACAACTTTATTGAAATAATATTTCATATTGTCAATTGTCATGAATACATAGAATTTATTCATTCTTGTTATAAAAATAGTATATGAAAAAATTTTGAATTTATAGTCAGATTTTGAACTTATATTGTTGTAAATGCTTATAGAGCTCTAGCTTGTTCCTTTATATTCTATATATAGAATATAAGAGTTTTCTCTCAATATAGGATTATGATATTCAACCAAAATCCACTTTAAATAAAATTGGAAATTTTTTTGTTGGCTTTGAATTTTTATTTGGTCAAGGTCGATGCATCTTTTTCATTTCTTTTCTCATTACTTAGTCCTTATACATTACTTACCAGCTATGGCACTTTTTCTTGAAACCTGTTGAACGTGTCCATTATAGGTACACAGTATTTCGCAGTTTTTAAATCCTGAATTATGAGGAGATTAATGTTTAAGAAGTATTGGTAGGTATATTATCGTATATAGATATCAAGTTTAAAAAAGCTACCTACAGCTTGTAGTGACATTTCATTAAGAGGACGTGATACCCGCATGTGTTGTCTCTGTCTTACAAGTGCATTATATGGTAAATTTTACGTTAAGCAGAACACGTGTAGCTCCGTTTGCTTAAAAACTAGAGTGAATTGACCTCTTATAAAATTTAAAGGTATGATTGTTATCTAGACAACCTCATATGCTTTTTATTTTATTTAAATTTTAAAGGAAGTTATGAGCATTTTAAGATGCACAAAAAATGTACAATTTTAAAATACTCATAACTCGCTTTAAATTTAATATAAAATAAAAAGCATATGAGGTTATCTAGATAATAATCTTATCTTTAAATTTTATAAGAGGTCAATTCACTCTAATTTTTAAGCAAACGGAGCTACACGTGTTCTGCTGAGCGAAAAATGTACCATGTTACGCATTTGTAAGACAGCGACAACACATGCGGGTATCACGTCCTCTTAATAAACTTATTATCTTTTAGTAACGAGCCTAAATAGAACTAGTACTTTAATAGAATTTTAGCTAAATATTCATATATGTGTATATATCTGTGCCAATGCAAAGTACTCGTGTGAGTGGCGAGTGTATAGTTCGTCACGTTGATTTGAGTTTAATATACCTATAATGAGTTAATTCTATTGGTATAAAACATCTGATTCCTATACAAAAATAATAATACATTTTAAAATTTATATAAAGGTATACTTATGTAGATATAAATATATCATATTATTATTTATGATAATATGATACATCATAATTCATAATCATATTATGTAATGTAATAATTTTATTTGCTTAACATATTTTATATACCTACCAAGAGGCCAGAGGGCATAGAGTATATATTATGTGCCTGACTATAGTATAGACGTATAGCTAGGTACCTATACAACTTATATCGTATGCATATCTTTAGCTATGTTACCTGTCTGGCTGCCTACCTTTAAAATATAATATAAATGTATACATATATAATATATACTATAAAACTCAAAAACATACAGAATAGAGTAAGCTATAAATGTGTTATGTGTTACAAAGAAGTGAAATCTTAAATGTAATGTTTTTCTCTTTGTACCCCTTTTTAGAATAATTATGATTACGATTATTATTTCAATACGCATTTACATAGGTGAGTAAAAGGTATGATAAGCAGGATCATGTTAGTCTTAACTAGGTTTACTATATACAGGTATCAATGTAGCATTGTATATTTAGATATGTATGAATGTAACAATGTATTTTGTATTCATATTGATATTTGCAGATAGACAAAATGATACATTTATTTAAGTTTTTCTAATTTAAATGTGAAGATAATTTTACTATACTTATCTTATGATATATATCGACGTATTATACCTATTAAAATTTTTTATAGTTCAAATAATAACAATCTCGTACCTATAACTGTGTATTTTTTTTTTTTTTTAATAAAAGAAAATACGCAATATTAGAAATTAATATTTCATATTTGACATTATCACGAATGCAATAAATAGAATCCTAGCACGTAGGGGTAACCAGTGGTTCAACTAAGAGACCAGAAAAGTTGTAACTATATTGTAGCCCCCACCTAACCATCTCCCATTACAACTCCTAAAAACGAATTTTGTTGAACTACTGGGAATATCTATACAAGAAATAGAATTTAAAAAATACCTAGGTGAATAGGTGATTTTTTTTCTATTTAACTATTATTTGAATTATTTAATTCTTCGTAATATTATTTAAGTTCTGACTAAAATTATGTGGAATGTTTTGCTAAAAACTAATGAACATAGCATCGTTATGAAAATAAAATTGTTTTTTGCTTACTTAATTGTTGTTGTTATCATGTGCAGTGCACACTATCTGTATCTATGGTAAATTATGAAAATAGATTCTAAATTTCATTATTATAACTTGATATTTATAAACCATTAACTTTGTCTAGCTTACAGTACAGTTATAAATACGTAGAAATGTACCTATTAATACCGAAAATTCTGTTATTTATAAGACATTCATTTTCAACCAAATAGATTCTATAGTTTTATTGAATCTAATGACTTGATTGAATTATACCAAATGTTTTAGTTAAAAAATAATACGAAAAAAGTGAAACTATCTTTGCAATATTAAATCTCAATATAATATAATATCCACAATTTAATGTTTTATCTAGATATAAATGAATACTTAATCAATATATAGGTACTTCTCATTTATCAATGATTTGTTATTACCATATTAGTTATAAGCAAAAGTAGTGTATAATCTATTATATGATTTAGTATTCAGGGCTTGGTTACAACAGATTACTCGGTCGGCTAAATAAAAAGGGCCACTCTATTTAGGTACAATTAAGAAGAAGTTGAGCCTTGAACATGTTTTTTTATCAATTTGAAGCGGGCCCAGTCGGCGATCGTCGTGTAAGACCGTGGATAGACCGCCGATGTTATATATTCTATACCGATTATTAAATATTAATATTAATAATACGTATAGAAACATCTTGCAGAAACAAAGATATTGAAGCAAAAGAAAAACTCCTATCATATATTATAAAAATACATTTTATTTTAAATATTGATCACAGTAATATATACCAAATTTGACTTTTATATTTACTAATTATTTGGTATAGTATATGGGTTGTTTGGATTAGTTATTAGTATCAGTGTAAACCTATTTTTTTCCAAACAGAAAATTTGACATTCCTTATTTACGCGCCTTGTGTAGTGTAGCCAGTATTATGTTTACGAACTTATTTAGATTTCAGACGAAAAATACCAAAATCCATACATATTTCAATGTTCCATAGGTAGGTTAATCTAATGCCATCTAAAATAAGATTATTATATTTCCTAAAGGGCTAAACTAAATATTTTATCATAGAAAAGTAGTTGAATTATAATAGCATACAATTTAAAACCGTTCGGGTAGCAAACTAAGTAAGTACTTGTAAAAATTCTTCTGGACTTATTCCCGTTTGAATGATTTAATACTTTAATGTAAGTAATTTGGAAACTATCATTCAAATAACCGTTCACTATTAATCTGTTACCATATATTTTGGTTTTCGGCAATAACCAAAACCGGTTAAATTACTATATATTGTGTGAAAGAGTATACGAAATACGAGTATAAACTTACAAGTAGTTTGAAATTTATTATATATATACAACCCATAAATTGTTTTGATCATGTTTGCCAATTCGTTCCAATACATTACTTTATAGGTAATATGCATAATTGATTTTTCTAATAAGCCATTATTCATGTAGGTTATTTTATTTTAATTTATTCATAGAAATTAAGCAATCATAATACACACATTTATCGCATTTATCATATTTTTTACCAAGTGTGTCACTTTATTCAAATACAGTATAGCGTGTGCTTAAAGTTTTGATGGGGAGAGGGCGATGAGATGGGGTGGCATATCTCTACATTTTTTTTCGCAAATAATACATCCTCCTTATAATTATATACAAATAATATGATTTATATTGGTGTTTTTTTTTATAAAAATGTTGTTTTATCGTTAATTAGTTTTACAATAATAAGACGAACAATGATACTTGTTATTTGTTAATATAACAAATATTATTACTTTTTTGGTATGAAACATTATATTTGTTTGCTCGTTTAAATTGGCCCATAATATGACAATTTTATCTAATAAATCTAAACGCAATTTCTTAATTTTATTATATGAAGGTAAAATAATATAATACATTCTCTTGTTGGTTGTAGAGTTTAACTTTATAACTTTTTTGATTAATTTTACAAAAGTTAATAAATATGATAAATGTAATTTGTATTCAAAAAGGTTCAGTTTTTCTATTTTTTTGTTCATACTTTTTATATGGGTGATACCATAATCGGCATAATCGTATAAAGCATATACTGTTAGTATTTATAAGTTACCTACATCTACATAAATACTTTTAAGCATAATATACGTCATGTATATTATAACATTTATACACTATATGTTTAATATTTGTTATGATTTAAATTCAAAATATATTTAAATATATATATGTACTTAGGAAGTTATATACTATATAAACATATAGTTATATATGCAAAAATATAACTAAATAACAAATAAGACACCAAACTAAAAATCAAAAATATACAAAATTGTATTACAAATAAAGTTATACAGGATTTTAGCACACCTGCACTTCCCCCCAAGGTGAAGCTATTATTAGGCCAAATATGGTAGCTTTATATAAATCAAGAGCATTCTCCACTTAATTGAGCCACTTCGACTACTTTGAATATATAGGTATTGTGAGTAATTGATTTTCTATATTTTATGTACGTTATTTTATTTTAAATATTCAGCAATTTATTGTAATACACAAATTTGTCGCTATAGTTTATAGGTGCCGAATTGTTTCATTATTTTAAGTAGAAAATTAATATAACAATAATTGTATGAGGAATTATGATGATTTAAGATGGATGGCTGAGGCAGCGAATATTATTCTTAATTATTATAAGTGTATACCTAATTTCATAAGTAAGCCAACTCAAAATTATTTATTAGTCAATTTAAAAAAATGTGTTAATTAGCTAATTAATCTGCAGTTAAGCCTCTTCTATTGGGTAACTTTCACACAGATAAAGTCTCCCAAGTTTTTTATACCTGGCTGATATTGATATATTCGTCATGGAAGTACGCAATTACATCATAATTATTAGTATATAAAACATTTACGACTAAACAGTAGAAATAAAATACCTTATAATGTGGATTTTTGATTGTACGTCCTTGAGCTGTGGAAGTTAGATAATATTAAATAATACATTATAATATTATAATCTGCAGTGTAGACGACTGAGTTTTTCACTAAAGTAACAAAATATTTTGTCAATGATCATTTAAAGGCTAAGATATTTCAATATTATGTCGTGATACCTCCACTTAATTTTGATTAACATATTTTCACACAAAACAAAACATAAAACATAGTATACTACCTTTAGGTTATTATTAGGTACCAACTATAATTCAAGATTATAAAAAACAATATCTAAAAGCAAGTTTTATACAATTGTATATTATTATACAAGATTCTAAGAATCGAAAAAAAAAAAAAAAATTCTAATGAAAATATTAGCAAGCGTTAGTGGTACTTTCTGAGCTTGAACTTTAACTAACATTGTAGGAAATATTAAATTTTGAACTTTGTAATTGTATGTTGTATTTAAAAAAATCTCCAACATCGAGTGAGTCTAGAAAAAAATATTTCATTTTTTTGTCATATTCTATTAACAGCATTGTGTATTGCCTTTTCAAGATCCTCGTAAATTATTAATGAAGGAAATGACATATACCTATTTTAGTTTTTTCGTGATCGATTTCTTTAAATGCCTAAGTGTTTGATTACATTTAAAAAAAAATTATAACAATTCCAATGTCTTAACGCATGATTAGATCATGCTAGATATCTTATAATAAAGTGTCTTATTTGCAATCCATAGTTACTTATCGATTGGGATAGTTGTATAGTCTATTATATTTTTGATCGAAAATATTTATTGAAGTACAAACCATTAAAAACTAGTTGCCATATAATAATAATTGATAACTATATTTAATTTATTATTTATTTTATTTTGTTACAAAATAAAAAAACATTTATAAAGTTAAAAATCAATTTAGATACCAATAGGCAACAATACAAAAAAAAATGTTTAGTGAAAAGTAATACGTATTGCATCGAATGGCATTTCGTTCAAACAGGTTCGTTTACCTACTTGGTACGCAATTTGTGTAACCAAAATGAAGATTATGGATACACATTTATTTTAAAAAAATGCATTATTATATGCATTTGAGTGATATTAAAGATAAATTGTACACACATTTTTCAATTTTGTTGCAAAATATGTCATAATATATTTGAAACAATGGTCATCACCGGCTTGATATTATTAAAACTATTAATGTAACATGTTGGTATCGTAAAATTATTATATAATTATAAGTAATTACTATCATGGCTAAGTTTCGAATAGAAAAGCGTCTCTGGTGAGAGTGGTATACCCTATACATCCCCGTGAACCCGCCACTTGATCGACTCGTTATTTAATGACGATATAATTTATAATTATTATAGTATCGTACAATAATTGTATTATTATACCTATTCAATTCAACGAGATTTTCCAGGTGGGTAGTATTCTTATTTTGCGTCAAATGAAATCGTTGTCCTATTATTATGTAATGCCTGGCCAAACTTGAAATACGGCTTTACATACGAATCGTTATTTCGAAGTTGATCGTGTGCGTTGATTGGACACGTTTTGTAGATAAACATCAAGGCTCTTATTACTACGTTTCCCGCAACTTTACATAGCATTTCAAATTATGATTGGTTTAGGTTATTTATTTCAAATGGTTGACCAATAAGTTAATTAAATCGAATAAAATTATATAGAAAATCTACCCGTTATTGTGTCGCTACAAAAGTGCAATGTAAACAATTGCTTAAGAATTATTGAACAAAATGTAGATACTGGTTATTTTTGGTGAAAGCTGTTTTAAACGTCATATAATAGACAATACACATTTTTAGCACATCAGTCTTACGTATTTAAATATTTAGTAGTAATTCGATTGATGTAAACTGGCTTAAAAATGTTGTATAATAGAATAGGTACGTCATATATTTTACATCCAAGTATGTAATATAAGTATAGGTAGGTATATTTAATATAATTCGCGTTCAGAGCTTAAAAAGTTAGGTTTAATATGTAGTATTATACATTATAGGCATAAAGTTTTTCATTTTTATTGTAGTAATGAAATAATTTATTACTGTGTATTTCCACTAGTTTCTCATGTGATGAATAAACTTATAAAACTATACAATTTGATATTAGCTGCCTATTATAATAATATCATTGATTAAAATAAATTATATTTTTCGTAAATTTTTAATTCTAAGTGAAGTGATTATGTTTAGTCACAACGGCGAGTGAATTATTTTTTGTGTCTGAAAACACTTTAGTTTTTACTGTAGAAAATAATTTGACTTAATTTTAAATATTGATAGAGGTTTCCGGCGGTTGTCTAATTGAATCTTATTTGCACTCTGGAAGGTAAAAATCACAATGTTTACAAACATTACAAAAAACATGGATAAACTGGAAGTATTCTCGCGAATTCAAATAAAGTACCTACATTCAAGTGCCTATACTTAATGATAAAAAAGTACACCCCAAAACTACTTTACCACTCACGAAATTCTAGATACTTTTAAAATGCAACATGTCATATTTATTGTTTTAAATTTTAAAATGTTTACGAAACTTGTAAATAGTTAGTCTAATAACTTGTTATAATGTATACGACATAAATTTGTATTTTATGAGTTGTGGTGTATTAAAAAAGTATAAAATTATTTCGAAAGAAACATATCTTATATTTCAAAATGTTTATTTCAGTAAGTAGGTAGTTTTATAGTATAAACATCGCCACTGCAATTCGTTTGCGCACATTCAAAATTTTTTACCTGAAAATCGACGACTCGCTTGCGCACGACGAAATCAGTCGTTTACCTGAAAATAGATCACTCGTTTGCGCAATACGTTTAACGACGAATAACGCAGAAAGTTTCCATAAACATTATAATAGCCAATTTTATACACCACATCCACACATACATCAAGTCATAGATATACTCATGGAAATTCAAAGTGAAACAGATTTAAAAATTAACTCAATAAAAAACAATGTAATGAATTATAAAAGAAAGGAAACTGTACATAAAGAAGAATACTTACAAGATATGTGGAATAAATATAAAAATAAAACTATCGACCGCTTAACTTATATCAAAAATATTGGAAATAAATTCCATCATACAAATTTAATTTGAAATAATAATAATTACAACGATACTTATTCATATTAATTGTAGTATATTTTTGTATTTATATTTTATATTATTTATTATTATTTATTTATATTTTTATATTGACTAATGATGTTATAACGATTTATATAACACACATCATACACACGCACACACATACATTTTTAATCACGCCTGCTTAAAAGTTTGAAACAGACAGTCTTAAGCCTGTTAAAGTGAGAAGGAAAATGTGTGCGCAAACGAGTTCTGATAATAGGGATTTTTGTCACAGGTAGCCAAAATATATGTGCGCAATCGAGTTGTGTATTTTTGCGCAAACGAGTTGTAAAAAGGTAAATGTGCGCAAACGAGTTGTAGCCAAACATCGCATATCTTATGTATATTATTATTATTACTATTTAAAAATCTTATAATATGTTATATAAAGATCATCTAAGTCATGTTTATACTGCCGCTACCAGATATCTGTAATATTTTATAATTTATTGTACAGTATGATTACAAGAGGAAACAACATTTCTACATATTAAGTCTCATTCTTTATATTTATCTTAAAATAAGATTTAAAGTCCTCTCTTTTAAAAGTCCATTCTTTTATTAATTTATATCTGTCATTGTTATCAACGATAATTACATAATATGTTAGACATATTGTTATGCGATGAACAATAATACATTGATATAATATTATACTGTGATACGTTAATATGTTTACCTTTTTTTGTAGTTGTCTTAGGGACGCTAATATAGCGCATGGAGCCAACATTTTACTTTTGACATTCACTATTCACATTTTATTTGATATTCATAAATATTTTATCAATAGGTGGTACGTCATGTTTAATTGTAAAATGATTAATACAGTAAAAGTAAAAATTCATCACTGATATTATTATACTCAGTAACTCGCGCGGTATTATGTACTTAAAACCTCGAAGCGTCGGCGCCCTGTGATTGGACTAAGAATTTGGCACCCAGAGCAACTGACCCCTAAGACCCCACCCCCATCCTTAAAATATATTCATCACTTGCAGCGTATGTTATTCCTTCTCCGATTTCCCGAGCAGACGGCCATCTCTCTTAATTTTCAATTGGGTAATACTACCTATATGCATTTTAATAAATAAAATAACTCCATAACAACATAAACGCGAATATTGTGCAATGTGTAGGTACCTATTAGCCTTGAAGTCCTGTAGCATGAAACTTGTCCCAAGCAAAATATTATGCACAAAGAACTGTACCGGTTTTCATGCGGTTTACTTATACATGTGACACAGTACACACCACTCGTATCAAGTTGACCTAGACCCGTTTGAGAACACGCTGCGCTGTAATATTATTCCAGAATCCGTTGACATGAAGTCTGCGATCATACTCTACAGGTGTTTGTTCGTTCTGATAGTACCGCCGCTGACTATAGTTGTCGTCGCCGTTGAGCCAGCGGATCACCACCGAGATCATCAAACAACAGTACAACACTCTTAAAGTATTCGGTAAGTCACATAACTATGTTTTTTTTTTTTAAGTCATCAACTGCCCGGTGTCGTTTGAATAGAATATTAATGGTATCGTCACTGTTAATATTCGTAATATATAAGTACTTACCTAACACAAAAATATGAACGTTATTTTAAATAATATATTAACCCATTTTTATATAGAAAAAATTCACAAACATCTATATAAGTCTACGACGAATTGTTTGCAAAATTATATATACATCGATAAATGTTGATAACAACTAAATATTATTGTGCGCGTTCAAATAAAAAAAACTTTTTTTTTGCATAAATGTTTTAAACTATTAGAACTTAATTGATGATACTACCTAATTACTAGTTTGGTAAATATTATATACACATTTTTTCAAATTCTCAACACAAAGATACCTAACTATAAATATATAAACTGAAAGTTATAGTATATCTTAGATAATTGTATTTAGAATTTAGTATTGTGACTTTATGAACCTTTATTAATTAACTACTTCGCATATGCATATATTTTTTATTTTGTATCCATCTACTTGAAATTTCGTTCTAACACTGTAATTTATTAAATCGCTATTTTGTTTTATTTTAATATAAACAATGAATAATTAAGCTGATGAATTATTGTAATTTATTATATTTTTGAACTTTTGATATTGAGTTTTAATATAATTATCAAATCATAATGTTATAGTATCTAATAATATATATATATATCAAATGTATTAAATTGTTAAGATGGTTTAGGGTAGGTTAAATTAAGAGAGTCCAAAATCAGTGTTATCTGCTGATTATTACAATAATTTATAAATATTTAAGCAGAATATATCTTTTCTGTATAAATTGAAAGTAAAATAGATTCGAATATGGCAATATACCATTTATATGATAAGATACTGCCGCCGTCGTGGAATCGACGATTAACGATTCAGAATCGTTATAGTTGATAATATATCATTCCATAATAATATAATATCCATAGAAATATTTATCTAATTTATAATTCATTTGTCTATCCTTAAATGCATGTGTGTTAAAGTTATATAAATAAAGTGGGACGTTAAACGAAATAGAATTTATTTTGGAGAAAGGTAATCAGGGATGCAAGAGCAGAGGATGTGGTTTATTTTCACAACTCATAAACCGAGAAAATACAATCGTAATTCATAGTAGGTATATATATTGATTTTGAATAATTTTCATTCCTCAGAATAATGCCAAATTCCGATTGCGTATTCTGATAAATAATGAAAATGTTTATAAGACTTTATTTAATCGATGTATATTGTTGAATTAAATAAATAATATTAATAGTGAATATCATTTGAGTGAAAGTTATCCATAAAAAATATTATTTTGATCATAAATATAGGATTGTGATGTGTAGGAGTGTATATTTTATAATTTATTTCTCAAAAATATGACTGTACATTTATATTTAAAATTTAGTTACTCGTATTAAAAAATGAATGCGTTACTTGGTTATGCAATATAATTAGCCAACACGAAAAGTTTTACGAGCTGTACCATTTAAAGTAGTACGATGGATACGTCATCTTAAGTGCAACCATAGAGTTATTTTATTTTTATAGTTGGTCAATTATAATTGTAATTTATGATTTTCGGAATATAAACAGATCAAACAAATTAAATTTAATATAAACTCATTCTGTAGTCTATATCTAGCTTAAAACCGGGCAAATGTGTAATGCTCACTGCTGTAGGTACATTAAGTTTCTAGAGATTCACAATAATAGATGTGTTGAATTTGAATTCAATTATATAAAATCATTGTATACGAAAAGCGATTTTGAGCAAAGATGGTCTGTTGAGCATCGGCCTATAATATCTCTAAAATATATATTTGATGATATTATTGTAATTAAAGTAATTTATTTTACTATAAGGCGTTAGTAAAATAGTGCCAAGGATAGTACCCATAGATTACAAAAAAATAAATAAATAAATAAATAAATAAAAAATAAATACATTTGAAAATGTCATTATGTGCATAAAATATAATAATATGTACTTCAAAAGTTGTATATACCCACGAATAATATGGCAAAAAAAATAACAAAAAATTTTTTTTAGAGTTATTCTTGGTTTTTATTTCGTAATTTCGTCCAAATTTGAACTTAAAATTCTTATAAAAAATCTTACCTATGTGTATTATTAATATTTTTGAACTATTATTGTAACAATGAGTGAGGATACTTGTTTTACATTTTTAACCCTTAACAATTTAATTTTAAACACTTATCAGCTAATCATTTAACTAACTATAAGGAACCTTGTATTAAATTTTCAAGCTTTTTGACCCAGCTAATATTATTTTATCGATATTTATTGAACACTTTGACTGGCATTTATAGAATAAAAACTGAATAAATTTCAAATTTCAAATGTTTATAAATAGCTCAAAAAGAGTTAAAATATATTGAAAACATAATCATGTATAGAAAATGATAACAGAATAATTTGATGAAAATATCAAATACCTACAGTTATTTTTTTTTGAAAAATGACAAAATAAAAATGTATTATATGAGAATAATTTGTTAGTTAACAGAATATCCAATGCCTATTGCATTGGAAAAATTAGTCTAACTTTTTTTTATATGTTAAACGTAGGAAAATTTAAGAGGAATCTTGTGTTAAATTTTCAAATCTTATAGGTAGGAAAATAAAATTTTTATGATTTTCTAACTCAAAATAATTTGTAATGACAAATTATTGGTTTATTTTAAAAATGATGAAGTCGACATGGGTTACACAAAAATAACAGTCGAATCGTCGTTAACTAACTAAGCGAACAAGCTTATAAATACTAAAACTTTATTTTGAAATTAACATAAAATAATATTTAAATCTTTGATCATAGTATGTCATTTGACTTAAATGATGATTTTAAATTTTCATTTTGATTTGTAAGATAACTGATACTTATAAATTGTATAGTTATATACTTATATCAAACAAAGATTTTTAAAATTATTGGCTTTTATAATCCTATTGCATTACTTTAGTTGCGGGGGTCGTGATGTTGGTCATCTTATTATTATATAAAACGCCACATGACCTACATTTGCAAAATTAAAACAAGTTTTCTCTAAAATAAAAAACGCACTGATGCTTTTCACTTGTCTTGTACATAATATAATGTAGTAAACTCATATATACATACTTATTAACTTATCTTTTAGACATAAATCGTTGAAGCCAAATTGTGAAATAAGAATATATAGGTACGATGTCAAAGATTATCTCTTACACATAGGTAATAGGTATACATCTTATTTACCAACAAAATATTTTATTAAAAAATGTGTTGCAGTTGTTTTATACAAAATATTGAATTTTAAATGATTTTTAATTATATATAACAAAAAAGACTTAACGTATTAATCAACCTACCACAATAAATTAATTGTTATAAATATAAAGTAATAACATTTTTATTTTGGTCTGCGATCACTTCCCAATCGAAGTAGTGAACACTGAAGAGTAAATGGCATACAAGTTTATAATACACCTATATTGGAAATACTTATACTATTATAATTTACATACGTATTGTAATATGGAAAAATATGTAAATAACATGGAAGTTGGATGTGCAAATAATATTTTATTCGTTTAATAGAAAATTTAAAAAAACAATAAACTAAGAAATTACCTTATACATGATTAGTGTCTAGTTAAATGTTTCAAAAATATTGCTAACATTTTTTTTTTGAAATTTTAAAATTAAATAATAGAGGAATTCATCATAACATTATTAATAATATTTCAATAGAATTCTTAATAATTTTTTCCAAAACTTGATGCTTAATTAAATAAGTTTATTTTAATTATTAAGTACCAAAAAAATTTTAATTTTTGTATTTGATGTACATATTTAAAAAAAAAACCTTTATCATAATATTATTATCATTGCATGTAACTTGCATATAACTAGTTGAACTAATATAACTATAAGTATAACAAATTATAAAAAGAATTTAAAGTAAAATATATGTATCAATCGATACAAATCGAAATTTTAACGTAAACTTGTAATCCCTCTGACTTCATAAGATACAGCAACTTAAATATATTTTTAATAAATTACCCTATAGATTAAACTTTAAATAATAATAACCATACCAACATTAATTTTAGCAATTTTTGAATGTAAGTTTAGTATTGGTATTTTAAAAATATTAAAAATCAAAATAGAAGTGATTTTTTTTATGAAATATATGAAATTATGATCTGCATATTTGCAAAATAGTAAAATACTAAATAGTAAAATAGGTAAACAAGTTTTACATAACAATTAAATCTTAAATGGATTTATTGAGTTGGTAGATAATTCAGATAATTATACAATTCAATATCAATCAATGTATATTTTACTCTTTATATGTATTTACATTATATATATATATATATATATATATATATATATATATATATAAGTGTATTATACGTACACTCACATTAATTACAATCACGTAATAATTTGTATGATGAAAAAAGTATGAAAAATTTGTTGTTACTTATGGTTAGCTTAAAAATATTATAGAATTATTGAAAATCGTGGTATTATTCAGTATTTTGTTAATCTTACTCAGTATTTGTTAATTATCAATAGTGGACAACAAACTATATAACAATTAAGTACTATTAGTTCTTCGTATAGGCATAGCTTTATAAAACATAAGGCATATGGGTTTCATAATAACTATTTAAGTTTGATTTTTACTGTTGTCTGTAGACCAGTATAGACAAGGAAAAGAATCATTATGGCGGTTCTACTGATGTACGTTAAAAATATGAAAGTAAAGACGATACGTTATTTTAATAACGATTATTGTTATGTAGTGAAGTTTAATAGAAAGAAATATTTTCAGATTTTTTTTAAGGCCGTTAATTTACCCTTAAATTTTGACTCTGCCAATTTAACTTTGTAAATTTAATACTTAGGTGTCTATCTCATGATCGAGCTTCCATTTTTCATAACAAAAAAAAATTGATAGCCAGACGGACTAAGAAAATTAAATGCAGGAATATCTGAATATATAATTTTCTCGAATAAAAATTATAAATTGTACTTTTATCAATTGATTTTAAATTTACATTGTTGACGGTATTGATAATATTGTAATACGAGTACCTAATGATTATACAATTTAATTATTATGTGTATATTTTATATAGCCAACATATTTTATCAACTGAAAATCCAATTTAATGAGAACAGAAACGTTCTAAAAATTAATAAAATAGGGAATATTCACATGATAAAATATACATTGAATATTTAGTTATGATTTATTGTATTTAATAATAATATTTTAAGTAATTATGTAATATACTATAGTATTTTACACACGATTAGGTATGTATGTATGTTTGTTGTTGTGATATGCATAAGATGTGTATAGGGGGAAGGGGGCACAAATATAAATTGTATAATTCTAATTAATAGCTAATGGTTATAATTTTAAATAGATATCAAGACACTTATTCAGCTATAAATCCTGTTTTATCAGTTTGAGTACAAATAATGATTATAATAACTAACGGTTGGTAGTATTATTCTTATTGACTAAATTTTTCAATTATATGATACTATTGTAGTTACATAAAAATTGTCTTTAGAAAATCGACAGAGGGCCACGTGTCTCTGTGCCTCTCCTCTGAATCCACCACTGCAGTTAATAAAGAACTGAACTTATCGTTAAATTCTTAGCCAGTAAATATTTGTAGGCTAACTACAGTTTTATGTAGGTATTATATCAACATAGAAAACTAGGTTAAGGTATGAATGTATATAAGAAATAAGAAAAGACGGAAAGTGGTTCTTCAAATGTTATCGTTATTTAATAAAAACATGTTATCAATAAATAAGTGTTTTAATGATAATATTCTAATATTGTGGGTTTTTCGATTTATTGGCATAGTTGGGGAAGTATCGGATAATACGGCATCGTATAATGTACATGAAAAAATATATCTGGAGTAAATAACTAAGTTTAACGCAGATGACAGATGTGTTCTTTTAATTAATTAATATATAGCTGAGAAGTAACCAGAATGACCACAAGCGAAAATGCGTGGTTGATAAAATCGATAGGTTGTTTTAAAACAATACCTGAGTAGGTAGAATCGATGAGTCTCCTACATAAAATAATTTCAGATTTTAATAAAATAACAGTTACAAGAAATTTAAAAATAGTAATAATATTCGTAAAGATGTCAATCAAACATGGTTTGTAAAAAAAGATATCTATAAAATAATTAGACATAATATTACATCATTATTATGAACAATGATACATATTTTGTTTGTTTTGATTACTAGGAAAAATTAAAATATACGTGTTTAATTTATTACTAACCGGATGTGAATATCTTAAGTGAACAATAAAAAAATTGTATAGTTGTAAATGCCATTTGTGAAACATATAATTATTTTTTTTCATTTTCTCTAGTTTTTACATTGTCACTATATCTGCTGTATGATTGTTTTTAAGTTTATTGTCTACTCGTATGTATGATGATTTTAAACCTTTCTCCAGATGAAATATTATGTAATTGGTTATATACCACCTCTTTAATCCGGTATCTATATCGTAGTATTAATTTCTTATGTTTTACATTTTACAAATCTTGGGCGTGCCGGTTTTGTCTAGGTATTACCAGAAACATTCAGGATAGGTTCCCGAGTAGCAATATTGGTGCATAATGCTTTGTGTACACGGTGATTCACCAAGTATGCTCACCCCCTTTTTTCTTCAATAATACAATCATTTCAAATCTGATTATTTGAACTTATAAATATACTTAAATACCATATTTTTAATTTCTTGAGATTTTTCGTACTACTTAAGGAGAGTTCTGTGGAGATACAACATTTTTTTATCCAAACGAAAACTCCCTTTTAAATTGTAAATTATTTTACGGATAATTTTTTTAAAAACTTTGACATATCAGAATTTTAATTCGTACGACTAGTTTAACTTGTTTTTTTTAACTTAAAGTTCTAAGGATAAAAACGGAAATGGGTTTATTAGGTAAGGTATGGGAGATATGATGATCAGAAAATTTTAACCACTTATATTAATTTATCAACATTAATATTTGTAGTAGGTAAATGGCCCAATAGTATGTTGCATCTATTTTATATTTTTGTAAAACCATTTTTAAGGACTATTATATTTAGTACAAATGCTTTAAATACTAAGAAACTACTTATTCGAATTTTGAATTGGGTACATCAATATTTTCAAAAAAAAAAAATCATCCAATAGGTAAATAATTTGCAATAAAAGGGGGGGGGGTTACTTTAAAAGCTGAAAAGATGAAGTTTGTATCACAAAAGGACACTATTTGCGTAGTACGTAAAGAATTTGAATAAATGTATTAGTTAAGAAAAATGAGGATGGGCATGCTTGGTGAATCACTCTATATAATTTTATTTTTTAAAAGGTAATATATATAAACATAAATAGAAATAATTATTTAAAGAATTTATTGTATTATACCGATATATTAAATATTAAAAAAAAATAATTGTGTTTGAATTCATGTTAATATACCTATATATTAATAAAGTAAGTATATTACGTATCATAATAAATAAAATATAATAACTGAAATTGATATTTAATTGATAGTTTAACTAATTGAATATTAGGTATATAATTAAACTCGACGTTCGTGTTAAGGAAGCGAGAGGACATAATCTGCCATAGGCAGTTAATAATGTATCAGTTCTAGCTATACCAAAAAATATTATTTATATCCTCCATTACATGTAATAGTTATACGTGTTCCGGTGTTAAAGTCTCCGCCCAATTTTTTCAACAGTGGCCATAGAACATAATTTAAATTTATTTAGCTGTTTCAATAATATGTCTGTTATAATTTTTTTATATTAAATCACCGTTATGAATCTGTAATATAAATGGATTGCAAAAACTAAATATATTTGTATTAAGTTGTAAGTTGTTTCTATACTCTATAGGTAAGTATTATCGATATTAACGGTACATATCAGGGCAACATGTCGGTTGACTATGCATTATACGATGTAACCCTGTATTGGAATTTTGGGAGCTAGGAAATGTTAGAATTATATTTAGTCTTTCTTAAAAATTGTTATAAATAATACTGTCATTACCATTTTATTATTTTGTTCTTGATATTGATATCAACGATTAAAATCGGTCCTCAACCTTAATAACTACTTAAATAGTCAATAGATGATAGATACTACTACTTGTATAATACATACTATAATTTAAACTAGTATATCGTTACAACTTATAATAGACATTACGGAGATATTATAGTGGTTTTTCTACATTTAAAACAAACAAAGACAGAATAAACGTGGGATTTGTGAATGATTTCTCAACAACTATTTAGAATCTTGTTTAAAACTAAATGTTTATCAAATCACATTGAATCAATGTCAAATGAGAAATATCCGAATAAAATTATTGTAATATTTAAATAACTATCTATAATGTGACAAAAGTGTGCTTATTACTATTACATAATATAGGTAGTAACCTACTAGTTAATATCCTTGTACTTAGGCATCATGTACCTATTAGGGTAATTTTTTACTTTATAGTTCCGTTATAGATATTATATTATGTTAAGTAATATTTTTAACAAGATAATAAATTTAAACTTGATTTTAAACAAATAATAGTTACTAGTCAATAGCTAGTTGAGTTAGGATTTTATAGGATTTTGTAGTATTTTCGTTGTTTTTTTTAAATCATACAAGATAGGTAGTTATCTAAGTGGTATGGAAAATAGAAATCTGTTTCTAGTTCTGGAATCAAAATTAAAATATTATTTCTGTTTTGGATATTTATTTTTTTTAATTGTAAATATTTGTAGCATGTTCAATGTACATAATAATAGAGTAATTTACTATTTACGGTTCATATACTCTTTTAAACGTTGGTATTAAGTATTATTATATTATATTAACTATATGTCAAGTAAGTAGATATTAGATAACTATTTAATGTCATACTTTTCAAATAATATTGTTACGTTGGTAATAAGTTAAATTATTTTAAGTTCTATATTAAACACATTATATAATTTAATAATCAGTTCTTATACAATTATTGTAATGCGTTGAATTTTTTTTTTAAAGCTTTTTATTAATTAATTATCTTGCAATCTATTATAGTCGATACGGTTTTGTTGTTTTGAATTTTTTTTAGATTCGGTATCTAAAAAAACACACCATTAGAATAAGTAGTTGTTTACGCTTCATAATTTTTAGTATAAAACAAATAAAACAATTATTTTGTCATTTTTTCAACAATGGAGTAAATTGTAGATAATTATAAATAATGACTTGTTTAGAATTTTGCTAATTTACATTTGACAGGATTAAAAGACTGGGTTAGGTTAATAACTATTTTGATATATTTAACGAATATCTCATCCGGTTATTACTAAACAATATAAGATACAACCACCACCATTCGCTAACCAGTATTCGATATTCACCTGCAGGCTAAATATATGTAAAAACAAATTATTACGAAAAACAATTAATATTTTGCTTGACGGGTATTGTTAAATAAATCAATTCAGAACTATAATATATATTTAAAATTTACCATAAAATGTTAAACATTTTATAGTATAAATTTGTTTCTACGTTACTATAGTCCTTTCACTTATTGATGTAGGTAGTCTAAATCGAAAGTATTCGCGTGCACTTATAAGTAATATGCTCTTTAAATAACTATCAGTTCATTGCTATCTGTCATGAAGTTACTCAATGTTTAAGATAAAACGAGTTTTCTATTTATTGATCACGCAAAGCTGGAAAATATTAATTACGATAATACTATACTCGAGGTTATTACATATAAAAATTGAAGAATAGACAACACCATTGTACTTATTCATCAGTCATTACTCTTTTGGTATTATTTGAATTATATTTTAGTTTAAAGAATAATGTATAATAAACGTTATTATAATATCATACATTTTTTACAGTTATATTAAAATTGTAAGTGACTTAAAATACTTTATGTTGTTGCTCAGATTGGTGTTTTGAAAACAATAAATTTAATTCACTATGCATATACCTATTGATGGTTCGCTTATTATTATTATATATATATTATGTACTGATATTTTTAAAAGATAATGATAGTACATCATATTCTTAGATCATATACTAATGCATTTATTTGATTTTAAATGCATCAACATGCATTAGATATGTTGAAATTCACCGTCAACAAAGCCTAGACGTGATATGCAAGTTTTTGAAATCACTTTTTTATTTTTGTAGTGTTTAGAAATGTAATATATATGATATTAAGTTGATTCAAAAAATGTATGTAGGTACCTACGTTTATTATTTGCATATATATGCATGGATATTTTTGTATTTTGTATAGCATAATTTGTACATTAATGTTGTAAAATATTTAATCATCTAAATATTTTACTATTGCAGGATTTATGTTTTTAGAAATATAATTAATAAATAATTAATATTATGTAAGATAATATTAAGAAGAGATAATACAAACTGTTTCAATGGAAGTATTGATTATAAATAGTAGTCACAGTACTACTGGCCCAGTAGGTATAATTTACAATCAGGTACTAAGTATAATGTAATGGCCAATGAGTTGTTTTTTTATCATTAATAAAATAATGTTCTCTCATATATGTAATATACAATTAGATTAAGATACCAGTTATGCGTTTTGTTACCTACTGTAGATAGTTAGATAGCATATACAGATTATTTAGGCTGTATAACAATGCATCGACGTATAACAAAAGCACAAACGTACATAATATTTATTATTATTATTATTCATTGATGACATTTTAGAAATTCAAATGTTTAATAGATTCTTTAATCATTATTCATTGATGAAAGGTAATATGCATTATCATTTAATCTGGATGTCTGAATATCAATCACATTTCAAAAATATAAACTCTCAATTGAATTTTAAATGTTAACCTACAAATTTCCCCTTTTGAAATTAATATACAAAATTGGCATGATATTAAATTCTTCTAAACTATATGACTTCAATCATAAACCTTGGTAATTATTACTTAATTTAAATATTTTATTGGGAAATTCACTGTCGTTTCAAAAGACCCTGTGTAGATATTTATTTATAATGTAAAAATGAATTTCAAAAATACAAAAAATGTAATATTTACTCACTAATCTGAACCAAAACATAGCAAAAAAAATAATAATTAAAATAAAATGTGTAATTATGAATATATTATGATACAAATTATCATATGAGTAATTGGAGTGGGTTAGTCGGTTAGTGGATAATGTGTACCCGGTTTAGGTTGGTTTACCCAAGTATAATGTTATTATTTATATTAATTTAAAATTGAATTCAATAATTAAACATTACGTTATGGTAATCTGTGAATAATTATTACTTTTACATAAAATTATTGAAATATAAAATCAGTTCTTATGATTAATTCATAAATGAAGACTTTTACTTTGCGTCATTATACTTAGTAGCGCAACTAAGATCTATTTTCGGGAGGGGTTATTCATATAAAAATAAACTAACAAAAAGAGTCTTCAATTTGAAATATTTAACTTTTAAAAACATTTCGGGTATGAGGGGGCCTCCCGTTCACAACCCCAAAAATCTTCCCCTAGTTGCGCCACTGATATTTATACTATTACCATTTACGAGTTACGAGTTACGGAAAAATCGTTTCTATTTTGAACAATTGTTTGGTAAATAATGGGTAGGTATAATATTAAAAATGACTTATGTCCTTGAAATAATATAAAAAGAAACTCATCAAATATGTACCTATATAGTTTTATATTAACTTACTTCTTCATTAGGACTTGCTATTGGTTATGTAACATAAATGATTATACAGTTATTCTATAAAAAGTATAAATTGATATTATTCTTTATTTAACAGTATATTAATATTTATTTGACGATTTCTGCAGTTGATAAAAAAAAATATTATTAAATTAAATTATGTAAGTAAGGTTGTTTTAAATTCTAAACTATTATTCTTTTGAGTATACACCAATGAAGAAATCCATGAATGATTAACTAATGATTGACTAATAGTCAGCAATAGTATGATATACCTAATCAAAATAATTAAATAAAACAAAAAAAATGTCAAAAACTATTGTAACAATATGTTAGGAGCCTTGTATTAAATTTTCAAGCTTTTCTACCAAACAAATAAATTTTTATCGATATTAATTTAAAAAAACTAACAATGATCGGAAAATTGCATATGCCTAAAAATAGTTAAACTTAAGTCGAAATATTTTTAAAATTACATGGTGGATAAAATTTACTTATATGAACATTTGGTGAAAATGTAATGTATCTATTGTCATTTGTTTTAAAGTTACATCAAAAACCAAAATCGTTTTGTCGAAAACTGATTGTGCGTAAAAATTCCCGTTTTTTCCTTAATTTTTAGTTTGTTTATCCCGATTATTTAGAAAAAAATTCCCCAAATTACCAACTAGATTCACTTTCTGGTCTAACAAGGTACTGAAGTCGAAAATGGAAGCATTTTTACTGTCCCAAAACGTGATGACAGACACAAAAAAAACCACACACATCTTGATAAAATCAATACATTCCGCTCAAAATCTAAAATCTTTCTTAATATAATATATGAATAATACTGAGTTATAACTTTATAAGACTGAATAAATGATAAAGTAAATAACTCGAATTGATAAAGTGGCATCGAAATTATATGTTATTGGCTTATTGTTTAACTTAACATGATGATTTTTCTAACAGGAAACACAAATTTCTCATTAGTACCATTGATTTTATAATATACCATTTATACTACTTATTATAATATTTTATAGTATATTATAAAATCAATGTTAATACTTTTCGAGATAGTGAGTACTGAGTGTTTGACGTTAAAAGAATCACGAAACGTAGGAAGGAAGTATAACTATTTTATCCCAGTCACTATAATATTTACATAACTTTTAAAAGTGTAAATGCCAATAAATAGGTAGGTTATATGGTTTTGTTGTGAGGTAAATATTTTTTTCGACAAAAAACAATTACTCAAACACGCCACTGCTATTTCATTGAATAAGTAGGGGCAATTATATTACAATACATTGGCACTAGGTAGGAATATGGATGTACTCTTAGTTGTTTTAGCATGCGAAAACATCTTTAGAATAATATACATTCTGTTGAACAATATAAGAAATATTTAGTACTGGGACATCGCAAGAGAAAGTGTTTTTAATACTACACAGACATTGATTTTTGTGTTTCTTATAACAGTTATAATAATTTATTTTCTATAAATCGTTTGACAATAACAGGTGCGTATACTACTACTACTACTATCTATATAATTTAGATCTTAAATTGTAGAATATAGTTTTTTTTTATAAATTTGTGTAAACATTATACCAGCGAACTGATAAATTATTTTCACGAGGAAACATAATATTATTTATTTATCTATATGTTGTTAATGATGACCTACGGATATTTTTGTTTTTTACTAATTATCTTTGTTTTGTAAATAAATAGTTATATTATTTGTGTTTACGCGTGACATTAATGTTTTTTATTTTTTGTTTTGGTATTGGAATTTGAAGCATTCGAATTCCTTCAGTATAAAATTAACAAAACGTAACATATGTAAAGAACAAGAATACTTACAAAACTTTGGTATTGAGTATTATTTTTCTAGCATAATTTCTAAAAATAATAGAATTGAAAATTCAACTAAATTATACAGACTTAATTAGTTTTCAATTTTAACAATGTTACAAAGCGTTCAAAATACATATATTCATATAGTGTTTGCATAATATTATACGTATATTATGTACTTTTAATAATATTTTTTAAGATTATAAAAACAAAGATTTTGTTGAAACAAATAAAATTTAATAAATTAAAAAAAAATATGTTTAATATTATAGCATAATCCTTTTTGGACTTTTAAATTAGTATACTGAAGCTAGACCATAATAGGGACAAATTTTCAGGAGGGGGGGGGGTTAAATTAAATAATAGTTTCACTGTAACTAGGTAATTAAAAAAAACCAACTAACACATAAATTAAATTTATTAACTATTAAATATTTCAGGGGGGGGGGTCGAACCCCAAAACTCCACCTCATATACGGCCTTGTACTGAAGTATGAATAAAAAATATGTTTTAAAGAGTTATGGCTGTATAATATTAACGTGGATTTAAATATGTTTTCAGCAATGTCACCGACAAAAGCTTCTGACAATACTGTAAATGATGATTGTCAAAAAAATTACATGGCCCCAGATGACTGGTGTACATCAAGCTACGATTCTTGTACTTTACCGAAACATATTCAAGAAGTGGCTTTAATTCAGTTACGAGAAAATGAAAGTGTTCGTAAGCAAGCGATTTCGGCGTTCCGACAGTGGATATCAAAAAATATGGATGTTCAAAACGTTAATACAGGTATGGTAAATAGTTATATTTTAAAATATTACTATAATATTCGATCAAAAGCTTGAACATAATTTTAATCACCCTATTTAGTATAACCTAAAGTGAACACTAAATATTTATTTAAGAATTAATTGTTTTATTTGAGTACAAAAGATGTATGTTTAAAATTTAAATAATCAAGTAATTGAAATATATAATGGTTTATTTAATAAATATGAAGGTACTCTCAATTCGTAAATCTGACTATTTTAAAGTATACAATGTACAGTATGTACTCTCTAGAGTATCTAGAGATTAAAATTTTAAGTAAATACAAATATTTTAAAAATTGTGATAAATGATAATATTATTTAGATAGGTACCTATATGAAATGAAAATATTATATTTTAATAAAGTTAATTAAATAAAAACTTAAAATGAACTTCTTTTACGGTTATCTCTTATCAAATTATGATGGACAAATATGAAATATACGTGATCGTAAGATGATCATACGGTTTTATCGGCGGTATCAATTGGATTTTCGTTATAGCTGAAATTATTAATTTTATATTGACAATCATCATTTTAATGTGCTTTTATATTTTGTCTAAACTCATTTATCACTCATTTTGATAATCCGAAGAATTTCCAAACATGTCTTTAATTTTTCTAATATACTCATTATATCACATAACATATGCACTAATGAGTAGTAATGATAAAATATGCGAAATAAAATCACTTACATTATTATGCAACCTTTCTAAAAAAAAAAAATTAAAAAAAAGTTCTCGACCCCAATATAGTGATAATAACATGGTAATTTTAAATTTGTATGATTTATGTAATGACGGTTTTGGGTAGTATATAATATATATATACATAATACATATATATATATATATATATAATCAATTAATCGTGTAGAATACAAAAATATTTATTTTAATATATTTACCTATATGTTTTTTGTACTTATGGTTATTCATATAAAATATTATGATTAATATTTCAGATGAAAATTTTTTGTTACGATTCTTGCGTGCTAAAAAATTTAGTTTACCGATGGCTCAACAAATGCTGCTTAAATATTTAAATCTTCGACAAAAATTTCCAATGTACTTCATGGGCCTAGACTGTTTGATTCCAGCTATTAGCGAACTTATTGACTCCGGATACATGTTTGTATCGCCTTTCAGAGATAGCGACGGTCGGAGAGTTATTATTGGTACTGCCAGTAAGTAAGACAATACAATTTAAAAAAATTTCAATTATTATGTATCTACATTGTAGTATTGAATATAAGTATAAAACAAATTAAACTAATATATTTCGCATAAGTAGGGTACTAGTTAGAACTATTGGCCAGTAGATACTTCGTATCAGAACACAACTTATTTAACAGGGAAATTAAAAAAACATATGCTCAAATTTCCGTTTTTTTTTCACCGAGTTAAGATTGATGGGACAATATTATTTGAATATATTGCTCGGATTTCATTTTGAAGTTATAGCAATTTGAAATATATTTTGTATCATGATTATTAAGTCCCGTCACGCGTCGTGCTTGCAGGTGCACTGGTACATGTAGATAAGTGATAGCACGATCGATAATTCGTGTGTAGTACCTCGTACGTATGCCTTTTATCCTATCCTGATTTACTTTAGCAACGTGATATTATTCACTAACGATGATCTACCGGAAATTTCCAGGATTGAGCCAAACTCAACTTTTGGAAACAACACAACATTATATATATTTATGACACAATCACTAATTATTTTAATTTTAATTTTTAATTTGATTTGTATTTTGACTGTAATATTACAGCGGTAGTCAAACGGGGTAGATGGTAAAGAGAATACAGAATAGATTACACATGAACTTTTTTATAGATATTAAACATTGACGCAACCAGAAATTTTTCATAGGGGGTCCGAAAAAATAAACCATCTTAATTTGTATAAATAATAAGTGTATGTTTTTACTAATAATAATATTCTACATTTCAAGGGGGGGGGGGGAGTCCAGACCCGGTTTCCGCTCCTCTGGTTGCGCCACTGGGTTTAAAACAGTAAGTATAAACCATGTTTATAATGATTAAATAGTGCATGTCAAAATGTCATTCACTCCCCTTACCACCAATGACAAAATTATTTGATTCCCACTATGTAATAAAGATACTTAAAGGTGCTATATTGATTGTTGTATTTGTGTGATTTAACACTATACATCTATAATATTATTATAGCCTATAGGTACATTTTTTATTTGTATAAGAAAATAAACTAATTATTATTTATATATATATATATATAAAAAAATTAAATATAACCTTAACAATTGTATGCACTAAAATGCAGGAAGTACCTATTTCCATTGTTTCAAAACATTCAATTTAATTCAAGAAAAATTCATAATTCGTCAATTTTTAAGTGCATAATTGATATATTATATATTTATTATTTATATATAGTATAATTAAAGAGTTTGCTTAGAAATAAATAGTTATCCTGTGATTATAATATGATGAAAAATTGAGATACCAAGTGAGATGAGATAATGCCTCACAGTCTACACACGCATAGGGTTTTTAAACTAGAATTATGAGCATGTATCACTTCCTCTCTTAAAAGTAAACCATCAATAAATATTATACCTAGTGTACTTATATTTTATTTTACTTTATTTACAGAAGGCTTTGATCTTCGAAAATATAGTAATAGAGACTTGGGAATTGTGCATATAATTACGTATGAGACATTATTAAATGATGAAGTCAATCAGGTCGTGGGATTCACCCACTTTGGTGATTTTCACTCCATAACTCCAGCGTATATAACTCTATTCGCTCCAAATGAATTCGCCACTCTCATCAAGTGGGGAGAGGTAAATATTACAGATAAAAAATTTTGTAATCTGCTTTTTATATATTTTGCACATGGTTACAGTCTTACTTATATACTGATATACTTGGTATATTATTTTAATTATTATATACTTATACTTTTACATTTTTTATGTTCATTTAATAACCCGAGTGATAACCTATACAATTATGCACAATATATACAATTTATTTAATTATTTTAAGTAATAAACAAGCATATACCTATAATTAATTTTGTAATCATTTAATTTTAAATATTTTAATATCTGTATTCACTATTAATTTTGTTTATGAACACATTTACGTCCTATATATATTGAGCTGAATTGTATTGAATCATTTTCAAATGCAATTTTGGATTTACCGTTACTTTCATTTTTGAAATAATAATGTTATATTGATACACCGTCAGGTGTTCGCTTTGATCTTCTATAGTTTATATGCATTAATGGTTTTATAATAGATAATATTATGTTAAAATATTAAAATTAATAACGCATTAAATTTATGAAATATATTTTTTTTTAATTTTGCTTTTTACCTATAAGTATTTAGTATAGTTATTTATGTAAAAAAAGTCAATTGCCTTTTTTGTTTATAGCAATCAATTCCTATGAGACATAAAGCAATACACTTGTTGAACGTGCCATCACCGATCAAGTTTGCTTATGATTATTTCCAAACAAGAATAAGCCCAAAACTCAATGCACGAATGAAGGTATGCAACCAATAAAAATTCGTATTTAATATTTGATTTTTAGATTTTTTACATTTGTATAGTAGGTATTTGATTTTATTGGAAGGTTGATCAAAGCACATTCTAAATTATTTTACATCGCTTTAACAATAACATAATGTTCAATACATAATAATAATTTGAGAAAAAACAAAACTTAAATAAACAGCTAAAAATTTTTGTGTTAACAATAGGTGTAAATAAGTTAAATTGTTTTAAGAGGACGTCACACCCGCATGTGTTGTCTCCGTCGTACAAGTGCGTAACATACCAAATTTTACGCTCAGCAGATCACGTTTAGCTCTGTTAGTTTAAAATGTAGAATGAATTGACGTATTATAAAAATTAAGAGCAAGATATATGGGATTTTTATTATATTTTAATTTTAAAGCGAGTTATGAGTATTTTAAGATACATAAACAATTTACTATTTTAAAATACTCATAACTCACTTTTAAATTAAAATATAATAAGTAGTTCATGAGGTCCCCTAGATAATAATCTTGCCTTTAATTTTTATAATAGGTCAATTCATTCTAAATTTTAAACTAACGGAGCTAAACTTGATATGCTGAGCGCAAAATTTACTAAGCTACGCACTTGTACGACGGAGACAACACATCTTAAGGGACTATGGGAAACGTTGTACGTAGCACCTCACATCTCAACCCCCTCTTCTCACACAATTATAGGTATCAACATACAGATACAAATTGTTATTTACATCATTAAATCATCGAGTTAATTTATGCATTATATTTTATAATTCTATATAATATATTAAGCAAACGGAGTAAAGGACACAGCTAGCACATAATATATAGCTGCAAAGTATTAAACTGATTTCAGATCATATTATTCTCAGCTCACCACATTTTCTACAAAAAACACATCAATTCTAATCGACCGTAATGGTATCCACACAAATACAATTTTAAATAATGATTGCAATCCAAATTACTTTTTTTCAATTTTAAAATAATTGATGAAAAAATTGGCATTTACTTGCCTAGTTATTATTTTATAAATAATATATATATTTGGGGACTTATATAAGTATATGATATTAATAATTTGTGGATGAATCTAAGTTCCCTAAACTGTAAAAAAAAAGCAGTAGGTGGGGGCTATTTGCATCGACAATGTTAGCATATTTTCATTTGTATGAGTATAATTGTTACCTTTTAAAAAAAGGTCTAATTTTATTATTTACATTTTAGATGTACAATTCACTTTCCGAGTTACACGAACACCTTGATAAAAAAGTTTTACCCAAAGAGTATGGTGGTGAAATGCCAATGGCCGAGATGATCAGTAATTATTTATTTAGCTATATAACCTATATATTATAAGCACATTACTATTACTAGTATTACTTATTACTATCTGTACATCTTATATAATTATTCACTTATTCTGAATTTCAACTTATTTTTAGGATTATGGAAAAAAGAATTACTGGCGAATAGAGAAAAATTAATTGCGTTAGACAATATGAGATTATTATCAGATAAAAGTATTATAACAAGAAAAACGAAAGCTGAAGTTAATCATAATTTGATCGCTGGATTTAATCAACTAAATGGCAGTTTTCGAAAACTAGAAGTAGATTAAAATAATATTATTAGTTATAATACTATACCTATATAGTTACATAATATATTGTAAATAAATACCTAATAAATCTGTTATCAGCTGTATTGCGTATTTTGCAAAAAACTTAAAAAATGTATTGTTTTTTCATTCATTTTTATTCAATTTTCATTTTGTATATCATTCTTCATTATTATAATATGTCCATATGTATAAATACCATCATCCTTTCATATTCATTTTATATAACATAATATTATCGTTATCTTATTTTTTTAATTCACTTGTAAAATATAGCTACATAATATATTAATTATGTAAGTTCAATTAAATATTAGCTTACATGATATTAAAATATTTTAGTTGAAAGAAATTAAATATTAATTTTCTTAATACTGTAGAACAACTTTTGTAAAAATATTGTATTTTTTTTTAATAAACACTATAAAAAATTTAAATTAAACTAGATTTCTTATAATTAAGAATTGACTATTAAGGTTTAAATGTATCAGATTAATTAAGTATTTAATATTTCCATGTATAATGTATATATAATATCTATATAAAGAACTTAATTTTTTTAAGTTTACACAATTATAATTACTTTATATATGTATCAATTAGTATTTATAATTTATCTTGTGGCCTAAAGATATTATGTAATTTATTATTGTGTTTCATTATTTCTCAAAATAATCATAATGGTGGCTTCTATAATTACGTCCAGAGGAAAACATTTCTTATTAATCATGGCACGAATTTTTTTGAGGTACATACTAATTGACAATTGTGGCCTAGGTTCTTTAGTACACATACATTATTGCAGCCCAGATTTTTTATGACTGCATTCTTATTTAAAATAGAAAATAGAAAATATTATATACATTTTTTAAATTTTTTTTCATAATTTTTTTATACATCGTATATACCTGATTATGTCATATTGTTAAACAATGGTACAGAAAACAACTAATTTGAAATTTAATTTATAAATATAGATTTTATATTAATAATTGTGTATTCAAAACCCTATTTTCAGACTCTTCTTAAAATAAAAATTCTACAGTATTTAATACAGACTCAAAAAAGTCAACCTCTATTTTTACAAATAATTTATTTACTATAAAATCAACGCTATTAATAATTTATTTTATTTCTGTAAGACAGTAGATTGATCCCAAACTTTTCTCAAACTCTTGTAAATATTATGTAGTAATAGTAACTATATTATATTTCAATTCAGGTATTTAGCTCCCCCAAGTATAGGTATTTTTTTGACTTAAAAAATAATGCCGATTTATCTAAATAATTAAAATAACTTATCCAGGATGACTAATCACCTGAACAAATGTCTATATAAAATTGTGCATATTATGTACTTTTGAAAGTTAAATTTCCCAGTTTTTAATCAAAACAACTCCCCCATTCACAAAATCCAAAATTGTATCGACCATAAATTATTAATTAATCCTTTTATTTTTCTATATTCTGACCATTATCTATTTAAAACTAATCGTGCAAAATGGTTAAGCCAAATTTCACCAAAGGACCATGGTTGCCCATCAAGAAAACTCTTCATATTAACACATTGTATAGTGGAAACCCAGATAAACGCAAACCATATTAATGTGAACGATATTTTGCATCCGCCTCGACCATCGTATAAATTCGTAATAAATTACTTGGTTAGTTATTTTTAATGCGAGTGTGTATTAAAAAATTATAATTGATGACAATCTTTTGCAGTAATACTTAATGTTATATATGTTTTGAAATATAACAATAATAAGACTATAATTAAGACATTAATAAGTACGCTTGAACAGTTTTCGACAAGACGATGGAAATAATATTTTGCAATTGCGTAAATAATGGTAGTCCGAACGCAAACATAAGACCAATGGCCATTCGTGTTCTTAACGGTTCGATCAAATATTCAGTATATATATATATATATATATATCAGTCAGTGATAGTCTCAACGATTCGCTTTAGTCTGCGTCCTGAAGGTAGCGCAAACACCATGGAGAAAAAACACAAACATCATGGACCAATATTAATAGTGTGAGCGTACCTGCAGTCCAAATAATGTCCAACGAAATCGTGTAGGAATATTTTATGTAGTACTCTACATAAAGTGTCTATATTACCATTCATTCGCGGGCCAATTTTAAACATATATCACCTTCAGGGCTTCAGGCACTGCGGATACTAAACTTCGATTTGACGATTTCAAACGATGTTGTATGGAAAAAGCTTGTTCTTCATTCGTGCATTCACCTTGGTAATGATTTGGATGTTTCAGGCCGTGTCATACGCAATATATTAATGTTGATTTTGTACGACCAAAAAACACTGCATTACTACCGTTAGATATCGATTTCAAGAATTTCCGAAACCCATGAGCCACATCGTATCAGTATAGGTACTCAATAGTCTACAGCCAAATTATTTTGCAAAAAAAAAAATAATTATACAAGCTCATTGTTAACAAACTAATATTAATAAGACATTAATAATGTCTATATTTATGTATAAAAAAGGGTACATATAGGTAACCTGCACTCAGTAGTCGGCCGCAGTACAGTGGGTGTCGAATTTCGATATTTTTGTAGTTGGCATTTAATTACTCGATTTTTTTTTTAATTGTAGAGATAAAATATATAGATTTTTAATTTAAAAAAAAACAATTACATATTATATTTGAAAGCCATTGCAGTGTAACTTTGATAATATTTCCAAGGTTTTGGAAGCTTTTTTTTTTTTTTAATATGATTTACCGGGTGTACTTTAAAGAGTTAGTAACTATTGAAATGTAATATGCAATGAACCGCATGCGTTGAACTTATTCGTGAAATCTGAATCTATATATAACTACCCATATTTTCGGCGACGTCTGTCTTGTAAAAATTTAGTTTTTAATATCGTATAATAATAATTAACAATACATTGAATTAATAGTATACAAACTATAATATATACACCACACCTGCAGTCATCTTTTCGGGTCATAAAACTGCTATTATAATATTGAGGAAGTGTTCAGGTCACGATGCGCGATTATGAATATTAATATTGATACTATATATATATAGGTATTTCGTATGTGTCAACAAATTCGTTTTGACTTCCTACAACTGCACAATGCCCGCCCATCTCACAATTGTTCACAAAATATATGGCATCCAATTATATGTACTGCTGCAGGGTAAAGTTTATAACAGCATAATATGACTATTTAATATAATAAGTACCTTTCATAATATTTATGCTATCATATTCATTGGCATAATTCCAATAAATTTCAGCAATTCCAAACTTTTCATTGGTCCAATAATCATAAAGACAAATTATTAAGTCATATATTCAAAGCTGATTGGATCGTTCACGTAAATTATCTTTTTTATTTAAATACATATGCATGCCAAAATCATTTTAAACATAATCTGTCTGTACATTTCAAACACTACCTATAATACAGTAATACACTATACTACAGCATAGTATTATTTTACTATTATTTTAGTTATGTATTATAATATGGTAGAGTTTAATCGAAATCTAAAATATGGTATGAAGTATGAACCAAACAATTCGTTCGTAATAAAAAACTGAACTCAAAATGAGATTTTGAAATAGATTGAAAGTTCAGATTTGGATGTAATTGCACATTAAATAACCAAGAATAACTATTTTAGTTATAATATTGTAATTTAAAAATATTATTTATGGGTATATATTAAATTGTATATAGCTATTATGAATGACAGAGTACATAAATTTTTTTTTGAAGTAATAGCTATATAATTAATATATAATATAAAACTATAAAATATCCTATATACTGACAAACCGTCTCCGCTCAGAATCGTTTTTCGTATACAATGATATTATATCATCGAATTCAAATTTAATACCATAAATTACAGTAACCCACTTGTAAACTACTTTGCAGCAGAGTGACATCTACTCACCCGCTTTTTATAATGAATTTCGATTTTCCGAACTTTGAACAGTTTGACGTGTCTTTATTCAGTAGGATTAATGTTCAGCTCCAGCCGAGTTTAACAGTTTCAAATGCATATCATTGCACCTACTGGCTACTATATAATATTGGGGGATGCAAGTGCATCATCATGCCCCCTCCCGTAGTTACAACACAATACTGAATAAATTCATGCTTTATCGTGCACGTGTGGAAGTTGGTATATTCACGTATATCACACACGAACTCGACGTACTGTGATAAATTATCGGACATTGTCACGCGATTGCACATACAATATAATATCAATCTTCTCTCATGTCTGTCGTCTGAATTTGGTTTGTGTTTAAGTTAGTGTACAGCAATTGTACAAGAATATTAGGTAAGCTGAAAGAATGAACGCATTGATTGTCGAAGGAGGCAGCTTCAGTGACATTCAGCCAGAAATTCTTTTTAGATAGCTCTCCAACAATTTTATATTGATAAATAACACGTATTGAGGGCTTTACACGCTTTCTATTTTAGTCATCAATCTCCATCATATAGTAACAATATCAAATATGAAATTTAAATACCTATATAGAATCCATATGGCAACATATTTTGTAGAAATCCCAATCATATAGAACCTACCTACATACAATACCCAAAGCACACCCCTGGTCACTTAACTGTAGAGTATGTTTTATTCTATTTTCCTTATAATATATTGTTATAAAAATAAAAATAAAACATATAATAATTGTAGTAAGACCGCCATCGCTCATGACAACACCATTTATAATCGCCTGCTGCAGTATGTGCGATTGTCCGCACCCGTAAGGTCACGCGTACATTATCTTATATTATTCCGCGGCGAGTCATTTATAATAATTAATTATATTATAATAACGCGTAAGATATGACGTATAAACTATATATATATGCTTATTATGTTCCCCGGACTAGAGTAAAAGTCAGAAAACGTTTGTCGGAAACGAAAACAAACTCGCGCCAAGATGACATAATAATGTACGCCATTAAGTACCTACTATTCGTATGAAGGTACTTTTTTTGGTACCTATTAGAAACCACGGCACGAAGTCCCCGACCGACGGCGATAATGTAAAACTATCATTTTTTCTTACACCGCAACCAAAAAACGCGTAGAACGTCGTCATTTGTCGTCATTCGTCGTCATCGTCGTCATCGTCGTCGTTGTCACTTTTTGTCGTGATATAATAACACAATGGGTAGTCGTATACATATTATAACAATACCATAATAATAATTTAACGATTATAAAAATAATAATAATAATACAAAACAATGTGCGACAAGCATTATTATTATTTTCTGTTATATTGTATTCTGTGGTGCATACTACAATATTATTTACTATACACTGATGATAATATACGCATATACCTAATATTATTGAAATGGCGTAGTCAGGATTTCTGAAAGCTGATGGGGACGATAAAAGTCTAATAAAAATTTAACTTTTACATAATATGAATAATATGTCATATTGTTTGCACTGGCGATTACTTTTATACTTATTTGATCAGGTATATAATATTAAGTACATTCAGAACACTCTACTGAAATAAATAACATTTTTAACAATTTTTTATTCATATTGATTTATTACAAAAAACTTTCATCTTAATGAGGTAGGTATTATAGGCATTCACAGATATTATAATTTATATTATTATTCTGTCCAAATTCAATCTAAAATATTCATTCTTCTTGGAGACTTTTAAAAAAAAATTATCAATATTTATTTTTCTACATTTTTACTATCAATAAAAATACTGCAGCCTAGGCGTGATTGGGGAAAGCTGATTGCTTCCTTCCTAGGGCTAGCGACTCGAGGTTTCAAACTATTTTTTGGAGCTGATGATGGTTTTCAAATCACTTAATGGAAAAGAAAATCATCTGCAATAGAATACAAGTTGCAGTTTGTATGTTTTATATATTGGGTATATTATTTAAAAATTAATAAATTCTAGTAAGCCATACATCATCGGTAAACGATAGGTACTATTGAATTATTTTTAATTTATATAAGTTTCTTATATTGTTTATTAATGTTTTTTCGGTGATAAATTTAAATTACATAATATAAATTATAATAATATACAGAGTTTAATTCACGTAATAATTAATTGTAATAAGGGACTTTTTCTTCGGGTTTTTTTTTATTCTAGATCTATATAGAGCAATTCTTATATTCTTATATTATTGTGCCCTTGAATGGTAAGCACTCGACTGAAGATTATGCGCGAGCTGTTGCGGGGACGCGTCTTTCATGACTTGTTTTCAATTGAATAAAGTGTATACTTTGCCTCTGCTTTTATACACTTATTTGTAACTATGTGTATTTTTTTATACTATATCCGGTACATATTATTTTATTATTAAATATAATTATATATTGTATTAATCGGTACATAAGACTTGGTATCTGTACAAGGCATACTAATATGCTATTAGTATGATGTACAATAAATAATACTATTATATTATTACATTTTATTATTGATCGCTCGCCGGTCACAGTAATAATAAAATTGCGCGTCTAACATGACATCGCGTTTGTTATTATTTTTCTACGTCGCATACAGTCATATAATAATAATGTAAGACTTTATCATATTATTATCCTCCTCAAGGTGGCCGTCGTCACCGCCGCTTTTTTAAGCTGCGAAAACTAGTTTTTGATATTATTATATATATCGCGATAATAACAATAAAATAATTGTTATTATTACGTCATATATGCGCCTCCGCCGCCCTATCGTACGAAAAGGTTATTGGAACAATAGGGTCGCTTACGATATTATTATTATTATTATATAGGTACACATAATACACACAAGTGCAAATAACTATAATACATAGAAAGGAAATACACACGCGCGCTGTCAAGTTTACACGTGATGGCGGCCTTGGGAGCGTGTGCGCCAAAGTTCACGAATTTACATGATCCTATCGCGTCGCTCGTCAAGGTCGCGTTTTTGAGAAAATCGTGTCGGTTTTAGTGCGTGGCGATATGATGATGATTGTGCAGCGGGAGGCGACGACGACGCGATAGTGCAGATGATATTAATAATATAGCAATAATATAAATGATATAAATAATGAACATAACGTCATAAAATATGGCCATAATATTATAATAATATATAATGGACCACACGGCGATAACTCACGGGTAGTGTCCCATATATGGATCGCGTGCGGCTTACCATCGAATTCGACAAGTCGCTTATGGTCGAGACGTCATGACGATGACGTTCATATTAAAAACGACGTATATCCGGATTGTCCGAAATTAATTCGCGACCAAAATAACCGACTGTGCGGTACTGTGCTGTGCGGTACCTACACTATACAGTGGCAAAAGGCGTGTTTTTCGCGTTTTCCCGTGCAATTTTTTCAGGATAACATCACGGAGATAATGATAAAAGCAAAATGAAAAAAAAAACAAATAGACCATTGAATCCTATTGGTTCACATTATTATTATACATAGGGATACCAATTATATAGTCACACTATAAATTATTTTCCTCCCGAAGTCATTATACCTACATATGATACGTATGTATTGCAATTAAAACATTATAATATACCTATGTGTATGTATTGTATTTTTCAACCTTATATGATAATACATTAGGCAAAACATATCTATACCTGGCTACTTATATACCGCGAACTAGGAAGTAATTTTTTTTTGCGCGCGCACTAGATATAATATATCATATTATATTATATTCGTAAATCATTGGATCGGGGCTCGTTTTTTTAACGATAACAAGCCGTGTCATTAATTTCGTATTTTCGTTTTCGATCAATATTGCTTGTAGGTAGGTATTATTTAGTATTAATCGTTTTATGACGAGCGTATCGCTACTCAACCTTCGAATCGGTACAAATGCTCCCCAGGTCACTATATATAGGTATTTCATATAAGGGGGAAGAGTTTTAATGTTTTCAAACAAATCGGCAATCACATTATATTATTACCCGGCGTATTAAACATTAAAAACAGCAATTTCATGTCAGTAGATCACTTTTTTCGTATGATTAAATCGTATTTTATAGATATTATATGAATAATAATTCATATCCTTATATATATTTTTTGACTGAATAGAAGTAAAAAAAAAACACACCCACCTAATATTATATTATAAAATGGGTAAATAGATAGCTGTTTAAAAAATAATTTTGTTACCTATAGCATAATATTATCGAGGAAGGATATGTATATCGTTTAGATTTCTATGATACATGATTAAAGATTAAAGTTATAGCCTTAACGATATTAAGTATTTCTCTGCAACGCACAAGTTGAAACAAATTGTTAAGAAAAGTTCAAAACTTTCAAAAAAGCACATTAAATGTGTATAATTATGGTTAAAATATTTTATTGTATTATTTTTATATCTATATTCACATACCTTCAATTTTATATTTTTTTTTTAATAAACCGAACAAATTGTCGAATGCTGATAAAAAAAAATGAAAACCAGACATAATTAGAGTACTTAGGTTTGTCAGATATTTCTGATCGTTTATAAAATATACATACAAAATACAAATTACATAAAATAAAAGAAATTTTTGTGTTAAATTAAAAATACAACAGTAATCACCATGTTAATTTTTAAACTACAAATATCATATAATAGATATATCTGAGATTTTGAGACATTTGTTTAAATTTTTGTGTATATATACAATATACATTCTTTGACATAATGTTGATTATGATATTAATGTATTATATTATATGCCTATAGATACTGATTATTATTTACTAATTACTGGTCATTATCCATAATACCTATTTGTATTCTTAGTTCTTTAATTGGAAACAATTGTCTCTACTGTCTAGTAAGAATATCACAACGACCAACGACACAATATATTATTGCTAGCTTGCTACCATCTGATCGAAAACTCTTTTAAATTATCATTTTATAAACTCAATTCATATATTTTTTTCTATTATGCAATCGTTTTCGATAATATCATCCATATTATGGATGTGTTGTTATATTTACATAATAATTATTATTCTAAATTTGTTTCAAAAATGTCAATGTAGTATTGCAGTAATATTCAACCAGCAGATGCAATCATTATCAATCATTATATCTATAACAGTGATCATTATAATACATAAGCATAATTTATTGTTTAAACAAATAAATAATATGTGCAGGACACATTTAAATGGGATGTTTGTTAAATGTTTTCATTGTATTATGTGTTTCAAATTTTTATGTCGTGATTAAAAAATAAGGTTTTGTATTAGATTATTTATTTAAATACAGTATTAATTTAAAGTATCTGGTTACAAAATCGTCAAATTATTGGTATACTAAAAATTAGATTACCTATACTCCCCTGAATAAATATATCGTTCTTCGAAAGTACCTATATATACTGTAATCACAGTAAATTAGATTACCAATATCAAATTTAATGATATCTGTACTATGACATTAAACGTGTTCTTTTAATATTTTAAAACACGTTTTATTTACAATAATTTATTCATATTGAATAAATCTAAGATATAAATATTCAATTTTTTCATTCGAAATTTGTGTCGTCTAGACATTTTTATTTAGTGCATACATTATTTAGGTGTAGATTGAATGTTATAATAAAAATAAGTATACCTATGTGTAACTTCGTAACTTCCTATGTACAAGTTGCTAATAAATGTTAATTGTGTTACATAAACTTACATCATTTTGATATCTGAACTAGATATAGGTAATGAATAATGATGGACCCCATCATATCAGACAATGAAATCTCTCAATATCATCCTTGGATATTTTTGCCCGCCCAATGTTCGGATTCACCGTGAAGGTTATTTTAGCAAAAATACATTATGCATAAATACAAATTGTAATTATATGTTTTCGTGATTTAATTCAAAAAGTATTATTGTAAATAGACTAGGAATTAAACGATTAAATGTGCTTGCAGCTGGTTGCTTCAGTAGACAAGGGTAGCTATACTAGACAGTATAGGAACCAGAAGGTTCATTCCCTGATTCCTCATTATTAACTGTATAGGTATGTTTTATACAATTTATTATATTCTGTTATAATAATATATAGGTACAGTCTTGGATTTAGTAAGCTATTCGTTTTTATGATCATAACATATTTAAATATTTTATTATACTTTAAAACGATTTACATCTGATATGACTAATGTTCATACTTAATAGCTAATAATATTGACAATATTGTAATACATATAACATATATTATAAAGATATGCATTATATTCTGTACAGCTGAAATTATCTCAATTCCTTACTATGTTCAATTTAAAAAAATGAATTAGGAATTAAAATTGAATGCAAAAATAAATATTGTAATTTCTTTGACCTACTCCTTTCAAGGCATCTGCAGTATGCAGTTCGCTATGGTTGCTAGTTTACCTGCAGTAATTGTCAGTTACACATTTTGAAGGTTGGAGACATTAGGTCATTATTCAATTATAGAAAAATAATCATTTTGTTAATATATTTTTCCTTAAATTTAACACACTAAAGACTAAACAAGCATAAATAACTCTAATGTTTAAATCTATATGTATACATATAACTAAATTCAACTTTGTCACATTTTTTTCTTTACTAACTTGACAAGCCAATAACAACTAAAAAGTTACTCAATTATTATACCAAATGGATAATCCAAAAGTAGGTATATATTATAGCCTTAATTCAATAGAAATATGATTTTCACGAATTAGTAAATACCTTTTATTTTTGTTGCAAATTAACTCTTACATTTTCTTCTTTGACATATGTCGCCTAGATTTTTTAAATTTATATTGATGCTTTGAAATTTGAATACACTTTTAAATTACCGTTTAAGAATTATGAACTGTATTTGTATATATCAATAACAGACCTATATTATTTAAATTTTAGGTGTTATTCTTATGTGAATGTGACATGATTATCATTGATATTTTGAAGTATAAATGTCGATTGAAGACGACCTTGCCAAATTTTCCTTTGTGGCTTTAAAAAATGTTAAATGTCATTTTAGTGCGATGTTAACAGTGCATTTTAGGAAATTAACTCTTCGTTACAACGCCTATATAACAAAGTAACAGGTTTTAATTAGTACGGGTTTTATATTTTAGCGTGTAGTTGCAATTATAAATTTGACGGCCTAGACATCAGGGTTGAATTAAACTTAACGAGCAGGTTTCGATTTATTTTTTAAAAGCATTATACACTAAGCAAATAGTGAGTATATCTATAAGGTCTATAAAATAATTAAATAGCTGCAGGATCTATAAAATCGTAGGTTTTTATAGCATATAAATAGTTAACTGATAGTCCGACGCATTTATTGTAGCTAATCTGCTAACTAGTTATAACTAAATAAAATAATTGAAAATTACCATTTATAAGTACTATAATAATAATAATAATAATAATATTATCATATTGGTTACAATTGTTATCTGCTAATTGATTATTAAAATAAATAAGCGTTTACACTTTTCACTCCAAATTTACATATATTATTACAAAATGTATAACTCTCGTATTTACGAGTAGGTATCTTTAAGGCTATACATATTAAACAAAGTAAATATTCAATATAATAAACACAAGGTGATTCTTTAAAAGTAAACATTAATTTTAAATGTTTCACTTTTTTCATTATAACTAAACATTTTTAATTCCATAATCCTAATCCGAATACTTTTCAATAGGCACCTACCTTATTTTATTATAAAAATAAAAATCTAATTTTAAACGAGTAGTTCATTTTTCATAATTATGGTTTCATAATAAGTAATTATAGTACCTATGTATTTACTATTTACAGTTTCGATAAGCAGAGTACCTAAAATGGGCCAAAATTTTGCGATTCTCTACTTAACTCATATGTATAATGTATTTGTGTAGAAAAATTATTTCCAAAAATTTGTGAAAAATGATTAATAAGGGTTTACCAGTAAAAGTATCATCTATTGCATATGTCCCATATTATCTATGATACCTATAAGATATGACCTATACGTGACATAGTTGCTACAAATAACGAGCTATTAATTAATTATTCAATCACTAGCTACAAACGATTTCAAAATTTCAAATCCTACTTACCAATATCAAGTTACGTGATATTTTTTATTGTTCACTGCTTAACGATTTTTCGGGAACTAAAATGTTTTGTGTGCGACCGTTTGAAATATCGATATAATCACGTGATTAGTAAATATTACTAATTAGCGGAAATATGAATTTCGTCTTAGTATTGCCGCTATTATGTATCGGACGGCTGTGTCTGACATGATATAAATAATATCAACCATAATGAGTGACTCATCGCAAAATCTCTGATAGTTTTAAAAATAAATAGCAAGATCTGTGGTCGTAATGGTTGTGGAAAAAAAAACGTTACCAAAAAAAATGTATATTTGGCGGTTTTTCAAAACAACTCGCAAGCTTACATAAATAATTATATATTATTAAATATATCGCGGTCTTGGTCTCAGAGTCAACAATGTACATATTAGCGAACGCCTGTTTACGAGTTTATTTTACTGTACATTATTTTATGCATATTATTTATTTATAATATATGTATAATATATTATGTATATAGATGAGGTGACGCCTACTCCATAATATGTGTTGTTGTTTTTGAATCCAAACAAATAATAATTTCCTTTCGTCCGCCAAAGAAACGTTATAATATTATGTACGTCCGTCCAGATACATTCGGTCGTCCGTCCATACGTCATCGTCTTCGTCGTCGCCGTTCGACATATGGCCACATATTATTATACATATTGTTATAGCTGCTATTTTTAATAATATAAATATTATTCTAGTGTTTCAAGTGCTATAAACGTGTTCGTATACATATATATAACGTGTGTGCGTGTATTACAGTGTCCAAAATAGTATATACACAAAAAATTTCGTATTGTTTACAGGTGGCGCCCAGACTGGCTAGCAAGTAATGCAACTGCATGTGTTCTCGAGAAGGTGGGTATATATTACTGCAGGTTTCATAAGGAAGTTTATACATTTATAACATAAACTATAGTCTATAATAATTAATTTCCTTAAACTACAGTTATAAATAAGTGAAAATATTTTTTATAAATAAAAAATTGGGTGGGTGGGGGACTAACTTTTTGAAATTAAAACTGCATGTGCTCTTAAAATATCTCTGTGCGCCATTGTTGTTTACGTATTTCCACGATATTTCACCATTATCAGGGGGTAGGTATACAATATTATATATTATATTTAATATTATTCAGTTTATACCGCAGTTACCTCGTTTGATGTTATTTACTGTTTACTAAATACGTATACGATGTACACAGGACATGTTGTTATTGTTATGACATTTACCGTATACTAAACTGCAGACTGTGTACAAGATCATGTATACGTAATAATATATTATGTTATGAATCGTCTTCATATCATATGAATCATATGTAATACGCACGTACATTATCGGCTCGCCATCACCGGTGATCCCATAAATCCTGTTTTAAGTTGTTAGTTTTTTGCCTCGACAGTTGCACTAAAAAGCGTTTACACTATTAGTAGTTTAGCCAGTACTACCTGCGTATACCGGTCAATCGACTGTTAAACTTTAATTAACTTAATTTAATATTACTAATAATTGTGAATTATTTTTGTATCGACTACTGTTTAACAGGTAATAGTTTTGCATCATTGGTCTTCTCTGTCTGACCTACCGTGAGCAAATTTCCGTTCAGCAGAACCAATTTAGTGTTGTAAAATATAGTGTAAAAATTACAAACACAGATATAATGTTCATATAAAACATGGTGTCATGACAGGTTATTTTTTTCTAATATTATTAAAGCTAACAACACATTATTGATTCTGCAGAACGAAAATTTGCTTCGTGTATAGCGCGTGGGTTTGCAGAAAGAGAAAATAAATGGTGCGATGTCATAGTAGTTAAAATTATAAACTTTAAAGTATTAAATATTAATATAATAATTAATACAATACGAGTAAAATAGGATGGATGTGCCCACTCTATAAGTATATGCAGTTGTTAAAATTCTACGTTAAATTTTCTTTTATCATAATACAGCCACAGTAACGCACTAAAACAGTTCTCTATGATATGTTTGGCCGACGATCAACTTCATTACTCGTACTTAACCTAACTGTCGTCTAATATCTGTAACAAACGTCGACAATTAATGGCTCATTTGATATAGAAGTACGTGAACACATGTATATACAATTAATATAATTATTATTATAAATAACTGCAATTTAATACTAATTTTAATTAGGCTTGAGTCAAAGACGTCAGAACGGATTTTAATCTGTAAATATTAAGTGGTAGTACAGTAGCCGATTATGGAATAAAATTCTGGTTCTTCATTATTATACTCACGCAGGTCGCAGACACAGTTATAATATACTATGATGTTTAATGTTAAATTAGTTATTTTGAAATCAAATTCATTAAAAAATACACGATACAGTTTTAAAATTAGTAATTATTTATTCAAACTGTCTGAATACTACGAAAATTTAGGTAAAATTATTTATTTTTCAAATAAATATTAACACTGTATGTGTATTAAAATAAATTTGAATTCGTTTTCCATAACATATTATATACCGAGGCAATATTTATTCTCAATTAGTGTTAATTCAACGAAAAAGAAGCTGCCGCCGTAGTTCAAAACATTTGAAGTATGTACTTGCAGTATGTATAGGTATCTTATTATAAAATTAAATTCTAAGAAACATTTTCTATCGTCGGTAAACGTCATCGATGTATCTTGCAATAACTGCAAGGCAAGATAGGAAACATGTTTTTTTTCTCAATACACAACTTTTGATTGTATAAATGTATAATTATATTCTATAAATTGTAAATAGGTATAATTAATTGTAGCGATGACGAAATGAAAAAAACCAATCGTTTAAGTAGAAAAAATTATGAAGTTTATTTTTTATTACAAAGACACTATTAAAAACTTGTGTACTTATAGGTATTTTACCTATTAAAATTGTACGATCATAACAGTTCACAATAACATATAGATGATAACATGCTAATTTCCAATCATGTGATAATAACTATTACTTGTTCAATTTTATGCTTAATTTGGTTAATTTTTACATGCTTGAAAAAGTAATTTAAAAAAAAAAATGTATTTTACAGTTGAAAAAATATATAGCGAGTATTCAGCAGTAGTTAGTTATTATTTTTTGTTTGAAACTGATTGCGTTCAGAAATATAATTTAGCGTAAGATACCGTTTTAATTCGTTTTATTTTGGTAATCCTGCAAATTTGCGGGTTCAGTTAAGAATGGTCCAATTTATTATATTATAATTTAATGAAAATGTTGTCGTTGGAACTCTTTATAATTATTAGTCACTGCCAAAAACATGGTTTCTAAAAAAATGAATGATGTTACTAGGATAAAAAAAACTCTAATAAAATGTTCAAAATAAAATGCTTTGCTAAAATCTTATATTAAAATTTCATCATCAGTATTAGTGTTTCGTGAATGTTCTACATTCAATCTACACTCAACAGGATATAATCGAATAAATGTATTATTTTGTTGTTATAAGAAGACAGTTGTGCGCCTACAGATATTGTGCTCTACTTTTGAATATTTATGATTTATTCAAATACATCATGTCTATTAAGTACAATCGATTTTCGATTCGTTATATCTATATAATCTTTCTTATACAATTTCTTTTGTACCTTTAGGTATTTATCTTAATAATGATCATGATATTTAAAGTATAATGACTTGTATGCACTAACCGACCATGGGACAATCACTTTAATCAAGATCGTACCAATGTCTGTCATAAATTAATTTGTATTGGATATAAAGTGTAGTGTACCTATATGTGAATTGTCTTTATAGACATAATAATTAATAATAGATAACGGATTATTATACGAGGTTATGTTACCTCCATAATTACTTATGTGCACATAGATATATTTTCAAGACAATTTATTTCGAGTTAATTGTTTATCACATTATTAGTTCAATCTATATTAACAAAGCACACTTAAATACTTAAATCGTTATCTTTTAAATAACATAAAATTGAACACTGAAAAAATATATTTAAGCCAAATGGGAATTTTAATGAACCATAAAAATTATATTTTAAAATTCCAACTATAAATTTAATAATTTACCTAATGTTCATTGTTTAGCCATTCTCATTCAGTATATTCTGGTGACCTTATTTCCATAGCTTCAGTAGGTAGGTATACTTGTTTTTGTGCAACGTCCTAATACGATTAATAAACGATAAAAGTGTGAATAAATAATGAAACATAATTTTTAAACATTCTAAAACATTTTTACTACATTTTCCATCGAAAGCTTTAAATACAACATGGTATATTATAATTTTTAGGAATAATCTGATATAACATTCTATTTGACAATCTTCATTGACTCGCATTTATATACATACATTTTACGTTTTCTTAAATTTTTTTGTGATTAGGTCATTAATATCGTGGTATTCAGATTTTATTCTTCGTATAGTATTTTCTTATAATCCTTATCATTTAGTTTTAATTTATTGAACTATTAACGTAAAATATAACCGAACTTATTCTAGATATAAATAATAAGAGGTACTCTTAACCTAGGTATAATTAATCTGTAATAATTTTTTTTCATAAAATAATCTTAAAATTTAAAATATTGAGGAAGATTGTTTGTTGATAAATTAATCAATCAATTGATTCGAATTATATGGGCGCATGTAAACTCCACCGATTGCGACCATTTTAAACATTTTTTCATGAAAATTCCACCGGTACGTTTATTTTACCAAAAAAAAAAAAATGTAAATTCAACCGGTATGTTTTTTCATAGCAGCATCAAGTCAATTTTTCCAATTTTTAAGGTCATTTTTTGAGGATATTTTTAGAGCATTTATGGTTTTGAGTACATTTAAATTCGGGCCCTAATTATATAATATATCTATTGTATTGAAATACAATAATTTAAAAAAAAATCATATAAAATTCAAATAGAAATAATAGAAAAATTTATAATTATTAGCATTACGTAAGTAATACGTATACCTACATAATTTATGTACAGATTTATTATTTATATATATTATATTCAGATACTTGTATCTTTTTTTACACAATATTAAAATTAATAATATAATAATTATTGAATATCTAATAGAGCTGTTGTAAAGTGATTTTCATATGGAATTTACGTGCTTTGAGGTAAAAAAAAATGTATCGGTGGAATTTTCATGCTATAAATCCAATTCTAAAATCGACTACCTGTAAATCGGTGGAGTTTACAATCACCCAATTATATTGTTGAACTATCTAACTATGTATCTGTAAACTGTAATAGTAAGTCATTTTAAAATATAACTTAAGATGTATTACATATTCTTGAGTTAAGAATCTATAGACTGTTATTATATAACAAATATAGGTAGGTACACCCTATACCTATAATCTGCATGAATTATAACAGTTTGATTTTTTTCATTTATAGTTTTGATAGTATTTTAAATCATATTATATACGTACAATTATATATTATTAATTATGATTTATAAGTTTATCTCGATTTAGAAATTAAAATGTTAAGCACTCCTATTATATTTATATATGTCATATTATATTATGTAGGACTGTAAAAACAAGTCAATTAATTTTATTCGTCTGTAATATGGATATTTTTTTTAAGAACGTATACATGTCAATCTGTACACTAGTGCAAAGTAATATATGCAGTTATATAAAAAATTGACTAGATTTTTTTTATTCAACCATTTTTGTCGTAAAATTAACTTTTAAGACATTACAATCTTTTCGATTTTATTCAGTTAAATAAAATAACTAAATTATAATTCCATTTACATAATTTATTATGAAATAATTACTTATAATAAGTTAAACAATTATAATATTATTCTATGCATCATGATCAGAAAATTCAAACAGATCATTGGAGTAATGTATTGTTAAGTTTTCTTACGTATAAACAAACGTGCTTTTCGGATCGAATTCAATTCACTTGATGATTGCTGAGTATTAAAATTATCTAGCCTAATGATTATTTTTTTTCGTGTACAGGTGCTCAAGTGGGTAAAAAAAGGAAATTATAGCAGTGAAAACTATCGGTCACGTGACATCGGTGAATGTTACACAAAGTATACTAGCGAGCTGTGTATTGGAAGGCCGGCCACAGGTAGTGACCTCGGCATTGAAGTCTCTTCGCCGAGACACCGTCGTTCAACAGTTATCGTGAGTACGACTTCCTGACTGATGGAAAAATAGCCGCGTTGTATAAGTAATACGAGTAAAACTGTATTGTTTTATTATTATTAATTTTTTTTTTGACTGACTAATTTTTTACAATTTCCCACGGCAATTGAATACTAATTTTTTTTACCCTAATTATAATTTCTAGATGTTTACTGTTTATCACTGAAAATAACTATCAATCAAGTATAGTGTTCACTCGCGCCCGAAAACCGCACAGTTGTTATTCTCACTACCGGACCCGCCGGTTCATAATTGCTTTTGTTCGTCACTTTGATATTCATTTTGTGAGTAAAACAATGATTATAATCTTCTTTTTAGAACTATAATTTTGAAAAATATCCTTTTTTATTTATCGTGAATATAAAGACAAAATGGAAAAACCTTGTCGTTATGACTTATCCGCAATTAAAAGATCACTGGAGTTAGCCGAAACTCTTGCCAGTGTTAGCTTAATGACATCGCCAGCTGCAAGAAGACGTTTACAAGCAAGAAGTGTTGAATTAGGACTAAGACCAGGCCAACCATATGAACCACCAAGAGAATTACTTTTATACTTAGTTAGGTAAGTTTGAAAAATATTTATCATAATTATTTACCATAATATAGTTGACTTTTTGCTTGAAGAAATAAAGAATATTGTTATATTAATTGTTACATACACAAAAATAATATTTTAATTACGTGTATTTTGTGCTGATTCCATTTTTTAAGGTTTAATATTTAGTTTATGATTTCATTAAATATAGGTGATCATTAATAATATAGATTTTAATGTGAAAATAATAAAACTATTTGTACCATATAGGGTATAGATACTGTGTGATAATAAATTATTTAAAACATTTGGTAAATATCTATATAAGTTTCAATATAAATATCTTATGATATTATTTTAGATTTGAGCACTTTAAGCGACATGTATTTTTTTACGCGACGTAAAATATTTATTTTTCTAAAAAATAATTGAATTGAATTACGCTAACTGGAAATTATTAAAATTATTAAAAATATTATTAAATACCAATGTCTCATTCCAATCTGATAATCTTTTTAATAATTATTTCCATGAATTTAATATTAAACTCTAGCACTTTATGCTATAATGTTTTATAATATTGTCCATAATTTCTAAATACCTATTTAATATAAGACAACATTCATGAATCATTATTTAAGTTTGGAATTTCTAAAACATCTAAATATCATCGTTATCGCGTTAAAGTACTTTTAATTTATTTTTATTAATTATAATATACCTATAGGTATAGCCGTGTATATAGGTACCTACTTAGGTTAGTGTATGTACCTGCTCATGTTTTATATGTGATATATTCGGTATTTACTGTAAAAATTAAAGATTTGGTAGGTATGTTAATAAAAAAGATTTTCGTCAGGTAGCATATTTTTTATTATTACCTATGTAAATTATACTGAAGAGGTATGTATAGACGTATGGTAGCTATATGTATTTTATTGTAAAAATAATAGGTGTTTTAAATATAATATTAAATTAAAGTGATAAAAAATTAATCTTTTTTAACCTCAAATATAACTTATAATTAATTTTTATACCAACCATTTTCATCTATAATACTTTTTAGCACTTTTTATTTTTATTTTTAATCTCGTATTATGTAAGTTAAACTTAAAATATTATTGTTTATATGGTCTATATTCAATTTTATAATTAAATTTAAGAAACAAAAAAATATATGTAGTGTCATCGTAGTATGCATTTCAAAAATACCTATAGATACCTATTGGCTATTATACTGATAAATAATATCTGATAATCTGTCTGTATGCCTATAAATATACATACATATATACATATATATATATTATATATATATATATAGAGAGAGAGATATTTCTAAAATGGGATTTTTTTTTCTACAGATCTATGAAATTAAAAGTGTTTTGTTTCAATAAAAAAAATGTCCTTATACTTTTTTAAAACCAAATTTCTTATATATTATTATCATTAAACCTAAGTTTTTAGATCAATACATTGAAAAATTGTTACTTTTAAATAATGTCATTAAAAATAAGAATATTAATTTAAAAAGAATAAATATTTTAGTTCACTTTAAATCATAAAATATATAATGTTGTAATGATACCATATTTTCAATAAGATTATTTGGGTTGGACTCAGTTAGGAGCGCAATGACATTATTTCAAAGAATAAATAGTTTATTTAATAATATAAGATTTATTTTTAAATATTTTATTACTAAAAATAAGTGTACATACGTACTCAAACACCAGTGTCTGGTATTCAACAATGAAATCAGCTAGCATGGTAGCTAAACAAATTTTTTACGAAAAATCGTTTGCTCAGTTTTATTTTCTAACATATTTTTTTCGGTGTAGCAAAAGCATCTTCGATATCGCTATGATGCCTATGAAAATCAGTTTAGAATACTAAAATCTAACATAAATGGCAATAAGGGTTTACGTTCGAATAGTTTCGTTTCATTTCTACTGCAGTATATTAGTATGTTTATAGAAAATAAAATAATTAATTTTGTTGAAACCTTACACAAATACATTGACCCTCGTAATAATTGTCTTGTAGGCAGTTGGCATATATTCGTAGTCGTACATCAGTAGAAAAAGAGCCAAGTATCAGTCAATGTGTTATCATCGTTGATAAAATTTCGTTTCCAGTTTATTTAAGTACTACATGTCTACATGTTGGTAATAAAAGAGTGAACATTATTTTAATTTTGTACAAGACGTGTTAAACTATACGTCATACGACTTAAATCGTTTGGCGAGTACTAGTTATAAACTAAATATTAAGTAAGTTTGTCATTATTAAATTTCACTTGTATACATTATATTTAGTGTTATTTAGTAGGTATTTGTGGAGTATACGTTTATGGATTATGATAGAAAAAAATTAATGTTGCTGTAATTATATTAAACTATAATACAATAAAATTTTCATTTCATGCACAGTTATTAAATATATTACATATATTATAATATTTAAACACATTTCTATTATGTACCCGTTTATTATTTATGTAAGTACTTCCTATTTATTTATGTTTACGTATATTCAACACATTTTAAAAATAATTCTGAATAAAAAATTAAAGTTAATTTATATTTAAACTTAAAGTATCTAAAAATTTGACTAAAAAATTTGTTTGTTTTTTATTTTATTTAATTAATTTATAAAACGGGTAATAAAAATGATTAATTATAATATTATAATTGCAACTTATGACCGAAGTTGTCGAGATTATGATCAATTAACAAAAAAAATAAATTATAACTAATTGTTATAGTTATAATATTTACTTCCTTGATTATTTCCTTATTTTTTAATTGTAGTACGTTGTATAAATAGGTGTAAACACAAAGCCCAAAGGGTAGGGACTTATTCTTAATACTAGTATAATCTTTTTGTTCTAAAAATATCTTATATAGTTATTGTTTTAAATTTCTATATGAAACAAATGAACCTTGATTTAACATACTATTAGAAAAGTTAAAGAAATAATACTAAAATAGTTAAACGTTTTGCCTTGATACTGAGTAATCAGAATTAGTTTATCGTGTATAAATTTGTCGTTAATGCCAAAAATAAAACTAGTCAATATTTGTTAACTTCACGAAAATCAAGGTTTATCATTATTATTTCACGCATAATCTTCTAAGAGAAGTTAACATTGAGGTTGTGGAAGAAAATCTGCACAATTATTTTGAATTATGAGTATAAAATAGGTACCAGTTTTAATTATAATAATATATTATTATATCCTATGCTTTATTAGTATAGTACTTTATTCGAGTAGTAACTAAAGCGCGTGTAGCTACCTAATGTAAATATTATGTACTATATATTATTATGAAGTTCCCTCTAAATGTAGTGCTAAGAGATTGGAGGTACGTAATACTAGGTACTATTACTATATTTCATAGCTTTGTGTGTTAATAATTATTATTAATCATTGAAATATATATATGTATAAACTGCTTACGTTTGTAGGAACACAATACATAATTTCGAAATATAAATAAATTATTGAAAATTAATATTTACAGTATGAAGTTATAGTAATACATTTTATTATTTTATATTTATATTTAATTTATATGTTTCATCAGTTAATATAAATTATTGATATTTGATATTGTTCCAAACTCCAGTACATACTTGATAGTTTGATTTATGATAATATTATTGATCACTATGTATAATAAATAAACTTTTCAGATATTTTAGATTTCACATATGTTATACGTAATATCTTTTTTTAATATATTAAAAAATATATTGATTCTTATAACAACATGTATTATTAAACGGAATAAATAAGTTCATCAATAGTTTTATTATTAAAAGCAGGGATTGATAAAATGATGTATATGATAGTAGGCACATTGTTTAGGTATTATGGGTTATCTGTAGGTAAATACTATGATGTTTAATATTTATAAATCATAATAATAACATATGTTATATTGAAACATAAAGACCAAGTACGTAACACAGAATGATTCACTTAGCATGCTTACCACTATTATTTCCCGTTAATAATATATTTATTTAAATTCGGTTTTTTGTAATTTTTAAGTAGCCGTATTTATTACTTACTACACAATGATATACTACTTCGTATGACGTATATTGTATTTACATTTTTAGATTTATGATAAGTGATTTTATAGTAAGTGACTAGTGTTATACGTCTTTATAGTATACCTATTCACTAAAATTCTAAAAATCAGAATATGATTAGATTAACTATTGAAAGATAAATAGGGGGACAATTAGGATGCTAACATTTTATTAGATTTATTTGTTAGTATCTAAAAAATTAAGTGGGCGAAGAGTAGAGCGTAGAGCTATTATCTCCATAAAAGCTTAGTGTAAGCAAAACCATGGGATCCATTACACTATTTAGTACTTACAACAGTCACAGCCTATCAATGGTAATGTCGTGCCATACTTTGCTATGTGTTTAAAATGTTCTCAGTTCCTCACTGCTATAATTACGTCTGGTATAATATCACAGCAATCTGTAGCCACATATGATATATATGCGTGTATAATATAACTATTCAAAGTTTATGAACATTTCTTAGTATCTTAAATGAGTTGTTATACAATTGAACGAAATAATCACGTTGCAGTGCAACAAATATAACAAGAGCAGGGCTTGAGGGGCTAAGCCCCCTCAAAAAATAACTTTAAAATATGGTATATTTTGTAGGTATATGTTAGTATGTTACAATATATAAATTATAATTTATAGGCATTTATAGAAAATGACAGAAATGCTAAGTATATTATGTAGATAATACTTTTAAAATTATAAAGGTATATTTATTTTAAAAATATCTTCCTTAATCTTCCTATATCATTAATATGCCTTATTATAACAGGCACACAATGTCGCTGTCTATGATTATTGATTAAGGAATAGTGAACCAAAACTTCTTACTACAAACAAATAATAGAATATTCATTTTCAGCAATATATTTTTCATGTACGTTGATGTTGAAACTTCAAACTAGAGAAGCAGCGAATTGCACTTTTTGAAATGGACGAATTTCAACTTCTTAATTCAAATTATGCATATGAGATCATCATAAAAAAGGTTCAATTTTCAAGTTTCTATCCACAAAAAATGCTCCAAAAATCTTTTCATTTTTTTTTTAACCAGACATAATATAATACGAGATACGACAAATTATTAATATCAATAATTATCCGCAAGGGCTTGAGCCCCCCCCCCCTCCTGAATATGTTTTTTATTTTAATTACTGAATTTATGTGTTTTGACAAAAATTAAATTATAAGACATTTTATTCAAAAAAACGAGAAACGAGATTTGATTGAAGTGTTATACCTAAATTCGGACATTTCTTTACACCAAAAAGAAGACTGTGGTGAATTCAGTGTCGTATTTTTGGGGGGAAGGGAGGGGGTGTCTTCCATGTCTGGACACCCTCCAACTTCGAAAAAAAAGTCTTAAATATTAGTATTATCATTTATTTTACAATTTACTATTTTTATTTTTATTTATTTATTATATTCATTAAATGTTAGACGCCTCCGGAGAAATCACCCAAAATACCAATGGGTGAATTATTGGTTGCCCTATTGCCCCTATTGGCATTTGTTTCATTTTCTCTAATAGAACACAATCTCTTTGCTTCTCGCGTAAAGTGGCTAATAATTGGTTTTCTTTTGAGAAGTTTAATCAAGTTAATCGTGATAACCTAATGAAGCGAAAACATGTTGATGAATATCAGAATATTGCAAAAACAATAATGAATAGTTATAAATAATTCACAACCATATATTTGAAACCAATAGCAACATTACAATAATATTTAATCTATATCTATATACTTATTACATAAAGAGGATTTGTTAGATGACATTGTGGAGGGTAATATTTGGAACTACTGAACCGATTTTGAAAAGTCTTTCACCAATAAAAATTCACATTCTTTGCGAGTACTATAGGTCCATAGGCATACATTTAGTAGATTAATTAAAAAATAAACAATTGAATTGCCGTGATAAAAATCACAATAGTTTCGTCATCTTTCCACCAAACTCTTATTCATATAATAGTATAGAAGTATATGGATATAGATTATAAGAATATATTTGTAATTACGTATCCTATCCGTATAGTTGTACACGTGTATATCGCACAACGTATCGTCATTCATTGATATAATAAATTATAATATTTATTGTACATTTACAATTAACAATATTAACATATCAATATGTCTCGCGGTGGCGAAGAGCCTAATATAGTAGGTAGATACTGCAGGTTCGCTGTGAGACGTAGGTGGAAATCCCATAACGAGACGGTCACCACGGGACTAGCGCACAATGACAACAATATTATATGAACCTATACTCACCAGCGGGGGCGCGTAATCCGCCGCACGCGCGACCGTGTAATATTATTATTATTATTATTATTATTATTATTATTATTATAATGAGTAATAACCCCATTGTACAACCTTCGTTTGTCTCCGCGAACGAAGAAGAATCAGTAGATTGACATCTTTGATACGGCGACGAGGAGGCTGCGTGTATTACCTATATATGCGGTGGTACTATTCTGGTATACGCGTACACGCCGCATAATATTATATTATTATTTGACACGTCTTATTATTATTATTTTCATTACATTGTATATATTATTATTACTATTATTTTTACAATACGGGTGGAGGATACGTATACAATGTGTATAATATTATATATACATTTAGGTTCAGACCGCGTGACGTAAATAGGTACAAGTCAACGTTATAGGCATTGCGGTGCGCGTGTACGATAATAATATTATAATTTTGTAAACGCGTATACCAATACAATGTTATGTTATGGGTACACGCGCGCATTGTGACTAGTTTGTCAGCGTGCACGGGCGAGAGAAGAGAAAACGCGAACAAAAAAAAAAAAAAAAACATCACGCGACTAGAATGGACGAGTAAAAAAAAAAAAAAAAAAAATGAATAGTAAAAATCCGCGTTAAGCCGCATATTTGCATAACTGTGTCGAATCCGCGGCGCCTGTATAAAATATAAAGAGACGGCGTGGGCGGAGAACGCGAGTCTTCCGCGGAGTTTACAGCTTTCGTATTCACAATATAACATTTAACATGATATACCTACCGACAACCGGACGGTTCGGGCGCGACCTATAGTCGGGATTTAAAAAAAAAAAAACAAAATACTCGTTTAGCTGTTTCGTCAATACTCCATACTCGGTGGCTACTTTCACACGCACACACTGCACACTGTCGAAACGTTCTCCGATTTAATTGTATTTAATTATTATATTAATTATATTTTACGCGTGCCATGTCCGAAAACGTTGCAGCCATGGACTTGGACCACTGTCTAACGGCATGCCCGGCCGTGGAACCGACAAAATACTCCGACACCTTTCAGATGAGCGCACTCGACAAAAGGAGACTGTCGACAATTACTAGGTGAAGAACTGCAGATATAGATTTGTAATAATCGTGACTATTAATGTATTAAATTATAAAACAAAAAAAAAGCGGGAAAGTGGGTATCACTCTGCTGCACATTAGGTGGTGGGGTGGACCTCTGACTAGGGTAGGTTAGATTTGAATGCAATGATAGGTGTCATTGTATATGAAAAACGATTCTGAACGGAGATGATTTGTCAGTCTAGGATATATTATATTTAAATATTGTCATGTATTCTATTTTGAAACAAATATTTTATTTTTCAATTAGGGCGCATTTTGCATAAGGCATGGTTAATCAATTTTTCCAAAAACATTGCATGTAGTTATCATAATTCATAATACCTTATATTATCATAGATATACGAATACCTGGTTTGAGGATAAATCGTTATCATTACGCGATTTCATAAAAATTTAAAACTCAAACGCTCAAAACATTTTTCCTATAATGACGCTTCAAATTTTCTCTATAGCTATTTGAAGCAAAACTTATGGAAAACTTAGTGTTGAATTTAATAACCTGAGATTTAATACAAACAATATTATGAATTTTGAACTACAAAATAATTCGCAAATATTCATGAATTTGACGAATTTTTGTCAATATTTGAAATTCAAATGCTAATAAAAATTTAATTTGAATTTCCGGTGGACATTTTTTTTGTGATAATGATTGACAAATTTGTAAGGAATCTTGTATTAAATTTTCAAATCTTAGATTTAAAAAGAACATTTTTCATGAATTTCTAGCTTAAAACAATTTGAGAATTTTTGCGATTTTTACGTATTTTGTCAAAATTCAAAATTTTAATGCTTATAAAAAAAAATTGTAACAATATGTTAAGAGCCTTGTATTCAATTTTCAAGATTTTCTACCTAAAAAATAAATTTTTATCGATTTTAATTTAAAAAAAACTAATAATGATTGAAAATTGCATATACCTATGAATAGTTCAACTTAAGTCAAAATTTTTTAAAAATTTTATGGTGGATAGAATATACTTATATAAACATTCGGTGAAAATTTCATGTATCAATGGTCATTCGTTTTAAAGTTACATCAAAAATCAAAATCGATTTTGTCGAAAACTGATTGTACATAAAATTTCCTGTTTTTCCGTTAATTTTTAGTTTGTTTATCCCGATTATTTAGAAAAATATTAAGAATTTTTTACTTTTGATCCCCCAAAGTATCAACTAGATTCACTTTCTGCTTTAACAAGGTACTGAAGTTAAAAGTCGAAGCATTTTTACTGCCCCAAAACGTAATGACAAACTCAAAAAAAAATATATTCATAGTTTTGACGAATTTTTGTCAATATTTGAACTTCAAATGCTAATAAAAAAAATTGTGCCTATGTATTCTTACAATTATTTATTCACTATAAGAATAACTTATGAGGAACTTTGTATTAAATTTTCAAGTATTTTGATAGGGCCAAAAAAATTTTATCGACACTTCAAAAAATTTTTTAGAAAAATTGAAAATTTCAGTTGTCGTGTTAAATATCTCAAAAAAGTCAAAATATTTTGAAAATTATATCATGTAAAGAAAATGCCAATCTAATTAACTGATAAAATTTTCAAGTATCTACGACTCATACTTTTCGAATAATAACAAATGTTTAAAATCGTTTGAGGATAAATCGTTATCGTTACGCTATTTCGTAAAAATTTAAAATTCAAACGCACTTAAAATTTTTCCTATAACGACGCTTCGAGTTTTCTCTATAGCTATTTTAAGGAAAACTTATGGAAAACTTAGTGTTATATTTTTAATTCTTAGTTATAAACAGAAAAAATTTTATGATTTTTAAACTTTAAAATTACTTGCAAATTTTCGCGTTTTCGACATATTTCGTAAAAATTTGAACTATAAACGCTTATAAAAAAAAATTGTGACTAACGAATTTTAATTTTTTTTAGCTACAATAAGAACAACTTATAAGGAACCTTGTATTAAATTTTCAAGTTTTTAAGGTCGTCCAACATTTTTTTTACCGACACTTCAAAAAAAAAGTATTTACAGTGATTAGTTTTTGAATTACAACCATATAAAAAAATCAATTTGGTCGAAAACTGTTTTTGCGTAAAAATTCCAGTTTTTCTGTCATTTTTTTTTTGTTTTTCTCGATTTTTTTGAAAACTGTTGGAAAATGTTTACTTTTGACCTCTACAATGCACCAAAGATATTCACTTTTACATCGGAAACCACCCCCAAAGTTTGAAATTGAAGCATTATTTCGACTAGTTATGCTGTAGACAGACACACAAAAAAAAAACATACATCATTGTAAAATCAATACATTCATCACTCCGTTCAGAATCTAATAATGTGATAAAAATGTAGATAATCTCACATATATTTTTATTTATTAATAAATAATTGTAGGTTCAATATTTGGCAGTCATTAAAGTTTAAATATTTTCACCAATAAACTTTTCCTTTCTCGCAATCTATTAAATGTATTATTAAAATCGTTTGAGGATAAATCGTTATCGTTACGCTATTTCGTAAAAATTTAAAATTCAAACGCACTTAAAATTTTTCCTATAACGACGCTTTGACGTTTGCTCTATAGCTATTTGAAGTAAAACTTAGTGTTATATCTTTAATCCTTAGTTATAAACACAAAAAATTTTATGATTTTTCAACTTCAAAATTACTTGCAAATTTTCGCGTTTTCGACATATTTCGTAAAAATTTGAACTATAAACGCTTATAAAAAAAATTGTGGCTTGAGATTTTTAATTTTGTTTAGCTACAATAAGAACAACTCATAAGGAATCTTGTATTTAATACTTATATAAACATTCGGTGAAAATTTCATGTATCAATGGTCATTCGTTTTAAAGTTACATCAAAAATCAAAATCGATTTTGTCTAAGACTGATTTCACTTAAAAATTCCCGTTTTTCTGTAATTTTTTTTTTGTTTTTCTCGATTTTTTTGAAAACTGTTGGAAAATGTTTATTTTTGACCTCTATAATGCACCAAGGATATTCACTTGTGCATCGGAAACCACCCCCAAAGTTTAAAATCGAAGCATTATTTCGACTAGTTATGGTGTATACAGACACAAAAAAAAAAAACACACATCATTGTAAAATCAATACATTCATCACTTCTTTTTGAATCTAAAACGTAGAGAACTTATATAGGTAATCACTATAATCGGGGCATTAATAATTTGGTCTTTTTTCGTATCGCACAGATATCACATAATATGATATTTTAATACATCAACAAAAACGTGAACTTCGTCTTTATTATATAATGATCGTGCATCTTATGGTTCTTAACCTTTACATAGGTAACGTTCTTTAATTTTTTAAAAATCAAAACATAATAATTATACAAATATTTGAAAAAATAATTGGATACTATGGTTTTAAGTGTTGTAACAATATATAATCTTATAAACTATATTATATACTCGGATTAAAGAGACATTGGGTCACAAACAGTGACATGTCCGGGGGGAGGCATAAGGGCCATGGCCCCTCACTGGCTGTATTTGTTATTTTTTTTTAAAGATTTATATTAATTCGTATACATGAACGCATATTAAAATATGTCTTAAACCAATGAATATTCTGTGCTTATATACCAGTAGGTAATCATTATTTTAACACTATAATTTTATACAATTGTTACTATTTTGTATTTTTATACCTTGAAAATTTTTTTTGGGACTAAAAACATCTGTTTTCCTAACCTCAACAAATAAGTAAAAAAAAACGAAGAAAACGAAATTATATCAAAAACAAAATATCTGAATACAACTTTAAAAAAATAATGTTATAAAATTATAATTTTTATTCGTGTAGTAATTAACATAATATATCTTTAATAATGATGTTTATAATATTACTTTAGATGTATATTAAAAGAACTAGTATATTATTTTCCATGTGGGAATTTACGTACTACCTAGTATATTATTTTTTTGTGTAGAAATTTACGTATGCATTTTAGGGGTAATTTTTACCTGCTATATCTCATGTGGTAACTTACATTAGCCCCTTCAACTATACCTATAATCTACATAAGGATAATACATTGAAATAGTTCTCAACTCGCATTTTCACTAAAATAATCATTAACTTTATGTCTTGTTGATATATAAATTTATCATTTCAGTAATTTTTCTTGGACATTTTTTATTTTATTTTTGAAATTTCTTTGTAATGAGTGTATTAAAAACAATATTTTTGTTGAATGAGATGTGGGCAACTAAAATCAATTATCCCCTGCAACGTGCCCCCCCCCCCTTAATTTGGGCTTGGACACAATGCTGATAAACATAAACTATTATTGTTACAGCCCGTTGAAAAAACATCAAAGCTAATCGGATAATACTCGAGATTAGATACCTATAAAAGAGGAAGTAGAATAATTAATAAAATAATGTCCCAAATTAGTCGTTACTCGTTGTCGCTATATATGTTTAATAATAATATTGTATATTTATATACCACCTAAAACGAATTTCGTATTACAGCGTATAGCGTAAACCATCATTTAAAAATAGGCCATAGGTACTTCTTAAGTTATGCTTTCAAAAATAGGGAAATACTCATCGTCAAGAATTGTTATTGAGTTCGTGAAATGGTGTAAAACAAACTTATCCAGTGATATAAATTCACTAATGTATACAATATACTTGTAAGTACAGCTATTGAAGGTGATGTAGATTATGAAAAACTAATACATTTTAAAAGTCCAATAACTTATAATACCGTAAAATGTAGAACCTAAAATGTAAAATGTAAAAATGTAATAATAGTAAAGCTAATAACCTTGCAGTTGATGCTTAAACAATAAAAAAAAAAAAAAAAAAAAGTATTTAATATGATAATAAGCTTCCTCCCTGAAATATCTTAAATAATGTTCAAATTTAATCTATAATGTCTATATATTATACTCTAGCTATATTATGTAAAATCTGATTTGAAATATTGACTAACCCACAATAGATTCCTCCACTGTTCAAAATAAAAAATATAATATATCAGCTACGAATTCATTTAAACTAATGTCGAAAATAATTTAATAATACTATGCAAAAACAAGCATTGCTTGTTAAAAATTACGCTAAAATTGTTATCAACCAGCTGTGGACAAAGTCGTTGGCCCGTAGCAATATTGCTGCCTACAGCTGTTCCGCGACTCATCTACGTCCAGGACCTGTTCCGACTGTTCTCGTTCGACGCGTTTGGATAGGTCGCGGTTACCGGCTTGACAACAAATTATTTGTTAACAATTACCTCGGCAGCTGATACCGTTCGCGGCGTCAGCCTGGCGGAGTTCATAACCCGTATAATGTTGTATTGTATAGGTACCTATCTACCTTTGTATATATATATATATTTGTGTTATAATACCATTATTATGTCGTAGGTTGTTCCGCGGCTGGCGCGCCGTCCGATGACGACGTTATCACCGTGACGTGATAACGTTGTCTCGTTACTTCCCCGTTTTTATTTTATTGACATTCTATGCGGACGGTTTTTTCACGTTGTCGATTGTTTGTTTTTGCTCGTCGTTACTACACTATATTATTATTATTATTGCGTTATATTATATTTTGACATTATTATTCTCGACACACTTGAAACGGTGCGCGCGCGCGCACACACACTCCCCCCTAGGGGGAAAGTGTTGTCCTACCGAATAGCGGATATTTGGCCGTTTGCGTTCTGACACTATGTACTACTTGCGGTGCGCAGAGAATTTCACACAAGAAACATTGTACGTATTCGGTATTTACGGCCCCATGGCTTTGGGTTCCGAGACATAAACTTACATTTTTCATTTTTTCCGATATGTCGCTGGGTCAGTAGTCATCGTAGGTAGGTGAAAACAATTTGTAATTTTTTACGTTTGAAACTCGTACACGATGATTAGACCGATTGTACGCACCACCGCCCTCGTGCCGCCACGAAAACTGGGGCCAAAGAAATTCTGTTCCTCTAGCATTAACGGTGATGGGTCTAAAGCGTCTGTCAAGACGAGAGCAACGACTATGTTAAAATATATTTGGTAAGAGTCCGCTTTGCAGATGCTTATGATGCCCCCAAACAAGTAACGACTAAACGACTGACATCAATCGCCTAATATTAGCCAAATATGTCTATTGTCTACAGTAACTGTGGTTTTAGGTACCACAGGGATTCTTTCATAATTAGATTGTAAATTTTGCTCATTTTTTTTATTTTGTCTTCTACAGAAAATTATATATATTTTTGGAAATATTTTTTGTTTATAGTTTGGTATGTGTATAGTAACAAAATATATATTTTATTCCAAGTGCATATATAACATATTATACCTTTTCCATTAAAAATGCCTTACCACACAATTGTTTATTAATATTGTAGTAGGCTATAGACTAGAAGTATATTGATTCCATAGAAACAATTGTATAACCTGTAGACCATTTTTTTTTTCTAAACTCAATTTGATAAATTACCTTTAAGTAAATATAATTAAATAGGTGATCACCAAATTTATATTAAACATATTTTATTTATATTCATTATTAATAAACTATTACAGGATGGGAAGTTTTACATCTAGTGTGAAAATTGACAATGAAGATACCCAAGACAAAGATCTAAACTTTGACAATCTTGTGACCTGTCAACAATTACTCGAATATTGCCGTGCTCAAAATAATCAATGGTCTAACTCACAACTCATAAAAAGAACATTTTCGACAATCCCATATGGTTGGTTTTACATGCTATTAAATAATATTATAATTGCCTTTAACTTATATTATTCCTATATCATAGTATGTATTAGCAATTCAATTTTGTGCTAGTATTTAGTATTTACTACTTACTAAAGTAATATTTCATGTTAAATTGTTGTTATAAACATAAGCTATTTTTAGTTTTTTTTCCATGTTGTTAATGATTAGTTAATGAGTAAGATAAAAACAGTTAAAACAAAATAATTTACATACTTCTATTGAATTATCTAAACCAACTATTTCAATTTAAATGTAATCAAAATAAAATAAAATCCATATTTTTTATTAAAAAATTATATTATTCTAATACCTAGGTAGTTGCATACAATTTTAATAGATAAATATAGCTGTATGATATTATTATCATTATTGGGATTACACTTAAAAAAACTAATTTTCTTATCTAAATGTGTGATTGAATAATTCAAAATAATATTATTGCCTTTAACAAACAATTACTTTTTAATTTAAAAATATATTTGTGTAGACCCAGAAAGTATTGAAGGGAATCCTGTAAGAATACTTCAATGGAACATTTTGTCACAAGGTACTTATATGATTAATAGTTTGAAATTTTTCTTATTTTATCATTATTATAATAATTATCAACAGTAATTCTTTTACAAATTTTATTTCAGCACTTGGACAGAATAACGATAGGTTTGACAGTTGTCCTTTAGAAGCCTTAGAATGGAAACATAGAAGATGTCACATGCTTGAAGAAATTCTAAGACATAATCCCGATATTATTTGTTTACAGGTAATATTAAGAAATAACAAAATTAAATGCATAAAACTAATTATTATTTTTTTTTTTTTTTATGCAGGAAGTTGATCATTTTGATTTTCTTAGCAGAGCTCTAGCTACGCAATCTTATAGTGGTCTATTTGTACCTAAACCAGATTCACCATGTGTGTATATAAATGATAATAATGGACCTGATGGTTGCGCAATATTTTACAAAAATGATAAGTTTGATTTACTAGAAAAACACGATAAAGTACTGCAAGTATGGACAGTGCACAGCAATCAGGTAAAAAACAAATATTTAAAAATAGCAACTTTTCAAGTATATTAATTAATACTGTACATTTTTAAGGTGTCATTACTATTGGTACTTAAAGATAAAAGTACACAAAAAGAATTATGTGTTTCCACAACTCATCTAAAAGCTCGAAAAGGAGCATTACTATCCACCTTGCGAAACGAACAAGGAAAAGATTTGTTACAATTTATATCTTCCCATGCTGCTGACCGTCCAACAATTGTCTGTGGTGATTTCAATGCAGAACCTACAGAACCAGTTTACAGTACCATGTGCAGTTGTTCTTATTTACCACTAGATAGTGCATATAAGTTGTCTGGCTCAGAGCCGCTGTATACCTCTTGGAAGATTCGGGGAGGTGAAGGCGAAGTTATGCATACCATTGATTACATGTTTTACACTAAACATAAATTAACTGTTAGTAACATATTAGACATGCCAAAAGAAATAGACATTGGTGAAAATAGAGTACCCTCTATGACTTATCCATCAGATCATTTTTCTCTGATAAGTGATTTTTATTTTAACAAAAATACAACAAATGTTTGTGAATAATTATGTTTTTATGATTCTATTTTAACAAAAGTATTTATCTGCACTTTTTCTCTTAAAAATTTTAAGGTAGACTTTTTATTTTAATAAGGAATTGACTATATAATTTATTATAAATTATTTTTGAGTGGTAAAGTTGACCATATATGTTAGTCCAGTAGTATTCCCATAAAATATATTGTGTACATCATGTATTCGATTTATATGGTTTGAATACTTATTACTTTTTACCATTTTACCAACCATATTTTATAAGCCCAACGATAGAACTAAAAAATCTTAATTTATAAATTATTAGTACTGATTGTGCTTACCAATCAAGACTAAAAAGTATAATAAACATATTTATTTAAAAGAAATAAAGAGATCAAATTATTTTATTTATAAAAAATTATGATGTATTTAAAATTTATATTTATTATTATTATTTATTTATGTATTTATTTATTTATTTTATTTATGTATTTTAATAAACATCAGAATTGTTGTGAAAGTTAATTTTCTTTTGAAAGTTATCTTTTTATTTCTATTTCTCAACCTAACCTATGACATTGGCAACAATAATAAAATTTATAATTAAAAGTTATTACCATATGAGTAAATTGATGTGATTTTGATTAGCTGCCAACCATCTATGATTGATATTGTATCATACTTTATTATAAATTTCTATCTTAACAACATACTACATACATCCAATTTCATCATTTATCAATACTTAGGACTTCTCTGATCTGATTCTTGATTTATACGATGGTTAATCCATTCATCGGTGTAAAATTTAGGATCTGATATACATAGAGCCGTTCTTTTGTACAAGTAGTAATGCAAGCATGAAGCTGTAATCATATTGTTAAATAAATGTTATTTTTAATTTATAATACTTTAAACAAAATTATAGGTACTAAGTACCTAACTAATTAGTACCATGGCATACATGATATCAGCATTGTTTCTATATCACAATAATTGTCATCTCAAATTGTATTTTATACTTACTGACTACTACTACCTTAACTATATTCTAATATGCTATAGTCTAGATCAGGGGTTGGCAAGTAATTTCTATTGGAGTCCGTAAGATTAAAATAATAAATAAATGAGGTTTGGTGAAAAAAATGTTTGCCAAATCTTTATGTTTTTATAATAGTAATATGAAGAAAAAATGTTAAGACATGTCAACTGTCCGGAGGCTCTCTGTGTTCCACGGTCCGGATTCGGACCGCAGTCTGCCAGTTGCCGACCGTTGGTCTAGAATCTAGATGATTACCTGAGTAATGTTTATTTATTAAATTTGATTTCCAACCATTTCTGGCCGATCATAAAATTAAAATTATATATGTAATATATATTTTTAATTAATTTAAAATTATTTTAATAATCATATAGTACTGGAAACCTTAAAACACTCAAATATTGTTATATTATTTATAATAGTAGATAGTTTATTTCTACTGTACAAATTATACAAATAATAAAAGTCTTTGTATTAATGTAATCTTGACAAATAAAATAATTTTGTATGGTACCTAGGGCCCCCATAAGGGAGGGGTTCAGTAGGACTTATGGTACTTAGAGCCCGGCGTTTATGCAAATAATTACTTATTTTAGAAAAACGTTTCAAAATTAATTGTTACTTAAAAGGGGCCAAGATTTAGTTCTATACTAGGGCCAAAAATATGATGTGGGTGGTACTCAATAACCGGAAATATTACATGTCCACTTTATCTAAAAAGGAAAAAATATGTTATTTTAAAAGTAAATACTGCTTGAGAATGTAGCGTATAGCGTTTGTAATTTGTTTACTTAAAATTTAAATTAATTGCCTGGGTACCTGGCAAGATAAAGTAGGTAGTTGTGAATTTGTGATTTTATGTTTACGTAAACAAAAAGTTCACTGACAACGAGACAACGTATTCACTGAACACCTATCTCATATCTGAACCTAACCTATCTATTATATAAACTATGTGGACCAAATATTATTTGATCGGATGGTTTTGAAGCTTTTCAAAAAACTGAGTAGATTGTAATAATAATAAATTATCACCATGTTGGCGTTTTTTTTTTTTTTTTTTGATATGGTTAAATAACTTACTGAACTTGTGGAGAACAAAAACCACGTAAAGTCCGTCCGGCCAGTAGAAGTACACCTGCCCTTTGAAACGGTTCGTCAGAGTCCACACCTGCACGAACAGGGTTAGTATAAAATAACCGACGCCGGTGATGATAGTCGACCGGAACTCGTTGAACAGTAACACAATGAAACCGGCCTGCAGAGGAATATTACAAAAATATGACTATAATACATATTTCACGTGCTCCCTCGAGTAAGTTAAACAATAGTTGTAAGGCGGGATTTCGACGCACTTCGTAATATTTTGCATGTTATTTTCCTAAGCTATATGCGATACTCGCGTTTCATAACATCGTTTACGTTTCATATATTTTGAATAAAAATTTGAAGTTTTATTTTGCATTTTAGTTGTATGAACGATGGACGATGGACCGCCAACAATTATTTAAAAAAAAAACGTTGTGGCCTAGGTACCGCCCACTTACTTAATACGCCATAATAAAATATAAAATATAAATACACAAATAAAATGATAGAAAAATATAATTTTGTATAAAATCAAATAAAAAATATCTCGTGGTTGATAGCAATCAAAATACCACTATCCTAAAGCATATTGAGGTTTTTATGAAATTTATCACTAAATCTGTTTTTAATTGTAATTATAATAATTTTGCTTATAAAAGTAACTGTTAAGGACTAACCTAATCGAATATTATTAGTCGTAATTTTTGGAACGGTTTCGTACGACATACAAATCGATATTACGTGCAGGTGTTCCCATAATTATTTTTGGGAATATACTATAATATATCAATATATCATCAAATATAAACATTAAATACAATAAAATTATTTTTCTTATGGTTTATTCGAGTAAAGCCAGTAAAGAGCGTTTCAATGATATGGAAAAAAATTAAATCAGATTTTTTATATATCTTCTTTATATGACGTGCACTTCGTCAATCTTTACAAATATTGTATTATAATGGCATAATGTACCATCGATTATGATTGAGAGCATAATAAGCATATGTACACCGATAATATTGAAAAAAAAAATCTTGAGAGTATACGTCGTAGGTATATATGACATATTATGTAGTATACCCTATGGGAACACCTTTGATTATGTGTGTATAGTGATGGAAAATTAAATGAGAATAACTTTTTCATGTAAAAATTTCATGCGTAGATTTGAAATTGTTTTGCCCTGCAAGGTTGAACAATTTTTAATTAAATTCAATAAAAATATATTCTAAACTTATTTAAAATAAAAAAAAAGTGTGAATGCATTGTATTGAATTTTCAGAGCATAAAAACATTTTTGGGTTTTATGGTTAATTTTATCATTACCAGCACTATTAGCGATATATATTATTCGATTATGTGTCACCTGGAATATATTGGTCTGGAAGAACGTGATGAGCAACACGGCGATGGCGACCAGTTGACCTATGTCTTGCAGCCTAAAATATTGCGATAAAACACACGAAACGACAAAATCGATTAACGTAATTAAACTTAAAATATTACATTTCACATGAACAATATAATATTTTCGTCATCCTCACACGAAGAGCAAAATCGAAATGCCCGTGTTGGCCAAGTACCGGTGGATGAACGTGTTGAACAACAGGTCGACGGCGAGCAGCGCCAGCTGGACGACCAGCACCAGGGTGTACCTGAACTCGGACAGTCGCATTCCTTCGACAGGGCTGCGTTGAGCGCGTAGTGGACTGTCCACTGTGGACGGCTCAAGTGTAGGTACAAGAGACGCTACTGTGCTCATGTGTGTGCACTGCAGTGAGCCCGCCCGCGGCCCGCCAAATAAACGGGCCCCCTCCTAGACCGCCGCCGCGTCGGCCACGGTTTATTTTACTGTTTAGCCGGAAAACTCGCCGCGGTCCCTATAGCAACGTTGTTCGCCGCGGCATTCGCGTTTTCGTCCAGTGAACATCAAACAGCGCACAACAACGGTAGGCAAATCGTAATCATAAAAATATTATACAATGTTTTACACACGCATGAGAGAGCACGTCATCACGGCACACGCATTATATTATATTATACCCACACGCCTGAGTCGTGTGTGCGTGTGTGTGTCCATTTGAAATCCAAAGTCAGACGACCGTGTAACGAACTATTATTATAATACGTAGGCAACGTGAGCGAACGACGAGCGGTAGGTATAACCATCGTGCGCAGGTAGGATGTAATATATTGTAATATGGGGCAAACGTAAATTGCGCCCAACGAAAGGAAATAGTTGTAAATTGCGCCCGGTATTTTTCAGGTACAAATTTCTGTATTGTAAATTGCGCCCAACAGAAGTATTATTTTTATGATAGTCATTTAGCATTACCCAGAGGACACCACGAGGAGGTGACTATCACTGTCCTCCAAAAATTTTTTTTTTTGGCTTATCTACTTGAAATGAATAAATATAAAAAAAATAAAAAAAAATAGGAATTAATAAAAATAGAAAAATTATTTTTATTTTTTTAAATATTATGGTATTAATTATAGTTGTTTAAATATATTTTGTCAGGTTAAAAATGTTAATAATAAAAAATACAGTTATAAGTTATCTGCATAATATAGTAATGAGACATAATATTCACATATTCAGCACTAACTAACCTAACGTTCGGCTTATCCACCAATAAATGAACAACAGTATTTTTAAAATAGGTAACGATGAATTCAAGATAGATATCATGGGCGCAATTTACTATGCCCGTTTTAGACCCCGAAAAATCCCGGGCGCAATTTACTATAGTATTTTTACTACCTACTTAATGTGGGCGCAATTTACAAGCGCCCGTAATATGATAACGATGATGAGCACGACGGGCGATATCCGTTTTTGCGTACAAATGTACAACTCAATTGAGCGCACGAATTTTCATTACCTCCGATAAATGACCCAAAACGTAGGACTCGTTTGTGTACATAAAGTATAAGCTATTATAGCAAAGGTCAACTAAAATCCGGAAAAATAACTAATACAAATAATGTTTAAGATTATATTTGTCACTTTTACAATAAGGACTGTCCGTAAACAACAGGCGTGATTTTTTTCGTTAATTTGATTTAAATTAAATTTGTCTCATTATTATATAAATGTTATGTTTGTATATTTACTATCTTATTAATTGTAATGTAATACTTCTTTGCCGTTAATCTAACTGATTAATCGCTATAATATTTTGTGGCTATTTTACGTGTACCTTATCGAATTTTGCACTGCACGTTACAATATAAGTCTAATTTAATAATTGCACGCAAACGAGTCGTCATTTTTCTGGTCAAAATTTGTATTAGCTGGATTTTCACGTTTTCCTATGTACGCAAACGAGTAGATCAGTTTACAGGTAAAAAATTGTGTATTGTGCGCAAACGATGAGTATCACCGGGCACGACGACACGCGACGAAATACCAATTGTGTAGGTACATAAATGTTACCTATATGACCTGTGTACCGCACTTGTATGGGCTGTATGCCAGTATGTTGTATAGCATTTTATGTAGATAGGATTTAGGTGGAGGGGTAGTATATAATGTAGTATTTAGAAAGGAACGTGGATCCGGGGCGGAAACAAGACATTTTTAGGGTTGTTTTGTTTGTTCACGGAAACGTGCGGTTATTGGAGTGTTGGACATAGGAATAAAATAATATAAAAACCAAATTCCGCTGCTTACAAAATATGAATCAATAATCATTACCTATATCATGGAAGTATAATAGCATACCCTAAAGCTCTTTGGGGGACAAAAATCGATACTAGGAAATACCTTTTTTACGCAAGAAAAATAATTAGTACGTATCTTAAAATATTTATTATGGTAACAAATGATTAAAAATGAGTGAAATGATATCAGAATAACGGCAGTGACAACGTTTTACTCACATTTAAAATCATAATAGTGTGATCGCTATGCTAACCTCTGTCCGACGTATAATAACCATACATGTTATGGCCGAGTGGTATTTGTGGTATCTGTGGTATTTGTTACAATATTTTTTTAATTAAACAGTTAGACTTTTCAATATTTGTGTATTGCAGTGTAGGTATATAAATTATCAGAATTTTACATGCTTATAAATTATAATAACTTTCAGGTCACGCCAGTGGCAATCTTTTGGCTTTTGCATACCCTGAAAAGGAGCTGTGCGCCACGCCTATGACCATCATAATGCCTAAATCCAGCCAGGCGTACAATACTCAAGTCTTATGAGTTTATATACAGGGTGATTTTTTTATCATGAACCACTCATTATTACAAAAAATATCAATGTTTTTAAAAATATTTTTTTACAAAGTTTCATGTTGTTAAAAAAACAACATTTTTATTAAAAAATTATGTTTTTTAATATTTTTTAACCTTATAATTTTTTTACTTTTTTGAATGACAACCTAGAGTTTTAATTTCATATTCCAAAGCAGAATATTTTTCTAAGTGTTTTGATACGTAAAAATTGAATTTTGGACGAGTAGTTTATGAGTTATAAGTATTTAAAGTTTAGATTGGCAGAGTGGAGTGGACGGGGTTACCCCACAAAATGTTTGTCCACTACTCCACTTCTCTAAACTTTAAATACCTATAACTCATAAACTACTCGTCCAAATTTCGATTTTTACGTATCAAAATACTTAGAAAAATATTCTGCTTTGGAATATGAAATTGAAACTCTAGGTTGTCATTCAAAAAAGTAAGAACTTAAAAAATTATAAGGATAAAAAATATTTAAAACTATAATTTTTTAATAAAAACGTTGTTTTTTAACAACATGAAACTTTGTAAAAAAATATTTTCAAAAACATTGATACTTTTTGTAATAGTGAGTGATTCATGATAAAAGAATCCCCCTGTATAGTGGCAATGTAGCATAGGCAATTTTAGTTGTTTTATTGTAATTTAAAAATATTATTCGTGGGCATTAGAAACTTTTTAAGTTCCTATATTATTATATTGTATATCCACAATGAAATTTTTGAATAATGGAGTTTTTTGTCAAAAATGTACCTATTCAAATTTCTTTAATAGTATTAAGTAATGAGTACCTACTAATAACTAATAATAAATTTAATAACTTTAATAGCAAAAATATCATAATAATATGTACCAAGTAACGTAGAATGATTACTAATTACTACGATGAAAACTCCCTAAACACGAATCCACCTCTCACACAAACCTTGAAGTCTGTACCTTTTGCCTAAAAAACAGAGGCAGAAAACTGAGAATCGAATGCCAAGGAATTGTATTAGGAAATTTTGCATACCCCACATACATAGGCGTTATGCTAGAATTTCTAGATCATCCCTAACATATAAACACCATTATTTAATATTTATGTGTGGGGCCAACACATACATTACGAATTCTGCATTATTAGTTTGCTTCTCTGCTGAAGAATTTGCCAGTCCTGTGTGGATCAGGCCTGTCCACGCAAAACAATTAGGCTCCATACTACCCATACTAAATTTATCTTACCAACTCGCTGGTATTACCCCACCGAATATCCGCCGGGAGGTCGCAACAGACTGCGAAAGGACAAAAGCAGAAACTGATAAACGAATCCTTTACACATAGTCACATAGACAAAACATACCTAATTTCAGACTTAAATTCAAAAAGAGTTTTCTTAAAACGAAAAAATCTCTGAAAAAAATACCCCAAAGAGGTAGATACGAAGAAAAAGGTGGAAACACTCTCTCTCCAAGGAAAACAATGAACTAGAGTCTGAAACAGCGGAAATACTGCCAGCAGGACACGAATCAGACTGGGCCAACTTATAGATCCTTAGATATACTTAAATTAGGAGTGGACAGATCTACAGATCCAAGAATAACCTAAAGAAATGGGACATCCTTCAAGACATCTCCATAAAATGGGAGTGTGGTATGGACAAGACATGGAACACCTACTGAACTGTCAAAGCTCTGCCCATCTCCCTGTTCGAATGAAGACTTTCTGTCAGAAAATCAAAATGCTATTGAAGTAGCAGGATTCTGGTCAAAGGTAATCTAAAACGAAAACAAACGTTACCAACTCTGACAATTGTGTTACTATAAAGTTATATCCATTCATTCCATTCCTAACTTCCTAAGTCTATTTAGTATTTATAATTATATTTAATAACCAATTTATATATTTTATTATATTTTATTTATTTACATCCATATAGACTCTGAATTGTATATGTTTATTTTACTGATTTACCTATGATTTATTACCATTTGTTCGTATTCATATAATTGTGGTTCTATGACATGAAAAAAAGTTATGTAGAATGTCAAACCAGTTTTGATCAGAATCATTTAACCCTATACTGCGTATTAATATATGTTTACCGAATTTTGTAAAAGTTTATGGACAAAAAGCTATAAGGGTCTGAATTATGTTTGACTTTCATTAATATGAATAATTTTAGTAATTTAATTATTTTTGAGAAAAATATTAAGAGAATGTAAAATTTTATTTATTTATTAAATTTTCTAAAATGTTTAATTCAATTCTGTGACTATTGCACAATTTCGCCTGGGAAGGGGTGAACGCATCTCATTCCACACGGTAATAAACTAATATGGTATAAGAACTTACTGTGCTTGTGGTAGAAACGAACTACTAGATCGCGCTAATGATGGATTAAAAAAAAAAAACAAAACTGAAAATATAACATCGACAACAGAGTTATGCCCATAACATAGAACAATAAGCATGATTTCTAAACTTATTAGAGTTGTGAGTAAAATGGTTCTGATTGGCCCATATTTTTATGGCAGTAACATTTTTTTTGAGGGTATTTTAATACTATTTTTTAATAATATGAAAACTACAAACATGACAGTTGCTTGCATTTTAGATTTGTTCTTTGATATTATTTTATACCTTCTGAAATAGGTTGATGATATCATAATAGTTACATACATAGTACCTATTAGATACTATACAATATGCTTCAACTTTGAGTTATATAATTATTTATGTTTTACCTAATCACAATATCATTATATGAGCGTTTTGCATCACGACAGCCTGCATCTCTTCGTAGAATCGAAGTAAAAACAAATCAAAAAAGTACGGTTCATAATTTATAATGATGGTCATCTAGATAATAATCTTACATTAAAATTTTATTAGAGGTTAATTCACTTTAAATTTTAAAGTAACAGAGCTACAAGTGTTCTTCTGATTGTAAAAAGTTACTAGGTTACGCAGTCGTGAGACGGAGATAACACAAAACGCAGGTATCACGTCCTCTTAAAAATTTTAAATTTCTGAGGATACTACAAAATAGGAGAAACCATGGTACTGCTATATGTCATCGGTGAACGCGGCAAATTTTAAAACCTCCAAGACTTTATAAATATTTATAATATTAATATACCTATAAACTAGTACGCAGGGCTAGTATATCTATAAAAGTATAAATCTGTGGCTAGTGTGGCACATCCAATTTAATATATTCTGTTCGGGTAAATGAATAATTTCACAAAAATCAATATTCAGTATACTAACATATACATTTCAAAGTGGCGAAGATGATGCGTTCAGCGTTCGTAACCGCACAAACAAAAATGAACAATCAATGTTTTTGTAAGTTTTATTTTATATTATTTTGTTGCAAATATATTAATATAAATATTTCAAAACGAACGATCATTTTAAATACCGAAGCGTGCAATACATTAAATACACGAACTACGAAGCAACTATAATATGCAGCAGCTCAGCGATTGTCGAGTTATTTTTTACTCATTATTTGTACGCCGTATCACAGTCATAGAATATTAATAATAATTTTTGTAAATAGTATTATAAACGGTAAACCATACACCCTTTAGGCCGAGTAAAATCCAACAATTATTAATGTTTCACGCGTACATTTTATTCTAAACAGAAAGTTTTTTATATTACTTCCACAAACCAAAAAAATAAATATGCTTAAAATAGGTATAAATAAATCGTATAATCGTATAAAATTGTATAGAATTAATGTAGATTTTACTGTTTGTACGGTTCATTTTGGCATCTGGAGTATGCGACAACCATTTATTGTTTTATAGTTATTTTCTTATAACAGCTATAACTTATTATCGGTGACTGACGTATAGAAAATAGTTCAATGTCTAGATTAGGACCAAAACTTGTTCCGATATCATGGCTTATGTTTAGTTCTTCTCTTAGTTTTTCATATATTTTTCATTCTAAAAAAATGTTTGATTGTGATTGTAATGCACACGCTAGGAATATAGGTGGTTTTCTTCATAATTGATTTATTATAATAAATATTAATTGTTAATTTCGTATTCGGAGATAATGTTTGCCGTGGAATATTAAAAACTAGCTGGCGCCTGACATATTAGTACGGAAATTTAATGCATACACTATAACTTTAAAAATCGGTAATCATCACGTTTATTTTAGTCAACATTTTTATTCAATAGTTTATAAAAAATATAATTTAATAAAAATATGCATGAGCTTCTAAAATCCAAACACCATCTTAATCGATAGTCAAATATAAATTTAAAAATATTTAATTAAAATAATATCTAGGTACTCTATAAGTATATTGTTATGCATTATTTCGGTATAGTTATCACATTTCATTATTTCAATGAACAAAATAGTTTAAACGGACATCGTTGATATAAAAGTTGTATAATAATACATATCTGTGGATTTATCTAATTGATTTAGTATAATATAATCTATGGCGATTACCAAAGTCGTTGCAGAGACGCAGTCGATTAAAGATTCTAACATTTCAATTAGATGGCAAAGCAGACATGAACGAAAAACATCCTGCTTTCCGGATATTTTTTTTCTTCAATAAATCACATTATTTTTAGACTTCAATTCAGCAGTATCTGATGCGTTTCCGTGTCAACGTCGGGAGTGCATACACGTCACGGACTCCAACAAAGCCCGAAAGAATTCATATTTAAGGTACTTACCTAACTATGTTTTCAACAATTTTTTTGCGGCTTAAAATAATATTTTCTTAACTGATAATAACTATAAAATTATCAAATGCTTTTGAACATAATTTATTATTATTTTAATAATATAGGTAATACTTTTTTAAAACACAATGTAAAAAAAAAAAATATGTGTATAATTTAATCATTATTTTCATAGTTTTTTTTTTAAGTTTTTATAAAAATAATTGTAACTTGTAAGTATCTGGAATAAGTTTAGCTTTGCACAATGAAATTAAATCTTTTGTTTTTTAATTTGCAAGATTCCAGACTCTTCAGTAAATGCAAATTTCAAATTTATGTTTGATGATTTTATTTTTGAATATCTAGTTTTTTTTTAAACTATAATTTCTTTAAAATCTGACTGCCCATAATTTGTTTGTTGTTGTATAAAATAACCTGGCAGGGAATTCTTTTGTAATTTTAATCATTTTAATATCCCTCCGTAAAAACATTTGACCCATAGTGATTTTTTTTAAGTTGTTACCAAAATCTTTACTAAGAAACCTTGTTCATTCATATAGCTAATCACTAGTTAAAATGTCATCACATTCTGGTTTAGACCTTTTTCTGAGCTTTCATCTTCCTTCTAGTCCTTGTCTTTAATAGTTTAATACTTTCATTAAAATCTTCATTTTCTGAAGCTGTAGACAAAATACAAACTGTTGTTGAGCATAAAAATCATATAAACATCAGATTGAGATAACATTATTATTTACTACTATTTATCACACTAAGTTTCCATTGGTACCTACAGCTTAATGAAATTTCGTGAACTTTCATTTGATTTATTTTAAAGTGTATAGTAATGTAAATAGTATAATTTTATAATTATTTTGTATATTATATATTGGAATTGCATTTATCATTTATTTTCTAAAACACAATATATCAAAAATTAATAAATAATAAATTGGAATAATATTTTTAAATTATTGAAATAAAATAAATAAACGAATTATAATAAGCAATAATAATTAAGCTTTGTATAAAAAATTATTAAAATAACAATGAACTGATATCAGAGTTCTAGTAGCCAATAGATAACTTGTTGCTGCTAGTGAAGAAATATTGATAAGTTCTTGAATAAAATATTTAAAACGCATGTAATCATTAGTTATATACGGTAAAAATTAAATAATAAACGGGTAATTTAGCAATATAATATTATCTGTAATGGTTAAAAATGAATAGGTCATAAAATATTGTTGAACATTTTATTGAAATTTCAGAAATGGTATTAATCAGTGAAAAGTTTCCAATTAAATATCATATTCAGCTGTATGACCTGTGCGAAATGTGTTAACAATGTTTCTAAGATGAAGTTTAATAGTAGATTCAGATATGGGGTAAGTAATTTTCTATTTTTTAGAAGGTCTTTTTTTATATTATTAATTTATATATTGATCAGGGGATAAATTGCCTGCAGTCTTTAAATTAATTGTTTTATAACCACTGGTATAACAATAAAATCATGATAAAAATTAGGAAGTTGGTCAGGTGTAATATTTTTAAATTTTTTTAAAAATATTTTCCTCAATGATATTTAAATATTTTCACCAATTATCAGGTACGATGACCTGTAGGTACTATAGATGACTGGGAGTGTGAGAGAGGGAGTAGAGAAGGATAGATAGAGTGGATGAGAGAGAAATAATGAGGAGTAGAGTAAAGAGGTGGGGTGAGTGAAGCAGAAGAAAAGGCGAGAGATAAAGGGTGTGAGTGAGAGATAAGTGAAGAGGAATGTGTTATAGGGATAGTGTGAGAGAGAGGTAGTGCTAGGTGGGGGAAAGGGAATAGTTAGGTAGAACAGTTATGTCAACAATTTCGAATACGTAGGAAAGGATCTTGAATTGGAAAGGCCATTAGACCCTTTGAGTGAAACTACCAGATTAGGTAAGGTTTACAACCTTCGACTTATAGGATAGAGTAAAATGAGAAGGTTGGTTAGGCCGTTTAAGAGGATGTCAGTGCATGATTATTGTGAATGTAATATTTGGTACCTATGCTGTGCGTGAGACAAAAAGAGAGAGAGAGTGAGAGAAATAAAAAATGTACTGACATCCTCTTAAGTGTTATCAAGTTGAAAAGCTATTGGTTGTCGATTGTTTACATTATTAGAGACTTGTGAATATCACATCAATCAAATGCATATTTTATTTAAATCTTTAAAATAACAAAATTTATTTATATTTAAAGATTTACAATCTCATTAAACATATTATAATTTTCATTGTCTAAAAAACAAAAACGATTTTAAAACTTTAAAATTAATAGCATGATACATAATGATAATGTGTGCTTTAAATTCTTTAAAATAAAAAACACATTAAAAAAGGTTCATACTATTTTAATTATGAAAAGTATTGTAATACTCAATAAAAAAAAATGTACTAGAATTTTCGTTTGATAAGTAAATATATAATATATATATACTCAAAATATTCATTTTATTAGAACTTCAAATTAAAAATAAAGCATTTGAATACTTTTATTTAAAAATACTCAACAAGACTGGACTATAATTGTGATTAAAACAATAAACCTGAATGTAGACATGATTGGATGTAAAAGTAATTAATAACTGTGGAGCGAGGACTTTTATATACTAAAATTTCATAAAATATATGCAGTTGAATATGTCTTAAAAAAAATTACATTCTTTTATTACCCTAAAAACTCCTTAATTCAATTTTTTACGGATCTATTATGTATGTTTAAATATATATACGGTGTGTACCCTCTGTTTTTTGGGACACGTATATTTAAAAATACACAATATATTGTGTATCACAATTCACAATCATATACAATATATTTTAAAATAAAATTAAAGAGCTATTATAAATTTCACTCTTCATCCATATTTAATGTAATTATACCTTGATTCATAAAAATATTTACCTAAGTGCTTGATTTTCGATTAACTATCAATATATGCACTAAAAACATTAATTATAATTTGATCACATACGTTTTTAAATATGCTGTGTACAACTACTAATCTAGAAATAAGCATTTAATAAAGCTTACAAAAAAGAAAAAATACACATATACGTAAAAAGTCCTTGCTCTAGTATATAAACATAAAATATTGTAAAATAAAAATTCGTAATTGTAATTTATCCAAGTAAAAGAAAAACAACTTTTGAAGGTGATTAAGAATTATTATAAGAATTTCGTTACGACATTAAAAGCAACTTCTATTAATAGTGTTTTTAAATTAAACCAAATCTCTAATACTGAAAAGTGAAAAGAAATAAGATCTTGTGATAGTTAATTTTTTTGAGATATACAATCATTATTAAAGTATTATTTTAAACTTTACTAGTTTTAATCGTTTACTTTATTGACTATTCTGATTGACTTTTTAAATTTAAGATTTTAGACAAATTAAAAAATATATATATAATACCTATTTCACGTACGTATTTATTACCTGTACAATATTTTAAGTGACATACGTGTTGTTATTATTATTATATAAAAAAAAAAACATTCTCGACCTTGATGAAAAATAGACGTAACAAGTACTAATTATCTCATTATATAATAAATAAGGTTATGGTTTCTATATGTTTAAAAAGTAAATTTTGGGACCTTCAGGTGTGGTACGTTGGTTGGCCGAAGTCACTTAATTGTTCTGAGGTCAACGGTCAATCAATCGACCGGCGTCGCTAGCTCTCGGATGGGTGACCACCTGAGTTCTTAGTGACGAATCCTCGTCCTATTTACAAATTACATGTGTTTTAAACCAAACTGTAAAATCAGGTCATGCGGTTGATCCCTTGAAATGAAATTGCCTCTGACCTGGTATATGCACACACTAGTCGTATACTAATGTAAGAATAGCAAAAAATAACATTTATATTTGGAACACACAAAAATGTATATTGGGGCCTGGTGTGGCGCGATGGTTTGCCTTGGTCAAACATCGCCGGCGTCACTAGCTTCTGGATGGGTGACCACCTGGGTTCTTAGTGACGAATCCTTAACCCACATACACACGTGTTTCTAAACAAACACAAGTAATATGGTCATCGTTGCCGATGGATTTGTTAAAAAAAAAGAACGTGTATTATATAATACTAATCAAATTGTACATTGATTAAGCCTATATAAGATATTATAGTTCAGGATATAACTTTTTAATAATAATTATTAACAATAAGTATGTAATTTGAGATATTTTAGATGATTAAATTTTCTTTTGGCCACTTGAACTTTATCATTTAAAAAAATATAGACACAACGATGTAAAGATTACCTATCACACAACAATATGTTAGGTATGTAATATTCAAAACCGTAATAATTCAGATTTTGGTGTCGCCAGAGTCGTTTTTTTAGTTATCATATAAAAATTTAAAATAAATTATCATGATGCCACATGAAAATTTTTGGGCCAGAAAAGCGTAATAACTATAATTATAGTGTGTTGGAAGAGAACATTATTTAGATATTACCCCATTTATTTAATCATATTATAAAAGTTGTTTTGCTTTAATGACGATGTCTCACTTGTACATGTATTCAGTTATTCATACAAGTGCAAGACATAAATAATTTATGTTCAGCAGCTACCAATAGGATCATAATTATTAAATATGTAATAGGTATTTCTCATAAACAGGACATTTCAAAACGACAACAAGTCGAAGACAAAACAAACAGATAAATCTTTAATACTTATTAGTTATTACTTCTACAATTTACGTCCAATCATATTTCCGAGTTTAAATCTTATTTTCCAATTAGAACTTATGGTATGGACTATGCGGATGCGCCTAATATATTCATAACAGTTCCTCTAAAGTATACGCGGTTAATGCATTATGCACTCATTACGACCAGACACTCGTCTAGGGTCTTGAATATGTGCTTGAAATTATTTACACCAAAAAGTTTGGCATTGCTCTATCCATTTAATAATATACCGTATTATCCAAGAGGTAGTGGCACCGAACTCCTAAAAATCTAGTAGCGCGAAAGAGGCCCATGTCTTTATAATTAAAGGTGTTTACAATCAATAGAACAACTTGATAAGTAAACACTTATATCGGAATCCAACTAAGGATCTTTTTATTCAAAGTGTCCTAGTTAACCATCCGTTTGTCACGCGTTACACAAATACTATTAATCTTTCTACAAACATTCAGATTGATACTTATTAAACCCAGTGTCATAGTCAGCCTTTTTGAGGGGTATTGGGTGTATAGTACTGTATACACTTTTCCCTCCCTAAATCCTAACCCTGGCCTATGACACTGCCTTCCCCGCGGACATGCAGATGGTTAAACAAGTCATAAGAAGGTTAGTTTAGGTTAGGTACCTATAGAGAATGGTAAGTTGAGCTCAGTTGATGATAGATGACTATCATCAATGGTCGTGGCTTTTGCATTGATCTTTTCCTACTAACTATCAAGGTATTCGAAATTGTAAACATAACAATGACAGAAAATATTTAAAAATTAACGGGGAAAATATTAATACAATACTTAATATAATATAATACATACTTCTTCTTTTTAGCTTATGTAATAAAAAATTAATGCTTAAATCTTAATATTATTTATGACGCATGATTAATATTTTCGTAATCTTTATCACGGTATTAAGTCCAAATTAGTGTTATACCAGTATTTCATAAGTACTTGTAAATGTAAATTACAGTGAAGAATGCATCCTCTGATCATCATTTATAGTATAATTTTGATTTATACAATACAATTTGAAAGGTAACTTAAAATTGACGGCAGTCCATGACTACAAGCCAATATATTTCCTAATTTTTAAAATTGTTTGCAATTTAAAGGGGTTTTACTCACGTTGCCTTCCAAATATATATTTTTGTTTAATAGACTAAAATTGGCGTAATAGTAAAAATTAATCACAATGATTAGATATTCAATAAATTTAAATTAATTTTCTTATACATCACACTCTATACAGGTGCTGTTATAATCTTTATTCATCAATGAAATAATATCTATAAATAAGTTTTTGGGTTTATGAGTTTGGAAATTGTGGATTGCAGTCAAAGGATAGGTTTTCTATTTTTTTTTTGTTTTTTGCTGTTTGAAAAACATTTGCCTACGGGCGCTAATCCCCCCTTCCCATTTTTTTTCATAATTTAATATAGTTTATTTTTGTGTACACGATTTTTAAACAATTATAACTATTTAACTGAAAATACAATTGTATCACGTTTTTATGATTCTAATAGTGAATATCATTTGTTTTTTATTGGAATTATAGTATTATACATATTGAAGTCTTCAGTGTGTATTCTTACATCATAATTTTTCAAATTTTTTATTTTTGACTTCTTGAAAATGATTTGCCTACGGGCGCTAAACCTTTCTTCCCATTTTTATTTTCATAATTTATTATATTTTTTTATTTGTGTACCTTATTTTTAAACATTAATAACCATTTGCCTCAAAAAACTCATTATATCACGATTTTATAATTCTCAATAGTTTAATTCATTTAATTTTCCTGAGATACATACTGCAGTCTACAGTGTTTATTCCAACTATATAACTTTTAATTTTTTTTTGCTGTTTGAAAAACTTTTGCCTACGGGCGCTAATCCCCCCTTCCCATTTTTTTTTTTCATAATTTAATATAGTTTATTTTTGTGTACACAATTTTTAAACAATTATAACTATTTAAATGAAAAGACAGTTGTATCACGTACATTTTGCAATCTTCAGTATGAATTCTAATATTCTAATATTTCAAATTTTGTTTTTGCTGCTTGAAAAACATTTGCCTATGGGCGCTAATCCCACGTTCCCATTTTTTTTCATAATTTAATATAGTTTATTTTTGTGTACACAATTTTTAAACAATTATAACTATTTAACTGAAAATACAATTGTATCACGTTTTTATGATTCTAATAGTGAATATCATTTGTTTTTTATTGGAATTATAGTATTATACATATTGAAGTCTTCAGTGTGTATTCTTACATCATAATTTTTCAAATTTTTTATTTTTGACTTCTTGAAAATGATTTGCCTACGGGCGCTAAACCTTTCTTCCCATTTTTATTTTCATAATTTAATACATTTTTTTATTTGTGTACCCTTTTTTTAAACATTAATAACCATTTGCCTCAAAAAACTCATTATATCACGATTTTATAATTCTCAATAGTTTAATTCATTTAATTTTCCTGAGATACATACTGCAGTCTACAGTGTTTATTCCAACTATATAACTTTTAATTTTTTTTTTGCTGTTTGAAAAACATTTGACTACGGGCGCCAATCCCCCCTTCCCATTTTTTTTTTCATAATTTAATATAGTTTATTTTTGTGTAGACAATTTTTAAACAATTATAACTATTTAAATGAAAAGACAGTTGTATACGTACATTTTGCAATCTTCAGTATGAATTCTAATATTCTAATATTTCAAATTTTGTTTTTGCTGCTTGAAAAACATTTGCCTATGGGCGCTAATCCCACGTTCCCATTTTTTTTTATATAATTTAATATTGTTTATTTTTGTGTACACAATTTTTAAACAAAATATCTTTCAATTTTTTTTTTGCTTCTTGAAAAACACTTGCCTGCGCGCGCCATTCCCCCCTTCCAAATTTTTTTTTCTTTATATATAATAGTTTATTTTTGTGTACACAATTTTTAAACAATTATATCCATTTAACTGAAAAGACAATTGTATCACGTTTTTATGATTCTAATAGTGAATATCATTTGTTTTTTATTGGAATTATACATATTGAAGTCTTCAGTGTGTATTCTTACATCATAATTTTTCAAATTTTTTATTTTTGGCTTTTTGAAAAACATTTGCCTACGGGCGCAAATCCCCCCTTCCCATTTTTATTTCATTATTTAAGATAGTTTACTGTTGTGTACACAATTTTTAAACAATTATAACTATTTAAATGAAAAGACAATTGTATTTCGTACATTTTGCAATCTTCAGTATGAATTCTAATATTCTAATATTTCAAATTTTGTTTTTGCTGCTTGAAAAACATTTGCCTAGGGGGGATCCCTTCCCATTTTATTTTTCATAATTTAATATTGTTTATTTTTGTGTACACAATTTTTAAACAAAATATCTTTCAATTTTTTTTTTGCTTCTTGAAAAAACATTTGCCTGCTATTGCCAATCCCCCCTTCCAATTTTTTTTTTCATAATTTAATATATTTTTTTTGTGTACACATTTTTTAAACATTAATAACCATTTGCCTAAAAAAACTCATTCCATCACGATTTTATTATTCTCGAAAATTAATTAATTTAATTTTCTTGATATCACATACTGCAGTCTACAGTATTTATTCTAACTATATAACTTTTTTTTTTTTTTGCTTCTTGATATACATTTGCTAGTGGGTGCCAATCCCCCCTTCCAATTTTTTTTTTCATTATATAATATAGTTTATTGTTGTGTACACAATTTTTAAACAATTATAACTATTTAAATGAAAAGACAATTGTATCACGTACATTTTGCAATCTTCAGTATGAATTCTAATATTCTAATATGTCAAATTTTGTTTTTGCTGCTTGAAAAACATTTGCCTATGGGCAACCTAACCTAACCTTGATAGGAGATGTTTTCAATGGCTATAATTTTACTTCTGGAAAGACTACTCATGACAGCTACGATCAGTATCCACGTTTTGAAGGTGACAATATATACAGGAAGGGTCGGTGGCGGAAACTGTGGGGCAATCGACGTTCGATTGCTTAACGCCTCCATAATGACTGAATCGGGGGCCACTGTGACAAAACTTTTGGGTATAGCCAAAACGGAGACAACGATTGCATTGAATTGGAGATCGGATACTCGGAGAGACTTCAAAAATCATGTTGAAAACAGTAATGTGTTGAGGTAGGTTGGGAGAAATAAATTTCAATTCAACCAATCGAGTGGTTTTTTCCGTATCAATACACTCGACGAGAATAAAGATAGGGCCAATGTAATGAGACCGGAAAGATTGTTGATTTTGTCGTAATGAGTTATTATTTATTAATGACATTAGAGTCAGCGAGGGGTGCAGTCAAGGAAATCGGAAGATTATATTATATTATCGACTCATTAGTGTTATCGGTGACCGTAGCATCGCCAACGACTATATCTGATAGCGTAACGTTTATGGGTAATAATAGTTAACAATGTTGAAATTATGAAATGAAAAATTTACTTTGTTGAAATGATTTGAAAAAAAATGTGAAGGGGAACACGTGAGCCCGCGGGCAAATGCTTTTCAAGAAACAAAATAAAAATTTTATTTATTGAACTTGGAGAAGTAATGAAAAAAAAAATGCGAGAAGAACATAACAAAAAAAAATTGCGGAGGGGAGACCTGGCACCCGCAGGCAAACGCATTTCAAGAAACGAAAAAAAAAATTTAAAAAAAAATTATAAATTAAAAATAGTAGAAACTGCAGTGTTTAATGTTAAAATTTCAAGAATTATCGTTGAGAGAAGGACAAGGACAAGGACAAGGACAAGGACAAGGACAAGGACAAGGACAAGGACAAGGACAAGGACAAGGACAAGGACAAGGACAAGGACAAGGACAAGGACAAGGACAAGGACAAGGACAAGGACAAGGACAAGGACAAGGACAAGGACAAGGGCAAGGACAAGGGCAAGGGCAAGGACAAGGACAAGGACAAGGGCAAGGGCAAGGGCAAGGGCAAGGGCAAGGGCAAGGGCAAGGGCAAGGGCAAGGGCAAGGGCAAGGGCAAGGGCAAGGGCAAGGGCAAGGGCAAGGGCAAGGGCAAGGGCAAGGGCAAAGGGCAAGGGCAAGGGCAAGGGCAAGGGCAAGGGCAAGGGCAAGGGCAAGGGCAAGGGCAAGGTATAGGAATACATATTGAAGACTGCAGAGTGTAGTCTCCAGGTCATAGTGAGAATGATTATTTAGAGGTCATTATGTAGCTACTCAAGGTTTAAAAATTGTGTACACAAAAATGATGTAGAATTAAATTTAAAAAAAAAAATGAGAAGGAGGGTATTGGCGCCCGCGGGCAAACGTATTTCAAGAAGCAAAATAATTTTTAAATTAATGAGCTTAGAGAACTAATGAAAAATAAATGCGAGAAGAACTTAGAAAAAAAAATTGTGAGGGGTGACCTGGTGCCCGGAGGCAAACGCATTTCAAGAAACGAAAAAAAAGTTTAAAAATAAATGATCAATTAAGAATAACAATAGTTGAAACTGCAGTGTGTGATGTTAAAATTTTTAAACAAAAAATACAATTGATAATTATAAGCTTATTTGAGAATGATCGTTGAGATAGCGCCAGGTTAACAATGTTGAAATTATGAAATGAAAAATTTACTTTGTTGAAATGATTTGAAAACAAATGTGAAGGGGAACACGTGAGCCCGCAGGCAAATGCATATCAAGAAACAAAAAAAAATTTTAATTTATTGAACCTAGAGAAAATAATGAAAAAAAAAATGTGGAGGGGTGACCTGGCGCCCGCAGGCAAACGCATTTCAAGAAGCAATAAAAAATTTTTAATTTATTGAACTTAGAGAAAATAATGAAAAAAAATTGTGGTGGGGTGACCTGGCACCCGTGGGCAAACGCATTTCAAGAAACAAAAAAAAATTTTAATTTATTGAACTTAGAGAAAATAATGAAACAAAAATTGCGGAGGGGTGACCTGGCGCCCGCGGGCAAACGCATTTCAAGAAACGATAAAAAATTTTTAATTTATTGAACTTAGAGAAAATAATGAAAAAAAAAATGTGGAGGGGTGACCTGGCGCCCGCGGGCAAACGCATTTCAAGAAGCAATAAAAAAAATTTTAATTTATTGAACCTAGAGAAAATAATGAAAAAAAAAATGCGGAGGGGTGACCTGGCGCCCGCAGGCAAACGCATTTCAAGAAACAAAAAAAAATTTTAATTTATTGAACTTAGAGAAAATAATGAAAAAAAAATTGCGGAGGGGTGACCTGGCGCCCGCGGGCAAACGCATTTCAAGAAGTAAAAAAAAAAAATAAAAAAAAAAAAAATGATCGATTAAGAATATGAATAGTACAAAGTGCAGTGTGTAATATTCAAAATCTTAAACCGATTGTAATACTGTTATTACGCTAATTCGGCTTTAAAACCGTGTTAACTATTATGGTAATATTAGTCAGGTACCTATAAAACATTTCCTCAACAATATTTATATATTTTCTCCCGTTGTTATGTTTACAATGTCGAACACCTTGATAGTTAGTAGGAAAAGATCATTGCAAAGGTAACGACAGTGATGATAGTCATCTATCATCACATAGCTTCAACTCACCATAGGTTTACAAATACCTTCCTATGACTTATGTAACCATCTGCTAGTCACACGGGGAAGGCAGTGCCGTAGCATCCTGGATACGGCACTGAGTTTAATAAGTATCAATTTGAGTGGTGGTACAACGATAAATAGTACTTAGGTATCGCGTGACCAACAGAGATTACCTTGGACACTTTGAATAAAAAGATTCTTAGTTGGTTTCCGACATAAGTGTTTGCATATCAAGTTGATCTATTGATTGTTAACCTCTTAGAACTTAAATCATCCATCAATGGCACCGAACCCTTTTCCAATGTTTTATTTTTAAAATTTAGGATAGGACGGTATATTGTCCACTTTCCTCTACATGGTACTCTATTTTTGCCGATATTAAGACATTGGACCTCTTGTAATATTTTTCACCCTTTTAGATTTTTAGGACTTCGTCGCCATATTCATACATACGAGTATAGTCATATATTATGTATGACATATTACATTTTGTCATACATTTATATATACATTTTAAATGTGACGACAAACAATTGTTAATGATTTATCCTCCAGTATTGTATCTAACTTACAAGTCGTATAGGGTTTAGTTGACCTAAGGAATCTGTTTATTATCAATATATGTGCACCGGCCAATCATCACCATGTGGCATCATGATAATTTTGTTTTATGTTTCCATTTTGTCTATAAAAACGACCCTCAACACCAGAAATAATTAATTATTACAATCTTTTTTTAATAACAATAAATTCATAAAGACAGATAATGTGTCCAGAAAAAATTTCAATCATTTATAATATATTAAATGACATACGATTTGCTAATTAATATTCTTGAAATGTTTTAGCATGAATTAAAGTACTTTATAGCTTATAGATTTAAGCAATGTAAAATATTGTATTCGTATCATTTGTATTATTAAATAATACATTTTTATTTTCTAAAATAATTTCGGTAACTATGGCTACCTATTAGCATTCCGTAGGTCACAGGTTGGTTTAGAAATACGTATGAGCATATGGGGCAAAGATTCGTCATTAAAAACCCAGGTGGTCACCCATCCGGGAGCTAGTGACGCCAGACGATGCTTGACACACTTTTAACATTACAGCCAATCACCGCGCCACACTAAGCCCCAATATGCACTTTTTGTGTACCCAATTATTAGGTTTGATTATATTATTTTTGGGATTGCAGGTACATAGTATCTAGTGTTGTGTGCATATAGCAGGCCAGAGGTTAATTCCTTTTTTTAAGGCATAAACTGCATGGCTATGTTTTTTACTGTTCGGTTTGAAGCTCATGTAAATAGGACCAGGATTCGTCACTAAGAAGCCAGGAGGTCACCCATCCGGGAGCTAGTGACGTCGGTCGATACGTAACCTCAGAACAAGTCACCAACGTGGCCAACCATCGTGCCTACCAGAACGCAAATATACTTTATACATCATATAGAAACCATCAAAAATTAATAACATAATTTTCTTATGTAAGATAAAAAAGATTATAATTACAATACGTATGTTACTTAAAATATTAAATTATGAATATATTTATATTACAACTTCATATCATTTTAAAAAAAAACTGTCCACAATCTTTTTTAATTCTGTTATTGTATTTAAATATTATCGTCCTTCTATTTTCATAAGTCAATTAGGTATGGCAATAAAAAAAAGTATAAATGGTCTGAGATTCGCTTTTTTAAGGGTATATGACACGGAGTAACATATAAAAAGTCAGATCTTTGAGTTATAATATCCAAATACTATTTTATTATTTTAATTACAGTTGATATCCAGTCTTATGAAGACGTAAAGTATTTTAAGAAAAGTATACAAATGATATCATTTATGCCATAACTTATTTTATTTTTAGTGAATTTAATAAATCGCCATCACGGCCTTATATAAAAACTTTATTGTCCAATTGCTGAGTTTATCACTTTATGTAGAACTATAATGCTATTATTTCTCATACGGTTACCCGGATATAATTACATATTGACTAATCTACCACAATAATATTACACCATAGCAAATCACTTCTATGATTTAAAGTTGTTTGATTTTTTTTTTTTAAGTGTTATAATAATTTTATGTTATTTTTTAAAAATTTCATTTTTTTTTGTTAAGATAAATAAAGCTATAGTATGTTTAGTAACGTTGTAAATATATATAACATTTGTTAGCTTTAAGATGTGAATAAAATATTTGTTTGATTTATCTGATATTATACTAACAAAATATTAAATAACCAAAATAATACTTTTAGTTGGTCTTTTTTATAAGTGTTTTAACACTGTCAAGGGGTCAACTTTTATTATTAATTTAAATTAGTAAATTAAGATTTTTTAGTTTAAATAAATTTATGAAGATTGACTTTTGTAGAATTATGTTATTATAGTTATACGTGCATTTTAAATATTCGTTAAGTTTTGGACTTATAAATCAATTATGAACATATCTCAAAACTACTAAAGTACACACTACACATGGTTACATTTGGCATGATGGCGACATTATATATGTGGAGTGTAGGAGCAGCGCCATCATGGGCTACATTTTCATGTTATATTAGGTTCTTAAATTTGAATACACGGCTGTACTTGGATACTTAGAAAACTTTCTTGTACAAAATTCTAATAATACAGTCAACAATCAATAGCCTGGTCATATTGATAGCACTTGAGAAGATGTCAGTGCATTCTGTTTTATCTTTCTGACTCACGCACAACATAACAAATTCTATGTTCAATATAATCAAAATAATTCCTAAAATTAGAGTGAGATGGCTTCTTTTAAAAATTTAAAGGTATGATTATTATCTAGAACATCTCATATTAGGCTCAATTCTATTACTTAGTAAAATAGTAACTCGCTTATAAATCAAAATATACTAAAAAGCTTATGATAAGCCCTAGAATCTAGATAATAATCCAAATATTCTCTTCACTCCAATTTTAGAAATTATTATGATTATAATGAACATAAAATTTGTTATTTTGTGAATGGGTCAGTGAGAAAAAAAAGAAATGCACTGACATCTTCTTAACCGGCGTAACCAACCTACTCTTTTTATTCTATCCAATAAGTCGAAGGCTGTAAACCTATTAACTTGGTAGTTTCAGCCAAAAGGTCGAGTAACCTTTGCAATTCAAGATCCTTTCCTACGTATTCGGCATTGTCAACACAACTATTCTACCTAACTATTCCCCCTTCTGCCACCTAACCTAACTAACCTTCTAAACCTTCTCACTCTCTCGCTCTCTCCCTATTCCTCACACTCGTTCTCACGCACCACCACACCTCTCCCTAACTTTACCCCTGTCACTCACTCTCTTTCACTCTCTCTCTATTTCTCTTTTTCTACCCCTCTCTCTCCCACTACATCTCCCACCCAAATCTATCCAACTCCCTCTCCTCTCCCTACCTTACCCCCTTTCATTTACCCTCTCCAGTCCTTACTTTACCCCCATCTCACTCTCTTCTGCCTCTATCTCCCTTCCCTACATCACCTACCCACTCCCCTTCTTACCTTACCTCCTACTCACTATCTGCCCCCCTCTCTTTCCCTATTCCTCTCTACCAACCCACCCCCTTTCTTACCACTCCTAACCTAACAGGTCATCGTACCTGATAATGGGTGAAAATATTTAAACATCATTGAGGAAATCTATTAATCTTATATAGGTACCTGACCAATTTTCTATTTTTTATCGTGACTTAATCGATAACCGAAATAGTGTATGCCAGTAATTACAATACAATTAACAGAAAAATTACAAGAAATGTGTTCACTGATTAATAATACAGAATATTAAAAAGAAACCTACTGAAAAATAGAAAAATACGTACCTCATATCCGAATCAATATCTGCTATAAAACTTCGTCTTTGAAACACTGCATCGTTATCAAATTCTATTTCTGAATATGATATTTTATTTTTTTTATGAATATGCGTCAACGTCTCAACGATACTTGACTTGGGCAGCATATTTTTCGTGATATAAAAAATTTATTTCTTCAACAATCATCGGGAAGCATATTTTTCATGCAAATAAATATTTATTTTAATCATAAAACGTAAATTTAAGCACCAAAATAATATCTTTTTAAAACTTACTTTAACATCGACGCTTCCAAAATTTTTTGAAATCCGAAACGTGTGATTGTGCACTGCAACGCCGACGCCGACGTAGGAACACTTTAGAAACTTAAGTCTGAAAATATTGTTGTTCTTGAAAAATTAAACCGTTCGTCATGCAGTATATTATGTTTTTTTGTTTATGTCTGGTATTCGAACTGAAATTTTAGTATCTTTAATCGAATACGTCTTCTGCGACGACTTTGATAATCGCCATAGATTGTATTATGTTACGTTAATATGACAATTCCAAAGATATATAATATTATAATCAAACTTTTCATACCAAAGAGGTTCATGTATCATGTTTATGAATATTGTTCATTTAAGTATTTAAATGTGATGTAAAAATAAGTAACCAAAAATGTTTATAATTTTAATTTTTAATCATAACTGTATTATTTTAATTATTATATAAATATTAATGGTCAATAAAATATGTGATTTCTACTTAACATAAATGTATACAGTTCATAATTATAAATCTATTATTATAATTCTACTCCCGTCAATCGGAAAAATGATGATGTCGTTTATTTTATTCGATCTCGCGTATTTATTTATTTTGTGCCATGAGCGACGCCAGGGGGGAGGGGCAGAACGGGACATTCCTCCCACCCACTAAAATTTTTAATTTGTTTTCAAAAGCTTTATCTGAAACGCGCCATTTTAAAATGTAAAAAAAATCTTAATTTATTTTTTTCATTAATTTTACCCATCCCTAGAAAAATGTCCGAATATCCTATATGTTTTGCGTTCATAAATAGAATATGCGTCAACGATACTTGGGTATAACATATTTTTCATGATATTAAATATTTATTAAAGCTCAAAAATTAAATCTAACACCCAAAATAATATGAAAACAAACTTACCCTATATATCGAATCTTTGGTTGTATCCGTGACACGAGTGCACTGCAACGCCAAAGTAGAAACGCTTCTGACAGGTACTGAAGATCAGTCTGAAATATTCGGATGTATAAAAAAAAAAAAATGAATGAAATGCAGTTTTGTTTTTTGTTTAGGTACGTATGCTTTGCTAATTGTAATTTTATATTCTTTAGTCGACTGCGTGTACTACAACTATGGCAATCGGCTATCGCCATATAGATTACCTATTTTGTATTAAACCATTTACGCGTATAATATGAATCCAAATATATATGATACAATAATGCAAATTTTCTATTGAATCTATTGAAGAAATTAAAATACGAAAGCATAATGTGCTGGTACAATTAAAAATAAAGCGGGTAAGTGGATGTCGCTCTGCTGTACATTAGGTGGTGGGGTGGACCTCTGACTAGGGTAGATTAGATTTGAGTGCAATGATAGGTATCATTGTATACGAAAAACGATTCTGAACAGAGATGATTTTTCAGTCTATCCTAGAGGATAACCTAACCCTTCAAAAAAATTTTTCAGAAAAATTGAAAATTTCAATTGTCTATTAATATCTCAAAAACAGTCAAAATATTTTTAAAATGCCAATCTAAATAACTGATAAAATTTTCACGTATCTACGACTTATACTTTTTGAATAATAACAAATATTTAAAATAGTTTCAGGATAAATCGTTATCGTAACGCTATTTCGTAAAAATTTAAAATTCAAACGCACCTCAAATTTTTCCTATAATGACGCTTCGAGATTTCTCTATGGCTACTTGAAGTAAAACTTATGGAAAACTTAGTGTTGTATTCTTAATCCTTAGTTATAAACACATTAAATTTTATGATTTTTCAGCTTCAAAATTACTTGCAAATTTTTGCATTTTCAACAGATTTCGTAAAAATTTGAACTATAAACGCTTATAAAAAAAAATTGTGCCTATGTATTCTTATAATTTTTTAATCACTATAAGAATAACTTATGAGGAACTTTGTATTAAATTTTCAAACAAATTCTTCTTTAATATCCATGAAAACATTTCATAATCACAATATAATCATCTCGTCTAATATATATGTGTTATAATCTGTGGTACAATTATTGAACAAATTTTCAATTTATCAATTTCCGATTTAAGTATCTGGTGAAATTTTCAAGTATCTACGACTTATAATTTTTGAAGTATAACAAATAATATTTAAATTCATTTGACTCGTTTGAGGATAAATCGTTATCATTACGCGATTTCATAAAAATTTAAAACTCAAACGCTCAAAACATTTTTCCTATAATGACGCTTCAAATTTTCTCTATAGCTATTTGAAGCAAAAATTATGGAAAACTTGGTGTTAAATTTTATAACCTTAGATATTACAAACACTATTATGATTTTTGAACTACAAAATAATTTGCAAATATTAATGGTTTTGACGAATTTCTGTCAATATTTGAAATTCAAATGCTAATAAACATTTAATTTGAATTTCCGGTTGACATTTTTTTTGTGGTAAAGATTGACAAATTTGTAAGGAATCTTGTATTAAATTTTCAAATCTTAGATTTCAAAAGAAAATTTTTTATGAATATCTAGCTTATAATAATTTGTGAATTTTCGTGATGTTTACGTATGTTGTCAAAATTAAAATTAAATGCTTGTAAAAAAAAAAATGTGACCTAACATTTCTTTTATTTTTCAACTGCTATTGTAAAAATATTTTAGGAGCCTTGTATTAAATTTTCAAATCTTAGGTATAAAATTAAAAACTTTTATGAATTTCTAGGATAAAATAATTTACGAATTTTCGTGATTTTTACGTATGTTGTCAAAATTAAACTTTCTATAGAATTCATGTAAAAAAAAATGTGATTATATATTAATTCTTTTATTTTTCAACTACTATTGTAAAAATTTATTATGAGCCTTGTATTAAATTTTCAAATCTTAGGTATAAAATTAAAAACTTTTATGAATTTTGATCTAAGATAATTTGAACATTGCCGTAATTTTTATGTATTTAATCGAAATTTGAACTTAAAATGCTAATAAAAATATATCGTGCCTACTATGTATTTTTGTAATTTTTTAATCACTATATGAATAACTTATGAGGAACTTTGTATTAAATTTTCAAGAATTTAAGGTCGTCCAACATTTTTTTTACCGATACTTCAAAAAAAAATTGAAAATTTCAGTGGTCTATAAATAACTCAAAAAAGTCAAAACTTTTTGAAAATTAACTGGTAAAATTTTCAAGTATCTACGACTTATACTTTTTGAATAATAACAAATGTTTAAAATCGTTTGAGGATAAATCGTTATCGTTACGCTATTTCGAAAAAATTTAAAATTCAAACGCACTTAAAATTTTTCCTATAACGCCGCTTCGAGTTTTCTCTATAGCTATTTTAAGGAAAACTTAGTGTTATATTTTTAATTCTTAGTTATAAACAGAAAAAATTTTATGATTTTTAAACTTCAAAATTACTTGTAAATTTTCGCGTTTTCGACATATTTCGTAAAAATTTGAACTATAAACGCTTATAAAAAAAATTGTGACTAACGATTTTTAATTTTTTTTAGCTACAATAAGAACAACTTATAAGGAACCTTGTATTAAATTTTCAAGTTTTTAAGGTCGTCCAACATTTTTTTTACCGACAGTTCAAAAAAAAAGTATTTACAGTGATTAGTTTTTGAATTACAACCATATAAAAAAAATCAATTTGGTCGAAAACTGGTTTTGCGTAAAAATTCCAGTTTTTCTGTCATTTTTTTTTTGTTTTTCTCGATTTTTTTGAAAACTGTTGGAAAATGTTTACTTTTGACCTCTACAATGCACCAAAGATATTCACTTTTACATCGGAAACCACCCCCAAAGTTTGAAATTGAAGCATTATTTCGACTAGTTATGCTGTACACAGACACACACAAAAAAAAAAATACACACATCATTGTAAAATCAATACATTCATCACTTCGTTCAGAATCTAAAATGAATAGCACAGAAAAAATCCAACGGTAAATTTTTCGAAACCACAATATTGGCCTCATAATTAAATAATTATAAAGATTATTCAATTTCACCACACATAAGAATGCCCGTGTTTTTTATGTGTAACAATTTTTATAAAGGTATATATTAATTCAAATATATAATTTCCACGACCCTTGTGTGAGGGTGAAACTAAAACGGGATTTGGATTATTCGGGCTCGCATAATTAATACGTTGTGAATTTGTGAATAAAAATTTATGAATTTTTGTAACGCAGTTAGAAGATTATCCTTGATAAAAAATTGGTGGTACCGAATAAATACTTATTTTTATATCTACTAAAAAGTAAACGCAAAGTTTAAGCTCCAAGATAATTTGAAAATAAACTTACGTGGAAAATAAACTCATTCGGTTAAAGCTAGCTGCCCTGTAGTACAGACGTGCAGTACACCACCGTCAAATAAATAGCTATCTTCATTCGTCTTCATCTCGCTTTATAACGAAACTAGAAAATATAAAATTATTTTATAAAACGAATTATGCAATTATTTTTTTTATACTTAAGTAATAATTCGGCTATGGGTGGCTTTTTTTCTTGGTCAATGAAATTATTAGAACCGTTAATTTTCTCCAACGAATTTCAACGATTGGTATTTACCATAGATGATGGATATAAATACAATATTAAAAATCCATAGATCTAATGCTCTGTATACAATCATATTTTTTTATATTTATAGATTCGCTGTGTTATAGAGCATATATATATAGGTATGGTTAAAAGTGTTATCCTTGCCAATCAGTCTATAATATTTTATCAATATAATTATTTACATTATTATATACACCTTAAATTATATACGTGTTTATGATCCCAATATATACTCTATAACGCTATATTTTTCAATGCTAATTATATCAGTATAATGTGTTATCAAATTAAGTCAGTTGATTTTACAATGTATAGTATTAATAAAAAAAAAAGCAGGTAAGTGGGTACCGCTCTGCTGTACATTAGGAGGTGCGTGGACCTCTGACTAGGGTAGGTTAAATTTGAATGCAATGATAGGTATCATTGTATACGAAAAACTATTCTGAACGGTCCATAAACAAATATTTTATTTTTTAATTAGGACGCATTTTGCATGGTTAATCAATTTTTCCAAAAACGTTGCATGTAGTTATAATAATTCATAATACCTTATATTATCACCTGGTTTGAGGATAAATCGTTATCGTTACGCTATTTCATAAACATTTAAAACTCAAACGCTCAAAACATTTTTCTTATAATGACGCTTCAAATTTTCTCTATAGCTATTTGAAGCAAGACTTATGGAAAACTTAATGTTGAATTTTATAACCTTAGATATAAATACAAACAATTTTATGAATTTTGAACTACAAACTAATTTCCAAATATTCTTGGTATTGACGAATTTCTGTCAATATTTGAACTTCAAATGCTAATTAAAAAAAATTGTGCCTATGTATTCTTATAATTTTTTAATCACTATAAGAATAACTTTTGAGGAACTTTGTCTTAAATTTTCAAGTATTTTGATTGGACCAAAAAAATTTTATCAACACTTCAAAAAAAATTTTCAGAAAAATTGAAAATTTCCGTTATCTATAAATATCACAAAAAAAGTCAAAATATTTTGAAAATTAAATCATTTAAAGAAAATGCCAATCTAAATAACTGGTAAAATTTTCACGTATCTACTTTTTGAATAATAACAAATTTTTAAAATCGTTTGAGGATAAATCGTTATCGTTACGCTATTTCGAAAAAATTTAAAATTCAAATGCACTTAAAATTTTTCCTATAACGACGCTTCGAGTTTTCTCTATAGCTATTTTAAGGAAAACTTATGGAAAACTTAGTGTTATATTTTTAATTATTAGTTACAAACAGAAAAAATTTTATGATTTTTAAACTTCAAAATTACTTGCAAATTTTCGCGTTTTCGACATATTTCGTAAAAATTTGAACTATAAACGCTTATAAAAAAAAATTGTGACTAACGATTTTTAATTTTTTTTTAGCTTCAATAAGAACAACTTATAAGGAATTTTGTATTAAATTTTCAAGTTTTTAAGGTCGTCCAACATTTTTTTTACCGACACTTCAAAAAAAAATCTCAAAAAATCGAATATTTCAGTGGTCTATAAATAACTTTACTTTTGACCTTTTGGGGTGGGCGCATTATATGTAAAAACAATATTAATGGCAATTTTTAATTTATTTTTATTTTTTACTGACATCTCATTAAATTAACACAAATATAATTTGCCATCTAATATATAGTAATATCCATTTTTAATAGAATATTTTGGTTTTTAATAATTTTCTGGACAATATTCAAGCCAATCAAATAATTTAAACCATTGACTTCTAAAAGATCTACCACCTACATTTAGGATACGACGGAAGAATTATTTGAATTTTTTTGTGTGTTTGAAAAATCGGTTGACTATTTGTTTCATTAATTATTGAAGTATTTTCTGATGTTTTATCATTATTTGAAGTACTTTTGGGCGTATTATTATTTTCGATAGTATTTTCAGATGTGTTTTTGGTTGTTTTGATTACCCATGAATCCATATTATGTGTTTATGTTTAATGAGGACTAAACTAAAAATAATATTTTGTTTAATTACCTACCTATTTCATTATATTAATTATATATATTTAAATTTAATTATATTTATTTATAAAAAATTTCGCTCATTCAATTTGCCTCAAATTTAATAAATCAGAATTTAATCATAATACAACAATTTATTAACTTACCTTTAAATAACAGTGATATAATTTTTTGGCACACGTGTACTATTGCAGTCGGGCCAGTCGGTGATAAAATGAATGTATATTTAGGTGTTTTATAATAAATGTCAATTCATAGCCAATAGGAAAATATTGAGCTATGATAACGATAGCAATCAATTTGAAAACGGTCGTCGTGACACGTCGATATTGTCATGTCTCGGAATGTCCGAAATAAATACTACAATACGGCTAAAATAAACTTTTTAAATTTATTTTATTACCAATGAAAAGGTTATAAGCAATAAAATACATACCTAGGTACCTAAAATTCTTTCTAATATTTTTAATATTTATTAGGAGGGGGAAATGGCTGGGTTTAGGGGGGCAATGTCTAAACAGTTGGGGAAGCTGCAGCAGGTCCAAAACTCTGATGCGATTTCTTTCCACTTTTGTTCAGTTGGAACAGGTATTACTTCTGACATTATAATTTCGATAATTGCATACCTATCATACTTCAATAATGATTTGGTATACACTAGAAAGTCCTAAACGATAGCTGAACGAAATAGTTTTCATTGAATCTCCGGTTGCTAAATATCTGTTATTAAAAAAAGATATATATATAATATATACATTAAAAACAATAGAGATAGTGTACCTATGTATAATATATTATATTAGGTAACGACATAATAAAAATTTTTTAGATTCTGAGTGAAGAGAATTTTTTTTCATTATTCAGTTTTTTATTTATCATATCTGTCTTTTTATACCTTATGTCGATAAAAAAAACTGGCAAAAATTTTAGGCTAATTTTTTCTGATTAATTTTGTGACTTCATATATATTTTAGTTTTCTATACTTAGCTAACAATAAATAATTTGTTAAGTAAAATCAAATGTTGTAAGTCACTTACCTTAAGCAGACAGCTAATTTTTCTTTTGGAGAAATAGGTTTTCTCCAATGAGTCTCCTGCTTTTTTATGTTGTTTTCTATTTTTTCAAGTGGAATATGAAACGAGTACTGAGTCATTCTGAAATATTCATAAAATGTTTGATCATCATCCACGGGTCTACTGTATACAGTAGTATATATAAATTTAAAAATTCTCTTTCTAGTTCTCTTTTTTTTTTCCTCTTCGTCAAGAATCAAGGCAATCATAATTAATTCTTCTTCGCTAAATTTACTCATTTTAACTGTTTTTACAGACTTGTACTTATACTTATACTTGTATTTTTAAAACTCAATCGCATCCGTTCCCTATGATTTCAGAGTGAGTACTGAATGCTACTGAAATTATAAAACTATTTAACTGAAACAGCGAATCGGATCGGATCGGATCGTATGTATGTGAATACAACACTCGAAACGAACAAAATCGGATCGGAGCCGAATCGGATATGTGTGTTTTATTTTATTTATATTGCATGATTTTAAAAACGTAGAATTTTCGATTAGGCAGTGTAAGCAGCTGCCAAATTGGCAAAATCTGACGTGTTTTATTAAAATACATCATACTTATAAAAAAAAAGTGGAAATTTAATTTATTTTTATCTGTGAAAAATAATTGTATAATACCGTATTGTATAGTTTTGTACATTTATTATTTTTATTTTTAATGTAAATGATACGTATATTTATTTTAAATCGTTATAATTTTTAGTCTTGATGAAGCATTGTATAGAAAACAGTTTTTAATAATACTAAATATTTTTTTAGAGTAATATTTATTTGTTCGTTCTGTGTATTTTACAAATCAACAAGAAAGTATCTAGGTATCCTAAGTAAGTACTAACTACTAATTACTTAGAAATTATTTTAAAAGTTAGACGTCAGCTTCTAAAACTAAAATAGTTAACTTAAAAATTGTAAGGTACATAAAAAGGTTTATTATAACTATAACGCATGTTATATATGCAGATTATTATAAAAAAGAATATAGGTGTCTATATTATAAAAATGTTGTATGCCTAAATTCTAATATTTTATTTGATGTTCCAAATAATAGTTTTAAATCTTTTTTATTGATGATGGTTCATAAAAATTACTATAGTAAGTTTTCATTAAAATTTGGTGGACATCCATTGAGATTTTTCCAAAGTACCTATGATCAAAAACTAAAAGTAAAAACAAAATAGCCTAAAAATTCATATGGATTTAGATACTATCGTCTATATTATATTTAATATTTAGAGTATTTTGAGGGGGAGTATTATAACTTGTTTATCTATTAGGGCCTAGGGGGGCTCTCAAATTTGTAATGTTAATAGTTATAAAAAAGATAAATCTGCCTTTGACCCTAATTAATTATTTATTATTTAATATAATATGTTATATACCTACCATACCTAATCATTGCTTAATTTAAATTCTGGAGAAGTGGGTGCTTGGAAATTTCAAGAAATTTCGAGGGATTAAAAAAATTGCGACAAATATGATAAATTTGCATAAAAAATAAAATTAATAATATGATGGGGTACTAATTTAAAGATTAGAAGTATTAAGTTATTAATATATTGTTCACCGTCAGTTTCGATAATGTATGCAATAAATATAAAATTTCTAATATTATTAATAGAATAATTTAAGTCGGTATAGAATACCTACTCAAAACAATAAAAAGTCAATAGAGATCACGATATGTACACTTTCCCATTTTGAGCAATTATTAGCCCTATAGTTTCCTACTACATACTATATAGGTATAATTTATTACTTAAGTACATTCTACATATTGTTGTGATGGAAAATGTTGAGTAGGTAGGTAGGTACCTACGTAAATTGTTTTGTTCTATCAATTATCATATTATTGCCTATAGGTGTAAGTGTGTAATCGTAATGCGACTGGTTCAACCTTCAATTGGGTCTCGTCGATAAGTTAAAAGTTAAAACACTGCACCATGATGTAATAATAAATATCTATTAATATTGTTGGAGCACATTTTGTGTTTGTGCAAGGTTTTGATAATAATTACTGTTTACTATATCAAGCAGTAGAATATTTAGGATTTTGTCAAAGGGGGAATATACGTTGGTAGCAAATATTTAATTTCCCTAAAGAGAGGGGGTAGTTCACTCACTATCAACATCATAATAATAAAAATGAGTAACAAATAATAGACTAAGTGGGATCCATTTTCATATCCCTCGTAAATACGCCACTGATATTAAGATATATAGTTTACTTTTATATTATATCTATATAGGTAATATTTACATACAAGACGTATAATATGTGCTATATACTTTGGTATTTCTTTAGATCTTCTTTTTTATTAAGTTTCCTACGAATATTTTATACTTTTATTGTATTCTATGGTTTTTATGTATGTATAAGGTATAGTAAAGTAAGTATATTGCAGTGTATCATATAAATGTATAATACAATACGATATATTATGTATATAATTATTATTGCAGTTGTTGTATGTTTAATTTTTTATACTTATTATTATATATTTAATCCATTTTTAGTAAGGTACTGCAGGCTATATATAACAGTATCATAGTTCAATATTTATTTGATTAGTGCAGGTTAGGTTAGGTTACTTTTATACATTATATATTACTTAGGTAGGTATATACTATTATTATAATATATGATGCAACGCGCTTATGAATTATGTGTTATAGAATAATATAGTCATACAAAATATCTAAGAAAAGAGGATTATTGTTGTTTTACGATCTTCCTTCTGTTTTAGTACCTAGCTATATATGACTATATTTGTATATTCTATACTTATACGTTATACTAATGTGAATATCAAGATATGACTTGATATATAATGAAGTTATTAAACCTATACCTATGTAATACAATTATAATAAATATATATTATGCAACATGGTTTAATGCAGTAGCCAGTAGGTATAACTTATTGTAAAAATATAAAACGTATACTCTATATAGTGTCCATCATAAAATAAATGGTACCTATAATATGTTATAATATTAATAATATTATTAATACTGTTCATAGTTACGTTAATTGATGTACCTAGCTAGTTATTGCAGTCAACAGCTAGATACTAATTATATAATAAGACATTATATAATACAGGTAACGTAAGTTCGTAAGTTTATATAAGTTATTGATGATTGTATGGGTAGTTTTTTGATCAGTTATTATAAAAACCTATTTACGCTATGTTGGTTAAAGCTACTGTCTATTGACTATTAAGAACGAGATACGAGTTATGTTTTGATAATTTTACAATTTTTCAAAATTTCTGAATCATTAAGTTTACCTAACTTAAGATATATTATTTATATTTAGCTAAATAAAAACGGAAAGTATAAAAGATGGAACAAAACAAATAAATTACAGAAAAACAACATTACGTATTCTTTTTAGTCCTCCTTAACAATTTTTTCCTAAGTAATTATTTATTTTTAATTTTATGCACGTATATTAAAATTTTAATCTCACTGGCAACTGAGTATATAATTTTTAGCAATGCTCAATTTTATATTAATTTTTAAAAGAGAAAGAAAGAAATTATTATAGTTTATCGAGTTAAATTTGTTTCTGTTGTTCAACATAGTTGAAAGTCGTTGATGGTGATAGGATTATTAGGATTGAAATAAATATTATAACTGTGGGTGGGGAGCTTATTATTTTTTTTAAATGTAGGTTACATTTTAATATATGACCATAAATTTGGGTTATCTATGAAGCTCTGATCTCATAAACAATCACTACCTACTATAATTGTCTGTGTTATTTCTTCGTATCATGTAGTATGTCATAATGAATATTTTGTATATAGTAACATACTACTGACTTAGGATCTAGGCACCTATAATAATATTAGATTCTGAAAAAAAGGATTTATGTAATGTTTCTTTTTCTTGATTTCTATCATGAGTTTTTAGAGCAGTAGAAATGCTCCAGAATTTAATCTTCAAAATTGAAGGAGGTTTGACACCTATATGACCTGGTAGGGTAGATTAAAATGAGCATGTCTATAATTATAATTATATATATATATATACTTATAATTTTACCCTAAACCAGCAACTTTCGACAACTTTGATTGCTGAGACTCTTGAGGATTTGTAATTCTTTTACCAACTATTAGCATTATCATTTTCTAGACCTCTATAGTTTTTTTTTTGAACTAGATACTTATCTCTTTTGCGCTTGTGCTCTTGAAACTTGGACCTTTAAAACTATCAACTTTTAAAAAAAAAGATGTTTAATTTTTGTACGAAAAAAATGTTGTTTGTGAGGGATTATCAAGGGAGCCGCGTATGAAATTAAAACTAAAAATAAAATAAATTTAAATTTAAATTGTACTCGTAAAAAAATAAATCACAAAAATTAAATTAAATATTTATCATTAAATAAAATTAGATTAAAATCATCAAATAACGTAAATTTGTTTATTTTAAATGTTCGCATGTTAGCCCTATATTTTATTTCAATCGTTTGCGCATAATTACTAAGTACTTCAGATTAGAAATTTGATTGGTCATTTACATATCGTACATATTTTTAACAATATAAAAGTATCTACCTACCAACTATAGTGACATGACCGAATGATACACCGATAATATTATATAGATTACAATAATATTAATTACTGATAACTTATAAGTTTTAAGTTTAGGAACCAATGTTGTAGATTTATACGAAAAGTAAATAATGATATTTATTAAAATTTGAATAATTTTATACATACTTTTTTTATATAGGTAAATGTAAATAATTAGTAATGACACGTAATTTATAATGAATCTAGTCTCATAATATGATTAATAAAGCTAGGTATAGGGAAACACTCCCTATGCCTTTTTAATGAATGCGATGCGCAAACGTCCTACGTTCAAAAAGACGCTGCGTCATATGAATTTTATATGCATTTCAAGAATAAAATTTGAATCTACAACACTTGGGTAGTATATTTTTCGTGACATTAAATATTTATTTTCAGTCTAAAATATAAATTTAAGCTACAAAAGAATATAAAAACAAACTCACCTTAAATATCGATTCTTTCATGCTTTGTTGAAGTCCGTGAAGTGTGAAGTGTAAGCATTCCGGAGCGACGCTGACAATAATTTATTCCGACAAAATACCTTCCAAAATCTGGCTTTATTTAGTTTAGCTGACACATTACTATTTATATTTAAATTCTAACTAGATCGCTATAGTACTTTCAATGATTACCTTTTATACTTTTTTAAAAGAAATTGTGTTTCCTCACTTCGTTATTAAGTGTGTTGATACTTGTTCTATAGATTCAAAATATTTTCTGTAATACAGTAAAACATTTAATCGCATTTTTCTTAGTGACAATAAGTAATAAAAATTGTGAGGGACTGAGGGCAATGGTATTTCTTCGCTATTTCTCTAAATTTTTGTTTGTGGAATGTGGGGAAATGCTGTAGAAAATATGAAAAACACATGAAATAAAAAAAAGTAAAAATATTGGGAATTTTTTAATATTAATTGTGATGTGTAGGCTAGACAACAATTTCTTAAATCATTGGAACACATTCAAATATTGAAACATTGAAGCTGATTCAAACTGGTTCGAGAATCATTTAACATTACCCAGAGAAAATGCACAACTAAACTATATTCTGTACTACGTTTATGTTAAACTGTTTCAAAAATGTTCAGGTTTTTTATTTTATTTAAAAATGTTTCAGTATTGTAAAATAATTTAAATTTATTAAATCTACTAAGTCATGTTAATTTCTAAGCGTATCGGTGTTAATTAATTTAAAATTTGCAATTATTATATGTTAATGAGTATAGTTCCAGTGCTATGATTTGCGAGCCCCCCCACCCTCCGCCATCTCACGGACAACAGACAAGGACAACGATAACATAGTTGTTAAAATATTATTCTCGCCATCACTTCAATTATTATTCTAATTATCTATTTTTTCGCCACGCAGCGTGTGTAAAAAAAACGTCATAATAATACCTAGGTAATATCAAAAAATAGGCACCCTTCGTGCCGACACTGCTATTTATGCATGATTTATTGTGACAAGTATCTTCCGAAGTTTGAACTATACCTATGGGCAAGTTATAAGTAATAGTATTTAACATATTCTAAAAATTTTAATTAACAATAACATTTTTGACGGCCAATCAGATAGGCAATCTAGGGACATTCGTGTATGGACATGTTTCAAAGTTTCAAATGAAAATTGGCAGTATTAAAGTCGATAAAATTAAACAAATTGTTAAAAGCCTATAAAAAAAGGTTTAAAACATTTAAATACGGCGTTTAAGATACTTAAATTCTCTAAAATATATGCTGACATGCTGTAATGGTGTAGGTACTAAAGTTCTGCTACCTATATGATTAATAAACAATAATTGATTATTTGAAGTTCACGCTAGTAACATTATTAATATCATTTATGTTATTCAAAATGAATTGGTAAAAACTGAACCATTAGGTATTGAATAATTATATTTATTATATTTTGGGATAAATTCACAATAACACATAAGGAAAACTTCTGGGGGAAGCCCCTTCCAGAAATGTTTGACTCAGAGTTTTCGAATAAATGTGTACCTAATAATACATTATGTTAACTTTTTGCTAATTTAATGCTAACAAGATTAAAAGTATCTAATTATTAAATGTTTAATATAAATTAACTCATACAATATTCAATAAAGCAGCAACTGCATGTATGAAGGTAACTGTCTTCATATACGGACCATACCTTATATTTTGCAATAAACAATTTTCATCAGTACTCCAGTAAATATACATCAAATACCTACATCTGTAATTTCGTTCATCAAGTCAGACAATGAAAGTGAACGTGAATTAATTCCTTATTTTTAGGAATAGGAACATAAATATTATAATTATTTTGTAAGATTCTACGCATAATATCCAACGTGCTGTGGTTCGTCAGAAACGAAGCACTTCATACAGACTTCAGACTCCCGATGGTTAAATCCTACATACAATATCTCTCAATAAATTTTTTTAGCCAACTAAACAACGCCAAAAGTGCAAAATATTTCAAACTCAGCGATAAGCCTACCCTCCGGCGTCTCAAGCGCGTGGGGACGTCCTCATGATGCCCTTTCTCAACACCAATAAGATTTACAAAAAAAAAAAAAAAAATACACTTAGATTAACTAATATTATGATGTCATATTTTATTATTTATTTATTCATCTTTGTAATTTACTGTATATAATGTAATTAATTTACGCTTAACAACTTAATGATGTTAAAAATTCTTTATTATATCAATAAGTTCGATGAACTTGTATGTCAGAAACACTTTAATTTAATAATAATAAAAAAAAAAAAATTATTTTGTAATGTACCTATAATATATATAACGCACTATTTGAGATAAATTTTAAATAATATTTTGTATACATTAATTTATTTACAATTGTACTTAAACTAAAATTTTTAGGATAATAAAATAATTTTACACAGTATTTATGTAAAATAAGGTAAATATAGGAACCAGATACTTTTTAGAGGAACGAGGAAAAGGACGAGTTCCTTTTAATATTAAATAAACGAGGAACTAAACAAATTCATATTTATAATAGAGGAACGAGGAATTGAACAGATTGCTATATAAAAGAAATTTTAACAACAATGAATACATTTAATAGATTGCGAGAAAGGGAAAGTTTATTGGTGAAAATATTTAAACTTTAATGACTGCCAAATATTGAACCTACAATTATTTATTAATAAATAAAAATATATGTGAGATTATCTACATTTTTATCACATTATTAGATTCTGAACGGAGTGATGAATGTATTGATTTTACAATGATGTATGTTTTTTTTTGTGTGTCAATGTACAGCATAACTAGTCGAAATAATGCTTAAATTTCAAGCTTTAGGGGGGGGGGGGGTTTCTGATGTGAAAGTGAATTATAGAGGTCAAAAGTAAAGTAAGTTATTTATAGACCACTGAAATTTTCGATTTTTTTGAGATTTTTTTTTGAAGTGTCGGTAAAAAAAATGTTGGACGACCTTAAAAACTTGAAAATTTAATACAAGATTCCTTATAAGTTGTTCTTATTGTAGCTAAAAAAAATTAAAAATCGTTAATCACAATTTTTTTTTATAATCGTTTATAGTTCAAATTTTTACGAAATATGTCGAAAACGCGAAAATTTGCAAGTAATTTTGAAGTTTAAAAATCATAAAATTTTTTCTGTTTGTAACTAATAATTAAAAATATAACACTAAGTTTTCCATAAGTTTTCCTTAAAATAGCTATAGAGAAAACTCGAAGCGTCGTTATAGGAAAAATTTTAAGTGCATTTGAATTTTAAATTTTTTCGAAATAGCGTAACGATAACGATTTATCCTCAAACGATTTTAAAAATTTGTTATTATTCAAAAAGTAGATACGTGAAAATTTTACCAGTTATTTAGATTGGCATTTTCTTTAAATGATTTAATTTTCAAAATATTTTGACTTTTTTTGTGATATTTATAGATAACGGAAATTTTCAATTTTTCTGAAAATTTTTTTTGAAGTGTTGATAAAATTTTTTTGGTCCAATCAAAATACTTGAAAATTTAAGACAAAGTTCCTCAAAAGTTATTCTTATAGTGATTAAAAAATTATAAGAATACATAGGCACAATTTTTTTTAATTAGCATTTGAAGTTCAAATATTGACAGAAATTCGTCAATACCAAGAATATTTGGAAATTAGTTTGTAGTTCAAAATTCATAAAATTGTTTGTATTTATATCTAAGGTTATAAAATTCAACATTAAGTTTTCCATAAGTCTTGCTTCAAATAGCTATAGAGAAAATTTGAAGCGTCATTATAAGAAAAATGTTTTGAGCGTTTGAGTTTTAAATGTTTATGAAATAGCGTAACGATAACGATTTATCCTCAAACCAGGTGATAATATAAGGTATTATGAATTATTATAACTACATGCAACGTTTTTGGAAAAATTGATTAACCATGCAAAATGCGTCCTAATTAAAAAATAAAATATTTGTTTATGGACCGTTCAGAATAGTTTTTCGTATACAATGATACCTATCATTGCATTCAAATTTAACCTACCCTAGTCAGAGGTCCACGCACCTCCTAATGTACAGCAGAGCGGTACCCACTTACCTGCTTTTTTTTTTATTAATACTATACATTGTAAAATCAACTGACTTAATTTGATAACACATTATACTGATATAATTAGCATTGAAAAATATAGCGTTATAGAGTATATATTGGGATCATAAACACGTATATAATTTAAGGTGTATATAATAATGTAAATAATTATATTGATAAAATATTATAGACTGATTGGCAAGGATAACACTTTTAACCATACCTATATATATATGCTCTATAACACAGCGAATCTATAAATATAAAAAAATATGATTGTATACAGAGCATTAGATCTATGGATTTTTAATATTGTATTTATATCCATCATCTATGGTAAATACCAATCGTTGAAATTCGTTGGAGAAAATTAACGGTTCTAATAATTTCATTGACCAAGAAAAAAAGCCACCCATAGCCGAATTATTACTTAAGTATAAAAAAAATAATTGCATAATTCGTTTTATAAAATAATTTTATATTTTCTAGTTTCGTTATAAAGCGAGATGAAGACGAATGAAGATAGCTATTTATTTGACGGTGGTGTACTGCACGTCTGTACTACAGGGCAGCTAGCTTTAACCGAATGAGTTTATTTTCCACGTAAGTTTATTTTCAAATTATCTTGGAGCTTAAACTTTGCGTTTACTTTTTAGTAGATATAAAAATAAGTATTTATTCGGTACCACCAATTTTTTATCAAGGATAATCTTCTAACTGCGTTACAAAAATTCATAAATTTTTATTCACAAATTCACAACGTATTAATTATGCGAGCCCGAATAATCCAAATCCCGTTTTAGTTTCACCCTCACACAAGGGTCGTGGAAATTATATATTTGAATTAATATATACCTTTATAAAAATTGTTACACATAAAAAACACGGGCATTCTTATGTGTGGTGAAATTGAATAATCTTTATAATTATTTAATTATGAGGCCAATATTGTGGTTTCGAAAAATTTACCGTTGGATTTTTTCTGTGCTATTCATTTTAGATTCTGAACGAAGTGATGAATGTATTGATTTTACAATGATGTGTGTATTTTTTTTTTTGTGTGTGTCTGTGTACAGCATAACTAGTCGAAATAATGCTTCAATTTCAAACTTTGGGGGTGGTTTCCGATGTAAAAGTGAATATCTTTGGTGCATTGTAGAGGTCAAAAGTAAACATTTTCCAACAGTTTTCAAAAAAATCGAGAAAAACAAAAAAAAAATGACAGAAAAACTGGAATTTTTACGCAAAACCAGTTTTCGACCAAATTGATTTTTTTTATATGGTTGTAATTCAAAAACTAATCACTGTAAATACTTTTTTTTTGAACTGTCGGTAAAAAAAATGTTGGACGACCTTAAAAACTTGAAAATTTAATACAAGGTTCCTTATAAGTTGTTCTTATTGTAGCTAAAAAAAATTAAAAATCGTTAGTCACAATTTTTTTTATAAGCGTTTATAGTTCAAATTTTTACGAAATATGTCGAAAACGCGAAAATTTACAAGTAATTTTGAAGTTTAAAAATCATAAAATTTTTTCTGTTTATAACTAAGAATTAAAAATATAACACTAAGTTTTCCTTAAAATAGCTATAGAGAAAACTCGAAGCGGCGTTATAGGAAAAATTTTAAGTGCGTTTGAATTTTAAATTTTTTCGAAATAGCGTAACGATAACGATTTATCCTCAAACGATTTTAAACATTTGTTATTATTCAAAAAGTATAAGTCGTAGATACTTGAAAATTTTACCAGTTAATTTTCAAAAAGTTTTGACTTTTTTGAGTTATTTATAGACCACTGAAATTTTCAATTTTTTTTTGAAGTATCGGTAAAAAAAATGTTGGACGACCTTAAATTCTTGAAAATTTAATACAAAGTTCCTCATAAGTTATTCATATAGTGATTAAAAAATTACAAAAATACATAGTAGGCACGATATATTTTTATTAGCATTTTAAGTTCAAATTTCGATTAAATACATAAAAATTACGGCAATGTTCAAATTATCTTAGATCAAAATTCATAAAAGTTTTTAATTTTATACCTAAGATTTGAAAATTTAATACAAGGCTCATAATAAATTTTTACAATAGTAGTTGAAAAATAAAAGAATTAATATATAATCACATTTTTTTTTACATGAATTCTATAGAAAGTTTAATTTTGACAACATACGTAAAAATCACGAAAATTCGTAAATTATTTTATCCTAGAAATTCATAAAAGTTTTTAATTTTATACCTAAGATTTGAAAATTTAATACAAGGCTCCTAAAATATTTTTACAATAGCAGTTGAAAAATAAAAGAAATGTTAGGTCACATTTTTTTTTTTACAAGCATTTAATTTTAATTTTGACAACATACGTAAACATCACGAAAATTCACAAATTATTATAAGCTAGATATTCATAAAAAATTTTCTTTTGAAATCTAAGATTTGAAAATTTAATACAAGATTCCTTACAAATTTGTCAATCTTTACCACAAAAAAAATGTCAACCGGAAATTCAAATTAAATGTTTATTAGCATTTGAATTTCAAATATTGACAGAAATTCGTCAAAACCATTAATATTTGCAAATTATTTTGTAGTTCAAAAATCATAATAGTGTTTGTAATATCTAAGGTTATAAAATTTAACACCAAGTTTTCCATAATTTTTGCTTCAAATAGCTATAGAGAAAATTTGAAGCGTCATTATAGGAAAAATGTTTTGAGCGTTTGAGTTTTAAATTTTTATGAAATCGCGTAATGATAACGATTTATCCTCAAACGAGTCAAATGAATTTAAATATTATTTGTTATACTTCAAAAATTATAAGTCGTAGATACTTGAAAATTTCACCAGATACTTAAATCGGAAATTGATAAATTGAAAATTTGTTCAATAATTGTACCACAGATTATAACACATATATATTAGACGAGATGATTATATTGTGATTATGAAATGTTTTCATGGATATTAAAGAAGAATTTGTTTGAAAATTTAATACAAAGTTCCTCATAAGTTATTCTTATAGTGATTAAAAAATTATAAGAATACATAGGCACAATTTTTTTTTATAAGCGTTTATAGTTCAAATTTTTACGAAATCTGTTGAAAATGCAAAAATTTGCAAGTAATTTTGAAGCTGAAAAATCATAAAATTTAATGTGTTTATAACTAAGGATTAAGAATACAACACTAAGTTTTCCATAAGTTTTACTTCAAGTAGCCATAGAGAAATCTCGAAGCGTCATTATAGGAAAAATTTGAGGTGCGTTTGAATTTTAAATTTTTACGAAATAGCGTTACGATTACGATTTATCCTGAAACTATTTTAAATATTTGTTATTATTCAAAAAGTATAAGTCGTAGATACGTGAAAATTTTATCAGTTATTTAGATTGGCATTTTAAAAATATTTTGACTGTTTTTGAGATATTAATAGACAACTGAAATTTTCAATTTTTCTGAAAAATTTTTTTGAAGGGTTAGGTTATCCTCTAGGATAGACTGAAAAATCATCTCTGTTCAGAATCGTTTTTCGTATACAATGATACCTATCATTGCACTCAAATCTAATCTACCCTAGTCAGAGGTCCACCCCACCACCTAATGTACAGCAGAGCGACATCCACTTACCCGCTTTATTTTTAATTGTACCAGCACATTATGCTTTCGTATTTTAATTTCTTCAATAGATTCAATAGAAAATTTGCATTATTGTATCATATATATTTGGATTCATATTATAGGCGTAAATGGTTTAATACAAAATAGGTAATCTATATGGCGATAGCCGATTGCCATAGTTGTAGTACACGCAGTCGACTAAAGAATATAAAATTACAATTAGCAAAGCATACGTACCTAAACAAAAAACAAAACTGCATTTCATTCATTTTTTTTTTTTTATACATCCGAATATTTCAGACTGATCTTCAGTACCTGTCAGAAGCGTTTCTACTTTGGCGTTGCAGTGCACTCGTGTCACGGATACAACCAAAGATTCGATATATAGGGTAAGTTTGTTTTCATATTATTTTGGGTGTTAGATTTAATTTTTGAGCTTTAATAAATATTTAATATCATGAAAAATATGTTATACCCAAGTATCGTTGACGCATATTCTATTTATGAACGCAAAACATATAGGATATTCGGACATTTTTCTAGGGATGGGTAAAATTAATGAAAAAAATAAATTAAGATTTTTTTTACATTTTAAAATGGCGCGTTTCAGATAAAGCTTTTGAAAACAAATTAAAAATTTTAGTGGGTGGGAGGAATGTCCCGTTCTGCCCCTCCCCCCTGGCGTCGCTCATGGCACAAAATAAATAAATACGCGAGATCGAATAAAATAAACGACATCATCATTTTTCCGATTGACGGGAGTAGAATTATAATAATAGATTTATAATTATGAACTGTATACATTTATGTTAAGTAGAAATCACATATTTTATTGACCATTAATATTTATATAATAATTAAAATAATACAGTTATGATTAAAAATTAAAATTATAAACATTTTTGGTTACTTATTTTTACATCACATTTAAATACTTAAATGAACAATATTCATAAACATGATACATGAACCTCTTTGGTATGAAAAGTTTGATTATAATATTATATATCTTTGGAATTGTCATATTAACGTAACATAATACAATCTATGGCGATTATCAAAGTCGTCGCAGAAGACGTATTCGATTAAAGATACTAAAATTTCAGTTCGAATACCAGACATAAACAAAAAAACATAATATACTGCATGACGAACGGTTTAATTTTTCAAGAACAACAATATTTTCAGACTTAAGTTTCTAAAGTGTTCCTACGTCGGCGTCGGCGTTGCAGTGCACAATCACACGTTTCGGATTTCAAAAAATTTTGGAAGCGTCGATGTTAAAGTAAGTTTTAAAAAGATATTATTTTGGTGCTTAAATTTACGTTTTATGATTAAAATAAATATTTATTTGCATGAAAAATATGCTTCCCGATGATTGTTGAAGAAATAAATTTTTTATATCACGAAAAATATGCTGCCCAAGTCAAGTATCGTTGAGACGTTGACGCATATTCATAAAAAAAATAAAATATCATATTCAGAAATAGAATTTGATAACGATGCAGTGTTTCAAAGACGAAGTTTTATAGCAGATATTGATTCGGATATGAGGTACGTATTTTTCTATTTTTCAGTAGGTTTCTTTTTAATATTCTGTATTATTAATCAGTGAACACATTTCTTGTAATTTTTCTGTTAATTGTATTGTAATTACTGGCATACACTATTTCGGTTATCGATTAAGTCACGATAAAAAATAGAAAATTGGTCAGGTACCTATATAAGATTAATAGATTTCCTCAATGATGTTTAAATATTTTCACCCATTATCAGGTACGATGACCTGTTAGGTTAGGAGTGGTAAGAAAGGGGGTGGGTTGGTAGAGAGGAATAGGGAAAGAGAGGGGGGCAGATAGTGAGTAGGAGGTAAGGTAAGAAGGGGAGTGGGTAGGTGATGTAGGGAAGGGAGATAGAGGCAGAAGAGAGTGAGATGGGGGTAAAGTAAGGACTGGAGAGGGTAAATGAAAGGGGGTAAGGTAGGGAGAGGAGAGGGAGTTGGATAGATTTGGGTGGGAGATGTAGTGGGAGAGAGAGGGGTAGAAAAAGAGAAATAGAGAGAGAGTGAAAGAGAGTGAGTGACAGGGGTAAAGTTAGGGAGAGGTGTGGTGGTGCGTGAGAACGAGTGTGAGGAATAGGGAGAGAGCGAGAGAGTGAGAAGGTTTAGAAGGTTAGTTAGGTTAGGTGGCAGAAGGGGGAATAGTTAGGTAGAATAGTTGTGTTGACAATGCCGAATACGTAGGAAAGGATCTTGAATTGCAAAGGTTACTCGACCTTTTGGCTGAAACTACCAAGTTAATAGGTTTACAGCCTTCGACTTATTGGATAGAATAAAAAGAGTAGGTTGGTTACGCCGGTTAAGAAGATGTCAGTGCATTTCTTTTTTTTCTCACTGACCCATTCACAAAATAACAAATTTTATGTTCATTATAATCATAATAATTTCTAAAATTGGAGTGAAGAGAATATTTGGATTATTATCTAGATTCTAGGGCTTATCATAAGCTTTTTAGTATATTTTGATTTATAAGCGAGTTACTATTTTACTAAGTAATAGAATTGAGCCTAATATGAGATGTTCTAGATAATAATCATACCTTTAAATTTTTAAAAGAAGCCATCTCACTCTAATTTTAGGAATTATTTTGATTATATTGAACATAGAATTTGTTATGTTGTGCGTGAGTCAGAAAGATAAAACAGAATGCACTGACATCTTCTCAAGTGCTATCAATATGACCAGGCTATTGATTGTTGACTGTATTATTAGAATTTTGTACAAGAAAGTTTTCTAAGTATCCAAGTACAGCCGTGTATTCAAATTTAAGAACCTAATATAACATGAAAATGTAGCCCATGATGGCGCTGCTCCTACACTCCACATATATAATGTCGCCATCATGCCAAATGTAACCATGTGTAGTGTGTACTTTAGTAGTTTTGAGATATGTTCATAATTGATTTATAAGTCCAAAACTTAACGAATATTTAAAATGCATGTATAACTATTATAACATAATTCTACAAAAGTCAATCTTCATAAACTTATTTAAACTAAAAAATCTTAATTTACTAATTTAAATTAATAATAAAAGTTGACCCCTTGACAGTGTTAAAACACTTATAAAAAAGACCAACTAAAAGTATTATTTTGGTTATTTAATATTTTGTTAGTATAATATCAGATAAATCAAACAAATATTTTATTCACATCTTAAAGCTAACAAATGTTATATATATTTACAACGTTACTAAACATACTATAGCTTTATTTATCTTAACAAAAAAAAATGAAATTTTTAAAAAATAACATAAAATTATTATAACACTTAAAAAAAAAAAATCAAACAACTTTAAATCATAGAAGTGATTTGCTATGGTGTAATATTATTGTGGTAGATTAGTCAATATTTAATTATATCCGGGTAACCGTATGAGAAATAATAGCATTATAGTTCTACATAAAGTGATAAACTCAGCAATTGGACAATAAAGTTTTTATATAAGGCCGTGATGGCGATTTATTAAATTCACTAAAAATAAAATAAGTTATGGCATAAATGATATCATTTGTATACTTTTCTTAAAATACTTTACGTCTTCATAAGACTGGATATCAACTGTAATTAAAATAATAAAATAGTATTTGGATATTATAACTCAAAGATCTGACTTTTTATATGTTACTCCGTGTCATATACCCTTAAAAAAGCGAATCTCAGACCATTTATACTTTTTTTTATTGCCATACCTAATTGACTTATGAAAATAGAAGGACGATAATATTTAAATACAATAACAGAATTAAAAAAGATTGTGGACAGTTTTTTTTTAAAATGATATGAAGTTGTAATATAAATATATTCATCATTTAATATTTTAAGTAACATACGTATTGTAATTATAATCTTTTTTATCTTACATAAGAAAATTATGTTATTAATTTTTGATGGTTTCTATATGATGTATAAAGTATATTTGCGTTCTGGTAGGCACGATGGTTGGCCACGTTGGTGACTTGTTCTGAGGTTACGTATCGACCGACGTCACTAGCTCCCGGATGGGTGACCTCCTGGCTTCTTAGTGACGAATCCTGGTCCTATTTACATGAGCTTCAAACCGAACAGTAAAAAACATAGCCATGCAGTTTATGCCTTAAAAAAAGGAATTAACCTCTGGCCTGCTATATGCACACAACACTAGATACTATGTACCTGCAATCCCAAAAATAATATAATCAAACCTAATAATTGGGTACACAAAAAGTGCATATTGGGGCTTAGTGTGGCGCGGTGATTGGCTGTAATGTTAAAAGTGTGTCAAGCATCGTCTGGCGTCACTAGTCTCCCGGATGGGTGACCACCTGGGTTTTTAATGACGAATCTTTGCCCCATATGCTCATACGTATTTCTAAACCAACCTGTGACCTACGGAATGCTAATAGGTAGCCATAGTTACCGAAATTATTTTAGAAAATAAAAATGTATTATTTAATAATACAAATGATACGAATACAATATTTTACATTGCTTAAATCTATAAGCTATAAAGTACTTTAATTCATGCTAAAACATTTCAAGAATATTAATTAGCAAATCGTATGTCATTTAATATATTATAAATGATTGAAATTTTTTCTGGACACATTATCTGTCTTTATGAATTTATTGTTATTAAAAAAAGATTGTAATAATTAATTATTTCTGGTGTTGAGGGTCGTTTTTATAGACAAAATGGAAACATAAAACAAAATTATCATGATGCCACATGGTGATGATTGGCCGGTGCACATATATTGATAATAAACAGATTCCTTAGGTCAACTAAACCCTATACGACTTGTAAGTTAGATACAATACTGGAGGATAAATCATTAACAATTGTTTGTCGTCACATTTAAAATGTATATATAAATGTATGACAAAATGTAATATGTCATACATAATATATGACTATACTCGTATGTATGAATATGGCGACGAAGTCCTAAAAATCTAAAAGGGTGAAAAATATTACAAGAGGTCCAATGTCTTAATATCGGCAAAAATAGAGTACCATGTAGAGGAAAGTGGACAATATACCGTCCTATCCTAAATTTTAAAAATAAAACATTGGAAAAGGGTTCGGTGCCATTGATGGATGATTTAAGTTCTAAGAGGTTAACAATCAATAGATCAACTTGATATGCAAACACTTATGTCGGAAACCAACTAAGAATCTTTTTATTCAAAGTGTCCAAGGTAATCTCTGTTGGTCACGCGATACCTAAGTACTATTTATCGTTGTACCACCACTCAAATTGATACTTATTAAACTCAGTGCCGTATCCAGGATGCTACGGCACTGCCTTCCCCGTGTGACTAGCAGATGGTTACATAAGTCATAGGAAGGTATTTGTAAACCTATGGTGAGTTGAAGCTATGTGATGATAGATGACTATCATCACTGTCGTTACCTTTGCAATGATCTTTTCCTACTAACTATCAAGGTATTCGACATTGTAAACATAACAACGGGAGAAAATATATAAATATTGTTGAGGAAATGTTTTATAGGTACCTGACTAATATTACCATAATAGTTAACACGGTTTTAAAGCCGAATTAGCGTAATAACAGTATTACAATCGGTTTAAGATTTTGAATATTACACACTGCACTTTGTACTATTCATATTCTTAATCGATCATTTTTTTTTTTATTTTTTTTTTTTAACTTCTTGAAATGCGTTTGCCCGCGGGCGCCAGGTCACCCCTCCGCAATTTTATTTCATTATTTTCTCTAAGTTCAATAAATTAAAAATTTTTTATTGCTTCTTGAAATGTGTTTGCCTGCGGGCGCCAGGTCACCCCTCCACATTTTTTTTTTCATTATTTTCTCTAAGTTCAATAAATTAAAATTTTTTTTTGTTTCTTGAAATGCGTTTGCCCGCGGGCGGCAGGTCACCCCTCCGCAATTTTTTTTCATTATTTTCTCTAAGTTCAAAAAATTAAAATTTTTTATTGCTTCTTGAAATGCGTTTGCCTGCGGGCGCCAGGTCACCCCTCCACATTTTTTTTATTCATTATTTTCTCTAAGTTCAATAAATTAAAATTTTTTTTTGTTTCTTCAAATGCGTTTGCCTGCGGGCGCCAGGTCATCCCTCCACATTTTTTTTATTCATTATTTTCTCTAAGTTCAATAAATTAAAATTTTTTTTTGTTTCATGATATGCGTTTGCCTGCTGGCTCACGTGTTCCCCTTCACATTTTTTTTCAAATCATTTCAACAAAGTAAATTTTTCATTTCATAATTTCATCATTGTTAACCTGGTGCCCTCTAAACGATCATTCTCGAATAAGCTTATAATTATCAATTTTAATTTTTGTTTAAAAATTTTAACATTACACAATGCAGTTTCTACTATTGTTATTCTTAATTGATCATTTATTTTTAAATTTTTTTTTCGTTTCTTGAAATGCGTTTGCCTCCGGGCGCCAGGTCACCCCTCCGCAATTTTTTTTTGTAAGTACTTCTCGCATTTTTTTTTTCATTACTTCTACAAGTTCAATAAATTAAAATTTTTTTTTGTTTCTTGTAATGCGTTTGCCCGCGGGCGCCAGGTCACCCCTCCGCAATTTTTTTTTCTAAGTTCTTCTCGCATTTATTTTTCATTAGTTCTCTAAGCTCATTAATTTAAAAATTATTTTGCTTCTTGAAATACGTTTGCCCGCGGGCGCCAATACCCTCTTTCTCAATTTTTTTTTTAAATTTAATTCTACATCATTTTTGTGTACACAATTTTTAAACCTTGAGTAACTACATAATGACCTCTAAATAATCATTCTCACTATGACCTGGAGACTACACACTGCAGTCTTCAATATATGTATTCCTATACCTTGCCAGTGCCCTTGCCCCTGCCCCTGCCCTTGCCCATGCCCTCGCGCCCTTCCTTGCCCTTGCCCTTGCCCTTGCCCTTGCCCTTGCCCTTGCCCTTGCCCTTGCCCTTGCCCTTGCCCTTGCCCTTGCCCTTGCCCTTGCCCTTGCCCTTGCCCTTGTCCTTGCCCTTGCCCTTGCCCTTGCGTAGGTATTTTTATTGCTTCTTGAAATGCGTTTGCCTGCGGGCGCCATTCCCCCCTTCCAAATTTTTTTCTCATTCTTTGATATAGTTAATTTTTGTGTACAATTTTTTTCATTATTTTCTCTAAGTTCAATAAATTAAAATTTTTTTTCTTGAAATGCGTTTGCCCGCGGGTGCCAGTCTTCAGTGTGTATTCTTACATCATAATTATTCAAATTCTTTATTTTTGGCTTCTTGAAAATGATTTCCCTAACCCTTCTTCCCATTTTTATTTTCATCATTTAATATATTTTTTTTTGTGTACACATTCTTTAAACATAAATAACCATTTGCCTAAAAAAACTTTTTTTTTGCTTCTTAATATACATTTGCTTGTTTGTTGCCAATCCTTCCTTCCAAATTTTTTTTTCATTATATAATATAGTTTATTGTTGTGTAAACAATTTTTAAACAATTATAACTATTTAACTGAAAAGACAATTGTATCACGTACATATTGCAATCTTCAGTATGAATTCTAATATTCTAATATGTCAAATTTTGTTTTTGCTGCTTGAAAAACATTTGCCTATGGGCAACCTAACCTAACCTTGATAGGAGATGTTTTCAATGGCTATAATTTTCCTTCTGGACAGACTACTCATGACAATTTTTCATTGCTTCTTGAAATGCGTTTGCCTGCGGGCGCCAGGTCACCCCTCCACATTTTTTTTTTCATTTTTTTCTCTAGGTTCAATAAATTAAAATTTTTTTTTGTTTCTTGGTATGCGTTTGCCTGCGGTCTCACGTGTTCCCCTTCACATTTGTTTTCAAATCATTTCAACAGGAGGCAAACGAAATTCAAGAAACGAAAAAAAAATTTAAAAATAAATGATCAATTAAGAATAACAATAGTAGAAACTGCATTGTGTAATGTTAAAATTTTTAAACAAAAATTACAATTGATAATTATAAGCTTATTCGAGAATGATCGTTGAGAGAGCACCAGGTTAACAATGATGAAATTATAAAATGAAAAATTTACTTTGTTGAAATGATTTGAAAAAAAATGTGAAGGGGAACACGTGAGCCAGCAGGCAAACGCATATCATGAAACAAAAAAAAATTTTAATTTATTGCACTTAGAGAAAATAATGAAAAAAAAATGTGGAGGGGTGACCTGGCGCCCGCAGGCAAACGCATTTCAAGAAGCAATAAAAAATTTTTAATTTATTGAACTTAGAGAAAATAATGAAATAAAATTGCGGAGGGGTGACCTGGCGCCCGTAGGCAAACGCATTTCAAGAAGCAAAAAAAAAAATTTTAATTTATTGAACTTAGAGAAAATAATGAAAAAAATTGTACACAAAAATTAACTATATCAAATAATGAGAAAAAAATTTGGAAGGGGGGAATGGCGCCCGCAGGCAAACGCATTTCAAGAAGCAATAAAAAATACCTACGCAAGGGCAAGGGCAAGGGCAAGGGCAAGGGCAGGGGAAGGGGAAGGGGCAGGGGAAGGGGCAGGGGAAGGGGCAGGGGAAGGGGCAGGGGAAGGGGCAGGGGCAGGGGCAGGGGTAAGGGCATGGGCAGGGGCAAGGGCAAGGGCAGGGGCAGGCGCAAGGGCAAGGGCAGGGGCAGGGGCAAGGGCACTGGCAAGGTATAGGAATACATATTGAAGACGGCAGAGTGTAGTCTCCAGGTCATAGTGAGAATGATTATTTAGAGGTCATTATGTAGTTACTCAAGGTTTAAAAATTGTGTACACAAAAATGATGTAGAATTAAATTTTAAAAAAAAATTGAGAAGGAGGGTATTGGCGCCCGCGGGCAAACGTATTTCAAGAAGCAAAATAATTTTTAAATTAATGAGCTTAGAGAACTAATCAAAAATAAATGCGAGAAGAACTTAGAAAAAAAAATTGCGGAGGGGTGACCTGGCGCCCGCGGGCAAACGCATTACAAGAAACAAAAAAAAATTTTAATTTATTGAACTTGTAGAAGTAATGAAAAAAAAATGCGAGAAGTACTTACAAAAAAAAATTGCGGAGGGGTGACCTGGCGCCCGGAGGCAAACGTATTTCAAGAAACGAAAAAAAAATTTAAAAATAAATGATCAATTAAGAATAACAATAGTAGAAACTGCATTGTGTAATGTTAAAATTTTTAAACAAAAATTACGATTGATAATTATAAGCTTATTCGAGAATGATCGTTTGGAGGGCACCAGGTTAACAATGATGAAATTATGAAATGAAAAATTTACTTTGTTGAAATGATTTGAAAAAAAATGTGAAGGGGAACACGTGAGCCAGCAGGCAAACGCATATCATGAAACAAAAAAAAATTTTAATTTATTGAACTTAGAGAAAATAATGAATAAAAAAAATGTGGAGGGATGACCTGGCGCCCGCAGGCAAACGCATTTGAAGAAACAAAAAAAAATTTTAATTTATTGAACTTAGAGAAAATAATGAATAAAAAAAATGTGGAGGGGTGACCTGGCGCCCGCAGGCAAACGCATTTCAAGAAGCAATAAAAAATTTTAATTTTTTGAACTTAGAGAAAATAATGAAAAAAAATTGCGGAGGGGTGACCTGGCGCCCGCGGGCAAACGCATTTCAAGAAGTTAAAAAAAAAAAATAAAAAAAAAAATGATCGATTAAGAATATGAATAGTACAAAGTGCAGTGTGTAATATTCAAAATCTTAAACCGATTGTAATACTGTTATTACGCTAATTCGGCTTTAAAACCGTGTTAACTATTATGGTAATATTAGTCAGGTACCTATAAAACATTTCCTCAACAATATTTATATATTTTCTCCCGTTGTTATGTTTACAATGTCGAATACCTTGATAGTTAGTAGGAAAAGATCATTGCAAAGGTAACGACAGTGATGATAGTCATCTATCATCACATAGCTTCAACTCACCATAGGTTTACAAATACCTTCCTATGACTTATGTAACCATCTGCTAGTCACACGGGGAAGGCAGTGCCGTAGCATCCTGGATACGGCACTGAGTTTAATAAGTATCAATTTGAGTGGTGGTACAACGATAAATAGTACTTAGGTATCGCGTGACCAACAGAGATTACCTTGGACACTTTGAATAAAAAGATTCTTAGTTGGTTTCCGACATAAGTGTTTGCATATCAAGTTGATCTATTGATTGTTAACCTCTTAGAACTTAAATCATCCATCAATGGCACCGAACCCTTTTCCAATGTTTTATTTTTAAAATTTAGGATAGGACGGTATATTGTCCACTTTCCTCTACATGGTACTCTATTTTTGCCGATATTAAGACATTGGACCTCTTGTAATATTTTTCACCCTTTTAGATTTTTAGGACTTCGTCGCCATATTCATACATACGAGTATAGTCATATATTATGTATGACATATTACATTTTGTCATACATTTATATATACATTTTAAATGTGACGACAAACAATTGTTAATGATTTATCCTCCAGTATTGTATCTAACTTACAAGTCGTATAGGGTTTAGTTGACCTAAGGAATCTGTTTATTATCAATATATGTGCACCGGCCAATCATCACCATGTGGCATCATGATAATTTTGTTTTATGTTTCCATTTTGTCTATAAAAACGACCCTCAACACCAGAAATAATTAATTATTACAATCTTTTTTTAATAACAATAAATTCATAAAGACAGATAATGTGTCCAGAAAAAATTTCAATCATTTATAATATATTAAATGACATACGATTTGCTAATTAATATTCTTGAAATGTTTTAGCATGAATTAAAGTACTTTATAGCTTATAGATTTAAGCAATGTAAAATATTGTATTCGTATCATTTGTATTATTAAATAATACATTTTTATTTTCTAAAATAATTTCGGTAACTATGGCTACCTATTAGCATTCCGTAGGTCACAGGTTGGTTTAGAAATACGTATGAGCATATGGGGCAAAGATTCGTCATTAAAAACCCAGGTGGTCACCCATCCGGGAGACTAGTGACGCCAGACGATGCTTGACACACTTTTAACATTACAGCCAATCACCGCGCCACACTAAGCCCCAATATGCACTTTTTGTGTACCCAATTATTAGGTTTGATTATATTATTTTTGGGATTGCAGGTACATAGTATCTAGTGTTGTGTGCATATAGCAGGCCAGAGGTTAATTCCTTTTTTTAAGGCATAAACTGCATGGCTATGTTTTTTACTGTTCGGTTTGAAGCTCATGTAAATAGGACCAGGATTCGTCACTAAGAAGCCAGGAGGTCACCCATCCGGGAGCTAGTGACGTCGGTCGATACGTAACCTCAGAACAAGTCACCAACGTGGCCAACCATCGTGCCTACCAGAACGCAAATATACTTTATACATCATATAGAAACCATCAAAAATTAATAACATAATTTTCTTATGTAAGATAAAAAAGATTATAATTACAATACGTATGTTACTTAAAATATTAAATGATGAATATATTTATATTACAACTTCATATCATTTTAAAAAAAAACTGTCCACAATCTTTTTTAATTCTGTTATTGTATTTAAATATTATCGTCCTTCTATTTTCATAAGTCAATTAGGTATGGCAATAAAAAAAAGTATAAATGGTCTGAGATTCGCTTTTTTAAGGGTATATGACACGGAGTAACATATAAAAAGTCAGATCTTTGAGTTATAATATCCAAATACTATTTTATTATTTTAATTACAGTTGATATCCAGTCTTATGAAGACGTAAAGTATTTTAAGAAAAGTATACAAATGATATCATTTATGCCATAACTTATTTTATTTTTAGTGAATTTAATAAATCGCCATCACGGCCTTATATAAAAACTTTATTGTCCAATTGCTGAGTTTATCACTTTATGTAGAACTATAATGCTATTATTTCTCATACGGTTACCCGGATATAATTAAATATTGACTAATCTACCACAATAATATTACACCATAGCAAATCACTTCTATGATTTAAAGTTGTTTGATTTTTTTTTTTTAAGTGTTATAATAATTTTATGTTATTTTTTAAAAATTTCATTTTTTTTTGTTAAGATAAATAAAGCTATAGTATGTTTAGTAACGTTGTAAATATATATAACATTTGTTAGCTTTAAGATGTGAATAAAATATTTGTTTGATTTATCTGATATTATACTAACAAAATATTAAATAACCAAAATAATACTTTTAGTTGGTCTTTTTTATAAGTGTTTTAACACTGTCAAGGGGTCAACTTTTATTATTAATTTAAATTAGTAAATTAAGATTTTTTAGTTTAAATAAGTTTATGAAGATTGACTTTTGTAGAATTATGTTATAATAGTTATACATGCATTTTAAATATTCGTTAAGTTTTGGACTTATAAATCAATTATGAACATATCTCAAAACTACTAAAGTACACACTACACATGGTTACATTTGGCATGATGGCGACATTATATATGTGGAGTGTAGGAGCAGCGCCATCATGGGCTACATTTTCATGTTATATTAGGTTCTTAAATTTGAATACACGGCTGTACTTGGATACTTAGAAAACTTTCTTGTACAAAATTCTAATAATACAGTCAACAATCAATAGCCTGGTCATATTGATAGCACTTGAGAAGATGTCAGTGCATTCTGTTTTATCTTTCTGACTCACGCACAACATAACAAATTCTATGTTCAATATAATCAAAATAATTCCTAAAATTAGAGTGAGATGGCTTCTTTTAAAAATTTAAAGGTATGATTATTATCTAGAACATCTCATATTAGGCTCAATTCTATTACTTAGTAAAATAGTAACTCGCTTATAAATCAAAATATACTAAAAAGCTTATGATAAGCCCTAGAATCTAGATAATAATCCAAATATTCTCTTCACTCCAATTTTAGAAATTATTATGATTATAATGAACATAAAATTTGTTATTTTGTGAATGGGTCAGTGAGAAAAAAAAGAAATGCACTGACATCTTCTTAACCGGCGTAACCAACCTACTCTTTTTATTCTATCCAATAAGTCGAAGGCTGTAAACCTATTAACTTGGTAGTTTCAGCCAAAAGGTCGAGTAACCTTTGCAATTCAAGATCCTTTCCTACGTATTCGGCATTGTCAACACAACTATTCTACCTAACTATTCCCCCTTCTGCCACCTAACCTAACTAACCTTCTAAACCTTCTCACTCTCTCGCTCTCTCCCTATTCCTCACACTCGTTCTCACGCACCACCACACCTCTCCCTAACTTTACCCCTGTCACTCACTCTCTTTCACTCTCTCTCTATTTCTCTTTTTCTACCCCTCTCTCTCCCACTACATCTCCCACCCAAATCTATCCAACTCCCTCTCCTCTCCCTACCTTACCCCCTTTCATTTACCCTCTCCAGTCCTTACTTTACCCCCATCTCACTCTCTTCTGCCTCTATCTCCCTTCCCTACATCACCTACCCACTCCCCTTCTTACCTTACCTCCTACTCACTATCTGCCCCCCTCTCTTTCCCTATTCCTCTCTACCAACCCACCCCCTTTCTTACCACTCCTAACCTAACAGGTCATCGTACCTGATAATGGGTGAAAATATTTAAACATCATTGAGGAAATCTATTAATCTTATATAGGTACCTGACCAATTTTCTATTTTTTATCGTGACTTAATCGATAACCGAAATAGTGTATGCCAGTAATTACAATACAATTAACAGAAAAATTACAAGAAATGTGTTCACTGATTAATAATACAGAATATTAAAAAGAAACCTACTGAAAAATAGAAAAATACGTACCTCATATCCGAATCAATATCTGCTATAAAACTTCGTCTTTGAAACACTGCATCGTTATCAAATTCTATTTCTGAATATGATATTTTATTTTTTTTATGAATATGCGTCAACGTCTCAACGATACTTGACTTGGGCAGCATATTTTTCGTGATATAAAAAATTTATTTCTTCAACAATCATCGGGAAGCATATTTTTCATGCAAATAAATATTTATTTTAATCATAAAACGTAAATTTAAGCACCAAAATAATATCTTTTTAAAACTTACTTTAACATCGACGCTTCCAAAATTTTTTGAAATCCGAAACGTGTGATTGTGCACTGCAACGCCGACGCCGACGTAGGAACACTTTAGAAACTTAAGTCTGAAAATATTGTTGTTCTTGAAAAATTAAACCGTTCGTCATGCAGTATATTATGTTTTTTTGTTTATGTCTGGTATTCGAACTGAAATTTTAGTATCTTTAATCGAATACGTCTTCTGCGACGACTTTGATAATCGCCATAGATTGTATTATGTTACGTTAATATGACAATTCCAAAGATATATAATATTATAATCAAACTTTTCATACCAAAGAGGTTCATGTATCATGTTTATGAATATTGTTCATTTAAGTATTTAAATGTGATGTAAAAATAAGTAACCAAAAATGTTTATAATTTTAATTTTTAATCATAACTGTATTATTTTAATTATTATATAAATATTAATGGTCAATAAAATATGTGATTTCTACTTAACATAAATGTATACAGTTCATAATTATAAATCTATTATTATAATTCTACTCCCGTCAATCGGAAAAATGATGATGTCGTTTATTTTATTCGATCTCGCGTATTTATTTATTTTGTGCCATGAGCGACGCCAGGGGGGAGGGGCAGAACGGGACATTCCTCCCACCCACTAAAATTTTTAATTTGTTTTCAAAAGCTTTATCTGAAACGCGCCATTTTAAAATGTAAAAAAAATCTTAATTTATTTTTTTCATTAATTTTACCCATCCCTAGAAAAATGTCCGAATATCCTATATGTTTTGCGTTCATAAATAGAATATGCGTCAACGATACTTGGGTATAACATATTTTTCATGATATTAAATATTTATTAAAGCTCAAAAATTAAATCTAACACCCAAAATAATATGAAAACAAACTTACCCTATATATCGAATCTTTGGTTGTATCCGTGACACGAGTGCACTGCAACGCCAAAGTAGAAACGCTTCTGACAGGTACTGAAGATCAGTCTGAAATATTCGGATGTATAAAAAAAAAAAAATGAATGAAATGCAGTTTTGTTTTTTGTTTAGGTACGTATGCTTTGCTAATTGTAATTTTATATTCTTTAGTCGACTGCGTGTACTACAACTATGGCAATCGGCTATCGCCATATAGATTACCTATTTTGTATTAAACCATTTACGCGTATAATATGAATCCAAATATATATGATACAATAATGCAAATTTTCTATTGAATCTATTGAAGAAATTAAAATACGAAAGCATAATGTGCTGGTACAATTAAAAATAAAGCGGGTAAGTGGATGTCGCTCTGCTGTACATTAGGTGGTGGGGTGGACCTCTGACTAGGGTAGATTAGATTTGAGTGCAATGATAGGTATCATTGTATACGAAAAACGATTCTGAACAGAGATGATTTTTCAGTCTATCCTAGAGGATAACCTAACCCTTCAAAAAAATTTTTCAGAAAAATTGAAAATTTCAGTTGTCTATTAATATCTCAAAAACAGTCAAAATATTTTTAAAATGCCAATCTAAATAACTGATAAAATTTTCACGTATCTACGACTTATACTTTTTGAATAATAACAAATATTTAAAATAGTTTCAGGATAAATCGTTATCGTAACGCTATTTCGTAAAAATTTAAAATTCAAACGCACCTCAAATTTTTCCTATAATGACGCTTCGAGATTTCTCTATGGCTACTTGAAGTAAAACTTATGGAAAACTTAGTGTTGTATTCTTAATCCTTAGTTATAAACACATTAAATTTTATGATTTTTCAGCTTCAAAATTACTTGCAAATTTTCGCATTTTCGACAGATTTCGTAAAAATTTGAACTATAAACGCTTATAAAAAAAAAATTGTGCCTATGTATTCTTATAATTTTTTAATCACTATAAGAATAACTTATGAGGAACTTTGTATTAAATTTTCAAACAAATTCTTCTCTAATATCCATGAAAACATTTCGTAATCACAATATAATCATCTCGTCTAATATATATGTGTTATAATCTGTGGTACAATTATTGAACAAATTTTCAATTTATCAATTCCCGATCTAAATATCTGGAGAAATTTTCAAGTATCTACGACTTATAATTTTTGAAGTATAACAAATAATATTTAAATTCATTTGACTCGTTTAAAGAAAAATCGTTATCATTACGCGATTTCATAAAAATTTAAAACTCAAACGCTCAAAACATTTTTCCTATAATGACGCTTCAAATTTTCTCTATAGCTATTTGAAGTAAAAATTATGGAAAACTTGGTGTTAAATTTTATAACCTTAGATATTACAAACACTATTATGAATTTTGAACTACTAAATAATTGGCAAATATTCATGGTTTTGACGAATTTCTGTCAATATTTGAAATTCAAATGCTAATAAAAATTTAATTTGAATTTCCGGTTGACATTTTTTTTGTGATAAAGATTGACAAATTTGTAAGGAATCTTGTATTAAATTTTCAAATCTTAGATTTCAAAAAAAAATTTTTTATGAATATCTAGCTTATAATAATTTGTGAATTTTCGTGATGTTTACGTATGTTGTCAAAATTAAAATTAAATGCTTGTAAAAAAAAAAATGTGATTATATATTTCTTTTATTTTTCAACTACTATTGTAAAAATATTTTAGGAGCCTTGTATTAAATTTTCAAATCTTAGGTATAAAAGGAACATTTTTTATGAATTTCTAGGATAAAATAATTTACGAATTTTCGTGATTTTTACGTATGTTGTCAAAATTAAACTTTGAATTCATGTAAAAAAAATGTGATTATATATTTCTTTTATTTTTCAACTACTATTGTAAAAATATATTATGAGCCTTGTATTAAATTTTCAAATCTTAGGTATAAAAATAAAAACTTTTATGAATTTCGATCTAAGATAATTTGAACATTGCCGTAATTTTTATGTATTTAGTCAAAATTTGAACTTCAAATGCTAATAAAAAAATATCGTGCCTACTAAGTATTTTTTTAATTTTTTAATCACTATATGAATAACTTATGAGGAACTTTGTATTAAATTTTCAAGAATTTTGATAGGGCCAAAAAAATTTTATCAACACTTCAAAAAAAAATTTTCAGAAAAATTGAAAATTTCAGTTGTCTATAAATACTTCAAAAAAATTCAAAATATTTTGAAAATTAAATAATGTAAAGAAAATGCCAATCTAAATAACTGGTAAAATTTTCAAGTATCTACGACTTATACTTTTTGAATAATAACAAATGTTTAAAATCGTTTGAGGATATATCGTTATCGTTACGCTATTTCGAAAAAATTTAAAATTCAAACGCACTTAAAATTTTTCTCATAACGACGCTTCGAGTTTTCTCTATAGCTATTTTAAGGAAAACTTAGTGTTATATTTTTAATTCTTAGTTATAAACAGAAAAAATTTTATGATTTTTAAACTTCAAAATTACTTGCAAATTTTCGCGTTTTCGAAATGTTTCGTAAAAATTTGAACTATAAACGCTTATAAAAAAAAAATTGTGACTAACGATTTTTAATTTTTTTTTAGCTACAATAAGAACAACTTATAAGGAACTTTGAATTAAATTTTCAAGCTTTTAAGGTCGTCCAAAATTTTTTTTTTACCGACACATCAATAAAAAATCGAAAATTTCAGTGGTCTATAAATAACTCAAAAAGTCAAAACTTTTTGAAAATTAAACTGTATATATATATATATATAACACTAACATAAACATTTAGTGAAAAGTTCAAGTATTTACAGTGATTAGTTTTTGAATTACAACCATATAAAAAAAATCAATTTGGTCGAAAACTGGTTTTGCGTAAAAATTCCAGTTTTTCTGTCATTTTTTTTTTGTTTTTCTCGATTTTTTTGAAAACTGTTGGAAAATGTTTACTTTTGACCTCTACAATGCACCAAAGATATTCACTTTTACATCGGAAACCACCCCCAAAGTTTGAAATTGAAGCATTATTTCGACTAGTTATGCTGTACACAGACACACACAAAAAAAAAAATACACACATCATTGTAAAATCAATACATTCATCACTTCGTTCAGAATCTAAAATGAATAGCACAGAAAAAATCCAACGGTAAATTTTTCGAAACCACAATATTGGCCTCATAATTAAATAATTATAAAGATTATTCAATTTCACCACACATAAGAATGCCCGTGTTTTTTATGTGTAACAATTTTTATAAAGGTATATATTAATTCAAATATATAATTTCCACGACCCTTGTGTGAGGGTGAAACTAAAACGGGATTTGGATTATTCGGGCTCGCATAATTAATACGTTGTGAATTTGTGAATAAAAATTTATGAATTTTTGTAACGCAGTTAGAAGATTATCCTTGATAAAAAATTGGTGGTACCGAATAAATACTTATTTTTATATCTACTAAAAAGTAAACGCAAAGTTTAAGCTCCAAGATAATTTGAAAATAAACTTACGTGGAAAATAAACTCATTCGGTTAAAGCTAGCTGCCCTGTAGTACAGACGTGCAGTACACCACCGTCAAATAAATAGCTATCTTCATTCGTCTTCATCTCGCTTTATAACGAAACTAGAAAATATAAAATTATTTTATAAAACGAATTATGCAATTATTTTTTTTATACTTAAGTAATAATTCGGCTATGGGTGGCTTTTTTTCTTGGTCAATGAAATTATTAGAACCGTTAATTTTCTCCAACGAATTTCAACGATTGGTATTTACCATAGATGATGGATATAAATACAATATTAAAAATCCATAGATCTAATGCTCTGTATACAATCATATTTTTTTATATTTATAGATTCGCTGTGTTATAGAGCATATATATATAGGTATGGTTAAAAGTGTTATCCTTGCCAATCAGTCTATAATATTTTATCAATATAATTATTTACATTATTATATACACCTTAAATTATATACGTGTTTATGATCCCAATATATACTCTATAACGCTATATTTTTCAATGCTAATTATATCAGTATAATGTGTTATCAAATTAAGTCAGTTGATTTTACAATGTATAGTATTAATAAAAAAAAAAGCAGGTAAGTGGGTACCGCTCTGCTGTACATTAGGAGGTGCGTGGACCTCTGACTAGGGTAGGTTAAATTTGAATGCAATGATAGGTATCATTGTATACGAAAAACTATTCTGAACGGTCCATAAACAAATATTTTATTTTTTAATTAGGACGCATTTTGCATGGTTAATCAATTTTTCCAAAAACGTTGCATGTAGTTATAATAATTCATAATACCTTATATTATCACCTGGTTTGAGGATAAATCGTTATCGTTACGCTATTTCATAAACATTTAAAACTCAAACGCTCAAAACATTTTTCCTATAATGACGCTTCAAATTTTCTCTATAGCTATTTGAAGCAAAACTTATGGAAAACTTAATGTTGAATTTTATAACCTTAGATATAAATACAAACAATTTTATGAATTTTGAACTACAAACTAATTTGCAAATATTCTTGGTATTGACGAATTTTAGTCAATATTTGAACTTCAAATGCTAATTAAAAAAAATTGTGCCTATGTATTCTTATAATTTTTTAATCACTATAAGAATAACTTTTGAGGAACTTTGTCTTAAATTTTCAAGTATTTTGATTGGACCAAAAAAATTTTATCAACACTTCAAAAAAAATTTTCAGAAAAATTGAAAATTTCCGTTATCTATAAATATCACAAAAAAAGTCAAAATATTTTGAAAATTAAATCATTTAAAGAAAATGCCAATCTAAATAACTGGTAAAATTTTCACGTATCTACTTTTTGAATAATAACAAATTTTTAAAATCGTTTGAGGATAAATCGTTATCGTTACGCTATTTCGAAAAAATTTAAAATTCAAATGCACTTAAAATTTTTCCTATAACGACGCTTCGAGTTTTCTCTATAGCTATTTTAAGGAAAACTTATGGAAAACTTAGTGTTATATTTTTAATTATTAGTTACAAACAGAAAAAATTTTATGATTTTTAAACTTCAAAATTACTTGCAAATTTTCGCGTTTTCGACATATTTCGTAAAAATTTGAACTATAAACGCTTATAAAAAAAAATTGTGACTAACGATTTTTAATTTTTTTTTAGCTTCAATAAGAACAACTTATAAGGAATTTTGTATTAAATTTTCAAGTTTTTAAGGTCGTCCAACATTTTTTTTACCGACACTTCAAAAAAAAATCTCAAAAAATCGAATATTTCAGTGGTCTATAAATAACTTTACTTTTGACCTTTTGGGGTGGGCGCATTATATGTAAAAACAATATTAATGGCAATTTTTAATTTATTTTTATTTTTTACTGACATCTCATTAAATTAACACAAATATAATTTGCCATCTAATATATAGTAATATCCATTTTTAATAGAATATTTTGGTTTTTAATAATTTTCTGGACAATATTCAAGCCAATCAAATAATTTAAACCATTGACTTCTAAAAGATCTACCACCTACATTTAGGATACGACGGAAGAATTATTTGAATTTTTTTGTGTGTTTGAAAAATCGGTTGACTATTTGTTTCATTAATTATTGAAGTATTTTCTGATGTTTTATCATTATTTGAAGTACTTTTGGGCGTATTATTATTTTCGATAGTATTTTCAGATGTGTTTTTGGTTGTTTTGATTACCCATGAATCCATATTATGTGTTTATGTTTAATGAGGACTAAACTAAAAATAATATTTTGTTTAATTACCTACCTATTTCATTATATTAATTATATATATTTAAATTTAATTATATTTATTTATAAAAAATTTCGCTCATTCAATTTGCCTCAAATTTAATAAATCAGAATTTAATCATAATACAACAATTTATTAACTTACCTTTAAATAACAGTGATATAATTTTTTGGCACACGTGTACTATTGCAGTCGGGCCAGTCGGTGATAAAATGAATGTATATTTAGGTGTTTTATAATAAATGTCAATTCATAGCCAATAGGAAAATATTGAGCTATGATAACGATAGCAATCAATTTGAAAACGGTCGTCGTGACACGTCGATATTGTCATGTCTCGGAATGTCCGAAATAAATACTACAATACGGCTAAAATAAACTTTTTAAATTTATTTTATTACCAATGAAAAGGTTATAAGCAATAAAATACATACCTAGGTACCTAAAATTCTTTCTAATATTTTTAATATTTATTAGGAGGGGGAAATGGCTGGGTTTAGGGGGGCAATGTCTAAACAGTTGGGGAAGCTGCAGCAGGTCCAAAACTCTGATGCGATTTCTTTCCACTTTTGTTCAGTTGGAACAGGTATTACTTCTGACATTATAATTTCGATAATTGCATACCTATCATACTTCAATAATGATTTGGTATACACTAGAAAGTCCTAAACGATAGCTGAACGAAATAGTTTTCATTGAATCTCCGGTTGCTAAATATCTGTTATTAAAAAAAGATATATATATAATATATACATTAAAAACAATAGAGATAGTGTACCTATGTATAATATATTATATTAGGTAACGACATAATAAAAATTTTTTAGATTCTGAGTGAAGAGAATTTTTTTTCATTATTCAGTTTTTTATTTATCATATCTGTCTTTTTATACCTTATGTCGATAAAAAAAACTGGCAAAAATTTTAGGCTAATTTTTTCTGATTAATTTTGTGACTTCATATATATTTTAGTTTTCTATACTTAGCTAACAATAAATAATTTGTTAAGTAAAATCAAATGTTGTAAGTCACTTACCTTAAGCAGACAGCTAATTTTTCTTTTGGAGAAATAGGTTTTCTCCAATGAGTCTCCTGCTTTTTTATGTTGTTTTCTATTTTTTCAAGTGGAATATGAAACGAGTACTGAGTCATTCTGAAATATTCATAAAATGTTTGATCATCATCCACGGGTCTACTGTATACAGTAGTATATATAAATTTAAAAATTCTCTTTCTAGTTCTCTTTTTTTTTTCCTCTTCGTCAAGAATCAAGGCAATCATAATTAATTCTTCTTCGCTAAATTTACTCATTTTAACTGTTTTTACAGACTTGTACTTATACTTATACTTGTATTTTTAAAACTCAATCGCATCCGTTCCCTATGATTTCAGAGTGAGTACTGAATGCTACTGAAATTATAAAACTATTTAACTGAAACAGCGAATCGGATCGGATCGGATCGTATGTATGTGAATACAACACTCGAAACGAACAAAATCGGATCGGAGCCGAATCGGATATGTGTGTTTTATTTTATTTATATTGCATGATTTTAAAAACGTAGAATTTTCGATTAGGCAGTGTAAGCAGCTGCCAAATTGGCAAAATCTGACGTGTTTTATTAAAATACATCATACTTATAAAAAAAAAGTGGAAATTTAATTTATTTTTATCTGTGAAAAATAATTGTATAATACCGTATTGTATAGTTTTGTACATTTATTATTTTTATTTTTAATGTAAATGATACGTATATTTATTTTAAATCGTTATAATTTTTAGTCTTGATGAAGCATTGTATAGAAAACAGTTTTTAATAATACTAAATATTTTTTTAGAGTAATATTTATTTGTTCGTTCTGTGTATTTTACAAATCAACAAGAAAGTATCTAGGTATCCTAAGTAAGTACTAACTACTAATTACTTAGAAATTATTTTAAAAGTTAGACGTCAGCTTCTAAAACTAAAATAGTTAACTTAAAAATTGTAAGGTACATAAAAAGGTTTATTATAACTATAACGCATGTTATATATGCAGATTATTATAAAAAAGAATATAGGTGTCTATATTATAAAAATGTTGTATGCCTAAATTCTAATATTTTATTTGATGTTCCAAATAATAGTTTTAAATCTTTTTTATTGATGATGGTTCATAAAAATTACTATAGTAAGTTTTCATTAAAATTTGGTGGACATCCATTGAGATTTTTCCAAAGTACCTATGATCAAAAACTAAAAGTAAAAACAAAATAGCCTAAAAATTCATATGGATTTAGATACTATCGTCTATATTATATTTAATATTTAGAGTATTTTGAGGGGGAGTATTATAACTTGTTTATCTATTAGGGCCTAGGGGGGCTCTCAAATTTGTAATGTTAATAGTTATAAAAAAGATAAATCTGCCTTTGACCCTAATTAATTATTTATTATTTAATATAATATGTTATATACCTACCATACCTAATCATTGCTTAATTTAAATTCTGGAGAAGTGGGTGCTTGGAAATTTCAAGAAATTTCGAGGGATTAAAAAAATTGCGACAAATATGATAAATTTGCATAAAAAATAAAATTAATAATATGATGGGGTACTAATTTAAAGATTAGAAGTATTAAGTTATTAATATATTGTTCACCGTCAGTTTCGATAATGTATGCAATAAATATAAAATTTCTAATATTATTAATAGAATAATTTAAGTCGGTATAGAATACCTACTCAAAACAATAAAAAGTCAATAGAGATCACGATATGTACACTTTCCCATTTTGAGCAATTATTAGCCCTATAGTTTCCTACTACATACTATATAGGTATAATTTATTACTTAAGTACATTCTACATATTGTTGTGATGGAAAATGTTGAGTAGGTAGGTAGGTACCTACGTAAATTGTTTTGTTCTATCAATTATCATATTATTGCCTATAGGTGTAAGTGTGTAATCGTAATGCGACTGGTTCAACCTTCAATTGGGTCTCGTCGATAAGTTAAAAGTTAAAACACTGCACCATGATGTAATAATAAATATCTATTAATATTGTTGGAGCACATTTTGTGTTTGTGCAAGGTTTTGATAATAATTACTGTTTACTATATCAAGCAGTAGAATATTTAGGATTTTGTCAAAGGGGGAATATACGTTGGTAGCAAATATTTAATTTCCCTAAAGAGAGGGGGTAGTTCACTCACTATCAACATCATAATAATAAAAATGAGTAACAAATAATAGACTAAGTGGGATCCATTTTCATATCCCTCGTAAATACGCCACTGATATTAAGATATATAGTTTACTTTTATATTATATCTATATAGGTAATATTTACATACAAGACGTATAATATGTGCTATATACTTTGGTATTTCTTTAGATCTTCTTTTTTATTAAGTTTCCTACGAATATTTTATACTTTTATTGTATTCTATGGTTTTTATGTATGTATAAGGTATAGTAAAGTAAGTATATTGCAGTGTATCATATAAATGTATAATACAATACGATATATTATGTATATAATTATTATTGCAGTTGTTGTATGTTTAATTTTTTATACTTATTATTATATATTTAATCCATTTTTAGTAAGGTACTGCAGGCTATATATAACAGTATCATAGTTCAATATTTATTTGATTAGTGCAGGTTAGGTTAGGTTACTTTTATACATTATATATTACTTAGGTAGGTATATACTATTATTATAATATATGATGCAACGCGCTTATGAATTATGTGTTATAGAATAATATAGTCATACAAAATATCTAAGAAAAGAGGATTATTGTTGTTTTACGATCTTCCTTCTGTTTTAGTACCTAGCTATATATGACTATATTTGTATATTCTATACTTATACGTTATACTAATGTGAATATCAAGATATGACTTGATATATAATGAAGTTATTAAACCTATACCTATGTAATACAATTATAATAAATATATATTATGCAACATGGTTTAATGCAGTAGCCAGTAGGTATAACTTATTGTAAAAATATAAAACGTATACTCTATATAGTGTCCATCATAAAATAAATGGTACCTATAATATGTTATAATATTAATAATATTATTAATACTGTTCATAGTTACGTTAATTGATGTACCTAGCTAGTTATTGCAGTCAACAGCTAGATACTAATTATATAATAAGACATTATATAATACAGGTAACGTAAGTTCGTAAGTTTATATAAGTTATTGATGATTGTATGGGTAGTTTTTTGATCAGTTATTATAAAAACCTATTTACGCTATGTTGGTTAAAGCTACTGTCTATTGACTATTAAGAACGAGATACGAGTTATGTTTTGATAATTTTACAATTTTTCAAAATTTCTGAATCATTAAGTTTACCTAACTTAAGATATATTATTTATATTTAGCTAAATAAAAACGGAAAGTATAAAAGATGGAACAAAACAAATAAATTACAGAAAAACAACATTACGTATTCTTTTTAGTCCTCCTTAACAATTTTTTCCTAAGTAATTATTTATTTTTAATTTTATGCACGTATATTAAAATTTTAATCTCACTGGCAACTGAGTATATAATTTTTAGCAATGCTCAATTTTATATTAATTTTTAAAAGAGAAAGAAAGAAATTATTATAGTTTATCGAGTTAAATTTGTTTCTGTTGTTCAACATAGTTGAAAGTCGTTGATGGTGATAGGATTATTAGGATTGAAATAAATATTATAACTGTGGGTGGGGAGCTTATTATTTTTTTTAAATGTAGGTTACATTTTAATATATGACCATAAATTTGGGTTATCTATGAAGCTCTGATCTCATAAACAATCACTACCTACTATAATTGTCTGTGTTATTTCTTCGTATCATGTAGTATGTCATAATGAATATTTTGTATATAGTAACATACTACTGACTTAGGATCTAGGCACCTATAATAATATTAGATTCTGAAAAAAAGGATTTATGTAATGTTTCTTTTTCTTGATTTCTATCATGAGTTTTTAGAGCAGTAGAAATGCTCCAGAATTTAATCTTCAAAATTGAAGGAGGTTTGACACCTATATGACCTGGTAGGGTAGATTAAAATGAGCATGTCTATAATTATAATTATATATATATATATACTTATAATTTTACCCTAAACCAGCAACTTTCGACAACTTTGATTGCTGAGACTCTTGAGGATTTGTAATTCTTTTACCAACTATTAGCATTATCATTTTCTAGACCTCTATAGTTTTTTTTTTGAACTAGATACTTATCTCTTTTGCGCTTGTGCTCTTGAAACTTGGACCTTTAAAACTATCAACTTTTAAAAAAAAAGATGTTTAATTTTTGTACGAAAAAAATGTTGTTTGTGAGGGATTATCAAGGGAGCCGCGTATGAAATTAAAACTAAAAATAAAATAAATTTAAATTTAAATTGTACTCGTAAAAAAATAAATCACAAAAATTAAATTAAATATTTATCATTAAATAAAATTAGATTAAAATCATCAAATAACGTAAATTTGTTTATTTTAAATGTTCGCATGTTAGCCCTATATTTTATTTCAATCGTTTGCGCATAATTACTAAGTACTTCAGATTAGAAATTTGATTGGTCATTTACATATCGTACATATTTTTAACAATATAAAAGTATCTACCTACCAACTATAGTGACATGACCGAATGATACACCGATAATATTATATAGATTACAATAATATTAATTACTGATAACTTATAAGTTTTAAGTTTAGGAACCAATGTTGTAGATTTATACGAAAAGTAAATAATGATATTTATTAAAATTTGAATAATTTTATACATACTTTTTTTATATAGGTAAATGTAAATAATTAGTAATGACACGTAATTTATAATGAATCTAGTCTCATAATATGATTAATAAAGCTAGGTATAGGGAAACACTCCCTATGCCTTTTTAATGAATGCGATGCGCAAACGTCCTACGTTCAAAAAGACGCTGCGTCATATGAATTTTATATGCATTTCAAGAATAAAATTTGAATCTACAACACTTGGGTAGTATATTTTTCGTGACATTAAATATTTATTTTCAGTCTAAAATATAAATTTAAGCTACAAAAGAATATAAAAACAAACTCACCTTAAATATCGATTCTTTCATGCTTTGTTGAAGTCCGTGAAGTGTGAAGTGTAAGCATTCCGGAGCGACGCTGACAATAATTTATTCCGACAAAATACCTTCCAAAATCTGGCTTTATTTAGTTTAGCTGACACATTACTATTTATATTTAAATTCTAACTAGATCGCTATAGTACTTTCAATGATTACCTTTTATACTTTTTTAAAAGAAATTGTGTTTCCTCACTTCGTTATTAAGTGTGTTGATACTTGTTCTATAGATTCAAAATATTTTCTGTAATACAGTAAAACATTTAATCGCATTTTTCTTAGTGACAATAAGTAATAAAAATTGTGAGGGACTGAGGGCAATGGTATTTCTTCGCTATTTCTCTAAATTTTTGTTTGTGGAATGTGGGGAAATGCTGTAGAAAATATGAAAAACACATGAAATAAAAAAAAGTAAAAATATTGGGAATTTTTTAATATTAATTGTGATGTGTAGGCTAGACAACAATTTCTTAAATCATTGGAACACATTCAAATATTGAAACATTGAAGCTGATTCAAACTGGTTCGAGAATCATTTAACATTACCCAGAGAAAATGCACAACTAAACTATATTCTGTACTACGTTTATGTTAAACTGTTTCAAAAATGTTCAGGTTTTTTATTTTATTTAAAAATGTTTCAGTATTGTAAAATAATTTAAATTTATTAAATCTACTAAGTCATGTTAATTTCTAAGCGTATCGGTGTTAATTAATTTAAAATTTGCAATTATTATATGTTAATGAGTATAGTTCCAGTGCTATGATTTGCGAGCCCCCCCACCCTCCGCCATCTCACGGACAACAGACAAGGACAACGATAACATAGTTGTTAAAATATTATTCTCGCCATCACTTCAATTATTATTCTAATTATCTATTTTTTCGCCACGCAGCGTGTGTAAAAAAAACGTCATAATAATACCTAGGTAATATCAAAAAATAGGCACCCTTCGTGCCGACACTGCTATTTATGCATGATTTATTGTGACAAGTATCTTCCGAAGTTTGAACTATACCTATGGGCAAGTTATAAGTAATAGTATTTAACATATTCTAAAAATTTTAATTAACAATAACATTTTTGACGGCCAATCAGATAGGCAATCTAGGGACATTCGTGTATGGACATGTTTCAAAGTTTCAAATGAAAATTGGCAGTATTAAAGTCGATAAAATTAAACAAATTGTTAAAAGCCTATAAAAAAAGGTTTAAAACATTTAAATACGGCGTTTAAGATACTTAAATTCTCTAAAATATATGCTGACATGCTGTAATGGTGTAGGTACTAAAGTTCTGCTACCTATATGATTAATAAACAATAATTGATTATTTGAAGTTCACGCTAGTAACATTATTAATATCATTTATGTTATTCAAAATGAATTGGTAAAAACTGAACCATTAGGTATTGAATAATTATATTTATTATATTTTGGGATAAATTCACAATAACACATAAGGAAAACTTCTGGGGGAAGCCCCTTCCAGAAATGTTTGACTCAGAGTTTTCGAATAAATGTGTACCTAATAATACATTATGTTAACTTTTTGCTAATTTAATGCTAACAAGATTAAAAGTATCTAATTATTAAATGTTTAATATAAATTAACTCATACAATATTCAATAAAGCAGCAACTGCATGTATGAAGGTAACTGTCTTCATATACGGACCATACCTTATATTTTGCAATAAACAATTTTCATCAGTACTCCAGTAAATATACATCAAATACCTACATCTGTAATTTCGTTCATCAAGTCAGACAATGAAAGTGAACGTGAATTAATTCCTTATTTTTAGGAATAGGAACATAAATATTATAATTATTTTGTAAGATTCTACGCATAATATCCAACGTGCTGTGGTTCGTCAGAAACGAAGCACTTCATACAGACTTCAGACTCCCGATGGTTAAATCCTACATACAATATCTCTCAATAAATTTTTTTAGCCAACTAAACAACGCCAAAAGTGCAAAATATTTCAAACTCAGCGATAAGCCTACCCTCCGGCGTCTCAAGCGCGTGGGGACGTCCTCATGATGCCCTTTCTCAACACCAATAAGATTTACAAAAAAAAAAAAAAAAATACACTTAGATTAACTAATATTATGATGTCATATTTTATTATTTATTTATTCATCTTTGTAATTTACTGTATATAATGTAATTAATTTACGCTTAACAACTTAATGATGTTAAAAATTCTTTATTATATCAATAAGTTCGATGAACTTGTATGTCAGAAACACTTTAATTTAATAATAATAAAAAAAAAAAAATTATTTTGTAATGTACCTATAATATATATAACGCACTATTTGAGATAAATTTTAAATAATATTTTGTATACATTAATTTATTTACAATTGTACTTAAACTAAAATTTTTAGGATAATAAAATAATTTTACACAGTATTTATGTAAAATAAGGTAAATATAGGAACCAGATACTTTTTAGAGGAACGAGGAAAAGGACGAGTTCCTTTTAATATTAAATAAACGAGGAACTAAACAAATTCATATTTATAATAGAGGAACGAGGAATTGAACAGATTGCTATATAAAAGAAATTTTAACAACAATGAATACATTTAATAGATTGCGAGAAAGGGAAAGTTTATTGGTGAAAATATTTAAACTTTAATGACTGCCAAATATTGAACCTACAATTATTTATTAATAAATAAAAATATATGTGAGATTATCTACATTTTTATCACATTATTAGATTCTGAACGGAGTGATGAATGTATTGATTTTACAATGATGTATGTTTTTTTTTGTGTGTCAATGTACAGCATAACTAGTCGAAATAATGCTTAAATTTCAAGCTTTAGGGGGGGGGGGTTTCTGATGTGAAAGTGAATTATAGAGGTCAAAAGTAAAGTAAGTTATTTATAGACCACTGAAATTTTCGATTTTTTTGAGATTTTTTTTTGAAGTGTCGGTAAAAAAAATGTTGGACGACCTTAAAAACTTGAAAATTTAATACAAGATTCCTTATAAGTTGTTCTTATTGTAGCTAAAAAAAATTAAAAATCGTTAATCACAATTTTTTTTTATAATCGTTTATAGTTCAAATTTTTACGAAATATGTCGAAAACGCGAAAATTTGCAAGTAATTTTGAAGTTTAAAAATCATAAAATTTTTTCTGTTTGTAACTAATAATTAAAAATATAACACTAAGTTTTCCATAAGTTTTCCTTAAAATAGCTATAGAGAAAACTCGAAGCGTCGTTATAGGAAAAATTTTAAGTGCATTTGAATTTTAAATTTTTTCGAAATAGCGTAACGATAACGATTTATCCTCAAACGATTTTAAAAATTTGTTATTATTCAAAAAGTAGATACGTGAAAATTTTACCAGTTATTTAGATTGGCATTTTCTTTAAATGATTTAATTTTCAAAATATTTTGACTTTTTTTGTGATATTTATAGATAACGGAAATTTTCAATTTTTCTGAAAATTTTTTTTGAAGTGTTGATAAAATTTTTTTGGTCCAATCAAAATACTTGAAAATTTAAGACAAAGTTCCTCAAAAGTTATTCTTATAGTGATTAAAAAATTATAAGAATACATAGGCACAATTTTTTTTAATTAGCATTTGAAGTTCAAATATTGACAGAAATTCGTCAATACCAAGAATATTTGGAAATTAGTTTGTAGTTCAAAATTCATAAAATTGTTTGTATTTATATCTAAGGTTATAAAATTCAACATTAAGTTTTCCATAAGTCTTGCTTCAAATAGCTATAGAGAAAATTTGAAGCGTCATTATAAGAAAAATGTTTTGAGCGTTTGAGTTTTAAATGTTTATGAAATAGCGTAACGATAACGATTTATCCTCAAACCAGGTGATAATATAAGGTATTATGAATTATTATAACTACATGCAACGTTTTTGGAAAAATTGATTAACCATGCAAAATGCGTCCTAATTAAAAAATAAAATATTTGTTTATGGACCGTTCAGAATAGTTTTTCGTATACAATGATACCTATCATTGCATTCAAATTTAACCTACCCTAGTCAGAGGTCCACGCACCTCCTAATGTACAGCAGAGCGGTACCCACTTACCTGCTTTTTTTTTTATTAATACTATACATTGTAAAATCAACTGACTTAATTTGATAACACATTATACTGATATAATTAGCATTGAAAAATATAGCGTTATAGAGTATATATTGGGATCATAAACACGTATATAATTTAAGGTGTATATAATAATGTAAATAATTATATTGATAAAATATTATAGACTGATTGGCAAGGATAACACTTTTAACCATACCTATATATATATGCTCTATAACACAGCGAATCTATAAATATAAAAAAATATGATTGTATACAGAGCATTAGATCTATGGATTTTTAATATTGTATTTATATCCATCATCTATGGTAAATACCAATCGTTGAAATTCGTTGGAGAAAATTAACGGTTCTAATAATTTCATTGACCAAGAAAAAAAGCCACCCATAGCCGAATTATTACTTAAGTATAAAAAAAATAATTGCATAATTCGTTTTATAAAATAATTTTATATTTTCTAGTTTCGTTATAAAGCGAGATGAAGACGAATGAAGATAGCTATTTATTTGACGGTGGTGTACTGCACGTCTGTACTACAGGGCAGCTAGCTTTAACCGAATGAGTTTATTTTCCACGTAAGTTTATTTTCAAATTATCTTGGAGCTTAAACTTTGCGTTTACTTTTTAGTAGATATAAAAATAAGTATTTATTCGGTACCACCAATTTTTTATCAAGGATAATCTTCTAACTGCGTTACAAAAATTCATAAATTTTTATTCACAAATTCACAACGTATTAATTATGCGAGCCCGAATAATCCAAATCCCGTTTTAGTTTCACCCTCACACAAGGGTCGTGGAAATTATATATTTGAATTAATATATACCTTTATAAAAATTGTTACACATAAAAAACACGGGCATTCTTATGTGTGGTGAAATTGAATAATCTTTATAATTATTTAATTATGAGGCCAATATTGTGGTTTCGAAAAATTTACCGTTGGATTTTTTCTGTGCTATTCATTTTAGATTCTGAACGAAGTGATGAATGTATTGATTTTACAATGATGTGTGTATTTTTTTTTTTGTGTGTGTCTGTGTACAGCATAACTAGTCGAAATAATGCTTCAATTTCAAACTTTGGGGGTGGTTTCCGATGTAAAAGTGAATATCTTTGGTGCATTGTAGAGGTCAAAAGTAAACATTTTCCAACAGTTTTCAAAAAAATCGAGAAAAACAAAAAAAAAATGACAGAAAAACTGGAATTTTTACGCAAAACCAGTTTTCGACCAAATTGATTTTTTTTATATGGTTGTAATTCAAAAACTAATCACTGTAAATACTTTTTTTTTGAACTGTCGGTAAAAAAAATGTTGGACGACCTTAAAAACTTGAAAATTTAATACAAGGTTCCTTATAAGTTGTTCTTATTGTAGCTAAAAAAAATTAAAAATCGTTAGTCACAATTTTTTTTATAAGCGTTTATAGTTCAAATTTTTACGAAATATGTCGAAAACGCGAAAATTTACAAGTAATTTTGAAGTTTAAAAATCATAAAATTTTTTCTGTTTATAACTAAGAATTAAAAATATAACACTAAGTTTTCCTTAAAATAGCTATAGAGAAAACTCGAAGCGGCGTTATAGGAAAAATTTTAAGTGCGTTTGAATTTTAAATTTTTTCGAAATAGCGTAACGATAACGATTTATCCTCAAACGATTTTAAACATTTGTTATTATTCAAAAAGTATAAGTCGTAGATACTTGAAAATTTTACCAGTTAATTTTCAAAAAGTTTTGACTTTTTTGAGTTATTTATAGACCACTGAAATTTCAATTTTTTTTTGAAGTATCGGTAAAAAAAATGTTGGACGACCTTAAATTCTTGAAAATTTAATACAAAGTTCCTCATAAGTTATTCATATAGTGATTAAAAAATTACAAAAATACATAGTAGGCACGATATATTTTTATTAGCATTTTAAGTTCAAATTTCGATTAAATACATAAAAATTACGGCAATGTTCAAATTATCTTAGATCAAAATTCATAAAAGTTTTTAATTTTATACCTAAGATTTGAAAATTTAATACAAGGCTCATAATAAATTTTTACAATAGTAGTTGAAAAATAAAAGAATTAATATATAATCACATTTTTTTTTACATGAATTCTATAGAAAGTTTAATTTTGACAACATACGTAAAAATCACGAAAATTCGTAAATTATTTTATCCTAGAAATTCATAAAAGTTTTTAATTTTATACCTAAGATTTGAAAATTTAATACAAGGCTCCTAAAATATTTTTACAATAGCAGTTGAAAAATAAAAGAAATGTTAGGTCACATTTTTTTTTTTACAAGCATTTAATTTTAATTTTGACAACATACGTAAACATCACGAAAATTCACAAATTATTATAAGCTAGATATTCATAAAAAATTTTCTTTTGAAATCTAAGATTTGAAAATTTAATACAAGATTCCTTACAAATTTGTCAATCTTTACCACAAAAAAAATGTCAACCGGAAATTCAAATTAAATGTTTATTAGCATTTGAATTTCAAATATTGACAGAAATTCGTCAAAACCATTAATATTTGCAAATTATTTTGTAGTTCAAAAATCATAATAGTGTTTGTAATATCTAAGGTTATAAAATTTAACACCAAGTTTTCCATAATTTTTGCTTCAAATAGCTATAGAGAAAATTTGAAGCGTCATTATAGGAAAAATGTTTTGAGCGTTTGAGTTTTAAATTTTTATGAAATCGCGTAATGATAACGATTTATCCTCAAACGAGTCAAATGAATTTAAATATTATTTGTTATACTTCAAAAATTATAAGTCGTAGATACTTGAAAATTTCACCAGATACTTAAATCGGAAATTGATAAATTGAAAATTTGTTCAATAATTGTACCACAGATTATAACACATATATATTAGACGAGATGATTATATTGTGATTATGAAATGTTTTCATGGATATTAAAGAAGAATTTGTTTGAAAATTTAATACAAAGTTCCTCATAAGTTATTCTTATAGTGATTAAAAAATTATAAGAATACATAGGCACAATTTTTTTTTATAAGCGTTTATAGTTCAAATTTTTACGAAATCTGTTGAAAATGCAAAAATTTGCAAGTAATTTTGAAGCTGAAAAATCATAAAATTTAATGTGTTTATAACTAAGGATTAAGAATACAACACTAAGTTTTCCATAAGTTTTACTTCAAGTAGCCATAGAGAAATCTCGAAGCGTCATTATAGGAAAAATTTGAGGTGCGTTTGAATTTTAAATTTTTACGAAATAGCGTTACGATTACGATTTATCCTGAAACTATTTTAAATATTTGTTATTATTCAAAAAGTATAAGTCGTAGATACGTGAAAATTTTATCAGTTATTTAGATTGGCATTTTAAAAATATTTTGACTGTTTTTGAGATATTAATAGACAACTGAAATTTTCAATTTTTCTGAAAAATTTTTTTGAAGGGTTAGGTTATCCTCTAGGATAGACTGAAAAATCATCTCTGTTCAGAATCGTTTTTCGTATACAATGATACCTATCATTGCACTCAAATCTAATCTACCCTAGTCAGAGGTCCACCCCACCACCTAATGTACAGCAGAGCGACATCCACTTACCCGCTTTATTTTTAATTGTACCAGCACATTATGCTTTCGTATTTTAATTTCTTCAATAGATTCAATAGAAAATTTGCATTATTGTATCATATATATTTGGATTCATATTATACGCGTAAATGGTTTAATACAAAATAGGTAATCTATATGGCGATAGCCGATTGCCATAGTTGTAGTACACGCAGTCGACTAAAGAATATAAAATTACAATTAGCAAAGCATACGTACCTAAACAAAAAACAAAACTGCATTTCATTCATTTTTTTTTTTTTATACATCCGAATATTTCAGACTGATCTTCAGTACCTGTCAGAAGCGTTTCTACTTTGGCGTTGCAGTGCACTCGTGTCACGGATACAACCAAAGATTCGATATATAGGGTAAGTTTGTTTTCATATTATTTTGGGTGTTAGATTTAATTTTTGAGCTTTAATAAATATTTAATATCATGAAAAATATGTTATACCCAAGTATCGTTGACGCATATTCTATTTATGAACGCAAAACATATAGGATATTCGGACATTTTTCTAGGGATGGGTAAAATTAATGAAAAAAATAAATTAAGATTTTTTTTACATTTTAAAATGGCGCGTTTCAGATAAAGCTTTTGAAAACAAATTAAAAATTTTAGTGGGTGGGAGGAATGTCCCGTTCTGCCCCTCCCCCCTGGCGTCGCTCATGGCACAAAATAAATAAATACGCGAGATCGAATAAAATAAACGACATCATCATTTTTCCGATTGACGGGAGTAGAATTATAATAATAGATTTATAATTATGAACTGTATACATTTATGTTAAGTAGAAATCACATATTTTATTGACCATTAATATTTATATAATAATTAAAATAATACAGTTATGATTAAAAATTAAAATTATAAACATTTTTGGTTACTTATTTTTACATCACATTTAAATACTTAAATGAACAATATTCATAAACATGATACATGAACCTCTTTGGTATGAAAAGTTTGATTATAATATTATATATCTTTGGAATTGTCATATTAACGTAACATAATACAATCTATGGCGATTATCAAAGTCGTCGCAGAAGACGTATTCGATTAAAGATACTAAAATTTCAGTTCGAATACCAGACATAAACAAAAAAACATAATATACTGCATGACGAACGGTTTAATTTTTCAAGAACAACAATATTTTCAGACTTAAGTTTCTAAAGTGTTCCTACGTCGGCGTCGGCGTTGCAGTGCACAATCACACGTTTCGGATTTCAAAAAATTTTGGAAGCGTCGATGTTAAAGTAAGTTTTAAAAAGATATTATTTTGGTGCTTAAATTTACGTTTTATGATTAAAATAAATATTTATTTGCATGAAAAATATGCTTCCCGATGATTGTTGAAGAAATAAATTTTTTATATCACGAAAAATATGCTGCCCAAGTCAAGTATCGTTGAGACGTTGACGCATATTCATAAAAAAAATAAAATATCATATTCAGAAATAGAATTTGATAACGATGCAGTGTTTCAAAGACGAAGTTTTATAGCAGATATTGATTCGGATATGAGGTACGTATTTTTCTATTTTTCAGTAGGTTTCTTTTTAATATTCTGTATTATTAATCAGTGAACACATTTCTTGTAATTTTTCTGTTAATTGTATTGTAATTACTGGCATACACTATTTCGGTTATCGATTAAGTCACGATAAAAAATAGAAAATTGGTCAGGTACCTATATAAGATTAATAGATTTCCTCAATGATGTTTAAATATTTTCACCCATTATCAGGTACGATGACCTGTTAGGTTAGGAGTGGTAAGAAAGGGGGTGGGTTGGTAGAGAGGAATAGGGAAAGAGAGGGGGGCAGATAGTGAGTAGGAGGTAAGGTAAGAAGGGGAGTGGGTAGGTGATGTAGGGAAGGGAGATAGAGGCAGAAGAGAGTGAGATGGGGGTAAAGTAAGGACTGGAGAGGGTAAATGAAAGGGGGTAAGGTAGGGAGAGGAGAGGGAGTTGGATAGATTTGGGTGGGAGATGTAGTGGGAGAGAGAGGGGTAGAAAAAGAGAAATAGAGAGAGAGTGAAAGAGAGTGAGTGACAGGGGTAAAGTTAGGGAGAGGTGTGGTGGTGCGTGAGAACGAGTGTGAGGAATAGGGAGAGAGCGAGAGAGTGAGAAGGTTTAGAAGGTTAGTTAGGTTAGGTGGCAGAAGGGGGAATAGTTAGGTAGAATAGTTGTGTTGACAATGCCGAATACGTAGGAAAGGATCTTGAATTGCAAAGGTTACTCGACCTTTTGGCTGAAACTACCAAGTTAATAGGTTTACAGCCTTCGACTTATTGGATAGAATAAAAAGAGTAGGTTGGTTACGCCGGTTAAGAAGATGTCAGTGCATTTCTTTTTTTTCTCACTGACCCATTCACAAAATAACAAATTTTATGTTCATTATAATCATAATAATTTCTAAAATTGGAGTGAAGAGAATATTTGGATTATTATCTAGATTCTAGGGCTTATCATAAGCTTTTTAGTATATTTTGATTTATAAGCGAGTTACTATTTTACTAAGTAATAGAATTGAGCCTAATATGAGATGTTCTAGATAATAATCATACCTTTAAATTTTTAAAAGAAGCCATCTCACTCTAATTTTAGGAATTATTTTGATTATATTGAACATAGAATTTGTTATGTTGTGCGTGAGTCAGAAAGATAAAACAGAATGCACTGACATCTTCTCAAGTGCTATCAATATGACCAGGCTATTGATTGTTGACTGTATTATTAGAATTTTGTACAAGAAAGTTTTCTAAGTATCCAAGTACAGCCGTGTATTCAAATTTAAGAACCTAATATAACATGAAAATGTAGCCCATGATGGCGCTGCTCCTACACTCCACATATATAATGTCGCCATCATGCCAAATGTAACCATGTGTAGTGTGTACTTTAGTAGTTTTGAGATATGTTCATAATTGATTTATAAGTCCAAAACTTAACGAATATTTAAAATGCATGTATAACTATTATAACATAATTCTACAAAAGTCAATCTTCATAAACTTATTTAAACTAAAAAATCTTAATTTACTAATTTAAATTAATAATAAAAGTTGACCCCTTGACAGTGTTAAAACACTTATAAAAAAGACCAACTAAAAGTATTATTTTGGTTATTTAATATTTTGTTAGTATAATATCAGATAAATCAAACAAATATTTTATTCACATCTTAAAGCTAACAAATGTTATATATATTTACAACGTTACTAAACATACTATAGCTTTATTTATCTTAACAAAAAAAAATGAAATTTTTAAAAAATAACATAAAATTATTATAACACTTAAAAAAAAAAAATCAAACAACTTTAAATCATAGAAGTGATTTGCTATGGTGTAATATTATTGTGGTAGATTAGTCAATATTTAATTATATCCGGGTAACCGTATGAGAAATAATAGCATTATAGTTCTACATAAAGTGATAAACTCAGCAATTGGACAATAAAGTTTTTATATAAGGCCGTGATGGCGATTTATTAAATTCACTAAAAATAAAATAAGTTATGGCATAAATGATATCATTTGTATACTTTTCTTAAAATACTTTACGTCTTCATAAGACTGGATATCAACTGTAATTAAAATAATAAAATAGTATTTGGATATTATAACTCAAAGATCTGACTTTTTATATGTTACTCCGTGTCATATACCCTTAAAAAAGCGAATCTCAGACCATTTATACTTTTTTTTATTGCCATACCTAATTGACTTATGAAAATAGAAGGACGATAATATTTAAATACAATAACAGAATTAAAAAAGATTGTGGACAGTTTTTTTTTAAAATGATATGAAGTTGTAATATAAATATATTCATCATTTAATATTTTAAGTAACATACGTATTGTAATTATAATCTTTTTTATCTTACATAAGAAAATTATGTTATTAATTTTTGATGGTTTCTATATGATGTATAAAGTATATTTGCGTTCTGGTAGGCACGATGGTTGGCCACGTTGGTGACTTGTTCTGAGGTTACGTATCGACCGACGTCACTAGCTCCCGGATGGGTGACCTCCTGGCTTCTTAGTGACGAATCCTGGTCCTATTTACATGAGCTTCAAACCGAACAGTAAAAAACATAGCCATGCAGTTTATGCCTTAAAAAAAGGAATTAACCTCTGGCCTGCTATATGCACACAACACTAGATACTATGTACCTGCAATCCCAAAAATAATATAATCAAACCTAATAATTGGGTACACAAAAAGTGCATATTGGGGCTTAGTGTGGCGCGGTGATTGGCTGTAATGTTAAAAGTGTGTCAAGCATCGTCTGGCGTCACTAGTCTCCCGGATGGGTGACCACCTGGGTTTTTAATGACGAATCTTTGCCCCATATGCTCATACGTATTTCTAAACCAACCTGTGACCTACGGAATGCTAATAGGTAGCCATAGTTACCGAAATTATTTTAGAAAATAAAAATGTATTATTTAATAATACAAATGATACGAATACAATATTTTACATTGCTTAAATCTATAAGCTATAAAGTACTTTAATTCATGCTAAAACATTTCAAGAATATTAATTAGCAAATCGTATGTCATTTAATATATTATAAATGATTGAAATTTTTTCTGGACACATTATCTGTCTTTATGAATTTATTGTTATTAAAAAAAGATTGTAATAATTAATTATTTCTGGTGTTGAGGGTCGTTTTTATAGACAAAATGGAAACATAAAACAAAATTATCATGATGCCACATGGTGATGATTGGCCGGTGCACATATATTGATAATAAACAGATTCCTTAGGTCAACTAAACCCTATACGACTTGTAAGTTAGATACAATACTGGAGGATAAATCATTAACAATTGTTTGTCGTCACATTTAAAATGTATATATAAATGTATGACAAAATGTAATATGTCATACATAATATATGACTATACTCGTATGTATGAATATGGCGACGAAGTCCTAAAAATCTAAAAGGGTGAAAAATATTACAAGAGGTCCAATGTCTTAATATCGGCAAAAATAGAGTACCATGTAGAGGAAAGTGGACAATATACCGTCCTATCCTAAATTTTAAAAATAAAACATTGGAAAAGGGTTCGGTGCCATTGATGGATGATTTAAGTTCTAAGAGGTTAACAATCAATAGATCAACTTGATATGCAAACACTTATGTCGGAAACCAACTAAGAATCTTTTTATTCAAAGTGTCCAAGGTAATCTCTGTTGGTCACGCGATACCTAAGTACTATTTATCGTTGTACCACCACTCAAATTGATACTTATTAAACTCAGTGCCGTATCCAGGATGCTACGGCACTGCCTTCCCCGTGTGACTAGCAGATGGTTACATAAGTCATAGGAAGGTATTTGTAAACCTATGGTGAGTTGAAGCTATGTGATGATAGATGACTATCATCACTGTCGTTACCTTTGCAATGATCTTTTCCTACTAACTATCAAGGTATTCGACATTGTAAACATAACAACGGGAGAAAATATATAAATATTGTTGAGGAAATGTTTTATAGGTACCTGACTAATATTACCATAATAGTTAACACGGTTTTAAAGCCGAATTAGCGTAATAACAGTATTACAATCGGTTTAAGATTTTGAATATTACACACTGCACTTTGTACTATTCATATTCTTAATCGATCATTTTTTTTTTTATTTTTTTTTTTTAACTTCTTGAAATGCGTTTGCCCGCGGGCGCCAGGTCACCCCTCCGCAATTTTATTTCATTATTTTCTCTAAGTTCAATAAATTAAAAATTTTTTATTGCTTCTTGAAATGTGTTTGCCTGCGGGCGCCAGGTCACCCCTCCACATTTTTTTTTTCATTATTTTCTCTAAGTTCAATAAATTAAAATTTTTTTTTGTTTCTTGAAATGCGTTTGCCCGCGGGCGGCAGGTCACCCCTCCGCAATTTTTTTTCATTATTTTCTCTAAGTTCAAAAAATTAAAATTTTTTATTGCTTCTTGAAATGCGTTTGCCTGCGGGCGCCAGGTCACCCCTCCACATTTTTTTTATTCATTATTTTCTCTAAGTTCAATAAATTAAAATTTTTTTTTGTTTCTTCAAATGCGTTTGCCTGCGGGCGCCAGGTCATCCCTCCACATTTTTTTTATTCATTATTTTCTCTAAGTTCAATAAATTAAAATTTTTTTTTGTTTCATGATATGCGTTTGCCTGCTGGCTCACGTGTTCCCCTTCACATTTTTTTTCAAATCATTTCAACAAAGTAAATTTTTCATTTCATAATTTCATCATTGTTAACCTGGTGCCCTCTAAACGATCATTCTCGAATAAGCTTATAATTATCAATTTTAATTTTTGTTTAAAAATTTTAACATTACACAATGCAGTTTCTACTATTGTTATTCTTAATTGATCATTTATTTTTAAATTTTTTTTTCGTTTCTTGAAATGCGTTTGCCTCCGGGCGCCAGGTCACCCCTCCGCAATTTTTTTTTGTAAGTACTTCTCGCATTTTTTTTTTCATTACTTCTACAAGTTCAATAAATTAAAATTTTTTTTTGTTTCTTGTAATGCGTTTGCCCGCGGGCGCCAGGTCACCCCTCCGCAATTTTTTTTTCTAAGTTCTTCTCGCATTTATTTTTCATTAGTTCTCTAAGCTCATTAATTTAAAAATTATTTTGCTTCTTGAAATACGTTTGCCCGCGGGCGCCAATACCCTCTTTCTCAATTTTTTTTTTAAATTTAATTCTACATCATTTTTGTGTACACAATTTTTAAACCTTGAGTAACTACATAATGACCTCTAAATAATCATTCTCACTATGACCTGGAGACTACACACTGCAGTCTTCAATATATGTATTCCTATACCTTGCCAGTGCCCTTGCCCCTGCCCCTGCCCTTGCCCATGCCCTCGCGCCCTTCCTTGCCCTTGCCCTTGCCCTTGCCCTTGCCCTTGCCCTTGCCCTTGCCCTTGCCCTTGCCCTTGCCCTTGCCCTTGCCCTTGCCCTTGCCCTTGCCCTTGCCCTTGCCCTTGCCCTTGCCCTTGCCCTTGCCCTTGCCCTTGCCCTTTCCCTTGCCCTTGCCCTTGCCCTTGCGTAGGTATTTTTATTGCTTCTTGAAATGCGTTTGCCTGCGGGCGCCATTCCCCCCTTCCAAATTTTTTTCTCATTCTTTGATATAGTTAATTTTTGTGTACAATTTTTTTCATTATTTTCTCTAAGTTCAATAAATTAAAATTTTTTTTCTTGAAATGCGTTTGCCCGCGGGTGCCAGTCTTCAGTGTGTATTCTTACATCATAATTATTCAAATTCTTTATTTTTGGCTTCTTGAAAATGATTTCCCTAACCCTTCTTCCCATTTTTATTTTCATCATTTAATATATTTTTTTTTGTGTACACATTCTTTAAACATAAATAACCATTTGCCTAAAAAAACTTTTTTTTTGCTTCTTAATATACATTTGCTTGTTTGTTGCCAATCCTTCCTTCCAAATTTTTTTTTCATTATATAATATAGTTTATTGTTGTGTAAACAATTTTTAAACAATTATAACTATTTAACTGAAAAGACAATTGTATCACGTAAATATTGCAATCTTCAGTATGAATTCTAATATTCTAATATGTCAAATTTTGTTTTTGCTGCTTGAAAAACATTTGCCTATGGGCAACCTAACCTAACCTTGATAGGAGATGTTTTCAATGGCTATAATTTTCCTTCTGGACAGACTACTCATGACAATTTTTCATTGCTTCTTGAAATGCGTTTGCCTGCGGGCGCCAGGTCACCCCTCCACATTTTTTTTTTCATTTTTTTCTCTAGGTTCAATAAATTAAAATTTTTTTTTGTTTCTTGGTATGCGTTTGCCTGCGGTCTCACGTGTTCCCCTTCACATTTGTTTTCAAATCATTTCAACAGGAGGCAAACGAAATTCAAGAAACGAAAAAAAAATTTAAAAATAAATGATCAATTAAGAATAACAATAGTAGAAACTGCATTGTGTAATGTTAAAATTTTTAAACAAAAATTACAATTGATAATTATAAGCTTATTCGAGAATGATCGTTGAGAGAGCACCAGGTTAACAATGATGAAATTATAAAATGAAAAATTTACTTTGTTGAAATGATTTGAAAAAAAATGTGAAGGGGAACACGTGAGCCAGCAGGCAAACGCATATCATGAAACAAAAAAAAATTTTAATTTATTGCACTTAGAGAAAATAATGAAAAAAAAATGTGGAGGGGTGACCTGGCGCCCGCAGGCAAACGCATTTCAAGAAGCAATAAAAAATTTTTAATTTATTGAACTTAGAGAAAATAATGAAATAAAATTGCGGAGGGGTGACCTGGCGCCCGTAGGCAAACGCATTTCAAGAAGCAAAAAAAAAAATTTTAATTTATTGAACTTAGAGAAAATAATGAAAAAAATTGTACACAAAAATTAACTATATCAAATAATGAGAAAAAAATTTGGAAGGGGGGAATGGCGCCCGCAGGCAAACGCATTTCAAGAAGCAATAAAAAATACCTACGCAAGGGCAAGGGCAAGGGCAAGGGCAAGGGCAAGGGCAGGGGAAGGGGAAGGGGCAGGGGAAGGGGCAGGGGAAGGGGCAGGGGAAGGGGCAGGGGCAGGGGCAGGGGTAAGGGCATGGGCAGGGGCAAGGGCAAGGGCAGGGGCAGGCGCAAGGGCAAGGGCAGGGGCAGGGGCAAGGGCACTGGCAAGGTATAGGAATACATATTGAAGACGGCAGAGTGTAGTCTCCAGGTCATAGTGAGAATGATTATTTAGAGGTCATTATGTAGTTACTCAAGGTTTAAAAATTGTGTACACAAAAATGATGTAGAATTAAATTTTAAAAAAAAATTGAGAAGGAGGGTATTGGCGCCCGCGGGCAAACGTATTTCAAGAAGCAAAATAATTTTTAAATTAATGAGCTTAGAGAACTAATCAAAAATAAATGCGAGAAGAACTTAGAAAAAAAAATTGCGGAGGGGTGACCTGGCGCCCGCGGGCAAACGCATTACAAGAAACAAAAAAAAATTTTAATTTATTGAACTTGTAGAAGTAATGAAAAAAAAATGCGAGAAGTACTTACAAAAAAAAATTGCGGAGGGGTGACCTGGCGCCCGGAGGCAAACGTATTTCAAGAAACGAAAAAAAAATTTAAAAATAAATGATCAATTAAGAATAACAATAGTAGAAACTGCATTGTGTAATGTTAAAATTTTTAAACAAAAATTACGATTGATAATTATAAGCTTATTCGAGAATGATCGTTTGGAGGGCACCAGGTTAACAATGATGAAATTATGAAATGAAAAATTTACTTTGTTGAAATGATTTGAAAAAAAATGTGAAGGGGAACACGTGAGCCAGCAGGCAAACGCATATCATGAAACAAAAAAAAATTTTAATTTATTGAACTTAGAGAAAATAATGAATAAAAAAAATGTGGAGGGATGACCTGGCGCCCGCAGGCAAACGCATTTGAAGAAACAAAAAAAAATTTTAATTTATTGAACTTAGAGAAAATAATGAATAAAAAAAATGTGGAGGGGTGACCTGGCGCCCGCAGGCAAACGCATTTCAAGAAGCAATAAAAAATTTTAATTTTTTGAACTTAGAGAAAATAATGAAAAAAAATTGCGGAGGGGTGACCTGGCGCCCGCGGGCAAACGCATTTCAAGAAGTTAAAAAAAAAAAATAAAAAAAAAAATGATCGATTAAGAATATGAATAGTACAAAGTGCAGTGTGTAATATTCAAAATCTTAAACCGATTGTAATACTGTTATTACGCTAATTCGGCTTTAAAACCGTGTTAACTATTATGGTAATATTAGTCAGGTACCTATAAAACATTTCCTCAACAATATTTATATATTTTCTCCCGTTGTTATGTTTACAATGTCGAATACCTTGATAGTTAGTAGGAAAAGATCATTGCAAAGGTAACGACAGTGATGATAGTCATCTATCATCACATAGCTTCAACTCACCATAGGTTTACAAATACCTTCCTATGACTTATGTAACCATCTGCTAGTCACACGGGGAAGGCAGTGCCGTAGCATCCTGGATACGGCACTGAGTTTAATAAGTATCAATTTGAGTGGTGGTACAACGATAAATAGTACTTAGGTATCGCGTGACCAACAGAGATTACCTTGGACACTTTGAATAAAAAGATTCTTAGTTGGTTTCCGACATAAGTGTTTGCATATCAAGTTGATCTATTGATTGTTAACCTCTTAGAACTTAAATCATCCATCAATGGCACCGAACCCTTTTCCAATGTTTTATTTTTAAAATTTAGGATAGGACGGTATATTGTCCACTTTCCTCTACATGGTACTCTATTTTTGCCGATATTAAGACATTGGACCTCTTGTAATATTTTTCACCCTTTTAGATTTTTAGGACTTCGTCGCCATATTCATACATACGAGTATAGTCATATATTATGTATGACATATTACATTTTGTCATACATTTATATATACATTTTAAATGTGACGACAAACAATTGTTAATGATTTATCCTCCAGTATTGTATCTAACTTACAAGTCGTATAGGGTTTAGTTGACCTAAGGAATCTGTTTATTATCAATATATGTGCACCGGCCAATCATCACCATGTGGCATCATGATAATTTTGTTTTATGTTTCCATTTTGTCTATAAAAACGACCCTCAACACCAGAAATAATTAATTATTACAATCTTTTTTTAATAACAATAAATTCATAAAGACAGATAATGTGTCCAGAAAAAATTTCAATCATTTATAATATATTAAATGACATACGATTTGCTAATTAATATTCTTGAAATGTTTTAGCATGAATTAAAGTACTTTATAGCTTATAGATTTAAGCAATGTAAAATATTGTATTCGTATCATTTGTATTATTAAATAATACATTTTTATTTTCTAAAATAATTTCGGTAACTATGGCTACCTATTAGCATTCCGTAGGTCACAGGTTGGTTTAGAAATACGTATGAGCATATGGGGCAAAGATTCGTCATTAAAAACCCAGGTGGTCACCCATCCGGGAGACTAGTGACGCCAGACGATGCTTGACACACTTTTAACATTACAGCCAATCACCGCGCCACACTAAGCCCCAATATGCACTTTTTGTGTACCCAATTATTAGGTTTGATTATATTATTTTTGGGATTGCAGGTACATAGTATCTAGTGTTGTGTGCATATAGCAGGCCAGAGGTTAATTCCTTTTTTTAAGGCATAAACTGCATGGCTATGTTTTTTACTGTTCGGTTTGAAGCTCATGTAAATAGGACCAGGATTCGTCACTAAGAAGCCAGGAGGTCACCCATCCGGGAGCTAGTGACGTCGGTCGATACGTAACCTCAGAACAAGTCACCAACGTGGCCAACCATCGTGCCTACCAGAACGCAAATATACTTTATACATCATATAGAAACCATCAAAAATTAATAACATAATTTTCTTATGTAAGATAAAAAAGATTATAATTACAATACGTATGTTACTTAAAATATTAAATGATGAATATATTTATATTACAACTTCATATCATTTTAAAAAAAAACTGTCCACAATCTTTTTTAATTCTGTTATTGTATTTAAATATTATCGTCCTTCTATTTTCATAAGTCAATTAGGTATGGCAATAAAAAAAAGTATAAATGGTCTGAGATTCGCTTTTTTAAGGGTATATGACACGGAGTAACATATAAAAAGTCAGATCTTTGAGTTATAATATCCAAATACTATTTTATTATTTTAATTACAGTTGATATCCAGTCTTATGAAGACGTAAAGTATTTTAAGAAAAGTATACAAATGATATCATTTATGCCATAACTTATTTTATTTTTAGTGAATTTAATAAATCGCCATCACGGCCTTATATAAAAACTTTATTGTCCAATTGCTGAGTTTATCACTTTATGTAGAACTATAATGCTATTATTTCTCATACGGTTACCCGGATATAATTAAATATTGACTAATCTACCACAATAATATTACACCATAGCAAATCACTTCTATGATTTAAAGTTGTTTGATTTTTTTTTTTTAAGTGTTATAATAATTTTATGTTATTTTTTAAAAATTTCATTTTTTTTTGTTAAGATAAATAAAGCTATAGTATGTTTAGTAACGTTGTAAATATATATAACATTTGTTAGCTTTAAGATGTGAATAAAATATTTGTTTGATTTATCTGATATTATACTAACAAAATATTAAATAACCAAAATAATACTTTTAGTTGGTCTTTTTTATAAGTGTTTTAACACTGTCAAGGGGTCAACTTTTATTATTAATTTAAATTAGTAAATTAAGATTTTTTAGTTTAAATAAGTTTATGAAGATTGACTTTTGTAGAATTATGTTATAATAGTTATACATGCATTTTAAATATTCGTTAAGTTTTGGACTTATAAATCAATTATGAACATATCTCAAAACTACTAAAGTACACACTACACATGGTTACATTTGGCATGATGGCGACATTATATATGTGGAGTGTAGGAGCAGCGCCATCATGGGCTACATTTTCATGTTATATTAGGTTCTTAAATTTGAATACACGGCTGTACTTGGATACTTAGAAAACTTTCTTGTACAAAATTCTAATAATACAGTCAACAATCAATAGCCTGGTCATATTGATAGCACTTGAGAAGATGTCAGTGCATTCTGTTTTATCTTTCTGACTCACGCACAACATAACAAATTCTATGTTCAATATAATCAAAATAATTCCTAAAATTAGAGTGAGATGGCTTCTTTTAAAAATTTAAAGGTATGATTATTATCTAGAACATCTCATATTAGGCTCAATTCTATTACTTAGTAAAATAGTAACTCGCTTATAAATCAAAATATACTAAAAAGCTTATGATAAGCCCTAGAATCTAGATAATAATCCAAATATTCTCTTCACTCCAATTTTAGAAATTATTATGATTATAATGAACATAAAATTTGTTATTTTGTGAATGGGTCAGTGAGAAAAAAAAGAAATGCACTGACATCTTCTTAACCGGCGTAACCAACCTACTCTTTTTATTCTATCCAATAAGTCGAAGGCTGTAAACCTATTAACTTGGTAGTTTCAGCCAAAAGGTCGAGTAACCTTTGCAATTCAAGATCCTTTCCTACGTATTCGGCATTGTCAACACAACTATTCTACCTAACTATTCCCCCTTCTGCCACCTAACCTAACTAACCTTCTAAACCTTCTCACTCTCTCGCTCTCTCCCTATTCCTCACACTCGTTCTCACGCACCACCACACCTCTCCCTAACTTTACCCCTGTCACTCACTCTCTTTCACTCTCTCTCTATTTCTCTTTTTCTACCCCTCTCTCTCCCACTACATCTCCCACCCAAATCTATCCAACTCCCTCTCCTCTCCCTACCTTACCCCCTTTCATTTACCCTCTCCAGTCCTTACTTTACCCCCATCTCACTCTCTTCTGCCTCTATCTCCCTTCCCTACATCACCTACCCACTCCCCTTCTTACCTTACCTCCTACTCACTATCTGCCCCCCTCTCTTTCCCTATTCCTCTCTACCAACCCACCCCCTTTCTTACCACTCCTAACCTAACAGGTCATCGTACCTGATAATGGGTGAAAATATTTAAACATCATTGAGGAAATCTATTAATCTTATATAGGTACCTGACCAATTTTCTATTTTTTATCGTGACTTAATCGATAACCGAAATAGTGTATGCCAGTAATTACAATACAATTAACAGAAAAATTACAAGAAATGTGTTCACTGATTAATAATACAGAATATTAAAAAGAAACCTACTGAAAAATAGAAAAATACGTACCTCATATCCGAATCAATATCTGCTATAAAACTTCGTCTTTGAAACACTGCATCGTTATCAAATTCTATTTCTGAATATGATATTTTATTTTTTTTATGAATATGCGTCAACGTCTCAACGATACTTGACTTGGGCAGCATATTTTTCGTGATATAAAAAATTTATTTCTTCAACAATCATCGGGAAGCATATTTTTCATGCAAATAAATATTTATTTTAATCATAAAACGTAAATTTAAGCACCAAAATAATATCTTTTTAAAACTTACTTTAACATCGACGCTTCCAAAATTTTTTGAAATCCGAAACGTGTGATTGTGCACTGCAACGCCGACGCCGACGTAGGAACACTTTAGAAACTTAAGTCTGAAAATATTGTTGTTCTTGAAAAATTAAACCGTTCGTCATGCAGTATATTATGTTTTTTTGTTTATGTCTGGTATTCGAACTGAAATTTTAGTATCTTTAATCGAATACGTCTTCTGCGACGACTTTGATAATCGCCATAGATTGTATTATGTTACGTTAATATGACAATTCCAAAGATATATAATATTATAATCAAACTTTTCATACCAAAGAGGTTCATGTATCATGTTTATGAATATTGTTCATTTAAGTATTTAAATGTGATGTAAAAATAAGTAACCAAAAATGTTTATAATTTTAATTTTTAATCATAACTGTATTATTTTAATTATTATATAAATATTAATGGTCAATAAAATATGTGATTTCTACTTAACATAAATGTATACAGTTCATAATTATAAATCTATTATTATAATTCTACTCCCGTCAATCGGAAAAATGATGATGTCGTTTATTTTATTCGATCTCGCGTATTTATTTATTTTGTGCCATGAGCGACGCCAGGGGGGAGGGGCAGAACGGGACATTCCTCCCACCCACTAAAATTTTTAATTTGTTTTCAAAAGCTTTATCTGAAACGCGCCATTTTAAAATGTAAAAAAAATCTTAATTTATTTTTTTCATTAATTTTACCCATCCCTAGAAAAATGTCCGAATATCCTATATGTTTTGCGTTCATAAATAGAATATGCGTCAACGATACTTGGGTATAACATATTTTTCATGATATTAAATATTTATTAAAGCTCAAAAATTAAATCTAACACCCAAAATAATATGAAAACAAACTTACCCTATATATCGAATCTTTGGTTGTATCCGTGACACGAGTGCACTGCAACGCCAAAGTAGAAACGCTTCTGACAGGTACTGAAGATCAGTCTGAAATATTCGGATGTATAAAAAAAAAAAAATGAATGAAATGCAGTTTTGTTTTTTGTTTAGGTACGTATGCTTTGCTAATTGTAATTTTATATTCTTTAGTCGACTGCGTGTACTACAACTATGGCAATCGGCTATCGCCATATAGATTACCTATTTTGTATTAAACCATTTACGCGTATAATATGAATCCAAATATATATGATACAATAATGCAAATTTTCTATTGAATCTATTGAAGAAATTAAAATACGAAAGCATAATGTGCTGGTACAATTAAAAATAAAGCGGGTAAGTGGATGTCGCTCTGCTGTACATTAGGTGGTGGGGTGGACCTCTGACTAGGGTAGATTAGATTTGAGTGCAATGATAGGTATCATTGTATACGAAAAACGATTCTGAACAGAGATGATTTTTCAGTCTATCCTAGAGGATAACCTAACCCTTCAAAAAAATTTTTCAGAAAAATTGAAAATTTCAGTTGTCTATTAATATCTCAAAAACAGTCAAAATATTTTTAAAATGCCAATCTAAATAACTGATAAAATTTTCACGTATCTACGACTTATACTTTTTGAATAATAACAAATATTTAAAATAGTTTCAGGATAAATCGTTATCGTAACGCTATTTCGTAAAAATTTAAAATTCAAACGCACCTCAAATTTTTCCTATAATGACGCTTCGAGATTTCTCTATGGCTACTTGAAGTAAAACTTATGGAAAACTTAGTGTTGTATTCTTAATCCTTAGTTATAAACACATTAAATTTTATGATTTTTCAGCTTCAAAATTACTTGCAAATTTTCGCATTTTCGACAGATTTCGTAAAAATTTGAACTATAAACGCTTATAAAAAAAAAATTGTGCCTATGTATTCTTATAATTTTTTAATCACTATAAGAATAACTTATGAGGAACTTTGTATTAAATTTTCAAACAAATTCTTCTCTAATATCCATGAAAACATTTCGTAATCACAATATAATCATCTCGTCTAATATATATGTGTTATAATCTGTGGTACAATTATTGAACAAATTTTCAATTTATCAATTCCCGATCTAAATATCTGGAGAAATTTTCAAGTATCTACGACTTATAATTTTTGAAGTATAACAAATAATATTTAAATTCATTTGACTCGTTTAAAGAAAAATCGTTATCATTACGCGATTTCATAAAAATTTAAAACTCAAACGCTCAAAACATTTTTCCTATAATGACGCTTCAAATTTTCTCTATAGCTATTTGAAGTAAAAATTATGGAAAACTTGGTGTTAAATTTTATAACCTTAGATATTACAAACACTATTATGAATTTTGAACTACAAAATAATTGGCAAATATTCATGGTTTTGACGAATTTCTGTCAATAATTGAAATTCAAATGCTAATAAAAATTTAATTTGAATTTCCGGTTGACATTTTTTTTGTGATAAAGATTGACAAATTTGTAAGGAATCTTGTATTAAATTTTCAAATCTTAGATTTCAAAAAAAAATTTTTTATGAATATCTAGCTTATAATAATTTGTGAATTTTCGTGATGTTTACGTATGTTGTCAAAATTAAAATTAAATGCTTGTAAAAAAAAAAATGTGATTATATATTTCTTTTATTTTTCAACTACTATTGTAAAAATATTTTAGGAGCCTTGTATTAAATTTTCAAATCTTAGGTATAAAAGGAACATTTTTTATGAATTTCTAGGATAAAATAATTTACGAATTTTCGTGATTTTTACGTATGTTGTCAAAATTAAACTTTGAATTCATGTAAAAAAAAATGTGATTATATATTTCTTTTATTTTTCAACTACTATTGTAAAAATATATTATGAGCCTTGTATTAAATTTTCAAATCTTAGGTATAAAAATAAAAACTTTTATGAATTTCGATCTAAGATAATTTGAACATTGCCGTAATTTTTATGTATTTAGTCAAAATTTGAACTTCAAATGCTAATAAAAAAATATCGTGCCTACTAAGTATTTTTTTAATTTTTTAATCACTATATGAATAACTTATGAGGAACTTTGTATTAAATTTTCAAGAATTTTGATAGGGCCAAAAAAATTTTATCAACACTTCAAAAAAAAATTTTCAGAAAAATTGAAAATTTCAGTTGTCTATAAATACTTCAAAAAAATTCAAAATATTTTGAAAATTAAATAATGTAAAGAAAATGCCAATCTAAATAACTGGTAAAATTTTCAAGTATCTACGACTTATACTTTTTGAATAATAACAAATGTTTAAAATCGTTTGAGGATATATCGTTATCGTTACGCTATTTCGAAAAAATTTAAAATTCAAACGCACTTAAAATTTTTCTCATAACGACGCTTCGAGTTTTCTCTATAGCTATTTTAAGGAAAACTTAGTGTTATATTTTTAATTCTTAGTTATAAACAGAAAAAATTTTATGATTTTTAAACTTCAAAATTACTTGCAAATTTTCGCGTTTTCGAAATGTTTCGTAAAAATTTGAACTATAAACGCTTATAAAAAAAAAATTGTGACTAACGATTTTTAATTTTTTTTTAGCTACAATAAGAACAACTTATAAGGAACTTTGAATTAAATTTTCAAGCTTTTAAGGTCGTCCAAAATTTTTTTTTTACCGACACATCAATAAAAAATCGAAAATTTCAGTGGTCTATAAATAACTCAAAAAGTCAAAACTTTTTGAAAATTAAACTGTATATATATATATATATAACACTAACATAAACATTTAGTGAAAAGTTCAAGTATTTACAGTGATTAGTTTTTGAATTACAACCATATAAAAAAAATCAATTTGGTCGAAAACTGGTTTTGCGTAAAAATTCCAGTTTTTCTGTCATTTTTTTTTTGTTTTTCTCGATTTTTTTGAAAACTGTTGGAAAATGTTTACTTTTGACCTCTACAATGCACCAAAGATATTCACTTTTACATCGGAAACCACCCCCAAAGTTTGAAATTGAAGCATTATTTCGACTAGTTATGCTGTACACAGACACACACAAAAAAAAAAATACACACATCATTGTAAAATCAATACATTCATCACTTCGTTCAGAATCTAAAATGAATAGCACAGAAAAAATCCAACGGTAAATTTTTCGAAACCACAATATTGGCCTCATAATTAAATAATTATAAAGATTATTCAATTTCACCACACATAAGAATGCCCGTGTTTTTTATGTGTAACAATTTTTATAAAGGTATATATTAATTCAAATATATAATTTCCACGACCCTTGTGTGAGGGTGAAACTAAAACGGGATTTGGATTATTCGGGCTCGCATAATTAATACGTTGTGAATTTGTGAATAAAAATTTATGAATTTTTGTAACGCAGTTAGAAGATTATCCTTGATAAAAAATTGGTGGTACCGAATAAATACTTATTTTTATATCTACTAAAAAGTAAACGCAAAGTTTAAGCTCCAAGATAATTTGAAAATAAACTTACGTGGAAAATAAACTCATTCGGTTAAAGCTAGCTGCCCTGTAGTACAGACGTGCAGTACACCACCGTCAAATAAATAGCTATCTTCATTCGTCTTCATCTCGCTTTATAACGAAACTAGAAAATATAAAATTATTTTATAAAACGAATTATGCAATTATTTTTTTTATACTTAAGTAATAATTCGGCTATGGGTGGCTTTTTTTCTTGGTCAATGAAATTATTAGAACCGTTAATTTTCTCCAACGAATTTCAACGATTGGTATTTACCATAGATGATGGATATAAATACAATATTAAAAATCCATAGATCTAATGCTCTGTATACAATCATATTTTTTTATATTTATAGATTCGCTGTGTTATAGAGCATATATATATAGGTATGGTTAAAAGTGTTATCCTTGCCAATCAGTCTATAATATTTTATCAATATAATTATTTACATTATTATATACACCTTAAATTATATACGTGTTTATGATCCCAATATATACTCTATAACGCTATATTTTTCAATGCTAATTATATCAGTATAATGTGTTATCAAATTAAGTCAGTTGATTTTACAATGTATAGTATTAATAAAAAAAAAAGCAGGTAAGTGGGTACCGCTCTGCTGTACATTAGGAGGTGCGTGGACCTCTGACTAGGGTAGGTTAAATTTGAATGCAATGATAGGTATCATTGTATACGAAAAACTATTCTGAACGGTCCATAAACAAATATTTTATTTTTTAATTAGGACGCATTTTGCATGGTTAATCAATTTTTCCAAAAACGTTGCATGTAGTTATAATAATTCATAATACCTTATATTATCACCTGGTTTGAGGATAAATCGTTATCGTTACGCTATTTCATAAACATTTAAAACTCAAACGCTCAAAACATTTTTCTTATAATGACGCTTCAAATTTTCTCTATAGCTATTTGAAGCAAGACTTATGGAAAACTTAATGTTGAATTTTATAACCTTAGATATAAATACAAACAATTTTATGAATTTTGAACTACAAACTAATTTGCAAATATTCTTGGTATTGACGAATTTTAGTCAATATTTGAACTTCAAATGCTAATTAAAAAAAATTGTGCCTATGTATTCTTATAATTTTTTAATCACTATAAGAATAACTTTTGAGGAACTTTGTCTTAAATTTTCAAGTATTTTGATTGGACCAAAAAAATTTTATCAACACTTCAAAAAAAATTTTCAGAAAAATTGAAAATTTCCGTTATCTATAAATATCACAAAAAAAGTCAAAATATTTTGAAAATTAAATCATTTAAAGAAAATGCCAATCTAAATAACTGGTAAAATTTTCACGTATCTACTTTTTGAATAATAACAAATTTTTAAAATCGTTTGAGGATAAATCGTTATCGTTACGCTATTTCGAAAAAATTTAAAATTCAAATGCACTTAAAATTTTTCCTATAACGACGCTTCGAGTTTTCTCTATAGCTATTTTAAGGAAAACTTATGGAAAACTTAGTGTTATATTTTTAATTATTAGTTACAAACAGAAAAAATTTTATGATTTTTAAACTTCAAAATTACTTGCAAATTTTCGCGTTTTCGACATATTTCGTAAAAATTTGAACTATAAACGCTTATAAAAAAAAATTGTGACTAACGATTTTTAATTTTTTTTTAGCTTCAATAAGAACAACTTATAAGGAATTTTGTATTAAATTTTCAAGTTTTTAAGGTCGTCCAACATTTTTTTTACCGACACTTCAAAAAAAAATCTCAAAAAATCGAATATTTCAGTGGTCTATAAATAACTTTACTTTTGACCTTTTGGGGTGGGCGCATTATATGTAAAAACAATATTAATGGCAATTTTTAATTTATTTTTATTTTTTACTGACATCTCATTAAATTAACACAAATATAATTTGCCATCTAATATATAGTAATATCCATTTTTAATAGAATATTTTGGTTTTTAATAATTTTCTGGACAATATTCAAGCCAATCAAATAATTTAAACCATTGACTTCTAAAAGATCTACCACCTACATTTAGGATACGACGGAAGAATTATTTGAATTTTTTTGTGTGTTTGAAAAATCGGTTGACTATTTGTTTCATTAATTATTGAAGTATTTTCTGATGTTTTATCATTATTTGAAGTACTTTTGGGCGTATTATTATTTTCGATAGTATTTTCAGATGTGTTTTTGGTTGTTTTGATTACCCATGAATCCATATTATGTGTTTATGTTTAATGAGGACTAAACTAAAAATAATATTTTGTTTAATTACCTACCTATTTCATTATATTAATTATATATATTTAAATTTAATTATATTTATTTATAAAAAATTTCGCTCATTCAATTTGCCTCAAATTTAATAAATCAGAATTTAATCATAATACAACAATTTATTAACTTACCTTTAAATAACAGTGATATAATTTTTTGGCACACGTGTACTATTGCAGTCGGGCCAGTCGGTGATAAAATGAATGTATATTTAGGTGTTTTATAATAAATGTCAATTCATAGCCAATAGGAAAATATTGAGCTATGATAACGATAGCAATCAATTTGAAAACGGTCGTCGTGACACGTCGATATTGTCATGTCTCGGAATGTCCGAAATAAATACTACAATACGGCTAAAATAAACTTTTTAAATTTATTTTATTACCAATGAAAAGGTTATAAGCAATAAAATACATACCTAGGTACCTAAAATTCTTTCTAATATTTTTAATATTTATTAGGAGGGGGAAATGGCTGGGTTTAGGGGGGCAATGTCTAAACAGTTGGGGAAGCTGCAGCAGGTCCAAAACTCTGATGCGATTTCTTTCCACTTTTGTTCAGTTGGAACAGGTATTACTTCTGACATTATAATTTCGATAATTGCATACCTATCATACTTCAATAATGATTTGGTATACACTAGAAAGTCCTAAACGATAGCTGAACGAAATAGTTTTCATTGAATCTCCGGTTGCTAAATATCTGTTATTAAAAAAAGATATATATATAATATATACATTAAAAACAATAGAGATAGTGTACCTATGTATAATATATTATATTAGGTAACGACATAATAAAAATTTTTTAGATTCTGAGTGAAGAGAATTTTTTTTCATTATTCAGTTTTTTATTTATCATATCTGTCTTTTTATACCTTATGTCGATAAAAAAAACTGGCAAAAATTTTAGGCTAATTTTTTCTGATTAATTTTGTGACTTCATATATATTTTAGTTTTCTATACTTAGCTAACAATAAATAATTTGTTAAGTAAAATCAAATGTTGTAAGTCACTTACCTTAAGCAGACAGCTAATTTTTCTTTTGGAGAAATAGGTTTTCTCCAATGAGTCTCCTGCTTTTTTATGTTGTTTTCTATTTTTTCAAGTGGAATATGAAACGAGTACTGAGTCATTCTGAAATATTCATAAAATGTTTGATCATCATCCACGGGTCTACTGTATACAGTAGTATATATAAATTTAAAAATTCTCTTTCTAGTTCTCTTTTTTTTTTCCTCTTCGTCAAGAATCAAGGCAATCATAATTAATTCTTCTTCGCTAAATTTACTCATTTTAACTGTTTTTACAGACTTGTACTTATACTTATACTTGTATTTTTAAAACTCAATCGCATCCGTTCCCTATGATTTCAGAGTGAGTACTGAATGCTACTGAAATTATAAAACTATTTAACTGAAACAGCGAATCGGATCGGATCGGATCGTATGTATGTGAATACAACACTCGAAACGAACAAAATCGGATCGGAGCCGAATCGGATATGTGTGTTTTATTTTATTTATATTGCATGATTTTAAAAACGTAGAATTTTCGATTAGGCAGTGTAAGCAGCTGCCAAATTGGCAAAATCTGACGTGTTTTATTAAAATACATCATACTTATAAAAAAAAAGTGGAAATTTAATTTATTTTTATCTGTGAAAAATAATTGTATAATACCGTATTGTATAGTTTTGTACATTTATTATTTTTATTTTTAATGTAAATGATACGTATATTTATTTTAAATCGTTATAATTTTTAGTCTTGATGAAGCATTGTATAGAAAACAGTTTTTAATAATACTAAATATTTTTTTAGAGTAATATTTATTTGTTCGTTCTGTGTATTTTACAAATCAACAAGAAAGTATCTAGGTATCCTAAGTAAGTACTAACTACTAATTACTTAGAAATTATTTTAAAAGTTAGACGTCAGCTTCTAAAACTAAAATAGTTAACTTAAAAATTGTAAGGTACATAAAAAGGTTTATTATAACTATAACGCATGTTATATATGCAGATTATTATAAAAAAGAATATAGGTGTCTATATTATAAAAATGTTGTATGCCTAAATTCTAATATTTTATTTGATGTTCCAAATAATAGTTTTAAATCTTTTTTATTGATGATGGTTCATAAAAATTACTATAGTAAGTTTTCATTAAAATTTGGTGGACATCCATTGAGATTTTTCCAAAGTACCTATGATCAAAAACTAAAAGTAAAAACAAAATAGCCTAAAAATTCATATGGATTTAGATACTATCGTCTATATTATATTTAATATTTAGAGTATTTTGAGGGGGAGTATTATAACTTGTTTATCTATTAGGGCCTAGGGGGGCTCTCAAATTTGTAATGTTAATAGTTATAAAAAAGATAAATCTGCCTTTGACCCTAATTAATTATTTATTATTTAATATAATATGTTATATACCTACCATACCTAATCATTGCTTAATTTAAATTCTGGAGAAGTGGGTGCTTGGAAATTTCAAGAAATTTCGAGGGATTAAAAAAATTGCGACAAATATGATAAATTTGCATAAAAAATAAAATTAATAATATGATGGGGTACTAATTTAAAGATTAGAAGTATTAAGTTATTAATATATTGTTCACCGTCAGTTTCGATAATGTATGCAATAAATATAAAATTTCTAATATTATTAATAGAATAATTTAAGTCGGTATAGAATACCTACTCAAAACAATAAAAAGTCAATAGAGATCACGATATGTACACTTTCCCATTTTGAGCAATTATTAGCCCTATAGTTTCCTACTACATACTATATAGGTATAATTTATTACTTAAGTACATTCTACATATTGTTGTGATGGAAAATGTTGAGTAGGTAGGTAGGTACCTACGTAAATTGTTTTGTTCTATCAATTATCATATTATTGCCTATAGGTGTAAGTGTGTAATCGTAATGCGACTGGTTCAACCTTCAATTGGGTCTCGTCGATAAGTTAAAAGTTAAAACACTGCACCATGATGTAATAATAAATATCTATTAATATTGTTGGAGCACATTTTGTGTTTGTGCAAGGTTTTGATAATAATTACTGTTTACTATATCAAGCAGTAGAATATTTAGGATTTTGTCAAAGGGGGAATATACGTTGGTAGCAAATATTTAATTTCCCTAAAGAGAGGGGGTAGTTCACTCACTATCAACATCATAATAATAAAAATGAGTAACAAATAATAGACTAAGTGGGATCCATTTTCATATCCCTCGTAAATACGCCACTGATATTAAGATATATAGTTTACTTTTATATTATATCTATATAGGTAATATTTACATACAAGACGTATAATATGTGCTATATACTTTGGTATTTCTTTAGATCTTCTTTTTTATTAAGTTTCCTACGAATATTTTATACTTTTATTGTATTCTATGGTTTTTATGTATGTATAAGGTATAGTAAAGTAAGTATATTGCAGTGTATCATATAAATGTATAATACAATACGATATATTATGTATATAATTATTATTGCAGTTGTTGTATGTTTAATTTTTTATACTTATTATTATATATTTAATCCATTTTTAGTAAGGTACTGCAGGCTATATATAACAGTATCATAGTTCAATATTTATTTGATTAGTGCAGGTTAGGTTAGGTTACTTTTATACATTATATATTACTTAGGTAGGTATATATTATTATTATAATATATGATGCAACGCGCTTATGAATTATGTGTTATAGAATAATATAGTCATACAAAATATCTAAGAAAAGAGGATTATTTTTGTTTTACGATCTTCCTTCTGTTTTAGTACCTAGCTATATATGACTATATTTGTATATTCTATACTTATACGTTATACTAATGTGAATATCAAGATATGACTTGATATATAATGAAGTTATTAAACCTATACCTATGTAATACAATTATAATAAATATATATTATGCAACATGGTTTAATGCAGTAGCCAGTAGGTATAACTTATTGTAAAAATATAAAACGTATACTCTATATAGTGTCCATCATAAAATAAATGGTACCTATAATATGTTATAATATTAATAATATTATTAATACTGTTCATAGTTACGTTAATTGATGTACCTAGCTAGTTATTGCAGTCAACAGCTAGATACTAATTATATAATAAGACATTATATAATACAGGTAACGTAAGTTCGTAAGTTTATATAAGTTATTGATGATTGTATGGGTAGTTTTTTGATCAGTTATTATAAAAACCTATTTACGCTATGTTGGTTAAAGCTACTGTCTATTGACTATTAAGAACGAGATACGAGTTATGTTTTGATAATTTTACAATTTTTCAAAATTTCTGAATCATTAAGTTTACCTAACTTAAGATATATTATTTATATTTAGCTAAATAAAAACGGAAAGTATAAAAGATGGAACAAAACAAATAAATTACAGAAAAACAACATTACGTATTCTTTTTAGTCCTCCTTAACAATTTTTTCCTAAGTAATTATTTATTTTTAATTTTATGCACGTATATTAAAATTTTAATCTCACTGGCAACTGAGTATATAATTTTTAGCAATGCTCAATTTTATATTAATTTTTAAAAGAGAAAGAAAGAAATTATTATAGTTTATCGAGTTAAATTTGTTTCTGTTGTTCAACATAGTTGAAAGTCGTTGATGGTGATAGGATTATTAGGATTGAAATAAATATTATAACTGTGGGTGGGGAGCTTATTATTTTTTTTAAATGTAGGTTACATTTTAATATATGACCATAAATTTGGGTTATCTATGAAGCTCTGATCTCATAAACAATCACTACCTACTATAATTGTCTGTGTTATTTCTTCGTATCATGTAGTATGTCATAATGAATATTTTGTATATAGTAACATACTACTGACTTAGGATCTAGGCACCTATAATAATATTAGATTCTGAAAAAAAGGATTTATGTAATGTTTCTTTTTCTTGATTTCTATCATGAGTTTTTAGAGCAGTAGAAATGCTCCAGAATTTAATCTTCAAAATTGAAGGAGGTTTGACACCTATATGACCTGGTAGGGTAGATTAAAATGAGCATGTCTATAATTATAATTATATATATATATATACTTATAATTTTACCCTAAACCAGCAACTTTCGACAACTTTGATTGCTGAGACTCTTGAGGATTTGTAATTCTTTTACCAACTATTAGCATTATCATTTTCTAGACCTCTATAGTTTTTTTTTTGAACTAGATACTTATCTCTTTTGCGCTTGTGCTCTTGAAACTTGGACCTTTAAAACTATCAACTTTTAAAAAAAAAGATGTTTAATTTTTGTACGAAAAAAATGTTGTTTGTGAGGGATTATCAAGGGAGCCGCGTATGAAATTAAAACTAAAAATAAAATAAATTTAAATTTAAATTGTACTCGTAAAAAAATAAATCACAAAAATTAAATTAAATATTTATCATTAAATAAAATTAGATTAAAATCATCAAATAACGTAAATTTGTTTATTTTAAATGTTCGCATGTTAGCCCTATATTTTATTTCAATCGTTTGCGCATAATTACTAAGTACTTCAGATTAGAAATTTGATTGGTCATTTACATATCGTACATATTTTTAACAATATAAAAGTATCTACCTACCAACTATAGTGACATGACCGAATGATACACCGATAATATTATATAGATTACAATAATATTAATTACTGATAACTTATAAGTTTTAAGTTTAGGAACCAATGTTGTAGATTTATACGAAAAGTAAATAATGATATTTATTAAAATTTGAATAATTTTATACATACTTTTTTTATATAGGTAAATGTAAATAATTAGTAATGACACGTAATTTATAATGAATCTAGTCTCATAATATGATTAATAAAGCTAGGTATAGGGAAACACTCCCTATGCCTTTTTAATGAATGCGATGCGCAAACGTCCTACGTTCAAAAAGACGCTGCGTCATATGAATTTTATATGCATTTCAAGAATAAAATTTGAATCTACAACACTTGGGTAGTATATTTTTCGTGACATTAAATATTTATTTTCAGTCTAAAATATAAATTTAAGCTACAAAAGAATATAAAAACAAACTCACCTTAAATATCGATTCTTTCATGCTTTGTTGAAGTCCGTGAAGTGTGAAGTGTAAGCATTCCGGAGCGACGCTGACAATAATTTATTCCGACAAAATACCTTCCAAAATCTGGCTTTATTTAGTTTAGCTGACACATTACTATTTATATTTAAATTCTAACTAGATCGCTATAGTACTTTCAATGATTACCTTTTATACTTTTTTAAAAGAAATTGTGTTTCCTCACTTCGTTATTAAGTGTGTTGATACTTGTTCTATAGATTCAAAATATTTTCTGTAATACAGTAAAACATTTAATCGCATTTTTCTTAGTGACAATAAGTAATAAAAATTGTGAGGGACTGAGGGCAATGGTATTTCTTCGCTATTTCTCTAAATTTTTGTTTGTGGAATGTGGGGAAATGCTGTAGAAAATATGAAAAACACATGAAATAAAAAAAAGTAAAAATATTGGGAATTTTTTAATATTAATTGTGATGTGTAGGCTAGACAACAATTTCTTAAATCATTGGAACACATTCAAATATTGAAACATTGAAGCTGATTCAAACTGGTTCGAGAATCATTTAACATTACCCAGAGAAAATGCACAACTAAACTATATTCTGTACTACGTTTATGTTAAACTGTTTCAAAAATGTTCAGGTTTTTTATTTTATTTAAAAATGTTTCAGTATTGTAAAATAATTTAAATTTATTAAATCTACTAAGTCATGTTAATTTCTAAGCGTATCGGTGTTAATTAATTTAAAATTTGCAATTATTATATGTTAATGAGTATAGTTCCAGTGCTATGATTTGCGAGCCCCCCCCCCTCCGCCATCTCACGGACAACAGACAAGGACAACGATAACATAGTTGTTAAAATATTATTCTCGCCATCACTTCAATTATTATTCTAATTATCTATTTTTTCGCCACGCAGCGTGTGTAAAAAAAACGTCATAATAATACCTAGGTAATATCAAAAAATAGGCACCCTTCGTGCCGACACTGCTATTTATGCATGATTTATTGTGACAAGTATCTTCCGAAGTTTGAACTATACCTATGGGCAAGTTATAAGTAATAGTATTTAACATATTCTAAAAATTTTAATTAACAATAACATTTTTGACGGCCAATCAGATAGGCAATCTAGGGACATTCGTGTATGGACATGTTTCAAAGTTTCAAATGAAAATTGGCAGTATTAAAGTCGATAAAATTAAACAAATTGTTAAAAGCCTATAAAAAAAGGTTTAAAACATTTAAATACGGCGTTTAAGATACTTAAATTCTCTAAAATATATGCTGACATGCTGTAATGGTGTAGGTACTAAAGTTCTGCTACCTAAATGATTAATAAACAATAATTGATTATTTGAAGTTCACGCTAGTAACATTATTAATATCATTTATGTTATTCAAAATGAATTGGTAAAAACTGAACCATTAGGTATTGAATAATTATATTTATTATATTTTGGGATAAATTCACAATAACACATAAGGAAAACTTCTGGGGGAAGCCCCTTCCAGAAATGTTTGACTCAGAGTTTTCGAATAAATGTGTACCTAATAATACATTATGTTAACTTTTTGCTAATTTAATGCTAACAAGATTAAAAGTATCTAATTATTAAATGTTTAATATAAATTAACTCATACAATATTCAATAAAGCAGCAACTGCATGTATGAAGGTAACTGTCTTCATATACGGACCATACCTTATATTTTGCAATAAACAATTTTCATCAGTACTCCAGTAAATATACATCAAATACCTACATCTGTAATTTCGTTCATCAAGTCAGACAATGAAAGTGAACGTGAATTAATTCCTTATTTTTAGGAATAGGAACATAAATATTATAATTATTTTGTAAGATTCTACGCATAATATCCAACGTGCTGTGGTTCGTCAGAAACGAAGCACTTCATACAGACTTCAGACTCCCGATGGTTAAATCCTACATACAATATCTCTCAATAAATTTTTTTAGCCAACTAAACAACGCCAAAAGTGCAAAATATTTCAAACTCAGCGATAAGCCTACCCTCCGGCGTCTCAAGCGCGTGGGGACGTCCTCATGATGCCCTTTCTCAACACCAATAAGATTTACAAAAAAAAAAAAAAAAATACACTTAGATTAACTAATATTATGATGTCATATTTTATTATTTATTTATTCATCTTTGTAATTTACTGTATATAATGTAATTAATTTACGCTTAACAACTTAATGATGTTAAAAATTCTTTATTATATCAATAAGTTCGATGAACTTGTATGTCAGAAACACTTTAATTTAATAATAATAAAAAAAAAAAAATTATTTTGTAATGTACCTATAATATATATAACGCACTATTTGAGATAAATTTTAAATAATATTTTGTATACATTAATTTATTTACAATTGTACTTAAACTAAAATTTTTAGGATAATAAAATAATTTTACACAGTATTTATGTAAAATAAGGTAAATATAGGAACCAGATACTTTTTAGAGGAACGAGGAAAAGGACGAGTTCCTTTTAATATTAAATAAACGAGGAACTAAACAAATTCATATTTATAATAGAGGAACGAGGAATTGAACAGATTGCTATATAAAAGAAATTTTAACAACAATGAATACATTTAATAGATTGCGAGAAAGGGAAAGTTTATTGGTGAAAATATTTAAACTTTAATGACTGCCAAATATTGAACCTACAATTATTTATTAATAAATAAAAATATATGTGAGATTATCTACATTTTTATCACATTATTAGATTCTGAACGGAGTGATGAATGTATTGATTTTACAATGATGTATGTTTTTTTTTGTGTGTCAATGTACAGCATAACTAGTCGAAATAATGCTTAAATTTCAAGCTTTAGGGGGGGGGGTTTCTGATGTGAAAGTGAATTATAGAGGTCAAAAGTAAAGTAAGTTATTTATAGACCACTGAAATTTTCGATTTTTTTGAGATTTTTTTTTGAAGTGTCGGTAAAAAAAATGTTGGACGACCTTAAAAACTTGAAAATTTAATACAAGATTCCTTATAAGTTGTTCTTATTGTAGCTAAAAAAAATTAAAAATCGTTAATCACAATTTTTTTTTATAATCGTTTATAGTTCAAATTTTTACGAAATATGTCGAAAACGCGAAAATTTGCAAGTAATTTTGAAGTTTAAAAATCATAAAATTTTTTCTGTTTGTAACTAATAATTAAAAATATAACACTAAGTTTTCCATAAGTTTTCCTTAAAATAGCTATAGAGAAAACTCGAAGCGTCGTTATAGGAAAAATTTTAAGTGCATTTGAATTTTAATTTTTTTCGAAATAGCGTAACGATAACGATTTATCCTCAAACGATTTTAAAAATTTGTTATTATTCAAAAAGTAGATACGTGAAAATTTTACCAGTTATTTAGATTGGCATTTTCTTTACATGATTTAATTTTCAAAATATTTTGACTTTTTTTGTGATATTTATAGATAACGGAAATTTTCAATTTTTCTGAAATTTTTTTTTGAAGTGTTGATAAAATTTTTTTGGTCCAATCAAAATACTTGAAAATTTAAGACAAAGTTCCTCAAAAGTTATTCTTATAGTGATTAAAAAATTATAAGAATACATAGGCACAATTTTTTTTAATTAGCATTTGAAGTTCAAATATTGACAGAAATTCGTCAATACCAAGAATATTTGGAAATTAGTTTGTAGTTCAAAATTCATAAAATTGTTTGTATTTATATCTAAGGTTATAAAATTCAACATTAAGTTTTCCATAAGTCTTGCTTCAAATAGCTATAGAGAAAATTTGAAGCGTCATTATAAGAAAAATGTTTTGAGCGTTTGAGTTTTAAATGTTTATGAAATAGCGTAACGATAACGATTTATCCTCAAACCAGGTGATAATATAAGGTATTATGAATTATTATAACTACATGCAACGTTTTTGGAAAAATTGATTAACCATGCAAAATGCGTCCTAATTAAAAAATAAAATATTTGTTTATGGACCGTTCAGAATAGTTTTTCGTATACAATGATACCTATCATTGCATTCAAATTTAACCTACCCTAGTCAGAGGTCCACGCACCTCCTAATGTACAGCAGAGCGGTACCCACTTACCTGCTTTTTTTTTTATTAATACTATACATTGTAAAATCAACTGACTTAATTTGATAACACATTATACTGATATAATTAGCATTGAAAAATATAGCGTTATAGAGTATATATTGGGATCATAAACACGTATATAATTTAAGGTGTATATAATAATGTAAATAATTATATTGATAAAATATTATAGACTGATTGGCAAGGATAACACTTTTAACCATACCTATATATATATGCTCTATAACACAGCGAATCTATAAATATAAAAAAATATGATTGTATACAGAGCATTAGATCTATGGATTTTTAATATTGTATTTATATCCATCATCTATGGTAAATACCAATCGTTGAAATTCGTTGGAGAAAATTAACGGTTCTAATAATTTCATTGACCAAGAAAAAAAGCCACCCATAGCCGAATTATTACTTAAGTATAAAAAAAATAATTGCATAATTCGTTTTATAAAATAATTTTATATTTTCTAGTTTCGTTATAAAGCGAGATGAAGACGAATGAAGATAGCTATTTATTTGACGGTGGTGTACTGCACGTCTGTACTACAGGGCAGCTAGCTTTAACCGAATGAGTTTATTTTCCACGTAAGTTTATTTTCAAATTATCTTGGAGCTTAAACTTTGCGTTTACTTTTTAGTAGATATAAAAATAAGTATTTATTCGGTACCACCAATTTTTTATCAAGGATAATCTTCTAACTGCGTTACAAAAATTCATAAATTTTTATTCACAAATTCACAACGTATTAATTATGCGAGCCCGAATAATCCAAATCCCGTTTTAGTTTCACCCTCACACAAGGGTCGTGGAAATTATATATTTGAATTAATATATACCTTTATAAAAATTGTTACACATAAAAAACACGGGCATTCTTATGTGTGGTGAAATTGAATAATCTTTATAATTATTTAATTATGAGGCCAATATTGTGGTTTCGAAAAATTTACCGTTGGATTTTTTCTGTGCTATTCATTTTAGATTCTGAACGAAGTGATGAATGTATTGATTTTACAATGATGTGTGTATTTTTTTTTTTGTGTGTGTCTGTGTACAGCATAACTAGTCGAAATAATGCTTCAATTTCAAACTTTGGGGGTGGTTTCCGATGTAAAAGTGAATATCTTTGGTGCATTGTAGAGGTCAAAAGTAAACATTTTCCAACAGTTTTCAAAAAAATCGAGAAAAACAAAAAAAAAATGACAGAAAAACTGGAATTTTTACGCAAAACCAGTATTCGACCAAATTGATTTTTTTATATGGTTGTAATTCAAAAACTAATCACTGTAAATACTTGAACTTTTCACTAAATGTTTATGTTAGTGTTATATATATATATATATACAGTTTAATTTTCAAAAAGTTTTGACTTTTTGAGTTATTTATAGACCACTGAAATTTTCGATTTTTTATTGATGTGTCGGTAAAAAAAAAATTTTGGACGACCTTAAAAGCTTGAAAATTTAATTCAAAGTTCCTTATAAGTTGTTCTTATTGTAGCTAAAAAAAAATTAAAAATCGTTAGTCACAATTTTTTTTTTATAAGCGTTTATAGTTCAAATTTTTACGAAACATTTCGAAAACGCGAAAATTTGCAAGTAATTTTGAAGTTTAAAAATCATAAAATTTTTTCTGTTTATAACTAAGAATTAAAAATATAACACTAAGTTTTCCTTAAAATAGCTATAGAGAAAACTCGAAGCGTCGTTATGAGAAAAATTTTAAGTGCGTTTGAATTTTAAATTTTTTCGAAATAGCGTAACGATAACGATATATCCTCAAACGATTTTAAACAAAAATGTCAACCGGAAATTCAAATTAAATTTTTATTAGCATTTGAATTTCAAATATTGACAGAAATTCGTCAAAACCATGAATATTTGCCAATTATTTTGTAGTTCAAAATTCATAATAGTGTTTGTAATATCTAAGGTTATAAAATTTAACACCAAGTTTTCCATAATTTTTGCTTCAAATAGCTATAGAGAAAATTTGAAGCGTCATTATAGGAAAAATGTTTTGAGCGTTTGAGTTTTAAATTTTTATGAAATCGCGTAATGATAACGATTTATCTTTAAACGAGTCAAATGAATTTAAATATTATTTGTTATACTTCAAAAATTATAAGTCGTAGATACTTGAAAATTTCTCCAGATATTTAGATCGGGAATTGATAAATTGAAAATTTGTTCAATAATTGTACCACAGATTATAACACATATATATTAGACGAGATGATTATATTGTGATTACCAAATGTTTTCATGGATATTAGAGAAGAATTTGTTTGAAAATTTAATACAAAGTTCCTCATAAGTTATTCTTATAGTGATTAAAAAAATTATAAGAATACATAGGCACAATTTTTTTTTTATAAGCGTTTATAGTTCAAATTTTTACGAAATCTGTCGAAAATGCGAAAATTTGCAAGTAATTTTGAAGCTGAAAAATCATAAAATTTAATGTGTTTATAACTAAGGATTAAGAATACAACACTAAGTTTTCCATAAGTTTTACTTCAAGTAGCCATAGAGAAATCTCGAAGCGTCATTATAGGAAAAATTTGAGGTGCGTTTGAATTTTAAATTTTTACGAAATAGCGTTACGATAACGATTTATCCTGAAACTATTTTAAATATTTGTTATTATTCAAAAAGTATAAGTCGTAGATACGTGAAAATTTTATCAGTTATTTAGATTGGCATTTTAAAAATATTTTGACTGTTTTTGAGATATTAATAGACAACTGAAATTTTCAATTTTTCTGAAAAATTTTTTTGAAGGGTTAGGTTATCCTCTAGGATAGACTGAAAAATCATCTCTGTTCAGAATCGTTTTTCGTATACAATGATACCTATCATTGCACTCAAATCTAATCTACCCTAGTCAGAGGTCCACCCCACCACCTAATGTACAGCAGAGCGACATCCACTTACCCGCTTTATTTTTAATTGTACCAGCACATTATGCTTTCGTATTTTAATTTCTTCAATAGATTCAATAGAAAATTTGCATTATTGTATCATATATATTTGGATTCATATTATACGCGTAAATGGTTTAATACAAAATAGGTAATCTATATGGCGATAGCCGATTGCCATAGTTGTAGTACACGCAGTCGACTAAAGAATATAAAATTACAATTAGCAAAGCATACGTACCTAAACAAAAAACAAAACTGCATTTCATTCATTTTTTTTTTTTTATACATCCGAATATTTCAGACTGATCTTCAGTACCTGTCAGAAGCGTTTCTACTTTGGCGTTGCAGTGCACTCGTGTCACGGATACAACCAAAGATTCGATATATAGGGTAAGTTTGTTTTCATATTATTTTGGGTGTTAGATTTAATTTTTGAGCTTTAATAAATATTTAATATCATGAAAAATATGTTATACCCAAGTATCGTTGACGCATATTCTATTTATGAACGCAAAACATATAGGATATTCGGACATTTTTCTAGGGATGGGTAAAATTAATGAAAAAAATAAATTAAGATTTTTTTTACATTTTAAAATGGCGCGTTTCAGATAAAGCTTTTGAAAACAAATTAAAAATTTTAGTGGGTGGGAGGAATGTCCCGTTCTGCCCCTCCCCCCTGGCGTCGCTCATGGCACAAAATAAATAAATACGCGAGATCGAATAAAATAAACGACATCATCATTTTTCCGATTGACGGGAGTAGAATTATAATAATAGATTTATAATTATGAACTGTATACATTTATGTTAAGTAGAAATCACATATTTTATTGACCATTAATATTTATATAATAATTAAAATAATACAGTTATGATTAAAAATTAAAATTATAAACATTTTTGGTTACTTATTTTTACATCACATTTAAATACTTAAATGAACAATATTCATAAACATGATACATGAACCTCTTTGGTATGAAAAGTTTGATTATAATATTATATATCTTTGGAATTGTCATATTAACGTAACATAATACAATCTATGGCGATTATCAAAGTCGTCGCAGAAGACGTATTCGATTAAAGATACTAAAATTTCAGTTCGAATACCAGACATAAACAAAAAAACATAATATACTGCATGACGAACGGTTTAATTTTTCAAGAACAACAATATTTTCAGACTTAAGTTTCTAAAGTGTTCCTACGTCGGCGTCGGCGTTGCAGTGCACAATCACACGTTTCGGATTTCAAAAAATTTTGGAAGCGTCGATGTTAAAGTAAGTTTTAAAAAGATATTATTTTGGTGCTTAAATTTACGTTTTATGATTAAAATAAATATTTATTTGCATGAAAAATATGCTTCCCGATGATTGTTGAAGAAATAAATTTTTTATATCACGAAAAATATGCTGCCCAAGTCAAGTATCGTTGAGACGTTGACGCATATTCATAAAAAAAATAAAATATCATATTCAGAAATAGAATTTGATAACGATGCAGTGTTTCAAAGACGAAGTTTTATAGCAGATATTGATTCGGATATGAGGTACGTATTTTTCTATTTTTCAGTAGGTTTCTTTTTAATATTCTGTATTATTAATCAGTGAACACATTTCTTGTAATTTTTCTGTTAATTGTATTGTAATTACTGGCATACACTATTTCGGTTATCGATTAAGTCACGATAAAAAATAGAAAATTGGTCAGGTACCTATATAAGATTAATAGATTTCCTCAATGATGTTTAAATATTTTCACCCATTATCAGGTACGATGACCTGTTAGGTTAGGAGTGGTAAGAAAGGGGGTGGGTTGGTAGAGAGGAATAGGGAAAGAGAGGGGGGCAGATAGTGAGTAGGAGGTAAGGTAAGAAGGGGAGTGGGTAGGTGATGTAGGGAAGGGAGATAGAGGCAGAAGAGAGTGAGATGGGGGTAAAGTAAGGACTGGAGAGGGTAAATGAAAGGGGGTAAGGTAGGGAGAGGAGAGGGAGTTGGATAGATTTGGGTGGGAGATGTAGTGGGAGAGAGAGGGGTAGAAAAAGAGAAATAGAGAGAGAGTGAAAGAGAGTGAGTGACAGGGGTAAAGTTAGGGAGAGGTGTGGTGGTGCGTGAGAACGAGTGTGAGGAATAGGGAGAGAGCGAGAGAGTGAGAAGGTTTAGAAGGTTAGTTAGGTTAGGTGGCAGAAGGGGGAATAGTTAGGTAGAATAGTTGTGTTGACAATGCCGAATACGTAGGAAAGGATCTTGAATTGCAAAGGTTACTCGACCTTTTGGCTGAAACTACCAAGTTAATAGGTTTACAGCCTTCGACTTATTGGATAGAATAAAAAGAGTAGGTTGGTTACGCCGGTTAAGAAGATGTCAGTGCATTTCTTTTTTTTCTCACTGACCCATTCACAAAATAACAAATTTTATGTTCATTATAATCATAATAATTTCTAAAATTGGAGTGAAGAGAATATTTGGATTATTATCTAGATTCTAGGGCTTATCATAAGCTTTTTAGTATATTTTGATTTATAAGCGAGTTACTATTTTACTAAGTAATAGAATTGAGCCTAATATGAGATGTTCTAGATAATAATCATACCTTTAAATTTTTAAAAGAAGCCATCTCACTCTAATTTTAGGAATTATTTTGATTATATTGAACATAGAATTTGTTATGTTGTGCGTGAGTCAGAAAGATAAAACAGAATGCACTGACATCTTCTCAAGTGCTATCAATATGACCAGGCTATTGATTGTTGACTGTATTATTAGAATTTTGTACAAGAAAGTTTTCTAAGTATCCAAGTACAGCCGTGTATTCAAATTTAAGAACCTAATATAACATGAAAATGTAGCCCATGATGGCGCTGCTCCTACACTCCACATATATAATGTCGCCATCATGCCAAATGTAACCATGTGTAGTGTGTACTTTAGTAGTTTTGAGATATGTTCATAATTGATTTATAAGTCCAAAACTTAACGAATATTTAAAATGCATGTGTAACTATTATAACATAATTCTACAAAAGTCAATCTTCATAAACTTATTTAAACTAAAAAATCTTAATTTACTAATTTAAATTAATAATAAAAGTTGACCCCTTGACAGTGTTTTACTTGAGCACTTATAAAAAAGACCAACTAAAAGTATTATTTTGGTTATTTAATATTTTGTTAGTATAATATCAGATAAATCAAACAAATATTTTATTCACATCTTAAAGCTAACAAATTTTATATATATATTTACAACGTTACTAAACATACTATAGCTTTATTTATCTTAACAAAAATAAATGAAATTTTTAAAAAATAACATAAAATTATTATAACACTTAAAAAAAAAAAAATCAAACAACTTTAAATCATAGAAGTGATTTGCTATGGTGTAATATTATTGTGGTAGATTAGTCAATATGTAATTATATCCGGGTAACCGTATGAGAAATAATAGCATTATAGTTCTACATAAAGTGATAAACTCAGCAATTGGACAATAAAGTTTTTATATAAGGCCGTGATGGCGATTTATTAAATTCACTAAAAATAAAATAAGTTATGGCATAAATGATATCATTTGTATACTTTTCTTAAAATACTTTACGTCTTCATAAGACTGGATATCAACTGTAATTAAAATAATAAAATAGTATTTGGATATTATAACTCAAAGATCTGACTTTTTATATGTTACTCCGTGTCATATACCCTTAAAAAAGCGAATCTCAGACCATTTATACTTTTTTTTATTGCCATACCTAATTGACTTATGAAAATAGAAGGACGATAATATTTAAATACAATAACAGAATTAAAAAAGATTGTGGACAGTTTTTTTTTAAAATGATATGAAGTTGTAATATAAATATATTCATAATTTAATATTTTAAGTAACATACGTATTGTAATTATAATCTTTTTTATCTTACATAAGAAAATTATGTTATTAATTTTTGATGGTTTCTATATGATGTATAAAGTATATTTGCGTTCTGGTAGGCACGATGGTTGGCCACGTTGGTGACTTGTTCTGAGGTTACGTATCGACCGACGTCACTAGCTCCCGGATGGGTGACCTCCTGGCTTCTTAGTGACGAATCCTGGTCCTATTTACATGAGCTTCAAACCGAACAGTAAAAAACATAGCCATGCAGTTTATGCCTTAAAAAAAGGAATTAACCTCTGGCCTGCTATATGCACACAACACTAGATACTATGTACCTGCAATCCCAAAAATAATATAATCAAACCTAATAATTGGGTACACAAAAAGTGCATATTGGGGCTTAGTGTGGCGCGGTGATTGGCTGTAATGTTAAAAGTGTGTCAAGCATCGTCTGGCGTCACTAGCTCCCGGATGGGTGACCACCTGGGTTTTTAATGACGAATCTTTGCCCCATATGCTCATACGTATTTCTAAACCAACCTGTGACCTACGGAATGCTAATAGGTAGCCATAGTTACCGAAATTATTTTAGAAAATAAAAATGTATTATTTAATAATACAAATGATACGAATACAATATTTTACATTGCTTAAATCTATAAGCTATAAAGTACTTTAATTCATGCTAAAACATTTCAAGAATATTAATTAGCAAATCGTATGTCATTTAATATATTATAAATGATTGAAATTTTTTCTGGACACATTATCTGTCTTTATGAATTTATTGTTATTAAAAAAAGATTGTAATAATTAATTATTTCTGGTGTTGAGGGTCGTTTTTATAGACAAAATGGAAACATAAAACAAAATTATCATGATGCCACATGGTGATGATTGGCCGGTGCACATATATTGATAATAAACAGATTCCTTAGGTCAACTAAACCCTATACGACTTGTAAGTTAGATACAATACTGGAGGATAAATCATTAACAATTGTTTGTCGTCACATTTAAAATGTATATATAAATGTATGACAAAATGTAATATGTCATACATAATATATGACTATACTCGTATGTATGAATATGGCGACGAAGTCCTAAAAATCTAAAAGGGTGAAAAATATTACAAGAGGTCCAATGTCTTAATATCGGCAAAAATAGAGTACCATGTAGAGGAAAGTGGACAATATACCGTCCTATCCTAAATTATAAAAATAAAACATTGGAAAAGGGTTCGGTGCCATTGATGGATGATTTAAGTTCTAAGAGATTAACAATCAATAGATCAACTTGATATGCAAACACTTATGTCGGAAACCAACTAAGAATCTTTTTATTCAAAGTGTCCAAGGTAATCTCTGTTGGTCACGCGATACCTAAGTACTATTTATCGTTGTACCACCACTCAAATTGATACTTATTAAACTCAGTGCCGTATCCAGGATGCTACGGCACTGCCTTCCCCGTGTGACTAGCAGATGGTTACATAAGTCATAGGAAGGTATTTGTAAACCTATGGTGAGTTGAAGCTATGTGATGATAGATGACTATCATCACTGTCGTTACCTTTGCAATGATCTTTTCCTACTAACTATCAAGGTATTCGACATTGTAAACATAACAACGGGAGAAAATATATAAATATTGTTGAGGAAATGTTTTATAGGTACCTGACTAATATTACCATAATAGTTAACACGGTTTTAAAGCCGAATTAGCGTAATAACAGTATTACAATCGGTTTAAGATTTTGAATATTACACACTGCACTTTGTACTATTCATATTCTTAATCGATCATTTTTTTTTTTATTTTTTTTTTTTAACTTCTTGAAATGCGTTTGCCCGCGGGCGCCAGGTCACCCCTCCGCAATTTTATTTCATTATTTTCTCTAAGTTCAATAAATTAAAAATTTTTTATTGCTTCTTGAAATGCGTTTGCCTGCGGGCGCCAGGTCACCCCTCCACATTTTTTTTATTCATTTTTTTCTCTAAGTTCAATAAATTAAAATTTTTTTTTGTTTCTTGAAATGCGTTTGCCTGCGGGCGCCAGGTCATCCCTCCACATTTTTTTTTTCATTATTTTCTCTAAGTTCAATAAATTAAAATTTTTTTTTGTTTCTTGAAATGCGTTTGCCCGCGGGCGCCAGGTCACCCCTCCGCAATTTTTTTTCATTATTTTCTCTAAGTTCAAAAAATTAAAATTTTTTATTGCTTCTTGAAATGCGTTTGCCTGCGGGCGCCAGGTCACCCCTCCACATTTTTTTTATTCATTATTTTCTCTAAGTTCAATAAATTAAAATTTTTTTTTGTTTCTTGAAATGCGTTTGCCTGCGGGCGCCAGGTCATCCCTCCACATTTTTTTTATTCATTATTTTCTCTAAGTTCAATAAATTAAAATTTTTTTTTGTTTCATGATATGCGTTTGCCTGCTGGCTCACGTGTTCCCCTTCACATTTTTTTTCAAATCATTTCAACAAAGTAAATTTTTCATTTCATAATTTCATCATTGTTAACCTGGTGCCCTCTAAACGATCATTCTCGAATAAGCTTATAATTATCAATTGTAATTTTTGTTTAAAAATTTTAACATTACACAATGCAGTTTCTACTATTGTTATTCTTAATTGATCATTTATTTTTAAATTTTTTTTTCGTTTCTTGAAATGCGTTTGCCTCCGGGCGCCAGGTCACCCCTCCGCAATTTTTTTTTGTAAGTACTTCTCGCATTTTTTTTTTCATTACTTCTACAAGTTCAATAAATTAAAATTTTTTTTTGTTTCTTGTAATGCGTTTGCCCGCGGGCGCCAGGTCACCCCTCCGCAATTTTTTTTTCTAAGTTCTTCTCGCATTTATTTTTCATTAGTTCTCTAAGCTCATTAATTTAAAAATTATTTTGCTTCTTGAAATACGTTTGCCCGCGGGCGCCAATACCCTCCTTCTCAATTTTTTTTTAAAATTTAATTCTACATCATCTTTGTGTACACAATTTTTAAACCTTGAGTAACTACATAATGACCTCTAAATAATCATTCTCACTATGACCTGGAGACTACACTCTGCCGTCTTCAATATGTATTCCTATACCTTGCCAGTGCCCTTGCCCCTGCCCCTGCCCTTGCCCATGCCCTTGCGTCTGCCCCTGAACATGCCCTTGCCCTTGCCCTTGCCCTTGCCCTTGCCCTTGCCCTTGCCCTTGCCCTTGCCCTTGCCCTTGCCCTTGCCCTTGCCCTTGCCCTTGCCCTTGCCCTTGCCCTTGCCCTTGCCCTTGCCCTTGCCCTTGCCCTTGCCCTCGTCCTCGTCCTCGTCCTCGTCCTCGTCCTCCTTGTCCTTGTCCTTGTCCTTGTCCTTGTCCTTGTCCTTGTCCTTGTCCTTGTCCTTGTCCTTGTCCTTGTCCTTGTCCTTGTCCCTGTCCTTGTCCTTGTCCCTGTCCCTGTCCCTGTCCCTGTCCCTGTCCCTGTCCCTGTCCCTGTCCCTGTCCCTGTCCCTGTCCCTGTCCCTGTCCCTGTCCCTGTCCCTGTCCCTGTCCCTGTCCCTGTCCCTGTCCCTGTCCCTGTCCCTGTCCCTGTCCCTGTCCCTGTCCCTGTCCCTGTCCCTGTCCCTGTCCCTGTCCCTGTCCCTGTCCCTGTCCCTGTCCCTGTCCCTGTCCCTGTCCCTGTCCCTGTCCCTGTCCCTGTCCCTGTCCCTGTCCCTGTCCCTGTCCCTGTCCCTGTCCTTGTCCTTGTCCTTGTCCTTGTCCTTGTCCTTGTCCTTGTCCTTGTCCTTGTCCTTGTCCTTGTCCTTGTCCTTGTCCTTGTCCTTGTCCTTGTCCTTGTCCTTGTCCTTGTCCTTGTCCTTGTCCTTGTCCTTGTCCTTGTCCTTCTCTCAACGATAATTCTTGAAATTTTAACATTATACACTGCAGTTTCTACTATTCTTATTCTTAATTTATAATTTTTTTTTTTCGTTTCTTGAAATGCGTTCGCCTGCGGGTGCCAGGTCTCCCCTCCGCAATTTTTTTTTGTTATGTTCTTCTCGCATTTTTTTTTTCATTACTTCTCCAAGTTCAATAAATAAAATTTTTATTTTGTTTCTTGAAAAGCATTTGCCCGCGGGCTCACGTGTTCCCCTTCACATTTTTTTTCAAATCATTTCAACAAAGTAAATTTTTCATTTCATAATTTCAACATTGTTAACTATTATTACCCATAAACGTTACGCTATCAGATTTAGTCGTTGGCGATGCTACGGTCACCGATAACACTAATGAGTCGATAATATAATATAATCTTCCGATTTCCTTGACTGCTCCCTCGCTGACTCTAATGTCATTAATAAATAATAACTCATTACGACAAAATCAACATTCTTTCCGGTCTCATTACATTGGCCCTATCTTTATTCTCGTCGAGTGTATTGATACGGAAAAAACCACTCGCTTGGTTGAATTGAAATTTATTTCTCCCAACCTACCTCAACACATTACTGTTTTCAACATGATTTTTGAAGTCTCTCCGAGTATCCGATCTCCAATTCAATGCAATCGTTGTCTCCGTTTTGGCTATACCCAAAAGTTTTGTCACAGTGGCCCCCGATTCAGTCATTATGGAGGCGTTAAGCAATTGAACGTCGATTGCCCCACAGTTTCCGCCACCGACCCTTCCTGTCTATATTGTCACCTTCAACACGTGGATACTGATCGTAGCTTTCATGAGTAGTCTTTCCAGAAGGAAAATTATAGCCATTGAAAACATCTCCTATCAAGGTTAGGTTAGGTTGCCCATAGGCAAATGTTTTTCAAGCAGCAAAAACAAAATTTGACATATTAGAATATTAGAATTCATACTGAAGATTGCAAAATGCACGAAATACAATTGTCTTTTCATTTAAATAGTTATAATTGTTTAAAAATTGTGTACACAACAATAAACTATATTATATAATGAAAAAAAAAATTGGAAGGGGGGATTGGCACCCACTAGCAAATGTATATCAAGAAGCAAAAAAAAAAAAAAGTTATATAGTTAGAATAAATACTGTAGACTGCAGTATGTGATATCAAGAAAATTAAATGAATTAATTTTCGAGAATAATAAAATCGTGATGGAATGAGTTTTTTTAGGCAAATGGTTATTAATGTTTAAAAAATGTGTACACAAAAAAAATATATTAAATTATGAAAAAAAAAATTGGAAGGGGGGATTGGCAATAGCAGGCAAATGTTTTTTCAAGAAGCAAAAAAAAAATTGAAAGATATTTTGTTTAAAAATTGTGTACACAAAAATAAACAATATTAAATTATGAAAAATAAAATGGGAAGGGATCCCCCCTAGGCAAATGTTTTTCAAGCAGCAAAAACAAAATTTGAAATATTAGAATATTAGAATTCATACTGAAGATTGCAAAATGTACGAAATACAATTGTCTTTTCATTTAAATAGTTATAATTGTTTAAAAATTGTGTACACAACAGTAAACTATCTTAAATAATGAAATAAAAATGGGAAGGGGGGATTTGCGCCCGTAGGCAAATGTTTTTCAAAAAGCCAAAAATAAAAAATTTGAAAAATTATGATGTAAGAATACACACTGAAGACTTCAATATGTATAATTCCAATAAAAAACAAATGATATTCACTATTAGAATCATAAAAACGTGATACAATTGTCTTTTCAGTTAAATGGATATAATTGTTTAAAAATTGTGTACACAAAAATAAACTATTATATATAAAGAAAAAAAAATTTGGAAGGGGGGAATGGCGCGCGCAGGCAAGTGTTTTTCAAGAAGCAAAAAAAAAATTGAAAGATATTTTGTTTAAAAATTGTGTACACAAAAATAAACAATATTAAATTATATAAAAAAAAATGGGAACGTGGGATTAGCGCCCATAGGCAAATGTTTTTCAAGCAGCAAAAACAAAATTTGAAATATTAGAATATTAGAATTCATACTGAAGATTGCAAAATGTACGTATACAACTGTCTTTTCATTTAAATAGTTATAATTGTTTAAAAATTGTCTACACAAAAATAAACTATATTAAATTATGAAAAAAAAAATGGGAAGGGGGGATTGGCGCCCGTAGTCAAATGTTTTTCAAACAGCAAAAAAAAAATTAAAAGTTATATAGTTGGAATAAACACTGTAGACTGCAGTATGTATCTCAGGAAAATTAAATGAATTAAACTATTGAGAATTATAAAATCGTGATATAATGAGTTTTTTGAGGCAAATGGTTATTAATGTTTAAAAAAAGGGTACACAAATAAAAAAATGTATTAAATTATGAAAATAAAAATGGGAAGAAAGGTTTAGCGCCCGTAGGCAAATCATTTTCAAGAAGTCAAAAATAAAAAATTTGAAAAATTATGATGTAAGAATACACACTGAAGACTTCAATATGTATAATACTATAATTCCAATAAAAAACAAATGATATTCACTATTAGAATCATAAAAACGTGATACAATTGTATTTTCAGTTAAATAGTTATAATTGTTTAAAAATTGTGTACACAAAAATAAACTATATTAAATTATGAAAAAAAATGGGAACGTGGGATTAGCGCCCATAGGCAAATGTTTTTCAAGCAGCAAAAACAAAATTTGAAATATTAGAATATTAGAATTCATACTGAAGATTGCAAAATGTACGTGATACAACTGTCTTTTCATTTAAATAGTTATAATTGTTTAAAAATTGTGTACACAAAAATAAACTATATTAAATTATGAAAAAAAAAATGGGAAGGGGGGATTAGCGCCCGTAGGCAAAAGTTTTTCAAACAGCAAAAAAAAATTAAAAGTTATATAGTTGGAATAAACACTGTAGACTGCAGTATGTATCTCAGGAAAATTAAATGAATTAAACTATTGAGAATTATAAAATCGTGATATAATGAGTTTTTTGAGGCAAATGGTTATTAATGTTTAAAAATAAGGTACACAAATAAAAAAATATAATAAATTATGAAAATAAAAATGGGAAGAAAGGTTTAGCGCCCGTAGGCAAATCATTTTCAAGAAGTCAAAAATAAAAAATTTGAAAAATTATGATGTAAGAATACACACTGAAGACTTCAATATGTATAATACTATAATTCCAATAAAAAACAAATGATATTCACTATTAGAATCATAAAAACGTGATACAATTGTATTTTCAGTTAAATAGTTATAATTGTTTAAAAATCGTGTACACAAAAATAAACTATATTAAATTATGAAAAAAAATGGGAAGGGGGGATTAGCGCCCGTAGGCAAATGTTTTTCAAACAGCAAAAAACAAAAAAAAAATAGAAAACCTATCCTTTGACTGCAATCCACAATTTCCAAACTCATAAACCCAAAAACTTATTTATAGATATTATTTCATTGATGAATAAAGATTATAACAGCACCTGTATAGAGTGTGATGTATAAGAAAATTAATTTAAATTTATTGAATATCTAATCATTGTGATTAATTTTTACTATTACGCCAATTTTAGTCTATTAAACAAAAATATATATTTGGAAGGCAACGTGAGTAAAACCCCTTTAAATTGCAAACAATTTTAAAAATTAGGAAATATATTGGCTTGTAGTCATGGACTGCCGTCAATTTTAAGTTACCTTTCAAATTGTATTGTATAAATCAAAATTATACTATAAATGATGATCAGAGGATGCATTCTTCACTGTAATTTACATTTACAAGTACTTATGAAATACTGGTATAACACTAATTTGGACTTAATACCGTGATAAAGATTACGAAAATATTAATCATGCGTCATAAATAATATTAAGATTTAAGCATTAATTTTTTATTACATAAGCTAAAAAGAAGAAGTATGTATTATATTATATTAAGTATTGTATTAATATTTTCCCCGTTAATTTTTAAATATTTTCTGTCATTGTTATGTTTACAATTTCGAATACCTTGATAGTTAGTAGGAAAAGATCAATGCAAAAGCCACGACCATTGATGATAGTCATCTATCATCAACTGAGCTCAACTTACCATTCTCTATAGGTACCTAACCTAAACTAACCTTCTTATGACTTGTTTAACCATCTGCATGTCCGCGGGGAAGGCAGTGTCATAGGCCAGGGTTAGGATTTAGGGAGGGAAAAGTGTATACAGTACTATACACCCAATACCCCTCAAAAAGGCTGACTATGACACTGGGTTTAATAAGTATCAATCTGAATGTTTGTAGAAAGATTAATAGTATTTGTGTAACGCGTGACAAACGGATGGTTAACTAGGACACTTTGAATAAAAAGATCCTTAGTTGGATTCCGATATAAGTGTTTACTTATCAAGTTGTTCTATTGATTGTAAACACCTTTAATTATAAAGACATGGGCCTCTTTCGCGCTACTAGATTTTTAGGAGTTCGGTGCCACTACCTCTTGGATAATACGGTATATTATTAAATGGATAGAGCAATGCCAAACTTTTTGGTGTAAATAATTTCAAGCACATATTCAAGACCCTAGACGAGTGTCTGGTCGTAATGAGTGCATAATGCATTAACCGCGTATACTTTAGAGGAACTGTTATGAATATATTAGGCGCATCCGCATAGTCCATACCATAAGTTCTAATTGGAAAATAAGATTTAAACTCGGAAATATGATTGGACGTAAATTGTAGAAGTAATAACTAATAAGTATTAAAGATTTATCTGTTTGTTTTGTCTTCGACTTGTTGTCGTTTTGAAATGTCCTGTTTATGAGAAATACCTATTACATATTTAATAATTATGATCCTATTGGTAGCTGCTGAACATAAATTATTTATGTCTTGCACTTGTATGAATAACTGAATACATGTACAAGTGAGACATCGTCATTAAAGCAAAACAACTTTTATAATATGATTAAATAAATGGGGTAATATCTAAATAATGTTCTCTTCCAACACACTATAATTATAGTTATTACGCTTTTCTGGCCCAAAAATTTTCATGTGGCATCATGATAATTTATTTTAAATTTTTATATGATAACTAAAAAAAACGACTCTGGTGACACCAAAATCTGAATTATTACGGTTTTGAATATTACATACCTAACATATTGTTGTGTGATAGGTAATCTTTACATCGTTGTGTCTGTATTTTTTTAAATGATAAAGTTCAAGTGGCCAAAAGAAAATTTAATCATCTAAAATATCTCAAATTACATACTTATTGTTAATAATTATTATTGAAAAGTTATATCCTGAACTATAATATCTTATATAGGCTTAATCAATGTACAATTTGATTAGTATTATTTTTATTATTATATAATACACGTTCTTTTTTTTTAACAAATCCATCGGCAACGATGACCATATTACTTGTGTTTGTTTAGAAACACGTGTGTATGTGGGTTAAGGATTCGTCACTAAGAACCCAGGTGGTCACCCATCCAGGAGCTAGTGACGCCGGCGATGTTTGACCAAGGCAAACCATCGCGCCACACCAGGCCCCAATATACATTTTTGTGTGTTCCAAATATAAATGTTATTTTTTGCTATTCTTACATTAGTATACGACTAGTGTGTGCATGTACAAGATAGGTGCAATTTCTTTTCAAGGGATCAACCACATGACCTGATTTTACAGTTTGTTTTAAACCACATGTAATTTGTAAATTGGACGTGGATTCGTCACTAAGAACCCAGGTGGTCACCCATCCAGAAGCTAGTGACGCCGGGCGATGTTTGACAAAGGCAAACCATCGCGCCACACCAGGCCCCAATATACATTTTTGTGTGTTCCAAATATAAATGTTATTTTTTGCTATTCTTACATTAGTATACGACTAGTGTGTGCATGTACAAGATAGGTGCAATTTCATTTCAAGGGATCAACCGCATGACCTGATTTTACAGTTTGGTTTAAACCTTTAAACCACATGTAATTTGTAAATTGGACGAGGATTCGTCACTAAGAACTCAGGTGGTCACCCATCCGAGAGCTAGCGACGCCGGTCGATTGATTGACCGTTGACCTCAGAACAATTAAGTGACTTCGGCCAACCACCGTACCACACCTGAAGGTCCCAAAATTTACTTTTTAAACATATAGAAACCATAACCTTATTTATTATATAATGAGATAATTAGTACTTGTTACGTCTATTTTTCATCAAGGTCGAGAATGTTTTTTTTTTATATAATAATAATAACAACACGTATGTCACTTAAAATATTGTACAGGTAATAAATACGTACGTGAAATAGGTATTATATATATTTTTTTTAATTTGTCTAAAATCTTAAATTTAAAAAGTCAATCAGAATAGTCAATAAAGTAAACGATTAAAACTAGTAAAGTTTAAAATAATACTTTAATAATGATTGTATATCTCAAAAAAATTAACTATCACAAGATCTTATTTCTTTTCACTTTTCAGTATTAGAGATTTGGTTTAATTTAAAAACACTATTAATAGAAGTTGCTTTTAATGTCGTAACAAAATTCTTATAATAATTCTTAATCACCTTCAAAACTTGTTTTTCTTTTACTTGGATAAATTACAATTACGAATTTTTATTTTACAATATTTTATGTTTATATACTAGAGCAAGGACTTTTTACGTATATGTGTATTTTTTCTTTTTTGTAAGCTTTATTAAATGCTTATTTCTAGATTAGTAGTTGTACACAGCATATTTAAAAACGTGTGTGATCAAATTATAATTAATGTTTTTAGTGCATATATTGATAGTTAATCGAAAATCAAGCACTTAGGTAAATATTTTTATGAATCAAGGTATAATTACATTAAATATGGATGAAGAGTGAAATTTGTAATAGCTCTTTAATTTTATTTTAAAATATATTGTATATGATTGTGAATTGTGATACACAATATATTGTGTATTTTTAAATATACGTGTCCCAAAAAACAGAGGGTACACACCGTATATATATTTAAACATACATAATAGATCCGTAAAAAATTGAATTAAGGAGTTTTTAGGGTAATAAAAGAATGTAATTTTTTTTAAGACATATTCAACTGCATATATTTTATGAAATTTTAGTATATAAAAGTCCTCGCTCCACAGTTATTAATTACTTTTACATCCAATCATGTCTACATTCAGGTTTATTGTTTTAATCACAATTATAGTCCAGTCTTGTTGAGTATTTTTAAATAAAAGTATTCAAATGCTTTATTTTTAATTTGAAGTTCTAATAAAATGAATATTTTGAGTATATATATATTTACTTATCAATCGAAAATTCTAGTAAATTTTTTTTTTATTGAGTATTACAATACTTTTCGTAATTAAAATAGTATGAACGTTTTTTTAATGTGTTTTTTATTTTAAAGAATTTAAAGCACACATTATCATTATGTATTATGCTATTAATTTGAAAGTTTTAAAATCGTTTTTGTTTTTTAGACAATGTAAATTATAATATGATTAATGAGATTGTAAATCTTTAAATATAAATAAATTTTGTTATTTTAAAGATTTAAATAAAATATTCATTTAATATTCGAATAAAATATACATCGACCAAAATCATATTTTTCACAAGTCTCTAATAATGTAAACAATCGACAACCAATAGCTTTTCAACTTGATAACACTTAAGAGTATTTCAGTACATTTTTTATTTCTCTCACTCTCTCTCTCTTTTTGTCCCACGCACAGCATAGGTACCAAATATTACATTCACAATAATCATGCACTGACATCCTCTTAAACGGCCTAACCAACCTTCTCTTTTTACTCTATCCCATAAGTCGAAGGTTGTAAACCTTACCTAATCTGGTAGTTTCACTCAAAGGGTCTAGTGGCCTTTGCAATTCAAGATCCTTTCCTACGTATTCGAAATTTTTGACATAACTGTTCTACCTAACTATTCCCTTTCCCCCACCTAACACTACCTCTCTCTCACACTATCCCTATAACATATCCTCTTCACTTATCTCTCACTCACACCCTTTCCCCTTTCTCTCTCGCCTTTTCTTCTGCTTCACTCACCCCACCTCTTTACTCTACTCCTCATTATTTCTCTCTCATCCCCTCTACCTATCCTTCTCTACCCCCTCTCTCACACTCCCAGTCATCTATAGTACCTACAGGTCATCGTACCTGATAATTGGTGAAAATATTTAATTATCATTGAGGAAAATATTTTAAAAAAAATTTAAAAATATTACACCTGACCAACTTCCTAATTTTTATCATGATTTTATTGTTAACCATAAAATATTGTTATACCAGTGGTTATAAAACAATTAATTTAAAGACTGCAGGCAATTTATCCCCTGATCAATATATAAATTAATAATATAAACAAAGACCTACTAAAAAATAGAAAATTACTTACCCTATATCTGAATCTACTATTAAACTTCATCTTAGAAACATTGTTAACACATTTCGCACAAGTCATACAGCTGAATATGATATTTAATTGAAAACTTTTCACTGATTAATACCATTTCTGAAATTTCAATAAAATGTTCAACAATATTTTATGACATTACAGATAATATTATATAGCTAAATAACCCGTTTATTATTTAATTTTTACCGTATATATTATATACGTTATATACTATATAACTAATGATTATATGTGTTTTAAATATTTTATGCAAGATCTTATAAAATTTGTATGTATATGAAGATATAACATTTCTTCACTAGCAGCAACAAGTTACCTATTGGCTACTAGAACTCTGATATCAGTTCATTGTTATTTTAATAATTTTTTATACAAAGCTTAATTATTATTGCTTATTATAATTTGTTTATTTATTTTATTTCAATAATATTTAAAAATATTATTCCAATTTATTATTTATTAATTTTTGATATATTGTGTTTTAGAAAATAAATGATAAATTCAATTCCAATATATAATAAACAAAATAATTATAAAATTGTTTTTAAACTATTAAGCAATATGCATTATAAATATAAAGTATAAGTAGGTAATAAATTAACCTATGCGAGTTGTTGGCTTATTGTATAATATATTTTGTATGCATATTGTATAATATTATATATCATAATAAATACCTAAAGCAATTTATCCAATAAATCATTTTCTGATAATTTCGAAAATACAACTGTATAGTATAAAATTAACTATTTTTATTTTTTTTTTTACATTGTGTTTTAAAAAAGTATTACCTATATTATTAAAATAATAATAAATTCTGTTCAAAAGCATTTGATAATTTTATAGTTATTATCAGTTATGAAAATATAATTTTAAGCCGCAAAAAAATTGGTATGAAAACAAAGTTAGGTACCTTAAATATTAATACATTTGGGCTTTGTTGGAGTCCGCGACGTGTATGCATTCCCGACGTTAACATGGAAACGCATCAGATATTGCTGAATTGAAGTCTAAATCAATTGTGGATTATGAAGAAAAAAAATATACGGAAAGCAGGATGTTTTTCGTTCATTTTTGCTTTGCCATCTAATTGAAATGTTAGAATCTTTAATCGACTGCGTCTCCGCAACGACTTTGGCAATCGCCATAGATTATATTATACTAAATCAATTAGATAAATTCACAGATAATATGTATTATTATACAACTTTTATATCAACGATGTCCGTTTAAACTATTTTGTTCATTGAAATAATGAAATGTGATAACTATACCGAAATAATGTATGATGGTGTTTGAATTTTAAAAAAACACATGCATATTTTTACTATATTATATTTTTTATAAATTATTGAATAAAAATGATGACTAAAATAAACGTGATGATTACCAATTTCAAACATATTTTTGGAATGAAAAATATATAAAAAACTAAGAGAAGAACTAATCATAAGCCATTACATTGGAACAAGTCTTGGTCCAAATCCAGACAACGAACTATTTTCTATACGTCAGTCGCCGATAATAAGTTATAGCTGTTAAAAGAAAATAACAATAAAACAATAAATGGTTGTCGCATATGCCAAAATGAATCGTACAAACTATAGTCAGCAAGTTCATAAATAGTAAAATCTACATTAATTCTATACAATATTTCACGAATATACGATTTATTTATAGTTTATATCTATTTTAAGCATATTTATTTTTTGGTTTGTGGAAGTAATATAAAAACTTTCTGTTTAGAATAAAATGTAGGCGTGAAACATAAATAATAATATTGTTGGTAGGCTGCTGGTCCTATACGATTATTTTTTACCGTATCAGAGTAACTCGGTAACCGAAAAGCGCCACCTATCATGACACGGCGGAAACGTGAAGAGGGCCGGTCTATTATGAGTAAAAGGTCTATCACACTAGTTCTCCCGGAGTGTACTAATAGGTGTAAAGATGGCGCAGTTGGGCTCTTCGATTTCTTTATTATCTTTGGAAACTATTTAGTTAACAATTTTTGTTTATTAAAGGCGCCTTGCCGCCCCTTCGAAGCTTACCGTAAATGCGAAATGTGATAACTGATAACGGGTGAACACACTTTCCGGGTAGGATTCATCCACGATTTAAGTATTAAGGCTATAGGGCCAATATTTTAATTTTTAGTAAAATCTATCCCCTCACTTTTTCACCATGGTAAGTCACCGATCAGCGCTTATTGCTTTTACTTGTACTACCGTTGAAGATGCATTTATTTTAAATATTTTTATTTATATATTTTTTATTTTGTTTTACAGAAACCTTTAATGTTACAAGGGCACGAGCGTGCCATTACTCAAATTAAATACAACAGAGAGGGTGATTTATTGTTCTCATCTGCCAAGGACGTAACACCAAATGTTTGGTATTCGTTGAATGGTGAACGTCTTGGCACGTACAATGGCCATACTGGAGCTGTGTGGTGTATTGATGTTGATTGGAAAACCACAAAATTTTTGTCCGGAGCTGCAGACAACACCTTAAGGCTTTGGGATGTTGCTACTGGTAATTATTTGTAACCTTTATTTAATAGCTTTATAGAAGATAAATAATTTTAAAATGTCTTTTGCAGGTGTGGAGATTGGTAATATTAGTAGTAATTCGGCCGTGCGTACGTGCTCATTCAGCTATTCAGCTGATCTTGCTAGTTACTCAACAGATCAGGCCATGAAACAAGATTGTGAAATTTTTATAGTGGATGCTCGAGATGATGAATCTTTTAGTAAGTTATTTTTCTAGTTATATTTTTATCTATCAAAAATATAACTTTTGAACTTAACAAATTAAAGTAAATAACTAGTTTTTATTTTGAATTAAAAGTTTTGAATTTAAAGATTTACTAAAACTAATTTAATAATTTAATTTAAAACAATTGTGATTTACGTGTAGTAAGCATGTAAGAATTAAATTATAGATAAATCAATATAAAAATGTATTATCCTAAATGTTTTTTAAATTTCAAATTTCAAATAACACAATGTTAAATATTAACACTTGATAAATGACTGTATTTTGAACGTAATTATTAAATAAACAAACATATGCCTATTTAATAATTGATAATTATGATTTCTATTATAGAAAGTAGCGCTCCAATTTTGAGAATGACTGTACCAGATTCCAAAGTGACTTCCTTAATTTGGGGTACATTGGACCATACAATCATTACTGGACATGAAGATGGTGCCATTACTCAATGGGATTTGAGAGTATGTCTAATCTGTATTTTATAGAAATTAAATGTATATGATAAATTTTATACAATGAAGTCTCAATAACTTTAATTTCAAATGAAATAATAGAACATGTTTTTAAAATGATTATTTAATAACTTGTTTAACTTGAAGAGAAAAAAAAATAAGATTTTGAGTTATTTTAACTTTCCTTTGTATAGGTGTATATACTATTTATGTATTTTGTAGACTGGAAAGAGCATTGAATCTGTTAAAGACCATCAAGGATCAATCAATGACATGCAAAAGAACCGACAAGGTACTATGTTCGTTACTGCATCAAAAGATAAAACCGCAAAATTATTTGATGTTGATGATTTATCGGTCCACAAAGTTTATGTGACTGAACGACCTGTCAACAGTGCTTCTCTTTCACCTAAATATGATCATGTTAGTATATATTTTATAAAATGTGCCAATATTATATTACATATTATACTGAAATTTCAATATTGCTTATTTTTTTTTTTAAAAGGTTGTATTGGGTGGTGGTCAAGATGCTATGGATGTAACAACAACAGCAGCGCAAGCAGGAAAATTCGATGCCCGATTCTTTCATGTAGTTTTTGAAGAAGAATTTGCAAGAGTAAAAGGTCATTTCGGTCCAATAAATTCATTAGCGTTCCATCCAGATGGTGAAAGTTTCAGTACTGGTGGAGAGGATGGTTTCATTAGGGTACAATCATTTGATCCAACTTACAAAGAATTTAGATTTGATTATTGATTATTTATTCTACTGTCAATGTTAATTCAAAAAAAAAAAAAAAAAAAAAAATTTAAATAAAATATTCAACATCAATTGTTTATGAAGTTATCTCACTAAGACAACTGATTTTATAATATACAGATAAGCCGTTCTATTGTTAATAGTGAAAGCGGCTGATTGCATTCAACAGTTAGACATTACTGTGTTCGATTGCATTCAAGAAGGGTGAACATAGGATGGGTGTTGTTTTACTATGCATACTACGATAGCCGATAATATTATTTTTTTAACTATAAATAACGCTATACAATCTATTGGATTTTTGCTTTACTATTGATCAGGTTTCCAAATAAACAGCCTTATAGCTTATCTGTATATTATAAAATAAATGCTAGGACCCATGTTGTTGAATCTTGTCAATTAGTAAACCCTATGTTCTTTTAAATCCTTTTATTACTCAAATTGTGTTCTATTTTACTATACACATCAGTATATCAACTTTTACATTTAATTTTAAAGTTAACTTATCAAGTAAAATACAATTTTAATTGTTAATTAGATGCCACACTAGCATTTTTTGTCTCCGTCTAACAATCTTATAACATCAGATTTGTGTTCATTGTTCATCTTAAACTTCATTCCTTTATTAGTTTGAATGTTGATGAGAATTGACATATTAACAAACTTAAGGTATCAATTATAACCTATACTTTGTTGAAAATGCTTTTTAATATTCTTATTTCAATTAAGTTACGAGCATTTTTAAATTATAATATTTACAAACTTTTCACTCATTTTCAATTTACAGTATCAAAATAAAAATGAACAATGTTGTTACTACTTTAAGTCTTTATCTTTTCTTATAGCCAATACATTGTACTCTTAGTTTTTTTGTATAATACATTCATCATTATTTACTAAATATAGTGAATATATTTAACAAAAATATTTTTGCAATAGAAATATATGGCTATACAAATGAGTATCCAGTAACATATCTGAGAATATAGTCCCACAATTATAATTAATATGTCATATAGATAATGTTGATAAAAACCAACTTAAAAACATCGTAATATTGTATTATATTACTCTAATTAAAAAAATCTGTTAATATACAATCTTTGATGGATTAAACGAACTATAATCTAATTTGAGATTGGTTGGATCAGTTTAGTTCCTTTGAAAAAAGTTGTATATTACATGCTCAAATGCATAATCATGACCTAAACTCTATTAGTGTAGAAATTAAAGTAACCTAATCCAACCTATCTGTGATTAACCAATAGTTTTGTTTAAGTTCGTTCACCTCACCAAATAAGTTTTTTTAAATGACAGATTTTTTTTTATCAGTGTAGATACTTAATATAAAATAGGAACGGTGTGAATAGGTAGATTCTTGGTATAAAAAAACTTAACGTAGATTATGTTTACGTAAAATAAATGAATAAAAACATGATGGTGACAAGTTTCCTACAGATAATATATTTCGAAATACAACAACATAATTCAAACTGTTATATATTATTTAAGTATTACACTTGTCGACTATTGATTTTGGAATGTCTATATTTTTAAAAAGTTTAAATTTTAGAAATAAGTGAAATTAGAACAACTTAATATGAGGTACCTACTTTGTACTACATTTTCAAGCCTTAGCTATTGAAATTGAAAATTACATTAACGATTGATCTGCGTTGAAAAAATAATATCGTAATAATAAAATAAGGTACTCTCATAATGAGACATCGTAGAAACGGGACCAATGTCGCAGTGGTATTTATCTACAAATACGACCAAAGCGAAAAAGTAAAAAGTCGCGATCACTTGACGAATTAAAGTATAATATTATAATAATATAATAATTTATATGTTATATATAATATTACGTATTTGATTAAGTCGAGATTATTGTAATACAGTAAATTTTGAATATAACTAAGTAATTAAATTTAAAATAGTAATTATTTATTAATGTATAAAAAAATTAGTAAGTATATATTTTTTTATTTATTTTTTTGTATTTGCTTTTTATTACCTATAAAATAATTATAGCAAAGCGATTACAAAATAATCAGTATTATTATATTGCATTTTTATTAACTTAACATTTCCATGTTATATTCCAAGTTTTTACCAAACATGCGTGAATTATAGGACTGAAGCAAAATGATCAATCAAGTCATATTTAAATTAATTTTCCTATTAAAAAAATTCTCAGATTTCCTAGTCTTAAAATGAATTCGTACCAAACACTCCTTAACTCTCGCTGTGTTCTTCTACAAACACACTGCTGCACAAAGTATTGCATTTAAAGCTAATTCAGGGCCGTTACTCGTACTTAACCGCATCATTATTACTTATAAGCATAGATTCATTAATAACAACATAATGTGCATTATTTGTGTGTTTAATGTATGTTATCGTAGTAAATATTTAGGTTGACGTTTTTTTAGGTAACCAAACAAGTTTTGAGAGTGATCTAATATCGTGTTCCTTATAACATTACATTTCTATAAAATTGTATTTTACAAGCACATATTACTTTTTATTGCCATTACTGCAAACTGCGGTATTATTATAAATACATTTTGGAGTGCCTATATCATCAGATCAATAACATTTAGAATATTATATTTTATAATTTGTTGATTTAGCAGACTTAGTGTCGAACGAGTTTGGACTCAAACATTTGGAAAATTGTCGAAATAATAATTTCACTATTCCGAGATCGTATCCAGGCCGATATCACAAAACCATATAGATAACACCGACACACGTGCCTATGTATTATACGCTCAACGTGTGTAGGTAATTAACTTAAGTTGTCCGTGATAATTTGTCAAAAAATTATCGTGCACGCCCGCTAAGTATTTTTGTTACGTTTAAATTATGATGTCGACAACGAGGAAACAAATATTAAAGTTTTTATTCAATTAAAATCATAGAAAAAATGTTATTCTCAGTAAATAAAAACAACTCGCTAAAATATTATGATTTATCATATTTTTGTATCAAACGTTGAACATTGAACACATTTTTTAAGACCAAATTTTAAGTGCATATTCTTGCTGTTTTTTTATGCAATAGCGTGCATACACATCTTGAGATTTTTAAGTACCTACTAGACGTCCTCAGCCCTATTAATAGTTATTACATTTTTTAAGCTCTATCTATTCATCGACTACTTCGGTACTCAAACTTAAGTTTAATCGAAAAAATGAATTTAAACGACAACGTTTGACAGGCAATATTTATAAAACTATATCGAATAACATTTTAAAAAAATGAATAACACAAAAACAATAAAACGATAAAAAACAGACAATTAATGTTTTTTTTTTAAATTATTATTATTATTATCGTAGTATAAGTATTTTCGGTCAGTGAATTGCCATGTCTAACGTATCCGTCCAATGTTTTTTTCCTTTGTATATTATGTATGCACATATCAATCGACGACAAACCACGACGTCGGCGGTATGGGGTTCTCATGAAAAATCGACCACCCTGGATGGTCGCGGTCACCTGACTTGGTTTACCACTTCATCACAAGTCTTTACTGAATGTCGCCATGGTGGTCGCCAATATTCGGACAAGCGCAAGCGTTCACAAGCATTTAAAAAAAAGTTCCATTTTACCTCTTTTTCTGTAGCGCATACATTTTTAATTTCATACTTCGAAGAAGAATATTTTTCAGGGTATTTCTTCGATGTATAAAAATCGAATTTAGGACAAGTATAGGTAGTTAATTAGATTTAAGTATATATTAGAGTAGTGCGGATGAACATTTTGGGGAGTATCCACCAGCCCGGGAGTCTCCCCACCCTATCTAAACTTTGAATACACTTATACAACATAGGTACTATACTGTTTCGAAATTCGATTTTTATACATTATTTAGGTAGGTATACCTACTCCAAAAAATGAATTCACCTTAGGAGTACAAAATTAAAAATATATATTATTGTTATTAAAAAAAAGTAAAAATCAATAAAAGATAATAATGATAATATAAATAAAATATTGTTATTAGGTATATATATAAAAAATTTTGGAATAATTATATTTTTAACGATTTAAAATTAAGCGATAAAAAATATTCAATATTTTTCGATAAAATAGGTATCTCATCGCTTGCCGATCCCTAAGGCCACTTTTCATGGGCGTCCGTAGAGGGTATGTTCAGGGTATGCAGCTGCATATCTTGAAGCTATTTGAGGGGTGAAAATCGATACTAGAAAAAAACATTTTTCGTGCAAAAAAAATAATTATAGTACATGTATATATTAAAATATTTATAATTGCAACAAATGATTAAAAATGAGAGAAATTATATCAGACTAACGGCAGACAACGTTCGATTCACGTATAAAATCATAATAAATTATGTGATTGCTATGCTAAACACCGTCCGAGCATAAACATACCGATGGCCGGGTGTTATTAGCAAATTAAGACATCCAATTATAAGTTAATAACTACCAAGAATTTTCGAAATATATACTTTTTGTATTTAGTCATGTTATTTGTTACAATATTTTTTTAACTAAACAGTAAAACTTTTCAATATTTGTGTTTAGCGTAGGTGGATAAATTATCAGAATTTTACATGCTTGAAATAATTTTCGGGGCACGCCAGTGGAAGCCTTTTGCGTAACCTAAAAAAAAGGCCTATGCCACTTTTACGCCTGTTTGTGTTGCGTTTCCAATACCTATACAACTATGTGCTTGCATTAATATGCGATCGACCATATGTGATCGATTCGAATGAGAGAGAATTTCCGATACGAATCGCGTGAACTGCAGAGAAGGTACGGTTATAATATTACACTTAGCTGCAGCTGCAATACGACCTACCGTATGATTGTAATAATAATAATATAAAACGACGCGATGCAATGCCAATCGGCGGGGCCCACGCGCTCTTATACAGCCGCAAAAAAATTAGAATATTCGCTGACGGAGAAAGCTATTCGGTGAAATCTACGAGCCACTAACGTTTTATTTATAATAAATTATCCATTATTATATTGTCTTAGTGTCTTGACGTAAAAAATTAGCGATTTTTTTTCATTACAATTGCATGTCGTGCATACACGCATGCACTATGCACCCACATACTTCAATTCCGCAAACGTTATATAAATAATACATAATAATAACAACAACAACAACAAATTGAAGAACAATGGCGTCGTCATTGCCACGTCTGGTCACGGTTGTAGAAAAATGAATTTTTACTACAAAAATATCAAGCTGTGCCTATGTTAAATTAAAACAAACTAACTAATAAGTAATTATTATATTATTGTGTAAATTATAAGCATAAGACAACACTCAATTAAATCAATGATTGACATATATAGGTATTGCGCCAGCGCCGCAATAAATAAACTATAAATCGTTATAGTGCATTAATAAACAAAAAAAATTATGTTTTTAATATATTAATATCTTAAAATATTCAAAAAATCATATTGCCGGATGGTGCAACCATGGTGGTCGTACATTGAAGACGTAATATCGAAGAGCAAAATATATTCGAATACGATTCTTATTTAAAATCGTTACATAATAATGTCATATCAATAATTATCCCGGCGATATCGAGATAATCGAGTCGTTATTGTTATTATTGGACCTATTTTTTTTTTTTTATGGATCACTACATGTATACTAGGTGTTATTATTCTTTATTACGCACTACGCAGCGTGTAGATCAAAGTTTAAAAACATCCATCAAAATAATAATAAATTGTTGTCGTCGCCTAAATTGTACGCGGGCATGTCCAGTATAATAAAATGGTATAATGTGATACCACGTGTGAATGTATAGAGTTATATACCTATTTGGTCATGTAGTGATTGTACCCTATAAAATATATTATTGACAATGTTATAATTATCAAAGAGTGTTATGAAGTTATATTACTACGTTCGTAGAACAGAATATAAGAAATATTGCTCTATTCAAACACATTATCCAAATAAATTGTCTTAATGGACAGTAAAACATGCAATATTCACTTTATTTTTTAACGAAATTATATTATATACCTACAACACTGTTATTTTTTTTTTATAAACGGATGACATCACACACAGCAGTTAAATGTATACGAAAAGTTGTAAAAATGTCACGTGAAACAAAAAATTCGGTAGGTATGGTCTAAAACAAATGTTAATTTTTTTATCGACAGACGACTCCGAATTACCTACGAATAGACAAATATAATTATAATTTTGCGGTGATTCACATATTTGGATATATTTTACTATTATGGCAGTATAGTGTAGTACCTACTTATACAGGTTCATTGTACATCAATGAATAATAATAATAGTTTTCTTTGTCAACACAACGGTGTACAATATTTTAATATCATATTATATTATTAAGAAACATATTCATTCGCGAATAGGTAAGGTATATAATAATTAATATTATATTGTTATATGCGTATCCAAAATTGCACAATCAAGCTTTATATTATTATTTAATTATATATAATAATATACTGAAAAGATTTCAAGCCATATAACTATAGTAAGCCGCGATACTAAAGCAAGATATTTATGCCAAGAATAAAAACCACAGTTCAAAATGTATTTTTTAGTAAAATTTAACGCAAAGTGTTCCATAATATTACAATATTGATTCCTCTACAGAATATAAAATTTGTAGGCTCCATATTATAATACCATAAAAAATGAAAAGTAATTATGAATTTTAAAAGCGACTATTGAAAAGAGTTTTTACAAATTAGTGTCATATTTGTCTAATATTATTTTAAAGTCAACTAAAAATATGTATAATAGCATTTTTTTTTTTTTTTTTTTTTAGGCTTATTCCGGGCCTTGAAGGTCCATCGCCGCTTCTACTACACCTCTCCACAATTCTCTGTTCTTCGCCAGTTGTTCTCCTTCTCTAATCCCCAGGAACTTGAGGTCTTCTTTAACCCGGTCTGTCCATCGCTGTCTTGGCCTTCCTATCGGTCGTTTTTTATTTGGTTTCCACATTGTGACATCATATACTGTTTGGCCCTCCGCTCTCCATACATGCCCGGCCCAGCTTATTCGTCTGCTTTTAAGTATTCCCACTATGTTTGGCTCATTGAACATTGCCCTTAATTCTGCATTAGTTCTTCGTTCATATACATTTTCCTCGTTTCTTTTGGGTCCATAAATTCTTCGCAGTATTTTCCTTTCAAATAGTAGTAATCTCTTCTCGTCCGACTTTGTTGATGCCCATGCTCCACACGCATATAATACTATAGGTCTAATGAGTACTTTATATAATCTTATTTTTGTATTTTTGGAGATTAATCTTGATTTAAATATAGGTACGAGCGCAAAATAGCTCTTATTTCCTGCAGTTATTCTCCTTTTAATCTCATCATGGCTGTTTGCTTGTTGGTTAACATCTACTCCCAGGTATTTAAAGTTTGTTACCCTTTCAAAGGTAAATCCACCGATAATAGCATTATGATCGGAATTGTCCATAACTAATAACTTACGATAGAATATTGTGTTTGGGGTTTTGGACGTGTCTGACAAAAAAAAAAAAAAAATGACGTATCAGAAATTATAAAAATAGGAAAATAAATATAAACAAACGCAAGAGGTTTGAAATCCATTATAAATAATTATAATACGTGTTTCTGGCAACCGGTTTTTCACTATTATACATTTAGACGTACCTATATATGAAATATATATTCCTTACCTTTTGATTGTTGAGATAAATATTTTTTTAAGCATTGATAACAATAATATGACATACATGTTGTCAATCACTGGCTAACAACAAAATATAACAATCGAAAAGTTTTCATTTACCTCCGGTAGTTGTTATAAGTCTAGTAAACCGCTGTTATCATAAGCTTATTTATTTGCTATAATAATATCTGAACCCTATTTTGTGCTACTTACAACTTGTAAATTGGTCATGACTTCATGAGGAAGGCTGTGAAAATAATGCAAAGTTTATACTTGGAAAATATACTTGAAATATCAAAAAATCAGTATGCAATGTGAGTATAAATGAGATACACAATTTAAAATGTATAAAAATCTGTTAAATACAATTTTTAAGGTATACAAATTAAAATTTGTAAAATAAAAGTTTCAATATTTAATTCATTAGTACCTCAAATTTTTTGTAAAGAAGCCATGTTAAGATAATACATTTCTCTATCAATTCACAGTCTCATATAGTCATAAGTAACTTGTTAGCTAAGTTAAAATTGATTAAAGTCTAAAGTGTCATCTATAAATTTAGCTCGCTAAATTATGTGTTGAAAAATGCAAAGTACAAAATGAAATTGTAAAACAATTTAATAACATTAATTTGTAAATTTTAATATTATACAGGTTATCGATTGATATAAAGTTATTAATGTATCATTGAATTATAATGCGCGTCGTAACTAAGTTTTCTCTAAAAACTTGTTCCTAGACTGTAGTCTTGTACAGTGTTCTAGTCTTAGACAGTCTGTATATAAATAGTCGTTGTTGAATAGGATATTTTTTAGCGTTACATAATATTATATGAAACTTATAAAAAGCAATCTACTCTAATCCATTGTTAGTTTTTGTGTTGCTTATTTTCCAGAAAAAAAAAAATTGGCAAATATACAACTCTGAGATAATTCTGAACAAATAAGCTCTCTATATTTTGATACACTCGAAGTCGTATGTTATACAAAATGCAAATCATGCATATCTGCTACAGAGGTATATTGAAATTACGTTGGCTGCTATAGTGTTTTCCAAGAGACACAGAAGATTTAATAAAATAGTATAATTATTATTATAGGCATTACAATAGTACAAAAACAATAAATAATACACTAAAATAAATGTGTGAAATAGATATAGTATCTACGATGAGTGGCTCCTTCCGTCAAAAGTGTATTTTATATATTTACTCTTTTTAATTTAGCTTATTGTTATCTAAAGAATACATTGTTAACACTGTAAAAACAAAAAACAAGCGTGCTATACAGTTGTATACCAACATGATATTTTCTTTGGCGCACGTGAACATATTAAATCAAATTTATGTTTTTAAAATTATAATTTAAAAAAATAATGTATCATCGAGGCGACTAGGTTGCTATGGTAAAGTATTTGTATTAATATTATGTTGCTAGGAGTGAGCTAGGTAACGCGAAATTATAACGTTTTAACGTTAATTTTATCATTTTAATTTTTGGTTACCATAGCGACTGAAGCAAATATAGGCCTCAAAAAATCAGCCAGCAAAAAAAATTGCATCAAACCCAAAAAAATGTAATATACGTTTAATAAAACATAATTCATATAAATATTATATTTTTTTACCATTCAATTTGGATGTTGTCATTATGTTTTGAAATCATGTACGGGACCTGTAATAAGATGAAAAAGTTTGAATAAGCATCTCTATTGTACCTTTTGTACCATCTACATTTAATAATATATTTGACCCAATTCTCAAATTATGGATGAGGGACGAGGGTGCGCAGAAAGAGCTCCTCTTCTATTTTATATTTTGAGAACAACTGTATCTAATTAATTTTATTGAGTGGGGGATGAGGTGGCGGTTCGTTGTTTTTTAAAAAAAATATTTTTTCAACATATCATATTATTGATGTTTATTTCATCAACTTTTTTTTTGCAAGATTTTAATAAATAAGATATTCAAATTCAACGTGGTGAAATACTTATTATTTATTATTATGATAACAAGACTCAGAATATTTTTTCTGTATTTGTCATTCAATTCAGGTCAACCTTCAATTTAAAGGTCAATATAATTTCGGTTAGGTATTTAAAGACATGTAGAACACAATTAAATATTATTCAAAACAATATAGGACAGACAAATCCGATATTCATTATTATAGATAAGTTATAAATGTTATAATATGGTTTTTGTGAGTTTATAGATCTTAAAATCTACAATATATTTGACATATTTTGTATTATCTGCATTTTTGGTCCTGAGAATTTTCCAAACTTTTGAATGAAGATCTCTTCATCTTATTTATAGCTACTACTAGTCAAGAAGAATTAAAAATTAAAAAAGTTTTTGTACAAACTTTTAAATTTGAATATTATGTTATACAGACGATGGGGAATGGTCACTTTGTCAGTAACACGAAATTACTTTATACTTTATAGGTGAATTATGCTATAATTCTTTTTTTTTTACTTTTATTCCTGTTCTTATCAACCATTTGGAAAATGTTAAAGAAAATTATAGGAAATACCTCCTAGCGAGTATAGTAGACAATATTAAATTATAAAGTAAATAAATAGTTAACATACTAAATTGAATATGGTTTACTTTATACGAGTGAGTTAAAAGGCAACTTTTAATGTAGTTTTTTTATTCATGTTTGGTTCTAGTTCTAGATTTTCGGCATATTTAAAATATTTTTGTTTTTTTTAATCTATATATTGGTTATATTTTGTTTTTTATCACGGAAAATATGATTATATTTTTAACTTAATCAAGCACACTTATCTATATTTATCTGCACGCTACGAGTAATTCACACTATTTTTCATCATGACCCATTATATTGCATGTTTTTCAATCGACATAATATTTTTTCGTCACTTTTTTTAATTTACAAAAAATATTTTAAGTCTGTATTGTTATCGAATAACATCATGCAACTATATGCAAGTGTCTATCATTATCATACCATGTCCGTTTGTGCATTATACAATAATATTTATTCTATTATTTTCTATTAGATAAATTATTTATGTATATTATATTACACATAAAAAGTTAACGAGGACAAGACCTTGCGTTGTACATAATAGATGTGTCCAAATAACATATTAAACTACTGGTAAAAAAATAATCCGAAAAAAATATGCACATTGGCATATTGCATTGAAAACAAAATTGTCAGAAAGAGTTTAATACGAGATAATTATCCATAATATCTGTATATTTTGATAAAAATATACAGTGCAAACAGTGATATAGACGATGTAGCTTACGTATTATATACAAATTTAAATATTTTACAAAGTTTTGCAGAACTTTACAGGTTTCCTGATGAAATATATTTCTCATGTTCGAACTTATTTCCCCGAGAATTCACATTATTCATGCGATATACTCTTGAAAAATTATATTGTTATATATTTATAAGTAAAATAGTTTTTTTATAAAGATCTAAAATATTTTAAAAATTTCATGTATCTACTGTAATTTGTTATAGAGTTACACCAATATCTAAATTCGGTTTTTTCAAAAAATTAATTTGACTAAAAATTCCTGTTTTTCTCAATTTGTTTTGGGTTTTCCCAGTATTGTTGAAAACTCATGGGATTTCAAAATTTTACCTCCCCAAAGCACCAACCAAATTGACTTTTCAACTGGAAAAGCTACAGAAGTTTAAAATCGAAACATTATTTCGACAACTTATCGTGCACACACAGACACACAAAAAAAAAACAACAACATTGTAAAATCAATATATTAATTCTAAAATTAATAATATACAATAAGTCAATATAAAACAGGTGGTAGTTCCTATAATTAGTCAATAAAAATAATGTATAGTGATATAATTAGTAAGTAAAAAATTATTTGTTATATTGTTATAATATTGTTTAGGTTTATATTTTTTAGCAAAAATGTTTGGTACCACCTATATTATTACATGTCCGTGGGTTTATATGCCCAAAAATTAATAAAATAAAATATTAATGTTATCTTCGGCATTATAAATTACTTTGAAACTACGTGGAATGTAAATTAATACGTGCTAACAACTATATTTTTGTAAAGACATTTGGAATTGTTTTGACAATCTCCGTGATGATTTACCAAAGACAAACAGCATTTCGGCAATATTAATGGTCTGCATAGTATACCTACTTATCTTTTAATATTCATATTAATCAATTTTATAAAACCAATAATTTGGAAATATATAAATCAAAATGGAAAAATTATAAATCCATTATACAAAAATACAAAAACTAGTCGGTTATGCGCTACCAGATACGCAATTAGGAGCTAATTTCGGGGAGGGAATGTTATAGCAATATTTAACAATCATCCGCGATTCACCCAATGTCATACTTATAAAGTTATAACAATATATCGTTTTTAATTTTAGTTTATATAAATAATATTATGTATTTAAAATATAGAGTGATTCACTAAGCCTGTTCACTCCCATTTATTTTTAAATAATGAATTAGTTCAAATTCTGATTTTCGGAATTTTAAACCAGTGATACTAGTTTAAAAAAATTAATTTTTACCATTCCTTAAAAGATAAAAAATATAAAAATACGGTCTTTAAGTGTAGATACTTAAAAATTCTGAAAATCAAAACTTAAATAAATGCCTTATTAAAGGATAAAAGCCAAAAGGCGAGTGAGCATGCTTGACGAATCTTCCTGTGTATATATATTTCTAACAAGACACAAAACATTTCAATATTATCTAGAGGTACATACTACATATATAGTTATTCCCAAACAGTAAATCATACTGTCACGCACACACCACTTTACATTTTTCCCGTGGTTAACTATATCGTGTATTATTTATCTATCTGAGGCTTGATTCAATGATTGTGTTTCATAAAAAATCAAATTTATTTACCTATTTGTATATACGAGTATTATATCATTAAGTTTTTTATTTTATCTTTTTGAATTAAAAAACAGCCCGTGACAATAAACATTATAGCTGTACTCGCTATAATAGCGTGTTTTGAATTTTTAATATTTACATACATAATAATTTTAAGTTATTGTTAATGATTAATTATATTATTACCTACAAGAGAATAAAATTGTTTTTTTACATGCAATGAATTTAGGTACTGCGAACGTGTGAGAATTTACTATATAGTATATACATATAGCGTGTTTTTATTGGTAGGTACATGAAATGAACACAATCAATCGTAAATAATCATGAAGGTGACGGCAAGGCATTGAAAGTTTTATTTATTTAAGTACTTTAAATCGACTGTTATGGAAACGAGATTCTGACTTGTATATCGGTACTGCAATATGACGTGATGCGGTAACAGTGTAACACATTTTGAAACTTGAACATTTATCTAGAATTTTCAATTTTTCATTGCACCGGTATTTCAGGTATATCAGGTTTTCTAAAATGAACATGGTCATTTTTCTAATGTGTGCACACTGCGGCCGTATTATGATTTTTATACAAGAATAACAAGGAAATGTTCAAAATAAAATAAATAAATATTATATGCCTTTAGCATGTTTTCCCAATCTATTATGTTTTCAAGAACTTACTTCTAAACTATTAATTGTAATAGGATTATTTGATATAAACAAAGAATAATTTATATATTGACTTGAATAAATATTTCCGAACATAATATAATATATATATATAAATGTAAATAAATAATATAGTTATATGGTATATTTTTACTTATATCGTCTGACATATAATTGAGTTTAATGTATATAACTTTCTACATTATCTACATACGAGACTACAGAGATTGCATAACATTATATTATTAAATTGGCATATTATTGCCTATATGTATAATATACGATATGATAATTGATAATACTGCAACTTAACAACTATTTAGGGTAATTGGTATTTTAGAGACATTACACAAGAATATATTATAGCAAATTAAGTGAATTTAATTTATAAACATTTAATATCACTATATTATAAATTTTAATAATATTATGGACATTCAACTTTAATATAAACCGTGAAATATGGCTGATGTATGTAGCATAATATGGATCAAAACAAATTTAATCCGTTCAATATAATATAACATTGTTTAAGTTTAATTTTAATATTATGTTTTCGTCTGCATAGGACTTCGGGATCGAATTTTGACCACGCAATAATGATAATATAGTGCAGGGATGGGCAACTCAAGAAGTATAATAGAAACGAACGTAACGAAATGTCGTTGAGGGTCGCGGTGTGGGTCCGTGCGAATTTTCCATGGAAAACGGGGTGGAAGCTGCGGACGAGAGGGCGTGGTTATTGATTTTCTACAGCAATGCGCGAAAAGTGCTTCCAGCTGACGTGATATGTGAGTTGGTCTTCACTATTCGTACGAGTCTTGTGAATTTCCTATACAGTGTTTTACTAGTCTTCAAACGGCGTCAAAATGAATATTTTATTTATCCTCCCGTTACTATTGCCTCTCAGCTATTGTGAATTCGCATTAAACAGTAAGTAAAACATTGATATTATTCTCACACCCATATATGTGTGTATATATTATATAAACAAATGAGACCTGTATACTGTTAAACTTGATTCGTTTATAGACGTAAATATGTGCACAGACGACAAATACACCGGTAGTGTGATGTTTATAAACCAGTATATTATAATATAATATAGCTTATAGAGAGGATTTATAAACCATTTAAATATTTTAGAGTTCACCAATCGTTAAATCCATTACTTTGATCCTTTAACTGCTTAATTTATGTTCTGTAGCAATTATATGTTATTATTTTATTTGTGCTACTCTGCAGCCCGTCCATTGATATTCTTCCAATTTCACACGTGGTATATTTATATGCAATTAATATATTTCGTCTTATCATAACAAAGTAACATATTTAAGATTTGGGCATTCAGATATGTATATTTACGTATTATTATGTATACTTCGATTTGTGTTGGTATGCATATAAACGAGTTTGATGATAAATTGATAACGTTAAGCCTGCAATAGTTTTAAATTTTAAGTAACGAGTGTATAATAATATATTACAGCTAATACAACTAATAATAATAATAATATTCAAGCGAAATCGATTGTCGTTCGTTACATTATTATTGAAGGGTTAGTGAAACCTTATCTCGTTACACGTTTGCCACAGAAGCATTTTTTATGCAATTTCGCTATCCGCCTAGACATTTAGCCTATTTCAAGTCAGAAAAATAATACAAATGAAATGTTTTGTTTAACAAATTGTAATTATAATGTAAATTGTTTATTCATTTTTTATACTCGTACCGATGGACAAGAATTAAAAATATTATATATATCTACGTATTTTACATAATCATAAATAATACAAAATGTTTCATTTTTAATTCAAATAGACATTTAAGTAAATGTCTAGGTGGAAAGTGAAACTGCATAAAAATTAAATTCTTTGACTATTAGCCAAGGCATTTAGTAAAATGTCTAATTTAACTATTACGATATATACACTATATAAAACATAAAATGTATACTAAATAAATATAGGTACCTTTAATCTAAGTATAAAGTCTATGATTTAATGCATAAATATTATAATCCAACCATATAGATGCAATTTAAAACTTTGACTTATTGAAGCTAGACATTTTTCTCTAATGAAACAGATCAGTGAACGCTTTGCCTTCATGAGCCACTGGATTTTGCATACTGCCATCAAACAATATAATAAACCGTATTTTTTGGATGAGGTAAATATTGAGTATTGAAGTTTTCCAACCCCAAAAATCGAATTTAAATTCGATTAAATTAAAAATTAATAGAATAATCGAGGGATCTCTATTATTAAAATGGTATTAAATTGTAGGCATATACTTATTGCATTTATTTTAATTGTTGTCGTTAAACGGTGCAAATTAAAATGATATTGTTTCTGGCAATTAATTGGTTTTCGTGTATTCAAATAGTTTAATTAATATTCGATTAATCAATGAGTCTATATTGTTTTATGAATTGCTTTACATTATAAATTAATTTTTAATTTGTAATTAGGTACAAAATTCGAAGGAAACCCTTACAAAAAACATTTGTTCGATGACCTTCTAAGCAACTACAATCGGTTGATCAGACCAGTACAAAACCATTCGGAGAACTTGACCGTTTGGATGGGATTAAAACTCACTCAGCTAACCGAAATGGTAATGGGTGCGACGATGGACAGTAATATAGTTAATTAATCATGTTGTGTATTTCAACACATTTTTCGTTTTTGTCTTAGAATCTCAAAAGTCAAGTGATGACAACGAGTGTGTGGTTGATCCAGAAATGGTTCGACTGCAATTTGAAATGGGATCCCAAAGACTACGGTGGCTTAGACAAGTTATACGTGCCTTCGGATCATATTTGGTTGCCCGACATAGTTTTGTTCAACAAGTAAAAATCGTTTACTTAATATTATATTATTTAATTCGTAAACATCAACGAAATTATATTATAATGATGTGCTAAAAATAACTTTGCACTATTTATCGTGGTTTATAAATCTTCATAAATAATTTTTTAGTCTTGTAATTTATTACGGCAATTGTTGCCAACGACCACACATAGACGTCTAGTCACCTAACCACAAACCAATCGTGGGTTGATAATAATATTTCGTTGACATTTGCTGTTTATAGTGTGTAAGTGTGTTCACAATATTTATACTGAAAATTCCAATCAAAATCCACATAGTAATTTGTGAATAACTGTGTAATGGAGGAGTACAGAATAAAATATGTATATAATTTTCATATATGCTATCGTATGATATGTATTTATATTTTCTATTGTTTATTTATTACGGAATGTTAGTTTGTCCTTGGATTTGTTTTTGTATATCAAGCTGTATATTAAACAGATTGTAAGTAACTATATTAGTAAATTATGAAGAAAATGTATATTCATTTTAATGCTACTACCTAAATTTGTCTCAACATAAAATTATACTACAATTTTATAGAAGTAATTACAATTATTACTGTATTATACATTTATACGGCTAAAACTATAGTAATATGTTTGAATAACATAAGTCCTAATTTGCTCTGGTGGGTGACGAGTATACCTAACCCTACAATAATTGATTTTTACATAATTACATAATATTAATTACCTATAATTTTATCAAAATGCGTTCGATTTAATATAATAAATATCATAAGTTAATCAAATGATCCAATTATGATGATAATTAGGTACTTTTTTTACCAGATATATTTAAATAGGTATATTATAGCGCACGCATTTATGTACGAATTTCGAGCGTAAGTGTGAAAGTGAGATTAATGTTTGTGTACCTCTATTAGATTATTGTTAAATATAAAATAATTATTAGGTATGCTATGTAAGTACGTAAACATGGTATATAAGTGGAGGTGGATTAAAAGCTGAGTAACAACGGATGATAAACAGTTATTACGATTTTACTCGTAAATCCGAGAAATTGAGAACTAACTAATAAAATTAAAAGTTTTATAAATTGATAAATAAATATTTTATATCTTTACTGCGCAGTGCCGACGGAAACTACGAAGTAACCCTGATGACAAAAGCGGTGCTCAAGTATACCGGCGAAGTATTATGGTCACCTCCAGCCATTTACAAATCGTATTGCGAAATAAACGTTCTATACTTTCCGTTTGACGAACAGAACTGTTATATGATGTTTGGTTCGTGGACGTACAACGGAAATCAGGTAGATGATCAATAATGTTTAAATTTTCACTATATTATTAAATCTCAGCTGATGCCGGTCTGGCTAATATAATTGTGTCCCTGGCACAACAATTTTCAACGGGCCCCTCTTAACAAAAAAAATAAATGCCTTTTGTCTAGGTTATTTTATTTTCCTCACACAAATAATATCAAAATACTATAACTAAAGTTTAATTTCATAAGCATGGTATTAATTATTATTGGATAGAATTATTTATGTTAAATTTACTTAAGTTAAAATAAATAAAATTATGTATAAGTACAGCTTTTTTAAAATATAATTTCACAGTTTGACAAAGTGAACTGCAGTAACTGTAATTCGACAGAGCAGTTTTTTTTAAATTTTTGTGAAATTGGTTTTTGGATTTTTTAAAAATTTTAAAATAGCCATTTTTTAGTTATATCATATATGTATATGATATGAAGAAAACACTAATTTTAAAATATTTTGAATTTTGAATGAATGAAATCAATTTATATTTAAAAAAAAAAAACAATATTATATTATTGTAAAATTGTACGGTTTCAACAATTTTATAAGCTTGCTTATTTATAATCCAACAGGTAATAAATAACATACTAACATAGTACTCATTGATGATGTATGCATTTTTTTTTAATTGTTTATATAACACTGTTCAATCCATCTCCATCATTAATTGAACAAGTCAACCTTATTGGACCACGATTTTTGTTAAAAATTTGTCGTGTCGCTGAAAAAAAAAATACCTACACATTTTTTGATTATATAGTTTTAATTTTGTCACAAAAATCATCTATAAAATTATTGACCTATACATAGAAAACATGGTGGATATATATTGAACAATATTATAATAAAAAAATAAAAAATACTACATATAATTTCAACGACTAGCTTGTTATTTATTACCTATTGAATTAGCATTAGTTATGACTATTAAGAGTGTGAAAACCATGCATTTTATAGTTAAGTAATATTATATGCTTTTTTTTTTTTTTTTTTTTTTAAATAAAAATCGCTTAATTCAACCATTTATTTGAAATTGTTTTCATCTCTACATCATAAATCAATAATTACAAAATGGCTATTTCAGAATTTACTATTTAGGCTTCTTGTCACAGTATTATTAATATAAGATTATTTATTAACTATTAAATATTACATTAAAAAAATCGTGAGAATACTGAGAATCGAGCGAGTAAACTTATTTTTTTCCTATTTGGCTAGAACTCGGGCTTCCAATTTATAAAAATATCTAAGGATCCCGGGTGATCGACGAGTAGCCTAGCCCCGGCCAGACCACCACTAATTCCAACTGACAAGTTAGATTAACCGTACTTACCCTTTTGCTATATAAATAATATACAGGTAGACTTGAGGCACATTGATCAATCGCAAGGCAAAAACCGCGTGGACGTTGGCATCGATCTGAGCGAATTCTATCTATCTGTGGAATGGGATTTACTCGAAGTCCCTGCGGTCAGGAACGAAGAGTTTTATTCTTGTTGCTCAGAATCGTATACAGGTGAGTTGAAACATTTTAAACGTTATCGAATTTTTTCTCGCAAGCCTTGCTGCACTTGTGAATATTATCAAAAACGCGATGACATTATTTTTTATTATTTATATATTATATGCATATACGACTCCTATATTATGATTTATACCGTAAAATATGTATTGCAGACATAATTTTATGTATCTACTATATTATGTATGCATATTTTTATCCTATGACGATTCGTGTATATGGTTATGACTTATGACTTTATGAGTTATATATTTATATATTTATGACATATGGCAAGTCGTTTGGACAAATGATTACTGTACACCTAATACCTATATACGATATATCTATGTATTTAATATTGTGCACAGCTTGCGCCAAGACAACATATAAGGTAGGCACCTATACTGGCTATACTATATTTGAGAAACATTAAGTTAGGTAGGTATATTATATTTGTATGTAAAATATAATACAACTATAATAATATGAACATATACTGAATAAACCTTTTATCTATGTATGTATAAGTAATATATTATAATAATATTATGCCTTGCATCGTAAACGGAATAATACGTGATTAAACGTTCAACATTAAGAACAACTTTCGCTGTCCGAACAAAACAGTTAGGTACCAATATTGCAGTAGTTTTCGTTGGAGTCTTAGTCTTATATTTTATCATTGGCCAATTAACCTTAAATGGATAAAATATATTTAATTTTAAAGAGTAATATTGTGCCATCAATAATGGCTGTGCGTTTTTTTTATCAGTAGTACCTATGCCAACGTCAACAGAAAGTATAGGACGTAAAAAATATATACACAACATTGTCTAGAGTCTAGACAAAAAATAATAATAATAATATGTATAGGTAAATAATAATATCATATTTGAACTTTACAGGTAAATAAATATTAATAATATGTTAGGTTCTGCACCGACTGAATTAATATAATAAATCTGTGTTTACGGAACAATGTATAATATGTATAATATTATGTAGACCTTAAAATTACATGTTTTATTTTTTAATATACGATACAAAATATCTCATTTTATTATCACGAATTATTATATTTTATGACGTCCTAATATTTTGGTAAAAGCTTGATTATTATGACCAATGCGTCATCATGATAATTTAATGACATTTTTGGTGTAGGTTGGCGTATTGACGTACAGTTGGGCAGGAGATTAAATTGATAAACTTATTATCAATTATTTTCAATAATCACGTACTGTTTGAAACAAATATACATGATTTTGATAAAGCAAGAAACCAATACTATATAGATAGAGAGTATAATTTTATTATATTCAATGAGTTTAAATACTTATGTATTTCATTGTTTGGTTTTTAACTAAGGAATGATAAATGATTGCATTTCTTTATTGGCTATATTATACCTATAACAATATTAATATTTCCAGTTGTCGTATTAAAGTAAAACTCAATACCGATGTACAGTAAAACAGCATGAATAGGTTCGTGTTATAATCAGCTAAAAATTAATCTAAATATTTTAAAAACTTCATTATATATACCTACTATGTAGTAAGTAATAAGTTACTTATACGTAATGGTGAAAAGCCTCTTCTGAAATTACCATTTTTTTAAATTACAAAATAAAACTTGTAGTATAATGTAAAATGTTCAAGCTTTTTTTATTAGAACACATACATTTTTTCAAACATTTAAAATAAAAATGTTAAAAATTAGAAAATTTCAAATGTACATATTATATAGAGATTAAAATTTTTCTTGATATTTTGACTATAATTTACAAAAATAAGTTTTTTTTATATCCTAGATTTTATTACATACGTATATGTATATCTATAATGGCATATGGCACAGTTAAAAAGTTTATTTTTAATTTACTAGGTACGCCTCAATAATACCTATATATCATAAATATTTCAGTTATTAAATAAGATTGACATCGTAGCTACTATCACTCATTCTACACAGGGCTGGATTTGTAATATATATGGAGGCACTTTTATCGGGCAGCAGATGCTTGGTGCATCTAAAAGCCGGGATACTAAAAACAAAAAAAATTAAAACTTTTTGAACTTCGGTTTAGGAAATTTATGGAAATAACAATTCCCAAAAATAAATATTGATTTGTATTTATATAATTTGTGCTGAAAAATAAATATTTCAAAATGTCACGTAACAACAGAATGGTATATTGTAGCGTCCAGCAAACACAAAATATACTAAATTTTACTCTTCAAATTATTTAGGTTTAATAAAATTAATATAATATTTCTAGCATTAAATTAATTTTAAAATTTGTGGTACTCGAATATCAGTATTTCTGATTTCAAACTTAAAATAAACATTTTGACCTTTTTGATGTGAATGCAATACTTGCGTATTAAATTAATTCTGGGACACAAGTATGGTATATGGATCATCTCAATGTACCAACTAATTTAAAATTGTTTCCAGAAACCATATTTCTAATGTAAGAATTTTTCAGACATAACTTTCAACATAAAGATGCGACGGAAGACTTTGTTTTACACGGTTAATCTGATCATTCCGTGTGTCGGACTAACATTCATGACGGTATTGGTGTTCTATTTACCGTCTGACTCTGGGGAAAAGGTAATAAAAATAAATAAATACGTTTAACTGAAGCGTATTTGCCGCAATTTTAGAAGAAAAAAATGTTTGAAATCAAAAATATCATATTGGATTATCGAAATCGCTATTATACCTGTATACATTTTATACGGCACATCAACTATGGTCACATTCTGGGAACTTTTTTGTATAAATCATGAATTCTTAACTTAATAAGACCGTTTAAAATGATATAAATTCAATATTAATTAAATAAGCAAAACATATCATATATTTAATATAATTTTGCCAATTTTGGTAATTGGTATATTGGATATAAATAATGCTTTATCCTAGGATTTACCAAATCTCGTTTGTAAAAGTCCGAACTACAAAAATCATTCGTGGTTTGACCAAACGATATTGTGTATCCTAGGTTTAACCGGTATTCGTACTTTTACCGTAACATATATACAATGCATTACTGTTAGCAAATAACAATAAATAATAATATATATAGTACACGAAGAAATGTATTTAATTTTGTATAGAGTAAAATTTTACGGATATTCAGTTAAATATATTAAAAATAACTTACCCTTAATACCGCCGCGAAAGATCACTGATACAACAATTTGGTCTTTTTATATAATTCAGGTGACTCTGTGCAGTAACATACTAGTGTCGTTGACTGTGTTCTTCTTGCTGCTAGCCGAGATCATCCCCCCGACGTCTCTGGCCGTTCCACTCCTCGGAAAGTACTTGTTGTTTACCATGGTTCTAGTGTCCATGTCGATCGGCATGACCGTGGTCGTGTTAAACATCCATTTCCGGTAAGCGTGCGTTTTCCGCGAATAGGTGTCATCGCTCTATATATTATATTACGTCAGGAAGTGCCGTTTTAACTAAATCGAATCGCTTATAAAGGTCACCATCAACCCATACCCTGTCGCCTTGGGTAAGAACTGTGTTTCTGCACATGATGCCACAGATACTCATGATGCGCCGACCACCGTATTCGCTGATGACCAACGACGGATTCCAAAGCTCACCGGGTTACTTCAACGAACTGGACTACAGGTATCTGGTCCACTCACAGATTTTACACGCTGTTAGACATAATATATACTTAGTTATTTTTTTAAAACATTTTAATCGATAATATCATTGCGAATACGCAGTCCCATGTTTAGACTATAGTCATTACTTATTATACGATAATGTATTATAATTCACAGTCGAGACAGCATAAGCGATAGCGGTGGAACCGAACAGAAACCTCCATCTCTGACCCAGAGACACTGGTCCTTCAAAAAAATTCAATCGGTACAGCCTCACAATTATCGTAAGTCATTATTCAATAATTTAATGAATATATTAAATAGTATAGCTACCGATACCTGTAGTTTTATTTATTTATTTCTCAGTATTTGTGAAAATTATTTATAAATACTACGTAATATGGCATAGATATTATTTTATAATTATTTAGTCTATTATATATTATAAACGTAGTACCTATATGCTCATTATATTATTATGACATGTATTCGACTAATGAAGAATAATTATATTTCTTTAGCGGAGAATGTAATGCCAAAGACAATGTCCCCAGATCTACTCAAGGCTTTACAAGGGGTCTGTTATATTGCTCAACATATCAAAGACGCAGACAAAGATAAAGAGGTAAATTGATAGCATATAATAATCAAATATTAATTTAATTATACATTGTATAATATTCAAATAGGTTAATGGTTTTTATTAATTTCAAGTTGTTTAATGTTGGTATAATAGGTATAGACACGTGAATTGAATATTAATATTTATAATATTATGTATGTAAGTGCAATAATACAAATAACTGTGTAGGACGTGTAATATACCTATAATATAAATTTAAAAAGATTAAAACAATTATTGACATCAATATTATTATTACCCCTTTTAATTTATCTTAATTCTACCTACCTACAAAATAAAAATATAAATATAAACCAGCAATTATTAAATTCTTAAGACCATAATATTCATAAAAGTAATGAAAATTTTTATGATTCAAACCAATAAGTTATGTAGTTAATCACATTCCGATTCCACTTTGCCTATATTTAATTTATTATTGTTTAATTCAAATTTGATAATTATTCTTAATGTATTCGAATCGTACAAGTACATTGTCTTAAACAAAAAAATTCTTTTATATGAAATTTAGCCGTGTAATATTTATATTCATATTTATTATTAACCATAAAAAAATAATGTAGGTATATACAAATAAAAGAACTCTATATCACATTATTTCAGTTATTGAAATAGTACTTATGTAATTTTATAATTTCGTATTTTATTTCAAACAAAATTATTTATTTGACCATTAAAACAAATTATACGATTTTTGAATTTAAATTGATTTGGTTATAACTTATAACATTTACTGGTTCTAATGTTTATTTATTTTTTAAATATGCAGACAAGCTCGAGTACCTAATTAATTTAAATTTCTTGTTTTTAAATTTAAAAACAAATCAGTTATAACCATTTAATGGTGAAATAAATGTATATAATATATGTAATTGTTATAAAAAAAAAAACACCACTAGATATATAAAGGTTGATTGAAAACTGTTGAGTGCAAATTTATAAACATAATGGCTTATAACATCATAATTATTATAACCGGATCCAATGTATTTAAAAAAAATATGTTAGAACATTCGCAGAAATTTCAAAAGTATTATCAAAAATTTATAATATGCATATATAACGTTTATAGTCTTTAATGTTTATAGGCATAATATAAAAAATTTGGAAAATGATAAATTTTTTAAAATAAAATTTACGAAATATAAAGTATTTCAATCATTTTTTAAATTAATTTATTATAAGATAATTTAAATGACAGTAATAGGTAAGAATAAGAAATTATAAGTTTAGACGTTTAGTATTTTACACATGTAGGTAACAATTCAGAAAATTATAAATTTATCAACTCATCATGTTACAACATGTTACAACATGTTACAACATGTTACAAAATGTTACAACATGTAATAATTCTTCGAGCAAAATTTAAATTTATTTTTTCATGTCTATACAACAAACAACCTGTTTGCAACAATCTAGAATTATAAAATTTCTAAATTCTATTTTTGATTGAATATGCAACAAAAAGAGGAATTAAGAATACAGAATCTATACATCATAAAATGTCAACATATTATTTTATCAGAGTCATTATAAATTAAAGTGTATAAGTAGAAAAATTCAAAAATATGGGCATTTATTTGAAAATCCTGGTCCTAAAGTTATAACATACTCGTATAATATCAAGTGGCGAATTATCAACGCATTCAATACAATTTTATAATGATTAATGCGGCAAAAGACATAAACGCCAAAATGTATATTGACATTTTTTTTATAAAATTCGGCCCGACATATTAAATTTATATTGATTTGAATGTATATTATAATTTAACTATTTATTATTGAACATTTTTATAGTATTATATATTATATAATACAATCTTTTATAAGATAGACATTTTTAAATAACTACTTATATAAAATATTAATTTTAGCGCGTATAATATATCATTTTTGCAACTTTGGCACTTATGTTATGTATTGGGTATAACAGGTATCCAATATTAGATTGGCGTTAATGTCCTACGAATTTTGGCGCAAATGATAGGTCTGTTTTGTACCTTTGGCGCTTATGTCATATAGCCGATTAATGCCAATACAAACGAGGATAAAAACAATAAACACACAGTCCATAGTCAGTGACTCTTAAACCTCCATGCCCACATTAATATCCAATCGCAGTATATTATTTTGAACTAAAATGTTTACAAAATACGCTATGCATACCTACACATAACAGGCGTTGATCGAATTGATGATGTTGATATTGAGAATTAACGGAGACGCATCTCGTCAACATTTTTACATCGATTTATTCCATCTCCGTAGATAGGTAGTTGATTATTTTAAAGTGTCACTAGCAATAATAAATGTTTACAACTCAGAGATCAATATACAATGTACACAATATATAATATTGTGATGTGTCTTTATAGTGTTTTATTGCTAAAATATGTATATATATATATATATGTATTACATACTATGCTTATAAGTGTTTTAATATTTTCTGAATATTTCCTGGCTATCTGAAACTCAGATGGATTTCAGTGCCGGAGTATTAAAGTTCGTACATATTTTTTGGGCCGGAGATAAACAAACATAGCAGACGAATATATAACATTATTTCTCGTGTGATTTACACAACCTTATGCGTATAATAATTGTAGTATATAACAATATTATAATTTCAGGTGATCGAGGACTGGAAGTACGTTTCGATGGTGTTCGACCGGTTCTTCCTGTGGGTGTTCACTCTGGCCTGTATAGTGGGCACGTGCGCCATAATATTCCAGGCACCATCGCTGTACGACCAACGGCAACCCATTGACTTCCAGCTGTCCAGCATACCCCGACGCCGAAGCAACCTGGCACTGCCACACGAAATCGACTTTTACGAACGCACTTACGGTGGCGACTAGAGTACCTAACTATTTTATTTTATATATAATATATATCCGTTGAAATCCCGCTGCAGGCTCATTATAATAATATATGTACATAATTGAATACATTAAACTTATATACGTAGATAACACACACTTGTTTATATAGGTACACCGAATAAACGATATATACAGTGAAATCTCTGAGTACCGGACACTATCGATCGCTAAAATGTTGTCCGCTATTAGGTGTCTGTTTTCAGAGGGTTCAGGTTATAGGAAGTTTGTATTTGGTTCTCAAGAATAAACCCGCTTTTTGGAAGTGCCTCTATTTAGAGATGACCATTAGTTAATATAGGTAAGGTACATCCGTCACACTCGCAAATTTAAATGATCGAGCTACCTGTTAGTACCGTGTGGTAGCGCCGCTTATCAAACGCGCCGACTGGTACATTGGTGCAACTATAGAAGAGTAAAAGGAGGGGGGAAAGCTTTGAACCCCCTCCCTCCACAACGAGAAACCCTGCAGACCCCAAGTGATTTGGAATTTTTGAATTCTGTCATGCAGGTTACGGGAGACTAACACGAATAATATTATCGTGCAGGAAAAAAGATAATGCTATAATAATTATATTTAAATTAATATCGTTTCGACGAAATATCACCATAATTTGCATATTTTATTATATTTTAAATTTTTGTTAATATGGAACGCTACGCATGTCCTATCCGTTACATATATATATACACACAATGAGTTATCTAAACGCGTCTGTATGCGTTTAACAAAATATAATATTGATACGTGTGAAAAAAAATGTTTCATCTCCTTCAGAGCCCCGTGGACGTGGTATCTTTAAATAGTTTTGACTTGAGCACGCGTCGCGGCATGATTTTTATTTGTTTTCTTTTTGCATGTCCGTGACTTTCGTAAATCGTTTCCAATCAGGCACTCTAAAAAACCAGTCAAAGCACACGTGTGCACTATATTATAGTTGTGTTCTATAGTCTACACAGTATACGTCATTATACAATATTAAAATAATTATTTAGAGCAATGAGCGGAATCCGCAACGTGCAGTCTGCACATATTAAATATACGTTACATCTTAGACGTAGGTACGAACTACAAAGACGTATAATGCTTGGAGAGGTACGTACATAATAACTACCTGTTTGACTGTGTTTAAGTACCCGGGAAAATTTAACGATTCCCGACGGTTTTTGTCGTCGAATGATGAATAATTGTGTATAATGTGTATAATGTATGTGTTCTATATATTCTATAGGTTTACAAACAATAAGAAATCTGATCGTGTAATATTTTATCAAAATCAATAATTTTCTTTTTTAATTACGTTTAACTGTTTAAATTACATACCAAAACGACCAAAAGCGTAACGATAATATATACATGTTGTTCGAATATTAAGAAATATTTCTGAACGATGATGTAATATTATATAATATGCACATTTGAACGAAAATCACCGTTATATTTTATAGGGTTATAGGGGAACATTGCAGCATTAAGGAATTTTTAAAAATTTTAATAATATTAATTTTTTCGAAGACCTATATATTCACCTTAAATAATTATTTTGTCTGATGCATCAAAGAAGAATATAGTCCTGTTGTTCATCTTTTGTCCTCTCAAAAAAAGTTGAAATATGTATATAATGAATTGTTTTGAACCTTAATAAGTAATTTTCACAAATATTTCATGTATTTTAAGTTCTGATTAAATATTAGTATAAACATTTTTTCTACAAGGCCCCATTTTAATACAGAACTGGTCATATTAATTATAGAACTACCTCCTAGCTAGAGCTATCTTTATCATTATATATACATCCGATTGATATTATGCTTACTTATATATAATAGAATGTGTCACAATTTTTTCCCAGACGAAATATTGTTTTGTCGTTATTATTTCACATCGAGAGGACTTTTTACTGCAGATAAACCTCTCCTACCCGAACTTTTAACACGGCCCTCTATCAGTTATAACAATAATAATAGACATTTGAAATGCCCCACAGAACTTGAATTATTCGTGGATAAATATATGCACCTATATATTTATTATATTTTAACAAATAGTTGGATTGTGATTCGAGATCAAAAAGAGCTGCGTTCATGTATATATATAAATTTTTATTTATATATTACGCTTGTGGCTTGTCCTTTTCGCATTTTTGTATATACGTTGCATGTATTTTATATACATATAAACATATACAAATATGGCTGAAGTAATATATAGATTTTGTATCATTATTATTGCTAATATTGGTGGTCAAAATACTGTCGGGTGATAGCACAAGATAATTAACTTGATCAATGGACGAAATTATTAAAAAACAAAGAAACGACGTTCGTTCGAACCAAATTCCGTGGGTATAATACCTTTACTATATCGCCTATATAGGTGATATTATAATATTGTGTTTGTCGATTATAATTTTATTTTAGTTTGGAAATCGATACTGAAACCGTCGGAGTCGTCTGACACTCCCGTTAGCTATGTTTTCACGTTAAAAACTTATTGTGACCTACCACAATCTTTGAAGTACATATTTTATTATTATAAATATAACTATTATCTAATTAAGTATGTACAGAATATGTGTCGTACCACGTACCACCTATATTGATGTATTTTTATTATCTGCTTGGACTGCAACTTTCTAAAAGTATACATAACATAATATCGCGTACCTACATATATCTATTATTAGAATAGTATAGGTACCTGTTAATGTACAGGTACATTATTCCTACTTAAAAAAAAGCGTTGTATGCATCATCATATTATATTCATAAATGAAACGTTTAAGTTTGCTCAATCTATCGAAAGACTATGTACATTTATTATTATTACTTATTACCTATGTTTATATTATTATACTCCAACGCGTATACATAAATATTAATAATATTATAATAGTATATTACGGTTACTTAAGTATAGGTACTACGCGTGACGTTTGTCAATCGACCGTGCTTATAAATATCGTATTCTATTAATGCTGTTGTTGTTTACTTTTTATGAATTTTTTTAGTATATTGATGATATCGTTATCGTCAGAATTTTCGATTTCCTGGACGTTTTCGTTTCGGTCATGCTCATTATTTTACTCACTCGGTTAAACATTAAATTAAGAGATTTCATGCGTTTGGCCACTAAAACGTAAAAAATAACTGTTTTGCCTGGTCGCGTCTAAGAAATTAATAACAAACATAAAAAAAATTTAAATAAATAAATATAAATAACAATCTTGGACAAAGTAGGCATTATTATGGATTTTAGCGTTAGTCTTCCGATATATCACGTGATAATAGTGGCAGAAACGCCTGTGTATAAATATAATATTATGTTCCCTGCTCAATGTGTATAGATTTCTGTATAGGATTAATAATATTGTAGGTAAATGCGCTAAGTCTTCGGAACTATTTTCATATACCTAATATAAAATAGTTAAAAAAAGCATTCATTTTTTTATGTACGTCTGATATTTATATTACCTATACGTGTTATTTGCGTGAAATTATTCAAATTTATTGAATATTATACCCAATTTATTTGCATTTTTTTAAAATTGATTTAGTCGACAGAGTCCGATGGTTTTTTGCAAAAATTGTACTCAAAGAATAGCAATTCATTTTCAAATACTTTTATTAAGATCTCGTCAAAACCTAAAGTAATAATTTTCATATTGATAAATATTATTGTCAATTATTATTTATTAGAATATTTACTTGCAAATAAACGAATAACAGTTTAATACAAAAGAATTTAGAATAAGCAGTCTAGAATAATTATTTAAAACCATCGTTCAATGTTCACGATTCAAACTGGAACCTCGTAAGAAAATTAATTTAGTCAATCAATACAGTTAAAACAAATTGAAATTATTAATTATGATGCCTGTGTATTATAAATTTGCATGCAAGTGCGAGATGGTATTAAAATAATATATTATACTTTATAAATGTACGTAATCGATTTTTGTATTAGTATATTATGTGTAAAATTTAATAATAATGGTGAATACGGAATAATGTATACATGTTGTATTTCCTGTATTATATAATATAATATTATTATAATTACACTTGTTTAAGAATTTGAACTATACTATTTTATTTCAACATTTTCAACAAATTCATGAACTCCCATTAAGTTCTGCAGAGTACATAATATTAATTGGGCATTTAACTTGCTAATTCCTTTTTTGGACGCAAATGTATTTTAAACTATTTACGAAAGATATTACACTAAATACCTCAATTATTATTATTGTTATACAAGTTACTTTAAATTTATTGTTGTATATGAAATTATAATAGTAGTTAATAGTTTGTAAGATTTGTTTAATTATTGTAGTACAATTAAAAATTACAGTTAATTATATGATATGTTGTATTAATGTAAATATGTTTTAATAAAGTTATGATTATAGTATATAGTAAAATATGTAATATTTATGTATTTATAAATTTTTGGAGTAAAGGAAACTCAATTTACAAAAATTGTGTAAGAATAAAATAGTTGTACAGATATATGTGTCTACAATAAAAATAAATAAATGTGTGTAAACAACATAAGAAAGATTCGTTAAATAAGAATATGAATATGAAATAAATGTGTAATTAAAACTAGTAAAATGTAATATACATAATAATAATAATAATAATAATAATAATAATATCTACATCATTTTTAAAATTATTAAATTAATCCAAAACACATATTTAAATTAGTTTAATATTATCGTCAATGTTTTACAATAAAACACATCTAAATTATCAGAACATTTAATTGCATTATCATATTTTCTGATGAGTTTATTTAATAATTTTAACGTACGAATGAGTTTTTTAAGTACATTATTATCTCTTGTGTTTTTTAGATTGATTTTAAAATTAGTTAATTCAATTTAAAAGTTTCTCTAATAAACTTTATAATGTATATAGTTAAAAATAGAACTAATTTTTCCATAGAATAAATTGGTTGTAAAGCATTTATTTAAGCATTTAATAGTGTTGTACATTTTAGCGACATCAGAGAGAAGCAATCTTTTAAAGTTTGAAGAAAAACTTCAAATACCTATCAGATATAAAAATAATATAAAAATTGTATAAAAAAAATATTCTCAAAAAGGTTAGTGTTTTCTGTAATAACTAATGTCTTGCTTTAAATGGATCGCAGCTATTTTTTAATTTTTTTTTTTAATTAGTAATGTTGTTTTGTGACGTGTGGGTTTAGTTATTAACCATTGCCTGTCTTCCCAGCTTCCGTCACTCGCAATTCCGGTTTCGTGATATGATATTTTAACAATATCTTAGGTACTAATACTACCTAGTATAATGTTGGTAGAAACGAATCTATCGCATACCAAGTTAGTCTCAACTGTAATATTATTTATTACGGTGCATAATACAGCTGTTACCACGCTGTATGTATGGTATTATAATATATGTATATTTATGTATATATTATAGGTAGTAATAATTATTATATTTGAATATAATTGTGTTATATTGTGTAGTACTGTAGTTACATACCTACAACGAGTAATAATGTCGATTTGTGTATTATTCACTGGCTTACTTATAATGGATGCAAGCAGATAACCAAGAACGATGTAATATGACGTTTTATCGCCATTAAGGCAGAAATGCATTTCTTTCGTTATCTGAATACATTTGCTTGGTGTGAAAAATAAAATCAAACAAAACATATTTGCATTACCATTGTTTTTATTTTACAATTATTATAGAATAAAGAATAACAAACACTTCCGATTAAAAATAATTACGTTCACCGGGAAAACTGTATTGTGGCATATAAAAAAATATAATAATTTTTTTAATATTATATTGTACGTGAACGTGATCGTTAAGCGAATTTACTATTTGATAAGAGTCCTATAGTAGTTCAAATACAATATGTTTATATTATATTATATATTATACTATATGTATAGGACATAGGTACTATAAAACATACTATATAATAGGTTGTATATTATTCTATTATTGCGAATAGAACAATAGTTTTTTCTTTCTTTTAATATTCAATTTAATCAGTTGGTTTATGCATTTTATTTCGCAATCAACCTCAATATAATAAATATCATTATTATTCAATGATTTTATATCGTCGTAAATATTTAAAAACGATTTTGTTATTTTTTATAGTAAAATAAATAATATACGTAAAAAGCCACATATATAGGTAGGAAGTAGGAACCACTGTTTTACAGTTGTAACAGCCGATAATTATACGAAATTTAAAAACATTTTTTCTCTCATTCAGACGTTATAATAACTTACTTTGTGTGCATTGCGCAGTCCAGTATATTATGACTAATAGTGTGATATTACAGACACAGTATCCAAACAAATGACCCTCTAGCCACATATGAGTTTATCCGAAGGGTCATAACAATTAAAGAGACAAGTGTGGGCAGTGTGGCAATAGGAGAAATTCATTTTTATATCATTATCGTAAAAATACGAAGACAGAAAACGAGATAAATGGGATTAAATGATATACAATTACAATTACAATTACACATGCGAGCGCGCGCGCACACACACACACACACACGCACATACACTCGTTCATCATCATACACGCTTAATTTTTATAACTTTTTCATAGTATACAATAATATATTATATTTTTTTATTGAGCTGATGTTAAATCATTTTTTTCATCGTACAAAAATAACATGTGATGCACAGAATGTGTTAAACAACATATGTGTACGGTTTTTTGAACCGTATCAAATGTTAAACAGCTAATGAGACATTTTTTATATAATATGTCTGTGTGCAGGCGCAGTATAATAATTAATACATTAATATACGCGCCCATGTGGATCAAATATATGCACTGAAAATGTGTTTCACAACATAATTTCATCTCTAAACGCCAATAAACATTTTGTTCTTACTTAGTGTTCACCAAATAACTTAATTAATCTAAAATCTTATTTGTTTTTGCAATAAATTGCAATTTTAAATTAGAATAATACTGTTTTTTTTTTTTTAAATTTATGTGCGCATCAATTATAGATTATTATTTTTATGCAGAAAGTACTTATTTTAATTTTACAGAATATAAATTGAAGTTTGTCAAATTCAAAGTTTATTAAAATTTAAGGACAATAAATTATCTCCATGACCTAAAAACAGTAAAAACTATATTACAATTAAGGGTATAGGTACATTTTTAATTAGGTAGGTTGTTAGTATTATGCATGTATTCTTAAAAGTTGCCCCTTTAGGTTTGGCATTACGAAATCATCAATATTTTTAATTGATAATAATTTGTATATTTGTATATAAGTATTACATAATAATATTAAATATACATACAGTAATATTGACTATTAAATAATAGGATGCGCGTACATTATTATTTATTGTTCATCAATCATTCCGAAGCTGCAGATAACAATAATGCACTATTGCACATATATAAAAATATATATTATAAAATATATAACGGTCGCATACTCGCATATGTTGCAAGTATAAGTTTAATTACAAATTATTCGTGAATTAGTTTTATAGAATATATTAATTAATGTACACATTATGTATACAACTGTTCATTTCCGCTTTTCGTGATAACTGCTATTGTCCGTGAGGTAGTGACGTAATATAAATATTTTATTTTTTTCTACCCTCGTAAAACCAATGGGACGCAAGTATAGACACGACCCTTCCCAAGACTTATTTATGTGACTGCGCCCGTAATTTGGTGAGGTTAGTGACATTATACACATTATATATTATTGCGTACGTCTATTGTACGTATAATAACGTTTCGAAACAAGCGCGATTTTCAATGAATTATTTATATTATAAACATTTTCCATTTTTCCGTGCAAATGGAAATTAATCGTGTGGAGCATGTGATGTATTTGTGTGCCAATTAAATAATTCGTGAAATGTGTGAATCTATAAGTGAACCACGACAGACCCATATTATACAGACATCGAAAAAATGCTATCCCATATAAGAGGTTGAATCAGAGCTCAGCCAGGGCGGTACTGGTTTGCGCACAAATACCAAAAAGACAACTTGTTTGGGCACAAAACTACCACTCGTTTGGGAACAGTTGAACCGTAACCAAGCACATGGTTTAGGCACAGTTACCTTTTAGCCTAACCTTTTAGACCTTAATAGTTTAATACCTAGCATATTAATATTTGTTTATTTATAAGTAAATTATTGAAGTACTTACATACATTTTCCTCCTCACTTAACAGACTTAGGACTGTCTATGAATATATTCATAGGTATAGTTAAAAATGCATGTTAATACTTGCTTTTTAATAATAATTGTTAATAAATTTATAATATGTTAAAAATGTATATAATATAATACTTGATTGTTTGTGTAAATTTTAATTTTAATTTTAATATGATATGATTGGTAAACGTGTCTATTATTTTCCGTAAAAACAGTTTTCCATTATTTTTATGTATTTCATTTGGTCTATTTCGCCAGACCTATATCTTGTCCATAAGTTTATGCGATGTTCGACTGATTCTATTAACTTCTTACTCCTTATTTTCGTGTGCGCAAACCAGTTGTACATTTAATATAACTGTGTGCGCAAACGAGTTCCGATTTTTCAGGTAAAAATTGTAGAATGTGCGCAAACAAGTTGCAGGCCTCAGCCAATGGAGTCCAACAGATAGGACTCAAAAGCAACAATTTCAGCCCCAAAGACATGTTAAAAACCTGGTACCTATAGATATGCACTCAAGTTCCATAAAATCACTGATTAATCACGGGTCATATACACCTTACTTAAACCGTCTTAAAAAGTTATGTTATCAGCAGCAATCACGAATACAGAACGTTTACAAACATGATGGCGTGTACAAACTTTAAAAGACGAGATTCACAATATATTATACAAACATTTATCGTAGTATATAATATATTTTATAATATTTGATTATAAACATATATTCACTATTCATCGCATTCTAGAAAAATTTCTTTTGTTTTTATCCTTCCAAATGTATTGGTTCGAAAATCTTATACATTGACCACAAATATTCGACAATACCAACCAGTAATAACTAATAAGTAATAATTAGGCCTGGGATTTTAATGCCCTAAAAAACCCCGAAATATGTCCTAAAAAAAATGCTTTTATTACCTAAAAACTCTAAATAATGCCCTAAAAAAAGGGCAATAAATCTACAAATTTTTTTGTTTTTAATAATTTTAGTATAAATTACAATAAAAAGTTTTAAAAAGTACTACATTATAAAAATCTATTACAAGTGTAAACTGATATAATATCATCGGACGTCGATTTTACCGATTTAAGATTATTTAACAGGAAATGCGGGTAGAGGTTACTCAAACCTTGTCCAATAATATAATACGAATTAGGATGAGTACCTACTTATACTCTGTTATATTTATTTAAAAACCTTGTTGGTGTAAAAATCTTAAAATCTTAAAATAAAATTTCAAATTCATACACTTGGTTTCCAAAAACTCAAAAAATGCTCCAAAAACTCTAAAATGCCCTAAAAAATTAAGAAAATGACCTAAAAACTAAAAAATGCAAAATAAACTTTCTTATTCTCATTCAAATGTACATAAAACAAATTTGTGACAAGACGAGCATTGCACAGTAAGCTTTGAAAAACAATGCAAAGTGCATCGAAATCCCAGCCCTAGTAATAACCAATGTTAGACGCATTCCATCATCCTACTGAATAACACCGCTGGTAACAGAACAATTAACTTATAATAGTATGAAGATTTCGTAAATTTCCTTTTATAAATATAAAATAATATTACTATTTGTACCTAGTAAATATTTCAGATATTGAACGGTTTCAATAATATTTTAAAAATCCATCTAAGTAGAACTGTACAAAATAAGTAATATATTATAATATTATAGTATATCTACGCGGCTATACGCTTGGCGGTAAAGGTGAACGTGAAGTCAGCGTGTGGCAGCGGTGGCATTTACGCCGATAAGGTTTTAGACGTGTTTAAGAGGCTGATAAGACCTCGTAATCTAATCTTTTTAACGCTGTACATGAAAAAGTAAACAAAAACATGTCTGATTTCTTAGAAACTATTAAATTCTAAAAAAGCGACCATGTTTAGTAGAGAGATTAGGCAATAAAATATTGTCGATATAGGTATACCTAGTGTACAACTAGACACGAGTGGCACAGATTACCTTTTGGGTTATTTGGTCGTAAATTATAACGATATAAAGACATTTTGTCAGTGTTTTTAACAGAATGATCAATTTTGTCCACGACAATACATCATAAATGTAAATAACTTAAAACTATATTATTATCAATATAATGTATAAATGTGTGTATCATTATACTATTATTTCATAATTAGATATAAACTACCTGCATATACATACCTATATAATAGTTATATATTATAGATTCTAAAATAAATTATTAAACGGTAAATTGGTGATGCGGTTCAAGTTTTAATTTATAATGCATTACAACTGAACTATCATAGTTGAACTATATGTTCTAAAAATAAAAAATAAATTTAAAAAAGCGGGTAAGTAGATGTCGCTCTGCCGTACAGTAGCTTACAAGTGGATTACTGTAATGGATGGTATTAAATTTGAATTCAATGATATCATATAATTGTATTCGAAAAACGATCCTGAGCGGAGACGGTTTGTCAGTCTAGGATAATATGTTATAGTTTTATACTGTATTAATTATATTGCTATTATTTAAGAATAAAAATGTAGGAACTTATAAAAAAAAATTCTAAATTAATCAATCAGATTCATTATATGTACTCGACTCACTCAGTCATTCATAATAGGTATATATAATTTATTCTAAAGTATTTTTATAAGTCATTAACGACATTAACTATTAATATTAGAATATTAAGTAAACTCTAGAAATTTTAAGTACCCAAGAATGATATTTTTAAATTTCAATAAAATTACTAAAATTGTTATTTTGGGTTATTTAATATGTAGTTTAATCTAATTTTGAACTTAAAATAACTATAAAAAAAAAACAATGTTTGTATAGTTTTTAGATTATTTTGCAGCAAAATTAACTACTTACGCAGAACCATGTTTTAAATTTTCAATCCTTAGCTATAAAAGTTAAACGTTTTATAAATTTTTAACAATCAAAGAATTTATAAATTTTCATTTAAATAAATTTTGTCAACATTTGAACTTTAAATGATTTTTAAAAAACATGCCTATGTATTTTTAATATTTTTGAATTGCCATTATATCAACTTATAGGAAACCTTGTATTAAATTTTCAAGTTTTTACTCAATGAATAAAATTTATTGGCAAAATTTCAAATGTCTATAAATAACCTAAATATTGTTGAACTATTTTGAAAATTTTATCAAGTATAGGAATTGATGAAATAAACATTAAATAAATTTTAAGTATCTACAGTTATTGTTTTTTAAATAACAACAAAATAAGAATATCAGTACAAGAAAAATTGAGTGAATATCCAATGTTGTAATTCAAGTACTCATAAAAATTTAATTTGACTTTCCGGTAGACATTTTTTATTTGATTAAAGTAGACAAACTCATATAGAATCTTGTATTAAATTTTCAAACCTTGAATTTAAAAAGATAAATTTTTATGTAACTCAAAATAAATTGAAAATTTTCATGATTTTTACGTATCTTGTCAAAATTCGAACTTTATAATATGCTTATTTAAAAATATTGTGACTGTATTTTTAATATTATCTAACTGTCGTTGTAACAGTATAATATGAGCCTTGTATTAAATTTGAAGCTTTTTTACCAAGAGAATAAAATTATACTGTCCTTTATAAAAAAAAAATATATATCAAAAATATCAAATGTCAATAAATAACTTTAAAAGATTTTAAATATTTTAAAAAATTTTCATTATTTTTTTTTTTTGTTTTTCTCGGACTCTCCTTGCTTTTGAAAACTACTGGGAAATTCAAAAATTGACTCAATGCACCAACTAGATTCACTTTCCAACCGGGAAAGCTACTTAAGTTGAAAATCGAAGCATTATTTCGACATCTTATCTTGTACACAGGCACAAAAAAAAAACAAAAAACACACATCTTGGTAAAATCAATACATTCATCACTCCGCTCAGAATCTAAAATGTGCTATGAGCCTATGATTTACTGGCAATACGTGATGAGAATATTTTTTATATTACAAGAACTAGATATTTAATTATGTTATTTATATTATGGATATAGGTTATCCACAATAAATCATGGTTATGATTTGAGCAGCATTGTAAATACTAGAATTGAATAGTGCGTAGGCGATTACGATCAATACAACTATCGTACAAGTAAAAAACAAAAACTATGTAAGATCAGTGTTTGGTACCAATACAATTTCAACACGTCATGCAAGTTTTTCGTTTATTTGCAATAATAATATTTATAATATATACGAAATATTGTCGATGAAATTTAATAAAAAAATATAAACAAGAGTACAGAACAATATAGTATAACTCCAATCATTATAGTGTTGCATAAATGAATCATAGTATTCAAAATCAAAACACAATTTTGAGCTCCGTTTACGCACCAATATTATATTATAATTTATAATATTTAAAAAAGTTGTGTTTTTAAAACTTATAGTATGCTAGTTAGGTATATTCGCTAATTATTTCTTGTAATAAAACTTAATATTTATTTGATCTAGTTAACCTAAGTTTATGAGAGTAACCTTATAATAATATAATTTATTGATACCCTAATTCCACAGTGCAATTCTACATAACGTGACTACTGACCAATATGCATACTTGTTGGAATTTATCCGATTAATTATGAGTAAATATAGAATTTAAATCTAATTATATAATACAGTAATAGGTATATTTGTAAATATAAGTATTATATCTAAGGATATTTCTAAAATAACGTCAATAACGATCGTCGGAGCATATGTCAATCCCTACGAGGAACATGACGTGAATAATACTTCAAGTGACATGGTTTTGTCTTACTTTGATGTGCCGTCTTTAAGAAATAATGTACTCGACTATCGCTTGTTGGAATTTTGTCGCAAAGAGACAACACAGTGCACAACGCTTAAATAATGGACGACTGATTGTTCGAGAATCGAACAGCACCGCGACCGCGACGGACGCAGAGAAAAAGTCTGATGAAGATAGCATTTTCCTTAGACCGACCAATAGACGTCCAACGACGGGAAATAGTAAATACTATGGTTGCCGCTTAACGAATTTATATCAAACAGTCGAGGAGACAGACTTCGTACCGCGCGGTCGCCTCCACGTGGTTTATGTTTCTCGGGTAAGAATCTCTTGAGCTGAACATCTCTTGAAGGAGTAACCGCGATATTTTTCTTTGGTCAGTCGACAGTTATAAGTTTATCAGCATACATTTATCAGCAAACATATTGTAGCCGACAACCGTTTTCCCTATGCCCTAATACTATAGTATTATGATTCTCAACGTTTATCAATCAGCCGTTTTTCGAATCAATATTCAACGCGTTCGCGAACGCCTATTACTTTTAATGCTGAGCATTTTGACGATATCGATTACGAATCAACTTATAAAAATGTGCAACTGCATAGTGCATAATAACATATTGACCATAGATATTGTATACTTGATTACTGTAGTAAATCACTGAAAATTTGAATAATTCCTCAAAAATGATATTACCAATTATTTGTATAGGTGGATTGTTTTTTTATATTTGTATACATATATAACTTAGTTTACCTATATATATATACTTATTACTATTTAGATATAGTTTTTAGAAAATTGTTTTTGTAAGAATTGTTTATATTGTGGGTGGCAGGGTCAAACCACAACTTGTTTCCTCATCAATGTTGTCTATAATGTTGTTCAATCTAGTTTTAATCTAGTTTTAATCTCTTTGTATATGATTTTGTTTATGATTTTATCTATGATGTCTATGATGATAGGTTCAGTTGTCTCCGCTCAGAATGGTTCTTCTTGTATCCTATCATTACAAATATTGATTTAATTGTGTAAAAAATAGGCAAGCAAACTATAAACAAATATTTTTTTTTTTTTGAGGTCTGCAGTTTGTCTAAATTTGACTACCGTCTACAATATGTATAAGTTTATTGGAATATTATATTAGCTGTGTAATAAATTATAATATTGTTTTTCATTTTTATGTGAAGACCTTATGACTGCAAGTGCAATGCTATTTGTTCATAATTCATTTTTCTATAATCTTACACCTCCACTATGTCATAAATTATATTATGACATTATGTAGATAGTACAGACGTACAGTTGTTTAAAATATACTTAATGATTCATAACACCATAAGAATCGGATGGATTAGACCAACTTAACGCATATTTGCCATATTATAAAAGCAAATAAAAAGTAGTGAACTACACTAGTTTATATACTAATTTATTGCTGCACTTACATTAATTCACTGAAATTAATTAATTTTAAATTCCAATAACACGTAAACTGAGATAATAAACTCGGGATCGTAGGTATGCTTATAAATACGAATACAGCTAATTGCAGTGAATTAGTCGCGAACAATTGATCGTGAATTCAATCGGCCGCCAGGATAATTGGTTGTCGAACGAATATTTTAGATTCTTAGTTTTTTAATACCCTAGGTGACTAGGAATATTTCATAAAGAATTTTCAAATACCTACTATTATTTAATTATTTTTAAATAACAGACAGTTAGTCTAATATACAATAAGGTAATGGTAAACCGATATGATAATATATAATATACTATTATAATACCATTATATTGTACTAAAATTATATAAAATAAAAATTTGTAATTTTTGATTGATTCTCCTGGTGAAATTCCAATGTTTGGACAAATTTAAATTATAAAAAACTCGCCTCACGAGATAACTGAACTGTCATCTTAGTGTGGGTTATTAGTTATTACTGTAGCCAATAAGCGATGACGATAAACTACTAAGATAGGTAAGCTTATACGATCGTTATCGACTTATCTATTCCGTCGGTCGTGCCATTTATTCATTATTGTGCAATATTGTATGTGTGTTGATTGTCTTTTTATTATAAAATAATGGAATTGATTAAGAGTGAAAAAGGCACAAAAATAAATTAATTTATATCGATTATATGTACATTTTTGAAAAAATTGGAACCGAAGGAAAGTCAATATGGAAATGTCATCAATATAAAAAAAATTGAATGCAAAGTTCTTATTTATTCTAACAATGATCAAATACTCAAAGAGATATAACATAATCATGTACTAGATTGTGGAAATATTGAAGTAGTCAAAGCCGTTAATTTGATTAAACATATTGTCATACAAAACATGTAATAGAGTACTCGTGCTGTTATTAGTTTAGCTTCGACTTCGGTAAGTTAATATCAAATTAGATCCTTCTCAGTATACTATAATAAATTGTGAATATTTGTAGTCACATTAATTTATTATTCAAGGAAATTTCCAATAAAATATTAAAGATAGGAACTTTTTTTTTATAATTTTTAAAATAAATAAATTATAGTCTATTAATTTAAAAATATGTGTTAGTTTTTTTTTAAAGTTTTTTAGTTGAAAAGTGCTACTGTTGGACAAATACCATCAGGATCTGTTTTAAAGAGAACAGTACGGCTTATTCGGTAAAAAGAAGAAGCTGCTCTACTAATCCCAAGGACTGACAGAAATGATCATACCAGAAGCTTATAAAACTACATTTGACGAGAAACCTTTTTTTTTTTTTGACAGTGGTAATGAAGTAAATAGAATTTTAATTTTTTACACTAAAACAAAAAACTACAACTTATGCAAAAATGTGAATATTGGTATGCCATGATGGCACATTTCCCACGTCACCAAATTTATTTTATCAAATTTACACTGTGCACAGAATTCAATTTAGTAATTTTTTCCCATCAATATTTTCTTTGCTACTAAATAAAACAGAAAATACATATGTTAATTTCTAAAAAGCATTAAAAACATTGAACGAATCATTAAATTCAAAATCAATTATAATTATGGCTGATTTCGAAAAAGTTGCGATTAATGCGATTCAAAGTGGTTTCACTAATACATCAATTCATGGGTGTTTTTTTAATTTATCGAAAAGCGTTTGCAGAAACTTGCAAAATTTAGGATTTCAACGAAGGTATATCGAAGACTCAGAATTTGCTTTACAAGTTCTAATGATGGCAGCTCTTATAGTTTTGTGCCAATCACCAGAAGAAGATGTATTAAATGCTTGGAACGAACTACTGGACTCAACATTTTATTCACTCAACAAAGAAATATGAACACCTTTGACATATTATTTTGAATATACGTGGATTGGACGTCTTGATCGAAGAAATCGAAAGAGACCAGCATTATTTCCAGTGTCACTGTGGAATTGTTTTAAATATATTTCCAAAAATATACCACGGACCAACAATTCTGTTGAAGGGTGGCATAATAATGATTAATGGCTTTGCATTTCGCGGGAAATACTATAGGTGTTAAACGGAAGTAATAAGTATAAAGACCACACAAAAAAAAAATCAAAAGAATATGTGACGACTATCATACTAGGAATAAACTAGGCTTTTAAAAAGGAATAGCCCATCATTTCCAACTTTGAATTTAAATTTTTTGATCAAATTGATAAATATTGTCATCTCATCATTTAAATAATTGTATACATAAATATAACTGCGAAATTGACTGTATTATAATATTATTAATTTAATTTATTACTATACATTTTATTATAATATTATCATCTAATTTTCAAATACTATACTATCCTATGGTAATATAATAATTAATCACTTGGAAACTAAAAATGTTCGTTCGATGATCCATTATCCTGACGACCAATTGTATTATTCACGCGATCAATTCACCGGATACCGGATACCTACAGCAGTATCCGTATTTTAAATTGGGATTAATATCAATAACTTAGCATACAATGCATACATACATGGTACTTATATACCTACATATATTGTACATTGACATTGATAATTATTAGGTTTTTTTTATGGAAACCGCAGTTACAGGAGTTATAAAAATGTCTTTAACGTAATACCTAATCTATTAATATTATTAAGGTTACAATAATAATTTTTTTTTTCATAAAAACAAAGTAATTTTTAAAGAACAAAATACAATTATTTATACTTAAATTTACTATATTAATCAATTTTAACTAAATTATTTTTTTTTATACACCAACACAAAATCAACGGACGGCGCATATATGCGACTATTCCATCAAGGTTATAACGATTTTTACAAGCCTAAATAATATTTAATAATTCACGTAAATACAATAAACGAAGCGTCGATGATCCATTATATAACACTTCAAACTCGGATGTCGGAAATTGAAACCATTTTATTCGTGTTTCAGGTACTGTCTGATGTGTTCGAGTGTTTAAACCGGGATGTTAATAATATTAAAAACGTTTGGATGTTAATAACCGTTATTATTCGAGTTAATTTGGTTATTATACGGGTGTTTAGTAGATAATACTTTTAAACAAAGAGCAATCTTCAGATAAACACGATTTAAATATATGCTACACGAAAAACATTTTTCGGCTATCATCGTAATCACAAGATCTCGACAAAAAAAAATGTTGAGCATATTTGCGCCTATATTATTACTTAATATACCTTTAATAATTAGTACCTATTTAATATAATTTTATCATTATTTGTTGAAATTTATATGGGTCTCTTTAAATAAGGTGTTTTCCCTTACTTGAAGTATAGTTTTCCAAAATTAGGAATTTAATGTATTTTATATTTCCTTGAAGCTCGGAGGGTGTATACTCAACGGCTCACAAATGCATATATAGTTTCGACTCACAAAATCAAATATTTTTTAATTCATTTAAATGGATGCCATTGGTTACATATTATATTACTATTATAATTTGTAGATATATATAACTTACAAACATTTTGTTTACAAATATATTCAAATAGTTAAATAGGTGAACATAATAATGAACACAATTACAATGACAATCATTTAATAGGCTTTCTTAATTCTGGTCTTGAACACATAAAGTCGAATTCAACAATATTGGATTTACGCTGACTTTAAAGAATTCGTTTAATCTGTCTCTGCGGTCTTTAGTTTTTTATAGGTTTTTTATATTTACATAAGACATATGTCAAGAACTAAGAAGTCGAAAATCATAATTTTAAGTTTGTATTATATATTTCAACTGAATTAAAACGGAAAACCAAATAAAAATTCATCAAGTTTAACCCGAATGAATTCGGGTGATATGATATAGTTAATATATTATTATAATTTATACACTAGAAACGTATTTTGATTGGCGGGCTGGGCATCTGTAGCAATAGATGACGATGATCCGGGAACAGGGAAAAAATTCGACCAAAAATGGTGAACGCTGAATGTTTATGTTTTTTATAATAATATAATGTTACGATCCTTGGATGAAAAATGTATTTGTTTTCCTCGGTTGATTTCGTTTTCTTATTTATGTTTTATGGCGGTGATGTCACACTATTGCGGAATATCTACTGCGGAAAATCGACTCGTGGGATTCAAAGATGTTAAAACACGTGTGTGTACGCGTGCATCATTGTGGATACTAGATTATTAGATTGGAGATTTCATCGCGATTGTTCGCAAGTGTGATACACGACCTTAATTATCATAATATAGGTACCTATATGAGATTAATTTTTCTCTTCAAAAGTCGACATTTAACTGATAACAACGTGGGAGGGTTGCTGAAAACATTAGTGCCATGGCGCGAAAATTCAATGAATTGTTTCTATTCGTGACGAGCAATCGTCGACGGCGTTTGACGTACCATAATGATATTATAATATTATCGCCGCGGCACACCCCCGCCAACCGAGTTGGCAACGTAAACACGATAGAGTCGCGTCTAAATTGTATAGTCATGGTGTGACATGAATACACGATTACAATATTATTGCGATTTTACCATAGTGTTGCCGTGCCGGGCCGACGAGATTTTCGCAATCGTTGTTGAAAAAACCCGATTGAAAAAGAACGGGAAAAAAACCGACACCGACCGGCGGCGTTGTGTATGCGTGCGTAGTGCGTACAACTGCGGTTAAACGGAAACTGCCGATGAGTCAGATGGGTTTTTTTTCGGGCGGGCTCCACCGTTGTCGTAGTTTCACTTTCACCCGAACTCAGATCCGTCTCGAAACCGGTCCATCACGGCCGTGTGCGTACGCATACATAATATTAATATTATTATTATAATATGTAGAATAGATAATAATAATAGTACATAATATTTGATCGTGCATTTGTCAACTACGTGTTTGTTATTTGTATACATAACAAATATCTGCAGTCGGCATAAATTGATGACCGGGGGGGGGGGGGGGGGGGAGCTGACTGGGCTGAGTCAGATCTCTTTTTTTCAAGGGGAGCGGGCGCTCGCTAATATTTTAATGACACTATTTGGGTACCTATTATATTCGATAAACATAATTTGATAGGTACAAATAATCGACTAGAAATCTATTAAAAATAACTTAAAAAACAAATTGTAATGGTTTTACAATGTTCTATATTCGGCTATTATCTATATGGGTACCTATAATATAGAGTCGGTGCTATACTATATTATGTTATCTAGATTTTTGTATCCACTGATTGTGAATTTTAATTAATAAATACGTGATAGGAAACTAATAAGGAATAGAAAGTAATATTATATAATAACATTTTTTCGTGTTAAGGGGGTGCAACAGCGAAAATCCGCAGAAAAAAATCCCCATATTACATTATTACTTTTTGAAAATAATTAATTAAAAAAATATATTTTTGAAATTTTTTACCCAAACATTAAAATATGAAATAATTTTAGTTATTATACCTATGACTCTTATTAGAAAACCAGAATCTTGATATATCCATTATTTCGGGAGATATCGCAATGGGTAATTATCGCGGACGGGACACTGTATTAAGAATTTCTTTAAATTTTTAAAGTATAAAATAATTTATTAGTTTTAATATATTAATTTTTGAATGATAAGTATAATATATAATATTCTTATTTGTGATTCAATACTAAAATTTTAATGTGGTTTCCATGCAATTTCATTCTGAGTTGGAGATTTTTTTCTGAGGTCATTCGTCGGGGGATTTTTTTTCCTGGGATTTTTAATCCGATAACCGCAACAGCAGACCCCGCAGCTTCCGTGTCAAAGTCCATGTCGTAGGATATTGCCATTATTATACAACTAGTAACCCATAAATCTTAACGTTTAAATGACATAAAAAGTCGATGATACTCCTCAGCGACAATAGAAATGCCATGGCGGAGGGGGAGGAGAGGGTGCAGTCAAAACATTTTCGGACTAGATTTTAAATCTCCAAATTTTTAAACATCAAACAATTTTACCAATTGCTGACTGTAAATCAAATATTGCTGCCAAAGGTAGTAAGGAATGTTATTCCCTACCACAACACATCTTCAACTCGTCTGTAGTAACTCTATAGTAGATAATTTTTTTTAGTGGCCACGTCACCTAACCTATGTTGGGACGATACAAAGTGTGGATATCACCACTCGTCAATACTTATGATTTTCTCCGTGTATTGAAAATTAAGTGTGGTGTTTGTATTTATAATGAAGATCGATTTTTTTCAACGTAAAATACATCACTACTAATGGTGGGAATATCCATTATTATAATTGCAACCTATTAAATGTTTATTGGAATTAATTACTATGTTATATCTAATGTGTTTTTCAAACTAAATTTTCTACTGAAGTCGTATTATTAACGCATCGTTAAAGCGCTTAGGCTTAATGCGCGTTTGTACCTATGTTCGAATACTTAGTGTAAATTGACGACTATTGAAAGTGAAAACACGCGGATTATAGCTAGATGCCGGTGAAATTAAAATTCTTTTGATTGTGCTCGTGCCGGACGGCGTCGGTAAACGAAAATTGCCAATTGCTGACACGGATATTTACGCACATTTTAGCACAAATGGTATGAACACACGTAATACGTTGACACTTCTTCGTATTGTCGTTATCATGCCGAATGCGTGCAAGTATTTATCAGTCGACTTCGATACATTTTGAAAGTCGTCCGAGGAGAAAAACAAAACAAAACCCGATTTGTATAATAGGCAGTCCTGCAGTGTATATACATAACATTGGTCTGGTCGAAGAGTAGGTACAATACGCGCGTTCGATTGGGACTATTATATTAATATCATGTTCTCGGAAATCACAACACGATATTGACTTGTTTTTTTAAATTTAATGTCGCATACGTCCTTCAGATATCAAAAGTTGTTGGGTTATATTATTATACTTAATACATCGATACAACAACACGAGGACGGTCGCCACTGAAGTATCTGAAATATGTAATATAATGTTTAAGCAAATACAAAAGTACCGTTTAAATATTAACATATATATTATATATATATATATATATATAGTTGACATAAAAAACGCATGTACGCAATTATTAATTTATAACGAAACATATTATAATAATACTTGACCGTAATCCTTGTGCCAATATTCAGGTGCACCTTAATTCTGTGAAAAACGTCTCTTACGATTGCTCACCATGTGTTTCGTAGTATAATATTAATAATTTAATATGTGCATAATTTTAATTTATATAAAGCACTTTCGACTCGCTGTATAAGACAAAACAAACCACGCTTGTCGTTATTTTTTATGGACTCGATTCAAACTCCAAAGGCGCGTATCATGCAAAACTTTCTGACCACTCCTTCGCAATATTATACTCGCGAAAAGGTGTCCACAAAAAAAGGCAGTAAGACATTGCAATGCATCTTTGCTAAACCTTATCACATTTCTCACTTCAATTTAAATGTAAAAAGTAGTCTAAAACGGCACTATGATCGGGACATTCTTTATATCGTCTAGCCACGATACCCAACAGAATATTATACATGCGAAGTATTGTGTTATTCAGTTTTAAGAAGGCAACAGTGATAAATATTGTTGAATACAAAAAAAATGATTCTGTCTTTTAAGTTAATCCAAAAATGGCTATACTTCGGGACTTAAGGACTCTTATTAATTGTTCTACTATAACGCAATTCATCTGCAGTGATTAAAATAATTTACCAATAATTATTTTATAATACCTACATCACATTACAATATAGCCCATCAAATCCGTTTGTTGAAGTATACATTATGGAACTAATAAAATTAATATTTTAATTAGAATATCACGTTAGATGTTCGGCGTCATAGGATGTGCGACGAAATAAATAGATCTATTCGGACACGATTCGAAAAACCACATGCGAAAATTGACAGCATATTGTGTCGACGTGTGCACACACATCGTTCCTCGTGTTTTTGCGATCATGGCAATTGTACGAATATATGAAATACTTATCATGTGTATTATCATTATGTATATATAGTTTATACTGTTTATAGCACAGATTATATAAAATATTATTTTATACTTATATAATCTATGGTTATAGTATGTAAAATGTACTATATATTAGCTGTTTGGTGGCATTATTGAGATAAACATTTCCCACCCGTTTCTAGTTTTAGTGAAATAAAAAAGTATATATTAGCTGTATAATACATAATAATATATAGGGTATAATACCCTACTTCACCGCGATTAAAAACAATCAATCTTCCTACATCATTTTCTGTTTTTTTTTTTTTTTTCAGTTGAAATATGTAACACAAACACAATAACAATGATTAATTTTATAATTTTCACTTCTTAAATCTGGAAATATATTTGTTAATAAAAAAAAAAAAATGAAGCATCAATGAATGCTTTCAGAAGCTGATGTAAATCGAATATCCCTAATATTTGACGAATATCAATTCTTTATTTACTTACAAAAAAAATATGTCCAGAATAGTATTAAGGAAGCAAATCATAAAATTAATCATTATAATCGTGTTTATTATAGTATTTGATTTTAATTTTTTTCTATACTGTATTTATAAAACATTGTATAATATGCTTTTTCGTCTTCTACAAATTTTTAGGACTTGACTAATATAAAGTCTGTAACTTAATGGCAATCGCTCAAATAAAGAAAATAATATTTGATTTTCACCTTAACTAATTTCATGTCTGATCCACCCAAAGGGGTAAATAAGCTATCTTGCTATCCGTCCGAATCTTAAGAATCTTTATTGATATTACTTTTATTGAAAACGGTCTAGTAAATTTTAGAAAATAGAAGGTACATAAACAAAAAACCATTAATTATTAGACATATACATCGACACTAAAAATAACCTTCACAGAATTTTTTTTTTTATACAATTGCCTATATCTTTTTTATTTTTTTTTTTACATGTAGGTATGACATGCAGGCACGTGTGCATAATCCTTTAAGGACTAAAGTTTCATAGTGCTAAGATTTTCATGTTTCAAATATTTTAGTCTCTTTAAAAGCTCAGAAATTAAACAGCATTGACGGTTGAGTAGGTAATACTTGGTACCTCTAGCCTCTGATACCTGCATCATAATATTGTCTGGTCTGTGATAAAAATATATACTTATAATGATTATATATACTATATATATAATGAGTTATAAGGTAAATAGTTTAATGCGAAGCCACGAAATCACATACACACACATATACTTATAATACCTATATATAATATATTATGTAGCCATGTAGGTATACGATGTACACCGACATGGTTTGGCAAATGGCAACATTGAATATTTTTACGCGCACGCGTCGCCGTTGGCTGTAGGTATATATTATATTATTATAATATATAGTATTTCATTTTATATATATATAGCATTACCGGAAACCAGGGACATTCTTCGCCTCTTCTTCTTCTTCCCCTTCTTGCCATGCTTAGTTTCGTATATAATGTTGTTCCAATCGAGGCCCGCAGCACGGTATTCACGGGCGCGTCGTATCTCGTATACATATTGGTTACAGCCGATTGTTTAGTATATATTATTTTTAGGACCATAATATTAAAATAATTATACAGTACTATATTGTATGATATATACTGTTCGGTTCAATATGTGACCATCGAATAACATATACATTGGGTGCACTATATGACTGTTGACTGTTGTAATAAATTTGTAATATATAATATTATGATCTGCAGTATCGTGCATGTACCTACATTATTATAAGACGTAGGTATAGGCGCGCGTTACGTATTGAATATTAATGTTACATATTATTTTAATGTAGTTCAATATTATATATTATGTCAGTCTGCGATCTTCCTCTTTTTATATATCTTTTATATGGATAGAAACGCATAGCATATACTCGTCTTACTGCAGTGCGTATACCTAATATTATATATAATCGATTTTACTCTTTTAAAACTGTTAAAAATTAAAATTCACTATTCATACTGGGTAATATTATTATTATATAAATATGTAATTGTTATTTGTGTATATACTTGTCGGAGGTACAGTGGGTGCTCTACAATGTGCCTAAACGCTTGATCGACAAGCTCTATCTATAAGCCACATATTGTATCTTTAAAAAAAATGTGTTATCTTTTATTTATTTTCATGATTTTAGATTCTGAACGAAGTGATGAATGTATTGATTTTACAATGATGTGTGTTTTTTTTTTCGTTTTTGTGTCTGTGTACAGCATAACTAGTCGAAATAATGCTTCAATTTCAAACTTTGGGGATGGTTTCCGATGTAAAAGTGAATATCCTTGGTGCATTATACAGGTCAAAAGTTAACATTTTCCAACAGTTTTCAAAAAAATCGAGAAAAACAAAAAAAAAATGACAGCAAAACGAGAATTTTTACGCAAAACCAGTTTTCGACTAAATCGATTTTTTTATATGGTTGTAAATCAAAAACTAATCACTGTACAAATTTTTTGCGTTTATAACTAAGGATTAAAAAACAACACTAAGTTTTCCATAGATTTTTCTTCAAGTAGCTATAGAGAAAACTCGAAGCGTCGTTAAATTTTTACGAAATAGCGTAACGATAACGATTTATCCTCAAACAATTTTAAATATTTGTTATTATTCAAAAAGTATAAGTCGTAGATACTTGAACATATTACCAGTTGTTTAGATTTGCATTTCCTTTACATGATTTAATTTTCAAAATATTTTGACTTTTTTGAGATATTTATAGACAACTGAAATTTTCAATTTTTCTGAAAAATTTTTTTTGAAGTGTCGCTAAAATTTTTTTGGCCCTATAAAAATACTTGAAAATTTAATACAAAGTTCCTCATAAGTTATTCTAAGAGTGATTAAAAAATTATAAGAATACATAGTCACATTTTTTTTTTATTATCATTTAAAGTTCAAATATTGACAAAAATTCGTCAAAACCATGAATTTTTTTTTGTGTCTGTCATCACGTTTTGGGGCACGTTTAAAAGTGCTTCGATTTTTGACTTCAGTACCTTATTCGATCAGAAAGTGTTAAAATAATTTTTTTAAATAATCGGAATAAACAAACTAAAAATTAAGGAGAAAACGGGAAATTTTATGCACAGTCAATTTTCTACAAAATCCATTTTGATTTTTGATTAACTTTAAAACAAATGACCATTGGTACATGACATTTTCACCGAATGTTTATATAAGTATATTCTATCCACCATGAAATTTTCAAAATTTTTTGACTTAAGTTGAACTATTCATAGGTATATGCAATTTTCGATCGTTATTAGTTTTTATAAAATTAAAATCGATAAAAATTTATTTTTTAGGTTGAAAATCTTGAAAATTTAATTCAAGGCTCTTAACATATTGTTACAATTTTTTTTTATAAGTATTAAAATTTTGAATTTTGACAAAATACGTAAAAATCACAAAAATTCTCAAATTGTTTTAAGCTAGAAATTCATGAAAAATTTTCTTTTTAAATCTAAGATTTGAAAATTTAATACAAGATTCCTTACAAATTTGACAATCTTTATCACAAAAAAAAATGTCCACTGGAAATTAAAATTAAATTTTTATTAACATTTGAATTTCAAATATTGACAAAAATTCGTCAAAACCGTGAAAATTTGCGAATTATTTTATAGTTCAAAATTCATAATATTGTTTGTATTTATATTTAAGGTTATAAAATTCAACACTAAGTTTTCCATAAGTTTTGCTTCAAATAGCTATAGAGAAAATTTGAAGCGTCATTAATCATTATAGGAAAAATGTTTTGAGCGTTTGAGTTTAAAATTTTTATGAAATCGCGTAATGATAACGATTTATCCTCAAACCAGGTATATGTTTAACTATGATAATATATTATATAAGGTATTATGAATTATGATAACTACATGCAATGCTTTTGGAAAAATTGATTAACCATGCCTATGCAAAATGCGTCCTAATTGAAAAATAAAATATTTGTTTCAAAATAGAATATATGACAATATTTAAATATAATATATTATCCTAGACTGACAAATCATATCCGTTCAGAATCGTTTTTCGTATACAATGATACCTATCATTGCATTCAAATTTAACCTACCCCAGTGGCCTAGTCAGAGGTCCACCGCACCCCCTAATGTACAGCAGAGCGACATCCACTTACCCGCTTTTTTTTTTTAAATATGTTTAGTAAATTCAAAATTAAATTTACGTTAAAACAATTTTCGTGAGCCCCGAGGTGTTTCAATGAGTTTAAACGGAAAGAAAGTTTAAATAATTTTCTGTTACATAATATATTAAATAAAAAATTAACATATTTTGTTGTAAACATATGATTATTATTTGACGTGTAAATTATACCATTCACTGTTCAGAATTTGTATAAATTATCATCAATAAGTTTAAATTTCTAACTTATTATGCCTACTTAGTTTTATAATGAACATTGAATAATTTTTTTAATGAAGATTGTGATTTTGAAGTATAAAAAATAATATTTATATTGATATTATATAAGTCTTATTAAATATTGCTTATTACATATTAAAAAAAAAAACATCATGAATTAAAAATATGAATAGATATTAGTAGAGCCGATTATTAAATTATTTATATTTACAAAGATTTGATTAGAATTTAATTGATACAATGTAAGTGTATATGTGTATAATGTACTATAATTAATGTACTTGTTAAATACCTCATATCAATAAAATTATTATCGTTATTAACTACAATACACAGTATTTTTTATTTATTGTTTTTATTGTTTTTATTATGATAATGTTGTACTGTTGCACAATACAGACATTTTTTCAAATCCTATAAATTTTAAAGAATATTTAAGTAGTTACACTGGTGTTCCACACTATATGCACATTAGCTTATGCATTTATATAGTTATTACAAATACATACACTATATTTTATATTTAATGAATTTAAATATATTTTACAGATATACACCATATTATATGGATTATTAAAAACTAATTTTGGATAAAGTTACAAAGTGGCTAATTTATAATGTCAAGTTAATGTCAACAATATATAATTGTATTATATTTTTCATTTTTATTATAGAATGCCATCATTACCGATTGACCGCAAGCGTTATAAATTTGTAACTCTTATTGCGTCAAATCATCGTTTTTTTTTTTGCTTTTTTTGAATAAAAACCATGCCACACTTTTTGTTTTTCTTAAATTTTAAAATTATTATAAAACATATTATAGTTAAACAGATTCAGATAAAATCAATCAAAATCATTTTTCTCAAATACTTAGTTTAAATCCAGATTGGCTTCTTTATTGAGTTATTAATTCTTGATGTATTCTAATCTTTAGTCTTTAAGCATTATTCATGACATATTATAATTAAAAAACCACTTAACATCCCTTTAACAATTTAATGGCACATGGTAGTATGATACCAATTTTAGTAAGTCATAAATTGTTTATGCAACTTGGAATATTGGTGTTATAATCCTGTACATCTACCTATATATATATATGAGCATTATTTATGAATAGTATCATAGCTTTATGTACAAGATAATTTTATAAAAGCTAAATTAATAATTATTTTAGAATTACATGAATATTGTATTATTATATTAATATTTGATCGTAAAAACTAAAGGTGCCTCACCTGTCAGATGTTTTCCAGTATTCAATAAAAATAATATAATTATTACAATTTAAAATCAATCCCTAACTTCTTTTTATTACATAAAATTGACACGTTAACATGGAGAAAATATTGATATTGGGGAACCCGATCCAACTGTATGTAGGGCATTTTTATTTTTTATTTTTTGACTTTTCTAAAAAAGACTTCACGTAGTAAGTTATATTAACATTAAAACATTAATATTATATGATCTACCTATATGTTTTAAAAGCTATAAAATACATGACTTATTTTTGTGTAAGTATAGTTGACATTTTTTTTCCTTATTAGTTAAGAATCAACTACACAGGTTATTAGGTTTTTACAAAATTTTTACATATTTACAATTTACATTTTGTTATACAAATCAATATTTTTTTAAATATAAGATTAAATTATGGTAGTTGGAATATGGATCAATAATATATAAAATATATATTATTGGATATAATCATAATATAATATATTAAAGTAACTAAAAAGTGATGGAGTATTATTTCAAAAGTATCGTTATATTTTACAATAACAATATTATTGTAATATTATATGATTGAACAAAAGCAAACATGTCATTGATTCGGCCGATTCGGGTTAACCAATTACCAAGACACATGCCAACTACGGTACTGTATTGTGGGAGTTTTAGAATTGCTATATCATAATTAAATTTGTGAAAAGATGTATCCTACCGCAACTAAAAAAAAAAAATTATGAACAACTACAGAGGTTTATTTTTTCATGAACATGCCAAAACGAGCTTAAATTCATTACATTGAATCCCGCATTAAGAATTTAATATGGTTCGATAAAAAAAACTTATAAAAATGAATTCTATTAATTAGGATAGAAAGTTGGGTTTTCAGAAGATTTTTGTATGAGAAATCACGATAAACTCAACTGACAAACGATAAAACCATACCTATAGTTACTCTATATAATATCAACAGTATATTGATGAAGGGATCTCTTATCTCTTATAATTGTATAACATGCGTGAAAAAAAAAAATAAATTTTAATAGACTTATACTACCAAGACTGGTGATCATAATAATAATATATATTTCAATTTATATTCAAGAATAAATCTTAAAAATGTAAATACAATTGTGGCTAATAGTGGTGATTTCTTGTACGTGTAAATATATAAAATTATCGTTTTCTTATAGAGTAGGTAAATAATTTGTAATATCCAGTTAAAAGCTATAAACTATTTAATTAAAAAAAAAACAATTTACATGCTGAATTATTCAATACGTTGTCGCTATAGGTACAAGTTCATTCTTTCTTTATTCTGTAAACTGTATTCATGCTAATAAATATAAACGCTAACAATTTCATATATTTTTTTTCATTTGTTAGAACCGCTTGTTTACATAATGTTATAATAATTATGATATATTTATATTTAGTACCTAATTACAAATTTTTATCGTAATTGAAATCTATCGCCAAACGACTATGAAACGACTGCAGCAGTGGTTTACAGTATGGAGTATTGCACGGGCTGGGCTGGCCTCGTCCGGAACCGGACTTGGACCAGGCCTGGGTGTGCAATCAGTGTGAGTTGGGTCAAGTTTACGAGCTCATATTTCAGTTAAAGCGTGGGCTCTTTATTTTCTTTGGTCGTTGCCGCCGACTATTGTTGAATTATTATTTTTAAGAGACTATCTGAAATAAATATAAATCTAAATAAATGTGATTGTAATAATGTAATTCATAATAAAATAAATGTATTCATTAAAAACTAGAAATTTTAATTTAAAAAAATTTTGCACACATTCAAACGCATCAAATTTTAGGTGAAAACAAGGTGAGGTTCGTTTATTTAACTAAAACTGCAAATCAAACGAAAACATAAAAATTAGGATCTTGCAAAAATCTAGCTTACAGACTTACAGTAGTCATGTAGACTTAATTACTATTATTGTACCATTAGTATGTAGTACCCAATGTACGTATGATGTACAACATAACTTACATGTATATAATAATATTATGTAGCTTACAGACTTTAGGTACGCGTTAAGTCGTTCGACCAATAATTCAACGTTACGTGCTGTTGCGTAATTTGTCTCGTACTACACACGTTTCGATCATTATGCTTGTTGTAGTCCCATATAACGTATCTATACAGCCATAAGTATGCGGTGACTGTGGCCGGAAAGTGTTGGCTATTATTTCGTTCCTCAAACTACGATATGGTACGAAATATTATTCTTATTAGTGAAGTATTTAGGCTGGGACCCTACAGGTACGTCCAAGTTGGAGGCACAGTTATCACGACATCATAAAAAACTAATAAATTATTTTTTTAATTTTAATCAAACCAAAACTAAAAAAGTGTGTTGTCAAATAGGCATACAGTGGTGTTATTGTTTAAAACAAGTAGAAATGTAAGAGTGTGAGCTTTACAGATGTTTTTCCCTGTACCATATTCTACATTTTTATGGAAAATAAGTGACGAGGTATAAAATAATTTTAATGTTAAAATCTCAATGAACAAAAAAAGTAATAAAACAATTTTTTATAATAGATTTTATCATCACTGTTTGATAAGTAAGCTTCTGTGTTTAATTCAAAACAGTGCCGTAGTTAGAGGAGTTTAAGGGCTTAACCCCCCTCCACTCCGATATATTGAACACGCTACACCCGGTAATACTGGTAGTATCTTAGAAATCCTGGCTACGACACTGATTCCAAACATATTTTTTTAGTAGGCAGTATTATATTCACGGCTTTAAGAATATATACAATATTGTACATTTACAATGTAATAATTATAACGAGCAATTATTTCCCTGTAACAGCTTCTAGCTAGGATCCACCATATACCATAAATTACTTTTTGGGGAGGACGAGTACCATCCTTGCACCCACGCCACTGCCTTTACCTACAATAGGTTCTACAGCTTATACCAAGTTTCACGCTACGCCACTAATTATTATATTACTTCCTGATAGATTTATATAATAATAAAGTTCTCGGTGCTCGACGACGAAATAACATGTTTTGAAGAGATCGTAATAAACCGACCAATCGATGTGCCAGCCTGCAACTGGAACAAGTGGTCGAAAATTAGGCAATAACTGCTGCATACTGCAGGAAGTAAAAACGTGATATTTAGGTTTATAATATTATATATTTCAATCAGTACCGAATTTCAAACAGCGCAATTAAGGCCCCTAAAAAATTAATCTTTTCAGTTTTTTTTCGTATACGGATGATATTAGATTTGAAAAATGATTAAAACATTTCCCTTGCGAAAAAAGGAAGCCCTCGCTCTTATTTTATTATTTATATTTGAAAATAATCAAAGCGAAGACGTGATTTTTACAAATATTTTATCACGTAGAGCGTTCAAAATACAATTATTTTGATCCACGATAGTGCAATCTAGGGTTCCAATCTCTTTTTCCCCGGGCCTCCAAAATCTCAAATACGGCCCTGATTATATTATATAGCGTTAGTATACCTATGCATTACATTCCATAGGTATTATAAAATATAGGTTTGTCTACGAATTCCGTGAATTCTGTGGATATGTGCAAAAACGACTGATGTTACCTGTAATTATTACTACTTATGTCTAATATATTCGTAGGTATATACCTACGTGCAAAACAGCTCGCGCACGTTTGTCAAACGCGTTATCGTCGCCGGCATAACGGCGGCGGCGGCGCGGTGAAAGGAAACGCCGCCGCCGTCGCCCCCCCCCCCCGTCCCCCCGTCCGTCACCAACCGACACTGTCGCGGCCAGATTTCACCAGGTCAAGGATTTTTTGTCGCCGTTCTTCTTGTTCTTCTTCTTTTGCTGACGCTCAAGCCGTTGACTATATCGTGCAAAACTATACAAATAAATACAAACAATAATATACAAGCGAGAGATATAATGTGTGTGCATAAAATATTGTTTGTGTGAGTGCTACACGAGAGCCCTGTGACCAATTATTGTGCAGATCCGGTGCAGCAGTGCGGGCGAGCTAGACAAGGTTATTATATTATTTTAAATAATTATCATAATGTAAGGTACACGCGCCTCGTGCCTACGCGTTTCACGCATAGTCCGCTCCGGCGGAGGCGTCGGCGATGAGCTTTTTCCACAAGGTGTTTGTGCTTGCCGTTGGTACATATTGTAGTAGTATACATAATTCGAAAACAAAAATAGATTAATACTATAACTGTATGTTATACTATACGACTGTATTTCTATCAGTATCGCCAGAAAGTTACAAAAAAGCTTTAGGTCATCAAAATATACGCATGCAACGGTGCATGATGCACCCTATATAATATATTATTATATAGAACACTTTAATACTCGATACATATATTATAATGTTATGATCTTTTTCGTCTTGAATAGTTACACCTACTATGGGTATTAGATAGGTAGGTATATTGAACAAAATAAAATACCCATTTAATTTTTATGACAGAATTATACACGTGAGTTTTATGCTTGATTCCAAAATATACATTGTATATATAAGACATATATGTATGTTTACAGTATAAAATATTTTTGACACCGTTTGATAATTTATTTTTATGGCAATAATAATATTTAATATGGGTATAAGCTATAAATTAAAATAGTCCTTCAAATCATAGTTGCCATTGTCGATAGTTAAGAACTTAAATCCGACCAAAGTACCTATAGTTAAGATTTGGTTTTGATATATATTTTTATCGTAAAGGGAGCATCGTCCGTAGTAGGAATAAGTTATCTCAGTTCGGTTTATAATAATATGATATATATAAATCGTGTTCAGTAAATTTCCAATACCGCTCTGCAGTGGGTCATAGGTTAATTTTAGGGTTTTATGTTAGGCTATTATAGGCAGATAGAGAGCAACTTTATCTACATTCTGATGGCTATAATTTATTTTATTTATTTTTTAATAAATTAATAGCATAACTAAAATACTTAACATCGTAATGTACCAATTTACAACTTTTTTTTAACTGTATATATATAACACTTTATTGATTAAAATAAAAATTAATTTATAAATAAAATATATCATAAACCAAACGCTAAAATTGTATTAGATATTCAAATGTATTCTGCAGTATTCAGTTTCTTCAATACCCAATTAAAAATCCGCATATAATTAGTCGTCTGTCTTAGACATAAATAATGTTGATTTATAATAAAGATTTAGTATTTAGTAACTATACAGTGTGAAGATAAAAGTGTGCAGAATGTGTAAAATATTAATTACTGTTAGGTGTTAATGAACAAAACATATTTTAGGTGAATATATATGTATAATCACTGCAGTATATAAGTAGAAACGTAGGTAGTAACTACCTAAGTATAATGTATATAGTACATAATATTAAATATATATGTATTACGTGTATTAAAACAAAATTAATAATGGTTTTTACTCTTTAAAGATATCCATTTAATCATATATTATCCATTTAGTATAATATATTAGCTACGTTGAACGTACCATTGTACCTGTATATTATGATGTGTATTGAACTATAGGATAACTACCTAGTATCTATACTATATCTACTGTATTTTATTGTTGGGTATTATTTTTATCCAATTATCCTCATCTGTAACCAAAATATGTGTATACATAGAATAAATAGTATTTATATATTTTATTTAACTTTTTTTGTGACAGTTACCTATAATAGTTGACAGTTGTATTATAATATGTGGCAGTCTATACTAGTATATTAGTAGATATATAAAACTGTAGATACCTATAGGAAAATATTGTCGTATGCCGAACGCTCAGTGTTTTATAGTAAGTGTATACAAAAAATGTAAAAAAGCGATCAAATAATTAAAAATTTAACTATATACTTAATCTTCTATTATAACTAAAGGGAATGAAAAAGGTGAACAATTCGATTAAATTCTATATGCGTACACAGTGACACGCAACACACACACACACACACACATACATATCATATTGGACACTCGAGACCCGCATTTCGTGTCCAGGGTTTAAACGAAGCCAATTCCAAGTGAATTGCCAACCTATTAGCTTAAAATATTTCTCATTTACGTTTAAATTATGGTTTTTATTGGTAGGTAATGACCACTAATGATGATAATATAAAATAAATTCTGTGCTTTTGTCCCTGATATTCAACTGGGACAGAGTAATAAAGGTCGTGCTAGGTACCTATATTATTTAATGCAAAAAATGATACCTATACTTTTTATATGCATATCATATAGTTTCACCAACACTGATATTTTCATTTTCTGTCAACGGTGGTGAACTTATCGACACGATCGTTGAACAACGTAAATTTAATGACATTTCGGTCGTGTAAATTATATTGTAAGTTTAGTTTGTGATTTCTCAAAGACTCAATAAAAAAAAAAAAAATTAATAATCACAAATAGGAACATAACCTACTCAACAGCTTATTATAATATACGCACTTCTACAGAATGCAATACCATTTTTATGTTCTTTTTGAAATTTGTCTTCGAACATTTCGAAATAGTATTAGAATAATGTTTTTTATGAGTCACATACACGAAAATTCATGTTTTTTTTGCCAAGAAGCGTTTCGGAAAATCAGCTGCAGCAACAGGAAATCGTTGTGTATACTACACACACTCGGCCTGCTCCTCCAATTATTGTTTCAAGCATATTTTATCGATAGGAAGTTATAGATATAAATTTGTTTTGTTCGATCTACGACTATGACATTCGTGAACTTGTGAGTTAATTTAACCAACATAATAATACATATATTATTATTTATACCTACGTCTAATAGTTTTTATATTAGGTTTGACTGTCTGAGTGGGCCCATGCCCAAAAAGTCCACCTACAATATCTAATACCTAGTTGATACTAACCCAATTTTAAATCATAATATTATTCTCACCAAAGCTACAGACGACAATATTATTATTATCTATTCCTAGTTTGAATGATTATGTATAAAAATTATTTAAATTTAAAATGAAGTTTTATAGTGTTTTCCCTTCCTCAAATGTAAAAAAAAAATTAGAAATAGTTATCCAATTTGAGTGTATATTTAATATTTATCTGCATTGTACCTAAGCTTTACTATTATTTGTACTGCTATATTTGACCGTTAGCTTTTAAATTTACGCTACATAATGGATTTAAAAATAATAATAAGTTAAGCTTTCGTCTTAGGTACTTTGTTTATATGTTTTTATATTCTATGCTATTATACCATATACTTTGCAGTGTATCAAAATGTGTAGTGTCCTCTAATTGCTCAAAGTGCTCATAAAAAAAATGGTCTTTAACATTGTCAGCGTGTAGGCATATTAGACATATACAACTCATTACTCATTTTACATTTTGAGCACGTACTCGAACAATGAGTGGAGAACGGAAACTATATACTTACTTACTTGGTTATCTATATAATAGAAATAACAACAGATAACGTTTTTTTTTATTATTATTTAAGTATGATTTACTAACACTATTCAAATATTATACATGGGCGGAACGATTTTATTTTCCATTTACTTATTCCACAAACCATAATTATATAATACAATACTTACTGATCGTTATTATTTTTCATCCGTTTAATCGATGTATAATATTGTTTTATTTATTATTATTACATAGGTCGCCCTACCTGTCGGTATCATTCATACACATTACACAATACACATCATAATTTCCATAGAAGAATAAAAAAAGTGTCTAAACAAAATAATAAGCATTGGAGACCAATAAGTAGGCACCATTAATATTTCGCTCAAGCAGAATTGTTTAAAATGACTCAACATTATTTATCTTATTAGATAGATACTTATATAGATAGGTACGGGGGGCACAAGTGGCAAGTGCACTATAAAATTGAAGGAAATAATATAAAATACCGCCTATATGCCTACCTATATATGGCTATATATGGTTTGATATTAGATATTAATAAATATTATTATTTTTATTTAACCATTATTATATATTAGAATATTAGTTAATATATTATGGTATCAGCATATTATAAAACATAGACAATATACGATAATGTTTAAACAGGCGTTCACAATACAATATTGTGTATATTATTGTATGATATAGTACTTAACTATATCTTGAATATTTCTTCATTTGTACACGTCTTATTCTAATTTATTTTTATCGACACCATGAAGTAAAAAATAAATGGAAAATAAAGTTATTAAAAATCAATTGAAAATAACATATTTTTCAATTTGCGTGCGTGTAATGAGATAATAATTATTATTGTTGAACACGTCGGAACGGCATCCTTGTATAAAGTTTTTGAGATTATTTCCTCGTGTAGGTACACTTAATAATTTATTATTGGCGTTTATATAATATATATATATATATATATATAACTGTACGCACCTACATAGCTTTATATTTTTACAAATCTATTGCAGAAAATCAGTAACGATGATGAACTGCAGAGATACTTGTGAAATAGTGTAACAAGACTTCGGTAACAATATGCTACAAAGTATAAATGCGATAACGCAACATACCTATAATAGGAACAATATTATTATTTTGTGATTGATTTTAAAATTATATACGTTGGTTTGAACAGTTGATTAATAACGATTAATATTTTTCATATTAATCTCCAGAAAACTGTTTATGGATTATATAAGTAATGTAGCAATTAGATTTACGCACGTGACCTTGTAGTGTTTTACTGCATGATTTTTCCATATTTGTCATTGAAAGACCTACTTTTAGGTGCTAAATCACAATTGAGTCAGTAGTACCAATGTCGTTTTAAAAAATTCGAGTTTAACTACTATGGGTTCATTAAATTGAGTAGGTAGGTATTATTCTATACTCACGCTAGGCACAATAACCATACAGTTATAATGACATCTATTGCATAGAATATATAGGTACAGCAACAATATATATATATATTGTTTATTATAAACCATATATTAGGAGTGTTAACACCTTTAGTACCAATTTATGGGAATCTGAATGGTGGCGCACACCCAATAACAAACTAAGAGATATAAAAAATACTACCGCATACTGGCCTAAACCCCATACATCAAATCGCAAAGATCAAATAGTTTTCAACAGACTACGTTAGACTATAGGTCACTCAAAGATGTCCCATGGACATCTTATGCGCAGAGAAGAACCTGCAATGTGCCTAAACTGCGGAGAACCTCTCATAGTCAAGCACCTTCTTATCCACTGCCGTATCCATATAGATACCAGAAAAAGTTTAAAATTGACCGACAACCTCATTGAAGCCCTCAGTCCTACTTGTGACAACACCAATAAAATAATCACATTTTTAAAACAAATTTATATGTATAATCTAATTTAAGAATCTATTGTATACCTAACTATATTTTACTATGTACTATAAATAATTAATTTTGTTGCAAGCTAATAATCTTAGCAGTTGAAGCTGTACCATGAATAAAAACAAAACTATATATTATAAACTTTAGAATAATATACTGCATTACTATGTACATTAATATATCTTGAGTCTGTTGATTATTTTTTACCTAAAACATAATAAGAATAACAATTCATTGATTTCTGTCACACTCACAGCCATGATGGCGACTGACCGACACTAGACATAGGTACTACTACTCATAATTACAAATAAAAATCAAGTCCTATTAAATGTCTATTTGAAATGTACCTATGTAAAATTAAATATTTCAATACAGCAGAGATAATAAACAATTTATTGGTGTTTCGTTTGTTTAACGACCACCGAAACAACGACGTCAAAAAAATCTATATTGTGCGTACTGCGGCACCAATAGCGCGTAAACTTTTCTAGATAGTTAAAAAACATTTTTCTCTTATAATTATTTAAAAAGCTATGGCGCCACTGCAGTAGTACAGCAGTTGTCTCTCGGAACTCAGACGCGGTACTCAGACGTTGCGCTAATAAGTCTGTATATATATCTTACCTATTATATAATATGATTACATGTGTCCAACAATAATAAAACATATCGACGAAATTCTGGTTCTTTATTTTATTGTGAATGTATAATTAATAAAATATTGTGATGTATCGTCTATGCTATAACAAAGTCGATCCGTAGAAACTATATAGTACCTATTTTTTTATCATATTTATTAGTATATACATCATACATTTACGTTTAACCAAGTTTGTAAAATCTTAAAAAATTATCAATAATTCAGTTAGATGCATTATACATTCAAAATATAAATACACACACATATTTATATATATATAATATGTTAATGCTATATAATATACCATGTATGTATATAACACATATTTAATATATACATAGATACTATACAGAACTGTCTACTCTATATTAGGTGCGCCGTGTCACATTACTATTATAAATAATATTATATGACACAGCTAGGTAATATATTATAATGTCTAATAAATAATAATGGATTTACATCTTATCTCGAGGGAAACATTATCTTTTGTTGGACATGAATTAAAATTAAAAAACAAAAACAATACAATATACCAGGTATAGGCTATAAAACTATATGATGGTTAGGTTATTATTATTCTGTTTTAACTCCTATTCGCGTTGTTTTCAAATAAATAAGGGTGAACAAGAGGTAAGATGAACATCATTTTCAAGATTTTAATTGAATAAATAGTATACTATAGGTAATATTATATTTAAATATTGTATTATATATTATATTATACTATATTATTATTTAGTAACCTACTGCCATCATATTGGTATCAATATGTTCACATGACGTTCAAAAATTGTTTTGTTAATATTAACATGCACACTTTAATATTATATTATATATTTCTAAAACCAATTATATATTCAATCATATATGTATGTAATAAAAAAATATTTAAACACTTTATTTTATTTGAACTTAATTTAGTAATTTTTTTTTAATGATGTATTCAACTAAGGCATAAACTTTATTATGATAAAATATATTTGAAAAGTAGATAAAAATTATTCGATTAGATTTTGATTTAGTTTATTTATTTATTTAATTTGTATTTAATTTGTGTATAATTTATCTAACTTTTATTTTTCCTCGGTCGATAATTAAATTAGTATTTATCAATCCAGCGTATTATTGTTTATACGACGTGCTTTAAAAAAATATATTCTTTTATAGATAAATATAAAAGTGTATTTTAAATAATATTAAAACCTTTGCAGCATCTCTATTTATTAAAATGTTAACCCATCACAGAGGAAATATAAAATTTTGTTGATTAAACTTTTTAATTTAAAGAACAACTTATTGGAATGAAATATTGTGATTAGAAAAATTATTGGCCGGAAAGACTGAATCCTAATTTTGATTAACCCGAAAATATGCAAACAAATTATTTTGCGATGGCTAGCAAAAAAAAAAAAAAAAATCTAAACATTAAAACCGATTAGTTTAGCAATAAATTCATTGTTTCTTTGAACTATTTAACGCACATTTGTATTGATTGTATTTTATGGTAAAAATTCGTAGAAAACCGTTATTCGGAGATGGTATAGGGATCGAAAAAAAAGCTTATTAAAAAAAATTATGTTTAACACATCAGCAAAATATCAAATAGAGTGAAATTACATTTAATAACAATATTGAACACAAAAAATTTTAAAAACGTATTTAAAAGAAAAATTTATTTAGGACATTATCTATAGGTACTATCTTCTTTATACTTATATGGCTATAAACAAAAAATATATATAATTAAGTATATATTATAAATTATAATATTATTTAAATTTAAATTATTTAAATTATAAACGGGCATTAAGCCCAATTACAGCATGTGTATGAAAAAACATGTTATATAATTAAGATAAAAAAAAGAGTATAATAATAATTAAAAATAAAATATATAGTATTGTTTTCGTTCCGAAAATGCTAAATTATACCTAAAATATTTTATTTTGATCACCGGGTGACAATTTGTTAAAACATACAAAATAATTAAACACTAAATAGATAATGAATAATAATAACTTAATTGATGTTTATATATAGAACCTAATTAGCGCCATTTAGTCTTTAGTATGTACACACAGGACTCTTTAATCATTAAAAGAAAAATATTTATTTTTTTTAATTTAATTTATTAAGAGCTGCTGTCTTAAACAATTATACTCGGCTGTTATTTACTAAGAAGTTAGAAATTCTTGATTGATAATTATAATTTATCTCAATAACAACATTTTTCGACTATTATTCATTATTTGGATTTACAATTAATGTAGAACAAAAAAATGTTCTTGAACAATTCGAATTCATTAAATTAATGAGTTAATATAATATCACTTAAGAGAAGTTATGTTATTATAATATTAGGCTTTTGGTTCAGGTGTTGCTGATATCATATTTTATCTTAATAAGCAAAAAATAAGTCATAGAAGAATAATGTGATAAAATATCATTGAAACTTTAGTTTGTATCAGTGGCGGTTATAAGGGGGGCGATAGGTGGATCACCCCCCCCTGGTCCGTGTTTTTTTATAATAAATTATTATTGAAATTTTATAATAAATTATTGAAAGAAATATTAATCATGGTACTATTTTTTTGTGTTTCTAATTTATAGAAATAGTATCAGCAATTTGTAAAGTTGTCTTGCGCAATATAATACGGTATATTTTTAAATAATTGTAGTACATTTTATTAATTTTTGTTATTATAGTATATGTACGTACTACCTACGTAATATGTTATTCGGAAAGTTGCGTGTCATTGTTTATATTTGTATATATATATATGACTGCTAGGAATAATCTCAATAATTTAATAGATTTCCCATTCTGATATTACGATAATTTTAAGAGGACGCTACCCCCGTATGTGTTGTCTCCGTCTTACAAGTGCGTAACATTGCAAAAACTGTTTCGCGCGGTAAAGAACCGAGAAAGATACAGTTATAACTAAGAAACGATATGTTCACCACATAAAAAGGAGAATTTTGACTGAGCAATATCGTTTTTATTTTTTCGATATCATTTATACAAAAAAAATTCTTATTGTTTTATAATATATTAATTTTGTGTTTTTTAAGCATGAATAACTTTTTTGTAGTTCGGATATCGAAAAAATAAAAACGATATTGCACTGACACAATCCTCCTTTTTATGTGGTGAAAATTTCGTTTCTTAGTTATAAGTTATAACTATATCTTTCTCGGTTCTTTCCCGCGCGAAACAGTTTTTGCAATGTTACGCACTTGTAAGACGGAGACAACACATGCGGGTGTAGCGTCCTTTTGCAAAAATGCAAAAAAAATCAAATACAAATCGTATTCAGGCTTTTCAAAATATTGCATTAAAAAAATAACGAACTCCCCATTCTATGTTTCTAATCATACCTTTCACACAGACCTGAAAATCAAAACTGTAAAAGAAGAAGCAGTCACTTATTATAAAAGATTCCATAATCGGATTGCAACTCATTCCAATTCTTTAGTCAAAGCTCTTTCAGAAAAATGTTATTCCAGGTAATCCTCCACATGCGTTTAAAACGCAACTGGTGTAGATATATGCTAACTCAATATTATAATATAAAAAAAATCAAATAATGTATAATGTATAACCTCAATTTATAAGTGTCATCACTGGGTGGCTGCTTTTATCAAGTTTATTCATGTATTTTTATTTATCTTAGTTAATAGGTAATCTTATTGTACCCATGAGGTACAGGTTGTGTATATAATAAAAAAGCAAAAAAAAAGATATAACTGGGATGATCAAAATCATCATTAAGACTTCATAAAAACTAGAAAAAATTTATTCGTTCCAAATGTTGTAACAAATCAATCAATCCATTGATGAATAATTGTTATAGATAGCAACTTTATTAAACATAATAATTTAAGTTTGATTTCAGATTCTAGATGATTTATGTCAATTTTACAACCACAATAAATATGGTAATACATAATATAGTGCCTATAGTGTCTACAGATAAGTGATAAACTGTAACCTAGCGTGACCTATTGATTATTATGATTGGACTGGTTGCTGGGTAATGATCAACCGTAGTATTTTTTACGATGGTATTTACATGATATCCGTAAATACATATTTTTACACAAATATTCAAAAATAAAAATTATTTAACATAATTAAATAAATTGATTTTAAATAAAAAAATAATTAGGCAGGTACCTATCTGAAAAAATATGCATGTTTTGATAAAGCGTTCCTAATAACTGCCATAAAAGGCGTAAACACGCCTATCACGGTATTAAATTTTGCAAAGATAATCTTATACAATATTGACACATTCACGAGTCTTGATTGAAGTATTGAGAAATAAGAACCATGTATTGGAACTTACATTTATATTTTACTATGACAAAATGTACATTAATTTTCAATGGTTTAGGTTATTTAAATAAATACAACAATGTTTACATTGTGCTCAGATATAGGTATAGAAATCCATTAAATTTCAGGGGAGTGAGGCTATAATATTTTTAACATCAATGTTCCTTAGATTCCACACACTAAAAAGCTGTCTGTTTTTAGAGTGCTAATGGAATATTTTACGTGCTTAGCCCTCCCCTCCAGTTTTCCACCTATTTTACTATGTTTCTAATTGCTATTCTCGCGCAGAAAATATATATTTTTTTAATGTCGGTTGAGATGTTGGAAAATTACTTTTTCAGCGCCCAGTCAGCGGTCGAACATACGTTTTGTCTAATTTATCAAATACTAGCCACTTTTAATCATCTTTGTGGGTTACTCCCTTGGTACTCTGAGAAAAAATTCGACGAATCTAGAAAACAAGAACCGCAAGAACAGCTGTTCGTCATAGATTAAGTAGTAAATACCGTAATTTGGATGGAGGTGGTTTCGAAAGCGGTAAAGTCGTGATGAAAAATAATATGTGTGGGCTCGAGTGGAAAGAAAATTTAAATAAAAGTGGTAAATTCAGCCTTCGCCTTCAGCTAGTGTCCGAAACTGAAATAGCTCCATAGGCGCCCGCAGAAATTTTTCTAGGGGGGGGGGGGGCAATGTTAGGATTTGAGGATAAATATTATAATGTTACTAGGTGCGTTTTAAAATAATAACCTTTTTTATTATACTCGTATACAATATATTATATTTTATACTTTAAATTTGTTGTATAGTATATAGTAATTTATCTTAAAACATTCAATTAAAAATAATATTTTGAAAAAGCCAGGGGGGGCAAATGCCCCAGCTTGCCCTCCCCTGCGGTCACCTATGAATAGCTCTTTTCCGCGAAATATATTAGATACTATTATTATAATATTATCATAATATAGAGTGGATAAATATTGTTTTATTCACTATAAGGCTTATCTGACTAACATGTTATTATATAATTTGACTAACCTTAGAAATAGAACATACCTCTAGGCTTTACTATAGATACTTAATAATAATTTAAATTATGTTTGTATAACTCATAGAAAAATAATGTTATGTAATTAGGTCAGGAGTTTGAGTTAGTTAGGTATGCTGATTTGTTTTTATCGTAGGTATCCACTTAGCATTTATTAATTTTTTCGTGTAGTATAATAAAACGTATACAGTGTAGGTATAGATATTCGTTAAATAGTTTCAGAATTTTATATTTACTTGTAGTATTTTATAAGTATTTTTTTAGTTATGACTTACAATAAGCCTAACTAAAAAGGCCTTAGGATATGAACAATTAAGTCTGTTTATTGTAATAGTAGCTATTCATTTGAATGTTTAAATCGGATATTAATTATCTATTAGAAAAAATCACCAATATGATAATTCAGCTTGCCTCGACCTCCAATTGTATGTTTTCGACAATTTTTGGATAATTAAATACATTTTATGCAATTATATTATTATACATATAAGACTTATAGATGAGTGTATTAAATATACAAATAATTAATACAATAATTAATATAAAAAACAAGTATACCTATTTAGTATTTAGAGAGAGAGAGAGTTAGTGACCCAAATATTTTGTCCCTATTTATTCGCTCCTATTATGGTTATTGGTACCTACATATCAATTTATTTATATTTATGCTACACACCTATTCCATATTATGCTGCTAAATGTCGCTATATGACGACTTGCATATAAGAATTACGCGATTTTAATTTATTGTAACCGTGTCTTAAAATCAATTGTTTTTTTTTACACTTAAAACTTTACCTAATGCGTTTATAAAATAAATATACATTAGAAGTTGTGCGTCTTTACCGTGTTGTCACAACGAAATATATAAGTACAAACAATGTGTATAATTACGGCACACCCGAAGGTCACCCGTGAAGTCCATGGCATTCAATATTCCTCCGGACTTTTATTGTACATCGTTCGGAACGGAGAATCGTTGTCGGAGCCATTACGAATATTACAATAATATTATAGGTATTAACGTATTTATTATTATTATATTATGCTTATAGACTGTACCGATATCGTATGAAGTAATGAGTATAACTTATAAAGATAATAGCAGGAGACGGTGGCGGAGAATCGTGTAAAAAAACCGTTCAACTGATGTTAATATTATATTATTGTTGTTTATGACATTGGATTGCACAATAATGATATTATACGATTCGTGTGAAACATAGCGCACGATATAACCACGAACAACAGGAAAACCGGAAAGGCACATATATTTTACTGCAGCCTTCGTCTTTGTACAACACGAAATCGTAATGCGCTCTCGACCAAGTTGATTCTGGGTCGTGGGAGGACACATCCAAAATTATTATAATATAACGATATTATTGTATGATTTTTATAGGTAGGTCATATATTGGTATAGATATAACATAAATAAAGATTAGCATTATTTCGAATAAATAGTACTTATCCTATTCATATTCATATAAATATTATTAGTTATTACCTATTAACTATTGTACAATTTTTCACCATAAAAAAATAGTTGGGACCGGAAAGACAATACGTATAATAGTTGCCTAGACCTTAAATAATTTTATATACTATTTATAAGATTTAAGATTTAAACGGTTTCATGAATTTCCATACGTATTTCAATTTTTAATGTATTTTTCTGGGATTTATAGTGCATTATTCTGTACAGCAATTTTTGAGTTTCTCATGTATTTTCATGAATTTTTATTGGAATTTCGGAATTTGCAATTTAATATAAATTGCATTTTTTATAAAATGCCCACAATACCATTCATTCCATTCATCATTAATAAAGCAACTATACCTATAATGATAATATGGGCTTCTCCCGAGCAGAGGATCATAATTATATTGCCTTAAAAAACTACGAGTATATGTTTTTTGTGATATTCAATGATTATTTTTTATTTTATGGTTGGGAAAGTCTTTTGCTATTTTTTGTTGCAAAAAGACAACAACTCGCAGCAATCCATAATGATATACTTCAAAAAATTCTCCAAGTTAAAAACTAGCATAGTTTTAAAAATGTTATCTTTAAATTTAGTAAAATCATTCGTCTTCGTGAGCTAAAATGTTGTGTTTTAAATGTATTTATTTAATTTTTAGATTTTTAGTTTTTTAACGGTTCAGAATTTAGATTTAAACTCTACCTAATACAGTAATACCTCTATATAATATGACAGTGCCGTACCCAGGATTTGTTTTCGGGAGAGGGGACTTAAACATTCGTACTTAACTCTATAAAAAAATGGGAATAATTTAAAAACCTTAATATACACATATACCTACCTACTATTTGATGTATTATGCATTGTCACGATTTTAAATCTAAGCTCATCCGTCAACGACTCAACATTATTACTATGATATGAACCCATTGCACATTACTAAAAAAATCTCACCTGTGATTTCGGGGGGGGGGGGGCAGATTAAGCCCAAAATCCCACCCCTTGGATACAGAACTGACTCACATATTTCTATATTTATTATTTATAGTTTATGATTTTAACACAAAACAATATATTTAGGGCTATTGTGTAAGAGTTTTAACTATAAATAACCATAAATAGGTAATCATTTATCAATCACATCATATTCGCATTTGTGTAAAATTATTCTTTAACAATTATCAATTCAAACAGAGAAAAATGTATTTGTATATTTATTTATTGGTAAATTTTTTATGCCTAAACACATATGTATAAATTATATAAAATAATATACGTTTTGTATACTTGAGGTTTTGGTATAATAAACATCGCTTTATTAATAATTAAACACATGTCCATTGTGGGTATATTTAAAAAACGCATCGAGTAATGTATTAATCGTAAACGTGAAATGGTTTTCAATGATGAGTTTGGACAGTTCAGTGTTCCCGATTATAGGCCAAGGTCAATTCAATCGAAAAAGAATTTTTTTAATTTATTTCAATATAGCATAACTACCCTGTAATGGTATTTTAAAAACATTAATTATATCTTTTTATTAAACATTTGTCGATTTTACGGAAGGCGAAAAGAGCAAAACAATTCGACTCGATTCGATTGAACTCCTAACCGATATCATATCAATATGAATATAAATTTTGTATGGATTTATATTGAGCTCTATAACAGTAAGACAACTTTGTTTATTAAATTAACTAATAAGCGTTATTTGTCTCACTTATTTATGTATAGTATTATAAACACATCACTTATTGAGTATTGTGTTGATTGCAGTTCAAACATTAATATATAACGACAAATAATTATATAATTATACGATTAACGGTATGTACTCGTATTATCTTTGTTAACTACCAATAAATCTATTCGACGCAATTATATGTTGATTGCACTCGATTTTGAATTTGAACGAAATAATAAACACTTACCGATTTCGATATTATTATAAATTATAATTATATACTAGCAATGCGCATTTTATTGTAATATTCATTATTGTTACATTCTGTTAGATTACGATGTCTATTTTTTTTTGACAAATTGAAAGGGTGCTTACAAAGCAAAAAATCGTACCTTCAGACATCATAATTCGTAATCGATGATGATGGACAACTGTAATAGTAATATAATTATGACCTATAAATTCGCATAAACTATAATAATATACACTACACTATTGGACTACTGGGTTCATAATTAATACGCACTTGTAAATTATACATCTGCACTCAACAAGTGTTTAGAATTGGGCGTAATCGATGAAATGCGAAGCTATATCCATAATATGATTTTTTTTATTCTTAAAAACAATAAAATATCTATATTAAATCAAAACATCTGCAACAGATTTGTATTGTTCGCTGATTCGATAGATTTTAAATTCTTGTAGAAGTATTTAAATATTAATATTGGCACTTGAAGTGAAAATATTGTGTAAAATATCTAAGCCACAGCAGTAAGTTCTTGTTAGAGTGTAAAATTAATGTTAAAATTGTGTGCGTTTTCGGTGTAGAGTATACTACTATAACTATAGTATAGTGTATTATGTTTTAATATTTCTCATAAAATGTCAATGTGAACAGTATTTTATCTTGAGCACTGTACAACAGGTTTAACGTACCACACAGATAAAGTGTAACGTTTTCGGCCGGTGTAAAATATTATAATATAATATAATATACTTAAATTATATTTTTTCGTATATCTAATAAATTCGATTTTTTTTTTTATTATTATTTATCTGAAAATATTGTAATATTACACATAAATAACTATAAGTATTATTGTAAAAATTTAAATAGTTAACTTGAACAATTTAGTAATTTAGTAATACTAACAATAACAACATAAAACACATTTTATAAAATATGGTATAGATCGTGCATATATTTCGCAACCATTATCCTAAATATGTCTTTTTTGAACTTTAAATAGATATTTAAATAATATTTAAACAGTAGTTCACAGTTTTACGCCCCCATAATAGTTAGATGTCTTATACTGAAATACATTGTCACATTTTAAATCTGTGTATAAACTATTAAACGAATCTTTAGTACAGTGTTTAATAAATTATACCGAACAACAATTACTGCAATACTACAGTAACTGCAATATTGGACAGTATTTTTATTTTTATTTAAACACAAACGCGTAAGGAAACATTTAATATAACTGGCTGTTGAGTAAAAAAAATAGAATATCATATAGTAGGTACCAACTTACTTTGTGCTGCACAGAGTACACATTATGCCCAACGCGCAATACTCTGTATATGTTTGAAGGCCGGTCGATCTCTAACAATTAAAAAAAGAAACAATCGGTGATAACGTCGAAACTACATATACCTATATATTATTTACTTTCTATAATATATATGAATATAATTTATAAAATTATATATTTATTTTTTATTATAGGTAGGTAAATATTATAATGTATGATAGATATAAAAGTTTTATTATTGCTGTTGGTAGACGCTTAAAAACATATTTTTGTTTTGCAAATAATTTATCGTAATTTAGTATAATATGATGATAATGTATAGTACTATAATATATTGATGTATACATTAATTATTTTTTTATAGATAATATTATATATGCGGCGTATTTAATGAAAGAGTTATTTTTTTAACGCTAATCACTCTTTGTCGATCAATTTTTGTTTGATACCAAAAAAAAAAAAAACATTTTTATACAGTTCGAAGCACTTAGTTATACAATATTACAATAATACCTCTTGCTAAAAAATTGGTAATATCTTACAATTTTTCATTCAAACGGGGGCGTAAATATTGGTTTTACAATTATACGTGTTTCTTATTGTATATGTATTATTATTTGTTGTAGGTATGTTATACTCATAACAAGTAGGTAGATATTTGAAATGTTGGCGCAGTACAGTTTTCTTCAAGCGAATTTAATCAGATGGATAAAAGTAGGAAAATACTGGTAACTTTTCTAAATAATTGAGAAAACTGACAATCGTATATGAGGGAAAACAAGTACCTATATTTATACAACGGTTTTCTAACCAATAAAATTTTGTTTATTGATGTAATCCATAAAGGAACAACTGTATAGAGATTTAAAATCTTCTCAAAACAATATTTTAACATTCTTAATACATGCCACGTGGTATAGGTAGTGTTCAAATTATTATAGTTTTTATAATTTTATATTAAGCTATTGTACAGATTTTTGAAATTGTTTACCATTTTTAGTATTTTTTTCTTCAAATTATGACAACACAATATGTTCAAATTTTTACAAAATCGGATATTCAAATATGAACTAACGATATTTACTAAAACGATTTGTTAAAAGGTTATAATTCAAAAAATACTTAAATTAGGGATTTGTCACTCACCTATACCTATATGTCGGTACCCATACCAACTATACCCATATTATTATTATATACTAATTTTAATTTTATTTTGTTACCACAAACGTATTCACGACATTCTGTGTCTACAATACGATGGTATAAACTATATAACTACGAGATGTGGAAAAGTTATAATATTATGTGATATTTTAGTAAAAATTATAGTTTTTGACCAACTGAAATGATAATAATATATAAATATATTTTTTGAAATCTTTAGAAATATATATTGGATCCAATCGTTTGCTTTGCTCAAAAGTTAATATAGTTTGAATGTGCAATAATATCATATTATGGTATAACCTATATTAAATGATGGCAGGTACCTATACGCTAAAAACCTACTTTACTTACCAGAGCGAGTTCCTCGGCTTTTTATGTCGATGATATTTTATATTTTTTGGTTTCGTAATCAGAAAAATAGTTGTGACGTGTATATTGTACAAAACATAAAATCGCAAAAATTATTTTTCTCCCGTTCCTACCAACAATATACTCATTACACTATTACAGTACGGTATTCCTATAACATATTCACGTAAATAACTCGAAGATTCGTAAAATAGCGTATTGTCGTATCGTATACAACTTACACTAATATGCATCGTGATTTTGAGGAAATCGAAACGGATTCACACACACACACACACACGGGTCGTGGCCAGGACCGGATTAATAGCTTTCCCGGTCTGGAGCCTAGTATCCCAAAGGGCCCTTAGTCCTTACAATATTTATTACCATTAACTGAATTTTATTTATTTTAAAAAATGATAAAAGGTAATTAATTGCACAGAAATACCTTTAATTTTTTTTAATATTTGTCAATTTTCATTACATGCTATTATACCTACAACATTTATTCTATAAATGTCAAAATATAAATGTAATATTTTAAAGCTAATTTATTTATCTTATTTTCTCTTTTTTTTTTTTGAAACTCATGGCGTAATACCTACAAATAATACAATTATGAAAAATGAAAAAAATGTGCAACCTAAATAAATTTTAAACTCAACATATTTTGAACTTGGTTTCAGATAGAAGGCCCCTTCGGGACCTTCAATATTTTAGAGCTTAGAGTCCTGGCTCCTAGGCTCCGTGCTTAATCCGGCCGTGGTCGTGGCAATATTTTATCGTTCGGTCGGGCTTAGGCGATTTGAAGTGAGAATATACAACAAGGAAACAAATATTTGAAACGGCGGTTGTTTAATTAATATTATATTATATTAAAATATGTATAATAATATAATAATTTATTACTACATGTCAACATAACATTATTGAGGCACGAGCGTCCGTGTGTGATTTATTGCCTAAAAACATATTATAAGTGCTGTATATGAAAACACAGCCGTACAATATATTATATGAATGTTATGCGCACGCGTGTTATTGTAAGTACACGATTTGTCGATTTGTGTATAATATCGCATTCAATGTATCCGACGATAACATAATATTAACAATGCTGTAAGTATAATTTAATAGAAGTTTATAAATTGTTAACTGCTGTACCGTTTTTATCAAATTCAATTGGTTTTAGCCATGATAAGACAAGTCCACTAGGTCAACCGAAGCGTATATAATAAAGTGATGATGATATGTATTTGGAACACAACAAACTGTACGATTAATTTTTGTTTTTTTTTTTTTTTAAACAACAGAATAGTTATGATTTGATTTGGTATCATTTTATTAGGTAATTTAACGAATGATTAAATTATCATTTTACAATATTATTAATTATGAACTTATATGTAAAATAATAACACCCATCACTTTTATATTAACTACCTATACATCTAAGTTATAAATAACACTGTGGCTGAACTTATTACCTATTACCTAATTCAATGCTCTAAATTTGAAAAAAAGAATAGAAGGGGATGCAAAAATATTATTAAAAAATTCGTCCCCGAAAATTTAAAATTCTTATTGATTAGGATGAAATTTGATGTTAATTAATATTATAAATATTTTTACTTTTTTGATAAAGATCAGGTACCTGTTTGGTATAAAATGGATCTGCTAAATCTAATAAATCTAAATGTAGTTTCTTATAATTTTATGATGATAATAAGATAATATATTATCTTTTCAGTATAGAGTTCAAAGTTACAACTTTTGTGATTAATTTAAAAAAAATTGATAAATGTACACAAATACGTTATGCATAATATATGCATTATTATAATATATAATACATTATAATATATACATATATATAATATATATAATACATTATCATAATATATACATATATATAATATATATAATACATTATCATAATATATACATTATTATACGTTTATACTATATAAATGTAATACTTATTATTATGTTTTAAATTCTGAATATATTTAATTGTGGGTACTTATAGGTGAGTAAAACTGTAAAAGACACCAACCTAAAAAACTAAAATGTATATTACATGTGTATAAAATAGTATTAAAAAAAAATGTATACAAGAGTAAAACTTACACTTCCACTCTCATCCCTCAAAGATGTCATACACAAGAACTACAAAAGTGCATCCCTATACAATTATTTTAAGCCAATTTGACGACTGGACATGTATTATATAGAGATAAATACTAAATATTTTCTAATTTATTGTCTTACTTACATAAAACCAAGGAATTATGCATAATAGGTATAAACAATATAAGGTGATTTGTATTTTCAGTTTGGAGAATGGAGGTATATAATCATTACTTAATAATTAAAAGTCTCAAATGTACGCGTGTACGACGAGCGTGGATTTTACACAATATCATATTATGTTTTCCGATATTATTTAATATAATGTTATAGAATATAGACAATCATTTTTTGGACCAATTGCATGCTGTTCTATTCGTGGTACTAGAGTCGATAATATTATTATTAGTAAATAAAATATGACCTTTATATCCGATGCACAATATATTATTTTATTTAATAGGTATAGGTTATTCGTTACCTTGTTTATTTTAAGTATTTTTTTTAAGTATTGCCCAGCTCTTATAATACTCATATTTGTTTGGGACCTCTATCTTGGTTTTTGAGTATCAGAGTTTTTTCCCGTATACTTTTTTTTATCTAGTTTTATTTTTAATCATTTATTATAATACCTCAATTAATAACTTAAATGTCGAACTTGTGTAATCATTATAGTTTATAGTTTTAATTTAGATACTAGGTATTGAATTCTAAATTGAATAGTAATAAATAACAATGCTTTAAAGATTTTTTTATTTACAACACTTAGAAATTGTCTATTTGAAAAACATCAATATTTGAGTGTAACAATTTGTGTCAAATTTTTTTTGAAACGAATTATGTGATTTAAAAAGAAATGTTTTTGAAATATTATAAAATTTAAAAATATAATATATAAATATATGGTAATTATAATTTATAGTGTATCAGTATCAATATCAGTACCTAGGTAATTGAATTTGTTAATTATAATATTGTAATTTTGTCGTACTATTTAAACTTATTTTACATGCATACAAATTCTTTCATTTGCTTAATAATTGATTTTAATAAGATTAAAAGAGAAATAATGAACGAAAATTGTAAATATATCATATATCTATATTATATATGGCATGACATACCTATGCTTCTATATCATTATGATAATTGATAAATGCTTAACCTATATATTTCGTTCAACGTTCTTATAAAATTAGTATTATTTTTTATGTAAATATAATGTATTTATTTATTTATTTAAATTCACAACTCCATTACTGACAGATAATGAAAATTTTTTTTAGCAACTTCGTAACAAATAGAAAAAAGCTGTTTAAACTAGATATTTTTAACACTTCAACATTTAATGTAACCAGCTATAATGCAAATACAAGACTTATGCACATACAATAAATAAATAATACTTATATAGTATAGTTTAACTGAAAATAAATGAAATCTCAATATATCTCTAACTGACTAATTAGGCATTATTTATTTTATTTTTGTCTCGGTAAGGCATCTCTTCCGATAGAAGAATTAACATTTGGAATAGATAGAAATACCTTAAAAACTACTAAGGGCCCGTAATACAATAGTTGAACTCCGGTTAAACCACAGAATTCGGCCGGTAAAATCAGTGGTTCAAGCATAACCGAGGTTTAAACTATGATTGTAAAACGAATCCTAAAAAAAATATATGCTGCACTAAAATTCTTTAAAATTATTAAGAAATGTTTTAAAAATTCAAAAAAGTATTAAATAAAAGTTTCACCTTTGAGGTAGATACTTATCTGCTGTTACATAAAAATAATTATATAATTCCATGGACTTCCATGACCTAGTGAACCAAAAAATGTACTTTGCATTGAAATCCAAACATTTTATAATATAACTATTAAACTAATAACAGTTAAAGACTCAATCGTTTTAACTATCTTATATCTGTCCCTTTTTCTTCTTCCTCGTCTTCCTCCCAATTATTCGGGGTTAGCCACCTTTTTCCCACATCATTTCTATCCTTAATGAAAAGCAGTTGTCAATAAATATTGATAATGAATAGACATTTTGATAAAATTCACTGAAAATAATAGGTCAATAATCATACAATATTTGTACTGAATCAAAAAATTTAAAATATAATGCATTTATTCAATTAAATACATTTTTATTTAATTAGGTACTGTATAAATATTTGTTTGGTACTGTTTGATGAAACACAATTATATAACATAATGTTACAATAAAATAAAATACAAAATTATATTAGTTTGAGCAGAAGATAGGAAGCCGTGTGGATTGGAGGTGCAGCATAAATTATACATATAGGTTAAACATATTAGCCTACCCAGACATTTTCATAGATTCCCACCTAAGATGGTTATAAATTTATAATATGCAAAGTTGAATGTTTATAACGATTAACAATATAGTCAATATGAATAAAATAAAATTAATCGTTAATCGTTACATGCTATTATTCTTACTATTTCTCACTATCTGAATTTAAGGTTTTCAGATACACCACCACCACACACACATATTGTGTATATTTCATTGTGTTTTAATGTGTACACATTAAAAAAAATAATTAATATAACAATTATTATTGTTTTTTTTGTTTTTTAAACATTTCGGAATAATAATATAATGGTTTTTAAATCACAAATAACAGGCACACTATTATATAATATATACAACCTATAGTGTTTGACTTACGCCGCGCGTAGTCTTTTATTTCGATGTTATTACTTTTTAGTTATTACTAATAATAACTAATAAATATTAATAATTGTATTGCACGTGGAAAATATGTATATTCATGACGGAATTTCGAAGTGTAACATAAATTGTTGTTTTTAAGTACATTATAATACCAATTATGTTTACAGTTTACACTTTTTTTAACTATATAATATAGGTAAATAAATGATTTAATAAAAAGTAAATATTTGTATCATAGTATATTAATATAGCGATATAATAATAAAGACTTTGTCGTTTGTCAACTATAATATAACAATATGGCCTATATATTTCTTTAATTTTGAATCGTTTTTTGTTATTGTTTGACGAAAAATGTGTCATTTATTATTTTGTAAATATAACAATAATATGGGCGTACGTATGTGTGATATATCATGTTTGTTATCGTAAAGTGCACTAGTGCAGTATAAAAGTGCATCTAGGTACAATATACACGACGTTTATTAAGCGCGCTGCGTAGGTACGTGAATTTTTTTAGTATATATGTATAGTTACTCGTGCACATGCGCGTATTTATATAGTTATATATACTGCATTTGCATACGTCATGTCAATGGCGACTGACCTTACTCTTAAAGTCTTAACATGATATATATTATACAGCATATAAGCCACAATGAGACCCAAAATTCGAAAGTTTACTAAAACAAATACTAGGTATATATTCATTCTATATAATATATTATTTAAATACGATTCTCAGTTTACCACTAATATGTGCAACAATAACTTAAAAACTGTTTTCAAAATCCCCTAAATTTATTGAAATTAATGTAGAAATAGTCTTAAATATTATATATTAGAGTAATCCACCATAAACATGCTCATCCCAATATTGCATTTATTCAGTTTGTTGAAATTCTAATTTTTGCTATACCTATTTAATTTATTGTAGGACATATAGGTTGTAGGCATATCTTCGAAACGCGCATACAGAAAATATATTTAGATATATTATAACATATATTATATATAAAGAGTTTCTTATGTCGGTATAAATTTATATTTAATTTGAATTATAACCAAGTTCTTTTACTATAAGTTGTTAAAGATATGTTTTTTTTTTGTTTGTTAACGTACATACACCAACCTTATTTATCAAAATTCTAACATATTTTCTATGTTATTGAACAATATATTGGTACTAAGGATAATAGTATTTTATATGGTGGGTTTACAAAATAAATATATCATAAAATAGATAAATCATTTAGTTTATGGAACTTATTATCTTCAAACAATTTTTAAAATTTATAAAATTTTGTGTTCAGTAGAATCCATTTTGTGATATTAGTCCTAATTCAGTAATACATTTAACTATTATCATATTAAAAATTAAGAATGGCGTTATCTTGTTATTTAATTTTAAAGCATGCCATGAGAATTTTTAAATTTTAATATTTTAAATAGGTATTTACAATTCATTTAATTTAAATGTAAAAAAAAAACCGTCGAGAGGTTACATAGATGAAATCCTCATCTATCTTTAGATTTTATGAAATGAAAATTAACTGTGTAATTAAAATTAACAAGAAAAAATTAATTTTGCTGATTAACAATTTGTTACATAACAATATTACACTCTTAAAAGACGGACATCTCGCGATCATCACACTTCCTCCACGATTCAAATAAAAAATGGATGATGATCATTTGAAAAAATAAATTTGTGTATTATCACAACACTCAACACTCATATAAAACAGTTAAATTATTCCAAGTAAAAGAACAAAATGGGGAATAGTGTTACAGATATCACTTATCCTAAACTGCAGTATTCGATGAATTTGTTATTTTTACATAGCCGAAGACACATTTGTCTAAAAAGGTTGTATATTATAATAATTTACCTGAAATACTAATATTTAGAAATAATCACATATATGTCTAGAACCAAGATTAAAGTGAAAAAATATTAATTTGTTTACTGCAGTGTGCAACCGCTGTAATTATTTAAAATTGATAATTTTGATAATCTCAAGGTAAATGGTCTTATAATACTTTAATAGTTGGGTATGTACTTTATTTTGTATTTAAACAATTACAATTATATAGTAAATTTGTTAATATATTGGTAGATTCAGATCCGTACCTAATATTAATACCTATATTTAAGGGAGCTCGGTTACGAGCGGATCACCGCAGCTAGTTCCATGCTCCGCACGCACCAAAAACTACTATCAACTTCATATCTTATCAATTATTAATACAAGTGATAAGCACTTGTCCAAAAACGGATTAGAGTGGATACAGCGTTTACCCTGGTGGGGCCGAGAAATATTACAATATTATATTTATTTATTATTATTATTATTTTAATAATGTTTACAAGATATAATACAAATAAAACATAATAAATCTGTTACTCTTAACTTAATATTTAATAAGTAAAAAGAATTATTGATGGTCATCTGGATTTATTGTGCCTTTGGCATTAGTTGTTTATTAGAAAAGGTATATAGGTCCAAGATGTGTCAAGATAATTGTCAATCCACATCTTGTTCAGATATATTAATTACAAATATATATGATTATTTATATTACAGAATTGTATAATAATGTGAATATCATTACAAAAAATCCAGTTTGATGTATTATATTCGTATGACATAATTTAAAAAAACTAAACAAAGAATGTACAGAATTCTATTTATAAAATATTAAATTATAACGAAATTTCCAGCTATGATATGTTTTATTTCCAACCATATAAAAAATTTGAAATTTCTATTGACGAAAATGTTGTTGAAGGAGTTCAAATAAATTCGGTACATCCAAATGAATCTGTTTCAATATCAACTCGCTTTACAGCTCTACTTAATGCAGCAGTAGGAGTGGCGAACACTGCAACAGATGAAGCCAAACTAAAAGGCATTAAAAAACTTGAAGACCTCGTGCAAATTTTACAACAGGGTCAAACAAATCCAATCAATTCCGGTTCATTTTTCCCAAAAGTATCTAACTTGCCAAGCCACAAAAATATTGCGACACAACGTTTTCATTCTACGAAAAAAAAACATAAAGCATCAACTAACAAATTGACAAAACCAACAGAGGTACAAAAATCATCTATTCTGGAAACGATTAATAGTGAAGACTGAAGAGCGACCGAGCCAAACAATACATACTGACTTTGATCATGTTTATTATGATGCCTCTTCAAAATCACAATAACTTACATACTACATACATATTATAAGACATAGATGTATTAAACATCTTTAATTTATTATTTACTATACATAATTTATTAATATTTTAATTATTAATATTCTAACTTCTAAGTGATAACTATTTAATATGTGATAACATTGTGATAAGGTGCACGCATATTTACCGTGGAACTAGCTGCGGTGATCCGCTCGTGCTCGGTTGGCCAATATTGCCTCCAGCAGCACTTCTCAGGAAGTGGCAAACGTTTTTACGAATTATTGAAATTAGTAAATACATAATTTGTGTTTTATTTATTTAATCATTGTTTATGCTATATTATTATTATTATTTTTAAAATTATTATTAGCTAAAAGGTACCTATTTTCTTATTTTTTTAAATAATAGTTGGATATTTTATACAACTTGAGGTGTGCCCTAGCTGTAGGTACCTATACAAATTTGTTTTTCCGAATGAAAACTATACTTTTTTTTCGTGTATATTACTAAGCAGATGACTTTGTAGAAATATTGATATATATAAATCAAAATGTTATCGAGTTTTTAAATTTTTTCTAATTTGTGGTGTATAACAAAGCCTGTATCAATTAATTTAAGGAAGTAAGCTTCAATAATAGGTTTAGATGATATATAATGACCAAGGTTGGTTTCATTTAAAAAGACATTTGTATCTCCTCAAATAGCATCTATATATAAACAAATCAAAATAATTGAAAAATTGCAAATATAGTCTTCAACCTCAAGTAGGTATGCTTGAAAATTTTAAAAATTGGACTTTGAAACCATATTATCTAGGGACAAACTCGTGGGGATGTGCACGACTGAATCATCCTGTATCATAGTAACCTCGTCGTATAAGACAAGTACACATGCAAATCTAAACGATTAAATATAGGTAACCATACTATTGCAATATATAGGCACTTCGCACATAGGTAGGTATACCTACCTAACCATACATATACTGTATGAATGCGTGTCTTAGGCTGTTGTGAAATATATAGAATTTTTTACATACATAGGAACGACTGCGTGCGGAGGAGAAAACGCATAAAAACATATATTATTGATCAAAATAATTTGTGTGTGGTTTATTATTTTTTTAATTTGCATTTTGTATTATTATTTTAAATTTATTCATTGTTTTATCGTGCAAGTGAATAATGCAGGCGCGTCTTATTGCTAATGCTGCATAATAGTGTAAGTTTACCCCATAATAAAGTTGTGCCACCAATTTTAATTTCACTTTACTGCAGCACGCCTTATTGTTAATCATTGAACTCACACGTGTTAATAAAACACGCGGATTGAAGTCTGTGATTTTTTTTTTTGTTTTCGTTGCGTGGTGGTCGGAGGGGGAACACTTCGTACCCATTAACTTAACGAGCGTAGGTACACCCACTACATAATATTAACTACGGAGTTGTAAATGGGTACCTACTTAATAACCCGTTACGCCGAAAAGAAATTGCAATGTGTATAAAATAAAATAGAATAATATAATGCATTATATATTTCGATTATGATAGGTGCTATACCTAAACAACCTAAATCCATAGCTTTAATACAAATATATTATGTTCTAGTTCTAGGTAGGGTCCATAACGTTATTGGTATATAAATAAAACAGGCGTATATAGCCTGCTCAACACACTTTAGGGTGGGGTTTCGCTAACTAATATATGCGAATTGCGTACACATGTTCACCCACACCCTCGCGAGACTATATCGATTTTTCTATTATATTAATTATGTTAACTATACATAATATATACGAGTATGTGTATAATAGTTTTTTTTACAAACAAATTGTTCACTTTAAAACGTGTACAGGACCATTGATTTTTAGAATCCATTTAGGCACTATTACTCTTTAAAAATGTCTAGTAGTAATATTTACGAAGAGGTGTACCAACATGCGCAGTGTAAGCGTTAAAATACATGTTTGGATGAATGAAATAATGCATTAATTCGATTAATTTAATGTAATTTAATAGACGTATATCTAGGTACTTGCAGGTTCACTATACTTGTACTGTAATCGATATAAGTGTAGTACATTACTATAATTATACCACAGACATATACATAGGTACATTGATTTATTTCGAAAAGATTTAAGTATCTATACGAAATTGTACACCATAATATTGAATTTTAAAACTTTAGGTTAACAAATAACAGGTAACTTATAGCAAATATCTAATATACTTATATATATATAATAATACGTATCTTACAAACCATTATATTCTACAAGTGAACAATGTTCAAAAAGTATTTTCTAACGGATTTATTATTATATGTAAAAACTGAGTGTTATTTGAAATGCAATCTGAAATCTATTTAGAGCTCATAAAATGGACGAATCTCAAAAAGTTAAATAAATCACGATTTGAAAAAAAAAAATTTGAGCAATATAAAAATTATGTTATGGGAGCTCAAATAATAATTAATATGTGAAAACGTTGTCGTGCATTACTATAGTGATTTACGAAAATAAGTTAAATAATATATTGATATTGATTTAGGTAATATATATATTATGCTAATATAGCTAATTTTTCTAATAAAAAAAAAAAAAGTAAGACTTATTTTTTAAACGATTTTGGAGGATAGTAAAGGCCGTGTTGGGTCCTGTGATAGACAATGCCAAATGTTATATTAATTTAGGAAAAAAACAACGCTTGGGTGCGGGTTTCAATAATGAATACCTCGAAATATATATTGGGCGTCACAATATTTACTATACATAGAAAAATATATATCGTATACTGTATTATGGCGAAAATGTACTATTTTCTCAATTCGTTGGGTGCAATTTACGTATTCGGGTATTCCGTTCGTATATTGTATTGTACCGAGTCATAAAATATAACATACAGGTGGTATAGTTATATAAGGCCCCTCACTAAATCCGTACGCTTATAAATACGATCCAGCTACGTCAGTGTCACTATTAAACACATTAAATCGGATCTCGTGTAAAAATATTTATCATAAATGTAATCAGGTGATCCGATTAAATGCGTAGAGATATTTATAAACCATGTAATACATGGTACTATGGTAGCTATTATAGGTGCCTATAAATTAGTACATATATATTAAAGTAAACAGTAAGTAATAAACTACAATAACTACTGTATACAGTTACAAAATAGTGTTAGTAGTTATTGCCGACGTATCATATGTATTCCAATAACATATGCTTCCGAAATACTTTTCTAAGGTTTTAAATTATTATAACAATATAATATAATAATTTACTTTTCATTTGTGCTTTTTTTTTCAAGATTCCATTAATGTTAAAAGATAAACACGGCTCCTGCAATGTAATGCGTTATCGTTGTTACCGAGTATTTTTGGTCTTTTTATCCGCGTGCAGCGTGCTGCGGTATGTATAGTATTATATGAGATTTATTATGTATATATTATATTATACTTTTAGTGAACCTAAAAATTTATTAGATTTTTAACGGAGAATGATATATATATAATATATGTATATCAAACATTGTATAGAACTGTTATGTTATTATTTATTTATAATATATATAATGTACGCACTGAAAAAAAAACTTAGAATATCAACATTCCGATTGCACTTAACACCAATCGACGAAACCTCGGAGATATCTGTGGTATGCGCGCGTGCTCATAATAATACGTGAATAACAATAATTGTCTCGAGTCGACAACCTTGCCCGATTTATTTATATGAGACAAAAAATTATATTATAGTTCTCTCGGTCAACACGTTTTGAATGCGCCGGAAAATGTGTCATTTTTACGATCAATCCGCCATCCATGTGGCGACTGTTTGTTCGTAAATCGTTTCGTGACAAACACATAATATTATATATACAATTATTATATATTTTACTACAAATACATAACATGTTGCATATATTATTATATTATGTACTATAGTTATATTTTTAAGTATCTATTTTTGCATTTTATGCAAATACAAATAGCAATATTTTTTTATAATTTTCAGATCAAGTTGTTATTAAAAAAGTTGGTGGAAGTATTCGACTAAAAGTTTCTGGATAATACTTCTATTTAAATATATATTTTAAAAGTACTCGGAGTTATTGTTCATGATGCAAAATATTGAAATACAGCTATAGGTATTAGAATTTATAAAATAATACAATTTCATAGAAACGTAAAATTATTTTTTACACGTCCGAAAATCTTTATATAGACCTATATATACCTATATATAGAGATATATTTGACGCTTGACGACAATATTCTCATGTACAATATTTTTTTTTTTTTATAGATTCTCGATTTTGTTTCGCGTCAGCCACTCCCGTTTAAAAATCGCCAAACCCGGTCTTTAAAATAATAAAATACAATATTACTATAAACAATCACGGGAAGGACACGTGCGGTAATGTACACGCATTATTTTACGTAATGTAACATAATTTTATAGGTATGCACGTGGTACGCTGGTATATATGATACTGTATTATTATCCGTTCAGGTCGAATACAACAGACGGAAGACTTAATTTGTTTTCCGGTGCTCGTTTTACTTGGACGGCGGATGGTAGTTTTTTGTCTCGAATTACAAATAATATACGGTGAAATCGGTTAACGGTGGATGCGATTGTGTGTACAGTTTGAACGTTGGCGCCTCATTAAGCACCCGAAATGAGCACGTTCTGACATGTTTCTACAGGTTCGTCGAGCGGACAAAATGCGACAATGGGGGGGAAAAGCAAATAATTGGGGTAACTACCTACCTTTAACAATATCACGCGATAAGTAGTGTAGGTAGTTAGCAGGTATATAGTTGTTGAATACAAGAATTCCCGTCGCACACTCGCGGTATTCACGTATAGGAACATCGACGTATTCAATTGTATATACGTATAATATTACATTACATTCGAGTAACGATGACTGGAATTTTTTTCTCGTCCTGATGAGTGTTGATATGTGAAAAAGGTATATAACTCGAAACATTTTCAAGTCAGTTTAATTTGGTCGTAACCATTTTCCTCCACTGCCCAATTTTCAGTAACAAAAAATAAATCCTGGCCATTTTCCTCCAGTAAAGAATTGACAATAAATAATGGTTATGTTTGAGGCTTAACCAAAATAATATAATAGTTATTAAAATGTTTTTTAACAAATAAACATTAAAACAAAAATAAAATTACCTACATGGTTTATTAGTAATATTATTAACCGGACTTTTTTTTAAATACAATTTTACGATATTCAATAGCAAATTAATACATGTTAAAAAATAAATAAATATTAGGCAGATTAAAAATTATTTTACTTTTTGGTTACTTAAAAATGTCTTAGTTTTTAAATTTATTAACTGCATTTTTGGTTCATTTAAACCGTTTGTTTTTTTTTGTTTGCTCGATTATCTTAGTATTGTTTTGCACAAAAACTACTTCTTATTTGGAAAAAGACAAATCCCGTCATAATTCAAAATTCAAAACCCGAAGATGCCTCAGGAACATACTATATTTTTCGAAAAATGTGAAAACTTTTTTTAATTATATACATGGTTATCACTCGAATGGCTGGTAGAATCACATAATAAATATCTTGCAAGGCGCAAAATTAAAGACATTGAGTGGAAATATCAAAGCTCTACATATAGGGTTTTCTAAAAGTATCACGAACGATGTACTCCTTGGTTTTGTCCAATCATATTTGCCCTATCGTCATAATTATAATATTTGCAGACCATGACAGTTATTGCATTACTATTGTTACATATTTAATGGAAAATGTGTCTCTACGTTATTTCTCTATATGAAACATACCATAATTTTTGAAACCAATCTTCCCATTTTTTTTTTCGAACACCAACCCTCCCCAAATCTAAGTAAAAATCACGAGACCTCGTGCACCGAAAAAGACAGCTCTAGTATGGCATATGATTTATTGCCGTAACACGTGTTTTGTACATTACCTTCGTACCATTATACTTTATAGATGTGTAATTAATAATTATCGACGTAGCAACATATAGATATATGTATGTAGCGCTGCAGCTGGTCTGGGGTTGGATGAGGAGATGCGGCCGTATAATAAATAATAAATCGATTATTTCTATATACTCCTATACTTAATTGAAACAGAAATAATGGATATGTGCCCTCAAATTGACCTACCTTCTCAACAAAATAAAAAAATATGTGCAATTATCGAGGCAAGTTTTCTGGCATACACACACACATCGTTTCGTTCATAGTTGCAGAGATAGAGAGTGGGATCACAATAAGCGTTCGAAACCACGGAGTTAGAGTAGGTACTCAAAATATGTGTTGAATGCAAGTATGTGACATATAAATAATCGATAAAATCGAGCGATGAGATAAGAATTTACGGCATCGCGTGGCTTTGAAACGAAGGGAAAAACACAATCCCGTCCAAACGGTCGTCGGCGACCCTCGCCCTACTGCGCATATATAGACAACAAATATAAATGGGGTCAACGCATGTCGGACGGGAGTGAGAGTACACCACACATACTGCTCTAATGACGATCGGCATAATATATTTCATCGTGTTAGGAATACAACAGTGTCGTTTAGGGTGTTATATAGCAATGGTCTCCGGCGACTATATAATAAAATAATAATGATAATAATATTTTCGACGCTACATCGCGCTGTATACAAACGACGTATCGCACTAAGGGAAAACCGTAGAAGATCGCAGATACCCCCCCCCCCCAAGTGACAAAACGGATATTCGATGGAAAGGGTCGAGAGTTAATTCGGAACTATAAGTCATTTCGTATCGCGTGACACCAGACGTCCCAATTTTTCGTGTCCAGGAAGTCTTCTCTCACTCATCAGTCATCACGCGTACACATCCATCTTTAAGTCCCCGATTTCAATGCAGAATGCATTATTTGTTGTTGATCAATGCATTCTATGTACATAATTAATTTCACACAACAAATGTTTTAAAGATGAAACTGTATTTTAATTATTATGATGCTTTTTCCATTATTAGGGCATTTTCATAGTATATTAAAACATCGTAGGAGCTTTTAATGTAAATTAGAAAATTGAAAATATCTACTAGTTGAACTTATACAATTTATTTTCGATTTAATAATTTTTTTCAAATTATAGGCATTTTTTACCCGTATCAAATGTCAGGCATTGTTTCATACACGAAAGTGATAATAGGATGTGACCTTACTTGAACATGAGACAATTCATCGGTCAGTTGGAAATACATCGAGATTGCATTTATTATCAGTATATATTTTATTTAATGTGCTCGCCTATTATATACACGTTTGGTATTTTGTATTTATAATGTTGCTGGTGTAATTGAGACAAAGAAGCGTTAAAATTACTGAAAGTTAAACCGTCACTGGCGCGTAGTTGCACGCCTATAAAAAACTTGTCGGTAATTTTTTAATGAACTTTTGGTTATTTTTTTAGGGCATTTATAAATCCGTACCCTACACATGTAAAAAATTGTATTATATAGTAAGTCAGTATAACGAGTGCGCTTAAGATTCGCGAGCGTAGAGAACGGTTTGCGTTGACGGTTTGCCAAAATGAAACCGACCGTCAAGGTCGTGCGGCGTGGCGAGCGACGAAGAGTAGTCAAACGTGATGGAAAGGAGCGGCGGCGGGAGAGGCAGAGACGGACACACAAAAACCGCGCGCAACTTTGCGTCGTAAACGATATTATTGCGATAATAATAATTAAAAGATCTCGCCGCAGTCGTTGTCGTCGTCGACGTTTTTCGCCAAAGAGCGCACACTCGAAAAACGTGCATCCGATATAATAGTAATAATATTGTAAACGCACACCAACACACACGCGGACACTGTGCGCACACACGACGACGACATTACAACCGGTTCACCTTGACGTCATAGCGTAGAGAGCTGCCGCCGCTAGATTATACATTTATTATATTATTATATACCCAACAAACCGTATAATGCCATAATCGTGCCGTTTATCGCGAGCCAGTTTTTTATTTTTCCAATTTTTTTTTTCAGTCAGACTACGACAACAAACTGTTTACATAACTACCATTACTATAGAGTATAGGTAGGTACACTCTTTTCGGCGACTTTGATTGTTATGACTTTCGTGCCACCCCTTGATGTGTAAGGATTCCAAGCTAGAAAAGTTATGACGATCACAACACGTGTGACCGATAGGGTATACAAAATGAAATAAAAACACCACCAACGTTGGTTTTCTAGAAAATAATTTTAATAAAATTTTTTTCATAAATAAAACATCACTTAGTCAAAAAAAATCACACAAAAGCCTTAATGATAAAAATAATCTTAAAATCACAATATTCATTTGCACACAATAAATTTTTTAATAAAATACACTTACAATAATAAATTAAAATATCTAATATAAGATATAGGTATATAAATTCATATAATCAAAAATATATATAGTTGTTTTTCAATATTTTATTAACATAAGAATAAAAAAATTGCTTTGTTACACTCAAGAGCACCTAGGAACATGACTGATATACTTCAAGTTGTCTGTAAAAAGAGCGGAGGGATTGACAAATCATAAGACAAAAGTTAAGTCCAGTCAATACAAATGAATATTAATAGAATTATATTAAAATATTATTTTATAAGTTTAGCTTTACAAAAAAATTACATCTATTTATTAACTTTGGCCTATTTATTGTCTGGTAAAAAGCTTAAAATATCAGTTAAGTTATTGCGTTGTTAACATGTACCCTTTAATTGATACATAAAAATAGAATAATCTATAATGTTGAAGGAGATAAACTTTAAATATACATATAAAAAGGCAACACTGGTTTTTTCTCGTAACAATTTCATTGCAGAATTTTGTTAAGAACATTAAAAAATACATATTACAATATAAAAATATTTTGTGCATTTCAATAATTTTATAAAAAACATTCTTGGAATAGGTATCTTTAATACTCAATAACATTTTGAGCATAACATTTACAGTGATTTATGGCTTGCGTACAATTAAAAGGCATCAAGTGCAAAATTATTCTATTGCTACTAATTTATTTTGATAAGTTAATAGTTAATAATATTAAAGTCCATATATACTGGTGCAGTACATGGTATGGTACCGATAAAACCACAAACAAAATATTATTGTTACTGTGACCGTATCAGTACAGTGTCAGCCTACTGCAGCAGGATGTATGCACATATATTCAGAGTAAATAATACCATAGTACAGAGTAAATACAAAATAATAGACAAGTAAAATTAAAAAAGTATGATAACCTAGTAATTGCACGTTCATAATATATAAATAAATAAATAGATTTTGTTTTTAAAATATAATTCAATGAATAAACCATAATAATGTACAATAGTATACACTATTACATATATGAAACATATAAAAAGAGATATATTAAAATAGGCTACAAAGAAATTGAGCAATTTTTGAAGCAATAATATCGGTTCATTAAAAATTTTGTAGAAAAGTATGAAAAACTCACAGACAGGCAGGAAGTAGCACCCAAATTCAGGATGTTTTCAATAAATTGAACTGTGTTCATTATTAACTGTAAAATAAATAAAATGTATGTTATTAACGTATCAATTATATCCTGTGTTTAAATACCTAACAAATGTTAATTAATATTAAGTAGATATTTTTTTTTCCAAATAAATATTTAATTTCTATTTCAATGTTTTATTAGAATATCTAAAGGTAAATCTCCTTTATTTTGTTTGCATCAGTCAGAACAATAAAAATTCAGGTTAGGTTACCAATTGAGTATTTGGTACATTTGTAACTTATTTTTTTTATTAGCTACTAATTTCATCAAATATTCTAGGTACTCATTACTCATATCAAAATGGATTTTAATTTCATATGGTGTAAAAATAATAATTTTGTTAGATAAGTAGTTCTCCTAGTATAATACTAAAAGTTGGTTACCTATATCATCAAATTTAGTAAATAGACTAGGTACCTATTATTATGATGGACATATTAATTCTATTGATAATTATTGATATTTAACTTAGTGAATATGTGATCAACAGTAACAATACAATATGCGAGATCGATAATTTAAAAAAATGTTAATCTACATATTATTTAAAATAGGAATTAATTAAAATATTTGTTTATTAAAGCAGAACAGATTACCTAACTCAAAATAATGATAATTTTTAACATTAAAAAAAATTAATTTGAGGATAAAGTTAAAATATTTAGATGAGTACAATTTGTTTTGAACTTACAGGTCACAGGCAGTTGACTGCAAATTCACATCCGTTATGCATGTGTTCAACAACCGTTTGTTTTAATTGACATATCTGTTCCAAAAGTCTGTTCAATACTGTGGTAAGTTCAGTATTTTCATTTTTCAGTACTTTAACTTTATCCTCTAGCTTAGCAATACGCTCCAATTTTCTTCTGCGACATTTGGACGCAGCCACTCGATTTCTTTGTCTTTTCCTTTCGAGTTTGATTTTTTCTTGGGATTCCATGTTGATTGGTGACATAGGTGGTGAAGAAGATGTGACACTGGGTACAGTTTGAGGTTCTTCTTTGATAACATGTTGAGGTATAATATTGGAAAAGTCATTTGAAGTCATCAATACAGAGTACTGGGGTTCTGATTGGTATTCCGAAGAATTACTACCACTGCTGGTCATTGGTATTTCTACTTGAGTGGCACTGTTAGAATCGTTGTTGTGGTGTAGGCATTTGAGAGCTTCGACAAACGGTTGCACATACATTTCTTGTTCTTCGGTCACAGACTTCGGAAATAGAGATGGTGTGGGTGTGCTGATATGGCCAAGGGCGGTCTGTTGGGATAAGTAGAATCGTTCTAACTCTGGAGAATTAAACTTGAGCATGCGTAAGTCGGGCGACGTCAACATGGGTGGCAGAAGTTTCAGTTTCTTGGCTGAGTTCTCATTATTGCAAGAGTTCAAATCCAGCGTCATCGGTCTTTTCAAGAAGTTGACTTCATTGGTGTGGCTTTCGACTTTGCTGATGAGCGGATCGTCGTAAAACGCTTCGTCCAACATCATGCAGCTGGACGAGTTATTTACCATTTTTGTTAATATGTCACAAGTGTTCACGCTTAGAGACTTTATCGCTTATTCCGCACACGATTTAAGGAGGACCGTGTGATGTATTATTATTATTGTTGTTTTTTCAAACCAGGTATAAAAAAACAATCAAGTGTTAATATTACAGTATATAAAAAAAAAATTAAAAATTAAACGTAACAATAAAATAAACGTGTGCGGTGTGATAACACGTTACGTATAAAAAAAACAAACGATCAAGTGATTAATCGCGGCGGACAAACGAGAGCGAACGACACGACGGAATGGCACACGGTACACGAATGAATGAACGTCGCACGGCAGACCGTTTCGGGCCCCCCCGATGTGGACGGCGATGAGTCATCGCGTTATTTTCGGAAAGTAGTAAAGTACGTCATTTTCTGGCGTTCCCATTGGCCCGACGGTCGACAGTGTCGACACATAGTGGACGCGGAATCGTCGAGACACTTAACCACCACCACACCGCTCCTACCACCACAATAGATCGGACGGGCATAGAGCGGCGGCGGCAGCGGTTTAGCGGTTACGCGATACGCGCGGGCCGATGAGGAGTGCGAGAAAAATGGGTAAAACTTGTCTATGACGATGGCAATCCCGAAACGGATTTCGGATACTCTGATCATGGCGAAATTTGAAGATTATATAAATCCCGTGCTCTATTTCCACTCTTCGTAACGATCGTTTACTTTAAGCGTTTGTTGAACTTCGATCCTTGTATATATGAGTAGGTAGGGTCAGGGGCGTAGGGCTAGCATTTTGAAGCGAAATAAAAATCGTTAAAAAAGGGTATATATGGTGACCGAAAAGAGTATATTTATTCATCATGTGTTTAAAAAATACAAAAATGTGACTATAGGTACTTTTAAATACATTGGTACGAAATAAAATTACAATATGTTATTTACCTATGTAAATATTTAAGTATACTTATATACTTACATTGAGAAATATCTTTTTACTTTCTACGTTAGTGTGAATGGATGTCCATCCTAAGTAGGTAATAAGTATATACAGTATAGTACTAACAACTAAGTATATGTTTTATGACAGATAAATGATTTGTCTTGTAGCTTGCCCATATCAATAGCTTTCCTATAATAGGAAAATTAAACTAGTTAGTACTTTTGGGAGATAAAAATTATACGCATAATTATATGCGTACCTACTACTGTGTACTTCATAAAATAATGAAATATTGTAATTTGATAATCATCATATGACTATATAATATAGAAATAAAAATATAAAATATGAAAATACATAGACAAAAGTATATCAAAAAATAGAATAAGTAGGTACCTACCTAAGTTATAGGTTGGTTGGTAAAATGTCACCTAATTATACTACTTAGTAGTTAGTACTTACTGTATTTAGTAATTTAATTAATTAATTATGAAAAAAATAAATTACATCCAATACAAATTACTTAAAATAATTTCTTCTGGGGATTTTTTTTCGAATACCATTTATTTTATATCATTAATTGTTATTTTTATTAAAATTTGAGTCAATACTATAGATAGAAAAGAATAGCGTTTGTATGTGTGGTCACTGATAAATACTGACTTAGCATACAATGATGTGAGGTGATGAGCTGGTGTTCAAAGCATAAGCAATAGAATAAAATTAATCTAAATATTTAAAAACATCTTTGTTTAGGTACCTATATTTAAAATAAAAAAATATACTTAAATTTCAATCCCTACGAAAAATATTTTAGAATTACCTACTACAAAATAACTATAGAGTTGTTATTCTTTGTTTATCTATTTGATCTCGTTAAAATATGAACTTAAAAGGTCTAAAAAAAAATTATACTTTTTAAATAATTTTAACTAACATTTTTTGAACTATTTTGAAATTTTTCATGCATAAAAAATGCTAGTACTATAAGGTTTTAATGACAATTTAAAATTCCTATCTACGGTTAGGTATTTGTGATTTTTTTGTAATTTTTTTCGTTTTTCTGCAACGATATATAAAATAAAAAGAAACTAATATTGCATAAAAACTTCTGTCTATATAATGTTAGAAGTAAATAGAGCTGTACCGGACAACGAACTATAATAAATATAATTGCTAACGATTAGTACTCTATTTATTAAAGAATTGAACAGTACATTTGTACCCTCTATTAAAAAAAATATTTTATTTTTCTTAATAATTGACCCTTGTTAAACTATAGGGGCTGATAACGCATACGTACAATATATTATTATACATTTTCATATTCCCAGACCGTGTATATACCTATATTTTATCTTGATCCCAAATCTGAAATTGTGATATATTTAATAGTTCTACACAAATCGACAAACCTAATGGCTATATCATGTATATTATGCTTCCATGCGGGACATTATGGTTGATAACGACCTCACCTACTTTAGTGTCAGATTTTTGTACTATATATGCCTATTGCCTATATATTATATAGAAATTAGAAACCTTTATAACACATAACAAATATACATTACAAAATTTATTTTGTTTGTTTATTTATTTTTAAATATAATGTAATAACAAAATTATATTCTAAATTATTAACCAAGCTTAATAAACAAAATGTTATGGTACGAATAAATATAATTTTTTGGTTCGAATTGCTGAGTTCTAACTTCCAACGTAATGATTGGTGGATTTAGGTACAACTATATAAAAAAAAATTATAGGAAATACTTATAGGTAAACACTAGGTACCAGCATGGATGAATATATTATGTTTAGCCATGGGTTCCAGCTATTTGTAAATTTTTAAACTTATTAATTCATTAAAACTTATTATTGTTAATTACGATACTATCATTATAGGTATATAATATTATACATTTATAACCACCTCCAATTGTCATATAAATATCGGAATATTGGTTATATAGTATAGGCTGCATAACTACCTACATCTAACTCCTGCTACATTTCAGTATTGCACTGCGTGTAGGTACTGAACAGCATCATACATGTGGGCTGTGGGTGCACTTAGGATTTATTTTCAGTTGATAAGTCACACCACCCTATTGATAGTGCCACACTGCCACTAAAGTACTACAGAATAAGCACGTATGATTTATATGTAAATATGTCATATCATTTACCTACTAATTAATAATCATCAATAAATATAATATAATAATTATGATTTTATATTATTACGCGATAGTACCTATATAATAAGATATATTATGAGTAAGTTACAGTGGCGCCCAGGCAAATTAGCAATAGTAATTAGTAATGCAACTGCAATACTGCATGTGTTTTCGAGGGGAGTGGGTGTATATGCAGGTTTTACAGGGAAGTTTATAAACATAAATTACAGTCTATAATAATTAATTTTCTTAAACTTCAGTAAATAATAAGTGAAAATATTTTTTATAAATAAATATTGGGTGGGTGGCTAACTTCTTTTAATTGCATGTGCTCTTAAAATACCTCCGTGCGCCACTAGGTGTTATCATTGATTACAAATATAATATTTATATTATATTATTACAATCAATGATAGTATATTATCCACAGTACGCAATAAATTTTAATATTTAATCATCATTATTTTAACAATATCCTACCTACCATGATGTTATTTGATATTTCTAATGGATATGTATAATGTGAATTTTGTTTATTATTTTTATAGACATTATTTAACGTGACAGATTGTGTTAAATTAATCACGATGATATAATTACACAATTCAGTGCAGCTGCTAAAATTAGAGGTTATCGTCTAAATCTTTGAATATTTTATCATATAATTCATAAATAAAACAAAATTTTTTTAAAATATATTTAAATTAATTAATTTAGGGAACTAGTTTGTAAATAGGTAAAAAAAGACGGTGGTATTGGAGGAGGGGACAAAGTCTCTAACGGATCTGAAATATTTTGAAAATTTTTGAGATCTTTTAAATCTGGCCAACTATTACGCCACTGTCAACAGATTAAAATTATTGTTTAACTATTGAGAAGGCATGATAATATGTTGTATATTCAATATTGTTCATTGTACAATATATAGTCATTGTTCTGTGATATAGGTACCTACAGTAGGTACATCCATTGAAATTATAGGCATATCAATTCAGTCTATCTAGTATACAAAATAATTTTTTGAAGAATCTATATTTTTAATGTCTTTTCGAAAAACGTCCTCATTCAGATAATATTAATTTTAGTATTTTTTTTAATATTGCTCGATTAAACAATATATTTAAAATTTCTTTTTAAATGACTACATAGTTTAATTGACTGTCCAGAACTTTTAGAACGTATTAACATTTAACTTCAAAGTAAATGTATATATTATTCAAGAAATAAATATCCTATGTATTTATCAATTATTAAAATTAACTCCCTCCTAATATATTAATGTCACGTGGAAACTTTTTCAATAACTTGGACTTGTTCAATATAACTCTTAGTTCTTTAAATTGCTATTTTTAGATTAAGTAATTAGTTGTTTAATAAATTGTCAAATTTTTATTTCTTAAAAGTATATAATATAATATATATATATATATATATATATATATATATATATATATATACTATAAAAGCAAGTCCCGATCTTTTGTATTCATTTTTACGATAACTCACACATGTACCTGCTACAACTGTCATTATTATATTATTGTAAATTGGAATTTTTTTTGCTCATAAAATATTATTATTATGCATAGGTACCCATTCAATCACAAACACTATACCCTGCACATACTATTAACATTTAGCAATAATTAGCTTCATACATTTTATAAATACTATAAAAGAATGCCTACATATAAATGTATATAGGTTATACGCGATACATAATAATTAACTATGCTCCGATTTAAACTTTAAAATGTTTAAGCATATTTAGTAGAAAATATAAATGGTCATGAGCTGCATGTGGCACTAGGTAAATGGAATTGAAACTATAGGCAGTTCAAATATTTGATTAACCCACCTACCCCTTGAAACGGACTTAACTAATTAAGTATATCTAAATAGTTTAATGGCATTCCTGTTAAATTAAATTATAACAAAAAGACTCGGAAGTGTACCTACTTAATTATTTTACCAACTCATCCAACCAATTTTCAAGGCAGTTCAATTAAATTACCTAAAAAGGTCGGCACGCTCGTTCGGAGTCATTATAATATATAATTATTAGTTACGCTTATGACAATATATGTATATTTCAGTACTTTTAAGTCGGTTAGTATATATATATATATATATTTTATAAACGTAAAAAAATAATTTGTATAATATAGACTATAATTGTAATGTTAAAATATTATTATTTTGTTCGTTTTTTCTAAGTAGGTACTGATACATTTTAACATTTATACATATAGTTTATATTGTTCAGTATATTGTCTATAATAAGTTAGTGTATATCGTACACGTGAACTACACGCGCGGATAGGTATTTAACCACTTGCCTTTTTTTTACTAAATTTATAATACAGTAAAATGAGTTTTTAAAGCTTGTAGCTACCTATACAACATATTTAAAAAAATATGTATATAATCACGACCTTATTAGAAATTTCGTAGTACACTACTAAATATATCATATAATATAGATACCTACATTAAATTCAATAATTTTAAAGAAACTTCAATACTTATATTTGTAAATTGTTATGATCATACCCAAATTAGGCACGACTATTTACTCTTAATAAATCATACGATAATAATATTTAATCATTAGCACGAGTTTAGCCCCATAACACATTGGTCATGCATAGCATTATTCTTATATACGTTACGAGTCTATGCATACTATATCCCACACATCATTTGGGAAATGATATTTTGTGAATATTTTGAAGTGATTGAATAATAAATATTTGATTAACAATATTGATTTAATATTTTCTTCTCACGATAACCAAATATTATGCTATAGAGTATAGATTGCATTTAAATGTCAAACAATAAATATTTTTAAAAAGTTTTTATGAAAATATAGGATTAAAATGTTTTGTAGGTTAACGTTTTTCATAAAACATTTTCCAACATGAATGTCTTGGCAAAAGAATATCACCAAATTATTTTCTTATTATTTATGCAACTCTTTTAAATATTTTTAAAACAATATTATTATCCTGAAAATATTATAATGCGATTTTAATATTTATATGAATTTGGCAATCAATATAGAACATCGAAAATCATAAAAATATGTATAAATGTAGGATTAATTTGAAATAAATAAGACAGGTAACTAGGTTTGTTTTAGATAAAAATGTCGTGCTTAACTCATTGAAAGTACCATTGCACAAATTTGCCAATCGTTAATTTAATAATATGTATTAGATAATAAGCTGAACTAGCTAAAGAGTAAAGTGTTATACTAGTCATTAAATTATTATAATTCATAATTTCTTGTCCTTTGTGGCTATATAGTATAAAATCGGTATAGAATGAAATACATACAATATTATAGCACTTATAATATTGGTTCCTAGTATGAAAATATAAATGATTTCCATTTTAATTGTAGAATTAATAATAATACATAATATTACATTGTGAACGATAGTATTCATGAATCATGATATATGCACTGCAATTAGGCATTATATATTTTTTTTCAACTAAATGAGGTTTAAAAATTATATACTAACATTTTAATCATTTTATGCATAAAAAAAAAATCAATTGTCTTATTTAGCATAACAAAAAATAAGCATAGTTTCAATACCACAAGTATGAAAAAAATAAATATAGTCATTTTTTAGCTGATTGTAGAGTAAATAGATTTTTTGTTGGTGATTTTAAGTAAACCAAATAAAAGAAAAAAACAAAATTGTGAAAAAAATAATTTTGTTGTTTACTATATAAACAAATTAAATTACAATGTTTTTATTGAATAAGAATTAAAAAATGAATAGTGTTTGTTACAAGTATAATAATATCAAACATCCTCTAATAACCATTTTCACTAATTTTTATTGTTTTTAATCGATAAAAAATAATGTACTTGACATGATATTATTAATTATTAGCTTATTACTGAAATGACATAAAATAGAATATGAGCCTTACAAGCAAAATTAATTGATACAAATTATAACTTACACATATATATTAATGATTTATCAAGTTGTTTCATCCATCATCTAAGTCATATTTATAAACAAATTTTAAGATTGGAATATAATATTGGTGATCATGCTGAATTGGTTAAATCATCTGTTTAATTATACACATCTATAAATAAAATTGTTGTAAGCTATATTTTTCTTTAGATTAATTTTGATGTGGGACTAATAACTAACAAAATATTATTTGTTAGTGAGAATTTAAAATACACAAAAATAATAAAAGTTAACGATAAATACATTAGAATTTTTTAAAGGTAAATCTTTCCGAACACAGCGGACAGCATATTTATTATCATGCTGTATCTAGAGGTTGGCAGCGTCTAAACTAAAAGTTGGATTTAGATACTGCAAGGAAAACATACAATCTCAAGAAATTAGATGTTAAATTTTGTCTTAATTACTTTCATTTTTTTTAGTATTATTATTTATTTCATATAGAAACTGTTTCGTTTTCCATGGTTTGTTAAAAGCCATCAGTGTTAAGCTAAATAACTTATTCAATGACAGCTTTAAATAAATATTTATTAATGAATTAACTAAACACCGGTTGTATTTCTTATTGTTTATATTTCCATTAATTAAATTCATAATGTGTTTTTTTTTTAAAAGATTGTAAAAATAAATATACATCTGAAATATAAACTTTAATCTTTTACATTAACAATGATATTCTGTTCAATATTGTCCTTGGAAATTATTGGCAATTCTTGTATACCTCCGGCATAAGATATTTTAACTTTAAACTTGGGCATGTTGATAATACAACGTTTTTGTACTTCTAATATGCATTTTTTTAGGAGATCGTAGGCTTCTTGATAATTTGCATCTAAAAATAAAATTCATAATTATAATTTCGATTTAAGAAATCATTTTTATATTTATTGTTTACTTAAATTTAAAAGGAATTAATTATTACATATATTATTATAAAATAGAAATAATTACATTTAATTTTGTTTTGTTTTTCTGTTTAAAATGCAGTATCTTCTACAATTTATTTTAATATAAAAGTTATTTAAAAGTAAAAAATAGATTTTTTTAACACTCAAGTTAATTCTTAATGTTTTGTTTATATAAACATATCACATGAATTATAGTAAAAATAAAAAACAATAGTTTATGAATATATTACACATACAAATTCACACACATGATATATTATATTATAATTTTTTGTGTGATATAAACAATAGAAAAGAAATGTCTATTATAAAAAAAAAATCAATTAGTATCCTTACAGTGTAGCAGTGTCAATATAACAACAAACCATATCAGTGGCGTGGCAAACTTCATTAAGTTATAAGGCACAGTTAAATTGTCAAGACCAACCACCCACTCCACCCATCACAAAAAACATTAAAAAAATTTTTTAAGGTAAAATATATTTATTCATTTAAATAATAATGCTTTTTTAACACATCAGATGATCTTTGAGGACACCCACCACCCCTCAAACTAAGGCACGTGCCTCAAATTTAGTCCTTCGTCACGCCACTGAACCTTATTAAGATGTGTAATTATAATTTTTTAAATATAATGAGTTATAAATTTATAATGTAATAATTATCAGTATACTTATATTGGACTTATATTTAAAATTATCAATAAACAATGATCATTCAGTAAGCTTAAAGATTAATCGATTTGTTTTAACAAGTAAGGACTTATAAATAATAATTATAGTAATTATAAAATCTGACGATTTGACTAATAATTCTCATTATATAGATCATTTGGTTTGTATATTTCTTTTCAAAGATGCTCAAAAATCAAGTTCTCAAAAGGATAAGTCAAATAATTTCTAAATAATTTCATAATTATAAGTGGATATAATAACCCTATTAAATGTTTATTAAACAACAATTTTAAAGATTGTACACCAGAAAGAAAAAACTGCGTTTCTAACATATGCCGTCTTCTCAAATAATTATGAGATAATGCAATCATATTAAGTATATTCCTCGGTATATTCTTAACCGTGACATAAGAACACAGTAGTTTTGAAATTAATAAAAATGTTTGTGCCAAATCTGAACAGTCTGTCTTATAGTAAAAATGCACAATGTATTTTTTAGGAAACAATTTAAATAGGTATCACATTATTAATATTTGATTTTATACAATACTTAAAATTATTTCAAAAATAAAATGTGTTTCAAAATTATTTGAATTACCTGGTTTGTAGTAACGATCCATAACTGTGATTGCCATCATACCACCATAACCATGAGCACCATAAGGAACATCAACCTGAGCCCCCAAATAATCAATGAAGTATAAATGTGATTTTTTCTCAGTTGGATTATATCCTCCGAGCATGAAGTTTACTTGATAAGGACTCTACACAGGCACACACAAATATTTATATTATATCAAATTATTAAATTGAATTTTAAGTGATATCTAAGTTAAGTACTTTTAGACATAAGTTATATTCAAATTTGAGTACATTTTCTCAATAATAAATAACAAATAAAAGCTTAATCAAATAATTACTTGGCTTCTAAGGTGTTCAGCAACAGTTTTACGAGTAAAAGTCGCAATAGCTGGAATGGACAAATCATAACCATTACGCATGCGGTAAAGTTTGACGTTTTGAGTGATGTACTCTGCAAATCTAGGTACATCACCTGCTTCACCTGTGACACCCATCACTACATTGTTGGTGATGTTGTACGTTTTGTCTTCGTCTACACAACAAAAGAATTAAGGCTAAGTGGTGGCTTGATACAAGTAGGTAAAATAGTAGTTTTAAAAAATAAGTCTTACCATCTTTCATGACCATTATACTGTGGGCAGCAGTCATATCCGTGGCGATGAGTATGAAATCATTGAACTTAATCCCAATAACGGTTTCCATTTTGTTGTGGTAGGGAAGTTTGAATTCTACAACGCGATATTTAAATTTAAATTTCTATACTTTATAATAATTATTAAGTATAAGTATTATAATTGTACAAAGATAAAATGATTGAGCGGTTTTTTCGTTTCAGTAACTTTAAAAAGAAACCAAGTCGTCGCTAACATCAGGTACACGGTTATGATAATAAAAATGTTTTGTTGTGATAATATATAAACAAACCGCACTGGCACACTCGAAATTCGAATAATTGTTTAAAAGCCTTTGGACGGTGGACGGCAGTTACAATTTTTTTATAGTTTGTTTTTTCTTAGTGCTCGCTGTGGTGTTGCCGAATGTTGAAAAAATTTCGAAATAATTTTTTTAAATTTGTGCGTTTATTGCTTGTAATCGTTTGGGATTATTTTGTGTTATAAATCATACCGAAAACATGTCAGAAAAAAGAGAACACGAAGACGACGATAAGAGTATTAAGAGCAATGCATCCGAAGAAGACGACGACGAATGCGTAGGTCCCAGTTTATCTGAACTGACAAATACCGTCGAGAAAAAGAAGAGAAAAAGTAATTCTTTATTGTATTATAAATTATGATTAACTTGATACCTTAGTTATCATGTTTATAACCAAAGTTTTTAGGTGTTTTGAAGTAAGTCTTATTAATATTAATAATTAATATTTCATCCTTTAATATAGTTCTAAAATATGAACATTTGTACTTGGAAAACTTACCAACATGTGATACTTATGAAAAAAGTTACATGCATCGAGATGTTATCACACACATTATAATCACCAAGTATTTACTTTGACATATTGTTATTTAAAATTGAAATATTAATTTAAGTTAAATGTTTTTTATTTCAGAACTGACTTTTTAATAACAGCAAGTTGTGATGGCCATGTGAAGTTTTGGAAGAAAACTGAAGAATTGATTGAATTTGTGAAACATTTTCGTAGTCATCTTACACCAGTTACTGATATAACAGATAATTACAATGGAACTTTAATGTGTACAATATCATCAGATCAGACAGTCAAAGTTTTTGATGTCATCAATTTTGGTACTTCTAAGTCATTTGCTTTACCTACCTAATATATTAAATTTGTATTCAGTTCTAAGAAGTACAATTGTTCTATTTTTAACTTTTTGTTAATTTTTATACTCTTAGTACTTGTTTATGTTACTATGTTAGTATTTTAATTGATTTTATCACTTTACAGATATGATCAACATGATAAAATTAGATTATACACCTCTCAGTGCATGTTGGGTACATTCAAAAGGAGATCCAATTCCCACAGTTGCTATGTGAGTAATATGTGTTAAGTATTTAATTTTTGCATTTGTATTTTAGTCATTTAAATTTCAATTAAATATGTACCTATATTTTATATAATATTTATCAACGGCTTAAATTTGAAAGTAATTTTTTAACCTGTTTTGAATTAAACATTTTTGTTTATCAAAATTAAAATGTATAGACTATAGTATTGATTTTAAGCATGATATTTTTGAACAAAAGCAAAAATATATTTATATATAAATTAACAATACACATTTCTGTTATACAGAAGCAGTGCAACTGAACCAAAAATATTTATTTATGATGGAAAAGGAGTGAATACACCAGTTCATGTAATAGAAAAAATTCATACCAAGCAAATTGTATTTATTAAGGTAAATATAACATTTTGAAAGTAAATTGTAATTATTATTCTGAATTTGTAACTTATTAAATAAGTTATTATTATACATTTAAACATTTAAGTAAAATATAAAATTTAAATTATTTCAGTTTAATTCTGTGTTTGATGTGGCCATATCAGCAGATAAAAGTGGCATCATTGAATATTGGTCTGGAGCTAAAACAGATTATACATTTCCAAAGTGTGTACAGTTTGATTCTAAGCTTGATACTGATCTTTTTGAATTTGTCAGACATAAAACACATCCAACTAGCTTATGTTTTTCAAATGATGGTTTAAAATTTGCTACTATGTCACCAGATAGAAAGGTAAAATACTTAATAAAATATTTATAATCAATAATATATAAATATTAAATTATATATACATTTCCTATATAATTGATTTTTAATTTATATTTAAAATTGTTTATATCTACTTTCAAGTTAAACCTTCAAGACTTGTCTTTAAATTCAATTAGTGTATTTAAGTTGTTTAATGTCAAACGTTAGTAACAATTTAATATTATAGCATATTTATGTTTTGCATCTCATTAAATAGCTATATTTTCATAAAATGGACCATTTCATTGTAGATTCAATTCATTTATTGATTTACTTAATCAAATTAATAAAGAATAGTTTTGTATAGTAGAATTGAAGTTTCTATTTTTATTTTGAGCTTGAAGTTATGCTTTAAATTAAAGGTTATCTTTCATATAGTCTGGTTATCTATACTCTTTGCGTTAGATAAGCTTATGCTGTGACATTGTTCTAACCAAAAATATATTGACTAAAACAACTTATTTTTAAATGAATAAATTTCAATATTACATATTTGTATAATATGTAGCTATGTATTATTTCTTATTTAATCAATATTCTTATCTTTCAGGTCAGAGTTTTTAACATGTTGACGGGAAAACTAAGTAGAGTATATGATGAATCTTTGGCACGTTTTAGTGAACTTCAGCAAAAAAAACAACAAATACCCAATATTGAATTTATTCGAAGGTAAACTTTTCAGAAAATTGATTATGTTCTGTATTCTAGTAATCAATATTATTTATTGTATTTCAGAATGGCAATGGAACGGGAGTTAGACAAAACAGAAGTCTCACACACAGCCAATTTATGTTTTGATGAAAGTGGGAATTATTTATTTTATCCCACTATGCTAGGTGTGAAAATTGTTAACATATATAGTAACAAATTAGTCAAAATTATTGGAAAACCCGAGAACTTAAGAGCATTGAAAGTCGCCTTATTCCAAGTCAGTACACAGCGTAAGATGTGCGTTTTATTCTAAAAATATGATTTTATACATTTTAATTCTATGTATCTCCATAGGGTAAAGCTAAAAAACCGAAAGCTGCGGTAACATTAGAAATGGAAGCAGCAACAAATCCGGCATTGGAATCTTCTTCAAGTGATCCTACACTGTTTTGTACAGCATATAAAAAGAATAGATTTTATATGTTTACCAAGTTAGATTTTTCATATATGTGTAGATCTCATTAATTTTTAATGTTAATTTAACAGTCATAATAGATTATTGTTTTTTATTTAAAAAAGGCGAGAACCTGAAGATATTAAAAGCATTGATGCAGATCGTGATGTATTTAATGAAAGACCATCTAAAGAAGATATTATATCTTCTACTGAAGCTGCATGTAAGTTAAATTGTATTCATTTTGTTTTTTGGTTTTTTGGTTCTCTATGAAATGTCCAATACTAATTGCTAATTTAAGTTTTTGCTATTGTTATGAACTTAATCCACTGTAATTGCTTGAAAAACATTTATTAATACTTAAAGTTCAACTTAAAATTTAATACAAATAGAAAACAATATTTAAAAGGGGAACAAGGTGGCCGAGTGGTCTAACGTGTCGGCTGTGGCTCAGCCAGACCGGGTTTGATCCTTAACCATCGGGCGCCATTTTCTCCGGGCAAGTTACGGTGTCCGGAGAACAAGTGCCGCCATCCCCCACTCCAGAGCATGGCAGAAACCTACGGGTGCCCCAATAGAAATTCTGCCAAAGCTCTCACCCACGTGTAATACCAACCTACCGTTCCATAAAACTTACAGTACTAGTAGTACTACCCCCTTCCCAATGGCCTTAGTTGATGCGGGATAATTAAAAAAAAATTATATTTATATATATATTTAAAAATGCAAAATTGAATCTTTTGTTACATATAAATTGTATGTTACATAAGTTAAATTTTACAAAAAAATTTAAAAAAATTAATTTTTTTATAATTAGTCCTATTTACTAGAATCATATAAGAATATTTTTTCTTTGAAAAATAAAATAAAATAGTTAGAAATCGATATCATTAATGTAATACCCAGTATTCTTACATTTTATATGAGTAGTCATTTTCCTTTAAATTTTGTATTGGAAAATTAAAATACTATAATTTATTGTTTAAAATTTGTTTAATTAGGTATCCAACGATTATATGATACAGCTACTTTACACACTGTTTTTGGTGATATTCAAGTTGCACTGTTTAAAGAATGTCAAAAAACAGTTGAGAATTTCTGTGTACATAGCAAAAATGGATACTACAATGGCAACATATTTCATAGAGTTATTAAAGGATTTATGATTCAAACTGGAGATCCTACTGGTATACAATGGAAGTTAAATTTTGATTTTAATACAACACTATAAACACTTTTTAAAACCATTTTAGGTACTGGATTAGGTGGGGAAAGCATTTGGGGTGGTGAGTTCGAAGATGAAATACGTTCGCACTTGAAACATGACAAACCTTATACATTAAGCATGGCTAACGCAGGACCAAATACTAATGGTAGTCAATTTTTTATCACACTTATACCTACAGTGAGTAACATTTATATATATATATATATTCATATTTCATTTATATAATATTTTTTATATTTTTGTACTTAAATTATTGTTTGTTTTGTTTTTAGCCTTGGCTAGATAATAAACACACTGTTTTTGGACGAGTCACCAAAGGAATGGAAGTAGTACAAACAATTTGCAATGTAAAAACTCACCCTAAAACCGATAAACCACATGATGATGTTCAGATAATTAATATTAGTTTGAAATAAATCAGTGACTTGTGTTTCATATTTGTAATTTATATTTTATACATATTTTTTAATTGCTAAACCATAATGTGTTTGAAATATAACTCCAAAAAAAATAAATATATCTAAAATTTTTTATCTTAATTAGAAGATTACGTTACCATTTTTCTTAACCTAGCCTGCTGTTAGATTGACACAATTATTGTAATGCTTATTGGTCAGATAATACGATTGTTAAGCTCTCTGACTAAAGTCGTCAATTGTCGTAGATGTTGTAATTACTAATTATGATATCATTGTATCACTTCACTCTTCTCTAATACCACTAGTACAAGGTATATCATTTTCGAGAAATCAGTATTAGTAAAACCCACTTAGAAAAATAATTCCTGTTTGCACTTTTGTCCTTAATTATATGTAATTTAATCATATTAATATTTAATAATAATAGTTTTTTATTTTTGAAAATGTTTATAATGGAATTTCATTCAAATAAATACTAATGGCAAACTTTTAAAAAATAATGATTTGTTATCGTACTAATAATATTTTCATAAATATAACTATGATGTGAAAATTTATTTAAGAAGTCAGTGAAATAAATTTGTGAGACACTACTTTGTCAATGATTATAGACTAATGATTTTTTACATGTTATGTATACTTGATAATAAGCCCTAATAAAATTATAGAAATACCAAGCTTGTGAAAAGTTAATGCAAATTTTTAATTGACTTTAGTTGAAAAAAAACATTAGAGTTTAATAGTACCGATTTCATTTTTTTAACTGTTAAGTTAAAAGTTATATGAAAACTCTAAATTAACTTATTAACTTAATTAAGTTATTATTATTATTATTTTTAATGTTTATAAATAACTAGTAAATAGTTTGAAATAATAAAAATCATAAATATTAATGTGCATGGAAATAGATTTACTATACCATAGTATACTATATTATAAAATCAATGATAAAACTAAAATTGAAAAATAAAAAACAGTACAGATGAAAAGACCACAAAGTAGGTATCTCAAGCATACAAAATAAATATAAAATGATCTGTATTATATAATTTTTTTAAATTATTAGATATGAATAACACGGCATTTAAGAAAGTACTCAATTTTAAACTCTGATTACATTTTCATGTAACTAAAACTATAAGAGAAAGGAATCATCTTTAAACTTCAGTAAAATATTAAATTTTAACAAGATATAGTTTAATTAAAAAAAAAAATGAATGTACTTCACCGATAACTATCATAATGATTACACAAAATTTAATATTGTCAGTCTTGAGTGCTACGGGAGCAGAGAATAAATAATGAATCTCAAGGATTATTTTGTCTATTGAGAATATTGGCTGTGTATAAATATAAATGAAGATAACACACAATGGCCTTTGATGCCAAAGAGTATTTGTTATCAATTATAAAAAATGAATAAATATAAACATTTTAAATAGTTATGAGCATAAACCAAAACAGTAATAACTTATTTAGTTATTTAAGACGAAAATATTTTTTATGTATTTGAGAATTGTATACTTGTGATTTGTACCTGTATAGTATATCCATGTTATTTATTAATAGTATTTATTATTCTTACAATATGCTCATAGGCTGTAGTATACTTAAGTGTATTTAATTTATTTGTACCGATGTACCGAACAATTCTGGTTAATGGAAAAAATAATTAAATCTATTTTAATTTTTCTATTTTAGTAAATATTTATACAATATGCATCATCAATAATTGAATTTTATTTATTATTTTATTATTTAATAAAAATGTAACTTGGATTTGATTTAAAGTAACTTGTTAATTATCAAGTTGATATTAATAAAGATCAGTTAAGCTGAAAATAAAATTTAAAAAGTTAAAATTAACTTAATTTAAATTCTTTAAATCCAATATGCCCAGACTTGGGAAATACTATATATTTAGTATGAAGGTTTAAATAAAAATATTATCTTAGGAGGTTGATTATAATTTTATTGTTAGTAAATTATATTTCAAACTACTTAGATGGTTGTGTTACGCTGGTAAAATAACTTGTAGGGAACTATTTTAGACTTAATAATTTTGTGAAAATGTTACGTCCTTGTTAAGCTTAAAATTTCAGAAATTTGTTTTTCTGGTAGTACTACTTAGAACATTTCATAAAATACTATAATAAATACCGCTGTACTTTATTATGATTAAAACATTTTAGTAAAATAAATATATCATATACATATTAAAAAAAGAACAGATTTAAAATGTCTAACAAAATAAAAATGCCACTAAAATATGAATAAATATTATTTTTAAAATTCATATTAATATCAAAATAAATATCTTTTAGTAACTATTGAATGCTGACGAACAAAAACAAATTTACAATAAATAAAAATAAATACACAAATAAAATAAAAATATAAAATATTATAGCAGTAAACTTAATGTGTTTAGCTACTTTTACTCCATCGGCACATCATCAGCTGTGGCAGGTACATTTTCATTTCCATCAGACTCTTCTATTTGTGCCTTCTTTTCATATATCACTTCGGTCGATCGAACAACTCCTGCTTCCAAATCTAACCAACGGCCTTTCACTGCATTTTTGGCTGGCGGAGACCACCAGTTAACTATGTTCCCAAAAACTGGTACATGTCGTAAAATGCCTTCTTGCCATATTTTTTCCTCGGTTTCTTTTTTTAAGTCTACAGTCGCAGTTTCTATGCCTAAAAAGATAAATGAAAATATTTGTATACTACATTTGGTGATTATTATATTTGATTTCTTCATACCTTTTTTCACGAGTTCAGCCATTGAATCAATGTATTTGGTAGACTCTTCTTCTTTACGCCCAGTACTTTGGACTAGAGACAACAATTCTGCTACATCTGTGTCAGCTGTGACCATACCAAAACGAACACAGGCCAATCCATCACTACCTTCGCCTGAACATACAGACCAATCGGTTTAAAATTCTTTATTTGCTAAACATTTATTTACTAATTGACTTACCTAATGAAAATGCAGCATCAATCGAACGAAGCTGCTGTACGATACGTACATTTAATCGATTTAAATCTTGTTTTGCCTGATCAGTGGCCAATTGCTGGTCAGACAATTGCCACTGTTGAGGCACATACCTTACAGCGCCAAGTCCTGCCCAGTCATCGATTTCGACATATTCAAGTGATGGCAGATTAGCTATTAGTCCAGTTAGTCTTTCTTTATAATCAACTGTTGCAAGCAAAATTTCCTAAATAAAAAACAATCAAATGAATCAAGCAAATAATGGTTCAATTGTTATTTTACTTATAGATAAATATTAACACATTATACTAACAATGTGTTGGTCCAAACATATGCTGAACGTTTCCCAATCATCTTCTGTTACTAGTGAATTTAAGACAGTAAAAGGTGAAAATGTAACTACAACACCGAGGGTCTCAATTTCACATAATTCTAAAGGTGCTTCTGGAATTTCTCGCTCCAGCACTTGGCCTAACTGAAACAACAAATGAATACACCAAAATAACTCCTAAGCATGTAGAAATGTTTCTTACCCAAGAATTTAATTTATCATAATAAGGAGAAACTCTTTGATAACAGTCTTTTGGTACAAATTGGATTACAAGACAACTTGTTAGATTATGTAATAGATCCTAAATGGAAAAAATATCTAATATTAATACATTTTGTTAGAATAAGCACAAGAAATAATAATATTAACTAAACTGGAATATTTTCTCGGTTAGAAATAATATCAGCAACTGTTTCGTCATTAGACTCATTGTTTTGGTCATATGTTTCACACTGAATAAAAAAAAACATAACATTATTTGTTGTTGATAAATAAAAATTGCCATTATTACCAAAATCCTTAAACAGTCATAACGTTTAACCAAATTATGTATGCGGTGGCAAATCTCAAATTTTTGTTGTATCCTTAGTACCAGTGCATCATGTCCTAAAGCCTAAAACAGAAATTTATTTTAGTGTGACAAAATCATTAAATAAAAAAAGTACTTTCATATATTAATGTACTGTATTAATACTAACTTGAAAACACGTCCAAATAGGTAAACATTTACTCTTGTAAATATTTAGTAATTCTGTACTTGTATATTGTTTATCAAACAAAGTCTATCAACTATTTTTAAGGAAAATCAGTTGAAATATGTTTATGTATAAGAAAAATTAATCATATTCCATTAAAAACTAAATAAAATTTATAGAAAATGGAGAATTTAACAAAAGATATATCATTATAATTATATTAATTTTTATTTACAGTTGTAAAATTATTGAATAATTATATCATGTAATTATAACTATTTCTATCTTTAAAAGGATACGATAACGGGCAGTGCAGAAATATTCAACCAAATGCTTGGAGTTAATGTCATACTATCAGCTAAATTAGAACTCTAAAAATGAAAAATAACAAATTAGTAATAACTCTTAATATTACTATGGCTATAATTATGTAAAATACCTTAGTTTTAAATGTTGTAAGTGCAAGTCCTGATAAATTGTCGCCAGATAAGTGTAACCAAATATTGTGTTTACTGCATAGTTCTTTTAGGTTAAAAATATCATCCATCTGACCAGTAACATGTGCACCTGATACAAAAAATTAAGCATTAAGATAGCGTAAAATAAATATAAAACCGAAATTATTACCAGCTCTCGCAAAAACAATTACAGGTTTTCTGTGGTTTTCAACATCAGTTGTGATGATAGATTCTAATGCCTGTAAGTCTGCTTTGTACGGGTACAGTACATTTGATAGAGATGGAATAATTTGTACACATTTTTCATTCATTCCAATCTATTATAATTCTATTGATAAGTATTGTAATTGATAAAAACTAACTGTGAAAAGAATTTGTATTACTTGTAAAGCAGTTCTCTTTATCGTACCAACCAACACTGGATCTGGTGTACAATAAACTACTGGAAATTCGGATAGATTTAAGAATTCTGGACCAAACAGGCGGTGCATAGCAAGCAGTAACACTCTTTCATAACTTAATAACATATTTTCTGTATAAAATGCCCCACAGTTTGAAAATCTAAATTTAAAATGAAACAGTTATTAAAATATAAAAGCTGTAAACAATTAAAAAAATGTATCAAGTGTATACTGACTGAAATAATTTTGATATCCACATTGTCGTAGACTTGTTGACCAAAGATAAAACAGGCACTGTTTGTTCATTGGGCAGACAGTGACTAATGTAATAGCTGAGAGAATATGATGTCAAACTGAATTTGTCTAGGTCTTGAAGAACAGGAAGGGCATTTTCTTCATAGCCCTCTCCGTTCTCTTTCTTGTTTTGACTTAAAACTAGAGTCTATGATAATAATAATTGTTTGATAATAAGGTACACAATATAAAATAATATACCCTAAAACATACTTGTAATGATGCCAGAATATCACTGAATGGCTTAGAACCCGAGGTCAGATTTTGGGACGTCAACTGGGTGTTTACTTGGTTGTTTTCCAAATTATCCAGAGTATGATTGAATTGTTCACTCAAATCCACAAAAGGAGAATGTTCAATCTATAATTTAAAAACAAAACATAACAATGAACTTTAACATAAATTAGTGAAAAGAGGCAACATTGTAATGTAATTAGGTAAATCATCCAAAATTCAAGAGGCAATTACTAGTCTAGTCTAGAATACCTAGGTATAATTTAGTAAACCAGTTTGATAAAATAATTTTAATGGCCTCTGAGATGCAAAGTTAGTGTATCCCTAAAGAACAATTTCGGACGTTTACTATGTTTTTTCACTGTTTTGGCAGTATTGGTAATATATTAATTATGTGATACATCCATAATGTAAATGACAAACCTAAAAAGGCAAGAATCCACAAACAACTCTGTTGTTTGCTGCCTTGCTGGGCTAAGTTCAAGTAGACTTACTTCATGATCGGGGACTTGGGAGTCAGATTTTGTCTTGTTGACAGCGTCAGGTGATGACATGATGTCGACAAAGATCGGTTCTCTCGTTCAAGCGTACAGAAAACGTCAACAGGAATAGCAACGACTACAGTTAAAACGAACAGAATAATATCGACGTGTCGTCGTCATGTGTGTGGGGACTGCGATGATATTATACACTTGTGCAGTACACGGTTTAAAAACACTCGTTATTTGAATAACAAATCAAACTAATGAGGGTGCTAGCACAACCAAAATGATTTATGTCGGACAGAGCATGGAAAATTTAACATACGTATAATATTAAAATTTTACTTATTTCATGTAATAATACCTATAATATTGTTATCATGAATTCAAAAGTGTTTGTGTTACGTATTGATATTGATAACGGTGTATTGATAACGTCAGTAGTTATCTACACGCGTACGGTCCGCGATCGTGGTATATGGTTAACGAAAATAGTGGTCAGAACCATAGACCTAACTAAATTAACTTAAGACTTAGGTCTATGGTCAGAACCTCAGAACAGAATAGTGAATACTCTAGTAAATAATATATCTAGGTAGTTAATATAATTATTATTTGCTGTACCTACATTTTTTCCGAGTTATGATCAAAATAATTACCTACGTCATTTATGTACTTATACTATTTTGAATTGGTGACAATCTCAAGTGCTTTATAATCTATCCAGCGCGACGGTAGTGGCGCGAAGCTAAGTAAAAAAAAAGCGAAGCGGTCACTACCGTAGTATATTACACGAGCCAGAGTTTGCCCATTGAATGTGTGTAAATTTGCCCGTTTTTTTTAGCCAGGGCTACAGACCTAATGAATGAACGGATTGGTCTGTTTGTGGTATCAATAGATCGGGCATGATTTGTAGATTATACCTTTGTCATTTTCGAAAAAATTGGTTGAATAATGACGAATATATTAACAAAAAAATCAAGTATTTTTGAAGCAAAAAGATATTGTTCTTGACCGTTTTTAGTTATTACGTTTCACGCAGCAGCGCACGAGACCGTATTACCCCCTCTATTCCGTATACATTTTCGTCGCGGTTGCGACTTGCGGTTCCCGCCATTGCCCGCGTCTTTGCTTATCGTATTCGTAATTTCTGTTATCGACATTCATCATGAAAAAATAAAAAAATTTTAATTAAAATTATTTTGTCATGACATTCATATTTTTGGCGACGTTCGATGTAGATGCGTATAGCCGCCGCCGCGCCGGTAGAAAAAGTACGTTTTATTTGTTATCTCATTTTATTTGTTGTAATTGTAGTAGGCCATACTACCAGCTATACTACTATATTATTTATTTATATTATAATTTGTGATTCTTTATTTCTAAAATGGTTTCTAAAACATATAAACAGAAGTTACAAAAAAGGAGAAATTATTGAGAAAAAAAAACGACAAATACAATATGTATGGATGAATGTTTAATAAAGATAATAAATAAATGGCTACGATGTAATTACACTGCAATACATTTTGAACGATGGCCTCGAGGGGGTAAAAATGTACATTTATAATAATGGAAAAAAAAAATTGAATATGATTTTAAAAAAAATTAGAGTGTATTAAATAAACAAACATAATAATAAAATAAATTAATAAAAACATAAAAAATTACATATTACATGCCAGTACATAAAAATATGTTATAAAAAAACTACTGATATCCCAACAAAAACACTTCGTCGACTCCGTGTAAAAAATTGCTAAGTAAAAAAAAACTAGTCATCTATAAGACTTAAACATTATAAAGCTGTGATATCAAGAATAAATGCTAAGTAAATTAAATTTTAAATTAATTGATTCTATATTTCTATCTCAATCATTTATTTACTTGGCTAGAATTTATATATTTCGACAAATAAATATGTCTATTCATAACTGGACTATTTAAAAAATTTCCATGACAAATGATACTAAATTTGTTTTATAAAAAAGTCTTAGTTATTAATTTATAAAGAAAATAAATTCTAGCCAAGTAAATAAATGATTGAGATAGAAATATAGAATCAATTAATTTAAAATTTAATTTACTTAGCATTTATTCTTGATATCACAGCTTTATAATGTTTAAGTCTTATAGATGACTAGTTTTTTTTTTACTTAGCAATTTTTTACACGGAGTCGACGAAGTGTTTTTGTTGGGATACACGATTCCGAAATAATTCTGATCAGAACAGTTAAACCACAAAAGTAAAAAGTAAACTTAAAGGAAACTATGAAAATTAGATTATGCAATAGGCATTATAAACATAAAATTGCATGAACCTTATTAGCCTTTTGGGGTTCGGTAATTTCTACAGTTACGTCGTGCGATGACAATACTTAGTATACTCCATACGGAAAGAACGAAAACAAACTAGGTATTTCAATGGTATAGAAAAGGGTTATAGACTCGAATCCGACACCATTAGCCTTTATGAACACAATTATTACAAATAAATTTCTTTTCATAAATTAGTTATTACAGACTCGTCTTGTTTTATATAAATAATATTAGGTATTTTGTATATTATACGTCTATTAATTACGGCTCAAATTACTTCATATACCTATAATGGTAATAATAATAAAGATTTGGTGCAGGGCACGGTACGTGATGGCAAGTGGTGATCATAACAAGTGGCGTAGCCAGGAAAGATTTTGGATGTTTAACATTCCCTCTCCTTAATTTTAAAATCCTGGCTACGCCCTTGTGATAACTAATAATGTAGTAATTAATAATAATTAGTAAGTTTTGGAATTCGGACGTTGCGGTAGATCCAAAAGAGTTAAGATGTCTGCAGGGAACACAAAGATCTTAATATAATATATAGGTACTAATCGTAAGACAACTGACTTATAGATTTTGATTTTATCGATAATTTCGATTAAATCATCAAAAAACTATATCCAAATAAATCCATCGAATACCTACTATTGGCCTTCAAATTATTTGGTATTTACAAAAATATCCAATCAATATTATACACTATGACTTTATTTCAATAATTTTAGACACTAAACATTAATTTCGTGGAGGGTATGAACCACATAAACCCTCCCCTATATACGCCATTGATAAGGTTATCCCATACTGTATTCTACGGGCGTTTTCCTGACCACCGACTAAAAATATCTCCTCGATCATTCGCTGCAGGAGTTTATCGTGCAAAAGTACAAAACGCAATCTACATTCGAATATTATTCTCTCGGTGAAAATCGGGCGAAGATCACTTTGTGCGTACAATATTTTATAATACTATTATGCGAGAACGATATCGGGACTTCGATTCAGTCCGCAGAAATAGACAAACGTGTTAAATACCATTAATTATAATAGAGATCCACCAGGTTCAATTTTCTACGTTAAATTGATCGCGCGCGGCGTCAAACCACTCAGACCTAGTGCGGTATATTCGCATTTGCTGCGTAATTCCGTAATAGTATAATTCCCTAACGTAATTCGTCCTGGGTTAAATATATAGTTATGTTAAACAAGGAAAATAATATTATATTTATTTAGAATGATAAGTTTGCTTGAAGGATCACTATTTCCAACGAATATTATTATGATATTTAGGAATGGTTGGTAGTAGGTATCTCTAGTATACAGGAATAGTATTATCTTGGAATGATATACTTACAGGAATCGTACAAATTAATTAGCATAATATTACTCGGCACTGCGAAAATCGCGACAGACATTAATTATCAAATAAGAATCTTATTTTATAATATTATAGGACGGCTAGGACGGGTATTAATTGGGACAATATTACACAGGACCTTATTTTTTCGTAAGACAAGATTTTTATTTATCATCAGTTCCGAAAATACCGCAGTTTTGTATAATATTAATAATAATTGTCACGCGCTCCCGCCGATGAATACCAATCTTGAAAATTAATATTCTTATTTAATATCGGTTAGGCTACCTGAGTTGTAATTAAATGGCAATCAGGTAATACTATTCAAACATCGATATAACTTTTGAAATGTGTTGTTTCAATATCATGTTACTTTGTACGATTCCAGTAAATATCAGTTCAATAAAATATAATTCCTGATGCATAATAATATACCGTTCTTAAATTATAATATCATTCCGTGGAAATACATTCGTTTTAAAAAATGATATTCCAAATATATTTTTCCCGTTAAATAATTTCCCGATTTAAACGGACCCTCCGGCTCGTATATAGTATAAAAATACCTTCGATGTTTTCTGTCCACGTGTCCTGGTTCTTGCCGATCAAATCATTACTATAATAACACAATCGAAGTCCATTTCCAATTGAGATAATAATAATTATAATTATGCACCCATTATATAAGCACAACTAATATAATAATATATTAGTCCAACGAGAGAAGAAGTAAATTAATCTGAAATGTTTGTTTTTAATTCTGCAGCAGTACTGGTCGTGTCGTTTTTTAATTAATTCGGTTTCAATAACAATTGAACGTGCGCACATTGGCAAATAATCATTAGTTCAAAATTACTACACATAAATCTCGGTTCTTGGATTTGTTTACGTTAAAAATAAGCGGATCGTTTCAATTGAAAAACGTATAAAACTCTTGTTGATGTGTACCTATAGGTATATAGATTGTCTTTAACTGCACCATAATAATTGTAACGATTTCTAAAATGATTGACCCTGTTGTATTTTTTACTGCGTTTTGTATTCTTATCATGATATAATAATATTTCAAATATTTCAAATTATTGTTGTCGTAGTTAATTATAGACAGTGCCAAATTAAGACGTATATGATTCTTTAAAATATATTTGATTATAGATTTATGTAGTATACATAAACCCCTGCATACTTGCAAATTTGGTATTGGATATAATTTGTCGTTCAATATAATATAACAGTCGAGTAACTTTTCGATATTAAAAATACATATTTTTTTTGTTGAGGAAAAGAGTTAAAGGGTCGCAGGTCGTTGACTCTCGTCGTTGTTGTATTATTATAGCATAATATAGATTATATTTTAATGTGACCTTCTGAGAACGAGTGTTTAATATTAAATAAGTTTTCCTCAATTATTGTTATTTTGTTTTATAAGCGTTTTCATTTTCTTACGACGATGACCTTTTTACGGAAGTTCACGCCGTAGTTTTAGTATTTAACACACAATAATACATTATCATATAATGTGAAGACGTTATATTGGGGCCATAGTGCCAAAATATTTATCCTGAATTTCTGAGCGCCGTCTACACTAAAAATTAATAATATACAGTGTTGTCTGGGATCAAAACAGCTTTATATATTATATTTTATGACTTCGTGATAAACGAAATAAATTGACGTGAAGATTTCATTATCTGAAAATAATATTATATAAGGTTTGAATAATTTAAAAATGTTTGTTTGTAAGATAGTCGTTCGATAAAAAAAACACGTTGTCATCTTGAGTGAGAATACAAATTTCTGCGCATCATAACTCCTATTAATCCCGTATAGATAATTGTTAAATAAATTCTTTTTCAAAATTCACTCGGTGGTTAACTATTGTTATGACAATATTATTATGTATATTATATTGTGCGCATCAGTAACACCATGCATATCGTTCTGTCACATGTAATCCGAGATTCCGGGGACACCATATGGCTCGTGCGCGGGGATCAAGTAAATGTGTTATTAATTATTATAATTTACATTGTAACTGCAGAATTCCTAGGTTGTACACAAATATATTAATTTGATGCACTAAAGTTTCGTCAGTGATTAAACTATGGTTATTACTTATTACTTATTATTATATTATCAAAACCGTTCAATATTATACTGCCTTGTACCTATATAAATATATGTGTTGCATTTAGCTACATAATACATTTGTATATATTAATTGTATACTGTATAATATTATTTGGTAAGTGCGCCTATACTGTAGGTAAAATTTTGAATATTATGGTTTATAAGTATTATAGTTAGGTATTTATTTATTACTAAAGCTTGTATATATAACAGCAAAAGTTACAGGGCACAGAAAAACAATTTTATGCCGGATTATATAAGTGTACACAATTTTTTTTTGGAAAATAAAATTGTAAAAAAATTAGACTGTGTAATATAAATTTTGATTTTAATATTAAAATTGATCATTTAGAATGTTGGGGTACCGTTACTGAATCTCGGCATGGGGAAACTGTTGTTACACAAGTTAATTAGGGTGTACAACATTTTTTTTAGTTGTAAACAATTGTATTTTTAACTCTGAATAATTTTTTTTGGAGTGCTGGGGTATCTAATGGACTTATGTTATAGCAGGAAAATTTAATTTAGAAATTCCAAAATTAAATTGCTTTAAAATTTCAAAAAAAAAAAATATAAATTTATCTAAAATATTCATATGGTATATAGATACAATAAAAAAAATATTAAGACATTAATCTGCAATTATCGTATTTTATTTGAATTTTTGGATAGTACTTAGTACTTAGTACAGTTCCTGTTATTTTTTTTTTTTTTTTTTATTACTTTAAAGCCTCAACAACTAAGGTTATTAGCTTACATATTTTAAAATATTACTTATATATACAGGTACAATTTACAATACATTTTACAATATTACAATAAAATTATTCTTGGTAGGTATGTGTAATTAAAATAGCCTGTTATTTTATTTGAGTGCTTTTGAATATACCTACAGGATAATGAGAAATTTCGACGACAATAAGTCAATCAAGCCACTTTAATAATACATATATCCATATATGTTTTTGAAAAATAAAAGCTATTTACTTAATAAGTTAATATAAATACCTCTTTCAATGCCCACACTTAATAATATATAAAACAAGTTTTCAATTAAATTTTAATTATTTGATTTATTTAGCGACCTACTAGTATAATCATAGCACAACGCTAGTGTATAATATAGATCAGTTGAAATTTATTTTATTCATTATTTTTTTTTCTATTTGATTACCGCCGAAAATGATTTTGCTACCTACAAAAAATCTTAAATAAATCTGTGTGTAACTACAGAATTTGATTTAAAGAGAGAGATTATAGAGTTAGAGAGTAATGGAGAAACATTAATAATGTTTAAATGTTTTTAAAGAAAAATAACAGTCTGCTCTGAAGCAAGGAACAAAATTGATGCTCATGGGCCTTTGAGTATCTAATTTGACAATAATTTTTATCGATACGCCACGGGATATGGTCTCCGGCGAGAGTATCTATATTAAAAAAAATGTCTAGTAGCATCCTTCCAGATATTTTTTCTCTGCAAAAAAAAATTGAGGAATAATATAGATAATATATTATTGTTTATTATTATAGTTTTTATTTGCGTTATACACACACACACACACACACACGTATATATTTATGGAAAACAAAATGGATCATAAATTAAAATCATCATCATACGATATTAAAGCGTCAAACGGATGTGACAAGGTATGAAAGTACAATTTTAAAGTTTTAATAATATTTAATTTGCGTAGGTACATCATAATATATTATATATAGGTAGGTAATATAATGATAAAATACAACACGTTTGGAAATTATAAATAAATAAATAAATAAATATAAATAATAATCATAATAGGTTGATTATGAAATATTAAACTAAATGAACGATGGCACAACCTATAAGCTACATATTTTGAGAATATAACATTAATACAATATAATATATAATATTATGACGTGAACGAGATCTACCTACACGTATACCCATGTTATATTTGTCCACTAAAAAACATTATAAATTACTATGTAGGTAGGCACATCTATACAATATATTATACTTCTAAGCTATTATGACTACAAATATTACTGCTATTACATTTTACTAAGAATAAAACTATACATTTGTTTGTGTTTTTATGTTTACTACTTATATATATAATATAATGATATATTATGTAGTATGTATATAATATATAATCCGAAACGAAACAAAAAGAGAAAAAATACATATAAAACAGTCCTCTTTTTGTTACGTTTCGATGCGAATAGTGAATACGAATATTGTGTGTAAATATTAATGATAATAATAATAATTATGATATTTAAATGTGTTTATTATAATAATTATGTAGATAAAATATAATGATAAGCACTGGAAGGCGGCGTTATCGTTGGCAAAGATGTCTCCAGCGCGAATTTCGAATGTCCCTACAGTGTATTACGTATAATAATATTATGCGTGTGTTCCGGTGTAAAATAAACAATATCGAATAATGAATAGTAATGATAATAAATGAGCGGTCGTCGGACTCGGGGATATGAATTTCCGGACATAACTTTTTATCGTGATTGTTTTGTGACATTATATTATATAGTCTTTCTTCGGGTGGTCGATTTATTTTAACAGTATTTTCGCACCAGTCGAATAGTCATGTGCGAGTCAACCGGAGGATTTTATTGCAGAGAACTCCGCGTAAATTGTATAAAATTAACAAGATAACATACATATAGGTACGTATATTGGTACTTGATTGCGCGGAACCCGTGGGATCGGGAAGAAGGACGTGTATATATAATATAAAATACAAGCTTAGGTGCAGGACTATTTACAATATATGGAGTTGTGGGGGGAGTGGTGTTTTGACGGGGGTGGTTGATGGGACAGGGGTTGTTTGTGGGACGGAGTTGGGTGGGCGTGAACCGAAAGAGGACGAAAAATAGACGCGAAAAGATTTATCACGGAAGTGTGTCCGGATACGCTCACACACACGCACAAATACGTGCACTCTTAAAACAATTTATATATATATTATATATACAAACGAAATTCGTTCGGGAGACGATTATTCAACGATGATTGCGCGCGGCGAAGAGTGATAAATTCACCCGGCTGATTGCTTTCAACCGGGTCACATGGCCAACGGTGCCGGATTCACCGTCACTTTTGATCCGCCGCTCGCCGACGACGACTTCCTCCGATCGTCGTCGACCTCATTGCCGTCCCTGTAGTTATCGTTGCTACTGCCTCCTCCGTCCTCGTCGTCGTCGGCCAATACCGATTCGCCGTCTTCGTCCTCGTCGTCGGGCGACAGATCGTTTTTCCTAGAACCAATAGCAAATTACGCGTTAAAGTCGGTGTGATATAGTACTTAATAATATTGTATATTATTATTCAGGGATCACAGATTTCTGCTCTCAAAGGGTTACTCTAGGAATCCAGCGTAAGTTGTAAGGAGCTACCAAAATTGCAGTATGCACATTTTATCAACGTAGGAATCAAAAAATGCAGTTAAACTTAATGAAAACTTCATAAAGTTCATCGTACAATTATAAAAAAAAAAAATTCCTATCTGCTGGCCAGATAGAGTTCGGCCACGACAATAATGGCTCGTGGGCAACCATTTAATGACCTCCATATAGCTTATATAGCTTTATGTAACAACCACATGCGGTCGAATTTGCGAAGTGGCTATCGACATTTTTTTTTTTAAGTTTTTTAATTTTTTTTCTTAATTTTGAACAACTATAACCCCGTTATTGAATTTAATCCACATATCAATCTTTTTGGAGTACAACACAAACTATATCTGCGAGCAAGCAGAGCGCGTTTGGTTTCTATACATTGTAATAAAGGAAATTTAAAAAAATTATGTTAGTCATAAAATAAATCAACTGCGGGTAATAACTGTTGTACTTATAATTTTTGATCAATTTTTTTTTATATAATTATTGTGTGATTTATGACTATTAATACAAAATGTATTACATAGTTAGTAATGTAGTAGGCGGCGATGATAATTGATAGTACATAATATGGAATTATTATAATAACATGCTATACATTTTCCTTTTCTTTAAAATTGTATATCGATCACCGATCACTTAAAAATCAAAGACCAGGTGGACTAAAAACAGTGCAGAATGATCATCATCGGTTTCACCGCATTGTTATCGTTATACATTTTACGATGTATTATAATTTTAGGCATATTATGTCTATTGTTCGTTTTCGGGGACACGTGTTAATAACCATTAGAACAGCAGTCCTATGAAAATTAGATACCTCTTTACAAACACGCGTGAAAGACACGATTTATAAACACCGAACAAAACACCTATAATAGATGAGATAACGTCGATTATGCATTTATTATTATTATTATTATTATAATGACGATGTGTTATAGGTATGATTAATGTGCGATGAAGTCTTTTTGAAAGTGAACATGAAAAAGTTATGGTTATTATTATTTTTATAGATTAAAATAATCGTAGCACGACAATATTTTATGACTCGCACATAATTGGTACTACCTATATAAATTTAACGACATTTTCACTTGGTTATCAAATATAAAGTAGGTACCTATATGTTTTATTGTTTTAATGGCATATACAATTATTTTACGAAAACAATAAATGAATTGTGTTTTTTATTATTCATTCATTTTAATACTGTGGGCATTTTAAGGTAGGTAAATATATTATCTGATTAAGCTGCTGTTCGCCTGACTACATGCCATGGTACAGTAAATCACAGAGAATCTATTAAATAATCTCTGCAGGTGGCTCTGCGAAGAGTAAAAGAGCTCAAGTATATTATTTACATATTTTATGGAGCTGGTTTCAACCATAAGTAAATACCTTTAGTTAGTTATCATATAATCAAAATAATTTAATGTACCTACGCCTAATTACTAAATACTAAATACTAATATTTTTAATACCTCGACTCGTGACATTTGAAATATCATAGAATAGGGCATTTTAAAGCGACGGGCATGGAAAAAGTAAATACACTGAAATATTATATCATTTAATTAGACAATTGGTTCGGCCGATAATAATTATCCAATCCGTTTATCTATGTAGCAAGCAACACTGTATTTTAAATAAATGTTTTAATTTATTTAAAAAAAACAATTAATGATGGGTTCTATCACTGGATGGTCTCCCTCCTCATGTGTTTCATGCCGTTATTTATCTTATGTTCAAATTTGCTTTTATGCCTTGTAGCATAGATTGTAAATATTCTTTTAAATAAAAAAATAAATAAATAAATATTTTAAAGAATTTAACCCGTTTACAATAGACCATACAAGTAGCGACATTCTTAACTTAAGTGTTACTGTTATTGAAATGACAGTAGCCAGTAGGTGACAATTACGTATCTAAATATTTGCATTCTTTTTTTCAAACGTTTTTAAAATATGCCATACCTATTGTTTTGTAATTATAGGTATTTTATTTTTCATATAAAAAATAAATAAATAAATAAATACAATATTACACAATTAACCCAATTATTTGATATTATTTGCATATTTTTAATATTATACATGTATATCCATTTAAAATGTGAATTGAACGAAATTATTCTATTCAAATGACGAAAAGTAAAAATAATATCAATTGATTGATTTAGTTTTAAGACTGGAAATAGTTGGTACTAAGTATGGTTTTACTGATGAAATTATATTGTTAATTGTTTAATATTATGAGTATCGATGCAGTTTAAACTTTAAACTGGCAATGTATATTTTAAATAATGTTGTAATCCACACCAATCTTATTATACAGAAATCTCTTTTGTGACTATTATGGAAGTTTGAGTATATGTGATCCAAATTTGGGGCTGTGTTAAGTGTTAAGGCGTCCTAAATTCACACTATACAAGTATAGTACTCCATATTATGATAACTACTGTACTTTGGTTTATATATAACTCTATACAACACTTTGTCCTAAAAATCAAATCTACAGTTGACCAATTAGCTGACAAACATAATAGATATTTTTATTCCTAACTTCATTCCCATAAAAACGCATGAATATTGCAAATCGCATTCAATATTCAACCCATAAATCCTATCATTGACTCAAAAGAAAATATTGCAGAGATTTACTACCCTAAAATAATATATCACGTTAGGTATATCATCACTGGTTGGCTATAATATATATAATATAATATATATATATATATATATATATATATATATATAAAAGATATTATATAAAATAAGATGTATTTATAATATCGTGTAAAAAGTAAAATGGTGTTATATAATTTATTTAACTCTCAAATTTAGGAATTCGTTTTTGAAATTATGTTCTAGCAGTATACACAGTAAAGGGTATATCGTCGATTTTTCATAAATTTAATTGAAATAAAAATGAAATCATTTTTATGTAGATGATAGTGAGAATCGCTTCCATCATGTGATATTTATTCTGGGTAACGATAAAAGTGATTCTCAAAAATATATAGGTAATAAATTCATTCCTGCTTATAATTTTTAATATAGGTCATGGCTGATCATGGCTATAAGTTTTTGTATTTGTATACTGTACCTATACTCTTTCAAAATTTTATCCGAACAATTATTTATTGGATATAAATAAAACGCTATTAGGTACCACAAATATACATATAATATTGTATAATTATAGTAAATCCAATATAATAAGTACTTAAAACTCAATCAAATCTATATTGAAAAATTTGCTCTTTGTAATTTTTTTATTATAAAATGTATCATTATAGTGCTTATAACATTAATTAATTTTTATCGTTGAATAAATTGAGTAACACAATTATTATATTATGTAACCATTTTATAATATCCGGGTTTTCAGTGTAGGTAGTTTATCATATAAATAAAATCTTGTGTTACGTAAATATAATATCGCTGAATAAATAAAAATGTTTAATGAAATTTATTCTATAGTAATATCGTTGTCGTTATAATTATTTATATTATACTCGGATACTCTACTGCACAGACGCGCGGCCTTTAACGGCGAGAAATTAGGTTACGGTAATTTTCGGTTTGCATTTTTAAATTATAAGCACTGTTCAGTATTTGTCGACGAATTCGCTCGCTTTCCGATGTTAATATAATAATAATATAAATTGGTATACATTCCGATAAAAACGCAACCGAAAGACACACCTTATTATTATTATATTATAGATAGGCAGTTGTCACTTTCTCACGCATCATGTGTTGTCGGCTGGCGTGATTTTCATAGAAATGTCTCTAATGTGTGAAATTAGTGTATTTTTTTAATTTTTCCATTCAATAGTTGTCCCATAAACGTGACTGTCAATACTGATTGATAAATGAGGAGACCTTGTTTTATTTTTTTATCTCGGGAATACGTTTATTTGATCTTTTGTTTGCTAATAACGCCCGCTCATGCTTTCGGCGGAAACATATTGAACTTTGGATTTCATCATACAATTTAACGTATAAAATACATCACAAACGACATAGTACACGATCATAATATATTATTGTATCGATGTAGAGGGGGGATCAAGGATCGGTATAACAACGAGTGGCAAACCTAAGGTTTGATGCATTCTTTTTATGCTTCTTGATCAAAAAAGGTAGGTATAAAAAATATATCGATTGCAACTATAAATCTAAATTGTAATATGTTATTATACTTTATTTATTTTTGAAATTTGTTTCTGATTTTAATTAGCAAATATTTAGTATGATGAAAAAGTATAATAAAAGTATATAATGGCTAATTTATGCACATTGATTAGTGGTCTGGTAATCTACAGGTAAACCCTTGTAAAGATATTATTTGGCCTAAAGAATGTGAATCAAATTACAATTTGTAACAATATCATAATACATTTGTTGCATATTCAGCATTTATATTATATGATATTACACCTATACTGTTTATACTAACAATAATCATAAGTATCATATTACGATCGGTGGGGACTGTCCATCGGTTATTAGCGAGTAGAAATATATTGTACGTCATTACGATTTATACTGTTAATAATAAATGTCTGTATAATACGTTTATGTTATTATTTATATTAATAATACACACCAACATCCATTAGGTCTACAAAAAGTTATTCGAATAACATTTTATTACGTTAAGTGAAAGATTCTGGTCATACAACATTAGGTACATCGAATAAATTTAAAAATCCTGATAAATATTACAAATATTTGCAAATCTATAGTAGGTAAATTGTAAGTGATTTCGTTTCTCCAGAAATCAAAGAGGGGAAAAATTGAAAAAATAGAATTCTAACAATTGTCACTAGGTAGTCAAAGATAATGTGACTGATAATAGTAATGAAATCTCAATTTCAATCATTTAAATGCACTTGATAAATTTACCAAGATTATATCAGTTATAGCTTGTAAAGTGTGTATAAATTAATAATATGAACAATAAACTACAATATTCCTCGTTTTTACATATTTTATTATTATTTAACTGAATAATAATAATAATAATAACTTATTTATTCACAGAGTACGGTAAGCCTTTATACAATTATTATAATCAGCATACTTTTTTGATTTTAATTTATGGTTATTATATGTACATTATTTAGTAAATTGCTTGAAACGCATCTACTAAAATTAATTCAATATATGAATATAAGTTGTTTTAAAAATAATAATTAATGATTATTTTAAAATTGCGCAAATCACAACTTTGATTAGATGAAAAATAATGTATTTTAAATATCTGTGGATACAAGATTGCGCAGATTAAACAATGTCCTTTTATTACATTTAATGTATCATAAATTCATAAATAATCACAATTAGCTTTTAGATGTGGTACTAATACATCTGTTTTTTTTTTTTTTTTTTTAGAGCAAATTGCATAATTACGCTCTTTCAGCAATTTCAGCTATACAGCAAAGAAAACTAAATTACCATTTTATCCTTCTTATCACTACTATTAAGTTTATTTATGATTAAATATCGTTAAATCTTTTATATTATTATGTATATGGTTGTAGAACTTACGAATAGTTATGATTGTTAGTGAACAACGACTTCGGACATTCTTTAAAGTAAGGGTAACATTCTTTGCTGTGTTTGCCAACAGTTTCGGCAGTCACGTAGTCCTTCATTAAATCAGCGTACGTCGATCTACTAGCCCTGCAAAATAATTACAGAAATATTCTTCGTTAATAAAATTATTTTTATGATTACTAGATATTATAATAATTGTCTGCTACATCAAAACCAAAACATCATTCAGTTCTACTTGGTGCGCATTCCAAAATACTATAAGTATATATACATTATTATTTATTACGGACGACCTAGATTTTTAATAATTCAAACAGACAAAAAAATATTATAATAATATCGTTAAAATTTTACGAAATCTACGAGGATCACAGACGTGAATATAATACCTATAAATAATTATTAAATCATCGATCCTAGCCTTCCCTACCCCTCAAAAAAAAAAAAAAGAACTGTGGTTACTATATTGATTATATAAATACCGTATTTATAATAAATTATTATACAGCGAAACCTCTAAATATCGGATCATTGAAATTTTTTTCGGTATCAGAGGGTTAAGATTCTAGAAAGTTTCTAATCCGATAAGGGAGGTTTCACTGTACCTATAGATATGCCACGCGTAATAGAAACAATAATAATTCTAATTTCGTCGAAACGTTTATAATATTATTAAACGTACAATTGTTACAGCACGCGATTGCTTAATACCCGAAACGCCTTGCAGTATAAAACATTAATATAATATTATTATATTGTAATCGGTCGGAAAAGCGATAAACTAAGATGAGAATCGTTGTACAGTTCATGACAGATGGTTTGACCTGGTCGAACCGCGATTAAGACGGTGTGCTTTGCAAATTCCGTCGACGAAATAGACGCCATTGATTTCTATGCCTATAATATATTAAATATACATACATATTGACATAATATATGTAATATATATCTATTTTATTCGTAAATTAATCATTCCACCGCGATAATAACACTGCATTATAATAACGTTAAAGTTATCTGCAGGACTGTGGCGAAACCGTCCTCAGTATAAGATAGGTCGACGATCGGTTTGTGAGCATATTATATACACGTGAATGACATTAGAAATTTAATTTCGGTATACCTAGGTACATAATATTATTATTATAATACCTTGCTCGTTTCTCGTATATGGTGTGCGTACGATTTACGTCGAAAAATATTCAATTCGCTTTAGTATACAGCACACGAACGTTGAAACATCGACGGCTGCAATGCGTAGGTATTTAATATTATAAGATTTTATAATAATTATGTTATTGTAATAGATGCACTGTACTTTTCCCACGAGGGAGGGACCGCAGGATATTGAACTAATTTTATGATTTATTAAAAATATTAAAACTAAACAGTATACCTGATGGTTTTATATTAATATTTAACGAACCGATATTGGTTTATCTGTCCGGACTGTATTAAAAGAATTGTGAATGTATCCCACAAATCATAATTGTTGGTGTGTACTTTTGTCCCTGGATGGATACGTATTGGATACAGAAGTATAGTAAATTAGATATCCGTTGTTTACGGGATGATCCATTTAACGTAATATTTATTTTACATAATTTTAACCCGTTAAAAAAAATATTATACTTTTATTATTTGTTTTTATTTTTTACGACAACACATATTATAATGGTCAAAAATTCCAGAAGTATTCCAAAAACATTCATTATATGAGGTATTAAAAATGGATATGGCATTAATGAAGTTTAAAAGAAAATTTAAAAAAAAGTAACCAGAAAAAATATTAAAAAATATTTTTTTTGAACAAATTAAATGTATGTAAAAAATATTTTTAAAAAAACTTTTTTTTATAATAAGTGTTTTACTCTAAATGGATTACCTGGTAAATGTATAATTTATGTAATAATATATGTTGGTTGCCATGCCACTGACGTCTATGTACCACTTGCCACAATTGTATGTTTTTGAGATAAATATCTATTTTTTTTTCCAACAAGAGATGTTCATTGGGATAGCAATAAATTCTTTGGTTTTTAAAGCGTAAGTACCTATCATCTTATTATTTCGACAGCGCCCACTGAGATATAGCTATCTATTAACAAAAACTTTTCGTTTTTTATTCTAATCCATTATACAGTTGAGTTGATTTTTTAATGATATGTGTCAAAAATATATTAATAAAAAATACCATATTACTTAGTGATTTTGAATCGTACAAGAAAAACTGTTAGGCACCGTTTGTTTCTACTTTTTAAAACATTTTTATAATATATTTTAATACGCCTATAGATGGTTTTTAATAAATTATGTTGATTTTTTAGGTCGATACTGACACGGGCGCCCCATGAATCGATTTAAACATATCTAACCAATTGTAAAACACGAACGAACAAATCAAGTATGATAAAATATTATCTTATACTTAATTTCCTACCTCAAAAATATTTTCAAATTAAATATTCCATCGGACAAACATAATTTATGTTTTATTTTTTAAAGACATTTACTATAATAGTTTTATTATAAGTTAATAAAAAAGACAATTTTGTTTCTAGTCGGTATATTGTGTTTTGCAAATTGAAAAAATATTTAAATCACTCAAAATAATAACTATATTTTTCGATTTTACTATTATCATTATTATAACCTAATTTTATTTAGTCTACATATCTAGTAAACTGCAGTGGTTTATTATAGTATTTAAAATATTTTTCTGTGTATTTTTAAACTCTATAGGTATTTTATTTTTAGTTAAATTTTATATTGTTCCATACCTATATAACCTATACATATTCATCAAACAACGCTCATAATCATTATCATCGGCTACATATTATATCCAATATTCTCGACTGTTTTATAATATATTAGATATTAAGTACATGAATAGTTTTTTGAATTTGTCTCAGTGGCACCGAATTCCTTAAAAATCTAGTAGGTAGTGCGAAAAATATTTCAAGAAGTCCAACATCTTAATATCGGCAAAAATGGCATACCGCGAAGAGGAAAATGATCAATATAAAGCGGCCTTGTCCTAAATGTTCAAAATATACCTTAACATAGGGTTCGGCGTCACTGATTTGTCTTGCTTATACAATCATACAATACTTGACACACTTCAACTATGGTAAGCTCAAATTTACATGTTATATTTGTGATTAGTGACCTACCAATGTATTTATATTATATTACCGGTAGTTTATTCCACCGGCCGGCCTACACGGATGGCATTTCCGGTTTGGCACATGGCGCAGAGTTTAAAGCGATAGCAAAAAACGATTATTAAAAATAAAAACCTGCTTACATTTTATGCAATGACCCAATGCCTTCACTTATACAAAGTCGTATCTCTTGCAAGTTATTTAATAGCCAGTGACATTTTTTTACGTTTCGTTGGAAAGTTGTTTTTCTCTAACCATGACGACTGCAACTTTGATCATTGGTGTTTTTATACTTGCATATTATATTATGGACGCGTATTATAATATTATCAAATCAACGGTAAATAATTATGAATTTATGATACAGCGTCGTATATTATATACCTATACCAGAGATGGAAAATCTATTGCACGTTTCGCTTAATCTTGTATTTAATGGGGACAAATAGTGTTTATTACTTCCGAAAAATAAAGTTCCAAATTATAATTGAGTCTTTTGTAACAGACTAATGATGCATTAATGAATTAAGCTAATTTTACTCTTATATTTAATTTAAACATTTAAGACTTAGAAAATACACATTATACAATACACTGATGTTAAACATTTTTAGCTACTAAATTTTTTCAAAACCACAACCCCCGAGATAAAATTATTTTATAGTTATACCCATATGATATTAGTGACACGAATTTTGTTTAACACTTTGATTACCACATTTTCGCATGCGACCTGAAAAAGGTTCAGTACCCCTGGTATATACTGCAGTGGTCTGTGGAGTATATTAATGCGAGAGGAAACCACTTCAGACGTTCGCCATTCGAAAAGTTTGTCTGGGGTGGTGTTAGAATGAGTGGGGAGAGCAAACCGTAAATAATATTCTAAACATATCTACAAGTTGGTTCTCGTTTTTCCACGTATACATTTCTTAAACTGAAATAATTTTACCCCCAAATGTACACCCTTAAATACGATCCCGTATAAATTTTATTATCATAGCAATATAAGACTAACGGGATCAATCGTCTATTTATAATATTACAAATGTCGCCATACTCGTACATAAGTTATACATTGTGTTATGTTATACTAAGTTTCGTTAGCGTTCGTATTTGAAGTACTTACGTGAGGAACAGCTGAAGAAATTCGCCGATGAAACCAAATTTGTGTATGGACTTGTGCCCGTGAACTTCGCATATGGCTCGGAGCAGACACGCTTTGCCGTCCATCCCGAAGTTTGTCAAAAGGTCCTCTACGACAGTGAACAACAGAGCTCTGCAAAGACATAATATATATATTATGAGATTATAAAAGAGGAGCCGGTATTTAAAATATGATATTCTGAATCTGTTATCGTCACGTCTACCACAGAGTTCGGTGCTTCTACTTTAAAATATACGTGTCCGTAATGATTGTAGTGATAAAACGTATTCGAATTAAACGAACTTCATTAAGAAAACTATCATTCGCTAATATTATAATGAAAATATTTTGACTTATTTAATAAGAAAAGTTGACAAGTACAAAATATAAAAATCGTCATCGATACTCGATAGTGTAGCTATATACTCAATTGTTACACACACGCTCATACGTAGGCGTGTGTACGAGTTACTGTACCATAATATAATGATAATAATAATAATATTTATCGCATACGGTATTATTAATTATTATTATGTTATGATTAATATTTATTTCCGTCGAAGCTCCGAGGCTCGTAAATGTTTGGGCTATTCCATTTTCAATCTACCGCTCCTTCTTCTCGCGCCATCACGGGACTTTCCCAACACTATTTTACCCATTTTCATTGGTCAGCTATAAATGGTTCTTATTGTTTTACTTTAAGACGATTTTATAATTGCAACAGGTTGCTAAAACCAGTCTGCGCGTGGTGCCCGTGAACTTGAACCGATCTATGGTTACTCGGCGTAACCGTCATCTACAGCGGCGGCAGTTTCTGGTCGGAATATTAATACGGCAATTATTCATCACAACAGATACTATCTATAAATTATAATAATAATTTATACATGCATAATATGATGCACGTAATGTCGGTCAAATAAAACGTATTCAGCCGCGTAACACCATGCGATCGTGAGAAACGCGGATGAGGTGTGTGCATAATATGTAGGTATGGGTCCTATAATATAATAATTATTATTATAAACTATATAGTATATGAGACCTACCACATATGATCAGCTGTTATCTACAAAATTACGTTTCATTAAGCCTAAAATATAATGTAATGTAATTAATTTATAATGGTACGTATACGTATTTAAGTACCTACGCGTGTCCATTATAATAATACGAGTATATACGATGTACACAACGAGTATGTGTTATGAAATGGATTTTCGCATAATATGGTTGCGTATAGAGTACATTGGTTTTGCAACTGATATTGCTGTGAACAGTATAGGTATATATTACTGACAATCTTCGTGGAAAACTATTATGGCTTTTGCAATTTTTCTCAACATTTTAAATATAAATATAAAACACATTTTTTGAATTTCATACATACACATATGTGAGAGTAAATTTCAAGGGAAATGTGCTGCGTGTCGTAATAAGATTCGTATGGGGAAATTTATAACACGACAAATGGCACCTGTTTTCGTGATTTATGAAAAAAAGAATAAAGCGTTCCGCAGCAAAATATGTAAATAAATGTATTTCAACTCAAAGCAGTAAATATTGGTAAAGGTATATTATAACATAAAATCTCAGAAAACTAAAGTTTCTGAAACTTTTATTTTTCGAGATTTCAAAATGAGAAAACGGCATCGTTGTTATTATTTACGTATATAATTGTAGATAAAATAGTTTGATGTCTTTAAATAATACATCTTAAAACTTAAATACTCAAAATAGTTCTTACATTATTTAATCATGACGTTATTCAATTTGATTATCCGTCTAAAAGTTCAAAGTGTTTGAATTATTGTTATTTAGCGTACAATTAAATTAGTTGTATACATTTTTATAACATTCAGCATGTAATTACATAGTTCAATAGTTGTATCTTTTAATTATTGATATAAGAGTTTCTACATTTATTTACGTTTTACTTTTAGTAAATACATTGTTATTTCTTGATGCGAGTTGAAAAGATTAATGTTACACTTAAACTCATAAATAACTCGGTCGTATTTATTTTTATAACTGTAAGTTTCTCAATTTTAGAGGTTGCTACGCATATTCTGTGGCGATTAAATGTTGCTATATTTGAATGTGAATTACAACAATTGATAAGAAATTGTGTACTGGTGCAGATACAACTGTTAATAGCTCTAACATAAATGTATAAATCTCGTGTTTCACGGTATAGTTGATAGTTGTACATGCGAGATACAATCATGTTTCCGTTGTATGTTTGCTACTTTCAAATTAAAGTTACAAACTGTGCTTTAAGTTGAGATAACAACAAATATATTATGTATAAAATTCAAATTTCGAATATTTTTGGTTTCAAGTTTAAATAAGCAAAATATATTAAAATTTATTAAAACGTACTACATTGTATACACGATGTTAATTGTAACCAGTAAGTATACGGCCTTTTATTTTGGTATTCGGGAAAAAATATTAATTTTATGTCATTAACCTAATATGTGCTTATGAACCGTTTTAATATTTGAATACAAAGTGACAAAAGTATATTAATTTATATTTTATACACTACTATATCTCTGTATGATATCTCTTTTATTCAGTGGCGTAGCGTGCGTTTCAGCTTAGTGTATGCATTGAAGTTGTAAGTTAATAAAATCGTGGGGGGGCGTAGCCTTAAAATATAACTAACGTAGTCTTAAAATATAACTCGAAACTAGTTTAAATAGTTTTAATTTAAAAACGATATGTCACACTTATAATATAAATTAATTATACGCACTTTACAACTTTAAATAATAATTTTTTAATATAACATTATAGCCGGCAAAATATACGATAGACGGCTCTATGCAATAGCGTATGCAATACTGATCCAGCATACACGACCGCGAGCATTCTATGTTTTGTTATTAATATTATCGATAAGAAATATAAATAGCTGTCGCTAAATGTCTGTACTAGTATGCAATCGCCAACGTGCATACTGCGTACATAATGAACATGTTACATGATAGGTACTAACCTATATATATAAATATGACGGACAATAGCGCGACGCGGCCGTAGTGTTGCGGATTAATCAATCCTAATGTACTTAGAAGAAAATATAAAAAATATAATAATATTATAAAATATTAAATTAATACAATCAAACATGTTTTTATAAAAATATTACATAATTAATACAAAAAAAAATTATTATTTCAATTTGGGAAGTGTATGCTGTGCATACACAGCATATGCACACGCTACGCCACTGCTTTTATTTACAAATAACTTCGTGTATGATGCACTGAAAACATACGCTCGTATAATATACTCTGTATGTATGTATATTATAAACAAATACTATTAAATTATATGAAAAATAATTATATAAATATTTTAAATACTATTAAGTTTATTTAAAATTATAAAATATGTGTATAGAATATGAAAAAAATGTAATATGAAGGTGTCTGTTTATTGAAATTATTCTCATGAACAGATATTATGTAGTCTGATCAAAAGCAACATGCCTAATATTATACAGCTATGTCATAAAATAATGAATATTATTATTCGTAACTCGTTAACTTAGTTTAACTTGGCATTTAATTTTCACTTGTCACCAATGATTAAATTACTAGATATAGTTGATAAATAATATTAAGATCGTAATAATTTACGATAGTTGCGGACACGTGAGTAAAACAGGAACATAAATATGTCAACTTATTTTGATTACATGTAGTATTCCGTTTGGCGTTCTTCTGAATTATTCAAAGGTTGTTTATATGTTATTTACCTTTCACCACCTTGGAAGTACGAGTGTATTGGTTTGGGTAACGTTGGAACAGATCTAGTCGATCTCCGTCCGTCCATAAGTTGAGACACATAGTCGGTGAGTAACGATCCCATCTGCCTGCCCATGCTCCTGGCCAATATCGGCGGGAAAGCACCAAATGGATTCTGATTATCGGTCAGTCCCAAGTTATCGAAGTCGACTATATAAGGAAATTTAAACACAAAATAAGTGAATTCAAGTATTTTAAAAATACATAAATCAGGTTTTCAAATGTTCATTCCTAAGGAATTCGAATATTTATAATTTATTTATTTTTTTTTTATTTTTTTTTTTTTTTATTTTTTTTTTGTAAGGAGAATCCACGGCAACATAGGCCATTTTATTGAGCGTAACACGTTTCCACCAAAAGTAGACCTTTCCCTTTTCCACCAATATCCGTTACCACCAAATGAGATCTACCTATAATTAAACCACGGTTAATTTACCAAAATAATTTGTATACTACGCTTATATTACAATCTTTCATGGAGTAATAAGTTTATTTAAAATACTAATGCTGAATTGAAAAAATGATATTATATTAGTGTATTTAGTTATGTTTATATTGTATCTACTTATATATATAATTGGATAAAACGGATATTGGTGGAAAAGGGAAAGATATACTTTTGGTGGAAACGGGCATCGCCCATTTAATTATATGATAGGACACGACAAGGTAGGCAATAAATAATAAAAATTTAAATTTTTATGGATCGTAAATTTCCTCATTCTAAATATATTATATTATATATTATTACAATAATTGTTTAAATTTAAGAATTTTTACTAAATTTTAAAAGTTTAAAAACGTCTAAAATTGCAGCTGATTGTATCAACCTACCTATGCAATTGTAGATATTTATTACATTTAAGTATAGTAATTACGTAATGGTAGTTATATACGACGATCACATGATAAAAGTACAAAATAAAATATTGACCTACAAAATATGGTATATGATGTGGACTAAAGTGTGCCTTAAAATATTTTATAAGTCTTCTAATGTCAATACCTACCTATTTACCGCAGTAGCTATATGTTATAGTCTTACTGGGCCGCTGAATCATGCACCTAAAAAGTTTAGTAAATTTACGCTGAAGTCATTATTGCACCCGTTTAGTTAATAACTGCCATTACTTTTGTAGACGATGATAAATCGAGATCGTAAAAGAGTATAAAACCAATTTTTTTATGTAAACGCGCACTAAACTGGTTCCAGATTCTCATCATTTCTCTAAAACCGTAAAAATCGTTAACTCGATTCGGCTTAGTAATAATTGGTAAGAGACATACTGTGTGAATATCGGATACTCATCATCAGTTTTTTGTCTCTTCTGAAAAGTAATAAAATGTGGACATGTGCCCTTCTTGCATTTAGTGATTCATGTATTATTTATTTATTTCTATGCGTTCGACTTTATTATAAAATAAACGAAATTCACAGTAGATGTGTGTACTCGGTGTACTCGTCTGTAGACAGTTTTCTAGTACACTTATTATGATATTGTACATATTCATATCAATAGGCATAGATAATATTAGGTTATGCTCATCGATTACACCACGAATTATGTGTTTTTATAGCATTGGTAGAGTAATTACAGCTAACAACTAAATATAGTATATAGGTATCTGGTATATGCCTACTCGATAAGATAAAAGTAATGGATTTAATTTTTTTTTATTCTGCCGACCAAACGGCTTATTTATTAGAATATTAGAATATTGGTTATGTAATTGTGAATAACAATAAATCGCGGTGGTCTTTGCAAAGATATGGGGCCGTATAGGAATGATAAAGAAATTTCAGAAAACAAATGAACGATGAAATAGAAGAATAAAATAACTGCTGATATAGGAAAAATGAAAAAAAAGATGAAGAAAGATAAATAATATATGGATGGAAAAAAATCGTCGATTCGTGAATAACAGGCTGATGCTATTGTGAATAGTAATCCGTCTAGCGGGAATTGGTATAAAAGGTAGCATCAAAAAATTAATAATAATTTAAAATATTATTCTGATCCCACGTCAAATTGTTCTTAAAGGTGGACTTGAGAGCAGGCAATACGAAAATTAAGCTCACCTCTAATAGGGTTTTCAATTCAACGATTTAATTTTGAATAATAAATAAGGTGATACTGTCGTAGGATTAGAGTATCAGACATTTTAACAGAAGTCTAGAGAGCGAATAATTAATATGCAAATAAATAATATATATCAATGTATAAAAATCGTCACACTGACTCGTGAATGGCAAGCTGATGCTCATGTTGGACAGAAACCCATCTGGCGGGTATCTGACGAATGGCAAGGACAACGATGGCGTAATCGTAAGCCTGGTACCGGGTGGCAGGGCCAGGCGGCCATCCGTGGTGATCCACAGCAAGCGTTTCTGCCGCGAGTGTGGCGTGTTCTTCTCTTCATGAACACCATTATTGTCGTCTGCGCCGGTAACATTGTTCTCGAACCACAACCACAGTAACAACGCGGTCCACAGAGACGATCTCCCGAAGTATATCATTCCTAAAATGAAAAAAAAATATGTAGTTATACTGTAGGTGAAAATAATATATTTTAGAAGAAGAAATAAAACATGTTTCCGGTTCCTAATATAAGTATAGTTACACAGACAATTCATAATACACCATTCCATCAATAATATCATTTCAACTACATTTTTGATTTGTATAAGGTATTTTGTTCTAAATAATAAATAAATAATACACAAATTAAAAAATACTGACATCTTCGCTTACAAACGTTTTAATAATGACAGGTAAAACAGATAATATTTATTTTAGTTTCAATATTGTGGTAATATGGATAGGTAAGTATTCAAATCGCGTTAAAATATATATATATATATAAAAACATTCGAAGTGTATGATTTAAAATGTTATTTTTAATTCTTTGTGGTACAATTTGTAAGATATTTTATAATTTTATTTCATAACGTTATTATTTTTAAATTAAGGTTTTTTCGTTATAAAAACTATAATTATTAATATGTATAGCGTTAATATTCGTGAGGACAATATACCGATAAACGATGGAATTTAGTTCAGTTAAGTTAAGCCTACACGTGCATTTTTTTCAACTTGCAATAAAATAATATTTAGCAAATAAGCAATGCCCGACGAGACAGTACCTATATAAATTATAAATACATTTTATAAACAGTGTCATTATGCCATCGTACAGACGTTATACATATAGATATTCCATCCACTTCCTTTGTACTGTCGCCTCCTAGTTAATTAATATAATATTCAGCCTCAGGCAAACATTGCAGTATAAGCACCTTGATCCTTTAGGCATTGGCCATTGTTTCTGTTTACCTGTATGCCGTATGACAATATTTGTTTTTTGTTTTATTATTATTATTGATTAATGTTTGTTAGCATTACTGTTGCACTGTCCGAAAGCTGCCCGTCTTCGCCAGGAACATAACAATTTTAAAAATTGTCTCGCTGTTCGCGCAATCGCCAAATACCATTTGAACGTACGCCGTCTATCGCTAATTAATTTGTGCGGGACTTCAAGATATCTATCGCAGGTACTGGGACGAGAAGACATTTCGATTTAGACGTTCTCTTGTCGTGCGTCTGTATACGTGCCACCGCAACTCACGTCCCAGAAATTAATCGCGTTTGTTGTTCATCGTTTTTCGCTGATCTCCGTAGGCCGTTCACCGGGCGTTACTGTTCCGTCGCCTACCGCATACCGGAAATCGATTCGTCTGCCGTTACCTTTGTGTTACGTGTAGGAACTGCGTAGACGTGTTGTAGTCCGGCTACGTTCTCGCACTCTTTACATCGTAATCTAATATTCTTATCTGTTGTGACGTTTTATCGTTATCAGCGTTATTCATACTACGCTATCATCCCGTCGCCGGTTGTATTGTCAGTTCTTACGTTACGATTTATTGTCGTGCACACGTCACGTAGATAGAAAAAAGGACATCGATTACAACTCACTAGATCATATTTGATTATTGTTGACCACCGGCTCGCTATTACATATATATATTTACATCAAAATCATGACATTTTGTAGTTTATCAAAGCTTACCTGCACGATATCATACATGAGAGTTCCGACACAGTAAGATGCTATACGTATATTATAGGTGCCTATATATATCACCATATCGGACTTTAGTTTCATCTTTCGTCGAGTTCGTAGCAAAAAACCTATACACACAGCTTTAATTTATTTTGTGAAAATAACAAGCCTTGCGCAAGACCTATAGACTAATGTCTAACACCAAGACAAAGTTTACATGACCAAGATTTTGAAAGTCTTGGTCTTGTTTTGATTATCATTGGCTACGCTACCTGCATGTCTCTTACCATCGTAAGGTCCGTGTGGGTTCAGTCCCGATTCAGTCGGGTTAGGTAAGGAATCCAGTTAGGTCTTAGGAAGAGTTACAACAGAGATCGTATACTTCGGTACCAGGACGTTTACTCTAGAGCTCTGTATGGCCTGGTCTTGACCGCTGTAGAAAGAATAGCACAGCTAAACATTTTGTTGGAGGGGTTAAGAATAACTTGAAGTTGTACTCATACGGTAAACATAATTTTCATAGTAGGTACATTGATTTACGTGTTGTTTTAATTAAATACTGTATAGTCATCGATTTTAAATATTATAGGAAATGTATATGGTTTGTAATTATTATTTGAATGTAATAGGAACTGTGGTTTTTGTATGTGTGTGTGGTATTTTTTGTACATACTGTATTGTTATCAGATGTAGATCTATTCTCATTATACACTAAATAAACGATATATTTACTTAAATTTTATATTTTTACGATTTTACAAGTCGTTATTAGTTGAAATACATTTAGACACATTATATTTTATATAATCTACAATTCGAAAAATAGAAACAATATTAAATTGCGTACCGTCTTCACGGCTACACTAACTGTTCAGTAGGACAATGGTCTATATTATCACAGCTAAAAGATAACTGGTAAAAACTTACTACATCTGATCTCATTTTTAATCACCTAAATCTTCGCATTTTTAGTTCTTAGTATAAATAATACAGAATAAATCAAAAATGTTGATATTGTTAATAATTATTATTTTTGTAAATTATACAATACTAAGGCCGCGGATTTTAATGCTCTAAATATAATGTTTTAATGCGCTGAAAATTCTGTATAATTCACTAAAAGATACGCAGTATTTATTTTTTTTTTATAATTTCGTCATTCGTTCTAATACAAATTTGATGTACCTAGACGATAATATACATTTCAAAGAATAGTAAAACATGTTTAAACAGTTTTACAGGCATAACTAATCGTTTTAAACATAGAAAAACAATTACTTCCATTCGTTATTATTTTTTTTTGTATTGGTTTAGATCATATTATATTTATTTACCTGCCATATTGATATAATTTGTTCAATTTATACAAAAATCATGACGTAAAAAACATGTAAAATACATAAAATTAAATTTCAGATTTAAATACATTTAATATACTATCATAAAACTTATATCCTATCCCAGAATCAATTTCTAATAATTATATAGTAATTACGCCAACGGTGTCACGACGTACGTCATTTAGGTATGCCAATGTCAAGCCGATGACTGTATGTGGATATTTTTTTTATTGTATTGCTATCACTAATCTGGAGCGTCATTTTACCTATTAGTTTAGTTATTATTATTATCTACTGGGCATCCACTTAGTTTCTAATATGGTATTATTGTATTAATTGTTGTGCAATATTTACACTAAGATAGGTAGAAGAAGTTTATACATAAAAACGATTCAGGTTAAACTATTTGTTAGTATTTATACAGTGCCATCACCCATTCGTTACCCAGCTGTTAATAATAATTCCAGTAAGTTAAATAATAATTTTTATTACTGAATTATAAAAAAAAGAATACGACGTCAACAGCTACACCAAACAGTAATTTTATTATTGTAACAAACGCGTGGCTCGAAAAGCATCGACTAAATTTTTTATAATTTTTAAACGTTGTTCAAAGTGGCCGCGTCAGTAAATGTTTAAAATAAAATTATAAAATTCATGTAAAACACGACAACAGGACATTTCAATTTAGTACACGCAATAAACAACAGCTTACGCCATGTCCGACGTGATACGACGATTGCGGCGAAAAACAGAACAGCCTCAGATCGGCCACACCGCACTGCCGGGGAACAGCATGGGTCACTGGTCAGAAAAGAATTCGTTCGCGCGCGCCGGATTCGCGTGGGACACGGTGGTTACGCGACGCATAGTTGGTACCTACTGATGTTGGCATAATCAGTCGTGGGCCACTGGTCATAATATCTCACCACTACAAAATAATTATCGCCGACCGTTCCGGTGGCAGACGAACGTATCAAAAAAGGTGATGACGCGGCCTCGAGAGCGACGAGAGTGATCCGCCGAGTGATGGTCAGTCGGTGTTTTATGCGACAACAGCAGCGGCGGCGGTGATGATGACAAAAATAACAAAACGTGGATCGATGAAGTGGTACCGCGGAACTGATACTCGTGCTACTGATACTCTCTATATTATGGTTTTAGCTCTGCATATTGTCGGCGGGCAGTGAATAAAGCGGGTGATGAGCGTCTTACCACCGAACGCCGAACTACGTAACCCGTCACGCGTTATTTTCTCTGAATAACTTCGCCTAAGGGCGCGGGGCTGCGGCCATTGTTATTTGCCTCGGAAAAAAAGGTAAGAACCGCTTAACCTCTTGTCCGACCGGATGGCGTTTTGCGCAGTTCGAGTGTTGCTTTCGGATCAACCGTTCGATCAGATCATCGAACGCATTGCTCACTTTTACACATCACTCGCGGTACTGCGTCTTCTATAAATCGCGCCGTTTGGCGTGTCTACGGCAGTCGATTGTCATTTCACAGTAGTCTCACCGTGCACACCTCACAATACATATTGTGCTTGCATAATCTTAACTTTGATTTTTAAAATTCAAACACATTAAGTATTTATATATATAATTAATATGTAGGTATCAAGGATTTATTTATAAGGTATAGCTGTATTACTATAAAGCGTCCAGGGACTTCCCGTGGTTAAATTAAACCAAGACAGGCAATCCATCTACAGAACTACGCCGGATAACTAGAGCTGTATTATGTATATATTGCAAGACCATCATCCGAGACGGTCTATACCGAGTGTCTTATAACGGCGCGAGCGGCTTCGAGGACAAAGAACGAATTTTAAGCATACGCATATACGTATTTGTTAACATTTATTCAATCATTATTAATACTTTTATTGTAAATGTAACCTCGAGTGCTGCCTGAAAAGGTTGAAAGCAACTTTAGACTATACGCAATATAATATATTGATGTTTAAACAAAGGCACTTTACATAAAGAATTTTTTGATGAACCATAAAAATAACATTTTAATTTAAAAATATAGTAGAAACTACACTAAGCACCTTTATTTATTTAAATTTGTTGATGTTAAAAATTTTTATCATATCAATAAATTCGATGACCTTGTATGTCAGAAACACTTTAATATAAAAAAAAATTTTAATTTGATAGAAATATTATTTACATCGTATATAATATAAATTACATAATAATTATCTACCTTATAAAACATATCTTTTGTGCATCGTCATCGGGAATTAAATATTTAAAACCACTAATAAGGTATGAAATTCTGACCTTTTAATAATAATTTTACGAGATATATCAAAAACACAAAGTTAATAAAAAAATATGTTTTTAAATATTTCAAGAAGAGTGGAAATTTTATGTAAAATATTTCATACTCATAACCCTTATTATGTACATTTGTATATGACTGGCACAGTTAATCGTGAAATAATTAATTTCGAGATTCAGCCGTTATAAATAATTGACAAAGATAGATTGGATTGGAAGCGAGCCCGAGAAAGCTAATAATTTGGGAGAATGAAAGCAGGGAACGTCAATGATACTCCCGAAATAAATAATTATATTAAAATTGAATATATAATATTATGACTGGCACATGAAATCCCTTCAACACGTATACGCATCGATGTGAAAGCGAAAAACACAAATCCTCATGTTTTAGAATAATTCAAAATTTTAATCTATAATCAACCCCGCTCACATGTACACCCGTGAGTATATTTCAATATACTATATTACCTACCATCATCGAAGAGGTTTTCATTATATATTACGTCTGGATGTCTGGTTAGGGTTATTCAAAACGATTCATCCGGAGCTTCAAATACTAATATATTTTTAGGTTTTATAGCTTTAGAATAATATTATAAATAATATGAGACATTAAATAAAATAATGATATTTCAAATTTTTTTAATGTTACCTATGAAATAATGGTATTGTTACATGTTCTACGTTACTTCCTTTGCGGGTCACGTGCGAATAACGACACATCTAGTTGGAACTCGAATTCGTTTTCCTTCGCGCATATCTGTAGTACATAATATTGCTTCCTCTAATTTTTTTTTGCTGATCTGCAGTGGTCAATCATGATGCAGGTGTGTGCACAGTTTATTTGATAAATATCCATATAAAGTAGTTACTTGGCGCAAGATCTTATGACCTAGGAAGCCAGGTGCAAGACATAACCGGATGATTCATTTTGAATAATTCTGGGTACATTGTGTGAGTTTCGAATAAGTGTATGGTATGGTATAATTTTTTTTCTAATTCACTAAACGACTGTAATCTGCACTGCGAGCTGTGTATGGTTTCGAATATCATGACAATGTTGAAATTTTAAAAATTTAGCTTCGATTTAGAATTAGATGAGTTAATATTATATATTTTTAGTTGTGTAGCAAATTATTATGTTTTTACACACTAATTCATATTCTATTTTATAGATGATGTACCAATTATATCGGTTAGGTATCGGTATAAATAGCTAATTGTTCTGTTACAAGTATCGCGATTCAGTATAAAATATAATAGTAGTGTTTTGATTTGACTGCTTCAGTGTCTTAGTTTGATTGATGTTTCCGTTTGCAATTCATCTGAAACTTTTGGCAGTATATACTTCTCGGAACACTTTAACGTGACGAATCACTGATATTAATGTGATGCTGTGCTCTAACTTATAATAAATATTTTTTAATGGTAAATTTGAAAAACTATATTCAAAATATTTTTATTAAATAATTTACTTATAAATTTAAATGTTGCGATATTTATTCCTAGAATTATAATTACGCGTGAATGTGTGATTCGCAGTTATTAATTAAAATAAATTACGTTTCATATATATAATACTATATTTGAAAAGAATATTGTATTCCGTTTTAGTATAATTACCTTTGTACAATTCATGGTTTTGTAAATAATTATCACATATATTTTAGAGACTAAAACGTGTACTTATTTAAAAATTTAATGACCATCTGAATCAGTAGGTTATATGTAAAATACTAATGACATATGATTAGAAATTATTTTGTACATTCATTAAATCATATTGAGAGTTATATCTTATAATAACATAATTATTGTTAAAAGTATATAATATGTTGTAAGTCTGCATTTGCATGTTTTTACACGTCACTCGTCGTTAACTGGTTTTGAATTATTTCTAGTGATTTTCAAGATATGTATTTTATATTCATAATAAATAAGTTATGTATTTTAAATGTAATATATTTTCATGATAAACACGCTTTCCAGAATAAATTATAGCTGTATTACCGTTACAGCAGCTATATATTATACTATTATACCTATCTCCGAAATATTCAAAAATCAAAATGGAGTAACATAACGTTGACATTTTTATAGATACAATATCTAGTTTATTATCCAGATCAGATTTTGTATATTATTTTCTCTAGTGACTTAATAACCTGGATTTGAAAAAAAAATCACTTTATAGGCGTAGGCTCTATATTATATTACACGATACAGTATAATATAAGTACGAGTATTTTTTTTATACCATACTAAACTCAAAACTGGAAAAACATAAATCGTTTACTATTCTAATTTTTGTGTGTGATGTTTTTTTTTTTTTTTTAGTTCTGCCCTCGGAGAGAAAGTTAATAAATTAAAAATCTTGATCTACTCGAGTTGAAAAATAAAACTACATTCTTTTGAAGATTTCATCGTGGAAATTAAACATTTTGTATATGAAGCTGTGATGACGATATATAAATCTCCGTCGGCGACCGACGGCCACGGTGCGGCGGTATAGTCATCTTGCAACGGGTCAAAAATTAAAACGTTAAATGTTAATTACGGACCTGAGCTTAGGGTGTATCTACGACGTATATGGGTGAGACACGCGTTTGTGATGTAAATCAAAATGTTTTTTTTTTTAAATAATATGTTATGCCTAACACATTTTGGGAACAATATAATAAGCATATAAGTACCTGTACCTCTATACAGAGATCACGTTTGGCCGTTCGGGAGTTGACGCGGTCACCATTTAGATAGAGGCTATCTGTGTACGGTAACCGTGGTTACACACATACGTGACTATTTAATTGTATATAATTATACTTATACCCACACGTGCAGTGTAAACCATTACACATACGGTTTTGGGTACTAGCATATTAGAATAGGCCCGACCTCCAAAGATATTTCGTACCCCGTTCGTAATGTATACACGAATAATCGTGCGCACATCCTCCCCAGTTTAATGCGAGTATTTCGGTATATAAAGCAACACGAGCTGCAGTGGGGTAGGTATATAGTCATTTGAAATAATATATTGAACGCAATGTGGCAATAATTATTATTCTTAGCAGCAATACAGAGGAATAAAGAATAAAATAACAATTAATTAATATCCAAACATAATATTATGTGACGATGATCCGTATGCCATTGGATAGTTACATAATATTATATTTGAGCATTCGGTATACCTGGTAATTGGTATACGATTTGCTAATATTGCACGGAGTATCGTAACAGTCGTTTTGATAAAATCGAAATCGTTTGTACCGATAAAAGTCGTCTCGTATTATAGTTAGATATATACATAATTATTCCGTACACGAAAAACTCATAATGTTATTATTATCTCTGCCAATTATCGGGGTTATAATATAATATAGGATATGTGAATGTGGGTGCGACATTACAGAGGAATGTTATGGAAAGGTTAGATAATGATATAATATAATTATTATTATTTTTCGAGTAGAATTTGCTTTTAAAAAATATTATATATCTTTTCGAAGATAACGTAATGTTATAGATCCATATTATTAGATATCATATCACCTAAAGTATTTGAATTCTAAGGGACGACGGTTTAGAGGGATAGAGTCCACGTTCTTTTGAAAAATAATTATTTATACATATATATTCCTCCTAATCAATAAGATATTTAAATATTAAGGTAAGTACGATTTTTTTACACTTTTAAATCTGTTTTCTAATTTTTTTCACTCAATTCAATCACTGATTACCTATATATTACGCGTATAAAGATTAGCTTCAAAGAGTTTCAAAAAGCATCTTAAATCAAATCCAGGAGAAAACAACCCTAAACTGAATAATATATATATATCTATACTTTTATATACTTTTAAGTGACTCGCCGAGCAATGAGATTACCTATAGTCGACCTCTCTGACGCGACGACATACACGCCAGGCTGTAATCTGTACGCATCACGACGGGAAACAGTTGTATATACGTCCGGTACACGTAGCATGGGTATATACGGAACGAATTTCTGCGAAGGAAAAAGGTTAAGTTTTTTTTTTTTTAATTCTCATCGTCGTCGGATGTTTTTTTTCCAAACGTTTCGTGCAATGTGCCTACACGTTTGTGTAAAACCAAGTTATATGATTTTATACTCGGGTAAATAAATCGTGTCTGAATCGATTTTAAAACACTGCGTTACGTGATGCGTCGCTCATTCCTGAGGGACACGATGATCACTTTCGTGCCACCGATTGGATATTATACGTCTAATAATAATAATATTGTTTATAGATCCCTTCGTCTGACTTCGACAACATTTCGGCCCGACGCCGAAATTAGCAGACTCACATTAAAGCGGCTAGTGCGCAGACGCGGATAGCCCTATTAGTCCTGTAGTATAGGTATATAGGGTATATAGTATAAGTATATATTATAGGATATCGGAGCGAACGACTATTTTTCTAATGCTTTCGGACGTTCATGTCTTTTCCAGTCAGTGCGCAATTGAGCTCTTCGATTACTAAAAACCGTACCTCGGAAATATTATGATTATGACTTTTTTTTTTTTTATTATTGGTTAAGCATCAACTATAGGTTATTAGCTTACATGTGTTCATTTCTACATTAAATGATTATATGCTATTGTACAATTCTATTTTTTTAAAGTATAAAATTATGCTATGAAAGTTTGAAAATGGACCAATTGCTTCGTACAGGTTGTCTGGGATGTTGAAATCTTTTCTAGCTTCGTTGAAGTTGGGGCAGTGGATGATGATATGTTGATTATGACTTTATATTATATCTATTGCATTATATATGCGCGTTAATCTCGTATCATACCTTTTATCGATGCCATATTATTACACACATTATGTATGTATTTAATATTTTAACACTTAAATCACATTATTTTTTCAATAGTATAACGATAATGATAATAACATCGTCAAAATCCGTGACAAACCGGTCGTGTAACCATTGTAAGCGCGTGCGGTAGGTACAAAAGACTATTCACTTTCCGCACGCGTATACCTACACGACGATTGCTACATTGTCCGACCGAATGTGTCGACGATAAAAAGAGCAAAAAATAAAATCAAACTTCCCGTAGGCATTAATCGTACGTCACAATAATAATAATAACAATGATTTGAGCATGAACATATTGAACATCGCTGGGCGAGGACGGACTCGGCCACATTATTGTTATTAGGTTATATATAGTATCGTGTAAGTATTATAGAGCCGGCGGCAGAAAATAATATTATTACCATTACAGAGTGATTCATGCACCAGTATCAATCTAATTTTTCAATTTAATAACAAATTCCTTATTGTTTATCAATCATTTTGGAATTTTTAAATATGTAACTATTTACTATGTTTAACTATATTCTCTATCTCAAATTAGAAACTCCTCTTTTTTATACTGTATATTGTTCAGTGGATATAATTTTTGTTTTATTTATTTATCATTATTATTATTTTTTTATTAGCTTTTTATTATAAATCTAGCTCAACAATTACAATAATTTTTGTTTCAAATGTTGACGCATCTAATTTATGATTTAAATTAGTAATTTTTCAGCTAAATGTTTATACTAAGGATAAAAGTCCTTGAAAAATATTTTATTAAAACAATGTTTTTTGTAGTTGGACAATTTTTATAAATTATACATTTTGACAGATGAATATGATTTACTAAAAATTTCGATACGCATAAGTATAAAAATAAACTATAGCTCTCATAATAGGTATATCCTAAATCTATTATAATGGACCTAAATAAAGAACACAAAGTTAAATAACTTGTTCGAGTTTTGATTGTGATACTAGACATTTTCTGAAAAATTATCTGCTAAAGAGTTAATAGTAAAATAGAGAGTTGTCATTTGAAAAACAGAAGTTAGTATCTTCACCGGGCACTTCTTAATAATAGCTAGTAGTACACAAAATCCCAAAAAATTGAAAATATTACGGTCTTTAAATCAGATTTTGTATATTTATACATTATTGAAAAAGAAAATGGGGGTTGGCATGCTTGGTTAATCACCTTGTATATTATGTATTTTATTGAAGGTGGTGTACCTGCGGTGTACCAGCCACGTGCTCGTTGAAAGAGGTCTCCTGGTATTATATATAGGTGTGCGGCGAAGGTCTCCTGGACCACCGAACTGGAGACCATTGCGACGTGATCGGTTCCAGTGAGTGTAATATTATTATTATTATATTATTAACACTATCATCATCGTCTTCGTGGTCGTCGTCGTCATCATTATTATTATTATTATCATCATCATTATCGTAGTTATACTCGGCCCGTGTGTATGGCGAGCGTGTGCACGCCGAAATGTCGAAGCAAAAATAACCATTGTGGATGACACGCGGAACGGAATGCATTATTTTTTTTTTTTATTATTTATTTCCACCCACCCATCGTCGAACCTATACACTGTGATATTATTATTATAAATCGTGTCAAGTCTTGACTGCGACGACGACGACGCTCGTTGTTATTATTATCATTGGGTAGGTATTATAAACCTACGCTGAGACGATGTGACGGAAGACTACCACTATAGTAGTATGAAACGATGATAACAACAGTAAGTTGTAATTTGTACCTACTGTAGCGCGTGTGTATATATAGAACGATAATATTATGATCGAGCCAACGACTATAATATATTTTAATCTGTTATATATATTATTATTGTGTAGCTATACGCATGGTATTAGTATTGTTATACTTAAGGCTCAAAGTGGCACGACATGGCAAAACATGATAACTTCATCTGCAGCAACGATCTCTATATTTTCTGTATTCCGTGCTTGTAAACACTAAACAGATTTTGCAACTGATAGCGGAAGAGGACCCTATTGTTTTCTTCATTGTTAGTTACTTCTAATCTCTAAATTAAAACCACATATTATTATAAAGTTCACATGTAAATTTATCATTTTAGGAATAATTTTTTTTAATCCATACTCAAGCACCTATCAAGGCTATTATTACTCAAGAGCTTAAACAGCGTAAAAAAGTATGTTTTTGAAGTAAAACAATACAATCAATAACAATCTTTACCTTATATTAGAGTACCTACTCGTATAAGTCATTTATAATAAAAACATTATTCATATTTATATATACGTCTAGGACGTATACAAATTAATTTTATTAGCTTTTACATAGGTAATAATATTATATAAAATAAAATAAAACAAAAAAATGTTTTATAATATAATATTTTAATAAACAAAATAAAAATACATTAATTTGCTACGCTCAGAATCTAATACGTATCTACTCAAAAGATAATATGGAATAGTGAGATGATCAAAAGAGCTTAACAATATAACTGTACAATATTTAGAACATTTCGAAAATAAATAATTCTTCACAGATGAAAGTATATTTGATTAACTTAAACGCTTGATTATAGCGTAATAGTACCTTTTGACTAGAAATAGTAAGACATAGTAGGACTGAACCCAAATTTCTTTAACCTCTTGCATTGAACTCGTAAGTTATTGTATACTGCAGTGGTTAATAGGTATATTTACAGTATAATATATGGTCGTATATATGATGGTTATATTTGTTATAATGTTATACATTTAACTAATTCGTCGTGTATTAATGTACTCTGCAGTGGTGCATTTTAGGATGGAAGGAGAGGAGGTTGTAGTAATGGTTTCCCACTTCAAACAATTTTTGCAAATACGCCATCATATTACTGTATGACTGCCACGACACAACCACCGTTATAATAATATTATGTTTTTATATTTTATTCGTTTCGTTCGCCAAACTATGATCGCAGGTGCCAATATATATAGCGTATTTACGTATATTACACGAGACAAGGAGAAAAATCGTCGGGTAAAAAATAAATTGTATAATAAAATAGGTAAATCCGTCGGAGATGTCGGAATTCCGACAGCTGACGGTGCCGCGGGGCGTGGGATTGTCCAACATCCGTCGTGTCAATGTCGTCTCGCCTCGGAGCTTATTCTAAAATCTAAAGTGCGAAAAATTAAAGCACCCAATGAAAACGTTTACCGGCAGAATCAAGGCATTGAAAATATTAACATAATAATTCACTGATATTGATATTACATTATAGGTAACTAATATAATATTCTATCTATTTGAAACGTCGGGAGGCAGGATATATCACTCGATTTTTGGTAAAAAATGGACACGCATACTGTCAATATTATAAATTATAGTACAGAACATTAAACCTAATGATAATTAAATAATTAAATTTTTATTATGTACTTGCAGATGCTAGTTGAAAGCGAAAATCAAATTATATATATTATCGAAACTATGATAATAATGTATCATTATATAACGAGTACTTATATAGTTATATGTAACGTTTTGAATTTACTCGTAATATGGTTGTGGTTATGAAATAGTTTAATAGATATAATCGATTCGGAAGCCATTATTGGTCACAAGTAAATCATAGTTGTTTAGTTCTCGAATACAGAAACTCAGAAAATGAAAAATAATTTAAAATATAATATAATTATTTTATCGTCATTATGAATTTAATGTATACGCACTCTAACTTAGAAAACTTGCGTGTTTTTTGTTTCGTCCGTAAAAATTTCATTCACACAAAATGTGAACTATTTACTATTATTCTCTCTATTACACTCTCTACACCACTCTCTATTACAGTCTATATAATCAATATTTAAATACGTAGGTATTATGTAACAACTAAATTACATATTATATTCTCTATACTATCTCAAAATCCAATTTTTATATTCTGTAAACGAATATCAAATTAAAAATGTTTGGTGTCATTTAAACAATTTAAAAATGAATCGTCGCGTACCACCTTCGGGTAGGTGTGAAACGTTGAAAATTATTCTTTATTCTAAAGGAAAATCTGATGTTAACTGCCACATTACTGTATTACATGTTTCATATTATAAAAAACTTAAAAACGATAAAAAAAAGAAGAGAAAATATAAATATAAGTTTTTACAAAAATGCTGTTTTATAATGATTTTTTCGAAAAAAAAGTTCTGTAAACGTTTTAGTGTTTTTGAGAAAACTAGTAGGTATGTATTATAGCATACCTATTAAATAATCACCTATTAGGCATTTGCTTGGCTGCTGCACGATCGGTTAATTTTATAGTTATATCAATGTTTGGCTGCAGTAGAAGTGTAGGTACACGATTTAATTTCCATACATTTAGCCTATGGACGATGACCGCGTGCTGCTTTATTTACCCATGTACGTACTTATAAGTTCGGCGAACGAGGAAAAATAATATTATATGTTGAATAAATAATTAGACGTGTTTCGAGGACTGCGGTGAGGCACGTCGCGCGTCTGGCTAGTCTCCACTTGTGCCAGCGCGCGCACACACACAACCACATAAATAATAATATAAACTATTGTACCGTTATGTGTTATATTCGCGCGCGGAAATTAATCGACCATTTTGTCCGTACAGAAGAATTATATCGACCCTTGTACGGCGGCGTTAGAGTGTACATGATGAGATTCTGTACGCCGCCGCCGCAGTCTCCAGTCCATATATCTGTATGCGTACGCGAGCACAATACACCGGGTAATTGGTAATCAACGAGTTTTCGCGCTGACCGATCTTCGAGTGCGGCGGAGGTACCGCTCGTGGTGGGCGACCTGATTCTTTTTATAGTTTTACTTTTTGCGTGTTCGCGAACGGGTTGGCGACTATTATACACGCGACGAGTGTATAATATCATCTTCATCATCATGCATAGGTACGTTCATACGAATGTGTACCCATCATTGGTAATTTTTTTTTTTAAATACCATCATATAGGTCGTCAAAACATAGTAGTATTTGACAGGCGAATGAAGCATATATTATTATTATTATTATATACCAACTCACGGGGCACGACGATTTTAGGAAATAATAATAATATTCAATATCATATTTTTATTATTCTACCGATTTGACAATATAACATAATAATATTACGTTGCAAAAACTTAAATTAACTATACCTAAATTTGTAGGCATACAATAAATTATATATCTTGTAATCTTGTTATATTTTAACTGTTTACTCTTTACTCTGTTTACTGTTTACTGTCTATCTCAGTATAGTATATTATAATGTTTTTGTACTTAATTACCCATATTTGTAAGAGAAGATTCAATCCACATTATATTTCAAAATAAATAAATCTACACGCGTTTTTTTATTATATGATATACCTAGGTAATCGTTTTTCATTATAATATCGTAATAGTTTATGATTGATTTCCAAGTCGAATATTATAAAAACAACAGCATACCTAATAATATGTTGTAAATTGAAAGCACTAATTTTAAATAATTTTTAACTATATGTAAGCCAGCTAAATGCGTGCCGTTATTGATTGTAAAATTATATGAATTATTTGTGTTAATTTTTGAATAGGTTCAACAGTTATCAAAGTTAACGAGTACCTGCAAATATTTTAACCACCAGAATATAGCTACAGGAGCTAGCTAGGAAGTTTAATTATTAAAATGTTTGTGAAAAATAAAAAATGCAAATAATATTGTCTTAAAATCAATAGTGGACTCATTCTAATTTATTGTCGGAGTAGGTACTGAATTGAGATTTATGAATTTTTAATCGTTTGACAAGTTTGTAAGTGTAGTGCGATTTTTCTATAAACGCTAACACAAACGCATTAATTTATTATTTTTTTCCTAGTGCTACCTATTGTAATTTAATAAAGAAAAATGAATCACAATAATTTGTTAATACATATATATAGGTACAAAGAAATTTACTAAGAATAAAAAGATATAAGTAACTCATACCTACATGCTACATATTATTATTAAGTAAAAATAACGTGATACAAAATAATATCTAAATTTATGATTAATATTATAATTTCATTCTCTCCAAAAAGGTACCTACCCTAGTTACAATACGTCGTTTTAAAATGGAAAATTAATGATTAGTTTTAAACACCTATCCATTTCACGTTCCTCATTCGACTGTGTAAATTTAAGACAATTACTATTACCTTAGGTCCGGTTACTATTTATTATTCTTGTTCCAATTGACGTGCGAGTCAAAGACAATTATCATAACCAGAGGTTAGGTTACTATATTATTATTTTTACCTTACTGTCGACAAAATAATATATAATATTCAATTATCCGTGCCGAGATGAAAAAAATAAATATGTTTTTCATGTCGCCGAAACTCTGCAATATACAAAATAATCATTCGGCAGGTAACCTATGCCTACGGCATATTTGATTGTAGATAACTGTTACACCCGCTCGTATAACTTGTACATGGCGCGTGCATACATGGACAATTTTATTTATTTTTCGAAATTAATTTGTTTTCCTCGGCATACGTACCTACTTCACACATACATATAATACATACTTATGCAATTACGTCCTTTGTGGTTTCTTCGTCGGTTGTTATACGCGTATACACACACACTCACACTAGCTAGCTAATACACATACACTATTACACAAACATACCACACACAATCACACGCAAATATCAGACACACTCACACATGGCGAAGCGCATCTAACTTCAGTGCACGTACCTACGGTCGGTATGTACCCTTAATGACGATTGCGGCGCTTCTGCTACGGAGATGGGGACAGTAGACAGTGCCAAATCCGTCCGAGTGATATATCCGGATGTCGTGGACCGGAATTTCGTACGACGGCGTACGCGCGCGCGCCAACCGATTCATCAAATGATATTATTATTTTATTATAACACGAAATTATATGTACCATCGGCCGCCGTGACACGTTGCCCTTATGACACGATTACCGGACCGGTTTTTCGTCTGCATTACCACTTTTACACAAACCCATTACACACTGTCTGCTATAATGTACAATGTACTTGGTATATTATTTTATTATTATATTATATCCGCGTGTTGCACTGTCGACGACTGCGCGGTGGTCAGCGAAAATGAGCTATATACACACATTGTGGCTGCAGTATGTTTTTTATTCGTTTATTATCCACTAAATTTCGCTGGTCAACTGCAACAGTTGACGTGAACTGTGTACTAGGAAATGCGCGTAATCCTCGTAACGCAACGGTGCAGTGTGCACAATCTACGTTGTGTACCTTTGAAAAAAAAAAAAATACGTGAACCGGACTTGCACGGTATCATAATATCGGAATAAAAAAATAAAATGTCCAAGTCACAAATACGGGATTGCCGACCGTCGTCGTCATCGCGGTGTAAAGTAGTACACGCCACATGATTTGTTTCACCGGGTTAATTTTCCACCGTGGGTGACGTAATATTTAAAAATTTTATTGGTATAATATCGTGCTGTTGCGATATTATTATTTCGTAGAACGCGAAAACCGTTTTGAAGTCGAACGGGTTCGAATAAATAATGCACAGTAATCACACCGGTCATAATATATTCACGGCGGGTGTAGTTATGTTGCTTGTATATTATATATTCTATTATTTTTTTTATATTTTTTATCGACGCCTAAAACGAGTAAATATAATATCCCTCGTCGGTTTCGTGTAGTATTATTTTTTAAATGTCAACGCGAGTTGCGGTCTAATGTTTTGAATCAAACGGAATATTATATCCTTCATAGTATTATATGCACAGAATTTATATTGAAGTTTCGCCTGAAAACTGTAAATAAAATGAAAAAAATTACTGTCCCGCGTGTGGTCAAGTATAGGTGATGCTCGGAAATATGCACAGGTGATCGATGATCGAGAATGACCAATCGAAAGAACATTTATATTTTAAACTGTCCATATATTATTATAATTCTTATAAGTGGTTGACTTTAACTATCATTATAATATCTTTGTAAGTTTGAACTCAATACATTCTTATATATTATATAGAAAACGCGTTAATGGGAATATCGTGGTTTTCGAGAACGGAAATCTCCAGCAATAATTGGTATAATATGTTCACTCGTAAAATGAAATGTTGGTTATGTACATGCTCGATGCTCATAAACTTCTACGCCATTTCTTACCAGGTACATAGGTACTATAGCTCTATAGCAGCTAAATTATTAAAGAAAATAATAATAATTGTATTTCAAAACACTTAATTAATAATATATATTTCTATGTCAGTATATCCAATAAGATCAGAATTAATAAAAGCAAGCCGTTTGCACAAAGTTTTGTGAAAAAAAAACAGTTTGAAAACTTAACATACATAGCAATTTTTCATCGAGATATAACAAATACCTACCTAATATAATATATGTACCTAATGTGAAACACGGCTCAAATGCATTTTCTAAATGTGTAGAAGTAAGTATAATATAATATAATATAATTTTATGTAATAATTTCAAATGATAATATATATATGATTAAAAGCAAAATACACTTCTGCAATAATTAAGTTAAAGTAAGTATTGTATATTTGTATCTGAAATCTTAACACCTGTAACGAGTTTCATGCGTATTATTGTTGTGTGTGGTAGTCACGTGGCAGTCGTCCCGGGGGCCCGATTTAGGGGGGGTCGGCGCCCCCGTAGAGATAATTAGTATATTTTTGTTTAATATAGCGTAAAGTGAATATAGGTAATCGTAGGTATTCGCACATAATAATTTATAAGACTTCGGTAGGTTATTTTGAGCTTGATTTATCTAGAAAATTGTAACCGTCAAACTATTGTAAATAATCTATTCACGTGTTGTGTTAATTTTAACAAACATAATAATAAACGAATTTATTTATAATATGATCTGCGAGTATAATATACGTGAAATTGAATGTTATGTAAAATATATTATGTCAAGTGTTTAATTTATAAGTATAAATCTCTAACTATACCTTAATAAAAATAAAAATTTGATAGTCAAAAATATATATAACGATATTAAATCATTATATTATAGACACAGTAACTATATTATATGCGGCTTACAACGATTTACGATTCATGCGTACTGTGTATATACGTATATGCAGTGGACAGCTTCCATGATTGATATTATTACATAATATACATCGACGAAGATTTCGGCGAGAAATGATATCTACAGTTGTATCGTTTACACGTTATGAGGTGATAAAAAAATTAAGTAAGACGTTTTAATATCGAGCGTACAATAATAAATACACAGAACTGGAACAACTATCATAAAATAATAAAAATAATAATAGCCAATCGCATTACTTGAGAAACTGCATAATCGTAAAATATACTATCTGGGATGCACGAGGTATACAAATTACAATCATTTCATCACATGAATTAAATATCTCGACTTGCTTTAAAAAATCATATTTGGAGGAGATTTAAACAAATTAAACTGCAATTAAATAAACTATTCAATTTCGTGAGAAAACCTGAATGGCATATCACGGCGGGACTTGTCATTGGACAACGTTTATTATTACGGTCCATAATACAAAAAAAAAAAATATATATATATATATGTATGTATGTATGTAAGTATGTATGTATGTATACCAGGTATTTATTACATTTTTAATTGATTAGAAAAAAAACCTTAAATTTTAAGTTATAATTACTTTTGATACAACAGAGCTTAAAACCATTTTCGAAAACAAAATAAAAAACTCACATTAAAATGTTTTAGACTGCATCATTTATTTTCTCAAGTTATTGAATACTACCAGTTATTGTAGAGTGGTTTTTAGGATTAGTTTTCAAAAAAAAAAAAAATTAAGAAAATACATAGGCATACATTTAGGCATAATATATTTGTTTGAAATCTGGTTTTGTAACCTAGCATGGTTTTTTGTCGTTTGCGTGTTTGTAAAGACACAGATATTTTCTAATTTGAATTTTGATGGGATCTATTCAAACAAGTTTTATTCAATATAGGAACTTGCTTTTCAAAAAGTTAGCCTCATTTGAAAATAAATTATTCCCCGTACCTATAATATTTAATACTATAGTATGTGTTTTACATTTTTTCGGAAATATTGATTAATAAATATAAATATGATTAGATTTTTAATAAATATTGTCCGGTTTATTCATTAGTTAAGATAACTGAATTTAAATCATTAATTTACCTATAAATTATAATATATCTGTTCAAAAAAATGTGTTTATACTACTTTGTATATTATTAATATAAACGCTTTTAAAGTAATTATATAATATAGGTATTATTACTTAGGTACTACTGCAACGCCAAGAAGAAATACTAATCAAAATTTAAATTTAAATTTCTATTTTTATGGTTTAAAATTTGTATCGCAAAAAAACTATACATAATATAATACAAAGAATAAGTTCACAAATCTAAAATAATCTACTGCAGGGGCCCATAAAATCCATAACATAAATACTTATAATTGTTGACAAATTAGTTAGAGGTATCTATATAATAGTAAATTATATATTTAATTATTATTTATGTTTTATTAATTTTCATGAATCCCATCAAGTTTTGCAAACACTTAATTTTTGTTTGAAAGTTTCTCTGAAATAAAAACCGATAACATCTCAGGAACTGTATTATACTTGCAACTTGCAAGTTTTAGAACGAAAAGAAAAATATATTTTATGACCCAGAGGGTTTTGCAGAAATCACATTCATCATTTGTCTAATCTGATGTATAGAACAACTTTTACAGTGATCGTAATTGAAGTTTTTTTTGAATGTGCCCGGAGATGTCCTTATATCCAGTTCAACGGTGTAAAGAAATATCACGCCGAGATATTATATGGTTTTGTATTGATCTAACGAAATATTGCTCATAGCATTCTGAGTTTCAACTATATTTAAACAAAAGTGTAAAAAATAATTTCTCCAATTGTATAGTATGTTTTATTATTTAAGTTGATATGGTGTTGTATATTTGATCTAATGAAATATCGCTCATAGCGTCTAAAGTCAAAACTATATTTAAACAAAAGTGTAAATAGTTATTTCGCCGATTGTATATCATTTAAATAAATCACTCGAGTTTTTACTTTTCCATCGTTTACTGTTTAAAAAAAAAAAAAATAGAAATCAGCCGTTGGTATTTCATTATAACTATTATTATTTATTCTGGTTAGCTTCATAATATAGTCTTAATTAGCCAGTAGGGGACGTCGAAATGTGTCAATATTTACGTTTATATACATCTATTTCATATAATTTCATAAGTTTTATTTTCCACGAATATAAGTAGTATGGTTTTTAAAATGTAACTTTCTAAAAAATTTGGCGTGTACATTTTAATTAAAAATAAACATAGAGAATATACTACACTTTAACGTAATAATTTGAAATACCAGAACAAATGTTTATATTTTTTTTTACAATCAATATTATGTTACCATACAAAAGTAATATACTATTATTATACACTGTATACATTTAATTAACAATTGTTAGTTAATTATTAAAAAAAGACAAAGCATATACCTTTATTTTTCTTTTAAGACTGTTGTAATTGGAATTAGTTGGGAAATAAGTTACACCGACCACACAAGGATTCTTAAAAAACCAACGCATATTGTACAAAAGATGTTTTTCTAAAAAAAAAGTAGTTATTAAAATTAAATCATAATAATGGTGGTACAATATTAAAAAGTCTGATTTTACACTTTAAACGGATTATCAATTTATGATTTCGTGTTTTGTTTAAAGAGTTTTCATATGCTAAAGACTGTAAAAATAATGAAACACTTTTACAGAAAACTTTTATTGATAAGTATTATAAAACAAACGCCGTAATTATATTTTTATGTAACATAATTTTGTTTTTAATTCGTCGATGTTATTATGAATTATTAAATTAAATTCTTCTGTATAAGTCGTGTAAGATCTATAATATTATTACTTTTACCAAATTAATATAAATAATAAAAATAAAAACCATATTATTATATTGATTATGTAGGAATAACGTGCATTATAATATTTTAATTTTAAATAGTTTTCTTTAAATTTAAATTTAAATATCAAATTATTTAATTTTACTACATACATGTATTGACTAAAAAGCATTTCAAATTTCACTGAAAGAAAATTACATTTGCAAATCTGTATGAACTATTCATATTTTAACCTAGATTATGAATATGTTTAGAAATCAATGATAACCATTTCATTATTAACTATATACCTACCAGTAAACATATTGAACGTTTGGCGCTATATTCAACAGGTATGTATGTATCATATTTATATACAGTATGATTGTTGACTGTTGTACCCGAAACGTGTAGTGAATATGCAATATAAAAACAATTACCAATAACTGTTTGAATTAAAATTCGTTTTAATTTTGTGCGTACATTAATTTTTCCTCAATACTGTTTCTAAGCCAAATTAAATATACCCTAGTAGTTGTGTGGTTAAAAAAAAAACCATTATATTTTATTATAGACACATGCACAATTATTATATTTTATAATATTAATTATTTCAGCCGGTTATGTCTTAAAAGGGGTTTACGTGGGAGTGAAACATTATAATTTATTCGAGAACAGTAAATGCCCAAAAGCGACTACAGTGTGTTACACCGATCACTGGGAAAACGAATTGTTTCAAAAATTGTCCGTTTGAATTTATTACCGCGGCCGTGTGTAAAATGTAAATACCAAATTACGTATACCATATTATAGAACCGGTTCCGGCATGGGGTCAAGTCTCGACCGAGTGCTAACTCGCTTAAGTTATACAACAGGTCGTATCGCGGGCATAATGTTAATATAATCGGTTGGTATAAAACATCATTATGGCGAGCCACAGTAAGGTACCACCGGAAGAATCGTTAATTAATGTGAGCATATCGACGGAGAAACACACATTTTGGGCGACCGCAACTTGACGTAGACATATCTTATAGGTAATAATATGCGTTTGATATAATATACCTATAATATTATTGCCTCATCGGACGCTTTTTTCTTTCCATCGCTTCCGATATCGATTTCTAGTCGTATAGTCCGTGTGATAGTAGACATACAATCGTAGCGTCGGCGTGGTTATTAACTTGTCAAATACTGCTCTTATCGTACCACTTTGGGACACGGCGGCGGAGGAATGCGTGTGGGAAGGAGTTCATAGTCCACGGTGGCGGTGGTGACGGAAGAACCCTACTTTTCACGACCAGCCGACCAAGACCTGATCGCTGACATACGACGCATCTCTGGACATTGCTATTTTATATTTAATTTATTTTGTATAATATATGAAATCGGCCACTCGAGTATAAACTATCATACCGATGTCTCCCCGGCCTGTTGCAGTGGCATGATTTGTCTAATTAGCGGAAGTAAAAAAAAAAAAAAAATGGAGCACATAGGTATAGAGATTTACTTTCTTCACATTAATCCGTTGCATGTAACATACACGACGTATAGTTGGCGGTGGATCTATTCGTGATATCAATTCCGCATACGCAAAAACTATTTCGCTTTTCTTCTAGCATATATATGTACACTGTAAGCACACGCACTGCGTAAAAGCGTCGAAATAATAGTTATCGGGAAAATATAGGTTAGGTTAAATAAATTATTGAAAGATGAACCTCGATCGAAGGATAAAAATAAAAAAATAAAATATTATTTTTAATACTTAGTTGAAATCAAATTGATACTGCCAATGTGTGGTAAAATCTATTTAATTTATTAATGTTAGTAGGTTTAGCTATATTTATTGATGCGATAATAATGATTACTAATTAGTTTATAGATCATTTGTGCAGTTGAAGTTTTTTGGGCGTTATAAAACTTCACGATCTCCGTAATAATTAAATAATATGGCGCACCAGTGGCACGTAGTGCATTTATAAATTACCCGTGAATAACTTTCAGTGTTGAAACGTCTCTAATCGGAGTATCTATCTCATCTTTTATGACGCCCTTCAAAACGGCTGCCGGTATGTTTTTCGCATCAATAATAATCCCGAATAAAAGAGCACATTAATTTCGGATAGCATTAATATAATATACGTATTGGACAACGAAATGACGTCCGAGATAACACAATATAATGTCCGCGGTCCGCGGTCCGCCGCCGCCGCAGCAATAATAATAATTGTTATTTAATATCACGTATAAAAAATAATTATTTTTGCACGAGTGTACGTCGTAAATATTATTATGGTTACCGGGAACCGCGATATTTCTGGATACACCCAATTGATTAAACGTGTTTCGTTAAAAACCGGCGACAACCGTTAAGCAGCAATAAAAAATAAATCAAATAATTCGAAAATTCTAACGACCGGTAAAGCAAAAAAATAAATCAAATCCATTTACTCCTTACCTGTTGTATTGATGGTAGTTATCTGTTACAATACGATTTAGATTTTTTTGCAGCTCTCATCGTTGTTGGACAGTTACCCGTACTCAATAAACAGCCGTTGGTGTGGTATGCTGACGGAAAAATCGAACAATCTGAAAACAACACGATATTATTATATCAGCAATCAGTACAACCGCACCAACAATAATCATATTATGCACTTAAAGTAGTAAATCGATATGAATATAATATGTTTTGGAAAGAAGAGACAAGTTAACAGATAACCCTATACAAATAATAATATAGAGGTACCTACAACAAGTTTTAACCATTCAAACACTTTTTTTTTTTAATGTTATATTTTTCGCGTTTAGAATTATTATTTTAACATTAGACACGAGTTGCACAGTATTTTTTCCCCCTAACTTTAGTAAATACATAATAACTCGTTTCAGAAAATTGATTATATATTGGGCAAATATACCGAATATACCTATACCTATATATAAAAATATATATTTTAACGAGTCAATAGATTCTGTGCAATTATATAAAATGCAAATTATAATATAGACCAACTCAATACCTGAATGAAAATTTCCTAGTGTCACTGCAAGATCAATATTATAATACAATTATCATCAAAAATTCTAAAATATAACGTGTGCCGCGATGAGGGGATTATTACTTTACGGTGAGACTGGTACTGACATACTATATAGCGTCCAAAAATGAAAGTGTGCCGTGCACCCGAGCCGATGCCTGCGAGTTTGTTAAACATTTTTGTGGGATTAATATCTTTACACCCATATTTTATTTATGACGTTTTTTTTTTTTTATTCAATGACTTTGAGTGTATAATATAATGTTAAGCCAACACCAGTTCTTTTTTTTTAATATACATTATATAATAATGTTATGATACAAGTAGATAGAAACCTATAAAACCTAATGGGTTGTGTTTTAGCCACGTGTAGCCAGTTTTAACGTGATGAACGGGATTCATGCTTAGAGCCTAAAAGAGGTGTAACCAATGGTGGGCATTCACTATTGTAGTTAAGAAGTTTGAGTTAAGTTAGTAAAAGTGTATTTATTCTTAACCTTTTAATTCATTTCCTAGTCGAATTAAGACTTTAACTAGTTTAATTTACTGTTGAATTAACTTTTAAATAACTTTTTTCAGTTGATTTAAAAAAAAAACTACAAATTTAAAATAAAATTTTTTTGAAATTTTTGGTTTTAATGGTGTTATACATTAATATTACTGTACACGGTTTTTAAATAGATATAATCTAATACTAAAATAATTGTAAGTATAGATAATAGGTAATAATTCTGTTCCATTTCTTGATAAAATAATAGGCATAACTGTATGAGTATTATAAATTTTAATACTATAGATATGGACACAGAATACTCTTAAATCCTATGATTATCTACGACGTAAATACATACCTATTAAATTTAAACTTAGAGAGTTCAATATATATTATTTTTTGACTATTAAATCCTAACTCAGCGATTTTGTGTGCACTTAACTCAACTCAAGTTAATTATTTGCATTAAATTATCCGTGTGGGTACCCTGCAGGCTGAAGCATAATCGTATCTTAGAATTTTGAACACCACGTGTTGACGACGACATACAGAGTGAATTTCGGGTTCTAATTTTCTTTAAATTAAAGAAACCAATTTTCAAGATAATTTATGATGTGGATAGCCGCGTAAAATAATATTAATATACCTATACTTACGCCTTTACGTTATTATAATCCAGTAGCGAAACGTGTTCGTTGGGAACCTAATAATTATTGTTATACACAGTTGTACTACACACACACAGACATACGCACACTCAAAACTAACGTGTTATTATTGTTTCACGGAATTATTATAATAATGTTCGCGTATAGTTAAATTCCACGCAAATTCGTACGATTAATTATTATTCATATAAGTACATTATATTCACTGTATAACAGGTGTCCGATATCGAAACAGAATAACCGAAGACCTCCTTAAAGTTGTTTGTTTTTTACCTTCAGTATGGGCTACGTGTCTTGCGATAATTATTATAATTATTTTGATAACCATCTTGATTTAAGAAAATATCTAAAGCACGCACTATTATAGGTACATATATACTATATTATTATAGATGTAATGTTTTGAATACCTAATAGATAATTTACTATTTAATTAATTTTCTTCTGCGAATATTGTTTATTATTAGAATTTATGTCGTGTAAACGTCTTAAAAATATTGAAGTCAGGTTAGGTTAACCTCAAATTAGTTGTTTTGTTCACCAAGTGCCGAACCACATAGGCGTTGTATTTTTCGTTGGTAACCTATACAACAGTGATTTGCGATTATAATATGAAATTCTAGTCGGTTTATATAGAACCATCCATTAATTGAGAAATAAAAAAAGCGGGTAAGTGGATGTCGCTCTGCTGTACATTAGGTGGTGGGGTGGACCTCTGACTAGGGTAGGTTAGATTTGAATGCAATGATAGATATCATTGTATACGAAAAACGATTCTGAACGGAGATGATTTGGCAGTCTAGGATATATTATATTTAAATATTGTCATATATTCTATTTTGAAACAAATATTTTATTTTTCAATTAGGACACATTTTGCATAAGGCATGGTTAATCAATTTTTCCAAAAACATTGCATGTTTATCATAATTCATAATACCTTATATTATCATAGATACCTGATTTCATAAAAATTTAAAACTTAAACACTCAAAACATTTTTCCTATAATGACGCTTTGAGTTTTCTCTATAGCTACTTGAAGAAAAACTTATGGAAAACTTAGTGTTGTATTTTTAATCCTTAGTTATGAACACAAACATTTTTATGATTTTTCAACATTTTGTCAATATTTGAACTTCAAATGCTAATAAAAAAAAGTTGTGTCTATATATTCTTATAATGTTTTAATTACTATAAGAATAACTTATGAGAAACTTTGTATTAAATTTTCAAGTATTTTGATTGGGCCAAACAAATTTTATCGACACTTCAAAAAAATATTTCAGAAAAATTGAAAATTTCAGTTGTTTATAAATATCTCGAAAAAAGTCAAAATATTTTGAAAATTAAATCATGTAAAGAAAATGCCAATCTAAATAACTGGTAAAATTTTCAAGTATCTACGACTTATACTTTTTGAATAATCACAAATATTTAAAATCGTTTCAGGATAAATCGTTATCGTTACGCTATTTCGTAAAAATTTAAAATTCAAACGCACTTAAAATTTTTCCTATAATGATGCTTCGAGTTTTCTCTATAGCTACTTGAAGTAAAACTTATGGAAAACTTAGTGTTATATTTTAATCCTTAGTTATAAACACAAAAAATTTTATGATTTTTCAACTTCAAAATTACTTGTAAATTTTCGCGTTTTCGACAGATTTCGTGAAAATTTGAACTATTAACGCTTATAAAAAAAAATTGTGACTACTGATTTTTAATTTTTTTTAGCTACAATAAGAACAACTCATAAGGAACCCTGTATTAAATTTTCATGTTATTTTGGTCATCTAAAATTTTTTTACCTACACTTCAAAAAAATTCTCATAAAAATCGAAAATTTCAATGGTCCATAAATATCTCAAGAAAGTCAAAACATTTTGAAACTTAAACTGTATATAGATAACACTAACATAAACATTTGGTGAAAATTTCAAGTATTTACAGTGATTAGTTTTTGATTAGCAAACATATAAAAAAATCGATTTGGTCGAAAACTGGTTTTGCGTAAAAATTCCTGTTTTTCTGTTATCTTTTTTTTGTTTTTCACGACTTTTTAAAAAACTGTTGGAAAATGTTAAATTTTGACCTTTATAATGCACCAAGGATATTCACTTTTACATCGGAAACCACCTCCAAAGTTTGAAATTGAAGCATTATTTCGACTAGTTATGCTGTACACAGACACAAAAACGAAAAAAAAACACACATCATTGTAAAATCAATACGTTCATCACTTCGTTCAGAATCTAAAATCAAAACTAAACCAAATAACATCGTTATAATAATTTGTAGGTATGTTATGTTAGACTGTCCTTTTATTATAAGATTTCAGTTGTCACTGTATAAAAGGATAGTCCGATAGTTAAATAGTTAAAATCAAAATTAATTGTCAACATGAATTCTTAACACGCCATGACACACTGACGTTTTCAACTCCGGAATTGTAGGCCAATAAGCACAAATGATTTTTAATCAATGATAATACTGATACAAAAAAATACGGGTTGCCAAAGTGTAATAAGCTCAAGACTGCTGATAGGTATTATACTTTTATTTATTTATTTATTATTGTATCTACTTAATTTTAATTCTCAATAGTATCTTAATGAATTTTATTAAATTCGTAAAAAAGATCATCTAATAATGAATTATAATATACCAAATAAATCAACCACGGTTAATAAAACTATGATCAAAATGATCTGTACCAACGTGATTGAGTGTATAGGAGGTACAATAATCAAAACTCTACAGCGTATAAAAAACAACGTAAATATAATTCTCACTAAACAAAGTACAAGGGGAGGGGGTAAATTGGGTCAAATAATATTAGTAAATAGTAAAACAATTTATATTTTGCTGTAGTAAAACACTTAATTGAAATGATAAAATACCATTAATGTCTGTTTCTATATTATCACGTATAAGGAAAAAAATCGTATACCGTAAAAGAATTGAAAAATAATATAATATTATATAATTAGCTAAAATCAGTGTAATGTGTAATGACGTCTACTGTCGTCTATAAATAATATGTAATCGGTGTACCTACCTATACGTATAGTGATTTCGATCGCTCTTACTTTTTAGTACACTTAATGCGATCGCGATAATATTATTAAGACGTATAGCCGTATAATAGGCACTACGCTGTCGCAACAATATCGGAGATGTCATCAGCTTACAGTCCTGTGCGCACATTCACATAATACGTATATTATCAAATATCAATATCATATCCACCGTTTCAGTGGACAGTGATTTAAGATGGACTTTTTGCTAAACGATTTATGCTACCCAAGTTTTGGCGTCGACCGAAGCGAATTGAATTTTATAGAGTTATAACAATAGTAATAACAACATACGGCTTCAATATAGCAAAACAATGGGACGTAAACACCATTATGGCTGCGGGGTCGATCACGACAGGTCTTTAACATCACTGGTTGCGCACGCCGTATGTGGCCGCGGTGTGTTTATCTTGCACAGTGTATTAAATAAAAAAATATTCATCGCGTTTATCGCGTAGAAATTTACGTCGGTTTCCTCCTGGCGACTGCTGCAGTGAGCTTAAAATGCTTTGCGACCGGAGGGTTGGCCACGAAAACGTCTATAGAGATACGATGATAAGAAATGGATCGAGAAATTTTATTATAATACAGCCGCTTAAGTTGTATAAGAACACCAATAGGCAATAGACGTAAGTAATAATAATATAGTAGATATACGACAAAGTACTCGTATAGTTATAACTATAACTTATAGTTTATAACTATACAATATTATAATATATATCTTACATGAGGTACTCAGGTACGCAATAGTATATAAGCGCCGCAATTTAGCTTAGAAATAATAGTACACATCGGGTAGGTTGTAGGTACCTAAGTTATAAAGGTATACTGAACGGTACAGGGTGATCTATTTGAAGCAAGACATTTATTATTGTTTTCGAAAATATTTCTTGATATATTTATATGAAGTCAGGTTGTATTTTTTAAGTTTTATTCCCTTTTTGATGATATTATACATTTTTAGTTTATATACATATATATATATATATATATATATATATATATATAATTCGGAATATTTTGATCTATAAAAATCAAACTTCGGACAATATAGTGGTTAGTTAGGCATACATTTTTTATCATTTTAACTTATGATGAGCAGAGGAGTAGTGGACCAACACTTCACTCTGCTTGTCTTTACTTAAATACTTATAATTCATTTACTACTCGAAAAAAATGTAATTTTTATGCATCAAAGTACTCAAAATAATATTCTGCCTGGTAAAAAGGAATTAAAAAAGCATGCTGTCACTCAACAAATTAACGAAAACAATAGCTAAAATAATAATAAAAATAGATATATATTTTTAGAAAAATGTTGGTTTTTAACAATCTCATATAATGAAAACAATTTTTTACAAAAGTATTAAAAGTATATTTTCAAGTGTCTATTACGTTAAATGGATCAACCGGTACATAGTTTAACAATATAAATAGTATAATAATAATTGTAATCATAATATAATTAATATATTTATAGTAAGTATAATTTTATTTTCACTGACGATTTTACATACATGGTCAGCCTAGGTTGTATATGGGTTGTAATATGGGGTTCGACCATGCTAATGATTTTTTGGTTTTATCAATTATTCGTTTGTTGTTTTATAGCCATAATATACAATATCTATACTAAAAATTGCCACAAGAATCTGTACATCTTGTGCATTATTCTTTTTCCGCAAATGCGCATGAATAGTAATAAGCTACAATAATATAATACCACTTTTTATACACGACTCCGGTCACGACTCGAGTGTATAACATAAAAATAATTCAAAATATTTAAAATTTGCAGCGTATATACCGATTTTATAATATGGATTGTCTCGGGAAATAATTCAAAAATACATTTTTATATTTTGTCAATAATAATAATTATATAGACGCACTGCGTATCTAGGATATGCCAGACTGCAGTCATCGCCATCACGCGCTATAATACGGCAAGGTCGTTTGTTTTCCATCATTTTTACACCAAACCTCACACAAAATACGCGCATATATTGGGGACAATGAACTTGAATTTGTTTCAAACAAATCTTGATGATGAACACACGGTCTGAGTGAATATTATTATTATTTTAGATATATCGCCATTGAAGTGATCCCTGATTGGAATACTGAGAGCGGACGTGCGTTATAACGGTCTCGACGTGTCGATGAATATTAATATACCTATAATATATTGTACATTGACTAGCCCTCAAAAACAATGCAAGTCTAACAAGTTTCGCTATGGTTTCAGTTTTCAGCCGCACACATGTATATGTGTGTCATTTCCATATACTAATTTATTAAAAAGGTATTTTTGACAACTTATTTTTCACAATACTGCGGTCGTGGGCAAAAATGCATATAGGCATGCAGCAGACTTTGCGTACACGCCGATGATAGTCTTACAAATCGTATTATAAATATTTTATTCATCAGTAGCCAGCTAATAACATACACATAGGCACCAGTTGTATTGTAATATGAGGTATCTACACTAGTTTAAAATTAATAAAATATGTTGTAAACTCATGTGTTGAACTCATTGTATTCGCGTTTAATTGGACATTGCAGTTATCATCTTGATGACGTTATACAAAATTTGCGATTTCTCATTTATCAGACAATACTATAAGAATATTATGCTTAATAATGATTGTATATTAATGTTTATTATATACCATACAAGAAAGTCCCCGTATGAGGTCATAATTATTATAAAGAATTATTATAATTGCGATCGATTTCATATTTTATACCTGCCTGTTTTGTATATATCCGACAATTATCTGCAAAATCATTCAAGCTTTTTGATATTATTTTATTATTATTATAATTATTTTAAGATCTGAAAAACCTATTAAATAATTGCTGGTCAAATTTTCTGAATTTTTATGTTTTAAAACACTGTATAGTTGTTTCCAAGAAACTATTTAAAAAAAATGCAATTGTCATATCGAATTTAGCAAAAAAAAAAAAATTGGTATAAAAGATCGAAGATCCGTTTCATTTTCTTTTCGCATTATATATTTTGTCGTCATGTGTCATAACGGGAATCACTAAACGAGACGTCTCGTCATGGCATTTCAGTTATTATATTTTAATTTTTTTTTTAATGTAATAAAATTATTATAAATTCATCAATTATTAATATATTTATATTTTATACATAAATCTGAGCACCTATTAATTTATGAATTTATTTTATAAACTATAGTTAAGTTTAATGATTTCACCACTAGAATTTTAATTAAAAAACAATAACCTATTGAATGCCGTAATTTGGATTAGTACCAATGATTTTTCTTTTGCAATTTCTATTTTTAATAGTTGGCTATCTACTATACAGTTTTAAATTTTAACTAAACATAATTTTAATTACCGTAATCTTAATAATAATGTTATTTCTGTGGGAACTACACACATTTTATAACTTTATATCGTAATAATAAATGTGTTAATGACCTCTAATTCTGTAACAGTGTATACAATGTAAATCGTATGATTGTACAAGGATAAGTATTGTTTAAGTTCCTCCAAAACACAAATTATTCTGAAAAAATGTTGGCTAGGTTAAATCTAACGCAAATAAATGTCAAAATTAATTAGGTTGCCATGAAAAATATAACTTTAACAAATAGGTATTGTTTTAGACAAATTTAGTTAATAGCTATTGTATTATATATTGACATTAAAAAATAACGATAAAACGTTAGCTTTATAACACAGTTTACAAAGATTAGTCTTACAAAAATGATTTGAAAACATTTGTTTGCCTATTATTTCTGCTTTTAATAATAGTCTTTATTTTAATTTTAAGAACTCAGATGAGAGTACGATATGGGAAACTATTAATTTTTCTTAAACATATTTAATACAATTTTTTAGATTTTAGTCTACAAAATTTTAATCAAATTATACAACCATATAATTCGGCTGATGAATGTTTATTGAAAATACAAATTATCTTAAGAAAATTGACATCGAATTAAATTAAATATAGTACTGGGAAAAAACTATACTTTTAGATTTTAAATAAATTTATATTATCACATTAAATATTTTTTCTAGTGTACATTTCATGCAACAAATTGCATTTAATTCTTTACATTATTAAACTGCATATAAATTACACTTTCAAACTATTTTATACGCATCAGTTACTGTTTAAACACCAGTTGTATTATGTATGGGATATGATAATCTTTGATGCGGATCATGACGCGTAATTTTCTTATTTTGTCATCTCATTGTTGCATCGCAATATTTAATTGTAATACGTTAACGTATTGACTTAATATCTACTTAAAAAAAAAAACAAAACACGTTCTTAAAATCCGTATCCACGATGTAACTTAATCAATTTAATCGATACTGTTATAGTGTTAGGTCTTAATAGAACACGAGTCTTATAATACAATTTATACTATTATTTAATTCTATTCAGAACCTCTGCATTCATATCTGTTGCAGATTTGACGTAAATATTTTAATTATACGCATAGTGATGATGATAAAATATACTATATTGACAAAAAAATAAAACAAACAAGTAAGACGAAAATAAAAATAAATATGTAAAAAAAAAATAGGTAATCTTTAACAATTTAACAAGAAACTCAAAGTAGGCACCGAAATAACCCTAGTGAAACGTGGACTCACGATTTTTTCTGTATTTGGGTATAATCGTCACGATAAATTCAACGTCGCAGGCCACCTAAAATTCTAATTAATAACAAATGTACCTATATGACTTACAGTAGTTTTTCGTATGCTATTTATCGTAAAGTAATAGTAACTGACGACTAATTCATAAAACAATGACGATACACGAACGAGGGTGAACAGTCACATGCGAAATCAATGTGTTGACACACACATAGACATATTATAATCGTGTTAAAACTATAGTACAATATAAGAATATTTAACTTTTTAGACAACGACACTTATTGCAATGGTTGCAGAGCGAACGACGGATATCAAAGTCATAGAATATTATAGTACTTTATATTATTATATCTAATGATGAAAAAAATTTTAAAAAATGTGAAAAAAAATACATAATTATTGTATACTTACGACGTGTGATTATCGAGTCGACCGGTTGGAATACGCGGCAGAATAATAATATATTATTCCAGGAGTTTACGCGAACGGTACGCGCAACACTGTTTATTGTAGAGCGTCTTCGACTTTTCAATTGGCAAATATCGCGATGTGTCGGCGGCGCAGTTGTACCGGTTGCGGAATGGACACTGACTGAACGAGTCGGAGAGCGCGCGCGCGACCGTGTGTGGGCAAAGCGAATTCGATCGAACGGGCGGAGAAATGGAAAGAAAGGAATAGAAAGAGAATACGAAAAAAAATTCATATACACATACTTATATTATATATTTTGTGTGCGTGTGTGCGCGATAAAGGGGACGCGGAAACTGCTGCAGCTATATAGCAGTAGGTCACCGGGTTCCCCCGTGGTGTGTCTGCAGTGCATATACGCACGCAGTCGATAGGTAATATATAATAATATGTATATATATATACATATGATGGTCTTGATGAGTTTCGTTTGGTCTGCACATGATATCCTATTGCGGTAGTCAATCCACCTCCACCTCTTCCGCTACCGAACCTATAATATGTACATCCACGTGACGCATAATATATTCGGTATAATGGCACCTCCCTCTCTTCGCGTGCAGACGAACGAAAGGGCTCCCGCTCGAAAAATACCGTAGCAGTTTGTTGTATATATCTAGTATAGGTAGATATAATATTATACCTATGTTTTTAAGCGTGAGCTCCTATTTTACCTGTTTTTCTCGGCTTTTTTTCATCTGCTCTTGACAGAAATTCCATACTTTTTTTGAAAATAACGATTTTTTACGTAAACAGATATTTTGCTGTTTTTTTGATACGTAAATATGATATTTAAAATATGATATAATATTGGAATGCTACGAGCATATCAACTTGTTTCCAATAATAATTGATGTCTGTAAGTGAATAATGATTATTGATTATATTGTTTTTATAATCTATGATGATAGAGGCGTTAAATACAGCTGTTAGTTGAGTGACGAGTTGTATTTAGTAATATTTTAAATAAAACAAACTTAACTATTAGTAAATATTTTTATTTAATTAAAATCAAAATTATATCTGCAGATTTATAAATTTTAATACTATACATGTATGTTATACGACTGCATTACTGCTTTATTAACTTATACTTTTATATTAATAACTATGTAGTGTAGGAACTATACAAATATAATTTGTAAATTTAGTAATACGATTAAAATTTATATTATTTTGATAGTAATTTTATTAAAGATTGTATCATCCTTTTTTTATGTAGGTATATTTAAAATAATTTTAATTTAAAAATAAATAAATTACGTTTTGCATTCGTAGATGCTTTAGCATAGAATATTAAACTAAACAGTTAATTTTAATTTTTTAATTAATAACTATAATTTTCTATAAGTTTAAACGATGGCTTTTAATATAAAGATACATAATATTATAGTATATTAAATTGTTTTTCAGTAAATACACACATTTTTTGAATATGTATTATAATATTTTATCTTTACATATACTGCTAAACATCTATGGTTGTTATCAGTGATTTTAATGTATCGGTACCAACAGTTTAAATTTTAACGCATAATAAACCAAGACAATCGATATGGAAAAATCTTAAGTTTAGTGTTATTAAAAATTCTGTTATATTTCAGGTTGCGCTGCACATCTTTATCAAATACTCGTATAATAGACATATCCTCAGGTGTCCTCGATTTCGCTTTTAATTTTTATTATTAATGAATAATGATGTTTTCATTTTTCACCATTATGCATACTAACAATTCATTAATGACTTGAAATTATATTTTACTATTATTCCATTCAAAAATTGCCCATGAGGAGACTATAATATTACACTATTCTATAGATTCGCATTTGATACTAAAATAGGCAATGTAACAATCAAGTATTCGCGAGTATAATTTCTGTAGATACAATGAACACCCATCATGTCGTTGGACATGCAATTATTTTCTTTAGGTATTAAAATATTATCAGACGATCAATAATTAAAAGATTTTCATTTTTTTAAATAGCATAGTTTTACTTTCCACATTTTTTCCATACGTCACACTTGCTTGTATTTAGTTACTTATAGTATTGTAGGATTCTAAAATGTAATTAGTGTAAATATCCAACCAAAATTTACTTACAGAATATAAACTAATAACATTTATATTATAACTAGGAAACGGTTTGAATGCTCTAAAAAACAAAAAAAAATACGATTAATTGCACTCATATCGGAATTATTTTTAAAAAAAGTGCTCTTAAAATTATTTTTAACACAGAAAAAAAATTGTTTTGTCATTATATGCATTTTTATTTTTATTAATTATTCGTATGATTTTATCATTTGTCTTCTTATTTTACCCTAAAAATTGTACCGATAAAAAGATCATAAATGACAAAAATTGTACGACGAGAGAAAATAACTGATATTTTATTTTATTCTTTTAGAAATAATTTTAGTAAATTTTTATATTCATTAATATTCATTCGTATATAAAAATGACTTAAAAACATAAAAATTGCATACATTTTTTTTACTTCTTGATATATGTCTGTTTACTGTTTATATATTATACGTATATAATTTTAGTGTTTGAAAAGTAATATTTTTGACAATTCAGAAAAAAGTACATTTATATATATATATATTTTTTTTTTATTGAATTAAGGTTTCAGAGTCCATGGTTATTAGTCCTGAAGGTTGTCTAGTAGATTTTGAACTGTGGCAAGAATTTGTTATTAAAACTCGGGTGGTCACCCATCCAGTAACTAGTGACACCCACTGATGCTTGACCTCAGAACACGTTTGTGACTAAGGCCAACCATCGTGCCACGCCAGGTCATATGAAGTATATTATTATTTTTTGTTGTTTATTATTATTAAAATGTTTCTGCACGTTATGTGCTATTACAAGTAAATTATAATATAGAAATTCTAAGTGTGTTGCAAAATATGTAGTACGATGGATCAATATAGAACGCGTCATTAATCTGCGGATTTTTATTTCTCATCGAAATATGTTAAGTAGTTCGAGTGCAATAATAAGAATATATTATTCTACTTAATAGGTTACACTTATTATCTAGTGGCACATAATATTGTGATTATTCTGTGTGTGGAAGCCGTTTTCGACTTAATGATTGACACAAGTAGCGCTTGGCCGTCGTAATTTATTTATTTTTACTTTTTTCCTCAACCGGGAGAAAGCTCTGAAACAATAGGAACCGAAAATCCGGATAAACATTATAATATACAATATTAATATATTATTATTATATGCGAGTATTTTTACAATATCGATGATGAAAACAGACGAAATCGTATGCACACTCCCGTATGTCACAATGGCTAGTGTTTACGGTTTGTTAGGGACTTACCTATGACGGTCGTTTATGTTTTATTTTTCACACACACACGCGACTGTCTCACTCTGTCGCAGTCTATTTCTCTCTAATTGTGTGTGTGTGTGTGTGTGCATGTCTCTCTTTCTCTCTCTCAGTTGCGCCGCGTAGGACAACGAGACTGTCATCCGGCTGACGACCGAAAGTTTCAATCTCATTCGATATTTGACAATTGACAGACAATAATAGGACCCTATTCAAACGAAAAACACTAAAAAAATTAGCCCCGTTATTGTACGCACCAACTCCCACATACGTTTGGGGCGTTGAGAATTTTTAATTTTGCGGCCAACGGGTCAAGTCTTACGTGAGTTGAAATACATTTTGGATATTAGTTAAATATGCATTATAGGTAGTACACTATATAGTACGTATGCCTACTACGCGGTGTAGGATAATATTATAGTTATTGTAGGTACATAAATAAATATAAGCACGTGGCACATGGCGCTGACACGGAAAACAATGCTTCGATAATAACAACTATAATAATAATAATATTCTTATTACATTAATTATTACAATATTATCATCATTATCGAAATAATTCCGATTATTTATAATCAACGGTATATTATAATGTCATAAGTAAAGTAGGCGGTACGTTCTAAACCCCGAAATATTATAAATACCTAACAAATTACCATTTTTTTATAATAATAATATTGTTATTGCCTGCAGACAGCGATTACCTATATGGCTATTTAATTTTTAGTAGGTATAGCAACGGGTGTGTTACTAAATTCATTCGTGCAGATCACATGCGCGTGTGGAAATGTCCTAATGTTTGTGTTATATTATTGCTTACTATAATGTTTGGTATCCAACTGCATACCCACCCATCCATCCATCCACCCAAAAAAATTCCACCATAACGCCTGGTCGTCATTAAACCCATTTCACCACGCCACTGTCGGAATTATACAATACACGTGTATTAAAATTGGATTACTATTATTCCCGAGGTGCGTGTAGTTTTTACGCGTATGTATATTATTATTTATAATATATTTATTATGTACCTATTATACCTACAATATTGTCCGAATTTTAGTTTTTGCTCACATGAGCTATAGCATCTATAACTTATGAAACTATAATACCCATCTAATTTTCACATTTAAAACCGCATCACACTTATGATTTCGACTTCAAAAGTTCGATAGAAAAATCCACACACTTTATCGACTCATTGTACCTACATAGCAAAATATCGCACACTATTTTGAATCTACAGACCAAGCAGATATATTCCATGTATCTGAGAGAAGGAAGCTTTTACCAGGTTTAACCAAAAAATCGATAGAAGGTTCACATTTCGTTTTATACTATAATTGTTCTACTACCTCGCAAAATCAAAATAAATCACTTATGTTTACAATTTATTTATAGGATGAAATTATTATTAATGTAACATGAAAAAAAGTATAGAATTCTAATGTGATGAGCTGCTAATGGCAATTTATTTTGATTTTGTTATTTAAATTAATATATAATCTATATTACGTTTTATGTTTAAAAATGATCATGTTTTACATTTTTAAGCAATTAACAATTGTTAGTTTTTGATACAAAAATATTATAAATATTTATAAAGAGTACTGTTTCGATATAATATCTTGCATGTGCTTTCACTACGCTATTCCTAGGAAACATCATCTGCCTTTTAGATCTTATTGTAATATACATAATGTACAAACATATTTTTTTAAATAAAAGATAATTGGTTTTAATGATTTTTCTATGGCTTCACATATGTTTTTCTCAACTTTCGAATTGAAGCGTTTTATAAAGATGTATTTATTAAGTTTTCATGGACAAATGTTATCATCGTGTTTTCATTTTAGTACATATTGATACATACGGAATAATATATTTAGAATATTATTATATATTATATTTTTAAAGAGAGGGTTATGTCACGAAACATTTGATCAAAGAAATATTGCAAAAAAAAAAAAAAACTAAATAGTTGTAAAATTGTAAGATTTGTAAGTTCCAAAAATATTTAATGAAAAAATTAAAGAACTCATATTTTCTATATGCCTGCTGTATAAGCTTAGGTGTGCTGTAACTGTAATTAAGATGTATTAATTTTTGTTTTTATTTTTTCCCGTGCATTTTAAAAATAAGTTAATTTTAATAGTAAGTATAGGTACATTATAAATTATAATATATACCTAAATATGAAAATAATAATTAGTTTTATTTAATTTCATAAGTTTCTAATGAAAGTTTACCATCTGGTGAGGGGAAAGGGTATAATTATGGTCTGGGCAGGCTGTTATGTTTTAATTTTTCTATATTTTTCAATGAAGAGTTCTTTTTGATAAATTGAGCTATGTGTGTGGAGTTCTTTTTTGATCTAATTAATTTAAGTATGAAATTCCGTTATTGTTATGAAATTGTTACACATGAATGAGGGAGCTTTTTTACGTATATTGTAAATACTATAATTTATTAAGCTTTATTTATATAATTTTATACATGAAAATTATTTTGAGTGAAGAGAAATGAATGCATAGATGAATCTATGTATGAGGTTAGTAATTTATAACATTTATTATGTTAGCCAAAGGCATTATACAGTGATAGAATGGCATGGTTAGAAATTTAAATCGTACCAAAAAAACTTAAAGTTAGTCTAAATATGTTGAATGTTTCACTATGTTTAGAAAAAATGTAATAAATGTTTTTAATTTATTTTGAATTTGAACTTTGTAATAAACTGTGTATTTACTATTTTAAATATTTTTGATCAAAGTTTAAAGTTATGTATTTTGTTTTAAATTGTATTAATACAGAAAAACAAAAATGTTATTAACTCAATAGTGCAAATCTGAAAAAATTAAAAGAACCCAACATTTTAAATACCAATAAATAGCTTGAAATATTTAAAAAAATATTCTACGGCTTATAAAATTCTGATATAATTATTTGGTAAAAATATCAAGTCTCTTCGGCAATCGAATAATTATCTACTTATTCCTTTTTGAACAACATTGAAAAAAAACTAAATCGATTTTATCAAAAACTGTACATAACGTTGCGTAATATTCCCATTTCCCGCTGTTTTTATAAGTTTTCTTGACTTTTTTTTAAGAATTTCCTATACTTTTACAAGCATTACTGTTTCACGATGAATCCACTTCACATTTAAGTATATCAAGTTCGTTACCAGAAACCACCCTCAATGAGGTTAGCTAATATTCTGTTTCAAAACAAGATGTAAGAGTGATAGACACATTATGTATGTATTTGTAAAAAGAAATATGGAAAAGCACATTGTTGCAATGTAATATATAAACCTGTTCCACTTAGATTCTAAAATTAATATTACTAAAATACACAGTGACGATTTTTAATAGTTTCGTTTCATGACACTAGTTCAGCAAAACTAAAAAAAAATAATTTAATAATTATTAAAATTGATGTATCTCTCAAGACACAAAAATCTCGCATTAATCACAAAATTGATAAAAAAATTAACTTGGTTTATGATTGGTTACAATCGTCAATTTAATTTTGAGTTTTAAAATTGTTCATCGTACATAATAATATTGTCGGGGGTGTAGTGGCCGGGCGGATTAAGGCGTCGGTTGCGACGCTCACCATCGTCGATTCGAATCCCGGTCATGGGCGGCATCGCTTTCCGGGCAGTTTATGCTGTCTGGAAAGTAAGGCCGCCACGCCGCCCCGACCCTGCAGGCATGGCAGAAACCTACGGGTGCCCATTCAACATTTTGCCAAAAACATCCACGAGTATCAAAACCAACAGTTCCCTCCCTGACAGTTCCACAGGCCCTGTGGAACTATTATATGGCTCTTGTTGTCGAAGCCTCAACCCTCAATAAAAAAAAATATTGTATTTAAAAATGGAAATTGGTTTATACCAAGAACTATTAGCATTAAATAAGTTGATTTTACGTTTGAATACATTATATTATGGTCATCAGATGAAAATTTTGTATTATAATATTATGCATAATAATATATTATGTTATAACTAATTGAAAGTTATGTCTATTCAACTTCAAATACTTAAAAAAAACTTTGATAACACGAATGATATAATTTTTGTATTTTTATTACTTATGATATATTTTGACGGTCATTAACTATAAAATAATATATTCAAACCGTTACAAAAAACTAAGATCACTTACGTTACATCTTCTAAGTACATATTGTACTGCCCTTTGTCTTTTAATTAGTTTATCTTTAAATATTGTCAAATAGGTACTTAGATTATTGTTTTCCATTTTTTTTTTTATTTTGTTTATTTAATTTATTCTTTTGGCAGGTACATATTTTTTTATGCAAAATATTTGTCATTTTTTTTTAATATGTCATTTAAATTTAAAATTGTTTAAATACTAAGTACACAAGACACAAGTACCTAAGTATTCATTCAGTGTGATATTTAATAGCTTGTATTCATTTGTAAATACAGTAGGTAGGTAGGTATACATAATATTACGATTTTCTAAACACATTATTTTTGGCAACAACAATGACACGTTTGGACATATATTTGTATGTCGTTCTACAAACATAGGTGTGCCAGCTCGTCGTATTTAAGCAGCAATTATTTATGTGTGAATAAAAAATATCACAGCTAACTCGGTGTATTATCGTGGTATTGTTCGCGTTGTGTTAAAAATAAGCTTCTTCCGAAATTAAGTACCACCGTTTTGGTATATGGTACCAAAAGATTTGTTTGTTTATGTATGGTGAGAGGTTATAATGCACTTTGAATTGATTCTGCAGTGAGTATGACAATAAATAATAACTAATGATGATTTTGAATTAAAATATATTTTGCTAGATACGGTACTTGACTAAGGCAAAAACACATGTTACTAACGTGTATAGATCACACGAATAAAAAAATTCATAATTACACGTCCTTCCTTACACCGGAACCGTTTTTGTTACACATAATATAATTCTTACCTATTTGTAGGTAGTAGGTAGGTACCTATGTTGTAGCGTGATTCATTCATCATGATTAATGATAATGAATAAGTATTCTGGTAATCATTTATTCATTTATTTTTTACTTAGTCATTATTTTATAGTACGCAATTAACTAGTGATCTCTGACTTGCACATAAATATATAACACTGCAATAATATTTGAGATTTGAAAATTGAAAACGTAATTATTTTAATGTTCAAAACTTGAGGGTAATTGTGTGGATATAATATACAATATATAACATTTAAATCTGGTGAATTTTCTTAATAAATTATTCCGTCATTATCGATTTTCTATTGATAAAATTTCTTGTAGCGCGGTTTAGGTACATAACAATATTTTTATCTGTGAATTAGGAAAAAAATTGGACACACGCCAAAAATTAATAGAACATTCAATTTATTTTAAAAAATACCATGTTTAGGTAAAAGTTTTAAAAGTTTATACATTTTTTTGTATTTATTTCATTACTTTTTAGAGCCTATCAGTGTTATGCTGCGCCAGACAACACAAGATGTTTAATTATCTCCCAAAAACTATTTTATTGCAACTTTAATTGAATATGTTGATAATTATGTATTATATTAAATGTATAAAAATATAATATAAAAATATTTTGATCATTATGTGTTTTATTAAATCAAAGATTTAATATATTTAATATAATTTATTTATTTAATTCTATCAAGATTAGAATATTATCTGCACTTGCCCTCACCTACTCGGTAGCCGAGTACTGTGCACCAGTATGGCTTAACAGCTCACATACAAACAAAATAGACACCCAGCTTAATTCAACAATGAGGACAATATCCGGAACAATTAAGTCAACACCAGTCCCCTGGCTATCAGTACTGAGCAACATAGCGCCACCTCACCTACGAAGATACAGTTCCTTAGTCCGAGAATTTAAAAATCATGATTCAAATAAAAGCTTACCTATACACAGATACATAAATAATAATCCCAAACAAAGGTTAAAATCCCGTAAACCTCCATGGAAGCTGGCACAGCAATTAAGTAAGGAAAACTATAACCTTAACTCTAAATGGACTGATGAATGGAGACTAGATAACCCTGACAAATTTAGTATCATTGAACACCTACGGAAAGGCCCCCGGGGTTCCAACTACCTCGAAAAGAATGTGTGACCTTAAATAGACTTAGGACTGGCCACGGAAAAAATGGAAAATATGCTGCATAAATGGGGACTTAAGGATACACCACAATGCGACTGCGGACACGACAATCAGACAGCCAATCACATCGTGGAAGAATGTCCAGTACGCAACTTACCAGGCGGAATGAAACACTTCCACAAGGCCACAGTAGTAGCAACAGAATGGTTGACCAATCTGGACATTAGAGTCTAAGGCTACACAAATAATATCCCGACCCACCATCCGGTTGCTATTATATATATATTTTTTATATTATCTTATATTTAACTAACTAACTAACTACTACTTCTACTGTCTTATGTTTCCCTATCAAAATTTTATATCTATATTTTATATTTCTTATTGTGATATTTATTGTTGTTGCTATAGTATTAACTAATTTTCAATAAGTGTTAGTGTTGGATTAAACCATACGAGAATAATAATAATTCAATCAAAAATCTTTATTTTTGTCTATTTTTATGCAACTTAGTCGTTAAAAGTAGGTTTTATAAAGTATATTAATAGTATCATTTATGTAGATAAACATTTTATAATTTTAAATAAAATTTTAAGTAATATTATGGTTATGTATCCAAATACATTTTATTATACGTGTTCAAACGTTGCGCAGTCTGTTTGTACTCAAGCATTTCGGGTTTTGGGTCAACGTGTCTAAACGTTCATTACCCATTACATCGACGATAAATTTATAGATTTATACTACACGTCTACACAAGATAATTTCTTTGGTATATTAGAAAAAACATCATGCAAATTTAATAGCATTTCGTTTTTAAATTATTAAATTATGCAGCAAGATTATATTTATAAGCCTTTAATTCGTAGGGGTACAACGCATGTAACAAGTACGTACCTAATATTATATATTATCTACATTAAAAAAAAAAAAAAACTATAAAAACATGCGGCAGTTAATAAAAACTGTACAAATGGCCATGTTCTAAATTTGGCATTATTAGCACATAATAATGTTTCCGGAACATCAATAATCAATATTATATGCTGACAGTATCCCATATTATTTTGATTGTGGCCTAGATGTAGTGAATTTGTAGACAGGTTTACAGAGCAACTAATTCGACCCGGGAATCCGAAGTTCAAACTGATTAATGTCACGATACAATACATTCAGTGAAATGTAATTATAATGGGTTACTGTCTAAGTTTAATCAAGTGCACTACACAGTACATATATTTTGAAATCAATTTCTAATTTATAGAACTATTAGTAGTGAAATGACAAAACAATACGTTGCAGAAAAAAATAATGACCAATTCTATTGGGTGAAACTGTGAAAGAGATTCTATGATTAAAATAAACAATAATTTATTGTTATTAAATAAAATCATTCGAGAGCTGATATTGCAGTGTGTTTACTATCATACTTTTCACAAATTAGCGATCGTTATCTTAAATTTATGGTGATAATGATTATTAATATTTTACTTGTTTCAGGGAAATAAAATATCGAAAAACATAAAAAACAAAAACTTCCTCATAGTTATAATTTACAAACAGCATTTCGTTGATTAATTATCGCCTGTTTGTTTCTTTGTTATTACTCGCGAGCATCGTCATAAATATTCAAGTTTCACAGAAAATTACAGGAATCATTTCACTGAAGTTAATTTTACTTATTAAACATAATTTTTATTATACGTTTGAAGTGATTGAACTTATTATCAACAAATTGTAAATTATTTCTAAAATATATTATATTTTTAAATATAAAACATTAATAGGTAAATATTGCTCCACTCAGAAATAAAAATAGGGATATATTATACTTAATTTATACTGGGTGTATTATTCAACATAATCATTCAAAAATCAAAATCTGATTTTTGGAATCCATATTTTCAATATCTTGGGATTTCCCTGTATCACTTAAGTACTTAAGGAGTGTCCTGCGAAGATCAAAACTTCTGTTTTCATAATAACAACCTTTCTTTTCCTATGTAAATTCTTCAATAGATAATTTTTCTGAAAATGTCGGATTTTAGAACCAAAATATTCTAATGAAGAGCTTTTGAGTTATTTGTATTATATGGATAATTCGTACAAGATAATAGGTTCGAAAATACGGTGACTATGGTTATTTGAAAATTTTAGTGACAAATGTCTTCATTAATAATTTTTAAAAATGGTTCAAGCATAATACATACTAGATCCAAGATTACATATATTTTATATCTTTGTAAAACAATTTTCAAAGATTATTAGGTATCCATAGTTAATACCTATTAATAACTGGAAAACTGTCATTTGAATTTTGAATTATGAACATAAAAATTGTCTAAAAAATTTAAATTGTAATTTTGATTTTAAAAACAGATAAAGATGTTATATAAGATGTTTATATTACCACATGACACATATCCTTAAGTAGTACAAGAGTACAACAAATATTAAGAATTGACAAACATTGTCTTTAAGTATCTTTTAAAATTCTAAAAATCAGAATTTGAATAGATTAATCATTGGATGAAAAATTGGTGGTGATCATGCTTTTGGAATCGCTCTATATTTCGGTAATTTATAATATTCATATTATGAAACGTAGAGAAAAAATATAATAATCGTTGCCGTCTCAGCATATTGTGTTGTAAAGTAGTGGAAGTAGTTTACGTTTTAAAATGGTCTTTTGAAAGCCGATGTTATTCATTCTTCTATAATAATAGTTAATAATTATAATATGACAATCGAGACGATACTATACGCAATGTACCTGTAAATCGTTTAAGATAATTATATTAACTGTGTCATATATAAGTGTGTGTGTGCTCGTATGTCATCTTTCCTTCGAATCAATTACAAATATATAGTAACGACGTCAAAACCACCGCGGTTTGTTAATAGGTATGCAATTTAAACAGTGTAAGAATATAATAATAATTATCTTCGAAATATTACTGTTAATTGTGACGAAAAATATTTAAAACATTTATAACATTATATGTCACCCAACCCTAGCTATGGGGTTGAGAGAGGGGAAAGGAAGGGAACTATAAACAAGTTGTAGCTCCTATTTTTTTAATGATGGTTTTGATTTTGGTAGATAAATTATTTACCCCTTCTCTTTCTACGTCCTTCTCATACGGGTGTGTATGCGCAGTGAAACACCATAAACTCGAGTCGGGCAAAAAATTCAGGCTTTGTGACGAGGTCGTTCTGCGCTACAAAATAATATATACTTACTTATGTGACACTTCCGGTCCGAGCCCAAAAACCTCGGATACGCGACGTTTTCGGTCGAGCACAAAAAGCTTAACGTTTTGCATTTACTATATACCACCATCGTATATATATATATATATATTATGCGATGCCCAGAGAAAAAGTATGTTCTGAAATTGGAATAGTTTCGACCAATCGTATTAGGTATTTTATTCGACAAACGCGGAACGCAATCTATCGCCGAAAAAAAGGCGATTTTGTCAATTCATTGACATTTTCAGTGACATCCAAACACATTAGACGTCATCTGTTTGATCATCTGCGAATCTTGTCTTTCCCCCTCCTTATATACGGCAATGCTTATAAGGTACCTACACGCTCATTTATGAATTTAAGACAATATATGTTGCAAATAATATAATCTATGAATATTGTGATATTGCGCAAAACTAATCAGATTTAACCCTTCAAAAAGCCATTGGCTTGAACAATTATTTTGTAAAAGTTTTTCTGAACACATTCACAAGTTCTATTTTTTGTTACCAAGTTTTGTACGTTCTTATTTATGTACCGAAGTGTTAACAACCATTCTACAGGTCTGACTTAATATTTTATAACGTTTAACACCATATGATTGAATGATTCTTTTGGCAATTCATTTGGCTGACTCAGCGACGGTGGCAACTCAAACATTCGAAAAAAACTGCATTAACCACGGTACCGAATGATGATCAACTACCAATTCGTTCTATACAACTACGTGGTAATAACTAATCACATGATTCCAACTTATAGATGATCAATAAGTGTCTAATGAAAATAAATAATAATAACATAGAATACGATTACTTATTTTTATAAATGTTAAGGTGTATGCGCCTATTTGTACTATTTTTACAGAGTATACGCTAATTCACCAATTATTGGTAAGAATTTTCATACCTCCTTGTACCGTAAAAACGCCACTAATTTTTTTTACGTTATTTTAAATTATAGGTACCCAATCATTCTACACAACTACACTCAGGATTTCTATTTATAGGATACAAATGGTATGAACTATGAAATTTTTTATAGTTTTCATTCGAATAATCGTTTTCTATTTTAATTAACTTTTAAATTTGTATATGTATTACATTATATATAATATATAATACCTATTTATTTATATACAGCAATAATTGCAGGTGCGTGTCGTTTTGGTTTTGAACTGAATAAAATGGCGTAGGTTAATTGAGTCCCTCGTATATTATTAGAGTAGTTTTCAAAATCACCTATACGTACAGTCGTGCACTATTATTTAGTTATTGCTAGCATATAAGCACACTTATGTCACGTATTAATAAGATACTTATCTTTTCGTTTTAGCATTTAGCCCTGATTACTGTAGATTAGTTTTCAATATTACCCATACGTACAGTCGTGCACCATTAGTTATTGCGAGCATATTAGCACATCTATATCAACATTATAATGATCATAATGATAAGTTAACGTAATAAAACTATTTTTATTTCTAATGGTTACAAATTTCGATTCCATTAGATGTTAAAAAATGAAATACAGCGATGGACTTGCTCATTAGGTGCTTGTAAGTCTTATTTGAAAATAAATGATTCCAACACAGTTATTGATAGTTTTGAAGATCACACACACAATAAACTGGATGAAAAAACTTTAAACCGACAAAAAATTAGCAATGGTCTCAAACGAAAAGCTGTCGAAGATATTTCAAGTAAGCCATCTAAACTTTTACATTCTGAATTACAAAGAGAAAATGTAAATACATAAACTTTGTCGGATACGGGACTTATAAAAAGAAATATAATACGAAATATTAGATCAACTGTCCACCCTAATTTACCAAAAACTGTAATTGAAACGCATGAAATTATTAATTAAATAATAATTAAAACGTATACGGACAACGGACGAATCCTTTCTAATGGTTAATGATCACGATAATAATATTTTCGGATTTACAACAACTTTTAACTTAATGGTTTTATGTGATGCAAATACAATATACGTTGACGGTTCTTTTAAAAGTTGTCCCAAATATTTTTTATAAATCTTTACGATTCACGCGCCTGTGAATGAAATGTATGTCCCACTAGTTTTTATTTTTTATACCGAATAAGGAAACCAAATCTTATTTTCATTCTTTTAAGTATACGGTGGATCAGTGTACAATTGTTGGTTTAACATTTTCACCAAAATACATTTTTATCGACTTTGAAAAATCTATACATAATGCCGCGCAACAAGTTTGGCCAGCAATTAATATTAAAGATTGTCGTTTTCACATTGGGCAAAGTTGGTGGAGAAAAATACAATGCCTTGACTTAAGCATAAATTATAAAAAAACGAAATTCGGAGAAAAGTAATTTTTTAAAATTTTTTTTTTTGTTTACTATTTTTAAGTCCGAAAGATGTTTACGATTGTTTCATTGAAGATATTATGCCAAAGCTTACTGCAAATGAAAATATAAAATTATTTATCGATTATATTTAAAAAACATACATTGCATCAGATTCTATGTTACCGCCTAATCTTTGGGCTAAATTTTCAACAATATCTAATCGTACAACAAATAGTTGTGAATCATTTCACGCGAAGCTGAATAGTTTATTTTATAGTTCATATTCAAATATTAATATTTTTATTGATACACTCAAAGAAATCCAATCTAATACATATTATATTCAAATAAGAAGTAAAGAACTATGTAAAAAATCAAAACACAATATAGAAAAGGAAAACATATTAAGAGAACAAATGACGAAGTACAACAATAATGAAATCAGTAGACTTGACTTTATTAAGCTCGTATCATTAAAATAAATATTTATTACCCGTTAAATATCAAGAGTATTATTTACCTATTATTATTATTATTATTATTGATAATATTAATTATTAAAAATTATTATATCATGTATTATTTATTCAAAAGTTGACATAATTTACCTATTATTATTAATTTAGACAATAGGTACTAATTATTATAAGAATTATTAATTTACCAGAGCAAATATTTTATAAGGGACTCATTTTACCTCTTACATTTTTTTACAAGGGACTCAATTTACCTATTACTTTTTTTTGGCGGGACTCAGTTTACCTAAAAATAATAATTTAGGACTCAATTTACCAAATCCGGAACAAAATATAATTTTATACACAAAATCATTGTTTAGTCTGACTTTTTGACTTAAACTTTTATTTTGACAAATCTTGCCCAACTCCCGTGAATTGTTATAGGGTTGCTATTGTGCATAAAGAAAAATTATTTTCCATTAGAAATAAATTTATATATATATAATATATAGCATATTGTGAATACTAATCCTTGAATACTTAGTATCGTTAAATAAATTTAATACTTTTCCTATTCAATTTTGGTATTGAACAAAATGCCGGATTAAACACTTCGCTAATAACATTATAGTTATATATAGTCATGCAATAATGTTACACTAACTAAACAAAAAGATACTATTTCATTATTTTTTTTAAGATTTGATGTTGAGCCTATTAAAATACAATACAAGATTGTTAGTACCTACTGCAGGTTTTATTATTATGTCTTCAGAAGTGGCGCAAATCATAAATTTATTAATACATTTTTTTTTATTCAACAATAATACAGGTTAGTATACTTTTAAAAGTAGTATAAATAAAATGTATTTAATTTGTAATTTGTTACTATTTAGGTCTGTTAAACAATATTTGTAAGTACCTTATAACTGCTTTAGTGTGATGTATAGGTACATACTTGGAAATAACGATCGCTTTAAAAACATTAATTAATTTCAAACTTAAGATTTTCTTTTTTACTTATTATGGTCGAACACAATAAAAATTAATTTTTTTTTGCATTATGTTCGCAATTGACAATTATTCTGAATTGGTACAGGCGTTTTGTAAAACAAATAAAAAAAGAACAGTTCAAAATATTAATACATTCAGACTTTGTACAAAATACCTACTCTTTAATCGAGTTAAAATGCACTATTTCAAACTTTGTAAACAACTATCATGGTATTAAACGATGTATTTTAGAATTTTTAATGACAAAAAATTAAAATTAATAGTCTGCTTAAAAATTTACGTTTTTTATTTCCTTTTAATCAAAAATATAATTTTTAATTATAGGTATACTATACTATTAATTCCAAGAAGATAAATATGATGTTTTATATTTATGAACTATTGTAGTCGATGAAATGTATAATAAGTGTAATTACTTTATTTTAATTTAATTCGGATGCCAAAGTGTTTGAGTTATTCGATGCTTGCTGATTTAAAACCTATATAGGCTATAATACGATGTTTTCATATTAATTTGAAAACATATTTCTAACACTTTCATTTTACTTACTAATAAACAATGATTATTATTATAGTAATTAAATAGTTTATGATATTTAAATAAACAGTTATTCAAATGTTAATATAACATAATTGCTTGGTGATCTTAATTTGTTTCTTCGGTTTTAATTCATTTAATCTGCATATATATATATATATTATAATAAATATGAAATAAAGTAATAAATACTGTTCATATGATTGTGCAATAGTATAATAGTTTAGTATGATGGTATAAAAAAAAAAAAAATATAAATATCTAAAAAGATAAAATTATGAATACGAACTGATTAATAAGCCGATCGTTTTAACTATGTAATATTTTTTTTATGCATTCCTATAAGTTACTTTGTAATCGTGGAGAAAAAAAAGTAACGAAAAAAACTGGAAAAGAAAAAAATATGATAGGATGGTATTACGTATTAGACAATGTCATTAGTATTTAAGAAAAACAAGATAAGACTAGAAAGTATGTGACGTTTGTAATATGCATGTGAACATAAATAAACCAGTTTTTTTCGGTTAAAATGTCAAATTGATAGGGTCCTGTGGACCTCAAGTGAAGAACTACCTTATACGTTACAAGTCTCATCGGTAAATGTTATAGGTCACTATAAAAGCAATCCCTTCCTATCTTATCTTTCCTACAATACATATTATATATTATCATTATATGAGTGTATAATATAGGATTACGTGTATATATGGGGTGACTCGACCGTTCACATTTTTTTTTTTTTTTTTTTGGAGACTACCAACACGAATATTCTAGTTGCCTATTTACTTTCGAAAAACTCCAACACTACCGAGGTTTTTAAAACCTGAAAGTAAAAAAAAAAAAATAAATAAAATCGTGTGTTTACCGTTCAGGAACATCCTATATATTTATTTAAGGACATCCTCTAGTACGACGGTGTAGATTATAAGTTAAGCACATAAAATATGGATATGTGTTCGATACTCGTTTTTGACATTACCCTACTTAGAAATACATATGAATGTTACATCCTCGTAGCATTCTTAATCGATTTTTCCTCGTAAAACGGGCATTTATTTTATGAAAACGATCATATCGTGGTTTCGAATACTACACGAAATACTTATTGATACTTAACTCTTATCCTTTACTTGGAATTAAAATTACATTCCTTCGCGATAAATAATTATAATTGAAAAATCGAATTTCGCGTAAGTATAGCTGAAGATAATATTAAATAAGAACATTATCTTGTTAGATTGTTTTGGAATTCGTTTTACATGTTATGCTAACAATAACATTGGTACATAGCCTATAATATCGAATATCGATTAAAGGCGGTGACATACTTACGTATCAACTTTTATCTGAGTTGTAAACTAAAAAGTAGGAACATATATTTAATGTAATAGCTTAGTAAAGTTAATATAATATAACAAATTATGTTCAAATATTTTGTTGTCAAAATACTTTAAAGAAAATCGTCTGTTGTCCTTGCAGCTATGTGACATCCCACGCTTTGTCAGTTGTATGCAGCTATAGCGTAATTTAGATGCACAAAACTATATGATATCTTACCCAAAACTTAAAAAAATAATAATTTACATTATAAGTAATACATACTAGCATTTTAGGGATATTAATTTTATAATCGGAAATATAAGAATTCTCGAAAGAGAAAAAAATCATTAAAAATGTGAAGTATTGTATATTACAGATTATACATCAATGAAATCAATTACACTATTACGTATTAGTTTGTTAAGTATAGGTATAAAACTAGACTTTTAGATTTTTATTTCCAAATTAATAAATTTCTTTTTTGCTATTTCACATATTTTTTTATTCAATGAAACCACAAAGTATTTTTTTTTATTAATAGCTTTAAGTGTTAAATAATATAACTCAACCCAAGAATCACGTAGTTATTCAAAATAATAATGATAATTAAAATTAAACTAATGAAAATTTATTCTCGTTATCATCAATTCATCATAGAATTTTTATTTTAATTCAACAATTTAAGTAAGACGATTATTATCTGCATCTACAAGCAAAAAAGAATCTGTGGGTAGGTACAGCTCATTTTAAGTAAAAATAATAATATGTTATACATGTATAATAATGTTTTAGCATAAAAAAAAAGTTATTGTACAATAACCACTGTTAACCAACGATTATAATTATCAATAATATAGCATATCAACTATCAAGCTATAGTATATTTTCAGTATAGGTAAATAGGTAATACAATGCCTACATATGAATTACTGGGTTAGGGTTAACTTGCTGTAAATTGTTAGTAATGTTAGTTAATTAATAACAGTAGAATATGTAACACTGAACTTATACATTTTAACTGAGTCGATAGAAAAACACCTACATAGTAGAATCAATCTCGCAATATCATATTAATAATAACATTTTTTTTTTTTTTTTTTTTTTTTTTTTTTTTTTTTTTTTTTTTTTTAATGAAGTCTTAATTAAATAGAGTATTTTTTTAATTCAATATAATATAATGAATACGATTAAATTAGTTTATGGTTATCAAAAACCCCTATTTGCGATTCATAAAGTGGACGTCCATACTCGTTGAAAAGAACAACAATTTTCAATCTCGTGAGCTTGTGGGTAATATTTTTTAGGATAACCTTTATAATATACTAAAAAAACTGAATAAAAACAAAGTATACATAATGTGTTATATTCAAATCTTGAAATTCGAAGTAGTAATCGATTTAAAAATTAAATTTTTTCTGCACAAAGGTTGAACGTTTTTTCTTAATTCGTTTATCATTATAATAATCGTTATAAACAATTTATATCAATAATATTTTTATTATTATTAAACTATTAGTCAATATCTGTATATAAATGCATTAACCATCAACACTCATTATAATATCAAAGCTGTGCAGTGAATCACGAATAGGCTGTATACAAATTTCGTCAGTTATCATAATATTGAAATGTAATATTACTTTTTTTCGTACTTCGGATTGGCTATAAAATAACTTATGTCTAGATGAAAAAAAAGAGTGGAAAAGTTCTTGTCGTTTGACGGCTGTAAATAACTTTGAATTCGTATTACATTATATATATATTATATACCTATGTAAACCAGTGTGCAACTACGACGCTCGATATAAGTAAGATGGCTTACAATAAATATTCAAGTCTGGTACTACATCGAATTTATATCATAACAGACATTCTTTGGAACCAAAACTATATATTCACATTTATAAATGGTATAATATTATATACGATATAAATTCAGTGCAACAGCAGCTTCATGCAACAAATGGCGGTGCCGTAAAGTTTTCCGGAGGTGACCGAAAACCGCACCAAATCAAAGACCTGCGTCCTTCATGTTATTATATTATTATACGACACATGACATGTGTACATTATTTTTGTGTTTTTCATCCACGTCGTATCATTATTGTATGAGTAGGCTGACTTTATATTTACAAAACGATGACGAGAAAATATTAAGTACCTAAGTAGTTGTTTTGAGAAGATGAAAAAATAAACATATAATATTTTTTGCGCCAAGTGCCCGAAGGTGATTTAATATGTAATTTATAATATATTATAATATTATGTACTCACCATGATCGATTCCGGGAAAACATGAGTCTTATAGTTCGGCCTTGGATGGTGGTGGTTATCCGCAAGCTAGTATTATTATAATATTGGGTGGTTCGGTAATCATGCTCACCAGTTTTATATCTTCTTCGATAATGTAGCAGTCATTCAAAATATGATTTTTAAATATACTTAAGACAATATTTACAAATAATTCTTGAAATTTTTTTTCCACTTAAGGAATATTCTGTGGAAATACAGATTTGTTACGAATCACAATTTGTATAACGAGGCCTCCCCTCCTCCTTCTACCCCTAATTATTCTACGGATATTCTCTTGAACATTTTGACGTATCAGAATCAAAATTAAAACGAGTGAGGAAGTGCGGGGCTATACAGTGATTTGAATATCTTAGCGAATAACATCAATCCATCAAAAAGTATAAATTGTAAAAATTGTCCGACGATAGTAAATACTGTATATAATAATATATTCGATATTTTTGCAAACCAATTTCCGTAAAGATTATAATCCTTAGAACCTATACTACCTATCGGCTACCTATAAACATTTTAACAATTTGCAATGCCTACCTAATAAAGTGCCGGTGTACATTAGCATGCTGGATGACCCCCTGTACATATTATTTATATTATACATTTATACCCATTATATTATACACTTGTTGACACGATTGTGGCGGTGTGGCAGTGGTTTGCGTAATAACACTATACATCCAAACTGGCACTGTGGCCGGGACAACGGTGGCGAAGGGGAGTGAAAAATCAGCCCTCGGGAAATTCAACAAGTGCGCGGAGCGACGCAACAGTCATGCGCGCGGGCGGGTGCGTGCCTCGTGGATGAACGCGGCGGCGGTGGCGGTCGGTGCGTTCCTTTCACGGTGTCCACGTCGTCGCGGACCATAGTCGCAGTCGTCGTCGTCATCGTCACCGCCGCCGTCGTCGTCGCCACCATCGCCGTTGCCGTTACCGCCGCTATACAGCAACCGCATCATCGTCACACGCGATTATACGCCATCGAATGATATTGACGACAGGGTGGGCGGTGTCCGCGTGGCTGTTGCTGCAGTTGTTGCAGTCACCGCTCACCGTGCTGGCCGCCGCGGGATTCGTCGAGTACAAGGTGGGCGTGCTGATGACCACCAAACTGGACTCGCCGTTCGACCTGGAACGGTGCGGGCCGGCCGTCGACCTGGCCCTGGACATGGTCAACAAGAAGTTCCTGGCCCATCACAGGGTACGTTTGAAGAAAGTCGAGAGCAGGTAAGAACGTTGTAGTGGCAGTGTATAAAAATAAAATATCTATATACTTATAATATATAATATATTTTGGGTGATGGGTGCACTATATGTTGTGATAATATATATAACTGATATAGGTGTACAGTGTACTCGGGAGTCACGTATTTAGTTGTGCTGGATTAAGTCTCACACGTGTTCGGGGTGGTGAAAATATGTCTTAATGATATTATATCCCGAGGATATAACTCTTGTGCACCACGATTCTTCGCGCCTAAATAAAACTCAGAATCAGTATACGATATATCTATGTCGTTATATATATATATTATATACATCGTAACCGTTGCATCAGGGCCGTATTTAGGAATTTGCCACCCTGAGGTAAAAAAAAGCTCCTTATTATACCGATTGAAAATGCATTACAATAATTTAATAATTAGAAATTTCCCAACCCTCATAACCAGTCAACATGGACAACAACACACCCCGTTGCCCTCCTAAACACGACTTCGGCGTTAATATTCAGGCGAATGTCGTTTTCTGTAAGCTTACGTATAACATAATATTATTGTATGTTATATATTATAATATCTATTATACAATGTACGCAGCACACACATATCCACTTATCACAAATATGTCTGTTGATGACGATTTTCGTTTGAAATGTATCCGCGTGTATTCGATAACCCGTGGGATAATAGAAATGAAATTCTGTCAGACAGATACTATAAATGTCGGAATGTAGTTTTTTAGTTCTTGTATTATCGTTTACACCAGCTTGCCGGTGAGACAGCCGAAAGCCCATCGTTGATGCTCAAGTAAAAAAATTTGCTTGTTTATGGTACGTATAATACGGTAGTATGCGACACCACTGTTGAAAAACTGCAGAAATTACGCATCCGTATATAGGTATAGGTTCTTGCACGTCTTATATACCACCATGTCGAGATATACCTGTACAGTAATAACGTACTGTTGTCGCTCCTCACTTGAAATATCGTCGTATTATCGTACCGATATTGTCGTATAATGTAAAACGCTGTCCCTTAGGATTTTTTTTTTCGTTATGACCAAAAAAACCGAGGGCGTGACTTTGACCTTTTTCCATCTAAGAATGTGTCATTATAACTATGCCATTTTCATAGCAATAAAACCGTTTTCTATGAGAAAACTCTAATTCACCATCGTGAAAGAAAAAAAAACATTACACTTGACGCGTGTTAGGTAGGTATCTGAAACGCAGTAGTGGTGGTAGCCAGGTACGTTGTTTTCAGTATAACTTATTGCGCTAGACGCCGTTAAACGAGTTTCATGAGTATGTTTAATATGTTTTAGTAATAAATGGGTACTGTCATGTCATACTATATATTATGCGCATTACGTGAAATATATATATATATATATGCATATGTGAATCAAAAAATATTATTAAACGGTTTAAAGTCGTTTTTGTTTTTCTATTTATTTTTTGATTTTTACTATATATGACTAGTAGGGTGGTAATTGTAGACACGAAGATATATATATATTATATATATAACACTAGGTAGTGCGTCGGACAACATTTATAAAATAATTTATCATTTAATTATATTACACTTAACCATAATAATAATTACCGGTATTATTTGGAACCTATTATGTTTTCAGAAAACCTAGAACTCCATAACCGTTATTATATTTTAAAGTTTAAACAGTAAAAAACATTTATAATTGATAAATATAATATTAATTTACATACATAAAAAGAAACATAATTAATTTTTATCCTCTAAAAAATATATGAATACATTTACAATAGTTTAGTCTTAATAGAAATATGTGTAGGATGTTCAATTTGGTTACAATGCCCATTATAAATTAATGTTACAAATAACAATTGGTGCAGAATAATAACTTCAAACTTTTCAGCAGGACAATAATTTAATTTAATTGTATACATAAATATATAATATCGGTGATTGAAAACTTTAATGCATATATTTCGAGTTACAAATTAAAAATCAAAACTGAAAATAGAACTCGAGTAAATTTGAAACTATTAATGGAATTGATAACGATCTTATATTATTTATAGCAATCTTACACATATTTGGGTTTTAAAAATAAGATATAATATTATAATATGTGCAGTAGGTACATAATATTATATTTAAATAACAGTTTTATTTTATTACTTTACATTTTATGAATACAAACTATCTTTAGATTTGGTATACAATACGTCATATTATTACACTTCATGCGTTGTGTTTGATATATTATACAAAACATATCAAAGAAAATATATAATGGTATTAAGAATAATTTAAATTTTTGACAACAATACCCATTACATAATAACATTATATATGTTAAGAATATTGTGGCATTCGTTTTTCACATAATCACTTTTCATTTCTTAGTAAATTTGACTTCGTTCAGAATCTTTACTCAGATAGCAATGAATAATTTTTTTTTAATGCAAAGACACCTGTTCAAATTCAGTATATTTTATTGAATGTATTGGTTCTGCAATGATGTATGTTTTTTAAAAAAAAGGTGATGACAGACAAAAACAAAATCTTTTTAAGTGGTAAAATCTAAAAAATGCATCCATTTTAAACTTTTAATAGTGGTTTAACAACAATATTGCGTCTAGTTAGTATTTTGAAAAATCAATAGTAAAATATTTTTAGTTAGTACTTTTCAAACTGAATCACTCGTTTTGTTATTTTATTGGAATTAAAAAACAAATAATTCAACCCAATGTAACTTAAATTTTGTAACCCCATGACCTGTCGACGAGGGTAGTTTTAAAAAAAATATTAATATTATTCTAAAAACTTTTTTGTACTTATATTTCCTAAAAAAATGAAGTAATAGGTATTCAAAATAATATGTTGACGCTTTTAGTGCTATTTATAGACATTTGAAATATTAATTTGTTTGTGAATTCAACATTATTTACATTATCGTATTCCATATTATTCAATAGGGGTTCAAAATATTTAGACTAATTTTAAGCTTTTTGTTGGCAAATTAAATTTTCAATTTTATTTAACATTTTTATTTTGCAAGAATTTGTTTTATACATTTTAGTTTTTGTATAGATAACTGATAAATGTCCAAAATAGAAGAAAATAGTTTTTTTTATAAGCGTAATAAAGTTCAAATTTTGAAAAGGTTTGTCAAAATCTCATTATGTAAAGTCCCTTATTGATTCATCGCTATGAAAATTAGGATGCGTTTTGAATAATCTATAATCAATTTAACTGGGGTTGGTGGTATAAATAGTATAATAATTTATTGTCTAAACGTGTAAGGTACTCCATTATCAAATGTCTCGTGAAACATATTCCTTTATATTTCAATAATGATTATCAATTACTATGTGTGCAAGTTAAAATATAATAAATAAATATATTTATAGCCATAATTCATTAATTCATAATATAACATATTTTGTAATTTATTTTATACGCTGTAATACAATATTCATTATCCTAGGGAAAATTTTTCTCGCATGTGGTGTCGAATAAATAATATAAATTAAGTTATTCATAACTTCCGTGGAAGGCCCGTAATTAAAAATTATCAACTTGAAGAACACATGAAATTCTCAGAATTTCAGAAAACCTCAGTACCTATCAAAAAAGTACACACATGGTCGCTCCATTAATATTACTAAAAATAAAGTAAATTATTCTATCCATGTGTTAATGCAATTTATTATTTTTAATAAGAATTCCTATAACTAGATTTTTTTAGATTGTTTTTAGTAGAATCCGCAGAAGTGAGACTATCATAATACAACTAATAATGTGTACGCATAAAATATAAGCTCATCAAGTTTAGCCTGTTGAATAATAATTGCACCAACAAACAGTAAAAACAAGTAAAAATAAATATTACACCTAACTTAATTATAGAGAATTAGCCGCATCGTAAAGGGTGTGTAGTTATGATGAACTTGAATTTAAACAATATTATTATCAAAATAAAATTCCGTGTTCTATATAGACGCATTACGTTCTACCTAGGATGTTAGAACATGTATTAAATAAACACTATACTTACTCCAATGTTGAGACAATATTTACGAATGTATAGTACAAAGTATAAAAGAAGAAATTAAATATAAATACATCATCGGCACATTACAAACCATTCTCAAAAGTTTTTCACAATATTTTTAGTTATAGTCACAGATCAGTAACAAAAACAACGTGGGTGGGAGGGTTTTTGTGTTTTAATATGTTTCAATAAAGTGAAGAAAATTCTGTCGAATGCATTCATAGTTAAAATCAAGATTTACCATTAAAATATAATATTCAGTAATATTATTAGTTGTTATTATGTGTTGGTTCAAAATATGATATGTGACGTGTTGGACGATAGTTGAAAAAAGATTTTTTATATTACAATGTAAACTTATTGAAATTAAAATAATACGTAAATTAATTTTAGTATAGTATTTCAGTATCAGTTGCACTGCTATGTTGAGGTTACTCGGATGATTTCCAATATAATATTCAGTTATTCAGTTTTTTTATTTGTTATTTTATCTAAATAACAAAGTGTAGAGTACAGAGTAGAGATTAATAATGAATACTTCAACCAGCTTTAACTGTTCTTCACTATATTTTTAATTGTAGTCACAATGTCATACCAAAAGCAGTGAGATGGAAGGGTTTATTTCTTGGAATATAATCAATCTCCATATAATAATAATAATTATGTTTACTGTGTTTGAAATTAAAATCATTGTATACCTTTTTCAGTTTAATACCTATTATTTTCAACATTCATATCATGTGATGTTGATTTAAAATATTATATGTGACGTGTCGAATGATAGACTGAAAAGAGATGAACCATCAGAATCTCAGATGATATAATATTACATTAAATCATTATATAAAAATGATTAAATTAAAAACATGTTTACTAATTATAATAATAGATCAGTAGCCATATGCTAGAAAAAACATTAAAAAGTAGATCAGTATCGCAATGATATAATATGATATCACGCATTCCTACGTTTTATCAATATAATTTATTCTTTAATGAATAAAGAATTTAGTTTATGTTAAGTGAAGTTAAGTTATCCATTTTTCACATTAAAATTGTAAAATTTAATATTTTTTAAATCTAAATGTCAAGCTTTTAATAATCATAGTGATATTATGTAATCCAGCAGCCTTGTATCCAAGAGCCTTTGCAAAAAATTCGTGACTGCAACAATCTGTTTTGAATTTTGTGCAGTTGTGTACATGGTAATTAATGATTTATATAATTCAAGTCATACCCTTTAAAATCTTAAATATAATATAATATTTAATATTTATTTATAAATAATAAGCTAAAAATAAAAATATATTAATAACATATAAGATGTATTGCATAGGCATGCGCAGGCCTCTTTTTCAGTGTATGCAAAAGGCTACCACTGGCGTGTCTTGAAAGTTATTTTAAGCATGTAAAATTCTGATTATTTATATACCTAAACAATACACAAAACACAAATATTGAAGTCTTTCTGTTTAATTAAAAAAAAAATTATAATAAATACCATGACAAAATACAAAAAGGATGTATTTTACAAATACTTGGTAGTTAATAACTAATAATTGGATGTTTCAATTTGCTTATAGGTATGATTATTGATTATACGTCGGATGGTGGTTAGCATAGCAATATCACCTTGCTATGATTTTATATGTGAATCAAACAAAGTCACTGCCGTTAGTCTGATCTAATTTCTCTCATTTTTAATCATTTTTATCATTATAAATATTTTAATATACATGCTAATTATTTTTCTTGCGCAAATAGGTTTTTTCTAGCATTGACTTTCGCCCCTCAAAGAGCTTTAGAGTACCTATGCAGTTACATGCCCTGTGTATACTCTCTGTGTACGCCTATGATGTATTGAAGTTTGAAATTAAATAGACCAGTATGATACGAGTGTGATAAATGTTATATATTTATTATTTTTTTTAAAGCTTTATTAATTATAATTATTATTTTTGAATAATTTAAATTTATATTTTAGTAGAAAAAAATTTGATATTAATTAATCAACAAAAATTACTTAAATTGTAGTTTAATTTTCATGGAAGCAGTTATATATATATATATATATATATATATATATATATAAGATAAATTCGTAACACGCACACTTATTAGTTATTATCAATTTGTTGATTATACGACCAATATTGACTACTTTTTTTTTTTTTTTTTTTTATTTAATAAGAAAATATACAACTATACAATTAAGCACAACAAGTAATAGTGATGATGAGGATTACATAACATGAAATGGCACGATGTAGGAGGGCTCCCAATGGAGCTACCTACTTGGGTATGTTATTAATTAATTGTTTGAGTAAGAGTTTGTCATTTAACTAGTAGAGTATCAATGAGTTTAGTGAGTAGTGCGATAAGGGGGCTTATCAGGGATTGGAATTGGACTAGGAAATTTTTTAATTGGGTTGTAACGGAATCGGTATTTGGATTTACACAGGGTTCCGTGTGATTTTGATTTTTTTTTTTAGGGTGGGAGTGGACATTGGGGAGGTTTAGTTTTGTGGTAGACTGGGAGGTGCTCCATTGAGGTTGACAAAGTGGGGGAAAGTTATTATCTTGAATGATGTTGGTTTTGATTGAAGTTGCGGAGGTGTCTTGGGTTTCGGTTGGCCTGTTGGTTTTGATTGAAGATCGTCCTTTCTGGAGCAGTTTGAATTTGGGACAGCCTTTGTATGATGCTGGGTGATCCCCAGAGCAGAGGGCACATGTTGCTGGAGTATTTGAGTCCTTTTGGCATTCGGAGGAGAGGTGGATATCACCACATTTTACGCATCTGGGTGTGTGATGGCAATAAGTTCTGGTATGTCCATAATTTTGGCATCTTAGACATTGAACTGGGTTTTTTTTTGGACGGGGTGCTTCGATTTTGATTTTGGTATAGCAAATTGAATCGACTTTGTAGATGTTATGGTTTGATGGAGAAGGTTCCAGATCCGCAAAAAAATAATGGGAGGGGGTTTTTGGTTTTGTATTGAAGACAGTTTGTAATTGAACGAGTGATGAAACCGAGAGAATGGAGCTCTTCTTTGATGTAGTCTGTTGGTGTGGTATGATGGAGGTGGCGGATTACTACTCGGAAAGCTTTTTCTTCGCTCGTTTGGTAGGTGTGGAAGTTCATATTATTATTTTCGAGAAATTTGATTATTTGTCTATATGCGTTAATTGAGTACGTCATTAATTTTAAACCGGATGATGAGCTCTTAGTGTTAAACCCGTCGGGGTCAGTGAACGGTTTAATTTTCTTGCAGAAATCGAAGAAATCGATATCGCCTTTTATGTATATAGGTGGTATTTTGGGTTGATCGGTTGAGATCTCATGGGATAGCATTTCGACTTCATTTGAATTTTCATATGAATCTTCGTTGGTGGCGAGTGTTGAGAACCGATTTTTGCTTGAAAAAGAGGTGGTTTTTTGTATTTTTGGATTGGGGGAAGTTGGAGTGGTAGGTGATCTAATCGGTACCGTTTGCCAATTATTTGAGTTGACATTGCTTTTAACAATTTTAATTGGGTGTATTGGTGAGTTTGTGTTATTTTTGGTATTTTTAATAAGACTGTGAGATAGTGAAGATTTCACTGGTGGATTCATTATAAAACTATTAGATTGGTAATTAAATTAAATTGGTGGGCAGATTGAGTAAATTAAAATATTCATATTACTTGGATAACAGCAGTGTAGATTAGCTTAATTACAAAGATAAGGCAGGTCGTTACGGCACTGTACGTCTACTCACGAGGAGTGCACACGTAAAACTGCTGACTACTTTAAATGACGGATGTCATAACGAAACGTATTTTCTTGCGGAAAAAAGTTTCTATTGAACGAGATATCATTATTGTATAATCAAAATTTTCTTCGGTTCATTTTGAGTTTATTTAACGACCGTAAAAATATATTTCATTAATTCATAAGAATATGTGTCTTTTTTAAACTGCTGTAGCAAGATGAATTTTTCGTCGTACGTACTTGACTTATTTTAAGGAATTGATCATGGCAAATTAGGTTTAAACTTTAAATCTGGCAAATTAAATTAAATCTTAAAGTTGGAATTACGGCACCATGCGTAGTCGTCGCAGTAATAATACGCGATAATCTGAATGTATACCTGTATATGTATATATCCGAAATAATTATATTATCCATGTTGATTATTTGATTGCTATCAATTTTATATTTCATTTCATTTTAGGATAATATTAATTATGGTTAATTTATACTAAACAAACACTCTCATAAACTTTTTAGCAATTTATCGTTCATTGTTTTTGTGAAATATGTTTATCTGCAGGCATTATTTTCCATAAAATATATTATTGTGTTTTGGACGTCTTTTTTGGTCGTAGTTACAATTTAACAATTTACCGCCTCTTATCGTGATTGTAATGTATTATTTTATACCAGCGTAAAACGCGACGTATTTTATCAGTTAAATTGCCTATTATGTTCGTCTGTAGATGTGGAATGTGTACATATTTAAGTCCAAGTGGTGTATTAGTATAAATATGTTAGGTGGGCAACATGTCATGTAGATAGGCATCCGTTACACGGCGTTTCAATTATGCAATTTAACAGCACCATTGGAGCATAGTATTTCGCCTTAGTACACTACCTACACGATCTACCCATAGGCTACTACATTATTATGATAATACATAACATTGCTAAATAATAATAACTACTACGGCCCAATATTATCTGGAATCACTATATATCATAGTTTATTTAAATATAAGTATACAGACGAGAACAACATCCAACTCGTTTATAGATCATATTATTTTCATAATAGACTTTTCTAATCACCACAGCAATAATATACACTCAATCAAAAACCACTATTCTTTATTTCTTCAATTTAAAATTTTAATACGACAGTCAGTGATATTTTTTCAAACGAAATACTGCTACAACGCTAGACTGATAGATAATCATAATAATATCTGAAAGTAATAATTAATTTTGTTCACCTTCATGTTCAAAAATATCCTTAGGGAAGTAATTTAAGACTAGGTAATTAAAATTATTGTTTGGGAATCGGTGTTTAATAATTTTAGAGTAGCTTCATAATAGTAAGTTTAACAGAAGAATTTGTGTTCATGATTATGAATGAAATCTGATGTACATCAAATATTACTAGTTAACTAGTCTAGATAAACTAGATTTTCACATAATATTATAATATTACAGTGAAATTAAAAAAAAAAAATTAAACCATAACAGAGATTTACTTCATAAAATATAATTCTTAATTTATACCCATGTAAGTTGAATCAAAATTATACATTTTTACATTAATCTCGTATAAGTTATCTATGGTTTTGTTTTGCGTGATATGTTTTTTAAACATTCAATTTTTGAAATCTTTATCTTATTATTTTAACATCGTTTTGATTAATATAATAAATTCGATAGATATTTAAAAATCTTTTATATAAAAAAAAACTATATACCTAGATATTTCTAATATATTTATTCCTTATAGTCGTAAATGTTTTTCCGCTCAAAAACAAGAGATACATTTTAGTATATAAATAAAATTATAGTTTGAATGAATTTTTAAATATCATATTATAATTTAGTGAATTAACTAGTACTGAAATTCAAACAATCATTTTTAATTTTTATACACTTAAATTGTTTTAGAAAACACTTTTTTATTCTACATTTAATTCTGCATATTACATAAATATATTATTCTTGTATCTATTATGGTAATTGTGTTTAGTGTAATAAATGTGACAAACAAAGGCTATTGTATAGAGTATTGACACATTTATAGTACTTTAGGGAATAATTTCACCATACCTTGGAACCATAATATGAAAACCATATTTATTTCAAATTACGTTAGTTACCTAAAAAATAGTACATCGATAAATATTTAAAATACAATAAAAGATGTGTTTTAAATATTATGTTTACTGTTTAGCTTCGTTCGATGTTAAAATACTGATTTTATTTTTACACTCAAAGGAATAAAAATAATTTATAACTTATTATACTTGCAATGAATATAAAATAGTTTAACATAAAAGTTGTTTGTATGTTAAAAAAAAAAAATGAATTAAAATATCTTATATTTAGGTCAAATTAAATAACCTGTCTTAAAAATTATTAAATATTTTGCAACCGTAAAATTGATTTTCAAATATAACTTTGTAACTGCCTCATAAAAAGTAAAACATTCTAATAACAATCATAAATTGTAAGTAGGTATTAAAATTGAATATTATAAGTAAAACTTGATGTTGGGGGCCTGTATTAACTTATAATTAATGATTACCTTATGAGTATTCTAAAATAGTTGGTTAATTTCTATAGGCCTCTTTATATAGGTTCATTAAATATATTTATTAAATCAATGAATTTATTTAAAATATAAAATACAAATAATATTATGAGTGTACGATCAAATGTTTTATTCATATAGTTTTTAAAATAACATGTAAATAAACATCATACAATGTAATGTGGTAATAATGTATAAAATATAGTTAAGTTTAAAAATATGGGTGGTGGAAATTTATTACATAATTTCATGATGAAAATATTATTATTTTAAAAATTTAAATGAAATATATTTTTTCTACCTGGGCTGCGACATAAATATATTATATTAAATAATAAATAGGTTGAATTCAACCTAAACTAAACTGGTAGAGTTAGGTAAAGTATAATAATTGAATTGATCAAGAAATCGAAAGGTTACGAGGACAGATTGGAACCCCTGCTGGTCAACGCGAGCAACTGGAGTGCCAACCTCAGATTTCAACTGAACAAGGCCATATCCACGCTAAAAATGGCACCCTCCGACACTAGGAAGCTTATTAATAATACCTCGGATAGTATCTCGCGATAATTGACTATTGGCCTATTCGGCCAAACCGATACTGCCTTTTGAGCGGTAGATGCCCTAAATATCAAGAACGGCAACGTAGCTAACTTACCAAACTTCGCACAGACCGAAGCCTACTCCGGCAAAAGTGTCTCCATGACCGACACCTTCATGGACATGTTGTTAACCCCGGGCTATTGTAGTTAATCCAATAGGATTAGTGACGTGGTTATCGAATCAAAAATTGTCAGCAGACGACCCAAGTCCGGGAAAAAATTGACGACTACGGCAAGACAGCCCGCTGCTAGGCCAGCAGTGGGCCCGCCCGCCCGCAGCCATCAAATTTTTCCAATAAACCACCAGCGTTTTTTATCAGGAACTCAGAGCGTAAGAATTACAAGGCCACAATACTGGCGGTGCGCAACTGTGCCCTGATCAGAGAGGAGATCGGGACCAATATCACCATGAGACAGATGCGGGATGCATCCCACTCCTACAGGAGTTAACCAAAGGGGGGAATTTAACTGCAGCAGTAAAGTGCATCGTCTCAACCATGTTCTTCAAATTAGGTGACTCCGTCGGCAAAGTGCTACAGTTTAGCGTACTCGTGGAGGTCGAGGTATTTGACATCGACGCAGCCGCCACTATCAAGGAAATCCTGGAACTTGGAAGCACTTCGAGACACCAATCCTGGACAGGAAGATCCGACAGTCAAGATCGATCGGGACATAATCAGTGACCTCAGGATATGAGGCACCCGATCCAGACAGCAGATAGCCACGGCAAAAATGTCCAAGAACCTAGCCATCTAAATCACAAGGGTTTCGATTATGTGGACCATGTGCCGGGTCTGGCCCATTACGCTGCCGCCAAAAAGCCCGAGCAAGCTACTCGAACGCCTCTTGCTCCAAAGGCTTGAGGAACACCTCAACGAACACGAGGGCCAGAGAAGAGCCCCGAACAAATACGGCTTCAGGAAGGGAGACATCACGGAGTCAGCAGTCGGCAAAGTCCTGAGCATTGCCACGCAAGCAACCTCTATGACAGGAAAGAATAACCTATGCGTACTTTGGATGTTGGACGTCAAGAACGCGTTCAATTCTCTCAGATAGCTAGTTGGCCAGTCATCGATGCCGTTCTGAAGAGCATTAACGTCCCCGAAGCTGCTCGGCTTGGTCATGGACAGCCAGGTGATTTACGCACGCCACTCTAGTATGGATTAACGCGATTACCAACGTCGTTAGAACTAGAGCAAGCCTGATCCACCCGCAGAGGTCTGCCGCTCTGAGGACAACCAAGTCCTACTGAACCGTTTCGGTTGAGGCCGCACTGGTTTTGGCCTGCACACCATCGGTAGATCTGATCGGGCTCGAGAGAGGAAGAATAAGGTCTCAGTTGAACCCCAAAAATGAGCCATGCAGGTGAGGTGGGAAGCGATCACGAAGGCTTCATGGACGTGTCACGCTATTCCCGATATAGGAAGATGGTAGGGCAGGACCGTAACGTCAGTGCCTCTGACGCTCTACATGATACAAGCACTAACCGTCCACGTATATTTCCAGTGGTACTTGAACTGGATGGCGAAGGCCGCCAGCCTACACTGGTGCTAGTGTTTGGACATATCGGGTATCGTAGAGCACACACTACATATTCACGTGCGCTTACTGGGGGGAGGGGATTCCACGATCAACTGAGCGCCCAGCTAGGTTGTCGTCCGAGCGTTGCCGATCTTCCCGAAATCATTTGCGGCACAACATTTGAGCTGCTTTCGGTAGATCTCATCGAGAAACTGAGGAAATTTTCAGGTCGTTCTACAGAATGATCGAAGGCATCTTGTCTGGTGAGGAGGAAAGAGCCCGGAAGGTCACCGGAAATAGGAAACCCAACGTCTAAAGATTAATAAATTATTCATATTAATTTACGCGAAGGCAACTTAGAGAGAGCAAGGGGGTCTCCTTTTTATACCATATTATATAATAGAAAAATTATGAGTTGTAATAGTAGTGGGTGGTAAAATTAGCGCATCACTGCTAATTATTGTTGTATTTGATTTGTTTCAATAAGCGATGGGACTTGGAGGAGAAGTATTGGCAACATAGTTCCTTCTCTGTTCCTCGGTACCATAAAGAAAAAAAAGGTTTAATAGAATTAAATTTTATTATATTACCTTAACATTAAATTATTTAATTTGTGATATAACACTGTGCCATGAGTTTATTTATCAGTTTTAGTGTTCTGTTAATTTTGACTAAATATATCAGCAGAAATCTAAACATTGTGCAAGGTTAAATTATACCAATTTTCTTTATATTAATCATCTATCGTAATCAATTCATTTATTAAATCCAAAAACTACAATGCCGGGCATTATTTAGGTACTATAACTATAACTCAAAATGATATAATCAAATAATTGTCTAAACGTTGGTGTTTAACTAGCGTGTTTGTGAATGACGTGTATTATCGTAATAATTATAATATTAATAATATTATGATCAAATAAATAAATGATAAAACGAATCAAAAGATACCCACCTAGTTCGTCGTATAAAATTACAGGGTGTCCCTCGTGATGTTCATGGCTTCCAATCAACCGTTAACTGAAGGTAACTTATTCATTGATTATAAATCAAATTTGTATGCTTGTGAAGGCTAATTACTATAATTGACATCAATCATATATATTATCTATATACTCGGTACACGCGTTTAAATTACCATATTATTACGCTGTTGTACACTAGATATGGTCAAAATACTGCAACCTCCCTTCTCCGTTCTTGCCTAGTTAACGCCCACTAATGAAAAGTCCCATCTCAGGACACCTAATGTATTGTGTTTCTAATTAATTAATTTATAACTATGTCTATTTATCATTATTATTTGTTTTATTGTTAATTATTTATAGACAACATTAGTCATAACGAATTGTGTTATATCGCACTAATAATATAAACTAGCTAACCTATAATTTAATTTATAACAACAAAAACAATTATTTTCAAAAAATGTTATGAAAATATTTGCATTGGAAATTAAAATTATAAACATAGTGGAGTAATTTCATTTTTATAAATGTTTTGTCTATCTACGTGGTGGAGAGGAGGATGAGAGGGCAAAATTTTGACATTATAACTGAAAAAAAACCCTCGCGAGCAAATTTCAACTTATAGTTTTAGCTCAATACAATAAATACATCTTACATTATTATATTATTATTTGTATAAACGAAGGCACAAAAAATAATTTAATTTTTTTTCGCAAAAATGCTTCAAGCATTAAACCTTTAAATAAATATAGTATCTTCCTTGGTAAAGGCGTCATTTTAGATTTTTCTAGTTTCCGAACAAATTAACTTAAAATGTCAAATACAGTATTAAATACTACCACAATAAAATCAAGCGTTCGAGCAGCTTTTAAATTCGTACAGATGCAAATGACGACTTCACTCCCCTCCTCCAACAAGATCACTTGTTGTGGAGAAAATTTATAATTTAAATGTGTAAATTTAAACATACAGAATATTAAAAATTCAAAACATGCATTTTCAAAATCATGTTTATATAACTTCGCCAGCTTCATCTAAATCCGATATTAAAATAAATAAATATGTTTTATTACATGATCGTTTTCATTCTTTTACTTTATTTTATTGTACCAATTGAGTAGAAAAGAACCTACCTACCACTTTTATACTGAAAAAAAATACTAATCAGTGTAAGTTATTGTTATAATTAAAATCTTAACAAAATTTATTATATTACAATAAAATTTAAAAAATGCAATGCAAAGGTATTGTTTAGTTAACAATTACAGAAAATTATATGTATTCAGTATTTTATCAATGTATCTAATTAAAACAATATTTGAGAATGATGTTCTAAATACATGGCATATTGATGAGTTCCGTTTGTTTTTTTATAAAATTAAATGGAAATAATAGTTATTGATATTTTAATAGAAAATATATAGTTGAAATAAAAATCAACAAATTCTAAGTATTTTGTATACAATATTGTGCAATATTGTGTAGCAATTTTTGTATCGATATGCCATAATTATAATTATTTTTAATTACATTCATTATTATTACATAATTATTGTCATGGGATATTTCGGAAAATTGATAGGTACCTATTAGGTTACATTAATCCGAGTTTTCTATTTCAAACTGTTAATTAATTTTATTATTTAAAAAAAAAAATAATAATAAAAACAATTAAAACTACTTTCCCGTTACATTAAAATAATCAGAATATATTTAATTGATAAAAACCAAGGAGTTTAATAATTTGTATACATTCCATTACATCGACTGTTATCAATAAATACGATACGAGAAAAATGCTTTTCAGCATTATACGAGTTCAGATGAATTTTGTTTTCGGAATCCGGAATGATCTCCACTCAGTAATATTCGATCCTTTTACTCTTCTATCATTGTGCATTTTAGTTTTGGAATAGCAATACTAAAACTTTTGACTCGGAATAATAATCAGGATAACAGCCAGCAAAATGTAATACAGTCTTATTCCAGTGTGTATATTAGTAGAAATATTATTCTAAATCGTGTAAGATAAAATGTACCATAATAATAAATAATAAAACTCAACAGTTACGATGTAGCAATGTTTATAATATACGTAATAATATTATAACACAAATACATTTTTCAATAACTATCTGAATTTCTGTAGTGTTCTGTGATCAGTAAATCGGTTGAATATCTCAATTTTAAATTAACAATGCGACTTCTCAAGACATTAATTAACCATCATTAACTACAGAATAGATGTGTATTACTATTCCTACCTAAGTAGTGAAATTATGTATTTTTTTTTTATTTACATCGTAGAATACCACATGTATTATATAGTTTGTATTTTTTTCCAATTATTTAAAAAAGTATGAATTTTTAATTTAGACAATAGTATCAAATAGATTCTTTTATCTACCAGTAAATATATTTAAGTTGAAAATCATTAAACCAATCAGAATATTTTTACTTACCTATAGAATTATTTAAATATTTCATTTTCAAAATGAATGGTTTTATCTCCTCTGTATAAGCTTGAGTGTGTGACAGTAGAAAATGTTCAGTCGCTAGTGACTAGTCAATAAAATATCAACTTTTAAGTAGTGCAAGCATCCTAGCTGGCATCCAGTGCTTCTGGCTTTCAGTCTTCTTTGAAGTCTAAACAAGCGAAACGTAATCGTAATGGAATACCTTATTCTTATTAAGTATTAACGAGTGTAAGGAATACGCCTATCAAACATAACTTTATATATTGGCACTAAAAAATAGTTTAAATTTACTATCTAAGGATTTAACACTAACCTATATTAAAATTGCATAATTGTTTATCATATTCAATCGGATTAAAGATTAAGTTACTACAATATTTAAACCTACAAGAATAAACATTTTTAAAACAAAATAAATCAAAAAGACTTACTTAAAACATTCTCACAAAATAAATCTCGTCCCCACGATTCATAATTTATTTGAATACTTCCTTAATTATTTTTTTTAGACACATAAAAAAATGTCTGAAATTTTAAAAATTGTGTATCATTATTATCATAATTGTTATAAATAATTAACTACTACCTATTGATACGGCCTATGTTCATTATAATTAATTATATCATTTATATATTAAGTATTGAATATTTTTCATATAATATAATATTTTGTAAATTAAATCTTAACATCTACATCATCTCGTATTACAACTTTACATGTCTTAAGTCTTAACGTGCCAAAACGAGCATTAAACTGTTCCTCTGTAGGTACATTTTTGTCCATTAAAATCGATTTTAATTTAATATTATAAGTAAATTACTTGTTATAAAAAAATCATAAAACTTTATTTTGCAGAAGTACAAATAATTCATTAACGTGTCCAATAAAAACAAGTTTAACGCACAAACAATAAGAGTTTGTTCAATAATACACTAGAATAGTAACTCAATTAGATTGTTATAACATTTACTTTTTCTGGTTTCAAAGTTTACATTTTGTATGCTTTTAGTTTTCTTTTGTGGCACTTTTAATGATTTTATATATAACACACAGATACTCAACTACATTACTACAAACGTCTTAATTGTGATAAAACGTAAACTGGAAAATGAAAGATGTCGTGTATAGTATCGATCTAAGTATTGGAAAAAAACTAAATTAAATTTTGTGTCAAAACGCGTATACGATTATTATTACTTTTTATTACTTTTTTTCATTTGATATCGAAACTTTACTCAATTTAGTCGAAAGTCCATCCATCTAGGAGGAATTTACGTGTTTCATATGCTTTTTGAATTTGATGAATAATAATGCTAGGCTAGTGTTGTACGAATATTAGGATTGGAGTGGACTTAGTGGATTCCATGCGTGTAATTTGAGGCTTTTAACTTTAAATCTAATATAAACCTCATATATTCCATTACTGGCGTTGTCAAAAGCACAATAATGTGCATTGTACACATATAAACATACACAAGCACATCGGAGTGTAATGAGAAACATCTTAGCAAATCCAAAGAGTGTGGTCGCTAGGGACATTAAGTTTCTACTGCGTTTCTGTCTTTAATGCTTAATGTTTACCAAACGCTAATAACTTTTGTCGAGTTTTATTATTTATAACGTTACGATAATGATAACAGCAGGTTGAAATTGTAAATTGTTTATTTTCACGGTTATTAGAGAGGATTAATAAATTCTCGATTTAACAATTAATACTGCTATAGTTATTATTATTCAAATCGAAATATTTTATTTAACAATCTAGTTCGACACTCTAACGAGCATACCTACTTAACAGAGAAATGACAAAATGAGAACACGTTTTATAATTAGATGGTTTATACTCAAAAAATAATAAGTCTTATTTTATTTTTGTTATAATAATATTAATAATAATTTTATTATTAACTTCAATTATTAGGCAAAATATAATGTTGATTTTTTTGTCCAAGAACATATTTTAAAACTTTTTTTTTAGGTATTTAGATGAGAGATTGATGCTGGTTATAAATTATTTTTTTTATATAAAATTTAAATCCGATTACTATAATTCATTACCGGGAATTTTTCTTAGAATTAATAATATATTCAAAGGTTTATAAGGGTTATCATAACAATAACAGACTGCAACACAGACATAATTAGGTATTGTTTATAATAATAAAATACAAAATTGATTGGAATAATAATCATTTGATGAAACCAAAGCCAGATCAGTTTTGTGCATGCGTGTATAGCGTTGTAGAACATAAAGTTTTCCCTAAAGAGCAGAACACTAAACTTGGAGTGTGTTGTTGTCATTGTCTCTTCGCACGTGACAGCAAAATCATGTCCCGTAGTTACTTCGTGATTCTGAAACAGTATATTTGAGATTAATATTACAGTATATTGACCTCTTGAGGGATTCAAAATTTAGACTATTGTCTGAAATCTATTGTTACTTAAAATAATATTGTTTGGATGTTATACATAATATTAATAATATTATATTATCTTATATGTGTACTTACCTGTATTATATTATAGTATAATATCATGTTTATTTTCTAAATACTTAAAAAAATGTATTTCTCGTTAGAGTAAAAGTTCCTCACATTTGATTGTTTACCCACAGTTCATTCGGAAGTATACATTTTCAAATATTGATCGGACGGATTATATACCATTGAATATTCTGCGTAGGTGGATTTTTGTATTAAATTATAGAGAATTCCGAATACATTCTCCAAGGATCTCACTAATATCCATTACATTTCCTAGTACTCAAAAATAAGTTGTAACAATAAAATTTTAAACGAATTATTATTAAACTGACACACATATCAAATTAAGTGAACTTTATAAGTAATTTAGATATTTGTGTAGGAAATGGTACACCATTGAACGCGAAAATAATATTATCGTTATATATTATGTTCAAAAATAATTCATGGTTACGAAATTATTGTAATTTAAGGTCAATTTGGTATGAAAACATTTTTACTTAAATATGCTTCAAATCTTTTATTTTGTTCTGTTAAAGTATGACATTTCTATTAAAATACTTGTACATTTCGCAAAACTTTTAGAACATTTTTTAGTTAGGTGCTCTAAAATATGGTTTCTAGAAAAAATATAAATTACCTAATGTTAAGTGAATGCTGTTTTTCAACAATCACATAAATGATAAATCTTATAACATGTAATGTTGTTCATATTTCCACCTGTGAATGAACGTATATGATTATATTAATCTACATTTTCTATAGTAGTATGAAGTACCTAATATCGGAATGTTTATCGTGATGCTTAATAAAAAAACGAACTATGCTGATTATTATTTTAATACTAATGGAAATTTAAAAATAAAATTGATCGTAAATCTACAAAAATTGTGTTATTATCTGTTTTGTAATGAATGACATGAATTGAAATGAATGAACTACATCATGTATAAGATGAATTAAATCCTGGAATCTTTGTTCATATTTTTTTTAAAGATAAGCAATATGTTATCGACTATTTAGAGAATAGAAAACGAAAACGATTTAATTTTTTCGTAACAAATGATACTAAACAATTATTTAATTAATTATATAAAAATTTAAAAAAATTTTGTCATTTTTTTTTTAGGTTATTTTTTAAGCTTTAACTATTTTGTTCAGAGAATTCTCGATTATTTCAATAAGTACTTAGAGTTTTATACATTGACCTTCTAAAAGTATCAAATAAATCCAATTTTCTACAAGGAACATCCATCAATGTTGATGATCGAGGAATTTTTCTACAAGAAAAAGTGTCTTCTGACACAAAAATAAAAACATACATTATTGTAAAATCAATATACATTCATACATTCATCGTTACGCTCAGAACCTAAAATGTATAATTTATTTTTTTATACGCATCTCTATTTTTACGAAACAAATACTTTAGTGTTTTTGATTAAATGTGAAAACAGTAAATTGTTTTTACAGAAACCTGCTTATTATTATTTTTTTTTTTTTGAAAAATTTCATATCTTATCTATATTTAATCAAATATTTTTCCATTTTTACAATACATAAAATTATTTTTACTGTCACTTGATAATTCACTCGATTATTTGATTCTTAATATCTAGTTAGAAAGCATTATATACTTTAAAAAATACATTTAAAATTGTAGATCAATAGCTATACGATCATATTACATACATATTAAACCAACAATTCTGCATCAAATATATATTATATTATTTAATACACTATGATTACACGATGTGTGTATATGGCTATATGACTAGTAATTATAGCAATTGGGTAAAAACTAGAGTGTCAAAAATAAATTATTCACCAAAATCGTAACCATAGCCTAAACGTTTGGTTTTAAACGAGTCTTAAAATTAATTTTATGTCTTAAAAATAAATCTTATACCTATATAAAATCCCATATATCATTAGTTAATATAAGTATGTACATAATTGAATTGTTAAATTGTGCTATAATTTTATTAGCAAAATATTGTGATGGTAATACTCTAATCATAATTCGGGAAATAATACAATTATTAGATTACTTTTGTAACCCAGAGAATATATTTACGTTGACAATGCGTCAAAAAATTAAACGGCTGCAGGAGAAACGTGAAGTGTATGATAAATGTACTTAATGCAATTATTTTAGGGAAAAAATATTTTTATCTTATAGTTGAAGTAATATGTTAAATGGATCCTTTTTTTATTTCATAGGATTTAAAATCTGATACTGTTGATATATCTGGGGAGGAGGGAATTAGGGAATTATACTTCTACTTACAATTAAAAAGTGCCCCCTTTATATACCTATGCCTCCACAATTACGCCACTTTGATATGACTCAATCACTCAATTAACGTACATCCAATTAAATTGTTTTATAATATTGTATATAATACCTTATGGTTTATATACTTTACTATGTTCCACAACTATTTATTATTTCCACTCAACTTTTGAAAGAAATCTTTTGATAAAAGAAAAGATTTTGATAAAAACCGGTTTAGGTTAGGTTAGGTTAGGTTATTAGAAATTACTTATGTTAAAATCTGTTTAATGAAATAGTATTAAGATTTTAAATTATATTTGTTAAACATTTTAATTTTATTAAATCTCACGGCACGAGAAAGAATAATAAATTATGTCACTTGAATTTACAACTCATCAGCTGACAGTAATTTATTCATAGTCGTCACATTATAAACATTTTTTAAGGGGAAAAAAATCAGACAGTATTAGTATTAAGCTATTTTATGAAAATTAACTTTACGTTTAATACAAATATATTATGTATATACATATATATACAGGGTGATTCTTTTATCAAACAACACTCATTATTTTAAAAAAGTATTGACTTTTCAAAATATTTTTTTACATAGTTTCATGTTGTTAAAAACCAACGCTTTTATTTAAAAAATATATTTTTAAATATTTTTTATCCTTATCATTTTTTAAGTTTTTTATTTTTTTGAATAACAACATAGTTTTTTAATTTCATATTCCGGAGCAGAATATTTTTTTAAGTATTTTGATTCATAAAATCGAATTTAGGACGAGTAGTTTATGAGTTTAAGTATTTTAAGTTTAGACAAGCGTAGTAGTGGACAAACATTTTGCGGGGTAACCCGGGGTACCACTCCATTCCGCCAATTTAAACTTTAAATACCTATAACTCATAAACTACTAGCGCTAAATTCGAAATTTTAACGTAATAATTAATAAAAAAAATAGCTTTATTAATTAAAAGAAATTTTAAGTATAGGTTACCATTTGAAAATCAAAAGTTGATAGTGGTTTCCCTAATAAATATAAGGGTGAAAAATATAATATATATACATTATAATATATATCAAACTTAACAAACATTAAGTTATAATTAAATTATCATTCTAACAGTAAATTAAGTACTCACAACTAAAGTTTATGTTATACTTCTTGTTACATCCACCTCGGTAAGTAGGATAATGTTATATTTGTACCACTGATATTTATACCAAGCACTAGTAAATTTAATCGTTTAATTAGAAAATAGGTTTTTAGTGATTTGAGTTAAGTGCGATAATCGATTTTCATATTTTAATTTTTAAGCTCGTAAAATAAATGTTCAACAGATTGCACATAAGAAATTAATATTATATTCAAAGTATAGGTATTTATTTATTTACCATATTGCAAAAATAATATTTCAAAATTATAAAAATAGTATTGATATCGAAATTAACCTGAAATTTTAGCCACTTTTAATTTATTGCAATAAACGTTCTTAAAATATTATTAATTTAAATTTTATTTAAATACAATTTTATGGATGTTTTATATGTAGTATATTTGGGGTAACTCCAGCCAATTTAGATTTTTTTTAAATAAATAAATACAATAACTTATGTTCAGTAAAACTAAAACCAGTGCGATTAAATTTGGTTTGAAATTACAAAATCTAAACTACTTAATGAAAGAGGGTATCAAATGACACTAATTCAACTTTGTTGGGTTAGATAATGCATGTATAACAATATACAGTAGAAACTACTTATTAGAAACACGGATAATTGATACAATCGTGTTATTAAAGCATAATGCACCGGGACGGACCGGCCGTATATTAGAACATTGAAAATAATTATTGAAAGACGACATCAGTTATTTGAAACAATCGGGTGAAGGTCAGTCGAAATATACACCAGCTATCCGTAATCCGTGTGATAACCAATTTAGAGCAGCATTATTCATATGAAAACATGGTCATGGAGGTACTCAAGTACTTAACGTAAAAAAGTAAACTTCGATCGATAAATATTTTCAATAATATAGTAAATATATACATTTATACATACTTTTTTGAATTATACAATATAATATATACATAGTTAAATATTCATACATACCTATATTTTTCGCATATATTTAATTTTTTTTTCATAGCACAAAATCAAACCAAACGCTTATTAGAAACAATCGGTTAATCGACACATTTCACTTTGGTCCCAAAGTGTTTCTAATAAACGGCTTCTACTGCATACACATATTTCCATTATATTGTTTAGTGTAGCCAATTTAATTTTAAACAACCAAGAGGATTATTTGCCGGGATTTAATATAAGTAAGATTAGATATTAATAGATTTAGGTTATTTATAATGTGGTATTAAAGTGAAATGTTTTATAGCGAACAGCGATTATTGAAAGCTAATCTAAAGTAACAATTTCAAGGCTATTGTTAAGAGTAAAGTTGTTGCTAACGTACCACGGAGCTTTAGTTGATATTTGATATACGTAAGGGTATAGATTAGTAAGTTGATTGGAAGGATTGAAAAAATTTAGATTTGAAATTTGTCGATTTCTAATTTTCAAAATAGAAATTAATTTCAGGATGAATTAGTTGTTTTTAAATTATAAATGGGAATTAAACCTAATTACAGCATGTGTATGAAAAAACATGTATGATAAAATAAAAGTTTTTATACGTATAAAAGAAATTAAATACAAATCACGTACAAATATGAATAATAAAGATTAAGTTTGAAATAAATTGAGATTTTAATTCTAATTGTTTAGGTAAAAATTGAGAAGGAAGCGTTGAAGTTGGCAAGGGACTTACAACACACCAGAGGTTTGTTTAAGGTATAGAGTGCAGAGGATGGAAGAATATTAAATGGATATGTTTGGCGTGTGCTATGGGAAAGGACACTAAATGATAAAGATGAAAGGAGGGCAAGAGAATCAATATCACCAGATAAGCTTAGATAAAAATTTTAGGTTGGCATGATGCCTCTTGTCGGCTAACGTATTAAGGCCGAGACTTTTTAGAACGGGTGTTTAATCGTGGAGGGGGGTAATTAATTTTAAGTTTGTAACTGACGAAGTTAAAAAATTTACGTTGAACACATTCTAACATGGAAGATTGTGTTTCTGCTGTGGGTACCAAATAATAGATCCGTATTCAAGAGTTTGTCTAACAAAAGCACAATAGACGACTTTTAGAGGAGAGGTGAATTCAAATTCAGCAAAGATACGCTTAATGAACCCAAGGGTCTTGAGAGCTTTACAGTAAATAGTCTCGATATGCATGCGTGGATTCAAAGTAGGAGTAAATACAAAACCCAAGTAGGTAAATTACTTATCAAGGCGAGAAATAGTCGTTCCATCGATGCTATAATCAAATCAGATACGATTTCTACGACGAGCGAAAGTCATAGAATGACATTTAGAAATATTAAAAGATAAGCTAAGTTTGTATGCCTAGGAAGTAAGGCGGTCTAAATCGCTTTGAAGTTTAAGGCAATCATTATGTGTATTTATAAGGAAAAATAATTTCATATCATCTGCGAAAGCCAGAAGATTTGCGTACTATAGTATACGATTTGCACTATTAACAAAAAAAGAGAAAAGCAGTGGGGAAATATGTCCTCCTTGGAGAACACCGGAGGTGACTGTAAAAGTAACTGATTTAACATTATGGATTTTCACCCACTGGCCACTGCTTCCTATTTTGGATAAATGAGCCAAACCACGACAGAAGTGATTTACCGAATCCTGATTCACGTAAAACATGAGTGAGGGCATAATGGTCAACACAATCGAAAGCTTTGGAAAAATCAGTATAAATTACGTCAACTTGAGAGTGAGTTGCGAAAGAATCGAATGCGAAATTACAGAATACAGTATTGCATGTTACGGTTGAACGATTAGGGCGGAATCCATGTTGCTCTTCCATGAGTATAAGATTAAGGTTAGGTTGAAGGTACATCTAGTATGTCAGGTATGTACGTATTGGAATGTCAGCAGTATGCAAATGATTGGACAATAGTGTTTGGGAGAAAAATCTACCTTGTGAAACTATTAACTATTAAACAATTAACACATAATTTTATCAATTAAGTATTTTAACGAGTATTATTTTTTTTTTAAAGTCCTTTGAAAACAAAACACAATCATATAGATTGAGTTACGTGATACGTCTAGAAATACAATTGCAAACAATTATTTTGTTTTATTTTGTGACGGTGAAATGTTATGCACAAATCTGCGTACTTGCAGATATGGAGGACTGGGAGGACTGAATGATTATTTCTAAGACTATAATGAGCATTTAAAATTATTTTTGTAATTGTAATAATAATTAGATATATTCTTATTATCTGTTAAACAACGTTTAAGAAAGAAAGTAGTAGGTTAATTGGTCTGTAGGTGGAAGGAAAATTTGGAGCACTGATTGAGCACTCAGTGATTAAGTAATGATTAGTGAATATTTCTGGAAAAAAAGGTTGTACAAAAGATAAATGAGGATGTAATTATAAACGTGTGTCAGATATATAATAGATTATTTTCGGTAATTATTTTATGATTAGATTTGTTATGACTTGATGTCTTGTTATGAGTATTGAATCTTAGGCGGTGTATTGTTGGAGTAAATTTGAGTAGAAACTAGAAGGTGATGTATGTAGGAAAAATTTTGGATAAAAACATATCCAACGTATGAAATATGCATACACTCAATACTCGTAGAATATCTGGACGGGGAGTCTACCAACTGTTTTCTAGATAGATGGAAAATAAATGTTTTTCTGGGAATTTAGTGGCGTTCAAAATCAAGTAACTATAAAACAAATTTATTTTTATTTTTGTCTTCACAAGCTACACAAATAAATATTAATGGTAATTTGACTATAACTCTTTAGTGCAAACTATTAAGCAAAGTTTTGAACTTTTAACCTTTACCGTATTTGTATATTTATATATCAATTGATATATGTATAATATTGTTTTAAACAGATATAAAACTTTAATCGTTAATAAACGAATGCAACGTACAGTATGGCATTAATCTACTCGCCATAAAATGAATATAATATTCGGTGTCTGAAAATAAGTTCTCTCGCCCGAACATCATATTATATAGGTATCAGTTAGGTATGTATACTCTATAGGTTATTCAATAATGAACGTTTAACGAATGTTCACGATAAAAGTTTAAATTAATACGTTAAGCCGTCCAGGAAATTATTATACGTAGGTATTATGAATATATAAGCACTTCGTCTCTCGTGCACGTACATTTATCCGAACTGTGTATATTTAGCATAATATATTATTTGATCACGAAAGTTTTATAACAGTAATAATACGTATACTGCAGTAAGCAGTATTGAATAATTTTAAGCAACTACTAATATGTTATAAGCCTATATATTATATATATATATTACCGTATTGGTCGTTAACGGTGTTAAATTCAAATCAATAAAGAACAAAAATCGATAAAAACAATTTGTTTGTGTATTATTATTATTTTTTTTTTCATTATTATTGTTATTCAAAGCTTAATGAAATGAAACTCCTCTGGTGCGTATACATAAGATTATATCGTGTGCGTGCGTGCGTGCACACGTTTATATCATCCCGGAGGGACTTAGGTATGTTATATCGCATATCAAACACAATGTTTTTTTGCCCCGTAAACACGAGAGTGGGTATAAGATTGGATTTGAATTTCTTTTCGGTTTTCTATGCTTTAAGACCAAGCTCGCGAATCGTTGAAATTGGATTTCGACAAAAAAGTAAAAACGCTCTTTTAAACAGGTCGTCCATGTGATTGTCTGCAAGGAAACCCATCTAACCGCAATATGTTTCGTCGCTTATGTTCATATTGTATATTATTGTAAAGCATCAAGTGTATCCCAAAAGCACATCACTTGCTTATTATTATTACTTTTTTTTGTGTAGGTATCTGTCTGCTATTATATATACCTTATTTTGGAGCAGTAAAAATGCTACAATCTTCATTTCGATACCGTTGCTAACAGCAAATTGAATCATTTGAATCTATTTGGGACTTTAATACCATTGGGGGGAGAATGTCAAAAATACAAAATTATTCTTATACTTTTCATAATAGTTGGTACCTAGGAAACTAAAAAAAAGTATTACTATTGAAAAACTATAAAGGTGCGTTAAAATTTACACAGTATACATTTTCGAAAAATCGATTACCTATTATATTATTTTTATAGTAATTTATAATTTACCTAACCTAACTTAATTAAATCACACATACTTGTAATTTTCACTAAATACGAGTATTTGTAAAATCATATTCTATAAACGCCATAATTTTCAAAATACTTTAGTCTTTTTTGATTTATTTTAATATAATATAATTAAATAATATTATAAAATTTAAATTAAACAATATAAATTTTAAATTTTTTTTGATAAATATAAGAAAAACATTTTTTTTAAAATTTGTGAAGTTATAATGACTAAAATTAAAAGTTGAATTTAATTTTACAGTATTTTTTTAATTTTTCTTTTTATGAGCTTTTGAAGTTTAATTTTTGACGAAATTGGATATTCACATAAAAAATAATGGTTTCTAAATAAATAAAAATGTCAAAAAACTAGTTCCAAGTATTTAAAATTTTCTACTCTTTTAGGTTTAAAATAATATGTAGATATAGTAAAAAGATTGAAAAAGTAATAATAGTTATTCCCATAGCCTTTTGAAAATGCATATGCACGATGGTTTAATAAACGATTTAAATTCAAATATTGACATAAATACAAAATTGAATATTCAAGCAAAAAATTTCATTTTAGTTATTTAGTCCAAATATTAGGAATTTGTAGAAACTTGAAACTTTTTATTACACAGTGTAATATTATTTCTTATACACAATGCAATTTTAAAAATATTCAAATTAGTTTTAAGTTATTTTGCCATGAACCTATTTACACCTTTGTAAGGAAAATTGATATTGACTTAAAAGTTTAGAAAGTTAGTTCAATCTAACTTACATATACTAATCTTATAGGAAAACATATTTCTAATAACTATATACATTTTAAGTGCATAATAAAATAACTTGAGAAATATAAACTGACAGACAGTTTCAGCTCAGAATAATTTTTCAACGTATACAATCATTTATGATTGAAGTCAAATAAAACATACTATACGCGAGTTCCCTCTACTTATTTTTAATAACTAATAAAATAACTCCAGGGCATGGTGGCCATTGAGAATTGCTATATTTGCTGACTTGTGTTGTAGTATTTGAATTTTTTTTTTATGTGAAATACATAGAGGTATCAGAAATTCATAAATTACAAATTAATAACGATACATTTACAATAGAGAGTTATAGATTTTATTATATTAAATTAATTTGTCCAATCCTGATTTCCAACGGAACGAGGAGAATATCGTATTGACTATCAGCTGTCACGGAAGTCAGTGGATTTCTGATTATATTGTATAGAATATTTTGTTTTTAAGATTTATTATATTCTAAGAATATTCTGCTATTCGATCATTAGTACAAAAAAAAAAAATATGTATCGACATAATTTTGAAGATAAATGCGTTATTTTCATTACCCATAAATAATTCATAAGCCTCGTGTGGTACGTCTATAATACATAATACACGAAAGTCGTGGACACCTCAAATCAATAGGAAATCAAATAAAAAGACATTTTTCTGAATTGCCTTCATCTCAGGACCGCTAGAAATAATCAAATGTAAAAAGAAAAATTGCACCTCGGGTGACACTTTTCAGAAAATATCAAAGGCGTTTGAATATTATATATAATTGTCACAATATATACCCACCTACGAGATTGGCGCATTGCGTACGACTTTAGGCAAATCTAGTAGTAATAGGGTAATTGGATTACACGAGAAAAAGACTAAACTCACTCTTTGTAAAATAATAATAATAAAAAACTATTTTGTGAATGCGCGATGTTAACCATACAATAATATGTCCTAAAGAGATAAGCGATTGAAATGTTTTCGTACGAAAATTATATCGGTTAAACAATTATTTTAATAGTATAATATTAATAAATATTATCATTACAAGTTATATGAGGAGCTGTTGATGTACATTATAATATGTAGATTTGCTTTCAGAATATTATCGTTTTTGTTGTTCGTCGTATCACTGCACACGAAGGCACATCGATTTGGCTGCAATAATTATCATATTGTTGTGTTACGCTGAATGTATTTTATAACAATTTTTTTCGTATTTATTGAAATTCATTTTATTGCGAGTATTATGTTATATACGAAACAGTAGTTCGTCAAATGTATTTTTTTAATGTTCAACGTCAATTATACTATCCATCACGACGACCGTAAATCCTGTGATGGACCTGCAATACGTTATAATATATAGTAATATGAGAAACGAGGGCCTTATAATATTATGGTATGAAATAAAGTTGAAGCTGAAAATCGGTATGTGCGAATTAATTTTTTTAATTAAAACTACTTTTTCCTCGTAACACATATCTCCGAATTTCCTCGGTGTTCGAAATGTTATAATGGAACTACAATAGAACTCTATAATATAATACATTTTCGTAAACATTATTTCGGATTAAAATATTTAATTTTCGTTAATATATATTATATATAACGATTATAACGTATATATTATACATATATAATTATCTAATTGTAATTATCTCTGTTATGTCTTGTAGAAAAACAGCTACGTACGTAATCTCTTAATAACTTGTACATTTTTAGGTTTTGTGTAATATATTTACACAAATTAAGATTTAGACAATATCATAATTTAAAATGCGTGTGTGTTTGTGTTTAGTTTGTGAATAAACTGCAGCGTAAACAATTTTAACATGTTTTACAACAAAAACTTTTGTGAATAAAGTGAATTAAAATGCTATAACACATTAATGAAATAGTCTGCCGTTGTCGTTATTATTCTCGTATTTTTACCATCCGAACTTTCTGTAAAGTTTTTGATCTTCAACATTTAACGGTACGGAAAATATTATTATAATCGCGCATGCTCGTATAGGTATATTGTATTAAACCAAATACAGGTACCGAGGTACCAACTGAAAAAACGGTCGGAAGCTTCGAAATACATGGATGATAACCACAGCACAGTTATAAAATGTTTAAAGTTTAATAAACCGGAGTGACCCAAAACAGACCCGCGATTGCAGATCACCACAACTGCCATTCTATCCTGCTTACTATCAGTTAAAAAATAATGCAATCTTCCTAGTAGGTAGTATCAAAAATCACAAAAACGTTTACTTACCAATACCTTTATTACACCCGTATCGTGTTACTTCGTACTTTTTTCTAGGTTTACTAGTGTAAGTACCGCATGGTTGATCGTGTGTAGAATTTCTACGCTATATGAATACGTTATACAGGGTGATTCACCGCCGGACATGCTCATCCTATTTCTTCCTTATACCTATCTTGTTAGAATTCTAATATTTTTGAATTTTTAGAAGCTATAATGATTTGAAAATTATAATAATTCATTATATATGTAAACATTTCCAGAGTGTAATTTATAGGAACTTATGTATTAGCGTGATTTTATTATATCTCATAATATAGGTATATATTTTATATAAAACTAATATCAAGAATAATTATAATCATCTGTGCCAGTCAGTGTGACTAATGATTAGGTCCCCGGCTCAATAATTATCAAAATAAATTAGTGCCGAGTTAATATCATAACTATAACTAGAGTCCAATCTTATAAACACAATTCTATTAGTAGATATAAAATTCTTTTGTGTGGCTTGGTGAGGCGCGGTCGTACACTCAATCTGTCCACACACACAAACAAGTGTTACAAACCCACCAACTTAAAAACCTACAAATTAAAAATATCCAAAAATAACCCCTACCATGGTCACCTCTCACCCAATGGCCTATTTCAAATAAAATCTCTATAAATCTCTTATAAAAAAAAGAATTATTTTGTGTAAAACGTATTATAGAGTTATTTATATGGTGAAAAAAAAACAATTTTAAAATCAGTTGAATTCGAATGAATGATAAAATTTTATATTTTAATAAATACAGCGAATATTGTAAGATTTTATGGTTTCCAGTGTTTCCATCACACTTGTTTTTATAATATGGTTCAACATATCTACCATTAATATAACTGCACAAGTTAATTATATAGGACAACGATTTTTGTAACAAATTTATCGTAACGTTGGAAAGAACTCGCACATTTTTTAATCATAGCTCTAGTCACCATGGATCAATTGACTTGTATATAGCAGTACATGGTGGATATATATTGTCATATTAAACAATATCATAATTTAAAAACAAATTTAACGAGAACTTGTTTTTCTTTAGTTTCAGTATTTTTGAAAATATTAATTGCTTTAATTAATTTATAATTCAAACGATTTCTAAATTTTTTTTCTCCATATTATAAATGAATGATTTTACAATATGGTTATTTTAAAATTTAATTTTTCAAACTATACTAAAATAGAGGTAATTATTTATAATATTATTTACAAATATGGGCAGTACCTATGTAATTGTAATATATATGGTCCGGATTTTTATGCATTTGCGTGTTTTTTTTTAAGAGTCCAAAAATTGCTAGATAAGCTACAAGTTTGAATTAAAGCCAGTAGATCTGAAATATAAAATTTTATTTTGCATGCATATTTTTGCATATTTTTGCATATTTTGTCATTTTTTGACATTTACTGCATATTTCTGTATTTTACTATTTTTTATTGTACATTTACGATTTTTTATTGTATTTATACGGGTTTTAAATGCATATATACGGTTTTAATACATAATATGTAATATTTTGCTAATTTTAATTAAAATAACGTAGAATTTACTGTTATATTTTTTGTCCGAGTAATTTGATGAAGTCGTTTTCTTAACTTATTTGAGATCTATCTGGAAAATTAATAGAAATGTGTTATTGAGTAGGTTTTCGTGAATCGTACATTAATCGTGTTTGTCGTGAATTATTTGTGATCCGAGTACGCGTTATTTTTTTTAAATTTATATAATATATTTATATTGTTTATTTATTTTTTTAAATTTAATTTATTAAAATGCCGAAAATCAATGCAACTACGTCGAGCAGGCTAAATAAATTTGTAGCAGAATATAAAGATATTTTTCTACAGATGGCTTAGTTTCCTTCTGTTTAAAATGTTATGTAAAAGTAAATTACTAAATTGAGAAAGACGTTTTACAGTCATCCAACATTTTACATTTATCAACTACAAAACACAAAAGCGCAGTTGCACGTACGAATTTACTAGAAAAAATCAAACATTAATTTCAAACGCAACTTCAAAATCTTCTTTTTTTCAAAACCTATGCAATACAATGATTTCAGCCAATATAATTTTTAATAAATTAAATAATAAGTGCTTCCGCGAATTCCTAGAAAAATATACTAAACAAACTATTCCAAATGAGTCAACATAAAAAAAAAAACTATTTATCCGATATATACGACCAAACCATCACCAACATCCGAGATTCTATTATGAACCAAAAAATATGGATAAGTATCGACGAAACTACAGACGTTGAAGGTCGTTATATAGCCAATGTGATAATCAGTAGGTACACTTTGTTCAGATAATCCCGGGAAAACATTTTTGTTAACATCTTCTGAAGTATTAGATAAAGCAAATCATCAAACGATTTGTAAGTTATTCGATAATTCTTTATTTGTATTTTGGCCGGATGGGTTGCACAGAGATGATATTTTGCTTTTTATCACTGATGCTGCACTATACATTGGTCAAAGCAGCCAAATCTCTAGATAAATTTTATACAAATATGGTTCATTTAACATGCCTGGCTCATGGACTACATCGTATCGCTGAAGAGATACGTAAATATTTTCCAAAGGTAGATAATTTAATTTATAACGAGAAAACAATTTTTCTGAAAGCATCGTCACGTGTATTATTTTTTAAAACTGAGTTACCCGATATTCCATTACCTTGTTAAATCAATCATATAACTGAATCTCGGTAACTCAAATTTTTTCTTTGTCTCTTGAAGTTATATTTGAGATTTATAACTCAAATAGTATGCCTAGGTTAGATTAATTTATATTCTCTTTGAGATTTGGGTTATCGAGATTCAACTGTACCTAACAGTAATGAAAAATATAATTTTATATGAATATATGATTAATGACTAATACGATTGTATACTGAACTGTATTTACTGTGCTACTATTTCACAGATGCTTAAAATAAAATAAGTTATATTCAATTCACAGAGGCCAGTGAAAATTTTTTATTCATTTTTGACCCTTATTATCATCAAAAAGGTTGCCTTCCCTATGGTTAGGTTAGGTTGTTGTTATTTATCTTTTATTTATATTATAGTATTATAATAATTTATAAATGACTCTTTTTTTAATATTGTCAACAATATTTTTAAATATTATCAACTACGAAATACGTTCAGTTATTTTATATCAATCCATACGAACATATTATTAATTGTAGGTACACATTATATACATAATAATAACAATAATCTTTATTTACGGAAATACAATTCTGTAACCGTGTTGCGATCGTTGTGACGTCGAAACTAATTATTATACGTTTTAGTTCCTCTCCACCAAGTTTGTTCTGGCATATATTATTATGCGCCATATTAACAAGTTTTCACAGACGATTTCAGAGCAGAAATATATATCTATCACGCCTTGAAATGTAAACAATAAGTCTACAGCCCTGCAAGTTGTGATTCATCAAGCATGGTGAGTGTTGACTGCCTCTAAGAATGCACATAAAATTCAAATTTCAATCAATTTGGAATTTTTAATTATATTTTAAGACTATAGGTATTACTATTATAGATTTTATGTACGGTTTTATTCAAGAATAATCCTGTAGTGATTCAAACGTGAAACCATTAAATAATATTAATTATTATTTCGATGATAAATTATTAGTTAAATAACAGTTTATTGGATACCACATATCACTTAATCATTATGATAGCTGGAATTACATATCCTCTAGATCTTGAGATAATATTAATTTTCATTGCTAAAAAAATATTATTATCCTTTATAAAAATAAACATCTTACAACATTCGATGAGAATATGAGATGATGAGATGAGTGATGAGTGATGAGTGATGACTAATGAACTAAATACAATGTTCTCCGAAAGATGAGATAAAATATTATTCTTAGATACTAAGATACTCTCCACAGAGCAATTAGTAACCTTTAATAATAAAATATTTATACATTATGTTAATAGATACCTATAGTTACCTAATTTTAGTTCTGATGACATTGTATATATATATGAAGAATATAGTTATCAAGAAAACTTATTAATAAAACTATACGCATACTTGAAAACAATTAAAGGATTTTAATTAAAACAATAAAACACTTGACATAACAATATGAGTAGATACCTATATACATGACCAGATAAACTTACCAGTTATTGAACGTATAGATGGAAAAAAAAATAAAATTGACTAATGGATTACACATCGCAATTCATATTATTATATATGTATATTCAAAATAACGACAAATTTATATTATCGCTTTTTCATAGAGACAAAAAAAGGTAATATTACATATATGTACTAATTGCTGTTTATTGCAAAAATTATAAATTTAATACATACAATTAAATTACTTACAAAAATGTTTATTCAATACTTAATTGTATACAAATTAACTTGCAAATAAAGTCATAATATGTATGTTTTAAAATAATAAAAGTGTGTGTGTTAATAGACTTTTATTTTCTAAAATCTTAAAAAATGAAGGGATCTGCATAATTAATTATCTGTTTAAAAAATTGCATACACGTAATTAATAATTATAAATATATTGCACATTTTATACTTAGTAGTAAAACAGAATCCACTTAGAAATTTGAACTGCGCTACAATTCCTGGTAATCCCCCCAAGACGCCTAAAGCGCAAGTGGTGTCGAGATTTGTTATAAAAAATTTATAATTAAAAACTAAAAAACAACATATAAAAATAATAATAGTTTAATATAATAATAAAGTAACAATAGGAAGTGTCATTATAGGGTGGCTGTCTTCCATCACAATAATGTTCCTGTCAATTGTACTCTTAGCATATATTTTTATTGTATATTACTAGTAAAAAAAAAGTTGTAAAACTGTACCTAAACTATATTATTCAAAATTTGTAATGCAATAGATATACTAAATAAAATAAAATTACCGATTTATATTTTTTTATAGTACTTATATATTTAAATAATTTAATAATGATATAATAATCGTTTAACACATTTCGTAAAGGTATAACAATATAAAAACATAGTTATTATTATTATTATCATAATTCATAAACATAAAATGTAAACCATTTAATTTAGAAAGTGTTTCTCCAAGCAGGCTCACTCATTTTTTCTTCAATAACGTAGTTATTAAAAATCTAATTTAAAACAAATGCTGACGTATCAGAATCAAGATTCATACGAGTTTAACAATATGATTTTTGATTATATTTAAAATTTCCAAAAATTAGAATTAGTATGAATTCATTATTGAAGGAAAAAACCTGGGTATATGCATGCTGTTGAATTACTCTCTCTCTCGCTTTATATAATATATATTATATATTTATATGAAATGTATATAATTAATATATACCTATGATACCTATAATATAGAATGTATATTGTATATATAAAGTAATCGATTTTCAACAAAAATGCGATGTGGAGATTTAAGTGAATCCTGAAGACATTTTTTTACTGCAGGATGTTATTTAATCAGTAATATAGTAAAGACCAATAACAGTTTTTTCGAAATATTTTCGAACTACAGTACAACAAATACAAGTATAGTATCAATCGAATCATACAGCTAATAATTCAAATAATTACCCAAACTATCCTCAATCATAAAATTATATTGTACCTAATACATTCGTATAATATTATTAGTTCAAAACAATTTTTCAATCCATATACACTTTCCTTGTATATTTGTTTTTTGTTTGATAACATTTGAAGAAACATTATAAATTGTTGAAATGGCATCCCAAACTTTTTCTACCATTATAATACCACAAGACCAGAAATACCAAACAACAATATTGAACAATATCATCATCATCTCCTTCGCCGATAAATAAACAAACAAAACTTTACAAACTAGAACCACCAGCACATTTTATCAAATGTATACCACCATGTATGATAACATAATAATAACAATAATAATCATAAAAAATGAAAAATGTTACGTTCTCAATAACTTCTACCTACGTTTAGATTTTACTTTTACGATACACCAAATCATAACTGTACCTACTTATATTAATTACGGTCAGACCCACATCCACAATACTTTTCACTATAGTTGTAGTCCTCGTTAGTCAAAAGCCTAATCCCATAATATCACTTATATTTTAGTATGTATATATCATAACAAAAAAGATGTATAGCGGTCCGATGGGTCTTGCGACATGTCCAACTATGTTCATTTTTCATAGTATACGATTATTATTATACGTATATAGTACCTCTAATTACTGACAACAATACAATACAAAATAACAAAACGAACACTGATCAAACGAAAATAATTAAGTTTTTGTGGTGTAAGATGTATTTTCTTTTGTTGAAAATCGAATTTTTTCCACACAACATTTTCATATCAAGCAAATAATTATGTACATAACAATATTATTTTTTTTTATGTATTTGAAAAATGTAAATATATTTTTTAATAAGTTTTTTAATATCTACTTTCGAATAAAATTAGCAGAGTAGTCACGTCATAATAGTTCTTAGTCAATGAATTGTAGTCACAAATGGAATATAAAAATAATAATAGCAATTAAGGTTCTCATGAGATATGATTAATGACATATCGGTTATAGAATATCATTATATCAAAAAATATAATATAAGGTAAATACAATCTATATTTCTACTTAATAGTTGACAGCTTCAACCAAATTTCTCATCGTTTATTCAAATGTGTATATTTGGTTCACTCGAAGTTTTATTTTAGTACCTAGGTACCTAATATAAGTTTACATTTCAATATATTCTAATATTATGAAATATGCGATGCCATTATTATTTATTTTATCATTTGTACAAATATGAAAAAAAAATTCTTTCAAAAATGAACAAAAATGAAATTTTTGATAACAGACCTTTAAAAAAGTTTATACGCATATTTATCTCTTATATTAACTACATGTTATCAAAAAAACTATATTTGAATAGAAAAAAATGGAAGATGTTGGTTCGAGTAGAACTAATAATATTAATTGAACAACTAAAGAATTTTCAAAAATATAAAATAGTCCTCGGATACTAAAATGGTTCAAATAGTAATTTGAGTTAATTCAAATACCTACATAATATTATTTACCAGATTTGATGCGATTAATAACCGAAAATATAGTCTTGAAATGACAATCAAAAATTCGATCTGATTCACTGCATAAAACATATTATAGTCATTAGTCAAGTACTGAAGTTTGAAGTAGGTACACTATTTAGGTCTTATCGGTTGTTTAGACATTAACTTGTGTAATATAATTTAGGATGTGACACGCGTAGTCAATATTTCATAAACATTTTCGCATTCTTAAAATTAAACTCTTTATTGTATACGAGTATATATATTTTGTTTTGGGCAAATAAATAATATTTCTAATTAGTCGATTTTCACATTGAAAAAATAAACTACCTTCGGGGAATATCAAATAACTTAAACAATGCAGCTAAAATGTTTTTCTCCTTTTTTTTTATTATTAATATTATTGCAGTGCGACTATTGTAAGCTGTTTTTCTTTTCGTACTTTATGGTATTCGGATAAAACATCATTCGACCTTTGTGAATTTTTCACAGCATATAAATTCTCGGGTAACCATTTTCAGGAAATTTATGAGATTATCGAACGGAAGACTTTTGTATGTTTTACGAGGTTTTCGCACTCGTCTGTCTACCCTAGGTAAAACACCCACTGCAATAAAACCAGTACCCACCTATCTAAAATATTATTTATTTTCTTTTTGCCATATCAAATTAAATTCCAGCCGCTGTTTGGATATACATGTAAGTAGGTATAAAGAAATATTACGACCTCTGATTTTAGCAAAGACGTTATAAAAGGGTTCTCGATATAAAAATAATAATGTGTTACCAGGTATAGTGAAAAACGTTGCCCTTAATAATAATAATACTGAATCATATTTTTTCAAAAAGGTCTTACAATAACACTGTAGGTCACCTTGAAAATATAAATTTTTAAATCATTATATTATGAATACGATTAAAAAACAAAAAATCAAAAAAAGATAATTAAATGCACAATGTTATGCACTCTTTAAAAATTAGACTCTAAAAATGTTGCTTTTAAAATGTCAATTTTATAATAAATTTAATATTACGAGTATTTATGCGTCACGACGTTATAGGTAGGTAGATATTCGAAGACGATGTTTTAAGTTTTGAAATTATTGAAATACTGATCAGTGCAATACAATTAAACGCATCTTTTACAACATACCTAATATATTACTTTAAGACTTAGAGTCTAAGTAGGTAGTATATAAGTCACAATAATCATTATATTTTTTTTTTACGTTGACATTGTAGTTGTTATATAATACATAATCTTGGCCCTAAATAAAAATAAAATAGCAATCTATGTGACTAATAATAGAATATAAAGTCTGAATAAATTATCCTAAAAATAACCAATCTGACAATATAGAAAATAGCTTATAACATCCTTTGAATGATGATTATCTATTCAACGCTATTATATATATGACATTACATAATATACTAATAAATCTAACTATTAAACTAAATTAACAATTTATTATAATATTGATAAGAGGAGCTGAGTAGTGAGTAAAATATTGTTTTTGAATCCAGTACGTGACGCTGAGAAGTTGTAGAGTAATATAAATATAAATTGTACTCGCCTTTATAAGAGATGCACACCTTTAAAGTTTACATATATGATGTACTTAGACAGTATGTGATATATTTTGAAACTAATCTTCAACTCATTTCCGTTTTGAATTTTTAGCTATCCATCTTGCTCAGGCGCCCAAGCGCCAGGATTGGCTGCCAAAATGTATTTTGTCGATAAAGTCATCGCGTTCATCGGACCAGCGTGCGCTTTCGCGTTGGAACCCGTCGCCAGACTAGCCGCTTTTTGGAATCTACCGATCATAACTGGAATGGGTGACCAAGTAAGTAGTGTACAACAACACATTTAAGCATAATATTAACAGCAGTGTTATATAATACATTTTAATAATATTATTCTTTTTCCGATTTCTAAGGGAAAAATTAATCGATAAACCAACTATAAATAAACATAGGTACCGTACAAAAGGTGGATTCATCGATCATACTATTTTTCCTTTTAATATTACATGTATTTACTCAAATGACCATATTTTCGAATTTCAATTTTTTTTTTATACTATACTCAAGAAGTGTTCTGGAGGTATTATAGAGATGATTCAAATTTTTGTTTTTCATATTATAACCCACATTTTTTTTCTCTAAATTATTAAGTAGATCATTTTTTTGAAAATGTTGATGTGACAAATTAAAAATTCAAACGAGTAGGTAGTTATCTCAGTAAATAATATGTTTGTACTAGGAATAAAATTTCATAAAATTGTTTAGCAAAACCATAAGTAAATGTATTTATGAATAATTTGTGAAAAAAATAGTCCGAGTAACTACAGGTATAATTGTCAATAGGTAAATATTAGACCTCAATTACCATTTTTTTTTCATTATTATTATCCTTAGTATAAAGTATAAACATTAATAACTGAGACACTCGTTAGAATTTCGAATTAGGTACCTACGTCAAAATATAAAAAAAAAATTATCCATCAAATAGTTTACAGTACAAAAAGGGGGAGGAGATTAATTAAAAAACAGTAGGTACCTAGTTTAAATCTTCGAAGGACACTTCTTAAATAGTGAAAATAATCTGAAAATAATTTTAAAATGTGATTTTTAGCATATTTAAAAAATTCAAAAATCAGATTTCGAATAATTGCATTATTATCAAAAGAAAAGGGGGACGATAATGCTGGGTGAATCACTATGCAGCAGTATATATTAACCTTATTTTAATATATTTTCAGCCGCCAGCCGAAGGTCAAGTATCAGCTATGTCGGGCATACTCGGAAAACTACCGAAATGGAAAAACGACTCGGTGAGTATAGCGAGATTAGTTTCGGAATCTGCGTGAAAAGAAATAGCTGGTTAGCATATTTGACGCGAAAACCGTTGGAAGCTCTGTCGGATTTTATCGTTGTATATGATACGAAAACAAATATTTTTCTCTGAGCACCGGTATTATCCCTACATAACGCAGGATAGGAATAGTAGAATATACAAAGGCGTCGTTTACTCGCATCTCCCCTGTATTGATTATTAATAATAATATTTTATAAAAAGTTTACACCAAAGACTAAGAGATTATGATAGTATGGCGTGTCTTACTATTATTCCCGGGTGCAGCCTGCAGTGATATGTATATTATTATTATTATTATTATGCCTAAAGTAATATAAGTATAACAATTTATAATGAATCTACATTACGCAGGTAAAATAACAAAAATACTATATTCAGTAATGTTATAAATTTATGATATTATGTGTTGTCAACATATTCAAATATTATGAATATATTGTAATATTATAGCTACCTCCGTAACTATATGTAGTTGCCTGTCACAGTGTTTTAATATCGTCCATAAAAATTTATGGCGTCGTGACGATCGAGAATATTCCGTACAGTATATTATTTTAATGCATTATATTTTGTTGTACGGCATTCGTGTATAATATAGTGGTACATTGCCACCGTGTGTGGACGCTGTGCATATCGTATATTATTATTATTATTATAGACACCACGTGTCACTGTATCAACATTTGACTGTTTAATATTCATGAGCCGTGTTCACGTTCAACAAATAACCCGTGTAAAACGCTCCATAAAATCGCAGGTATATTACACGAGTAGTGTGTGTGTGTGTGTGTGTGTGTGTGTGTGTGTGTGTGTGTGTGTGTGTGTGTGTGTGTGTGTGTGTGTGTGTGTGTGTGTGTGTGTGTGTGTGTGTGTGTGTGTGTGTGTGTGTGTGTGTGTGTGTGTGTGTGTGTGTGTTGTGTGTGTGTGTGTGTGTGTGTGTGTGTGTGTGTGTGTGTGTGTGTGTGTGTGTGTGTGTGTGTGTGTGTGTGTGTGTGTGCGTTGGTATTCAATACGAAATGAGATCCAACGTATGGAAATGAAGCAGCGCTAAGAGATCATTTTTCGTTGTGAGCTCCAAAATCCCGGATCTCATAAAGATTTCCCTTAATATTGACTGTATGAGTGATATAAATATGTTTACGCATGAGATTAGCTGGATCTCGAAAAGCATGATTTATGAGAATCTGGTGTGTGGACTGGTTCGGGTGTGTTGACTGTAGACCGCGCCACTATCGGTGGTGTCTATCCAGAACATTTAATTATTTACACACTCCATCGGTAATGAGCGCCTTTCTCGAGATCCAGACATCGGCAACGTCGCATTATTTAACGTCATGGATCTCTTATAATCGATTGAATGACAATAATCATAATGGGTGGATATAATATTTAAATTTGCACTGAACAAATTAAGTTCATTTTCATGTTTCGTATTTTTTTAAATAATATTTTAGTAACTAGCCTATTAAACATACGTTGGTACTATGATAATACTGTAATAATAACTTCTTTTATAATAATTTATTTATGTGTGTAATACATTCAGTACCATAATACGTACATCAAGTACCTATCTATATTAAATATCTATAATATCTATAATCAAATTATATAATTATTAGGTATCTATTATAAATGTTATAATATTTTAGTTATATCACATTATTTGTTAATTACTCAATAAATTACTCAATTAGCTGTTACAAGCATTTATAGGCAGTGGCATGGCCAGAAATCTCCCCAAGGGAGGCCACCAGATATAACACCAAAATCATAAATTTTCGTATATTATATTTAATATATTTTAATTAAGATGTAACAATTTAGTTACGTAATATATTAAAGAATATACAATATTTAAGTACCGTCTATTATTTTGACCAGAGGCGGAACTTAGAATTTTTACGCACGGGGAAAATATTAAAATTACGCCCAAATGCCGAATCATAGACCAACATTAAACATATAATATCATTCCCTACAATTGTTTTATAATAACTCGAACTAAAATTACAAACATATTTATTGACTTTTAAATACATAGTTATATATAATAAAATAATTAATATATTCTGTGGACTGTGGTGTAACCAAGTAGTTTATACTAATAAACTATACAAAAAAAAGATTCATATTTAAGTGATTAACAAATTTCCAATGAGTTTGACTAACCCACCTGCAATAGCATATACCTAAATGTTTTTCAAAATTTGATAGGCCTAACCCACATTAAAACTTAACCAACATTAATTGGGTTAAAGCTTTATAGATGGCTGGATTTTATAAGAAAAAAAATGTTGAAAAATAATCAAAACTTTAATTACCTACCTGTATAAAAATTAAAAACACTTTTGCTGTTTTCGTTCTATGCGCCTCAGCCCTCGATTATAATAGATTTTTATTTTGAAATATAAAACCTTTTATTCTGACTAAGGTACACAATTTAGGCCAGTAAAAAATTGTATTTATTAAACAATTTATAAAAGAAAAAATTAAAAATTAAATATTTAAAATCAAGTCTTTTTTTTAAAACATAAACAAATGTATAGGTAACCAATAACCATCTCGGTAAATATTATAAACTATTAACATCATTTTTAATATACAGGTATAATATACGTATCGTACGTCGATTTATAATCTTATAACAGTTATTATTGTGTAGGTATCAGACATTTTAACGAAAACACAGCATCAATAAATGCCTATAAATGCCAATAAATGTTACTAGTTACACACTTTCACTCAGAATCTTAATAATTATAGTATGTACCTATATTAGTTCATAGTTGTATATTATACGATATACCTGCAGTAGGTATGCTAATGCCAGTATACCAGTGCACCTACTTAGTACACTAATTCGAATATATTCATAATCTTCCATTAACTTTATTTTGTATTTTTCATTCTTTCGAACGTGGTCCTATCACCGCTACATCATAAACAAATTATGCGAAATAAAAATGTTTTCTTAACTTCTACCACCAAGCATTAAATAAAGACCCAAAGAAAAATTACGCCCATTTTAGTGCACTAAAATGTTACGCCTGTGGATCAATCCCCGGCTTCACCCCCCTAGTTCCGCCACTGATTTTGACCAGTCTCGTAGTTGCAGGTTTTCAAATCATTATTTAATCATACCTACATTATATTATAGTATAACACAAGTACTCAGTAGTATCGTGTTATACTATTATAATATGTACTACACGGACCAGGGCGGCCCTTTGGGCCCCTCCACAATACAATAGTAAGTACTAAGTACCAACTAACAGCTATTGTCGTATACTCACTTTTTAATTTTTATCACTTTTATTTTAACTCATCATATTAACAAGCTTACAGTTTACACATTAGGTAGCTAAAATACTCTGCGAGATCCACATTCGGTATATAAATTGATTTATTTTTCGATATTCATTACCTACGAGATACGTTTAAATATAACATCACATTCACAATCTTCCACACACGAGGTAGCCAAAGTGCTGTGCGAGATCCACATTATATAAATTGGTTTATTTTTCGATATTCGTTACGAGATCCTTTTAAATATCTCTGAATAACAAGCTTACACAGTTACACATAGTAGGTAGCTAAAATACTCTGCGAGATCCACATTCGGTATATAAATTGATTTATTTTTCGATAATCATTACGAGATCCGTTTAAATATAACATCATATTCACAATCTTCCACACACGAGGTAGCCAAAGTGCTGTGCGAGATCCACATTATATAAATTGGTTTATTTTTCGATATTCGTTACGAGATCCTTTTAATTATATTTTAATAACAAGCTTACACACATTAGGTAGCTAAGGTACTCTACGAGATCCACATTATATAAATTTATTTATTTGTTGACTTTCGTTACGAGATCCGTTTAAAAATATCTTAATAACAATCCCATACACACTAGGTACCTACCTAAAGTACTCTGCGAGATCCACATTATATAAATTGGTTTATTTTTCGATATTCGTTACGAGATCCGTTTAAAAATATCTTAATAACAATCACATACACACTAGGTACCTACCTAAAGTACTCTGCGAGATCCACATTATATAAATTGGTTTATTTTTCGATATTCGTTACGAGATCCATTTAAAAATATCATATAAACAATCTCACACACGAAAGATAGCTAAAGTTGTCTGTGAGATCCACATTATTTATATTGACTTACTCGGATTTAATAAATAGAAAAATATGGATCTCGTTTGGTTAGGGACTTAGTTTACGTGATGACCCGTGATTAGTTATACGATATTTTGTGACAAAAAATTACATATTTTATTCAGAAATATTGTATATTATAAAGGATTAGTTACCTAGGTACTTACTTACTATATAGAGTGCCTTGATAGAGGTGCCTCTATAGGTGTCTCAATCTCTATCAAAGCACTCTACTAGTTATTACTTAGGTACTAGGTAGACTAATTAAATTATGACAATCGCAAAAATTGGAAAATTAAAGATAATATTATCATGACTGAATACATTTTATTCTAAATAAATTTCACCTATTCAGTATTCAACTCTATGTTACTCTATTTTACGGTAATAGGTAGAGACAGTGGTGACCGCAGGATCGTTATTCGATGAGGGGAAGGATTGAAAATTAATTAGAATTTTATTTTTATTTTGTCCAATCTACTAATTTCAGACATTTAGATGAAGTACCTACCTACCTATTTGAAAATGTTTGTACAACTTCAACTTTTCTAGTACCTAGATAATTTTTGGAAAATTATGCAAAATGTTTTATTACTGTGTGGAAATACAATGTTTTCGCAAAAATGAATAAATTCCGGTATAGGTAAGACGTGTCTATATGAATTTACTTCTTACTTAGTACCTAGTTGACGACAGTTGAAAGTTGAAACTTGATAAATATTTTTTAAAAAAATAATAATAATACGGTCTTCAGTAGTTCAGTCCGTTAGCCCCCCACCCATGCGGTAGGTACGCCAAATAGGTAGAGAAGCTTATAATAATAGATTCTAATAAGGGTATCATAACTACCTATTCATAACAATAAAAAATTTTGATATTAGAATATATCAAAGGTAATCTATTTATTTAAACCTTGTTATATGATAATATTAGATACCTTTAGGTATATATTTAGATATTATATTTATTTAGATATAGTCATTATAGTAGTCAGTAGAACTATTTATTTTATAAAACATGGTTTTTTCTACCTATCTAAATCAATGTTGTGAGATCCATCTGACAAAATCGTATAACAATTATATAATTAATTAAATTTGACAACAGTGTATGGATCTACTAAGTACTGTAGTTTAAAAATTCGAAACACAAACGGATCTCGTATGTTGATGATTTTAGTTTTTGGATCTCTTTAAGTACTAAATTAATAGTCACACACACTGGAGCTCGCAAGGATATAAGACGGTTTAAAATAAAATCAAGTGTTTCTGTAATTTTATTTTAGTTTCATGATTTATGTATTTTAAAAAAAGATTTGCGCTTACTCCAATTCAAATATAATGCTTTTAACGGCTGGATCTCTTATGGTCATGTTTTCCATATGGATCTCTCACCATATCAAAGGGATGTATGTGTGTGTGTGTGTGTGTGTGTGTGTGTGTGTGTGTGTGTGTGTGTGTGTGTGTGTGTGTGTGTGTGTGTGTGTGTGTGTGTGTGTGTGTGTGTGTGTGTGTGTGTGTGTGTGTATGTGTGGTGGAGGGAGGGGTGAAACACACACTGCTCATCGTCGTCATCATCACACTGCACCGACTTCAAAAGGCAGCTCGTAAAAACGCGCTTTTGTTATAAATATTAAAACAGCATTGACATAACAACAATATTATATGAAAAAAAAAAAGAAAATTCGGATGAGATTTCACCGCACACCGGGTGAGTCACTATATCATCTCATTCCCTCCCACCATTTCCTTGTAGCAGTCTACAAGGGGAATGAATTCCTAATATATGTCCGAAGTGTTATCGACGAATTTTATTGATTTTCCAGAGTGCATCCTCAGACGTCTTATCAACAAATTACAAGTATATTGATCAGGCATAGTACATACTTTGGTATTTTTCTTTTTATTAATGAGATTTTAACATTACAACAATATGATATCTCCACAATTATGAACATTAATCTGGAATAATATAGTTGGTAAAGGTCACGCTCTTAAATTCGGAAGCCTGATTGCAGAATAAAATTTAGCGTATGTTAACATTATTGGTTGAAAGAACGTCAATGAGGGAAAAATTAATACCAGAGGTGGAAAAGAGATTCCTTAGCTGAGATCTTTGGATGGAGAGAGATGGACAGTTTGTAAGTAGGTGTTGGAAGTCACAGTATTCTCCGCCACTTACTTTGGTTAGTACCTATAATCTATATGGCTATATTATAGATAGTTTGTTACGACAATGGCTGTGGTAATGGTGAGAAAACCGCATATATTTTCGCTTCGTTTATATAACAGAACGACTACGACTCATTTAGGCTCGTATAATAATTACACGGGTTTTTAACTTTCAACACTTTAAAAAAATGTAGTTATTTTACGGATACTTAGGTGCTAAAAAAAAAATATTATAAAAGATGAATACATTCATCCTAACTTGAAATGTGTATGCCAGAATAGTAATATAAATCAAACAATAACCACTATATTCGTAGTGCACCCCGGATAACTTAAATGAACTAGAACGCATTCGGGTTACATTAAAAATATGATCTTTTTTTTTGTTGGGACACACTCAGGACATTAAATAAGGGTCATTTCTGAACGCACTCAGGAAATTTCAGTTGCAGAACGGTGGTGCAGCTGGTGTCTTTTTCGTTTTTATTTTTATACGTTATAGAAGAAAAGAGATTGTTTATGATGAAAAGATTAGGCGCCACGTGCAGTACGCCCAGGGCAGTAGTTATTAAATGTAGTATCTGTTTACTTATTTCTATACCGAGAAAGGAATTTATAACGAATTGGTTCGGAAAGACTTTGATATTATATGAGGAAGATAGCAAATCGATATAAGAGGAAATTTTGACGCAAAGGAAAGTAAAAGGATAATTTTTCTAATTGAACGACAAGTTGTAGAAGGAAAGCGGGACTGTACAATAGTTAATAAATAAATGGTTTGAGTGGTGATATTTATTTTGTCCTCACATTTGTTGTGAGATGCATGACATGTCATCATGTCAAACCATGTTTCCGTAAAAATGTGATTTATATTGTTTTTATAAATCGCAACGAAATTACAAACTCTAAAAACTATTAGACATTCAAACTAAATATTATTTTTGATTAAAGCTGTTGCTTTCAAATTGTATTCAAATGATTATTCTTTTTTTTTGTGGTCAGTTGCTCAACAAAACCATAAAACTGAAAAAAAAGTTTGTATTCTTTTAAATAAAGGTATTTGCAATTTATATTTAGTTTTTAATTATAATTCATTCATCTGTCGGACCTTTGGTATTTTGATCAGAATATATATATTTTTTTTAATTTGATATTAAATCATTAAAATATTGAATCCCTACCTCTATCTACTATAATAAGTACTTTAATAAACATAAATTGTATGTAAATATATTTGCATAAATCATGGATATTTTAATTATTACTAGGTTGTTGGTAAATAGTTCAAATAAAAATAAAAATTGATTAAAAAATACTACGAATTTATAATTACGAATAATACCGCATATATTTTGCAATGCATAAGTCTGGCATGTATATAGACAGAATAATTAATTATACATATATGAAATTTGTATGCAATAACAAATAAAATGTATTTAACTAAAAAACACATGTAATAACCCTTTTCTGCAAACAAAAATTCATCCGATGAGAAGATCTGTGTATCTATCTATGAGGAGATGCTATTTAGTATATTCACAGGATATTTTAGTCTTTCAATCAATGCAACCCCATTTTATCAAAAATAATTCTTAATGGTATGTTAGCTAGAAACCTTGATTCACGCTGAGTTCTTAAAATTCAATAAGCTCTAAATTGCTTCTACAAAGATGTATTAAACACCCTTTAACCATTTTTAACCAATCGCTTCCTGACAATCTTACTCGTCAGCTTTAGCACAAATGGCACAGATTTATCTTCTTAATGATTGTTTCTATTAGGCGAAAAGTAAAATCTCTAAAAAAGCAATTTTAGGTAGTATCAGTACCAGGCACCCAATCAATAGCAACACTTCAATCATTCCATCCTGCCTGTGTATCTTTCTCATGCATTATTATATAAATAATTATGTGCATGAAGATTGTAAATTTTTTAAATTTTTTTTTAATCATTAAAAAAAGCAATGATTATCTTAACATTATTTTTCATAAACTATACTGGTTTAATTACTCTAAATTATTAATATTCACCACTTCTTATATTACGTATCTTCCCGTTGTACGAACTACAACCACAACCATTCTATACATAAAATGCTTCACCTCCAACACCATCTAAAACTATTATTTCTTATTATAGACACTTTTTCTTTATCTTAGTTTTATTACCAAATTTTTAAATTTATGTTATTATTTCAATAACTTGTTTATATTATATTAATAACTATGTAATTGTCGATTGACGTTAATTGCAAGAAATAAAAGTTACAAAACAAACTAGAAAAAAATAATTTTTAAGGATTGTGTGTAATATAAATACTGAATAAACAATATGATATAACGATATAAGTAGTAAGTATTTAATTACTAACAATTTTTATATAGATTATAGTGTTTAGAATCTATATTTTTGTTTTGATTGTCAATTAAAAGTTAAGATATTCTAATTCATTAGTAATGACTCATTAGTCATTACCATAATATAATTTTATATGGATTTTTATGTTTCAAGAAAGAAAAAAAATCAATTATTTACATAGAAATTAATAAAAATCACTTCCTCGTCGTTTCAATATAATTGAATATTTATTAAAGTTTTATTATTATTACTGTTGAGTTATGAACTGTATTCTTGTAAAGTTTCATTTAATTCATTTACTCGAATGAATTTTACAATATAAAGTTAAATGGTTTATTTTTACAAAGTTATTATGATTTTTACTTTATTCCAATTTAATGTAAACTTAATCAGAATGAAATATTTCATGGGTATTATAGTAATAAACAAATTCGTAAAATAAGTTAGATTACATTTCATGAATAATCGAAAAAGAAATTAAAATAATAGAAATAGTAAGTTATAATATTCATCTTTCAATAAAACCGTTATGAAAACACGCAGTAATGTTACGAGTCTCTGAATATTATGACTTTATTATGGTAATAATGTATTTCATGCTCGCCGATTTTTAAATCGAGTTACAATTCTTTCCGATAGCAAAATTCACCAGCGTATATTTAATATTTATACAAAAGTGATTTATTATACTGAACGACAGACAATTTGGTATCGATTTTTACGACACGGATAATTTTAATTTTGAAATGATAAATTATAGTTCGATACGCATCACCACGCGCACGTCTATAATAGTTTTCTCGAAAAAATAATAAGTACATTTCCTCAGCCCTACCTATTGCAAATTTTACAAATTTTTCCATGCAAATATTTAGCTTGTAATTCATATGAATTTTTACGACCATTCGTGAAACTTTTATAGAATCGGTTTACCCGAAAAATTAAAAGTTCTATTGCTGAGATATGAGAAAATATATAGATGTGGATAGGGAAACGTATGAAAAGATAAATGTCTTAAGAGGACGCTACACCCGCATGTGTTGTCTCCGTCTTACAAGTGCGTAACATTGTAAAAACGGTTTCGCGCGGGAAAGAATCGAGAAAGCTATTTACAGTTATAACTAAGAAACGAAATTTTCACCACATAAAAACGAGAATTTTGTCTGTGCAATATCGTTTTTATTTTTTCGATATCAGAACTACAAAAAAAGTTATTCATTCTTAAAAAACACAAAATTAATTTTTTTATAAAACAAAAAGAATTTTTTAAGTTGAACCGATACACATATTATTTATTATTTATTGTGTATTATTAATTTGTACCTACTAATAATTTGTTCATAATATACTATATTGATATTTCCACAGGGAATTTTTAAGGACAAGTCCGATTATCCAACACTGACAAGAATGTCATATTGTCAGCGCAGATTAAAACTCGTGTTTCTAAGCATTTTCAAAAAGTTCAATTGGAAGCACGTAGCATTAATACAGGATCGTTCAGATTTATTTTCTTTGACAGTTGGTGAGTATAGTATAATAATATAATAATATTTTGCAAATTACGTGGATATTTCTCTACGCAAAAGGTTATAGTTGATTTGTTAATATCGTCAATATCGACTAATTAAAAAGTAATTATTTAATAGGGAATCGTTACATCAAAATAGAATAGAAACAATTCCGCTTAGTTTCTCTTGTGATTTGTTACCTATAATATTATTATCAGTTCGGTATCGATCGTCGATAGTAAAACATTGTGTGCCATTGTTATTTTTTTATTTTCTGGACTACATTTCATATTATCTTCATCCAGTTTTTTCAAACAAAAACATATCTTTTACAAAAAGTATCAACTTTCCACCCAACCATGAAATACGTCTTGAACACGGGAAAGAATTTTGCCTTCCTAGTTCCTGTTTCCTGCATCTAGTATTCTAGTACTTATATTAATTATCTAATTATACTAATCAAATTTGCTACTGACATTCAGTACGACCCGTGGCAGCCAGCCGACAGTAGTCCGGTAATTAACGTTAATTCATGATAACAAACATCAACTACAATAATAAACCGAAAAATAATCTTAAAACCATCCATATTATATTAATAATACAACAATTAAGTATACAGAGTGCTGCGTTAATTCACTTTCATTCTTCGCCAACTCAATTCACTCAAAATAACGTACCCATCACTCTCACGGGACCCAAACGTTTTTTATCACCATCTCAATTACCAAATCCAGTCAATCACCATCGAAAACAAATAAAACGTGTTTCAAATAATCATTTTAACAGCTTTTAAATCAAACCAAATACTTCAAAAATCCAAAAGGCATAGATTTGATTCCATTCAAAACAAAGTTTTACCATCTTAGTAAAATCATCTCCTCCGTCAATACCAATACCACACAGCCTACGACATCAATTCTTTTTGTAAGAGCACCAAAGAAGTGATAAAGGGTGAAAAATTCTCCTGTAAATGTACAACCAACTGTATAAATATCACTTAAAAGATTCGTAATATTTTATTATAAAATATATAAAATTATTAATCAACCAAGGTAGAATTTTACCTACCAATTAAAAAATGATAGAGCGTATCACGTTATTATACAACGTTTTCACCATACCACTCCAATTAATGAAATTAAAAATTTCATTTAATGAACTACTGTTACATACTCCGAGAAGGATATCAAAATTCGAATATTAACATTTAATGTTATTCAATAATGCACCAAATCTCCTCGCCCTCTCTTTCACATTTTATCTTTCGATAATTACCAAACAAGATATCACCGGGCCTAATTATTAAATTATAAAACACTTGCCTCAGAAAGTCATTCTATTCTAAACCTTAATTTCTAATTCCATTTTTCTCCCACATTCCTCACTTATGGAAACACTCCATAATTATTTTAATGCCAAAACCCAAAAAACCTACTTAAAAACATACCTTCTTCTTATCTTTCAATCAGTCTCTAACCATATTTCTAAAAAAATATAGGAAACGTATTATTGACACGAATCAATCTTATACTATCAAGCCAAAACTTCATTCGTAACTCTTTTAAGTAAACAGACGTAACCAAGGCGTTTGGCCGCGTCTAGCACGAAGTCTCTTCCCCAAAATTATTTGAAAAAGCATTTGAAAATATATTAGTTCAATATTGTAAAAAAAATCATTATTTAAAGTTAAAATTGGGTTTTGGAGGGGAAGGTACCAATGCTCGGCTATATTGTGTATATTTCATTCATATAAGTATTAAAATATATAATTTTTTTTTAAACAACTAGTGCTCTTCATCCCAAGTTGTATTGTTATTTTATTTTCCACTAACTTAAATGAATTGAAACTAACACTTGAGTTTGTAAGCAATATTATAAATTATAAACTTAAAGTGCACACATTGCACTTTATAATAAGGAGATAACAAATGTCATCCCTAGGAAAATATTAAACAAAAATAATTATTATATGATATTGTTGTTACGACAAAAATTATATGAAAGATATTAACTTTATCAAAAACCGTAGAGGAGATTTTTTTATGCAGGTACCGATTCCAGTAAAACCATTCATTATATACTCTGAAAGGAAAATCGATATCTTTGAAGAAGATGTAAATAATAATAATACACACATGAGAAACAATATATTCCCCATACTATAATACTTATATAGTATTTGACCGTATTATTTTAAAGGTACGTCACAGGAAATGTAGATAAAAATTAGGTAAGAGTAACTCAAGTCCTAGCATAATACCAACCTATTCGGAGAATCTAAGTGTTTGAACTCAAGACTATTGTATTAATATTACAACGCTGCATTGCTGTGAGATAATGTTATATAGATCTTGTGTTTTCGTATTTCACAGATAAATTTTTATTTTTAAAGTTCGATACAATTTAATTTTTTTTTTTCATTATACCTATGACTACAATGACATCATGATGACATAACGTACCTAGTGAGCTGATACCCCTGCGCTTTTTGTTGTTCAACTAATTTTAATGTGTCTAATTCAATATTTTTTTTAAATTAAACAATGGATATTATATTTTAATTTTCTGAATTATTATATTCATTATTATTACTATATGGATAATAAATCACATTGTTTAAATAAAATTAAACAAACTGTTTAATATAAATTATTTTGATTTTAAATATTTCCAGAATGAAACTTTATTTTAAACATTTCATTAATTAATATTTTAATTTAACAATTATTTCGATGGAAAATAAAATAAAAACAACTATTGAAAATACCCGTTCATGTTAAAAATCTGTGAATAGCGCACTTAAAATAAAAATATTTAATTAAATGTATACTATTTTTAACAGGTAAGAACTTGGAACTTGGGCTTAAAAAAGCTGGTGTTTTGAGTTTTTTACGAGATTTAGATGGCAATGACGAAGATCCACAATGTGAAACATTGTTAAAAGAGGCAAGCACTCAGGCAACAGGTATCTAACTGTAATGATTTTATCATATTTATTATTTTAATTCATATCAAAAAATTGTATACGATATCAGAGTTGTACTTTTACTTACGAACAAATGTTTAATGTAAGTACCTATGTAAAATGATAAAATTTCTGTTCATTAACCTGCTATAATAAGGGGCCGATTGAAATCAGTTTTAAAATAAACTCAGTTTTATTTTTATCGATTCTAAATTCAGGGAAATAAGGAAATTAAGCACTGTGAATAAATTACAAGTTGTCGTATGAAAACAAAAACGTTTTTTCGTTTTGCGGAATATGTGTGAGACAATATAAAATTTACAGTTTTTTGATGGTACCTATTAAAATGGAAAATGAAAAAGATAATGCTGAAAATTTTAAGACATTTATAAACGCACTATAGATCTAAATAGGAAATAATGAAAGATTTTTTTTATTTAATTGTTTTTACAGTAATTCTTATATTTTTTTCTTGTGTAGTCGTGATACTATGCGTGAGAGGGACGTTAGTGCGAAAATGCATGTTGGCTGCTCACAAGCTCGGGATGACCAAAGGCGATTGGGCGTTTTTGGACGTGGAGTTAGTTCAGGTAAACAAAATATATCAAAAAAATATTATGTACTTGTAAGTGGAACAATTATTCCTGGAAGAAATCTCGAAAGCAGATTTAATTTCAAGATTCTCTAAAAACTTTATATTAGTTCATAGATTAGTATAAGTAATAATAACAATAATAATAATAATACCTATAATGGGATAAATATTTTGACTGAAAAATCATGATTGACTATCGTTGATGACACCTAACAATCATTATTAAAAAAAAATTAAATTAAATTAGAAAAAAATCATCAACTATAGGACTATTAAATATTAATACATTAATTCGTTTCAAGGGATCTTATTGGGGTGAACACGGATGGTCGGCGGGAGACAGTGAAGACGGCGCCGCTAGAAAAGCTTACCAAGCACTGTTACGGGTATCCCTACTAAAGCCCGCCAGTTCACAATTTCACAATTTTTCTAAGCTAGTCAAGCAAAAGGCGCTAGAAAATTACAATTATACACTGTCTGAGAGCGAAGAAGTGAGTATATCAAACGAAATATCATCAATGGCGGTAACGATAAAATCGATCGTTGGACGAACGATGAGATGATAGTGTAAAGGTCGATAATATTGTTATTTTAGGTAAATTTTTTTGTCGGTGCGTTTTACGATGGAGTACATTTGCTCGGCATGGCGATGAACGAAACTCTGACCAACAAACAAAACATCAAAGACGGCAAGACAATCACCAGTTTGATGTGGAACAGAACATTCAATGGTAAGATGGTTTTGAATTTGCTAATATATTATTCAAAAGCAATAGTTGAATATTATTATTAATTATTATTAATTATTAGTTGTATTTTATTAAGTTTACTTATTATCGGCTAATGTGCAACAATTGTTTATACATAATAATTAATAGATACAGATAATGAACGATAAATGTTAGAAAGAAAAACTGACATCTTCTTAGAAATTACATTTAGAAAATTAAAATTAATTTTAAATATTATAGCATGCTTAGTTAATTATACCAATAGTATATTTAACTCTAATATTTTTTCCAAAAAGTATCTGAAATACGTTATATCGTAATAAATATTTCGAATTATTAGACTCAACTTTATTAATACAATGATAAGCAGGTTAGACGGATAACTATATAAAACATCGGTGAAAATATTGAAATATTAATCCATCAGATGAGGAAATCATGAAAACGATTCAGTCAATATTTCTTAATGTCGCACCAAACATAATTATATGATAAACTCGGTTCCCAGCTCATTGAATAAAATGCTACCTGGTAAATTAATTTCGTCAAGTATTAGCTGCCTACGAATTTTAATATTCTGATAATATACTCGGTTATCTAACCCTATAAATTATTTTTACTAAACATTTAACTATTTAAGTATTACATCATCAAGAATTTAAATGTTTTATTTAAAAATATTTATCAGTTATTAACGTCACGCCTCAAAGGCCTCAAACACGTCACTAGAATTATTCACTATTTATCCTTGAGCTGTTAATGGGATTGTCGCTTCCTTTGCTTTAATTCCAAATTATTATCTTTGTTTGTTAACTTCCATTATTGCTTTAAATTTTCAACATGGACCGCCGTTGCTGAATCAACGAAGTTTTCACTATATAGTTTACTGTTTCATGTTGAAAACCAAAACTTGTTAAGTTTGCATATGCCTTCCGCTTATCCGAGTAAATATTTTTGCCTGGTTTAATTTCATTTAATATTATGGAAATAAATACGTTTCTATATCAAGTTTATGCACTTTAAAAAAATCGTCTGATCACTGTTTCTGAATCTTCAATAGGTTGTCTGTCAATAACGAGTAAATGGCACAATTATATCTGACAGTTTTTCCATTTTATTATTCGACTTAATTAAATAGTTCACTGTGATATAATTACTACACGAAGCCTTGTTAAAAAGTTAATTACGAAACGGATAGACGGGAAGCAGGCATCTCAAACATCCTGTCAGAAGCCCTCCACCCAGACAATATAAGACAAATAATAACCTTTATTGCTAAATCCAACCTTATCAATAGAATTAAATATGTAACTTATTGTAAATAATTTAGAGTTAAACCCGTTGTTGCCAATGGCCATAGTTTCCGAGGCTTAATTAAAAAAAAAAAAAAAGTTAATTAAAAGAGTGATTATTTTATCGTATCGTAGATTTTTTTTTTGTTCAATTACTAAATTTACGAACATTAGCTAACATCTTAAATGTAAAATATAAATTCAACCTATTAATATTTTATATCCCTTATTATCACAATAATTAAAACCAATAATAATTATATCATACGAATCATACGATACAATATTGTTACATTATAAGTTTATAACATAGCGACAAGGCGCTGAGTTTTGAGAATTTCTTATGTGGTGATCGATTGCCATTGCAAAATAATGTAAAATATGAACAATACATTTAAATGTATAAACACGCTATTCTTACGTGCCTATTTACTATAGAGTTTTACACTAATATTATAATATGCATATGACTATTGACTATATTATGTTTACCTCGGTACCTATATCTTAAGTTCTTTTTTATTTTATAACATAAATATACGTCCACATTTTATGAAGTTACTTAACAACTCCAAATCCACCACAATAACCTGTCAATTGTAATAATATTAATGACAATATTTATAAGTGGTATGAATGTGAAACCGAATAAGAAACAAACATTGGTTTTGCCTATCGTGTGTGTTATATTTGGTGTGACATTTTAGACGTCCAAAATACTATTGGTATAGGTACACGATTCACTCTCAAATTTATCTATAACAATGTATGTGTAACTCAGAATGTGAAATCGTGTAAATATATATTTTTTTAGACTTTTGGACATTTTTGGACGATTACAACTGTATTATAACCTTTATGGCTTTGTAATAATAGAACAAAGACCTCTCCCCAACTCACACGCCGCTATCCTGGTGACAACTGACAATATATAATAATATTGCTGTCAGATAACGATAATAATTGTATTTAGCTCGGTCGATCCGTGCCTGGAGACGATGAAATGATCCTGTACCGGTGGGATATGGTTAGGGGGTTGGGAGTGGATCATAAAAGAGGGATGGAATTTATTATATCGTAAAATACATTACGTACATATATATATATATATATATTTTTTTTTTATCATTATTATTTACTTGTTGTTGTCGTCGTGGTGTAAAAAGGTGTCACGGGCCGAGTGAGGATCGACGAGAACGGCGACAGAGATGCAGATTACGCGATATTGGACTTGGACCCGATCACAGGTCGGTTCGAAGTGGTGGCCAAGTACTACGGGGAGGCGAGGAACTACAGCCCAGTAGTTGGCAAACACATCCACTGGCCCGGCGGATCAGACGGTCCACCTAAGCATGTTCCGGTGTGCGGATTCCTGGGAAACGGACCCACCTGCGACTCAAGAGGTGATTACATTCCAATTACGTATTCGTTAGTTTTTGCAAGTTGCATTTTGATATTTCCAACGTCCATGTGTTATAGAATAAATACGTTGCTTTTAAAACAAATATTAAAAAATATTTAAAGTTACTCATTTTAAAATGCTTGTTTGCATAGAGCTTCAGGCATACGCTTAATATATGGCCTATGAAACTTTAGACCTCTCCCCCGACAAAAATAAGTAAAGCTCTAGTGGCGGCGAAGTGCCACGAAGTACCTATATCTTATGTGAAAGTTCATGATTTGGATTTTTTTGTACGAAAAAATAAAAAACTACGATCAACCTTTTGGTTTTTGGCCAGACCAAATTTATCAATTACGGTTTCACGTGGTACACAAATCACGTGAAGTCAGTTAGTAAATTTGATATTGACAACACACAATAATATTTTATTGAATGGCATTATATGGTATTATATATCTATAAGTAATTGTATCATTCGAAACGAGCAGATAGACGTGAATAAAAATGAACAAGTTTGTAACTATACCCGGCACCTGCTATACAGTTGTAAGCGTTGAGCAAATGTCACAGTTATTGCAGATTGGGTAACTGTAATAGATATTTTAAATTTAAATTCAATAATATACCTACTTACCATGGTACATGAAAAAAATTCTGAATGTAGACCGCGGTCTAACAAATAGGTTGCCAAGCGAATATTTTAATAATAATATTTAGATTTTTTTGATTTTTTGTAATTATTGTTATTATTTGAAAAAGTATTGGAAATTTCACATTTTCCCTCCTCCCAAAGTACAAACCTGTCCAATTTTCTACCACAAACCACCCATAACGTAAAAAACAGCAATTTAAAATAAATACATTAATCACTCCGCTCAGAATCTGAGATGATTAGCTGCTAATCCATTAATATTTTATAATTTTCAAAACCATATCACGGTTTTATGGTCAACCGTACTGGTTTTAAATATTTATTAAGTACGGGAGTGATGGTAATATTTAATTTGTTTGGTTTTTGTTAGAATTGATTAATTATTTTAGCTGACCGCACATTTTAGATGGAAATAAATATTTTAAAAAGCAGTCCCAAAAATCCGTGTTTATAAAATTATAACTAAGTCATTAAATTTGTTTTTGGCGTAAATAGAAAGATCACATAATAATCAACGGCCGGTCCGATCATTAGGTCGGTGTAATTCGATTGACAGCGATATTAAAATTATATTAATGATTTTAGTAAAAATAAAAATAAATCAAATTATACGAATGTTCATTGAGTGTAGATTCAGCAGACGAATATATACTATCCGTCGTAAGTTCGTATTTTATTTTGAGTTCGTCAAATTTGCTTCATCAGCGATAATAAGAAATACCACATCGATAATATTTTTAGTGTCCTATAACAAAACTAAATACCAACAGTACTTACAAATTTACCAAAACCCGTATTTAAGCAAATAATTAACAATGTATACGTTTCAAGACATTTAAATATTTATTGATGCCGATTCATTTAACCAACTTTATAGATTCAATTGTTGCAATGATTTTTTTAGAATAAAAAAAAAATCTGGGCAGGGATTATTTTAATGGTAAAATATAGCGACCTGGGACTTGAGTAGTGCATTTCAATATTTTAGTTAAAATAATTATATTTATGAGTTTCCCAACAAATACCCTATAGTAAATATTTAGGTCACTGAAGTCTTAAATACGTGGTATTCCGTAGCCACGTGGAATAATAACAATAATGTACATGTTTTAGTTGATTATTCATTTAATTACTTATACTTACTTCAACTATATAACATGAAAAAGTGAATTAAATATATTTTAGGTATAAGGTGTACCTAAAAATTTTTAAACAATGTTTATACATTTTAAATATATAAAAATCATAATTAATACAGCATGTCAGCATCGATATATTATAACAATTATCAGAATATTATTATATATATATATTTAAAAACTACTTTAAAAGTATTTGTATTTTTGACAATCGTGCCAAAAAGTCAAACTGATTTGATTAAAATCTCGGGAATAACTACGACGTAATTACTTAAAATGATGGTTGGTAAATTAAATTATAATAAGACTTATAAATTTATAATATAAACTGAATGCTAACAGTACCTAACACAAACAATTAAAGTTAAAATTAAATGACTTGCTGTAACCATAAAAATATGTTCCCATAAGATGTAATAGTACTAATGGCTTTATATCAGATAGATTGCCGACGTAGAAACTAAGGATCAAATAATAAAAAAGTTGTGAACTAAATATAATAATTCACGTTAATATAGTAATATTTTATAATATATATATTATATATATATATGTTTCAATAAAATACTCAATTAAAAAATGTGAAGCCTTAAATGAATTTATTTCGGTTTGAATAGACACCGGAGACATCTTTATAACTTTAAGATACATTATTATTCATTAATAATCGGTTATTGAAATTGGTATACAATAAACCATAATTATCCAAATAACACTTAAAATAAAAATACTGGAAAAAATGTGCAGGTGCTATAACGATGTGTTTGTTTTCCGATGTACCTGTATTTTGGTTTAATTATATCAAAAATGATATTATTTTAGTTTTAATTCTTTTGTATAATTTAATATTCGTTTTTTTGAAAATTAAATCTTTATGTAATTTGAGATGTGTTACAATTAAAATGTTTATTGTTTTTAAAAACTGTAAAAATTATACTGTACATAGATAACTCAATTTAATATGATAGTTCATATAATGCTTGTAAATACCCCTTGTATTAAAAATAAACTATATTGATCCAAAACATTAAAAATGTCATATTTAAAAACAAAAAGGTTTTTGACCAATTTCATTAATTTTGGAGTATCTTCACCATTTTTATGCCGAATCTCGGGATAAATTAGGTTTTGATTTGGGTGGCAGTAACCGCGGATTAAATATTTTAAATAGCAACGGACCCATATTATTTGTTAAATCTTTTTGGATAGAATTCCAACTATATTAAATTTATCAAAATATGTAGCCACCCCAACATCGTTTTTATGTTTGTTAGAAAATCAAATTATACACTAAATATTTCAAAAAAAGTTTATTGATCGTCATATTAATATATTAACAAAGGTCTTAACTCTTAAGCCTTCCCTATTCACAATTCCCAGACGCCGATGAGAGTAAATTTTGTTTGTTAAAGTACTTAATCTACTGATGATTTATAAATGAGTGATCAGTCCACGTTTACTTTTATTAAAAAACTAAATAATATTCCATATTGAACTAAGGCGAAAATCTGCAGTGTTTTACTTTTTTATTAGCTGATTTAAATATAATAATTATCTAACTAACCCTAAACCATCTAATACACTCAGTTACTGTTAGCACATTGTATTAAAATTATTTAATAATTAGGTACCTATTTTAATATATAAATTGTCTAATTTTATATTGATTTTTACACACAGATATTTACTATATAATGCTCTATGCATTGATTGCTTTCACCGTGTTCATTTCACTTGTCACTGTATTGGCTTTCATCGTTAACAGGTACACATCTAATAATATTACAATAAAATCCGTAAGCCAAGTAAATCAAAATAAACATTAGAAATTGGCCACTAAAATAATTTTTCCCGTTGACTTAACAGACAGCTTAAACTAGCAGCAGATTTAAACAACATGAGTTGGAGAGTACGACCAGAAGAAGTATTGATTGAAGTCAGCAAACCGTATTCATCTCGTTTGGCTCTACAGAAACCAACTGAGGTAATGCACTTTGAGTGTTTAAATATATATTTTATGAAACTTACTTTAATTAATATTTTCATTGTTATCTGTTATGGTACTTATTCTTAGGCTCCACATAATTAAAGCTTTGGGAATCTTAACTAAAAGTATCACACACCGTAGGTATTATTGTATAGGTATTGGAGGTAAATCGTACAATTGTGTTTTGAAAAATATCAATATTACGAGTTACCCGCGGGGTTAAGATAGTTATATTTATTCATCCAAAGAAGACAATTGTCAAAATACAAATAATATATTTTCTAGTTTGGCAAAATGCTCATGTTTCATTAAATTAACCATGGAATAGGGATACCAAATTTAGTCATCAAAATACCTAATCATAGATTTTATGGCATCAAAATACGTTAAACACGATATTATTACTGTATTGCTGATTTATAGCCTGGAAGTTAATAAATCTGCATTAACTAACAGAAATAGACCTAAAAAGGTAGTAATAAATTATGTAATACATTTATTGCAAATCAAATGTCAATACTTTAGTCTTTAAGGTTATCATTTATATTGATTATATCCCAGCAGAGTCTATTTTAGGCCAATAATCGAAATTGTGTTTAAAAAAAAATCATACTTAAAACAGTCAAAAACTTAAATACATATAAATATAAACGTGTTAAACGATGGTATATGATATACGTTATGTCATTTTAACTTAATTTGGTTATCACCAACATATATACAATATAAAATTATATCTATAAAAAAGATACAAGGCAAAATATTTGATTCTAAGACAAATCATGGTTGATATTGAAAAATAAAGGAGTGTCAAGACTTTTAATCAAGTCCTGGCCATGTATTAGGTTAACAGTGGTATACTGTGGTACACCATTTGATAATTTTATATCGTAGAAGCTGAGATAACATGTACGTATTATTTTATAAAATTTATGTAAATATATTATGTAAGAATTAGTGTGATTTTAAAAACCTTCGTGTCGATAAATATGTTACGTGATGGTCGTTTGTCACTGAAAAATAATAAAACATTCTAATCGAAATTACTGCGAAAAGCTGTCCGTTTATAAGACTACTATTGTATTTTTCTTATTAATTTAAAAGCTTTGTCATGTTAACCTTTCCAATTATTTTCAAATAGATATTTGAACCGGCATTGCAAGAGAAATTAATCTGTCGACGAAGGTCTGACACTTCAAACTCGTCGTTGCCACCGGCACAAGTTTACACCACAGTCGGTATTTACAAGGTAAACAAAAACCAAATTTCAAAATGATTTCTCTTAATATTTTATATTATTATTATAGGGATCTAGGGTGGCAATAAAGAAAGTCGTTAAGAAAAAGGTCGACTTGAACAAAAAACTTTTATGGGAAATCAAACAAGTAAGTGAATTAATTATAATTTACATATAAACTATCGTCAAATAATTTTAATTACCCTCGAGAACATTTCTTAAAACGTGCATTGAATGAGTCTGTTAACTAAAATCTGTATTTAATTTGCAGAAGTGTTTTGCTTTCATTAATGTAATTTATTTCAAAATACATTTTGATCAACAGATGTACTTACCAATTAAAACTACCAAGAATGGTAAAAATCAATACCTATAGGCTATAGGTATAATTTTCACTAACTATAAATAAAACTTATGATTTAACAATACAAGTAGGTAATGTAAATTGTCTAAAAATCTAAATAAAAAAATATAGAAATTATAACGTTAATTTAATATTTAATTGCATTATTTACACAAATATTATTTGTTATCTTGTACCTTAACTTCGTATCAACTAAATGAGACAATTAATATAATGATTAATTTGTTTGATTTAATTTTAAACACAGTTAATAGCTTGTATTTTCAACGATTTCCATATTATTCTGCAGTCTAAATCGTAGAGCTGGTTTTTAGGATTCCAGATTCGATCTTAAAGCACAATTTTCTTAGATATAATTAAATTTGGTTAAATTTTGAAATAGGTACGCGACGTAACTCATGAAAATACAGTACGTTTCATTGGTGCTTGCATTCATTGTCCTACAGTGCTTATACTTACCGAATATTGCCCGAAAGGAAGCTTAAAAGATGTCTTGGAGAACGACGCTCTAAGGTTGGATTGGAACTTTAGAATGTCATTAATACACGACATTGTCAAGGTACATATTACACCACAAAGGTCTTCAAACATTATTTCCAACCATTTATTGACTCAATATGATTTTAATTGCATTGTACTGAGAATTATCATGATTTTGTATGTTACATGCAGGGTATGGCATTTTTACACAGTTGTGAAGTGGGTGTACATGGAAAACTACGGTCCAGTAATTGCTTAATCGATGGACGATTCGTACTTAAGTTGTCTAACTTTGGATTACGGACGCTCACTACACCGTCAGATGTTATACACGATAGTGTTTACTACCACAGTAAGCTAGAGTGAGGAATTTAAAATGAAAAGGTCTCGGAATGGTAATATAAAGAGTTATGCAATCAACTTGTTTTTTTTAACAATGTCACTTAAATTTTAAATTAATATTAAAAAAAAAAAAAATGATTAGATATATCTATCATAATCTATAATACTATCGTGGAGTGAAATGATAATATTATATATAACATTTTAAATTTGTAATTAAATAGTTTTGTTATTTTAAAAAAAAAAAGTTTAAAGTTTAAATACAATTAATATTGCATAACATCTAATAATATATTGCTGTTCATAAATACTTTTGTTTTTACTTTTTAACTCCCCCTTTTTTTGTGCTACTGAAGGAACAGAAATATTTCTTCATAAAAAAAAAAAAATGTTTTTAAAGATTAAGATAAACATTTTGTAGACCTTAAAATTTATAAAAAAAAATAATTAGAAATTATATTTTTATAACTTTTGAACTAGCAGTGATTATATCTGCTCTAAATAGTATTACTATTAGAACATTAATGCCATTAAATATTTTAATATTTTTAGTTGAATTTAAAAAATACAATTTCTTTAATATTATTAACTTTTTTAAATGGTAATAAGTTAACATTTTAATTTGTTTTATATCATATCTGGCAAAAAAAAACATAACCAATAAATATTTGTTAACATAACTTTAATTATGGCAGTGCTTAACAATAATTTTATGGTTCCATTTGAAAGTCTGAAAACATTTAAAATCAAATGCTATTATGATGCAAATTGATTTGCCTTTGATAAAATCGAACAGTACGACCTATGAATCTGTGAATGTTGAGACATAACATTGTTATTTTTATAACACAACGGATTAAAAGTAAACATATTTTAAATTGTATTAATTAATTACACTCATTATTTTATTTCTGTCAGAATTATTGTGGGTAGCTCCAGAACTTCTTTCCGAACACTCGAGTAACATAATACCAGCTACCCAAAAAGGAGACGTTTACAGTTTTGCCATTGTTTTGGAAGAAATAGTTGTACGTGGTGGACCTTACGAGTTTGTCAAAAACGAGTTAACAACACAAGGTAAACTTTTTAAAAAAACATACTTATTTCCGACATGATTACGTAAATTTATAAAATGCAGTATTAATACCTAGATTATGATTTAAATCCTTTACATACTTTAATCTTCATTGAGGAAGACTTAAAGTCTGTTAGTTGATGATGTACAATTACCCAAGTTAATATACTTTTTGTCTTTGAAAAACAAAAATTATAATTTTATTTTTATCTTTATAAAATGTTTATGTTTAGACAGTAAGAAAAGAATGTCGTCTGAATGAATAGTTTTTAGAAATTTCTCACATTTTCATGCTGATATCTCAATGTAATGATTACCTACTAATTTATAGGTTATACCTAGCTAATAAATAACTAATAAGTATAGCTAGGTAGGTACCTATATAGGCAGGTATACCGTATCGCAGACTACAACGTGGTCGTCCCCATGACATCTTAAATCAAATAAACTTGTATTTATGTATATGTATTTATCTAATTGTATAATTTTTAACTGCTTCGTAATGTGATGATTTTCATTTTTCTGTATATCAAAAAAAAAAAAAAAAAAAAAAACATAGTTCTTACTTATACCTAACATTATCTGATTTACAAAATGTTAAAAACTACTTCTGTATCCCTAAGTTTAGATGATTATTGTCAGGAAAACTTTAAATAAAAAGGTATACCGTATACGTAAATGTATCATAAATAATTCGCCGCACGACAATCAATCGCAATCATTTCAGTATTTTACCAAATGAGTGAACGAACATTGATTGCAAAAACCAACTTATCGTAAAATGGTTGATTGTAAATCGCGGATCATATCATCGTATCTGAGTTCATACGATAAAACTGTATATAAAATATGTATACTGTATTTTTCAACATAAAGATAATTAATGAAAAGTATATCATTTTACAATAATAAACATTTTAAGAAATCTAATACATATAAATAATTTGTATACATGGCTCGTATTAAGTATCTAAAGATGGAGGAATCAAACTCAATACATCTACTCTAAGTTCTCCTTAACCGTAAGCAAGGTTTATCCATTTTGTACCATTATTGAGAATAAATAATTGTCTTCTAAAATACAAAGGTTTGGAAAACATTTACATTTTGGTGCATAATAAATTTTGTATTTCGTTTAATTGTTGGTCGTTATTTTTAAGCTGTACGTATTTAGTCTTATAACGTGTCATGGTGATCCGTTACTGTTACACTAGTAAGTTGTAATCGACATGAATAATTTTATTATTAATGGTATACTACTAAATTTGAACACTATAAGCCACCAAGGTATGTATGTGGAAAATACTGTATGATGCTCGTTTTATACATATTATACCTATATTATAATACTGTATTAATATTAAATTTTATAATAATCTGACAGGTAATACTCTAAATGGAATTCACAAAAGATACAACCACAAACAATTCAAAAACCCCTGAAGGTGTGGGGCTGGGGTGACGCCGTTTTTTAAGTATTCGCGATTGCCGCCGAATGATGGTCGTATAAATTTCGAAAACAGTCGTACAAATTCATACAAATTACGTACTAAATCGTGGCACAAGAAAAAATCCAAAAACACAAAAACTTAGATGAGGGGTGGGGCTAGGGTGACGCCGTTTTTTAAGTATTCGCGATTGCCGCCGAACGATGGTCGTATAAATTTCGAAAACAGTCGTACAAATTCATACAAATTACATACTAAATATTGGTAAAGAAAATTTTCAAAAAATTGAAATGGGTGGGGCTGGGGTGATGTTCGTGAGAACAACTATGTTATATTATGATTATGATTTTAACTTTTAAAGCCATAAAAGCTATAAAAGTGATTCAATCAACGCTACACAGTGATTTCCCATGTGGTAGTTCACACCATTACTATAGGTTAATTAACATGCCAAATATGAAACATATATGATTTTAATAAATTATAACTTATGAGTAATGGTTTTTTTTTTAGTTTTTTGCTGATTCTAATAATGGTTATCGCATATTATACTATTCGACAATTTAAATTTTTTTAATCAATAAATTGTTATAATAAAATATTATCATAATGTAGTGTGAATAATTATTCAATATTTTGAGCGCGAGTTATTGCTGTAATTTCTAGACAATATTGTTTTAAGGATAATAATATTATTTCGTTACAATTATGACGTAGAAATTTTGGAAAAAGTCGGGTTACGCGAAGAACCGTATTTCCGTCCCGATATATCTGGACACGATTGCCCGGAACCACTGTCTGAACTCATACAGAGATGTTGGAATGACGTGCCCGAAGAGAGACCGGGTTTTGACATCATGCGAAGTATCGTCCGACAAATCACTAGGTAATAATAATATATTATCTTACTATACACCGGATAAATTCTACTTAAGTGATGAATTACAATTATTAATTTTTTGCTAACTACCTATTTAATTTGTACCTATTCGAGTTGGCACAGGTAGGTTGTATAATGTCATACTCGACTACGTGTGTATATAATATATTTATTAAGGATTCGTAATATTGTGGTTTCCTGTTCACAGGAACCAAACATTAATGTGCCTTGTAGTAACTGCTGCAGGTATTTAATTGCAAAATCACGACTACGCCCAATGATGTAAATGTCGGAAATTTTACGAACACATAAGATACCAGAGCGCCATGAATGTCTAGCAAAATAAATAAACATAAATCCAGACATTTATTTACTAGACCAGTATGAGAATGTGAAAATCAATCCGTCAAAACGATGTTTAAAAGAAAGAAACCATGAACTTATCTGTACGTGTTATGAGACTGAAAACTTTAAGAAATAGACAAACGGCAAGAGTTACCTATATATATATATAGGACCCCGTCTCCACATTACATATTATAACCTACAAGAAGGCAAAGAATCTTATATATAGGTTAAGTTGAATGTGGAAAAAGAGGAAATCTATCAAATTCAATATTTACCATCTTCCGAATCTTAGATCAATAATTATTGTATAGATCAGAATATATCAATGATGAAAAAATAAGTAAATATATATGTAAATATACAATATGTTATTTTAAGTTATCAAGATAGCACCGTGTGACCAACGGAAAATGTAGGAACAACATTTCTAGAGATAGCCATGTTGACATGATATTTAAAACATTGCAGTAAAAAGTAAAACTTACATTAATCTAAACAAAAAGACACAGGATACCACAAGTTATGAATTCTAATAATCTTATTTAAAGTTATATTTATCAACCTTTTTAGTTTAGAAAAATATTTATTCATCGACAAACACACGCTTAATATTATATACAAATAATATTGTGTAAAATTCAGTTTAACGTCGGAGTATTATACAATATGATAGCTGACCTACATAATAGTGTACATTTCTCAGTAAAACTATTTAATTACAGGGGATATTGCGAAAATTTAATGGATGACTTAGTGCTGAGAATGGAACAGTACGCAAATAACTTGGAAGCCCTGGTCGAAGAGAAAACCGACCAGTTGAGCCAAGAAAAACGTCGATCGGAAGAGTTGTTATTTCAAGTATTACCCAGGTCATTTAAATTATAATTTAATATTGATGATTGATTTAGTTTGAAAATTATAACAAAATATATACATGCTTGAGAATATTTTGATATTAAAGCTCTTATATTTTTGTGCTTCCTGCAGACCAGTCGCTCAACAACTGATGGCTGGCGAAATGGTCAAGCCCGAACAATTTGAAAACGTCACCGTGTACTTTAGCGATATCGTTGGCTTCACCGTCCTTTGTGCTCAGAGTTCTCCGATGCAGGTAATTGATATTGTGTCTACTTTTGAAATGAATGTGTAGCTTCTAGTGCAACAGGATACATTATTATTATGTCAAACTTTTAATTTATTTTATAATATTATATTGACTTTCAGGTGGTGAACCTTTTAAACGATTTGTACAGCACGTTCGACCGGATTATTGGGTTCTACGATGTTTATAAGGTAATATGCGAGAATATAGTAACATTATAATATAATCTACAACAGTTTATTAATGTTACGGTCAGAACATCTGAATATGATGCAAATATTAATTTTAAACACAATTGTTCTATTACCTATATGTACCCATCTCATTTAAATCACTTATTATGTGTGAATATAATCAAAATTGTTTCATTATTATTCTAAACACTTTTCGTACAGTGGAATTTAGAACAGTAGTCTGTACGTGACGTAGATACCTATTTATACTTCCCTTTCGACCATGGTGATATTATAGGTACGTATATCGCAGCAATGCGTAATAATATAATATTATTTCGTCTCTGCGTAAAAAATATTACCTCCACGAACAGCACTATAAGCCCTGAATGCCCACCACGCGTTTTCGTATACCTACTAAAATAATAATATTATGAAAATAGCTCACGTCACACAGGTCCATAATAAATAACCACATGGAAATTAATTGTTAGGTCGAAACAATCGGGGATGCTTACATGGTTGTTTCTGGATTGCCAGAGAGAAACGGCGATAACCATGCCAAAGAAATCGCACTCATGTCTTTAGCTATTCTAGACGCCGTCCAAATGTTCACGATCCAACATAAGCCCGACGCTCAACTTAAAGTTCGAATTGGAATTCATACAGGTATAGACTATGATATATTTGTTTGCTTATACCTATTCATATTTAAAACCATTTATTGTTTCGTCTCGAAACAGATCATTAATAACAACTTAGGTCGAGTCATATTAGTTAATATCATACTATGTATTTAGTATAATCTACATTTTTATTTTTTATCTAAATTAACCAACTAAATTACGGGTTATACAATAATACAATTTTAATATTACGATTTTATAATGTTAAAAGCTCTACTGTTAAATCAACAAAATTAGTTTTAATTAACTTGAAATATGCATTTAAATTTCAAATAAATAACACAAATTGTAATAATATACTCGAGTTTATAATAACGTAATATATTAATAATCGTTAAATTACCTTGTTCTTGTTTAAAAACAATTACATTTTAGCAACGATTCATTATTTTGTATTATGATCATGATTTATATAACAAAGATTTCTCCTTTTAAACATATTTGCAAGAATATGTATGTTTTTTAATACTACTTATCAATCTTATAATTTCAATTACTTTTGGGACATTTTTAGGGCCCGTATGCGCCGGCGTTGTTGGCCAGAAAATGCCACACTACTGTCTATTCGGAGACACCGTTAACACCGCATCTAGAATGGAGTCGACTGGAGAACGTGAGTTCAACATTAAATTATTGTTATTGTTTTGATGAATAATATTGTCTAATGAAAAGTGAAATAAGATCGAATCACGAACCCGGCACACTATCTAAATACCTACGTCTACGTGTATCTTTAATACATTAATATATTAATTAAAGCGAAACCGTTTTTCTCCTCCACAAAAGGTAATTTATATTTTATTTTAAATAAAAGTTATTTACAAAAAATATACCTAGTAAACTTATTTTCAACTTCTAACAAATAGTTATGAATACATTAAAATAAAATTATTATCGAATACTAACTATTGGTAGGTACCTCAGAATCCTTAGAAGTATACTGTACTTATACATAATACCTTTATATACATATCGAAACTTCTACACTGGTGAAAAACAACAAACAAAAATGTATTTCAAGAGTAAAAACATACGAAAATAAGTATTTAAAACACATATCACCATATCAGCGCTTTCGTTTTATTTTTAGAGGGTAAAAAAAGTTATTTTACAAAAAATCGGCGTGTGTGTACACCTTGCTCCCCCATTAAAAATATAGCCCCCCGCAACTACATATAAAAACATAATAACGCGTACAATAAGATTTTTCAAATCAAAATTATACTTTACAGCATTAAGAATTCACGTAAGCTGGGCCACCAAACACATACTGGACACGTTTCAAACATTCAAATTAGAGCTGAGGGGTGACGTGGAACTAAAGGGTAAAGGAGCGGTAGTCACCTACTGGTTGGTCGGCTGCACCGAACAAGACCCGAGACCACCGACACCGATCAGCACGGACACGTTGGACCCTAACAACCCTTACCCCTTGATATTCCCCGAGTTGAGCAAATAGTTACTATATACCTACATATAAATATATTAATATTCTACACAAAATTAATAATGATAATAAAAGTGTAAATTATGTTACTGTCATAAAGTGCAATAACACCGAGGTTACTACACTCAAACAACATTTGCAACGTATTTACCTACACAGAGTTACTAATTGTCTTTAAAACGTATTTTTGTTCAATCCTGAAAATGTAATAGAATTAATTTATTAATTATTACACAGTATACAAAATATAAAAGCTTTAAATTAATGTTAATAATCATCTGTAATGTTGTTTAAATTTATTTTATGAAATTTTAGTCGATTTTCGTATTATATAAGTTCTATATATTATATTATATTATAAACTAGATGATCTCCGGCGTGCACTTTGTTGCCCGTTAAAAATACTTACTCTACATGATACAAAATTTGTGTTTAATTCGTCGTTTAATACCCGGCTAGTCATATTCAAAACTTCCCGTAGATGACCGAACTGATGTTGGTTCGGGAATTGTAGGTATAACTGTTTTTCTACCAGTACAACATTGTTCATGACATTCAGCCTTCCATTTGTTTGTTTGCCATTTGTTGCAAATTTTATCCATTCTAGTAAATGCAATATCAACTTAATTTAGCACATAATAGTCAAGGTTATAGTCATAAGCAAAGATAGAGTTTAAGAAATTGTACGGCCAGCGAGTTCTATTCATTATTTATTTGTTGAGCTAGTCAGCGAGAGCGTTCAACGCTTGATTCCCTAACTTGGCTTTGTTCAATGATTACCTACTTATCGAGTAGCCAATTTATGCACATTTTCATCGGCTGTTTCATTTTTAAACAAAAGTCGCAGCCGTTTTGGTTAGCAGACTGCCGAGAAAGTTGAGTTACTTTTCTAGGCATAATACAAATGTTGAAAGAACTAGCGAAACAATACCTATAATATAAAATTACTAGAAAATAAAATAATGTTCTGTTTTAATCAAATTGGGCATGTACAACAAATTAAATAAAAACAATAATACAAATACGAATACGTAGTATTCATATTATTGCGTTACCTAGTTATTTTTAAATTATATTTTTGGCTGGGGTATAGTTTGAATTTTTTTTTTTTTAACTCCAAAAAGTTTGGACTATCGAAAAGCGGTTCGAACTCGAAATTTTAAGATAAGAATTTTCGATACGCACAATAATCTTACAGCTTTTTACATAGTAAATTCATAAATTTCTTATAAATTCTTAATAGTTCCAACTTAACCTGTGGACTTTCTAAAGATGTTATATAACCTATAGCCTTCCTAAAAAAAGGACAATCCAACAAAAAAATAATTTTTAAATTCAAACCAGTAGTTCCTGAGATTAGCGCGTTCAAACTTTTTTTAACCCTTCACTTTTATAATATTAAAAAATAATGTCAATATAATACCTAGTATAGATTATAATATACTCGTATAACACAATATGTCAAAATACATCAGTGTGACAAATGGATAATGGCATCAACAATCAGCGTAAAAAGTGCACAGTCAGTTGTCTGAATATCAAAATTCAATGAGCACCAAAAAAAAGTAATTCAATGTCGGGGTACCAACATCCATTTAATTATTTTATGGCTGAAGGAGAATTTTCGCAATCGAGATATCAAAGTTCGAGTTATCAACGGTCGACTGTTAGACTGTACAATATAGTTGTAAATTATATAATTATATATTCTATTTATCCAATATATTTTGTTCATGAAGTCTACAAATTGTCACGGTTATGGATATTAGGTAATAATTCAATTTAATTATTTTTATACAATTGTAATCAAGTACAGTTTTTTAATCACCGAAAGTCAGAAATATGTAATTTCAAATTTTTTCTATGTTTAGAGTTTTGTACGAGAGTGTTAAGTAGCCGAAGTTAGAAAATGTTCACAAAAAAAACTAAAAAGCAAAAAAAAATTACTATCGAGTTAATAAATATACCACTAATTGAGTAAAATAATATGAGGTAAATAGCGTGTCGTGTAAATGTAAAAAATAACCTAATGCGTCCTTATAACGTCGCGATGTAGAAATATGACAGGACGTGAGCTGGCGGCCTCCGGATCCGAGGTTTGCGCAGGTTGCTTGGCGATCCGATGTTGTTGGCTGGCCTCGCGTTCTCTAGACTTCCTCTTCTTCTTCAGTTGTTGGAACTTTTTACGGTTCCGTGCCAGCTGTGTCTCCGTCCTTACTCTCACCACCTGTGTGGGGATCACTCCTGACGGACCTGGGACCGGTGTTGGCTCCCTAGGTGGCAAAAGGCCGGGTGCATTTGCTGGTTGGGCGGTGGCGTGGCGTGTGACTTATGTTTTTCCGGTGTCTTGGCGGCCTATACTGAAAATTATTGCGGTTGCTTGCTGTGGACGTCGTTCCGGCTTGTGGCAGCAACCGACGTTCGGTCCGCCCAGCCCCGGATGTAGATGGCCACCCTCACCGGATCCTGTAGTAGGTGGCGGGTTGTCATCCTGGCAACTTGAGCGACGGTGCGCGGCTGGTCTTGGTTGTTGGGCACCAGCCTCAGCTGTGTGATCAGGTCGGCCACCCGCTGCCACTTTTCCGCCTGTTGGTCGTTCATGATTTCTGAAAATAACGATTAGTATAGAATATTGTTGTTTTATTCTTATACGGTGGGTGCGCGTTTTAAGCATCACACATGTATTTTCCGCGGCAGTTGCTGTTCGGTTAGGAAATCTCCTTTTCCTACTTGCTTCACTAGCCTTACCGGGTATCACCATTATGGCGCGAATCTGGCATGAAAATCTTTATGTGCCTTCGATAGGTGGTGTGCTTTGTAGTATACTACGTCACCCTTACCGAACTTCACCGGTATATCGGTGTTCGTGCTCGGTTTTACCACTACCCTTTAGCCTAATACTCGCTTTACCCGTACTACCCTCTTTTCCTGTGATTTCTCGATGTTAACCGACGCTGATTTAGACAGTGCCCAATCTCCGGGCCTCTTGCATTCCCTGCCCAGGACAAGATTGTCCGGTCTTTTGTCGTGTTGACGTTATGTCGGCGCACAATTGGGATTGAATATCAGAATTATTAAAAATTTCAAAAAATTCTACCCTAAATTCATCCCAAGATGGGTAAAGTGCTTTGATGGACAGTGTAAGGCTAATTACTTTTAAAAAGTAATGGAATTACGTTACTCGTTGCTTCAAATATTTTTATTTAAATTGCATAATATGCGTTACCTAAAATTATTTTTATCACATCTCTGATAATAGTTATAATTTTTTTGAACCATATTCAATTCATATGATATATATATATATATATATATATATTACAATCATAGACTTAGTGATAATAGACCTATTATGTATTTATGTACAACATTTAAAATAATATATGTAAATGTACAATCATAATTCATCTCACTTATTATTTATTATATAGCTATAGTAAAGTAGGTACCTAATTCAATTTAATTGTATATATTTTAGCAATATAATAGCTATATAATACAATTTCATTTATTTTTAATTTTAAAGTAAAGTAAGGTTATTTTTACTTAAACATATCCAAACAATTTTTCTTTGTAAAAGTTGTATAGTGGTTTATACGCATTTTGATTCAGTCCCCCCTCCCCATACTATGGAAGGGCCCATACCAATAAACCGTATTAGCCTGAAATAGTGATAAACAATGGCGGACCCAGGGGGGGGGGGTGGGAGGTCAGCTGACCCACAGTTTTTTCCTCGGTAAAATGTGGCCTCTCAAAATGACAAACTACATAAATATGTACAATACTACAATAATCAAAATAGAAATAATATGGGTGTTAAAAGTCATTTATAAAATATACACAGGTTTAAGAACATTTCTATGAGAATATAATTATAAATCATAAATGTATAAATATATTATGACGTATAGAAAGATATGAATACTGGATATTGAAGTATAAATGGCGCATACGAAATCGTAGGGCCAGCGCGTATCAACAAATATTATAATATCGAAAAACTTGCATACCGTGGTAGTACCGTACGCACGATGGCTTTACGCTCCCTTTACAAAACATACACCGATTACCGATAGTCGATATTTTTGTTTATATAAATATATCTATCAAGTCAGTAAAATCGCTTTTCTATTTATAGATTTTCTTATCGTATTATACTATTATTAGTGGAATCTACGATTATTTTATATTGTCATCCAACATCCATGATAAATATAATATGAGCATTGGTCATTACTCATTGGTCCGCCTGGTCGTTATTGATGTATTATAAATATTATGTATAAATGTATAGTATCATATTATGACGTTTTATAAAACTATTTTACTATTCATTGTATTTTACCATTTTGTCAACGAGAGTCTGTTCACTCTGTTCACTATCGTCTTACTGTGTTGTGTTGTGTTGTGTACTTGTGGTTTTGTCAAATATTAATGATGGAAGCTTTTAATAAAAAAATTAGACTATCTGGTGGAGCAAGGCGATTAATCAAAGAAAAAGAAAAGGTAGTTAAAAGCAATCAAAGTATTCTGTTATTCCTAAAATCAAACATCAGCCAAGAACCATCGTTGGAATATAATTGCAGTGAAGAGGAAGTTAATCCACCCACTTTACCAACTGCTGGTAAGTATTTTAATTTCAAAAATAGAATTACTTATTTATTGACACAAATTTAAAATAAAAGTACATACAAACTACAAAGATTAGATGCCTATAGCTTAGTAAGCCTACTTACTAAAAAAATATATAAATATAATATATTTTCAGATTTGGTTTCTATCTATGTGATTTTCTGTTTATAAATAATAAATATCAATCTAATAATTTTAAATACTTAGCCTAAAGTGTAATTAAATGTTTCTTCCTGAAATTTGCATAAACAAATCTAAGTTGGTACACTATATTATTACACTATATTGGTGTTTAAAATATAAATATTACTTTTTTTATAGACCTCGTATGATAATTAGATAAGGATATGAGATACTTTAAACTTACCAACTTGACATTCTACCTCCAGCTTCTTTCGTAAAAGAGGAATTATTAATATAAAAAATTACTGTAATATTATTCTTATTTTTTATATGTTATGATAAAAACATAATTTTGTATATGAATTATTTTTGTATTGAATTTTAACTACATTTTACTGTGAAAATGAAAGCAGTTATGCAGTTATTGGACATTAAGATAAAATAAATATACTGCAACTATATGTATACAAATATAATAATAAATATGTATAATCTCTTTTCAAAATCTAAAATAGGTACTCAAAATTATTTAAATATTCCAGGTAAGTTTGTTAAATGAATTTCAATTTTAATGTAACAAATAAAAAAAACATTAAATTTGAATTAATTAATAATATCAAAATTTGTAAATAAGTTTTAAATTGTATTAAAAAAATAGTTATGACTTGTGCTTTATCTCTTCTAGTTATAATAAATGTAATCTAAATAAGGCGATTGAACCTTGTACACAGTGGCCTCTTGTAAGTGAGGCAGACCCACAGTACTAAACCCCTGGGTTCAGGTAAATAAATTAATTATACGATAAATAAATTATACGCATAGTTTGCATTGGTAGAAACGACCGTAGTTTATAAAAGCTAAACGATAATAAACTCATATCCATCACAATATTATTTACATGTAAGTTCCATTTCATGTTTTTATCAAATGTTAGACCGATTAACGATTAGATTTAATCTTTTAATCGTATAACACTATAACATATAATATTATAAGGTGTAGTAATTTTAGTTTTATATTGGTCGTGATGTTTTTATCTCGAACATTTTGCCGGAATATTGGCGTCGGATGTTACAAAATTTCACGTCACGTCACGTGACAATCTCATCCGCTATCGTAACTGAATAAGCTCAGTACGCACAGTGACACAGTGTTGACAGGCGGACGAGGACGACTGAATGCTATGGCTATACAGTATACATCAGGCGCGTAGTCAGGGGGGGGGGTGTTACAGGTGTAATAACACCCCCCCCCCCCCTCAGCAGTGGTATACTAAATATTTTTTTATCGAGATAAAGATGCATCATAAGCACGAATTATCTTAAATCGTGATTTACACTTATTTATCAAAATAAAGAATATTAGTTTATATTACGATAATAATAATGTAAAGCACTAAATCCGGGATCCGGCATTAATTACTATTTTAGACCGTTCTGTGACTTTTTTATCGATTACTCGTTTCATGCACGATTTAATATATCTTTTTATGCAGTGTGTAAGAAAACGTTTACGACTTCTTAATTATTGATTATTTGACTACCATGATGAACTATCGTATACCTACGTAAAGTTATCGATTTTGTGTTTATAATTTTTTCAATTAATTTTGAATAATACCCCCCCCCCCTTAGAAATTTCTAGCTACGCGCCTGGTATACACCAGTCAGTCCAGTCGTCTCCTGCAGTAATTATTCCGTAACGATTGTTAACTGCTTTATACGGATGTTCCGTGTGTATTCGTTTTGCGAGTAATCTTTACCTCGGAACACGAACCGTTCGACAGTAGTTTGTCGCTAATGTTCCTACCATTAAGAGAGACGTGTGCGGGGTTGATGATTTCATCTCGTTTGCAGTATCCCAAAAAACGGTAGCGGGACGAGCGGGTGATTGATCAGAACGTTATATTACATGCCGTCACCGTGTTTCTCGCAGGTCCACCGAACAATTTCGGGTAACCCGAACGACAAATCACTGAATTCACGGTCGTCATCTATCGTCACCACGAACTAGAGATACTCTTAGTTCGTAATCGTCACGGTGGTCATAGGATTGTGATCCTTTGTCCCAATTTATAATACGTATTTGTGTGTCGTATTTGTTAATTTCAAAGTGTTTATATAAAAATCATCGCGTAAAAGCGAAACGCGTTTGAAACGCGAAAAGCGCGAGATGCTTCATTTTCACAACACTCGCATTCTTTACAGCCCCCCCCCCCCCCACTACTCTTTCGTGTACTAAAGTACTGAACACTGATGCTCATCACGACATCTTCGTCTTCAGAATGGATTAGTATATTATTTTAGTATTATGGTATATTATATTATATAGTTGTCGGCGGTGACGTGCGTTATTATTGTCAGTCGTATACATTGTGCAGACGTCCATTAGCTACTCAATCATGATCTTTCATTACTCCTATTATGTCTACTGCTGCGCTATTGTCGTCGTCAGAATTTTCTAATAAAAACCTATGGCAAAAACACTATTTCCGATTTTGTCATTTCATGTACAGCACTCGGAACAGAGAACACCGAACAGAAAATTCAATGATAGACCTGCAGATGAATGAAAATATGCTGGTCACGTCGAACTTGAATGCATTAGTCAACTGTATTCAGATGCTATATGATATTATAATGTGTAATTTATTTTTTTTTTTTTTTTGAACCTGTTGACGCAGGACATAATAGTGTTTTAGTTTTGGTAATAATATCAACATTCAAAATTAGTTTAATCCATTTAATTAAATAAATGTATGCACAGACTAAAAGCGATCGTAATAAATACACCCATATTATGTAATTGAAAACGAGCGTTGTTTTTCGTCGAACATAAAGTGCGAAAAAACGGTAGAGGACGTTTTAGTAGGTATATGATGTGATCAGGCGATGGCAAAATATCTTTACCTGCAAGCCGTTTGCCTGATAAAATATAAATAATTTGTTTATTGTTTACTGGTGAAAATTTATAATCCAAACAATTTTGAGAAAATATACGTCAATATAAAAGTACGATATCACTTTTTTAGTTCACGACATTCAAATAACATTATTATCATCAGAGTATGGGCCTTATTGTTTTAATATTTTATAATACGTGGTGATAATTTTCATTGTATGAATTAGCTCCGCTTATTCTAAATGCTAACCCTAGCCAAAATCCATAATTTTATCGATTTTAGATTTTAAATTTGGCTGAAGATAAAAATTGTTTAATTAATTTAATTAATACTAAAGAAATTAGGTAAAAATAAGCTCCTACTCTTTTAAAATCTAAGTACCTATAAAACCTAACATATCGTCAATTAAAAAAATTATTTACTATCTATAGGTACTAATGAAAGAACATGCAAAATTTAAGTTGAAATAGTGCGGTGAGCAACAATAGTGTCGTATCTAGAGGTTATAGTCATAATGCAAAACAATATTATCTATTTCAAATTATTTTTGTATATTACATTGTACGACGAACATATGAATGTCTTATTTCCTCATTATTCCAATTTGTATGTAACTTAAAATGTGTTTACTAACGTTATTCGTTCGCGTTGCTCTCATAATTTTCGTTTTCATTTAAATATCTCTCGTTCTGCGATTGTTTATTTTTAAAATTAGTTTAAGCAGTGGTTCTCAAACTGCTACGCTGAGCCCTAGGGCTCCGTGAGAGTAGTCTAGGGGCTCCGTGGCTCCCCAAAAATATCTGTATTAATTAAATTTAAATTATTAATATTCATTAAATAATTTGTATATATTCGTATTTTACAGAAAATAAAATAAAAAGCAAATCATTTACAATTGACATCATTTTTTATGAACTTTTGTTGTCTCATATAGACATTTCTGATTTTTGGGGCTCCGTAATTTTTTTTTAGGGCTCCGTGAACAAAAAAGTTTGAGAACCGCTGGTTTTAAGAATTTGGAGATTACAGGCTGCAATCTTCAGTGTAATTTCCTGCTGTATAATTTTTTCTACATTTTTAAAGCTCCTTCTCAATTTTTTCGCTCATTTAATTGTGGTTGAGTTTTTTTTACATATTTTCGATGCTTTGATAACCTTATGCCCTCTAAATAACCTTTCTATGATTAATTTATAATTAGGAATATTTTTTGGGTTTAAAAATTTGAAGATGACAAACTGCAGTTTTTACCTAGTGTTTATTCATCATAATCGATAATTTTTAGAATTTTTTTTTTCATTAATATAACTAAGTTCACACGTGGAGTAAATTAACATTTTAACATTTACAATTTACATTTTTTTTTTTTTTTTGCTATAGTTTAAGGTAGGTATCAGTGTATCACCTGGGTGGGTAAGTGATTTACCATGCAGATGGTAAGCATGTATAGTAATAAATTACATGACACGTAGATAAAAATCATAAAAGTGAAACAATTCTTATTGGGAATAGATTAAAATTATAAAATAAACCACAAATGCGCATAAATGAACGGAAATGACGATCGCGTATTCGTGTACAGGACGCGGAATCAGCCGTGAGAAGAGTTCCACGAAATAATATTCAAAATAATTAATATTTTGAATTAATAAAGGCACTTTAATAAAAAAAATGATCAGCCAGGAGTCAGGACACACACTTGCATCCGAGCTCGGGCAGTTAGCATTTCAGTCGGAATTAGATGATTACACGGCATCTGTGGCCCGTGGGAATAGAGACAAGAGTAAATGGGCCATGGTGATTGGTGAGTAGGCTCACTAGAGTAGAGGGTAGGACTAAATAGGAGACCTCCGCCAGTCTGTTTTAAAATTAATTATTTCGACTCACAATAATTCGAGCAGAGTAATATTTTTGTACTTGGAAAATAAACGATTTTTTTTATGAAAGTGTACCTAATATGTATTAAAATAAATTTAAAAAATATAATCCTTATTTTGGAATGAACTAAATTTAATTTAAAAAATTTGTAATTCCGAATTCGTCACTTTTTAATCATGATCGTATTGTAGTATAGTTTCAGGATATCGTCACTAACTTCACGTATTAGAAGAGTCGGGATCAATGTGATTGGCGGTCGGCCGACAGTCAACGGTTGTGATAACACCTATCAGTTATCATATTATCATGCTTTCTTCATGACATGTTGTGCTGCTTAAGAAAAATATTTGAAATACCTATTTAAATTTAAAAACACATTTTTCATTTTTCGATTTAATCTAATTACCGTTTGAAATTTGTTCGTCCCTGAAGGGTAGTATAATGTCAGAAGAACCAGTTGTAAATGGTGTCGGCGGGACTGATGAACAAACCGACAATGTCGATGATGCGAATGCTAAAAAAACTGTAAAATATGACAGCGGAGCAGCTGATTTAGAAAAAGTGACTGACTATGCGGAAGAAAAGGAAGTCATATCGACCGATGACATATCTGGAGTATTAATTACACTATAAGTAAAACTCATGTGAGCAACATCAATATATGTAATATCTGTTTAATAGGCAATGACCATCATTGGTGACAGGAGATTAAAAGAAGCCGCAGACAAAATAGCAAAAGAAAAAGAACTGCAAAAGGTCTCCATAAAAAAGTCTGATGTTGAACTGATTGTAAGTTAATATGTTCAAATGTTATTAGGCTAAGGAGTGGGACTCACTTGTTTAAACATAATATTATCATTGTATTTGAACACAATTGGTTACAAAAAATTATTTTAGTGTATTTATCATATGATATTATATGCACATTGTAGTTAATATTTTCTTAAATAAGGTTGGTAGGTATTTATAATTTTTTACTTAGAGTGTAAATTTGTTATTTTTCTGATATAAAAAGTTTCATTTTTAATTAGCTTCCCATATCTTAAATTAATACTTTCATTTTTAAATATCTATAACACGATGTTAAAATCCAACATTCATATCTATACTATAATGTTTGTTTGAACTAAATTACTTTTTCTTTTATCATTTATAACTAATAAGGACATTGACATTTAAGTTTTTTAGTACCTTTTTTTTTTTTTTTGCTGGTAGAACCCATGACGCCGCGGGAACTGCTTTCGCATTGCTACCGCGACACCGCCAACTAGTATTTTAGTACCTAATTTTTAGTAACCTAACCTAATTTTATTTATTTTGGATTTTCAAGATCCTGTGATAATTTAACTTTATGGAACACTATATCATCCACATTGTGGCCATCTCTATAGATACACTGTAAACATTTTGCAGTGTGCTTATCAGCAAGGACGCTTATAGCAATATTTTTTTTTTGTGGAGGAGGCAAAACATATTTTATCCTTTTTATAAATTTTAAATAATTGAATATAATATGTATGATGTACATCATCTAAACTAGAGGGGTAGTCTCATTGCATCCATCTACTGATTCTTGTCATATACCAGATTAAACAACATGAAAACATCTAAAACTGTATTGGTCAACCAACACAACCGTCACAGCCTTATAGGCCCACCCCATTACTACCAACTATAAACTAGTAATACCTGATCCAAATCCATCCATTTTTGCATGTCACTTATTTGTTTTTATTTTATAGCTATTATTTTTTTTTAATTGATAATATTATGATTAATTATTTTGTTTTTTGTGTACTGTGGTTATTGTTGTAAATTATGATATATATTTAATTCCAACTGCTAAAATATACATACGTAAGACACTGATTAACCACACTTCATTAAATACAAACCTTACAATACCCTATCTTACTAACTTATATTTTCAATTGTTGGGAGCTTAAATAATAGAAAATTATATTAGCATTTGGTATAATTAGAATAATATTAATATTGTTTAATTTACCTAGTATTTAAGCTTTATACAATATAAACAGTCATACAATTTTAAAATGCTCATATTTTACTTAAAAGTTAATATATATATATAAAGTTTAAGTTGAGTCCTTCTTGCCTTTCAATCTAACGATAGCAGAGTTGAAAGTATTCTTTTTATTTATATAAAGTTGTTACAATTTTTTCATAATAATTTGGGAGCTGTCAAAATATTGTGAACACCCAAAACAGCCGTAGGATGAAAAAGTTTGAATACCTCTGATATAACCAACATACATACAGGGTAATCTATTTAAGTGGATAAACTAATTATCTTGATTCTCGAAAAGTATTAACTTTTTTTAAATTTTTTCCACCCTTATATTTATTGGTGAAACTACTATTAACTTTTGATTTTAAAATGGTAACATATAATTAAAATATCATGAATTAATAAAACTTTTTTTTTCATGAATTTATGTTATTTTCCGTTGATTGTTTTTACTATTTTTCCAATTATTGTAAAGACCAGGAGTTAGTGATAAATTCAATATTGCTGAATCCAAAGTAACAAAATAAATAACAATTAATTAAAGATTACTATTGTACTTTGAACCCAAATCATTTATTAACTTATCATCTAATTGGATTTATTTTGTTACCTTAGATTCAGCGATATTGAATTTGCCACTAGCTCCAGGTCTTTACAATAATTGAAAAAATAATAAAAACCACCAATACTTTGAGGAGCTGTATCTCACAAACCAATCAATGAAAAATAAATATGTTAACACTTAAATTCATGAAAAAAATGGTTTTATTAATTCATGATATTTTAATTATATGTTACCATTTGAAAATCAAAAGTTGATAGTGGTTTTACCAATAAATATAAGAGTGAAAAAAATTAATATATTATGCCGTTTTAGAAAAATATAAACTTAAAGGTTTAAAAAAAATTTAAAAAAAGTTTATATCTTTCGAGATAATTAGTGTATCCACTTAAATGGATCACTCTGTATAAATTATAAACATTGATTTTTGTCATTTATAAATTGTGAGTTGCCAACATTTTGTGAAGATATAAAGGAGCCGTAGGATGAAAAAGTTTGAATACCTCTGCCTTATATGATTACTAAAATAAAATTTTTAATTTCCATAGTTATTTTTACAAGGGGGATTTTAAATTTTGGTAATACAAATAAATACATTAAGAGTAAAATAGATTAAAATTAAATTAAATTGTAATTAAAGTATTTTTTTTAGAATTCAATATATTTTATATTAACATTTCTTTGTATTATAAAACCTTAATGATCTATCATCTCAGATTGAATAATCTTAGAGTAAAATCACCCATTACAAAATTGATAGAATAATATTTTTGGCTTTTGAGGTAATAATGTAACGATTTAGCTCAACAAAATTTAAATTCAAGTCAAATAAGAATAAAATAAAAAACCGATATGTTTTACCCTCAAAAATGTTATTCTCAATAATTTTTGCTGTAAATAATTTTACCCTAAGGTTATACAAAAATCATAAAAACGATTTTAAGTGTAAGTGTTTTATCTATGTTGCACGTGAGTCTGAAAGGAAAACTGAGAAAACAAACATAGCGCTGACATCCTATTAAACAGGCCTTTTACATAATGTTACATGATTAAAATATGGTTTTTTAATACCACTGAATTATTAATTGGATGATTATAATAAACATTATTTGATGTTAATACTTTATAGAAATGTTATAGGATTAACCGTATTGAACACTTGCATGTGTTGTCGCTGTTTTACATTTGATGTAAAACATAGCAAAAACTGTTTTGCACGAGAAAAAACCAAGTTACAGTCTTAACTTACTAAGAAACTATTTTCACATTATTTTTTGATTTTCAAAATTTTTTTGTAGCTATGATAAAGAATAAAACAAAACAACATTACACAGTAAATGTTTTCCTCTTTATAATGTGAAAATTTCGTTTCTTAGTTATTATTGAAGCCTTCTATCTCAACACAACACAATAACATTGCATGTGTAACGTATTAAAGTCTTCTTAAATAAATAAATAAAGTCTAGTAAATTTCTAGATAATTAATTGTACATCATATTTCAGACTAAATATGCTGATTGATATTTATAAATTAAACAGCGAGTTCACTATAAAAAACATTAAAGAAAAGAAAAATAATTATAGCAACAAAATTTAAAAAAATATCAATACTTTGAAATAATTATACATTATTTATTGCGTAAAAAATCACACTGATTAAAATGTATTTATATATTTATAGTAATTAACTGGTATACTTGTATCTATATTTTATTTCTTCACCTTTGTCCCATCAGTTACTTATATATATATATATATATATAAGTTATTGTTTTCTTACTTTTACACAAATAATAACCTTTTGTTTTTTTTTTTAAATATTTGTATTAATTATGATGTCTTTAATTAAAAAAAAAATATAGTGTGAGAATATAATATACATATTTTACTACAGTCCTAATCTTAGTTTTATTATCAAATATTAAATTTTTTGTTTTTATTTTAAAATAAAGACGTATACAATTTTTAATATTTGTATTCAATAAGTAAATTTTATAAACCAAACCAATATATTATAACATGACATGACGTGTAGGAGAGACTAACCAATGTGGTAACCCTCTGACTTTGTATGAGAGAAGTTTTTTAATTAAGTATTTTAATAAAGGTCGATATAAATTCACTGGCTACATTAGATACTAATGAGTTTGTGTGGTTAGATGATTTTCAGTGTGATTTTTATAATAACTTTAAGCTGATGTAAAGACTGATTTATTTTTTGAAATCATTATTTAGTTAGATGTTTAAGATGTACCATGATGGTGCAAATATTACTTGGGCAAGAGAAATAGACTGGAAGGTTAGGATAGTACGTATCATAGAAGGCTTTGCATATCACCATATTTGGTTGTCATAGACCTAATATTAAATTTAAACACGAAACGATACTGTATTAAATATTATTTAAAATACAAATTTGAATAAATTCATTTACCTATTTAAATGTTTTCATCTAAAAATCTAAATAGTAGTTTCTTTATTTAACGCTTCGTCATCGCACATTTACATACATTTTTGGGTTTTTATGCTTAAGTATAATCTCTGCTTCATACAATAAGCCACTTTAATCATAATTATTCAAAGCCGTGGTATAAAACTGTTGTAATTAGATATAGCTTATATAGTTACCTAATTATAATTTATTGGCATATAAAGACTCATAAATTATTATTATCGTAAATCGTTTTAGAAAAAAAACGGTATTTAATATAATATCATACTAGTAGGATTAATGTATTTTAGTTCGTAATTTCGTACATTAAGTCATTGTTTAATACTTTTATGATCTCACGGGGCACGGCGCATGCGTTTCATACCGAATCGTATCGGGTTATTTACATAGTTACTCTCCGTTACTTAAAACCATTAGCCACATTGACGTCGGCACCTCGATCCCATCAGATTACTGACGGGTTAATTATTAATTAATGTGAATATGAATTGCCTACAATAACAATAATGATAGTTTTATATAATATATATTTCGTGTAATTATAGCGGTCTATATTATTATAACTTATAAGTGATAAAATTATGTATTTATATTTTTTCACAGATACGAGAAATGGAAATATCAAAAACCCTAGCCGAGAGAACATTAAGGGAATGTCACGGAGACGTTGTCAAAGCTCTGATTGTCCTGACCAACTGAAAACATTAACTAACATTTTGAATTTTCTAAGTAAAAGAAAAAATTACAAAAAAAAAAAATTCTGCATATTATTTATTATATACGAAACATGCTGTAAATAATATTGACTAATGTTTAAATAACACGAGTAAATAAACCAATAAATAATAATAATAATAAAAAAAAACACTGTTTGACATAAAATAACAATATTACGTCCTCTCACTGTATATCACGTTGTAACATAATGTTATATATTATTACGATTTATACAAAGTGATTTCTTAAATTTCAGTGTAACCTATTCTATTCAATTATATATTATACCTTTTTCGGATTCGCGGTGTATTTTGCTCGGACGCGGTATCGGTGTTTACATGATAATAATAATATAATACACACAAACTGCACACGTCGTGTTATATTATTGTTATTAAAGTATAATATAAATTATCATTGTACCGGAGTACAATACTATGATACGTATTAAACCAATATAACACTTATCCAACGGACAAAAACCTTTTGTAACAGGTCGTTATAATTGTTTGTTTTATATTATGTGCTAATGCTTATGCATAATATTATGTATAAAACATAAACTTATGTGTACATATTATGTATATATATAATCATCATCGTTCGGAGCTCTTCGACATTTATTATCTCAGTTATAGACCAATTATGAGTTGTTCTTCCTCCTCGTCAGTCGTCTCCGTATATTATTATTGTTATTATACCTAATTCTATAATATTAAATAGAGAGCAGTAAAATAATTATTATTGTGCACCGGTGCCGCACGTACAATATGTAAATCATGTGTATTTAATAAATAATAATACTATCGCGATATATTATAATATATACTCATCGTACATTAAAGCACCACTCAACGACTAGAGTTCCGTCGTTGCCTCGTTGGTACGAGTTTTGAATATTATAATATATTATAGTGCAGTTACCCACATCGTGAGCAACAGGTCGCGCTCTGGCCGCCCAAAGTAAACGCGTATGCATGTCCGAGTGTTGGGAGATCCAACGGTGTGATGTGATTGCTGTATTTTTCGACACTCGTCGTTATTATATTATTATTTAGCTATTATTTTTTATTGTCATTCCGATAACACCGCCGATGATTATGATCTTTGCAATGGTCTTGACGTTCGTGATGTTCGTCTGTTCGGCGTTTTCTACCGCAACCGCTGCACAACAGTCGAAGTCGCCCAAAGACCACGAAAACGGTAAGTCGATCTTTATGTTCTGAACTGTTCTATAATATAATACGATATAGAATCTATATCGTATTATCGTTGGTTATACTTGTTCGTCATTCGTCGAGAAATTTTTTTCCCGTTGGAAAACTATACGATAGGAATTTTCTGCCCTATGCATTGTCGTAGGTATTATAATGTATATCATATATAAACTAATATAGGCATCACGATATATACCCTAAACCCAGGCACGGAACGATGGGGGGGCAATCGCGGTAGTTTTCCGGGGCCCCGCGATTTTAAAATTATAATTAAGGCTCCGCAGTTCTTAAATGATATTTTATACTTTTCAGAGATTAGTTAGTTTGGATAATATATGTAATGTGGCTGTTATTTATTTTGCCCGGGGCCCAGCAAATCCTAGCGCCGTCCCTACCTAAACCAGGGTTGGTGAACTTACGGGACGCGTGTCAAAGGTGGCACGTTGGTCAAATATCATAGGCACGCGAAAAATAAAAATTATAAAAATTATGGTATTTATTATGTAGGTACTTATACTATTTAGTGTTTACGACTTAGGGCATGTGAACATTTTTCAAAACATTGATTGGAAAAATTTGGCACTTGACCCAAAAAAGTTTCACCAGCTTAAACCCTTCCCAGTTATTCATAATTTTTTTTATCATCAGGTGTATCATCTTATTCGTGAGGATAATAAAGCTTATGGAAAAATTTAAAATAGATGAGGAACGAGGTTTCATCAGCACTCCGAATAATAGTTTATCAAGTTCATCTTATGCGGCCTCGGTGAAGTTCGTCAAATGTCACTGAGCTGCCAATAATTATACAGCTAATATGCGGCTCAAGAGTGTTATAAATTATAATTAATCACTATATGATGTGCGTAAAAACGAACGGACTTACAAAGCAGAGTACCTATACCTGTAATGCCTATAATATCCCAGTTTGAAGATCTCAGACCTTGAACCGAACGTGTTTATTTGCTGTGTGTATTTAATAACGCACGTGTAAGCGCTGTGCTAAAGTGCCGTCTCGCTTTTTTTCGGGTGCATACGAATAATAATAATTATAACATGATAAATTATTGGTGTATATGTACCTACCTATACGTATTACTGCTACAGCAGTTCACTAACCCCCGTACTGCGTGTTGATAACTTTTTATGTAGGTACCTATATATATTATGCAATAATAGGTAAGCAAATACTGTTTTAGCTGCGGTGTTATAATACCGTTAATCCATTTATACGATGTATAATGATTTAGAATAACTGAATAACGCGCCTCATCATAATCAAATTAATCGATTGATGTGTACCTAAACTTATAATAAGTATAATATTATACCTGTATAGTGTATATATAGTGTAAATATGTGTGTCTTACTTTGTGGGCTCGTATTTCTTGACATCTTTCGAAGAATAACTTTTATGGACCGCATAAAGTATTTATACATTATTTGCAGCGTGTTGGTATTAAAATCTAATGTTATTTTGATTTGGCCCAGTTTTTAAAGTGGTTTATCTGGAAAATTAATAATTTTTAGACGGGGGTTGTGCTTATGTGGCCTGCATAAAAACAAGCAGCCTATTAAAAAAATAAAACCAAAATTACAATTACGCCAAAGTGGAGGGGGGCGATACCTATATAAACTTAAAACTATTTCGTCTCGCGTAAGTACCAAATTAAGTTTGCAGATACATGCCTAATATTTAAAATATATTATTGCGGGTTGGTTTGATGAACATTTGAAATTATAATTAAGTAACCATAATAATGATAATCACGGTGGATCATAAATTCCACTTCCTTGAGTTTTTATCATTCTAGATGGGTTCCATGGATAAGCCCTGTGATGTTGGCTTGTACAAGATGATTTAAATTTGAATACATTTCATACAATAATATGCGATTAATATAGTTGTAACATTTGGATACTTTTTTGTATATTTGAAATACTTATGCCTGAAGTATTTTTATTATGTATATATCATTATATCAAATACTTATAATAAAATTGTTATTTTAAAAATACAAAATTCTTTTAAACTAGATTTTCAGTTTGGATTTTTTCTCCTAGAAATGACTTATTATTGTCAACAAGTCGATAAAGACGTACGATGATTAAATATTGTTATCGACGGTAAATACTTGATAACCAATCCAAACATAATATTACGTGGAAAATAATTTATGTATAAAAATGTATGTAGTTAACTTAAAAGTATTTTTACTTATATTCAAATACCTATTTGAAATACTATAAATTGTAAATAGTATTTTTAACATAAGTATGATACCGGGAAATGGGAATAGTCCAGTAAATTTAAAAAGTGTTCTGTGATCTCTTTCTAATCAGAACTAGGTACCCATTTTCATAACGAATCGTTAAGGATCTTCTTATTTTGAAAAATATAATGTTGCACTTTTAGCCTTTAGGTATAAACAGTGCTGTAGCTAAGGAGCCTTAAGAGCTTAAGACCCCCTCCCCGCTGAAAACATCAACCTTACTATATTTTAAGAAGCCGATAGTATATACTACTCTAACCCTAGCAATATAATATTGTAGCCTTTACCCCTAGGAAAAAAGTCTTGACTACGGAACAGGGGACAAATACATGTTATTTACTCGCTGGTAATTATTAATTATATTGTACATTTATTAAAATATAATTCATTATATTTTGCAGCGGCGGTGGGTTTACATCGTTATGTGTATACGGAATTGCCGTTCGTATACCACTGCAGCAATAGCCTGCAATGCCCTGCCGAGTTCGGTTTCACCAGGTGCGAAAATCACATGTGTGTGTGTGACGAGAATTACTATCAGGTGTTCAACAAAACTTCGGAGACAGCCCACTGTCGCCTATGTTCACGTGAGTCATGATTTTATCAAGATACGTTGAATATCCGTATCGATTTAAATATAATTTGCACCTTTATACATCTCTTAAAAAGGACGTGTGTCTATGTCCCTATGCCCCTGTGAGTAGAAGGAATTTTTAGATTGCTTTAATTTAGTATTTTGTAGGATTTATACCAATAATTTATAATTTTCTTGTATATTAAGTAGTGTTATAAAACTCAATTTAGTATATTTATTTTTCTTGTTGGAGATATTTAGAAAACAGAATAGGGGCTAAGGTCTAAGAGAATATTAGTTATTTTGAACTTTTTTTACAGTTCCAACAGTTCCAATAACTTTTATATAAATAAAATTATTTCAAAGCCTTTTTTGGAAAATAAACTATCTTAGCTAAACTATACCTATAACTATCTACGAAAACAATTATAATTCAGTTTTAAAAATGCTGAATATCACGAACTAATTATTTTTTATTAAGTTTGTCGGTTGAAAAATCTAAGTCCTCCACGAATAATTTTTAAATGAACAGTGCTCGATGCTCAATTATCGTGAAAAAACAATAAGTAAATGATCTTTAGCTATAGAGTAGCATTTTAAATCTAAATTTTAATAATTTCCCATTATTTTAATTTTATTTTTTTGTCGATGAATCCAATTTTATTCTAAATGAAAATATTGATATAATTCTTCTCGCATAGTTTTAAAAGTCTGTTTATTTTAATTCTAAGAAAGCATATATTATGCCACTGGATAATATTTGCTATTCAGGAGGGTAGTTATAGAAATTACCATAATATTTTTAACGTCATCTCATTAATTTACTTACCTGCATACCAATAATTTAATTTAAAAACAATATAAAACAAATAATAGCAATTTTTTTTATTTTACTCTATTATTTTATATAATTTAAGTTTCAACGATATATAATATGATAATAATAGTAAACTATAATTTATCATTCAGTAAGCTGTCACCAGCTCTTGTCACATTGTACCTTTATATTATATTGTATAGTGTTCCAAGAAAGTTGCGCCGTAACACAATGCTGTGAAAATCCGCATGCTACTATTTGCTTCGACGGATTGTGCGTGTGCAGACCTGGAATGGACGAAGAATGTCTGTGAGTATGATATAATGTAAATCTATAGGTGTCGAAAAGTATATAAATACTCGAATATGTGTCGATGTTACAATATATTGTTATATACCTACCGACTTTTTAGGAATTTATTATGTATAGGCAATTTTCATGATATTTTATGAAAAATGAAAATTATATAATAATATATTATATACTCCTGTTAAATCATTTATTTCAATACGAATATATATATATCTTAATTGAACACAAGGCTGCATAAGTTGCTTTAAGTTGCATTTTTATTTAGTGATATTCAACTCTATTTGTTAAATATATTACATTTATAGAACGAACCATTTAAATTATTGATATACTTTAACGCATATAATCTTTTTTTCGATAACTCAATTATCTACTTGATATCATTATGTTTCGAAATAAAATAACTATTAACAAAATATGTTTATAATTAATTAATTAAACTGTTTAATATTAGTAATATTCTTATCAATGTTTACTTGTGTATATAAAAATGCTTTAAGTACATAATATATCAGGATAAAGTTCTTCTTTATAATTAATATAAAAAATATATTCATTACATCGAGATAAATAAACATTTATAATTAATGTAATATAACGAAAATGACGTAGTTGGTTTAAATACATACATAGTCAAATAGTCTCATATCTCATATGTAGTATAGTGCTATATTCGTATAGAATAGTCAGAATAGGTTATCTAACTCGATGATTGTTTTAAAAAATACTTTTTGAGACTCAATCGTTTTCGATGATAATGAAACCAGTAGCGCAACCAGCTAGGAGAATGGACTTATAACCGGACCTTCCCCCTTAGTATTTATTTTTTATACAAATTAAGATGGTTTATTTTGTCAAACTCTCTGAAAAATTGGTGGTTGGTTGCGCTACCTACTGAATAAAACTAAAAATAATATTAAATTAAAATTCTATCATAGTGTATATATGTATTACGATTTACGGGTAATGTTAACATTAGCCGGTTGATATGATATTATCCTGCTAGGACCTTTGGGATAATGTTATATCAATTATAAGAATGTATCAGTTATTAGATAAAATAATTTAAATTTACTAAAAATTATGATTATCATAAAAGACACAATATTTTTGAAATATAATAAGAGTAAAATATAATTTTTTTTTTTATATAATATTTATTATATTACATAGCGTTTAATGATTTACCAATAACTCTCACGTTTGATTTAGAAGGTAGATTTACTTATTTTATAAATATTATTTTAAATGTAAAATTAAAAACTCGCAATTACTCAAATTGTATTAAATTTCACAAAACACTATACAAAATTCAAACTTATATTGAATTTAGAACTTATGACATTATCCACTTATATTAATAGACTAAAATTAACATTACTCTGATAGTGTTGATATTTCAAGGTTTATAAGTGAAGAATAATTACTAGGGAACGGACTTAAACGCCATAAAAAATAAGAAAAATGTCCTAAAAAAATACTTCAATATCAAAAAATTCACAAAAAGCTAAAAATTCCATAAAAAACAATTTCGAATTTAAAATTTAAAATTTATAAAAAATACATTATTGTGAAATATTTATATGATAAAAAGTATTTAAATACAATAAAAATTATTATGTTATATGTTGTATCTTGTATGTATGTACTCGTATACCTGTGTCTACAGTCTACACGTGTCAAAAATAATTTCTTCTGGGTTTATCTAATCGGTAAAAGCATAATAAATATTAATTTTTTAGAATTAATGTTCATACATTTTTATCGAATTTTATCCATTTCTACGTAAAAATGACTTAAAAATATAAAATTCTCTAAAAATGTAATAAAGTCTTAAAATGCAAAGTAAAAATTACATTTTTTAGCTCCTTGATGCATGAAATTAACTTTGTGCGCTTGGAAAGCAATGTTTTCGGAAAAATATGTAATTTGCATTCAAATCCGTTCTCTAATAGTTGCGCATAATTCAGAACGCATGCAGCTAATGTTGATTTTTTTCAACTTATGTCATCAAAATAATTATTATGTTAACATACCCGTAATACATCATTTACCACTTCAAAATCGAAGATGGAGATCATTTCCATCTCGAATTTCTACATATAATATACTATTTCTAATACTTTAACAAAACATTTCACTTAATATTATATGCGACATTTCGTGGTTAGTTGATCTGACCACGTGCCATTTTAACACAGTTCGGGGATTTACAGAGGCAGGTACACGCCGACGCTGGGTATTCAGTTGGCCAACACTCTTTCGGTGTCATTCGCATTCGTCTTCCTCGCCATCACATTCATCGCGGTCATCAGGAAAACGTTGTTCAGGTAATAAGTTACAATTTACAGTATAGAATCCACTTATAATTATGCTGTATATGGCAATATTCCGGATAAAACGATAATTCCCATCGAGTAGCAGATCTAAAAGTCACGCTGAGGGTGGAGGTGAATTTTTCAAAAATTAAATTACCTTTTTTCTGCCCAATATAGTGTATAAGAATAACGTAAAAAACTATCCGCCACTGTTCTCATCCGCATGTACTTGGTTGATTTTATATCACACGTGTGCAGTAGGTATATTTTTGTCATTTGGATATAACTACGATTTGATTTTATATAGGTTCCTTAAAAATCGTTTAAGGAAATTCTACTGAAAATTATTTATTTTAATATAATACATTGCTTATAAAAGCGATAGTACAAAAGAAGGTAGATACCTACTTACTGGCTATTTATTTATCATCATCTCGCGTGCGTTTCTTCTATATGTATAGGTACATTTTACAAGAAATAGAAATACTTAACAACAATCTTTATTACAGACCATATATAGGTATACTATACTTGATTCTAATCCCCATTCCTCATACAGGCCCAAACTTTTACCATACAAGGTTTTCTATATCCTATCACCAGTTACCTGTGCCTACTAAATATTACCCACCCTTCAAACGACTATTCTCGGGTTTATTCCTAGGGCTAATAATAAGTCTATTAACTTAGACTAATAAAAAAATTAACAACAAAGTAAAGTCCCTTTAAAATATTATAGGTGATTCGACCGATGCTCCACCCCATATCGACTTTCGTGTCCTTCCAAGTCCAATCAGCTCCAAGCTATTGCTCCATTTTCTGTTCCTAGACGATTTAATTGTACTCGCACTATTTGTAAATATCTTCTATTATACTTTGAGCCAAGTCCGTATTAAATTAATAATTTAATAAATTAACATGATATAAAGATACTAGGTATATATTCTATCGATGACCAAATGTTTGGAACTCTATGGTTTATATATTCCGCTTTAAACTATCGCGTCCCCCCAACGGGGCAAAATATTTTAGGTTTTTTTTTTACCCATGTTTGACTTAGTAAATTGTTTACAGGTGCAGTTTTTGTCGGTCTGATTCGATGAGTAGAGTAGCCAGCGACAGTTCGATGAACGAATTTGTCAAGCAAAAAATGCAAAACAGACCGCCGTGTTACGACGACATAGAAAAAGACCGTAAAGTTCCTATTTTTGACTACAATAATCAGGTGAGTTTATCACATTGTATTATAATATAATAATATAGTGTCATAAGTAACCGTAAGATGAGAAGAAGTGATTTTTACCATTCATATTTTCCAATAACCGCTTATAAGTTATAGCACTCTTTCGGGAGTTAAACACGTTATTCATTAAATTATTATTTAAAATTGCGTTGGTATAATATTATACAGCTTTATACGACCATCATATAACTATAAACATTTCCTTTATCGCGCCTTGACGTCATTCAATTATACATATATATTATATTTAGATACTCCTATAATGTAAGACTGGCGTTGACAAGTTTAACACTTTGAGATTTAAAGTTTATTTTATTTTAACTTTTTAACTAACTTGATTGATTTTTAATCAACGTGAAATCAACTCAATAAATTTTCACTTTAATAAGCTACCTAAATTAATATATTGTGTTCTAAAGTTTATTTTATTTTATTAAATTTAAGTCGATTTTGATTTCATGTTGAAAAGCATTTCGGGTAATTTTTGGTGTGAATTAATTTTAAGAAAACTTCAATAAAATACTATAAATGTCTAAAAATATAGAACTACTATTGTTTTTTTATTATTATTAAGTTTATATACCTTATTACTTTATTAGGTATTACATCAGGTACCTATTTAGTTTAGAGTCGTTAAAAAATTAAAACAGGATAGTGCTATAAATAAAAAAATGTGTACTTATTTTTTAACTTAACTGTGTTATTCATCATTAATGCATCTTTACTTTACTCAACTTAGATACTTAAAAAAAACTTACTCAACTTGTCCAGTTTTCCTATAATGTTGATCGTAAAATAGTTTTTTTTTCTGCGTGAATCATTGTATTTTAGATTTTGAGCGGAGCGATGAATGTATTGATATTTTTACCATGATGGGGTTTTTTTTTGTGTCTGTCATCACGTATTTGGGCAATAAAAGTGCTTCGATTTTTGACTTCAGTACCTCGTTCGATCAGAAAGTGAATCTATAGTTGGTACTTTGGGGAATCAAAAATAAAAATGTCTTAATATTTTTTTAAATAATCGGGGTAAACAAACTAAAAATTAAGAGAAAAACGGGAAATTTTACGCACAATCAGTTTTCGACAAAATCGATTTTGGTTTTTGATGTAACTTTAAAACAAATACCTAACCATAGATACATGACATTTTTTTTCACCGAATGTTTATATAAGTATATTCTATCCACTATGCAATTTTCAAAAAATGTTAACTTAAGTTGAACTATTCATAGGTATATGCAATTCATAGTCACGATTTTTTTTTATAAGCATTCAAAGTTTGAGTTTTGACAACATATGTAAAAATCACAAAAATTCGTAAATTATTTTATGCTAGAAATTCATAAAAAATTTTCCTTTTATATCTAGGATTTGAAAATTTAATACAAGGATCCTAAAATATTTTTACAATATTAATTGAAAATTAAAAGAAATACATAGTCACAGTTTTTTTTACAAATATTCAAATTTTAATTTTCATAACATACGTAAAAATCACGAAAATTCGCAAATTATTTTAAGCTAGAAATTCATAAAAAAATTCTTTTTAAATCTAAGATTTGAAAATTTTTAATAATCTATAATACATCCTAGACAAATAAACCTTCTCCGCTCAGAATCGTTTTTCGTATACAATGATATTATAACATTCGTATCAAATTTAATTCCATCCATTACAGTAACCCACTTGTAACCTACTGTACAGCAGAGCGACATCCACGACTTACCCGCTTTTTGACCTTGATCGGCTCCGTACTGTTTCCAAAAAATTGGGTCTTAATTCGTGTTTTATTCAAAGATTATTTATATTATTGTTACGATATTTATTATTTATCAGCCACCGCCCGAGTACGACGCCATTAATTTCGGTCGCCCGGGCACGTTCCTGCAGGGCACCCGCCTGAATTCATCTCTGTCGATCAGCAATGAAGTGGAAATGAACATGGCCCCGCCAAACTATTCGACGTTCACAACTGTCACCGAAGTCCCGACGACTTCTGGAGGTGCGATCGGTCGGACCAACGATGAAATAATCCTCACGCAGCCGATCTATACGAATCGCGAATTTTTGCGGCTCGCGTAGCTTTCCGTTGTGCAGATATCCACGCGGCCATATATGTATAATAGATATTAAAATTATATATTATATTATTATGTTATATCATAATATCACTATTGATTGGTTTTACTTTTGTAGACAATCTGTAGTCTCGCGATCTCTATATTGATACAGATAACTGCGACATAAATACATAATACATATATTATAATACCCTACGGACCGCAGTAAAATACGTAATAAATTATTACTAATAATGTACGAAGCACAATGATATAATATTTCGCGTACCGTCTATAATATTAAGCGACATCGTCGGATAACTATATATTTTGTACGTATTGTGCACTTTTTTTTTTAATCCCTTCTCGTACTGTACTGTAGTCTGTAAGAATCAATACACATATTTATAGATATATATACCGGTTGATCCATTTAACGAGAGATACTCATTATTAAATTAAAAAAAGTTTTTAAAAGTATACTTTTTACTATACTAGAAATACACTTTTACCTTTTTTTTTTAAATATTATTTCCAAGGCAGAATATATTTTTTGAAGAAGTTCTATGTATAAATTGATTTTTGGAGTTATAGTTTATGAGTTACAACAGGCGGGGTTTCTCGCAAAATGTTGATCCACTGATCCGATTTTCTAAAAATTAAATACTCAAAACAGTCATAATTAATAAACTACTTGTCCGGAATTCTATATTTGTATAGATCGAGATACTATAAACTAATAACAAATTAATGTTATCGTTTAAAAGACAAAAAATAAATAATAACGACACAAAATAGTTGGAAACAAAATGTTTTCAATAACCTTAGTTTCTTATCAAATAATGAGTGTCTTACGTTGATCCTCACGTTGATGAATCATCCCGTGTAATAGATCAATATGGATACCACGACTTATAAGGGGACGCTACACCCGCATGTGTTGTCTCCGTCTTACAAGTGCGTAACATATCAAATTGTACGCTTAGCAGATCACGTTTAGCTCCGTTAATTAGAAATTTAGTGATAGTAAACTTCTTATAATAATTAAAGGTGACATTATGATGGAAGGCTTCTCTTATTAGGCTTTTTATTATATTTTAATTTTAAAGCGAGTTATAAGTATTTTAAGGTATACAAATAATTTACAATTTTAAAATACTAATAACTCGCTTTAAAATAAAAATACAATAAAAAGCCTGAGAGAAGTCCTCCATAATAATGTTACCTCTAATTTTTATAAGAGATAAACTCACACTAAATGTTTAACTAACGGAGCTAAACGTGATCACCTGAGCGTAAAATTTGCCATGTTACGCACGCTTGTAAGACGGAGATACAACACATGTGGGTGTAGCGTCCTCTTAACGATTTACGACCGACGATTGTGTACAGAAGACACTAAATCGGCCACTTTATATAATATTATATGAGTTGATCGTGCGTGTTTGAATATCCGAAATAATAATAATTATTATTATATTGCATTATGATTTTTTTTCCTTTTCGTTGTTCAGTATTTGTATTTGTATTATATAATTGTTTTTGCACATTTTAATTTTATTGTATGCGCGTCATAATATACATTTTATTTATATATATCTATATTTTAATAATCATCGTGATATGGGTACCTATTTAATGTAATAATGTTGTGATATTATATAGTAAAACTAATGACTGTTATTGCTTATTTATATATTATTATATTATAGATGACGTAAGTAGACTCGCGTACCTATCTAATACGTATACGCGGCCTATTATTAACTACGAACACCTACTACTGATGATATTATGAAGTGTGAACGTTTAATTCACTTTGTTTTTTAACGTCATCCGTTGAAAAATTATCATTGTATAATTTATACTATGTACCTACCTACCTATGTATATTATGTTGATGTTAAATTGCAAGTTAATATACGATTTCTAAACATTTATAATAAATTAATAGCAATAATACCTATTATTTCCTCTTTTTTGAAATTCTTTACTTTAGATAACTATATTTGTATATTATGTGCCTATAATTTAATTAGAAATACGATTTTTTTTATATTTATATAAAATTATCAGGTGACTAAGCGCATGCCGAAAACAATGTTTATTCGTATATTAGATTATTGGATATACGCGATTGCATTATATTATTGTGCCATTGCAATGTTGTGCACATATATTGTGCTTTTTCCTCTAAGTAATATTATTATCTCATGACTATCAGTAGATTGTAATGGCGGACTGCATTTTTTCGGAGTTGATATAATAGAAGATTGTTTTAGTCATGTTAAAATTTACGTTAGTGCTTCTAAGATACCTAAGTAAAGTTCTGCTTGAATTTTGGTAATTTTAGCGTTTAACTATAGAAAAGACATTACATAGTTAATAATGAAGAAGCCGTTAGTACAAACAACAAATTAACTATAAAAAAAATAGTTAATGTATAAATGATGTGTTAAAAACAAAATCAAAATCAAAAACCAACTTCCATTTTCATCTTTTGTTTTTAAGTTTAAAATATTATTAGGCACGTAAAGTAGGATTAAACGACGAATTGAATAAAGTTTAAAGTCTGAATCATAAATAAGAGATAGGTAACATTAAATTTTAAGCCTATAGCTAACTAGAATTTTTTTAATGGTAAACAAAAGCAATATTACAGTCTACAAAATGAACAAAACTCAACTTTTTATTAAATATTTTAAATCTATTAAATTCGTTTGAACTTGATTCAACTTGGCCAAACTTGATAATCACAAATAGATAGTATACCTTACCATACCTGTTGTTACTGCCGAATCCGGAAAATGTTTCTTTAGTAAATTAAAATTAATCTAAACTTAATAAACTTACCATCACATGCTCCTGCAATAACGATTAAAAAAAAAATATCAAAAAAAAATAACAAAAAATGTCGATTTTGAAGACGTAGTTGTAGAAGATTTTGCATCAAGTCATGAAAGATTAAATTTTTAATCATAAATTATCATATTTAAAAAATGTTTAGGTACCTACTAATGGGAAATGGCTATACAAATAGGTGTAGATACCTACTAGATAAGTACTAATTTTTCTTATTTAAATTAGGTGCACCATTTACTATATATAGTGCATAATTGGTACTATCTATAAGTCAGTGCAGGCGTGATGGCGAAAGGAGTAATCGAGAGGCAGCCATAATTTGATTTCATAAGAACTAGGTACGTTGTACAACTTTTTTTATTTTTCATATTTAAAATGTATCAGAATGCAATTTGTAACAGCTGAATGGGTAAATATTAATATAAGAGTTTGTCGTCATTGTATGATAATTGTAGATAAATATTACAATGCGAATGATTAATAAAAGCTATATAAAATATTATATCGGTAGCGTATTTAGCTAGTCAGGCACTTATGCGGTTTGATTATAGGTATATAGGTAATAAACTAATAACTATAATAAGTAGGTAGTCGGATGACTCTAAACGTTAATTATTTTATGTTATAACTTACTACCGCAGCACAAACGGACAGGAAGACGAATATATTTTACTATGTTGTATTAGGCACCATAATACTTACCAATAAATACCAGCTATATACCGTATTGTTATTATTATCATCATCATCATCAATTCATCATCAATCATCATCGTCACAAGTTCTGTTTTGTGATGTAGTAACAATTTAATATTTATTATAACTGTAATATATAATAATAATAATAATAATAATAAGCATACTATTACTGTATATAGTATAGTATTTAAGTGGCCACGTTATAGGTGGCTTCTTTTTTTTTTTTTTTTGGCCCTTCTTATAAGATATTTATTTAATAATTTTAGTGATATAATACAAGTTTGATGAATTAAAAAAAAACTAAGATGGTGGGAGATGGCGTAGCAGCACTCAGCAGTACTAATCTATACTAATTTTCTTTAATAAGATAGCTTGTGTATTATATTATATAATTATAAATTATAATATATTTGTAATAAAATAAAATACCTACTTTTTTTTCTTATTCTGGCGGCCCTCATACTATTTATAAATGTGTAAATTGGCCAGTAAACTACAAAAGGTTGGACCACCCAATATGGACAGTATACACTATACATACGTAGTAGGTATAATTTAGCGGTGTGCAGGCTTTAGACGTCCGCATAATATTATTAAGATGAACGCAAAAATGTTTACCTATATAGGTATTAATATGTTTAAAAAAAATAGTCAGTGCTCGAATTTTTGGTAGGGGCAGTATTGTACAGAATTAATGGGGCTCCATTGATTTTATTTTTTTTCCACATACCCTAACTTTTTTTCTTACTAGGGCGGAGCGACGGCACCAACTTATTCCCGAAATGATTTTTATTAAAACGAGGATTTAAATATTGCTGTTAGTGCATTTTTAAATTTTTGATTCTGAGTGGAGCAAAAGAATGTATTAATTTTACAATGATATGTGTTTTTTTCCATCTGGCATCAACTATTGCGGGGAAGTTAAGATATATATTTGTAAGTTATAAAATAGTTTATAAGTATTTTCACCTGTCTCTGCGGTATAATATTATTGTACAGGTAATTATAGTACTTTAGGTACTCACTTGATATCATATGTTTGACAAATAACTCGTAGATAGTAAAGTGTCTACATAACAATAATATAATGATAATGATTGATATGGTGACGACACGTCAAGTGGCCACGTAAATGGTCACGGCATTTATATTTCGCTTTAAAGTTCAATATAGGTAATATCGTATATGTATAAAGATAAACGCGAAAACATTTAAGTTGTTTACTTATAAGTATTTAATATGTATCTTAGTTTAAGTTTATAGAGTGAGTGCCCACCTATTCAGTAATCTCGAGTAGATTTCATATTATCTAGGTAACTAGTTAAAAATATACAAAATAATAAACACCTACTCGTGTATTATTAACTCTGTAGATTAACGATTACGAAGCAACTTAAAGCCTTAAAGGCACACAATAATGTTTATATAGGTGTACCTACCGATATAATAAGTAATACCTATTATAATCTTAGATAGGTACAAATAACGCATGTAGATTTCTGTGACCACGTAAAAGCAATCAATATCGATTAACAATCCAAACGATTTGAACTCGACTACGTCATGTCAAGTGCGAATCTTTAACCTAAACTTGATACAATGGAGATTATTATAATAATTATCTTACCATATAAACTATTTTCTTGTCATATTGCCATATTAATGGATATAATAAAACATAATATATATATACAGTAATATAGGTGCATTAATGAAGTAAAAATTCAGTATGTAGTTTTATGATTATCAAAATGTATAGTATGATCATATGAATACATCATTCTGTGTAGCTTAACTATTAATATATAGCAGGGGTGATGGCCACAGCTCACAACGAGGCTCGCGAGAGGCATGCGGCTATTATAATAGTCTGAGTAGTGTAAAAAATAGATGATCTTTAATTTTTAATAAAATGAAAAATATATTTTTATTTTACAAACATATCTTAACAATAGGTTCGCTTCGAATAAGCTTCTATAATTTGCGACTCTCAAAATAAGGTTAGTGGCCGCCCCTCTGATATATAATATAAATATATTATATAGCCACCGTTTTAACATAATTTACAAAACCATATTTTAAAAACGCATTTTAATATAACGAACACGCCATTATCTACCTACTACCTACATATGCTATTTTTGAAGTAGTTGTTTTGCATTTTTATAGCACGTATTTTGTTAAAATTCGAACTTCAAATGTTTATTAAAAAAAATTGTGACTATTTTATAATATTTTTTTAACTGTCAATGTAACAATATATTTGGAGCTTTATACAAAATTTTGAAGTTTTTTTTTACCAACCGAATAAAATTTTACAGTCATTTATAAAAAAAACAAAAAAAAACGAAAATTTCAAACGTCTATAAATAACTTCAAAAGATTTGAAATATTTTATCATACATAGAAAATGCCATTATAAACATTCAATGAATATTGCATGTGCCTACAGTAATTTGTTTTAGAATTACATTAATATCAAAATTTGATTTTCTCAAAAATTGATTTTACATAAAAATTCCCGTTTTCCCTTAATTGTTTGTTTTTGTTTTTCCCGGTGCTTTTGAAAACTACAGGGAAATCCTTTGACCTCCCTAGTGCACGAACTAGATTCACTTTCCAACTGGAAAAGCTACTGAAGTTAAACATCGAAGCATTCTTTCAACAACTTATCGAGTACACACACACACAAACATCGTAAAATCAATACATTTATCGCTTATGTATTTGTTTCACAATAAAAACATATTTTAAATAGTTATATTACTATACATTTTCATCTGAAACCATGTATAAAAGTAATTTTATATCAAAGTAATAACAAAAATGAACTGTTTATTTAAAAAAAGATTTATAGGTATTACATTATTAATTACAAGTTTCTTTTTTTTTAACTTTTGAAAATCGTTCAATGATATTATTATCTGTTGAGACCATATTCTTCAATGAAGATATTTTATAATAATAATTGATATAGGTATATCATAATACTTGTCTTAAAAAATTAATAGCTTAGTCCAAAGGGGGAAGGAGGGCTAATGCCCCTATAGCCAGTAGCGTACCTATATAGAAATAATTTTTGGGGTGGGCTATAATATATAGTGACTAACAATAATTATCTAGCACCTAGAGACTACAATATAGTTAACAGTCAATACTGTAATTTCGGGAGGGGCTGCAGCCCACTAGGCCCCCCCTATATATGCCACTGCCCATAGCTCCTCCCTTAAACCCACCACTGCATTCACGATTCACAATAATGCACAAATATTTTAAGAAACATTTCCACAACTCAATTAATTTAGTAATAGAATACTTTTGCCACACACAGTAGATTTAACTACAAATCTAACTGTAAAAAGGGTAGACATAACTGTAAATATAACATGTTAATTTAAAATTTTATTCGATGTTTTTATTAGACACAAAAACATAATATACAAAGATTGTATTAGTATGTACTAATAAGTTATTGTATAGTTGTTAATATATACATATATATATACCTATAGAGCGTAGATTTGTATGCATTAAAAAAACCAACCAAATATGCAATAAAAAATCTTAGATAAACTCCTCAATTTCGTCAACTCAACAGAACGGCGTCAACTGATTTAAATATTCTAACTTAGATTAAAATAAAATCCTTAATTATAAGTAATAAGTAGAAAGAAAATATGTAAGTAATTAATGTAAATTTAATATGTAACGCCGGCTAATAACCATGTAGTTGATGCCATAAACAATTAATAATAATAAAAAAAAAATCTTAAATATGCATAAACAAATTAGTCTACAAATACTTCTCTTCATTTTTTTCTGAAATAATGTCAATGGTAAAGGATCTTATTATCTTAATTGATATTTTCTTGTCATGGTATAGTGCAGGTATCTTAATATCACGTATCTTTTTACACCGATTATTGATTTAAGGTCTAAGATCTTCGGGAAAACCGTTTATACCTACGAGAGATGATATTTTGCACCAATCTAATTACTTTTTATTTTCGCCACGAATAGGTACATTAATGGGTATGTAATTTATGCCGAAATATAAAAATTAAACAGGTATTTTGCACCACATCTAAAAATTTATTTTGGTAATTTGCATCACGACAAAAAATGAAATGGACTTTGTAATCTGCGCCACACTTTCAACTTTAATTGTTGGAGTTTACCATCAGATACATTTACTGATATATTGCATTGGAAATACGATAATACTTTAATATCAACGCGTGTCAGATATAATATTGTTGAGTTCTACTAATAATAAGTAGATACGACTATAATACGAGATCGATTACGTCTAATTAATTATATTTTTATAATAATATGTAATATTACTAATATTTTGTTTATAATTATTTTAATATGACAACTGATTTTTATATATTTTTTAATATCCGAAATTGTACTTAGCCGTTTTATTTAACGTACGTTTACTAATATACTTTTGTTTATAATTATTTAATCTGTGAAAAAAATGTTTAGTTATTTGAAAATGGAAAAAAATTACAATTTTTGAAATTAAAAAATGACACAGATTACATAATGCCCTCATATTTAGTTTTATATTGCACAAATTACAAAAATTAATTTTAAGATGTGGTGCAAATGACTTAAATAGATAAAAAAAAATTAGGAGGGGGGTGCTTTTGGGGCAGATTACATACGCCCCCACACCTACAATAATATACTTATTAAATTATTTTGAGATTAATCAAAAATACAAAAATATAATACTTTTTTCTTATATTACAATATTATATATTTCAAGAATGTCTAAAAAACCATCAGAATATGCACTAAAAATTAAATATGCAATTAAAATTGTAAAATTTGTCTTTAAAATAGAAAAAATGTATGAATTTCAAAATATGCACTAAAAATAGTTTTATTTTTTTAAATCGTTACTACGATGTGAAACACATTTTATGCTTGCACAGCATATCATACAATCAACCAGAATAAATATATAAATGCATATAAATCTGCGCTCTACATATGTATAATATATATATATGTCACAACATTACATAAACAATTGGTATAATATAGACATTCATACATTTAATCATTATAATCTATTTCTAATGAGTAATAAGTAACAAAATGTAAAAGACATCATAATATATGGATATTTATGTTTACATTTAAAAATTATTGAGTATACACAACTGACTAGAAGATTGTATATGACTTAGAGTTATGGTTAAACATATAGATAATAAAAATACAACATTAATTGTTCACAACAAATAATCACATTTAAACAAAATTCAATAAAATATATTATTAACTAAATAAATACAAGAAAAAAAAAATGCTAAACAAAACCATAAATAGATCAAAAACATGAATCAGTCTTTAAAAACATGAAATGACACTGGTATGAGTTAAATAAAATGTAAAAATAAATAAAAATAACCTAACACAATTCAATAATACACACACACAACCGCGCGCGCGCACACACATAAATATATACAGTGGTATTATACTTATTTATTAATTATTTATTCTGAGGCATGGATAATTTGTTAGTTTAATCAAGTTCTTAATTTTATAGTTGATCATTTCAAGTTTCATTATATATAATACTTAATATTTTAATTTGAACATTTGAAAAATAAAGATAGAGACACTTGAGCACCTTTGAATTATGATCACCACTTTTCATCTACTCATATCATAAATACCTTTAAAGTTTTACACATAGTATACTAGGGTAGGTACATTACACCATAATAATTTTAAAAAGGCTCCAGAGGATCTAATCTCATCATCGACCCCAACCAAAACTACTTTTATTAGCCACTGTATATATAAATTGAATGATTTAAAGCCAGAGATTCCTTTAACAGTGAACACAATATCTTAGTTGATTATTTTATTTTTACAATTTCCAATATTGTGATAAAACAGTTATAGTAGAAGTGACATAAACCATAACCTATATAAAAAATATTATGTTGTTTTTTTTATTCAAAACATTAATTACTATTTCGTATTAAATCCAAATATTATCATTATTTAGTGGATGATTTTCTCAAAAAAGTTGGTACATCTAAATAACAATTCAAATAAGTAGTTGCTGAATTATTAAAATGTTTATGTTGGAAAGGAGGGATTCAAGGAAGTTTGTATTGTCACAAGATCATCCTAAAGTGGTCAAAAAATCTTAAGTATTTGAAAATATGGTCAAATTAATTTAATTAAGAATTTAAAATTCATAGTTTGAGTATAGGTGTGCATAATTATTAATAGATAAAAGTAAGGTGAGCATGCTTAACAATTTTTATTGTTGATTTTAGTATTTTATAATAATTTTTGTTAGTTGATATTGTTTAGTGTGGAATATTAATTGATCACTAATCATTTGGTTCTAAAATTGTAATTATTAATATCAATCAGCAACCAACAACTAAATATGCAATGGTTTTCCTCACACATGCACACATAAAGCATCAGAGACTTATCGCTTGTATGAGCTTTAAATTGTGATAGCCATGAACTCTGATATTAACACATTATATGCACTTCTAAACTAGCTATATCCAACTTTTTTTTTATGGTGGGCCAAAATAGTAAAATTTTGTATACATGCAAGCAAACAATAAAATGTAACATATAAATCTTAGTAATACCTTATCGTATTATGCATATTTTATTTCAACTAAAAATTGGGCGTAGGCAAATCAGGAATTAACCCGTAAAAAACATGTTGAGTATCACTGGTCTTAAATTTTATACAATTAACAAGATTATCATTAAAAATTATTTAAGACTATCAAGTTAAAATTTATATTTTATAATATAAAGGTGGTTCTCAAACTGTGGTAAATAAGACTAAATGGTGGTAGTAGTACACTGAAAGTCATACTGATGGCTGGCACTAAGTACCTATACTGTTGTAAGCACTAAATTATTATGTTTATAAATTAATATTGTTTAATATGTACTGAAATGTTGAATAGTTCTATTTTTAGATATTAGTAGCACATGAATCATAATTCACATGAGAGTTAAATGAAAAATAGATTAAGAAGTTATAAAATTGTTTCTTCGTACTAAACACAAAAATTGTATTCACTGTTAAATAAAAGAATCAACTATCAGGGACGTACTGAATGATATGCATACCAGAATTACACAATCATTAACTTAAAGTAATAAGCCTTAATTTAATATTGTTAAATAATTGTCAGCCCCCATCCCAACATCAAACTAACCAGGTGCGATTAACACACTCTTGCCAGTCCACCTTAAACAACTATACATATATAATATAATATTATTATAAACTTACTGAAATGTTTAATCTACTCCATTTTTTTGTGTGGCATCTTATCATTAGCACTATTTACTTGGTTATCAATCAAATCTTGTACTCCGATCCAAGAACTAAAACACTGATGCAAAGTGATGATTAAAAAAACCAATGTTAAAATTGGAGCTATTCGAAATAATGCAGTCTGGCAGAACAAAAACAAAATAATTGAAGCCACCATACAAAGGTTACTTAATTGTGCGTAGAATTTCCTAGAACAAACACACATTATATTTATCATAATACAATTAATTTTTTTTTAATTGTTACTCACAGATTACGTTTGGGGATATTCATCTGCCATAAAATACCAGCACATGTATTTAGTATTAAGGAGGAAATCCATGATGGATCTGGATCTAGGTATTTGCTTTGACTGTAACAGTTATAAAAAATGAACTTCTAAATTTAATTCAAAGCAAATATAAAATATTACTGGTAATTCCGTGCCCATTCAATGCTACATGGCAGATGACAACCGCAAATTAGTAACCACAATAAAAACAGTGAAAAATGCATGTGGATGGATGTGAGCGATAAATTCAAACTGGGTTTTTCGCCTTTTATAAAATAATCTTTGAAAAACATCACTGGATAATAAATCAACTGGTCAATGCAGTCTTGTACCATTGTACATAGCTATAACATTAAGTATTTAAATAACCGTTAGTTGTTTTCAGTGCCGTAACTAGCTCTATGTGCGCCCTTGGCAACAAATGTTATAAATTTAAAATGAATTTTTAGTATTTATATATGATATAAAAATTGCGCCCCTAGCGCGATCATTTTAAACTGGCCTTTGGCCACCACCCACCTTGCCAATGCCTAGATACGGCACTGGTTGTTTTTTATATTTTAATCAATTTTATGATAAAAAACTATATTTTTAATTATTGAATGAAATATACACTGGATATTGATGTCACTAAACTTATCACAATGATAATATTACATTAAAATAAAGGATAGTTACAATATATAAACTTAACTAATAAAATTAAGTAACTTACTAAGAAATAATAGAAAAACGCTGAAATAACAAGTCCAACAGTACCACAAGTATGGTAAGAAATTAAAATGGCTATCATTGAAACAGCTATTGGTAATTTTCCAAATCCATACAATATCCAGTCAGATAATGTAGCATTTTTCTGCAATGTTTTCATTATAAACCTGTAAAAATGTTAATACATGAAACAATTGATTATTATTAAGAAAAAAAAAATATATCTATAGTATTTACCGGACCAACAGTTCATTTATGGCTTTCCCCCAAAACAACATCATCATCCATAGTGCTACAGTAGCAAAATACATAAATGAATTGGTTATACAATATAGCAATGATGAAAACACCATTGTCTTTAATGGATGTCCAAGCCAGTCTATACCACCAATTGGTTTATTGATGTTAGGCCACTGATATTGTCTAGAAAAGAAATACCACTATAACTCAAGAATTCCTAATTATGAAAATGAATCAACTTAACGATCTTACATAGCAGTTAAAAAACAAGTTGTAACAGCTAACATCTTGAAAACTTTAATTATAGATGGTAAGGAGTAGTGATATATTGAGCAATCATCTATAGTTGAATCGGCCAATTGTGAAAATTGATTTGACAATACAAACAGTATTATAATTCCAATGTATGAGGGAAATGTCAATCCATATTTCAATCCTATTGTTCCAATTGTGTCCATAATAGATAGATCTAATCTAAAAGTCAATAAATTTGTATTACAACTGCGCACAGTTGGTTTTTTTTACTTACTCAATACGATAGTTGCAAGTTGGGTCTAATATGAATTGCAAATATGGATTTTTTGATGTATTTGATAGAGGAATGTTTTCTAAAGATATTCTCAGAGGTTCTATATAACTGTCACTGAAATTAGATGTAAGATCATCAACACCACACTTAAATGCTAACGAGAAATTGCCGATGGCGATAATTTGTTTACCTGGTGATACCATGCAAAACACCTTGTGTCCACGGTACAATAAATTTAGAAACAGCATGATGATGTTTTTTAGAGCATTTTATGGGTACCATGTGCACATTATACACACAATGCATGCATATACTAGATGACCAACCACGCAGAATAGTTTTGTACTGAATCGTTTCAAAAACATTGACTTTCCATAACAGATGTCTATCAAAAACTCCATACCAAAATCGCCACAAAATTTGATTAGTTCTATCACTAGCTTCATACAAGTCAATATTCAAAGCAGTCTAAAAAAAAGCATTATTAATTTATTATATTATTTTTATTACAGTTAAGAAAACTTACAGGTTTTTTAGTATTTTTGATTTTGAAAACCAAGTTTGAATGACCCAATTTATATATGTCAGGCATCTTTAAAGTAATATGTCTTCTTTTCATATGTTTTGAAACTGATATAGTACTATTAGAGGACCAATTGGTGCCAAATAAACTAAAACAATACGATTTAGAATTTTAAAGAAAATTATTCTTTTTAACTGAATATCATACCAATGTTTTTTTGAATGATGATCAGGTTTACATGAAAATACCCAATCATGGTATTCAATATTTACAGCTTCAGCTGTCATTTCATAGTTAACAGATTTTTCAAACAAAGGCAGATGAATGACAATTGGCATTGCAGTTCCTTTCTCCAATGAAATTGATCTTTGATGCTTATATGTTTCATTCCATTCAATCACATTGGGTTCTTTCAATTTTATAGTAATGGGATGCAAGTTAGAATGAAACCATTTTCCATTACTTCGCTGAAAATTAATATACAAGTTTAACATAAAATAACTCATGTCACAGATGACTAATGAGTATTGTGGATCAAATAGATCTATTATAAGCTATTATGTAGTTAAATTATTTTTTTTACATACTTTGTCAAAATGATAAGAAGATACTTTTTTTCTCCATTCATAAATTGAATCGTTCGATTCGGATTCTGCGGAGTCAAATAACACTCTTACAATGGATTTGACCAATGATTTACACCACAATATACACTGATGATCAGTAGAAGTCCAGACACCAGGTATGGCTAAACTCTGGAGATCAATAAAATATTTTAATTCAAAAATCTTTCTAAGTGTAATTTAATATTAATTTATAAAGTTCTTACTAATGCATTAATGTCAGCATGTGGAGTATACGTCAGACAAGGCCAAACCATTAAATCTCGATGACCGCCGCCAATGGATAGTAGTGAAATATTTGACAGAAATGAAGACCTTGGCTTATCTAATCCGTTCCCCCAAATTTTTTCCACTTGATCATAATAACTATCCATATAGTGATCAGCTAAAAACAAAGGCCTGTGGGGAGTAGCAAGAGTAATAATCAATTCTACGAGGTTGGTATCAAACGAAGGGTCAATGAACAATCCTTTGGCTATAATACCACCCTGGAAACAAAAAAAAATATTGTAACAATATAATAGCCAACAACATACTAACATGATAGTAATATAATAAAATACAATTTAACATTCTAAGAAGTAATTTCCATTTTTCTATGATTAGATTACATACAATATTATATCATATCATATATTATTAGACGTAAAATATTGATCTTAAATTTTAAATTTTAAATTAAAGACAGCCAGCACCTAGCCACCATCTATGTAAATTACACAGAATGATGTAGTGATAACAAATAAGTTAAAAATTTATAAGAATTAAAAATTTAAAAAAAAAGTTTGTGCCTAATACTTTTTGAGTGATTATCTGGTTTGCATGAAAACATCCAAAAGAATTTTAATGTTAACAATGTTTTCACAAAAAATGTAATACGGAGCAGTTTTAGTATACCGCTTATTGTGTATGGCAGAGAAAAAAAAGAGACAGTTAACTACACAATTACATATTTTTAAGATGATAATTTTTTTTTGTAAGTTCAATTATATATTACCATAGAATGTCCAATAAGTATAATTGATGTAGGTTTGTAGTCATATTCATATGTTTTTATGATTGTATCAATACACTTGGAAACAAATGCTGTTTGCTGTAATAAAACACCTCCAAAGACAGCAGAATATTCTTCGTTCAAGTCAACAGTAAAAAAATCAAACTTTATATTTGATTGAATATGGTACATCTTTCTAATGTTAACTGAAGCAATGGACCGAACTGCAATAAATAAAACATAAAAAGGTAAATAAAAATTTTTTTTCAAAAACTATATATAAATAATAATGGTATTATTAGTTATTACTATGATTACCTTGTCTGTACGATCCACTGTGTCCAGGTATAAAAATTACTGGCGTACCATAAAACTTCATAGATTTTATTTTCTCCATTGTTTGGCCTTCAGTGTAAGCGTACAAATTATACTTCCCCCTGTTCATGGGCACAGAGATTTCCTGGAAAGGAAGGAAATTAATTCGGCTTAATTGTTAAATATAATTAGTATCATAATCATCATAATCATGATGGGCGTAAATAATAAACCGTTGTCACTCACGACAAAATGAGGGTATTCGAACATAAATGTCATCTCACAATTGTTGGCAGTTTTTTGGGTTAACGTCAACTGTTTGTAGACACCAGTTGTGAAGATTAATAAAAGGATCGTGCTCACGTAGCTCATCGGACTGGGTATCTTTATCCTAACGATATATTTCCAAATATCCATCTTCTAGACTTTGATTATGTGCCCAAAGATGGTGTCGTGTATGTGTGTTCAATTCAATGGCTACCTAACGTGTTCGAACACATATAAACTGTAACATTTAATATTAAATAACATTGCAAACTAGTGTTGGCCTTAATTTGTTTAAATTGAATAATTTCATTAATTTATATAATAGGTGTCTGACGGGCATTATCCGTCTTTAAATAATACTAATAAGTAATAAATAACAATAAATAAATAATAATAAAATATTATGTATTATTATCTATTTAACTGTTTAGCCGGAGTAACTATATATAATAAGGAAGTATATTTTTATCTACTCAGTGGTAGTTGTCGGAAAAATGATAAGCAATTTTATTTTGAACGAGTAAGCAGTGACACCAACGTTGAAAATAAGTGCTGTGTGATGCACGCATTGCAGCATCCCCAAAATTCAAAAGTGGTTCTTAAACCCGAAGCCTTAAGTCCAGAAACAGCAGAAACTAGTAAGTTCATTTCCATATTCCATGTGAAGAACTGAAGACTGAATGACTGAAGGTTGTAAAAAAGTTGTCCCAAAGAAAACCAGTATTAACCACATCAGCATCATATACTCTTCTAGGAACTAGAATCGGCAGAATCGCTCGGCGAGTTTGGATCACAGACATCTATGCTATTATAGAAGTATGTGGTTTGGATGCTAGCTAAGAGCATGAACGGCGAACGCCATGAACTACTAATGATGATATTATAATTTACAACTGAAAATAAAAATAAAGTTGAACTGAATTGCTCAGAGTACAAGAAGTAGACTGAGCAACTAGTATGCAATGGATGTTTACCAGTAAAAATGAGGACATCTTTAATAAAATAAATATTTTCAATTCATTTTAGTCTTACTACCTATATTTAGTATCAATGAATTATTTAACTGTGAATATTATTTATTATTAAAGGACCACCCATTAAGACTATATTTGCAATTTGAAAAAATTTGTTTTTATTCCCAAGATATGTTGTATTTGTCTGTGATTTTAATATAAAATTTAACCTTCAGTTGTTTTTTTCATTTCATATTAATTTAGGTAGAAAATTGTTTTCTTTTTTTAATTATTTACACATTTCTATATTATTTTAATTTTGGTAAGTTTATTTAATAACATTATTTCATACAATTTATTTCTTATTCTTGATTATACTTTGGTTTCTCAGTCTGACAGTCATTGTATAATTATAGTTTATGGTTTTTACGTCTATGACTCATGACATTTTCAAAACATGTAGATTTATTTTTTTATTTGTATTTCCTACCACATACAAATGGATGATAAGTCATTATTGACTTAAAAGTTAAACAATAATACATGATATAAATATATACAATTGTATTATGATGGTAATAAAATATAAGTTTTTAGTTACACAATAAAGGCAATGTTTTTGATGGAAATTAATTCAACCTACCGTATTACTAATAGCATGTATAACATAATATATACATTATACATACATCATAAAATACACTCAATAATATAGGCTGACTGCTGACAGACAGCCAGTTTTGATCTTTGATCAAAATCTTTATTCATAAGAAATGATAAAAATTATTCATCTCAAGTTTAACAAACAACTAATGTTTGTGGCACTCAACGAATAACAATGAGGTACACTTGGCACCTATTGTACAGTAGAGCGATAACCTAAATTCCCTCTTATAAAGTAATAGTTTTAAGAATATATTATTATATAATTATGTACATAGGCGTGTTCAGACCTCATTTGCAGGTCATGCACAACAGTGGCATATCTATAGGGGATGAGGAAACTGCCAATCCTCCCCCCTCAAAAAAATAAAAATTTCTGTTAGGGTTTGGGGATATGCCCTTGAATTATACACATGATGAAAAACAAAAAATTTAATATAAAAATAGAAATTGAGAAAAAAAGGTTCATATTATGCATCAAAATGTAAGTTTGATCAAATTTGCAGGTCATGCCTGTGCATTACAGGCATGACCCGTGGACACGCCTATGATTATGTATTCACAACATATTTAATAATTATGTTTGTAAAACCCCACATCATCTGGGCTCGCTAGTTTTATCTATGTCTAAGAAGCAAGTAAATAATTTAAAGCACAAACTTAGTTTATGATTTAAATGTTTATTAATATTTTATCAGTATTAATTAATCACCTTTTTTTAATATTATTATTTATCGACTAATAACTATTATGTAGGTTGTAGATACAAGGCACTTTTATAATATTAAAATGGATTAGTTACTCAGATCATAAGTTAATAAAAATGAATTAATTTTATTTGCCATTCATCATAATGCTGCTTTACAAGTACACCCATTTAATTTACCAAGCTAAAATTGTTTTGGTTTATTTTTTTTTTTTTTGAAACCATAAACGTGTAGACCAACTATTTAAATAAAAAGTTTGACAATATAAAAAATTAAATTAAATTATGAAAATGTTAAATTTGAGAAGAGATTACACGGTAAAAATAAAGCGCACATCTTATGTAATAAGTTGGATACATTTTATGCAGAATTCAGTGGCGCCAAGCTCTAAAAAAAGTACTATTGTCAAATTTATTTTCACAAGCTACCACCCACCAAAATTATTCCAACCAAACCCGTGGGGGCTATGCCCCCACACCCACATACAATTACAACTTTGTAATTTATTTGAAATATAGTGATTCAATCAGTGTTATCATAATTAAGAATTCCCACAATCCGGTTCAAAACTTCAGTTTGGTTTTCAGAAATATCAATAACCACCAACTGTCAGTTTAATAATAAATAAATAATAGGTTATAATATTTATAATCATTTATTAGTCTTTTATGGTCCCATTGTAAAACTAATCTGTTATTAAAAATGTGAATGTTATTGTTATACTATTATATTACTTTATGTCTTATGATACTACCTACGTTATATGAGGAGCCTTAAGATTCTAATGGCCATTAGGGGCTAGGCCCCTAAGACCACCCACAAAACTTAAGTTATTGTTTTAACAATACTTATTAAGGGGGTTCGGCGCCACTGTCAGAATTAAGAATATAACAGTATTATACTCCTAAAATAATTTTAGTGATGTAATGAACTAGAGATTATTTGAAAAACCAAAATATGACACTACAATCATGTTAAAATGATAATTAAATATATTTTATTTTAGGTCATGATAAAAAAAAACCATCATTTGTATTAAAATTAAAAAACTGTAAGTTACCAAAATATTAAAATTTGTATTTAACTATTGATAAGCATTACATTAAAACTTAATTTTTAGGAGCACCATAAGCATCAGGCATTCTTTCAATGGTATACCTAAAAAAATAATATAATAATTAGAACAAAAACAAATAAAATCCACAGTACATTTACCTTCTTTGAGCAATATACATAAGTGGCACACCAGGAATTTTTCTAATACGCCTCTTTAAATCTCTATCACATGTAGCTACAATATAACATTTATGCTAAAACAAAAATTTATTTTTATTTAAAAAATTTTAAATTATATTAATTAATTAATTTTAATCACTTACCTGAGTTACTCGTTGAACTAAACAATCATCAGCATACGTGCCTGGATGCATACACTGTATTCTTTGGAATCGTGGATCTTTAACAATTTTCAAAGCTATTTTGTACTTTTGTCCTAATTTTTCCAATTCACCAACAATACAATCTGTTACATATGGTATACCTACAAATATTTTGAAATTATTAAAGAATCATAACAATAAAATATAGTTAGCTTACATTTAGCATATAGACAATCCATCATGTTTTGAACCACATCCATTTTATATTTTATAGAAAAACTAATGAAATTGGTGTCTACTAAGATATGATATGGTGGTCCCAACTGTGTGTTAAACTGGAAAAACAAAGCTGAACTTGTTTGAGGTCTGAAAATATTCATGATTATAAAATTAATTAATACACTTTATCATTATTTATTTATTTAGTTTGATTAATTACACTTGACGAACGGTGACTGTTTTATTTTCATTTATCTTTTTTTTTATAATAGTTCTCTTTTCTTCTTTTCTGAAAAAAAAATATAGTAGTTACCAACAAGATTTTTTAAGATTATACAATTACATACATTCGTGTATCTGTTGGTTTAATTGTCTTCTTCATAACAGCAAATTGTTTGTTAAGAATTTTTTTACTTTTCTTGGTCTTAGTCTGGAATAATTCAGATAATTTTTATAGTGACTAAGATTCAGAAATATAGAGTATTTATTTAATAATTAAGGATGGGAGTCTAATTTTACTATAGAGATGCCTAATGGTATATTAATTTAAGAGAACATTAAAAAGAGAATTTACCAAAAGCCAATTTATCCAACTTTATATATTACAAGATGTTACTTACTCATGAAGGATATCAGGGGAGTTATATAATATAATAGGTAGAGCTGAATATATAATCTATAAATTCTAGTGAGTTGGCCGATTGAAGATCGTTTATCTTGAATGTATTATGTATAGATGAAGATGGAACTAGGGTTTTACAAAATTGTATTGTGTTAAGGTATGAATTGGCTTATGGTTATTGATTGTTGATGGGTATTTTATTTGTTATAAGAAATTTTGAATATTGATATAATGCTTCACTTTTAATTATGTCAATTGTTGATTTTTTAAAGATAGCATTTCCCTATTTTTTTGTCAATTTTTTCAAAAGTGTATCTCGTTGCTATATTGTTGAATGTATGAGGCTCTGACACCACAATACATTCAGCAAGCCACTTTGCCTCTATGTACTTAATAACATTCTCAATGTTTCTGTATCTTGAGAATATCTGTTAATAAATATTGTGTAATTATTTTCATTGTGAAATTGTATACATATATATTTTTTCTAAAAAATTAATATAAATAAAAACTGTAGATCTTTCTGTTCTATGATTACTAAGTACTAATTAAATTTTAGGTCCAAAGCACCATTATATATAAATGATACATAACCACGGGCAAGGAAAAATCCATTATGATAATTTTATAGTTTTCTCCTAACCAAAAATCAGATAATTATAAATGGAAAACATATTGTAAATATTGAAAATTGTTATAAACAAGAAACCGATGGTTAAATAATAATGTATACATGTTAAATTTTGAGTCTAAATATATGAGTATAAACTGTTGAACACAATAAAAAAATAGGTACTTAGTACTTACCATTTTAAACAGGTAGAGGTAATGGCTATACTATAATAAACAGTAAACTGTAAACACTTAAAAGTTAAAATCTGTCAATAAAAAATCTATTACTATACCAGCTAATAAGAAATTGGAAATGAAAAATAACCACATTGTGTATTGTTAATTGTTATCAATCATACCATTTCAATGGATCTTAAAATCTATTCTATGTTGTGTGATAACAGATAAAATGAGTTACATTAGATAAAATGGATATGGTGAGAGACAGTGCAGTACTAAAAAGCTTTGGGTATTATAAAATTATAGAGCCTTACTAACTACAGGCCAGTGTATATGGCCAGAGTATACTTCAGGCTAGAATTTATCTGTGTATCACGAACTATGATTATAATCAACATAAAAAAATAAACAGCTATATCAGCAACTTACCGTTAATATGCAAGTTTGCGCAAAGATGGCGTCCGGTTTGCGCCGCTTTTCGTTGCCTGAAGTGTTATCATTTATCATGGTAATATGATTCTAAAAATTATCAAAATATTCATGATATGGTAAAATAAAAAATAAAATATAATCAATAATTTATTTAATTTAATAACAGGAAATATTTTTTACATCATGAAATGTATTTCTCACATTTTAACCTAGAAGGAGCATAGTTTCACCGTTCATTCAAAGCATTTCTATTATTGTTTAGGACGGACAATGCACTCATACAAAAATAATTTTAAATTTTAAATAATTTTTTCACATTTGTATCACGACATCGACACTTGTTGATGGTCGGTGGCATTTCAATTTTGCGCGTTTCACAATTTTCAGTTGGAATTATTTGCGATCGGACTTCAAAAGTATAGTAAATGGTTGAATTAAATATTAAATTACGTTTTTGCCAAAAAATAATCGATGACTTGATTATTTTAAGATGTTTAATAACGGGAAATATTTTTTATGTTATGAAATATATTTCTCACATTTTAATCTAGAAGGAGCATAGTTTCACCGTTCATTCATAGCATTTCTATAATTGTTTAGGACGGACAATGCTTTCATACAAAAATAATTTTAAATTTTAAATAATTTTTTCACATTTGTATCACGACATCGACACTTGTTGATGGTCGGTGGCGTTTCAATTTTGCCTGATTCACAATTTTTGTTTGAGTTATTTGCGATCGGACTTCAAAAGTATAATAGACGGTTAAAGTAAGTGTTAAACTACTTCTTTGCCAAAAAATATTTGATAAATTATTTAATTTAAGACGTTTAATAACGGGCAATTTTTTTTATGTTATGAAATATATTTCACACATTTTAATCTAGAAGGAGCATAGTTTCACCGTTCATTCAAAGCATTTCTATCATTGTTTAGGACGGACAATGCACTCATACAAAAATAATTTTAAATTTTAAATAATTTTTTCACATTTGTATCGCGACATCGACACTTGTTGATGGTCGGTGGCATTTCAATTTTGCACGTTTCACAATTTTCAGTTGGAATTATTTGCGATCGGACTTCAAAAGTATAGTAAATGGTTAAATTAAATATTAAATTACGTTTTTGCCAAAAAAATATCGATAAAATATTTAATTTAAGATGCCAAATAACGGAAAATATTCTTTACATTATAAAATATATTTCTCACATTTTAATCTAGAAGGAGCATAGTTTGACCGTTCATTCATAGCATTTCTATCATTGTTTAGGACGGACAATGCACTTATACAAAAATAATTTTAAATTTTAAATAATTTTTTCACTTTTGAATCACGAAATCATACATCGACACTTGTTGATGGTCGGTGGCATTTCAATTTTGCACGTTTCACAATTTTCAGTTGGAATTATTTGCGATCGGACTTCAAAAGTATAGTAAATGGTTAAATTAAATATTAAATTACGTTTTTGCCAAAAAAATATCGATAAAATATTTAATTTAAGATGTCAAATAACGGAAAATATTCTTTACATTATGAAATATATTTCTCACATTTTAATCTAGAAGGAGCATAGTTTCACCGTTCATTCATAGCATTTCTATAATTGTTTAGGACGGACAATGCTTTCAAACAAAAATAATTTTAAATTTTAAATAATTTTTTCACATTTGTATCACGACATCGACACTTGTTGATGGTCGGTGGCGTTTCAATTTTGCCTGATTCACAATTTTTGTTTGAGTTATTTGCGATCGGACTTCAAAAGTATAATAGACGGTTAAAGTAAGTGTTAAACTACTTATTTTCCAAAAAATAGTCGATAAATTATTTAAATCTAGAAGGAGCATAATTTGACCGTTCATTCAAAGCATTTCCATCATTGTATAGGACGGACAATGCACTCATACAAATATAATTTTAAATTTTAAATAATTTTTTAACATTTGTATCACGACATCGACACTTGTTGATGGTCGGTGGCGTTTCAATTTTGCACGTTTCACAATTTTCAGTTGGAAATATTTGCGATCGGATTTCAAAAGTATAATAAACGGTTAAAGTAAGTGTTAAACTACTTATTTGCCAAAAAAATATCGATAAAATATTTAATTTAAGATGTCAAATAACGGAAAATATTCTTTACATTATAAAATATATGTCTCACATTTTAATCTAGAAGGAGCATAGTTTGACCGTTCATTCATAGCATTTCTATCATTGTTTAGGACGGACAATGCACTTATACAAAAATAATTTTAAATTTTAAATAATTTTTTCACTTTTGAATCACGAAATCATACATCGACACTTGTTGATGGTCGGTGGCGTTTCAATTTTGCCTGATTCACAATTTTTGTTTGAGTTATTTGCGATCGGACTTCAAAAGTATAATAGACGGTTAAAGTAAGTGTTAAACTACTTATTTTCCAAAAAGTAGTTGATAAATTATTTAATTTAAGATGTTAAATAACGGGAAATATTTTTTATGTTATGAAATATATTTCTCACATTTTAATCTAGAAGGAGCATAGTTTACCGTTCATTCATAGCATTTCTATAATTGTTTAGGACGGACAATGCTTTCATACAAAAATAATTTTAAATTTTAAATAATTTTTTCACGTTTGTATCACGACATCGACACTTGTTGATGGTCGGTGGCGTTTCAATTTTGCCTGATTCACAATTTTTGTTTGAGTTATTTGCGATCGGACTTCAAAAGTATAATAGACGGTTAAAGTAAGTGTTAAACTACTTATTTGCCAAAAAAATATCAATAAAATATTTAATTTAAGACGTTTAATAACGGGAAATATTTTTTATGTTATGAAATATATTTCTCACATTTTAATCTAGAAGGAGCATAGTTTCACCGTTCATTCAAAGCATTTCTATCATTGTTTAGGACGGACAATGCACTCATACAAAAATAATTTTAAATTTTAAATAATTTTTTCACATTTGTATCACGACATCGACACTTGTTGATGGTCGGTGGCATTTCAATTTTGCACGTTTCACAATTTTCAGTTGGAATTATTTGCGATCGGACTTCAAAAGTATAGTAAATGGTTAAATTAAATATTAAATTACGTTTTTGCCAAAAAAATATCGATAAAATATTTAATTTAAGATGTCAAATAACGGAAAATATTCTTTACATTATGAAATATATTTCTCACATTTTAATCTAGAAGGAGCATAGTTTGACCGTTCATTCATAGCATTTCTATCATTGTTTAGGACGGACAATGCACTTATACAAAAATAATTTTAAATTTTAAATAATTTTTTCACATTTGTATCACGACTTCGACACTTGTTGATGGTCGGTGGCATTTCAATTTTGCCTGATTCACAATTTTTGTTTGAATTATTAGCGATTGGACTTCAAAAGTATAGTAAATGGTTAAATTAAATATTAAATTACGTTTTTGCCAAAAAAATATCGATAAAATATTTAATTTAAGATGTCAAATAACGGAAAATATTCTTTACATTATGAAATATATTTCTCACATTTTAATCTAGAAGGAGCATAGTTTCACCGTTCATTCAAAGCATTTCTATTATTGTTTAGGACGGACAATGCACTCATACAAAAATAATTTTAAATTTTAAATAATTTTTTCACATTTGTATCACGACATCGACACTTGTTGATGGTCGGTGGCATTTCAATTTTGCGCGTTTCACAATTTTTGTTTGAATTATTAGCGATTGGACTTCAAAAGTATAGTAAATGGTTAAATTAAATATTAAATTACGTTTTTGCCAAAAAAATATCGATAAAATATTTAATTTAAGATGTCAAATAACGGAAAATATTCTTTACATTATGAAATATATTTCTCACATTTTAATCTAGAAGGAGCATAGTTTCACCGTTCATTCAAAGCATTTCTATTATTGTTTAGGACGGACAATGCACTTATACAAAAATAATTTTAAATTTTAAATAATTTTTTCACTTTTGAATCACGAAATCATACATCGACACTTGTTGATGGTCGGTGGCATTTAAATTTTGCACGTTCCACAATTTTCAGTTGGAAATATTTGCGATCGGATTTCAAAAGTATAATAAACGGTTAAAGTAAGTGTTAAACTACTTCTTTGCCAAAAAATAGTTGGTAAATTATTTAATTTAAGACGTTTAAAAACGGGAAATATTTTTTATGTTATGAAATATATTTCACACATTTTAATCTAGAAGGAGCATAGTTTCACCGTTCATTCAAAGCATTTCTATCATTGTTTAGGACGGACAATGCACACATACAAAAATAATTTTAAATTTTAAATAATTTTTTCACTTTTGAATCACGAAATCATACATCGACACTTGTTGATGGTCGGTGGCATTTCAATTTTGCACGTTTCACAATTTTCAGTTGGAATTATTTGCGATCGGACTTCAAAAGTATAGTAAATGGTTAAATTAAATATTAAATTACGTTTTTGCCAAAAAAATATCGATAAAATATTTAATTTAAGATGTCAAATAACGGAAAATATTCTTTACATTATGAAATATATTTCTCACATTTTAATCTAGAAGGAGCATAGTTTCACCGTTCATTCATAGCATTTCTATAATTGTTTAGGACGGACAATGCTTTCATACAAAAATAATTTTAAATTTTAAATAATTTTTTCACATTTGTATCACGACATCGACACTTGTTGATGGTCGGTGGCGTTTCAATTTTGCCTGATTCACAATTTTTGTTTGAGTTATTTGCGATCGGACTTCAAAAGTATAATAGACGGTTAAAGTAAGTGTTAAACTACTTATTTTCCAAAAAATAGTCGATAAATTATTTAAATCTAGAAGGAGCATAATTTGACCGTTCATTCAAAGCATTTCCATCATTGTATAGGACGGACAATGCACTCATACAAATATAATTTTAAATTTTAAATAATTTTTTAACATTTGTATCACGACATCGACACTTGTTGATGGTCGGTGGCGTTTCAATTTTGCACGTTTCACAATTTTCAGTTGGAAATATTTGCGATCGGATTTCAAAAGTATAATAAACGGTTAAAGTAAGTGTTAAACTACTTATTTGCCAAAAAAATATCGATAAAATATTTAATTTAAGATGTCAAATAACGGAAAATATTCTTTACATTATAAAATATATGTCTCACATTTTAATCTAGAAGGAGCATAGTTTGACCGTTCATTCATAGCATTTCTATCATTGTTTAGGACGGACAATGCACTTATACAAAAATAATTTTAAATTTTAAATAATTTTTTCACTTTTGAATCACGAAATCATACATCGACACTTGTTGATGGTCGGTGGCGTTTCAATTTTGCCTGATTCATAATTTTTGTTTGAGTTATTTGCGATCGGACTTCAAAAGTATAATAGACGGTTAAAGTAAGTGTTAAACTACTTATTTTCCAAAAAATAGTCGATAAATTATTTAATTTAAGATGATAAATAACGGGAAATATTTTTTATGTTATGAAATATATTTCTCACATTTTAATCTAGAAGGAGCATAGTTTACCGTTCATTCATAGCATTTCTATAATTGTTTAGGACGGACAATGCTTTCATACAAAAATAATTTTAAATTTTAAATAATTTTTTCACGTTTGTATCACGACATCGACCCTTGTTGATGGTCGGTGGCGTTTCAATTTTGCCTGATTCACAATTTTTGTTTGAGTTATTTGCGATCGGACTTCAAAAGTATAATAGACGGTTAAAGTAAGTGTTAAACTACTTATTTGCCAAAAAAATATCGATAAAATATTTAATTTAAGACGTTTAATAACGGGAAATATTTTTTATGTTATGAAATATATTTCTCACATTTTAATCTAGAAGGAGCATAGTTTCACCGTTCATTCAAAGCATTTCTATCATTGTTTAGGACGGACAATGCACTCATACAAAAATAATTTTAAATTTTAAATAATTTTTTCACATTTGTATCACGACATCGACACTTGTTGATGGTCGGTGGCATTTCAATTTTGCACGTTTCACAATTTTCAGTTGGAATTATTTGCGATCGGACTTCAAAAGTATAGTAAATGGTTAAATTAAATATTAAATTACGTTTTTGCCAAAAAAATATCGATAAAATATTTAATTTAAGATGTCAAATAACGGAAAATATTTTTTATGTTATGAAATATATTTCTCACATTTTAATCTAGAAGGAGCATAGTTTCACCGTTCATTCAAAGCATTTCTATCATTGTTTAGGACGGACAATGCACTCATACAAAAATAATTTTAAATTTTAAATAATTTTTTCACATTTGTATCGCGACATCGACACTTGTTGATGGTCGGTGGCATTTCAATTTTGCACGTTTCACAATTTTCAGTTGGAATTATTTGCGATCGGACTTCAAAAGTATAGTAAATGGTTAAATTAAATATTAAATTACGTTTTTGCCAAAAAAATATCGATAAAATATTTAATTTAAGATGTCAAATAACGGAAAATATTCTTTACATTATGAAGTATATTTCTCACATTTTAATCTAGAAGGAGCATAGTTTCACCGTTCATTCATAGCATTTCTATAATTGTTTAGGACGGACAATGCTTTCATACAAAAATAATTTTAAATTTTAAATAATTTTTTCACATTTGTATCACGACATCGACACTTGTTGATGGTCGGTGGCGTTTCAAATTTGCCTGATTCACAATTTTTGTTTGAGTTATTTGCGATCGGACTTCAAAAGTATATTAAATGGTTAAATTAAATATTAAATTACGTTTTTGCCAAAAAATAGTTGGTAAATTATTTAATTTAAGACGTTTAATAACGGGAAATATTTTTTATGTTATGAAATATATTTCACACATTTTAATCTAGAAGGAGCATAGTTTCACCGTTCATTCAAAGCATTTCTATCATTGTTTAGGACGGACAATGCACTCATACAAAAATAATTTTAAATTTTAAATAATTTTTTCACATTTGTATCACGACATCGACACTTGTTGATGGTCGGTGGCATTACAATTTTGCACGTTTCACAATTTTCAGTTGGAATTATTTGCGATCGGACTTCAAAAGTATAATAGACGGTTAAAGTAAGTGTTAAACTACTTATTTTCCAAAAAATAGTCCATAAATTATTTAATTTAAGATGTTAAATAACGGGAAATATTTTTTATGTTATGAAATATATTTCTCACATTTTAATCTAGAAGGAGCATAGTTTACCGTTCATTCATAGCATTTCTATAATTGTTTAGGACGGACAATGCTTTCATACAATAAAAATTTTAAATTTTAAATAATTTTTTCACGTTTGTATCACGACATCGACACTTGTTGATGGTCGGTGGCGTTTCAATTTTGCCTGATTCACAATTTTTGTTTGAGTTATTTGCGATCGGACTTCAAAAGTATAATAGACGGTTAAAGTAAGTGTTAAACTACTTATTTTCCAAAAAATAGTTGATAAATTATTTAATTTAAGATGTTAAATAACGGGAAATATTTTTTATGTTATGAAATATATTTCTCACATTTTAATCTAGAAGGAGCATAGTTTACCGTTCATTCATAGCATTTCTATAATTGTTTAGGACGGACAATGCTTTCATACAAAAATAATTTTAAATTTTAAATAATTTTTTCACGTTTGTATCACGACATCGACACTTGTTGATGGTCGGTGGCGTTTCAATTTTGCTGATTCACAATTTTTGTTTGAGTTATTTGCGATCGGACTTCAAAAGTATAATAGACGGTTAAAGTAAGTGTTAAACTACTTATTTGCCAAAAAAATATCGATAAAATATTTAATTTAAGACGTTTAATAACGGGAAATATTTTTTATGTTATGAAATATATTTCTCACATTTTAATCTAGAAGGAGCATAGTTTCACCGTTCATTCAAAGCATTTCTATCATTGTTTAGGACGGACAATGCACTCATACAAAAATAATTTTAAATTTTAAATAATTTTTTCACATTTGTATCACGACATCGACACTTGTTGATGGTCGGTGGCATTTCAATTTTGCACGTTTCACAATTTTCAGTTGGAATTATTTGCGATCGGACTTCAAAAGTATAGTAAATGGTTAAATTAAATATTAAATTACGTTTTTGCCAAAAAAATATCGATAAAATATTTAATTTAAGATGTCAAATAACGGAAAATATTCTTTACATTATGAAATATATTTCTCACATTATAATCTAGAAGGAGCATAGTTTGACCGTTCATTCATAGCATTTCTATCATTGTTTAGGACGGACAATGCACTTATACAAAAATAATTTTAAATTTTAAATAATTTTTTCACATTTGTATCACGACTTCGACACTTGTTGATGGTCGGTGGCATTTCAATTTTGCCTGATTCACAATTTTTGTTTGAATTATTAGCGATTGGACTTCAAAAGTATAGTAAATGGTTAAATTAAATATTAAATTACGTTTTTGCCAAAAAAATATCGATAAAATATTTAATTTAAGATGTCAAATAACGGAAAATATTCTTTACATTATGAAATATATTTCTCACATTTTAATCTAGAAGGAGCATAGTTTGACCGTTCATTCATAGCATTTCTATCATTGTTTAGGACGGACAATGCACTTATACAAAAATAATTTTAAATTTTAAATAATTTTTTCACTTTTGAATCACGAAATCATACATCGACACTTGTTGATGGTCGGTGGCATTTAAATTTTGCACGTTCCACAATTTTCAGTTGGAAATATTTGCGATCGGATTTCAAAAGTATAATAAACGGTTAAAGTAAGTGTTAAACTACTTCTTTGCCAAAAAATAGTTGGTAAATTATTTAATTTAAGACGTTTAAAAACGGGAAATATTTTTTATGTTATGAAATATATTTCACACATTTTAATCTAGAAGGAGCATAGTTTCACCGTTCATTCAAAGCATTTCTATCATTGTTTAGGACGGACAATGCACACATACAAAAATAATTTTAAATTTTAAATAATTTTTTCACTTTTGAATCACGAAATCATACATCGACACTTGTTGATGGTCGGTGGCATTTCAATTTTGCACGTTTCACAATTTTCAGTTGGAATTATTTGCGATCGGACTTCAAAAGTATAGTAAATGGTTAAATTAAATATTAAATTACGTTTTTGCCAAAAAAATATCGATAAAATATTTAATTTAAGATGTCAAATAACGGAAAATATTCTTTACATTATGAAATATATTTCTCACATTTTAATCTAGAAGGAGCATAGTTTCGCCGTTCATTCATAGCATTTCTATAATTGTTTAGGACGGACAATGCTTTCATACAAAAATAATTTTAAATTTTAAATAATTTTTTCACATTTGTATCACGACATCGACACTTGTTGATGGTCGGTGGCGTTTCAATTTTGCCTGATTCACAATTTTTGTTTGAGTTATTTGCGATCGGACTTCAAAAGTATAATAGACGGTTAAAGTAAGTGTTAAACTACTTATTTTCCAAAAAATAGTCGATAAATTATTTAAATCTAGAAGGAGCATAATTTGACCGTTCATTCAAAGCATTTCCATCATTGTATAGGACGGACAATGCACTCATACAAATATAATTTTAAATTTTAAATAATTTTTTAACATTTGTATCACGACATCGACACTTGTTGATGGTCGGTGGCGTTTCAATTTTGCACGTTTCACAATTTTCAGTTGGAAATATTTGCGATCGGATTTCAAAAGTATAATAAACGGTTAAAGTAAGTGTTAAACTACTTATTTGCCAAAAAAATATCGATAAAATATTTAATTTAAGATGTCAAATAACGGAAAATATTCTTTACATTATAAAATATATGTCTCACATTTTGATCTAGAAGGAGCATAGTTTGACCGTTCATTCATAGCATTTCTATCATTGTTTAGGACGGACAATGCACTTATACAAAAATAATTTTAAATTTTAAATAATTTTTTCACTTTTGAATCACGAAATCATACATCGACACTTGTTGATGGTCGGTGGCGTTTCAATTTTGCCTGATTCATAATTTTTGTTTGAGTTATTTGCGATCGGACTTCAAAAGTATAATAGACGGTTAAAGTAAGTGTTAAACTACTTATTTTCCAAAAAATAGTCGATAAATTATTTAATTTAAGATGATAAATAACGGGAAATATTTTTTATGTTATGAAATATATTTCTCACATTTTAATCTAGAAGGAGCATAGTTTACCGTTCATTCATAGCATTTCTATAATTGTTTAGGACGGACAATGCTTTCATACAAAAATAATTTTAAATTTTAAATAATTTTTTCACGTTTGTATCACGACATCGACCCTTGTTGATGGTCGGTGGCGTTTCAATTTTGCCTGATTCACAATTTTTGTTTGAGTTATTTGCGATCGGACTTCAAAAGTATAATAGACGGTTAAAGTAAGTGTTAAACTACTTATTTGCCAAAAAAATATCGATAAAATATTTAATTTAAGACGTTTAATAACGGGAAATATTTTTTATGTTATGAAATATATTTCTCACATTTTAATCTAGAAGGAGCATAGTTTCACCGTTCATTCAAAGCATTTCTATCATTGTTTAGGACGGACAATGCACTCATACAAAAATAATTTTAAATTTTAAATAATTTTTTCACATTTGTATCACGACATCGACACTTGTTGATGGTCGGTGGCATTTCAATTTTGCACGTTTCACAATTTTCAGTTGGAATTATTTGCGATCGGACTTCAAAAGTATAGTAAATGGTTAAATTAAATATTAAATTACGTTTTTGCCAAAAAAATATCGATAAAATATTTAATTTAAGATGTCAAATAACGGAAAATATTTTTTATGTTATGAAATATATTTCTCACATTTTAATCTAGAAGGAGCATAGTTTCACCGTTCATTCAAAGCATTTCTATCATTGTTTAGGACGGACAATGCACTCATACAAAAATAATTTTAAATTTTAAATAATTTTTTCACATTTGTATCGCGACATCGACACTTGTTGATGGTCGGTGGCATTTCAATTTTGCACGTTTCACAATTTTCAGTTGGAATTATTTGCGATCGGACTTCAAAAGTATAGTAAATGGTTAAATTAAATATTAAATTACGTTTTTGCCAAAAAAATATCGATAAAATATTTAATTTAAGATGTCAAATAACGGAAAATATTCTTTACATTATGAAGTATATTTCTCACATTTTAATCTAGAAGGAGCATAGTTTCACCGTTCATTCATAGCATTTCTATAATTGTTTAGGACGGACAATGCTTTCATACAAAAATAATTTTAAATTTTAAATAATTTTTTCACATTTGTATCACGACATCGACACTTGTTGATGGTCGGTGGCGTTTCAAATTTGCCTGATTCACAATTTTTGTTTGAGTTATTTGCGATCGGACTTCAAAAGTATAGTAAATGGATAAATTAAATATTAAATTACGTTTTTGCCAAAAAAATATCGATAAAATATTTAATTTAAGATGTCAAAAAACGGATAATATTCTTTACATTATGAAATATATTTCTCACATTTTAATCTAGAAGGAGCATAGTTTCACCGTTCATTCATAGCATTTCTATAATTGTTTAGGACGGACAATGCTTTCATACAAAAATAATTTTAAATTTTAAATAATGTTTTCACATTTGTATCACGACATCGACACTTGTTGATGGTCGGTGGCATTTCAATTTTGAGCGTTTCACAATTTTCAGTTGGAAATAATGGCGATCGGATTTCAAAAGTATAATAAACGGTTAAAGTAAGTGTTAAACTACTTCTTTGCCAAAAAATAGTTGATAAATTATTTAATTTAAGACGTTTAATAACGGGAAATATTTTTTATGTTATGAAATATATTTCTCACATTTTAATCTAGAAGGAGCATAATTTGACCGTTCATTCATAGCATCTCTATCATTGTTTAGGACGGACAATGCACTCATACAAAAATAATTTAAAATTTAAATAATTTTTTCACATTTGTATCACGACATCGACACTTGTTGATGGTCGGTGGCGTTTCAATTTTGCCTGATTCACAATTTTTGTTTGAGTTATTTGCGATCGGATTTCAAAAGTAAAATAAACGGTTAAAGTAAGTGTTAAACTACTTCTTTGCCAAAAAATAGTTGATAAATTATTTAATTTAAGACGTTTAATAACGGGAAATATTTTTTATGTTATGAAATATATTTCTCACATTTGAATCTAGAAGGAGCATAATTTGACCGTTCATTCAAAGCATTTCTATCATTGTTTAGGACGGACAATGCACTCATACAAAAATAATTTTAAATTTTAGATAAATTTTTTCACTTTTGTATCACGAAATCATACATCGACACTTGTTGATGGTCGATGGCATTTCAATTTTGCTCGTTTCACAATTTTCAGTTGGATATATTTGCGATCGGATTTCAAAAGTATAATAAACGGTTAAAGTAAGTGTTAAACTACTTCTTTGCCAAAAAATAGTCGATAAATTATTTAATTTAAGACGTTTAATAACGGGAAATATTTTTTATGTTATGAAATATCTTTCTCACATTTTGATCTAGAAGGAGCATAGTTTCACCGTTCATTCAAAGCATTTCTATCATTATTTAGGACGGACAATGCACTCATACAATAATAATTTTAAATTTTAAATAATTTTTTAACATTTGTATAACGACATCGACACTTGTTGATAGTCGGTGGCATTTCAATTTTGCACGTTCCACAATTTTCAGTTGGAATTATTTGCGATCGGACTTCAAAAGTATATTTAATGGTTAAATTAAATATTAAACTATTTATTTGCCAAAAAAATATCGATAAAATATTTAATTTAAGATGTCAAATAACGGAAAATATAATATCTTTTTTTAAAGCTCGCCATGAAATAATATTCAGCAACACAGTTATACCCCTGGCGTGATACCTATATGGCTATATATATTATATATAAATTTAAATACATACAAAGAGTGTGCCATGACAAAGTCGTTATACATACATATCGATTTTTAGTATTCCACTTTTGTCGCCTAGTTAATCGACATAATTTTCAACTACAGGTAAACATCGTCTAAGCACCTTGAGTTTTTAGGGACTGGCCATTGTTTCAGTTTTTCCTGCAGAATTTGCCGTATACCACATCATTGTATTCGTTGTTCATTTTTTTTTTAATGTTGGTAAATTTTTATGAGCAATATTGATTTTAGCTTGCTGTTCATCGTACGTTATTGCGTTCTGTCGCCCACCGCATACCGAAAATCAATTCGTCTGTCGTTAACTTTTTGTACTTGTACTACCTACGTAAACGTGTTGGTAAGTTACGGTCCCTAACATTTTTTGTCTGAGACACGATTGAGTATAAAATATTCCATAATGTTATAATTTACAATTTTGAACTGTATTATACAAAATTATGTATTTAAATAATTACAATAGGTAATTCAAAATATAACATGCCAAAAAAATAACATGATTGCATTGTCAATAATATAGATCTGTCTGATAATAATAATAATAATAATAATAATATTTATGCTTATGAAAATAAGTTGATAAAGTTGGGATCGGCTCACGGCTCGCGTCTTGTATAACAATAATTGGTGTAATAATAACTGAAAATAATAAATAGCATAATTTCCGCAACGTAAATGTGACAGCATCACATAAAATATTCTACGCTCAATCTTGCTTTACCGGCACTACCACCTTTTTGCTAATTGCATTATTACGGTTGGTTCAGTTTATTGTCATGCGTTCGTCACGTATAGGTAATAGGTAAAAAGTACACCGCAATTATCCACTTTAACCAATAATCATATTTGAATATTTTATTGAAATTAATGTTGACCACCGACTTAATGTTAGTAAATACTTATTTACATTGAAATCATATTATTATTTTTAAAGTATACCCGATATACTTGAGACTTTAGAGTACTGACACATTAAGTTAATACAAGTCGGTCGCACTCTAAATAGGGGTTCCCATACTGACTATATAGTGACTATACCTGATTTGGTGCTATAAAACTGGTATGAATTCATGATTCTCTCGGTAGTCAGCATAACGGATGGCTATAATTGAAAAATTAACTTTGTTATAGGGACTTATGTAAGTCCACTTATTAATGCCACTGACATTCAACGGTTTAGTAGATTATAAATCAGTCTTACAACCATCTGAATATATGTACAATATATATTATATATACAATTATATAATTACATTTACCATATAGTATATACATAATTCAACGTACAGTTAAAATATATTAAAATATATATATTTTTACGTCAACCAGTAACATTAACATATCGTAGCAGTAGTCTATTTTGACATCTGCAGAGTATTTCGGATGTTCGATCAATTTGAATAAACAACGGTGATACTTTTGCTTAATGAAACACGTTAATATAGTTCCGACATTGTCATCACATTATGTATTTCATAAAGTTCTAAATCGGCAATTTGATCGTATAACACTAAAACACAATATTTAAAATGAAGTTATTACAGTTTTATATCGATCATGATATTTTACCTAGAAAACTTTATCGGAAAATTGGCTACATAGTATATATTATTAGTGTCGTTTTGTCGTTCGGTATTAAATTTCGAACGCGTGTCACGTCATAATCGCCGTAATCGTAACTGAAGGTAGTCTGGACGCACAGTAGCACAGTGTTGACGAGTGGATGACTGATGAGTGACATACATCGTTCGTCCCCAGTAATTATTCCGCAACGATTGTAATCTGTTTTACGGATGTTCCATATGTGTATTCGTTTTGCGTGTAATCTTTACCTCGGAACACGAACCGTTCGACAATCGTTTGTCGCTAATGTTCCTACCATTAAGAGAGGCGTGTGCGGGGTTGACGATTTCATCTCGTTTGCAGTATCCCAAAAAACGGTAGCGGGACGAGCGGGTGATTGATCAGAACGTCATCACCGTGTTTCCCGCAGGTCCACTGAACGACAAATCACTGAATTCATGAGTCGTCGTCATCGTCACCACGAACTAAGAGATACTCTTAGTTCGTGATCGTCACGTTACTACGTTAGTCATATAAGATTGTGATCCTTTGTCCCAATTTATAATATGTATTAGTGTGCCCACTGCCCAGATCCAATTTCAAAGAGTTCATATAAAAATTATCAACGCGCGTTTGAAACGCGAAAAGCCCGAGATACGTCATTTTCACAACACTCTCATTCTTTACGCCCCCCCCCCCCCAATACTCTTTTATGTACTAAACTACTAAAGTACTGAACACTGATGCGTGCCTGCATCTTTGTCGTCAAGATGGATTAGTATATAATAGTATATATGATATATTTATATATAGTTGTCGGTGACGTGCGTTATTGCCAGTCGTATACATTGTGCAGACGTCCATTAGCTGCTCAATCATGATCTTTCGTTACTCCTATTATGTCTACTGCTGCGTTTTTGTCGTCGTCAGAATTTTCTAATAAAAACCTATGGAAAAAACACTATTTCCGATTTTGTCATTTCATGTACAGCACTCAGAACAGAGAACACCGAACAGAAAATTCAATGATAGACCTGCAGATGACTGAAAATATGCTGGTCACGTCGAACTTGAATGCATTAGTCAACTGTATTCAGATGCTATATAATATTATAATGTGTGTAATTAATTTTATTTTGAACTTGTTGATGCAGGACATAATAATGATATTTTAAATTTTCAGAAAAGATTAAATGGATTGGCAATGCTGTCCGTTCATCGTCAAATATCAGTAGATGCAAAGAAAGTGTTGGACGAAAAAAATTATTATTATATCTAATACCAATTTGAAACAAAATAAAAATGAAATTTATTTTAACTAATAACTTGTAATTTGTACCATAAATATATTTTAAACCCCCCACCCCAGAGTAAAATCGTATCTACGACGCTGCCCTCCATTGTCGCCGCACTGCAGGATATTATAAAATTCCGGTACAATGTCAGACAGAACTCATTATTCATTATAGTTATGGTACAAACGCGATGAGATAAGCCTTTTGGAAAATTTATACACTTTTACAGGTAAATTATTTAAATAGGTACCAATTTTATATTGTAATTATAATTTTTATACTAAAATATATTAAATATTATAATAATACCATATTGCAATATATATTGAAAAATTTAATAATATACAATAATAATAATAGTTGTTTGGCGCATAAAAATTTAAAAGTGCTGTAATGTAATGTATAACAAAAAAAATAAACATACAAACATATTATATATTCTATTCCAAAAAAGATCGTCATTTGGCGACGACGAGTTTTCGTCCGACGGCGGTCAGGCAACATCATCGGCGTATCATTCAATCTAGCCAACTATCTGTATATCCAGCCGTGTTGTTCTGTCACGCCCGTGCTTACAACTCGGCCACCTAAGGCTGATCTTATTTGGAATAAAGTTTTTTTTTTCATAAACATGTAAGTATAAGAAACAATGACTGACAATAACTGAATAAACAGCCTGCAAAAGTGAAACTATTGACATCCGATAACCGCGTTTGCCGTGTTGCAAGCTGCAGGGTCGTTCGGCAAAACAATTAAACAGCTGTATTTAAAATATAATGTAAAGGTATAACGAGGGCCGAGGGATAGTGCTACCTATCACCGCTGTCGTCGTCCTTCATTCGGGCGCAGTGATTGTGCGCCATCGGTGACGAAATCACCTTCCCACCACGGACCGACGCTGTGGCAGAAGCATTTTCCGTCCGATACTGCGACAGCGACACGAAAGCCCGGCGGAGCCGTTCTATACGCCTCGCGGAGCGTCACGTGTAACAGATCGATGAGGTACATGCTGCAGACGGTTTTGTCCGACGACATGATGAACTACTGCAGCTACGTGGTCGTTACCGCCGTCAATCACGGAAAAAACTAACTTGTGTATACAGCCAGAATATTGCTGCTATAACCAGAATATTTGGTTGCGCTCGTGACAGCAAAACGTTCTGCAACCTTAACAATGTATTTTATGTAAACTGGTTTTGATAGTGGTAATAGAAGCTTTTGTAATTGGTAAGAAATTATATTTGATAAAAGTTGCCAAACATTGTGGAACTATTACAACAGTCGGTTTTAGATTTTAACAGATCGTTTGGTAATCCAAACACTGCAGCTTTTTAGTAAAAGATACTCTGATTAATAGTAATTTTTGCAATTGCGTTAACAATAGCATTAATATATTGATAAATTCAATATACATTTTGGTTGTTCCACCAGTAATAAATATAACCTTTACAATGTGTTGTGCTACGGAAACAATCTTCATTGTACTCAGAATACATATTATAATTTTGTACTAATTACAATTTATTGTATTATACATAGGTACTGTAGGTAGTTGATTTATTATTACCGTTTTTTAATTTGCACCGTGTTTATGATCAGGAAAATGGTAGAATAAATAAGTAAAATAAAACACAAAAAATATATTATATGCATATTTTATTTTATTTAAAGATTTTTTTATTAATCATGTAGTTTACAATATAGGTATAATATAAATAGTAACTTATTAATTAATAATTATAAATATATATAATAGGTAATTATTATTGAATAATAAATAGGTACCTACATTAATAAAAAAATTAAGTAATAAAATAATTCATACTTCATAGCTTAATTGATATAAATTATAAGCAATAACTTAAGAATTATTCCTGTTTTATATAGAAATAATTAATTTTACCTTTGATGTCGAAGCCTTAATAAATATATAAGTATATTTTGGCTGCAACAACCATAAAACAATTTACAATACTGTTTTGTTATACAACCAAGTTTTTTTTTTCCGTGAAGTTCACGCTGTTCGTACACGCAGCTGTCGTTTTTATTATTATTGTACCATACAGTCCAGTCGGAACCGCGGGTGATGGCTTTCATCACCACCGTCGTTGTCATCATCATCTTCCAAAATCGAACAGGATTGGCGGCAATAGGTCGGCGACGCGATCGCAGACCACTCGGCAGCCTGCTGCAGGTACGATTCGGGTGAACCACTTGGATCCGATTCTGAGAAGTCTAAAGACGAAATCTTAAACCCACCGTCGCAATTTAGCCGGTCATCCGGTCGCGTTTCGTGTCGCAGTTTCAGTAACATGTCATACAGTCGACTGTTTTTGCGTCGTTTCGCTTTCAGTTTGCGGATATAGCTGCAGTTCATTATTATCGCCACATTTAACTGACGAGGACATTATAGACTAGGTATAATTTATGGTAGTAATCTTCACCGAATCACCAACACTCTTGATTGGCTGTTGTGGTTGCCGATGATGCTATCGACAGTGACATCTCCGCGTACTCGTCAACAAGCTGCTAACCGCACCTGCTCTTCGTCACTCCTGCAGTCGTTCAAATCTACGGTCTCTTCTTCTGACGACGAAATGTATTTGGACTCTGCGGAATATTCTCGACAGTTGTGGTCATCTTCTTATCGTTACAGTTAAAAAAACTTAGCTTCCGAATAGTCCGGAAACACTGGTGGCGATGATGTGGTGGTGCCCACGTTTACCGGGGATGACACTGCTGCTGCAGTTTTCGATTTCGTACAGGCAGTGTTGCTGGTGTTTTTCAGTTTTTACGGTGCTTAAGGCCGGGGTTGGTAAATTGAGTCCCAAATGACCCTAACTCGGTAAATTGAGTCCCGGGGAAAAATAGGTAGTAGGTAAGTTAAGTCCCAGAAAAAATAAAGTAGTAGGTAATTTGAGTCCCAGGGAAAAACGATTTATATGCATTTAAAATTTAAAAATATGCGCTATACAATTTTAAATGCAATAAATCGTTTTTCCTTGGGACTCAAATTACCTACTGCCTTATTTTTTCCGGGACTCAACTTACCTACTACCTATTTTTCCACGGGACTCAATTTACCGCTTTCAAAATGTACCAAACTTATCTCGGACTCAATTTACCTAGCCCCTTTAAGGCGTCCCCGCGACGGACCAAATCACCAAGATTCCAAATCTCACCTCCTTCGATGTAGATAATGCCACGTCTTTCGATTGGATTTTCTGCTGCAGATGATACTTGGCCGGTCTCCTTTCTCTCTGCGTTAAGTACCATTATCTACTCAAGATTCTCAATCTGCCGGTTCCACACGCACACATCTCCGTGTTGACCAACTATTGTATAGAGACAGCTCCATCCGTCTGCATCGTCCTCGCAGACGTAAAACCTCAGAACCTGCACCCTCTTCATCTACACGTGTAGTCTCGAGTGGTGTGGAAGGTGGCGATTGTTGTAGTGCAGGTGGTGGACAACAGGAGAACGCTGAACGTTCTATTTCGTCGCCGAACGCGGCCCGCGGATACAGTAACCACGATATCTCGGAGTCGGTCGCAGATGCATCTTGAAATTCGTAGTGGTTGTCATCGTCGTTTTGGTTTGTCTTATCTTTGATCTGTATGACAAAAAAAAAAAAATGTTTAAGAATCATTATATTAAAAACAATAACAAACAATGTGTCGTCTGCGGCGTATTTTTCAATGTGATTTCGCATTCGCTGCCATCACCGCACGTTTGTCACGGAAACCGCTTTGGCCGGCGATGTGGCTGCTATAGTAGTGTCAGCAATCGTCGGTTGACGGCTATTGCAAGTCGTGGGTAGTGCACATGGCCACTTCGGTTGTCGGCAATGCCTTGGCAGACCCGTTTTTGTGGTCGGTTCCGCTACCGGTGTGGCCGCAATTAGCGTTAGTGTCGTCACTGTCGGTATCGGATATGTTGCTGCGCTTCTTCTAGTCCTGCGCGAGTTTGGCTACTGACAGCCTGTCTACGCGTCGTCGCTCAGCGTTGTAAACGCGGAACCGGAGCTGAAAGTTGCCTGTCCGCAGCTGTTCTAATTCGTCGATGAGGTGTGTCGTGCTGTTTATTGTGGTCACGGCAGTTATGTTGCTGTTGTTGTTGTACTCTTCGATAATATTGTCACCACAATCGTACGATCAACTATGGTGGCGGCCCTGGATCCGCATGACGCACGGATTCGAAGCTTTCATCAGCGATGAAGGCATGAAGCTGACGCGGACGGGGGCGGTCGTGAAACTCCAACGATAATGACGATTCGACGACATTCCATATCGCTACCATGCTTATTATCAGCTAAAAATTATTAATTCCAATTATTATACTATACGCTTTATAAAAAAAAATATATTTAAACGATATAAATTCGATGTCATAATGCAGGTACCGCAGTGCATATTGTACGATTAAATCACGCATTGCAATCGAACCGATAACGTTCGTGATTTATACCTTTATGTTTAAAATTAGACTTATGAATAGATAGTGCATATTAATAGTGTTTTTATTGTTATTTTTCATTACTTATTAATTGTAAACAATGCATAATATTTAAGTTGATTAAATATGTAAAATTATATAATATAAAATATTCTACTTTAATGCTATATAGTATATAGGTATTAAACTATTACATTACTAAGTACTAAGTGTCTATTTAGATTTATATTTACAACAGATGAATGAGCACAAATATTATCAACTTCAGCGAAGTGGTCTGTGAATCCTAACATTCATCAGTATCCAAAACCTAAGAATAAGATTAGAAACTAATTATGAATTAATGACCATGGTTAAAACATATTATATAGATACCTACAACATATAATATTTAAATAGTATTTTTAAGAGGTAAAAAAAAAACAACTTAGAAAAAATATACAGCATAGTAATACACACATCATACTGTATAATTTTTCTAAATTTTTTTTTTGTTTCTCGAAATATTTTTGCCTGCGGGCGCCAATATCCTCTTCCAATATTTTTTTTTATAATTAAACTGTTGTTTATTTTTGTGTAAACAATATTAAACTTTGATATCCTTTCAATAATTTTTACAACATGGACTGAATATTTCTTACTTGTCTGTACGTAATCTCAATATAATTAAATGCAAATAATTATTAAAAATATAAAAATCATGATGATAGAATGATATTTTAGAGGCCCTGGATATAGAAGTTTAAAATTGTGTACACAAAAATCAACAACAGTTTTATTATAAAAAAAAAATTGGAAGATGGTATTGGCGCCCGTAGGCAAAAGTATTTCGGGGAAAAAAAATTGAGAAAAATTATACAGTAATACCTATAGGAATACACACACCAGACTGCAGTAAGAAATATTCAGTCCATTTTGTAAAAATTATTGAAAGGTTATCAAAGTTTAATATTGTGTACACAAAAATAAACAACAGTTTAATTATAAAAAAAAAAAAAATTGGAAGAGGATAATGGCGCCCGCAGACAAAACGCAAAAGTGTTTCGAGAAACAAAACAAAAATTTAGAAAAATTTTACAATATAGGAATACACACAGTAGACTGCAGTACGTAGTCTCAAAATAATTAAATGCAAATAACTATTAAAAATATAAAAATCATGATAGAATTATATTTTAGAGGCCCTGCATATGGAAGTTTAAAATTGTGTACACAAAAATCAACAACAGTTTTATTATAAAATAAAAAAATTGGAAAATGGTATTGGCGCCCGCAGGCAAAAGTATTTCGGGAAAAAAAAAATTGAGAAAAATTATACTGTATAGGAATACACACAACAGACTGCAGTAAGTAATCTTAAATTAATTCAACTTAAAGAACTATCAGGAATAATTAAATCATGATGGGGTTATTAATTATAGGGTACATGGATTATAATACATGGATTTATAATAACAATAATAGATAAATAAACTAGACTTATACAATAAACTTGAGTTTAATTAATTTTAAAAAAAATTGAGAAGGGGAGGTTTAGCGCCCGCAGGCAAAAGTATTTTAAGAAACAAAAAAAAAAATTTAGAAAAAAATTATACGGTAAGCACACATCGAAGACTTTAGTATGTAATCTCATATTAATTAAAGACAATGACAAAGAACTATCAGGAATAATTAAATCATGGTGGAATTATTAATATTAAAATTAAAAATTTGTGTACACAAAAATAAACTAGTTTAATTGATAAAAAAAAAAAATGAGAAAGGGAGGTTTAACGCCCGCAGGCAAATAATTTCAAGAAACAAAAAAAAAAAATTTATAAAAAATTATACAATATGGGAAACACATTGAAGTCTGCAGTAAGTAATCACAAGGTAATGATATAAACTATAAAGATTATTTTAACGTTTTTACAACAAAATTACACACTAAAGACTGCAATCCATATTTTCGAAATGCATATACCAAAATTAATTATTGTAATTAAAGATTGTAAATAATCAAACTGGAATTTAATTAATTAAAATAGGATGGAAACGTTATAGAACGTTGCATACAAAAAATGCAAAAATTATTATAAAGAGGAAATAAGGCTTGATGCCATGGACTGCAATCAACTTGAAATTACAAACCAAATAGTATTGTGTAGATTAAAATTTATAAATATAACATAATCATAGAACTCGTTATTTATTATGATTGAAAATAGTTGGTGATGAAAATATCAGTATAACAAAAATTATGTGGCTTTAAAACCATGTTAAAAATTATGGTAATATTTATTTTAATTTAAAAAAATGTATAATTTAAAAATAATAATAATTTAATTTAAAATATTAGTTTTAAAAAAAAATTTACATTTCCTCAGCAATTTTTAAATATTTTCTTTCATTGTTATGTTTACAATGTCGTATACCTTGAATGTTAGTAGGAAAAGATCATTGCAAAGGTTATGACCAGTGATGATATTCATCTATCATCACCTGTGCTTCAACTCACCATAGTCTATATAGGTACCTAACCTAACCTTCTGATGACTTATACCTAACTATCTGCTTGTCACGCGGGGAAGGCAGTGCCGTAGCCAGGGTTAGGATTTGGAGAGGGGAAAAGTGTATACAGTACTATACACTCAATATTCCTCGGAAAGGCTGACTACGTCACTGGGTTTGATAAGCATCAATTTGAGTGGTGTTAGAACAATAAATAGTATTCGGGTATCGTGTGACAAACGGATGATTAACAAAGACACTTTGAATAAAAAGATCCTGAGTTGTTTTCCGATTAAATTGTTTGCTTATTAAGATTATCTCATGATTGTTGACCTCTTAGGAGTACCTACTTCTTAGACAATACTAGTTGGCCAAACCCTATGGCTTGGTACGCCTTTTTTTTCATATTAAGATATTGGGCCTCCTAAAATTTTTAGACGTCCTCATTAAATCAAAACAACTTTTAAATATAAGTATGTAAATGGATTATTATATTCAAATTCTGTCCCCTTCCAACACTAAAATTATTGTTATTATTCTTTTTCGGCTCCAAAAATGTCATGTGCCATCACGATAATGCCATTGTATTTTTATATTGTAACCAGTAACAACCAGAAGTTGAATTATGACGATTTTGAATATTTTCAAGTGAAATAATCTGAGATAAATTTTATACACAATTTTTTCTACCATAAAATGTATTATTTATTATTAAGCATAACATTTTTCTGTGTGATAGGTAATCTTTATGTCACAATGTCTGTATTTTTTATGGCATATTAATGCAATTAATGATAAAGATTAAGTGGCAGTAGGCAGAGAAATTCAATCATCTAAAATATCTCAAATTACATATTTATTGTTGATTATTATTTTTGAAAAGTTTTACTATGAACTAAAATATTTTATAGACTTAAACAAAGTACAATTATTGGATTCGTGTTTTTATTATTATTAGATATTTCACTTTTGTTTAACATTTACATTGGCAACTATGGCCAATAGTATTTTGTAGGTAGTTTCGGGTTGTTTAGAAACACGTGTGTATGCGCCATGCGGGGAAAGGATTCGTCACTAAGAACCCAGGTGATCGCCCATCCAGGAGCTAGTGACGCCAGGCGATGCTTGACAACGTTAAATACTACGGCCAACCACCGCGCCACACCAATCCCAAATTACACTTTTTGGATAACCATCTACTATATTTGAATTAGAAAGGTTATTGGTGGTATTCTCACATCAGAATACGACTATTCTGTGCATATAGGTACCAGACCAGAGGCAACACTTTCAAAGCATCAACTACATAAACGGGTTTTACTGTTTGGTTTGAAACACATGTAAATAGGACGAGGATTCGTCACTAAGAACCCAGGTGATCGCCCATCCGGGAGCTAGCGACGCCGGTCGATGCGTTGATCTCTGAACAAATAATAAGAGACTTCGGCCGACCTAACCACACCAGTGCCCAAATTTACTTAATTAACATATAGAAACCATAATATAATCTATTATATTATGAGATAATTAGTACTTTTATTAGGTCTATTTTTCATCAAGTTCAATTATTTCTTGTTGTTTATTTAGATAATAATTACAATACGTATGTCACTTAAAATATTAAATAGATAATAAATTAATAAATACCTACGTCATAACTATAATTTTTCTTAAATTTTTATAAAATCTTAAATTCAAAAAGTCAATTATACTAGTCAAAAAAGTAAACGAATAAAACTAGTATAGTTTTAAATAGTCGACTAAAATTATACGTTTAAAAGTGATTGTTAGTCTCACAAAAATCACCTATCACCAGATCTTATTTGTTTTCAGTATTTGAGATTTGGATTGATTAAAAAAAAACTAGTAATGGATTTTGCTTTCAATTTTGTAACTTAATTCTTATAATTCTTAACCACATTCAAAAGTTGTTTTTCTTTAATCTGAACAAATTGTCAGTGAATTTCTGTTTTTTTTTTTCTGACCCATGCATCACATAGAAAATGTTACGTTCACTATATTATAATTATAATAATTTCTAAAATTATAGTGAAATCTCCTTTAAAATTTAAAGGCACCTATGATTATTATCTAGAGCATTTCTTAGGCTAAATTTTGAAGCGAGTTATGAATACCTATTTTAAAATACTCATAACTCGCGTACTAATTAAAGTTCCTATAATGAAAAGCTTATGATATGCTCTAGATAATAATCTAACCATTCATTTCACTCTAATATTAGGAGTTACTAAGATTATTATTATAGGGAATGAAATATTTGCTATATTGCACGTGAGTCAGAGAGAAAAAGTTGCGCTGACATCCTCTTAACCGGTCTAACTAACCTTCTCTTTTTATTCTATCCAATAAGTCAAAGGTAACCTTACCTAACCTGGTAGTTTCAGCTAAAGGGTCGATTGACCTTTGCAATTTAAGATCCTTTCCTACATATCCGGCATCGTTGACATAACTATCCTACCTATTTATTCCCCCCTTCAACTACCTAACTATTCCCGCTTCACCTACCAAACCAAACCTAACCCTCTCACTCTCTATTCATCACCACTCTCTATCACTCACCATATCCATTCTAATTCACTCTCTCACAGTCTCTCTCTCCCACCATATCCCTCTCACACCCTTTCCCTCAATCTACAGGTCTCTCTCAATCCCACTCTCTTACCCTCTGTTTTCTGTCTTTCCCCCTCACACTCCCTATCCCTCTATGCCCACCTCTGACTTACAATCACTATAGTACCCACAGGTCATCGTACCTGTTTATTGGTGAAAATATTTAAATATCATTGAGGAGATAATTAAAAAAAAAAAAATATTAAAATATTTTACTTGTCAAATTTCCTAATTTTTATCATGATTTAATTGATAACCGGAATAATGTTATACTAGTGGTTACAAAACAATCGATTTAAAGATTGCGGTCAATGTATTCTTTGATCAATTAACAATATAAAAATTAGCCTACCGAAAAATAGAAAATTACATACCTCATATCTGAATCAATATCTACTATAAAACTTCATCTTCGAAACACTTTTGACACATTTATCACAGTCTACAAAGCTAAATATGATATTCAGTTAGAAAATTTTCGCTGACGAATACCAACCCTGAAATTTCAACAAAAAGTCCAACTATATTTTATAACCTATGCATGTTTAGCTATTATATACAATATATACGGGTGTAGACGGAACAGCTTACCCCCCATTTATGCATTTTCAAAAATTATACATTTTGCATATCTAAATATATAGGTACCTACATGTGTGTTTATAATACAACTTTTATAACAAAGAGGTTCGTTTTGTTCATTGAAGTAATGAAATGTGATATAATAATAACCAAAATAATTTATAACTTTAAATATTAGAATCACACGCATATTTTTTATAACTATCAAAATGTGTATCAAATAAACATGTAAATTTAAGTAAATGTAATTTCTGATTTTCAGAGTTAACATAAAGGTATAATATACCTACTAGTTATTTTAGTAATTATTTAGTATTTTGAATATTTTTATTCTTTAAAGGCTTATAATTATTATAATACAAGGAAAATTTTAAAAATATTGAATTTAAAATTAAATCAAAATATGAATGCTCAATGATGATAATCATTAATTATTTTTCAATAAGAAAATCACTATTGTAAAAGTGTACAGACATGTATCTGCATTTATTTTATAAATTTAAGCCATAAAAGAGTAGGTATGAAAACAAATTTACCTTTATTATCGATTCTTTCAGGTTTCGGCGGAGTTCGTAACGTGTAGGTATGCACTCCGACGCTAACGTGGAAACGCTTTAGATATACTATATTGAATAAGTCTGAAACTAATGTGATTTATGAAAAAAAAAAATTTACGGAATGCGTAGTATGTTTTTCGTTCATGTCTGTTTTGCTAGCTAATTGAAATGTTAGAATCTTTAATCGACTATGTCTTTCGCAACGATTTTGGCAATTGCCATAGATTATAATATTAGCTAGGTACGAGTATAGTCAATTAGATAAATCCACAGATATATATATTATTTTAATTTTTAATATAACTTTTATATCAACGATGTCCGTAAATACAATTTGTTCATTGATGTAATGAAATGTGATAATATTATATAGAAATAATTTATAATTTTAAGATTTTTAAATTTAAATTAGGTACGTTTAATAATATACTTATAAAAGTAGGTACCTATACCTAGGTATTATTTTAATCAGTTTTTTTAAATTTATTTAATTGATTATTTATTAAGGTGTTTAAATCTTAGAAGCATACCTACCTATATGCATATACGCCAGCTAGTTTGTAAAATTCCATGTCAAACATTTTCTCCGAATACGAAATTAACAATTACCTACATTTAATACAATAAATTAATTGTATTGGGTAGATAAATTATATATTATCTTATTTTAAGCTATTCATGAATATTTTAAATTTCATTAATTTATTTCCGATAGATATTAATCCTGCAGGTACTTAACTTTGTAAATGTAATTCAATAAGCAGACTTATAATAATATTTGTCTATTGTCAGTTTCAATGCATAATGCATGTTCACGCTAAAGGTGACTATCGTGTTTGATCGATTGATGCGATATGGTTGTCCAGGTAGTTTGTGCTCGTTCAATCCACCATCCTCCATCGCCAATTCGATAATTATTTTTATTTTAAAAATATTTAATTTAAATGTTAATGTTTAATAATGATCATTGATTATTTATCAATGCAAAACAGTGTCATTCCCAGGTTTTAGCGAGATCCTGAGCATCATTAGAATTCCAGGCCCTGGATTATATTCTAAAATGTTTGGAAATATTTTATTTACACGATATCTTATATTATTTTATATACACGAGGCCCTGGGCGTATGCCCCGTTTTCCCTGCCCTCGTGAGAGCACTGATGCGAAAATCACTATTGTAAAAGTGGTATACAGATATATTCCACTAATTTATTTATTGGCAGGCTTTAACTATTTTTGATGCGTCAGTCATCGGTAATAAGTTATAAGTAAATAAAAATAAAAAATAAATGGTTGTCGTATATCAAACTGAACCGTACAAAATAGTCCACAACCTTATAAGTACCTAGGTAGTAAAATCTTCAATATTTCATGAGTAGGTATGCGAATTTTTACCTACCTATTTTGAGCATTTTTTTTTTTTTTTTTTTTGTGGTAGGAAGTAATCTGAAAACTTTCTGTTTAAAATAAAATATACGCGTAAAAGATAAATAATAATAATTTAATTTTACTTGGCATAATTTATGCCGCATAAGGGTGTACTGTTTATAGTACTATTTACAAAAATGATTATCTACGAGTGGGCTGCGGTGTAGGTACATATGAATAAAAAATAACTCGATAACCATCGAGCTGCTGTAAAGGTAGTTGCTTCGTGTATTTTATGCATTACGCGCTTTGGTATTTTAAATACTTGTTAGTATTTATATGAATATATTAGACCATTCAAAAAAAAGAATATAAAAAAAAAACCTACAAAAATATTGATATTCTTCTCTTGAAACTTCTGTTTAAGCGGTTACGAATGCTAAACGATAATTAGGTATCTTTGACGCTCTGAACTGGATGTACCTAGCTATAGGTATCTAATACCGATTTTCATGAAATTATTCATTTACCCGAACAGAATATATTAAATAGGCTACTGTCATAGAATTATACTTTTATAGGTATATTATTATGTAAGTAATTATAAATACATCCAAGGTCTTAGAGATTTTAGACTTTTACCCCAATCCACACTGATGACATAGCTATACCCAGAGACATTGATTAAATATATGTATATTTAATCAATGCCAGAGGTGTTCCCATTAATTTTTTTGAGAGTGTACTATATCATCAAATATAAATATTTAATATAATATAAATATTTTTCTCATGGTTTTATAGGAGTAAAGAGCATGTCAATAATATCAAAAAAATGTTAAACCAAATATTTTATACATCATCGTCTTTATATTATAATTATATTTCGTCAATCTTTATAAATATTGTATATAATAATGGTATAATATCGATTATGATAGAGATCATACGCAGTATACCCATAATATTGAAAAAAAATCTTGAGAGTATACGACATACATGTACTATATCCTATGGGAATACTCCTGGTTATACCATGGTACCTACCTACTATTTCGTCGCATTCTCAGAAATCTAAAACTTTAACTATTACAAGTTCTACTTGTCACTTGACATGCTTATAGGGGTCTCATTCTTACAACTGCCAACTGAAATAAATTATTGGTGACAGTATACCTACTATGACAAAGTAAAAAAAAACTTACGTATTTTGTGGTAATACAAAAAGAATTAATCATGGGGACTTGAAACTTCTTTCCTCTACATCTGCATAGGTATAATAATTTATAACATTTTACAAAGCATATAGTCATATGAATATTGTTTTTTTATAAATAATTAATTTGTTCTTATTTTCTATAACTATGTGACTTAAATATAAGTTGGGAAATGTTTGCTCCTACACTTCTACGCCAAGTAGGTATTTTATAAACTATTTATATAATAAAATATTGAGCCTTGTCGCACTGCACATACTATTTACTAATAACTAATAAGAGATAGTAAAAAATATTTGATAATAAGCAGGTTTTAATGAAACTGTTCTTGTGATTTCGAGGAGGGCTGTGGCCTCCTTTTGATGCCATCCCTGACGTTATCTTTATGTTAGTATCAAGATATTTCATGAGGATAGGGATGATATATGAGAATATATATTACATTTATATGACAAATACTATTTTTGTGTGTTGACAACACTGCCAGAACTGCTTAATCATTATGTCGTCAGCAATGCCATTTTTTAATTAATACATAATACAATAATTACAATTGCATTACAATTTATTAAACTTGGTTTTCGTACACTCCAAGGACTAATTTCCAATGTGATCGCTATGTACTACAGTACTTTAACGACTAGTCTAGCTGTAATATTGGCTTATTTTATTTTTTTGTTAAATGAAATTATTAGAATCATTAATTATCAGGAAAGTTGAAATAGAGGTTGAAGGTACTTCAGCACCACCACTAGTTGTGCGTGTAGGCTGTAAGTCATCACAGCACTAAACATATTATAATAATAATTTACTGATAATAATTAACAAACATTATAAATTATATTTTTATAACTAAACGATTTCAATAATAAAAATAATAATAATAACAGCAGAACTATTTATGCATGAAAAATATTTATAAAAACAAGCTTTTACCGTACTTAAATATAATGATACTGTTAAAAATCGTCCATTGCAACCAATTGTTTATACCATTCTTTTAACTGATGAACTTCTGCTAAATTTGGATTAATGCACAGAACACTGAATTTGACCATAGAAAAAAACTTAATCCCATTGAATTGTTTGAGTACAGCTTGCTTAACCATTACTATTGGTGGGTCATCAAATTTCTCGTCAAATTTATGAACTTGTTCACCCCACACTTTTAAAGTTATCTTAATCAAATAAAAATACAAAAATTAAACATATATCTTATGTTAAGAAACATTAAAAATAAAACCTCTATATATTAACTATGACATGTACTATATTTAAAAATATATGTTATTTCTTGATTTTCTATTCAGAATACACAAATAAATAATGACCATTGTAAAGCCAACAAGCCTATTAATAATTCATGTCTATGATGACTTAACTAATTTAAAATTATAGTTACACCATAGTCCAGAACTTTTTAAATTACAGTTTGATTTTTTTAAAATTATATTATGTTTTATAAAAAGTTGATAACATTTATTTTTGATGAATAAATTAAATAAGCTGCATGCAAATCATTTAAAATTTGAAAAAAAAAATACTGTACAAACTTACAGTTGCCATAGATATATCAATTAATACAATTTCTCGTTTCGCAATTTCCGTTCGCGACGTTGAATTACTACACACTTCTACATCACCTACTTCTATGCACACACCAATTAAATCTAAAACATAAACATTACATAACAGTCCTAGATTCAAGTAATTCAGCATATACAATAATTGTATTTACCACAAAATGTATTTGGATTTTTTTCCAATAATTTATTAAAATGTAATGTTTTAATGTATTGCATTTTTGGCTGGATTTCATCAATACTTTCAATTATAACTGAATGAGATTGGAGTTTCAGTTCAACGCCGAATTGGTTGTGTTTCAGTATGGTGTCTGCTATGTAATATGTTTTGTTTTCCTTAAAATATTGATAAGATTTTAATAAACTATATGAAGTAACTAGAAAGTATTAGAAATGTAGAAAAGGTACCTCAAATATTTTATTTAAGCTATTTGAAAGTGAATTGAATGCACTGACACAAACTAAACCCGTAGAATCCATCATATTGACATTTAAAACACTACAACTACTGTATGTATTGATTGGACTTTTTTTTATAACAGTTAGTTTTAGAACAAACGGACAGTTCCTGTAATTTTTTTTAAAAATTTATCTGTTATGAACTATGAAAATATTATACAATAAATGTTTATTACCCATTGGATAGTGTGATCAAATCTTTAACATTCATAAGATTACTTTCCAAATGTTCAACAGAATAAAACACCCTACTCGGACATTTATTCAAATTTAAATTTATTAGCGGCATTTCTTTTTTTTCAATATTTACTAAAGGCTGTGGATTTCCATAAACATTCCTGTGAATCAATACAGTTACTTTTTGAATAAGTATAATCCACCTATAAACAAATTGTATACAAATTAAATTTAAATGCCTTGCTAAATTCTATAGGTACCCACTTAACTATATAATACAATACAGTTCAGTGTAAGTACCTAATAATGAACTATTTATTCTGTCAACCTCGGACTATGATCAGTAGAATTTTCTCCATTTATAAATTTGTACTCATCAATCCTCAAAATAGTTCCATACTTCACTTGTTTTTTTACAATCAAATCGTTCAACTGACTGCACAGGAAAAAATAAGAGTTCATATGAATGCCATCTGACAAGACTAAACGATAATTTGTTTTATCGAGTTTCACCTGTACAGCCTCAAAACCCTGAGGTAAGAACAAAAGTGTTATTAAATACAGCATACTGGTCTTAACTTCTAACCTGAATAATTTAGTTTTTTTCTTTTAAGTAACATACCATTAATTGGATGATTGGCTGTTGTACTAATATACCATTGCATAATTTCTACAACACGCAACAGGAAAGGATTTTATTAAAAAAATGAGATTTAAAATAATATTAATTGTTAAATAGTACTAAAAATTAAAAATTAACACATACCTCAATGGAGCCTTTTGACAATTCTAAAGCCATTAGAAGTATTTGAAAATTATACACAATTATACACTGTAAACAATCAAACAGGAGATCAATAAAAAAAATCGTGTAACTAATCAAATTGGATGCATAATAATATAGTGTATCAGAAAAAAATACCAGAATATAAATTGATAGAATTTTTAAATACAAAATATAAAAATGCAGAATGTAAATTGATAAGAATGTATATCAGTACTCAGTAGAACGTAAAAATACAGCAAATAATATTGAGGAAATCCCACTGGGTGTATAAGAATTTATTATTTTATTATCCCCAGAATGGAATATAATAGAACATAATTTTACAGAACGGTATGATCCATAAAAAATATTTGCATAAAATATTTTAATACTTTACTTGAAAATTATATATTATAAAATAGAAAGAAATTAAAACGTAAAACACCAGAAAGATGTGGGAAGATCGCGGTTGTACACGCTTGTACCACAGAATAGATGAAATTTAACCTATTCTATGGTTGTATCAGCTAGCGTAGTACATATTGGATCCATCACGACGTAGAGAAGAGAATGGGTTACAACGACGTTGTTTATAGTTTCTACCGTTTCCAGTCCTGTATATCTTAGTCCGTGTTCTAGACACGGGAATATTTGTCGAATGGCCTATCCCAATCACACAGATGTCAGATATATACATATATATAATATATAATATAAAATGTTTTATATATCTGTAGCCTATCGTCAATATAATAATATATTATAAAAATTGATAAGATATATTGATATTTGATAGTAGATATTGGAGATCGTGCGATACTGCGATTATCAATAATATCAATGCACCTAGTGCAAAAAACTGACATAATGCATTGAGGTGAAATATAAAAAGTCCACTCAGTGCACATTAATCTTGCCGATAGAACCAATAGAACATAACAATTTACACTAGTGTAATCAGTGCAGTGTGGTGGAAAACGCTATTTGATATGTAAATATGTAATTGATAGTTAAATAAGATACTAAACATAAATTTAAAATATATACTACTTTTCTTTTATAACATTTTCTTATGTACTTCCCGGCAATATTATATGTTTGCAAAATTTAAAATTTAATATTTTAACATACCTTGTTCGAAGTTGTTAGGTAGGTACCTACACTTTATTTTATGCATTTTATATTTTTGTGTATTTATATATAAAGCCACAGGTAATGTTTGATTAGGGCCTTAGCACAGGTGCTTATTTTTAAAACTGTATTTTTATAAGTTATGTTGTATTATTAATAATCTTACTTGTCTTAGATATAGAATATTTTTGTAAATAATCTTATACATTTTCCATTGTTAAATTGCTGCAAAAAAAATTTTAAAAAATACTGTAAATATAAATAGGTTAGATGACTTTGTCAGGAAAATTTTAAATAATAATAGAAAAAAAAAGATAAAACAAAACTTAATGTTTAGTGTAATTCACATATTAATTTGATTACCTATTTTATATTACAGATAATTTCATCAAAAAATGTTTCTTTGGGATTGGGTTACCGGCGTGCTGGGATATTTAGGTGAGTAATATTTCATTACCTACTATTCATTAGTTGTTATGTGATTATTTGTTAGGTAATACAAATATATGAATGTTTTAAATTGACTCAAATGTAGGTATATAATTTATATCTGTGTTTACTTATTTAATTTCAATAGTTCATTATTTATTGTAATACATATTGATAATATATTGGTATTAAATCAATTCTGTAATTTTTCTATTATTATTAAATAATATGAGTACAAAATAAATCAGCTAAGTTATGTGTACTTTAGTATTATGATTCTATAGGATTGTGGAAAAAATCAGGAAAATTACTATTCCTTGGTTTAGATAATGCTGGAAAAACTACTCTATTACATATGTTGAAAGATGATCGTTTAGCACAACACACTCCAACATTACATCCAAGTATGAAACTGTTGTTTAAGTATATATGTTTTATATTTTTGTGACTTGGAAATTTAATTTTTGATTATTTATTCTATAGCATCTGAAGAATTATCTGTTGGAAAAATAAAATTCACAACATTTGATTTGGGAGGCCATTCTCAAGCAAGAAAAGTGTGGAAAGATTATTTCCCTGCTGTAGATGCAATTGTATTTTTGGTAGACGCTTGTGACAAATCTAGAATTATGGAGAGTAAAAATGAATTAGATTCATTATTGCTTGATGAATCCTTATCTAACTGCCCCGTACTTGTTCTTGGTAACAAAATTGATAGACAAGGTGCATTGAATGAAACAGAATTAAGAAATTATTTTGCATTGAACCAAACAACTGGAAAAGTATGTAAACCATGATATTTTATATGGACTGTAAACCTATTGACATATTCATGACCCTGAGGTAAATTAGAGAGATTTACGATAGACAACTAACATTATAATATTTTAAAGTACTGATACTAACAGTATCTGATGTCCAAAATTTGAACCAACTATTATAACCAAATACCAATTACCTCAAAAATCGCATAAAAAAAACCAATCTATAAATCCTATGTGCAAAATATCTTGTGATAACGTTCTAAACAAACTCTGTCACATCCCACATGTATTAATCTTGCTGTGAGGCGTAAAGGTGTGAATGTGTCAATATTTTTGTAACCTTTTATTATTATATTTATGAGTTTTTTTTTTAATTAAAAATACACAATGACATGAAAAGTTACAATTTATGTATCTCTTTAAAACTAAATACTTCAATGTTTTTTGAGTACATTATTTTATGCATTTGAAAATTATCTTGCCTAAGTAGTAAGATAATATAGTGAAAGATGTTTCTGTCAGTATCTAAATTTTAATTTATTTAAGGTGGTTTATTTATTATGAAATAATTATTTGTGATTACTATTTATTATTTAAACTATTTAATATCAAAATTTTTTCATTCCATGATATTTAATTTTTAGGCTAGAGTACCCAGATCAGATCTTCCAGGCCGTCCATTAGAAGTATTCATGTGTTCTGTATTGAAACGTCAAGGTTACGGAGAAGGGTTCAGATGGCTAGCACAATATATTGATTAATGTTTATAATATATATATATATATATATATAAATATATTTAAAAAAAATTTATATTTTAATTTTTAAATTCATTCTTTTTTTTACTGTTCTCTCTACCAGTAAGGTATACAATTTAATGTAACATGGCTAAACTTTCAATTGAATAATTTTGTATAAACACATTTCAGTTTTTATGTTGATTATAAATTTTACTGAAGTAACACTTTTTTTTGTCTTGTACTGCATTATTTTTTTATTTAGGTGTGCAGAAATGAAAACATAAAAGTTATTGTATTTAATTGCTTTTTCGTTATTTATTTTATTAAATAAACAAAAATATTTCTTTTGTGACGAAAACATTTTACCTGATCCAGTAAGTTGCATAACACTGATATATAACTTTGAGCCATATGTAAGCTTTCCATATTATTTTGATAATTTGTGTTTATCTTCTGTATGGACATCGGTATAGCTTTACGGAGTCTATCAAATGCTTCATTCAAGCCATTCATGTGTCTACATTCCCTCACATTAGCCGCTAAACGTCTCTTTCTTGCTACTGTAGGAGATACGGACTCTTTGATGCTAGGTTTTGTTGGTATATTAACATTTGATGATTGTCTATTATACAATCAGGTACAATGAATATATGTAGACAAAGCTATAATATATAAGTTATATAGGAATAGACAATGGTTATAAATTATTATATACCTAATTAATTTTAATAAAATCCACCACATCAAACCTAATAAAAAAATAGCCTTGTTGGGTTGTTCAAAATCTAATGCTAACATTTTTAATTTTACTAAAAATTTTCTTGTTATAAGAAATTGTGATTAATTCATAAATATCAATAATATATGGTTTTCAATCTCAATGAATGTATTGAAATTAGTGAAGTGTATGACATTTTTTATACTGTATTAGGTATTATAATGTAGGATATGCAATTGCGAGCAACAAACAGTTTGCAATAGAAGAATAATCGTAGACTTAGCATGTGATTCTGATTTCTAAAGTATTATGTAATTTATTGTTAAGAATAAATTTTATTTTTTGGAAAAGTAACTGATTCAATCAGCAATTTTAAGAATGTTAAATTAGAACCTTTATAGTGAATTACCAATTTCAAAAATGCAATGTAAGTACTTAGGTATCTACTCGGTCTTGTTACTTTGTTGTGATTTAAAAGTGTTAATCATAGATGCTTGAAACATTATACTATTTAACTATTGCCTAAATAATCATTGGATATTTACAATTAAGTTTTTAAAACAATATTATTTATTTTGGACATTTGGAATATTTTAACTTTTTTTTCAATAAATATTAATAGAAAAAAATGGCCAGCTTTAAAAAATAGTTGAAAATGTGAGATACGATTCATCATAAATTGCAATTTAAAAAGAAAAAAATCATAATTTTTCATTTAAGTACCCTTGAAATTAAAATATTGATGAATACGAAAAATAACAATTTTTCAATAAACGACTTATTATAACTACCTATTATTTTCTTGAAACAATGAAAATTTCAAAATTTCAATTAATTTTAAGATATTTTCGTTTATGTACCTACCATGAACCTAAATATCTATTCATATTCCACGCTATCCACCAATCCAGCACGGTACATATACCTATGATATATGTCGACATTGATATATCGATATTTTTCAATATAGATGTTAATAAATTATATTTTTTTCTATGATCAAATACGTAGATATGTGGAAGGTTTCCCTTTCCCCATGAAACTTTGTTTCCTTAAACGGCCAAAGTATACGGAACCCTGGTCGGCAGACTGTGCTTTATGCATCTCCCGCCACCTTTCATGCAAGCAAATAAACAGTGTTCAAACCAAAACAGCCCTTGTATAGTTGTAATTTGTAAGGGCTTTTTGACGAAAGAGCACCACCCAAATTATGAAATTAAATGTCGAAGGCTTTAGTAAATCTAAGGCGGAAGTTCAAGAAAGAATCGCGATAGAACAAAAAATAGATGTACTAGTTGTTCAGGAAACTCACACAGCCAATCAAAACAACTAGCAAAAAGAGGGCATATTGCTGGTGCTACTTTTCACAGCAAATATTGTACTACTACCTACATAAAAAGTGACCTAAAATGGAATCACATCAGTACCTCTGAAGAAAACAGCATCTATACACTATCGAAACTCAAGTTAGAAATCTATACGTAGCCAATATCTATAAAACCCAAACGTCAAATGGGCAATGGCCTACCCCTTCACTCCACTCACCTAATCACTACTATTTACATAGGTGACTTTAATAGTCATAACATTATATGGGGATACAATGAAAATAACATTCAAGGAGAAAAACTTTCTGATTGGAGTGAAGCCTAGGGTTAAGAATTAGTTTTCGACCCTAAACAAAAAGGAACGTTTCGATCAGCCGGAACAGGGAGTATAATCCGGATTTGTGCTTTATTATATCTACTGACCAAAATGGCGCTACTCTACCAACTTCAAGAAAAGTTTTAATGGACTTCCCAAACACCCAACCTAGAACGGTAATTATATAAGTCGGATATAAATTCCCGACCAGGGATTAGTTCCTTACTCAAAGCAAAGTGGAATTTCCATAAAGCTAACTTGCTCTTGTTTATTAAAATTTTAGATGACAGCGTACGGTGGATCCATCCACGTTTTACAAAACTCATCATCAACGCCGCAAAAAAGTGCATTCCTCGTGGCTACAGAAAAAATTACGTTCCCGAATGGAACGATAAATATTAAACACTATACACCTCTTTCAAGTGTTTAGAGAGTTCCGATTATGCAGAGAAGACTCTAGAAGCACTTAATAATCAACGCCGTGCAAGGTGGATACAATAAGTAGAAAAAACAGCACTCGAGCCGTAAAGCTTAATCACTCCTTCGTAGACTGGGATTTAACGGAGAGCCAAAACGATACTATCCACCGATCAATCCAAATCACATACTTGGATTGTCTAGAGACAAAATCCAAGATCGTCGTCGCATAAACAATTTTCAAAAGAAACAAAATCCAAACTCGCTAAACGCAAAAGAGAATCGGACAAAAGATCGGCTATAACTGCCTCCTTCAAATTATAAGAAATAAATTCTGCGACAACAAAAATAAAAAATGGGAAATCAACCGGTAAAGACAAGATATTTCCTGAACTTTTACATTGCGGAGTACGTATTAGATCATGGATTGTAGCTTTCTTTAACAATATACTTTAGAATGGGAAAATTCCAGTAATATTCAAAAATACAAAAATAATAGCGGTATGAAAACCAAAGAAACCTAATATATCCCCCAAAGCTATTGACGGATTGCACTAATAAACGTAAGCTACAAACTTCTTGAAAGATTGATTTATAATCGCATTATCCCAATTATCGATCAGTGGTCCCCAAGGAACAAGCTGGATTTAGACCCCACCAAAGCTGCACAGGCCAAGTAGCAGCCTTAACTACATTTATAGAAAATGGATACCAAAAGAATCTGAAAACTACAGCTGCACTAGTCGACCTTACAGCTGCATACGACACAGTCTGGAGAACGGGCCTCCTTATGAAACTTCTGGAATTATTCCCTAATTTCACATTATCACATTACACAAATTATTGAATGAAATAGTCAACAATCGTAAATTTACAGTTCATCTAGGAGAGACACATAGGACTTAAAGACGGCTGAATGCCCGGCTTCCTCGTGAGTCCATTCTAGCTCCAATCTCGTTTAATCTCTATATTAGTGACTTACCAATCACAACTTCACAGAAATTTATTTACGCTGATAATATTACACTGGTAGTGCAAAACCAAAATCTATAAAGATAGATCTTGGTACAAAACAATAAATTCATAGTCACCGAAAAAATAGTATATTAATATCAGAAGACTAGGTATAATCTCAGAGTAGGTATTACTCTCAAAAATAATAAGACCTCTACATATCTAGGAGTGACACTAGATAGGCAGCTTACTTACAAAATACATACAGAAAATACTGCATCAAAGCTTAAAACCAGAAATAACATTATAAAAAACAAGAAAACTAGCTGGATCATCCTGGGATGTATCTACTTCCACACTAAAAAATAAGAACATCTGCTCTGGACTATTTTTCTTTTATTAGTGGAATTGGAATAAATTTCTGAAGAAGTAGTTTTATTAACAACATCTCTTTCAATATTTAAACAACTTTACGTAAAACAAAATAAACTTTTTCATATAAAACTTAACCCCCAAGCACCCCCCTAGTTGCGCCTATGCCAATACTCGGAGTTTTATAGTATGAGAATTTATTATTTTATCATCCCCAGAATGGAATATAATAGAACATAATTTTACAGAACGGTATGATCCATAAAAAATATTTACATTAAATATTTTAATATTTTACTTGAAAATCGTGTATTATAAAATAGAAAGAAAACGTAAAACACCAGAAAGATCTGGGAAGATCGCGGTTGTACCACAGAGAGAGAATAGATGAAATTTAATCTATTATATGGTAAGACACTAATTGTCATAAAACGGATAAATTGAATTGTGTCCACGAAGTTTTGTAATTTGTGTCAAGTGCTTATCACTATAGTATCATTGAATCATTATAATGTATGTTATTGATATGGTAGCAACTCACATATCAATCAGGAACAAAAATAACTTTTTATTAAACAGATATTTATCTGTCTTAACGTCTTATTTTATTTTAATATTTTTATAACAATAAAAAGTTTTAACACTGAACTAAATTCTAGAAAAATAGAAAGCGATCAGTAGCAGTGGTTTGAAGTAAGTGTGTCCAGTGTGACGATACAAGTAAATCAAATCATATGAATACATTTATAATGAATGATGTGTAGGTATATTATTTAATTAATAATCAATGGCAGCATGGTGCTACTCATTAATTGACGGACTCTAAAACATGACTATCGTTCTTTAACATAATGTTTGGGAACGTAGTGAAGCTCGATTGGCAGAGTACTGCTGAGGGAGAAACTATAATGCAACATTTTTACAATCCACAGACAAACGGTAGAAAATTTTTTGGTAAGTGACCAACGACTTTAATCCCAATAACATCTTATTATATTCCAGAAGTGGTCAACTAGTTCTCCAACTGCTCTCGTCTTAGTTGTATGTGGCTCACGTCTTATTAAAAAAAACCAATATTTATTTATTAAGATAAAAAATTATAAAATTATAAAATTTATAAAATGTATTTATAAACATTTTGGCTTTTGATATCATTATATTTATCCATGTGGTTTGTGGACGTATTCATGTTGGCCACCTCTGTTATATACCTTTTCAAGTATAATCTATTCAGTTGATTATTCGGTGATTCATTAATTAAATATCATAATAACTTAAAACTTGAAAAAATCTTTTGAATTTATTAGGACTGTTGGAACGACCTATACTGCCAAACATAGAAGAAGTGTCATACAAATTGTTTTTTGTTGGGAAAAGTGGAGCAGGAAAATCATCCACTATTGCTCGATTAGCAGGGATATTAAATGTTGACGTAGACTATGTAGAAACTCGTGGAATACGTAAAAGTAACATTTATTGGCCTGTCAAAGTGTGGGATAGAATTATTCTATTTCGACTGCAATGTTGGGACGCGGGTGACAGAGACATTAAGAAATTTGGACACATATTGCCGGTAAATAGTTATTTCTAGCTTTTTTTGCTCTTGATTATTCAATAATATTGATTTTTATTTTGAATACTTTGGTAATTGATAAGGTATGTAAAGAAGAGGCAGATGCCATTGTGTTTGTATTTTCCTTTACTGACCCTAGTGGATTAAGTACTATCTCAACAAATCTTCCTATATACATGAACGATAAAAGTAAACCGGCTCCTATTGTTATTGGCACAAAGTTAGAATTTTGTTATTTTAATAATAATAAATATATTATTATATTCTAATGGTTTGAATTTGTTTATTTCAGGTATTGTGCTGGTGATTTTACTGCTAAAATTACAATTGATGATATTGATGAATTTGAAAAAACACAAAAAATTACTATATTGAAAATAAATAAAACAGATGGTTCAAATGAAACTGAGATTACTGAGGAGATTACAGCTTACACATTAAATGTAATATGTGAACAGTTGTGGATAAGAGATCAAAACTATATATTAAATCAAGAAATGGAATCTTTTCAAATTATATGATCTAAGTCAGTGGTTCTCAAGCTTTTTTGGTTCATGGCACATTATTATACATCACAAGTTTTTGCTGCACACTCAACACAAATGAAACAAAATAAAGTACTGTTTGCAATATTTTTTACCAGCTTAATTACAAATATTAGACATTTGTGGTACACCGGTTAAGAAATACTGATCTAAGTGTTGAGGATCGTGATTTATCTTTTAATGGTATATTTATAAATCACAGAATCAACAAGTAATTGGTTAATAAAATAAACTTTGATCATTCTTGAAAAATGGTATGGTGACTAAATTATGTTGGTATCATAAGGTAATAATATTAATATTAGTTTCAAAAATTATTATCTAATCACATTAAAAATATCATGTTTCATAAAGAAATAATTTTGTAGCAATATACTTGAAATGTAGAACATAGTATAATAAGTAAATAATTGTTGTAGTTAAGTATATTATGATAGGACAAAAACCAAGGGGTGCAGTAATACTTTCAGAAGTTCCTATCCAGTTTTTTTTTTGTTCAATATACAAAAATGAAGACCATATACCTTGATTAACATTATATATATAAAAAAAGAATATAAGTCACAAATAGAATAAAACAGAATAAAAATGTTCAACAAATGTAAATTGAGTCTCCAAATTTATCTAATCATTCTAAAGCTTAAGTAATATAATTTATTATATATGTCATGTTGTAAAGTGTAGGGATAAGACAGGGTAAAATTATGAATAGAAAAAAAATGACAAATTCTATTTTCTTATAAATTATTTATGATTACAGCACGTCCGATAAAGCATAAAAGCCCTCAGTGCTTGAAATTTTACATTAAAATCTTAGGTGTAAATTAGTGAGAACATTTTATCAAATAGTGGTATGCTTTAAAAACAGTGTATTTTATTGTAATTATTACTATTTTTTTTAATGTTTTCAATCATTTTTCCTTACAGTAAATTTTATTTTGAAGTTTCTAAGTTACTCATCAATGAAGTTTTTTTATGTTTTCAAATCTTAAGATTGGTTTAATATCTTACCCCATAGCTGCGGAAGATGATAGCAATATAAAATAGCTGTACAACATATTTTAACATATACATTTTTTAAGTGTATTCCTATATTGAAAACTATTTTAAGACTTACTATGTTAAAAGTATTTTTTTTCTATTTATAATGTTTAAATATAGAAATTTACTCAAAAATAATTAAGTATTTTATAAATATTATTTTTCATTATAATACTCATCAGTCAATATAAAAATGCAACATTTACATTTACATTTTTTATTTTATTTATATTCCTTTTTTTATTTTTTTATTTTATCATGTTACTGGTTTATTAGCATATCCTGTATAATATTGACCATATGAAATTTCAAATGTGAATATAACATTATCTATAAACTGAAAAAGGTGTAAATATTATGGGCAAAAGTAGGAAATCCGGGAAAATCTAATAGGGCACTGTATACAATGCTCGGTTAATGTTAACTTTGCCCATGAAAATCGGGCAATGTGCTCAATGCCCGACTTCCTACCTTCCCATATATATACTCCTTGAAACATGACATATCATGTTTTTGCACCTCCCTCAAAGTATATAAGAATTAATTTTAACAATTGTTAAATAAGATATAAAACAGCAATGAAGAAAGTATGAAATAATTAGTTTTTTTTTTTTTAATCTGTAAAATAAGCAAGAAAATGTAAAGATGAATTTACTTACATACCCTAAATAAAACCTCAACTAGCTTTATCTTAACATACATTGTCACATAAAAACATATTAATCTTACAAGTCACCATAGTTATGAGTTATGACTAAGTTAAAACAGCAAAAAACCAAATTTGAATTGTACACTTGTACAAACAACACAGCATGCTTGACAAGTATTCTGTAAATTTAACTAATAACACTTAGACTGTAAAAATAAATTAAATTATTTATATTGTGTATTATTAGTTAATTAAATATAAATTTCATTAATATTTTTATAAATATGTGATATAAAAATAATTGAGTTATAATATAAATTGTAATAAGATATTATATAATACTAGTTTCAATATTGTTAGGGCAAGGTGTTAAAAAACACATGATCTGTAAATGCATACGAGTCTTAAACTGCTCAAAACATTTCAAAACATACCTAGGAACATAGAAAATATATATTAATAATTATATCATAATATTAATTTAGTACTCTAGAGTATATCTATGGTACTAAATCATAAATAAATAGAATTACTTTTCATTATCTTCTGATTTTAATGGCGGAACTGCATTTGTAGCATCACAAAAAAAATCTCTATAAATAAATAATTAAGATATATAATTGTTAGGTTAAATTGCTGAAATTAAAATATATACTTAGAATTTGGTGTAAAGAAATTAGATAATGTAAATGTTAATGCCATCAAATCCAATCTAGCTTGCATAGCCCCATTTTCACTAAAATGTGTCACACAATTCATGAGACGTGACATTTCTTCTGATATAGTGACCACAATTTCTGATAATACAGCATACATTAAATCTGGTATGATTGTTTGAACCTAACAGAAAAAAATTATAATTAGTAATGAATAGAACATGTGCTAAAATTGGAAGGTTTAAATTGCTACTAAACCTCAGAATGTAATGCAATCAAATTAGTAATAATTTCTTTGGCGTAAGGTCTGACTTCTTTTAGATCTAAAAGTGAGGGAGAGTCCCATTCAAAGCTGCCGACATACATTGATGGTTCTATTGTCCCGACTAAAGGATCACTTTTGGTTTCTATGTATGTTTCAAGCAATTTACTTTCAGTGTTTTCAAGTAATTCAACAGCACGGGCCACAACAACATCAATAGTTGGAAAACCATTGTCTTCAAATTCTTTTTTAAATTTAAGTAGCATAATGTTTCTTGTATATTGACTATTACTAATTGTTATTAAAAGTTTTTGTTCCCACATCTAAAATGCATAATTAATAATACAAATAATTAACACAGTTATGTAATATGACATAAATATGTCTATATTTTAGCACATATACTTAGTATATGTAAATATTTAAACTAAACATAAATAATACATTTTGTTTATATTTTAAATATGGACAATGGAATATCAATAAATCAATAAGCTTAATAACTCAAAAGTAATGTAATTTCCTTCCAAAGTACCACAATAAATTGAATAAACTATAAATAACTTGTATTTTTTTCAACAGTTCTCTTACACATTATGTTCAAATATAGGTATCTGTATATAAGTACTGACTACGCAATATCTGATATGTTCAGTTTGTTATCAGTTGCAATTGGTCGTTTACAAAAGGCAATATCAGAAGTGAATGAAAGATTCTGTGCACAAAAATTGTTAATTGCTAAATGCTTTAGATAATATGAAACTGGGGAAGATATAACATTGGAACCTACATTAAAAACAATAAAAACACTAATACTGAAGGCGAACAGACTTCAATAAAAAGTCTCTATGCAACATCTGGGAATATTGTTGAAATCAATAAATGTTTAAATTAAAAAAATCTTATTTCCCTGAACTTTGACTTACCATGAATTCACTGTATACTTTAAACATTAATTATGCTCCTAACAATTATATTATAACACTAACATTTTCAAAAATAAAGCTTACCAGATCATTGTGTAATTTAAACCCTGTAACTGAAGATCCACTCAAGGACATAACTGTAGTAGTTGAACAATTAGTATCCGCATTTAACCCCACTTGTTCTAAAACCTTAAATATAAAAATTATTTATTAAATCTAAAATCTTTTTTTTTTAAACATAATATAGTTTAAAACCTGTGAAAAGTTCCAAAAACATTTGTGAACCAATAGTTGTATTTCATTTTTTGCAGTTTCATTATCAACAAGTGCAGTTTCTCTACGCTCATCACGAATAACATATTCTTTGGCTAAATTCATTGCTTCCATTATGATTTTGTAGAAATCATTTGGCTGAAAATAATAATAATTATAAGTATAGAATTTACTTTATTTAATTATTAATATTGAAGAATTAAAATTACTAATTGTGATATAGTTCCTTGTTTTGAATAATAATCCAGTTTCCACGTCTCATTATTTTTTAACTGTATAATTTGTTCTGACGCTTGTTTAAATAAAATATTTAAACAGTGTAACCTATTAATACAATTAAGAATATTTAAATGAAATACAACGGATTTTTAAAAATTATAAAAAAGAAAGTTGACCTTAAATCAAATATAACACTGGAAATCTTATTTAAAGCTTCATTAGGAAGATCCAAAGCCATCAGTACTGTAAATACCGATCGAATTTGTTTTAAGCAATGAGGCAACCATATGATAGGCACAGGTGAAAATGAACTAGTTGTAGTAGTAGGTAACATAATTGTTCTATATATATCAGACACAGTTACAATTATGTCTAATATCATTTCCTATAAATGATAAAAATTAGGTTATGCATGTACAATATTTTTGAAAATATAAGTAGAAATACTTTGAAATCCATTTCATGGCTGCAATCTGGCTTCACTGCTAAGTCACCAACAAAGTAATTTTGTCCAAGTTTCCACAAGTCTGGAAAATAATCCGAAATAACGGTAGCTATTTCATCAATGCATAATACTTTTTTAGGCTCAATGTTCTGTAAAAAAAAAAAATAATGATCAACATTAATTAACATAATTTTTTTTAAATAATAAAATGTGATATAACATACTTGGAGTTCTATTTGCTGTGACAAACTAATATTTCTTTTATGTTTATTGTGTGGATGTCTATTGCTTTTATCTAAAATGTATTTATGTGTCAAGTAAAAGTTTCAGATTTAAATTATAAGTGACTTACTAGGCGTTTCATTTGCTTGTTCTTCAGTTATAAACTGTTGATAACTAGCTTTTATTTTCTCAATTAAAAATTTTTTCATATGAATAATTGCTTCCCAGCCTGGGTCACCGTCGTCATTTAGAGCAACTAAATTTCTGCAAAGATCATTTTTTAATTTTAAAATGCCATAAACTTATAAGAATAATGTAATTAATTCTACGCCTATAAGTATTAAGTATTAGTAAAAACACTTAGAACCTAAATACTATCAAATTTAATTTTTAGTCTTATATTGAATAAAATCATTATAAAATATAATATGGACTGTAACATATTCTTAAATGTTAATAATGAATAACAAAAAAGTATGATTATTAATAAAATATTCTTCGTATTTCAATTGAATATCCATTATAGTTTTGATTCATAAATTATTTTGTTATTCTCGAAACTTATCTTATTCGTTAATATATGGTTTTCATCTTATACACCAGGGGTAACCAACTTGCATCTCGCGTCTAATTAAAAAAAACGGATATTTACTTATTAACAATAAAATTATAAATATAGTTATTAACATTTTGGCTCTTGATATCATTGTACTTATCCATGTGGTTAAAGGACGTATTCATGTTGGCCACCCCAGTTTTACACCATATACAGGGTGATTTTTTTATCATGAACCACTCATTATTTCAAAAAGTATCAATGTTTTTGAAAATATTTTTTTACAGTTTCATGTTGTTAAAAAAACAACGTTTTTATTAAAAAATTATGTTTTAAAATATTTTTTATCCTTATAATTTTTTAAGTTTTTTACTTTTTTGAATAACAACCTAGAGTTTTAATTTCATATTCCAAAGCAGAATATTATTCTAAGTATTTTGATACGTAAAAATCGAATATTGGATGAATAGTTTATGAGTTATAAGTATTTAAAGTTCAAATTGGCAGAGTGGAGTGGTACAGGGTTACCCCGCAAAATGTTTGTCCACTAGCTACTCCACTTCTCTAAACTTTAAATACTTATAACTAGAGTTAGGATGTTGATGACCTAAAAAACACACAAATGCCCTAAAAAAAGTGCAAAAATGCACTGAAAACTTCAAAAAATGACCTTAAAAATTATCTGAAATATTAATTAAGTAAGTGAAAAAACTTTTTTATAAATAATAATTTTTATTAGAGATATGGGTATAAATAAATTTAAAATTTATATTTAATTAATGTTAAAATTATTTTTTACTAATAGTCCAAATCTAAAGTTATATTTTAAATGAATTTAATTTGTTTCCAAACTTGGGTGTAACATTTGCCTTAAAATCTATAATTTGTGAAAAATGCCTCACATTGTATAAAAAGTACAAAAAATGCCCTAAAAGATGAAAAAATGACTTAAAAATGTTGAAAAATGATGTTAAAAAACAAAAAAATGCATTTATAGCTAAAAATGCAGAATAATGCAAAAAATGCAGAAAAATGCAAAATAAAATTAGAATATTCTGCATCAAGGGAGCATGAAACAAATTTTTAGCTAGGATAGCATTGTACAGAATAAAAGGAAAAAAATGCAAAAGTCATCAACATCCTAACTCTACTTATAACTTATATACTACTCGTCCAAAATTCGATTTTTACGTATCAAAATACTTAGAAAAATATTCTGCTTTAGAATATGAAATTAAAACTCTAGGTTGTCATTCAAAAAAGTAAGACTTAAAAAATTATAAGGATAAAAAATATTTAAAAATATAATTTTTTAATAAAAACATTGTTTTTTTAACAACGTGAAACTTTGTAAAAAATTATTTTCAAAAACATTGATACTTTTGTAATAATGAGTGGTTACTCAAGTAACTTGATATTACCTAATTATCTTCTTTTGCTGTTTAAGTGTTGTAGGCATTTGATGAAGCTTTGACTTCAGGTTGATTCGTATATTCAGTATTTTGGTTTCAACTTCCTCTAATATTTTCTTGAAAACCTTTTAATGAAATAAATAAAAAATATTTCAATATTTTTTTTACCAACAATATAGTTTGTTAATTTATACTTACCGAAACTTCAGTTTTACCAAACAAATTTAAAGCCCTCGCGTAATCATTTATAATTACATCTACATCTTCGTTTTTAATATTACGATCAATGTTGATTGGTAATTGAAATAAAAATTTATATCGAGTCATAACAGCTAATGCATTTCTAGTAGCTTCAGCTTTTTCTCGTCTGGTTAAAACACCATGAAATAAATGAGTTGCTTCCTTTAAAGATTCTAAAATTATATTTTCAATAATGTTAAGTTTAAACAACAAGATATTTATTATTTAATAATTAAAAATTTACGGTTGATCGCTTCTTCAACTCTAAAGAGAGTTTCATTATTTCTTTCAAAATCAGCTTCATAATTTTGTTTTAATGTAAAAAGAGTGTCTAATTGTTCCATAACTGATCCAACATTATCCTATACAGTATAATAAACAAAATAATTTAAATTAAATTAATGTTTAATTTTTTTTTAATTACTTACTTTCAAAAAAGACAGCTGTCCTTCATTTTGTGAATCTACCTTTCTCTTCAAATATGATAATCCTACCCGTAAATCATCAAAAGATGTCCCATGGTGGTGTTCAAGTAAGAACCAGGCAGGTTCAAAGTTTTCAGATAGTAAATCGCCAGAACCATCCGGAAATAATTCAGTTAATTCATTTTCAGGAAATTTCCTTATTGTGTAATTAAAATAATATATAAGTCAAGTTTTGACTGATTTAATAAATCAATAAATATGTACATACTCATCTCCTTCAACAGACAACCCCAAAGGATCGTCCAATTGAAATATGGTGACCGAACTGTTTTGCCTGCCCCAATTAAGTGGTGCTTCTTCCACCCACACTGCACTCTCTTTCAAAGGGCCAATTGTTTCGTGATAACCACGAAACTGTACAGTACTTGTACCAACACCACCCGATTTAGTGACTAGAATTATATCGCCGCGTCCTTTTCCCGGGCCAGATCGTGCAATGATCTTATTTGGCGATTTCCATTCAGCCGAAAGCATACACTCACAGTCACATATTTTCAAACCTATAAACACCATTTAGTCAGAGTGTTTTTATAAGATTAATTGACATAATTACTCGATAGGTCGTTGGGGTTGATGCCCAAATGTTCCCCTCTGATTGTCACCCTTGTCCCTGGTGGCCCTTCTTTCGGGGAAATTCCCGTTACGACCGGACTTTTAGCCATCGGTAAAAAAACAGCGAACAGTTTACAAAATTAATTACAGTGCCATTTGGACGTCTCGAACTGAAAATAAAAAACCTAAATAGATAGTTTGAAGCCAGAAGGTGGAATTCGACAACTCAGTTGCGGTTTAAACATTAGAAATATCAATGAATAATGATTCAAATCAATCAAATTCTCCAAAACTCTTAAAATTAATAAAATTCATATAGTTTTGATAATAATATCGCTTATCATATTATATCATTTTATCAGTCATTTGCACATCGCACATGTATATTATTATTATTATTATTATTTATTAAAAAGTTCCGGTTTTCATTTTTTCAGGGTATAAATATTAAACTTTAATATTTTACATGGTTCTTTGTCGTTTTTGAATTATTAAGAGTAATTAATAGTTAAGGAATAATTAACTAACTATTCAATCAACTTAAATATAGGAATGCCAAGTTTTTAAAGTATTAAAATGTTTAATCTCAAGTCTTTTATCGGATTACAAAATGTAATATCTCGTTTTTCTGTAACCCAGTGAGTAAAAATATTTGCACGATGTTGTGCCATTGCTAACAATCAGTATTTTTTATCTTACTAATTCTTTAATTTATTAGCAATTATAATATGACGGCACACTTATGCATGCATTATTATTTTCAGAAGACATTTAAGATTGATATGCCTACAATTCTCAACTGTTCAACCACAATCAGTATATAAAATTTCTGATGAAGGTAAGGTTTTGTATTTTTAATTAAATGTTTTATTCGTTAACATTTAGAACTTTAAGAATATAGAATTTTTTTATTTACTTATATTAATATGTATGTAGAATATGTGCGTAGAAGTTAAATAAAATATAAAATTTCAAAAAAAAATCTGAAGATAATATTAACACAATAAACGTTTTTTTACATTTAGATATAACAAGGCTAAAAAGAAAATTTTCTTCGCCACGTAATATTATTTCAAACTTTTATAATCAAGTTGAACGAACACAGAATATAAAGACTTGTTGTCATTTTGGTTTTAACAAGAACAAAAAAAATCAATGGACCTGCAAATTAAGTGTTCAATGGCCCAACCCCATTGTATTTTCAAGTGTGGCTACTACCAAAGCCAAAGCTGGAGAAATAGTGTCTTTAAATGCTATTCAGTGGTTACAAGTAAAATAATTATCAAAATGATTGGTATTTTTTTTTTTTAGCAATTTTATGTTAAACAAGCATTTTGCTTGATAATTTATTAAAGTTGTAAATCTTAGTTATTCTTGACATTTATCTTGTATAAAAAAAATTCCATCATTTACTTGTAAGTTCTGAGTTTTTCCTTTTTCACAAAACACTAACCATTCTGAAGCTGATGTTCTCTGAAATTGTGATCATGATCTTAATAAATAAAAAATAACTAGGTACAAATATGTTTTCAGGATATGGAAAAACTTGATCATTCAGGAAAACCATTGATTGTATCAAACAAACAACGTATAGATGTGGCTTCATCACCAATTGCTTCAATAGATGTAAGCAAACAAAATGTTGAACTAATTTCAAACTTAGTGCAAAAATATAATCAGGTTAGCCATATTCTTATAAAAAATAATAATCAAATAAATATCAATAGTCTGTTCCACTAGAGAACACGTCTTAAAACTAAAATTGGTTTTTCTGCTCATCCCTATGTTATATTCCGCTACCGGTTTTGATAGCAGGGTGACTTAAGAAAATGTGTAAAACTGACGTGTTCTCTTGTTGAATGTAGAATAAAAATGTTGGTTGTTTATAACACATTAAAGAATATACTTCATTACCATAGGAAATTAAACCATTAATAAATAAAGGAAAATCAGTATTATTTGAAGATGACCAAACTAATAAGGGTAAATTATAGTAACTAATTATACCCATTTCATCAATAATGTAATAATATGTTTTAATTTTAGATGAGTTAAATTTTAAATTACCTTCATTTTCACATTTTGACTATGTCAATCGAAACGAATACCTCTATAAAAATTCTACACAAACATTGAACAAATCAGTCCAATTACCTATAGACAAATATGCGTATGTTTAGTATGAATATAATTTATAATCTTAAATGATTTACACTAAATTATGTTTTTAAAATTTTAGATTAGATATACTTAATGTGATTGAAAATAATCAAGTTACCATTATAAAAGGAGAACCAGGTTGTGGTAAAAGTACTAGAGTGCCTAATTTCATTTTGAGAAAATATAGTCAAGAAAGAAAAGGAAGCGAATGCAACATATATGTTACTCAGCCAAGACGAATAAGTGCACTAACTCTTGCTAATCGAGTTGCTGAGGAACGTTCAGAAGAAGTATAAATTAAAAAATAAAATAAAATTTGCTTATAATGTTAATTAGATTGATGAATAATTTTACCTAATTCTCTAGTTGGGGAATGTGGTTGGTTTTCAAGTACGGTTAAAACAAATATTGCCCAGAAAACCAGGATCTATAGTATTTGCATCTAGTGGCATATTGCTTCAGAAACTACAATCAGACCCTGGACTTAAAGAATTTTCACACGTTATTATTGATGAAGCCCATGAACAGGATATAAACACAGAACTATTGCTGATGCTTACAAAAAATGCTTTACAGTTAAATAATAAATTAAAATTGATTATAATGAGTGCAACGTTAAATGCCGAACACTTCCAAAACTATTATGGTCACTCAGCTTCAACCATTGAAATACCAGGTTTCACACATCCTGTGAAAACTCATTTCTTATCGGTAAATTATAAATGCTAATGGGTTTGATATTTGGTGTTGAAATAAATATTTATTATTTAATGTTTAATTCTAGAATCAATTGGCTAAGGAATGGGGTATATATGATACAACTGTCGAAGAAAATGGTAAACCTTATTGGAATCCACAACTCATTGCAAATGTAATAAAATGGATACATAACAATAAATCACCTGGAGCTATACTGTGTTTTGTATCTGGTTGGCAAGACATAATTGATGTAATATAACATTTTGCTTGCTGTGTTTAATTATCTGATCACCTTATCATATTAAATTTTTGTTTGACTGTTAGGTGAATAAACTGCTACAAAAAAGGCCTCATAATTTTGATATTATGTTTGCCCATTCTAAATTGACACCTGAAAAACAAATAGAAATCATGAACCCTGCTAGTAATGGAAGACGAAAAGTTGTACTAGCTACAAATATTGCTGAAACCAGTATTACAATTAATGATGTAGTATATGTAGTTGACACTGGTATGCAAAATATATCTAGGTAAGGATTTAAATTATTGCTAATTAGTAATTAATAATTATAAATAGTTCATTTTGGGGGTGTAGTGCCCGGGCGGATTAAGGCGTCGGTTGTGACGTGCACCGTCGTCGGTTTGAATTCCCGTTTTGGGCAGCATCGCTTTCCAGACAGTTCACGCTGTCTAGAAAGAGAGGTTGCCCCCCTCCCCCCACTCGGACATGGCAGAAACCTATGAATGCCCATTCGAAATTCTGCCAAACATCCAAGTGTTCTAACCAACAGTTCCACAGCTAATGACTTTTGCTGTCAATGCCTCAACCCCAATTTAAAAAAAAAAAAATAGTTTATGACTAAAGTATTTTGTTTAGTGTTGGTTGTACCCAAAATACATCATTTAGATTATTATACAGATGTATACCCACAGTTTAAATTTTTTTTTTTTAATTGTTAGATATTATATTTACATTTTTTATTAATATAATATATTTCAACAATTCTTAGAATTTGCATTTATATATCATTGAAATGAATTACATAGAATCTCTATTTGTTAAAAAATAACTAACTACCAATGTATTTAGTTATCCATTGTTATTTATATATAATTCTAAAATATTTATATTGTTTGTACTCCAACTAATAAATACAATCTTATATCTAATAATCCGTGCTACAAAAACTGGGCGGTTCTAACGATCATTTCCTATCAGTGGTCCTCATACGTCATACATGTACAAATAATTACCTTGTTTTTTTAAGTTAATTTATTAATTTGGTATATTGTATCAATTTATTATTATACAAATTATGAGAGTAAAATGGTTTAAAATTAATCAATATGAAAAATTATTTAAATACGTATATTTTGTATATAATATCGCAGCCGTGTGATGAAACTTGAGAACCTATGGCTAACCACTGATATATGGAGGGCAGGTGACGGGGTTCACTGGCCAGTTTTTGTTTTACGCTGACTATAGTTATTGAAACTATATTTATTTTAATTTAAAGTACTTAAAAGTTTATATATTAATAATAATTTTATAGTTGGAACGCAGAGAAAGGTATTAAATTATTAGATCGTTGTTGGGTCTCTCAGGCTAATGCAAAACAAAGGAGAGGCCGTGCAGGAAGAACTCAACCCGGAGAATGTTATCATTTATACACATTGGATCGATTCAATAACTGCTCAGAGTATCCTACACCAGAGATTCAATTAACTCCTCTTGAACATACTATTATTAATCTCAAGGTAATTATAACCTTGCCATTTTATCCTGTATCATGTTATGCAAAATATCTAATAATTGTTAATATTATCTAGATACATAGCCAGGATAAAGCAAAGGTTGTATTATCAAAGCTTTTGAATTCACCTAGTATAGAAACCATAGATATTGCCGTTTCAGAATTACAACTTCTTGGGGCATTAGACAATGAAGAGAAACTAACAGCATTAGGAAAACGAATAGCTGCATTCCCATTTGATCCATGTCTTTCAAAAGCTTTAGTTAATTCTGTATTTTTAAAGTAAGCAGTAGTTTTTCATTGAGTTATATTCTGTGATAGTTTGGGGGTTTTATTAAATTTCTATTACAATTAATTTATTTATTTTAGATGTCTAGACTCTACACTAACAATCATAACCTACTTATCAAGTAATGTGAATATATTTAAAGAAACAACTGCAGCTGATTCACGAATAATAAAAAAGAACTATTCCTCGTGTAGTGATCACCTAGCTGTGGCAAAAATATTTTCTGAATGGAACAGTACAAATAACCATTATAACAATAACAGTAATTCTTCATTATCAAGAAATAATCTTACACTTATATATAGTGAGTATTAAATTTATTTAGTTTATTACTAATTAGTTATTATTTTTATATATTTAAAAAAAATACATCAAAAATATCCAATAGATATATTATTTTGAGTTTCTTAAACTTAGTGTTATTTACATTTTTTTACAGAATTGAAAAATTTATTTATACAACATTTGTACAATAGTATGCTTGTTGAAGACAAAGACATAAATAATATCAACTCTGAAAAATCCTTAGATCAGCTTATACCAGCTATATTACTTTCTGGATTTGGAAATTTAGTTTTCAGAAGATCATTTATGCGACGAAATGGACGTTTAGATTATACATTTATTAACGAGTATGCGATTTATAATATTTACAAATAATTTAAATTTTATGCTACTTATTTTTTTTTTTTAGTGCTGGAATAAAAGTTGTACATCATTCAGAAAGTGTAAATTATAATAAAGATAAAGAAAATGAGTTATTAACCTATTTTAGAGAAGGTAGATCTCTTGACCATGATGTTGTAATGCTTAATAAATCTTCATATGTCCCTCCAATATTTGCTGTGTTGTTTTTTAATGGTCAAGCATCATTTAAGCATGTAAGTTTAAAATTAAAATAGTTTTAGATACATTATAGTTTATTTTTTATTCACCATTTCAAATACATTTTTACCACAGGATGGACACAACAATTGTTTGATATACATACAAAATGGAAAGCGTGTTAATATTTCTTGTTCTAAAGGGTAAGTAATGTATTGTATAAAATCAAGTTAATGATTTTATAGTTCTTTTAAAATATTTTATGCATTATAATATAATTAAATTAAACTAGGTATATTTCCATAGGCACAATTTCATTTTTTGATTTGAGAGGGGGAGGAGACTGATAAGGCAATCAGATATTTATAATATGAAATTGTATGTGCTAGATTTTTTTTGAATGGGGAGGGTTTTAAAGCCCCGCCCCATTTGTGCCTATGTAATATCTTATTCAGGATCAACATTTAATACAAGTTTGGTTAGGTGTATGGTATAGATTCTATAGCATTTGTAAATTATTATAGCCTACAGAATAAAACAATCACTATACATTTGATCTGTACATCTAAAGATTCAAGAATAGATTGTATATAAAATGAATAATGATTAATGTTTTTGAATATTTTAAACATTTTAAATTTTTTTATTTTTTGTGATTTTTTTGCTAAAATGCTATAATATTTGGTCTATTATACAATTTCTGCACTTACTATTTTCCTCTTATATATATATTTGTTTCTTGGTTGAAGAGTAGTTCATATTTGTACCAGATTATTTTTTGTAATAAGATTTTTTTTCCAGTGATTGGGAAATGTTATTATTGCTGAGAAACATAATAAGGAGTTTTATTGATTTTTTAATGGAGACATATGGACATTATGAAACTAATGATCAATGTTTTGATGAAATTATGAATTTCCGTGATTCCTTGTGTTCTGTCTTGTGTAAACTTGTTGAAAAATAATTTTTTTTAATCTCATAGTTTTGTAAATGTTATTAGTTTATAGACAGTTGGATTATAATGTATAATTTTTTTATATAATAGAATTTAACATGTTTCTTGTTATACAATTTAAATACAATACATTTTATATTTTGATATGCCTGCGTATGATCTTGGAAGAATATAGTTTGTGTGCTAAAAAAATTATTACTATTATCATAAACAAAGTTTACAATATAATATTTGATGATAAACAGATTGTGTGTATTATTTTGTGGTATTATATAAGTTAAGTATTAATTATCATGTTCAAAACACAGTAAAATGCAAATATAATAACTACCCATATAATAATCAGTATACATAATATAGTTTTGTGACCAATAAATTGTATAAATCCATTCTGAAACTCAGAATTGTGAGCAAACTGTATATTGCAACATTAAAATCATTTTTCTTTACAATATGAAAATAATGTATTGAAGAACATGATAACATTTACTGTTTAAAAAAAAAAATACAATAATATTGTATAGAATTTCAATTAAATAGTGGATTCCATTATACATTTTTATTTTATCTGCAAAAATGGTAATTCTGTGGTAAATTTACTTTTCATCAATGGATGACTTTTTAAATGTTTAATCCTTATTAAATACATTATCATCTTCCAATAACGTTGAGATGGAGAAATAAGAAAAACAGGACATCATTCAACAAATTGGACAGGTTTTGGGATCTCATCCTTTAGTCCAACTTATTAAATATGTTGAGGTTTTTTAATCAATCAAATTGTTATGATCTAAACCAGTGTTTCCCAATTGGTGAGTTGTGAACTTTGAAAGGTATGAGCAACAACTTAATCTTTTTTTATTAAAAAAATTATTACGACATTTGATAAAAATTTTTTTCTTACTATTTAAGTAGGCAGTGGCGGCACCAAGGGTTGGACTACAACACTTAAACAGCAAAAGAAGATAATTAGGTAATATCAAGTTACTTGAGTGCATATATATATACAGGGTGATTATTTTATCATGAACCACTCATTATTACAAAAGTATCAATGTTTTTGAAAATATTTTTTTACAAAGTTTCATGTTGTTAAAATAACAATGTTTTTATTAAAAAATTATATTTTTTAATATTTTTTATCCTTATATTTTTTTAAGTTTTTTACTTTTTTGAATGAACCTAGAGTTTTAATTTCAATTTTCCAAAGCAGAATATTTTTCTTAGTATTTTGATACGTAAAAATCGAATTTTGGACGAGTAGTTTATGAGTTATAAGTATTTAAAGTTTAGAGAAGTGGAGTAGTGGAAAAACATTTTGCGGGGTAACCCCGTACCACTCCACACATAAAGAAATCACTCGGTATAAGTTTCAAGCATGCATTTATCAGTCAAATCTACGGTTATTTTTTTTTTCAAAATTTGATCTTGAAGACTTGGAATGCTTTTTTTTTAAATATGACTTTATTGTGAAATATTACGATCTATACAGGGTTGTACAATAAGTAATAATTATGGTGAAAAGAAAGAAAAACTATAAACTAAAGATAACATGTTAGGAAATCTCTCATTAGAGACACCTAGTGGCTTTACAATAATATTTACAATTTATTACAATGACATTTAATTTAAGCAATTTATAAATTTTTTAAGTCGCGGCACCAGTTCCGCTTGAGTCGTCTGGTTGGATCTCCGGGAAGTGCTGGTGTAGCAAGGTCCTTGATGAGCTGGTTGGGGACTTGAAATGCTTATAAAAAAAATTGTGACTGTGTATTTTTAATATTTTTCATCTGCCGTTGTAACAATATATTAGGAGCTTTCTATTAAATTGTCAATCTTTTTTACCCAACAAATAAAATGTTATTGACATTCATACAAAAAAAAACTAAACAAATTGGAAACTGGAAATGTCCGTAAACAGTTCAAAACACATCAAAATATTTTGAAAATTGTATCGTATATAGAAAATGCTATAGTCATTTGTTTTAAATTAACTTACACAGACGCAAAAAAATAAAAACACATCACTGTAAAATGATAACATTCATCGCTCCGCTCAGAACCTAAAACGTTTATGAAGTTCTAACTCAAAATAGTTTGGAAATTTTTATGATTTTATTCTAATACTTTAGATGCCAATTAAAATATATTTACAGATACTTGTTTAATTAACTAATACCTATATGCTTTTGAAAATAGAAATTATAGGTACCTCTACAAATTTTTATGATTTTCTGGTGGTGCAAGTGCCACATTTGCACCACCCAATTTAGGCCACTGCCTCCACTGGTTATTATACTCAAGATTATAATAAATATTAGATATTTCCCGAAAGGTATGCGTTTTCCCATCCATATGGCATCATTTTCCTTGCACGCGTATACATCATAATATTTTATCGTATGGTTTGATCGTGCAGTCCTTTGAACGGATACAGAGTGTAAGCAAATTATATTATTTTTTTCTTAATTTTTCCGCGGCAACTTAGGCCATTGGGAAGGGGGTAGTACTGTAGGTTCTTATGGAACTGTAGGTTGGTTTTACACGTGGTTGAGAGTTTTGGCAGAATTTCTATTGGGGCACCCGTAGGTTCCTGCCATGCCCCGGAGTGGGGGATGGCGGCAATTATAATATTATTATCATACATTGTTTAGTAAACCGACTCTGTCGAATTCAGTTTTTTTCCGATGTCGACTTTCCCCCGGTGGTGTGTTGACAGACCGTTTTAATTTAAACGGAATGCGCGCACGTTCCAAGACGTGAAGACGTCCGCCGGCGGTCGATCGGAAAATTCCGGGCGCGCCGCGAGCAGAAAAAAAATATGAGCTCATCGTGCTCGTCGTCCACACTCGTCACGATATGCTATTCACCTCACCAGTAGCTCCGTGCAAACAGTCCTCCCAATAACTGCCGAATTATTAATATTTTTCAACTCCCAAATCTGATTGTTGGCATTTCCACGACAACGTTACAATATCACACCGTGTTACTATGCAATGTGATAGGTATTATGTTATTTCTAGTTGCGCTTATCTTGCGCGTCGTAAATTACGTGAGATTTTATTATTTTAATCTACGCATCGTTTAATTTAACCTGTATACTGACCACTTAACATATATTTATATTACATTAAAATAGGCGAAACTTATACACATTTTTAGGGGAGGCCCTCTACCAATCTTAAAAATTAGGGTACTAAAATAGTAGTAATAAATGTACCTACTTTAGAAATTCTCAGATTGAGAAAACCTTAATTCTAATATATATAAGTTTATAATTCTTTCAACCCCGTCGGACGTGGCGATCATCGCACCTGGCTCACACCACGAACACGTCAGCCACCGGTGCGTTGGTTATCCACGTTTTGGCACCATTCAATACGTAAGACTTGGTGTCCACGTTGTACTTGGCTTTGCTCTCCATCGCTCTGCAGATGTCAATTCCGGCGTTCGGTTAGGTTAGGTAACTTGCACATACGCGGTAAGGTACACGTAACTGGTGACTGGTGGCTATGGTCGCTATCATAAACATCAAAAATTTTGATCTGTGGTTGTATTTATCTTATATATAATATATATCCATCCATTGTAAATAGATCTAAGGTTGAGCCATGTGATCTAGAAATTTGAATACTTTAGATTTTTGAGTGTAGAATCTGCTTGAGAAATTGTGAAAACATAATACTATATTGGTACACAACTTAAAACTTTGAATACCGGTTTTCTCTTTTTTGTTTAATAGAAAAGTTTTTATTTTTCGTAAATAAAAAAATTAATATATTATAATGCGACATGCGTGCAGAGGCATTAAACCCGTTTAGCATTAAAATTAAAATCATAAAATTATTCTTTTAACAGTTTATGAAATAATCATATAATAAATTATTGGTACCTATATTGAATAAAATATTATTTACATATTATATGTTATAGTTATCTATACAGGGTGTCCCGTGAGGATTTACCCATTGCGATATCTCCCGAAATAATTGTAATATCGAAATTCTGGTTTTGTAATAAGGCTCACAGGGATAAGAACTACAATTATTTCATATTTTAATGTTTTGGTAAAAAGGTTAAAAAATATACTTTTTTATTTCATTATTTAAAAAAAAATTAAAGATAGCCATTTTGCAGAGTTGAAAATATTGACGTTTCAAAATTTTATTTTCATTAATTTCCTGATTTTTAATATTTTTTTTAGTTTCGAGAAAAATTGCGAATTATCTAACACCGTAATGTTATCAAACATATTGTGACCCACCGCGCCGCGCGCATTCCCATACGGCCGGCCGAATACTTTCCGTGTTCCTAATAGTTATAAATTAATAATTATATTTTATTTCTTCAAAACTAGAAAAAATATTAAAAATCAGAAAATTAATGAAAATAAAATTTTGAAACGTCAGTATTTTCAGAAAAATAAACTTTACAAAATGTCTATCTTTATTTTTTTTGGAAATAATTAAATAAAAAAATATATTTTTTAACTTTTTTACACAAACATTAAAATAAATTTAAAAATGAAATAATTGTAGGGATATACGTCAATTCACCGTAGCTAAATTCATCGCGCGTCAAATGATCGCGGTCAATTCATCGCATGTCAATTTATCGTGGTCGCAATTAATCGCACGTCAATTTATCGCCAAATCTTATTATAAATTTATAATATTTTATTATTTAAATAATCACGAAAAATCACAAAAACATTAATCACAATAAATATTGTTTGTCGTTTACATAATATACATTATTTACAAAATTTACAATTGCAATTGAAAATTATGAGCTATTCCTTGTAAATAGTCGTCGATAGATCTATTTTCAAAATCATAGCATATTTGCTTAAGACGTTGAGCTTTATCTTGATACTTTTTTTTTGCTGGTGGACATTCTCCAGCTATATATTGTTCAATTTTTATTTTATTCGTGTTTTCCTCTTTTTTCAATGCTAATATAAATTTCCATATACTTGGATGACATTGATTTAAGATCGATGTAAAACAATTGTGCCATCCTTCAACAGCATTATTTGTTCTTGGTAAATCCTCAGAAACCAACGAATAGCAGTTCCAAATCGAAATTTTAAAAGTAGGGGATCGCCTTTTTTGTCGCCTGTCAGTACGTCCTATCCAAGTATCCTCAAAATAATTAAGAATTGGTGATAGTAGTTCGTCATTTTCAATAAAGTATTTGGTGTCCAACAATTTTTCATAAGACTCAATAACCTTATTTACTGGTACATAAGCTAAGCTTGGTAGTTTACGAATCTGTAGCGCAAAAGTTACGTCATCTATATATTTTTTTTGGAGGCCTGCGGCTTGAATTTGTCGCCAAATACATTGCGACAAATGAAAGAAACAACCTTTTAGTTTTGCTTCAGGAAATTCAGAAGTTATTGCATTCATTGCACCTTTTTCAAAGTCGACCATAATTATCTTAGGACTTAGATCAGGCTCAATTGTTTTTAGTGCTTGAAACATACGTTTATAGGTGTTTTCTTTTTTATTTGGCAATAAGATGTAAACAGACGGTAACACATTAGAATACTGAACAGCGTGAATTGTATATAATTGATAAAATAATGATGGTGCACTAGAAAATGTGCCATCACAAAACCAATTGTCGCATTGTGTCATAAGATACAATAAACGTGTTGTTGAAAAAATTAAAATTCGTTCAGTATTAATACCACTATCATATTGAAAAAAAAGATTTCCATCTATGGTTTTTGTCATTTCATCGGGTATGATAAAATTTAAGTCTGTCGGGTCGTTGGGCAACTGTAATTTTTGCTTACGTACACGTTGAATAGTACGTTTAAGTATATTTATATTAGGTAACTGCCCAGACGATTCAATAGGAATTTGATTAAGTGCTGAACCTATTACCGATTGTGTACTCATATCACTATTATTACTGGCTATATCTTTTAGTTTATTAAGTGTTTTTTTTACCTGAATTTCTGATGAACTTGGAACGTGGTTATGGTCAGTGTTTTTTAATATTTTCCCTTCGCTTAGGTGAAGTCGTCCGCGACATTTATTTTTATAATACTGATTACATTTCCATATGGATTTCGTGTCATTTTCTTTTTCTTTTAAAAAAATGTGGCCATCGTAGCAAAGCATATCCTTCCCTTTCTCAGTTTTTAGCATTTGAAAAGTCATAATAGAATAATATTTTATTATAATAATAAATTAGCGTACTCGATAAATACACGACGGGTAAAATGACGATTTGACAGTAGTTGTCATAAGACTGAGTCTAGCATTAGCAGAGATCATTAGAGTTCAAAAATCATAAAAACGATAACACGCGATAAATTGTCGCGCAATTTATTTATAACGCGATAAATTGACGTTGCGATAAAATGACCACGGCGAATTGACGCACGATGCATTTAGCCGCGATGAAATGACGTGACACCAATTGTAGTTCTTATTCCTGTGAATCTTATTATAAAACCAGAATTGTCCATTATTTCGTTAGATATCGCAATGGGTAAATCCTCGCGGGACACTCTGTATAATATGCTGATAATATATTATAACCATGGATATTAAATAATAATTAGTTTACAATCTTATTCTTAGGTTTTGGATACTGATGAATGTTAGGATTCACAAACCACTTCGCTGAAGTTCATAATATTTGTGTTTTTTCATCTGTTGTAAATATAAATCTATATAAACACTTAGTACTTAGTAATGTAATAGTTTAATACCTATATTATAGGTACTATAACTATATAGCATTAAAGTAGAATATTTTATATTAAATCATTTTACATATTTAATCAACTTAAATATGCATTGTTTACAATTGTTAAGTAATAAATTTAATAATAACAATAAAAATACTATTAACATGCACTACCTATCGATAATAAATCTCTTTTATTAGGTACACATAAATGTATAAATCACGCGGACGTTATCGGTTCGATTGCAATACGTGATTTAATCGTACAACATGCACTCCGGTACCTGCATCAAATTTATATCGTTTAAATATATTATTTTTTTATGAAGTGTATAATATAATAATCGTAATTAATAAGTTCTAACTGATAATAATAAGCGGGGTTGCGATATGGAAGGACCGTCGTTAACAGTGCAGTTTTGCGATGATCGCCTCCGTCCACGTCAGCTTCAGCGCTGATGAAAGCTTCGAATCCGTGCGTCATGCGGAACCGAGGCCGCCACCATAATTGATCGTACGATTGTAGTGACAATATTGTCGACGAGTACAACAACAACAGCAACATAATCGTGGTGACTACAATAAACAACACAGCTCATCGACATCGACGAGTTGGACAGCTGCGGACAGGCAACTTTCAGCTCCGGTTCCGTGTTTACAACGCTGAGCGACGACGCGTAGACAGGCTGTCAGTAGCCAAACTCGCGCAGGACTAGAAGAAGCGCAGCAACATATCCGATACCGACAGCGACGACACTAACGATAATTGCGACCACACCGGTAGCGGAACCGACCACAAAAACGGGTCTGCCAAGGCATTGCCGACAACCGAAGTGGCCATGTGCACTACCCACGACTTGCAATAGCCGTCAACCGACGATTGCTGACACTACTATAGCAGCCACATCGCCGGCCAAAGCGGTTTCCGTGACAAACGTGCGGTGATGGCAGCGAATGCGAAATCACATTGAAAAATACGCCGCAGACGACACATTGTTTGTTATTGTTTTTAATATAATGATTCTTAAACATTTTTTTTTTTTTTGTCATACAGATCAAAGATAAGACAAACTAAAACGGCGATGACAACCACTACGAATTTCAAGAAGCATCTGCGACCGACTCCGAGATATCGTGGTTACTGTATCCGCGGGCCGCGTTCGGCGACGAGATAGAACGTTCAGCGTTCTCCTGTTGTCCACCACCTGCACTACAACAATCGCCACCTTCCACACCACTCGAGACTACACGTGTAGATGAAGAGGGTGCAGGTTCTGAGGTTTTACGTCTGCGAGGACGATGCAGACGGATGGAGCTGTCTCTATACAATAGTTGGTCAACACGGAGATGTGTGCGTGTGGAACCGGCAGATTGAGAATCTTGAGTAGATAATGGTACTTAACGCAGAGAGAAAGGAGACCGGCCAAGTTATCATCTGCAGCAGAAAATCCAATCGAAAGACGTGGCATTATCTACATCGAAGGAGGTGAGAATTGGAATCTTGGTGATTTGGTCCGTGGCGGGGATCCTTTAAGCACCGCAAAAACACCAGCAACTGCCTGTACGAAATCGAAAATTGCAGCAGCAGTGTCAATGCCGATAAACGTGGCTCGCACCACAACATCGCCACCAGTGTTTCCCGACTATTCGGAAGTTAAGTTTTTTTTAACTGTGACGAAGAAGGTGATGACCATAACCGTCGAGAATATTCCGCAGAGTCCAACTGCATTACGTCACCCTGTGTGCCACTCTACATCATCGGACTGTATAAGTGATGGCGGCAGATTGCATATTAGAAGTGGCGCGGCGGTGTTGGCCACCTCGTCGGTTTTCGACTTGCGGCCGTTGCAATGTTGGCGTGGAAGCGGCCGCGTCAGATCGTCCGAAGCCGTCATCAGTGGCAAACGTGCAAGTGCAACACAGTATCGAAAACGTGACGGTTGACCACATCTGTAATAATGAACGTGGCGATAATAGTGAACTGCAGCATTATCGGTTGCGCCGCAAACTGAACGCCAGACGACGCAAAAGCAGTCGACTGTATGACATGTTACTGAAACTGCAACACGAAACGCGACCGGGTGACCGGCTGAATGGCAACGGTGGCTTTAAGATTTCGTCTTCAGACTTTTCAGAATCGGATCCAAGTGGTTCGCCCGAATCGTACCAGCAGGCTGCCGAGTGTTCTGCGATCGCGACAACGATGGTGGTTGGTGATGAAAGCAATCGCCGGTAACGACTGGACTGTATGGTACAACAAGTTCTTTAAAATCATGAACTGAATGAAAACGTTCGATTTATCTTGTAGCACAGTTGCGTTTTAATGTTTTTGCGTTAATTGTTTCATTAAATTCTTCGATCGCTTGTAAAAGTATATTTTTTCGTTTTGGGTATACAAAGAAATCTTGTTTTTTTCCAATCGTGCCCAAGCTATTACACTTTAAATGTGATATTTAGTTTATCATGTTTAGTAAATCTTTCTATTGCGTGTTTCCAATTGTCAAATTTATTTATTACCAAAGCATCAAGTTTCTGACCATTTATTCCACCTTAAGATTCGGAAAAAGCAACACAAAGCTTACAAAGTTACAAAATGCACTGTCTTCATTTTCAGAATATATGCTAACCATTGCTATCTTAAAATTTTAAATACCAATTAAAATGAAATTTGTTTGTTTGCCCTTTTTTATTTTTATCAAAATGTTTATGTACGGGAAAATCAAACGTTATATCTGTTGTCCATATATTATTTGAAACTGTTTGAATTTCACTATGAGACAATACACGGATAACAAAACATATATTATGTCATTTATCTTTATATTAACCGAAGTAAAATATGAAGAAGGTATACAAGTTTCAAGAGTCTTAATATTATATAGATCATTTTTAGGTGGTAATGAATTTTTTATAGAAGGATCTTTTAGTTTCGTTTTCTAAAATACAAAATTAATATTTCGATCAATTGATTGTATTTGTTGAGTAATATTATAATATTTTAAAATATAAGAATATACCTTAATAGAAGCTAATATTATGTAGTGTAAAATAAACATTAAATACTAAACAGTAACTTAAAAATAGAATAATAAATACTAAATACTAAATATTAAAACTGTTAACTACTCAAAAATTGAATTATTATTTTATTAGAATATATAAAATAATAATGTTTTCAGAGTTAAAGCTAGGCGTAATTTATTAGGTATATTAATGTACTAACATTGTACAAAATAATGCAATATATTGTTTAATATACTTACCTTTATAACAAATTTATCCGTAGTTGTATACTGTATACTGTTGTAGTGATGTGACGACTGACGATACTAAAGTTTTAAACTCTAAAAATCAAATGAAATATTATGACGGTCGACAGATCGTAATATCGAATTATCGACCAGCGTGCTGATGTAGAGGTGTAGTTGCGTGTTAGACGTCGGAGGCCGTTTTGAAGTTTTTGTCGATTTTATAATTGGTTAGGTTAGGTAATACTTATCAAGGCATCCCTATGATAAAATTAATATCTACGATAATTTGTCGTGCTATATAATTTATATTTATTATTCGAGCCGTCGGCAGATTGCCGAAGTCTATTATTGCAACAATTTTCGTTCATTGTATATGAACAAATTATGAAAAATGCACTAAAATCGTCGAAAAATGCAAAAAAAAAAAATTGCTTTAAAATAAAGATATAATACCAATATAAAAAGATTTTTGTTTGGGGGGGGGGGGTAAACCCCTTACACTCTCCCCCCAAAGCTATTCCACTTATGGCGGGAATCTAAGTAAAAAAAAATAGCATTGTAGCCACTAAATGTATAATAGTAGGAAACCGAGTTGTATCGTTGAAATACCGTGCTAATTTTTGTTAATCCATCGGCCAACTCTACAGGGCAAACGGCTGAACATATAAAGTATCAATCGATTAGGTAGATATATTGTGTAAATGGGAAAAAAAGAACTCGCAAGCAGATTGGCTAGATGGTTTATAATTTATAATCAAAAATGTTCAAGTACCTTTTGCGCACGCAACGAAAATATCCTAAAATGTATGTCACCCGATCCACCGCTTAACCATCCCCACTACTCTCATCGTGGCAGCAGCGATGCCGAACCATAATTTACAAATTCGGTATAACATCATTAGATACACACGAAATTTATAATCCGAATACAGTTGACAAATCATTCAAGTTCGACGTGACCAGCATATTTACCATCATCTGCACAGGTTTCATTAAATTGTTTGTTTAATGTTCTCTGTTGTGAGCGCTGTACATGAAATTCCGAAATCGGAAATAGTGTTTTTGCCGTAGGTTTTTATTAGAAAATTCTGACGACGGCAATATCGCAGCACTCGGCAGCAGCATAGGAGTTGTGATGGATCATGATTGAGTATCAATACTGCACGTCTGCACAATGTATATACGACTGGCAATAATAACGCACGTCATCGACAACTATATATAAATATATCATATATATACTATTATATACTAATCCATCCTGACGACGAAGATGCAGGCACGCATCAGTGTTCAGTACTTTAGTACACAAAAGAGTATTGGGGGGGGGGGGGGGCTGTAAAGAATGCGAGTGTTGTGAAAATGACGTATCTCGCGCTTTTCGCGTTTCAAACGCGTTGATGATTTTTATATGAACTCTTTGAAAATGGATCTGGGTACACAAATACGTATTATAAATTGGGACAAAGGATCACAATTCTATGACTAACGTGACGATCACGAATTAAGAGTATCTCTTAGTTCGTGGTGACGATGACGACTCATGAATTCAGTGATTTATTGTCGTTCGGTGGACCTGCGGGAAACACGGTGATGACGTTCTGATCAATCACTCGCTCGTCCCGCTACCGTTTTTTGGGATACTGCAAACGAGATGAAATCGTCAACCCCGTACACGCCTCTCTTAATGGTAGGAACATTAGCGACAAACTACTGTCGAACGGTTCGTGTTCCGAGGTAAAGATAACTCGCAAAACGAATACTCATGGAACATCCGTAAAACAGATTACAATCGTTGCGGAATAATGAATAATTACTGGGGATGAACGATGTATGTCGCTCATCAGTCATCCACTCGTCAACACTGTGCTACTGTGCGTCCGGACTACCTTCAGTTACGATTACGGCGATTATCACGTGACACGCGTTCGAAATTTAATATCAAACGACACTAATACTATATACTATAGTTTTCTAGGTAAAACATCATGATCGATACAAAACTGTAATAATTTTATTTTAAACACTATGTTATAGTGTTATACGATCAAATTGCCGTTTTAGAACTTTATGAAAAACATAATGTGATGACAATGTTGGAACTATATTAACGTGTTTCATTAAGCAAAAGTATCACCGTTATTTATTCAAATTGATCAAACATCCGAAATACTCTGCAGATGTCAAAATAGACTACTACGATATGTTAATATGGGCACATGTAAACTCCAATTAAAAAAAAAATAAATATTTTTGGAGGATAACTAGAGCCGCCTCCGCGTAGTGTCCTCTGGGTTAGGTTAAATGGTTCTAATTTTTTTGTAAAATGTTTTAGGGCAATTTTTAAGTGTAATACGATACCAAAATGTTTTAGAGGAATTTACTATTTTATTTTTTAGGGGAGTTTACATTTGCCCGTTAATGTTACTGGTTGATGTAAAAATATATATTTTAATATATTTTAAGTGTACGTTGAATTATGTATATATTATATTATGGTAAATGTAATTATATAATTGTATAATTACATATTTTCAGATGGTTGTTAAATGACTGTTTTATAATCTACTATAACCGTTGAATGTCAGTGGTATTAATCATAATCGTGAACTTACATAAGTACCTATAACAAAGTTAATTTTTCATTTAGCCATCCGTTATTATGTTGACTGCTGAGAGAATCAAGAATTCATACCAGTTTTATAGCTACAAATCAGGTATAGTCACTATTATAGCCAGTATAGGAACCACTATTTAGAGTGCGATCGACTTGTATTAACTTAATGTGTCAGAATTCTAAAGTCTCAAGTACATCGGGTACACTAAAAAATAATAATATGATTTTAATGTAAATATGTACTAACATTAAGTCGATGGTCAACATCAATTTCAATAAAATATTCAAATAATATGGCTAATATTGCAGGTTAAAGTGGATACTTGCGGTGTAATTTTTACCTATTACCTAAGTGACGAGCGCATGACAATAAACTGAACAAATCGTAATAATGCAATTGGTTTCAGTTAACCTAACCTAACCGGAAAAGCAAGATTGAGCGTAGAATATTTTATGTGATGCTGTCACATTTACGTTGCGGAAATTTTGCTATTTATTATTTTTAGTTATTATTACACCAATAAAATTATTGTTATACCAGACGCGAGCCGTGCCCAGCTTTACCAACTTATTTTTATAAGCATAATTATTATTATTATTATTAACAAACAGATCTATATTATTGACTATGCAATAATCATGTTATTTTTTTTGCATGTTATATTTTGAATTATTGTAATTATTTAAATACATATTTTTGTATAATACAGTTCAAAATTGAAAATAATAACATTACGGAATATTTTATACTCAATCGTGTCTCAACCATTAATTATTGTAAGGGACCGTAACTTAACTACACATATACGCAGTACAAGTACAAAAAGTTAACGACAGACGAGTTGATTTCCGGTATGCGATGGACGACGAAACAGTAACGTACGACGAACAGCATGCTAAAATCAACGGAAAAATATGAACATACTGGAGTTCGCGTTTAATTTCCGGGACGGTGAGTAAAACGCGAGTTGCGTTGACACATACAGACACACAGATAAAAAAAAACATCAAAATCAGAATGTTTTGTCGTCCACTGATCTCACAGGTATCTTGAAGTCCCACAAAAAATAATCTGCTGAAATCTATGGCATACGATATAGCACCCGATCCTACGTTCAAATGGTATTTGGCTATTGCGTAAACAGCGAGCAAATTTATGTTATGTTGCTGACAAAGACGAACAGTTTTTGAATAGCACAACAATAATGCTAATAAAAATGTATCAATATTAAAAAAAAATAAACAACGAATACTGTCATACGGCATTTGGCAAATTATGCAGGTAAACAGAAACAATGGCCAATCCCTAAAAGCTCAAGGTGCTTAGACGATGTTTGCCTGAGGTTGAAAATTATGTTGATTAACTAAGCGATAAGGTGTCAGTGTATGATTTGGTGATACAATAGTGAAAAAATTATTTAAAATTTAAAATTATTTTTGTATGAGTGCATCTTCCGTCCTAAACAATGATAGAAAAGCTTTGAATGAACGGTCAAACTATGCTCCTTCTATATTACAACGTGAGAAATATATTTCACAATGTAAAAACTGTTTTCTGTAGGTAATTAAACTTTTTCCAGTGGTACCTCCATCGTATGGGCAGGGCCACCAGTCCACGTTGCTGGCAGTGTGCAGACGACTCGGACACCGCCGAACACACGTTATTCCAGTGCGTCTACTGGGAAGGATTTCGAGAAGCTCTAACCTCCCGGCTAGGTGGTCGTCCGAACACCATCGACGTGCCCGACATAATCTGCGGTCCAGTGTTCGAGACTCTGCCGCTGGATCCAATCGATATAAGCAAGTGGTTCTTATAGAAGCTGAGGAAGTTTTTAAACTTTTCTATCGCATGGTGGAAAACATCCTTACTACGAAGGAGGATGAGGAACGGCGTCGTCAGGCCGCAGAAAGACCTCCGAATTCACCGAACTAATTAATAATTACGCATACCTATAGTTAAGTTTCTAAAAAATGTAGCCGAAGGCAAGTTCTCGATATTATTGTATAACATCCTATTGTAATAGCTAGCGAACGGGAGACTGACCCGTCGCAGCTATTTAAATGTGTAATTGGTTATTTTTATCAATAAACGATTAGGGCCGGAGGAGAAGTATTGGCACCATGGTTCCTCCTCCGGTTCTCGATACTAACGAAAAAAAAAGGTAATTAAACTTTTTAAATTAAACAATGCATCGATTATTATTTGGCAAAAAGTAAAAACGTAGTTTAACACTTATTTTAATCATCTAGTAAACTTTTGAAGTCCGATCGCTGCAAATAACTCCAACTGAAAATTGTGAAACATTGCGAAAATTACAATCAACAAGTGGCAGTGTTTGATTTGGTGATAGAATAGTGCAAAAAAATATTTTAAATTTCAAATTATTTTTCTATGAGTACATTGTACACCGTAATCAAAGATGGTAAACTTTCATAACTATAAAAAATGTTATGGTGTGCTTCAACTGTAGCTACACCAAAATTTAATTTTACCATTGTAACAATTGCGTGACTTGTGGTGTAGGTATTGTCCAAATTTTTATGATTTTTAAACGTGTGTCATAGTTTCCGCGTCATATTATTTTGTTGAGAGTGACGATATCCTCTGAATGGTTAGTCTTTGTTTTTTGTGACGACAGCTGCCGTGAGGACATGACAAAATAAATAACACAATGCGGATCTATGATGTGGTACCGTGGAACTGATACTCTCTATAATGGTTTTCAGTCTGAATACTGTTGGTGGGTGGTGAAGAGAAGGTGACTGGAGCATCTTACCACCGAACTACATAATATAACCTGTCTTGTATATCTCCGCATTGCATTATTTTTTCTAGATAACTTCGTCTATAGGTATGCGTTGCGGGGCTTCGGCCAATTTTATTTGCCTCTAAAAAAAAAGGTAACAAAGATCCGCGCATATTATTCAACTTCTTGTCCGACCACATAGCGTTTTTTGCAGTTCAAATGTTGCTCTCGGATCTACCTTATTCTCAGACCATCGAACGCATTGCTCATTTCTACACATCACCCGGTAAGGATTCTTTATAGCGTCTTCTACTACTCGCTCCGTTCGGTGTTTCTATGAGTGGTTATAATATGACACTATGACAGTCGATAATTGTTTCACAGTAGTCTCACCGTACACACCTAACAACGAAGACAGTGCTTAGACTATCTAAGTTAGATAATTATTTTATATCAAAACGCGCAATGCATAAATCGCAAAAGCAATTATATGATACATTATGTACAGCAGCTCGGCGGTTGTCGAATTACTTTTTATTTGTTAAGTATGCAAGTTGCAGCCCATTCACAGAATAATAATAATAATTTTTATAAATAGTGTCATAAATTTTATAATAAACGGTAAATGTAAATTACTTACCCCCATCATCAACTACTCTTAGTAAGTACTGGTTTAGAATCTAGTTTAAGTATTAAGTCTACTTAAGGGGATCGGTGGCGGACAGTTATTTTAGCCAAAACATCCAATTTTTATTCCATCATACTGGTCGATGTAGTAATGCGATAATACTGTTTTAAACTGATTTGAATTTGTTATTATGTCTATTTGAGATCGATCAGTTTATTTTCTCCAATTTCACCCCCCTAACAACTAAAAATTTGGTTTGAATATTTTGAAATGTCGGCATTTTCAAACGTTGATTATTCGGAATATAAATCAGAAATCATAAAATGTGAACTGACCGATCTCAAGTAGACATTATAACGAATTCAAATCAGTTATAAAAAGTATTATCGCATTACTACATCGATCAATATGATGGAATAAAAATACATAGTTTTAGTAAAAAAAAAACACACGTTCTGGATCGTTCATGCGCGTGACAGTACGGCAGTGACTTGTACGCGCGTGCCGCGTGCAGTAGAGTTCCTTCGCTACTACCGTTCCATCACCTATATCGCATGCCGCGGTCTGCAATAGATAGATTATAAATCATAATTATATACTATTCTAGGTATTACAACGGTACAATTTATAATAAGATATCTTGCGTATATTGTCATATTGATAATTTGGTATGAATGAAATATAATATAATAATATAACATGAAAATATCATTGAAGTATACCGGTAAAAAATGTTGGACGTCCAAAAAAACTTGAAAATTTAATACAAGGTTCCTTATGAGTTGTTCTTATTGTAGCTAAAAAAAATTAAAAATCGTAAGTCACAATTTTTTTTTTATAAGCGTTTATGTTTAAAATGTTTACGAAATCTGTCGAAAACGCGAAAATTTGCAAGTAACTTTGAAGTTGAAATATCATAAAATTTTTTGTGTTTATAACTAAGCATTAAAAATACAACACTAAGTTTTCCATAAGTTTTCCTTCAGGTAGCTATAGAGAAAACTCGAAGCATCAACATAGGAAAAATTTTAAATGCGTTTGAATTTAAAATTTTTCGAAATAGCGTAACGATAATGATTTATCCTCAAACGATTTTAAATATTTGTTATTATTCAAAAAGTATAAGTCGTAGATACTTGAAAATTTTACCAGTTATTAAGATTGGCATTCTCTTTACATGATTTAATTTTCAAAATATTTTGACTTTTTTTGAGATATTTATAGACAACTGAAATTTTAAAATTTTTTTGAAGTGTCGATAAATTTTTTTTGGCCCAATCAAAATACTCGAAAATTTAATACAAAGTTCCTCTTAAGTTATTCTTACAGTGATAAAAAAATTATAAGAATATATAGACACAATTTTTTTATTAGCATTTATTTTAAGTTCAAATATTGACAAAAGTTCGTCAAAACCATGAATATTTGCGAATTATTTTGTAGTTCAAAATTCATAAAATTGTTTGTATTTATATATAAGGTTATAAAATTTAACACTATGTTTTCCATAAGTTTTGCTTCAAATAGTTATAGAGAAAATTTGAAGCGTCATTATAGGAAAAATGTTTTGAGCGTTTGAGTTTTAAATTTTTATGAAATTGCGTAATGATTACGATTTATCCTCAAACCAAGTATATGTAGTATATCTATGATAATATAATTAATATAAGGTATTATGAATTATGATAACTACATGCAATGTTTTTGGAAAAATTGATTAACCATGCCTTATGCAAAATGCGTCTTAATTGAAAAATAAAATATTTGTTTCAAAATAGAATATATGACAATATTTAAATATAATATATCCTAGACTGACAAATCATCTCCGTTCAGAATCGTTTTTCGTATACAATGATACCTATCATTGCATTCAAATTTAATCCCATCCATTACAGTAATCTACTGTACAGCAGAGCGACAACCACGACTTACCCGCTTTTTGTTTTTATAAAACGTGATTTGTTTTATTTATAATAATTTGGTAATATGGGAAATAAAAAACAAAAATAATCCAAAGTGAAAAAAAATAGAGGAAATATTTCATCACTTTTAAATTGGCAAACTCATCGCCTACAAAAAACAGTAAGTGAACTTACTTAAATGTTTGTTTCATTACCAATTTCATTTTTGATTTTTGCCAAAATATTTCGTAGGATAACACCGAAAGTTTGACTATTCCAATTGAAGATCAAAATAACGAGTATATACATATAGAACAAAGTAGTATTGAATTGTTCGTAATATATTTTATTTTTTTGTACATTTACACATTTTGGGCTACTGATACAATTTTTTTTCGTTATTTAGAATAAATACCGATGATGTAGAAATGGGTTGCAACATATTATCTCCGTCAACATCAAATATTAATCACAATATACTTGATTCGAAGTATAAATTGCTTGTGACAAATACAAACGAAAATATTAGGACTAGGTGTGTCCCAGTGCAATATTGTATGTTAGACAAATTATTTTAATTAGATTTTTTTTTTTTAAATAGTATAAAAAAATCCAATAAAAAATTGTTTTGTGGTTAGAAATTTATTTTATAACATATTAAATTATTGACATGAAATATTCACTAGTAAATTAGGTAACGATTTCATATTTTTTTTATATTGTAAAAGTATTGTTTTAGATTCTGAACGAAGTGATGAATGTATTGATATTACAATGATGTGTGTTTTTTTTGTGTCTGTGTACAGCATAACTAGTCGAAATAATGCTTCAATTTCAAACTTTGGGGGTGGTTTCTGATGTAAAAGTGAATATCCTTGGTGCATTATAGAGGTCAAAAGTAAACATGGATGTATTATGGATGGACCTACATGGACCGCTTAACTGTTAAGAGAGATAGAAAGAATATTCAATATTATGTGTAGATCTAATATTGAAAAGGTATTACATTTTGTTGCGCGTTTAACGATATTTAGTTTAAAAAAAATATACATTTAATTAGGTATTTTATTTCATCGCTTATAAAATAAATAATTTGTATAATCAAGTAAATATTGTAGATTTTACTAGTTATAAACTTGTGTTCTATTTCACAGAGCAGTTCAATTTGGCATACCGCAGACATTTTTTGTTAATCACTGACTAATTATCGAAAACTGATATATAGGTATCGTATATAATTATTGCCTGTCAATAAAATAACGTATATAATGTGAGCGTACATTTTTACAGTTTTACGATATTAGTGAATTTATGAATTGATAAATATTTATCGATCATCATTGAACATTCATATTTTAATTTAATATAATATAGTAAAAGTTGTTTACGGAAAATAATAACAAAAATTCATAATTAAGCAAATACATTGATAATTGACATATCTATAAGTACAATCTATAATGATAATCATCTGACTAAGTCCAATAAGAAAAATAATTAATGTTAAACCGATATAGATTTCAGCCTAAACAAATATTAATAATCATTTTTCTATTCAGTAAAACTCATTGACGGTTAAAATATTTGCATACAATACTTTACTAATAAAAAAAACAGTGTTACATTAAACATTTTGAAAAAAATCCAATATGCAGTAATATAAGCAGATTCCATTAAAAAAAAAAAAACTATGTCAATATCAGTTTTGGCGAGAAGCCGACGATATAATGTATAAGGTATTTTTAGGAAACAAAATTCAAAATTTCCATTTTATTTTTTTTTACAATACATACTATAGATTTGTATTTACAATTTAATTTACATAAATTATAACATAAAATTACAGTTCTACACAACGGAGGAAATTATCTAATCGAGTCCAGGTCATCTACTTAACATTATAAATTTCATACATTAGCGAAAACCCAACTGGTATTTTATAAATTAAATAGTAAAATTTTGTAGTTAATATATTAACAAGCATAATTGGGAATTTTATAGAATAACTAGTTATTCTATAAAATAACGTATTACATACATTTCCGCTACCTAACATATATTATATTAATATATTCCTATATTCATTTTAAATTAGAAATTTATATTTTGTTATAAATTTTAATTTTAATTTAAAATTAAATTGCAAATTCTAATTTCTCATGCTACGAATAATATTCTGTTTCGGAAAATGAAATAAAAATGTATTTTGTCATAAAAAAAGTAATAAATTTGAAAATCGATGACGATGTATTATAGTATCTATCATCCGTGGCAAACGTAAAATCGTATTGTCGTCACTCGACATTTGTTCGAGACGATTCATAATTTTTTTAATTTCATATTTCATTGTGCTCAAGTTATTTTCTTAAAATAATTCGATACTTTCAGACTTCAGTTCAGAGTGAGATGAAGACATATTATGAAAGGAGAGCAGTTCCTTGATATGCCGTTTGAACTCTAGATATTGCTCAGCTGTATTTAACTTGATTTATGTGTAAGTTTGATAGACTATTCTTTTAAAGGCTTAAATAGTTTACTTTTTAGTGTTATAACTAATATTTATTGTCCGATCAATGATCAATTTCCTACGCGGGTGATGTAGATGGGTATTTTATTACTGAGCGCGCAACGCATAAAATACGTATGCAAAAACGACGACGACAAATCCAGATCGTAGAATAATAATATATTTTCACAATTAAAGAGGTACCTATAATAAATAGTGTCGTACATCTAGGCATACTACAGTATTACACCCCGGCGTTCTTATGTCTTGCATGATTAAAAATTGTTTTCACTGTTACACGATAAGCGTTTAGTTAGTACCTACATTATAACATTTAAGCTCTACCCATCCGCGGCGAAAAGCTCAAATTCCGGCGTAAAGTTCTAGGGTTTGGATTGACTTGGGCGAATTGAATAACGAGTGAATTATAAAATAAATTAATATTACGATTACGTCTGCTGTGAACCAATCACGATTAAAGCAACGCCATAATTTATCAAACATTAAATAGTTTTGTAAAGCAGGGAAACTGAGGAGGAAATCAAGTTTTTCAATGTACCTTGTCAACGAGTAGGATGTAATGGATAACCTGAATTCAATAATTTATTATTTTATCTCTGCCTAAAACGATTTTGAAAGAAGATAGTGTCAACCTCTATTTCTAAGTATGTGTAGTTATACAATAGGTAGTCGATAATACATTAACAAGTAGTAAGTCAATTAATTTTCAACCAATATATTGGTAGGTACCTAATATAGTAGCTATAGCTAGTATAAAGACTATAAAGTATACTGAGTGTACTTCTACCAAAAAAATGGTATCTAAATATTATACTATATTATAATTTATTTTTATTATAAAATATTATTGTAATTCACTTATACCAAACTCAGTATTGAAGAGTAACGTATTGTATAATATATTTAATGCCTTTCAATAAAATAGTGAAGGTATTTTACAATAGTGACTTTTCGCAATGAATAAATAATTTTATAATTTTTCATTCTATTATACTAAACATTCATATTTTAATTAAATCTTTTTAAAACTATTCATTTTAGAATTTAACCCTTTTAAAAAATATTCAAAATAAATTGTAAACTGTAACGAAAACACAATTGAATAAAAACTAAAATTAAGTTTAAATATCTATTTTGAAAATTGCTTTAGTGTACTTAAACGTCTTAAACTAACAATACACAAATATATTACGAGGAAGCTTGTATTAAATTTAAAATATTTTTTTTACATTCAGAACACATATTTTTACTTATCGGAATTAAACATGAGAAATTTTAAATTTTAAATATTATTAAATAGTTTAAAATCAAAAATATAAAACATACTTAGATGTTAGATAGTACCTACACTATACAATTAAAATTAACATATTAAAAACTAAAAATTAGGTATTATCCAATTATATTTTAAAATTCATAAAAAAAGTTTTATTAAAATATTTATGTGTTTCTAATATTTCAATACAATCTTAATCAATAATCAAATAAAAAATAATTAAAATACTATTACTATACCTAGGTATATTGTTGTATTTTAAATTTAAAGTTATAAATTATTTTGGTGATTGATATTATATCAAAAACCATTATTTCATTGAGAAAATCGTAAACATTGATCGCCTTGATATAAAAATTGCATTATGATATAATATATCTTTGGATTTATGTGATTGACGTAATATAATAATATACTACATGGCAATTGTCAAAGTAATTGTCAATAGGCGATGGAGTCAATTAAAGATTCTAAAATTTCAATAGCAAAACAGATATGAACTAAAAATATACTGCAATCTGTATGATTTTATTTTCACAAATCATAATATTTTTAGACTTCAAGTCAGTATTTGATGCGTTCTCACTTCAACGTCAGATTTCACAGACGTCGCGGATTCCATCAAAGCTCATCGAAAGAGCCGATGTTTGAGGTAAATTTGTTTTCATGTTCTTTTGGGGCTTAAATTTATTTTTTACGATCAACATAATTATATTTAATGTCACAAAAAAAAAAAAAAAAAATGCTACCCATGTATCGTTGACGCATATTTTATTTCTGAGCTCGAAATAAATAAATACGCGAGATCGAATAATTTAAAATATGTGGTAGTCGTTTAGAATAATTATAATTTAATAATTATAACCTAGGTATATAATATATATGTGTTGAAATAAGCATTTTAGTTTAATTAATAGGACTACTAGTTAGGTAGGTATAACTGATAACTAGGGCTGGGAATTCGATGCACTTTGCATTGTTTTCCAAAGCTTACTGTGCGATGCTCGTCTGGTCACAAATTTGTTTTATGTACTTATGAATGAGAATAAGAAAGTTTATTCTGCATTTTTTGGGATTATTTAGTTTTTAGATCATTTTCTTAATTTTTTAGGGCATTTTAGAGTTATTGGAAACCAAGTATGAATTTGAAATTTTATTTTAAGATTTTTACACCAACATGGTTTTTATATGAATATAACAGATTATAAGTATTTAGGTAGGTACTCGTAATTCGTATTATATTATTGGACAAGGTTTGAGTAAACACTACCCGCATTTCCTGTTAAATAATCTTAAATCGGTAAAATCGACATCCGATGATGTCGTTCAACGTTCAGTACGAGTTTTGTCGTCGTAAACACCAGTTTTATTACTCTAGTTATTTTTTTTAAGGTCATTTTTTTGGGTTTTTTTAGGGCATTAACATCCCAGCCCTACTGATAACTGATAACCCATAATTTGTAACTGGTAACTTGTTCAAATCCAACGTTATAAGTAGGTATATTAGGATATATTTATTTATTCGCAAACAAACAATTTTCAATAGGTTATTGAATACAAATAGTCAATAGATGACCGTTTAATCACCTTCTATAACTTAAGCTTGTACCAATTGAAGGTGATGAGTTCCTTAAGTAGTATATCATTAGTTACAATAAACATTAAATAAAATATACATAGGTGCTATAAATAGTCTAAAATCAAACAGATAAAAGAAAATTTTAATTACAATATATCAAAAGAGGAAAATATATATGTATATTATAAATAAGATGATATTAGTATTCATAATAAAATGAATATAACATCATTTGATAAGGTTATAAGATATGATATAATTACTATATAATAATTTGGATATTTGAAATTAGAACAGTTTAGATATGGTATACTTAAAATTATAATTATATATTTCTAGCTATCTAATAGACTACTATAACGTTTATTAAATCTACAACTAACTATCTATAACTTATAAATTAATAACTATCTTTTAGACTTTAGTAAAGTATGATCATTTTTCTGGATTTCATTTATAATTATATTTTTATTTATAGATTTAGATTACCTTCAATCTCATTAGTTAGTTGCTATATTTTTTTAGGGTTATATTTATGATTTTTAAAAAGGTTTTAGACTTTAGTACCTACCTAATGCGTGTTTTTTTTTTTTTTGCTTAATTTAAAATAGTAAGTCAATTTCTATATTTTCTATATTTATTTTTAAATTAATATTGAATGGGCTTAATAATATTTTTTTGGATATTTTATGTTTATTGTTAATTGAGATCACTAATCCTTTGGTTGTCCAAGTTATTATTTTTTGAAGAATTTTGTATTATTTCATCTATTTTGTACAAGAAGCAATTCACACCATCATCACAGTACATTGTATTTATATAATTCAAATTATTTATATATTTTATAATACATTTATCTAATATCATGATTTAAGAACATAATAATGTTATTGTAATACTACGATACTTACTTATTTTGTTATAACTTGGTAATTATTTAGATATAATACAATTTTCGCGAGCCCTGATCCATCCATTTTATTATTAATATCTAAATTAAAGATAGGCATCATCCACTGATTGAAGTTTCAGTAATTCAGTATAGTTGTTTACCTTCTGTTTTCCTAATAAATACGCCATATGAATTTGCCCAGACATATTTCCAATCATATATGCCTCAATAAACTGCTTAGCTAGCCAAAAAAATTTCTTAAGGTATATGTCTTGTTAGTATGATTTATGCTATGAAGACAGTTTTTTTCCGAGAAGATGAAGTGTATATGATTAGATTTCAATGGTTTTTTTTTTGTTTTTATTTCTGATATAAATGCCTCTTCTCTTGAATTAAACTATTGAGAATATAACAATGATTTCAGACTCAACATTACTTTTGGATTTTAAACGAGAGGCGGAATGATATAGGATTTTAGATTTAAGAATGTCTGAAATAAATTTGATTATTTCAATTAGATATTCGTTTTTAGTAATGGGAATACCAGTTATTGAAATATCGTTCATTAGTAGTTGATTTAGATGAACGATTTAGTTATAGTAAAAAGATCGTCCGTTTTTCCTCGTAATCATCCAACTTTTGACAGCAAAAATTATCGGATTTATCTTATTCAATATAAGTATTCGAAAATACCTCTCCAACTTCATTAATAACATAGAAATATCAATTCTATTTAATATAAGGTAATAATAACAAAAGGTTCTTCTATTTCATTAACAATATTATTTCTATTTGATTCAATTTTCCTAGAGATTACATTTTTTTTTTTAAGTTTTAGTAAAAACTGAAGGAGATAGGTCATAGGAAACTATTATTTTAATATAGAATTTTTTTTACTGAAATATCAGGCATATTATAGTGATGTATAACCATTGTTGTTCGCCTAATATCTATACCATAAGGTCCTATACCTTGTACTCCTAAAAAAAAAAAATGTATTACTTATTTTCTAAAATACGATATTACAAAAATTAACATACAATTAATTGGTATAAAATTTAGATATTATTGAAATAAAATAAATACAACAACTAATAAGCAATAGTAATTAATACTAATATCATAAACTATTATTAAAATAAAAATGAGCACCCGAGCTCTGGTAGATAATAACTAAAAGTAAAGAAATTTTATATTCGTATAGGTATCTAAAAAAACTAATAGATTCTTAAATAAAATGTTCAAAACCCAAATTAACACATAATAATAACTAGGCAGGGTCAAAATTAAATATTAAATGGTTATTTTAGATATTTATTATCTGTAATGCCTAAAAACTCATAGGTCATAAAATATTGTTGACCTTTTTACTGAGAGCGTATAATTTCAGAAATGGTATTCGTCGGTGAAAATTTGACAACTAAGAATAAAATATCATATTCAGCAGTGTAAAATGTGTCAACGATACAGTATTTTGAAGATTATGATTCGGACATGGGGTAAGTAGATATTTCTCTATTTTTTAGTAGGTTACCTTTTATATTGTTAATTGATCTGAGGATACATAATTTAAAATTATTTGTATTGAAACCACTGGTATAACACTATTCCGAAAATAAATAGTCATGATAAAAATTAGAAAATTGGTGAGGCATAATATTTTTAAATTTGTTTTTTTTAAATGATTTCCTCAATTATATTTAAATATTTTCAACGATTATCAGGTACGATGACCTGTAGGTACTATAGTGACTGGGAGTGTGAGATTGAGAGAGTTGTGAGAGGGGGAGGATAAAAATGGATTGGAATGGAGAGGCATAAGGAGAATGAGTGATAGGGAAAGAGAGGGATAGGAAGAATGAGAGATAGGAAGAGAGAGGATTAGGGAGATAGATAAATAGATAGAGTAAGGGTGATGGAGGGGTTGAAGAGATAAAGGGGGTATACAGTTATAGTGTGTGAGAGAGGGATTAGAGAGGATTTGAGAGACTGAAAGGGAGTAAGAGAGATATAGGGAGAGATAGTTAGGGTTTAAGAATGAATGTAGAGAGAGTTTGTAAGAGGGCATAGAGGGATGAGGAGCGAGATAGATAGATAGGTTTTGGGTGTCGGAGACGATTAGGTTTGGTTAGGTGGGTGAAGGGGAAATAGTTAGGTAGGTTAGTTATGTTAACAATGCGGAATACGTAGGAAAGGATCTTTAATTGCAAAGGTAACAGACTCTTTGGCAGAAACCACCAAGTCAATAGGTTTACAACTTTCGACTTATTGGATAGAATAAAAAGAAAAGGTTGGTTAGGCCGTTTAAGAGGATGTCGGTGTATCTTTTCTTTCTCTAACCCACGTATATTATACCAAAATTTTCTTTTACAATAATGATAAACGTAAAAATTTGGTATATTGTGCGTCGGTCTAAGAAGAGAGAAAAAAAAATGTACTGGCATCTTCTAAAGTGTTATCAAGTTGAATTGGCTATTGATTGTTGACTGTTTGTATTATAAGAGTTTGTATAGGAATGCCCTGTTACATCTTTAAAATAACAAACATTTTATTTATATTTACAGCGTTGTCAAATATATATTATAGCTTTATATATATATATATATATATAAAAAAAACTTTAAAATAGGAAACATTAAATTATTATACTTTTATTTTTCAAAAAAAAAAAATCAAATTCTTTAAATAATTTAAATATTTTAAAACAAATTCATTTTTAAAAAAAGAAACCGAACACAAACTACTTATTTAGATTAATACGAAATGTATTCTTTTATGAAATATATAAATTCAGTAAAATGCTTTATTATACTTAATACTATTAGAAGATTAGGTTATTATATTAGGGCATGATGGCAAATTATTATATTCACTAAACATAAAATAATTTATGACTTAAATAGTATTTGTATACTTTTATTAAAGTACTTTTGGACATTAATTATAATTAAAATAATAAACTTGAAAGTAGGAATAATTGGAATTCGTAAGTAGTATAGTTAGAACTGTAGAGCAAGATTTTTTATGCACTAAAAAATTATCAAATGCATGCTATTGAATACGCCCTATTTATAGGGTTAAAAAAATACATACACTTAAACTTGAATTCCAATAAACATTTATTTTTATTTTTTTGTATGAATATACAAGGGTCATTTTTTGCAATAAACTCATGTATAATCTATTTATGGAATGTGCAACATTAATAATTAATTAAATAATAATAATAATTTTGGGTGCTAACGCTAAGTCCCTCCCCTCCATGCCACACCAGATTACGCCTATGTAGGTGTTAAGAGATTAGAGGCAATTTTAACGACCAGTTATATTACACTTATTCAAATTTATAATAATGGAAAGAAATGAGATCTAGTGATAAGTAATTATTTTTTCATATAATATATAGTCTAAATTTCAGAAATTTAGCTTTTTGACAATTATAATACGCTTCTAGTAGGATTGGGAAGGAGTATTATACTAAGCAAATTAACTTGCTAAAATAGATGAAATACAAAAATTGGATATATGTATATGTAGGTAAATGATTTTAGACATTTTTTTTAAATAAATTATATTATGGTTTCTTTATGTTTTAAAAAGTATTTTGGGGACTTGGTATAATAGCAGTATGGTTGACCAAAGTCACATGTTCTGAGGTTACGCATGGACCGGAGTCGCTAGCTCCCGGATGGGTGACCACCTGGGTTCTTAGTGATGATTCCTCTTCCTATTTACATGTGTTTCAAACCAAGCAGTGAAGCCAGGCTAATAACCATGTAGTTGACGCCTTGAGAAAAATGTATATTCCTTTGGCCTGGTATATAGACACTGCAATAGTAGATATTCTTGTACCAATGCCTAGAATAAAATAAATGGGTACACAAAATGTGCATTTTGCGGCGCAGTGTGATGGTGCCGTGTTGGCTGTTATCTTTAAAAACTAAGTCAAGCATTGTCCGGCGTCGCTAGCTCCCGGATGGGTGACCACCTGGGTTTTTAGTGGCAAATCCTTGACAAATATGCTGAAGTGTTTCTAAATCAATCTGTAACCTACAGAATGATAATAGCCATAGATAAAGATGCTAATGTTAAAAAAAAGTCTATTGTGTAATGATAAATATATTACGAATACAAATTGTACATTTCTTAAATCTATTAAGGTACTATAGTTCATAAATAAATAATAAGTCAATAAATAAATAATTCACAAAACGTAAGTCACTTGAGATATAATTTTCTTAGGGACACTTGATAATTATTATATAATACTTCAATATCACATAAAAGAATAGAGGGACTGTGATGTAATGACTACTAATTATCACATGATACATTTAATTGACAAGAAAATTTGTGAAAAAAAAATGTTTAGATTATTTACCTTAGATATCCAAAATTGTAATATTTAATTATTTCTGGTGTGGAGTGTCGTTTTACTAGATACCATAAAAACATAAAATAAAAAGACTAATCTTCTTAGTAATTTTATGAAATATTACGTAAAGCTAAAAGACAAGATGTTTATAAACCATTTAAAAACTTATAATTAAAAGTTTTTTTTGCATAATGGAGAAAATTTCACCTTTCCAAGTATTCATTTTTACATAGCGATAGGATTCGGAGCCATTTATGTATGGTCTAAGTTGTAAGAGGTGAGCAATCAATATATCAACTTGATAAGCAAACACTTATATCGGAAACCAACTAAGGATCTTTTTATTCAAAGTGTCCAAGGGTAACTTCTGTTAGTCACGCGATACCCAAATGCTATTTATTGTTCAAATTGTTTCTTATTAGACTCAGTGACGTAGTATAATCCTGGCTACGGCACTGCCTTCCCCGCGTGACTAGTAGATGGTTACGTAAGTCAGGTGAAAGTTGATAAACCTATAGTGACTATGGTGAGTCGAAGCTATGGTGATGATAGATGACTATCATCACTTGTCGTTCCCTTAGCAATGATCTTTTCCTACTAACTATCAAGGTATTCGACATTGTGAACATAACGATGAGGGAAAATATATAAATATAACTGAGGAAATATAGTATGTTTTAAAGTCATTATAGTGTTATACCAGTATTTCATAAAAACTAAATTAAAGATATAACAATGAATCCTCTGATCAAATTTCAAAATTTATTAAATTAAATGAAAATAAAAGTATTTAGTATATAATAATTCAAAATAATTATTAAATTATTTACCCGTGGGGTCCAATGATTCCCTTCTCATTTTTCCTCGATTCAGTTAATCAAACTTAAATTTATTAATTTTATATTTTAAACATTGGTAACCTGGAGTGCTCAGAATAATCATTTTTCAATAATCAAATTTTTATGAATAATTTTTCGGATTAATAATTTTGAAGATTACAGACTGCAGTGTGTAGTGTTTATATCTAATCAATTTTTTCGAATTTTTTTTTCTGCTTTTTGAAAAACATTTGCCTACGGGCTCCAACTCCTCACTACTCATTTTTTTGCATTAAATTAAGTATGATAACTTTTGGAGTAGGTTCAATTTTTTTTTTGCTTCTTAAAAAACATTTGCTTACTGGCTCCAGGTATCCCCTTCTCATTTTTTTTTCAATTGGCAGTAAGTTCAATATTTTTTTTGCTTTTTGAAAAACATTTGCCTACGGGCTCCAACTCCCCCCTTCTCATTTTTATTTATTAAATTAAGTATGATAACTTTTGGAGTAGGTTCAAATTTTTTTCGCTTCTTGTAAAACATTTGCCTACGGGCTCCTTGTCACCCCTTCTCATATTTATTCTTTAATTAAATTTTTGTTCAATTTTGAATAAGTTCAAAATTTTTTTTTGCTTCTTAAAAAACATTTGACTATGGGCTCCAGGTATCCCCTTCTCATTTTTTTTGCATTAAATTAAGTATGATAGCTTTTGGAGTGGGTTCAATTTTTTTTTGCTTCTTAAAAAACATTTGCCTACGGGCTCCAGGTATCCCCTTCTCATTTTTTTTTTCAATTGGCAGTAAGTTCAATATTTTTTTTTGCTTCTTGAAAAACATTTGCCTACGGGCTCCTTGTCACCCCTTCTCATATTTATTCTTTAATTAAATTTTTGTTCAATTTTGAATAAGTTCAAAATTTTTTTTTGCTTCTTAAAAAACATTTGACTATGGGCTCCAGGTATCCCCTTCTCATTTTTTTTGCATTAAATTAAGTATGATAGCTTTTGGAGTGGGTTCAATTTTTTTTTGCTTCTTAAAAAACATTTGCCTACGGGCTCCAGGTATCCCCTTCTCATTTTTTTTTTCAATTGGCAGTAAGTTCAATATTTTTTTTTGATTCTTGAAAAACATTTGCCTACGGGCTCCAGGTATTCCCTTCTCATTTTTTTTTTCAATCGACAGTAAGTTGAATATTTTTTTTTGCTTCCTGAAAAACATTTGCCTACGGGCTCAAGATATCCTTAATACATTGGATAATATTACTAACTTAATATTTAGGATCATATTCCCCTAATCTTTGAAAAGTACTTCCCTTAATATTTTGGCTAATATCCCCTTATAAGTTCAGAAAATATTCCCTTATTATTTCGAATAATATGCAATTATTATTTCCACAAATCTTGAATTTATTTCGGATAATATTCCTATAAAATTTCTGATAATCCCTTAATATTTCGGACAATAAATCCCTTAATATTTCGGACAATAAATCCCTTAATATTTCGGATAAATTCCGGACAATATTCCCTTTGATATTCCGGACAATATTCCCTTGATATTTCTGATAATATTCCCTTAATATGGTCGAAATATTTAGGGAATATTGTCCGAAATATCAAAGGGAATATTGTCCGGAATATTTATCCGAAATATTAAGGGATTATTGTCCGAAATATTAAGGGAATATTGGCCGAAATATCAAGGGAATATTGTCCGAAATATCAAAGGGAATATTGTCCGGAATATTTATCCGAAATATTAATGGAATATTGTCCGAAATATTAAGGGAATATTGTCCGAAATATTAAGGGATTATCAGAAATTTTATAGGAATATTATCCGAAACAAATTCGATATTTGTGGAAATAATAATGTCATATTATTCGAAATAATAAGGGAATATTTTCTGAACTTATAAGGGGATATTAGCCAAAATATTAAGGGAAGTACTTTTCAAAGATTAGGGGAATATGATGAGAAGGGAATACCTGGAGCCCGTAGGCAAATGTTTTTTAAGAAGCAAAAAAAAAATTTGAACCTACTCCAAAAGTTAACATACTAAATTTAATGGAAAAAAAATGAGAAGGGAATACCTGGAGCCAGTAGGCAAATGTTTTTCAAGAATCAAAAAAAAATATTGAACTTACTGCCAATTGAAAAAAAATTGAGAAGGGGATACCTGGAGCCCGTAGGCAAATGTTTTACAAGAAGCAAAAAAAATATTCAACTTACTGCCAATTGAAAAAAAAAATGAGAAGCGGATACCTGGAGCCCGTAGGCAAATGTTTTTCAAGAAGCAAAAAAAAATATTGAACTTACTGCCAATTGAAAAAAAAAATGAGAAGGGGATACCTGGAGCCCGTAGGCAAATGTTTTTTAAGAAGCAAAAAAAAATTGAACCCACTCCAAAAGTTATCATACTTAATTTAATGCAAAAAAAATGAGAAGGGGATACCTGGAGCCCATAGTCAAATGTTTTTTAAGAAGCAAAAAAAAATTTTGAACTTATTCAAAATTGAACAAAAATTTAATTAAAGAATAAATATGAGAAGGGGTGACAAGGAGCCCGTAGGCAAATGTTTTACAAGAAGCGAAAAAAATTTGAACCTACTCCAAAAGTTATCATACTTAATTTAATAAATAAAAATGAGAAGGGGGGAGTTGGAGCCCGTAGGCAAATGTTTTTCAAAAAGCAAAAAAAATATTGAACTTACTGCCAATTGAAAAAAAAATGAGAAGGGGATACCTGGAGCCAGTAAGCAAATGTTTTTTAAGAAGCAAAAAAAAAATTCGAAAAAATTGATTAGATATAAACACTACACACTGCAGTCTGTAATCTTCAAAATTATTAATCCGAAAAATTATTCATAAAAATTTGATTATTGAAAAATGATTATTCTGAGCACTCCAGGTTACCAATGTTTAAAATATAAAATTAATAAATTTAAGTTTGATTAACTGAATCGAGGAAAAATGAGAAGGGAATCATTGGACCCCACGGCTAAATAATTTAATAATTATTTTGAATTATTATATACTAAATACTTTTATTTTCATTTAATTTAATAAATTTTGAAATTTGATCAGAGGATTCATTGTTATATCTTTAATTTAGTTTTTATGAAATACTGGTAGAACACTATAATGACTTTAAAACATACTATATTTCCTCAGTTATATTTATATATTTTCCCTCATCGTTATGTTCACAATGTCGAATACCTTGATAGTTAGTAGGAAAAGATCATTGCTAAGGGAACGACAAGTGATGATAGTCATCTATCATCACCATAGCTTCGACTCACCATAGTCACTATAGGTTTATCAACTTTCACCTGACTTACGTAACCATCTACTAGTCACGCGGGGAAGGCAGTGCCGTAGCCAGGATTATACTACGTCACTGAGTCTAATAAGAAACAATTTGAACAATAAATAGCATTTGGGTATCGCGTGACTAACAGAAGTTACCCTTGGACACTTTGAATAAAAAGATCCTTAGTTGGTTTCCGATATAAGTGTTTGCTTATCAAGTTGATATATTGATTGCTCACCTCTTACAACTTAGACCATACATAAATGGCTCCGAATCCTATCGCTATGTAAAAATGAATACTTGGAAAGGTGAAATTTTCTCCATTATGCAAAAAAAACTTTTAATTATAAGTTTTTAAATGGTTTATAAACATCTTGTCTTTTAGCTTTACGTAATATTTCATAAAATTACTAAGAAGATTAGTCTTTTTATTTTATGTTTTTATGGTATCTAGTAAAACGACACTCCACACCAGAAATAATTAAATATTACAATTTTGGATATCTAAGGTAAATAATCTAAACATTTTTTTTTCACAAATTTTCTTGTCAATTAAATGTATCATGTGATAATTAGTAGTCATTACATCACAGTCCCTCTATTCTTTTATGTGATATTGAAGTATTATATAATAATTATCAAGTGTCCCTAAGAAAATTATATCTCAAGTGACTTACGTTTTGTGAATTATTTATTTATTGACTTATTATTTATTTATGAACTATAGTACCTTAATAGATTTAAGAAATGTACAATTTGTATTCGTAATATATTTATCATTACACAATAGACTTTTTTTTAACATTAGCATCTTTATCTATGGCTATTATCATTCTGTAGGTTACAGATTGATTTAGAAACACTTCAGCATATTTGTCAAGGATTTGCCACTAAAAACCCAGGTGGTCACCCATCCGGGAGCTAGCGACGCCGGACAATGCTTGACTTAGTTTTTAAAGATAACAGCCAACACGGCACCATCACACTGCGCCGCAAAATGCACATTTTGTGTACCCATTTATTTTATTCTAGGCATTGGTACAAGAATATCTACTATTGCAGTGTCTATATACCAGGCCAAAGGAATATACATTTTTCTCAAGGCGTCAACTACATGGTTATTAGCCTGGCTTCACTGCTTGGTTTGAAACACATGTAAATAGGAAGAGGAATCATCACTAAGAACCCAGGTGGTCACCCATCCGGGAGCTAGCGACTCCGGTCCATGCGTAACCTCAGAACATGTGACTTTGGTCAACCATACTGCTATTATACCAAGTCCCCAAAATACTTTTTAAAACATAAAGAAACCATAATATAATTTATTTAAAAAAAATGTCTAAAATCATTTACCTACATATACATATATCCAATTTTTGTATTTCATCTATTTTAGCAAGTTAATTTGCTTAGTATAATACTCCTTCCCAATCCTACTAGAAGCGTATTATAATTGTCAAAAAGCTAAATTTCTGAAATTTAGACTATATATTATATGAAAAAATAATTACTTATCACTAGATCTCATTTCTTTCCATTATTATAAATTTGAATAAGTGTAATATAACTGGTCGTTAAAATTGCCTCTAATCTCTTAACACCTACATAGGCGTAATCTGGTGTGGCATGGAGGGGAGGGACTTAGCGTTAGCACCCAAAATTATTATTATTATTTAATTAATTATTAATGTTGCACATTCCATAAATAGATTATACATGAGTTTATTGCAAAAAATGACCCTTGTATATTCATACAAAAAAATAAAAATAAATGTTTATTGGAATTCAAGTTTAAGTGTATGTATTTTTTTAACCCTATAAATAGGGCGTATTCAATAGCATGCATTTGATAATTTTTTAGTGCATAAAAAATCTTGCTCTACAGTTCTAACTATACTACTTACGAATTCCAATTATTCCTACTTTCAAGTTTATTATTTTAATTATAATTAATGTCCAAAAGTACTTTAATAAAAGTATACAAATACTATTTAAGTCATAAATTATTTTATGTTTAGTGAATATAATAATTTGCCATCATGCCCTAATATAATAACCTAATCTTCTAATAGTATTAAGTATAATAAAGCATTTTACTGAATTTATATATTTCATAAAAGAATACATTTCGTATTAATCTAAATAAGTAGTTTGTGTTCGGTTTCTTTTTTTAAAAATGAATTTGTTTTAAAATATTTAAATTATTTAAAGAATTTGATTTTTTTTTTTTGAAAAATAAAAGTATAATAATTTAATGTTTCCTATTTTAAAGTTTTTTTTATATATATATATATATATAAAAAGCTATAATATATATTTGACAACGCTGTAAATATAAATAAAATGTTTGTTATTTTAAAGATGTAACAGGGCATTCCTATACAAACTCTTATAATACAAACAGTCAACAATCAATAGCCAATTCAACTTGATAACACTTTAGAAGATGCCAGTACATTTTTTTTTCTCTCTTCTTAGACCGACGCACAATATACCAAATTTTTACGTTTATCATTATTGTAAAAGAAAATTTTGGTATAATATACGTGGGTTAGAGAAAGAAAAGATACACCGACATCCTCTTAAACGGCCTAACCAACCTTTTCTTTTTATTCTATCCAATAAGTCGAAAGTTGTAAACCTATTGACTTGGTGGTTTCTGCCAAAGAGTCTGTTACCTTTGCAATTAAAGATCCTTTCCTACGTATTCCGCATTGTTAACATAACTAACCTACCTAACTATTTCCCCTTCACCCACCTAACCAAACCTAATCGTCTCCGACACCCAAAACCTATCTATCTATCTCGCTCCTCATCCCTCTATGCCCTCTTACAAACTCTCTCTACATTCATTCTTAAACCCTAACTATCTCTCCCTATATCTCTCTTACTCCCTTTCAGTCTCTCAAATCCTCTCTAATCCCTCTCTCACACACTATAACTGTATACCCCCTTTATCTCTTCAACCCCTCCATCACCCTTACTCTATCTATTTATCTATCTCCCTAATCCTCTCTCTTCCTATCTCTCATTCTTCCTATCCCTCTCTTTCCCTATCACTCATTCTCCTTATGCCTCTCCATTCCAATCCATTTTTATCCTCCCCCTCTCACAACTCTCTCAATCTCACACTCCCAGTCACTATAGTACCTACAGGTCATCGTACCTGATAATCGTTGAAAATATTTAAATATAATTGAGGAAATCATTTAAAAAAAACAAATTTAAAAATATTATGCCTCACCAATTTTCTAATTTTTATCATGACTATTTATTTTCGGAATAGTGTTATACCAGTGGTTTCAATACAAATAATTTTAAATTATGTATCCTCAGATCAATTAACAATATAAAAGGTAACCTACTAAAAAATAGAGAAATATCTACTTACCCCATGTCCGAATCATAATCTTCAAAATACTGTATCGTTGACACATTTTACACTGCTGAATATGATATTTTATTCTTAGTTGTCAAATTTTCACCGACGAATACCATTTCTGAAATTATACGCTCTCAGTAAAAAGGTCAACAATATTTTATGACCTATGAGTTTTTAGGCATTACAGATAATAAATATCTAAAATAACCATTTAATATTTAATTTTGACCCTGCCTAGTTATTATTATGTGTTAATTTGGGTTTTGAACATTTTATTTAAGAATCTATTAGTTTTTTTAGATACCTATACGAATATAAAATTTCTTTACTTTTAGTTATTATCTACCAGAGCTCGGGTGCTCATTTTTATTTTAATAATAGTTTATGATATTAGTATTAATTACTATTGCTTATTAGTTGTTGTATTTATTTTATTTCAATAATATCTAAATTTTATACCAATTAATTGTATGTTAATTTTTGTAATATCGTATTTTAGAAAATAAGTAATACATTTTTTTTTTTTAGGAGTACAAGGTATAGGACCTTATGGTATAGATATTAGGCGAACAACAATGGTTATACATCACTATAATATGCCTGATATTTCAGTAAAAAAAATTCTATATTAAAATAATAGTTTCCTATGACCTATCTCCTTCAGTTTTTACTAAAACTTAAAAAAAAAAATGTAATCTCTAGGAAAATTGAATCAAATAGAAATAATATTGTTAATGAAATAGAAGAACCTTTTGTTATTATTACCTTATATTAAATAGAATTGATATTTCTATGTTATTAATGAAGTTGGAGAGGTATTTTCGAATACTTATATTGAATAAGATAAATCCGATAATTTTTGCTGTCAAAAGTTGGATGATTACGAGGAAAAACGGACGATCTTTTTACTATAACTAAATCGTTCATCTAAATCAACTACTAATGAACGATATTTCAATAACTGGTATTCCCATTACTAAAAACGAATATCTAATTGAAATAATCAAATTTATTTCAGACATTCTTAAATCTAAAATCCTATATCATTCCGCCTCTCGTTTAAAATCCAAAAGTAATGTTGAGTCTGAAATCATTGTTATATTCTCAATAGTTTAATTCAAGAGAAGAGGCATTTATATCAGAAATAAAAACAAAAAAAAAACCATTGAAATCTAATCATATACACTTCATCTTCTCGGAAAAAAACTGTCTTCATAGCATAAATCATACTAACAAGACATATACCTTAAGAAATTTTTTTGGCTAGCTAAGCAGTTTATTGAGGCATATATGATTGGAAATATGTCTGGGCAAATTCATATGGCGTATTTATTAGGAAAACAGAAGGTAAACAACTATACTGAATTACTGAAACTTCAATCAGTGGATGATGCCTATCTTTAATTTAGATATTAATAATAAAATGGATGGATCAGGGCTCGCGAAAATTGTATTATATCTAAATAATTACCAAGTTATAACAAAATAAGTAAGTATCGTAGTATTACAATAACATTATTATGTTCTTAAATCATGATATTAGATAAATGTATTATAAAATATATAAATAATTTTAATTATATAAATACAATGTACTGTGATGATGGTGTGAATTGCTTCTTGTACAAAATAGATGAAATAATACAAAATTCTTCAAAAAATAATAACTTGGACAACCAAAGGATTAGTGATCTCAATTAACAATAAACATAAAATATCCAAAAAAATATTATTAAGCCCATTCAATATTAATTTAAAAATAAATATAGAAAATATAGAAATTGACTTACTATTTTAAATTAAGCAAAAAAAAAAAAAACACGCATTAGGTAGGTACTAAAGTCTAAAACCTTTTTAAAAATCATAAATATAACCCTAAAAAAATATAGCAACTAACTAATGAGATTGAAGGTAATCTAAATCTATAAATAAAAATATAATTATAAATGAAATCCAGAAAAATGATCATACTTTACTAAAGTCTAAAAGATAGTTATTAATTTATAAGTTATAGATAGTTAGTTGTAGATTTAATAAACGTTATAGTAGTCTATTAGATAGCTAGAAATATATAATTATAATTTTAAGTATACCATATCTAAACTGTTCTAATTTCAAATATCCAAATTATTATATAGTAATTATATCATATCTTATAACCTTATCAAATGATGTTATATTCATTTTATTATGAATACTAATATCATCTTATTTATAATATACATATATATTTTCCTCTTTTGATATATTGTAATTAAAATTTTCTTTTATCTGTTTGATTTTAGACTATTTATAGCACCTATGTATATTTTATTTAATGTTTATTGTAACTAATGATATACTACTTAAGGAACTCATCACCTTCAATTGGTACAAGCTTAAGTTATAGAAGGTGATTAAACGGTCATCTATTGACTATTTGTATTCAATAACCTATTGAAAATTGTTTGTTTGCGAATAAATAAATATATCCTAATATACCTACTTATAACGTTGGATTTGAACAAGTTACCAGTTACAAATTATGGGTTATCAGTTATCAGTAGGGCTGGGATGTTAATGCCCTAAAAAAACCCAAAAAAATGACCTTAAAAAAAATAACTAGAGTAATAAAACTGGTGTTTACGACGACAAAACTCGTACTGAACGTTGAACGACATCATCGGATGTCGATTTTACCGATTTAAGATTATTTAACAGGAAATGCGGGTAGTGTTTACTCAAACCTTGTCCAATAATATAATACGAATTACGAGTACCTACCTAAATACTTATAATCTGTTATATTCATATAAAAACCATGTTGGTGTAAAAATCTTAAAATAAAATTTCAAATTCATACTTGGTTTCCAATAACTCTAAAATGCCCTAAAAAATTAAGAAAATGATCTAAAAACTAAATAATCCCAAAAAATGCAGAATAAACTTTCTTATTCTCATTCATAAGTACATAAAACAAATTTGTGACCAGACGAGCATCGCACAGTAAGCTTTGGAAAACAATGCAAAGTGCATCGAATTCCCAGCCCTAGTTATCAGTTATACCTACCTAACTAGTAGTCCTATTAATTAAACTAAAATGCTTATTTCAACACATATATATTATATACCTAGGTTATAATTATTAAATTATAATTATTCTAAACGACTACCACATATTTTAAATTATTCGATCTCGCGTATTTATTTATTTCGAGCTCAGAAATAAAATATGCGTCAACGATACATGGGTAGCATTTTTTTTTTTTTTTTTGTGACATTAAATATAATTATGTTGATCGTAAAAAATAAATTTAAGCCCCAAAAGAACATGAAAACAAATTTACCTCAAACATCGGCTCTTTCGATGAGCTTTGATGGAATCCGCGACGTCTGTGAAATCTGACGTTGAAGTGAGAACGCATCAAATACTGACTTGAAGTCTAAAAATATTATGATTTGTGAAAATAAAATCATACAGATTGCAGTATATTTTTAGTTCATATCTGTTTTGCTATTGAAATTTTAGAATCTTTAATTGACTGCATCGCCTATTGACAATTACTTTGACAATTGCCATGTAGTATATTATTATATTACGTCAATCACATAAATCCAAAGATATATTATATCATAATGCAATTCTTATATCAAGGCGATCAATGTTTACGATTTTCTCAATGAAATAATGGTTTTTGATATAATATCAATCACCAAAATAATTTATAACTTTAAATTTAAAATACAACAATATACCTAGGTATAGTAATAGTATTTTAATTATTTTTTATTTGATTATTGATTAAGATTGTATTGAAATATTAGAAACACATAAATATTTTAATAAAACTTTTTTTATGAATTTTAAAATATAATTGGATAATACCTAATTTTTAGTTTTTAATATGTTAATTTTAATTGTATAGTGTAGGTACTATCTAACATCTAAGTATGTTTTATATTTTTGATTTTAAACTATTTAATAATATTTAAAATTTAAAATTTCTCATGTTTAATTCCGATAAGTAAAAATATGTGTTCTGAATGTAAAAAAAATATTTTAAATTTAATACAAGCTTCCTCGTAATATATTTGTGTATTGTTAGTTTAAGACGTTTAAGTACACTAAAGCAATTTTCAAAATAGATATTTAAACTTAATTTTAGTTTTTATTCAATTGTGTTTTCGTTACAGTTTACAATTTATTTTGAATATTTTTTAAAAGGGTTAAATTCTAAAATGAATAGTTTTAAAAAGATTTAATTAAAATATGAATGTTTAGTATAATAGAATGAAAAATTATAAAATTATTTATTCATTGCGAAAAGTCACTATTGTAAAATACCTTCACTATTTTATTGAAAGGCATTAAATATATTATACAATACGTTACTCTTCAATACTGAGTTTGGTATAAGTGAATTACAATAATATTTTATAATAAAAATAAATTATAATATAGTATAATATTTAGATACCATTTTTTTGGTAGAAGTACACTCAGTATACTTTATAGTCTTTATACTAGCTATAGCTACTATATTAGGTACCTACCAATATATTGGTTGAAAATTAATTGACTTACTACTTGTTAATGTATTATCGACTACCTATTGTATAACTACACATACTTAGAAATAGAGGTTGACACTATCTTCTTTCAAAATCGTTTTAGGCAGAGATAAAATAATAAATTATTGAATTCAGGTTATCCATTACATCCTACTCGTTGACAAGGTACATTGAAAAACTTGATTTCCTCCTCAGTTTCCCTGCTTTACAAAACTATTTAATGTTTGATAAATTATGGCGTTGCTTTAATCGTGATTGGTTCACAGCAGACGTAATCGTAATATTAATTTATTTTATAATTCACTCGTTATTCAATTCGCCCAAGTCAATCCAAACCCTAGAACTTTACGCCGGAATTTGAGCTTTTCGCCGCGGATGGGTAGAGCTTAAATGTTATAATGTAGGTACTAACTAAACGCTTATCGTGTAACAGTGAAAACAATTTTTAATCATGCAAGACATAAGAACGCCGGGGTGTAATACTGTAGTATGCCTAGATGTACGACACTATTTATTATAGGTACCTCTTTAATTGTGAAAATATATTATTATTCTACGATCTGGATTTGTCGTCGTCGTTTTTGCATACGTATTTTATGCGTTGCGCGCTCAGTAATAAAATACCCATCTACATCACCCGCGTAGGAGATTGATCATTGATCGGACAATAAATATTAGTTATAACACTAAAAAGTAAACTATTTAAGCCTTTAAAAGAATAGTCTATCAAACTTACACATAAATCAAGTTAAATACAGCTGAGCAATATCTAGAGTTCAAACGGCATATCAAGGAACTGCTCTCCTTTCATAATATGTCTTCATCTCACTCTGAACTGAAGTCTGAAAGTATCGAATTATTTTAAGAAAATAACTTGAGCACAATGAAATATGAAATTAAAAAAATTATGAATCGTCTCGAACAAATGTCGAGTGACGACAATACGATTTTACGTTTGCCACGGATGATAGATACTATAATACATCGTCATCGATTTTCAAATTTATTACTTTTTTTATGACAAAATACATTTTTATTTCATTTTCCGAAACAGAATATTATTCGTAGCATGAGAAATTAGAATTTGCAATTTAATTTTAAATTAAAATTAAAATTTATAACAAAATATAAATTTCTAATTTAAAATGAATATAGGAATATATTAATATAATATATGTTAGGTAGCGGAAATGTATGTAATACGTTATTTTATAGAATAACTAGTTATTCTATAAAATTCCCAATTATGCTTGTTAATATATTAACTACAAAATTTTACTATTTAATTTATAAAATACCAGTTGGGTTTTCGCTAATGTATGAAATTTATAATGTTAAGTAGATGTCCTGGACTCGATTAGATAATTTCCTCCGTTGTGTAGAACTGTAATTTTATGTTATAATTTATGTAAATTAAATTGTAAATACAAATCTATAGTATGTATTGTAAAAAAAAATAAAATGGAAATTTTGAATTTTGTTTCCTAAAAATACCTTATACATTATATCGTCGGCTTCTCGCCAAAACTGATATTGACATAGTTTTTTTTTTTTAATGGAATCTGCTTATATTACTGCATATTGGATTTTTTTCAAAATGTTTAATGTAACACTGTTTTTTTTATTAGTAAAGTATTGTATGCAAATATTTTAACCGTCAATGAGTTTTACTGAATAGAAAAATGATTATTAATATTTGTTTAGGCTGAAATCTATATCGGTTTAACATTAATTATTTTTCTTATTGGACTTAGTCAGATGATTATCATTATAGATTGTATTTATTATAATATAGTGAACGTAACATTTTCTATGTGGTGCATGGGTCAGAGAAAAAAAACAGAAATTCACTGACAATTTGTTCAGATTAAAGTAAAACAACTTTTGAATGTGGTTAAGGATTATAAGAATTAAGTTACGAAATTGAAAGCAAAATCCATTACTATAGTTTTTTTAAATTAATCCAAATCTCAAATTCTGGAAACAAATAATTTCTGGTGATAGGTGATTTTTGTGAGACTAACAATCACTTTTAAACGTATAATTTATTAGTCGACTATTTAAAACTATACTAGTTTTATTCGTTTACTTTTTTGACTAGTATAATTGACTTTTTGAATTTAAGATTTTATAAAAATTTAAGAAAAATTATAGTTATGACGTAGGTATTTATTAATTTATTATCTATTTAATATTTTAAGTGACATACGCATTGTAATTATTATCTAAATAAACAAAAAAATATACTTGAACTTGATTAAAAGTATATGTAAAATTACAAATTATCTCATACCTATAATAGATTATAATATAATGGTTTGTACCCACTGAGAATATAGATAAGAATATAATATTCTTATCTATCTCAGTGTTTGTACACAGAATAGGTGAAATTTTTTAAATTATTAAATATTTCACCTATTCTGTGGTTTGTACCTATATGTTATCACAGAATATAACAATATGTTATTATTCAGTAAATTTGGGCACTGTTTCATATAACTGTGATATTACTTATCAGCTTTAAATTTTCTTATCATTCAGCGAAAAACATTCTGGATTTATATGATCCATATTCATTTGGTTTTGGTGTGCCGGTTCATTGAAATAGTAGTTTTAAGTTTTTATTAATAAACCTAACCTTTTATAAATTCTAATTATATAATATATTTATATATATTTATTGTGAATTTCTTTTTTTCGTTTCGCACATATAAGTTTATTTTTCTGTTGGTGTCTCTGTCTTTTCAAAAGAATCAATATGTTTGTGACAAAGTGTTTGGTACGTATACTCTGATTTGTAATAAAAGTCTGTTAATCGATTAAATTTGAGTATTATAGTCTTTTTACAGTTGAATATTTATATCTCATTTAAGTATGTACTGATTAATTCAAAATTCCGAATTAAATTCCAGTTAAACATTTAACATATTATACCTACCTACAACCATATTTATTACTTTATTAGTATAATATTATACTATTTATTAATATTAAACCAAATTTAAGTAGGTACCTAACCAATAATACATTAGGAACCATTAATAATATCAATAGAATTTATTGTATACCTCCTAAGTATCATACACTTATTGTTAAAAATATAATTTTGTAATGCTTACATTTTTGTAGGCTCTACAATGTTTCAAGATGGCTAGATTACAATCTTTTAAATCAGCTAAGGCTTGTATGCCAACTATTCGTAGTTATGGTAGTATTTACGAACCTGAGTACTTAGACCTGTTAAAGCCAGACATTCCTGAATACGAGGAAGTAAATATTCAAATTAAAGGTTACGATTTTGCTATACTAGAATCGTTTCAAAAATTTGTTCACAGTATTGCAGAAAATATGAACCTTGAAGTATCTGATGGGTGATTACTAGTTTAATTAGTTTTATTATGTCTATGAAATATAAATCATTCAATATTTTATTTTAGGTGGGCTTTACCTCCTCAAACAATAAATGTCAAACGATTGGTGCCCAATAGCGAAAATGTAGAAGCCCAATACACGTTAAGTGTTTACGAACGTAATATACAAGTATGCGTGAACCTGAAATGTAGAATACGATATTTTTATTAAACATTGTCTGTTTTCTAGGTTGTTGATGTCCCCACTACTAAGCTTTCCTTACTTATTGAAGTAATAGAAGACTCACTACCTGCCGGTGTTAAGGCATCAATTCACAAACATACTGACGAACATGAAGTAATCAGGTATATACCAGACAACGAACTGAAATTATTAAAAGATCAATTGGAAGAAATGGGTGGCTCAAAAAAAAAAAAGTGAGTTTGTAAAATACTTATTTTATTGTTAATTTTGTAACATTATATTGTACTAGGTACCTTAATATTATATTGTAAGTAATATAATACAATTTGAGAAATTTGAAATATTGTATTTTTTTATGTAAACACTTTTATTCATGAAAAACCTTAGTTTAAATGATTTTGTTCTGTCTTTCATCACTTAGTTTCTTTCAAATGACAATAAGTATGAAAACCACCACTAAGTATTAAGTTTAACTTCCCAAAAGCTAAATGTCCTTGCGGATACTGATAACTAGATGTAAGCATTCAAGTAAGTTATTCAAAATGATTTATGAACTTTGAATATCGAATTTATACATAAATGTAGTCTAAAAATTGGAATAGAATCATATAACATAGACTTAATAGTGTTTAAATAATCAAATAATCAAATAAAATTACAGTAGAATTCACTTATTACTTTGCTGTATGATATTCTGGATATAACAATTTTCTGCCTTTATTTAGTTGGTTGTATATCACACATGCATTAATGTTTTTATCAATTGGATATAATAATCTGAATCACTAGGTCTTTTGAAAATCATTACAAGCTGATTCCATTGTATTTTGAAATATTTAAATTACAAAATACTCGTTCTCTTTTTCCCGAGAAAATTGGATTGTGAAAAAAACTGATTGTGGCCTATCTTCTACAAAAACATATGGTCATTGACTATGTGGAAGGTATTTCATAGATGAGCCTGCTGGAGGTAATTTAGTACTCTCGAATCAATCAAGTTTTCTTGTGAAAAGAGAGTATAGTTAAATATACATAAGGTATCTGAGAAAAAAAAAATTGTTTTAATATTGGTATAAAAATAAATGTTTTATTAAAAACTAATTTGGTGTAAAATGAAATATCTAAATAAACTGCATAACAACAATAATATAATGAAAAAAAAAATATATATATATATGTTAATAAATAAACAGTGTAACAATAATAATAATTATTACATAAATATTTTTATAATAATATTATAATAAATAAAATATATTTTAACAATAGTACATAATATGGCATTAATTTGGTAAAATTGGCAAGAAAAACAAAAAGTATATCATATATTTCATAAAATAAATACCAAACCACCATTATGAGTATTCATGTAATCTATTTTTTTAGCCATAAATATATTTATATTAAATGGACGGCATTGTAAAAGTTGTCAAACATTACTTTATAAACAAGTATCTAAAATAAAATTTATCCATAACCCACCGATGTAAATTTAGACAGTCTTTAGAGTTAATACTAATACTAATGATATATTTGTTTAATATTATTAAAATATAAATTGTTTTGATGGAAAAATATCATACAATACCAAAATGGACGACTTTAATAGTTTTATCAGGTTGCGGTTTAGTTGTAATTTGACTTTGTTGATTGTTTTCTAAATTATTATATATGTGATAATATATAATACACACACACATATATATATATAAAACATTTAATTAGAATAAAGTATAATTATTTAAATAATTTAATAAATATTTAATACAAACCTAAACGAGTATTTTGGGTGAGTAATTGCTGTTCAAAAGGATATTTTAAGTGTGGCACACTATCCAATGAAGTTGTTGGTAATTCTATATTTTTTGTGTGAACGTGTTCAACATGAGAAGCAGTATACTAGGAAAAATAAAATAAAAATCAAGTAATTAAAATGGTTTTATTTAAAACTATTACATACTGGTACACTTATAGTTGTAACATTGTTCAGGGATCTGTTGTTAGATATTGATGGAATGAACAATGACGGAGAAGATGTTGCGATGGACACATTTGGCAAAGGTGGCCTTAATGAGCTTGACGGGGAATTTGAATGACAGTCTGTACAGTCACAATCAGACGATTGACTAGAATGTGAATCGTCTGATTCTGATGACACAATTTGATTTGCTTTTTCCAATGCCATGGTTGCCATAGCTCTAGTGCCAATCCCTGATTTTGTAGCCCAATACAGATCCATAAATAAATCTCTGTCATTCAAATCAATAGCTAGACTGTAAGCTTTTTCATAAAGTTCATATCTGTAATCAACAATTTTTTGGTAAAATATTTTTTAACGGAAATTGCAGTTGATAAATTTAATTTATAAGCACCTCACTAAATGATGAAAAAAACGACGTGCAATATTTCGAACAGGTTCAAAATATTCGTGTTTGACATCTTCACTTAACGGTATAATAGGTTGGTAGAAACTACCAATTGCAGATTGTAATTGCACTGTTGTAAATATAATATAAGATTATTAAAGAGTCAAGTAATTATTCTTTTTTACATTACTTTTTAATTTTAGAAATATTCAAGTTAATGGTTACTTAATAGTTAATACTTAAGAGCCACATTACCTTCTCTTACAGGAGTAAATGACAGTCGAAACAAATAATTTGTTATTTGTTGCAAGGTTGATAAACAAAGTGGCCCATCAGAATGCCAATCTAGTCCCAGTAGAAAGTTAAGCGCATGATCAACATCATTTTCATTTAAATACATGGAAACCAATTGATTTATACACAACTTTCCAATGCCAAGAACCTTAATGGCAATCACAGGGCCCCTAAATGTATAACATTATAATTAAAAGGACCAAACATATTAAAAATATTCATACTTTTCAAATATAAGGTGAAGAACAGCATCAGATTGGTTCACAGGTTGTTTTGTTGTTTCATATGGCATCCATTTCATGGAGAAAAGTTTTCGGTTCCCAACTTTGGATTGAAAATCTAACCAAGCTGATGAATTTGTTTCTTCTGTTAATGGTTGAAGACGAATGCACGACAAGCACGAATCGTAACACTGTATATTACCATTGCTATCTGACACAGCAATCACATTACCATCGGGATGCCAATCCAAATACTCTACAGGCTAGTCAATTAAAAATACACAAATTTAGTAATAAACACATTATATTCAATATATTTATTGTAAATTGAATTTTTAACATGCAAACACCTATATAGCACTTAAGTTGACATAATTTAGCATCAATATATTTTATTTTTATACAAATTGGGTTTAAGATTACTATGTGCGATATTCTATATGATAAGTAATTATTAATTATCATTTATAATTTTTAATTCAAAAGTTATTTTATAATCAGGGCTGTGAATTTAATGCACTTAAAAACTATTAAATATGCATGCATGTATGCACTAAAATCTGACAAAATATGCTCTAAAAATTCTTAAAATATGCTAAAAAAACTACAAAAATTAAATTTTTATTTTTCTTTTTTTCATTAGTAAATGTTTTTTTTATTAATTTTAGTTTAAATATTAGTATTTTTACTTCTTGATATGATTATATGAGTTATTGATCTTAACTAGTCTTGGTCTTCGTCGAGTTGATATCAGCAAATTAATTTAATCTCGACTTCAATAGTACAATAGGTAGTCAATAATATTATACATTAAATACCCGAGTAAAAATAGAATTATTTCGATAAAACTATAAAAGTTATAGTTTATACCTACTATAAGATTGACCGAAAAAATGTAAATATTACGAAAAAAAAGCATTTAAACAAAAATATTATTAAAACATGCATTTGTATGCCCTAACCCATGAAATATGCGAAAATATGCAAAATAAAATTTAGTATTTGAATTACAAATAAGTCAAAATTTTTTTTATAAAGTGTAGCAAAAAAACATGCAAATGCATTAAATTCACAGCCCTGTTTATAATAATTGATAAGTTTTAATGAATAATGAAAAATAAACAATTAGGTATAATTATATTATTATTTAAAATTTAATATATATCAATGATAATAGTATTTATTAATGCAGGTATCTCTAATGTGGAGAATTGATAAGTACATTAGAACTCCAATTATCCGAACGCCAATCATCCGGGCGTCCAATTAACCGGACGAGTAAAATACGGCACGTGCCGTTATTCATACACATGTTTCATAATCATTTTTAGATTAGATAAAGAATAGGTACTACATATATATTATTCTTAATAATATCCGTCATTCCAACGTAGGTATATTAAAAATTATCGATAATAAAATACATATACATATAACATTTTACAATATTGCCACACATACATAAATATTATTCTTAGTAAGTCAGTTGTTGTATAATCAAATTATGGTTACGTGTGTATATAACTTTTGATATATCATATGTCAATCATCCGGATATTTGCTTATCCGGACCACCCTTGACATTAATTAGTCCGGATAATTGGAGTTCTACTGTAATTTTATTGTAGTAGAATTAAAGTGGATATTATGATATAAAAAGCTTTTATTAAGCATTTTTAACTTACTATAATATTAATGCAAGTTAATAGTTGTTTTTTAAGTGATAGTTAGTTATTTGGATACTACACTTTTTTTTAAAATTATTTTAATAGTAGTATAAGAAAAATAAAAACCAATCTACTTACAAAAGCAGTTTTTACTGAACATGTGATAGATAATTTGAAATTGTGGATAAACAGTATGGAATCATTATATGAAAAACATATACGTGTGTCATCCTTGTTTAACCAGGCATTTATTATGGTAGCAGAACACCAATCAAATGGACTAATTGTCACTACCTTGACTAGATGTAATTTTGTATTAGTCACTTCATACGTACTAAAATCGAAACGAGGGTCGTTGCAATTCTGATAAACAAAACATTATATATTTAATGATTTTTTTTTTATTTAAAAAAAAATACTCACCTTCTGTTCCAAAATGAATATAATATTTGATATTGTTTTACTAAATGATACAATAATAGGATCTTGTTTGGTATGATAATAGCAACAAAGTTGTAGTCGAGGCCTAAACATAAATTTGTGGATAAATATGTTACAATGTAGGTACTTATTTATTTTTATTTCCTAGATGTTATATTAATAAAATGCACAGGTATAATATGAGTATACGAGTATAAGGTCAACATTTATTTCTTATGTCTTACCCAATAATTTTATATACATGAACATTAGCTCTATGTTCATCTTTCACCAAAGGATTCCACGGATAAACTTCATTTATTGATGACTTGGACCAAGTGGCCACCATTGTTGCAGATACATTAAATGTAATCTTTCGTTCATTTTTTCTATTAGTAGTAAAATTGCTAAAATCAAATAATCCAATTTTTGGATCTAGAAATGACCATTTATTAAGTGTGCGATCGAATGAACGTCCAAAATATATGATGCCCAATTTATGATCCGAAAATGAGCATAAAAGTACTTGTTTTGCATATGATACTAGAAAAGAATATATTTGGCTTTATAACTCTATTAAACAATGTATTGAGTCATGACATACCGTTAATGAATTGTTCGCATTGAAATTTTGATTGTAAAAATTTATCAGTAATAATTTCGATTATATCACAAGTAACGGGATCAAATGTGACGAATATAGTTGATCCGTTACTAACTATAAATGCGATTCTGTCTCTTTTTATCCATTCAACAGCAATCAAATGGTGATCGTTTAGTTCATTCTGAATATTAAGGTGTTAAACATCAATTATTTAAAAGACATAGTAGGTAGATGCATTATTAATTACTCACTTCAAAATATTTTAACAAATCTCTCAATTTCAACGGTCTCTTATTAGACACAGACCAATTACATCCGATCGCTTCCACATAGTTTTTCTTGATGATCTTGTCTGTAGATGTTTCCGTTTCTTTTTTCTCATTATATCTGCACAGATATTATACATTTAACGACATGACATAATATAATAGATTAACATGGGGAACCCATAGAAATGAAATGAAAATAATAGTTTTTGACCTTGCGAGATCGACGAAACTATTGCTTGTACGTACTTGAAGTGACTAAGATCTGTGTAGCTAACAGTAAGATCGTTTCTCAACGTCCAGTAATGACATTCACAAACGAATGTAAGCATTACACTGTTTTAATCAAATAAAATGTGTGTAGACGTATTTGAACATTTTTCAGAGCTACGAATGGATTTGTCACATAATAATATCGACCATGGAGTTATAGGCGAAAAACAAACCAAATGCCAATAATTCAAACCGAAAAATTGAAATGCACGTGAGATAACGATCGGTGTTTGTAGGTTTTACTTTTTTCGAAGTAGTGGAAGTTGAGTCCTCCGTTTACTTTACAGTTATTTAAAGAATAATAATTATTATGATTCGAAAGTATAACAAATTATTATTCTGTGTTATTATTGTTGCCAAAATAATTTGCTCGTTATCAGTGATTTAATCACATAGCGGAAATATAATCAACAAGTAGCACAGTAGAAATAGTTTTCCCTGCTACGTCGTTTATTCTTTATTCCAAGCACAGATTAATAGATTATGTTATATGTGATAGTCACTTATATACATAAATATATTATCTATGCTTATATAGCGGCTGCTGCAGCGATTAGCTATATACTTTTATATCTGGTTATCTATGTTCCTAGACTGATTTAAGAATTCTGATATACTTAAGATTTCTGATTTTCTCTAGTCTCTCATCATTACTGCGGAAGTGCGGACCACGGTCTTAGATACACAATTTTTTTTTCTAGTACAGTTTCATTATTGCTTAAGAATATTACACGATGAGACTAACGGATTGCTTAAGAGACTTTAAGAAAGTTGGAGAATTGACGAAGAAGTATGCGAATCTTCCAGATTCGTACATCAAGCGTAGCATGGAAAGGGTAAGTGTGCGAAAGAGGAGAAATAAGTAATTCTGTTAATGAAAATGTTTCACTTAGGTTGTATGGAAAACACCTTTAAACAATCCTCGTTACTTGCCAAGGGCCGTTAAAAAGAAAAAATATCATTTTTCTGACCACAGGCCTTGGACGTTGCCGTTTAGTAGTCAAAACAATTTTGGAGATTTAGAGCCAAAAGTATTTTTGGAACCGATCAAAGAATGGTCAATCTTTAAAGGAGATAGGGTTAGTATTGAGCAATTATACTTATTTATAATACAACAGAATTACAGATTACCTATGTATGTTTCATGTATAGGTTGAAATTTTGGTTGGACCTGATAAGGGAAAACAGGGAATTGTTGGACATGTGATTCAAGAACGCAATTGGGTGATTGTGGATGGTTTAAATTGTGAACTAGAAGAAGTTTCTCATTATAAAGGGCACCTGTCCATGGTTCAAATGAAAGAAAATCCACTATTAGTCACTAGTGAGGTATCATTAGTAGATCCGTCTGACTTGTGAGTAAACACTTCACTTAAATAACCTAATTAGTAGGTATTTTGATTTTATTTTATTTTTAGGCAAGGTTGTTCTGTTGAATGGAGATTTACAGAGAGTGGTGATAAAGTACGAGTGTCAACCAGAAGTGGAAAGATAATTCCAATTCCATCATTAGCTAAGCAAACTTATGATTACAAGACACCGAATACTTATAAAGGTATGTATATGTTTTGTGGATTTAAAATGAGAATATCTGAACAAAATGTTGTAACTACTTTTCAATAGTTTTATTTAGCACATTTAAAATGCAATTAACTTTAATTTTAGTAAACCATTTTAGAGATTTATTATTATAATATAAAGAACTTATCTGTTGATGTTGTACAACTTTTTTTCATCAATTTTTGTTTTAATATTAGTATGCTTTATTTTTAGAATCTGTAAAAGATACTACAGAAGACGATTTAAAAAAAATAACTTTTTCACCTTTATTGAAAACATTTGAAATGGATGTAATGGATGAAATGGGTATTAAAGAAGATCGAATTCCAGCTCCAACTTATTGGTATTGATTGTGAACAATTCAAGTAGTTTAGAAATGTTTTATGTTAAATAAATTCATTAATGTTTAATTCATTTAGAATAATGGTTAATTGTTATTAATAAACAAACCATTATAATTAATTTAAATATTATATATATATTTGTTTTATGAAAATAATTTTCAAGTTATATATTAATATCATTAAAGTACGACTGAAATGTTTCTGATAATAAATATAAGCTTAGTATATGGTGTACATTGATTATTTAATAACAAAACGCGTAATGTGTGGTATTTTATTCACAATTTGAATTATGATGTAATACTACATCAAAAATAAAGTACTTGAAAAATTTTTGATAATGTATTTAGTATTTTATTTATGATGGTGTTCTTATGAATTATTTTCATATATTATGTAGAATAATATACTTTATGTTTAGTTTGGATTATATAACTTGAAACTTAAGTGTTATTACTTATTGGAGTATATTTATCATTAAGTAAATTATTTGGGATTGTTTCTTTAGAAAAGTAGAGTTCAAAATATATACATTAATTTTTGAGCTTAATAAAAGGCAATACCTACTTCTAATTTTCAACGTTATGCACAGTGATTACCCAGTTAATATTAAATATGTATGAAACAATTATTATTCAATTCAAATTTTGATGTTATTAAGTTTAAATATTAATTAATTAAATTTAATTTATAAATGTAATGTTAATTGTATCCAGAATGGTATCTTTAGTATTTGTTTAAAATTAATACATTTTAATAGAAACCATAATAATAAAATATATATACATATAATATATAAATATCTCATGTCACAATAGAAAATGAATGTCGCTAAATTCCTCCGAAACAACTGCACCAATAGGTCTAAGAGAATGATGTAAACTATTTTCCACTTTTCTATTATTATCTAGAGAGGTGCTCAAATGGGGGTTTTAAGATTTTTGGTGGACATTTTTTTTGTTTATAAAAGGTTGTTGGTTATAGGATAAATAATTAGTAGAAATTAGTATTTATTTATTATTGGTTGTTATTAGTTATTTAGGAAGATCAAGTGTACAACTAGTAGCGTATGCAGGATTTTAGTTTAGTTAAGGTTTTTCATGATTTAATAATTTACATTATTGTTTGGTAATCAGTTTTTATATAATTAGTTATGAGTTAATGACAAATTATAATTAATAATAAATCAACAATTTATTTTATATCTAATAAAAATTACCAACAATTTTATTGATCCACGCTGAGTATTGAAATAGTGGTAAATAATTTTTTTTTTGTAAAAAGAAAACATTTTAAGAGAGGTTAGAACCCTATCCCTGCGTACGTTGCCGGGTATTACTGTACATATATACATAAAATCAGATTTTCGAACATTGTCTACCAAGATAAGTAACACTTACTGTAACGATTTTCACTTAACAGGAATTGAACAATCCTAATTTCTAAAAGTTGCCATTTTTTATGAGCAACAAGTGCACAGGATTAGCTAGTTTTATTAAAATAATTATAATGAATTAAATCATAGTAATGTTATCTATATAATATACACTTAAAAATAAATTGTCAGCTCAATTTTTTGCTCCTAGGTTTATGTGCAGCATGTAGAATTGTTTATTAGATTATTGAACAATTTTAGAGTAAAATCACCTATTGCTAAAATTTCAGAGCATATTATTTTTTAGGGTTTGACTAAACAGTTTTATATTTTATTATTATCTGAGTAAATAATCGACTTGGAAAAAAAGGTTTTTACAAATGGCTTATTGTGTATACCATAATTTATGTTAAAATCAAGCACGTACACAGAATAAAAATTGGGGGGGGGGGGTTACAAAATATAGCAATACAAATTGTATAGCGAAAATTTCATCCTCTTTACTTATTATTTTTAATGTGACTATTATTATGCTAAATATTAAAATTTTATGTATGTCTTTTGTTCAGAAGTAAGTAAGTAGGTATGTTACTATACTGGGAAAATAATTTCGTGAACCTTCCACCCCCACCATCGATGTATACGTGCCTGGTTAAAATTTTTAACAATAAAAAAAAAACTCGTGGATTATAGTGTACATTGTATTAGACGTGTTAAAAGGTTTCTTTGTTGACTACAATCGAGGCCTTTGAAGATGATACCGTGCACAAACCAGCTAAACATTGACAGACGTCTTGTGGATGACGAGTGTATTGCTGGAAAGCGGAAGTCTTGCCATCAGCTTTATTATATTATACCTATTATTATATTCAAAAGCCGAGGGTCCGAAATCGACCTCTCAAACTATATAATATAATATTTTTGTGTGTTTGTGTGTATCAACTACATTGAAGTGGAAAAACCCACTCAACATTTTCAGCGGAAAGTATTTATTTATTTTTTAATGACTTCCGGACTTTTTTTAAAACTTATTTTTAGTTGAAAAATAAATATTAAAATATAAAATATTTTTTTTACCGAATGTCTACCGCACACGGGGCCATGGCGCAGCTTTTTGTCACTGCAAATCATCCTCGCCAGTCGCCAATCCAATTATATGAAAGTGGCCTTTGCTGCGATTAGTCTATGTATTTTATCAAAAATATTATCATTTATGACTGCTGAAAAACAAATACCAAAAAGGTTACAAATATCACGTTATTCTTGTGCACTGATTTTTATTGTTTTTTACAATTTACTGGACTTTACAAGTACCTGCCTATAGGTTCAAGTTTCACTCCATCGTCGTCGAAAATGTGTTTTTTTTATAAAAAAAATAATCTACTATACGTCTATACAATATTATTGTAATGACCCGTGAACTACTTTAAGTGTAACAAAATGATATTTTTGTGGTTTTGCAATTTTTCAACTCATTGCCTGTACACTGCAGTCGATTTACGACACGACGCGACGGTGTTATGATACAAATATCGTAATTTATTAAGCTGACAAAATATATTGCTTTATTATTTAATTAAAATTAAAATTTGTTTTTCTTCAGAGACATGAGAGACAGAGTGTTCACCACTGTTTATTTATTGTATGTTACTTTAAAATACAATATCCAAAGTATTTAAATTATACAATTATCGTATTAAATCAATATATGTTAAGGGTTATAGGAACCAATGTCTAAAATAAAAATTCGGCATCTGCATGTTCAAATTATGGAAGAACCTAGGTAAACCATCGCTGGGTTAAAAAAGATTGATATAATCTACTTTGTAGAAATACTGCATTGATTTTCAACTTTGCGGTTGTTTCTTGTAGAAAATTATATCTAGTTGGTATTTAGGGGATCGAAAGTAAAATTTCCTCAGTATTTTATTTTAAGCTATTTTTAGGTGACTATTGTATTCAATTTGTATACAGGAAATGCACACATTTCAGGGGTAAAATTAATATAGATCCTAAAGAAAATCAAGTGTAACCGATAGACATTGGCATAACTGATAACTACCAATACAATTTAACATATAAATCTTACCTACCTATGTATTTTTTCAGATCTACCTTTACTTTAAGGCAATATAAAACCAGATAATATGTCAACAAATCAATGTTATAAACTTATAAATGATTTCTACTGCATTACAAATTATGTATCGAAAAATTTAAAAAATTTAAAAAACAATATTAAAATTACACAGTTACGCATCATTTAGTCACTTTTTTTATGTAATTGGAAAGAAAGAGTTTATTTTTGTTTGTTCAATATTCTAAGTATATACTGTTTTAATAATTTATCTTCCCCTGCTGATTAAAATATCGTCTCATCTGATTAAATCCAATATTATGTCTCTTGCCATTTCTCTCAAAAATCTTGGAAAGACTTATTTTAAAACGCTTAATACCGCATATTATCAGTAACAATGTACTTCCAAATACTCAGTTCTGGTTCCGAAACTCCCATAGCACAATACACCAAGTGTATCGAGTTGTTGATGTTATTTCTACATCCCTGGAAAAAAAAGCTATATTGCTCTTGTGTTTTTCTAGATGTAGCACAAGTGTTCGACCGAGTGTGGCATAAAGGTTTGCAATTTAAACTTAAAAAATTTCTTCCCTCATCATTATACTTATTAATTAAATCTTATTTGACTGATCGATACTTTCAAGTCCAATACAACTCATCGATTTCAGGAATCGCACCAATTAAAGCGGGTGTACCACAATAAGGTGGTATACTTTCCCCTTTTCTCTTCAACGTCTACGTAGCTGACCAACCCACCACGCAACAAACTATTGTAGCCGATTATGCCGACGACAAAGTAATTTTATCCATTAATAAGAATCCTCTAACTGCCTCATCCAACTTACAAGTACATCTAAATCACTTATCCGATTGGTACCAAAAATGGCGAGTCAAAATAAATCCATACACACAACGTTCACACTCAAACAAGGGATATGTCCAAACGTAACCCTTAACAATGTACAAATTCCCACTTCCGATACTGTAAAATATCTAGGATTGATTCTTGATAAAATACTGACATGGAATAAACACCTACAAACCAAACGACTAACTTTAAATAATCGCATGCGCATGCTCAGACCTCTCTTAATTAGAAATAAGTGCTCCACCCTTAACACCAAACTATTAATCTACAAAGCTCTACTTAAACCAATCTGGACGTATGGACTCCAACTGTGGGGTGCTGCCGAAAAATCCAACACTAATCGAATCCAAACATTCCAAAATATATCAATCCGACGACTATCTAATGCCCCGCCTTATATCTCTAACCAAACTCTTCATAACAATCTTCATATGAGAACTATTGTAGAGGAAGCACACATTTTTTATACACGTTTTCACAAACGACTTCAAACCCATCCAAACCCTCTCATAAAAGATCTTTCCATCCTTACACTCCCAGGAAATCCTAACCGCAGATTAAAAAGGAAATGGTGCTGTGACCTTTTACAAAACTTAAATGACTAAAGTCTGTATGTAGTTATAATAATTAATCAATAGTCAAGAGTCACTAATGGGTGGCTGCTTAATCACACCTTTCATGTCTTATTTATTTATTTTTTAATTTAATTTAATTTTTTTTTCTGTTTTGTTTGTTTTCTATGCTCTCATCAAATAAGCTTATTGTGCTAATATTGTACAGATTGTTTATATCTAATAAAAAACTAAAAAAAAAAATCTGATTAAATACCAAAAAATCAAGCCCCTTAACTGTCTTAAAATATGTCTTTTACATTAACTATTATAATAGATGGTATATTAATGTATCATACTTTAACGTATTTTTAAATAAACCGTTCTTACGAGACATCGAGATGACGAACTACATGGTTGTGGTGTAGCCAAAATGCCTACACAAACCGCCGTGTTACCGTAAATGCGTCAAGGGAATATTATATTGAAATATAAACATTTTTTATAGCAACAATAATATTATAATGTAAAATATTATCTTTCATCTAATCGATGTCATATGTGTTTTTTTTTTGCATCTGCAACGAAGTAAATTCTTAATACAATTTCGAGCTAAGCTTGGTAAAATCCATGCTCGCTGCAGACATTCCTTCAAAAACTTCGACGCCTGCCAATTCAGTTTTTCCTCGCACTTTGGGAAACTATTGAGAGAATGTCGTGAAACAATTTCCATTCGAAGTACACCAATTGATTCCTGATATTAAATAGTATCTCGCGAAACTTTTGGAGCATTCCCTCTAACCGAAATAGAAAAAAAAATGTTCACAGGCATACATAAGAAAAAACAAATGAAATACATTCTTTTCCAGTGAATTTAAATTTTTTAACATTCCATTACCATAGATTGAATTAGATTAATAAATATACAAGAGGATAATAAATTCTTTAACCAAATGAAATAATATTTTTATAATATACAATTTTACGCAATCGTTCATAAATTTTGTTTGTTTTGACCATTTGCGTTAAACTGCATTCATGTAAAAAGATGCAACATAAAATAAAATAAATTTTTATATTTTTAATTTACGTTATGTTTTATAAGGACAACAATTATTTTTATATGAGAAAAAACACTAATGTATAGTCTGAGATGAATATTAACGACTAATTCGTTAATTTTTTTTTTGTCATCAATAAAATTAACGTCGTCTTCTGTTTCACCAATGATACTCGTATTATTATTATGTAATGTATTTTTTTCTAAAAAGGAAAAATTATTTTATAATAAACATATTCATTCTTTTTTGTGAGGGGGGATGTAACAAAACCGTATACATGTCGGCTATCCTGGATGTACTTAATACTTATATATACGACATACCTATTATTGTACAATAGTGTATCGTATATTATATCTACTTGTACTACAGTTAGGATCAAGGAAAATTACTATCTACGTACATGCCAAGGTGTAGCATACCAAGTACCTACCGTGATTTCTGCGGTTGCAAGATTAACGAGACATAATTAAAATACCACTATTAATTAATAGGTAATTGATTATTAACCGTATTTATATGTTAAATAATTGAAGTAAATTGTAGTTCTTATCTCTGTGAGTTTTATTACAAAACCAGAATTTTAATATCTCCATTATTTCGTGAGATATTGCAATGGGTAAATCCTCGTGGGACACCCTGTATATAATACTATACAATATTTAGTATATAAATATATTTATACTAGTTAAATTCTGAAGTATAAACGTATTTATGAGTTCAAATATTGACAATACTAAAACGATAAATCGGTATACATTAGAAATACGTAATAATTTTCTAGACTGTAGTTGTTTGTTGAGAATTAAGATTTAAGACGTTATACCCATCATATTGAATGTATATACTATTTATTATAATTATTTATATAGTACACCAATAGAAAAAAAGATGTTTTGTATTGAATCAATACTTGGTTTCCATGGTGAATGGTAAAACGGGGAAATAAAATATGTATTAGGTAAAATATATTTTAACTAACAATTAAAAAAATCATTAACATATTATATACGAAGTAAAAAAAAAGTTATTTTACACAGGAGTTTTTGTTTAACTATCTAGGTATTAATGAAATCCCAAAAACAATTAACATTTATTTGTGATTTCAGAAAAAAAAATGGGTAAGTCGTGGATGTCGCTCTGCTGTACAGTAGGTTACTGTAATGGATGGGATTAAATTTGAATGCAATGATAGGATCATTGTATACGAAAATCGATTCTGAACTAAAATGATTTGTTTGACTCGTTTGAGGATAAATCGTTATCGTTACGCTATTTCGTAAAAATTTAAAATTTAAACGCGCTTAAAATTTTTTCTATAATGATGCTTCGAGTTTTCTCTATAGCTACTTGAAGAAAAACTTACGGAAAACTTAGTGCTGTATTCTTAATCCTTAGTTATAAACACAAAAAATGTTATGATTTTTCAACTTCAAAATTACTTGTAAATTTTTGCGTTTTCGACAGATTTTGTAAAAATTTTAACTATAAACGCTTATAAAAAAAATTGTGTCTAACGATTTTTAATTTTATTTAGCTATGATAAGAACAACTCATAAGGAAACTTGTATTAAATGTTCAAGTTTTTTTGGTCATCCAACATTTTTTTACCGACACTTCAAAAAAAAAATTCTCATAAAAATCGAAAATTTCAGTGTTCTATAAATAACTCAAAAAAAGTCAAATGTTTTTGGAAATTAAACTGTATATAGATAAAACTAACATAAACATTTGGTAAAAATTTAAAGTATTTACAGTAATTAGTTTTTGAATTACAACCATATAAAAAAATCGATTTGGAAATTGAAGCATTATTTTGACTAGTTTTGCTGTATACAGAGTTACAGACACAAAAACAAAAAACAAAAAAACACACATCATTGTAAAATCAATACATTTACATTCATCACTTCGTTCAGAATCTAAAATCACAAGGTATTTTTAAAGTAAAACCTACAGCTGAAATAAAGTTTAGGCTTGAGAGTTCTATACCACTAATTTAAGGGTTAAGTTTAAATATTTTTCTGGAGAAAAAACAAAATATAATGCGACATAATATTTTTAATACAATCAAATTAATAAATGGAAACGATCGACATTTTTATGTAAAAAATTATACCTTTTAATATGCAATCCTATAGTTACGTGAAAAATTAAAATTGGCTTGTTGAATTCTGCATATTATTGATTTTTGTGTTCATTGGTACCATGGTTTGATTGTTTTGTTTTAATATAATATTCATATTCATTTTCGCTATATTTCATAACGTAAAGTAAAATAATTGTATTTACTAATTACGATTAAAATTATTGTTTTGTTAAAAAAAAATAATAAATAGCTCGTAAATGGACGAACTTACAAATACCTAGTTTTCTTCGTTAAAAATTATCTATAATCGTATTCTTGTTGGAATTAAAATTTTTGATTCCTAATTTTTAATATTCATTATAGTTTGATTTTTTTGCGGTGTTCACTGTTTAACCTTGACTAGCGGAATAACGCGCACGTCATATTTTATTAGTCATTACCATAGGCCATTTTACTGTTGATATATATATAGGGTGATCCATGAGGTGTAAATCACTCATTATTTATGAAAACTATTTACTTTTTTCAAATTTCTTTTTTTTTCAAAATTTTAGATCTATACTGTTCTAAAACTATATAAATTTTTAATATTTTTCACCCTTATATTTATTAGGTAAACCACTATCAACTTTTGATTTTTAAATGTCAACCTATGTTACAATATCATAAGGCTATTTTTTTAACGAATTTTCACGTTTAAATTTTCATTTTTCGTCAATCCGTTGACGAGTTATAGGTATAGTCTCCCAAAGTTGGATGGTTTTGGGGTGGTGTTATTGTGTATAAATGTGTTATACTATGTCAGTACCACGGCCGCAGCAATTGGGATTTTTGTACTCTAGCGTAAAAAATAATACACTTTTCAAATAAATTCAGTAAGAACGATAGTTAAGCCTAAGTTTTGCCCCAAAATAGGTAAACACATTTACACAGGATAAACACCACCCCAAAACCATCCAACTTTGGGAGACTATATCTCGTCAACGGATTAACGAAAAATGAAAATTTAAACGCGACAATTTATTAAAAATATAGCCTTATTAATTTATGATATTTTTAATATAGGTTGTCATTTAAAAATCAAAAGTTGATACTGGTTTATCTAATAAATATAAGGGTGAAAAATATTAAAAATTTATATACTTTCATAACAGCATAATGTATCTAAAATTTTGAAAAAAGTATATAGTTTTTACAAATAATGAGTGTTTTACGTCTCATGAATGTAGACAACTCACTGTGAAGTTTGTATTACTTCAGGTTAGTTCGACTGCCCAGTCCTGAAAAATCATTTTGTTACTATGAGTTTATGACAAGGGATAAATGGTAATTTATTATTTTGATCGTTTTCTATACTATCCGCGGACATCTACATGTGCCCAAATTAAAATGATGGCACAGACTATGGTATAATCACTTTTCTAATATATATATTTTTTTTCATCTTGAACGTTGGATTTTTTTGTACATATTTGACATACCAGCACGGCAGTATTTATAGGTTAGCACATACTAAAAACTAAGTGACACTAAAGTGAATACACACGGTCGTTAATATTTCTATATAAAAAGAAACTTTTTTTCTAATATTTATTTTTAAGAACATTAGCTCACTGACGTTTATTATTAAAAAAAAGTTTTTTTGTAATTATTGTAATATGAACACATTGAACACTATAATATTATCATTACAGTTCGCGAGTACCGCTCAACGAGTAAAGACGTGCGCAACCGGTTCCCGCGTGTGCTACACTACATCTGCGACTGCAATATACTCACAAGGTACGTACTACTGTTCGTATCACACCAATCCAAATGGATCACAACCAACCACCTATTCAACATAATCTTTCCTCCAACACACAATCATTTTCTCACAAACAAACCTTCACAGCTATGACATCCCAAAACACTAAATACTAGTTAATGACGGAGCTATAGTTACGGAGCCATTTGACATAATTTGACAAATTCAAATCGAATAGCAGTAATAAACAACTCAATGATGGATTCCTCGCAATTAAAAATATATATGAACAAAATAATCCAATAATATACGAACCAAACATGAATATTAATAACGACTGTATTGCGCTAACGATATATTTAACTTATCAGAATTAAACAACAGTTTGAATCAAATGAAAAGCAAAAGTTGTGGACCTGATGATATTCCGTTCGTTTTCATTCAAAATTTGCCTATCAAAGCTAAAGAAATTCTACTAATAATATATAATAAATTATGGGTGCAAGGAAACTTCCCTAACAACTGGAAACAAGCAATAGTCGTGCCTATACCGAAAATGGTCAAGACTTGCATACCACCGAAGGTTACCGCCCCATATCATTACTTAACACTATGAGTAAAATAATAGAAAAGATGGTCAATCATTGACTCATATGGTATCTTGAAAAACATAATTTACTGTCAACTCATCAACACGGCTTTCGAAAAAATAGATCTACTAATGATATACTGGTAACCTTACTGCAGACGGATATCAGTGACGCGCTAATAAATTAACCATCAAAATATAATACTGATAAGCCTTGATCTTAAAAAAGCTTACGACACCGTCTGGAGACATAGGGTGTTAAAAATTATGCAACAATTCGACATTCATGGTAACATGCTCAAATTTATTAAAAATCACATCTATGATAGAACATTTCAAGTAAAAATTAAAAATACCTTATCCGTACCGTTCACAAGCGAAAATGGCGTAGTACAAGGATCATCTATAAGCGTAACATTATTCCTCAACTCAATTAATGAAATGTCAACTCAAGTCCCTCCATCCACGGTGATCAAACTTTTCGTCAATGATGCACTGACATATATTGTAAAGGAAAAAACATGAATTCAATAAAAAATCAAATACAACTAACACTGGATAAGTTAAGTAAATGGAGCCTCGAAACAGGTTTCACTTTTTCTCCGAACAAGACCAAATACATACTTTTCTCCCGTCAAAGAAAAACAACCAAACCTATAATTAAATTTGAAAAGACAACACTTGACTACTGCGACAATGTTAAAATTCTTGGGTTAACATTTGATAATAAACTCAACTGGTGCCAACACATCAAACTGTTAAGAATCCATACGCTCAAATCAATTAAAATTATAAAATCAATAGTTCACACCGAATGGGGATCTGATGCAGACAGTCTAATTAAAATATATAAAACCTTAATTAGATTGAAAATTGGTTACGGTTCAATAGTCTACGGAGCGGCTAACCGTAGAACCATGCAAATGCTAAATACAATAGAAAATTTCGCCATTCGCTTATCTTTAGGTGCATTTAAAAGTAGCCAAGTGCCAAGCATATTGTGTATGGCTGGAGAACCTCCTCTTTCTTTAAGAAGAAAACAGCTCGAAACCAAGTACATTTTAAAAATAGCCAAACACCAAGAGAATCCAGTGTACAAAAAAAATCTTTAAAAAAAGGTCCCAGGCAAAACCAATAAATGCATCTTATCTCAGATTAATTTATGAAAGACAACAAGATTTCATTATTAAAAACGTAACCTTAATTAACAATACAATTCAAAGCACACCCCCTTGGCGATTCAATAAAAATATAATAGACCTTAGTCTATCGTTATACAACAAAAATACTACTGATAAGAATATTTATAAAGGTCTACATTACGAACTTCTTCAATCGTACCCCGAACACACACAGATATAATATACCGACGCGTCGAAAATCGATCAGAAGTCAGGATTAGCCGTGATATCTAATGACATAAACATACAATTAAAAACTGATGAGGTATGTAGTATTTATACTGTAGAAGCCCTAGCGATACTTATAGCCATTCAAAGCATTCTCTGTACTAACGATAAGAAATATCTATTAATGTCCGATTCTTTAAGTAACTTAATCAGCATATACAATTTAAATACGTCGCAACCAATTATCTGCCATATAATTAATGAACTCTATGTACGTAAAAATAGTATATCACTCGCATGGATCCCGGGACACGTCGGCATAAGAGGTAACGAAGAAGCTGATCTAAAAGCAAAAGAAACAACAGGTACCACCGCTTTTGAAGTATGCCCCCTCATATCGGACAGAGACTTGATAAACTCAACCAAATTCAAGTACATGGATGAATGGCAAAACCTTTGGTCGAAATGTGATAACAATAAACTAAGGGAAATAAAACACTCGATACTACCATAGCCCAAATCATTTGAGATGTCCAGAAGAGACGAGGTAATTCTTGTCCGCCTACGAATAGGCCACACGCGCATAACACACGGATATCGCATGGCCAAAGAAGACCCTCCACCATGCCTAACGTGTGGAACAATCATCACAGTCAAGCATATACTAACAGAATGTCATCGATTCAGTGAAAGGCGCATTGAATTAAAACTACCTGATACACTATACGAGACGCTATCACCCACTCCCGAGACGACCAATAAACTCCTCAATTTCGTCAACTCAACAGAACTGCGTCAACTGATTTAAATATTCAAACTTAGATTAAAATGTAAATCCTTAACTATAAGTAATAAGTAGAAAGCAAATAATATGTAAGTAATTAATGTAAATTTAATATGTAACGCCGACTAATAATTATGTAGTTGATGCCATAAACAATTAATTTAAAAAAAAAAAAAAAATAAATAAATATTATCATTAGGTATTATAGATTGTTTTTAGTTTACAAATTTTCTTCAAAAGTTCTGTTATAGCTAAAATTTGTATATATTATAATACAATGGACGCCGCTTAAAAGACTCGGGGATATAAGTTTCAGCCACTTAATAAACTCAAAATCTTCTGGAACGATCCGGAAATATCCTAAGATATTGTGAAAAACTCGGTTATAAGACTCAAATTTCGAGAAGAAGATCTTAAAAAAGATGGTAGAAAATAAATATTTTTGGTTAAAATTTAGAAATAAATTTGTTTGCTAATAAAATAACATATTTTTATAGAATCTTCGTGCTTTATAATGTGTGCACGTACAATTTTTAATCCTATTTTTTTCATTTATCCACTAATAAGTATCTAATGTGTAATATGTATAAGTAAGTCTTAAAAGAAACGTACGCTGTATTATTTATATACATTATAGGTATGTCAAAAACAAAAACTACTGTTCATCATTCAGTAATCAGTATTATACTTTTATGACTAAACCTTAAATTTATAATCTAATTAATAGTTATTTTTAGATATTTTACACAAAATACTATTATATTTAAATAAAATTACACTTATTAGAGTTTTAATAAGTTTTCCTGTATAATGGATTACTAAAAAGGTTTTTCTTAGCGGTGAACTATATCAAAATCAGTAAGTCAAACAAACATTGTAACATTATTTTTTGAAAATTATGAATTATCATTATTGTTATTATTATTATTAAAAATTAAATCAAAATATAATTAATAATTATACTACTATCCTAATTTTATCTGTAATGCATACATGTATTTTACTTATACCATTAAACTCGTCGTGACTTCGTTTAAACATTTCTCGGTGCTATGTATTTAAACAAATTTTAAGAAATCTTTGATATTTTTAGAATATATATATATATATATATATACATATAATATATATATTAAATCAGTCTAATGTACATATTCATGGAACACGCTAACAGTAACTTGAAGTTATAACTTTTTTATAACATGCGAGGAGGTTTAAGATAAAAACGTGTATTAATATTTTAGCTTAATATGAAGACAATTGTAAATATTGAGAATAAATTAGCGTTTACGTATTTTCGTATTTTCTTCACTTATATAGGTACATATAACTAAAATTTATATGCACCATTATAATATAAACACAAAAACACAAATTTATGTTTTCCTTTTATATTATTATCGATAAATTGCTGTAACAATAGTGAACTAACAATTTGTGTTGACATGTTTATAGTACTACACATTATATAGCTTAAACGATAAACCATCCCAGTAAAAATTTTAAAAGAAAGAAAAATTATAAATAATACATATTATTTATTTGTGAAAACTTGAATAAAATAAATAGTTATAGTTTTAAAGGCCTAATTTAGAAAATTCATCATCATCATCATAACTGGCTTTTATAACTCTATTAGAGTTTTTGCCGCCAACACTATGTCCCTCCATTTTTCTCGATCTTGTATAATTTCCTTCAATTCTTTAACTCCCACAGTTTTAAGATCCTCTTCTATTATGTCAAGCCATCTTTTCCTTGGTCTGCCTCGAGGTCTCTTCCCTTTTGGTTGCCATTCTATCACTGCCCTTATAGTTTCTTCTATTGCTTCTCCTCATTAAGTGCCCAAACCACTGTAATCTTTGTCCCTTTATGTAGCTAGTGACTGGCGCTAGGCCCAGTTCTTCCTGTAATTCCTTATTAAACTTTCTTCTCCAATCATTAGAATAATCAAATTTAGAAAAATGAGATATAAAAATATTTGTTGGAACAATAAATACAAAAATTGACATGATCTACGTAGGTGCGTTTATGGTATGCACCTAATAGTTTTATATATAAAAGAAAAAGTAAATATGCTTGTTTTGAGTTTATTATTTGACGAAAAGCACCGGAGAAAATGAAGCATACAAATTTATAGTGGGTAGTAAATTTTTATAGTAATTTAATATTAATGGCTTATACTATTGATTTTATAATTTAAATTAAATCACCATAAAATCGACGGTAATACATTTTAATAGACCGATTAAAAATTAAAATTAATAAAGTGAAGGTAATAACCATGTATAATATGAGTTCGGTGCCGACCGTCGTAGAGTAAACACGCATGTTACTCCTTATCGTTACCCGATAGCGTCATGCGTTTTATATTCAATTACCTGCTTGTTGCGTAACTATATAGGTACGCGGCCATTCGATATGTATCGAAATAACACGCACAATAAACGCAATTTATCGTCATCTCTGTCTTCTCCAACAACTGACGAAAAGAAAAGCAAAATTTTTGTCACCCCAAATAGGTTTGCCGCCCTCGAGGATGGCACAACTTCCGAACCAGAGGTATTCAGTCCACCCCCAGTTACAGATGAGCTACTAGTTCAAGGGGATAATTCAAAGAAAACGTCTACTCAACCGACCAGCGACGGATCTAGCCACAGCGCTCCGACAATCTACATTAAAAATGTCACTAACTTCTCAAAGCTCAAGTATGATATTATTTCCATTTTGGGCCCAGACGCAGTTACCTTTAAGTCTTCTATGGCATTCATAACGATTCGTTCGGCCAATTACAATATTTTTGCTAATGCTGCGTCTATTCTTAATAAGAGCCGTGTGTCTTTTCACACACACACACCTCAACATTTACGTCCAATTCAAGCTGTAATCCGCCACTTACACTACTCCACTCCCACCGTGGATATCAAGACAGTCCTTGATGAATTGGGATTTTCTGTCCTTAACGTTAGCAATATTCAGAATAAAAAAACAAAGGCACCGTTGCCACTATTTCTAATCAACCTTGAACCAAAGGAACATAATTTAGAAATATTTCAAGTAACTAAGTTATTAAACTCCATAGTTATAATCGAAAAGCCCAGAAAATCTCGCCAACCTCCCCAATGCAAAAAATGTCAAATGTACGGACATACTCGTAACTGGTGTAACCATCAACCACGTTGCGTCAAATGCAGTGAAAACCACCCCACTGATGAATGCACCAAATCTCGTGCCATACCGGCCAAGTGCGTACTTTGTTCCGGCGCTCATACCGCCAACTATAGAGGCTGCCCAGCCTTCAAGCAGGAAAAAAAATATTATCTCAAGAGGCGCCTTGCACGAAAAATGAATAACACAGATAATAATGATACACCGGTTCCTCCAGCAGTCCCTCTGGCGGCCAACATTCCAACCGAACCTCCTCCTATCAAACTGAAAAACTACGCAGAAGCAACGAAAAATCACAACACGAATGGTTCATCTCCACCCATCTCAACCATTCTGTCCAACTTTATTTCCAATCTAAACGCTATTATTAGTCCTCTTATCTCCCTGCTAACCACAGTCCTCAATTCACTTCTAACTAAAGTTGCTTAGTTGTTATTATTTATCATTGTTAACAATAATCACCTCATTATGTTTTTATCTTATCTTTTTTCTCTCTATTATTTTATATATGCTAAAACTATTATTAACATTATATTCATACCAATGTTATCGTTTAAATTGTACACACAAATTCTATTTATCGTTTTAATCTAATTGTCGAACTATAATAGTTTTATTGCTGATGGTTCTAAAATAAAAAAAAAAAAAAAAAAAAAAAACCATGTATAATAATGATAGCTATACAGAATCATTGGAAATTGGAATAAAAAGAGGGTGGGACTTGGGAACTCAGATCCCTCGCCCTTCTAAACAAACCATGTCTTATCTCCTCAAATCAAGCTCTTATAATGTAACTACCTACTAGATGATCATAATTTTCCTTTACTATTTTGAAATTTAACTGAATAAAAATTATTTATAAAAAAATATTTAAAATTTCATTTTTGTGGTACGCATTTCAAGAACTCAAACGATTAAAATTATTAGGTTTTTAATAGAAAATGTATATATATTCAGAAAATAATATGACCCGATACCTCGATTGTGTAATACTTTATCATAGATACCTGATAGTGATACGTGTTTGTAGGCTAATCCAATAATATTGCTTAATACATACAAAACAGATATTCAATGTAACCTATCTGATTGATGTAAATATTATAATTTATAATATTTTTAAATCTCGTTCATATATTATAAAATCCATTTTCATGGACCTATTATTCTTAGTACACAGAGTTAAATAACTCAAAAATGACTTTTTTGAATTTTAGTTTGGTATTTTTCAGAAAAAATATCCACTAAAAATATACAGAATAAAAGAGGTGTAGTTTTCATAAAAAAAAAAAGTTTGTATGTCCATATGATCATCTTTAAGTATCTAGTACAGTTAATAATCATAGAGATTTGAGAATATAGGTAATCGTGACGTATATAGAAAAATATCAAAAACGAGATTTTAAATAACTGCATTATTAATGAAAAGGGGTCAATGGGGGTGCAGAGCATTATGCTCTGTAAATCATCCTATATAATTTAATATTATGTCAAGATTATTTTTCATAACAATATATTTTGACATTTGAAAAACGTGCGTTCTAATGTTCATTTTGATAACTTCAATATAGTACTGTTTGGAAAGTTTCGCTAAATCAATTTGAGTTGTATTTTTACTCGAACGAGATAGATATAAAGGCACAGAGGTACTTGCAGTGACAGACTGAGTATGATCGACGAGCTGCGGCTGCCCTAAGTGTATTATATACGAATCGACGGTAAATTTATGCACGTGAATCGAAATTGAAAACCGGATTAATCGGCATGATGAGATTGATATTATTTTTTAAACTAATTATAGATAGTAATAAATTGCCACTATTATACCTTCAATCCCCGCCATCCCTGCGATTTAAAAAAAAATATTTTTATTTTATGTGCCATATTAAATATTAAGTTAATAACCAATAAAAAAAATATACAGTTTTTGCCTTTATTACTGTATTGCGATGTATAATATGTATTATAGTAAACTCAATTTTTACTGCTTAGCACACAAATTCTGAATAATAGTTTTAAATCATCCCAGTTTACAAGATTAATTGACTATAATAGGTTTTCCAGTTCTAATATTGTAAACTATGATAATTTTGGTAGTTCTCGGTAAAAACAACAACCAACAAAGTATAAAAATCTTCAATTAATATTATTATCTTCCAATAATTTAAAAATTTTAAGTTTTTTGAGTGGGTTCCTGTTGGATGATATTGGATGATATTACAATATATTGGATAATATCACAATATATTACTTATATTATTATGAAAAACATATTGATAGGATCTTGTAACTTGAAGTTTTCATGTCGATGCAATAAGCATGGTACATATTATTATTTCGTCTTGTATACATTAATTAAGACAACGAAATAAATAAATAAGCACAGCTTATAGGAATTAATGAACACCTTAACAAGCCGCGATGTCTGAATATAGTAGAAAAAACTGCAGTTTCATTGTGTTTGTTTGTTAATTGTTTTTTTTTTTTTTTTTTGGAAAAATCGAAATAAACTACGAACCACCCTGCTTGCAATTATATAATTTGTCAGTAAAACATGCCTACATAATGCGTCTTATTCGTTGACTTTTATGCGACTATACATGTATTAATTCCCCTCTCCTCCCAAACCTGTAATGTCTAAATTTTTATTTATTTTAAATATATTTTCCAGCACATTCGGTTTTGATTTATAAAATAATTTATCGCATTAAATTCTTTTGTCTTTCAGTCGTTTAAACAATAAAATTTATTCACGCACAAAAGGTTGATACAATGTTTAATTTTCTTGCTTTATATAGACATTGTTTTGCCATATTCTCGTTGTTATTATTATTATTATTATTGTATTTTTTTTGCTCGTAATAAACGATCAACAGTTAACCTTTTGACTTTATATAGAACGAGATGTGCAAGGTCTTTATTGCACTTGACACTAGCTGACAGTTTTGTTTATATCATTCTTTAACGATGTGATTTTTTGCACCATCGAAACTTTTTACGCCTAACTGTTGTTAATTAAACGGACACATTTGTACGCGTCCCGTGAACCGAAACCGCACACGCCGCCGCCAGTCGTACCGCGTCCTCTCGGCAGCAGAGTGTTATTCGTATTCATTTTCAGTAGCACGTATTTTACAAATTATAATTTGTTTAAAAAACTGCCAGCGGAATAGACGTGGAAGCAAAGAGATAGAAAGAGAGGGAAGAAAAAAAGGGTATAGCGGCTGAAAACGTTCATGTTGCCCCACTTGTCAACCTTTTTCAATGTTATGAATTGAGATAGATAATTACAATTGCTTTTTGTTTTTATTTTTATTTTTTCCTCCACAAAAGAAAATTAAAGTCAAAAAGGTTTTGAATACAAATCCTACAATGTAGTAGTAGCACGTGTAATCATAGTTATAATATATAATCGTATATAATATATATTATTAATTATTATTGTTGTTATTCTTTAGACATACGAATAATTATCGACTTATTATTAGTGACATATTATCAGCTAATGTTTAGCATTTTATTTCTGGTCTACTACACAAAAGAGTATAATTAAAATAAATTATTTATCAGTAAATAGCAGCTTTATTACTTAGTTGTTGTGTAATTAAAACCATCATCATGCTATTAAGTGCATATCTACCTATACTGAGTCTGTGCTCGCAAATCGATGGTAAATAAATCATATAACGTTAAGAGTGCATTTTATTGGTAAAAGTAAATACCTACACATTGGATATTTATCTTTCCAAGTTTTAGAATATTGAAATATTTTTATATGATCAAATATTAAATAAATTGAAAATTTCTTTATGAATAGAATTTCTTATATTTAATATAACCAGAATAAGTTGCAGATGAGAGCACTTATCACAGAGACCCATATGCCATTTACTCAGATTTAAGTTCTATATAATAGAAGAAATATAAGATACTTATCAATATTACTCATAAAGAAAATAAATTTATCTATACTTTGAATTTAGACACAAAAGCTATATTTTACCTGCAGCCTTTGTTTCGTAAAGAATTATCTGAATCACCAAACATTTCCATTTAAAAATTATTGATGATATTCTCAGATTGATTTATATCCGTATAGAAATGAAAATTAACGGAATAAAGTTAAAACGTAATATAATACTGTATTATAAATTTTATTTTCATTTAGAGTTTAATGCATATATTATAAATTATAATGATTGCTTGCGTTTTCTGAATTAAGAGTTATCTCTATGGAAACATTAATGCATAATATACGTTAAATACAGTATTTTGTCTGTATAGCTACATAAAATATCAGTGATTTTTGGTTTAGAAAATAATTTCAAACATGGTAATTTTATTTTAATTATCACGCAAGTTTATGTGGGTATAACTATTAACAATACTTTATAAAATACAATTGTTGCATTTTAAATTTACGACCAATTTATTTTGCACACATAGCTATTAATTTCGGCTGTACAGAATTAATGATGTAAATCATATACATAGTAACTAAATGATTCAAATAGTTCGTATATTGTGGTACACGACGGTATTAATAAAATAATAATTTATATCAGTAATTTTCATATTAAATACCAAAATTCTTAGTGGACTTGCTCTGGGAATAAGTTGCATAGTACCTAATCAGTCTAGAATACCTGCAGTGCTAGATTTCCCCATGGACACGCTGAGGGGCGAATGTAGTACTAGAAATCCGGAAACTGTTCTAGGTGTATGTGACCTCGTTCTGATCCCGATGAGACCATCAGGTAATAAAGTAATGTGTACTTGGATATTTAAAAAAAATAAATAAAATAAAGTTAGGATACACCTACAGGGTACAACACATATTTTTGAAATTTATCAACATAATATTGGTTTATTTAAAAAGTAAATACCTACTAAAATAATAATTGTGTAATAATCAAGTGTAAATAACATTAATATTATGTACCTAGTTGTTTTATTGTTTACTTTCATATTTAAAAACTAAAAAATTATTTGTGAAAAAATATATTACATTTAGTTAACTTAAGACTTGTGTTTAGTGGTTTTAATTGCATCGTATTATAATGTGATAATCTTTTGTTTTATTAAGAGGATGTCATACTTGAATATTTTTACCACTTAAAGTAGTTGTCTAATGTCTGGACTTTATTCTACCTCAGAAAGACTTTTCAATAACATTTGTGTTGCTTTGAAAAAATGTATGGTGCTTACTTTGTTGTCTGGATTTGAACCAAGACTTGTTCCGATGTCATCGCCTAAGTTGAGCTCTTCTAAAAATAAGTTTATCATATATTATTTAATGTAAAATATATGCATGTAAGAACAGAGCCATGCTGCTGCAGAAATATGCAAGAAAAACATTGAATCTAAAATACTTAAATACGCTTAAGAGGATGCCACACCCGCATGTGTTGTTTTCATCTTACAAGTGCATAACATAGTAAATTTTACGCGTAGGAGTTCAAATTTAGCTCTGTTAGCTTAAATTTTAGAATGAATTGATCATTTATAAAAATTAAAGGTTACATTTAGGTTATCACATGGGCTTTTATTATATTTTAATTTTAAAGCAAGTCATGATTATTTTTAAAATTGTAAATTGTTTATATATCTTAAAATACTCATAACTATCGCTTTAAAACTAAAATATAGTAAAATACCCATGAGGTCGTCTAAATAATATTCTTATCTTTTAATATGAGGTTAATTTAATCCAAATTTTTAATTAACGCAGCTAAATATGAACTGCTGAGCGTAAAATTTGCAATGTTCCGTACTTGTAAGACGGTGACAATACATGTGGGTGTGGGCGTCATAATAAATATGTGGTTTTTACTTTACTGAGTTTGTGTTATTGAGATAAAACAAAAATTCATAATTTTATTTAAATTGTATAGCAATAAAACTAGGTTTTCTAATATTTTAATTTATTCTAACTGAAAATTAGTAGTCTTAAAAAGTTACAACTTTCAAAATAAAGCTTCATACAACAAAGGTTTTAGTTATTATTTAAATAACTTAAATTTGGAATTATGGATATTAATTTAATTCATTTCGAACAATTATTTAAAATCAAAATGAAATATTCATTGTTAATAAAAAACTTGAGATAAGATTGTTAAAAAAAAAACTAAAAATCAACGTATACGTATTCATAATTTTAAAAAACCTACAAAATTACTTACATTCCCGTAACACTTAAGTGTTAAGTATAAACCATCCTATTCAAATTGAATTCTTAAAGCACCAAATTTTCCTTACAATAACTAGCAATTATTATTGAAACACTTGTTAAAAAAATATGAAAATTTTGGATGGGTAATAAGCCATTTTATATTCATTATGGAAGAGAATTGATCAAATAATGAACTTAGCATTAACAAAAAAAAGTATCAAGTAATACGAAGTACCTAATAAATTGTAAATAATTATTTAACAATAGGTTTTTTACCTTTTCTCAATAATTCGAGTGTGTTAATGCGATTTCCTTCTAAGGAGTTTGACAATACGGATATAGTGTGATACAGAATTCCACGACTTTATTGTTTGGACAAAGTTTAAAAGAAACGCTGACGAAGTAACGACTTCCGGTTTCGATCAATATAGTATTATAGACGAATACGAAGGCTGAACAGTGAACATAATATTATCGTGTGTGTTGTAGCATTTTAGTCACCGTATGCAATAGAGTGCGATTGATCGTTTGCTGATTGCGTAAATCAATAAAATTACGTTAGATATAGAAAATAGCGTTCTGATTGGTTGGCTTTGAAAATACCTCTGCAACCCTTGTGACAATACCTGAAACAATAAGTCACGCCCCTAATGTAATAATACGAATTGTAAAAATGCATAGGTAATGTGGATTGAAAAACCAGAACAAATAAAATATTTATTTAATGTTCCGGATATGACGTACCTAGTGTTATTTTATGTACATTTTTTTTCACTAAATCATTAAGGCCTTAGGTTTCTGTAATAATACATGCAAATTAATATGCCATATTCTCGCATATTATTTTATACAGCTGTGTTTGTCTTTCATGTATAATTACACTTGGCGAACCTTGTTCATTACAACAGTTAATATTAGTGAGAAATTAATTTTTGTAAATAATAAAAATGTGTGAGTTGACAATCAATTTATTGTGGAAAAACACGATAAGTTGACGTTTAACACTATACTAAATTGCATTTTATTCGAGATTAATTTAATTAGGACATCAGGCATTATAATATTAAATTAAAAAATGGCATGATGGATTGTATTTAATGCGATTAAATAAAATATCTGCTATAGATATACCCTGCTAATTTAAAATAATTGAATTCAACCTATCAACAGATTTTAAAAACAATAAACAACGATTAAGAATTTTTAAAGGTTTGAAAAATTCAATCAGCGGCAGACTTTGACCGACTCACAAATGAATCTACAAACCGTATATATGCATATAGCGTATTACAATATACCCGGTAATCCATCGAAGGAGGAACGAACTAGGTTAAACGTACAATATTTTTAAGAGTGTAATAATTAATAATATTTTTATTTTTATTTTTTTAAACCGGGTGGAATTTTTAGAAGAATAAATTGTTGTTTCTAAGTAATATTTTTGTTAAACGAATCATTGCTAACATTATCTACAAGTGATTTGATGGTTGACTCTTCGCTTCTTCATCATCTTGTTTGATATAATATGGTATTTTACATTTCTATTTAACGAATAACAGAGAATCTTTTTGATGAGTTAACAAATTACAATTCCCATTTGTAAGAGTAATTGAAGCATGTAATAAAATACTTTTTATCGCATTAGTAAAATGTAAGCAATTCGGGTTTTTATTAGATTCAAATGAAACTCACATATGTCCGAAGAAAAATTAAAAAATATCTTAGCTGAATTTGTAAAATAATATTAAAATATGTTAAATAATATTAAAACAGCCAATTCGTAATTAGTGTTTTGTAATAGTACACACATTAAACAAGATTTTTGTAGCAGTATTTTTTGTTTGATTTTAGTATCAATTAATTTTGAACTGGTTTTCTGTCCGTACAATTTCATGTTTGGACGGTTAATTTTGTTTATTGATCACGTGTTTAATAATGATAGCTATATGAACAGAATTTCTTAAATCCCAACGGGCCTATGATGCTGGCTGTGAGTGACAGTAAAAAAAATATAAGAAAGTAAGAATAAAATATTTCATCAAACAATGTTATAGTTATTAGGTAATATTTTTAATAGAAAATAGTGTATAACATTTATGTATATAAGGAAATAGTTATATTAATAAATAAGAAATATAAATAAATATTTTTTTTCTACAATTTGATATTATAATAATAATAAAAACAATAATCAATAAGTTAAATTAGCGAGAAGGATCGTTTAAAACGATAAAATAGTTTCTAAGAAATCTGTGAAATCTGGTAAGATTTTAAATCAAATAATATAATATACAGTATATTAAGCATATTACATAATATATATTCTCTATATTTGTATTTTAAACGCATCTTCAACTTATGTACGAAAATATAAACTGAAAAATAAAAATGGATTTTCATTATAATTTGAAAAAAAAAATACATAAAATAATATTCTAATATATTTGTATATTTTTAATTAATCATCTGTTGTGTGTAGGTCTCTGGTGAATTAATACGGATTTTTAATGATATATTTTTGGATGTTTTAGTTTCAGCATGAATTATTTTTCTGTCCTTAGTAAAAAAATAAAATAAAACAAAACAAAACAAAAATATAAGTATCATTGAATTTTTCATTTGTCACTATCCAGTTACAACTGACACCTACACTAAATTGGATTTAAGACAATTGTGCTACAACCTAAATTGTATTCGCGTTTCTTGTTTCAGTAATATTGTATACGTATTTAAAACTGTTTATAGGCAGAGTACTTTAAAAATGTTTTTGAAACCGTATACGTTTGTGAAATAATGGATGAAACAGGTTGCACTCGCTAAAACATTGTAATAGTTTATATTTAATGACTGATTTAGTCAAAGTATTGTCTTGACGTTTTCACTTTTTTAAGGAAAGGCTCTCATTTCGGGCTTTACTCTTAAATTACGACGATTGCAAACGTCAAATAAAAACATCATTGAGGCAGAATATACGATGAGCTTAGGAATTGTTAATATGCAGAATATCACTGTAATCATAACACTATGATTTAATGTATAATGTATAATATATGCATATTGTACATATATATATATATATATATAGGAAGGAAGATACACATCTAGGTAAGATCTACATACCTATATTATAATATAATATGTATATGATACAAATATTATTTATGTATGTTGTATACCTAATTTATGTACACAATGTTACAATACATACGTGGTTTTGTACAAACGTATTTTTAAGAAGACTATACATAAACATCACCGGTGCATTAAAATGTAAAACATATTACTTCAAAAGTTTAACAATAAATATAAACTTATGATCTCAAGTAAAATACGTATAGCATTATCCCATAATTTAAACATAATGGTAGTCATCAATAGCCTATAGGCTTAAATGGGTGAATGTTATCTTAAGGTAAGTCATTATAAGTTATGTTATATAATATTATAATAATAATATCATTGTCCATTCCTGTATGATTTCCATTTTTTTTCTGGTTGGTTAGATATATTGTTCTACTATTCGTTTTCAAAAACTACGCTGGGTCTTGCACTTCTACATAATTATTTTTAATGAAATGACGCGTGGACGACTATTTTCAAAATAAAAATGATAAGTAAATTATTGCACTATGGTAATGAAAACATTATTTTATAGAATATAGGCAGTAGCTGATTGTATCTTATTTCAACTTTAATTTTTTCAAAGTTTTCGATTTTATTTTTAGTTCCAAGTCATAAGAAATTTAAATTCCCCGAGTTCACATAAAATCATACTTATTTAACACCAAATATTATTAATAATTACTTTTAATTATTTAATCGATATTCGTTTATGATTTTTCTAAAGTATATTATACTATAATATTATATTTGAGACAATGACAATGACAATGACAAGAACTACTTTATTTACTTGCATAATAATATTAAGTTGTGATCTATAGTAATATATTAATATGATAAATTTACGTATATAACCACGAATCGCATCTATTAAACAAAATTGTAGATTAGTATTAGGTATATATTAAATTCTTGATTAAAAACTTAGTTTTCGGATGTTTATGAATTTTTAACTAGACGCTATTAATGAACAAATTCCAACTCTGCATATACGATTTAGACGTTTTTTAATACTTATTTATCCGTTCATCTATTATTAGATTCTCGATCACTTCAAAGTTTTTAAAGTGTTTTTACAAGAATGACACTACAGTACGTGTTGAACATGTGCTTGCCGTATATTATTGTTTATACGATGTTTCTTAAGTGCTCTTCTAATATATCTCTATTATGTTTTTTTTTAGTTAAATATACTATTATATAATATTAAACGACCGAGACCGTGCATTATAATATTCTTTTCACTCCAACAGCGAATGTGATATATGACTGTTAATGTCCTCTTATTTTTATTCGAAAATGTTCGGTTATCGTTATGGAGCCAGTAAATAGTTCAAACATTTTTCATCGAAATCGCTGAAAACGTCATTTTCTCTTTCTTTTGCTCGGCGGAGTACCTATCCTTTTTTTTCAACTCTCGGCATGCAGCGGCGTTAGCGATAATGATGATGCTATAATAAGTAATAATACTGTTGTCAACGAATCGCGTACAATATATATATATCTATATCATAGGCTACCACCTTCGGCTATTACTCTCCATTGATCTCTACACGTGTTTTGTTCGAATTACGTCGTTGAGTGTCGGAAAAAAAACACAGAGTACCTAGATGATTATTCCCGCATATTGGCATATTATTGTTATTATTATTGCTTTATCCGATATAAATCGAGTCGGCAGCGGCGGTGGAATATTGAAACGGTCTATAAATAAATCTTGACTCAGCAATGGGAATAGTGTCATAAATCAAGCGTCCATCGAGATCGAGTATGTAGTGCACGACCAGTGGCAGCGGTTCTGCAGCGGCGCGCGGCGTGTATATGTGTAGCGTTGGGGTGCATACGATTCATCGTGACTAGTGAAGGTGTGGGCCGAGAAGAGGGTTGGTTGAGTGAGAGTGGCCAAGAAAAGGGGTCGTGTGTACGGGGGGGGGGAGGAGAGGGTATATTCGATGTCAAATGTTCTTTTATAACCGCCGTGCGTGCTGTGTGCAGTGTATGTAAGGATGCTCTGAAGCTGTATACATATACATATATGACATGGTATAGTCTCTTTTATTCTTCTCCTTCTCACCTCTTTGCCACGCCACCATCGACCCTTGCCCACACACCAAGGCCGAGATCGGGGCCGATGGCAAATCGCGTCAGCTGTTTTGTTCGCAGCCGCACGTCCGCTTAGCACACAATTCTCCACGCTGCCGATGCATTTTTACGCGGAGCTCGCGGGCTATTGTTTTAAAAAAAAATCCCGTCGGTGCGGACCGTTTGTTATTTCACGCACGCCGCGGTGCCACTAGCTTGAAATCTAATATTATTATTATTATTTTACACGTGTACGACATAATATAATAATACTATTATACTATGTATGTACATTACTGTGTATGTATATAACTACCTATCGCGTACGCGTGTATTGTGTTTAAGCACAATACAAATAGTGAGCACTTCGTATGCTCGCATTTACACGGTGATTTTTTTCTGACTTTATACACCAACCACTTCTCTCATTTTCCCGGTCGAATATTGTGTTTGTGTTATTTGTGTGTGCGTGCGTGTGTAATGTGTGTATAGAGTTTGAAGCATCCGCAAATTTTCCATCATGCCGTTGCTGATTTTTAAGGGTTTCGATTTTTTTTCTAAGCGGTAACTCACTCTCAATGCCGGATGTTCAGTCTGTAAAATAAACCCATCTTACATCATTTTCATAACTCGTAAGTTTTCAATATTGTAAAATATACAGTATATACCACACAAGAATTGACTGACAGACGTATTTTTATTTTTATTTTAGTTATTATTTTTATTTTTAAATTCAGATTTTTAACTTTTAAGTTATACAGTTTCACTTTCAACTTAAAGTATTTCTTCTCAATTACGTAACTATATGTTTATGTGCTGAAAGTTCTTTAAACCCGATTTTAAACTTATAATGTTGAACTTAAATTGAATATTCAAGTTTTTGTATTTAGCGACCTCAACCTCATATTATGTTAGTCAGTGGTTTTTTTTCAACATTATGTTATACCACTACTAATTTTTTCGATCGATTTGATCGAATATTAATACATTTTTGTTATTCTTATACAAAATGGTGTGTGTATTATGTGTATGTGTATTGGTGGGTAATGTGTATAAAGCTTAACTCACCTACCAAGTTACTCGGTCTTACAATTTTTTACCAGGCTGGTGTGGTTTTTTAAGGGTTTTTATTTTACTATTTTCTAAATGGCAAATAACACCCAGTATTGTATACTCGTTTGTACTTGAATCTTTTTCTTATTAATAACAATATCCGCGATGACATAAGTCATTGGGAAACAAGTTATCTTGCATAGTAGACTTATAGTTCTTATGATTGAGAAATATAAATGTTGGCTATTTTACAAAAATAATATGTAGTTGAAATATTATAAGTAAGTATGTTAAAAATTAAAACTATAATATGAGCATTGAATACATTATATATACCCAGTAAATGGATATACACATAATATACATTTAAATATTATTCGTTATTTTTTTCACGTTAAAAAAAATGCATTATGAAAAATCAAAGTTTTTCTATGATCTTTCAATTTAATTTGTTTGCATGAGCAATCGACGAAATTGTTTTATATTATTATCATTGAACTGCGGTTCTTAAATTACTTGAACAAATCACAGATTAAATAAATCTAGACACTGCAGATAAAGAGTTAAAAAGAATTAAACAAGAAGTCTAGGGAAATCTGATTAGTGAATTCACAATTTTTTTTTTTTTTATGTGTAGTATGGCCATCATAGGTACATAATATGTCATAGATACATATTAGGTAGGTAATACACATTTAACATCTTTAAATTCTTTCAAAAATATGGCAGCTTATTTGATTATTATTTGATAACATTTAAAGAATCCGGGGCCTGGAACAATCCTGCAAGTTGAGATTCCTTTTATTTACCTAACTTTTATTCTATTTAATTATAAGCCAATGCTTGTTTTTTCTTTGATCTTTGAAAATCTCACTAATCTTATTCAGAATTTATAATTAATTCACCGTTTACAGTAATTTAAATTATCATGGTAGGTACACACCTTATTGATTCAAACAAAAAGTTTACTAGAGAATATGATAAACATATTAGAATATATATGATGAAAAAACCAAAGTATATTATTGTTTTTTTTGATTATAAAAAAATTATATCATAATTATATTTCATTGTTAATTTAATTGCATTTATTTATTTAAGAATTAAAATCTATTCAAATAAGTATTTGGTAATTGATTTAATAGATTTAATGGTATGCTCATTAGTTATTTTAAAACGTTAGACTACTTAAGATACTAAATAGTTTTTTTAATTGAAAACTTAAAAATTAAATTAGAGGTGACACGAATCAAGGTTTTCGGCTACATAGAATAATATAAATTACCAGCACTGCATAGTTAACTAAAAGTATCAAGTTTATTAGTAAGCTAACAACCAAAATAAATTAGTTAAGACAGGTCTTATTATAATATAGATACTTACCCTAATACGTCTTAGCAGCAGTTAAGTTATGTCATTAGTGAGTAGCTGTGTCGAGAGGATTCTGCTGTATTAATTAGGACAATTAAGATTTCTGGGATTGCTATATTATTTGGTGTCAAAAAATATATTTTATGATACTTTTTTTCTCGTAATGCACACTCTTACACGACAATAAGTGAAATATTTCTAATTTCAACACTAATTAAACTTTGCGGGCTTGCAGCTCTTTCATATCTTAAATTGTGTTTAGAGCGAAGGCTATCAGCTTAAATTTTATTTTTGTGTATCTTTCATCTAGTTAGATCAAGAAAATGCTTCGATCTATCTCTCTAATGGAAGATTTCGGTTAAAGATTGGACACAGTTGATTATTATTTGAAAAATTATAGCTGAGTGACTTTTTTATTTGAAAAAACAACCCATACTATTGTAAAATTCTAATTTAATTGGTTTTATTAAATTCATTTTTCTGATTTATCATTAATTAATTGTTTATTCTTTTGCTATGAACAATGTTAGTTGAATTAGACACTTAGTTATTGTATACTTTATAATATGATTAAGAGGAAAGATTTTTATTTTTGTATGTATGTAACGAATAAAATTAAAAACTTCTAGACTGATTAAAAAAATTATTTCACTATTAAAATAGTACATCGTCGCTGAGTAATATAGGCTATATTTATTACTTGAAAAAATTAGAGATTCCTACTAAAACTTCAATAATGTAATCCAATGTGTAAGAAAATTAGTCATAAATGTCATTTATCGCATGCTGTTATGACAATAAAACAAAAAAATGTTCTACAATATTAAAGAAAAATATCAATGTATACAAAAAACTTCACGGTAGCATATGTGCAACTATTGTAGTTATGTCATTATAACTACTTTTTTGAATTTTAAAAGCTAATAGAAATGTTGACTTATATCAGACCATGTAATCTATACCTTTGTATTGATAATCCTAATCCAAATAAATAATTTCGTATTCAATACTGTTTCAATACTTGTAGGTTATTTTTTAAATTATCCAAATCGGATATCCTCTTCAAAAAATATTTTGAATTTAAAAATGTCAATCTCATCAAAATAAGTACTGATAGAAAAATAAATACCGTCGCCCAGCAATAATTATTATTTATTATCAACGGTTTATCGGCCGGATAGCTCACCCACATTCCGTGAATCTCAATGATGCTCACGGATTTGCCTATATCTTTCAAAGTTTCCTAAAGATATCGATTGCCCTTACAATAAATAAATCCCAGAGACAAACTTTTTCTTAGTTCGATTCCGACCTAAGAAAAGAGTGCTTTTCTCCTGGTAATAATATTATGTTGTCCTTTCTCGAGTAGGATCTCCTGAAAATCAATGTTTTTTTGCCACCTACAAATACCACTACCAATTTAGTGTACAGTGAAGCTTAAGAGTAAGAATTGGAAAATATAAAAGTAAAAACCTATACAATTAAATGAAGTCTGAAAATAAAAATTTAGAAAAAATGTAAAAATAAAATGAGGAAAAATAATGTATAAAATAATAAAAAAATATTTAAAAAACGAGCAATAGCAAATCATTGCCGGAACAGCTAGTTTGTCATATTAAAATAAACGTCAATCAATGTTTTATTGATTTAACAACAATATAAAATAGATGATATCAATTTAAATATTTCTTATAGAATCTTTTAATAGCTTCTTTTGGCTATATTCAAAGATTACATTTTCTTAACTTTAAATAGTTATTAAAATCATATGATATTCAGTATTATTATTATTATTTTTTTTTTTTAAATTTTTTTTGAATAAATATATATATTTAGGAATATTTAAAGTACAGTCTATTTATGAGTCTTATTTAAATACATGTATTTTTACTACGATGTAACAACAAAGTTATTATAATATATTAATATTATAATTTATAGCACTATACATCTTATTAATTATTAATTATTATTTATTATTATAATATCATATTACTTGTTAATTCAAATGAATTGAGATGATTATATTGAATTTGAATAATAACTTGAATAGTATTTTTATAGCCCCAAAAACCTTAAAAACTATTATTAACTTACTGAAGTAAATAAAAATGTTATAAAACTGTTGAGTGATAATTATTATATAAATTATATTTTAGTATTATTAACTATTGATCAATAATAATATTATATTTAAATAAAAATTAATTTTTAACGATATTATCAACATAATAATATATTGATCAATAAGTTAAGTATACCTGGTAATGATTTACAAATTTGTGTTTTGCCAAAACTAATAGCTATAGTGCATGGTGGCTGTTTAATTTAAAGATGATTGGAGTTGACTGATTAATCTAAATAGTGAACACTGAGCATATACATACATTTTCATCACGGTGACGTATTGTGGTTGATATTTGATAATAGCACCCACAGAACGAAAGCAAATATTTGAAAATAGTATTATAATAATTGTGTAATCACAAGAATATGCCATTCTCATTCATTATAGTAATAATATTTCGATTGAAGTTTTAGTAACTCAATGTCATCAATATTCACAGAAAATGAAATATGTTTTGGCTCTGAGTGTATTAAAATCTAAAATTTTACTTATGCTGCAAAATGTAAATTATTTATGTACTTGTTTTGTTTTGCTTGTACTTCAATTAAAATTGATAACGTCTCGTGATGATACATTTAAGTTGATTGAAAATAAAACACAAAAAAATATTTTTTTATTTTTAGTATAGTATTATACTAAACGAGTATACTATTAAATATTGTACATAACTAAATACAGAGTTATAATGAAATTAAAAATGAAATATACATATAACGTCCTTAGAATGGATACCACTTGATTAGGTGATAGATAATAGGTACTTGTATACATTAGGTATTATAATAATATATTTTGCTAACAATAAAACTTATTTTAAAATTTTTTCCAAACTTATTTGCATCTTTCCTTGAGTGGTATAATTATATATAGTTTAACAAATTTAATGACTCTTATTACAACTGAGTTATCATACAGATATCAAAATTTTTTATTTATTTATGATATGTTAAATTTTCAAATATTTTTACTATTGAGTTTTTTTCACATATACATTACAATTTCAAGGTAAGTTAAATTTTTTATCATAAATCTGAGTGAAGGGTGGGCTTAATAACACAACTAAAAACCGTATGTTTTTTGGGAGGTCTAATGGGATATTGGGAAACTAAGCTCTCTAGTCCCCTTGAAATTTGCGACTATGGTTTTCCGAAATCGTTAAGTTGGAAAAAATAAGTTTTAATCAAATTGATCTAAACTTTAGTCCATGAAAGAAAGAAATTGTTTCGTGCATACAACTCAGTATCAGTGAAAGTTCCGTGGCCTTATCTCCCTACTCGGACACTCCTGATGGCATGATAAATTAATGATAAATAACCTAAGACCGTGATAAATACGTTACTGTGTTGCCGACCATTATTGTCGGTCGTGACCGTTGGCGCCGTGATAGAAGATAATGCGAGGTGGTAAATGACAAATGCTGATGAGTGAGCTCAGACAAGTTCACAAGACAGTTTGAAATACAAATGGAACTAAGCCACTAAACTATAAGTGTTACTATCAACTAATTATTTTTGTTGATATATAAAACGGTAGTCAGCATGTATCAGGCGTGTATCTAGAATTTTATTTCGGAGGGGGAGGGGGTGCTGAATGAAAATTAATGAATATTGTAATACAGTAGAATAAACATATTATATTAATTAATATATTAATGAGATAAAATTCATCACAATGTATATTATAGATACTAAATGTCCGTATTAAATAATATGTTTAAACGCCTGGCTCATCTGTTATAGAGTAAATATTTATTCGTATACCTACAGTATAGGTACACGAAATAATAATTATTGATAAAATAATTTTCAGAAAAGTGTGTGACGTACTTCTTGGCGATAGTTATCAACTAAATTAGTATCTATATGATACCCAGTATTCGTTCTCCCATGGTAAAGTTTTGCCCATGAGCAACATTGCGATGATATATAATAGGTAACAAATAAAGATATGAATTTAAAATCTATAAAACGCAATTCACAACTATTCCAGTAACATTCATAGGCTATGGAAATAATTTTTAGATTTTCTTGGAACTTGGGCTTCAGCCCACCAGCACCCCAAAAATAGGCTCCTGGTGTGTATTGAATATCTACATATGATCTCATGTTAGTTTTTATGTTTATTTGTATGCTGCGTGATGTTTATTTTGCATTATGAAATTCACTTTAAACCTTTTGACAACGTACCGTGTTGATGCCATTGGTCAATATAATTGCCACAATAGATGAGTTATTAAACAAAGTTGGCCGATCGGTTTAAATGGTTTAATTAAGCCGATTGTCGCTCATAAACAATGCATGAGTGGCACGTTTGACATGGGGAGCAGTATTAGAGATTATAACCTTGTGCCGGCTGAGCGAACCGAATCTATGTAAAGGAATCCCAGAACTAACTAATGACCAGTGTGACTAGTGCATTATAATATTCACCAGTTAAAATATAAGGTACCTACAATATATGTACTAAATTTCTCAGTCAATTAAGTATTGATTGGTCATAAGCGTGAATCGTTGATGACGATAATATTAGGTACGCACCAAACAAAATTAGTAGTTTTTCCAAGATACATTGATATTTTGGGTTACTGTTACAAACTGACTGTATGGTTATTACTTATTACCAACCAAAGAAAGTCTGTGAACGAATGGAATAAAGTGATGAATCGTGAGGTATGATGGCGCCATCAAATAAAAGCGTGACAACTAATCACAGATCGCGCTTGGCGTGGAATTTATAGTTCTTATCTTTAATTTGTTTGAAATTTTGAAAATTTTAGGTCATTTTAGAATATCCAGAATATTTTAGTCAGTATAAATAGAAATATTTGTTTCAAAAACGAAATGCTCAATATATTATCATAAAATTAAAAATGTTATACCTACTTCAATAGATATGACAAAAGAACATTTTATGAATAAAACAGCTATGTACTTAATAATATAATGTAAAAGTATAACTGTTATGGTCAAGCTGGTGATTATAATATTGTTATTATAATGAGAAAAAGGACCAAACAAAAAGCATGGTAATACTTTTAGAAAACTAGAGCTTTTTTATTCCTCAAGAGATATCTGGAAATACCAGATTATGATATTGTCTATACCAGCCACATTTTTATAGTGTAATTAAAACTTTACTTAAAAGACTACCTGTACCTATATTATTTTCTGATTCTATCGAAAAATGAATAATTATTCTGAAGTTAGCTAATTTGTAATAAATTAATGTGAATTGCAAAAAGTTTATATTTTTTGAAGATAATTATTTTCGTAAAACTCTGCTGATTATCAATATGTTTTATGAGCGAAGAAAATATTAAAATGACGAAAATTAAATATTATTATACATGACGTTTATGATATTATTATAACGGTCACTCGATATTGTTTTGTCCTGTGAAGAGTAAAAAAATTCCAAAATTTCATTAGGATTTAGTATATTTAAAATACTTATATCAGTGTAGGAATATGAATAACAACAGTGGTTCCTAGTGCTGTTACAGGGCTAGGTTAATTAAACAAAAAAGGGAATGGCAGTATTTATATAGTATATATCATAAAGTTGGCGTGCCGGGCATCCGTATAATAAGTCATGTTGTCGTTAACAGGTTTTTCGAGTTGTGAAAACTTTTGTTGCACAGTGTAAAACTTGTCCAATTTATTTTCAGCTCGGCATTGTACTGGTAAAATTCCGATTCCGGGACGTTAATTTCGCAGCATTGCGAATAATAAAGAAACCACAGTCGGCGTGGAGACGAGGAGCTGCGTTTGCGAGGGTCAGATATGAACTATATTCTAACTAGGTGTGCAGGGTACCTACCCTATACCTATATATATATATGTATTATTATTATAACATAACTCGAACACTGGCAACGAAGTATTGGGCACCGTAGTCGGGTCACCGGTCTTTAGAAATCTTAGAATGCCGAGAACATACAGATGCTATACACAACTAGATTTGTATATTGTAAACAACGCCATTGCAGTAATAATACTTATTAATAACATCATGAATCGCATCGAAATGTTTCTATTTAAAAATATTTTCCGACATAAATCAATATTATTTTCACTGATCTCATGATACGAATGTAGGCACCTAGGTATATGATATTATTAATTTGATGCTAGGGTTTTAATCGACAAAACGATAACAGCAGTTTAATCAGAATAGAACGTACAACGATTTTATTGTAATTTATTTTACTATGATATTATTTATTTTTAATACATAATAATATACTAGATAAAACGAGATCGGAATTTTATCGAAACATAAATGCAGGAACTACAATTTAATAATTTTAATTTTCGTACCATGAAAAAATCACGAGATTCAATTGTATAGTTACAGAATGTTAAATGCTGTTCTGCTAAGTATATTTAAAATAGCAGGGAAAATGCAATTTTCTTTATTTAAAAAAAGATAATACACTATTACGCTTTTGAAAAATATTCAATGTAATATTGAAATGCACGAAAAGAGATAAATTGAATCAGCCTTTCCGAAAAGACTCCAATAATAATATAATAACAATACCTAATAATAATAATATTTATAGTTATTATTGATATTTGACAATCTTAATAGATCATTAATATAAATAAAAATAATTTTCACATGTGATATAATGAATCTAAAATTACATTTTTTTAAGTTAATTTCTATTTATACTCCTAAAAAAATGGAGGTTCACTGACTACCATTGTAGATGTTTGCATCATGGTTGAACTAGGTTCTATGATTTTCACAAATCACTGTTAATGTAAAATATAATGTTGAATATACCTAATATTAAGTGGTTTATAATAATTTGTAAAATATGTCCTCTGTTCCCAATAATTTAATTTAAAAATAATTGTTTTTAATTTTCTTGTTTGTTTTTATATTTACAAAACAAGATTTTTTTTTAAATTTAAAATAGTATATTTACAATCTATACAGATAAGATATGACGAGTAAGTATCGTGACATAAAAAAAAAATGATATTAAAAAATAAAATAAAATATTATTAAAACTTAAACGACATTCTTCGTAAGAACTCTGCTAATACACCATACTCACGAATCGATTTTTAAATTCTAAAAACAAGGTTTTAGATTCTGAACGAAGTGATGAATGTATTGATTTTACAATGATGTGTGTTTTTTTTTTGTGCCTGTGTACAGCATAACTAGTCGAAATAATGCTTAAATTTCAAACTTTGGGGGTGGTTTCCGATGTAAAAGTGAATATCCTTAGTGCATTATAAAGGTCAAAAGTTAACATTTTCCATCAGTTTTCAAAGAAATTGAGAAAAACAAAAAAAAAATGACCAAAAAACGGGAAATTTACGCAAAACCAGCGTTTTCGACCAAGTCGATTTTTTTATATGGTTGTAATTCAAAAAATAATCTCTGTAAACACATGACATTTTCACCAAATGTTAATGTAAGTGATATCTATATACAGTTTAATTTTCAAATATTTTCGACTTTTTTTGAGTTATTTATAGACCACTGAAATTTTCGATTTTTTTGAGAATTTTTTTTTGAAGTGTCGGTAAAAAAATGTTGGACGACCAATAGAACTTGAAAATTTAATACAAGGTTCCTTATGAGTTGAACTAATTGTAGCTAAAAAAAATTAAAAATCGATAGTCACCATTTTTTTTTATAAGCGTTTATAGTTAAAATTTTTACGAAATCTGTCGAAAACGCAAAAATTTACAAGTAATTTTGAAGTTGAAAAATCATAAAAATGTTTGTGTTTATAACTAAGGATTAAAAATATAACACTAAGTTTTCCTTCAAATAGCTATAGAGAAAACTCGAAGCGTCGTTATAGAAAAAATTTTAAGTGCGTTTGAATTTTAAATTTTTATGAAATCAGGTATATGTATAGGTATCTATGATAATATAAGGTATTATGAATTATGATAACTACTAAACTACATGCAATGTTTTTGGAAAAATTGCTTAACCATGCCTTATGCAAAATGCGTCCTAATCGAAAAATAATATATTTGTTTCAAAATAGAATATATGACAATATTTAAATATAATATATCCTAGACTGACAAATCATTTCCGTTCAGAATCGTTTTTCGTATACAATGATACCTATCATTGCATTCAAATCTAACCTACCCTAGTCAGAAGTCCACCCCACCACCTAATGTACAGCAGAGCGACATCCACTTACCCACTATTTTTATAATACGTTGATAATTTTGTTTCTTTTTCTCTTTGAAATTCTCTGCGCAACATCTTCTCGTATAAACTTTTCAATAATATTTTTCGTTTCATTTCAAATTTTTTGGAACTTTGAACTTTGATAAGTAACAGCATAATAATATAAGTTCCTGTCTGTTTTAATATATTCTAAAATAGATAAATTATGAACTATTTATAGCAAATTTATTTCTATAGTATTATAATAACCAATATATTAAGACGAGTTTATGCCAAGATTCTGTAAGTTAAGTTTTCGGTGGTAAATCAGTTTTAACGCAAGTTGCTACTCACAATAGCTTAGGTGAAAACTGCACGAGGTAGTTCTTACGGCTTATTACCTCCACTAAGTCACATTTAATTAATCTCCGCTAATGTATTATCTATTTTATAAATATTCCAATAAAAATGTTGTTTGTCTTATCGTAGTGCAAAAATAAAAATTTAAATTTTGCTCAACCTGTATCAATCTAATTATTAGACTAATTATCATTAGGTTACAACTTACAATACCGCGGGTGATTCTTTTACCATAGAACACTTATTATTTCGATAATTATTAATGTTTTTGAAAATATTATTTTATATATAGTTTCAAGTTGTAAAAACCAACGTTTTTATTAAAAAATTATACTTTAAAATACATTTTGTTATTAAAAACGTTAGTTTTTGAACAATTTGGAACTATGTAAAAAAATATTTTCAAAAACATTAGTAATTTTTGAAATAATGAGTATTCAATGATAAGAGAATCACCCGGTATATAGTATTAATTACTATAAATTATATGTTTGTAACATTTACGCATTACATTGTTTATTTATTTTTTTAGATTCTGAGCGGAGCGATTTTACCATGATGTGTGTTTTTTTTTTGTGTCTGTCATCACGTTTTGGGGCAGTAAAAATGCTTGGATTTTTGACTTCAGTACCTCGTTCGATCAGAAAGTGAATTTAGTTGGTACTTTGGGGGGGTCAAAAGTGAAGAATTATAAATACTTTTCTAAATAATCGAGAAAAATAAACTAAAAATTAAGGGAAAAACGGGAAATTTTACGCACACTCATTTTTCGACAAAATCGATTTTGGTTTTTGATGTAACTTTAAACCATTGATACATGACATTTTCACCGAATGTTTATATAAGTATATTCTATCCACCATGCAAATATCCTAGACAGATAAACCGTATTCGCTCAGAATCGTTTTTCGTATACAATGATATAATATCATTGGATTCAAATTTAATTCCATCCATTACAGTAACCCACTTGTAACCTACTGTATAGCAGAGCGACATACACGACTTAAACGCTTTTTTTTAATTTGAAATGTTAAATCATCGCATGTGACAAACGATTTTTTAGTGGGGATGGTGTTTAGCCTATATTTCTATTAACACGTTACTGTACAATTATTAATATTATTGCCATACATAGTAATAATATTAATATTTGACGTTAGGGGCAATTCTTAAATACCACTACTATCATGGCAGTAGTATAAAATAAAAACCATCCAAAAATTGGTAACGCTGACAATGGTTCGATTTAAAGAGATAATGTGATAATTTATGTACTATCAGAAATTTCACTTAGAGGGTTGATCGATGGGCTGATTGATGAGGTTGTATGTTCATCTATAGAACTGATTCAGTATCATTCGTCTGAGTCTGTTACCTCAGACGACAACCACGACAATGACAATGCAGATAATACTCAGCACATGTCGCTCTCATCTGCAGTTTGGTTTGATTCTGCCAGAGAACTTGTAGTAGTAAGTACTAGGTATTTTCACAGAGATTGAGAGTCCCTTAAAGAGAGTGTGGTATTAGTATCACAAGCGCAGATCGGGTCGATTGGAAATGAATCTTAAGTGAAGGTATAAAGTTATTTTGCTGCGATGTCGGTGGTCAACGTGTATGGTGGTGAGTTACGGACACACCGTTGAAATGAAAATTTCAAGGTATAATAGTGTTGCGCAAATTCGACAGTACGGAAGTAATTTATACATGGACACCCAAGCAGAGTTGAATGCACATGCTTTTTTGAGAATGACGGTAAAGACATCAACGCTCGAGTGGAGGGAGATACGATACGTAATTTATATAGTGTATAACCTACTGCAGGTGGCATCATTCCCGGAAACTGTTGTCAACTGATGAAAACAGTTTTGTAAAAAATAACCACAGCCGAATTCCGGATGTACGTATATGTATACTGTTGCAATTCATGGACATCCGTTCGGAAACGCGAATTTCCTTCTCTACATTTGACGTGTATAATCGTTATCAATCTTGTCGAAGTTTAGGTGCTTATTACCATCGTCACTCATCACTAGTGGATACTATTATTACTCGTTGTTGTATTAATGTTATGTTTTTTGTATCATAGGTATTACTTTTTTTCTTATATTGACGGAAAGTAATGAAAAACTACTGCTATAGCAGTAGGTACTCTAAAAACCAATTGAAAAATAAAAATACTGCTTTAGCATAGAGCGTCCATTTGGCATTGAAAAAATAAGGCAGATACAATTTTTCAATAATATTTTTATAATATAAATAGATATTAATATAAAAATATTAGATATGACATTATTATTTCTTCGATAATTATATCTGCGCCATCGCCATCGTATTGTTGATATAAGATACATGTTTTTATATACACTATAAACTATCAACACAATATGTTAATAGAATACGTCAATAGATATTTACTGTTCGTGACTACGCTTTTGTTATTTTTTATAAGTAGATACAATTTTAATGTAGGTAAGGGAACCTATTTTGTATTATATTTGTGTGCGCATTATGTTTTTTTTTTTTTTTTGTAAGGAGAGCCCGCGGCAACATAGGCCATTGGGTGTGGGGTGGTACGGTAGGGGTTATTTTTGTATGTTTGTTTGTAGGTTTTTAAGTGGGTAGGGTTGTAGCACGTGTTTGTGTATGTGTGGCAAGGATATGTTGCTAAAAATCCCGGGTGGTCACCCATCCGGGAGCTAGCAACTGCGGCCGGTACGTACACTCAGTGCGTTTCCGCAGATTGAGCGTACGACCGCGTCTCACCAAGTCACTATAATGTTTTGTTTCAAGTTATAATGTTGATATTATATCAAATGAATAAATGATTATTATTAATAATTAATATTAATTGTTTATTTAATCTTTATTGTTTGCACAAAACATATCATGTTAGGAATATATAAAAAAAAATAGTGTTACTGCTATTTTTTTTACTGCTTTTTGTCATACGTAGGTACAACACATATTTGATGTAATGGATTACTATTATTAATGTGTTTTAATATGGTAAAAACAATATTTTTGACAAAAAAATAGTTTATTTAAATAGGTACTCGTATTTAAAATTAGGATTTAGAATCGCATATTATTTTATAATTGACGTTCCATCAATCCTTAAATTGGCAGAATATCTTTTAGGATACCTCAAGCCTGCGAAAGTTTATTGTACTTGATGATATTTAAAAAAATGTCTGATTAGGACTTCTGGATACATATATACATTACATATGGATTTGAAAAAATAAATTGGTATCACTGTTTCAACACATTATCTAATATTTAGGTTCCAGCATGGAACTTTTAGTAAGTAATATAAGGTTGTTTGACGTTAAACGTCCATTTAAACTAAAGGTTTCTATAAAATATTACAAAAACACATTTGTTTGATTTTATACAGAGTGATGAGGCGGTGGAAAAGGCGATTTTTATATCTTGAGTTTTTGGGTCAAAATTGCGTTCATACATCTATCTGTACCAGACCGTCAAATATTATATTATAATCGTTTGTCGATATGTTTAACGTTAACACACACACATATATATATCATACAAATATAGATACCACATTTGACTTGGTTAATTAATATTAAAATAGCATAAGTAAATTTGTAAACTACTCTACAAACGTTTTCGTTCAAAACTTCATTCAAACGAAATCCCCATGGCTTTACGAGTATAATGTTTTCATCTCACTTGCATAAGAAAACTCCACTTAAAGGCACAGTCGTTAGTGTGAAAGACAATTTACCAACAACAAATTGATGTGATCCCACGAAAAATGAAATGTTATTTATCCAATTCAACTAAGAAGCTTTGTATACATTATGGTTTCTTCAAAAATTTATATTATACCAGTAGAGTTGTGTTTAGACGGTAATATTTATTAAATACAACAAGGATCTTAAAACTAATTATTCATTTCGACATTCCGCTGTCGTTGTATTATGGCCATGTTAAAAATTGTTTCCCTCTCTGAATATTTATCTCTATATATTTATGTCCTATGGTTTGCTATGTGTGTTTGAATTTTTACACAAATAATTTATTCATAACAATAAAAATCAGAAACAAATAACTATCCTGATTTGTGACTTATATACGCAGACATATCATATAGTTTTTTATGGCACTTTTCCGGTATTTATATACGTTTTTCCTAGCTGATTTCTGATCAATATCTGAGATTATAATTTTACGAGTCTTACAGCGATACAAAGCGTTTTCATTTGTCGATTCATTATTTTTTTAATCGTTTTAATTTGTAACTATTCTTATCAATCATTGCTTGATCATTATTATTGTGTTCCGTTTAGCCGTTTAGTTATGAATCTTATAAATTATTTTAATGTCCTTTGGGACGTTAAATAAATAATTGGTTATCTGTGCTAGTTGGGTAGATATAGGAAGGTACTTAAACTTTCTATTAATAATAATTAATACTAGTTTGATTATTATGGTAAATCTTAGAGAGAAGCAAAGATAAAATGCATAATACAATATCAAAGGATTAATAAATAGGTAACTTTAATATAAAATATGTTTCGGTGTAGAAGACGATTTCCAAACCACTTTTCTAATTAGTAAAAACAATAATTGGTCGGAAGGGTTCGTTGTATCCAAAGTCAGTAATCCACGACGGCTGTTATTAAGGTCAAGTTTAATGAAAAACGCATTTCGTAGACACAGTTGTTGTAGGTATAATAATTTATCTTTTCAGGGTAGAAGGGATTTAATATGTTTTTGAACGCGTGTTTCGGACCAAAGCTTAAATTAAACAAGATTTTGGTCGTTATTTCTCCCTCTCTTTTCAAGTCCGTGCCTCGTACTATCGTCCACTTTAAATTAGATCAGGAACGTCGTTAATCGGATCTACTGTATTCACGTACTGAAAACTCACATTAAGTTACACTTACAATATGTTCCAACAGTATAAATATTAAATAATAATTGTAATATAATATTTTAAATTATACATTTATAGGAATTCATTGTTATTTAACAAGCCGGTACTTTTATTTTGTAGAAACTGTTCAGAATGTTTATCAATTATTTAAAAAATGTCGTCATATTATATAACTTTATTTCTGGGAGATGTTTTTTATTTATCTAAGCGCATAGCTTTTAACTCGTAATAAAGTTTTAAAATTAACTGGTTATAATAATATGCTAAGATTACTTATGTATCATAACTTAAAAATAAAATTTTCCTATTAGATCATGAATTCTATGAAGATCAAATAACACTTTATTTTACAATTTAAAAATAGGTTAATATAGGGGATTAGCGATTTCACAAGCAAATGTATTAGGTAAGTAAGTACTCACTTGATTTTGAAATATTTGATCTTAAACAACTAAACTGTAGGTACTATAAAATATGTCCATCTAAGATATATGTCACTCTTAGCTTAAGTAATATATTAATCAATTTATTTTATAGACGAGTAAAGGAAGTGATTCATTATAGGTTATTATAATATGGTCTCGATTTGACTGTTTGTGGGTCTCTTCCAATTTGGATTCACTATTGATCGTATACCATTGCCGTTGAACAAATTACCTAACGTTTTATCAATGTCATGAACATTAAGCATTATACATTGGTTTGACGATGTATCGAGCATAGTACGAAATAGAAATAAAATAACATTGTTTTTAAGCGAGTCAGAACATATAAAAATAGTAGAAATATATCAACCTATATATATATATTATTATAAAAGAAATAATATCATAGTGATTGGATATTGGTTTTACCCATTTTAAAATTAAAATATTTAAATTAGATAGATAGTTTTAGATTCTGTGCAGGACATGATTATGAATGTATTTGTTTTAAAATTAATTATGTTTTTTATCTACATGATATAGGAATTCAAAATAATGTTTCGATTTTCAACTTCAGTCTTAAGTATTTTTTATAGTGAGACAGTGAATTTATAGTTGTCATTTATGAGAAATTAAAATTGTTTTTTTGGTATACATATAAAAAATAAGCGTAAATAAATGATATTAAATTAATTAAAGAAAATATTTCCATTTTATATGCACCATAAAAATTTCAAACTATTTCAACTTTCTTAAAGCTATTTTTCAATAAAATTTGAATTTTTTTTTAAAATTATGTACATATAAAGTTGTTTGTTATGCCAAAAAAATTGAAAAAATATTACATAATTCCTCATAAGTTATTGAATTTTTGAGGATTATAAAAATGGCTGTGAGGGTATCATGTCTTTACGGCGACGACATCTACGCCGACGGCATCTACACCGACTAATATCTACATCGATGGAAAAAGTTCCGAACAGTATGTTTTTTTAATGATTTTTATAAAGCAAATGAATTTCTATGGGGCTAATATAAGAATAAAAATTATCTAATATGAAACTGAAAATTATGGAAAAATAATTAGGTTATTATTTAATTAAAAAGAAAATACCTAAATTGTTGTTTTCTAGTTTTTTTTTAATAATAAGTATTTTTTGGCTCTAAAAAGAGCTTTTTATGCCCTAAAGAAGGCATTTTTTTAAAACGACAAGTGCCCCAACTAAGCTATTTAGCAAGATTAAAATTGAAAATTATGGGTGATTCCTTGCAAGTAATGGGAGGTGTAGCGATTTCCACATTCTTCAACGATTGCTTTAATCCGCAATGATGAGTCTCGATAACACCGTCGTCCCTGTGTTAGTGTTAATCCAGCTGTTGGTAGCCCTTCTACAGGCTTAAAACAAATTGAAGTAGCATGGTTGCTTTAACTTCTTACAGAACTGAATGTTAGAAACTCATAAAAATGATTTTACTTGTATCTACAATTTGAAAATGTAATAAAAAATTTCTCCTAAGTTTTACTACCTTTAACAAAAAAAAAAAAAGTTGAACTGAATATCAAATGTATCTTCGATTCTGAACGAAGTGATGAATGTATTGATTTTACAATGATGTGTGTTTTTTTTTGTCTGTGTACAGCATAACTAGTCGAAATAATACTTCAATTTCAAACTTTTGGGGTGGTTTCCGATGTAAAAGTGAATATCCTTGGTGCATAATATAGGTTAAAAGTTAACAATTTCCATCAGTTTTCAAAAAAATCGAGAAAAACAAAAAAAAAAATGACAGAAAAACGGGAATTTTTACGCAAAACCAGTTTTCGACCAAGTCGATTTTTTTATATGGTTGTAATTCAAAAACTAATCTCTGTAAATACTTGAAATTTTCACCAAATGTTTATGTTAGAGTTATCTATATACAGTTAAATTTTCAAGATATTTTGACTTTTTTCGAGATATTTATAGACAACTGAAATTTTCAATTTTTCTGAAAATTTTTTTGAAGTGTCGATAAAATTTGTTTAGCACTATTAAAAAACTTGAACATTTAATACAAAGTTCCTCATAAGTTATTCTTATAGTGATTAAAAAATTATAAGAATACATATGTACAATTTTTTTTTAATAGCATTTGAAGTTCAAATATTGAAAAAAATTCGTCAAAACCATGAATTTTTTTTTTTGTGTCTGTCATCACGGTTTGGGGCAGTAAAAGTGCTTCGATTTTTGACTTCAGTACCTCGTTCGTCCAGAAAGTGAATCTTGTTGATACTTTGGGGGGTCAAAAGTGAAGAATTCTAAATACTTTTCTAAATAATCGAGGAAAACAAACTAAAAATTAAGGGAAAAACGGGAAATTATACGCATACTCATTTTTCGACAAAATCGATTTTGGTTTTTGATGTAACTTTAAAACAAATGACTATAGATACATGAAATTTTCACCGAATGTTTATATAAGTATATTCTATCCACCATGCAAATTTCAAAAAATTTCGACTTAAGTTGAACTATTCATAGGTATTTGCAATTTTCGATCATTATTAGTTTTTTTTAAATTAATATCGATAAAAATTTATTTGATAGGCAGAAAATCTTGAAAATTTTATACAAGGCTTTTAACATATTTTTACAATAGAAGTTGAAAAATAAAATAAATTCATAGTCACAATTTTTTTTTATAACCATTCAAATTTTGAATTTTGACAAAATACGTAAACATCACCAAAATTCGCAAATTGTTTTAAGCTAGAAATTCATGAAAAATTTTCTTTTTAAATCTAAGATTTGAAAATTTAATACAAGATTCTTTACAAATTTTTCAATCTTTATAAAAAAAAAAAAAATGTCCACTGGAAATTCAAATTAAATTTTTATTAGCATTTGAATTTCAAATATTGACAAAAATTCGTCAAAACCATGAATATTCGCAAATTATTTTGTAGTTCAAAATTCATAATATTGTTTATATTTATATCTAAGGTTATAACATTCAACACTAAGTTTTCTATAAGTTTTGCTTCAAATAGCTATAGATAAAACTCGAAGCGTCATTATAGGAAAAAGATTATACTTGCAAAATATGATGATAATTACTTTACAGTAACAATTATTTAAAAATCAATAATTGCCTTACATTAATCATATTATTTTAACAAAGCATGACAGTTATATATCTGTAAAGATGCAAAGAATTGAATATTCTAAAACGTATTTTACATAAGGATTTTGAATAGTTAAAATTGTTGTTTTCATGTTAAAATCATAAAAATTGAATTCAACAAAGTAACAAAGTAGGTAGATAGTATTTCAAAATTAAAGAAGTATATTTTGTGTGATGCATTATACAAACATAACACTATTTAACGTACCACATAATTTAAATTCAAATATGTTTTGTTTATTCAAACTATTTTTTAAATAAACATGTTTGTGCAGCATAATATTTATGAATACGTATATGTATAGATGTACTATCTATCATATGGAAATGATATGTTATAAAAATAAAATAAAATATTGAGGCAGATAATTCATATTTATGTGTTTTTTTTATTTATGTTATATTTTGATCTGATTGTTTTAGAATACCTATAGCCATCTATTTTAAATTCTAACAAGAACGATGAATGTTTTGATTTTACAATGATGAAAGTTTTTTTTTAAATACATTTTTTTCATTTTTGTGCCTGTGGATTTAATTTTCTTCAACAACATGTTTTATCTGGTAGGAAAGTGTATCGAATAGTACTTTATGTAGTGGGGTTTAAAATAAAAGGCATGAGAAAAGTTCTAGTTCCAACATTTTTATAAACAAAAAAAACCTCAAAAATGTAGTACAACATTTCGCATGAGTTGTTTTAAATGTAAATTAAAAAAAAAAAAGTTCAGCTTAAATTCACGTTATTTTTTATGAGCATCTATAAGTAGGTATAGTTAAATTTAACAAAAAATATCAAAATCATGAAAATTTGAAAACAATTCTATTAAAAGTTGATAAAGAATTTTATATTTATACTAGCTTTGCAAATTTAATACAAAAATCTGAAAAATCCTCTTAACTTTTAAATTCGAAAAATAGACAATTCGTCTACGATAGTTTTATTACGATTTTTTATTTTATACTTAATAAAATAAAATTTTTGGGGGATTTTTTGCTGTGTGTATAGATATCTATAATGTACCCATTAAATCTCATTTGAGTGAAAATGAAATTTAGCTCAAACTTTATAAATATGCAAGATAAAAAATTATATGTACAATTTGTTAATGTAATGCTTAAAACTTTTCAATGTCAAAATATAAGTATTTAGTTATGAAACACATATTCTTGATTTTTTATTTTTACATATTTCATTATAAAATAACATTGAATAGTACGATATGTTATGTAAGTACACCTAATCGCTTAATAAAGAAAACTTGGATTTTTGGTAGGTAGGTTCAACATTTAATTTTATTTTATTTCAAAATAATTTATTTAAATTGCAAAATATTTTGGTATTTTAAATATATATATCAAATTTTCATAATTTATTTTATATTTAGTTTGTTCTTCAAACATTTTATGAGGTTAGGTTGGTATTTTTTATTCTAATTAATTTAAATTATTTTGCATCAATTTGAACACTTAAGTAGGTATTTTGTTAGGTGTTCCATAATTTCATTAGTTGGTGGTAAATAATATAAAACAATATTGTTACAATTATTATTTAGTATTTATGTTTCAAAATTGAATAATGTATTTGGTACTACAATAATAATATATTATATGGAACTTCTATGACAATATTGGAATTTGCGTTTTAAGATATACTGCAGGTAGGTATATACATTGTTTAATATATACTTTGCTTGCATAGTTTAATAGCTATACGTACCTTATGAGGGAAGATTTCTGTTCTAGTTTGGATTTCCATCTTTCATTTCTAGAGTTTTGAAATACTGATAAAAATACTCATCTGTCGGTATAGTCTGTAAATACATTCAAGCGGGTTAGTAGATACCATGTTTTGTGAATATATAGGACGGCGGAGAGGGTCAGTAAGGAATTCAATTAATTGTCGTTTGAACCATTGAATAATGTTTGAACAATGCAGGATAGTCCAATATCAAATTGGCATTTTCGCGTCCCAAGAAGTTCTACAGAAGCGAAACGACAAACAACTCGAGTTTTACCCTTTCGCGTGGAATGTCTATGATTGTGCTTAAATTATTGCAAGTTTCAACCCAGTGGGTCTATATACAGATTTTTTTGTGATCACCAAAGTGGTAAAGTACTTCTGAAAATGTACGAAGTAAATTCATACAACTAAACTTATTTTCAATGGAAATGTGATTTGTAGTATAACTGTGTTTAACAATTTATTTTTATTTTTTTGAACTCGTAATAGTTTGGGAAACTTTGAATATACTTCTGTTCTAGGCCTTGAATGATGATAGAAATGTATTTGTTTTACTCGTACAATGATGAGTTCCAGACTGCTTTATAGAGATTATATTTACAATTTTTCTATGAAGTTTTTGATAAAAATGCAGTGAAAAAAATAATAAATTTTATTGAAATTGATATTTTTATTTAAATTGTATTGTGTAATGGTTTTATGATTTACATACAATTATTAAATATTGACGTAAATATAAAATTATTTTGGAACAATGTTTTCAAAAACTTAAAAATTAAAATAGTGATATTTTTATATTATACATATCTTTTTCGTATTTATTGAAATGTAATTTTAAGTTTTGGTTACTAAAATTTTTCATTTGAATAAAATGTTACTATTGTCATAGTTATTAATATTTTTTAATACATTTTGAATATACATTTACTTATATATTATTTTTATGGGCACTTAAAAAATCCTCATAAAAATGTAATTTGAATTTCCGGTGGAATTTTAATTTGTGATAAAGATTGAAAAACTTGTAAGGAATCTTGTATTAAATTTTTTATGAATTTCTAGTTTAAAATAATTTGTGAATTTTCGTGATTTTTACGTATTTTGTCAAAATTCAAACTTTTGAATGCTTATAAAAAAAATTGTGACTATGAATTTCTTTTATTTTTCAACTGCTATTGTAACAATATGTAAAGAGCCTTGTATCAAATTTTCAAGCTTTTCTGCCTAACAAATAAATTTTTATCGATATTAATTTAAAAAAAACTAATAATGATCGAAAATTTGAAATGTCTATGAATAGTTCAACTTAAGTCGAAATTTTTTGAAAATTACATGGTGGATAGAATATACTTATATAAACATTAGGTGAAAATTTCATGTATATATGGTTATTTGTTTTAAAGTTACATCAAAAACCAAAATCGATTTTGTCGAAAAATGAGTGTGCGTAAAATTTCCCGTTTTTCCCTTAATTTTTAGTTTGTTTTTCTCGATTATTTAGAAAAGTATTAAGAATTTTTCACTTTTGGCCCCCCAAAGTACCAACTAGATTCACTTTCTGATCGAAGGAGGTACTGAAGTCAAAAATCGAAGCACTTTTAGTGCCTCAAAACGTGATGACAGACACAAAAAAAAACACATCATGGTGAAATCGATACATTTATCGCTCCGCTCCGAATCTAAAAGAAAGAAATTAGAATGAAATATTTAATTATTTTATTATTTTAAACATTTTATATAGTTACATTTAAATTTACGTATTTTATGATAATATAACAAAATAATACGTCTTCGAACTTCTAGACAAAAAATTTAAAAAAGTAGTAATAAAATTAATATTCTAAATTAAATTTAGTACTAAACAGCTATATGATTATTAATTTATTCTGATATGAAATTAAATTGAATGTATGATGTTTTGTGTTAAACGATTTTATTGTATGAATTCGATAAAACATATTTTAATTTTTCTTATTTCATTTTAAGCAAAGATGTTTAGATAGATAAATATTTGAATTGGAAAGAAGATTTATGTAATGTTATCTTGAATTTATTCATAGAACTAAAAATAAATATTATGTATTCTGCGATTTACAAATTAATTCTTGAAATTTGATTTATGAATACTTATATATTTCAAAAAAGCAAGTACTTAATATTATTTAATTTTAATAAATGTTCAGACTTTTCTATTTTACTTTTTGTAAATGGGTTTGAAATAGGGTGTTATTTTAAGCATGTACCCTTTTTTATTCATAAACTATGCATTTATTAAACTGTAGTATACACAATACACGATATCGCACTAAAAATTAACAGAGGTATAATTTATTAATGTATTTATCCACCAAAATATTAAAAGATTTTTAAAAGGCGTAAGAACTTACTTTAATCTTGTCCAATTGACTCATCAGAAGGCATAACTGCATGGAACTTGCTCGCAGTAACCATACAGAGGCAATTTAATTGATAAACTAGGAGAAGAGATATATATTTATGACAAGCCAAACTGATTAGACATGGCCTCAACGCTCAATTTGAACTAATTTATAAGAACGGTTTGAAAGAATTTGGTATTTCTTCCTTAGATTCAGACAGATCCAGATAGTAAATTATGAATTATCTATATCTTTTCATAAATGAAAATTCCTCTAAATACTAATCAAACTATTCGCCTTTTGTGAATTGATTTGTTGGCTTGGAAAAGATTTTTGAAATAATCAATTATTCCATAAAAAAAACTTAAGAAGTTAGATACAAAACATTTTGGAAACACTTTAGGAGGCTAATTTTTTCCCACAAATCGCGTTAATCACTGGTAACGCGTGGTAACAATGTATTGTTGAACTACAATAACGACATACTGAAAGTATGCACTATCCCAATCATAATAATAGAATACATTATATTATCGTTGGACACGAGTGTATACGATACGGTGTAACTACATGACATGTTATCAATAGAATACTGGAATACCTCTACCATTACTCGAAATCGGATAGCCGTGATAATTTTGTAGATTACCCAGGCATTAAGTAAAATATTCTCTCCACACCCATTATTCTGTCTGTTTTTCAATATCTTTGAGACACCTGGAGCAAATAATAGTGATAATTTTCATCGTTAATAAGTTAGTACCGTTTTCCAATGATTGTTCGTCACATGTAAAGCTAAGACGTCTATGAGTAACTTACAAATATCTATTATTAAATGATTAGTCGTCATTTAACATAAAACACATTTCTGACCATTATTTAAATTTATCATAATGGAGTTTGTACACGGGTCCAAATAATTTAAATCCGAATTAAGACCTTGATAAAATAATATTGTAAAATATCATCGTTAAAAATATTTTCTAACGGTCTTTCAACATTAAGTATATTACCTATTCAATTACTAAACGCCTAATTTTAGTATAAATGGCTCATGCATTGATTTCGGCTTATGAAATATAATTTAATAATAATAATAATATATTCTGATAGAATTTTATAATATTTAATAATGTAATTAACGTCATGTTTTCAGCAAAACTGTTAATTCAATATATTGTACTCTTAAAACGTATTATGATCTGTGTCAATGACGAGGTTTATTCAAAAGATATACTCTACAGTAGCAAGATTCCTAGGCTTTATTTTTAATGTCATGTAAGCGCTTTGAAAATACATTTTATAATAAATGCATGTATTAAATTATATGAAATAATAAAATAACATTTAATTAATCGATAATGACTTGTTGTGGTTTGGTGTCCGGCTTCATTTACAAACGTAGTCTGAGTCTAAACTGGTTGGTGGCGTTAGTGCCACTAGTTCTAGAATGTATAACCACTAGTTCTTAGTTTTAATTCTTACCACACAAACACATCTTTCTAACTTACCATACCAAACGTGCAAACCATAGTCTCTAAAATAGAAAAATAGGCCTATGACCTCAGTTGGTCAATTGCGCACTGTTATATTTATCGTTTCATTTTAATGTCGGGTTACTAAAAGTGTATTGAAATTAATGGATTGTATTATATTTTGGTTATTGTTCATAATGGTGCACAATCCGAGAGTTTTGAATGAAATAATCTCGAATATTTAACACGTTTGACACATACTTAAGAATTTGAAATCCAATGACCGCAAACTGTATGTGTATGAGTGTTTGTGTGGGTTGTGTGCGTGTATTCATGTTATACCGAGCGCGGTTGACGTATAACCAACCAGTCAGCAGTTGGGTTCAGTAATTAATAACGCGTTGGAAAATTGATAACTTCGCACGGTGTCATTAAGGGTAAACCTCCTCTTTCACGACCTGCACCACGGATATTGCCACCATACCACAGCTACAAACGTTATGTTACTACTGTATATAGGTGTATTACCTCTACCACTATTCTCACTCCTTTAAAAAAGCCATTTGAATACACACCGTGCAGGTAGTTTGTATATGACGGTTGTAAATGCACACACACTCAATAAAGAGGGTTGCGTGAGTTTCTCCATATAATATGTGAATGGGAAAGGGTTGGGGGTCAAACAGTATAACCGAGGATTCCGCAGTCGCAATTTCCATAAGCACGTAGGATTATAATATACGAGATGACCTTTCACGTCACCGTTTATTATCATGCTCGTCGGTATATGTATAGCTCATTTAAGGGCGAAGTGTGAAGGAATGACGGTATCGTGCCAATCATATATGTATACATTTATATTATTATTGTTATTATAACACGTGGATTGGCGCGGGAGGGGGTTGGTCGTGTTAACCATCATCTGACGCGTGTCTATTCATCGCTTTAGTCGGGTGTAATCTTCGAGTCACCACAGTAGTAGGGGACCATGGCGTGGGGTCTACGGAACGACAGTAACGACGATGATGATGGTGTGCATAATATTCATTGGACTGCTACAAGCGACTAAAACCGGCGTATAATTGAAACTCCGGGGGATAGTGGTGTAAAGTTTATAATTACCTCGATCGCCTTCTCTCTTGTATATATCTCACCAAACGGCGTCGGACCTTTAGCGTCGGGGCTTTAGGCCACAGCTATTATATTATTATATGGTGTATATCGGGTACGTTTCGCGGATATGGCCGTCGCAGCAGTAGTCACGCTATGCAACCTAACCACATTATCATTTAAATTGGACTCGTCGGCGCTGCCGGGGATAATCCGTTCTTAATACTTTGAAGAGGAGATAGATAGATGGAGAGAGAAGAGAGTGAGAGAGAGAGTGGAGAGACATTGGGAATAACGGCCAGACTGTTGGCGACAAGAGGAGTGAGAGGTGTTTGGTGGGTAGAGTTGTGGTAGTAACGTTTTTGCGGCCCGGAAGTGCCCACAAAACGGATTTTGCCACCGGACTTAAGCCTGATGGAGGGTGGTGGTAACAGTGATGGTAGAATGTTTTCATAGAACTGGAATGTATAGGTAGGTCTAATCCTGATCACCCGTGCAGCCTGTGAAGTATCAAAACTAAAATATTTTGCATCTATAGACAAATCATTAAACAAATTGAACTTGATAATTAAAATAATATTATAAAATAATTTGTTCCATATTCATTTACAAAATACCATATTAATATGAGTATAATCGCCATTATACAATTTTTACTTAACTTATCTCACAATATTTTTAATAATAATGATTTAAATTTATAATTAATTTAATAATTTTAATTGATTTTAATAATTTCAGTTATGAAGTGCTTAAAAAGAGGTAATTAACACTTTTTAGATTTTGTAATGTTGTGTGTTTTAATTTTGTTTAATGTGTTTCTGAAGATATTTTTTGTAGTTTGAAAATACTCCAATTTTAACTTCGAAATATTTTTTAATAGTAAATATAGGTAGTATTTGGGGCAGTTGCTAAAAAGTATCATCTAAAAATTCAGAACTTTCTTGAATATTTGTGTAGGAGATAAAGAAACAAGGAATTTTTACGTTCATCAAGATTTTATATTTTAAAATGCATTAAATATTTAATTTTATAGATAAGGATAGAACATTTAAAACAATGTTTTTGTAGTTCAAATTATATCCAAACAATCTAAAAAATATGAAAAATCATTTTAACATTCTGAACGAAGTGATGAATGTATTGATTTTACAATGATGTGTGTGTTTTTTTTTTAACAAAACAATAATTTGAATCGTAATTAGTAAATACAATTATTTTACATTACGTTATGAAATATAGCGAAAATGAATATGAATATTATATTAAAACAAAACAATCAAACCATGGTACCAATGAACATAAAAATCAATAATATGCAGAATTCAATAAGCTGAATAAGCCAATTTTAACTTAACGTAACTAGGATTGCATATTTAAAGGTATAATTTTTTACATAAAAATGTCGATCATTTCCATTTATTAATTTGATTGTATTCAAAATATTATGTCGCATTATTGTTTTTTCTCCAGAAAAATATTTAAACTTAGCCCTTAAATTAGGTATAGAACTCTCAAGCTTAAACTTTATTTTAGCTGTAGGTTTTACTTTAAAAATACCTTATAATTTTAGATTCTGAACGGAGTGATGAATATATTGATTTAAAATGATGTGTGTGTGTGTTTTTTTTTTTTTTGTGTCTGTGTACAGCATAACTAGTCGAAATAATGCTTCAATTTCGAACTTTGGGGGTGGTTTCTGATGTAAAAGTAAATATCTTTGGTGCATTATAGAGGTCAAAAGTTAACATTTTCCATCAGTTTTCAAAAAAATCGAGAAAAACAAAAAAAAAGACAGAAAAACGGGAATTTTTACGCAAAACCAGTTTTCGACCAAGTCGATTTTTTTATATGGTTGTAATTCAAAAACTAATCACATTAAATACTTGAAATTTTCACCAAATGTTTATGTTAGTGTTATCTATATACAGTTTAATTTTCAAAATGTTTTGACTTTTTTGAGATATTTATGAGACTGAAATTTTCAATTTTTCTGAAATTTTTTTGAAGTGTCGATAAAATTTGTTTGGCCCAATCAAAATGCTTGAAAATTTAATAAAAAGTTTTTATTAGCATTTGAAGTTCAAATATTGACAAAAATTCGTCAAAACCATGAATATTTGCAAATTATTTTGAAGTTGAAAAATCATAACAATTTTTGTGTTCATAACTAAGGATTAAAAATGCAACACTAAGTTTTCCATAAGTTTTTCTGTAAGTAGATATAGAGAAAACTCGAAGCGTCATTTTAGGAAAAATGTTTTGAGCGTTTGAGTTTTAAATTTTTATGAAATCGCGTAATAATAACGATTTATCCTCAAACTAGGTATATGTATATCTTTGATAATATAAGGTATTATGAATTATGATAACTACATGTAACGATTTGGAAAAATTGCTTAACCATGCCTTATGCAAAATGCGTCCTAATTTAAAAATAAAATATTTGTTTCAAAATAGAATATATTATGACAATATTTAAATATAATATATTCTAGACTGACAAATCATTTCCGTTCAGAACCGTTTTTCGTATACAATGATACCTATAATTGCATTAAAATCTAACCTACCCTAGTCAGAAGTCCACCCCACCACCTAATGTACAGCAGAGTGACATCCACTTACCCGCTTTTTTGTCTTTGTGTACCTATACGATAAGTTGTCGAAGTGGTGCTTCGATTTTATACTTCAGCTGCTTTTCCGATTGGAAAGTGAATCAAGTTGGTGCATTGGGTATGTAACATTTTGAAATTTAAAATAGTTTTCAAAAGCACCCGGAAAAAATTAAGGAAAAATAGGAATTTTTACACAAAATCAATTTTCGATATTGGTGTTAACTTTAAAAAAAATTACCGTAGACACATGCAATTTTCACTGAAAGTTATACTGGCATTTCTTATACTTAATAAATTTTTCAAAATATTTTAAATATTTTAAAGTTACTTATAGACATTTGAAATTTTCAATTTTTATAGTTTTTATTTTATTAGTGACAAAAAATTGTATTCGTTAAGTAAAAAAGCTTCAACATTTAATACAAGGCTACTAATATATTGTCACAAAGGTAGTCAAAAAATATTAAAAATACATAGTCACAATTTTTTTTTAATAAGCATTGAAAGATCGAATTTTGACAAAATACGTAAAAATCATGAAAATTTGCAATTTATTTTGGATTAGAAATTCATAAATATTTATCTTTTGAAATCTAAAATTTGAAAATTCAATGCAAGATTATTCATGAATTTGTCTACTTTTATCAAATAAAAAATGTCTACCGGAAAGTCAAATTAAATTTTATGAGCATTTTAATTACAACATTGGATATTCACTAAATTTCACTTGTAATATTTTTATTTTGTTGTTATTCAAAACGAATTATTGTAGGAATTTGAAATTTACAACATATGTTTATTTTATTAATTTCTATACTTGATATAATTATCAAAATATTTAAATAATTTTTAAGTTATTTATAGACATTTGAAATGTTCCATTTTTTTAGTTTTTTATTCATAAATTTCGATAAAATTTGAAAATTTAAAACATCTAAAAACTATACAAACGCAGTTTCTCTTTTTAGTTACTTAAGTAACTTAAATAAGTTCAAATTTGGATGAAATTACATAATATTAAATAATCAAGAATCACAATTTTAATTATATTGTTGTAATTTAAAAATATTATTCGTGGGTGCTTAAAATTTCTAAAGTAGGTATACTTACTGCATATTATAATATTAATAGTTAATGTCGTTAATGACTTACATTAATACTTTACAGTAAATTGTGTATACCTACCTACTATGAAGGACAGAATGAGTAAATGTAATGAATCTGATTTAATTAATTTGGAATTTATATTCAATGGATAGGACACGGACTAGGTCTGTTGGTCTGTAAAGCTTAAAATAAATTGTATGTTTGAAATATGATGATAATTACAAACTAAATTTGCGATTGTTCCTCATATAATACGCCTTGGCTCTTAGACTTATCTACTGGCTATAACTAGCTATCGTATATTGTATGTATAATGTATTGATCAATCATCGTACTCGCAGCCGTGCGTATGTTAATATTGAAATGTCGAATTCTTAAAATCATAAAATAAATCGTGCTAACAGACAAAATTTCTTATTTTACAAAATATTTTGTTCATATGTTTATCTATATATTTATACATGAAACTGAAATCTGTATTTGTATAATGGATTAAACTTTAGTATGGTACTTATCCGATCGTCGTATAATTTGTCTAAAATGTATAATATGTATAAATTTATAACACATCAAGGAGCATATTTTAAGCATAAGTTGGGCGTAGACCTAATTACAGTCCTCGAAAAAACAAGTTATGTAATATTAATATTCCTGTACCTAATTATGTGTGTTTCGGCTGGTATATAGTATACACACATTTTTTTATATGGGGCCATTGTTTACTTTACCATTTTAAAAATCTGCCCCAATTTGCTTATGAAGTTCAACAACTAAAAACTGACGATGTACATAACATGATGTATTCATTTAAGTGATGATAGTATAGGTCCTACATCCACTATTGTGAATATTGGCCATCTCGGTCTAATAAATTTTGTCCCAAACGCTAGGTACACTTTTGACACCAAAATATCATCTTTGAAATACAGTTTTAAACTCAAACGGAAAAAGTATATTAAGCACTATATTTTGTTTTTATTTATTTTTCAATTGCGGAGTCTGGAGATTTGGACAGTTAAAATAGCACAACAATTTTGATAAATTTTTCTGGTCACACAACCTGATTGATTCTATGGTTTTTTATTTATTCATATTATTTATATATTTTAGTACTTATATTATTAACATTACATAATAGGAAATAAATATAGTATCTACCTAAAAAATATGATTTATCTTATATATTTCTTTGTTTAAATTATAATTCACTAGCTGCTTTCATATCTCAAGCACAAAAAATAGAAAAAAAGAAATTAAATTGCTTATCAATTCAAAGAATTGAGGATCGAAAACATAAATATTAAATTTAAGTTACGGTGTGAGTGTCATTAAATGGGGAGGGACATTTTAACTGTGATTTATCCTGGTTGATTTTTTTCTTTTAGTCCACCACTGAAAGTATCTTCTGTCTCGTGAAATTTAAAAGATTTTCATCTATTAAAATGAGTAGTTTGATTAAAACATAAAAAAATGTTATAATAAGGTCTTATGGATAAACAAAAAATTATATTTTTAAATATATTGCACCAGAAAATATAAAAATAAAAGCAAACTCAAGTGTGCAAAAGTTTACGTGTTGTAGTTTTAAATTAAGATTTATGCTGTAATTAATATACATATAATGTATTTTATAAATAATTCTATTTAAAAATGCCTAAATGCAATGAAAGAAAATTGTATGATATAGTTTAAAAAAAACAAAACATAGCTTTTATACGTTTCACAAAAAAAGGAAAATTTAAGATACAACCGTTTTCAATGTCTTCTGTATCTATCCCCGGGGGTTCTGAAAATACTTGCCATTCTTTTGTAAAACTGTTTGACTAAAAGCCAAAAAAATGTCGACATTCTGTTTACTCACAAAAAAAAATGAACATTGAAAATATTACAGTGCTATGAACATACTAAATATGTTTTGAAAAATTAACAATGATACCGCAAATATAACGAAAACAGTAATAATAGATTCGGAAACAATTCTCCGGTCAGCATAAATATTAATCACTTGTGTAGTAAGTTAAGGGGTAGTTTTAACGCTCAAATTTCGTTCGGGTATAAATATATTGATACGTAAGGTATAGGAACCTAAGAATACTAATCCCCAATTTATTTTGCCTTCAATATAAAATATATTATATAGATTTTCTCTATTTTTCAATAAAATAGTATGTACTTAATGCTGAATCTATATGATATAATTTTATAATATTTTACTTTATGTTATAAAACTATACATTAATAATTTAAAAAAATATAATAAACGTCAGTGTGTATAAACTAATGATAAAATTACTGATAATTTCTAAAAATAAAGTTATTTTAATATGACTTATAATGAAATAAATTATAAAAATAAAATTATTGAATTTTTTTCATTATTTTTACCGATAATTAATGATAATCCGTTAGGTTATTAATTTATCTAAACGACACGGCATTAAGCTTTAATAATTGACAATTTCTAAGAATTTGATTGCTTATTCTGTCCGCATTACACCTACGTTAGAACCATCATTGGTAAGTTGTGATGGGTTTTTACTTTTTGTTTGACTTTATAATTATTATTTCGATATAAGTATGTAATTGATAACAGTTTATTATTTATTAATACGTTATACAACTAAAAATTAAATTAAATTATCGAAACATTTATTGTTTGGAGTTGAATACTTAGTTTGATTTAATTATAATATTGTATGTAGTATATTTTATATAAATAAATAAGACATTTTATAATAATTTATTATGAAAAATAAATTCACTCTGAGTTTTATTGAAAACTCTAAAGTATAATCAGAATAAATTACAGTTTAGATCTTATTGAAGATTTAAAAACATAAATTATTTTGTATAATATAAATTACAAATATATTATACGATAGTAGTTCAGTACTTAATGTTAGCTTAGTATATAAAATGTAATAATATTATTAATTTGACAATACAAAGTCAAGCTAAAATTGTTATACATAAAAGTATAAAACAAGTTTTATTTAAAACAGATTTTACCTCAGTTATAATAGATAAATAATGTATATTATAAAGCTGTAATAGTAAGAACAGTAATCACAAAACTGTCACGTTCTAAATATAAAAACAATCAAGAATGATAAATTTTGGAATTTATGTATCTTCAGTACAATAAACTCGAGTATGATCAGTACAAATTTAAATGAGACGTAAATATTACGCTTAAGATGGGAAATTGAATGTTGAGGTAATAAATGAATTTCATTAATTTGGTATTAATTTGAAATTGGGTTACATTCACTGGAATCGGTAAACATTTTTTTACAAAAACTTGCAAATTATTATTATACCCAATAGTAATAAAATATAGCAGATTTTATGTTTTTAATAAGTATGCTTTTAAGTTCATTGTGCAAGTGTTCCAATATTTACATAAACACTTTCAATTATCCAATAATAACTTCTGAAATATTATGTTTTTAAATAATATCTATTTTACGATATAATATTATTCCCATGTCCCAATAGTTGTGTTTTAATTCTAGTTAATATAAAATAAATAATATTTTGTTTTATAGGTTGGTTTTACACTTATACTAATTCACTAATTTCAAATAAAAATTTAAAAACATGAAATGTTTTTATTTTTATTTTCAACTAACATCCAGTAATTAACACTAATAACGTAAAACGGAAAAATTTAGAATTTAAAGACTATTTAAAGTACCTAGTTAGGTAATATTGATATGGTATGTTATAACAATATATACATATATTTCCTTTGAAATAAATCGTTTTTCTATGCCTTTAATATAGATAGACCATATACATAATATATGGTATTAAAACATAAGATTGTTTGTTGCATTTTATTAGTATAATATCATGACGTAGTTAATTAATATCATGATTTCTATAAATTTATAATCATTAGGTAAAGGGTAACAATTTTACATACACTATATATTACAATACAAAAATCTGTGACACATAAGTTATATTTATATACATTTTTTTTTTTTGTATTAAGCGTTGAGGTTTCGACAACAAGGGCCATTAGTCTGCATATATTATATTATACTAGCGGAACTGGTGCACTTCGTACCCCATTAAATATCCTACCTCTTATATGTCTCAAACTGTGTGTTAAATTCGTTACCTGTGATTATGCTAGAGCAGTATATTTCATACATAAATAGATAATGGTTAAAAGTAATAATCTTATAACGATATTCAATTTGTATATATGAAAATCCTTTCTAAGGTGGTCTTGTTCCATCATAAATCGAACTTCCTGACCAAATTTCTTACCCATAGCTTCAGTGGTTCTAGCTAGGTGATTTTTCCATTTTTACCTCTTTTAACCCTTTTAACCATAGTTACCTTCACAAATAATGTGGCTTTCTATTGATAAAAGAATTTTCAAAATCGGTTTATTAGATCCAGAGATTACCCCACCACAACCTCACAAACTTTACCTTTTTATAATAATAGTATAGGTTTACCATACTTTTTGGTGGAAAGATGGCGCAACTAATACAAATCCCCCCTCTTCGTCCGCTCAGATAAAAATGAAAAATCGGCTGCCATGGTGACTTTTGGAACAACCCTGTGAAAAAAAGTTAAATAGCATCGTCACAAAATGGGAATATAAAAAAGTCCTGTTCTTTTATATATATAAGGATTGATTACATTTTTTATGTTGATATTATGACCAATGCTAATTTTTGGAATCACTTTCACAGTATATCTATGCTCAATCATGAAGTGTATCATGTATATAAAGTGCTCATCAAGTATTTTGAAACTACGGACATTTTTTTTAGCTTGGACGTCATTAATATAAAAACGCAAATATTTTTTATATTTATTTCAAATGATACTCCAGGCCTAAAAGAGTTTTAACAGATTAAAATTCAAGTAAAAAAATCTTATTTTTCTAAATTCATTGGTTATCTAAAAGAAGTATGATAAATATTACATTTTTAACGTTTATAAAAGTTAGCTCTTCGGATATATTAAATAATCTGATATTAAAATGCTTGTTTTTTTAAAGTTTAAAAAAATATATTTGTCGTTGTTATAGATTAGTAAAAAAAATTGAACTTCAAAGTATGTTTAGCTTTTTTTCAATATTTTAATAGAAATGATCCCAAGGATGTCCATACTTGAAGTATTTCTCATTTATAAACATATTGTATATTTTAATTCATATAGGTAGTAATACTGTGCACCACGGTGCATTTTTTACTACTATTTATTATTCTTAAGACTTTGGATTAAATAATTTGTATATTGTTTATGTGAGTTTCTTTTACACATTTCCTAGATAGTAGAAACGTAATAACTATTATAATAGCGAGAAACTTGACTTTAGAGTAAAAGAGTACAGGGATGTTTTTCTATTCATTTAAGGGTGGTGGCGAAGTCTTAATCTTTAATATGCTTGTTGAAATTTTATTAGTGTATAGAATCCCAGCTTAACATTCAGCCATTAGTTGTACCTTTTTTAACTTGCAATTTAAAATTCTGAACACAAAAAAAAAAAATGATTTATTCAAGATCAGAAAATCGGATGTAAAACTTCATATTACATTTTGTTCACAATATAATAATATTATGGCCTTAATGATGCATGGCCAATAGATATTATGAAACTCAATCATTTTTCTCTACACTATCATAATTTATCGCGCTCCGATGGCTTAATATTAAAGGTAAATGTTCTTTTATTTGTCTATGTTCATCAAAAGTTTTCAAGTATTATTGTCTATTGTGTCTAATTATAAATTAGTGTGTTTCTACAAAAACCGCAAGAGCTCCGCTTTACGAAAACACCATCGAATATAGATCACCGACTTGTCCTTTGGGAATGTCACGTTCGTAATCACTCGCTGGTAGTCCCTAATCAATTTGTCTTTCAATCTGACCGGAACATACACAGAAAATCATGTCCGTCTCTTGAGAACGAAACCACGAGAGCTTATAAATATATGTTATAATAACTTGTAAAATTAACCGACGATATATATTATTTTATTTATAGTATCTGATTTTGTTATCCAAGCTCAAGTGAAAAACCTTATATTTACAAACTATGTGGTGTAAAATTATGTATACATTTTTATTAATTTGTAATGATGAGTGATCGAATCTAATTACTGTAAATTATAGCTGTAATCGGGGAAGTCGCTCTGCTGTATACTAAGTTTCTAGTATGTTTTGTTGTCATTCAAACCGGTCACTGATAATATTATCATTAAACTCAATAATAAATCATTGCATTTTGCATTCGAAAAATTATTATGAGCTGAAATGTCATGAACTGTTCATGTTGAAATGATGATGATTTTTTGATTCATTCAATGATTCATTCATGATGAACACAACTAATCCTATTATGATATTGTTGTTAACTTATGATTCGTCAATAACTGTGTAACTTAGAATGGCACAATGAATAGACTATTTGTGTAAATGGTCTCCCCTCAAATTATCCCGTGCATCAACATATCCCCCGTTAAAATTATCCCCGTTAAAATTATCCCCGTTACAAATATCCCAATCAAAAATATCCTATAAATAAAATATCCCAAGTAATGTAATCCCTTTATTCATATTTATATTTTTTGCCACACTATCTTAAAATTAGCATTATTTTTAAATTAAATATACATAAAAAGATTTTTTTTAAATGAAAAATATACGCAATGGCTTTTAAATATTTTAGTACAGTAACATGTTCATAGTTAAGAACCACTTCTTTTAATTGTCTGTCCAATTTCTCGTAAATTTTCCAGACACGTATTTTTCAATTTTGGTACTTGAAGTTCTAAATAATCGTGATATCGTAATGTAACATAATTGTAATAATACGAGTATTAATTAAATAAAAAAATAAAAATAATAATTGTTCATATAATTGTATATGTTATTTACCTTGTTCTAATTGGAGACACTTGATAAATTTTCATATCAATGCATGATGAGCTCCCAGAGTTCCATTAACCCTTTCACTGCTGTCTGCTGACCATAAAAATCTAATGCAACTGCTCTGTGCTGACTGTATTTCATAAATTATTTAACTAGTATTTCTACTTTATAAAGATAGATCTATACTCACTGAATATAAAAAAATTAAAAAAAAAAGCGTGGTGCCATCCTTCAACATCATTGTTTGTGCGAGGCTTATTGTCAATAACTGATTGATAACAATTCTACATGTCAATATTAAAAATATGTGCTCCTCTTCGTCCTCTCCATCCTAAACATTCAATCCATGTAGTGATGTACCTGGGGGGGGGGGCAACAGGGGAATTCCCCCCTCCCCATGAGAAGCTTTTTTTATGTCATAATGCAAATTCATTGTCCAGCTTAAATAATGTAAATAATAAATATTTTTAATTTTCACTGATTATAATCGTGTTTGATATCAAAAGTTTTTGATATCACTTATAAATGTAATATATGATTCATGTTTTAAGTATTTAACAATAATTTATAATACAGTTTCAGATAATATTATAATTTATAACTATAAAAAATTCGATGGTTATCGTTTGCGCATCATTATTGTTAATTTTAACCATTTTTGTAAGACATTTGCGCATCGTTCGATTTTTGGGCCATACATCGTTTGTGCATTGACTGTTTAAAAGGTCCTACATAATTTTGCACATCAAAATAATTCAATATTAGATATGAAAAAAAAAAACGTGTACCCAAGTGCAAATTGTTTTCTAATTTTGGTCTTAAACTTTTCTCGTCTCTAAATTTACTCACGAAATGTTAAATTTTAGAATATTGCATATGTATAAGGTTATACAATAAGGATATACAATGAACTAAGTAAAAATGTAATTTTGTAACTTACATTTTCGAGTTATATAGAGTTTTCCGTCGTAGATAGGTAGAAATTACATACACTATTTGCAACGGGACTATTGACATTTTCCGTTATGAGGAAGATTCCGTTTAATAGAAGGTCCGTTATAGAGAGGTTTTACTGTAGGATATTTTTGATTCGGATATTTGTAATGGGGATATTTTCAACCAGTGATATTTTGAACGAGGGATATTATGATCATTTTGAGGGTGCGCTTGTGTAAATACATTAAAATTAGGTAATATATTTTGTTAATTTCGTCATGTGTATAAAGTATTTGAACATGTACTGGTGAATTTTTAATTGAAATAACTGAAATCGTTTTTCCCCTTCATTTGATTAGTTATTCAATATTTCATTAAAATTAGAACTTCAAATATCTTTGAAGATATCACGTAAGTATAATATGTATTTTTGTCATTAGCAATAAGTTATTATTGTAGGAAACGGATTTATATGCATTTTACATATTTTTTTGGTCAGTCCAAAAGATTGCTAAGTGAGATAAAAATCCATTTCACATACTGGAGATTAAAAATGAACTACTTTTATTTCGCATATTTTTGTATATTCGGGCATTTTTATTAATTAATGCATATTTAATGTTTTGATATTTTTTAGGTCATATCATTGATATATTATTACAAATATAAAAATTTTATTTTATTTTTATATTTTTAGAAATCGTTAGAAATATGTTTTTTTTATATTGTCAGTCCTATTTTTTCGTTTCAACGAGAATTGCTAATATTTAATTACCTTTGTTGACTATCATCGAAAAAAAACTATATATATATATATATATATATAAATAAGTACATAATATTTTAAATTTTAATACATTTTTTGTATTTTCATATATAATATTTATATAGGTACTCATGTATTAAATAAATTATAATAAATATAAATGTATACATTTTAATGCATATTTTATCTTTTTTAAGGCAAATAAATCCGTTCCCTAGTTATTAGGAATCTCGCATTTCTTGTACCGTTATCTGATTAAGAAATTATAATGTCATCAACAATATTAATATAGAAAATTACTATAAAAGTTTGAAAATTTGAAACGTAATAGCTTAAAATTAGTTTTATATATTTTATATTTTTCAAAAAAATTTAAAAAAATAAAATTTTATATAGAAATAAATAATTTATAAAATTGTTTAATATTTCTTAATTTTATGATTGATGTATTTTGAATCAAAATACAATGACATATAATTACACGTTTGAATATCGAGTTAAATTGAATAGGTATAAATTGGACCCTTACTATAATAATTCAGATTATAAGTGAGCTATAAGCATTTTTAATTTATGCCATATTATATATTCAAAAATTTCTAAGATAAATTTCCTTAAAAAAATACACAATCAAACAAAGATAATATTTTAATATCATGTTTATAACAGGCCAATTCACTCTAATTTTTAAAACAATGATGATAGGTACACGTGATCTGCTAAGTATAAACTAGGTATGTTACGCACTTGTAAGGGCGGAGATAACAAATTTCAGCTTAACATGCTCTTATGTTGTTACATTTTTTTTTTTTTTATTATGTTAATATAATACTCATTTTCAATAATACTCAATAATAGTGTTAATTTTCGAACTAAAAAGGTATACCTATCGGTGGTCTACATTATTATTCTAGAATAAATATATTTTTTAAATTTATTCTGGTAAACTTATATCTGAACATCGATTAATACTAAATCAAGTTTAAAAGAGTGTAGGTAACCATCTTATATATACATCACGTCATAAGGTAAACAATAAATATTTAATTTATAATGTCATCCTTTCAGTAGATACCTGAGTACTAAAAAAATGTATAAACACTATTATAGTGAATTTACATGGTTTAAAATGACATAACTCATAATTTGAACCTTATTAAATGTCGGTTTTCTTATTCAAGAGGTAACAATCCTAAGCCAGAAGCCATGCATATGACAGAAAAAGAAGCCAAAACAAATACTAAATAAGATATTTTGTAAGACGCCATAGAACATTGCCTCACAAAGCACGAAACAGATTAATTACAATTACTTGTAAGTCAGTTTTTAGCAATGTAACTGTGCACCGTTTTTTGAATAAATGATATCATTATAAATGTTTAAACTAATAATAATGTTATTCCTGTATTATAAATTAAATAGTACACCATGTCGACGGGATAATATAATAACGCACTAGCTATATTATATTATATATTATTCGTCTATATCAACAACAACTACTAAAAGTACACACATAATTTAATTTAATGTAATTAAAATATGTTTTTAACTTGATATAATTGATTTTATCAACATATATATCACTTTATAAAAGATAATTAAAAATATTTATTTATTTATTTTGATATCTTATAATATTTTTTTTTTCTTAAAATACTGCAAATTCGGAATAATGTCTTAATGTAGCTAGGAATATTTCCAAAGTTTTGATTATATGATTCAACCACTATATTATATAAATAATGAAATATAAAATTAATATAAATAATCAACTAATTAAAAAGTACTGAGATAAAAAATAAAAATATTTTTTTTCGTGTAAAGATTCGAAGTTTGAAAAAAAAATGCTTTACGTGAAGGTAAAAAATAAATATTTATTGAGAGTATCAATAATAATTAAACAAAAATATATAACCAATGGGTGACGGCGATAGTGTTGTTTTTACGACTAATAAATATACATCTATAAGTTTATGCTTTTGGCACAAGCAGTATATACTTTCAGAACGCAATACGATTAGTTAATAAGTCTAATGGGGTTCGAAAAAAATACACAAATCAATAAAACGTTATTGATAATATAATTGGAAATAATGTAATAGGTATAATATAATTTTATAAATTTAAGAAATACGATTAAATGTTCAAGGGTAATGGCAAAAAATAAAAATTAATTAATTGATTAATCATAAAAAATAAAATTATTTTTCAGTCTTCAGTGTGGTATTTATATTTAATATAGGAGTGCGACGTCGGGACACACGTTTTTACTGATTGTACGGTACATTTTTACAGCCGAGTCTCGATAACTCATATTTCGTTTTTGTCCCTTGTAGTATTTTTAAGTTGTGTGAGATATACAACTCTAAAAATACATAAGTCAAATTTATTTTTATTCCCATTGAGACTGTGTAGTAATATATAAATTGACTGAATAATAATATACCGTTTAGGCAACTATGTGTAACGAAAAACAAATTTCGAATTCCCCACGTGCAAATAATATTATACAGTGTGATTCACTTCCTTGTATGAAGTTTGCTCACCCCTTTTTTCTTCAATAATTTATAGATTAGATAGGTTAATTTTAATGAATCATAATCAAAATTCGAACTTGTAATTTTTAGTTGTTTAACTTTGTATGTATGAGGATAATTGTATGTCCATAATAATGTATTTATAAGATATCAGACCATTAGTGGTATGGTGATTTGAAAATGTAGGATATATATATTAAGCTATCAATATTAATAACTTTTAAAAACGTTCCAAGTATATGATAAAATAAATATGAGATATTAAAATATTATACATCTATTTAATAGTTTTGTAAAACCTTTTTTAAGGACTATTATCCTTTATATATTATACATTTCAATACAATTTTTATTTTTATTAAGGAATGTACCTACATCAGAGTTTTTAAAAACTTTCCACTAAATAACGGATGAGGTTCTTAATTGAAAAACAAAAGATTGTTTCACTATACTATTCATTTTTTAAGTATTTATTTATTACATACAAGTTTAAAAATTCAAAAATATAGGTTTTGGATCTAAAAAAAATTGCAAAAATCAGAATTGAATTTGAATGAATTCATAAAAATTTAAAGAAAAAAAATTGTGTGGACATGATTGATAACTTGCCGTGTATATTATTTTTCTGACTATTTTGAAAACAATAAATCATCATGACATTATATTGCTAGGCGTATAATATGTAAAAAAAAAATCAAAACGTGAATGCTATTTAACGTTCTCCACTTACGCGCTTATAGTGATATAAAATGACGGTCATAACTTTTCTGAAAGTATGCTCAACTCAATAATTTTGTATTGTACACACATTTCACTGGCTTAACCCAAACTTTTAGCCTAAATTTTTAAGTAGATTTTTAGTAGATTTTCGAGATGGATAGTTTGGTTTTATAATAAAATTATTATAGCGGCAATCATTAGCTGAGATATTATATCGATGGAATTAACCGAAAAGCTGTTTATCTCAGAAATGAGAGTATAACTACTATTATTGTCATTACCAAAGAATTTATGGAAAACGCAACGCTCTTATCGATGTTCGTACGTTTTGGGGAAATTTTGCAGTAGCGCCATTGTTTGTTGTCAATATTCAGTATTTTTTCCCCTTACCGCACACTCAACTATATACCTTTTTCCCATTGCCCAGGAAAACATTTATGTGCTTCTAAGTTATATTTCACCTGTAGTGAATAAGTGTTGTACAAGATAATATTATATACATTTACAACAGTAATTTGACGGTATTATGTGCCACATCATAACATAATATAGCTACGTAGGTACATACAATTAACGGGTATATACCTACGTTTGCCGGAGAGGTAATTCCATATTGGTGGAAAAGCTTTCTACGCCTACCTCTATAACCGGCTCGCTATCGCGGTATGTACAATCGCGACCGATTATCGCTCTGGTTTTAAAAACACGTCGCCGTTATATCGTCCTTGCGGCCGCGACGGTGCAGGGTTGCACGACGACGACGGCGCGATTGTTGCGCGCGCGAGGGACGGCAACCGTCCATGAAAATCGAAAGCTGCCGCCGGCATCGCCATCGGGAACTCGGCGACACCGCATCAGTTCGCTCGCGTCGGTCACTCCGGTATCGTCGCCTGCGTTCCGGATTCACGTCACAGCGTAAACCACACGTAAACGAGTTTTTCGCGAAAATTTCGGAGATTGCGATATTTCTCGCGGTTACGGGTTTTAGTTCTTATCGTAAAATATTTTTTTTGCTTTCGAATTTTCTCACGTTGCGTTCGGCGCCAAAAGATTTCGCGTCAGTGACGGTGATAATAATAATAATATATATTTATATATACAGTGCACATCCTGCGGGATAGTCACTTCGAAAAGTGTCGGTGCACTGTGGTTAAACAAATATTATTTTGGTCGTGAGCAAACCGTGTTATCGCGTGGGGAGTGCAGTGCAGCGGGACACGCATCCCGCCACCCTCCTACGCGCCGCCCTGTGTTTGTGCGGTCTTGTAAGAAAAAAACGAAAATTTTCTTCTAGTGTTTTTTTTTTGCACCCAAATATTTCGTGCCAACCCAAAATGATGATGCTGTCCTGCGTGCTGATGGTGTTGGTGTACACTGCAGATAAAACAGGTAAGTGATGAAAATTTACTGTTTTCATGCAGACCTCGTTTATCTTGATAAATACACCCTAATAATAGACACGATATTGTATAATATATACAATAGACATTATTATTATAATATAACAATATAACGTGCCTACCGGTATCTATAATTTTGGTTATAAATAGGTTCGGTTACCTATGTTCCTATAACCTTTAAATGTATAATACATATACTTTATAGGGACCTAATAATTTTCGGATGCATAGGTTATTGTCCGCTGTTTGTCATTATCACCGTTGTGGTTTTAATTTTTTTCAATTGAGGGTATCTCTTTCTTTTTTTCTTTTAAACTCAGTTATGTTTTATGTAAGATCTCGAAGCGCCGTCAACTGGTGCCAACCCGTCGCATATACGAGTACACCGATTATAAAATATATTATTATCATCGTTTGTGCCAAATCACCCGCGCGTTTACTGTATACCTACATGCATAGATTACATATTTGTATAATAGGTAATATTAATTACGAATGTTTGTATAATAAACAATACACCTATTATTTTATGTCCACCTACAATCTACATTATGTAGGACATTAAATCACAATATTTTATAATACTCATCATTCTTATTAAACGTAAAAATTGAACCTTCGGTTTTTAAAGTAAATATTGTACTAATGATACTTTATCCAATGGATTCGATTGAAATATTATTTCAATATAATAATAAATACCAGTGTGTTTTTGTTTTACGGGACCACAACTGCAAAATTTTTCTAGAACGTATTATGGACATTACAAAATTATCGCTTATCTGTAAGATAACTTTTTTAATCCTAGGTAAAAAAAATCCAAGTAAACAACTCACCTAAGTCTACTACGAGTGGAATTAAAATAATGTTACACGCATGCATATAAACGTAAAATCTTAAACTTTGAAAGGCTTCCAAAATAATGGTTTTCACAAGAAAAAAATTTAACAGTTTCAAAATCAGCTTTGACTGTAATTAGGTCTTTTGAAAAAAAATTAAAAATTGTAAAGTGCATTTTAGCCGTTAATTTTGATTGGTTAGTTTTGTTTTTTAATCATAATATTTCCATAATAGTATAGATATTATCACACGCGGCCTGTTATATGAATATTTTTATTTTCATAAAACAAATTGATTTTAGTTGAAACAAATACTTTTAATGTAATTAATTTAAACCCGTTAAACCAGGAAACCGTTTTTTCTTATAGATTTAAACTCAAGTTATTTAATTTGAACTATGCATAGGTAATTTAAAATTTATATTCTTAAACTCTAAGCTTCAAAAACCTATATTTCTCAAATAAATTTGTCTTAAATTATGTAATTAAAAAATAATAATATGGTATGTGCTATAAAATTATGATATAGATAGTGACATAAAGTGAATTTTAACAGATTTTAGGAACGACATTTAAAAAAAAAAATGTGTTATATAAGTAGCTCAAGTTAAAGTTGAAATATTATACTTAAGCTAGAAGTTCTAATATATAACCAAATAATTTTACAATTTCTATATTTTGATTTATTATAATATACTCCATTTTCTAACTATATCTATGCTTGATTTCATTTTTTTAAATTTTCGGTTAAATGCAACCAGTATTAGACATGACTATTATAGTGATTTGTTTTGTGGTATAAAAAATAAAGTAAATATTCTATAATAATATTTAATTAGGAAAAAAAGTCTAAAAGTCCAATAGATGTAACTTATTTGTTGGCATGTTGATCAAAATGAGCTTTTAGTGAATTCAATGTACAGACAAGGTGGGCTAATCTCTGAAAGTTTGGGATTTCAAAACTTTTGTCTACCACAGCTGTAGGATAAAAGCTTACTAACATACCTATAAAATTAGATGGAGGAATACACTTGTCGACCACACTGTTTTAAGTGCCTCGTTTTTTCAATTTGAATTGTCTGAGTATAGAGCCCAAATGTTCCCTTAAACGCAAGAAGGTACTATCGGTAAGAACTCACGTTAATTATTTTCATTTAGAAGTTGTAACTATTAAAACTTCTCTTTTCTAATACACTTTAATGAATCAAACTATTATTTCAAAATAAACTGCTATGTTAGAGTTCAAAATGTGACTTAGTTCAACATTATAATATGTTATTATACATATTAACATCTTTGAGAATATATTAAAATGTAACATTAAACTTGAGATTAAACTTGAGATTCAACTTTAAGCCCCTTTACTATTTTGAGTGTCTATGATCAATGATCGTATTATCACACTCGATAACATTAAATTTGAAATTCATATTTATTTTTATTCCTATTTTGTTTGAGTAATGATAATAACATAGAAGTTATTTGTAGGTAACTCTTATTATAGTTATACACTTATACGATAAACATTTGTTCTTAAATCTATGGTTTCGCTAATATCTCGGCTGTTACGTAAATATTAAGTTAAGAATTAAATATTACTATTAAAAAATTAAAATTAATAAAAAATCTCATAAATTTAAATTTAGTATTAGTTTTTTAAATGTGTTAACTATCATCTTAAAATTAAAAATAACAACTTAGCATTATAATGCAGGGATGGGCTGCAACTCAAAGTTACTTGAGGGCAAATTTTTAGAAAATTAAAATCTTGCGGGCCTCAGCATAGAAAGCAAAATAAAAAAAAGTCATACAAAATATACATTTCAATTAGCATTTTTGCTTATAATGTAATAGATAATACAAAAAGGGTTATTAAAAATAATTTAATTAAATATTGTTTAGTGTGAGTTTTAAGCATGTACGGCTTCTTTCGTAAAAGTGGATATTTTAGAATAGGTAATTTTTTCCAAAAGCTTATGTCAATCTCTTTTGTAGATAATAATAATAAAATTGTATGATGCAATTTGAAAATGTAGCGCGAGCCAGATAAAAAAGGCTCGCGGGCCGACAATTGCCCACCCGTGTTATAATGGAATATCTATTTGAAATGTTTTATAATTTTAGATGGTTTAATTAAAACAAAACATATACCAAATAAATAGCAGCTGTAATATTTTGTATTAACTATATTTAATGATTATTCTATTAGTTATTAGTTTATTACGTATATTGTCATGAGGATTTAAAGTTAAATGTATTTAATATGTGTTTGTGATGTTGTTTTTTATTGTGTAACTTAATGATAAATTATGTTCTATAAAGTTATGCTGTTTTGCTCAGATACATAATATTGTTGACTTTAGTGCATTAACATTGCAGTAATAATGGCGAGAGTGACGATGTTGTATTATTAAGTGTTCGAAATGTACCTCCCTACTTAGTTACCTATACTAATTAATATTTTTTCTTAATACTCTAAAAATCAAGTATAATATTTCTGCACAGATTTTCTATAAAAGATTCATTAGATATACTTTTTAGTTGTAAATCAGTCTTCGTTTTATTATATTTTATAACATTTTATTCATAAGTTTATATTGACATATTTGGGTTATATATATAATATATATGTATATAAAAGAACATATTATTTCACTTTGGTGTGTATAGGTGTCAAGTAGTATTAAATATAAATTTTTATTTTCATTAAACTATTATTTTAAATAAAATTATTTGTCAGATGAAAATTAGTATGGATTCGTATTGTCTTAACTTTAGGCAATAATGAAAATTTTCCCTAGGACTTTCCCAAAATAAAAATTCTCTAAAGAATAATGAATTATCAATTTCAAAAGTAATTTAAATTTTATATCTTTTAGTTTTTTTTCGTCAAACTTTTATTGCCTCTATTCAGTGTCTGATAAAATTGTTTCTACCGAAAGTACATATACAATAAATATCCCATTTCCCCATTTTCTTTCTAGTATGGTTTTAAAATGTCTTACCCAAGAATTGTCCTTAGGGATAAGGTGATAAACATAGTGTTGAACTTTTAAAGACAATTTTAAGCTACGGGTTTAAATAATAAATATATTTTAGAACAGTGTGTGTGAAAAAAGCAAATTAAACGATTATATTCCCAAATTAACTTTTACATTGTTATAATTTGCTTTTATTGAATATTTGATTCACACAATTTTACACTCGAAATCCAATTTATATATTTGTAATAATTTACTCCATATTATTTGCCGCAAATTAAATCTAAAAAAAATTCATCAAGTTGTTTAAAGAATTAAATTGGGATGTTTATACATATATGTATATACTCGTTAATAATATATTATATATATTACACTACACTTTTACTGATGTTGCCAAATCTCTATTAAAATTATGTATTTTTTCTTATCAATAACTTTTGATTATTTATAATGTGAACATTATGAACTTATATTGTTGTTTAATAATTTAATATTAAGACAATAGGTTCTTTAAAATTTAGTGTTAGTTATTTGCCTAATGAAAATTCATAGTCTATACTCTACATCATAGATTTGTTGTGAAACTATTTATAATTAGATAGTTAAACAGCAATATAAGGAATTAGAATTTTGAATATACTAACGAAATTCTCAGTGAAATTCCCTTGAGATTTTTGTAGTTTTTAAAGCATTCCGGTTAATTTGAAATACATAAATAATGATAGGATAACATTTTAAAATATAGTTGTTGGTTAGATATTATTATATTGATACATAGACACTAATTTGTGCAAAAAAAATATATTATGTATGTTTTTTTTTTTTTTTTAATTTAGAAATACGTCTCAACTACAAGGGTTATTGGCGTTTAGATATACATGTTACAGTTTAATTATATTTACATAATGATACTAGAGTATAAAGAAGAAAAGTATATAAGATAAATAATATGATATCAATAAATATATAGCTATATTTTTTGTAGAAGGTTCGTTTCTTTGAGAAGTTCTAGGAGTGAAGATGTTCTTTCCGTGTTTGGTGCTAGTATTTCACATAGGTTGCTGGGGAGCATGAGTTTTTCTCTGGCATCTTTTGTGAGGAGGCATTCTGTTAGAAGGTGTTTGACAGTAGTCACGGTGTTGCATGAGGTGCATATTATTTATGTATTTATATGAATGTTGTATATATATTTTATTATTATTATTTTAAAAGGCAAACTAAATTACAATAATATTTATTTTAAAACTTTTAAAATTAACTATTTTAAATATTTTGATATTCAAAAACATATATAATATATGAGTTGAATCACGAAATTATGAATAATGGTGATCTCAAATTAAGGTAACAAATGTTACAAAATTAAATCTATAAATAAATTATCATAATATTTCATGTGTGGCCAACATGAATACGTCCACGAACCACGTGGATAAATACAATAGTCTCAAGAGCCAACATTTTTATAGTTAAATTTTATCGTTTATGATTAATAAGTATCTAAATATTGGTTTATTTTTTAATAAGACACGAGCCACAAGTTGGCCACCTCTGTAATATTTAGCAAAATTAATAATTATTTATGTTTTTGTAATTAAAACTTAAAATGTTATGTTTTTTAATAGCAGGTTTTACACTATATCGCATTTAATTATTTTGTAAATCAGCATTATTATTATCTTATTTTTTCCATCTCTACAGGCGGATTTTTTTTATCAAACAACACTTGTCTTATAGGATGTTCGTGTGTAAATACCACCTAACATACTCGTACACCTATAACACACAAACACCACCCAAAACCACCCAACTTTGGAAGGCTATATCCTGTAAACGGATTAACGAAAAATGAAAATTTAAACGTGAAAACTCATTGAAAAAATAGCCTTTTTAGTTTATGATATTTTGAGTATAGGTTGTCATTTGAAAATCAAAAGTTGATAATGGTTTACCTGATAAATACAAGGGTGAAAATATTTTAAAAATATATAGTTCTAGAACAAGATGGATCTAAAATTTTGAAAAAAAAAAATTTGAAAAAAGTCAATAGTTTTTGAAATAAGGAGTGTTGTCTGATAAAAGAATCACCCTGTATATGTTATTTAACTTTGGATTTCGTATATTTACCATAACCTTTATTAACATAACAATTATTAATGATGCAGTCAATTCTAACTGATTTTTGTCAATAATATATTATATTATTTAGGCATAACCTGATTATCTTTAAGTACTTACTCGATTTTAGAAAAATACTGAACGTCGAAATATGTTGATGTTTTATTGTTAGTCAGGAAAAACCATTACGTTCTTCTACGAAAGGGGTCGTGTTATAAAAAAAAACCTCCAAAATAAAGTGCCTGCGACCAGTGCGCGACACAAATCACACGCGAAAAACGTTGGCAGTGACTTTACAGTCGGTTTCATAAATAATTTTTTTTTTGTCTTTTTGTTTTTTCCCTGCCATCGCCCACCAGCAGGCGTGTTCAATATCCGTCCCGCGCACTTCCGCTGTCCGACGACTGGTCTTCGAACCTAGGCCATAAATCTTACACTACTGCACCCATAACGGTCAAAAATGAACGGACGGGAAAACCTTTTCCCGTAATGGAAAAAAGTGCAAAAATAATACAATACGGACTGGAAAAAAAACTTTTCGTTTCGATTTAGGACTTTCATTTGACCGGGGGGATTTCGGACGAATGATCGGCAGTGACTCTAGTGGCAACGGCGACGGTTGCCGTGGTGGTCGACTAGTAGCCGATACCACTAATAAATAACTCAAACAATCTCTCCCTTGGTCGTGTATGTTATGTCCAAGGTAAAAATGAGCCAGCAAATTTTTGTTCCGACGAGGAGTTTTCCAATTTAACTTGTGGTGTGAGCACAGTTGTAGTTGTGTTATGTTTGTGATTTATTTATGGTGTACAAAACTTCACCATTCTGCAGTGTTGTACGAATATTTCAAATGTATTTTATTGACTACATGACAAATGTAGACTGTAGAGTCCAAACGTGTTGTAGATCAGGTAGATAATTTTTGTTTGAATGTAATTATAGCAAGTATCACAATATCATATTATAAGCACGTGGTACCTATACCAGCGGGTGGTACTGGTTTGCGCACAAATACCAAAAAGACAACTTGTTTGGGCACAAAACTACCACTCGTTTGGGAACAGTTGAACCGTAACCAAGCACGTGGTTTGGGCACAGTTACCTTTTAGCCTAACCTTTTAGACCTTAATAGTTTAATACCTAGCATATTAATATTTGTTTTTTTATAAGTAAATTATTAAAGTACTTACATATATTTTCCTTCTCACTTAACAGACTTAGGACTGTCTATGAATATATCCATAGGTATGGTTAAAAATGCATGTTAATACTTGCTTTTTAATAATAATTGTTAATAAATTTATAATATGTTAAAAATGCAAATAATATAATACTTGTTTGTCTAAATTTTAATTTTAATATAATATGATTGGTAAACGTGTCTATTATTTTCCGTAAAAACAGTTTTCCATTATTTTCATGTATTTCATTTGGTCTATTTCGCCAGATCTATATCTTGTCCATAAGTTTATGTAATATTTGACTGATTCTATTGACTCCTTACTCCCTATTTTCGTGTGCGCAAACCAGTTGTACATTTAATATAACTGTGTGCGCAAACGAGTTCCGATTTTTCAGGTAAAAATTGTAGAATGTGCGCAAACAAGTTTCAGCCATACCAGCTATTTCTGATTTTTTCGAATTTATTTGAAATGTCATTATAGATTGGGTTACAGCTCAACAGCTGTAAGGGTTTATGTTGTGTTACTGTTTCATTTGTCCATCAATTGATTATTATATATTACACAGACATGGAAAAACACTATTATTAGTGTGCACATACCTTAAGGTATAATTGTTGTTAAATATATAAATAATCATAAAATATGTTTATTATTTATTTAATACTAGTATACCAAATAGTTATTTTACGTTATTATATTGAGATATTTTCAAGTATCAATTAAAATGTATATACAAGCATCGAAAATGTGCATAATTTGTTATATGGTTAATACATTCGATTATGTTTTACACTATTTGTTTATAAATGTATTGAATCATTTTTATAGACCAATTTTTATTTTGAATATAAATATTTTGTAACGTCAATTTAAAGAAAACTGTATAAATATATATAAAAATACAATCTACATATTTTATATGTATGAAATATAAATATACTGCTTATAGTAAGTAAAAGTTAGTAATATTTTTAAATATATATATATATAATTATAATATACATTTATTATTTCAGTAGACTTGATAAAATTCATTATTATCAAAATTAGGTACAATAAGTATAGTTTTAACTTATAATAATGAAGCATAATTCAAAGATATAGAAATAAAATAATCTCGAATATAGTTGTATACATTCATTTATATTTTATACTTAGCAAATTTAAAGTATATAATCTCTACTTATATTTCTATTTTGTTTAATTTTTGGACCATGATTGGTCTTATAAAATATTTCAATCTTAATCATGGTGGATGGGATAGATTGATAGTATCCTTGTTATTATTTTTAAGCTTGAAGTCAAAGAAAAATTGAGAAAGTTGATTCCAATTAGTTTTTATATTTGATACACATTATATAATCGTGTTTGCCAAGAGCCTTGAAAGTATCAGATGTGAATTTGTGTGGTGCAAGTTTCTGATAGTTATCTACAAGGTATACTAATGATGATTGAAGAAATGAGTAGTTAGTATTTGTAAATATCAAGACATGATTAAAAATTAACTGTTTTATAATTTGAGCGTCTACAAGGTCGCATTATCAGAAATGAAAATGATGACTTATCTAAGATTTCGTTACTTCCAGTAAGTCGTACTGGCATATTAGTGAATACAGAGTAGTTAATTATGTTTTTAATTTAGATTTATGGAGCTGAGAAGTACAGGGTTGAAATAAACTTTTTTAGAAAAACATTAGTAAGAATACAATATGATATCGAGTTCACTGCATTGTCACCATCGGTCACTTACAATAACATAGGTAGTAAATTGGTCGGATGAGCAGAAATATTTGGTTTTTCGGATAGTTAGATTTTTCATTGTGAATTTGTGAACAAGGCATTGAGGGTAGTCTGCATTTTAGTATAGGTATGGAGGTTTGGTGATTTAGCGATTTGGTAAAGTAATATTACACGTTATATTGAAAATGTAAGTCGATGATATGAATTCATGAAAAAAATTATGTAAATTACTAATAGAGATAACCAAATGAACATAATATTGAAACTAGATTTGACCGTTAAGTGCACCAATACAGAACCGACACAAATGTACATATATATTTTCTTAAATGAATATTTTAATAGCTAATTAAAATTATTTTTTTATATGAATTTCAATTTTTCACAATACGCCGTCTTCTCATAAATAAAACTCTAGTTGAAAAAATAATATTTTTGTATATGAATGCATTATTTTGTTATTAAATACGTAGAAAGGTTTTTTAAATTGTATTATTTTAGAGTTTAAAAGTAGCTTATTTAACCAAATAGTTTATTTAGGTAGATTATTCAAATTAAGATTTTAGACAGCAATTTCATAAATTAATAACAACACAACAGGATTTATTCAATGAATATCAAAAATAAAAATACAATATGACAGATTATATTGTGGATTTAAAAATTTAAAGTTTATGTTCGAAATAAAACATTTTCTTTCTTATGTAAAAATATTTCCTTTCTTGCTTGTCATTGAAGGTGCAATTGTGAATTCCGTTTCCACATAAATGAATTTCAAAGTTTTTTTCTTGTATTGTGTTATTTTTTCTGCATATGCTTATAAACATCTTAGAGCCTATGTATACATACTCAGTCTTGTATACTAAAACCAAAATGAGCTTTTTATTTATTTATCGAAAAAGCTAAAAACAGCTTTGTTATGTTGTGTTCATTCATCGTACTTATTTGTACTCGTACTTTGATGTTCATTGTAGCTCAAGACTTTATAGCTGATGTCCAAGGTAGAATATGAATTATACCTTTTACTTTACTTTGTTATTTATATTCTTATTGATAGTTAATATTTATTAAAATTTATTGATATTTTGCTTAAATCAGTTAATTTTTAATTTTATAATTTTAATAAAATGTATAAATAATTAAACATAATTGAAATATCTGCTTTATAATACTATAAGTATTTAATTAATATTAAACAATATGTGTTATTACTTAAATCATATGTAAATTATAAAAATATATGACATAGATCATGATATATAATGCTATCGATTGGGTCATCTAAAAGAGTCAATCTTATTTTTCATAATTTTTGGTAATAATGGATCCTAAAAATTTTTTGAGTTAAAAATATTTGCATAAATTGCTTTGATTAGTTTATAAATAACTAACTAGTTGAGTCATTAAAAACGTTCAAATGGAGAATACTGTCTCACCGTCACCAATTGTCATTGTAAACAGGAACAAAATTCAAAAAAATAAATCGATAGAAAATCCATCAAAGAGAACTCTATCGTCGACTTACACTAACTCACCAAACCATGAGGATAAATAAATTACATTTTTCGTCTTGCCAAATCGTTTCCAAGCCTTGGTAACGGATGAACAAGACGTCTTCGTCACAAATGAAGTTAAAATCGTCACACAATCTGGCAAAACCTCACCAAAACAAAGTAATGTTAAACTTCCGAATATCGTTCTAACAAACGTAACCGATTTTAGTACATTAAAGAAAGACCTAACTCGCATGGTGGTCCAAGAGCGGTTCACATGTAAAGCGATCAGATCTAATATTATCATACGACCAAACACACGGGTCAACTTCATGCTATTAAGTCATATCTAATAGATGCCGATCACGATTACCATTCTCAACTCCCCAGATCCTCCAAACCATTCCATGTCATACTATGCCACCTCCACCATACGATTCCTACTACAGATATCGAAAACTGTCTAAGTAGCTTTGGACATAAAGTAATCAGCATTACGAGTATAGCACAACCGTATGAACAAATTGCCACATCCACTATTTAACAGCAGCCTAGTTAGCAACACCAATAATCGTAAAATATTCAGAATCACTAGAATATTAAATTCATTTGTAAAATTCGAATACACACAGAAACAACTTGGCCATTCCCAATGCCATCAAAACTAGAGGTTTGAAAAATATGCAAACTGTGGGGGAAACCATACTTCCAATTATAAAGGATGTCAAACCTTTAAAAAAATATTAAGCCGTATAAAATCCAAAACTAGAACGACAGAAACAGTTCATCAACACATTCAAACATATGCTTTACCACCTGCACTTCACAGAAGATGTCATGACGCGCTAAGCTCAAACCCAAAAGAAAAGCCTTCATATGCCGAAGCCACAGCGAACCACCCGATCAACTCTGCAAATCGTCACCAATTTCCTTAACGAGTTAAAATTAGTCCTAAACCCCCTCCTAGCTGCTCTAACATGCCTAATAAACAAAATCCCACTCCCACTCCTTAATAAATTAACATACACATCACATATCTTCTAATCATACCATATTTAATATATAAATTCTTAATCGTTTTAATAAACTTGTAATTACATGTAATATGTTGACACATTTTAAAATAAAATAAATGAAAAAAAGAATTTTATTAGTATTACAAATTTTGATTTGTATTCTAGTTTTTGTTTTCGTTTCGAAAAAGGTTTTTAAATTATTTTTTATTCTATAGAATTAAGAACTTTATTGTTAAAACATATTTATACAGTGTATTTTGATTTTCACTGAAATACATAAATTCATGTTAAATCACTAGTTCTCAATATTAGTACAAAATCTTCTATACATTTTTAATTTTAGTTAGGTACTTAAAGCCCTTAGAAATATAAAAATAATCGTTTTATTTGCTTTAAGGTGGTTTCACATGAAGTGAATGTTTACGGAGTGAATGCGTTTTCAAATTACCACGAAAATTCGCTCAAAATTATTCAAGACCGATCTTTTGCGATTGTTCACCATTTGTTTCCAAGTGAATATTTCTTCGTGAACAACAAATAGGTGTTTAATTTTGAGCGATTTTATGCTTGATTGATATTCAAGCTAATGAACTTAATAGTTGAATCATTAATTCCAATATTATTATTATATATAATTGAAAAAAATAAATATTAGTTTCTTTAATAAGTTTAATAAGTTAATTTAATATTGATTTAGTTCAAATAATTTAGAACGGAAATTAAATATACTCTAAATGATTTAGACATTAAGATATTAATTAATAATTTGTTTTTAAAAGTTTATACACGTTTTAATTTAATGCACCTTATTTATTAATTTTAATGGTATAAGCAATGAACACAATGTTGATAAAAATAAAATTTTTAAAAATGTATGTATTAATATATATTTTAACTGGTAACAGTTTGACGTTTATAGAAGGTTAAAGGATTTTTAGTATCTGAATTTTCATTGTTGGGAGAGGGATCTAAATAATTTTGCATATTGCTTGGCTTGTCAGTTTTTAAATCCTGAAATTGGCGTTCTGATAGTCAGTTATTTTTTTTATGACGTATACAAGCGTGCATTCATTTTCATGATGTGAATTAATGTCAATTTGTTCTGTCCAATCATTTTGGATATTTGCCTATTTTGAAATGTGCATTTCGATGTTATAATATCTTACATAATAAATCTTAACTCTCAGTGTGACGTTTTATTTATGCGGCCATTGGAATAAAACATCAATTAATTTCATAAAACCTGATAAAAAGAGGAGAAATATTAAATTTATACACATATCAATACTATCCTATTTTCTTTCTTATTTTTTTTTCTTACAATTCGTTAATGTTGATAAATTTTTTTTTAGGTTCTGTGACTACAAACGCATTTTTAATTGTATAAATCCTATTTTTAGTTAATATTTAATTATTTAACAAAAATTATAAATACATCGAGAACGTCTTAGCTAAAAAAACATAAATAAACATGAAAAATTCTCTGATAAAAGTGAAGTTAATCGAGTTAATATGTGCGTATTAGTCTTTATATAGCTAAAAATGTATTTATTTTACAACAATGGTATTATGTGTATTATTTTAGATTCTGAGCGGAGCGATGATGTGTTTTTTTTTTGTGTCTGTAATCACGTTTTGGGGCAGTAAAAAAGCTTCGATTTTTGACTAAAAATTAAGGGAAAACGGAAAATTTAACGCACACTCATTTTTCGACTAAATCGATTTTGGCTTTTGATGTAACTTTAAAACGAATGACCATTGGTACATGAAATTTTCACTGAATGTTTATATAAGTATATTCTATCCACCATGCAATTTTCAAACAATTTCGACTTAAGTTGAACCATTCATAGGTATTTGCAATTTTCGATCATTATTAGTTTTTTTTAAAATTAATATCGATAAAAATTTATTTGTTAGGCAGAAAATCTTGAAAATTTAACATATTTTTACAATAGCAGTTGAAAAATAAAATAAATTCATAGTCACAATTTTTTTTATAAGCATTCAAATTTTGACAAAATACGTAAACATCACAACAATTTGCAAATTGTTTTAAGCTAGAAATTCATGAAAACATTTTTTTTTTAAATCTAAGATTTGAAAATTTAATACAAGATTCCTTACAAGTTTTTCAATCTTTATCACAAATAAAAAGTCCACCGGAAATTCAAATATCAAATATCGATAAAAATGTATTTGTTCGGTAGAAAAGCTTGAAAATTTAATACATGGCTCCTATCATATTTTTACAATAGCAATTGAAAAATAAAAGAAATGCGTAGTCACAATTTTTTTTATAAGCATTCAAAGTTTGAATTTTGACAACATATTATGTAAAAATCACGGAAATCACGAAAATTCGCAAATTATTTCAAACTAGAAATTCATAAAAATTTTTCTTTTTAAATCTAAGATTTGAAAATTTTTAATAATCTATAATATATCCTAGACAGATAAACCGTATTTGCTCAGAATCGTTTTTCGTATACAATGATATAATATCATTGGATTCAAATTTAATTCTATCCATTACAGTAACCCACTTGTAACCTACTGTATAGCAGAGCGACATACACGACTTACCCGCCTTTTTTTTGTGTTCATCATCGTGATTTTGAGTACATAATTCATAATAGTACCTATTAAACTTTCATTGAAGTCTGGTCTAACTTGTTTCAGACATATCTGGTAAAAAAATTAATTAAATTGGAACTCCTGGCAGGGAGGGGAAGTATAAATTTACTGTAATTTTTTTGAAACATTGGAATAAATTAAATAATATTTAACATAACGCTACATTTTATGAACATCCATTTTGTTTTTTTTTTATTGTTAAACAGTTATTTCGTTAAGAAAAAAAAAATAGACAAGTGATTAATAATTGAAACTTTTTTTAATTTCTTAGTATTTTTCACACCTAGATAGTGGGTAGGTACATATTATAATAGAATTTAAAAAATATTCCCATGAATTTAAAAATATTTCACTACAAACTTATTCACATTACTATATATACTGGTATTGGCTTGCAACTTATAACAATATCTGATAAATTAATGTAACAATATAATTTATTTAAGTATATATCATTTTTTTTTTGGCTTAAAAGCTCAATTTACTGAATTAAGATGATATTAGTGTATATATAGAATCCTTAGCAAATATGCTGATCCATCTATATTCTTCATTCAGAATAGGTTTTTTTGTAAGCAGTTATTTATAAACAGTTATTTATTACTGAATTAAAATTTTATATGAAATAAATTACAGTGACCTGTTGTCATTTACTCACTGAAAATGTTTACGTGGAACCTACTATAAGAATATAGCTGAGTAACTTATAGATTCTGAATGTTGTGATGAATGTATTGATTTTACAATTACGTGTTTTTTTTTTTATATATAACAGATTATATTGAAGATATAAAAGTGGTTTCTGGTAGCCAGTAATTTCCAGTAATTTATATATATTTTTTTTTTCAAAAAGTCAAAAAGTTTTAAAATGCAAAAAAAGGTTTATCGGTAGCTGTTTACATAATCATATTTTTTTATAGGTGTTTAAAGTTCTATTTTTGACAAGATTCATTAGATATTTTTAATCATACAAGTATATTATAGTATATATACAAGTCTTACAAGTACATATACACGTATACCAAATTTGCGCTCAGCATATCTCGTCTAGCTTCGTTAGTTTGAAAATTATAGTGAATTTACCTACTATGAAATTTGATGGTAAGTAAATTATCTGTGTTTTTATGTGAATGATTTATGATGATTCAATTTTCAAGTGAGTTATGAGCATATTATTTATTTTACACTATATTATATGCTATTAGCTTTCGTAAAAAACCCACATACAAACATTGATTATGTTTTTACTATCAAGTTTCATAATACGTCGATTCATTCTGATTGATAAACTGTAACATAATCTATTGAGATTACAGTTTGTATATATGGTACGCACTTGTAGTACAGAGACCACAAATTGCTGTATAATATATTGCGTTCTTTTATACTATTTTTTTTTTCATTTTGTCGTATTTCAAAAAATATTAATCTTGGAAATTTGAAACTTCGCTTTTTCTCTATAACGATAACTAGACATTACATGATTATTATATTCTATACAAATATTTAGAATTATATCAAGTCATATATTATAAAGAAACTGATGGATGATATTTATATTTAAATTTGTACAAAATTATTGATATATTTATTCCAGAAAAATATAACCTGAGTGTGCTGCTCAAATTGATTATATTGATTCTGAATGCAATTTATTATACATAAAATATTGAGAATGTTCATTAAAAACATTGTTTCATATTTCAACTCATTACAGTAGATTATTATTGAAGAATAGACCAAATATTTTGTCATCTGCTATTCGATTTGAAGCTAAATAGGTACACATTTTAAATGTATTACAAATTGTGTACCATGTATAATTAACCGTGGGTACCTATAATTTAGCATAGTAATAACATTACAAACTGAAATTCATTTGTTAACACTTTCAAATTTACAGTTAGTCTAATTTAAAAGTTTTTCGTGGTAAAATTATGATTTATAAAATAGAGTTAACTCAGGTAAAATGTTTACAAAACTATACTCTCAGAGTTGGCTAATGTATATTATAAGGTATCATGGGTAGAGTATAAAGGTATATATTATAAGGGTGGATTTTTCGGTAAAATAAAAAATCTTGATGTTTGCTTATTTAGAGAAATAGGTAACATACTTATTAGGAAGTTTAGACTTTAGAATGTCATATTCTATTACGGTCTATATATAGTTTCGTTAGATAGGTATGTTAAGGCGCTAGATTAAAAAATTGTGTGAACCTCATTGTTTTGATTTAAATCCTTCATAATTAATAGGGAATACTTTCATTTTTATAACTAATAATCACCATTGTTTCGTATTTTGGGGTTATTTAAACTACGGCTCAATCTCAATTTAAAACCATTTCTTAGGATTATTTTAACTACGGCATTGTTTTAGTTAGTAACAAATTCAAAAATTCAATTTACAACAATATGAAAGTTAATTTTATTACGTTAAAATAATCAAATATATATAATCGTTATGTATTAATTGCCCTAACAATGCATTTAGAATCATTTTAATAATTTTTAATAGTATTAAAATTAAATCAAAATCGACGTTCAAATGTGTATTGAATGGGTATTAAATGCATTTGAAATTAAAACTACTAACGATTTTTATGCGTGCGAAAATCTATTACACTTTATTTACTCGTTGTGAGTTGATAGTTATTGTAATTTAAAAATCAATTGTATTTTTAAAAATTAGTTCAGCCTACTGGATTAAAAAAAAAAATATCAATAATAATATATAAATGTAATATAAGATAATCTAACCTTATAACTGATATTCTGATTCACCCGTAACCTTCAGTTAGATTTGGATTTTTCGTTTCACATATGGGTTGACATAATATCCATTAGTAACTGTTTACCGATTACGGTTAAATACTCAACTGCTAGCGAGGTTTAATCGAAACCTTTTACATTTATGTACGACTTATACGATGGCCGGGCATACGTTGAATCAGTTTAGGTACATAATATTATAATAATTAGTTTTAAACTGCATTTAGAAGTGTTCAAATTGCTGATGAGATAAAATTATTGAGAAATAATCATATCAAGTTACCCCACCTCACCGATTCAATATGCTTATAGCCGGTGTGTTTTGATGCAGAAATGGTGGTGTAAAATTAAAATGATGAAAAATATAAGTTACCAATCCAAACCATAATTTTTAATTCTTTCTTCAAATTGCATATTTTGTTTCTAAAAAAAAAAAGTTAGTAAACATAAAACTAGGCCACAGATTTTTTATATTCAATTTTATTCTTAAAATTTAAACCCTAATCAGTATAAAATGGAAAAAATGTCCAGCCTCTATTCAGACAGGCTAGATAAATAATATCAGTTATAATTTTTATTTATCACTTTAATAAATAGTGCAAAGTTAAGTACTAATAATTTCCACAGTTTTTTCTGTTTAATTTTTAAAACGTTTTAATCAAAATTCAATGAATTAATTTGTGTGATATATTATGATAGAAGTGAACTTAATTTTTTTTATAAAGTGTTCCTACTACCATTTATTTGCTACATTATCTGAAACATTATTTTTGTACGATTTTGATGGTTATTGGCTTTCAACTTATTATTACCTGTTATAGGTATCACGTATGAAAAATATGATCTGTGGTATGATAAACAATGACTAACAATTTGAACTACTTTTATAACGTTAAATATTAATTATTATAAGTAGATATTTGCCGTAAATAATTAATTGATATAGAATAATAACATAGCACACCGAATAAATTGTAAACAAGAATTTACATCTTTATAGCTTTAATATTTATTTTGTGTGAATACATCGGTAATTTTTAGATGTTCACTTTGTATGCCAAAAGGAGATTGAGCATTCCTTGATGCGGTTGTCAACACTTATTGGACACAAGTTTATTTTCTCATTTGGATTTTACTGAAAAATGACTAATGTTATGAAGTATGTTTAATTTAAATCTCCATAGGAATAAATAGTAATGTTATTATATTTATAACATTTTACACAAATTAAATTAGTAATTAAACTGACTTTATTATTAACTTAAATATGTTTTTGGGCTGGGTACAGATATTTTTATTTTCTAACCAATTTTGTTAACGCTTTGTTTATGAAGAGTAAAATAAGAAAAATTTAAATCAAGCAACGAATATAATGTAAAAATTACCTAAATAATTGACTAGGATATAAAAAATTGTTAAAGAAAATTCACTAAAATATACTTATTTTAATTTATTTTATTGCTTATTCGTAATTAAGTATGAAGATTGAATAACGTAGCACAATATTTTTCAAAATACGCGAGAAAGCTCAAAAAGTATTACATATGATTCGCAAATTTTCTTTGTAGTTGAAAATATCGAATACTGGGCTACATTATAAGTTAACATAAATATATTTTTGTGTTTATTACAGATATTTTGATTATTAATAGTTATTAACATTTATAACATTGTATATTTTAAATTTCTTTCATTTAAAGATTATAAATTTATGTACCGTCAAAAAAATGTCATAAAACTATACATGAAACTTGTAGGACACAAAATATAACTTTTATGTAGTTTTAACTAAAAACTAATAATCTATGTAAGTGGCAAGCTTAATCATAAATTCATAAAATATGGTTACAAGAAAATATTTTATACATTATAGATCGATAACAATATTTTATTTTAAAATAATTTAATGAAATGTTTGATTGCATAATCAAAATGTGTTGATGAATAAATCATTACAGGTAGATTATGTAATAAAATTTTAAATCATTCTACACATTAATTATAGGTATCGCGTATTGTAATTTATTTTTATTATATGTATAATGTATTATCTGTATATTCCAATGACATAAATATTATATACATATAGACTAAAATACTTATCAAATACGAAAGTAATATGTAATAAACTTTATTATGAACTACGCATGAAATCAAAAAAAATAGTTCAAACATCTATTCAAGCAGATTTACGACTTATGAAAACAAAAATATCCTAAATATCAAAGGGTTATGTTTCCAAATTTTTATCATCTCTTCTTTGAACGTATTTTCCATAAGAGATTGGTACGATAAATTTTGGTACAATTGTAAACTCAATTTCCGGCTGAATATTATATTGAAAATAGATAGGTAGATAAAGGAATCTAAATAAATTGGACTAACAAGTTAATCACTACGGGGAAAAAAATAAGAATATAAATAAAAATTCTGCATGATAAATTAAAATTAAAATTTAATGATTCGTTCACAGAAAAAGCAATTGAAAACATCAAAATTTGTTGTAAGTTTTGGATTTAGTACAAAATATAAGTACTGTAGTGTTAAGTAATTTTTTTCTGCATTTGATCATGTGTTTAACTTTTAAGAAACATGTTTAACGATGAACTTCTAATGATGTACCTATGTGAAATACTATAGCATTCCAAACTTTTATATTTTATTCAACTTTTCATAATACCTTGTAAATGCATTATTCATGATATCTCGTTTATACAAGCTTATCATATATTATTAAACCGGAACTTTTTATTTAGGTATTTTACTTCATAGGTAGCTAATGATGTTTAAAAAAAAAGTTTGAACAATAGATGTTCATATTTTTTTCCTTAGATAATTTTTATTTTATAAAATATAACTAAGTGGTAAAATTTAAATTTGAATTTTATAAAAAAAATGATTTAAAATATTAGTGTTTACTTTTATCGAGATTAATATAATAATATACAGTTAATAGATGGATTGTTGTATCATTTTCGTTTGGTTATGATCGAAATCGTCGAGAGAAACTCGTATAGAAATTGATTATAAAATACATTTTTATCATATTCTAATTTAAAATTAATTTAATAAGTGAATAATGGCAATAATGTATTACATAATATAAACACATAATATTTTATTTAATATATTTTTAAATTAGCTAGCTAAATCCACTGAAGCTATGTGTATGGAATTTGGTTTTTATTTATGTTTTAGTGATGTAGAGATCCACTAAGAAAGGATTTTCCAACATTTGCATTTATTTTTTAAGACCTTACAAAAATTAATATGTTCTACGACCTCGATATATAACTCTTGGAGTTGCTATTACTTAAAAGCTATCTGCTAATTCCATATTAACACTAACCTATCACCTCCAGCTGTTCTTCAAACCACCAGATTATTTTCACACTCAACTTAACATACTGAACGTAATAGTGTAGAAACACACACACATACACGTAATATTATTAAGAATAACAACGATAAAAAGGTATAAAGTAATATTTATAGAGTATATGCTACATAGTACATATGCCACATATGTTGGCTGTTATCCAGGTGGACCTAAAGGTCTTGTCATCTCTCTGAATCAGCATCCCAAAATCCTAACCCTACACGCGTATCATCTCGTTCTTTCTCCGATTGACCACCTAGGTTTAGGATAAATAACGTTTACATTTTTGTTTTTACTATATACGAGGGTTTATTGTAAGATAAAAACGTTCCAGATATATTTACAATACAAAAGCTAAACCATACGTCTTTCAAATATGCAAGGTTAATAATAATATAGCACTTTTCCTTTTCTCAACCTCCCCAACTTTGGGAGCAACCAATCAAAAATCTGTGATTGATGTATTTAATAGAAGGTGTTCGTTATATTTTTGTATATTAATTTAAATTTTGGTTACTGTATTTTTAGGTCATACTAATCATGATATCTATTTTAAAAAAATCCATAATTAACTAATAAATTTAACTTAATATTATTGTATTTTTCTCCCAACTCAGAGTGTAAGAACTAAAATATTGATTTCTATAAAATGTTAATTTATAATGTTCAGTTAATATTGAAATTGTCTTGTTTTTACCTAATTTTACTTTATATTGTTTGAATTATACTTGATTGAATGATGCACTACTATTATTTGCATGAATTCATTCAATATACTTAAAATGTAGCGTACAATTAATATGGTGGTATATTAATATTTTATAAGTGGTTTAGTAGATACATTATATATAATTTCTGAACATTATTTTCATCTATTATTTTTTTTCAAAACCTCAAAAACCTCAAATCAGATAAGGTCTTACAGAAATATAAGGTTACGTCTGTTTTTTGCAGAAACACTTGAGAAATTAGTTATCAAACGTATATTAATTAGTGGCACCGAAAAAAAAATACTTCTCGATCATAAATTACTAAATTAGGTATTCATCAATTGCGTTCCACTTCCAATCATGCATACAGGATAGTTGATGCAATTTTTTATTCTTTGGAGAAAAAAATATATTTCACTTATGCCTTCTTTGATATTTGTCAAGTATTCGAAAATGTATGACATAATTGGCTACTATTTAACTCAAAAACTTGTGCACCCTTCCTACTACCTCATAAAATCATATATAACTGATTGTAGTTCCAAGTATGTTATGGCTCTTCTGTCTCAAACATAGTCCATATAAAAGCAGGTGTTCTTCAAGGCTGTATACTTACTCTACTTTTATAAAACATTTACGCCTCAGATCAACCTACTACACTTTACATGCTAATCACAGAATATTCAAACGAAAAAGCTATAATTTTTATTAATGTAGACCTTTTGTTAGTTTCTAGAAATTTATAAAATCACCTACATCTAATGGAAAAATGGTATGCTAAATAGTGGTTCAAAGTCAAATCTTATCTCATCATATACACTCTAAAAATAATTTCATGTCGTTGCTCTTTACGGAATTAAAATTCTCTCTTCTCGAACAGTTAACTACCTAAGACTTTTATAATTAGATTATTGGCTAGCGTGGGCCTTCCATATAAAATCAAAAAGGTTACAATTAAACAATTGAATACACATGCTAAGTTCATTACTACACATAAATACACATAAATACATTTAAATACACTTACAAATTAAACATCAAATTGATAATATACAATCCGTTTTAAAACCCATCTGAACCTTCAGGCTCCAGCTCTGGAATAGTGCAAATAAATTAAACATATAAAGAATTTGAATTATTCAAAACATTTTCCCAAGAAAAATTACAAATGACTCTTCCTTTGTTTCTAATCTTACACCCATAATGGCCTAAAAACAACAAAAGTACTTCTTGAAGCAAAATTTTTGACAAATGATTTCATACCAAACTATCTTATCATCGATTCTAATCTTCTTATAAAAAAATGTATCTACTTTATCCCTTCTGTGTAATTTTCCAAAACGGATTAAGCAAAGATGGTATCATGATCTTCTATTTGAAATTTAAAATAGTTAAGCTTAATTAATGAACCAAATAAAATAAAAACTCTACATTAGTAGTCATAGATGGCTAATGATATCAAGACTCTTTAGGTAGTCTACTGGGTGGCTTCTTACTCAAAATATTCATTATAATTCAGCAGCATAATTATTTTATGAAGATATTTATATTTAAATATACATTGGTTATTTCACCTTTTTATAATTAAATGTACTTTCAGTTTAGATTATCGGAATTGTGAAAGCCAAAAATGCATAAAGGATGAGCAAAGTGACTATCATAATTTCATAATCTCAACATATGTTTTTTTTTAAATAATATTTTTTAATTATTATTTATAAGTTAAAAATGTATAGCTGTTTCAATTAACTATAATTCATTCATTCATTAATTTTAATATTACTAATTTTATACAATTTTATAAAAAATGTGTGCATTTTAATCTAAAATATCTAAAGGTATCTCAGAATTAGAAATATTACCTGGGATATTACTTACAGCAATAAATTTGGTTATGAATAAAATACAATTCGTGGTAAAAAAAACTACTTATTAAGAACTCGAGCAAAAAATATTACTTTTTTTAATGACTCGATCTTTGCCTACTATGTATAATGGGTGTAAAAATTCAAATTAAAACATCATTTCTTATTTGCAAAGCTTCGATGTCATTAATATTAAAGTTTGGAAGGATGTCTGATAATACAAATAATTAATAATATTATTTTAAAAATATATATAAATATTCGGTTGATTGTAAGAAACGGGGATCCTATTATAAATCATTTAAAGAATTTTCAAATCATATCTTAAGTCGAATAAATCATAAAAAAAGGAATAGGAAGCTGTTTTATTTATTTATGATTTTTGACTTTTGTCACTTATACTTTTTTGTGTTCAATAACATTCGTTTCAATTCTTATGTCTCAATAAATTTAAAATAGATCACTGCATTAACACACAGACATCATTAGTTTAATTATGCAGACAATTTAAAAAAAACTTCCTAAATATTGTCAACCATACAGTATTTATTAGGTACACGAGTATTCTTCGTTCCAGGAAATCTATATTTGCATTTTGTGTTTTATGCATGCTAGCTGCTAGGTGTAATTTATTTATTTTTTGGAAGGTGTTAGATAAATTAATACACATTAATGAAAAATAGACCTATATTTGGTTATTTTTAAACTCACAGTTAAGAAAATGTTAGCTTCAAAGTTACTATCTAAGCTTATAACATCTAATTTTCCTGTAGGATAATGAAGATTTTTAAATTGCATAGTATTTTACATAGTCATAACTAGCTTGTATACAAATGTATATAATATTTTAAAAACCCGATCTAAACACAGTAGTGTTCTCAACTTTAAATTTGATAGATCACTGTTATATTAATATTGATCACACGCTGGATTGATTCATCAGAACGCAAAATGTGCTATATTTAGAGATAATAAAATAAATATTTCAATAGTATAATCTTAATAAAAATGATTAATTTTTAATGATAAATATAAGTATTTGACAATTTTACAAAATAGTTTTCAGCAGTTTTAGTTACAGAGAGTTAAGCGTTAGTGATGTTACAACATGACGAAAATTCTTATTAATTAAAAAAAAATGTGTTATAAATTATACTTAAAAGATTATTACCTATAATATGATAATATAAACGATTTAAATTTATATAAATATATTGATGGAGGGAGGGGTGTTTAAGTAAATAGGTAGTTTATTATAAACCATTTATTTCTTACGTTTTTTGTTATAAATTTGATTATGCAACATTTATAAGTATATTAATTGATTGATTTGCACTGAAAATTTTTATTTGTTTGATAATTTATCACTGAAGCCATTTTGGATGAATGTTGTTATGAGTATATAAATAACATGTGTAGTTATAGTTAAAACCTTGATCACGAATTCGTGTAAAACCATTGCGTGCCATGTGTGTTGTATAAACACCTAATCAACTCTAGCACGTACTTTCTCAATTTTTATGAGCACATTTTGCTACAATTTGTATTAAGAATACGTGGTAATATACTTAAGAGTCCTTTAAAATAATGTTTGTTCATTACAGCTGTTGTCTGTTACCTACAACTTATTAAATACAACCGTGCGTGATAATTCAAAATCATCTACCTAAATGATGAAAACACTTTCAACTATCAAATATATAACTAACGTAATTTGTTATTTTAGAAATAAAAAGTAATGTTCTTGAAACCCGAAATAAATCAAGTTAATTTCAATTTTTTCTGAAAATGTATTAATATCAGAGTATATTTAAAATAAAATAATAAATAAATTTTAAAATAGAAATTGATATTTTTTTGTTGCTTATACTGAATTTAATTAGCAATTGCATTTATTTTTAAATATTCACAAAAACTATTTATACAAATAATATTGAACAAAAAGCTTTTTTTTAAAAAAAGATAAATCGAATACGATTGATCAAAATCAGAGGTATTCGCAGGATTATACATTTTTGAAAAATTATAGTTCGATTAACTGAAATATTTAGTCATGTTTCGTTTGATGCTTAGATTTAATGATATTTTTATAGTTCAGTGGAACCTCAATAACTCGAACCTCTATAAGTTTAATTTTTGATAATTCGAAGGAATGCCTTAACCCCGTCCTTATAACATATGATATGTGTGATAAATTTTCTCGATAATTCGAATTTCGCTAACTCGAATTTCTCTGTAAGTCGAAATATTTTTAGTCAATATTTGGCATATAACTCGAATTTATATAATAATATATGTACATATTATAACACGTTCATACCTTGATAACTCGAAGGTCAAATAACCAAGTGTATTATTATAAATTTATAAACAACAATAATCGTAATCGAAAACCGATTAATATTATCAATCTAATCTATGCCTAATGCTTAAAAGGTACAGTTATAAGTTACATAGTATTAGGTATTATGCAATTACATATTTGTGAATATATTTTTCATCACAAAGTAGTGAGGTTTTATATTTGTTTATTATACGTAGGTAAACGATTTTCAGATAAATATATGAGTTCGATTACCTTTGATCAATATAATATTATGTTTAGAGTATTTGTAAAGTCAAATTAATAATTTAAGCATTCAGAAATTTCAAAAAAATACATTTTAAATTTTAAATTTTATTAAGGTGTAATATTCATATTAATAAATATATGAATATTTACCTTTATGGTCTTCTGTTCTTTGTAGTCCATAAATAAAAGTGTTACCTATGTAAATAGTATTACATAAATATAAATTTAATCAGTAAATAAATGTTTAAATTGTATATAATTTATTTTATTTATGTTTTAATCGTGGTTTTATTGAATATAATTTATTGATGTGCGATGAAAACTGAATATTATATTACTTATAATTAACTATATTTTACTCTGTATTATTTGAATTATTCATATTGACAACTATTATTGAAAAACGGATATTATAATTTATGGGTAGATGAGTAAATGATATTTGTTCTTTAAATAGTTTAGGTTTATACTAAGTATAGTGTATAGTCTCTGTCTTTTTTTAAACTGTTGTTTTGGCTGTAAATGTGTAAGAAAAATGTTGCTACGCACGACTACCAGTTAGGTGGTTCGACAATTGTATAGATCTAAGCTAGTATTAATGAGTAAGCCATTAGTAGCCTTTATTATAGGTACAATACATATAACTGCATATATATATATATTTTGATAAAATATACCGTATACAATTTATGATTAACAAAATATTATTATTATAGTAATTTAAATCTTAGTAAAGTCATTGGCTTTAATGAATAAAAACACTTGATATAATGTGAATAAATTACATACATTTATTAATTATAAGATAAATATTGATCACATTGTGCATATATGTTTAGAACTTGTAAAAAAATATATGTACCTACCTATCATACATTTGTATAGTCTTATGTTATGTTATTTTATAATTTTTTTACTCACTATAATATTCGAAATTTATGATCCACATGTACATTTGTGTCGAGTCAAGAAGGATTTATCTATTAGTTTATATATATATATATATGCATGTATGATATGTGTAAGTGTCATACAAGAAAGGGGAAGTGAAAAAATAACATATGTATAATGAGATTCAATTAAGACGCTAATTAACTGCCCGATGATGTTTGGCAACGGATCATCATAGTATACATATCATCAGCCGACTCTCGCTTTACATAATGCGAGTAATATTATTTATAAACACAGCGGACAACAGTCCAGACAAACACGAGACCAAAACGTTTAGAATTTAATAGAAAGAATTATAAGAAGCAACGATAGGGCGAACGAAATAGAAGAGGCTTTTGTTTTATTTCCGTCCAAGATTGAAACGTATGGCAGCTTATGTTCGAGGTGGCAGCAGAGGCGTCTCGACAACACCTACGACACTTACAACTGGGTCGGTGTTATTGTAAGGTTTTGGGACTAGTTCCAATAAAATATGTATAATAATGGCAACGAGTATGGAAAATTATAATAAGCCACGAAATTTTAAGGGGGTATCACTTTTTATATGTATATGCATCAACTAATATAAAATGTCGAGCGAAGGTGCATTGCTTTATCATATTTTGGTAGTCTCGAAAATATTTAAAAACAAATTTGTTCGTTATGGTATACGTAATTCATAAAATGCAATGTTTATTAGATATAAAATTTATTAAAATATACATAGCTTACTATTTAGTATACTAGTGTACTACCAGTGCATTTAAAAAATACTAATTCTTGCATGATTCAAAATTTGATGCAATTAATTATTAATATTATTCAGTGTAACGGTGTTCAAAAATGTATAAAAACTAAAAAGAAAAAATATTTAATTATAAATCAACGGATAGTAATAAGTATATATATTTTTTTTAATGAGTTACGATGTATTAGCAAAGATAAATAAAGATGTTGTTATGATTTTAAATACGTAGACAGATAATATATTATCAAATACAGGTAAAAATTATGTTCAATAATCATAATCATAAAAACAATTTTATTTAATATAAACAGTGGTAATCATTTATATATAAAAACTTATACTTAAACTTGATTTAGAAATGTTAAGTCTGAAAATATTAACATAGGTATCTAAATAAGTAAATGAATATATCAATCTTTATTATTTTAATTTGTATTATATTACTTTATTACAGTCATATTTTTTTATTTTTTTTTAGATAGGTTATTATTATGTTATTTATGGAAAAAAAATTATAAATATTCTTTAATCTTATGCGTAAATTGTTGAATTAATAATTAAGTAGCTACAAATTATTAAAACATTATGATACTTTAAAGTACTTACTTTAAATTAGAAAAAGTTGTAACTGATTTTAGGTCATATTAATAAATAATTGTCCAAGAAAAATAATTCAGCAGTTGTTTTTTAAAATAATTTCATAAAAATATCTTATAATTAGAAAAATTGTCAAACAATAGTACATTATATTTTATTGTGTATTTATTATATTATATTGAAAACTATGTCTATGATATAGACTATGAATTATGATCTGAATCTTTAAATCGGTAAATATATTCAGTTGAATACCATTCAAATATGATAAAAGATATATTTTATTTTACTCAATACTGCAATACTTAATACTGTACTCCTTCTATATATCTTTTCTCAAATTAGTATATGTTTTCTGAAAACCTTTTTCTTTACCTTATATATTTTGTTAATGCTCTCAGATCTGTCCGCACAATGATCATTGTAATATTATTAATGACGATTATAACAGGCAGCGACGTCAATTTCAATTTTCCGAAATAATTAACGGGGATGCCATTACTTCACAATAGTACCATGTAGCTGGTTGACGTAGTGAAGAGAGGTGTTGATAGAAGGGTACCACCTACATATCGGTGCGGTGGAAGGGTGAAGAAGAGAAGCTATTGCCAAGAACAATTTGTCAACCACCGTACTCGGTGGCCTCGATCATTCAAAGTCAACAAATGTTACATTAAAGCCACCCCTAATTTTCAAAGGCGTACCACGGGTGCGATTGTCGGTGTCCCTCTGAAGACATTTTCATTGTACACACGTTATTATTGTTATTATGTGAGTATGCTAGTGGTTTTTGTCATCACGCCGTGTCTATTAGGTATCTGAAACCGTTTTTTATATAACAGCGTACCGTTTTTTGTGAATTTTTTATTTGTTCCTTCGTAATATAAATTTTCCAAAAATACTCAGTCAACTGAGGAACTTGAATCTTAAAAATAGTGAAGAAAGAATATATAGATATCATATGTTTTGTATGGTTTGAAAAAAATAAAAATAAATAGACATTTTTGTTTACAATAATAATAATTATTATTATTATTTAAAAATATTTTCAAGACCTAATTTACTTTATTAACTATTTTCTTATATTTTTATTGACTAACCTAAATAGATTAAAAGCGTTACTGTTACCAATAGATATTTATCTGAATTATTAAAATAAAATATATGGTTTTTAAATATTGTATTATGTAGGTACTTCGTTATATATATATATATCGTACGTTTCCAAAAATATTAAAATTATGACAAAAATATGTATGATGTTGAATGTACTATTTATATACTATAATATGTATGACTATGATCGTCACTCATTAGTCACATTTATAAAATATATTTTAAACTTAAATGGTTTTGTGTGTCGGTAATCTGAAAAACTATTTGTTGATAATTGATACTAATTGTCTGATTAGTGACGGATCTCGGTTTTAAATTTTTTCACATTTAAGTTGACTATTTTTGTTTCAATTACAACCACCGTCACCTTTGAGAATAGTTTACGTAATACCGTTTGATCTCACAACTCTTTCATAATGCTCAGTCACGACTATGATTCCAAATGTGGTGTTTGAACGTTGAAAATATTCATTATATAGAATACATCATAAAATAAATCAAATAAGCTCAGGAAATATTATCGATTGACCACGGGCCATACTATAGTGAACTTTAATTTGAGTTGGATATGATTACGTAATAAAAACTTTCAAAACAACGAGGATATTATCTACTGTTGTGTAAGTTGATTATGTTGTTTCGTTCAAGCACCGATATAGGAATAGAAAACATATTGTCATAGTATGTATAAATTGCTAACATTCTATGCGTGTGCGTGTCGAGAGTTTGAGACTTCACCGGTTGTCCATTGTGTGTTCGCAACGAGGACTATTAATGTCATTTTGCCGGCAAACTACATGGCTTTAGTTGTTCATGTGTGACATAAATCAATATTGTTAAGCCGAAAACGTGGACACGATAATAACGCCGTCGTCACTAAAACGAATGGATAGACACATTTTTTTTTTTTATTACAAAAATATTAGAGCCCAATAAAAGAAAAAATGTAGAATAAAGTTTGACCTTTGTTACTACTTTTTTGAGAATCTATATTATTATGCGATGTCCTGTACGGGCTGTAATGTATTTATTATTTATATGACATAAAATTTCACAATAGCAATATTCGTGTTTGGTTTCATGTTTTGTAATTTTATTTACTTACGAGTAGGAATTAAGTTTGACTATTACAATGATAGACATCACTGCATAAAGAAATGTCATACAAACGTTTTTCAACTTTAAAATCATAAAATAATAATATTATCGTATTACAAAATAAAATATTATATCAAAATGATTTGCTTATTTTAAAACATGTATTTAATCATATTAATAATGGACGTAAATAATGCTTTTAATAATATATTTTCACGGCTTTAACATTTTTTTTTTTAGTTTTAAATTCAATAAGCATATTGGAATTTTAATGAACTATATATTCTCACAGTGAAATATACCTCGGACATGCGATTACGTCAATGTGAAAACTGCGCCGTTTATATGAAATTATATTTTCAATCCTTTTCATTCATAAAATAAAGATTTATTTTTTGACTTTAAAAACTTAATAACGTGACTAAAAATTTTGTTTTTTACTTATGAATTTTCCTATAAGTACTTAGAGTAATCCTGTCGGACTTAATTAGTGTTTTTATTTTTATGATTCTTATAATCATCAGTTATTCTATAGACTAAAGTAATTCTTGGGTTATTTAACCATAAATTGTATATGTTGTGTTACATTAACCATAAATTAAATATTTATGATTAATTAGCATTAATTATATTGTAATAATATTTTTCTATCTCCTCTTCATTTCCTTTTTTTCAAATGACAAAAATTAGTTTAAACGTAATTTTTTACATTTAAATAGTATAGGCTGTATTATAATTGACGGATATGAAATTATTAAAATTCGAATGAGCATAATAATTTCTGAATTGTTAAACTTCATATATTACGGATAATAATAGTTTCCTTATATTATAATATAATATTATTATTATTCCTGATATTATAATTATATTCTATGATGTATTCTAGTTATAAATATTAATGCATTACATTTTATGTTACTTAAAACTACAAATTGTCCAAGTAATATATAAGTTTTAGAAATATTACATATATTTATACTTATTCATCTATTTTATTTTTTATATAAAACATCGAATAAAACCAATATCCTTGTTAGGGATTTTTATTCTTAAATCACGAATTATAATAAAATTATATTGAACAATGGAACTTTTAGTTTCAGTTTGAATATAATATGTTATAAACTCACTGTCATTGGTTTTTAATGGCTGGTAAAACAGATAAACAAAGAAGATCTATCGTTTGGTCACAAATGAAGTCGTTAACATGTCCCTCATGGTATATTGTGCTATAAGTTATATCACACCATATATTATACGAGAATTTTTTTAATTCGAATATATAAAATTTTTTTTCTACACGCATTTTTTTTATATGTTTTTGTAGTGAGTATTTATTTTTATCTCCATGTACAATATTATTAATGTAAAAAAAATATTAAAAAAACTAAAGTCCATCAAATTCGGTGGAAGAGTACAATTTAAAAGTCTGGGTTAATATTGTAATATTTCACCGTATTGTCATAATTTTAGTCACAACCAGAGAACTTTTCGTGGTAAAAAAATTTAATTTAATTTAAAAACAAACCAATTAAACTAGGTTTACTTAAAACACGCATATTATGTAAGATTATGTAAGTGGTATTTTTATTTGAATATTAAATATATTATATTTTACTCTCAATAAACTTAACTTTCCATCACTGTAACGATGCACAAACGTTCGTATAAGATTTTTTTATATTAATATGTCATACAGTTATATCATGTTCAATGTTCATTTAATCTAAGTAAAAAAAAATCTATTTCATAATGAGTCATACCAATGTTATACAATGCATTTATACTGTGGAAGTACCTACTATATCCACAGTGTTATTTTTTACTTATAAAATTACCAATTTATGTTTCATTTCTATATTGCCTTTATGGTCTGTATTAACAATTTATAATCCAGTTTTCACTATGAAATTTAAGAAACCGTACTGAAATTACTTTTTAAGTTTTATCTTTTAAAAATATATCTGGAAAAAATATAGATTTATGATTTTATAAAGCTTGTTATGTCTTTTTGTGTAGTCTTTGTATATTATATTTTGATCTCAATTTTTTTACTGATATGGTTTCTATCATTCAAAATTATTTTTGGGTAGTGATATAGATTATTTTAAAAAGGTTTGAATTGACTTTTTTGGTTTTGATGTACCTAAATAACTTTTTAAATAATATTATGAATTCAATTATGTATGAACTGATGGTATTATAATCTTAAATATTATTAAAACTAAGCTTGGTGTAGTTCTCATAATTTAAAAATTATGTACAGAGTATTTCTTATCTAAAATTACACGAGGAAATTCATTTTTTTTCACCAAAAAAAACTGTTGATATATAATGAGTTTTATAATATGAGAATTCAAATATGTTGTAGAAAGTAATGAATAAAAAAATTATACAATTATTGTATATTATAAACGAAAAATATGAACTTGGAATTGAAAAAAATTACTTCTTTAAGTTGATTGATATAAAGAATTCGTGTCGCGTACTCAGCCGGATTTACATGCTTAGTCTGCAGGGGAACGCGTATATAAGTACCAGTTTGGAGGCCGGAAATGGGAGACGATATAGAAATTCAGGGCTTGGTCGGCCGGAAGAAACCGTACGGAAACGGTGATCGGGTGGATACTCAGCACAACCGGAAATATAGAATATTTTTTTTTTAGTATTCAGCTTGTGTTTAGCTTAGATGCACCGAATTATGTTTATACTTTATACGAAGTAACTACTATGTGTACTGCGTAGAGATTGGATTTTGATTCAAACATATGAAAATTTAAAACCAAATATTCTTTTTACTGAATTTTTAGTTTATATACTATAATAAGTATGATACTTTATTAAATTTTAATAGATCTACTTGTAAATTGTAATACATAATAACAGTTTAATTATGAGTAGTATTAAAGATTTTATCTACAAGGGTGAATAAATAAATAAATAAATATAAATTCGTATTATTACTTTTGTAGTTAAACTATTAAAATATAGCTTGAAATGTCAATAGTGAAGATATTTACACTCAAATCAGTACAAAACTATAAAAAAAAAAAAATGTCGCTGGATTCTATCACTCAATTGCATTATTTCTCATACTATTCTTTCGAATAACAATGCTGTAAATCCGTGGATTGTAATTTAATTATATTTTCCTATTATGAATGTCATCTTAATAAAACGTTGTGGTATTCATAATACTACGTTTTTGTTGAAATTAAGTTTAAATTTATGACTTTTTTCATTATTTTTATAATAAATTTACAATCTCTTCTTTGCTAGAATAATAAGCAAATGTGAACAAAGTAATTGCATGTAAACCTTTTTAGGGAAGAAGCCACACAATAGTGACACTACCTATTTTGTGTTTGTATTTTATTTGGCTTATTAAGTTTAGCTAGTTTAAATTTCAGATATAAGGAAAATGGTGACTAGATAAATATTTAAAAATAGTGTTGTATTAATAATATAACTCTGAAATCCACGTATATTTCTAGCTGTTAAAAATATTGTATGATTTCATTGTGATGTATCGCTCCTTTTATTTTCTGTCATTTGTACAAATATTGGGTCCATTTTATCGTAATTTGATAATAATGTTTTTTTTTTTTGTTATTTATTTCAATAATAATATAATGATAACACGGCGTCTTAGTTAGGCAATTCATGTACATCTTGATCACATTTTCCAGTATAATATCTTATTATAATATAATATTTTATAATAGGAATTTATTTATAATAAATTGTTCGTCAATTTTTTTTAATTCTATATTGAATTTATAATTAAGTTGTTAAGTTAAAACCAATTGTCCTACTTATGTTGTTTTAGGGCTAATAATAGTTATGATACTACACAATTGGAAAATATATAAATAATTATGAAGTAATTTTAAAAATAAAAATTATATGGATATATTTTGAATAAATATATTTTTCTGATTTCAGGTTAGTGTCAACTTCAATTTATAATTGTTAAGACGTTATTAAAAAAAAAACAATTACAAAATTACAGAAGTGTATAAAGGTAAGATGTTTATTAAATATCAGAATGTTATATTGTATCTATAGCTAAAATTATAAATGTTTGATACAAATATTCAATTTATATGCAAATTTACCGATTGTTTATACACTATTTAAAAGCAGTATTTTTTTTTACAATTAAACGTCTGTATTAGATTTAACATTCAGTAATATTTTATCTATTATGTACTTAAATCTAAAACATCTCTCTACACTTAAATTTGGAATTAGAAAAATAGTGGAATTTTCTTGTAAAATAATTATTTATTTATAAATAAATATTTATCCCTTTAAAATAATATGGCGATATGTTATGCAGGTAAATCAATCGAGTTAGAAAAACATCATGTTTAGGTACACTTATCCTATTGTTGAATATTATCATATTGATATCAGTGTATCGCATAATAGTATTATTATATAATATAATTATATTATATTATGGTTTCATTAAAACCACACCCGATGAACCTTTCCGGCCGATTGATAAATTACCTATTGATATTCACCACCATTGTCGATAGGCGGTTATATATGCGAGTGTCGAGAAAAAAAAATAACTAATACACACAAACACACACACACACATACATATAATTTCTATGAAGTTACGCCCGTAAAAAGTCATTAAATATCACTTACGCCTATTGCAATGATGAAACATAGTAATATTTTTTACCCTGCTGCCAACTCTTGGTTATCTCGTTGAAGGCTACGCGTCATCAGCACTTGACAGATATGTATTGTTGTACAGGAAATACGTTTTTACGACACGTTATTCAGACCGAAATATTGTCCAATAGTCATCAATAATATTATTATTATTGCAAAAAACATTGTTTTATATGCTATCTCTGATCATAACCAGCAATTGAAATCGAAAATGAATAATTATAATGTATTAATTATTATTATGAGTACAGTGCCTAATATAATTTAATAACGCTATCTGCCATTTTTATAGGTTTTATGTTACTATAAAATAAGATACACAAAAACTACTAAGATAAGAAATACATTTTATAAAACAATGTTTAAACTATAACTATCTTTTTAGTCTTTGTATTATTTGTATTATTATTTTTACTTGTATTAAATATTCCATATTTGTTGTGGATTTGTTTTTTGTATTAAAAAAACAACTTTTAAGAGCTCGTACTTGCATTGATGTAACTTTAATACCTACTAAAAATTATGTCATTCAAATTTTTCAAATAATTATCTGTATTATAATTATTAGTATTTATGATTATTGTTTACGTAGAAAATTAAAAATATTGCTCTTAGGTTATTTAATTTAAGTATAATATATTATGCAAATTTATATTTTTTTTCAAAAAGATTTCCCGGAATTAAAGCCATTCGGAGAAATTAACATATTATTATAATCTTTGGAATTCATTGAACTCTGATTTATATTGTACTGAAAGGTATTAACAATTAATATAATAGGTATGTATAACAATTATTTAATTTAGATAGTTAATTGGTTGAAAATGTTAATAAATATCAAATTGAAATGTCAAAATCGTTCCTTGAAATTAAACGATGTAATTTCGAGGGAAAATAAAGTAATAGGAATACAATGTTAAAATTTCCATCTGAATAATAATTTACAGTTCAAAGAAAATCATAGAAAAACGAGATACTTAATAATATGATAAAATGATAGCATAGAACAGATTTTCAGTATAGCATTTTTATTTAAATAAACGCGTCCAAACACATTTTAGGTATGCACGTATAGAGTCTTTAGAACACTTAAAATATTCAATGCATTGTTTCAAACAACGATTAATTTATAAATGAAATGAAAACGTGATGGTGTATGAACTATGAAGTAATATTTTGAAATCTGATAAAATGCACTTTAAAATGAATAATGTTTGTAGTTTTTATAAGTTTGCATAACATTTTGATGCACATTTTTTTTTTTAAACACAACAATTAATCGTTTAGTGACAAACATTTGGTTACTATTTAGTCGAAGATAAATTGAATTCTAATTGTACATTTAGTCACTTAATAAAAATAGAATCATCAAAGTATAACAACGAAACTGCTGTAATAAAATGTGTGTTAACTGTATTTTTGTAAAAAATTGCATGTTTCGTATTAGTATGAACCATGCCAACAGATGTTTTGTGACAAAAAAAATAAAAATCTCGTATTTAAAATATTGTATTTTACTTTGTCAGTCGGTTTTACGACGTTTTGAGTAAATAATATGTTTATTTCTGTCAGCCGTCTAAAAATTTCATTTTAGAATTTTAAAAGAATTAGTGAATTACCTACTTATTTAACACTTTTATTTGAACTTTTGTCCATAAGACACATTTTTATATTACTTAACGATGTTAAGTATTAAAAATTTAAAAATGATTTGAATATTTTTATTATAGTTTTAATGATTGTGTTTTTTTAAATCACTAATGGAGTTTCTCTATTTTTAATGGATTAATAAGAAATTTTCCATCATGTTATATTTTAGCATTTTACCGTATATATATCGTTAAGAGATTGACGATGATGCGTTATCTTTCTGCTTATAATCATATACCTGGCTTATTTTTTTTAATGTTTTTATTAATTCATTAATTTGTTCTCAAACATTAAAAGTGTGTAAGGAATTTCATAATTTTTTTTAACGAAATGAGGGAAGGTAACTGAATTTAAAAACGTTCTTGATACTATTTAATTTTATACCTGATAAATCTACGTCACTTTTTTGAAATAATCTCCGTATCTTAGTTGAATATCATAATTGACATAATAATAAAAAACATAATATATATTTTAGAACCAACTTAAATTCTTATGAAAAATAATTTGTAATTATCAATTAAAATATATTGATTTACACAACCGAATATCACTAGTACCTAGTTTGATATTTATTTGTTTTTTTGTCGGAATTTATTAAATTTTAGACATTTCATTTTTCATTTTAGATTCTGAGCGGAGCGATGAATGTATTGATTTTACCATGATGTGTATTTTTTTTTTTTTTTGTATCTGTCATCACGTTTTGGGGCAGTAAAAATGCTTCGATTTTTGACTTCAGTACCTCGTTCGATCAGAAAGTGAATCTAATTGGTACTTTGGGGGGTCAAAAGTAAAAAATTATTGATACTTTTCTAAATAATTGAGAAAAACAAACTAAAAATTAAGGGAAAAACGGGAAATTTTACGCACACTCATTTTTCGACAAAATCGATTTTGGTTTTTGATGTAACTTTAAAACAAATAACCATATATACATGAAATTTTCACCTAATGTTTATATAAGTATATTCTATCCACCATGTAATTTTCAAAAAATTTCGACTTAAGTTGAACTATTCATAGACATTTCAAATTTTCGATCATTATTAGTTTTTTTTAAATTAATATCGATAAAAATTTATTTGTTAGGCAGAAAAGTTTGAAAATTTGATACAAGGCTCTTAACATATTGTTACAATAGCAGTTGAAAAATAAAAGAAATTCATAGTCACAATTTTTTTTATAAGCATTCAAAAGTTTGAATTTTGACAAAATACGTAAAAATCACGAAAATTCACAAATTATTTTAAGCTAGAAATTCATAAAAATCTAAGATTTAAAAATTTAATACAAGATTCCTTACAAGTTTTCAATCTTTATCACAAATAAAAATTCCACTGGAAATTCAAATTAAATTTTTATGAGCATTTGAAATTTAAATTTTTACAACATTGGATTTTCACTTTTAGCGATTTCCTTATTTTGGTGTAACCCTAAAACAAATTGCCGCAGATACTTGAAATTTTGACTGAATGTTTATATAGGTGTTCTATATATTTGATAAAATTTTCAAAATATTTAGATTTGTTTTGAGCTGTTTACTGACATTTTAATTTTTCAACTTTTTTAGTTTTTTTTTCTATAAATATCAATAAAAATTTATTTGTTCGGTAGAAAAGCTTGAAAATTTAATACAAGGCTTCTAACACACTGTAACAATAGAAGTTAAAAAATATTAAAAATTCGTAGGCACGATTTTTTTTTATAAGCATTTAAAGTTCAAATTTTGACTAAATACGTAAAAATTACGGCAATGTTCAAATTATCTTAGATAGAAATTCATAAAAGTTTTCCTTTTTAATTCTAAGATTTGAAAATTTAATACAAGGCTCCCAACATATTTTTACAATAGCAGTTGCAAAATAAAAGGAATACATAGTCACATTTTTTTTTAAGCATTCAAAGTTGAATTTTGACAAAATACGTAAAAATCACAAAAATTCGCAAATTATTTTGAGCTAGAAATTCATAAAAAATTTTCTTTTTATATCTAAGATTTGAAAATTTAATACAAGGCTCATAATATATTTTTACAATAAAAATTGAAAAATAAAATAAATGCGTAGTCACAATTTTTTTTTTACAAGCATTCAATGTTTGAATTTTGACAACATATGTAAAAATCACGAAAATTCGCAAATTATTTCAAACTAGAAATTCATAAAAAATTTTCTTTTTAAATCTAAGATTTGAAAATTTTTAATAATCTATAATATATCCTAGACAGATAAACCGGCTTCGCTCAGAATCGTTTTTTGTATACAATGATATAATATCATTGGATTCAAATTTAATTCCATCCATTACAGTAACCCACTTGTAACCTACTGTACAGCAGAGCGTCATACACGACTTACCCGCTTTTTTCTATTTATATAACTATTTTATTTCTATTCAGTGGTTTATCGAATTTTTAAACGTAATATCTGTTCTATATATTTTTAGATACAGCTCATATTATCATGTATTAGGTAATGATTAAATCAGTTTTATTTTGTATGATTTTTTATGAATTTCCATAATTATAAATATTTTAATTTTCAATTTTTTTTTTTTTTTTTTGTGAAATGTTTTTAAATTTTATTGCAGCAAATTATGATAATTATAAATAACATGCTTTTTATAGTAAATACAACCATTCAACAAGTTTGTCCTTGATTGTAATAAACTACTGTTATAATTATTTAGTCCTAAATGAATCATTGTTATAGTATTGTTAATCATTTATATCGGATTTAAAAAAATATTTGAAGCTTGTTATTTCACATATTATAATTACATTTTTTATACTATACTAATGTTTTATTTAACCATATTTTTTATTTTTATTTTTGTATTTGTTCATCAAAACGACCTCTAGGTCTTCGTAAATTCTTATCTCAAGTGAGTAGTAGGGAGATCATGTGGTCTATTTATTTATATATATATATATATCATTATATACATGATACTACACTCCTTCTCCAAGAGGAGACATGACGTGCGGTCTTCACTCCCAGTGGAGTGAGACCTAGTTGGAAACCAGATGACGTAATTAGACGACAGCGTGAGGATTTGGTGATTATGTAGAACCACAAAATTTTTTTTCGCACTTTGCTATGAATCGAACCGATGACTATGTGAGTCTTCGTCAACTGCGTTACCACTGCGCCACTCCGGCCCCATAATTAACCATAATTAAATACATTTTTTTGTTTTCATAATATCCTGAAAATTGAATCATAGTTTTCATTAAAGTTTTTCTTATAAGAAGTTGATTTGAAGGTTATCTTATTTTATTTGTTCTACTAACACTAATGTTTTGAAGTCATTACGCTCGATCCCTTCCGGTCAGAATATAGGAACATGTTAGCCTTTGGTAAACAACCATGGAGACAAATGAAAGCCTGTCGGATATCCGGCATTAGTTTTTAATTACTCTTGGCTACCCTGCCTAAGACTAAGATTAAAATTAAGAACTGTCTTATTATCAACATGGGTATTTCAAATCTCGAAACTTTCAATTGAAAGTAATATGCTCATTACCTAATAATTTGATAAAAAAAAAAAAATAAAAAAAATATAGTCAATAATAAGAAAGTTCTTTTTTGATCGTAATTTATTTTATGTAATGGAAGGGTAAATGTGTAAAATTATCAGTCATCAGTTTTTTTCTATTAAAATGAATTTAACGTAATTTAGAAAAAATATACTGTCTTCGACAAATCTTATAAGTTTTGGCATTTTTTTCAATCGTATTCTTATTTATAAATTTTTACTAAATTATGTAATTATGTACTTTTGGATTTAATAATCTATAATGTATAATAATTGTGATGAGTTTATTGCATATTGTACTTTTAAAATTGAATGGAAGTTAATTAACTAATTTGCCTATTAGACTCAAAACGCCTGGTCCCAATTTGCACATAATTTACAAACACATAGCAAAAATTCGTTTATTAGGCTCACACATCGCTTAATTTGAATCGAAGAAGGAAAAATCCTATCAATTATGGATGCATTTATATCAGGAATAATTATAGGTACCTAATGCATTTATAAGCAATATTTTATTACTTTTTTTTAAACATTATTTTTGGTATATTAAGTGCTAATCTTAATAAAAAAAAGTTAAGTAAATAAGTATATATTTTTAAATTTTTACGGGTTTTCGCCTTATTAGCTCATTCGATTGATATGATCTTAAATGGTTTGATCTTAAAGTGAGTCAAATAACAAGCGGCGACCACTGTATTTCATTCATTTTAGATATTAAAGATATTATTATATTAAAAATAGGTATTTATCACATTAAAATGAGTTTTGAAATAATGGAAAATGTTTAAGCTTTAAATTAAAAAAAGGTTTTAATCTTGTTTAAATATGTTCTGTGTATTATTTTTATTTTTTAGCTGTTAGCTGTGAATGCGATTAAAGTTGCATTCTAAAAGTAACTCTTTAGTTGAATGATTATAATATTATTTTTCGAGTGTAGTAATACATAAATAAACTTGTTTTTGCAAGTTTTAATGATTGTTCAATGTAAATGTAAAAATTAAAACTTTATTTTCAAAAGTTAGCATTACAATTCGTTAACTATATATATTATATATAGTGGGCCCAGGAGAATTTTGGAGTTGGTATGCAATTTACTGAAAATCCTAAATAAAATATAATATAGGAATATGTATAATGTAAAATCTGTAATCTATAATATAAAAATGAATCGCAAAATGTGTTGGTAAGCGCATAACTCAACAAAGCCTGGACCAATTTGGCCAATTATTTTTTTTTAATGATCGTTGAAGTGTAAGGATGGTTTTTACAGCGAGAAAAATTCGAATAATTGCTGTGAAGACCCTAGAAACAGCCCTTACTATAATATGGATAGTATAATCACAGATTATATATTATATATTATATTATATTATATTTTATATAACCTGTGGCATAATATTGATCGTATCCATGGTAATGTAATCACTGATCAAGAACATCATCTATGTCGGTCGATTATTTTGCGAGCTCTCTGTTAATGAACGATTAAAATTATAATGATTTGGTAGATGAACAATTCACAATACCATTACATTTTTTATTCATTATTCGTGTATGTATATTATTTAAAGACGTACATTTTTACTAAAAAAGTTGAAAATTGAAACATCAACAAACTGTCAATATGTTGTAAATGTTGTTTTTCTTGGATTTTCTGTTACCTATTCTACTGAGTTTGCTTTTGTCAACTGATACACGAATTAAATTCGTATATCGTGTTTTGTGCAGAGTGTTAAGTTACCTATGATCACTAATTATTGTATGTGACACAATAATTTATATTTGATATGCCTCCTATACGGATACAAATTAAATTAAATAACAAATAACAAATAAAATTGAATAAAACTAAATAAAGTTACAGTCATATGGAGATGGTGCATTTAACGGGCAACGAAGTGCACGGGATTAGCTAGTATAATATAATTATAGACATGATATTAGTAAATCGAAATTTGTTCTATATATCTATTACACTAATATTATGAAGAGGAAAGATTTGATTGTTTTTTTGTATTGAATAGGCTCTGAAACTACTGGACCGATTTGAAAAATTGTTTTACCATTAGAAGCCGACATTATCCTTGATGAACATAGGCTACTTTTTACCGCGGGAAAATGCTGCATTCCTTGGGGAAAACGGGTAATAGGACAACGGGTAGTATGAATTTTATTATCCTTCAGTACTTATCTTTTTCACATAACTTCTAAACGGCTGAACCGATATGACTACAATTTGTAAGTTTTTCCAGGCAGTAAAATTGCCTCTTAAAGCACCCGGTATCTGCAGTGTTGGAGGGAAAATGTTTTTTTAACGAAATTGCTGATCCACCAGAATATTAAATAGTCTGATTAATAACACACATGATCACTCTAAAGTTTTTGTTGGCAATATATGGAAATATAATTCTGCCTTTAAAATTACGTCTTATATGGTGTCACTGAAATAAGACGTGGACATTTCATGCCCATATTTAAAATTCAAGGTCAGCTATATCATGCAGTTGGTTCATTATTATTTATTACCATGCACTACACTGACTTTAAAATAATGATCATTAGAATCGATCAAAAACCATAAAATGAGTACAGAGCCGTTTAAACGATCTACAGTCAGATGAAATGGCAATACTAATTATTGCCCAACAATTTACTAAAAAATATATTATACTTCAGGCAAAATACGATTTCCTACAGCGCGTCAATGAAACTCCTGGAGCATAATATGATACTCTTCAATACCCATTGATTTTTTTGTCACGGAGATGGATATTTTATCAACATTCCACAAGTCGATCTAACTATAAGGGAGATTCAATAAGTAAAAAATGTTTCTGCAATGATTTTTACGCATACAGATTAATGAGTAGAAGTAATTTCAGTAACATTCTGCTAAAATATCGAGTTTTTGTAAATTTGTGAATCCACAGGAATTTGTCACGGCAAGTTTTGAACATGACTAGCCGGATACTAAATTATGCATTAAACACAATTTTTGAATAATATAGAGTTGGTATTTTTAACGGGAAACGAAGAGTACGGTGATCATCTAGTACATATATAAGTAATAAGTATATATTTTATCAACATATATGGTGCTAATTATATTTTGATTCATAATATTTTTAAAACTATGTAGGTATAGTATAATTATGCATTGTAATAATGTTGATTTACTTTGCATAATTTGTGATGATTAAGATACTAAATAGACAAAATAACGCTTAACTAAAAACTAAGCTAACTTTATTTATTATAATTTTTAATCACATGTGCATTTTAATGTTAACCAAATTTACAATTTAATGAGATCTGAATAAATTTAATATTTGTTAAAATTGTTTTTATTTATATATTGATTATAATGTAATAAAATAAAATAAAATAATGTTGTTATTTGTATTAGTTTTATAAATTACATCAACATTATACTTTTCCATCAAAAATAATAACTTTTTTTGTTACTGAAATATCTTCGTTCTTGTCATACCGCACAATTTTTATCTATTTATTATACTAAATTAAGTGTACTTTATAACCTTTAGTATTTTGTAGAAACTTTGCTCCCAAATTATATATTTCTATCTTTTCTAACAATATTTCACGATATTTTTAATAATATTTTGAACAAATATAGTTTTGTTTGTAATTGTGATAATGACTTATGTATTTGAATATGACTTTTATTTCTTGGTTGCTGCCGAGTCTTATAATTTGAATTACTATTATACTTATTTATAAAGAAAAAAAAAATATTAGTTGTATAATATATTGCTTATTTTAATAATATATCATATTATTTAATACTTTTCATAAGACATATTGAATTATGGAAATAATATTTAAATAGTATGCTATGTGGACTATTTTTATTTATGCTTACTAATACAGGTATGTTTGTATTTTAAAATGTTAAGCAAATATCATTCTTATTAGTTATGAGACTACTAACTTTATTATAACTCTGAGATAAGTAGGTTATTTGGTTTAGAATAATGAGTCTTTTCAGTTTTAATAATTTAACTTAATATCCACCAATAATATAGTTGTGTTATTTAAAAAAATATTATTTCAATATTAAAACTTATTTTTTATATTACTAACCATAGATATACATAAAAAAAAGTATCTAAAAGTATTATACTTTCAAGAAGATGAATATAAAGATCTTAATATAGTATGCTTTATTTTAAAAGAAATCAAGTGTTTTTAAGTAATAATTTCTGAGGAATAAAATTTGATCACATAGTGTTCAATTCGCTATGGGAGAAATAATGTAAAATTATGAAACCTCATTTTAGAAATGGGTCAAGATTTCTACCCTTTTTAACCAAAATGGAGGAGCATACAAGAATCGACACAAAAACAATTTACAAGGGTAAAACATACATGCACACACACATAATACACTTTTGAACGATATTAGAGTAATTTATTTTCTAATAGCTACTTTTAGCGGTCATCCCTTTATCCGTCTCCACACTAAAACTGATGGATTCGGTACAAAAAAGGATTTATTTTCTAAAATTTTTATAACTTAGTGGTTTTAATTAGTATTTTATTAGACTGTAAACGTGATGTTCTCCTATGTAGATTTTATATTCATCGTAACAGTTTATATATTGTACATATAACTAATAAGCGTATCGGTTTTATTTCGATTTGGTTCGTATAACACCTCCTATAGACCAGGTCATTTTAATAAATAATAATATTTAAGTTAAAAATATGTTTAGTTTTCACATTGTATAATATAAACAAACAGTTAAAGGTAGTTATTAGTAGCATTATATGTAGATACACATTATATCTATAAATTCAATTTTATGGCTGTGAAAGATAAAATAATTATCCCTCTGAAAAACAAATACAGTGTCTAACGAGATTCATGGTATAGGTGGCATGTATAGAGTGCAAAACCATTTATTAAACTGAGTTTATCATCATTGTTTGTGTGTAGTGTATACCACTGTGAAAAAAAAAGATCATTGTGAATTTATTTTCTATCTCGACGATATCACACGTGAATAAACGGCAACTACAGAGGGGCCCGATAAAAATATTATTTTTTGTGCCCTATACATTTTTAGAAAGAAGAACTACGTAATTTGACCTAAAATTGCCATTCTCCGGGATATGATGAACGTTAAGTTTTATCTTGCAAATATTCTATGGAAAAGATATTAATATGTTAATGTGCATTCGTTTTAAAATTCTTTCTATTATACATGCGTTTTTTAAATATTCAAAATTCTTAAGTACAAATATCATATTTTCGATTATAAATATTATACATAATCTATTTAATTATTATATTCACTAATTTATAGTTGTAAAAATATAATATGTATTAATAATATTTATATGATTATAGCCATTATTAAGTAAGTATGTGAGATATAAATATGGTAAAATAATATAAATATCTTAAAATATCTGTTTCTTTTGATTTTGGAATCTATATATATATAATCAAAAAACCACTTACTCACTGATTGCTGTAGCTCAAAAATGTTACCTATAATATTATAAATATGAATAAAATAAAAATACACACGGGAGAAGCCAAGTAATTAAGCTAGTATATAATAAACAAAACGCTTAACTGATTATTAATATTATTGTGTTATAATATCATATTACATTATGGTATCCACTTAGACTTTTTTTCTAAAAATAATATATTTTTTAATTAAGATCATTCATGTTTTATAGAAAAATTTAAATAACGCATCATGTAAAATTGCTACACTGAAAATGTTCATGTCATATTCCACATAGTACTTATCCTAGTCCTTATTTACGGATATACAATTACAACGCGGATTTTATATACATTATTGTAGTTTAATATAGTTGTTTTTACAACTAAATCATTTTAAAATAATTCTGATTAGCTGAAATATAATTTTAATTTTAATTCACAACCAATTAAATTTCAAACATTTCTGATATGATTTGAAAACTTATTTTTGACCAATGAAAAGTTAATTGTAGTGTTTTTTTTTTATGTTTGTCTAAATATAATTTATTATATTACCTACTATTTATATGCAGAGTATTGAAACTGAACCAATTCAATCAAAATAAAAAAAAAATTATTAATATTAAATTAAACTACCTATATCTATACACTATTTGAATTATTGAATATCATGTCATGGTTTAAATATTTTCATTTTTAAGTGAAATCGGATTTGAAGAAAACAAAACATTGAAAAAGTATTTCTAGGACGTGACTATAGGTAGACCAAGAAGAGGGTGGTCGTATCTTTATGGCTTAATGCATCCGTTTTTTATTCTTTGGTAAATATAATTTTTTTTCTACAAACACGCTTAGCTTTTGTTGAATACCAAAATGAATTTTTGTATATTTATTCTATTTCCTTTCCAAGTTTTCGTACCGGAATAACGATAACTCGCCAGGACGTCATGGGCTTTAACGGTGTATAATTTAGAACTAAGCGTAAAATAGATATTTTTTTTTGTTACCTTTATTTTTTTAATTATTATTAAACTATTTCATTCATTATATCTGGTTTTTCTTAATTATTTTTTTTATTAACTATAATTTTTGCACGTACCAGTGATGGCATATTGGTATTATGGAAATTATTTTTGAGGGTAACTAAAAAACGATGATCCCCATAAATATATAAAAAATCAAAATGTAAATTTTTTTTATTATATATTTTTAGGTACTTTATAATTTTTATTTATATTATATTTAAAATATTATTAATTATAATAGATTACTCTATTGTAATTAATAGTAATATATTAATAAAATAGTACTTAATACATTATTCAAACTGAAATTAATATTAGTCATTAAATTAATAATACAAGTTCCTACTAAGTATCTAATTGTACCTATACCATTTTAATAATGCGTAATTTAATTATTCAGCAATTTATTACTACACTGTTTTAACTGTATAACGTCAGAATGATATCTTTTATTCTGTGGTTAGATTGGTATAATCGCTATGAAAAGCACTAAGTTCATATTACGATTTAATAGTTGTCAATATTTCAACTACAAATATCTAATCACTAGTTTTAACTTAATATTTTGTATTAAATCTTATGTTTACTAGTTTACATATTATATAGGTGTGTGATACGACTTCCATTCATTGGTTTTACAGTGTATGAAGTTTAATGTATTGATACAGTTAATGTATTGAAACAAAAATTTTAACTTATTGTGCTTTTCATTAATATATGTTAAATATTTATTTATATTATTATCAATATATATATATATATATAATATATTGTATATCTAATTAAAAAACACTATTTTATGATATAATTAATAATAATAAACAATATCATAATATAATCATGATTGATTACTATGAATTGGTTTAAAATTCCTTGAGACTTATTTCCAGAAATTTTACAAACTTGTACTTTAAAGAATTTATGAGAAGTATTTACACTTTTTAGTTATATGTATTTCATTTTAACAGTTATATTTCAGCAAAAATTATTGATCTAAACTTATTTATTTATTAAAATTAAAATGTACATGTTATTTGTCTTCCAGTTCAAAATTTTGTCAAGTTAGAACTCAAGAGATCATAATTTTGATAGAGGTTTTCGTATAATATGTGAAAAGGAAAAAAACATATTATATTGTAATTTGTTTGAAATCTAAATGTATTTGAAATGTTGAACTATAAAATGAGTTTTTAAAAATAAACATAATAACAGCATTTTACAAAACAATTATAAGATATAATTACTACTGTATAAATTCATTTTATATTAAATTACTTATGATCTGGGAAAAATAATTATTTCTCATAAAATATAAGTTTTTCTATTGTTTAATTATTATTTATTACCTATATTTAAATTTGTATATAATGAAATCAATCAAGTTATATGTAGCAAAAATTAGTAGAAAATAGGTAAGATGTTTGTGTCTTAACGATCTAAAAAAAAAAAAATAATAATAATAATAATAAAACAGTCAACAGATATAAATCATATTGAATATTATATAATTGTCGAGCTATAATAGTTGTTGCTAAAAGCTAATAAAAAAATAAATAAAAATAAAAAAATAAATAAATCATATCTTAGTGTAGAATCAATTCATTTATTAAATGTATTATTTTATTATTTTATTTATTTTAATTGAACCAGTTAGAATGTATTTATAATTTACAGGTATCTCAATTATAATAATTAACACATTTTGTACCATAATTTATTAAACATTAATTAACTAGAGTGAGTTATTGTTAGATATTTAGTTCCCATATAGATAAGTATCTATTTCGATCAATAATCTATATATTTTTCATAAACGTATATTATAGAGATTTAATATTAATAAAAATCTTAAATAATATCTAAATTAATAAAATATCTTTAATTTTAAAAAAAGTATCAAGCGCATGCAACTTAAAGAATTAAATTTTGTTTCGTTTAGAGAAAATGTTATGTATTTTTGTTTCAGCTTACGTGTATTTATGTAGATGGTATATATATATATATATATATATATATATATATAATCATACTTCCTGAAGTCTCTCGAGCTTGATATATTGCATTCATTTAAACGAAATCATGGAACGCATAGTGAAAATATAGGGAAAATACCAAAATAATATCGGGAATACACGATGTAGTTACCTATATCATATTATTATCTAGAGTAGGTACAAAATTCAAATCTAGAACGACGTATAAAGTTTCCCCAATATGTCATACAAGACCTCTTTGGTAATAACAGGTGTGTAATCTGCATGCAAAGCTTAAAAACCGAAATGCTTATTCTGCATAAAGATTAGTGGCGCCTGAACTGATTTACAGTGCAACTTTTTATATGGGTAAAAACGTGTTTTAATTTATAATAATACATGGAAACAAAAACACCATCGTATAAAAGCTCTCGAGCTTTCATAGGTTGTTTTTATTTTGAAAACGATGACCGGAAGATATCAACCTACATCCGTAGAAATTGTTGACTAAACGTAGTTATGTGAAAACGGCTACAACAGACTTTTGAGTGCTATTATTATAGATCTATCTCTGCATTCCCGCGATTACTTATAACTCATAGGAATAATAATATTTATTGGTGTCAGTTCTCGAAACACGACTGGTTTGTACCAAACATCTTGATAAACCTCTTGCACAGTGAAATTGAAATTTACAATCATCTCAAATTAAGGTTTTTGTTAATAAATTTCTCTTAAGTACATTTTTGTTTTTATATTGCGTCTATATACCAGTTACCATACATGTAATATATGTAATGAGTTTTCACAGTCAGCCCTAAATTGTTATGTTCTTATATTTTGTTTTATTATAAGTTTTTAAACTGTTCATTTGAAAACAATAATATATGTCTTTCAAATGTTTATATTAATAGTAACGCGGAATGTTTAAGCCGAGGTATAAGTTTAATTTTTAGCTAGTATTTTTCGATAGTTTATATTAGAGAACGTTTTAAATGAAGATTGAAGACAAAATCATTACATTATTTATTTCAATATAATAGTAATATAGTATACAATACAGTTAATGTAAAACCGATAACCATTTAATAACTTTATAACTAAATACATCACTTTTTCAAATCTTAAATCATGGAATTTAAGTAGGTAACTATAGCAAAAAAAAAACTTTTGCTAACCATAAAGTACAGATTTCTCTAATAAAATATAAAGTAAAGTAAATATTATGTATATTAAATAATAAATAAGTATAGTTTATTACGCAAGGTAAGTCTAACCCCTGTCTATGAGGTATAGCAACTCATATAGTCGCATATATATTTGATTATTAATAAAAATGTTAAATTAATATGATTATAAAAAACAGTAATAACAACAAATGATGATCCTTTAGATTGAAATAAAACATTGTATCATGTGTATTTGATGTTTTTAATATTTAAACGTTATACTAATACATATTACATAAAATAATTCAATTACAGTGGGCATGTTGGAATCAGCCCTGTTTGCTCAAAATCATAAACATTATAATTTACAGTCACTGATACTCAATATACAGTTAGCTATCCAGAAATTATGAAATATTTAAGCAATTTAATGTCTTAAATAAATGATTAAAAAAAACATACACATACACTCATATATATATATATATATATATATTATTTTTAAATAATAAAAACATGGTATATCATTATACATCTGTACCTATATGGCTATATGTATATAATATACACGCATACACCATCCCTATCCGGTGTATGTTATCGTGAGTGATTTATGGATAACTATACGCTTGTAACGTAGTCGAAGAGTATTACGAAGGTGTCTGGATACGTGTTGACAGACAGTATGAAACGTCGATTAATAAAAGGACGCTTGTCAGTGCTCGACTAGACCACATTTCGAATTTGTTTCCACTCTATCTTCAGACTCCATATCTCTGGGGCTTCTGATACCTGCATCGATATCGACAACATCGTATCGTCACATTTCGCGAAAAGAGAACATGACCTTTTTAAAAGGAATGGTGGCGGTTGCAGAATAATACGAAAAGGAAAATTATATTTCAAAGAGAACCGAAAAATGGCATTCAAGGGAAATAACCGGCAACCGCTGCAATGGGTAATTTACCGAGAGCGTAATTAAACCAAGAGACTCATTTTGACTTTGAGAGACATTTGTAGTGGTTTACATTAAAATGACTTGTTCTTTTGATATTTTATTAACGAGCTCGTAAAAAAAAAGACACTGAAAAAAATATATTCTGTATTATTATATTTACGTAACGTAAATATTATAGCCTAACGTATACAGTAAACTTGTATATGTGTTTATGTTTATCGTTTATGTAATATCTGATCATAGATAGATTGTTGATGGATTTTTACGATGGTATAAAGTGGTATTATTTAGTCAATTTTCGTCGATTTTCAGCTAAATTTAATAACTTACAAAATATAACTATTCAATTAATTTAATTTGTTTTTTTTATTAATGTTATTATGTTATTTATAATTGTATACGTTTTTGTTATATAAATAGAATTTGTTGAAGCTATTATAATAGGTATGTATAAAATTAAAATAACGAAAATGGATTAATCTTATATGATAAAAATAAAATTATTAAATACTTGTGCTCTTTTTAATATTTTCGCGAATCAATGATAGCCATACAATTCATTCTAATGAGCGTAAAATTTAACACAAAATTAAAAAAAAGTCAACATTTGACTGATGACTTCTTACATAAAAAACCATCCATTTTCTCAAATATATTTGAAGGAATATGATAACTTACACACTTACACTTAATACTATACACATAACTAACATCATAAATTTAAAAAATAATTTATACATTGAACACACCTTTATTTTAAAAACAACAATGTTTACTATAATTATATATATATATATATATATATTTATTTATGCTTATAATATTTTTTGATGTATGAATCTAATATACGATTTCCGATCGTATTTATCTGAAATAAGCAGTCACAGTCGATCCATAGAAGATACCATAATAGTGACCCCAAAGAATGACCTTGAAAATCACACATTTTAATGGGTTAAAGCCGAAAAACGTATTGATTATGGTCGCTATATAATATTATATTTCTGGCGATAAAATAAAGTAACTTAATATCATTCGATACAGATATGATACTGGTAATTCGTCCAAAGCACTGGAATTCTCAATCATCCGTCATTATATGAACGGAATTTGCGTCACTGTCGTATCGTTTTACTTTATACTTGATGGTTAACAAGAAATATGAGAAACCAAAATTGTCATTTATTATATAAACTAAAAAAACGATTTAGACAGTTTATAAAATGAAACACGATATCCATAAGTGAAATTCAAACTGTCACTGTATAATATTTGTTTGTAATACAATAGACGCATGCGCTAATTGTTTTATAGTAGGTACGTGATATATTGACTAATAGTCAATCAGTAATTGCTTGCTTGTTATAGTCGGATCGTTTTAAATATTTAGTGATATTCTTAAATACTTAAGTTTAAATGTTTTTGTTTTTAGATTGTCATAGATTTTGTGCACGTAACACCAGCTGTTAGTTTTATATGTTTGTTATGTTTTTATTTGAATAATTCCAATAAAACATCCGAGTGAACCTTTAAAAAAAATATTATTTATAACTTATTTTGATTAATATAAATCATATAAATATAATTATATATTTGACACGTATAGTATTATTAACTCAAAGTTTAAAAATTAACTAAAATAATATTTTTATATTTCTATTTATTCAATAACGTATCTGAAAACGTACATAAAATAAAATAATGTCTTTATATAGAAAAACAGAATTTCATAAATTATCACTAACATAAATGTATTACTATCTTTGTAAGTATAATGATCTTAAAATTTACCTATGTTTATGTGTATGCGTGTACAGCTAGAGAGTATGGGGGTGGGGGGCAGAGAAGTTAAAATTTATCATGGAAATTAACCACTCAATTAAAGGGTACAATTTATCTGAAATGCCAGTAAATAACATATACAAGATCATAATCACGGTTCACGTAAATTAATTTATAACTCTCCTACCACTCTTCTGCCAACAATATACAAACGTATCTAAGTAATTTAATTACCCTCCTTCCTATTAAACATCCATTATGAAATTCATATTATTACGGATATGTATACTTATGATTGTATCCCGAATGGTTTTGTGCCAGCCGCAAAAGGGCTGTGCATATAATATATATGTAATTTTCTGCTTTAAATGATCAAAGCAGATCAGATAACTTTAGAGCGTTCCTTGGACATTGACAATTTAACTACGGCCTTGATTGACATCAACTATATTTTATATTTTATGGCGTGTATATAAAATTTAAATAGCTCGTGCACAGCAAAGAACAGCATTCAAATTTTTATAAAAATAGTTGATTTAAAGGTTTTAATAGTGTTAATACGGTACTTTTTAAAAGTCAAATTGTTCAATTAAAATCTAACGCAAATAGGTATTTAAGTTGTGTTCTAAGCATTATACGATATTTTGATTGAAAACCTTGAATAATTTATAAAAATGATCAAAGTAAAGTACTAGATTCAATTCTACGTCTCTTTTATATTTTTGTAAACAATTTTAAGTACTAATATCCGAAGTACAAACATTTTAATAATTAAGAAACTATTCACTCAAATTTTAATTAGGAAAATTAAAATTAAAATATGTATCAAGTAATTTACAATAAAAAAGGGGTCCTCATTTAATCAACAGAAGTTTATTTCATCATAGGACTCTTCTTAATTAGTATGAAAAAATACAAGAATTTTAAAACATGATTTTTATGTATAATTAAAATTTTTAAAAATAGGAATTTGCATAAATTCATTATTAAAGAAGAATAGCGTTTAGTGTGCTTTGGGAGTCAACTTGTGTTATGCTCAACAAAATTATAATAATATCATCGTACTATTAAAGCAGTATTTAATACGATTTCAAGACACAATTTGTATTTAGGTATCTGTCATTTTATTCTACAGTTTGTCAATTTGACAATGAATAAAATAGAATTTTATCTTTTCAATAACCAATATACGTTACTTAAATAATTCATAACAGATTATGGTTATTTTTAAATTTTATAAATTAATTTAGGGAATAAATAGGTACACGTGGTTATTGGTCTGTTTTAATGAATAACTCGTTGGTATTTATAGGTTACCTATACTTATCCATTTAATACATATATTTGGATTGTAGTCAAATATAATATCTAATTTATTAGTTCGTGTGATATTGCCATTGATAAGTATTTTTTGCTTGATTTGTATTGCGCATTAAAATTATAATTATTATAACATATTATATTATTTTTTTAACAAATTACTGATTTATTGCATTATGTTTTCAATGAGAATATTTTTCAAAAAAAAAAAATAATACATATTATTCATCATATATCCAATAAAAAATGTATGGTGGTTGGCAATAGTTTATTAGAATACTTATAAACATTTTAATCACGTAGTTATCAATTTAATAATTTAAACCTACTCCAAACCCCAAAGAATCTCTGAATTATGTATATTAGACATTAATAAGTTTTATCATAATGATAAGTATATTGTATTCAAGTTTTTATATTGTACATTAAGTTTTACCTTTTAGAGTTTTCATTAAACTTTCGTTAATAATTGAAAAGTTGTACAAAATAATTAATTCACCATGAAGCACGGGACTGATTCATTTTTAGTTCCTACCTAAATTTTACATTATACTATAAAACATTAGTTGTTAAATTCGTTGGTTTTATAAACGGTAAATAAATTACTATCAACTGAAAAGTTGGGTACGGTTTTTTCATATGAAATGTGTTTAGTTTCTCATACCTGTTGCAGTCAAAAGTGCGTTAAAAATATATAATTAAATGTGTTCGATACGACTATAGCAATATAATAAAAAATATAGGGCGACATCCCGAAATTATTAAAAACTGAAAAACTAAGGGAACAATGTTGTAATTCCACTATAATTGCGATTTGAACACACGAATAATTGAGAGGAGATCAAAATCGAGCGTTAAAAATGTTTAAAGAACGAGTAATACACAAAATAATGTACCAAAAAATCATAGAACACAATACTATAAAATAATTTACACGAACAACTTTCCTTTGCCAAAAATTTTGCTACAGAGTTTTCGAAGTTAAATGATTTTTTTTCTAGAAACTTACATAATTTATATCGTGTTTTTAGATGTATTGTCTTAGTTGGGATTCGAATTTGGTCGTAATGTGGTATGTAGTTGTGTGTGTGAAACTGAGAATTATTCTCTTACTAATACGAGGACAATAATTCTTATATTATACACGTGCTTCCTAACCTAACTTTACCCGAGGATGAGCAGTGAACATAATAGGCACGATCAGCGCTCTGTATAACTACACGCAGACAAGTCAATCTTCAACGAAAATATAATAATATAATATTCCTAGTAAATCGTTATAAAATATATACACGCTCTGGTTATAATGTAGATAGTCGTAGATTCTAATCAACCATCTACCTAGATAATATTTCGAATGGCCGTGCGTCACCGCGACACACATACACACACACACACACATACACGTGCATATATGTGTCACTCCCCTGCGACGGTGTGGTGTTAATTAATTTGGCACCGGATTAGATTAGGCGCCGCCGCCACCACTGCCGCCTTTCGTGTCGTTAATACACGCACCACCACTGACTGCCAAAGGCACACCGCTACAACCGTTGATACTGTAGCTGAAGGGCATCCGTTGAATAATAATAATAATAATAATTGAAGACCTTATCATTCCCCACGTCTTTCCATCCAACCATGGTCCTGCCTCATCCCGCCATCCCACCAACCCCTGAACCCAGTAGATTCTTTATTCGTTTTATTATTACATTATGTTATTATCATCACAATATTCCTACCCTCGGTCCTTCCCCTTCCCGTTGTCATCGTCCAATACAAGCGCGAGGATTTTCATCACACACACTTCGAGCGGCCGATAATATTATTACGTACACGATAAATTATAGCTTACCTGTTTTTTACGCGTCCTGCGGGCAATTTCCTATGGCCCGTTTCTGCAAAGTTAAACGGTACATCCCGTTTAAAACGTTCCTAAAACGCGGTTATGGTCGTTTTAATTTCCTTGAAAACGGGTTTTATTACTTTCACTTTTCGCCCTGCGTTTTCTATTTATTTCGATAAAATATTACGATTTCAGGACGTTCTGCGCGCAATAGTATTCCTCAATAATAAATATACATATAATATTATGTATACCGACATGTCACATCGACTGCTGCTGAGTATTATAATATTTCTTATTGCCTAGTCGATATTATAACATTTTGAATTGTTTTATTTTTTTACTCCACAACTTTAATCATAAAAAATATTTTAACAAAAACTGAATAAAACTGTAATATAATATATATATATATATATATATATATATATATAATATTATATATATAACACTTGTTACTTGTACCTATAATATACACATCAAAATGACTAATGAACATTTTTAATGAATTTATTGTAAATAATTGCACATGGTGTTTTATCAAGTATAATGTAATTATAATTTGTATAGATTATTTTACGTAAAGTGATATTGAATTTACATTAGACAGAAATATTTCAGTGTATCTACACAATACCATCGTAATATACTGTAAATAGCAAGTTATGAACTAAAATTATAAACCATTTAAATCAAATTTTTAAGAATAGGTATCCCTAAAAGCCCCGTGGTTCATGATATACAAACAACTACACAATGATATGGACCTACCATACATATCTACCTGGATAACACAACAATTAAAAAATTCTCACGGAAAACTTCACAAAGCTGACGGAGTACTCCATTTCAATATCGGCAAAAGACCCACCAATCTAAGACTTAAGCCTTGGCTACCACAGGATATCCTACTAGAACCTAAAGAAGACACGTCAATCTCAAATTCCGACCTAGAATTATAAGCTAACAAAAATTTAAAAATATATTATAATAATGCAAATATTGTCGTAAACATAATATTGTAATCTTTAGGGAGACACTATTTCCAATCTGTTCATAAGACATTCGATAATCAATATCGAACGGATGAACTTAATCGCGCGACAAATGGATCGAACTGGGCACATGCGTTATTACAATAGGTATTTTGATGTTTATGATATTTATAATCTATAGATACTGTATAGGTATAAATGTATAGTTGAACGGCAAACGGTAATAAAGATAATGATGAAATGTGTACCATTTAGAGATATACGAGTATAGGTATATAGGTATATACAGATATATGGATATACTATAAAGTCCGATTAAGCAGTGATTGGCGCCGTGCACCTACCTAAATGCGTATACGTATCATAGCGTCTATCATCATATAAGTAATAAAAATAGCGGTTTGGTAATGTCGATCAGCACGCTTGCAATTATAGTAAATTTATATATCACTGTTTGCAATTGCATATTATATAATATAAATTTGTCTATTTCGTGAATTTGGTCGCAAAATTGCCGATTTCGTGTATTCGGCAATAATGTTGTTTTAGATTCTGAACGAAGTGATGAATGTATTGATTTTACAATGATGTGTGTTTTTTTTTTTTATGTTTTTTTTTGTGTCTGCGTACAGCATAACTAGTCGAAATAATGCTTCGATTTCAAACTTTGGGGGTAGTTTCCGATGTAAAAGTGAAGATCCTTGGTGCATTATAGAGGTCAAAAGTAAACATTTTCCAACAGTTTTCAAAAAAATCGAGAAAACCAAAAAAAAATGACAGAAAAACGGGAATTTTTACGCAAAACCAGTTTTCGACCAAATCGATATTTTTATATGGTTGTAATTCAAAAAATAATCACTGTAAATACTTGAAATTTTCACCAAATGTTAAAGTTAGTGATATCTATATACAGTTTAATTTTCAAAAAATTTCGACTTTTTTTGAGTTATTTATAGACAACTGAAATTTTCGATTTTTTTGAAGTGTCAGTAAAAAAATGTTGGACGACCAAAAAAACTTGAAAATTTAATACACGGTTCCTTATAAGTTGTTCTTATCGTAGCTAAAAAAAAATTAAAAATCATAGGTCACAATTTTTTTAAATAAGCGTTTACAGTTCAAAATTTTACTAAATCTGTCGAAAACACGAAAATTTGCAAGTAATTTTGAAGTTGAAAAATCATAAAATTTTTTGCGTTTATAACTAAGGATTAAAAATACAGCACTAAGTTTCACCATAAGTTTTCCTTCAAGTAGCTATAGAGAAAACTCGAAGCATCATTATAGCAAAAAATTTTAAGTGCGTTTGAATTTTACATTTTTACGAAATAGCGTAACGATAACGATTTATCCTCAAACGAATTTAAATATTTGTTATTATTCAAAAAGTGTAAGTCGCAGATACTTGAAAATTTTATCACTTATTAAGATTGGCATTTTCTTTACATGATTTAATTTTCAAAATATTTTGACTTTTTTTGAGATATTTATAGACGACTGAAATTTTCAATTTGTCTGAAAATTTTTTTTTTAAGTGTCGATAAAATTTTTTTGGCTCTATCAAAATACTTGAAAATTTAATACAAAGTTCCTCATAAGTTATTCTTATAGTGATTAAAAGATTATAAGAATACATAGGTACGATTTTTTTTTATTAGCATTTGAAGTTCAAATATTGAGTTAATACGTAAAAATTACGGCAATTTTCAAATTATCTTAGATCGAAATTCATAAAAGTTTTTCTTTTTAATTCTAAGATTTGAGAATTTAATACAAGGCTCATAATATATTTTTGCAATAGCAGTTGAAAAATAAAATAAATATATAGCCACATTTTTTTTTACATGCATTCAAATTTTAATTTTGACAATATACGTAAAAATCACGAAAATTCGTAAATTATTTTATTCTAGAAATTCATAAAAAATTTTTCTTTTATACCTATGATTTGAAAATTTAATACAAGGCTCCTAAAATATTTTTACAATAGCAGTTTAAAAATACAAGAAATGTATAATCACATTTTTTTTTTACAAGCATTTAAATTTTAATTTTGACAACATACGTAAAAATCACGAAAATTCGCAAATTATTATAAGCTAGAAATTCATAAAAAATTTTCTTTTTAAATCTAAGATTTGAAAATTTAATACAAGATTCCTTACAAATTTGTCAATCTTTATCACAAAAAAAATGTCTACCGGAAATTCAAATTAAATTTTTATTAGCATTTGAATTTCAAATATTGACAAAAATTTGTCAAAACCATGAATATTTGCAAATTATTTTGTAGTTCAAAATTCATAATATTGTTTGTATTTATATCTAAGGTTATAAAATTTAACACCAAGTTTTCCACAAGTTTTGCTTCAAATAGCTATAGAGAAAATTTGATGCGTCATTATAGGAAAAATGTTTTTGAGCGTTTGAGCTTTAAATTTTTATGAAATCGCGTAATGATAACGATTTATCCTCAAACCAGGTATTCGAATATATAAGGTATTATGAATTATGATAACTACATGATAACTACACTAATTGATTAACCATGCCTTATGCAAAATGCGTCTTAATTGAAAAATAAAATATTTGTTTCAAAATAGAATATATGACAATATTTAAATATAATATATCCTAGACTGACAAATCATCTCCGTTCAGAATCGTTTTTCGTATACAATGATACCTATCATTGCATTCAAATTTAATCCCATCCATTACAGTAACCTACTGTACAGCAGAGCGACATCCACGACTTACCCGCTTTTTTTTTTTTTTAAATATATTTAACTTTTAAAAATATATTCCGTGAAAATGTTTTTATGGTAAATATTGAAATTGGAAAAAATGGATTGGCCATATTATATTTGGGAATAGTAAAAATTGGGAAAAAATAAATCTCGAAAAACAGATTGGGAAAACTGTACTACAATCATTGTACTCATATTAATCGTATATATATAGTAATTACATTGTAAAAATACCTTGTGTTTTGACACAATTAAATTAATAAATAAGAAAAAAAGTTATAAACTATAATTGTATATCGATTTGCTGTTCAAGAACTCAAAAGTTTACGGTTTTTTGTTGTCTGTTTGTTTGCATCATTAGAGTAGTGAAATAATTATTTTTAACGATAAAAAGCTTGAATTTAAGTATAATATTCTTTCCTTTTTTTTTCTTTTTGAAATATAATTTTACAATAATTTGTGTGAACCATAACCATAATTATTTATTTGAAATCTAGCTAATATTTAATATTGCTCAGTTATTTATTAATAATATGATTGGAGTCAGAGGGTAAGTAATGCTAAAGCGGTTCCTTGTATGGCTCTCGATACAAAAGAAAAGAAAAAAGTTAATTAATAATTTATTAAGTTCGAAAAAGTACCTAATTAATTTGTATGTATATCAAAAGAAAGATAAACAAATATTTTCGTTTTGGTTTTAATTTTAATTCTAAAATTATTTTCGGTGTCTATACCTATTTATTCGCAAATATCATTCTAAACTATTCATAATATTCACGAATTATTATATATTTCAAAAATTAATAACTTTTTTTTATCTAAACATTTCACGAATTATATGTAATACAATTGCGTTCATATCAAAAAAAAATATACAACTCAAGAGCAATATTAAATTCAAAAGGTATTAATTGCTCACTATGCCCTTTAAAAAATTGGGTTATCAATGATAAGGATAACTTATCATCTTAAGTGAGTTAGGTAGAACACATTCCAAATACCTAAATTTTCAGTAACCATACAATGATCTCATTTTTAATTACTTCAAACGTATCGGATTTAATTTAACACATTTTTTAGAAAAAAAATATTTACATCCATTGTAGTATTACCTATTTATTTATTTTATCGTTCATATCCTCTAATTCAGTGGTTCTTAAGCTTTTTTGGTTCACGGCACATCATTATACATCAAAAGTTTTCGCGCTAAACTCAACACAAGTGTAATAAAATAAATTACTGTTTTCAATATTTTTACCGGCATAATTACAAATATCAGAAACTTCACGCGGCACACCTATAGTCGATCTCTCGGCACAGTATTGTGCTGCGTCACACCGGTTGAGAACTACTGCTCTAATTGTACAATTATTATTATAATTTTTTATTTTCACATTTCTTTGTGAATTTAATAATTACAGAACCATGTTATTTAACTGTTCAAGTCAGAATCTATTTAATACTTTTGTAGTTTATATTTTTAAGTTACATTATTATTGATCGTCCAATTTCAATAAGTATAAACAATAATTGTTTGTTTAATATTTTTGATGTACTCAAGTAAAATGTTTAATTATTTTAAACCTGTATTTTAATTTGTATTGGTAATTTATTTTTGATAAACAATAATGGATGATTTTATCAGATCAGTATCATGAGTCATGACTGTTTCGTTTAACTTTTTCTTAATCCGATGAAGATCTTGGTTTTCTCATTTGAATGCATTTGGTCAATAAAGTGAAAATTGAAAAACTAATTTATTGTTTATTCAAAATTAAAAAGTTTAAACTATATAATAAGTGTTCATAAGCAATTATAATTATTTATTTAGCCCATTAAACTTCTTTATATCAATTTTAACACGAATACTTAATCGAATTAATCTGAGATATTATTAGTTTTGTATAGGTATAATATTTTTTTTAGTAGCAAAAGAGTTAGGTTATTTAAGATTTGGTTAAGAAAAACTAATCTAAAATTTGGCTTTTAAGTATCAAGAGTTGAGTAGATAAATTAGGTATTTACTATTTGAGGTATTTTTAAGTTTTTTGTTTATATAAAATAAGATTAAAAGTATACTAGCCTTTTTTTCACATTTTAACTATATATTACAATACTCATGCAGTTTTCTTAACTTTACAATGTCGGATATTAATATTTCATTATGAATTATCTTATTGCATAAGATTAATATTATCATTATAATTATTACACATGTATTAAATATATTATATTAAATATCCTTATATAACTTTTAATTAAAATTAGGGAATGAAACTAAAAAAAAAAACATAATATTTATAATGATTAAAGTAGAAAAAGTTTTTGAGGATTCGTGGACTAACATATATTACAGTGTTATAAATGTATAGTAAGTAAACCTACATTTTTATTATTAATTTTTAAGCAATACTTAATTTAAATATTTTAAAATAATATATATATATATAATACCTATATTGTATTAAGGTTTTAAATTAAAATTTAAGATTTAAATGACTTTTTATGAATAATGAAATCGAATTTTTAGTACATAAATCATTAGACCATCTTCAAAAAACTGGAAACTTTAATCTGGGTTCATTATATTACAGTTTGTAGAGTGGGTTTTTTTCAAGATCGAAGACACAACCTTTAAACATGAAAATATGGGCAGTGTATTAAATGGCACGTCATAGTTTTGTTTTTTTTTTTTTTTTTTAGTTTCAGTAATGTATAAAGTTAATCGCTTTTATAAACTTAAATGTGAAAAGTAAATACAATTTTCTGCTTGACTTAATTTTGTAAATACGTCTTATCCCATATTGGAGTTATCAAACATTTAGATAAGAACATATTTTCATGCAATGTATTTGTTTTAATTTCAATTGATATTATGTAAACATAACTAAGTGATTAAAATGTATTGGTATATCAGCCATTGTTATTGTAAAGTGAAATCTTGACAATTACCTTTTAAGATTGAAAAAAAAAAAGTTTCTGTGTAAATGTTTTAATAATATTGGTATTACTATAATATTATTATACTACTACAGTGGTTTATAGTAAGTATGAAGATTTTTAGCTAGAAATAGAATATCTTGATATTTAATCCTCAAAGCAAACAATCTCTAATTTTTTTAAATGAATAAGACTCAATACGGTTGAAACATGATAGAAATGATAGAATTACTTATTTTACATAAAACAAGTAGATATATTTGTTTGTATTCATTGTTTGATTTTTTGTTAATACACTTATTGTTTAAAATAATGTCTATGCTCACTTATTGTTAAAAAACTTGTATTCAAACGGGTCTTTTAGTTTCCGAATAATGATCCGATAACAGTTTAAAATCGGTTAAATAATTAATGCTATCAATTCAAATTTTTATAAATCAATCAACCCATTTTCAAATCAAGTTTTCATGGTCATCTTTTAAGCTTTTTCAAATTAAATTTAAATGTTTCACATAATTATTTTAAATATAAAATTGAGTTTTATTGGTAGATATGTGTGTGTGTGTGTGTGTGTGTGTGTGTGTGTATTTTAGATTATGTACAAAACTTTTAAAGTAGATTTTTGAACAAAACTTGTAATTTACGTATATACTTCTTACTTTTATACTTTTACACTTATACACTTTTGACTTTTATCTGCATGTATAATACATACATATTATGCTTGAACAAAAATATGTTTTTTATAGCCAAAATGATAAATGTTTTCTTTCAAAACCAAAGTAGCTTTACAATGTTTCTCTACAGTTCAGTTTTGTTTTTTTATTTTTTTGCTTATTTATCGCTTTTCAGTATATTCTGTTGGCTTACATGATGATTTTACCTAGCGAAAATATATTACATAGACAGGTAATTTATATATTTATATACTATAAAGGGTAAACAGAGATGGGTACTGAAAAGCAAATAGAGAGATACACAAATTGCGAGTGAGTGAAAAAGAAAGGACGCGTATGACTTTGAAGAGAGGAGATGGATAGTGAGAGAGAGAGAGTGAGAGAGGAAGGGAGAAAATGTTGCGACGTTCTCTTTTCTTGTTTATACCTGCGCAGAAGGTTGGCAGAATAATATATATATAAAAACGAAATAAATCGCAAAACGACCGAATAAAAATGTTCGGCTGCCCGAAAGTGAGATAAGAGGAGGATATTATTGCCGATAAACAGTGCCCCACGGGAACCCTGAGTTAAATGGGCCAAACCATAATCTCATCTTTACGGTAATCCGGACCTTTTGCCGGCGGAGCGGACGATCAGATTTCGCGAACAACGTTCCACGCGATTTCTCCCACCCTTTGTAAATACCCATCTTCCTCGCCTCACATTTACAACAGTCTTCTTCGCTATCACCGCTAATCGCCACTGTCCTTGTCCACGCCTCAACCATATACGTATACGCATATATGCTTTCGCCCCCGACAAGACACCCGAGTCTACAAAAACGGTCGTACAATATAATGTTTTGTACTATTATTAAAGGTATATGCTTTGATGTACCTGCACATCAGTCCGGTTAGGTTAGGTTAGTGTACACAACTGTCTGTAATTATAAAATATATTTCACACATGACGCATTTATTGCTGTTACTTATTAAAACAATGCTAAATTATCTATGACCAAATTTGGTTGTATGTTGCCTAAGTCTCAACAATTTAGTTTCGTCGCGAATTTGTTTTTCTGGATCAACCTTCTCCCCCCCCCCCCCCAAAAAAAAAAAAAAATCAGTTGGACGGGTAATTTTGTTTGAGTGTAAAAATATTGTTTTATTGAATTTTCGTTTTTGAAAAATTAATAATATTATGTTGATTTTAATTATTTAGTGTGATAAATTAGCAATATATCCAATAAGTATGTTTTAATGATTTACTCGATAGGAGCCAGCACACGGGTATCAAAAACACAAGCTGTATTATTATTTTTAATGTAATAGTGGAACTGATAACTGTATAGGGCGTTAATTATCGTTATAGGTACCTAAAGGCTATATGTTAAGTAATTGAACATAAATAGCATAATATAACCTGCAACATCAATGCCAATTGATATTGAAAAATAATATTAATAAATAATTTTATAATAAAACAAATTATAAGTACATCATTTAAATTGATTTTAATGTTATGCGTGGGTGGGTGCCTTCAATATTTTCCCTTATGGATAAAATACATTTTGTGACTCTACTGTAGCCAACATAGTCAGCGAATTTTTCATCATTTCTTGTCTAAGCTACGTTGCCTTATACAACGACTAAGTATCACCTCACGCGCTAAGAAATCATCATATTCTTTTGCGAACCATTTAAGCCCGTCTTATAATAATAATAAAATTAAATAATCCGCTAAGGCAGTGACGTAGCCAGGAGGTTTCTGGGAATTTAACCCCTCCACCCACCCAACTGCTTTTTACCCCAATAAACGTATTATTATTTGTATAAATGTATATACCAAACCTAATGAAAATTGTAAAAAACTTAGTTGATTTAATTTAAAAAAATTAAAGTTAAATATTATATTAATAAAACATTTATATAAGCTAAATTACTATATAATATGTTGTCTATCATAAATCACAGTTAACTAGAATATTAAAATCATAATTTCATAGTATATTTTAATTTTTTGATTTATTATATTAACATTATTTTAAATGAAGATTATGAAAGAAACATGTCATTCGTTTGATCCAAATAATCTAATATTATTTTTAAGCACAATAAATTTAAAAATTAATATATTTATGTGCCTATCATAAGTTAAATGGATTGAATTAATTTTATGTTATATTAAGGTACCTAACAAAAGGCTGTAATTTATTTACAAGTTACACTATTTTTATATTATCAAGTATAATATATTTAACTATTATAAGGAATATATTAAATTGGTACATGTATTGAAATATTTGTATGAATTAATAAATTTTATAAGCTAATTTTTTGTTTTACTTTCGTTTCAGGTTAGTTGATTTGTGTTCAAACAAGTATTGTAATATTAAATGATCGCATTAATTGTAAGTATGTTAAATATTATTACCATATCATTTATTTTTTAAATCTACAAGCAGAAAAGTTAATTTTTTTTTTAACTTTTTAAAATTATTAATCATTTTATTACATTTATCATTATTAGAAATATTGGTTAAAATAAATGTTATCGTTTTAAACATAGAGAGTCCACAGAACGAGAATCTCTGGTGTGTACTTTAATTCTATTATAGGTTTAAAGTATACTTTAGAACAAAATAGAAAAAACACGGGCGATTATCCTCCAAAACATTAAATGTTTGTTAGACTATTGATACATTATTTAACCGTATCATTTTAGAAAAATACTATACACATAATATAGTATTGAATTGTAATGTTTGCACATTAAAATATTCATCCTTATATTTAGTAGCCTTTGCATTAATAGAATTTTTTTTTCACTAAACAGACTGTCTGCAGCCTCTGTGCCCATTTCACGTGACAGTATATTCTATAAATATTTACACATTGCATGAATTTTTAAATGATGATATAAAGGAACGCATTTAGGCATAAATATAATAATAATTAAAAAAACGATGTAAAACAATTTTACAATTTATTTATGAGATGGGTATCTGTAAGGAATTTTATGATCTTAATTATCAGATCCGGTTATCAGATATATAATATGTAATATTATTATTAAAAACAATATGCAGATGTCCACCTTGTGTTTTATGACTAAGTAGATAAGTGACATATACTTTTTTTTCATTTTGTATTCATTATACCTTATATTTTAAATTCTGCAGGATATAACATTAAGCATTAAAATCCAAGTTAAACTCAACGTTTTATTTACCGAACGTGAACTAGTACAATGGATATAATATATATATATATATTACCTATATTGTATTGTATTATTGTTTGGACATTAAAATATTCATCTTTAAATGTTTTGCAGTACCTATTTACTTACAATAGCATAAATGAATTCATATTCCATCAAATTTTTAAATGATAGTTCTGGGAATATATTATAATGATAAAGTGTCCATAACAAATAATGGCAATAAAATGCATGCTCTTTAATATTTTACAATATTCATTAAGTATTTAAACTTCTGAATAATTTAACATCGAGTGATGCTAACTTCTAGCTTGCTCGACCTAGATAGCTTTAAAAATTTAAATTAAATCGTTAATTGAATACTCATTAATCGCTTGGAAGTATATTGAGTTCAGAATGTTTCTGCTCAAATTTGACCGATACGTATAAATATACATATTATATATTATATCAAATGTTTAGTCAAACTGTATTTCGATAAACATATTATATTAGTTATAATATGCCCAAAACTGTTTAACGTTATCGTGAATTACTAAATATACAAATAATAAATTTATATTTTTATTTCATTTTGTTTGTAAAATTAATACCTATTCATATTATAGAAACGATTAATGTAGGTACTTGATTATTTTTTGATAAATGGTTTTATTGTAGCTAATTATATAATTATAATATTATGTTATTTGAATATCAATTATCAATAAAGTGTAATTTCACTTTATAGCTCTGAAAACATCAACGTCAAACCGGATATATTTAATGACATATTTTTGTTTTACTGGGTAAATTATTTCTTCACATACAATTTGAAACGAATATGGAACTGGAACTTTTTAATCAATTTTACCTACGCGTTATCATCGATAACTGTGCGTCTATACCTATGTACAAATCTGCCCAAAAATATATCGTATATTAAAAGAAATCATGAAATATTCATAGAAATATACCTATGAACACAATATCTTCTCTAAGAATAGTATTTCATATCAACTATGATTTTCTTTGGACTCAAATCTAAAACATCATTGCTAAATATTAGTAATTACGAAATACAATCACTATCTAAAATATACGTGGAAATATGATTCAAAGTTGTTGTTTTTGAATTTCTGTTGGTAGTATTTATAAATGGCAGGTAACTAATATACGTGGTTTCATAATTTTATAGTTGGGAAAAAATGAATGTATTATAAGATATCATACTGCTATTAAAATATTTTTCTTGTAAATAGGTACTTACTATTATATTAATTATACACATATGGGTCTCCAGATATAAATATCCATAACATTCTTAGAGAAAATATTACACTTGAAACATTTTTAGATTCTGAACGAAGTGATGAATGTATTGATTTTACAATGATGTGTGTGTTTTTTTTTATGTTTGTTTTTGTGTCTGTGTACAGCATAACTAGTCGAAATAATGCTTCAATTTCAAACTTGGGGGGTGGTTTCCGATGTAAAAGTGAATATCCTTGGTGCATTATAGAGGTCAAAAGTAAACATCTTCCAACAGTTTTCGAAACAATATTTTTTCGAAATAGCGTAACAATAACGATTTATCCTCAAACGAATTTAAATATTTGTTAATATTCAAAAAGTATAAGTCGTAGATACTTGAAAATTTTATCAGTTATTTAGATTGGCATTTTCTTTACATGATTTAATTTTCAAAATATTTTGACGTTTTTTGAGATATTTATAGACGACTGAAATTTTCAATTTGTCTGAAAATATTTTTTTGAAGTGTCGATAAAATTTTTTTGGCCCCCTCAAAATACTTGAAAATGTAATACAGAGTTTTTCATAAGTTCTTCTTATAGTAATAAAAAAATTATAAGAATACATAGGCACAATTTTTTTTTTATAAGCGTTTATAGTTCAAATTTTTACGAAATCTGTCGAAAACGCAAAAATTTGCAAGTAATTTTGAAGTTGAAAAATCATAAAATTTTTTGTGTTTATAACTAAGAATTAAAAATACAACACTAAGTTTTCCATAAGGTTTCCTTCAGGTAGCTATAGAGAAATATCGAAGCGTCTTTATAGGAAAAATTGGAGGTGCGTTTGAATTTTAAATTTTTACGAAATAGCGTTACGATAACGATTTATCCTGAAACGATTTTAAATATTTGTTATTATTCAAAAAGTATAAGTCGTAGATAAGTGAAAATTGTATCAGTTATTTATATTGGCATTATCTTTACATGATTCAATTTTAAAAATATTTTGACTTTTTTTGAGATATTTATAGACAACTGAAATTTTCAATTTTTCTGAATAATTTTTTTGAAGGGTTGATAAAATTTGATTGGCCCTATCAAAATACTTGAAAATTGAATGCAAAGTTTGTCATAAGTTATTCTTATAGAAATTAAAAAATTATAAAAATACATTGGCGCAATTTTTTTTATAAGCATTTAAAACTCAAATTTTGACTAAATACGTAAAAATTACGCAATGTTCAAATTATCTTAGATAGAAATTCATAAAAATTTTTCTTTTTAGATCTAAGATTTGAAAATTTAGTACAAGGCTCCTAACATATTTTTACAATAGTAGTTGAAAAATAAAAGAAATATATATGAATAATTTTTTTAAAAAGCATTCAAAGTATTAATTTTGAAAATACATAAAAATCACGAAAATTCGCAAATAATTTTAAACTAGAAATTCATAAAGTATTTTCCTTTTATATCTAAGATTTGAGAATTTAATACTAGGTCCATAATATATTTTTACAATAGCAGTTGAAAAGTAAAAGAAATATATTGGCACAATTTTTTTTACATGCATTCAAATTTTAATTTTGACAACATACGTAAAAATCACTAAAATTCGTAAATTATTTTATCCTAGAAATTCATAAAAAATTTTCCTTTTATATCTAAGATTTGAAAATTTAATACAAGGTTCCTAAAATATTTTTACAATAGCAGTTGAAAAATAAAAGAAATGCATACTCACGTTTTTTTTTTACAAGCATTTAAATTTTAATTTTGACAACATACGTAAAAATCACGAAAATTCGCAAATTATTTTAAGCTAGAAATTTATACAAAATTTTCTTTTTAAATCAAAAATTTGAAAATTTTTAATAATCTATAATATATCCTAGACTGACAAATCATCTCCGTTCAGAATCGTTTTTCGTATACAATGATACCTATCATTGCATTCAAATCTAACCTACCCTAGTCAGAGGTCCACCCCACCACCTAATGTACAGCAGAGCGACATCCACTTGCCCGCTTTTTTTTTTTTTTTAATATTTTACTTAATTTAAGCTATAATTTTAGCAGTCTTTATTGTATTTTATATCTCATCTTTCGAATGTAGTTTCTAAATGATGATAGGGTTTTGAAAATTTAAAAAACAAAGGCACGCACGAGGTATATATATATATATAGCTAATCTTCAACGAAAGCTTAACGTACAACAATTTAAGTGTGTGCCGAAATGCATAATAATTAATTTTTCATAAAAAAAACCTTACATCACACTTATAAACAATCCATAAAGAACATAAAGGGGACGGATGGGACACTACAGGATGAATAGAATTATTCACATTTTCCTTGTGGTAGAAAAGAATAGAAAGACAGTAGAAACCGAGTTTTCTGTTTTGATATATTTTTTTGTTTTAGTTGAATTGTGAAACAAAATTATTAACATTGAATCAGGGATAACATACGACATAATTGCATGAACTTTTAATTTAAAAAACAAACCCATTATTTTAGCTGAGTATGGTTCATGTCATAATTTTATATAAATAGAAACCATGAAACATCTTAAATCAATAAAAATATATATATACTTTATAATTATTACCTGTGATTTTTATGTTCCAAAATGTATTTAGCTTATTAATTTTAACATAAAAACATAATAAATAATAGATGCATTATATACTATTTAAAGTGCAGTGCATTATGTTTAAATTGATAAAATATAATATGAAGGCAGTTTTATAAAATCTAATTTTTCTTAAAGTATTCAGGCAAAGATTCAGATACTTGTTTTGAAAAGTAAAATCAGTATTCCCATTAAAAAAGTATGTAAAAATATTTTAAAATATTTAAAAATTTTTTTTTATAAATCTTTTAAACCTGTTTTCATTTTGTAGAGCATTTTACATAGTATCATTTGATGAATCTTTTATATGCTCATTTGTTTTTTTGTGCCAAATTATTTGAATCTCCAGCCAAGTATAATTTCCAGAAAAAAATATATTATAATATTCATTTTAAATTTAAGAAATAAAAGTAATTGAAGAATAGGAGTATAATAAAATAAAAAGAATTCGTGTTTGATTTTAATTACAGATATGGAGTATTTTGAGTACTTCAAACGTATATTTTGGTATTTGCAGTTTTACTTGAATACTTTAAAATACTGTAAGGAGCTATAATTTTGTGTAATATAGTAATAAATGTATTATAACGTTTTTTATTTTATTTATATAATTAAATTATATGATTATCAGATCATTTAAGCTCAATTGATTGAGGAATTTGTCTATAATATCATGTCTTATTATGTACATTAAATAAGTTGGTATTTTTTTTTCTTCGAGGGATTTGTCTTAAATATTTCATCATAACGCTATAATTTTCTTTCTTTACGGTTTACCTTACTAAAATGATAGATACATTATTTTTAATAAAAATATAAATTTATTTTGACAGTAATTTTTTAAAAGTTGTATATAATAATCTGCTATGGTGTCAAGGATATCGTTGAATAAGATTATCTATAATCAAAATTGTATAGAGTTCAATTAAGATATAATTGTATGTTAAAACTAAGACAGACTGAGAGACTAGATTCTAATTGTCTCGAAATGTGGATTAGTATCTCCCTTGTAGTGTGAATAATAAATTATATTGTGATACTGTGTTTATGGTCAATTTATGTGAAAAGCAAATATAAGGGGTTTGAATAATAAACTAACAGACCACCGAGAAAATACAGGTCAACCATAAATAATATGATGCTCCAAATATAATATAGCTATGTAGCATATTATTATAATGATATAATATAAAATATGCAAGTTGGCTAGTTATTCTAATATTATATTTAATTATAATAATTTTAGACCTAGTAAAAACTAAATGAATAATTAATAGATATATTTTATATGAAAATCAAGAATCAAGATTTTCGCAGTAATACCCAAAATATAATAGTAGGTACCTATTATATTATAAAAATTAATTTATGCATAATATTATGAATCTAAAAAATATGAATATTATTTCAATATCTGTTGTGTAAGTTTATTAATAAATATTGTCAAAAAAAAAAAAATTAATTTCAATAACTCACTGCAATGGTAATTGCCAATTGTTGTGATCAAAATACTTTCCATTATCTTAGACTTATTCTACTCTTGCACAAATAAATAGATGCTTCATTATTTTGTATACCTATAAAATAATAATGAATGGTTCAGCAAATATATAAAATTTTATTTTATATTTCTCGTCATTCTATTATCCCTCCCCTCCCCTTTATCTCTCATATTGTATTTTCTGGTCTATGAATGCTTTTGATGTTCAAAAGACAGATTATAATAACTTAACATTTTGAATGTTCCTATTCAACACTACATTACAATCGTAAATTAAGTACTATAATAATATTATGTCACGTACTAGAAAACTAAGATTAGAAATGTTTACCTTAACCATTATTAAACATATAAAATTTATGTATGTAAATAATTAATGCTTAAATAGTTATATGTTTTAAAATAAATTAAAATATAGTTAAAACTAAGTATTAATAATTTACAGTTAAATAAATAATTATTACTACTAACTGCGTAATAATATAATTTATATTTATTTTTTAAAGGAAAATTATAATAATATAACGACAATATTTTAGAAAGGAAATTATAATTCAGTTCTCGAACATATTGTGATTGTTTGTCTCCATAAATATAGTATTGTTTATTTAAATATCTTCATTGATTTTCAGAATTATTTGTAACAAAAATTAAATTAAAAAAGTTTATATTAATAAATAATAATTGTTCCAACCTCTTTTTGAGAATAATCAATTGTTGTTGATAATTATTTTTAATAAGGTGACATTTTTTATCGTTTTTTTTTCATCATGTTTTAGATGAGTAAAATATAATATGTACCATAGTGAATAAAACTTAAAATTATTACAAATATCAAACTATGTATACTATATATATATATATATATATATAAAAAAAAACATTTATCGACATCTTGACTTACTGCGTTTAATATTTATAGTACCTATCACCGAATATTTGAATGTACAATTTTTACTATATCAATATCAGAGTAATTATTTATAAAGTAACGTAAAACTACACTAAAAAAATAACTAACGTTAAACAATTGCATTATTGTATCAGCTAACAAACCTGTAGTTGATGAAAAAAAATTTATGAAATTATAAAATTTATATTTTAAAATAATTAAAAAAAAAAATGACCTAAATGTGATAATATTTTTATTACCATTTTGTAATTTTCATTTTAAAATATTATACAGAGATATTTTCAAATACCTGCCTAAGCATTATCGAAACGCTATTGAATTTAGATAAATTTAAATAGTCTGATTTATGAATATTATTTTGTAACACATTGCCAAAAAGACAGGTTGGCTGAAAATATTATTTTATAATATCATGACATATATTAGTCGAGACCAAATGCCCTTTATTTTTCAGTATTAATTAAGTACTTTATGCACTGCTGGTTTGAATTATTTATACGCCATCTAAAAAATATTTCTATAATTTTACTTAAACTGTTCAGATTTTGTTGTACTAAGTTCCGAATAATATTACTAACTACTGTTTATCTTAAAATAAGGGCTGTCCTGTTATTTTACCGTTCATTAGTAGAAAATTTTTTTTTTGAAAATCTTTATATACCTTATTCAACAAATCTTGAACGGTTGTTTTTCCAATAATACAATTTTAATACTGAGATTAATAGCTCTTAAAAATAATTTTACGAAAATATAAAGTATATGCCATATTTAATCTGGTACTTATTATATACAGAAGATTTTTACAAATAATAAAGTATTAATTAATACAATATATTCAAATAATCATAACCTCGCTCTTATCTTAACTCATTATAATGGATTTATTACCCTCATTAGGCACATAATGTTAAACAACTCAAAGCCCACTCGTTCGAATTTTAATTTTGATAAGTTAACATTTTCAGAAAAATTATCTGCTTAAAAAACTGAAGTTAATATATCCAAGGGACACTGATTAAGTAGTTAAAAAAATATAGTCTTTAAGTCCTTAGTCTTTAAATATTCTAAAAATCAGATTTTGAATAACTGCATTATTGAAGAAAATAAGTGGTTATACTCAACGCTAAATTATATACTCAATAATATAATATAATCGTTTTAATTTTCCACTAATGCCGTCACGTCAAAATGATACTGTAATGAAATTAGATTTCCTGGTGCAGAATGGATCTTATACGCTCATGTGGTTCGTCTTTATCTATTCAAATATTCTGTTCACACATACCTACATATAATTTGTATTAAAATCCTTTAATCCTTCGCGTCGTATTTGTATAAACACAAAATAAACATAGCTCAAAATATTCGTCTATAATGAGATATGATATATTTGACAATGACGCGTAAGAGAGAATCCAACTATAAACGGTGAGACTCATGGAATTCGCATAAAACACCATCGTCAATAATATTTCGCAAAAACTAAATGGTATGCAGCAGTTGTAGAAACCTCGTAGGCATCTGCTGTCGACCACTATATTATATAATATAATATATAGGTATCTACTACCATTCATTGGCAGTGGCGTGGTTAAAATAGTCGATCTACGCGTATCATGATAAACGGGTTATTATTTAAGTCATCATCAAACAGTCTGTCACCATCAGGTATGTCCGAGTGAATTCTTTAAATAACTCCACCAGACCAAACGCTATGAATAAAGAATAAAACAGCCAAGGAATCGCAATAATATTACAGGTGTGCTTGGAATTCATATACTCTACCATGAATACGTCTATTATTTTTGATATAAGACGAGTTGGTGTACATTTTATGTTATTTTAAAAGATTCAGAGTATTTTCATACAAGTATAATATCTTAATATATATTTATTCTATAGTTGTATGTTGATTTTTATAATTAAGACATATTTAATATTCATCATCAGAGTATAAAGGTTAAAATATAGTTCAAGTTGCTACATTGCTGTTATATTAAATTATTATCATAATTAAAAATAAAGACAAATTTAAAAATTAAATTATAATATTTTTTTGATTTTCCAACGTTATTAAAATCAATTTAATTTTTTTAACTTCGTATGAACGGAATATGGATGCAAACGAGTATCTTATTTTAATAAATTAGTTTATTATTGAGTAGTAGGTACATGAAAAATAATTCCTGCTATCTAAAATAAAAGTGATTTATTTTTATGGATTAAAACAACAAAATATAATAATTTTACTTTATAATTTGTTTTCACTATATAATCATCATTCGGTAATAAATAAATAATTTTAATTTATAATTACCTATTAAAAATTGAGCACCTATAATTTATTTTGCGCTACTAATACAATCAACTTAATGAATTTGAATTTATATAGAATATTATATTTTTCCAATGTAGGGGAAATAAAATATATCTAAAATGATTTTATGAATTTCACACGCTTACTTTTTTGTCGTTGAATAAAATGTCATAACGACTTTAAGTTTTTATATATAATAATGCTGTTATAAACTTCAGATATTTCTTGTAGGTTTAGATTATCATAAAAGTGAAAAGAATGTAGTATATACCTAGTTATATCTTTAAAAAAAAATGTGAAGATCCAAAATAGTTTTACGGGAAAACGTATTACATACCATATTATATTGATATATATGGTAATATTATTATCCCTTTGAAAGGGAATCGTTATTATATTTTGTTTTACTCATCTAAAAAGTTAACTTTCTCATAATAGTATTCATAATATTATTGAGTACTGACGTTGGTATGCCTTATCCATTTCTTAATAATTAAAAGTCGTAGTTAATCAGTTATTCAAATATTTCTTCATCTAAAGTTTATTATTTAAGTAGTATATATTGTCAGTGTAGTGTAATTTTATAATAAATCAATAAACATTATATTAGTAAAAATGTTTACTTAAATTATTTTAGTTATAATATGCAAATAAAAATATTTGTATATATATTTTTTTTATTTGGGGTTACACAACTTTTTATTTTAATATTTGTCAATGCCATTTTTTGTAGTATTTAAATCACAAAATATTGCAATAACATTATTAACTGATTTCAATCAATTTCATGGTAAATCTTAAACCATAATATACATTACATCATGTTATTAACTATAACTGATACATTATTTTATATTAACCTTTTAGGCACATTTTTATTATTATTTGCATTTATATATATTTCAATATAAAGCTTTTAGAAGATTTTATCCTTTTAAGTGCACTGAACTGTAATGGGTCCATAAACAAATTTACTTTCGTCATTCTATGAAAAAGCATCGAAACTAACTTTTAGTTTTTGTCGGGAAATTGTCACATTGCAATGTGATGTCATGCACAAAATATTGTTTTACTTCCTGAAAAATATTTTTTCAAATGCAAAAAAATAATTCTAAATTTAAATTTTTATTTTCATGAATAGACTTTGAAGTTTTTTTTTGCGTAAAAGTTGTTCGTGCGATTCCAATAATTACCATTTTATTTCTTTATTCATATAAGTATACCATCTTTAACGATTGGCATCATTGAGGTTGACTTTATATAAATAAATTATTATCACATTTGATACTTATAAATATGTTATAAATTATTTTGTTTCATTAAAATACCAAATCGTGCCCAAGTTGTATGTGAAATTAAGGTTTAATATTATTTAGGTACTAAAAATATAAACTTTGACTCAATAATGGGTATTAAAAAAATGTTAAGAGATTATTTTTCTGAAATATAAGGTTTGATTTTCGTGTGAACTAGAGTTTGACGCCAGCAATTATAAGTATGTAATAATACATTATTTGTAGGTATATAGTATAATGACTGTTATTCACATATTATATCTGTATTATTTGTTATTGACGTTATGATAGCATTAGAGATTGATACAAACATGTTTCAACGTTATATCGTGTACCATTATTGTTATTGTGTATTCATTTAATTACGTCATCATAGAAAATTTAATGTTAGTCAATTATTCAGCACATAATATTATACATTATAGATAATACATACAATGATGCGAACAATAGATGTACAAATTTAATATATTATAATATAGGTTAAATAGGGTTTCACTCATTTAATGTATGATTGGTCAAAAAACTGCTACAGAAACGAGCGCAACGAGTTTAATATAACATTATAAATACAGATTTTAATTAATTAATCTTTACAAATCCAAATTTGTGTTGAATTTTATTTTATTTTTGTTGTCGTTTAGAAAATTATATGAAGTCAAAGTAGTGCATTACTATGTGTTTTTTTATTGTTATAGTATCCTGCATAATTTACAGATTGGAAATTGTATTACCTAGCTCCTCTTGAATGGGTAATATTTTAAAAAAAACCTACTAAAATGTTCATCACACAAATGGTATTTGACAAAATGCTATAATTTGTGTGTATACCAGAGAGAATTTAAAATTGTATAATTCATAGGTTGAATAATTAGAATACCGAGGCAAGTAGGTCCCTATTCCCTTATAGTCACTTCCTTTTTCGACGCTACGAAAATTTCCCTATATTGTTACATTAATATACACGAACATAAATGTCAACGCTATGGGCGTTTTTTGTCAGTTACCACGTGTTAAGCTGAGACCCAGACATTATGTCTGTAAAAGTTTGTGTTTAATAAAGTAGGGTACTTAGAATACGAATCGTGTTTCGTATAAGTCCATAGTTAGTTTGTGTGCTTAATTTGCAAGTTTAATTAAAAATTTCGTAGAAGTTGGTTTTGTTTATGTTGATTTTTAAACCGTGATTTGAACACACCGTGCTATCCAAATTAAACATGACAAACTTCGTTATTGTAATATATTATATATTGGTGCATTACGTATTCATACATTTGTTAAAGCTAGAATATTTTAAGTTATACACGTAGCACATGGAAAGATGAAAGCGCAGGAAATTTTTTTGATTGATTTACGTAACCTGTTCGATGTATAATTATAATTTATTATTTTGATTATTTTTAAACCATTTTTAAAAACTCGTTTTTTTTTTTTTTTTTAAGTTTGTCTGTTTGACATATTTTTCTAAGTACTTCAGTGTTTTTAGTTGTAAATTAATCTAAATTACTTACTGAAAAAGTATCAAAATCAAACGATGTCTCCAAAAAATAATTTACAGTTTATTTTAAAATCATTAAAACGATGTTTAACTCGTTTAAGTTATTTAAAATAAATGCATTTCTTCATAATAATAACGGCTTTATACTTGTTTTAATAAATATATATATATATATATGTATATTGTATATGTACTCGTATATAACAACTTCTAATTAGGTAGCTACTAGACATTATTAAACTTGTCTAAAAACTGTTTTATATCATTCAAAAATTGATTGTTAAATAACTGAAAATGAATAAAAAATAAATTATTTGCATAGTTTACCAGATAATTAAAATCATTTTTTGCATTGCAAAAGTCAAATATTCATTTATGTTTGTATGAAATACTTAAGTGGATATCAGTGTAACCATTTTTATAAATTTAAATATTTAATAAAATTTAACTTAATTTTAAAATAAGCTAAAATTTTAAAGTACTTATATAAATACTACTAAAAAAAAGATATACATATTACAAGAAGACTCATGTCTGTACTATTAGGTATTTAATACGTTATATTATAAAATGTATTATATTAAGCATAAACGAATCGGTAGAACATAATCACTCAGCTCTTTTAAAATATTTTTGAGAAAAAAACAACTGTTGAAAAATTCTTAGCTTTGCTTAAAAAAATGACAACTATTAGATTCTGAGCGGAGCGATGAATGTATTGATTTTACCATGATGGTTTTTTTATTGTGTCTGTCATCACGTTTTGGGGCAGTAAAAGTGCTTCGATTTTTGACTTCAGTACCTCGTTCGATCAGAAAGTAAATCTAGTTGGTACTTTTTTTTTTTTTTGGGGGGGGGGGGGGTCAAAAGTGAAAAATTCTTAATACTATTCTAAATAATCGAGAAAAACAAACTAAAAAGTAAGGGAAAAACGGGAAATTTTACGCACACTCATTTTTCGACAAAATCGATTTTGGTTTTCGATGTAATTTTAAAACAAATGACTATAGATACATGAAATTTTCACCGAATGTTTATATAAGTATATTCTATCCACCGTGCAATTTTCAAAAATTTTCGACTTAAGTTGAACTATTCATAGGCATTTGAAATTTTCGATCATTATTAATTTTTTTTTAAAATTAATATTGATAAAAATGTATTAGTTAAGCAGAAAAGCTTGAAAATTTAATACAAGGCTCTTAACATATAGTTACAATAGCAGTTGAAAAATAAAATAAATTTATAGTCACAATTCTTTTTTATAAGCATTCAAAGTTTGAATTTTGACAAAATACGTAAAAATCACGAAAATTTACAAATTATTTTAAGCTAGAAATTCATAAAAAATTTTCCTTTTACATCTAAGATTTGAACATTTAATATAAGATTACTTACAAGTTTGTCAATCTTTATCACAAATAAAAAGTCCACCGGAAATTCAAATTAAATTTTTATGAGCATTTGAAATTTAAATTTTTACAACATTGGATTTTCACTGGATTTCACATTTAGTGATTTTCTTATTTTGTTGTAACTAAAAATCTAAAACAAATGACCGCAGATACTTGAAATTTTCACTGAATGTTTATATAGGCATTTTCTATATTTGATACTATTTTCAAAATATTTAAATTTGTTTTGAGCTGTTTACTGACATTTTAATTTTTCAACTTTTTTAGTTTTTTTTTCTATAATAATCGATAAAAAGTTATTTGTTCGGTAGAAAAGCTTGAGAATTTAATACAAGGCTTCTAACACATTTTAATAATAGCAGTTTAAAAATAAAATAAATTTATGGTCACAATTTTTTTTTTTTTACAAGGATTCAAAGTTTGAATTTTGACAACATACGTAAAAATCACGAAAATTCATAAATTATTTTATGCTAGAAATTCATAAAAAATGTTCCTTTTATATCTAAGATTTGAAAATTTGTAATAATCTATAATATATCCTAGACAAGTAGACAGATAAACCGTCTTCGCTCAGAATCGTGTTTCGTATACAATGATATAATATCATTGGAATCAAATTTAATTCCATCCATTACAGTAACCCACTTGTAACCTACTGTACAGCATAGCGACATCCACGACTTACCCGCCTTTTTTTAGTTTAGATGTGTGTTTCAACTTTCAAAACAGTAGATAATAATAATTGATTTTGATTTTCTTGTTTTATGCTAGTCCTAAACCATTAGAGTAACATTAATAGTTTATTATGGATATTTTGAATAAATATTGCAGTAAATTCTTAAGATATTTTGATGAAGTCACCACATGTAATATTATTATAATAGAGCTAATTATCCGAAAAAAATCATTTCAGATATTTTAATAACGATTATTACTATATAGTTATTTCAGAAATTATATTTGTCATTAAGACGTTAGGCTCATATATAATTTAAAAAAAAACCATAAACTTCCTTGATTAATAACAATATGCAGGCAATAAAAGGTTTTAAACAAGATAAATATAGCCAAAATATCTATTTTAATAAAATAAATATCAGTTATGACGTGATTAATTTTATTATGATGGTAGCAAAAAGTTTTATCAACAAATTTAAATTAAAAGCATAAATTAAGGCACAAATTACTTGAAAGTCTATACCAACTAATGAATGATACTCGTAACTCATAAGTACACCTATCATTGAAATATTCTTTTTTTATGATTAATCAATATATATTATTTGGCATATTTAATTAAATATTAAATTTTTCTTTGGAAGTACCTATGAAATATTTATGGAAAAATGTCGGTAATATAATTACGTATAAATATAAGTCATTTTTATATTAGATTCTAATAAGTGTATATCTAAATCGTAAGATTAATGTTAGTGTTATTAAAGTAGGTGTAGGTTAAAAGCAGACATCATATTATACAATTGTATGATAATGAGATAATGATTAATTATATCTTATCAGAATTTAATATTTATACATATTGTATGAGTAATAAACTATTTTTATGGGTAGTGGGTACCTATCTACCTACATAATAGTATGTCATAATAAATATCATAGGTAAAATATAGAATAAAAAAATCTGTTTTTCGTGTAGCACCAATACATATCAACTGAATTTTTTTTCACATAGCGTGGTTATTATAGTGAGTACCGGTGTACCGGTACCTAGTATACATTATTACACTCGTATTATAGGTGTATTTTGAATATGAAATCGACCAAATTCAGTGCAAATTGAAAAACTCGATTGGAGCTTCTAACTGTAGTTGTATACTTCAAGCACATTTGACGGCAATTTAATTTTCTTTTCACAAACACACTTGCCAACAAACTTATTCGGTCTTTATTACGTACATTTACAGTTTGTTCTTATCTATGGTGTGGCATGAAAACCACCCCTTTTTCTCCCAATGGCATGGTGGTGAATACAGCGAGCATAAAACACATTGACACGGTAGGCGAATTCTCCCTTACGTCCGGGTCAGGTCGGATAAGACGAATAAATAAACAACAATTGCCCGGGTTCCCGTGCCAGATACCTTGTCTACTATTATTATATATACTCGAACAGTACCCCACATACTGCATAATAGTACCTTCATGCATACACCTACACATACCCACACATGAGTATATACATTCGAAAGAATATGTGATAGGCAAATATTTGAAGTACCACACACTCTTATTTTCTTATCCCACTATGCTCATACCCACTAAATTCGCGTACACACATATATATTATATACATATACATATATGTATATTATATATATGCTAAATTGTGCAAGTATATATGCCCTAGGATTATTCTTTCAGCACATGTATAATTCCAGATAATATGGACTTTACAGTAAAAAACCTATTCCTTTTCAATTTAATATTCAAATATTGCAACATTGGTTTGTATAAAAGATGATCTTAAGGTATTTCTTATTTAAACGACAAGGAATCAACCTATTTAGGTGGGTAATCTAGGTATCAGTTGTAGTGTAGGTATCCGTTCACTGCTTAATTTGGTTTAAATATTATTATTGTGAAAATATATGGCATATCACAATCAATATAGGTATACAAGTTATACGCTCGCGTATTTGCTTTTCGTTAAACGTATTACACTGAAGCATTCGTTCGTACTATTATTTTTGGGTTTATTTGCTTTTCATTTTTAATCATTGCTGATTGTCGTTCCTTAAACTAAACTGAATTAATTTAAATACACGTGTACAGTGTTATCAAGATATTTTTAAATTTGTATTTAGTTACTGTGCTGTGCAAATAATAATATGTGTAAATCCTTTAAAAAACTTATTTATGTCCACTTACACTATTATATTTTGTATGCAATATTTTACTAAAACTTACAGGTTTATACCTAAAGTTTGCATTTTTGCGTTCAGAATACAAAACATAATATTAGCTATCTTAAAACTAATCCTAATAAAATATATTTTGATATAAAAAAAAATGTATTTTATTTGCTATTGTTAATATTCGGCTAAAATGAAATTATTGTGAATTTATAAGATTTAAATTAGGTATAGTGTAAATTCCGTAAAATAATTTTACATAGAAAGAATTTTCATATATTTTTGTAACCGTCTGCTTTTCACTTACATGAATAAAATAAAAATATTTAAATAGATATAAATTAGGTTTTGAAAAACCGTTAAAAACTATCTTAATTAAAATTAAATATATATATATATTTCAAAATTCTGCTTCATTGTTTAGTTTACGTAGAAGACTACTTAGTCAGTAAAGCAACAAAATTATGGTTGTAATATTGCTTAAATAGTAAAAGAAAAGGTTTATGGAAAAACTTTTATAAATGAATTGTCACTTTAGCAAAAATAAAATGTCTCTCAGTTTAACGTCAAAAGATTTTGAAAAGTTTAATTTTGTAGAAAAACTTATCACCATATATTTTAGCTTACCTACCCAAAGTATGAAGTAAAATATATTATGTTTATCCATCTAAAACTATGGTAATTTTATGTTAGGAAAAATCAGAACATACGCCCTTTTAATCAAATTTTAATCTGTCTTGCACATTTTGGTTTTCAAAGACATTGGAAACAGTATAAATGAAATAAACAGTTGATTGAATAATTAATAAAATTATAATTATAATTTCCCTACCTACTATTTAAATCTAAGTTAGTAATTATCCCTAAATTGTATAAATAAAACATTTTGTCATACCTACATAATATACATATATCATGACATACTTCTATAGGTTTACAGTCATGAAATAACTTTTATAACAGTACTTCAACTGATTTATTATTGTTAATGAAGATAGTTACATTGTTACAATCACTAATCGTTAAACTCCAGTTAGATAGTAGTTTTTGGTTTTTGGCAAATGTATGTTACATGAAATAAAAAAAAATAAAAAAATATTGTTTTGATATTTATCCGTCCAAATGTCAAAATAATCGTATGCGTGGTTTGGTACATTGTTTTAATTTGAATTTTAATTGGACTTTAGAGATTATAAATCAAGTCACTTATAAATGTCAGTTTATATTACGTAGACATCTTATAGAAAATGTGCTTGCGTTGCTTTACGGTTACCTAATTAATTCTCGTGCTACATTTTGCATATATGTATATCGATCAATGTCCTTTCTTCATGACAAAATGTGAAAGTCGTTGAATTGAAAACAAATGATTTTAAGTATAAATTATTTATCGACTGTCTACACTCTATCTGGATTAAACCCAACTTCGTAACGTATATACGATATACTACGTTGGTACTATTGTATGTAGGGCAACGGCTCGTTCGGGACCAATGAATGGTAAATTAGCTGACCACTACCGATATACCCATCTAGTATATTTACTATTTGTTCCTCATAAATCCCAAATGACCTGACATCCGGCTAAACGCAATCTTTTCTTTGTTCTACCATGCTTGGTAATTCGGAATAGTTTTACACGAGCAAAATATTACACTATACCATTACTTGAACTTGAACTGGTTAACATAATATATCGTACTCCAGTGATTAGAAATTACAAAATAATATTAAGACAACAATAATTTGTGATAAATTGTGAAACAATTATATGATATAGTAAAAAATTTTTGGTTTTGATTTTAATTTTTCATATTAAAGATTAACAGGTATAATATTTAATAAATATTTTACTTTGTTTTTGGACAATAGGTATACCAAGCTCCCAATTTGTATACAACAATCGATCTATTTCTCGAATATTGACAGTAAAACTGCAATAGTTCCTAAACACCAGGTTTATTTTTGTTGAGTTGTACTTGTAGCATTATCTCTATTGTATCGCGTTCTGTTAATCTGATACTTTTTTTTTTGAAAGTGGTATACAATGTATAAAAGCAATTGTCGATGACGACACTAGAATTATAGCTGCTCATTGTTATTTTTTTCTAGTATACGAGATACATGCAATTTCATTATTAATTACTATTCGAACAAATCCTGTAAGAGGGACTATTGAAAAATCGATTTTTTCCCTTGTATATAAATTTATCTGGAAAAGGTCACGTGACAATACGAATAAAACTCTTCAAGAATTCAAGCTGCACTTAAGCCACATAACCCATCGTTGGGTGGCTCCACCAAAATAAGAGGATACAAGTTGTATTTTTAAAGAACTGCACAGTCAGATACATCAAAGAGACAAATATTGGAAATGGTGTGGGACCCATATTTTTTGTCATTGTGGAATTATCATAATTTGTTAATTTTAACGGTATATTTCACCGTCGTCGCAGTATGCGTTTACCCGGAAATGGGTGCAGTCTCCGAACCCCACCGAAGAGCTGAGCTCGAGAGAAATATCCAGGTCGACAAATCCGGTCGGAACAAAACATCATTCGTCGGTTCCAACACAGAATGTTAATGATACAACACAATACAACTGCGATGCCCAAATGTAAGATGCTGGTGGTGGTGGCGATGACGGCGTTAACTGTTGCTAGCCGTTGTTATGCGTGCTTATATAATGTGCACGTATAATATGTGTTGTATGATTCGGATGAAAAGGCGAAACAGCAGGACCTAAGGTTTATATGGATGACAACGATGACGACGTTTCCCGCTCGACGGCTGTGCTTTGCGGTGTGCTGCTTCCGATAACTTTCCACCGCCATTAGATTACCCTCACGGTAATTGTATACGTATATTATATAAATATCAAATATTATATTATATTATTATTATACGGTTTTCGCCGTCGACTTGGGAAATCCGGCGTGACAAAGTACTACGACAACAGAGAATTCACCACTAAGGCGACGGTGCGCACTATTAAAACATTGTCTCAGAATGCCGAAATGGGTATAGGGGGGAGGTGTTGTGGGAGGTGGTACACATGGTATACATTTTACACACTGCAGATTCAGGATGAAATTTCAAAGTGGGTGGCATGGCATTATTGTATTGTATATTATTTATAAAATAAATGGGAAATGGAAGTGAAAAACAACCTCTCCCTTACTAGGTAGGTAAGTGTAGCAGTTAACCCAACACCAAAATAATGAAGGCCGAGCGCACCTGCATGCCGTAAACCTGGATAGATATCCCCGGGGAGATCCGTAGAGGTATAATACGTATGTGATTAAGTATTTTTATATATTATATCATACTTAATAAATAACTGATTTGAATGTTTCCCTCGTTTCCCAATATGAAACTAGCTGAAAGGGATTTTCGTTTTGTTGTTTTTATATTAATTCGGGCACATAAACTTTTATATGATTTTTCTGTAACGTTAAATTCTAGGGCCCAGAACTTCTATTGCTTAAAAATTTTATTGTTTAAAGAACGTTAAATTTTTCACATCCAAACACTACTGGTTGGACTTGTTCGTTTTATTAGTTGTATTTGATTCATTGACCTAACCACGAAATTAATAATATTTCCGATGTCGTTGACAAACGGCATCTCTCATGAATAATTTAAAATTGAATTTTGTTTAACTCCATACTGAGAACATTAATAATATTATATTAACAATCATATAATACATTATTAATGTTGATCATACATTGCCACTTAAAATATACAATTAAATACCATTATAGATTTAGTATTGCCATTGCCATTACCTCTTAAGAGGAGTTCATCATGAGGATAATATAATACAATCAATTTTATGCAAATTCCAAAACTAAATTAATCCAACCATACCTTGAATCTCAAAATCCTCTTCATTCAACTATGACTTAGTACTTCCACTATCGCTATATTTACGACTTTATATCACCAATAATATTACTGACTGTGCTATACAGAAATCTGAGTGCTAATCCTATATTCCTATAACTATATAGTTAGTGTTGTATTGAGTCTAACGTATAAAGCTGATGTATTATGATTTTAATTGCCTAGGTACTTAACTATTAAACATACATATAATATAAATTTGTTGATAGGATTTTTTTTTTTTAATGGGAAAGAAACTAAAATATGTTTATATATCAAAATTAATCATTAAATCGTTTGAACATGTAATAATTTCATACGTAACACATTTTATTTTTTACAACACCAGTTTAGTTAATTATGTCATATTTAGTGATATAAATTACTTATTTAACTTGAATTATTTTTCTACTCCATCCGTCATTATTGACTATAAATTTAAGATAATCTTTACTTGAATATTAAATTGTTGTTCTAACTGTTTGTAATATTTAATTTGTTATTATCTGAACATTTTTTTTAATTTTAATTAAATTACTTTTATAATTCCGATCTTAAAAATCAGTTAAGTAAGTGGATGTCGCTCTGCAGTACAGTAGGTTACAAGTGGGTTATTGTAATGGATGGTATTAAAGTTTAATTCAATGATGTAATATTATTGTATACGAAAAACGATTCTGAGTGGAGATGGTTTATCTGTCTAGGATATATTATACTATATTAATTTTATTATATTGCTATAATTAAAAAAAAAAAGTAGTTCAGCATTTTAGTGGTGGGTATTTGTCCATCGTCCCTTTGGTTCTCGGACAGGATAGTGTAATTTTACTGTATTCGATTTGAATGCAATGTTTGCATTCGATAAAAAATGATTCTGAGTGGATGAGAGAGAATCGATCTTTTTTATTTAATTTTATTCGTTTCTATGGTGATATACAAAGCGTTGTAAGAACAGCTTAAGAAAAATTTTTATAAATAGGTAATCTAATAATTATAATAATAATAAATTTATAATTAGTAAATATCATAAAAATGAAATATAAAACTATAAAATAAAAGAAAAAGCTCAAAAGTTGCTTCAATATTTTGAAAATTTTACCATGTCTAGGTAAGTTTAATATAAGTAAATAACTCAAATTTCAAGTTTTTAGGAATGTTTTTAACCAAATTACAACAAAACACTTCCAAAATTAAAATATCTATAAATAGCTAAAAAATGGCTAAAATTTTCCGAACTTTAAATCGTAAGGAACAAAATCCAAAATACAAAACAAAAAAAAATGTCTTTTCATTTTTCATTTGAAGCAATATTTCTTGTAGAAAACGTCGTCCGTAATTATTTAATACTATAAAATCGTGAAATCCTACGTTTTTCTCATTTAACTGCTTTTAATTCAAGTACCGTTTCGAAAATCGAAAAATGACCTGTCTAAAGTACCAGATCGAAATCATAACCTTTCAGAAAATATGCTACACTTAATACTTTTGGGCAAGTTTAGAGGGATAAATTGTATAAATCATAGAAGCGAAATGCAAGAGTAATTTTTTTTTTGAAATACTTACTAGACATTATTCAATGTTAGTTTTACTGAGAACCTTGAGCCTAGAACCTAGATAGACTCATTGTAAATATCGTGTTTGGGGAAAATAATACATATAATAATAAAAAGTTCACGCCAAACAAAATGCTGAGCGTTATACTTCAAGTTACCCTCACCTAGAAACGTCATTAAAAAAGTTTAAACATACATTTATTATATCCCATTCCTTTTTTTCTTATGCCATGATGTTTTTATTTTTGTTTGCATGGGAAAACTTTTTCTTTTGTTTGATTTTTTGTGAAAAAAGTAATAATTATTGTAATTATAATGAAACTAATAATTTCTAAAAGGAAAAACATATTTTTTCCTTCGTAGAAATATTTAATTATACATATTTAATACATTCACGTCAATATAGTCAAATCGGAAAAATATTTCAAGGCATAATTATAATATTTTTCGAAAATTGAAAAATGACCTGTCTTTAGTACCTCATTCAAGAACATTACCTTTCAGAAAAGTTGTTACACTTGATATTTTTGAGCAAGTTTAGAGGGAGAAAAAGTGTTTACAGAATAAAAAAGAAAAAGAAAAAGAAATAATAACATCATTGTAAAACCAATACATTCTTCGCTCCGCTCAAAAGTTAAGCCAGAAATTAACATTGAATATTTATTATAAATGCGTTGACTTAATATAAATTAAAAGAATACTTAAATTTAAAATAACCGTTTTAAGTTTTAAGTCTATAGATAAGTAATAATAAGTAAAAGACACATTTTTTAAGGTTCTAATTTTTGTCACTTTACTTAATAATTTTATAGTTATACTTTAACAAATTTATAATAAACTAAACTACTTGTTATATATTAAATATTTATTTTTTGTTAGAATATTCATAAAAATTATGTTTTAGATTAAGAAACTATAAATTGTCTTATAAAAAAAAATTAAAATTATAATTTATAAAAAATAAATATTTTAAATCCTTTAGAATGTATAAAAATAATTTTAAGATTTATTCAATTTTACTTTTAAAATAATATGATGTAAACTCTTAGTAAATATTTTAGATTTTGTTTATAAATAGTAGTGGTGGGCATATCCGGATTTCAAAAATCCAAATTATTCGGATATGTCAAATCCGGATTTAGTAAATTCGGATTTCACGGATTATTCAAGTAAAATTATTATAGTAAAATTACTCAATGTTAACACGTTTGATGCAACAGAAATACTATTCCTACAAATATGTCTCCACTCTCCACTTGATATTTTTCGATAATTTTTATTTGATAATTGTAAAATAACATGTCCGAGTAAACAATTATAGATAAATTTAACTTTTCTTCAAAAAACCTTTTTCAATAACCATCCGAAGGTCATGCAGTAAAGATTAATTAATTAATTAATTAATTGGGTATACACTATACTTGTCTATTTGAAATGTATACATTTCGAACGATTATGATACAAACTTTGATATAATATAACATTTTTTTAAATTTTCATTATAATAAAATAATTTATTTTACCATACATTAAAAATATTTGTAAGTCTGAAGTCACATAAAAAGCCAATCCATAAATCCGGATAAGAATTTGATTCAAATCCGGATCGGATAATTCAGATATTCGGATTTCATGCCCATCCCTAATAAATAGTACCAAACAATAAAATAGTATTTTAATGCAAAAAAAAAAAATTAGTTCATAAAAATTAAATTAAATCTTATCCAGATTAAAAAATCCGCTTAGGACAAATATTTAAATTTAAAATAGAAAAATATTTAAAAATGCATAAAAAATGTACTTATTTAAAATATTTATAAAAATAAAAACACAGTATTAAAACAAATCTTTCAAGCAATACATATGTAAAAAAAGCTATTAAATATTATAAATTTAAATTTTAGCAACTTTAAATGTATAGTAAAATTTATTCATCGCACATAAAATATTATAATACTCTAAAATTATGCTTTTAATAATCATATTTTACAATGATGTGTTCCAAAACATATTTAATACAATTATAAGATATTGTACTTCATAATTAGTAAAGAACTTTTTATTATTTTTATATAATAATATCCTTACTTTTCATTATATCGCACTATTTAAAATAAAATATTAAGATATGTGAATATAATATGGTCGTATATAAAAATCACACGGTAAACTCAATTTAATCCAGAACTTATTTAGAATAATATAAAACGATGTTTGTTTTTTAATATTTTATAATTTATTCATAATCGAATGATTTCATCAATATTAATATTGTCAGGTTCCAAGTAAATCCGTTATCATCATTAGTGATGTTTATATTGTAATCATACTGTCCACTAATCGTTGGTGTCGTGTCGTAGGATATAAATCAAAGACAAATAAAGAAAAATATCATAATAATAACGTCTCAAAAAATAAATAAACTATTTTATTACGCAGTCAATGATATTATTATTTTTAAGATAATACCATTGATGGACGTGGGTCAAAAACTATATCGCTTTGCTAAATTATCTTTGCGATCATTTAAACTTTCTTATGCGAGATCGTTCTCGCCGCTGTATACGTTTACGAGTCATCCGCGCTTTATCCTGTTCGACTGTAATTCTAGATTGAACAATTCGATTTCCGAATTCACCGCCACGAAACTTTTTAAATCCTATTTTTGCACACCAACAAACCCAGATAACGAGATTTTGGATAATATCCTTTCATTCTTTCTTCTCCCATCCATGCCACACGTTTTCTTAGCTACTATAATGCTACTTTACAGATATAATATAATATGTGTCCTCCACTCCGGTTTTGTGGAGTGAGATTTTCATCGCTACTGATTGTGTTTAATCTATAATCGTAAATACATACAATAAAATAAATAAATAAATCCTAAAACTTTCGTATTTTATATCATTATGATATAATCATGCATTACCGGTTAACGATGATACATAAAATGATAATAACATAAAGTATCCGACTGAATGACTGACATCGTCGAAGATTTATTGTCATTCTATTTATTTAACTACCACACATAATTTGGTGTAGTTATTACAGCACATATTTTTGATTTTTAAGTATAAATACATATCAAAATTCATAATCAAAATATAAGAAGAAATAATATTATTATGATTGGTTGTACGTGCCTAAAATGTTATCTTCAAGACAAAGAAAAACGGTTTAAATAAAATACGTCGATGTTTTAATATGCATTTGTTTCGTTTTACTTTGTAAAATTTTTCATTCTATAAAAATAAAAGTCAATAACTTATAACAGTAAATAAATATTTTTAAACGATTTTTGTGAAACTATAGATTCAATATTTTTGATCGAAGAATATGAATTAGGTTCAATTACTTATTAGAAACCAACCTTAAAGTTGATAATCTAAGTAGGTATTTTATCTTTTATAAAAAGTGTCTTCATACTCAACATAAATAAACACACAAAAATCAATCCACTCAAAATTTAAACGTGATGTTATAAAACATAATTTAAATTATAGGCTTATAAGATGTAAGTATATAATATAACGTTTATTAACTACCTACTGCATCATCTATTAGATATAAAATGTTATGTTACAGAGTTTCTATTTGTTTATTATAACATTGTAATCTTACTAAAATGAAATATTAAATAAGATAAATTCTATGACTTGGTGTCATATTAGTTCGTGGTGATGATCTTTGAGTATTCCATTTAACCCCACAAACACATATTTTGTGGAGTATTCCAATTGATTATCATCTTAGGTAACAATAATTTATTACATACTTATGTCTTATATATTATATTTATATATTTATATATATATAAGGTCAGTTTAATAGTTGTTGTTACATTTTGTAAACAGTAATCTTAAATTCGAATGAGGTCTTCACAGTGGCATCTTAAATGTTATAATTGGTGGTTGTTAACTGCTTTTCCGTAATTTAATTTTCAGATATCCAAGTCAAAGTGTTTGTAATCTATTTATTATGATAATAGTTATAAATAATTATGGTGAGATAGAAGAATTGAAGTAACGTAATAAATTGTTACAAATATAAAAAGTAGTTCTACTATTATATAAGTACTATCTGAAAGTCTTATCCTGGTATACCTTATAATAAAATAAGTATACATTAAAGTAATAATATAACGTGCTAACTTTTTTTGTTTTGAAAAAATAATTCGATCAACCAGTTAGGTGGGTCTTTATACGTAATCTCGTAGTCGTTTGAAGGTAGGTACCTACATAATTTTAAGAAAAAGGTTTTTTTTTTTATAATTGTAATATATCTGAACGCCCGTTATGATATAATACGAGTGCCGATATAATATGATTATATTATTATTTTTATTTTCATGTGTTGCTTCAACTATAATAATTGTATTTTAATCGTAGGTATAAAACCTTTTTTCACAGAAATCACGGTAACACCTAAATATTATATTACTATGTATGTACTGAGTTCGGATATCTAAAAAATCGATACCTATAGATAAATTTGTAGGTAATGATATACTATTATACAATGACCTAGGTATAGTGACATAACAGCTGCTGTTGTCGGTCATAGAGGGTAAGTAATAGTTATAGTATACAACTATGCAGTGGTTGAAAAATCGTAATATCAAAGTCTCACCCGTGGTTATAGGTTTGTAGTGTTCTGACACTGGCAGAATTGATTAATACGGAAAATAAGATTTCGTTCGACGGGATGGTCACGATGATTAAGCCCGCGGCTTCTCGGTCAAAGAGGAATGTGAGGGATCAACGATAGTCGATAGCGATGACTGAAACGAACGGCCCCGGGGGTAGTGCTGTGGGGACTTACTGGCATAGGGTGTGGATACGTACTATGCCAGCATTGTTAACTGTGTCTAGAATAATAATAATATGTACAGTGGCGGTGCAGTTGAGGTCAGGTCAGAACGCCTTCATGATATCTTCTGATGAGCCTATAGTGTTCACTGTGACGGTGGTGGTGGCTCTCAGCGAGAACCACGTGTTACTGTTCACACACAACTATGATATACACTGTATAATATATTGCATATATATATGAATATTGTATGCTGCTTAACTGTAAACGTATATACGCGTGATGGTGGCGGCCTTGCCTATATCCTTTTGTTGTGCTCGAGTCCTTTTCCAGCTCCCCACACTCCTACCCCTCAAAAACCGCCTGACACCACCGACCCTTTCACCATATCCAGCAATGCCCTAAGCCACCGCTTTCCCGTTTCCTGTTCATGCGCTGTTCTTCGGTGGCGTACGACCCGCAGGTGTATTGTTTCGGATAAGCCGCCGCAGACTTTATGGAAAACCGTTTCTCTTGTATATTGGTGCGATATAATGTACGTTTACATGTTTTATTATGGGTACACACGTAGGCGCATCAGTTGTGTACATTAATATATAATAATAATAATAATATGATATAATAGAGTATTTTTTCGTTATTAAATTATTATTATAATATATTATGCAGTATGATTACAGAGTGATTAGTAATATATGAGAATGTATTTCAAACGAACGATATAATTATGTAATAATATTATGATAAAGCATATAGCCATTCCAGGTGATCTGTAGTCCTCTGTGCGTATTGTGGCAATGTATTAATGTTTGATATAGTAGTTTGTTACTTAAATAACCACTGCAAATATGTTTTATAATAGCACCAAACCTATTATCATCGATATTTCAGTTATTGTAATTTCGGTAAACGATATAATGATATAATATTATACCTATGTACTGATATCAAGGTAACTATTAAATGTGGATACGTGGTGCCTATATATTATGGTTGATAATAACAATATGTTTATTAGCCACACGATTTTTATGTTTTCGAAAAGGTAGTAATATAATATTGGCCACGGTACAAAAATTGAAATCCGAAAGTACTTCTTTTTTATTAAATATTCAAATTTAAAATAAAAATTAATTAAATATATGCATTTCATATAATATTGTTGTTTCATGTTTAAATTTAAAATAGCCAATTTAATAGATTATAAGTACTGCACAGTGAATTTATAATAATTACTAATATTGTTTTAAAATTTAAAACTTTTGAGATTACAAAGTTACTGTAATAGAATAACACTATGCAGTATATTATATATGTATATATAATACTATATAAGGTATAAAACATTAATTCGTTTATCAAATTTTATTCTTTTTTTTGATAAAGCTCTAAATCTCGCCAATGAATTTTTCGAGTAATTGCAGTTTATTGATTATTATCAATTGATTTTTGGAGCGACTCAGCTGTAATGCATCAAAGCCACACTGTGTGCGTCGGCCTTTTTACGTCACTTGATGATATTATTATCATCAATGAGTATATGTGTACTGCGTTGTGGGTTGAAGACAAATGTTAACCAGTGATTAGTACACGTGCACTTACTCATTTAGACATTTATAGTTACTTATATGGAAAAAATCTCATTATTGCCGCCGAAAAACGCCTTTAGACCGTAATACGTTTTCGTTTTCTTCTTTCAGTCGTTTTTATATAGTAGTCTCAAACCAATTTCGTAATGAAAAACAACTACGCTGCATGTGTATTTAAACTTGGATATTGCTCGTGGTACGTAAAACTCCGCCGTGACACAATATAATCTGCTATAAGTATCTTCAAAATATTATTACAATAACAAGACGGTAATTTTTAATGTATTACATTCGATTGTAATGTTGCGTTGACTAATATAATTTGACAATTAATTTTCTGCTTTCTAGGATTTATCTGAATTACGTAGTATAGTAATATAGTTTATCACAAAACAAAAAACATTGAATGTCAGCAGTTCAACAGTGTTTATGTTGTTTTTATTTTTAATAAAATCAATAAAATGCAAAAGAATACATGCATCATATTTTTATGACATATGCCTTATGTCATTAAAAATAGAGAAAAAAATGTGTCCCTTATACAAAATATAATTAATATAACAATATGTTTCATATAAATTTTTAAATTTTGTGATATTTTGGTTAAATTTTATTTTAACTATTTATTATATCTGAAACGAAAATATTACAGGTATAACGTATATCACAACATAGTTTTAAAACTATGTTAACTTAAGAGATTTTTCTTTCAGTTCGATTCAGGGAAGGGATTATTTCTAATAATTTCAAACGATAACTGAAATAGAATTAATTGTTCATGGGAATATAAAAAATGAAAAAAATAATGTTTTTATAAAAAATGGTTCATAATTTGAGTTAAAATAACTATATATTTTAAAATATTATTAATGTATCACTATATCATATTATAATATAAAAATGTAACGGTATCTGCAATAAAAATAATATTAGTCAGTAAATGATGTAAATGTGATTTGTACATTTTTGCAATGTCATAATACATAAATAATATTATTCATCTCTAAATTGACGTTTACATCGATAGAAACGTAATTTAGTCCACGCATAAATGCATCATGATGAATGCTATTTACCAAATATTATCAACAAGTATTAACCTAATATTTTTAAATTTATGTCAAAGTATTCCATATATTCTTTAATACTGCTTTTATAATGAATAGCATGGATTTATATTTTGATATTAGTTAGTCGTTAGAAACATTCGATTTATTTGTGAACACGTATACGATAATATTGCATAATAATAGCCAATAGGTGTCTACAAAAATAACTTGAAAATTACCAAATATTGAACAAAAGGATATTTTTAGAAATACTCCTACCATTAACAAGATTTTTTTTAAATGGATACAGCTATAATTATTGTGAATATTTCAATGACATAGGTAATAATATCTTTAAAAAAATGTGTTTTTAGATAATTAAATACTTATAATCATAGGTGTAATAGTGTAATCCACATAAATACTGCGTGGGGTCCAAATTTTTATGTTTTATATAATAACAAAGTTTTTTTTTTATAAATTTATACTAGTCTAATGATAATGTTCTGTGAAAATTAGTACAATGCGCATTCTCAATTCTATTCAATTTTTAGTTGAATAAAAATAAAATTACAATTTAATTTGATTGACACTAGTAAGTTAAGAATCTAATTTATATCTTATAATAACAATTTATAATAACAACTTATTTATTATAACAATAATTATATACAACCGAAAATAAAGATAATAATATAGTGGCGAAAGAAAATTATATGGACATAAAAATGAGAGACGAAAAGGGACAACATTTATCTGGGCACAATTATTATTGTAATAACATTGAATGTTATGTTAATTTTCATCAATATTAATATTGTAATCAAAATAATACCGTTAACTGTAATATTGTGCTAACAGTGTACAGAACTCAATTAAGTTTAATATTTTGTACTTAATATTATATTATAGATACTATATGAATAGCTTATTATATATTAAAAAAAAATAATTTGTGCATCATATCTGAGAGTGTATACAATATATAAGACACAACTTACTGTATATAAGGATATAATATATAATTTGGTACGGCGCGGCTCGGCAAATAATCGTCAAGTCGAAAATCTAAGTAATTTTCTAAGTCTACTAATGTGTGTTCAACTGATATGCTAAATATGTTATATCATGTAATTAAGATTAGTTATATATGCATATATAACGATCTACGTACATATTATAATATATATATATATATATATATATATATATATATATATATATATATATATATATATATATATATATACACACACAATACGCACGAAGGTATACAGAGCTATTCATACAAATTCGAGTGACAAGCAATACGTTGCAATTACGTTGTTCTCCGAGTGGAATTTGTGTACATAGTACATAATATAGTTTTGGAACAAAAGCTTGGAGCTGCGCTGTGTTTCTGCGCGTATAATGAATGCTACAGTAGGCGACACCGTGGTATTTGTAAGACTCATTTAATTTGTTTACACCGAATAAGGGCTTTGACTCGTTTCGTTCTCGTTAAGACAGCAAATTGGATTTTACTTTTGAAATAGTATATCTTAAAAATCATAATCACCCACCGTCTTTCCATTCCGTTTTTGCACGACGGCCGTAAAAATGCGAGTCCCAATCCCAATTATTCTTGCTAGAGGTAATCCCGCGGTCGCGGTCGGTCGTAACTCGCGGTCGTCTGTTTGTCGGATGACAATAACTGTACGTAAGTATATTCTTTCGGGGGTGGTATTTTGTTTTTATATTTAAGTCGGACTTTATTGCTGAGACTGTGATCGCCATAATATCTAACCGAATGCTTCCTTGCCTATTCGGGTTTAATTCATTAACGTTGCGGTATTCGCGATGATGTCGATTCCGACTACTCGCGGGTTTTTATAGGCGTCAAACGCGATAAAGTCAAAGCGCGTTTTTATAATTATTATTCAGTTTCATTATGCGCACTCGGTTTTAAAATATAATATTATAAAATATACAATATGGGTACCCAGTGAATAATACTGCGTACGACTCCCGAGGGAAACCAACGCAAGGCAACCCGTTCAAGATGAATCTTGCACATCGTATTTATATAGGGGACGTATTACATGACAGTCAAGTCCCACGGGCCCAAATTTACATCTAATTTGGCCCAAAAAATAATACCTACCTAATTGAGTACAAAAAATAACCTGATTGAGTCCAAAAAATAACTCACTTGCGTTTGCCCGATGGATGATAGTAATAACAATACGGTTATTCTCTCGGGGGTGATATTTTGTTTTTATATTATAGTCACTTTATTACCGCATTTGCAATTGCTATCGTTAACTATCTGCTGTTGCGATTATTTGCATTTAATTTACTAACCTCGCGGTCGTCGATTGACCTGAGTTTTATAGGTGTCCAATGTACGACTTGCGACATATAATTATACACGTCATATTGCCATCACCATTGCTTACGGTTTTAAAATACAATATTGTAATATGATACATAATTCGAGTATAACAAATATATAATACAGGGTATGACTCCCAAAGGGAATCCATTGCAAGGCCTCTACCCACTTTAAAATAAATCTTGAAGATCCTATTTTTATAGAATGTAATATAACAGTTGATGTATTATAATAGTTGAGTTCATACTTCTATAGACCCCCCCCCCAAAAAAAAAAAAAAAATTAAATTAAATAAAAATAAATTTTTTTCTCCTTTTACGGATATGGATTGTCAGCTCACAAGATTCTAAACTATTATAAATACTTCTAAAAAATTCTAAGAAATTTATATAATTATTTTAATTTTATTAAAAGGTAATTAATAGTTATTGGTAACTTATATTAAATACATAATATATGTGTTTATTGTAATTCAATTGTTCTCATTTATTATGATTGTATTATTATGAAATATCATTACAAGTACTAAAGATAAACACTTTACCACTAATTTATATTTGTAAGAAAATAATCTAAACACGTACTATGCTATAATTATATCGTTAATAGTAAATCTCATTGATAATAATCTTGTAGTTTGAAAATCCAATATTAAATAGTTGTTTCATCGGACACAATAAGGCGTGTATTATTAGACGGAATTCATTTATTAAATATAATCACAAAAAAAGCCTTTCGTAAGCTACATATAAAAATGACTAAAGTAAAAAAAAACATATTAATCTCTAAGCACTATAATATCATAAAAAAATGTTATGTATATTAAATTTAAGAAAACTTATTTTGTTAGTAGGTACTATAAATATATAGATTTCCACACCAAATAAATAAATTATTGAAACGAAATAAGTTTACTTAAATTCAATATACTTAGTATTTATTCATTATATCACATATTTATAGTCTTAATAATATAATATTTTATTTTACTTGGCCATTTTTAATGTCATGTTATTTATAGTCATGTTTAATGTTTATAGATAGATATAAAATATAATAATAGTTTGAAAGCAACTGCCAATGGTTGGATTATGGCTAAATAAACATGAACACAATAAGTACCTACATCATAACAAATAATTAATTTAATTTAAACTGTTTTAACAGAACATTGATAATCAACGGTACTTACTTCAAAAGTATAACAGAAATATAAAAGACACTGAAAAAAAAGAAGAATAAAGTCACTCGCAAAAACTGTAGGTGGATCACCGTGCTTTAAAAATTGTTCTCATCCAGCGTAATATTTGAATTATTATGTATTTAATTGTACCTGCAAAGTACTTAAATCAAAACGCAAAATAACTTTACAAGGCGAGCAGTTAAAAAAAAAAAAAAACATATATATTTGAATAGATTTTGAATAATATATGTGATATACGTCTGCAGTAGTAATATTAAATGAGTAGATTTAGGTAATGCGATAACACGGTTTACAGATATGGTGAAACAATGGCGTTTACTTAAAATAAATTAAACACTAAAATAAAGTTGGCCGTGAATATAAAATAAGTTTATGTACGTGTATATATGTATATTTCTCTTTTTTTGACGGTGTTTAAAGATAACCATTATTCTTTTAAAACTCAAGATTATTATGCTAAAAACCCGGCACACAGATATTTTAAAATTCATAAAAGAAAAAAAAAACTGTAAACTGATTATTTGATGAACTTTTTTTACTTTCATATATAATACAGCAGCAGAGTGTTTTTGAAAAGTCTTGGGGGTAATCTTGTTATCGTTTGACAATCGTCGCAGAATTTCTTTTTTTCGAGATCAAATCCAAACCAAACAATACGTGTAAAAAATACAAAAAATATAAAAAACTCAAGTCTGTCCATATTCTTTTTTTGATTTATTCCAGGTATTGTGGTCCATCATCGAGCTTCTGCTACATATCTCTGTGCCTCCTTTAAGTGCTAGGACAGTATTGTTCTCCATCTCCTATTCCCATGAGTTTGAGGTATTTTCTGATTAGATAAATTCAACAATGTTTTAGTCTTTTGTTTTCTTTGTTTGTGTCCGGTTACCTTATTCTGAACTCTCATTATGTATGACACTCCTTTATTTATAGATGACGTATTTGGCCTAGCTTATCCTTCTACTTTTAACGATCCCCACTATAAATTGCTCATTGAAAATTTTGCTTAGCCCAGTTTATTTCGTCCTTTGATCATACTATGTATTCTGCATCGATATTCTACAGGTGATTAAATTAATGTTTGTGTCATGTGTAACATAATAACGAGAGTAAAATTAGGACTAATAATATTAAGTTACTTAAGACTTACTTAGTATTATATTTGACATAAAATGTATTGATGGTTGTAAAATAGTGATTATTTTAAATATGGTTATGTGATGTAAATAGAAATTTAGATGGCCAATTTTTCGTTCATTTTTATGTAATTATTGCCATACTAGTTTATTGGCGTATTATTTATACTTACCTACGTTTCAGATTCTTGGAATCACGTGTAGTATGATCGCTTGGCGACATTTCTCTCGGGGCGCGTTCCACAGTGATAAATCGAGCGCGTGACTCCAACTTTCTCATCGGGTTTTACGGGCGCGGGCTATATCCGATAACCACCACGGTGGACTCGCGTATAGTTAACTGCTGCAGTGTAGGCAGGGGATGGGGTGAGTTTCACGTGATAAGACAAACACTGCAGCACGTCTAGGCGAGGTGATGGGAAAAGAAAAAAACCGACTTAACAGCGGGACTTTTTATTATTGAGGCGATAAAATTATCGTCGAAGAGTCGTGGGCGTCCGTCGTAGACCGTAGTCCTTATCTAAATCAAAGGTATATGATGTGTACGTGGAAAGGGTGAAGGGATGAATGATGAAAATTTGCATTGTATCACCATTACCCCCACGCACCATAGCGAGTATATGATATAAAATATATAAGCGACGTATATTATTATTATTATATTATATGTATATATTTTGCGTGAATGTGCGCGCGGCATTTTCTCACTATAGGTCTTAGCGGAGAAAGTGTTCATGGGTGGAGGCAAGGAATCAGCACAATACACCACCGACACAGATACAGGTCATGGGAGGATAGGAGAGAGGGGGTTACAGAGATAGATAGATAGAGAGAGAGAGATATACAGTTCTCTGCAGAGGGATGATCGGCGGGTTCGAAGGTGGGAAGACGTTTTTCGTTCAAAAGCCCTTCGGAATAGCGTCTGTTTGTGACAATCGGAGCGCGGCGACAACTGAAATATTGGCATCTATTACACTTTGACTCGTTGCCGGTGATCTTTTCCACAGTGTAGAGCTACTGCTGCAGAGTTGGCTGCGCATTCACGGGTATACTCACCGCCAGTGCGTAGCACGCGTGGCTGATATCGTACACGATATATTATTATTATTATTATTATAACGATGGTAATAATATTATATGTGGAAGACGAAACCATCGGAAATAATGGTGTGCGATTATCATTATTATTATTATTTCTCGGAAGATAAATATGAGGTCGAATGATTTTTCATCGTAGACCCGCGCGTATAGCCTGAAGGCGACGCGCGACGGTTGTATAATACAACAGAGCTGACGATAGTGACCGCGATGAGTCGATACAGAGTGAACGGTGTAAGTTGTTAAGACTTATCTTGATAAATAATAATTTATCTAGACATAACTATCTAGATGAAAATTATATTATTAGCTATGGTTTTATACATAAGTACATACAAATAGACACGTTATACACATATATGTGTTTGTTTAATTTAATATATGAAAACATCAGTCATATAAATATTATATTATTTACATATTTTAATTAAAATATAAATACTAAGCATTATTATTTATTTGTTATACATATAATTTGTGAAAAACATTCAAAATTACAACTGAAAATGTTGATAGTTTGTTTATGAATTTAAAATTTAAAGCATTCAAAAAAATATAAAATATTATCCCAATACATTTACTAATTATAGATTTATTTACGATATCTGTCAGCTATTGCTTTTTGATTATAATTTTTTATTTATATTATTTTACCGTATTGATTTTTAAAAAAATATTCAGATTTATTTTAAGCCGTTGCCTATTTACACCACAAACCATTCTATGGTAAATCTATATAATATATGATATAAATATAATATAATAAATGCAACATCTTTGGCAAAAATGAATAATTAAGCCTACCGTATTATACCAATCGTAAAATAAATTACTATAGTAATAGCAATATAAATATGAAACATAATAAAATATAATTATTTATAATATATAGACGTGCTCAATTCAGAATTGTTTTTCTCATGTAAGGGTTGTCATTCAATTAAAATGTAATACATTCACTATTATAAGTCTAGTACAGCTGTACAGTTTAGTATAACTTTACAGCAGACTTTTATGATATACTCGCCCACTTTTTGTTTTTATTTTCTATCCTCATCTATATAAATGCATATTAACATGCTTTCATCTTTGGCCCTATAAAAACTCCCAATTACATTCTTTCATCTTTTCTAGATAATTCCCCAACAATATTCTTTCATCTTTGTCTGCATATAATTTTAACAATCATCTATACCTATAATATCATATAATACTATATGATCTATATAGCTATTTATAAATACATAAGTATAAACAGGTGCGTATCTCGAAACACGCCTATTTTTGTTGCCCCGGTATAAGTGGTAAAGCGTAAACAGGATCACGTTAGTCTTGCGTTTTTCACTCTGATATTTCATCGTCACAAATATCACCATGGAATAATTGCAAAATGTTCGTTGCAAATAGACGGTGATTATTTTTTTTATTTTTTTATTGGTCTTGAAATTTATACAATTTCTGCTTCGACTACTAGGCCATTAGCATATCACTATTATAAAAATAAATAAATTATACATATTATAATGAGGAACAGAGCAAAGAAATAAGAGAAAAAACAAAAAAAAATAAAAAAAAAAGTACAAGAGGAATAATTAGAATTAATTTTTTTGGTATTTTATACATTGAAAGGTTGGCTAAAGTAGTTTGAGTAACTTGGTTGTTTTGAAGAGTTCAATGGTGTTAGTTTCATTGTCAGGATTCGGGCCTAGGCTTGTTCCAATTTGATGGCTTATATTGAGATCCTCTCTTTGTTTGATGTACGTTCTGCATTCTTCAAAAATGTGTTTGATTGTGATTATTGTGCCAGACGATGATTATTATAATACTTACACCACGGTATTATGATTTTATCATAGCCATCCCTGGAAGATGTCTTATTTACGTGCGTGATCACACATAATCGTAATATTAATATATTGTATTTATACCGACCATGATTGTATACTATTTGTGGTTTAGAATGAACTGCGTTCCGATGATGCGTATGTTGTACGCGACGCGTAATTTCCTCTAGTGCATATGAACGTACATCCGTTCGTTGTATTTCGATCAAAATGGTTTACGGTTAATATAAAGATAATAAATATAATATAATATATAAATATAAATTCGTCCTAAAATCAAATCGACTGATGAATGTGTGATATGATTGTAATTTACGTATTTCGTATTTGCAATTATTGTGAACACGCCTCGTTCCTTTTATTAATATACCTAATAAAGACAATGTATTATTTATAAATATATATGTATAACTATAACTGCAGAGTTAATAGAAATCACCAGAAGATAATGTAGTTTGGAAATTCACCTATTTTGGTTATTTTTAATAAGTAATAACTAATAAGGAATTTTTTTTTTCTTACACTTGACCAATCGCAAGCATAAAAAAACGAATAAGTGGTCGTGATTTTAATAATATTAATATTACGTAAGCCACCCTAAAATAACAGTTTTGATGTGCTATTATGTGTGTTTAAACCCTTATTAAGTCGTCAAAATTGGTTGAGTATTTTTTAATTCAAATAATCCTATCGAAAATTCATAAAATGTGCAAACATAATTTTTTTCGGTACTTAGCTTACTAAATTTTGATTGATGCACCTAAGACGTACTAAAAATTATTATATATAATATATATAAATAATCACGGAGAATTTCACATTTAATAAAAAAAATATTCATTATAGGGTTCTAAGTCATAAATAGTTAACAAATGTAATTTTATTATGATGATAAATAATAACACAGAACATTAATTCCTTAAAAAAAAATATTAATATTTACGAGTATTTACACTATTTGTACCTACAGGGTATACGTCAATTATTCACTAAATCATAAATGTTTACGCATCTTATACCTAAGTATACCATCCAAAATAGCTCTTATCCTTTTCAAACAAAATACGAAACTTAGCACGCAGAGTTTTTTTGCCAAAAAGATGATTCCTCGTGCTTAAATACCCGTTCTTTACCGGTTGGGATGTTTTTCCGTGAGAACGATTTTCTGCACGTGTGTCACATGAAGTTTTGTTTTGCTTAAATTGCGCACATGATGCTTTTTGATAAAAAAAATTACAAATGTCTAATCACAAAAAATAATTATATATAATATAATGTATGTATATTAGGTATATTAATTATATAATTTAATTATTGCACTACATTTGGATGAAAAAAGAAAACTTAGCAATAAAGTTCAACCCTAAAATAATAAAATTTTAATTCACTACAGTGAATTGATTTAATTTACATTAATTTAAATTTATTTTTATCATTAATTCAAAGTAAATGGTACAAATTATAAATAAAACATTGACAAAAATAAATTCAAATAGGTACAAAACAAAAATCAATCATACGAGTAGATTTATAACCTAACCTACCTTCCATCTTCTAGCTAGTGTTGGTGGTAGAGAGTTAATATTAGATACAATAAAATTTAATTTATTATGATTGCGATAACAGGGTATTTTAACACAGTTATTACTTATTTGTAAATATGTTTAATGTAGGTATATTATATTAATTGAATAAAATTAGATTAAAAATAAAAAAATAAAAATACTGATAACTTAGATTATAATATTAACACTAGACAATGATGATTGAAAATAATGTAATATGTATGTTCACGTGTTTTCTGAAATTGAGAGAATATGCGTATATATGGTGAATACTAAATAATAATCAATTTGCACTTCACGCTTAGTCAAATGTTCAATTTGAGATTAAATCGACCCTTTAAGAAATTCCTTGTCACAGTAGAACTTTTCCCAAAACTTCGTGTACTTTTCTAAGCGATAGAAACTACTGTCGGCGATTTCCCACCGCATATGCATCCGGAATTGACAGTTTCGAACTTGATACATGACATCCGGTTGAAACAAAACGCCGTTGTTTCTCGTTTATCAACTTTAAAACTGTATCGAAAATCCTCATTTCATTTTTTATTGGTAAAATAAAAAAGGCAACTTTCTTTGGGTTACACATTGTTCAAAAAACAAGTCAATGAATCATGTATTTTTAATATAATAACATCCCACATAAAAAAAAAAAATAATAAATAAAAATGTTGACAGTTGTGAATTAAACAAAAAACGATTTCCATTACAAGAATATTTTGTGACAGAATTGTTATGAGTTTCACAAATTATTATTATATAGTTCGTAAAATAGGTATGTTACCGTGGTGTATTCCTCGATTATATAATCACTTCGAATAATTTCGAGTCTAATGGGTTGTAGAAAATAATATGTAAATTCAAAGATGTGATATACGTATTACAAGTAAAACTTCCCGTTTTCCGTCACTATGTTTTCAAGTCTGATAACTTATCAGTGATAAGATACCCACGTGTTAAAGTTAGAATTTTGGCAGATAATATAATGAATTCGTATGCGAAGATATGCCTATATATATTATTTATACATAATATTTATTATACACTATTATATACAGTTAAGGCCTCCTAACTAATGTATAATATTGTATTGTATAAACCATTATAATTAGGGTTCTAAAATTTCATGAAATATTTTATTTTTATGAAAAATAATAAAAAATCATTTTAATTTAAATCTATAGTAGTCATATTATTGAAATATTTTTTACATACCTAGTTTATTGTACAAATTACATATAATTCATATAAACATACTTTAGTTTTAAAACACATGAATTATCTATATCAATTTCTTAATACTCATGTTTATTTAATATTTTATAATTACTAATTAGATATAGTTATAACCAGAGTTCCTATTATAATAATCTATGAGTTTAAACCGTATACAGTATTCCTATTTAAATTCAAATAAAATAAAAATGTATATTTATTAAATTCTTAGTATAATGGTAATACTATAATTTATAATTTACAGCCTATAGGACTAATATAATATCATATTCGTATATTAATATATAACAAATATAATAATACATAAATATAATATTATATTAGGATTATAAATTATCATTATAAATAATTTATAATTTATAAACATCAAAGAAAAACATAATCGTGAACTGATAATCACTAATCGGCTATGAAATAAGTGTGACTATCTAGTGATGATTTTGTCAATACATACAAAAAACAAAATATTAAAATATTATATTTTTCGATATTTCAAAGTGAAAATTGCATATAAAGTATTCCATACTCATAACCCTTACTATAATATTTACATTGCACCTATGTTTTATCATCACAAAGTCAATATACAACTTTAAATAATCATACTTCACAAAATATGTTCCTTTCATCTTTGTTTTTACACAAATTCAAATATTTTTTTTTAATTTTAAATGATCACAAAATTACATAATATGTTATATGCTGTTTTTTCGTGTTATCTGTAATAGTGTTGAAATAGGAAACCGTATGGCCTACATCATAGTCGGTAATAAAAACATTTAAAATTGTTTATATTTTTGTGTTTAACTAATGTACTACGTGCGTATTCGCTATGTTTACTGCTAAACAAGTTTAATTTGTATCCGTATTAAATTACTGGTATTAAACTAATTAATTCCTTTTCATTTCTACCACACAATAATTAGTTTATAAAAAAAAAAAAAAAAATGGTAACATAATATACTGTTGTTTATATTTTGTTAGGATATTAATATTTATTAATTTGTGTAATTTAATGATTTAATTTGATTATGAAAACACAATATAATATAATATAATATAAATGTGTATCATATGCTTGATCAAAGTTCAAGTTATAATTTGTATTTAATATAATATTTATACTTTTTTTCAGGTGAGGGCTATACATAAACTTATTTATGATTCATTGTTACCTACATATAATTATTGGTGAAATAATATATCCAAATCAATCATCTGCATAATAGAATAAGTACAAAAAAAGTGCAATGAAGTTTACCTCATATGCTATGCACGTCCCTAGGTAATGTTATTCAATCGTAAATTTCAGTATTTAGTACATAAGTACCATAGGTCTAATGTCTAAGAAAATACTTAATATTTTTTATTTATGTTTTATTGGTTTAAGCAATAGCTGCATAGGTTATTAGCTTTAACAAAAGTATTCAATTTTTACATTAATATATGTCATCGTACAAGTCAATTTTCATTAGATATAAAATTATGTTTTGATAGTTATAAAAAATAGACCAATTGCTTCGTACAGGTTTTCAGGGATGTGGAAGTCTTTCCTAGCTCCATCGAAGTTTAGGCAATGGACGATGATGTATTTGATGGAGTAATTTTCACTACATGTTAGATATAGGAATGGATCTGTCTTTGCCATGTCCATGGATGAATTTTGTGTGGCCTATTCTAAGTCGATCTAGAATTACCTCATTTTTTCTGTTTTGGTCAATGTATTTCGGCTAGAGTTCAACACAGTGCTTAATTACTATTTACTTTTAACTAATTTTCCGTGGTAGTGTGTCATTTGGTGTTCCACAAATCAATGCAATATTTGTATATATTTATTTTTTATGTCAATACTTAGTATTATAGAGGTTTAATTTATTAATATAATATAAATAGTTAATAATATCATTTCGATTATATAAATAAATTATGTTTAAATGTGTAATTCGTTTGCTTATAACTCATCATTTAATAAAAACGTACAGGGCTTTGAATTTATAACGAAAAACAATTTTTCACTGCGAATGCTTTGTCTTCAAAGTAAAAAATAAAAATAATAGAAAAATTACTTTTATCATACTTTTTACTCTTAACATCGTTCAACTGTGAAAATAAAATATAAAACTTATAACATAATTTTTTCCTTACATTTTTCTAAAGATTAATTCATCAACAAAGTATTTTTTGGAAGAATATTTATTTAATGCGATTCTTATCTTTTTCTTTTAAAAAATGTTCTTTCATACATACCAGCTTTATGACATTATTACGATTTAAAGCACCCAAAAGTCTTAATTTAAAATTTGCTTCAGATGCCAACTTTGTACGATGTTTAAAAAAGTTTTACCTTACTTTTAATAATATTATGTAGTCTTACAACCATTGTCAATTATACAAAATATTCTTAAATATAATATCACTGTTTTAAATAATATATTTCTTTGTATCAAGACAAGCATATTACTACAGATACCGATATAAGTATTATATTATTTAGAATGTGAAAAATTTGTTGAATCTTCTTAATTTTTATTTACAATAAATTTAGTTCGGTATCAGTATTATTCTGGTTTTAATTTATTGATTATGCTCTATAGTATAGCATAGAATATAGATGATTATAAAGTGTGTGTGGTTCAATTATTTTAATTTAATTTTAATTTTTTTAGATTATATTTCTCACTATACATGTACTTGATAAATAGTATAAATATATTAATATTTTTGGTTGGAGCTAGTTATTAGTTTATATTGAGTTTAATGGTAAATATTTTAACTCTTTTTGTACTTTCCGTGTGTTATAATAATTAAATTTACAATATTCATTCCCCTGATTCTGATTTAAAGTCTCATAAATTATTATAAATAAAGTGAATATTATTGGTAGTTTTAAATGTATTGCTATTTTTCAGTGTAATGTATTTTTACTTATTTATTTTTTTTTTTGCATTTGGTCTTAACCAAACGAATGCCATTTCTATGCCAGGTGAAGAAACACTCCAACATTTCACCAATCTTAGTCAGCTTTCCTATACGTGCAGTCCATCACTAACTCTCTTTGATCTATACTGGGCAGTTCAACCCACTAATCGAATATTCAAATACCTAACTGAATATGCTGACGATACCTACTCTACCTATTCCAATCTTGACTTAGTTTCATCTTCTCTTCAAAGCCACCTGAATGTCCTATCACTCTGGTATCTCCTTCTGGCACGTCAAAACTAATGAAAACAAATATGTAAACACTATCTTTGCTTTTTCTCACAGACAACCTTCTTGGGTACATATAAACAAAAACCTATAACAAAATCCTATACAGCCAAATGTCTTGGTCAAACCTTCGACGAATTCTAAAAGGGTCCAAGCATATTCATACGAACAAAATTAAAATTAAACCAACGACTCTACTCTCTCAGACTCATTCTCGCAATTTTTTTTGAAAGCTATCTCTCAAAACCGAGAAATTCACATTTATAATCTTATTTTTAAGGCTATCTAGCTGTATGGTATTCAGATCTGGGTCACTACCATAATATTAAACACACAAAAAATACAAGTATTACAATTAAAAATCTTATAATTTATTCTTCTCCTTATATCTCAAACTACATTCTCAACACAGGTCTTATTCTAAAGTAATTGATTCAGTTAAGCTATATTAATCTAAATTTAGAAATCTCCTTCCAAATCATACTAATCTGCATGTTAAACATCTACTATATCTAGCTCTATTCTATGAAATACGTACTCCCAGAAGCCTAAAGCAAAAATGACCCCGTGTCTTAATAGATTAAACATATGACTACTCAAATACCTAAATAATTTATAAATTCACGCCAAAGTTCGTTAACTAGCTGGTTGTCCATTCCCTCAAGCTACTCCACTTATTTTTAGTAAAAAGTGTCCATTATGCTTATTATACATTTTTTATGTATAGATTACATAAATTCAATATACAAAATTAAAAAATGTATTTATTTTTTTTATTTGGTATTTATTCTCCTCTTTGAAATTTTATTTAAAAATGTTTATTAAAAAAATTTTTATAAATTCTTAGGTAATGATATAATTAATTTTACGAACTATTCAAATGAAAAATTTAATGAAAACAGTAGTCAGAATTAAAAATATATTGATAATAAAAGATGCGTGTGTAAGACATGGAAAAATATTAACTCAACATTTTGGTCACACATCATGTTTATTTATTTTATTATCATTTAGTGAGCGATTCAATTGTGTCACTAAAGAAAATATAACATTTTTTTCAAAAATATAGAATCTTGATATCGTCAACTATAAAATATTCCTATTATGTGTTTATACCTTTTTTCCGCATAAACTTATCATATTGTATTTTCTATTGAATCTCAGTTTATTTAGTTTATTATTATTTTATTTTATTCTAGCATGTGTTAATTTTCTCGTTCATTATTATATTTTCATGCATATTGTATTTTTTTTCTTTATAATTTATTAATGAAATAAATAATCTGTAAATATTATTTTACAATAAGCGTATGTGATGGAAGTAACGGGAGATAAGAAGCCACCCATTGGAGGCGCTAAAGGGTGGGAGTTTATTTTAATGTGCTAGCGAGAGAGAGAGAGAGAGTGAGATTGAATGCAAAATAAAGGAGAGGTAGAGGTACATACATTTTAGTTAAGTAGACACCAGGTACGTTTAAGACGCCCCCTGGGGTAACCAGGAATAGCATTGGTGGATAGTTCAGAAATCAAAGGATTGCGATGGTTGTGGAACTTGGATTGTGTGCGTTTGTTTAACCTAACCTGACGTTTTGGACTTTTGGAATGGCTAGATCTCTATGTAGAGAGACTCTATATAAAGTAGAGTCTTTGGTTATTTGGTAGAAACATTTTGATTGGAAGACTTGGATTTTGTTTAAGTTGGACGTTTTGGCTGCACCCCAGAGTAACATACTATATATAAACAAATATAATTACACTATAGGATATTTTAATAAATTATGTTTCTTACAAAATATATGTTTTTTGCATAACTCGCCGCCAAATCTTTATTATATGTGCGAAAAAATATTATTTTATTTTGATACCGTCTATTATCTGATGTGAATTATGTAAGTAGGAATACGTAAAATATTTCCATAAATGTTTTTAAAGTCGTATTATTTAGATTTTGTTTTGAAACTCACACACATGCTGTATTTGAAGTTGATGTGTACAATGAATTCGGTACGTACCTTAACAACTGTGATCTACAGTGAATATAAAGAGAAAATAAAATTTCAGCGCGTGGGTGGCCGCTTAAATATTTCCAAAACACTGGTCTCCCTCAAATGGAGTCTCGTTGTTAAAATCACCATGCCATTGTGTACGCGTTTTTCTTCTCCTTCAAATAGAGCGATTTCCTTATTTTTTAGTACTTTAGTATGGAAAAAAATCACCACCGGTTAACCAACTTCGTAAAAGCAATAATAATAATAATAATAATAATAATAGAAAAACAACGATAATGACTAAACATTCTTCATGACCTGCAGTATATAAGGACTGAAAAAAAACCACACAATAAACTGTTATTCATTTATTATTAGCCTCTTTATCAGTATATTAAATGCAGTTTTATCCTTGAAACAGCCATAGTTATATATTTAAACTGTGCCGCAATTGTTGCCATTACCAACTGAGCGAGTGCCACCACGTATAATATTATTATCGTCTAAGTCAGCTATCATATTAGTATTACCGTTGGTCACAACTCGTAGTATTCACTGAAAAAGAAATGTTATATTCGTGATTATTTATTTTATGACGCTAATTTAATATTATTTTATATTGTACAGCTTTTATATTATGTATTGCAGTGTGATGGTATACACTAATTTTCTAATTTTTTTGATAAATAAATATACAATGTTTCCTTACGACATCATTTTATAGACATCATTACATTACAGAAATCAGTCTATAATGCATTTACGTTAGGGTTGATAACGTGTGTGATATGCAGATTTTTTTGGAGGGGGAGGGGAGATATATTTGTTAATATGCAACCCGATTTATTGGTAATTGTATCAAATATGTTGTGAACCATTTATTTCTTTAAACAACTGTATTTGTTTATTTAATTTCTATTTCACGCCATTGCATTATATTATAATAGCTATCGCAAGAATGTCGGGTGAAATCATGCGCAACTTGAAGTACCGCTTAAGATCCATTCGTACGGAACCGTTTGAGATGATTACCTTACTTAACCATTTCTAAGTAAAAAGTCATGGATACCGCCACTACCACCAACACTTCTTCACCAGATACTCTCTTTCCACCCCTCCTGCCGTACTGCATTCCACCACAATCGTTCCACACAACAATATCATATAATATTATTATATATTTTTATTTCTGACACGTATATGTATATAATAATATTAATATATGGAATATCATAAAAGGGGATTGGAAAATGACATCCTGAACTCGGAGTAAAGCGAAATGTCAACATTTTCTTGAGATCCCAATAAAGAAATGTTCCAATGAATAATGCATATTATTGTTTTCGAGCGGAGGAATAAATATGTATAATAATAATATTCCTTTCACCGCGTGGTATCGTCCGGCCGACGTTGGCAAGATAATGGTATGCATCCTTTGGCGAAATTTTCTGACCGACAATCGTTCAAACTGCGTTCGGATGAAACTATACACTTTTTTGTTTTTGTTTTTGTCGTGTTTTTTATCGTATCCGAGGCGAAATGTTATGAGTACGAAGAAAAATTATTAAAATGTCGTACGCAAAACTTCAACTCCGTTTCAGCAACTTTGAGATGTTCAACAAAGGCCGTCTTCTAACCACATACATACGCACCCTTTGTCTAATATTATATTACATTCATACGTACGTCAAAGTATTGGACAACGAACCGGTATATTATTATGAAATGAAATGTTATTTTTCAACTCAAAACTTGTGTACAAAAATTGTATAAAAATACACATTTAATAACAATAATAATAATAACAATAATAATATTATGATACCTTCATATTTGTTTACAATAATTTATAATTATCATTACTCAATTTTCATTTTTCACGCAGCATTGTTAATTATTGATCTCTGAGCTGAGTAATATTAATATTAATTACGTAATTACAATTATTTTTTTTTTTTTAACAAATGCGCTATATTGCAATAAATCGAAGAAGAGAGTGAAATTTATAAAAATGTATTACGAAATAAAATATTTAGTAGAATATTGTATACATCCGCTGAATTATTACTATTCATCAGAAATATTAAAAATCAAAAAATTACTTTCATTAAATTGATTAAATTAAATATAATATTACAATAAGGTTTAAAACGCAATGTTTTAGTAATAATCTTGTAAAAATAATAATTTTTTTCCATCCAAAAGTCGAATTCAGATTTTTAATTTTTATAAACTTTCTGTAAAATTCTGTTGATTTAAATATAATTATATTAATATTTCGAGAATAAGCTTACGTTAACAGATTTTTGTTTATTTAAAACGAATGACCGATAATCATAATTAATATATTTTTGTCATAAACAATTGAATCTGTTGCTAAAAAACCATAACTATTTTTTTGTAAATGAATTTATAAGATTAAATAATTTAATCTTATTACTTTATTCCGACAAATAAAAAGAAGTTTGAAGATAGAAAATGTAATCCATCTGTCTATTGAATATTTAAAATTTTTCTAATGTTGTAAAGTCACTTAAATTATCAATGTTTTTTTTTTTTTTGTCAGTTGTATTAAACTTATATACACTGTCTGTTAAAAAGGTATACGCTTCAACAGCATATTTTAGTTCAGCTGCGATTAAGTAAAGACTAAGCATTATTTGAAATGTGTTTTCATGACTTAAGTTTGTCTATTTTTTATTTTATTTTTTTTGTTGGTCCTCTAGAATAAAAGATTTTATATAAAAAATTGCTGTTCGATAAAACTGAAATGATTAAAATGTGAATGAATAACTTATTGTTAAATTGGTATGACATTCATATAAATTGATATACCTGAAGAACCGTTCTGCTATATTATTACCTAATTTTATTAAAATCTTAATGCTTAGATAGGTTTAATTGTTACGTTATTATAAAACACCTACATATTTTTTTCATTTATCTGAGTGTTGAAAATTCACTTAATAACTATATATTGTTATAAAAAAATAAAAATTCTTTTTTATATTGTATAGATTTTCAACTCAATTTCATCTTAAAAAGTAAATTTCAGTTGCTGTGTATACTTTAAAATATACTTCATTTTAGGATAAAAACTATTTTTGTTTAATATTTTTGTTCATACTGAATTATTTAGGGCATAAATACTTAGTATTATACATAAACTATTAGAATTTTTATCTTACTCATTCAGCCAAACATTATGAGTATCATATATATTATTATTATTATGTTTGTTTAACTTCTGACTGTCCGGAAATATCTTAAAACATGTTCTGATCCCATTCAATCAGGAAATCAAAATATATATTTTTCATTATTTTTCTGTAATACCTTATACCGTTTTTACTTTTATAATAAAATTTATACACGATGAACGAAAACTGGCAAAAGTTATCTTTTGTATAAGTCTTTCGAAATCGAAATCATATTAAACTGACATTCTGGTAACAAACTCTCGTTAGTAGGGTAAATTGAAAACTTTTTTCTTCGAGTAATTTCGAATACGTTTTATTTTCACAGTGTATTTTCTTACTATTTCTAATGTGCCTTTAAAATAACCATCTATTAAATCGTTTAGGTATATATAACATTATATTATCAAACAACATTAATTACATTACTTACAACCATATAGTTTAGTTGTGGTGTGTATAACGTATCTAAATACTATATTAATAAAAAACAATTATATTTACAGTAAAATGAATGGACATTTTTTTAACTTCTGCACATTAATTTCAAATTGATATAAACAGATTTTAAGCGTTAGTTCACTTGTTTTGTTAATGTAGTATAATAAATAGCTAGTTGAAGGTAGATAATATACATAAAAAATATAGTCAAATTGTTATTGATAAGCCTTGATATATATATATATATATTAAATGATTGAAAACAACTAAGTATGATTTGAATGAATTATAAAATGTGCTATTTTACATGTAAAAGAAACATATACAGTGTGATCACGATAAGTGGAAACACTCAATAACTATGTGTAAGCTTCATATATTTCAATTCTGCTTTTTCAGCTAACTAATAAACATTATTATACACATTTTCAAATAATTAAACTATTTTTTTGACAGTTAATTTTGCGCATCCGCACAACAATTTTTTTTTTAAATAGCATGATCCATTTTTGACCACAAATTATTTTTTTGGGTATTTTTTAATGAATTTTAGTGGTTGAATTTCTTTTTAAGTCAAAAAATGACCGAGTTATAGCAATTTGATTCTATGTTATTTACATGGGTATAACAGATTATAAAATACGTAGTTGGTAATAATAATCTGTTATACCCATGCAAATAACATAAAATCAAATTGCTATAACTCGGTCATTTTTTGACTTAGAAAAGGAATTCAACCACCAAAATTCATTAAAAAATACCCAAAAAAAATAATTTGTGGTCAAAAATGGATCATGTTATTTAAAAAAAAAAATTGTTGTGCGCATGTGCAAAATTAACTGTCAAAAAAATAGTCTAATTATTTGAAAATGTGTATAATAATGTTTATTAGTTAGCCGAAAAAGCAGAATTGAAATATATGAAGCCTACACATAGTTATTGAGTGTTTCAACTTATCGTGATCACACTGTATACCATTCAATACCATGCAAAGAAACATAAAACGCATTATAAATGTAATGTTTTTGTGTTAATAAAATCATATTACATAATATTATAACGATAGTATTATATATTTATATTATTATTCTGTGCTAAGTATACTTTTTTTTTGAGACAATCTGATTAATCACTATTTAATATTTTTTTTTCCAGTACCTTTATATGACTCCAAATAAACAACAAATGTTTTTAAATCTTTAAAATACCTTCTGTACTTTTATAAATACATATATCAACATTTTATTATTAAGTTTTTTAAAAAGTTAATGCATGGGTGATTTACCATTCGAGGTTGCATGGAATGCATGTCTTATAAGCCATATGATTGTTACAAACTAGGATCTCCGAGAAAAAAAAATAATCAAATTTATTTGTGAAATTTATTATTTATTATAATACGTTATTATAGTGTACAAGATAATAAAAAAATATAACTGGAACGAAATGCTTAGTGCAAATATATTTCATGCAAACATAATACTAATGATTTGTTATCAAATTATTAATGCTTCAGTAAATAATATTTAATACGAGTTTTATTTTTCAAATTATGCTTGCATGATTTGCTTGGTGGTTTCGAATTTATTGAATTAAATACAATTGTTTTTAATATCCTTGCATACAATAAAGGTACGATAATTTCGTTATAATTATTAGCATTAACGTTGGTTAATTCAATATTATTTTATATTAATTGCATTAGACTAATGAAGAATAAGTTAAATAATAAAATGTTAGTGATTTGAATATTCATTAAGTTAAAAATAAAAACATTATAATTATACATTTCGAACAAAAAATATAAATTTAAAATGATTTGTTTGCAACGAGTAATATTATTGATTATAACAATTCGACAGTATTCTAACAGAATTTTCATTGATTTAGAAAATTAAATTATTTATTTAATTTAAAAAGTGGTATTAATACATAAGTCTAAATAAATCTATAATTTTAATGACTCATTTAAATACTCTTGACACAATATTAATACTTATGTCTTATTATCGCCTGTTGTCAATTTCAAATTGGTAACACATTAGAGTTCTATCTATAACTCAAATATTCTGAAATTGCAAAGTGCACTATTCTATTGTAATATTTTATAATTATGAGAAAAAAAACAATAAGTTAGAAGTTATTTATTTAGCTTTATATATATTTTTTTAGGTTTTTGCGTAAGTACCTATTTAATCAAAAAAACATAAAGTCAAATTAGAATTAATATTCAATATTTTTTGAAAATAATTACAAGATAATTATTAAAATATGAATGTATTTAGAGTGCTCTTTAAGTTTAACTATTGCGTACAACGTAAGGACATGATTTTATAAACAAGTTAATTTTTATAATTTTTCAACCTTATACTAAGCATATTCATTTCAATGAGCTCGTTTTTTTTCCTGCAATAATTTATATCTCAAGTAAAAACCACAATAGTGCGTGGGAATTTTTAAATTAGGTGTAATATATAATTATTATTAATTTTAATTTTAATTCCACAGTTGTAGGTACTTACATGTTATTATATGGTCTTAAAATAATAAGCTATGTTATAATACATTTTTTAATTTCGCTTGTAATTATAAAATTAATTAAGAAAGTCTGAATGTTTAATATTTTAAAATAAATTAAATATCTTACATACTCATCTACCTATAATACAATTAAAATAAATACATATATATATTATATAATTATTACACCGGAGAGGTATACTCGTAAAATGCTTATTGATATATATTTTTTAAATATCTTGAGAAATTTATGAGTCATATTTCATAATAAAATATACATATTATAATAAAATATATTTCATTATTTTATGCTAAATTATATAGGTATTGAAAACAATTTTATTTAGTTCTTGATGTTTATAATATTGATATTTTTGTTAAAGCTTTAACTCCAATTAAATGTATATCAATAACTTTGCTTGAACGAAATTTGTTACAGACATTACTTTTTACTAATTGCATTTTGATAATTATTATATGTATATATAAAAGAAAATATGTATACAAAATACAGCACGCTACATCGAATTTAGATGCGCTAGGGACTTTAAATATAATTGACAATTTAGTTTGTACTTAATATCACAAAAAGTGTAAAATATTATATGCCATCCATTGCTGCATTCAAAATATTATATAACTTTATATTGTTTTGACGAACAATAATAATTTAATATAATATAATTAATTATATTTTAAAAGTTAGGTATAATGTATTATTAGAATAGTTATGTCGGCGTTCAGGATAGGCAATATAGCTACATGTATGTATTGAATGATCCATAATACTGATAATGATAATACTTGCTATTAGTATATTATTATAAGTTTCTATTTCATGTTAGTTGTATTGATACCGACATAACTATTTGATTATTATTATAGTAAAAATGAAATAACTCAAATTTATTAAAATACAAATAATAATATATTCATATTTTATAAGTAACTATACATTTTGTCGTATTTGACAATTGACCATGTGATTGTGATTGGTGATAATTAGTACAAGTAAACTTGTATAGTAAACGCACAACGAAAACATTTAGGCATTGAACGATATGGCAATGTCAAATACTGTGATTATAGAAAAAAATATGATTTTTATTCAAATAATAGATTTGTACATCATCATCACAGTTTTGTGTTTTTGATTTTGATTTTAATGAAATATTCAACCTCACCCCATTATATTTATAGAGAAACGATATCTGTATTAATTTTTCGAATCATAGCTAATACTACAGCTTAACATTTTTAAACGAATTTCTTACAATTTAAACTTAAAAGATTAAAAAAATGGATTAAAGTTATTTTTTTTTTAGAATAAAAATGGGACACACATCGACACATCATTGCTGTGAATTTTTAAAATTACAATGAGTATTTGTTGACTTAACATAATAACACGAGTATCCATTTTATTATAACATTATTTAAATTATTATTATTCCGTTGAAATAAAAAATGATATATTATTTTTTTTTTAATTGTTGGTTTTACAGTTCTTTTTATTTCAATTAAATGTAATAACTTATTAAGCCTATGGTAGCCTTATAAAACCAATAATTTTTTTTCTAGTTAGTCTTAAGACGATTGAAGGTTGAACATAAAATACGGACATGGATAAAGATAGTTAGATGTAATACTAAACATAGCTTTTTTATTATAGGGGTTCGGTTATTTTTATTTTGTTTTATTTTTAAAATACATTAATCTCGGGTTTTTAAATTCTAGATTTGTTATCTTAAGTAGTATAGACCGACTAGTGACTATATATGGATGGATTAGCTTTTACTATAGAATTTCGAATTTTTTCTGTTTATCTTCTTAGAACTATAGAAATTGTCCATTTAACTGTTAAAAATAATAATAATATAAAGATTTAAATTTACAATACGCTAGATTAGATTTTATCATATTCTTACAATCTCTTCATATCCCTCAACAATTAATAAAATTGTATTATGGGATTTTTACTATATAATATTATTCCTATAATTTAACCTATATACATATAACATATTTCATAAATCACTTATATTTTTATATGACGTATAATATTCACACAACCTTATTGCATTATTATTTTATTTTTTTATAAATATAATTTAATTTAACACTCAATCAGCTTTATCGTAAACAATTTGTTAGACTTCTAAGCAAAATGTTATAATGTATTATGTGTGCTCCGAACTTATTTTACTTATCCCAAGTCTACAACTGTTTCGTTGGTTGGGACAACATTTTTTTTTTTTTAAATTCGCCACACAGGCGCCCTTAACGCGTCACTGACTTTCACTGAGTATCTGATAACTTTCGTGTCCCCTTTTAAACTTTTAGCGAAAACATATAAGTGTAGAAAATATAAATATGAGGTTGATATTGCACTGTGTCAGGAAAATTTCGAGGTGGGTCAATTACTTAGGGAGAAACGTCAAGGATCGAAAAAAGTTATCCCGAATCTGAAATGATTAATACGACGAAGTTGTGAACGTATATAAAATACGTAATATATGTATTATGTTGAAAACTACAAATACTATTACGAGAGCATAAATCTTTTATTTTATTAACAAAGATCATTTTATAACATGACGTACACATCACAATAAATCGTCAACTGCATTACGAGTTCTAAGGTTATCATCATCTATTATTATTTCAATTGGTTAAATGTCTATACTATTTTATTATAATATAAAACAAATATTATGCTTGAATGTTTTTTTTATATTCTAATCAGGACGGACGAAAATGATTCATAAATCGTTAAAAATTTTGTTTTTACTTTTATTTGCATCATCATTATGTGCCATCGGAAATTGAACTAGCAATGTTTTGCCTGTCGCTATATTTTTTTTTCTTTTTATTTTTATTGGGTGTTGAGGTTTCGACAACAAGAGCCATTACCCTGTGAAACTGTGAAGGAGAAAACTGTTGGTTTTTGATACTTGGATACTTGTAGATGTTTTTGGCAGAATTTCGAATGGGAACCCGTAGGTTTCTGCCATGCCCGAGTGGGGGGGGGGGTGGGGTGCAGCGGCCTCTTTTTCTAGACAGCATGAACTGCCCGGAAAGCGATGCCACTCATGACTGGGATTCGAACCGGCGACGCGCAACGGTACGCGTCGCAACCAACTCTTTAATCCACCCGGCCACTACACTCCCTGTAGGTATATCATTATGAAAACTATTATCATAGCCATATATATGGTTTGGTAAATTTGGTAAATGCAAGAGAGCAGAAAATAAATAAAAAACAAAGTTTTTCAATAGAATATGTTGTGTAACGTATTCACTAAACGGCATGCACACATTACATAATATATAAATTAGTATAGAAATAACGCGCCAAATTCTAACACAACTAAATAATTATGTTTCTTTTAGTTATATATGTAAATTTATGATATCTCTTTTGATTTTATTGCCCGGTAAATTATTTTGTTAGTTTATATTCACGAGTCGTATACACTATTTTAAAAGTGTAAAATATTTTTGTGTTCAATTTACAAGAATTTAATCTTAGACAAAGTTACAATATCAGTAGTTAATGTTAATTCTCGTATAAGTGCAAATAACCGTCATTAAATTTAAAAATTACAACATTGTCTGAATCGCGTCGAGAGATAATTGTTTCGTGTATGAGACACTAATATTTCAACGTCAAAATAGCTTCTAAATGCACGAGTAAAATTATAAAATACATATTATAACTTAGTCTTATTTATAGTTATTATTGTTTTCATCAAACAAAAATGTTTAATATTAGTGTGTTACATAGCAAATTGTTTGTCGCAAGCGAGTAAAGTTATGCATATATATATATATATATATATATATATATATAGCAGATATTATAGTCGTGTTAATTTTCAAGGAAAGCTGCTCACACGAGTCACCCACGAGCTAAGGTTATGTAAATAACACGGTGTATACTTAAGATTATATTATTATAATATGTATTAAGTAATATTAATATACACGTCATATAATGTAGTATGCACAATACATGTAAGTAGTATGGGTTAACGTGCTATAATATTCACAGTTGAACATATTTACAATTGAACTTATGTACAAAAAAATGTTGGTATTAACTCGAAGCACGAAACCTTAAGTTCATGTTTTATTTTAAAAACTGTTAGTAAGAATGCGTCATTAACATTGTATTAGCATAAATTGTGTTTATGTTAACACAGTAAATAAATAAATGATTCTAATAAAAATATGTTATTTTCAATCTTTATAGATCGTTTGGTAGTTATATCAATCATTTTAGTCTTTGTTAGTTTTACAAAATTTCACCAAATAAAATATAGATACATTCCAAAAATCATTATTTTCCTTGCTAGGGTTAAGGGTTAATTAACATTTTTGTTTTGTAAATTAGCATTTGTCAGGAGTTGATATATAATATATATAAAACTAAAATATATGTCAATGTGTATTTGTCGAACTATTTCTAAACAAACATCGTTTGCTAGTTATAAATATTAGTGAATGATAAACTTAAGGTTACATAATTAAAAAACAACTGCATAATTATTGTTAGCAAACTATCTATTCGTTTGCACAGAGCTCAAAAATTTAAAAAAAAAACTGTTTATTATTTTATATTTATGTTATACTCAAACGATGAGCTACAAATATGTCCTATGTTTAGACAGAATAAAAGCAACCATAAATAGATTTTCAAATATTTTGTTCAATAACAAACATTGCTTATTATTTACTATGTAATAAACATAAATAGTTTTAGTATATTAATCAACTTTGATAACTTCTTATAATTAGTATTATAACATTTTAAAATACAATTTATCTAAAGTATTGAGCAATTAAAAAAAAAAAAAAAACCAAATAGATAACTCGATTATTGCTGTATTTTGAAGGATACTTTTGTTTAGTTTTAAATCAGAACATTTTTTCCTATAATCATCTGGTAACATCATGCAGATTAAATTATTAAATTATTTCAATAACGATGATGAATCTAAAATTTTGAAAACGATCGTATCATAAAATTAGTATTTTATTGCAACAAATGATCTTAAGTTGGACGGTTATGATTGTGACTAAATACGAATTTGTGTACTTAAAAATAGGCGTTTTATTTTAATATTAAATGTTTGAATGAATAAGGGTGTATGAATTTCACTCTCTCAATCCCTCCTCAACAAAAACATTTTTTTTTCACGCACGAGTTCTTCAAATATTTACTGGCTCTCATCATATCACACCATAAACAATGTAGTATGTTATTTATAAGATAAGAACTGCTGCAGCGTTACGTGTCGTACTTAGGTACATAGGTGTGGATCTATAGTGGCACCGGTGTGATAATAAAATAAAATAATGTACATGTGAAACCACTGGCATTCAGCTGTAACCTTACGTGAACGTTACATTTTTGGATTATTTAAATGTCGTGCAAAAACTTTGTAAAATGTATCAGCTTTTTATTCTGTATTCCGTTTAATGGTCTCTCCGCTGTTGTTGCAGTGAAAAAAAAAATAAAAAAAAAAAAAATGCAAAATAAATGACACGGATTCAACTTCGTATATAATAACGAGTATTTTTCAATGCACGTGCTATTATTATTGTGCATATTAGCTACATTACAATTTTGACATATTTCATTTGGAATACCTGCTTGTGTGTGATGATAATTATTAATTATTGTTTAGATATGCTGTTAATTATTACATCATCAATAATCGTTATTTGTTTTATTATTTTTAATTGATTTCAATGATTAAATAGTAAATACCGAAGAATATTTTTTTTCTAGTATGTTTGCAACTTCTTCATCCGAGTAATACCATGCATTATTATCGATATTGCAGTATTAATTAGTTATGGATATTATTTTTGTTTCCATTTATTTTCTAACGGCTTTAAGGGTACATAAAGGTTTGTTGTGTTATGATCACGTTTGTCAGTGTTATATAGATCATATTAAATATCTATGCTATAAATATTATACTTTATACATTACATTAACCGTATGGACGTGAGAAGAAGCAAATTATTTTTATAATACAAAGTAAGGCATTTCAATCGACCAAATAGAGTTTTATATTAATTTGAACTTGATTTCCCAGTGGATCACAGAAATACATTTTGAACAAATATATGTACCTAGGTAGTTAATCAATTCTTAAAACCAAACACTATACGTACATTTCCCCAACCCCACCCATTTTGATTTTTTAATTTTTTCCAACGCCAATATTTAGTGCTCCATTCCAGCCAATTCCTGCCGCAATCCCCAGAATTCCTGCTCAAATACCGCCCCCGCAATTACTGAAAAACTCCGGGTGGGGCGGGAGAAACGTTTCCCCAGCCCCACCCCTAGTCGGAAATTAACTTTTTGAACTTTTTCCAACGCCAATAATTAGTGCTCCATGTTTATACATATTTATAATTTTATAATTAATATTTTTTATTATTTAACGTAAATTATTAATTAGGTGGTTATACTTGAGTTAAAAATTATATATTCGTGTTTACAAATAATTACGAATTGGTAACTGATTTTTAAAACCTCAAGTTTCCTCAAGTCAGTTGTCAACATTTTCTATACAATTATATTAACTAAAAACAAAAATTTGCAACAAAAATTAACAGAATTTTTTTTTTCAACTTTTAACTTTAACTTATAATATGTATATAATATTATCTACAACATATTATATGAATGAATAAAACTTTATTTAATACTTTTTAAATTACAAACAATTTATCAGGTATGGTTTTTTGGTTTTTGTAAAAAATTGTTGCCCCCATAATAGGCAGAGTTGTGTACATTATAACTTTAAATTTACCTAAATAATATAACAGATATAATTGATTAAAACCATTAGCTTTATAAATAAAAGATAAGATAACCTCTTTTTTATCAGATAATTATACACTTTTTAGGTTTTTTAAGACTTCATCAATTAAGTTATAATGTATTATACACGTCGTATTTATAATTTTATAATGAATATAATTTATTATTTCATATAAAAATTCTTTGTATATTAAATGAATACATTTGTATGAAGAAAATGGAACGTTTACCTCATTATATTGATATATTTGACATTGTAAATTATCAGGACACAACATTTTATTGTTTATAGAATTAATGGCACGATTTAATGCAATAAAAACAATATAATCATTGCAGATAATTAAATCTTAAGAAAATTGACAATTTATTTTGTTAGGTTTTAAACATACTAAAACTTTCAAAATTATTATGCAGTCCGGATGATGCCTTGTGAACTAATTATGACATTTGGCGCGTTATTTTAAATATCAAACTTTAAATGTTATAGAAGAACGGAAAATGAAAAGATAAAAATAGTATCGAATTTATCTGCAGACATGATCAACGATGATTCTCTTTCGATGTTTCGAACCCAAAGGCCATTCATTACAGTTAGGTTATCACTTAATTATTACCGAAGATCGTTAATTATATAATATTTTAAATTATTACGTTTTTTATTTAATTTAATATATACCTATTGAATAATTCAAAAATCAAAATGGATGATTTATGATAGTTTGTTACGATAATATGGTATACGTGTTATACGTGTTTATTTATTCTAACCAATTGAGACACCAACACTGTTTAACACCAATCACTTGTTTACCATAAAATTTGAATGAAAGATCGACCTTGCAATGTGCGTACGATATAGTACGATATGATATTATCAATTATCGTGTATGCAATGCATTTAAATGAAATTTACATAGGTAAATAAATTATTATATATATTATAATGTATTTATTAATTAATGTTCTAACATTATAATTACTAAATATCGGTAATTAACAATTATACTATTTTTTGAATTATTACTTTTTTTATTTCTTCTTCTTTATTACTTTTTATATTATCGTGTGCTGTACAATGCATTCAAACTGGATTTGTATTTATTACAGTAAGTAGGTACCTAATTACGGTAGATTATTAGTTACTAATTAAATATGTTAGAATTAAAAAAAAAAACATTCTGTTAATTAAATATTTTTGTTTTTAGTTAATATAATTGTATAGAAAAAGTTGACAACTGACTTGAGGAAACTTGAGGTTTTACAAATCAGTAATTTTTAATTATTTGTAAACACGAATATATAATTTTTAACTCAAGTATAACCACCTAATTAATAATTTACGTTTAATAATAAAAAATATTAATTATAAAATTATAAATATGTATAAACATGGATCACTAAATATTGGCGTTGGAAAAAGTTAAAAAAGTTAATTTCCGACTATGGGTGGGGCTGGGGAAACATTTCTCCCGCCCCACCCGGAGTTTTTTAGTAATTGCGGGGGCGGTATTTGAGCAGGAATTCTGGGGATTGCGGCAGGAATTGGCAGGAATGGAGCACTAAATATTGGCATTGGAAAAAGTTCAAAAAGTTAATTTCCGACTAGGGGTGGAGCTGGGGAAACATTTCTCCCGCCCCTACCGGAGTTTTTTAGTAATTGCGGGGGCGGTATTTGAGCAGGAATTCTGGGGATTGCGGCAGGAATTGGCTGGAATGGAGCACTAAATATTGGCATTGGAAAAAGTTCAAAAAGTTAATTTCCGACTAGGGGTGGGGCTGGGGAAACATTTCTCCCGCCCCTACCGGAGTTTTTTAGTAATTGCGGGGGCGGTATTTGAGCAGGAATTCTGGGGATTGCGGCAGGAATTGGCTGGAATGGAGCACTAAATATTGGCGTTGGAAAAAGTTAAAAAAGTTAATTTCCGACTAGGGGTGGGGCTGGGGAAACGTTTCTCCCACCCCACCCGGAGTTTTTCAGTAATTGCGGGGGCGGTATTTGAGCAGGAATTCTGGGAATTACGGCAGGAATTGGCAGGAATGGAGCACTAAATATTGGCGTTGGAAAAAATTAAAAAATCGAAATGGGTCGGGTTGGGGAAATGTACGTAAACACACAAATAATAATAATATATTCACTTAAGAATTTAATTTGCAATTTGATTTTAAAACAGTATACTATGTTTATGAGTTATTTATATTTTATATAGAATTATAACTGTGACCAATTATATTTGTACGATACTATAGGTGAAATATTATATTATACCAACTATTTTTTATTGATTAAAATGTTATTTTATTTTAAGAAAATAAATATATGTAAAAATAAATTAATCTTTAAAATATATTCTTCATGAATCACTGATAAAATAATTTTTCACCATTTATTAGTACAAAATATTCAGTGAATGTAGAATATAAAATTTGTTGGACGATATAAAACATTTAAAACATTTTAGTATGTTATATGTTATATCAGTTTTTAAGTATTCGTCTGTAAACGATCATCCCACGTTAGCCATCGATTTAAAAAAAAAAATAAAACAGTTATCTGGTAAAATAATTAGTTTTATAAAAAATATCTAACATTTTTACTACTGTTCGTAATTGTTGTAAAATGTATTAACGACGTATATTATACTAGCAGGTACATAGGTATTCATATGTCAAAAATCAAATTAAATGTCACTGCCGTTATTAATAATGTCCCAATTTTTGAGTAATAATTATCCTATACTTACGTCGAAATTTAATATCTAGCTTAGTTATCTTGTATATTATTATCTTTAACTTTTTCGAATTCATATTTGATAATTTCACGAGAGCTATTACAGTTGTTTCGAATTTTACTGAATTCATAATATTATAATAATATCCATCCCATTTCTATTTTTCTATAAAAAAATGTTAATCGAGTAATATAATTTATATTACAGTAGGTTTTGGTTAACTTAAAGTTTTGGAAACTAGTCAAAATGTTCGAGTTATTCAAAGATAATAATAAAATAATAGGAATTCTAAGAACCGGAAAAAGTTCGAGAAGTATCGACGATTTTGATTTAAAAAAGTTAAAGTTAACTAAGTTTTACTTTAATATAAAATCTAAATTTTTACTGCTGTAAATGTGTTTTTGTAAAACATAAAAATGACATAGAAAAATTAGGTTATATTATATTTAATTATGTAAACAATCAAATTAAATTTCATGCTCCACAAGACAATTTTTCTAATAAAAAAATTATCTATACCTACGTTGCAATAACATAATTTCTGGTCAATTTGTTTTTTATATTATTATCCACGACTTTTTCGTATTCGTGGTTTGTTATATAAACTGCGCAAGAAAATGTCGATACAATAATATTTTGTTTCGAATATTACTGAATTTATAATGCGATATTCGCCGGTTACTATTTTTCCAAAGCTGTATTATATATTAGTATGTCGGCGTATTTGAGAAGTTATCTCGGGAATGCTTGACGAGAGAAAAGACAAAAAAATAAAGACCAGAAAACTATTCAGTAAATAATACATCAGATGATATACGTTTGAAGAATGCGAGTACTTCTATAATGAATTATGGGTCAATGTTTTGTTATTGGTAAATAACGGAATTTTACTTTAAACAAAAAATAGAATCACATGAACTAAATACTTTGTGTTTAATCATAAATTACTTTCAAATATAAACGTTTTCATATTATTTTCATAAAATGTTTATCGTTATCAAATTGTCCACAAAGATGCAAATAAGGAAATTTAAAGAGCATATCCATACATATTATATTATTTTTCTACCATAAGGCATAATATAATATGTATGTGAAGATATATGTACTGGGTGTCCCTCAAGGATTTTACCTATTGCGATATCTCACGGTATAATCGAGATATAAAAATTCTGGTTTTGTTATAAGACTCAAAGGGATAAGAACTACAATTATTTCATTTTTTGATTTATTTTAATGTTTTTGTAGAAAAAATTTTTTACTTAATTATTTCCAAAAAAAATTGTTTGATAACACTACGGTGTTAAATAATTTGCAATTTTTTTCGAAACTATACAAAAAAAAAATCAACGAAAATAAAATTTTGATAGGTCAATATTTTCAGAAAATAAACTACAAAGTGGCTATAGTGATTTTTTTGGAAATAATAAAATATATATATATATATTATATATATTTTTCCAAAACATTAAAATAAATTAAAATATGAAATTATTGTAGTTCTTATCCCTGCGAGTCTTATTACAAAACCAGAATTTTGGTTACAGTACCTATTATATATCCATTATATTCGCTATATCATTATCCTCATTTATTAATGCATTTATTCCAACAATGATATTGAATCTTTAAATAGGTATTTGTGTATTTTTATACCATCTAAGAAGTTTCCTGTGGATTCACTAATATTTTTTCAATTGCGAACCACTCTTTATTATTCTAGGAATCTCTATATTATAAAATAGAGGATGGCATTTAAAATGTTGGAAGATTTAAATAAAAAATATAAAAATTAAATACCTACTCAAGTTATTACACTTATATGTACCTACCAATGGTAATTTATTCCTTATAGTCTTTCATATCTTAAAGAAGATACCTAATACAGCAAAATAAAATATAAATAGTAAATGTGTTGATGTAAATAACGTTAAAAAAATAGTAACCAAATGTCTTATGTCGCCGAGACTAAATTTGTGTAATAAAAAAAAACAGCTTAAAGAATATGAATTTCAATCATAATTCAAATATTTTTAAATCTTCGTTCATAATAATATTATCTTTAAACAGTTTAAATAAACTACCTCAGAATCATGAAAATCTAATTTTCTAATTAAAAAATTGGGTGGTTACATACATACCAATTCCAAGAATTGGGATCTTATTATAAGCTTTTGATATATTCCACATTAAAGGAATATATATAGTTGAGCATAGTTATTGATTAATTCTGTATGATGTATATCCTTATTGGTACAGGAACAAACTTAACTTTACCAATGAATAAAATATAGGTACTGTTAATCACTCAAACACAAGTTTTTGCATTTAAGGTTTATATGTAATCTAAATGTTTTCCTTCTTCTTCAATAGCTACCCCAATTATTATGATCTTTTACAGGTTAGGTTATGTAAAACGTTTTAAACAATAATAGTATCTTAAATATTTTTTATTATTTTGTAATAGTATTAAATTAATTATGGTTTTTTTTGATTATTATTATTTTTGTTAAATGCTCTTAAAAATATATTGTAGAGAATATTTTAAAATACCGATTATTTAAGAAAAATTAAGAGTTTTTATTTGTTTATTTTAATTTAAAAAACTAAGTGTATTTTAAAAGATTAATGATATTTTAATAATAGAATTTCGCAAAAAATATATTATTTGTGTAGTAGAATAAAATAATTTAAAAAGAAAAGAATTTAGAAGGGGAGAGAGAGGGGTGGTAAGGAGAAGGTGGTATATATATATATATATGGTTAGATTGGTAAAATAAGTAATAAAATGATGATAAGTAATAAAGATTAAATGGGAAATATGTTTGAGTATGATTTGAATTAAATGTGGTTGATTGTTAAATGATTGAAATTAAATACCTTATCTGCATTATTTTATTCTGCTACTATATATGTATTATTGGGTCGGCGTGAAGCTACGTATTTAGTTTTATATGTATATGTTGAATTTCCACTTACCCTTTCGTCGACGGATGTGTATGTGTTGTCTCGGTGTTGTGATTCGATGAGCACTATTATATACGATTCGATTTACCTTTTTTAAAATAGATGTTGAGTCGTTTGAACTCGAGTATAACCTATATTGGTATATTATTTTTGGTGTTGTAAAATGTTTAGAAAGAGTTGGATAGATATTAAAATTAGGATTTAGGATTGTAGGACAATATGTTAATATTTTATTGGATGTCAGACAGTATAAATAATAATATGAACGTTTTTAAGTTTTTAGACAATAAGGCCAATATACCAATTTAGGTTTATACTTAGAAAACGAGGGACCAACGCAACGTTACGAAATTAATAATAAATAGGTCTCCGTACGTGGAATTGAATCTTGTGCTGTTCTCGCGTGTTCTCGATATTTTGTCGTGTTCCCTTTGGCGGTGTTTCTGCTTGAAGCTTGTGTGTTGTGTTGGTGAGATTTTTACACTGCGCGGATGCTGTGAGGGCGTTGTGGTTTTTATGTGCGTTCTTCAATGATCTTTTGAACGTATTCTTGCGGCGTTTTTGATATAGATAATTTGGTCTGTCCGTAATTATGTGATTGATATTTTTATTTTAAATTTAATTGTCGTAGTGTTAGTTTCAGTATCTTTGTATAATTTGATTATCGTGGTATTTATTTTAATTCGTTTATTGCGTTCGGTTCCACATTATCTAAGTAATCCTATAATTGGAAATCTGCCTTATATATTTATTGGATTATTATAACTGTAATATTTATATACTACATTTGATTTGGCAGTTTAATAATATCTCACTCAAAAGATTAAAACTAATTGAACCGTTTTGCCTAAATGATAATTTTTTAAATACCTAAGTATCTGTAGAACGAAATTTTAATTCCAAAAATATTGCACAGTAGTCAATATAAATGTCACCAAAATATGTTATATTTTACTTCATAGTTCTATATATTTATAGATAGTAAAAGAAATAAAGAAAGAGAGATTGAGAGTGAGTGAGAGAGATAAAGCTTTAAGTATAATGCTAAAAAGCGTTAAAGTTGTAATATTTCGTCTCGTTTTAAACAATATGAGGTTAGGTTTGATACTTGGAAGTTTTTTTGACCAAAATGTATTTGTGTACCACAATGCTAAATAATAATGATTGTATAATATTGTATAATTAAAATTATTTATAATATGTGTAAAACTATAAAATTTACATTATTATTTTGAACAACGTTGTATTTGAATAAAAACCATAAATAATAAAAAAAAATATTTTTTACGAAATAGTTGCATGAAACTTATTCCATAATATTTCGTAAATTTGTATTTTTAACTTAGCAATCCATTTAGTCACCAATTTTGTACAAAGCTACTTATGATTATAATAATAAATTTTGTTTTGTGAGGACCTGAAGTGTAAATGGTAAATAGATTTTTTTCTGTTATACACGATTTACCATTTATAGTTTGTACTATCCATTCAATAATTTCAATCTTATTAAATGTTTATATTTTGGTAATCAGTTATTTTTTTAGCTTTTAGCTTTTTTGATTGTTTTGAAATTATTATAACTATTTATATATTTCTCATTGTTATTCAAAGGTTGGTTGTTTGCAAAATATTTTCTCTTGAATAAATTTAATATTGAATTTCACATCAAAGAATAAAAAAAGTATAACAGTATACAGTTCATATGTATTATCTTAATTTTTTTGGAATTTTCGCATGCCATGAATATTATTTTTAATAAAACATTATCTATTAGTAATATGAGTTATATAATTGTTTTTTGTATGAATTGAAATATTTTCTCGAAGGTCATTACCACGCGTATTTAAATTAATTATCCTGAAACTATAATACAGTTTTCTAATTATTTTTAAAGTTTAAACTGTAATTCAACTTTTCAGATTAAATTCAGATTTAACACATTTTGGTTTTGTCTGAAATCGAGTAAAATTATTATTAATATTAATTAATACACATATAAAAACATTAACTTAATTGTCACTGACCAATGCATTATTTTAATAACGTTCCAAATCTAGATATATTAATTTTCCTATTCTAAAGTGCTCTCAATGTATTTACGGAAACCTAAAATTTGTACTTTGAACCGTGCATCACACTCATTGCACTATAACTGTTGATTTGATCAAAGTGCTAACACAGAGACAGTCGTTGCTTGAGGCGTACTAGACAACTGCTAACTAATAGGTCAGTCATATCAAAGAACATTCGCAAAGTGCGTCTTAATACCTCGGAAACATTATGGTCTAGAAACAAACAATATAACCATATAACACAATAATAATAAGATCGTTTAGATGGTTTTATCGGTGAGACGTGCCGAACAAAACAACGGGTTTCTCGCGGTGCTGCAGCAGGTTTTCTCTACAAATTTGAGTTACGTAAACGAGAAAATCGTCTCCACTGGGTATTGTTTTTGCAAATACATTCTTATGGACATGCAGTTGGACAGACATACAGACTCACGCACGATGGAAGAAAGAATGGACTGACAATGCACAGTCGTATACAGGGAACGATTGAGAGGAACAATATTCGTTCGAATATTCGAACTTGAACTCCATATATACATATTATCAAATTCACAGAGATGCAGGGGTGGGGTGATAGATGGCTCACTTCGAACTTTAGTGATTGACAGTCACGGCTTCATTCATGGCTGGAAGATGACGTGAGTCCTGTGGTGTGTTGAGCCGCGCTCGCTGTTTGTGTTAAAAACAATAATAAGATAATGTTGCGAGTCACACTATTTTTTTTCTCCCTTCTGAATATTCGTCGACCGTCGTTATGAGCATTGATTTTAAGAGCGCGTGGACTTCGAGGCGTCCGACAGACGCCATAAACGCAAGCCGTCCGGACCGAGACTTTTGTGCGGCGGCGGCTTCGGCGGCGGTGGTTTTTAAAGGACCCGGGTCGTCGTTGTTGTGGCCGGAAGTGCGGGTACCCGTCGGTTATTGGTAAAGTTGCTTCCTATATCACATAAAACGTGGCGTGTTCTATAAATTAACAGAGAGGGAAATAAAAACAACAAAAATTCTCAAGTTTCGAGTGACGGGTGGTTGGAGTGTAAGGGCTGTTGGTCGCTGAGGGGGCTGCGTGGAAGTCTGTCGGGGGTTGGCGAGCGCGTAATTCTTTTGTTTATTGCTAAACACCTTATTTCTGTTGAGGGAATACGCCGAGTTTTATTCGGGAATTCTCATCGTCGAATGTGACCGTCGATGGGCGGCGAAGGGTGGTTACTGCGGCAGCTTTACGTCGTGCACTAAACAAATTTAAAACGTCTACAAAAACTGTGGTGTAGTACGGATGAAATGTTTTATTTATTCGCTGTTAGTGTTTTAATTATTTCAGGTTGTACAAAAGACTATACGCGTAGGTACGTGGTTACTGTGACATAATAAAAATACCCAAAACACAAAGTTTTTTCTTTAACCAATGCCCTCGAATTAACTATTGCTTTTTAATTAAAAATCGTTTCGTGATTTCTCACTCGTAATTCTGTAGTTGTAGTTATACAAGTGTCGTGCAATACGTACATTATAATTACTTACAGTTACTATTATGCATAACTACTTACTTAAAATTAAATAATTAGTTTCATTAATTTCTGGTATTATTATATAAATACGTGTATTAAGGTTACTTGTTGTGCTTTTAACATATTTGCGTTTTATTTAAGGATAAATCCAATACAATAATTTACGTAAAATCTAATATATTCATTAAATTGTATCTGATTTTATATAATGCTGAAGTATATTCATATACGCATTGGATAAAAACCTCGTTTGGGGATTTACTGAAATTCTATTCTATACGACTTTTGTATGAAATAGGGTCTGGTAAAAAAAGAGGTTTTTTAATATCAGCTGACGGAGCTGTTTGAATGTTGACATTTTGATTTTAGAAACCCAATATGATAGATAAAGAAAAATGATAAAATTAAAAAAAAAAAAAAATTTTTTTAAGTAAAACATATCATTATATTATATAACTTGTCAGTTACTCAAAATAATATAATTGTAAATAATTATTATTTCCCTAGGTCAAATATTGTTTCGTATTTTGTATCTAATAAAATACAATCTAAGAACTATTGTGGAAAATGATGGATCTATCTTTTTTTTTTTTGTCATCATATTATATTACTCTACGACTTTTGTTATACTCGACATTTAGAATTTGAAAGTTGAAACTTAAATAAGTATTTAGCACGTTGTTATTTTAAATAAAATGTACAATGATCTATCTTTTTTGTAAAATGCCAAATAAGTTATTTAAAAAATTATGCTACTTGTTATAAAAAATGATTTGCAAAATTTGTTACATTTCATAATGTAAAATCAAAAAGGCGACTCATTTATATAATATGGTATAAGTAATCGTAGTATTTTATTATTAATATTATCTTTTTTTCTATCACTAAACAGTCATATTTTAATTTAGTTTTAAATACCTATAATATAGTTCCACTTACTTAAGAAAATTAATTTAATTTTAATTAAAATAAAATCCAAATCGTTTTAAGACATTTTAATTAAAATAACAAACTATCATCACATGATTATAACTTCTTGAACATAAATATTTTATTAAATGTATATATTATTATGGTCGGTGAATACTGAAACTTTTGATTACAAACGTATCAAACTTAGTATAAAAGGGTTAAACGAAATTCCACGCCAAACAGCGCAATATACTTTTTGATATTTACATATCTAGGTAAAGTAATATTATTTTGTTAAGTTTTTACTCTTTAAATTAACTTGGTCAAAAGAAATATATACATATTACAATGCTTTTAGAATTTTAGTATGTATATTTTACTTTAATTTTGAATATCAAAATAATTAAATCTAAACTTAAATCGTTGTTACGAAAAAAATTACTATACAAATTACAAATTATATATTTCGATCATAATATTTTAATTTTGTATAGTTTATACTGTTTTAATATTTTCCATATTGTTTTTGATTAATTATAATCATAAATCAATGAAAACATTAGATATATCCGGTTTGGTATGTTGAATGTTGAAATTCATATATATAATAGTTCTAATTTTGCAAATTCATTACTAAGAAATTTGAAAATCTTAATATGGTTTGATAAATTATAACATAATTAATGGGAAATATGAAAACCATATTCAATATTGTTTTATAAAGTTTAATACAAATTTTGATTTTAATATTACAGTTATTATTATAAATTAATATGTACTAACCCACTGAATCGTAATATAATTTTACTATTATTAACAAAGCAAATAGCCTTACTAAATTAATTAATAATTTAATTTCTACATAAGATTATATAAAATGGTTTTGGTTAACTAATAAAAAAAAATAATAATAATTTAGTTCACAAGTAAATTGTAATTTATAGTTCAAATGTTTTTATGCTTGTTGAAAATGTAACCCTGAGAAGTATAAGCTTCAAAATGATATATAATATTGCAATGAAAAACATCATTTTTCTTATTTCCATCAATATAGGATGAAGTATAAAGATGAATAACAGTATACAAAACTATGAATTACCAAGATAATTTGAATTACATAATGATACTGGAATGGTTTTTTAGTGTGTGCATATTTAAATTGATAAATATTGATTTTTTCAATAATCTTGAATGTTGCGCTTAAACAGATTGGTTCCATAAAAAAATAATTGTTTTAGCTACATATTATATTATTTAATTTCAATGTTAAATCATGAAAAAATAATGAAAATTCGCATTATCTGAATTGTTATCCAATACACGCTTTCCTCGTTATTTTTTATTCAATTTCATATTATATTAAACATCAATTTTATTTTAATTAAACTTACTAAAGAATATGAAATCTACAATTTTTATTTTTATTTCTTTCATTGATCTTGAAATTATTTATAATTTCTCCTTCAACTTCTGAAGCCATTAACATTACATTTAATATTATACTAAAAAATAAAATAAAATAAATATGTGTATAGAAAAAATTACATAAAAATGTATAATTGCAGTTGTTAGTTTTAAAATCTTATAATAATTGGAATTTGTATTTTTACAATTATTATAATATATGAGTAGTGTAGCGATTTCAGAACATGGCTTGAAAGACTCGAATTAGGCAAAACTCAAAATTGTACAATTAAAAAACTGTATTTAATTAATTAAGTATTGACTGTCAACATTTAAGTCCTTTAGTTAGATTGTCTGGTAATGTATTAGCGTTTAGTTTGGAAATTCTGTATAAAATGGAGAACATGGTTGAAACTTATTTTAAATAATTTAGGTTGCTTAGTGATAGACAACAATATTGATGTGCGCAACTGATTGCCTGTGTTGATACATTGCAATATTTATGTTTTTTTTTTTTTTTCGTGAACTCGACTTATCTTTCGAATTTTATTTTACTTCAATAATATTAATTTAAGTTATAAACCTTAGTATTTTTATAAACAATTTTATTTATATTAAAAATAACGTAGATTAATACATATAACTGGTATACCTAGTTTCAATAGGAATGTAAACGAAATGGTATAATAAATAATAATAATATTTAAAATTAAATAATATTGTTAAGTTGAAATTCTGATTTCATTAGCACGGTTCATCATGTAATCGGGAGATTTTAATTTAAAGTTGAAAATCTCTTTTTTAATGTCATTACAATTACTTCAAAAATCGATTATTTTTTTTGTTTAAATACTACGCAATTAATCATTAATTATAATTATTTCTGAGTTTTATCATACTATGAGAATATAATAGTATATGTATTTAATAATGGTTAATTTTGCGTAAGTCGTGTTTGACAAATGATAACACATGTATAATCATAATAAAAGATTTTGTCATCCACGACTGAGTCCACCAGCTGACTTATAACTATGGCAGATAATAGTGTATGCATTACTCAGTCGATTTATTGTCTATATGGATAGCCACACACGGACACGTGAATTGTGTTTTATATAAGATAGATATGACCCGACGCGTGACTACGAGAATCGATGTGAGTTAATCGTGAAATGGACCGGACGCCAACGTAGGATATTATTCACACCGAGTCCGGTCACGTCCGGAAACTCACGCCTGTCGGACCCACAACTGCCCAGTCAATTTGCTATCATTCAGCGCCGAGGAATTCAAACGCCGGGACCAGTCGGAATAAAGTTCAAAGTACTCGCGTATCAAATGTATTGCGTTTTCGACCTACATCCTTGAAGTATGAAATAAATCGATTAAGCGTTTTAAATTGCATTTATTTTTCCATGTAAAAGTACAGCAGCAGCCCTCAGTAAAGAAAATAGACGACTATACAGCACTACTGTATACGAGTTTTATATAATATTATATTCGCACAATTTATTGGGAGCACGTCATCCACTTATAATATACTAGCTGACCCCCCGTGCACTTCGTCACCCTTAAAAAATGACAATATTATGTAACAATCAGATTTGATGCATGCCTGGAAAATAGTTGTTTTAATAATAATAATAATAATAATAATTTCAAATAAAAACAAATTAATTACATTACAAAATCGTTTATTATTGTAAATATACATAAGTTTACGACAATATAGCCATACTTATAATTTGTATGAGTATAACATTTCTTGCATAAATATTTATTATGGTTTTGCTTGCTGTTCCGCCCAGCGTTGCCCATGAAGTAGGTAAATACTTACTAAGTAACAGTTATGTGGTGTATTGTTCAATACTTCAACAATTTTATCGGCTTTCTTGATATTATATTTATTTCAATTGTTCAAAACTTTTCTGTATACTATATAGCTGACCCGGCAAACGTGATAAACCCACATACAGTTGGGTACAGTAAAACATTTTTTTTATAAGTATTTACAGTTCAAATTTTGACTAAATACATAAAAATTACGGCAATGTTCAAATTATCTTAGATAAAAATTCATAAAAGTTTTTCTTTTTATACCTAAGATTTGAAAATGTTATACAAGGCTTCTAAAATATTTTTACAATAGCATTTGAAAAATAAAAGAAATATATAGTCACACATTTAAACATTTTATTTATAATCATTTACAGTTCAAATTTTGACTAAATACATAAAAATTACGGCAATGTTCAAATCATCTTAGATCGAAATTCATAAAAGCTTTTCTTTTTAATTCTAAGATTTGAGAATTTAATACAAGGCTCATAATATAGTTTTGCAATAGCAGTTGAAAAATAAAATAAATATATAGCCACAATTTTTTATTACATGCATTCAAATTTAAATTTTGACAACATACGTAAAAATCATGAAAATTCGTAAATTATTTTATTCTAGAAATTCATAAAAAATTTTCCTTTTATACCTAAGATTTAAAAATTTAATACAAGGCTCCTAAAATATTTTTACAATAGCAGTTGAAAAATACAAGAAATGTATAATCACATTTTTTTTTACAAGCATTTAAATTTAAATTTTGACAACATACGTAAAAATCATGAAAATTCGCAAATTATTATAAGCTAGAAATTCATAAAAAATTTTCTTTTTAAATCTAAGATTTGAAAATTTAATACAAGATTCCTTACAAATTTGTGAATCTTTATCACAAAAAACATGTCCACCGGAAATTCAAATTAAATTTTTATTAGCATTTGAATTTCAAATATTGACAAAAATTCGTCAAAACCATGAATATTTGCAAATTATTTTGTAGTTCAAAATTCATAATATCGTTTGTATTTATATCTAAGGTTATAAAATTCAAAAACAATTTTTCCATAAGTTTTGCTTCAAATAGCTATAGAGAAAATTTGAAGCGTCATTATAGGAAAAATGTTTTGTGCGTTTGAATTTAAAATTTTTATGAAAGCGCGTAATTATAACGATTTATCCTCAAACCAGGTATACCTATGTATATCTAAGATAATATTATAAGGTATTATGAATTATGATAACTACATGCAATGTTTTTGGAAAAATTGATTAACCATGCCTTGTGCAAAATGTGTCCTAATTAAAAAATAATATATTTGTTTCAAAATAGAATATATATGACAATATTTAAATATAATATATCCTAGACTGACAAATCATCTCCGTTCAAAATCGTTTTTCGTATACAATGATACCTATCATTGCATTCAAATCTAACCTACCCTATTCAGAGGTCCACCCCACCACCTAGTGTACAGCAGAGCGACATCCACTTACCCACTTTTTTAGTATTAAAAGGCCTATGTTTTTTCTCAATATCTAAGCTATCTATGTACTAAATTTCAATGAAATCGGTTCAGTGATTTTGGTGCTTATTTAATACAAATGATCAAGTATCTCTGCTTTATGATATTAGTATAGCTAAATTATAATTTAAGTCTTAAATATTACGCAAGAGTAACATTTAAATCAATTTAAATAGTGATTTCGCATAATTTTAAATTCTTTGTATTGTATAGTTAGTTGGTACGTAATAATATGAAATTACTAATAAAATAGCGTATGATTACGCAAATGCCTAAATATATATTAGTAATTTATATTATATTATTTGAAATGGACTATGATTACTAAAATGAAATGTATGATTATATTGTAAAGAAATGAAATATGCGACAACTATACATGATTTGATTACAATATTTCAAATTCTAAAAGTGTGTCGAAATATATTATTTAATTACCTAGTAAATAAATTATGAATAATATTGTAATATTGATCAACTGTTTTTGATTTGATCAAATTATTATATCACAGGAGTTGTATTCTTTAGTACTAATGTATAATTGCTCTATTATTTTCATTTTGTCGATATTGTAAGAGAAATTTCTACTTACAAGTTATAATAAATTAATATTTATGAATAGATATGATTAACCTCTTGATTTTGATTATATATTAAAAATAAGTAATATAATATACTTTTTATGATAAAAATAATTAATGCGTAACTATAAACGTCTGGTAATTAAAAAAATTTAATAACACTTTTAACTAAAACGTGTGCTAAAAACTCAATAGATAATTTTATTATTATTTACCTATTGTTCTCGTTTTTTTGAAATTATGAATAGAACACAAGTAAAGTAGATTTTATAGATAATATTTAAAACCGATAATGCATTTTTTGTTAGAATATTAATCGGAATGATGATGATTATAATATACGTTTTCATATTAGTTGTTAGTTTCTAAAGTCAATAACTGTAGATTATAATCTCGTATCTAGATATTTCATGCGTATAATGTTTAACCACATTCATTATAGTTTCGAGTTTTCTCTAAAAGCAGTGAGCACATTTTGAAATACTAAGTGTGTTCAACTTCAATTTGAAATACATTAGCACAACACTTGAAATAATTGATGCACATATTAACAATGCTAAAAGTTACTGTTTTTAAATTAATATAAACTACAAACGGATTTTCTAAAAAAATGGGTATAATATGATAAACTTGTGTACAAAATATTAAATATTCATAAGTATAAATATATATATATACATTGTATATACTACCCATAAACCGTTATTCATCAGTTACTTGATAAGTCTATGTAGGTAGCTAAGTATTTATAATATTTGTAATGCCAAATGGCAAATTTTAATATATTTTTATCTAATGAAAAAAAAATATCATATTATGTGATCAAATCTTATCTTTAAAATATATTAAAATATTAAAAAAAAAAAATAAATATATTAGCAAGGAATATTTTTTTCTGACCTAACGTAGATTTGCATAAACATAATATTCTGTATAACATACTAAATATTCAAAATCTGTAGCGTTTAGCATATAATATAAGATAATATGTTTCCAACACTTTAAAGTTGATTATTTGGGTGGTTATTGATTGAATACTAGTAATCAAGTAATCAAGTATTAATAGAAAACACCATATTACCTATATTATAATAGAGATTTAATACGTAATTACCCACTAGGTTTAAAGTAAATTTTTTTTTCCGAAAGATGCAGTCTTTATCTGCATAAGCTAGTGCATTAAATAATAATAAAGAAATACAATTAAACGACATTCGTCGGTATAAAAATGTCATAATAGATACCTAGTCACATCAAATTATTACCTATTTGTGTTACCTTAATTATTCGTATTTCCTTTTGATACACAATACTGTTAGTCATCTTAAGGAACTATTAATGTTAGGTACACACTTACACGCAATCTTCGTATCAGATATTGTATAGGTACCTACCTAATTTTAATGTATTAATAATAAATACAACTGAATCTGAAGGAATTTTATGAAAATTTTATTATAATTAATATACAATTTTATATTTTACCATTTCGTTGTAGGTACATGAAATCTCTCGGTAGTTCCTAGATGGTATTATCTATCTGATGTTATGGTTTCACTTAACTTTTTATTTGTTAGATAAAATTGTTATTATGTGCCGTATGAGGATCTCTAATTTATTCACAAAGAAAATTGTTATTTTAAGTACGTTTTTACAAAAATGGATATTAATTATAATATTCATCGTTTTTCTAAATAATATATAGATTACATTTTAAATAATCAATTTTCCGTTATAATTTGCTTCCTCATTATTAAAAGGTTGCAATTATTAAACATGCATTATATCGTTTTAATTTATTAAACGAAATCTAGTTTACAGCCCGAAAATAATGCTTTTGAACCTAACCAAAATATATTTGCTGATCGAGTAATAAATTATTAATTTACAAAAAAAAATACATATTTGGGCCTCACAAAGTTTATGTACGCGTAGGTATGTACGCATGCAAACATAATAATTTCCCAGTGTAGGTTCTAATATCATTTTATGTCAGTTACGCGTGTGGAACAATAAATGCTAACGAGGTTCCGTCTGACCGTCTCATACCTATACCTGCACAAATTATTATTTTGAGATCTAATAAAATAAGCACCTTTTAACTAATATTTGTGGGTGATATGTATAATATGCGTGAGCTCACAGTGTATGGCGAGCGTGCATAAAAACTAATTGCACTCCGATCAAAGATAATAATGCAATTTGCAGAACACTGATAAAACGTAAAGGGACGTGAATGACTAGTTACATGCCATCGAAAACGTGATTATTGTATATCATCATTATATTATATTCTGGTTTGACGTGATGTATGTGTTTTTATCGGGAACGTAGGGTACAAAAAAATAGAATACAAGTGTGATTGTAATTAAATAATAAAAATAATAATAATGTGCATTATTATACTGCAGTAGTAGTTTTGAATAAGGGAGCGATCCCGAAAGCTGTTTAATCTTCAGCTCGATTACTATAGTTATACTTAATAATAATGCTTAAGTAGTGAAAATAATAATTTTATATATAATTATTAAAATGTAAAAATAATTAAAATGCAAGTATAATGCAGCTTTGACAAACAAGTAAGATGATGAAAGCAATTGTTTCTGTAACATTTTTTGTGCCCCAATTCAACTCCATCTTGAATCGCTGTCAATATCACTACTGTTATACAAAATAGGTGGATAGGATATATTATGTACTAAAATATAATTGTTCGGTTTTTGTTTCTGGGCTTTTCTGTGACGTCCATAAAATCAAAATAATATATTGTATATTATTTAATATTTCAACTATCATTGTGGTATTAAATATTAATTCAAATTCGCAATTTTTATTAATTACAGATGTTTACTTTAATATCGAATGCATATTAAAATTACCTACTTAAACATGTTTATAATATTATGAAAGTAATGAAATACATACAGAATAGAACAATTTAACAAGATTAAGTCAGCGTGAAATGATCTTATAATAGATTTGGAATTATTATAATAATTAACTCCTTATAATTTAAAACTACATGATAATATTATTTTGATGTGTTTTCATGTTAACGATATTATACTAAATACTTTTTGAGTAAGTAATGATAATAATTGTGTAAATGCCATCATATCAGTAGTTTAAGGTGCTAATTATACTTCAAACCTTTTAAAAATAGCTCTATTTTAGGTAAGCACCATATATTTACCACTAGAATAATTTTTTTCATACTTTATTTTATTTCGTACAAAAGTTAGATATCATATTATATTCTTTATGACTAGGTAAACCGCCTGTGTTATATTTATTGCATATCTTGTGATTAACACGATCAAATTACTCAAATTTTGATAAAGATGGCTACGTCAACTTAAAAATAATAAAAACAAATTCCGCTTATTTACGTACAATTTTAATAGTAGTAATTATTATTTTTTTCCCCATTTTCTCATTTCTTTGATATAATTAACATTTTTTTCATTATTTCCTCCTCGTTGAATAAAATATAAACTCAGCCAGTAAGATATAAATTTCACTAAGGTATAAATTAAAACGCTTAATTTTCTCACTGTTTATATATATGTATAATATATTATATTAGTATGAAACTGTATTTTAGTTTTAATTTTCTAGAAAGTAAGTTACAAACTTTTTTTTTACCACTTCGAGAACGGCGTTTATTATTTCCCAATATGATCTATTAATATTTTATTATATATATATATATATATATATATATATATATATATATATATATATCTTCAGATCTACGTGTTATGCGTGTAACCTTCATAATATAATTCGTATATACTATTATATATATTATGGTAATAAATGGTATAGACCACAGTATTGTGCTGAATACAATATATTATGCCTTTTAAAAGTCCATTATTGCGTTCGCAAAACTTCAAGTATAATAGAAAATCGTATTGTCAATTTACGACCACATCCGCTGATAGTAAAAAATAACTAAATAATAATGGCGAATAAATAAAAACAATAAAACAAAAAAACACATATTGTGTGTCTGACGCAAAATTTGGCCAACCTGTCATTTTTCAATAAACACAATTTTATTACCACTTATTGCCTATACACATATTATATAATACCTACTATTATTATATTATTGTACAGCTACCTACCTACTTTTGTTGTTTTATATTATTATTATTATTTTCACGACCTACAGAAAGGTGGCTATTTAAATTATACTGCCCGAAACATTGGGGGTTGTCGGTGAGTGTAGTCTAGTCGGAGGCGGTAGCTTTTCGAATATTGTTTTAAACAAAAGTGAAAGCTTTCTCGTTCTCCACGGTCACACCTTCACCGCCCCTCTACCCTCTACACGAGCCTGCTCGGGATTTCGGGGACAGACCCACCCCTAGAGATACGTCCGTTTTTATTGTTCGTTATTATTGCGGACACTATATTATTCTGTTTTTCGATCGTGTGCAATTCCATTATAGCGGTTTACGACTGACCGGACAGCGGGAAGAGCCTGCGTTTTATTAATTATTAACGCAGCTGAATTTATCTTCTGTGAATCTGGACAAAAACATGGTCTAACTGCTACTACTACAGTACTACAGTGCTGTATAAAGGGATAAAAAAAAAAAATCATAATAAACGCACGGTATAATAATATATTACATTAGAATAGAATATATATTCAATTATACTCTGAACGTAAGCATATCACTTTAGTGGGTTGGCTGACTGCGTAGATCTCTGCCATCGTCAATCCTACCGGATTTGTGCAATTACGTTATAATCACGCTTAATAGGCGTAATAATAATTAATTAATTTTTTTTTAGTTCAAACTCGACCTCACAAAGTAATGACAAATTATTTAGTATCTCTAGGTTGCGGTTGTATAATTATTAACGTTTTATTATTGCATTGCGTTTCTACAACTATAAAATGCACCTATCTTTGTTATAAATATATTTTTTTATCATACCAATTAGTCTACCAAATCTGTTTCAAGATGAGATTTTTTTTTTAATATTTGCTTTTTTTTTATATAATAATATAAAATATAAGACTTGGAGAAATAATTGATTTAAAACTACTTATAAAATGATTTATTTTATGATAAAATACAAATTGTGGCTTAATTACGTATATATAGTTTAGAAAGGTATGTCAATTATTACATTAAGAAACTGATAAAAATTATACGAAAAAAAAATTATCTAAATATTTCATTCAAACTTTCAGACTGCGCACTATATATAAGCTTTATTTTGAACGGTTTTTAGAGCTTAATGATTAATGGTTTTTAGGTTCATGAAACAATACATCCAATATTATGTATCCTCTATAGAGTAACTAACTTGTGCTGGATTATAAAAGCCCGACCAAAGTCATGAAAGGCAAGGCTACTTTATTTGAGATCAGTATTATTGAAATGCTATAAAATTTGTTAGTATTTTATTAAAATAATTATAAAAATATTCAAAAAAAAAAAATTGGTATAAAGAAAGCTTTTAATGCGCTCGTCGACATCGAAAGTTGATATATTGTATTAAAATTAGGTTTAATGTTAATAATTTAGTAAACATAGTAATAAGTGTTTATTTTTATAGTTATTATTTGTATATCATAATGCATTGTTTTTGGTTTTGTCATAACCATATGAACAATTGTTATTATTATGACAAATTTTTTGTAATTGGGCTGGAGTCCCATATAAAACTTAAATACCTATAAGTAAATAAATAATAATAATATTTGGATTATCAAGTAAACATCGAAACACATGTGATCAAACCACCCTTTGATCATTAACGCTGGAAAATTATAAAAATATGTTTTTTTTTAACGTACTAACATAAACTAAACTTACCTGTATCATATTTACCTAACTACATTCCCTCCCCCCCCCCCCCCCCCCCGAAAATAAAAGTATATAATAATAGAATTGTTATTATTATTTATACTATCAGGGATTCTGAATCGGGATATCTATAACAGTCGCCTCCACACCCAACGAAATTAAATTGTAGGTATATACGCCACTGAAACTTATATACACACCGTTTGCTAACTTTATTAGGGTAACTTACACGTTACGCCCTTAGTGCGATCGCGACAAAATAAATTAAAACGAGTAAAAATCACCGTTGGTGACTACTACAAGTACGGTGATTCAGGAAGCAGCAGTTTACTTTTGGTTTTCCTCCACTGCCCATAGCGGTATTTACCGGTAATTTTGATGGTCGTGTTGCGTGCATAGCGAATGAGTCTTTCTTTCGTTTTATATACACACTGTGACCGCAAACCGTAGTCCAGTCACGTCCCACATTACGCGTGTACCCTGTACCGTGGGGTGGAGACGGCGCTTCTGTGTATGTAATACTTTGGGAACACACCGTGATCCTCGCCCACCCACACACGCCAACGCACCCCGGCCGTGGCCATAAAACGTATACACGGAGGATATGCAATGGTTTTATGTGCTCGCCGTTTAAATTCCTGCAAACAACCGAGATTTTAACATTCGTAGGCGTGTAACACATACGCGCATACTATGTATTATAGTCAGGTGAATACCTAACCGCTTCGAGAATTTATCACTCTTCGGACGATATTGTGGTGGTCTGTTTATATTTACACACGGCCGTCGTATGTATTATTAATAATATAATATGACGATGGGCGTATACGTCACTCTTAATACGTTTACTAACAATTAAATATGTGCGCGTTCATATAAATAATAAATACCTATACGATGCATCGAATGCTGATATTCAAACAATTTAATCGACTCGTGTATATAAAACGTAGGAGGTGATACCTATGCCTCGCGTATGATTAAAAAATAATATTAACTCTGTGTTTGATTGGTTTTAATATAACCGCTAAATATTGTGAGTATTCATTTTTATCTCACGCGGAATCGAGTTAAACTCCAACGCGTAATAAACAACTTATAGATTAAAACATTGTTATTATTGTGAATTATGTGAACAAAATATTTACAATTTTAATTGATACACACATATCATGCCTATCTGATAAAATGAACAATGAACATTTATTGATATTATGTTATAACCAGTGTGAACTTATTATTATTGACAGTTCATCGCGTCTTTTGAACAATATTAGTCATGACAACGTTATCTATGACATGTTTTTTGTATTATCGAAATCGTAATACTTTAAATTTAATGGCTTAATAATCGTGCATTCGTTTTTCATTAACATATTTTATGTGCATGCAATGAAATTATTACTTCAATTTGTGTTCCAAAAACATAAAGTTATCTCTTCGTTGATCTTATTTAAGTTTTAAATAAATATGTAATTTATATTTATATAACTACTGCATATATATATAAATAATAAAAAAAAAAAATGTAAAGAGCTTTTTTATTTCAATCATAAAGTATTACAGTGACATTCACGGAGGTACTTTTATATTGTGCGAAATTGAATAACTACTTACGTTAAAAAATTATTTTCATTGGTTTCATGGCTTTGTACAAATTCCTATTACTCTATTCAGATATACATCAAAGATGTTATAAGATTGGATTTTAACCAAAGACAAGTAAATAATATCTGTGGATTGGATATAAAAGGGCCAATGCCATTTTTTAGATAATTTGATATGTCACATGCAGGGCTTTAAATCGATTTCGTTACCTACCTATGGTTTTTCTCAAGCCAAGAACGGACAGTATAGGTATATTATACTCTTTACAACTCAATATATTACAGAAGGATTACTACGAAATATGATAATATAGTAAATCAAATAATTTTTAAGTTTCTAATATCAACCAAGTTAATAATATAAATAAATTTTACAAGAAGATGATTAATTTCTACTTTTAGAAATCATATAAACATATAGAGTGGTACTGAACCTTTTAGACGATATTATACAATGCAGTTGTTACAATCCATACCACTAAATTTAAATTGAATATTATTCTGGAATCACGTGGTAGTTAATTATAACGGGTGGGCTACTAATCGCTTAATGTATTGATATTTTTTAAACCAATGAATGTCGATTTACACGAACAAGACGTATCTTTGGGATTCGATATTCTTCTTTCAATCATGACGACATATTATTATTATTATTATTATTATTATTATTATTATAATTGTTTTTATTACGTTGCCTATAGATGTTTTTCAAGTCCGTAAACAATAATCGAGTGCAATAATAAAAGTCATCGTGGGTTTATGAAAAAGGGATATTTTTAAATACCTTTTTCCCCCATTATAAATCAACGCCGATGGAGAATCCCTGTTAATATGACTACTAGTTGCTCATAAAATGATTTTAAATACGATAGCAATCGAGTTAGAAGATTTACATTTCTATTGAGAAAATATTCTAAACACTTTCCCACGAATAATGATGATCTATTTCGAAAGGAAAATTTTAAAATGAATATTCTTATAATCGTTACTATAATATAATCCGAGAGTCCCGGAGGACTGTTTTTTATATTACGAGTTAGTCATGGATGTACCAGTATGAAATGCGATATAAATAATATGTAATTAATTGCATATAATAATATTTTACCTAATCAAAACCATTCACTCGCATTCCATGTGCGTCTTATGTATGTGGTAAATTTGGATATAAACTTGTTAATTCAACGTCGTCGGTCCCATCGGATACTATATTATAATATAATATACACAGTGGCACAGTGAATTATTATATTATAAGTGTTGTCGATTGATTCTTGTTGATAGACTCGTGACGGCTCCCTAGAGACGTTTGGCACCAGTGCTTAGATTTGCGGATATATGTATAGCTAATACAGGTCCCTCATAATATAATAATGATCGTTGGATAATGGTACGATATAATAATATAGTAAACATCCCTCTTATGAGAACGTATAGTGAATCAACTGTTACGAAAACATCCAGACACCCATTTTACTGATTATAAAGGTATATACATACGAGTTTGCTGGAGTGTTTCGAAACCAACTCAAACATTCTGAAGGCCTTAGGGCTTAGAGTGACGTTTACTGGCTGCAATATAATGAAGTTGCCAGGGATTGCATTTGAAAAAAAAAATTTGTTTTACGTTATTTACAATCAAAACGTTATACAAATTTTGAGTTTATCGTTATTCAAAATTTAAACGTTATTCAACATTTGTGGTTATCGTTATTTAAAATTTAAAAGCATTTAGATATCTGTTTTAAAAGTACACAGGCCGCAATTTAAAAGTATATGACTAGGTATGACCTTTTTTGGGGGACATAATTTCCCTATTCTGAGTTTTAAGTAGGTATTGTATAATTATATTTATTTAATTTTATTTATTTAATTAAATAGGTTAGATAACCCAATTACATATTATTTACAAAATATAGAGTACAGTAATACAGATTAAATTACAATACATAGTTCGGAAAGAAATGGAAACAAAATAAATGATAAAACACTAAACAGTATGATAATAATTAATCTTAAGAGTAATAAATAATAATGTATTATTGAATTTAATAAATTGCCTAGGCTCTAAGGACTTTATAATAAAATAATAAATATAAAAAAAATCATGATTATTATTTTGAAATTTAGAATGTATTATTCATTAGGTTTTTAAATGTTAAAATTATTTAGTAAGTTTTACAATATTGTGCATGAGAATATCATTTAAGCAAGAATTTATGTTTCAAACATATTTTACTCTAATTGTTTTGACATTCTTTGTCAACATTTATTTTATACCTTCCTACAATTGACAAAATAATCAATATCTATAATTTATGTTGTTAAAAAGTAAAATAATATGTATTGGCAATATAAAAGTATGTACATAGCTAACATACTATAGAGTGTACTGAGTGTAGACAACATAGTATAATTTATACTATCTAAATTATACTTATTGCCATATAGTACATACACAAATAACAAAATAAATAGCTATGTCTAATATCATGTAATATATTCATGAATACATTCAAAAACAAAATAATTTATACATTTGATATGTTATTGATTGTTTCCTCTAATAATTAATGTCTTCTAATATACCATTTTAAATTGAACTTCTCAAGTATGACAATATAAATTTCGACCGTAGTACAGATAGTACGGTACCATATTATCAGAGTATCACTATTATTAGCTATTGGTAATTAAATTATTCTATTAATATCTTCTTATTAAATTTAAAAATAATATCTAATACGGGATCTCCCGGATAGGTCGGAAATGGAATAAAATTAATTCTTGGATTGAATAAATAATTGAATACTACTAAGTATTATTAAATAATTGGAAATTAAAAATTTCGTTTAATGGAATACAATATAATATACCGTTTTGCGTTATGTTTTGTTTAACGATATATCATATATTTTGTTAAACGTTACGTTTTGTTTTGTGTTATTTATTTATTTATGTTTATCGTTTTTATATTTGTTTATTGTTTATTCAATCGTTTTTTATCAAATATAACGTTATAATCATAACGTTATTATAACGTTTGTAAGCCCTGGTAGTTACAGTTGTTGAGAGGGTGAAGGCAAAATCAAATTCCAACCGTTGGTTCTTCGTAGGCTCTACAAGTTATTCTCTCGTACGCGTTTCAGTTTGTTTTCAGTACATATTTTTTATTTTTTTATTAAGAAAGTAAAAATTTAGTAATACACTAAACGATTTTTTATTAAAACAAAAATACTTTGTTCTGTCTACGTAGACTTATTATCATATATCATAAATAGGTACACAAAGTTAAATAATTAAAAAACGCTCGAATTCTTTTTTGATAGGTATATCATAATTTTTATCATTTTATCTGCTGAATAATTTACAATTGAAAAACCTATTTATCATTTGAAAAAAGAAGTTTGTGTATTCACTGGAGTGCATGAACCTGCTTGAATAGTATCCATAAAGCTTCAAGAGCTTGAAAATATGATTTTAAAATATATTTAAATGTTTTAAAAATCATATCCTGAATAGTTTAACTATTGAAGGAAAAGGAGGTTGAGCGTGGTTATTGAATCATACTGAGCAGTTATCAACTAGCATTAAATGTCTATAGTCCATTTATTATCTAATATTAAGTATATTAAATATTGTGTAAGCACGACTAAATTTTTAAAGTAAATTTTTAATTGCGTTATATTGAAATAGTTTTTTTTCTGAATTTAAAAATTAAATATTTCTATTTCCATTATTAGAATTATATGCAAAACTTTTGAAATATTAGGTTTCATATAATTACATCTTTACATTGGACAATGTGCAATTTTTTTTTTCGATGAAAAGTTATGTTTTATTTTATCAACGCAACAAATCAAAGTGCTATGTAATATTTAAATTGAAAATAATAGTGTACAATACTGTCTCAGGTTTTCTAAATTGGTTCTGTAAATCGTTTATTAACTACATTTTTCAAAAGCTGAAAGCATTAATTAAATTCCATACAATTCTACAAAATAAATTATTCGTTATGTGATACAGTATACATCTTCTCGACTATTTTATGACGATGAAATAATAAGTCATACTCATTATTTTACCATGACAAAAATACTGAGCATTCTAAGTGATACTATATTACGAGTATGTTATGTATTAACACCTTTCGATTAGTCGATTATTTTAGATGAATATCCAATAACTTTACTATTTACATCACTGGATTATAATATATTTTATACGATAAACAATACTTATATATTTTTTTCGATGATAAAATATTATACTATATTATTATAGTTTAGTTTTTGATTTTTACTATACTCTAACTCGTTACTACTTTTTTGTTGATCAAGTTTATTTCTACGATTCATGTCAAATAATTTCGGAAAAATTATTATTGTTAATAATATTTTATTGAACAATTTAATTAAAATATGTTTTTTATAAATGTATATGTTGCATATAAAGGCCTAAATTACGATAAGTAACGACAATTAATTAAAGTAATTATTAATGGGTCATTGATAAAATATATATATTTAACATTTTATCTCAACATTATTTTTGTATTATATTATGTAATAATACAATTTTTGTTTTTAACAATAGTTATTTATTGTAACTAACAAAATTTTCTGTTAAACCATTTAGTTTTGAGAACCATGATTACAAATTTGTAATTCTATTTAACGGATTCTTCTATATAATGATGTGTTTTTTTTTTTTTTGTACTTCATGTGACTTCGTTATATTACTGGTTCACTGTAAATTAAATCATGAAAAAATGTGTCTATTATAACTATCATATACTATTCTGAAATCCAATAACTGTTGAGTTGTCATAAGACTAAAGATTCAAAAACATTCTATACCAAAAAAGCAAAAGTAGATCATAAACAATGAACAATAAAATTAATTCAATATAATATCATAATATAATTGTAATTATTTGCCAATAATGATGGTTTACATTTGTAATACTTATTTGTGCAAGCAATATAATTTGAAAATTCTAAATCATATAATATATTATTATATTATATGTATATAATAATATGTATCTTATACATAATTTAGAATTAGTTTTAAAAGTAATTATGCACTGTTCGAGACTGATTCAAAGGAGCCCCATATATTATAAAAAGTTAATAAATGAGAAGTAAATGAATAATTGCTGCGAATTTTTTGAAACATTTTTTAGAATGTAAGTCGTGATAATAGTCGTTGACAAGAAACATGCAATTATTGAAATTATAATCACAATTTTTATTCACAAGACATGTGTATGATAATATTATATTCACGGGATTTTAAAATCTAAAACCTTACAAAATATTATGGGTACAAACGCATTACTATAATTAAAAATTAAAAATACTTCTAATAATAAAATATTAGTTACATCAATGACGTTAATTCCGTTGTATAATATACATATATAATTGTTAATTATGCCTACACGTATTATAGCACTTACAGTTATAGATACGTATGGAATACACTACTGTATTGCTCACCAAAAAAGATATAAAATGTAATGGTAGATTTCAATTCAGAATTTGAATTTGAAAAGACCACCGCCGCACGTGCCGAGACTTTAGGTATAGAAAAATCTTTATGATAATAATGATAATAATAATAATAATATATATAGCAATGATATAACTCGTCGTTGCCGAGTCATCATAAATTCAATTGTTAATTTACGTCGTTATTCCGGAACTATACTACGAGTATGTGCACATTTATGTATCATATTTTCTTCTTATCTTAGCACATTCACGTGCAGATGGATCATTTTGAATTCCTTCGTCGTCGTCGAAGCGGAGGTCGGTTTGATATGCTAGCGCGTGTTTTTTTCCTAACCCCATCACACACGCGACACCACCCCTCTACCCACGCGATACATTATTTCGCTTACGCCCACCTCATAGCCGCACAATCGTTTTCGTCGTAGTCACATTTTGTTGTATATTATTACTATTATTATATCGCACTGCGTGCTTGTGTGTGTGTTTTTCCAAATTTTTTCTGAATTTCGTCCTCTTTCCGCCAACGACACGTCGCCACAGCTCACATGGAATGAATATACGACAATGTTTAGTCGCCGCTGACGTTTAGTCGTTTAAACTTCCGTACACGCCTACCAGCCGTAATTTTCGAATGCAAATGCCGTCAGCACTGCCGTTGAATATGATAATAATGTATTATATTATAGACGCGTATCGTATACACACAATATTATAATATTATAATATTTACGGTTTGACACGCGAGCATCGTCGACGACTTTGCCGCTGGAAAACGATGATGATGAAGACAATAATGCCACCACCGCTGAACGAGTCGTATTATATCGCAATAATAATATTATTATGCATACATTTATATGTAATACAATCGATTCGCGGTAAGTGGTAACTTGAAACTTGATAACTTAAGTTTTTTATTCCTTTTATGGTCAGTGAAGGTATTCAAGTTAAGTATTTCGAATAATGTACACATCTCGAGTAATTGTTATCCCTATCAACTTCGAGGTATCGTGATTTGACTATATATACGAGGTATATCCAGAAAGTAAGTTCCGTTTTCTATTTTTATCGCGTTTACGATGTTATCTTAATTACAGTCATATCAGATTATTTCATTTACTCATTTAGAACATTTTTTTACACATGAAATCATTTATGGGTGGCCAGAACTTCAACGAAGATGATGAGGTGAAAAAGGCTATTAGCGCATGGTTACAATCACAGGCGTCATCTTTCTATGATGAAGGGATACAAAAACTAGTACCTCGATATGATAAGTGCTTAAATAATGGTGGTAACTATGTTGAAAAATAGAGTAATACATGTATTTTATATTCAAATAAAATTTATAATAAAATTTACACATTTACATGTTTTTATTGCCCAACGGAACTTACTTTCTGGACACGCCTCGTATATTGAACTATACCACTATTTTTCACAAATGTAAGTAGATAATAGTTATCAATAATATATATTCATCTATAATTAATGAAATAAAATTTATTATTTGTAAAAATATCCTAAGTATGATATTATAATATATTAGATCAAATATTTCTTCCATATGTTCGTAAAACTTTTAAACTATAGGTACAAATTAAATATATCCACTTAATAATTTATAGTGCAAAAGTGAGAGGAATGAATCTAATTTGAATATCAGAAGCTTGTATCACCACAGGATATTCCTTAAAAAGTTATATAAAAAAAAGCTCAATAACTTCAAAATATGGTCTATAGTCTTTAATAGTTTACTATTTAAAATTTAAATTATTTCACAAAACAAAAATAGAAGTTTGCTCACTTTTTGAATCACTCGGTATATTATAATTCACGTGGTCATGGTTAAGCATAATCACCTATAGACTATTATAATAGTATCGATCGCTGTAGCTGGACATTTATTTTGTATTATTATTATTATCTTTCGTGACACCTAATTTCTTAGTTATAGGAACTAGGAACAAATGCTTTAATTCTGAGAAAACTTAAACTGACAGAATTTTTGGTTTCTTACACAACTACTCTTGATTGTATAAACTTTCTTTGAACATGGACGAGCAAATAAAAATAAAAGAAGTCAGAAAATGTTACATCGTAGAATACGGATGACTGTAGGACAATATCTGGTGTATACATGTTTAAAATTATAACGACTTATAAATGACCACTGTTGCTGATATTAATAAAATATTAATAACGACCTTAAAAATTAATTTATCACAGGAAACATGGTTGTACCTCTAGTTTTACCAATCGACCATAAATATAAAATTTAATACCAAATAAATAAGGATTTTTTTTAATGGGAATACAACCCCAGTCACCCCTCGTTATGCCACCGAGCAAAATTACACGAGAATACTGCATGGATATTTCGTATCTTTTCAATAATATTATATAATTACATAACATGAGCATTTTTAGTGTACACGTGAAAAATATTTTTTGCTAGTATATAACATTATGAATACAAATAAAAATAGAAATAATGTTATGAGGTTATGTGTATTATATTAATTACATCTTCATTTTGTGATGGTGAGTATTCACTGTCTGTTAGTAGAATTTCCTGGGCTAGTTAAGGCCGCAGATGTCTGTTGAAGTTTTTTTCCTAGGTTGTAATATCGAGCACTGTCCAAGTAGTTTAGTTTGTCGTGGAAGTTTTTAAACTTGATTTCGATCCAAATATTTATAAGGATTATTCCTGTGTCATTATGGATCTGACGATTTCTCATAAACCATGGTGCTTTAAGGCATATCCTTAGAAATTTATTTTGTAAAATTTGAATTTTATTTAATTTAGTGGTGGAGGCAGCGGCCCATACAGAACAAACATAGGATATCATTGGTCTGAGAACAATATTATTATTTTCTGTAAAATTAATTCCGTAAATAAACAATACATTTTCATACTGTTATTATAATTTTTTATTAAATTTGAATATTTTTAAAAACCTTAAAAATTAATATTCATTAAGACGTATAAAATGAAGGTGATTAAGTTTTAGTATGAAACAATGGATAAAAAATTACAATCGATGTGACGATAATTTAATGAAAATATGAAAAAAAGGAGAACTCTTATTGTTGTCATAGTATAGATTTATTTCAATTATTTTTAGTTCCCATCCCCTTTAATCAGATCGGTGTCGAACACATGTGCTGAACGAGAATGCATATGTTCTGCTGTCTACCACTATCCGGCAGAAAATAGCTATTAATATTATGATAATAAACCGTTAATAATATTGTTGTTATGTCTTTGTATATCCTGATGAATGAATGTGTCTACGGCCATAGTTGACGTCTCACAGTTGTCGTCTATAATGGTTGTGAACGTGTCTGATGTGTTTTTGTGGTTATTTATACAAAAGTAAAAAAGAACAAAAACATAAAATATGTACCTACATCGTCCAAACGGGTTTTGTTTTCTCCACAGGTATTACATAAGCCCCAAGACTTAATGTTTCCGGGTATGATCTCTTCGTCGAGTCGTTGAAAGCCTCCATCGCGATGAAAAATGTTAGCTTGCTGAAGTGCGTACGCGTTTAGCATAATATAAATATTATCATAATATCGCTAACGTTGTCCCAACGAATTAAAAACTATTTGTGGTATATATTCAATGTAATATTGTGTAATATGCATAAACAATAATTGGTAACACGTTTCAATATACTTCATTGCGCGATCGGTTACGACGACGGTAAAATTATTCACAATAACAATAACTTAATAATATACCATTCTTTTTAAACATTAAAAAAGATTGCACGGCAATAATTCACAGCGAAAACTCGACGGTGATAGCTGATGTATAGTTAAGCATACAGTGAAGCCTCTATTAATGGTCACCCTCAATAGTGAACCCTTCACAATAGTAAACACATATTCTACGGAAAAAGATATATCTACATAATAAGAGTTATAACCTCCTAATAGTGGACGTGGACACTAAAAAGTAAAAACTAGTACCAAAAAAAAAAAAAAAAAGAATTACCTCTAATTAATGGACATAATACATGTATATATCATTGCGAAAATTTGAATTCTTTTTTCTTGTAATTATTGTAAAAAAAAATTGGAAAAAAAAATAATTTAGATTTTTTTACTGTACACATACATTAAAAATGTTTATACAAGTGTTTATACCCTCTTTTTAATACCTATATACATATTGTTCATATAATAAATAATGAATTAATATGTTCCAATTTAAATGTATTTTTATTATGTACATTTAACAATGAACATGTCTAATTAATTCTCTATAACGTCTCAATATATTGGACATCTATAGTAATTTCTTGCAAATTTCCGCTACGTATAGATTTTCTTAATAGTGGACAACTCTGTATAGGTAGCGGACGTTTTTTTAATTCTTCGTGGCTATCCGCTATATAGATGCTTCACTATACTATGGTGCGCCTAAAATAGATATCCATTCACATACAGTCTGTAGAAGACAATTTAAGTCTTTGTTCGTTTTGCGAGTTTATGATAATATTAGATTAATTCGTGAATTTTATTAACTAATCACTTGTCGAAACTTCGTTCACTCATCCGTCTCTACTGCAATATCAACAATATTATATTTAAATTAAACTTCACCATGCTTTCACGGCCATTGAATCTTTGTGTTTATTTATATAATATTTAATAACTTCGTCATTTGTTTTTTTATTTTTTTTATTTTACAATTTGAAATACACAATCTATACAACATAGCACAATAATTATATATGATATTATAATAGTAACATGAATATCTTGAATTAAGAAATTACCCATTGGTGACACTTGCCTGAGAATTAACGCTGTATAGAGTCTAGAATTTCGTTTATATATATATATATATATATATATATATATATATATATATATATATTTATAACAAGTCACGGCACCAGTTCCTTTTTAGACGACATCGAGGGTTTCCCGGTATGGTTTGAGTGTAGAGGCTCTTTATCAATGGATTTTGGTGGGTTTGTAGGCGATTATGAAAGCGTTTGTAGAAATCTACAGCTTCTTCTGTTACAGTTTTCATTGTGAGGTCTTTATGTAAAGTATAAATGAACACAAAAGGTGGAGCATTTGTAATTTTTCTAAGAGAAATATTCTGGAACTGTTGGATTTTGTTAGTATTAGATACTTTAGCAGTACCCCACAATTGAAGACCGTAGGCCCACATTGGTTTTAATAGTGTTTTAGACATAAGAACTTTAATTTTTAGTTTAGAGTGTTTATTATTTGTAAGCAAAGGACGTAAACTGCGGAGTCGGGCATTTAAAGCAAGTCTTTTGATACGGATGTGGGCATTCCAAGAAAGGCGTTTACCCAAATTGAGTCTTAGGTATCTAACTGTGTTAGACGTTGAAACACTCAAATTTAATAAAAAAAAAAAACTTATTATTCAACGTTTTTGTTTCAATAAGTTATACGTTATTTCCTTTAAAAAAAAAATCGAAATTCGTTTTGTATTTTTTTTTCAAATAAACGTATCCTCAAAAACACTAATGGATTGATTATGTCACACAGTTTCTCTAAATTTTCCATTTATTTTATGTAGCTTGAATTTGTTGTATCATTGTGCAAATTAAAACTCACGGGGCTAATAAAAAAGTCTAAAGTAACCTTTTTTTAGGTGGGCACTGAAACATTATTTAATTACTTAAATGAAGGCCAGGACCAATAAAATAAAATATAGTTTAGCTGCCCAGTCTCTATATACATACAAAACAATACCGCTGGGATATTTTCTTTATTGCGGAGAAACGTCTATATAATCATATTGCATAATAATTATACAAACCAATATTATTTGAAATTCAGAAATAAAATAAAACTGTTGTCTTATGATGTAATCAATTATAATGTGGCTAATTATAAAAAAAAAATATTATAATATCATTTATTTTATTTGAATATAAGTTCTAAAATACCATTGCAAAATCTTGTCCAAGTCATACGATGCAAATCTGATTGACTTAAGTATCTTAATAAGTGTATTCGATTGACTTTATAATTCACAAATAAATGAGAGCTTATGCCAAATTGTCTGCTTCATAATATTATTTATAACCTAGTGAGGTTTAAATGATAAAAGATATTTGAACAGATCCTAAATTTCAGCTTATAGTCATTAAATCAGTTAAATATTTTGAATTGTTCAAATTACCAATCCCTCTTAGAGCAATGAAAATTTTACTATTTTAGAGTATTTTATAAAATCACTAAAAATATTATTGATCAAACAATATTATAATAGAACATATAAATAAAAACTGAACTTCTTTGTGAAATCGTTAAATACAATTTGTATGCCATTATAAGGCTTTCAAACATTTTAAATTTGTATTTAAAATAATATTTAATGTCATGTTATATCATTTAATTTTTTAAATAAACATTCATTATACACATGCCAAAGCTGTCACATTAAAAACCAAAAAAAATGTTTACTTACTCTATTATATTTTACTATTTGTACCCTTACATGATTATTAGTGTTTATCATATGCATATTGCACTCCAAGTCGAAACAATAGATGATAAAAATATGTATGATTGACATAAAAGAATTATACAACAGTAAATTGTTGTGATGCGTACAATACCACATCTTTTTGAGTCGATATTAAAATGTATAAATATTTTTATTTTTAAATTATTATTATTTTAATCTATATTTAGGTGGTTGGTTGTGTAGGCGTTTTATATTCGTTGTCCTATAGGCTATAATGATGGTTTTACATCAAAAAGGACGAGACTTTTGTTTTATTTTGACGTGTAAACCGATGAAATACGTGTCACCCTAGTGTAATGTACACATTATTATTATATTGTAATATTATACATGGAAAGAAAGTCGATCATAAATTATTCAAGTTATTCAAAGGAATTCGACCACATCTACCGGGTCTAGCAGGGTTTTTTTATTTTTCTTAGAGAAAACTTATGTATATTAGGTATATAGAATATAAAAATAGACGCCATAATGTTTTCAAAAAACACACGCATATATACTTCTAAGACGATATATAAGGAGTATAACGGCACGAGTACATTCCGGTCGATTGAACAGTATATTCGTTGAAATATAATTATACTATTGATCGGATCGAGATCGTTGCATAAATAATTGTGTACACAGTGATCTACTAAACATGTTTACCTCTTTTTTGCTTCAATGATCCATTTAATCAAAATCTGATTTTTGGAACTTTTAAATGTACTTAAAGATTATATTTTAAAATTCATGAGATTTATTTTAATCGCAAGGAGTGTTTTTTAGGGATACGAACTTCTTTTTTTTAATGAGAACCTCTTTTTCAAGTGTAAATTTTTCAGAAGGCAATTTTTCTAAACAATTTTACTTATAATTTAAAATGTCCTACTTTTAATAAAATGGTAATTTTGGACACTTCTTGATCTGCTATTTCGTTGCCATCTATAAATTTCTTTAAATTAATTATGGCCTGAAATTCAATCAAATTTTATTAGAATCATTAACTTTTTAAAGGAAATTTATTTATAAGACCTAATATGAGCATAATCTGTGAACTATATAATATTAATATTTAATGTAAGCTAATGGCCTAGTTGCTGATATTATAAGACAAATATATATATATATATATATATATATATATATATATATATATATATAAAAACAAATACTAACATAATGGACCCAGCTGACTACCACTCGTGCAGTATATGATAATGTATAGCAGAAATTATTCCTACAAAGTCCTACCGTACAAAGAATTACTGCCCGGTGAATCGTGCCAACACAGTCGCCGGTTTCTTAGAGAAGATGGCTTAATTAATTTTCCAGTCACCGAATTTTTCCAGAGTGACGATCTCAACGCATGTATTACACGACAGTTACTGTAGACTTACTTGCAGCTGGTAGCTATAACGTCATAACACAACAGTAATACACAGTCCTTGTTCACATTACAGACTGATATTACTCAGCCAGGTTTTTTATCGATAAAAATTAATTTCCGTTTTCCCCGGAAAATGTGTACGTCCGTGGCCTTTCAATAGATTAGTAATCAATATTTAATTTTGTTTTGAAACGAAAAAATGTGACATATTTTTATATTGTATACAGTATGGTTATTCTTTCAAACTAATAATACACAAAGATATTATATTATTATGAATATATAGGGTAAAAAGCAATAGGCAAGGGTTTCCCTCAAAATTTATGCTTGAGTGGGCTCGTCACCCGTCTTAACTTTTTTTTTTACAATTATTTTTAATAGAAAAATAACCTCGTAGCAGAGGTATTTGGTATTTGATTATTATACCTTGACATTTTTTGCAAAAGTATTCTGATCTGTTTCTCAATCAATATTTTGGATTACATACCTAAAAACCACTACTTCGAAATAAACCACGTATATATAGTAATAGAAATATGTACCGTCTATGTATTTAAAAGAATTAAATAATTAATTAATTTTTTAGAGAAATAAAAAGGTATAATTCATTCAATATTGTTAAATGCATGTTTATCGTCTATGCCATTATGTCAATTTGTTCATACATCATATATTTTGAAATCTGATTTTAAAATGATGTGATGACGTATACGAGTAATATGTAATGGAGTTTTATTAATGTTTTCAGGTTCGATATATGCATTATACTTACATAATAATATGTACATATAAATGTATACTGTATATTATAAACCCAAGGATATTTATATAATAGTCGTTTTATGGCAATAACTACAATGTGTTTGCCACATTATTTGATAATAATATTTCATTTTCGTTCACTATCAATTACTTAACGTCGTCGTTGTTTTTTTTTTGATTTCAGGTGAGTTTTGATTGATAAAATTATGTTTCACGGAATACATTATTATACCTCTATCGAAGTAACTATGTCTGAAGGTAATAGAATTAAGCACGCAATGCATCACAGCCAAAATTCTACGTCGTTTTTTTACACGAAGTATAAAAAATATAAACTGTTTAAAAGTTAAAGTCTTTTAGCCGAATCTTGTAAAACTTTCATTCAATTGAATGCATCATATATAGCTGGTACCGAGTATTGTTTATCATATTCTCTAATAAAATCCAACGACCTAATAGTTGTTAATACGCTTCACCAACCATTCAGTTTGTTGTACATTGTCTATATTAGTATATTACCTATTATAGGCTCAAATTTAAAACAAACGAACGAAATAAATCACGTGTCAGCATAAAATAACAATATATTATAGTTATATTATAGTATATTCTTTCGTAATATTATTTCGTATAATAATGATTTTTAATAATTTAATTTCGTCGGCTAGAATAATCCGTAATCGTATGTACACAAATGATAACACAATGCGGCTTACTTGGAATAGGAATGCAAAATATCTTGTTGTCTAAATGGAAGAGAATGTAAGAAAATGTATTTATTAGGTTGTTAATTTTATAATTGTACTTTTTTAATAGCAAATTCTACATATTATAAAGGGTGATTCATCAAGGATGATCACCACTTTTAGATTCTGAGCGGAGTGAGGAATGTATTGATTATACAATGATGTGTGTGTTTTTGTTCTTATTTATTTATTTTTTTTTTTGTCTGACATCAAATTCTGGGACAGTAAAAAATTGATTTTTGACTTCAGTACCTTGTTAGATCAAAAAGTGAATCTAGTTGGTACTTTGAGGGGTCAAAAGTAAACAATTTTCAATATTTTTCTAAAAAAATCGGGATAAAAAAACTAACAATTAAGGAAAAAACGGGAAATTTTACGCACAATCAGTTTTCGACAAAATCGACTTTGATTTTTGATGTAACTTTAAAACAAATGACCATAGATACATGAAATTTTCATGGAATGTTTATATAAGTGTATTCTATCTACAATGTAATATTAAAAATATTTCGACTTAAGTTGAACTATTTATAGGCATATGAAATTTTCGATTATTATTAGTTTCTTTTTAAATTAATATCGATAAAAATGTATTTGTTGGGTAGAAAAGCTTGAAAATTTAATACAAGGCTCCTCAAATATTATTACAATAGCAGTTGAAAAATAAAATAAATTCACGGTCACAATTTTTTATAAGCATTCAAAGTTTGAATTTTGATAACATACGTAAAAATTACGAAAATTCGCAAATTATTTTATGCTAGAAATTCATAAAAAATTTTCTTTTTAAATCTAAGATTTGAAAATTTTTAATAATCTATAATATATCCTAGATAGATAAACCGTCTCCGCTCAGAATCGTTTTTTGTATACAATGATATAATATCATTGGCTTTAAATTTAATTCCATCCATTACAGTAACCAACTCGTAACCTACTGTACATCAGAGCGACATCCATGACTTACCCGCTTTTTTCTAAATAAAGAACTTAATTTTGTACAGTTAACACAATTCTAATTATTTCTTGAATCATATGGTGGCTACTATAGTTACGTCCAGAGGAAAACATTTCTTACTAATCGTGGCACGAAATTTTGTTTCTTTAATTATAATGTTATTCAAAATCTGATTTTTGCAATCTTTAAATATATTCAAAGACCATATTTTCAAATTCTTGAAATTTTTCGTACTGCTTAAGGAGTACCCTGTTTCAATATAAACTTTTTTCAAGTGTGAACCCCCTTCCCCTCCATGTTAACTGTAAATTATTTGGCGGATAATTTTGTTGAGAATTTTGATGTATCGAAATTCAAAATTCGAACGAATAGTTTCCCAGTTGTTAAAATATTTTTACTAAGGATAAATATCCTAAAAAATCTTTTTACAAAAGTATAAAATACTAATATTTATGATACTTAGGTCGTTTTTACAAATTATTTATGTTGATGATAACTTACTATTAATGACTAATTTTTTCAGATTTAAATAAATTGAGTAGTTTTTGAGTTTATAAGCTACACACATATATTTAGTTTTGATAATTTGGTATACATTCGTACCTGATCTGCCCAATTAACCAATGGCAAGTTTTTAAAAATAAAAATAAAGTTTTAATTTCCACCGTGAATTTCAATAGTATCGTTTGCTAACCTCTTTAGAACGCGATAATATTTAAAAATCCTTTCTTATTATTCAACTTTATTATTAGAGTTCTGAGGTCTACTGATCCTAATTTCAAGTTTTAACGTTTTTGTAATTTTTGAGATGTAGCGAAAAATGAGTGAGTGAGTGGTATTTGCTTGTTTAAATTATATACATTATGTATTATTATAACAAACAAATTTGTCAATATTATGATAATCGTTCCAAACAATTTTAAATTACACAAAATATTAACATGATTGTGGATATTATAAAAAAATTATAAATACTCGTATCGAAAAAAATATTTTGAATCTTTATTAGTATAATATATATGACAATTATAGGAGAATAACTTATGAAAACAATTATTATTTTACATTTTTCCATATTAATTATTATAATAAATAATATTATTATATTTTTCCTTATTCTATAAATTTTTTATATCTCTTAACTATAATACACCTTGTAGTATAATGAACAATTTATAATACTAAACGTTTTATTCGTCGACTTTATTATGTAATATAGTCAATTGAATTGTACAATTTAATGACACTAAAAGACACACGGCGGCCAAACTTTATTCAGTCTGAACCTATAGTTTTTGTAGGTTGTCGTGAAGTCATAACGCTGAAAATTACACGTATTAAAGTTCGAAAGTATAATTGAAATGCTTCAAGTATTCTATGTACCAAGTAAAATGTAGTCTCATTTTAAATGTTTTGGCAACATAATAGTTATTAGTTTATTATAATTTGTTATTTACACAATGTAAGAAATGTATAGCACAATTTTGAACTTTATTGTATACTTAATTTTTAAAATGTATTCAAAAGAAAGTACTGTTATTATATATTTGAAACAAAGATCACTTTTTTATCTTTAAATATAATATAACATTTATACGAATAAATTGAGTAGAAATATAATCATAAACAATTCTGAAAAGCTTATAATTAAATTAGTACATAGCGTGCACGACAGTTAATTTATAAGAAAACATTTTATGATTATTAACATAATATGATTTTAAGATATGATTTGATTTCTAAAAATGAATAGCTTGAAAAATATTTAGTTTTCTACTATAATGCTAAAATGTCTAAATTATCTTGGTTCCAGATTTTAAATAATATTCTCTACTCTACAACAATAAAAATTTACTCAGAAATAGGATTTTAGTAAATATCTCAATTTCTGTGCTTGCAGAAATAGTTTGACAACACCATTAATATTTACAAGTTTCATACTATACTATATTAATAAACATTTTAATTTCGTTCAAAAATGTGTACTCAATTATTTTATGTGTTAGATACTAAAGAACAATGCATAGTTTTACAATGATACATATATTTTTGCTTTGTGCAAAGTAGAACCGTTATATAGTTCGTATTTGTAATATTTTTAAGTTCTATTTCTGTTCATATATTTTATTTTGATAACTTGATGCTCTAATAATAATAATTCACTATTGTAATAACTTAGAATAATAATGTCAAGTTTATGTGATTTTTAATTTTTATATTTTTGTTGATTATTTTTACTTCTGTATCGGAATTGAGAGGGAATTGATAATATTGCGTGTGGTGTGCTGATTAACTGAATACAAATAGAATCATGGAGCTTCAGTTATATTGCTGAAAATATTAGATTGCAATGTCTTGATCTTTTTAAAATTTTAAGCGCTTTAACGAGCCTCAAAGCAGTATCTTGTGGTTTAATAAGAAACTTGTATAATATAATTATGATTTCATTATTTAAGTTTATATTAGGTAATATATTATAGTTGTTGGAAGGTAACGTAAATCACCTGTTTCTGTAATTTAATAGTTTTTTTTTGTAATGTATGATATAATGTGCTGTTCAGGTAAAGTGTCAATAAAATGTTACTTCTAAGATGAAATAAGCACTTTAAGTTTAGTTGGAGAGGTTTGAGGTTGTTGAAATGTAAGTTTAAGGCGGGGTATGATCTGAGTTTTAGAATGAAACATATATATTTATTGACTTGCTTTCATTATGTTTAATTTCCCATATTTTGTAGTACGCCAAAGTTAAAGAAAATAAAAAAAAAATAATAATAATAATAATTAAGAAAGCAATATTTTTAATTTCCGACCGGTTATTCAAGTCGGTAAAAAAATTCCTGTAATTATTATATTTTATTAATATTATTGCTTCAGTCTTGTGTAACCACCTACATTATTGCTTAGCTTGTAAAATTGTTTTCTATAATATGTATATTATACCTAAATATTATTAGTCCATTGAATTGTTTAAATTTGCATTTAATAATTACATTAAATGTTAATAATATACGAGTGTACATATAATACGTCAAATTTTACTTAAAATATTTTATAAGTTTAGATATAGAAATAAAATTGTTCTGATTATGTTACAAATTTATGATTAGATTGGTTTATTTATTCAATTTGTTAGAATGATAGTGGTAATGTTTCTGTAGACATTATGACTTTTGATAATATTAGCGTTTTTCCTAATGACCACGTGGATTATTATATTTTAAAATTTATTTTACTAATGATATTTTTGAAGATTCTTGAGGATATAATAATATTTTCTGCGGTCTTATTCTCTTTTTAAGTTTCTTAAATTCCACTCCAACTACGGTCGGGTATCCGTGATGTAGGTACATAATATTATATATCATTTTCTTGGTTTTTTTATTTTTATTTTATCTCTTAGTTTCTCAATGTTATCGACTATTGAATTTATGAAGTTTTGAATATTTATTAAAATTTCTCTGAATGCTACGCGCTTACACTTGCACCACATTTACGAGTTCGAGTTCAACTACAGCCGCATGTAAGCATGTAGCTTTTATTATACTGTATAAATATTATGAGTTTTCATATTTGAAAGTTATGTTATGATTTTGTTTAATATTATATACAGGGTGATTCTTTTATCAAACAACACTCATTATTTCAAAAACTATTGAATTTTTTCAAATTTTTTTTTCAACATTTTGGAACCATCTTGCTCTAGAACTATATATTTTTTAAATATTTTCACCCTTATATTTATCAGGTTAACCATTATCAACTTTTGATTTTCAAATGACAACCTATACTTAAAATTTGATAAACTAAAAAGGCTATTTTTTCAATGAATTTTCACGTTTAAATTTTCATTTTTCGTCAATCCGTTTACAAGATATAGCCTCCCAAAGTTGGGTGGTTTTGGGTGGTGTTTGTGTGTTATAGGTGTATGTTAGGTGGTATTTACACACAAACATAATATAAGTGTTGTTTGATAAAAGAATCACCCTGTATATATACATTTTTGGACACAATAGTAATACTTACTCTTATATTGTTTAAGTTCATATTAATTTTTCAATATTTTGCTCATTCCAAAAAAAAATAATTATTATTTAATTACAATATATTTTTTTTTCCGATACTTAATTGTTATTTTTATTTTTGTATAAGTGTTGTATATATAGTGTATTCGATATCCATAATATAATAGTCAAATTAATCACATTTTTTAGTCGAAAGTCACGTATAGGTATTCAAAATGTTTTGTTATTCGATAAACGATACTCATATACAACAGATTGATGTTTGAACCGTATACCCTGCAAGACACGATGTAAATGTACTATGTATGCAAATTAAGGGCGAAATAGCCATGTCAATATAGTTCAATTTAACGATTTTAGTCGGTAAAAGAGAGAGAAATGACAGAGAGAGTGGGAGTATGGAAAGAGAATAAAGGGTGTTTTGTTATTCATTCGATTATAATATTTTTTTTCGGTCTCATGATCACCAAAATATTCCATATATGTTCATCGAATATTTTATATTAGTGCCTATCAAGCTATACCAGAGTATAACATAGGTAGGTACCATGTTTTTTTTTCGATTTTATAAAAAATGTACTTTGATACGGAATTATTCACTTCGAGATATCGAGCTAACATTATGCAACTAAACTGTACATTATCGCGATTGATCAATATATATATATATCTATTATAATGTATGTCCTGTGTAAAAACAATGGCGTATTCGGTGCTTGACAAGGTCTTATTATTATTATTATTATTATTATTATTATTATTATTATTATTATTATTATATTATTATTTCCATGACTGGAACATGAATAAAACGAGGTTATAAAATGTCAAAATCATAAAACCATGGACGCTGAACGTGAGTTCAGAATAATAATACTATTTTATTTCTGGTTATAATGTCATTATGTTTTGGACTTGCAACTTTTTTTGTTGTAATTGTTTTTGATACATTATATCTTAAGTTTGATTGTTGTATGGAAAAAAAAAAACAAAAGTTTTAATGGTACTAATTTGACGGCCACGGCAGTTGTTGTTTATATATTTATATGTATATCATATATTGCTAGGTTATTATACTTGACTATGTAATTATTATTATTATGTCAACTAAGTTTTCCACGGAACTCGTCATTTTTATTCTTAAAAGTGCGGTCTTCTGATTTTCCCAAAATAAATTCCATACGAATAGTTAGTTAAATATAAAATATAAAATATTTAACACACATATCTGGTTTCAATAAAAAGTATTTTTGTTGTAATATATTTTATAGAACACAACAAAACGTAGTCCGACACCTATCACAACTATGTGCACTGTTCTTATTATTTTAATTTAAATGCTTTGTAAAATCATGACTTATAGTCAATTCAAAGAAAATTTGGATATTGAATTAAACTTTACTGCAAATTAAATTATTGTTTGTGCAATGACGATGAAACTTTTATTTAAAAAAAAAAAACCATTATCAAACTATAAAAAAACAGATAATTTTCAAAGTTTTCTTTTGATTGAATATTAATTTTCTTTTAACGGTTAGGTACCTGCAATTTATTTGCAGTTAATTGACGCTTGGACCAATAATATATTATTGTTTTATTTGACATTTTTCTTATACCATAGTAATTTATATATACATATTATGATACGAGACAGCATAATCATTTTTTTTCAGTATCATAATAACTCGTGCTACTAATTTAATTATGTTACAAAAAAAAAAAAAAAATCGTATCAAACAATATAATTTTTACTGTGTGAAAATTGAAGATAATATGTAAATTTACTTTTTGATCTTACAGCTAACACATGTTACCGCTAACAGGGCTGAACGAGAATACAACCAACTGTATATGATCAACGATGACTGATATGATAACAATAAAATATTATAGTATATTATTCATGTTATTTTATCATATTATTGTTTAAATAATTACGGAGTGTTCTATTAAAAATGCGGTTTCACTGAATGCACTCTCGTAAGTGGTACTAGCCATAATATCTTTATCGCATACGCAACATAACCCGTTGGAGCGAAAATTCTTATCGTAATAACGGTCCGGAAAATTAGAGTTTTAAGACGTGATTTTATAGAGCTTGGACGAGCACCTTCACACCAGTCGTACTTGTGAACTATTAACTAGACTTGGAATGATTTTAACCATCGATTTTTGGGACATAGAAATATATGAATATTTATAGATTAAATTTCAATACTTTCATTTTGAAGCAATTATAATAATACGATTAACAATAATAATTATAGACTACGCTATTTATTTAGAAAACGTCAACATTTGCCACTCAGTGATATACTCTTTACACGGAGATCGCTTTACAGTATCAAGTTTTAAACTCGAACTAAATAATATGTATTATTATAGAAAATAAAAGGGGTGAGAAGGCTTCACTGTGTATATGGGTAGATATATAGAGAGAGAGACTCAGTGAGTGAGAGAGAGGGAAAAAGAGAAATATTACTCTATCAAAAAATAAAAAATAAATAAATACAAATAATAATAATAAAATAAAGGTCTGTCTTCGCATATCCACATAATACACAATATATACGGTATACCTAACCTAAAAATCAGTGGCTGCGAGGAAGTTGCGTGTGTGTAGGGAAAAACCGAGTTTATCGGACCGTGCATAACCGAACTTCAGAACCCGACCGAGGAGTTATAAATTACCACAGCCCACTGCTACTACCCCCTCGGGGCTCCATTCGAAAACAGGAGCAACAATCCGTAACCACCAACAATGCACTACCCCTCCCATATCCCTCCCCTACCCCACCCCGTCAAAACACCGACCGGTCACACCCTCGTTCGTTGCGCGCCACTCGTTTTTGAGATTTTTTCACTTTTTTTTACTAAAGAGAAAGGTTTGCGAAAATCGACAGCACACTTAAAACTTGCATTGTTTACACGAGTATGCAAGATATTCATATAATATTATACTATAGTGGTAGGTGCGCTGGTAATGGTAAATAATGTGTAGGTATATATATAGTGTAGGCTCGGTTATTCGCAACGGAAGAGGATGTGTAGCATGCAGTGTATATATATAGCCGTGTGCGATGATGTTGTTGGCACAAGCGAACGAGACGAACTGAATTCATAAATCAATTTTCAATGGGTCGGTGGCGTCGAGGAGGGCAGCCTGATGGATCTATGTATACACCACGGGGTCGTACACACAAGCGTATATACATAATGTTATTATTATTGTATCATGTGTTCATGTACAATATGTACATGTTATGAGTACAACATAACGCGTGGAAGTTTGACAGCGCGATACTGCTGCTGGTACACAAAACGCACTTGTTTGAAGAAAAAACTCGTACCCCCATCTTCCTCTGCGTATGGAAGAATATCGTATACTCCCCCCACACCACTTCCTCGTTTAGATGCATCGGCACACAAACTGCTATAAGCTGCTAACGCGACTTAAACGACGACGACGACGACGACGGCGACAACGATGACGATAATTTCGTTATTTATTCTCCGCTCCCTCCCCTGATAACTACCCATCCACACATATACACTCACACTCACTATTAGCGGTGAAGGTACTACAATGGTTTTCGTGTTGTTAAACGATGACTCGACGTGAACTCCATCTCCCGAAGATAGTCACCCTCGTAATTTTCCCAAGCCGGCGTCACAATAATATTATATATTATTTTTTTACTCGTATTTCTACAACCTACCACCGTCGTTTGTACGAGCGAAATGTTCGTTTCAGCCTTTATTAACTGTAATAATACGAAGGAATAATGAGACGTTTATTCGTATAGTATTCCAGTCGCAGCGTATAATAATTATGGTTTTAATTGCAGAGTACTGCCGCATTATTATTCGTTAGCACCGACTATACAGAGTGAAATACGCAGATAATCATATTAACCATTACGCCATTTAAGTATTTTGAGAATAAAACGTGTCGTCGGGACTTCTTATAATATTACTGCTCCATTAACTACCACGACTAAGAGAATATTATATATATGTATTTTACAATATTGCGTGGGTTTCTATTCGCATATTATAATATACCATTACAAAAGTATGATAATATACCTACGAGTATTATTAATACTGAATTTTCAAATTTCCACCCACATACATATTATATAGGTAGCTGATTTTCTACACTTGCATAACTATATAAACTTGGATAATGAATTATTTAATTACAAGTGATTTTTTAAATTTTAGTTCGATAAAAATAGAATTTGGTCAGATAATTTTATATTATTACATTATACATAATACTGTTATTATAATACGCCTCCTTACAAAAGACCACAGCATATGACATGTCGCGCGTGTCATACGAGCCACATAATTTTTGTACTTGAAACACTGTTGTAGTATATTTTCATGAATTATGTTTTAGTTTACAACTCCACTCTGCTATTATAATCGTAAGATGAGCAATTACTTAAGTTTTTGTAATTAAAAGTTTTGTAATTAATTTTTTTTCTATTTAATCATTATAAAAAAAAAAAAATATACTAATTTATAATATAATTAAATTGTAAAAAAATCTGACAACCTTCAGCTACGTGTACTGGCTTATTTAAAATTTTCACAGAGTTTAATACACCTACACGTACGGGTATGTAAATAATATTTCAGACTTCAGGCTTTATTACATTTTAGTACTTAATTAATAAAAATGAATGTGTACTACGCACCACGTAAACTGATATAACTTCTAAACACGAGTTTGGTAAGAATTATTATCGAATACTATTATAATTAAAAGTATTATAATTTTTTACATACAGGATTTTATAATTTTACGCAGTTTTGTCTTTTTTTTTAATTGACTATTTTATTTATTTTTTGGTTCTTTAATAACATGGTTTATTAATGATAAAAATATGAATCCTAAGAGACTTCAATATAACTGCAGTCCACTCTCATATTATTATGGTATTTACTGTTTATAACAACAGACTAATTAATGGCTTTTCCAACAAAATGTTAAATTCTGAATTCCTCCTCGAAAAGATAAATGACCCACAAAATATAAATTGTACTGGTAGAATAGTGGTTATTGAAATTCTCTATGGACTTTATTAAACGGGCTTACCATTGCCCATAACCAAACAACATTAATGATCAAACTTCCAGTTTCGAGCAAAGTCGTTCTTATTTTAACCATAATTCCGAGTTTGTAAATTAAATGTCTTCTGCTTTAAAGTAGTTACAAGTTTTTAATAGAATAATCAATTTCATTTTAAAAATGAGACAAAAATACATTTTATTCACGTATTTTGTAAATATAATTTCAAATAATTAGATCGCAAAAATATCACACATTTTATATTCCCATTACTGTACCTATCTAAAGTATAATAATATACGTAATAAAATAAATTAACGATTCAATTTATTTGAAATATAAAACAATTATGGTTAGGTTGAATTATTGTGTTATATTTTACTATGTTTTTTAATGTAAAACAAATTTGTGTTTACAATACAGATAGATATCTAATATGAATGGGTTTTATTTATTTTTTTTTTTAGACCTCACACACATCTGAGTAAAATATTTGGTTTTAAATTATTTATCACCTTACATTGTCGTTTTGTGTGAAAACTTCATTCGTTGTGTCAACTTAGTTTATACAAAATTATTTTGAAATATTCATAGTATGTTCAAACTTTCATAAGACCTGCATGTCTATATTTAAAGGTAATTTATTATATATTATCTTATACATACACGTATTGTATTATACTTATGAATAAATATTTGTTAGTAAAGACTATGAAAACGTTTAATTTTTCTGGTGATAGATTTTTTTTGTTAAAAGAAAAACTTGTACCTAAATAATAATAATAATACAATACCTATTAATTTTGTTTTACTCTTCAATTTATAATAAAAATCGGATGTTTAAACAAATAAATAAATCGAAATCATCAGAATAAGTAGGTAAGTCTTTAAATGCAAATTAAATGAGATCAAACTTGTATTTTCTAAATAGTAATTAAAATTCTATATGGGACCTTAAAAGAACAATAGTTCAAGCGTATGAAGTTATTGAAATGTTGTATTTTAACATTGTGATTTTGTTGTGCAGGATACAATTTTTTTTCTAACCAATTTTGCGTAACGTATTGATTATTGCCATTGAAAAAATGTAGTATGTTATAAGATATTATACCCAAAACATTTATGTTTTCTCAATTCTCCTAGCGATGGAAATAATATAATATCTAGTGTATTTATTTTTTTAAACCTCAGTAGTAAATAAAAATCCTGATTAAATTCAGTATAAGACGAGAAAAAAAAAGATAAACAAAAATAAAAATAATTTTTGGAAAAAACAGACTCATGAAACGTGTATTATTTAGTTATTTGATGATGCAATATTATTATATTAATATTTGAACGTGTTTTTCCATTATTTTTTTCCTGACACTGCAAAACAATAGATTGACCAACAACGATAACCACTCGCATTCCAATAATATTAAATTTGTTAAGACAGGTGCGTTTATTTCTTCCGAGATTCGTATTGTAAAACCAAATACCTTTCGTCAATATCAATTGAGTATACAATATTATTTTATCATCATCATTATATTATGAAGAAGGAATATTATTAATTTTTATTTTAAATTTACCCGTGCCGAAATAAAAAAGGAATTCGAAGTATACCATGTAGTTATCATGAAATTCATAAGTTAATTATTTATTACAATATATTATTGTAACTAGATAAATACTTATTTTGTTTTTTATTTAAATAAATAAACCTCAGCGCCTATGACCATTGGCGTACAATGAGTTTAAGGTTAACAATTTTTAAGGATACAGTATTTACATATTATTTAAACGAGAACAGATTCTAAACATTTATATGATTGGTTTTAATTAAAAGGTCATATATACTTTTATTTATGTATTAAAAAGGTATTAAAATTTGTAAAACTCCTCAGAAATAATTATTACAGTCGGCTTGCAATTATTACGATGGTTAAAAAATAAAAATCATAATAAAATAAATGATTACAAAATATTTGCGTTTAATAATACTATAATTTTATTATGCTTATTGCTACTCGTGGGTTAGCTTTGTCACACTTGTTAGGTATTTTATCTGCATTCCATACTGAACTCTGTTTTTATTTTTAATAAAAAGTAATAGTTCTTTTCTTCTGTCTAATTTTATTAAGTTATGTACCATAAATTATAACACTTGGAACAAACGGGAGCAAAAAAAATTAAACTTTGTAATTCGTTGTACATTATTAACTGTACTTACATATATTATAGTTTCATTCGGTTATTTATTCAATTACTAAGTTTAGTTAATTATGATAGTATAATACCACCCTCGAATTTTGCCTTTCACCTATACCTTAAATACGATCATAAACATTACTGATTTCACAGATATCATCTATTTTTATAGTAATATATATTTTTAAATTATTCTTAAATTATTCGTGGTATGGGAAAAAATTGAAATGATGAAAGTCATCACGGTCCGTTCTTTTATTTTATTTAAAATTCAAGTAATTTCGTAATTTGTTATTCCATGATTATTACGGTCGGTGAGCTTAACGATATTTCGATATCTTCTACGGACTAGAAGTTTTCAGGTTGCTCTCGAAACCTAGAGAATACCAAAAATAACATAAACATTACTTATACATTGGCCGCCACTTTATAGTAATTTCAAAACGAACAAAAGTCATTTTGAAAGCACTTTATATGCAAATTATTAGTTGGCTGAACTCGGGGCCTAAGACTTTACTGATGAAACGACTCCCCCGAAATAATAAATTCTCATAAAAAGTGAATCGAGGAAATCTATCCCAGTCAAGTTTTCGGCTAAAAAGAACTGCCGGTAGCACCCTGCCGATCCACCCGCAGCAACTATTATCGCAATAATAATAATAATACATAATTTCGTCTGCAGTGGGATCTACGAATAAATCGTAATAAAGTCAATTATATCCGGTCACTACATCGTCGCATAGCTACAATATTATTATTATAAAGCTGCTAAACAAAAGTAGGTACCGGTGTGGAGTGGTTTGACCTAATTGAATTTCGAAAAGCACCATTGTCCCCGGAAAACCGTAAAGTTAGGGTACCTCTGCTGACTGCAAAACAAATGCATTCTGTGTGTGCAGTTGTATAGATTCATTCAAAGGCGATAAGTATACAAGATATGAATAACAACCTTTGAACGGTGGCATATTTAGAGGGAGGAAGAAGGATATCGTAGACATATTCTTCCCCTCCTCCTACTCATTGGGGTGAGTTATTGTGGTTTTTTTCGTTTTATGGTTTTTTTCGTTTTCCTATGATAGTAAAGTTTTAAAATAAACATTGAACAAAATATAATAAAACGAATATGATGATGGTCGGTATTAGAAAGCAAAAATTCCAGAAGATCCTTTATGCCCCTTATAAAGAGTTTTATTAAAAATATATAATCCTCTTTTTATCCTTGTTTGAACTTCAGATACAACACTTACATTGAGATGGTATACCGTTTCTGCTTGAACCAGTCGCCGGTTGCTCTCACGGATGAGTCAAACAGCGTGATTATTTCAACGTAAAATATACTCATTATTTCTAACAAACAATTCAAACATTTTCTATTTTTTATCTACATAATAAATGAGTACCTTGGTTTTTATTTATTTTAAAGACGAAAACGTGTCACAATATCATAATATTTTAACAAGAATTTTCTTTCGACTAACGAGTAGTTGGTTAATGAAAAGTATTTTCAATAACGAGTACCCTTACGTCGTGAAAAATCACCCTGTTAGTTGTAACGAAAACATGCGGTGGGGAAATACATTAGATTTACACAATAATTTAAGATTTTTACAACGACTTTGAAATTACACGAAGTCTGAGATGCGACTTATGTTGTCGACTGCTTTACCTGGTATTATAGTGGTAGTCTTCTTATTTCCTTTGACTTTCTCGTGTATTCATTTTTTTTTTTTTTTTTTTTTTGATTAATGGTTTATTTTTTCAAGTATAGCGGTCGTTAGGTCAACAGAACGAAAACTTACTGAAAACAACGACTTTTTTCTTCTATTCGGATATTTGCTCTTGTACACGACACAAAGTAACAGGTAAAAGGCTACCGAGTGACATATTATATGTATTTATACTATGTAGTTGCCTATAGTTAGTTACGTATTAAAATTTAAATACCTACTCATGAATGTCACTTAAATTACATTGTACATATTATATTTCAAGGATACTACAGCTTTTTGCAAGAACAAAACGGAAAAGTCAGAATTATCGTTGTATATTTTCTTTTTGGTTCCATGCTTCACAGCATATAATATTTAAACGGATCTTAATTCAGTTGTCACTCAAATTCGATTAAATTCCGGACATTTTACGTTTTCCGATCGATTAAAAACGTTCATAATTTTATATAGGTACTACAAACTATTATAAACTTCGATATTCAAAATTAATTCTTAATTAATTATTCGGTATTCGTGATGACTACAGCTGTATTTTATATACATATTTTTTTCGTGTCTGTCAAAAGTTTAATATACTCTACGACTGATGATGGTGGTTTCTGGTTGAACATTGTATTTAATTTGTTCTAATAACAGTACTTCCAACTATACTTAAACTATAATTTTCCATATATAATACAATTTTCAGAATATTTAGATTAATTTTCAATATAACTTATTCACACCAATCTATGTGGTACTGTAGTACGTAAGATTTAACTTATAAGAAATTTATATAATACTATTTTTGATTCCTAAATTACAATTTTCCAAATAATATGCGATTTATTTCTAGTAATAATTAGTTCAACCTATGAATCACCATTATCAAATAAACTACTAATATCACTAAAACTATAATTGAATATAATCAAATATTCTTAGAAACCCGCCTTCGTAGTAAGCTTAAAATCACGCATACTTTATCATATCAATTTCAATATTATATTGAAGAATTTGAATGAAATTTAACATATTGACATTTACAATGATGAAGTACACTCGACATCTACAACTTGCTGATTTTTTTTTTTTTATAATATGAAGTAGAAATTCTTAAGAACATTGCCATTTTAAATTTAGTCACTATATGTGCAATGCCAGAGGAATGAAAAACAGGTCAAGGTTTTTTAAAGTTTTCAAAATATTTTTAACTACTATAATACAAGATTTCTTAATGAGTTCGTATAATTTAAAATAGTATGTATGTATGTAACTACCTATTTTCAACTTGCAAGTAATTTCGATATAGAAAATTTAATCTAATAATGTAAATAATGTTTTAAAAGATAAATTATAAAAATATCATAATATTTATGAAAACATATCAACAATTCTGTATGCAAGCCATTCCACAACTATTTTGGAACAATCTAGAATTGTTTACATTATTCGTGAATATTTTATATTATAATAAAGTACAAAATATTATTTTTAAATATCCTTTAGTGTTTTTTTTTCTCGAGCATATTATTTTTATTTCTATTTGTACGTGTACGTGTATTTTTATTTGTCGTGACTACATAATATATAGAAGTCACCGTATTTATATATGCACTGTGGACTATACTCGGTTGAAATTTTTGTTTTACGTTAAAAACATTATTTTTGTTAAGTAAATAATACATTTTCAAGAACACTTGAAATTTAATTTAAAACGATTGAATGAGAAACGGAAAAGCATATAGCGTATAAAACGAATTTCTAACACCGTGAATGGTTTTTTTTAGTTTGACTCAGATCAAAATAACAGTTGTGCAAGTTGCATATTATTTACGTATACACAAACATAAATTTTCATTTTAGTTCAGCAGAACCAATTTTATAAAGTTGGCTTAATTATATGAGTAAATTAATGACCTATGTTCATTATTAAAATAAGGAATATTATTTTTTGGAATAAAATTAAGTTTTCTCATCAAAAGATGATATTCCATAAATAGATAACAAAACTAACTGAAAATATGTTACTCGAGTGCACCAAGAATTCCAATGATCAGCTAGTTTTAATAAATATATTATTATGGAAGAATAAAAAATAGTAAGTGATCATGCTTGCAAGCACCATGCCAAATCATACTGTAGGTATAATGGTGAATTTTGTAATAACTATTCTCAATATTTCTGGGTGGAGCCTAATGAGAGATTATATTTTTGCATATTTCAAACAAAATAATATTATTATGACTTATGGTCATGAACATTTAAATTCATCTTATGCTCGAAAAAGTGTCCAATACTTAAAAAAAGAAATAAACTTAAAAAAAAAAGAGAATCTTAAGATGGCGAGGGGTGATAATAGTGTGTAACGAGCAACTGGAAAATATAAATGATTATTAAAGTGCAATAATATTTCCACGTAAATTTCATATTTTTAATGAATTTTAACTGAGAAAACATTTTTTTATTTGTCAGAAAGACTTTTAAGTATGTATAATAATGATTACTACTTTATCTATATTTTTGACGAGATAATCTATATTCAATTGTACCAATAACGATGCTGTGATGATGTCGCAAAGCTACTTGGAATAGCAAAACAAACATGAATCATAAAAAATTCGAGTACAAACAACGTTAAAATAAATAAATAAACGTTTATATATTATCAAGGACGTGAGAGAAAAAAAACTTAATTTCAAAGTCAAAGAAAAATTGATGGTTAAATATATAAAAATATCAAGTGTAGAACTACTTTATTAATCAGTATTTTTTATTAATTTCAACTAAAAAGTGAATAATTGAAATTTCCTTTTCTAACAAAATAAAAATTACTATAACGTTTATACTTATTTTTATGAAATCAATCGAGTGCTTTTAAAAGTTGACCGAACGTTTAGATACTCTAGAAGCGTATGTAAATATCACTTATCATGGAGTACATAGATATAAGGTATAGGTTACTATTAGTTTTATCCATTGGAATTTCAGTAAACTCCTTAGTCAATAATATTACTGTTCTGCAATCAAGCATCTCGGGTTTTCATTCATATTTTATATTTTATTAAATTATTTCTCAGACGCTTTGTGGTATTTTGTGAAATGTACTACAGTAATTTGGTGGTCAACAAACTAAAATAACTAACAATTAAGATTGTGAGGCATTCTTTGTATGGTGCAATTGTGATCGTATACATGATGGGGGTGAAATGAAATGTAAAAAATGAGTGGTTCTTCTTTGAGGTTTGAGCCGGGATAAAGGATAATATCGATGCGAGAAGCATCAACTGTCCTGCTAAAAACAGAAGAACTAATACAATTTAAAAAAAGTATCGGCATCAAATGGTAAGAGACAAGTATATAGAATATTAAAAATATAGGTAGTCATGGAATTTTTATTAGTTTTCACTAATGGCTTATTGGTTTTCTTTTGTATTTATATACGTATTTTGTACATGCCTATTTTCTTTTACATATCAATTATGTTTTTTTACTTTTTGTTTTATTTATTTCTTAAAATTATTTTGCAATTAATAATGATATAGCTAGGTACTTATTACATTTTAATCATGCAAAAGAGTCTAATTTTAATGGTTTACGGGTCATGCTATATCACGAGTATTTTAATTGAAATATATCCTCAATATAAATAGGTAAACACAGTATGGAGCTTTGAAAAAAAAAATATTTATTAATTTCCTGCAGTTCTATCATGATTAAAAAATACGATGTGTAAATAATATGTCAAAATGTTTATATTTATTTTGTGTTATTTGTTAATTTTACATCGTATACAATTTTATTTAATATATACTAATCGTCATTTTAATATGTGTATTGTATATTATAATTATAACTGTTACTAATGATTCTTTTTTATTTTTATATAATCGTAAGCATGTTCTATACTTTATACTTTTTAAATTTATTATGAACATAGTGTAGTGTGATAAGTGATAGCCCTGCCTGCTCGTGCCGCCGAGGCGACGATTAGTTATTAGTGATTAGTCACTATAGACTGATTAGTCAGTCTTGTGCCGTCTTGTGTCGTGTGCGTGTGTCAGCGGAGTGTCCGGACTGCACACGCTCACGGGCACTAATTAGTTTTTGTCTTATAATATATTATTACGTTGTTTATTACTACTGTTTACTTATTCATTGTTATGTAAATGTTAATATTATTAAAATATAAAATATATAGATATATATATAATCGTGTCAAGTTTGTAGTAACGGCCGTCTATGCGTGGCCCTACAGTTCAGAAGTGGGATTCAATTCAGTTGCCCTCAAAGTAATTGTGTATTGTCATTATCGCGAAATTAGTCGTCGAGTCGTTCGGTTTGTGTCGCATCGCATATTTTGTTTTGCCTAACTTCTATTGATTCAAAATGGATGACGGTCAAACGGGTCAGAAGGACGCCGAAAACCACGAGGTTTGGTCGTCTAGCCGTTTACGAAGCGGGTCGCAGCAGGCTACAGTGCAGCCACCATTGCAGCCCCAAGTGTCTACGGAGCAGCTTTGTTCGCAGTCAATAACAAACATGTTACCACCAAATACTAACCAGTCGTCCGGGAGTGTAACCACTACCAGTGATAGTGGAATGCGAGATGCATTGACAGCGCTAATAGAGCAGAACCGATTGTTGTTATCACGGATATTGCGTAATGAAGACAATAACAATGATAACATACGTGCGCAGTCAACACGTTCGCCGTCAACTTCTAATAACGGTTACTACGTCATGCCAGACTTTAATAATTCGATTAGTACTTTTTCTGGACGTGAATCTAATACGGATGCGAGAGCATGGTTGAAATCCGTTGAAGGTGTGGCAAAATTGCATAATTGGCCAGACAGTTTCAAACTAGAAATAGTACGTACAAAATTGGATGGTCCGTCAAAAAATTGGTACGTTGGTCGTACATTTTCAAGTTGGGGTAGTTTTGTTGACCAGTTTAATAATACATTTGTGGGAAACGAGTTGTGCACAGTTGATCGCGTAAGAATTATGTCGAACCGCGTTCAAACCAAGGGCGAGTGCGTCATAGAGTATTTTCACCACAAAGCACGCCTCTGCCGTGAAATCTCGTTACCGTTTAACGAAACTAAACAACAGATAGTTGAAGGTGTTTATTCTCACGATTTATGTAACTATTTGATAGCGCGCACACATTTAAGTGAAGACGAATTATTAGCTGATATTAATTCTTACAATAATCTGAAAAATGCCAGGATCAATCGAATCCGATCGACCGAGCCTGCTAAAACAACTCAAAGTTATACCGGCAATCGAAAAGCCAGTTCTGACAACCGCGATAGAGATCGGAATACGGTACAACGATCCACTATTGATACAAGAATGAAGCCGTCAAGGGATACGTCGAGTGTCACGTGCTATAGCTGTGGAAAGATCGGGCATCTGGCGTCTTCGTGTCCAACGAGAACCTGTCATAGCTGTCATTCAACGGGTCATTCGGCGCGGAACTGTCCAGGTCGCCAAGGTGAGCGTCAAGACAACAACGGTGGTGAGCATGTCTCTGTTTTGGAACGGTCCCCCACACATATTGTACCCCCATATATGTTAAATGTTAGCATTAAGTTTCCCAATAGTGAGTCTATCGATGTACAAGCATTAGTAGATACGGGTAGTCCTGTTAGTCTAATTAAATCGACTGTTGTCCCATACGTGTCTGGGGTCGTGCCTCCAAAATCGGATTTAGTAGGTATTAATGGTTCTAAACTAAATATAGTAGACCAGTTTGATGCGAATATTTTTCATAGTGAACTTGATGCCCCGATTAATTTATGTTTTCACGTGGTGCCCGGCAATGCCATGAGAAATGATTGCCTATTGGGTCGTAATTTTTTATCTCACCCTAGAGTAAATTTAAACGTGTCAGATGGGCATTTTGAAGTAAGCTTTAAAAAAGTTGATAATAATATATCGTTTGCCGAAATTTTATCTGTTAATTACACTGATTATAAAAGAGATGATGCTGATATTAATTTGAATGTTGAGGATACTCTGCCGGATGATATTAAACAAAAAGTTAAAAAAATATATGTAGAGTCCTATGTTAACCATGAAAGTGTCATTAGTACAGCTGATGACTATCGTCCTGAGATACGCATCATATTAAAAAATGATAAACAGTTTTATTTTCGCCCCCGGCGTTTGTCTTTTTTCGAAAAAGACTGCCTACAAAAAATGTTAGATAACATGTTGACCAAAGGGATTATTCAACGTAGTAGTTCCGAATACAGTAGCCCCATAGTACTGGTTAAGAAAAAGAATGGAGATTTTAGGATGTGTGTTGATTACCGCGAGTTAAATAAATATGTTGTGAAAGACCGATACCCGCTGCCGTTAATAGACGATAATTTAGATTTATTACGCGGAAAAAAATATTTTACATGCTTGGACCTAAAGGATGGGTTTCATCATATATATGTTGCAGACGATTCGATTAAGTTTACATCTTTTACGACACCATTAGGGCAGTTCGAGTTTTTAAAAATGCCGTTTGGGTTAGCTAATGGGCCTTCGTGTTTTAGCCGGTTTATTCAAAATGTTTTCGACGAATTTATTCGTAAAAATGAGGTGATCGTATATTTTGACGATATTATGCTAGCCACAGAAACTATTGAAGGGCATTTAGAGCTCCTGTCTAGAGTATTAAAAGTAATGAAAAATAAACAGTTAGAGATCCGTCTAGACAAAAGTCAATTTTTGAAATGTGAGGTAATTTACTTAGGTTATTGTGTAAATCAGTACGGTATTCAACCGAATCCTAAAAACGTCTCAATAATTGAAAACTACCCTGTACCACAAAATAATAAAGAACTCCAAAGTTTCATTGGTTTATCGTCTTATTTTCGACGATTCATTCCGAATTTTGCAATTATTGCTAAACCACTTTATAGCTTGCTCAAAAAAGATATTCCATACGAGTTTGGAGAGGAGCAAATGAGGTCGTTCGATTCTATTAAATCAAAACTCGGGGAACAACCGTTATTAGCCATTTATAATCCCAATGCAATAACAGAGCTTCACTGTGATGCTAGTAGCCATGGATATGGTTCAATTTTGTTTCAGAAGCAACCCGATAATCATTTCCATCCGATTTTTTATTATAGTCATAGGACTACTGAGTCCGAATCGCGTTACCATAGTTATGAGCTAGAAATGTTAGCTATTATAAATTCTATTAAGCGTTTCCGCGTATATTTACAAGGTATAAAATTTAAGATAGTAACCGATTGTAATAGTGTTGCACTGACGCTAAAAAAAAAAGATATAAACCCTCGAATCGCTAGGTGGGCCATGTTTTTGCAAAATTTTTTGTATGAGATAGAGCATAGGTCCGGGTCGCAAATGCAGCACGTTGACGCGTTAAGTCGTTGTAAGCATATTTTAGTAATAGAAGGTTGTACATTTAATCAGGCCCTTGCTATTAAACAACAAACTGACCCCGAAATTAGTTCTATTTCCAGAGAACTAGAACGCTCAGAACACCCACAGTTTGAATTACGTAACGGGTTAGTATATCGAAAAAATAATGATAGATTACTATTTTACGTACCGACTAGCATGCGTGACCAAGTAATCCGTTCCTGTCATGACGACATGTGTCACGTAGGAACAAATAAAACTATTGAGTTAATTAAACAAATTTACTGGTTTCCGAAATTAAGTGATCACGTTAAGACATATATTAGCAACTGTCTCAAATGTATTATATTTTCGCCTAAAAACGGTAAGGACGAAGGGTTATTAAATTTAATCGACAAGGGAGACAAACCATTTCAGACAATTCATATTGACCATTATGGTCCGTTAAACCAAACTTTTGGTCGTTTCAGACACATTTTGGTTGTGGTGGACGCATTTAGTAAGTTTTTAAATTTGTATCCAGTCCGCACAGTTGCCGCTAAAGAATCATGTTTACGATTAACACAATACTTTTTACACTATAGTAAACCGATCAAAATAATATCGGACCGTGGGTCATGTTTTCGTTCTGACGTGTTTAAAGAGTTTTGCGAGCGATATGATATTAAACATATAAAAACAGCAGTAGGTACGCCGTCGGCAAACGGACAGGTAGAACGATACAACAGAGGGTTAACGGTTATGTTATCAAAACTTATGCACGAGCATAGTCAAAATTGGAATGAATATTTGTATCAAATACAGTTTGCTGTAAATAATACTTTTAATAGATCGATACAAAATACACCTAGTAAATTATTATTTGGTATTGATCAAATAGGAGAGCCAACAGATTATGTTAGATTATACTTACAAGCGCTTAATGAAACTGAAAATGATCAACGTAATTTTGATAAAATTAGGCAAAATGCTCAGGAAAACATACGCATAGGACAACTAAATAATAAGGCTTACTATGATTCGACTAAACGACCGGCCATGCAGTACTCTGTCGGCGAGTATGTCATGATTAAAAATGTTGACACTACCCCAAATATTTGTAAAAAATTATTGCCTAAATTCAAAGGTCCATATAAGATAGATAAGGTCCTTCCCAATGACCGATATATTGTTTCTGATATTGAAGGGCACCAGGTGACCCAAATACCTTTGAATACAGTCGTGGCCGCGAGAGACATAAAACATTGGGTTAAACAGTATTAATTTTTTTTTTTTGATTTTGTATGTTAAAAAAAAAAAAATGTATTTTTTTTTTTAAGTATTACCTACTAGGTACTATCAGTGAGTGTTCGCTTATTATTATTATTATTTAATTTTTATTGTTCTTATTTTATTTTCATTGTATACATGATATTATACTTGATCTGTTATTTTTTTTTTTAATTATTATGTTGTGTTATACGGATCGAGGACGATCCGAACGTCAGGATGGCCGAGCTGTAGTGTGATAAGTGATAGCCCTGCCTGCTCGTGCCGCCGAGGCGACGATTAGTTATTAGTGATTAGTCACTATAGACTGATTAGTCAGTCTTGTGCCGTCTTGTGTCGTGTGCGTGTGTCAGCGGAGTGTCCGGACTGCACACGCTCACGGGCACTAATTAGTTTTTGTCTTATAATATATTATTACGTTGTTTATTACTACTGTTTACTTATTCATTGTTATGTAAATGTTAATATTATTAAAATATAAAATATATAGATATATATATAATCGTGTCAAGTTTGTAGTAACGGCCGTCTATGCGTGGCCCTACAATAGATTGTATGTATATTTATTTTGTATTTACTGGAACGAGAAAGCACTAGCAAATTGATTTTAACCCAAAAACCTTTATTTTAATGGTTTAATTCACTCGCACTAAAAAAATATGAATTTTACTTTGGAGTTCAATGTATTCATCTTTTCTTGTCAGGTGTATCTGGTAAAATATGATGAAAAATGAGAAACAAATATATACGAAGTCTGCTATAACGTATACTAATAGAAGATGTAGTCTGTGTAAACATATAATATTATAATTTGGAAAAAAACTAAGTAAAAAGTAGGATAAAAAGAAATCAAAAACGTTTTTATATAGATATCTTGTGCGTAGACCGTTACGGTGAGCAAGTGAGTGACATGTGAATACGGAGTGGTGAAAAATTTTCCCTAGAGGAAGTAAAAGTTTCATATCAAAGTAAAACATTGTAAAGTTTGAAAACCTCAACATATTTTGGACTTTGATGGTTTCAAATACGTGTAATAAGTACAAGAATTCGTGTTATTATTTTGCTCATAAATCTTATTTTCGTTCATAAACCGAAAATATATTTTAGGTGCCATAACATTTTTTATTCGTTCGTAGAATACATAAAACAAATAAGATATTTTAATCACGTGCATTATGAATATTATGAAAAATATAAATGAGGTAATAATTACACTTGGTACCTATAAATTACTATCAGATAATAAAAGGTAATTTCACCATTAATGTATTGAATATATTGCTATTGCCTTACCACATCTGTTTGGAGTAGATCGCTTAGGAATTGCGACTATGGACTGCGAAGACACGACGGATCAGTTATAAGTTTGCTGATATCGATATAATAAGTCACATGATTCATATTTATAAATATATGGCACATTATATTGTATAACGCTTTGAGCTATGTATAAAGTAACGAGTTATTGATTTTATTATTTAATGTTTCATTGAAATCAGCTCATAACCAATAAATATAAAGATACTTAATATTTAATGTATTTAATCATCAATGTCATGTCACCTCCAACCAATCATCCTGCTGAGACAACCATATTCAGGACTATGTCGCATGTGCAATTTACATATTGCCTATAGCTGGTAATCGATATTAGTATTTTTTATAATATTGATTTAACATAAAAAATATATTGATTGTATAATTTCATAATTTTCAAATTGCTACACAATATCGATTAAATATTTTTCTGATTTCGAATAATTAGAATAAAAACTTATTTTTATTTTTACTTAAAATATCGCTTTTACATTTTAGATTCTAAGTGGAGCGAGGAATGTATTGGTTTTACAATGATGTTTATTTATTTTATTTTTTATTCTGTAAACACTTTTTCTCCTTCTAAACTTTCTCAAAAGTATCAAATTTAGCATCTTTTATGAAAAGCAATGTTCTTGAGTTGGTACTTTAGAGAGGTAATTTTATTTTATAAGCATTTAAAGTTCAAATGTTGACTAAAACGTAAAACTTATGGCAATGTTCAAATTATCTTAGATAGAAATTCATATAAGTTTTTCTTTTGAAATCTAAGATTTTAAAATTTAATACAAGGCTCTGAACATATTTTTACAATAGCAGTTGAAAAATTAAGAAAATATACTATTCACCATTTTTTTTTACAAGCATTCAAAGTTTGAATTTCGAAAACATTTGTAAAAATCACGAAAATTCGCAAATTATTTTAAACTAGAAATTCATAAAAAAAAATTCTTTTTAAATCTAAGATTTGAAATTTTTTAATAATCTATGATATATTCTAGACAGATAAATCGTCTTCGATCAGAATCGTTTTACGTATACAATGATATAACATCATTGGATTTAAATTTAATTCCATCCATTACAGTAACCCACTTGTAACCTACTGTACAGCAAAGCGACATCCACGACTTACCAGCTTTTTAGTTTTAATTTCCATCTAAGAGCTATACTTGCATGTTCATCGTTTCCGTGTGCCATGTACTCATATTCTACGCGTATTTATACTAAAATATATTTATATAGGTACTCATGAGTTACAAGTTCACAACTAATGAATTATATAACAACAGTATGTAATAAGCAAAATAAATAAAGTTTTGATACGACATCCACGACCGCTCATTAGTCATAATAATATACAATACTAGGTAATGATATTATGTGCTAATAAATTATAATAATAATTAAAACGTGACTGTAATAATTATGTACGTTCGTAAATATTTTGCTGATATAATCAAACCATTATAGTATTTTAACAGACCAGTGACATATTATTATTATTATTACTATATCATATAAATAAATGACCGATATTTCACTAGATATGCGACAGCTTAGCACACCACAGAAAGAATATATTATGGTAATTATATATTATTATTAGGTTAGGTCACGTGTACCCATGAACAATATTATGTGGTATGTGCTACCAACATGTAAAGCGTAATTTGCATTGATTTTCGTGGATTTTATTTCTGAATTTTATTTATTAGTCACGATATTATCAATATCATAATGTGGTGTGAGATAGGAAACGTTTTTCATGCACAAAACAAAATACGTGTATGGTATTATAATAATATTATTATCATATTATTATAACGCACGAAGTGTGAAAAAGCGTAAACGAAATGAAAAAAAAAGTACATAAATCTGTTGAAATGTATTCGCTGAAAAAAACACACATGTCGTGTATATAATATGTATGTATATAATATTATATTATGGTTAGCGGTTTAACTGTTTTTGTATCTGTGGTGCCGAATTTTTTAAAATATTATAGATTGATATCAGTGAATCGACATCGGACGTATTGTACAGTTGTGAAAATATTAATTGATAAAACCGCTTAAAATCTAAAGCAAGTATTATGTATACCTAATACAATTTTATATAATAATATTATACTTACCACTCATCTATGTCGTCATATATATTATATTATTACGAGAATGTTAAACGTTCTGAAATTGAATTCGATTTCAACGGTAAATGCCTTGTTCGCCACCGCCTCCTCCTCGCCTTCCACCAGAAAGGTATAATACATAACCTTCGGATGAGCGTGCCTAGTCGTCGTTTTGATGGGAACGTCATCGCGCGGTGGTGTCAAACACTCGTTATACAAAGTTATACGCATAATAATATTATCGTTATTATATTTACATATCATCATCTCATCATCGGTATTATTATTATCATTATTATTATTATTCGATGTGGGAGCGAGGAAAAAATAAATCCGTTTTACAACGTCGATAGTCATTCGTCGATTTAAGTTTAAAAAATATTTTAGTAAACGAATTAATTAAATAAGCTGTTAAAATTCATATTATTATTATTATCGTTTACGTAATGCCTATAGGTGAGTATTATAATGTCCGTATAAAACAATATAATTATGAAAAACGCAAGAATTCAATGTATATTATAATTATTATATCGTGGTACAATAATATTATCGATTACAAAAACAAAATATGGCAGCCACCGTAGTCACCATTGAGCACGTATCTCCGGCGCGTACAATATTATCGACTCCACGATATGCATATACAGAGTTGTTTAAAACGAATCAATTTATGATTTTTACATTCTTCTGTTTATAGGTCGCATGTGATCTATACTCCATGTGACAACTTAATTTTGATAATACTTTTTCCGACCATGACGGAGTACTCACCCATTAATATTTTTGTGAGCCAATTAATGATTCAAATATAATATACCTCCCTCGGGCTGCCATTGTATTAAAGTTAAGTATTTTATACGTACCACTTGTAAGATTATCATAAGCCACAAATGAGGAGCTAAACAATATTTACCGGTGTCAATCACAGCGGATATGCTGCATGTAATTCATTTGATTTCCTACTGTTGTACATTATGTTGTAAGAGTGACCAAAGTAAGGCACGTATTATATTAAACACCAACCATTAGATGTATTTCAAGTGTTATTATTTAATTTAACGGGGTATATTATATAAAATATTACACTAAACCTATCAACTAAAACTATAATGTTGTAATAATCTTCAATCGGTTGAAACATTTTGAATAACCCTGTATTATAGGCTGTGATATATTCCACTGATCAGTGCAGTAGATTCGTGTTAAGTTCATATACCTATGGTTTTCACCTCCCCACATCGATTCGATGTGCCTATATAATTTCACGTAGGCACACTTTTAAATAAGTTATACGGTTATGATGTTATAATGTAGATGCGACAATTACAGTTTGATTGGCTGGTACTGTTATCGTGGTATGCGTGCATAATAATAGGTTATCCGATGAAAAATAAAATGTATCAACAAATTAATATACACTGTATCGCCTTATAGCCGCCGACGCTGCTGTATATTATAACTGCAGCGCGATTGTGTTCGGAGTGATAATAAATGTCTCCGCCGGTTTTATTAGAGTGTTGTCGTCGTCGTTGTTTTTGGAAACGGGATCGGAGCCAAATATCGGTCTACTTAGCGCCCCAACGGCGACATTGTATCGGAAAAATGTCTGCGTAAATTAGACCGCCCCCCTTACTACGACGCTTTTTCGTACCTAAACGTTTCCTTTTACTTGTATTCTCCGACCCTGTGCACAGTTTCGTTCGTTAAATCTATCCGCACTGGGTTAACTCGCATATTAAGTATAATGCAATATGACATGTATATATGTGTGCTTAGGTTTTTTTTCATGATTTCTTGGCGCCTTTGGTTTCGATATCAGTGTGAAAAGAATTTTAGATCGAAATAAGATTACAGAAACGCAGACGACAAGGAACATCCGTTGCATGCTTATCTAATATTTACTTTATTTATCTTATATTAGTAACATAAAGTGTACATATTACTCTATGTCTAGAGTCGAAAATCCCTGAATATGGTAGGATATTTTTAATATTTTTTTAGACCCTTTATTATATATAGGTACAGTCATAAAGAAAAAAAATGTTCGTAAATTAAACCACTACCCGGACGCTAATTCCTACTTCAACATAAATTTTCTCGTCTTAGATATACTATACGAACCTGCACTCAGCTTTCAAATAATATTTTATAGTCCGATCTATTATCTTTGACTTAACTCGTATGTATCAGTACGTTGCCAGTGTGATAGTGTGGTGACAAAAACTAAAGAAAATATGTAATGATTCCCACTCAGAAGCTGGCACAGCCGATGTGTATAATTCTATATAATATTGTGTATGTTTTGGATTTATTTTCCTCAATGTATTGAAGGTTATATATCAAAATCGGTAGTAAGCTCGAATGTTTTTTTTTTTTTTTCTGTATACAGTTTCAGCTCCTTGATGCTCAGTCGAACAGTAACTGCCGGTGAATCAAAAAATCAATATTTATCGTTTTACATTTGTCTTAGACCTTAGTACACTGTTTTTACGGCATTCCGTCACTTTAAAACCAATCATCTATTCATTTGTAGTATTAATTTACCAATCAGTGCTCTGTGAAGCGTTCACGTTTTCATTTTACAAATAGAAACATTTGCGTTATATCATTGTTATAATAATAATAATAATAATTATTATTATTATTATTATCATCATACAAACATTTAATTTGGTATTTTATCAAATAATTAGTAATTGAACAATGGAAATTTTAATTAATTAAATATTAATTATAGTGCATACTGTTTTTGATATCGATGTCTATTATTGCATATTAAACACTAAATTATTTTGTATCTTGCGAATCGTATGACTATAACTTTTCATAGTCAAAACTTATGTAAGTTCGATTGTAAATTAATACCATAGAGCATTGGTTTATAAAGACATTTTAACACAATAACGTCATACTATTATGTCTTTGGTGTTTTAACAATGTTTCTAGACATGTGATATTTTATAACTTGTCTTTCATTAATTTTTCAGTTAATTTTTCTAATGTAATTTATACACAAATTCAATGAATGACTAGCATATAATAGCATACTTGGATGTATATATATTCATATATATATATATTAATGTATATATACATGTATATATATTATTGATCCTTTCGAATGAAAAAACAAAAAATTAAAAATAGTGTAAACTTTTTTGGATTCAACCTTTTTCGATAAAAACGTCGTCCCAGACGGTTAATCCTCGGACTCCATGAAAGAACACCAAACTAGACAACGCAGGATGTTTCGCAGATGTCACTCCGATTTCAAACAAAAACTGACATATACCGTCGACGCCGACAGCAAAATAAATAACTGGTTTATATGGTAGTTTACTCGTTTGCCAAATATTGAATTACATATTTTTACCCTCCATAATCGTTTTGAAGATTAACGTCGTTCGTTTTTTAGTTTTTTCACCATAGTTCTTAAGGTTTTCGAACTAATCCGTGACCCACACTCTGTCGTACTACAGCGTGAACGAGCAAAACATAATAATTATCGAAAATAAATAAGGGCGTTTTTACATCACATTCCATCATCATCATAAGTATTCGTTTTTCTATCCACAATGCTTACCATTGATTTTTTTATTTTATATTTACATTTTAATTTCAATACCTACGTATTTCCTAAAAAATCTACTTCAGAAATGTTTTAATGATTTGACACATATAATGTACACTATAAAACTACTTTACAATAGATAAACTATTTTTAACTTCTATTTTAAGGAACTTAGTAATTCCTCATTAAAAAGAAGTATGTTTTTTGGAGTACTTTGATGCATAAGTAAACTTGAGTATTAAGTATGAGTCATAAGTATTGAAAGTTTAGACGAGCTGAGTAGCTTGGGATACGCCGTAATACAATTTAGTCTATTACTCTACTCACATCTATATAAAAAAAAACAACATATTATTAATAAACTGTACTTATTCAAAATTTAATCTTCAATCAAAATACTCCGAATAATATTTATATATCCGATATGCAACTAAACTTAAGTATGTTATTATTCAATAGGGTATCAATGTAATAAATAAAAACATTAACAATAAAAAATAATTTATGTTTCAAAATCACTCGGCGAATAGAACTTAATTATTCACATAATATATATTTTTATTTTACATGCATTTTCATAGTGGTATATTGTCTGAATATTACTAATTTCTCGAGCAACTGCGATCGGTATGTAGAAGATAAGGTAACTGGAAGCTTTTAATGCCCGCCATATACCATCCAAAATCGTTCTCGATGAGCGATAATACACCGCATAAGAACATACATGATACGATTGGCACATTAAAGGTACTGTCAATATAATATAGTGAACCTCAATAAGTCAAAATTAATTGTAAATGGAGTTTTCTTTGACTTATTCACGTTACACTTTTATAACTGGTACAATTACCTCACTATAAACTTTGTATACAAATTTCAAAATGTTCGACTAAGTGATGTGATACGGTACGATTGGTAAAGGAAATTCGATCATGTGTTTAATTTGAAAACATGTTTAAAATTTTGACGTGAAATTATGAAGTCAAGTATAATTACGTATTTTTAATAACCATAAATTCGTGTCCACTCGACGATTCCATCATAATATTTTTGCCTACAATATTTTGGCTTTATGTATTAAAAGAGACCTTAAATCCACGGGCGTTGGAGTGTTTTAAATTTGACGATAGGCCAAAACAAAAAACCTGGAAAAAATAGGGATGCCAGAGAAGATTCTGATTTTCTCTCTCTTTTCCTCGTCAATAGTTTCTCAGCTGTACACGTGGTCGATCGATCGCAACATTCGCAACTGACAATGCCGAATGAAACGAAAAGTGCAAAAAAAAATTAAAATTAAAGTAATCATTAATGAAACATACTTTGTCGTGCAATATGACCGGCATTGTACTTTGTTAATACAGGAAATTAATAGAAAAAAAAAAAAAAACCATAGATAAGAAATCGTCATTGCCCATCGACTATCGACTATCTAGGTTTTCAGAAGGGAAACTCAATTTTTTTAGAATTTTCGAGATTTTCTAGTGAGTTATTTAGCTGTTGGTTTCATTGTAACAATTATATTATAATTTTATACACGCATGTGTTTTGTATACATATTAAAATGCAATACCATGTGGTTAGGACGTGAGTGGTGGGCGTGTGGGTGTGTTTATGAATGGGTATGATGAGGGGATCTAATGAAGTGTTTATTATACATTCCTGAGAGCATTTTGGATTCCACGATGGCTGGATAGACAAATAACGTAATAGACACGGCGTGGCGGCGATACTGAATCAGTCAAACTCGCTCGCTCGGTGGTAATGGAAAACTCTCTATACCCGCACGGACTCGTCCTGCACGTCACAGTCAGATGTGCGCCAGCGGTTCCTATATTATATCGAATTAATGTAGCGTGGATTATGCAGTGTGTGTGTGTGTGTGTTCTCGTTTACCGATCCGCAGTTCAATATATGCGTACATCGCCAACAGGTCATAATCTGCATCACTATATGCACATACCCATACTGTGCTTTTGACGACAAATATTTTGCACCGAAATGGTTTATTGAAATTTTGCGAGGGAGTTTTTTTTTCCTACAGATTTTATTCCCATTAAGCGAATCCCCTAGTATATTATATATTAGTCCCGTAAACATTTACCTATATCATATAGAATAGAAATCAAACTTTTATTTTTTTATTCAGCTCGATAACTGTATTGATCATGCATATATAATATATATATTATATTGAAACCCTGGTAAATCTATATACAGTTACACTTTAGAAACTTTTTATACGTTGAGACAATGAGTGATTATCGATATATATCTATATAATATATGTATTTAGGTATATATATATAGGTATCACCTCTCTAAAAAGACATGCCCATCCCAATCGGGGAATGTGATTTTTCGTGAAACTAAATCCCAGCCGGAATCAAATAATATACGAGAAGACATGCCGGTAAACTCTTTCTTATTTTATTTTTCCCGATAGCTCAATTTACGTAAGTACGGCGACTAAAACATTGTAAATATTATCATTTCACAGGAAATAAAGGCTATTTATATTATTGAAATAAGGTATTATTATACGTTGCAACAATTCAAATAATTTATTTCCAAGGAGCACGTTTCAATGTATTTGCTTTTAAATTTATATTTGCATTCAGCTTATCACAAACCCCATTATAATTTAATTTGTACTTATTAGAGTATTTAAGTATTTTTGTGTTAATTTATACATTGTATATTAAACGCCAAGCACACAGTTATAGAATACTATATACATTTTAAATCATACCCATGGGTATTTAATATGTATGCATATTATTTGCAGAACTGTACTCCTGACCTATTAAATATAGGTATTCATATTTTTTTTATTTACATTTAATTAATCCGAATTCCCAGAGGAAGTAATATTTCAAAACATAAATTTTGTGTTATCAATCAATATACTTTTATTCATTAATCACTTTATACGATTAATAATATATATAAATGCTATATTTTTTAATTAAAAAAAAAAATATATATATATATATATATTGTAATCTACAAATGTGGTGTTAAGTACAAAAACTATACGCATGAGTGATATTTGGGACAACACGACCAGTGGACATACTGGAGGAGGGAGGCAATTATGGGACTTTTAGCGTGAGTTAAAATATTTATGAAGTAGTAGAACAAAAAAATTAAAAATAATCTTTTAGCCATTACCGTTTGGTCTTTCTGATATGATTTCTAGAGATAGATAATATTATATTAGATACCTAGGTAGTGTTTTTGAAATAATGGGGAATAGCTTTTTAATTTCGGGTAATTTGGCTATTTAAGCAAATGTAAAGTTCAATATGTTTGGTACGATTTTAGTTATTTTATTCGGTATATACATAATGAGTGGAGAGTCCGTACGCAGTATGTTTAGAAACATGATATAATAAATAAGACAAATTATAATTTAGAACAAAATAGAAAATGTATTCGTGAATAGTTATATAGGCCTTGCGTTTGGCCATGTGAGATTTTGGTATGAGTTTGTTTTTGGGTTGATTGGACCATGAGTGGGTTTTTCGGTGACATTGACAAAAAGTTTTTCAGACTGATTTTCTCTTATTTATTTTGACACGTAAGTGTGAGAGTATTAGAGATAAATTAAAAAAGTTGTTATATAAACTGTAAAAATCGTAATTCCATGATAAACAAAATACATAAAATTCACAAAGGAAAAATAATATTGCTTATAACTATTAATATCATAATAAAAAAATTACATTACAGTATAATAATCCATAACTTAACTATAAGATTGTTCATAATGAATTCAAATTTGTTAAAAGTAAAATAGCATAATACATCATATTATATTAATGTGATAAAGTTCATCTGTCACTCTATAAATACTACGTATTATATATAATCTGTAAAAGGGGTCGTACTAATATTATTGGTGAGAATTTGAGACCTGAACAAATTCGTCTTGACTTGTATTTGTAAACAATTGAAACAAAATAACCTGTGAAAAATATAACACTTTGAGTGGGATTAAAAACAATTTGTTCTCGCAAATAGCTGGATTTTCATGGTAGTCTGTCGTGGTAGTGGTTGTGGGTGGATGGTTAAGGGGTTAGGAGGTGAATATTTGGCAAAGCTGGTCTATATATATATATATATATATATGCGTACATGTGCACACACACACACATGCATATATACGTTCACACAGCAGCATGGCATCTGATGTTGTTTTCGAGTTCAGAAACTGAAACACGACGGCCACTTATTCTCTGATAAAAGCTTCTCTAATTGACTGTTAATAATGGATCCTAAACATAATAAACTTACCCATTATTTACTGCCGAAGACTCTCCCCAAGTTGAGTCGTGTTACCGTATCGTGCTAAGCCAATACCTTCAATTACACTTGATATATTTTAAAAACCTGAAAGTGTTTTGTGGTAAGAATTTACGGTTAACACCTTATCGGACAAACATGTTATACTGTGGAAATAAAATTGCACTATATAATTAATCATACTATAGCGTTAAAATAATAATTATTGTATTAATAATATATACAAATTGTCAAATTATACGCGTGATACGTGAAACGCAACACCACGCCGAAACATTATTTGATGGTTTCGATTCGTGCTATTTTTAACAAACTGCGAGTTTTGTATTATAACTTCGAAATTCGACCTAAACGAATTATGTGACTAAATTAGTATATTTATTCGCGTGACTACCGATTAATCAATTCCCTGAAACGTAAATGGCCCGTCACGATATATTATTATTATTTACCCGTTCGCCGTTTCGTTATATTGTAATCAAATAATACGAAACTTTATAGCATTGTTTTTTTTTTTGTTTTTTAATTGACTACATAACTTCCGAACACGTGAAACGCGTATAAGTATAATGGGTTATGGAAATTCAAATTCTATAAAACATTTTTGAATTAACGTGCAGCTTAGTATAATTTAAAGAATCTTGGGCTTGTATAACTATAGGTACGCGTTCTATATTATATTTTATATTCGTCGCATCACTCGCTTATTTTTGATAATTACTAGTCGCGTACTGTTCGTATAAATAGAATAATGTATTATCATGTGAAGTATCTTAAGATTATACCATATAATAATGTGTTCCTATAATATTATGTTAACTGTAACCACATACAACTTTATACTGTATATATGTAGGTACAACTGACAACTGAATTTGTTTATTGCTTGATGACCTTATTGTGTATTATAGGGAAAATATTATGCGTTTAAAGTTGTTTGTATTATTGATAATTTTTTTGTTTCTAAGGAACCGCATTAGAACAAAGCGTGAAATACGATCTCAAAAATAGTTAATATCATTAGACAACTTGTCATTCTTATGTCTCAACCAATTTTCTGTAATGAACTTAATAGTTAAGAACAGTGTTTATATTTTATGAAATTTATTGTATGTATAGATCATTATTCTTGTATTTTATTAAATTATATATTACTATGATTCACCAAGAACGCTCAAATAATATGTGTTTATTCAATGTTTAGAGTTTAAAATTTTTATTTAAGGTCATATTATATACAAATATTTCTTACACTATTAAAGGTTAATATTTTGGAAAGAACAACTTACTTTTTAATGATAACCATACTTTTGTAGATTTTTAGACTGTTAATCAGATGCGTATTTCGAAAATGTTGATGCAACGATCGAGTTAAAAATGCAGATGAGTAATTTATTAAACTTTGTGTACTAAGGATAATAGTTCATAATAATAATGGTTTTTCGTAAAATAAAATGTATGTACTATTTAGACAAGGTAGTTGTATGTTCGTTTATTATACTCCTACTCTACAAATAGTATTAAAATTATAACAGACTATAAAATACTAACATTTTCAATTATCATAACACCATCTTATTATAATATTTAATAATGTAGGAACTACTCGTTTGTGTTTCGATTTATTTACATTAAAATTAAATTTGAAAATTAATAATTTAGATTTTAGAATAAAATATTTAAATATATGTGATTCTCATTTTTAAATATAAAAGTTAGAACTATGACAAAAGTATGGGATCCTTCATAAATAGTATTAAAAAATTGAAGTATTTGAAAATGCTGTCCTTAAGATATGTATTCGAAATTCAAAACATCTGAATTAGAATATATAAATATTATTAAATCTATGTCAATTATTTTATTGTAAACTGATGTTAAAAATTTGAATTATACTAAAAATATTATAATATTGATCACATTACGTCATAATAACCTCTAACATATTATAATTCGTTTGAAAATACTTTGATATAATAACGGCAAATATAAACAGTATGTTTTAAAATTAATTATGTCATTTATTAACATTTTTCTACAGATATTTTCAATCAATTGTTTATATTATAATTATTTAGTACCTACATAATAGGCTGAAACGTGCTATATGTCACAGAGACATTAGATATTTGGAATAAATGCCGAATGAACAAAAGCATAAGCGTTGCTAATATTTATTATTACACCCACGCCGTTCCAAAGGTAGTAATTTTAGTTGTAGAACATTTTATTATTATTTTTTGTAAGCGAAAAAAATAAAAATGCAATTAGGAAAAGTGACCGAAAATTTAATTTTATCGGAAGTATGGAACACTGCTTCTAAAATGATAATTGTGAAATGCACGGGAGAGAAAAATGTTTACAAAGTTACCAAAAACACGATTCCCATATTAACACGATAACCTATATAAAAACAAAAACAGTAATCGTAAGGTACGAAATATCATTCTTTCATAAGAATGGATTTTAATAATAATATTATTTAATAAAAATAATTAATGGTCCATTGGGTTGTACAGCGTGTCCACTTGTTTAAAAGTAATGGTCATATGTGGTTTATATTTTTGTTTTTTACAATATACGCTTTCGGACCATTTATTCCTAATAAAACGGTATAAAATAATACTAAAACTACACTATATAATATTACCAAAACGATATACCTATACTTTATAGTTAAAAAAAGTACCTAATTTCTTTGTTCAATCGATTTAGTTTCAAAATTATATTGATTGTTGCTTACTTACGTATGTAGGTATATTGTTATGCCATTTGTTTTTAAATAATATCACGTATTACTAATAATTTAGTATCATAATTAACGTTTAGGTAATATAATTTTATAATGTATTGTACATTAATATAATAATAAATGATACCGTATTGAAAATAATATTTAGGCATAATGTTTGGTCCAAAGTATCCTGTTTAATATTGTATGGTGCAAGTTTCATTTTCTCATTAGTATATTTCACTTATTTTATTGACTTCATTCATAATTTTATGATGAAAATGCATTGTAATATTATGTTTTGATCATATTATGATAACAGATAATAATACTAAGAAATCAAGTGCTTTTTATACGTACCAACATATTTTAATGATATATTATATCATTTCAAATGATTATTTAAAAAAATCAATGATTTCCAAAATATAAAATACAGCAGCTGAAGCATATTAAATCTGATAATATCCCAAAAATGTATTATTAAATACACTCATCTGACTAAAACATAATGTCACTATTCGACGAAAAAGTATTATTAACAGCGAGAAAAAAATATCTACGTTAAAAGATCGTGACAGTCGAGAGACAGTAATTTTAAACTTGCCTTTTCCCCCTCGTATTTCGTTTCGTCATGTATTAATATATATCATTTCGTTTTATTTCATTGGATTCGCATATTACAATAATAATAATAATAATAAAACAGCCTGAGTATAATATTATATATTTTACCTCATGGAATCGTCCCGACGATGGTCTCAGCAGACGATACAAGATTATCTCCAACCTATTCATATTTTGTTTATTATTCATACGACGAGCATAGTCTATTCATACTTATATATATATATCACCACTTCATTCTCGCGTCCAAAAATAATTCAAATAATTTATAGTTGTCAAACGGTGTCGGTAGTAGTGGCCTACTCCTTGTATGTACAAAACACATCCCCTAACACCTATATAACTATTGGCACGCGTGTATAACTTGAGGAGAGGAATAAACAAAAAAACCTATATATAGCGTATTTTCAAGTTTTTGAAATTTTTTGTACTATTCTATGAGTGTCATGTGCAGATAAAAACGTTTGCTCTTTAAATTGCTACATTTTTCTTTTTTCCTTATTTATACATTTAGTAGGTAATTTCAATAAAAATATTTGCCTATCAAAATCAAAATTCATTTGAGTAGTTATTGAGTTATTAAATCTCATGTATCAAGAATAATAGGTCCGTAAAATAATGGGCTTAAAATAAATTTAGTTATATATATTTTTAAGTTATTTGTATTAATCTATTACTGTAGCTAATTTATAAAAAAATTATAAGAACAAATACTAAATCTAATATTACATCATATTTTATATTTTATCTTACCAATTATTTAAGAAATATAATCCTTAAAATTTGAATTTTGAATCAAGAAAATTAAAAAATTAAAAAAAAAAAACAATTGAAAACAGCTTATTTCACCACAACTTGACATCTTTCCCCTTAAGTAATACAAAATAATCTGAATTATTTTCAACTAATTGCATTAAAAAATCCAAAAATTAAATAATATAGGCGTTTAGTCATTAGTTGTCGTAATTTTCGTCGCCTTACCATGCGAGTGGTTGTCTCAATTTAATTTTCATAGAAACAATAGTGAATAGCAGTGTATGGTACAGAGAGAAATAGATATAGAGAAAAAGAAAGAGAGAGAGAGAAAGAGATGGAGAGACTCTACATCGAAACTATCCGGCCAAACTATGCACTGAATTATTGACGGGGTAATTTTTCTGGAAGTAAACCGAATAAATGACAACCCTAAACGAACAAAACAATATCGCCACACATCGGGAATCGTTCGGCTCTTCCGTGCCACCCATGCCCAGTTTCCAATCTTTTATAACAGAAAACGACCAGCGCTTTTATTTATTTATCTCGTATTTTCAGCACATGCACACATAACATAGGTACACAATAATATTAGTATAGTTCAACCGAAACATTAGCGCGTATATCGAATAATATTATAGTATAGTTAACTCAAAAATAGTTTAAATACGAGAGGCAAAACTCCTTATGGTAAAATTTAATAGCATACTCGATGATCCAAACTTGCTATTTTTTTGTAGGAATGTGAAGGTAGGTGCAGGAAAAGATAAAATTAAAACCATACATTTAGTATAAGTATTGGGAGATTGTAAATTATTATACGTCTTTTTGTGATATGAACATTTAACATTGTGTGAAATCCCATTAAACTCTATTACCTCAAAACATGGTTTTGGGGTTACCAAGACACTATATTATTATGTTTTGTCCATTTTGTTGACATAATATATTATGATATTATAGAGTATGTAGGTTGTAGGTAGTTAAGTAGTACGCGTCTTACAAATTAGTCTCACAAAATGTTCGTGATTCAAGTACCTTCCGGTTACGTTATATGAATAGTGGTATACTCGATTTTTATTGAGAGATAAGTGAAGTTTGGAATCTGTCTTCTTCTTATGTATAGGTACTTATATTATAAAAAATATTGTCAAATTTAAATGTTAATCAGACCAAAACAAAATTGATTATTGCATATTTTTTAAAGAAAAAAATCAAAAAAATCAACAAAATTGTTCGATATGATGCGCGTATAAAGAGAAGCGCCTTTCTTATCGATATGTATAATAAATATTCTATTTCGTCTGATTTCAGTGACAGTAAAATAATATTTTAAAGGGAGGAGGAGAAAACCGAGCTGATTTTTAACTCACACTATTTGATCATTAAAAGGATAATTGTTGTTATAATAAAATTGAATAAAATGTCATGTGGAGGAATCTACCTCCCACACCTCCTATCGTACCTTCATTGCCCTATCCAATTTTTGGTTAAGTACTCTAAATATGTAACTATATATGGGAACGTCGTACTGCTACAAAGTAATGAGAAACTATTGAATTCATCGAAATGGATAACGAACGATATGCACATAGCAATAATATAATAAATGTATTATAATATAAAAGACAAAATATATGAACATAATATATATGATTATAATATTATGAATTATGATTTCTATAAGCAATACATTTAAAAATCATACAATCAACATCATATTATGATAAAAAACAGTACACAATTATTATGAACACAAAGGAACGAAGAAAAATAAATATATGATATCTACGGAGCGTATACGAATCGAATAATTATAATTCATTGCATGCAGGGAAATAATCAATAACGCGCATAATCCAACGACCAACGACAGAATTTAATCATTTTTAATCATAATTTAATAGTAAATTACTTACATTGATAATAAACAAGAATGAAATTAGACCGCATCTCTGTTGAAATTCCATTAAAATTCCACCTAAATAAATAAATGATTAGATTATTTGACATTAATCAAAAACGTACATTGAAAATTAATTTTTAACTTTTTAAAAAATAAGTAGGTAACGATTAGCTGTTTATTATCAATATATTATTTACACATTTATTTTGAATATAAAATTGAAAAAATATTGTAGATTAGTGATTTACTATAATACACTTTATGTTTAAAGTAATAATTGTGCATTGATTTACATTCAACTCATATAATTTTACGTAGGTGTGCCGTGTGTGTATATTATAGTTCATTGAATACAAATTAATATATCTTATAAAATCGAATTTTGCTCATTATAGTAAAATATCCAAGTAGGTACTTAAATAATGCAATCAGTTTATTTTTATTTTTTTTCATCAATAAATAAAATTTTATTTTTCATGCATAGATATCAGCCAAATATTATTTACTTTATTTCACCTGGATATGTTTTTGAATTCAGTACAACTTTTTTTTCTAACCAATTTACGTGAGACCGATTCTTGTAACGCTCAATTATTATCATAACATAGAAAAAAAAATGATCATAAAAGTAAAAAAAAATTTAATTTAATTCTTAAAAAATACTTGATATTTTTCCACTGTACTATACCTATCGAAAAACAAATTCCAGAGAATCTAGTAGTATTCTACTTTTTTTCAAATAAATACCTATGTAATAATTAGTTTTTATTATTCAAAATATACTTTAAAAAATACTATGGATGCATTTTTTAAACTACCATTAGCTTAATATCAAAAATAAATGACCATAGAATTACATTCGATGCATATCGATATGCATTATAAGTGTGTGTCGTGCGGATATAATAAATTAAATTAAAATGTTGTTTTAATAATTTACATAGATTTGTGCTTATAATAGTCATTTAATCAAGTGAACAAATTCAGTAGGTATAATATTTTGGTTCTGTAAATAAATTAAAATGTATGTGTTATAATATATTATAGAACTGTGGCAAAAATTAATTACTTTTCTTTTGAAAACTATTCTAATTTATATAATTTATAAATGTAAACCGTGTATTTGTTACGGATTATTTTTATAACATATGAATTCCTACGAATCATATACATACATATAATACAAAACCACGTTGCATCAGAAGATACGCTTCGTCAATTTTCTGAGTACTAAAAACATCACTGTAGACTTTCAATTGATAAAATATTCTGATGAAACAACCATCAGCCTTGATATCATTCGATTAAGGTGCTGTATGCATCCTCTGACTCGTACCCATCAATTTTTATGTGTAGAACATAATATACACATTAATCTATAATATATTATTTATAATTTATAACATACAACAAAAATTATTTTTATATCTGTTTATTATAAAAAACCAATATGTTAATATTATTGTTTGTACATGGGTCATTGTTTGACTAGAATTTCTTTGAGGTGATTAAAATAAATTGTAAGCATCATAGGCTAAGGAAAAATAAAAGGTACAATTTGATAGTCTAATTAAAGTCAAATTTATATAATATTACATAGATGTACTTACCTACAACTCACCAATTTACATCAACGAATAATCAAATACAGCCATGTAGGTAAGTATTTTATAGAATATTTTGTATTTATTAATATTTAATCCGTTTAAAAAATTGCAACACCTATATTGCAGTTTTCAATGATGAATTTAAAAATTGTAAGTATAATAATATATTGTATATTTTAATACTCCGATAATATGATTGGAACGTAAAACAATTATCGTAACTGTGAACTTTGCTAAAATACTATAAAATGTTTTACGTGGTTGTTTATTACATGTTTATATTTTATTTGAACGTATTCAGTAATGGTAAATGAAAATATTTTTACATCGTGAACGTTGGTCTCACGATAAAATTTTATTGACAATTTAGATCAATTTATAAGTTAATATATCTTTTATTGTATGCATAAACGAAAAATTTGAAATAGTGCCCAACATAACAATGGTCGCATCAAATCAATTTTGTTTTATAATTATATGCCATTGGAAGTCAGAACTGAATGTAAGTAATTAAGTGATATTGCATTTAAAAATAACTACAAATACTACTATTTAATACTGCTGTATTGTGTAATAGTTATTTTATCAATTAACATCGAAAATATAAGTAATATGCCCTATTATTCGTATTGTTTCTACCATAACACACAAAAAACTGATCAAATTATATAGTCGATTATGAAGTGTGTTATTTGTTTTATTTACATTATCAAATTAAAATAGAGTTGGAAACTTAATGTACCATTGAAATGTGTACAATATACAGAAGGATGAGCATTATAATTATTCTAATTGCATTTTAAATTCAATTAGCAATTACAAAGAATAATATGTTTTTTGATAATAGAAGCTTTGCACGACAATGCACAAATCTGTAAATGAAATAGGTTAGGAGTTGTATAATATTATTATATTAATATTTTTTTACTACCTACAGTTAGAAAATCATAAATAAATATCAACTTTGTTATTTATCTAATCAGTAATAATATTAAATGTCGGATAAATAATAATTACAATAATATTAAGAACAAAATAGTATCACAGAAATATCAAAATCATAATTAGTTATTCCATTATGCAAAGACACAGTATAATTATACATATAAAAGTTATGTTAATTCCATCTTATGTAAAGTTTAATAATAAAGCTGTAACTTTATTTTCATAATTTTATCATTATCTAAATATTTTATGATAGTAATAAAATATTAGAAAAACTGTTATAACAATATTGTCTAAACTGAACTCCGTCTTAGAATCAAATACTGTCTACATATTATTGATTTCTAATATTTTATCGTACAAGTATTATTTTAATTTTATAAAAATGTATATTAATTAATGTTCCTTATAATAATGATTGTTGATTCCATATGTGTATTTTGTCTCTTTAATTTTATTCCACGTATTCCATTATTGTTACAATGCATTCAGCATTTAGTCATAAAATAAGTTTGCTGATTATAATTAAAAAATTTACCTAACGCAATATATTATTACTAGTTAAATTTAGTTTTAAAACATAATATTTCCATCGAGCATTTTAATAATATACCTACTACGTTTCCGTTCTTGAACGAAGCACATTGATTGTATTCAATGCAATGTATTCAAATAGAAATTTACATTTACTATGATGTATATTCATTTTAATTATAAATGCTACACATTGAATATGAAGTTCAACTAGTTATTTTCAATAAGAATCACCAAGTATTGAAAATTAAATAAAAGGCTTTATGTGATTGTAAACAATTCATTTTCAATTTTATTACCGCTCTTTTAAATTCAATGTTATATAAAAAAAAAGTTAAATAAAACAATGTAGTCATGGTAACTTGTTCTAAAGGCACTTAACGCCTAATAATTGCAAAGAACTTACGTGGAGTTACTGAACGAACGCTATTATAACATCTTGCAGGAAGCACTTTAAAAGTTTATAGTTTGATTATTATTTGAAGTATTATAGTTTCATCGAGTACAATGTACATCTGTAATATGAAAAAATCTAAATATTATTATAGTTTTAAAAATAATAATTTTCCATCTCTTAAATAATAAATTAATAAAAATAATCGTATATCCATACTAAAATAAAGTAAAACGTACTATAAAATTTTATTTTAAAATATAAAAGTTTCAAATGTACACCATTAGTAGATTATTCTGATGATTAATTCTGAATAAGGTTTTAAAATTACTTTCTCTAACCATAACTGATTTATGTTATTTTAACGGCCAGTGAAACTCTCGAGATCTGAGTACCAATTTTTCCAGTTCAAGTTTGTTGAGGGAAATTGACTGAAAATAATTGGCAAAGCAGAATGATATCGTAAACTTTTGTATTAGATTTCACATGATCAATAAATCAATAAACCTAATCGGCGTAACATTATTCAAATTTATCGTTTTACAGGTTTTTTTTTTTGTAATTTAAGGCTTTTGTACCTACTCTGATGGAAGAAGTAGAGCTGCAGAGATTTAGAGCAAAACAAACACTATATTATGTCCATCACAACTCAATTATATTGTATGCCGTTGGATTTTTTTTTTCATTATACATTTCGCTTTCGATACACTTACCTATATTATAAAGTACGACAGTTATAATTGGCGATCGAAATAATTAAATGGTCGCACCGCACATATCAGTTTTTAGTTTTAAGTTTAAAGTCTTTTTTTCTCTACTGTTTTTTAAATTTTTTCCCGCATTTTAAATATTGTGTCTCTTTTCTTCCAGTGGATTCAAATAATAATTAAATAATAATTACAAATATTGCAGCTAAATTCCAGTTCCATCAGTCGATTTGACGTAAAATCACCAATCAAATGAGTATTGGTATAATATTAAAATTACTAAAAACTGACTTATGCCATTTTTCACTAATGCCGTCTGATTATGTCCAGCTGTCTATTTATTGATCGTTCCATAACATACATTATGCTCAGACTTTGTGTGTCAACCATGTGGTCAGTATATACATTTATAACATATCTGGGTATCACGGTCTTTCTCGTCTGTTAGTGGATTTGGTCGTATATTGTCATAATTCGATTACAATATATTACAACGTGTTTTGCTGTCCCAGACGTGCATTCTGGGTTTCGTATCGTGTTTGATGTCATCCATACGCCACAAGGTGATTGCGGATTATCCACGTGAGCATCCCAAGTACCTATATTTAAAATAATGGATTATTTTCTTCGTTTAGGTAATACAAGTGGATCATGTGCGTGTGATTTTTCTAGACCACCCACCCGATTCGTGGAACAAATTGGATTTATCTATGTTTGTTACGTCCAGGACTTACGCAATTTGATATCGAGTGCTTTATATACATATATATATATATATATATATATATATATATACCGTGTGTCCCAAAAAACAGGGGCCACTTTACCACTCATTACCATGAAAATATTTTTCAATTCTGTTTGCGTGACATTAAACTAGACTAATCGATCATAAATTTCTATGACTTACAATTTTTTTAACTCATGTATCTTGCGCATGCGCAATAAAACTTACATTTTTTTTAATGGCAACCTGTAATTTAAATATCATATTCGGGTTTATCGATTTTTTTCAAGCCATTTTGATGTATCAACTTGTGTCCTAAACCAAAAATTGACTAAACTAGAGCTATGGAGAATTTAAAAAATTAAAAAATTAAATTTATAATAAGTTCCACATTTTAATAGGTATAGGTAGGTAAATAACAAAAATAGAAATACCAATGCTCATTGTTATTTTAATAGATACTCAATTATAGGTAATTCTGATGGAAACAAAAATACACTTCTTCTTTTTTGGTCTCGGCCAATTAAGACCATATGCAATTCCATAATGTAATAATAAAATAAGATAATAATTCATAAATAGTAAATAGTTAATTAATTTAATAATAATAATTTTGATTGTTTGTTGCATGGTGTTTAAAAAAAAAAATAAGTACGTACTACAGTTAGAAAAAAAAAATTAAATTAATTAAATTTTTTAATTTTTTAAATTCTCCATAGCTCTATTTTAGTCAATTTCGGGTTTAGGACACAAGTTGATACATCAAAATGGCTTGAAAAAAATCGATAAACCCGAATATTATATTCAAATTACAGGTTGCCATTAAAAAAAATGTAAGTTTTATTGCGCATGCGCAAGATACATGAGTTAAAAAAATTGTAAGTCATAGAAATTTATGATCGATTAGTCTAGTTTAATGTCACGCAAACAGAATTGAAAAATATTTTCAGGGTAATGAGTGGTAAAGTGGTCCCTGTTTTTTGGGACACACGGTATATAAATATATATATATATATAGAGAGAGAGAGAGATTATTCTCTCAATGCCAGCCTTACACTATCATCTTAGTCGTTTGATGTAATATTGAATTATATTACTATACAAACGAGCCTTGTATATCTGTGCCTCTTTCATCTGAGGATGCAATTTTGACTAGGTACTTATTTTATTTTTTATTATTATTATCTGAATCTGCTATACTTATTTTTTTATTATCTAAGAATTTATTTTATTGTAGGTACGAATAACTGTGTTTATTAGGGAAATGAAATACAAAACAGTTTTGGTGGCGTCTGTCCAGTAATATACAATTTTAAAAATGTGTAAAAGCTTATTTTACGGAAACAAGTCGGGTAACACGAAATATAAAAATCTAACAAATGTATATAATAAAATAAAAATTAATTAATTTGTGTTTATCAATTAAATGTGTACATAAAAAGATAATGCTGGTATGTATGTAGCTTATAGATTCAAAAAAAAAACACGATATAATTATTTTCCCTACAATTTGAAATGTTTGTACAACTAAAAGTAGAAGAAGCATTAACGTAGATATGCCGAATTGGTAAGAAAATATGCAACATCTTAAAGCGTGTTGATCTTATAATTAAATTGGTTATTTTGGTAACATTTTGGCTAATGAACAATGTGTCCAATTTATATCATATTTCTTGTGTATGTGTCGTAGATTTTGACAAGATTGATTGAAAAAAATTCTTTAATTTAAAAATATTTTTGGATTGTTACTCGTTGCTATGTATCTTATTTTGAATGGTATTATTATTATTATTTAAGCAGGTGTTTTGAATAAGTATGGTTCTTCCATCGCTTGTAATAAATCATAACAATCGTATGGCATATTATTATCGTAATATAATAATAATAATAATAATGGAACGAAAATATTGAAACACCGTGAGCTAGTGGCACGTGTGACTGTTTCAGTATATTATTTCGACCAGATTCGTTGCCTGTGGACGATTGGTTGGGTCTAAAGCGCGTATGTGAATGATATTTTACAACACGAGACGAGTGTTGTAGGGCGCATATATCGCCAAATCAGTACAACACGGTGCACCGCCAATTCGGTAGAAATATTATAAGGCAGTAGGCAGTAGCTGATGTATACGCAATTAATACTCAGTCTGTACGCACAGAGAATCGTGCCAAAGGTATATAATATTTTATATAAAACAACGAGCCCGCCAGTCAGCAGCGTCAGGCGCACGTGTATCGTACGCGCGTATATCACCACCTCGCGACGTGTTATCAATCTGCAGAAAACGTTATTTTTCCCCTCGTCGTCTCCTCCATCCGGATCTCTCCTGTGTGCACACCCGACATTGTTCGCTATATATTACATAAAATTGTCAGGTATTATTACTATTATTTTTATTACCATCTGATGATCTACATGTGCGAGAGCGCGAGTGTCGTCACCAGTTGGTGCGAAGACGCGTAAACTATAATATAATAACAACATCATATTATTAAGGTATATTAAACGCATCTCGACGCGTTACACTATTCCACACGCACGTGAGCCGACAAAATAAATATAACGGCCAGGGACGTCTCCTCGTATTATATGTGTATTGTAAGCGTATATATATATCAGTATTAATGCGATACGCATAGCGTGTATAATTAATTGCGTAATACGTATACGCGGAGCAGGTCTCGCATTTATATAATGTATATTATATGAATTCAAACGTACGGGCTAACGCGGCCACCGAACAATAAATTCCACATCAAGTCGCAAAAGTGTAATGGTTTGATGATTTATTTATGAAATATATTATAGAAAGTCCCCTGGGGCTATACTCGCACGTCATCTCCGCCACTACAACCTGTCCACCTCGGGTACCACGTTACGCATTGCACCACGATTCTTGCATTTTATCGCGAACCGCTTGCTGATATTGGAGAAAATAATAATTGGGTTTTTTTTATCGTCTTTGAATAGTGTAAATGCAATGAAACCTCCTCGAACAGACGTCTAAAAATAAAGGGTATTTTTGGGAAGAGATTAAACTCTCTATAAACTGAATTAGCTGACATCTCCAAACAGCAGTCACAAATTCAAAGGCTGAGAGTGTCCGGTTGTAAGAGGTCTAGCTGCAATAATATATGACTTCTACAGATGATTATCAATAGGTGTATATTATTAATTTTATTACACTCCTAAAAAAATAATATGTTAAAAAATTGTCATATTTCCCGGATTATCGCCAGCTGCAGAAATACGATAAAAAAATATTTCCCTAAACAGTTAATGTCATGATGACACTTCAACAGCTGTTGTATTCGTTTGATCCAAACTTACGGTGCCTTGAAGTATCGCAATAATAGTAACGACCGAATGAAAAACGAATTGATAATAAAACGAAACGCAACCGTCCGGCACTCCATTTTATTTTCTAATATGCGAAAGATCATTATTATATTAACATTTATAAGCAATGAGCGTTTTTTATGGATAAAATAGTATATTATATATTATGTTATTATATCATTGTGCACTGTGCCGATCATTTGTATATTAAAATCGTTAACTTCTGCTGTCAATATTGTCAGTTTATTTATAATTCCACATATTCAGTTTTTTCTATTTTATTATTCTTCCAAGAACATTGAACTTTACATTATACCAGGTGTATTAAACTCTCCAAGTAATTTTTTGTGAGTATTTTGAAAGGATGTGATACTGCGGGATCAAGTATTCGAATGTTCCAATCATAGTTTCACAAAAAAAAAAATGAAAAAATATGATTCGTGTGTATTGTGTTATATATAGTATAAGTGTATAAACTATTCGTAATACATACATTTTTAAGACTATAGGCAAAGCTTGCTTTAAAAATGGTCCGAAACCCATTTTACTTCACTTCATATCATATCCAAAAACTAGAACTCATTTTAATCTTTCGTAAACGGTTGTGTGATTGTCATTCGACTTCAACATGCATGTGAGATAAACAATTCGAGTTTTAAAATGACATTTGTAACCGACACGTCGTGGTTTTAGAACGCGAGCGCTTAAGGTATATTTTTTTTATCCATTCATCCATTAGGCTTAACCAGCGATAACAGCGTATAATATATTATTATATTTATACTACGTGTGTATTCCAAAAATTGTCAGTCTTTACGGCGCAAAAAGAAAATTGTATACAGTCGAAGTTACGGCCGAGTATTACGCGTTTCGGGCACACTTATTATTACACGAACGCTAATCTGGCAACATAGCGCACGATTTTTACTCATTGCCTGCGAAAAATGTTTCGGGCGTTGGTGAAATATGATTTAGGGCGCTCGTGGACCGTGATAAATGGCTCCGGGCGCAAATGGTTTGCACCAAACGCTAAATAATAACGACGGCGGAATTGTCGAAAGTTAATTAGGTATTATTATTAATATGTATATATATAATATAGGTTGTAGTCTCGGCAGCGGCGTGCGAGAAAGAAATTAAAACGATCACGTTTTAAACGTAAAAATATTTTAGAAACATTTCCTATATACCTATGAAATTATTATTTAACCAAGTAACACTCAAATAACTATGACTTGACAATAGAACCATGTTACGAGCTCTGTGGAAAAAGTTGAGTTGTACGCGTATACGCGATAGGTATATAAAAATGTGTTTCAATATCTTCGTGTAGGAAAAAATATTTATTATTATTGCAATATTTTCAATACAATGGTGAAATTAATGTTGTACAAAGACAACATATATTATCAGCTAAAAGGATTCTACACCGTTATATGATGTCTTCATATTAAAAATGTACGGCATAGCAACCACGTGGGCAGTAGTCCAAGTTAAGCAACCAAATGTTCACATTATAAAAAAGAGAACAATTACTGTACAGCGTTTTTTTTTTTTTTTTTAGTTTTTAGATGTTAGAATTTACAAAACAAATTTTTAAACAATTAGAACTTTTTTTCGTAATAATTGTGATATCGAAAAATGTATTTATAGCAATTTAGATTACATTTTCAAAGAAATTTGTGTAAATATTCGAAGCACTTTATTCATGTTTCTTAAAATTAAATAAATAAAAACGGATTTCTTATGAGGAGTCTGGAGAACTATGTTTCTACAATTTTTGGTATGTACTTATGAAAGAATACATAAATTTTGTATTTTTTTTTGAACTGAAACCGTAAGTATAACTTATTTTTCATTTTTACGAAGCTTACTCTTTCAGTTTTTATCAACTAATGTACGATTTTCCTACTTTTTAGATTTGGGACAATTTGTTTTTTAGTAAACCAAAACTTTTAAAATCATTTAGGTCTTAGAATGGCAGTAATTTTATCAACTTTAAGAAATAATCCTTAATCTAAATCACATCACATTTAAGAACATAATAAATTTAAACATTTAACATTATAATTTTTTTTTCTGGATTTTAAATTATGGTATGCTTATAATAATGTATAGTCGTACAATTCAATTATTTATTTATTTTTTTTTTTTATCAAAACGTACCATTTTGTATTTTAAACCAATCCTCTTATTATTTATTTCTTATATTTCCTAACATCAACATAAAAATCACACATTGCGTGTTCAGAAAAATTCGAATTGCGTCACGTTTTAAGTCCGTGTAGCGAATAATGTACAATGCACTTGCTGACTGACATCGTGCACCACATTGGTCAAGTCCAATAGTATGACATACATTAAATCTGATTTATTCAAAATAAATCGTTATAATCATAATAATAATAAAAAAATATTGAATATTAAATATCTTAAATATGTTCGGTTTGAATGGGGTCAACTCGGGTGAATTTTTTTAATATTATAGTATTTCATTATACATCGCTCGGTGTTTCACACTGCAGAGTTCAAAAGGTCAAATTTATATTTAACTATAAATACGTATGTGTTGGTGTACGGATACTATTATAATTGTATTATAATAAATATGTATGAAGTCTGTCGAGTTGATAAACAGCTTTTTTCTACTACCGTACGAGAAAAATGCGTTGAATAAAATTATAAAAAAACCCACATTAAACGGTAAAATTCTCTAAAATTATTACACGTTTCGAGTAAACCAAGTACAGAAGTGTGCGAAATAATAATTGGTGTAGGTAATAACATAAAAATCAATTGGAAAACACACCAACGGAGGTAGAAAATATTGTAGTATAAAAACAATCGTCGGATACAACAACTACAACAGCAACAAAGATTATTATATAGAATATGACGTATAGTATTATAATAATATTATTTATGCAGATATTTCATTAAACTTTGTGCAAAATAAAGAATTAATTAAAATAATTTTTATAAATACAAAATCATGATCCAGCTTAATATTTGTATTATTATTGTTTTATCAAACATTATTATCGTTTTGTTTTACGTGCTGAAATAATAATAATACTACCTACCAGTCTACCAGTCAGAAAAATTCTAAAATACATATTTCAAAATGTTTTTAAATCAAAACCTAAATCAAATTGGCATAATAACAGCAGCTGAAGCCTACTATAATTATACAGGAACAAACTATGCAACACACGTCATTTTGATCAAAAAATAAGAAAAAAAAAAAGGGAAAGAAGGAAGTATAGGTAGGTAACTGCAATCGATCTGTCGTAGTGCCTAAGGTTTTAGCCGTTTTAGGCATAAATATCATCAATAAGTAGGTTACTGTAAAGTATGCAATGACTAGGAATAGGAGTAATTTGAATTTAAAAATTCGATCATAATAGCTCTTACGTAAGTTTATTCTTTTTGACATTTTTTATGAATTAAATAACAGTAGTAATATACCACCTTGTTGTAACAATTTAATGTGCATTTTAAAACTCACTTATTATTTATTATTATTATATAATCGGCACGCTATTGTTATTGTATAGCACCGTATATTATCGTGGTTGAGCTAAATTATTCGTTATTATACTTCGTTATCGGATCACCAGCCGTGTTTAACGTTTAATCAGATTCAACAGTGTTTAATTTTTAACTCCACGTAAGTATAAAGTACCACAGTAAAATAATAATTATATTATAATACGTACTGCGGTAGGTTTATATTATAATGGTTCATACCACAGCACGATACGAGTATTTCAACAGTGGTTTTCCTTAATGTCTCGTGTACAGATGTTTCAAGGGGAGGCAAATGTGGTGGAGGGGGTTTAGATGGGGTTGGGGATCAACTGACCCGGGGGTAATTTTTATGAATTTTTTATGGTCACTATTCCGATTGAATACTGCATCAAATAGTTTTAAAAATATTATATACAATAATAGTAACTTCAAACAAAATGTTGGTCAAATACTTCGCTCATAAAAATTTCAACATTAATATTTATAACTAAACTAATCGAATAATTGTGTGAAATTTGATTCTTACATATCCAAATATTCTGGAAAATGAAAAATCTATTCAACAAAGCTACAAAACATACAATTTACGATAATGATAAAAAGTGTTATTTTACAAAAAAAAAAAAATACTGACAAAAATGTTAAAACTGTTTGAAAATAATGAGTGCATAAGTACTTAAAACCGTAACACTAAACCTAACTATGTATAATATCGTGTTATTATATTATACCATTGTTTGAAAACCAGCTTAGTCCAAAAGATAAAGTAAAGATAGGGCTACCTATATCAGTAAAATTCTGTGGGATATGCTACTGGATGTTTCACATAATTATTTATTTATAATTTTTGTCAAACAGTTTATAATAATATGATTAATTTCTCTTGAGTTATTCTATTGGTCATGTGAATATTATGAAATATTTATCTATATTTCAATTTGTATTATAACAGTATTATGACTGGAACACAATTTGACACATTAGTCAACTCTAAAAACGCGTAACGTAACATAATAATAAGTATGTCTAATAACTCAAACGAAATAATATTATAAGTTTGTCAAATTTATGGTTTACAATATATAGGCTATGTTTTTGTTATTATAAAACTCATAACCATTTAAATTCGGTGTAATTATGATGTACGGCTATAGACTGAATTGCTATTGTATAGCTAAAGTTTGTATTTATAGCTAATATACTTCTAGATAATTGTATATAAATAAAATAAACTCGACAGTAAAAATTCCAATTTAAAGTTTTGAAAGCTAAAATTTATTTACAAAGGCTTAAACTTTTCTAACGACTCAAAATATATTTATATATATATATGCACACATAATATTTCGTTAAAATATCGTATAATCGAGGAAATAATTACTATAAAAGTATTAAATATAAATAATAACAATAGCATGTATAAATGTTGATATTATTCAAATCGCTTTGAATAAACTAAAAATATAAAATATTATGGTATCACATATTGTCCAACTATAAATATTTAGTACTTAAAACCGTCTTTGTTTAAAATTTAAGTTTTGATGTAGGTTTATGATTAGTAACTACCACTTGGTGTTGTAGTGTTATATACTTTAAATATCAAATCGGTACGCATTTTATTATTTACTAGGTAGGTATTTATACTTAAACATTATGGCATGCCACATTCCATTTGAAGTTTCTTTAACAACGATTTCAACAAATAATTCATATATATTATACATTTGATTAATGTAAATAGATAGATTTATGTTGTTTGATATCCAACTAGAATATAATAAACGTGTTTGATATTAGTCAAACTTACAATCATATTTTAGTCATCAGATTAATATTAAATGTATTTTTGCCTACTACTGCAGCACTATATAAGCTACCTTTTTTGACAGCTCACCAACACTAGGATTATTAGAAAATTGAGTAAAAATTAAGATAAAAAATAAAAATAAATTTTTTTTCAATTTTTTTTTATACTTAACTATTATAAACAGGGATATACATTTTTGTATTTCATACCTATACATATAATAAGTTTATTTTTGCGGTAGAATATTATATTATACCATAATATTTTTAGCTCAGTTGATACATTTTTGTTTTAAACCTTAGTATGTATAGTGTATAATAGTGTGTATACTATAACTATTATATTTTAAACTACAAATTAGGATTTTTTGTCTTAGGATACAAAGAATAAAACTGTTACAGTATGTGAACAGGTAATTCTACTCTGCATGTAAAACCTTTAATAATTTAATACCTGAGACATAGTGTTATAATATATTACAGTGGGTACCTAATAATGTACTGTAAATTTGTGTAGTGTATGTTATTAGTTTCAATCATTTGGATAATATTGTAATAATTATTTATACTATAAATAATATTATGTTTTATTATGTTTTCGATTCGTACTAAATTAAGTAAAGAATAGAAGGTATCCCTTAAAATATTAAATCAAATAATTATATTGCATTTGAACTTGGGGTGACCATACGTCCTGTTTTATACAGAATTGTCCTTTATTACGGCTCTGTGTCCTGTGGTCCTGAAAAACTTCTCTCAGGATGCTTTTTCTCCCGTAATTTCAAATATGTTCCATATTAATCCCATTTTTTGCATTACTTACTGTTAATTTTGGGGCTAATTTATAATTTTTAATTTTTTTTTTTTTATATCATTTTTGTACGGCATAATTTAATAGAATAATATAAAAGTCAAAATTTTTTAGCTGTATATTGGATTTTTGGATATTTGTCATTGCCATAATATTATTGTTGCATCACATTGTTGTCGGCAACATAAACTGTACATAAAATAGTATATTTACTAATTAACTATATAATAAATATACCGGATTAAAACTCAAAATAATAATAATAATAAATACTTATTATATAATTATATATTTTTGTCTTGTATTTTATTTTTTAAATATAGACACCCAGACACTCTATTATAATTACGAGTTATTACGATTTCATAAACCTAATAATAACAAAATAATAATTTCTATATACCTAGTAATAATAATGTATATATTAATACTAAAACTAAATTTTGAATTTTAGTTAGTTAAATTATATGTTTTAATCGGTTCATTACTACAAAATACACTTAAAAATGCATATATAAATATAAATATTTAAAATATAATAAGTATTTTAATAAATACTTCATTGAACACTTCAGGATAGTTTCAATTTTTCGCGATCTGAAAGAAAATCAAACAAAAATCGTATTTAATGGTGACTTTTATTCGAAACAAAATAACATCTTGTCTCTGTGTTCTCAATTAATGATAATGGGCCGAAACAGTATGGTAAATAAAATTGCATACGAATAATATAGTATCGTTTGTGAAATGCATTTTAGTATAATATTATTAGGTATACTAGGTAAGTTTAAGACAATTTAACGAAGAGATTCAAAATCATATCATAAATATATCTGACCGAGTGCGATAACGTTTTAACGGACAACTCGTGAGTAGACCGAGCTGCTGTAGAAACTTTAGTTTAGCAACAACTTTTGGCTTAACTATTATGATTAGCGACATCGACGTTTAGCTAAGACCTTTTGTCTGTTTTGTAGTGCCATGCCAAAACCGTTTTTGTCGCTTTGCTTATCTATCGGGTATGATACATCGCATAATATTATAACAGTATAGTACCTATGCTGGTGTACATGAGTATAATAATAATAGAAACAACGCTTGTTTGAACTTATATATTATTTTATCTGCGTGGTGGTCAGCTGTCGATAATATAGCTGATATATTATTGTTGAACTAATAAAACCGCTTTATAATTATTGCCATCCGGCAGCGGCTCTTATCTGCTGCCTACTAACGAAGCAGAGTGTTTACACTATAATATAATATAATATATATTATATATACGATTAACATAAATAATAAGTACTTACTTCAATAGGTACACACACGTGCGCGCGCACAAAAAACAATCGACCACCATCGGTGGGATACGATGGTATAATTTTGTTGGCTGTTTGTTTCACATTAAACACGATGCCGTCATCGTATCAGGTCAAAAGTTTAGAACGGCCCAACTTCATAATTTGTTTAGAAGGCATCTCGTCAGTATACACTCACACAAACAGATTATAGGTAGGTAGGTACATATTATAGAAATAACGTCAAGTCGGGAAATCCTTATACCCATGTGTGGGCGTATGAGTGTGTGTGTGTGTGTTGGCGCGTTCTCGAAATTCGGCAGCAGATAATCTGATTTACGCTTAACCCATACCGAATTATATCGTTAAAAGAAAATCATGTGGCTTAAAAACTAGAGCTTTTGTCGAGGACTATCGAACGAGAGATGCACTAGAAACTTTGAGATTTGTCGTCATCGTCACTTTTGTGAAGTGAGAGTGTGTGTATTAAAAGCTCATCGTTGCGTCTCTTATAAGCAGTGGTTCTGATATATTGTATATTATGTATGTGTATTGTACATTTGCACGTGTCCGCTCGTGCAAACCGAATTTACGGCAAACTTTTGGTGGTTGTATATTATATTCTTCAAACATTGAATTGCTTTTAAACTACACATAATATTATGTAAACGCGTAACATTATTGAACCAAATCGTCCTGATAATTTTAAAGAGAGTGAGAAAACCGTCGGGTGATTCAGAAAACGAACAAAATTGATATAATTCATAATTGCAATAATATGATAGTATGAACTGTTATAATAATAATTTCCTATTTTATTCGATTCCGATTTTATTTTGTTAGCTAGTAACAGTATTATGAATACCTGCATAAAATAAAACAAAGAAAAAAGCTCTAAGTTATAAAGCAGTAGTATTGTTTGGACACCCCTTCCATAAAGCCGTCCAGTTTTGTAAATTATTAACCATATTACTTATTGTATAGTATAATACAGATTGTATATATTTTTTTCTTTTAATAAAAAAAAGGAAAAGTTATAAAGCAGAGGAGAGGCTAAAATACATCACAACGTCGGGTAAAATATTATACAGAGAGGTCTTGATGATATATTTTTGTCGAGATCTTCACCTGCATGCAAATATCGCAAGGTTCAATATCACGCATACTACGTGCAATACAATTTAATGATCGAATTCAATCTGGACAATTATGGATAATACGATTTGTCTCAACCGAAACGGAATAAACGATTAATTCTATTGGTACTGCTGTGGCCGTATCAAATACATAATTGAATATTTAAACTATAAATACGATAACATGATAATCTAAAATCGGTGTAGAATAATAAATTAGAATATTCTGTCTATTTGTATATGTTATTGCTAACTATTTGGTTTATCGTGACTCGTTATCTTCTATGACGTGCGTATTGATATCCAATAGGTAGACACGCGTTAAATTACTCCTGCAGCCTGTTGGATTTTAACGTCATTTGTATTTACTCAAACTGTACAAAATAATCATATTCGTACTATAGGTTGATGATTATAGACGGATGATTAATGAGTTACCGATTTATCGTTTATAAAGACATAAAGACGAGTTATTCATTTATGAGATTTCAATGTCTTCTACTTAGATTAGTCTATCACTTGGGACGTCGTGACCTAAAATCCCTTGCACTACATAACTGAATATATACCCTTAAAATATACATAAAAAAATGAAACATTTTAATTACGGTATATATTAAAAACATATTAACTTTTTCAGTAAAATTATTGATACATATTCCTTTTAAGTTAATATGTTGAATATTAATTAAATTGGTGCTAACTAGAGTCTATAATTTATAGCGATAACTACACATATCGTACAAATTAAAGAATATCGCATTGACGAACTATCACCAATAAGTCGTTTAAAGTAGGTACCTATCCCACGAAGTCGGTCTATCATACCAAATCGGAATAAAGTTCATCTGTAGATTAAAAGTGTGGTTCATAATACATCAACTATAGGATATTTTTGGAATAATATAACATTAGATTTTTTTTTTAAACAAATTATAAATATATAAGCACCTACTTAGTAATTTAAAGTGGGAATGTCTATAACTAAACAATATACATTAGCACATAAAAAAGAGCCAACTACAAAAAAAAATATCACATACCCTTGGGTGAGATACGTAACAAATTTCTGAATCACTAAGCTATATGTTTCGAATAGGTATATAATAGAAAACGTGCTATATTATATGTTCTTAGTCTTAGTGATTAGCAACTGGTGATAAAAATAAAATAAAGCATCGATTGGGAACCAAATAAATGGTTTTACCATTATTATAGGACGTATTGGATGTGAACGATATAAAAGTACCTGAGCAAGTATGATAAGCGTGCTTGGTATGATAATAATATATTATAATTTATATCCGGAGATATTATATACATGCATGTATACAAAATTAATTTAATTCTGTTTCGCACGGTGTATTCAAATTGACATTGGCTTAAATGTAAATTGTTCGGTGTAATTATTTATTAATATAATATATATACATGTTGTATAATATGATACGTGCATCTATAATAACAATAGCGAACTCGATGGCATCTGCGCCGTCCGGTGTATGCGCGAGCGGTGTGTTCGTCTACCCCGCAATCAGGTCATGTGTGATTAAAACGTAAAGCTAATGCATTTTCCCTCGCCACACTTTGTCATCATCTGTTTTAAACTATTTTCTCACCCTTTCCTTACTGCCAACTTCACTACCACATCCTCTTTCGTATCGTTACCTATCTCTTACCATTTCTCTCTCAATATATTAAATAATGATAATAATAATAATAATAATAATAATAATAAACACACACACACACAACAATAATATTATAATATTATAATATCTAATTCACCTCGACACAACGACACTTTAGCTATAACGTTATTATTACCTACATCATACATGTATTATTCTATCAGTTTGTCCATCTTCTCCGGCTCTCTGCTTTGCTACCGTAGCTCACGCAAACTTTCTTAATTTCTAGAGGTGCGACGGCTGCCATTCTCGGGAATTACAATATACATTATCGTTCGTCATACTATAATTCCACCCAACGTTGAAATTAAATTAAAAAGTTTGCTTCTTAGCCCGTGTAATAGGGTTTTAGACATATACATATAGTATGGTTACGAAAATATGCGCCATAACCGGATTTCAACTGACTTACAAGTTACAACACATACCATCACCTCAATACAACCGACTCCCTACCCTCCCTACCAAAACCAACACAATATACGACCTAGACAGCATTAATCGCTTTTACCATGACGACAAACTTCAACCACGTTATAAATGATTGACTACTAGTATAAAAGTCACCGTTATTATAATTTTTCCAAAAAAAATAAAATATTCTCTCAAAAACGCGCTGCACTGGTTTTATATTTTTTTATTTAAATACCTTTCATTTTAAAACAAATTTCTTAAAATATAGAATATGTATTTTAATTGATCTACTTTTACCATAATGTTATTTAAAAAAAACCGGAAGTATCCCTGATAAATAAAATTTAAGGTAAGCGTGATTCGTCTTTCAATATTATCATCTTACTACAGATAAGAACGTAGTAAGTGTGTGGTAGTTTTTAACTAACTACATACCGACATGTACAGCATTGTGTTTCTTCCGAATAAGTTGATTCTACTTCTTCTGCTATTTCAATCAAGTTTAAAACATTATGAAATTACACTACGAGGCGACACAATATTAATGTACAGTATTTAACGTAGTATTATATTTCTACATACATATAAACTTGGTTAGTATAATTAACTATTAATGTACATGACGTATTATACATGTGTTTGTGGTTAAAGATTTCCTTTGTCCCGGGGCTTCGGGGCTTCGGTGAACATTCTGATATCAGAAGAACATATATATATATATATATATATATATATTGTATTTAGACTTGGATAGTATTCGGAATACTTTTTAAGTCCTTTTTTTTTTAATGTATTCAACCAGGTATTTTTAATACTTTTTTAAGTATTCTGAGTACAGTATTCGGAATACATTTTTTCCAATCAAATTTTAAAAATAATTTCATTAATTTTCCGTTATAGAAATTGCTTTTGTATATTATTTCTATACAAAATATTTTATAGAAATATGTATATGTATATGTATATTATTTTATATTAATATAACAGTTGTAATGTTGTGTAATTAATAGTTATGTTACTATAATACTATAATGTTGATTATTATTTTTTTTTCAGTTTATAAAATAATAAATATGTTGTTGAAATAAACGGTTTAAAAGTATAAAGTTGAAAAAATAATATTTTTGCTATTGAAATCAAAATCTACTGAAAAAAGTATTTGAAAAATATTTGGAATACTTTTTGTAAAGTATTCGGAATATGTATTTGAAATACTTTTAAAAAGTATTTTACCCAAGTCTGATTGTATATTATACTGTATTTAGGCATGGTTCAGTGATATAAGAACAATAAACCTCGAATCTCTGCTACTCATCATAATTGTTTAAATAGAACGCACGAATATATTAATAATAATAATATCATATTATATTTATTAAATACCTCAATAACTCACAAGTGGAAAATTGAATTAGACGTCAACTCCTACACAGAGTAAAATAGTACGAATATTAAATAATATACTTAATGACTTTTTTTTTCATTTATTTTAAACCATAATGGTGCAGTAGTTTATCAGTTACAAATTTAAATATTGTTTTTTCTGTTTTTTTTTTTTTTTAACTTTCATTATATAAATAATTATTTTAAATTTTTATTAGACGTAGGTACATGAAAATCAATTTTACTGTGTAGCGTACCATCCCATTTTGTGTAGCATAAACATACATGGATTCAACCCATAAGATAATATATATATATATACATATTTCACGACCGTTGTCTGATAATAATTTATCCTTGTTTGTTATCACTTGCTTAGCGTGATGATGAAATGGCACTTAAGTTTCAAAAATACTCCACGGAGTAATCCTCGACGGTACTTCATAGTCACCGAGGACCCTTTGCGTTCACAACACGTATAAAAATGTCTCGTTTGTTCTTCAGCAAGTCCCGCAGGACTGTGTCCAATGCCAAATCTCAGGGTCACGGGTCCAACCTACACGGGATTCCCAAAGGATGTAACCGTTGCCGGACTTTATGTTCGAGTGTTGCCCGCACAGAACATTCATCTTAATTTTCTGCCAAACAAACCCACGAGTTCGTCTACCAACCGATCAAAATATTTTTAAATCGCTTAAAACTTTTGCAATGTTACTCATTTTAAATTACCTACAGTATATATATACTTATGGTAGCTTTTAAACTTGAATATTATAAATATTCACATAGACTAACCAAATTTAAATTTCTGAGTTTACCAAAGTTTAATTCATAAACATTTTCCGTGAAAGTTTAAAAGAGTGTTGATAAATTGTTTATATAATAAACAAGCAGTTCAACTCGAAATTAATTTGCAAGTAACAAGAAAAGATAATAATAGTTAGGTATTAAAAATGTTACGTTCAGATCAGGTTTCTTCGTATTTCATTTACATAGATTTATATACGATAAACGGTTATATAATTTATTTCTAAGAAAACTTAATGATACTTTGTTTGTTTATTTAAATGAATATTATAAACAAAATAAATTACAAAAATTGAGAATAAAATTCAAAAAAACAAAAACATAATACAAATTTGAATTATAGTGCTGTAATATTATCAAATATCAGTTTTAGGACGTTGTTATGATACGTTTGTTTACATCATAATTTCGAAATCCGTTTGAGAGAAAAAATAAATTTGATTTTCTTTAGTTTATTGGTCGAACAACACAAATACATCTGAGAAAACTACTAAGGATATAATATACCACGTCTTTTAGTGAAAAAGCACTAGCTGAGTAGGATTCACGAAGAGTTATTCTCAAATGAGAAAATAATCTAAAGCATTCAACCGACCCATTTGCAATGTCACATAAAAATAATACGTCTACCATTTCGGTCGATTTCTTCGAAAAACCAAACTGATATAGAATCAATGTAATATAGACTTTAGAAGATTAAGTGAACGTCTAGAAGTATATAAAAAAATGGTTTAAATATAGGTATTAGCGTTTACACGATATATTTTATATACTGCATGTACTATAATAAAATGGTTATAAAAAAATGAATTTCTGAATTTAATCAAAATGGTAGGAAAAATGAATTTATTTTTCGACATCATCTTAATGGTAATTATCAGTACACGAAATTCGTGGATTTAAAATTGCACGTGATCAATGCAGGAATCCAGGATAATAGAAACAAAAACAAAAAAAAGTAAAAATTAAAATTATTGATTACTTGTCGTGTACCTTTTTTTTGTAAAATTCAAGAGAAATTATTCTGTACGAGCAATTACCACTGACTACCTGTGCTTGTTGTTGTAGATTATTGATTTTTCAAAAATTGCCAACATGTTAGACTAACAACATGTTATAAAAAAATTAAGAGATTTAAAATGTACAATGGTTGGATGAAGATTTCATTGTTATGTTGTTTATTATCATATTTTACACACCATTTATTGGTGGATTTAAAAATTACACGTTTATCATTTGAATCCAAAATAAAGAAACAAATCTAAAAAAAAATATATATATATAAGGTTAATATTAAAATAAATTATGAAAATAGGTATAATATAAAGGCGTTGCGTTATAGTTTGAATCACACGTGTGTTACATTATTATTTTGATTTGCCAATTGTAAATTTTGACTACAGTAATAATACAACGAGAATGTATAATAATATTTGTTTTTCTCGTTATAGTGATATGATTTTGCATATTATTATTAGTTATTACTCTATGTAATGCATAGGGACCGGAGTGACGCAGTGGTCACGCAGTTGAATACGACTCACACAGTCATCGGTTCGATTCATAGCAAAGTGCAAAAAAAAAATTTGTTTGGTTCTACGTTATTACCAAATCCCCACGCTATCGTCCGATTGCATCATACGGTTTCCAACTAGGTCCCACTTCACTGAGAGTGAAGACCGCAAATGTCTTCTCTTGGAGAAGGGTACCCCCCTATCATGAATTCAGTGATATATATACATAGATAAATAGATCACATGATCTCCCTACTACCCGCTTATAATAAGCATTGACAAAGACCTAGAAGTCGTTTTAATGAACAAATACAAAAAAAAAAATTTAATGCATAATAAATTTATTTGATCGAATTCGTGTATCTCAAATTCATTATACACGTTATTATCATCATTTTTTATGGTTATAATATTTTGAAATAACAATATATTCTAGAGAAGTAATAACTGATAATAATCAATTAATAAACTAATTAATCAGTATATATTTTATTTGCAATGCTTACTTAATATCACCAAATTACTGTAACTGGAAAACGACTTTTTGATAATAGACATACCTCTCCTTAAACATATTGAAATCCAAGAGATTGGTAACTTTTATCTTTATAATGTAATTTATATTGTAAGAGATCACAGATGTGCGAAACTGTTATTTTAGACCGTAAAAATAATCATTATGATCTACCTAGCACTAAATAAAAATAATTATATGTTACCAAACTTATTTTAGATTCTGAGCCGAGTAATGAATGTATTGATTTTACAATGATGCTTTTTTTTTTTGTATGTGCATCTGTGTACACAATAATTTATATCGAAATGTTTGCAACTTTAGTAGTTTTTCCGGTCGGAATTTGAATCTAGTTGGTATATTGAGGAGGTCAAATTTTGAAATTTCCAGCAGTTTTCAAAAGCACCAGCCAAAAAAAAAAACATTAAGGAAAAACTGGAATTTTTATGCAAAATCAATTTTTGATAAAACCTGCAATTTTAGGTATTGGTGTAACTCTAAAAGAAATTACCTTAGGCACATGCAATTTTCACTGAGTGTTTAAACTGACATTTTCTATACTTCATAAAATTTTAAAAATATTTAATATTGTTATTTATAGAAATTTTAAATTTTAAATTTTTTAGTTTTTTTTTTTTTATGAATGACAATAAAATTGTATTCGTTTGATAAAAAAAGCTTCAACATTTAATACAAGTCGCCTAATATATTTTTACAACGACTCCGTCTACGCTCAGAATCGTGTTTCGTATACAATGGTATTATATCATTGAATTCAAATGTAATACCATTCATTACAGTAACCCACTTGTAAACTACTTTACAGCAGAGCGACATCCATTTACCCGCTTTTTACTCTTATTTCTAGTGCTATAGCCTTAGTTTTACATTATTAGTTATATTATATAGTCCTAGTAGATTTATATTATTGTCATTTTTTTAAATCCGTTTTTGCTGTATGCTATATGCTGACAATAATATAATTACTAATAGTTATATTGTAGTCCTCCAAATAGCAACACACAATCATTATTAATATTAGTGTGGTTCAAAAAACTAATTTTAGAAATTATTCAAAATAAATATACTAATCCAATCTTTTCAAGTGATAAGTAAATATAATTTTATGAAAATTTAACTCTCTGCTTTACCACAATAATAAATTATTATGTATAATAATATGTATTTATATATACTTAATGCGTTAGTAAATAATTGTTAACATTATAAATTATTTTATATAAGACATACAACTTGCATGTAAAATTAAACACTAAGAAACTTCAGATTACTTTACATATATTATTAATACTTGTTGGACTTTTGACGTATAAATTATTAACTAAAATATTGGATTAATATAGTGCCATAATAAAATGTTTAACTGAAATTCATTATTTTAAAATCCTTCTTGAAGTTATTTTCAATTTACAGTTAAAATTATTTAATTCAAAGGGTTTTGAATCCCCCTTCTACTGAATAGTTATTATCCATATATGTATACAGTTTCCACAACCCAAATACACTGTTAATAGTTTATTGTATCTAAATGGCGATTAATATTATGTTGATATATTATCTTTCTTCACATTACCGATGACGACATACTATTTATACGTTTACTAGGCGCTAGTCTTGATGTATTATTTTTTGTTGTTTGTTTATTTACTCGTATTATTGTGATATAATATAAGTAAAATATGCTAAAATACAGTATGGTTATAGGTACTTTAATGTTAAAACAGAATAATATTATAATAGGTATACTTGGATATTGTGTATGATTTATACCATATTATGGTATGTGGTGCGTTGTTCAAACATTGCATAGCAACGTTTGAAATTCGGCATACGAAATAATATTGTCTCCGAGACGTTACAAACAAACGCAGCCTTAAGTTTCAGACCGTTCTGCTATTGTTCGATCAAATTTTCGCACATGAAGTGCACTTGGCATCGATCAAAAAATCATTGTTCATATACACACACATTCACTTACATATATATTTATTATTATATTTTTGACATACAAGCGTGACCCATATCAATAAAGTTTTCCACTCAATGTACAATAGCGACTTACACGTTTCACCACAAGAACAAAACACACACACACACAATATATCTGTAATACGTTTAAAAGTATAACAATACACGCGAATCTAGTATGAACTCCCGGTCCGGCGTGGACGTGCGGTTCCGTGCATAGGTCGAATAAACCGCGTGCGTGTACGTTTAATATACGCGTATATGGTGAGGTGGCGGAACTTTTACTATAACCATTGAGTGTATATACTGCAGCTGCAATTCGAAGTAAATTATACTCTTCAGCAATAGGGTGAAAAAAAATAAACAAACGAATAAATAAAAGCCCTGCGCGGGGGATGTTTTTTGACGCTGAATAATTGAATTCCTTTTCTTATTATTATTAAACGCAGCGTAGAAGAAAAAAAATAACGTTAAGCCTTTATACATTGACACGCAATCGCGTATTTTCCACTGAAAATATTATTCTAAATCAAGGGAGTGATCATATATTCATCTATGAGGAATACTTATATATATATACGATTAGATGATTCACCGACCATGTCTTTTTTCCAATTTTTTGTTCTTCAATGATATGCAGCTATTGAGAATCTTATTTTTAAATTTTTTAAATAATTTACTTAAAGACCTCATATATATATATATAAATCTTAAGATTTACCTAACTACTAAACAGAACACGGTCATTTGTTGTCTGCGTCTTACAACTGCGTAATATAACAAATTTACACTCAGTATATTACGTTTAGCTTCATAAGCTTAAAAATTAAAGTGATTTGTGGAGTGATCTATTACGGAATTTGATTAAAAGATCTTTATCTGTGTTTGTATGTAAGATTTTATGGTAATCCAGTTTTTAAAGTGAATTAACTGCATTTTTAATTTATGCTGTATTATTATATCCACAAAACTTAGTTGTGATTTGACATTTAAGTTTCATAATAAGTTCATTCACTCTATTTTTAAGCTAACAAAGCTAAACGTAATATGCTGAGCGAAAATTTGCTATGTTACACACTTTTAGAACATAAACAAATACCTGTGTTGCGTCTTCATTTAAGAAGTGTCATTTGGAGATACAAACTTTTGTTTTTCAAATAAAAATCTCCCTTTTCTACTGTAAATTATTATGAAGTAGATACTTTTCTAAATATTTTGACATATATGTTTAAGTTTATGACTATGAAATAGATCCATGATAATAGAATTGAATGATATGGGAGCTATGATTATTTTAAAACGTTAGTAATTAATATTAATCCATCAAAATTTATAATTTGTAAAATATGACAAAGCATAATAACTACTAGATCCATTATTTAATCATATTTCAACTTTTATAAAACAATTTTCAAGGACTATTATCTGAAATTCGTCGAACATTTAGAAATGGCATTATAATGTTGATCTCCACGCTTATTTTCAACAGAATTTTGGTCAGTAAGTCATTACATTAAATTAGATAAACCTTGAACTTAAAACAAGGTAGAATCATTGCACTAACTTTGGATGACTTTAATTTGAGCCCATCATATTGGATGTTTACATATTGTTTCATAAATGAAAAAAAAAAAACAGAAAAATTTAATAAGTTAGTATACTAGTGTAGTATCCCATAATTTATTTAACATTATATGTATTACATTTATAATTCATAACTACATCCGGTGGTTTAGGTCAAATTGAACTAATAGTATCGAGTGAACCAAAGCTTCGACAACATCCAAAATATGCTGTTCGTCAGAAACGGTCAAATAATATTATTAATATATGTAATAGGACCATGATAGATTTTCTAAAACGTATAGCTTATAATATAAAGCTATGAAATGTAATTTTTTTTACGATTTTCAGACGTTTACATTATAATATGAATAATAATGAATGTAATTATTATTTTTTTTTTTTTTACATTACATCGAATATTTTTTAGATGAAAATAAATTGTAATTATGTATTTTTAAATATTAATACATACAATTTAGATACCCTGTCGGTCTGATTTTGTAGGCTAAACGCCGTCGGTCTTATATCCTGTCAGCTCAACGTTGTGATCCCTTCTTGGAGAAATATCTTGTATTACATAATATTTATGTTTTGTATTAAAACAATAATATTAATTTATAAACGAAAATAGATAAGATAGGGCAATATCACTACGAGTGGATACGATCATTTTTATATCATTTTTGATTCGGAACAGATACGTTTTATAAGGTCAAAAAATAAGAAAAGGTGCAAAGATATCTTTTACTGCCGTAACCGTTGTATATAGGTATACGTATATACATTTATATAAAAGCGTACCATATATATGTATGGAACCAGATAATCTTTTTAAAAATGGAAAAGTGTATGATTCAAAATAAACCAAGTCATATATTGCTCTAAAGGCCATTCGCATGTGGTTTGCTTATTTTTCAAGATACAAAAATATTACGATCCGAGAGAGAGAGAGAAAATAGGTTAAAGGTGCAGGAACAGTATTATAGGAAGCCACGTTTGGTGTTCGTTTTGCTAACGATCGACAAACGTCGTGGAATATTTAGATTTTGGTTTTTTTATTGGATATTGCCCTAGAGGGGAAAACAAAAACAGCGAACATGTATATATGTTATATATAATATACGTATGGCATAAATGACCGAAATGTTTCGCATGTACCGTTTTTCATCTAAAACCTCTATTTCCCGAGACGATATTTTCTTCTGCAACCGGCCTCCCACCGAACGGAAAAAAAAGTTATTTGCAACAGAACGCCTAGACGGCTGTGACTGCACCACCACTCGACGCATGTACGTTGTCCCAAATGCGAAATTCAATGTCCTGCATAATATTATATAGTAATAATAATATTATGACGTGCGTGTGTCGTAGGTATAATATACATGCGTGTCGACGCTATTTTTTTTCCATCTTCTCCTCATCGTTCTTCTTATCTCTTCAGCGTTGACGTCCATGGTGCGTAATTTTTTATATTCTATTCCCATAACAGCGTTACGCTTTTACAAAAACTTAAAACGATTTATGTGGGACGATACGTCTTGTGGCAGTTTTTTCTCGTTATCCGACTACGAGACTACTGTTTCAGCTGCAGCTGGAGGAATGCGTATATAATATCGTTACGGTGTGCGAGAAGATCGAGTCGGGGCAATAAACATTGTGAGCGTAACGCGATAGCCGTTAGATTGAAAAATACTGTTGTCCAGTCCAACAACAGCTGACTACAGCACACCGGCGCAAACGCGACAAGACGAATAATGTTTATATGGTATACCTAGCTCACTATTCGCGCACTCTATTCCTATGGTCACGTCGACTTTGCGGGTGTTTAGACATTCGCTTTCGTTTATTGCTGTTTTAATCAGAGAATTACCGTCTCTCCTCTACACCCCCGACAACCCACAGTGACGACGGTGAAATAGTTACGAAAACTACTTTGAAAATACGGCACACTACATGCACATTCCTTTTTTGTCAATAATTGTGAATTAATTTTTAATATTTAAAGATCATACTTTTTAAATTCTTTAGATTTTTTTATAATTCTTAAACATTGTAAAGACTCCAACTAGTTTTTATTGTATAACCTACTAACCTGCAATCCAACTGCTTTTGCTGTCACTGTTTCTACTGTCAGGAATGTGTAAATATAAAACTGTATTTATGGTGAGCAAGAATATCGAGTTGGGACAATAAACAATGTGAGTGTAACTCGTGGGCCTTTGAGTGAAAAATACTTTAGTTTTCCTGTACAACAGCAGCTGACAACAACAGACCTGCATGACTTCGAAAAGACAAGTAATATTTATATATTATATCAAATCCTAGATCTACACCTATGGCCACTACGTTTTTGGTTTGAACATTCGCTTTTGTTAATAGTTTTTATTCGTGAATTTCCCGACAGTCTCTCATACGGTTCGCATCTTATGAAAAACTACGACGGTGATCGTGGTGAAATCGTTTTGAGAACCATTTAAAATATACCGTGTAATGATTCATCAAGCTTGCACATCCTCTTATTTTCAATAACTATTCATTTTTTCAATATCTGACTTTCGGAATATTTAAATATAACCAAGTATCATATTTTCAAAGTATTTAAGTAGTAAGTAAATATTTTCAAGATTTCATAGTATAAGAATAGTGTCAAGGGTTGAGAAGTGTCCTGAGAAGATACAAAGTTCTACTTTCTAATGAGAACTCGCCTTTTTTACTGTAAATTATTTAGCAGATATTTTCATTAAAAATGTTTTCGTGCCAAAATCTTAATTTTAACGAGTATTTTTTTAAATATTAAAATGTGTGCACCAAGGACTTTTTAACTGGTAATGATAATTTTCGTAATATATGATGGGAGCTATTTATAATGTTTTAATATACCCCAGTACCTATTAAATATAAAATCCAATATTACATATTATATTTTATATTTTTATAAAACCATTTTTAAATGTTATTACATTCGTAGTATAAAAATTTTCAAAAATGTAACCATTAAATAATTAAATAATTTTTAGTGAACAGGAGGGGGGGGGAGAGTTTCGTTAGAAAAACAAAAAAAATTCACCATAGAATACTTCTTAAGTAAGTAGTAAAATATTTATGTATTTGTACATGGTTTTTAATAGTATAATATTAAAAACAAAATTTGAAAAAGTAGAAACTAAATAGTACCTACACGATGTCTATATTATTAAAAATACGTTACAAACGAAAAAAAAAATATTAGTAGTAATAAATAAACTTATTTTATAAATATAATACTTAATATTATAATGTGTTTTAAATTAAAAATTAATTTTGAGTCTATCGATTATTAAGACCTATTTTTATTTATCTCTTAAACGTCATTAATTCGTTATAAACCATTCATGTACAAAATGCGAATTACAGTGGTTAAACCGTAACTGTTAAGTTCAACTGTAAACGTTCACGTTTCGTATGTATACTATGTATTTCAATTAGTCGTAAAAAAAAGCATGAAGTTCTCATAAAGTGTAAATATATTAAGTTTTTGACAATGGTTTTAGTGAGAAACACCAGTAGAAACTTTAACGAAAGTTAACTCAATTATAAAATTTAATAACTATAAAAACAAATTAAATTTTCAAAAATAAAATAAATACATATGGCACGCAGCTAGGTATTCTAAATTTTAAAAGTGTGTTATAATAATAATTTAAATAGTGTTATAATCGATTCGGAAAACAAATGAGATAGAAGGACACAAATTAGAATTTAAAATTGATTTATATACCTTAGTCATAGTCATAGTTTAAAAATTGCACTGTTCTTATTTTAATAATAACAGTAAGTTATTCTTAATCGTGATTGGTTTTTATTTTGTATTTATTAGTTAATTTTAATGCACTGGCAAAATGTTGCTTAATCACGCAAAAAAAATAAATATGTTTTACACACCATCTTCGTGTTATAGCTATGGTGCTCGTTGTAACATCTTTCAAACAGTAAAATGTATCAATAATTTACAATAGATTACTTACTAACTATAATAATAATGTAAAAAATAAAATAACTAATGGCCTTTGTTGCCGAAATTGTAAATGATCAATAAAAAAAAAAAAAAATAACTATAATAATTGCCAAAAAATGAATAACTGTTGTTGCACTTAGTGGTTTCGGGTCTGACGATTAATGAATTTGGTGGCAAACTCGAGATGGTCATCTGTCTCCACTCGTGCGTTGTTTTTTATTTTTATCTCCCTGTCCTGGATTTCGTTTTTGCTCAAAAACGATTTCTGTCTTTTACACGGTTTATTAGATTGGCACTATATTTTTACACCAGGTCTTGAGACGACACGCGCATGTTTCAATCAAGTTTTCAAGAATCAAATTGGTCAGGTATTAGAAAAATCGTCAAGTCTTTCATTGATATCGATATTAAGATTAAATTAAAAACGAATGAGCCACCTACCAGAAGTAGGTTTCACCCATGTAGCTGCACTGTGGGCCAAACATAATAATGACGAATAATATTAAATTGCTTAGAATAATATTGTCTAAGAGCTATGATAACGAAAGCATTTGGAATATTTTTCAGATTTTTTAAAACTTATTTCCAAACCGAGTTTGTCAATAATTAAAATAGGTATATTCATTTGTTCGACTGATTGCGCGAACGATAGCAATGTTTCAAATACCTATACATAACTTCATCTCTGTGACAAATAATAAATTATACATACAATTATAAGTAATCTTGTGTTGTTTTAAGTACTATGTTTTTACGTGCTCATCAAAGGCTGTAGTAGAAATGATAGATTGGACACAATGAGTATTCACAGTAGTCCGATAAGACGAAGGTAAATTAATTTTTCACGATTTAACAATAAAACATGGATGTCGAAATCAAAAGTATATAATATATATTGATAATTTCTCTGTTCACTATATCACACTTTGGATTTGATAGAATAGGAGCGTCAAACAAAAAAATTAGCCAGCTGATTTAAACAAATCCGTTGCCAAACTATATGATTTCTCTGCTAATAACCTACAATAAATAGCACATAAATCTTGAATGGGAAATATACAATAATATTATCTAGTCAAGTCTCGGTAACTTCAATCACAAGGTGAATATAATTAATATGTTAGATTAATGTATTTTAGATTTTGAGCAATGAATGCATTGTTTTAAAAATGTTGTGTGTGTTTTTTTTGTGTCTGTGAACACAATAAGTTGTCGAAATAATGTTTCGATTTTCGACTTACTTAAAGATAATTTATTTGTTTAAATTTGGATGAAATTACCTATTAAATAACTAAAAATAACAATTTAAGTTATACCATTGTACCATTGTAATTTAAAAATATTATACGTATAAGTACCTACTTTAAATTGTATATTACACGAATGACTGAGTAAATCGTGTGCACAATGAATCTGATTTGATTTATTTGGAATTTATTTTATAGGTACCTACATTATTTTCTTTTTTGAAATAATAGCAATATAATTAATATAGTACCAACCTATAAAACTATACTAGGGGGGTGTAGTGGCCGAGTGGATTAAGGCGTTGATTGCTACGTGCACCGTCACCGGTTCGAATCGCGATCATGGTTGGCATAATATTCCCGGCAGTTCACGCTGTCTGGAAAGATCGGGATGGCAGAAACCTAAAAATGTCCATTCAAAATTCTGCCAAAAAACATCCACAGGTATCTCAACCCCCACAGTTCCACAGGCTAGTGGCCCTTGATTTCGAAGCTTCAACCCCCCCCCCCCACCAAAAAAAAAAAAAAGAAAAAAACTATACTACTAACTAACCGTCTCCGTTCAGAATCGTTTTCCGTGTACAATTACATTATATCATTGAATTCAAATTTAATAACATCCATTACGGTAACCCATTTGTAAACTACTTTACAGCAGAGCGACATCTACTTATCCGCTTATTTTGAGTTGTAAACCTCAATTACAACTTGAAAAAACCTCATGGGACAAGAGAAGAATTCGAATTATCGATACTTGACTGAATAAATATTGTAAAGTACTTTAAATTGTAACAATATATAGCGGTATGTCCATTTGAAGACGTACCTACATTTTTACCTAACGTTTTAATTATTATGAAAAAAATAATATTATTTGTTTTACGCTGTACTCGTCGGAATTTCATTGTTGTTTCACAAATTAAATCTTTCGGTCCGGGAACGAAAATTATCATAACATCAAATAGGAGCCAACATTAATGTTACATCATGTGTGTGTATTGTAATGCACGTGAACAGCACTACGCGCTCGCTCTTCTGAAATGTGAATAAGCAATATAAACATATCATCATTTAAAATAGGAAAAAATCTAATTTAATAAATTATTCATTGTCGTGTGCAGCAGTGGAGCTATCCGAGTGCACGTCACATATGTCGCGGTGATATTCGGTCGGCCGCAAAATTCATCAACTGAAAAGAGACGGGAGCCGAGTGTGGGACAATAATCTAAAAAATAATAACAGTAAATAACAGGATAAAAATACAAATTTCAGGCGTTATATTATATTATTATGTACGTAAACATTATATCTCTTTTACCCGGCGATTACAACACGGAGTTATTACTTATTATTATAATATATTACTTATATATACGTTCTATTTTCACTTTTTATCTCTCTCTATCTCTTTCCTCGAATCACTCAAGCATAGAATTTAATAAATTTGCATCTGTTACACGCTCGCACATTCAAAATAATATATCGTTATGATATTGTTATTATTACTATTATCATTATATTTTTATACACCGACTAGTTTTGCACGATGATATATGTTAAATACCTATCATATTGTATTGTACAAGATGATTTTCACTAATAAAAATAGTAATTTTTCTGTAAATTTAGGTTTTTGAAAAATATCCAATGTCTAATATTGAATAGTTACATATTTACTTAATTTTAACTTGATCAGTCAGTATTTCAGTTATAAATGAACAGATTGGATCACCAATACAATATAATACAAATTACTTTATAGTGCCACTATATACACTCGGAAAAAGTATAAAATGAAATCACAAATAATAGTTAACCACAGTTTGATTTCATCGAAATATGAAAATTTGAAAAAAAAAATTGAATAATATGAAATAAATGGTAAAGAATTTCATGGGTTAAGAAAAAAATAGGAATTTATGAGAATTCTTTCACGGCCCCCTCTAAAACTAATCTCTGCTCCAAAATCTATCCTTGTTTACAAATTGTATAGGTAAATTGTATATAGAATTCCTTCATACGTCTTAAGCGGAAGTGGTTTACAATGGATGGCTGCTTTGATTTAAATAAATATTATTATAGTTTTAACATATACATTATACATAATATGTCATGTGCTATCGATATAGTGTATCAAACGATACAGATTGTATAATAATACTAATAATAATATAAAACAGAAAATAAAATAAAAAATGTTTAGCATAACATTATATATAATTTAAAGGTTCCGTTTTAATGAAAACGTTAAAAAGAAATACATTTCACGAGAAATACAATATAATTTTTAACGTGTATGACTGCGTTTGATGATATAGTTACGTCTCTGCTCCATATACGTCCACCGCCATATGGATAATATATATAAAACTTCCTTAAACAGTGAACACATACTGTGTTTATACAGTGTCTTCGTTTTTGTTCGTTTCACCTGAGTGTATAAATATTTTCACTTGTTCAAATGTTTTTGTCATAGAAATTACTTTTGACGTCTACGAAATAGGTACGGAACACACACAAACGATTTTATAGACACAGACACAAATATATAAATCACACACACATTCATATTCACTGTATTTGTTTGGTTATTATTTTTATTTTTTTAAACCGAGTGAGTTGCTGTGACGTTTTTACGTTTTTAGGTGTTTTATTATTATTTTTGGACAAAAACGCAGTAATCTCGAAATTACTATATGAACGCATATTATTATTTGAACAGCGTCTAGAAAAGTTTAATTTTAAATGTTACTGTGAAATGAAATCCATCCAAAATGAGTTTTTTATTTTCAAATTGATGTCGTTTGCAATAAGAAATAATAATAATAATAGTAATATTAAAAAGATGTTGTTCTTGTGAGTTAGTCCTACGACGCATATACAGGGTGATTCATGGAGCGTACAATACTCATTATTTCCAAAAGTGTTAATGTTTTTGAAAACATAATTTTACATAGCTTCAAGTCGTTTATAAAACCATGTTTTTATTAAAAAATTATATTTTTAACATTTTTTTATCCCTGTAATTTTGTAAGTATTTTACTTTTTTGAATGACAACATGTAGTTTTAATTTGATATTCCAAAACAGGATATTTTTCTAAGTATTTTGATACATAAAAATTGAATTTAGGGCAAGTAGTTTATGAGTTATAAATATTTAAAGTTTAGATGAGCGGAGTAGTGGACAAATATGTCGTGGGGTAACCCCGTACCACTCTACTCCGCTCATCTAAACTTTAAATACCTATATCTCGTAAACTGCTCGCCCTAAATTCAATTTTTATACATTAAATAACTTAGAAAAATATTCTGTTTTGGAATATAAAATTAAAACTACATTTTGTCATTCAAAAAAGTAAAATACTTACAAAATTATAGGGATAAAAAAATGTTAAAAATATAATTTTTTTAATAAAAATGTTGTTTTGTAAAAGACTTGAAGCTATGTAAAATTATATTTTCAAAAACATTTACACTTTTTGAAATAATGAGTGTTTTACGTTTCATAAATCACCCCGTATATAGGTATTACACTATACAGCGTATAATATACTATAATATAGTGTATGATAATCAGCGCTGCTGTCAAAGGTTTTGTAATGGCGTCCTTAATAATTAAAAACACGCGACTGCTGCGCATAAATATATAATAATAGTTGGATACAAAAAATAATAATTTCCATCGAGTTTATATAATCTTAATAATACTAATGACTTCTGCAACTACGCGCGCGCGTTTTATCGTCTAACCACAACACCGGTAAACGGTAGGTATATACATACACAATATCATCCTAAATCGGGACGGCGATAACAATTAATGCAACGGTATAAATAACTCTACCTACTACTAAATACCGTAGATCATGATATCATACTAATTAATAACATACTTATGGTGTAGCGTTCGCTTAAAAAACGCGTATTGCAGTTATGAATTATACGTAGTTTATAATGTATGGAAGGTTATCGATCTCGCCAAAACTATTTTTTTAAAACGTATTAATTATTGAATCCATATCGCGCCGGATACTGTCTATGTCTACTTGTCGATTCCACTGAATCTTGAATTTAAAAAAATGATAGAAACTAGCAATAAGTTCTAGACTGCATTAGTATTCTACTGAATTATTTATCAATTTAAAAACGAGTGATAATGTTTTTTGTTTTTTTAGATTAAGAGGACGTTTATACTCGCATGCTCAGCAGATCACTTTTAGCTCCGTAAGTTTAAAATTTAGATTGAATTGACCTCCTAAAAATTAAATGTAACGTTATTATCGAGGGCTTCTCTTAGAATATTTATTATGTTAAAATTTTAAAGCGAGTTATGAGTATTTTAAAATTGTAAATTGTTTGTATATCTTATATTATTCATAACTATCACTTTAAAATTAAGATATTATAAAATCTTACTAGAAGCTCTCGATAAAATAATGTTACCTTTAATTTTTACAAGAAGTCAATTCATTCTAAATTTTAAACTCACGGAGCTAAATGTGATCGGCTGAGCGTAGAATTTTGTGTGTTACACACTTGTAAGACGGAGATAACACATGCCGGTATAACGTCATCTTAATGCGAGCATAATAAATCCATTATATATATGATAATTCGTAATGATTTTTAATTATTTAAAAACATCATATGACATTCTTTTTTCGTCACTGTTTTGACACATTGGGTTATGACCCAGCCTAAGTACCATAGATTCTTGAACAACAATACTAAGGTACTAGCTATCATTTAAAATTAGTACGTTCCGTGCAAATTTTAAGTATGCGTACTTATAATTCAACGCAAATTTTACGTTGTCAAAAAATATTTGAATAAGATATTAAATTTGAGAAACTTCAGACTCGATGGAACCGAAAAACCATTGGTAGTTGGTGGAGTTGATCGTATTCAAAATTGGAGGAATCGTCGATTTTTACACTTGTTGTTGTAATGATATGCGATGAGGCAAAAAAAAAAAATTATATTTTTTATAAATTCAATCACACGCGTTTAAAATGATATTTTTATAAATCTGATATATTATGTTATAGTAAAACGTGTAATCGACGTTTTATTTCGCGACCTCAATATGTATTTGAATGGAATCGTTTAGATATTATTATTATGATTATTATTATTATCGTACGTTCAGTGACTCCGTATTCGAATATTATTCAATTCATATACAATGCGAATCCCGGCAGTGACTTCATATCTTTTTTTCTTCCTTTCTACAGTACATTTATTAACGTAATAGTGCCATAATTCTTTCCGGTTTAAGCATTCTAACAGATAAACGCAAAGTTGATAAATAAAAAAATGTTCCACTTTGTTTTCCGATATATGTATATGTATATATATATATATATGTAAAGTACTTTTATCTTGCAAAAAACACATTTATTTATTTTTCTAATTTTCTTTATTGTATACAATATTATGTATATCATATAATATATTATTTATTAGTTACGGGTTGTCAGCAATAATATTATAACTTTTGTTTTTATGTCATCGAGATATCGATTTAACAGTAAGTCTTACAGAAATATTAAAGTTCCAAGTATTATCGATCGACGACTTGTCTGTTTATTTTGTTTTTAATATGATAAATGTACAAATACATTGATATATCTCTGATGCGAGTTGGTCGATTTGTTCATGTCATAATTTCTATTTGTTGAATACATTTTGGGTCTCCGTGAAAACATTCCAAAAATTTCGGATTTGTCTATATAATTGATCAAATTTCAGACATAATATTATAATGATTTATTTAATTTTTTTTCTGGTACTCAAGTTTGACAGTACTGATAAAACATATTTGCAACAGTTTTCAATAAAAATATATGATCACATTTAAAGTTCTAAACCAATATATTAATATTTTTCTAAAATCTAAAAATTATTTTTAACAAAGAAGTAGTTTAATAGTTATGTCAATGAAATTAGCTTAATATTATGATAAAAAATCATATTATATGTCATATTTAATGCAATAAATTAATTGCAATAATGATCATGATGTTTTAAAATAAATGAATAATTTTTTTATGAAACATATTATGTATAAACATGTCTTAGAAAACATTCCTGTTTCGCTTGAACTGATTATTTTTTAAGTTATGATGGTGTATTATAATTTTTAAACTCTACTTACTCACTTACTTACTCTACTTACTCTCCATATATTGGAAAAAAGTTTTTTTTTCCGATGATGATACTTATAATTATGAAGATTTATAAAATTTATTTTATCTCCGTGATAAAAAATAAATATGTATTATAATGCAATTATTATATACCTATTGTAGAGAACGTAACACATATAAAATTACAGCCTTGACGCGTAACAAGATTATTCAAATGAAACAAAAAAAAATGGATAAATGAATTTCATTTGAAAACGTTGTTCCAATAACAAGAAAAATCTTTAATAGGTGTATAATGAAATATAATTAAAAATAGAATAAACTTGGTTGGTAATTTTGAATGAGAATTAAATGATATTTAAATAACGAACATTCTTAAATTGCTGTGTAAATTGTTTTTTCATAGAATTGTAATATAAATAGGTAATCTACAATTTACATATTATTATTACGCCAATAATCAATATTAAACTATAAGACTAATCAAGGTATTATTATATTCTTAAATTAAATTGTATGTTATAAAATATAATGTTATACAGTTAAATGTATGTTCAACAATTATTTCAAAACTATATCCATTTATTGCGTTATGATAATAATAAACATTAATTGATTAGTTATTTTTATTATTTTCACCAATGTTAAATTTAATAAAATGTACCTACATAACATTTTCTTTGTATACTAGTAAATATTTAATAATTGTTTATGGCATCAACTACATGGTTATTAGCCGGCGTTACATATTAAATTTACATTAATTACTTACATACTTGCTTAATTTCTACTTATTAACTATATTTAAAGATTTAAATACTAAATATTATCATGATATATTATGTAAAATCAAAGTTGATTTCTTAAATAAATAAAGTTAATAACAAAACTAAAATAAATGTAATTTTTTAATGCATTTACGATAATTAAAAAAATAATGATACATACTGTAATAACTAATAATTATTTAATGCTAATTAATAAATCAATTATAAAAACTAACAAGTAAAATATATTCCTTAGTAATTTTACAAAACGTTCATTTGTTTAAAAAATTAGCGTGTGTGAAATAAGAAATAATAGGAAGTATTTTTAACTTTTAAAGACATTTTTTGCTATTATCAAGAATATAAAATATAAATCTAATATTTATGAACAATAAATTAACATTAATGTAATAAAAATAAAAAATCATTATATAGGATTCAGAAGGTGATGAAAAAAATTAATTAATTAACTTATTTATAATCAAGTTACGTCACTATTTTTCTCCATCTGTATTAACTTTAAACTTTTAGAACTGATGATAAAATATTCATTGTTAACTTTTTACTTGTATAACTTAACAGAATTAACCAACTCAATAAAATCGTTTTCACTGACTTAGAGTAAAATACATAGCTGGTTGGTAAGTCATAATAATTACGATACTATTTTTATAACCACCTTATACCTTTCACAAAATTGTAGCACGCGTTATACGTATAACATTAAATTGTATCCATATGGAAAATGTTATAGGTAATATTTTATTTACTTGTATTCATAGAAGGGCCCTCTTTTTCGACAGAGTGTTGTCAAATATTATCTTTTCCCACAAAAACGTCGTCGTTGCGTCAACATTCGAGCAGTCTGCAGTCTGTCATTCCGATCGTATACATTATTGACACTTTTCCATCGGGGTGGCTGGAGCATAGTTAAATATTTATCAGTTTATATTTATATTATTACATAAACTAAAGTATCGTACTTCTCGGTTTTAAATATTAATCGTGGAATTAACATGTTCATATTTCAACGGTTTTACAAAACATACAGACCGTTATTTTATACTCAATTTTATAGAATAGTATTTTTTTTTTTTACAAAAATTCTCCTAGCTTGCACCATCAATATATAGGGATATTAAATAAATAATTATATATATTTTGGCTTGTTCAGCACGATTATTAAATTAAAATTTTCAGTTAAAAGGTGATAGTTATTAGTAGTTATAGGTTTAAAATTTGATTAGAAATTTTCTTAATAAGAATTAGGTCACGAGGATGTCCACGTTAGGTACGGCGTTGTGATTGCATCACATTTTTTTAATATAGTTCTAATACGTTTCAATAATAAATTGAGTACTTACGCGTCAGGACGATATGTTTCTATCAAAGTTGATTAGAGCTTAACTTTTGTGAATCAGTGGGAAAACGGTCAAGTTTCCCTATGATATTACACCGTAGTTAAACTATTTGATTAAAAAAAATATAAAATTGAATGAATAATATTATAGTGTTTTTGACACTACCATTTAAAATACGTTTCAAAAGCTCAATGATAATATTATGAGGTTATATTTTAATATTATTATACACGCGTAGCCTTTTAACTTAAGTATAGCAGGGTTGATACCGTTTTGGTAAATGTTAATATTTAATTTCCTAAAATAATCTATTTTTGTACCTTTTTGAACCGAGCCAGTGAGCCATATAATAACATTATTATTATTTTGATACCTGGAGCATTTCCCAATGTGTGAGTGTGTGTGTGTGTTATATTTGTATATAAAGTTTATTTCCATGTTTAAAATGGAAATTTATTATTACAACACACCACACAGGTTTTAAAAATGTAATAACTCGCTAAAAGTTTTCACTTTCATTAGCGTTTACAAAATATTTAAATTGAAGAGGAAAAGTTATTATAACTTTAATTACGGATATCTATATTTATTATAAATAGAAGAAAGTGTATTATTGCCTTCAGAACTTAACAATTATTTAAATGTATGCAAAATGGTGAAATGCACAGAATGGATAACGTTTTTACCATACCACGAGTAGTTATATTATAATGTTGAGTGCTTAATACTAAATACTGTTTCTATTAAATTTTTGAAAGCCAATTTGACTGGAATGTTTTTAAAAGTATTAATATTTGTTGTTTAGTCTTTCACGCAACATTTGACGTTATTTAATAGTTAATAAATATTAATCGATAGAGGTTTTACGGATTCTTGACGACTGCCCTGTGATCCTTTATAATATAAAGTGGCCTATAGTATACTATATAATGTGTATTGCAGTGTACCTAAATATATATATATTATATATATATATATTTCTGAAATGACCATCATGGTCGTACCGATGATTTTCAGCAGTGAGCAGACTGCAGCTGGAGTCGGGAAACGATTTGTTCTCTCGCTGATTCATTAGTAATGTGCACACACAATTGCAATAAACCATTATGGTCCATCGATTTTCGATGCACACCAAGTACTTGGAATGCATGTGTATTTATTGTGCTGTGCAACTGCAACAGATTAAATGCATGTGCTCGCGTGTGGTAACTACCTATACGTCATACACGTATAACACATAAAGGTATTATATTATAATATACCAACTTCTGGGTGGTTAATGCGTATGAAATACGCGATTGATTGACTGTTAACAATCCTGTGTGCCGTATGTGAATGTCATAATAATAACAATAATATATAATTGTATTAATGCGATTTTATATAATAATATAATAATGATATTATTGCATGTTATTATACGTACCTATACCCACTTTTCATTCGACGCAAGCGCATGTTATTCGACATGTTTACGCAGAATTTTCCAAAGAAAGCTATGTGACTTCGTTTTAGATTCCATAATATTACAGTGCTTACTCAACCTAAATATGTTTTTTTTTTTTTTTTTATCAAGCTCACAATTTAGAAGAACTTGCACTCCTTTGATGTACGTCAAACTGAAAGCCAGACGTACATTCAAACGAAGCAGTGTTGATATTTCTATTTTTTAGTTTAATCAATTGTTTAAAATTTGAAATTGTGTACACACATGTTTGGTTTATACATTTTATATTGATTTTACAGTATTTTTTCGTGCTGCTTAAATATAATATTGGATGATATTTATTTATTTATTATGACTTAATAGTTCCCCGTTTTTACAAAATAGTTGTTTGGTCACTTTATGCACTAAATTGGATTGGAGATTTCCAATCTTATTAAGAGTATTATACATTAAGCAATTTGAAAAAGTGATAGTTGGCTGCAATATTTGCATATTATGCACATCATAATAAGTGTAAAACACAAGATACGCTTCTTTTGTAATTATTCACAATTTTGTTTATGTTATTAAAAGGTAGGTAATTAGGTAGGTATAGTAGACAATTAGTTATTTTATCATGATATGTAGTAATAAATAATACATTGTAAGTAAATTACTTTAGTAGTTAGGGTTACTTAAACAGTTTTGAATACTCAATATACTTTTTCTTCTGATTATGTATTCTTTATATTGATCGATGGTTTTTGAAATCGGATCGTAATAAATCCTTTCAAAAGGCCAAGATTGGTTTGACAACCCAGCAGGTAGATTTACTGCACCTATATTTTATTAATATTATTATTATTCTGCGTCTTGGTGGTGGTCAAATGGCGGCAACCGCTGAACACTGAGAATTTATCAGTGGCATTATTATCGAATTCTTTTAAAGGCGAGAGAGCGAAAACTCGCGCCAAAGAACTTTGCTGTTTTAAATTTCATCCATCAAAGTAGTATCTACTATCTACGCTATTGTATAATATTATAAAACGTGTCACTATAATTATATACCACATATGTACTAACCTTTTGTATGCATTCACAGTGATTGGAAACAGAAAGTACTTATTGTGTGTGACTCATTTAAAACTGCACTGATATGATTTTATTGTACTGTTTTATCAATAATATCAATTATAGATATGGTATGTAAATGTATTGATAATACATTAACGGGAAAGATTATTAAAAACAATAAAATATAGATATAAATAACTGTACATGGTTATTACGGCGTCAAAAATTGCAATTTTAAACTGCTAAACTAAATTATATTTTTCTCTTTTTTTTTTGAGATATCTTTATGAATTCATGATAAAATAACACAACAGTACAACACAACATAGAGTTTCTAATATTGTCTTTAGACATCCTTGAAATATAGACAACTGAAACGTGAGAAGAGTGGATAGATTTTCTTGAATTTCATGTTGTGTTACAGGGCATATACAATTTGCCTTAAAATCATCAATTTATACACAAAATCTCCCCAAAACTGGTACCTACATAATTTTCTGGAGAGAAATCGGTACATTTTAAATGCTGAAAATAACCACTGAAGTTACCGTTCAACATTATGCAAAACTGTCTCATTATTCCCATTGACATTGCAGACTTGCCTTCACATTATTATAATTATTACTATTACAAAACATTCGTCGTACCTGTTGATTGCATGTTAGGTGGTAAAGTTTTATACTGTGAAAATTGTAATATAATATACGTGGCCACAATGAAAATAGTGACACGATCGATCAATGAATGGACATTTATTTTAAGACGTTTATGGTGATATCATGACGTATCATACTTATTATTACGCTCACCCATGATGCATGCGTGCATTTTGTGTATTTCTATGGACTTCATGAATATATAATAATACTTAAAGAATCAAATTTATCGCAAAAATAATATTGATGACGATTATGCCCTCACACATGATCACGCGGGTATTTAAGAGAAAGAGAACACGGAGTGCGTGTGCGAATAAACATACGTACACATATGATATATATACACGAATGTGCATGTTGTTATATAATAATATTTATAATAAACAAAATTTGTGTGTGTGTGTGGCGTTCTCGTAAAAATAATTAATTATTGATGCGTGTTCAGGTTTATAACACCATCACCTTCACAGTAACACACTACCTTCTATAAATAATATATTATACATAATATTGTGTGTACAGGGGGTTGATTGTGGTCGATTCGTATGGACTATATATAACTTAATGTTATGCCGTTTTTCTCCCTTCAAGTCTGAGAATATTATTCCTTAGTTATTACTCCTCCAAGACCTATTAAATGTATTATGAATAATAGCGTCTCTATAGAGTTGAATTGTATGGAATTAACAAATGGTTACTTTATTTAAATAATAATTGTCATATGTTGTAATAAACTAGTTATAAATTTGGTTTATAAGTTAATTAAAATCTTTATATATATCATTTTTGATTACAGATATAATTAATCAAGTGTGTAAGGATTGTATACATTTACAATTTAATATTAAACATATTTATTACCTACTTAGGAAAACGTTATGGTTTATAATACTTTGTGAACAATTTTACTTATACAAATATATTATTATATTATACAACTTTAGCAATATTATCGAAAATATTTCTAACCTTGTTTGTATTTTTTTTTTTTCAAAAATCATTATTTAAAAGCCTTACTATTAAAATTCGAGCACTGCACTTCCCACTGAAGTTATAAATTATAATAATGATAGAAATTGAAATAACTTCTTAGTTTTCTACAATGCGTAATAAAATATTATTTATATACTACTACAATAGTATAATACCCTTTTAACTTTATCTCAAACTTTGGGATTGAACTTTTTGAGTCATTACTTTGACGATGTCATGCTGATTCTCCATTAATTATATATTACACTTATAATGTTCGTATTTAATTAACACAAAATGCTGCAGCTACTCAAATTTGTCAAACAACTTTGGCCGAGGTCTATAGTCATATTTTTTCAGCATTTAGTGATAATTTGTATTTATCTTAAAAGTGTTCCGCCCACATCCTGCAATAATAAGTAATTATTAATTTATAGTATATTTTATAATTAAAAATCGTAAATCATTGAAAACTATATTCAAACGGACCTTACATATACAATGCCGTATTATACAGCTATCTTATTCTTCGAATAACAACCTTCCATATTAATGGATTACACTAATCCGATTATTAGGGTTTGATTTGATAATTGTTTTCGAACGTTGAAATATGCGTTTTAATTCAAAATGTATGCCCAGAATATTATTGATAAAATAATAATTATGTTTTAATTAACACTCCATTATCACGCGTATTATGTGATCAGTGCTACGATCCTCCACAAAGCAATAGGGTTATAATAATTGTTGTTAATGTTGTTCTAACTGACCGACGCACAACTGTTGAGCGTAAAATCTAATCGTAAAGTTTACAGTAAATGTTTTAATTGTTCCCAAAACAACGAGTTATTGCGTAATCATTGATAGTTACTTATATTATAGTAATCTGGATAATAATACAGTGCAGTATAATATTCTGTTATAACATTGGAGGAGCTCCCTTCGGCTAACAAGTATTTTGAATAGTGGTCACAGGACCCAATAGAACCCAAGAAAATCCATGTCTAAGATAAGTCATGGTGAGCCTTTAACTTCGACATACCTATCATGACAAGTATCATTAGAGATAGTTAGTTAAGTAGTCACAGATATTCATGATAGGAAAAAATCTAAGTTAGGCTGCGCTCCCCCTCATAATTACACATTAAATGTAAACAATAAAATAAGCTTAATAATTTATATTTTATAAATAGTATACTGTATACTAGTCGACATATATGTACATATTATCAAAGACGAAAATCTTTATAAAATAATATTGTGTTTCATATTGTCACTGAATATAATTTCCTTTCTATGGGCATGTTTGATTATTACTAAATCACAGAATCTGTTTTGGCCTATAATAGTCTACCTGGTGTATTTTTTAATTCTTTTTATACACAGAAACTCATATGATAGTAGTTTTTATGTTTAGAACAATAAATCGTATGTCAAATATGATCATAATATATAACATTTTTTTATGGTTTTTTAAATGTTCAACATTGTTTAATTTGATCACGCTAACATCTTGTTGGAACTGAAATTAATTAAATACGTGCATAATCATTGTGATTGACTTAAATACTTGTTTAGTTCATTCATTGTTAAAGTGGTGATGTTACACAGTATCCTTAACATATCCTTAAAACAAATATAACCACATCATGGTGTAAAATTAGCTGATCTAGTGAGCTAGGTGCAAAGCATCGAATGATTTGTTTTGAATTACCCTTGATTATACATAATATTATAGTTTATTAATTATTAATTATTTCACACATTAAACCCACGATAGTTTTGATTTTTGATTTTTATTATGCAAAAACTTCTTAGGTATGCTTAGCCCTCTTCCTGGCTTTTTCTATGGAGGAGCCTCAAAATGTTTGTGTGTGTATTTTGACGAAACCAACTACTTTACGCATGGTACATATTTTTCAAATAAATTAGCTAGTTGTTCTCTTTTCAGAACTATTGGGTAGCATATAATATAAACATTAAACGTATTGTGCACGGTTTATAATTTTTACTTTGAATTTTCCTTTTACTTATCACACACTATTATTGTTATTGTTCATTTTAGAACAACGCCAAATAAGCAATTTACAAAAAGGCAAAGTATGATACTGTACGAATAACACTTCAATACTATGTCATACATAACTGCGCGCGCGTCATACGAGTATATCACATTTCAAAGTCATATTATTTGTATATCATGCATTCATGCACAATGTACATTGTACCTACCTAGTGTACATTGCGTGTTTTGTGCGAGTAGCATACGCGATGACAATAACAATGACGATGACTTACCATATGCATACCTATAGTTTGTACATAGGTACTCTTCTACCAACGTTATATGCGTGCAGTGTTTTTAGTAATCAAATAAGTAAACAGAAAACTTATAATTCTTCGCATACGATGCTGCTCGGTACAACACTCCAACAGCCTCGAATTAAGGTCAAAAGGTTATCGTGTTTTAAAGATGTATGACTAAAATTCTCAACTTAAGTGACATTTTGTAAGCCGTTGTCATCATATTATATATACTCCATCAATTTGTATGTTTGAAACCCGCGAGATTTTAATTAAAATTAGAAAGAAACAATTAACGTAAGATTTATAACGAGTTGAATATTCTTGTATAGTTGGCGTGAATATAATTAAAAAGCTTATAAATAATAAAAAATGTTCATCAAAACTACACGAGAACCTATGTAATATAATACGTAGGTATATAAAATATACGATTATCATTAAGAAAAGTGATTGTTTTCTTACATAATATACTATATAGTGCATGTATACGGCGTATATAAATAATATATTCAGTGCATTTTATATAATATATTATTGGACATCACGTATTTCAAGATTTCTGAAGGAATACCGGAAAAATTATATTACGGTGACCAAAATTCAAATCCAATAATATATGGCCTTTTTGGTGAACAAATTTCTAGCTGTCTCGTATTTTAAATATTAAATATGGTTACCACGTGCGTAGTATATATTTTAAAATGTTGTAGATACCTACTTATAATTAGTACGTACAACATCATAATTTAAAGTTTATTTTCTGTTGTTTCTGTATTGACCAGTAAATTTTGATTCTCTGCTTATTATCAAAAATTTGATTATCATGTGCTTTGACTGAAAACCTTTGCATTTCACCTGAAATCAAACAATTATAATAATTAACATATTGCTGCTTACCCGAGCCATAAGCTGATATAATTAATATGTTGGCTTCTTGCTGATAAATCGGTTAATTTATCAGGATATTAAGTGATGTGGATGTGACATGGATCCAGCGTGGTCATTATAGATAAAGTATTTTTTTTTAATATTATATAAAAAAAAATAAATATCATCACACCCATATTTGTAGGGTCATATTATACGAACGCCATAACTTAAATAATAATCGATAATACATATGTGGAAAATACAAAATGTTGTTAAATACCTATTACGTCATAAGAGTTTGGAAGGGATATTTGCTCTATACTCTTTAAAAAAACTCAGCTCATAATTATTTTTTAGATTATAAGCAAATTCAATTTTTTTGATTTAAAATAGTATGTCACAGTGCTTGAAATTGATTATTGGATTATAGTGAAAACCCTAAAATCGTTTGCCATTATTTAAAATTTTTAAACTTATTTTTATTCTTGGTTAACAGTTACCGTTAAAAAAAAATATATCCTTGGGGATTTGAAATTTATATTTTATATGTATTTATACGTATAAAATGACCTTTAAAAAAAAATCAAATTAGTTTCGTATGCTATATTACTCATTAGTTTTTTACAATATTAGTTTATATAAATTTCTGGAATAATTGATAACTATCATATATAAATGAATATTTTATAGACTGTTTCAATTCAGAACTGTTTTTTTTGCATGCATTGGTATTGAATTCAGATTAAACACTGACCTACTCAATGGTAGGTACACTCGACTACTACGGTTACTTACTTTTCCTTTATTTTATATAGATTTAAATTATATCATGTATCATCTGGACTTTTATTATGATCCAGAATTTATTTCTAAAAATATTTGATAAAGATAAACTTTTCCAGCTTGTTTAATGTCCTGCAATTATGTTTTGACAACAATTACGACCATTGTTTACCATACTCGCGTTATTTCATTTCTTTTTTTTTATTCCTGATCGACCCAATGAATAGTTAGTTTCAAGTTTCTCTAACTCAAAATTCTCTAAGCGTTTCTACGTCCCTTTGGAATAACGTATAACTTTCTATTGTTGTGTTTGGAGTATGATAAACATTATCAGTTATTAAAATCGTAATGTGATTGCGAACATCGCTGCTAGCAGTCTTGCGTTTCTCCGCTTTTCACGTAATCGTTATTCAAACGGAACACACGGATAAATAATTTAAATACAAAGACCTACAATAATTTCCTTAGGATATAAACAATAGATTATCGATTTGCGCGCATTTATTTGTAACATTATATAATAATATTACATAGCCAGGTTTATTACTGTAATATCGAACGAAAATTATTTAAGTGCTCTTTAAACTATAAATAAAAAATCATATCACATCATTTAATAATTGTATAGCTATCGCATGTATCAATAGTCTTTTTATTAGTGTACAATAACATTATAATATAATAATATAATATTGTCCTATTGTATACGTGCTGGATACTGTTTACGTATATGTAGCTATATTGCCTATACATTACCCCGTCTTAAAATTCATTAGGTAAAAATATATTATTATTATATTATAACTTTCTTTTTGATATTTATAATATTCTATTTTAGGCTTTATCTAAAACTACCATATCTCCATTTAAAGTACCTAATTGTTTGTTTTACTTGTTATTAAGTACTATTATGCCAGCGTTAATAATTTTAAGTGTGTTAACTGGTGAAGCATTCGGCATAATAATATATGGACTGTGTTATCCACAATATAATTTATAGACAAATATAATATAAAAATATAATACGATCAATTACATTTTTGTTACATCATTTTGTTCACTCTATTTTTACTATTATAATATATTTTAAGGATTAAGTTCGTTTTGATAATAGACAGGCGCCACCCGTTCTACGCGGAGACGATACAACATCGAATGGATTTGTGTCCTTCTTGTAAATAAGTATGAATAGAAAAATAATAATGGGAAATCTGAAGATCTGAAAGCAGGAGTATCTGTAGTGAAAAGTATTTCGTGTACAAATAATGGCGTTGTAAAAGCAGTTGAATAATGCATGTAGGACACTTTTGTAGGTTTCCGGCATAATATAATTTATATCTAATAAAACTTTAAGGCAAAAAATCACATTCCAGATGATTCTTATAATAATATACATTACATTTTGTGTTGCAGACAAACATTTACATCCATACATCGCTGGTTATCGTTTGCACAGTTATATTGTTAATTTTAATCTTTTTTGTAAGACATCTGTGCATCGTTTGATTTTTGGGTTATACATCGTTTGCGCATTGACCGTTTAAAAGGTTCTACATAATTTTGCACATCAAAATTATTCAACAATAGAAATTTAAAAAAAAAATGTGTACCCCAAGTGCAAATTGTTTTTTAACTTTGGTCTTAAACTTTGCTCGTCTCTGAATATATTTACGTAATGTTAAATTTTCGAATATTGCATAATATGTATTAGGTGATATACTAAGTAAAAATGTAATTTTGTAATTTACATTTTCAATTTTTCGATGAATTTTGTCAAAATTTGAACAAAAAATGTTTTTGTATATAAATTATTTTTCATTTTAAAAATCTTAAATTATTTATTATCTATATAATATTATACAACATGCATCTAACAATTCGTTATACCCTTTTATTGTGTAGAGTGTTGATGCGTATTTGATGTATGATAATTTGGCACAGGTAAGCAGACGATGCGCAAATGATAACGGCCCCATACACACATCATATTATTATAATAAACTCGCGCCGTTATGTATACAGGTTATTATTATGACGTGTCTATCGGTGAGTAGTCAAGATTCGCACACTGTCCACAGAGGATGTGAGGTGGGGTGGCGTAAAAGGTCATCTTGAAGTTGTTTTGTCTTCTACAACGAGATATACAATATACTATTTTTATTGCGTAACGGTACGGTGACGCTTTTTCAGTTTTTTCCGTTTTTTGTTTTCTTTTTTTTTCTTTTTTTTTAGTATATATATGCGAAATATGCCAAACTACACCACTGCCGCCGAACGTGACCAAGTCGCCGCTGTCACATACGCGCGTACATATAATTTAGTGTTTGACACGGAGATACGAACCGCCTCCGTCACCGCACGTAATGGTAATAATATATACCTTTGCTTCATCGCCGCCGTCACAGCTGTAATCTCGGAATATTTGTCAGACACCTTTAGATTGTTCTTGGTTTTATATTTTTCAGCCGTTTCTCCTTGCCACCTCGCATTCCCCACCAATCCTACAAACACCATTGCTGCAGCCGACACTTGTTTCAACAATCAGGTTTGTCACACATGGTATAATATCGATAGTACACGTACGCGGAATGCGTAAATACAATAATACTAAGCTTGCGGATGATGCTGCAGTCACTATTATTATTATTTTCCTCTCCTATCGCCGCTCAGTTACTGGACGCATTTTTCCCTCGAGTTGTCATCGTTTCTGCAGTCCCCCCTCTCCGTTTTCATACGCCACTCTTTCCTAGATTTTTAAAATCGAATTCCGATCGTCTGTCACAGTGTCACACATACCTACAACACACACCGAACTATATATATATATATATAGTACTTCACGACGTGCGAACTACTCTATATATATTGTTTGTTACAAAACCAACATTACTATGGAGTGATAGAGGCAAATTCGTAGTCGACGTCGACGGAAAGATACGCGTTACGAAAATAACAATAATAATCACAATCGTAATGCCTCCAGTCGTTTCCATGGCGATTTACATGCATGTAAAATACAGAATTACACTGTATGCATACGAAAATAGTAGGTACATAATATTATGAAAAACACTGTACGCTTCGCTCCAAGAAGAAATTATACATAATGTTATATGTTAAATATTCGTCTAAAAATACTTGGTGATATGCAACCCAGCTAAATTAAAATTGAATTGCTAACACTATGGATTCGATTGATATATGTTGTTCATGTGATATTTATAGAGTAGTTCCTTGAAGTAACGTTATAAATGATATTTTATTATGTAATTATAACTTAAATCCGTAGAAACTGATACTTATAATTAAATCGATCAAAAGACAATGGTTTGGTTGAAGATGTAAAACAAATCTGAAACAAATTAATAAATATGAATTTAATAACAACGTGACAAAATTCTTACCTAATGTGTACATAATAGTTATAGCTGCTAAGCGGTAAAATTTCACATTTCAAAATTTAAAACGTTGAGTTCCATTCAATATATTATAATATTAAATACGATTATAAATAAATTGATCTACATTTGGCATAATATTCTATCTTTATCTCAAATTTTAAGTTTTATTTCTTTAGTAAAACTGAAACTTATGGAACCAATTAAATATTTTAAACTGGAATCCAACTGAATTTAAATTTTAATGTGTATATAAAAATTATTTCATAAAAATTATGACTTTCAAATATATTATGAACACTAATATTTTTTTAAATTTCAAAATCATTCAGTTAAAAAATTAAGTATTTGTGTTTTTAATGTTTTTAAACAAAAATATTTTCGTATAGACGATGATAATAACGTAATGGTGTCATAAACTTATAAGTGAAAAAAACTATATTTCTCCTTAATATGTCTGAGCATTAATATCTAATTATATCGTTAGTGTAAGGGTTCTCAAAATTTTAAGGTTTTTTCCTTTTATGGCTACAACTTATTTGCGCATACGGTTATATTAAATGTACAACTGGTTCGCGGGCACAAAAATAATTATATTTTTTTTTTTAATTTTTGTTGGAGAACCCGCGGCAACATAGGACATTGGGTGTGGAGTGGTATTGCAGGGGTTTTTGTGTATTTTTTATGGGTATTTAAGTTGGTAGGGTTGTAATACGTGTTTGTGTATGTGTGACAAAGATATGTTGCTAAAAATTCCTGGTGGTCACCCATCCGGGAGCTAGCAACTGCGGCCGGAACATTAGCTCAGTGTGATTCGACAGATTGAACATACGACCACACTTCACCAAGCCACTATATTATTTTATCTCTGTGACAGATGTACATTGATAATCATGGATAAATAGTACTGAAATTTAAACCAAATTGAATACATACAAATAATTGAAACTGTTATTAAAGAAAATAATAGACTTGTATATTATCTGTCACGAATATTTACCAATCATATTATATTAAAATTAAAATTAACACGCATGAACATGCATTTTTAATCATACTTATGAATATATTCATAGAAAGCCCAAAGTCTGTTTTAGGGGGAGAGAAAATGTATGTAAGTACTTAAAAAATTTACTTATTAATAAACAAATATTAATATGTAAGGTATTAAACTATTTAAGTATAAAAGGTAACTGTGCGCAAATAATGTGTAAAGTTACGGCTTAACTGTTCCCAAACGAGTGGTTGGTTTGTGACCAAACAATTTGTCTTTTTGGTATTTGTGCGCAAATCAGTAGCGTCCGTTTTCATACGATAAAGCGATAATGTGATAATACGTCATATCTCAGGTCACATCCAATAATGCTCGATATTTTAATTTGGTATACGTAATTGCTGAAAAGCACTTTTCTATAACTATAAATCTGTATTTAATATCATATTATTGGCAATATTTATAAGTATATAAATAATCATTGCCAATAAAATCATCTATTCAATATTTATTTGAATTTTTTTAATTATAATATTAAGAATTTTAAAATTTCATGACATTTTTTTTCTTGAAATAAACTTAATAAACAAGAAAAAACAATAAATTTAATTTCTATGAAAAAAAAAAAACAAAAAATGATTGTTAGGTATATCTAAAAGTTATAGAATAGTCACAAACTTGTGAGTGGACATTTTTAAAATATGTTTTATTGTATAAAAAAAATAAAATTGTAACATATTGAAACATAACTTACGTATAGTTATATAAATCTATAATATTATAATTTATAACAAATTCAACTCAACATCATAATATAATATTTAAAAACTCATATAAATATAGTTTCATACTTGGTTTTGTTTATTCATTACTTTATATTGTAAATATTGCTTTAATATTTAAAACTGCATAAATTAAATATTTTATTTTATTATAATTTATAAATATTATAGTAGAGCAATGTGAAAGCTTTATAAGTTGATCATTTAAAAAATAAGTAATACATATTATATAACAATATAAGTTATATTACTGAATTACTTTATTCTATATGTGTTAGTTTTGTTTTAGATTGTGGGATACCTTATCAGTTTAACTGTGATAAATCTTAGTAGATAACTTACTGAATTATTCTAAGGTAATATAAATATTATACGTCATTCTACACTAACATCTATTATATTATAACACATTGCAGTTTTGAATAAAATATGACTATAATTTTCAAAATATTAATATCTTAAGACAAGTACTGTGTAAAAATAAAGCGGTAAACATGTTTTAAACGTTGATCGTGAAAAAATAAGTTAGATTTTATGGAGACAAATATAATATAATATTTGCGAAAGATACGAATCGTGTCAGCAACTATTGACGGAGACACTGTATAACAGCTGACATAAATTTGAGTGATGCGTTTGTGTGTGTGTATGGTGTAACAACGTTTCTCGGCTTAAGCTTAACATAGTCTTTCACGACACGGCTGTGACGATGAGATGATGAAGACGGAGACGATTATAACGATCGGGTCTTGACACTTTTCGAAAAGATAATTTTATTAATATTTTATCGGTTTAAGACACGCTTCGTTTTGGTGTTTTTTTATCATTCAAAATAAAAATAAAATCTGTATAGGACGATCGCATCTAAGATAGTATTTATTATATAATATAATATTTATATGGTTTGTGTTATAATACTTCGATAATAATATCAACTATTCAGTATGCCAAAAATTTTATCGATACTTTATTTTGCGGTTAATTTGATGTCTTCCAGCATAGTTGTGTGGCCACGAATGTGTTGTAGTATGCGAAAGCTTTTCTACATACAATAATAAAACGAGAATAATTAACTAATTTTAATTGTTTTTTTACTCATCGCATGCAAACTGTTCATGACACACTACTCACATAGTTAATTACAATATAAATACACCATGTGGAGTTTTCTGTCTTGCACGCGGTGCGTAGCAAATGAAAGTGGCATGTGATTATAATATATTATATTATAAATAACGGTGTTAATTATTTCGAGAATGTAACGAAGTATTCTTAATTTAAAATATTCATCTTAAATTATGGTGCCAACACTAATGAGCAGTGGTTTATTGCGAATTTTACGTGTATTTGTGTGTGTGCAGTAATAATATATATGTGATGAGTTCACATGCAACGAAAAAACTAAAATAAAATTGTATTAGGAAAATGTAAAATATTTTTAATTCTATTGAATTCAAATTAATTAAATATACAACAATATAACTATTATAATAAAATATAACAAACCTTAAATATTAGAGAAACAATGCTACGAATTAACTCGTTATTAAAAAAAAAAATTATTCAGGTGATACAATTTACTGGATTTAAAAAAAAAAGAAATTTACATTTTATGTGGGCCACCGTAATGTTCAATAGAATATTGCTCGAAAATCAAAACATGTAACATGCGCATTGTGCACATATTATTATCAATATTTTAACGTACACCTTAGCAATTCTTATGTGCTTGTCACCGTATATTTGAATCTTTTTTTGTTGTGTTTCATAAATTACAAATTCTACTTAATAAAAAATAATCAAAAACAAAAACAGTACTCGTATCCAGGGCCGTAGCTGGAACAAATTTTCGTGGGGGGTTTTAAATCAAATAATATTTTCATTTTAAGTAATTAAAAAAACATTTATTTAAAAAAAAATCACATTTTACTATGTTATTAATGCATTTTAATTATTTTAAAGTAAATTTATATTATATACAATTATTAATTTTAAAAATATTTTATAGCACAAAATCTATTTGTCGGTTTTTTGCTTTGGCGAAACGATCAATAACTTCAGCCGGATCGATATGAATTTGCCTATGAACACTCAAAAGAGCTAAACCTGTAAGTCGTTCTTGGCCTGATGAGTTGCGTAAATAGTTTTTTAATCTTTTCATGGTTGAAAATGTACGTTCTGGCGTAGAAGTCGAAACTGGCAATGTAGCTAAAAGCTTCAAAAGAAAAGATATGTTTGGAAAATATTCATAATTACAATTAATATATGCTTCAATAGCTGAATTTGGTTGGTCTTTTTCTGGTTTTTTAGACCATTTTCTTTTCCAAAGTTGAATTTCTGTTGGCAAAACTTCCATATCCAAAAATTCTGAATATATTTTACGATCGATAATTTATTGTTCGATAATATATTAAGTATTTATAGACGTTTCGTCTATCGACAAAACGTCTCTAATCTTGTATGACTTATCTATGTATAATATAATAATATTATATTACCTATATTCTCAGAGTAATAATAATATATATTATAGAAATCGCCATCAAACTTAGTTACTATATTATTACTTTATTAGGTACCCAAATGGCCAAATGGCCACATAGCAAATTATTATAATTAAGTTACTTATACAATTAAATTTATTAGTTGTAAAATATTTCGGGGGGGGGGGGGGGGTTGAACCCCTAACCCCCCCCCCCCATATACGGCCTTGCTCGTATCGTATATTTATGTATAACGAACAACAAATATTTGAGAATACCTAATGTACGACTTTTGTATCGTTAAAAAAAACTCACGAGGTGATAAAATCAACTGGGTGTGAAAAATAAGAAAATTAAAATAAATTTTATCTGTGCCACGCGTGAACCGTGGGCCGCTGCCGTCCAACTGGAACTTATTCGATAGTCGAAACATACGCACATATCATTATTGTAACGTCCACAGTTGCAATTTTTATGTGTCCGCCATGGATTGTCATCGTAACTTTTTATTGCGTTTACATTATTGTTTTTCTCTTGTGCGGAGATAACCAACGCGAAAAAAAATTCACATATAATGTTTATATTATTATTATTATTATTATTGTTATTACTATGATTGTTGTGTACATAATAGGATATACGTATTATACTCAAGCGTGGACCGGAAACAACATTAATATTTTCTCATTGTCGTTGTATAAATAAAAACTGTGACGCGTGTTGCTATCATCGGCGGCGGCGGTGGTGGTGATTGGAGTGGTGGATGTTGGTCACGTTTGACTGTCGAAATATGAAATATTTATATTCAGTCCTAAAAATCGACTGTAGTTGTATCTTTTCCTCTCTTCGACTCTAACTGCAACTGATGCAATAGATGCAGTAACGACGTCGCAAAGTCCTAAACTTCTATCAAAAGCATGGTTAAAGCATATAGCGAACAAAATGTCGTCTCCCGTTATTCGATATAGTATAACATGAATTATTAATATTATTTCCACGCACCTTGTTTGACAATTTGACAATGTTCTAAATCGTAATATTATATTTTATTTTTTTCACCATCAATATATATATAATATATATTTATTAGGTATTTTGAATGGATATCACCACGCAAACACAATATATTAATATCACAAGAGACTACACGGACGAACATTTCAATATTATTATTAGCTGTAAGTTGTGGTAGATGATGCACGCAATCCTTGATTTTCAGACTAGTAATAATTTGTTTTACTAACAAAATAATACAATAAAAACTATTTGTTGAAAACACACATTATATTGTATTGTATATTTATTTTTCACGAAACACCCCCACCTACAGTATTGTATACAAATAAATCATGAGTTTTCAATATAAATGTGCAGTTGTTAAATAATAACAACAATGATTGTATCTGTATGCAATATATTGATCGCAGCGCAGTTTAAACAATACAAAAGTTGAATGATAATAATATAATTGAGTTTCATGATATAAAATGTATTAAACAAATATTTATATTGTACTCGATAAATTAGATACGGTTATATATTATACACATTTGTATTTATAGACGCGATGTTAAAATATTTTAATTTGTTCGATTTCAAAATTTTAAATATTTGCTTACCGTTATAATTAATACAATATGATAATATATTATATTAAATCGAGTGAAATTAATTAACTGAACTATAAAAGCGTTAAATGTAAAATATTCGTTTATATTTTAGAAGTATTTTATTTTATTTTATTTTTATTCTATTTCTTATCAACACTTATACTCATGGTAAAAATATATTTACAGATTGTATAATAAAACAAAAAATAAAAATATTTTAGAAGAACGATTTCGCCGTAATTCTGAGCTTAAATGCATCTATGTCGTAATGAAATTTATTTGTTGTGTTTGAAAAATAAATCAAAATAAAATATTAATTTATGAGGTTTTTAGATTACTAATATATTAATTTTATTAGTCGTATTATTATAGTGTATTGTTATATTTATTCAAAATGCATTTATCGGTGACGTTGATGTCGTTGTATGGTATAAATTAATACTACAATGTGTTTATAAGCTTCGTGCACATAAATTAAGAATAGTTAAAATCATATATAGTTGGTTATAACTTACTCGAATTTGAAGGAACCAGCCAAAAAATTTGAGTTATTCATTAATTTGAGTTATCCCAGAATATTACAATTATAACACATTTTAAGAACCGGTAAAAAGTTTGATGTATCGATGATTATGAGTTAAACAATTTTGTTTTTTATTCTATAAATAAACTGCATAGAACTAAGTTTCAATGCACGATTTCAAAATTTAAAATATTTATAAACCGTGATTAATATAATATATAACTTTAAATTGAGTGCCATTTTTTACATAACCTAAAAGAACAGTGTTCTGATAGAAATAAAATAAAAACATTTTATCTTATTTAAAAAAAAAAAAACGATTTCTTCGTAATTCTGTGCTTTTATACGTCTACGTTAATGAAATTTATTTTTTGTATTCAAAATATATAGTGAAATAAAATATCAATTCATATTATTATTATTATATTTTTTTTTTTATTGCTTAAGCATCAACTACATAGGTTCAATAAAAGTATTATATTTTTACATTATTAAATGTTATTGTACAATTTAGTTTTTTTTTTAGATAAAAGATTATGTTTTGACAGTTAGCAAATGGGCCAATTACTTGACACAGGTTTTCAGGGATGTTGAAGTCTTCCCTAGTTTCACTGAAGTTTGGGCAGTGGACGATTATGTGTTTGATAGAGTAGTTTTCATTAAATGTGGACATAGCGGTTAATCTGTCTTTGCCATAAGGTGTCCATGTGTGAATTATGTGTGGCCTAATCTGTGATCTCATTTTTTTTGTTTAGGGTTCTTATTATTATATATTATACTGTTATGTTTATTCAAAACGCATCTATCGGTGACGTTTATGTCATTTTACTGTTTACGGTTTAATACTGCGGTGTACCTATATACTATAAACGCTAACCACTCACCCACATACATATATATTTAATATATAATATATTACCACCATGGTGTGAGTGAATATAATCATTTTCACTATTATATGTAAAATATATAGAACGATAGGCATTTGAAGTAAAATCATCAACGATAAAACCCACTGTATACAGTAAAATCGTCATTAAAAATTATATTATATTAAATTCACGCAATACTCCAAGCAGTACATGTTATATACATAGCTGTCATGTATATTTAATTAGGTAAATTATAGCTTAAATCTATTTTTATGTTTCGAAATAAAAAAAAAATGATTAAAACTCGTTCATTGCTAGTCGTTTTTGTTAGAAGGTACGTACTCGTACTCGTATACAATCATCTTATTTTATAAAACTTATATTGAATTTCATAAATTGAATATGCAGGAATAAAAATACAGACATAAAGAACCTTTTTATCTAAAAACGTAGATGCATATATAATACTTGGTAAATAATAATATTAATTAATAATATAATAATATTTTGTTGCTTATCGAATATATTTATTTTATTAAAATAAAAAATTCCAATCTGTTACATGCTAGATAAATGATACAAAATCAAATATGGTATTATATTGAGAATAATGTATGTTATTTAAATTTGGTTTTGTTCAACGACAAAACCCTCAAAATATAATATTAATTAGAACACGAAAATGCACGTATGTTATGCTACCATCTGGCACCTGCCTACTTATCTAAACTATGAATATAATAATTTATTAAAATCAATTTACTTTGATTAATGTTTATATCATTAAATATCCAATATTTATTAATGTATCATGATTATATTTAGAAAATAATTAAACTTCAACATATGCACCTTTATTTCTATCCATGTACGTTTATATTAGTCGTACCATATAAGGGTATACAAGTTTTACATCAAAGTAATAAAAACTTACCATCATGCTGTTATAAAAATTGATTTTTTTTCCCGGAAATGTCAAAACGTTTATGGGATAACTCTAATAGTATTCTTTGGAAAATGATAGTGTAACCCAGTGTTACCACAGTCTAACTGATCACTCTGTATGACAATAACGGTAGATAAACTTTTCTAATACAAAGATACAAGAACCCGATGTCACATAATAATTACCACTTAATATCAGCTTATCAGTGCGATTTATTATAGGAGATACCATAGAAAGGTTGACTAAGATGTCCCTAAAAAAATGTGTATTTTGTATCGTTTAATATTTTTTTTATTATTAAGTCTATAAAACCATTTGTTTGCTGATATGAGTGGTGTTTTTCAGTAATATTTCATTTTATAATATATGTTTGGCAAAATAAAATAAAAATATTGTCCAATCAATCGTGTCTATAATTATGTGGTATCTATTACATAATATGTAACGTATTAATTTTGCGATGAAAGTTTCTACCGTTACCAAGTCATCAACGACTTTATGAAGCTTATGCCATAACTAAATTATAACACACATCGATACTCATCGATCTTCAGCGATAGTAGTTACTCGAGAAGTAACTCACCTACATAGCTCATAAATAAGGTCGTCGGGCCGGAGATTATTGTCGGATCCATGATGTCGGAGTAAACGACACTGTGGCCCGCACAACTCACACACAGCCGCCCCGGCGTTCGCCGTGCATAATATAAACTACTTTCATAGCACGTCACGGATTTACACGAAACAGCAGCCAAAGTCTTGGAAAACTGTCCACCACTTTATGCGTACATATTATATATACTTTATATGCACTTGGGCACGGTTATAACACGGGGCGAATTTGCCACGACGACCGCAATGTATCACTATTACATGTCCGTACGCCTTTACCGCGACGAAGTACCTCGTAGAAGTCGGTGGCGGCCATACGCACACCCACAGGGCCAATTTGTGTGACAAAGAACGTCGTTGCCGAGAATGGTCGTCCGGCGGGTGGAGGCTGACGTGTGCGATCGGAAAACGATTTTCAAACGTGCGCCCACCCACATCCACTTCTCGCTTCCAATCACTTTTATCGTTCTCTGGACCGTCTCCAACGGTCGTTGGCAGAGCGCTGTGGTTCAAAGGTCGGCGCAATTCCTAAATTGGATTCGCAAGGTACGCCAGGAGTTGGACGGGAAGTGTGGAAGTGGCGGGTTTGAACAAACCGTGCTGTTTACAAAAACAACTCCCACCCCCGATGCTCGAGGGGTATAGCTGGCTGCGGCCGTATAACAACTATATGCGTCTCTCGGCTTTTTAGAAATAAATAAATGGACCATCAACAGAATCACGACGAATGCCAATTGAACCCAACGATCAAACGCAAATCCAATATTATTTATACATAAACAGTCGTACGTGTGTGTGTTACAGTCGAAAATTAGTCGTATCTATGACGTCATGTTTCGAAAACGATAATAATAATCAGTCTAAGGCAATCGTACAAGAACCATAACCTATTATAAGACGTTATTATAATGATAACTATAATGATAAATTAAACCAGTAATGGTTGAAAGTAATAATTATGAAATTACGAGTATATTGAAATCTACTAAATATGCTTCTGAGACAATGCTCGCGTTTATAATACCTAATTTATTAATAATTAATTTTTAAACAATATTATTAATTAAAATATCGTCCATTTAACTTTTACAAAGTGGCATTCAAATGTATACTAAGTCAAAAAATTTAAAATCATGAAAATAAATTGTATTTAGTATTATATTTGAACAATAATCTTTGTGGACTGATCACAATTTTTCAACCACCAACACGTGAAGACTGTTTTTAAACGTCAATAAATTGTAAGTCTTTGCGTGGATAATTTCTTAATTCACTATATAATATTATCGTATTTTATGTAATTGATTATTACGACAATGACTGTAAACAGCATTTTAATATTAATAAACTGTGTTGTTTTATTTTATTTTAAATGAAGTAAAACATTCGGTCTTTAAGAATATTATTTTAGACATTGTTATCACTACCTAAAATATCATCATTGACGGTAACATATTAACACCATACTTACTGCGTTATATATCGTGTGCCACCCGTTTCATCCTTAAGTATCGTACTAACGGTATAATGACATTATCATACAATGCCGCCATATTTACCAATATATCATGTCCTCACTGTTAGATGTTGTAACTTAGGTAGTTGAACTTGCTTTATACTTCTGGATTCTAGCGAATCATTTTTAAACTAATTTCGTTTTCCCATAAAATAAACATGCGCGCATAGGTAAAACCACTACCATGATTTATGAGTCATAAATTATAACCTAAGTATTGGCAAACAAAATAAATATACTCAAAATAAAGCTCCTTCTAGACTTCAAAATTGACCTACAAACTTAATATTATTATTACATACGAGTAGTTCGTATAATTTAATATCATACGAATAAAATTAAGTGTAATTAGTACAGAGCTATTTACAAATTAACTTAAATATAAAATAAGGTATAAGGCTTACAATATATTATAAATATTTCCCCCTTAATCAAAAATGCACATCACATAGTATTTAGATACAAAAAATTACTTGGGAGTTCGATTCTTGAGATTTTTTACAGTCAAAACGATAAGAGAAGCGAATCAAATTTATATTTTTACGAGTAAATGTGATTTGTAGATATTTTCTTCTATTTCTCAGTTGGTTTAAGTATATTTTTAGACATTTTTTTTTATGACTTGTATTTTATTAATATAACCTGGCCTCATTATTTTATGTAACACGTCATTCTTGTCATATTTATTATAAATATGGACACAAATAATAGTTTCATTATCTCGTTGACATTGGGTGTTTAATGTAATTTCACAAAAATGATTCAATTATACATACACAAGAAAAATAATACAATTTCTCTCTAATATGGTATGTTTTAATTATAATAATATACATTATTAAATAATATACGCACTCACGACGATTTTATTACATTTGTGTTGTGAAATTAGTAAACTTAATCACAAACAATTATCACCCAATTTATTCCCATTTTTATTTTTATTAGTACCTAAGTGTAATTAAAATGCGTTTAGCCCCTTTGTAAAATATATGTATTTGAAATTTTCTAATTTTCTAATTTGTGATTATTTTAGATATTATATTAGTTTTATCACCAGAAAAATTATTATAGAACAATATTTATAGAAAATCATTATAATCGTTTCTGATCTTGAAGTGATATATGAGTTAGAGGTTAAACAAAAGCCATTATCAGTGAATTATTAATAAAATAAAAATACATAAATAATTTACCTGGTACATAACACGTAGCAGCTTATATGATATAAAGAAAATCGTATATCTTTAGAAAGTTGAATTTAAGGCTATAATTTACGTTAAATCAACAAGAACAATAACAACATATTATGATAATGTTATTATGCTCACGGAGTAAATTCTTCTTTGACAATATTTTTAAAATACGAGTATAATACGTATAAAGCTTAATGAAATGAACAATCGAACAATAATTTATAAGTTGACTATCTTTTCTTCGTAAACGACTTACAGCCAAATATTTGTTAATTTTAATAGACACTTTTGGATATCAGTTTATCAATTTGTGTGAGTGTAGAATTACGCAATTGGGTTTAAAAAAAAAATAGCCGTATGGACAGGTTTTGAGCAATAGAAAGTCACTGAAAATAATAGTTGTTTTGTATTGTTGACAAACGGCTTGGTTAAACAGTGAGCCGTTGACTAGATTTCACATCTTGTGTTCTTTTTGCTCCATGGCAAAACAAATGTTTTTATATATAAATATATATGTTTATATAATTTAAAAGGTCCTCTGGTATATTTTCTTTTTTGTCCGTTCTTTTTCGTCCTCGAAAACGGTTATATTTTCTTATGGATTCAACAATACATACGAATATACCATATTTTATTTTATCTAATACTACTGCTGTTGTTATGTCGAGCGAACAATATTTTATAACAATCTACAATATAGTATTATGTATTATGTATTATGTATTATTATTAATTCTAAAATATTTTTAAACTTTTATGATGATATTTATATCCATGTCGTAAAGTATACTTCTTGTCTGAACAAATATATTAAAAGTATCTGGAGTGTTGTTTATTACAATAAAAATAATATTATAATAAACAGTTTATTTATTTATTTTAAGTATTATTATGGTTATTAAATGCATCCATGGTATAGCTGCAATGGGCAGTGAACATAAAAAATAACAATCATTATTAGGAAAATTTCGTTAAATTTTATATTTTTATGGTACTGAGTTGACATTTTGAGATTTTTGAATATATTGATTGAAGCTGTTTTAAAGTGACTACAATATACACATTATTATGTATATATAATATTATAACATTTACCTTCTCATTTTTGTATAGCAAATCAAGTGAAGTTATTTATATATTTATTTATGATTATTAACACCTATAAGGAATGAAGTACAGTTAGACTTCTTGATATTATTGTTCTTAAGAGAACACATACCTTAGCACATATTATTTAAAATGATATACATGTAAATATAAAATATATATTATAATTAATAAAATATTGTATACAGTATAAATTTAGTAAGGTTTTGTCTGTTATAAATATAACTTGGCAAGCGTCACAATGAACTATAATTTACGCATTTAATTGTAAATATAGATTTATTTCTTAAATCAAACGAAATTACTCTAAATATGACCTAACCTAACCAATTTTTTATAATAATTAGGGAATATCTATTCTTACCATTTTGATAACATAATATGCACAAATACAAAGTTCTAATACTTTCAAGAAGAGTATATAGTTAATGAAACTACCTATATCAATTTTTTCATCAATAGCAAAAGTAAATAATTTCATGTCTTTAAATAAGCCAATAAAATGTATAACCAAACGTATGCAGAAATGTCTTTGTAGTTTTTTGAGTTTTTCGATTAAATCAGTAAACAAGACTGAGAAACGTTTATATTTTTACTCTTTTTTACGAACACAAATACTAATGTTTACTTTTTTGTTTGTTTCAGGTAAAAAATAAACAATCAATCAAAACGTATTTTTAATTAACATATTAAGTATTAATTCAATCGCAATTAAATAATAATAAAATACAAGAACGATAAAAGTAAGTTTACATTGATATTTACTTATTACTATAGCTTGGATGTTTATGAAATTTCATATTTTTTTCTATTTATCCAATTTAATGCTAACTTAGGTACAAATTTAATTCATGTTCATTGTTCAATTGAATCAAATAATAGTATTTTTATTTTGCATATTTTTTCATAATTAATAGTTTTGTATTTTAATTACATATTTTGACATTTTAAAAACAAAATTAATATTTCAATACATTTAAAAAAAAAAACAATTTTAATTAACAAACTGTATAGGTAATTAATTTCACAATTTATATACCAATATACGCTTTATATATGGTAACTAAAATCTTACCACGCATCGACGTAAAACATAAATGTTTAGTATCGTGTTTGTTTGAAACTATGGTAATTTATTAGATACATAACGTATATAGCAATAATAGAATTTTGTGTACGGCAACGACTGGACTATGTAGTATGATATAGTATGACTTACATTGTATTAAAATAAAATATCAAATAATAATAAAATATTTATGTTTTATGAATTATTATAATTTTTTGTCCATATTTTTATGCTTTCGTTAGCTTAAAATGCATATTGAATTATAATGTTAAGCGCATATTTTGTAATATGTTAGTGCATAAACAGATACATATTACAGTATTTTTAAGTTTATAAACATCCAAGCCCTACTTATTTTATTACCTAACCAATAATGGTTAATATTAAAATAAAAACAAGAATAAAATTCATCTTGCCATAGAAAATATTAATCGATAAGGCATTATAACAACACCTCGTACCCAATCAACGATTGACCTACGTACTATTATGATGACTCATTTTATTATTAATAAATTAAAATAAGTTTCTGTTATAATAATATAACAGGTACATTTTTAATTAATAACTTTCATGTAATCTATAATTTAGAAATAACTCTCATATTTCTGGCTGCCAAGAATACAACTAGAATAATTATTTGAGTGCCATAGCATAGTTTTTTTTTTTTTTAATTTGTAGTAAGTTTATACCATAAAACTCGTGGGACTCACATAATAATACTTCACTATAAAACTAAAGTGAATATGTTTAAAACAGAAATCATTATAATATTTTGAATTGACACTGAAAATAATAGTATATAAAGTAATATGATATATTATGTAATTTACTACAAAAACACGAATTATTGGTATAATATATTTTAGTTTATTCACTATTATTATTCGACTAATAATAATTAATAAATATTATCGACCTGCGTCTACATAGAAATTCACGATTATATATTTGTTTCGTTTAAGGTCGAAATATTACTGCTATTCTCACACGATGCATATTGTAATACTCTTATATAATAGCCAGTGTTTTATAAAATATTTTTTTAATTCATAAGTAGTAGTACTACTATAATATAAAAATATAGCAGCGGTGGCTCTGTCCGTTATTTGGCGTATGGCCGTTTGTTTTGCCAGCTAAAAACAAATTGGCTTATTTTAAGACTAACATAACATTTTCAAAATTAATCTGAATTCTAAAAAAAAACTTTCTGCTGGAACAGCTAGTTTGTCTACTATTAATTAGAGACTTTGCGGAAGACAACAACAATATGTCTAAACGTATAAATATTATAGTTAGTAAGCATACAAATATTCACTTGTCCGATTATATTATAAACGAAGATTCCAAGAGCTCGTGTGTATTCGCTTCGATGAAGATTTCCTTTCAGTTAGTGTTGCAGGTGAATATATTCAAAATCTATTGCGGTATTGGTGGTCGTAAAAACGTATATATAGAACAACTGTGCTAGATTAAATCCCATAATTCGCTTAGAAACTGAAATTTAAGTGACTTATTTAGTGACATATGCATTGGTGTTTTCAGAAATATTTTTTATTGAACGGTATGCCTCGTTACCACGAGTTCTGTGAATTTATTTTTGTAAGGATATATCACAAAATCGATCATCACGAGCACGGATTCTTAATGCGAAATGTTTTTACTCCATAATGATATTAAGATAGGTACATAATATGTAGAAATAAATATATATATATACACATTTGATACAAATCAGTTAATTTTTAAACCACAATAATTATTGTATTGTGCCAGATTGACTGCTGTTGTATCGACACGTAATTTGGACAGTTTTTTTAAAAATAAAACATGACGTGTGCGTGTATATAGTTGGTATTATTTATATATACATTATACATGTAATTTTTACCGGAAATAAATTCACTGACAGTGGAGAATTTCTATACTTATATATATATATATGTATTAAACATTGACGAAAAATATAATATCGTATCGTTTCTTATTCGCACGCTTTCTTAGTTGTGGCGTAAAGATTTTCCACTCGGAATTACGCGTCAGGAATTTCAATAGTTTACCGGCAAACACTATATTCTGGTCATATTTTCCAGACGAGATAGGTCTTGTAATTCCCATTCACCCCTACCCGAGTATTTCTCCACTCCTATACCTCACTATATCACTCCTTCCATCTACCTCTATCCCTCTCTTTTTCTCCCTATCCCTTTTCTCTGTTTCATCAACTTTCATCAAAGCACAATAATGGAATATTTTCCACAGCAATTATTTCACTTACAATATTTATAGAGTTTTGTGCTGCATCAGTGTAGTACGACGACTAAATCAGGTTATCTCCATTGACATTGTATGACTCGTATGTTTTTAATCTATTATAATTATTATTATGTGTACTTCGAATTTTTACACGCATACAAGTACACTTACATAGTATATAATCGTAATAGTGTTGGATTCAAAAAATCAATAGGTAGACTATAAATCAATTATATTGATTAAAAAAAAGTTCATAACAACCAAAATTAAAAATAAATAAATAAGTTACAAACTGTTTTAATAGTAAATATCATATTGGTGTACATATATTTTATATTCTAATCGCAAAACAATTATTACTTGTAATATCAAAAAGTTGTTTTATTCTTATTATATTTAAATTAATTAAAAATTATTATTCATGCCTTTAAAAAATAATTCCACATATCTGTTTATAGATAATGGGTGATATTCCAAATGTCGTTGGAACTATTGGGAAATTATGCAGGCATAATAATTAATAACAAATGTTACATGATCAGTAACCCATCATTTTTTTTAAATTTGCTTCTCGATGTTTCAACAATTGTATTCCATACTAATTTTAAGTATTGTTATTATTATAATAGCAATAATTGAAATTTAGTAATTTATTCATATTAACGCAGTAATTCATAAGAAAAGCCATTTACACACAGATGTAGCGAAATTGTCTATACAACTCGCCGGCCAATGAAATTATAATAATCATTGTATTATAAGATTATAACAACCCATAACCAACCAGTAAAAATAAGAATAATATAAAAAATGAACTTTATGTCAGTACCTTTGATTACAGGTTATTTAACCACCGGTAATGTCACTACAATCATCACGTCATTATAAATAATTTCTACTGTATTTATTATATACGGGGTGATTATCCCATCATGCATCCAGCCATAACTTTTGAGTTATGTAGATGAAATAAATTCATAATGCCGAGTGTTCTGTGATACCTATGTAACCAGTAATTTTGTTTTTAACCGTCGATTTTAATAATGTTTTAAACCCCGGTTAATGTGTTCCTGTTATAATACAGTTACGCTACGTGACACAAGCAGTGTTGTTGGCCCCTTATAATAATGAATAATATATGCATACAATATATTATAATATTATTTCATTTCGTTAAGGTGTCTGTATAATAAATAATTGCCACTCTCAATATCAATAATATTCACACTTATTAGTGTTGTCAGATAACTAGTGCATTCCACAAATTTCCTATACTTATTGTTATTACTTATTATTAATGTCACACTGATCAGTGTCGTAGTAACGCGGTAATTCTGTAGTAAAACCATATGCACGCCTATGTACCTAAATTATTGTCTTACAATACACCAGAAAACGGAACTAAATTAATATTGTATAAACAAACGCATATTCCCGTAAATATTACAGTGACATAATAATTTTTTGGTAGAATAAAAATTTACAACAGCTAATCAGAAATGTTGATAAAATGTAGAATATAATCTAGAATAAGAAAACATAAAGTATTATGCTACCTTATCTATCAATATTATACAATATTTCAGTCAGAATGTGACAACATGATGATGGGATATTATTATTATTGTTATAACTATAATTATTGTTAGTATACCGTTTCCGGTTATTCGACTCGTAATTGATGAGAAATTATCGCACTATCGCTACGTGTTAATATTATAATCATATATAATTATATATCAGCAGCACTTGCGTAATTAATACCGTCCCCGCCCACGTGGTCATCAAGACGGAGTGGTATGTTATCAATTTATCAATATTTGTATCACACACATATGTATGCATATTATTATTATACTGGACCGTTATAATAATAATATACCTATACCGTTTATGTGTTTAATACCTTAAACCGTCGACCCCACGCTGCGTGTAGTATAGTTGTGTATAGTAGGTCGGCGAGCGCTTTAATCCCATATTATTATTATATTGCTAGGTATAATATCAATATTATAATATTATATTGTACGCAGTCTTTTGTTACAAAAAACGTCAGTCAAGGACTATAGCTCATCACAGAGCCATGGTTATAACTAGACGATTCGCGAAATCACAAATTATAATAGCCTTATTTTCTATTACTTATTAACATCTAGAATTGTTTCACTATTGTAATTCAACTAACAAAATTCTATAGATTTGACAAATATTCATAATCTTATACCTAATGTCATGTGTTTATTCAGTACAAAACAAAAACAGAAAAATATCTATAATATTATTGATTAATCCTATAGTAATACAGATTTTTAATATTACATTCTGTTAATTAGAGTATTATATTATTGTTATAATCATAGATATAGTTATAGTAAATTAGATTATGATGAGAAAGTATTGGGTGAAAATAATGAAGAATACGTTATGTCTTTATCGATGATTGCATTTATATCTGAATGAAGAAAGAAACATATAGAACTTATGTATGAATTTAGATTTGAAATGAAATGTGAAAGAGTATTAGGATCCATAATAAATTCTGTGCATGAATTTTCGTTGTTGATAACTTGTGTGTATGATTTCGTTTCGGGTTGGGAATTGGGACCTTGTCTTTGACATGGATTTTTTGAAAGCTGACTTGAATTCTGTCATTCTGAGTGTCCCTTGAAGTTGTTAGTGTCAGACATTACATTTGGTGGTACTTTTATATAGTCTTTGATGCACTCGTCTATACAGGATTTTCAACCATTTTTCTTGTGTGCCAATAAGATTGGCAATATTATGACATTGTGGTCATAATGTAACATAATTATGTCGTATAAGCAGTACACAACTGCACAAGTGCTGAATAATATTTAAATCTATGATGGGACAAATAAGTGTATTGATTTAACATTCAATCATTAGTATAGCGGCGATAGATGATAAAATAGACTTTTTTCAATACTCTTGAGTGACTTAAAATAAGGTTATCGTGGAGATTATTATATATTACAACTTTTAACGTTTGATAATAATATTTATTTAAAATAAAATTGGTTTTATAAAATTATGCATGTTGCATGTAACGTTGTTCATAAAAAAATGGTTTTTCATCACCATGCACAATATTATTTAGCATAGTATTATTGTACCTAATATTAAATTATTAATGACAAACATCAAACAGTATCCGTTAATGTCAACTGTCTATCACCGTAGATGTCATATCGTTAATTTAACTGCGTCACGGGTCATATAGAATTCTATTTAATCAAAATCAATAAAACGTATTCGATTTAAAATATATCAAAATTCATGAAATCAGTTAAGTTAAAATCAGACTATAATAACATATTACGTTGATATACACTTAATAATTGCATAAAACAGCATAATAACTGTCTGTTAATCACGAATGAGTATAGTGAAACGGAAATCTATAATAATGTATCATACTATTGTATGTATATGTTACCGTAAATGCCCGATCACTAAGTAAACCTAGGTTTTATGAGTTAATGCTAAGTTTTACTGTTTTTACTCAGTAAATGCTGAAATTCTTAATATTATTCGGTCTTTTACTTAACACGTTGTGTACATCCTAGGATATAAAAATTGACTTAGTAAAAGCTGATCAATATACGACACACAACATTTAAGTGATAAGCTGCGTAAAAATTATAATTATATATTATTAAAACTAACTACTGACAGTTATTTAAATTTGTTTACAAAATAAAAATACATTTAAAATGCCATAATAGTTTGCATATAGTGCATAATAGTTGCCATAGTAAATAAAAATTTAAATAATTATATCTAACAACCCACCAATTTTACTAATTTTTATGAACAAATAAATAATAATTCTGTTTTTAAATGCATTTTTATTTTGTATACAATTTAAATAACTGTCAGTTGTTTTTTTTTAATAATATATAATTATAATCTTTACGCAGCTTATCGTTTAAATGTTATGTGTCGTCGTCGTGTATTGATCAACTTTTACTAAGTCAATTTTTATATCCTAGGATGTACACAACATGTTAAGTAAAAGCCAGAATAAAATTAAGAATTTCATCATTTACTGAGTTTAAACAGTAAAACCTATCATCAATTAGTAAAATCTAGGTTTACTTAGTGATCGGGCATTTACGGCAACATATATATTACATAGTCAGCTGTCTTTTAATATTACATCAGCGTCGAACAACTTATTAAATCAGCGGAGCGATGGAAACGATTCTTTTTTCACCCATACATATAATTTAATAATAAATTATTATACCATACTATTGTATGAGTATAATATTAAAACAAACGATGTTATTAATTCGTTGAAACAGTACAACGCCAAGACGTGGGTTGAGCGATGTTCGGCTATCGCAACACGATAATAATATAAGACGTATTATTATTATTATTACTATGATTTACACAAATAGACACGCTCGTGCGTAATTCGATTTTGCTCATGGTACGTCAAAAATAATTGACATATTATTATCATACCGTCTTTAAACAAATTATATTTGCCAATATTACACTGTACCATGTCTGTGTCGTCCAAAAATTCACTTCGTCTACGAGCGTATAAATATTCTGATTTTACCGACGCACATATTCTACTTACGCATTTAAATCGATCGCAGTAAAGTTTGAACATATTATTATTGTCCATATACTATACCGTCAGTAGAAGAAGGAATTCAAAATCTAATTCTCTGACATTATTTCACAGCGCAATATATAATTGACGGTTGAATGACGACTAGCTAGGTACGCGACGTAACGTCTTACAAACCTCGAAAATCGACCACGTCGTCTCTAAGCTCTATTATATTGTGATATATTATAATATTATATTCATATAAATTATTAATATAATTACGATATTAAACGACTTATAAACTGCTCCACGAGCGCCGAAAATACCGCCGATTCGTCGTCGGTCCAGCGCTCTTGAATTCAAAATATTTTTTACTATACTTTTTGTTTCAGAAAATTTTGATGAAAAATTCAAAATTGTTATTGATTATTATGAAAGTGGTAATAATAAGACACTGACATAGTTAATTTTTTTTTTTTAATTTTAAAATTAGTAGAAATGACAGGTACCAGCTGTGTTTTCAATTTAGACTTCCTTACGTACGTACCTACTAACTATAGCGAACACGCCAAAATCCAATCACAGATACTAAACACAATCACGTCGAGAGCAGGTTATAATTACATAAATATAGTATATCTATATATATACCATCACGAGTATGATTATGAGTTTATGGTATGTAGGCGTCCGTCATATTATCTTTGACTAAAATTGATGGAACATGATTTTAGAAAACAATTCGGTACTCTTTTAATGATCCACTAATCATTAAAATGCTTAAATATTGTTTTTAAAATATTAGTTATAGCAAAATAATTGTCGTTTCTGCATTTTTCTTAATAACTTATTTTAATTTAAATAAATTGAGTTTTTTTTATAGAGATCTATTTTTCTATGATTTAATAGCTAAACTACAATAAGTAATAAGTAATCGCATGTTTTAAAGTTTTGTCAGATACGTAGAATATAAAATACATACGACACTGGTGGCTACATAGGGATTGCAAACACGCTGAGCGCTCTGTATATGCAACAATCCCGAACAAAAAAATGATATTTTAACTTGCAATTAATAATCATAACAGTTTCGTAATCGGGGAAAGTCCCTCCTTCCATTGTTTTATGTACACTAGTGTCATAAAGTAACAGGTGATAAGTATTCTAGTTCTACATTCTAGATAAAATAAAATCCAAGTGTTCCGCTAAAAAAAAAAATGTCTGGCGACGACACTGAATCATAATATTATAATTTATAAACATATAACGTACGTTCAGTATGAATACTACCGTTTGATGGATCATCGAGAATCTGGATCGTTACAGGAAGACTAGGTACTTGATTCTAATATTGTTTGCCATCTCTCTCACGATGACATAAAGGGCGGGACGTTCTTCTCGGACTGCATTCTGCTTTACCAAATGGTGACATCACTTCCGTGTACAGCACGTACGACACTACATTTATGTTACATACTATATGCGTTTAACCACCACAGAAATCGGAATGAACAACCAGAATAGCGATTTTGAATTTAAAAAAAAATATAAGTAAGGTTAGGGTTATCTCACGATGACGACGGCAACGCACAAACATATTATAATATGCATGTACAATATTATTATTATGCATGTATAAGCTGTAAGCTTATAATATGTGCCCTATCCGGAAAATGAAAAAACGAATCGTAACGGTTAAATAAATTAAACAGACCTCTCGGTTGAGGAATTTTCTCAGCACATCTCATTCATATATTTTTATTTTTATTTTTTTTTTTGCTTCGTTTAACTGCATTATCTCGATTCACTCGCTACTGTCGCCTATAAGCCCGATGAATTCATGAACTGTAATCAACTGTAACAATACGGAGTGATCAGTTTAACGTAATACACCAACGTTTTTGAAATTTATTCTGTTACATAATTTTAAAACGATACAAAACAACACGAAAAAGTATCTTTTTCCCATTTGTTATTGTTAAAAATTCTTAAGTTTTATTTATCTTTGAATGTTAAATTACATTTTAAATGTTATTTCTTAAAACAAAATATTAATCTGAGTAATTTGGTCTTTAATAAGTGGAAAAATAAAATTTTGGACAAGTAGTTTATTGGTTGTACCTATACATAATACACATATTATAAGTATTTAATGTTTAGATGGTTGGCATTTTTAAAACTAAAATTGTTTTAAATAATATGACATATATTGATTAATATGTGTACACTTACAATAAGTGAGGTCAATTGGTTAAGTTAAATCCATGCCGTCTACATGCAACCGTTTAAATCAAGAACACGTTAACATTTTTTATTAATATCTGGTTGTAATCGTTTTATATAAAAATAAATTCATAACATTATTTTTAGTAAATTGTATTAGAAAATATTTAGTATTATATATTAAACGTTATTATAATGTATGATGTTTTATGGTAGTTGTATTTTATTTTTCGAGCGCCTGAATTAAAATATAGGACGAATAATGTATAAAGCGAATGTTAAAGAAAACTATAGCACGTACAAGAGTTGTAAATTTAATAAATCTGAAGAGAAACTGATCTCCGGATTAGAATCTATAAAATCACTTTTATAGTTAATACGTTTGGAATATAATATATTGTAAAAGTTTTACCCTTTATCAAGTAGGAAAAACCGTAAACTGCAAAGCAGAAAAAACGTTCCGAAATACTGTTTTTCTTTTTTTCAACATATATAATACTGTATTTATATTGTATAAATAATATAATATTATATATTACGTATTACTTTCTATACTTTTTTTATAGACCATGCAAACGTTAAATTATATATTCCATATATATGCTTATATACACTACGTATGTGTACTTAGGATTTATTATTGTCATATACCTAACTCGAGATCTCTAGATCATATTAATTCTATTCTATGTGCTGAGGTTTAATCAAAATATAAATTGTAAAATATATACGCATTGAATAAAATAGCGACTATAATAATAACAATAATAATAATTGTGTACTATGTAATATTTTACATACATATTATCTGTTATGTATACCGTACGTCTGATGTTACACTATGTTTACATTATATGTATATTATGATCATAATATTGTAATGGTAACGGTAGATTATGACGTACAAGTCTAATAATATTATGTTGACGCATATACGAGTTATAAATGCTCGTTGTCATACTGCATGTTTATTCTAAGTGTTATAATATAAAGATGAATATTAATTTAATATGAATAACTGTGACAAGGATATTTTAGGTAGTCTATCTTTATATAGCACGTGTTAATAATGTAATATAATATAACAAAAATGCCTTACGAATTTACGATAGAAAACCAAATATGTATGATGAAAGACTCAATAATAATTGAAAATTGCGTACACTTATAGTTTGCAACTAATTATAATCGGCACTGCAGTTCGTATTCTTCGTTTATGGTATCAGAAATTAAAATAAATCATAAGAAAATGAATAATATTTTCTTTGCGATATGAAATTGTTTTATTTATATGCCCATTATAAATGATACGTCTTTTCATTGACACGGTCTCCACCAAGAAACTCAAATATTTGTCGACTTATATTATGGTCAGACAGTTTTTTATTATGTTAAAAATTATAGTACCTAGGTTTTAATAATATTTACATTTAAATTATATAACGTTATAATAATGGTTTTAATTTTAAAACCACCTGTCAGCCGTTTTTAAAAATCATAATATAATTTTTGTCAACTGAGTTATAATAATAATCATAATTCGTATTTTTGTTTAAACAACAAAATATGCTATAACCACAAATGTATACCTGCCTAATTTTATAACGGTGTTTCGTCATTCTTAAAAGTTACAAACTCTCACTGGAGATTCTTTCAGCTAGGTATTGAAAACGAAAAACAAACACCACTGAGTAGTTTTCGTAACAATAATATTACAGTGGTATCATTCACTGCGTACGGTTTTAAAACAACAATGAAACAAAACGATCTTACTGCCATGTTAATAATATTATTCTTGCTGCTCTTGAAAATCTTGCATATAACTCACCAGTTACTACATTTATGATATTATGTTTTCAATTTCGGCAGAGTACTTTGATTATATTATAGGGTCAGCCCTTAATTCAGGAAAACAATAATAATTATAAGAGGCGATGGTAGTGTTATATGTCCTTAAATATTTATGGTGAAATATAATAGTGAGGCATACAATTATATTGCATTATATTATTATCCAATATAATACAACTCACCAAGTTGTTAATAATGTATTTGTTAATTCATATATTTCTGGTCAACTTGAAATCCGAAATGCACTTTATTTTAATATATCGGATTTAATTGTTCGGAAAACTCCTCTAAAAAAAAAAAAAAAACCAAAATAAGTAATTGAAGACCAAAGTAACTTAGTTTTCCGTATGAAAGAATCATGTATTGCATTAATGCTGTTAGATTATTATATATTCTTAAAATAATATTTGCAAATGTATATTATTCTGTATTTTGCATAATATGTATTCATCCATTTCATTTAATTAAGATTGGATTCGATTAAAATAAGGCTTTAGGCAGAATCGTAAAAATAATTGTTCAAGGGGTGTTAATTACGTTATCGCACCTAAAAAAATATTCTTTGCACCTTTTGTATGACAATAACGTTATCATAATAATGTATTAATATATTCATAACGGTGTTACACACAAAACACAAAGTTAAATATTATTAGTACCATCAATAATCTTATATCATAATGTTATGTATCTTGAGAGTTACTTAGGTATTTTATAGTATGTATATCGAAGACGGGTGTGACTGTATTTCATTAAATGCGCACAGGTTCAGATATTTACGAACGTGTGTTAGGTTTTAGCATCGAATGGATCGTGATGAATGAATCAAAAATTAACAAACTACATAATTCAAAGAATGCGGCAAAATGTGCACAACATTTTATGAGTTAGAGCTGAGGAAATTTTAGAATTGTGTTTGAATCCAGGCAATAGTGTATAGAAGTTCATAAAGGACTAATGATACTGCGTATAATACTTTTGAGATTAAATTGTTTGATTCTTGTGAACTCTGTAGCACGTGTGTGAGTATTTCAGATATGTCCACATACGAATTTCATTTGAAAGGATTGATTTTGTTTTTTATAATTTCAATAGAAAAATCCGTATACAAACCGAACAACAAACATGCGTGGAAAGTGAAGGTTATGTTCATTATTCTTCAATTTATATACAACAATATCATCATCAAAGCATCGTTACTCATTGAAATACAATTTATTGAAACAAGATAACATTGTCACAACTGGAACCAAGTATAGTTTCAGGATTCTAAATCCAATAACACAGTCTAATACCCCTCACCCAAGAAAAAATTTACTATAAACAGTAAACACATCTTCCATCAGGAATTCAAATCCAACAATAATATTATTCAAATTAAATATACGTTGTTATGTCCATGCGTAGAATTTTAGGTTGAATGTTTCTACTTTAATTTTGATCTTCATTTGGCCACAACCATTAAAATTAAAATACATAACTAAAGAAGGGTTGAAAAAATCGTCAGAAGCGATGATGAGTGTAACCTCTAATTATAAATACAAAAGGGTTTCAATCAGGATTTTTCTGAAAGCTGTATCTTGCTGATTAAAAATGCACAGCAATCCACCTACAAATTTTCAATATGTACGGTATTATATTAATTTAAAATTTAATTATTATTTATATCTTGTATTCTATAACAGGCCCAGTTTATTAATTAGGTGTCTCATTCCTAGCTCGTGTTGTGTACGTTCCAAATCATAAAGCTTATAATTTATGATGGATTTTTAAAAATAATAAATATTTATTATTATTATTATTAGGGAACGGATTTTATTGTAAACACATATTTTTATTAGAATGAGATGTTTTTAATCTGATAAAAAATGTGCACGATTCAGACCATTCTTATTAAAATATAAGCCCAATTTTATTTTACATATTTTTACATATTTGGGTAAAAATACATATATTCACATATTTTGTAAATAACTGAATATTTCGTAAATATTTTGGTATTTTTGGTTTTTTTCGTCAATTTACAATGACGTCAAATATTATTTTCCTTATTGAACTGCATTCACATATCCTATGGTATATATATACGCTGTCGATGAAAGCCTAAAATAATAACATTTGTAATTTTCAATGACGGTAAACATTATCTACGTTCTCTTAAAGGACTTACGTACTTTATACACTGCTATCGTATTATACACTATGGACAAGTGGGCCGAGAACGTATATGTTACGGTCTTCACTGTTCAGTGTATGTCTAGTAAGCTATTTTTTTTACTTTTAATAATTTATTATTAAGTAACTATATACGAGTATAAAAGTAACAAACTATAGATTATAATTATTATCTTGAGCTCTGCAGCACAATGCTATTTAGACTTCGGACTCAGCATTTTATTAATGTTGGACTAAATTAAAATTGAATGAAATGCCTCATTTGGCGGTATTAAGATCATTAAACCTAACTCTGCATGTATACCAACCGCGCGTTTGCCTAAGGCCCACGCTAGTCGTGTATTATTTAATACGTATCACGTGATGTGTCGTGCACGCGTGCGCGTTTAAAATTCACCGCGGATTCACTATACACTTATATTATATTGTATCGTCACGAATCGTCGTAGCTTTCTTTTCGGTGGTATTCGGGCCAAAAGCATTCGTCTTTGTTAGGAAATACCACCATTGTTCGGTTGGCGCCCGTATGTTTTCGTACAGGCGGCGGCACCCACATTCGTTCTTATATATATATATATATATAATACATATTCTATATAATATCTCTCCCTTGTTCAGCAGTGGCCGTCATATTTCAACCCCAAAGTTACCCTTGTCCAGATGGGATAAAAAAAATACACACCCACGCAGTCGCTCATGTGTGTATATATAAATCTCCGGTACCGGTCAAATTTATCCGACCTGAAGCCGATTTCTGGATTTCTAGTCCACTCTGCGGGCGCAGTGCAGGGACCGCTACCCGCGTATACCTGTTCAGACAGTGCACATTACACACACACACGCTCACCCAACGGATTGATGGCGATTTAATGGACCGATATTTCGGAGTTACACGTCACGCATCGAGTTGGCGATATTCACGATTTTGAAAATTCCACATAATGAGTTGGTGAAATATTACGATTTAACCGCATTGACAGCCGTAGGCATACTGGAATATCACATGATGTGCGAGCATTTTAATTAAACCGTCGTTTCCGTCATCGATGTACAGCTATAAAACATATTTATATGTACAAAAAGGCCCAGTTCTGGATTTAGTAGGGATGCGGGAGTTGCGATGCATCGGGACCCAAGGGCTGAGTTTGTTTTATGAGACTCGAGTTAAGTTAGTTTGTTAAGTGATAAATTGTTAAAAATTTTGAATAATGATAGGGAAAAAAAGCATTTTAAGAAATTAAAAGCACCTGTTTGTTTTAAAAACTGTTATGGATTCAGGTTTTATGATATGACCAAAGTATAAAACATTAATAATTAAAGTAGTAATAGAGTAGTAGTATTAGAGTAGTAATTATTACTAGGGTTGATTAAAGGAACACATAAGACATAAGGTATCACTTACCTCTAGTTGAAATGTTTTGTCTTTTAAATATTTTAAATCTATCAAATATACAGTTGATGCATCAGATATTCAATACCTCTCCAATATTAGTGGAAGTATCAGTACTGGGTGTAATAAAGATTGTATTATTCATACTTCATATAATATTATACATAATTATTTCGTGGAGCGTGTATGATGATATAATGAACATGACGTATACCTATAGTTGCTCTTTATATTTTTATATAGATTCTCTCTAAATTATTTAAAGAGAAAAATGTACTGCATACTGCAGTTGCCCTCAACCTTCAACATAATATTGTAAACACGATTACAATACCGAATGTGGGGTAAATATAAGAAGGTAAATTAATAAAAAAAAATGAATAATGATAATACAATACTTATTAAATATTATGGCGTAATTCGTAAGAAAAGTAAAACAATAAAAAATTCGATGATGCTAAATTTATAAATTATTTTTATTCTAATAATGATAAATAAGTGAAATAATTATGTATTGTATGTGCCTAAAATTACCACTGAGAGCTACTGGTTAACACCAAATAATACTATAATATACATCATGGATGAAAATGCGCCAAACGTTTAACTATTAAACCAACAACCAATTAGGCTGAAAAAAACCTATCAATATTTGTTTAAATCATCCAAAATGGTTTTAGCTATACACAGTGATTATAATATTTAAAACATCACATATACTTCACTTAAGCAGCAAATTTTGATCATAGTAACAAAGTCAAGTTCGTTATACATGTTATTATATAATTACACAGGTGTCCATTTTTAACGATCTCCCAAGGAAAAACATAAAATAATAATATTATTGAATCTAAGAAATAAATATTTTCAAACGAATTCGTTTTTAATAAATATATTGAATGGATACAGATAATGGGAAATAATATGATTATAATAAATAAACGTTTATAAAAATTGCTGTAAATGTAAAAAAAAAAAATATTAAAATATGATTAATGTTTAGATAAATATTATACTGTTACTCGTTCATTTGTCATCATTCATAAATCGTCCATGATAATAATAATATTATGATGAATTATGTATGATGAATGTCGCCGCTTAATATTATAACTGCGAATTCATTATTATTATCTTCTAGGCATGTAATTATGTTCAACAATTCCGTTTTATACTTTTTTAAATGCTATATTTGAAATTAATTTTATCATTACTACATGTCGTCATAATATAATAATAGTGTAATACTCACCGAAAAATTATTGAAAATTTATTATAGTCTGCACTTCATTTGATATCGTATGATATAAGTGCAAAAAAAAAGACGAGACGAAATTTTTTAATAAAGGGATTGATAACGTCAGCGTGTCGTAATAATAACATTGAGTGGACGACATCAGTAGGTATATAGTAGGTTAGTGTCGGGTCATATAATATTTATTATAAAGTGCGTTTTTACGACGCTATTTAGAAACGAGCTTTTCCATATTATATCCTCCACCTATTTAGTTTATAAGTAGGTACGTTAATATATAAGACCTGTGCTATACTAATATGTTTACCTTATAATTATTTTTATTGATATGCAGTTACAATATGTAATAATAATAATAATAATAATAATAATAATTAATATGCGATATCGAGTGTGCAATTTTTATTAGCCACCTAGCTATATGGTAACTAAACAACACAACCGATAACCATACAATATAATAATATAACACTGTACAGCAGTATATTGTAGTGTATTGTAATAGCACTTGTGTCACGGTGAAAATTGTCCAGCGCCGCCGTTAAGATATATAATATTATATAGCTTATTGCAGACAATAATATAAACGAGAGCGTCGTAAAAGCTCACCGAAAGCTTTAAAATGCAATAAATAATATACAAAACGTCTATTTTTATTTTTAAGACGAGAAAAATAAATAATAATAACATAATAATATAATATATTTATTGCTGCGGTATTGATGATAGTTCACAGAAAAGCCGCTTTGTACTACAACCGCGGGAATAAGGTTTTATTTTTATCTCTCCACCTCCCTTTCTCCACTATAACCTGTCATCTCATCCTGTCAGTCGTAATTGTCATCGTCTTCGTACCACATTTTTGACACTTACGACGACATATTATGATGCCAAACAGTACAGTTGTTCAGTGCTTATGACGTTATGATGGGCTGCTGTGCAAGGCTTATTGATTTTCGAAGTATAAAAATTGCACCAAAAGTATATCTCGTGAGTATATTATGTATAGGTTGGTACCTAGTTTAAACAAAAACATATAGTATTATTTTATATAGGTTTGTAATACGACGTGTTTACCCGCTCGATGTTTGCACAACAATTCCGGTCCGCATCGTCCGAGGTAGTTGTCCGTCGACGTTGAGATCTGACCACCGCCACTCAAACCGAACCGTTCTCTCGTTCAGCTCCTCGGGGGCCCTGACGGTCCCTAAATCAATTATTGCAATAGCAGACGTTCGAGCGTGCACTGCTTTCCGCCTCGAATCCCCTTCACACCCTCCCCCCCTGTGTTTACTCCACAGAATTAATAACGGTGTGCGGTGGTATACTTGATAGTGAGTGGTGTACGGTATATTGGTATAGTCGCACCATTTATGTGGTATAAGTACCAGTTTATACTTATGTCATAACGTGCAAAAAAGTCATGATATGTGGACGACAGGCACGTTTCTCAGCGATAGTGGTCAAGATGTGTTTCTCTAAGTGTTCATAATTGTATTTATTCTGTCTGCCAAGTAGCCCATTTACGCGATCACTATCATATTATGATGCAGATAAAAATATATTATCGAACATCAAAACGGATTTAGTATTTTAAATATTATTAAAGTACAATCGATATAACCGATATACTTAGTCAATAATATCAATTATAATATATTGGCCGTTTATTAAACGTCGATTTTGGTTTGTTTTTTTCTGATTGAGATGCTGATTGTTAGCTGGATCTGAGATTCAATTTTTCAAAATACTCATACTACCCGAGGTATTTATGGCACGTTTCGTTCACTGCGGTATACACGCTATTTTTATGCCATTAATATATTATATATATATATAGATAGATATAAAAGAAATGTCATGAGATTAGATTTTAGACGGGAATTTCGGACCGGATTTAGATTTTTGTACCCCACTCTCATTTCAGCAACACACGCACGGACGGTATATTAAATTTCCGTTTTAAAATTTGGTAAATTATTGTTGGTAAAATGTCCGTTTAGTTGTAAGTGCATAATGTAGACTTATGAATGACCCAAATGAAACCGCGTGGTCGTCTGTATATAATGGATTGTGTATATACATAATAGTGCGGCCGTCAATCCACTTAATTTTTCAGCGTGACATTTTTAATGAAAAAAACACGTCAATAGGGTATTATTATAAATTATAATGTAATAATAATAAGTCTAAACATAGAAAGTCATATTTTATTGCTGTTGGTCGGGAAATAATTTTTTTTTATAACTACAAGGTTTTATAATATATAAATAACTTATAATTATGTACCTATTACATAATTTATATTCTTGTATGTTATTGTACGAATTTCGAAACGTCAAAAATATAAATTATTCATATATATCTAATTTATAATTTATAAAAACGCACCTATTGATCATTACTTTTATTCACCATATAGGTACATCTACTCGTATTATTTCAATATAGTATAACCACTGAAGGTTATAACTAATATAAATTGCAATTGTCGGTAAATTAGGATATATTTTGATTTTGACCTGGTTTCCAAGTGGTGGTGAGGTGGAAAAGGGGGCTAAGCAACCCATAGCTCAACCTATTCTTACCCACGTATACGTGATGTTTTCGCGGGTGCGAAGTCGTAGTGTACGTTTCGAAAAATATATAATGTGTGTATATATAATATAAAAGCTGCGTCGGTGTGGCCCGGGAACTTGGTCACACGGACTCGGTCTCCGTTAGCGGGTAATTGATACAAATGGTTTCAGGAACGCGTGACAAATCCCTGGCCACCGCTTCTGCTACCTCCACCGATTGTTCTCATCCCACCACCCGTGTAGGGTGTTCGCGGGTCCTGATGACGACTGTGACTATACGACGATATACGTAGTAACGTGTAAAGCTCGAAAAACGCCTCACGCACGATGGCTTTAAATTCAAACTAAATTCGTATTTTTGTGTTCATGAGTGTGCGCCTGACACTCCTCCCGTCAAGTCTACCGAATACGCATATGACCGGTGGGTGAGTCGGCAGAATACTATTACTGTTGTAGCGGTCTGCGTGCGCGTCTATCTCTCGCCAAGCTGATTGATGATGCGAACTGCAGACACACAGAATCCCGTGTGTCCTTTTCGTTCACTAACTCTCTCTCTCACTCTTTCTAGCTCTACCAATGTCAGTCTTTCTCTATCCAGCTATCTCTCTTTCTCTCCCCCCACTCCCTTGCAAAATCCATCGGTTTACCTCGTATTTTTCATCGCGTTCCGAGGAATTGATTCCCATATAATTCACCCCCGAGTTTTATATACATTATATACTCGCCGCAAACCACCCACCAACCATTTTATATAAAACGCGCACACACACACACACATATATAGTCCCATTCAAATCCCATGTATAGTAGCCGCTTCACACGATAAGAACAAGACGAATGATAAATTTGGATCGTAGTTGCATTCGATCGCAATCAGCATGCCAAATCATATGAATATTTTAAGTACCTGTCCGCTATAATTGGTTTGGCTTAGTATGAAAGTTTCACCAGTTTTTTCTTGAATGTATGCCTTCATGCAAATTTAATATTTATTGTACAGTATTTTAACATAAATATATATATAACACTATTGAAACCAGTATAGGCCTTTGGGAAGAAAAAGACAAATATCTTGAAAATCCAAACCTTTGAAAATATTACACTTAGAAAACTAACAAATGCTTCACCCTACTTGTCAAACTATACACTATACTACAACTTAAAATTTAAAACAATAAATGATGAATCAAAAATATTTTTTAAAAGAGTACATTACCGTTTACATAATCATGTGAATCAACTAATAAAATCTTGACCACTCTCACATTACTTGGAAATTCTTCGAGACGTTTGAAGAGTAAGTGGTGTCATGATCTCTTAAATTAAATTTATCACCAAGTTGACAGAAAAGTTTTATCAATTGTCTCCTTTCAGCAAAACCTTATGACCTGTTAACTTTTATCATATATTTCTTATTGTATTTAGTATAATTGATACATATTGTTTGTTACTTGTAAAAAAAAGCATTTTGACGTCGAATACAATCGTTTAAGGATGATGTGATAACAGATTAAGTCCAAGGCGAGAAACACAGACCTGCAAAGACCATATTGTTATATAATTTTCCCTTCTTAACTGACGCGTAGATATAAAATCTAGTTTACCGTCTCTCGAAATCCCATCTCGAGGATTATTAACCATGTTGCAACATCCGCATCGTTAAATACTCGTGTCGTAAATATGCTTCCCTAATAACTGTTGGGATCACGCTTAAATAACATTTCCATTTCTGTTCCATTCGCGTGTATAGAAAAGAGCAAAAATGAAGTATGAAAGTCGTAAGGTCTTCTTTATTTTTCTATTCAAAACTCTATACTTTCTATCATCTGTAGATAAGTTATTAACAATTTGGACTAATCAATTTATTTCAAATGTCCAATGATTTTTGCATCAGTTTTAGTTGCTAACCCGAGATTACGAATTTACTACGACTAATACATTTTTCTATTATTAGGTACTTTATTAATATTTTCTATACCTATTTTCATGCAGTATATGTGATTTATCAATACTATACATTTTCACGGTATTATGTCAAGTGTCCGAAAGTCATGTGTTATAAATTTAAATCTCATATGAATCATGTGTTATAAAACAAATTTCTCATAAAAATCATGTGTTATGGACTATGGTATAATATTAGATTAGATAATTATTTTGGCTTATTACAGTACCTACATAGCTATTAGTTATTACCTGACTATAAAGACCAATAATGTTCCTTATCGTTTAATTATTTTAGCTAATTGTTATCTTTATTTGTTATCGGGCGGCGTGGGGATGCACAATTATATCGTGCAAGAGGCAGTTAAGAATAAAGTTTTTCAATAGTAACTCAGTCTACAGAAACCCTGGGTATAATATAAAAGAATGTCTTAAAGCAATTGCTTCAAATTTTAAATTTTAAAAGTTTTTACAATTATTCCGTTTTTAAATATTTAAATATTAACATTTTAATTCACACATAATATATAGTTAGTTCAATTTTTTATCTACTGTAATTTTTATAATACTTAACTTTTATAACATATAATTTTTATGAGAAACACATTTCATAACATATGATTTTTATGACACTTAATATTATAATATCCGACCTTATAACAAGTTTTATATATATCGTAAATGACTTTCTAACACTAGACCTAGATTTGATTTTCACAAATGTTATTTTACAAAAACTTCAAAATATTATTTTATCAAAAAAAAAAATATTTTAAAAACGAGTTTTTACAATGAAAATAATCATTTATTTATTTTTATTTTTAGTTTCACATAATTCAGTCATGAAATTATGTTAATATTGAAATCTATTTTTATCACTTAAAGTATTTATTTGATAATATGATCAATATTAACTATAGTACCTTGATACAAATTACATTTATTTAACGAAAAATATGAACATGTGATAATTAAATCCTGTAGCTTCTTTTCTAAAATTATATTTAAATTATAATTTTAGTACTTAACTCATTTGTATAGATTTTTATTCGGTAAGCTTCTTTGAAATAAATATGACAGTAATATGTATTATAAAATACTATTATTTCATGATATACTATTGATCATCGTTAACTTAAGAAACTTTTTTTTTTTTTTAAGTCTATAACATTACTGCCATTTTATTATATTTATATATTTTTTTTATAGATCATCAAAAATACTCGTAAAACATTGTCACTAAATCTTATCAAGTTTATTAGTTTTTCAGAAGTAGGTATAATATAAAAGTCTTAAAATTCTATTATTTTTTTGACAATTTTTTATTTAGTCCCAACAATTATTAACGTTTATTTGAATTCTGGATTATTAAAAACATTGTTCCTATACACATACACACATTATATTATAATATATTAGATTAAATTAATTATACCCGTGCGTATTTAGCAAATAATTTCTAAAAAACAATGCTCTAACTATATAATACGTGATACGCATAACAAGAAAATTAATTTACACATACTAAAATTCCACGAGATTCGATAAATTTCCATTCGTTGGTGTAAAATTATACGTCATTAAAAATTTACCAGGTCAAATTTCATACATATTTGAGTAAGCTGCGATGTTATAATAATAATAATAATAATAATAATAACAAACCATTTTATTATTGTTATATATCTTATGAAATGTAGTATTGCACTCGTGATTTTATTAGTCTTGATATATAATCTATATTAATGTCACGACTATAACGCCGGTGGCATTAAGCTATGTTATTGTTAGCGAGCTGGGCACCTAATTGAAAAATCCGTTTTGAAAACAGCCAAATCGTCAATAAACACGTGAACGGTATAGGTTAGGTTTAAAAAAGATGTTTATGGTAGGTAGTAGGTACACGGTTTAGGTATTAAATCAAATCTCACTGTGAAATCATTATTAGTTCCTGCTGATTTTGTTCTTTGTATAGTAGCAGCCGGACGTTAGAAATTTCTCACGGTTCAAGATGCGTCGTCTCGTTTGCTGTATAAGTAAATCAATATTGTATTATTATATTGTATAACGAACACTAACGAGGGACAATAATGGGCATTTGTGGGCTTCGCAACCTTCTAAACTATCCGGAACTCCGTGCCGAGACGCAAACCGAATTCGTGACGATGACGACGACGATGAGGCAACTTCCAAATGAGATATCTCGTCAATCACTTCGGTTAGAAATTTAAACAACGTCCATGTGTGCATATAATAGTATTTATCAACACAATATACATGTATATATATATGAAGTAAGCTTGACGACAAAGGTTTGAGACTCGTTCTATATATAGAAATAAATCGTTTATAGAACTACAGCGTCCGTTACGACAAAATTTAAATCTATTGTGTTAGCTGCGAACACGGATATATATTTTGTCGTCCACCGCGTCGACTTCTGTTCCCCTATCTCCATCAAAGGAGTTTAATATCATTATGCACTGCGTGAAATGTATACGCCGACGAATAATTTAATTTTACGTAAAACCTCATGTCAGCTTTGGATTATCCACGTTAAATGTTTCTATGTTAATCAGTAAATTATAATGTCAATTAATATTGCACTGACTTATAATTATTAGTATTGTTATGATTATTATTGTAAATTGTTTATGACACATCGATATCAAGTTTCTCGCGTGGTAAACGTAATTATTATAAATGCTTGAACGTAATTGTATAATTTTCATCCGATTGTACCGCATTTAATTAAATTATCCTTAATAACAGCGTATATAATGACTACTAAACGATAGTAGGTACCTATAATATTAGTTATAGGTATTTTGCATGTAAATGTATACTGTATACTGAGAGAATATGTACCGATATCACAATCATAATCAATATTATTATAATATTATTTCATTTTAACTCGAAATCTGGTGCATACATTATTGTAATGCAAGTGTTGTGCATTCCAATTCATCATCATAACAATATTGTTTTATGATTTATATCGTTATCTATTGTTTTTTTTTTATGATACACATAAATACCCCATCCATCATATTGCGTTACCATAATACACAGTGATCCATTAACGAGTAGCAAGTGATTGCCTTTGGAAACATTTAACTTTAATTGTTTTAACCATTTTTTCGGTAACTATAGATAAGTGGTAATATTTCCTCACATCAAGATTTATAATATTTAATAGATTTAGTGTTGTTTAGTTTAGTGTTGTAGTAAGTTTTATCAAAAAAAAAAAAAAAAAACCTGGACTGAATTCATTAAAATAGTGTAGATAGTATAGGTGTCTGGTGGTAAATTTTTATGTATTGAATTTTGAATTACAAATATTTGTTGTCTTACATTTAGCTAATAATATTAAAGAACATATTTTCGTTGATAATTCCAGTGCACATAAATCCAACATTGAAAAAGGCAGCTTTATTTTTATTTGATAACTATCACATTTTAATAACAAAGACATCTCTGAGTTTTTTTTTATCTTTTTATTTTAAATATTAAATCAATATTTTTATTTAGTTTGCATCTCGTGCGTTTCATAAAAATAACGAAGAGACAATATATAAATCAGTAATCAAAGTTAACTCGATATAATATTAGGACATTAAACACAGTGCACAGAAATTAGAATATGCAACTTTTTTTTCTCGCTGGATAAAAAATGTATTAATGAATATATAAAATTGAAAAAATAAATAAATTATAAAAATAATGATAATGTAAATATGAAAATATTAATTTGTAAAATAAATTGAATAGTTTCTAAATGTGATTGGAACGTATATATTATGAAAAAATAAATCGTAGGTATAATAATATTATGTTTGTTTAATAGGCATCACTTTAGTGAAGGACAGCTTTACTAATTGCTTTGTTTAGATTGTTATGCAAGTTTTGGTTTTTTGTGTGAATATAACAATGCAAAAAGTAGAGGATCCTGATCAAATTTAATGCAATATATGTTTTTATTATTTTAATAATCACCGGAACATGCCCGAGGAATAACATTACCCTGCTTATACGCTATACAATCGATAAACTTGCCGAAAGCGTAGTTATTCACGTTTCTCGGCTAACAAGGGGAAAATATTCAATAAGTAACAACCTAAAAACCTTGAAATATTGCTATAAATGTAAATTGAAAACGACCTCCTAACATATTATTTGCAATTTGGCCTCATTCAGCCAGTGTTCTGTTGATAATTTAAAAATATTCAATTAACTAATTGTCAGATAAGCACACATGGTTCAGAACATGTGCGATAAATCACGTAATACTGCTATGCAGCGTTCCACTATTTATACGTACAAAACAGAACTCAATTTATAATTTAATTTTCGTTGAAATATATTTGCATTAGTAAGTGATTGCTTTTTATCAAAAAAAGTTTGTACCTGAATAATTTTGGATAACATTTTGCCCTCCCAAATTCTTAGCTATTCCATTTTTTTGAATGTGAAATAAATTCGTTTATTGCATTAGATGTAATAAATCATTTATATAAAATAATATGACATCATAGTTATATGTAATTTGCAATTGAAAATATTGCTGTAGAGGAATATTACTTCACCACTATTTGATTCTCCATTCATGCTTTTCGGCTAATTATCATCTTGTTATTTAATTATAACGAGTTTTTATCAAAAGGATATCTACATTTAGCTATTTTCCACCGAATTATATAATTTTGCGTGGCAGCAAAACAACATATAAACCACTAATACGTTTTATATTATTTAATGATTATTATCGTATTATAATAAATTATTTAAAATAGTGAAGTATTGAAATAATAATTAATAATCTAAGCAGATCAAATGATGAAGACTATTAGCTTATATTATATGATGTAATTTATCTGATTTATCTGATTTATTATGTAATTATTATTTATATCATGCATTTTTAATCTAATAATTAATATAGTACTGAAAAATCTAACGGAAACTAAATATACAATCAGTAAACTTGTCCAAAATTACATTCTGTTGTATGATAAAGCCATTAAATAAATTATTAATTAAATATAAATAATCCATAATTTATGTTGCAATTAATTAATTATTTCTGTTTGTTGATTGGACTAACGAATAAAAAATAACTGATTACATTTCATTTTTTTGTTTTACTTAAGAACTTAAAGTATATATAAACTAAGCTCATAATATTAATAAATTAGGGAGACAATTATTTACTATTGAAATTCCATCAAACAATAATATTGAGGAGTACTCCTAGACTATGTATAGATCCTTAACATTGTAATTGCAATTTCACTAGTGATCATAAATAATACATTGCATAATAGAACCAATATTAATTTTTTTAAAGTTATGACTCATTGTATTTTGGTCTTGAATAATGTACTTGTACATTTTGAAATTTTGATAATTTAATCATCAATTTTAGTAACAATTGTCCAATAACTTATTCAATTTATTTATAAAATGTATTAATAAATAATAATTATTAATGTAATTTACTACATTAATCTTTCCATACCTTTCGTTCTTGCTTTTGTTAGGATAATATTAAGAAGAAAATAATGTAAAATTTAAAACAGTTGATACAAAATTTATTGATAAAACATATTACAAGTTAATTCAGTAGTGGATCTGAAGATCATCTGAGGAGGGGCCGAATTGGTATAATTCAAGTAAAAAAAAAAGTCCTAGGGAGAGGTAATCGCCATGTCACCCCCTCCCCTCTTAAAAACCGCCACCGAGTTAATGGTACAAGAGATAACTGTAGACTTAGGTACTTAAATATTATTTTAATATATAACTATGTACTTCATTTTCTTTTATTACGCTTAAAGTAATCAAACATTAATTAATTAAATTACTGGGAAAACACAAATAAAATAATTACTTAATTATAAATAAAATAGCATTGTTAATATCTACCTGATAAAATATATATAATATAGAAACATTAAGATGAATTACTTATAAAAAAAAAAAAGTTATTTTACATTTAATGTTTTCAACCTTTGTTATTGAGCTAAGATAATTTAAACTCTTGGAAATTAAGCTCAGCAAAAAACGATTTCACTGTTATTATAATTATTCTTTTTAATTTTTTTTTTTTATAAAACACCACAATGAAAAATGAGTAGTATTTTCTTATAACGTGATTATTTTGACAACTATTCAATATTATTATATACCTACATATAATATTTAATATTTGATTATAAGAGAAAAGAATAATTTGATAATGTCACCTTAATCGCTACGTTCAGAACAATAATTTCGTCATTTATTTCATCGAATATATATCTATTATAATAGTATTATTTACTCGATTGTAAAAAACATGTATTATATTATTATATTACGTCGTGTCTGTTAACAAGACACAAGGTAGGTCATAAAATATTTCCAGCGCAGGTTTCCACGGCCCGAGCTGGCAATTCCTCCTATCGTCATTTCTCAGCGCAGATCTTTAGACCTCCTACACTCACTTTTTCAATGTCAAACTTAATATTATTTTGTCGACATAACAAATCCATCCTTTTTTTTTTTATTTTAGAACCTTCAGCAATAGCTATACAGTTCAACAATTAATTAATAATATAGGATGCAAAGGTTACAATATAAGATAAGATACAATAGTTGATACATGATAACAAAAGACAATTAAATTAAAATATTAGATAGTGAATTAAATATGAAATAGTGAGACATTTATATAAGAATATTATTACAAAATGAAAATAGATCGATAGCTGTTTAGTAATTATCTACGTTAAATCATATATATATACCATAAATACGGTGTTATGTTGATTTAGCAAGGAAAGAATTAAAAGTAGTTGTGAGAAGCGAGATTAGAGGGCTGATAATGGAATTAAGATTGGAAATGAAATTAGATAGGATATTGGAAATATTGGTGAAAGGAAGTTTTTCTTCGTTTTTCGTTGATTTAGCATATGATTTGTTTTTGGGCGGAGGTTGAGTGATCGGAACCTTGACTGTCGGGGCACCCGGACATACTTTTATTTTTGAATCGTCGTTGTTGATTGTTTTGGAAATGGATAGTTTCAGTTTTTTGGCGACAAATCCATCCTATTTTCTAGTTTACTTCTCATCCTAGGCCACCATAAAGAAACGAGTGAATATTACCACTGGAATAGTTCATAACTATCATGATATACCTATTACCTATATTCTACGTTTATTGGCCATTTAATTTATTTACATATTTTCACTGAATACGTACAGAACAGAGACAATTTTATCTATGCTCTCGAAATCACCCGTACTTCATAACTATATCAGAATCCTAACTCTTTTTGATCCTTAATTAGAAGTCACCAGTCTACCTAAGAACGTAATACTCATATTATAAATCTCCTCCGTAACATATTGTCTGTATTCTATAATTATTAGCTTTGTATAATTACAACTCTGTCATGTTGACTATACGTAATTATAATCTTGCTAATATCGCCCAATTACCACTGTAGTTGAGAGTTTATTTTAATAAAATAAATAATTAATATACATTTCCAGTGTAGGCATTGAAATAATAAAGTAAGTCGAGGTTAAAACAATTTCGAAATTTGCATGATTCCGGTTAAGACGGGAGTAGGGAAAACACAATCATCAAAAATCAGGATATGATGCTTTATAGTTCCAAGCTTGTGTATGTCGTATAAAGTTATTACTAAAAAACAATTTACAATGTTTCTATGTTACATGGTATAAAGTATGTATAAGATAAAAATAAAAACCAACGAGAAGATAACAAACTTTCAAACCTCTTGAAAACACCAAAATAAATAATAATAAAGCGAAATACAATGTTTATGTGGCAACAGAGGGGATTGATTATGGTTTCGGGGAGGATCGAGTCAATCCTGTGGGGATTTGAGGCAGGCCCCTGCCTGACCTGAGTCACACCGAAGCGCTCCGCGCACCGAACGGCCCCTCCACCCCAGGACCGCGTCGATGGGATAAAATTGGTTTCGTTTACCCAACAGACGGAAATATAATAATCATATACCATTATTTGTGTCCACAGGGTGTTCGTACCAAAGTCACGGGGGCAGCGACAAGAACGGTGCTGGTGGCGGCGGGCGTGACGTCAATGCCGTGAAACCGGACGCAAACCAATACTCTGGGCCGCAATTCGACCCGGAAACACCCAGGAACGTGACGGCGCTGGAGGGAAAATCTGCGTATTTGACATGCAAAGTCAAGAATTTGGATAACAAAACGGTAAGCACTTCAATTTATTTTTCTTGTCTGACTGTGTTTCGCCGTCAAGAATAAACTCCACAAGATATTAAAATTTATATAATAGCTAATAATTACAAATATATAGATGCGTACGATAAATAATAATAAAATAGTAATACATTTAATTTTTGGTCGTTGGTCGTGTGTAATGCGTAGTGTCCATCATATTATGATCAAGCATACGCGATAATCTATCACTCTTATAAGTGTTTGAATAACTAAACTTATATTTTATAAGGAATTATGCAATACTATTAAAGTACATTAAAAAAAAACTGTCAAGTACTCTCGAGTACAAGTGTACAAGTGTGTAATTCTATTAAAGCTAAAGTCACGTACAATATAATAAATATAAATGCATAATATTACAGACTTATTGATCGACAGAGGATCGTTCTCCAAATACAATATACTAATCACTCCCAAGGGGTATGCGCAAAGTACAAATATGTCGATTTTTCGTTGTTACAGCCGTCACCAAAAATTAGAATTTGAATTAATATCGTAACGTGCGCGGCGGCCGTATACGTCGAATAATTACGAAAATTAAAGTCATCGCTCGTGGGGGTAATCCAATTACTAAGGTTTAATTTTCAGGAAAAGCTAAAAAATATATATATATATACAGCCATAGTTTTCACAAAACCTTTCGCCTTCGAAATTGGTATATTATCGATGCGTACATTAAATATCCTAATTGGCATATTGCCGCGATGTTCTAATTAGCAAAGGATAAAAATAACTGTATCTATTCTAGAATAACTAAGTCCAGTTAATGATAATCGGATAATATCAATTAGGTCCTATGGTGCACTCGAGAATTATTGTTATTGTTGAGCATTAACCACCCTCAAATTTGATGATATTATAACTAATATATAATACATACCACTATAATATAGTATATAATAACAATGAGTACTACTTTTATACCTCATATTATGGAATCCTCAATAATATTATCTATCTTAATAATAATGTGTGATATTTAAGAAAAAAAATTTGGTACCTATTTAAATCGTCGCGCAGTCTGAATACATTATTGAAAAAATTATAATATAATATTGGATTACAATTACAGTTAAATATAACGGATGTAAAATTAGACTAAAGTGTGTTTTCCCATATTGCTATTTATTCTTGTTTATGCACTTATCGTATGCAAAATAATAAATTGTATACTATCTGTTGTAACGAGCAAATAGAAAATAATATTTTGTCCGAGTAAAGAAATCAAAGTTCGAGTTTTTTTGTTACGTTTCGATTTGAACAGACTGGAGAAACCAATGAAACAAAATCTAATTTCAAATAAATATAACATATTAATTTTCATTCATAAATACATTTTGTCTAATTAACAATGTTTCTTTCTAATTCATGACTACTAAATTACAAATATTATAATATTACACACGACCTATAGTGATGTATAAAGTATCAAATGATATTTTAGAGAAACTCAGGATTTTATTAAGTCATAATACAATAATTTAAATGACATCATTCAACAAGTATATAAGTTAAACTCAGTTGAAAATTTAAATTATATTAATATAATTAATATTTTCAGAGGAAATTTACGATGAATATTTTATTGAATTTTATTGTTGTGATGTATTCCTAAAATAATAAATTAAACAAAATACGTGCAATATATATATATATATATTTATATATTAGTAAGGCTTCAGCATCATCACAGGTCATTAGTCTACGTATATTATTGTTCTAAGTATATAATTTTGCTTAGTTATAGAAAAGTAACTAAAAAATAAGAATCAGTCATATAGTTAAATAAAAACAAATTGTTTCTTAAAATTTAAGATTCATTTTTTTATTTTTTAGTTTTTATACCATACATTATTTATATTCTGATGTTATTCTTTGATTGAAAATTATATGAAGCATAAAAATGTATGCTGAAAATAATGAATACTTTTTACAACGTTTAAAATATACTGTCGACTATATTTTTGTGTACAATATTTATATATTACATATAATCGATAGTAGTGTATTCAAATGGATTTTATTTATTTTTATGAAGTTATCACAAATTAATTTTGCGGAAATTAATCAGCATTTAAGACGTATGAAAATAATTATTTCTATCATCCGATGACCTTGAAAATTAATCCACCAGGTAATCAAGAGCTTTTATTTAATAAACTTTAGGAAATTAAAAACTGAATGGCCGTCTAGAGATAATTAAAACTAATGACCTGAGAGATGAACACTTATAAATATTTGTTTTCTATATAATTATATAGAAAAATGTTTATATAAATAATGAATAGGTATAGTATCTTTGATTTTACTAAACATTTTTACTTAACTGATGGGTCAGTAAATATATAATTATGAAAAGAACTCGTCTCGTCAAAATTAAATTAATCGAATACGACAAGGAACAAATCACAATTAATTGAACGCTATTCGAGACTATTTCTCCGTATACGCTTTGTACGTTATATAAAACTGAGAAATTCACCAAGAGCGTTGCTAATCCTTTTGTGTTTTTTAATTATTTATTTATTTCAAGTTAAATTTGCCATAATATACGCCAAATCAAAATAACCGAGCATCCACAAAATATGTAAAGTATTATATATTTGCAGTATGCACTCGCTCAGACGAATTATGTCATTACTCTTCAAATTTATCTAATTATTATTATGATGTTCGATGTACATTTTTCAAAAAACTAATCTTTAATTCTTGACGAAATCAATTTTTATGGTACAAAATAATGCATAAAATAAGTATTGTTAATAGTTAATACAATTTATTACTAAAACAGTAATTATTAATATGGGTTTTTAGAAAAATTAGAACTTTGAAACTTTAAAATTACTTAGGTATATTATTATATTAATAAAAATTATTTTATAAATTTTTTATTTTTAAACTAATTTGATTCCATGTATAAAAACAATAAATATTAAACTAGCTATAATATAATTATTAGTTGCTCACGATTAATCTAATTTATTGAAATGATAAATCAATTGATAGTTAATCTTAACTTAAAACAATTTCATTGAATTTTTCAAAACAAAATGCGTACGAATGCTTATATTATGCATACAAATAAGGGGAAGAGATTGGTAAAAAAATTGGTGACGTACGTTAATATTTGATTACTTTTAAAATACGGTATTTTTTTTTTTTTTTTTGCATTTAAATTAAAATAAATAATTCTTTCTGGATCATTCATTTTTATTTATATCCAAAAAATGTATATATTTTATTATATTTACTTGTTCATTTTGTATATGATAATAATTGTTTGTCCTTTCTAAGATGTTCCTTACATTCGTATATCCAGGTTTTAAATAATATAAAGTTTATTCATATAATATGATGTCGTGAATAAAGTTTTAAAAAAAAAACAAATTTTTTTAATTTAATTCTATTGTTAATTTTAACGTCAAAATATTTTTATAAAGATAAAAGTTCAGAAATTTATAGTTTGAACAAATTTTTTATCCATGTATAATATGTTTTGCGGGCAAAGTATATAATGTGAACTATATAACTAAATAAATGTTATTTAGATAACAGATAATATGATATAATGAATAATAACGTATAATATTAAAATATTAGTTTTTAAATTTTACTATCACTTTTTGTCGCATATGACGCTATACAGTAAATCCACTAAGCCATGTATTATCTTCAACGGATCATTGTGTTTCAGCCAATGAAAGAAATTATTTCTAAACTATTGGATTTATCATAAAAATAATAAATTCTAACATTAATATCTTTTATTAAATACATTTTAGTTAGAAGTCTTTCTATTTCATTAGAATTTTTTTATTATTTTTCCATTAATACTTGATACCTAACTAATGAGAAAAAACGCTCTGAGTGTACGTATTGGCTGGTATTGCTAACTCCTGGATGGGATCCGGGTTTTTAGCAACAAATATTTGCTCCACATAGTAAACGTGTTCCAATCAACCGTCTTCCTGCATAGTATCAGGCTGATGGCCTTAATGGTTGAAGCCTAAATTCCAATTAAATAAAAATATATATTATGAAATACCTATATTAAGTAATTATTAGCTGACAGGCTGACTTGGATTACAATAGTTTTTCATACGTGCTATGATAATATTTAATTATTGAATACAAATTTCATAGATTTTGCGTTACCGTGACATACTCACCAATGGTTATAGGTACACTTTACACATATAAGATATAACTGTACTACAGCTGAGCGGTTAACAATACTTTTCCGGATTTTTTTTTTAATGACGTGTTGTTTTAACTAAGTAAGAAACCATAAAAGTACTATGTTTATTGACTAATTTTCTGGTATATAATTATTTCATATTCGTACATAATTAACTCGAACTGCATGCGTACATTTTTAAAGGAACAAAGATAATCTTGGTAGTGAATCGGACCACGAGTGGCTGCAGAGAGGAAGAGAGCGAAAGAAATTACTAATATCGTTTCTGAAACGGCACGTTTTGCTTACGGAAGAATAAGGGGAGTGGTGAGAGGTTGACAATGCGTAAAGGGAGAAATGCCATTTCGCTCAGACTCTTCTCGACCTAGAAAATACGCAAAAACGATTGTAAAAGAACCATTAGTATCCTATCCGTCAACACGATAATTCGTAATGAGTTTTTCTACTCCTCTAAAAATACATTAGTGTATGGAACGAAATAGACAAATGGGGCGGCGCAGAGCTCTGCACAACAAATCCTACGCAGCTTACACGTGTATTTGGTAATGCCTGGTGACAAGACATTATATTCAAACTTAAAAGTATTAAATTAATAATAATTTTATATATATTCCGAACGCGTGTGAAGAATATAGAACAAGCTCTACAGCGCTTATATTATAATGCTAATTGGTTTATAATTACGAGATGTCAAAATGTATTACCGTAATTTAATATGGTGTAATTTCAGTTCTAAATCTATTATGCTATTATGCTATTATAACAACAATGACGTTGGTTGTTTGAGCTCAAAAACCACAGTCCAATATTTATATATATATATATATATATTTAGATACGACGAAATAAACACGAGATAAGTACGTTAAAAATTATAATAATTTATAACGCGTTGTAAGTATAATATTTTGCGACCGTACTACGAGTATAATTAAGCACTGATGCTGAGATAATGATTAAACAGTTACTGTGACTAATGTTATTATAGTCAGCTGTGGTTGGAAAACCCTTAGTTAAAACATCTTCTACCTAGCTATTATTTTGTAGAATTGTTTTGCTATGAGTTCCAAGGTATGGTATTAATATAATATAATATTTTAGAATAGAATAAAAAATTCGCATTTCATCTAGGTATGTATTCAAAAGTTGCTGTATATATTATTTTAAAGAAGTATAATATATATATATTTTATTCTATAGAAACTCTATGTTATTTGCATAGTTTTTCCGCCATACAGTATAATACAATAGAAAAAAACTAATGATGAAACAAATTGTATCTACTTCTAAAAGTTATCAGTATCAGAACTCTCTACTTCATCGTGATGATGTTTTAGATTTTAATATAGCACATACGCTAGAAAAAAACATTTTATTTTTTTTATTTTGTAAATTTACCATGATAATATATTTCATAATAATATACTTATATAAATTTTAATGACACCCAATCGCCTTCACATGAACAATTTACTAAAAAAAAAAAACAATACCAGTGACTGTACTTATCTTTTAGTTGAGCTCATATTACGTTTTGTTTGTTTGACATAAAACATTTATTTTTTCGTAAAAACTACAAATAATAGTTATGTGTTATTGAATAAAATAAAAAACACAGTACCTATACCTACTACACATAACTGATGTATACCTACCCATAATAGGTTATGGGTAGTAGGTAGCTGGTAGACAAAAATAAATTGTGTAACATATTATACATAAAGTAAAAAGGTAAAAAGCTATAAAAACCATAATAAAATATTATGCATATAGAATGTTTTAGATTATCATATGAATTCCATATAATACTGTAGAGTATAGAATATAATATAATAATAAACAATATTATTAATTACACAGGGGTCGATCCGTCGATTATGTCAAGTTTTGTTGTCGTGATATTATAATAGAACTGTAACTATTTATTATACTCATAAACAAAAACAAAAAATACCACATCTATTTTATTGTAATGAATACAAGTGAAACGGCGTGTTTTTTCTAATATACCGGCCGTTTGCGTGAATAATAATAATAAGCAAGGTTTTGTGGTATTACAGTGTGTTTATGATGTGTAAGTAGACAAATGAAATATTAACAATAGATGGGGACAGTGAGTTTTATGATTGTGTCGGCCAGGCCAAGGCAAGCGGGCCGTTGCGCGGCGCAGTGATCGCTCGTGTTTATTAGTAGGAAACGCTAGTCCAATATTGGGACGTATAAATGTGTCGTTCACTTGGGGATGTTACAATAGTAGGGAGGGAGTCTCTAAACGGTAGTGCTTAGCATTACTTCAACAAGTGGCCGGAATAGGAACGAGATTGGCGACGATGGTGGTCGTACGGTTTCTGCTGTACAATAGCAATATCGTTTCGTACAACCAGCTTAGGCTGCTGGTTCCTCATGTGGTTAAGCGACGTAACGTTCGGTGTCCTTCGTGCTCCCTGGCAATGGCGACTCGGGTTCACAGCATTCGTCGACCGGCGGACGGTATCCTTGATGTTCTGATGGAGTTACTATAAACTTCAGAAGTGACGTTTTGGTCAGTGAGTCGTTAGCCCGGTGTGGGTTCGGTGCTGTATCGACTTGTCAATGTCGATGCATGTGGCCGGACGTTACAAGCCCACGACAGCACCGATGCGGAGTTTTCGGCTGGTACGGTTGGCTACGTCGTTGGTCCGGACAATTATTGACCTCGCTCACATAAGTTGTTTCGGTAGGTATTCTGTTCTTCGGATATTTGCTGTAGCTTTGAGTGCTTGACGGTTAAAGGAATACTGAGAGTGAAAAAGATGCTCTTGTAGAAAACGTCCGGCATAACAATAAATAATACTGTATTTGGATTTTAATATACTCATTAATTATTAAAGAGCGCAATCTTATATTTCCGTTATTTTTCTTCCAAAATTTAACAGCTCAATCATAGTATTATGCAATAGCTGCTTTTAGTAAAATAAATTCCAATATAAAATAATTTAATGCAACACTTATTTTAATTCATTGACATTTTAATAAACACACTCATTCTGAATATTATAATCATCGGCTACTACCACAAACTACTACAGCTGCAAAGATTAAAGTGGTAGTTGTGACACATTTATGGGAAATGTAAATACTAAAGCATGCGATTGTTATTTATTCGAACATTAAATTATAATAATAAGATTATAGTTTTGGTCAATATTATACAGGAATACGATGTTTAATAATATTAATAATATTAATAATATTATCTCAGTATTATCAACCAAGCTTTTTCACTGATTTTTATTTTAATTATTGAGCGATATATATCTTAATATTGGTAAATCTGTACAATATTTTTGATTTTCAATGATTTTATTCTCATCATGTTTTACTGTCAATTTGAATTTCACGTTAATGCATTTTATTGTCTCAACATTTTGGTGTATACTGGCTATATAAAAATATTAGTATATGCACATATTATCACGCGGTTTTCAGAATTTATTGTTAAAACGACGAGGTTACGTGAAATTAAAATACTTTTAATAAAATAATATGTGGCACGGTGTCAATAATAATAATATGAATTCTATGAACAGAACCCGAATTCAAGAGTATTGTATGTTGTCACAAATATTGTAATCGTATACAAAATTATTATAAGAGCAGCTTGCAAGGAACATTAACGAGTAGTTTGCATTATTGTCAACACCAGAAAATTTGTGAGAGCAACGCCTCCAGCGACGTTCGTTTACGAATACGACAATCGCGTGTGGTTACCGAGTTATACCTTTAACCTTTGAATGTTTTATGTGGTAAGTACCACAACATAGGTTTTGTTAACCTGACTGGGAAAATGAACTGATGATGACGGTTACGAGGAGGTTATACCAGTGTATAATTACGTATCGTCTCCGTTTCTAAATTCGACGGGTAGCGCATGCACGGAGAAATTTCACTCCATGAAATCAAATCCATAGCATATGGGTTAATTAATTTAGTAAATTTTAAGCACCTGTTACTAAATTCGAATAGGAGGTTTTTTTTTATAAAAAATCTTTATATAATATTTTTTTTTATATATACCGTAATAGGTACATAAATAATTTAGGACACTACACGATAGGTACATTAACAGAATAACCAATAGGTAATATGAATCATATATCATTACAGTTCGGAAATTATGCCCAATCAAATATTGTCCGATCATGATTCTCCGCCTGAGTCAGCATGTAAAGATTGCATAATTTGTTGTTTTAAAGTACTTCATCAGTATCAATTACATATGAGTGCATACAAAAATTTATATTTAGAATATAACCTAACCTATCTTAAAACGATGTAAACGTGAACAGAGCAGGTCTATTAGTTAAAGGTCTATGGTGCCAATAAGCAATAACTATATAGCATATTTCAAACAATAGTAATCTTTACCTTAACTCACGAACGAGTAACTCTGATCAAATTTCCGTTGGTAAATGTTTAAGAAAGCTGTGGTCAATGACCGCCCCCACCCGCATTTTTTGAGCCACCGTCTGAGCCTCAATGATTAATGATCATCAATCATTAATGATCACATCACTCGTCTCTGAACACTCAAACTGTTGTTTATGGCAATGGCGTTCCGGCTAAACAAATCCTGTAGATGTATATTTCTGGCCCTTATCACTTTCAGTCCAACGAAACACGGCATTCGTTTCCCGCAAATTTCGATCCGTTAACAATGAATTAATGTAAGACATCAACCAGTAATATATTTAATAAAGTATATTGTTTACCTAACGAATATTTGTTTATAATAATTAATTACGATAATACCTTATTCGTATACCTCCATAACCACCTAACAACCGTTATAAAGAATTTATTTTTATAGTGTAACGTCTGAAAAAGCTGGTTAACACAGATACCTGCAACCTGATAAAGTGATGCATATTTGGGGAAAATTCTTGTGGTACGTTGTTGGTAATGCTCGCGGAACGAGGACTCTTTAAATCCAGAGTATTAAGACGTATAATTTAATACGATTTAAATAAAACGTAATACGTAGGACGTAAATTTTTTTAAATGATGTTCTCCACCCATAATGACGATGTATTATGTCAGTTTAGTATCAGTGATCAATAAAGAAGGCATAAACACACGTATATGTATTATAATATATCACAATAAATATACACAAACATAAAAATCTATACAGTGAGCATGGAGTAGTTATATGGGCGTTTTTCATGGCAACGCGGCACCGATAGGCACACACGTTATTGGTACGATAGACTTAACGAGCGAATGTCATCATAGTGCTAAAAAGCGTTTATTAAATATGCGTTTGACATGTGCGTTAAATATTTTACGCATTTAAAATTTAATGATTAAATTACCATGTATTCAGACGATTAATTAGCCCGCAGCTACTATCATTAATACCAATGAATGGATAGCCATATTATTATATACGTATCAATTATATTTGAAAAATAGTTGGGATATGTGTACCGAACTATACTCCATGCAGTTATTCAATGTACGCAGTTAGACAAAAAAAAAATAGCGAAAACTTCTAAAGTCTGTAAAATAACAGATTAAAAGAATTTAAAGTTGAAAATTAAAAATATTAACCATTTATATTATTGTAGTCTGCTGTAATGAATCTAAATTATTATACTGTTCTATATAATCAATTATCAACACGTATACATTCAGTGTTGAATCCAGATATACTTCAGGGGGGGGGGCGTTCACCACCCCCTGACAAATACAACATTCTGACTTTCAACAAAATGTACTTATTTATTAAATGCACAATACTAATTTAAATATAAATAATTAATAGGTTTCTAATTTATTTTTTCAATATTTATAATTTCTGAATTGCAATAAATTATAATAACACAATTTATAATATGTGACGACCTTAGATTAACCTTATATTGATTTAAAAATTTAAAAATTAATAATTTGATTTATAACTTTTTAAATATTATTTATAATTTCTGAATTGCAACAAATAATAATAATAGGTAATACGATTTATAATGTGTGACAACCTTAGATTGATTTAAAAATAAAAATAAAATAATTTGTTTTGTAGTTTTATATAAATTTGAAATGTCTAAATTACAAATTTTAATAAGAATAACTACCTATTAATAGATATAATTCATAATACTAAAATGACGTATCACCATTCACCAATGAAAAAAAAAGTGAGCACCCCAGAAAAATTGTCTGAATTCAACACTGTATACAATATACATTATGCATAGTACATACTAATTGTTGTACGGTATTTGGTATATTTACTATATGGCCAATGAAGATAACTTCAAAAATAAGCTAGATTGACTGAACAACTTAATCCGTGTGATTACCAAATAAACGACGTCTCTCAAACAATTCTCATAAATCGATCTCTGAAATGTATTTACCTATCAAATTTCTCGCACAGTTATAATTGGATGAATAATTATCATTATGATTGATATTATTGTCCATACTTGTACCTAAAAGATTTATTACGATATTAACGATGACGGATATTTGACGTATTTATGAATTCATGATGTATAAATGTAGGTAGCAGAGCTCGATAATCGTGATGAATTTGATATTTTATTGGTCGTACCGTTCGTCCGTCATTGGCCCGTGAGAGCTTACGCCGTACTGTATGTTATATACATGTACACGATGAGTACTGCGTGGGGTATAAAGAATAAATTCCGAACAATGTCGTTTTTAAAGAGCCGGTTATTGCCGCTATCACTCCTCTGCTCCCCCCTGAGGCGGTGGTGTTGTTCTCATCTCGGGTATTATATGTATACGGTGGATTCACACAGAAGCAGCAGTTTTACTACCATCCAGCAGTGGCCGTCCTCGTTATTTTTATGACATTTTCTCTACCCTTTATCGCTATTTCCCACCCCGTCTTAGGATCTCTAAACCTACCCCCTTTTTTTCGTTACGTCTAAACGGTTTAACGTTTTGTTTTATATATTTATTACTATCATTGTTATTATTATTATATATTTATTATCAACTTTATTTTTGTCTATTCAGCACAGTCTCGTCGACGGCGGCATTAGAGAACTTGCTGTTTTTTTCTCCTATAGGATTAAATTTTATTTCTATTCCTTTCGCCCGAGAAATTTGTCACACGCGCGCGTTTAACCTTATCGAACACGTTCAGATATCCATTATGTTTAAAATATACAAGCCTATATACATGCTCATTAACTATTTTTTAACACTTAATAAGTTTTCTACAGAGTTTCTTAAGCTGCGGATAGCCACTTCCGACCACAATACGGATCGGGTCGTTATTAGATTTGATTTACAAAGTATTTAATATCATAATATAGGCGAATGCACAACAATAAAAATTAGACCTGCACGAGAATGATGTGAAAAAATAACGATAATATAGATTCTAATGATTAACTATCGTTTTGAATCGTCACCTACTCCGATAAACGTGAACACCCATTTCAGCTATAATTACTTCTATTTCAGTCTAAAAGAATAATAATGTATTATATTTTATAATTATACGATTATTTTATATGCAGAACTCAAATGTGCATTTTCTTAGGTTTAAGGCTATCACAACGCACTAAAAGTCTCAATTAAATTACAATATAATATGATTTTTATGTAGCCGCCAAGTTTTTATACTGAGAAAGTATTAAATTACTACAGAGTTGTTCTCATAAATAATCTACTTGTATTGGTTATTAAACGTAAAAATTAATTTTAAAACTTGAGAACTACTTAATCGAGAATTTTTAAGTAATTTTAAAAATGCACAATTGGTACTTTTATTGACCCAATTTTTTATAATTTTTCAATTTAAATAAAAATGGCAGTAATATTTAATACCATTTTCTCCGTTATTCTTACACTTAAGTTTGTTGAATACTATAAAATTCAAATTTGTTGAAATTTTAAATAATTCATCAAGTTCTTCGCCTCTTCATGAAAAGTTTAGATTTATTTTATTTTTTGTTAACAACCAAATAAGTTTCGTTTCTAGTTTTTAAGTCTTATTTGAATATAACACGAGTAGTACGGAGTACTTATAAGTGTTCCACATAAATTAGAATATGAGAAAAGGTGTATTGTGTTACCCATCTCCACAAAGTCACATTTTTAAGAACGCGTTCGCAATGAGAAAAATGTATTTTCGTTCAAACTTTTTTTGGTACTTTATGATCAACTTATTGAATTCAATTGGATTTTGAGCAATTTTGTGAACGTGTTATACATAAGGAAAAGTAGGTAGAAAAACATTAGGTTCCGATTTCAGTAAAATAAAATTATGCGTATCTCGCTAATTTATTGCCTTAACCTACCTACCTATCATAGACTGCCATTTGCACACGCCAAACACGACCTCACCGTGAAATAAACAAAAAAAAAACCATCTGCCGAGACATGAATTAAATTATTCACATACAAATGTTTATACATTAAACACGATAAACGCCACGTACAAATACATTTGTAAATTATCACCAAATACATGACTGGTATTAACGTATAATATAGTTATTAACTACATTACGTATATCAGAAATGATGTGATTACCAATTTATCATATTTTATCGTTGTTAATAGTCTATACGATATATAAATATATAATATATTTATTTAGTTTTTGCTCAAATAATATTATGTTCGTTAAAATTATTGAATGTCATCACTCATCAGTGATCACTAATTACACTACTACTACTTATTATCTAAACACATATTATTATCATCGATATTTTTTTCTTTCTTATCAGCTAGCAATCTGTATCATTATATAATAAAAATAGAGGCTAAAAGTATAATTTACAAGTAACGTTATTTTGACAAAAGAAGCGGCCCATTGATGGCACTTCCTATGATTAAATACTTAATTATTATATTTAAATATTATTATTTTATAAATAGATTACCTACGTGTTTTTTTTTTTTGAACAAATCACGACACCGCTTACGCTTTAGAGTGTCTAGGGGGATTACCAGGTATGGTGACGTAGAGGTCAAATTTTCGATAAGTGGATTTTAATGTACCTGGTAGTTGTGGGATCGTTTATAGAAACATTTAGATTCATCACTTATTGTTTTTAGTCATAAGTCTGAATGTATAGAAAAATTTGTGAGATGTATTAGTTAATTTTCTTGTAGCAATGTTTTGAAATGATTGAATTTTGTTGATATTTGATTTTTCCACATTATCCCATAGCTTCAACAAAAAAAATAAATAAATTTACGTACTATTAATTATGCAGGGAAATATCGTTTTATGGAAATAAGTGAAATTTTAATTTTATCCAAGTTTATGAACTTATTTCAAAAAAGGTATACTTTTACTTTTGGTAACGTCCATATATTATTTCACCGGATCCTACATTAACTATTCGCTAAACATGATAATATATAGGTACTATTGTACTAAAGATGCGATCAAAAGGTTAGATTATCCTGATAAATTCAATTAATGAACTTAAATAAACATCACAACATAACGTTGTCGATCATTAAGCTGTAATGCCGAATGAAAAATAAAAATAATATACCGGGAACAATTTACATAATATAATGAATGGAAAATTTTTTTGGTTAGGAGATGGGGGGGGGGGGGTTAATTGGAGATATACAGTTTACTTACTCCATTAATTTTAGTGTAGTGCTTCGGGATTATGTAAGTATAATAATATTTATTATCGTTTGCACAATATCGCGCGATATCCAATTCGACCAATAAAATATTATTGTTTTGCCGTCCAACGGTTTTCTGTCAATATTGAAATACCAGTTAAAATGTATACACTCTCTTCGAATTCGGATTAAATTTTAATTAAATTATTATTTTTTATTCAAAACTATTAATTATATGGGCCCAACAAATTATTATTATGTCGTCCACCCTGATGGGCAGGTACTTAAAATTCAAATCGTCCTTTAAAATTCCAAGTAGATCAATGAAGCTATATTGATTTTACAATAATGTGTGTTTTTCTTAACTTAACACTTTTTATGGAGTTTTATATATTACTTGATTTTCCTGTAAAGTGTAACATATTAAATCGATCGTAAATTATATGTAGGTTCGTGAAAACTTCGATAGCTCGGTAGTAGTAGGTAGAGTGTCTAAACTACTAAATCACCGTTTTATATTTTAACTTAAAAAATAAAAAATAAATCACACTAGTTAAATCAATATAAATGTGATAAAAACTAATTTTATATTATAAATATAAATATGCACGCATTTATCTAATCACGTTGGTAAATAGGTAATATTGTTTGTACCTACCTATGTTTTTGAGTTTTGTTAATAATATTATACTTATTTTTTTCCTAAATCTTTATTATTTTCTACGCAATATATATAAGTGATTTTATGAAATATTATTAAAACAAACCGTGTCATCTACAATTAAGAACATAAATAGTAATTTTATAAAAATAAAGATGCTTTTTTAAGATATCCTATTTGGGTATTAATTATGTTATAATAAAACAATATATATTGTTAAAATAAAACGAAAATTCATACAAATTTTGAAAATTGAAAATATCAAATTATACTTACGTAACTATAGTCTAAAACGGATTCGATATGTTTTCAATGTTATAATATTTCATGCGTATGCCAATATTAGGTTTAAAATTGCACAACAGAAGCGTTAATATTTAGTTGATAAATCCCCCCCACGTTCTTTTTTAATGAGTTTTGTGATAATACGCAGAAACCAACAATAAATGTTACCTACATCACGATATCTACTTACTGTAAATTATTTTGAAATGGAATTATTCGATCTTTTATTTTTCTTAAAATATTATTGAAATTGATCCTCAACGCTAAACCAAATAAAAGGCTGGTGGAAAGTTGCCTCCTGAAATTCTATCGTCTTACGAGTTACATCCACGTATCATAATAATATCACATAGATATATTTACGGTATTTTTTTAATTGTGCATTATTGCATTTCCACGCAATATTATATTTCGTTTCCACTGGATCCCTTGAGACTCAAAATAATTCGTTTAAAAATATATAATATAATATCAACCGCAGTGTTTAACGTTGTTATTTTTCTAATACCGTTCTATACGCACTTGCTGATATAATAAACGGCTATGAATTGATAACTTAATTCTATCTATTTGAGATATTGAGTGCACAATATTGTTTAAAAAAAAAATATTTGATTGATAACGTCAACATCTATTCACTCCATCCACTTATACCTTTTATTTATTTTTACTTAAAACCAGATAAACTTATTAGCACAGTACATGCACATCGTAATACCTCACGTATATATATATATAATATCCAATATACGATAGCGTCGGCGGATATATCATATAGTGTTGGCAATTTTACCATCAATAAAAACAACCCTGCTCAAACGAATTAATGTCTGCTGATTAACAGCTGAAGTTCCAAATTCCCAATAACTTCAATTTCCTGCAATTATTATGTATTATTTTACTCAATCGTTAATACGCACCTAAGATATTCACGCCACACCGCATCTATTATATTATTTTGATTAAAACGGTATCATATTACTTTATAAGAACATGATATTACAAAATATATATAGGTAAAAAAAAAATTAATTAAACATAGAAGCATGTGTCATCATCATCTAACTTCTAACTAGTAATACATCTAACTTTAAAATTAAATGTTATGCAATAATAATATGTTGGCTTCAATTTATTTAACATAATTTCCATGATCAAATTTACCTAATTTATTTCTGATAAACATTTGAGACTTAATTTTCAGCTAAGGCAAGGCACTTAGAGTCATCGTCGCCTTACTATAGATACCTGCTCCCAAACAGATTTAGTAAATCGTGAATTTCGATGTTTTCATTTTATTGCATCTATGAATTTTTAAATGACAAATGATTTTCACTAAAAATAATTTTTTAGGTTTTTTGCTACCTAAACCATGTATATTAAATTATTAAATAATTGGTATACATTATTTTATATAAATTAAATCCAACATAATAATTTCCGTAACAACATTGAACAAATATTTTTTTTTTAGACGTAATTAGTTTTTTGTAAGACGAAAAAACAAAATATTATATTTCTCTTGTGTTATTCTACTATAATTCGTTATGAATCATCGTTAAGTACAAGAAAATGAGTTTTTAGAAATTTACATAAATGGCTTTATAAAATACTTATTTTTTCAACAACCTACTTTAAAATATATTTGTCTCGTTAATTATTGCCCAAGTGTTTATTCAATTTTGTATCAAGATTACTTTTGTGTTTGAATATTTAAAAACCGTTTTGTTGATATTTAAATTGCTTTAAAAATATTTAAATATCAAATTATATCAACACTTAAGTGTAAGTAATCGCCATACTTCAACACTACCTATTAATGTCTTGGCTTTTTATTTTACCTCTCATTTAGTAGTAATTTAACCTTTGGTAAATTATTAACTGTTTTTACAACAAGCTATAAAATATTATAATGATATAGTTATATTATATAGTTTATAATTGAAAATTGCATGTAACATTTCATTTTTAAAATACATAAAATTGTACGAAATTACTTTTTTCAGCTTATTTAAATTTCATAATTATATAATAGATTGTATTCAATATAATAAACGGTTTTCAATAAAAGTTGTATTTAATATTTTTTTTTTTTTTAAATTGTAACTCATTAAAAGCAAAATTATAACTTTCCTTATAAACAGTCGAACTATAATAGTTATGCTAAAAGCTCTAAAATAATAAAAACCTCCCTAACTACAATTTGTATAGATATAAAATGTAATGTTTACATTGTTTAAAATGTTTAAATGTATGATCCTCTAATAGTTAAAGAGTTTCGTAATTTTGTAGTTTGTAGTTAGATTTTTTTTTTTATAGTGAATACTTTATACATGTAGAACTCACCGTTCATAATTGATAATCATATGGAATAATGAGTACCCACTATTTATCACTTTATTGGAGAATATTTACCATCTTAAAAAAGATTTTTCAACCCGAGATCTTACATAATTGTAAGACCTATAGTTTTCTCGTATTAGTGAATATATCGTATTTTATTAAAAATGCATTTGCTTGCATGTTGTCTTCTCTTATTTCTTCCCTAAACATTACCTTTTTAAGTTTCAACCATACAATTTTATATTTATTGGTATAATATTGTAATTATAAGTATAGGACCAGACTCAAGTTATTTCAAGCTCAAAATATAAGAAATTTATTATTATAAATGTTAATATTGTCACTATTATAATTAATGTAAAGCTGTATTTTAAATTCAAAAATTTGTCTATAAATAAAATAAATAACACTGTTTTGTAATATATATCGTAAGTTGCTTATTGTATTAAGACATAAAAAATTCCTTACATAATTAAGAAATTTCTTATTTTTAATACAAAAACTGTACACAGTTTCCTAAAAGAAATGTAGTAAGATCCTTAATTCATAGTCCAAAAATTAATTCAATATTTTAAAATGCTCAAATATAGACATTAAACATTGACTGTATAGTGTATAATAATGAATATTACGTATTAACATCAAATTTTTAACATTTCATGTAAATATATACTACAATATTTTGTCAGTTGTAATTTTTAATTTAAATTTTGAAGCTGACACCATGAATTAAACATTTTAGTTGTTTACTATAATAGGTACTATATAAGGTTTTAGTAAAGTTAAAACAATCAATAGTTTTATTAAGTGCTTATAAATACCTACTTACCCATTGTGAACAAAATACATTCAAATGTTTTAATTATGACTGAGAAAAATTATAATTTATGTTGTAATAAACAATTTTTAAATACATCTAGCATACCCTAAAACATTACATATTTTGTTTTTGAACAAAATATTATAAAACTCAAAAATTAAAATGCTCGAAAGTTATCAGTTTCGTTTTTTACGTTAATAATATTATAAATAATAAATAATTTCATTAGAAATCTGTCAAATAATGCATACATCTAATATATATATTATATTATATAGTATACATGCTGATAGGACGATGAGAAAAAGTTAAGATATAAAGATTAAAGTTTCGAAAAATTTCTCATTTTATTCATTATTAGAATCAAAAAGAAAACGAGATATAAAATTCGCACGCATCTTGGCAATCGGAAATTAATCGATACATTGCGCCACAATAAAATATCTATATACTTTATTGAATTTGTGTGAAATGTCTGCCAAATTACAGACGATAACCTATACAATATGTATACCTATACACAATATACAATATACAATATTATTATTATATACTATAATGAGTTTTTGAATCGATTTTCTATTCAGTCTAAACAATCACCACAATAAAACAATGGATAAATAATTATATTATTGTTATTGTTTTTAGTATAGTAATTGTTCTTAAAAAAATATTTAATTTTCAATATATGCAGTATACACGCAAAATTACTAATATTATCAAATTATTATATTTATAACAACCTAAGGTAGTTTCAGTACGGTTTGGGCATGTCCATGGCTCTCAAATATATGGGTCATAGAACTTTCCGATAAAAATTTTCACTTTGACGAACAAAATGCGTTATAATGTTTTGCAGTGTTGATAATTGAGAAGTCTTCTTAAAATTTGCCTTTTTCTTTAAACTCCACCGATCAATATATTATAATGACAATAAAATAAATAAAATATACAATGACCCATCGACATAAGAAATTTTGGTACGATTAGCATTTACACGTAAAATGCCATTCCCAAATCTGGAAATTGGAAGTGACCTTTATATAGTATTATATGAGTAAAACATAATACAACTACGTAGATTATATTTATGTTATGTACCTAATTATTGGTTAAATATAAACGATACTATATAATACTGGTTTATATGTAAAACCGTGATTAGGGAAATATTTTAGTGCACCTTTGAATCGTCTCAAATAATTGCTTTTTGTTTATAAAATAGTTACGCGAATGGCATTTAATATTCACATAATGAGATTTGCTAGAATTATACAGTCTGATTCTTCAAAGATTTGATAATTTACTTTTATACCAATTAAAATTACCATTAAAAATGATTACAAATAAATACTACAATGATTCGTCTCATTTATAACGGATTAAAACGATAATATGGTGGATTTTAAGGGGTACAAAGGTAGTGTATGAACACATATATATATATTGTATAGCAAGTGCATACTGTATAAGTTGTTCAAAATTATTCATCCGAATTCAAATGACTAATTTTTAGAATTAAGATAATAATGTCATTAATATAATATGACACTTTGTGGCGACTATAAAATAATATGTTTTATTTGGCTTGCTTTCATTAAACGTGAACAGCATCTAGTCGAAATTTTATTAAGTTTATGCTCAACCGTAGTAATTGACTTCTAACTTTTTAGCTCCTCTGCAGTGGTCGATGATGCCTGTAGTTTGTATACACTATGTTATAGTATATATAATATATCCCCCCCCCAAAAAAAAAAGGTCACGTGGCTTAAGAACAGCTGACCTGACTGGCTAGGAATAGCCAAGTGCAGAACATCAAATAATTAATTTCCCGAACAACCTTGAATTTGCTCGAAAGAATCTGAAAATGAGTTAGTTTCAACACTCATTACTCGAAAGATAAGATTGACAAAACAGACCACGATACTGCAACTATGACGATGCTGAATACTATACGATGTTCTGTTTTACTGGGATATTGCATGTAAATAATATAAATAATATAATATGCTCACCAACATGTGTAATGTTACATATGTATAAAATATGGATGTATATTGTATTATTGAACCAAAAGCGGAGCTGACCCGATCCCGCCGCGAACAATGGTATCCGGTCGTGTTCCATATACCGTGGTGGTAGACGTTCCAGGCCACTGGATATTAGGCAACGAACTTAGGCTAAAACATTATCGTGTCATGACCCCTCTCCGCGTATCGCAACATGCGTTTGTACACCCCTTTCCTGGCCAAAATCATTCCACCGTCGTTATTACATATTTTATACCTCTTGTAGTCCGTGGATTCACGGTGGGATCAGGACCACGTTAATATAAAATATATGCATATGATACGTTTATAATATTAAACATGATATAATTTTAAAAAATATGGGTAATCATAAACTTTGGGTCATTTAATGCTGGTTAAATCCGTATATGCATTGTACTTTTTACCTAAACAAACGCTTTTAAAAACTCGTTTAAACTAACAACGACTAAACAAAAAAAAAAAAAAAACGCAAATTCAGTCATTTTTTCCAACCCTTATTCTACATGTAAATATATTATATATGTGTTCAACTTTTTTATACCTTTGTTCTAATTAACAAATATGGGTGATTGCGTGCGTTTCCAGTGCGATATATGATACAACATTATAGAAAATATGATATTGATTTATTTTAAGATAAGTACCTACAACAATATCAACAGTGCCGAAAATTTTTTTTAGATTACGTATCCTTTGACTAGAAGAATGAAGGTCATGTTATTATATCATCATTCTACATAATTTATGGAACTAAAACTTTAATATCATATTAACTACAGCTAATAATAATATACCTACACTGTGCACGAGGCATCATCGCCATTTTGACTGACACAAATTATTCATTTTTAAATTAACTATGGTGTGGATGTATAAAAACTGTTTAAAATTAAACTGCTGATTATAAAAAACGTAACTCTCATTATAAATTCAAACTGTTGTAAATGTTATTACGTTTCAACGTCTAGCAGTGTATAAAATATATCTATCTGGCAAAATTTGAACGTTAAGAAAAATTAGGTACCATAGAAACAAAAAAGATCGAATTTTAAAACAAAAAAATTAATGTTCAAAATATATAATTAAATTTCATATAATTATTCAACTGTGCTGGAATCATTGATTTCTTCTTATCCTGATGTAAATGCAATAAAGTGGTGACAAATATTAAAATTTGAATCTGGTTATTCTTATGGCTTATAAGAACGTCAATTCTATGACGGTCGTTAGTAAATGTTTTAAATGGTGTCTCAAGTAATTTAATTTTGAATATGTAAACTCTTTTTACTATAGTATATAATTATTAATTAATGTATCTTAGTTAATATTATAATCCTATTGGTTTAAAATTAAGATCAACTAGAAAACTTAATTTACCCAAAAACGGCTAAGTCTCCAGCAGTTCTAATTTTTTTTTTTTAATTTATTGATAAATTATATCTACACTGAGTAACAATATTTATTTTAGATATGAGACATAGCTATATTAATTTAACATGGTTGACCGTAATTCTATATTGACTAACGCTAAAATTGGATAATTTATAGAAACAATAAATTACCTCGTCTTTTCACTATATTATATTTTTCTTAAATATTTTTATCTTTATAGCTACTACATTGTCTAGTTATTACTTATTATTATGCTTTTATCATTTTCAATCAACTTTCTTCAAATGCAGTAAAATATTGGTTCATATTATAATATTTTGTATGTTTCTTATTTACAAATAATAATTAGTGACATATAAAAACATAAACATAATAATTTCATCATCGGCCTATTTAGATAATAATATTATATATTTAGATCCAGCTTGTTTGATAATTCTTTAAATTTTAAATTAAAATAAATTCTATGAATTAAATGAATTCTGCATTTTGTCATAATATTATTATGTTTATTAAGCAGAGTAAAATTCGTTCGATAAACTCGCATATACATCTTTTTTTCTTAAAACGTACTATCTCAAAGCCCACAATATTCATTCGTACATGGACATGCATGCATTTAAATGATGTTCGTATACTATATGTAATTCACGTATAAACATATAATATATGTATTAAATACGAGGTATATATATATATATATATATATTATATATACATACACTCGTACACTGAGTTGGTACATAATATATGCTTAGCTTCAACAAAAGGGATCCTGAATATAATTTAATTTACTATATATACGTAATGTGTGTGTGTGCGTGTGTGTGTGTGTGTGTGCGTGTGTGTGTGTGCGTGGAAAATAAATACTATTTACGGTTTTTTATACTTTTTTTCTTGCATAGATGCCATTGGCATCGACCATGAGTTATGGTTATCGCACAATACTTTATATTTTAATATGGTTTATACTAAAATATATTTTGGTTAGTTCTTAAATGTTTACAATATAAGAACACATCGTGACATTTTATTGTTTTAAATTATTAACTTATTCAGCAGAATTCCGATTAAAAGTTTTACAGTAGCACTACCTTGATTAGTTGTGGTCACAGCATATATGGGAATAATGAGTAGGTACCTGCTGTAGATGTTTTTTTCTTCTTAACCATTATCATTTCAAATATATTGCAAAGATATTTCATTTATATATGTATAATATCGCTATATTAAAAGAATAAAAATATGTTTCTTATTATACCTATTTTAAATGAATTTATATAATATGTACTTTTTTATTCAAAACAAAAAAATATTGTAGGTGTTTCATAATGTAGGTCTCGACATTTATATCTATTTATATTACAGCGCTCAGTGAACGTTCAACAAAACAGCAGTTATTACTCTTGGATAATTTGTATGTGTCTTTTCGTTACCAAAGTAATATCACTCAACTAAAACAATTAATAATGAAAAAATCAATACTGGTACATAATTCTATTTTTATTATTTATAACAGTCAAGATAATATTTCTATAAAATATTGCATTATCTTTTTATTAAAGTATAAGCTATACACTTTTGAACTTATCAATAGTTTTCGATAAGTTTATAAACTTTCAAAGTATAAATTAAGAACACAATGTTGATTTTCATTCGATCAAGCTTTTGTTTTGTTTTCATAATTTTATTTTATTCAACTGTCTTTATTTAATATACATTTATAATATGAGACTATTATTATAGTTTCTTTTTACCAACCATATTTATGCAATGCATTGCACAATCTTTTGAGGCACAAGTAAACATTGATTTTCAATTTAGTTAATTACACTCTACGAATTGCCGAATATCCGTTAACATTTACTATCTGACTAATATAGTATAATATACGTTTATTTGTTCCAACATTAAATACGCATGACTACAACAGTAAGTGATAAGAATCAAAATGATAATATGAAATGTAGAAAAAATTGAAAATATAAAGGTGAATATGTTTAATTATAATTTATAAGTACCCTATTTTAGATAGTAAAATATTCTTGTTTAATATCAGAGAGATAGTAAGTAAAGTATTATAAGAAAATTGTATCTGAAGTTATCAGTTTTATAGTTCAATATTTTTGTTCATTAAAATATATAATCAAAGTATGTATACAATTAATGTAATATTATATGCCTGATATCGATATGTACAAATTGCCATTTAATTTATATTATATTACAATATAATTTAAAATTATTGTGTTATCTCGTTCGATTTGTTGTTAAAATTAAACCTTTGTATTATATTATTTGATTATCTTTCTTGTTTAATCTAAATAACTGCGTTTTTGAAACCGAGAACAAATGGCAATGTAAATGCCAAATTTTCTCTATAGGGTTAGTTGAATAGAATTATCCAATAAGAATTGTCTTTAAAGTATATTTCCTTGTTAGATGTATAACCATAGATTGTGATATTATAAATATAATTACCGTAAGAATTGCATTATTGATGAATAACGTTTAATATAGTTTAGTATTGTTTTATCTGCTCAAATATATCTTAAGAATAATCATTTAGATTAAGTACCTGATTATTATGTATGGTTTTAAACCAAACTGTATCACAATACAGTAAATAAATCCAAGGAATAAACTAAATATCGTTATTAGACTTAAAAATGTAATATAGATATCTTTATAGTATATAATATATATATATATACTAATTTATTATAATACGGGTAAAATTAAAAAATTAAAAAATTCTAAATTATATAATTTTAATACAATGACAATTGCTGCGAGATCTATACGTAAGAAATGGTTGTTTTCGGAATTAAATGTTTTGGATAGCATCGGGTGGAAATCATTTAATCTCTCTCAACAAACAGGTATAACGCCTTGGTTTTAATTCTGGAGAAAAAATTTGATGAAAGCGAAAAATGTAATAACGTGTAACTAACTCCCCTCCCGGGAAAGATAGCAAAGTTTGAAAATAACTTCCAGCGCACAGAATAAAAAAATAAACATAAAATTGATCTATAGGAAACTAAAAACATAAATTCAGCAGACTATGTTTTTCTTGTACAAGAAAAATACAACTCTCTTATATGTAAGCAGCTGTATATACGAACTCGTAATAAAATTCTGAAACCAGCAGAGTTTGGCCAATTGTAGCATTTATTCAGTAAAACATTTCGTCGTGGTATAAAACATTGAAAACCGACAGAACAATAGACACTCAACGCACGCAGCAGCTGTAATATACAGTGAGACTAGGTCGGCAGCGTTCTGACAAACTTAAAATAAAAATCCTCGCAAAAAACTACAACTACGGTTGATGGTAAAACCAAATTATCAACATCACAATGGCATAAAAAATAAAATATCATTTTGCCAGATTCCCGAATGTTATTTCGCGAAAATACCAGGAAATGAAATAATACATATATACATATAAAAACGCACTGAGAAGCCGAAAGCGTTCAAGCCAGAAATAAAAAATAAATATACATATTATACTGCACAAATACACATATACACAGGCTATCTCTCTCTCTCTCACACACACACACACACACACACACACACACAAACATGTATCAGGTGGATGAGAATTTTTTAAATATTAAGTTCCGCATTTTGCCAGACGTGTAATTGTCTCCTGCTATGTACGATCTTCGCTATACACTTTCAACCATAATCTAATAAAATGCTGTACTAGGATTTTAGTCTCCGTTTTTTAATTCAATTTCGAGTTCCAGCCATTCAAACGATGTATGCTTTGTACGCTTGTATCACAAATAAATAATATTATAAAGTGATAAACAATTTAATATATCATACTGCTTACTCTGAGAACTCGTAATAATGTATTACGTGATAATATATATTATGGCATAATTATAGCAAAATGCATCACACGTTGCTCTCGTGTCTAAATTGTATGTATTTTTTTGTATTTTTTTTACAAATCGTAACTACTGAATAATTATGATACTCTACAGACTTCCGATTAATTATTTTATTTTTAATCCTAGTTTATGTCATATCTATACACGTGTATTTATGTTATTTTTACCTAATACAATTTGAATCATTTAATCTGTACGTCAAATTTTCAAACCAATTTAAGAATAAAATTAGTACTTTAATTATTAATACGTATCCGTAGACTGGTAGACTTTTGAATTTTTAATAAATTCACGCACAGTTAGTCTATATTATATATTATATATATTATAGACTAACTAAATAAGGTTATTGACTCGATAACCTTATTTAGTTTAATTATTATAATATTATGATTAACGTTTAACATTTCAAAAACATACTCCGCAGAAGGTTTTAACGTTTATGTCGCGTTTATGTGTTTATTCGATTTGGTTGTATATTAGTTGTTTACTCAATGTTTCATGCCATTCTTATGCTGTTGCTTTGATTACCGAAGAAAAAAAACGATCCCAATTTATGTTCGACTACTGGCAGTTTAATAGTTACGCCTGCCTTTGTTTTGTTCAACCCGCATTTACGACACGCGAAACGATGAGCGATGATGAGCTCCTGAATTATTTCATCCACGTGACCCAGACACTTTTATTTTATTAAATTAGAAAATAAAATAAAAAATTCCCATTTTCTTTTACGAAAGTTTACGAGGACCGTTTTTTTTCCCACTCCGTTCTCGACGGACTCGGTTTGACTCGAACTCTAAATACCACGTCCGTAGCCGTCAAGTAGAAACATCGTTCACGGGCTTTATTCATATAATATAAATATATTTATGTGATTATATTTACAGTATAAATACATTTATATACTTATATTAGTTAGAGTATATACTTCTAACCACATTGCGGATGTGACAGTCACAGTGGTGGTAAAAATACAGTATTATTACAGGCCCGGATATACTCTACCTGCTACTCCTGTGGTTAAAATATTTTTATTATTTCCGCTTTAAAACAAAACCCCGTTGACGTCATAAAATACACTAAACTCGCCACGAATTTAATATTTTTAAATGGGATTATAACACGTTAAACTTAATAATATCTGCGTAAAATAATACTTATTTATTATATATATTGTCGGTCATGCACTGTCCATATCTGATGTATGACAATTTATCGTCGACAACTACATAAAAATGTTAATAGATAGCTACGCACGTACACATTTTCTAAGTCAATTATTTTACATTTGAAAAAATAAAATATATTTCAATATACGAGTAGTTACTCAACAATATTTATAAAATAAAATATCTGATTTTTCATCATAACCTTTTGGCAACCTATTTTTTTTTTTTTTTAATCGAACAAAAAGAAGTAGAATACGCGTTTCTATATACATTTCAAAGTTTCAGACAAAAAATATAACCTTTTGTAACAAAGCAATGTGTAATGAGTAATGTAGGTATTACGGTAATACCTGGTAATACTATACCTATAATAGGTAAATATTTTTTTTATCATTTCTAAAATATGAGTAAGATATGTACAATAAGTGATTTTAACTACTTTAATAAGACTTTAATATTATGTAAATATATGACTGGAATATAAAAACGGGAAATCACTCATTAGAATGAACTCAACTTTCTAAATTTCATAAATACATCAAAATTCAAGCAATAACGGTATACAACCATTACTGTATTGGAAAAAAAAAAAGAAAATTTTGCCGTATAAATTTAGTGAAGCAAGTTTTGAATAAATATAATTAATACCATTTGGTAAAGATAAATGGCATGTGAGGTCGTTTTACCGGTTGAATTAAGCGTTTTCAACCTACTTTATAATTAAAATAGACGTTTCAACGTTTATACAACAGCACATGTCTACAAATTAGTTGTTTTTAGCTGATGAACCCGGAGAAAACGCGTGTTGCCATGTTTTAATTTCAAAACGCTCCCACAGCAATTAACCGAACACATTTTTTTCTTTTAGACGACTAAAAACATAATTCGGAAACATAATAGAATCATAGGAAACTGTTAAGTTGTTATATTGATCGTTTTTAAAATTAAATTGATCAAGTGACTTCGCACTCGAGTCATCGCGCAAGATAAATTCTTTCTCTATTTTAACTTATTTTTAGGGTCTAAGTCATACGACCCGTAAATCACGAGTAAACCGTCGTATAAACTTTATGTACACAAGATGGGCGATTTTTTTCTCACCTATTACCTAAATAAAAATGATGTACATTATTACGACGCATACATAATAGCAATGGTAGACATTTTGGAGGACTACTACTTACGACCAACAAGAAAATATTTCACTATAATATAAAAGAGATCAACACACACCCACCCACACATGCATATATATATATATTATATAATATTATTATTATCGTGTGCAACGTTGTAGTATCCGTCTAAAATACACTTTTCGACAGCTATTAGGTTATACATTGTGTGATGCGCAGCTATGCAATCCAAAATAATTTAATTGTCGAAACAAAGTTTTCGCCAAGTAATCCGTTTAAGAACATATATATTATATTCGCGAACTTGGCGCATATAATCGTTAGACGAAAGTCGAGAAGAGAATATAATATCATATATCCACTCAAGGATATAGAGACATATATACACTTAAGTGTTTAACGTGCAGCAGTAGCTTTATGTGGCACAAGGCGCCTATAATATACATAAAGATAAAAACATAACATAACGCAAGTAAAAGTTTAGTTTACCCTCGTTCAATTCGAGCTTAGTTATATAAATTATATTTTATTATATTAAAGTGGCTAATTAGCTATAGTGGTGGTGGCCTATCAATTTACATAATATTATATGTTTTAATGACCCAAGTCCCAATAAGCGACCACAGATGATGACATTTTAGTGAGCGTCGATCATATTATAACTGGCGTACCTCCAACCCAGTCCTAGCCCACTCGTTGAATACTTTACAGTCTGGTCAGGTCCTGGAGCCTTGATTGTGTTATAATCATTAGTGAGTATGAGATAATTTTTAATATTTAAAAATATTATAATATAGTATACACTAAGATAATATAAAATTAATTAAATTATTTTTTACAATTATTCTAATATGATCAAATATTTCTAAGACATGGGGGTGAGAAATAAAGACGAAAAACTAATAAGACGTTTTCTATTTTTTTTTTTTTTTTTCTTTAACTAGAAATTTGTACAATCTGTAAAATAATAATTTACAATAAGAACAATTCATTTAATAATTGTATAGAACAGATAAAATTATAAATATGAATTAACAACAATAAGTTAAATTATTTCGAGTGAATCGATTAAATAGCAGTGTAGCTGCAACCGCTCCTTGAGGAACACTGGCACATATTATGCATATTTTGGATACCGGTATAGAAGATTCTGAGTGGACTGTGAAGTGTCTGTCTTAGAGGTAAGATTTAAATTGTGAATAGAAATAAGGGGAAAAAAATAGTTTTTCGCTTGAAGTGGAGGTCTTTATGCCATACTGCGTCGAAGGCTTGTGCCCCGTCAAGGAATACACCTATGCATAATAGATTTTTCTCCAAAGAATAGGTGATATTATTAACTAGGCGATGGATCTGATGAATAGTTGAATGGTTTTGGTGAAATCCAAATTGGTTGTTAGGTAGGTTAGATTCAAAGATGGGTGGAATATGCTTTAGGGTAATTTTCTCAAAGATTTTTGAGAATTATGGAAGTAAGCTAATTGGTTTGTATGAATTATCGGAGTCTGGCAGTTTTACTGGCTTGAGAATCTTGATAATTACAGAAATTTCCATAGTTCTAGTACTGGAAAATACGAGAGTCTCAACATGGAGTTATAGGTGTGCGTATAAGCATTAGTAGGGCTTTTTTGGTTAATTTTATTGTCACTTCAGATATGATTAAGCCGTAACCTAAGGTTTTGCGACGAGGAGATTGACGTATTACATGTTCAACTATTCACTCGGGTGAATATGTTTAGGTCGGAGAGTCGTAGGTAACGCGCAGGATATGGAGTGGTTTTTTTTCTATTTTAAAATTAAAAGTTTACAATTTTCTCTGTAGTTGTTTGAATAATATTATTGTTTCGTCAAGTTCAAATCAAATAAAAACGAACATGGAAATCTTTCTAACTCACATCGAATCACATTAATTTTTGTAGTAATAAATATTAAATATCAAACCCAGAGTGATTCAATTTTTGATGAACTTTATTTGATTATAATATTATTTCTGCGATTAGTAATACATTTTTTTCACAAATAAAATAATATACAAATTAATTGAAAAATAAAGAAAATCGCTGATAATATTGAAATAATCGATTTATCGGAACATGACGAGGCTGCAGTATCTAGAAAAAAATTGTTGTTTGAAAGCCTAATATAAGGGTGCCGCCTCATTTTCGATTAGACGTCTATTGTGGGGTACTCCGTTGTACAGGCGCGTCTTACAGATGCACGAAAATCGTGTACGATATTATAAATTATTACGTAATTTATGTGTAAACCATGACGGGGAAATGACACGTCACGTTTTATTATATAAATATATATTATGGTTACCGAGGTCTCGGACGTGTAAAATATTGCGTACAATAAGCTGCTGCAGCAGTCATGGTGCGTGCAGATATTATATTGTTATTACCATCGTATCAGATAAAAACATAATAAATCGAATAATATAATAATATTCGACGTCATTTGTATGACTATACAATAATAATATCAAACTCATTCTCTCTCTCTCTCCTTGAACCGTTTTAAATATTCCCCAAATTTACAGGGTTAGCAAGCATTCTCGCCCTCGATTTTCTTTTAAAAATACATTTTCTAAATATCCAAAAATGCCATATTATTTTCAAACTCATGATTTATTTTTTACAATCTATATAACGAGTTTCTCATGGCGATACAAAATCCTGTCTTTCAAATGAGGACTCGTTTTTTTTAATGTGAATTATTTTGTAAATATATTTAAAAAAAAATGTATAATAAGTACCTGATTCAAAATTCAAATATTAGTAGATTTTCGGTTGTTAAAATATGTAAAATAATAATAAAAGTTACTGACTCGTTAACTACGTAGCAAAGTCATGATAGCTAGGTAAGTACTTGAGATTTTTATAATACTTTCGTATCACCGTAATAATAGGTTAGGGTGAACTGAGAAAGGATTTTCCAATAATACGATACCGATTCGAAAACTGTCAGCGCCGGAGAAATGGTTTAATTCCGTTCGATTTACACCGAGTCGACAATTTGTAAACGGGCGTTTTGTCGTCATGCTGTCACTGCGAACATCGTGAAGTATAATATTTAATATATTTATATTATCATTAAATGTATTGTTACGTATTATTATCGCTGGCAAGAATTGGGCCACCCAAGCGTTTTACCCGTCTCACGGAGGTAAACGTGACAGCTCGAACATTGAAGAGACAATGTTCAGGTGGTATTTGATATTCAAAAATGATATATGAATATATATATTATATTATTATACATACCTGATAACTATTATATGGATTATAATGAGGAGGCTTTTGAATTACAGTTAATTTTTGTATGTTTTGAACGTATTATATTGCTCACAGTATGATAATAATAATAATACGTATTTCACATTATATTTACAAGAATCGTTTTATTAACATTTAAAAATAATGGTTTTCAATAAGATTAAATTTTAAATATTATATTTTTTTAAGCGTTTTCAGGGAGCGAATACATTTTTATAACTTTTAGATTCTGAACGAATTGATGAATGTATTGATTTACAATGATATGTTTTTTTTTTTGTGTCTGTGTACAGCATAACTAGTCGAAATAATGCATCAATTTCAAACTTTGGGGGTGGTTTCCGTGGTAGAAGTGAATATTCTTGGTGCATTATAGAGGTCAAAAGCAAACATTTTCCAACATTTTTAAAAATAAATCGAGAAAAACAACAACAAAAATGACAGAAAAACGGGAATTTTTACGCAAAACCAGTTTTCGACCAAATCGATTTTTTTATATGGTTGTAATTCAAAAACTTATAACTGTAAATACTTGAAATTTTCACCAAATGTTTATGTTAGTGATATCTATATAAAGTTTAATTTTCAAACATTTTTGACTTTTTTCAAATTATTTATAGACCACTGAAATTTTCAATTTTTTTGAGAATTTTTTTTTTAAATGCCTGTAAAAAAAATAGGTACATTGCATTCAAATCTAACCTACCATAGTCTGAGGTCCACCCCACCACCTAATGTACAGCAGAGCGATACCCACTTTCCCGCTTTTTTTTTAAAAAAGTCCCAGTTGATGCGGATCATGATAAACTTATATTATCTATTGAATTCAAAACATTTTAAACCACACATTTAATTTTTCATATTTTTCTATATTTGTTCAGATTTTCTATTGCTTTATCATTATTTTCGTTTAAATTTTGAGTTTATTTTGTTTAAAATTTAGATTAACCATCAAGCATCAACACAAGTCACCGATAATATTTTTCATAATATAATCAGTACTTAATGACTACCTTAATAATAATTATTATTTTTACTTTTTTTTTTTTTTCAACCCAAAGGTTGGTTTACAACTCCAATTCTCCATTCTAACCGATTACTCGCCTTTTCTTTAAGTTCTTAAAGGTTTTGACTTTTGCATCAAATATAATTATTTTGTCCTATATAAGAGTTTCGAGGACGTCCTGCAGTTTTCTTCCTTTCTATCATCCCCTCTAATATTATATTATACAATTCTTCTGGGTGTCTCAGGGAGTTTCCAACCATTTTCCAGCGTCTTCCTCTTATCGCATCTATGAGTGTACGTTTTTTTCCCACTGTTCTAAGTACTTCTTCATTCGTTTTTCGCTCTATCCAACTTATCCTTTTTCCTTTCGGTATCAATTATTACCCAAGTTTCACATCCATATGTTGCAACACTCCATACATATGTTTTTATAAGTTTCTTCTTGATGTTAAGATGTATCTTTTTTGAAGTGAGCAACTTATGTTTTTTCCTGAAAGCAGTATTTGCTATACGTTGTTTTATCTCATGGACACTCTTGCCATCAAACATAATTTTACTTCCTAGGTATACCATTTCTTCTACCTGTTCCAGTTTTTGATTACCTATGTATACATCAGCTTTTAATTTCGGGTCTCTGGTGCAGACTAAAATCTTCGTTTTTGTACTATTTATTTTCATTTCTGATATTCTAATTATTTCATCCATTTCTTCAACTGCACGCTGTATGTCACCTTCACTCTCTGCTATAACCTCAATTTCATCAGCAAAACGTATCATTGAAACGATTTCTCCACCAATTTTGGTTCCAATATTTAATCTTGTTAGCTTTGCTTTTACTATATTTATGACATTTTCGATGTAGCAGTTAAAAACTGGTGGTGATAACGTACACCCTTGTCGGACTGCTTTTTTTATTTGAGCATTAGTTGTGATTTTTCCTTTTTTAATGCAGGCTGTCTGGTTCTTGTACAGACTTTGAATGATTCTTAGGTCTTGTTGCTCAACGCCTATTTCTCGTAATGTGAGCAGCATTTTGTTCCAATTTACTTTATCGAAGGCCTTTTCTAGATTTATGAAGGCCAAATATGTAACTTTATTTCTATCGATCTGTTTTTCAATTAGCACTCGCAGTCCTAGAATTGCTTCTCGTGTGCCTTTTTGTCTTCTAAATCCATATTGATCACTTTTTAAGTACTGCTCCACTTTTCCTTCTATTCTTCGATGTATTATTTTTTTTAGGATTTTTGAGACATGTGTCAGTAAGCTCAGAGTTCTAAACTGTTCACAGGAATTTGCTCCACTTTTCTTTGGTATAGGAACAATTATGCTTTTACAGTAATCGTCTGGCACATCTCCTTTCTCATATATATCCTGAGTTAGTTGGTATAAAGCGTCTTTCATCTTCATACTAGCACATTGCAATAGTTCTGCTGTTAGTTTATCAATCCCAGGAGCTTTATTTTGTTTCAAGTCATAGAGCGCTATCTCAAATTCAGATCTTAAAACGGGTAGTTTCGTTGTTTCTTCATCTGCTGTAATTTCCTCCATATCTTCCTCAATTTCTCCCTCATATAGCTCCTCAATCTACTCTTTCCATCGTTTTACCATGTCCTCATCATCAACCAATAGTTGGACTTTTTTATCTCTGATATTATTGCAATTTCGTTATCTTTTTCCCACAACATGTTGAATCTTGTGATACGCATAATCTATTTTGTTAGCTTTGAATAGTTCATCAATTTCACTACACAGCTGCTCCAGCTATTCTTCTTTGGCTTTTCTAGCTTCTCGATTAACCTGGTTCCTTAGTTGTCAATACTTTTGTTTTCCTTCTCTTGTGTTATTGTTTTTATATTTTCGTCTTTCATCTATAAGTTTTACTATTTCCTTATCAATCCATGCTCTTCTTGGTTCCTTCTTTTCTTTTTTTGTTAACACAGTATCCGCCACTTTTTTGATAGCTGATTGTATGTGCTCCCACTTTTTATTCAGAGAGTCATCTATATTTTCTTTTTGGTATTCGATATCCATATAGCGTCCATATTGTTCCACAACTTCCACTCTCTTATAACCTGATATTATAACTTTCTTCTTGCTGTACTTTTGATCTTTGTAGATTTTTATATCTTAGTTCACATTTTGCTATTACTATATTGTGATCACTGTCATAATCTGCGCTTGGGTATGTTTTACAGAATTTAACTTGATTCTTAAATCTATTTTTCACCATTATGTAATCTATTTGGTAGCGGGCAATATCACCTGGCATTTTCCATGTATATATTCTTCTTTTAGGGTTTTGGAATCTGGTGTTTGTTATAATCATCCTATTTTCTCTGCAGAACTCTACTACTTTTTCTCCTCTTGCATTTATCTTACCTAAGCCAAAGTCTCCGACTTCTCTACCTTCCCTGCCCTCTCCAACAATAGCATTAAAATCTCCCATTATGATTACGTTATTGTATGGTTTAGTATGTTTCATTACATCTTCAATGCCTGCGTACACTTCTTCCACTTCTTCATCATCTGCTTTTGATGTTGGCTTATAAACTTGTATAATTGCAAGATCGTTTGGTGTTGATTCCATTTTGACCAAACATAGTCTGCTACTATAGGTCACCACATTCGTAACACTCTTACCCCACTTCTTATTGAGAGCAATGCTAACACCAGCTTTTCATTTTGTACTATTGGTATGAATATCTCTGATATCGTCAGACCAAAAGTCACAATTTTCTGGCCAACGTATTTCGCATAGTCCTAAAATGTCTATATTTAGTCTTTTCATTTATATTTTTATATTTTCCACCTTTCCTGTTTTCAACATTGTTCGTACATTCCGCGTTCCTATTCTCTGCGTTTTATTCTTCTCACATGTATCCTGCAGGGTAGCTCCCACCCGGACATCCGAATGGGGAGCTATTTTACGTCCGGACAAATTTTTTACACTGCGAGAATCCATTTAAAAGACAAAATAGTAGTTGCCTAACTAGGGATGTTAATGTGGTGGTTTCCTCTTGCCTTCCACGTCGCAGCCCAAACCCTATTTCTAGGAATTGGTGGCCAAGTATAGATAAAACCTTTTCATCTACACTTAGTAATAGAAGCGCTGCTGCCCACTTCTATGTCCATTTTAGTCGGCTCTTACGACAGGCATGAACTACCGAGGATGTATTCTAACCCCCACCCACAGGGGCCATTTATTTTACTAAACCAGAAAAATCTTTTTTATGCTTTATAGCTGAGACACCACCAATCTAAGTTAATGACATTTTTAATATTTATTGGATTGGTTTGATATTTATTTAGTTGTAATCCACAGTTTAATATGAATTCGTTTCTTTTAAAATTTCCAAAACTACAAATTCAAAATTATCAGAACTACCTAATTTATTATCAAAATTAAAATAGTTTTGCTATCAACGAATCTGTGTTTTCCATTGCACATTGTTGAATAGGTACTTTAGTGACCTACCTATCTCAATAATATTTTAAATTAGTGTGTTAATTTATTTCATTAAACATACCAATTACAAAATACATTTACCGTCTTCATCAAAATATTCCTAACAGGCCACATGTTTCAAATTGTAGAAACAGATCACGTTCTCATGAATACAAATATTATGGTGTGTTCTGTGCTTCGATGTGAAAATATCCACTTATAGTGATTGACAATAATATATCATCTACAGAATTTTTTATCAAATATACTGAGTTATACAGATTTATATTATGACAGATCAAGTTCAAAAATAATTATATTTCAGAGATTTAAAATAATATACTTTGAGTGTTCGTAAATATTTTTAAAAATACACGATTAAATTTTTAAAAAATGACTATGCCTTTCAATTTTTAAAACGTCGCGTGTTTCTTCAAACACAAATGTAAAAATTTTCTTAGTCTATTATTATCACATATTTTGTACGTTTAATTTATAGCCTCGATTATAAAATGACACTGTATAATATTAAATCAGTGTAATTAGGCGACTGACTTGCTATTTGAAGTTACTATTTTGATACTTTTGAATGACGCCACACATAATGTAATAGCTATAAAGTTACAACCAGTGTGTGTATGTGTGTATATCATATGATATTATAAAGTTTGTGTCAGCATGTCATATATGACCCTATATATGCAGTACTATACAGATACACATCGAAAACGTGGCATTTGTTAGGTAAAGAGTTACCTGCATATAGACTTTGGAGCAGGATAAGCGAGCGTGTGTAATGGGTTTCCTCTGGTCGTGCAGGTGCAGGACAAAGGCGAAATACCTACGCAAGTGTGTGTGTGTGTGTGTACGCATGGCCTGATGGGTGAACGGAGACGACGGAGAATAAAAGGATAAAGAGGAGCAGGAGACGTAAGCTGTGAAGTGGAGACGACGCGACGAGTGTATATACCTCACACGGGACAAAAGAAAGAGAGCAATTTTTTTTCTCTCTCTCTCACTCTTTCCTTTTTCTCTTCTTATTATCTTGCAGAGACGCACACGCTCAAGTGGGTGATAGCGTAAATGTATATATAAATATAATGGTTACGCAGTGATATCAATGGCGGTAATAGTGGTTGTGGTAGTATATACGTCTTGTGTAATACGGCGAGCCGGAGAGTCTGCTGCTACGTCCTCTCGTGACTGCGTATTACGTATATATATGTAAGTACACGTTATAGATACACGTATATATGTTAAAAGTATATGTAAGTATTAATGTTTTTATTGGCTGCGCTTTTTGGCCCGGGGCTTCTGAAATTCAGTCCTCTTCTTCTTATTTTTCTTCCTTATTTTTATTTTTTATTTTTATATTCAGCCGACGTCGTAAACGTCATTATAAGACCGAAGCTCAAACCAAATAAACCAAATATATATCATGTACCTACATACTTGACTACCAGTTACTCGTTGTATAACAACAACAATAACAATAATAATAAGCAACAACTATTTTGCAGTGTAACCGCTTGCTGTGTCAAACTTCGGTACCTGAACGTTTTAGTAAGTCGATTTTTTTCGTCAGTCTTGAGTGTTGAAAATACGAGACAATTTGTTTTGATATGTGGAATTTCTATATATTTCAATTATTTCTATATAACCAAGTAAATATTCGATACTCGCCGTCGCTAACCATAATTCATCAATTCAAATATAACAATATAAGACAGATTAGAAGAAGTATGTGAATTTCACACATATGAACTGCAAAAACATAAGCTCTGCAATACTCAGAGTTTCTGACAAATAAATTTTCTCTGCACTCAATATTTTAGTTAGTATTATTCAAAGCACTTCGGTTAATAAACAAAAAAAAAAAAAAAAAAATTATAACAAATTTAATTTAATATACTATTATTGTATTGTATATTGTTAATAGTTACTATTAAGTTAAAAAAAATATATATTTATCTCAAAAAATAAATCCTATTGATATTTCAAATTATATGTAATATGTATATTTTGAATCATCTCAATGGTAACTCGAAGTTTCAGTATCTCAAATTAATTCTTTTTCAGCCTCTTATTGATACTAACAAACTGGTTCCCTTGCATTTTCGTTTATTATACATATAATAATTATAGCAATTTAAAATATGTTTTCGTATTCATCTGTGAGTGTTTTTCAAAGCATCCACATCTCAGATTCGTTTGTGAAGTATATATAATTTAAGCACCCAAGAATAATGTTGAATCGCAGTATGCCACTTACTATATTAGACATCAACTCGAATGCCTGACCGATTAGATAAAGTATGAGAATTATATTTTGCATGAACTCCAAAGGAAACGCTGCTGAAGTCAGGGATTCCTGAAAAATTTATGTATTCTGCACTAAATACTTTAAGTAGCTTTATTTAAAGCATTTCTAGTAATAAACAAAAACAGAAAAAGTTGATTTCAACATCCATAAGAAATCATAAACAAATAAAAAGAAGTAAAGAAATACATAATTATAATGAGTGAATAATAACATTATTATGAAAATAAAAGTCAACATAATTTTTCTATTAAATGTTATACATAATATTTAGAATCACTTCGGTGCCTGGAAGTTTCGATATGTCAATTTTTTTTTGTCCATCCAGAATACCGAGCTGATAAAGTTATATTATTGTTAAACTCTAATAGATTTTTATAATTTTTTGCACGTATAGGTAACTTTATGGCAGTATTTTTTAATGCACACATAAAGTTCATAAAGTGTATATTTAAACGACATGGAATAATGTTTCACCGTTGTATATATACCTACTATTACCTAGTTTTGGTTGATAAATGCTAATAAATTACTAAAAAAAAAAAACGCAAACTAATTATTAGGGAACCTCACAACGACTAGATTCTAAGCAACATCACATGCATTTGATGGTAGGTCATGTAGTTGTATTAGTCGTAAATTATCATTAGCGTGTGACTGTAATACGGGTACATAGTATAATAATTACGAATCATGTATTTTACTCACTTGCATGCCCATGTCAACAATATATCCTATGACCTCAAAAAAGCGTTGTTTTTTCGACTAATATAGAACGTTGTCACAATAAAAATGCTTACTCCAGTTATTTTGATCCCGACATAATAGTCAAATTTATTGAGTATTGGGAACGACCACGAAATTGCCTTACATATTTTGAAATTATTTTTAGTTGATTAATCTAAATTTTAGTTTTACATATTTTTTTAATCTACATATTTTACATAATTACGTTTCCGATACACTAAACCCATCGACTAAAAATAAAATGGTCCAAGGACGTACTAACCTAATTATTATTCACACATTATTTATGTAAATAAAAATGAATACAAAGTGCTAAAATTAGACTACACTATGGTAGTACCTAATACATTTGTAAGTACATATTACTGAATAATATCACTGGATATATTTTTCTCTAATCGAGTTCCTCTTGTCGTTTTATTTTTCATGTTCAAATTTACTTGTTTTATTTTCTAGTACATTAATATAGATTTTAAATAAAAAATTTTAATAAAAAATATACATACATATATCAGTCTAGACATAAATACTGTCTGTGCTATGCAGTTTAGGAAAATTTTGAATTTTGAATGTTTCAACACTGTTAATATACTATAATTAGAGTCAGGTACATTGCTGAATGACAGAAATCGTCGTAGTATCCATAGTAACGATGTAGTGGAAAGAGTATCATACGCGCATCGTCATAATTGGTTTGTTTAAGTCAGATAAATCGGCGTCACAAATTTTCGGTCTCTTGCGACCGCTTAAAATGAGTGAACGTTTTGTTTATCGTACCATAGAACGATATCGTAGTACTGGTGATGTTGTTGATCGGGTTAGAATAGGGTTGACGAGTTTTTCGGTATACCGTCAATACCGGTATACCGGTTAACCGGTATACCGGTTTTTGCACAAATACCGCTACAACGGTATACCGTAATACCGGTACATACCGGAAAACCGTAAAACCGGTGCATACCGGAAAACCGTAATACCGGTGCATACCGTAAAACCGTAAATACCGAAATACCGTACCTAGTACCGTTTAGTGACGCTTTTTTGGTATACTGGTTATTGGATATAATTGCTGAACAGTTTTCAGTCTTGCCAGTGTTATCAGTTATACCGGTTATTCTATGGTTATTGGTTATACACTTATTATTATGCCTCCATGCAATAATATATATCACGGCAATAGCCAATAATATAAGACCGTGATATAAATTAAAATAGATTCTATTTTTGTAATGTTATTGTTTACTAATGAAAATGCGTTCATCGAGTCATAATTATTGTTGTAAGAGTGACTTTGATAACAGATAATATATTAAATATTAATATGTAATAACGTACACTGAACGTCTGAACACATCGAGTCATCTACATTGTAGTATTGTACCTATAATTAAATAATAATTAATCGCATTTATTATTGCAGGCTGGTTAATTGTTTAAAAAGGTAAGTTGAACCTATTATTGATAATTGATCTGTTTAGTTCAGAGAACCTTTAAAGTTACTTACATACATTTTTCAACCTGGTATTAGTAATTATTTAATTACCTAATATTACAATGATTTTTTCTTTTAGAAAACCATGCCAAGAAAAAGATCAAAAGTGTGGAATTTTTTCACAAAATTGAACAAAGACCAAGGGAGATGTTTAAAGTGCAAAAATAATTTTGAAGCTAAAGGAGGTAACACTAGTAATTTGATAAATCACTTGAGAATACATCATCCCAATATTCATTTGGAGTTTTTGAATATAAAGGGTCAAGATAACAGCTTTAACAAGTAAACAAAATTAATAATAAACATTTATATTTTAATAGGTATTTAATCTATGAATTGTAAATAATATACAAATACCTATTAATGATTTAACCTTTTCATAATTGTAACATAATATATAATATAATAAGAAACATTTTTTTTTTACATAATATTTCAATATTTGTAATGAATAATGATGATAAAATACCATTGTACTTTAATCTGCCATTATGTTCACAAGTTAATTTTGAAAATTGTTTGTTAGAAATGATCTGAATGAAACTGATGACATCAGTGATCCTCCTTGTGACATTGCTAATAATAGTGCAGAACATCATGAACTAGTGCCATTAAATTCCAGTACAAATTTAGTTCACAAGTAAGTTTAAAATCTAACTTAAGGTTATAATATGTAGAATAGGTACACTTACTGTTCTTATTCGTTAATGAACCACATACTCAATAAAAACAATTTAAAAAAAATGTAATCTAAATTATTTGGAACCCACTCGCCCACAGACCTTAAATGAAATAATTACATTTAATATTATTTTTATTCACTTGTAGATCTTGTACACTAAAACAACAATCTATGAACATATACAAGAAATTGGATAAAACAACCAGTGAAAAGTATACCAATGCAATTGCCTATTGGATTGCCACAGATATGCAACCTTATAGATCTGTATCAAAACAAGGATTTAAACACCTAATGTCTGTCATATGTCCTGGATATACTATCCCAAGTCGCCAAGTTTTTGCTGATAACAAAATTCCTGCTTTATACTTTGAGGTAAAACGTAGAATAAAACATGATCTCAACTCTGCACAATTTCTGTCGCTTACATTTGATTGTTGGACTTCCAATGCCCAACAGCCTTACATTGGCATAACAGCTCATACTATCAATAGTGATTGGGTTCTTCAAACATATTGTATGGCTTGCACAATTCTTGATGTAGACCACACTGCCACTAATCTAAAAGATATTATTGAATCTACACTTAAAGATTGGAATATTCCTATGTCAAAAGTATCTGCCGCAACTACAGATAATGGTACTAATGTTATCAAAGCTGTTCAGTTAATGGACTTAAATCATATTAGTTGTTTTGGTCACACATTAAATAATGGAGTTACATCATCTATGAATTTAAATCCAATAAAAACCATTATTTCTAATATTTCCAAACTAAGATATACATTTCATTATAGTTCAAACTTACGTAGATTGCTTCAAGATGCGCAATGTAAACTTGACCTTCCACAAAAAGTTATGCCAGCATCATGTGTTACAAGATGGTGGACTAATCTACCTGCTATTCAGTTTGTAAGAGATAATTATGATGCTCTTTATGATGTTTTATTTAAGTTGAAATCAAGAAAAATCAAACTGCTTCCAAACTGCAATGAACAAAAACTTATTTTGGTGATGTGCAAAATTTTTGAACCACTAAAAACTCTTGGTGAACATATGGGTGCAGAAAAGATTGTTACAGCTTCTTCAATTTGGCCAGTTTATACAAAACTTGAAAAAACTTTGCTTCACACAAATTCATCAAATTTTACTTGTGCCTTAACACAAGAAGAATCAACTAGAGCGAATAATAGTGAAAATTTTGGGGAGAGCGAACAATTATTTCCAATCTTAAGTCAATGTACACTTATGGATAATAATATAAATTCATATTTTAACACAAATGAAGTTTGTGGAGACATAAGTGATGATGATGTTGATACACATGTGGATAGTGTGAATACAATTGATAATTTATTAGATCATATTGAAAATCATTTAAAGGACGATATAAAAAGACCATTTCATAAACGTTACATTAATAAAGAAGAAAGTAGAATGTTTTTACAAAAAATATGCTTTTTGGATCCAAGGTACAAATCAGCATATATTGATCCAAGAGATATAGATACAGTAAAAAATTCAATTCAACTTGAAATGGATGAAATAGGCAACCAAGCTAAAAGTAAGGAACTCAAGGTTCAGAAAAATGATGGTATGTATGGTATGTATAGTAAAGATTGGTTTTTTTTTATTCAAATATTTTTACTGAAACTATAATATTTCTGATATCAATATTGTTTTAATGATACTGTAGGATTAGCAGCATTTTTGGAAAACTTTGACTGTCCCGTTATGAACAATGTGACCGACGAAGCCTTAAACCAAATTGAATTGGAAAAATATGTATCCTTGCCATTTATTTCTCTTGATGCTGATCCTCTTCAGTGGTGGAAACTATATCATTCACAATTGCCTACAATATCATTACTAGCGATGAAGTACTTATGTATACCTGGCACCAGTGTGCCTAGTGAAAGGATATTTAGCTCTGCAGGGAATATTATTACAGATCATCGGTCATTACTATCTCCAGGACATGCTGAAGAACTCATTTTTTTATCAATGAACTCAAAATTTATTTCCAAGTAATATCTAATGACTAATTCTAATACTTTTTTTTGAACTTATGTTAACGTTATAGTAGTTATACAGTATACTGAGTTAATAATTTTTAATTTTGTTAAAGACAGGGCTTGTATTGTTAATATTTATTTATTAGTAAAAGAATACTAATAAATTTGTTTATTTTATGTTTAAATTTTACTGATTTAATAATTTTTTATTATTTAGAAACAGTTCTTGTTTTTAGTGGTGTGCTCAGCTTTTTGTAAATCCTTTTCAGAGTGTGCTTTTTTTGCCTTTTACAGACCCTGATATAACATGTTTTTTGATGTGTTCATGAAATCAATTTAAAAAAAATCCTAAGGGGGGAAGGTACTCCTTCATCATATCTTGTCTTATTACAAAAATAAAGACCTGAGGAAAGACCCTAATTATTTTAATCGCCTTAATAATATGATTTAAAAAAAAAAAAATTTAAACTTTAATGACTCCCTGTAAATTGAAAAAAAAGACATCCCCTACACTATGACACTGTGTTATTATTTTTTTTAAATAAGGTAGTTTCTTTGCCATACCCTCTATATAATTATATAATAAAATAAATATTTATATATAACATATTATATTGTAATATAATGTTTTTTAAAAATTGTTTACTCCCTCAGCACATAATTTCAGTGTTTTTTAGTTTTCCGGTATTACGGTTTTTCGGTATTACGGTTTTCCGGTATTACGGTTTTTCGGTATTACGGTTTTCCGGTATTACGGTTTTTCGGTATATACCGGTATCACGGTATACCGTTTCATACCGGTACCGAATCTAATACCGCAATACCGGTTTCAAATTTCAATACCGTCAACCCTAGGTTAGAAGTGGTCGCCCTCGTTCTGTTCGAACGAAAATGGCGATCGAAAACGTTCGTTCGAGAATTAATCGTAACCCTCTACGAAAACAGAAAATCATCGCTCGAGAAATGGAAATCAACGCACGATCGGTCTCTCGCATATTACGCGATGACTTAGATGTGCGTGCATACAAAAGATGTACAAGCCATCTGTTGACAGGCCGATTAAAGGCAATAAGACACGAAAGATCTAAAAAGCTGCTACGCCTGTACGGTCGAAAAAAGTTTAAAAATATTTCATTTAACGATGAAAAAAATTTTACCGTAAAGGAAAAATTTAACAAGCAAAATGATAGGATATATGTTAGATCATCATTAGAGGCGAAAGATAAGGTTCCCGCGTTAACCTAACCTAACCTAACCACCCTGCGCAAGTAATGGTTTGGTGGGGTGTGTCATGGCACGGTGTTACAGAGATCCATTTCTGTGAGAAAGGGGTTAAAACTGGGGCTCGCGTTTATCAGACAACTGTCTTAGACCCTATAGTAAGGCCTCTTATTAATATTTTGTTCAAAGTAATCGATTGGGTGTTTCAACAGAATTCGGCACCTGGCACCATAAGGCAAAAACGACACAAGAGTGGCTTGAAAACAATGTTCCAAATTTCATTAAGGCATCTGATTGGCCTTCTGCAAGCCCGGACTTAAGCCCGCTCGATTATGGGTTATGGAGCATTTTAGAGGAGAGAGCGTGTAAAAACGACATGCAAATTTGGAGTCGCTCAAACGAAGTATTGTGAAGGCAGTGGCAGAAATTCCGTTGGAAACGATTCGTACGTGTATTGAACAGTGGCCGGAACGTTTGAATCGTTGTATTGAAAACGAAGGGGCACATTTTGAATAATTAATATATGGTTCAAATTGTAATTAGTTATGCTATTCAAATATGTTTATACAATTTTTATATGACTTGTTGTTCTTGAGTAATATACGTTTGAAGTAGTGACAGTATTTATGTCTAGACTATATATATATATATATATATATATATGACAGAAAATATTCAAATTTGAGAAAGAACATCGAAAACATCACTCGCGTTCGTCATTTAAATGAATCCAACTCAACTTTAGTTATTATAATTAGTATAATACCGGTCTAAAAATTGTTCAAAAAAAAAAAAAAAATAATAGTAATAATACCTAAATATAAAGTAAAACACAGAAATAATAATAAATAATTTTAAAAAAATTCCATTTACGTAAAAGTTACATAATTTTTTTTTCATAAAAAGATTTATACGGCTCTTTAAAACAAATTTCGGATGTTAACATTTTAATTTTATTATTAAATGATTGTGTGTTATAAGAAAATAGATTAAAAAAACACTATTGGTTTAAATTTATATTTATATGATTATGTGTCTCTACATCTATAGAATAAGTCCCAAACTAAAAATTTAAAATGTAAAATTTGTCTCGGATCAATTTCATGTAGACGCTGACTTAGTCAAATTCTGACCATAAAAGTAGTCTACGTTGACAAAAATGCAATATCACTCTAATTCAAGTATTAATATCTGGACTTACGTTTATGGATTTTTCTCAATCTTTAAAATGGCAAACAAGACATGAAGCCAAAGATATCAGTAAAAATAATAACTACTTGGCATGACTTTCTTCCCATCCATTTTACTTATGGATAAGCAATTATATTGAAAATCATAGAGCAGTGTTTTTTAAAGGGTATGCTGTGAAATTTTTAAGTTTACGTCTACAACTTGAACTTTTTTATTTAAAAAAACATTACAACAAGATTGAATTTACATTTAGATAATATTTATTCAAAATGTGCCGTGTCTTAAAATAACTAACAATAATATGCCGCTATGGAAAAAAAAAAGTTTGGGAATCACTGGTATAGAGTGTACCAACAAAATGTATGCTGTTCATTATTTAATGTAATTTATTTCTAAACAAAAACTTCGTTTCATCGTAGCATATTCATAAAATAATAATAAAACATTTAAAAATAGTTGTTTGCCAGCCATTGAAAAAATAATTATTTTGTAAAGAACGTTTCATTACACAACTCCGTTACACAAACGTCACTGATTTTTCTCAGGGAAATAAGTCTCGTTTATAATTGTTTGTATACTGTATGCGAAGGTTTGTTCATTGTTTTCGAAGTAGCCTAACTTAGCTAAACTTGTCAACTGTTTTTCGTATTATAAGGTATTTAACTGCAGGGTGTATACAAACTACAGACAGTTAAAAAAAACTTTATAGTGTAAAGTTCACTTGTGCGTAGGTACAAAAGACTATCATTTGTCCACGGACTCGTGCTCGATCAATTCTCTCAAAATAACAAATTGTTACTTGAATGAAAATTAAACAGCACGCCACTTAAAAATAAATAACAATAATATACTTATTGTTAGGCATGTAATTTTTTTTGAAGCAACACAACAATGCATAGTATTGATATATACAAATCGTTCGATATTATACAATTTTGTACAAAACCTGTCTTTGACCTGGCTAATTTTGTGTTTAATTCTACGGGGCGTAAAACGTCGAAAGAACCAACTAATGGAATTAAGGACGAAAAACCAACTATTTTTTCTTTCAAATTAGAACTGAACATGAAATATTTAATTTGGTAACGGATTAGAACCGTCACGACAGGGTGGGTTAACATTTAATATAATAAATTGTTCGGTATAATATCATATCTAATTATTATTTTTGTTGTTAGAGAAAGGAAAGTACACAAACACAATAGTATTGTATTATGGGCGTTGGTAGAATTGTATTTTGTAGTTTCGTTTATTGTTATAAGCCATTCGGAGATTTTATTTTCTGACGTAATTCTATATTAGTTAATGATTGCTTTTATAAATACATATGAGTACTACATACATATACACATGTATATGACAAATATACAAAACATAATATATAATATATTTCACTACAGGTGACCATGAACAAGTATTAATTGAAATCACACAATACCTATGATATAATATGTATAGGTACTTTCGAACATAAACTTAAACATGTATTTTTATGAGTTTCAATTATCTCGAAAACTACTAAAAAATTTGAGTCCAATTTCCTAAATCGTATGTCGTAAAAACCAATGGCTTTTCCGCTTTTCTCAGAGTTTGTATATACATGGTATAATGAAAAAATTGACTGTGGGTCAACTAATATAGTATGTATTATGCATAAAAGTATTTACGAAAAAAAAATGTTGTATGTTTCTCTCATCCGTCCGAATAGTTTAAACAGGAAATTATATTCCATTTAATAATAGCAGGTTTATACGGGTCGATCCTAATTTAATGTAAAACACTTGTTATTACAGAAGACACTAACGTTTTTGAACATATTATTTTATTTTAATACATAGTAACAAAACAACACTTTTCTAAAAAGAATTATATTTATTCATTTTTTTTTCGTGTTTTTGATCTTTTAGGGGCAACATATATTTTTTATGCCCATATGCAGAATATATTTGTAGGAGATCTTTATTTATAATAATCTTAATTCGAATAAGTCGTTAATTAATTATTAGTTAAATATATTCAAAGTAATATACTAAGTATAATACTAAGTAAGACACTAAGTAATAAACTTATAACTAATAAACTATCTATATCTACTAACTTATAGAGAAAACTCGTTTACAATATTGCACTTATCAAAAATTGAAATACTCCAAAAAATATTAATTTTGGATTAAGGAATTAGAAATATTTCGTCATTAAAAAAAAAGGAAAATAAGTAAAAATTATGAGGATAAAATAGTAAGATTTAGAATTTTTTTACAATCTCAGCTTTAAAAAAACATAAAATTGATTGTTTTTGACTGATTAACACAAATTTAAGAACATTTTTTAATGGTAAAAGATCTTTGCCCATATTTTCTACTACATTTCTAATGAAAATTTAAAATAAAATAACTGCTGATATAATAAATAGGTATTATACAAACAAGTTATTATTTGTATATACAATTCCTTTCTGTTATTTTTTTATTATCGCTTAAAATATTACTTTGTAAAGCTAACATAATGTTTTTTGCGCGTGTTACAATATTATCAAGTTAATCATTGATTACCAACGTACAAATTACTATCATACTATTATTACGAGTAAATAGTGCCTCTTCAGTTCATCGCGTTACTCAGCGGTGAGTATTATAATGTTGGCTTCCTACTGAATCAAAGTTTATCTAACTATATAATATATTATTAAGACACCGTAATATGGATAGCGCATATGAGCATAATAATATTATTATTTAGACTCTATCAGACTTTTGGTTCACATACATAATATTCTAGCTTCTAAGTAAGTAATAAGTAATAATAGTGATGATTCGAGAGTAATCATGTTGACAACATAATAATTAATTCGTATTATATCGGATAACCATTTTGTTTCAACTCCAACTTTTGCACCAACTCACCAACTATTATAGTATATTATTATAATAATATAATATTATAATCCTTTCACCGGTAGTACCCGCATACTACCTATGCAGATTTAACATTAGTATTTGAATACTTGGTGGATATAAATAAATAATATGATTTGAATTTAAAAACATTTTCATAAATAAAGAGAGGTATAACTTAATTCTTATTATTTTTTTAGCGTTAAAGCGTGCTAACTTAGAAAATATCAAAAATCATAATTATTAGACAAAAATGGATAAGTAAATAACTAACCTTTTACATTATTAAAATTGGAAAGTACTAAAATCATAAATTTTCGAAAAGACCTTAGTTTTCGAATGGTTAAAATGTTTTTTTTACGTATAACGGCACTATTAAAATAATCCCTACGTAAAAAAAATCACAGTTTCAAAAATAAAGAAACTTTTTCTAATAAAGTAAATTGCATTGTAATTTTTCATCTACACGATGTATAGATTAATTTTAAATTTATTTAGCTTCAAAAAAAAAAACAAGTGTAGTATTATGATAGTACATTTGTACTATTGTTTTCTTGTTTTAATTTTCCATCATAATAATACTAAAGCCATAAAATATAATTTTTTTTTTTAAATTGTGTTACGTATCGGTGGTATTATTAGTACGAATATCATTCTATTAATATCGATATTTTATCTAAAAATAAGATTTTCTATTAAGTAATAGATAATATTTATGTGGAATTCCGAACTTTTCCAGAAAATAAATCACAAGGAAACATCAAATAATTGGCATAATAATGTAGTTATTGTTAAAGTTTTTCTTGTAAGTATATAATATTATAAAGAAGTACCTATGTGGAACAAAACGGTTTCTGATGTTTTCATTACTGTTTTGGTCCTTTAGAAAAATAAAATATTTTTTTATAATAACATTCCTGGTTTTCCACAAAAACATATTACTTTCGAAAATGTTTACCCCTAATCAGGAAGAAGCATTCGACATATAAACCATATAATACAATAAATTATATTTATATTGGAAGTGTTCAAATATCATGAAGGTATGAGTAAAATTTATGACGCCACAGTTTAAAAATAGAAGAAAACTACGGAGATGAGTAGTGGTCGTCGTGATCATTATACTAACCAAAACCAACAAATAAATGGTATACAATATAATATCATGATATATTTGTTTTTATACCTAGGTATATTAATCAGTTTTTTAAAACAATTCCCTATATTTTTTACTATATGCAAAGTTTTCGATTCGTGTGTTTACGGTGTGATTCGTATTGAACTAAGGTAAATTTTATCGAACCTGTCCAACACTGCAACTTAGAACTACGAAATTTAATGTCGAATGTCAATATACATTTGTGCGTCTTATAAATCGCTCCAAATATCAATATTATACATAATATTAAATAATTGTGTGGTACAACTACCCACGGCATCATATCCTCTATTACCTAAAATAATATAATTTTGATTCATGATAATAATAATATCATTTTCCATGTCTTACGTTACGATAATATTGAACTCCGTGTACGCTCAGCATGTGGGTGTGTACGTGTTATTGATTTAATATGGAAATTGTTTAGGTACCTGTTTTATTGGGTTTATTTTATTTATAATATGTAAAGAGCAATTTTGGGCAGTATGGTTCCAAACACACGTACGAGATATGACTGGGGAAATCTTTCATTCAAATATAAGCACATATTTTGCTTATTGACGGTGCAAAAAATTCTATACATTTCCTACGTATTTCATCCATGTCTTCGGATAAAAATGTATACACAGAACAATTCACCGGCAAGCAAACTCAATTATTTTCCATCAATTACGCTGTTATTCTAAATCTGACTTTTATTATACTTAATGATTATAGTATTATACAATTCTTCCGATTTTACTATAAACCATTAAGCGTATATTTTTCTGAAAATGTGGCCTTATATCGAAATCAAAATTGAAACAACAAGTATTTATTGATTCGTTAAACTTTTATATAGAATAGGTTAATAATAATGAGTCTGGAGATATTTTTTAGTAGCTATGATGACGGGAACTTTTTAGTAATTGAACAATCATTATTTATTATTTAAAAAAAATTGTCCGAGTATATATAAATACTATAATAAATCCAATATAACATACCTACATCTTGTATTTTAATTAATCCTTAGTTATCTATACAGTGAAAACTCTTTATAACGAAACTCGTTACAACGAATTACTCTATATTACGTAAATAAAATCAAGTTAACTTATAATGGTTGGTTTGATTTAAAACCTATTAATTACTCTCTATTATGAAAACTGTCAATAACGAAATAAATCACATGGTCCCTTCAGATTCGTTATAGAGAGTTTTCACAGTATAAGAAATTTGTATCAACACAGAACACTTCTAGGGTATCAACTTTTAAAATTTCGAAAATCTCAACATTTCAAAAATAAGATCTTCAATTATAATGTTTAAAAATTACATAAACCATAATTTGAATAAATGCATTATTAAAGGAATAAATTTAGGTGAACATGCTTGGTATCTCAATCTGTTTATAATAAAATACAACTGCAAGTGATATATTATGGATAGTCAATAGTCATAGCGTTATTGGTACTAATAATTTAGATCCTCGCGTTTATTTATTGTTGTTTTAACATATTGTTTATTTTATCCCGAAATAATCGAAAATAAAATAACATTACGTTTTCATACATTAATATTATCGAAAAATCGTATCTCGGAGAGGAGTTATTATTTAATAATATTATTATGTTAGTACTTACATCACGTATTATTTGTTATGTATGTATATTTTATTTTTTTTATGAACATGTTTCTTCAACTGCACAAGATTACAACAATACGAATATTGAACATGCTGTTCAACAAAACTCGTGAACTTAATCATAATAATATTATTAGATATTCTTAAACCAATATCGTTGAGTAAGTACAGCGAATTTATTTTTACAGAAATATTTTTGGCACTCTGCTATGCAACATTTTTATTTTATAAGCTTCTTAAATCAAAATCAATTGAACCGTAATTTGTTCTCATCGGATTTGTATATCATAGGTATGTGTATGTGAGGTCAAATATCGATAAGCCCCACCAAAGTGTTCCTATATACTTGCGCATTTAATACTGTTGAGGCAGTACCATGTGTACCTAAACCCACACATAGTTGTTATTGTTATTCCATGTTATGACGTAACCTCCGGTAGATAACATAGATAAATTAAGATATTAACTCCTTAGCGGTAGTCGAAATTCGATCAAAAACCACACAACACATACAGTCCATCTCACGAAATAAATTTTACTTTTTTAGGCAGTGCTTGTTCCAGTGTGTGATATCTAATAACAATATGTATATGTACACTACAAAAAAGGATCATGTTGTGTTTTTTTTTTTTGTAAAATATAGGTATCTTGGTCATAGGTTAGGTCATATATAATGACCTTAAAAACAAATATAGTTCATTTTCATGACTATAATTAGTTGTACAGAAATTCATTCAAATATTTAATCTATTGGGTGCGTGCATATTATGCTCATTATAATTAGGTTTTTAAACTTTTTCTAACAGAAACTTACCTTACCACTAAATAAGCATTATATTCCGTTTATATTCATATTGATAGAGTAACTATTGTTCTGAACATTAATGTTCAGCCATTCATAACACGTTTAAATAAACCATTAAATATAATATGAACGCCTGAAACCATTATAGTTTAATCTTAATGATTTTTACAAAAACACATGAATTAATCTGCAATATAAACAAAACATCTGGGTTAATCCAAATGCTTATTTTTTATCTTATAATTTTCACGTGAGGTATATTTTTCTAATCTATTATTAATGTGTACTCAGTTGACTGTACTGATTGGATAGCTCTTATATTTTAATAATAATTATTAGAAAATAATATTTTTATTTTTTTAAATACCTACCTATAATAAACTATTATTTTTCTTAGCTATTTGAATGTAATAAGTTATTACTAATAACTAATAATAATTATAGTGGAATTTATATCATAGTAGTTAAAAGACAAATTCCAATTATTTGTTTATTTTTTTATTCAAATTATTAAACACCAAAATACATCTGAAAGACCCCATTTATTTAAGGCAAATTGTTTTTTTCTGAAAATTGAAATAAATATAAAATAAGTTATAAGTTATTTATTTCTGTTGTGCTTGGAGCTCCTAAGACCCTAGCAAATATGTCTCTAGACGGAGGTATATATTAGTGTTGAATGATATAAGAAAAATACAGCAGTATAAAATATATTATATCTATTTACGACGTTGGATGAGAACGACGGCGACGTGGGAGATACAGCACTGCAGGAGGGAGCTTCTAATGGGAGATTCTCGGGCAAAAAAAAAAACTTAACAGAAGAATTTGTATAGCGATAAAAAAGACTTTTATTCCCACTTATTTCTAGAGAGGCAAATTTAATTAATATACGCACATTCACACGTGTGGTTGTAGTGGTGGTGATAGTAGTAGTTTTGTCGGCAGCGACGGTTTTGTTCGAAAAAACGTTTCTGCAATGGGCTTGGTGCAGACTGCTGCAGTGCAGAACAGTGTATTATAATTATTATATTATTATTTAGTCCTGTGATCAAGTGCAGCTCTCAAAAAGACGTTCATCGTGCGACAGTGCGGTTACAAGGGGAAGAAAAAAGATTTCTTAGAGATAACATCAGCCTGCGGTGTGCATATTTAAATCGTATGAATTTTTCGCTTTAAATAGAGCTAATTATCATTTTTTTTACGCAAAATACAAAACAGAATAAAAAAAAGACAAAAAAAACGAACAAACAAACGTGAGCGCGTGATATCTCGTTGCAGACGAGATGAAAGGAAATATTAATTGGTTCAACGCTGAGCCGGCACAGCGTATAACAAATTTTAATGTTCAGGATATTATTTTTATTTTTTGAGCATTTCAGAGGTCTTAAGGCATTAATCATTAAAATCAGGTTATTTTAAGGTTTATTTAAAAAAGTGACTTTGATAAAATCGTAACATAATTTGTTACCACAAGCTTTACCTAATCGAATATATTATTTAGTCGTCGCAATGTTTTGAACGGATCCATACGACAAAAAAAAAGTATATTGCGAGTGGCGACTGAATCGAGAATTAATCTTATTTCGAATTAAAACGCCACGCAGTGGACTTGATTTTAGAAATTCCTGGAGCTAAACTTTAGTTTAATAATACAAACGATCCCAACTGTAGAATGGGATATTACGGAGATTTAAATACCGATAAACATTGAGTGTGTCATCTATTCATACATATTATATAGACGTCAAGTCATGGTGTACATTTTTGTAACAGTTTGCAACGCGTATAACATAATAATATTAAATATAAAACCCTAATTTGGTCGTCCGATTTACATTGTCTTTTTCGTTTACCGTACATAAACGCGCATCGACGGAATAATCTAAACAAATTATTATGTGCTTTACATATTGCGTTTTTGACCTGCAGCGAACTACAACTGCCGTTGTTGTAATTCTCGTACACACAAATATTATATATTTTTAAGCCATTATTATTATTAAATATGAGCGAAATAAAAATACCATAATTTATTATTACTATTATTATTAGGTATCATACAAGTCGTCATAATATATGCAGTAATAATAATGTGATGCACACAGTTATAGATGCAGTGATAAGTGATAACTATGGTTTATTTGTAAACTGGCGTGTTTGGATATATTTTAATTTTTCACACAATGTCCGTGACAAATGACACTAGAAATGAGACTAATTTACATAATATAGTTAAAAATACGTTATGGTGAAGGTATTTTGAAAATTAGTTTAATAATATTTATAACTCTCCATAATAAACTAGATAAATAAACCGTTTAATTACTTAAGTTTATATTATCATAACGAGTTTGTGGTTCAAAAAATATAAATATATAATCTTATATAATAAAATCAATCATGGTTATAGTTATATGGAAATTTCAGTTTATTGACATTAGGTATATGGGGTTGTACTGTACGCACATACCTCCATGTATCCCGAGACTATTAAAAATGCCTTTTAAAACTAAACGATTTCTATCTCGTTAAAATATAAGACTATAATAATAATACAACCAACTGGGGGAACAAAATGTAGAGAGATTATAATACTTTATTTCTTTAAATATGAAAAAAGTGCTTATAAAGGTTTGCTAAAAACTAATTTTATATTACATAAACGTTTTAAATGAAGCACTTGGAAAGAGGAATCATTGTATCATGGGCTATGTATAATATAGACAAATAATAAAAAAATCGTTCATAATTATAATTACTAATTAGGTATAATCTAGCTTGACACTTGAATATTTTTCTACAATACTTTGGCGTGTACTATTATAATTCAATTTAATCTTTTTAATTAAAAGCCACATAAACTACTGAACCACGTACCCACTGCTAATTGCTAAGTTATGTATCTAACCGAAAAGCCTAACGTTTACTAAATATAAAAATAATATATTAATTTCTTAAATGAATAAATAATTCTAAATGTTTGGTTAGGAAAAAAAAAGTAATTGATTATGCTTCCGTTTACTCAACAGTAACTCATCATCCATCCTCACGCCAATATAACAGGTATTGATTATCCAATTTTTTGATTAAATTACGTTGTTATAATTTTTAATGAATATTTTCGATGAATTTGCAAGATTAACTATTAACTAGCCTGCTGAAATCTCTATGAATCTCTATACCGAGTTATAGGTACAGCATTTATAATAATAAATTACAGCCATTGTTAAAAACCTATTTTAAGACAGAGACAAATATTTTATGATATGAAAATTTTTTATTTAGTAAAATGTAAAATGATTCTTAATGTTTGTATTTTTTTTTATTGTTTATTAGATGGTTAACTTTTGATTATCAAATAAAACCCCATTTTTTTTTTCAAACATAACATGACAATAATTCTAATATATTTAGTGACAGAAAACTACAAATCGATGAATGTAGAACAAAGTAATTAATAGTATATATAATGTAATAAGATAATTAATAAATACCTACTTATAATTAACTTACCTTACTAACGAATTACTCATCAAAAAATTTAATTTTTAAAATCAGAATACTCCAAATAATTTACTGCTTTTGATTTATTTGGAACAAAATATATTATGCTCAAATTTATATTCAAAAACTAAAATGTTTTATAATATAATATTATACTTTATATCTATTATAATATTATAACTATATTTATTGTTATGGAATTACTGTAATATAAATGTTGAAAAACGCTTATAATATTATCATAAATGGAGTAATATTATTAATTACTATAATATGCATTTAATTATATATATTTTTAATACCATTTCTAAAACAATTAATCGACTGTTATATTATTGTATTATGGTCTGTTATTAAAAAAAAAATTAATTAACCATCAATTGTATATAGGTTGTTGTTGCCATGTCGAGCTATATATTGTACTCAGAGTTGATATCGGTTTCATTTAAACTATAGTTCTATGATGTTGACTTTATAAAATAAATTTTTCGATCTCAATAATATATAGTGGCGTACACGTTTACAAAAGACAAATATAATAAAAATATTCTGAATTCTCTAGTCAAAATGATAAAAATGATAAGACTTTGGGTATGGCGTCACACAATAGCATTTCTCCGTTTTAATACTTAATACAAAATCGCATTATATTATTATAACAGTCGATTACTATATTATATTCTTCACCTTGGACGATTTTGTTATCTGTCGAGTTCGAACTGTTGTCGTAGAAAAATGTGCGACGAAATACCATGGCAATAATAATAATAACAATAAATAGTCTACCCAACGACGTCTATTCGCCTTCCGTTTCTCCTAGCATCGTACTTCGCTATAAAACTATTTTATATTTTTATTAACACAAATTTTTTACTGCATTAACATAATAGTATTGTTATAATGCCGTGCGATATGATATTAAAAATTATTTATATTTAAAAAAAAATATTCAATTTTAATATAATTTCTGCTACCCTCGTAGGTATCCTGCATAATCTATATAATATGTATATCACACTTACAGCATGCGTATTAATGCTGATGTAGCATATTATATTGTTTAATTTATTTTTCGTTATTTTGGCGTTAATGTATTTTTCTTATCTGGTTGTGTTTTGTATATTTTGTTACTTTGGATTTTATTCAATATAAAATATTACATTTGATTTTAAGTACATATATAATAATGAAGTTTTTGATAGTAAAAATTAAAAGTGAATTATTCATAATATTTTAATATATAATATAGGTACATACAATTTTAAAATGTATAAAAAATATTATAATCCTTTAATATATATTCAAATTGTATATGAATATTGGTAAGTTTTTAGTTAAATTTCATAATATAAAATATTATTATTACAATTTTTGTTTTATTACATATTATGTTTACAAATATTACACATGACAATATTTTAGATTCTGAACGAAGTGAGGAATGTATTGATTTTACAATTTTTGTATGTTGTTGTATGTTGTATTTTGATTGTATGTTTTTTTTTTGTGTCTGTCATCACATTTTGGAGTAAAAATAATGCTTTGATTTTTTACTACAACCCCTCGTTGAAAATGAAAATTCATCTACTTAGTACTTTGGGGAGTCGAAAGTTTCAGGAAAAACCCTAAAAAGTAACGAAAAAATTGGAATTTTTACGCATAATCAGTTTTCAACAAAATCGATTTTTTTATTTTGCTGTAACTCAAAAACGAATCATTGTAAATACTTGAAATTTTCATCAAATGTTTATACTAGCGTTATCTATTTACGATTTAATTTTCAAAAAAAATTTTTTACTTTTTTAAGCTTTAAAAACAATCAAAATTTTCGATTTTTCCAAGTTTTTTTATTTTGAACAGTCTATAAAAAAAATTTGGATGGCCAAAAAATCTTTAAAATTTAATACAAGCTTTATTTTAAGTTGTACTTATTGTAGTAAAAAAATCAAAAATCGTTAGTCACAATTTTCGCTTATAAGCATTTAAAGTTCAAATGTTTACGAAATATGTCAAAATCGCGAAAATTTACATGGAATTATGAAGTTAAAAATTCATAAAATTGTTGTGATTTATACTTAAATCATATTTTAAATACTTAAAAAAAACTCAACACAACGTTCTCAACAAGTTTTTCTTCAAATAACTGTAAAAAAAAAAACTCCAAAGTCAATATAGAATACATTTTGTGAGCGTATAGAAACAAATTATAATTTAAATATAGGTAATACCTATAATATATTCTATACTGACAAATCATCTCCGTTCAGAATCGTTTTTTGTATACAATGATACCTGTCATTACATTTATATTTAGCACATCTATTGTAGTTACCTATTCTCCATTTCTACTATACAGCAGAGCGATACTTACTTGCCCACGCTTTGTTTTTTGAAAATGTGTCTACCTCGCATTTTATGTACTCGTTTCTGACAATTTTTATTCTTATTAAATCTAAGAATCAATTGTTCACCACTTTAAGTGCATCTGTTTTGTGGAATTTTTTAATACACAATACAATTTGTGAAATAAATGATAACATGATAATATTATATGAGTATCTGATGTAACTTAGTTTTCTGCATAGATCATACACTATAATAGTAGTTATCCCAATATTTTTTTCCCCTCACTGGTATAGTCTGTTAATTAATAATTTACTTAAATATATAATTTATATTTTTTGATATGAATTAGACGTAGGTAATAATTTTGACTATTCAATTTATATGTCGTTTACATCCAATATTTTCGTGCGTTGAAATTACCAATTGATACGACACGCTCTCCGACCTCGATGTCAAAACATAATATAATATGAGATATTCTGATTTTCCAATCACTCTGTATATATTCAAGGCGATTTACACCCCTGCTATTGCTGCAGGCTGTATAATAATATATAAACCAAAGACACGGCTACCCACACCCCCATCCTCATCATTGACCCCTTTACAAATCCAACATCCTCCACCCACCATTGGGATGGTCGCGTCGCACGCACACGATATTTGCAATAACACCGGATAAAACACGGCGTAATCCTAAAACGATCATGTGCGTAGACCTAATATTATTTCACATGAATATGCATGAACGACAGCGGCCGCGGTTTAAAAGATAATTCCGTTCACACGCATGGCGGAGTAGGTAGAATGGGGGCCGTTATAAAATCAGCGAGTGGAACGTTTTAGTTTAGTTTTTTTGTTGACGGGGAAGGTGCAGTACTGTTCAAGGTTGACGACAGGAAGGGTGGAAAACTATATTAGTGGTGAATCGGAAACCAGTCATCCTTCAATGCCTACATCGTATACAATATATAACCTCATCGTATATATGAACGAGAGGCACGCGTGGCCAAAAACTCATCCCCCCTACCACAACTACCCCACCTCACCTATACTCGAGCCAATCGTTATCCGATCACTTATCGGTGGTTCTTCTTCAAAGTGCAAAGTGTGCTCAAGACACGCGACGATGATCCGTTGACATACACATTAACCCTGGTACCAAAACCCAAATTAGCCTCTTAAAATGTCACTCGACTCCAATACAAATAAGTACTTATATAAAGTATTTTAAATGTTTGTGGTAAAATACTGAGTTTTTTACATAATAATAATATACTATATTAATTAAATATATAATCCACCTCCTCATTCGGCATTTACCATAATCACACACGCATGTCATATAGCATAATATTATATAATAATATATATACATTATAAATTATATATTAATTATTAATACGTCAAACACCAAAAGTTATAACAGTAGGTAACCAATCCGACGAAAGCTGAGCTCCATCACGATTTATGCTCTGTCCCGTGTAAACTGAAAATGATTTTTATCGTTCGCCCTTCATGGTTGACTTATTGTGCCCAATTCCTGCCAATAATGGAGGACAGCCGAAAACAAAAATTAAACATTGTTTTTAAATCGTATATGTATCGTTTTGTGTGTGTACTCGAGTATTTTTTATAAGTACCACCAAGTTGTTGATTTAAAAGAGGAGAAACACAGCGTTGTCCTCCTCACTACTCCTTGTATCCTCATCACCATCACCCGACCCCTACCGAGCTGTAATCGTATTCATTTTTCTCCCCTACCATGTCGTAAACATTGTACTTTACACAGTTACACGATTTTTTTCTCCCAGCCGCTCGTCTATTGTAATACACAAAAGATTGACTGAACAAAACTTGTAAAAACAACATAAATCGTAATCTTTTATTTTATTCGTTCTATTTGTTTTGTTGTTGTTTTTTTTTTCGTTTTCAGAGTACCTATATATACATATACATATATATATTTGTATTCATATATTTCTGTTTCGTACACGCTGAAGGCTAATTTTTATTCCATACTACTGTACCAGACTGCAGTCGTTATTATTATTATAACACTATGATAATATTTTGTTTCGCAATTTATGTTTATAAAGACTGTGCAATGTATATATATATAATATTATATATTGTAATATCTGGATTATTCCTTTTCTGTATATATATATATATATATATAATACTATAATATTACTCTTTGATGTAGTATTTTTGTTTTCTATAACGCGTAGGATGAAAAATTCCTTGCTTTTTCGTTTTTTGTTAATATTTATATAAACGTTCTTTTTGTGTATTATCTTTATAGTTATGATAATTATTATTATTGTTTTATTTTATTTCAAAATACAGTAATGTACATTTGAATAGTTAGATCTATTCTAAATATCATGCTATATAAATTTAATATTATTTTTCTATTATTATTATATTAAATACTAACATGTTATACAATATTAATAAATATGGATTTATGTTTTTAAAAAAAATGTATATTTACTATAAAGTATATATTTACTTCGTTATAACATGCAATTTATTCAAGCTTGTGAATAAAAATAGTAATAACAATAACAAATTAACATTATATATTTTAAACGTCGGTTATTTATTCGTACTAGGTACCTATGTATTCAATCTTCATTTGAAACACTTGTGGTAGACTTAAGTACATTTTTCAACGTTATTTTTTTGTATAATTCTTTATTTATTTTTATCATAAAATAGTGGCTTGTACATTTTAAAAATATTATTTCTCAAAAATAAAAATGATAGTGTTGGAACGGATATATATTACATGCTATTATACTGAGTTGTGATATTAAATTTGAGTGCAATGATAAATCTTCGTGTTCGAAAAACGATTCATAGCGGCACTCGGTTAAAACCACTTTCTTATAATTATTATATATCTTAATTTATTCAAGACTTTTTCAGTAATTTTTCAATACAGCTTACTTGACTTACAAGAAACTGTTTCAAAATTTTTACCAATAATATTCTATATCCAAACGATAACACTCAGTTACGGTTGAAGCTATTTTGAAAATACTACTGCTAGGAATACAAAATAATTTAATATATAAATATATATAATATATAAAAAGAATAAGTTTATCTATGCAGTTGAAATTTCTCACATTGCCTTCAATCAACATATTTATTACAATCAGTTGAGCCGATCGTCGAACGATTATAGTATAATCTTAAAATAAGTAATTTTTTTTAGAATACAATCTATTATTTTACATTTTATTATAATGTTAACAATAGCGTTGGGTATTCAAAGAATATTTTTTTAGCAAAGTGATATATTAATTATTACCATGCCCCTCGCCATTCACGTATTTATAAATAATTAACTCATAAATATAAGATTAAAATAATTTATATTATTAAATTATACTTTATTGTGTTTTCCGTTTAATTTTCATAACTGATCCAACGTCGAAATTAGGTTTCAAATAAGGTACAACAACCGAGTCTTTAATTACATGATAATGTACGAATGCAAACTAATAGGTTATAACTACAACTGAAACAGTATTGTTTAAATATTCGTTCAATGTTGTCACACAATTCGAATTCTATGAAACTGCTATCGTTCGTGTACTCATAAGGTTAATTTACACGTCATTACTACAGTCATTGTAATGAATTAATAATAACAATAATACTATATTATATTATTATTCCAATTAAATAATTTGAGCCGATTATAGCGCTAGACATAACGTTCCAAACCACCAACACCGTGATGTACCACAATTGCCTATACAATGCGCCAGTTAACGGATTTAATATAATTTAATAATATACGTTATTATAACTTATTAGTCTAATGAGTCATTGTATCATTATGCTTTACTAAGTGTGACATGGAAGCGATTTCATACATTTTTGATTTTCCAATCATAATTTAATAACAACTAAACATAATAATATATATATATATACATAATATATTATGCATTATTTAATTTAGATAAAAATGAATATTATATACCTATAAATCAAAAAATAATAATAAACTATTTACTTTGAACTTAGGGTAAAATAGTTACTGTTAGCATTATATTGAAATATAAACCTAAAATGCGTGTGCACGACATCACTAATCAGAGTGTGACTTTCAGAAAAAAAGGCAAAATGTACTTTATACATATAATATAATAATATTATATCATTGACCGTCCGAAAACCACCAATGCCACGATGTATCGAAATATTAAATATTAAATATCATGCGCTAGTCAATGGATATAATATGAATTACAAAACACGTGACACTAAGTTGTTTGATAGGTTTGTTGATTTTCTAATGGTATTAAAATAACAATATATTTATATTTATTTTTAATTTTAATACATGCTAATGTCGTTTTGTTTTACAAAAAATAAGGATAAATTAAAAATGATGTTAACTACTCAACTACAAAATTTATACTTCTGAATTATTGGAAAAAATAAGCAAAAAATATTGTTGAATAATATCTTATTTATTTTTCACTAGCATGGATGTCTACAGTATATTGTTATTGTTATTATAGTATCGAAATATGATTTTAAATGCAGTCGCGTGTGTACGACATGACCAAACACAGTATGACTTCTTTCAGAACGAAGACAAAATATACATTATATTTAAATATTATTATTTACACAAATCGATCTCCATGTAACAAATTCCGTAAATACTATCTAGCTACGATAATTGATTTTGTATCCATTTCGTTTACACAGAATGAATTACTCGTCCCGTGCAAGACAAATAAACGCATGCGAATAATATATTTGGACCGTTGTAACGATTACAAATATTTGTTATTTATATTCAATCGTTATTTATACTGCGAAATAGATTTTTTTTGTCCCTATACGTTATTAGATGCATACTAGGTTACATTATAAATCAGCAATTATCAAACTTACACAATAATATAAACAATAATAATATACCATACATCAACATCTATGATATTATAATAATATTTGAAAAATAAAAAAATGTTTTTAAAAAACGATTACGATAAATATTAAATAATAGTAATAATTGTATAAAATATAAATTATAAAAATATATCATTAATTTTTAAAATGTTTGAGATGACTTGAAAAAAATTATAAAAATATATGTATATAGGCATTGATTAAATATACTAATAAGTATTAAGTATATATATATATATATATATATACTATAATATACTATTAAGTATATTTAATCAATGATATAGGTTTATAGGTATCCAAGAACTTAAAAAAAAATAGTGTTGCTTCTAATATATAATTCACCTTGTGTAACTATTTATTTTTATCCAGTGGACTTAAATTAAGTTATATATTTTTTAGTATATTTATTTGATACTAATGATACGGTTGTAGCAGTAGCACATTTTAGATTCTGAGCGGAGCGATGAATGTATTGATTTTACCATGATGTGTGTTTTTTTTTTTTTTTTTGTGTCTGTCATCACGTTTTGGGGCAGTAAAAATGCTTCGATTTTTGACTTCAGTACCTCGTTCGATCAGAAAGTGAATCTAGTTGGTACTTTTGGGGGTCAAAAGTAAAAAATTCTTAATACTTTTCTAAATAATTAAGAAAAACAAACTAAAAATTAAGGGAAAAACGGGAAATTTTACGCACACTCATTTTTCGAAAAAATCGATATTGGTTTTTGATGTAACTTTAAAACAAATGACCATAGATACATGAAATTTTCACCTAATGTTTATATAAGTATATTCTATCCACCATGCAATTTTCAAAAAATTTCGACTTTAGTTGAACTATTCATAGGCATTTCAAATTTTCGATCATTATTAGTTTTTTTTTAAAATTAATATCGATAAAATTTATTTGTTAGGCAGAAAAGCTTGAAAATTTAATACAAGGCTCCTAACATATTTTTACAATAGAAGTTGAAAAATAAAAGAAATATATAGTCACAATTTTTTTTTATAAGCATTCAAAGTTTGAATTTTTACAACATATTATGTAAAAATCACGAAAATTCGTAAATTATTTTATGCTAGAAATTCATAAAAAAAATTTCCTTTTATATCTAAGATTTGAAAATTTAATACAAGGCTCATTATATATTTTTACAATAGCAATTGAAAAATAAAAGAAATATATAGTTACAATTTTTTTTTTATAAGCATTTAAAGTTCAAATTTTGACTAAAAACGTAAAAATTACGGCAATGTTCAAAATTATCTTAGATAAAAATTCATAAAAGTTTTTCTTTTTAATTCTAAGATTTGAAAATTTAATACAAGGCTCCTAACATATTTTTACAATAGCAGTTGCAAAATAAAAGGAATACATAGTCACAATTTTTTTTTTAAGCATTCAAAGTTTGAGTTTTGACAACATATTATGTAAAAATCACGAAAATATAGAAATTATTTTAAGCTAGAAATTCATAAAAAATGTTCTTTTTATATCTAAGATTTGAAAATTTAATACAAGGCTCATAATATATATTTACAATTAAAATTTAAAAATAAAAGAAATGCGTAGTCACAATTTTTATTTTACAAGCATTCAAAGTTTGAATTTTGACAACATATGTAAAAATCACGAAAATTCGCAAATTATTTCAAACTAGAAATTCATAAAAATTTTTCTTTTTAAATCTAAGATTTGAAAATTTTTTATAATCTATAATATATCCTAGACAGATAAACCGTCTTTGCTCAGAATCGTTTTTTGTATACAATGATATAGTATCATTGGATTCAAATTTAATTCCATCCATTACAGTAACCCACTAGTAACCTACTGTACAGCAGAGCGACATACACGACTTACCCGCTTTTTTTAAAAGTATACATTATAGTTGAACCGAGAATATCCAATTGATTGCTTATAACAATTATATCATAGTAGTTAATAATAATATTTATACCATACCTACTTAAGTTTGGAGTGTACATATCAAGAATATTATGTTAAAATATATAACGGAATAAACTGCATGTTTTGTGTTTTATAATTAATACCAGAATTATCAATATTCCATTAAAATGTGCGTGAACCTTTAGTTTTATATAAGCGTACTAATATTTTACTGGGATTAAAAATAATCATTAACAATAATATAACAGTAAAAAATAATTATTGTTAATACTATTGTTGTGATTGAAAATATGTAAATATAATAATATTAATTCATTCGTAAAAATGTAATAATATCTCGGCTCGTTGAAAACATACTAAATATCTTTAATAATCGCGTATTACTCATTGAACTTTCAAAGATTATATAATAGCCTTACATGTTTAAATACACTGAGAAGAAACAAAATGTATAATGCACTGGAGCTTACACCGTCTGCCGTGACCTTTGTTTGAATCAAAATTAGTTGAAACAAAGGAATATATGCATATAATACACAACGTGGTATAAACTACTCACGATTCCATTTTGAACTTAGGTATTCAACTCTTGTGTGCGTTAAAATCCTCTTAATTTAGGACAATTTAAGTATTTTAATCCATCCAACCCCGGATCACTAACAACCACTCACTGGTATGTTAATAACCACACACTGCACCATAATTACTGAAAATTCCGAACAATTACTTTGCTGGCTTTATATATAGCGTACGCCGTATCCCGTGTCAGTAGGTATGTATATTGTAATGCATAATGTCGTAACCAACTACTATAGTTTCCATACGATTCGTCAATTTCCTTAATGTCTCCAACGTTACTGAGCTAACATTTTTACATACTATTGAGTATATATATATTTTGGTGAGAAAAAACGCTGAATAATCTAAAAAATTATCTGTATTCTAAAAAAAAAAAACGCATCTTTAGAAAACATTATAATAAACTATATAATATGGTTAAATTAAAAATCGAAATACCAAATGAATTAAAATATTTATATGAAAAAAATATTTATTTTTTTACCAGTCTTCATCCAAAATCATAGTTGACCTTCGATATACAAATGTATATAAAATATCAAAAATAAAACAGAAATCAATAGTATATCGAAATACTGGACGTGTACCGTTTAATACCATCATTAAGCCTAATAGCGCAATACTGGTATAGTTATGTGAATGTATCGCAAGATCCACTTATCGCAAATATACTGTACATTTATGTAGGTACAATAACTTAAGTATAGCGTGCGCTCTTCGTTGTGATGTAACTTGTAATTCGTTGGACGTTTGTTTTGAATTAACTTTACAGAACACGTGGAAGACGATTTTTCCTGTAAATAAAATCAATTCCGTGTATAAAACTTCACTCCAGGTAAACAGAATAACAAGAAAAACAATAAGTAGTTATAATTTCATTAAGAGTCAGTCAGTTGGCGAAGTAGGACAATTGTTGGGGAGAGTCTATTTGCAAATTAATTTTTCCTGTCAGCCTACTACTTTCTGTCTGTCTCTGTGTGTCTCTCGCTCACATTGGCTCACTATATATTTATACAGTTTCTAAAGTTGTGTACTAATTTCAAGTATACACCTACATTGATATATAATCATCGTACGATGGACAGAGTTATAAAGAAACGAAATCGTCGAAAGAAAAAAAACACTGAAACGTTTTCAGAAATTTTATTCAGGTACTGCATCTGCAACCATCTCATATTGTACAAATATACAATAACAAATTTCACTTACTGAGGTTGCTAATTATTATAAGTAACTAGGCTTTAAATAGTTTAAAATTTATGGAAAACAAATTTTTCTTTGTATTTTTATTTATTTTGATGATGATATTTTTAGTTAAATTGTTTTTTTTTTTTTTTATCTTTATTATATTTGATAGGTAAATTAATCTGTTAAAATAATAAAAATCAATTGAAATAAAATATATATTTTTTTATTATCTTTTATTATCTTTTAGTATCAACTATTATAGCTCAAAAATTATATTATTTACATCGTAGTTAAATAAAAAATATTTATTTCATAGAACCGATAGGTAGTATATAATGCCACGAAAGTGATCACATAATCAAGCGAAATTCGCTGAAGGTGTCTTACACCTAACATAGGTTATATATATAATATAATTTAATGATCAGCATTCAAGACAATTTCGGGGGGGAGGTAGATGTCACAAGCAGGCCTTCGACAAAAATAAACACGAATCGCCTAGCAAGCGCTATACAGCGTTAATCATGTGGTATTAAAATGCATATAAATAATAAAATATTATCATACACCCAACCGTAGATCGGAGCGTTCAGTTTTATTTAATTTTTTTTTTCCGTTTGTTATTATGTGGTGTTATTTCGGTTTGGATTTTTTTTCATCCCCTATAACGATAATCATCATCGTCATCGCCGTATAATCGTCGCCCAAGTCACCACCATTTCCACTACCAACAACAACTCACTCGCGGCGGCACGTGCAGCTGTGCTGCATTCGGTTTTATATTATTGTCGCACCACTCTCAATCCCACACACTCCAACGGAATTAACGTACTTTATTATCACTCGGGGCACTAGTACATATTGTTATTATTTAGGAACGCTTGGTGACGGTGGCGGTCTGAAGTCGAAATGGTAGTTCATATTTCAACGTGTCAGTTATTTCTATAGAAAAAAAAAAAACTGAAAACGCAAAAATGCAAAAACAAAACAGTGACGAAGGTTTTTTTCTGTCTGAAACCCGTGCACCCCTAGCCCAATTCACTGATACTGTATACCTATATATCCGCATGTTTATCGTGTATAATTTATAATATTACGATATTATCATATAATATTTAACTTTGATAAGAGGAGCGGAAATAAAAAACGAGTTATCGTACATCAGCTTACAGAGAGACGCGCGTGTGAGTGCTTATGTTTGTGGGTCTCGGTGTGTGTGTGGATATACATGAACTGCAATGATATTAAATATATATATATATATATATATATATATATATACACCATCCCAGCAATACATCAGTTATCGCGCGCGCCCCGCCGGAAAGAGTGGCTAAAATATTATTATTGTTATGCGCGGCGCGCTCGCGGTTTTCGCCCGTCGACGTTTCCAGCATTGTTGTTCCGGTTCGTATTATTGTTATTATTTTATATATATTTATATGCATGTATAAATCGTTTCCGACGCCACCGCCAACTCTGCAGTCGCTCAATCCGATTTATCTGATTTATCGTTTATTTATGGCTCCATGTCTTTTCCGCGACGCCGCTCCAACCGCAGTCATTTGAATTAAAACTGAACCGATCACCTGGTTCCCGATGGAAAAGTGTGTGATCGATGTATACTTCGCACGTTTCGTACTATTGAAATTAGAATTATAATCGCGAATGGAGTTTTATCGACAAAAAGTATTTTTATCTCGAACTATTGACAACAGAATTAATATTATAATAATAGTGACAATATAATAACTTAATGGAATTAATGATGGACTTGGCTTCCACCCTGTCAAATTTAGCAAATTTAACACATCTAATTGTTATCATACATTTTTTTTTTTTTTGAGAATAAGGCTTTAACAGATGGGTCATTAGCGTACGGTTGTAGATACAATATTATTACTTATGGATACTCTAGTTACGATTGTACGTTACATGATTACAGATTATGTGATACAGTATTACATAAATTTACATTATATTTAAAACGTGTAGATTTAACTTAATATTTAATTTTTTTTATCGATGCCAATAGATTTGAAGAAGCTATGGATTAGGTAGGTGTTATGTTTCTCCAAATGCTTCCTCTATTGAAGAAGGTTGATCGCACATTTTATTTTCTATAGATTCTGAGCGGAATGATGAACGAAATGGTTTTACAATGATCTGTGTATATTATTTTTATTTATTTTTTGTCTTTGTACACGATAAGTTGTCAAAATAATAATACTTCGATTTCCAATTTCAGTAGCTTTTCCTGAAAGAAAATGACTCTAGTGTATTTATAAACTATATATTATAATACATATTACGGTATGCACCATACATAGGTACACTGTTTACTACATGTGTAGACTTGAGTTTTTGGAAGGGTTGCAGGGTATAATATTACAAAATGGGTAAAATTTAACTCTTAGCCTGTAATTATTCTACTGTTTTCTTTTTTTTTTCTACTTATTATATTGTTTGTTAATACTCTAACGTATTGTAATTGTTGAGCTACATTTAAAATTAAAATAAAATCTGTATATTATATAATATAATATACACGGTAAGCATTTTGTTGTTTCGTTTCCGGGGTCCCGCCACAAATCTTGCACACCTATTATAGTGATGTTACTAAATTAAAAAAAAAAAAAAAAAAAAACCATGATAAAATTAACTTCCAAATCTTCGATTCCACTAAAAAAATAATATTTTCAAACAGAACATTTTATCTTCCTATTTTCTTTATCGATGGCAAAATCGTCAATATTATTGCGCTAAGATAATTTCATATTAAAATAACAAATATTGTAAGTTGTTCGTTACGATACCTATTCAAGTCATACGTGACTATACACTTGTTTATTTGTCATAACTTAGGTGGTCTAGATTTAGAAAATATTAGAAATAATAGGGGTAGGGCTAAATCTAGCCAGGCACTATACGTACACCGTACTATAATATAATACCAACTCTTTTACCGTGTTTCTCGATCAGAATACATCATAAGTACATAATATATTGTACGATTTTTTTAGGCTGCGTCATGGTTCAAGAGCTCAGAACTGGGAGGGGGCCTATCCATTTTTTTAGAACACTATTAATAAAAACTATGATTATAAAAATAGTATTTTTAACCAATTTGGTAGTACCCAATAATAATTGGCACTTGTATTTTTTGCAGAGAGAGTGGGTTCTAGATCCATCTCTTGCTCACTATAATACAATATTATGTAGGACTCTGACAAAGTAACACAGATGCTTCAAAAACGTACTAAACATGCACGGAAATAAAAAAATAAGATTTGCACTTAAAAACTAAACACACTATTTTACCCACAAAAAACTATAACTGTATTTCTATAGTATTTTTATTTATGGTTGTATTATTGCGAGTGCTTTATAATTCTAAAATTGTAATTAAGGGAATATCTTAAACTATACGAAATATTAATACATTATGATTTATGTGTCTATCCATACTTACGATTCGCATATCTATTACAGTTATACATTTTATGATCTATAATTTAATATAATATAATTATACATACTGCAGTAATCAAGTAGTATTATAAAATAAATACGGTATATGGTGTGTAAATATTTTTATTCATCATAAATTCTCGACACGACCACAAGATTATGATCTCAAATTAATGTCTTTATTTTTAATTAACATATTTTTTAATCACAATATTATTTCTCTTGAACGCTATGACGCCGCCCGCAATCAGAAAGAAAATCTAAGCAACTGTAATAAGCCACCGACTATCATTTCTATCTATTAATAATCATCAGGTACGAGATAAAAATCATTAAATGCGCAAAAAAAAAACATAAATCTGAGGAATAAAATATGTTCTCTTAAAATTTAAAACATCTCGAAATATGCAAATTTATGCACTAAAAACTTTTGATATTTCAATCGTATATTGTTACGACAATGTCCTGAAATTAATTTACAGCTTACCTGTAAATAAATCTAAAATATCAAAACAAAACATGCAAATGCTACAAATTTCAAGCCCTAATAATGTGTTGGACAAACGACGTAATATTGGAGACTGTAATTTTTTTTTTATAACGGTTCAATAATTTACTTACAATTTTTACGACGATTATTCGCTGCAGGGGTAGTATCAATTGCATCTCATAACGATAATATAAGTTTTACGAGCCAAACGGTGTTTTTGCAAACGATCAATCGATAGGAATTTCATCAGGGTGACAAACTTTTGGGCGTGACAACATTTTTAAAGTGTTTTTTTTTTACTTTTTAATTTTTACTCTTATACTTGTTTCTGCCCGTTCTTAGCCGTCTGAAGCCTTTATGTGTACAACCATATCAGCTGAATTGCTAGAAAGTTAATAAATATTGCAATTGACGCTGTGGCACTGTTTGTTTATTGCCAGGGTCGAATAGTTTACGGATACCAACGCCATTATTATGCAGAAGAGGTATATTATTTTGCGGATATTTTAGACATGTGCTCGTAATTTAAATATCATATATATATCTGGTTATACTTACCTTGTCGTTTTTATCGACAGTCCTGCAGTCCAAACACAACTACCACCTCAACAACAACAGATCGCTTCGAAGCATAAATTGAAAAATTCTCAAATCGTGAAATCTTGATGGTCCTCCGAACATCCTGAGAAAGGTTAGGTAATAAAGGGCTATACTTGACAAACCTCGTTAATCTTCCATTACCTTTAAACTATTATTTGTTCGTTATTATAAAATATAGGTAAAACCTATCATAATATTAAACGACCCTTAAAAATTCCATCGTTCAGCGCGTAGTATTATTATTATTATTACGCTTGGAGCGCATAATATATGTCAAGATCATATTATAATATAATATTATACTCAAATTTTTACTCATCGTAATTAAATGGACTATACTATGCAATATACGACTCACATTCCCTCACAGTCAGTGTGTGTGTGTATTGGGGGGGGGGGGGGGAGGAAGATCGTTCAATTAAGAAAATAGTGTGCTAGCAATTCCCTTTATGGTCGCGTATACGTAAGTGGCGTTCGCGAAGTATGTGATCTGAAGGTATAATACGGCTTGTCTCAGGTGCTTCGGGAGGACGCCACTGCAAGAGGGGGGGAAGAGCTGGTCGGCCTCGATAGTCGTCCCCGTGGGTTCCACCGAGCGTGATAAATGTTTCCGGAACGTAATTCGGTCCAGGACCTCCGCCGCCGCCGACGCAGACGACGACGAGTATAGGTACATAGGAGGCCATTTGTTGTTCGCTCCGCCGATTTGATGTTGATTTGAAAAAGCGTTTGCCGTCACGATTGATGGAGTGCGCCCGGTCGTTCTCGGAACGACGGCCGTATTATAGGCGAACGTCTATTATATATATCCGCTCGTTTATACACACACACACACATAAAGGTTTATATTATGTGAATTTTATATATGTACACTGTTATATATAGGTATCTGGTACCTTTGTGCCAAAGAAGTACGTACGTATATATAATATAATATATACACGGCGATTCACTTAACATGTTCACCCCCATTTTTTTCAAATTCTAGACAGTTTCGTATTACTTAAGTATATAGTGTCTTATGACCACACAAATGTCTGGGTATTATATGATGACCTCCTGCCCCCTTTCTTACTCTATATTATTCAGAGGATATTTTTTGATTTTTTTTTTTACGTACTTTGTTAAAAATTTGAAAAAATAGATTTACAGTTGTTAAAATGTTTATACTAAAGATAATTGGCTTTAAAATTTTTTTTTTTAATGTATAGAATATATATTGAATATAAGAATAGTGTATATACTATATAGGTACTCTATACTATTGGGTCGTTTTTACAAATTATAAATGTTAATATATTAAAAATATGAATCACTAAAATGTTCAATTCATCGCAGCCCCAAATTTTCTGATCCCATTTTATCGTGGATTTCTACACTACTCTTAGCGCACACAATTAAATAACTCAAAACTTATTCGTACAAAATTTAAATTGATAAGTACAACAATTTCAGAAAAATTTTCCGATAAATAATTTACAAAAATTTCTAGAGTAGTACCTACAAAAAATCTTAAGCACATGAATATATGATGTTTTAAAGCATATTAAATCCATACTTGCACATGAATCACTCTGTATAATCAAGACGTTTGGGAGTACGTGCGTGTGCTCTGTAACTTGATATAATATGTCGTGTATCCTAACTAATTATTTATTCTACTCAGTACAAAGCATGGTTTTATTTTGCAGAATTAAAACATGTTAAAAATAAAAGGTTTCAAATTTTCTAATGCAATGAGTAAAAATAAATTTGAATTTTTTTTAAAGATTATATAATTTGTTAATAGTTGGCACCTACTTGAAATAAAATTCATGTTTCTAGTGATGTTTTCTGGGATATTAATAATGGTTTTCAATTAATGTATCACCCTGTACGTAACAGTAATTGGCGAGAGCGATTGCATGTGGCATGGTTCGAAGGGAATATAAAACTATATACTCGTATATTATATATAAATGTTTCACATCGTTTTACCACTGTCTTCATTCCACTTAATCGGTTACAAATCCGCGCGTGGTATCGAAAATCTCCGTTGAATCTTTACAGTTCACGGCTAGTAACCACGATAGGGTTTTTTTCCGTCAAATTTCCAAAATCAATAATGCGGATGGTTTTCAACCCCCTTCAACCATTCACGACCCTTCCCGTGGATCACTTGAAGCTCCAGGGGTGTATATAATATTGTAGTATATCTATATCTATATCTATATATATATATATATATATACGTATAATTTATTCATATAATATTATATATAGATAAGTGCGTACCGTCATTTTGTTTGTCGTAGTGTTTATCGTCATAATATTATAAAAATAAACGCGCGCTTAAATTATATAATAAAAAAATGTAAGATGAAAAAATATTTGGTATATTTAAATTTGCTCAATCCGCAATATTATAATATTATATGGGAAAACGCGTTATAGGTACGCTTTGCTAATAATGTTTTCGTCCCGATGCACGCTGTGATACACACCATGGTTAAAATAAAATGTGTTTAGTGTTTACACTAGGCATATGCGGCATAATATTATTAATATTAAACTGTAGGTCGCAATCAGCAATGCGATCGAATGAAAAGTATATATCCTGGGAATTAATTTAGAATATTATCCGTCACGCTGGTAATATATAACAAAATAATAAATACTATTCAAACTTATAATTCGATCTAATAAAAGCAATTTAGTTAGTTATCTCGACAATCTAAATTTAAAAAAAAATTAAAACATAATGAATAAATTATAATATAATGTTATTAGTGTGTAATGTTTAAATGCATTATTTTTACCATTATATTGTATTTTTATTGTTACAACTTTGTAATAACTGTCGAGCTTCAATGATTTAAATGATAACACCTCATTCAAATAATGAATGATCTCAACTCATAAGTATAATAATAATATAATAGGTATGTCTAGTAATTGAAACATTTGTAATGTCAAAGAACTAATACCAATTTCGGGGGTCGTAGAAAACACTGCAGTTTATTTTTTAAACAACCAAAATAGACTAAGTCTTTTGGATGAATCTACATAATATTAATTAATGAAAAACAAATTTTGTATAATTATTTTAAAAACATTGGAAACGGGCTAACATAAATATCACGATTATACATTACAATTTATTATGTTCTGTTACTTAATTCTACATTTTTATGATCATACGGATAGCCATATAATTGGAATTTAGGATACTATTTTTTTCTACACACGCGTACCAGAACATAATAATTATACTATTTGACTGCAGACTATATTATTATTATACAAAATCAAACAAAAAGGATCTCGAATTCTCGAAATGATATTATCAGAGAAATTGGATTTATTCATTGGAATAACACCATCCGTCCGTATGTCCCTTATTATTATCATATATTTTCCATACAATTTTATTTTGACGTCACAGTTATGCGCTTGTGATATTATAATAAACACAGGTACGTCATATTACATCGGTATAGTTTGAACACAGACTCAAATAATAATTTATTTGCATGATTGTTATTATTTCCGGTCATATTACTCGAGTATCATATGTGATAACACAATATAATTAATATACTATTCAGGTGTAACTGTGTAAGTAGGATGGTGGTTATATTGTTAGTAAAAAATCGTATAAAGTTTTTAGTTACAAATTACAATAAAATTCTGTCTCAATGACATAAAAGAATAAACGTATATTGTTGTGACTGTGCGGTATAATATTATATTACCCAAAAACATAAAACTGCTGTTGTATAACATAATATTTTGTGATCAGCTGATAACATGAGTTTTTGTTTGATTTTAGATATTTTTTATTTTCAACTAACAGCTTTATATAAATACAATAATTATCGCTCCATTGAACTGCTCATTGAAAATCTGTTGATCACTTATTTTTTTTCGATCACTTAGTGGGAGTATTCTGCAGTAGCGACTTACCTCCCGTCGATAACAGTAATCTTATTGTCAACCAATCGCATCGAAGTTTTTACAGTCTGTTATTTAATTATAAGTTATCTAAATATACATTTGGACGCCAGCTTTCTCAAGAAAAAACTCGAGACCAGTAAAATCAAATATACCTATATGTACTCTCTTCAACTAACCACACAGATGCCGAATTTAAATTAGTTTAATATAGGAAGCATTGTGTATTAATATTCAACGTCAAATACATATCAACAAACACAGCAATCCAATTTTAACAATTCTAAAGCATAATATTATAATATTGATCCTACTAGACTGTCTAGACTTAATATGAATGACGAGAAACATTTCACGCTATGATTCCCAACTCGGACGATATACTGGACTATAATAGCTTTCTCGGTAATGAAATGATTAGCAATTCATCGAAAAACCAGGGGCCGTTATTTCAAATGCCATCCCACATGACTATTGCCACCGCAATACAAAAATAACATAAATTGCGTTCCACATCTCAAATACGCTGAATCCATCTTCAATTATTGTATACGTACACTAGTAATTATCATTAAATTTACCGATTCAGATATTTCAACCAGTTCCTAGGAGTAGATTGTAATATAGTCTAAGTAGACTATATTATGTTCATGACACCAAATTTTTTGGTATAAATAACATTAAACTGAATTGCCATAAGAATATTAAAATAATAATTGACTCAACCTTACACGCCAAATATCCTTCAAAACATATTTTATTGCCAAGCTCAAGATGTCTGCTATAACATCACTTCTACTCTATTATTTTCACATGAATTAGCAAAACTTAGATACATACTTAGCTGTTTGAAAATCTTTTTGAATAGTAATAAATGACGTTCCCATTAATGTTTTCAAATGCACTGTCATCAACAGAGACCGTAAAACACGCCAACCAGCAATGTATAGGTATTGTTATCGTCTATCAAAATCCGAAGCTTTATTATAGGTATCGATTTAATTCAGTTCAATAAGTGTTTAGTGTTTGGATATACATCTAAATATTTTTCATAGTATAATCCAAGATATATAGTACCAAGTACCGCCGTGCTAGCCAAAAAGTTTTGATAAGAAATTAAATAATTTTGATTCTTGAACAAATTTATTTATTTTCATGATTTTGTAAATATAATAATATACACAATAATTGTTGTCACATTTAAAACTTAAAAGTTAACAAAGAACAAACCTTATAATTTACTTATAATGAAAATTTTGTCATTTCACATAATACCAATAATACTATACATGTGGTTTATTGTAAACAAAAACCTGTACCAACTTCAAGGTGGAGCCTCCAGTAATTCGATCATAACTTCAAGGCCGAGCCTCCACTATGTTACCAAACGGCATAGCGTCGTTTCTGGTTTGTTCTTTGCCCTTACACACATTTTCAAGATATCCGAAGAAACCAAGAAACCACTTTTCTCCATGTATCGACAAAACTCGACAAACATTTTCTTCAATCCTCCGAAAAGAATAATCCTTCCCACTCAAAAAATATATTCATACTCCTACTGCTAGTTATTTTTTTTTACTATATCAACAAGAGCCACTTTTAAATCAAATGTTGGCCCAACATGAGTTAATACCTACCCTATATCAACCAATCTAACGCAATCTTTAATAAATTCCTATCTCACGTCACAAATTCTCAGCTCTCTCGAATCCTCTCTCCACTATAACTGCTATAACTTAGCAATACCTAACATCGTACACCCTAGCTTATCATAATTCATAAGTAACAAATTTATCACCCACTTGTGTTTTAATATTTAAACTAATTTGTTTCCTTTGTATCCTATAGTCCATCCACTCTTTCCATTGAACACCTTTTATCACCCTCGAAATGCTCTATTGCTCTTATATCTCAAACTTGGCTATTTTTTTCCAGTAAGTTTAATTTATAACAACTACAATACAATATAACTAATAAATAATTTGTATTATAACAAAAACAAAAACATTTTTATCGTATTCTAACAAACTATTATATACCTAATCTTTTACTTTTAATTATTATCAACGTCATTACTGAATACTGATTAGAATACGTTATTTGACATGATGTTTTATTTTATATTTTTATTTATATCTCACGTTTTAATGCTAACTCATTTATTTTGTCTACATTTTAATCTATTCAATCAGGCTGAGTTAAAAGTTAACAATTAAATTATTTTATTTTAATCTAGTTAATCAATATGTATGAATTAATATATACATATATATATATATATATATATCAACAATAGTTTAAGATAATGTCAAATCATTTTTGAAAAACAACAAGAGATTAAATGATATATGAAAAATATTATAGAATAATTAATTATTATTAGAACATACACTCGGGCAATGACTACAACAAATATTTATTATGTTTGTTTAGCTAATATTTTTTTTTTTTATAATTTTTCCTCACTTCACTACCCTATACTGTGTTATTCATATATCAGAAACTAAAATTATTAGAAAATATTGTAAGTCTTATTATGTTTGTTTTTGTCAAGATTTGGAAATGTTATTCTATAGATAATAATAATATGCATATATTTTAAGTATCTGCACTGCCGCTGAAATACAAAAATAAAATGTTAAAATTATTACTCTGCGCATGGTATTATATTAATAAAATAAATTTAACGTATTGTATGTTCACATTACATTTTATTTTCACATTATCTATTTACACACTAATCTTGCATGATTATAAAATTGAAATCGCAATTTGTAAAATCGTTGTGTGCTGTGTGACATTATAAAATTAATTAAACACATATTATATAACCACGTATATTATTGGGGTCCAAAAACGGTGTAAGCCAATTTCGAGTTAATCAGGATCTATACGTCCATTTATTACGACACGACTTCAAAAATATACATGTAAATATGAAATACTTTATAAATATGTTGTGTTTGGATCAGCCAGACTGTAACACAATACTATACGATAATATTATACATGTAATATTATATAATAACATTTTTGATTTCAAAATTTCCATTTTTCATGTATATTAACCAACTATGTGGTATATATAGGTACTACTTCGTATTCATGGATTTACAATAGTAATATAATAGCGTTTCGTAAAGTAATAATTATTTCCAAACGTATTTATCAAATTCATTGCAATATTATTTAAATGCATATTATTATTATTATTATTATTATTATATTTACACAGATTATTGTTTCATTAAACTTGAGTTTTCCTTTAAACATCGAGTGGTGGATATGGATATAGGTGCAAATAGAAGTTACCTAACCTATTATATTATTATGTTAAAATTGTAATCGTATGGTTGTTATTTTAAATGCAAATATAACAAACTTTTGAAACGTATTTCCGTCTTATTGTTAACCTTTCGCTTTGAAATAAAACTACAGTTTTTATTCGGAGTATCGTTATTATTTTTACCCTCGTATATGTATAATATTCTTAAAGTACATAATGCATTTGTTTGTTAATCCCTCGTAACGGCCGAATCGGACCCCATTACGAAGCCGTCAATATTAAATTTTAGGACCAGTGAAAAATGTCATTGTCGATCTTATAATTTACATTCGAGTATTCAGAATATTGACGAAAAAATGAAAAATTGTATTCTTTTTCATATTCTTATTAAATTTCGACGGCAACCTGTGTACATATTGAAGTTCAAATCGACAATAGCGAACCAAGAATTTCATTTCTACCTACGTATTATGGTCTTAAATTTAACTACAACATAATAATAAAATAACATGATTATTACCAACCTATACCGACTGTGTACAATTCTAAAAGAATAATTTTATTGCGTAGGCAATTCTCATACATTGGGTATACACTCATAATATTATAAGAATAATATAGTAAGTGTCTATGAATAATATGTGCTATTACAACGGCTACCCGATAGATGATACCGATTTCTGAGACAATAACACCAACAACTTCGTTGAAAAAAGGATAATGTGGAAATATTTAAATATCCTATGCTCATCATATTTCCTGCATTATATAATACTCTATATTATTTTATCTATGATCCGTAAATTAATGACGAATAACGACAATATACTTTCGGAATTTCCTTATTTTAATATTCGTTTAATTTTTAATTTTTCTAATAGCACACGCACGTTAAAGAAGAAGGAGTGTCTAATCATGCATTAAAATCACGATATAAGATAATAATATACAATTTACTCAAAACCGAATATAAATTAGTCTCCAGAGTGATTCCCACATTAAATTTCTGAAAATCGGCTATTCTGTATATAAGAAGAAACACAACCAACACTCTCAGGTGTATACGTAATTATTTAATATTGTGTATCAAATTAATGATAAATATAAATTATTTAAATTATTTAACTACATTAATTTCCACTTATACACTAGATTCCCTTTTCATAGGCCCATATCGAAAACGTTTGGGCACCACTGTATGACTTAAATTAACGTTAAAATTGAATAACGAGACACTACGACGCTGGTATGAGTGGTAGGAAAAACATATAATTTGTTCCACATAATGTTATAATAATATGGTAGGTAGGAACTCGTAAGATGATGCACAACGGTTATTCGATGGATGATACTGAGTCACGGATGAGTAAACATAAAGATATGGAAAATATTTTTGAATATTCTATGCTCATTGAAAATATGCTCCATATGTTCCGTAAAATAACGTACAACAATAATATTCTTATAATTTTATAATTTGTTTATTCGTTGATTTTTTAATTCGTTAGACAGCACATGCATAATCGAATAATGACACGACAACACGACGCCAAGCCTGGTGGGGTTGTGGGAGAAAAACATATAATTCGTTTCAGTTGTCTAAAAATATAATAATATGATAAAATGAGACGGGACAAAATGTAATGTCTGTCACGCGCGTAGAGAAACCCTATGACGCCATACATCAGCTACTACAGTATACTCAAAACGACAAAATGTCACCTAATACAAATCGAATTAGGCCACTGACTCATTTAATAAAAACTAATTTCATATATAGTTTTCAAAATTATTTCGACCATTTCCATTGTAATATATATATATATATATTATATATATATACTCGTACATGTATAAACCTGTTTTTCGGTTTGCTTTTAAATTATATTATACGCAGATATAATCTTATAGACAATAATTTCAGCACTAATTGCGGTGTTGATTTTAGAAAAAAACCGTATAAATTGAAAATTCGTCCCATACATGTGAATGCATATATTTTCTACGCAACAAACAATGTTTGGTTATCAGTTTTAAAAAACGTTAAGCCTACAAGCGAAAACGTTTTCGTCTTAGTTTTACAATAATAACTGCTAAAATATATCAACCACGTTTTATATTATAATAATATTTTACAGTTTTCGTTTCACAGTTTCTCACTGGCGCTGACGGTAAATAAAAAACTCAATACCAATATTATCACGTTAAAATATTATGTAATCCCATAGGATCATAGGCACCATGATATATTGGCAATACACTGGAGACATGATTAGAAAATGAATCGTCATATCACTTATTATAGGTACTTACCTGACCGATAACGAGAACGTTACGAACGGCGACCGATCTACAATGATATAGAAATCTAGTTCACATCACTAAAATACAATATTACATCGCATAATAATAATATATACGATTAATGAAATGTGGAGATTTTCAAATCTTCTAAACGTAAGAGTGCATAAGACCAAAAAAAAATACGGTGGACGACTGAACTTAATCCGCTATTACAACTATATACAACTCTAGCGTTTATGATAAAAATGTTTTCTTTAAAGTCGTTATAAAACAATAGTATGATAATTTTTACTATTTTCAAGTTTTTGCTCACTTCAATGACCACATACATTTTTAAATTCAAATTACCAAAGCGGAATATTATTCAGATTTATTTCTATCTATATAAAGATCAAATTTCAGACCTGTAGTTTATTAGTAACTATTAAAATTGTTTGATGTGTGGAATAGTACCTAGAACAACATTCACTCTACTCTGCTTCATACAAAATAAATAATTATTTTATTATTCTTATAGCTCATAATCTACTCATTTACAATACGATTTTGTATCGAAGTATTTTCACAAAAAATCTGCTCTACAAAATTAAAAATGCATGTTTCCATCAAAAAAAATTAAGCATTATAAAAATGATAACCATAAAAAAAAATGTTTTAATCTTATTTAGCAACGAAAATCATGTAAAAAAAATTTCAAATATGTTAATAGTTTTTTTAAATAATTAATGTTTTATATTAAACAGATGTCCCAATATTATTGGATATTTTCTAGGCAGCAATCGCCTTGTTCTCTGAAATAGTTAAGCAGTTACACGTTTGATGATGGGGAAGATGGAGGGGCACGTTCTTCTCGACAGTAACTCTGATCGTGACAATGACTGTTTTTCTATTTTATATATATTTCGTGAATGAATGTCATAGACGCCAGCAGAAGACAATGATAAATGTGATTATGAATGCGATATTGCAACTAGCTGCTGCTGTGAGATTTCAAAATAAAAAAATAACGTTTTGGTCTTTTAGATAAGTGTACCAAATACGCGTCGCAAAATAAATTGCCGTGTACGCGAGTAGTATATATTATATTATATATATATAACTATATAAATATATATTATATTATGTATTCGAAAAATATAGGTATATACTTTTAACTAAAGGCATTTCAAATCCTCTAAACGTGTGAATGACATAACTTAATAACATATTATTGTAATACAGAAATATTATTCAAAAAATATTATATTTTTATACTCTTTTAATAGTTACCATACCAATCCGTTCAAAAAAAAATAAAAACCATTTACTATATCCTCTATTTTTATTATTTATTTATCCTATTGAAATAATATTGTAATTGGCATGAAATAGACGCGTATATTTCAAACCAACTCATACTATGCAGAGTAATCAATACTTAAATGTATAGGTATACAATTGAATTTTCATAATAAAAGATTTTTAATAAAATCTATCACCTCATATTATAGTTTATTGAGTGCGCAGATTTATAAAAAAAAAAGTGTGGTTCATTTTTTCCAGCGTCGTAGTGATGGGAAATTACATAATATTATTATCATATAAAACTTTTTTTTTATTTTTTATTTTATTGAATAAATCTACAATATATACATATTTTTTGTATAATAAGTAGGTTTGATAAATAACAAGTAAAAAGAAAACAGATAACATGATTCGTGTGATTAAGGAGGATACCCAGTGGTAACACCTTATAACGTAACAGAATAACAATGGAAAAGACAAAGAAAAAAAAGGTTTGAAGGTATTACCTGGTAGCGACCTCCAGCACTTATTAAGCTCACTTACCAAAGGATAAATCTCTACATCATTGTCTTTTAAGTCAACGGCGTGGGTTATCAGCGAGTGCTTTCATTGATAATTTATTTAGAAATTAGTGGATTTGTATGTTGTTGACATTTGTTGTGAGTTTGGTGTAGAATAGTTTGGAGATTTGGTTAAGATTTTGGATTTTAAGATCTTTGTTGAGGTTATTGTTGGTTAAGTATCAGGGTGCAGATGTAACTAGGCGAAGGTATATTGATTGGAAGGCTTGGATTATCCAGGTGTTTGAGGGTTAAGCGGCACCCGATAATTGAATGCCATAAGTCCATAGTGGATAATATTTATTTTAGATTTCAGTAATGGTCTAAGGAGGTGGAGTCGGGTATTAAGGGCCTTTTGTTTGGCTTTTAGGTGAGGATTCCAGGTAAGTTTACTGTCGAGGATGAGACCAAGATATTTAACTTCTGAGTAGGAATGAATTGTGACTAAGGGGAAAAATCCTTTTTTAGGGTGAATGTAATTAAGGAGGACTTGGATTCATTAATTTTGATCTTCCATCTTTTTGTCCAGAGGTCGATTATGTTGAGGTGTCTTTGTAACATGCTAGAAACAGTGATTGGGTTTTCATTGGAGGTCACAAGTGCCGTATCACCCACGTAGGAACCGAGTTCGGTAAAGGAAGTTTTAGGAATATCGTGCCTAAAAATATTGTATAGGAAGGGAGCAATATCCCTGCCTTGGGAAACTCTGGCTAAGATGTTTAAGTAGTTTGAGTGGCTCAAGTTCTATACAGAAATTAAATAACACTACACGTATGCTAATATCATACGGCAACAGAAAACAATTATGTCAAAATCGACATTTTGTAGACGATCGTTTTACGAATAACCCGCCGTGGTTTTTACTTTTTTAAATTATTCATATTTGATTTATTATTGTTTTCCTTGAATTCATTGGTACACGAGGAACATTAAGGTAGGCATATACAGGAATATATTATAGGTATGGGTAGAGAAAAGTTTTTTTTTACGAAGTTGTTCACAGTAAAGTTCGACAAATGTTATGTTATTTGTGTGGTAATTTTTTTGAATTTTATCTTTGATAAATATAATACTATAAATATATGCACATTTAAATCGTCAATTTGTTGTAGGATTGAAGACGCTATATCACGCACCTTATAGCATCAATTGAATAATGAATAGGTAATCTATTTTTTTTTCATTCTCCGTATATAAAAGTGTTCAATTAAACATTTCAAAACACATCTTACTATTCATATTTCATAATACGTCTTATATATCTTCATATTAATTATTTTTAGATATCAAACTCTTATATTAACATAGTTTTTTACTTAGATCAATAAAAAGCGAAAAAAAAATCTATAACAAATCTATATTGGTAAACATTATTCATTATTTCAAACATATAAAATACAATCGCAAAATGAAAAAAATGTAATAGGCATATCAATTCAACAGTATTATTTACCTATACTAACCGATTACTGTAAACAATTATTAGGTTGTCATTATCACGAAAATAATAAACTACGCTTTTTAAATTTCATTTAGATAAATTTAAGTCATAATAAACAAATGTATGTATGAAGGTTTAAAGAAATATAGACGAGTGGACAAACATTTTTCTGAATATCCCAATGCCTTCTACTCCACTCACCTTAACTTGAAAAACTAACACAGCTCATTAATTATAAAAGCATCGTTTGAAATGTAATTATTATACACGAAATTTGTAACAAAAAAAATTTAAAACTACAGAGATTAAGAATTGTAAAATTTCATAAACAGTCTCGTAATAATTAATAACTAATAATCCTTTAACTCGTACTCTAAATTCATATTTTATGATACAAAATATATATTTTTAATTTTTAAAACCATTATATTATTTTTTAGAAAATATTAATAGAGCGTTTACTGTTGATACGATCGTCTAATAAATTAAATATGTACATTTTACATTATCTTTAAGATATGAGCTTTAATCAATTGATAGCATTGTAATATATTATATTAATATGTTGTACTACATTATTATTAGTTATTATAGTAATTATTATATAGTATTTTGTGTTCGAGTCAATAGAACAAATTTTTTTTCAAAACTTCGTTGAGTGATTTTTATTATTTTATAAAATTTACACTTTATATACAAGTTTACAACTAAAAGCTAAAACACATTAATCATAGTAGCACTTGACTTTCAAGCGTACATATATGCGTGCATGTGTACGTGCATTTTTTTACCTAGTACTCACATCATAAATCCATATACACTTCACAACCGATGCGCTTCTATGTAGAAAAAAATAGTTTTCAACACTTAGTGAGTAGAAAAGGTAGGGACTGCCGCAGGATTTACAACATATTTTATAAGGAATAATATAACTCAAACGTTGAATTGCTATAGAAATAATATGAAAATCCTTACGTTTATCCCCGCTGTGGAAAGGGAAACTAGAATTGTTGTCCTGTCAACGTGGGTAATGACCATTGTTGTGCCGCACACTCGTACCTATCAAACATTTAATGATAAAAGTTATATACTTATGATAATAATATACACGCGCAATATCTATTATACTAAACGGCGAAGTCCAAACACGTTCTATGAAAAAAAAAATTATCACAGAGAAAAATGTCTATAGGGAAAGTTACCTATTAATTGTAAGTGATATAATATTATTATCAGTTTGATAAAGCTAACTCACAAATACATTATATATATTATATATTCTTATTATAATATATAAGTAGTTAGGGAAATTGTTTTATCATTTATTTCTATTAACTCACATCAATATATACGCATAACTTGTGCATACAAATATTTATTGAATATTTTACGATGTCATAAACTTGATTACAGTACAGGACACTCAGTTTATAATATTAGGTATGTGTAATAAATTAATTAAATTAAAAATTGACATGACACTATTTTTCTTCGAATGTCAATAGTTAATATTTGTATTATTTATAATTTACGAAACAAAATTCCACGTGAAAATATTTCAAACATAATAATGTAATATATTCTACTGTCTAGTTAGTATATTATATATTATGTTATTATAATATTATAATTTACTTGTCGGGGTTACATGTGACTTTATATAATATTATAATAATAATGATTATATTATTATTATTATTTTCTTTTAGTTAGACTTCTATACATCTGATGTTATTATCCTGAATTTTATCAGTAGGTTTTTACTTTGTGGAAGGGGGTACTGGTGGTTTGAAACACGTATATATGGTCGATGATTCGTCACTATATTTTATCTACACGGATGGTCATCCACCCGGGAGCTAAGGACGACGGGTAATACTTGACCTCAAAACATGTTAGTTACTGCGACCAATCACCATACCACAACAGGCTCAATAAATATTATACCTATTGTTATCATATCATTGTTATTCAATAAAACATTTTAATTGAAATAAAAAAAGTACTCAATGCTGTATACGTACTATATATAAAATTATTATTATTTTGTACAATATGTGGTGCAACGTGGTCGGGGGACTTTGTTTCGATATTAGTTATCCAGGGAAGGTTTTCTATTCCTTATGGATAAGTTTTCCATAGTTGGGGGTTAGAGCACTGTGTATGAGGTATTTTATCAATAAAAAAACACGTTTGGTTTATAGATCCATATTAATTATTATATTAAAAATAATACTTTACTAATGTAGATGGCTGTTAATAAGTGTATTGGTGAGTTCGCTCCTGTTGATGGTGACTGTCGAACTAACTGCTGTGTGTCATTTTAATAATAAGTAATTATGTGCATGGGTAGAAAAGTGTTGAATGTGTATATTAATATTGGTCAATCATATAGTGTGTGTTAAGTGTGGGTATAATATGTATGTATATATAAGGTGTAACGAATGTTACAGTGGCATTACTGACATTATAACGTTTTTAATCATACGCGTTCGGTATTAAAAAATTATTAATATATTTTTGTGCAAAACAGTGACAGTGTCGATATAGGGGGTTAGCGTCAACGCCCGCGCCCTTGGCCCTTTTACGTTGATGGGCTGCGATGAATAATATTATCCTTATAATAATAACAGTATTATATAATATTATCGTGGTTGGATCGCGCCGTACAATGGTAAGCATATTATTGAAGTAGATTTGAATGTATATTTTAATCCACGATTATAATGTTCCTTTGCATTTCCATTGAACACCTGCAGTGTAGGTAATTGTATTTATTTTCGGTCGTTTATTTATAGCATTGTCTTCCCATCAACCTCTAGCCGAAAATAATAAATACTGCTTGTCGTGATAAATTTGGTTAAAATTATTTAATTTATCTTCATGTAAATTTTATAAAAAATTCACGTTGTAGGCAGCGATGACACACAGTAATATTGTTCTCGTATAGTGCGTGTGAGTAGTTTGAAACTACAACTTCAAATTTTGTTTATACAGGGTGATTCATCAATCATATCTATCCCCCTTTTTTCGTCAATCTTGCAGTTGTTCAAAACTTTATTATAGGATTATTTAAATATATACCTATCTAAATACTTTAGTAGCTGTCCTAAAGACCATGTTACACTCATATGCTTAAGATATTTCGTGTGCCACTTCTTGTAGCATTTATTGTAAATTATTAACAGGTAATTTTTCTGAAAACTAGTAACCAAAAGCTATTAAAATCATTTTTGAGTAATTCAACGGTATATTCTAAGCATAGTAGGTAGGTACATAATAATTGATTTGAAATATTAAGAGTTATGATGATTTGAAATTTTTAGTATTTCAATTTTTAATATATCAACCGTTCAACACTAATAGCTTATGTTAATGGGCCAAGTAGGTAAGGCAAATAAGACAGAAAATATTACATATTCCATTTTATATATTTTGTAAAACATTTTTAAGGATTATTATTGTAGGTAAAAAGTATAAACATTTTAAACTGAACTCAGAAAATTATCGTTTGAATTTTAAACATAAAGCACATAAACACTTGCAACAGAATTAACCAATATAAAATTTAAAATAAAAAGAAGGTATCTCATTTTAATAAAAGAAGTTCATGTCTCCACACGACACTCTTTAAAAACCTAGTAATATAAATTCCAAGAATTTTAAAACGTAGTCTTTATTCTAACTATTTAACTTTTAACTTTTTCTTAGAAACATCAGTATTCGTATAAATTCATGGTTACAGAAAATGAAAAGGGTAAAAACACTTGTTGAATCACCCTGTATATTCTTTATTTTGTATGAACTTAACTATATTTTACATACATATAAATCGTTATGCATAGACATAGAGGCAGAACGTAAAACGCTGTAGGTATACAATAATATATATATATATATATATGTATAAAGACGAGCAAAAAAACGCTTGTCCTTTGACACTACGCGTTTGTTTGTTTTTTTCTCCACCGTTGTTATTATCATCGTTGCCACTCGTTTTAAACTATTCTATAAAAAAACCGGAAAAAATAATTTAAAAAAATAAAGGGGTCGGAAAATGATTTTAATTGCTCGAAAACGCATACCTATAATATACGCACGCATCATAATACATACATATATACATATATACATACATACATACATACATACATACATACATACATACATGCATACATACACAAATATACATACATACACACATACATAACAATACATGCAATATACATGAACTATCAAAGTGTCCTTGTACTCGTCTTCACCTTTGGTGCAACATATATAATGTAGCTAATAGGGTAGCGTCTCGCTTCGTAGTCCCCTCCAATTATTTCGCGGTCCACTCCACTCTGCAGTAACAACGCAAAATCGTCACTGGTCGTTTCGGTCGAAGGTGTTTTATAAATAACTTCATTATGATAACGACGTTACGTTATAATTTGCGGTCAGAGCATGCTCAGATAATTCAAATGGTATAGGTAGGTACTCATAATAATATCAGCTAATTGCAGCTAATTAACTATATTATTTCATTAATAATAATAATTCTTTTTTGTATTTTGGTTTTGATATTTTTATCATGGATTTACGACTTCAACGACTAGGGTTATTAGCACAAGATATTATAAGTATTTTATGATAGTTCTAACAACATGATAACATTTACAATGTTAAAAATTATTAAATTATTACCATGATTTCCCAATTCGATTTGCGGCTAAAATATTTTTGTTGTAGATATAAATAATAGTTCTCCCTACAAGTTATTATTTAATATTAAGTTTTACTAAAATATAAAAAAAAAAAATTATATTTTTAGTATAATATGCAAAGTATATACTTATAAATATACAGAGTACCAATAATATTATCAAGTATTAATTATACTTATGATTTATTTGATTTTTTAAATCATGGAAATTGGTAATAATATTATAGTGTCAAAATAGTACCTATCATCGGTATCATAATCGTTGAAATTATGGGTACTAAAAATATAATTATATCATCATTATTATTATAATCATATATTGAAAACAACGCTTACTCCTCCGTGTTCAACGAACGTCTTTTTAAGATCAGAAGTTTTCAATTTTTAATAGCAACATTCGGTACATTTTCACACTTCATTGCCATACAGCACGTCATTTTAATATTATACTGAAGTACTTACCTGGATATATATATTTATTATACAAAGTAGGCTGAAATAACAAAACGATTTTCACATCTTAATTGTTTTGCTCGTAAAACTTTACCAACACCTATTCAAGAACCTAATTTCGTTGAAAACTTTAAATTAGTTTTTAAACTTGATTCGACGTTTTCTTCAGATTAAATATCTTTTGGTTGAAATGAAAAAAAAAGAAAGCTGAATTTATAACTAATAACTGTTGTGAGACTCTGCTCTGAAATTTGAAATTTCTGACTTATTTAATATTATATTAGCGTTTTAAACAATGACGACCGCCGCGCGCCGTGCGGAGCGAGATTTCTTACTATGGTTCAAGAACAACTATAATAATAGTGAAAATAATAATATCATGTTAATTATGTTATAATATATTACCATATTATTATCAACTTATACGGATCTCAGACTGCGCAGATCTGATTTTGCTAAAACGGATATAGATTTGTCACTATAACGCATCGAGACGATGGCCTCAGCTGACGCTGCAATAATAAATTTAACTATGAAAAATAATAAAAAAGTATAGGTAACATAATATAATAATGTTATTATCATCTTTTACTTTACAGGTATCATGGATAAGACACAGAGACATACACATACTTACAGTGGGCGCATACACATACACCAGTGACCAGCGGTTCCAGGCCATTCACCACAGGTCGCACTCGGACCAATGGACGTTGCACATCAAATGGGCACAAAAAAGAGATGCGGGAATTTACGAGTGCCAGGTGAGCACGCAACCAGTGAGGAGCATATTCGTCACACTGAACGTCGTCGGTAAGTATACCCAACATGTTTATTAGCATATTTTTTAAATTTTGACATAATTATACATAGGTAATTAACTGCATGCTGGAATATAGCACAGTTCGTATCATATTTATCATTTAAACAGTCATTTTCTCAATTTATGTTATTTACAATTTACGTAGGAAATTCATGTCTTCAAGCCACGATATGTTTTTAAAGAGGAAAGTATTTTTTATCGTTTATTGGTGTTTATTCAACGACTAAAATTAAATATCAAGCAAGACTCCATTCATTTATAGAACCATTTAACCAGACGCCGCAGCGACGTGGCCAATGTTGTCCTCATAAGATGTTCACTATATGCTACTCTATCACATACCTAAATTATTATAAACACTACAAATTATAAAATTTTAAAAAAAAATGTAATAAATGCTCATTACCACCAATGGTAATAAGAAAAAATGTCTGAGAAGTAGGAAGTAAATTATATTGAGTTATCTCATCGAACTGCAAATTTTTGATTTCAAAGATAAGAGTGGATAGAATAAAAATATTTTGTAATCACTTCTCGATTATGCACAAAATATATTGTAAAACCAATATTTTTTTTTAATGAATTTTACAAATAATTTACTGAGAAAATGACTATTGATGATTAAAAAACTACCTCAAGTAGATATATATTATAATACATAGGTACCAAGTTACTATTTACCAATATACTATATTCTGTATATTATATCGAAACAATTATATAATAATATTGAAAACTATAACTAGGTATACACCCGGGGTGTAAATTTCCTGATATTTCACATTGCCCGTAACGTCGTATTACACATTATACATATAGTATACAACTATTTCTCGTTTTGATGATCATAATCGATAGACGTCTACTTCCTCGCCGTATTACATGGCATGTGAAACACGGATGTTGTTATAATATGATTATTATTATTACTATAATTAATATCTTTGTTGTTTCAACACGTTGGCGTTATCGATATATGCATACTATATATATACATATATAAAATCCACCTATACCTACGTTTCAGACGATAAACCGCCGCCCTCGGACAGCGACGATAGTTTACTAGACATGATGATAAGAGACGGAGACTTTACAAAAGGTTTTTATACAAATGTGTTTGCGTGTGGTTTGATGTTAACAAACGTTTTCCGAATTAACGCTAATAACACTATCATTATTATACAAAACGTTTCGTGCAAACTTGCTCGGAACGGCCGTTTGAAAGTAATTAGTTTTCGGTGATTTTACCTCACTATAATTAGGTAATATAATAATATGCATTGTTGAATGACGAAAAAAACGGTGTTCATACCCATCAGCTATATACAACCTATCAACGTTATGCGCAGCGCATAAAACAATTAAAAATCACATTGTTAATATTATTATTATCACACCAATGCGAAAGACAAAACCTACTCGGTCGGAGGTCACTGTCGACTGCGGCACTTATTTATGCCGAAAATTAGCATACATACGACGCGTATTAAAAACAAATCGATTTTGAATATCCATTATTATTTTATAAAGGAATCGACCACTGAACCATCTCGGAGTAGTACATTATTATTTGGAATTTGAATGCACAACGCGATTCGCTCATATATTTTTGTTAACATTATTCACCTAATGATTTTTAGATTTTTAGCTGATGGTGAGAAAAATAATTGAGATTTTATAATTTATATGATAATAGTTTTTATTATATTTGATAAAAAAAACAACAACAAAATTTAGTGTACAATTAAAACTCTTAAGTACAAGTACAATATAATAAATATATTATTGTGTCCTGCAATATAAACGCAGTTTAATGGGTTTTTCGCACAAACTTTTAAAGTGAGCGTGGAAAAGAAACTCTATTAAAATTTGTGTTTTGCAAACGCAGTAGTTAAAGTCTCTCTTTTTTCTTTTTTTTTTTGATTTCCGATTAACGTATATGGTTTTAAATCGTTTTAAAATAGCTACTTAAAAACCATGATTTTTGAGATTTTCAGACACCAGTCACATATCTATGATATTTAAAAATCTCTAATTTTTAAAGTGTGCACTGAAAAACCTGGCGCGTATAGTAAAATTACGTAACAATTGTATTTGTCGTCCGAAAAGCGTTTTAAAAATATATTACAATTAAACTATTATATCTCATATCTCTCGACTTGAATTTGAAAATAATATTTATATATACCACCGTAATTAAATTCGTATAATATGTGTATCAATTACACAATGTGCACACTTAATTAAAATAGCCGTTGCAACAAACACATCAAATATTTGTATTTTGACGTTTTGCACGCATGAACCATAACGCAGTGTAAAATAACATTTCGTTATAATTATTATATTGATAGCAACAAAAGTTCGTATGAATATTTACTTGATATTTGTTTGCATAATTTTGATGAATAATATGTAACCTAAAGACTATTCCATTTCCGTAACTTGGTCTGTCAAATACATCACGATACTATTATATTTATGCATCAATCAATTCTTAACGCTTATAAACAATTCGTAATAAATAACAATATACACGCGTTGAAAGCATTTACATTATAATAATATAGTATTTGCTCTTCGTGGAAATTATATAATTATTATAATTATTATTATTATTATCATTGTTGTTGTTGTTGTTATTATTGGTTATATTATTATTACCTAAGTATCCGACATTTTAATTAAACGTAAATTATGGTAAACGGTACTGATTTCGCAAGAACCGTTTCAGAAGGGTTACTGATTTTGAAATGTTCAATGATCTTATAACCATGACCCTTAAGCGATTCAAAGAATCCAAAAATTATGTTTGCTCGAAACCCCTTTCAAAATTAAAGGAAAATATCGATACTGATTTCACAAATATCCTCTAACAGGTAGACTAATTTTGAAACAGTTGAAACCTTGAAACAAAAACATTTGAACGCCCAACAAATCCCGATAAATTGACCATTACGTTTTGCTACTTATTTCACACAAATATGTAGGTGGGCCTTTTTTTAAATTGTCGACAGAAAATGACAATAATAATATTGACAAGTCAATACAGGTAGCTTATCGTGAAACATGTTTATGAGTTTATAAGAGTAATGAAAAGCCAGGCCAAGTCAAAATAAAATAAATACAATTATACAATTTTGAAGCTATGCAAACATGTCAATAACAAAGTAAAACTAAATATTTTGAAAATTAACAATAATTACCTATAACACCTATAACAATTAGGTACGCAGAGCTTTGATACAGTTGTTCTACTGTACATTTATATTTTATTACACTATAAAAAAAATCCAAAAGGCATCTACCTATATGGCCATTTCGTCGACTGCATACACTACAAACAACATGACATTAAGTATACCATTCGAAAATGACCAAGTTCCTTGATGTTTCGAATTCAATAAGTCGAAATGCTCTGTACTTGAAATCCTAAATATAATATAGGTTCTTTCAACTTCGGTGATTCGAAGAAAGTCAACCGTGTAATTATTATACTGTGTGTATACATAATATGCTGATATGAAACTTTTTTGTATTTGTTTTTTGTTTTTTTGCAGTTGACTTGTGTTTTGCTGTATCCAACGATAATTCGATAGTAAAATATATAGATAGATAGTATACCATATAGTTTTTTAATGTAAAAACAAGTTAGGAGAGTGCATTCTACGAAGGCGCTAAATTTACCGTACTTTCTTTAAACATATTTTAATACAACGCAATTTTTATTATAATTTAAAAGTGGTGACACCTTATAATTTCCAGCTATTTCTGGTCACAATCCTTTATAAGCAAAATATGATTTACAATTTTTTCCTGTCATATTTTTGTCTAGTCTACATCATAATAATCATACTTCATTTCAATAAGTATTTATGTTCTCATCTTCTAATGATTTTTGTTATCTATAATTGTTATTAGCAATTATTTGTGTCCTTTGTGAGCTACTGGTTTAAATTCTAATCTTAATTGTTTTTCTATTGCTTTCCATGTTTATATTCTACATTTTCAAAGAAAATTAGAGCTTTATTTTCCAAGTACATTGATAAAATAGTAATTTTTTCATTGTTTGTTCAATGTCCATCTATTAATTGTTTAAGTTCTATTAAACTTTTTTAAAAATTTATAAAAATTTTCATCAAAATTTTCCTAAAATAGAATTGAGTTACAGAACGGAATTATTTTTATTCTCGTCATTTGTAATTTTCATGGATTTGTGATTACCGTCAAAAATGTTTTAAGGTTTTAATGTTTACCTTTTATATATTAAATTCATTTTTCATATCCAATGATTTTTTTTTTTTGATTTTTTACCCTATCGAAACTTGTTCCTGGTTCTTTATAATTATTATTCTTATTATTTAAAAAAATATTAATTATAATATGATAAAAATCATATTTTCCTCGGCACTTTAATTTATTTATTAATAACGTTTTATTTATTTTAACCTAACTTCTGTTTTTAAAATGAGAACTCAACTCTACCAATTTTTTTATTGTAAATTATTAACAGGTAATTTTTCTAAAAACTAGTAACCAAAAGCTATTAAAATCAAAATTCGAAAAACTAATTTTTAAGTAATTTAACGTTGTATTCTAAGCATAGTAGGTACATAATAATTGATTTGAAATATTAGGAGTTATGATGATTTGAAATTTTCAATATTTAAATTTTTAATATATCAATCGTTCAAAATTAATAGCTTGTGAAAATGGGCCAAGTGGGTAAGGTAAATATGACAGAAAATATTACATATTCCATTTTATTTATTTTCTAAAATATTTTAAACTGAACTCAGAAAAATCTCGTTTGAATTTTAAACATAAAGCACATAAACATTTCAACAAAATTATCCAATATAAAATTTAAAATAAAAAGAAGGTATCTCATTTTAATAAATGAAGTTCATTTCACCACTCTTAAAATACTTAGTAAGATAAATTCCAAGAATTTTTAAACGTAGTCTTTTTTCTAACTATTTCACTTTTAACATTTTCTTAGAAACATCAGTATTCGTTTAAATGTTAATTTATTAATTTATATAAAACCCGATTCTATTGTGAAATTATTTAATGTCAATAAAATAGTCTTAAATCATTTTTAGTTAGAAAAATAACCAAATTCTATCGAGTGAATATAATGAAAATTACTTATTTAAATTTGACTATAGGCATGTTTATAGTAAGAAAAATAGTGTCTTCGGGTGACTTATAGTTGTAACTATGTAGGTAACTAATAGACGGACACTTTGGAGATATAAAATTATATTTATGCCCTAACTTATATTTTGAAACCTAAAACTTACGTTAAACATACAATATAGTATATTTATGTATATTTTAAACCATACCTAAAACTGAATAATCTTGTATCAATAAAACGATCATGGAATCTTGCACTCATCTTAAATCTTCCTAAAAACAAATACTATTGTCGTACTATAATAATATAAATTTGTGTTATAATACTAGAAGTTACATAAATGTTCACTGAATAATACATAGGTATCTATAGTTATGGTGTAGCACGTTCTAGTATTATTATTACAATGACGTAGGTTGGTTAGGTTTTTGCGACGACACAAAATGGAGGAATAAAATATACAAATTATTAAAATTCGTTTCAAACAAAATCTAAATTATTATTATCCACGTGCACCACTGCCCGGAATAGACAAAAAATACTAAAAAATAAAAATGTTGGATTTTGAAAGCGCAATGGTTACAACAGGGGTGTGCATAACATAAATATGGTTATTATTATTATTGGTAATAATAATAATAATAATAATACTGGTATACTATAATAAGTTATATCATCTACATACGACAAATCGAATTTTCAGACGTGTGTGTGGCAATAATTTGCATTTGATATATATTTTTTTTTTACATAGTTTGACCCAAATAATAAGAAACGACTAGTGAATACATAATAACAACACGTTACAGAATTATATGAGAGTAAGGGTGTACCCATTACATGGCCATCGCCAATCGAATCGAGCGGTGTATACCGATGAACCGTGCTTATGGGTGGAAAAGAAATCCCCGAAAATATCGATTGTAAGAAATATACTTTTTTTCAAATTTTGCGAGATGAATAATTTCTCAACCCGTTCTCGTACGAAGTCAATAAGTTCATAGTACATTTTATACAATAACAAATATTATACGGGATTTAAAAAATATACTAATTTTTAATTTATATTAATCAATAAACAATTTATAATTTGTATACATTTCCTGAATTTAATCAGAACTCGATTAAGTATCACTTAATATAATATATCATATTTTACATTTATGAAACGATTATAAAGGACTGTAATGTTGTTATTGTTAGTATACATATTTTGTTGAATCACGTATAGCCACTTATTCAAATTTAAATTTAGATAGGTTAGGGTTCAAAAAAAAAAACTGAAAAATAAATTTACAATGAAAATTTCGTAGAATTTTAAATGACCATAGGACTATGGTATAAAAAAAATTATTATTCCAAAATATGGAAGCTTTAATATTTGAATAAATACATCATTAAAGGATAAATCATGGTCTAGCTTTCTTGTTTCGACACCTACAAATATATTACCCTTTTATAATATACCCATTAGTGATTCACTCTATTAGGTCAACTTATTTTTTAATTAAATGTTCGTTCTAATAAATGAGTGGAGAATTGAAAAGTATAACAAATCTTTTTAAAACTAGTTCTTATTATTTTTCTATTTATCTTAAAAAAATGTTTTAATTAGTTATCAATCATAAAACAAAAACTTTTGATTCAGAATCGATATATAGGTTATTACCTTTAATGTTACATTAATGTTTTATTTTAAAAGTATTCTTAATATATTGAGTATGAAACAAAAAAACCAATAGGGTCGTGTAAAAAAGTTACTACTATAAAAATAGAGAGAGCGTAATGCTAATAATTAGTAGAAATACGCCAAATTCTATTAGAATACCTACCTAATGAATATATATTTTTTCAAATGCTCTAAAATTGGATTGTATGTAAAATTAGAATGTTCTTACACACTGCTCTGTTTAACGATATACTATTGTAATATTTTATATATCTAAGTAGATACGTCGTATTCGTATAAACGGCAAAATATAATAGAACGAGACACGAATTGAGTTATAATATAATAAAATATTTTTTTGTACGCCACGATAAAATGACTTACCGTGCAGACCAACCGTGTCATTCGTATAGAATATCATAATTTTATTTCTATTCTACAGAGAAATCGCTTCCGCCTTACTTCCGCTCGCACGGAATAAAACGTTTTGCGCTTTCGCGAAAAAAAATGTATATCGCTTTGGGCGCATGAGTGTTAGGTCGATGACGACAACGATAACGTGGCGGCTAAAAGTGCTCCCCGCCGAAAAGGAGTTATTTATTTTTGGACCTTTGGCCTTTTTTCGTGGACGCGTGCGCATCCTATACGCCCCAGAGAGAAGGGTCACGTTGACTAATTAGTAGCTCTTTGCCACCCTTACCGTAACCACTACAACCACGTCACGTTTCACACACACACATATATATATATAATATATACGTCGTGATTTACGGTCACACCTCCATTGCTAAAGTTTCATATATTATTATTATCATCACCATCGCCGTCGTCATCTCTATTATTACGTTTGTCGTGCGTCGTATGACGAATCCGACGTGTGATACCTCTTCCATCTCGGTGTTATGTTTTCCGAAAATGTATAACAATAATTTATAATAATAATAATTCATTTATGACATGACGATGATGCTGTTTAGCATAAAATAAATATACACAGGGTGATTCGTCGAATACGCTTGCCTCCTTTTTTTCTTTAGTAAAATTTAGTTGTTCAAAATCAGATTTTTAGAATTTTTAAATATACTGGAATACCATAATAATTTCAAATTTTTGAGATTTTCTGTACTACTCAATTAGTGCTCTGTGTAAACGCGAACTTTTGATATTCGAATAAAAACAATCCACTCTTCTCACCTTCTATTGTAAATTACTAAGATGGCCATTTTATAATAACAATAGCTCTTAAAAATGATATTACAGAATTATAAAAAAATCTGCTGATATCGGATCATTATTACAAATCATAGAATATGTTGATATTATTAATTATACCGACTAATAATACCAATTGCCAACATCTTTAAATCACCATTAAGTACTGAAAAGTAGTTTTGAAGAATTTGGCAATGTAACGGTTTCTAAGTATAATTATTAAAAATTTTCGGAAAATCAGAATTGGAATAAGTGCATTGTTTAAAAGAAAAAATAGGGGTGAGCATCTTTGTGGTGCATCACCCTGTATATTATGTGTGTATACAAATATATTATTATAACATATAATATTTATGTAAGGCGATAGCATCCGCGATTGTCACGATGACTGGCACGCACGTCTAACAAAATATCATACGTATTATAATAATATATGACGACGTATTAGACGAATCGCGACAACAATGGGCCAAACTTTGCAGTAGTTTTCTCCGTGCGTGGTGCAGTTTTATATAAAACTAAACTTTGCAGAGACGTTAAGTTTTTTGACGTACAATCGCCAAAATTATCTAAATGTTCTTCTCGGATATTTCACAAACAACTATTTCCACGACGCGTTTTAATCTTCTAGACGATGCAACGCGGGTGGCGTAAACTCTTCGCTTTTGCGCTTGTTTGTGACGTGTATACCCTTCGACGTGTTTGTGGCTTGTTAGTAGTTTCTGCTTTTATCGAGACGTGTTGTATGTACACATAAGTATACTAAATTTGTAAACGAATGTTTTGACGACGGACATGCCCTTGAAAAGTAATAAAATAAAAGTGTCCACCAACTTAAAATTGTAAGTACGTTCCGCCATTGAGTTCTAAAACTCCAAAGTCGCGAGTATAAAACAGGGGCTTAAGTCACGAGACGCCTCAAACCGAGAACGAAAGTGAAAAACAATTTCGAGTGAGGCATGATGCACTATAAATATTAAGAAAATAAATATATGTATCCTAAGAAAGAAAGAAATATGTCGATATAAATGATTCGCATCTCTTATTCCCTGCCAATACACCACAATGCCATGTCAATAATTCAAGAGTATATATATATTATTATTTAAGTCACGGCAACATTTCAGAGGAATCGAGAAAGCTGATATTGACACACCGTGGCACTTTTCAGAAGTAAATTGTGAATAGTTATGACTTTCACCACATATACATATCATACTTTTATAATGACGTACCTATACATTCTGAGCAACGTTCAAAAATAGGTAAAAATGCGGCAAAAATTACAGTGAGCTACAGCTCACCAACAAATATAACTACCATTCAATGGCGCGCAAAGGGTGATTAGTTTTTGTTATGTTCATTTTTTTTTTTTTTGAAACCAAAACCTTGTTACCTATACAGAATATAAATCGCAATTATGGTATCTGTATCTATAAAATACTAGTAATCAACAAACAGCGAAAACTACGACATAGCTTGGAGACTAAACATTCTAAGTACCATATCAAGTATGAATGTGATAGGAGTAAGGAGGGATTAGTCCATGGACAATGCCGTGCAGGATAAGATAGCTGTAGGTACATCACTGCAGGAAATTCAAATTCAAGAGTGAAAAATGGAAAATACTTTCGACGAAGACGCAGACATGAGGACACCTTTGTGCTGCAGTGTCGTGTTCTATTCGTCAGAATTTGTGTAGGACACAGTTTCGAATGCCTATAAATGTGGTATACAATGGTTACGTTTATTGTTTGACTTTTAACCGTGAGAAAACAAAGTTTAAATTTCCTTTATTTTTCCATCGGTATTTATCGACGTATTATTATTATGAACATCTATTTGGATTTAGTAGAAACTAAGGGCTGCAATTTTGTTATATGGTGTTACAGTGCGCGCTAAAGTCCCACAAACTCAAATCCATCTATTTCGGTAAATTCCCAAAAAAGCTTTAAAACACTTTTGCGTTAGTGTGCATTTTGTGCATTATTATTCAATATTTGAATTTTAAATTTAAGTTATTGAATTATTGAAATCAGGTGTATATGTTTGTTTAAAATATAAACAACGAACAAAAATGTTTAACACACAAACACTATTATAAACCAATATATACACATTATGGTTAACAGTGTTTACTTAACCTTCTTCTATGTTAGTTGTACACAAATGTATGAACAAAACTTACGTTTAATAACAAAATGTCCTCGAGCAAATTTAATGCATTTTAGTCACGTTTTTCAATTATCCATTCAGCTGCTTTTATAATATATATATAGACAATATAAATAATATAGTGCGTGTGTGTACTTATTGTTAAAATATATATTGTAACACGCTCAAAATACTACGAAATACAATAATTAGTTAAATATATAAACGATTTTGATTGCTTTTACATTATATAATATGTATGTATATTGTATATACAGGGTGTCCCACAGAGATCTGACATTATGACAAATGAAATAACTTTTGTTCTAATCAATATTGAAAAAAAAATTCTTTTAAATATAATCCATAGACACTTGCGCTACATTTTTTATTTTTTATTTTTTAATACTGAAAAAAACTTAAAAATTGATAATTTTTTTTTCGAAATATTTAATATAGCCAATTTGTAAATTTGATGTTCAGAAAAATTTATATGGTAAAAACACTTGTTTAAGTCAAAAGGCTGATTTTTTACAATTTTTTGAAATATCAATATATTCGTTAGGTAAATTATAGTAATTTATAGTTTATGCTTCACATATTATTAAAATAAATACAATAAAAAAAATAATTAGATTTTAACATGCACTTATTTAAAAATGTTCTTATAAAATATTTTTTAAAAACTTCATTATTATTTGAAATTACAAGGTTTCTAACATAAACTAGATCGTAATTTACTTAACGAAAATATTGATATTTAAAAAAATTGTAAAAATCAGCCATTTGAGTTAAATAAGTGTTTTTGCCTTATACATTTTTCCAAAAATCAGATTTACAAATTGGCTATATTGAATATATTGAAAAATGTTTTTATCAATTTTTAAGTTTTTTATTTTCAGTATTAAAAAATAAAAAATAAAAAATGTATTCTAAAAATGTAGCGCAAGTGTCTATGAATTATATTTAAAAGAATTTTTTTTTAAATATTGATTAGAACAAAAATTATTTCATTCGTCAGAATGTCAGGTTTCTGTTGGACACTCTGTATATAAATAATATAATATTAATTGTGTGTGCATTTACTACTCGTCATAAATATTTAATACTCAATACCCGAAAGGTGAAAGGAAATCTTATGTTTTTAGTGTAAATTATAATCTGTATATTGTTCATTGTATAGTAATAATAAATTAATATATGAATTCGACTATGGTTATAGAAAAGCTCATCAATCCTACTTTACTGCGTAAATATTATTTTGTTGCGTCAGAAGATAAATATATTTTAGCTTCATCATTGCGAGTTTAAGAAAATGTCACGCACATTATTTTCTTTCAAAGAAATTTCAGGTTTGGTATAAAAATCGTGTTATTAGAATACAATTTTAAAGAAAATCAAAACTTTAAATATATTTAATTACTTATGAGTTATATTCATTCATTCATTCGAAGTTCTACTTCTATGGCTTAAATTTATATTGTATTGACTAGAACTAGCTTGATAGTCCTAGCCAGAGTGAAACGTCAAATCATTTGTGAACGTGTTTATGTGTTACCGTGTGTATCCTACCCATATCGAATGTTATGAGTTTGTGTGCAAATTAAAATGATTCATCAAACATAAAGGTTTCTACCGAATCCTGTAACATTTGTTTTCCAAACACTTTCTGTTATAATAATATAAGTCTAATAATATTATCATTATAATAAAATACCATGGACGTCGCATTAATAAATCTATGAGCTTGTATGTGCCATATTCATTTAACGATAGATATGTCGTTTCAACCGTAGACATAACGGTCCTAATAAAATAATTATTTATTTCAATACCCTCTATCTTTAAAACAATATATTAATTGTAACTGAATAATAATATCGTTGTATTGATTTCCACAGTGCCATCTGCTTCAATTTCCGGTGGTCCGGACATTCACGTGAACGAAGGAAGCACCATTAATCTGACGTGCACCGTAAAGTTCAGTCCAGAGCCGCCGTCTTACATCTTCTGGTACCATTACGACGAAGTATGTAAATTATGTGGTTATACAAATTATAGTCTTAAACGAATGAATCAGTGGACATTTAATGTAATATAATTTTATAATATGACTATGTAGGTAATCGTCAAAATAGTTATAAATTATTATTGAGTGGAGCGAAGAATGTATTATTGTAATCACGATGATTTGTATTTTTATTTTAGTGTCTGAAGAGATTAAATTCAGTAGAAAAATTTTTAGATCATCCTCTTCCATCCAAAAAGTGGGAGGGTTTCTGATAAAATTTACATAGTCGATTCTTTTGGAAAGACAATAATGACAATTCTCAGTACTTCAAAAGATAATCGAAAAAAAATTTCGAACATTTATGAAAATGATGTTAAAATTATTATTAAAATAATATCGTTTGATAACCACGAATTTTGATCAGTTGGAAATTTGTTGAAGTTTTAATCGAAAGTCGTTTTTCATCGTACGCCTATACAATATGATTTGTCATTGAATACAAATGCAACATTTCTAAGTTCCAATTCAGTGACCTAATCAATTACAAAATACACTCGACGCACCTAACGTACAACAAAACGAATATCTACCAATATAACAATAGATATTATAAGCTTAAAAAAATAAAAACTCAACAATGTCTAATTAAAAATGTAATGAAATAGGTATGCTAATATTGTAATAAAAATCAATATTCAAGAATGTGATACTGCAACACAATAATAATATGATAAAAAGTATTATTTAGTATTATCATTGAGTATAGATAGTATCTATACTATCTATACTCAACGGTATTATTAAGCAACTTGGGACGTCACTACGCGACCGATTCCCAGCGAGTTAATTTCACATAATATTATACCCATACATTCATGTAAATTTAGAGACTAACTTTGGCCAACCAATAAACAGAACTGCCTTCGTACTGAATTTTCACTTTACCTGTGCCACATGCACATATACATACAACCCTGCAATGAACTACTTCTTGTCTTGCTGTAAGTGCAAATATATTTCGACCATCGCACTACCACGCCCGTTAACTCCCTGCCTTGCAATACAAACACTATATTATCATACGGTATGATATATGTAAACAAACACACAATAACAGTAGGTCTTGTATACATACAGGTAAAGCGTAGGTACTTGAGTTTTCAAATTCATACAAAACGATATTATAATATATACAAAATTATCGTTTCAATCGCACAAGTATAATAATAATTGTGTAGGTGTGTATGTATACCTACACCGTTTCCCATGATTTATTAATAATGACATAATATGGATTCTTAAAATTAAAAAATTTTCCTTTTTATATACAACAATAACAGTAGACTTAAAATCATAGAGTTACGTAGTGACAAAGAGATCATTGCGTATGGATTCGTAGGCATAAAATAGGCTAACAAAAAGGCAGTTAAAACAATCTTGTAAATGTCATAATAATGTCTAAACATCTGTTCTCGGGTTTTAGACGTAAATAAATAAATAAATTCAAGTATAAATTATTAAAATATGATACTAAATTCGGGAGGATTGAAAAAATAATAAAAACCTATGTATGTCAAAACCCTGAACTCGACAGGAAAAAAGAAACTGTAATTTAAGGATCACAATCCTCTAAATCACCTGGTTATTTTATGACCAATAAAGAACCTCCAACAAGTAATGATGCGTGCGTTGTTCTTTTTTAATAATATAAAGCACATATTTACAGAATGTCAGAAATTGAAAATTTAATGAAATTGATTCTACATCTCCGAGCGCATTAGTCAAGTCTTATAGTACCCTTCCATCGAGACATTTTAAACTTAATTTAATTTCTAAATGAATCTTATAGTCATATAATTTAATATGAAAACATAAAGCTATAAAGTTCCAATAGATATACTAATATCGGCCAGGTGGCCGATGTGCGTGTTTATGATGCATAAAAAAAATAATAAAAACAGTAATAACATACATTAATATGTAATATAGGTTAGGTTAAAGCGTTCTTGAGTTTTCGAATAATCATAATATTATTAAACGTTATTGCATTGCATTTATGTACGCATTATTGTCACGATCGCGCAAATAAGGTATAATAATAATTTGTGCAGGCGTCGCACCCACATTATGCCTAATGCGATTTAATAACAACAATAATATGATTATTCGATCTATTTAATCAAAAAGTCATCCGTTTCACGTTGTGTTTATTATAGTATAACCACACGGTCGATCTACGTGTAAAAACTGTTCAGAAAAGATTGTGGTCAAATAAAAAAGTGTATGATACCGCTAAGGGCGTTAGTGAGGGGAAAAAATACGATCGCTGGTAATTATTATTATACGTATATTTTAGGTATGTACACAAGAGATTTCGAAATTCTGCTCGTCGTGTGTGTGTGTGTGTGTGTGTGTTTACACGCGCGTGCAGACACGCGTAAGTGTAGGGTGGTTCCTTGAGTTAAAGCTTGGGATTATTGTTGGAATAAAACATAAAAGTTTTAGGATTTTAATTATTTTCCTCGGTGGGGTATCGAATCCCATACATTAAAAAATATATATATAGGTAAGTGTAATGTAAGTGTAATACGCACAGTGCAACAATATCATATTAGGATTATGCTGTAATTTACGTAATTAATGAGCACGCGAAAAATATACCAATATATGTATAGAATAGCTATATATATATATTATATATATATATATATTATACACACACAGATTGCTGTTACTCGCAATATTTTTGGGTGTATACATATTTATGTACACGCTTACCTGAATGGTAATAAATAATAGCTCTGTTTAGTTAATTTTTAATTGCAAAGTATAAAATTTCTTTAAGACCTTAATGATAATAAAATACACAGCACGATGTCCGAACAGGACCACGTTTTAAAATAATTATTCGTGAAATTTATAATATGTATTGTGTTAAAAATTGATTTAATAATAAATGTATGCCATGGAAATCTAAAATACGTATAATTTTCGAGTGAAAAATATGTATATTTTGTATTATGTAAAGGTAATGCATAATGTACATAATAGTATAAAAGTAAGTATACTAAATTAATTAATGTCTAAAATCTCATCAATAAAAATAAAAATTAAATATGTCCATTTTCATAGTGTGATTAAATATATTGATTAAAAATAACTATACCTAAACCATATTAGTATGAAATGTGACGGAAAGTTTGAATCTGGTTAGATATAAAAAATAACTGTTCAAGACGTAATAAAAACATACTCATAAACATAATCAAACATTTTTTATAGACTAAATAGTAAATACATTTTCTTCTTCTTTTCATTCGCCCCTCTTTCAACTATTTAGGGTTGGCCACCCTGGTCCTCAATTTTTACTTACTACGATCCTTAGCATTCTCCTCACAAACACATTGAAACACCAACCATTCTCATATCGCACTCTACAACTTCGAACCATCTCTTTTTCAGTCTTCCTCTTCCTCTTTTTCCATCTACAACCATGTTCTTTGTCACTGAAACTACCTCAGTTTTTTCTCTTCTTAAAACATAACATATACATCTCAACCTATTCTCATGCAATTGGTCAACTATTGGAGACACTCCTATGCTACCTCTTTTATACTCATTTCTTATTCTATTTTCTCTCGTCACTCTACTCATCCACCTTGACATTCTCATTTTCACAACACTATTTTTTCTCTTCATTATTTTATATACAAATAGTAAATAGATGTGATGCAAAAATTGGCATTTTGCTATTTAGCACGGATTTTTAGAAAAATAAAATACTTACTCCAACAATAAATTGAGAATGAAATATTATATTATAAATGATAAAAAAAAATATGAATGTTTTTTAGGAAATATTAATTAATATTAATTAATATGCATAAAAAATTAAATATGTAAAAATATGCAAAGATATACATTTTAATTGATTTTGATTTTTAATTTTTCTTTGTTTAAAATGTATATTTTCTAGCTTATTGTGCTATAGATCAATAGTGTAATAATATAATAATATAGAAAAATATGCAACTCCTACAACTTCCGAGAAACCTTAATAACTCTTAATAAAACGGCAAGTATTTTCAAGTGAAATTATAATATCATCGCGTTTAAAAGCATCCGGATTACTAGTATATTTACTTCAATATATTATAGTTATATAGCATAATATAGGTATTGTCGTTTACGGAACATCAGCCTCATTGTGTGGTGACGCAATATTATATTCAATATTATATATATATACCTATATATATGCTTAAATAGTTCCACTCTCATAAAAAAACAATCTGATGGTCTCGCTTTGATTGTTAAGTGTTTCATGCTCGCATAAAAAAAAATTTAATGAACGATAGTAAACTTACGACTAGTATATTATAATATTCTATACGCGAATTGTTTTATTCTTCTCGCGTTGAAACCGATTAAAATTTTTTTTATATAATATGTCTTTTGTTCTTCTATGTATACGTGACTTACCGTAACAGCCAACAGCGCCAGTGGCGTACTGTGACGAAAATATGATAGGATTTAATCTCTACCCCACCCGATCGATGAAATTCTTGCACGATCTGTAAAATAGTCCTCTAGAGTGTAGAGCTATTCCTCGAAGAAAAAATTTAAAAAATTAAATAAAATAAAACAAGTACGAGTATTTTTTTAGAAATTTTTTCATTTCTGATCGAGCGATGAAAATTTACAAAGATTCCAATTTATTCTGTTGTCTGTGATCACTGCAGATCGTTAAAACACATGTTTTTTTGAGAAGGGGGGTGGTAATTTTATTTAAAAAAATATAGTGAACATTTAATACTACATAGTTGTTTATAATATCCTATACACGAATCGTTTTATTCTTCTTCGTTGAAACCGATTAAAAAAATATTCCATACATTATGACTTTTGTGCTTTTATGTATAATATATTTATAACTTACTATGACAGCCGACAGCAACGTACTACTGCAAGGAGAGATGTAATTATGAGGTTTGACCTTCGATCGATAAAAGTACAGGATCTGTAAAATAGTTCTCTCTTGTGCAGTTTTCTCAACAAAAAAATAAAAAATTGTTTCATGTGAAATAAAATATGATTTTTATTTTCGGTTTTTCCATATTATTTTCTAATCGATCAATAGAAATGTGTAAAGGTTCAACTTTACTCTGCTGTTTGTGATCACTACTCGTAAATATCATAAATGATAAAAATATTACATTATATGATTTTTATTTTTATTTTTTTGGGAGTAGGGGGAAGATTAATCGGTATTTTTACTAGTTATAGTGTATTTTTGTGGCTCATATTATAGGATAATACATCTGTATTGTCGGCCTTGTTAACAAATATTGGCTTTATATTTTATCCGATTAATATTTTGTTATAAACGTCCTAAAGTCCTCATTATATTATTCCCTATACACAAAAACGCTGCATCCACCTCTAAATTAAAATTATCGTTGACGCCACTGCGCCATGAAGTTGAATACCTATGAGCCACAAGACATGCAGGGATGATGTAAATCATCAGCTGTTAGAATATATTTTAATTATTTCGCATCGGATATTCGAATTTTCATCAGGCACGGTTCATCGATATACGATGTTATAATATTATTATAGTAGTATAATATCGGGTATTATATTGTATGGTCGGCTATGAAAGCTGACAGTTAATCCACGCATATAACATTGTGTGTACGTCCGTAAGCTATTTGACGGTTAGATCCTCCGGACACATAAAAACGACTGCGTAGTATTTCATGCGAAACTTAGCAATAACAAGAGTTTAATCTTCGCATGACCCAGTTAGTTTCAGTGTGCGCGAAGTACTACATCAAAACGAGACAAGACGAGGTATGCGGGCCCGTCCGAAAAACCGATGGATGAACTACGTCCATGTAATAGCGGATAGAGTGATATTGAACCACGACCAAAGATTAGGGGTCGGTGGTTTTGTTAAACGAAACGGTTAAAAAACTGAGTATAAAAAACGGCCGCGTACTATATTTTATAATAACTTCTGTGAACAATATTAACGGTAATACAACCCTGAGAGACGCGTTTTGTTGACTTATCGAATATTAATACGAACATAAATCACCGATATAAGATATTGGACAAACGCGATGTTTTTGTCTTGCGATTTTTTAACTACGTTTATAATAAACTTGGCTGTAAGTCAATGAACTTAATGATTTAACATAATATCGATGAATTTTATTCTGAACTATGAGAATAAGTGAAACACAGATTTGATATGTTGCATATTAGTATATTACCTATCTACCATTCTATACACCTACAGTTTTTTTTTTCTAGAACGACCTATACTGGCTATACTCTTCCCAAAACCTATACATCATCTACGTCACAACATCCACGCTTATTCATCCTCTACCCTTAATTTCTCCTGTCTATTATCCCCCCCCCTATTTTGATTTCGTTGCCAAAAGAAAGCTATTTGTGTTTTTGTACATAACATAATAATATATTATTTTTCATTTACCATCACTGTTATTTCATTGTAACGATCCTCTTCCCTCAATTGACTTTCTTTGGTTATCACTTTTCCTATATTAAATTTCTTCTAAGTGCTCGTTCGACTGCCACCTTCACATATATTTATATGTTACAAATTAAATCCTCTCGTTTTCTTTTATAACACATTTAAATAATGCTCAATTCATAGTCATAACATTTATACGCTATGATGTTTTCATTACTAGAAATGCAAGAAAGATAAGCGTGGATAAACAGGTAACCACTCTACTGTGTCAAGTGTATCTCAGACTAAGTCACTGAGTTATATACATTACATTTAAATTCAATAACAAATCATTGCATACGAATAACGATTCTAAGTGAAGACAATCTAGCCTATAATAACATTTCTAAGTATATTTCATGATAATATGGTGTTTTATATATATTTCTATAAGAGTAATTTACTTTTACTACCTATTTTTACGGTAAGTTGATTTAATTTTTCAAGAAAATGTTGCATTTATTATACATGATTTATATACTTCTTATATAATTGAATGCATATTAGTTAACGTGTTTTTCATTGTTTGTAGTTAATTAAATTTACAACCTTAAGTATAATGTAGTATGGAATTAAATTGGCCGTTATAAACTTACAAAAGAGAATACCAGAGACCAATTTCCACGCGTAAATATAGTATTTGAAATAATAATATCGCCTTATGTTAAATATATCAACCTGTATAATATATAATACGATGAATATAATATGTTCCTATGTGTTCTGCGAGTATACTTACAATACTATATAATATATTGTAATATATTTTTTAATGATATTATTAAACTCTTTTAATTATTCATTTTTAATGAATGTTATCAGGAATGAAATTTTTCGAAAATACTACTTAAACAATAAAAGGAGAGTATAAATGTATGTTTATCATGATAGTACAAAAAGTCCCAAATGAAATATTATTATTATTATTGTGTAAACCATTGCTGGTTAGGCTAGTCCTATAATAGTAATAGTAATAATACGTAGAATGGAAGTTTTGAATGAATATACTTACTTACGAAAATATAACGTCGGTGGGAGGGAGAAAAAACATTGAAATATATTATTATAATATATTTTATGCCGTGAGCTTTGTGGACAACCCAATAAGCTGCTTATGGCGCGTATATTCAAGATTCACCGAAGTTATCGTTGATATTATTGTAAACCGAGCCGTAAACTTTTTGCTCGCTGGCAACTATTTTCAAACGGAATTCATGGCTACGGTGCACATATTATGCATGTATGTACGACTAATACAAAAGTTGTCTCATACATATATAACGACCCACGTGTATCGACTCACGTTTTATGCAAATTCGATATAAATTATAATATTGTTTACTGACTTTGCATTTTGCGGGGTGGAGAGGGTTAAAAGAATATAATCGAAACAAACGCAACCGAACTGATGCGAAGCTTTTGTATAATACAATATAATATAAAATATGTAAATCTAATAGGATTTATAAATATCATAATCGTTGAATTTTCAATAAAATAATATATTATAGACAAGCATTTTTCTTTGATTTTGAGTTTGTTCCCGCGACACTTCTATGATAATAGATACCTAGCTATATTATTGTACCATATATTATAATAACCAATGTATCACGACGGCATAATAATTGGTAGAATCGTTGTAAATACCTCAGAAAAATATTTACCAAGCCATACACGTAATTACGTAATTTTCTACCGCATAAATTTGGTACATTTTAAGGGGGTTCTTGGAGATTGAAATTTTCATGCATTAAGCTTTAAGATAAGCTAGAGAAAAATAAACATGCTTCTCTAATAATGTAATTTGAATTTTAAAAAATAATTGTATTAATCGACACATTTTCTACGCTAAATTTCCTTTAAGAATTCGATTTGTATATGTATAATATTATGAAGGGCTCCAAATAATATCTCTTCGTAATATAAAATTAAAAAAGTACAAAAGCATTATTCAATAATGTAAAAAAATAATGAATAATTAGTAAAAATAATAATAAATTATATTGGAGGAGTGCGTGTATTTATTTTGTTTTAAATGATATTTTTTACTGGCTTTAAAGTGAGTAAAAAAAAAAATTATATAATGATAATTTTAATTTGAGTTTTCAAAATAATAAGTGTCTTATGTCAAACAAAATTACCTGCATATACCTATATGAGATATTATATGATATCTTCTGTGCGTGTAATCCAGTATAACTGTTATGACAATTATATTCCTATTTATCGACCATTTAAAAACAACTGACAGTTAACAGTCTTTTATATTTTTAAGCCACATTAATAACCATTTTAAGCACTCTGCCATTCCCAGCGTACGACGTTACGGAGAGTTTAAATATTTTTTCAAAATTAAAATCACGCGCGTTATGATTTATTTTTGGAATTAAAACAAGTGGTGATTTTGACTAAAAATACATTATGCCGTACATAACTGAGATAAAAAAATGTAAATTATTTATTTTTCTATTTTTATGTGTCAAAATGAAGTACCTGTTTATTATATAAATATTATTATTTATTATTTAGCGATGGTGCATCTTGTATAACACTGATAAAAATCCCGTGTGTTAAAAAATCAGGACTTTGACTATTTAATATATTTTTAGGACCTATATTAAACCAAGACATTAATTATAACTTATACAAGGGAAATCATACTTACGTGTTAATGTATTGTTTAGAGGACAAATCTATAGTTTTGTGGTGTAAGCGTTATTTAAACGACATGACGTCTATAAATTCCATTGAAATATTATAATTATTATTATTACAAAAAACGATAATTATTCTAGATATTTTTTTTTTTGTGTTTTTGAAGTGTTATTATAATATTTCAATTTGAAATAACCATATGACTTCATAAGTTGATATCAATAATGGATTGTTATTCAAATTGCTAATTGTTATAAGTGAAATGTACATATAATTAAAATTGTAATCTGATGAAAAGTATGATATTGTATTTCGATAACGACTGTGCCATGAGACATTTTCTGAAAATATTTTAAAATATGTAAAATTAATTTATAAATTTAATATAAACTATAATCAAGATAATATGTTCTCTGCGCCATCGTTATCTTTCTAAATTATCACCACTGTCGACTATTATATTATTTTGCAGTTACAAATTCAATGTCGGTTACATGGTTGTAATTTGTTGTTATAACTGTATGTGAAGAGTACTGAAAACTCTATGTGAAGGCATAGAACATGTATTACCTAGGTATAAACTTACTATAAAGCACTTTTCGATAATATTCGACCTGTCTAGTATCTAAAACACTTTAGTGGCCAAAATACCATAAATTAACCGGGTTCATAGTTGTACCTTCAAGGGTTATTCAAGAGTTATTGTTATACATCAGATAATCTCCTGCCTTTTAGATACATACGAATATTGTTTTATGTTACAATATTCATAGGTAATATTTTGTCTGTGGACTTTTACTGAGAATTTTCATAATATAAAAAAAGAACCAAAAACATACTCTGACAATATGAATGACGATGCAGTAACTTAAGATCCGTGGTCGTTTTGTTGAAAATAATTCATGCAAAATATTATAATCGTTCTCGTTTGCTAAATATATATAACATCGCAAACACACCACCCGAAAGAGAATAGTATTTTTATGATATCTGATAGAATCTGCTATTAATTACAGAGTAATAATATTGTTCTACAAATTCCGAACGGCTAAGCGAAAAATTTGAAGTCAAACTTTAAAAACGTATCATCACTTTTTGCAACCAACTGATCATTGTTAGTTTTTACAATATTATATTCGGTGGCGATTTTTTTGACGTAACTAATTTTTGAAGGATCGATGCAAAATGATACAAATTGGTGGAAGTTTCAAAAGTGAAACTTTAAGGAACTCGAATAATGAAACTACTAAACTTGTACAAGGCACACCTTCCAGTATTCTCGTTTTCACGTATTTGTTAATTAGTACCTTTGTAAGGAAGATATTCAATTTGATACTCATTTATTCACATGTAATACTAGTGAATGAACAAAATTTTGGTTTAAATTTATTTTACGATGATAGATGTTTTTATTTTTTTTGTCTGCTCGACTTCGATGGAAGTTTCTGATTGGAAATTAGTTTGTACTTTGAGGAGGTCGAAATTTAAAATTCTCAGTGATTTTTAAAATAATTGTTTGGCGACCGTTATTGTCACCAAAAAGTAAATCCATTTTCGCTCAAAATAGGTTTTTTTTAAATCGAATTTTTGAATTCAAATTTAACACATTCATTACAGTGTATACTCAATTGCAACGTACACTTGAAATCTACACTGTATAGAAAAGCGGTTGTTTACTTTAATACTTTATTATATTTTAAACGTAGGTAGTATATTTCGTAAGATCGGCAACCATTTTGACATTTTTTAGTTATAGTTTTTAAAATAGTAATTCTAGTTAAATCTATTACTTTTTTGTACCAAACGCATGTACCTATCTAATATTTAAATTATTTCAAAAATTATGCTGCCTAATTTATTGAATTGCTCGGTTTCTTTTATTTTTTGGGGAATTTTGGGTGCATTCAATTCTAAGCCCTGCAACAAATAATATCATAATATTATATATATTACTAGCTGAACCCGTGCACTTCATAGCCCGTTAAAAATTCTACCTCTTATATGTCTCAAACTGGGTGTTAAATTCGTTTTCTGTGATTATGCTAGGTAGCAGTATATTTTTATACATATAGATAGATAACGGTTAAAATATACTAATTAAATAGTAATAATCTTACAACGATATTCAATTTAGTTTATCATTATGTAATTTTATTCATTTTATCGAGTCTGACAATTAAAATATTAAATTAAATGATATTTGGGTCAATCATTTTTTAACTTAGCCTATCTTTTGCCCATAGGTCTAATATATCTCTGTACCAAATTCGTTACAATCTGTCTAGCAATTGAAATGAGAATGTATAAAGGACAAACAGACATACATAAATTCATTTTTATATATTTTATACTATCTGACCCGACAAACGGTGATTTGCCATTATAAATTATTTTTAATTAATAAATTGGTAGTCAAACAAAAAATAACTAAATTATTATAATTGTGTGTTGATGTGTTTTACTGGTATATGACTGAAAAAGGAATGGAGCACTTAAAACAATAACAAAACACCAAATATTCATTTTTTGAATTTATTGTACTTTTATTACCTCAACTAATAAATGTCGAATTAAATCTCTATCACACATTACGAAAGTTAAAAAAATACTATCAGATTCTTAGTGCAATGAAGTGTACGATATTTTTAGTGAGTCCATCATTAGCCAACACATACGAAAATTCGTACTGTCAGATTGAATTTGTTCGTCTTTTCTTTGCCCTTTTACATTTATCATGTTCGAAGCTACATTTGTTATATGGCGAAAATTGGCACTCAGATGCCTTGCTGGCATTTTTAATAACACAAACAAATTAATACATTCAAATAAAAAAAAAAATAATAAAAAATATTCCAGAATCCTAAGATCCATAGCAACCATTCATAAAAAAAAATGTCTATCGTAAATCTATAATTGACCCCGTGAACTTTTTCCTTAAAATATGACAATTTTACTAAAAATTGTAATTGTTAAAAATCCTTTTGGATGTAACTCGTAGCGGTAAGTGCGATTCAGCCACCCTGGTAGGAAATCCGTAGATTAGCGGATGTTAGTATAACTCAGCATATTTTAAAATACTAATTTTTACTAATTATTTCTCCTATAATAAATAGTAAACATTTTCAACCAACAGTGACCAATAATTATTATTGTAATAGCTTTGAATCCCATGTCAACTATTTATAAGCAACAATTTCTATCTTAAATCTCAAAATTCTTGTTTGAGTACCTCCCGGGGATGATCAATTCCATTTTTTAATTAGCTTAAAATGTATTCACAGACCTACCAAATATGTACGAAAAATTTGATGAAAATCGGTCGAGCCGTTTCGGAGTTCAATAACTAATACTGTGACACAACATTTGTATATATTAAATATCAAAGTATATTATACGTTTACAGTTCATTTAATTATGGCAAATCTCGATATCTCGAATTTTTTGTATCTTGAACTCAATTGAAATCTTCTTCCAATAATAATGAAAATTACAATAAAACTCGATGTCTTGAACTTTTTTTATACCTCCTTCTTGAATTTTTACATAACAAGAGTTTACCGTATAATTACGTTTACAAGCAAACCACCCAGAGTAATAATATTTAAATTCAGATATACCATTTGAATACTTGACCCTTATTTGATCTAATATATGATTATTTGTGTGTTTCAGGTGATCAGCTACGATTCGGTTCGTGGTGGTGTGAGCGTGGTCACAGAAAAAGGAGACGTGACGGTCAGTTACCTACTCATACAAGATGCAGTGCAAGCGGATTCTGGCAAGTACACGTGCAACCCGTCGAACGCGGACTTATCCAGCGTAGTCGTTCACGTCCTAAACGGTAAGTGTATAAACACGATTAGTATAAATAATAAAAATATGTGCATTCAGTATTGTGCAGTTTTAATACGAGTAAAAAAAAAAAAAGTAATACGTGGATTCTGACGAGATTATCGAATAACTAGCATTTATCGCTTAAGATCGCTTTGTAAAAAATAATTTAATCGGTAATTTTAATTTGTGAAATTTAAAGTTCATTATATAACCGAAGTAACTCAACAACTATAAAAAATATATTTGAATACTTTGATATTGTTACGTTTTACTGCTAAACTTTAAACTTCTATATATTCGTGCCAAATTATACTTATCATGAGTATGTCAACCTGTTTTAATAAACAATTCCATTAATTTTAATCGAACAAACGTGACCTTTTTATATCAAGGATAGAATTATTGTATTTAAGTTCATTGTTTTTGTTATCAGTTTTGTTTGCATAAAACGTTGTGTCATTATTACTAACTATATTAAGACGTATTCGTATTAACAAGAGTAATTTTGAATAACTAACGATAAATTATTTGTACGCTTCTAGCTTTCTTGACATTTATTATTTGTTTATTATTGTTTCATAATATTATAATGGACATTTTTTTTCTCATTTTCTCTTACAGGCGAGAGTCCTGCAGCCATGCAGACCGGATCAGCCGGCTTATCTAACAGTTCCATCACGATACTTTGCGTGATGATCTTAAGCTGGACGTTTACCAGGACCGACGATCAGCTGAGATAATAGACGCGCGCCCGCCACCGGTTTCCGCTTCTTTTCAGCTACCATTATACTTTGATAATATAAACTGTATCATCGTTATATAACATTTACATTTAATTACACGCCATAATGATAAGAAACTTTTAAAAAAATTTCTAAAAATATATAAAAAAAAAAAAAAGGAAACAACGCGAGAACGCGAGAACGCGAGAACGAGAAAAAATCATCGGAAGTGATGTATATTCTCTCATTTCGAGTAACCAAGCAAATACCGCGGTCCGATATTGAATCACATATGCGTCATAATAACATCGGATTTATTCCGCTATGATATAATTTTAATAATATTCAATTTTATGACTTTAGCGATAGACCGCCATGTGTCGGAAAAACGGGCTCGTGTTATTTCCCTTCTTTTTATTCCAGAAAAGAGTGTGTAAATAATAAATATTATGACTATAATAATTATTATTATATACGTTGTACAGAATTCTGAATTTTTCTATGTACCCACACTCCGTCGTCGCCAATCGCACGTTCAGTTTGTGGATATAATAATAATAATATTATTCTACAATATACTTATTCATATTATATTATTATTGTTATTGTTAAACGATAGATGTTGCTTACACGAGTGGCAAGCTGGGGTTTGTTTCCGCGAAAACGACATCGTTGTCAAACTTAACAGTGAAAAACTCGTGTTTTTGTTTTGTTTATTTTTACGAATTGTTACTCTGTACATAATATATAATATATATATATATATATAATCTCCAAGTTCTCGTAAAATAATTTGCACATCCCCGTTTACGTCGCGTACTCCTTGTGTTATCGCGTCCCCGTTAATAGATTAGTAGTAATTATATAATATCCGGTCGTTTTGCATAAAAAAAAATATTTATTTTTATTTCTTTGTACGTGTTGTATTGCCGGATAAACATGTCCGGGCGGAAACATTATCTCATATCCATACCACAAAAACGAACGAAAATCGAAAAGAGATAATCGCACCCGTTTCAGTTTACCCATACAGGTACATGGTATATTATATGAAGCTTCACAGCAAGTAATGTTGTTATAAAAATTGTGAGCGATTGACGATTCCTGTAAACAAGGGGTGTCTTTCGGATGAGGGGACGGGGCAGACTTCCGTATTCGTGTTTGAAATGCTATACGATATCATACAAACCTAGTATTCCCGCGAAGTCTATAACCTATCCGGGGTATGATCGCCTGAAAACTTTGATGTCCCATAACTGGCAATTTTTAAATCATATCATATAACAATATTTTAAGCTGAATAAATAATTTTAGAACATTCGATTAACGATGTTGAAAAAGTTAAACGCACATCATATACAACAGATGTAGGTGAAAGAAACCTTGAACTAGAGAGAGGGTTGAGAGAGAAAGAGAGAAAGAGAGAGAGAGAGAGAGAGAGAGAGATTAAGATAAAAGAATGGGAACATTATAGTATAATAATATGAATATGAATATGAATACATCGTAATTTCGTATACAATATGATTCAAAAATACTTTATATTAATTATTATCATTTATCACTGTACCGGCATATTATACAACACAGTCACGACGATGATGTAAATAGTACGTCCCGTCGAATTTTCCGATATTCTTTCCATCTAAATTTATTTCCAACGCATTTTCCACGATGCGTGAGCCTACACCAAATTACACACCGGACAATGGTGATGTTAAAATAATAATAATAACAATTATTATTATTATTGTTGTTGTTGTTGCTTGTTTGCGCGCGTACGGATTACGTTACGGTCGGGACATTTTATACAATGTATAATGATGTATACACATAAAGGCTGGTGAAACATGACCGGAGAAAAGGGTAAAAAATTAACCATTCGTGACGGTTCAAAATCGATAAATTAACTATATTGCGTAATACATTTATTAATATTATATTACTATATGCGCACCGGTGTGGATGGGATTCGAAACGTGTGTAACGTATATTATTATTATATCATGAGGATGTATACTTTACGAGATATATACGAAATAACAAAATTATTATTATAATAAGTTTTCGTTTAGTTGTTAACAGTCATATTAATATGATGATAAAAAATGAAATTGATTACGCGATACACGATAACTGAAAAAACAAATATATTACAGTTTATTTACTACCATGGCACACCCGTTTTTTTAGACGCAAAGCCCGAGCCCTATGCGAACCACCGTTGCCTAAACTTTGGTAAAAAAAAAACCGTTTTGAAACAGGCACGTTTAGTCGACGTCATTATTCTATAGGTACATAATATTATATTATAATAAATTATATGTAGATTGTGAACAGCTGGTATTTATAGTACTTTTTTTCCTCAAATCGCGTTTACGTGTTTATTAAACATTATGCATAGTTAGATCGATTCGCTTTATCTCTAATCACTGTTGTTTTAAAATATATAAAAACTTATTTCGTGGCACGAGTTTTGTGCAGTGTATAATAATATTATGATAATAATATGATTGTGTCTGCGTAGATATACACTTCTTAATTCTTATCTATAACTCATATTACACCTTGATAAAATAATGAGCTCTGCACTGTTGTTATTTTAAATATTTATAAATTCAAGTTGGTAACTTCATTTTTTGTCTATAGATTTTTAGCATTCTAGGCTAATACAAAAGTACTTTTTTCACAACTCGATTAATATATTCAAGTTTGTATTATATAAGATACATAAATAAATAAATAATTAAAAATTATATTCATTAAAAAAAAAAAAACTAAAAAAATTTCAAAGGGAAAACTCCCAAGTAAATCCTTTTAATAATGAATATACATTTATACATGTTAATTTATTACATTTGTATGCCAAAATCGCTCTTTTAATTTTGCCTTTAATGTCAACGATTAAACATTAAAACAAACCATTTCAATATTTATAACTTTATGAGTTTGAAAAAAAATACTCCCTCCTGAAAATACAAGAATAATTTATATGACGTATCATATTTATTTTTGTTTTACTTTATGAGAATCTGTGTATACCGGCCGTAAACACCACGGTGATAATAACGCTTCAGAAAATTTAATGCACAAAATTCTACTAAAAAAAAAATCTACACCGGAAAATTGAATAAGTTAAATCAACCATAACACTGCATAGATAAATAATTTTATAATCGATTAAAACCCCATTAGATGTTATGACCTTTATAAAAATGTCCATTTACGCCATGTATATATATATTACACTATAATAGTAATATACAATATAAAGTATATGCATGTAAATGTTTTTTTTTTTATAATTAATATGCGACTCCATTCCGTTATGGTTATAGATACCTATACATACTATAATATCCGAGATATTTACAAAATGACTTGCCGTCGTTGTCGTGGTTTCAGTATTATAAAGATCCATACATTTTATCCACGTGATAATTGCATAGATGATTAAAATTAAAAATACTATATTTAAATTTAATTTATTTTGTTCTCTCTATTCAATTCGTGATGAATAGATTTCTCAGCAGCCTATGCTACTATGCAGCTATGAGGCAACTATTCAACTATGTAGGGCTTCATCATAAATTTTAATACATTTTGAAACAACTAAATGCAATAAAAGTGTAAACAACAATAGACAATATGATCATTATACAAAAAAATTTCTTTTATGCTTTAATATTACCTATATAATATATATTATGTTATAATAACAGTAAGCAGTTATTATTATTTACATCAATAACTGTTGATAATTATCATTTATCACCTATTATTATTATAATAGACTTTATCCCGTTATGGTTAATACCTATATAATACATTCAGATTGCGTTAACTCGAAGTTGAAAGGATCCGCCAAAACGTTGGAGGTATCTAAGAATAATGCAATAATAATTGCATCGAAAAACTTCGAGGTATTGACGATTTCGAGTTTAAAAAGTGAAACAATTATAATTCTACGCGCTGTTATTGTCATCGCTATCTATATGAAGATCCAAACAGTTAGTAGTCATCAGTTAGTATCAACGCAATAGTCACATCAATGATTAAACAATAGTAAATATTGATTTTGATCTCTCATTTGACTGACAAATCGATCTTTTTTCAGCTGCTTATGCAACTCTACACAGAGCTAAGTCATAAATATTGTAATACATTTTTAAACAATGTGACGAAATTGTATACATCATAATAATATTACCATAATTATAATAAATAAAACACGCATACTTGTAGTCATACATGTTTTTTGGAAATTAATCATATTTTATTTGTCATCCGTGTTCTTTTAAATTTGTTCATATGCTCAGTTTGCAGTGAATTCGGAAGCAACACAAAATATTTTTGTATACATCTAAGTGCATATTAATTATTACTCTTTTTAGTACATATTTTTTTTTTTTTTTTTTCTATTACCGTGAATATTTTTTTATCGACAATTCGTACAATTCTTTAATAATTTCATATTCAGAAAATAGTTTCAGGAAAATGTTGACGTATATTGGTCAAAGTTCCATTTTATTCGTGGATAATTTCAGAGTATATAGCTCACTTTCAATGGTGTATAAATACAACCAACTTATGTTACTCGAAAAATCACTAGCTATAAACATTTTGATTCCTGCTGAAATCAAAACACACGTGTTACTAAATAAAAATAAAATAAAATTATGACTTAAAACAATATAAATTACATTCTTGAGATAAGATTAACTCTGAATAGTCACTGGAAAGGCGATAATATATCTACGGCAAAACCACTAGAGACCTTCGGTAAAACCATAGAGAGCCTATTCTAAAGGTTAAAATGTATTTATCATGTGACTAATCAATACTCTAAAAAAGTGTCTTCAAGCTGCTTATTTTTTAATTGATGTTTATGGATTTCACACGTTCGGGCATTGAAAAAAAAGTGCTCAATGTTGTTGCCGACAACTTTAGATAACTTTACTATCCTATTTTATATTGTTTTCACGATTCGTTTATCTCAAAAGTTTAAGAACCTCAAGAAGGCAGACGAAAACGATATTGGTATTTTGACCATTCTCGGTTAATCTTGGAAAACAATTTTCCCTTCGTAGTTGGCAAACAAACGGTGACGGATGAAGACGATTAGGCGAGCAACCATACAATTAAATATAACGTTATGTGGTGGCTTGTTCAAAACGCGTTTAGTTATACAAGATAATACGTCTTAAAGAAACTGTCATACTCTTATATTCTACACGTTGTACAACGGATTTTCTTTTTTCTCATTTCTAGACGCGTTTCTACAGCAGTACTTTTCTTCTATATTTTTTCCTCGTTCTCACTGCAACAAACCCGTTTCCGTATTTATTCCAGTCGACCGCGTCACGAACCGAACAAGAGTAGATAATAACTGTCCGCCTATACGCCTACGAGCTAGCAATGAATTTTCCAATCCTCACAACGACGTGGTAATATTTATTTGCCTGGATAACTCTGTTTTTTAAATATTTATATGTAAAATCAATGGCTTAATATTACGTATAAATTGGCAATTTCTAACAAACAACTTAATATACCTAAGGTTAATTAATATAATATTTCCGGTTCCCATTGGTAAATAAAAAAATTGTATACGTTTAAACAACCACGTAGATCTGTAATGATAACTATAGTAATTTTTCTAAGTCTGTAAATGTATGAAATCGAAAAATAAAAATAATTGGCTTGGCCGCAAATTTGTCGAAGAAACTCCCTGTATTTATAGCTGTGATAACTACTCGTACAGCAAAGCCTGTATATTATATAGAATACATGTACGCGTTGATATTTTGATAATGTCTAAACATAATATTAATCTGCAGACTTAGGGACAACAGTAAACACAGCATCACAAAATAACGTAGTCATCATCATCCGTTTTTCTAAGGGCATATTAAAATATTTTTATTTTTTTTTTTTGTCAATGGCAATTCCATTTTTTTTTCACCGTTTTGAAGCGAGTCCAGACAAAAAGCGAAAATTACAATCGACTAAACTCACCCGGCTGCAGAAGAATGGTTAAAAAAAACAGGTTGTGATGTGAGATAAGATAGCCCGCCCTCACCCCCTTTAGCACCAAAGAAAATGACCCTGATTATCTCTTATCGACTGTAATTATGTATTGTTGCTCACGAAGCTCGAGTCTTGACGAGAAAAAAATTTTAATACCCTGTCACAAAACCCATAACGTCCGAACTTCCCGAGTTTGTGTAAAAATAAATATAAAACACACGTACCTATATAGACACGCAAAGTTTTACGGGGTGAATAACCACGGAACTTTCATTGTCATTATTCTGTTTCACCCACGCAATTCGGTTTTGTATATAAATAAAATGTCTGATTTTATATTCAAAATAAAGTCCCAAAAGCTAAAAAAAAACCTTACGTGTAAAACCTGCTATTATAATTATTAACAACCTTTACCGCTATACCGTACTTTCCCGCTCGGGCACAAAATATTAGTCGGCATAATATTCTAGGTATGTATATATTGTTTAATGTTTTTTTTTTTTTTTTTTTAAATTTTATTCGAAATTCGTTTCCTATTTATTTACGACGATAAGTCTGAATGTTTTTTGTATACCAGCAGCAGCTCTAGTAGAATATTATTATTATTATTATTATTATTATATTGTTTGTTTCCTCGTTTAGAAAATCAAAATTTATCGTTTTCGAATTCAATGGTTTATTATTATTATATTAAATTTACACTATATATTATAATGTATTATACGATTTGTGTATAATATAATATTCATTATTATTATTATTATTATTACTAATATATAAATTGATTTTATGTAATATTTAGCAATTTGTATGGATTAAATGTTATTAAATAATTATGTTTAATATACTATTATTAATAATACGTTAATTATAATATTATATAAAAAAAAAAACAAACAAAATATGTAAAATGCTTAGATTTATAATACACACGTATTATTGTGGATAACCACTTCATTTTTCCGTGTGTATTTTATACTAAAATATTTTACACATAAAACCACATATTATAACTATATATAATATAATACGGTTATTATCTATGTAAACATATTGTGAATAAAGACATGTACATATTATATACATTATATATATATATATATATATATCGTTATTATTACTATTATTATTTTATTTTTAACACATCCCCCGAATCATTCAAAAATTTACAATTATTTATAACACTGAAATCTTTACGAATAAAAAATAAACTGTCGAAATTAATAGTATAAATAGTTATTTTATTTTTCATTAGTACCTTAGAATTTAAAGTTTATATAAATGGAGTAGAATGGTGAGAATATTACAGTCGTGGGCCTCTACTCCACTTTTCAAAACTTCAAATAAAAAAACTATTTTTCTCATTCAATATATTATGATCAACATTATCATTTATCAGACAATTCTTCTGCTTCCGATCATGAAATTAAAAGTATAAGTTGTTGTTTGAAAATTTTAAAAGGTACTACGTTAAAAATTGGTGAATAATTAGATTTATTTTAAAATACACAGGTTTTATTGTACCTAATGAATACCAATGAATGTATTCTAACTATAATATTGCGCAAAAAATTTATATTCTCAAAAACGCAAAATTCGATTTTAGAATATGATCGAATTCTTTAAATATAATTTCGTGAAAAGTGAATATTAAGTGTACGAAATATTATAATAATATGATTACGCTACTATAGAAAAAAAACATTTACGTGTTTTATTATATTTTACACTATAGGTAAACAATATTATCATTATATGGTTTTTTGTCTCGGACAGACGCGTGTGATGGATGTTTTGACGTAACACACGTACTTCATTAAAGCGACGCCATATTAACCTTACATAAATGGGTTTTAGCCCACAATAATAATATAATATCGTCGATCGATCTGTAACCACCTCTCCCTAGACCTTCCACTGCGTTGGACGACTTATACTTACAAAGTTTTACCTCGTCGCCCTGCGAAGTCGTATAGTTTATATTAATGTATCGTATACAATCGAGTGCTATTAAAAATAAAACGTTGAAAAAAGAATCATTGTTTGCCCACATATATATATATATATTCATACACACACACACACACACACTCACACATGTATTTACCTGCAACTTCTACTGTGAAATCGTTATCCCATCTATTCCGATCAATTATTTAAAGACGAGTGGCCGAAACTTACCTCTCCGTTACAACGCGTGTACGGCAACTAACTATGTATATAAAATATACTATAATATGTTTTAGTCTCAGACAAGTATTTATTTATGTTTTTACGCTGATTCGAACAAAAATAACATAGCGTATTAATATCATACAGATCATTCTCAACAACAATTTCTTTTTTAGTGATCCATTTATTCAAAATCTGATTTTTATCATTTTGAAATATACCTATCATTAAAGACCATATTTTCGAATTCTTGAGATTTTTTATGAAGATATTTACTGTGAAGATACCATAACATGTACAACATCAATTTTTCGGGTATGGACCAATTTTGCTTAAAAAAAACTTGTATTTTTTGGTTAATATACACCAATTGCGCCACTCATATTTTAGGTCATTATATACCAATTACGCAGCTTATATATCTACTTTAGCATAATTTTGTTTAAATACTGTTTACTATATCGATCTGTGAAAAACACAAAAATTATTTTTGATTTGCTGCCGAAATACTATAATTATATCGAGACTCTCATAAAAACATAATTTATTATTTTCAACAAACAAATAAAATATAAATTTAAATTATGGACACTAAAAAAATTTCATTATCGTTACCTATTTTCCACGTATCAAATATTTTCCACACAATTATGTATCTTAGATATATTAGATACTTTTATAAGTACGAATGTATGATATTATCGTATATTATAATTCACCCTGTATACTTACGGAAATTTAACAATTAAAAAGTGAAAACACATATCTTGTTAGCTATTTAGTGTTAGTTTGAGTATTTGACGTTAATCCGGAAAAATGACTGACAAAGAATGTTTAAAATCAGTTTTATATTGCTAAAATAAAACATAAAATGCAAACAAAAAATCTATTTGATTAAAATCGAGCGTAATTTATTAAACATTAATTAAATTTTTATTGTATTTTTAAGTATTTTATATTATTACATGGATTATAATTTATAAATAAATTTAACTACTCATGGCGATCACAGTATATTTTGTATGTAATGATGTAATTTTAGATTCTGAACGAAGTGATGAATGTATTGATTTTACAATGATGTGTGTGTGTTTTTTTTTTTGTGTCTGATTATAGCATAACTAGTCGAAATAATGCTTCGATTTCAAACTTTGGGGGTGGTTTCCGATGTAAAAGTGAATATCCTTGGTGCATTATATGCGTTATATAGGTCATAAGTAAACATTTTCCAACAGTTTTCAAAAAAATCGAGAAAAACAAAAAAAAAAAATGAAAAAAAAACGGGAATTTTTACCCAAAACCAGTTTTCGACCAAATCAATTTTTTTATATGGTTGAAATTCAAAAACTAATCACTGTAAATACTTAAAATTTTCACCAAATGTTTATGTTAGTGATATATATATACAGTTTAATTTTCAAACATTTTTGACTTTTTTGAGTTATTTATAGACCACTGAAATTTTCGAAAAATTTTTTTTGAAGTGTCGGTAAAAAAATGTTGGATGACCAAAAAAACTTGAAAATTTAATACAAGGTTCCTTATGAATTGTTATTATTGTAGCTAAAAAAAATTAAAAATTGTTTGACACAATTTTTTTTTATAAGCGTTTATAGTTCAAATTTTTACGAAAACGCGAAAATTTGCAAGTAAATTTGAAGTTGAAAAATCATAAAATTGTTTGTGTTTATAACTAAGGATTAAAAATACAACACTAAGTTTTCCGTAAGTTTTCCTTCAAATAGCTATTGAGAAAACTCGAAGCGTCATTATAGGAAAAATTTTAAGTGCGTTTGAATTTTAAATTTTTATGAAATAGCGTAACGATAACAATTTATCCATAAACGATTTCAAATATTTGTTATTATTCAAAAAGTATAAGTCGTAGATACTTGAAAATGTCACCAGTTATTTAGATTGGCATTTTCTTTACATGATTTAAATTTCAAAATATTTTGACTTTTTTTTGGAATGTCGATATAAATTTTTGGCCCAATCAAAATACTTGAAATTTTAATACAAAGTTTCTTATAAGTTATTCTTATAGTGATTAAAAAATTATAAGAATACATAGGCACAATTTTAGATTCTGAGCGGAGCGATGAATGTATGGATTTTACCATGATGCGTGTTTTTTTTTTTGTGTCTGTCATCACGTTTTGGGGCAGTAAAAGTGCTTCGATTTTTGACTTCAGTACCTCGTTCGATTAGAAAGTGAATCTAGTTGGTACTTTGGAGGGGTCAAAAGTAAAAAAATTCTTAATACTTTTCTAAATGATCGAGAAAAAGAAACTAAAAATTAAGGGAAAAACGGGAAAATTTACACACACTCATTTTTCGACAAAATCGATTTTGGTTTTTGATGTAACTTTAAAAAAAAAACCATAGATACTATAAATTTTCACCGAATGTTTATATAAGTATATTCTAACCACCATGCAATTTTCAAAAATGTTCGACTTAAGTTGAACTATTCATAGGGATTTGGAATTTTCAATTATTATTAGTTTTTTTTAAAATTAATATTGATAAAAATTTATTTGTTTGGCAGAAAACCTTGAAAACTTAATACAAGGCTCTTAACATATTGTTATAATAGCAGTTGAAAAATAAAAGAAATTCATAGTCACAATTTTTTTTTATAAGCATTCTAAGTTAGAATTTTGACAAAATACGTAAAAATCACGAAAATTCACAAATTATTTTAAACTAGAAATTCATAAAAAAATTTCTTTTTAAATCTAAGATTTGAAAATTTAATACAAGATTCCTTACAAGTTTTATAATATTTATCACAAATAAAAAGTCCACCGGAAATTCAAATTAAATTTTTATGAGCATTTGAAATTTAAATTTTTACAATATTGGATTTTCACTTTTAGCGATTTCCTTATTTTGGTGTAACTCTAAAACAAATGACCGCAGATACTTGAAATTTTGACTAAATGTTTATTTAGCCATTTTCCATATTAATTGATATAATTTTCAAAATATTTGTTTTGAGCTGTTTACTGACATTTTAATTTTTTAACATTTTTGGTATTTTTTCTATAAATATCGATAAACATTTATTTGTTGGGTAGAAAAGCTTGAAAATGTAATACAAGTCTTCTAACACATTGTAACAATAGCAGTTAAAAAATATTAAAAATACATAAGCACGATTTTTTTTTATAAGCATTTAAAGTTCAAATTTTGACTAATACGTAAAAATTAAGTCAATGTTCAAATTATCTTAGATAGAAATTCATAAAAGTTTTTCTTTTTAATTCTAAGATTTGAAAAATTAATACAAGGCTCCTTACATATTTTTACAATAGCAGTTGCAAAATAAAAGAAAAATATAGTCACAATTTTTATTTAAAAGCATTCAAATTTTGAATTTTGACAACATACGTAAAAATCATGAAAATTCGCAAATTATTTTAAACTAGAAAATCATAAAAAAATTTCTTTTTAAATCTAAGATTTGAATATTTTTATTACACACTTTTCTTAAGGTCGCTTTCATGTCTGTTTGTCTGTTTGTTTGCCTGTAATCAAATCTTGCGCGCTCGATTTGAGGCACTTTTTGACGATGAAAATTGGTATAGACCTTGGTCTTGGATGAGAATACAATAATCCGTTGTCATTTTGTGACACGGACCTCCAGGTAGGTGATGACGGGTGTGCAAAGTCATCTCCGAGGAAGTAAAGGTACCAAGAGTTTCTCTGGGTCAAGGCGGGTTAACCTAACCATTATTAAATTATGAACTCCCGGCATCTAAATTACTAAAATATTTAATATTATAATATTGGCCATTATATATATATATATATATATACCTAGCTAGCACATACACAGGTATATACTATTATGGACTCCGACTGGGTAACTATGACGGTCAATTTAATAAATTTATAAATTTAAATTTAAATAAATACATTTTTCCGGTTTTCATAAATTTTATGAATGACTCGGAAACATTGGTTAACACAATATCACCACATTGGTAACCGATTTTTACAAAAGAGCAAGTATATGAAGAGTTTTACATCAATGGTCGACGCTCTCAAGTATTTGGCCCTTCTCAAAATTATCTTGAAACAAATCATGAGGTTGGTGATATAGATACTTATAAAAAAATAAAAAATAATTTTTTTTTAAAAACACACTTTCCTATAAAAACATATTTAAAAAAATATAAATTTATATATTAAATTGAACTAAAAAATATTTTAAAAATTGCACTAAAAATACAAAAATAATTTTCTGTACTTAAAAATAATGAAAAATTTACTGATGAAAAATTTAAAAGTGTGTGGTGCTCTTACACTTGACATATACTCCTAGTCACTATCTTATAAACAGGTTTGAACAAAGAAGTGTATGTGAGACTTAGCTCGGCTTTAAATGTTTTGTATGATGCACCACACACTTAAATTTTTCATCAGTAAATTTTTCATTATTTTTAAGTACCTACAGAAAATTATTTTTGTATTTTTAGTGCAATTTTTAAAATATTTTTTAGTTCAATTTAATATATATATATATTTTAAATATGTTTTTATAGGAAAGTGTGTTTTAAAAAAAAAAAATTTTTTTATTTTTTTTTATATTCTATAATATATCCTAGACAGATAAACCGTCTTCGCTCAGAATTATTTTTCGTATACAATGGTATAATATCATTGGATTCAAATTTAATTCCATCCATTACAGTAACCCACTTGTAACCTACTGTACAGCAGAGCGGCATCCACGACTTACCCGCCTTTTTTTAATTGAATTTGAAAAACCCGTATTTATTAATACACATTTTTATAAAAGTATATTGTAATATTAATTTTATTATAATATTATAAATCCTGAAAATTACCGAGCACAATATTGATACCTATATGAAAAAATTTAAGAGCAATTGGTAAACTCCATATTTTTTCAAATGACACTATCCCTTTTTCAATGTAATAAGAACAATATAGGTCAATAATACTATGATAATGGGTTTGGAAGATATGGTGGCTTGAACATTTTAGTAATTAATGTTAATCTATCATTATTTATAATTCGTAAAAATCATCCAAGTATAATAACCCTAGATTCAATATGATAGGTAACATCTAATATTTTTACAGGGCTATCAATAAATTATCATAAATAAAAACATTTTATTACTCAAAAAAATACTAGTTGAAATTTTGAATTAAGTGAATCCAACAATTTTTTTTCAATGATATACTGAACGGTTAAGGGTAAAAAAGGGCGTTTTCATTTGAATAATAGAAGTTTATATCGCCACAGAACACTTCTAAAGTAGTACAAAAATCTCAAACTTTTCAAAAATCAGAATTTGAACAAATGTATTATCAAATGAAAATTTGGAAGGAAGAACTTGGTGAATCACGCTGTATTATTTTGCTATTTATACGCATCGCAAGTCAATCACACTCCGAGGATCGACAAAAATTGTTAAAAATTATTGAGTTATTATATTAACATATTATGCAATAATATGCGCTCATAAAAACAAAAATCTATACATAATTAATGGATGATTATAACAACCTTTTTCAGAAAAATTTAAATAATAAATAAATTACCATTAATATTAGTTATTCAAATTGACTAATTTAATTTAATAGAATAAATTACGCCGGTAAGTGGAGAAAATTCAGCCGGGTTCTCTTATTTACGGTTCTTTTTGTAGCGGATATTTATAACCGACCTAGATTTCTATCTAGTTTCAAATTTAAACATTTTATTTTTTATAAAATTTTAATGACATCAACTTTTGTATAATTTTATTGAAAGAATTTAAAGTGGGACTTGGTGAGAAAACGTGTTCGTTGAACGTTATAACTTATAATTAAGATCACATGCTAGTAAACGGTACATACAATACAATAAATCGGTAGATTTATCCGTCTGACGAAGTACATTCTAATATATTATAGTATTGTATTATTTGAATACATTGTACTTTTCACATATTACATAGGTAAATGAACAACCACAAGAAGATTCATGATATTATTATTCATTATATTACATTGTACATAGGCCTAGTGGTTTCGTGCCGTAAAGCGTTCACGTATGCTCCGGATTTCTCATGGATCCTTGCAATCGTTTAAGTCGTTCACGTATCGTGGAGTACTGCAAACTTAAGTGAGTTTATTGCTGCCAACTGCCAAGCAATAAATTGTTTCACCTTGCGATTTTAAATACAGATCACTGCGAAAAAGTTATTTCACCTGCTGCAGTAAGTATATTTTTTATTTTTTAACGCGGTTCTCTTCGCTTTAAAATAATAATAATAATAAAATCGCATCAGTCTGCTAAACTTGGCATATAAATCAATTTAAAATTTGGAAAGTGCAAACGCACTTAAAAGTTCAAAGTTCAAATAACGTGCACGTTTCACCACTATAATGTTTATAATATATTTTATCAGCTTCTGTATATGGGTACTCGAGGGCTGTATTGCGTGTGTATATATGTATAATTTACACAATCGAAACGTCTTACTTTAACCCTTACGAGACTATTATAATAATTCTACGCGTAAACGTTGAACGTATATAATATATATTCTTCCACAAGGTATTTTCTGCATCCTTAAGTATATACAGCCAAGTCTTGATAAGTCAATTTTTTTTTTTATTGCCCCTAAAAATGTGTATAAATTATGTTTGGTAATTATAAATTAAAAATACAAAATTGGATTTATTTTTATTTTCCTTGAGATTCGAGTTACCCTCCTAGATTTTTTATATAATATAATATTATTGTTGTCAGTAATTAATATTTTTTAAATATGATTTTTGAAAGACATTAGGTACTTACTTCATTTTCGTGTATGATTTTAACCATTTATAATTTATTATACCAATATCGGGATTAGTATACAAATCTGAAATATTGAGCAGACGATAATTTGAAGAATTTATTAACATTAACATAGGCATTTAATTAAAAGTATACTAAAAGTCCAACTATTGATTTCTTTTAAGTATTTGAACATTAATCTTAGCTCAGAGTCGTACTTTATAATTTCTGTATACATAAACTCGAATACGATGACAAAGACACCCTGTAAGCTTATAATTTTCACCCCAATTATTTTCTAATTTTCGTATTATTATTTTTCTTATTTTTTCCATTTTTCATTAGCAACGTTATGTTCATTACGCTATAACATTTTCCAGACGTTTTTCAAATTAGATTATATTCTCATCTTGAGCATCGTTCTTTTGATAGGAAATCTCGAGAAGAAAGATTAAACTAATGATGAAAATTACAAATTAAAACAACAAAAAAAGCTCGGAATCCAAAATAAAACGTATTCAGCGGAAATATGATACACAAATCAAAGGTCAGTTATCTTTGGTCCTGTTCGCCTAATTGGACTACAATGTATAATATTACACATAAATAATCGAACATATCTGAGGGTCTGATCAAGAGGCTAAACTATGATAGTTAGGGACTTGAATTTTGGAAATATCTTCGTATCGCCATGTAACAATGCACTATGATATACATTTTTAAAACTCACTGTGTAAAGTGATCGCGCAAGGATTTTTAAATTTATGATGGATATTGAAAGAAGTTTTTTTTTAAATGTTTCCATTATAATAATTAACCAATTAATATGGTAACCATCTGTAATAAAAAAATTTAATTATTACTATAGGTACTTCGATTTAAAATTGAATCTTTTCTTTTCTTTTAATATTTTAGATTCTGAACGAAGTGATGAATGTATTGATTTTACAATGATGTGTGTGTTTTTTTTTTGTGTCTGTTGGTGTCTATTGGGGAGTCAAAAGTGAAAAATTCTTAATACTTTTCAAAAATAATCGAGAAAAACAAACTAATAATTAAGGGAAAAACAGGAAATTTTACGCACGCTCATTTTTCGACCAAATCGATTTTGGTTTTTGATGTAACTTTAAAACGAATAACCATAGATACATGAAATTTTTACCGAATGTTTATATAAGTATATTCTATCCACCATGCAATTTTCAAAAAAATTCGACTTAAGTTGAACTATTCATAGGCATTTGAAATTTTCGATCATTATTAGTTTTTTTTAAATTAATATCGATAAAAATTTATTTGTTAAGCAGAAAAGCTTGAAAATTTAATACAAGGCTCTTAACATATAGTTACAATAGCAGTTGAAAAATAAAATAAATTCATAGTCACAATTTTTTTTTATAAGCATTCAAATTTTGAATTTTGACAAAATACGTAAACATCACAAAAATTCGCAAATTGTTTTAAGCTAGAAATTCATGAAAAATTTTCTTTTTAAATCTAAGATTTGAAAATGTAATACAAGATTCTTTACAAATTTGTCAATCTTTATCACAAAAAAAATGTCCACCGGAAATTAAAATTAAAATTTTATTAGCATTTGAGTTTCAAATATTGACAAAAATTCGTCAAAACCATGAATATTTGCGACTTATTTTGTAGCTCAAAATTCATAATATTGTTTGTATTTATATTTAAGGTTATAAAATTCAACACTAAGTTTTCCATAAGTTTTGCTTCAAATAGCTATAGAGAAAATTTGAAGCTTCATTATAGGAAAAATGTTTTGAGCGTTTGAGTTTTAAATTTTTATGAAATCGCGTAATGATAACGATTTATCCTCAAACCAGGTATATGTATTTATTTATTATCTATGATAATAATATAAGGTATTATGAATTAGGATTACTACATGCAATGTTTTTGGAAAAATTGATTAACCATGCCTTATGCAAAATGCGTCCTAATTGAAAAATAAAATATTTGTTTCAAAATAGAATGTATGACAATATTTAAATATAATATATTATCCTGGGACCTAGACTGACAAATCATCTCCGTTCAGAATCGTTTTTCACATACAATGATACCTATCATTTCATTCAAATTTAACCTACCCAAGTCAGAGGTCCACCCCACCCCCTAATGTACAGCAGAGTGACATCCACTTACCCCCATTTTTTTTTAAAGTTTTGAACACATAGCTTATTGTACCACGAGTACAGATTGTTAAATGTTCTTAATTCAAAATAAAAAAAAAAATTTTGAACACCATTACATTAAATATTAAATAATAAATTGAACAAAGTTTAAACCATTTAAAATTTGGCAGTTTTTACGGTTAACGAAGAAGAACATGGGGTTAACTTGTAGTATTTAATGACATTGGCTATACAAGTAATAATTCACTATATAAATTATTATCTTTAATAAATGATAATAATAATAATAATAATAAATGATAACTGTTAACTTCATTCGGTTCGGGCCAGAAATCGACTGCCGGAAAACATATAAATACTTTTTTAATCTCTTAATCCCAGGAGTTACTCACTTTGCTTCCGGAAGTAAAAGAAAATTCACGTCCTCGATGATTTGTGTTGACACATTACTACATTAGCTATGTTAACACAAAATTAAGACAACACTATAGCTTTCAGATAAAAATCATACAGATAAGTCTTGACTTGCTTTAAATAGGTTTTGGGAATATTTAATTTTAATTTAAATGTCGTTTACTCAATATGATATTATATGAATACAATATATAAATATATTGAAATAATTCATTTTCAAAAACACAAATATACAAAAGTCAATAATTTAACAGCAGCTATTTACATATAGATATAGTTTATTTTATTATTTATTGTCAGTTGTTGAAAGAAAATCTACTTCCCATAGTGGAATAATAATACGAAAATCTGACCGTGACCACTGCGCCACAACTATGATTACGCTTTAAGCAGCAAACCTTGTAGCAATATGTGATTCATAATTATTATTATTTTGAAATAATGTTTGATACTTCACAATACATTTTTATTCATTTTTTCTTTTTACTCTCTAACTTTCTATTTTTTTCCGTCAATTTTATCGGCTTCCGTAAGTTAATTTTGATTTCTTGGGAGTGAAAAAAGAAATCCCTATTTCCTTGCTCTCATATTTGTCTAGCTTAGACGAGACAGCGGTGGTGGTAAATCATCATATCGAATTATGTACGACGGTGAATGATGAAAAAAAATTACATCTCTTCTACAGTATTCTGTTTTCTGCACAGTTATTTTACAGTGACTTTCCGCAGACATGTATTACGCTGCTGCTAATAGCGATATTCTTTTAGACAATGTTATAATTTATATGTATTTAATATAAAAATAATTTATACCACGCACAAAGACATCCCAGGTACTCAACCAAGAAATTAAAATATATATGTTTAAAGAAAAAGAAAATCGATGACAAATTTGTAGGTATGACAAGCGAACCATTGTAACAACTTTTCTCGTTTGGCTGTTTTCCAAGTTGTTGTTTCTTATTTTATTTTATTTTTTTTAATTCTAATTTTACGTATCCCACAAATGCGTTTGACTTCTTAATTTCAGTCTTAAAATCGTTTACGTTGAAGGTCGGAATTCGGTAAAATAACTTTATGTTTTTATATTAATGTACCTATATAATATGTATATATATGGCGTTGAATTTGAAACCTTTCATAGTTTCATAACGTTTTCGACCTTAATAAGAAATTAGTAAAACATAACATGGAAAATAGTTTTTTTTTCTTTTTGGCAAACTGTATACAATATTTTTACTTGAGTTTTGGTGAAATAAATATTTTTTTTTAATGCGTGTATACAAACTGAACGAAATAAAATGCCAATACCTAATTTTTTCTTTTTCTTTTAATAACAAAAAACACGAGTATTTTTTCAATCTTTCTACATTGATTTTGTCTAAATGAACTTACAGAGAACGCAACATTTATATATTATTTAATCCATACTTGATCGTATAACGATGTTGTACACGTATGACGTATAGATAATACTGCAGAATAGGAAACGTATATACTTTAAAAACTAAAATATGTTTCCTATCCTAATACGACGAGTATTTAAAAAAAAAACTGGAATTTTAAAGAAATGGTAATTTACTAATTTACTATCCCATGATTGGTCCGTTAAAGCTTGGTAGATAATTAAACTAAGCAGTAATTTACTTCACCAGCAAGTATGAAGTAGAACACTTATAAATAAAATACATTACAATTTACAATATTACATTCGTAATAGTTGAATAATTTTGGTCAGTACCTGCATTGTACAACTTGCATATATTATGAATTATGATTTGGTAGTTTGATTAATATACGATCGATTATCATTACAACTATTTAATTTCTTGATAAAGCAAAATATATGTCATAAAACCATTCAAATTGTATAAATAATTTTAAACTGTAGTAATATTAATAATTAATAATTATTTTAAAAATTGTTCAAAATTCCAAGCTACTGATTAATTGCTCTCTTATTTCCTCTAAAAGCACGGACTACATATTGTATCAATTAAATAAAGATTAAGTCTTGATGATTTGGATTTGTATTCCGTCATGAACGACTTTTTAAAGTGCAATTAATGACTGCTACGTGCATTGTTTATGTCTTTACACATAATAATATAGCTAATATATAAATGTAAATACAAGTATATACTCTCTCTCTCTCACACACACACACACACACACACACACACACACCACACACACAAGTTACAAAATATATATTAACAAATTAATTTAACAATTATAACAAATTTAACAAATTACTCTAAACATAATAATTAATTTATCATATCACATGTTATTATATCTTATCAAATCATTCAAAATAATAGTAATCACTCTTAAGTAATGATATCACATAATATGTCTTATCAACTAACACGAATTCAAATACCTAAGAAGTATACTTCTTATATATATAAATTTCAATAAAATATGGAAATAATTTAATGACTTAAGTTTGATGAAAACTTTTATCTCCTCTATTGATTTCCCTTTGTAATTTACGTCTTTATTGAAAGTACTTTCCTAGTTTGCTTACTGTATTTTTCTTTCATACACTTCAAGTGTCGAAAAAACAATATTGTTTTTACTTTCATCTGTTATGGTACGTTTCTATATTTGAATTTTCAATAACTGAGCAGTAATGGGTTCAAAAGAGCTCACGAGAAAAGTAGCATGTGAAAACAATTATTTTGAACAGTTGAGCGGTAGACGCAAATATATTATTATTGAATTATACTCAATATTGCATGTAACGAAAATATGATTAATGTGATAATTTATAGTTTGTATCATTTGATACGAATGAATTAAATTTCAAAACATAATAAACACTAAAATAAAAATACTGAAAATTCGAAATTTTTAAATTTCAATAGTTGGCTTAAATAATAATTGTACTTCAATCTGCAAGAGCAATTTAAAACTTAAATTAATTTAATAGTTTTGCAGTTTATAAAATTCTATAAATGCGTGATATAAATATCTTATAAAACAGAACGTTTTTAATCTATTAAATTAATCGAAAATTAAAATATAATTTAATATGCAACATCAAACTATAATGAAAATAGTTGAAAATAGTTGAAAACTACCTAATAATAAGTTGGTGTTAATTATGTTATTTATTATTAACACCTAAAATATTATGGTAAATCGGAGACGAACTTCCAAATTTTTAAAGATGTATTGTGCTTTAACTTTTCGTGGTAAGCTAACCACGTGTACTTTTCAATAAATGCACATATTAGTTTTATATTTTGCATTTTGCTTATTATTTTTGTAAATTCGAGTCAATCAACTCTAAAAAGAAAAACGAAACGAATTTTCTAGTTTTAAATAAAAATACTTAATTATTATTATTTTTTTAATCGCTAAAAGGTAAGTTATTTATATCATTCTTTTAAAAATGTTGTGTGAAAACTCTACAACTTTTGATTTTTAATTAGTTTTACTAATTATTATTATTATTAGTTTTGTTAAATTTCTTTAATTTTTGTTGTAAATTAATGTAAATTATTATAATTTATTATTCAAGAAAATCGTTGATAACTTTTAATCAAATTTAATATAACATTGATAGTTTAATATTAAATTTTTATTTATTTTTTTTTTTTTTTAAGATTTACAAGACAAGTACATGATACGTAATAAGTGATAGATACATGAAAATAATATGTATATACCTAAATGAAATATAAATATTTTTTTAAGATAAGTCTAATAAAATATAATATATTATCGATAAAAATGTTTGAATTTTAAATATTTTAAACGTCATTATTAATGCACAGGAATACCTACCCATTACCCATACTACTTACTCATTAATAAGCCTACGTATAACGTATTTTTTTTTTCAAATACAGTGTTTATTAATTATTGGGTTACAGACGTTACGGTAGTTTAAAATTTTAGACATTTGTGATCACTTTTAAGATAATTTAATATCTAAAATAATTATTGTACTTTACTATTGTAGATACTAAGTTGTAAATGTTTTAATCCTCGTCACAACAAACATGAGCAAATTACACAAATGTACCAATTTACCTGTATTTATGTTAATAATATTATGCTAATAAGTTCACTATTTATTCATTGAAATAATATATGAATACTTAACTATTTTGCATAGATTTCATTCCATCATTATAATATTGCTAAGTGATACCAACTACCTCAATTATTACATTTTTTTATTTATTTATTTTTATTTTTTATTCTACTTAAAACTATTATGTTTTAAATCAGTTAACAGTCCGTGCTTAATTCGCTCTAAGCATGGTATGTATTATTTTAATGATAATGCTATGAAAGATTGTTTTGTGAATAATTGTATCAAAGATTGATCTCTATTTAATATAGCAATCGTCATAACTACACAGAGCCGTGGCGTGGGGAGGAGCCTAGGGGGCATACGCCCCGGGCACATCGTTTAAAGGGGCGCCAAAATAATTTTTTTTATGATATTTTAAACTTTAAGAGGGCGAATATTTTTAATTTTTCCCTGGGTGCCAAATTTTAACGGCACGACTCTGTAACCACACACTTAAAAAAAAAAAACTAATTGGTTGAGAAACATGTGTATATGGAGTTAAGGATTCGACACTAAAACCTCAGATGGTCACCTATCCGGGAACTAGGGACGCCAGCCGATGTTTGACCTCAAAACACATTAATGACTGAAGCCAACCACGTCACGGTCACACTTTGTCCAGCATATACATATTATAATATATGAGAATTTTCCTTTAAGAATCCACCTATTATATTAGCTTTGTTCGTTTTAAAAACTAAGTGTTAACACTATAGTGTAGAAGTGTTGGGTATGGTGTGTGGGTGCCAATTTAAAACAAACGTTTCAGGTGTGGTTGGCTCGGCAGTCAGCATGTAGTGAGTGATAAGGAAATATTTATGATAATAACTGGCTCCACACCAAAAATCAAGTTCGACACCTGCACTTTAGTTGGTGTGGATAGTGTACACACCAAACCCACACTATTTCAAAACAAACAGTGTGTACGCTAACACTTTTCTAAAACAAACGCTTCAGGTGTACACCATTATGAAAAAGTGTACACTTTTTGTCAAAACGAACAAACCTATTCTGTGAGGACTTGAGCTCTCATTATAAACATGTAATAATTGAGACCCGAATACCTGATGTATACCAGACGTGGTAGGTGGAATTTCAAGTCTTTGAGATGACAAACACTATAAATTTAACCAGCATATGAAATATTCAAAAAAACTTACATCTGGGTTCTGATTATGTTAGGCGTTATGACCAAAGTTTAATATAAACTATAATAATACATAATAATATATAATATGTTACGGGTAATGTTAAAATTTGGATAAAGTCGACATGAGCCAACTGTTAACGTTACCCGCCATGGATATTATTAAATGTTGATTAATGTTAACATCAACCGGATAGTATGATCTCATCCAAGAACTTTTGTATACTGTTTTAACAATCATAAAAATGTATAAAATAATTTTGAATTATTCACAATATCGAATATATTTAAAACACAATTAGTAATTTCCATAAAATGCATAAATTATTAATATGAATTTATTTTCCATTTTATATAGCGTTTTGAGTAGCATGTAAAATTATAACGAAAATGTACAATTAAGTTAAATATTAAGCCCATATTATATTGTTCACTTTATCGGTAAGATAACTGACTAACTCGGTTATAGGTTAATTAAGATATTATACTCTGACAGTCCAACGCTGGTCCAATATTGACTGGTTAAAATTAACATTATCCGGATAGTTTCGATATTTCATGTTTATAAACGAAAAATTACACATTAAACAAAACGAATGGCTAAATTCGACATTATCCAGCTAATGTCGACTTTATCCAAATGTTAACATTACTTGTAATATATACATATATTTGTTCAATTCAGAACTAAAATTCAACATTACTGTTCTTCATCAATTACTTTTGTATTTATTTTTTTATCGTCCAGATCAAAATTCAGTCATATAAAAAAATCAAACCATAAAAATATGTAGGTATCTCTCGGCGTCTAAATTTGTGTGATCGACATATTTTCATTTTAGTTGTGACGGACGTCTTTTTTTTTTGATTGGGACTTGGCACACTACTACAGAAGATTTCAAAAATTGAATTCCTCACATAAATCTGTAAATTATAAAAAGTGGATAAAAATCATTTCAAATCAAAAGTCATTCCATGCAAATATATTGTATTGTAACGTTTGGCATTGTAGGTCACGATATATGGAACAAAATCCAAACATAAGCTCGTAGTTACGAGAAATTACTTTTGAACGCGAACCATTGTGAATCTGCACACTTGTAGGTAATCATCTATTAAACTGATCAAATCATTAACTGCAATCCTCTCATACACTCACGGCGTAACCATATAACATAATCAGAATAATTTATATGATAAATAATCGGGGCAATTGACACGTGGTGAAGATATTTCACCCCCCCCCCCTCCCAACACCATCACAATACAGAAAGTATTTAAGATTTAAAACTACCCACATATTTTTAAGTATTTTTTCTTGTTATTATTATGAACTCTCTCGATATTGATTCCTGTCTACGACACTAATCATAATTATAGTCAATCACACAACAATAATGTTTAACAGTAAAACGACATAATATTATAACAGATTCGTTCAGGGGAGCGGAGGATCTCTCGGTCAATATTGACCAAGGTCCCCGAAAAACATAGCACCCCATGCGTCCATGTAAAAAAATAAAATAAGCCATCTTAAAAAAAGTGTAGAAACTATAGTCTATAAACTAAAGGGTCTATATAAGTTCTACAAGCACATTTTTTTCAAAAAAAAAATACCTAGATTTAATATCCTCAAAAAAATTTTTAATAAAGGATAGGTTAATTGCATTAATCTGTCCCTGGCTTAAAAATATCTTTGAATGAACCTGTATTAAAATGTAATTTCTATGTAAAATTTTCAAATCCTCCGGATACAGTCTATAAAGCGGTACGCAATAATTCGATCCCATACAATTTCATATCACCGTCGATAGGTAGGAACATACACAGTTATTATTGTTATTATTGCAGTTAACAGATTGAACAAAAAATCGCACCGAGATAAAATTATAATAATAATACAGCGATAACGTTATACGATACGGTTTCATACTCAGTTAGCTATTACAATAATAATATATTATTTTATTGCTGCAATATTATACAACGTTGGTTAAAATGTTCACAAGTCAAATATCCTGTACCCCTACCCTCTCGCCGTACCCTCTCAAAACCCACCCACCCGAATATCATAATAATATTATTATTATAATAAAATATAATGTATTAATTGTTTGGTCGATGAAATCGTATCATAGTATAGATTAGAATACAGTTCCTGCGCGATTATTGGCGAATGGTGAATGGAAAACAATTTTAAAATAGCAATGAAAAAAATGTAAGCTACCCTATTCTCAAATTTTAACAAGTTCTCAACCCACAACAACGGGGGTAGTCTAATCGTTTTCATAGGAATCTATTGTTAACTTACATAAGTGTCCGGTGCAACACGATGAATTATTAACCGATTAACTGAGTGAAACAATCAATCGTCTCCAATGCGCCTTATCGAAAAACCATTAACGTCACTGACTTAGCTCGATCGAGTTCAATGCTCTTCGTCGTCGAGATTCTATCAAAAATAATATAAGGTAATAGGAGCGTACACATACCCGATAAGGGTTGATGGGAGTTCAAACCCCACTTTGGTATTTTTTTTAATAACAAATATAATAATATAAAATATAATTGGTTAATGAAAACATTTTAACCCTCCCCCCTATAATAATATATAATAATGTAAGCTACTAAAAATTGCATGGTAAATAGAATATAATTATATATATTATATATTATATATTATTATATACTACTGCAGCATGGAAAATAAAGTCATCTAAGTTCATTTTATTACAAAGAATTTCCATTATTATTTTTGTCAAACGTCCAGTAATATTATCATTTGTTCCTCCCTTAAAACGTTGATTTATAACTGGGATTATCTATTTATCGTCAGAACATACAAAATAAAAAGCAAAACATACATTTTTCAATTATATTTGCATAATACAAACTAGATAACATTACTTCAATTTTTAATCAAATAAATTACACTAACTCATATTGCAATACATTCGCTAATAATATATTATTATAAATATACATATTTATGGTATATACATTTAAGAGAAAAAAAATTGAATTATTAAACAGTTTTGTAAGTAAAAATAATTAAATTGCCATTCTTTTATCTCAACTTAATCATATCGCGGCGTGAAAATAATATTATTATGGGTTTACTGTTAAGGCACATCATATGCCACCAAAATACGTCATTAAGTAGGATCCTCTACGGGAATACGCTTTTTAATGTATATTATACGGCTTTATTACACGCTTTGATTAATATAAATTTGAATCTGTTGAAAAAAACAAGTTATTAGTTATTTAGGTATTATTACTGCCTATTCGGAAGAAAAAAATATCAAGGTTTGAACTTCAAATGCTCTGGTTTTTAACCAGTTTGATTAATATTAAAATTATATTTGTTTAATGTTTGTAAAATATTCTCTGTCAAAAACCAAAATTAAAAATAATAATTACCTTTTGAAAATAGCATGTTTATATTGCGTTTGAATAAATAAAACACAAAACATACAGGTAGGTATTTTTAAATTAAAAAAAAACACATAGACAAATGTAATTTTAAAGTTTCGAACAACAACAAAAATAAATAATAATAATAACGAAAAATTTTTGTCATTGATTTAGATAATAATAAATACATTATTTTTTGAAATAAACATTGTTTTGTAGTTCTAAAACAACATCAAAGAGAAACAAAAATGCTTATTGAATTTAAATAAACTCTTTTAGATCCATGCTCAGAGTCATGGTCCGAATTAATTTTTCTATCAAAGTACAATGCATTAAGGAGATACTCCAGTCTACCCAATTAAGCAATGCCTTTGGATCATAGCAGAGGGTAGCAAAGACAGTTTTCCCGTACGATTTACCATTTCGTGACCTATACACCAAAAAAATTAAGATATACTCGTAACTTGATAACAAAAACGAATATTTAAATTAAATTGGAATTATTAATTTCTTTGCAAATAAAAATATTTAATATTAAAATTTCAAATCAATTAAATTGTTTGACCATCTTATAGGTAGTATAACAAATATTTGGTTTTAAAAATATAAACGAAATCGATTGTAATTCAGTGAGACAGTGCACTATCAATTATGTTTAATATTGTTTTAAAATTGAAATATATTTTGTTGATTTTATTTAAATTGATTATTTAGTTGTTAATGTTGTTAATTGTTGTGAATCAATTGGTTTGTTGTGAAACAACTTTTTTTTTCTATAAATAATTTAATATTGACTATTTTTACAAGTTACTACTAAAAAAATACTCAAAATATCATAGGTAATTAGGTAAATATGATAAAATACATATCCTTAAAAAACTTCATAATTAGTAAATTGGAACAGACTATACAATTTGTAACTATCAAATATTACAATTCTTAATATTTATATAATTAAATAAGTTAGAAACTAAAAAGTGTTAATAATTCATTACTAACTTACTACTTACTACTAATTTTTTTTAATTTTAATTACGATTAGATAAGTAACTTTACAACTGCAGAATGCAGTACATCATACTTTGTGCTAATGTGATATGCATTGTATCTTAAGAAACTTAATGAAATTGTACTTTTAATTTAATTTGTCTCCAATGATATTCTGAAACCCGGGGCAGGGCTCGAAATGAACCATTATAATGTAGATCTCCGGTTCACAAAGAAAATTAGTTTATCGTTATATTTCACAATTTAATATTAAATAAACATTAAACATACTTTATTAGCTGTAATATTATACCTGCTGAGTATGAATGAATGTGTGATTAAAAAAAATTATTATAATATGTTATTGTTCAATAAATTTTACATTTCGTACGCAACTTACAAAAGATTAAAATACAATAGTAATACAGTTATAAAAGGGTTAAAACCGTTCACTGTTTTCATTTTGTGAGGAGAGGAGAATGGTGAGACTCATGAAAAACCCCATCGAACGTTTATATGTAATATTTAATATATAATAGTTCCTGCGTCTCAGCATCATATATGATACAGTTTTCTGAAACTATCAATATTAAAATATTAAAAAAAAAAATGACTCTTGCAGATCATAACTTCCATTCATATAACGATTTAATATAGTCTAAAAACAATAATATTCTACTTCCTGATATAAAAAAAAAAAATCGGAATTAACAACATTAATTAATGAGTAAGACGTCGGATAATATAATTGTGTACAGAATAAAGTCAGAATATTATAATGTGCTTCAAATATAACAACAACTACTATGATAGGTTTACAATATTATATAAAATTGTAAGGGTTTATCTACAACCACGCTAACCGAGAAAACTACTGAACCGATTTGGCATTTATATAAAAATGGAGCCAAAAATGTATAACAATTCATCAATTGAGAACGGCTGGGCCGATTTGGCTCATTAATTTTTTATTGGGTTCGTAATTGTTAGGAGAAGGATCTTATGGATGAAAAATTTGAGAAAGTTACCGGGTTGGTGATGAAATAGCTTTGTAGATAAATAACTACATATCCTATATACATTATATTATATTATGTCCTATATACATTCTTAAACAGCTGGACCGATTGCGACAAAATTTGGTACAGAATTTTATTAGACATATGGGCAGAAGATATGCTAAATTAGAAAGTGTTATGCCTAAATATCATTGAATTGAATATTTAAATTGTCGAAATTTTATTGAAAAATCAAAAAACTAAGAAAATTACATAATGATATACGAAATTGAATATCGCTGTAAGATTATAATATATTTTAACCGCTATCTATCATTATGTATAAAAATATACTGTTAGCATAATCACATGAAATGAATTTAACACAAAATATGAACTATGAACCATATAAGAGGATTTTTAACGGGCTACGAAGTGCACGGGTTCAGCTAGTAGTAGTATAAAATGTGATTTCAAAAACAAATAACACAGCTAAAGTGTATAAGTTTTTTTTTTTGTTTTTTTTTTAAACGAGATGAAAATAAATAAAACTCTATAGAGGGTTATTATCAACTAATAAACCAGCAAAAAGTCTTTTTATTGATTTTTTTCTTTAAAATGTTATTTTCAATCACGTGCCCTTCTTTGATTTCGTAGTTTTTTGTAATTTTCTGCCGATTAGTGGGATGAGCAACCTGGAAGAGAAACGAGCAATTTAGCAGTCACACGTCCAAACCGGAGGGGTCGCTATATAGGTATTAATAGCTGTAAGTGATGATGATAATAATAACAGTGACAAGTAATAATTATTATCATCGTCATCATTATTATTGCTGTAACGACTACACCAGAATCGTCGTTCCTATTACATCAGCGACAATATCACATATTACTATATTATATTATTATAATCTACACCTGTGTACCTACTATACTACGCCATGGCCATACACTATTATATTTCATAACTACCTATAAACGTAACAACAACGGTAATAATATTAAAAATATCGGCGGTGATATGCCAAGCACACGCTGCCGACACGATGAGTGTAGGTTTAATATTTGCATTCGTAGACAGGCGCGTACAATGGGTCTTTGTTGCCGAGTGTATTATTCGGCCGTAAGTAAATCTCTTTCCGTGATAGAGCGCATAATAATATAATATTTTAAACCCGTACAATGCGTGTGTGTACTAAAACTGTGTCATCTGTGCACTGTGCAGTGATAAAATAATATTATATATAAATAATAATATATTATGTCTTATAATGCGCGCGTCTGAATCACACGTGATACAGAGTGATTCTCCAAGCACGCTGACCACATTACTCTTATTTTTTCAGTAATGCTCAGTTATTCGAAATACGATTTTTAGAATTTCAAATAATTATATTCTCAATAAGGAATGTCCTGTGGAGATACAATCTCCGGTTCTTCAAACCTAAAGCCACTCTTTTCGACCGTAAATTATTTAGAGTATAATGTTTATGAAAATGTTGACGTATCGGAATTCAAATTCGTACTAGTAGTTTTTAGGTTATTTTGCTTTGTGTACTAACTACTGAACAAAACCCGCTTAGAAGATTTAAGGACTATGATGGTATTGAAAATGTCAGTGATTAATATTAATATTCATCAACTTTAATAATTTGTGGAAATGGTCTGAATACAAGAAAAATAAAAAATAAAAAATAATAATAATAATAATAAATTAATTAATACAAGATCTAATATAATATTATATACACAATATTTATATACAACTATTTTTAAGGACTAATATCCTTAGTGTAATTATTTTAATAACTGAGGAATCACTCGTTTGAATTTTGAATTCAGTGCATCAAAATATTTTTTTAAATTTACACCCTAATAATTTATGGTATAATAATTTAAGAAATACAGTCATTGAGCATATTTAAAGATTCCAAATATCAAAATTATTTAAATAACTCATTATTTAAGGGAAAATGGGGGGGAGGTGATCATGTTTGGTAAATCACCCTGTATAACAATATTGTATAATATACACTGAGAGTACACCACCGGGGTATTGCATGTAAGGCCCCCCATACACGGTCAATCGTGAATGTCAATCATCTTGACTGAAAAATTCTTTGAATTTCATCAGTCATAAAATTTGACTCTCAGTCATTATCAGTCATACACATACATGGTTAGTCATGAATGTCAATCACATTGATTGTCATTCAAAACTGACCGTGTATGGGGGGCTTAAGAAAAGGTGCCGGTAGACAGTGGTGCATGGAGCAACTTATTCGCAATGTTATTGCACACTTGGATAGAATACGAGTGAGAACGGTCCTTTTCGGCTGTACCTTTTAATAACATGATTAAGAACGTTTTTACCTGATAACTTTTATGCAACGTTGCCACATTAATTCAAAATACAAAATATAAATAAAATATACAATATATATATATAATAGATATGAATTACTATATTTCTTTGAGTTTTTAGTTACAGAATAAACTTAACGTGGAATTAAATTTGATAAATAAAAATAAACACATACATCATTGTAAAATCAATACATTTATCATTTATTTGTCAGCTTAAGGTATTTTTTTTTTTTTAAGATCAAAATTTAAAAAATTAATATTTATTTACAACATAATATTTATATTTTTATTTGCCAGTTTAAGATTAAAAATTTTAAAATATCCCAAATCAAAAGCAAACATGCCGAAAGTCTTTTGTTAATTGCAAAAATTTTCGTTCATTTTATAAACAAATTTAAGGTAAATTTTGTCAAGAAATGCAAAAAAAATCAGTTTTAATCAGCATTATTTCAAAACACTAAAAAAAATATGCCCTTGGATCAAAATCCCAGCCCTAAAAATTATTACTAAAAGTTAAGATAAATGTCAACGTCGCTCGAAAAATCGTTCTCAATCTTTTGATTTTAAGGTACAGAATATTGCTTTTTTGATCTGCCGACAATCGTTCTCAATCGTGTTGCTAAAAAGGTAAAACGTTCTCAATCGTACAACACCGGCACACTTGCACCCGAAAAAGGAAACTACGCAGGTAATACTCGAGCCCGTGTATTATGTTTAAGCAACATTGCTATTATATACCTACTGGATGATCTTTATTTTTTGTCATCGTCGTTTCTTTTTTTTTTTTGTCTTATTTTTGTTGAATTTTTCGTTTTACAACACTCATTCAAAAAACCGAAATTCTTTTCATCCCAATCGCTGGTCATCGCCGTTTCAAACATATTATTTAGTATTTTTTTTATTTAAAACATTTTAGAACACATTATTATTTAACATCACAATTCACAATACACAAAATTATTTTTAAATTTTGTACATTCAATATAATTTTTGTGAAATTGATTTAAGAACGTTTTTGTGGAACTGTCACTTTAAATATAAGATACAATTGACCACTCAAATTATTTGAAATTGCATTTATTATTTAAAAACTAATACAAAATTAAGAGTCTCTCTCAAATATACATGCTTTTCTGGAGGAACCGGACTAATTTTTTTCCACGGTGCTTACGTTGCAAGATATAAATTTACAATTTGCTGTCTCATCACATATACTTCATCAGGTTATTATTATGAATAAGAATATTTGATTTAATTTTTGAATACACTTAATTGGTTGGTGCATACAACAGAACATTAAATACCTTTTAATATAACTAATAATTATCAACTATGACATGTGAGAAAACAATATTTTTAATTTTAATAAAGCACATCAACTGTTTTTCATTTTTATTAACAGGTGAGGGCTCTAATCTGGAAATTTTCACATTATTATTAAGTTGCGCCACTGAATTTGAATTCATGTAATTTATGTAGATAAATAGTGATATTTAGCATAATTAAAGCTCACCCAAAATTTTTCCTATAATGATAGATAGTTAATTCAAATGCTGATTTTATATTATTTTTTTTATACATACTTAAGGATCATATTTTAAAATACTTAAATTTGTATACTATATGTACACTGTACATACTGTGTCTTTTGACAATCCGTATTTAATAAAGTTGTTATATATATTTAAAGAAAATTCCAAAAATAATTCATTAAATGAGAAGAAACCTATTAATATATTATATAAAGGTATAATTTAATATTATAAAAATGAGCCAGCCGGTATGTGTTGCACGTCAGGAAAAGTGCAACTACCAGAAATTGAAACACCACCTGAACCATTGAAGGGCTTACTTATCGGTACGGATCCAGATTCTAACCTGTTCCTGAAGTCAATTCGAACATTCAATTCATGTTTCCAAATAGCATCGTTTGGAGCAACAGAAATAATTAAAAATAATGCTGCAAATGTTCAACAATTTAATTCAAAATCAAAGGCCAAGTTTATTATAGAGTGAGCTCATTGCTACCAATGCCAAACGAACCACATAGGTACATTTTAGATTCTTAGCGGAGCGATGAATGTATTGATTTTACTATGATGTGTGTTTTTTTTTTTTTTTGTGTCTGTCATCACGTTTTGGGACAGTAAAAATGCTTCGATTTTTGACTTCAGTACCTCGTTCGATCAGAAAGTGAATCTAGTTGGTACTTTGGGGGGTCAAAAGTAAAAACTTCTTAATACTTTTCTAAATAATTGAGAAAAACAAACTAAAAATTAAGGGAAAAACGGAAAATTTTACGCACAATCATTTTTCGACAGAATCGATTTTGGTTTTTGATGTAACTTTAAAACAAATGACCATAGATACATGAAATTTTCACCTAATGTTTATATAAGTATATTCTATCCACCATACAATTTTCAAAAAATTTCGACTTAAGTTGAACTATTCATAGGCATTTCAAATTTTCGACCATTATTAGTTTTTTTTAAATTAATATCGATAAAAAATTATTTGTTAGGCAGAAAAGCTTGAAAATTTAATACAAGGCTCTTAACATATTGTTACAATATCAGTTGAAAAATAAAAGAAATTCATCGTCACAATTTTTTTTTTATAAGCATTCAAAGTTTGAATTTTGACAAAATACGTAAAAATCACGAAAATTCACAAATTATTTTAAGCTAGAAATTCATAAAAAATTTTCTTTTTAAATCTAAGATTTAAAAATTTAATACAAGATTCCTTACAAGTTTTTCAATCTTTATCACAAATAAAAATTCCACCGGAAATTCAAATTAAATTTTTATGAGCATTTGAAATTTAAATTTTTACAACATTGGATTTTCACTTTTAGCGATTTCCTTATTTTGGTGTAACTCTAAAACAAATTACCACAGATACTTGAAATTTTCACTGAATGTTTATATAGGCGTTTTATATATTTGATAAAATTTTCAAAATATTTAGATTTGTTTTGAGCTGTTTACTGAAATTTTAATTTTTCAACTTTTTTAGTTTTTTTTCTATAAATATCGATAAACATTTATTTGTTCGGTATAAAAGCTTGAAAATTTAATACAAGGCTTCTAACACATTGTAACAATAGAAGTTAAAAAATATTAAAAATTCGTAGGCACGATTTTTTTTTATAAGCATTTAAAGTTCAAATTTTGACTAAAGACGTAAAAATTACGGCAATGTTCAAATTATCTTAGATAGAAATTCATAAAAGTTTTTCTTTTTAATTCTAAGATTTGAAAATTTAATACAAGTCTCCTAACATACTTTTACAATAGAAGTTGAAAAATAAAAGAAATTCATAGTCACAATTTTTTTTTATAAGCATTCAAAGTTTGAATTTTTACAACATATTATGTAAAAATCACGAAAATTCGTAAATTATTTTATGCTAGAAATTCATAAAAAATTTTCCTTTTATATCTAAGATTTGAAAATTTAATACAAGGCTCATTATATATTTTTACAATAGCAATTGAAAAATAAAAGAAATATATAGTCACAAATTTTTTTTATAAGCATTTAAAGTTCAAATTTTGACTAAATACGTAAAAATTACGGCAATGTTCAAATTATCTTAGATAGAAATTCATAAAAGTTTTCCTTTTTAATTCTAAGATTTGAAAATTTAATACAAGGCTCCTAACATATTTTTACAATAGCAGTTGCAAAATAAAAGGAATACATAGTCACAATTTTTTTTTTAAGCATTCAAAATTTGAGTTTTGACAATATATTATGTAAAAATCACGAAAATACAGAAATTATTTTAAGCTAGAAATTCATAAAAAATTTTCTTTTTAAATCTAAGATTTGAAAATTTTTAATAATCTATAATATATCCTAGACAGATAAACCGTCTTCGCTCAAAATCGTTTTTTGTATACAATGATATAATATCATTGGATTCAAATTTAATTCCATCCATTGCAGTAACCCACTTGTAACCTACTGTACAGCAGAGCGACATACACGACTTACCCGCCTTTTTACAACTTAACTTTATGGGCGGTGAGGACTCCGAAAGCGCACTTGCCAATCGCGTGGATGCACGTTGTAGTTACGATAACCTTAATTCACCTTTTTCCAGACGCCTCGTCGGTGATCTGGACGCTTTATTGAATGAGCACAATGAATTGTTGAAATTATTCAAATCACACATGCACAAATTACAAAGTAAATAATTATATTTTTGTAAGTATGTAAATAAAGGAAGTGATATGGCTGTGTTTCGTATTGAAAATACCAATGTGAATGCTCCTCCGGTGAAAAACAACGATGAAATAACTCTCTACCAAATTGGCCGGTACATCAAGTTCCGATGAGGCTGTTTGGCGTATCTTTGGTTTTCCAATTCATGAACGGGATCCAGCAGTTATTCATTTAGCCGTCCATCTCGAAAATGGCCAGCGCGTATTTTTCACGACCGACACAGCGATTGATCGTGCTATAAATCCACCAAAAACTACACTCACCGAATTTTATCAATTGTGTAATCGTGTGGATGCTTTTGGTACCTTTGCACAAACACTACTCTATTCAGAAGTACCGCGCTATTTTACATAGGCTCAAAAAAAAAAAAAAAATGGGTGCCTCGCAAGCAAGGCACACCGATTGATGCATGCCCCGGTTTATTCAAATCAAACACTTTGGGGCGAGTATTTACAGTCAATCCAAGGCACACTGAGTGTTTTTATTTGCGACTCCTGTTGGTTAATGTAACTTTGTTATTAACTTAGTGCTCCATTCATCTCTCAGTCATATACCAGTATACGACATTCCCACATATTTACAATAAAAAAAAAAAAACACATCATTGTAAAATCAATACATTCATCACTTCGTTCAGAATCTAAAATAGTTTAAAATGTATATTATTTATAAAAATATTTGCTTATGTTATCAATAAAGAATTTTGTAATTTACTCATCCATTGCAGACTAGGTTCTATCCTTAATCCCGAGGGTTATTAATTATTATTAGTGACATTATATGAATATTAATTTGACATTCTCAATAGTTTACTATACGCTATGATCTCCCAAACCACTAATAAACTACAAATAAAAAAAAAATTATTTTCTCATAGGTACATAATAACTAATAAGTAATAACACTATACACGGCCTACGAAAATGCCAAAAAACAAACTAATACGCGGGCAACGCCGTTACAGCTAGTTAAATATAGGAATTGCATCTCTCCGTTCCATATCAGTTGTAACTTATAAGTTATAACTAAATTAAAAGTTATTTGGTGGAAGTTGAATACTATAGAAATTCTGAATTTAAAAAAAAAATGATTAATAATACTTTCCGTGATTTGGCAAATGGTTCATTTTATAAAAATGTCAACCCATAACATTGTGTATGTGAATTTAATTTTAAAACGAAATTTAATAAATATATAATATATATATACAAACAGTGAAAATGATTTAACGTTCCCAGCAGTTTTGCTCGGCATTCAAAATCGATTTAAATTTTTTGCTATCATTAATTTCAAACATTCGCCGTTCCCTTTCCATGTACCAAAATTACGCGTAAAAGGTAATCCATTGATGTATTTTTCCATTTATTTATTGTCATTGCTGTCATATAACATTCCCGTTGTTCATAAACATCTTTAATATCATTTTTTTTTTTTATTGGTTAAACTTTATTTGTTATTGATCACATTTTAATAATCACGCCTATGGTGGCATATCGATTTTTTTTTATAATTAATAATTTGCACACTTCATATAATTATAATCAATAATTTTAATTTAAAAAAATAAAAAATTCTCATTCCGTTAGAAAATGCTTCGAATTATTGTAAATACTTTGAAAAAAAAAAAATTATTCATTTTTAACGCTCACTATATTATGAAAAGAGGAAAAATGATGTAATTTTTCTTATCGTTATCTCTACCTATAATCATTGTTGAAGCAACGAGTAATAATCGATTTTTGATAGGACATATTAAAGATTAACCATAGAGTAACATTACTCTATGAGATTAACCACCATACAGATACACCCATTATAGAATACTATACTATTATTTATCATTATAAAAGTTACTTGTATAAACAATTAAATGCCAATATTACGATTATGCAGTTTTGCATAGCTATTAATTTGTTTGTGTTTTGACTAAAAAGGTTAATTGCTATAGATCTCATTTAGATTAAATCTAAAAATAATGTACTATATATTTAACAACAAAAAATTAAAACTAAAATTTTATTTTAATTCTATTAAACGGCCGGCCATTGTACATGTTTTTTTTTTTTAAATAATAATTTCTTATTAAAATTTATAACTTTTATTAAATTTGATAAAAATAACATATTATTATAGACTTGCATGTCAAAATAAAAAAAAGAAATTATCAATAGTAGATTGAACTTTAGTGTTATGAATTTTATTTTTCGTAATAGCTTAAAAATTACAAAATGTATTATGTTATGAATGCCTTATGATTCCTTATTACAATTAGCTTTTATTTTAGTTGGGTCTATAAAACACACGATCACGATATTATTATAATTAATAATATTATTAAGGAACTCTGTAAGTCATTCGACGATAAAGTTGTTTTATTAATCGATCCAATAGAGTACTTATCACAGGTCTCCATCCGAAGCTGCTCACGTTAAACGTTAAATGCTTATACATTTTATTTGGTCATATACATTCAGATTTTAAAGTCATCCATTAGGTACATTATATTTAAGATTTAAAAAAATAAAGAATACATTTTCTTATTACATAGTCGTATTTTATATTATCGATATTATTATGATTATAAATTTAATGATTTCCACCAGCTATTATTATATTGTTATCTCATTATTGTTTTAAATAGATATTTACGTACCTATAGTTATATTTTATCATATTAAAAACTCAAATATGGAATGAAATATTAGCATAACAGCATCGTAATATACTACTAAAAATCACATGTTTTCTAGTCCAATATCCATTAGTAGGTTACGTTGATATAAAGTTTGGGAAGCACTTGGATACGCGTGTTGCATGTTCCCACGTCATTCCTTTTTGTATATTATTTTTATCTAGTGAATGAAAATTTAGCTTTCCAATTTTCCATCATTTTAATACGTTAGTGAATTGAAACATTTGAACAACATTTGGTTTCTTCAACAATTATTAGTGTTTATTCTTAGTCTATAGTGATTACTGGTTACAGTTAAGGCATAAAAGCTATTTATCTCAAAATACTTATTACATAGATAGTTTTAAACTGTGAGAACGTTATAATAAAATCGATTAACTTCTTAATGTTTTACTGACATAATTGTTGAGCAAAGTTTAGGTATATCGAATATTATTTTCAAAATCAATATATTTTCTTGCCAGTTTAAAAGTTCATAAAATAATATTTCTTAGCACACTTATTATCTATAGTTTTTGAGTACCTATATTATATTTATAACGATCGTATTTAACAGTAATTGTTATGATCCAATATTTTCCATCAGTTTTTGCACTTTAAAATCATATTATTAAACAATGCAATTTAACTAGCAAGGATACGAGCCCCAATTTTTTTTATTTTATAATGATTTATCGTATTATATATTATTTAATATTTTTGCATTAAATCTTGACCGACATGAAATTCTAAGTTTGATCTCACCAAGCTTCTCAAGAATGCCATAGGATAATAATTTCATAGGTTGGTATCATGTGAAAAAATTTCTTTTTGCTAATTTGTAAGACTTACTGAAAGTGGCAAAACTGTAGTTTTCAAATCTGACCAGAAAATACTGATTATTGGACAGGACGAGAACTCGTTGTAATTATTTTAATGTAAGACCCATAAATAGATCTCATGACAATATTGGCAAGTTAACAAAAAAAAGCTTGGCAGTAAAATTGTTAAGTAGGATAGATGATTAGTATTTTAATTATACCAAGGTACTTAAACACCAAAGTATTTTCAAATATTTAAATTTGTTATTCCACATGTGTCAATACAAAATGCTTATTTATTTTCGAATGAAAACAACCCTTTTATATTTAAATTGTTAAGCAGATAATTTTTAGATTCTGAGAGGATCAATGAATGTATTGGTTTTATAATTATGTGTTTTTCGTCCGATATCAACTTTAGGAGTCGCAAAAAAAGTCAAAAGGATAAAAAAAAATTATAACCACCATAAAATTAGCATCATTATTAACTTCATATTATATTATACTAAGAATTATGGTATATAATGATACAATAATAGTTATAAGGATATCTTAAGGTAATATGTTAATTTACTTTAAGCATTCCAAAAATCAGATACTTTGAATTTATGCATTTTTGAAGGATGGAGGTCGTAAATCACGCTTAGTGAGTCATCCAGTATATGAATTACAATAATAACATGCATCAATTTATAACTACGTAAAAATTGTTTCTTAATATATTTTTTTTTTATTCAACGTTAGCGATAATTAATGAATAAGTACGATGTTTTTTGACAATAATAACTATATACCGGTCGAGTAACGACTTTCCTGTTACAGGGAGGAGAAAAATATAAAATCAATGTAGCATAATCATAAAAGCAAATTAAAAAAAATATAGCATAATTAATACATATTAATATATATTATTATATACGTACGTATTTTGGTCACGGAGTACCTAACCTATATAATATAATGTAACTACAGTTTACATATTGTATCATTATATCACAGATTATATAAAAATGTTATATATAAAAACATTTTTTATAAATATAATAATTTTTTTTATATATAATAATATATTTATTACATAAATTAATTTTTTATATATTTAAATTGTATAATCTGTAACTATATGTTATAAGCGCACTCAGTGCCGGATTTAGCCATTGTGCCGCTTTAAACACTAAAATATAAATTGCCACCTTTTAATATAAATATTTTTCTAGTCTAAAAAATGTTATTAAAACATACAATTATAGTTTTTTCCTTCATTACTTAAAATTTTAATGATGAAAAATAAAAATATACAGCTGTTATAAAAATGCATATACATATACATTCATATGAAAAAACTTAATTTAAAAAATATAATGATAAAAAACATAGTTTTAATAAATAATTAAATAATTAATTATTACCTATATTAAAAATTAAATAGTTAATGTCTAGTACTCATCTGCTTTCTGCGCGACTTTTGAGTCGCAAAATCATCTATTAAAGCATCGAATTCCATTTTGTTCGCCAGTTCAGTTTCAATTGCCAATAAACTCAATGAATTTAGTTTATCCCCTTCCATACTTCCTCTCAAATAATTTTTTAAAAGACCTCTCAGCTGAACAGTTATTTATTACCATACATAAAACTATAAAAGCATACGTAGAGCAATATCTACGTCAGGAAAAACTGTATCTAAATTATTAACGTGTAAGTATATTGATAATTCGATAACTCCATCAATATTTTTATTTATACTTTGAAGATATGCTCGAAAATGAACACATTCACAAGCGAATGATTTTTCTAAATCATCGTTATAAAATTCTTGACAATTATTACTACATGATTACGAAAAATTTACAAATAATGCAGCAATGCTATAAAATAGGGCGATAAATTCTATGATTTTGAAATTGGAAAATATAAAATATTAATATTACTTACCACAATCCTGTTGTCTAAAAACATTTTATAATTAATTGTATTTATTTTAGTTCTATATACCTAGTCAACATGTAATATTAAAAATTATTTGCCGGCCTAAGCACTAGCTTATAATGTTTACTGGGAAATACGACACTAAGCGCACTTATTCTGTGAATTAAAATATATTATGACGTGCGTAATTTATTTAATATAATTCAATAACTGCAGTAGGTACCTATACGATATCAGTAAATTATTCTCAGAGTTCTATATTTTTTCAATCGAGAACAGTATTGTACTTTTCCATGTATTTAATGATTAACTGATTAATGATTATAATATAGTGTTCACACAACTGCACAAGTAATATGTATGCATATATTATATAATCATGTTATGTATGTATATACCTACATATATATGTAATGTATGTATCCATACGTATGTTTAACTTATGTATATTACACTGACACAGAGGCTTTTATTGAGGATACAGCCATTTCACCGCATATTATATAGATAAAAAAAATACTAAACTGTGTTTAGATCGTTTAGAATATTGAAGAAAAATGTCTGTTTTTAAGCTTAGCAAAGCATACATTACGTTTGACTTAATATATATATTTTCATTTAACAATCGTGTATTTTTTTTATAATATTATTATTTCTGTCACGAGTACAGGATAAGTAGTTGAAATAATGATTTGACTTCAACTTCAGTATCTTTTTCGGCGTTAAAGTGAATCCCGTTGGTACATTCGGTGCAATATTCTCAGTAATTTTCAAAAGCGCGAGGAAAAACAAATAAAAATCAAGAACAACGGATATTTGTATGCAAAATTGGTTTTTGACAAAATCGATTTTAGTTTTTGTTGTAACTCAAAAACAAATAGCTGCAAATACCTGAAATTTACACCAAATGTTTTTTTTATCTTTCCCTGTGATTAATATAATCAAAACGTTTTGACTAAGTTTGAGCTACTTACTTACATTTTGAGTTTTCATTTATTTTAGTTTTTTTCCTGTAAATGTTAATAAAATTATATTCATTGGTTTAAAACTTAAAAATTGAATACATGGTTTCACGAAGTAGTTCATTTTGTAACCGAAAAATAAAAATATATATATATATATAAACAAATTTTTTTTATAGTTATCTGTTCAAATTTGGACGAAATTACATAACCAAGAGTTACGATTTTAGTTGAATTGTTATGATTCAAAAATCATTATTCGTGGGTACTTGAAAATTTTAAAGTATATAATAATACTCAAATATGATAATATGCAAATAATATTATTTTTAATTCAGACTACCGTTTACAGTACTAATAATAACAAAATAAATATAATATCTATAATATCTATGACTAACAAACCATCTCTGCTCATAACCGTTTTATACATTATGATTTAACACCATCCATTAGAGTGACCCACTTATCACATACTTTACAGCAGAGCGTTATTCACTTACCCGGTTTTTTTTTTCAAAAATGTATATTGATTACCCATATTTTCATTACTTGTTAATTTAGGAGTATATTTTCGGTATACGATGAATCTTTGAATAATAATAATAATAATAATAATAAAAGAAGAAATTATTTTAATACACTTTGCGGATGAAAAAAAAAATTCACTAAACCAATTTGAATACAACGAACATACTAATCCAGCACTAGCAGATTAAATAATCTTTTGGGATTAAATCTTGTATCCAGCAATTAGTTCTTTTTCAAAAGCCCTACAACCGGAATTATGACGTTTATAAAGATCGTTCGTTAAATAAAATATAATGTATTTTGTGTCAAACTCAAAAACAAAAATGGATCACGACTACACTCCCGCAGACCTAATAATAATAATAATGTTCTATTTTGTTGGTGAGGACATTGTAAGAGTGGTAGCGTTACATAAATTGAGAAGACAGAATCGCGCATTAATATGACACAGACGTGTGTAAAATCCAATTACAATTATTATTAGTTATTACTATTATAAAGAGTGGCAGTAAGTCGTGTGTGAAGGAGCTGTTGAGTGGATGGTGTGATTCAATAACGATTTAATCTATTTAATATAATATATGCGTTTGTGAAACAGGGGTGGTCGTGCATACATGTGTGTCGTCTGCAGCATCAGCTGAAATAGTTGTCCGATTGTATGAAATAAAAAAAACTTAACACCACTGATTTTCGTCAGCATTAAAAGACGGTTATCAAAAAAAATATAGAGATTAATAGCAACAGTGTTGTTACAGAGCCTCAGAGGTATATTTCTACAGGTATACAATAATGTATCTGGGAAGAGTCTAACTTTTATATTTTTGTATTAATTCAAAAATGTCAACTTTGTATGATTTGATTTTGAATTTTTGCCATTAATGCTCGTGACAATCTGCAAAAATGGACTACCAGATCTTGAGAAAATTTTCTGTCATGTGATTTTTTTTTGAAGAGATTTCTGAATTCCGAAATAAACGTAATCAAACCTTGAACGATTCTGTCGGAATCAATATGTGGGATCGATTGAGTAATTAATGATATTATGCAGTCACACGTTTGTATCTTATTGTGTTTTATAATTCGGTACTATATATATATATATATCGGACATCCTGTTTTATAATAGTATATTATATCATAATATATTTTAGTATATTTTATTGAACGTCAGTTAATATTAGCAGACTGACAACAGATACGATATTTTTTCATTTTCATTTATATCAATACATTTACTAAAGTTGCTTATCACTATAACGTACCTAATACAGCCATATAGGATTCCCATTCAAATGTACAATATTATAACAACATACAGAATGGTGGACCCATAGAGCTAATAAAAACGTCGTTAATCGGTTATTCGGTTGATCACGACGACTGGTATAATAATAAACGACATAACTACTATGCCACAGCGTACCTAATCGACTGCGTACTTAATACCGTTCATTAACAATGTGTTAATGCGTTAATGTTAGGTATGCAGTACACATGTGCACATTTTAATATAACGTGTACTATGAATTAACGAACCACATTTTCTGTAGGGAGTTTTCGTTGCTTCCGATGTCAGAGTTAAAATTTAACCCAAAGTATCTGGTATATACTCGTTTATAAAGTGGCACCGAACCACAAAAAATTCTGTACCTATGGCGAGTATCATATTTTAATTTTTAATAGTACCTACCCATCTACCAATAATTTGTGTATGCAGGATCATTGCATCTAATCTCATGCACATGAGCTATGTGTTACCTACCCGGGTACCCTGCTGTACCCACTCATTTGTTCAATGAATAAAACCTATTACGGGAACAAAATATAAAATGACTTATTTCATATGATGATATTATTACAATTTAGCAAAGGACTGCAATTATTGACTATCTTCTATCAATACAAAAATTTCAAAAAAGGATATGTATGTTTATTATTTTTATTATTATTATTAATATCCTTTAATTTAGCACGATTCAATGCGATTTTACTTAGTTCCTGCAATTTCATTTTATTAACTTTAAACAAATAATATTATATTGTTCCGAATGGCTGTATCCTCAAATTAAATTTCAAATAATTAAATTTGACTCAAATTCGAATCATAATATTTTCGCTACATTAAGATTTTATGCCGGGTTTACACTAAGCCGACAAAACAAAAAACACAGACAAAACAGTAACTAACTCCAATTTATTCATTTGGTGACAAATAAGAAACAGCGATAAAACAGCAACTTTGTGTTTACACCAAAAAAAGATTTACTACGAAAATTGTTTCTGTTTTATATTGTTAGCTGTACACATTGCAAAGACAAAACAGATACAAAATTCGTGATTTTATTATTTATACATCAGATGTTGCAACACTGGTTTACACCAAATAGACTTATGTTGCAGAAAACAGAAACCCTTTGATGTTTACCGCTTTTGAGCGGACACAAAAATGTCTCTAGAAACACAAACATTGAGTCGCCAGAATCGATTTTGTCGCGGAAATGTTTCCATTTCGTCGCCGATTTGTCGCGAGACAGAAAGTTGCTGTTTTGTCGGCTTGGTGTAAACCCGGCATTATATTTTAAAGTGATTTATTAAATAAATACTAAAATGTATTAATGATATATATACGCATCATAATGCATAACTATTTTATAGATGATTTATCTACTCATTTAATTTAATTTTACTGTATCAAATTTAATTTTTTAATATTTAAAATCCATATGTTCATCTTATTTTATTCAATAAACATAATATCACATCGAGTCTAGGTAAAACTTAGTACACAGGTAGTAGGTACGTATATTAAGATGTACACGGACACACGGTATGTGGTGGTACTTGTTATGAAATTATCAAAATAAATTAATTTATATTTAAGCAAAAATGAAGTTCAATATGATAGTTTTATTGGGTATTTTTATATTAAATGTATTGTATTTGTTAACCTAACCGATTTGTCATAATTTTTATATAATAGTAAAATAATATTTAGCAAAAGCAATGCCTGGCGTGGCAGCTACTATATAAATTATAAATACATTTTATAAACAGTGTGTCATGACATATCATACAGTCCTTATACATATATAGATATCCATATTACATTTCCGTTTTGCTGTCATCTACGAATTAATCGACATAATAATCAGCCTCAAGCCTCAAGGTACGACCCCACTGAACGCGATTTGCGATGCGAGCAATATTATCCAATGATTTTTACAATCTTGGTGGGGCCAGTCTCGCGTTTTTAGTGTTTTGTGGCGAATGGTTTTAATCGTCAATATGACTTCGTTCAATTCAAACCACGTGCGTAAAATACTTTTATCCGAAAGTTCTGCTTCAATAGAAGCAAAAGTTGAAGTGTTTAAAAAACCTTTATGGGTAGGTACACGATATTAAATACAAATAAATACAAATACAACCTGGATTGTACTTACCATCTATAATCATCTCTTTACTTAAATCAGATCAACACCGTTGAATAATAGTGTTACTTCTATGACCAGCGTGGCAAGGGTTCCAAATTGGTTCTTTTAAAAATACTGCTGCAGCTAATTTTTCTGGGTCGACCTGCATGGTGGGCTTTTGAAGAGCGATTAATCGTTTGAAAACAATAGTTATTCTATAATGTAGATGAAACCGTAAAATCGCAAAACGCAAATTACGTAAAAGTGGGCCGTACCTATAGGCAAACATCGCCTAAGCACCTTCAGCCTTTAGGAATTGGCCATTATTTCTGTTTACCTGTATGCAGTATGATAATATTTGTTTTTATTATTATTATTATTATTGATTAATGTTTATTATTACTGTTGCACTGTCTTCAATAGGAACATAACAATTTTATATAATTTCTCGCTGTTCGCAAAATCACCAAATACCATTTGAACGTACGCCGTCTATCGCTAATTAATTTGTGCGGGACTTCAAGATACCTATATCTGTCGCGGGTACTGCAGGGACGAGAAGACATTTCGATTTTAGACGTTCTCTTGTCGTGTCTGTACATGTTACCGCAACTCGCTTCTTATACTCACCGTCCCGGAAATTAATATTGAGCTCAGTAATGTTCATCGTTTTTCGCTGATCTTCGTAGGCTGTTGGTCGTGCGTTACTGTTCCGTCACCTACCGCATACCGGAAATCGACTCGTCTGCCGTTACCTATTTGTACGTGTACGGTGTATTGCGTAGACGTGTAGTACTATTTACATCGTAACGCCGTGTCGTACGTGAATCCGGCGAGTGCAAACGAATTCTATTCTGACCCATTCTGTTCCACCGTAACGCTGTACGTCCGATATGCGGTGGAATACAGTATGTTTTGTTTTTTGCCGCACTCGTCGGATTTGCGTCATTTATAGTCACGATTTCACGTATTCGGATATTCCAGTGCTGTTCTCTATCGTGACGTTATGTCGTTTTAAGTGTTATTTATACTACATTACTACCCAGTCGATTATTAGAAACCAACATTTTAGGCGGAAACTATCGTTTTTTGTGTGTGAATGGTATTTGTTGTACATACTATATTTTTATCAGGTGTAGATCTATTTTCATTATACTCTAAATAAACGAGTCATTTATTTAAATCATATATTTTAACGAATTTATAAGTCGTTAATTATTTTGAAACACATTTAGACACATTATATTTTATATTATATTCTATAATTAGAAAAATAGAAACAATATTATATTGTATACGGTGTTCAGGGCTACACCAACTGTTCAGTATTCCAATGGTCTATTATCACAGTTAAAAGATAACTGATGAAAACTTACTGCGTCTGATATCATTTTTAATTGCCTAAATCTTATGCTTTCTTAGTATAAATATAGAATAAATTGTGTAATATTGATACTGTCAATGATTATTATTTTTGTAAATTATACAATTCTAAGGCCTGAGATTTTAATACTCTAAATATAATATTTTTATGCCCTAAAATCTCTGTATCATTCACTAAAAATGCGCTACATTTTTTTTTTTTATAATTTCGTTATTCGTTCTAATATAAATTTGATGTGCCTAAACAATAATATAAATTACATAGGGCAAACGTACGTCGTTTAAGTAAGCTAATTTCCAACCAATGACTGTGCTGAGATTTTTTTATTGTATTGCTATCACTAACCTGGTGCATACTTATATGTTTAATTATTATTATTATCTACTGAACACTCACTTAGTTTCAAATATAGTATTATTTTATTAATTGTTGTGCAATATTTACACTAAGAAGTGTACAGAAGAAAATTATACACCAAAAAGTTTCCAGTTAAATTATTTGATAATAATTATAATGTCATCGACCATCATTCGTTATCCAGCTGTTAATAATAACTCCAGTACGTCATAAAATAACGAGTCCCGGGATAAAAATCAGCAAATTACATTAGGTATTACTCATATGAAAATAATTTATAAAAATATTTTTTACGTTATTATATAGAGTACCCTTTATATAAAGTACCCCTTTCATAATGTTTTAAAGATAAGGTATAAGAACTTTGATTCAAAAACTTACCGTGATTATTATTATCGCAGTACTATTATACATTATGTCCCATAAGTCCTGTATCATCCTTAATATCTCCATGTAAAATCAATATATTTAAACGTGATTTTTTTTACAGTGCTAAGTAGTATGAAAATTCTAATTGAATGGCAGCATTTTTTTTTTTTTATGCATTTAAGAATTTTAAATTTTTAAGATAGCCATTTTGTTAAACATATTTTTTAAAACAGTTCAAAAAAATATATATATATATATTAAAATTGAATAAAAATTGACCAAGTTAGAGCATGTTATGTTTTTGAATAATTGTAGTAAAAAAAAATCAATTGTTTCACATTTCAATAATAAAATATATATTTCAGCACACGGCAATACTTTTACATTTCTAATTAAAGTTTTGATTTGAATAGAAATAAAAATAGCCGTGTTATATCGTTTGCTGAACAGTGAAACTGGTTACCTATTTTTAAGTATTTTAATTATCATGAAGTGAACCTTAAGTTACGATATTGGTCATAATCTTACAGTTATAATTAATGCGATTTATAATAATAATACCTACGAACGCATATCGCAATTTTGTAAATTATAATTAAAATTATTATCTTGTGTTCGTACTTTATAGCTATTACTGCTATTAGTGTCATACGTACAGTACGTACTGTGTCTTTAACTATAACTTCTTATTTCTTACTTATTTGTTATTTCATTCAATATTTAGAATGACTCATACATTCTCAGTACATGAGTACATCGATATGGTGAAATGTTACTTCCGAAACAACGAAAGCTATAGACAAGCTGCTTATAGTTATGGAATTGAGTATCCTGATCGTAAAAAACTATCGTGCAATGTTATAAACAGATTAATGTCTCGATTTTTGGAAACAGGTAAAATCGCATTGTTCTCAAATTATAATAAAGTCGCAAATTTTGGTATTTGGATACGTCCGGACCATTCCAGACGATTTAGTCTAATAAGCGACTGAATCTTATATCCATAAGTCTTATAAGTGACGTGGTGCCCACTGTACATATTTTCTAAGAAATTAATTTTTTCCTACAATAAGCTAAATATCACATAGATAGGTATTAGATAGCGGGTGTTAAGCTGTGTACAGTGTGTACCTATTATTTAGTTATTTTATTGATTTCATAATTTTTTTAATAACTAAATTTTAACTCTTAGGTAATGTCAATGAACGAAATAGGTCAGGTAGATCTCAAAGTGTTACAAATGTAGATAACAACATCAACATTCTTGGAAGTGTAGTTGCAGCTCCAAAATTATCCGTACGTCATAGATGCGTGGAGGCTGGAGTGAGAAAATCATCCGTTCATAGAATTCTCAAAAAAAAAATAAAATAAAAGCATATAAAACAAAATTTGTTCAACAGTTTCATGCGGGTGATGAAGAATGCGGGCGTTACATAGAATTAGTCAGGACCCACTATTTATAGATAAATTAATTTTTACCGATGAATCTACTTTTATTAGAAATGGACAAACAAGTAGACACTGGACATATCACTGGTCTGACGAAAATCCACATGAATCTATAGATTTTCATGCCCAAAATATTGAAAAATTAAATGTTTGGAGTGGAATTTGGAATAAGCAGATCATTGGACCCTTTTTTATAGAAGGTAATTTAAACGGAGAAAAGTATCGAGATTTACTAGAAGAAAGCGTGTGGCCAATAATTTCTCAATTAATTAGTACAATCAGAATAGAAATAATTTTTATGCAAGACACATCAGCACATAATTCAAATATTGTTAGAGGTTGGTTGGACGAGCACTTCCAGGGAAGATGGATGGGAACAAGGAGTCCAGTGCTTTGGCCACCTAAGTCTCCCGATTTAACACCAATGGATTTTTTTTTATGGGGTTATTTGAAAAATCTTGTCTATCCATCACGTACATTGCCTGATCTCCGTCATAAAATTGAACAAAATATTCAAAATATCTTACCTGAGACATTAGAAAATGTTAAAAACGCTTGGGTCCAAAAACTTTAACTCAGTGTCGCAAATAATGGAGGTCATTTCGAACATTTATAAAAAAAAAAATGTAATTTTTATTCAATTTTAATATTTGTTTTTTTTTTTAACTATTTTAAAAAATATGATCAACAAAATGGCTATCTTAAAAATTTAAAATTCTTAAATGCATAAAAAAAAATTAAATGTATAAAAAATTTGTTTGAAAATTTTTGAATTAAAAAAAAAAAAAATGTATGCCATTCAATCAGAATTTTTATACTTAGTACTGTAAAAAAAACCACGTTTAAATATATCGATTTTACATAGAGATATTAAGGGTTATACGGGACTTTTGGGACATACTGTATATCAAAATATTTTACATACAATTTTTTTAACAGTTAAAAATTAACTGCGAGTATAGATGTATTATTGATTATTATTACCCACCTATATTTTATATCATATTCGAAATATTTATTTAACTATATTATTCTATAATAATTTATAAATAATTTATAATATTATATATACATTTTTTGAATGATTAGTTTTATAATAGCTATTATTATAATTATAAAAAGAATGCGACGTGGCCGACGTGCGTCAACAGCTACACCAAACAGTAATTTTATAAACGCGTGGCTCAAAAAGATTCGATCAAATATTTAAAATGATTAATTTTTAAACGTAGTTCAAAATGGCCTTGTAAGTAATTAATGTTTTTAATGTTTAATGAAATTATAAAATGTAAGTAAAACACGTTAAGAAACAATGAACAAGACAGTACACAATAAACAACTGCGTTTACGGGGTGACATAGTTGGAACAGATATTTTGATATAATCAGTTGTGGGCCACTGGTCATATGTAACCATTGTAAAATATTATCACCGACTGTTCCGGCAGATGGACGTATCAAAAAAGGCGCCATGATGACGCAGCTTCGAGAGAGATGATATCCGCCGACTGGCACGTCCGTGTTTTATGCGACCAGTGACCACAGCAGTGGCGGTGATGATGACAAAAAAAAAAAACAAAATAACAAAACACAGATCATAATATGGTACCGCGAAACTGATACTCATTACTCGTTTACTCGTGCTAGTGATACTCTCTAGATGGTTTTCGCTCTGCATATTGACGGCGGGTAGTGAAGATAGCAAGTAAGTGTCTAACCACCGAACATCGAACAACGTAACCTGTCACGTATTTACGCATCATGACGCCATTTTGTCTGGACGACTTCAGCTAAGGGCGTGAGGCTGTGACCACTATGCCACTATTATTTGCCTCGGAAAAAAAAGTAAGAACCACGCAACTTCTTTTCCGACCACATTGTTGTTTTGCGCAGTTCGAGTTTTGTTTACGGTTCAACTGTTCGATCGAACGCATTGCTCACTTCTACACATCACCCGGTATTGTGTCGTTGACTATACTCGCGCCGTTTAGTGTGTCTATGACAGTTGATTATCGTTTCACAGTAGTTTCACCGTGCACGCCTCACAACTAAGATAATGTTTACACATTTTATATCAGCATAATCTTAACTTTGATTTTTAAAATGAAAAACCTTAAGTATATTTTACAGTTAAAGTGTTGAATTCCATTAATTTATGAAATAACTTGATAGTTCATAAATTACCTACGAATATTAGTTAAAGTATTAAATCATGACTATGATATGCGAAAACCATGATGGACACTAAAATAACGATATTGTACATTATGTTTTGTATACAATTTGACACATCATCGAAGTGATACCAGGGAATGTACTTGATTAAACTAGTTAAAGTATAAATTATATACATTTCCTACCTACATGTTTTAGTTGTTTTATAAATTACCCAGTTATTTCATAAAGTAACTGATTTAACAATTCAACTGTAACATATATATTTAATATATATCAAGGATTTATTTATAAAGTATAGCTGTATTACCAGGTGTCCAGGCGTTTCCTCTGGTTAAAAAAATGTCTGGAGACAGGCAATTCACCAACGGACCTATGCCGAATAACTGTATAGGTATATAATTATAATAGTCAACTCCGAATATATGATTATAATTTATAACCCAATGATCATTATAGGATTGTAATTTCAATGTAGGTACTTTGAAAAGTATTTCATACTTAAGCAATGCTCGTTTTTAACTTAAAATACGACTTTCATGTATTTTTAAATCAGAATAATCGTGTGATTCATCAAACATGCTCAATTTGTAGGAATCTTAATCCCGATCCGTCAAATCTTTTAGCAAAATGTTCTACTGAATAATTTATAGTTAAAAAGGGCATTTTTTATTTGAAAAATAGAAGATTATATCTTTAAAAGACACTCCTCAAGAAGTACAAACATTTTTAAGAATCTGAAAATATGGTCTTAAGTAGGTATATTTAAAAATTTTAAAAAGAAAATGGAGGGTGAACATGATTGATGAATCACCCTGTATAATCGACATGGTGTGATAGATTTTGTTGCCGATAGTTTTTAAGGATTTAATTGTTACCAATGAACGCCAACAATTTCGTGAAAACGAGATGTATTCAGATATAGTATAACAACAACAATAATATATTATATAAAGTGTTGAAACTGCAAATTCGAGTGACTACACACAACAAATTGAACCCAAAATATTGTCCGTTTGTGAAGCGTCACCCACCGAGTCCTCAATAATATTTTCGCGCATATAATATAATATAATAAATGTTCATTCGGTCAGCAATAGCGATCGGGTTCACATCGGTACGTGTTTTACGACGTCCAGCAATAACGAAATGATCGAAACTTGTTCCGAAGCGTGTTTTACGCACAAATTATATATATTATTATTGTTTGCGACGGGATGAAAAACTGTGTGTCGGTATGTACGTGATAGGTAGAGGTATTCAACGAAAATATATACCTACACAGTTTCATTTCCCCTCAGAATTGTTTATACGACATATTTTTATTTTCAAAACAAAATTAATCGCATTCATTATACTATACAGTATACGCACACCGTCTCTCGTGTATTATATTAATATGATTATACGTATAATAGGTACCTATGTAGTGCGTGAATATCCGTTTCAAGTGTATATATAATATATATAGCCATGATTTTCTATTGGTAATTTACCAATAGCAAGCTAACTCATATAATCCATTATTTTTTTTCTCTAATAATGAAATAATTCAAATTTAGATTTTTATAATTTTAAAATATGCGCTTAGATTTATTATGCCATTTAAAAAATGTATTGTGGTAATGCAAACTTTAAAAAAAAAATAGAAACTAACCTTTTTATTGAAAATAGTTTGATAGATGATTTTTCAAAGATTTCGATGTATACAAGTCAATATTCGATCGATTAGTTTCTGATTTATAAACATAACATAAACAGTAATGATTATATTATAGTCCTTTAAAATATTGTTACACAAAAATATTAGACAGATATAATATTGAATCTAGTATTTATTATCTTCAGACGTTTTTATAAATTATAAAATGTTGATGGATTAATATTAATTATTCAAGTTTTCAAATCTTTATACCCCCTATATCATCCAAACGCATTATCGTCGACCTATTATCTTTATAGTAGTCAAGTCTCAAAGTTAAATAACTCAAAAACTACTGATTAGAATTTCATTTAGATTAATCAATATTTCCAAAAGTCATCTGATTAATGATTTATGTGGAAATGGAGTGATTCTATTTGGAGAATAAAAAGTTTGTATCGTCACAGAACACGTCTCGTTAAATGGTATAAAAATCTATAAATAATTGAAAATTAGCTTCTAAAGACGTATACTTTAAAGTTCTGAAAATCTGAAGAATTTGAATAGATTCATTATAAAAGGAAATATTGGGTCGAGCACGCTTGGTGAATCACCCTGTAAAGGCAGTTATATAATAATATTATATTATTATATGTATGTATACTGTATACGTACGCAGTAAAATCATATTCATTAAATTGTCAATTTATTATTATTATCGATCGAATTTTTTTTTCTCACGCACCTTTTTGTTTTTAATACATACCGATCATGAAATTCAAATAATAATTCAATCGAACGTAATTTAAATAAAATGCATGGGCGCGGGAATTCGACAGTCAAACAGTTGAATTTTAACATATTATATACATGTACATCGGATACATTGACACAGTGTGATTTTTATACTAACGCGCGGAATGCGGCGCGACATTCGGATTTACGACGTTTTTTCGCCTCCCAATAAGCCTGCAATTGTGATAGTCGTCCGGTAATTAATTTCCTTTAAACGTCTAGAAGAGAACATTTTAGCGGATTTAGGATTTGCTTTGTATCAATATACACGGCAAATATTGTAATCTGACCGATTTGTCAACCGTCATTGCGCTCTACGGCCACAATTTCTACAGATTAACTCAATATAATAACTAATATAGATTCGGTCGAAATACAACTATTACTTGACGCATTATAACACAGTGAGTTTTTATTTAACAAATAATATTTGAATATTACAAAAATAATAAAAGTGATCTAATTACAAAAATAATCAGAATATTTTGACTGAAAAAAAATTATATATTTCTTTTTCCTTTTTTTTGCGTGACAACGAATACTATAAAATTTGTTTATGGAAAACTATAATTTATGAAATTATACAATGCTATAACCTATAACACCTCGGAAACAAAGTATGCATTAGAAACTTGAAAATTATTATATTATTTAATAATCATATCATAGAAACAGAATATAAATAAATATGATACGTTTTTTATTTAACTGTATTTTAGTAAACAATCCATTTTCAGAAATAAAAAGCAATTGTATTTAGATTTATATTATGCAATACGTTAAATATTGTGAACCCAATGCTTGAATTGTAGGGGTATTATATGGATATGGTAGTTATTTCAAAATAATACAATAATTATTAATCATCCCTCTCAAGACAAGGCCATGAATGACAAACCACTGCTACAACCGCCTCACTAGAGTTCGATCCTAAAATCTGTTTGTAGCCTTCCATTTGAAATTGTACCAATACCAAAAAGTATATCAACACAACGCCAGCAGTCTGAAAAAACAATAAACAATGGCTTATGATTATTGTAATTGACAGTCGATAAAAAATAAAAATAAGTGTTTTATTTCATTTCCCAATACATTATTCCGTATGACCGTGTTATAAAATATATAAACGACGTAATTTAAAATAATATACAAATATGTATCGGTCACTGTAGCATTATACTTCTTAAGGTGGCATCACGGATTTAATAAAATCGCATTGGCCGTCAAAAACAATTCCAAGAGAATTCAATAGCAATAATAATTGTCAACTAATTAGAATTTATTTAAAATCCAAACGTCTTACCGCAAACAAAAGTGATAGATTTATGTCGAAAAATCCGGAAGCCGTGACTTGTACTGCACGACTGTTAACGCGAAGCGTAAATAACCTTAACTGTAATAAACAAACAATAACGGTTCAAATATCAACGCCATATATTATGTTGTTTGAAGATAGCATTGACTGAATCAGTGACCTTCGGATGAATTTTATTACGATATACTTTTAATACTCGTAATTTATAAAAATAAACACTTCAATAATAATAATAATAATAATAGAATGTATACAATAATGAATTTTTATAATTTGTATGAAGCATAATATTATGAAATTAACATAATTATAATAATAGTAAATCAACTGATAAAAACTAACTACTAATGGTTTATTGATTTATTAATATGCTTTTTAGTTTTAACAGTCAATAATAATAATAATAATAATTAATGAGTCACAAGCACAGTTTAAGATAGAATGGTTGATGGTTGAGCGACGATTCATACAATCCCACGGTACATTACGGCGGAAAAGTTTCTTATCAAATAAATGTTTTTACTCACTGGATACTAGCGCTCCCAGTGCCAACATGGGCTATCACTAAATGTTAGCACCAAAAACAATAATCCCAGACGGCATTTTACTATTTACTATTTAACCATACCACAAAATAGAAAATAATAAATAGAATTTTATTCTGTATGACTGTTAATATACTACAGTATATAGCAATAGTCATACACTCATACACATAAACAGCGATAAAGGATGCAACTGCTGGTATTAGATTGGAAAGCTATTAAATTTAAATGCCAATATAAAATTGACATTTGTTAAAAAAAAATACATTGTAAAGTTCTTCTACGTTTTCAATCATAAAGTATTATGAAGTAGGTACTATATAATAATAATTAATTATTATTATTTAATACATTTAAAGAATATTAATAGTATCGTGGTAATTTAGTAGATCCGAGATCGCGCCACGGGGCAGTGAGTTTTTCATATTTTTGATAAGATAAGAAACTCTACCGCCGAAATATCAGACCTCGTCGCTTAACCGTTCTATCTAAAACCGTGGTCACAACTCACAAGTCTAATTAATTCAAGAACTTCTAATAAAATACTATATCAGACAATTATACAACATAGCAGGATTGACTGGTCGACCTTTAGAGGAATATAGTCTGATCGTATTATAGATTAATCACTGCAATATAAGTTAATCATGTACGTAATCTTTTAAAATTTTTAAGTATTATATACAAACTGAGTATTTATTTTCGATAAAAAACATAAAATTTTCTGATAATGAAATAATAAGAGGAGAAAATTATTAGATACATAATTTGTTATTATGATGCATATGTAATAATATAAATAATAAAGCTACCTAAATAAATCGATCACTGCGGGTACGTACAATTTTTAATGTAGTTCATCACTTGTTGTAAAAGGTTGATGACCCCTGCTATATAGTGCAATAATCTTATTATGAACTTTGAACAATTAATGCAGTTATCTATACGCATTATTATAATTGTTATAACCGTTTATCATGTGTGTAGAAAATGTCATCAAAAACCTACTAAGCTACCCAAAAAGTAGTGGAATATTTTGTGAAACCCTGCAGGCCAACATAATTTCTTTTTACTGTCAATACTATAATATTAACTGAAGTTAAAAAAAATCTCAAAACAGAAAATATTTATTTGATATCGACAGAGCCTTTTGTTTGTTATCATAAAGTACCTAACTGTACATGACACGTTTTGTTAATATTTTATTTTCTATTGAAGGTAATGTCTTTGAAATGAAAAATAATCGTTTGAAAGTTCCGGTAGTATTATAACTAACTTGATGTAATATTAAATTGTTTTAACTCCATACATTTTCTATGTTACATCCAAGATAAACAAATTAAAATAGTACATACGACAATTTTTAATAATTATTGTTGAATATTACCATTATTATTCAAACAACGCAAAAAACTCACAATTATGAAACACCAAGATCGTAATCATCATTGATGGTTAGTCAAAGACAACCTAACTGATCATAATGCTATCAGACATATATGTGGTAAATTAAGGCATAATGAAGGCAATTAATTATAATACCAATTTCAAGGCAAACAATAAATATCAACAAAAGAAAAATGTGTCAAATAAAACAATATGTCCTAATTAACATACAATTTTAAGATTAAAATTCAAATGTAGTTAATAACGACGAAGGGCGTTAATAAGTTGTATAATATGCGTAATATACAAGCAAGCAGCAACAACTGTTGCCCTGTTTTATGAATGTTAATTTTATAAACTTTGCCACCAATCACATCGTAAAAGCTGCTAGGATGATTCTGCAGTACTCTATAAAATGACTATGTATACGTCCAAAAAAAATTTGCTTATTTAAGTTTTAAATAGTTTCTTTAAAGAACTTTCAATACCTATATATTATTTCTATTATGGACTATGGTACACGAGTAAAATACGTATAATCGATATTTATATCGTTTAATATCAGTTAAGCTTATTTAAATCACGTCCCACTATTTACTAATACCGTAATCCGAATCTTGCATTCTACATAAAATTAAAATAAAAATGTATATATTTAAAAAAAGACCACCATTAATAACTTCGATAAATTAAGGAAGTGTTAGAAACTTTTTCCAAATCCTTTGTATTCCTTTAATCAATTCCAAAGATGCAATTCGTTCTAACCACCGTTTCATCCAAGCCGACAACTATTGGTATTAAAAAACCTAAGCTTAGTAGACTACACATAACTACCAATCAGTCTACTTACCAAATTCTATTAAATGTAATAAAATAAAACAGTAGAATATGGTGACATTGTTCCAGGGATTACATTTTAAGCGGAGCCTAGAGTATATTGGTTTTACAATGAGATAGACAGAAAAATTATCCCATCATCGAGAAAAATTTCTGGTAGAAAATTGTTTTAGAATTTCACATAGAGATATCAAAAAATAGAAAAAAAATCAATTTTTTTTATTGTTCTAGTTCAAAAACTAATATCCACAGACTAGAAAGGTTCGTGGGTGTAAAATCAGTGAGTTAATGAATATTTTGAGAATATTAAATAAAACAAAATTAGTTAATATATTAGAATATGAAAATAAAGGTGATTCAATCATGAATGAAAGGAAAAGTTTTTTAAGGATAACATTTTAATTGGTTATAAATATAGAGGTATAATTATGAAACTAAAAACGACTGGTTTAAATTATAAATAAATTTAAAGTTGGAAATAAAGATTTATAATGAAGGGTTCCATAACTTATAAAGATAAAGTCAAATTTACTTAGGATGATGAATTTACTTTTGAATGAAAAATAAATAAAAGTAATAAAGCAAGGGGGGAAATGCCTAAAGAAAATATTATTGGTAGTATTTAATAGACAAAAATAATTACATCTAGTGATCTAAAGATGAATTAATATATATTTCTATAAAATACGTGCAATGAGAAAAAATTAAATTAGGTATTCGATATTTTTTCTCTACAATGAAAATCTAAGAATCATAAATAGTATTTATTTTGTAAATGAGTAATCATGACAACGAAAACCTTACGAAAAATCGGTCAAAAAAACAATAGACGTAAATATGTTCCAAAAATGTGTTAATATTTAAAAAAAAAAACTGAAGAATATAATTTAAGAATTAATTTTTGTAAATAATATATGAACATTACGTTTTTATTTTTATATGAAGCCATTGTCTAATTGTAAATCTCAAGGGAATATAATTTGTAAACGCACAGAGATTGTGTGACAAGTATACGATCGAATAAAAGGAATATTCTATTCCACTATACTTCAATCAACTATTAATAATATACTAGCTCTATAACCCTATTTAGCCGAGAAAATAATTTTCAAATAAATAAAATGCTGTGCTAAATTGGTGTATTTTAGTCTCAGTGTACCTCAGTTCACAGGAACATTGAGGTTAGTGCACCTCACTTTGTTGACTAATTAGATTAGGCTTAGATTCTGAAGTAGAGTGGTACAGGGGTTTCCGAACAATGCTGGTCCATTACTACTCTGCCAATCTAAACTTTAAATACTTATAACATTACTAATAAACTACTTGTCTGAAAATCAATTTATATAGGTATATAGATAAATAATACTCCTCTTTGGACTATGAAATTTAAAACATATTTTGTCATTCGAAAAAGTAAAAAAAAAAATGAAATAATAAATGTTTTACATAAACTAGATCATAATATCATATCGTACATAGCTGATATTATAGATATTATATTTTATTCAAACAATAAAATACTTTTTCCCAATCAATCATAATATAACTGTAAGCACGTCTAAATACTGTTTCGGAACAAAAAATAAATAAAATAAACAAAAATATCTATTGTAGGTAGTTGTAATTATATTATTATTTTAAACTCTGTAGTGCTGTCACAATTAACTTAACCGAGAACGGTATGAAAGGGATTCGCCGATTATTATTCGCGAGTCGTTACATTGTTAAAATGATAACCCGGCGTGATTCAGACTCAATAATCTACATTATTGTATGATAAAAACATCCACGTATTTAAAAGGATTAACGGCGTCATTAAAATCGACAATAAACTGCAGTAAAAAAACAACTACCGCTACTACTTCAGAACGAGTGAAAACGCGTGAAACAAACGTATTGAACGAAATCTATTCCTTTTCAAACAAGAGAGAGTGCACAAATATAAAAATAATATATTATATTATTACATTCATTGTTTCCGCTAGTATTAATTTTAATCACCTACGTATGTTACATTATGACAGTGAGAAATGTACAGTAATAGTCTCGCGGTTATTATTGATTAAATTTATTTTATATTAAATCACATAAAATAGCCGCATTGGTTTTGATTGATATAAAAAGAATTGGTTACATTATAACTATTTATAAGTATGCGTATAACAATATAGTATTTTTATTTTTACTTTCGAATTGTCAATGAAAACCGTTTCTGTCAGAGTGTCGTCGCTCATCATTGTTGAAATAATTTATTATGATACAATTTTATAGATCAATCCGCATAACTTTGTGCAAAGACTGCAAACCCGGTGACCATTGTAAGTTTTCGCGACTGCATTATTATTGTAACTTATTGGGCATTACTATTGAATTATAATAATATTACCTATATACGTATTTTAACATGTTATACAAAATAACAACCACACGTTATGTATGAATTCATAAAATATTTACACAATAATAATAATAATAATAATAGTAATAATATGACTGTATACTAACAATGGTTTGAGAATTCAAATCATTTGACACCTTCGAGGACAAGTGTTGTAGGTGAAAAATTATCTTTTTGCTCTGAAAATCAATTTCAATAGTACACGCATAATGTATTATTATTTATTATTTACTATTTATTATATATTACTGTTTATGTCGTATTCAAAAATACATATACATAAATAACATATAATACAGTGAAACGTTATCTAAACACCGGACTCAATCAGTCGTGAAAATTTTGTCCGTTATTCGGAGGCATTTGAATTATTCAAGGAGTTTAGATTGTAGTTTTTTCTAAAAAAAAATTAAAATTCAGCTATTTGTAAATGTTTGAAATTTAAAGTCAGGGTCTATTTTGGGATGTTTCACTGTATTATGCATTCACAACTCGTGTAACAATTCATATAGGTAGTATACAGGATTTTCGTGTCCGATGTCCTATAAGTTCTGAAACTTGATTTTGGTATTCATTAATTCATTTTTTTTTTCTAAGCCCTAATTGAATCGTAAAATATATATTGCAATATATTTACATGTTTACATGACTAAGATATTATTTAAAACCGTAAACAAATTCCTATAATCTATACGAGCAAAGGTTTCTTTTTTCAACATATCGTTACGTTGCCGTATTCTTTCGAATGGGATAGGTACTTTGAAATAACAAACCATCGAGCTGTATAGTATCTTGTTTTATGCAGAATTAAATATTAAGCAGGATCACAAAACAACTTTCGGTAATCCTGTATAGAATTATATCCAACTCGAGTAAAAAGGGCAAAACAATTCACAAATCCATCTAGTTGACCCCGGGGAAAGCGTATTCGAAGTTCTGCAGCTATTGAAACCCGCACGATTCTTTTTTCTTTATAATGTATATTATTATAATAGCCAGTGCCTTATAAATTATTTTATTTAAATAGAAAATCAGATGAGTTTCACCATATTATAATTTTTAATTTTGTGATTTACCTACTACAGCATTCTACAACAATATAGCATCATAAATTCATAACACAACACATAAATGTATTATTAAATATTTATTATTATTATAATATTGTACTCGTAGACTAAGCGTTATGAATTATAGGTGTTATTTAACCATGGATTTTGTATCCATAGTTCGGTCTTAAAACTGATCTACGTATTTAAAACAAATCGAGTTATTACAATAACATTTTTAAAAATAATTGGATCTATGAAAAATAAATTTATATTATCCAGAATCTCCTTCATAAAAATATTCAGTACCCAATAGTTATCAATTGAGAGACAATGTTCTGGATATTTTATTTACTTGAAGTCGATTAAGATATGGTCACATTAATCGTCAATATTTAATGAATTCAATAGTAATCTGCAGAATTCCCTCATACTTTCCTAGAACTATTAATCTATTAATATCGTTATTATCCGCTATAGCAAGAATTATGGTACAGTATCTTTTTTTTCATGTATTTTATTCTTAGCTAATAAAACATCCACATCAATGTACTTTTTTAATTCTAACCATGAACATTTTATGTATAATGTTATGCTGATGTTAAAAAATAAAAACATACAAAATTTATTTATTTTAGATTCTGAGCGGAACGAGGAATGTATTGGTAATATTACAATGATGTTAATTTCTTTTTATTTCTCTTTTTTATGCTGTAAACACTTATTCTCGCTAAACTTGATCAAAATTATCAAGTGTAGCATCTTTTCTGAAAGGTAATGTTCTTGAGCTGGTACTTTAGTGAGGTAATTTTTCGATTTTCGAAACGGTACCTACTCGAAATAAAATAAGCGGTTAAAGGAGAAAAAACGTACAATTCCACGATTTTATAAATTAAGTAATTACAGACGACGTTTTTTACCAGAAACTGTGATTCAAATGAAAAATGACAACAGATATTTTTTGTTGTATTTTGGATTTTGTTTCTTATGGTTTAAAATTTGGAAAATTTTATACATTTTTGAGCTTTTTTTTTTATGTGTGTCTGTCGTCACGTTTTGGGGTAGTAAAAGTGTTTCAATTTTTGACTTCAGTACCTCGTTAGATCAAAAAGTAAATCTAGTTTGTACTTTAGGGGGTCAAAAGTAAAGAACTCCTAATAATTTTCTTAATGATTGGGATAACAAACTAAAAATTAAGGAAAGAACGGGAATTTTACCGCATAATCAATTTTTGGCAAAATCAATTTTAATTTTTGATGTAACTTTAAAACAAATGACCATAAAACATAGATACATGCAATTCACACCGAATGTTTATAAAAGTATATTCTATCCACCATGAAATTTTTCAATTCAAAACATTTCGATTTAAGTTGTACTATTTATATAGGTATATGCAATTTTCGATCATTATTAGTTTTTTTTTAAATGAATATCAATAAAAAATTATTTGTTTGGTGGAAATGCTTGAAAATTTAATAAAAGGCTTTTAACATATTTTTGCAATAGCAGTTGAAAAATAAAATACACTGTCACAATTTTTTTTTTATAAGCATACACAGTTTGAATTTTTGCAAAATACGTAAAAATTACGGGAATGTTCAAATTATCTTAGATAGAAATTCATAACAATTTTTTTTTTTTTAAATCTAAGGTTTGAAAATTTAATTCAAGATTCCTTATAACTTTGTCTACCCTTATCGAAAAAAAAATGCCCACCGGATAGTCAAATATTTTAATAAGTGCTAATAATAAGTAATACCTAATAATCTATAATAATATATTCTAGACAGATAAACCGTCTCCGCTCGGAATCGTTTTTCGTATACATTATACAATGATATAATATCATTGGATTCAAACTTAATTCCATCCATTACAATAACCCACTTGTAACTTACTGTACAGCAGAGCGATATCCACTTCCCCGCTTTTTTATATGTTTAAGTTTTTTAAGTTGTTTAAGTCTTTAATTTAAGTATTTGTGATATCATATATATATATAATATATGTGTGTATGTGTGTGTGTGTGTGTGTGTGTGTGTATAATATATTTTATAAACGAGGCTAATGCAATTGATCTGGAAATAACATAACTGTGGTTCCCGCCTCTGCAGCAGAGATATTAAAGAATGGATAAGCCATGGCTATATCAATAAAATAGAGGGAAGTGTGCTGGAATATGGAAGAGAGAAAGGCTGATTTTTATCATTGCCTCTCATTCTGGCAGAGGTCTTATCATCAATTATATACAATAATTATATAATTATACATTTGTAAAAGACATCTACATATATTTTCATGTTCGTTCTCGTATGATAAGTATAAATGGGCTATCCATTCTTTAATATCTATGCTCTGCAACAACTATGATACCACAGAAAAGAAACATAATACAATTATTATAAGCACATGGTTTCTACACCCGTCACATTAAACAATATGATCATACTCGTTTAAAAATGTCTCCAAAATTACCTCTTTGACGGAAGCGTCGCACCTATAGCATAGGTAAGCAAATTTCCCTATAATAATGCTCGATTCGATTATGCCACTAATATATGGATATGCGTTGTCCTTGAACACGCGACGGACAACCGTATCCCATATCATTACGTACATGAACAGCAACAGCTGCACGTAAATGTCCATTATTGTGAATATCAATTCAGGTCCAAAGGTGTCCGACATGGTCTCCATGTAGTCCTCCACAAACCAGTGGTCGTTCATTAGCACGTTTAATCGCACCGCTCGTTCGGTTTTTGAACTTACATCGCATAGCTCTTCTAACTCTCTAAAAATTTAAAATATAAATGCTGTGATGAAAACACATAAAATAGCTGATAGTTAACAATAACTATGAGTATGGTATTTAAAATATGCCAGATAATATTGATTTAAAATCGGGTTTACTTCGTTTGATTTTTTTGTTCTTTAGCGTCATTTAAAATCGATATTTTTAAAAGAAAAAAATTATATTAATATATTATTATATATTCAACGAACTATTTTACATGCTAAAATGTTTTTCTTCAACGCATGTGGGTATACCTATTTTACCTATATACGTCACACCGTGTAAACAATGCCAAGTACGTTTTATACTGATCGTTGACTTAATCAAAATCTACGTTTATCGTTCTTCGAGACAAATTATTCGTATCACTCACATATATAAAATAAAAATTTCACCTTCGAATTTTATCTGTTACGTGAAACGAATAACGTACCTGGAATGTTTAACACCCAAAAATAATAAGCTTATATTGAAATCTGGTCCACAATAATTTTAAAGTACGCCATATGTTCTTTCGATATTACGGGTCACTAACTATAATTATTATTAGGCGTATATCAGTGATGTCGACAACGGGTCAAGAGTAAATTCTTCAAATTTTTTGGTGCAATAATAATAATTGGTTTACCGTACTACACATATCACTTTTCTATTTGATTATTATACTATCGCCCACGTTTTTCATTTATAACTCACGCGTGACTAAATCTAACTTAAAATGAACAACATCGTCCGTAAACGTGAGTTTAATTATTTTATATTATTTTAAGTCGACAACAGTTGCACGAATCCATTCATCGAATAAAACTAAGCTCAAGAATAAAGTATATGGTTGGCTGGCTTAGCTAGGTATCATCCAACGACAAATTAACTTCATAGTACAGCCTAAATATAGACCGTCCCTAATCACCGTAGTAATAATTTTATACCTGGGCATTAACGAGTTAAGTTGATTTTTATTTTTATTGTTAACTTGACACACTAATTTGTAGCCTTTTTTATTTATATTTAATTTATATTCTCCAGCGTTTTCCGCTAGAAATGAATGTAATAAATTATATTTCTGTTTTTAATTTTTCCGATTAGGTTAAATTTAAATTTTCATATATTATGGTTTTGCGTTTATATTAATACCTACAATAACAAATTTGATTTTAAATAGCATATTATTTCGTACATCCATAAACCATATTATAGTATATCATCAGATATTAAGACAAAATATTACTCTGGTCTAGACAAACAATTTTAAGGAACTCTTAGCTCTCGAATAATTTATCTTAATTTTAAAAACAGACCAAAATTACTTATATTTTTACAGTAATATTAAATGCATCAAATTGTGTGATTGGTGAATCGGCTCAAATATATTTATAAATATTTTACTTTAAAATCGTTATGTAAATCGTAATCATACGTTATATTATATATATTACTTAAAATATTTATGACAATGAAAATCAACAGAGGAAACTTAAATTACTTTTGTAAATGTCAAAACTAACATAAGAAATTGAAAAACCCTTAAGCCTTAAAGTTAAATAGATATTTAATTGCATTATTTTCAACAGTTCTTGTTACGTTGTATCGATTCTTTACCGTCTCATGTCAGTGTACGATCGAGTTATCAATTAAATACCGCTTAAAAGGTTTACCGTAATACCGAATTATCGTGGAACCATTCAATACGGAAATAATACCGTACACTATATGAGAATTATAGTCGTTCTAACACCGATGTCCGATTTTTATATAGGATAGGATATTAAAACAACGGCCCAAACCAAGAAGTGCTAACGCACAGTTCAAAATCTGATCTGACCTGTTGATGTCCTCGTAAGACTGTTGGGCGACCACGCACAGGATACTGACCAGGTTTATGAACACAATGGGCACCATGTAAGCGGTAAAGTACGGGTAATAGAGGTCGGGGTACTGTAGTGGTATGCTCATGACGGTGGTCACCAGCTTGAAGACGATGACAGCAAAAAATAAGATGACCACGTACGTGTTAGATGACAGCCGTCGACGTGGGTACCTGGAGCAAAGCAGTAGCCGGGTGGTCATGTTCAAAACGTCGACGGACCGGGGCAACCGAACCAGCACCAGGGACACTACGATCGGGCTGATGACCGTGTGCGACAGCAACATGCCAAACACGCTGCAGTAGTTGTCGCTGGAACAGTTGATCGACTTCCGCTGCATGAGCGTGTGGCCCAGATAGAAACACATCCGGACAAACGCCCACGTCTGTAGTGCCAGTTGGGCGGCCCACAGTGCCAAGCCGCTGTTGCTCACGTGAAAACATCCGTCGCGGACTGCGAAAATATATTATTATTTTTATTATTATTATTACAAGTGCATCGTGTAACGCTACTAAAATTGCAAAAAAGAGCAGTCACGACGTATTCGGAATTATAAGAAATGCCTAATTCTAATAGTTCAGTCTCTTGACTAGGTAGACACTATACTAATATTGTATTATATTATTATTGTAAGCACATATGAGAATGAACAGTAGATACTAACTGGGTGTTTTATTTACCTGAACCATTGTTAACGACAGTAACACCAAACAAGACAACAGTTTTGACTTTTGAATACAAAAAAAATATTATTACCTATAGTATTAAATTACAGTGTAAACTATTTCACTATGACACTAATCACTTTAGAAATCACAAATCACTGACAAAAAACGCGGTATGAAATAAAATGAATTAATGACTTCATCAAACATCAGAAATGCACGACTAGTGTTTAGAGTTGTCGGTCGGTCGGACTCTCCTTCACATCTCCGACTTGATAATAAATAATAATAACATGCTTATACGCACAGCAAGTCAGCAACGCAGGGAAAACCAACCTTTTTTATTTATAATCTAGGGCTGACAATATTTTTGGTATACCGTAAATACTGGTATTTCGATAAACCGGTCTTTTGAAATTAATATCCTAAACAATATACCGTAAAAACCGTGTAGTTGTGCTGGTAATGTCATTACTGATCATCGATCCTGATTATCTCCAGAATATGCTGAAGAGTTAATTTTCTATCTATGAATGCCAAGTATATTTTTTAATGGCATATAGTGCACCTACCCAAATTACTGTTTTTACGTTTTTTAATTACTATTTTTTCGCAAGACGCGACAAAACTTTATGATTGTAATAAATATACATATGAATATTTCTTAAAGTTATCTTACTAACATGATTTACAGTGAACTTTTTATACACCTACACTGTAAACAGAACATATTTTTTTTATGTTCTGTACTTTAGTATTTTTTGAAGTATGAAATAATTATTAGACATTAGTACAAGTTCTAGTGCTTGCTGTTTTCTAGTATCAATGGTAATAATGTAGGTTATATAGTATATAATAAACTATAAAGTAGGTATATACTGTGAAACAATATTAAAGTAAAAAATGTATTATTTCGGTATACTGTTGTAGTACTGTACCATATCGGTATTTCGGTATACCGAAACGTTTCGTTGTTTCACTTTTTCGATATACCGTTTCAAACCGGTATTGAAATCAACACCGTAATACCGAAAATTATTTTCAATACCGTCAGCTCTATTATAATATATAGTGTTTATATTTAGTTTTCTGTGAACGACAAGTCTGACGATTTACAACAGCCAAATATAATTATATAGTATGATAAAATTAAAAGTTACAGTGATTAAATTCACATTCATAGTGTTAGAGTGATGTTGTATCTTTTTCCAACTATAATTTCACATCGGTTTATTAGGGTACCATACTACCATGCCGAACACGATAGAAACTTGTCTATTCATATTGCGATGTAACCACAATCTCACTTATTGACAGTCGCGGTAGTCCAAAATAATAATAATAAAAGTTTATATTATTATGTAATACATACAAATTACATGATTTTTAGTTAGGATGACAAAACGAATCGAGATTCGTATATTAATAACTGCCAAAGTTCTACAATACCAATCGGGTGGGTGACTTGGATAATAAAGCATAAACGTAATGCTCTATTATCCGTTCAAATCGTTAAATTGTTTAGAAATATTAAATTCATAAGAACACCATCGTTGTCGTGATACGATAATTCGGTAGTTTTTTATTAACTTACCGTTCTCGTGTTTCCTCCCTATGAAGTGTATCGTGTTTATGTACGGAGTTTTTCCACAGTTGGTGTAATTGAGCGGTAAAATTCCGAACAATTTACACGCGTAGTAAACGGGCGCTATCGTGGCCAGTGGACTCCATTTGAACAACCGCAAGTTCATTGTTCGTGGAGTGGCAGACGCATATAGGTAGGTATCGCATCAATAGTGCGACTGTGTCAATTTTTATGATACTTCTGAGCGATCGAAATATATGATAATATAAACAAGAAATCAAAATCAAAAAGAACTCGAATATAACCATATGCGAATAATACAATGTGGTATATAATATTAAAATCATAATATTTTTGGGTTTTCTTTCACAAAAAATACGCTGCATTAAAATTACTTAAGTATTTTTGTTATTACACACATGTCCACGTCCATCCGAAAACATCATTATAATAGCTGATTATATTATATATATTGTATTGTATTGTATACCGTTGTCATTATTTTCCGACATCGCTATCAGTTGCTATACATAATATTATTATTACTGGGCCGACTATGTGAAAAACATAAAGGACGTGAAACATCGTGGTAAACAAATATTATGATTGACTCTAACCAAACGTTTCGTTTACAATAATCACATATTATAATGATAATATTATACCTATTTTGATGTACAACAATAAACATTTTGACCCAACCACAGCAGTATAATAAAAATATAGACCACGCGTACATTACAATGAAAATATTAGTAATAATGTCAGATAGGGGTCTTAGTAAAAATATTAATTTTTGAACAAAATAAAAAAAAACTCTATTGGCGTACAGTTATAAAAGACGCGACGGCGACACCCAAATGAAACATCAGTAAAGTAGTAGTCGCGCCAATGGTGCTAAAAATTTCTAGTAAAAAAAATACATTACATAAATTATTGTACCCGTATCATATTGGTACCTGAAATATAATAATTAATAATAATATTATGTTGCACAGGATTTATTCTCAGTGGACCATCGACGGAAATTAAATAATGGATTCTGATACAGAATAAATTTTATAGGACGATCCGTGTAAATAAGTTTACTAAAAATGCACAGCTTAAGGCTTAAAATATCTAGTACTAGTTACAACACTCAGCATTTTTATTTAAAAAAAATATATATTTCTATGTATATAACTTGTGGTCAACTTAAGGTTTTTGTAGTTTTTAGCTGTTTTAACTGAGTTTTTAATTGTTTAGACGACTTTTCAAATCAGGTTAGCTAAGCACATATTATAACGACATTATAACCACTTTATAACAATATAATTAATATAACATAACTATATCCATAAAACATTTTATAAAAAAATATTTTGTTTTCTAATTATTATGAAACAAAAATATAGATAAGTACAATTATAGTAAAATTATTTTAACAAACAATTCCATCACTATAGTAAAGCATTTTTTATTCTTCTGTAAAAATGCATCATGATAAAAATAAAACATATTTATAAGTTAAAAATTAGTGGAAAAATGAAAAATGAACTAGGGAAATCTACAGTGTAATACTGTCTATACTCGGTGCACATTCATAAAATGTGTTCAAAATATTTGGAAACTCATTATAAATAACTGTTTGTATATAATATTTTTAATACTTACATAGACCGCAAAATAGAACACTACTTATTAGAAAATATATATTTTAATCACTTCAATAATATTAATCATATCATATTAAAATCGTTTATCAGTCCCCACTTTTTCAACAACTCGTATAAATATATAAGTAAATAAGTTTGAGGACTTTCTTATACTTTATAGGTTATGTATAGTATTAAAAACTAAAGAACGATAAAATGAGATTATCATTTTTATTTTGTATACCTACCAAGGTATACAGCATTAGTTGAAATGGTCTGATTTTGGTGTAATATTTCCATCGCCTTATAACAAACTGGACAACTCAGTTTTTACTGTACCCTGCTATACGTAAGTTCACTTTTTATTTATTTTTTTTAACGATGATCGGTGTCGACGTATATGTTTTTTTAATATGTATACCAGAAGCTCTACCCATCGATATAAATTATTATTTTTAGGTATACAATACGTTTATTAATGTCAAACGCGTGTCTCGTGTATAATATATTATAATATAAATATATTATTTTTTCGCAGTATTTGCCAGCTATGCGTTCTGATACAGTATAATTGTTTAAAATAATATAATAATAAAATCTAATAAATCATGTGTACAGACTGTATGGTTCCTATAATACCTATAATAAATAAATCAAATACCTTTGTAATTGTAACGCGCACATTATAAAAAATTAATATCTGATGATATGTTTCATCATTTTTTTGCCAGCAATTATTAAATAATATACCTCCACTTACCACCACCTCCGTCAATTCGAATTAACCCCAACGAATGTTGGAATTATTATATTATAGCGGATCGCGAGGATGTCCAAATTAATTTACATTCGTTTATATTATTATTATTTTATTTTTTGACTCGACGTGCAGCGTTTAAATACCCGAATTTGCTGAACATCGCCGACAATCCGCTTATGCCAACGCCATATTATTCAGGCGCTGCGTGCAAAGCCTTAACAATAATATGCACTCGCACATGTTGTGTTATGTTATACCGTAGACAAACACAGTGATTTTAATGAGAAGAATTTGTTACACATTTGAAAACGGTGGTAAACAATAGTTGTAAGCAACTAAAGCAACTACAGCCTCGCCGGTGTGAATAGGTTAGCGGTTATTATAAATAGCTTAAAATTAGTCTAAATATTTTGAAAATAATATCTTCGTGTACAGAAAATATTAAATAATAATATAGGTAGATTATAGATAATGGTTTTAAAAGTTTTAATTAAAACAAAATAACAAAAATGAATAGAGGAAAAATCGTGTGGTTGTTCGTTTAAATATCCAATTTTGTCAAAATTTAAATTTAAAATGATAAACTTTTAAGTCAATAAGTTTAAAAATTCTATAGAAAATAGGTTTCTCGTAAAATTTTCTTATATCGCGGTAATAGAATAGAAAAAAACTGAATGCACATACCTATTATACTTATAGTTATAATTTACACATTACACACGCCTAAAACTAATTTTAAAATATAATTTTGGCGTTAATTAATAATAAGAATATTTACTATAATAAATACAAGTTAAATTACTTAACAAAAGTATTAATTTGCACGAATCAATACAATTTACAGTAGATATTTCATTTGTATATTTTTTATGAATGATTTTAAGCTGAATACAATTCTCGTAAGGCTTAGTTTATTACTATAGAAATGCAAATCAACAATGAAAACAAAAATTAATAAAATACATTTTATTTGATTTAAATTCCCAATAAAATGTATCATACAACTGAATTTTTCTTCACTGTGGTAAACCTAAAAACTTATCTATTATTTCTCAATTTTCCTAACAGAGAAAAAAATGGCAATATGCTACTATTTTTTGGTACTCATATAGTATACCTAACGGCTAACACTATATAACATTATATTGCACATATTTATATAAATAAATAACAAATAAACTAATAATATAATTTTATTATACCTAGCTCGTGTCTATGACTTAATTAAATTCACTTTTAACTTTTAAGTTAATTATTTTTTTTTTTTTTTTAATCAGCTTTTAGTTTTACTATAACAGCTCATTGCTCAACGATTATATAAAACAACATAACTAGTAGTAAATTTATTATAATTTATAATATCTGTAATATATATATATGTAATACACATGTAATATATAGTAATATTATGTAGTAAACTAGTAACTGATACATAATATAATAATATATATTTAAAAAACCAAAAAAGGTAATAATAATAGGTGTAAGGTGTAACCGCTCAACTGTAGGTAAGGTGCTCACTAGCCTATAGTTTTTTTGTGTTAAGTATACCCTCATCATCGAATAAATCACTAGCTGTGATATATTCATGAATGAGTTAAATTTGAATTCAGTGAAAATACAAATGACAAATAAATGTTTTTTTGGATTTTAAAGGATTTCTTTAAAATCCAAAACTATCTCAAAAAACTAAAAATGTATAGAATATTAATACATCCTATTATCCTATATAAAACACGGGCCTTAAGAAATATAGGAGAAATAAAACACTAAACATTTTTGAAAGATTAGTATTGTATTAATGCGAATATATGGCCTATATCTAAATCGACAAAACAGTATGTGCATAATACAAAACAATGAAGTTACTCATGTAATATTCGTGAACTTTAAAACCTATTCCAAAGACCATGTATAACAAGAGACATTTTGAAAAGACTTAGGTACGTGAACTTTATATGCTTGACGAAAATATGGCACAATGATAAAATTAGTAAGGGATCTGATAGGATAGAAAAAAGATAGATAGGCAAGCTTCGCCTATATAGGTGGAATGATTGTATGAAGAAATATGTGAAAGAAATAGCCACAAGAACCAACTGGAAAGAGCAGTGGCGGTTTTGATAAAACATCAAGGGGGGTAGGCTATTTTCAATTTTTGTGCCCCTCACCCTCCATAATAGTTGCATATATAACTTATATACTCGTATATATGCATATATAACTTATATATATATATATATATGCATATATAACTTACAGAACATAACAGTTGGCACAAAAAAATCCAAGGGGGGGCGAGTGCCCCCTTCGCCCTCCCTAAAAACCGCCACTGAGAAAGAAAGAGAAGCAAAAACAGAGAGAGGAAGAAAATTTGTCTTACGGGATGTTAGGCCGAAAAGTCTAAAAAAAAAAATTAGTATAATACATCAACATCTTTATGTTAATACAATCAAGTTTTCCAACAACATCGCATTTATAATAATTTATAATATGTTCCCTCACTTCTTTCATTAGTCAATTTCAAAGTTCCTTATTCTTACACTACCAGATACCATGTTCCTTTCGCAGTTCCAGTGCATACTACCAATTATGCCAGAAATAATCCGTTAGACCGTATGATGTGGTTGGCCAACGAGAGCACTATTTATAATAATTTATAAAATTATAATTGGGTGTTAGTGGTGTTACTATATATTTATATGTACCATCATTATTATGCTTGGACTATTACTGGAATTATTATATTATAAAAGCTCATTGTGTTAGTTGTTTTAATTATTCAATTATACTTATATAATATATTATATATATTGAATTATGTCTTGAACTGCAGTTGTACAAGACTCAGAACGTTTATAAATAATAAATAAATAATATTATAAATATTTAAAAATCTATTTATTTATTTTCGTTTATTAAATTACACTAAAACTTTTACTGAACCTTTAGTAAATTGTTCATACAATATATTTTTTATAGTCAGCTTGCTCATGTTCGGGTATTAAAAATGCAATTATAATTAAATTATTGGGCTTAAAGATTGATGAAAGTCTTAAGTTCTATAGTCCAATTCAACACATCATAAATATTATTCGTAAGTTATTACCATAGGCGGTCCCTACGGGTGCAGCCACTGCAGCCTGTGCTGCACCTGACATTTCATTCGCCATCCACGTTTTTTTTTTTTATCAGTTGAGATAATAATATTAATTTATTATAATTTATAATTATTCAAACTGTTTATAAAAATAAATAAGATTTAAAATTCCAAGTAGAAAAATGGAATAAAATGTTTATTTGTGTGTGTGTAAGTATGTATTTATATGTGTGGTATAATGATATTGGGAATTTGGGATATACGTACATAACTATGAGTATACTATAATTTAATGTGCTGCACCTGATTTAAATTCTTGGGACCGCCTATGGTTATTACACACATTTAAGATTCTAAGATAGATTTTTAAGAGTAGAGTTTATAATAGTTTATAATATTCATATTTCGCAATCATTGATAAGTTATAGTATAACGATTTGGGGCAAAACATACAATATATGAATTTTCAAAAACATTAAAAGTTGCAATGTGCATTTTTTTAACGAGTTTTTATTCCACATAAAATGTATTTAATAATATTAATATTTTTTTCAACATAAAAGCTCTTTACTATAAACATGTCATTTTATATAACTTTAAGATATTTCATCATTTAAACCACAACACGACTACTATAGTACTATACTGTAAAACTTGTTTATAACTCTTAATAATATTTTAATTATGTAAAAGTAAATATCCAATTCGGAAAAAATTGATACTATACATTTTGTTATTGATTTATATAAGAAACTTAACATAAAATATAAATATTATAGGTAAATACAAAACCAAAAATATTCTTGTAAAATATATAAACTCACTTTTAAACAACATTGATTTTGTGGTATTCTGATATCATAATATATAGTTAGGTTGTGTCGTGACATTATATTCTTATAATAACTTTCATAATAAATCTTATAATTAAAAAGTTACATATTACAAGTTATATTTATAACACTTTTTTAATGTATTTGTTACAAGTTTTGGTTTTTAGGAGGTATCTAATCATATGATAAAATGTATGAAATAAATTTAAAAAAAAAAATCACTGTTTAAATTGTGTTATTATTAATTATTATTATTATTACAATAGTCTAATAAAACCGTAATTTTAATATGTATATTAAATTGTATTATTGTCATTAACTTTTGAATCAATATCGACTTATCAAAGAATGGTATAAAAGGTACACGATACAAATATTTAATAGGCTGCAATAGCACACAATTTAATACACACGCACATTATTATAAAACCATGCACTAATCAGTTATTTTGCGCGGTTCGATTTTCCTCCAAAATCGAGATACCATTTTCCTCCACAAAAAAAAGTTGGTTTCCATTTTCCTCCACAAATAAAGTTATGTCTACGAGTATTTTTCTCCAATATTTTAGCAAATATTTTTGCATAAAATTTCATTTTATATTGCTTTAGTATTACGTTCCGTTTTAAAAGGATAGAGTACCTAAAGCTAGGATCACATTTTGGCCATTTTGCGCTTATCCATCGATGATTACCTACATTCTGGTATATCGGCTATCTATATCAGCTATCGATTAAGCACATATAAGTATATAACATACGGGCATATTATATGTATATACTTATATAATATGTTATATTGTGTTTCAGCGTATCAGTTGTCAATGATTATAATGATTACACCATTGAGTGAGACAGACACACGAATGTATACGATATACTCGCATCAATATGACTGTATTTTTAGCAGCGAACTGTACGTCGACTAGTGTCTATAGTGTTGAATGTGTTTATAGTTCTTATGGTTCTTATGGTTCTATCGAATTTTTATCTAAACATGTTTGAAAAAGCGACGTTTATTGAAAGTTCTCGCGGAAAACCTTTGATAATTCGTGATGGTTACAAATATTTTCTAGTATATGAGTCAAAATCTGGATTATCACGTTGGCGATGTTTTTTTACTACTTTTCAAGCAGTTATATATAGTTATGTACAGTTATTTGTATCAACTATTTTAATATTTTATTTATTGGAAGAAGATGGTCAAGAATTATTTTTTATTATTTTTTTGAAGAAAATGGACAGTGGAGGAAAACGGTATCTTTTTTTTGGAGGGAAATGGCTACAGCCGTTATCTATGAACAAAGTAAAAACAAAACTTAAATAAAAAACTGTATTCAATTAAAAAATAAACTAAGTGGAACAGAAAAAATATAATAACCGTAGTTACTATTTACATAATTTATTCGCTAATTATTTTTATCGGTATTTCTTGAAATTTTATCGGTATTCAACTTTACAAATATTTTGACTTTATTTTCAGCTATTACCTAAATATAGATTTTTATACAAGGCTTTTTTTTATTATATATTAATATTTTATATTCATTTAAGATTTTTTATCAAAAATATATTTTTTTACAAATTATTTTTCTATTTTTCTATTTAATTAACATTTTTTTATTCAAATAGAATTTTTTAATCTTATTTTAAATCTTATTTTTTTATTAATTTAAAGTTTTGTTTTTTTTTTTAGCTGAAAATAAAGTCAAAATATTTGTAAAGTTGAATAATCTTTAAGAAATACCGATAAAAATAGGTAATTAGCGAATAAATTATGTAAATAGTACATAACAATGGTCAATGAGGAGCAAAAGACCTGTCATTTTAAATTCCATAATAACAGAATATAATAAAATAATTGTGAGTAGCAAACTGATGCGTGAAGTAGGTACCTAGTGCAATAATTGATTTATAATGTATTATATAATATTTTTTTTATCATAGCTTACAACTATTGTAATTTTAGTGTAGATACATATTATTGTATATTAGGTGCTATAAATGTGATTTTGATTACGAAACTTTTGCTCTAATTTGCAAGGATTCAGTTTGATATTTTTACAAAAGAAAGCACGTTTTTTCTTTTAAATTTAAAACTCCAGTTTAAAGAATAAAATAAAATATCCCTTTAAAACATGCAATTTTTGAGCTCCATGCGAATTACCTCTGAATTCCATAGGCACATAAATGTAGTTTTATAGATAACAGGGTTGGTTTTTATTCGTCTTCCGTTTCCACTTAAACCAATAAATGAATAAATCATGAAAAGAATTACAATTTTTTAGATCTCGAGAGGTATAGCATGTGTTCTTTCGGTTTACGCAATTCGGGGCACTCATAAAAGCTCAAAAAGTTTCTCACAGCACTTCGACAGATTGGAAATCGATCACAGCAATGTGGTATAATAGAGCATACGCGCCTATATTCTAGAATAGACAATTTTTCAAATTTTTCAGAAGTTTTTGGGAAAAACAAAAGAAAGTGATTAAATGTTATTATATTGCATTCTAAATAATATATTATAAGATAGGTAGAACATCTTGTTGGGTTAGAGTTAAGTGTATATAACAAAGATAGTGTTTTCTTCGAATGCATTTTAGCTGAAATAAAATCATATTCGAATAATTTCTTAAAAATTCATTCGATAATTAATAGATGTTTAATTGAATTTTGCTAGTATAAAATCAAGAAAAAAAATTTTTTTTTAAATGTATTTAAGAATTAAAAAATTAAAAATCATTGTTAACAAATACAAATAAATATTGTTCAATGTTTATTTATATTTGATTTTTTTAAATATCTCATATTTATTTTGTGTCCTTTCATTTTAGGACCATAGAGAGAATATACAGTCATTATTATATTAATAATATTTATTCTTGATTTATATTATACTATCATAAAAGCATACATAATATCTAAGAGGTACCTATAATATGTATGAGAATAGTGAATGAATGTAGGTATAATTTAATTACTAAAAATTACTAAAAAAATTTAGTTTGTTTAAAATATCAATATGTATCAAATAAATAGATAAGTGTTATGCTGAGAAAATTTTTTTTTAAAGTGCCTCCTATTGGCAATTACACCCCGGCCCGGCCTCCTAAGACTTAGATCCGGCACTGCAGTTATAGTAGTCTATAGTCAGTATGAGGAAGGACAATCAGGAGATTTTTGTGGTTTTAGGAATTTAGTATGAGTATTGTTATATAGTATTTCCATGACGTAGGAAAGTAGGTATGACAAACGAAGCTTAGGATTGTAAATCTGGATTAGGACAGTTTTTTTTCTCGAAAGTTGTTTGACCACCTCCGTTGTAATTATTAGGCAGAGAGATTTTTTGGTGAGTTATTTTCAGGTTAAATTTTACTTCAGTAGGGTGAAAAAGCTCGAGGAGGAGGATTTATTGGAAGAGGAGAATTGAGAATCAATTTTTTTGATTTTGTTTGGAGAATTAATATTATAGTGTGGCTGGAGTGTTAGATAGGTGGTTTGCTAAATATGTCTGCTTGGATTTGTTCAGATAGTGCTCAGCTACATCAGAGTTGCGACATGTTGGAGGAGGAATGGAGAATTGCAGATGCTAAGTGTCTTACTAGTTTCCTAGTGGCTTTCTATTAGCATATTTAACAGTGAGAGAAAAAGTATATAGTTTTCGTAAGTCTCAAATTTAAAATTAGCTAGTAGCATTTCAACTATTGGTAAATGCGTTATTGAAGGATTTGTCTATAGAGTATCTGGTTCTTAACCATATAGTACAAGCGTGGTATTTTTGCGAGATATAAGTTGTATGTTGGAAAGTTGGCGACGGGTAGGTGGTAGGCTTTTCCTAGAGAGTACCTATTATATTATTAGTATAGGTATATTATTATTATTAGTTTTTTTTCTCACTCAGTTTGAATAAAGTAAATATATAAACTATACAACTCCATGGCTTTTTTTTATGGTACCGAGGAGAGGAGAAAGAACTATGTTGCCAATACTTCTCTTCCGGCCAACCTAATGGCTATAATTGCCAATTATATTTTAATAATTAGACTTATTTTAATCTACTTTAATTATTGAACTCTAGGTTTAAGTTTTGAGCTATTCAATAAAAAATAAAAACAATTTTATTTCAACTACGAGACTCACCCTATGTGGCTTTACATAACAACTCAAGGGATGTTTTCGATTTTAATCGTCCGAGCGAAGGCAGCGATCGAATTACTATGGCCGGTGTACATGAAAATACCTTTATTTTCAAATAGCTATTTAGCTATAACTTTAATAGTTAAAATAAATCTGACCATCAAAAACTTCCTCATCGTTTATATTTTACATAGTTTTTGAAAAAAAAAAAATTGTTCGGTAAAACAGAAAGTTCCATAATCACGCTAAAATATAATGTTATCCAAATGCGTAAGACACCGATTATTGCTAAATTAGAACTTCGTAAGGCAATAACTTAAAAATTATTAATTTTCAACAATTTATTTTTGCTCTATTATTTTTAAAATGTTAATTTACCTAGGTTTTTAAAAAGAAAATCTAAAAATTCATTATAACCGTGAGAAAAATGGAACGTTCTACAAATGCGTATAATACCGAAAATGGTGAACTTCGTAATACTATAGCTAAAAAAAAACTAATGATTTCTTATGATTAATTTATTTTTGCACCACTAGTTTTATTTCGCTGTAATAAATTGGTTTCCGGAAAAAAAATTAAGCTAAATGGCTAAACTAAACCGGGTTAGGTTATCTCCGTAGAGTAATATATACATAGATAATAAATGAATGAATAGGACATAAATCCAAATAGTTGGTTCTCAAATGATAAGAAACTGAGGCGATTTTTTTTCCTTTCTATGACACAAATATTTTTTCCATTCTTTAAAAATCTAAATTTAACTGAGGTGATTTGAAAGAATGAACACGAATGAATTGGATAACATTTTATTTACAATTTATTTATAACATTACGAATTTAAAATTAATTTTAACAACATTTTTAAAGATAGTTGTAGTTTATTCATGCCTAAAATGTATAAGTTTTGTAAATTTTGAATGCATTGTGATTTTATCATTCACTTTCCTGACCTCGTGAAAAAATCGTACTTTGTAGTAAGTTTTACAAATTGTAGTAATAAGTTCATCACGATGTGTATCAAATTGAATTGTTTGGTCAAACAACAAATTTGATACATTGTTGTCACATTGCATGTTTTCAAAAATTGAAAAGTTGTTAAACAAATTTGTTTTAACTTTGATGACTAAAAAGTTCGTACATTTTTTTTTATTCATAAAATCATTTATATATTCTCTGAGTATTTTTTCTGTTTTTATGCATATAGTCTGTAAGTCAATACTAGCTTTCCTAAGTCCTCCGCGATCTTTTTGTAGCGTTAATGCACTAGTATATGTGGTTGCATTTAGAAAACTTAAATAAATATTGCAGGTAATTCTTGTTTCTACTTTTTCCACCACAAATCCAGCAATGTAAATAGAATAAGTCACAGATTCACAAACAATATAATCAGTACTTAAATAGACAGTAAATTATAAAAACCATAACGGCCAACGGGCAATGACAGTCGGCAAATGGATAATGTAAATAATTGATAACATAAACATTGATAATTCGACTCAGTTGGCCGCCATTCCGGGGACCTCGCCTCACATGAGATTAGTATGGGCCATTGAACTATATAATAACTATATAGTTCAATGGTATGGGCATGTCCTATCCATTCATTTATTATCTATGAATATCTATGAATATCATAGACATATAAATATTTATATGATGAATATATATATACTCTATGGTTATCTCCCAGTTGTTATCAGTTGTGTGATTACAGATAACAGTCCATGAGTTTATCACATGTTATAGGTTTATCCATGATGTAGCGAAGATCATCATCTTCGTTAATTTGTGTGACTTATCTATGGAAATTTATATTTTAAAATAATATTTTATTCTTCGCGTATGCTACTTTAAATTATATTAAAATTATATTTTCATTTTTATATTCTTGAATAATAAATATTACAAGAATTTACAATCGATAATATTATTTATAGTTTTTGATTTATTTACAACCGTAACCACAATGGATCAGAAAACGTTTGACGAGGCTGTGAACGAAACCATGGATTTATTGGACATGAACTATTCTGAGGCTTTGAAAGATACAATCAGTCAGTTCCAGCAATTAGTGCGTTTCATTATTAATTCGTTAGTCAGAAATGTATAATTTTGTTATTCCAAAATTGTTTTAGGGAATGGACATTAGCGGAATAAAAATAGACATAGAAAAAGCTACTGATCCATTGCCATCTTCAATTTTTAAACTAAAAACTTATTATGATACCTCCTTATGGGATGAATCGATAAAGGAACAAATTGTGAGTAATCTTTCGATTGTTGAAAATGAATGCAAGACACACGAAGGCCACCATTTGTCCAAGTTAATTGGTGCTTATAATATTGTGTGTGGATATCTAGAAAGGCTTGAAGAACTTGATGCTCATCAAAAGGCACAACTCATTAAAACATTTGATTCACTTCTTGGAGGTAATTATGCATACTTGATGTAATCTAGTAGGGTTTCTATGGTGTGGTTTGTGTGGACAACCTTTTAATTATTGGTTGGCTGAGTGGATAAAATAATCGAGGACATTACTGAGTAGAGTAACCTTAAATGTATATAATAATTATTTAAGTAATTTTTATTTTTATTCTTATGTTAATCTAAATTTTTAAATTACTTTTTTGCATTTTATTCATCAAATTATGACTATGTTACAGGTGGACAAGTTGTGTATGGTAAAGCATTAGATATTATGGTCGAATTGTTGAAGAATAGTAAAGATGAAAAAGTATTATTAGCTCTATTATCTTGGTTCAAAACAATTAGTGAACTTGAAGATGAAAGAGAGGTATTTATAATGAAGAATATATTTAACTGCCTATAATATATATAGTATTTTGTTTTATGAATATCAAAATATTGAAAAAGTGGGTACACATTTTGTATGCTATCTACAAAAAATGATTACTTGTGTCCAGGCATGTAGTCCTAAAGTTAATTGTGAGTATGCTACATATGTGGCAGCTTTTGTCATCAACCCAGGCCAGTAACCACGGTGGGAAAGGGTGTTGCCCCCCTTAAAAATATTAGACAGACATTGTTTTATATATAACGCCCCTCCTAAAGTTTGCTTTGCCCCACCAGAAAATTGATCTGGCTACGGCCTGCATCAACTCCTCCACCTCCACCTCCTTTCATTTATATAAATTAATAACATATAATTAGTTATTATTTTATTAAGTTGATTTTATATTATAATAACTTTAACAATGTAATTAATATTATTATAAAGTATATTTATTTACCTAATACATAATATAATAATACTTCTGTCAGCTAGTTTAAAACAATTTTTGTGAAGTGGGTATACGCATGTTTTTCAGCGCATACTTCTGGTCTCAAGTTTTTTCCTTTAGTATGCTCTCTTTTAAAAATTTGTCTTTATTGTCTCTTAATGCATTTTTTAAGACAATAGTCAGATTTCTGAACACTTCCATTTTTCCTATAATTGCCTTTCAAATAGGAGTTTAATGTTTGTCTATCTCTCTTATTGACTATAAAAAACCATATTCCGAAATTCTACCTTCACACAAACATGAAATAGGTTGTTAACATATTAAAAATATAATGGAGGATATGTAGAGAACTTTATTGACGTAGATAGCATATGATACCAATACATCGACTGTAGATAGTAAATGACATGTGTACTAAAAAGTGTTCTTGTAATTTAGTTTATTATTTTTTAGGAACTTCGAATTATTGGTATAGGTGATATTATGAAAGACATTTTACAATCAAATTCTTCAAATGAAGCTGTGATTATTGCAACTTGCCAGTTGATTAGAGCCCAACTGCGTGAAGATAATTGTAGTGGAGATTTCTCTAACGCGGGGGAACGATCACGACTTTTTGGCTGTGAACTAATGTTACCTCTACTTCAATTGTTAAAGGGTGAGTTAAACATTTAATTTATTCAAAATATATTTTTTTAATTATTACTATGGAAGAGTCAAAAAAATTTGAATTCTATGTATTCAGATTACAATGATGTAAATATGTGATTAAAATATATATTGCAAATTAGTTTGTAGAACATCCAGTTTGTTCAAAACAAAAAAAAAACATAATTAAAAATCTATGAGAGAATGATTTATACTAGTTATGTTCTTTATTACCTATTTAAAAATTATATGCAACTATAAACTTGCATATTATTAAATAATGATTTATGAGCTTATATTTTATATTTGTTTCAGATGATAACATGATTGAGTTAGAAGAAGTAACTAGTGAAATATTCTTTACCCTAGCTACAATTATTGTTCGTTTTGAATTTTGTCGTAAATTTAATGAATGTGGAGGCTTGTTAAGAGTTAAATTAGCCATGAACCGCCATTGCACAATGGTACATATTATCATTGAGTATTCTATACTCAATAATATTATATATTAAAATTAAAAAAAAAATTCATAATATTTCATGTAACAAAGTGTAATTTCTTCTTAATGTTAATTATAGAGACTGAATTGTCAGGCTTTTAAACTTCTTAAATCACTAGCTGGTGATGATATTGTTAAAGACGATATCAGAAAAGTAGGATTTTGTCCACTAATACTATCAGTCTTTCAAAGACATATAGTGAGTAAACTTAGATGGAAAATTTTAAATTAATGAATTTAATCAAAATAACTTGCTTTTTTTTGTAGAACAGCAAACAACTTTGTATTGACACAATGAAGTTATTGACGGCTTTGACTTTGCGTTCTCCACAAAACAGCACTGAATTGACACAATTAGGTATTGCGGAACTCATTGTTCAGGCAATGAAAGTGCATTCAAATGATGACAAACATCAGGTATTTTATAAAATATAATTTATTTACTTATTTAGTATTAGGTATTAAAACAATGTTACATAGACAAATATTCAAAATATTTAACAATATGCTGAGCACATGCTTGTACTGGAAACAAATATTTAAATGTAGTACTTACTAAAATTATCAAAATGGTGATAATACAATTTAATACATATAGTGTGCATTTACTTTATTTTATTTAATACCCCAATTTTATTATTTAGGATAAAAATTATATTGAAATAGGTCCATTCTTGACTTTGTGCTTTACCTCGAATATCATAAACCAGACTATTTATAAATCCCATATACCTATTTTTATGGTACTGACTAATTCATATTTTTGTAATTATTTCAACGTTATTTGTTCATAAAATAATAATTGTTATATTTTTATATTTATTTTATAGAAACATGCTTGTACAGCTGTGCGAAATATAGTTTCAAGGAACCGTGAATTAGCTTCAGAGTTTTTGGCACATAATATTGAAAGCATAATTGAAAAAATAATAAGTCAACATAAAACTTGTGAATTTGAAGCCAAAAGTGCTTTACGAGATCTTGGGTTGGATGTTAATTTTGTAGAACAATGGACTGGTACTGGACAGAATTTATCATCGTAGAGTTTATGTTATTAAAATTAATAACTACTGTTCCAATTCCAATAATTATTAATTAACGTGGTTTTTCCCACATTAATCTCAATAACTTTACTAATTTTTTTACTTTTATATTGTTTATATTAAATAATTGTTATACTAAATAATATACTATATTCTGATTTATGTTTATCATATAATTTGTGTAAGATAATTAATATAATTAACTATAAAGTTAAAATTATAAAATTAACTAACCCTATTGAGAATTAATTAAAACTAGTCAAAAAGCTCTCAATAATATCCTTGTACATTAATTAAATATATTTAGTAATATTACTTTCACAAAATTGTGTTTAAAATTTAATTCTATTACATCATTTTTTATTCTCGTGTTATCGGTACGATGGTACCACATCTATTTTATTGCCATAATATAATACCTAACATTTCAACTACTTTGTTTACTTATTATTTATTAATATATTATAAACTTCAAAATTAAAAACACATAATATCATTGTAAAATCAATACATTCATGGCTGTGATCAGAATCTAAAATGAAAATGCTATCAATTTATCAAAAATTTCATTAAACACGCACAAATATCTGTGGTAAACTATTAGAACTAAATAATGATATTTATTTTAATACAGTTCCGTATCCTATTAATAAGCAATATATTATAAATTGTAATGCTTTATACTTATTTTATTTGTTCTATAATTTTTTCTAACCACAATCCTCACATAAGTCACAGATTTAGAATCACTTTACTATTAATCATACACACCATGTAGAAAATTTAAACAAAGCAGTTAATGCTAAACAGATGAGAATGCAACTCGCCAAGAGTCAAGACTCTTGGTTTTAAACAAGCTCAATACTCTCTAGTAGATTCAACAAATAAGTATTAGATGAAAAACAATATGGAAAATATTTGCCCAAATACAATTGTAGAACCATCAAAAAATACTTTTTTTCTGAACTAATCATTCACCTGATAAAAATATCACCTCTGAAATGATGATGACTACTTTTATATAAAATGTTAAATTAAAGAACTAGACTTTAGAGAACAGATCTTATAGATTTCACCTGGGCTAATTCATCCCTGTTATCCTTGGTCCAGGTAATTATAAAGAATTTGAGATTTAATATGGTCACTACTAGATAAAATCTATCTACATATTACTATAGATAACAAAGATGAGGTTGTAGTTTGAGGATAAAAATATTTTATAGAGATTAAAAAAGTTTCTCTTATGTGGATATTAAAAAATAAAAATAATTATTGAATGTTAATAAGAATTATAATAGTTAGATATAATGAAATTTATACAGAAATATTATGCGTTGATGATTTATTTGTTTTAATTAACGTGACTTGTTTTTCCAAAATTGTCTTTTTGATTCTTTAGCATTTGATTTGCGTTTACATCATTAATTCGACCTATATTTTGCTTTTTTATGGAATCGCTCGATTCATTATTCACAACTTGATACTGTTTTTGTTCAGGAGCATATTGTTGAAGAGGTGGTGATTGATCTTGTTGCTGTTGTGGTTGAGAGTCTTTATATTTTTGTTCTGTTTGAGCTGGTTGCTGAGGAACTGCATTTTGAGAAATGGTTTGGTGCTGTTGCTGCTGCTGTTGTTGTGGCTGCTGTTGCATTTGTTGTGGCTGCTGCTGTTGAGGCTGCTGGTATTGTGGCTGCTGGTATTGTGGTAATTGCTGTTGATTTTGTGGGTGCTGTTGCTGGAATTGTTGGTGCTGTTGGTTAATTTGTTGTTGCCCCACATATGGCTCTTGAGGATATCCCATTTGTTGAGGCTGTTGATAATTAGGATGCACTTGATAAGCCGGTCCATGATTCAGTGAAGGTTTTGGGATATCCTGAAAACAATTTTTTTAATATTTATACATCATGAAGCAAATCCTGAATCAATATTTTAACTTGATATTTATATTTTTACAAAATACTTCTTAAAAAGATAAAATGTAGTTTATCAATTAGCACTATTTCTGAAAATTAAATTTGTTTCATTGAATTTAGACATCCATAGATAAGCTATAAAACCATTGGTTCTTGAATAAGACTATAACTGTGTAACAATTATAATATGTTACATGATACCTGAGTATATATATATATATATGTACTACACGTCTACACACTTAACATTATGCACGATTAACTGCTGACCAATACAATAATATTAACACACACTCATAATTATAAGGCCTATGGTCAATACACACCATGTATGAAGTAAGCTAGTTCACTGAGTACCTTAGACCTCAACACTCAACAAACATCAAACTCCGTATAACTACGATACAGTCAGATAGTTGGATAGAATATAATTTATATAACTTGCGAGTATTATTATTTGTAAGTGTTTAATCTATAATAAACTTAATGATAACTGAAACGGAATCCTAGTTATTTAAATATATTTAAGATCCTGTTATATATATATATATATATATCTACCCCTGGCTACGGTAATTATATCTATAGAGTTCTACGACTCTCACTGGATATCTTATATTTAACTGGTCGTTCCCCCAACCACGTTACAACTGTATCACTTCCAAATTATTTTATTCATTGAGAGTAATTTAATGTTTATTGAATGTACTATGAAGAAAAGCTATTGCAAAAGTTGAAGAATAGATAACTTTAATTTGCATGACCATCGCTAATAAAGTGAAAACAAAAACTGAAATAATTATAGACTTATAGTATTTTATATATTAACTAAATACTATTATAAATATTAAATCAAACTTTTCAAATACATAAGTTAACAGGATTACCTACTTACAAATTCATACAAATAAAAATGTTTTTAGTGATATAAATTCAAATGTATACATGATTAAAGAACTATGATACAAGTAAAATTATGAAAAAAAATAAAAATAAACACATTAAGTCAACGTATTGATTAGGGATTGATTCTATTATATGAGCACAAAACACAAAAAATAGATTTTAATTTGAAAGAATGTTCTAGGAAAAATGGTAAACAGTTCTACTCACATTATCTGTTCAATGAGTTATTAGGAATATAGATGCAGTAGATTAATGGGCAAAATGTTCAGTTTTTATTTTTTTAAACATTCAGTATATAATATAAACAATTTTCTTCAAAATGCTTCTGTAACCACAATAGGTGTCGCAAAAATAATTTATGGCGCAACCAGCAATTATATTTTGGAATTTTAGATTCTGAGCGGAGCGATGAATGTATTGATTTTACCATGATGAGTTTTTTTTTTTTTTTTTGTATCTGTCATCACGTTTTGGGGCAGTAAAAGTGCTTCGATTTTTCACTTTAGTACCTCGTCCGATCAGAAAATGAATCTAGTTGGTACTTTGGGGAATCAAAAGTGAAAAATTCTTAATACTTTTCAAAATAATTGAGAAAAACAAACTAAAAATTAAGGGAAAAACGGGAAATTTTACGCACACTCATTTTTCGACAAAATCGATTTTGGTTTTTGATGTAACTTTAAAACAAATGACCATACATAGAACATAGACATACCAAACATAGATACATGAAATTTTCACCAAATGTTTATATAAGTATATTCTATCCACCATGTAATTTTCAAAAATTTTCGACTTGAGTTGAACTACTCATAGGCATTTGAAATTTTCGATCATTATTAGTTTTTTTAAAATTAATATCGATAAAAATTTATTTGTTAGGCAGATAGGCTTGGAAATTTAATACAAGGCTCTTAACATATGCTACAATAGCAGTTGAAAAATAAAATAAATTCATAGTCACCATTTTTTTTTATAAGCATTAAAAGTTTGAATTTTGACAAAATACGTAAAAATCACAAAATATTTTAAGCTAGAAATTCATAAAAAAATTTCTTATTAAATCTAAGATTTAAAAATTTAATACAAGATTCCTTACAAGTTTTTCAATCTTTATCACAAATAAAAAGTCCACCGGAAATTCAAATGATCATTTGAAATTTAAATTTTTACAACATTGGATTTTCATTTTTAACAATTTCCTTATTTTGGTGTAACTCTAAAACAAATGACCGCAGATACTTGAAATTTTCACTGAATGTTTATAAAGGCATTTTCTATATTTGATACAATTTTCAAAATATTTAGATTTGTTTTGAGCTGTTTACTGACGTTTTAATTTTTCAACTTTTTTAGTTTTTTCTTTTCTATAAATATCGATAAAAATGTATGTGTTCGGTAGAAAATCTTGAAAATTGATTACAAGGCTTCTAACACATTGTAACAATAGCAGTTAAAAAATATTAAAAATTACATAGGCACGATTTTTTTTTATAAGCATTTAAAGTTCAAATTTTGACTAAATACGTAAAAATTACGGCAATGTTCAAATTATCTTAGATAGAAATTCATAAAAGTTTTTCTTTTTAATTTTAAGATTTGAAAATTGAATACATGGCTACTATCATATTTTTACAATAGCAGTTGCAAAATAAAAGAAATACATAGTCACAATTTTTTTTATAAGCATTCAAAGTTTGAATTTTAGACAACATACGTAAAAATCACGAAAATTCACAAAATATTTTAAGCTAGAAATTCATAAAAAATGTTCTTTTTATATCTTAGATTTTAAAATTTAATACAAGGCTCTTAACATATTTTTACAATAGCAGCTGAAAAATTAAGAAAATATACTAGTCACCATTTTTTTTTACAAACATTCAAAGTTTGAATTTCGAAAACATTTGTAAAAATCACGAAAATTCGCAAATCATTTTAAACTAGAAGTTCATAAAAAAAATTCTTTTTAAATCTAAGATTTGAAATTTTTTTTATAATCTATAATATGTTCTAGACAGATAAACCATCTTTGCTCAGAATCGTTTTTCGTATACAATGATATAAAATCATTGGATTCAAATTTAATTCTAAACTAACCTAATAACTAAACTGTAACTCACTTGTAACCTACTGTACAGCAGAGCGACATCCACGACTTACTCGCTTTTTTTTAATATTGAAAAAACTAAATATTTTATAAAAATTGTGATATTGCTATTGTTTTTAGAACATAAATTTAAACTTTTATACATAAATCAAACATTGAAAAAAATTTATTTAACTAGGTATATCATAAGTATGAAGTTAGCAACTTTTACACGTGCAAGATAGACAATTCATCAATCCTGACCCAATGATGTCATTAGCTGAAAATTCTAAATACCCTAATATTTCTTTGAATAAATTTTTAATATTTACGTTAAATTTGGACTAAATGGTTTTAATTATTTCAAAATATAATAATTAGAAGAAAAATAAATGAGTTGAGTTATTTTTAGAATAACTTATGTAACTGACTAAAAACTAACTACATCTATAATTTATTTGAACACAATATGTATATAACAAAATGCACTTACTGGATGATGTTGATAATATTCTGGAGGATACTGTGGAATCTAAAATGATACATAATTCAATATGGTTAATCAAATATAAAAAACGGGAAATAGTTTGATTTGTATACAATATTATTAGAAAGGTTTATACTAACCTGACCATTTTGAATCATTTGATCAATTTGTTGTTGCCTTTGATGTTCAAATTGTTTGAGCTCATCATTAGTATAGATTTCATTCTGATCAATAGTTTTCCATCCTTCATCTTTTTCAAAGTTAGGTTGTTCAGACATACGCTTAAATTCTTCCCAGCTGATAAGTCTATCTCGATTTAAATCGACCTCATTAAAAACATGTTCACGCATACGTTCCATTTCTTCAGCTTTTTCCATTAGATCCGATTTTGCCATACCTTGTTGATAAAGCTTATCCAACTCCCGTACAAATAATGCTTTTAATTCTTCTTCATCCCAAAATCCATTACCATCAATATCTATTAAAAAATAAATGCAATCATATATTAATTATTTGTAATTTTAAAAACATACTGGTTTTTATTAATTGTAATCACAAGATTTATTTAAACTGGTTGACTACAATAAATAATTGAGCCGTTTATAAATACATACATGGTTGTTAATAACTAAATTAAAGACAATTAGAAGTAAATTAGTTAAGTGTTTTTTTTTTTTAATTATGATTATTTTATTTTTTACACTTTATAAAAGAAAAATTCTCCAACCATAAACTCTTAAGGAATGTTTCTGGTAGAAAATCTGATCTAGTTGGTACTTTAAGGAGGCCAAAATTAAAAATTCATCAGTACTTCTAAAATAATAGGAAAATAAAAAATTAAGTTAAAATTTGTTGCTTTCTCCCCATTTAATTTTGAAGTACAACAAGTAAAGAACAAATTATATTTTCAATAAAAAATTTGAAAAAAAAATTGCAAATTTTAATTGTTATTGAATTTATTACCATGCATAGCGAAAAATGTACGAGGATTAAAACTTTCTCCTTCCATTTCATCTTGTTTTTCCCAAACTTCTTCAAGTTGTTTTTTGCTACCAGGATGATGAATCTGATATATTAAAAAAAAAAAATTAAAAATTATTAGCAACTACTTCAGATTTCTAAAAATAGTATAATCAATTCATACTGGATCTAGTTTTTGCTTGACTTCTCTTTCAGATTCTAATTTTGTCTCTTCTGACAAGAACTTTTGACGTTCTTCATCAGTCATTTGTTTTAATTTTTGTTCTCTTTCAAAATGTTTTTGCATTTCATATTCTTTAAACATTTGTTTACGTTTAAGGTCAGCATCTGCCAGATCTTTAGCAACCTAATCCAAGTAGAATTAAGAAAATAATAATATCAGCAATTACATTTTAATTTCAAGGTAATTAAAACTTAAGAGAAGTAAACATCAAATATTTTATATTTAAGCATTTACTTTACCTGTTGTATAAGTTTTAAAAGATCATTCTTTTCAAAACTGTGCGGATTTTGATGATCAACATGTCCTGGATCAGAAGAATCACTATAAGCTTTTCTTGCTATATCACGTAGTCTATTTAATTCTTGGCGTTTAAGTTCATCTAATTTTGAACGAATATGATGCCCAACATATTCTAATTCATCAGCTATTTTACCAGTCTAAAAAATAAAAATTCACCAGAAATATAAATGAAACATAAGTTTTTAACATAAAACTTGAATTTTATATGTTTTTAATAATAGGTTATTACATCTGATGGCGATATAAATAAATAGCTGTCAATACCTATAATAGTCATATTTTTACATAACACAGTACATACCCTAATATCTGCTTCGTCAGCAGTTTCAAGTTTTTTTCTGAATTCGTCATCTTTTTCCAAGGTTTCTACAACTTCTCGTAAATAACGATTGTATTCAATACCTAAATCAACCTATTAAATATAACACATGTCAACAAACATAATTTAAATCAAATATTTCATCAAAATATAATATAACTAATAAGTACTTATATCATAAATATTTGCATATTAAAAACCTTTGCTTTCGTATCCTTATAATTTATATTTCGTACTAAAATAAAAAATAAAACTACTCCATAGTTTAGTTTAAGGTTAAATCTATTGATTTTACTCGTTAAAATTAATTATTTGTGGTACATACTACATACGATTAAAACATTGAAGTGTGTATGGAAGACATTAGAGGAATTTTTGTTAATCCTTGGTACTAAAATGTAATAATTTGAGTTACTAATTTTTTTTTATAATAACGATTAATATAGTATCAAATTTAGGAAATTTTAAGAAATTAATATCCTCAATTAAATGTCATAAAAAATTAATATAATTCACTTTCACACTTAACAATAAATAATATTTTTAAATTTATTCATACTAATGTTTTTTCATCAGGTGGTGGTTGATGATTTTTTTGGGTATTATCTTGTTCGTCCTTTATAATATGTTCAAATTCTTGATCAGATAAACGGACTGTTGGTCTAGTGTTGACAACATATGCTGGTGGAGGACTAACAGCATAGTTTACCATATAAATCACAAACATAAATGACACACATAATATGGACATGTTTATTATGAGTTACTGTTGTCTGTTAGGCTAATAAAACAAAAAAATCATACAATTTGAATTAAATATTTAACATTATAGAAATTGGAATTCATAAATTTTGTGCATTAAACAAGTTATCCTTGAAGAAATAATTACAGTTAGATGATTTTTGGGTTGAAAGTTGAAATATAATTTATATAATATATTTTTTATCTCTTAGTTTTTAATTTTTACTAATCTGTGGTACTATCGTTGTTTACTGTATTGCCGTAAATGAGTAACCTATGTAATTTGGAAGCAAAGAGCTTATCAGTGGCCTCGAAGGCTCGAAAGTATCATGTACTGATGTACCACGGGTCCAGTCCGACGACTGATATAATATTATTATCAATATCAGCTGTGGTATGTACTCAGAACAGGTGGTGAAATTTAACTTTTTTTATGGTATGTACTATGCACTAGAGTAGTAGAGTCAGATAATATGAGTGGAATGTTTGTTGTAAGGTCTGATAATATGGTTGTGAATTTGTGATAGTAAAGTTATTGTGAGTGTTCAAGGTTTATAGTTAATAATATATATTAGATATTATTATCAATAAACCTTGGTGAGTGTTTACAACGCCATCTGTATAAAACACTTATACAGGGTGATTTTTTTATCATGAACCACTCATTATTTCAAAAAGTATCAATGTTTTTTAAAATATTTTTTTACAAAGTTTCATATTGTTAAAAAAACAACGTTTTTATGAAAAAATTATATTTTTTAATATTTTTTATCCTTATAATTTTTTAAGTTTTTTACTTTTTTGAATGGCAACATAGAGTTTTAATTTCATATTCCAAAGCAGAATATTTTTCTAAGTATTTTGATACGTAAAAATCGAATTTTGGACGAGTAGTTCATGAGTTATAAGTATTTAAAGTTCAGACAAGCGGAGTAGTGGACAAACATTTTGCGGGGTAACCCCGTACCACTCCACTCCGCCAATCTAAACTTTAAATACTTATAACTCATAAACTACTCGTCCAAAATTCGACTTTTACGTATCAAAATACTTAGAAAAATATTCTGCTTTGGGATATGAAATTAAAACTCTAGGTTGCCATTCAAAAAAGTAAAAAACTTAAAAAATTATAAGGATAAAAAATATTAAAAAATATAATTTTTTCATAAAAACGTTGTTTTTTTAACAACATGAAACTTTGTAAAAAAATATTTTCAAAAACATTGATACTTTTTGAAATAATGAGTGGTTCATGATAAAAAAATCGCCCTGTATATCATTTAGTTAAAACCTTAGATCATATTATCTTAGATCATATACAAATATACAATGGATAGAGCTGAGCTATTGCATTATAAACGTGTACTACGGGTTGAAGACCACGGATAATAGATATATGTCTATTCGTGGTTGAAGACAACATTATGAAGGTGACTGATATCTATTGCGCATGCGTTACTATTACGCACATGCGTAATCATTATACTACTAAATAATGATACGTGATTAGTGATTACGTATTTACTATTTATGTTAATTCAATATTTGTCCACAGTTAATATTTAATAATTCATATTCATAATTCATATTTCATAAATTATTTATTTATAACGGATAATTTTGTAGGTCGTAGGTACCTATTTAAACTATACTGTGGTAATAATAATGTAATTTAATGCTTAGTTTTATACTCTAGGTTTAGTGTTTATAGAAAATTTTTATAAATTATACATTTAAATAAATGGTCATTTCTAAATAATAATTAAAAAAATACATTTTTTGTCATTGGTACAATTACGTCTTTCATTAAAATACATGCATAAGTATTAGCGAATACAATAAATACTATACAATAAAATAATTAATACATTTAATCTAATTCACAATTATTATAAATAGTCAGAAGTTAGTGGTCAAAATTACCTATAGAGTTACCCACTCACAAAACAATACTCTTTAAAACAATATAGAGCACTTAAGGATATATTATTCTATTATGTGGTCCCTATTTTTCTTAACATTATATTCACCCACCCTTTTATTTACCTAATGACATAACCTACTTTCGGCGCCCCTAATATTAAATATATTGTGTAAGTATTTGAAAATGTCGGTCTGTAAGATATGACTCCATTAGTAAAAATAGTGTAGGAGGAAGAAATTTACGAAGTTTGAACAGAATACCTTCATGTCAGATTTTGTCAAATACCTGGGAGATGTCTAAAAATGCACAAGTACAGTAGCATTTGTTTTCAAGAGAGGTAGATTGCATCAATTACTCTATGGACCTGGTGTACGGTGCTATGTACTTACGAGTGTAAAGAGATGCCTGGATACTTGGCGGGAGTTTTAAGGCAAAACCTACAAGCGTTATTGTTACTCATTTTTAACCAGCTTAAACTTAAAGTTTTAATTTCAAAAAAATAACTGGAATTTTCAATTTTGTTTTTCGTTATCAGTTTATCACTGTCAAAAACGGTGCCGCAGTGATGTTGCGGTTCAAGTGGTTCAACCGTGCGACTGCGCGGGTTATAAATTGCGCGTATGCGCATTTGCGAGTTTGCGACGATTCACCTTGGTTATGTTGGCTTTATATTATATTTAGCCGCAGTAGCTCTATCCATTATATATGATCATTGTGCGGGATAACATATATAACGGGATACTCCCTTGAGCGGGATAACATATACAACGGGATACTCCAATGTATGTGATCACATATAAAAATAACAGTATAGCTTTGCATTAATTATACATATTTAACCTTTGTATTCTTTATTATTATTGAAAATAATAATTTTGGGTGGCATATTTTATTCAACTGGCAGTTATACATTTAAAATTCTCCATTTGCATATATATAAATGCTCAAGTTAACAAAAAACAAAAATTAAATTGCTGTTTCTTACCAGCTTATATTTGTGTTAATTTTTTCAAGAAAAAAACAATTTTTTTTTCAAATTAATTATCAATACAAATTATTTATACAATGTTTATGAGTATAAAAGCTCTTTTAAGCAAATTTGTGATAGAGATAGAGAGTAAAACAATATTGATTATTCTAAAATAAACGAATAAGAAAAACTATAGATAGGTACATTCTAATAAAATACAAGGACAGATATTATTGATTAAAAATTGAAAACAATATATTTTTGCTAAGGTGAATTGTTGGATCCCTGCCTCAGTACCTACCTACATATTATTGACAGAGATTGATATAGCATATTACTATACTTATATAAGTTATAGTTTATAAATAAATGCAAGCGTAGAGGACCATGCACGCTCTGGAGCATTGTTAGTCTTAACTCTTAAGCTTTTAGAGTTGTCTAGTTTTAGCAACAATTATATAGCTACAAAATAAACCTTATTTTGCTTTGTAATTTGTATTATAACTTATAAGTATTCCTTAATTTGTTCTTGATAGTTGATAAAACATGTCAGTTTTCTGTGTGGTCATTATAATTGTTAGTACTTCCATCAAGTATTATTAATAACGCCTGTGCAGCGTTTTTATTTTCAAAAAGGTTGTTGAAGTGTTGAACATAATATAATTATATCTAATTATATTATACCTACAATAAAATATTATTATATACCTACTAATTAATATATTAATATATTATGTATAATTTGTTCTAGGGTGTAAAGTATGTAAAATAATATATAATATTGTCTATCGTAGTATCACTATGTAATGAATTAAAAAAAATTGATTATTATAATAACGCTCATCGGTATAAATTCGGCTTTAAAAGGTTTCGGCTGTAATATTTGTCGGCTAAAATACGGTTCTGATAATTTACTTGTAATATTTTCGGCTACTATTATACGCGCTCCCCGTTTTTCTGTCACTTTTTTAATTTTTTTTGTTTTTCTCGATATTTTTGAAAACTGTTGGAAAATGTTTACTTTTGACCTCTATAATGCACCAAGGATATTCACTTTTACATCGGAAACCACCACGAAAGTTTGAAATTGAAGCATTAGTTCGACTAGTTATGCTGTACACAGACACAAAAAAAAAAAACAAAAAAAAATAAAAACACACATCATTGTAAAATCAGTACATTCATCATTCCGTTCAGAATCTAAAATAATTCACTACCATATTATATTTGGCAAGATTTCAGTAGTGAAACTGACTATTGCAACAGACATGTCTGACATGAAATTTTTATACATATACAAAACCATGCAATAACTCATTTAAGCTGCAATGCGTATTCCGGATTTTCTTATCACTTAAATTAATTTTTTTTTATTACTATAATAAACATAATATAAAAATTCGACATCTAAAATAACTGAAAGAAACAAAAAAAAAGCCAAAATAAATTGGTTTATTTGGAATAAGAATGGCGTGAATCTAATTTATATATAATATAAAAATTAAATTTCTATCTCGTACCTACCTATATTAAAAATGAAGTATTTGCTTTAAAACCCTAGCCATACTCATTATAATATTGTTATGACCTTATGATTAACAATATTATTATGCAACGAAGATGTGTTTAATGAGATTGTGGTGGCACATAATTGGCATATTGGTGGCTTTTGCCGTAGATAATTAATTTATTATAATAAATAACAAATTTGTAATTAATTAGGTATTAGTTTCGTATTCGGAGAAAACTTTTGACTTGGAATTTTACAAACTAGCTGTCGCCCGATATGGTCGGTACGAAAAATTAATGTGTACACTGTATAACTTAATTTTAACTTTAAAAATCAGTAATCACATTTATTTAAATCAACATTTTTATTTAATAGTTCATAAAGAAATATATTTTAGTAAAAATATGCATGTGCTTCTAACATTTAAACACCATCTTAAATATTCTTAATCGATAATCAAATAAATAAATTTAAAAAAAAATAATTAAAATAATACCAAGGTACTTTATTTTGTTATACATAATTTTAATTTAAAGTTATGCATTATTTCGGTATAGTTATCTCATTTCATTATTGCCCGATGCCCTGCAATGAACAGATTGTATACAAGGGCATCGTTGATTTAAAAGTAGTATTATAATATATACCTAGGTATCTATGGATTTCTCTTATTGATTTAGTACAATATAATCCATGGTGATTGTCAAAGTCGTTGCGGAGGACGCAGTCTATTAAAGATTCTAACATTTCAATTAGATAGCAAAGTAGACATAAACGAAAAACATCCTGCTTTCCGTTTAATCTTTTTTTTTCATAAATCACATTATTTTTAGACTTCAATTCAGCGTTATCTGATGCGTTTCCATTTCAGCGTCGGATTGCATACACGTCGCGGACTCTAACAAAGCCCAAAATAATCGATGTTTAAGGTAAGTTTGTTTTAATACCAATTATTTTGCGGCTTAATGTTATAAAAGAATTGAGGTACACGTTCGTACACTTTTCCAATAGTGATTGTTTGCAAAGAGTTCTTCACCTATGAATTTGAAACTAAAAACTACAATAGGTACTTTAAACATGCCTACTTTATATTGTGACTTTCTCAAATATAATAAAATATTCCCTTGAACCCAAAAAGTCAGACGTATTATGGTCTTTTACAATTTTTTAAGTAAATGCAAGACTGTCATATTTTGATATGTGGCTGTATTGCATACAGAAATTGATTTTCAGACATACCAAAATATGGCAGTATTGAACTTTAAATTATTAATGAATAATAAAATATTATTAACTGTTAGTTTTTTTGAAATTTGATTAAAATTGTTGTGTTATAATTTATAATTGTACAGGTAATATGTATATAAGGATAAAAATTAATCATTTAATAGTTGTAGGTATGTAATCAATATCTTTAAAAATAATTTACCATAAAACACAAAATAAAAAACTACTTATCTTTAAGTCAATAAGTTTATTTTTATGTATCAAAGTAACAAATAATATGACAAATTAAAAAATAAATATATTCTAAATTGATAATGACTATAAAATTATCAAATGCTTTTGAACAACAAGAGTACAAGACTATAAAATTATGTACGAATTTGAATAATTTATTATTATTTTAATAATATAGTTACCTATATGGTTACGATTTATTATATAAATTAATCACCATCTTCATAGTTTTTTATTATTATTATTATTTTATTAGTACCTATTTGTTATAAGTATTATCAATTTTCAGATATTTTTAAGTTTTTATAAAAATGACAATAAGTATCTGGAATAAGTTTTGCTTTGCGCGATAAAATTAAATCTTTTTTATTTGTAAGATTCCAGGCTTTTCAATAAATGCAAATTTCATATGTAATGTATGTTTGGTAATTTTATTTTTATTTAAAACTATAATTTCTTGATAATTTGCTTGCCCATAAGTTGTTTAAATTGATGTAAAAACAATTTATCAGGGAATTATTTTTTAACTTTAATTAACTTAATATCTCTCTATAAAACCATTTGACCGATAATATTTTTATTAATGTTGTTACAAAAATCTTTACTATGACACCTTGTTCTAGTTAAAATGTCATAAAATTCTGATTTTAGACCTTTCTTATGATGTTTCTGAGCTTTTATTTTCCTTCCAGTCCTTGTCTTTAATACTATCATCAAAATCTTCATTAGGTATCTAAATCTGTAAACAGAATACAAACTGTGTTATAACATAGAGTTCATATAAACACGAGATCAAGATAACATTATTATTTACTATTAGAGTCAGTCATTTTATCACACTAAGTTTCCATTGGCACCTATAGTTAGCTCAATGCAATTTTGTGAACTTTCATTTGATTTGTTTGAATTTGTTATGTGTGGTTTTCAATGGTAAATCGTCTGAAAAAATATTTTAATAATATAGCTTGTAAAAAATTGCAACTGTGTAGCTGCTAAGTACCTACTTACTGTTCTCATATTCATGTACTTATCACTGAAGGTGTTGTATTTAACTATTCAATATTACTTTATTTGTAATATTAAATTCTGCATTTTTAATAGCTGTTAATATTTTCATAGAACAATAACATAATTAAATTAAAATTTATGGTTGATAAGGTTTTGTACATTAGAAATTATTAGAAAATGATTAATAGAATGAATTACATTCGGTATTTATTAGGGTATATAATATTATAAAAAATATATACAATAAGCCAACAACTGACATAGATTAATATATTATTACCTATTTATACATTATATTTATAATTCATTTTGCTTAAATGTTAAACCATTTAAAATTAAATTAAATTTTTACAAATTTATAGGTAAACGATTTTATAATTATTTTATATATATATTTTTTTTTATTGAGCATATTTACATCGACAACAGAGGTCATTAGTTACACTTATTTACAATGATGATATAATATAATGTATTAATATGTATAGGTACTGATACAATGGTAAGTTATTTAATTAGGATAACACATTTTTTTTTTTTATATATATAAGATTGAACAATTTTGTTTTTCTTAAAAAATTAATTATGCCCTGGTTTTTTTCATGAATAGGTTATTTTATATTTTACGTAGGTACCTAAATCAATAATTTATTAAAATTTCATTTATTATTTATTTTCTAAAAAAAACACAATATATCAAAAATTCATAAATAATACCTAAATCGGAATAATATTTTTAAATTATCGAAGTAAATAAATAAACATTAATACAAGTAATTGTAATTAATCTTTACGTTATTAAAATAAAAACGAACCGGTTAGGTACCTATCCGAATTCTAGTAGTTAACTTGTTGTGGTTAGTGAACTAGTGAAGAAATAATAAGATCTTGAATAAAATATTTAAAATATAAATTAACACATTATAACTAGGAAAGGAATATAAAAATTAAACATTAATCGGATTATTTTAGATATATAATACCTGTAATGCATAAAAGGAGCATGATCGTAATCAATAATCAAACAAAAATAGGCTAAGAAAAACAATATATTATATTATAATTTAAATTTAAAATTACAAATATTTTTTGGTTATTGTTATATCACATTTAATTATTTAAATGAACATTATTCACAAACGTGAACCTCCTTGGTAATAGAAGTTTTATTGAAATATTACATATCTTTGGATTTATCCTATTAGCCTAACACAATATAATCTGTGGCAATTGTCTTTTCAGAATTAGAAGTGGCAGTCGGTTAAAGATTCTAAAATTATAATTTCAATGAGCACTAGATCAAACATGAACTAAAAATATTCTGTATTCCGTATAATTTTAATTTCATAATTAATAATATTTTCAGACTTCAATTAAGTATCTGATGCGTTCTTACGTCGGTATCGGAGTGTACCCATACACGTCTCGGATTTCACCAAAACCCCGAAAAAGAGTCGATGTTTGAGGTAAGTTTATTTTCATATTCTTTTGAGGCTTGAATCTTATGTTAGGCTTTAAATAAATATCTAACGTCACGAAAAATATATTCCCAAGTTCCAAGTATCGTTGACGCATATTTTATTTCTAAGCGCGAAATTAAGAAATACACGAGATCGATTAATATAAACGCGCTGCGTCGTTTTTCAGGTTGCCAGACGTATAATAATTATAATTTTATAATTATAACCTAGGTATGTGTTTGTAATCAACATTTTTCAATTTTTGTTTAGTTAGTTAATTGTAATATCCGTTTTAACTGATAACTCCAGTCTCCAAAACTCATAGGGAGCAATTTTAATTCGTACCTAAATGGTAATTTGTTCCAAATCCAACGTTAGAAGTCAGGAATTTAGAATAAAATATATTTTATTTTGATAAATTATGTATATTATAGATATTTATAGTTATTTATAACCTTTATTCTTTATCTCATATCTAATATTATAGGTACTTTTAAATAATTACATTGTAGGTACACCTATAAAGCCCTATGACCTAAAGGCTAAAAGAATTGATCACTGAGTGGTGAACTAAACGGTTATGAATAATATATTATAACTTAGTTATCATACATATAATAAATATCTGTTAAAATAGTGTATCTACCTAATACATACACACAGGAGTTATTATTTTCTTCAAAATTGTACAGTTATTATTTATTATAAAGTTGCGTAAGGTTAGGTAGGTAAATAACCAAACTCTAATTTATTGCAATAGAATTTTTAATAATTTTATAAAACTCAATCTTTCAAAAATTAATATAGAATAATAATTATAATATTCATGAATTCTTGAAATAAAATAAATAAACAAAAAAGCGGGTAAGTGGATGTCGCTCTGCTGTACATTAGGTGGTGGGGTGGACCTCTGACTAGGGTAGGTTAGATTTGAATGCAATGATACCTATCATTGTATACGAAAAACGATTCTGAACGGAGATGATTTGTCAGTCTAGGATATATTATAGATAATTAAAAATTATCAAATCTTTGATTTAAAAAGAAAATTTTGTATAAATTTCTAGCTTAAAATAATTTGCGAATTTTCGTAATTTTTACGTATTTAGTCAATATTTGAACTTCAAATGCTAATAAAAAAAAATTGTACCTACGTATTTTTATGATTTTTTAATTACTATAAGAATAACTTATGAGGGACTTTGTATTCAATTTTCAAGTATTATGATAGAGCCGAAAAAATTTTATCAACCCTTCAAAAAAATTTTTCAGAAAAATTGAAAATTTCAGTTGTCTATTAATATCTCAAAAAAAGTCAAAATATTTTTAAAATTAAATCATGTAAATAAAATGCCAATCTAAATAACTGATAAAATTTTCACGTATCTACGACTTATACTTTTTGAATAATAACAAATATTTAAAATCGTTTCAGGATAAATCGTTATCGTAACGCTATTTCGTAAAAATTTAAAATTCAAACGCACGTCAAATTTTTCCTATAATGACGCTTCGATATTTCTCTATAGCTACTTGAAGGAAAACTTAGTGTTGTATTTTTAATCCTTAGTTATAAACAAAAACATTATTATGATTTTTCAGCTTTAAAATTACTTGCAAATTTTCGCATTTTCGACAGATTTCGTAAAAATTTGAACTATAAACGCTTATAAAAAAAATTGTGCCTATGCATTCTTATAATTTTTTAATCACTATAAGAATAACTTATGAGGAACTTTGTATTAAATTTTCAAACAAATTCTTCTCTAATATCCATGAAAACATTTCGTAATCACAATATAATCATCTCATCTAATATATGTGTAATATATAATATATTATATAATATATCTGTGGTACAATTATTGAACAAATTTTCAAATTTTCAATTTCGAATCTAAATATCTGGTGAAATTTTCAAGTATCTACGACTTATAATTTTTGAAGTATAACAAATAATATTTAAATTCGTTTGACTCGTTTGAGGATAAATCGTTATCATTACGCGATTTCATAAAAATTTAAAACTCAAACGCTCAAAACATTTTTCCTATAATGACGCTTCAAATTTTCTCTATAGCTATTTGAAGCAAAACTTATGGAAAACTTGGTGTTAAATTTTATAACCTTAGATATAAATACAAACGATATTATGAATTTTGAACTACAAAATAATTTGCAAATATTCATGGTTTTCACGAATTTCTGTCAATATTTGAAATTCAAATGCTAATAAAAATTTAATTTGAATTTCCGGTTGACATTTTTTTTGTGATAAATATTGACAAATTTGTAAGGAATCTTCTAATAAATTTTCAAATCTAAGATTTAAAAGGAAAATTTTTTATGAATTTCTAGCTTAATATAATTTGCGAATTTTCGTGATTTTTACGTATGTTGTCAAAATTTAAATTTAAATGCTTGTAAAAAAAAAATGTGACTAGTTATGCTGTACACAGACTCAAAAACAAAAAAAAACACACACACACATCATTGTAAAATCAATACATTCATCACTTCGTTCAGAATCTAAAAACTATAATACGCAATAATCGCAGTAATAATTAAAGTTTGTATAAAAAATTATTAAAATAAAAATGAATCGGTACTAGAGTTTTAGTAGCCATACAGTAGGTATAATGTTTTTATAGCCATATAAAATTAATAAGTTCTTGAATAAAATAATCAAAACACATAATGACATTAAACGGATTGTTTAGCTATATATTATCTGTAATGATAAAAAAAAGCGGGTAAGTGGATGTCGCTCTGCTGTACATTAGAGGGTGGGGTGGACCTCTGGTAAGGGTAGGTTAAATTTGAATGCAATGATAGGTATCATTGTATATGAAAAACGATTCTGAACGGAGATGATTTGTCAGTCTAGGATGTAATTATTATTATATTAAAATTCTATTTTGAAACAAATATTTTATTTTTCAAATAAGACGCATTTTGTATAAGGCATGGTTAATCAATTTTTCCAAAAACATTGCATGTAGTTATCATAATTCATAATACCTTATATTATTATAGGTATACATATACCTGGTTTGAGGATAAATCGTTATCATTACGCGATTTCATAAAAATTTAAAACTCAAACGCTCAAAACATTTTGCCTATAATGTCGCATCGAATTTTCTCTATAGCTATTTGAAACAAAACTTATGAAAAACTAAGTGTTAAATTTTATAACTTTAGATATAAATACAAACGATATTATGAATTTTGAACTACAAAATAATTTGCAAATATTCATGGTTTTCACGAATTTCTGTCAATATTTGAAATTCAAATGCTAATAAAAATTTAATTTGAATTTCCGGTTGACATTTTTTTTGTGATAAAGATTGACAAATTTGTAAGGAATCTTCTAATAAATTTTCAAATCATGGATTTAAAAAACTTTTTTTATGAATTTCTAGCTTAAAACAATTTTCGAATTCTTGTGATTTTTACGTATTTTGTCAAAATTCAAAATTTGAATGCTTAAAAAAAAAATTGTGACTATGAATTTATTTTATTTTTTTACTGCTATTGTAACAATATGTTAAGAGCCTTGTATTAAATTTTCAAGATTTTTTACCCAAAAAAACAATTTTTATCGATATTAATTAAAAAAAACTAATAATGATCGAAAATTGCATATACCTATGAATAGTTCAACTTAAGTCAAAATTTCATGGTGGATAGAATATACTTATATAAACATTTGGTGAATATGTCATGTATCAATGGTAATTTGTAATTTGTTTTAAAGTTACATCAAAAATCAAAATCGATTTTGTCGAAAACTGATTGTGCGTAAAATTTCCCGTTTTTCCTTTAATTATTAGTTTGTTTATACCAATTATTTATAAAAATATTAAGAATACTTTTGACCACCAAAGTACCAACTAGATTCACTTTCTGATCGAATAAGGTACTTAAGTCAAAAATCGAAGCACTTTTACTGCCCCAAAACGTGATGACAGACACAAAAAAACAATATATTCATGGTTTTGACGAATTTTTGTCAATATTTGAACTTCAAATGCTAATTAAAAAAAATTGTGCCTAGGTATTCTTATAATTCTTTAATCACTATAAGAATAACCTATGAGAAAATTTTTATTAAAATTTCAAGTATTTTGATAAGGCCAAAAAACTTTTACCGACACTTCAAAAAAAAATTTTCAGTAAAATTGAAAATTTCAGTTGTCTATAAATAACTCAATTGAAAATTAAACTGTATATATAACATAAACATTTAGTGAAAATTCCAAGTATTTACAGTGATTAGTTTTTGAATTACAACCATATAAAAAAATCGATTTGGTCGAAAACTGGTTTTGCGTAGAAATTCCCGTTTTTCCGTTACTTTTTTTTGTTTTTCTCGATTTTTTTGAAAACCGTTGGAAAATGTTTACTTTTGACCTCTATAATGCACCAAGAATATTCACTTTTACATCAGAAAACACCTCGAAAGTTTGAAATTGAAGCATTATTTCGACTAGTTATGCTGTACGAACAAAAAAAAAAAAACACACATCATTGTAAAATCAATACACTCATCACTTCGTTCACAATCTAAAATGAATAGGTCAGAAAATATTGTTGAATATTTTATTGAAATTTCAGAGATGGTATTCGTCAGTGAAGATTTGCCAACTAAATATCATATTCGTTGTGAAGCCTGTGTGAAATGTATTAACAATGTTTCGAAGATGAAGTTTTATAGTAGATTCGGTAAGTAATTTTCTATTTTTCAGTAGGTTTATTTTAATTTTATTAATTTATTAATTGATCAGGAGATAGATTACTTGCAATTTTTAAATTATTCGTTTTGTAACCACTGGTATACACTATTTAAGTTATCAATAAAATCGTGATAAAAATTAGAAAATTGGTAGGTATAATATTAAAAAATTTTTTTTTTAATAATTTCCTCAATGATATTTAAATATTTTCACCAATTATCAGGTACGATGACCTGTAGGTACTATAGGGACTGGGAGTGTGAGAGTGGGGGCAGGGAAGGATTAAGAGATGGTAAGAGAGAGAGTGTGAGAAGTAGCGTAGAGAGATGGTAGAGAAGCAGAAGAAAAATCGAGAGAAAAAGGGTGAGAAAGAAATGGAGGGATAGTAAGAGAGATAGATAGTGTGAGGTAAGGTTAGATTAGGTTAGGTTAGGTAAGGTAGGTACTATAGTGACTTGTAAAGAAAGGGCGAGAGAAGGATAGTGTGAGAGGGAGTGAGAGAGGTAGATAGGATGAAGGATAAGGAGATATAGTGAATGAGATGGTGCAAGTGTGAGAAAAACGGGTAGAGGGGAATGTAAGACGAGTGATTGTGAGAGAGATAGGTGAGGGGGATGGTGTGAAAGTGATAGGATGAGAGAGAGGTAGTGTCAAAGGGAGATGATAATGTTAGGTGGGGGAACAGAACAAAAAGTGAGAGGGAATTGTGAGAGGTTGTGAGAGACAGTGAGATAGGTGAAGGGGAGGGTTAGGTTAGGTTAGGCTAGGTTGAGGGGTAGTGGCAGATATAGAGGATTAGGTTAGGTGGGGGGAAGGGGAATAGTTAGGTAGAATAGTTATGTTAACAATTCTGAATATGTAGGAAAGGATCTTAAATTGCAAAGGTCACTCGACCCCTTGAGTGATACTACCAGGTTAGGTAAGGTTTACGACCTTCGACTTATGGGATAGAATAAAAAGAGAAGGTTGGTTAGGCCGATTAAGAGGATGTCAGTGGAATTTTTTTTCTCCGACTCATGCGCAATATATCAAATTTTTTGTTCACAATAATCTTAATAATTTCTAAAATTAGAGAAAAATTAATGGTTAGATTTTTATTTAGGGCATATCATAGGCTTATTATACTTAAATTATTAAGTGAGTTATGAGTATTTTAAAGTATTCATAACTCGCTTCAAATGTAGCTTATAAGATGCTCTAGGTATTAATAATATAAGTATCTTAAAATTTTAAAAATGGCCATTTCACTCTAATTTTAGAAATTATTATGATCATAGTGAACGTAATATTTGCTATGTTGTGCGTGGGTCAAAGAGAAAAAAAGAAATGCACTGACATCCTCTTAAGTGTTATCAAGTCAAAAAAGCTCTTGATTGTTGATTGTTTACATTATTATAAGTCTTGTAAAAAGTATGACTTTGTCATTACATATTTTGTTAAAATATCACATCAATTAAATGAATATTATCTTTAAAATAACAAATTTTATTTTTATATACAAATTTACAATTTCATTAAACATATTATTATAGTTAATAGTCTTATTATGAAAAGTATTGTAATGCTCAATAAAAAAAAATATTAGAGTTGTGTCTTGATAAGTAAAAAATTTAAATATTATAAATTCTCATTCTCAAAATATTCATCTTAGGACTTCAATTTCAAAATAAAATATTTGCATACTTTTGTTTAATATTACTTTACAAGATTGTACTATGATAGTGATTAAAATAATAAACTTAAAAGTTGGCGCTTGATTGGAAGTAAAAGTTATAATTAATAACTGTAGAGCTAGGACTTTTATGTACTTACTAAAAATTCGTTGAATATACGCAGTTAAATATGCCTTAAAAAAAATTACATTCTTTATTACACTATAAAAATTACTTAATTAAATATTTTATGCATTTATCATATGTTTATATGTATATATATTTATATATACCGTGTGTCCCACAAAACAGGGTAGGTACACTTTATCACTCATTACCCTTTAATTATACCCTGTAATCAATCATAAATTCCTATATGACTTAAAATTCTTTTAACTCATATGTTTTAGTGGTATCCATACAACTTGGTTTTGTTATTTTTGTGATTGGCGTAGACTTCTACTTTTTGTTTCCCATGAGTATTTTTTTTTTTTAAATATATTGTTGTGTTGTTTATTCATGTTTATATTCATATTTATTTGATCTTTATTTATTATTAGTCATCATTTGGACTATAATATAGTTATAATATATTTTTATTTTATTTGAATCTAAACATCTTTGTGTTTAATTCATTTATAAAAAAAGTTTTAATTTTCTTTGGATTATATTTTATTTATTATTAGTCATAATTTGGACTATAATATAGTTATATTATTTTTTTATATTATTTGAATCTAAACATCTCTGTGTGATTATTTATATTTTATTTATACTTCTTAGTTTTTTGGTTTGGTCTCCAGTAAATTTGGTTTTTTTTTATGGTGTACAATGGCATTATTTATTTTGTAAATTATTGAAAATTAAATTTTTTTTTTGTAGTCCGACATACTAGGTTGGTATGATCAGATGAGCCCTTCCTTGTATGAGAATTTCATGATATCCAAAAATGATATTTAAAATAGGGATTTACATTTAAAAAGAATGAAGAAATACATGACAAAAGAATTTTAAGTGATATAGGAATTTATGATTGATTTGTCTAGTTTGATGTCCAACAAACAGAATTGAAAGATATTTACAGGTTAATGAGCAATAAGGTGTACCCTGTTATTTGAGACACATGATATATTGTATATATTAAAAAAAAAAAAAAATTTAAAAGCTAGTAAAAATTTCATTTTTCTTTCATATTTAATATAATTATATTTTGATCCATAAAAATATTTACCTAATTGCTTGATTTTCGATAAAATATCAAAAGATGCACTAAAAACATTTAGAATTTGATCACTTAAGTTTTTAAATATGCTGTGTACTACTACTAACATAGAAATAAGCATACAATAAAGCTTAGCAAAAAAGAAAAAATATATACAATGCATAAAAAGTCTTTGCTCTAGAAAACATAAAATGTTTTAAAATAAAAATTTGTCATAGTAATTTGTCCACATAAAAGAAAAACAACTTTTGAAGGTGATTAAGAGTTAAAAGAATTTCATTATGAAATTGAAAGCCACTTATATTACTAGTTTTTTAAAATTAATCAAAATCTCTAATACTGGAAAGAAGAAATAAGATCTGGTGATGGTTAATTTTCTGAGACATACAATCATTTTTAAAGTACCTATTATTTTAGTTGAGTGTTGGAATCTATACTAGTGTTAATTGTACCTATACTTTTTCGACTAGTCTAGGTTCAATATTTTAAGTGACATACGTGTTGTTGTTATTATTAGCTATAAAAATAAAAAAACATTCTTGAACTTGATGAAAAATAGACGTACAAGTACTAATTATCTCTTATAATAGATGTGGTTTCTATATTATGTTAAAAAAATAAATTTTGGACCTAGAGGTCAACACATCGACTGTCGTTGCTAGCTCTCGGATGGGCAACTACCTGGGTTCTTAGTGACGAATCCTTGTTTTATTTACATGTGTTTAAAACCAAACAGTAAAATCAGGTTATGCAGTTGATATCTGGATGGCCTGGTATATGCACTGCACACTAGTCGTATACTGTATTTTGGGGTATGGTGTGGTGTGGTGGTTTGCCGTGGTCAAACATCGCATGGCGTCTCTAGCTTCTGGATGGGTGACCATCTGGGTTCTTAGTGACGAATCCTTACCCCACATACTCACGTGTTTCTAAACAAACACATGCAATATGGATATATAATTGCCGAAGGATTTGTTTAAAAAAAAAACGTATATTATGTAATAATAAAAATAATAAGAAACCAATTGTACATTGTTTAAGTCTATATGAGATATTATACTTCATACTATAACTTTTTAATAATAATAATTAACAATAAGTATGTAATTTGAGATATTTTAGATGATTAAATTTTCTTCTGGACAATTGATCTTTGTCACAAAAAATGTACAGACACAGTGATGTAAAGATTACCAATCACACAGCAAAATGTTATGTTAAAATAATAAATAATAATGTTTTATTGAATAAAAGATTGAGTAAACATTTTTTTAGATCGTTTCATTTAAAAAATATTCAAAATCGTAATAATTCAATTTCTGGTGTCTAGGGTTGATTTTATTAGGTACCATATAAAAATAAAAATAAAATTACCATTATGGTACCACCCGACGTTTTTGGGCCCAGAAAAGCATGATAACTATAATTTTAGTGTGTTGGAAGGGGAAATAATTTAGATATTACACCATTATTGTAATAATATTACAAAAGTTGTTTTGCATTAATGAGGATGTCGCACTCTCATTCTCTTCAACAGGGCTTTCGCAAGCCCTGCAAGTCGGAGACAATACAAACCATAAATCTTTAATAATTATTAGTTATTCCTTGTACAATTTACATCCAATCATACTTGCGAGTTTAGATTAAAATTTTTGATTAGGATTTGATAGAATGTACTATGGATGTGTTAACAACAGTTCCCCTCACGTATACTCATTTATGCACTCATCGCGGCCAGACACTCGTCGTCATATAAGTATGTGCTTAAAGTTATGTACACCAAAAAAATGGGTATGGCTCTATCCATAATATATTATCTAAGAAGCAGTTGCACCGAAGTCCTAAAAATCTAGCAGGGAGAAAAATATTTCAAGAGGCTCAACATTTTAATAATAAGATAAATTTCTAAGACGTTAACAATCAATTGAACAACTTGAAAAGTAAACACTTATATCGGAAATCAACTAAGGATCTATTTATTCAAAGTGTCCTAGTTGACCATCCGTTTGTCACGCGTTACCCAAACAGCATTTATTTTTCTACGATCATTTAGATTGATACTTATTAAACCCAGTGTCGTAGTCAGCCTTCCCGAGGGGTGTTGTGTGTATAGTACTGTATACACTTTTTCCCTCCCAAATCCTAACCCTGGCTACGGCACTGCCTTCCCCGCGGACATCCAGATGGTTAATTAAGTCATTAGGAGGTTTGTTTAGGTTAGGTACCTATAGACAATGGTAAGTTGAGCTCAAGTGATGATAGATGACTATCATCACTGGTCGTGACCTTTGCATAGATCTTTTCCTACTAACTAAAAAGGTATTCGAAATTGTCAACATAAAAATGAAAAATATTTAAAAATTAACAAGGAAAATATTAATACTACATTTATACTAAAATAATATATTATACTTATGTATATAATTATACATACTTTTTTTATAGCTTTTATAATGAATACTTAATACTTAAAATATTATATATACCTGCTTAATATTGTCATAATTTGGATCACGGTTTTAAATCCATACAAGTATTAGTGTTATACCAGTATTTCATATGAACTAATGTCAATCACAGTAAAAAATGCGTCCTCTGATCATAATTTGTTCAATAAACTATAAAGAATCTAGTTTATTTTTGTGTTCACAATTTTCAAACTTTTTAACCATGTGAAACTAAAAAACATAATTTTATCATGACTTAATTATCCTTCATTTTTTATTTCATTTATTATTCTTGAAAATACACAGTTCAGTCTTCATTGTGTATTCTAAGACCATAATTTTATCCAAAATTTCTTTTTTGATTCTTAAAAATCATTTGCCTGCGGGCGCCAATACCCCCTTTCCATTTTTATTTTCAAAATATTGCTCTACTTTATTTTTGTGAACACAATTTTCACACATTATAACCACTTGCAACTAAACAATATAATTTTATCATGAGTTAGTTGTCCTTCATTTATCTTTCTTGAGAATACATAGTGCAGTCTTCATTGTGTATTCTAAGACCATATTTTTATCCAAATTTCCTTTTTTGATTCTTAAAAATCATTTGCCTGCGGGCGCCAATACCCCCTTTCCATTTTTATTTTCAAAATATTGCTCTTGTTTATTATTGTGTACACAAATTTTAAACTTTATTAGCCACTTGACTCTAAAAAATATAATTTTATCATGATTTAATTATCCTTCATTTATTATTCTTGAAAATTCATAGTTCAGTCTTCATTGTGAATTCTTAGACCACAATTTTCTCCAAAATTTCTTTTTTGATTCTTAAAAATCATTTGCCTGCGGGCGCCAATACCCCCTTTCCATTTTTATTTTCAAAATATTGCTCTTGTTTATTATTTTGTACACACATTTTAAACTTTATTAGCCACTTGACTCTAAAAAATATAATTTTATCATGATTTAATTATCCTTCATTTATTATTTCATTTATTATTCTTGAAAATACATAGTTCAGTCTTCATTGTGTATTCCAAGACCATAATTTTGTCCAAAATTTCTTTTTTGGTTCTTAAAAATCATTTGCCTGCGGGCGCCAATACCCCCTTACCATTTTTATTTTCAAAATATTTACAAGGAAACGGACAAGGACAAGGACAAGGACAAGGACAAGGACAAGGACAAGGACAAGGACAAGGACAAGGACAAGGACAAGGACAAGGACAAGGACAAGGACAAGGACAAGGACAAGGACAAGGACAAGGACAAGGACAAGGACAAGGACAAGGACAAGGACAAGGACAAGGACAAGGACAAGGACAAGGACAAGGACAAGGGCAAGGGCAAGGGCAAGGGCAAGGGCAAGGGCAAGGGCAAGGGCAAGGGCAAGGGCAAGGGCAAGGGCAAGGGCAAGGGCAAGGGCAAGGGCAAGGGCAAGGGCAAGGGCAAGGGCAAGGGCAAGGGCAAGGGCAAGGGCAAGGGCAAGGGCAAGGGCAAGATATATATGTATTCCCACACAAGGTGGTATCCCCTTATATATTTTATCCCGCACAAGGGAGTAATCCCGTTATATATGTTATCCCGCACAAGGTGATATCCCATTATATATATTATCCCGCACAACGTGGTATCCCGTTATAAATGTTATCCCACACAAGGTGGTATCCCGTTATATATGTTATCCCGCCCAATGGAGTATCCCGTTATAATCTCATTTCAATATGGAAAAAAAAGCGATGTTATATGTTTACGTTCATAGCACGGACGTATATATTATACGTCCGTGGTTCATATTAATGTAAATAAGTGTTTTCGACCAATTGAAATTGATTTGCATCGTTTAAATATACTTCTCATGACTTATTATAATCAAAATCCATTGATTTTAGATTTTTCTTGACAAATGTTTATAAACATGATACAAAATTATTTTAGGTTTACATTTAATGTACATTATCTTATATGTTCTTTTAATTTTAATTTGATGTTTAGGTACCCTTTATAATGACTATTAAATAATATTTATTTTTATTAAATAATTTAAATACAATAATTGGAAATCATTATACCATATAAACAATATAAATTATAATATTGTATACATTTAAACCGAGATAAAATACTAATACTATAACCTAACCTTAAGCTGAAACAATTTTAAGCTTTAAATATTTTATTTACTAGTTGTTGATTAAGATACTAAGAACATTGGATTGGAATGTCCAGTTTTAAATTTTTTTTTGTTTTTTTCTTTTAATTTTCCGAATTTAAGCATGAACAATGTAGATGTCCATTTTAGACTTGCCATAAATACATAATTAAAGTATTTAAAAATTATAGTTCACATGATACTAAAATAGCAGTGTATAGTACAAATGCAACACTAACAATAATGCAAGTTTAATATAAGGTTGATTCATCTGTCTACTACTTAGAAGTAACTTATATAATCGAAATTTACTATACACTAAAGGGAGTTTACGATTTTTTTTACATTTTTTTTCTTTTTCTTTTTATTCCATCGATCAACGTATAATCGTACCACAAAAAAGTATATAAGTTCAAATACACTAATTATGCTTGCGCCAAGAAATAATCCCAAGGATCCACCAATATTACCTAAAAAAAAAAACGTATTATATATATATACATTTTATTGAACCCAAAAAATACATTTCAATAATATTGTGCATAGATTTTTAAAACATATATATATATATATTTAATTGAAAGACTAGCTGAGTGCAAGGTAGGCATATTCTGTAAAAATTTTATTAAGCTAAACGAAGTTAAATTTTAAAATCTGTGGTCACTCATTTGTATTGGATGAAAGATCGTATATCAAAGAAAATAATTATATATTTGATGTTTTTATTTGCGTCCACAGAACTATAAATACATGAGACATTCAGTCATAAAATTTTCCTTTTTGCATCAAACAATTTATATTTTGCTGATTATATTTTATTTAAAATGATTAAAGACATATAATTATTATTTATTTTTTTTTTTTATTGCAAATAACTTTATTCAAAATTTTTGAATAAGAATACAAAATTATAAAAAAAAAAGAAAAAATACAAATTTTATGTTTTATTATGTACTTTTTATTTTAAATTATCTTTATTTTTTTATCTTTGGCAAAAATTAATAAGTTTTCAATACCTACCTAGAAATTTCTGAAACAAAAAAAAGAAGAGAATTTACGCAAAAACAGCATTTCCACGAAAATGTTTTTATTGCACTATACAGCTGCATAATTGATATAGAATGAATAGTGCTTTGCACAAAACCTGCGTTTATAGAATTTGGGTATTAAGTGAAAATTTAAGAGTTTAATTAGAATTGTATATCAAATAACTGAAGTAATTTACTTAAAAAATTAAACAATTGATGTATAAAGGAAAAAAAAGAAGTAGGTGCATAGTGATTAAATGATTCTACTATAAATATCATATTAGTTATAGGAAAAAAAGTTGAAATAATAATAGTTTAGTACCTACATTATTATGCAATAGTGCTGCAGTATATTGTGTCTAAACTTACAACTTACCTAATAATTCATTAACTGGTATCAAGGCAGTTCTTTGTGCATTCCATAAATTTCTCTTGTAGTACATAACTATAATCGATCTGTGTTTATATCTATGTAAATAAATTAATTAATTTTAAAATTTATAAAATATTATTTATGTTTAAAATCTCAAAATTAATTAGGTAAATATTTCAACCTTCTGGGAGGATTTTTAACATCCTTTGTCAAGTTCCTATGCGTATATACAACATTATGACTGAATATGATGTCTGTACAGACATCTAAACAATTACAATCATTTGTAGTATTTAAAGTTGCCAACTCTTTGTCAAAGATCGAATAGACTAGACAAAAATTAAAGTGTTGTATTAATTTTTATGTTTTTATATTATTTGCGTAGTAAAATATTGTATCACCGTCATTTGAATACTGTCGCATACATTTGTAATTTCCAGAACCACATATTGGAGTGTGTATATCCCCTATATATATAACGTTATTTATATTAATTTAGGTTGTAAGAACCAAATAATTTACTTTAATTCTACAAAGGGAGTGATGGTTATATTTTCTGAGATAGTTTTCTATCGATAAAATGAGCGCGGGACCTTATATTGAACCGGCAATTTTGCAATACTCATGGTAAAAATTACCATTTAGTATTCTGATTATCAAAAGTATGAAAATATGAAACTGTTGACAATGTTATATTCTAGTAAATTTAAAACATTAGTTATGACTTATGACTATAGCAGGTCAATACATTTTGTACTATGGAGTTTTAAACTTTTAACAACTATTTTTTCTCGCCACGCTTGTAAATTAGAAACCAACTTTTTATTTTTCATATAATAATCTAATATATCATGAATATCATATACATATCTAATAATACTATTAGTTACAATATTTAAATTTTAATATTTATAGATGACACTATTGACACCATTGTACCTAAAATACAGTTTTTTTTTTCCAAATTACTGGACTCCATTGAGAGACTCATGTAGTCATGTGGGAATCCAGGAGTTCTAAATTACATTGTAAGTAAGTACAAAAATAGTGTTTACTAAACAAATCCCGAAATTCTCACACAATAAAATAATTAATATAAATCAAATTTGTTTGAATTTAATTTAAATAATTTTAACATACACTATTAATAAAATCTACACACATATACGTCATACTCATACATATTCTGCAATAGTTACCTCAAATGAAGTCACTGTAATTGTTTGTAATTTTGAAATAAAATGTTATATTACGACATATTTTGTAATTTATTATTTTAATGTATGAGTTTATAAGTTTACATTTTTTCTGATCCATCCCTCCCCCCTCTCAAATATGCAAAAATTAAGTTTATGCCACTAGTTGTTAGCTTTAGTATAAAAGCAAATTGATCTATATCAAATTTAAAGTTAAGAACATTTTGAGTATTTGTTTTCTTACGATGTCTTTATAACTGATAAAGTGATAACTGATAACTGGTGAGTAGGTATGTACTTAAAATATTATAATTTTCATTTAAAAATCATACAGTTTTTAACATTAAGTTTGATAATAAATAAATATTATTATTATATAGGTAAGTACTATAGTATCACCACAAAAATTTATATTAAATCTAAAAATTTGAGATTGGTTCTGTTTGCTAAATCACATATGCGTGAGAGAGAGAGAGAGAGAGAGAGAGAGGGAAATAAAGAGTACCTAAATTTCTAATCCCCAATTTGAAAAATGTGATTTCTTATGAATAATAAAAATGGTACAATTACTACAATAAATGAATTATAGTTTAATTATTAGGCTAATGAATATTATAATAGAGATAGCACTATATGGTACCTATATACTATTATATTATGGGTAGGTACTGAGGATAATATGCTCACTTGGATGGTAGTAAGCCACACAACCACACATCTTTAACGAATTATTTGCTCTGCACTCAATATCACAATTATTAACTGTATATATCCTGAAAAACTTTAAAGTCCTCTCGTGTTGATAATAACAGTGTCGAATATCCGGCTTCCAACTTGATATACTTTCAGAAGTTGTTAACCAAGTAAATTTAGTTGTAATATAAATTATATTGTTGATAGCAATATATGCTGTAGGTTGAATATTTGCAGGTATATCAATTGGACTATGTAAAAATAACTATAACAAATTTAAAAATCGAATCATTATAAGCATTTGAAATCGTATACAATTTTATATTTTTTGTGTACCAAATTAATTGTAAATAGACACCATTCAAAACAAATTATGTACCTGTTACTTATTATTAGGTACCTACCGTCATTCCTTTATCAGTTTTAGGACAGTGTTTTCTTGTGTTGTCGTTTTGTATATTTAATCTTATTATAACAGAGTCTTCGATAGTATCTCCTGTAACTTTCCATGGTAAATTATATGGCTCAGAATTTTCATTAAATCCAATTTCTGGATTCCATGCCGTTTTGTTTGCATTTGTTATAATATCTGCTTTAGTATGGTTCAAATTCGATAGTCTATAAAGACAATGTATAAGGTAAATAATAAATAATAACAATATATATAAGTATGCAGTGCGCTCGTGCATTTTTTCGCATGGATTGATCAAGATTATTTATTTTGATTTTAATGTAATATGATATAAATACCTACAGTAGCGTATTTTTTTCGAGGGGGGGATCTTTCATGTCTAGACACCACCTGACTTTAAAAAAAGCCTAAATATTAGTATTGACATTTATTTTATAATTTACTTATATTTATTTTAGTATAATATGTATACTCATTAAAATATTAAATGTTGGACTCCCACATGAAATTACCCAAAATATGCCACTGTATATAACACAAGGTATAGCCATATAGACTATTTAGACCAATTCAATAATAACTCACACTTGATTATAGTCATTATTAAGCAGTTGATGAAAAGGAACCATATTCAATGAATAACAAACTCCACGAATTGTAAATACTGGTTGGAAATATTGACAAGGTACATTTATTCTTTCTCTAATCCAAGATATTGATATAACACGTTGTTTACAAAAAATTCTATGAGCCTTCAAAATATAGGTACAAACTTATTAAAATCACATATTTCACAAAAAATTAATTAGCTCAATGTTTCTCGTATATATATACATTTAATTTGTATTAAATGGGCCTAGATATTATAAAACATCGTAAAAAAATTAAAAATGTTTATATTTAGTAATTTCAGATGAATCACATAAGCCATAAGGTATAGGTATAATAATATTATAGCCATATAGAAGTGGTGCAATATAAATCATCAAGTTATATATTATTATTGTTATATTGGTAGTGTATATTAGTATTATTGTTTAAAACAATCCTGAATAGATTAATAGTGGTATCACTGGTATAAATGATTTCGTGTTTGTCAGTATCTAATTGTTTTGTTTATGTTTGTTGATAATCTCCAAAGCCACAAAGCCTTTCGAAGCCATTTACATATACGTTCAATCAATATATCTATTCACCATTAGTTTTTGTTTTGGTTAGATACATTGAAAAAAAATTCTTTATGGACAATATTGTATAATAATGTTTTCCAGTAGGTAATAGGTATAACTATTATAATATAATAGTACTATATTAGGTATAGTGAATTAATATTTTTTTTTCGTAAATTGATCAAATTTTTCACTTTCTAAATAATAAATCTTGATTCATTTTTATGAAAGGATTTTTTCAACAGACACAATTATATACAGATTATAAAGTATATAGTTTTCACTATTCACCAACCAACCGGTTATTGGTGTTTAAAATTAAGAGTATAAGACACACGGAAAAAAATGTCGTTGATGTTACTAGTTTTATAATAATGTTAACTATATTTTGTGCACAAATATCCTAAAATCTTACGTTTAGTAATAAATCCCACGTTTTTGATTTTATAGAATGTTGACCAATATTTAAATTAGGTTCATAGACATGACACAATAAATTTATGCTATCTTCATATTCTCTGAAATAAATAAAGAAAAAAATAGTTTATATAGACCTATAGTATATTATTATATAATTTACACATTGGCGAAGACATATTATTCCTATATAGGTAGGTACGTAATACGTACCTATCAAACGTTTGATTTAAATTTGATGTATTATTGTCAAGGTTCTGTAATTGCAAATCACTACATAATGTAATTCCGGGGAATGGTACATCATTCAAGATTGAAAAATTTCTATTACTTTCATTTAGAATTGTTAAAATTTTGCCTTCCATCCAATTGTTATACAACTGTTGTATTTGATATCCACACATAAGGAATACCAATGATATGACACAAATCCAGAATATCCTGATTATAAACAAAAATTTATGTAGATCAAAGAAAAGTTATTTCGACAATGAAAAGATATTTGAAAATTTCATTTTCAGGTTACAACACATTTGTTAATAATACAATCATAAATGAAACTAGGGGGAAGGCTTAATCCCCCAACAAAATATATTATTCTTTTTGTTTCTATAAAATATTAATAAACCTTTTAAAATTCAACTGTAATTCTTATTTTTTAATTTTTAAAGCGTCTTAAAAAAAAAAAAAAAAAAAAAAAAAATTAATGGAAATAGAAATTTTTATGGAAAACAAATTTTTGAAAAAGATCGATTTAAATTTTTTGTTGTAACTTAAAAACTAATAACCGCAGACACCTGAACTTTATACAAAAATATTTATATTAGCATTTTTTAATTATTATAAAAAAAATTATGAGAGTTTCAATTTAAAATGATCACGATATTTGATATTAAATGGTTTTTAAATATTGTCGCAGGTAATGAATTCTACGAATTCATTCCAACGATCGTAAAAAAATAATAGACCATAATATTACTATTTACTATATAGTAATTCTACGAATTAGTACAATTGATCATAACGAATAATAGAATACATCACATAGGAATAACAGCTTTAACCTCACACAACTCATAAATTGTAGTCGTATATATTTGTATACAAGGAATCGTTGACTAGATCACGAATTAGCTTAATAAAAATTATATATTAGTATTCATAAAGAAATCCGCAGCATATGCGACCCGTCCAAATCAAAGGAATTGACATGATTTAAAAGGAATCTTAGAGGGCAGTAGAGACAGGGTGTACCATACCCATTCACACCTGAGCAGCTCAAAATAAGCACCTTCATGCCTCTCATATCAAAACTTACTGTACATTTTATAAATTTTGCTTAATTTACTAGAAAAAACTATCATTGTTCATTTTTGAAAATTGTCTATCAAACATTTAAAAAAAAACCACTAACATCTGGATCACTGACCGCTTGTGATCAAAAATATTAAATTTGATTATTTATTCATATTGTATGCTAGAATGATATATGGTATCCGCTCAAATTTAAGGTATTTATTATGGAATGACCCCCAAAATTGTGTACACCACTATGTAAAATACTACAATTAATAATAATAGCATTTTTTCTGGTACCAACCTTTCTAGATACGGTCGTTTGGGTTCCCCTAAATAAATTACACCATGTAAACTTGTGGCAATGGAAAATTTCCGCAAGTAATTTCCTTCACCAAATTCTATTGGCTTTATATTCAGCTGTTTACCATTTAAAACACCCATCCGTCTTCGAATAATTATGCCATTAAAATTTGAATCAATCATTTCGAAATAAATTGAAAAACAAAATAATTTTGAGTTGAAATAATACCTACTATAATTAGAAAAATGTGTAATAAATAGAATTAAGTAATAAATCTTAATTTATATGGTGGTTGAAATATGAATTACAATAAAGTAGGTATTACTAGGTATGAAAAACGTTTATGCTTCTATAGTATAGTAGATATACTAACTATACTAGGTAATATAATATAGATATTGAGTTCTGACAAGGTATTTCATTAAATGTCATACACATTTAAAATTATATTTTCCAAAACAAATACATATTCGTTAGTGTATATTTATAATACTTTGACATATTTATTCTAAGAGGTCCTTATTATACATTAATATTATATGAACACCATATACTGCAGTACCTACCTATATAAGCAGTTATAATTTATTTACCCATTTACTATGTAAAATTATAAAATGTACTTAACAATTCGTTGAATATAATATTTACTTTTCTCATATGAACAAAAATTATTCAAACAATCATTATCGTTCAAAAAGAAAAATGTTGACCATTATAATGTAAGTACTTTTCTATATTTTAATGTCATTTTGAATATAATTCTAGTATATTACACAAGCTATACCTAATTGTCACTTGGCTTGTTGACATTTCAGGGTCTGTATTTCCGTTATAATAGCACTAGAGGTACCCAGGGCCACACGCAATGTATAGAGTGCAAAAATAAATATGCCCCTCCCTTATTCATTATACACTTGTTTTTACCTACAATTAAATGACAAAAAATAAATTTTATAACTACGCTCGAAGAAATATTTTACTTATAAAAATAGTATAAATATGATATAAAACCATTGATAAAAGTTTAAATGATATTAAATATAATCGAACAATAAACTAAAGTCGCAGTATTGTAATAGTGGTCATGTACTAGTTGCCCCCAAAAGTAGGTACCTTTTTTTATATACCGATTCCCCCAAACTACCTACACTTAAGAGAGCTCCATGTCCCCGGCATCCCCACTTTGAACTTTCGTAAAAAAACCCGGGGCGATCGTTTGTACTCTGTTTGTACCGGTTTGTACCGCAAAAATCATCGTTTGTACCAAAAGCTGTAAAAAGTTACAAACGTTTTAAGTTGGGGGTGCTGGAGACATGCCAGCACCCCCACTTTGAGCTTTCGTAAAAAAACCCGGGGTGATCGTTTGTACTCTGTTTGTACCGGTTTGTACCGCAAAAATCGTCGTTTGTACCGAAAGCTGTAAAAAGTTACAAATGTTTTAAGTTGGGGGTGCTGGAGACATGCCAGCACCCCCACTTTGAGCTTTCGTAAAAAAAACCCGGGCGATCGTTTGTACTCTGTTTGTACCGGTTTGTACCGCAAAAATCGTCGTTTGTACCGAAAGCTGTAAAAAGTTACAAACGTTTTAAGTTGGGGGTGCTGGAGACATGCCAGCACTCCCCACTTTGAGCTTTCGTAAAAAAAACATGGGCAGATCGTTTGTACTCTGTTTATACCGCAAAAGTCGTCGTTTGTACCGAAAGCTGTAAAAAGTCATAAAAGTTTCGGACACGACTACGGCATCCCCACTTTGAGGGTAGGCATAAAAATTCGGCCAAAATATGAGGATTGAGTGACTGTAAACTTAAAATACACTTATAGAATTATATTTGAAACAAAAATATAACAAAACCATTTAAAACCCATTGAAAAATAAATATTTTAAATTATTTGTTGCAAAATAAAAATAACAAATAATATATACAGGGTGCTTCTTTTAAGTGGGTACATAAATTATCTCGAAAAGTATTTACTTTTTTCAAAATATTTTTTACGTGGTTTATAGTTGTTAAAAAACCAACGTTTTTATTAAAAAATTGTATTTTTAAATATTTTTTATCCTTATCATTTTTTAAGTTTTACTATATTCCAAAGCAGAATATATTTCTAAGTATTTTGATTCCTAAAAGTCGAATTTAGGACGAGTAGTTTATGAGTAATATGTATTTAAAGTATAGACAAGCGGAGTAGTGGACAAACATTTTGCGGGGTAACCCCGTACCAATCCACTCTGCCAATCTAAACTTTAAATACTTATAACTCAATAACTACTAGCCCTAAATTCGATTTTAATGAATCTAAATACTTAGAAAAATATTCTGCTTTGGAAAATGAAATTAAAACTCTATGTTGTCATTCAAAAAAGTAAAAAACTTAAAAATTGATAAGGATAAAAAATACTTAAAAAAATAATTTTTTAATAAAAACGTTGGTTTTTTAACAAATTGAAACCATGTAAAAAAATATATTGAAAAAAGTAAATACTTTTCGAGATAATTAGTGTACCTACACACTTAAAAGAACCACCCTGTATATATCTAACATAAAAATTAAAAATATTATATATATATATATATCTAACATAAAAATTAAAAATATTAATTTTTTCTAACAAATGATAAAAACATAAAGGTAGGTATAACTGTTAATAATTTTTAAATTTGTATTGTATCTAATGATAGGTTATTTAACAGGAATCTAAAACTAGCATCTAATCGCTGTAAATTAACATTTTTAAATATTCTTTTGTAAATAAAATATAGCATTAAATTCCGTATTTTAACCCTTTCCCGCCCAATTTTTTTTTTTCAAATCTTTCGGGAAAAGTAATTTAATTCTTATCATAATAAATACGATAAAAACACGAGTAATATTAATCATATGTTAAAAACAGTGGTACCATTTGATAGAAAATAAAATTGTTTATATTTAATGGGTCCATTTGGAGTCTTCGAACTATTTGTATTGGAATAACGTTTAAGAATACAATACGTAATCCAAAATCCAAATGGACCCAATGGGCTGGAAAGGGTAAGAAATAATAAGTTAATAAGTAACAAACAATAGTGATTTAATAAAATTGTTTTGATTTCATATAATATTATTTAAAGTTTTGAAAACCATTATCAAATAAAAAAAACGTTGTTACTTTGCTGTATAGATGTTGTCGAGTGACAATGTATGTATTATTATTAAACTTGAATACAGTGTTAATAATTAAGTCACTTTTATTAATACGGTAATTTCGAAGTTTTATTAATATTCTTATTTCGAATGTTCATTTGAAGAATTTTGGAAATATTTGAACTTCAAACAATAATTAATCAAATTGCGCATATTATGTATTTTAATAATTGTTTAATGGCTGTAAGCGACCAACTTATGAAAACCTTTGTACCTATTACATTTTCAAGTATTTTAACTCAGCAATACAATATATATCAATATATTTTATAACAAAAAATTTTTTAAAAAAATTGAATATTTCAAATACCTATAAATAGCTAAAAAAAATACATAAATATTTTGAAAAGAAAACTATGTAAAGCTCATTTTTAAGCTAGGGATTCGAAATAGGTAATTTATTTTATTGATACGTTTTTTGTTTTTGCTTTGTTAAATTTTCATTCAGATTCTGGAGATTCTGTATGAATCTGCATAAGTTTGTCTTAGGTAAAGTCTTTCAAAAATTATTAAAATAAATACGTGAAATTTATTTGTGTTTGAAGTTCAAATATTGACGAAATTTTATAATATATGAGAATTTGAAATTTAAATTTTACTAACAATCGTCAAAATTAAATTATTTATAAGAGAAACTTAATTATTAACAATGTAAAGGTAATAAAATTAAATACACTAATAATTTTTCTTCAGATAGGTACAATGCCGGTGTAGCAGCCTCTTAAAGAATTTAAAAATAAAATAAGATTATCAATAGACTATACAGAGGTAGGACTGTCACTGCACATCAGACTAGCAAACTAGTTCTTATCTGAACCTGTCAAAGAAAACCAATAATACGCAATTGTAATTACCATACACAAAGTACCGTATACAATACATAGAAAGGTACTGATCAAAGGTTCGTATTTTTTGACCAGTTCGGCAGGACTATTGTATTCGTTGGAACTCGTGACAATATCGTATAGCCAATCGAATACGATTGTTGTATATCAATATGTATATATATTATTTGTTATTTTTATTTTGCAACAAATAATTTAAAATGTTTATTTTTCAATGGGTTTTAAATGGTTTTGTTATAGTTTTGTGTCAAATATAATTCTATAAGTGTATTTTAAGTTTACAGTCACTCAATCCTCATTAAAATATAATACATTTTAAAACCAAGTACATTTGTTTTAATAATTAGGATATTACCAATTTCGTTTCATATTTTATTAATATCTTATAATTTTAGAGCCCCTTTTTAAAAAAAATTACGAAAAACAAATATTAAAATCGGAGGGGTTGCAAGACCAATGAACCTTCTACTCAAAGCTATATATCAATGGTGTTTAGAAAAACATTTTTCGAATTAACAAAAAATCAAAAAGTAACTAAGATCACAATAAATGTTGCGATAAGTGCGTAGGCTGAGTGGTGAAAGAGTCATATTTTGGCCGATTTTTTATGCCTACCCTCAAAGTGGGGATGCTGTAGTCGTGTCCGAAACTTTTATGACTTTTTACAGCTTTCGGTACAAACGACGACTTTTGCGGTATAAACAGAGTACAAACGATCTGCCCATGTTTTTTTTACGAAAGCTCAAAGTGGGGAGTGCTGGCATGTCTCCAGCACCCCCAACTTAAAACGTTAATAACTTTTTGCAGCTTTCGGTACAAACGACGATTTTTGCGGTACAAACCGGTACAAACAGAGTACAAACAATGGATCTGGTTTTTTTTTCGAAAGCTCAAAGTGGGGGTGCTGGCATGTCTCTAGCACCCCCAACTTAAAACGTTTGTAACTTTTTACAGCTTTCGGTACAAACGACGATTTTTGCGGTACAAACCGGTACAAACAGAGTACAAACGATCGCCCCGGGTTTTTTTACGAAAGCTCAAATTGGGGGTGCTGGCATGTCTCCAGCACCCCCAACTTAAAACATTTGTAACTTTTTACAGCTTTCGGTACAAACGACGATTTTTGCTGTACAAACCGGTACAAACAGAGTACAAACGATCGCCCCGGGTTTTTTTTACGAAAGCTCAAAGTGGGGGTGCTGGCATGTCTCCAGCACCCCCAACTTAAAACGTTTGTAACTTTTTACAGCTTTTGGTACAAACGATGATTTTTGCGGTACAAACCGGTACAAACAGAGTACAAATGATCGCCCCGGGTTTTTTTACGAAAGTTCAAAGTGGGGATGCCGGGGACATGGACCTACTTAAGAGAACGTAACACTAAAATCTGTTGTCTCTCGCTTACAAGTGCGTAACATGGCAGATGACGCTCAGTAGATAACGTGTAGAAAAATTAATTCAAAAATTAGAAGGAATTGATCTCTCATGAAACTTGATAGCAAGAAAATGATCAGTATTTATAAATGGGTTTTTTATAATAGTACCTATAAGTTTTTAGCAAGTTTTGCATACATACAATAGCATAAATTAGAATGTTTATAACTCACATTAAAACTGAATTATCATAAGACACCTTGCACATACAAACACTGATAATGTTCATAACTTCAAGTTTCATAACAGATGGATTCTCTCTAATTTTTAAACCAACAAAGCTAAATATGATAAGCCAAAGGTAAATTTGGTATGTTACACATTTGTAAGACAGAGACAATAAATTTCAGTGTTACGTCCTCTTTTAAACAAAAGAAGAAGTATACTAAAATTTAACAAATATTTATATTATTTAAACTGCAATTTAATCATAGTCATAATATTATTATTTTCATTATTTTTGCATTATTATTATTATTTTTTTTTTTTCTAATTTTTTAATGCTGATAGACTGGTGCTGAATTATATATAGTAACAGGATATATTTAACGACAAATATTTTATTATTTATTCTCAATGAATGTAATTATGATGGAAAATTATTATAATATATATAAATATATATATATATAAAGAATATTTAGTAGGATGATCTTCATTCATTAAAATTGTAATGCCAAATAATTTTACTGGGTTCCTAATTTTTTAATTGATTATTAAATTATTTATATTCTAAACTTATTGCAAAGTATTTTTTATTATTTAATAGAGATGATTATTTTATGTTGGATTTTGGTTTAACAAAATTGTTATTATTTTATTTACAAATTATGTGTAAAAAATTGACTGTATGTTTTATTTATATTATAGGTATTGTTTAAAGTTGTATGTTAACAGATAGATTCTATCTATCTATCTGTTTAGATTCTAAGTGGAGCGAGGAATATATTGGTTTTACAATGATGTTTATTTCTTTTTCTTTTCCTTTTTTATTCTGTAAACACTTTTTCTCCCTCTAAACTTGTTCAAAAGTATCAAGTGTAGCATCTTTTCTGAGAAGTTGTGTTCTTGAGCTGGTACTTTAGACAGGTCATTTTTTTTATAAGCATTTAAAGTTCAAATTTCTACTAAATACGTAAAAATTACGGCAATGTTCAAATTATCTTTGATAGAAATTCATATGTTTTTCTTTTTAAATCTAAGATTTGAAAACTTAATACAAGGCTCTTAACTTATTTTTACAATAACAGTTGAAAAATAAAATAAATATATAGTCACCATTTTTTTTTACAAGCATTCAAAGTTTGAATTTTGATAACATACGTAAAAATCACGAAAATTCGCAAATTATTTTAAACTAGAAATTCATAAAAAATTTTCTTTTTAAATCTAAGATTTGAAAATTTTTAATTATCTATAATATATCCTAGACAGATAAACCGTCTCTGCCCAGAATAGTTTTTCGTATACAATGATATAATATCATTGGATTCAAATTTAATTTCCATCCATTACGGTAACCCACTTGTAATTTACTGTACAGCAGAGCGACATCAACGACTTACCCACTTTGTATATATGTAATGCATATTTAACATTTTTTTCTTCAATATAATATAACCAAAAATAATAGTATTTTTTAGACAAGAATTTTAATTAGGATTATTTTATATTTACCTTTTATGGTAGGTCCACTTAAAAAGTTAGTTAATATATATATATATATATATATATATATATATATATTATATTATAAAACAGTTGAATTTGATTTACTCCGTGATATATGATAGATACATTAATTGGATCTTAAAATAGACTAACATTATTAGACTTATCATAGACATATACATTTACATTCCATGTACGTCTTGCATCTATGATGGATTGGTATATTACATTTATAATATACATTACAGTATTTGCTGGATAAGGATTTGTGTCTATTGCAGAAAACACGTATTGCAAAAGTTGCAGAGTAATGATTAGTTTGTTTATAGCCATATTATGGAATAGGTTCTTTAAATGTTGTAAAATTGTCACTACACTAAAAATTACTTTAAAATATAAGTATTGTGTTGCAATAGCATTTAAATACTGTTTACGCGTTGTATACAATAACATGGATTAAATTAGCAAATATTTTAGATTAATGGTTTGTGGTTTTATGATGTAGAACATAGACATTATTATTTAAAGTAGATACAGCTAAACTACTAAACAATTTATATGTGTCTAACAAGAAGATTAATTGAATAGGTATTGTAAATATTGAATTTGTATTAATTAAAAATAAAGAAAATATATTATGTCAGTGAAGTTGGCCCTTACACTTTTTCAAAACATGTTTTTCAAAGTACCATTATTTTGCAAGTAATTTGCAAGAATTTGCAAGTCAAAAACAAAGAAGTTATAAGTGGTGGAATCAAGTACCTAAGGGCCAACTTCACGCAGCCCTTACTTGTTGTCAGAAAATTTCGAAACTAGTGTCAAAACACTCGTTATAATTCGCAAGAATTTGCAAGTCCACTCCCGCAATTTGCAAGTCAAAATTCCCACCCCTACGAATTTTCAAAGTTTTCACCCCAGCCCTTACTTGTTGTCAGAAAATTACTAAACTAGTGTCAAAACACTCGTTATAATTTGCAAGAATTTGCAAGTCCACTCCCGCAATTTGCAAGTCAAAATTCCCACCCCTACGAATTTTCAAAGTTTTCACCCCAGCCCTTACTTGTTGTCAGAAAATTTCGAAACTAGTGTCAAAACACTCGCTATAATTTGCAAGAATTTGCAAGTCCACTCACAAAGTGGGTAAGTAAGTGGATTTCACTCTGCTGTACAGTAGTTAGTAGTTTACAAGTAAGTTACTGCAATGGATGGTATTAAATTTGAATTCAATGACATAATATCATTGTATACGAAAAACGATTCTAATCGGAAACGAGTTTTCAGTCTTGGATATTTTATACAATATTAGTTATATAATTTTTTTTTTAAATTCCCGTTTTTTGTTAATTGTTTCTTGGTTTTTCCCGGTGCTTTTGAAAACTTTTAGGAATTTCAAAAAATTACCTCTTCAACTTTCGAACCCAAAAAGCTACTGAAGTTGAAAATCGAAGCATTATTTCGACAAGTTCTCGTGTACTAAGACATACAAAAAAAACACACACACAACATAGTAAATCAATACATTCTTCGCTCCGTTCAGAATCTAAAATAATAATTTTTTTACTCAAATTTTAATTTTTCAATATTTTTTATGTTTTTAGTTTTACATTCTGATAAAGCGATGAATCTATTGATTTTACAATATTGTGTTTTTTTTTAAAATTATTTTTAGATTCTGAGCGGAGGTTAGGTTCAGTAAATTTTCCGGTTCAAAAGTGAAACTAGTTGATGCAATTGGGGGGGAGGAGGATAATTTTTTTAAATTCCCAATATTTTTCAATAGTACCGGTGTAACAGGCGATTTTTACCCCCCTGTAAATTTTACCGAGGGGGTAAAAATCGCCTGAGGTAAAAATCGCCTACCGTAACAGGCGATTTTTACCCCCCTGTAAATTTTACCGAGGGGGGTAAAAATCGCCTGAGGTAAAAATCACCTACCGTAACAGGCGATTTTTACCCCCCTGTAAATTTTACCGAGGGGGTAAAAATCGCCTGAGGTAAAAATCGCCTACCGTAACAGGCGATTTTTACCCCCCTGTAAATTTTACCGAGGGGGGTAAAAATCGCCTGAGGTAAAAATCACCTACCGTAACAGGCGATTTTTACCCACCTATGAATTTTACCGTAGGAAGGTAAAAATCACCTGAGGTAGAAATCGCCTGTTATACTTAACTTAAGTTAAGTAAGTAATTTTTACACCCTAGCCACCCCTAGGGCCTAGATAGTTATAGCTCCTTTTCTTACTTGAAACAGTTACTTTATTATTTTTAAGACTTCAATTTAAGGTAACTGGTAGGTACTTATAAATCGTTTCATCAAACTTAAATTGCAATATCGAAAATATGCCATCTTAGTAGCCTTTATATAGTAAAATAGGTACCTATAAATTACATTTATATTATTTTTTTACATATGAATAATTCTTTTGAAAAATGTTTACCATACGAGTATAATCATAAAGTATTTTACCTTTATTACCTTATTAGTTATTAACAGGGTTCGGGACAAAATTTGTCCCAATAGAAAATTGGATATCCAATATCCATCATAGATTTAGTGAAACATTGTAGATTATTATACAAATGCGTTTTATAGTGCGGGAAATTCAACTGTACAATTTTACTTTGTTTATTTTTGATTTATTTGCTATATTGACGCATATTTAACTATTTTTAACAATTTATGAATACCTAATAGAATTGTTTAAAATATATTAATTAAACTGTTGAACAATTAATTCCAAAAATTTGTTTTAAGCATAGTTATACTATTTGTTAATTATCTGACGCAAAAATATTACACATTAATGTGATCTAAAAATACTCAAAAAAAGCAATTTGAATTAAACGATAAAAATAATGTAGTTATCCGAGCTGGATATAATCTTAATAGGAGAGCTTTCCTGTTTGAAAACATTAGAAAACATCGAATACTTCAATACAATCACAAAGGTAAAAATTGTATTAATAACAACAAATTTGTAGTTAATATTTACGCACATATAGTAATATTATATTATAACAAATTATGTAAAACAAGAATTTTAAAATTAAATAACTATACATAAAATTATTAATTATTGGAAAATACATCATAATAATATAATAGATATGAATTGAAAATAATAAAATAACGAATATCTCTTACATTTTTTTTAAGTTTGATTTTTAAACATCTAATTAATAAGCTTACTTTAGCATATTTGTTCACTTAATAAATTAATTACAAATTTTTTTATACAACACTTAAAACCACATCAAAGTGTACGTTACCTATATTTCTTATATATATACATCTTTCTGTATGATAAATATTTTTTTTTAAACTAAAGTTTTTGTTAAAAAGTTGCCAAGTGTTCGTTGCTGTTGTATAAACGTAAATTGATGTTTTTAATAATTGAGTTGCAGCAAAAATCTCTACATCAGTACCCCAAACACCTACGAAAATAAAATTTACATGATCCATAATGTTATATTATATATTTAAAAAATGTATATCCATAAAACATAAGTTCTCGATAATTCTGTTGTATTTTTGGTTGTATATAATACATTAGTAAAATAAATCTTACCATCATTATATATTTTATTTTTTTCTAGATAAATATCAATTTCATCCTCCTTGCCAACGTATTTATGGATATTTGTATTAGTCTTGACCACCTAGAGTAATTTAGAAACAAAATTGCTTAAAAAAATATTATTTACATAGATTTTTTCTATTAAATTTGTACATTACATACCTCAGCAATATGTTTACGTATTTCTTTATGGTTTTCCTCTGTGCCTGTTATCCAATATGATAATGCCCTGTATAAACAATTACCATCTCCTAAAATGTTTTTTGTTTCTGCGGGTTCACTTAAAAATTTTCCTCTTCCTTTGAATTTCAAGACTTCAGTTAGGTTTAATTTTAATTGTTCGCATTTTAAAATCTGCCATGGTTTTGCAATTGGATTAAAAACTCGACTTTTATTCATTCCTGAAAGGCTCACCGTGTCATTATTTAAAACCATTTGACTATTTTCTTGTTTTTCAGTATCATCTTTATCTTCATTAACTTCTGTATTCATATTTTCCTCTAATATCTGTCCTTCTAAATTATTTTTTAAATCAACTTCTTTCATATTATCAGATTCTTTAAAATGTTTTAGGTTACTAAGATGTTGTGTTTTGGCTAATGTTTTATTTTTGGATTTTAATGTAACTGTATTTCCGTTGTTAATTGACACAATTGTATAAGGTCCTTCCCATGGTACATATTTCCAACCACCCTTTCTGTCATCTCTCTTTAAATTTCTTACCAAAACTTTGTCATTTTTTTTAAATATTTGACCTGTGTTATGCCGCTTTGAATATGACAGTCGTTGACGTTTTTGGGCCTCTCCGATATTTTTATGTGCGTGATTTTCCATAACGTTCCTCATGTTTATCATTTGATTTAACGTCTTATCAAAATCGTCTTTATTGAATGGATCTTCTGTCTTACATTTATCTTCTTCTTTTCCTTTTTCAATACTATCATCTAAATCAATTGGTAGTATAGCTTCACGTTGGTATAGCATTTTAAATGGGGAATAGCCTGTTGAGGAATGCTGAGCAGTTCGGTGAGCAAATAAAACTCCTTGTAAAATAGAAGGCCATTTATTTACATTGTCTTGTAAAACTTTGAGCAAGCAATTTTTAATTGTTCGGTTTTGTCGTTCGACTAGACCATTTGCCTGTGGATGGTATGCAGATGTAACCCTTTGTTTAGTTCCTGTAAGCCGAGATAGCTCGATGTTAAGTGAATTCAAAAATTCCCGTCCTTGATCGTTGATTTGAATCCTGGGACACCCGTGTCGACAAATAACATCGTCATACAAAAATCTTGCTACCGAAACCGCAGTTTTATCATATAACGGCCTAGCTTCGGACCATTTTGAAAAATAGTCGATAGCCACTATAACATATTTATAACCGTCCACCTCAGGAAGTGTCATTAGATCGACTCCAATTTGTCGGAACACCTATAATAATATTAAATTATAAATTTATATTTCTCAATATAATTAATTTTTAAATTGTTGTTTTGGATTAATAATGTATTATTGTTATTTTTTGAAACACTATGCAATAAAAAATAGTTTTATTTTAGTGTCGAACTTATAAAAATTTCAATTTACCTATTTATTGAAAATAATATTTTCCATTTTTTAATGGATACTTAGGTATAATAATAATTAATCATTAAAATATATAAAGTTACAAGTTCAACAAATTATTTACTATAATATATTTAAAAATTATTTTTCTTCCAGACTATCATATTATTGGGTCACATAAATATTGAGTTCTCATGTGAAAACCACAGAATATAAAAACATAAAACAACCAACCAAAAATATTATTATACAATAATATAATACCTAACTATCACGGTCCGAGATTAAACATTTTTTTACATATTATTTAGTGGTGACCATATGTTTTCATTTTCCAACAAGGCTTTAAATTTCATAGTTTAAATTTTGAGTGAAATGATGAATGTATTGATTATTTTAATGATACCTATGTTTTTTTCTGTTATCATATTTTGGGGCAGTAAAATTTTTTTGATTTTCTACTTCAACATAATTTATGGTAAAAAATTAAACAAAATAATGATATTTAGGAATAGTTAAAAAAATTCCTATGAAATTTGTTTTAACAAAAAAAATTGTGTTTGTGTTTTAGTATAACTAAAAAAAAAAAAATTATATTAATAATACCCATAAATATATGACATTTTCTTCAAATATTCATATTAGCTGTTTATATCTACCATGAAATTTTCTAAATATTTTGACTCTTTTTGAGCTAGTATTGTACATAATCAAATGTTTTTATTATTTTATTTTTAATTTAATTATTATGATAAAACAAAATTCCACTTGGTTATAAAACATGAAAATTTAATACAAGGTTTCTAATTAGATTTAATTTACGTAAAAAAGTTGAACGTAAATCCATAATATTTTTTATGATCATCCGAAACTAGAATTTTAAAAATATTCGCCAAAATCGTGAAAATTTGTAATTTATTTTGAAGTTGAAAATTTATAAAATGTACAATCAATTTGTATAACCTAGGATTGAAGAATTAAAACAAGGTTTCTTATAAAAAAAAAAAATACTGCAACCAATAAATCTAAAAAAATTGTTTACACAATTTTTGTGTAAACAAAGTAAATATAATATGATCGGTGGCGGAGAAATGCATTATTGCTCTCTTGTACTCCAATGAACCTCTGCACCAATAACTACATCGAGGAATATTTTAAAAATATTATTTTGTCTACATTCAGGTCTGACAATATAACTTATAAATTTTTATATGTATCATATAATCTTAACTTGTTATCACATTACCTGTTTTGGAACTTCGATGGATTGCATTTCTGGAACAACTTTCAAAGTAGCTGGATTTACTTTCTGACAAGCAGCACATTCTTGAATGAAAGTACGAACGTCTTCTGCCATATGAAGCCAATAGAATCTAAATATTTATGTAATATAACAAAAAATTACATTAAAAATAACAGATTATGTATTAAAATATGTAGATACATACTGTATAAATATGCATTAAAACTTAACACTAACATATTTTCTTTAATATTTCGTAAAATATCAATTAAATTATGCGAAAGCAAAAATTGCTTATGTTGAGTCGTATGTAAAAATTAATTAATTTAATATTTCAATAAAATGTTAACCTTTTTTTTATCAAGCGTTGTGTTGTGTCTCGTCCTCTGTGAGATGATAATGCAGATGATTCTTCACTTTCGTTGGATCCGCAATGAATCATTTTAATTATTTTAATTTTTTCGGTATTATCGAATACAACACGTGCTTTAGTTTTCTTATAAATTAATATTCCATCTTCAATAGCATAAGGTTTGCACTGTTTCCGAAAATTTGATTTATCATTCCGTTTCTGTATGTACGGTGGATAATTATTATTTATTAAAAATTGCATCACATCTCTTAATTCGGCACGCTTATACTTTCGTTCCGTGTCAATATCATTATTCTTTGCAGCATCAATGTTATCGTCAAATTCTAATAAAAATACATTAAAATGTTATAATATACGGTATTATATAATTAAACTACTTTAAAATTTAGCAGGTCACGTGGGATAATTAATAACATCTAAAAAAAAGTAGAGTGTATATTATAAATATTTGGTAAAAATATCAGGTGTATATAACAATTAATATTTTCTGAATTAAAACAAGAAAACTAAATTTATTTTATCGAAAACCGATGTTGAATAAAACAAGGCTGGGCAAGTTAACGATTTTTTTTAACTCGTTAAGTTATTTTAAAATAATAAAGTTAAGTTAAATTAAAAGTTAATCATATTTTTTTCGTTAACTCGTTAAGTTAAAAGTTAACTTTGAAAAAAAAAGTAACTTAACTTAGTTTAAAGTTAAAATTTTCTAATTTGCAAAAATAAAAAATTGCACACATAATATTAGTTTTTCTACGCTCAAGAAAATTACTGGGGAAATTTTGTACAATGAATAATATTTGATACATAAAATTATTAACTAGCTATCAAAAAACCTACTTTTCCAAAATAAACCTCATTAATAATTTGCATTATTCTTTGCATTAAATCTTTAAACAAGACGTAAGTACTTACTTTTAATTCATCTAACCTATAGAAAACGAAAACACTCTAAATAAATAATATTTATTCCCATTTTTTTTAGTAAAATAATTTATCGATATCTTCTACTTCTACATTATTTCTATTTATAATTGCATATTTTGTATCTTTTTCCATGAATACACAATTATTATTACCTTTCTTATAATTGCAATCTTCTAAATTTCCATGTAGCACATCACTATACATATCACAATCGACAAAATCCAAAGAATTTAAATTCTCCCCTTCATTTTCATTTGTTTGTTTGATATCATCCCATGGACGAAACATCCTGCTGAATCTTTATAAAATTAAAATAGAAATTTTTTGTTTTTTCCGATTTTTTTAAAACTATCGCAAAATTTTTACTTTTGACCTCTGTAATGCACCAATGATATACACTTTACGTCTTTACATAATTTTAAAATCTCAATACATTCATCACTTCGTTTGAATCTAAAAATCAGTCTATCCGAATTTGGTATTGAAAACACCGGTTACTATTTAATCCAAATTGTATGGTTTATGCATTTACCGAAAGGGTTAAATATTTGAAATTTATTTGAAAAGTGTATTTATATATCATTAGCTCGTAAAAATATCGATTTATTCCAATATATTTCGGCCGAGAAATTCAGTGTTTCCGAAATTATTAGTGAACACTGCGGTATACTATGCCTATAGTATAATGTGTACAAGTACAATTCTATAAGCCCCAACTAATAATGCCTTTGAATTACAACGATTACTTTCCATTAAATATAATATAAATTTAACACTTATGACTTTTACATACATAATGGTAAGGATAAATATGGGCTCGGGATAATTTACGTTGCTATAATAATTCACTGAATAAGTGTATAATTTTAAAATTGTTTATTGAATACCTCATAGGTACTATATTATTTTTAAAAAAAGCCAAACTGTTGAATTGGAGGTCTTTGGATTTTTTTAACATTCAGCATATTCTATACGACTATACCTAGCAATTAAAATTTTTACGTATTAAAAAATTATTTTACTAAATAATTGATTTAAGGGTAAATAATCAAAAACTATTTTAAAATATGCAATAAAAATCAATAAATCTTAAAAATATGCATTTGTAGAAATAAATCCCAAAATATGCAAAAATATGCACAATAAAGTTTTAAACTTTAACTCCAAACACCACAACACAAATTTTTACTAGATCAGATTTATTCTTTTTACTTCCCGAACAAATATACAATTGCATAAATACCCGATCCCTGGTTATTACTTATTTTATTTAGTTATATTAAAAGTACATTAATTATAATATAATACCTAATTAAAATATTTTTATTTAGGTACTTACCCTTTACGGAGATTATAAATGAAGATTCTGATAAAAAAAAATCGATAATTTAAATATCGTACGCACAACACATATGTTTACATTAAAATATACACATTAAAAATTTGTAACACCGTGTTGAAGTCTTCAGAACGAAGGTGAATACGGGAATGAAAATAATAATCTGAAATTAGTCTAAAATGTCTTTAATGGGTCCTATATTATTATTTTTTGTCCCCTTCTTCCCTCATCTCTAAGATATCAGATATTGACATTGCATTACTTTTTTTTACCAAGAAGTTATAAGCTGTTAACTATAGTATAGTTGATATGGGTATGGGTTTAATGTTTATCAACATTTTTTGGTATGTTCTTTATGCATACTAAGCGCGTCTAACGCGTATGGCTCTACTTACTGTATAGTGTATTGTCACAAGTAACAATACATAACAATAGTCTATCTACCTGTCTAACTATTACGAACCGTTGAGTAGTATACGTATAGTAACGTTTTGGTTATCGCCAACCGCCATTATCGGTTACCTTTGACAGACGGGTCACTGTGACTCATAGAGTATTCTATGCTGTGACTGCCGTACCTTTAATATAATCCAAATTAAATTTTAACCTTATACTATTCTTTGAATTCTTTTTCGTAATTTATTTTATTGAAGTAGTATTTGTGGCGATTTTATTATTATAATACAGGCACATAGCATTGCATAATGTTTTTCACTTTTAACTTGGCTTTCAATGATTACATTCTTTGACAAACAAGACTATAGATTTCTGTTGCGGTTCTCCAAAGTGTCTTGGACTGTTGGATATTAGTTAAAAAGTTATCTAAAACGTTTGCATTTGTTATATATCAGCTATAATACATATGCTTTTCCGGTGTACAATTAGTACACACTAGATCAGCGGTTCCCAATCTTTTTCCCATCACGACGCATTATTATTAGTTATTATAAGTCACGGCACACTTTGGATAAATATTAGATCGTATATAATCAAGGGTTAAGTATTATCTACTTATCGAATAATAAGTTCAAATTGTCACGGCACACCTTTCAAATTTCACGACAAACTAGTGTGCCACGGCACGCCCTTTGGGAAACACTGCACTAGATATAGGTATTATGTTATGCAGTTATTACAAAAGCCAAGGGATAACCATGTTAAATTTGTAACATTAATATGAATATTTATTTATTTTTTTTTTTTTTATTATGATCAATTTTATTTTATGTTTTAACAAATTTTATCATTTTTTTATCGGTAATTACTTACCTAAGTATAATATATTATTGTAGGTACCTAGATACCCTACCTACATAAAAAATCAAATTAAAATGTAACTAAATGGTCTAAATGTAATATTATGAAAAAAAACCATAAAATATTAAGCAAAATGTTAAAATATTAAGTAAAATTGTGTTCTTAATTTTAACATTCTAAACTTCAATAATTGATGTTATAAAAAAAAATTAAGTACATGAAATATACTAAAAAAAATATTAAAAACGGATAAGTTAGTTATAAGTTATAACTTTATAACATAAGTTGGATAGCCACAATAATAAATTTAAGTAGTTCGCTAATTCGATAATTAGGTACCTACTATTATTAGTATTATTCAAGTATTTGGAACACATTAATTAATTTTTGCAGTTTTGTATAATTTCTGGTAAGTAATTCAAAAAGAAATGATCTATAAAAGTAGGTTTTTCTCATAATCTTCTTAAACGTTTAAAAATTAATCGATTAAGAAAAAAAAATTTTTCCAGTGTTTTCAAGCTTAATAAGAATAAAATCGTCAAACATAACAGGCGATTTTTACCTCCTCAGTAAAATTTTACCTCATGTGATTTTTACCTCCCTACGGTAAAATTTATAGGGGGGTAAAAATCGCCTATTACGGTAGGCGAATTTTACCTCAGGCAATTTTTACCCTCTCGGTAAAATTTATAGGGTGGGTAAAAATCGCCTGTTACGGTAGGGGAATTTTACCTCAGGTGATTTTTACCCACTAGGTAAAATTTATAGGGGGGGTAAAAATCGCCTGTTAGGGTAGGCGAATTTTACCTCAGGTGATTTTTACCCACTAGGTAAAATTTATAGGGGGGGTAAAAATCGCCTGTTAGTGTAGGCGAATTTTACCTCAGGTGATTTTTACCCACTAGGTAAAATTTATAGGGGGGTAAAAATCGCCTGTTACGGTAGGGGAATTTTACCTCAGGCGATTTTTACCCACTAGGTAAAATTTATAGGGGGGTAAAAATCGCCTGTTACGGTAGGGGAATTTTACCTCAGGCGATTTTTACCCCCCCGGTAAAATGTATAGGGGGTATAATTCGCCGGTGACACCGGGAAACACAAAAAAAAAAAATAAAGAAAAACGTGAATTTTTACGTTATTGGTGTAATTTATAAAATTTCTATAAAAACTAATTACCGTAGAAACAAGAAATTTTCACTGAATGTTAACTATAAAATCATATTATAATATGAAAATATACATATATATATATTATATATATACATTCACAATCAATTGTTAAAAAATATAATGGTTAAAATGATAAAAAAAATATGTATTATTCCTATTGCTATGTTATATTAATATACTTATATATTACCTATTAATTGTTACCATGGTTGTTTATTTTTGACATTTGAACATATTTATTTAAATTTATGTTTTATATTATATTATTTAATGTTAGTACAATAGAACATAACAACAATATAGAGATGTATCAACGTGTATTATACAGCAGCCCTTAATGTAGATAGGATGGGTCTGTCAGTCTATAATTTTAAATAGTAATTTAGTTTATTTTATCGTGATTAAAGTAATTTATTTATAAGTAAGCATTAATACTATATGTAGTAGATTAATTTCATATTTACCAAAAAAAACATGTTGGATAAAAAATTTAAATTTATAAGACACATCATATTGAATAAATAATCGAAAATAATGAAAATATCTAAAAATCTAACTTAAAACCTAAAATCAAAATTATAATTTTAATAAAAAAATATCAAAAATACAATAATCCAATATAAAGAATAATCTAATTTGATAAAAAGAAACCGTGTTGAAAAGACAAGTTCTATCAAAATTATAAAATTTTAAATTTATACATCTTAAAGTTAATTTTTTTTTAAAATATGTATAAAAAATAAAAATAGAAATATAAAAAATCTAAACTGATAAGAAAAGAACATATTTAATAAAAAATCTAAAATGATAGAAAAATCAAGTTAAACAAAATAAAAAAATGCTTTTATCTTCATATACAACTTAAATATAAAAATATAATATTACAAAATCTAGTTATAAGAAAATAACATGTTGAATTAATCTTGAATGGTAAAAAATCAAAAATTAAAAAGTCTTTATTGAGAAGAAAAAACAAGTTGAATACAAAATAAAACGATAAAAAATCTAAATAAAATATAATATGTAAAAATCATACATTAAAAAAAATATATTGATAATGCAGAAACATGTTGGATAAAAAATCTAAATTTATGAAAATATCAAAAAAATCTAAAATCAAAATTATAATTTTAATAAAAAATATCTATAATAAAATATTGTAATATGAATAAAAATCTAATTTCCTAAAACGAATAAAAAAAACACTAGTTTTATCAAAATCAGATTTATATTCAATTTTCTTTTTTTTTTTTTAAATAAGTCTTCGATTTATCAATTTAAATTCTCATTAATATTAGAGAATTTTTTTATAATTTGATTTGATTTGTAATATCAATGTATATTTTTAATTTTTATTTCAACATACCTTAAATTATCCATTTAGTTTTTTTCATTATTATATTTTTAATTTTTAGATAATTATATATATACATATATCCTTTTTAAATTACGTATATTTCTCCGATCTTTACAAATACTGTATAATAATGGTATGTCATCGATTATGATTCATAGTACACGCTGTATATCCATAATGAAAAAATCTTGTATGTACCTGAGGGCGATCCTTGTATAGATGATGAAATTTTTTTTTCAATTTTTGAACGGGCCACCCCTGGAATTTGTTCAAAAAAACAAAATAATGATTTGTGTGAAGTTTTGTAAATATTGATCAACCCTAAGGCGTGCCTCAAGAGAGTTGAAGTTCAAAGAAGGGTAGTTTTTCGATTTTTGCAATTTCGGACTAAAATATTTAAGTTAGTCAAAAAAGTTCTTTAACATATTATTTTTCAAATTGAATATGCTATAAAAAAATGTAACTTGTACTTTATTTATTTAATAACTCATTCCAATACAAAATAAAAAAAACTCGTATTTTGTAAATTTTACATGATTTTTCGGTTAACAGCGTTAGGCTTACAGTTAACACGTTGGGTTTATAGATATTACACCATCATAGTTTTACTATCTAATCAAATTAAGTAGGTAGATATTATAGATAATCTTTGGTATTCCACTATATTATAAGATTATAGTGAATAACTAAATAAAATTAGCGTCTACAAATTATTGTTAAATAACACGTTATAGCGATAAAACTTGTTTATCCTAGTAAGTATTTAGTTGTTGGACGGTCGTCGATCACGATATCGTTCTTGTGTTATTTTGTTCGTTTTTACGTTAGTTGAATGCAGGTATTCATTTATATATTTACCGTTGTTTTTTTAATTAATGCTAAAGTGTTATTGTAATAATATGACAGACAAAATTAATTTGCGTGAAAATATTTATTTAATCAAACATATACAACGCTATTTTGCGTACAGAATACATTCCAGAACAATGGAAACGGGCACAAGTTATCATGTTGCTCAAACCAGGAAAACCACTTGAAAATATCACATCATACCGACCGATATCACTTCTTCCAAGTTTATCTAAACTTTTACAGAAACTTCTGCTTAAACGCCTAAAACCGAAAAAAATCTTATACCAGAACATCGGTTTGGATTTCGCAACAAACATTCAACAATCGATCAAGTACATCGAGTTACTAATTGATTAGTAAAGCTCTTGAAGAAAAAAAGTACTGCTGTGGAGTATTCCTTGACGTGGCCTAGGCTTTTGATTAAGTCTGGCACAAAGGATTCCTCATCAAACTACGTGATTAGCTGCCACATACAAAATTTTCCTTCCAGTCCTTGTCTTTAATGCTAACCATTAATATATGTATAAATATGTATAAGTATATGTATAAAGTTATGCATTATTTCGGTATAGTTATCTCATTTCATTATTGCCCGATGCCCTGCAATGAACAGATTGTATACAAGGGCATCGTTGATTTAAAAGTAGTATTATAATATATACCTAGGTATCTATGGATTTCTCTTATTGATTTAGTACAATATAATCCATGGTGATTGTCAAAGTCGTTGCGGAGGACGCAGTCTATTAAAGATTCTAACATTTCAATTAGATAGCAAAGTAGACATAAACGAAAAACATCCTGCTTTCCGTTTAATCTTTTTTTTTCATAAATCACATTATTTTTAGACTTCAATTCAGCATTATCTGATGCGTTTCCATTTCAGCGTCGGATTGCATACACGTTGCGGACTCTAACAAAGCCCAAAATAATCGATGTTTAAGGTAAGTTTGTTTTAATACCAATTCTTTTGCGGCTTAATGTTATAAAAGAATTGAGGTACACGTTCGTACACTTTTCCAATGGTGATTGTTTGCAAAGAGTTCTTCACCTATGAATTTGAAACTAAAAACTACAATAGGTACTTTAAACATACCTACTTTATATTGTGACTTTCTCAAATATAATAAAATATTCCCTTGAACCCAAAAAGTCAGACGTATTATGGTCTTTTACAATTTTTTAAGTAAATGCAAGACTGTCATATTTTGATATGTGGCTGTATTGCATACAGAAATTGATTTTCAGACATACCAAAATATGGCAGTATTGAATTTAAGATATATGTTTATTTTTGTGTCATATATCCAATTATGGCAGTATTGAACTTTAAATTATTAATGAATAATAAAATATTATTAACTGTTAGTTTTTTTGAAATTTGATTAAAATTGTTGTGTTATAATTTATAATTGTACAGGTAATATGTATATAAGGATAAAAATTAATCATTTAATAGTTGTAGGTATGTAATCAATATCTTTAAAAATAATTTACCATAAAACACAAAATAAAAAACTACTTATCTTTAAGTCAATAAGTTTATTTTTATGTATCAAAGTAACAAATAATATGACAAATTAAAAAATAAATATATTCTAAATTGATAATGACTATAAAATTATCAAATGCTTTTGAACAACAAGAGTACAAGACTATAAAATTATGTACGAATTTGAATAATTTATTATTATTTTAATTATATAGTTACCTATATGGTTACGATTTATTATATAAATTAATCACCATCTTCATAGTTTTTTATTATTATTATTATTTTATTAGTACCTATTTGTTATAAGTATTATCAATTTTCAGATATTTTTAAGTTTTTATAAAAATGACAATAAGTATCTGGAATAAGTTTTGCTTTGCGCGATAAAATTAAATCTTTTTTATTTGTAAGATTCTAGGCTTTTCAATAAATGCAAATTTCATATGTAATGTATGTTTGGTAATTTTATTTTTATTTAAAACTATAATTTCTTGATAATTTGCTTGCCCATAAGTTGCTTAAATTGATGTAAAAACAATTTATCAGGGAATTATTTTTTAACTTTAATTAACTTAATATCTCTCTATAAAACCATTTGACCGATAATATTTTTATTAATGTTGTTACAAAAATCTTTACTATGATACCTTGTTCTAGTTAAAATGTCATCAAATTCTGATTTTAGACCTTTCTTATGATGTTTCTGAGCTTTTATTTTCCTTCCAGTCCTTGTCTTTAATACTATCATCAAAATCTTCATTAGGTATCTAAAGCTGTAAACAGAATACAAATTGTGTTATAACATAGAGTTCATATAAACACGAGATCAAGATAACATTATTATTTACTATTAGAGTCAGTCATTTTATCACACTAAGTTTCAATTGGCACCTATAGTTAGCTCAATGCAATTTTGTGAACTTTCATTTGATTTGTTTGAATTTGTTATGTGTGGTTTTCAATGGTAAATCGTCTGAAAAAATATTTTAATAATATAGCTTGTAAAAAATTGCAACTGTGTAGCTGCTAAGTACCTACTTACTGTTCTCATATTCATGTACTTATCACTGAAGGTGTTGTATTTAACTATCCAATATTACTTTATTTGTAATATTAAATTCTGCATTTTTAATAGCTGTTAATATTTTCATAGAACAATAACATAATTAAATTAAAATTTATGGTTGATAAGGTTTTGTACATTAGAAATGATTAGAAAATGATTAATAGAATGAATTACATTCGGTATTTATTAGGGTATATAATATTATAAAAAATATATACAATAAGCCAACAACTGACATAGATTAATATATTATTACCTATTTATACATTATATTTATAATTCATTTTGCTTAAATGTTAAACCATTTAAAATTAAATTAAATTTTTACAAATTTATAGGTAAACGATTTTATAATTATTTTATATATATATTTTTTTTTATTGAGCATATTTACATCGACAACAGAGGCCATTAGTTACACTTATTTACAATGATGATATAATATAATGTATTAATATGTATAGGTACTGATACAATGGTAAGTTATTTAATTAGGATAACACATTTTTTTTTTTTATATATATAAGATTGAACAATTTTGTTTTTCTTAAAAAATTAATTATGCCCTGGTTTTTTTCATGAATAGGTTATTTTATATTTTACGTAGGTAAAATTTATTAAAATTGCATTTATTATTTATTTTCTAAAAAAAACACAATATATCAAAAATTCATAAATAATACCTAAATCGGAATAATATTTTTAAATTATCGAAGTAAAATAAATAAACATTAATACAAGTAATTGTAATTAATCTTTACGTTATTAAAATAAAAACGAACCGGTTAGGTACCTATCCGAATTCTAGTAGTTAACTTGTTGTGGTTAGTGAACTAGTGAAGAAATAATAAGATCTTGAATAAAATATTTAAAACATAAATTAACACATTATAACTAGGAAAGGAATATAAAAATTAAACATTAATCGGATTATTTTAGATATATAATACCTGTAATGCATAAAAGGAGCATGATCGTAATCAATAATCAAACAAAAATAGGCTAAGAAAAACAATATATTATATTATAATTTAAATTTAAAATTACAAATATTTTTTGGTTATTGTTATATCACATTTAATTATTTAAATGAACATTATTCACAAACGTGAACCTCCTTGGTAATAGAAGTTTTATTGAAATATTACATATCTTTGGATTTATCCTATTAGCCTAACACAATATAATCTGTGACAATATTGTCTTTTTAGAATTAGAAGTGGCAGTCGATTAAAGATTCTAAAATTATAATTTCAATGAGCACTAGATCAAACATGAACTAAAAATATTCTGTATTCCGTATAATTTTAATTTCATAATTAATAATATTTTCAGACTTCAATTAAGTATCTGATGCGTTCTTACGTCGGTATCGGAGTGTACCCATACACGTCTCGGATTTCACCAAAACCCCGAAAAAGAGTCGATGTTTGAGGTAAGTTTATTTTCATATTCTTTTGAGGCTTGAATCTTATGTTAGGCTTTAAATAAATATCTAACGTCACGAAAAATATATTCCCAAGTTGCAAATATTCATGGTTTTCATGAATTTCTGTCAATATTTGAAATTCAAATGCTAATAAAAATTTAATTTGAATTTCCGGTTGACATTTTTTTTGTGATAAAGATTGACAAATTTGTAAGGAATCTTCTAATAAATTTTCAAATCTTGGATTTAAAAAAAATTTTTTATGAATTTCTAGCTTAAAACAATTTTCGAATTTTTGTGATTTTTACGTATTTTGTCAAAATTCAAAATTTGAATACTTATAAAAAAAATTGTGACTATGAATTTATTTTATTTTTTAACTGCTATTGTAACAATATGTTAAGAGCCTTGTATTAAATTCTAAAATCTTAGGTATAAAAGGAAAATTTTTTATGAATTTCTAGGATAAAATAATTTACGAATTTTTTTGATTTTTACGTATGTTGTCAAAATTAAACTTTGAATGCATGTAAAATAATAATGTGGCTTTATGTTTCTTTTATTTTTCAACTGCTATTGTAAAAATATATTATGAGTCTTGTATTAAATTCTCAAATCTTAGGTATAAAACGAAAAACTTTTATGAATTTCGATCTAAGATAATTTGAACATTGCCGTAATTTTTATGTATTTAGTCAAAATTTGAACTTCAAATGCTAATAAAAAAAAATCGTGCCTATGTATTTTTGTAATTTTTTAATCACTACCATGAATAAAAATTGTGAATAACGATTTTAAATTTTTTTTAGCTACAATTAGAACAACTTATAAGGAACCTTGTATTAAATTTTCAAGTTTTTTTGGTCGTCCAACATTTTTTTGCCGACACTTCAAAAAAAATTCTCAAAAAATTCAAAAATTTCAGTGTTCTATAAATAACTCAAAAAAAGTCAAATCTTTTTGAAAATTAAACTGTATATATATAACGATAACATAATCATTTGGTGAAAATTTCAAGTATTTACAGTGATTAGTTTTTGAATGACAACCATATAAAAAAATCAATTTGGTCGAAAACTGGTTTTGCGTAAAAGTTACAGTTTTTCTGTCATTTTTTTTTTTTTGTTTTTCTCGATTTTTTTGAAAACTGTTGGAAAATGTTTACTTTCGACCTCTATAATGCACCAAGGATCTTCAATTTTACATCGGAAACCACCCCTAAAGTTTGAAATCGAAGCATTATTTCGACTAGTTATGCTGTACACAGACTCAAAAACAAAAAAAAAACACACACACATCATTGTAAAATCAATACATTCATCACTTCGTTCAGAATCTAAAAACTATAATACGCAATAATCGCAGTAATAATTAAAGTTTGTATAAAAAATTATTAAAATAAAAATGAATCGGTACTAGAGTTTTAGTAGCCATCCAGTAGGTATAATGTTTTTATAGCCATATAAAATTAATAAGTTCTTGAATAAAATAATCAAAACACATAATGACATTAAACGGATTGTTTAGCTATATATTATCTGTAATGATAAAAAAAAGCGGGTAAGTGGATGTCGCTCTGCTGTACATTAGTGGGTGGGGTGGACCTCTGGCAAGGGTAGGTTAAATTTGAATGCAATGATAGGTATCATTGTATATGAAAAACGATTCTGAACGGAGATGATTTGTCAGTCTAGGATATAATTATTATTATATTAAAATTCTATTTTGAAACAAATATTTTATTTTTCAAATAAGACGCATTTTGTATAAGGCATGGTTAATCAATTTTTCCAAAAACATTGCATGTAGTTATCATAATTCATAATACCTTATATTATCATAGGTATACATATACCTGGTTTGAGGATAAATCGTTATCATTACGCGATTTCATAAAAATTTAAAACTCAAACGCTCAAAACATTTTGCCTATAATGACGCATCGAATTTTCTCTATAGCTATTTGAAACAAAACTTATGAAAAACTAAGTGTTAAATTTTATAACCTTAGATATAAATACAAACGATATTATGAATTTTGAACTACAAAATAATTTGCAAATATTCATGGTTTTCACGAATTTCTGTCAATATTTGAAATTCAAATGCTAATAAAAATTTAATTTGAATTTCCGGTTGACATTTTTTTTGTGATAAAGATTGACAAATTTGTAAGGAATCTTCTAATAAATTTTCAAATCTTTGATTTAAAAAATTTTTTTTATGAATTTCTAGCTTAAAACAATTTTCGAATTTTTGTGATTTTTACGTATTTTGTCAAAATTCAAAATTTGAATGCTTATAAAAAAAATTGTGACTATGAATTTATTTTATTTTTTAACTGCTATTGTAACAATATTTTAAGAGCCTTGTATTAAATTTTCAAGATTTTTTACCCAAAAAAACAATTTTTATCGATATTAATTAAAAAAAACTAATAATGATCGAAAATTGCATATACCTATGAATAGTTCAACTTAAGTCAAAATTTCATGGTGGATAGAATATACTTATATAAACATTTGGTGAATATGTCATGTATCAATGGTAATTTGTAATTTGTTTTAAAGTTACATCAAAAATCAAAATCGATTTTGTCGAAAACTGATTGTGCGTAAAATTTCCCGTTTTTCCTTTAATTATTAGTTTGTTTATACCAATTATTTATAAAAATATTAAGAATACTTTTGACCACCAAAGTACCAACTAGATTCACTTTCTGATCGAATAAGGTACTTAAGTCAAAAATCGAAGCACTTTTACTGCCCCAAAACGTGATGACAGACACAAAAAAACAATATATTCATGGTTTTGACGAATTTTTGTCAATATTTGAACTTCAAATGCTAATTAAAAAAAATTGTGCCTAGGTATTCTTATAATTTTTTAATCACTATAAGAATAACCTATGAGAAAATTTTTATTAAAATTTCAAGTATTTTGATAGGGCCAAAAAACTTTTACCGACACTTCAAAAAAAAATTTTCAGTAAAATTGAAAATTTCAGTTGTCTATAAATAACTCAATTGAAAATTAAACTGTATATATAACATAAACATTTAGTGAAAATTCCAAGTATTTACAGTGATTAGTTTTTGAATTACAACCATATAAAAAAATCGATTTGGTCGAAAACTGGTTTTGCGTAGAAATTCCCGTTTTTCCGTTACTTTTTTTTGTTTTTCTCGATTTTTTTGAAAACCGTTGGAAAATGTTTACTTTTGACCTCTATAATGCACCAAGAATATTCACTTTTACATCAGAAAACACCTCGAAAGTTTGAAATTGAAGCATTATTTCGACTAGTTATGCTGTACACACAAAAAAAAAAAACACACATCATTGTAAAATCAATACACTCATCACTTCGTTCACAATCTAAAATGAATAGGTCAGAAAATATTGTTGAATATTTTATTGAAATTTCAGAGATGGTATTCGTCAGTGAAGATTTGCCAACTAATTATCATATTCGTTGTGAAGCCTGTGTGAAATGTATTAACAATGTTTCGAAGATGAAGTTTTATAGTAGATTCGGTAAGTAATTTTCTATTTTTCAGTAGGTTTATTTTAATTTTATTAATTTATTAATTGATCAGGAGATAGATTACTTGCAATTTTTAAATTATTCGTTTTGTAACCACTGGTATACACTATTTAAGTTATCAATAAAATCGTGATAAAAATTAGAAAATTGGTAGGTATAATATTAAAAAATTTTTTTTTAATAATTTCCTCAATGATATTTAAATATTTTCACCAATTATCAGGTACGATGACCTGTAGGTACTATAGGGACTGGGAGTGTGAGAGTGGGGGCAGGGAAGGATTAAGAGATGGTAAGAGAGAGAGAGAGAGAGAGAGAGAGAGTGTGAGAAGTAGCGTAGAGAGATGGTAGAGAAGCAGAAGAAAAATCGAGAGAAAAAGGGTGAGAAAGAAAAGGAGGGATAGTAATAGAGATAGATAGTGTGAGGTAAGGTTAGATTAGGTTAGGTTAGGTAAGGTAGGTACTATAGTGACTTGTAAAGAAAGGGCGAGAGAAGGATAGTGTGAGAGGGAGTGAGAGAGGTAGATAGGATGAAGGATAAGGAGATATAGTGAATGAGATGGTGCAAGTGTGAGAAAAACGGGTAGAGGGGGAATGTAAGACGAGTGAGTGTGAGAGAGATAGGTGAGGGGGATGGTGTGAAAGTGATAGGATGAGAGAGAGGTAGTGTCAAAGGGAGATGATAATGTTAGGTGGGGGAACAGAACAAAAAGTGAGAGGGAATTGTGAGAGGTTGTGAGAGACAGTGAGATAGGTGAAGGGGAGGGTTAGGTTAGGTTAGGCTAGGTTGAGGGGTAGTGGCAGAGATAGAGGATTAGGTTAGGTGGGGGGAAGGGGAATAGTTAGGTAGAATAGTTATGTTAACAATTCTGAATATGTAGGAAAGGATCTTAAATTGCAAAGGTCACTCGACCCCTTGAGTGATACTACCAGGTTAGGTAAGGTTTACGACCTTCGACTTATGGGATAGAATAAAAAGAGAAGGTTGGTTAGGCCGATTAAGAAGTTGTCAGTGGAATTTTTTTTCTCCGACTCATGCGCAATATATCAAATTTTTTGTTCACAATAATCTTAATAATTTCTAAAATTAGAGAAAAATTAATGGTTAGATTTTTATTTAGGGCATATCATAGGCTTATTATACTTAAATTATTAAGTGAGTTATGAGTATTTTAAAGTATTCATAACTCGCTTCAAATGTAGCTTATAAGATGCTCTAGGTATTAATAATATAAGTATCTTAAAATTTTAAAAATGGCCATTTCACTCTAATTTTAGAAATTATTATGATCATAGTGAACGTAATATTTGCTATGTTGTGCGTGGGTCAAAGAGAAAAAAAGAAATGCACTGACATTCTCTTAAGTGTTATCAAGTCAAAAAAGCTCTTGATTGTTGATTGTTTACATTATTATAAGTCTTGTAAAAAGTATGACTTTGTCATCACATATTTTGTTAAAATATCACATCAATTAAATGAATATTATCTTTAAAATAACAAATTTTATTTTTATATACAAATTTACAATTTCATTAAACATATTATTATAGTTAATAGTCTTATTATGAAAAGTATTGTAATGCTCAATAAAAAAAAATATTAGAGTTGTGTCTTGATAAGTAAAAAATTTAAATATTATAAATTCTCATTCTCAAAATATTCATCTTAGGACTTCAATTTCAAAATAAAATATTTGCATACTTTTGTTTAATATTACTTTACAAGATTGTACTATGATAGTGATTAAAATAATAAACTTGAAAGTTGGCGCATGATTGGAAGTAAAAGTTATAATTAATAACTTTAGAGCTAGGACTTTTATGTACTTACTAAAAATTCATTGATTATACGCAGTTAAATATGCCTTAAAAAAAATTACATTCTTTATTACACTATAAAAATTACTTAATTAAATATTTTATGCATTTATCATATGTTTATATTTATATATACCGTGTGTCCCACAAAACAGGGTAGGTACACTTTATCACTCATTACCCTTTAATTATACCCTGTAATCAATCATAAATTCCTATATGACTTAAAATTCTTTTAACTCATATGTTTTAGTGGTATCCATACAACTTGGTTTTGTTATTTTTGTGATTGGCGTAGACTTCTACTTTTTGTTTCCCATGAGTATTTTTTTTTTTAAATATATTGTTGTGTTGTTTATTCATGTTTATATTCATATTTATTTGATCTTTATTTATTATTAGTCATCATTTGGACTATAATATAGTTATAATATATTTTTATTTTATTTGAATCTAAACATCTTTGTGTTTAATTCATTTATAAAAAAAGTTTTAATTTTCTTTGGATTATATTTTATTTATTATTAGTCATAATTTGGACTATAATATAGTTATATTATTTTTTTATATTATTTGAATCTAAACATCTCTGTGTGATTATTTATATTTTATTTATACTTCTTAGTTTTTTGGTTTGGTCTCCAGTAAATTTGGTTTTTTTTTATGGTGTACAATGGCATTATTTATTTTGTAAATTATTGAAAATTAAATTTTTTTTTTGTAGTCCGACATACTAGGTTGGTATGATCAGATGAGCCCTTCCTTGTATGAGAATTTCATGATATCCAAAAATGATATTTAAAATAGGGATTTACATTTAAAAAGAATGAAGAAATACATGACTTAAAAGAATTTTAAGTGATATAGGAATTTATGATTGATTTGTCTAGTTTGATGTCCAACAAACAGAATTGAAAGATATTTACAGGTTAATGAGCAATAAAGTGTACCCTGTTATTTGAGACACATGATATATTGTATATATTAAAAAAAAAAAAAAATTTAAAAGCTAGTAAAAATTTCATTTTTCTTTCATATTTAATATAATTATATTTTGATCCATAAAAATATTTACCTAATTGCTTGATTTTCGATAAAATATCAAAAGATGCACTAAAAACATTTAGAATTTGATCACTTAAGTTTTTAAATATGCTGTGTACTACTACTAACATAGAAATAAGCATACAATAAAGCTTATCAAAAAAGAAAAAATATATACAATGCATAAAAATTCTTTGCTCTAGAAAACATAAAATGTTTTAAAATAAAAATTTGTCATAGTAATTTGTCCACATAAAAGAAAAACAACTTTTGAAATTGAAAGCAATTTATATTACTAGTTTTTTAAAATTAATCAAAATCTCTATTCTCTAATACTGGAAAGAAGAAATAAGATCTGGTGATGGTTAATTTTCTGAGACATACAATCATTTTTAAAGTACCTATTATTTTAGTTGAGTGTTGGAATCTATACTAGTGTTAATTGTACCTATACTTTTTCGACTAGTCTAGGTAATGGAATTTTTAAATTTAAGATTTTAGAAATAAAAAAAAAAATTTTGTTGTTCACGTATGTATTTATTACCTAGGTATTCAATATTTTAAGTGACATACGTGTTGTTGTTATTATTAGCTATAAAAATAAAAAAACATTCTTGAACTTGATGAAAAATAGACGTACAAGTACTAATTATCTCTTATAATAGATATGGTTTCTATATGTTAAAAAAATAAATTTTGGACCTAGAGGTCAACACATCGACTGTCGTTGCTAGCTCTCGGATGGGCAACTACCTGGGTTCTTAGTGACGAATCCTTGTCTTATTTACATGTGTTTAAAACCAAACAGTAAAATCAGGTTATGCAGTTGATATCTGGAAAACAAAAAAATTGCGTCTGGCCTGGTATATGCACTGCACACTAGTCGTATACTGTATTTTGGGGTATGGTGTGGTGTGGTGGTTTGCCGTGGTCAAACATCGCATGGCGTCTCTAGCTTCTGGATGGGTGACCATCTGGGTTCTTAGTGACGAATCCTTACCCCACATACTCACGTGTTTCTAAACAAACACATGCAATATGGATATATAATTGCCGAAGGATTTGTTTTAAAAAAAAACGTATATTATGTAATAATAAAAATAATAAGAAACCAATTGTACATTGTTTAAGTCTATATGAGATATTATACTTCATACTATAACTTTTTAATAATAATAATTAACAATAAGTATGTAATTTGAGATATTTTAGATGATTAAATTTTCTTCTGGACAATTGATCTTTGTCACAAAAAATGTACAGACACAGTGATGTAAAGATTACCAATCACACAGCAAAATGTTATGTTAAAATAATAAATAATAATGTTTTATTGAATAAAAGATTGAGTAAACATTTTTTTAGATCGTTTCATTTAAAAAATATTCAAAATCGTAATAATTCAATTTCTGGTGTCTAGGGTTGATTTTATTAGGTACCATATAAAAATAAATATAAAATTACCATTATGGTACCACCCGACGTTTTTGGGCCCAGAAAAGCATGATAACTATAATTTTAGTGTGCTGGAAGGGGAAATAATTTAGATATTACACCATTATTGTAATAATATTACAAAAGTTGTTTTGCATTAATGAGGATGTCGCACTCTCATTCTCTTCAACAGGGCTTTCGCAAGCCCTGCAAGTCGGAGACAATACAAACCATAAATCTTTAATAACTATTAGTTATTCCTTGTACAATTTACATCCAATCATACTTGCGAGTTTAGATTAAAATTTTTGATTAGGATTTGATAGAATGTACTCGTACTATGGATGTGTTAACAACAGTTCCCCTCACGTATACTCATTTATGCACTCATCGCGGCTAGACACTCGTCGTCATATAAGTATGTGCTTAAAGTTATGTACACCAAAAAAATGGGTATGGCTCTATCCATAATATATTATCTAAGAAGCAGTTGCACCGAAGTCCTAAAAATCTAGCAGGGAGAAAAATATTTCAAGAGGCTCAACATTTTAATAATAAGATAAATTTCTAAGACGTTAACAATCAATAGAACAACTTGAAAAGTAAACACTTATATCGGAAATCAACTAAGGATCTATTTATTCAAAGTGTCCTAGTTGACCATCCGTTTGTCACGCGTTACCCAAACAGCATTTATTTTTCTACGATCATTTAGATTGATACTTATTAAACCCAGTGTCGTAGTCAGCCTTCCCGAGGGGTGTTGTGTGTATAGTACTGTATACACTTTTTCCCTCCCAAATCCTAACCCTGGCTACGGCACTGCCTTCCCCGCGGACATCCAGATGGTTAATTAAGTCATTAGGAGGTTTGTTTAGGTTAGGTACCTATAGACAATGGTAAGTTGAGCTCAAGTGATGATAGATGACTATCATCACTGGTCGTGACCTTTACATAGATCTTTTCCTACTAACTAAAAAGGTATTCGAAATTGTCAACATAAAAATGAAAAATATTTAAAAATTAACAAGGAAAATATTAATACTACATTTATACTAAAATAATATATTATACTTATGTATATAATTATACATACTTTTTTATAGCTTTTATAATGAATACTTAATACTTAAAATATTATATATACCTGCTTAATATTGTCATAATTTGGATCACGGTTTTAAATCCATACAAGTATTAGTGTTATACCAGTATTTCATATGAACTAATGTCAATCACAGTAAAAAATTCGTCCTCTGATCATAATTTGTTCAATAAACTATAAAGAATCTAGTTTATTTTTGTGTTCACAATTTTCAAACTTTTTAACCATGTGAAACTAAAAAACATAATTTTATCATGACTTAATTATCCTTCATTTTTTATTTCATTTATTATTCTTGAAAATACACAGTTCAGTCTTCATTGTGTATTCTAAGACCATAATTTTATCCAAAATTTATTTTTTGATTCTTAAAAATCATTTGCCTGCGGGCGCCAATACCCCCTTTCCATTTTTATTTTCAAAATATTGCTCTACTTTATTTTTGTGGACACAATTTTCAAACATTATAACCACTTGAAACTAAACAATATAATTTTATCATGAGTTAGTTGTCCTTCATTTATCTTTCTTGAGAATACATAGTGCAGTCTTCATTGTGTATTCTAAGACCATATTTTTATCCAAATTTCCTTTTTTGATTCTTAAAAATCATTTGCCTGCGGGCGCCAATACCCCCTTTCCATTTTTATTTTCAAAATATTGCTCTTGTTTATTATTGTGTACACAAATTTTAAACTTTATTAGCCACTTGACTCTAAAAAATATAATTTTATCATGATTTAATTATCCTTCATTTATTATTTCATTTATTATTCTTGAAAATTCATAGTTCAGTCTTCATTGTGAATTCTTAGACCACAATTTTCTCCAAAATTTCTTTTTTGATTCTTAAAAATCATTTGCCTGCGGGCGCCAATACCCCCTTTCCATTTTTATTTTCAAAATATTGCTCTACTTTATTTTTGTGAACACAATTTTCACACATTATAACCACTTGCAACTAAAAAATATAAAATATAATTTTATCATGATATAATTATCCTTCATTTATTATTTCATTTATTATTCTTGAAAATTCATAGTTCAGTCTTCATTGTGAATTCTTAGACCACAATTTTCTCCAAAATTTCTTTTTTGATTCTTAAAAATCATTTGCCTGCGGGCGCCAATACCCCCTTTCCATTTTTATTTTCAAAATATTGCTCTACTTTATTTTTGTGAACACAATTTTCACACATTATAACCACTTGCAACTAAAAAATATAAAATATAATTTTATCATGAGATAGTTGTCCTTCATTTATTTTTCTTGAGAATACATAGTGCAGTCTTCATTGTGTATTCTAAGACCATATTTTTATCCAAATTTCCTTTTTTGATCCTCAAAAATCATTTGCCTGCGGGCGCCAATACCCCCTTTCCATTTTTATTTTCAAAATATTGCTCTTGTTTATTATTGTGTACACAAATTTTAAACTTTATTAGCCACTTGACTCTAAAAAATATAATTTTATCATGATTTAATTATCCTTCATATATTATTCTTGAAAATTCATAGTTCAGTCTTCATTGTGTGTATTCTAAGACCATAATTTTGTCCATAATTTCTTTTTTGGTTCTTAAAAATCATTTGCCTGCGGGCGCCAAAACCCCCTTACCATTTTTATTTTCAAAATATTTACAAGGAAACGGACAAGGACAAGGACAAGGACAAGGACAAGGACAAGGACAAGGACAAGGACAAGGACAAGGACAAGGACAAGGACAAGGACAAGGACAAGGACAAGGACAAGGACAAGGACAAGGACAAGGACAAGGACAAGGACAAGGACAAGGACAAGGACAAGGACAAGGACAAGGACAAGGACAAGGACAAGGACAAGGACAAGGGCAAGGGCAAGGGCAAGGGCAAGGGCAAGGGCAAGGAGCAAGGGCAAGGGCAAGGGCAAGGGCAAGGGCAAGGGCAAGGGCAAGGGCAAGGGCAAGGGCAAGGGCTATATATGTAATCCCGCAAAAGTTGGTATCCCGTTATGTATGTTATCCCGCGCAAGGGGGTATCCCGCACAAGGTTGTATCCCGCACAAGTAGGTATCCCATTATAGATGTTATCCCGCACAATGGAGTATCCCGTTATAATCTCATTTCAATATGGAAAAAAAAGCGATGTTATATGTTTACGTTCATAGCACGGACGTATACAGGGTGATTTTTTTATCGAAGAACAGTCATTATTTAAAAAAGTATTGAATTTTTTCAAAATATTTTTTTGTATTGTTTCAAGTTGTTAAAAATCAAACGTTTTTATTAAAAATTATATTTTTAAATATTTTTTAGCCATATCATTTTTTAAGTTTTTTACTTTTTTGAATGATAACATAGAGTTTTAATTTTATATTCCAAAGCAGAATATTTTTATAAGTATTTTGATTCATAGAAATCGAATTTGGGGCTAGTTGTTTATGAGTTATAAGTATTTAAAGTTTAGACAAGCGGAGTAGAGGTCAAACATTTCGAAAATCCGGAATACGCATTGCAGCCTAAATGAGTTATTGCATGGTTTTTTATATGTATAAACTACTGAAATCTTGCCAAATATAATATGGTAGTGAATTATTTTAGATTCTGAACGGAATGATGAATGTATTGATTTTACAATGATGTGTGTTTTTATTTTTTTTGTTTTTATTTTTGTGTCTGTGTACAGCATAACTAGTCAAACTAATGCTTCAATTTCAAACTTTTGTGGTGGTTTCCGATGTAAAAGTGTACCTAGTGATATACCTAGTATTCATGTTACATTTTTACATGATATATTGATACTTATCAAGCATATTTTACAATTTCGTAGCACTGTGTAAATTTACATAACTCACTATTATTTTTAGTACCTAAATAAAATGTAATAAGTCTTAAGCTACTTATTCCAACTAAATAGTTATTTACTAATAATTATTTATTAATTTTAATATTATTTTCAAGACTGAACTTGTTTTAATTGTGGCTGATGATTGTATTATCATACATTCATATTATAACAAATATTTTATAGCTTACTCAAATATGTATTTTTTTTTTTTTATTATTATAATTTAATGCATGTATTTTCACTTTCTAGACAGTTTTACATTTCAAGAATATTAAATATGCATATCTTATAAATAAAAATCTTGTTAAATTATAAATGTATGTTAATTTTTGTATTTTATCAATTGTATTTATATATTAGAATTAAAATTCAACACTTGATGGTAATTTTATTTAAAATATGAATCATTAGTGTTATAGAATAATATTGAATATGTATAAATTTGATCTACGAGTATACAGATTTCTGACTTGGTCCAACATCCGTCTATCAAGCAAAAATAATAAAATAACAATGTTTTTTCGTACAAATTATATAATTAGAATATTATTACTTCTAAAGCTAAATAATATGTTTTTTTAGTTACCTATAGTAAATGTATTTATGTAATTATGAAAATTATGCATGTATATTATGTATTATAAAATACATAATTATATTGTTATATAATAATATAATCATTTAATAAAAATTAAATTTCAAAAACAAAAAAAGGCGGGAAAAGTTTTGGACGAAACATGGCTGTTATCTACTTAGTTGGCCACTCTCTTATTATCTAGGCTCTCTAATCTAAGGTTTTAACTAAATGATATATAAGTGTTTTATACGGATGGCATTGTAAACACTCACCAAGGTTTATAGATAATAATATCTAATATATATTATTATCTATAAACGTTGAACACTCACAATAACTTTACTATCACAAATTCACAACCATATTATCAGACCTTACAACAAACATTCCCCTCATATTCTGACTCTAGCAGGGGAAGGTATCCTCCATGTCTTGAGACCCCCCAACATTTAAAAAAAAGTCCTAATATATTGGATATTAGTGTTGTCACTTAATTTATTGGATACTATTTTTATCAAAATATGTAAAAGTTCTTGTCATTTCCTAACATATTAATTTGTTAAAAAATTAATTCAATGTCTTTTTAAATTTTTTATAGCATATTCAATTTGAAAAATAATATTTTAAAGAACTTTTTTGACTAACTTAAATATTTTAGTCCGAAATTGCAATAATCGAAAAACCACCCTTCTTTGAACTTCAACCCTCTTGAGGCATGCCTTAGAGTTGATCAATATTTACAAAACTTCACACAAATCATTATTTTGTTGTTTTGAACAAATTCCAGGGGTGGCCCATTCAAAAATTGAAAAAAAAATTTCAATGACTAGTTTATGACTCATAAACTACTAGCCCCAAATTCGATTTCTATGTATCAAAATACTTAGAAAAATATTCTGCTTTGGAATATGAAATTAAAACTCTATGTTGTCATTCAAAATAGTAAAAACATAAAAAATGATAAGGATAAAAAATATTTAAAAATATAATTTTATAATAAAAACGTTGGTTTTTTAACAATTTGAAACCATGTAAAAAATATTTTGAAAAAGTCAATACTTTTTGAAATAATTCGTGTTGTTTGATAAAAAAATCTTCCTGTATACTTTTTTTTTTATCAAATATACCTTATACTTATACCTCATAAATTATGAGTTATAAGTATTTAAAGTTTAGACAAGCGGAGTAGAGGACTTTTAAAAAAAAAAGTAATAGAAGTAGAAAAGAAGAAATAGTGCTTTTGTATTATACACTGGTATTTTAGTATCATGTGAACTATAATTTTTAAATACTTTAATTATGTATTTATGGCAAGTCTAAAATGGACATCTACATTGTTCATGCATAAATTCGAAAAATTAAAAGAAAAAAACAAGAAAAAATGTAAAACTGGACATTCCAATCCAATGTTCATAGTATCTTAAACAACAACTAGTAAATTAGTTATTTTAAGCTTAAAATTGTTTCAGCTTAAGATTAGGTTATAGTATTAGTATTTTATCTCGGTTTGAATTTATACAATATTATAATTTATATTGTGTATATGGTATAATGATTTCCAATTATTGTATTTAAATTATTTAATAAAAATAAATATTACTTAATAGTCATTATAAAGGGTACCTAAACATCAAATTAAAATTTAAAAAAACATATAAGATAATGTACATTAAATGTAAACCTAAAATAATTTTGTATCATGTTTATAAACATTTGTCAAGAAAAATCTAAAATCAATGGATTTTGATTATAATAAGTCATGAGTAGGTATATTTATACGATGCAAATCAATTTCAATAGGTGGAAAAAACTTATTTACATTGCTATGAACCACGGACGTATAATATATACGTACGTGCTATGAACGTAAACATATAACATCGCTTTTTTTTCCATATTGAAATGAGATTATAACGGGATACTCCATTGGACGGGATAACATATATAACGGGATACCACCTTGTGTGGGATAACATTTATAACGGGATACCACGTTGTGCGGGATAATATATATAATGGGATATCACCTTGTGCGGGATAACATATATAACGGGATACTCCCTTCCGCGGGATAACCTATATAACGGGATACCAACTTTTGCGGGATTACATATATAAAATGTCCTTGTCCTTGTCCTTGCCCTTGCCCTTGCCCTTGCCCTTGTGCTTGCCCTTGTCCTTGTCCTTGTCCTTGTCCTTGTCCTTGTCCTTGTCCTTGTCCTTGTCCTTGTCCTTGTCCTTGTCCTTGTCCTTGTCCTTGTCCTTGTCCTTGTCCTTGTCCTTGTCCTTGTCCTTGTCCTTGTCCTTGTCCTTGTCCTTGTCCTTGTCCTTGTCCTTGTCCTTGTCCTTGTCCTTGTCCTTGTCCTTGTCCTTGTCCTTGTCCTTGTCCTTGTCCTTGTCCTTGTCCTTGTCCTTGTCCTTGTCCTTGTCCGTTTCCTTGTAAATATTTTGAAAATAAAAATGGTAAGGGGGTTTTGGCGCCCGCAGGCAAATGATTTTTAAGAACCAAAAAAGAAATTATGGACAAAATTATGGTCTTAGAATACACACAATGAAGACTGAACTATGAATTTTCAAGAATAATATATGAAGGATAATTAAATCATGATAAAATTATATTTTTTAGAGTCAAGTGGCTAATAAAGTTTAAAATTTGTGTACACAATAATAAACAAGAGCAATATTTTGAAAATAAAAATGGAAAGGGGGTATTGGCGCCCGCAGGCAAATGATTTTTAAGAATCAAAAAAGGAAATTTGGATAAAAATATGGTCTTAGAATACACAATGAAGACTGCACTATGTATTCTCAAGAAAGATAAATGAAGGACAACTAACTCATGATAAAATTATATTGTTTAGTTGCAAGTGGTTATAATGTTTGAAAATTGTGTCCACAAAAATAAAGTAGAGCAATATTTTGAAAATAAAAATGGAAAGGGGGTATTGGCGCCCGCAGGCAAATGATTTTTAAGAATCAAAAAAGAAATTTTGGATAAAATTATGGTCTTAGAATACACAATGAAGACTGAACTATGTATTTTCAAGAATAATAAATGAAATAATAAATGAAGGATAATTATATCATGATAAAATTATATTTTATATTTTTTAGTTGCAAGTGGTTATAATGTGTGAAAATTGTGTTCACAAAAATAAAGTAGAGCAATATTTTGAAAATAAAAATGGAAAGGGGGTATTGGCGCCCGCAGGCAAATGATTTTTAAGAATCAAAAAAGAAATTTTGGAGAAAATTGTGGTCTAAGAATTCACAATGAAGACTGAACTATGAATTTTCAAGAATAATAAATGAAATAATAAATGAAGGATAATTAAATCATGATAAAATTATATTTTTTAGAGTCAAGTGGCTAATAAAGTTTAAAATTTGTGTACACAATAATAAACAAGAGCAATATTTTGAAAATAAAAATGGAAAGGGGGTATTGGCGCCCGCAGGCAAATGATTTTTAAGAATCAAAAAAGGAAATTTGGATAAAAATATGGTCTTAGAATACACAATGAAGACTGCACTATGTATTCTCAAGAAAGATAAATGAAGGACAACTAACTCATGATAAAATTATATTGTTTAGTTGCAAGTGGTTATAATGTTTGAAAATTGTGTCCACAAAAATAAAGTAGAGCAATATTTTGAAAATAAAAATGGAAAGGGGGTATTGGCGCCCGCAGGCAAATGATTTTTAAGAATCAAAAAATAAATTTTGGATAAAATTATGGTCTTAGAATACACAATGAAGACTGAACTGTGTATTTTCAAGAATAATAAATGAAATAAAAAATGAAGGATAATTAAGTCATGATAAAATTATGTTTTTTAGTTTCACATGGTTAAAAAGTTTGAAAATTGTGAACACAAAAATAAACTAGATTCTTTATAGTTTATTGAACAAATTATGATCAGAGGACGAATTTTTTACTGTGATTGACATTAGTTCATATGAAATACTGGTATAACACTAATACTTGTATGGATTTAAAACCGTGATCCAAATTATGACAATATTAAGCAGGTATATATAATATTTTAAGTATTAAGTATTCATTATAAAAGCTATAAAAAAAGTATGTATAATTATATACATAAGTATAATATATTATTTTAGTATAAATGTAGTATTAATATTTTCCTTGTTAATTTTTAAATATTTTTCATTTTTATGTTGACAATTTCGAATACTTTTTTAGTTAGTAGGAAAGATCTATGCAAAGGTCACGACCAGTGATGATAGTCATCTATCATCACTTGAGCTCAACTTACCATTGTCTATAGGTACCTAACCTAAACAAACCTCCTAATGACTTAATTAACCATCTGGATGTCCGCGGGGAAGGCAGTGCCGTAGCCAGGGTTAGGATTTGGGAGGGAAAAAGTGTATACAGTACTATACACACAACACCCCTCGGGAAGGCTGACTACGACACTGGGTTTAATAAGTATCAATCTAAATGATCGTAGAAAAATAAATGCTGTTTGGGTAACGCGTGACAAACGGATGGTCAACTAGGACACTTTGAATAAATAGATCCTTAGTTGATTTCCGATATAAGTGTTTACTTTTCAAGTTGTTCTATTGATTGTTAACGTCTTAGAAATTTATCTTATTATTAAAATGTTGAGCCTCTTGAAATATTTTTCTCCCTGCTAGATTTTTAGGACTTCGGTGCAACTGCTTCTTAGATAATATATTATGGATAGAGCCATACCCATTTTTTTGGTGTACATAACTTTAAGCACATACTTATATGACGACGAGTGTCTAGCCGCGATGAGTGCATAAATGAGTATACGTGAGGGGAACTGTTGTTAACACATCCATAGTACGAGTACATTCTATCAAATCCTAATCAAAAATTTTAATCTAAACTCGCAAGTATGATTGGATGTAAATTGTACAAGGAATAACTAATAGTTATTAAAGATTTATGGTTTGTATTGTCTCCGACTTGCAGGGCTTGCGAAAGCCCTGTTGAAGAGAATGAGAGTGCGACATCCTCATTAATGCAAAACAACTTTTGTAATATTATTACAATAATGGTGTAATATCTAAATTATTTCCCCTTCCAGCACACTAAAATTATAGTTATCATGCTTTTCTGGGCCCAAAAACGTCGGGTGGTACCATAATGGTAATTTTATATTTATTTTTATATGGTACCTAATAAAATCAACCCTAGACACCAGAAATTGAATTATTACGATTTTGAATATTTTTTAAATGAAACGATCTAAAAAAATGTTTACTCAATCTTTTATTCAATAAAACATTATTATTTATTATTTTAACATAACATTTTGCTGTGTGATTGGTAATCTTTACATCACTGTGTCTGTACATTTTTTGTGACAAAGATCAATTGTCCAGAAGAAAATTTAATCATCTAAAATATCTCAAATTACATACTTATTGTTAATTATTATTATTAAAAAGTTATAGTATGAAGTATAATATCTCATATAGACTTAAACAATGTACAATTGGTTTCTTATTATTTTTATTATTACATAATATACGTTTTTTTTTAAAACAAATCCTTCGGCAATTATATATCCATATTGCATGTGTTTGTTTAGAAACACGTGAGTATGTGGGGTAAGGATTCGTCACTAAGAACCCAGATGGTCACCCATCCAGAAGCTAGAGACGCCATGCGATGTTTGACCACGGCAAACCACCACACCACACCATACCCCAAAATACAGTATACGACTAGTGTGCAGTGCATATACCAGGCCAGACGCAATTTTTTTGTTTTCCAGATATCAACTGCATAACCTGATTTTACTGTTTGGTTTTAAACACATGTAAATAAGACAAGGATTCGTCACTAAGAACCCAGGTAGTTGCCCATCCGAGAGCTAGCAACGACAGTCGATGTGTTGACCTCTAGGTCCAAAATTTATTTTTTTAACATATAGAAACCATATCTATTATAAGAGATAATTAGTACTTGTACGTCTATTTTTCATCAAGTTCAAGAATGTTTTTTTATTTTTATAGCTAATAATAACAACAACACGTATGTCACTTAAAATATTGAATACCTAGGTAATAAATACATACGTGAACAACAAAATTTTTTTTTTTATTTCTAAAATCTTAAATTTAAAAATTCCATTACCTAGACTAGTCGAAAAAGTATAGGTACAATTAACACTAGTATAGATTCCAACACTCAACTAAAATAATAGGTACTTTAAAAATGATTGTATGTCTCAGAAAATTAACCATCACCAGATCTTATTTCTTCTTTCCAGTATTAGAGAATAGAGATTTTGATTAATTTTAAAAAACTAGTAATATAAATTGCTTTCAATTTCAAAAGTTGTTTTTCTTTTATGTGGACAAATTACTATGACAAATTTTTATTTTAAAACATTTTATGTTTTCTAGAGCAAAGAATTTTTATGCATTGTATATATTTTTTCTTTTTTGATAAGCTTTATTGTATGCTTATTTCTATGTTAGTAGTAGTACACAGCATATTTAAAAACTTAAGTGATCAAATTCTAAATGTTTTTAGTGCATCTTTTGATATTTTATCGAAAATCAAGCAATTAGGTAAATATTTTTATGGATCAAAATATAATTATATTAAATATGAAAGAAAAATGAAATTTTTACTAGCTTTTAAATTTTTTTTTTTTTTTAATATATACAATATATCATGTGTCTCAAATAACAGGGTACACTTTATTGCTCATTAACCTGTAAATATCTTTCAATTCTGTTTGTTGGACATCAAACTAGACAAATCAATCATAAATTCCTATATCACTTAAAATTCTTTTAAGTCATGTATTTCTTCATTCTTTTTAAATGTAAATCCCTATTTTAAATATCATTTTTGGATATCATGAAATTCTCATACAAGGAAGGGCTCATCTGATCATACCAACCTAGTATGTCGGACTACAAAAAAAAAATTTAATTTTCAATAATTTACAAAATAAATAATGCCATTGTACACCATAAAAAAAAACCAAATTTACTGGAGACCAAACCAAAAAACTAAGAAGTATAAATAAAATATAAATAATCACACAGAGATGTTTAGATTCAAATAATATAAAAAAATAATATAACTATATTATAGTCCAAATTATGACTAATAATAAATAAAATATAATCCAAAGAAAATTAAAACTTTTTTTATAAATGAATTAAACACAAAGATGTTTAGATTCAAATAAAATAAAAATATATTATAACTATATTATAGTCCAAATGATGACTAATAATAAATAAAGATCAAATAAATATGAATATAAACATGAATAAACAACACAATAATATATTTAAAAAAAAAAATACTCATGGGAAACAAAAAGTAGAAGTCTACGCCAATCACAAAAATAACAAAACCAAGTTGTATGGATACCACTAAAACATATGAGTTAAAAGAATTTTAAGTCATATAGGAATTTATGATTGATTACAGGGTATAATTAAAGGGTAATGAGTGATAAAGTGTACCTACCCTGTTTTGTGGGACACACGGTATATATAAATATAAACATATGATAAATGCATAAAATATTTAATTAAGTAATTTTTATAGTGTAATAAAGAATGTAATTTTTTTTAAGGCATATTTAACTGCGTATAATCAATGAATTTTTAGTAAGTACATAAAAGTCCTAGCTCTAAAGTTATTAATTATAACTTTTACTTCCAATCATGCGCCAACTTTCAAGTTTATTATTTTAATCACTATCATAGTACAATCTTGTAAAGTAATATTAAACAAAAGTATGCAAATATTTTATTTTGAAATTGAAGTCCTAAGATGAATATTTTGAGAATGAGAATTTATAATATTTAAATTTTTTACTTATCAAGACACAACTCTAATATTTTTTTTTATTGAGCATTACAATACTTTTCATAATAAGACTATTAACTATAATAATATGTTTAATGAAATTGTAAATTTGTATATAAAAATAAAATTTGTTATTTTAAAGATAATATTCATTTAATTGATGTGATATTTTAACAAAATATGTGATGACAAAGTCATACTTTTTACAAGACTTATAATAATGTAAACAATCAACAATCAAGAGCTTTTTTGACTTGATAACACTTAAGAGAATGTCAGTGCATTTCTTTTTTTCTCTTTGACCCACGCACAACATAGCAAATATTACGTTCACTATGATCATAATAATTTCTAAAATTAGAGTGAAATGGCCATTTTTAAAATTTTAAGATACTTATATTATTAATACCTAGAGCATCTTATAAGCTACATTTGAAGCGAGTTATGAATACTTTAAAATACTCATAACTCACTTAATAATTTAAGTATAATAAGCCTATGATATGCCCTAAATAAAAATCTAACCATTAATTTTTCTCTAATTTTAGAAATTATTAAGATTATTGTGAACAAAAAATTTGATATATTGCGCATGAGTCGGAGAAAAAAAATTCCACTGACAACTTCTTAATCGGCCTAACCAACCTTCTCTTTTTATTCTATCCCATAAGTCGAAGGTCGTAAACCTTACCTAACCTGGTAGTATCACTCAAGGGGTCGAGTGACCTTTGCAATTTAAGATCCTTTCCTACATATTCAGAATTGTTAACATAACTATTCTACCTAACTATTCCCCTTCCCCCCACCTAACCTAATCCTCTATCTCTGCCACTACCCCTCAACCTAGCCTAACCTAACCTAACCCTCCCCTTCACCTATCTCACTGTCTCTCACAACCTCTCACAATTCCCTCTCACTTTTTGTTCTGTTCCCCCACCTAACATTATCATCTCCCTTTGACACTACCTCTCTCTCATCCTATCACTTTCACACCATCCCCCTCACCTATCTCTCTCACACTCACTCGTCTTACATTCCCCCTCTACCCGTTTTTCTCACACTTGCACCATCTCATTCACTATATCTCCTTATCCTTCATCCTATCTACCTCTCTCACTCCCTCTCACACTATCCTTCTCTCGCCCTTTCTTTACAAGTCACTATAGTACCTACCTTACCTAACCTAACCTAATCTAACCTTACCTCACACTATCTATCTCTATTACTATCCCTCCTTTTCTTTCTCACCCTTTTTCTCTCGATTTTTCTTCTGCTTCTCTACCATCTCTCTACGCTACTTCTCACACTCTCTCTCTCTCTCTCTCTCTCTCTCTTACCATCTCTTAATCCTTCCCTGCCCCCACTCTCACACTCCCAGTCCCTATAGTACCTACAGGTCATCGTACCTGATAATTGGTGAAAATATTTAAATATCATTGAGGAAATTATTAAAAAAAAATTTTTTAATATTATACCTACCAATTTTCTAATTTTTATCACGATTTTATTGATAACTTAAATAGTGTATACCAGTGGTTACAAAACGAATAATTTAAAAATTGCAAGTAATCTATCTCCTGATCAATTAATAAATTAATAAAATTAAAATAAACCTACTGAAAAATAGAAAATTACTTACCGAATCTACTATAAAACTTCATCTTCGAAACATTGTTAATACATTTCACACAGGCTTCACAACGAATATGATAATTAGTTGGCAAATCTTCACTGACGAATACCATCTCTGAAATTTCAATAAAATATTCAACAATATTTTCTGACCTATTCATTTTAGATTGTGAACGAAGTGATGAGTGTATTGATTTTACAATGATGTGTGTTTTTTTTTTTTGTGTGTACAGCATAACTAGTCGAAATAATGCTTCAATTTCAAACTTTCGAGGTGTTTTCTGATGTAAAAGTGAATATTCTTGGTGCATTATAGAGGTCAAAAGTAAACATTTTCCAACGGTTTTCAAAAAAATCGAGAAAAACAAAAAAAAGTAACGGAAAAACGGGAATTTCTACGCAAAACCAGTTTTCGACCAAATCGATTTTTTTATATGGTTGTAATTCAAAAACTAATCACTGTAAATACTTGGAATTTTCACTAAATGTTTATGTTATATATACAGTTTAATTTTCAATTGAGTTATTTATAGACAACTGAAATTTTCAATTTTACTGAAAATTTTTTTTTGAAGTGTCGGTAAAAGTTTTTTGGCCCTATCAAAATACTTGAAATTTTAATAAAAATTTTCTCATAGGTTATTCTTATAGTGATTAAAAAATTATAAGAATACCTAGGCACAATTTTTTTTAATTAGCATTTGAAGTTCAAATATTGACAAAAATTCGTCAAAACCATGAATATATTGTTTTTTTGTGTCTGTCATCACGTTTTGGGGCAGTAAAAGTGCTTCGATTTTTGACTTAAGTACCTTATTCGATCAGAAAGTGAATCTAGTTGGTACTTTGGTGGTCAAAAGTATTCTTAATATTTTTATAAATAATTGGTATAAACAAACTAATAATTAAAGGAAAAACGGGAAATTTTACGCACAATCAGTTTTCGACAAAATCGATTTTGATTTTTGATGTAACTTTAAAACAAATTACAAATTACCATTGATACATGACATATTCACCAAATGTTTATATAAGTATATTCTATCCACCATGAAATTTTGACTTAAGTTGAACTATTCATAGGTATATGCAATTTTCGATCATTATTAGTTTTTTTTAATTAATATCGATAAAAATTGTTTTTTTGGGTAAAAAATCTTGAAAATTTAATACAAGGCTCTTAAAATATTGTTACAATAGCAGTTAAAAAATAAAATAAATTCATAGTCACAATTTTTTTTATAAGCATTCAAATTTTGAATTTTGACAAAATACGTAAAAATCACAAAAATTCGAAAATTGTTTTAAGCTAGAAATTCATAAAAAAAATTTTTTAAATCAAAGATTTGAAAATTTATTAGAAGATTCCTTACAAATTTGTCAATCTTTATCACAAAAAAAATGTCAACCGGAAATTCAAATTAAATTTTTATTAGCATTTGAATTTCAAATATTGACAGAAATTCGTGAAAACCATGAATATTTGCAAATTATTTTGTAGTTCAAAATTCATAATATCGTTTGTATTTATATCTAAGGTTATAAAATTTAACACTTAGTTTTTCATAAGTTTTGTTTCAAATAGCTATAGAGAAAATTCGATGCGTCATTATAGGCAAAATGTTTTGAGCGTTTGAGTTTTAAATTTTTATGAAATCGCGTAATGATAACGATTTATCCTCAAACCAGGTATATGTATACCTATGATAATATAAGGTATTATGAATTATGATAACTACATGCAATGTTTTTGGAAAAATTGATTAACCATGCCTTATACAAAATGCGTCTTATTTGAAAAATAAAATATTTGTTTCAAAATAGAATTTTAATATAATAATAATTATATCCTAGACTGACAAATCATCTCCGTTCAGAATCGTTTTTCATATACAATGATACCTATCATTGCATTCAAATTTAACCTACCCTTGCCAGAGGTCCACCCCACCCACTAATGTACAGCAGAGCGACATCCACTTACCCGCTTTTTTTTATCATTACAGATAATATATAGCTAAACAATCCGTTTAATGTCATTATGTGTTTTGATTATTTTATTCAAGAACTTATTAATTTTATATGGCTATAAAAACATTATACCTACTGGATGGCTACTAAAACTCTAGTACCGATTCATTTTTATTTTAATAATTTTTTATACAAACTTTAATTATTACTGCGATTATTGCGTATTATAGTTTTTAGATTCTGAACGAAGTGATGAATGTATTGATTTTACAATGATGTGTGTGTGTTTTTTTTTTGTTTTTGAGTCTGTGTACAGCATAACTAGTCGAAATAATGCTTCGATTTCAAACTTTAGGGGTGGTTTCCGATGTAAAATTGAAGATCCTTGGTGCATTATAGAGGTCGAAAGTAAACATTTTCCAACAGTTTTCAAAAAAATCGAGAAAAACAAAAAAAAAAAAATGACAGAAAAACTGTAACTTTTACGCAAAACCAGTTTTCGACCAAATTGATTTTTTTATATGGTTGTCATTCAAAAACTAATCACTGTAAATACTTGAAATTTTCACCAAATGATTATGTTATCGTTATATATATACAGTTTAATTTTCAAAAAGATTTGACTTTTTTTGAGTTATTTATAGAACACTGAAATTTTTGAATTTTTTGAGAATTTTTTTTGAAGTGTCGGCAAAAAAATGTTGGACGACCAAAAAAACTTGAAAATTTAATACAAGGTTCCTTATAAGTTGTTCTAATTGTAGCTAAAAAAAATTTAAAATCGTTATTCACAATTTTTATTCATGGTAGTGATTAAAAAATTACAAAAATACATAGGCACGATTTTTTTTTATTAGCATTTGAAGTTCAAATTTTGACTAAATACATAAAAATTACGGCAATGTTCAAATTATCTTAGATCGAAATTCATAAAAGTTTTTCGTTTTATACCTAAGATTTGAGAATTTAATACAAGACTCATAATATATTTTTACAATAGCAGTTGAAAAATAAAAGAAACATAAAGCCACATTATTATTTTACATGCATTCAAAGTTTAATTTTGACAACATACGTAAAAATCAAAAAAATTCGTAAATTATTTTATCCTAGAAATTCATAAAAAATTTTCCTTTTATACCTAAGATTTTAGAATTTAATACAAGGCTCTTAACATATTGTTACAATAGCAGTTAAAAAATAAAATAAATTCATAGTCACAATTTTTTTTATAAGTATTCAAATTTTGAATTTTGACAAAATACGTAAAAATCACAAAAATTCGAAAATTGTTTTAAGCTAGAAATTCATAAAAAATTTTTTTTAAATCCAAGATTTGAAAATTTATTAGAAGATTCCTTACAAATTTGTCAATCTTTATCACAAAAAAAATGTCAACCGGAAATTCAAATTAAATTTTTATTAGCATTTGAATTTCAAATATTGACAGAAATTCATGAAAACCATGAATATTTGCAACTTGGGAATATATTTTTCGTGACGTTAGATATTTATTTAAAGCCTAACATAAGATTCAAGCCTCAAAAGAATATGAAAATAAACTTACCTCAAACATCGACTCTTTTTCGGGGTTTTGGTGAAATCCGAGACGTGTATGGGTACACTCCGATACCGACGTAAGAACGCATCAGATACTTAATTGAAGTCTGAAAATATTATTAATTATGAAATTAAAATTATACGGAATACAGAATATTTTTAGTTCATGTTTGATCTAGTGCTCATTGAAATTATAATTTTAGAATCTTTAATCGACTGCCACTTCTAATTCTGAAAAGACAATATTGTCACAGATTATATTGTGTTAGGCTAATAGGATAAATCCAAAGATATGTAATATTTCAATAAAACTTCTATTACCAAGGAGGTTCACGTTTGTGAATAATGTTCATTTAAATAATTAAATGTGATATAACAATAACCAAAAAATATTTGTAATTTTAAATTTAAATTATAATATAATATATTGTTTTTCTTAGCCTATTTTTGTTTGATTATTGATTACGATCATGCTCCTTTTATGCATTACAGGTATTATATATCTAAAATAATCCGATTAATGTTTAATTTTTATATTCCTTTCCTAGTTATAATGTGTTAATTTATGTTTTAAATATTTTATTCAAGATCTTATTATTTCTTCACTAGTTCACTAACCACAACAAGTTAACTACTAGAATTCGGATAGGTACCTAACCGGTTCGTTTTTATTTTAATAACGTAAAGATTAATTACAATTACTTGTATTAATGTTTATTTATTTTACTTCGATAATTTAAAAATATTATTCCGATTTAGGTATTATTTATGAATTTTTGATATATTGTGTTTTTTTTAGAAAATAAATAATAAATGCAATTTTAATAAATTTTACCTACGTAAAATATAAAATAACCTATTCATGAAAAAAACCAGGGCATAATTAATTTTTTAAGAAAAACAAAATTGTTCAATCTTATATATATAAAAAAAAAAAATGTGTTATCCTAATTAAATAACTTACCATTGTATCAGTACCTATACATATTAATACATTATATTATATCATCATTGTAAATAAGTGTAACTAATGGCCTCTGTTGTCGATGTAAATATGCTCAATAAAAAAAAATATATATATAAAATAATTATAAAATCGTTTACCTATAAATTTGTAAAAATTTAATTTAATTTTAAATGGTTTAACATTTAAGCAAAATGAATTATAAATATAATGTATAAATAGGTAATAATATATTAATCTATGTCAGTTGTTGGCTTATTGTATATATTTTTTATAATATTATATACCCTAATAAATACCGAATGTAATTCATTCTATTAATCATTTTCTAATCATTTCTAATGTACAAAACCTTATCAACCATAAATTTTAATTTAATTATGTTATTGTTCTATGAAAATATTAACAGCTATTAAAAATGCAGAATTTAATATTACAAATAAAGTAATATTGGATAGTTAAATACAACACCTTCAGTGATAAGTACATGAATATGAGAACAGTAAGTAGGTACTTAGCAGCTACACAGTTGCAATTTTTTACAAGCTATATTATTAAAATATTTTTTCAGACGATTTACCATTGAAAACCACACATAACAAATTCAAACAAATCAAATGAAAGTTCACAAAATTGCATTGAGCTAACTATAGGTGCCAATTGAAACTTAGTGTGATAAAATGACTGACTCTAATAGTAAATAATAATGTTATCTTGATCTCGTGTTTATATGAACTCTATGTTATAACACAATTTGTATTCTGTTTACAGCTTTAGATACCTAATGAAGATTTTGATGATAGTATTAAAGACAAGGACTGGAAGGAAAATAAAAGCTCAGAAACATCATAAGAAAGGTCTAAAATCAGAATTTGATGACATTTTAACTAGAACAAGGTATCATAGTAAAGATTTTTGTAACAACATTAATAAAAATATTATCGGTCAAATGGTTTTATAGAGAGATATTAAGTTAATTAAAGTTAAAAAATAATTCCCTGATAAATTGTTTTTACATCAATTTAAGCAACTTATGGGCAAGCAAATTATCAAGAAATTATAGTTTTAAATAAAAATAAAATTACCAAACATACATTACATATGAAATTTGCATTTATTGAAAAGCCTAGAATCTTACAAATAAAAAAGATTTAATTTTATCGCGCAAAGCAAAACTTATTCCAGATACTTATTGTCATTTTTATAAAAACTTAAAAATATCTGAAAATTGATAATACTTATAACAAATAGGTACTAATAAAATAATAATAATAATAAAAAACTATGAAGATGGTGATTAATTTATATAATAAATCGTAACCATATAGGTAACTATATAATTAAAATAATAATAAATTATTCAAATTCGTACATAATTTTATAGTCTTGTACTCTTGTTGTTCAAAAGCATTTGATAATTTTATAGTCATTATCAATTTAGAATATATTTATTTTTTAATTTGTCATATTATTTGTTACTTTGATACATAAAAATAAACTTATTGACTTAAAGATAAGTAGTTTTTTATTTTGTGTTTTATGGTAAATTATTTTTAAAGATATTGATTACATACCTACAACTATTAAATGATTAATTTTTATCCTTATATACATATTACCTGTACAATTATAAATTATAACACAACAATTTTAATCAAATTTCAAAAAAACTAACAGTTAATAATATTTTATTATTCATTAATAATTTAAAGTTCAATACTGCCATAATTGGATATATGACACAAAAATAAACATATATCTTAAATTCAATACTGCCATATTTTGATATGTCTGAAAATCAATTTCTGTATGCAATACAGCCACATATCAAAATATGACAGTCTTGCATTTACTTAAAAAATTGTAAAAGACCATAATACGTCTGACTTTTTGGGTTCAAGGGAATATTTTATTATATTTGAGAAAGTCACAATATAAAGTAGGTATGTTTAAAGTACCTATTGTAGTTTTTAGTTTCAAATTCATAGGTGAAGAACTCTTTGCAAACAATCACCATTGGAAAAGTGTACGAACGTGTACCTCAATTCTTTTATAACATTAAGCCGCAAAAGAATTGGTATTAAAACAAACTTACCTTAAACATCGATTATTTTGGGCTTTGTTAGAGTCCGCAACGTGTATGCAATCCGACGCTGAAATGGAAACGCATCAGATAATGCTGAATTGAAGTCTAAAAATAATGTGATTTATGAAAAAAAAAGATTAAACGGAAAGCAGGATGTTTTTCGTTTATGTCTACTTTGCTATCTAATTGAAATGTTAGAATCTTTAATAGACTGCGTCCTCCGCAACGACTTTGACAATCACCATGGATTATATTGTACTAAATCAATAAGAGAAATCCATAGATACCTAGGTATATATTATAATACTACTTTTAAATCAACGATGCCCTTGTATACAATCTGTTCATTGCAGGGCATCGGGCAATAATGAAATGAGATAACTATACCGAAATAATGCATAACTTTAAATTAAAATTATGTATAACAAAATAAAGTACCTTGGTATTATTTTAATTATTTTTTTTTAAATTTATTTATTTGATTATCGATTAAGAATATTTAAGATGGTGTTTAAATGTTAGAAGCACATGCATATTTTTACTAAAATATATTTCTTTATGAACTATTAAATAAAAATGTTGATTTAAATAAATGTGATTACTGATTTTTAAAGTTAAAATTAAGTTATACAGTGTACACATTAATTTTTCGTACCGACCATATCGGGCGACAGCTAGTTTGTAAAATTCCAAGTCAAAAGTTTTCTCCGAATACGAAACTAATACCTAATTAATTACAAATTTGTTATTTATTATAATAAATTAATTATCTACGGCAAAAGACACCAATATGCCAATCATGTGCCACCACAATCTCATTAAACACATCTTCGTAGCATAATAATATTGTTAATCATAAGGTCATGACAATATTATAATGAGTAGGGCTAGGGTTTGAAAGCAAATACTTCATTTTTAATATAGGTAGGTACGAGATAGAAATTTAATTTTTATATTATATATAAATTAGATTCACGCCATTCTTATTCCAAATAAACCAATTTATTTTGGCTTTTTTTTTGTTTCTTTCAGTTATTTTAGATGTCGAATTTGTATATTATGTTTATTATAGTAATAAAAAAAATTAATTTAAGTGATAAGAAAATCTGGAATACGCATTGCAGCCTAAATGAGTTATTGCATGGTTTTTTATATGTATAAAAATTTCATGTCAGACATGTCTGTTGCAATAGTTAGTTTCACTACTGAAATCTTGCCAAATATAATATGGTAGTGAATTATTTTAGATTCTGAACGGAATGATGAATGTATTTATTTTACAATAATGTGTGTTTTTATTTTTATTTTTGTGTCTGTGTACAGCATAACTAGTCAAACTAATGCTTCAATTTCAAACTTTTGTGGTGGTTTCCGATGTAAAAGTGTACCTAGTGATATACCTAGTATTCATGTTACATTTTTACATGATATATTGATACTTATCAAGCATATTTTACAATTTCGTAGCACTGTGTAAATTTACATAACTCACTATTATCTTTAGTACCTATATAAAATGTAATAAGTCTTAAGCTACTTATTCTAATTAAATAGTTATTTACTAATAATTATTTATTAATTTTAATATTATTTTCTAGACTGAACTTGTTTTAATTGTGGCTGATGATTATATTATCATACATTCATATTATAACAAATATTTTATAGCTTACTCAAATATGTATTTTTTTTTTTTATTATTATAATTTAATGCATGTATTTTCACTTTCTAGACAGTTTTACATTTCAAGAATATTAAATATGCATATCTTATAAATAAAAATCTAGTTAAATTATAAATGTATGTTAATTTTTGTATTTTATCAATTGTATTTATACATTAGAATTAAAATTCAACACTTGATGGTAATTTTATTTAAAATATGAATCATTAGTGTTATAGAATAATATTGAATATGTATAAATTTGATCTACGAGTATACAGATTTCTGACTTGGTCCAACATCCGTCTATCAAGCAAAAATAATAAAATAACAATGTTTTTCCGTACAAATTATATAATTAAAATATTATTACTTCTAAAGCTAAATAATATATTTTTTTAGTTACCTATAGTAAATGTATTTATGTAATTATGAAAATTATGCATGTATATTATGTATTATAAAATACATAATTATATTGTTATATAATAATATAATCATTTAATAAAAATTAAATTTCAAAAACAAAAAAAGGCGGTAAAAGTTTGGACGATACATGGCTGTTATCTACTTAGTTGGCCACTCTCTTATTATCTAGGCTCTCTAATCTAAGGTTTTAACTAAATGATATATAAGTGTTTTATACGGATGGCATTGTAAACACTCACCAAGGTTTATAGATAATAATATCTAATATATATTATTATCTATAAACGTTGAACACTCACAATAACTTTACTATCACAAATTCACAACCATATTATCAGACCTTACAACAAACATTCCCCTCATATTCTGACTCTAGCAGTGGCGTATTTTGGGAGGGTATCCTCCATGTCTTCAGACCCCCCAACATTTAAAAAAAAGTCCTAATATATTGGATATTAGTGTTGTCACTTATTTTATAGTATACTATTTTTATCAAATGTAAAACTTCTTGTCATTTCCTAACATATTAATTTGTTAAAAAATTAATTCAATGTCTTTTTACATTAGTAAATAATACTAAAAATTTTGTTTTTGAGATTCAATAAATGTTGACACCCCCCCCCCCCCCCCCCCCCCGAGAAATCAACCAAAATACGCCGCTGGACTTTTTATAATTTTGTATTCTTATTCAAAAATTTTGAATAAAGTTATTTGCAATAAAAAAAAAAAAAAAAACAATAATTATATGTCTTTAATCATTTTAAATAAAATATAATCAGCAAAATATAAATTGTTTGATGCAAAAAGGAAAATGTTATGACTGAATGTCTCATGTTTTTATAGTTCTGTGGACGCAAATAAAAACATCAAATATATAATTATTTTCTTTGATATACGATCTTTCATCCAATACAAATGAGTGACCACAGATTTTAAAATTTAACTTCGTTTAGCTTAATAAAATTTTTACAGAATATGCCTACCTTGCACTCAGCTAGCCTTTCAATTAAATATATATATATATATGTTTTAAAAATCTATGCACAATATTATCGAAATGTATTTTTTGGGTTCAATAAAATGTATATATATATAATACGTTTTTTTTTAGGTAATATTGGTGGATCCTTGGGATTATTTCTTGCCGCAAGCATAATTAGTGTATTTGAACTTATATACTTTTTTGTGGTACGATTATACGTTGATCGATGGAATAAAAAGAAAAAGAAAAAATAATATAATAAAATAATTTGTAGACGCTAAATAGTTAACTGAAAAATTCCAATGATAATTTTATTTAGTTATTCACTATAATCTTATAATATAGTGGAACACCAAAGATTATCTATAATATCTACCTACTTAATTTGATTAGATAGTAAAACTATGATGGTTTAATATCTACAAACCCAACGTGTTAACTGTAAGCTTAACGCTGTTAACCGAAATAATCATGTAAAATTTACTAAATACGAGTTTTTTTTATTTTGTATTGGAATGAGTTATTAAATAAATAAAGTACAAGTTACATTTTTTATAGCATATTCAATTTGAAAAATAATATTTTAAAGAACTTTTTTGACTAACTTAAATATTTTAGTCCGAAATTGCAAAAATCGAAAAACCACCCTTCTTTGAACTTCAACCCTCTTGAGGCACGCCTTAGGGTTGATCAATATTTACAAAACTTCACACAAATCATTATTTTGTTGTTTTGAACAAATTCCAGGGGTGGCCCGTTCAAAAATTGAAAAAAAAATTTCATCATCTATACAAGGATCGCCCTCAGGTACATAGGTACAAGATTTTTTCATTATGGATATACTGCGTGTACTATGAATCATAATCGATGATATACCATTATTATACAGTATTTGTAAAGATTGGAGAAATATACGTAATTTAAAAAGGATATACAGGGTGATTGATTTATCAAAAAACACTCATTATTTCAAAAAGTATTGACTTTTTTCAAAATATTTTTTTACATGGTTTTAAGTTGTTAAAAACCAAGTTTTTATTAAAAAATTATATTTTTAAATATTTTTTATCCTTATCATTTTTTATGTTTTTACTTTTTTGAGTGACAACATAGAGTTTTAATTTAATATTCCAAAGCAGAATATTTTTCTAAGTATTTTGATACATAGAAATCGAATTTGGGGATAGTAGTTTATGAGTTATAAGTATTTAAAGTTTAGACACGCGGAGTAGAGGACAAACATTTTGCGGGGTAACCCCGTACCACTCCACTCTACCAATCTAAACTTTAAATAATTATAACTCATAAACTAATAGCCCCAAATTCGATTTTTATATATCAAAATACTAAGAAAAATATTCTGCTTTGGAATATGAAATTAAAACTCTATGTTGTCATTCAAAATAGTAAAAACATAAAAAATGATAAGGATAAAAAATATTTAAAAATATAATTTTATAATAAAAACGTTGGTTTTTTAACAATTTGAAACCATGTAAAAATATTTTGAAAAAAGTCAATACTTTTTGAAATAATTCGTGTTGTTTGATAAAAAAATCACCCTGTATACTTTTTTTTTTATCAAATATACCTTTTTATTTTATTCTTTTAATTGAATAGATTTTTACAAATATTTTATATTTAGATTGTTTGATGAAAAACAAATTTTTTACACAAAACATTTTTAAACAAAAATTATATATTCCCGGACATACCGGCATCGCAGGGAATGAAATAGCGGACAAATACGCTAAACTTGCCGCATCTAACAAAAACACAACCAAACTAAATATCTCCTCATACGATGACATCAAAAAGACAGTCCAAACACAAATAAGGAAAAAATGGCATATACTCTGGAACGATCAAGACACAAAACTAAACCAGATCAAAAGAACAACATTCAGTTGGGAGAACCATGAATTTAACCGAAAAGAAGAAACCACTATAAATCGACTCAGAATTGGGCACTCTAGATTAACACATGGATACCTCATGGCAAAAGAAGAACCCCCCATATGCGAAGGATGTGGGACCCCGCTCACTATCAAACATATACTAACGGAATACCAACTATATCAACAGGAACGAATAAACTTCAATATTACAGAAACACTTGATTCACTACTCGGTCCGGATCCCGACCAAAACAGGAAAATACTTAATTTTTTAAAATCAATTAATTTAATAAAACAAATATAATGTAAATATAAATGTAAATACAATTATGTAACAAAGTATCACAAAAAAAAAACTGTAACTAATGGCCTAAGATGCCGGGTTGTAACAAATAGATCAATAAAAAAAAAAAAAAATTATATTTCAATAAAAAATCATACAGTATTAAAATATCCTTAAATCTATTTTTCAATTTTAATAAAAAAAAAAAAAAAAAATGTAAATGTAATTTAATACAAATTTTCCGTGATACTACGTTAGAACTACCTTTTATAAAATCCAATTAATGTAAAAAAATAAAAAATCGCATTTGTATAAAAACATCATTTTAATTTAAAAAATGTTATTTCATTTACCAAATAATCGACTAGCATGAAAAAATTAAGATTACTATCATAATAAGCTATTTTAGATAGTTAATAACGTATTAGAATAAAATCCAAAAACTTTGAAAATTCGTAGGGGTGGGAATTTTGACTTGCAAATTGCGGGAGTGGACTTACAAATTCTTGCAAATTATAACGAGTGTTTTGACACTAGTTTCGAAATTTTCTGATAACAACATTTTCTGATTCCACCCCTTATAACTTCTTTGTTTTTGACTTGCAAATTTCGGGATTGGACTTGCAAATTCTTGCTAATTACTTACAAAATAATGGCACTTTGAAAAACATGTTTTGAAAAAGTGTAAGGGCCAACTTCACAGACATAAATATATTCATCATATAAATAAATTTTAATAAAATGATAATAGGTACATTAGTAATGCATACACAGATTCTATTCTATATGTATATATATATATATAACCCTTATATCATTTACACTTTAAAACATATTTTAGGGGTCATGCATACAATATAACAATCAATAACAACAATAAAATAATGTCATTGATACAGTTAGAATTATCTTGGTATATATTCGCATTTACCATTGAAAAATACTATACTCAGTATCTACTATAATCACGCTTTAAATTTATTGCCCAGCATTCATATGGATATTATATTATCATATTGTATATACCTTCCTAGTTCCTAAATGGTAAACAGACACTTTGTACGGTGAAAATAAACCGGATAATATATTTTACAAGATAAGATAAAATCAAATTGCTCAAAACTTTAGATCGTAAATCGTGATCGCGTTATATGACACAGTAGATCAGTGGAACATATTATAATCTATACACTCTAAAAAGTCTAAAATACAACACCAAAATCAAACTACAAAACAAAATCCAAAAAAGGCGGGTAAGTCGTGGATGTCGCTCTGCTGTACACCTGTACAGTAGGTTACAAGTGGGTTACTGTAATGGATGGAATTAAATTTGAATCCAATGATATTATATCATTGTTGCGAAAAACGATTCTGAGCGAAGACAATTTATCTGTCTAGGATATATTATAGATTATTAAAAACTTTCAAACCTTAGATTTAAATAGAAACATTTTTATTAATTTCTAGTTTAAAATAATTTGCGAATTTTCGTGATTTTCGTGATTTTTACATAATATGTTGTCAAAATTCAAACTTTAAATGCTTGTAAAAAAAAATTGTGCCAATATATTTATTTTATTTTTCACCTGCTATTGTAAAAATATGTTAGGAGCCTTATATAAAATTTTAAATTCTTAGATATAAAAGGAAAATTTTTAATGAATTTCTAGCATAAAATAATTTACGAATTTTCATGATTTTTACGTATGTTATCAAAATTCAAAATTTGAATGCTTATAAAAAAAAATTGTCTCAATGTATTTCTTTTATTTTTCAACTGCTATTGTAAAAATATGTTAAGAGCCTTGTATTAAATTTTCAAATCTTAAAATTAAAAAAAAAAACTTTTATGAATTTTTATCTAAGATAATTTGAACATTGTCATAATTTTTACATATTTAGTCAAAATTTGAACTTTAAATGTTTATAAAAAAAATCTTACCTATGTATTTTTAATATTTTTTAACTACTATTGTTACAATGTGTTAGAAGCCTTGTAATCAATTTTCAAGCTTTTCTACCAAACAAATACATTTTTATCGATATTTATAGAAAAAAAAACTAAAAAAGTTGAAAAATTAAAATGTCAGTAAACAGCTCAAAACAAATCTATATGTTTTGAAAATTTTATCAAATATATGAAATGCCTATATAAACATTCAGTCAAAATTTCAAGTATCTGCGGTCGTTTGTTTTAAAGTTACACCAAAATACGGAAATCGCTTTCTGATCGAACGAGGTACTGAAGTCAAAAATCGAAGCACTTTTACTGCCCCAAAACGTGATGACAGACACAAAAAAAAAAACACACATCATGCTAAAATCAATACATTCATCGCTCCGCTCAGAATCTAAAATGTTTAAATGTATGACTATGCCATGTTGAGGATAAATAAATCAAATATTCGTTGGAAGTATTCAAAAGTGACCTAAACGAGTAAAGTTACTTTAAACCTTTATGAACCGATGAGTTGTAAGTTTTTATAAATCATATATATTTTTACCTGAAATAGTACTAACTGTCCGGGATTTTAACTTTTTCTAGGTGACCATACAAAGCGTCCTACAACCTCCAAAATAGATTAATGATAACATAATAGTTACATACCTACACGGTACACGATGTGCTTCAAATTTGAGTTAAACAAGTCCGACCGTAATAATTGTAATATAATTATTTATGTTTTACCTATTCACAATATCACTATGTACGTTTGCGTTGTACATCCTGACGGTCAGCATCATTTTATGGAATCACAGTAAAAACGAGTTTTAAGCATGAAAATTATTGTTCATAATATATAATGATATTAATAAATATTATAAATTTAATATTATAAACTTTATAAATTATAATATACATATGTAGAGGGAAGAGGTTTCAAGTCCCTATACGGTTGATATTTTTTGTATTATAACAAAATGTGTAATCCTTTTTTTTTTATTTATTCGCAGTATACTGGCACCCATGACTGCAGTTGACAGTAAGCTATAACAGCAAGACTACAAGACGTATATCAAGTAGAACTTATAATGGTAAAATTTTTAAATTTCTAAGAATACGACAAAATAGTTCTATGGTACCTATGTCTATGTCACCGGTGAACGCGGTAAAAATCTAAAATCTCTAAGGCCTTATAAACATTTATAATTACTTATATAAATATAATAATTAATAATACATAATATAAAAGGATAAATCTATGGCAACGGCCAATTTAATATACTCTGTTCGGGTAAATGAATAATTTCATAAAAATCTGTATACCTACAGAATCCAGTTTAGAGCGGCGATGTGTTTAGCGTTTGTTACCACACAATCAGAAGTTTCACTTAAAGTATCAATATTTTTGTGAGTGTTTTTATATTATTTTATTGCGGATGGTTATTATATTATAATTAATATTTGGAAGCGGACAAACGTGGTAAATACCTGGTCGCGTAATGCATAAAATACACAAGTCGACTGTACAGCAGCTCGTCGGTTGTTATTTTTTACTCATCAGGTATGCCGCAGCCCACTCATACAATATTAATAATAAATTTTGTAAATAGTATTATAAACACCAGCATTGATAACTGCTACGTCAGATAACGCAGAATCGTAGTAACGTATTTGAAAATGCCGATCTGTTAGATAGGATTTAATAAGTAAGTAGTAAGTGGGAGGCATGAATTTCTTAAGTTTATACAAAAGCCCGTCATGCCAAACGCGGTCGAATGCTTGTGAGATGTCTAGAAACACGCAATAACAGAACAGTTTTTTTCCAGGGAATACTAAATGGAGTCTAAGACTCTGTGTGCTTGATGAATAGTTGAGTGAGAAGCGCGAAACCCAAATTGGGAATTTGGAAGAATATTTTTTTCAGTAATTATCGGGAGAATTCGTTTCAGAATTAAACGTTCCAGTATTTTAGCGAAAAAAGGGAGAAGGCTGATTGGACGGTGTGATGATGGTAGGTCAGGTGGTTTGTTTGGTTTTGGAAATAAGATTATAGTTTCGAATTTCCATAATAGGGGAAAATAGGAAAGTCTGAGTGAAGCATTAAATATGTGAGTGATGTGAACTATGGCTCTAGTTGGAAGGGATCTGGCTACTTCCGCAGTAATGCAATCGTAGCCTGGTGATTTGTTTATAGCATATTTTTGTATAGCATATTTTACATCATTAGGTGTAAATGACTTGACAGGGAGATACACTGGGAGGGGGGTATTTAAGAACGTTTCAACTTGATTCATGTTTTCATCGTCTATGAATTTTCCTTGTGTAATGATGCAACCCTTTAAAAAAATATCCAAAACAAATCATAAGCGAAAGCATTGTTAAATAGAAACTAGAAATTGGTTGAAATATTTTGAAAATTGAATTATGTATTTATCCGCCAAATCTGTCATTGTATATATTATTTTTATTTTTATCTTAGCTTCTATCATCAATTATTTTTATTGTTCTCCTTTGAAACAGATTGAATAAAATATAATAAAACAAAAAAAAAAAAGAATTATGTATTGAAACTGACAATAGACAAATATTATTTTAAGATGGCTTGGATTACACTTACAAGGTTTTACACGAGTAACATAATATTATTATTAATATATATATATATCGGAAATAAATTAATGAAATTTAAAATTTAAAATATTCATAAATAGCTTAAAATAATATATAATTACCTAGACAATACAATTTATTTATTTTATTAAATATTAATTATAAATTTCCTACCCGGAGAAAATGTTTGACTTGGAATTTTACAAACTAGCTGACATTGACCATGCATGAAACTTGGATGTACCTATACACTGTTTAACTTTATTTTAACCTTAAAAAGCAGTAATCACATTAGTTTCAATCAACATTTTTATGTAATAGTATAGTTAATCAAAAAATATATTTGAGAAAAATATGCAAGTGCTTCTAATATTTAAACACCATCTTAATCAAAAAACAAATAAATAAATTAAAAAAAAATGATTAAAATTATATCTAGGTACTTTATAAGTATATTGTTCGACTCATACATAATTTTAGTTTAAAATTATAAATTATTTCGTTATAATGGTTTTATCATATTTTATTATTTCAATGAACAAAATATTGTAAACACGGATCTCATTTAATTTAAAAGTTGCAAGATGTAATATATATCTATGGATTTATCTAATTGATGTAACTATAATTTAGTGTTGGAAGGGGCAGAATTTTGATAATAAAACATAAATTATACACTTATGTTTAAAAGGGTTCCGGGACATTTGCGGTCAGAACATTTGCGGTCGGCACCTTTTTCGTGCCGTTTGCGGTCAGCTTATTTATATCTAAATTTAAGGTATATATTATATAATATACTTTATATACTAAATTGATTTCCCTACGTATACGATTTAATGTCCCGACCGCATCGGTGCCGACACCGTTTAAAAGATGTTCTACTTTAATGAAGAAGTCTCACTTGTCCAAGTATTTAATTATTCTTACGTAAAAGTGCAAAACATAAAAAAATTATGTTCAGTAGTTTTCAATAGGATCATTAGTTTTTAGCAATAATAATTATAACTTCTACAATTTACGTCTAATTATACTTTTACTCATACTTTTAATCACAGTTATTGTCCTAACTACCTTTGATCATTTACTATAGATACGATCGTATTCCAAAGGTTCATATCGCGTACCTCTGTCATAGATTTGTCTCTTATTATATAATATGTATTTCAAATTTTTTACGTGGACGAGATTGATGTGGTTCTATCCATAGTATAAACTAAGTTCAAAATAGTTAGATGACAGTATTGTACTAAACAGTTCCCACCCAGTCCTAGATTTAAAAAAAAAAAATTCTAAGAGGTTAACAATCAATAGAACAATTTGATAAGTAAACACTTATATCAGAAGCCAACTACGGATCTTTTTATTCAAAGTTTCCTAGTTAACCATCCGTTTGTCACACGTTACCCAAATACTATTTATTTTTCTACAATGATTCAGATTGATACTTAATAAACCCAGTGACGTAGTCAGCCTTCCTGGAGGGATATTGGGTTGTATTAAAGTACTGTATACACTTTTACCCTCTCCAAATCCTAACCCTGGCTACGCTACTGCCTTCCCCGCGTGACAAGCAGATGGCTAAATAAATCATAAGAAGATTGGGAAAGGTTAGGTACCTATAGAAATGGTAAATTAAAGCTAAGTTGATGATATATGATTATCATCAATAGGTCGTGACCTTTGCATTGATCTTTTCCTATTAACCATCAAGGCATTCTAAATTGTAAACAAAGCACTACAAGAAAACATTTTAAAATTGCTGAGGAAACAATTAATTCTTAACTTAATATATTAGGTAATAAATAATTATTAATATTTAATACTTATACGTAAAATTATTAATACTAGACTAATATAACAGTAATTTTTAACACGGTTTTAAAGTCATATTAGTGTTATAATAGTATTCAATGATAGTTAAATTTCACGAGTTCAAATACTGAAGTCTTAGAATGTATTCATACATTATAATTTATAAGTATATTTTATTCGAAATTCATTTAATTACTTATCGAAATAAATTTGCCGTAGGCGACCATCCCCTTTTTCGAGCTTTTTTTATTACATAGTTAACAATTGTTGAATTTCGTGTAAAACATTTTTAAACTTTATAGTAACCATTTTTACCATCATGTAAATAATCATTCTTTCATGATTTCTATACTCGTTATAGATTAATGTTTTTAAATTACTTTAAATTACATACTGAAACTTGCAATATGTAATCTAAATGTAATGTTAATTCTTTTTTTAAATTCTTGAAGTTTTTATGCCTGCCGGCGCCGATCTCCCACTTCACATTTTTTATTTCATGATTACAATGGTTGAATGTTGTGCACACACATTTAGAACATTAGAAACAACGTTCAGCCAATATGATCTTTCTAATATAATTTTTATATTCGGTAATGCTTAGTTTTGAATTCCAATGAAATATCATACTGTTGATTTTAATTCAAAAATCTAATACCAATACCAATACCATTTACCAATACCAAAACCATTTACCTTTACCAATACCAATACCATTTACCAATATCAATACCATATACCAACTCCATTTCTAATATAAACACCAATACCTTTGTAAATATCATTACCATTACCAATACCATAATCATTTCAAAAAACCATTGCAATTGACGTACCTATACAATAATAATTCATATTTCCATAATTCATATTGTTTAGTTTTTAATTGGGCAATTGGCATGAGATTAGAAATATTATCTTTTTTATACATTTTTCAAATTTTTTTTTTTTGCTCCACGAAATTCTATTGCCTGCAGGCGCCAAACCCCTCATTCCAATTTTTTTTTTATAATCAACTATTGTAGATTTTTGTGAACACAATTTTTAATCATAAGTAACAATGTTCCCTATAGATAATAATTCTTTTATGGTTTCTATGTACATTGTTGTGTATTGTATTTATTTACATCGAGATTACACGGTGCAGATTACAATGTGTATTTTTTACATCATAATTTTTCTAATTTTTTAGATTTTGCTTTTCGAAATCCTTTTGCCCGCGGATGCCAATTCCCTACTTCCTATTTTTATGTACTCAATTTGTAATCATTAGTAACCATGTGCGTTCTTTATAATCATTCTACCATAAAACGCATATTTTACGCTTTGGAATCTTCAGTATGTAATCCAACGGTATTATTTTTTCTAAATTTTTTTTCATTATATAGTTAACAATTGTTGAATGTTGTGTACAGCATTTTTAAACTTTATAGTAACCATTTGCCATTAAGTAAAAAATCATTCTATCATGATTTCTATACTCATTATAGATTAAAATTTTTAAATAACTTTAAAATACACACTGAAACTTGCAATATGTAATCATACATCATACATTTTTCTAAATTTTTTTTTGCTTTTCGAAATTCTATTGCCTGCAGGCGCCAAACCCCTCCTTCCAATTTTTTTGTTCATAATTAACTATTGTAGATTTTTGTGAACACAATTTTTAAACATTAGAAACAACGTTCCTCCTATATGATATTTCTATCATAATAATTGTTATATTCATTATTATTTAGTTTTTAATTGCCATGAGGTTACATACAGATGAATTCAATTTGTAATCTTTTAACATAAGTTTTTATAAATTTTCTTTTTTACTCCTTGGATTTGTTTATGGTGCCAATCCCCCTTCCCTTTTTTATCTTAGCTACAATGATTGATTATTGTGTACACAATTTTTAAACATTAGAAACAACGTTCCCTCTCATTAATATTATTATGATAAATCATAATATGTTCTTAATCTTATATAATTTTTAATTAAATTGATATCACGAGATATATAGTGTTACCTTAAATAGTTAAATGGGATCACACTGTTTATAGTTTTATATAAACATAATGAATTAATTTTTTTGTTTTTGATAGAACTACATTATCTGGTATTCTGACCTAACATTATCTGGTATCCTAATAATTCTCATTGAATTTTTATTATTTAATAAATAAATTTAAATATTATCATTTATTTTGTACAGACCTTTTATGTTCAGGAAGTTAGGACTTGTTTTTACGCGAATCAATTGAAAACTGAAAGGCGGGATCTTATAATTATGGTTTTGATGTGTATAAATGCATCTTGTTTACACAAACATTATCAATTGTCATATAAAAAGTATATAGCAGGTTGCAGGTACACATAGAAAATGATAACTTAAAATATACGCAAATATGCAATACGTATTTTGATTACAAGATAACATAAGTTTTATATTTAGGTATAATAGGTATATGTAATATCAATTTAGGATATTGAAATACATTATATAAGTAAGTAATAGGTATTATTATATTATAAATAATTTGTATGAAGTAAAAGTAAATATTTATCTAATACCTACCTATAATGCAATAAACTCCAATCATACAGTTACGTGTAAATATTTAAAACATTACGGCTACTTTTACCGTATGAATTTATTATGATTTCGTGAATACGCGATCCGTCATAGACGAAGATTCCAAAATGAATGAACATTGCTCACGAGGCCCAAAGAAGCATAATCGTTGGCCGTTGGCCGGCCGCCGCCGCCTGCGTGAATGAGCGTGGTTAAAACGTTGCTGACGATCGCAAAACACAGTTGTACACAGTGGCGTAAATTGACTTCAATTTCTGGTGGTGCAAAGAAATATTTTATTTTCGGTACCTAACCACCAATACTCTAAATTCCTTTGGAAATTCATGCCGTGAAATTGTTTACCTATCTATAGTAATCTAGTGTCCTAATTGTACCTAGAAATTATATAGTATAACAAATATAAAGAGATATTGTTATTTTTCAAGTAACGTTTTTGAAAAGAAAAAATTTAGAAATTGTATTAATTCGTGTAATGTTTAATTAATTAATATAGATACATCATATTTGCTATAACTGTGTGAAAATCTTCAATATTTATATTATTTAACACTAAACAAGATAATAAGGTACACCTACCAATGAAAATATTATGATTTTTTAATTGTAGGCAAAGTGATAGTGTAGGTATTTAAATAATAGTGTTTGTGAGTGCTGATTTAATTTTGAATACCTAGTTAACTTCTTGTTATTATAATTATAATTGAATAAACTATCTTAGATTCCTAGATACTATCTTAAATAGAAAGTGCCATGAATTAAAATATATCTTAATTCGTGAATAGTAGGTAATATAAAAACAAATGAAACACGCAGATTATAATCTAACTATGACGGATTTATTATACCGGATGATTTTTTTTTTTTATCATTGAACTCTCATTATTTCAAAAATTATTAATGTTTTTGAAAATATTTTTTACATAGTTTCAAGTTGTTGAAAAATCAACGTTTTTATATAATTAAATTATATTTTTAAATATTTTTTATCCTTGTCATTTTTTAAGTATTTTACTTTTTTGAATGACAACATAGAATTTTAATTTCATATTCCAAAGCGGAATATTTTTCTAAGTGTTTTGATTCATAAAAATCGAATTTAGGACCAGTAGTTAATCAGTAGGTCAAATACGCAGGTCACCAACCACAAACCGAAACCAGGGTAGGTCCGAGCGTCGTGGATTTACATATCTACCCCATTATACTAGTCAATTAAAACGAAATAATAATACGTAACGTGGTATGAGGTACAAAAGTTATATATTGAGTAAAATAATTTATTATTGAAGTTGACGCTGCGAAAGCCAATGGGCATAAAACTCGGACAAAATGAATAAAAAAAATAAGTAATATAGGTAATTATTAACTAGTTAATAGGTCTATGAATATAATATAGAAATCAGTGGATAATCCAAAAACACATGTATACAAACATACATCCTCTAGATGGTTATCAGAAGTATACCATAATTATAATAATAATAAATATAAGGATACCGGTCATGGTGTATTGAAAATAAATAAATAAAAGGTACATTACCAGCAACACAGTGTGCTACCATTATGCTGCCCGAGAGTATGACAACAAATCGGAGCTCTACTCCTCCATGCTGTATTACTGTGGTGCTAACGATTAAAGGCGTGTGAAAAAGAAGATTGTCGCTAGCCAGCTTAACTAGCAGCAAATACGGCGGATAATGGAGCATTGGGAGTGAAAGATTACCTTAACATTATGTAAGTTATTTAAATTAATCAATCGATATCTTAGTACGACGGTGCCGTGGACATGGTGTGCCCGGACCATGGAAATGACAGAGGGGGGCGTGTGTGCATTCGCTGCTTCACCAGGTGTGGAACTTTGAAGTTTAGTCGGTGGACTCAAACCCATGGGACAAGAAACTCTATTACACACACGCGTAAATAATAATTTACATATAGTTATATGCATTAAAAGCTATTCACCCAATTCTGGTAGTCACATTATATTTTATACATACATTTTCAAATTCAAATTTTTCGACAAAAATCAATTTAACCTATAGTAGTAGATAGTAGGTACTAGGTACTAATACCTAAAATAAAATAAATTACTTTAATCGCAGTGACGCAGTATAATATAAAACATATCTCCTTCTCCTTGTAATATTATACGAGTGATTAACCTTACCTTACCCACTTAGCACTTACCTTCACTTTGCTTTTGCTACTGACATTTGACAAACAATAAATAATCACAAAATTTACAAAAAATATCTGCACAAAACATTAGAAGGTCAACTATGAAATTAAAAATTAAATCAACAAATATATTATTATTTAATAATATTTAAGTGTAAACAAATAATACTAAAATAAGCTTTAAGCTTAGTGTTCTAAAATTAAGTCTTATTAACAGCTAACAAATGTTAGCCCTTATGACTAGACACATACTTAAAATCCTTCTTTAAGATTCATTTTACATTAAAATATTGTGCAAATACATAGTTTAAAGCTTAACAATGTTATATAAAGGTAACAAATTATTTTTATAACAAATTTTAACAAATTATCAAAACTTATTTCAGTGACAGTGTTTTGTAATACTTAATGATATAACTTAATAATGGAAATCGGATTCATCTGATTTAAGTTGTATGGTGTTATAATATTTACTACAGATATATTTTAAGGTACAATAATTCCTATTAACTTATAAGTACATTTTAGTATAAATTAGACATTGGTCAATTGTGATTATAGAATCGTGATAAATTAAATTGTTTTTATATATATCACATTGTCTTATAAAGCTCATTAGTTGCTAATTGAAGCACAGCCCAATTTAATTTGTACGTGCAAAAAACACAAGGTATTTTCTTCAATAAAGAAATAATTTTACTAAATCACTGATAAGATGTTGATGGTGAAACGATGGAAATGTCACCTGTACTTGCACTGAAAACAAAAAAAAAAAATATCAATAAATTGTTATGTATTATTAAAGACTACATGAAATGCAATGTTGAATGATCATTTAAGCAATAGTTTATCTAATTCAAAAATGATTCTGACAAATCTACATCAGATACAGAAAGTATATACTAACCTAGGGGTTTTCAACCCCCTTATGTAGCAAGCCACATATTATCATCTATATATCTTGTAGGCCACATTTGTAGTAAAAACATGTATTTAATACAAAAATTAGGCTGGTTTTCCCACAGCAGAAGTTTATTTTTTTTTCAAAAAATTAAATGGTTTGATATCAAGCGAATGCTACATCTGCACGTTTTGTCTCCATCTTACAAAATAAGACATAATAATAACTGTTTTGTGCAGAAAATAACTGACAACTCTATAGTCATAACTAAGAAAATAAAATGTCATCACATAAGGTAAGGAGAACTTTGGCTATGAAATATAGTTTTTATTTTTTAGTTATCAAAACTACTAAAAAAGTTGAAATTCAAGTTTGAAAAACACAAAATAATAGATTTTGAAACAATAAAAACTTTTTGTTTAAGATATAAAAATATAAAAATATTATGTAACAGATAATGTATTCAATTATATTGTACTAAATCAATTTACAGTATTAATAATTACTACACCTTGAATGGTTCTATTCTGTGCTATATTAAGATATATAAAATAAAAATTATAAAGATTTTTGGTTTTGTTTTTATTATTTATTTAAGTTTTTCATGTATTACTTTGTAGTTTGTGTATACTTTTTGATTTAATTTTATAACTATTGTAAATTATAAATTCATACCTATCATTATGGACTAATTGCTATAATCATTTTGTATTATATTATATAGAAAAAATGTAAATTGGAATTAAATTTCCATTAATAAAGATTATTATTATTATTAAATTGTTTTTGCTATATTGTACATTTGTAAGATGGAGACAATGCAGAGAGTGTAGCATCCCTTAAAGGATGCCAATATTTATAATATGCAGGAAGGTAATTTAATTTCATATTTTCCAATTATTTTAATAATGATGTTTTAAAGCTTAAATGATGGCTTAGTCGTTTTAATGTTATAAAAATAGAAAAAACACATGCTATATTTCAAATGTTATCGCTGGCCACAAATAATGACAAGCTGGGCCAAAGAGTTTTAAGAACCTTGTATTTAACTAAATACAAGGAACATATTCATTTAAAATTTGATCTATCAACCATAAAAGGATGATTGCACATAAATCAAAACAAGCAGTTGCCTACTTCAATGCCACCTACTAAGGCAGCCCGACCTCCTATCGGCTATCACACATAACAGTAAACAACCTTCAACAATAAATGTATTAGTTAACCACTCATAATATTCTCTCTGTGGATGGGTAAAAATCATATCACCAAAATATGTGGCTGTTGTATATTATAGACCAGGGGTGGCAAACTTGTGGCTCACATCACAGTTGTATGTGACTAATGTCTGATTAAAAATATATATATATATTTACTTATTAAGTATAAAATTACAAAAATTATAAAATGTATACTATATAGTCATAAACATTTTGGCTCTTGATATCATTGTATTTATCCATTTGGCTCGTAAATGTAATCATGTTGGCCACTCCTGTTATCAACTATAGTATATCAACTGTCAACTGGTCAAAGGCGTGTTTCTTCTGCACCTGTTTATTTTATGGTGCTGATTGTGTACAACGGTTACCATTTTAACAAATATCAATTATAGTATTTTTTTTTAAACTTTTTTATTCAAAAATCAATAATTCAACAATAACTAGAAAATCTAAACTAGGTATTGGAACCAGATGACAGACATTTACAAGTTTTAAACAACATTTTTATATTTATTCAATTGTAAATAAATGTAAATAAGCCAAAGGTCTAAGTATTATATCATTTTTAATTTTAACATACCTGGGCTTATATTTGATATGAAGAATTAAAAATAATAACCCTAATAAAAAGCAGCAACATCCAACAACAATATAAGCATATCCAAGAAATGAGTTTTTGCCTCCTGTGAATGAAGTATTGGACAGTATCAAACTTTTTGTTCCACCAAAGCCTGCAACTGGATAATCTAAAAAAAATTATAATTATATTAGTAGATAAGTCTTTATTTTAAATTAATTAAAACATACTATAATCTATCATTAATTTGTAATTTCCTTTGGGTAAGCCATTTTTAAATTCCTTAGAATGATCAATACGTCTGTATAATTTACGAAAATCAGGAAGTGCTGCAGTTCGCATCCAAACAATCAAATCTTCATTTTCAAAACCATTATTAAATTCATTTTCTTCATCCAATTCCCATATATTCACACGCCAGTCAATTGGTTTTTCAAAGTCTTTAAATGCTAAAAATAAAATATTAAATACCATATAAATGATTATTATTTGAATGAATATTATTTTATAGTTAACAAACCAAAATTACAGAATGTCAGTCATAAATGTTGCTAATTGAGAATGAAAAAAAAATGCCATTATAACTTTTATTCATTTTCTTCAGAGATCTTATACCAAAAAATTACATAGAAAGCTAAACTATAATATTATGTTTTACTGAGAAATGTATTAAACACAATTCAATAATAAATAATTCCAATATGAAAGTAAAATGAGAACTTTAAAGCTTTAACAAAAGTGAACTACTATCATGCAAATTATTACACACCACTATTTACTATCAATATAAGAAAAATTTGTTTTTGAGACTTATAAAGCGGGTACATTTTATTTTTTTGTAATTGTATTAATAACTTATTCTAATTATTTATTGCTAATTACAAACAATGTAATTACGATTAATATTGTTCAATATCAGCATTACAAATTTTTAAATATCCAACCAATAATTGACAATTCACCCTGACTATTTTAGTTGGTTTAGAACATTCTTCTTACCAATTTGTTTTTTCAAGTGAATACTTCTTTCATTTCCTTCTTTTTTTTTAAAGAAATAATAGTATATCAAGCTGGGTTCGTGATAGGGAGATCAACAGTTGATCAAATCTACTACATTATCAAACAATTAGCTGAGAAGAGTCACAAATTCAATAAAGATATACAGTATACACCTTATGATTATAGATTACAGTATGTATACGATTCGATTAATAGGGAAAAACTATGGAGTGTCATGAACAAAATGGGAATACCAGCAAAATTAGTCAGAATGATAAGAGCGTGTGCGTATGAGTCCAAAAGTAAAGTAAGTGTTGGAGGAGAGATATCAGATGAGTTCCCAGTAACTACCGGACTCAGACAGGAAGATGCTCTATCGCCAACCTTGTTTAATATCGCATTAGAATCAGTCATTCGAAAGGTAATAATCCAAGCCAAAGGAATAAAAATGAACAACAACAACGAACTATCCGCAATGGCTTAAACTGGCGATATAGTCCTCATGGCCGAATCAGAGGACAAACTGAGAAATACAACTAGCATCCTGCTAAATGAAGGTAAAGTGATTGGTCTGAAGATAAATGAGTCAAAAACAAAGTATATGATACTATCGAAACGAAATCACAATATTAGCTATTTAAAAGTTGATGATTACAAATTTGAAAGGGTACAGAGTTTCAAATACCTGGGCGCAAAGATCAAAGAAAATGCTAATAGCCACGAAGAAGTTAAAAAACGAATTATGGCATCAAATAGATGCTACTATAGTCTAATGCCACTCTTCAAATCAAGACTACTGTCAATTAAGTCTAAAATAATGCTATACAAAGTCATAGTCAAACCGGTTGCTTTGTATGCGTGTGGTACATGGGCCACGACAAAATCGGACGAAGGAAAGTTAGGAGTTTTCGAAAGAAAGATATTAAGGAAAATCTTCGGTCCAAAGAAAAATAATGATGGAGAGTATGAGGTGAAAGGCAACGGGGAATTGGATGGTCTATACAAGGAACCTATCATTTTTAGGTCTCTGAAGAGCACGAGGATAAGTTGGGCGGGACATGTGTGGTGGTCAGAAGGAATGATTGGATCAATAACTAAATGGAAACCTGACACTAAGAGACCTCGAGGATGCCCCAGACAAAGATGGGTGGATAGAGTACAAGAAGACTTGAAACTCCAGAACATAAAAAATGCAGAAAAATGTGCAAAAGATAGAGAAGAATGGAAACAATATGTTGTGGCAGCAATGGACCTTAAAGGCCTATAAAGCCCAGAAAGAAGAAGAAGAATACTTTCTTTCTCGTTTTATAAAACATTCATAATACTACAAAGAAAATTAACTAAACATTTGTAAGAGAATTATCCTAATTTAAATTGTATTCACCTAGCATATTCAATAATAATAATACTAATAATAAGTTTAAGTAATTAAGAACACTTACATATGTTATATTGTATATACATAATTTTTTTATATTCTAATATAGTTATTTGATTTAATAAAATAACCAAAGATATTATTTATTCTTTTTTAATCATAAATAGAGTGATTTACCAAATATGCTCCACCAATTTTTTGTTAAATAATGAAATTATTAAAATTCTTGAGATTTTTTTATACTACTTAAGGAGTTTCCTGTGGAAATACAAACTTATGTTTTCAAAATGAAAACACCCCCTGTAAAATGTACAATGAGTAATTTTTCTGAAAATATTAACTTATCAGAATCGAAATTTGTATAAATAATTTTCGAGTTATTTAAATTTGTATTTTTAAGATAAAAGGCCTGTAGGTAATGGATTTATAAGGTATGGGGGTATGATGGGGGTATCATTTAAGTCATTAATATTAATCTATCAATATTATTAATTTGTAGAAATGGTCATATTATAATTAATTCTAGATCCAATTTTGAATATAGTTTATATTTTTGTGTAAAAAATTGAAAGAACTAAAATACTTAGTATAAACATTTTAATAGCTAAGGAATCACTTGTTCAAATTTTGAATTTATTACTTCATTGGTCATTTCATATATCATATATATAAAAACTTATAAAGGCATTAGCATTTTATAAGATAGTGACTGAAGTAGATCTTTTTAATAAATATGTTGTTATATTATTTTTTTTTTTTTTTGAAACAATGATATAAAATATAGAATAAAAATAATATACCACACTTTTATAAGCACTATATAGTATATATGTGGATCTGGTTGTTGGTAGAGGGGATGGGTGTGCTATTTCAACGTGTTCACGACTACTGCCAAAATTGTTGATAACAAACTCACATATATATTATAAGAAGTAACAAAGAGCTAATACTAATTTTCAATCATTTTTTTAAACTATAAAATAATCTATATTAAGTGATTATGTAAAATACCTTCTTTCAAATTTCCTTTGGAATGTTCTGGATTTTGATATTTGATATTTTTATCAGATTTCCAAGCAATTTGTGTTCTAAGTAATGGAACATATCTTTCATTGTACATCAATGTTAATTTATCTAAAATATAAATAAATGATTTTCAAAATATTGCACAATGTTATATAACTCGACTAATTAAACAAAGTTTTAAAATTAATTGTCTGATTTTGAAACAAATAGATTGTAATAATATCACAAGATATAATATTATTATTTATTGTGTGATAATATGTATTTGAAAATCTAGGTAAGACTTCTTCTTTTAATAGCGTAATAAGATTTACCCAGATTAATTTACCTTTAAAAATTAGAAAATATTTAAATATTATAATAAGATTAATGATCAAAATTACTAAAATTATTTAAAACACTCATTAATTCTTCAAGTTGCTAGGGATTTTCTTTTTTTTTTATGGTGAAATAACAATTATTGCCATTTGAAACATTTTTAACAGGCAAGTACTCTAAATCAACAATAACCTTAAAAATGATATTTAACAATAAATGTACACATACCACTGAATAATGAATTGGCAATTGCTCCACAAGGAGCAATGGGCTTGTTGTTGTGATAATCATATGGAGCACAGTCACTAGATGGAGTTTTGCTTAGTTTTCCAAGCAACTGAAAATCATCCCTTGATTTTACATAACGCCGATGGTTTTGGTAATAGTTGGTTAGCCCATAGTACATGTAAACATTAGGCTGTACAAAGTACGAACAAGAAATGTTTAAACATTAAAAGAACATTAACCCTAATATATTAGTACAATAAACTAATATCATACAGAAAAGTCTTCATCCAATTTAAATGGAATACTGCAATGGCAAGACATACTACGATTGCTACCAATAATGTCAGCACAAGATCGCGTATCATAAATTGAATCAATTGATTTGCAGTGGGTATAATCAAGAGTAAATTCTTGAACCTAAAAATATATTCAAATATAATTAAGTTTACATAAAACCTTACAGATATTTAAAATGACTCACCAGATTTGTAAGGTATAGTAAACCTATGCCGATTGGAATAAATGCTGCTGCCACTGCAAAGAATATGGGCATTACATTGCGTGCCGTGAGAATTGGTTGCCACGCAGGGAGCCGTTGTTGTTTGAATGCGGTATCTGTTATAATAGGTATCCAAATAGTAAGATAAATATTTGTGCAAATGCCAAATATCTACTTAATGTATCTTATGAACATTTTTTTTTTTTAAACTTACCAGCTGGTTTTTTAGACTTTGGTTCTTGTAAATCCAACATTATGTATAATAGTACCTATTAGAGGCACTAGCTGTTACAAGTATAGTAGGTAGTACAAATGACAAGAATTTTATTACAATAACTACAGCGATTGTACATTCGACAATGCTAACTGATAGCAAATCATTATTTGACAGCTACAGTACAACTACGAAAATAATAAAATTGATCACTTCGGGACATGCAATCTATCAGACAATCGCGACTGTACAACTTTTAAGGTTGTAAAATATTATAAAATATGAAAATCTGATTAAATTGAATATTATTATTACTATTTACTATTATCTAAATGATAATGCAGCAGGCGGCACCACTACGGCATTACGACAATACGGCATTTGGGTATATAGTTACGCTTGTACGAAATGATATTAATATTTTATCCTGTAACAGTTGTCAGTTGTAGACTGTTCGAGTTCGATGGAGGACCGGTGTGACGACTGTGACGGTGTTCAACTTAATTGAACATTATAATATCATCGTGATAATATGCATAAAGTATATAATATAATATATATTATACATTTCCATTAGAAATCGTTAGTCGACTACAACTGCAACACTTTAAAATATTAAAATAATCGTTATCAGCTGTTTAATACACATCGCGATTCGCGGGTATACCTACTCAATACTTAACTGTAAATATCATAGATAATAATTATTATAGCATATACATAATAACAACTTTACTAATTTACTTTAAGTGATCCAACTTTATAAGAGCATGTCAAAATATTTATCAACCTATTTTGTCAAGTTTTATTGACAAAATAATATACCATACGTCCATACATACAATTATAATTTATAGTAAATAAAGTTTAGATAAGAGTATAAGATAAGCAGGTACTATATATATTTTTTTTTTTTATAGGTACGATGACTTCAGCCACTTGGCGCTACTTTAATAATACTTTAAGTCGTCAGTCATAGTACATTAATCATTAGTCATTACTCAATAAATATAATTAATCTACAATAATATATGTATGTATAATCATGTGGTACTAATAAGTGATAACATTAATAAATTATTTGTAGTTTATTGTACATACAAATTTAAGTAATTTTTAGATACTTATTACTGATACTATTACTTTAAACTTAAATATTATAATTTTTGTTTTTTTATTACATGATTTATATTCCCACAATCTGTTACATACATTTTGAACAATAAGTGAAATTGATGAATTTGATAATTATGGCGAGGAGGACAAATTAAAGATACCTTCCGGTAAAGGCACTTTTACAGTTAAAAAAAAAAAAAAATGAGAAATAATGTTAAACAACATTGTTAGGAGATATTAGAAGAGGAAAGATAAATAGGAATAACAAAATTAGATATAGAAAGAACAAAGGGTATTAGATTGGTCAAGACTAATAGATCTTTTTTGTGGGTTGCCGGGTATATTTATAAACGTAAGTTCTTTGACTAAAGGATTTTTATGGTTTTGTAGGTTGAAGTTAAAACATCTGTAAAAGGTCTTAGCTGCATCGTTGACAGGAGAGATGGCTAGGTCATTATGTAATCAATGATTTGATACGTATAGAAGGGTGCTTTGGTTATAGTGCGGAGGACTTTGGACTGGAAACGCTGGATATGGTTGACATTTGTAGGTTTTGCGGAGCCCCATAATTTGATTCCGTACGTCCAACTTGGTTTTAAGAAGAGTTTGTATATTAATAATTTAGTGGATAATTTGATATGATGGGAAAATAAGAAGAGGACGGAGACAACGAAAACGATAATTTTGGGTTAAGAGGTTGTTACGTAGATGTGGAGCCCAGGTAAGAAGTTGATTAATGGTAATGCCTAGGTACATAGGCGTGCGCAGACTTTGACCGCAGGGGGGGCCCTTAAAAAGGTCCGAACTAAAGATTCTTGTGTGATGATAATTGATTAATTAATAAAATAATAACTTAATCACATTTATATTTTATTTATACTATAAGATTAAAACTGGCTTCACTTTTTTTTTGTAAAATCTAAAAATATTCGCTGTCTAGTATAATATACATAGCTATGCATTAATTAATTATATAAAAAGCCAGAGGCCGCAGGGGGGGCCTGTGCGCACGCCTATGCCTAGGTAGCGAATGCATGGTGCGACAGGTAGAATTTGTTCATTAAGTATGATAGGTGGACATTTTTCCTTCATAAGAGAAAAGGTGCAGTGTATATGGGATTTAGTTTCATTAATATTTACTCCACATTCCTTATACCATTGTTCAAGGAAGGAGAAATGTTCTTGGACGTTGAATGAGGCAGTGATTGGGTCGATATTGTTGGTTATTATTGCCTTATCATCGACAAGGGAAGTGGGTATTGTTGGTTGGTCGGATATGAAAATGTTTAAAAAAAAGAGGAGTAGTGACCGCACCTTGAGTGACGGCCCTGCGTTGATTGATTTCGGTGAGGAGGTGGATGATCCGTATCGTACCGAGAAGAAGCGATCTTCTAGGTAGGATTTCAAAATCAAGTAGTAGCTAGATGGTAGAATAAGCACATATTATAATTCAATTATTAATTATATTATTTTATATTATTAATGTACAATAATTGTCCAACTTTTAGGATTTAGCCTAGTTTAAATGTAATCAAAAAATAATAATAACACGTTAACTATAAATTAATCAAATCTTAAACTTTTGTAAAAGTGTATTATAGTCTAATTTTATTTCTGATGACATTCCTATAACATTTTGCTGAAGTTTCATGTTTTTATAATCCTATTGAGAAATAATTATAATTTTAATTAAATATTACATTTTACTATGTTAATAATAAATCTAGTTTACTATTTATATTAGCAGTTTTTAAAAATTAGTTCTCAAATCTGGATATAATTTAAAAGGCATTAAGGCATAACAGTCATAACTATACTCTATAGTATGGCAAATAAACATATACTTTAAAATGTTATATATATATATATATATATATAAACACTGTACACTGTACAGTTGTACACAGTCAAAACAACTAAAACTTTTAAAATTTAAATTAAAACAAATACATTATAATTAAAACTAAAGAATTAAATTAAAAACTATTCGACAAATTGTATGAACTATTACAGGATATTCAACTGTTACACTGCATAGTGGCTAATGTCACATTATTATAACAACCGGCCGCCGAAGCTTGTGATGCTTCCGGTAGATTTTATTTTAACTAAAAATTGCCATCGAAAAATAAGCTACTTTTTCGCCTGGTCAAGCCGAGTGTTATCACCTTATCTTCTCTACATCGTGACGAGTGCATATTTTTATGTTCCATCAGCAAGATTAAGAGGATGTCACACTGGTCAATATCGGTGGTAAAGACACGTCTACGAAAAACAAACGAAATGGCATTAAAAAGTGTTTTTTGAGTAAAAATACTTATTATAAAATTTATAGATAACAATATTTAGGAGGGAACCTCATCGGTGTTTTTCCAAATATTAAGTAGTAAAAAAGTTACAGTTATTTAAAAAATGTAAAAAAAAGGTTTTTTGCCTTTAATATCGAGCTATGTATTTGTATTAAGAGGACGTGATATCCGCATGTGTTGTCTCCGTCTTACAAATGCGTAACATGATACATTTTTCGCTCAGCAGAACACGTATAGCTCCGTTAACTTAAAAATTAGAGTGAACTGGCCTTTTATAAAATTAAAGGTAAGATTATTATCTAGACAACCCTGACAACCTCATATGCTTTTTATTTTATATCAAATTTAAAGCGAGTTATGAGTATTTTAAAATTGTGAATTTTTTGTGCATCTTAAAATACTCATAACTTCCTTTAAAATTTAAATATATTAAAAATCATATGAGGTTGACTAGATAACAATCATACCTTTAAATTTTATATGAGGTCAATTCACTCTAATTTTTAAGCAAACGGAGCTACACGTGTTCTGCTGAACGTAAAATTTACTATATAACGCACTTGTAAGACAGAGACAACACATGCGGGTAACACGTCCTCTTAATACAAAACCCCGATGAGGTTCCCTCCGAAATATTGTTCTCCATAAAATTTATTATAGGTAATTTTACTCTAAAACCACTTTTTAATTGCTTTTCGTTTGTTTTTCGACAGGATGTTTACGTCCCTTATCGTCCCTTCTCGAATTCTCATTGGCCATACATATTATCAAGTATCAACAGTTTTCATCTATTCTGTTGAGTCGACACTAAAATACTAAATTATTATTCATTTTTACACTTTTATAGTAAGTACATCATTAATTTTAAACTGTTGATTAATAATTTGTTGAAGTCTTTATTCTTATGAATTATTGATTAATTAATTTATTAATTGACTTATTAAAATAATAAGCAATAATATGTAATATATATTCTCATATTATAAAATATTGGCGCCAAAATTATAAATACCAATGAAATAATGAGAATTACAGTAAGCGTGGTGCACCAGAACGGACGATAATTAGTACCGATGTGATCATACCTATCTATTTAGTCATGTCTAATACCAAAAATTTTGCATAATTTCGGAAAATTCGTCCCATTTGATTGGACCTTGAGATAATGATGGATGTGGAGGAGTTGGTTCAATTGATGCAATCGTAGTTAAAAGGATTGGAGTGTGGTCCGAAAACTTAGGTCATTTAGATTGTTAACAGAATGTTTTATGTGTCTATGTAGTGACGATAAAAAGAAGTCGAGTATATCAGGGTGTCTGTTATGGTGTTGGGGCCAGTAAGTGGGGCCTTTTGGACTTATGAATATGTAAGGTGTATTTTTGGTTATTTTTTGGAGCATTTTGCCTCTTTGGTTTTCTGAAATGCAACCCCATTTTGAGTGTTTAGCGTTAAAGTCATCACCCACTAAGAATTGTTGACCAAGGGATTTAAATAATTGATTTAGTTGTCTTGAGGATATGGCCGGGTGAGGAGGAAGGTAAACTGAAGAGATTTCGGTAGGAACGTGATTTAATCTTATTTGAATAGTTTTCGATTGGATGGTGGAAGCTGAAAGCTTGGAAGTAGTTGATGTTGTATTTTAGAAGATACTATAATAGCAGTCCCAGCGTGGGCTGTTTTATCAGGGTGATCGGTTCTGAAAATTTTAAAACCTGGGAAGAAGAGTTTGGTATTTGGTTTGCAGTGGGTTTCTGTTATGAGCGCTATGTCTATTTGTTTTTCTAATAATAAATGCAATAATTCGGTTTCATGTTGTTTTAAGCCATTTGCATTCCATTGTAATGATTTCAGTATGTTTAAATTTGGTTTTTTAGTTGACATTGATTATAAGTTAATTTATTACAGTTGTAAGTAGCGATATGAGCGGATTTATTATTAATTTGAATTCAGAAATGAAAGCTGAAAGTTGTGTAGCTAAGTTGACGCGGGCCCGCGTAATAGCCGTTTGAATTCAAACGGCCTTTGCGCGGTAACCCGCGCAATTACTTCTCTTTTCAACCGCCAATCGACGACGGACGACACCGACACGCGATAAGCGCGCATGGAACGGTAGATCCGCCGAGACTCCGAACCGGTCGACAGTAGAGTGAGTTCTCTGACCGACACTGAACGACACACGCTCCTCACCCCCCCCCCCCTATTTTGATTTTCGTGTTGATCATTTTCTGGCGGTTGTATTTTAAACCACCACAATAAAAAAATCATAATACCGCGAACTGTTTGTGTTGTTTTTTCCTCCACCACTTCCTACACTAGTGACACCACTGACCCACGTGGTATCCGTCCAGGACAACCACAAAGTTAGATTCAGATTGATTTTCAGTATCATTTGGGAGAGTAAGTTTAGGTGTGTTAGGATGAAGAGACTGTGAGGACAGCTTTGGAAAAGATGAGGTGTCATTTGTGTTGGGAGGGTTAAGGTTGGTTTTGACACCGGAGTCCTCCCCCTTTTTACAATAGAATTATATTTTACATCATTTCTTAAATTATATTTTTTATTTGGAGTATTTTTACCGTATTGGAAACTTTGAAGGTTTTTGTGGACTTGGCAGCCTCGGTAGTTAGCTGTGTGATTACCTCCTCTGTGTTGGACTGTTATAAAATCGGTGTCAACGTTTGAGTTTGAGTAAAAAATATCATTTGAATCGCTCTGTATACGATTTCTTTGTAAAACATTTGAATTGGTACCATTATTTATTTTTGAATTAGTTGTTGAATTGACACCGCTCTTAATTGGTTTTTGTGAGTTGTGCATTATGCGTTATCGGAATGCGATAAGGGTGTAACGAATAAGACATATAACCGCTTACGATGTTATTATTAATATAACTTACTTGCCGCCGCTGATATAGTAATCATCGTCATTCGTATCCCCAGTAGGTATCGGTGTAGATACAATTATTATTAGTAGTGCACGTTCTTTGTATTACGGTTGTATTCCACAAGAGACTGTTATTTCATCAGTTCTAATCGTATTAATCATACGATTATTTATTATAATTGGCAAAACCGTGAGTACCTTAAATATTGTAATTGTGAATGGGAGATTGTTAAAATCGCGAATTATATTATATTCCTACACGTATTACTATCGTATGAGTATACGTTAAACTATTGTGTGAAACTATTGTAACTATATGTATATTGTATGTTGTATTATAAAGTCTAATTGAAAAGATTATTAAGTAAATATTACTATTATTAATAACAAACTCTTGGTGTTATAATTTATATTTTTTGTAAGGGGAATATATCCAAAATATGCACCGTTACAAATTGGCGCCCAACAAGTTGGATTCGAATTCCACAACTCCGAAATAAGAATTCGTGCTCTTTACATAAAAAAAAATCTACATCTATTTTATAAATTTTACATAATTACTACATCGTTTTAATATTATAAAATGCCACGAAAAAAGAAGAACGAAGACTCAAATGAAGAGTGGGAAAGAAGACTTATAGGAATCGAAATACAAATAAAAGAGCAAGCGAAAAAAATAGAAGAACAGAAGAAGGAAATTCAGAATGCCAAAGAAAAGCATAAAGAAGTTCAAAACTTAAAATTACAGTGGGAAGAAATACATAATAAGAAAATACAAGAAATAGAAGAAAAGTACAAGTCAGTAAACGAAGAAATGGAGAACCGGTATGTAACTACACTCAGAAATCTGGGAGACAGCTACCAGCAAAACACTCAGAATAAAAAGGAGGAAATCTGCAGGGGACCGCTGACGGATATTACGAAACCGTTATTTTTCGGCAACCGAAGAGACATGCACCCTATAGATTTTTTAAATAGACTTAATGAATATTTTACATTAAAACAAATTACCTATGCGGATGAAAAACTATTTATTGCAGGGGACTGTTTGAAAGCTACTGCAAGTAACTGGTTCTCAACAATAATGTTTCAAGTAACAAACTTTCAAGAGTTCCAAGACACATTTAAGGACGAATATTGGTCGCGGGACATCCAAATGCAGACATGAAGCCAATGACTTAGCGTAAAACAAGTACCAAATGAAACTAACTACCGAGAGCATTTTTCATACTGGGCAACAAAACTAAGACACCTAGAAGTACCGAGGTTAGCCGAGCAGGAAATTGTAAGTAATATTGCCAGCCATTACCCGGGATACCTACGAGCAATCCTAATATCATTACCGGAGTGTATCATACTAAACGCAATGAAGATATTGGGTACGGAGGAACACCGGCGAACAACGGTTCGGGAGAATAATAATAATAGTTATGACAACCGACAACCCTAAAACAGGGATAACCACAATAACAACCAAAATAGGACCAGAGAAGAAACCCCACGGAGGGAAAGCCGCTATCGACTATATCACGGATAAATACCCGCATCGACGCGATTAATATTATTGTCGGTCATATTCGGTGTCATTAGTATTGCCGCCGCTGATATAGTAATATAGTAATATAGTAATATAGTATAGTAATAATAATAATATAATATAGTAATCATCGTCATATTCGTATCCCCAGTAGGTATCAGTGTAGAACTACACACAATTATTATTAGTAGTGAACGTTCTTTGTATTACGGTTGTATTCCACAAGAGACTGTTATTTCATCAGTTCTAATCGTATTAATCATACGATTATTTATTATAATTGGCAAAACCGTGAGTACCTTAAATATTGTAATTGTGAATGGGAGATTGTTAAAATCGCGAATTATATTATAATCCTACACGTATTGGTATTACCAGTGGCGTAGCCAGAAATCTCCTTAGGGAGGGGCCCACTAGATAAAACACCAAAATCATACGTTTTAGTATATTATATTTTATATTTAATTAAGACAATTTAAGTACTTATATTAAAACCTGTACAATTTAAGTAATGCCTATTATTTTGACCAGTCTTGTAGTTGCATTCTCCTAGCGGAGATTTTTATGAAATCTTGTGCTATTTCCTCCACAGTTACATTTTCTTCCTTATTTATGTTTGTTAAAGCCAAGCCATTTAGCCTTTCTTGAGATATTGTTGATCTCAGGTAAGTTTTTATTCTTTTAAGAGTAGAAAACGTGCGTTCTGGAGTGGCAGAAGTAACTGGTAGTGTGGAGAACAACTGTAAAAGTGTTTTAATGTTCGGAAAAAGATCTTGGCAGTGCTGTATTGCTTCAATTGCAGTTTGTGATACGTTTTCTGTGTCCTTCCATTGATTTCTCCACATGTGTAATTCAGCACTTAAACTGGATATTGCGTGAGGAAGATCATTTTCATATATAGATGCAGCTGATAAAATTAAATCATCATTATATAAATGCAAGTTACATGGAATTAAGCCTTGAAGTGGTAATACTTGTTTTAACCTTTCATCAAATCTTGAATGTAATTGGGATATTAAACTATCGAGAAATGGTATGTATATAGATACTTTAAAATATTCTTCTGGACTATTAGAACTAACATTTACACGTTTCGTCTGTCTGTTACACATACGAGGCATTTTAATGTCAATATTTACAATAGAAGCTAATTTTGAAACAGTTTCCATTATTTCTTTGAAAGAGTTATCGGCATCATTTCGAATACTTTGTAAGGCATTTTTTACTTGTGTTACGTTAGCCAAAGCATTGCATACGTCTTGTTGCTTACCTTGTAAAAGTTTGCTCAAATTAAAAGTATAAGAAAAACATTTAGCAGACACTTCTAAAGCAATAATAAAATCCGGTTTTGTTATGGCACTTCCATACAACGTAGCTTTCGTTGATGTTTCTGTATTGGTATCATGCTCAAGATCTTCTAGCGTAGAAACAATGTAAATATATAGTTCTTTAAAAGTTAATATAGCGTCGTGTCGCTCTACCCATCGAGTTTGGCACAGTTGTTTCAGCTTTTTCTTTTTAACAGTGTTAACATCTAAAGTCGTTTCAATAATATATTTTAACTTCTCGGTTCGTTTGGAAGACGAAGAAAAAAATGTACAGATAGTTCCAATTATACCATTCATATTTTTTATAGCCGATACTTCACATGCTTTTGATAAACATAGATTAAGGGAGTGACTGAAGCAATGAGTATAAAAAGCCAAAGGATATTCATTTAAAATTAGTGCTTGAACACCGTTATACTTGCCAGACATGTTTGATCCCCCATCGTAACCCTGTCCTCTTAAGTTATCAAAACTTAAACCAACTTTTTCTAGTTCATGTTTCAATGTTTTTGTTATTTCTGACCCAGTAGTTGAAACCATTTTTACAAAACATAAAAAATCTTCTCTTATGACACAATTTTTTAAGTCAACATAACGTACGCATATTGTCATTTGTTCATTTGTACTGATATCGGTTGTTTCATCACATAAAATCGAAAAATACTTAGAAAGTTTTACTCTATCAACAATTTTTTGTTTAATCACAGAACCCATTGATTCGATAATTTCATTTTGAATAGTAGAGCTTATCATTGTACAATTTTTAGCAGAAATATCAAAATGAGACTTAAGATCTCTGTCACCAGATTCCATGCGAAAAGACAATAAAGCTCGGAAAATTCCTTGATTACCCGATAAACAATCTTCACGTACATTATCAAATTTAAGTGAACCGGACTCTCGATGACCACGTAATGGCAAGTTATTACGTGCGCAAAAAAGTATAGTTTTAATTATAGGTATAAGTCTCTTACGATTGTGTTCAATTATTTCTTTTTTTTGATTGCTGAGAAGTACATTTACCGCCGTTTGGTCTCCATTTTCATAGTTTTTTAAGAAGTCTTTTGCCCTTTCACTAGATATCATATGATATTTGGTTTTAGAATGTTCATTTAAATCAGCCATTGCATTCTTATACTTGGTCATCGGCTCTCTTACTAGGTTCTTTAACGGCTACAAGAAATAATTATAAAATTACTATATTTATAAATAATCAAAGGAAATAATTTTTTTTCTGTGTAATATACCTGGTTGCCTGATCCACCGCCTGAAAAAGCAAATACAACACACCATTTGCAATAGGCTCCTTTATTAATCTCACTATAAGCTAACCATGGAAATATTTCTAAATACTTATATTGAAATTTTCTATTATGTTTGCCTTCTGTACGTATAGGAAAATCATATTTTGGGTCGGGTATCCAAGTCAATTTCAAACAATTAAATATTTCAGAAGACTGTAAAGTGTGTTTGACTACAAAATTGGCAATATCATGCAAATGTGCTGATTTCTAAAATAATAAAAACAAAAGCGTATTACATTACAATACTAATTAAACCTACATTAAAAGTATTCATAGCTAAGAATTGAAAATTTAATACAAGACTTTCTATAAGTTTTAAAATTTATATTTGATGAAAACTGTGTTTTAATAATTATTATAATTCTATACACGTGTGGTATCATATTATTAAACTTTTTAAAATAAAAACAATAATTTGTATTATTTTATTTTTGTTAAAACTGCTATGTCCATAATTTATTCCATAATTAATATAAACTTTTTGAGAGCATTGGTCGGCGGACCCGTTGTTCGAACGCCGAGCGCCACTCGCCATGACTTGCCGTCTCTCAAAATGTCTATATTAAGATTTTTAATATTTGAAAAACTAAATGTCATATTACTCAAATACTACTCAATAGTATCATTGCGACATTACGTATAGCGTATATACTTACAGCCTTGCTTATTTATTTTATAATATAATACCTTTTTGATTTCCGTTGAAATTAGTGTCTGTGAGTCAGACTGTGATTGCTGTTGTCCGTCATCCACGACGTCGTTAGATTCTATTTTAATTTTTTTCTGTGTTGAGTTAAAAAAATTAGTTATCTTCGATGTTCTTTTATTTTGTTGCATATTACTTTTAAATTCGGTTGTCAATTTATACAAATATTAAAATATATACACAAGTAGATAGTTAAGTTATAACTTATAAACAATGTATTGACAAGTAAAATAATACGTTATTCACAACTACACGATTAGACTAGGATCACACTATATTGCGTTTTATCGGCAATTAAATAGCAATTGAAACTGAGCAACGCGTGTGCGGTATCGACGTATTGTCCGAACGGTTCCAGATAAACGTTCTGGACTAGAATCTAGATACGATAATCCATTATTGATTTTATCTTTTGCTATTTATATTGTACTGCAGGGTATCGCAAAACAATGCGAATTAACAATTTACTATTTTTATTTTGGTTTTCATATCAAATCATTATTTAATCATACATTATAAAGTATTAAAGTATAATACGAGTGTCGATTACTCAGTAGTATTGTGTTATACTATTATAATATGTACTACACGGGCCAAGGGGGGGGGGGGCCCGGGCCCCCATGGGCCCCCCTCTAAATACGCCACTGGGTATTACTATCGTATGAGTATACGTTAAACTATTGTGTGAAACTATTGTAATTATATGTATATTGTATGTTGTATTATAAAGTCTAATTGAAAAGATTATTAAGTAAATATTACTATTATTAATAACAAACTCTTGGTGTTATAATTTATATCTTTTGTAAGGGGAATATATCCAAAATATGCACCGTTACAAGGGAACGCGCTAGGTTGGCCACGGACGCCAGCAATGGATGTCGGAGACTCTTGTAACGTATTTTACAGCAAATTATATTTACAAGTTTTTAGAAAAAATCCGATTTGATGTAGTTTTGAGATCCTTTTTGGAGGTTTGAGTGTATTCGGTTTAATTTTCCGCATCCGTAGATACCGGCAACGCCACGTTTGGTTGTTGATATGGGTAGATATAAATAAAAAAGTGTATAAGAAATATACACGCATAGGCATCGAACGGCATACAATGCAAAACATTAATAAATTTAAATGTACACAAAATTGTAATTAGTTAAGTTATGAAAAAAACAAAATGAGAAGGGACTAGTGTCTCAAAACTAAACAATCAAACTATTAAAACTAAACACATTTTGGTGTACATTAAAAAAATTGTTTGCTTCTTGAAATGCATTTGCCTGCGGGCGCACGTGTCTCCCTCTCATATTCTTTTTTTAAAAACCAAAGTATTTTTACTTCATAATTTTTAGATTCTGAGCGGAGCGATGAATGTATTGATTTTACCATGATGTGTGTTTTTTTTTTTTTGTGTCTGTCATCACGTTTTGGGGCAGTAAAAATGCTTCGATTTTTGACTTCAATACCTCGTTCGATCAGAAAGTGAATCTAGTTGGTACTTTGGCGGGTCAAAAGTAAAAATTCTTAATACTTTTCTAAATAATTGAGAAAAACAAACCAAAAATTAAGGGAAAAACGGAAAATTTTACGCACACTCATTTTTCGACAAAATCGATTTTGGTTTTTGATGTAACATTAAAACAAATTACCATAGATACATGAAATTTTCACCTAATGTTTATATAAGTATATTCTATCCACCATGCAATTTCCAAAAAATTTCGACTTAAATTGAACTATTCATAGGCATTTCAAATTTTCGATCATTATTAGTTTTTTTTAAATTAATATCGACAAAAATTTATTTGTTAGGCAGAAAAGCTTGAAAATTTAATACAAGGCTTCTAACACATTGTAACAATAGAATTTAAAAAATATTAAAAATTCGTAGGCACGATTTTTTTTTATAAGCATTTAAAGTTCAAATTTTGACTAAATACATAAAATTTAAATTTTTACAACATTGGATTTTCACTTTTAGCGATTTCCTTATTTTGGTGTAACTCTAAAGCAAATTACCACAGATACTTGAAATTTTGACTGAATGTTTATATATGCGTTTTATATATTTGATAAAATTTTCAAAATATTTAGATTTGTTTTGAGCTGTTTACTGACATTTTAATTTTTCAACTTTTTTAGTTTTATTTTCTATAAATATCGATAAAAATTTATTTGTTCTGTAGAAAAGCTTGAAAATTTAATACAAGGCTTCTAACACATTGTAACAATAGAAGTTAAAAAATATTAAAAATTCGTAGGCACGATTTTTTTTTATAAGCATTTAAAGTTCAAATTTTGACTAAATACGTAAAAATTACGGCAATGTTCAAATTATCTTAGATAGAAATTCATAAAAGTTTTTCTTTTTAATTCTAAGATTTGAAAATTTAATACAAGGCTCCTAACATATTTTTACAATAGAAGTTGAAAAATAAAATAAATACATAATCACAATTTTTTTTTTATAAGCATTCAAAATTTGAATTTTTACAACATATTATGTAAAAATCACGAAAATTCGTAAATTATTTTATGCTAGAAATTCATAAAAAAATTTCCTTTTATATCTAAGATTTGGAAATTTAATACAAGGCTCCTAACATATTTTTACAATAGAAGTTGAAAAATAAAAGAAATACATAATCACAATTTTTTTTTTTTTAAGCATTCAAAGTTTGAGTTTTGACAACATATGTAAAAATCACGAAAATTCGCAAATTATTTCAAACTAGAAATTCATGAAAAATTTTCTTTTTATATCTAAGATTTGAAAATTTAATACAAGGCTCATAATATATTTTTACAATAAAAATTGAAAAATAAAAGAAATGCGTAATCACAATTTTTTTTTTACAAGCATTCAAAGTTTGAATTTTGACAACATATGTAAAAATCACGAAAATTCGCAAATTATTTCAAACTTGAAATTCATAAAAAATTTTCTTTTTAAATCTAAGATTTAGAAAATTTTTAATAATCTATAATATATCCTAGACAGATAAACCGTCTTCGCTCAGAATCGTTTTTTGTATACAATGATATAATATCATTGGATTCAAATTTAATTCCATCCATTACAGTAACCCACTTGTAACCTACTGTACAGCAGAGCGACATACACGACTTACCCACCTTTTTCTAAATGTTTTTTGCTCTGTGAAATAAATTTGCCGGCGGGCGCCAAGTCTCCCTTCTCATTTTGTTTCTTTCATAACTTAACTAATTACAATTTTGTGTACATTTAAATTTAATTTTTGCTTCTTGAAATGCATTTGCCTACGGGCGCCCGTGTGGCACTTTTCATTTTGTATTTTTCATAACTCAACTTATTACATTTTTGAGTACATTTAAAAATTCTTGTGCTACTTGAAATGTATTTGCCTGCGGGCGCACGTGTTTCCCTTCTCATTTTATATTTTTAAAAACCTATGTATTTTTACATCATCATTTTTTCTAAATGTTTTTTCTCTATGAAATGCATTTGCTTGCGGGCGCCCATGTGTCCCTTCTCATTTTATTTTTTTAAAAACCTATGTATTTTTACATCATCATTTTTTTAAAATGTTTTTTGCTCTATGAAATGCATTTGCTTGCGGGCGCCCGTGTGTCCCTTCTCATTTTGTTTTATTCAGCAGACAAATGCATTTCACAGAAGGAAAAACATTTAGAAAAAATTATGAAGTAAAAATACTTTGGTTTTTAAAAAATAAAATGAGAAGGGAAACACGTGCACCCGCAGGCAAATGCATTTCAAGTAGCTCAAGAATTTTTAAATGTACACAAAATTGTAATTATTTGAGTTATGAATAAAAAAAAATCAGAAGGGAGATACGGACGCCAGCAGGCAAATGCATTTCATAGAGCAAACAACATTTGGAAAAAATTATGAAGTAAAATACTTAGATTTTAAAAAAAGAAAATGAAAAGGGGAACGCGTCCGGCAGCAGTCAAATGCATTTTAAGTAGCCAAAAATACTTTTAAATGTACACAAAATTGTAATTATTTGAGTAATGAATAAAACAAAATGAGAAGGGAGATACGGGCGCCAGCAAGCAAATGCATTTCATAGAACAAAAAACATTTGGAAAAAATTATGAAGTAAAAATACTTAGGTTTTTAAAAATATAAAATGAGAAGGGAAACACGTGTGCCCGCAGGCAAATGCATTTCAAGTAGCAAGAATTTTTAATTGTACTCAAAAATGTAATAAGTTGAGTTATTAAAAATACAAAATGAGAAGAAACACGTGCGCCCGCAGGCAAATGCATTTCAAGTAGCACAAGAATTTTTAAATGTACACAAAATTATAATTATTTGAGTTATGAAAAAAACAAAATGAGAAGGGAGACACTGGCGCCCGCAGGCAAATGCATTTCAAGTAGCAAAAAATACATTTTAATGTACAAAAAAATGTAATAAGTTGAGTAATGAAAAAACAAAATGAGAAGGGACACACGGGCGCCAACAGGCAAATGACATTTGGAAAAAATTATGAAGTAAAAATACTTAGATTTAAAAAAAAGAAAATGAGAATTGAAACACGTGCGCCCGCAGACAAATGCATTTTATAAAGCTAAAAGAATTTTGAAAATACTTAGATTTAAAAAAAAGAAAATGAAAAGGGGAACACGTGCGCCCGCAGTCAAATGCATTTCAAGCAGCTCAAGAATTTTTTAATGTACACAAAATTGTAATTATTTGAGTTATGAATAGAACAAAATGAGAAGGGAGATACGGGCGCCAGCAGTCAAATGCATTTCATAGAGCAAAAACCATTTGGAAAAAATTATGAAGTAAAAATTTTTAGTTTTTTAAAAAAAGAAAATGAAAAGGGGAACACGATCGCCAGCATTCAAATGCATTTTAAGTAGCAAAAAATTTAAATGTAAATAATTACATTTAAATGTACACAAAATTGTAATTAGTTGGGTTATGAAAAAAACGAATTGAGAAGGGCCCGCAGGCAAATGCATTTCATGAGGCAAAAATAAAATTATCAAAAATTATGAAGTAAAAATACATAGGTTTTTAAAAAAATTAAATGAGAAGGGAAACACTTGCGCCAGCTGGCAAATGCATTTCAAGAAGCAAAAAATAAATTTAAATGTACACAAAAATGTAATTAGTAAAGTCATTAAGAAAAAGAAAATGAGGAGGGAAACACGTGCACCAGCAGGCAAATGCATTTCAAGTAGCAAAAAATACATATGTACACAAAAATGTAATAAGTTGAGTAATGAAAAAACAAAATGAGAAGGGACACACGGGCGGGCACCCGTAGGCAAATGCATTTCAAGATGCAAAAACTTAATTTTAATCTACACAAAATTGTAATTAGTTGAGTTGTGAAAAAACAAAATGAGAAGGGAGACACTGGCGCCCGCAGGCAAATGCATTTCAAGATGCAAACAATTTTTTTAATGTACACCAAAATGTGTTTAGTTTTTACCCATATTAACCTATCCGTATTGAGAGTATTGTAGGTATACATTAAAATTATAGAACAAAATATGATCAGAGTACCCTTTATTTATTATGATCAACTATAGTTAGTTTTTATGAAATACCGGTATAATACTAATATGGCTTTAAAACCGTGTAAAAACTTCGGAAATATTAATCCGGTAATAATAATATTAAGCATTTAGGATTAAGTATTTAATATAAAAATTTATGAAAAGTATGTATTATGTAGGTATTAATATTTTCCTCGTTAATTTTTAAATATCTTCATTCATTGTTATGTTTACAATTCCGTATTCCTTGATAGTTAGAAGGAAAAGATCATTGCAAAGGTTATAACCAGTGATGATATTCTTCTATCATCACCTATGCTTCAACTCACCATAGTTTTTATAGATACCTAACCTAACCTTCTTATGACTTTTACTTAACCATCTGCTTGTCACGCGGGGAAGGCAGTGCCGTAGCCAGGGTTAGGATTTAGAGAGGTGAAAAGTGTATACAGTACTATACACGATACACCCAATATTCCTCCAGGAAGGCTGACTACGTCACTGGGTTTAATAGGCATCAATCTGAATCACTGTAGAAAAATAAATAGTATTTGGGTAACGCGTGACAAACGGATGGTTAACTAGGACACTTTGAATAAAAAGATCCGTAGTTGGCTTCTGATATAAGTGTTTGCTTATCAAGTTGTTCTATTGATTGTTAAACTCTTAGAACTTAGAATATACATCATGGATGTTGAAACACATATATAAGTGACAAATCTCTGACAGATATTAGTAGGTACTCCAGACGAACTGTCGTAATATGGTAACTTCTATATCGTATATATGTTCAAAGGTTGACAGAATATTTGTGATCAAACTTGGGAGTTGGGAGTATGATTAGAAATAAATTTTAAAAGTAATAACAAATAAGTGTTAATGATTTATCTGTCTGTGCTATATTCGACCTACAAGTCCTGTAGGAGAAATTTACATATACATAACGATCATTTAAAAGGCTAAAGAATTTTATTTATAGCTGTTCAACATACATTTTTATGATTCGCACTTGTAAGAAAAATTGAATACTTTGAAATGTTATTTGAAGATCAAAACAACTTTGAAATATAAGTACATAAATGGTTTTTTCTTTTATCTTCACATATTTTGTAAAATTACTTTATTAATTACTTTAGGATGATTTGGAAAAATTGATAGCTACTAACATTTTCTGGCCCAAAAACATCATGTTGCATCATCACAATTTTATTTTGTTTTTTTGGTATCTATCTAGAAAAACGACTCTCGGACACTAGAAATAATTAATTATTACAATGAATATATTTTAAGGTAAATAATCGAACAAAATGTATATTAAGTAATCTTTACATCACAATTTCTGTATTCTTTTGTGAGATATTGAACTATATATAATGTAATAAAGATAAAATGTAGTGGAGAAAATTCTATCATCTATATTATCTCAAATGACATACGTTTCGTTAGTTATCATTTTTGAAAAGTTGTAGGTACCATAAGCTATAATACTTTATAGATTTAAGCAATGTACAGTTGAACTTATTTTACATTATTACATAATGCACTTATTTTTAACATTAGCATCGGTAACGATGGCTATTAGCATTATGTTGGTTACAAGTCGGTTTAGAAACACGTGAGTATATGAGTCAAGGATTAGTCACTAAAAACCCAGGTAGTCGCCCATCCGGGAATTAGCGACGCTAGACGATACTTGACACACTCTAAAGATTACAGCGTACCACCGCGACACACCAAGCCTCAAAATGCACTTTTTGTGTACCAACTTACACTGCAGTTGCACTGATGTTATTGTACTATTGTGTGCATATACCAGGCCAGAGGCAAATTTTTTTCAAGGCATCAACTGCGTGGTTATTAGTCTGGTTTTACTGTTTGATTGATACACATGTAAATATGACCAAGATTCGTCATCAAGAACTCAGGTGGTCACCCATCTGAGAGCCAATGACGCCGGTCGATTGGTCGATACTCGATGCGTAAACTCAGAACAAGTGACCGCATGGCCAACCATAGTGTCATACCAGGCCCCAAGAATATATTTTAAATCATAAAGAAACCATAGCATAATAAAATTTACTATATATAAGATATAAAGATTATAATTTTATTACAATACGTATGTTACTTAAAATATTAAATAATAAATATATTTACGTTACAACTTCATATTGTTTTTAAGAAAATATTCAAAAATCATTTAATTCCATTATTGTATTTTATTATTAAATCGTTTTTATATTCTAACAAGTCTATTATCTTAGTCAAAAAAGTATATAATATGGTCCAAGATTCGTTTTTTTAGGGTATACTCGTATCACATAGAATCGCATTAATAGCAACAGTGGCGGATTTAAGGGGGGCCGAAGGGCCTCGCCCCCCCCCCCCCATTGGCATAAGTTAGGTTTTATTATTTTTTATTATTAATTTTTATAATTTTATCTTTTATATTGTTTCGCTCAAACACATTATATTATAATTTAAGAAATATTATCATTACATATATTTTATATTATTATTATATTATCATTATATAAGAAATTCTCCCAAACATATTACTATTACTTTTATTATGCGGGTATAAAGGCATTTCGCCTTAACGCAGACGGCAGACCGGCTATTTTTGCCATGTATCGTTCCTACGGGCCATCGCTATCTTATCTTATTTTATTTGTAAGACGATTCTCACTAATCCATTTCTATATTGCTATTATCGTTTTAAAATGTTTAAGAAAAAATTTAAGATTTGCATTTTGGACTATGCCCCCCCCCCCCAAAAAAAAAAAAAAAAATTAAATCCTGGATCCGCCACTGAATAGCAACATATTATATCAGACCTATGGGTTTGAACGGTACGTTAATACTTATAATTATATATTTTAAGCAAGTCCAAACTTTTGACATTATTATTAGCATTCTATGATAGTTTGTTTGATGATAAATAAATAAGTAAAATTCAAATTTGCCAAAATAATTATTAAATTTCATACATTCAAACATTTTAAGATTTGTTAGTGTATACAAGTATAAGTCCTAGCTCTACAGTTATTAGTTAATTACTTATATTTCAGATCATGCCTACTTTTAAGTTTATTATTTTAATTACATTTAATATTTTCAAATCTTATAAAGTAATTTAATAAAAGTATACAAATACTATTTAAGTCATAAATATATTTATCAAATAAATATTTGATTTAATTATTAATGATAATAAAATATCGCCATCATGCCCTAATATAATAATTAAATTTTTTAGTTTATGTTTAAAACGTTTTATTTTAAAGTACTTGATTTTTTTTTATAAAAAAAGGTATAATAATTGTATGTTACTTATTTTAAAGCTTTAGACAAAAAAAAACTAAAGTATATTTTGATAACATTGTAAATATAAATAAAATTTGTTATTCTAAAGATTTAAATTAAATATTAATTTGATATATCTGATATGTTAACAAAATATTTAATGACCAAGATCATACTTTTTAGTTGAACACTTTTATAAGTATTCAAGTAAAATCATTGTCAGAACTCAGAAGGTCAACTTTTAATATTATTTTAGATTGGTAAATTAATATTTACTTATTTAAATAATAATTATGAAGTTTAACTTTTGTATAATACGATTAAGTATATTATATTATTGCAGTTTTATTGATATCGGATTAGTACATTTTCATTACATTCGTGGTTTATAAATCAATGTTAAACTTCAAATAGCTTTTCCCAACACTACTAGGTCACATTTGGCATGATGGCGACATTATACCTATGTGAAGTATGGCCGTGTGGAGACTACTTTTCGTGTTATATCTGAGCCTCCCTACATTTCAACAAACTAATGTACTTGTATACTTTAAAAGTATCTTTTACAAAACTTTTATAATTCAAACAGTCAACAATCAATAGCCTATTCAACTTTATAACACTTAAGAATACCTAACTCTTTTTATTCTATCCAATAAGTCGAAGGTTATAAATCTATTAACTTGGTAGTTTCAGCTAAAGGGTTGAGTGACCTTTGCAATTCAAGATCCTTTCCTACGAATTCGGCATTGTTAACATAACTATTCTAACTAACTATTACCCGATCTCCCACCTTACCTAACTTATCCCTCTCCTGCCATCTCTCTCTCTCTCTTCCTATTCCCCTCTCCCACCCCTCCATCACCCATCCTCTCTTTCACTCTACCATACCTACCTTACCCCCCACACATCACTTTCTCAACACTTCTTCTAACTCTACTCTCTATCCTACCCTCTCTCTCACCATCTCCGTTCAATACCATACAACCTCCCACTATCGCACTCTCTGACACTATCATTCTCTCTCTCTTCTGCCTTTCTCTCTCTATCCCTCTATACCTCCCTCTCCCTATCACCACTTCTAACCTAACCTACAGATCATCGTACCTGAAAAATCGTGAAAATATTTAAATATCATTGAGGAAATTACTAATAAAAATATTTTAAAAATCTCATACCTGACCAATTTCCTAAATTTTTTCTCGACTTTATTGATAACCGGAATAGTGTTATACCAGCTAGTAATTACAATACAACTAATTGAAAAATTTCGAGATATGTGTCCTCTGATCAATAAAACTATTAATAAGAGACCTACTGAAGAATATAAAATTGTACTTACCCCATATCTGAATCAATACCTGGCATCTGCTATAAAACTTCGTCTTTGAAACACTGCATATTGCTGTCTGCTGAATATGATATTTTATTGTAAAATTTTTTTTGACGAATACCATATTATCTGAAATTACTTGCGGTCAGTAAAATGTTCAACAATATTTTATTACCTATGCATTTTTAGTAATTACAGATAATAAATATCAAAAATAACAAATTTAATATTTTATTTTTATCATGACTACCTAATACCTAGCTATTATGTAATAATCGTTTATACAAAGAAATTATTGTTGCTTATTAATTTGCTTACTAATTTTATTTCAATAATTCATAAATATTATATCAATTAATTTTATATATATTTTTTTTTTTTTTGAAATTTGTATTTTAGAAAATAAATAATAAATGTGTTTGCAATAAAGTAGAGTTAAATTATTAAGTACCAACATAAAAAATAATAACTATACAATTTTGTAGCAATTAAGAACTCTTATGTGTATGTGTTGACTATATGAGTAATTACTAATTAGTAAATTTTTCATAAGTGCATACACGGACCGGTCACTTTAGTCAGGATAGGCAGTTTACCACTAGGTGAACTATTTTTTTTAGGTGTAAATAGGTAGGTTGTAGGTACCTACAACTCTACAAGGTTATATAACTTTATAAATCCCTATGATATAGATCTTAAGTACACAATAAAGGTTAAAAATAACTATTATAATATACTTGATATAACAATAAAATATATTTTTACTAAATTAATGACTTCTAAATTTCTAACGTTGGATTTGGAACAAATTATCAGTTACAAGTTAAAATTGTGTCTTATGAGTTATTGAATTATCAGTTACAACGAGTTTTCCTATTAATTAAATTAAAATGTTTATTTCAAACACAACTTAGGTTATAATAATTATAAAATTATAATAAATTATTTTTCACCCGACAACTTTAAAAACGACGCGGCGCATTTATATTATTCAATCTCGCGTACTTATTCATTTTGCGCTCAGAAATAAAATATGTGTCAACGATACTAGGGTAGCACATTTTTCGTGACATTAAATATGTATTTAAAGTCTTAAAAATAAATTTAAGACCAAAAAGAATATGAAAACAGACTTACCTCAAACATCGACTTTTTTGGCCTTTGGTGGAATCCGCGACGTAGTGTATATACACGAGTATATACTCCGACACGAGAACGCATCAAATACTGAATTGAAGACTGAAAATATTTTTATTACCTAATGAAAAATAAAACTGTACATAATTCAAAATGTTTTTGTTTATTTCTGCTTTGCGAATTGAAATTTTAGAATCTTTAACCGACTACGTCTTCTGCGACGAATTAGACAATCGCCATAGATTGTATCATATTACGCCAATAAGATAAATCCAAAGATATACCTAACATTATAATAAAACTTTTCATACCAAAGAAGTACCATGTTTATTAATATTATTCATTTAAATAACTAAACGTGAGACAACAATAACCAAGAAAGTCAATAATTTTAAATTAAAATTATACCAAAATGATATATTATTTTAATTATTTTTTTGATTATTGATTAAATTATGTTTAGATATTAGAAGCGTAACTACATTTTTTATGAATTATTACAGAGCTATTCAAAATGTGCATCGCGGCTCCCAGTGGCGTCGCGAGGTTTGCAAATGGAGCCGCGCCAAAGCACCGGAAACCATTATCTTACCTAGGTCTTGTATAATTATTATAAATATTATTGTGGAAATGAAAATGACTCGCCTTACGACGCGACCATTTGAAGTTTTATTTCTAGTACTAAAGACACTAAAGTCACTGTAATTATCACCCATATAACATATTGGCCATCCGTGTGTTGTTTCAATTTTTTCATAATGATTTAGGAGCCGTCCAAATATTTTGAACACCCAAAGAAGCCATGAGATGAAAAAGTTTGAATACCTCTGAATTATTAAATAAAACTTTTAAAGTAAATAAATGTAATTTCTACTTAACATAAAATATAGTATACTGAAAATAATTATTAAATAATCAAATTATTTTTATTTTACGCTCGGCAATCTGGAAAACGACGTGGTGACTGGTGATGCGTTTATGTTATTCGATCTTGTGTATTTATTCATTACGCGCTCAGAAAAAAAAATATGCGTCAACCATAAACTTGGCCATTTGGATAGTATATCTTTCATGACATTAAATATTCATTAAAAGTCAAAACTTAAATTTATCACTCAAAATAATATGAAAACAAACTTACTTTAAACATTGACTCTTTCGGGCTACGGTAATATCCGTGACGTGAGTACATTCCGAATTCCGACGCCGTATGTATTTTGTTAATGCATGCTTTGTTAATTGAAACTGTATATTCTTTATTAGACTGCGTCTTAAAATAAAAAAACTTTGGCAATCACCATAGATTATGTTATATTACAGTATTACACCAATAAGTAAATCCAAAGATATATAATACAATAATGCAACTTTTTTATCAAAGAGGTTAGTGTTTATGATTTTCTCATTGAAATTATGCATGATTGCAGCGATTATATTATTATGGCATATGTACTGTAATTGTTGAAAATAAGATATATACCAACGTATATAATCTATAGCATAACGCAAAAAAAAGCATCAACACAGACGAGCAATCAAATATTAACAATTTCGATTTGATCTATCGAAGTATTTAGATTATAGTATAAATAGGTAGAACTGAAAAACAATTGTTAAAAAAAACCAGAAAAAATCCAATGATAAACTTTTTGAAACCACAATATTGACCGGTTGACTTGATAAATAAATGTTAGATCAAAATTATGCCGAAAAAAACAGTATACACATAAAACATCAACATCAACAAAATATTTTTTATCTGCTATAGTAACAATGGGGACTTATCGATTCTGCCAATGTAGCATTGATTCCGCCAGTATCGACTCGACCAGTTCAGGTATTCTAAAAACAACCTATCGATTCCGCCACCTTCCAAGTTTTACCTCAGCCTAGCAAATGGTTAAAAAAATAATTAAATAATTAATCTTAATATAAATTAATTTAGTAAAATATATTGTTTATATTGTATATAGGAATATGATGATAAAAAACTAATGCAATGTGAATTAATATATATATATATATATATAATAATACAATATAGTTAAATAAATAAAATGTTACAATAATAATAATATAGCTATCTACAAAATAATTCAATAATTAATTTAAATATAAATTAACTTAGTCAAATGTAGTTTTAAGTTAAACAATGGTATTATTATATATGATGATGCAAAACTAATGCAATGTGAATTAATATAATATATATAAAATAATACAATATACATAGTTAAATAAATAAAATCGGTAGGTTGGTTTTAGACTACCTGCACTGGCGGAATCGATAAACCTAAACCCCAAGTATAAAAAGGTCTGGCGGAATCGATGAAACCCTGTAACAATATACGAGGACCCTTGGATTCAATTTTCATGGTTTTTTACTCAACAAACAAAATTGTATTGACAATTAAAGAAAAATAAACTAAAAAAATTGAAAACTGAAAATGTCCGTTAATAGCTCAAAACGTGTCAAAATATTTTAAAATTGTATGGTGTATAGAAAATGAGAATATAAACATTCAGTTAAATGTTCATGGCGTTCATGCATCTACAATAATTATTCTTTTTGAATTACAAAAAAATAAGAAAATTGCTACCTGAGAAAGTGAGAAATCGAGTAAATAACCTATGTTGTAAAAATATGAACTTCAAACGCTCAAAAAAATTGAATTTGACTTGGTATTAGATATATTTTATTTTTTTTTGATAAAGGTCTTTTGAGAAATCTTGAGTTACATATTCAATCGTTTTTAATCAACAAACAATTTTTTATCAACATTTTTAGAATAATAACTAAGAAAAATTTCGAATTTCAATTGGATTGTATGTAATAATATTTTTTTTTATAGATTAACTGTGTTTAGTAAATAATAATATATAAAATTATGTTTTTGAATAACGTTTGTCTTGAAATAGATACTGACATCAAAATAGGCTATAATTATTTTTTATTAAAATCTAATTTCGTCAAAGTTTGATTTTTATACCTACACATAGTTTTGAAATAAAAAAGTTGTACAGATATGTTTTTATTATAGACTATAGTAATAAATAATAATAATAATAAAACAATTTCAACAGAGCTTAATAGCTTATCCTAAGGTTAATTGTGATAGACGATAGGTAATAATATTATTTATAAGCAGTGGTGAATTGGTAAATAAATGTATGGGTACAAGCACCAAAAAGTATTTGAATAGGTATAAGTATACCTTAAAAAATATACTCGCTTCGCTCGAAATATCTTAACGCTAATATACATAATATACAAAGTTATTGTGATTGCCCGTAGATATATATTATCAATTATAGCACCCGGTAGGTTAGCATTTGTATGGTTTTACTGAGTACATCAAAAAGTTGCTGGATCAGCCACAAATTTGAATCACTGTTTAAAGAGTTCAAAAATGGAATTTTAATTTTAAAATAAAATTGCATTTTACTGTATAAATGTTTGAAATAATAGGTATATATATTTCATGAAAATATCGGATTTTGAGTTTATTTCAAAATATTTTGTCTTTATGAAAACTAAATAAGTAATAAAAACGTCACCATGGTGAAACAAGTAAAACAAAAACCTGATTAAAAGTAGGCGATACTTATATTACTATATTATTTATGTCCTGAAAATTCTTAATAATGTTGAATTTAATTTAAACTTTAGTCGTTGTATTTTCAAATACGCCACCGAATAGGAGAATTATTATATTAACTTATAGAAGCCATCAGTAATCCCAAGTATTCATGATACGGTTTGATGAATTATTTTATATTTTCCCACATCATAAATTGTATAATGTCACCATGCCGGTTTGATTTTTGATAGTTTTTAATGCTTGAAATTCCGAGCCCTAATCATCAATTAACATGCACGATTACCTTAGAGACTTTTTAATCACTGATCTATTTTTAACTATTAAAATATCGGCACGCCGTTCGCCTAAGCAATGAGGCTCAACTAACCCATCACTTGCACTACACACGATATTACTCGCGCAGAACGTTATAAAATTCTGTGTATATGCCTATAGGTACTTGGTACAGTATACAGTAAACACTCTCGGCATTTTCCGAATACCGAACTTCATGCGGGGTTGAGGCTATTTATTTTGGACAGAGCATAATATATATACACTGCATAGTGTACATAATAAGATAATAATTGCATATTGTTATTTATTTTATACAGTGATATTAATTATGATTAATGATAAATTAGAAGTTTGCACATGCCCATAATGTATTAATTTTTAATAATTGGCGTCTACCCATAATAGACGAATTTTCTAAAGTTATATGCATAAATCCATAAGTAGGGATCCGCGGTATACGTCGTATACCCTCCAATACACTGTTATTATCTTAAGGGTACAAAATATCATATTGGCTTGCTATAAATTATTTTGGCTTCAGGCTTGTCTAGTTGTTATAGCATAGGCCACAGGGGTGTCATTTATTGTAGGAGAAGCAGAATAATGCATTTGCCCAACCATAGATTTTAAAGTGACGACGTTTGGGACGGCTGCCAGATCTACATCAACCGGCCCTAGGGCTAGAGCCAATAACTACGGGTAGTGTTACAAATATAGAATAGTATGATAAGAATATATAATAATGTAGGTACTAAGTTCACTAACTGTTGGTTAGTATAATATGGTCACGAAAAAAAAACAGATAGAATATTATTTTTGACCTGTATTATATGGTTAGATATAATTGTATTCTCAACGCTACTTTTTTGATCATTGTCTCAGAATCTATAAATGCACATCTTAAATGCCATGGCACTCAACGTATTAAGGGGGCTCCAGCGTATCATGTTTTAAGGAGTAATATTTAGGCAATTCACATAACATGAACATTTTGGCTATGTCTATGTGTGAGTAGTAAATGAACATTAGTGTGTGTAATCCATTATCGCGTGCCACGGACATTCGGTCGTCGACAGTATTACGAATTCCCAGAACTACGTATACCTAATTAAAATGGCAATATATCATGTTCAATTGCGCGCGTTATCTTTTACCACGGTTTAAGATATATCGTATATATTATATATTAGTATTATATTATTATTATTATATATTAGTATATATTATATATATAGTATATCTTAAACCGTGTCTTTTACTATTATATTACCTACTAACTACTCGGCTTTCGCTGCAATTCGCAAAAATGTACAATTACATTATACTACACAAGAGAACTTTGTTATTTCATAGTTATTAACTATTACATTGCTTAACATTTTTATACAAATACAATTATTTAAAAAAGTAGTGTTAAAAACCATCCCCGATAGGAAAAGGAAACTCACGTTCATTTACTAAATCAATTAATTCTAAAACCATATAAAAAAATAAAAAACTTAAAAATTGATACATTTTTTTTCTCGAAATATTCAATATAGCCAATATGTAAATTTGATTTTCAGAAAAATGTATATGGTTAAAACACTTATTTAAGTCAAAAGGCTGATTTTTTAAAAATTTTTTAAATATAAATATTTTCGTTAGGTAAATTATAATTTAATTTATAGTTTATACATCACAAATTATTAAAATAAATACAATAAAAAATTAATAAAATTTAACATGCACTTATTTAAAAATGTTCTTATAAAATATTTTTTAAAAACTTTATTATTATTTGAAATTACAAGGTTTCTAACATAATCTAGATCGTAATTTACATAACGGAAATATTGATAGTGTTATTATACTTTGTATTTCCTTGAAATTTAAATATATGTGGGTTGTATTAAATTTGGAAAAATATAATTATTATTGTCGCCCATTAGTAATGTTCTATACCTATCCAATAATCTTTATCGGCTAATTGTTTCCGACTTCCGAGAATCTATGACGGCCGGTCGGCAGCCGCGAGCCGCCGCAGAAATAAACTCTCGCACGCGCAGGAACATGTCATTACTTTACGAAAAGTGAAATATAATATTCATGTTTGCAATGCTATAAAAACTACTAAAAGCGGTAGTAAATTAAACATACTTCCTGAAGGCCGATTGTAATTTTGAAAAAATGGTTGAATTTATAAACTTCTAGACTATGCTCTTTAGGAATCACTTTTTCGATTTAAAATTAGATGTGCCAAAAATAAATACAAATGTAACGTAATTATTTCATGGAATTTTTGAAAAAAAAATCGTTATTTTAAGGTCTTTTAAAATTGAAAATTGAAAATCGACTTCCTAAATAACCTAGATATTTTGTCAAAGAGTTCATACATGTATAAAAAATTAAAATCGGACATTCCAAAGTATGTGTAATTTACTACCGCTTATTGGTCTAAAACGCTTGAAAAATTCGTCTGCTGCGACCCCCTTAAGAGGAGGTGATACCCACATGCGTTGTCTTCGTCTCCGTCTATATAAGTGCGTAGGTAACACAGCAAATTTTACGCTCAGCCGAACACATGTAGCTCTATTAGTTTAAAATTTAAAGTGAATTGATCTCTAATAACATTTAAAGATAAGATTATTAACTAGACAACCTCCATAGGCTTTCAATTTTGAAGGGAGTTATAAGTATTTAAAAACTGTAAATAGTTTTTACATCTTAAAATACTATCATAACTCGCATCAAAACTAAAATATGATCAAAAGCCTATGAGGTTGTCTAGATTTATTATCTTAAAATTTTATTAGAGGTCAATTCATTCTAACTTTTAAACTAACAGAGCTACACAGAGGTTTTGAATTAACAACCTTCCAAATTTTTATTTTCACCAATAGACAAAATGAGCGCTTTTGAATGTCAGCCGTCAATTTAAATTTAATAAATTTAATTTAAGATACCTATACTATGCCTAACTATTAACAATTAAATCCTATACAATATATTATTATGTAATAATACACCACATGTGCCATAGGTATAATTATTGTTTATCAAAATTAAATTATCAAGAACAAGCATTGTGTTATAACAATTATCAATAGTTTATAGTACAATATACAGGGTGTCCCACGAAGATCTAACAAATGAAATAATTTTTGTTCTTATCAATAGATTTTAAAAGTTTCTGTTTAATATAATTATTCATAGACACTTGCGCTACATTTTTGGAATACATTTTTGTTTTTATTTTTTAATATTGAAAATAAAAACTTAAAAATTGATAAAAATATTTTTCGAAATATTCAATATAGCCAATTTGTAAATCTGATTTTCAGAAAAATTTATATGGTAAAAACTTATTTAAGTCAAATGCTCAATTGGCTGATTTTTTACAATTTTTTTAAATATTAATATTTTCTTTAAGTAAATTACGATCTAGTTTATGTTAGAAACATTTTAATTTCAAAAATATTTTATATGAACATTTTATAGGTTCATTTTACAATCTAATTAATTTTTTATTGTATCTACTATTTTATTATAATCAATAAACTCATCTTTTGAAATTAAAATATTTCTAACATAAACGAAAAAAATTGTAAAAAATCAGCCATTTGACTTAATGAATTAATTAAATTTTTATTTTCAGTATTAAAAAATAAAAAATTTACTCTAAAAATATAGCCCAAGTGTCCATGAATTATATTCAAAAGAAATTAAAAAAAAAAAAAATATTGATTAGAATAAAAGTTATTTCATTTGTCAGATCTACGTAGGACACCCTATATATATAGGTTTTTTATGTACCTAACTACTAAAAGTAGCATATTATGCTATATAGTATAGGCACTTATTACTATTTAATCTTTAAAGAAACTACCTACACATATTTATACTGAAATACAGAATACTACTTAGCATTTATCAGTTTTTCACGTTTTGTTCAATAGGTTTGTGGTCGAGATTGTCTCAAAATAATATGTACTTAGTTTAGATAATAGATAGTACATTAATATAAAAGTACCTATACCTATCCATAAAAGCAACAAATCAATGCCTTGTGCGCTGTAGTTATTCGAATAAAATGGCGACCATCGAAAAATTAAGTGACGTACGAACATGTTTGTTAAAATATTAATAGAACTACATTTTTACCATTGTAATAAAACATATACTTTACACTTTAACAGGATGTCAACGCACTGTCTGTTTTGTTCTTTGACCTACACGGCCACCGCCACATGCAATATAATATACAACATTTAGGACATTTAGGTTCACTAGAATCAACCTGAAAAATTTATATTATTAGATTGAATCGATTTATTTATCGTCAAACTTTTTTATATCTCTTAGTTTTTACATTGGTTAAAGCTGGTTTTTTATGATATTCAATTTATCCTACTATGTGTCAACATTTTTAAACTGTTATATATATATATATATTACTTATAAATATATTTATTTATATATCTACTTGCTCACTTCCTTTAAAAATTAAATATCGTTAAAAACCCATCATTTATTAAACCCAGACAATTTTCTAAACTTTTAATTTGATAAAAATATGAGAATTCAATATCATCCATATGACAATATGTCGACACTGAACCTATTTCTTAATGCCAAAATACAAAAGATAACAACATAAGATTTTTTGTACTCTGAATCTACATAATATTAAATGTACCTATGATTTTAGGTTTGGGAACAGTTTATATCATTTGAATCTATACCGGAATTATGGAAAAATCAGCCTACATATTTATTAGTCCAGATGTTATTTATTATAGGTGGAGCAGTAACACTTATACACGGTAAGATACAAAAATAATTTAGGTATATTATATTATAGCATCATTTAATTTATTTACTGGTAGCAAGTCTTATTAAATTTAGTAATTTAGATAATAAATTAGCAAATGTCAGTATACCAACTGCAGGTAAAAGTTATTATAACTCGGAAGATGATCATTGTACATTTATAATAAAATATTATTTATTATATAAGAACACCTGAATTCATACAAATTATTTGTGAAAACTAAAACGTCCAATTAATCATTACTATTTTAGCACTTACTAATGGAGGAAGACGTCCTCAACTTTGGTTATCCATCATTTGTCATGGTTTGGTTGTTGAGAGTATATGTTATATCATGCCTGAAATAGACAATTTTTGGCATAGTACTGCACCAGTTATGTTCTTCCGACATAGGCTTCCATTATATGTCATTATCTTATGTAAGTATTGCATTTCTAAGTCTGTATAGTTAGTGTTATAGATATTTTCTTAATTTTACAGATCCTGTTTTTTATTATATAGCAATTGAAGTAGCGTACAGGACAAACAAAACAAAAACAGGTTTTATAGTTACTGTAGGATTAAATGTATTTTTGATTGATTTACCATATGATATAATGGGTATAAAATTTATTCATTGGACTTGGCATGATACAGATCCTAACATAGGGGACCGAATGTATTGGGTACCATGGACTTCTTATTATTTTCATATGGTGTTTTCTGCAAGTTTTGTTTTTTGGTTTTTCAAAAAAGGTGTAAATCTTAACCAAACATATACATCCAGAACAGAGATTTTAACTTCTCTAAAAACAATATTCCTTAGTACGCCCTGTGGAATATTATGCTTTTCTGTACTATATCACCCATTACATGATCTGTATAATGTTCCAACAGACATAATAACAATGTTTTTAATAGCATTATACATCATGTTGTCTATTTTGAAACGCAAACCTAGAAAAATGTTTGACCGTCCATCCACTATGATTATGTACTTGATTGTGTATTATGCAACATTTTTGTGTTTCGCAATATGGGGGAAACCAGAAAATGAAATTTCAATTGGACCTCATGAAGAAATTGGCCCATGCAATATCACAGTATCATCTTTTGGAACAGTTAGTATATATCAAGGTTTGAAATTACAATAATGATACCAAAAATGCCTGAACTAAAAGTAAGACAAAAAGTCATATACTATTATAATGTTATTTTTGCAATACTATGTAACTATACAAGTCTACATCATATTTTAAATTTTTAAGTCGTAATATTTATAATTAGACAAAATAGTTTATTTATTTATGAAAATTAAGACATTTAACACTTTTTATTTTTAAAACCAACTAAGTTATTATTATATTAACATGTTAAAATAATTAAGAGGATGTCATACCAGCATGCGTTGTCTCTGTCTAAGTACATAACATAGTAAATTTTAAGTTAAGCCGATCACATTTAGCTCGGTTAGTTTAAAAACTTGAATGAACTAATAAATAACTTATAAGTTTTATAAAATTTAAAGGTAAGATCACTATCTAGACAACCTCTTGGGATTTTTATTATATTTTAATTTTGAAGCAAGTTATAAGTATTTTAAAATTGTAATTTGTTTGTATATCTTAAAATACTTATAACTTGCTTCAAAATTAAAATATAATAAAAAGCTCATAAGACCTTCTAAATAATACTCGTACTTTTAAATTTTATAAAAGGTAAATTCACTCTAGTTTTTTAGCTAATGGAGCTAAATGAGGTATGTTGAGAGTAAAAACTGATGTGTAACACATTTGTAAGACGGGGATAACACATGCGGGTACAACATACTCTTGATACAGTACATACCTAAAATGAGTTGGTTAAAACTCAAAGCTAGAATTAAAGAATGTTTTGGAACTATTTATTTAAACATAATTTGCTTTTATTATATCTTCCTATATTACCTACCATAGATTGGTTTTATAGAATTCTGAAATATATGTCGTCAGTCATGACCAGACTTTAAAATAAAAGCAAAACAAAAAACTTACGTGGTGCACTTGGTTTAAAAATTTGACAATAGTTAAATTTACCCTTGCAATATGCAAATAATAAATGCAGATGTTCTCTTAATAGAAAAAAATATATTATGTTTACAATTCAGCTTCCAAGCCTTATTTTCATTGTTTAAAAATCATTTTTATTTTATTTTAGGAATTAAAAAAACGTAAATATTTATGTATTGAAGACTATAATGAAGATTTTGATTTTCATTGTGTGAATGATGTTCCTGCTCAACATAGCCAAATGTATACAATATGTGGAACACCTTTTAAGAATCAGATTGAATATATTGTTTTAATAATCACAATTATGATAGTAGCATTTACACATTTTAACGAATCATTTAAAATAATAAAACAGACTAAAAAATCTCATTGATAATATCAAAATTTTATTATTAAGCTAGAGAAATATGAAAATAATAATAATAGTATGAATTAAATTGTTTACATATAAAGTATTCATTAAACATTAAAAATCTGTCCAATACACCTCATGCTTATCTGGTTGATGTAGTTTATTCTTGAAATCGTTCATGTTGATTATAAATTTGTAATATTTATAACAATTTTTTAAATATTGCCAGTTTTGTAGATAAAAGACATTGTATGGTATTGAGGTTTTTTAAACTAAGATGATTTACATTTAAGGAGTGATTTATAAATAAAATGTAAACTTAAATTGTAAAAAATAATAAGTAGTAGTCTGACAATTCGAAACCACCAGTTTGTTGCTGATAGACTTCAATTGTATCACCTTCTTCCATCTCTAGTGATGATGGTGTATCAGCTTCACTAATTGCTTGTCCGTCAAATCGAAACCTTACTGTAGCCATAGCTAAACCCTAAAATATTACAATTTTGAATGAATAAAAAAATATTAAAATTATAAAAGTACATAGGCTTAGTTAAAACTATACTCTATTCTCAAAATAAAAATAGACAAGCAGTAGACAACAATTCAATGTTCAAACATATTTCCAAAGAATACAGCTACCTCCTCAATTTAGTCCAAAATATCCACTACACCTGTCTATACTACCTAAGTACATGAAGCATAATGATCATTAAAAACTAATAAACAAATAAGACCTAATGCTTAGTTGTGGTACAAAAAAGCTGTACATTTTAATTCTGAATAGAGTAGGTATAACCATACAGATAAATAAAAATATCAAAATGACATACGAGCTTTAAATGATAGTTCATCTCTATAAATTATATACAGACAGGGGCGGAGTGGCCGGTCTGGAAATGGGAATTTTCCAGATGGCCTGGTGGCCCGATCATTTTATATTAGATTTTATTTAAAAAATTTGTAAATACGTCAACAATGTTTTTGTATTAAAACTTTGAAATTAATATTATTATTTGGTATATTAATACAATTGTGATTTGTGTTACATATTAATTTTCATTACCCATTGCCATAGAGCAGAGGACTTGTAGCTCTAAAAAATCACCAAATATGCACTTAATATTTTGGTTGTATAATTAAATAGATAAAAACGTCTATGAAAAAATATTGATAAAATGATAAATTATTTAAAATATGCATTTGTAAGCGAAATAAAATTTTTCAATACTAGCTTTGTGAAAGCATGAAATGTATTTGTTTCGTACTTGTGAAAGGCCATTTTCAACCTTGAAGTATTTGAAAAATAGGTTAAGAAATTCAATGACTAATGAAAATCTTGAGTCTTTTATGCTAATGGCCATTGAGAATAAAATTCTGATGGAAATAGATAATAATATTATAATAAATGCAGTTGGTAAAAAATCTAAGCTATTATCAAAATTATTATTATAAATGTATATCTTTCTTATTATATAATTATTAATAATTTGTTATAGTTATTGTTTATAAAACATAATTAATAAAATACTTCTTTATTATAAATATATTTGTTAATTATTAACTAAACCTGATCCATTAAAACACAATACATAATTATTCATATTGCTATTAAACTATATTGATTAAATATTTTCTGGTATTTAGTGGTATATAAATACAACACATTAGAAGTTAAACGAAATAGCGATTGTGATTGAAATACTTTTATAATATTAAGAGTATAATAATATTATAAATAAAATGAAATGTATTTATTTAATTGTATTAAAATAGGTTAATAGAAATATATAATTTGAGCATAGCGAGAACAATTTTTTTGGTAATTTAATTGGTAAATGGTGGGTGGCCTGGATAAATTTCAATCTCCTGGCCTGAATTTTGTTCCCACTCCGCCCCTGTATACAGATAATGTTTGTATCAACATACTATTTAAAAAGACGCCACATCAGTAGTTATTGTTTTCGTCTTACAAGTGTGATTTGGCAAATGGAAAATAAATTTAGTTTTAATATTAGTTAATTGATAAATTATTTAATTTAACTTTGATTTTTTAATTATAAAACAAGTTTTAGGTAAATGTGCAAAACATTACAATCAATTTTTTTTTTTTTAAAACAGACAATATTATAATCATTAAATAAAACTAACTTAACGTGAGAACTCTCAAATGCAAATTGTCAACACACTTATTAGTAGTTAATATGTTATACATTTGCAAACATTTAATAAAAGACAATAAATGCAGATGTGGTGATCTTAGCTGTTTTTAAAAGCAAACAAGATATGCAGACAAATTAATTTAAACCAAGGAGGAATATTCTGAACACAGAAAGAAAATAGCTTAATTATTTTAGATTATACTATAATCATTATATGGATTGTTTAAAAATTTAAAAAATAGAAAGAAAACTTCAAAGATTAGTTCTTTAAACTTAATTTTACTGAGAAATATTTCAGTTGGAAAAAATTACATAAAAAGTATAAATAAACAGTCCTATGAGAATTTACCCATTGCTATAACTTCCGAAATTATGGTGATATCAAAATTCTGGTTTTGTAATAAGACTCACAGGGATAAGAACTACAAAAATTTCTATTTTAATTTATTTTAATGTTTAGGTAAAAAACATATTTTGTTATTTAATTATTTCCAAAAAATTGACCTTAGCAATTTTGTAGTTTATTATTCTAAAAATATTAACATTTTGAAATTTTATTTTCATTAATTTCCTGTTTTTTTTTTTTTTTTTTGTTTCAAGAAAAGTTGCGAATTATTTAACACCGTAATGATATCAAACACGTGACTCGCCACGCCGTGCACATTCCCATACGGCTGGCCGAATACTTTCTGTGTTCCTAGTAGCTATAATCATATTTTATTTCTCCAAAAGTAAAAAAAATATTAAAAATCAGAAAATTAATGAAAATAAAATTTTGGAATTTCAATATTTTCAGAAAAATAAACTCTACAAAATGGCTATCTACTTTTTTTGTAAATAATTAAATAAAAATACATATTTTTTAAATTTTTTACAAAAACCATAAAATAAATTAAAAAATGAAATAATTGTAGTCCTTGTCCCTGTGAATCTTATTATAAAACTAGAATTTTGATATTTACATTATTTTGTAAGATATCGCAATGGGTAAATACTTGAGGGACACTCTGTATATATTATAGATCCTGTGGATCTATATATGATGACAACAGTTAGATTTCTACTTTCTAGAAATGGTAAAATTATATTTAATTATTATTGAGTCAATAAAAAATAACCTAAAAGCAATTAGATACTAAAAAAAACCACAAAAAATTGAATTGTTTTACATGTCAACCCACGTAAAAAAAGACAAAATAAATATATAGATTAATAGAATTTAACCAAAATTATAATGAACCATATTTATTTATCTCCACAATGTAAGATAAATACAAAAAAGCAGGTGGCCTGCCAAATATTCAAATAATATTAACTGTTATTTTATCCAAACTTAATTTATTCTACCAGGCTGGTTTTATAATTTAAATTTAAAAAAAAATAATAATGTTTTTCTAATTTACTATTTAGTAGATATTCACATGTTTATTGTTATTGTCAAAACTAATGGTTCTCACCAAGTTTCTTAAAAAAAAAAAAAAAAAAAAATATAAGTAATTTACAAAAAATATTCTAAATTAATTTATCATACATGATATTAAGTTGATTTACCTACTTCTCTAATCAATTAGTTTATGAACATCAAGTCATATTTTATTAACGTGAATGGCACTAGAACAAAATACTAGGAATAACCACATGGTTATCATTCCCATCTAATGTGATACTAAAATACTAGAAGTGAGCCAACTGTTCAAAACAAACTTTAGATGTATAGTTCATGTTAAACAAAATTAAAAAAAAAAATCTTACAAAAGTTTGAAATTCAATAATTACCTAATCAAAACTATAACATTTTCTGAAAATAAGAATTATTTCAGGTTTTACTAAAATTGTTATTTTGTCTATTTTATGGACAAAAACCATTCATATTTCAAGTTTTTTTATTTTATTTTAAAAGTGCAGAGATGGATGCTAATTCTAACTACATTATTGTCAATTTAAATTTAAATATTTAAAAAATATGATATCTAAATAGTTGCCATATTTATTTCCAATTTTTTAAATAATTTATTATTTTTTGACTAACTGATGGAAAAATAATAAAATTATTTTGGTCTAGTATTGTTTAAAAAATCAATGTGTTACGAGTTAGGCATACAATGTATAAAAGATGGTTTAAGACCAAATTTTATGAATTTGACACACCTCTACAAAGCATTCATCAACATTAATTTTTGGCACTAATTTCTAATGATTTGGAGGAATCAAAAATATAATTGGTATAATTAATATACATGAGTAACTCATGTTTATACTTAATACATTTAATTCTAGGTAATATAATTTTAAGCCTTGATTACATTAGGTAACATTTACTTGCTACAACCAAATTTCCCTAAATCAATTGGCATAGGTACTCAAACAAAATTGTTTTTTTGGTACTTGTGCGTTATCGCGCCTACCGCGCGCCACATATGCGTTATCGCGACTACCTCATATTATGGGTTATTGCGAGGCTGTTTTATATGCGATTCTATTTTTTCCAGTGTCGTTACAATCGCACTTATCGCAATTTTACTAGCTGGGTAACTTTTAGGACACTTAGTATATTTAGTTAAAACCATGCTGTCACGCTGGTAGTACGTAATAACTTGTTGTACATTTCGATTATTTGGCAATGGATCTGTGGAACTAACCAACTACTGAAAAAGATGCTGTAGCTTTTTATCAAGAAAAAGGCATTTTACCACATCAATGAATCTGTTCGAACGGTCACAAAGCAAAACTCTATTTTGGGAAACAAGTATTTTGGAAGTGCAATGTGAAAAGTTGTCAGCAAAAAGTTAACATGCGTGTTGCCAATTGGTTTGTGAATAGTCGCATATCATTTGTGCAAGCTTTACGTTTCATGTTTTGTTGGACAGAGGAAATGATTTCAGTGAAATTTTGTGAAAAACACTTACAACTTAACAATAATACGGTAAATGATTGGAATAATTATTTACGGGAAGTATGTGTTATAACTTTGAGAGAAAGAGTAAATAAAAAAATTGGAGGAAAAGGAAAAATAGTGGAAATTGACGAAAGTTTGTTCACTAAACGTAAAAATAATTGTGGAAGAGTACTTCCCCAGCAATGGATTTTCGGCGGAATATGCCGTGAAACAAAAGAGGTATTTTTAGTAGAAGTTCCTGATCGGTCTTCTGCTACTTTGATGTCAAAAATACATCAACACATAGAGAAAGGGACGATAATTTACTCTGATTGCTGGCGGGCATATAACGCAATACAAGATAATGGCTATGAGCATTATACAGTGAATCATTCTTATAATTTCGTTGATCCAAGTACACATGCTCACACACAAGGAATAGAAAGACTTTGGGGATCGGCGAAATGGAGAAACAAACGTCATAGAGGTACAGCGCGACACCATTTAGAATCTTACTTGGCGGAATTTATGTGGAGGAATACTTATCATAATGAAGAAAAGTTCAACGTTTTACTTAATAATATTGCAAATCATTGGCCACCACAAATTGATTTTTAAAATTTTAAATGTATTACTAAATTTTATTTTATTTTATTTATTTTATAAATTTTACTCGTAATTGTTGACGTATAAATTTGACTTTATTATTATATTTTATAATTGTTTTCGTATTATCAATAAAGACATTGACATTATAGCTTTGGGTAGTTTTGTATTATTATAAACACATTAAAAATATGTTGCGTTCGAAATCAAGGTAGTCGCGATAATGCACAAGTGAAAATAAGGTAGTCGCAACGAGTCGGCGGTAGTCGCGATAACGCACAAGTACCGTTTTTTTTATGATCAGCCAACTTTAAGGAAATTTTACTCTCTTTCGAATGAAATTATTTTGACTAATCAATATGGCTATACAATTTTTAGAGTTCAAAAACTAACAACTAGCAGTAGTCATTTTGGAACAAGTTTGAAATCTTAACTACTTTGTTTGCGGTAAATCGGTGAGTTAATTTGCGCTATGAAATATATGCCCAAGTGAATGGTTGAATTTAATACATACATTTCAAATTGATTTTTGATTTAAAATATTAGGTACATGATAAAATTATAGTCTAAGATTTAGTAACTGGAATTATAATGGTTTCAATAAAATATAGTTTTTACCCGGTTTATACTTACAGTTCTCTCACAGTAGGCATTCATCAGTTTTTTGAGTGGAGTATGTTTTTTAATTTTAAACTGTACCACAGCATTATCTTGGCCAAGCACTTTGAGGTTAATATGTTCAGGCGCATCCTATAATAGGAACACAGCATTTTTTATAGCATTGATTGGTAGATATAAAAACAGACAAAATTTAAATTTGTAATAAATTAGTTCATCATTAAATGTTCTAATTTTTAAAAGACTTTACAAACATTAAGCAATATGAATATAATATTATAATATCAAAACAACAAGAATTAGTATGAATCACATAATTATGAAATAATAACATTTGTGACTGTTGGTTGTCCAGACGATTAACGTGCCAAATATATTCAATGTTAACGATAATAGTTGTGTCAACCTCATGAGTTGGATGATGATAGAGGTAAATTTAAGGTGTGAGGTTAATACTTTTTGGGATATTATAATAATTGTTATTACCGCGCGACGATATTGTTACAACGAGCTTCAATTCGGTAAAAAAGACGCTATGGGTGGTGGGTAGGGGGTACGCGCCACTGGTGCAATTTCGAAAATGTCGATTGTTAATTAACGAGACGGATTTGATCACAATCTGTGTAATAAATGATCACACACAGCAATGAAAAAAAACCCCAGTCGTTTGGGCTAAGTGTCAAACCCGTGAATCACTCAATGTTATGACGGAAAATACATAGGAAATTGCGCGGGTAAAACGCCGACCGGGACGCGAGCACGAGGTATGTACATTAACTGAGTAACATGTCGAGACGGGTGAGCAACATTTTAGTGTCGGGTGTTGGACACCATTAAACATGCCGTAACTCTTGTTTTAGATGTTAGACGCGCAAATTCTTGTTAATACTTACACCTTTATCTACGGCCATTGTTGATTCTTGACTGTGTAGTGTGTGGGTAATCAAATTGATGAACTGACTTACAACGGCGACCGGGCGACAACTGTCAAACAGACAAGTGTCAAGGAAACAACAATATAAACAAATGGAAGCGAAACGCGATTTACTAGCGGCGGTTAACCGAAACATTGTTGAATTGTTGCCACTCACGCGTCTGTGATTGGTACCACCGTCGTGCGGCGTTGTTCCGCTTCTTAATCAAGGATGTTATAAATATTATTGTGCTTATTTAGGAAACAATGCGTCTTTTAGATATATATATGTATTATATTGACTACCTAAACAAACGACTATATTATTGTCCCAAATACTGAAATCTTATATATATCGTTCTAAGCAACCCATGGAAGAATTCCGTTTTTCTTCTATAGGTTCCCTAAGACCGGCCAATCGCGTTACTTCCTCGCGGCGGCGGCCGAGCTATCACGATTTTTCAGTTATCGTATACTTATCAGTCATAGATATCGTGTTTTAGATTTTTCGAAACGTTTTACGCTTATTTTTTCGACTTTTTACGCAAAAATTATATAAAGTACAAGTACTAAATTTTTTTAACTCACAAATTCTAGTAAATAACAATATTTTATTTTGTACATGAAAAATTGGTATTCTGACCAGTATTATGTACCTTCAATATTCTAGTACTAGTATAGAACTGTAAAATGATACAACAATTGATTGATATATTATTTGTATATAGTTACACAGTATATTATATTAATGCAGTGCTTCTCAACCTTTTTTTTATAGGGCCTCCTAAATTTAATGTAAAACTGTCAAGATCCCCCCTAACAATTTTATTATTATTTAATAATAGTAATCTAACATTAGACTTTATCGACAATGATTATTAGAACTAAAATCGAAAACATTTTAAATGAAATAAATATTTTAAGTCTTCAAGTTGAGAAGCACTGTATTAATGTATAGTTACATAAAGAAACAAAGACCATGGGTCATAATATAATAGCATTATTAATTATTATTTATTAAAACAAAATATATATGTATATAATACAAACTTACAAAATATATCAAGTAGTATTATTAGTAAGGTACAAACGGGGCTCTACATAGGCAACCACCATTGAAACTGAGGGCAACGAGTTTTAACCATATTATCATTAAGTTTCCTGTATTATCATTTACAGTATTTGATTAGGTATACTATTAATAGGAATTATGTATGTTTTTCGAGTTAAACATGATTTATTATTCCTTGCAAATAATTTATTACTTTATAATTTAGATCAGATCTAAAACATGTATATAGAATTAGGGGATATTGGTTAAAATTCATAGGCATGCGCAGAGTTTCAAGTCAGGGGCAGCGAATATTTTTACCGGCCCATACCTACATGGGTATTAAGTTAACATTTTTAAGCTCAAAATCAAAATTTAACCTTTGACCTTTAAATAAAAATATTTTAAACGATAATCATTGGTTAATCATAGATTGTTTTTGCTCAATACCGGTATACCATATCAAAATTAAAAATACATCAAATATCAACAACACATTATTCTTTATTATTATAATACGGTTATATAAGTATTATTATGTTATTATTATATAGTTCGGCCCATACAAATATATTCAAACCGTCCAGGGGCAGCAAGAGCACACCTTGCTGTCCCTGTGCGCACGCCTATGTTAAAATTGGTTCAATAATAAAAAACAAATATATTATTATAATTAGCTATTAAACACATGGGCATGGAGGATTTCCATATGATTATTTATTATTTAATTCATCAAAATAATAAATTTATAAATATACCTACAATGTATACAATGATAAGGTTTCAAATAATTTTTATTATTATTTTGTATCTGTTTGATTATTTAAATACAATAATTATACATAAAACCAGAGTAATTTTTATTTTTATTTTTTTTACCTAAACATTAAAAATGGTTAAGTGCTGTTTTGTACCAGGGTCACACTGGTTATGCTTTAGATGTCAAACAACAAAAATCAATTGGATTAAAAAATAAAAGTTTATTTAAAGCATCCAAAGTAAAAAAAAAAAACAAAATATCTTAACCTTATTTATGAATAATAATTTTCCTATTTAATTATTTGTTAAATATGTTATTTAGAATACAGAGCTTTTAGCAAGATGGCATAGAGCTATACCTAGAAGAGACAAAATGCTTACAGAAAAGTGAATTGCATTTCGAAGAGAATTATATTCTACTTTTTGACGAGACTATCTTAAATGATGGAACAGTCAATAAAATTAAAAGAATTAGACTCATATTAAAAGCAGGGGCAGTTCCTTCTAGTGTTTTTTTTTTAAATTTTGATTATACGAAATGTAAACAAAGTGCTATTATAAATTATGTGATAACGTAAATTCCGACTCTGGATTTACGGTTCAAATAATTGGGTATATAGTATTTTATAAAGCATTTGATTGTGACTATTTACCTATTCTAATTTATAGTTTATCGGAATTATAATTCATTTCAATATTTAATATGGCCTAATAGCTTTTTTTTAAATGTTATTCAATAAATCGTTACGCGGGCATTGCGGCAAATTTATCATACCAGTCCAAAATGTTAGTGGCCCTTCGTGATTCTCTCGAATGCTTTAATGGCCTATCCCGACCTGGTTATTTTAGTTGATCTAGAATTGGTCACGTACCTGGGAAGGTTTTAATATGTAATGCATTATGACTAGTGGTGTTTTGGAGGGTATACGCGGGTATACGACGTATACCCGTGAACCATCTTGGTGATTTAGCGTATACCAGGGTTTTTTTTAGTGTGCAGTGAGACACATTTTGTGCAGTGAGAAAAGTAATTGTACAGTGAAAATTGTTACTTTGTGCAGTACAAAAAAAGAATTTCAGGGTGATAGGTATATATTATTCTATATTATAAAACAATAATTAAGTAAACTTCAAAAAAAAAAAAAAAAATGTTTCTATTAAAATTAATAATTGATTATAATATTTGAGTACAATAATTATACTATCTTAATATAATTCCTTATTATTTATTCAAGTATTGAAAATAACCAAAACTGATATTTATTTTTCATCTCTATAGTTAAACGATTCCCTTCTGTATAGATCTTGAATATTATATATAGAATATGTTCCTTTTTATATTTACTGGTATTAAGTTGTAGTGTTTTGGATCTAGATAATCTATGAATTTTTGACCAAACACTTTTATAGAATACTCCATTCTGACATCAAATGCTCTTTTTTCTCTTTTAATTATTACCTTTTTCATATCAAGCAAGGATTCAAAGTTTTTAATTATATATATAGTAGTTATTTTTTATATACAGACTAAAATGGTAACACATCTAATAACTTAAAGTTTTCTTTAGTTGAACCAATTAAAGTATTTTTACTTAAACATATGCTAAAAATTTTTCTTTGTAAAAGCGGTAGTGATCTATTTTTGAGTATTTAAATTATTGTCTACTGGAAGATAATCGGGAAATAAATGCCGCACCGTGTGGACGCGTATTTGCCGCGTGGCAAAAGCTGCTCCGTCTGGACGCGCCTTAACATAAACAAAAAACATATTTTTTTACTTGAATGTACATGGCTATAGGTCCTACTTACTTTACACGACTGTACATTTTTTATTTAATCTATTCAAACAAATTTTAATTTAGGTACTCAATTTAAAAATTATAATTCAAAATCCACTAAGTTCTTTTTTACTCAATTTGCCAATATTTTAATTTTTTTTTAATTTTAATTATAAAACCGAGTTAAATAATAATTGTTTCATTAATTGTTATAATTATAATTTTAGTTATTACAGGAATATTGAAATCACACCAGAAGAAATATTAGATGAAATGGCAAAAAGCCGAGAAAAATAGATCTTCTGTTATAATTAAATTATACTATAGCCATTTTCAGTAGTAACTAGTAGTAGTAGTAAATATATCGTGTTAACATATAATGTTTTAAATATTACTTCAATATAATTATGAACCCCCCCCCCCCCCATAAAAAATCCTGTCTACGGCACTGGGGGGGTGCGCCAGAAAAATGTTTGCCTACAGGCGCGAAATATCTTAATCCGGTACTGGACATCACCTATTATATTATTAGAAAAATAAATTACCAAAATCGAAAGAATATGTTTTGTCTGTTGGTTCTACGTGATAAAAAAAAAATTAATTAATCTAACTGTATAATAATTATAACTAGCTATAAAAAGCTTAGTTAAAACAATACAACGTTGAAACTGAATAACTTAATAAGTTAAAAACAAAAATAACTTGCTATAATTAATTTAAGAAGTTAAAATAAATTAACTTTTTAACAAGTTAATGCCCACCATTTACTAGTGGTACCATAGACGTCGACAGATTTTACAATTTCATTGGTATATTTTACACTGTTTTTAAAAATAATAGTAAATATAAGAGTATTCAATAGGTATTTCATACTGTTATTAAACATTTATTACCTGGCGGTTGTGCACTAGTGATAGATAAATTAGTTCTAACATAAATTTATTCTAACTACCGTGTAATTTTTTTGATTTTTGATCTCGTAGATCTTTTAATTTTCTCTTCATTGAACCACTTAAATATTTTTATGACATTTTAAATTATTAAGAATAATTAACAATTTACTAATAAATATGATTGACGTATATCGCGGGACTGAATGCACCACGCAACTATGCAAGACAACGTCTATAAATTTCAATAGTATTATATTGCGATTATTACCTAGTAATATACTAATATTTTATTGTATTATTATTATTTAATATTATGAGATTATGACGATAATATGATGACAATTAGATTTTAATATCCGCAGTGTTCATTAAAGCCATCGTTTTCGCGAAATCCCATTCTACATTATAACCCACCAAAATATCCCCAAGTAAAATTGTGCTTTCCCAATATAATAAAACAGTATCTTATAATTAATTTTATATGGCTGAAGTCGGTGGGCCCCTCTTTCGAGTGGTCCCAGTGGAAATGTTCCATTTGTTCTTGCATAAATATGACCCTGCCACAGGGTCTTTGATTCTTACATATGAAACTACCATAGCGTATAATGCTTATAGATCACAACATTGAATTAGGTACTATTCCTAATACTAATTATCCAAAATGATGGTCACTGTAAAAGTTTAAAAATATATAAGAAATGTAAACCATGGCTTTTATACATTACACAATTTTTTTTAAATGACATAGGGCCTATGTCATAGGCCATTGTTTAAGGCAATGTATTGACGTAACACTGGAATTTGTTGTCTCCGTCTTTCAAATGCAACAATGCAAATCTTAAGTGCAGCAAATCCATTTTGCTTTACTAGTTTAAAAATTTGAGTGAATGGTCAATTCAATGAGGTCATAATCGGATATTTATAATATTTTAATTTTAATGCAAATTATTCATTATTTATTATACAGAGTGATTGATTTATCAAAGAACACTCATTATTTAAAAAAGTATTGACTTTTTTCAAAATATTTTTTTACATTGTTTCAAATTCTTAAAAAACCAACGTTATTATTAAAAAATTATATTTTTAAATATTTTTTATCCTTATCATTTTTTTAAGTTTTTTACTTTTTTGAATGACAACATAGAGTTTTAATTTCATATTCCAAAGCAGAATATTTTTTAAGTATTTTGATTCATACAAATCGAATTTAGGACAAGTAGTTTATGAGTAATAAGTATTTAAAGTTTAGATTGTCAGAGTGAAGTGGTACGGGATTACCCCGCAAAATGATTGTCCATTACTCCGCCTGCTTAAACTTTAAATTTAAATACTTATAACTCATAAACTACTCGTCCTAAATTCGATTTTTTGGAATTAAAATACTTAGAAAAATATTCTGCTTTGGAATATGAAATTAAAACTCTATGTTGTCATTCAATAAAGTAAAAAACTTAAAAAATGATAAGGATAAAAAATATAATTTTTTAATAAAAACGTTGGTTTTTTAATAACTTGAAACTATGTAAAAATATATTTTGAAAAAAGTAAATACTTTTTTTTAAATAATGAGTGTTCTTTGATAAAACAATCACCTTGTATTTATCATATCAATTATTTATTAATTAACCTCTCATGAAACTTGATAGTAATAACTTAATCATAATTTGTATGTGAGTTTTCTTATATAAAATAGTATAAACTAAATATGCTCATAACTCATTTAAAAACTGAACTGTTGTAAAAACTCTCATTCTTACTATCAAGTTTCACAAGCGTCAATTCATTCTAATTTTAAAACCAACGAAGCTAAACGTAATATACTGAGCTTACATTTGTTATGTTATACAAGTAAACGGAGATAGCAAATGCAAGACTTAGTGTTATGTCCTCTTAAGTTATCTAGTTCCCATTTTACCCTTCTAGTCAACTGGTTAAATTTTTTTTAAATTTATTCATTTCTGGTTTTCTGTCATAATGTTGGTTACCAATGTAATAGCATCCAATTTTAATCGAGCATATCCATATAAGAAATATTAATAAGATAATATAATGAGTACAATTCATGAAAAATGAGTACTATTATTTTTATAAAAGTTATACATAGATTTAACTGAATGGTTGTAGGAGATTATCTTTAAAAAAAACTTAAAGACTGTTAATAATTTACTAATAATACCCAAACATTTTAATAAAAACACATTAAATATAGTTAAAAGTGGATAAATATTAAATTATAATAAAATACTGTCTAGTACTAGTAGATACCAATATTTATAATTTGTGACTATTTTCATTCAAACAAAAAGGTAAACAAATTGAAAAAATGTTTAATTGCTAAAGCTTAAGTTGTGTATAACTTACAAGTCGTCAAATCTATTACTGGTCAACGAGAACCATAATTTATATAACTTTTTATCAAAAATCAAAACACTCAAAACTGGACTCCAAACCAAACAAGGTAAAAAAAAACCGAAATTATTAAAACACATTTTGGTTTAATGCTCACAGATTGCTTGAAATACATTAAAAATACATACACATTTTATCATGTTTGCCATTTTTATAGCAAGACATAAAATATATGTTATTTAATTATAATTTGTAATTGTTGAATACATTTAAATTTTTTAGTCAGGGTTCACATATATTTTTATGTTACTACATGTTTATTCCACCTCTTAATATTTTTACATCATCCACAGGTCGATCATTTTTATCCGTTTCTACCATGCCCATTCTTTTGACAACATTCATACCAGAATGAACACGACCTAATAAAAAATACAAAAAAAATTAATTAAATTTTTGTTATTTAAAATGTGTTAGATTCTTAAAATCTTTCAAATAATTGTATAATAATGTTGTATCAACTTTCAAAAAAAAAATAACTTTAGTACTGTGCAAATATTACATTTTTATACACCCCTATGACTTTCAAAGAGTATAAATGTAAAAAAATGCATATTATTGAGCTGTGAGAGATGTTTTTTTAATAAATGGACATTATCCCCCTGGTTGTTTTTGGTGTAGTAGGACATTTCAATCTAATCCATTTTTGATGCAGAAATTTTCCCCCATTTTTTTAAAATTCTTCCTACTTAATAATATTATATTATTTATCATTGATTATTAAATTATTATTTTTTAATTTTTTTTTCATAAGATCTGTACCAGTTAACTAAAAAAATGTTAGCAAGAAAATAATAAATAATATTTAAAAAAAGTTAAATAAAAATATAATAGTACAATAGTTTTTGATCAACTGAAGTATTTGAATACTAAAAATGTAATTTTAAATACAATTAATAGATAGTTGTTAATAGATCATATATATAAATAAAATATAATTAATAATTAATACAAATGGCAAGAAATTCTGACATAAAAATAAAACAATTTGTAAAAAAATTTTTAGTTCTGATTTTTTTGTTATTCCTAAACACATATTTTTTAGTCTTTATCCTTAATTATTTATTTCTATTTTTTTGTAAAAACTGTACTAGTTTGGACATTTAACAATTTAATAGTTACATGAGGAGTATATATTTATTTTGATCTCTGGGGTCCTTTAATGAACATCTAAATACTTATATACAATTACTTACCCCCTTCGTGCGCAAAGGGGGGGGGGGGTTAACCCCCATGGCCAAAAAAGTTGTGTTATTCATTTTTAGTCTATTGCCTATAACTATTCAATATTTTATAATCCTATTTGTAATAATGCATAACTTTTAATAATAAATATAAATATGTTATAATACTATTTGCTAATTATTGATGTATCTATTTTATACATTTTTTTTCAAAACACCCCCCCCCCCTATTATTCAATTATGTGCACGGGCCTGTACTATTATATTTTTATTTCTAATATTATTTATTATTTTTTTATTTACATTTTAGATAACACCTGAACAAAGGCTATAAAATAGTAATTTAATATATGACGATTAACAATACAATATTATTAAGATGTAGACTTAAAAAAAGGGTGGAATGATTGCATCAAAAACTTTATCTGATGATTCTGATGAAAAATGTCCTACTACATTGAAAATAGCCTGGGGGGGGGGGGGAGGAAGTCCACGATTATTTTGTTTCATATACTTTTATAGTTTTATTCATCAATTCTAAAGGTATTACCTGCATTATGGTATGAAAAATAGACAAGTATGGAGATCATAAGCGTGCGCACGGGGGAGGCAGGGGAGGCGGTTGCCTCCCCTGCGAGATTTTCCTCTACACCAAAATATAATATTATACCTACCAATTGGAGAAAATCGGGTGGGGGGATTGGAGTCTGGACCTCCTTAGATAAAGTATTGCCTCCCCTGCCAAGAATATAACCTACGCACGCTTATGATGGAGATTGATTATAAATAGTATTCTTACTATACATAGTTATTTACCTTAGACATTTAAAAATATGTTTTAAAAACCATCAAAAATAGTTATTAAATTAAATTTTAGATCAATACATTTAGATTTTACAATGATGTGCATTTTTATAATTCTATTTTGTGTATTGAAATGTAGTGGACTTATGCTTTTATTTTTAACATTAAGGGTGTTTTAGGAAAAAAAATTGGGTTTGATTGTATTTAAGTCGAAAATGCACAGAACTTCACGAAATAATCAAGAAAAACAAAAAAAAATAATACAAAACTTTAAATTATAAGCAAAACTAGATGATGAACATTTTTTTTGTTTTTTCTGTAGCTTTCTCAAAAACACATAATTGATGTAACTTAACTAAATATTTATATGATGCTAATATTTTACAATATAATTTTTAAATATTTTCACTATTTAAGAGACATTTATAGACTTTTTTTAATAGACATAGATGATGTTTAATTTTTATTTATTTCGGTGGGTTAAAAAGTTTGAAAATTTGTTACATGGTTCCTCATAAGGTCTTCAAACAACAATTGAAAAGTAATAAAACATATATTCACAGTAATTTTTTTAAGTGTTAAGTTCAAATTTTGAAGAAAAAAACTACTTTATGTTATAATAATCATAATTTTTATATTTGACCAGTGAGTAGAAGCAGAGTATCACCATAACTATATATGAACTAAAGAACTAATTAGTTATCATCAATAAGTAAATACTTGTAGCTTTTTATGATATCAGTTTCTATTAATTTTATTTGATTCTCTAGTAGTATTAATTTGTATATTTACCAAATATTGTATGTTTTTTATCTAGCCATTGTGTTGGTGCTAATGTTATGAAAAATTGTGAACCATTTGTATTAGGTCCCGAGTTAGCCATAGACACAATACCTGCTCCTGAAATAATAAAATAAGACATTAAATATTTATAGAACAATGGAATTCAAAATGTACATTGGACAACAGTGGCATTATTATGGGGATATATTCTCCAAACAGCCTTTTTTTTTTTAAAAAGACTTATTATTAGTTATTACTAAACCATTTACCTAATTTAGGTAATAAATAATAATAAATTAATATAATATTATGATCTATACAATTTAATGAACAAGTGGGAATTTGGAACATATTCCCTAATTATTAAAATTATGTAAGCTTATCCTACCTCAGAACTAATTCCTAATTACACTACTGTTGTCCAATATTGTTCAAATAAAAAACTTATAATTTAACCTGTATGTCTAAGATCATCATGAATTTCATCGTCGAAATGAATACCATAAATTGATGAACCTCCTCTGCCAGTGCTAGTAGGATCACCACCTAAAATTAAAAAAAAATTATATTTTATTTTATTTTCTCTCGGTTACATATTATGGTATGAGAAAGAATCCAGGCAGAAATAAGTATTTAATATAGGTACAGCCACTAAGTTAGTTCCTGCATACTATTGCATGAAATAATCGTTGAACTTTTTTAATGAATAATTAGTATATAATAGATAATAAAAGTAATGCAAATATTATAATTTGGCTTCATGTAGGTAATTTTTTTTATTTTTAAATAACATATTTTAAAAATTTTCATTGATAGGTTAAATTACTTTCAATAATTTTTACTTAAAAGTAAAAATCTACTAATTATTTAAGTATTTAGCATGATATTTATCTTTACATTACAAACATTTCACAATAAGCTTGAAAAAAAAATCAGATAGGTAACAAGCAGATCATAAAATAAAAGCTTTATGGATAATAATAAATAATTTGTAACTAGGTATGTATAATTTATTTAATATTTTAATTTATCAATGAAGAGTTTACATTTTACCATGTAATCAAATAAATTATTTACGTACTTACAATAGTATCTTAATGCACAAAGATTATATAAACAGTTTTAACATTAAATATATCACAATCAAAATGTATCTCAGTAGCACTGAACACTATAGGTTTACAGTTTGTACATACAAATACAAAGTAACTAGTAAGTAACATACAAGTAGGCACTTATAATAATGTAAGAAAATTTCTAATTAAACCATTATAGTCAGTGAAACCATATAAAATTTATTGTGTTATAGATAGTAAAGTAGGTAGAATAATTTCAGTACAAACAATAAATTTGTTTTAATTTTAAACAAATGGAATTATGAAATAGCACAGAAATAAAAACGGATGTAATTTTAAGCCCACAGTATAATTTACTTAAGACATTCATTTATCATACCTAAATGAAGAGAAATATAAGTCTTCCTTTATTTAAAATTTTAATCAACATTAAATTCTTACCTTGAATCATGAAATTACGAATAATTCTATGGAATTTTGTATTGTTATAATAACCACGTCTACAAAGTTCTGCAAAATTACGACAAGTCTCTGGAGCATGATCCCAGTATAATTCAATTGTTATTTGACCCATCCTAAAGTTAACAGAGTAGGTAATTAAAATTCCATAAATGTTTATGTTGTTAGATTATTACGAAGTCTCAATAATTGCAAATTGTGGTTTCCATGATTTGTCTGGGATACCACCAGCTCCATGGATCATTACTGCATCTTTCATGTTTATTATTTTATTAAACTTTATCACAGAATGACTTATTCAATAATTATCTTTTGGCTCAGTGTGGAGTTACGATTCTACAATTTTGCCAGTTTCTGCAATGATATAATTAAAATTAAAATCATTAAATACATGGATAAATAAGGATGTAAGAACACTAAGATTCATACCAAGTTTAACAAATTACAATAATATCATTTACATTTAAAACTATTTCCACGGCGGTTTGGATATAAAGGTAATTGAAAAATCTAGTTATACAACTAGGTACCAATAATATTTCTTTTTTGTGCCTATTGTAGTCTATAGACTATAATAATAAGCAACATAAATATCAATTAATGATTTATTGATTTCCAAATTGGTATTCACTTTTACTGTTAATTTACAAAATTACGATTGAAGGTAGTAAATCACTAAAGTAGTAAGTACTAACTACCAAGGTGATACTACCTAGTATCTTAAATCACTATAAAGTATAAACAAAAAATTAGTACTATCTTAAATTGTGTTAACTCATAACCACGGCTTAAGATATCTTAAACCGTGCTCATAACCGTGGTTTGGATTTTTCTACTGATAATTCATATCACTTGACATTTTGTTATCAAATATCATTTACCAGACAATTACTAATTAGGTTCTTTATATTTGGCTATTGGACAGTAATGGACACTTGGACACTAGTTAATGAAAAAATAATTCATAAATTTCATCATTATTTTTAATTTTAATTTTGGGGATCATGTCTCTTAATTTGTACACTAATCAAGTGTGTTTATTGGGAATTAAAAACATATTCAAGTTTAAATTACATTCAAAATGTATTCACAGGTCTGTTGCAGCTAGAAAAATTACACCTCAAGAAGTAATTTATTTCTTATTAAAATATCTACTATCCTATTTCTTAAATTATATATAATATATATGTATTTAATTATAGGTGACTGCGATTTTAAGCTTTAATGAACATATTTATGAATTCGAACAGAATTTGGGATCTATTAAAGCATATGAAACAAATCAACTGGAATCAAATGTTCCAATTGAAGATGCACGTGCAGAAGCTAAATGCCTTTTAACATCTGGTTGGTATGTTTGAATATATATTTTATAAGTTAAAGTTACTTCAAACTTATTCATCATTATTATGTCAGAAATGTAAAAACAAGGTCTTAGTAGCCTATTGTAAATTGTTTATGAATATTTTGAATACCAGGTTTTAAGCTCTAAATTTATTACAGCTAAATTATTTTAAACATACTTTTTATAATATTAATTATGATTATAATTTAAAATTAGAAGTAATATTATACTAGAACTCGTAGTTATTGTTCATCGGCAATTTACAATTTAATAACATTTAAAATGTAATTTAAAAGAAATTAGTCATTAGTTTTGTTTAATAATTTTCTACTTATAACAAAATTAGATTTACTTTATTAATTATATTGAAGATAGTTACTTAATTGATAAAAGTGTATTTCAAAATTGATATTAAACTAATGGATGTGGCATTGAATAATAATCTGTTAGCCAACACAACTAATTATTTTGTTAACCATAGTATCATTGTATCTCTTTTCACTGATGTTTTAATATCAATTTATTTTACACTGAGAAATGTAAGTAAGAACTACTGTTTCTCTCTGTGTTAGGTTAGCCCAAAAATTTACTATGTTGAGCGAATATAGGAATGCCATATTTATATGTTTGATGTTGACAAGATATTAAAATTTCAAAAAAATTAATACCTATGGTTTTTAATTGTTTAGGTATGTTGTTTGGAGTATTTGATGGACATGGTGGCGCAAGCTGTTCACATGTAATTACCAAACGTTTATTTGATTACATTTGTGTAAGTCTGTTGCCCAAACCACTACTTTTAGAATACTTAGAATCTGGAAATCAGCTTGTTGAAATGCGTAATGAGACATTTGATTTAGTTGGTGAATTAAAAACCTTATATGCTCAAAGTCTGAAATCATATGTACTTAAATTAATAAATGAACGCCAAGAACACCAGTTTAAAATGAAAGATGCATTAGAAAAAGCATTTTTGCAACTAGATGAAGATATTATGGCTGAAGCAAGATTAAATATCAATAGTGAAGTTGATAATTTGACATTGAATGTTGGGTTATCTGGATCTGTAGCATGTGTTGCTCATATTGATGGACCTCATTTACATGTTGCTTCAACCGGAGATTGTTTGGCTGTAGTGGGAGTTTATACAGATGACGATACATGGATAGCTAAGGTAGATCAACTTTTTTATACATGTTATTCCTTTAAATATACTGAATATATTTGTGTGTTTAAATAGGTTATGGTTGAAGAACATAATACTGATAATTTAAATGAATTTAATAGAGTGATTTCTGAACATCCGTCTAATGAAAAAGACACGGTTATAAAATATGAAAGGCTTCTTGGTCAGCTAGCACCATTAAGAGCTTTTGGAGATTTAAGGTTGTTAACTTTTAGACAAATTAGTAATGATGTATAATTAATTTTATAAAATATCTTTCATTATTTATATGTATTTTATTATCTGATGTTTAAAATATTAGATATAAATGGTCAAGAGAAATGTTAACTGAATACATTGTTCCTAAATTGGGAGAAAATTCAATACCACCTTATTATTATACACCTCCATATTTAACTGCTAAACCTCAAGTTGCTCATCATCATCTTCAACCGAGAGATAAATTTCTAATACTTGCTACAGATGGCCTTTGGGATTTTATGTCTCCGTTACAAGTAATAAAGATTTTTGTTTATGCTTTTATTTAACCTACAATCATTGCTTATATCATTGTTTTGTAAGTAATAGGATATCATTACAAATTAATTGCTAATTAAAATTGTAATACTACTCAGAATTAGTATTAGCTTCTCAAAGCCCAAAGGTGTAATTAAATTAATTATTTTAACATTTCAGGTTGTTCGTTTGGTTGGAGAACACATGAGTGGAAAAGTAACATTGACACCACTTAAGTTACCTAGAAAAAATATGAAACTAAGTGACATAAATAATTTACTTTTACAAAGGCGAGATAGTTTAAAAAGAAAACCAGTTGATGCAAATGCATGTACACACTTAATACGTAATGCATTAGGGGGTTCTGAATATGGTGTTGAGCATGCTAAATTATCTCAATTACTAAATTTGCCTAAAAATATTTCTAGATCATTTAGAGATGATATAACTATAACTATTGTTTATTTTAACACTGAGTACTTAAGACATCCTCAATCTTAAGGTGGATAATTTTGTTTTCATGTTTAATATGTTTAATGATATATTGTATGATTTAAAAGAAGACTATTACCTTTATATTTTGTTACATAAAGAACTAAATAAATATTAAATGTGTTAATAATCGGTAATTAATTTTGTATTATTATTTTATTGAATCGAAATTAATCACCAAATGAATGTAATTGTAAACATTGGCATACTCAGAATCAGATCATACACATTGAGTTTATCTTTTATGTATAATTTAAAATAAGATAAACATTCAGTCAGTAGTGGCTTTTTAAGACATTTTTGCTTGATTTATAAAACAAAATTTGGTTCTGATCGCCTCCTTATTTATCTCAGAAAAATCTTAGAAATAATAGCTTTATTTCTTTTACCCAGCAAATACTAGAGACTTTTGAACTATACCAATCTACCAGTTTAAAATTGTCATAAAAAATCTTTCTCATTGAGTTATTTTTGTACTACTATGCATTTAGTGATACATTTGACTGGGATAATAATTTTTAAGGTATTTAAATTTAAATAAATTTCTCGAAGTATGAAATTTTAAAACTCATATTGTTGTTTCTTAATGTATTTAGCAATTATTTATTATTTATAAGTTAAAAAAATTTACTTAACCTAAATCCAGTGCATTAATAACTGGGTGTCAGTATGCATGGTGCACAAAACCTAGATTGTATTGAGAGTCCATTCAGCTCTTTACAAATTCAGTAAAATATTAATTTTTTCTTTTCTTACTGTAGCTTTCTAATAAGCCGTGGTTTTTCTAAAGCTATAAATTAATAAACAATAACTATAAACTATTGAAATTTATATTATTTTTTATTCTTCACCTATGTTAGTTATTCAAAGTTTTTGATATTTATGTTATCATGATTATTGGTGCAAATTTTTAGTGCTAAAAATGGTTATTGAGAAAGTTAAGAACTGTGGTGATAGTAATTAGTACTTAATAAATAATAATTGAGAACAAAACAAATTTATAAGTCAATTAATGCATCAAATACCATTTGTTCTTTTAAAGTTCCAACAATGTGCAAGTAAGTTCTCTGATCATTTTTGTAGTTGATTCACTTCCCAGTGATTAAAAATATTTTATAGTAACTATAATAGATTTAATTAATATGATATTACTAAGGCAATCTATTTATTTTCGAGAATTTCTGTACGACTGTATTACATATTATACCGTATGTCTGTAGGTACGAGAGGGGAACAAACAGTAGATTGCAAACCAACGGTCAATTTAGAAAATTTCAAAGTCTAACTACTATTGTTTAAACTTATTATTATACATTTAGTACACACACTTACATTGTTAAATAACATTTTCTTTTCTCACATAAAAAATTATAAAAGCTAAAAATTGAGCTTTACTTTCTGGCAGGGTCATCCCAAGATTATTTGGGGTCAGGGCAAATTAACGTGAGAGACACATTGATGTTACGGTATATTAAACAAAATCTTTGATATAATCTAAGAACAAAATACCCACTAAGATTATCAAAATTCTTGCAAATGTATTTTTCCGAAACTCGATTTCCCGAGCTCATTTAAATTCATATATTGCATTACATTTTCAATAACTTCATATAGTAATGTATTACCAAATAACATTAAAAATAAGTGGATAAGCCGTGGATGTCACTCTGTTGTACAGTATAGGTTACAAGTGGGTTACTGTAATGGATGGAATTAAATTTGAATCCAATGATATATCATTGTATACGAAAAACGATTCTAAGCGGAGACGGTTTATCTGTCTAGGATATATTATAGATTATTAAAAATTTTCAAATCTTACATTTAAAAAGGAAAATTGTTATAAATTTCTAGCTTAAAATAATTTGCGAATTTCCGTGATTTTGACGTATGTTGTCAAACTCCAAACTTTAAATGCTTCTAAAAAAAATTGTGACTATGTATTTCTTTTATTTTTCAACTGCTGTTGTAAAAATATGTTAGGAGCCTTGTATCAAATTGTCAAATTTTAGATTTAGAAAGAAAAACTTTTATGAATTTCTATTTAAGATAATTTGAACATTGCCGTAATTTTTACGTATTTAGTCAAAATTTGAACTTTAAATGCTTATTAAAAAAAATTGTGCCTATGATGTATTCTAATAATTTTTTAATAACTATAAGAATAACTTATGAGGAACTTGTATTAAATTTTCAAGTATTTTGATTGGACCAAAAAAAATTTTATCGACACCAAAAATAATTTTCAGAAAAATTAAAATTTCAGTCTATAAATACCTCAAAAAAAAAAATCAAAATATTTTGAAAATTAAATCATGTAAAGAAAATGTCAATCTAAATAACTGGTAAAATTTTCAAGTATCTACGACTTATACTTTTTGAGTAATAACAAATGTTTAAAATCGTTTGAGGATAAATCGTTATCGTTACACTATTTCGTAAAAATTTTAATTCCTATAATGATGCTTCGAGTTTTCTCTATAGCTACTTGAAGGAAAACTTATGGAAAACTTAGTGTTGTATTTTTAATCTTTATTTATAAACACAAACATTTTTATGATTTTTCAACTTAAAAATTACTTGCAAATTATAGCATTTTCGACAGATTTCGTAAAAATTTGAACTATAAACGCTTATTAAAAAAAATCGTGACTAACGATTTTTAATTTTTTTTAGCTACAATAAGAACAACTCATAAGGAATCTTGTATTAAATTTTCAAGTTTTTTTGGCATCCAACATTTTTTTACCGACACTTCAAAAAAAAAAAATTTCAATGGTCTATAAATAACTCAAAAAAGTCAAAAATTCTTGAAAATTAAACTGTATATAGATACCACTGACATAAACATTTGGTGAAAATTTCAAGTATTTATAGTGATTAGTTTTTGAATTAATAAAATCGATTTGGTCAAAAACTGGTTTTGTGTAAAAAATTCCAGTTTTTCTGTCATTTTTTTTTGTTTTTCTCGATTCCTTTGAAAACTGTTGGAAAATGTTTACTTTTGACCTCTATAATGCAGCAAGGATATTCAGTTTTACATCGAAAACCACCCCAAGGTTGAAATTGAATCATTATTTCGACTAGTTATGCTGTACAGTGTACATAGACACAAAAAAAAAACACACATCATTGTAAAGTCAATACAATCATCATTTCGTTCAGAATTTAATAAACTAATAATGATCGAAAATTGCATATGCCTATAAATAGTTCAACTTAAGTCAAACATTTTTGAAAATTGCATGGTGGATAGAATATACTTATATAAACATTCGGTGAAAATTTCATGGATCTATGATCATTTGTTTTAATGTTACATCAAAAACTAAAATCGATTTTGCCGAAAACTGATTGTGCGTAAAATTTCCCGTTTTCCCCTTAATTTTTAGATTGTTTATCCCGGTTATTTAGAAAAATATTTCTGATCTAATAAGGTACTGAAGTCGAAAATCGAAGCATTTTTACTGCCCCAAAACATGATGACAAACACAAAAAAAACCATGGTAAAATCAATACATTCCTCGCTCCACTCATCAGAATCTAAAATACAATTTATTCCAAATAATTAGAAATTGTGAATTTTTCTAAAAATATTGTCTGCGCCGTTGTAAATTATTAGCATCATTATTGTAATTGAGCAGCAATATGATAAAGATTATAAGAATACATATTAATCTATTGTAATAATATATAATGTAATTTTATAATATAGGAACATTTAAGTCTCATTAGAAAATAGCTCAATAATGATGACAGTTCACCATTATTATATATTGTACAGTCTCTATCTATTACGGGCAAAGTATACAATTTGGTCATTTTATACAATGCCCTTCGTATATTGGGCAATATGGATAAAACTATTTAATTGTAAAGTATAAAGCATTTTATTCAATTTATTTTGACAATAAACATGATAATATATAATATATTATTATCTAGGACCTAGGTATACCTATACTTATATATACTAATATATTATATTACTTATTAGTTATTAGTTATTGCAAAAGGTTTCTTTTAAATTCTAAAATTTGAAAATTTGATATAAGGCTCCTAACATATTTTTACAATAGCAGGTGAAATATAAAAGAAATATATTGGCACAATTTTTTTTTTTTACAAGCATTCAAAGTTTGAATTTTAACAACATATGTAAAAATCACGAAAATCAAGAAAATTCGCAAATTATTTTAAATAAGAAATTATTAAAAAAATTTCTTTTTTATAAATCTAAGATTTGACAATTTTTAATAATCTATAATGTATCCTAGACAGATAAACCGTCTTCGCTCAGAATCGTTTTTCGTATACAATGATATAATATCATTGGATTCAAATTTAATTCCATCCATTACAGTAACCCACTTGTAAACTACTTTACAGCAGAGCGACATCCATTTACCCGCTTGTAACCTACTGGCTACTGTACAGTAGAGCGACATCCACGACTTACCCGCCTTTTTTTTTGACATGATTCGCAACTATTTAAGTATAACATAAACATATTATTATCTCTAGTGATATTTTTGTACTTTGTATTTACCTCGTGTTCCATTCTGTTCCGACCACCGTGTCCAATTGATAAATGAGCATCGTGTATAATATCAAATAACTCTTCATCGTGTACATAATATTTAATTAGGTACGTTATTTTCAGATACTGGTGCTTAGTGGTACAATATACTTGTTAACATCAGCAACTTTTAACACGTCGTATTTTTTTTAAAGTTTATAATCATTCGGTTGGTTCCTTTTTTTAAAAATTATTCTTTAGTTGAATTTTATGCGAAATTAGTTCATCATATTTAAGCTTTTTCAAAAATGAAGTATTTGAACCTTTTTTTTTTACAAATCATTTAAATCTGCATTAAACTTTTCCATATTCAATTATAACTGCACTATACAAGCGATTCGCGGTTACTAAATAGTTAATTTTACGAGAATTAGCACATATAGGTAAAATACTAAAATGTCATATCTATCTATTATGGCAGTAATGCATTATACGATAATAACACTTCAATCAAATAATAATAGTGACTGCCCGATAGGCAATAAGTCGATAAGAAGAAACCAAAAAACTGATCCAAATCTACAGATAATAATCCAACCTTGGTTGTATTATTTTATACTCAATAGTAAAAACACTAAAAACTAATTCCTACCTAATAATAGTAATATAATATAATATTAGTATAGGTATACCTAGATAATATATATTTTTATAGATTATTATTATAATGTTTATTGTCAAAATATAATGAATAAAATGCTTTATATTTTACAATTAAATAGTATTATCCATATTGCCCAATATGGCAATATATGAAGGGCATTTTATATAACGCCCGGGTATTATATAAAATGACCAAATTGTATATGTACTTTGCCCGTAACATCTACACCATAGACATAATTTATTATGTCTATGATCTACACTAACAGTATGATGTATTGATGTTAATTTGTTTGAAAATTCAATGTGGAACCCTAATTTTTATGAACTTCATATTTTAAAACAAAGTCTTAGTTTTCTTTGAGATAATAGATATTATTTATTGTTAAAATTAAAATATAATTTTATGAAACAGGACATATTTAGATTTACTTGTGTAAATAAATATTAAAATATTGTTTCTGAAATCTTAATCTTGTTAAAAATTAGATAGGATATATTACAGTTCCATGGGAATACTTAACTAATATCCTTATTTTGTAAATTTAATAACTCATATATCAAAAATATAGATCAGCAATTCCCAACCTGAACTAAATCACTAAGTTTTTATACTAGGATTTTTTGTTAGTTTAATAAATAAAATAACTAATTTCTTTTTTTGCCTCTTATTATAAAATATAAAAAAGGTAAAAATTCATAAATTATTTTTATTTTTAAAAAATTTTTTTTACATAACTTCTCTAAAAAATTTTTAATTTTGAGGGCCACAATCTAGCTTAGGGATACAAAAGAAAAAAAGTTTAGAAACCGATACTATAGATTATTGAGTGTAATAGATAACTTTGTTCACTATACTACATACACAGTAAGATCATGACCAGTTAATATGGGAAATAACCAGTTTTAGAGAGAGAACTAATAACGATCTTAACATACGCGGGGTATATAGAAGAAATGTTTTTAAAAGCGAACCTATCAGCTAATTTTTAAGTTTATTATTTACCAGTTATAACCACTGTTAATTTTTTTTTTTTATATTTATTAGGATCTTTTAATATTTTTTTTTTAAGTATAAAATTAATAAAACTAGTCTATAATATATGGCTTTTTAAAATTGTAAATTAAAATATATTATGGTTTACTAATATACATATAATAATTAATATATATTTGTACAGATTTTAACAAACTTTAAGTATAATAGTTGCTATAGCATCATAGTGAATGGTTAAAAAAATACTTCAAATTTCAATTTCACGAATTCAGGCCATGATATCATTCAATTATGATACTACCTAAATGTATCATTTGGACTTTATAAAATTATATCAATATAGTTTAAAGTAACATTGATAGTTCTAAGTATTTAATTCAGAAAATAATTTTGTGCAGTAAAATAGTAAATAGTTTTATACATTTTTAACTTTTACTGTATTTGCCTATACATAACATATAAAATATTCATATCTATAAGCATGTTATAGATGTGGTTATATTGAATAACATGTTATAAGGTAAAGTAGACTATTTAGTCTTTTATACAAAAATTTTTTTAAATTTATTAAATAGGCAGAACTAGAAAACACCAATAAAGTATTTATGAAAACTGATTAAAAATTTAAATTAAATTATTTATTATTACATAATATCTAGACAATATATTAAAAATAAAAATTTTATAAATAATATGTATAGATGATAAGGATAACATTATAATTAGATACAAAGTTGGAGAAAATAATTTTATTAAAAAAAAAAAAAATCATGTCTTGATCAATTAGAAAATAGATTGGTCAAAATTAAACCATTTCCATCTTATTTATTTGAACATTTATAGCTGACTTATCCTTCTTGACCAAAATCCAAGGTAAACTTATCCAATTTCTTCATATCATCATCATTAACTGTAGGTTTAGATGTAGCCAATGATCGTAACATATCACTCTAAAAGTAAAAATATACAATATATATATTTAAAAATTAAAAAATTAAAAATATATCAGCAATTTACCATAGATACAGCAGGTTCAAGTAGTTTATCACTGGGGACATCCATAAATGACATTTCGATGGCACCAGGACTACCTGGAGAACATGGTGTTAACAAGTCATTCACAATAACATTTGGATCTGATCGGCTAGGGCCAGCTATTCGTTTAAAATGGGTAGCTGTTTGTACTTTACGTACTGGTTGCATTAATGCATCTCTTACAACTATACTGATATCTGCTCCAGAATAGCTAATTAAAATAATAAATTTTAATTTTAATTTTTTGATTTCATATTTTAAGTAAATGTTAGTGTAAATACCCTTCAGTTTTAGTTGCCAATGTCTTAAGGTCAGCTTCAGTTAGTAAATGGTAAGTGTTGCCTAAATTTTGTTTCAACATTATCAACCGAGCATGTTCTTCTGGCAAAGGTATGTAAATACGCTTTTCAAAACGTCTACGAATGGCAGCATCAAGTACCCAGGGTATGTTTGTGGCACCCAGTACAAGAATACCTTCATTATCAGTACCGACACCTAAAAAATAAATATTCAATAGCATAAAACTCAACCATATACTTTAATAGGTACTTATCTGTCATCTGTACTACTGCTGATGCACAAACTACTGTTATAATATAAAACTTGAAATAATTGTCTACAAACTAATAAAAAATTATCACAGCAGAGAGTTAAATAATAAATGTCAAAAATTACATTTTTAGTGACTAATTTGCAGAAATATTTTTCTGAAAATTTTTAAATATAGCTGTTCTGTCTCCAGATGAACTCCACCAAAAAGGACTCAAATGATTTGGAATTAATTGTAACCTAACCAATTTTGAAGATCCATAATTATTTTAACTAATAGTAAATTCTAGATAATATGAAATTGTGAGCAGCTGTAGTTGTAGCATCAGGGTGGTAGTTGAAAATTACAATTGACACACGGTAATGGGATAACAGGTAAGTACTTATAAATAATTATGACATAATTACCTTGCATTTGTACTAAAAACTCAGTTTTTATTCGTCGAGCCGATTCAGATTCATTATCTGAACGTGATGAACAAAGTGAATCTACTTCATCAATAAATATAATGCTGGGTTTATGTTGTCTAGCTAATTCAAAAAGGTTTTTGACCAGCTTTTCAGATTCACCTAACCATTTAGATACAAGATCAGAAGATGATACAGAAAAGAATGTAGAATTATTAGCTTCTGTCGCAACTGCTTTTGCTAGATATGATTTACCAGTCCCTGGAGGCTAAGACAACAATTAAAAATGCATTTTCATCAATGTTAAAATTTCTCAAAACAATGAATATAATTACTCCAAATAACAGTATTCCTTTCCAAGGGATTCTTTTTCCAGTAAATAAGTGAGGGAATTTAATAGGAAGTATGACAGCTTCTTTAAGGGCTTCTTTTGCTCCTTCTAAGCCAGCAATGTCTGACCATTTTACACATGGCTTCTCGACAACGATGGCACCTTCCAATTTATTTTGTAATTTTTTTGCTTCAGGGTCGTCTCCATCATCATCACTTTCATTTTTCTTGTCATCATTTCTTTAAATAATCATAATACTTAATATTTTTATTTGTGGTATATTACTCTATGTAAAAACTTACTTAGAGTTTGATTCTCCAGCTTTAACTGGTTTCTTTTTATTTTTTCCATTTTTTAAGTATTCTTTTAGTTTTTCAGCTCTTTCTAAATATTGTGTACAACGACCTCGAATGCTATCCTTAGCTTTTTCACCTTGGGTTTCATCTATACATTGACAAAAACAAGGCTTTAAAAAGATATATTTATTTAACACATACTGTTACATTTTATAAACTTACATTTCAGAGCATGTAAAAAATATTCAATTCCGCTTTCATACAATTTTAAAGCTTCTTCATAATTTTTATTACGGTCTTCTTCAGTTGCTTTGGTTACTAAATCAATTGCTTTCTACAACAAAATGAAGTTAAAATTTATATATAATTTTAATTTTGAAAATAGGAATGCAAAATCAGAGATCAAAGTGAAAATAGGAATTAAATAAAAATGTTAATTTCCAACGTTTAACTATATTCTTGTTTAATTTTTGATAATCATATCATTTTTGTTAACTTGCTTATTCGAAATGATACATATAAATCACCTATTTACCTACCTATAATAATAAAATTGTACTACTTCAATATCCATTTAAGAATCAAATTTGTATTGTTTTGGGTTAAATGCCCATTTAAATATTGATAATTACATATTGTACAATATTTTTAAATACCTGTAAAGTAGCAGAAACGGCCATACTATAAGCATAAAATAATTGGGTGTAAGAAGTATTAATATTTATTATTTAGATAATGATTTAGTAATTTACTTGATTAATGATTATTAATAATTAATATTCGTCATTTGACTTAATAGTAAATACTTTTATTTTTATGGAAAAATGAAAATATCTAGAAAAAAATAAAAATCCACAATATTGATAAGGATATATCCGTGCAGTGTAACCAACAACTGTGAATCTAGTGTGTCATCCGGACAACAGATGTCGTTATCCCGGGACGGATGTCGGAAAACGACGGCTGTTGTCCTATATAATTGTCTTGGGACAGTGTTTTTCCGTAAAATTCGCGTGGAAATATAAGTCGACCTTTGTTTTGGGACCGGCAACACCGGTAGAGCCTCATGGTATTTTCCGCTAAAACCGTTCACGTTGGATGACCTACTTTCTTTAAGAACCGTCGAGACGGCAAGCCTGCGTTATACGCAAAGTGGACATACGGTGTTATTGTTTTTTTTTTTTTCATCCGCAAACGAAATTATTCATTTTCACTTTTTTTTATCTCTCCCCCTGGTGCGAAAAAAAACAAAATAAATACGTAAATCCGTCCACCGCGTTCGTCGCAACCCTCCGCGTTTCACGTCGAAGCCCGTTCCGCCGTCGGGCCGTACAGCGACAACAACGACAAAATTCATCTCCGCCGCCGACGTGTACGCAGATAATATATTCTTGGTAAAAAATTTCATATTTTTCCGCCGTCGTCCCGGACGGTTGCCGTCCTGTGCAGTGAGCCGCCGCGCCAGTGTTCATAACAATACCGATATTATACATGTATCTATGACAGGCGACGTGAAAAACAAGTGCAAGTGAATGACGATGGCCTACCGACCTACATTGCCGCCGTGGTGGCCGTCAGTCGGAAATGCATCAATGCGAGCATGACGGCGCAACTGTCGGAGTACGCGACATCAGGCCCGATGGCCGGCGACGAGAACGGCGGTAGCAACGATAGCGGTGGCGGTGGTGTCGTCGTAGTCGGTGGCTGCAATGGTGACGAATCCGCAGCCAAACGACGGGTGGTGATGATCGCGTTCAAAATGGAAAACGATTGCGATGACGAAACAGCCGCCGGACCGTCGCGGGACGACTCTAACTCTGAAACACATGCTATGGTCGAGCTCGAGCAGCAGTCGTCTCCGCCGCCGTCGTTTTCGTCGGACGGTAATACAACTGGTAAGATGGCGTATATTGTGTATATTATTTTCATTGCGCTACAATGTCACAGTGTGTATAACATGTAATAAGTTACAATCGAGGGTGTTTTCCTAGATCGCGGAAAACGTGTACGGGACGGACGGACGTCCGGGTCGTTGCATCTTTCCTGGGCGGGCTCGCGGCGCAACACTTTCTCTTTTTTTGTCTCTCTCTTTCCGTTTGCCCGCTCTGTCGCCGCCTGTCCTGCGTCCGCCATTGACTCGGTCTGCTCGCCTGTCATCGTTGCTGTCGTTTATTCATTATTGCACCCGTCAGTCGTCGTGCAGTGCACCCTTCAGCATCGCGATCGGTCATCTTGTGCGTTCTAGCCAGGCGTGCCGTGCCAATAGATGCTTATCTCGTTCGGCAGATAACCGCCGCCGCCGCAGTACTGCACCTGTTGTTTGGTTGGTGGGTGGGCGGGGTGACCTTATTGGTCAAGTTCATGTACGGGAATCGCGGAGCCTTGACTGTGGACACGGTGATTAGCTATTTTGGGTCCACGTGGTCGACGTGTGTGCCGTATTGACTATTGAGTCGGTCTTCGCCGGTGGTGATGGTGGTGGCTACCGTTTACCAGCTCGGTGGGAGTCCTATAAGGATTTATACGGTACACCGTGTTGTACCGTTTTCACCTGATGCGCAATACAATGGGCCAATATATATACATGATGGTGAAGGGCTCGGGACGGGTGTGCCTATTTGGTGGTTGTTTTCGTCGCCCATTCGGCCTTGTGTCGTTTGTGGGATGGGCGTGCAGCGGTATTGTTGTCAGAACACGTCGTTTGTCGCTGCCCGCAGGGAACAGGTTTTCCGCCGTCGTTCTTTCACGGTGTGTGTTTCGACCGGCGACCGTAGTCTAGATCCTAGACAGATGCACTAGGTGCCCAGATCCTTTGGTGGACAATTAATACGTTCCTTGTATTATCGTATTTAGTATAATATTATACTCATATAGTAACAAAATCATACATCGTATATGGTTTTAATCATACTTAATTAACAAAAACTTGTACAACTGAGAAGGGCTGCTTGCTCTTTCTCATAGCGATAATTTACAATGTTTAACCGTTCATCATGCCCCGTGTCATTGCAGAAAGTAGCAGTAGTATTGTATTTTGTTACTCATAGTTTTATGACTTTATAAAGGATGGAGAAACGATGGTTTTTGTTCGCACAGAACTTCAGAGTGATATAGAAATTGACATTTTGAGTAACATTTCATCAAGAGGTAAAAGAGATTTAATAATGACGCATCGCAATGGTATGAGTTATGGTAATAGGTTATAGATTTTTATACAATACATCGATATCATTGTTTATTTTACGACGACACACAAACTGGTTTGTAAAAACATTTTATTGCCAATAAACAATAGTCGTTGTATGGTAAGGACTTGTTAGTAGCAGTAGTATATCCTCGAAATAGCGAGTAAGGAGCATAATAATATATTTTATACTTCATTTTAGGAAAATAGGAAATACTAGTTGATGTTGGAATTTTTAATACTAATTTGCCTAGCCTAACCTAACCTGATTTGCTCATTATTTTAGACGATCGCCCACTAAATAAATAATATCCACTGTTATTATAGCATTTGTTAAATTAATAGAAATAAATACCGAATCGATGTATAAGGACTTCGTTTATTACTATATCACAACATATTTTAGTTTGATTAGCTTATTTTAAATAAAAAATACGTCGTATTCATAATTATCAAGCGAACGCTTGTTTGGGTTGGATTCATTTGGATAATTTAATGGCCTAGGACGTTGGTATTTACAATTTTTAATTGCAAGTTCAGGTTACCATTGGTACAAATTAATATCCACTACAATTAGGTAGGTAGTAGGTATTCATAGATTTATATTAATATTAAAAATGTTATTTTTTTTACATCTGCTTTGGTACCTAATGAAAAACAAAAACAAATTAAAATATTTTAATTTTATACATGCTGCATAATTTTTCGATTTTTGGCATATGTACAACGCACTTCCGGTATTTAATACCAGTACATCTACCTATATTGTTAAATTAATCGGTAGTACCAGTATTTTAAGATTAATGTTTTGTAAACGTAATTCGTTAATATACATGTATTAACTTGGTTGAAATACTCAAAAAATAACACGTACAAGACATTTTTTTAGTTCTTAAATAAATTACCTATATGTATTGTGAGAAAAGTATGTTGATCAATGTTTTTAATATAAGATTAACTAAAAACATTTAAACAAAAGAAATGATATACCCACGTATTTATAACTTATTATTGACCAGGTATATATACATTTAGAGTAATTTACTAATATTTAACATTTTAATGTTATCAATCAAAAATAACTGAATAAAAATGTGTACAGAAATATCATAAAGCCAAACAGCTTTATAATACCTATAAATATAATATATTTTAATAGTATAATACTTTTCTCTGTATTAGTATTAGTATTGATTATTGAATAAAAAATGAAAACTTAATTTGTAAATAAAAAAAGGCGTTTTGAACTCCCTAAGTACTTGAATATAAAATTAAAACTAATTACCTACCAACCTAATAGGTTAAATAAACTGTTATCAATATTTTTGTAGGTGTGTTTAAATTTTTCAAGTATGGTAGAATGATAAAAATTAATTCATTGAATATTACTGTACCTAAATAGGTATATATGAAATGTTTTATGTATACGGGACAAAAAATAAATAAATAGTGTTTTAAAATTTCTTATTTTACATGTTAGTCGTTACAAAACAACATTTTGGAAAATATAATATATATTATGTTATTTATCTTTTTTTAAATTTTCTACTGTTCTAAATGGCAACTCGAATAACATCATAATATACATTTTGTAATTAATTTTTAAGCAATATATTATTTCGTTACATAAAATCAAATTTTGGACGAATTTATCATTAGTTTTATTTAGAATTTACCTAATTACTTATTATTTAATATATTAAATACTTATAACTTTTAAATTACTCGTTCAAAATTGGGTTTTTATTCATCAAAATTCAAACATTTTGCAGTGTCGGCTTATAGAATCAAAAATGCATGTTGTCTTTAGAAAAAAATTAAAATTATTAAAATAATTACGATATAAAATAATTAAATAATATTTAAAAACGTTGTTCTTTAAAGATTAAAAATTATGCAAATACAAGTTTTTGATATTATGAACATCTTACATTAAATGGATTATCCGGTGTATCTAAAGTTCCAAATATATTTATAGTAAGCTAAGCATACTATAGGTATGTGTTTTATTTGTTTAATTATATTTCAGATTACGCTAAAAATAAAGTAATTAAAATTATATTGATATGTTTAAAAAATAAAAATGATTTAGGTACATTTAAAAAAAGAACTTAAATTTTAATCATGACGTAGTGAATAAATGAAGTAATGAATTATAATATAACGTTTGAATTGTTGACCCACAACAGTTTGTATGATTTCCCCTACTAATTCTTTAACAGGGAGGAAAGATTATTATTGGATGCATCCGGACTTAAATTGACTAAGTCGTACTTTGATATTAAAGGTTGTACTACGAACTAATAGTACATGGCCTATTCTGAAGCATATCCATTAGGTATCAAATAGTATCAACTCCAGTAAAATATATTGTTAAAAGGAAATAGGTAAGCCGCGTTAATTCAATAAACAAAAATAATTGAAAGTTTTGCAAAATTTGAAAGTAGTCAAAATAAGTATAATTTCATTTTCATTTTCAAATGCTTGATTAAAAAGATTGATACATTTTTACGATGATGGATAATAGGTTAGGTTAGGTTATTATTATTATTATAGTTATTCAATAACATCATTATTTCCAAGTATATAAATTTATTTAATATTTTGTTAATAACAGTTCTAAAAGTTATCAATATTGTTATATAATCTTATGAGTATATTATATGTACAGTAATTTTATAAAGTATTGTTTTTAGTAAGGTATAAGTACTGACGGGTGAATTTGATGAATACAGTTTGATTTACTTGTACCACATCGACTGACATTGTATACAAAACCTAATTATCATTTTTTAATTTTATGATTTATAAATAAAGGTTAAGCATTGTTATAATAGTACATAAAAAAAAATATATGGTAAATGGATTATATTTTAATTAAAGTGAACGATAATACCGTCAAGTTGTATTAGTAGACAGAAGTTATTGGTTATAAATATGTTATAATATTAAAGTGGTTTGGAAATTTATACATAAATCGGATAAATATTTGATTCCTTAAAAATATAATTTATTTTATAAATATACATTCCGAAGAGCTTTACTTTTGTTACCTACTTGTTTTTGGTACTCATGGCCAGTCATAGGTTTGTTTGTTATCGCTCTGCCAATGTTATTAGTTTATTACTATTAACATCGTACGACGTAGATACATATTTACATTTTAAATAACAATTAAAATTTTCATTTTAGTATTTATTATATTTTTGTAATTTGTATTACGTATGTGGGATATGACTTGTTTGTATAATATATAAGTGTTTCTCAAAAGGACGCGATTAGAGCTGTGAAGTATAGGCAATAGCGTAATATTATATTGACGTAGGTATAATTGGATTCACAAAAAAAAGTGTGTGCATCAATTTGTTTATACCTGAAATATTAGTTTTATGAATTATTATATTTGATTTAAATGCATATTTATATCAACTATACAAAGAGGTGCATAACTAATACGAGTATTATTCATGTTTAGTTTTGATCACGAATTAAACTAATATACTGGATGCCCGCCCAACGTCACATGATAGGTGCTCCTAAACTGACTTTCTATGTGCAAATGTGTAGTAGTGCTCTCAAAGAATCAAACTTATACCTTATAGTATTAGTAATGTATTTCAAATTTTAAATATTGGAACAAATGCAGTTTGGTTTCCATGCTCGATTTGAGGTTTTTTTCCAAAATGTCTTTTAAAACACTGACTTTGAAAATTCTTGCATTTTTTTACTTAAAAAATTATACCTATTGGTCAATTTTTCAAAAATACGTGATATTCTAGATAAAAACATATTAAATAAAACTACTTTTTAAATTGTTTATTTTTTATGATATATGGAAATATCAAATATATGTTAATTGCCTTGATAACTGTAATAAAACAAATTAACTCAATATCCTAGACAGATATACCGTCTCCGCTCAGAAGCGTTTTTCGTATACAGTGATAATAATATAGGCTGCATCCGAATTGGTTCTCGACATTCCAGGCAACACACATCCGAATTGGTTCCTGATATTATTCTAGGTAGGTGGCACACGTCCGAATTGGTTCCCGATACAGACTTACGAAAAATCAAAATACAATATAATATAAATGAAATATTTAATATTTAAATTAATATTTTAAATGAAAAAATTGTTGAATTCTTCGATTATATTTTAAAAATTATATTGAAAAAGATAGCTCACTTCAACCAACTATGTGGGCTGAGTATACCAGTAGTATAGAACGAACTATACTAATTGCTGTGAAATGATTCACAGCAAATTCAACAGTTGCTTTTATTCCGCACATCCGAACATATTTCAATTTATGGATGTACCTAGTACCTACTAAAAGAAGTTTAAATTTAAACTTATATAAAATTACGAAGTTCGAACAAACTACAAAACCTGAAGTCTAAAAATAAGGAAATATTTATAAAAACAGAAATGGAAAAATATAAAAAAAGGCGGGTAAGTCGTGGATGTCGCTCTGCTGTACAGTAGGTCAAGTGGGTTATTGTAATGGATGGAATTAAATTTGAATCCAATGATATTATATCATTGTATACGAAAAACGATTCTGAGCGAAGACGGTTTATCTGTCTAGGATATATTACAGATTATTAAAAAATTTCAAATCTTAGATTTAAAAAGAAAAAATTTTATGAATATCTAGTTTGAAATAATTTGCAAATTTTCGTGATTTTTGTAATTTTTACATATGTTGTCAGAACTCAAACTTTGAATGCTTAAAAAAAAATTGTGACTATGTATTCCTTTTATTTTGAAACTTGTATTGTAAAAATATGTTAGGAGCTTTGTATTAAATTTTCAAATCTTAGAATTAAAAAGAAAAACTTTTATGAATTTCTATCTAAGATAATTTGAACATTGCCGTAATTTTTACGTATTTAGTCAAAATTTGAACTTTAAATGCTTATAAAAAAAATCGTGCCTACGTATTTTTAATATTTTTTAACTGCTATTGTTACAATGTGTTAGAAGCCTTGTATTAAATTTTCAAGCTTTTCTACCGAACAAATAAATTTTTATCGATAATTATAGAAAAAAAAAAACTAAAAAAGTTGAAAAATTAAAATGTCAGTAAACAACTCAAAACAAATCTAAATATTTTGAAAATTTTATCAAATATATAAAATGCCTATATAAACATTCAGTCAAAATTTCAAGTATCTGCGGTCATTTGTTTTAAAGTTACACCAAAATAAGGAAATCGCTAAGAATTTTTCACTTTTAAGCCCTCAAAGTATCAACTAGATTCACTTTCTGATCGAACGAGGTATTGAAGTAAAAAATCGAAGCACTTTTACTGCCCCAAAACGTGATGACAGACACAAAAAAAAAAATACACATCATGGTAAATTCAATACATTCATCGCTCCGCTCAGAATCTAAAACAACGAAATCAGTAGATTTGAATTTTTTTTAAACGTTTGTTATAAGTTTTTACCACAATAATAGAAAATAATAACTATAAAAAAAAATGGACGAATTAAAAAAACGATATACCGCCTATATTTATTATAATTTATTTTATATTTTTAATTTAAAAAAAAATCTTATATATTATTTATTAAGCCAAAATTCTAACAACTCGGGAACTAATTCGGATATACCCTTTGAAAGAACCCGGGAACCAATTCGGACACTCCGGTGATATCATACCGTTGGATTCAAATTTAATTCCATCCATTACAGTAACCCACTTGTAACCTACTGTACAGCAGAGCGATAGTCGTAGGACTTCCCGCTTTTTTGTTGGTTTAATTAATTATAAATATTAATTTGAAAAGTTTTTAATGTAATTTAATTCCTATAAAATAACAGTAAAATATCATACACAATTATGATCATATTAAAATATAATAATGACAAAAATGATATCCTTCTATTTTTATTGTAATCTGAAAATTCTGGATTATGACTTCAACTATATTATTATGAGTTATCAATGTATTTTATTTTTTATAGCTACCTATCTTATGGTGATAATTAAAATATAATTATGAAATCTAATTTATATAATAATAATAAGTTTATCGTCAATATAATATTATACATTACAAATATAAAGAAAAAGATAACAAAACTAAAATTACAATTTATGATGCCGGGCACCCCAAAAGCATAGCCTGTAGTGGGTGCAGCAAGTTCTATACAACACTAATATAATAAAATTTAATTATTCCAAATAAACAAACAAATAATATTTATATTATTATTTACGTATTACATATAAAACAAAAATACCTATTTCATATCATAGACTAATGATAATGCGAAGAAAATACAACTACAAGTTTTTGTTTATAATTTAACACGATTCAGATTCAGATGTTTTAAAAAAATGTTAATAATATTTATTTTTAAATGATATAAAATTAATATTAAACTTAATACGTAAACGAATACCGACATTAATAACAGTTTTTGTACCAAATTCTTTATTGGTTACTGGCATATTCAGGTTTACTGATTATTTTAGGCGTGTTTGTTAGCTATTTGACGAATAATAATTTTTAAATCTACATTAAATATATAATAAAGGATACTCCATGCATATAATATGATCCGTTGAAATTTCTATAAAGGCAGTGTTGTAGTCGTAATAAAATCAGAAGGTATACTATAAGTTATAAACGTCATTCATATCATTGAAATCATTAGATATAAATGCCCATAATATTCATATTTTATAATCAAAAGGTATACGATGTTAATTCGTAATTATCAGAATGTATACGCCGTATACCCTTCACTACAGCCCTGTATAAAGGTCATTTACGTGAAAATCATACGGTTTGTCGATTTCAATACTATAATTCTCAACAGTGAGTTTAATCTAATAATAAGTGAATTTAAGGCAAATTTATATGTATTTCTCCAAACAACAATACTACCTATAGTTAATAATAGATTGTATTAGTGCTAAATATACTGTGGGCAGGGTGTTAATATAATGTGTAGAATATCTTTTAACAATTTGAATTTATAAAACAATTTTCGTACCATACTAACCATATGATTTATATGTATAGTCCACCTTAAATTTCTATCAAAAATCACCCCAAAGTATTTAATTGAGTCAACATGATCAAGCTTATTAATTTATATATTATTTTGTCTCAACGTTCAATATTTTTATGAGAAGAAATAAAAATTATAAAAAAATTTAAATTCTAATTCAGAACTAAAATACAATGAACTATCTTAGTTCATCATTTAAAAAAAAACATTTAAATCTAAAAACTATAATTATGATAACTGCAGGGAATGCCATGGTATACCCAACATCTCTTGGCGCACGCCTATGGAAATAAATAATATACTTATACCATTATCTATCATGTTTGAAACGTCCTTAATTAGCTGAATACCTTTGGTAGGTATCTACTATCTACACTAATTCTTATTTTTTTTAGTTATTTCTCAATGACTTGATTTTAAATGAATTTTAAGCGGGAGAAATTTTAATAAATAAATAATTATTATATTATTTATACACTATTCTAAAATGATAATATAGAAATCAAATTAACGATATACTAAATATAATATTTTAATTATTTAATTTGGCGAAATGGTGAATAAATCAGAAATGAACTCCTATTATTATTGACATAGAATTCTAGCTCATAAAGTTGGGCGAATAAAATATAAATTTGAAATGATACATGACTGTTATTGTGACGGTTACACTGATGTACTTCGAAGACATCTTTCTGAAATATTTACGGCAATAAGTAAATTATCAAACATGTATAAAGTATGCATTTAATTCTGTATAGTTTCATTTTAAACAAATTCACTGCACCTAATACACCTATTATATATTATTACCTATTATCTGTCAGGTTATATTCTGGGTGGTTAAACTTTATTGTCATGCTTATGATTTTTATAAATTCAAGTAAGCTATACCTACTATATTTTATATTGCAGATAAATGCGGTTTATGTATGTTGTATGTACAAATAGTTTGTATTATTATTATTAGAATATGAATATGATTGTTGTTAATTTTAAGACACTAATTTCCTTATTATTGAAACAATAATGCATTGTTATTAGATGGCAGTAGTATAATACATATCGAAATTTTATAAAAGAAAAAAAGGTTTTTACCAAAAAAGTAAATGTTTGTTCTATATTGCTGCTCAATATATGGCTTGTAAAATAATTTGTGGCAACAGCTTAAATTACGACGAACGAGTAGATTTAGAATACGATAGGTATTTTTTTTATACAAACTATTTTTAAATTAAATAAGATATATTTTTCCCTTACAGATACCTAGATAAAACCTAACCTAGATACGTGGCAGTTTTTTCATAAATATGCAGGAGTCTTGTTGACTATATATATTATAATGTGTATAATGTCTCTAAAATCTAAATACATATTTGAATTTTTTTCAACGTGAATTGGTTGATGCTTGGAGGCTTTGAAGTATGGAATAATTAAATGATATTATAATATATTTACAACAATAATAAGTCGCTTATAATTCTCACTAATACAGTTTTTATAATAGTATATAGTTTGAAATAATTTACACCAACTCGAATTTCTACACTTAACTATTTAATTAAAAATTTTTTTTTTTTTTTTTATTAAACAACTATCCGCGGCGTCTATGGCCATTGGGTGTAACAGTACATTATCTATTAGTATATTTACATATTACATTAATATTTAAAAGATATACAAAGTAATTTAGTATTTAAAACAAGACAAAGTAGTAATGATTAGGAGTTAAGTGATTAGTATTATTTACAATTTACAGTTTGTTTATAAGATTTGTTTGTTTGAGAAATTGTATGATTGTATTTTATATATGTAAAATACGTATTTTAATTATTAATTAAAATTAATATACCTATATGGCTATATATTATGTGAAGCATATAATATACATATATTATATTAATGTATCTACGCGATCTACACAATATCTATAATACAAGTAGATGATTATTTTTTCGTTTAACCAATTTAATATAATTCAATGGTTAATGGCATTAAAATTTACCGTAGTCGTTGAATTAGGTTATTGTACCTAAATATTAAATGTCCCGTATTCATGATAAAGAAAGTACAACATGAAATATAATCGGCACGGGACGAAATTGAAAATTGAATTCGCACAGGTCGACCTATTTTCTGTGAGTGAGGTCACGCGTTCCCGCCCACAATTTCACGCAATCGCATGTGTATCCTTCGGGACCCATTTCGCGTCCCCGGTTTTTCCTCCCTGGCTTCCCACGGTCTCGGGGCGGCGGCCTAGTTTCGGTCTCGTATTTTCATCCCTCTAACCGGGTCACTAGCAACAAAGGCCTTGTCGCAACTCTTCTATCGTTACATTACATTATCTACACATAGATTCAGGTATGTTATTAAAAAAATTATACAGTTATACTAATAATGGTTATCCAATATTTATTATACATAAATGTGTTATAGTACCTATTTTAGTTTTTGATTGATAGTTAGAATATTAATAAATGTTTTGCATTTTGTAACCATAAAAAAATTTAGGCAACTCAAATAATTCGAGGTTTATTGATTCATAAGAATATTCTATAAAATTGTGTATACTCCATTTTAACAAATATTATGTACAAATTCTTATTTAACTATTTATTGTAGTTCTATTTGAAAATTATTGAACCAAATTTTATTTTAGAATTACTATTGAATAAAAAATATTTGTTGAGCGTGTCTTAATGCGAACATGTCTAAATTTCTGGTTAATTAATAAAAGGTATTTATTAATAGCAGTAATTATTAAATGTACTAGAAATACAATATATACATTTTTAGGAATTGAAAACTAGTTTAAACGTTTTTTAATTGTGTTACACACATTGCTAAACATTAAATATTTGAAAAGTAAAAGGTGCATGTATACCTACTAAAAGATTTTAGGTTTCATATTACCGTATTCGCCGTATTGTACTGCTGATAAAATTAAAAACTATTCCATAAAAATGTACCTTCCAAGTACAATTTGTATGTATAAAGATATACTATTTTTAGTGCTAGAAAAGTGTTTCTATAAGTACAAGTTATATTTTTAAATTATTTTGTTCAGATTTTGTTGTGTTTGACTTTTTTTGTTTTTTTATAGAAAACTGTTTTAAAAGTTTGAATTTAATTACTAATCCTACTTCTTTACAAGTTTCATGATAAAACAAATATATTTTTTTAATAATATTAGATGAATGAATTTTCCTTATTTTTGTAAGCAGGCTGATTTATCTTTTGTCCTAGTTTCTAATTGATTATATTGTATTTAATAGTAGGATGATATTAACATTTAACGATATTTAAAAGTAATCCATAATTTCAAAAATGCTAACTCTATATGATTCAAACTTTGTTCAATTCGTTATTTATTATTCAATGTAATTGGTATTCAAATCTTAAAAATTTCATCGGCCATTTTGTATTTCAAAATACTTGTGCTATAGTATCACTTTAAAATGCGAATTTTGGAAAATGCTTTCTGGGTGCACGATGCACACTTATTTACTACCATGGTAGTTCGAAAGTATCGTGAATATCAGCTACGTTGATCATTCAGTGAGTCAGTTAGGACACGTTCGATTATACTTTATTATAGCCATCCTGCCCAGCGTTGTCATGAGACTAGCTTGTGGTTGTATGCAAGCAGTATATTTTCAGGTAGGCACCCCGAGGACTCTGTTAGTGCGTACGTCAGTGTATTTCTAATTTTAAAGTTTCAAAGTTTACTAAGTTTGTAATTTTTATTTAATCCAACTTACAGCAGATTGTATACCACGCGACATCTAGTGGTTCTTAATATAGCTGACTTCGCTAGTGGTAACCCAATTCTGCATGATTGTAATATGCCAGAAACCATCGTGGAAACTTACTAAACAACTTCCCAAAGTTTCATCGCGATCGGAAATATTCTTCCGCTTTTATATGTATATAAGATAGTTATCCCCTGTTCATTCGTAGTCCGTACAAAATGTCACCTCTTAAATGATTCAAACTTAGTGTTTTTAAATTTGTTACTTATACCCGGTGTAGTGGTGTTCTTAACTTAAAACAAAATTATGTTTAACCTTGATTTTTATTTGATTATTTTTATTTTCAACTCATTAAATGCAATAGCATTGCATCAATTATCATAAAATTACACATTTATTTGTATTTAGAACTGAGATTATTTTTGTAAATATTAGGCCTAATACCTAAACTTCTAGAACGCGGATTTTTATAAGGATTTACAATTGTTTTTTAAAATAAAATACAGCCTAAACTATTTTTAGAATCTTACTGTATTTTTAAAATTGGTTAAGTATTTTTTGAGTTTATCCATCGCAAATAAACAAACAATAAAAAAAACAAAACAATTTTACTTCTTTAAAATATTAGAAAAGATAATATGTATATGTATGAAAAATCATATTTGGTAGATTATTTACTTAATTAGTTTGTACTTAAGTGCATATTATAGGAAAATATGCGTCTTATTTTATCGTAGGTTTTACCTTGTCTGATATTCCCTAGGTCATTACAACTTGTACATGCCCTTGATTATGATGGGGTAGGTGAAAGTATTTATTTTTTTAAATCGATATTTAAAACAAATATTCAGATCAATTATAGTAAGTACTCATATATTTTAATTTAAAATTATCTAACATCATATTATATTGTTAGAAGAGTTTAAACAACACTAGGTATGCATGTTCGTAGGTATATAATAGCTAGGCAATGCATAATATGACCAAAACAATAGTATTTGGTATGATGTGACTCAATAGCCCGCAGTATTTTCCTCTGCGTGCACGCGTGAATAATAATTCGACGAAAATGAAAGTAAAATTTATATATATATATATATATAAGTACAATTATATACACAATATACTTATATATTATTATGTATGTATATATTTGTATCGCGTAATATTATGTAGTGATCTTGTTAAGATTCGCGTTTGACCTACTGACATACATGGTGTATCTGACATTGGCCCACTTGTAGGGCCGACATAATACTTATGTGAGCGTTTAAAAAAAAAAAAAACATATATATAAATGTCTATTTATTTTCTATATTATCATGGATGTGGTGTATTCCGCCGTTATCTCATAGCTGCTGACCTTGGAGGCAATCGTGAAGTCATTCCTGAATGTGCTACCTTTCCCACCTGTTTTTTATGACCCACTTAAATTGCAAATTGATCAAATTAACTTAAAGCTATTTTGTGAATGATAGCCAATATTTGTTTCATATAATATTTCCAGTCAATTTGCATTTAGACGACAATGTTTGTACGATGAAAATAAATGTGTTTGTAATACCTTCACCTCATATTTTGCACAAGTTTGACCTTGGTGTGCGTATTAAAGGACAAATCTGTTATTGTATTGTAAAAATGAGCTTTGGTTTTTGAAAAAAATATCATATCTTTCTCCAGACTTCCGAAAGATTCTCTTTCAAGGTTAAAATTAACAAATAACATACTTATAGGTATTAATCAAAAATTTGTTTTTAATATTTCACTATTCGTCTTGAACCAATGTCAATAATTACTTAACTATATTTTATATATTAATGTTTTAAATATACAGTACTAGGTGTAACTATCAAATTAAGAATAAATTAGAAATGTTATTTTTAATACCATGTTAAATTTTAAATTAAATATACAATAATGGATGAAATATAATAAAAAGTCGTTTTAGGGTTTTTTATGAAAAATTCATGATATTTTGTCGAATTCCATGAAATTTCCCATCGTTACCACAGTCTTGTTAAGATCTTTATATGCATATACGGTCTAGAGTTGATACTTCGTATACCCCCTTCTAAACTACCCTTTTATATAAACCTATGCCGGTATTTCGTCAATGGATCCACCCAGCTACACAAAACATAATTTATGTTTATTAGTTATTATACTAAATTTTATAGATTATAAATATTAGATTGTATAACAATAATTCAAATTTTGAGTTAATTTTGTAATTTACAAAATGGAACTATGTGGTTTATGCATTATAGGTTTTAATTTTTTTTTTTTTTTGAAAACAATTTTGTTTTTAAAAGTTTTACAACTTGCTTATCTAATTATTTTCTATAGTCATATCGTAAGTATTTCATGTTCTTTTCTTATACATACCTATATTTATTAGGTAATCATAAGAAATATGCCATTGAATAATCTAAGGAATAAATGCTTCTGCATAGTACCTACAGACTATGAACTAAGAAAATATGTCATTCAATTATTTTAGTTACATATTATGTACCCATTGTATCCTGCAGGTACCATAAATATCAACAACATGGTTATCCTACTACAAAAGTTCATTTATATTATATGTATAAGTTAAACTTAAATAAAATTCATCCGAAGTCGATAATTCAATGAATAGCTAAAGGCAAGAAAAAGAGATTATTTAATGAATACAGCTAGACTTTAAACTATTTGGATTATGATTTTTGACCCAAATTGTTGACCATTGATCTTTTTTCTTATCACATAGCCGGTAACTATCTATTAATAAATTTGTTTAATAATGTAATTAGAACAAAAAAAAAAAAAAAAATGGCAATTTAATATTGCGCACTTGGAGTACGTTCAAAACTGTTGTGATATCGAAATTTTATAGGCGGGTTTTATAGCTGGTACAATTATTAAAATATGTCTTAAATAACATGATTGTTTTTTCTGTTAACTAATCCACTCATCAAAACTTTAAAACACTTTTCAAGAAAATTAGTGTTTACCTTTAAAATAATTACCTTTTATACCTTATTAATGTACTTGTTAATTGTTACTACTATTTTGGGACATATCTATAATTTATAAGTTATTGAAATTGTATTTGTATCTATACAAAAGTAAAAAAAAAAATCTTTTTTATAACTGACCATTCTGATCACATTACCTTAAGTAAGATATATGTGTTATTCGTTTTATGTTGCAGTGGTAAATATTATATATATTTTTTTTTTATTTTGTATTTAGATATATAAAATTGTAGAACAATATTTATTAAAATAATTTTGAGATAATATTCATTTGCATTTGAATTTATTTCTATGATTATGTATGCTTAAGGGATTATCAAATGTTATGGTAAAGTGAAAACTTAAACTGTCTTCAAGAGCTTTTAAGTTTTTTTTTTCTATAGTAGGAAGCAATAAAAAATATTTATATTAATTTTTTTTTTTTTTTGTAAGGAGAACCCGCGGCAACATAGGCCATTGGGTGTGGGTTGGTACGGTAGGGGTTATTTTTGTATGTTTGTTTGTAGGCTTTTAAGTGGGTAGGGTTGTAACCCGTGTTTGTATATGTGTGGCAAGGATATGTTGCTATAAATCCCGGGTGGGCACCCATCCGGGAGCTAGCAACTGCAGCCGGTACGTACGCTCAGTGCGTTTCCGCAGATTGAGCGTACGACCACGACTCACCAAGCCACATTTATATTAATTATTGTAATTTAGAACTAATATATTCATTTAAAAACTATGGTAGAAAATTTTAGTAAAATTTAAATTAATTTTTATAATCCAAACGAGTTAATAATACAAAATCCATAATTTCCACTTTTTTAGTCAAAAATAAAATATCACTATTTATTATTTTCCAAGTTTAAATTTAATTGTGTTTTATAATATCTTTATTCGATTACTTGACTATATTCAATATGACGCGTATTTCTGATATTTCTATATTGTTTATTTTTGAATTTTTTGGACTCAATTTTTTAAAATAAAAAGTTAAATATTTTGATTCATTTAAATTCTGCTGTTACTTTTTAATTTAATTTTTGAAAATATATTTTTCTATTTATTAATACATTATATTTTACCAAAAATAAGTTTTCCGTGGAAAAAGCATAATTTAAAAATATATTTAAGCAATGAAAATATTTGTTAATATAATACATTTGTGGTACCTTAGATAATAGTAAATACTAAATTGTATGGAATATAATGAAAAATCTACTTAAATGTTTGATTGATTTCTAATTTACATGAATTTAGGTACCTATATATTATATTGTATATATAATAAAAGAATTTATTTGTACATAATAGTTCCTAAGTGTTTAAATAGTTTTGCGTTGATTGTGTAATTGCATTTTATTTTATAAATTATCTGTGTGTCATTTTGAAAATATATTAAGAAATTTAATTTATGATGTTTAATAGGGTATACGGTATACATTATGTATTATATCTTAGTGTTTATATTTTTCAGATCAAAAGTGCATGGACCTCAGTAATTTGAACGAAGATGATCAAACATTCATTGAAGGTAATTTACATGTTTAATTTGTGTATTTAGTTAACATAATATGTAGTACGATGTGTTTTATTAGTTATTTTATTGCTACCATTTTATTCATTAAGTATTGCATAGTAATCACTTATTAAACTAATGCTTTAAACACTGCAATGATATTTAACAATTTTATTTGACTGAGAAAACAATCGTTCGAATAAAAACCATTATAGGTGCATTATCCTAAAAACAAAAACATAATTCTGACTATGACATTGACTTTAAACAATACAAACTTATAATTTCTAGTTTCACTTTTTTTTCAGATTCGAAGTGCATGGACTTGAGTCATTTGAGTGACGATGATCCCAATTTCATTGAAGGTAACAGTGTTGAAATAAATTAAACAATTTTAATTTAAACTTATATTTGTAATACTGAAATATCATATGTGCTGGGGCAGTCTGTATTTTGCCTTTGACCATACGTGTTTGAATTTATCGTAAATGATATTATTTATTATGAAATCAGTTTCGTTGTTTTAATTGATTGTTGTCCGTCTGTATATTATTATTCTAATCACAGACAGCGGATGAATGCGTGCAGTTATTAGCTCAAGGCTATAGCAGGGCCGCTAACATTGTGACTAGTGACCTACTTTTGAGCGATTCGCCACGATGTGTTCAAGCAAGGACGGCAAGAGCCCTCTGCTCTCCCCTTCCCTCGCAAATTTTTAATAGTGTCACGGTCGATCCGAATCACCCAATTCAGACCTATTTTTGGACAGCCCTAAAATACGTAAGTTCTGGTGTTATTAGTTTACAAACCGCTAAACTAATTGCAAAAATTGTGGGCGATAAAAGTAAAATGTCATCGTTAACTCGTGCTGAAGAATAAAATAATTCCTTAATAAATTATATTTCAATGGTTAAGGGATAAAGTTATTTTATTATTTTAATAACATCTATACATACTTTTATGGTAATAGTATTATTTATCTGACCGCTTTTATTGCTTGTTGAAATCCTCAATTTAAGTATCCTTTAGCACGTGCTACGAATACCTCCAAACCACTTGACGCAACAATAACAATTCAAATATTCGTTTTATAAATAGGTCTTTGGGTCAAACAGGGTCGTAAAAAAAGGCTGATCATTGTGTTCTGAAATTCGGCGTGTAATTCAGCTATAAATTATTTACATGTTGAGGGAGAATAAAATCGAAATTTTTGAAACGACGTATTTGGACAAATAACGATTGGATAGAAAGCGAGCTGTCCAAGGACGCCGCCTCAATAAAACAGTAAATCTTTACGCCCAGTTATTCGGACAACCGTAATAACGTCGTTAGGCGGCATCCCTTTAGTCATGTCGGTCTTACAAAATGTTTTGTCAACAGTACCCTTGTAAATTTCTGGTATCGTTTTGGGGATTTTATGTTAACAAGTATGTACCTAAATGGTCTTATTAAATGACAACCGTTGGTAATAAATTGCGTGTGTATGTCAAACGTTACTATGGTGTAGGTGTACACAAATGGTATATTTCAAATAAAGCCATAATTTAGGTTTATATTCTCAATACATAGGCTAGCGTTTATTGTATGTTTTATTTTATTCAATTCATTTTTAGATAGTATATATATTTATACATTCTGTCAAACTAAAAATTCTTTATTATTCAAAGATGGTTGCACTAAAATATTTAGTTAAATGCCAACGAATTTTATTATTTTATTCATTATATAATATTATTCAATGAATAATATGAATTACTTATTTTTATGTTGAATTTAATGTAAAAAGGTAATTAATAATGGAATGGATTGCATATTTTTACTCTTTTTTTTCATTAAAAATATTTTTAGTGTATATAATTTTAAATTTAAAAGAAAACATAGTTATGTTTGTTAGTTAGTTTGCTATATATTTTTTTAAATAAAAACGTTTATTTCTGCATAGTTATCGACTTAAAAACATGTTTGATTTTGGTTTTTTTTTATCTTGATAATAATTCTGATATATTTCTAATTTATTAGTGCCAACACATTAATAAATATGCATGTTTAATTAAAAAACAAACATAAAATAATTTATTTCAAATCTCTAACATTTTTTACTTTATACATAATTATAGTTATGATATTTTAATTGATAGTCTATTAGTAACCTATTCAACAACATATTAAATTATTAAAACTCGTATTATTTTTATAGTCCTCAATAATATAATTTAAAATGTACCTAAATTAAATAATGGTTTGTACCTAAATTAAATAATATTTTTTAATTTATTAGTCTGTATGTAATTTTGTACTTATTTATACTTTGGTAGAAACACTTTAAAAAATTAAATTGCGTTTATGTTTATTTGCGTTTACGTTTATAGGTATTGGAAGTTTGATAATTCATAATCGTTTTCATCGATAATGTTATTGTTGATTATTTAATTTAAGGCTTAAGTTCCTAAATTTGAAATTTAAATATATTATAAATATACCTATTATACCTACACATGATTTATTGATGTAAAAATTAGAACTATAATGCTACATACAGTAAATTAAGAGTTTGCTCACATTAGCTTTATAATTGTTTATAGTTATCAATTTATCATTTTGTATTAAAAAATAATAATATAATAATAATAATATAACACTGCCATAGTAAGCGACGCGTGACTATTCACATCCAGCTACTGTATTCTGACATCCTGCCCACACGTTTTTAAATAATATAAGTGATATATTAGATAAATGTATCCATAGATTCTGAGCAGTGAAGCGATTGGTAATTACACACTTTAAAATTTAATACGAGTCTCCTAAAGTGATTTTCATTGAAAATTATAATAAAAGTATTTTAATAGCGATTGAAGATTAAATTTTGACAACATGGTTAGGTATTCAAATGACTTCTGTTATTTTATTATTATTCTAAAAATATTTATCTTGACTTGAAATATTTCACGATAACTTAAAATTTAAATCATGATTTTAAATAAGCATTTAACATTTTCTAATTGTTTCTTATAGTTGTAGTAAAAATATTTTGCTATTTCAAAAATACTTAAAAATTTAAAACAAGAGTTTTTATAAATTGCAGCTAATTTCTTAAATATTTAAAATAAGTATACAAAATTTTTTAAAAGGATTTAAAGTTGAAATATTGGCAAAAGTTTGTAAAATCATTTCTATTTGCGAATTATTTTATCTTAAAAAATGTATAGCTTATTCAATTTTAATAAGCAAGGCTTGACGATTTAGTACAAGTTTCTCAGAAGTTTTTCTTACATAAACCTAATAATCTCAACTATGCATATCGTGCACAATTTTAATTTTATTGTTTTAAGTTCAAATTTTGACGATATTGGATATTTAAAATATTTTTAATTATTAAAAAAAACATTTGTATTATTTTTCATCATCTCGTATATAACTATATTTAGTATATACCATGAAATTATTTCATAATATTTAGATTACTTTTAATCCGATTAAACTCATCGTTCTACAGTACGTACGTGTGAATAACAGCTATTATAATATATTTTATTGATGAATAAATAAATGATTTGTTGCTGGTAAAAATTAGTTCAACTGATTGTATTATAACAATAATTTAATTTATAATGGCATAATAAATATATAATAAAATATCCTTAGAAATATAGGATGGCAGATTGTCTCAAACAAACTGTTTTCATTGTATACAAAGATTTACAATTTATATTATATATATTATATTTATATAAAGAATACTTAAATTAAAATTTGTTACATTAATTACAGTGAGAGTTATACCCAAAATCTACTATACAGCAGAGGAACTTGCCTCGATTTCTTTAAGAAATTATAAGAAGCCTGTATAGTCATGTTCTGTTGTTCAAAATAAAACAATATATTATGATCGTATTTATGTATATATACCTACGCATACATATGTTAGTAGTTATTAAAATCTTAACTAAATCAATCAAACCTTGTGTGGATCATGAAACACTTATTTAAAATGGTTTTATTATTCTATTATTTCGTGACAAGTTTCGATTTAGTATAGTTTTTTTTCTTTTTATCGCTCTTTCCATTTTTAATGGTAAAAAAGAAGGCCGTGTTAAAGCCAGTGTCATTAAACCTCATCTACAACCGCAGAGTCATTACTATTCCCAGTGGCAAGTCGACCATAATATTATAACGGCTGGTCGAATGGTGGATACACACGGATAATAATTACCCGAAGAATCCCCGGGGTTGGTTGACCCGTGTGAGAATGAAAGAAAGAAAGCGCTTCGGATTTCTGACGCTATACTCTAACAATGAAGACTGATGATGTCGGCCGATAAAAGGGACATAGATATAGAGACCGAAGGTAGGGAAAAAGTACGTGTTCAATTTTTTCGGTCACGGGTAATAACCTTAGTCGTTGAAGACGTATGCTCCGGTTCAGGAATTCGATGGGTAGTGGTTCCTAAAAAATAAAAATAATAAATAAATACAAAAGTAATAGAATCTATTAATAAAGTAAGCGTATTTGTAATTCTTCGGAATACTTGGACTAATATATTATATTATTGTGTATTTTTTTTAAGGCGTTTTATCGTATATTGAGTGTATTTCTATTTTAATGTCAAGTGCATAAAAATATAAAATACCATCATTGTTGATCGTGATAAGTTTTTATTTTTTTCCATAAATAATTATAACAATTGTGTTATTACTTATATATTCACAGTTAATATTTTGTTTTTATTATAAATGAATAAGTTTTTTAATTTCAATTACGTATTAAAATAACTTAGTTTATGAGATCTTTTAGTCATATCTTATTGTATAAAAAGTGAATATACCTACCTATTATTAAGAAAATACCATCTTCACTTTACATTGGCATTTATACACAACATTTCTAGCACTAATAGTATTTTTGAATATTTTGAAAACCATTTATATGTTCCTAGCGAGAAGTTACACGTTAGCTACCTATTATGTAGTCTTATTATAGGCGTTCCTCACGCGTACACTCGGTAGGCTTGAGACGATCATACTTTCACACGTGTTCGTCCAAAAGGTTAATGCCTTCTAAACCAAAAAAAAAAAATATCATAGACCGAAACTTTTCGACAGAAGTTAAATTTCATTGGCTGGATCATATTCTTATATTTCTTGGTAAATTATTAATTGTCCAGTTAGCAATGTTCAGAATTCTTGTTCTTTGGTCCAACCAGATTCCATACTCGTGTATATACTTAATATACTTTCACTTTTAAACAATTTTATCGTAGTTTATATCAATAAATTTATTGTAATTCTTTAATTCTCATTTATTTGACAACTTAAAACGTATTGTGATCGCTCTCAAACTAAAAAGTAATTGCAATGTCTCCGGAAAAAGGGGCAATGGTTATTGGCAAACTTGCCTCGCGAATTGCAGTGCAAATACTGTGCCTATACAGAACGCCGTTTGAAAGTAAAGTGTGTAAGAACCGTGTACTTTTTTATTGTGTAATTTATTTCTTTAAAAATGTGCCATATAATATCCTTATTAATATAATTTAAGTTTTAAAATTTTAATCATAAAATGCTATTATATTCTGATATGTTTTAAAAAATAATTGGTACACATATATAATAATTATATGTAATACAATTATAATAATATTTGTCACCACCGATTTTACAAATACATAATTAAATGCTACTTCAAAATTTTTTAAATTGACCATGAAGTTTAAAACTAAGATTTTAAATATATCCAATTTCATTACAAAATCGTAAAATATCGAATTGGCATTTAAATTAACACTTTTAATATTACATTTAACTAAATACATTTTTTAATTTCTAAATTTATATTAATTATAACTATCTACTATTTATGAATTATGTTGAGGCCCTTTATCCTTGGTTTAAGCTTGAATTAAGAATTATGATATAATTCTATACACGTCGTATTAAATTCATAAAAATTCGAATAAATTTAAATCTATATTATGTTTATTTATAGAAATGGAATTGTTGATTGATTGCTTTGTTAAATAGTATTAAGCATAAGTTATTAAAAAAATAAAATTGAAAATAATACTTTTATAGAATTCGGATAATATCATAATTTATTGATCGGAGGAGGTATATTTAAAAGCGTCTGGGAGGCTTATTCTTGTTAGTATATAATTAATATTATACGGATAATGTTAAATATTATGTGTATGATGAAAACCTACTGGTATCATACTAGATACGTATAAAAAAGAGAGGGCTTGTATTTTTTAAAAATCTATCCAACAGAACCGTGTCAAGGACAACTTAACGACATGGTCCATAGAGTTGTGATGAACCGGTTCCCCTCTACTGCAGTGCAAACCATCGTTGATTCAAAATCTGATTGAAATCAAAATTATTTTGTAAATGTAAAGGATAAAACGTAGAAACTGTAACACATTGGTCATATAATGTCTATATTATGTGCCATTACTAATGCATATTATATACTATAATATTATATTGTATCCATACTGAAATATAAACATATTCAGTGTCTAATAATAATACTGATTTCTCATATTTTATCGTTACTGTTTGTACTGAATTATATATATTATGTAAATATTAAGGTAAAATACTTTTAAATGAATTTAATACATTAGTACAGTTTCAAATTAACTAGTATTTAAAATATTATTTCTCATTAACATTATGATTAAACTACATAATACTATACCATGTTTTAAGCAGCACTCGGTGTAAGGATTATTATAGAATTAAATCACTGTTTAACATTATGAAACTACCGTAGTATTTGTTTAGATTAAACTAGGTAATTAAAACGCATATGCAAGAAATAGATAGATTAAATTTAAAAAAAACATTTAATGTAGTACATGATTATTATATTTAAAATATTTTGTCTATTTATCTGATAGTAAATAATCCGATATTGGCTACACTTTTAATCATATTTAAGCGTTAATAATTGTGAAATTCACCCTCTTTCGGAAACCTTGACCAACTAACAAAAGAGCACGGGTGTTTCGGGAATCAACAGAAGACCCGTGTGGTTATGTTTACATGTATATTATATATGTTATTATTACATTTCTTTGGGGATCACTATATATTACCAAAAATAAAACAAATTCGTTACAATAGATATTTCACCATATATACCTTTACGGCTTTACCTATGCAACATTTATAATGTCTCTGCAGGGATGTTGTTTTGTGTAAATACGTTATATAGCCAATTTAAAGTCCGTGAAAGGGAAAAATAACAAACAATTGAATTTAGGGTTTCGACAAGGTCGCTGTGACACCCCCGACGGGCACTTATTGTGGCACGAAAAGTGAAAATAACTTTTGGTTTTATTTATGTTAGTATTTTTTTTCTAAAATAAAGAACGTATGCCAATAATTCTTAAATAAACGTTTGCATGTTTCTCCGATATCGTTGTTCTATGCGAGGACTCTATAGTAAAATTCATAGACAATCGGGAAAATAATTATCGTACACTACAATCCGTGACGATTTTCTGTGATTCTAGCATGTGTAGAGGGTGGGGAGTTATCTCAAGGACTACGACTTCTTGGCAGTTCTATTATTTTTCACTGAATTGAATGAAAACTTATTCAGCAATGTGTATGTATGACCTAAAAAATAAAAATACAAAATAAACGTAAAACTGCAATTTTATAAACTTTTATTTAAATCAATTGAATCGATAATTATTATTGTAAGTGATTAAGAGAAAATTGCATTAGAAAATAAAATCATTTAGATTTTCAGAAGATAATCAAAACTCTTAAAATATTATGTCTTAAAAACTTAATTTGTAATACTACTACATAAGATCTCTATATATACATATTTTACATGTATATTATATAAATATGTATAGACTACAAATTCATTATAATAACAATGAATTATGCTGAAATTAATAAAATTCTACTTACATATGTAGTTCATAATATACTTAAATAACTAGCTAACTAGTTACCTAAAACGTCAAAATGTATTCATCTTAATTTTTCTATGGTAGAAATAATAATATTTAATTATAGTGTAGGTAAGTTATTTTCATATACGTAAATATTTGAACTGACATAAACAAATTTTAATATTATTGTGTACATAAACATAACAATTAATGTAAATATTAATTCGCAGCCGCATGTTGTACATTATTTTTTGTGAAATCTTATTTTGTAAAAAATAAAAATAAAAACGTGTGTCCAGAGGTGCGCGAAAATTGAGAATTATATTTCATAATAAATTCCAGTGTTATTTTTGTTTTCGATATGATTTTCCGCTTGCAGAAAAACGGCGGGGACGTATTTCGTCGGACTGATTTCTCGATTTTAACAATATTATTACACTACAATTTTATCTATAACAATAACTAACCCATTCAAATGACTTTGCACACTACAATTATTATAAATCTCGCGTAGATTAGAGGTATTATTGTAGTTGACAATAGTATAGATGTATACAGTATTCGGAATTAAAATAATAAAATGTATATAGGTAAAATATAATGTAATATGGCCGGCAATATTACTACCGGTCTTTGAGATATTTTCCTATTGCGATGATAGTTTTTTTTATAAGAAAACAAGATAATCCTTCTACGGGCAGCTCTATGGTATCTATATTATTTATTTACCATCGTATAGCACAAAATATATGTGCAATATTTCTATAGTACAGATTGTAATACCTATAATCTATTTTATTATATTTTCATCTCGTATAATGGGTAGTCGCCGTTCTATTCGACCTCCGATCGTCCAGAAACAGTGATGAAGCGTCACATCGTGCACTCGATTTTCGGAACTTTTGATATAACGGCCATGCATAATACAATATTATTTATACTCCCCATGGTTCTATCTGACCGTTTGTCCGGTGTATTTATTTATACACGGGCGCGCGTCTATTTGTGTTCTCGCGAAATTTCGCACCGGGAGCAAATTAAAAACCGGTGGCGGGGTGGGGTTGGCGGTGGCTGCTGCTGCGGCGATGGCGGGACGGAGGTCGCCACTGACACAACCTGCCACCGTCACGGAGACGTAACTGGCTCAAGTGCAAGTGTTGCGATTACGTAAGTAGGTCGTATCGCGGTTTGGCGGCGGCGGCGCGCAGACGCATCGCGTCGATCGTTCCGTTCACGTGCCCAGCACAACTGCGTTAACGTTGCGGCCCATAACGCCTGCTCGTATATAATGTATTATTTAGAAGTGTAAGTGTGTGTGTGTGTGTGTGTGTGTGTGTGTGTGTGTGTGTGTGTGTGTGTGTGTGTGTGTGTGTGTGTGTGTGTGTGTGTGTGTGTGTGTGTGTGTGTGTGTGTGTGTGTGTGTGTGTGTGTGTGTTCATAATGTTCTAGCTTTGTTACTTAATCGATATTACTGTTGATTATCCCTGGTCCCTTATATCTTGGGGTTTCGGTGGCGGCCGTCGGTATATAAATTATTTGTATTATAATAAATATAATACACATCATTATTCACAAACACACGTAATAAACACGTTTGTCCGTGTGTTGTGTCTGACAATGTCTGTATATAATTAGTGTGTGTGTGTGTGTGTGTACTAAATTATAATATGTGTGTACAATAATATATTATTATACAATGGGCTTCGTCCGTTCGTCCCTCCGCTCCACCTTACCACCGGGCGCACCCCGCGCACCGCACAAAGCCGCGTTCTGCCCAATCCCTTTGTCGCGACATACATAATATGGAATCTATTATTGATATTATTATATATATATATATATATATATATATGGGTAATATACGCGCCGCAACGTGGTTATTATTTGGGCCGTCGAGCGAGCGCACGACGACGCCATTTAAACATATTTAACAATTCAATTATGCTCAATTTCGAATTCGTTTGAAGGTGGTAATACACTAATACATGCCCGCGTATATATATGTGTACCTACTGTACCTATTATTATTATTATTATTATTCTATGTGACGCGATATATAGTTTAGCCAGTTTAGGTATTCTGTACCAATAATCATATTATTTTATAATGTTTACGATGGTTTATTACCGTACACATACTGCCGAACACATACGTATGTGCTCAAGTCTAATTTAAAAATGATAGATTTTAAAGTTAAAACTTTAAGTTAAATGCTGAATATTATTAAAATATAGGTTTAAATTTCTCATGTGGGACTATAAGCCCCTTATTGCTTTATGTACTGATTAATCTGCGATGGAGTCGTGATACACTGTAAGTATATAGACGCCTATATGTACTATATGTATACCCCCACCCCCTTTGCGTAAGGCTGCAAAAAGATATGAAGAGAACGAAAAATAACTGTTGTATTAAAATTTCAGTCATATGTAAACGCTATTGTAACTGTTGCTATATAATGGCTGGCGGTTTTTAAAAAAAATATTTTGTATTTTATTAAGGCCAAATCCCACGCGAATGTTGTTCACTTCCAAAATTAAAATGTACTACAAATATAATTTTGCGATCTAAAAAAAAAAATGTAAATTTTTAAAACTGTACAATTATAATGTAAATTATATTCTGTCTACACTCGTCGCATATATATATAATGATAGCGTAATATAAAATAGCTTGTATAATGTAATATAATGTGTGCGAAACGCGTCTCTGAAACCTCAAATGTTATATTAAACGATTGTTATGATTACTGTGTGTTAATGTTGTTGAGTGACCTTATGCGCTCGTACTATCTTATTAGGTTTCTATATCGATTATGACATTTGGTGGTTTATCATTTACGAAAAGAAACAACCCGCCAGTATTTCGTCGATTATGTCGTCAAATTATTGTTTAGAGACGTGACAAGTTCAAAAATGTTGTAAATTTCGTTTTATGATTTCGATTTAATTATGGTGTATACATTTATAATATGTTTGTGTTTATATATTTACTTAAATGTTACAATTATATGCGATATTATTGTCAGTAACCTAGATACATAAATATGGTATTTCAAAGTATATTCTGCAGTGTATGTATTGAACTATGGACCTGCTTGCTTGCCCTAGCTCAAATAATAAAAGACGCGATAACAATCGATACGAGTATCTGTTTTTACTTATATACGTTCTACTTTGACACATATGAATAATAAAACAGTAGGTATGCCTCGATTTGACATCAGATGCGAATCCATTTACATAATTTTTAAAATATATGTATTGTATATATATACCTACGTGACATAATACCTAAACCTAAATAAATTCACCATCAAAATGTTCAAATATTTCTGTAAAACAATTCATATTATAGGTATTGTCGTATTGAAGTATAGTATTGTGTAAAAAAAGTTTTAAAAATTTCATTGTATGTACTTTATTTAATTGCATTAAGTTAAATCCATTTTGACGTCATGACATCAAATGCCGATTTCTTATCAATTATTTTATTGAACGGTTCGATACACAATAATGTAGTGATATTAGTCATCAATCATCATTATTAGGCATATAGCAACTATAAGTACTGTTTTGGAGTGGCGAGATTATGAAATGTGTCTTAAGTTATAACAAATTCAAATTTCAGACATTTTTAATGACATTATTAAACGAACGACACCATTATTACACCTAATAATTAATGGAAGACATTTTATTTTATTTACATAAATTATTGTTGATTGACATTTTAATGAAATTTAAATTTAATTATGCATTTATCACGCAGATAAACTTAACTGCACATATATATAGCTATTCATGAATTGTAAATAATGTATTTATTTGTTTTTATTTTTACAACAATTAATTACTTCTGGGTTACGCAATGTAATATTATTGACGTGCGTATATATATAGTAATAAGTACATTAACGTTCTTAAATAATAATTATATATAATAATATTAGTTCGTATTATAATATGTTTTGCCAATTTTTTTATCCGTCTAATTGATAATATGTTCATAAAAGGATTTTTATCAATTTTGTTCAAGTTGCGTGTATAAATATGTTTGTATATGTACCTACTCTGTTTTTCCCCTGACGACTGATAAGAAAATGAGAGCACACTCGATTATGTAGGTCAGTAGGACACCATAATCCATAATATTATATTCTATAATTGTACAGAAGCTGAATGATCTAAACTCGACTCTTGAAATTTAGTTTTATATTTGTACCAAATGAAAACAATTAAACTTGCGTATATAATGTGTAATTATTGTATTTGCTTTTATATTGATCGATATGTTCAGTCGTCGTATAATATATTCAACATACCGCATCAGTGCGCCATATATAAATATAAATATTTTTATCGATATTTTTAGATGGTATGCATATGGTATTAATGAATCCTAATTATAATACATTGGTTAGGTTTAGAGTTGTGTGGGAAATAGGTCACGTTTACAAAATTATTTAAAAAATATATTTCTTTGAATATTTATTTTTTATTATTATAAACCTTATGGTTGCGTAGGGAGAATTTTAAATACTGTTGAATAGATTTATTCTAATAACCCTTGCACCTGTCGGCAGTATCAGGTGACTCTCCGTTCTGTGCGTTTATAATATATATAGGGGCGTGTAAAAAACACTGGGAGCGTTTATGAATATCAAAAAAATCAGTAGGTATAATCTCCTGGTGCGAGAAAAAATTACAAAAATAAGGCGGACTTAATTTTTTTATAAATGCTGCATGTATTATTATTAAGGGTTTGATGAGATGATTCTATTTTCCCTTGGGAATTGGGTCAGTGGGGTGACAAGAAAAAGAAAACTTTAAATATACGACGGAAGTAGGCATGACAATATTATAATGATGTTTTAGTTACAATTAACAATAACATCACACCTGTTTCGTCTCCATATTTTTATTTTATTTTATTGTATTGTATTTTGGTTATAATTGTTAAAATTTGATTAGATCATACGATTTGATTTTTTGTGTAGATATATTGTTTCATACGTGTTTCTTTAAATATTTTTCATACATCTATTATACCTATATTCAACAATTTAATTCAATTTAATTTTCAAATATTTGTTAATACAATATAATTCATAACTATTGTGTTCTTATGACATAATATAAATTCAATTTACTTAATAAAAACTAGTTTTAAAATTATACAGACACGTGTAATGAAGATACCTAATCTAAGCTTATAGTATAAATATTATAATACTGTCCGTAATATAAATCAACCCTTTTTTATTAAGTATTTAATGATTGCATCTATAGTTAGTATATTTAATTTGTACAACTATAGCTTACAATTTTTGTATTTCAATTTTGTATTACAATAATATGTAGATATATTTTTATAACCAGTAAGTAAAATATAATTTTCCTACAGACGCACCTTATAGCCTATTCACACTGGACTCAGATCAATTAGTTATGTCGTTTTGTTATTATTACTATCTTGCTGTAGGTTAAAAGATCCATCTCCCAAAATCGTTACAATAATAGAACACAATTTCACGTCAGTTAAGTTTAGAAAACTATTCTCATACTGGATCATGATTCTCCATAATACTCCTGCATACGCACAGTTTGCATACAGTTAAATTAACGATTAAATTATTAGATAGTTGCTACATAATATTCAAATTTATTTTGGTGAAATATGCGTAATTTTTTTTGTAAAACGCCCAAATATTCATTGTTTTATGTACATAAATTAATCAACAAATCAATAAAACATAAAGAGTTTAAAAATATTTGATTTGAATGCAACGTTGGAATAAAACAGTTATATATCTACGTTATTATATCACTATATTATATTGCACCTAATATTGTATTAATATATTATCTTATTATAATATTAAAGTACTATGCCATACTTCAGGTTTAATATGTTTTATTTAAAATTTATCCAATTTGGCCTATTCTCGAAGTTTTAACTGGTCTAAGTATATTTTTGTTTACATTCTAGTATACACTACCTAATATAATACGTAACATTCGGTCATTAAATATAAAAACCTTACGTTTATCGAAATCCAATGATCTAAACAATACGTATAAATTTAACTTCGACATTAAAATTTATAACATGCATAGAAATATTAAGCGTGAATTACGGGTTTTTTTTTATTGTTACTTTACTTTAATATTAACTAGTTTTTTCCCTCCAAATATATAATATTATATTATATTAGTTAATTATTTAAGTAACCTTGAGGTGAGATTCTCGCGTATCTTCGTTCACCACCCCTCTCGGCGCGCGTATTTAAACTTGCGCGCATACACACATACACACACCGCATATACACAAACACTCCCCGCGCGCGTTCACACACATACGCGCCCGCGCGCACGCGGTCGCTCGCTAACCCGCCTGCTCCGTGTGTCGGACTCATTGTGGACACACACATACAGAATTGAAAGTAGGTCATTGAGATCCCCCCTATGCCCCGCCGCTGACTGTACAACCACGCCATCACCTACTCCGCCTCCTCCGCCGCCGATACTACCACCGCCACCGCCGTCGTCGCCGCCACAGCCATTACGCGTTTGCCCCCACCTAGGGCCGGCCCCGTCACTTTCACTTGTTTCAGCCGTTTCGTCGTGCCGTCCGTGTCAGTGTGTCTGTGTGTGTGGTATCCGATCTTACGGCCACGGCTAACCTGACTGCCGCGAAGTTTCGTACATGTGTTCGTCGAGCGCGCTCGATTCGTTGTCTATTAAAATACATCCTCTCGCGATACTTGTAAAAATTTTTGTTTTTTAAATTTGTATCGCTTTATATTACGCTTAAAATATTTTTTAATTTTATTGAAAAATCTCGAGTTGGTGTGTATATTATACGATTATAATATCAATCGGAAAAACCGTTTATGTAATTTTTTAATAATTTTAATAAATAGCCGTTAATTGAATATCAAAATAATTTTCGGAATTTATCGTGTTTGGTCACCGCCGTTGTCGTCGCCGTCGTCGTACAGTGTCCGCGCGCGCCAGTAGTGTGTCGGTCCCCCACCGGTCCTGGTGCGTGTAGCGTTTAGCGCGCGCTCGTGTGTTCGTGTGTTCGTGTAGCGCGCGCGCGCCCGTGTGTGTGTGTGTGTGTGCGGCGAGCCGCGCAACGATTGCGTTTCGTCGTCGCCGTATAGTCGTCGTCGCCCGATTCAGTCTCACAGTGACGAAATCGGGCCAGTCGCGTTGTTGTGCAAACGAGTCTCGCCAACCTGCAGTGCAATAGCCATATAGACATGACGAAAGCCGACAGCTAGCCGCCCCCCGCGTGGCCAATAATAATTATATACAGCGACGACATTCCAGCGCGACACCACCGAAACGGCCGTCGTTGTATTAAAAAACCCGCCACAGCATTTTTTCGGGTGTTCTTCGCTCCCGATTACCATCCCATTACCCTCATTCTGCAATAGTACATTAGTAAAATATGCTCTCGAGCAGCCCTTATTCGTGACGAAAAGTGCGATCCGCGTGTCAAGTGGGTGCCCCTCCGGGACGCCCCGTACGTACGTCATATGTTAGCAGCCGGCATGGATCACTCTGCCAGTTATCTGTCCCATTTTGGGCTCAGCCCGCCACAGGCGTCCGGTGACGACGGCGGTGACGATTCGCTGTATCAGCCTCCCGCCTCATCGCCGCCCCTGTACCAGTACATGCCGCCTCAGCACCAAACACCCTCATCTAGCGCAGCCGCTGCGTACTCGATGATGGGGGGCAGTAACCAGGGTTGTTATCAGCTCGGTAATGTGGACACAGCGTATTTGTTCGGTTCCGCAGGTGGAAACGGCGGTGGTGGAGGAGGAGGAGTGTCCGGATCCATGGACGGCCTCCAGCAGTATGTGGCAGTCGGCGGAAATGGCGGCGGTACGCCCGTGTCCGCGGCCGCAGCCGCCGTCAACCCTTCAGCCACCGGTTCCGAATTGCCCGACACTAAAGAAGGCATCGAGGAACTATGTCCCGTGTGCGGTGACAAGGTGTCCGGTTACCATTACGGTCTGCTCACGTGTGAGTCGTGCAAAGGCTTTTTCAAGCGGACTGTGCAAAACAAAAAGGTGTACACGTGCGTGGCCGAGAGGTCGTGTCACATCGACAAGACCCAAAGGAAGCGGTGTCCGTTCTGCCGGTTCCAGAAATGTCTTGAAGTCGGCATGAAACTTGAAGGTTAGTGTCATTTTTATGTTCTTATTTTAATATGATCAGTATTATCACTATATTCAAATATATGCATTTCACGGGTCTGTCTCACAAGTACCTTCATACCTTAGCACTATAGCGTTATCCGAGGCGTTATTGTACGATTGTGTGCTTAAAGTTGTCTTCTACAATATTTCTACGCTGAAAACTTAAACGGCAGTCTCGTAAATTCACATAGGTATTAGTAAATGTTAAAAACTCGAAATTTACCAAAAGAATACATTAAGTTATTCATCGAAAACCATTTATTATCATTACTATCATTTTGGTTGAAATATTTTCGTATCATTAGATTATATATTAAATACTAATATCAATAATCACCGCCGCCCGCCGTCTGGATCGATTAAGAGTACGACTGAAAATCCATTTTGTCTAACTATATTCATATGTAGACGTTAGAAAACATAACATCTCGTGCTTAAATTCTCAAATTGCGTAGCATGTATCACCTATTATTATGTAGTTGTATTAATTTGTCGTGTTATAATACAGTCACCGGGCAATACGATGATATACGTAAAACAACTCTTAATAAAATTTACGAGGGATTTGTTCATGTTAGTCGAACATATAAAGCAAACAGCAGCGCAACCGTACAATTTTTGATCATCCGCCCAATTATTTTAATTAAATGATTCTCTCCCGAGTTCGAAAATCGTGTGTGTATGTTTGGCACAACTCTACTAATACTATTACTACTTAACTACCTACCTTTATAATGTTTAGGAATAATAATATCGTTTTTAAAATACGAGACCGTGCTCTCAACTTCTGTCCGACAAACTGATTAGCGTATTTTGGGTATTGAATTTCGGAAGTTTTTTCAATTGTCCTGGCTTGCAGATTAAATTCGAATTAATCGATTCGTCATTATTGATATGTATATTACGTATAAGTGTATGTTATTTTAAGTATTAAGTTTAATAATCATGTTTTGAGGAAATGCGGGTCGCTTAAAATAATTATTGCGAATTTCCAACCGCGCATACAGGAAAAAAAGCGATCAAAAGTACAACTTTGGTGACCCGTATTTTTGATTTTTTCAAACCCAGTTATTTATTGTTTGTATTAACCGTCAAAGTCAGTATTGCGATATATTATTAATAATGCTCAAGAGTTTCGAGGTTGAATTTTTTATTTTTATTTTCCAATATGCTTACATGAATTACCCACATGTGAGTTTGTTGTTTTATACACTTTTTTGGGTCTTTGTTTATGCATGCGGTTATAATTTTATTATCACATATAGGTGTATTATAATAATAACATATTTTGTGGTATTGATTTTTATTGACGGATAACCCGTGGTGTTAATTTTGTCTGCTATTAAAATAGTATTCCATTTATTGCACAACAGGAGGGAACGATTCCCATACACATTAATACACATAATATATAATATTGTATGGAAATTATAGAATCCCTGATGTATTAGAACACCGGATAATATATTCCCGTACACGATGTTCTGAAACAGTTCATTATGCAGTCGTGAAGTTTCGATTTCAATTTTCCTACGATATTTCAAAAGTGTGTTCCCGTGTTTGGCCGCATATTTCTGTCTTTGTTTTAAAATTTCGTGTAAGTACTTATAGCTTAATTTGTCTCCGTGCTTCGCTTATTTACGTTATCTTAATACATCGTTTCAACGTAAATTATCGAAATTATGTATTGCACGTTGTGAAATAAATATTTAATATAATGTACCAACAATATTTTCATCTGCCGATCCATAAACTAAAATTGACTATAGTTAAGTATTGTGTATCATTTGTAGAAATATGTTGTGTAAAATAATTTATATTTCAATAAACGATAAAAAATATAGTGTAATAGCAGTAACTCGTGTAAATAATAAAGTGTATACATTATAATTGCCAGGAAACCGCATAATTTTGATATACCACGTCAGATAAATTCAATAGTTAAAATGTTATATATACATATCATATTATAATGCATACTAAAAATTAACTTAAATTTAAAATATAATAAAATCTTAATATTCATTTATGATTAGGTAGTAAACATAGGTACGCTGTAAGTGTTATAGTTTCTTTAATAAATAATGTTTAAAAAAAAACTTGCTCACATAAGATTTTTGAAACAAGTTGTAAAAAACACATTTACTATTTTGTAACTAGTATTATGGTGAATATATATATATACACTATACAGAGATAATAATGATAAAAAAAACTCGGTTTTTCTGTTCCACAGACCGAATCCGTGTCAAGATCGTCAAGATTTTCTCACCGCCCCCCTCTCATCGTCTGTTAATACATTGCTTTCCACCATTCTTCCATGACATCATACAGCTTATTATTATTATTTCTGCTATTCTATTACAAGGCGATTCGTCCCACCGGTAGAATATCAAATACATAATAGAAATACATATATAAAAACGACGATATATTGCGTTTTGTATTTATAATCTATTCAGTCCTTCGGTTTTTTTTTAAGAATAAAAAAAAGTTAAAATTGTATAACGTATTATATTATTATTATTGTATATGTCCATATATATATTTATAATATATATAATATATTCTGTATGCAGGCATATTACGTATTATATAGTAGGTAATAACAATAATAATAATAAAAATATTCTTTAATTTTCGATATCGTTTAGGTAAGATATGTACAATTCATGTACCGGTGGTTAAGTGGCGGAGGGGATAATGTGGTTGACCATTGAATAATGATAAACATTATGTGGCGCATTTTTATGGTTTAGATATTACAAATGATACAACTACGGTCATCGTACATACGTGTACATGATAAACTATATGTATTATTTTTATTATTGCTATCAATAATAATAATTGGTTTTGGCATGAAAATTAACCTAATTTCCCGCAATAGTGCACCAGAGCATTATATATAGATATGCATCGAGGTGTATTCTGTACGACGTATGATATGTTTGTGACCCGCTCGCTCGCGCGTGTGTTTGTTAGTGTTCAATCTGTTATTCTATTGAAATATACGCATCGAACTTCCGTTTTTTTTTTTACCGCCGGGGCGCTATGCGTATACTGATAATTGCGTTCGGAAATCCTGTTCTGTGTGTTTGCATTGTCGATTGTTTCGTAGAGCGATTGTTGCGTGCAATTTGAAAATTGGCTCATCACAAATCGCATCGTTTCGTAGCAAACGCATTCCACGTTTTTTCCTATTCCTTTACCGGTAAAACACAATCCTGTATTATATATTATGTGCGCGTATACACATAGCCGAAAACGTCGGGCGCTATATATGCGACATTTACGGGTGCAGTGTGGGTGGTAAAATCCTCCCGACTTGTTGTATAACAATATAATAACAATAAACAGTTATATGCGTGTATCGATTTCCCAACGATTGTGTATCTTTCGCTTCGCGCGTGTCGCGCTTATAATAATAGTGTATATAGGTACAATTTGTTCGGCTGCTGCGATCGCCGGGTGGCGGTGATAAATTCTTCATGTGTTGTACACATTGTAAAGTATTATGTCGTCGGTACACCCGATACCGTATATAATATTTTATAGTTATTACCGAGGGTTGCCGAGCGAGCATATAATATATCGTAATAGGGCACTTATTTTAAATTATTTCGAGAAAAACGGTTTCGGAAATATGCGCGCGCTCGGCACCGTTCGAGTTGTGCAAAAAACCCCGCGCGCCTTATAGACTCGTTAACGGACCATTAATAATCCGTCGCAACGTTACGGCGCGCGGCGGTGGGAGTGCATATTTCAGTTGCGGCGGCTGTTACCTAGTTTCTTGCGTTATCTACCGCGCGAAAACGAGTCTGGATATTATATATATTTTTTTTTACGAAAAACAAACGAATAATCAAACGAAACCGAAAATCGAGTCGCGCGCGCCCGCACACACACACCTGCAGGTACGTGTGTGCGCGCGTAGGCTGTTACACAATAGTTGTCATCATTCTTCTCACTCTCGACGGTGCGGTTTGAAGTTTGTGTGTGTGTGTGTGTTTGCGTTTTTTCTTTTACTGTCGTTCGTGCACGCACACACAATGCATTCAGAATGTAGATTAGCATATTATACATTTATAGACGTGTGTGTATGTGTCTGCTGGGTGAGTACAACTATACACACACCACACATGAGTATACTCAAACACGTATACCCGAGTATACTTGCGCATACACACACACACACGCGCGCGCGCGCGCGGCCTAGGCGTTTCGCAACGCGCTCCTTTAATTAGGGTCCCGGCGAGTAGGTCACACAATCTCCGCCCAACGTCACCCCCCGCACGCCACGTTGGCCCAGTTGCGCGTCGCGCCGCCGCCCGCGTATATTATGCACATACATACGCGCGCGCGCGCTCACCGGGTGTACGCGGCGGCAAATTATTACGCGAGTTTTTTTCCCTCTCCACCATCATTGCCGCACCTGCACACCGACTGTGTACGATTTTCGAAATATATTTTAAGACTGTCGGGCCTGAGAGAAGTTTGCCGCCGACCCATCCGGCTGGTCAAAAACAACACAACGATTAGGTATATAAATTGTTGAAAAACTGAAATAGGTACACTTAATAAATTCAGTAACGCAAATTTCCGAAATCAGGGGGGCACTTTCTCCCTCTAAAATTATTGTTAGTATGGTATACTCAAATAGTGTATAATCGTTTTAATTAAAGTTTAGTTACATTTATCAATTCCCCCCCCCCCCACTTATTATCATATCACTCTTCTAATATCTCAACATCCAGATATCGTGATTATTGGTTTCAAAATCTATTAATCTATTTCAGGAGATGTTGCCAAATTATGATTCTTTTATCATGCTATACGTGTTATAAATTAAATTTAACCATTGTAAAATTTTATATTTTCTTAAAATTGTATACTTATATAATTATATTTTAAATATTATAATTATATTACGTATGATTAACTCGCATATAGCATTAAAAAGACTAGCTTGTGGAATTGTAGATGATTAATGATATAATGAGTGGGTGCTGGCTGGTAAAATTCCAGGATTTTCCCCTTCCCTAAAAAAGAATAAACGATTTGTGCCAATGATAGTTAATTATCCAATAATACCACAAAATTTACCATATATACCGATGAAACAATAAATATAAAAATGATATGTCATCTTGGGAGGGGGTGGGGTTAACACTCGTCGAAAAGCTCTCCAGTATAGTTGGACATGGCAAAAACGAGCGTCGGTTTTTTTTCTCATAAGATATATTTATATTCATTTTTGTTACAATGCCCCCTAAGTGCGTACCGGTGCTCCGTGTACACGTCGTCGTTGCTTTTTATAATGAGACGCGCCTCCGCCCCGCCGCCACGGGGGACCGGTTTTTTCTGAACGCTGCCGATCGGAATATTCTCTGTTGTATATGTGTGTGTCGGTCATTGTACGGTAGACCGGTGTCGGTGGCGATGGTTACGCCGCCGCCGAATCGTCGTTGTCGTTTTCTCTCCTACTCAATCCGACTATATAGTTACATTATTGTAATATAATATATTATTACCTGTATGTTATTTCTGATTATTACTAAATATTTTTTGTCTGTTGGATAAAAAACGGTTCCTAATAATATTGAGAACCGATAAGACTGCCCCCGAGACCCTGCGGACCCGCCGTCATCGGTCACATCATCGTCGTCGTCGACGTTGTAGGTTTCTCTCGATGGATACGAACGTAGTCGGCCAACACCCAACCGTCACCGCCTCATCCTTGGTCGTCACGTAACGACGATAAACGCGTTTTTTAATGCCGCATGCTGACATAATATTATTTAATATTTATTTACAATAATATTATTATTTTTTTTTATTAATTAACGCGATTCTGTATGCTTTTGGAGTGTGAACGCGTTGCTAATTTATCGATGACTATTTAAAATGTATGATTTTTCTAACAGGCCCGAAACTTTCGACAATCTGGCGAAGAAAATCTGGCGCCGAAATGTGTGTGCAATTTTGTCCAACAAGTGTTTGTGTGGGCTGACCTATTTTAATGTTTTTAAGTTTTCATCTATACGAAACCCTTATAGCTACATCGACTACACTGTACATTGAGTTATCAAAGTTCATGTTTTCTGATGGTTTCGCGTAGTCCCAAATTCAATATCACTAAAACAAACGCGGTGACTATATACAATCGCGCCACTGGTTTTTATCGTGTTGTCCATGTCGACACGTGCAATTAATCGTGCAGCGTGTGTGTGTGTGTGTGTGTTCTAACGGAAAAACAAATTTCGCGTTTTTAATTTTTAACGACCTGTGGGGGTAAAAATGCCTGTTGGTTGGTGATCCGTAAAACTATTGCCACCGTCGGTTATTTCAAAACGTCGGCCGAATCGAATCGATATTTTCCGTTCGTTTTCGCCCGCATCTTGCAACATTCGTTTGTTTTGCATCATAACAATATTCTACCCAGGCGGTGGCCGCTCCCGTTCGTATGTTATTAGTTTATTACCTATTATAATATATTATTAATAATATTATACATTATGATAAATAAATATCTACAGCGATTCGAAAACCGAATACTTATACGTGTACATCTATACACTCAATAGTCAATATTGTATGTTATTAAACGCGTGTTACTAGTGCGCACGCATGCACATACATAATATTATTAATATTATATCAATTCCCGGTAAAAAAACACGTTAACCGCGGTCGGCTTTATGCGCGAGCATTTTGCTTTCGAAAAAAAAATACAAAGCACCAGACGTTTTCACTCGGAGTTTTATTACTTTTTTTAGCTGTCGTCGCCGTCGTGTCTCGAACAGTCTTACTAGCACTGAAAAACCATGGAAAAAAATAACTTTGAATGACAATGTCCAGACAATTATTGCTGTACGGTCCGTACTTAATGTCGAAAGCGTCTGGGGTGCGGTTGCAACCGAAATATTATAACCTATGGTGTGTGTGTGTGTGTCTGTCCGGCTTTCACCGGCGGAACGTCTGCTCGCGGAGAGGTATCACGTGGGCGGTACGTAGTCGCGTCGTAAATGTCTCTACGAGTCGAGACCTATTTATGCATATATTGTTTTTTTTTATATGTGCTCCGCGTCCGCCTGCGTCGAAATTACGGACGGATGAACGCTACAAAGAGCAATTGACTGTTGAGCTATGTTTTTATTAGTCAGATGCTGCAGTGGGTCTGCTGCAGCCGTTGAACAGTTATATATTCTATATTATTTTTGTCCGCGTGTTAATATTATATATTACCCATAAAGCAGACAGTTTATCGATCGAACGGACAATGTTGATTTAATTATTTTAATAGAATATGTAGGTAATATGTCTATTAGGTAAACGATTTATGAAAAAAAAATGAAATCGATTTTATTATGAAATTATTTCTAATTATACCGTCGTTTCTCGCCCCGTTTCACTATCCATTCGTTTTCTAGATGTTTGATGGTTGGTAGTATCATAACGTCGAAATGGGCCACTGTCAATGTCTGCATACGTGCCCGGAGCGCAACGTTACGCAACGGTGGTCGTTCGTCGGTTGCCTCAGTGTAGACGCGCGTCCCATATCTTTCACGCCGGCCCCCTCTATTTTCCCCTCTCCGCTGACTAAAATATAATAAATATATTATACCATACCATTATTATGAATTATAATACACGCATAGACATTATTGTACGCACGTTACATATCGTATTCTTCTTCTTCTTCTTCTCTATATCGTTATGTATTATATAGACGTGTGTACACGACATCAGGTTCACTTTCTCCAAACTCGGGCTCACCATTACGTACACCGCGCGCGCGCCCGCCCGCCCATCCTCTTGTCGTTTCTATACCACCACCGTCCACCTGTCGATGGTCACGTGCCCGAATTTTTATTTAATTTTATTAGGTACAACCAGTTTCACAATACGATATGACAACGACAACAACACACACGCACATATTATACATACAAAACAGTATATAATATTATTTGTACCGATCTCCGGTGAGCTTAGCGGCAGAGGGGTCGGCGGCAGCGATGGTAGCGGGGCAAAGAGAAAACGTACAACGACTGTTTTGCCACGCGCGAATGACACTGCGTTACGTGGGTGTAGGCACTTTATTATGACGGTTCGATGATACGATGATAATGATAATATGATGGTAATGAGTATCTGTAGATGATGATAATTAACCATCGGGTGCGGTTTGCGCGTGTTATCACGGCTGTGCCGTTTTCGGCCTTGAGAATATAGCGCCACGCCAAGTTACCAAGGTTATGCACGGCGATTCGTCGCCACTGTTTGCGAATTTAACACCGTGGGGCAGCTCTCTTTAATTCTTACATTTTCCTTTCCCCCCGGGTATATACATGCATGTACACACTACACACACGCGTTATATAGGTACACATAGAGAGAGAAGAAAAAACAATTGCCATCATGTGCCTTTATAAGGTTAGAAGATTCCTTCATTGCGACCACCCGATCGCGCACGGGACAATATCTTATATTGTGTTATACATCCGTGCAGTTTTCTTCTTGAGGAAAAATAATAACGTTTCGATAATGACATATAGTCGCGCCACGGTTGCGGAATTGAAATTGTTGTACAAGTTTAAACAATATTAAACGAAACAGTATTACGTGACCAAAATAAATATTTTTATTACTATTTTTTTTTTATAACATTTTATTTTGTTAGTCTACTCGTGTGTGTAGTAAAAATAATAAAATAAAATCCATTTTTATGTATGATATTATTATACTGTATTATATATAAGATTCGATGTTTAAAAATATTTGATCATATCTTTTTTTGTGTATAAATAAACAATCTTAATTTAAACCAACATGAATATTTTCCAACGTTATAGTAATATTCCATCAGGTACCAAAACTAAATTTACTCAAGATTACATGTTCTTTCGTATAAGCTACTTATAGAGTTGGCTTATTTATTAGCGTTTTATGAAAATTTTTTAATTGAACTTTTTTAAGGCTTCAAAATATCTCTTTATAGCGTGTTTCGTAAAAATGAGGACTTGCGTTCAGTCTTCGTATGTAATATACACATTGACCCGAGGCGTTTGTTATTTAATTATTCAATAACAATAAGAACAAAAATAATACCTAATCACAGCATAATAATAGACGCCTCAACAATATGGCCGTTGTAAAATATAATATATAATAATGTCATAATATAGATTAGTTTTAGAAAGTTTTCGGTACGGTTTCGATAGAACGCCCCTCGGGGTTGCCCCGTGAGGCCAATACGAACGAGGTGCAATATAATAGAGTAGGTTTTTAGTATAGTACGTCTGTATAGCATATAATGTACTGCAGTCTGCAGGTGTATATTGTAGTGTATAGGTACTGTAAAACAAAATCAAAATTGTTTTTCCGTTTCATTGCCTATTATCAGAATTCCGAAACGTTTCCCTGTTAGGTACTTCAATAGTTTAATTTAACTATTTGTATGCTTTTGTTTCTAATAATCCATCGGGCCTATGTTGGAGGAGAGGTGAAGTACATATTTCTCCTGTTGAAATGGTATGCATTGTTGTGTCCATTCCGGGTTGTTGTTTACACCACGGCGGCGTGTGGCGGTGCGATAATCAAGGTGAACCCGACGTTGACGGCATCGTCGCGGCGATGACAACTTCCTAGTAATATCTCTCCGTACAACCATTAGACCTTCAACTCTGGAGCATCTCTTCCTGGTGTTCAGACAAGAATAGATTCGCGAGAGAGAGAAAAAAAATCCGATCAATTTGTATTCGTTTAATGGAAGAAAAATGGAATAATTGATATTTTTCACTTGCAATATATTCAGAAACTATGCGTGACTCACTTAACAAAATATACTATTGTGTTATGTAACTTTAATACATTTATACTTATTACGAACCATTAGAATACCTGTATTGGCAGTATAAACGTGGGAATATGTTATAATTGATTAACTCACTCAACTGACAAAGTGACAACCAGAATTTGTTCAAAAATATATAAACGTATTTATATTTCTTGCGTACTTGATAATAATAACGAAATTAACCAATTCTGCCGAAAATACATATACTAATTATAGGTGTACAATGAGCTAGAATTCATCAACTTTAGAAATACGTAACTTTAAGGAACGTAATGTCTCTTCCAGTACCTAACTCATCACTATTCAAATAACGACTTGACTTTTTTATGTACACCTAGAAAATATATTATTTTAGATAGGTGTCTATCTATAATATATATATATATATATATATATATATATATATGTATGTATGTATAATTCATTACCCATCTGTTACGACTGTAATCACTACACAACTCTCTCCTATATACAAGTATACAATACCACCCATTCTTGCATTTGTCTTATGTTTCCTCTAGAATATCAATGATCGTTGTTTATTCGTATCATCTATTACTCACAGGTTTAACCAGTGAACTCAATTTCATCATCATTTGTATAGGTATATTGTAAATGTAAATATTATATTATGCAACGAAATGGTTTATCCGAAGCATAGCTCTAAACAAAATTCAAAACTCGTCGTTTCGTAAAATTACTATATACATCGTTTTCATTCTTTGTCTGCAGTTATCACGTTACACGAAACATTATTTGCAGTATAAATAACTCTACTGTGTTTTTCTAATGTTCTTCTCCGTGTTTACAGTCCAAACAAAGCTAACACCAATTGTCGGCGTTTCGTCTATTTGCCTATATTTTATTTATTTACAATTTAACCCCTTTTCTCACAAACAACGCCTTATCTATATCATCCAGACGCGTTCTCGTTTGTCTTGTTGTCTGGAATATAGGTAGTACAGCTGTACAACATTTGTACAAGCATACTTTTATGATATATACGCTATGTGATAAATAATTGTAGTTGTGTTCTAGCACGATTTTAGGAATTCTTTACCGTGGTACTAACTGCCAACCCCCTTTACAAATCTCTATGACGTGTATATTATGATTATACATCGAGTGTATAATAAGTAGGTATTAACTGCAGCCTCGTTGGATCTCGTTCGCGGCAATGACGACTTATATGTACTGGACGAAAAGTGCATCAATTTTGATCAATTATACGATTACATTGGTCAGGATAGTTGAGCGCTAATCTAGAGGAACGACCTTCGGTCTTCGGCAATAGATACGTGCGAATAGCCGGCAAAACCGAAGAAAGTAAAAGCGGAACTCTGCGGCGGTTCTGCACGCACTTTCTTTCGTATTATTATACACAAGCTATTATATTATATATGTTCATAACTATCGTGGCGCACTCACTTTTCTCCGCCGGGACTGGGCCAAGGCGAATGGCCTTGACCGTAAATCGTGTGCATAATAATAATATATATACCACCGCTGCATTCGCATTCGCACTGGCATGTGCCCGTGGTCCTCGACCACCACCATCCACATTGTCGGGATTGCAAACGCATCTCCCTCTCTCTGTTTGAATGAAAATCGATCGATCAATACTATTTACTGTAGCACGTATTATAGCAGTTGAACGCAACAACATTTCTCTCGTTTGAGAATCAAAAATCTCCACGCATGTTAATAGTGTCGCATTATACAATAATAACATACTGCGAAATCGTCGAGCGATTTGACGTGCGTTTTCACTCCGTCCCGCTCACCTTAACATCGTCGTTCTGTAGGCTAAAAACTCGCTACTATTATTGTAATTTCGAGTTTTTTTATTTTTATTTTCTTTCCGATTATATTCTTTTCTTGTACGTACATATTATCATTACTGCACATGAATGCTACGGCGGCGGTGGCGTTCAAGTCTCCGAACACCGTGACCGGCCGGCGGCGGCTGCGGCGGTGGCAACGTCGCAACAACCGTGCGCGAGGCGAGTACATAATATGCACACAATCGTCGTCCGCCTCCCCGCTTAATGGAATAATATTATATTATTACATAGCCGCCGCGTCGCGCGCTTGCGCGTAGCCGCAGAGCTGCCGCTTAATTGCGTAAGCGGCGTGTATCCATCGCTCGTGGTGACTTCGGCAGTGGTGTTGTTCTCAAGGCCACTCGCTTTCGAGATCGTATTTGTGTAAGCAAACGCTTATAATTCTACTAAAAAAATCGGTCACCTCCTTATCTCCCTCCGTTTCATTCCCAACATCCGAGCGCTGCGTACATATATTATAATATTGTGTTATGATAATATCGAATTTTATTGAATAATTTTGATGTTTACAGTGTGTTAGAAATAATTGTCTTATTCCATCTCTACGACTATTGACTATAAGCGTGTCGCCGCCAAAGACCCTCTTCTTAGATTTCATATCATATATTGTACTATTGTCGTCCCATGAATACGCTCGTAAATATTTCTCCGCGATCGGTTTTTAACGAGCTTCGCGATAACGTACGACCGTGGAAATTCCGCAAAGAGACAATATGTTGGCCGGCGGGACAATATCGACCGGTGGCATAATATCGGACGGCGACTATAATAATACAACAATGGGAGAATAATAATAATAACGATTACGGCGACTTGAAACGATAGAAACGGAATCGAACTTACGATATAGCACTTTAATTCCGAAGACCCGGGTTAAATAACGCGACGGAATTTCGATAGTGATCAGAAACAGAAAAACTGAGCTTTAATCAAAATTTAAAGTCCAACTAACTGGTATCCGGGCGACAACAATGTGCGATATAAATCCTTTGGTGGCAATTCGTTTTCTTTTATATTATTTCAGTAAACGCATATACCTTCGTTGTGCCGGGTTTATAGCTGGGTATACACTATAGAAACGGGCTTATTCCTTATACAGTCCGCCATCGATTGCATCTATTGATGGATAGCGGCGACGACGACATTATTTCGTAACTTGCGCAATGCGTGTTTGTAATTATTTTCGTTTTAACGCCCAATCTCGATATCTATCCACTAAAATTACATTTTGAAATCGCACGCATATCCTTACGCAATGGAGCCGTGGCGCAATACTCACCAATTCACCACACGTACGGGCATGCGTATTATTATAACATTATTCGAAATGTGTATGTAGTGTTATTCGCAAATCAAATCGGAAATACGCTTTTTTTGCCCCTGTATACTGGCCGATGGTTTACGTATTTTGTTAATTTATCATGATTATTAAATGTTTGTCTTCCGATCCCGCGGGAACACAAATTGTTGTGTTGGTGGTTTAATTGCGATTTGAAAGCCTTGCGTTATTTATGTTTGTTCGAAATCAAATATAATACGTAATTATATCATAATATTATTCGTCTTATTTCGATCAACCGACCAGATTCGGCAGCTTCTGTAATTTATATTTCTCCAACTACAGTAAAACTTCGGTACGACGGAAACCCCAATAATACGAACAATATTTCTTTGGTCCCGATCCAAATTCCTAATGCATGTGAGTCGCCGTCAAATCAGAAACAGCGTTTAAAGGGAAAAATCACGTCTTAGCCAGGTTTTACTGGACTGTCTGGAATAATGACATGTATATTTAGTAGATTCTCTATAGGTAATATTACAAATATTTTAATGTTTCTTCACATTACGTTGCGTGTGTCAGCGTGTGTGTAACGTGTTGCTGATAGAGCGCAGGTATCGCAGTGGAGATTTATCAGTTATCACGATTGTAATATTTATAATCGACCGACCGAGGACGACCATATGTTTTATTATCTCTATCGGTGGTCGTGTATTATGTATTATTATTATTATCTGCCGTGTATATCTAATTCTTTTTTCGTTACTCTCGTACGTCATAACCTGCGCTATAACCGGTTTGTGTTTACGGCAACCATACCAGCATTTGTTTTTTCTTCCGAGATCTGTTCGGCAGCGCGTAATTATTAAATATATTATCATTATATTATTTTATATTTAAAAAAAAAAATATTTATATGTTAGATATAGCTGGTAGCTACACAATATAACAATAACAATATCAGCATCATCGTCGTCGTATATATAAAAATATAATAATGGTACAACGACGTGTGCACGTCAGCAAATAGGATCTTATAATATATCATCCGCAAAAATGTTAGTATTTTTTCTTTCGTTCACTTCTCGTCACGGCGTAATAATATCCGTCGACGGCCAAAAGTCGTTTTCGTCCCCCACCGCCCTACCTTTTCGCCGAATGTTTACGACTTGTACAACACAATATTTTTATGTACACGCACGCGCGGGTAAGAATTATTATTGTGCGTACACTGTGTACAGTGTAAATATTGTAATATTTTAAAATTGACTAAATTGAGTTCTGTTTTCCTGCGTAAAGGTAATACCGACAATAAAATACACCGCGACGTCGTCGTTCTTGTCATCTAACGTTGGTAGATTGGTGGTATTCATATTGCAGGGTCCAGCGGGCATGTGACTATAATATATTATTATGTTATTATTGTTTATTGCACATAATGATCGTATGCAGACAGTTTATTTTTCTTTTGTATTTGTATTTGAAACCACTGACCCATTTCGAATTCGCTTCGTTAAGAAACTGTCAAAATATAACAGTTAACAATATATCATTATACATCAACCAATAACATTATACACTTTGCAAAGTTTTTTTAATTTTCTTTTTTATCATATTCGCTTTTTGTGTTTTTGAACCATTTGTAACAATCACGGTATAACGATCATGAAAAACCATATTATTCGGTGTTTTTCTTACTAACGCGTGTGCGCTCATAGTCATAGTCATGGTACCCTGAGTATATACTCACATGACAACGACGATGATTATAATAATAAAATATTAATATATGTATATATATATATATATATCAACATAGCATAAAGAATGACTATGCAATATAGACGTCGCCGTTGGATTCGTCGTTACGCCGCGCAGCGTCCCTCTTCCGTCGTTGTCGTCGACGTCGTCGTATGCAATGCGTTCCGTAGTCGTCTCGCATATAATAATTTATAATAGTAATAATGTAATATGTCGGTTTGGTAATAACTTTAATAATAGGAGGTGCTTTTTATTTTTTTCACTATCATTATATTGTTCTCCCGCCGTACAGACGTGGCGGGGAAGCCTGTCAAATGAGAACCATTGTTGACTAAAAACACACTCGTAAGTATATATGTATATATTATATACTTTATACATATATATTATTATAAATGTAGTCTACACACTTATCCTCCACCGAGTACGTAGATATATTAAATTATAATAATATTCGATATTCATATCAGCACCATCATTTTCTCGGCCACGGATACTCGTATATGTTATATGTACCCATAAGATCCTCGTAGACGTGTGATGACTGTAATATTATTTTTATCATTGTTGCCATTTGCCATGTGATATTATCGCGGTTTTGCGCACAATTCCTTGATTTCTGTTCTCCTATTTAAATTCAATATTACGCTTGTATAATAAATAATAATATGTTCCCCCTCCCCACCTACAAGTCGGCATTAGGGTTTAACATTGATATTATATTTGGAATTCGATATTTTATTATACGATAGCTGCGTATTATAATCTATATCAAATTTCGACGACGCACACTTAGCGGCTGTTCGCCGTTTTTTCGCGGACGCGTTCGTAAATCTCCGCTACCCGGTGATATCCACACCCCTCCCTGCGGTCTATCCGACAGGATTTCCGTCGTCCGTTTCTCATTTGGCTCCTTGCCGCCGCTGGTTGTGAGTGGCGTAATCGTGGTCCATTGTTTCTATAGCGCTCTTGCGACGTTGTGAAACTAATTATTTAATAATTATAATCGCACCGCGACGACTATACGGCGGTATGTTATAGGTACACATAAACAGCATCACAATAACAATATAAATTTATCGGTGTACAATACCGTAACGCGCATTATTATAGTTGCCAAAAGCTTCAGCAATACATTGTAATAGGTAAATAGGTTGGATCGTTGAAGAGTTAAAACATTGTATGTTACACCGCAGATTCTTGAATAGAGGAGGGGGTGGGTTTGCACTATGTTTTCATTTAATAAAAATATCATACATTCATTTTGCCTTGGTATTAATGAAACAGATAAACAATTTTATTAATATTATTTCGGGTCAAAGCAATGTGTTATTTTTTTTTCAACTAAATTTTCATCAAAAATTGCTATTTCACAACCAATATTATGGCAAGTGCCCTCGGACACCCCCTAGCTAATAGAGCCAAGCTGTATATAAAGGCCGACGTAACGTAATTCAACTATGATTTGTTTCTCGGTGGTATACGTATAATTTATTTTAATGTATAGCGATAAATATATTAAAATATTATATTGTTTAGATCGGTACAATATTATATATAGTATATATTAATTTAACGTAGTTGAACCATATGGGACTAATGGTATGCCGTGTTGTTTTTCAGCCGTTCGAGCGGACAGGATGCGAGGAGGCCGAAATAAATTCGGGCCCATGTACAAACGGGACAGGGCGAGAAAGTTGCAGATGATGCGTCAGCGACAGATGGCCGTGCAGACGTTGCGCGGCGGCGTGGTCACGTCGGCCGGTGCCAACAGCCACCACCAATTCGCCATGTTGGCCGGCGACGCGGTCACGTTAGGCCAGTACCCCGGTTCAACCATCACGTCATCGGTGTCCAGTTTGCACATCAAACAGGAAATTCAGATTCCCCAGGTGAGACTTTTTAGTTCGCGGTTATTATATTGTAGCACGAGTTAACGGTTCGAAAACGAACGAGAAAAATGTACCTAACATCACGAGCCAACAACGGTTTTGTTTATTCGCCAGTCGGTGATGATCGTCCTCTGTGTGGTATGCAATAATATTATGTGCCATTAATCACGATTTTTAAACGTACCTACGTGTGGCTGCAGTAAATTATGTATAGGAAGCGCGCATTCAATAATATATTATTATAGCACACCGTCCCTATTTTATTCAATAACAACCGCGGCGACGCGATCAGTTTTTTTTTTCGTCCGATTTACCTATAATATATGCATCGTTTCTAACATTGCGCCACTGCAGCGATTATTGCACGCACACTTTTCTGTTTTCGAATTGCTGTACGCCCTACGACGGCGAGCTTCGAATATATTAAAGACGAATAGGTAATAATTATAAGTTATTGTCTCTTTGAGTATTACTAAAATATATAATAACGGTGTGTGGTGTACCTGCATCGAAATTGTTTTTTTCCCACCGGACGAACGCATATCACAATAATAATATGACAATGTTATATATTATATTTGCGTGGGTAACTTTTCGCGTTAATCAATTTCACATAATACATAATAATTATTCGTCCTCCGTTGTGTTTGTGGCGATCGCGATGCGGTGTTTGTCCTACGCGATCGCGTAGGCTCAGCAAAATGAGCGTTGTTGTTTAAACTGGTACGAAATGGAAACTCGACACCCCCGTAATCATTAAGTCTACATTATAATATGCTCGCAGTGAGCCAAAAGCCGCCCGTCTCGTGAGTTTCTTTATTTTATCGACTTTGGTCGACGAGCGACTCGGGCGACTTGCATGCACTGCGAAGAGGATGTAGTCGACCAGTGCACTGTTTGTATTTTATTTTCTCACTCTGCACTGCACCCATGCGTGACATAGTAAATTTTCTTATTAATCTCATGTGTGTACTGTGTACTTATATTGTTAGCTTTAACATTAGGGTATACATGTACCTGTCATCAAACATAAAGTTAAGAACATAATTGGAATTTATTTCCGTAATAAAGAAAAAATATTATTATAATTATTATTATAATCTGTATTCTTACGTTGACAATGAGACTTATATGGGAGTTTGTAAATTGTTACAATTAAAAATCTCTCATGAATCGGACAAACATTGAATCCATCACGTAAAAAAAATTCAGATTATGTCTTTAACTTTCAGTTTTATAAAAGACTAATTTAATCAAATACCTACGCTAGAGCTCTTACAATTCAAGTTGGTTCTGTCGAACGTACATTTATACCATGTTGCGCCGCGTGAGTCAAAGGCAATAATCAAATATAGTGCGCTAACATCCTCTCAGACAAAAAGTCTACCTACTCTATGCCACCGACTAGGAAAACCATAGATTTAATAATGTGCTGTATTATAATACGTTTGTTCTTGAAAAGGTGTCTTCGTTGACGTCCTCGCCCGACTCGTCACCCAGCCCGATCGCTGTGGCTCTGGGCCAGGCTGGACTCGGATCTCTGACCACTGGCGCCAGTGGAACCACGTGTGTGGTCAACCAACACTCTCAAATGACGTTGCAAATCGTGGCTTCGGCCAACGGCAATAACAATAACAACAACACTAGCAACAGCAACAACAACAACAGCACGGGCGTGACCAACATGACCGGTGCAAACGGTGGAGTCCCACCGTCGCAACATCAGCAACATCACCAGCAGGCACAACAGCAACAACAGCAGCAGCAGCAGCAACAACAGTCGGCAGTACCAGCCACGACACTATTGTCCGTAAACAAAATGTGGTCGCCACCATCGTCACCGAAGAACTACCTGTTGTCCGCACACCAGCAGCAACAGCAACAGCAGCAACACCACGTGCCGCAACAACAACAGCAGCAGCAACAACAGCAACAGCAGATGGTGGTGGACGGCGGCAGCTCGTCGACTGCCGCGACCGCCAACGGTGGCGGCAGCGGCGTCAAAGGTATGTCGCCCATGATCCGGGACTTCGTGCAGGGACTGGACGACCGGGAGTGGCAGAGCTCGCTTTTCGGCCTGTTGCAAAACCAGACGTACAACCAGTGCGAGGTTGATCTGTTTGAACTCATGTGCAAGGTGCTCGACCAGAATCTGTTCTCACAGGTGGACTGGGCGCGGAATTCAGTGTTCTTCAAAGATTTGAAGGTAACGATCATAATAATATTATTTTAATTATTTTAATCAGTCTGTGGCCATTGGACATAACAATGCATTATCATTAACATTCATTGAAAAAGTCATCTGCGATTGAGAATAGGTACAAAGCAAAATTAAGCATAACTATATATATCATACGTAATAATAATATTATATTATATAGGTAGAGTTTTTATTTTATGTATTTATATATTATCGTTTTATTAATTGGCAGATAAGGTGTGTTTCCGATAAGAATTGTATTAGTTTGGTGGTATATCTATCAGGTTTGGCACCTGATTTAATGTTTCAGCTAGATTATCGGAGATTCTGAATGTTTTTCTTGCATTCTATATTAAATTATGTTCGAATATTAGAGGTTCCATATAGCAGCATAAGCGAATTTGGGGAGGGTTTTCTCTTTTCATTACATTCAGCCGAGAAATGCGTTTATTCGAACTTTTATTTGGGTGGTTCTTCGTTGAGCTTACAGGTTGAATGCTCTTGTTCCGTTTTCCAATGACGTCTGACAGGTGGGTGAAAATATTATAACAATTCATATTATAACGTGATACCCGGGTACCCACTAGTCTCACACTAGACGGTGTGGTAGTAACAGTTGTCTATATAGATTTCAGCTAGGGAAGATTACACGGTCCCTGCAGTTTTAATTCAGAAAATTTGTTCTCATACCGTTCGATTGGCGATGAGCTGAGGTGTGCGCTAACCTAACCCACCACCGCACCTGCACACCCATATAGTATAATAATATTATACTATGATATGTATACGAGTGACGGGCGATGTACGCAATACGTGCGATTTACGGACGCGTAAACCTATATATAGATAGTTGTATTTAATTATATGATAATAATATTAATATTATATTATGTACAACATATCGTGAGTACACGCGCGCGCGTGATCGGTCCATTATACGAAAACAGCGGTAGACCGATCGTTTCGCGGCGGTTCGGGTTGGGTGCAAATATGACTGCGGGTGGACGGGGTGTTGGAGAGTGGGTAATACGAACATAAAAAATTGAGGCCAAGTTCACCGCCGCCGCCGTTACACACGCGCAAGCACTCAGCAAGTCGTCGTCGTCGTTGTTGTGTACGCAACGCGCTCGCACTCACAGTAGCGCGGCGGCTGGTCCGCGCGTGTTTTGCGCAATTGCGGCGCACAGAAAGCCCAACGACTCGAAACCGATTGTGTGTATGCGTTTCTCTGAGTGTGTGAGTGTGTGTCTGAGTGGTGTATGCATGCATCTGAGTGTGTGTATTAGAACAATGCCGTCGATGCCGTGCGTGCGATTTTTTTCGTATTTATTATTTAATTATGATTGAAATGATATATTATTATATTATAGCCGCCGAAAAACGAGTTGGCCGCAACAACAATGTTATTATATTATTATCGTTGTATCGTAACAGGTATATTACACATAATATTATTACATAGTATATATGGTGAAGTGCGTGCAACGGGGCAGTCCGGGAACACGCGCAAAACGAGAAATCCCATGGGATTTGCCTATTTTTTGTCTACTGTGAAATAACAATAAATATAACTGTTACGGCAATCTATTTTATACTAAATTATAATAATATTAGAATAACGAAAAAGATAGAAAACAGCGGATCGTACTACGGTGAGCGACGGGTGCGCGATGTGCATCACTACCATCATAATATTAACGTAACGTTATGCACACGCGTACCTATATTATACCGTAGTATAGACGACGACGACGACAACGTTTTTTAATTGCGCTTCGTTGCGACGTCGATCGTTTAAAAATACGTACCAAAATCATATTAATATTATTATTATAAATATACAGTAGTAGAGCGCTGTGCAGCGATTAGCGCATGGCGCTCGGCCGCCGCAACGTTTGCCCGGCACAAAGACTACCGACGGTCCCGGCACCGGCCGCGTGTATTGTTGTGTGTGGTAGTCGCGCGGCAGTCGTCCCGGGGGCCCGATTTAGGGGGATTGGCGGCGGCGGCGGCGGTGGTGTTGTGCCCGCCGTTCGTTCTCTCCGCTTCGCCGCCGCCACCTTTTGACGATGCTCATTATGTGTCGGCGTTGCCGTTCCGCCGCCGACGTCGTCGTTGATAAAATACTTTATTATTATTATTATTATTATTATGATTATTATGCGCTTAATCGAGTCAGACCGACGACGGCATCGCCCGCGATCGTACTCATAACAATATTATTATTGTTAATTATGCATATTACGTTGTTGTTTAAGTTTGGCCATAGTATTTGTGTAGTTCGCGAAATATTATAGTACTCGATCACGCACGAATCGGAAATAAAATTCGATTTTTATGCGATTTTAAATTTGTACATAGCTCCACTGTACAAAAGTTTTACAATATTCGAAAATATGATTTTTTTTAAAATCATTTTACGGTACTTATAGGTACCTACCTCTTTTTCTTCGCGGCACGATATCGACTACGACCGTTATTGAAAATTTGGTTAAACATATTTCGTTTTTTATTCGTTTGTCAATGTATACACACTAATAATAATCACTTTGGTGTGTGTGTGTTTTTTTCTGGGTCATAATATCGGTGTTGCGGTGGAGGTATTCGCACGCGGGTGACGTGTATAGATGGCCGGAAAGAGACGACCCCGCACGAAAGTTCGACCGATGAGGTCACCCATGCGATAAAACCGCCAGCCTGTAGTGCTTTTTTCCCTAGTTTTTAAATATGGTTTTAACTTATTTTACCAATACTTTCGATTACTATCTAAACATATACCAACAAAGTATATAGGTTTCGGATACTAACGATAAGCGACAGCTGAGTTTCAATAAATATTTAAATATTTTATTGGACTTAAAAATGTTTAATATTGACATATACATTTTGTCCCCCTACCCTTAACACGGAACACAAATCGTGTTTACGTGTTGGAATACTTAATTTTCGAATACAACAACGACCATGGATTAAATTCATATTTTTTTTGCCTTATAATTTTAAAGCTCGTTATGGTCTAGTTTAAAAATCTAAAGTATTCAAATGACGATATATTATTTTGAGTGGTTGAAACTATATGCACATATAACATTATGTGTAGATTCGAAAGTTCTAAATATCGTTTATATTTTCGCCGAGAAGAGATCAATATTCCCTCTATTGTTTTCAGTCGATCGTGTATGTGTTTGATAAGTTATTATTTATTAATTACATTGTGCTTAATAAAATGACACGTATTTTTATGTTTTTATTGATCACAAAAAAACATCGACAGCATAGGCCATTAGTTGCAGAAAGTTAAAAGGTATGCATGACAACGATATTTATAAAGATTAGTTATAAATAAAATGGGATGTACCTACGCGTATTTTATATCATGTGAATATCAAATTATTTGTTATAATTTATCATAATAATTGAAAAATGGGCGATTTTAATAAATTTAATAATAATAGTACAGCGTAGCACGTTTAGTTTTATAGTAAGTAACCTTTTCAAGTTTTTTTATTTATATATTGATGTCTATATCGACTTCAAATCGATATTTTTGTTGTTCGTGTTCTATGCACGGATCATCAAATAATATACTTGAACAGACATAAAATGTGGACCGGACGGATATGCCGTATTCGCGTGTGTGCTCAGATATCATTGTACGACGGGCAACTCCCATTAGATACATGTATACCGATGTACATATTATTATAACATTACACGACTGTTGTTTAGCTCACGTTGAACGTCTAGGTAAAAAGTTTGCTTTACGTCCGTGGCACATATATTTCGAAATATATTTATATTCATGGCTCGGATTCGGTTTCGGTTTTTTTTTTTTGTTATATATAATACGCGCGTACGTAAAACATATAACAATATATTATGCGCTCTGCGAAACGGTTAAAAATCTAAAACGTGTTCTAAGCACAATGCAGTGTATATAAACAATGTTTTATTTTAATTGAAAGAATGCCGAGAGTAAAATATTATTGTTTACTTCACGAAAATTCGCATAGAATTTTTTTTGGAGAATTTCTAAAAAAACAAAATAAAAATGTATAAATACATATTGTAAACAACGTGCGAAGACCAAGGTCAAAAGTCTCGCACATTGAGATTGAAAATGAAAAAACTTTCGTTTCTGAAAATTTAAAACTGGTATTACTATATTATAAGATATTATACTATATGATTGTAATATTTTTATAAGCGCCTCGGAGTAATAATGTTTTTTAAATGAAATTAATTGACTGGTCGTATGATATCTCTTGTTTACATCTTACGTAACGGTTTATATAAATATACATAACGTGGAAAATTTTATGTAATTTTTATTTGGATGTCACAAATATATTTTTGAAACCACCGGTAGCGTGTGAATGCTTCTCTAAAACCATATAGTTTTTTTTCATTTTTACATATATACGTACACACTACGTGTACGTTACATTCAATATTCATAATTATGTAAAAGGTAATTTATTTTTAGAAATCATGATGCTATCGTACAAATCACGTGTAAAAAATATGGGTCTTTAGTTTTACTCCAAGTACCTATATTCGCCATACCTTTATAATTTGTTTTAATATTTTAACAGTGGAACAACTATAATCGAGTACATTATATACTGCCGTGTCATAATGATGTATAATCGTGTTATTATTAACAGTTGTATAATGAGTCGGGTTTTCAAATATGAACAACTTTTCAGAATTTCTTACGACCAAATGTAGGCTTCCCATATTGCGCATGGTGTGCAGAAGGGAAGAATAATAGTCTCTGGGGAGTTTTCGGCCGAGAATTGGGAACGCGTGGTGGCCATCAAAGCAACAAAAAAATAACATTATATTAAATTATATATAATTCGATGTTGTACATGTATATAACATAATATTTAATAATAACATTATGTCGTACACTGGGTAGTCGAGGGAAGGATGTCTAGGAGTATTAAGCTATCGCGTAGGCTACATCGGCGGTGGTTAAACGTTAGCGGAGGGGTGTTTGCAACTAGGTTAATTCGGTTGTGTACGGTAGGTCATGGTCAGGCCAGGGATCGATCATACGTGGGCGCGGGGTAGAAGGGTTATACGTCATCACATTTGTGCGCGTGCGCGCTCGCAGGTCCGTGTGTGTGTAAGTCGCCAGAGACGCCTGTACTCCTCTAGTCCTATGCCGTCTACTCGTGTCCCATTTACGATATACGTCATACGATGCTATTATTATAAACGCTTCGTTTTTACACGGCTGTAGGGTGTGTGCATAATATTATATTTGCCATTTAAACGTATTTCGGTCAATAAGTTTTTGTTTCTGTAGTTATAATATTATTATTGTTTTTGGTTTGAAAAACCGTTTTCTTCTTCTCCTTCTTATCGCATAGGTGTTTGTTTCCATCTTAATTTATTGTTCGATCATCTATAGTTTGCGTGCCAAATTAAGGCCATGCTATACACATAATACGACACATCCCGCACCCGCTATACCGATAACGCGAACAAAGTCGCCGCCGCGCGCCGTCATGTTCCGATGACCTATTTTTCGGGGATGCCAAAAAAACAAAACCGAACATTTTACGATCTATCTCCGCGTCGAATTTCGAAGTGGAAACCCGTCTGTACTGGCCAAATAAATGTGTATTATTTGCCTACGTATTGCCGTGTTATAATATTATTCTCATATTGTGTTCGTATTTTCTTTTTCTTTCTTTTCGATGGCGTTTATTCTTTCGATATCGTCACATATGGCCATCATATACACCTCGTGCGCCATATTATATTATGCTTGTAGGTTACAACGCACTCTTCGGGTTCATTGTTTTCTGTGACTGATCGCGGGTTCTTGAACACAACACACAAGTGTGTGTGTGTGTATGTATTTATACTTAGAAACAACAATAATAGAAAAATGCGTATACACGCGGTTTTTAGTGTAAATATTGAGTGTCGTGAACTGAATGCCAATTTTTGTCACCTTGAAATGATGTTCTTTTGACTAAACATCGTTGAACAATATTAAATGGGGGGAGGGGGAAGCACATACGCACTACACACACTGCACGCGGAAGTGCTGAAAAAAACTAACAACACTGTCAACACATAATATCAACATCACGCTGGACACTGACTCCGTTTCATACACAGGAGGTTGCTCCTATTGTAGTTCATAATTTTTTGCCCAAGTTCATCGGCCCGAGATTTGTTTAGTGTTTCATTAAACGCGTGTTATTATTATTATTAGGTATTAGTTATTACCGTGTTTGTGATGATACCCTTGTGTCACGCCGCATCGTACAAGCTACGAAGGCTGTGCAGCTTCCATCTTACTACACGTGGGCTTGGAATTTGTTCATTTTTCCTACCCTTCGGTACACAATATATTATTATACTATTAGTATATAATTATAATAATTCCGAGTTATTGTTTAGACCACGACGGCATCATATTTTAGCTGTACCTACACAATATTTATACCATTATATACCTATTCACATGTTTTCTTTGATGTGACATACAATATATATACATTTGTTTCTGTGATGTTTATTTAAATATTATGAGAGAAAGATTTTTTTAGTTTTATATCATAATCTAGTGTCGCCAATGTGGCTTCTGGCTTAATAAATCGTCCATATCTGTTTTAATCTATATTATATAAGTAAACGCTCACATCATGTAGGCACCTACTTATTGTGCTGATATGCACATGCAGTTTGTGAATTTATTCTCTTGAATAATCATCGAAACGATTAAGAGTCTTGTGCACCATTATTCAGTCCCCAGGTTTCTGCAATCAAAACGCAACGAGAAAGACAACTATGCTGTATTGTTTTTTTTTAAATTTTTTTTTATTACTTTAAAGCCTCAACAACTAAGGTTATTAGCTTGCATATTTAAATATTACTTCTATATTAAGGTACAATTTACAATATTACAATGTAATTATTTTTGATATGTGCAATGTAGAAAAGGAAATAAGATCAAAGAAAAAATATAAAATTATATTAAGTTATACAATTTGGTTATTTTTAGAAAGGTTAAAATATTGTTAGAATTTTCATAATCTGGTCCAAGTGCTTCATAAAGGTGTTCTGGAATGTTTAAGAAGGTTCTGGTATCAATAAAATTGCAGCAGTGTAGAAGGACGTGTTTAATGGTTAGAGCTTCACCGGTTAAACATATTGGACGGGATCTTCGTGTCTCATAAGAAAACGGTGTGTAAAGCCACGTATGGCCGATTCTGAGTCTGTTAATTATGACTTCATTCTGTATTGTTATTATATTTATTTTGCCTTATCTACAAAGTTTTGTTTCTATATAGCACTTATAAATGGTTTATTGACTAAACAATCTACAGTTTTGAATATCACAAATACCTACAAATTCTAATGATATTATATGCAGCATTGTATAACAGTTGAACAAACCTATTATTGTTTATTGATTTTACAGACTTAATAAAAAAATCTTCAATAAAATCTTAAAAAAATGTATACACATTAAAGGATATGGACATCTACCTATATGATATTATGGTGTTATGTGACTGGAAGGGAGTTGCTGTAATAAATCTAATTCAAATCTTATTTTCTATATTTAGCCACATATTACGGCCACGATTCTACAGCAAGCCGTGGGCATCGTGCTTAAACTTTTCCGTGACCAACTCATTAACTAAAGAATTAGCCTATATATATCACAATCATGTTTCGTTCTGTGCATCACGTCACGATCCAGTGTAAAAAGGTGTTGACACGTTCATTTCTATACATCGTCCAACCGGTCGTTTGATTATTCCTTGTATTTATTATCATTTATCAATGATCAAACATTCTGACGAACAGTCAAAACGTACACTTTTTTCCCGGTGCAGCTGCAATCGGCGAATGCATTTTGTGCCATCGATGATGGCGATGCTCAGAGATTATACTTTAACGTATATAACAACACATTATATAGGTGCAGTGTATTCTGCTGCGGTCGGGAGATTTCTTGACGTCATTATAAAAAAATAAAAAATAGTTATTAAAATGGCGTCATGTGCTCGTTTCGTGTTCGGAACTTTTTGATACATTTTAAAACACACGGAACACACAATACAAACACTTCCAAATATTTATGCGTTGACGACGACGACGATACACACGATGCAATATGCGTCCGTGTGTGATATCGCAATTTCTGAGATATATAAAAAAAAACTATATTATTATTATGTAGGTATTACGCGCGTAGGTAACGATAGTAAAACACACTCCCATGTTACATCGTCTTTGTTTTGTATTATTATTTATTATTATTATTATTGTACATATTTTGGCGTGTATCCAGTACGCCACATGTCAAGTGTCCCATTTTTACGATTACAAGGTTCTAGTGGATTAATAAAATCAGCAGGTCCGCGTTTTAGCTATAATATATTATTGTGTCTTATGTATAACAACGCCTATGTGTACCTAACGTAAATATAATATTATTATAAATAGACATGGTGGCCAACCCTAAATAATGAAAAAAAAAAGATAGTAATAATAACGATGACGGTGATGATTAGGCATGCTGCGCACCGTAGGTCCCGCTGATAATATTATGCGTCTTACGTTCCCTCTTCCTGCCGAGGAAATACTTCACTTTTTACTATATTGTGGTACAATGGCGTTGTTTTTCTTACGGCGGCGTATCGGATTTTCCACGAGCGCGCGTAAGTGAAATCGCCGGCATTGGCCTTGAGCTTCAAGGTCTATCATACGGTGAAAGCGGAAAACGTAGATGAGACGGAGTTAAAAAAAAAAATTAGACTTGCGTAATAACGTGCGTATCGCTACTGTATTTCAGTTATTTTTAAAACTTTTTTTTTTCGGATTTTCGGATTCTCAACTGACCGCGACGTCGACTACAACTATTGACACACAGTAAAATGGATTGAATAATAATTGTACCAAGACGTTCTCGCGACGCATTGTATAGAGCATTGTAGAATATATAAATGCGGTTTTTTTTGTTATTGTTGTTGTTGTTATTGTAGGTTGTAATTGTAGTATGTAAGAGTGTAAGACTATAGGTACTCTAAGTAGTTATTTTGTTGTTGTAGTGGTAGAACTAGTAGTTACTATTATAGTAATAGTAATAGTAATCGCCGTTGTCGTCGTCGTGCGTACGTCTCGGACTCGGACGAGAATATAAAAACGAAATTACCGTCCGACCGAAAACGAGTGCACGCAGTCGTTACGGATTTATATATTATATACCTTAGCTGTATTATACCTATTATTATTATATCATTATTATTACTATTATTATACCGTGTAGATGTATGCATCTATATATGTATGTATGTATGTATGTATATATGTATGTGTAATACACCTCTATATACGGCGCAACCACCGCCGTCACAGACTCTTCTTTCACTTTTCAAGGTCTTACGATTCGTTACGCGTAAATGCTGCAAGTAGGTCCGATCATAATATTATATGCTACGATCGCGCGATGTGCCGTGAATATAATATGTATATGTATACAATATATTTTTATACGGTTGTAACGATATTGTTGTTCTATAGGTACGCGAAGAGAATATCCGTGATGGTATCGCGGGGGGGAGGTCGATATAAATTAAATTCTACGCTGTGCGACCATCGCCGTCGTTGTAATAATCGTGGATAAGCTGCAACGAGACACGCGTCCCTGGTATAAACCCACCCCTGTATATATTCAACCCTTCCGCGGGTAAGAAATCTCGGTTTGCAGAGAGTAGACTGCACTCTAAGTCTGCGATGTAATTAATTCCAAAATGAGTGGCTAAGTACATATTATTATCATAATATTAGGTATAATCATATTATATGCATATGCCATCACTACCATCCCCCAAATTTGTGTATTTACGTGCTTGTTGCCGATGATGATACGAAATTATACCATTATGTATTATCACGAGTGTAATATATTAATATCGTATTAAGCTAGTGTGCATAATATTATTTTATATTGTCGTCGTCGTAGGATTATGTTACCAGCTCGTTGTATTATAAATTTATAAATTAAAATGACTGATATTGTTTGGCTCTTTTACATGTTTCATAAACCACAGCGTTTGCATTGTGAATCCGCGATTTTTACTAAACGTTTCTTTTCTTCACGTTATACAGGTGGACGACCAAATGAAACTGTTGCAGCATTCGTGGTCCGACATGTTGGTGCTGGATCACATCCACCAGCATATGCACAACAACCTGGCCAACGAAATCATGTTGCATAACGGGCAAAAGTTCGATCTACTCGCTCTCGGTCTGCTTGGCGTCACCTCGATGGCCGACTGTTTCGCCCAGGTCATCGATCGGTTACAGGAGCTCAAGTTTGACGTCGGCGATTACATTTGCCTTAAGTTCCTGCTGCTGTTGAACCCCGGTAAGTCTTCATTTCGCGGGAGACGTACACCCTCCGGCCATCGTATATATAATTCTCGTATGGAGGATTTGACGGTTAAATTAAAACAAAACGATCTTAAGCATACGACGGCGGTTAAATCCTCCAGATTAAATAATATGCATCCTATATACCGCGAGAATTACGATTGTTTTTAACGGTTCTGTGTTTGTTTTTGTTTTCTATTGCAGACGTCAAAGGGATAGGTAACAGTAAACACGTTCACGAAGGTCACGAGCAAGTGTTGAAGGCTCTGTTGGACTATTGCATCACAGCCAACTCTCAAGTACAGGTAAACGAGATTGAAATAATATCAATAACCAGCCAATATTTAATGTCCCAATTTCGCGTCGTTTTTACAGGACAAATTTACCAAACTGTTGTCCGTGCTGCCCGAAATCCATCACATAGCCACCAGAGGCGAAGAGAGTCTGTACTTGAAGCACTGTAGCGGCGGCGCTCCTACGCAGACGTTGCTCATGGAGATGCTGCACGCTAAGCGAAAATAACACAAATCACACAATACACACATACCACTCACCACTAAAATATTATATATTTTATAACAATAATAGCGTATACTATTGTTATTATTATTTTGTTTAAAATATATATATTTAGATGACCACACACAAAACACAACACACCATCACTACCACCAACCCGTAAACACATACACACACACTCACACCTACAACGTCAAATCGACATCATCTGCAAAGCGAAGAACAGACTCCACACGCACGCACTCCTCGCATTCGTTCACACGTAAGATACACATACATATTAAATTATTATTACTTCGACCATAGCAGGATTCATTAAATTACTTTAAAATCATACAGGTTGACGATGACGATGATTTACAGCTTTAGCTATCTGGGTGGGTCGAGTTTAACCCGTTTTGTATTTCATCGCTTGTCGGCCCCGTTACTGGTCATTGCAGTGACGCGAACGAGTGTTATTTATTATTTAATATTTTATAATAATTTAATGTGATAATTATTGATAACATAAATCCGCGAACCCGTCCGGTGTCAAGGGGGACCAGTCTCGATATTTCGCATCGTTACACGCAGTAGCCGTGTTTTACTACGCCGCGCTCGCGTAATATAATTCTAGCGACCGTCATATTATTATTAATAATAATATACAACAACACCGCCTACCTAACAATAATGTCAATAATACTTCGCCAATTAGGCCGGTGATGTTTTCTCACATCGAGACATGGATTACTACAAGACTGCAAATCGTGTCATTTAGCAAAATGAAGTCGTAATACTCTGCCTACTGCCTGTCTTATAATAATACTTGTTTATCGCACTGTTATTGTTTTTTTTTTTTATGTTTATAATTTTTTTTTCCTATTGAGATGATATTACGCTACATGACACCGCCGAGGACGGATATCAAAACGATTTCTTACGATCGTCGCCCGTCAATTTTTATTTCCTAACTTAACCGTGTATAATACCTATTATTGCTATCCGTCGTGAAGTGCTTAACCCCAATTTTTTATTTTTTCAGGGTTAGCCAAATATTTAAAAAAACAGACCTCGTCAACGTCTATTTGAGCGACAGCCACGTTACCATGACAACTAAATAAGTTTTGAGTCATTACAGAGTTACCAACTGATCTCGTCGACAGCGTCATTACACACGTACGCGATGTTGGTCAAAACTACTCGTACACACCACATACACCGATGTACACAACATACACCAATACACACACATACACAAATACACACCACATAATTATTAATATTATTTATTATTAATTATTTAATTTATATTTATATATATATATATAAATGTAAGAAAGTAATCCTTCCGATAACTAATGAAATAAGAGTGCACAATGTACTCCCAAAAAATCCGTTTATTATTATTATTATTAACTATATTATATGTTATGTTTATATAGGGCATATTATATATTATAGCTAATGCGTATGTATACATATATTTTTATTATAAGCGATATAGTTTGTATATATATATTATATATTATTATGCTTAGTTTATGTATTTAATGTTTGGTTACCAAATCTCAAAAGGCCAGTAAAAGGGAGATGTGCTCAAGGTTTAAAAATATTTAAAAAAAGATTATATTATTTACAATATAATACAAGTCGTTCAGTTCCTACACACTGTTCCAATCTTAAATAAGATATTAATCCGTTGTGTTCGGTTTTCTTCTTCTTTTTACTAAATGCAGAAATTTTGTTCATGAAAGAAATATATAAGTGAGAACCATATTATGCAAAAAGAGAATGATTACAATAAATGTGAAATATTATTGCTGTTCACAGTATTTGTGTGTTTTATTGTAAATTGTATTTTTCTTATAAAATTCTAAAGAACTTATAATGAACCAATTTACTATATCCGCACGCTCATATTTTGTTTCTTTAAGATGATTTGAGTAAAAAAAAATGTTAGTACGTATGCATATTGTATATAGTATTTTTAAATATCAATTGAATAAAAAAGATTAACTACCATTGCCTCCAAAACAAGAGTACAAAATATTTTTCTAAAACCAATTCGTTATCTTTGTTAACCCCATTATTTTTAGTTTTACCTTTCAATTTTTTTTTTTTTTTTGTTGGGATATTTGGGCATAAAATCACTGATTCGGCATTCGTTTATTGGATCTTGTTTTGAAAAAGAAAAACATTCCGTCTATATAAATTAAATTTAAAAACAAATAACTAAAAATGTTTTATTTTATTTTTTCTCCTTGTAGTAGGTGATGGACATGTTAGCGTTCGCCTTTTTATATTTTATTTCCTCTACAAGTATAATATATTATTATTATTATTATTATAGTGTTACTATCATATTATAAAATATAGATTCATAGTTGTTTAGACTTAGAGATTTATTTATTTATGCGTGTATACATAGATTTATGGCATATATTATTATTATTATTATATACCTTTGTGGTTCATAATGTTAGGTGTTAAAAATATTTATTTTAAAACAAATAATATTGTCGTTAAAAAAAATAACAATTTTATGAAACACAAGAATGATTGTATGAAACTATGAGTTACCGTTAAATTTTTTTTTGTAAGTAATATTACTATGTACTTGCTCATTGTTTTTCTTTTTCTTATCTTTTCTTTTCTTTTTCTTTTTTTATTCATCAATTGTGCTTGTATTGTTCGTTCGGTTTGTCACAAGCGTGCGCACACAATGTTCAGACATCTCAATATTATTTGATCATACAATTCTTCATTTGGACTTAACGTTCGACGTGTGTTTGTGTGTCTGTGTATGTATATGTGTTACCGCGTTTGTGTTGACGCTTCCCGGCCTCTGTCTTCCTTTACAACGCGCTCGGGGATATGCGGTAACACTGCAAGTCTCTGTCAGTTTGTTTTGTTAAAATATATGTACTGAGAGAAGAGGAAAAAAATTTTTAAATTTCGACCAAAGTGCTACAATGTTTCCAGACATAATATTATATGTTACTAATTTTTTTTTCTCGAAAACAAATAGTTAAAAAAAAGATTTAATCATAATTAATAAAAAAAAAAGCGTCCAGGGTTTTCGTATGAATTCGTGATCAAACATTGTGATTGAATATTTTTTAAATAAAATATATAATGTTATAATGATACATATTATATAAATATATATTTTGGAAATATATTTCTTAATCTATTTTAAAAGGAAAATACGTTTTATTTTTTGAGATATTGAAATATTTAAGTTTTTATTATGGTTTTAACACTGTTGGTTCTTCTGTTCTCCATTATTATTATTATTATTATTATTATTATTATATTATTATTATTATTATTATATATTATTATTAATATTACTATTATATATTTGGCATCATTATTATTATTATTATTATTATCATTATTGTATAATTATATTTTGACCCTCCCTTAAGGTTTTTTTCAACTTTAACCGCGCTTAGAATATAATCTATGTATTTTTATTTTGTATCCCTTAGTATTGTATTAGTTATTAAATGAACATTATATATATTGTATATTATAAATAAGTAACGAGAACACGAAAAATAAAACATAGATTATGTTTCTCGTTGCTTCGGAATACAATTAAACAAATATTTTTTAAGAAATATAAAAAAAAAATCCTGTTACCTCAATAAATTCGTTGCGTTTGTACCATATATATATATGCATATATATATTATATTATAAATAACATAATTTATATATAAATACAATTTAAGCTAATGATTATTATTAAATAAAAAAAACATAATAAATACCATGTTATTAAGTGTTTTGTGTTTGTATTATCTATTTTTGATGTAAATATAGATTTACGTTTAATTTTATTATTTATGCGATATTTTTTTTTCATTCAGAACACTTAATTTGTCTCGTTAAGACGTTATTATTATTATTATTTTTTTTTTGGAATTAAAAATAATTTACACGGATAATTAATGGTACAAAATTGTGGTCGAGAATGTTTCTAAAACCTGTTACCAGCGTATTATTTTTATTCGTATTATGTGTATTGATCTTAAAATATAATGTTTATTGATTATATCTGAACTTTTTTATTTTTTTTATTATCATGTTTTAAAGTACATACTAAATGGCATCGAGGATAGTGGAGGTATATAATATTATATAGCCGTAATTAGGATAAACGAAATATCGTTATCGTTGAGTATATAGGATTCAGAGAGAGTAGATTTTTAAGTATATACTAGTTTATGAGTGGGTGGGTGGAGGATAGATAAGCCAAGGACAATTTTTTCTCTCGCGCTAATACTATTTCATATTTTTGTCGATTAAGAGATGATAAATGTTTTATTTTATTTATTAAGATTAAAAAGATGATAAATGTTATTTTAACTGTTTTATATACCACCTAATTTATAAAAGCTCGGTAGTCCGTCCGTTTTCTTTCTAATCACTATCGTTTCAGAACTGGCACCATAAGAATTATAATAATAATAATAATGATAATATGAAACAAGGTGTGTAATCGATGATACCAACTACCAATTATATGTGCAGGTACATACACAAATTATTATGAACAGTGAGCTTTATATTACGGTAATGTGATATAAGTATACATCGTGTCGCAAATTAATGTTTCAGTTGCAGTTATAGGTGACTTCTAGTTGTCACGTGTTGTTTGTCTTATGGCTGTTGGTGGTGTGGTTGGAGGGCACGAATTTGCGATGCGTTTCGATATGGATTTAAGAAGACAGAAAATCGTGTAAGAAACGATATCATGTGCGAGCACGTACCTATTGCTAAATTGCGCCAAGGTGTGTTACCGTGTTACCGAAAGGGTTTGGTAATTATGGTAGTAGGTGTGCAGAGGATGATGTACCTACCTATTATATTATATTATTATTATGCGACAGTTTGCGCTTGTGAGTGTGCTTATACTTAGGTATCTGATTATACGTGATGACGAGGAGATAATGCAAATTAATGATTTAAGCTCCTCCACGTTTTGTCTTTGGGGCCATGGTGGAGAGTAGAGAACAAAAAATAAAACGGGCAGATGCGATGCAATAATGATTTGGTGGTGTGTAAACGGAAGGAGGCCGTTACCAATAATATATAAGTTTGTAATATAACGTATTATTATATAAGTAAAGAGAACAATAATATTATTATGACAGCTATAAACCTGTAGGCTATAACCTATGTCGCTCGCGACACCACCGGCCGTTATATTATTATTACTATAATATTATTGTTATTATTGTTATTATTATTATTTTAATTATTATTGTTGTACGCGTTGAGTAAAAATTTGTTAAACTTATGATTATATTATACCAATCGTTGCATTGTTTCGTTGCATATATTATATATATATACCTACAAGTATAACTGTATCATAAAATAACGTTGGTTTTTCGCACGTATGATTTGTCGGTTGTGAATTTGTGAACAATTCAGCACTTACATATTATATATATACGCCTACGTAAATAAATATAATATATATATATATATATATATATATACATATAAATAAAACAGTTTTGTTCATATACCCGCGTGTATATACCTATATATTCGATGTATGTATATATGGAGACTACGTGTTGCGCTAACCAATATAAATAAAATATTATGATGTTGTAAGTTAAGCGATTAAACGAAAATTAATTGACGGGTTCTGCGTGTAATTATTATTTTATTTTATTATTTCCCACTCCATTTTTGCGTTTGCGTCTGTTTCGTCCGCCGTAATACATTATGTTATTTTATAATAGCTATATGGCATTTATATGTATAGAGGCATATTATTATTATGTACAGTGCTAGTGCCGCACAAAAACCATACACGCTGCACACCTTTCACTTTATATTGCTGCCTATACCTATATAATATTAAAATGTATATATTACGTGCTATATTATAACAAACGCTCGTCCATGACTGCACGTCCGAAGGTCTTGGCGGCGTTTTTTATTATTATTATTATATTATTCGCCGTCGTCCTCCTAAAACGTCCATGTCCTAGTTTCGGGACGAGATTTTGTTTTCCAATAATTACAGTATTTATTATCCTCGCACTCGCACACACACTCACACACTGTCCCACACTATACCGTACTTTGCTTTTCGTGAGATTTTTTATTTCATTTATATATTATTCTCCTTCTTGCTTCTCCCGAATAACCATCCAAAACTTTGACGTTTTACCTTGATAGTCTGCATATTACGTTTTTGTCATATTGATGATGTCAGATGTGTATATCTCTAAACGTCTACTCGGGTAGGTATAGTATAGGTACAACGTACACTTCATATAAAACCACTTACGGTATGGTGTCCAACTAAAATAGGTATAGGCCCGGACTGGGCTGAAGAACTACCGAGAGAATCTAGAGGGGGGGGGAGGATCGTTCAAATTATATGAGCCGATTATAAGTGCGTATGGTAGTAATCTTATTTTTATATGATAATGATAAATTTACACGACCATTTGTTGTAAATAATACAATTTAATCGAATTATTAAACCATTAACCTCACCTAACTGCAGTAGCTGAAATCAAACGTTAAACATCCTAAAATTCGATGTGCACCGATACCTGCTTACACTGAATGTCAAACACAGCGCTAGTTTTTTCCAGGGAGAGGAGAATGAAGTGGAGTAGATTTTTTTGGTTAAATAGGCTAAGATTTTTATTAAAACTAATGTGGTTATTTTAATTGACTGGACCCTTCATCATCGCCACTCTGTGCTATATTTTGACGAACAGTGAACAATAGTATTTCTGCTATTACTGAAATATAGTATGTTTCCATACTTGTATGCTAATGTATTTGAGTGTTTAATAATAATAATTTAATATCAATAAAAAATTTTGTGATAATTAATTAAGATATTTTTAAAAATTGTTGTTTTTTCCATGTTTTTTTGTTTTTGTTTTTCTTATTTCCTTGGTCTTTTTTTACCGATTACCGACCGTTAGTCCCATATTAAAATAAGAATATCAAATAACAAATATTTTGTGTATTACATAAGTTTGCTATTTACAGCTTAATTATTATTGTAACTCAACAAAGGTCGCAAAATTATAAATGCCTTTTCAATAATAACAATATTAAAACATATGAATAAAAATATTAACATTTTAAGAAAATGAAATGTTGAAAAAACCAATGTTTATCAATAAGAAGCAGTGGTAGCAGGTAATGAATAATAATAATAATGATACTCATTAGTATTTTTGAAGCAATAGTATATGAGTATTTAAATCAGGAATTTATATTTTTGGGAGCATTGCATTTTACCAGCTGCATACTATGCGACTGATGTCTACGTAGGTTAGGTATATTATAGTGTATATTATGATACGATTAGTAGTAGGATGCCTATATATTACTCATAGAATAGAATGTTGTTATAATTGGATAAATAAATTATTTATTTATTTACGATAATATATACGTCGAGTGGCAATTACAATGAGGTAAACGAAACAAGATAAATTATTGATTATCAGTGCACACAAAATAATGTTATAAATATTATTTTATTTTTTTATTTTTAAAAGAAGTTATAAAATGTATAATATTATATAACATATTATATGAGTATAATATGTTCGTTAAGAGAGAAAACACAAGAGTTACATAATTTGGGGAAGAAGCCACCACACTTTCAATTTGTATTAAATCTTGTGTGATTTAATTATTATTATTTTTTTTTTCATAAATATAATTAAGATTATAATTTACTGTCGTTATTATATTATATCTATTATGCCACGCGTGATGTGCAGTTTATTATTTGCTTTTCTCGGACGTTTTGCAGACGTGTACTATAAGTTTTATGTTTTACTGTCGGACGATTTCATACTAATATAAACCGATCACGATCGAGTTTACCTTGTGAAAAACGTTGAAACTCCGCGAGTTGGCTCCAACTATAGCAATGATTTCAGTGCCTTAATAAACTTGTGTTATTGTGCGTTTGTATATTATGTAGGTATACTATGTATATAATGTATTTATGCATAATACTCACTTATATGGTCTTAGGCGGTGATTTGCACATGTCCCTACTACATGAATTATATTATATAATAAAAAGCACGTGCTGATTTCGAAAAAAGTATACAATTTTTTTTGGGGGGGAATCTCCGTGATTTCTCATAGAACGCAGATGTGTTACCAAATTATTGATCCTACGTATGGATGCCAATAAGTAAGGTATCGTACAGATAGGCCAATCACGTCGTTATAGTAATTATCTTCGTAGCATTACACGGTGTAAATAACTGTGCTAGGTACATAAATATAATAATAATATATTTGGTTGTAACCGATAAAGTGCGAACTCTTCATTCATTGCCTTAAAACAATATTGTAATATAGGTAATAAGTAGGGATGAAAATCTCAGCGTCTTAGTAAAAAAAAATATACGTAGGTAATCAAGTCCGACTGAGTTAATAGCTTAAGACTAATATATATATATATAATGTTTATCATGATTTTTTAATATGTATACATGCATTATAGGTATAGGTACCCATCAGTTAATCAGTATTATAGGTACTAAAATAGAACTTTAGCAGTTTGTATTGTACCGGGAAATTCATTTAAAGTAAGACACTCATTATTTAAACAATGATTTAAGTTGTAGATCAAAATACTGTAAATAATAATATTCTACTTCGAAATTTTAAAAATATAAATAAATTGTTTGGTATTCACTTATACCGTTAAGTTAAATAATTTTTTCCAAAAAATGTTAGTGTTTTCTGAAATAACGAGTGTCTTACATTAAATGTATCACCCCGCATACAACAGATGAACGTACCTAAAAAGTACCTATAATAAATTAATAACCATAGATAATATCATATACAATATACCTGGAAGTGCTGGATGATAAGTATAATATGAACACTAGCAATTCTAGTATTCTGTGTTTAAAGACCTGCATTATTGTTGATTTGGAGTGGCTTAAGCTCTATGGGTTATCCGTGACTCATACACACTAGAGTTTAGTGTCTATAGATGGTAGCTAACTTGTAGTAGGTAACTTGAGAGGGTATTGTAATATTATTTTTAACTTTGAAAATGTTATATTATGTTACATGCACTACCTGCATGCATCTCAAAATCATCTGATTCTGTATGTGGTAGGAGAAATAGGAGTAATTTAAAGTTTTTATCTAAACTTATTAAAAGCAGAAAAGTTATCGATACCCTTGTCCTGCTTGATTTCTATCTAAAGTTAAGTCCGGAGTCCCATCTTTCAGGTAATTTTTTAATTTTTAAGTTTGGTGCTGAAATAACAGTAAGTACCTACTTCTATTTACTGAGAATAAAGCGTAATTTTAACGTATTAACAATTTTTTACGATCAAATGGGAAAGAATATCGAATCCACATCATGAGCAAACAAATATACATGATATACCTATTCAAATAATTACCGGTACCACCGAACCACTCTACCAGTACATATTATATAAAAATATTTATAATGACTTATTGTCGTGTTAAAAAAAATCGTCTGGCACGCACACGTCGAAATATATAAGCAACTTTGAAATGCTATGCGCGAATCGGTTCCACCACATAATCGATTATATTCGCGTGAGTATCGATTGTATAGCTTTTATGCATGCGGAAGGTCGATAAATCACTGGCTGCGATAGTATTGCGACGTCGGACGGTAGCCATACCAATTATTGATGTGATGAGTTCTTGTATAGTTGTATGATTTAATATTATATAAACTGCAACGCCGTGGTCCTACAATATTATACGTTGTGAAGTTGTAGCTGTATACTCAATAATTAATAGTAATTAGTAAGTTATTGCCAGCTACCTATATTATAATAATATAATACCTACCAATTTTATCTTTTATGCACACCATACGTGCCTATTTATTATATTCGTCCGCAGAGGGCCGATTATACGCATCTCATATAGTCATTATCTGTGCAACATAAATAATAATTACTATGGTTCAATGAAATTATCACAATATTATTTGTGGGCGTTCTATCTGAAATTTGCGGCCCGCTCAGAAACCTCTATTTTACGTCTTGAGCAGCCGTCATATAACTATCATACAAGAGCGTTTACTCCCTCACACAAAATTAATGTATATGATATATGGAACATTTTCAGTATTCCATTCAGTGTGAGAACATCATCTATACTTTATGATATGGATTTTCAGTAAGTTATATGTGCGAGTGTGTGTATAGTCATGTGTGTGATATTTAAATAAACTTCTGTTACTCGTTTAAAAATTAAAATATCACAATAAACCAACGATAGAGCATTGGCAATGTTTTCACCTACTTAATACCTATAGCAGGGGCGGATCCAGCCAAAAATAATGGGGGGGGGGCAGTAGTATTTCATAGACGTAAATATAGAGGTTGTTTCCAAAAATTTATAATTAATATACACATTTATGGATATGAATATTTTAGAGAACGGGGGGGAGGCGATCGCCCTAATGCCCTGATCGCCCCCCCCCTGGATCCGCCACTGACTTGTAGGTTTGGGGCAATTCACTCTATTAAACATTATCTGTGCACAGAAATCCGTAAGATGGAAACATCAGGTGACATGATATATTCAGTATTATGGTGTATCATATAGCTCATAGGACATTTGTAGTTGTTATTTGGTTAGTGGTGAGTTGATTTTTCAAAAAAAATATGACCTATATTTATCATTATTAATTGAATGACAACATCAACGCCATCGAACGAAATATAAATTTAAATTAACAATCGTCTTAATTTTAGGGGACATTACGTACACGTCTTTCTGTTAGTGTTTTTGCTGTCTTTGGTCTGTCAAAGTGTCAATGTATTACGTGATTATGTTTATTATGTTAGTATAAGTGATAAGTATATGTATATACTACACCCTAAAGTCTAGACTAATAACTTTGATAGATATTTTACTACCGGGAGAAATTTTTTTCTAGTTTAAACATCTTTAACTAAATATTCACAATAATTCTATCACGACCTCACGCGTATTCTGTAATTATTTATTTATTTTTGCATTCTAAAGATAAAGAAATATTTAATAAATAGATTTTTACGATACACAATTAAAAATAATAATCTCATTATATCTTCAGTGAAGAAAGAAGAAGCAATATACTTATAATATACCTACCTAACTACCTATTATTATAAGTAAAAAAGGTGATTTTAAGATATAAGGTATAACTACCAATATCATTATTTTATAAGTATCCACATTTTTTTTTTTTTTTTAATAATAAAAATATAATTAACATAATATAAAATATCCTAGACTTACAAACCGTCTCCACTCAGAATCATTTTTCGTACACAATGATATTATATCATTGAACTCAAATTTAATACCAACCATTACAGTAACCCACTTATAACCTACTGTTTATAGCAGAGGGAAATCTACTTACTTACCCGCTTTTTTATCTGGATCTTGTCAATTTTTTTCATTAATATTCAATTTTATTATTAATATACTAATAGGTTTTTTTTAATTAAAATAAAAACTACCCTTACAATTAGGATATTTTATGAAATCTTGATTTTTGTTTTTATTTAATTCCATATTTATTATATATTTATATTCCATATTTTTATTCAAATATCATCTATAAAATTTTGATTTATAGCTTTTTTTTAATAAAAAAATGATTTTTTTTTGAAATATTGATTTTAGATTTTAATTCTTATTCCTTTTTTACCCATTTTTGCCCATTACCCATATCCAGCTATAGCTCCCAAATTTTTCTTTACTCATCTACACCTTTTTCGTTTTCCTGGTACCAAAATGGAGTTATCATAACTCGTCATCATAAGTCATACAATTACTAATCAGTAAAAAGTCATCATAATATTAGTATAATATTTAAGACAAATTATAGAATAAGTACAGAAACTGAACGATGTCCATTGGGCCAATATATCATCTCTCTTCGCTCTCAGTATCAACGTGAATCGGAATTCACGATGTATACCTACTGCTAGACAGTGGTGAGTTACGAAATTTAACTTTAATGCATCGATAAATCATTGCATTAGAATATTATTACTATGGTTACTGGTTAGTACTATGTTATAGCATTCAGAACTTAATTTATGTTTACAACCATACTCTCGCTGCAGACGTAGATTATAAAACGTTTTGGGTGTTTTGAGGTAAGTAGTTTTGAAAAAAAAAACCATTTTCAAATAAGTAGGTATAGGTACTGCCGTCCAAACTAGATGTTTGATCTTTAGAACTGTTATACATAAAACTTTTCTACCAAAAATAACTATTCACAAAAACAACATAAAAAATAACATTGTAAAGGGTATAAACCACCAACACGCGTTCCTTCATAATATATCGTTCCATATACAATTATGAAAATTATGATAAATATTGAAATACAAGAGTTCCGACAAAAATGATCGAATTATAATTATTATAAAAATTCAATAAGAGTATAAGACATGTTAATGGAAAATATATTTTACAGATAAGTACACAAAATATATTATATAAATACACTAAATCTATTATGAAAGATCCTTAAATTAAAGAGTACATTCATGGTAATAGTAATATAGTAATTACTATTGAAAGGCGAACATTTATCCGGCGCTTTTATTAATTTAATTGCCGTTTGAATTTTGTATGATTATTCTGCATGTATCATATTATATTAAAATATGTGCTATTATGATTTTAGTTAAATATAGATATACCTACACTTTTATATACACCTTTGTTGCATAATATATAATATGTATATACATGTACTCGTATATGTTCAGAAAAAAAGAAGAATTAAAAACTACATGGAATTTGTTGAAATGATGTATGCTTTCTTATATTTTAAGCGTAACCCGGTTACGTAGTCATGTACTCTCGTGTAGGTATAAATCACTACACAAAAAATTAGAATGAGGTAGGTATGTAATAGATAGGTATTTGTGTTTAATTTAATTATATAATATGATACAACAGGTTAATATAATCCTCTGACCATTTTGATTTCGTCACGCGCTACTGTTTGACATGTCTTATAAAAATTCGATGACAAAGTCTATTAGTTATTATATTATTATTTTAACAATTTAATTATATGACAAAGGGCAAAGTAAATTTAAGTGGATAATAAACTAATTTGAAACATTAAATTGTTTCTTAAATAATTTGTTCGTCCACAATAATGTCCCTCAAAAAAACTATATGTATGAATTCCTAGATAATTAATGAAATATGAATTTCGAACCACTATGATAATATACTATACTTGCATACAACATTTAATAATTAATATTAATAATAATATAGGGGCGGCTGACGTTAGAAATATAATTTGGCTGTGTAGTGAAACACAACACTATATAATAGAGATAGGCTGTCGCCATAATCACACATTTGCGTGTCCTTGGCTAGCCGAAAACTGGAGCACAGTATTTCAGTATAACCGTAGGCAACGTGAAAAAAACTCGAATATGGATTTTAAAACCTCCATTTTTTTCTTATCCTGATGTATTATGTGGTTTTTATTTGTTGCTGCGATTTAGTCGCCACTGTTATCACGACACCATATTGTACATTATTTACGGACATTTTTTTTTTAAAGTTTATTTCTCGTAAACTTGTGGTACTTATATATGTAATATACACGTTAAGCTATATATATTTATTTAAGTGTGTATATGTGTGTGTGAGAGACAGAAAACTAAGAGATACAGAAAGAGGGAGAGAGAGTGATGGACCTGTAGGGATGAACTCAAGTGTAGAATTCCTTTTTGTAAACTTCAGATGTCGGTCTAATAGGCCCCTCGAGTCCAAAAGTGGTCTTTTAATGGGGGTCAAACATTGGCAAAAGTTTTATTTTTCAAATGCGTATGAAAAAAATTATCTTACCTACTCGGTAAAAACTAGTAAATTTCGCACACGTATATATTGTGTAAATTGTCTTCGATTCGTAGATAACATAATATACTAAATAAACATTGTTTAAGTATGCTAGTAGTGTATAATATACTGCAGCGTAAACGCTACTCTAAAACTAAAAATATTTTTTGAATATTTTTTTACATTATACGTATTCTTTGATAAGTTCTATCAAGACAGTTGAATAACGGATGGATGAACTTTTAATACACCAAAATAATTTAATAATACATCAAAGTTTTTCGAATTATTTTCGTTTAAATATTTAAACGGCAATTTAAGTTATATACCTACCTATCTGTGAAAGTAGAAACATAAGAGTTATTTAGTTATACCTATATATATATATAGTCTATAAAATGTTTATAGCGGAATTAACTATTCACCACTGTAATATTATAAAATGTATATAGTATATGAATACAAAGTTCAAGGATACAATTCAAGGTAATCAAGAATCCAAAGTACATTTGTTGAGCAAAGTAATATTGTTGATTTTATACACTTATACAGAAGTATATGAAACAATATATATATATATATAGGTAGACAGTTACTGCATGATGTTATTACTATAGAATAAAATTGAGTTGAATAATCTTAAATTTTGGGAATAGATATTGTTAAAAGGTGTATACGATACAACATACGGCTATGTTAAATAAATTCATTTTCAACTATTTTTTATTAAATATGTAACAAATACACATTTAATTTAGGCCAAGCAAATACGTCATGTAAGTTATTTGTAAACTTAGAGAACAATAAAAAAATTAAATATTTATTTTGTATTCATATTATCTAAGACACTGCAAAAAGAACAAAAGATTAGAAATTGAGTAATTAATGTATCCAAGCAAATAGTGAAGAGTTGTATTGTTACATAGATAGTTTATGTAAATTATATTTGTTACATTATTCCTGAAGTTAACATTAAGATGGGCAAACACGACTAAGTGATTTTTCATAAAAGTTTATATTCCATTGATTAAACATCTATTTAATTCGAAGTATATTTATTGGAAATACTATTAAAACAATTTTATTGTGTTAAAATATTAAATTTTGTATGTACCTATACATGTTTAATTTCTGTTAAAATTGTTGAAATTGAAAACAACATTTTCTGTTTATATAATAGTTATTGCAATTGGTTATGCACTAAAACATACTTTTATACTTAATAATTGATAACTCTATTTTTGATACAAAAAACTAAATGTTTAGAATTTAAAATTATAGATTAAATATAACATGAAACGCGCCTATATATAATGCCTGCACGTGGAGAAAGTGAGTACCTAATAGGTAATGTTCTAACGTGAGGAAAATATAAAACAAAATTAGAAAACTATTGAGTAATCACTTAACTAATTACTTAGTCAAGTTTTGAATATTATAATTTGTTAACTACAATGGAAACACGATGAATAAGTAAAGTTTAGTTGTTCAAAAACCATTAAGTTCGCGTTAACATTTTGAGTTAGGCAACTTAAAATATTAGACCTTTGGGCTTATACAACGAGAGAGACAATTTGAATATCGGCCATTATATAAACATTTTAAGAGTTGATAGTTAAACTAGAATTTATAAGCCTACTTGCAAGTGTGCAACAAACGCGTTGCACGTTCTTCGTGTTATACATTTTTAATTTTTAATACTGCTGTGTGGTTAATATGAAAAATTGTAATAGAATAATTATTATATTATTACCATTAATATGTTGTACTTTATATCTCCGAGGAACAATTACTGTTAAGCCGTTACTCATTTTATGTAATTGTACTTATACTTACATATTAACATCTATCTATAGGTATATGTTCGGATGTTCCTATACATCTGAATAAAGGAACGTGGTTTAGAAAATTCTATAACACTTGCTATAAGAAAATTTGAATTTCTATAGAAAATAAATGTATATTATAAAAAAATGTCTGCTTTCTAACTTCAAAATTCGATACCTACTAGAATATCAATGCAAAAATTGTTCACATCATATGCCGTAATAAAATTTGAAACGTATTTTGTTATAATTTATTTATTTTAATTAGGTCTGCTCTATTATACATGAAAACAATTTAAACACGATTATGGAATTAAGATATCTAGATCTTACAATCTTACATAAACAACCTTATGTGATATCAAGATCTAAAGTCGGTTTTGTAAGTTTATATTTAAATCGTAATTTTTCATAACTTCATAAAAAATATATATTGTATTTTCAAAACTACTTGCATATGTTCATTATGGTTGCGAATTTTGTTCCACACAGTTAATTCTACTATAATATGTTAATTACACATAAATATTTTCCAGGTCATTTTCTTCTATACGGTTTCATGTATCTACGGAGATAGATATGTACTATGTCGAAGTTAGCTTACATCACTTTTTAAGGGATGATTTATAGCTAGTAACAACAACGGCGACACCAAAATTAAGATTTCTATAGACTTGCATATTCGATTTCGATTTCAATATCATTTCGTTGATACGCGTTGGATAATAGTATAATAAATTAAAAACATTTTAAAAAGAGATCGTTCCATCGTCACACGTATTCACGTGTGCATGCCGCCATAATAATATTATGATATAGAAATCCCGTAAACAAAGAACAGCTATAGCCAATAGTAGAAGGTACGGTACACGTTTCGAGTATAATACATGTAATAATATTATTGTCTTAATTTTTTCTACTATAGCGATCGCATGCGTTTTCCACTACTCTTTTGTCGTTGTTGCAGCAGTGTCGGGCGCGCATTTACAGCTGTTTCGGAAGAACTAGGAATAGCAATGTGTTAACCGCCACCGACCATTACAAAACTTTCTCTTTAAACGAATACGATCGAGTAAAAAATATAATATTCCATCGCAAAATATACTAACACACTCATATATATTTACACATGTATGATGTATATAGATGTGCTCGTAGTAAAACGTTTTCCTTTGTGAGCCCGGTAATCTTTCCCTCCTTTTACATATTCGTGATCGAGTATAATATATATTGTACTCAGTATGTGTAAATAATGTATAGACATCAGCTATATATAGTGATGTTCATATTTCGCGTATCTCATATGATACTCACTGCTCTGCGATTGATCATCGTGTTCCAATATAATACCAACATACATATGTATATTATATATCATATATGTATTGTAACGTGAAAAGAAGAAGTCAGGTGGATGATATGAAAGGTGACGCCGCCATAAAATTATAAACACTCGCGGCTCTCGGTGTATATACATATATAGAGTATAGTCGATTAAGTAGGTATATATAGTACTATGGTTTATGCCAATCAAAGGGCAACAGAAGTGTATTCTGTCAAAAAAGAAATGTAAATATGAAATTTACAGTAGACTTTTCCTTGCTCGCCGTGCATCTATTTTTACGTTTTTTTCGTGACAAATATGTCTGGGCTTCATTTTTTCGAACTCGAGACTTTGTCGGTGGTCTAACTGAAAATAAATTATTGTACCTACAATATATTATGCTTAATATTAATTGTATTCGAGTCCGCTAGGTATTCGCTGTTTTTTACGCGAATACGATGATAATATTATTGCTATCCTATTGCAAATTATTTTAGACGTGGGTATAAGCATTCAACAGACGCGTAGTTATTAAACAGTAATAAACACCATACACGTGCGAAGATTATAATATAAAGACTGACAGACAGGTAGACAATAAAGACAGCCGTAATCCATGCTATTATGGAGAAGTGATTATTTAGGAATAATCTATTTAATACCGTGTTTATGTTTTGTAGCAGCAGTTATATTGTTGAACCAAACAATGCGGGATGATGGTTTCACGTGACGATTAAACGCCACACCGTCTGGACGTCTGGTCCATGGGGCTATTATGAAAAAATCATTAAATGCTGCGCCAATTGTCATCATCAAACACCATATACAACAGGTTCTGCATATGAACGCAAGCTTTCACATGTCATTTATTTCGCATGTAAATAATAAAACGCTTTTCATTTGCGGGTAACATATAATATAATTTAATTGCTTAGATTTTTTTTGTGGTTAGGTTTTTCTGAAAATCATAATAATATTATTTAGGTATTTGTTTTGATCTTTTTTTTTAGCGTTTTTGTTATCCGTGTAAGCCTAACAGATGCGTGTAAGGGCTTGCGTTTAATTAACGACTTCTATATTACAATATATTGTGTTACTGCAGTGTCTTACACAATTTTAAGGTTATATATCTGATCATTAATATTCTGTCAGGTCCTTCTACGACATCTACGTAGGCGAATAGAAGAATAAATTAAGTATTTGATAGAGTGTAGACATATTGTGAGATTATAATATAAGAGCTAGGTGCTTGATATTAGAATTGTGTAAACACTGTAAACCATATGCAGTAGGAATAAAAATTAGATGATAATATACGAGTAGGATATTTATACCATTATTCTAAAATGGTAAAATATACCCGGTGACATCTATCACGACTTATGGGGATGCAGATGTTATTTTCCTTTTGATTTCTAATTGGTCTTGTTGTACCATTGACATATCATTCTACGATATTATAACAATAAATAAAACAGTAGGTAATAGGCAATAGCCAATAAGTATCAATAGCTGCAGTGGATTTGGAATGAAAAATTAACTTTAATTGGGATGATAACAAGAGGAAAATCAAGTGCACGAAAAAATCTTTTGTAATCACTAATCAGTTATGTGTCTTATAAATACTCCTAAGACTTACAATTTTATTGTAACCCTGAATTCTGAGGTTTCTGGGCCAATTGTATGTGGTATAATAACTATATGATATACTTTAAATGTTTTCGTCTTTTGATGATGCTCACAATTTACAATATATTAGTACATTCACAATTTTATTTATCCATGATGACTATTAGATTTAGTGTTTACCGAGACCAAATTTTATTCCAGCAAGATTAATATTTTGTTATCAGGTACTACTTACATTTTTTCAAACTTAAAATGTTTATAAGAAAATAATATTTTGAATGGAGATCTAAGATCGGTAAAATAAGTAGTTTGTAATTAAATACAGTATTAATTTATAATTTCTATTTAAATAGCTTTGTATTTTTAATATTTTTATTTTGTAGAGATATCTGGCGGAACTGGTGTTCAATAAATCCTTATTTCTTACCCAATTTATATTTAGCGGATTATATGAAATTATATTATGTACTATAATAATTACTAGCTGAACCCGTACACTTCGTAGCCCGTTAAAAGTCATACCTCTTATATTTCTCAAACTGTGCGTTAAAATCGTTTTCTGTGATCATGCAAGCAGTATATTTTTATAAATATAGATAGATAACGGTTAAAATATACCAAGTAGTAATCTTTCAACGATATTTTATTTAGTTTATTATTATGTAAATTTATTCGTTTTATCGAGAAAATTATAACATTTAGTTATACTATAATATCAATATGCAAAAATAAAATAAAATGTTATATACGTCGTGTTATATTATGCCGTATACCTATCGACCCCCCCCCCCCCCCCCGGCATAACGTGACTATTCATAACCAATGGTACCAAATGGTACCTACATAATAATATTATAATAAATTGCCATTATTATTTTTCATTGCATTATTCTATCAATGTTAAATCTTTTTATTCGATTCTATAATTTATAATTTTATATTTTTATATATTATACATATTAAATATTTTAATGTATAGAGTTTAATGAACGATTACAGGACATAAAATGCAGTCTAGTCTGGGTATAGTGTAATGAATAAAATACATTTTGCGTGCAGGGAATTATTAAGATGTAATTTAAACAAGTAATATTGGCTAATCTCTAATATACCAATACGACTAAATACGAGTATATGTATGAATTACTCAATCGTTGTCAGAATAAAATAATATAATTTTGAGTATTTCCTAATAGATACTGACTATGTTATAGTGTTTTATATTTAAACGATTGCCTAATATTATCTAAGTTTCGATTTTTCAATTATTTAACACTCCTACGCATTCGACTGTGCGCGCATTACACCTAAAAACGCCGAATATCATATTATACTATTTTTTTTATACACAAAAATTAGCAATCGTTTCAAGTTAAATTATTATACATTTTCCATTTAATCAAATTTATCAAACCAATAAAACCCTTGTTGATAGCAGAGATAAATCACTTAAAACGCAACATTATTACAGTAGGTATTTTTGAATAATATGTTTTATCCACTTTTATAGTTATATGCATTTAAAATAAGTTTAGAAATGTATAGTGTAGTGAACAACAATCCTTCGGCTCATTTGTTATCTTATTAAAATTAAACTTCAAGTACATAAAGTATTAGTTAATATATTTATAAATTATTAGTTATAAAAAATAAAACTTTTCTTTCAATATTTGATACCTACATATAGATATTTATTACCTATTTATTACCTATTTATAAATCAAATTAAAAAAAAATATTCTGCTTCACATTGTTACATGAAACTAAAACTATAGATACTCATTAAAAATCAAAAGTTTATGTGCAGTTCACAAGTAAATTTACGAAGATGAAAGATTAAGGTAATATAAAAAAATGTTAGAATATTGCATAACCCATGTTGATTTTCAAAAAAGTTATTTTATCAACCTGCTGCACATACATTTAAATATCATAGTATTATAGTTTAAAATTTATTACAAACTAGTTTATATATTGATGTACAACATTAAACATCATTTCATAATAATTATTATTTTAATTGATAGTAATTAATAATTATACATATACAATACGTTAGTTATAGTACATATAAATGATAAAATGCAAAAAAAAAAAATTAACTTAATATAAAAAAGTAGGTACCTTAGTACCTATACTATTTTTGGAGGAAATATCGACAAGTGTGACATAATTTTACCATTATGCTGTAACACAGTAATCACAATAACTCGAATCACAAGGGAAATAAAAATAAATTCATCCTGCCTCGGCTGCCTCCTATGTATTATTCGAGTTATGTACATACCTCAAACACAACTTAAAAACACTTCAAGAGGCAAGAAAAATCTTCGTGTTATCGAGTTATCGAGACTGTATTATAATTATAGACTACAGACATCCGTTGCCCCAGCACCCACACCATGGTACTTTTTCCGTACCCTCGTGACCGGTGATGCTCAGCTTTCGGCGGCAAATTGTGCTCGTGTCACTCTCCGCATCCTCGCCACCGTCTGCTCGGGACATGGACCCACCGCGGTGCTTGATTATAGTTTCTCGTCGAAAACCCATCAGAGACGTCCTCCGCCTGCCCCTGAGCGGCGATTCCGACGGGCCTGACGCAGCCGTCGGTGGACCTGCACCGTCCCTATCATTTACCAGCAATGGTTTCGATTTCTTTGGCGACCCCGCAGACTTGGAGTTCGTGGACCCAGCCACCACCGCCGCAGTCTTGGGTTCTGCTGTAACAGGTGGACCAGCAATAGCTGTAGTTTTTGGATCCGACGTCGGAAATCTGGAAAAAAAATATTCATAATCTTATATGCACTTAGGGAAACATAATGGAAACAAAATAAATGGAATGGTGAAATCACCAATCATGCTCACCCCCTTCAACAATGAATGTATTCAATTCCTGATTATTATTAAAATTCATTATTATTAAGTTTACTTGTGTATAATATTTTCAAATATATTTAGATTATTTTTAATAGTTTAAGGAGTGGTATAAATAAGTGAAAACCAACGCCTTTTTTATTGTAAATTTACTATCATAATACGCAGGTGTGTGTTATATATTACACTCATAATATAATATATTATTATAGCAGCTCACATTTGTAAGATCATAATTTCGATGACATTTCAAATAATTAATTATACTGCCATTGTAACTTGAATCGTTCAACCTGGAGTATAAGAATTTTTTTTCATGGTCACTTTATATCCGGAGAAAATATCTTAGTTAAATTTTTTAATTACATTTTTAAATAACAAAATAATCATTAAAATGTCAATTATATAATGTTATATATAACAAAAAAAAAAACACTATAATATGCTGATAAGATTTTATGGGAAATGAAAGATTTATTGGACAAAATTTAAGAATTTCATATAACCAGCTATTAGGTATAATAATATATATAATTGTGTAAGATTTAAGATTGTCTTTTGAAGGTAAACACTAATTTTCTCAAAACTTAGTTTCGGAAATATTTTATTTTACGAGTTAAAGTCTTAAGTTAGTATAAAATGATATTTTTTATTGATGTAAGTTTTTAAAATTTTTTATTTTAATTCACAGCATATATTTTAATTTATTGTATATAAAATACAAATGTATTATATTGGTATACATTTGTATACATTGGTACACCAACAATGTAGAATATTTTTGTAAGAAACTTTATGTGTAAAAATTGAATTGGTGTTTTGAATGGAATCTTTAAAAAAAAAAAAAATGATGACGTGTACTTATCGATCATTTAAAAGTTAACTAATTTCTTTTACATTTTCAGCGAATCAACGTAAGACGGGAACATTTTTCTTATCGACTAGGAAGTGTATTATACTCGTATGTATAAATAAACCAAATAAATATATTTGAAATCACTGACTCAAAAATAATTGAGGCTTCTTAAGGTTAGTGTTACCGATAAACCTTATTCAATCTATACTATATACGGTATAGCTCGTTTGAATGGTGTATAGAATTACCATCAGTATTTCAGTAGGTACAGTAGTGTTTATTGAATTTTACAAGTGTGAGAGAAAACAGGAAGAAGGCATCCAAATGGACTTATTGTCTGTAGATTTTAAATTTAATTAATAAGACCGAGTAGAAATTGTAATTTAATAATACTGTAGTCATCGTTTGTACAGCGTTAGATATCGTAGTAATGATTTATGTACTATATAAGATTTAATTAAAGCTCAAATGATTGTTATCGATTTATGCGAAAAAATAGTTTTTAATCGGGCTTTTGAAATGTACAACTTCTATTGTTTAATATAATATTACTTGTTAGTTTTAAGTATAATAATATATTTAAAAAAAAAAACATTGTCATAACTATAAAACTAATTTAAATATATCATTCATCGATTGGAAGTGAAACAAGGTATCAAGAATAAATATTTAAAAGTGTATGTAATTATATTGTATTTGTATTTATCAAATGAGTTATTATTTTTTTTTTATAGCTCTGTAAAATTTATAATATTAAATATGAGTTATTAAGTAACAAGAGGTATAATAGGTATACTGTTAATTAATGTGTTGTCGATTAATAGTCATATAATTAGCTCTTATCTATCTATATATGAGTATATCACGACTTTACTTTAAAGGGACAATAATTCATAATATGCACTTATATCATATTGCTTATTGTATATGTATACATTATTAACAATATTAACATATAACATTTTTGAAAATCATTTTGTTTCAGACTATGAATTTAAAAACAAAGTTTGCCATTTTAAATCAAAAATCTACATATAGTGGATTTATAAACAAAGTGAATGATATAGAAGCGGGAATAGTACTGTACACGGACTTTTCATTTGTGGTCATTCTTATTTATCACTTACCCTCTTATTCCTAATATTTTATTCAACTGTGTAGAAATGAAAACTGTTAATGTTTTTCAATAATATAAAAAAAAATCTCGGGATTGTATCTATCTAAAATTCTATAACAGTATAATCTATAAATTAATATGAAATATCTTAAACTTTTCCAAATAAAAAAAATACAGTTTTTAAAATAGTTTTAATTTTATCCATTAAAAAATAATCATAATTTATAATCATATCAAGATATTTTAATAATATTATTTAAGTACTTGAATCCATTTTGAACGGATACCGCGGTCATCGCGGTTGCAGTGCTGGACCCGATGACTGCGCCGCCCCCGTCGGCACTTCCGCAACAGGCCTCGTCGCCACCACCGCCACTGTCGGCGCCTCCGCCGTTTTCGCCGTGGTCGCCGGATGACGCCGATGAGTCGGCCATTTTCAAGTTCAACTTGATCTGAGATCTGAACGACTTTCGTCGGGCGATGCTGTTCATCGTGCCCGTCTCGTGCTCGGTCAGCTGCCTGACGATGACTTTGTCCGACCCGAACCACAAGTACCTGGGCGCACCGAGTGTCAGTCGGACGCGCACGTAACGCTCTCCGCCGGCCGTCCCACACCGAGCAGTCTTCCTCTCCACTCCTCCTGCCGTGCGAATAATACAATAATAGGTACGTTCCGCACTTAAGCCAAAGAGCTATTTATGTAACGGCGAAAAAAGCGTTACAATATGAATATTATTACATGTTCATGCACGTGTATAATATACAGGATGATTCACCGAGCATCTCCTCACCCGTCCAGTTTCCCCACTATCATAATGTAGTTTATCCAAAAATTTGCAGTTTGGAATTCTTAAATATGCTTCAAGACTATTTTTGTATTTTCAAGATTTTTGTACTATACAAAACAATATAAGTATACCTCCTTCGTGGTACAAACTTAGAACACTTTACAGATATTTAGTGGTTCATATTTTTGAAAATAACTCTAGATGTACCAACTCTATCTAATTTAAAATTCAAACGAGTATAGTTTTCAGCTAATCAAATATTATAAAAGTCTTTAAAGAATTTAAAAAATATATAAAATTGATATAATATAAAATATTGGATCATGTGTTTTTTTTATACTTGGACTTTTTTTACAAATTTTAAATGTTGATAAATTAATATTAGTTACTAAAATTTTAAAATTACCATAGAGTCCATATTACTATAAAAGGCCTATATTTATTATTTAAAAAATACTCATTCAAATTTTGATTTTGAAACGTCAGCATTTTCAGAAAAATTATCTAACAATTAATTTAAAGTAGAGAAGGGTAGCCAAGTAGAGAAAAACCCCTTGGTTTCATTTAAAAAACGAAACTTTATAATTGAATAATACTTTATAGATTTTGAATAACTGCATTAATGAAAAAAATGAAAAGAGGATGAGTGATGTGCTTGTTTATTCACTCTGTATATATTTACGTAGATACATATAGATAAATATTTATAAATATTAGTCTGTATTATATTTACACGAAATACTGTTTTTCGTTGTTTATTAACAACCTTCTGGACACCTGAATAAATTTAGATTATATTATTACTTTTAAAATACACATTAATACGAATCACAAAATAGTTTTTATATAACTTGGTAATCTACGCTCGCATAAGTAAATATTATTTTTTTTAATTACCTATATAGGATATCATATAAAAAATTTATAGTTTTTTTGAAATTAGATTTTTGAATTGATACACCTAGGACCTAGATATAAAATATTTCACAAAGGATACAAATATAGTAATTGGGAGTAAATTTATGATTTTTAAAATTTCATTTGCTCGAGAAAATAATTTTAATGTGACTTTTGATGTTTTTTACATTTATAATTTGATCAATTAGTCCTTGATCCACATTTGTCTTAAAGTCAGCTCACTTAAATTCAATATAATTGATATTTACTATCCGTTACTCTCACGCTCCTATAAGTACCCATGTCTTTTAAATAAATCAGTATCATAAAATTTAGAATGGAAAATAATTTTTAGATATATTAATATATTATTTTATGGTACCTACTATTATAAGTTATAATACGAGAATATATATATATATATATATTAAATACACGGAACTTAGCTTATTGAATTATTTCCGCTGCCGTTTTCTATGCTATGCCAACTATATATATATATATATATATACTCGTGTCTCTTTTATTTCAATCATCGATACCTTAAATAATATACATGAAACGAAACTGTCGGATGATATTTGACACAAAATAGTGTTTCGTGCGTTAACAAACTTATAAATAAATGGTAGGTTTATCATTCAATACGAATTATAACAGAATCCCGGAAAGAGACAGACATAAACTAAATACACAACTCATATATATATATAATTAAATGTCGAAATCAGACGAAGGAATTATAAATAATTGGGTTAAACATATACCATATTTAATTATGTTATGTTCGTTTTACGCGGAAGTTCGTCGAAATAACGTTTTTATCGCCTACGTATTAGTAGTTGTAAAACGTAAATAATAAAACACTTTGTATAACATACGAATATACGAGTACTATACGTATAAATAAAAAATTTTAGTTAAAACTTAAAAGCAAAAGCAAAACTCAAAAAATTACGATAATAATAAAATATATTGTAGCCATAGACCCCTCCTGCGGTCTTAAGCTTTTTCTTTAGTAAATTTATAGATATCTGATATTTATATAGGTACATACTTTATAAAGTTTACAAAATACTAGGATAGTTATGAATACAAGAACCATTGGTAAATGGTTCAGACCTTTTTAATCTGGGCCCCCCTGAGGACTAAGTCTGCGCACGTCTGTGATTGTAGCTAAAATTCAATGAAATTTCACGATGTTGTTTTGCTTAATTTCTTAAAGAGTAAATGGCATATATAAACAACGCGATGAACGAACAACAATTATATGAAAATATACTGGTAAAATTATAAAAAGAACTGCAGAACGTATTAAATTGTTATCAAATGGCACGATGTTATCCATCGGAATTTCAGAAATCAACCATCTGACGTTACAAGAAGTCACCCTACCTTTGCAGTGATTTTAGCTATATAAGTGGGTAGACGGAGAGGTAAATCCTATAATATTGCGTCCATCCGCAGCAACTCGACTGCTATAAAGGTTATATGTTATTTACGTCATATTGAATAAATTCCAATACATTTCAATACACTTCAACCGGTGCAAAACTTGCATTGGTCCAGTAATCATAGAAGCAAATCAATTCATATTCAAAGCATAGGCGCAACTAGGGGGGTGCTTGGGGGTGCTTCAGCACCCCCAGCCTTTAATTTAGCACCCCCAGATCAAAAACACCAAAAATGGAAAAATCATATGAAAAATTTTTTTTTGTTTTACGTAAGGTTGTTTAAATATTGAATGCCTGTTTCATCTACATAATTTTAGCTCCCCCAGTGTTTGGCCTCTAGTTGCGCCTATGATTCAAAGCCACTATCATTTCGCTTAAGCATCATTTTTTATTTGATTATATACTTTATACAAACATCAATATTTATACTAAAATATTATTTTATTGAAATTTAGTTTATTATCTCATTAATGATGACACGATTATAATTGATAACAGTGGCGTAGCCAGGATTTTTTTTAGGGGGGGGGGGGGTTTGTAATAAAATGTAACTTGTGGAGGATTTCACACTTCCTGAAATGTACTCATAAATTGTTTAAATAAATTATAATATACGTTTAACTTTTAAATATTTATTTAAAATAGGATACAATTGTAATTTTTCTTTTTTTTGAAGAATCCATAACAACAATTGTCAATTAGCAAAATATTAAAAATTATTAAAAATTATTATAAAAACTAGAGAAACATCCAAACATGTGTCCATGCATTTTATAATGATAATATTGTTCTGTGATAATATTCATATTGATAATAACTAGACCGCAGAACTGTAGATAAATCTACTACCATGGTAAATTAATAATAAAATAATTGAATGATAATGATTATTGTGCAGTCGATAACGTAAATTACACAATATGATGGTGTAGTGTAAATATTATCTGCACGAATGCAATAATACGACACTGTGTGCACTATTTAAGATAAGTTTATCTTAAACCGTGGTAGTGTGTGAATACGGCATAACAGAATACATTTTACCACAACCAAATGATTGTATTCCTATATTATAAAATAAACATTATATTTTTGATATAAATACGGCTGAGGGGGAGGGTTATAACACCCAAACCCCCCCCCCCCTGGCTACGCCACTGATTGATAATAGGTACTAATAAACAAAATTATCAAATAAAGTTCTTTTTTATTAACTATTCAGTTTAAAAAAATTCTATAAAACCTGTAAATTGTTTATAATTTAATACCATCAAAGTCAAGCTTCAGTAGGTGCAAAAACACGTCATCTGTTGCCTAATACTATAGGGGATGCGTAAGCAGTGCAGTGCCTGCAGGAGTAATAATCACTCCACTGAAGGTATACCGTTATACCTATATAAGTCTTGGATGGTGAACTCATTTTGGATCAAGTGCCAAATTTTTCTAATCAAGGTTTTGAAAATTGTTCACGTGCTAGTTCACTAAGTCGTATAAAATATAAATACTAAATAGAACATAATCAGTAGCATAATTTTTTATTATTTTAATCTTTCGCGTGCCATTGATATTTGACCAACGTGCCAACTTCGGCGCACTTGCTGTTGGTTCACCTACCTTGCTATAGGTATTTAATTAATATAATTCGTATAGACAATACCTAAATAAATATTATATGAAATCGTTTAATACATCGTTTTTTGTCGATCGTATACATCGCTGCAGTTTCGCGCTCATCAAAATATATATTACATATATATAGGTTATTATAATTCATTGAATATTCGTTCAATCGCTCTTTACCGATGATCGTGCCGTATTTCTTCAGACATTTCAGTACGTCTTTGTCGGCCACGGTGTCCGGTACGCCCGTCAGCGACAGGATTACGGCGCCCGCTCCCGTGTCCATCAACAGCACTGGTATGTCACGGACACTGAGCGCCGTGTGCAGCGCCCGTTCTAAGCACTCGGCGTTGGCGAACGTCATGTAACATCTGTCGTCCGTCAAGCAAACCGTTCGCAACTTGTCCCTGAGCTCGGCGTCCTGTATGGCGTCGATCACTTCGTCCACCTGCAGTGTATATATTATATTTAGGTACATAAAATAATAGGTGATAATATTATAATATATCTGGAGAGAATTTTCGCCAATTTCCGCCCCTAACCCGTGTAGGTAAACCTATTATATTATATCTATATACATATTTAGAAAATTGACTTTATATTTCACCGACCCCGAGACAAACTTTCTTTCGTCCTAACTTATTATTTTTATATTTGGTTGCGCTTTGTTATCTTTTAAGTAAGTATAACTAAGTGAAATACGAATACATTGCTTACGTTGCTTGAACGTAGGGTATTTAGGAATATAAATACTGCGAATGAGTATATTTATATAAGTTATCATTTAGCTAGATATTTAAAAATTGTATCGCTTAAAATTACACGAATAATCAATAATGCACTGTGTAAAATATATACAATATCATCAACCATCACCTTCTATAAGTGCAAACGTTTAACTACTCAAAACAAAACAAAAGTGATTACATAATATTATGTTTAACACGTAAGTAGGTTCGTAGATATAGTTTAGACTGTTTGGAGAGAGAGTCTTATTACATTAAAATAAAGTGCCTACCTATTGATTTTTATTTCGTTTTACGTTGGCCATTAGGTGGTAAATGCAAGACATGATTTACAATAATCTAATCATGAATATTCTATACATATAACTATATATAAGCTAAACCAAGGTTCAGGTTGGTTGCAAAGGCGATACATCAGACATTTTGATGCGTGGTCTAATGCGACTTGATTTGAATCGATCTAGCAATTGTCGCAGTATGAAAAATAGTGAAAGATTTTCACTTGGAAAAACAGCATTTGTATCGCTCTGTAAACAGCGTAAAAATCTAAACACTGCTACAAAATTTAAAAAACAGGTAATGCGTATATAACTATATAAGTGTACCTAAGAATTAAGAAAAATACACCGAAAGTTATTAAATTTGTTTAATACAATAATAAGCTAATAGCTGAAAGCTACTGATTTAAATTATCTATTCAAATATTAATAATCATTTAAAAAATGAACGAATAGTTTCAATCTAGACTTAAAACTCAAACATGAGTAAAATACGTCTTTACGATAATATAGCTACCATAATAAATATTGACTGTAAGTTTGATCTTGTGTTTAATTTTTAATAATTCATGTCGTACATTGCAGGTAAAACCGTGGAATAACAGTAGTGCCAAGCTAATTGTTTACAAAGTTTCTTTAATAATAATAAAAAAAAAAACAGTAGTGCCGTTTTAAATATAAAATGTATACAACTATTAGGTTCGACGTGGGCTCTAGACATCTTCTATATGTCACATGTATATTATTATTATAATAATGTGCGCTACACTCGAGAATTGACCTAAAACAATAAACGCCAACATTTTTTTATCGGATTCATTTGTGGATATTTTAATTTTTTAATTTCCCCTACCTGCAATGTACGCATTATTGTTAGAGCAGTTAATTATGACTCCATTGAGGGCTATGTTCTGTGTGCGTGTGTGGGGTAGTTTTTTTATCTAAATAAACATACTTTAATCTCACCACCTTTGTTACACAATAGAATTTATGTAAATTCTATATATATATAATACTATGCCTGACCCTTTGCACTTTGTTTCGGTGCAGGCATAATTAGGGATATGGTTTTTTTTATTTAGGGGGGAGGGATTATATGTTTGTAGTAAAATCTGTAAGCTTCATACACTACCCTACCTCACCAAATATAAAATTTCAGCGGTAAAATTAAAGTTTTGGGGGATCTTTCTATAATTAAATAAAATTTTCATTTCACATTTATATAGTTAGATTTCCATGTAGGTGTATGTCGACTTGTTGATAAAATCAAACGTTGTTTTCGTATTGTATATACACATTTATAGTATAGGCACCTAATAATTATAAACTTATTTAGCTATTGTTCATAAGATCATGACATTAACTGAAATACTAAATTGTTAATTATAAATTGTAATTAACTATATGACTGCAACGAAAGACGAGTAATCGACAGCTACATTTTTAATTGACATAAAACTAATATTTTAGCGTATAAAAGTTGTTAATCAAATCAACCAAACTTTTTTAAATAAAAATAAATATTTTCTTATAACGTTTAATGTTTACCTTTTTGTTTTAGTACAACAAATATTTAATACATTAATTACTTGGATAGTTCTATTCGTCTAATGCTTATAGTAAATATTTATTAATTTATTATAATTATATTTTTATATTTAGTATTATGAAGTTAACAATCTCTATGGAATTAGAATGAAATTGTATTAACAATAAACGCTTGATAATATTATATTAATTATTTTGTCATACAATTTAAACGTTATCTTTTTTTAACTTCAACGCGTATGTATTTTATATATTATTATAAATGTATTGATACAATATAGTATTTCTTTAACTCAAACTTATAGTTTTTAAACAATTCGATGACAGTCGATGATAAGTTTTAATATTTTAAAATGATACTGTGTTTTTTTTTAGGTAAATACTTTTTGTGAGACTATCAAAACTTTGAAAAGTTTCTTGTAGCACCATGCCATCATTACAGATTGGGAATTGAACACAGATTGTGCTTTATACAATAATATGTGCTGTATAACTTTTCAAATATGTTATTAAGAAAATCGATGCCGACATGATAGAAGCTAGAAACTGTGTCTAAAAAAATATTGACCTTAATATTTGGGCTGATATCTCGAGGTTTGCATACAGGGTCGTTTTTTGTACGCAGGTACCTTATGAACTATCATTGTTTTCAAATTTAAAAACAATCATAATATTATGTAGATACTCATAATGGGTTATGAACCATAGTGGTATAAAACGACGCATACTATCATAATATTATCTTACCTATTTTTTTTTAGATTGGACATCAGTTTATCAAAAGCGCAATAAATTTGGTATCTAAAATGGAACTATTGATTTCTCGAAGAGTATAATAAAATACTTGGGAAAAAGAATAAAAATTTGTACTCACTGATTTGGTCTAAGGAACTTTGTTTAGATTGTTTATATTCATTAATGATTCTGGACGAGTATGATATAGTTATTTTTATGACTACCATTATATGCTAATAACTATGGTAGCCATTATATTTAACATAACAAAGTATTATTATTTCTTTAATAATATTTTTAAAAATTATAAATTATAAAAATAATGAAGTATTAATATTATGTTAAAACATAGATTGATAGATTAATGTATTAATAACTATATTAATATCATTATATAAATATTATCAATATATGTGGTAAACACAACATTTCATTTTTCGTTCAATTATTATATAATTTAAATCTCGCCGGTTCGAATCTCGGTCACGGGCGGCATCGCTCTTTGGACATTTCGCGATGTCTGGAGAGAGAGGCCGCCGCCCCCAAACCGGGCATGGCAGAAACCTACGGGTGCCCATTCAAAATTCTGCCAAAAAAAACCCAAGTGTTAAAAACCTAAAGTACCTTCCCTTACAGTTAAAAGGCTAATGACCTCAGTTGTCGAAGCCTTAACCCTAATAAAAAAAAAATAAAAAAATAAATTTAAATCTAAATTCTAATGTAGCTATGTTGTTGCATTTCATGAATTAGTATTTAGTATATTACTATTCCACACTATTTCCTTAGAACCTTCTATATTATTATGTATTGTATGATATTTTGTTTTTTTGTAAAAGAGTTCGAAGTCCTTTTCATAAAACTTTATAATACTAACGTTTATTTATTAATGATAAATATAATAATAAATAAATAAAAATAAAAATAATAAATATTAAAAACAAATAACATTGAATATTTTAATTAAAAAAAAAAAAAAAAAAAAAAATGTTTATGAAATTTAGAATTTGAGAAGTAATAATATTGGGATAACACCGAGAACAATCATCGGTAATTTATTATCTATGCCAATTAATTATAATCATAGAACAATAATTAACCGCAAATAATAACAATATCATATAATATACCATGTCACCATTAACTATATACCACTTGGCACTTGAGCACAAAACATTATAATGTAATATGATACTTATTAATCAAACCATAACCGTTTTCACAACAAAAATGAAATACACTACTTGTATTTCTCATCTGAAGTCTGTGCTTATCTTTACTATTTTACATTTATGAATACAAATTATAAAATTAATAACTTATTGTTATTCGTTACCATAGATTTATCTTGAATTATATAAATTTTAAAATTTCTGTGCGATGTACTTGGTCTTTGGCCAACCAAAAATATTTTGGTGATGAGAAAGGGGTACGTGCCAACGGTGCCCTTCTGGCTACAGCACTGGTATGACATGTATAATATTGTATACATTTTCTCGAAATTTTTTTGTAGTAAAATGTATATAAAAGGTTAATTCGTTCATACACATTTTATGATTTGTATAAAGAATATTGCATTATAAAGGTTTATATAAAATTACAATTTTTAAATAAATAAATAATTATTTAAATTAGCGTATTGATAGTAAATGTTGAATTAAATCGTAATTCTATTTTATTATACTTTCATAAGGAATACAATTCCATAAAACCAAGGAAGTACAAGGGGTATCTATAATATACCTAATACCCATATACCTAATTTTAAAACAAATAGTGGAAAAAATTCTTTTTTCTCAAGAGCTATTTTTAATGCCAATAGAATCTCCACAGTCTTGGATTTTTTTTTATTGTCTCGTCAAGTATTTAAAACTAAAACTTTGTTATTTTTAAAACATAGCGCCTAATTATTATTTCTTTGTTTTGTTTTATATACTTAATAATGTTATCTTTGTATTTCTTATCGTATTGTAAAATTGTATTTTGTATTATCACATGTCTATCAGTTTCCATATTGTGTCAATTCTTATATTGTATTGTTTTTCTTTCTTTGTTAAAGGGCTTTGGCCCGTTGATTTTTATATAAATAAATAAATAAGTACCTTCATCGTAATTTTCTTACAATTTAAGATAAAAAAAATATGTTATTGCAATATAAATTATTATACCTACAGTGATTACTGATTAAATTCGTTTCAGTCTTATAACTGCACGATTATATTATATAATGTGTTGTATATATCTATACAATTTATTTATATTTAACGATATTGATTTATTTTATACGGAAATAAATATTTGAATATTTCATAACCTTTTTTATACAGTTTCATATATTATTTTCTAAGATGTTTGCAAATTATAGGTAAATATTACGTCATTTTGACAATTATTATTATGATTTATGATATAAAGTATGTATAGTGTATTCTGCATATGCGATAGAGTGGTAAATATATAGCTCATACAAACGATAATAATGGACATTGTATACTTTTTTAGTTCACCCTTGTTATTTTTTACATTATTTATTGAAATATTATAATCTATACAAAATGAAACAATTTATATTGATCAAATGTTTAATGCAGTTATAATTAATATCAATTTTTAATGATGTCGGTATGCTTAATGGCTAATTCCCCATAAATAAATATTTTAACCATAACTTTAAATCTAATTTTTCTTTTCAAACATATTAAAAATAACGAATACAACATTTTTAATACCTAGATATAATTCAAATAATGTTTAAGTATACCTACAGGCGTTAGTTGTATACATGAGTCTTCTAATTTGTGAGATATAGGTATAGTCTAGGTATAGGTAGATATAGCCGATATAGGTATAGTGATTTTTTAAATATTTTATGTCCTATTATATTTAACCATTATATAGGTATTATAATTTATACCTATACTATAATAAATTACAAATTATAAAAATGTGAATTTATTTCAAAACATAGTGAATAGAACTTGATTGTTAATATAAAATACTAAAATAGCACTTAATAAGTCATTTATTGTTATCACCCTGCCACCAGGCGAACATCGTTCTCGAACATTTTTTATCTACCATAACAAAACTTTCAAACATAATAAGTAAATGATAATAATAATAACATACTGTTTCTGTTTATAATTTATCGTTGCACATTTGATAACTAATATTTCATAATTAAACTTGGGCAAACACAAACAAATGTTATGCGATATATCCTATAATGATATTTCTAATTGTAATTTCTTACAAAATTATTACGCGCTCATGCTTTAAATTTGTCTTAATAATATGTTATTATTTTACAATTTAAATGCCTAAGTATTGTGATGAATTACTCAATATAATTTATTTAAATATAAGTTTTTTTTTATTGTTCTTAATCAACATCGGTGACAATAGCCATTAGTTTTTACACACAATTTTTTTTTGTTAAATTAAGTTATACAATTTGAGATTTTTAAGAATTTTAAAATTTAACACCATTAAATCACAATTCTTATACACCAGAATAAGCCAATACTACTATGTATATGACCCAGTTGTCATGGTCCACCTGGTTACCCCCGTGCGCATGCCTATAGTTATAAGTTAGAACACTACTTAATACTATGTAGTAATATCGTGTATTGATTCAAATATTAAACAAGTATATAAAATAGTTGTACTGCTTGATTTTTCCGATACCCAAGATTTGTTTTTTTTTAAATATATGTGTAAAAAAATGTATAATTTGTAATTTTGTCATGCTTGTAATTTGTACTAATTAAAATAGTTTAATTTGTACCAATAGAATCTTAAATGTATTTTTCTTAAAGGGATTCTTTTTTTCATTATAACTGAAAATAGACTATATATAGAAGACCCATGAGATGATCTTAAAAAATCCTATACGCCGCATTTGTTTTGGCCCTCGTTTTAAAAGTGCGTAGTTAGGTAAATTTCCGTCCTCCGATACACGTTTAGATTTGTTAGTAATTTAGTATAGGACGTTAAAGTGAACAACTAATGATTAAACTTAATGTTGATAACTTTAGTTGTGTTCGTAAGTCACCAAATAGATATATTTGTATGTAACGATGATTCAATGTCGTAATACTATAACTTATGCCATTGTTTTGGCTGTACCTACCTACGTTGATTAGTCAGTCAGGACATTATATATATATTTTATAATTACAACTAACATATGAGACCTATATTTTGATAGGTACTAAGGTTTTGGCTTCAAAAAAATTGTACACAACTTGACTGCCTACGCCCTCTGCACGCCCTTATATGATGGTCGAATTTATCGATAGGAAGGGTAAGCTATTATGCCGTCATTGTGACTGTTGCTCAGAATTCGTACGCGTTATTACAAAAGTATAGTTTGTGCGGAAACCCAGCCACCGTTATTGTCTAAACTATATACTTCAGACGCCATCGCTATTCAAATATCAGTTTTCTCGATTCCACAGAAACGTTGCGGCGATGCAATATAGATCTTATTTATCGGCTTGTAAATATATAATACGCTATACGCATGTTATTTTAATGCAACGTCGTAAGTGCATAGCCATAAAATCGTTTTTGTTTTTAGTTTTCCCCAGACGGTTTTTTCCTGGGCTGTTTGTACAGCGTATTTTGTACGGAAAGATCTACAAAACAGACTGTAATGCGTATATTGAGTCGTAAACGCCCGCTGCCGGAAACACGAGTCTCTGTAACGAGTAATGACTGCCATAGATAAACCATCGCAAGTTGAATGAAAACACACCGATCGACAAAAACCAAAAAAAAAAAAAACCAAAAGAATTTGGACCACAAACACCTAAACACGCGCACGTCCCAATAAACTGTATGTATAATTTAGTTAGTAATTATTAATTATATTGTATAAACTCAATTATAAATATTTATGTATATAGATACATGAGAACCGGTGGCGATGAACTTTCGCTTGTTTACGGCTCGCCACGTGATCTGGATAGTGACGACAGACATGATCTATGCGAGGACATGATAGCAATATTATTGTTCAACCACTGCTATTATTGCTATTGATTGTAAATAGTATTTAATAAAATAATCAATGATCTTACCTATAAACAGCGATGAGGTCTCTGTAGCTGTCGCTGCGATTTCACCTTAGAGTGATATATAACTATATTATTATAGTTTCACTACTCTGATTATGTGTTTTTTTTTTCATCACACGGAAACAATATTATGTTTTCATAATAATTTTATTAAACAAAAAAAATACGAATAGATGTCACAAAACTGTATATCGAGTGGATGATAATGTATCATCCACGTTTATAGTGTTTGATATTATAGGAAAGTAAGAATTGTAGTGTAATATTATTTTTATTATTATTTACTATACATTATGCATTAAAAATACGTTTTATTTTATGCGTGTTATGTGTTGTGCATTCGTCAGATCGATATTAGAATTATATGGTCCTGTCTTCTGGGACTTTATAATGCAGTTCTGATTTTTCTCGAATGGAAAGGGTTTCATGTAATATTTTGTGATTTGTCAGCCTTGTCGTTAGGGTGACCATATTTATAAATAATATTAAAACAGGACCAACGAATTTCGCTTAAATCTGTACATAAAAAAAAAAAACTACCTCCAGACATTGTTTGATTATTTTTGAATAGGTTAAGTTTGCATAATATATGAGATGAGTTGTTGAAAAGGGTGACTATAGTACAGACTCACAAATATTGCATTGTACAATACATGAATTTGATAGTTATCCTGGGGACTATTACTGATAATTGTTTATTGGCGGTCAATGATCATTATAGGTACCCAAAAACCTAAGCAATTTTAGTGAATAACTTTTGATTAAGGTTCAAATAATTCAATATAAAACTATAAAAATATTGTTTTATATTTGTTTCATGTGGGTTTTCTTTAACGAACCTATTATAACATATGATAATTTGGGGATAACGGGATTAAAACGGAACCAAAAGTGTCCCGTTTGATGTTTTTCGGGATATATAGGGGCAATATGATCAAAAACAGGACATATCGCGTATCGCCATCACCCTAACCTATGTAAGTACACCTAATAAAATTGATTACAACGCTTTCTCATGATTATTATACTCTCCTATGTTGACAAGTTTACTTTCTTTATAGCCGATCATACGTAGTCACGAAGCTAATATAACTTTTATTAAGAATGTACTTAATGACAAAATCGATTCTCCTACGTTATATTATAACTTTAATTAATTTTAAGGCATATTCTGACGTCACATATCGTTCTGTTCTGTTCCACAACACAATGTTTCATTTCTTTATGATATTATTATCACAAAACTCAATCACTCTGACTTTGCAAATATGTTTCATGCTAATTTAAATCCATCCTTTTCTTTATCCTAAAGTATTTTACCGTTTTCAATACATTGAAATCTCGGTATATCTCAAAGTTTCTACATACATCGATATTGTTCTGAAACGACTAGTAAGTAATATTTTCAAAAATGTTTGTGTTTTTTTTTCTTGAAATAATGAGTGTTTTACGTTTAATTATGCCTCAAATAATCATAGGTATTTACCGTCAGATCGTGCAGTTGACGGTTACTTCCGGTGTCAAAACACGCGGTATGCGGCTGCAGCACCGCCGCGTCCAGTTGCGACAAGGGTTGTCCGCCGCGCAGCACCGGGTCCTCTTGCTGCGGTTGCGGTTGTCGGGCGCGATCACCGTCGTCGTGGCGGTCGGGGTCGTCGCTGTCGCACCCGACCCCGCCGCCGGTCGCAGGTGTGTCGGTCGTCACTGCAGTGGCACGTCCCTCCTGGCCATCCGCAGTCGCCGTCATCGTGCAGGCGGTGTTGGTGACGGTATCCCGTTCGTGGTCGGCCGCCAACGCACCGCTGACGGTGACATGACGGCGATCGTTGTTGATAATATTAATCTCGTGTAGGTTGTCGACACCCTGAAACATGCAATCAACGAACGTATTATAATATCGTGGTCTGTACACGGCGGCGGCGCTTTTATACGAATTCATAGAGTGTAAGTGGCACTCGAGTGTTGGCTGAGTGGAGGATTCCGAAATAATATTTAAATCGTGACAGAGTGTTTTTAATTAAACAGAGTGATTCGCCAAGCACGACTCTCGTCCCACATTTTTCATTCCATAATGCAATTATTCAAAATCCGATTTCTGAATTTACCTTCAAATATATATACTTAGTACCTATCCTACAGTTTTTAATTCTTGAGATTTTTTGCAGTATTAATTAGAAATAGTTGTTAAACTTTTAAAGTAAACATATATTGTGGTTTCAATTTAAAGGATAAAAAGATATCCATGTGAACGAGTGGGTTTTTAGCATAAACCTTTTCGCGGTGATAGTTAATACCATCCTAAATACTATTCTTAATACTACCCGTAGTAGCTAGTGTGGTGGATACTTGGAAAAACAAAATTCAATCACGTTTATATCTTGTATTTGAATTATTGTGCCTATGTCGAATATAAGTGAAAGAAAGTACGAAACATAATAATATTGAGTATTTTTTTTTCAGACACTTAGTTGGCAAACACGTTGCAGTATGCCAAAACGTAATTTTCACGGCTCTAGACTATGCAACATGTCATGCATAGTTATATGTTTAGCTGTATGGTTGTTTCAGGAGCAAGTATAATATTATTATTTATTATTATTGTTACAGTGGGGTATTATTTAGTTCAGCACGCGTTACCCTTAGTCAAATATATTGTGACACACCAATGGTTGTGCAACGAAAACAGCCTTACAATTTATATTACAGTGGAATAAAAAAAGGTTACATGAAATAACAATTATAGTATACGTTTCTATACTAATTTAAAGGTAAAATCGCATTTGACTTAAAAAAAACATTAAAATGAAACTAAAGAAAGATTCCGAGCCCGGATAAAAAACAGTTTTTGCCGTTGTATCTATAATTAACTAAAAAATTATTAAAAATCATATGATTATGAAAATAAAATGTTGAAAGGTCAAAATGTTCAGCAAAATAAACTCTATAAAATAGGGATCTTTATTTTTTCCAAACATTCAAAAATAATTGTTTTAAATTTTTTGCCAAAAAATTTAATCAAATTAAAAAATTATATACATTTAGCCCTTGTCTAGGTGAACCTAATAAAAAAAAATAACATACTTATGATATATTTATTATCTCAGAAGATATCGCTATGGGTAAATCCTCACGGACACTCTGTATACCTACACGCAATCTTAATTTCAGAAAATACAACGTTTTTGAAAATATTTTTCCTTCAGTAGTAAACATATTCGAATAAAAAATAATATATTTTTTACTCACTTTTATCGTTATATATTTTTTGAAGTTGTTTACTCTGTTGAATGACAATACTTATACATTTTTAATTTCACATTCTTAAGCAGAATATTATGCAGAGTATTTTGAAATATTTGGAGTACCCGCATGTGCTTCTATTCCCCTTCACCATTGCTCATTTAAACTTAAATCAGGTATTTATAACTCATAAACAACTCTTCAAAAATGTTATTTTTAAATACCAAATACCGAACTATGTACTGCATATTTTAGTTTGGAATAAGGAATAAAAATGCCCGTTGTAATTAAAAAAGTTAAAAAAAATTATTTCCAAAAACGTTGATAGGTAGAAATAATTAGTGCCTCATGTTAAAAAAAGGTTACATGAAATAACAATTATAGTATACGTTTCTATACTAATTTAAAGGTAAAATCGCATTTGACTTAAAAAAAACATTAAAATGAAACTAAAGAAAGATTGAATTATATGATATATGTCATATTATATTATAGGAGAGTAAAACATATATTTTGAATAATTTGAACGTGCGATTTAAAGAAATGATTAATATACTGTTAATTATACTCGTCGAATGTGATGGACTGTATAAAAAACCAAATTGTGTTAATGAGAAAATGTTGATACCTTTATTTTACAAACCATTCTACCTACTGGTATATAGGTAAATACCACTTTTACGTTTCTATGCAACAGAATTATAGATCAATATTCTCTATAATGTATGAATTATACTCATGATGTAGCAATGAAATTTGAATTCAAAAATAAAAAAAACGTACTTGCGGGCAATCGGCAATGATAGTATACACATTTACATATTTACACACGCAGGCTCGGATTCCGTCAACAATTGTATGCAAGTAGATACAACATTCGAGTAAAACACTGACGACTTTAAGTGAATGACTTTGGAGATTTTCGAAGATACATGAACGTCGGAAAAAATGTGACGCTTCTGTACGCGTATACGGTGACATGACATAAATAACAATACTTTATTTTCGTACGACACAATGTGAATGCACGAAAATTCAATCATTCCGGCTTGAGTCTTTGTTTGTTTACTTTGTTCTTTATATTTGTTTTCAGGTGTGTATACATAAGGGTAAAGGTAAGTGCGTGTAGTTAATTGTATACGAAACTTAAGTACGTACCGTAATAGCTGTACGCGCTGCCTATTTTTTATAATAGAATTTAAAGATCCTCGAAGAATGGTGTTAAAGGTTTTTGTTCGTTTGGAAAACACGTTTCGGATTTAAAAAAACTTAAACAAAATTACATGGTATACCATTGTATACAATTTCTATATACTTAGAACATATATTAAATAATATTGTTAACCGAATACTGCAAATTTTATTTTCAACGGATCGTTTTTCTAGGATAAAAACGCAAAAAAATGAAAACGATTATCGTGGTACATAATATTATAATGTTCTGCGTATGGCTTCAAAAAATGAAATTTGATTTAAATTTGTATCATGATATTTTCACCATAATAAGATCTTATATTTTAGAGACTTAGAGTTATAACAAATGAATTCTAAAACGTAATTAAAAATATATTGATGATATATTTGCATCATAACGCATAACTATATTAAAGATGATTTATCTGCTCGTTTAATTTAATTTTACTTAATAAAATTTAATTTTAAAGTATGTTAAAAATGTATCGAATGTATGTAGGTACTATGTTCATCTTCTTTTACACAATACATACAATAATAACATACCCGGCATCGAGTGTATGTAAAACTTAATACACAGATGCGTATATTGAGATATACACGACGTGTACTTATAATAATATTTTGTGAAAAATCAATTTCGATTTAAGTAAAAATAATGTCCAATATGATGGTTTTATTGGGTACATTTATATTGATGCATATTATTCGTTAAACTTTTAACTATAGTATTAAATTAAGCCGAACAAATTAAATTTAAAAAAACCAAAATTGGTACAAAATTACTCTAGATGAAACTTTTTTTTGAAATACGTTTAAAAAAATAAAAACGATTTCAAAAAAATGTTTTCACAAAGAAATAACTTAACAGTAAAACGTGAACGTGTGCAGACGAAAAAAAATTTAAAAACAATAGGAAAATTTCTTGTGTCTGGAATTTTCACTAACGGCGGGGTTTAATTACATTACATCTGAAAACATGATAATTTATGTAAACAAGCGCAATACGATTGTGCGCGGTTCTTATATTTAGCAATACCTTTTTATGAATTACGAATTTACCGTGAAAAATATACATACTGATAAAACAATGGAAATTAGTTTAGTTAAGTTTAGCTCACACATGCATTTGTTTCAGTTTGCAATAAAATAATATTTAGCAAGAGTAATGCCCGGATAGGCAGCTGGTATATCAATAATTAATAAATACATTTTATAAACAGTGTGTCAGTCATATACGTAGATATCATTATTCCACTTCCGTCGCACTGTCACTTCCGAGTTAATCGACATAATATTCAGCCTCAAACAAATATCGTCTAAGCACCTTGAGCCTTTAGGAATTGGTCATTATTGTTTCTGTACCTGTACGCCGTATGACAATATTTGTTTTTGATTAATGTTTATTAGCATAAATGTTGCACTGTCCGTTTTAGCCAGGAACATGACAATTTTATATATTTGTTCGCTGTTCACGCAATCGTCAAATACCATTTGAACGTACGTCGTCATCTGTTTATCACTAATTATTTTGTGCAGGGCTTCAAGATACCTGTCCCGAGCACTGGGACGAGAAGACATTTTGATTTAGATATTCTTTTGTACGCGTCAGTACGTTTCACTGCATCTCATCGCATCTTACTCACCGTCCCGGAAATTAATATCGAGCCCAGTGTGTTCATCGTTTTTCGCAGATCTTCGTTGGCTGTTCGTCGTGCGTTACTGTTCCGTCGACTGCAGCCGCATACCGGAAATCGACTAGTCCGCCGTTACCTTTGTACGTGTAATACGCTGCGTAGACGTGACGTGCGGCTACGATCTCGTAATCTTTATATCGTAATATAATCCAGTGTTGTTTTCTGTTGTGACGTTACGTCCTTATAAACGTTACTTATACTACATTATTATGCTGTCTCCCTTTCGTCGGTTATATCGTTATGTAACGATTTATTGTCATGTGCTCATCGTGTATATAAAAAAAAGGACAACGATTACACACTATTACTACGTGAATTGCGGCGAAAAACAAAACAGTTTGACGTATTTCACCGCATCGAATGCACCGCGCTGCCGCGGAACAGCATAGAATTCGTTCGCACTCGCTGCACTCGTCGGATTCACGTAGGACATGCCATGATAAGTCTATAACTATATTTTTTAAATTGTTCTTTGACCATCGACTCGTTAGAACATATTATTATATATTTTTACCATTTGAGCCAACGTACGACGTATAAGCTTTGCCGCCGGGCGCCGACCGACACACACTCACAGTCACATATATAATTGTCGCTATTTTTGTATTTTATATTTTTGTGTGATCGTGAATTATTATATAATGCGTGTAGATTACGCACGATGCGTTATGGTAAGACGCCGCGTCGTCTGCGGTAAATATCATTAACACGGCCGCCGTGCCATTTTTATCTTGTGCCGAACGTTATAGCAGCAATATCGGCGCGCGCGTTTCTATATCTGTTATCACAATATTAATATAAAAATTATTTTACTCTAATAGTAAATAGGGTGTTGTATTTTTCCCATATTAGCTGCAGGCTCGAACAGCCAGTTCCTTTAAATATAGAATCTTATTGTTAATGTGCGCCACAAAGGCCATTTGTTTGCTTATCGTGATTAGATTTATTGTAAATCTCGCGGCTCTAAACACCAATTGTATTGTACTTGTGTGCAAACGTCATTTTTTGTATATTATGTAAAATGTATAGCACATGACCAGCTGGCCAGTATTCGCTCCACAAACTGTGAGTTTTGTACTATACATATTTTTTAATTTTTAGTTGTTAGACCAAAATGGCCGTACATTTATTATTATTCTGTTGGACCAGAAGGCCGAAGGGCCGCTTTTTGTATTAATATTAAAGCTATACGGCTACAGCTCTAATAGCTGTTATCATATTATTATTATACATTTATACTTTTATTCTGTTGGGCCAAAAGGACCAAAATATTATATTTTTATTTGTCAGCCACAAGGGCTGTACATTTATAATTTATATTTATCTTGTTTGGCCATAAGGGCTCTGATTTATTATTATTTTTGTAAAATCTTGATGTTTTGCTGATATTTTTATACATTTTTTGTACCTGCAAATATTATTTAATTTGTACAGCAACTCATTTTTACTCGAAACGTGTTACCATTTTTTTAAAAAAATATTTGTTTAATCGTATACACACCCACACATATACACACTCACACATCCACACACACTAGCACTCTCTGGTCTTGCTCGGCGAACCCGTCCACCTCCTCTGATACACACCTTTACACAGGTCGGTCGGCGTGTCGCGTGTGAGTATTATAGCATGCGAAGTATTTTGGTGATTGGGCGTCACAGCCTATTATTGTCCGTACATTAAAATCATGACATAGTTTATCAAAGTTTACACGATATCATACTTGAGAGTTCCGACACAGTAAGATACTATACACGTAATATATAAATCGGACTTAAGTTTCATCTTTTATCGAGTTCGTAGCAAAAAACCTACTCACAGCTAAAACAGGTATTAATTGTTTTTTATACATTTGGTGCAAATAACAAGAGTCTTGCACATGACCTATAGACTATAATACCAACACTAAGTCAGCATGATCAAGATTATGAAACACTTGGTCTTGGACTCTTGGTCTTGTTTTGATCATCATTATAGCTATACGCTGCCTCCACATCCATCATAAAGGTACGTGCGGTTCAGTCCCGATTCAGTCTGGTTAGGCTAAGAATCCAGTTAGGTCTTAGGACCTACATTTTATTGTTTTTTTTATAATTTCGTTAATCGTTCTAATATAAATTTGATTTAGGTACCTAAACAATAATATACATTTCAAAGGATAGTAAAACAGTTTAACGGACAAAATTAATCGTTTTAAATCTAGAAAAACATTTACTTCCATGCGTTATTATAATTTTTATATAGGTTAAGATCATAATATAAATTATAATTATTTATTTGCCACATTGATATAGTTTGTTCAATTTATACAAAAATCATATTATGTAAAATACATTTAATACACGATTATAAAACTTATATTCTATCTCAGAATCAATTTCGAACGGTATGTGCGGTACCACAAAGTACGTCGTTTAGGTATGCAAATATCAAGCCAATGACCGTGTGGATATTTTTTTTTATTGTATTGCTCTTACTAATCTGGTGCATTCTTATAGTTATTTGTTTAATTATTATTATTATTATCTACTGGGCACCACTTAGTTTCTAATATAGTGTAGTTATTACTTATTGTATTAATTGTTGTGCAATATTTACACTAAAAAGTGTAAGTACAGAAGAAAGTTATATACAAAAAAGGTTCGGGTTAAATTATTTGTTAATATTTATAATGTCATCACGGAATTCGGCTGGTAAAATCAGTGGTTCAAGCATAACCGAGGTTTAAACTATGATTGTAAAACGGGTCCTAACAGACGCGTGGCTTATAAAATATCGAACAAATGTTTATAATTTTTAAACGTGATTCAAAGTGGCCACGTCAGTATAATTAATAATTATTAATGTTTAATGAAATTATAAAATATATGTAAAACACGTTTTAAGAAACAACGAACAAGACATTTCAAAAGTACACAATAAACAACGGCACTTATGCGACGATATAGTTGGTACAAATGTCGCGATATAATCAGTGTGGGCCACTGGTCAAATCTAACCAATGCACAATATCATCACCGACAGTTCCGGCAAACAAAAGTATCAAAAAAGGTGGCGTGGTGATGACTAGGCTTCGAGAGTGACGATATCCGCCGAGCGATGGTTAATTCGCGTTTTTATGTGACGACAGCAGCGGTGGTGACGGATGACAAAAAAAAATATAAAAAAATAACAAAACGCGTATCGATGAATTGGTACAGCGGAACTGATACTCGTGGTACTGATACTACGGTTTTCGCTCTGCATACTGTCGGCGGGCAGTGAAGAAAGCGAGCGATGAGCGTCTTACCACCAAACACTGCACAACATAACCTGTCACGGATTTCCGCATCACGTGCCGTTATTTTGTCTGGACGACTTCGACTAAGGGCGCGGGGCCGCGGCCACTGCGTCACTATTATTATAATCTCGGAAAAAAAGGTAGGAACCGTGTGACTTCTTGTCCGACCACATCATAAATGTTTTGCGCAGTTCGAGTGTTGCTTCCGGATCAACCGTTCGATCAGACCATCAAACGCATTGCTCATTTCTACACATCATGATGTGCACATCCGGTGTTGCGTCTTCTACTACTGGCGCCGTTCGGCGTGACAGTCGATTATTGTTTTACTGCAGTGGTTTCAATTTCATCAAATTTCAAGACCGCGCAGCTTACACATTTTGTGTCAGCATAATCTTAATCTTGATTTTTAAAATTCAAACACATTTTTAGTGTATATACGAATTTAATATGTATCAAGGATTTGTTTATATAAGGTGTAGCTATATTACCGCAGGCGTCCAATGGTTAAGTAAAACCGAGACTGGCAAACCTCCTGCGCTACGCCCGATAACTGTAGGTATATATTTAAAAATTATCGTATGCGCGTACAGTTATTTATAACTTCTGTATCATTTTTATTTTAAAAATTGAATATCATATAAATGGATTTGTTCAAAACTGTAGACGCCGGACTATTTTTATGTAAAAAGCGCATGTTCGTTGATTATTTTTATTTTTGATGTACTTACTGATATTTTCGATTGGCTGTTAACATCTGTACACGGAATATTTATGAGTATTTAAGCCGATAATCGCTGCAGATGGCAAAAAAAACCATTAAACTGACATTTCCAGAAAAAACGAAACAATAAATATTTTATGTTGTCACACTGCTGTTCGTGTTCTCGTTCAGACGTAAATTAAAATTTATTGTGTATCGTATAAGAAGCTTGCTGGCGTTTTGTTCTGGGAATTTTTAGGTAATTCTTGAAATAACTGTAAAGTTGTTTCGCGTTGATTTCGATACACTCCGAATGCGCTCAGAAATATTTTTAAGTTAACAATATATGTATAGTTATTAGTTTATTACTTATTAGTTATACTTAAGAGTGATGTTAACCTGGAGATGCGTAACTCGTATAGGTACATAGGTATAGGTACTATTATGTGACTTATATAACGTAATATATACGGAAAGATAATTTAACTCTAATCGCTATACAGAGTGTCCCGTGAGGATATCCACATTTGCCGTAGAGGCGAACGAGCCCGGATAAAAAACAGTTTTTGCCGTTGTATCTATAATTAACTAAAAAATTATTAAAAATCATATGATTATGAAAATAAAATGTTGAAAGGTCAAAATGTTCAGCAAAATAAACTCTATAAAATAGGGATCTTTATTTTTTCCAAACATTCAAAAATAATTGTTTTAAATTTTTTGCCAAAAAATTTAATCAAATTAAAAAATTATATACATTTAGCCCTTGTCTAGGTGAACCTAATAAAAAAAAATAACATATTTATGATATATTTATTATCTCAGAAGATATCGCTATGGGTAAATCCTCACGGACACTCTGTATACCTACACGCACTCTTAATTTCAGAAAATACAACGTTTTTGAAAATATTTTTCCTTCAGTAGTAAACATATTCGAATAAAAAATAATATATTTTTTACTCACTTTTATCGTTATATATTTTTTGAAGTTGTTTACTCTGTTGAATGACAATACTTATACATTTTTAATTTCACATTCTTAAGCAGAATATTATGCAGAGTATTTTGAAATATTTGGAGTACCCGCATGTGCTTCTGTTCCCCTTCACCATTGCTCATTTAAACTTAAATCAGGTATTTATAACTCATAAACAACTCTTCAAAAATGTTATTTTTAAATACCAAATACCGAACTATGTACTGCATATTTTAGTTTGGAATAAGGAATAAAAATGCCCGTTGTAATTAAAAAAGTTAATTTTTTAAATTATAAAGATATGAATATAATTTTTATAAAAAAATGTTTTAGAATCACTTAAAATCACGTTAAAAAAATTATTTCCAAAAACGTTGATAGGTAGAAATAATTAGTGCCTCATGTTAAACTGATGATCATCATCGGTATACGTGCCCCAAGTTCCTGTAAAGGGTCTATCGTGAATTATTTATAAACCTGAGACATCCAAATTCAAATATTTTTGCGATGGCGTGTAAAAAGTGTAAAAAAAGTGGTTAAAATTAATAATAGTATACAGTCAAATTGTAAAATATCGATCTAGTGAATTCCCAAGTGAAAGTTCGTTGCATATCGTTTCTGCTACATAGATACAATGTTGCATATATCGATATATCCATCAGTATAATATCAAAACGCAGATAAATATTGGCATTTTATAATAATTATATATACATTATTATAAAATAACAAATATACTTACGTACGTTGAAAATAAGTCACAACACGAATGAAAAATGAAACGAGTTTACTCCCGTATTTCCGTAGAAATCATAAAAATTATGGTTCAGCACATCATAATCAACATATTACATATATTATTGGTTGTCTAATGTTATAAAACCAATCTCTTGGAGAAGAGAAAGAGGTGTTGAAATGATTTAGATTTCTATAAAATACGTTGTCATACATGGTTTTATTTCATATTTTATATTAAAATAATATGAATAAGAGTGATGACCTAGTTTTAGTAGGTTAGACGTTAGACGGTTAGTGTGTAAAGCCTGCCACATGTTATATTTAAATATCAAATTAAAAGACCCGGCCCCTGAAAAAATCACCCTGGCCCCAACTGTATATTCATACATGCGTGATATATTTACAAGAATTGCAGCCCGTAAACAACCCTAAAATAATAATATTATACTATCGCGGCAGAAAAAATTACATTTCGATCAGATACGACTGATGCGAGTAACACGGAATATTTTCCTTTCGTTCGACATTCAAAATTAAAGGATAGTGAGAAAATTAAAGAATGTCTCGTATTGTATTTATTTATATCATGATTATTATTATAATAATTAAGGTACTCGAAAAACGGTCTGAAACTAATTTACCTGTGTAAAAACACCGACTGAACACGATTCTGTTATAATATTATGGGCACAGAGCGTTATTGCAAATGAGCGCTATTACTGCTTAAATGTCTTAAATGGTTTGCAAATGAAATTCATGTATGTTATGTATAAGTGTAATATGTAGGTATATATGATATTATGTATACGACTTGAAATAAATAGTGGTGGCATTTAATAAACCGTTTGTGGATACGAATGTACACGATAAATCTTGATTTTTAATTAAACTTGACTTGCTAATCAAATATGTAGGTACTGCAGAAGACGTGTACGATATATTACATTATACATAATAAGAGAATGATTAATCTGTGTTATTCGCGGCTAGACAACACGACACGACCGACGGTCTTATATTAAACTTTGTGATCCGCAGCGAATTCCTAGCGATCAATCTAAAGGCCAAAACGCACCGTGACAATGCGCGAATACCTTGTAAAAGAGAAAAATCTCATTTTTTTCCAGGCACCAATAATTATTATTACTGGCGTCCACTGCGTGACTGAGATTCGAAATCCCTGTAATTTTGATCGTGACTTTTCCCAAATGAAAAACCTTCATATGTAACGAAATATATATAACGATCAGTTTGGAAAAGAAAAAAAAGACTTGTAATAAGTCATTTAACCGATTGAAGCAATTACTGCAGTCGGTCATTAGAGAACGGAGACTAGGGGACCAAACAGCTAATTCTCTGACAAAACCCTAAGCACACAATAAGTATTAAACCATTTATACGTAGAGCATTAATGATGGTGCATGTTACAAATTATTATGGGTACGTATAGTTGGGTAAAAGGTATACCTACGCGATTATAGAGTTTATTTAAATATCGAAAATACGGATGGATACTAATAAATAATTAGTTTACGAACCTTCGATCTATCCGGGAGACAACTAGTGTGATTATTTTTGGGTAATGGGTGGCAACTCGTTTATAATTATGAACTCTCTGATCATTGAACGTCACTTATAGAGTAGCTATTGACTTAAGTCATTAGCTAGCCTAATCATTAATTAACCTTTTTATTTACGATTGAGATGGGAGGCATTCTTATATATTTAGGAGGGAGCAACTTGTCTGCACCGGAAAATATATGTTATACTCGTTTAGGGAATACAGTAATATAACAAAAGTTTTACATAATTTAAATTCATTACAAAACAATATTTTTGAAAAATAATTACATTTTAAATGTTTTTTTCTCTTTGACAATAACACGCATTTTTAATTTCATATTTCGAAGCATAATATTTTTTAGAGAATTGAAACGTCATTGCAATTGTTTTTTATAACGATGATATTATGAATAATATGATAATAATAATATAATAATATTATAATATGAGACAATGCGGCAATGTTACAAGTAAACCTATTTTAGTTTATGATGTAAAATTATTCTTCTCCATAAAAAAAAAAAATGTCTGCACAATTTTAACATAATGTCAATTTTGTTACAATATTATAATAAGTAACTATAATACGTTATTGATAATGATAAATATAGTTTGAAGTTTAGAATAAATGTAGACCAAAATTTCATCTAACATCAGTGTATTAATTAATATCCTTTAATATGCATTATACATTTATTTATAGTTAATGTGCTTTGTTGAAGAAAAATAACGAAAAAGCAATTATTGGAAGAATGTACTTATGTGTTTTATTTTGACATTTTAACACATTAATGGAATATAACCACCCAACTTTAATTTTTATTTTAAAATAAATAATCATTATAAAATGAATTATTTGAAAAAGGGCTAAATTCAACTAACTGAGTTCCGTCAATCAATAGTTTTTATCTACTCATCACGTCATCACACATGAATGCATGTTGTACATAAATTACACACTTTTGCTTTTAATTATTGTACATTATAATATATTTTAATGTTTAGTGTTTAACAGTGGCGTGGCGATGGGGGTAATCGAGAGGCGGCCGCCTCTCAGTTTTTTTTGGTGGGTGATGGGTGACACTGGGTGGATGGGAAATAATTTAAATTCATAATAACGAATTTAGGAAAATAACACATAAAATGATATTTTAATATTGTTTAATATAGATATAAACGAAAGCTAGTATCCAGTAGGCAGTGGTTACTAACCATTAGGTAGTTGGTAATAATACCTACCTAATAAGTACAATTGTCTGTGAAAAGCAATCACCCCCCCCCCCTATTTCCAATTGAGAGACAAAATTATGGTTGATGGGTGGGTGGGTGGGTAGGTATCGCAAAATATACTTGCCTCTGAAAATATTCGAGTTCGCCACGCCACTGGTGTTTAGACTTTATTATATTATGTAATATATGTTTCTTATTGATACAAATGTATCATATATATTAATATTATAAGATTTATTCGATTTGTAAAAAAACTATAAACTGTAATATGTTGACAATACAAAACATATTTTAATGCTTAGCTGTTATAACTTGTTATGAAACATTTTCGTTTGTAAAACAAAGGACAAATTTGGTCATAATGTTCAAAATATGAAATTTTGGAGAAATTGATAATTTTTTTAAACAATTGTTCGGTTTACTATTCTCTACTATTAAAATAAAATACTATTTTGTTCAATACTGTAACTTGTATTGGCCAAATTGTAAAACTTGTTTAAACAAGAATATATAGGTAGGTACATAATATTGCTTGTGATGTCTTCCTCACATTTTGAAATAAGATATAGTTAATAAATACTACGAAATGAAAGAAATCAGATTCGAATCTCACCTGTTTTCGGTATTGTATATTATAATTATAAAAATTGAAGATTCAAATATTTTTATTGATTTTAGAATAAAAAAATGTTGCGTGTTCCGACATAAATATTAAACGATGGACTTGCTTGTTTGTTCTGCGCTTTGGCACGATTTCTAAAGAAGGGCAAAAATTGTATACATGATTCTGTATAATAAAGCAGCTGTTAGTCGTTCCCAATGTCTCTCCACGTGCATTCATTACGGAGGTCTTGTGCAGAGCGACTAGGAATTTTCAATAGGGCACCTGATTGGTTCGTCGGATACGCGCGACGCAGCAAAAAAAATTTATATTTGTCGAAATGTCGCATAAATAATACATACCTAATGTATACACAAAAACATGAATAATTATATTATCAGTCATAAGCTCATAACCATAATAATAATAATATGATACAAGATTCTATGCAGAGTCGCAAAGATTGAATTTTATACGTTCGTGGTTATTGTATACTTATAGATGTTCACTAAATTTGCACGGCAAAACGTATCATAATAATATTAAACAAGACCTGTGATCGACAATTACATACTAGATAAGCGATAACTAGATATTAAATATAATATATTTATAGAAAGTATATTTATAAAAGTATAAAAACAATAAAAATAACTATATAGACCTGTGAATTTGTAGGACTCATGATGAAAAGTTTGTCTTAAGTTAGCGATTTTTAAAGTAGAGTTTGAATTATGCGTAATAATGAATTGTATTGTGATACTTTTACTTTGCATTTGTTTGCATAATTTTAAATATTTTTATAGCACTTAACTGTATTATAATAACATTTATATTGATTGATCTTTATTATTTTATACTTTTTAAAAATTGTATTTTAGTGCATATTTAGAGCATTTTTGGGATTTTAAGTGAATTTTAAACAATATATTTTGTAATTTAAAATGTATTTTTTAAGGTTACTATACAAGGTATTTCATGTATGGTCACATCTTTTTCTTCAATAATATAGTTGCTATATTTTTAAATTCTTGAGGTTTTTTGTACTAGGTTATAGGTACTTAAGAAGAATCCTTCTGAAATACAAACCTTGGTTTTTCATATGAGAGCCTCCATAACTGTAAATTATTTAACGGATAATTTTCTTGAAATATTTGACGTATTGTCAGATTCAAAGTTCGTACGAGTAGTTTCTGAGTTATTTTATTTTTTGTTCTAAAGAAAAAAGGTCCAAAGTATTGCGGGCTTATAATATAATGGCTATGGTGACTTGAAAATTGTAGTTATTAATATATTAATTTATCAACATATTAATAATTTGTAAAAATAGTCCATACATGAAACATAATACATACTATTACCTACTATTATTACGTCTATTTCAAATTTTTGTAAAGCCATTTTTAAGGAATATTATCTTTAGTACAAACATTTTAGTGGATACTACTCATTTGAATTTTCAATATAGAAATTTTCAAAAAAAATATCCACTAAATAATTTACAGTAAAAAAGTGGGGTTTTCATTTGAAAAACATAAGTTTGCATTACCTACAGGACACACAAAAAAAAAAAACTAAGAATTTGAAAAGATTGTCTTTGAGTACATATTTGAAAAATCTTAAAAGCAAAACTTAAATAAATCCATTATTAATAAGATATCATAGGAGTGAGCATATTTGGTGAATAAAGTACTGTGTATAAAGTTCACAACCCAATTATTCTAACGATCCAGTGCACACGCCGCTGAGCATTCGGGCATCGCCCGTTTCCGCCAAAAAACCGGTTCCCTGATTTAGGCATAGCCCTTTTCCGCCAAAAACGAAAAAGGTATGATTCCCGTTTCCGCCAAAATTTATTTTTGTGAAAAGACGATTCCGTCAATTTGGGAACCATGTACAAGTATTATATATTCTTATCATATAAAAATATTTTTATTATTATAAATTATAATACAAGTATAGGTCAAATATAGTCTCAATAGAGTTTAGAAAAAACATATTGTTATTTTTAAATAATTAAAAATGTCACAAAAAATATTAACAAATTCCATTTTGAAAATCATATTAACTGTTGTTAAACTGATGACGAAAAGAACAGATACTGAATTATAATATAAGAATTTAACATTAGTCAGATAATTATTGTGTGCGAATTATAAATAAACTATGATACAGCGTGTATACTTCCTTCCGTTATTGACGATTATCAACAATTATCGAAGATTATCGCTGTATATATTGTTGTACCTATTTGCAATTTCGCAATTATTTACAAATGCCATTGCTATTACCTACATTTTACATTACTATTTTATTTTATATACACCACAACATATATATTGCTTAAAAATTAAGACCATTGGTTTCCAAACTTTTTTTTGCGGGAATGTCTTTTGGCGGAAACGGGAACCGTACCTTTTTTGTTTTTGGCGGAAAGGATAGTCCAAAAGGACTATGGCGGAAACGGCCAATATTATTTTGGCGGAAACGGGTAACTCCCGAGCATTCAACAGCGGCAATACTAAGGAGTCCCAGAAATAACTACGATATTAATTCCGACGGACACAATGAAGGTATTGCCATTATTATTTTATTATCATTATTATCGTAGTATAAGATTAAGTCGTGCCGTTTGGCGTAGAGATGGCAATTGTTGAGTCAAAATTCACTTTAAATGGTTGGCAGCATCACGAGTCCGTTGAATTATCTATTATATTCAAATCGGTAATCTCTTACGCAATATAATATAGTGTATACCATAGCACGCCGTTTATATTAGACACTGCAGAATATCGTCGGCGATTTTAAAATGTTTTTTTCCACGTAAAAATGATAGACGATTAATATAATATATAATATGTTAGTCATCAATCAAAATCAAGTGCCAAAACCTTGATGGAGTGTTTCGTTGACAAATTGGCGGAACACGATATAAAATATGCATATATTATACCTAAAATCCGTTCGATCGAATTTCGAATAAAAACTGGGGATTTGGTCGTTTCCGTCGAATATCGATTCCAATATACTTTTAAATAATATTATGTTGATTCCGTCGGCCATCGTTTCCCATACAAGTATACGGTAGAAACAAAATCAACAAAATATCAAATTATAATAAATCAAATACTAGTGAAGAGGGTTATTATATTTTCATTAAATAAAATGATATTGTAATTTTTTTTAATAGTGATATAAATTTAGGAATCCATCAAAAAAATTACAATAAAAGTAATAAAAAATTGATATGCACTTATTGCACTTATGTGAATTTTCTGAGCTAAATTTTGGATGAAATGATTCAAAAATGCAGAGTCGTTGGTTCTGATGTATATCAAAGACGATGCTCATTATTTTCGCATTATATTTAAATGTTTCATCGAAATGTTATGATCAATTAACTAATCACAGAATTCGTTCAGCTTCTCTTCATCAGTTATTAGTAAAATCGTAATGTATGGACCAGCGGAATCGACTAAAACCGAAAGTTAGGAATAAACGTTATAATCAGTGTCATACAACAACAGATAAAATTCAGTCGTCTAACTCATACTCAAGGGGAATACAAATAAATTCTATACATATAATATGTATTATACCTATTCATCTAACACGACCTTTAAACAGCAGTTTTAGGGGCCCAGGAAAAATTCGATCAACTAACTTAATTCGAAAAATTACAGAACGTCCTAGTTACGATGGAGACTAGACTGGTTAGGTTAGCGAGGTGAAATGTATGTATCGAAGCGATGATAGTACGCCAAGAAACTGCTTCAGCGGTAGATATAATTAATAAATATTAATTGTATCGAGAATGGTATCTAAATATACGCAATAATATCGTAACAGAAGAATTATTTATAAAAAACGAGATCCGCCACGCCGGCGCCTGTGCGGAGCAGCGATCGTCGGCGGCGGCCAAAAAACAAATCAAAATCTAACAATAATAATAATAATAATAATAATAATACACAGGACATCCGTTGACATGCCAGACAAAATAATATTATGTACAAGATGACGACAGGAGGAATTTCGGCAGCATCGTGTACGATATAAAATACGGCGGTCGATATGGTGACGATGAGTGGCGTTGAGAGATTTACACACTGACAATCTTACCGTGCGGATCGTTTGCTGCAGCGACGGGACCGTGTCGTGTAAATGCGCGGTAATCTCGTGTTCGACGTGTAAAGCGTGATGACGGCGGTTTTATGATGTTACATGTAACGTAATCCGCGATTTATTTACACGGTTTTCCGCTCGTCCTTTGGCGCACCAACGGCTATTCTCGACGTCCCGATGGTCGGCGAACATAATAATAATATATCGTACATATTAAGTTATATCATACGTCTGATTGTTGTTATTATTTTTACGATATTATATTATATTACAATGTGTAGGTATGTGTTATGCGAAGCGTTAACGCGCAGACGACAGCGATGCCGATATTACAATAATATTGGTAAATATGATATCGCACCGGCCGCTCGCGCTACTGCGACGGCGTGACGCGCGTCATCCGAGCCGGCTGTCGGCCGGACGCGAGTTCCGAGCGATGACGTCGCCTTCTCGAGTTCTAATCTTAGACCGTCTCCGCCGTCGGGACAGTGGGCACTGCAGTGGACGCCGACTTATAGCCGCGTGTCGTCTATATACCGTGTTATATAATCCGGTGATCGGTCAAAATGAACCACGGTCTAAAAACTATATATCCAAACACTATGAATGTCCAACATTAAATATCAATATAAAATATAAAAAAGCGGGTAAGTAAGCGGATGTCGCTCTGCAGTACAGTAGGTTACAATAGTGGGTTACTGTAATGGATGGTATTAAATTTGAATTCGATGACGTAATATCATTGTATACGGAAAACGATTCTGAGTGGAGACGGTTTGATAAACTGATAGTCTAGGATATGTTATACTATATTAATTATATTGTTATAATTTCAAAAAAAAAAAAAAAACCCGTCGTCTTTAATTATTTAATATCATAAAATCGTGAAATCGTACGTTTTTTCTCCTTTAACCGCTTTTATATATGACCTCTCTAAAGTACCAGCTCAAGAACATTACCTTTCAGAAAGATGCTACACTTGATACTTTTGAGCAAGTTTAGAGGGAGAAATAGTGTTTACAGAATAAAAAAGAACAATAAAAATAAAAAATAAATAAACATCATTGTAAAAACAATACATTCCTCGCGCGCTCCGCCCAGAATCTAAAATTTGGAAACATCGATCTTTGTATTTTTTTAAAGAAACACAAACATTTTGAATCGCTGATATTCTATACAAAAAATATAAAATAAATTTAAATTTAAAATATATATGAAATAGGATATTTAAACATAATTTCGTATAAATTGCAATTTTCTAATTAAGTCAATAATTATTATAATATAATATTATAATTTATAGGCTTGCGCACGAGGTAGTCAGGGTAGGCACTTGACTACTCTGCGAACTTTACTCCCTCTATATTCAATATCATCATAATATCCAAGAAATAATCTTAGTAAGTATAGTCTCGAAATAAATTAGACAAACACATTTTTACAACTTAGTGGTGAATAAGAATATAAGGTATTAATAAGTATTATATATACGTATGTCAGCATGTATGTGTTAATATGATATATGTATAAGAGTCATACTATGACTGCCCTGCCGGTATAATGTCTAGGCACGCTTATGATTACAATAATATAATAATAATATTAAAATTTAAAAAAAAGTGGGCTAGTGGGCATCACTCTGTTGTATAGTAGAGATGGAGAGTAGATCACTATAATGGATGTGTTAAATGTGAATGCAATGACAGGTATCAATGTATACGAAAAATGATTCTGAAAGGAGATGATTTTTCAGTCTAGGGTATATTATATTGCCTAAATTTTAACTATAATATGTTTTATTTGTGCTCAATATTTTAAATATAAATTTTATCAGCTCACAAAATTTTTTCTATATTGACTCTGGAGTTTTTTTTACAGTTATATTTGAAGAAAAGGTTATGCAGAACCTTGTGTTGGATTGTTTAACCTTAGACATAAATCACAATAATTTTATGAATTTACAACTTCCTAATTCCATGCAATTTTCGCAATTTTGGCATATTTCGTAAACATTTGAACTTTAAATATTTATAAACAAAAATTGTGACTAACTGTAAATTTTTTTTGCCACGATAAGTACAACTCATAATAAAACTTGTATTCAATTTTAAAGATTTTTTGGATATCCAAATTTTTTAAAGGCATTTCAAAAAAAAAAAAAAACGAAGAGTAGAAAATTTCAATTGTCGATAAATAGCTTTAAAAAGACAAAATATGTTGTAAATTTAATCATAAATAGATAACATTAATATAAAATTGTTGTGAAAGTTTCAAATATGATAAAACTACTGATAAGATATTAGATTAGTAGGTGGCCTAACATAGTATTATGTAAAATAACATGCAAAGTTGATTTTATTCCATGAATTATGACGTAAGTCTGTCTCCAATTTGAATGAAAACATGATAGTTAGCAGACAGCGTGACGTAGTCGAGTTGCGCAGACCAAGTTGACAACATACAATGCTATTTAGCCATGGATCATGCCATTGAAGTTGGCCCCACCGACTTTGGTCTTTTGAAAATAGACCAAAATAAACGATAAAAAATATTTTTCATATTGTATTTAAAAAAAAAAGAGTTTATACAATTTTCAAAATAATTAATTGATATAAGAATTCTAGATTCAATATTATTATTTGCAATTAGTTTTTAGACTGTTAGCATATGTTTTGAATCAACCTGCCTAAGTCAGATCTTTGTATGTCCTACTTCACGGACGTCTGTATAACTATTCACTACAGTTGTACCTAAATGATGGTCAACTAATAGGCTGATACAAGGTTAGATTATATTAGGTTAATAGCTATAGGTAGGTTTCTAGGTCAATAGTTACAACCTACCTCATAATTAATAATCTTATTATTTATGAACCTTTTTTTTTTGAAAATCGTGTTTTTTAATCTTTTACCGTCTGTATTATGTATTGTACCAAATACTGACACACAATCCAAATTTGTATGTGTTGTGTATAAAAATTCAAATGCTTATGTTTATATAGTAATATCACGAATTTAAAAAAGATATAGGTATGTATAGCGTTAAAATTTGGCAACAAATATTACCTTTCCGGCTACTTCTCCGCAGCCAACATCAATACAATCAATGAAAAAGAAAAGTGTGCGGTTAAGAGGACGCTATGGCTATACCCGCATGCGTCTGTCATACCAAATTTTACGCTCAAAAGATCACGCTTAGCTTCGTTAGTTTAAAATTTAGAATAAGCTGACATCTTGTAAAAATTAAAGGTAACATTATTATGGAGTGCTTCTTGTAGGTTTTTTATTATATTTTTATTTTAAAGCGAATTATTAGTATTTTAAAATTGTTAATTGTTTATGTATCTTAAAATACTCACAATTCGCTAGAAAAATTAAAATATAATATAAAGCCTACGAGAAGCCTTCCGTAATAATTTTACTTTTAATTTTTATAAGAGGTCAATTCACTCTAAATTTTAAACTAACGGAGCTAAACGTTATCTGCTGAGCGTAAAATTTGCAATGTAACGCACTTGTAGGACGGAGACAACACATGCGGGTGAAGCATCCTCTTAAGACTTTTGTTTTAAAAAAGAAAATAGAAACTCGGACTCTCGCATACTATTATTTTATACTATATTATAATATATATACATGTCCAAACCCTATCTATCAGTTCTCGACCATACACAAACTAAAGTAAATTTAATATAATTTAAACGTTTTGCCTCAGCGTGCATTGATTAGGTAATACGCGTACCATACGCGTATGGTCGAAAAAAAAACTCGTGACTAAACGTTGGATAAACTGAAACAAAATCAACCTTTTAAATAAAGTTAACAAATCTTAGAATTCACTGTTTTACTTGATTATTAATTATAGAAGTCTGGAGTGTCACTTTGCCACCATTTACTTATGTATAAATGCATAATTGATATTAAACAGATCAACGCTATTAATAAGTGCACAAATATATGTTGGAATCTGTTTAGATTAATTTTACCATCATATATTATTACCATAGTAATATATATTATAACATAGCACCTGCCAAGCAATTTACCAAGTTTTCAATTAATATAATAAATTAACTTAATTACTTTCTTGAAACGTTTTGATCTTTAAATAAATAACAATTATTATTATTATTATTAATAACGTATATAATACAATTATTATGAATTACCAGTTAGGTACCTATCTATGTTATACGTTTGTATGAGACGGAGACAAACGCATGCGTGTGTGATACATACTACATAGTAAATAGTTCATCATCTTTTAAATTTTTTTCCTTGGCAGACCACTCATAATCAATAATTCTAATCATCTGTACCTAGTGATCTCACTGTTCATTGATCGATCACATTATCACGTCATATTTAAACCTCGCTCAGAACTCGCTTTGGACAATGTTAAGAACATAAAATTATCACGAACAGATCACTTACATTCAGCATGTTCAACACTTCAGATACTATATGCACCAAGATATTATAACATCAAAATTCAAAACATTGCGTGCTAAATAATGTATTATAAATATGATATAAATTATTACGCACACTTCAAGTCGCGTGGTTTTAGCGCGTTTTCTACCCATGTTTGGGAGGACGTGCTTGGAAACCTAAACAGTCGGTCACCGTCGACTTCGTCTCCGGCGGGGGTGGCTATAAATACACACTAGCTAAAAAGAAAACGACGGTGCTCGTAAAACAGAATCAGCCTGAAAGGATAACAGCATAAACATTCCTCATCGGAATAAGAACACCCCCCCCCCTCCCACTCCGAGTCCCGGCACGGATGCTCCAGATTCGATATATGTATACTACTCCAGTCGAAAACTCTGGGAAATATTTGGCTTATCGACAAATAAGATATTACATGTTTGGTTTTATGATTCATACCTATATAGGTACTAGTAAAAAAATCATTCGTTTACGATTACACACACACAAAATGTTTTATTAACCATCATAATAATAATAACACCATAATATTACAATCGATTTTCTTTTTATACGGTGTTCTGAGTAAACAGTACATTATAATATTCCTAAATATTCATAAAATATAACCGGCGAAAGACTTAGATATTATTATAAATTATAATATTAAATGATAAGATTATTTTTTTTAGGAGGGAGCTTTGGTCGTTTATTTTTGTTACGCAATGAAACTTTTATATTACAAATATTTAGGTTAGATTATACTGGGCCTCAAAAAAGTTCATTAAACAGACAGTTTTATTAAATAGAAGTACGTTATTTGGAAATTTCACGGATCATTGTACAATTTAAATATACAATATCATATCATATAATAATAGTGTGTGGCTTGGTGAGGCGCGGTCGTACGCTCAATCTGCGGAAACGCACTGAGCGTACGTACCTGCTGCAGTTGCTAGCTCCTGGATGGGTGACCACCCGGGATTTTTAGCAACATATCCTTGCCACACATACACAAACACGTGTTACAACCCTACCCACTTAAAAACCTACAAACAAATATACAAAAAAATAAGCCCTACCGTACCACCCCACACCCAGTGGCCTATGTTGCCGCGGGTTCTCCTTACAAAAAAAAAAAATAATAATAATAGTGTATGACAAATAATTTTAGATTTGGACATTTAATATTTGAATTTTTTTATCTTTTTCAGTCAATAAATATTTCACCAATCTTATTGCATTTAAATGAATGCCTAGAAACGAGCAAAACATTTTACGAGGAACAGTGCCAGTAAATTGACTATTTGTAACTTACAAGGAAATTCAAAATATTTCTCTCTAAGTCTGTAGAGTTTATTTCACTAATATCAGTCAATTAAGAATACAATTTACTAGCTATTAAGATATTATTTAAAATATAAATGTTCATTATGATTCATTTGTAAATATTTAATGTTCGTGATGTTCATTATTAAATTCATCGACATAATATGTTATGAATTATAATACTTATAATAAACAATTATATTATAATGTGTATTCATTTTAACTATATAGTACCAGTATAAGAAATATTTCTTATTTTTTTTTTTTAACTATATATTATTATTATTTCTATACACTACAGTATAGGTAGTAGGTACTCGTTCACTTTTGTAATTATTTCATGTGAAAAATTGAAAAAAGAAATGACTTGATTGTTTTGAATGAAATTTTGAAAGTATTTTCATGAGATAAATATACTTATATATTTCTATACACGCACAATTTTTCATAATATTTTCTTTAAAAAATATTGTTGTTAAATCATTTTTTTTTAAATATAATAATGGTAATTGTAACATAACATTAATTTGTAAATAAACGATAATTGTATAATGCTACTATGTTAGATTAGACGGAAAGTAGTGAATTAAACAATGTAAATTTGGGCTATTCCACATATTCACATTATTATAATCCAAATATTAATTATAAATAGGGCAGAAGAGTTGAAGCATATGCATATTTGTTTTACACAAAAATAGCAGAGTACGATACAGATACATTTCATGCTATCACAAAGCTAGTTTTGAAATTTTATTGTGCATATAAATACATATTTTGCGTTTTTTTGGTTTTCAAGTCATATTTTACACTTTTATATGCTATTTTATATATTTTTAAGACTTATTTCTGTACTTAGATAGATTTTTCCATTGAGACATTTTTATTTCAAACAATACAGTCAAAATTTTTGGATAAAAATGTATTTATTTTTCATTTTTGTCGTATGATATGATTTTTGACCTCCATGGGCACATATTTTTCGTAGAAGCGATAAAGATCTAACGTCGCACACTTTACCTACGACATCACCACCACAGCTTTGTGCGCAACACTTGGGCTTTTATTCGATTAGGATTTATTTATAAAACGTTTCTAGACATGACAATAATCAATATTTTAGTATTTAGTCTACGTCAGTTCTGCGAAATGTACATTTAAAAAAAAAATGTTAAGTGCATATAATGGAGTTTATAAGTGTACAAGTGCTTGCATATTTAGAGCTTTTTTAGAGCTACAAGTCCTCTGCCCTAATTATAAATGTTTATTTTATAACGTATTTTGACAGATAGTTTTTTTTTTTATTTCTATTTAGAAAGTGGTGGGTTATAAATTATTTTACATTAAAATAACTCAATCTTCAATTGTTTAAATTGTTAGTGTTTTATGAGTTGTTTTTTAGCAAAAGTTTCTTAACTTAAGTTAATTTAAATGTTTAATTTTTAGTAAATAATCATTCGAGGATATAAATTATAAGAAATAAGCAGAACGAATATTTTGAGTAGATTATTCTATCTTTTAGTCATTTATAATTTCATAACAAATTAGGTATAGCATTCAACAAAAACGAACAATACACTAACAACACAGCCAATATTTGAAAAAATTTCTTTTTTCTATTTAATAATAATGAATAGAAATGTGGTTGAGTTGTGGTGATATTAGTAATTACTAATTTACTATAATTACTAATATACCGCAATAATATTTCAAAGAATGAACTGAGAGTGCTGAAGCCACTTATCTTATCAGTTGATCCATACATTTCATAAATTATTAGGGTTATGATTTCAAACTGTGAGTGCTAATCAACCCTTAGTCTACTCCTTCCAATTTGCGTCTATTTGATAATAATTAGTAAACCGTATACTTCAGGTTTAGCTTGATGAAGTAATTTACCAACAATTATTGGCTGAACTTAATCTACAATTATCAGCTAAATATGTGTTGTATCTTGTATGAATTGATTAATATACATTTTATGTATTATATTATATAATTAGATGTTATACATATTGTTAAATTCAGTATACATAAGTGTATTCAATATTCCACATAGATGTTAAATGTTTTATACCTATACATTCACTCTGGCATTTATACACAATATTTTTAATATTTATAATCATATGGTAATATCCAGTAGTAGGCACTCATTTAATTTTGAGGGGGTCTAGTTTTCTAGGCTTTTCCCTGGTTCCGCCCCTGCATTATTTATAAAGTAAAATTTGATTTAAATCAAATTGACCTTTTGTTTTATTTTCAGCCATTCCTCTTGAATTGAACACAGCTAGTATAGAGGATATTGGGTGAATTTCGTGGATTTATATTATTATTAAATCAATGCTTTTTATTTTAACCAATGTTATTTTAACTTATCACATGTACACTATGGTGAAAATGTTTAATAGTGTATTCTATTGAAGTTCACCCATTCTGTGAGGTCAACTTGGGGACACCACAATAAAAAGTCACATTGTGTGCAATACCTACCTCAATATCATACTACATTAAATACGACACGGATTCGATACGCGATTGTCGTTTAATGATCTTAACTGGCAAGGCAACTTCCAAATCATTTATAGAAATATGCCAATTCAGTGAATATAATATATTAGTATTTTCTAAGACAAATGTTTATGATTTTTAGCACGAAATCAATTATATTGAATTTCGTTATTTTGATAAGTCCACATAATATCCTTAATATATAATGATTTATGGAGTTAACATCAACGTGATACATTTTACGCGAGCAGAGTGAGAGTATTAGTTTTACTCGATAAATTATTTTATCCGCCCACGCCAGACACCAGCATAATATAATTTTTTAGGCAGTTCTATTGCATGGTCTCACAAGTACCTACACGCACTTGGTCGACGCCACTATTACAATGAGAAGACGATAATGATAATACATTTCTCCCTTTCATTTTTTTTCATATATATATATATATATATATATCTTTTTTATATGGGATGAGGGTATCTAATACCATAATCGTATTTGTAATCCTCTTACAAATGACCTTTATGTTATCAGAATATAATTTTATATACCAGCTTTTTGATCAAACTTTAAAACGTAAACGGATTACATGTATTTCTATATAGTTTTAATTATAGTGATTTAACCTTCGAAATATTTAAATTAATATAAATTATATTTTAATTTAATGTCTGTAATATTATCAATATAAACGCAAAGCCGACAATATTATAATGTTATATTTTTTCAAGCTAATCGAAAAAATATTAAATAGTTTAGCGATCGTGGAGTTTTGATTGTAACAATGATTTTTAAAATTCATAAGATATAATTAAGAATCATTATAATAAAATAAAGTTATTGATAGAGAACGAACACTGTGAAATGAGCAAACCATTTCTATCCATAAAATCTATAGCTAGTACATTATGATTTAGCCGATTTAGGTTAAAACTGTTTTGAGGCAAGTCAGTCTATAAACGTGCAGGGTCGCATTAATAACCCAGTTGCATAAAGAGCATTTGCTCCAAATGAAAAATGTTGATGGACAGCATATTATTAAGCTACCTGTCTGAAAAAAAAATATTTTAATGGTTTTTTTTCAATAATTATTTTAGTTCAATATCTAAGAAAAATTGTAAAAATAATTTATAAATTTTGTTTATACGAGTGTATATATATGTATATATATGTTACATAAATGAGTTATACTACTAAAATAATTTGTTCTGGTTACGATGGGGGGGGGGGGGATCGAGTAAGTGGCAAAAATGTTTTGCTCCATGGTGACATTGGACCTTAACCCGGCTCTGTAAACGCATATATAAAATGACATCCTACCGGTGAGTTTGAATTCAGTGGCTCAACGTTTTTGACATCACCGGCTATGAACTCGCTGGGTCCCAGGTTAATTTGCAGCTGATCGCCATTATCGTCGTCTTCTTCGACCACAGTCTCCAACGAAGCAACCGCCGTCGTTTCAGTCGCCACTTCCGTTGGTTCTCCCGAGATCAGTATTTCGTTATCATCGTTATTGTCATTGTTGTCGTCGTCGTCGTCTTCTTCATATTCCTGTAAAATTCCACGGTAAAACAACTGCTCAAGCTTATCCATTTCGTTATAAAAATGTACTACATTTTATTACACATGTATAACATAGAACATAGGTAAAGTCTTTTCTGAGGTCAAAAATCAGTATCTATTCTCACCACTAAGGTACACCCAATATAATATGTGTTTAATAATAATTTTATATTAATTGATAACAAAAAGTAACATTATTATAAATTTATAATATTATATGCATGTGTATTGAATGTATGTTGAAAAGATTAACATTTTCACAATAAAATAATATTATATAATTAATAGGTAACCATACGAAGACCCCAAGAAGCTTGGGCATATCTATTCATGGATAGTATTCATGAAGTATGTTCCGTTAATTTTTTTTATGTTCCACAATTTAACGAGAGTAATCTATCTTTAGAGTTAAAGTAAATGTATTATTTGGGTTTAGATTATTAAGGAGTTTTTTTTTTAAATTATTTATGCGAGTATTTTTCTTTCACAAATCAAAATATTTTAAACCGAATACAGCAGTTTCTTAATCAAAACATATTTTTCTCTGTGATAAAAGCGGTGAGGAGTTAGCCATATCATATAAAACAGTAGTCCTATATGACAGGCTCCAAACTACTAAGTATCTATGCTTGTACATATGACTTGAATATAAAACAAGTTCTATGAATTTTTCCATAATAATATGAGGTTGATATATAAAAATTATATTACACTATATTAGTATAATACCTAATACCTAGAAGGTATATTACATTAAAGTACCTATTATATGACATTTATGTTTCACTATGGTCTGTGGCGAGTTATTGTCAAGTGCAAATTACGCGCGTGGTTCATTATATGGCATAACGGCGCGGTATAAACCATAAGCACTAAGTGAATTTATAGGTTTGTTGTTCATAATAGGTATTATGTATAAACCTATGCGGTAATACTTACCGTGTAACGTAAACGTAACCATGTAGGTAAACATGAAAAAAAAGAAGCGATCATAAAACACTGTATAATATTATTTAGGTACTATATAATGCTGGATAATACGCGCCCGAGGAGTGCATCTGTCGCGAACATTCGACCGACATAATAAAAAAGTAGTTTGTCTTAATATTATTGTTACTTAATCTGCGGTATTTATTTTATTGACGAACCAGAGAAAAAGTCGTTTCGAGTAGATTTTGTAATTTTTTCTTTAACTTTTTCCAACAGCGTATTTCCATACCTGCCATATATTAAAATATAGACATCTTTAGCTAATGTCTATTATATAAAATTATAAAACGAGCAGAATTGGATATGCAAAGCTCGCTGTAGTGCTTTCACGATTTGAAAACATTCTATATATTATTATTTTACAGTGTGATTCATCAAGCACGTTCGCCCTAATTGTTTATTACAATGATGTAGTTATTCAAATTCTGATTTTTGAAATTGCTAAATATACTTATAGGTACTTAAAGACAATTTTTCGTATTATCCAGTAGAGCAGTGATCTTTGGTGATACAATCTGATATTATTTCAAATGAGAAAGAAGGTTTAAAATTTAGAATTCAGATGAGTATATAGATTCTCAATTATTAAAATTCTTATTCTAAGAATAATGTTCTTTAAAAATTAATTTACATAAATACAAAATAGATATTGGATCTAGTATTTGGAACAATTTCAAAAAAAAAAAGAAAAGAAAATGATAGATTAATGTTAATTATCATATAACATATTAAATCACCATGCCGTCAATCCCATTATCAAGGATCTATAATCCTTATACGCAAAGTTAAATATTTAAAACATTTATTTCTTGTGTTAAATAATACACAGTAAAAAAAGGGGGGGGGGTTCTTATTTGAAAAACAGAAATTTAAGTAAAACACATTTTAATAAGTATAGTACAAAAAATTCTAAGATTGAAAATATGATCTTTAAGTATATATTTTAATAATTAAATAAATCAAAATTTGAATAACTGCATTATTGAAGATAAATGGAGTAAGTATGCATGGTTAGGCCATGGGTTTTCAATCACATTTCAAAGTAAATTGTAACATTTGTAACGATCTATTTGATTATTAAAAGATAGGCAATAATATTATCATTATATTAAAAAAATATAAATTATTGTTGTGATTTGGGGTAAAAAAAATTATTTTACCTACTCAAACTGTCAGATAGCCTACGCATGCCTGTATATATTGTTACATTACTATAAAATTCAAATATCATATTAGAATGCGAAGAAAATTTAATTTAAAGATCGATTACCTGATGTGACAACATAACATTTATATTAATAATTAATACTTCAATGTCCGTCAATAAAGTGTATTAATTTACTACATAGATACAAAATTTATACAAAACAATACCTACGCTTTCAAGTATATGTACCGATAAACCGGATTAACTGATATAATGTTGTTCTTTACGCAATTAGTGTTATACATTAAAAAATAATACTTATAACTGTAACTGGTATTTTATGGAATGTTTGTATAATTATTAATGTTAGAATAAAAAGCGTTTGGAATTTAAAATTTGATGGACAGGTCGAGCCGTAAATATCTTTTAAAAAATTAGTCAAATTAAAAAATAAATTACTAAGTTTTAGCTAAAAAGTTTTTGAATAAAAAAAATACATTTTATACAACATCATATCTATATTATTAATTTTTAATTCTATAAAGTTAGAGATTTATTTTTTACTACAAACTAAAAGTTTAATTAAATGATTATTTGTTTGTCCATCGAATATTAGTCAGTATTGACCCATATCTATATTTAAAACTATGAATCAATAGCTTTATTTATACAATTTGATAGCTTTTTTAATTGCGTGAAAGGTATTATGCATATTGTATAATGTAAACAAATATATAGGATTTTTGCCAGTGAATATAAATCATAATGATCTGAGGCAAATATTTTTTTTGGAATTCATAACTCATTTTTACAACAGTCGATAAAATACAAACAACCATCGTACCTAAACACACGCGCAGGTATTGTACCTAAATATTTGAAATTTACCTACTTCAAATTGCACAAAATGACTAATTCTCACTTCTCAGTTTATGTGTTGATGAATTATTGTATACTTTGATAATTTATTAGTTGATAAAGAAAAATCTAAAATCAACACTATGTCTTAAACATTAAAAATAACATAAGTAAAAACCACTATTTTTTTTATATGTATATTATATTCATGTCTAATGTCAATCTCAAAATTTTTATTTATCATGTATTGTATACAGTTATTTTTTTGTCATAAATTAAACATTTATTATTTTATTTTATATGATTATTATACTTGTCTTGAATTCAAAAATCTCAACAACTATAATGTTATTTAGTATAGTATATTTCAATAATGAATTGTAAATTGAATCTCACTATTCACTTTTTAAAAAACATTATTACTACTATATCATATATATATATTTTAACACTCATACTCGTATAAGATAATAATGGTCGCATAAATCAACTTTATATAACCAACAGAAAGATAGCTTTGAGCTTGAAATAAGATCTATTAACTAAAATGAATTTAATGATAAAAAGCTCTCACGAGAATTCCAAAGGTTGTATTTTTGTAAGAAAATATAAAATAATTGTATGTAATTTCATCATAATTAATGTATAGTTTCTTATATTTAATACGAACATAAGGTATAAATATATGGCACTTTCATACCTATATTATATTTTGCAGTAGATGGTGGATATAAATATAACAATTTTAATAAAATAGAAAAAAATTATAGAAATTATTTTACGTACCTATTGAAACATAATTCTAATACAAAAACCATAATATAAAGAGATATAAAAACAACTTAAGAATTAAAAAAAAAATGGTTGCAATGATCATATATTATACTCTAAGGCCTTAGTCAAAAGAGTAAGATAATATTAAATTAATTGTCTTCATATCAATGGCTCTGTGTTCTTTATTTAAATCATATCATAATTTATATTAAGAATTAAAAATATTTCTAAATCTATACAGACGTGTGTATATAGTATATATGGAAACAATAACTAACTTTTTTCATTTATAATTATAACAGTTTCCCAAACTGTGGTCTACAAACCCCTGGAGATCCATGAGTTATGAGTATACGAGTACCTGAAAAAGTCCACCAACTCATCCGTAAGTATTGAAAAATTAAATTATTATTATTAATTAGGTATTGCTTTTATTTTTGTAAAATTGTTCACGAGCAATTTTCTATTTTCAGAGGGCCCATTGGTCCATCGGGGAATAGTTCGAGAAAAACTGAGTTCTAAGTGTTCTAATTTATTGTTGTAAACGTTGTACTAATATTGTAGCAGTATTAAACTGATAACACTTATAGGTATTATTTTTTTTTTTTTTTTTTTTTTATTGAGAATAAACCCTCGGCGACATCGGCCATTGGGAACAATGGAATTCTGTTATTTACATCTAAAATTTACAGTATTTACATTTGAATAAGTGTACTACTTAGGTATTATTATTAAAATCACTAATATATGATTTTTAACTTTATGATAAGACATACGTTTTTTGTACAAAGCTCTCTTTCGTGAATGGAATTTCTTATAGTTAATTGTTTTTAGTTTTATTAACAATAGTTGGTTACAATTACTAAAAATAGACCAGAATTATAATTTTGCATTACTATCTACAAGTAATAAAAGATGAAACACACATAACTTAGAGACATAGAGTATAACTAAACATTTTTATCTACATACCTACTATATTATTTTTTAATTATTAACTGTATAAAACTGTATATTTTTTTGTACCTAAATTTTAGCTTCTGTTTTATAGATAATTCTGTACTATAAGCTCTATACAAATCTGTACCTATTACTGGTAAATATATTTTATTAAATATTATTATAAAATAAGTGCCTTTATCCAATTATATATAAGCGGCGCTAGTATTGCTAGTATATAGTGAAACTTTTACTCTAAGTTATTCACTAAAGTTTTTTGCTAATTTTTAATTGTTCATAAAACTAAAAGAACATCATTTCATTATTTGATTTATCATCACCTCTTCATTTTCTGATTGTTCACGGCTTTTTACGTAATTTTCCAATCGTTCATATTCTTCTCTTAAGTTCCATATCTCCCTCTTAAGTTGTTCGTTTTCCCGACGTAACTTTTTTATATAATTCTGGCCTGTAAAAAAAAAAAAATTGATAAGCACGATTTTATGTTTTTTTTCTCGAATTTATGGTTTTAAATAATAACCAATACATGTGGGCATAACTAAGACATATTTTATATATTATTTATTGAATATCATATTGCTTCATAAAATCATATTTATTGTAAATTATTTAATATTTTGTACAATAAAAACCATTTTTATGTCACATCCCATGTTGTTGACTATATTAATAAATAATAGTAATGAAACATTGTGTTAAATAAGTTTATATTTATTCATGTAAACTTAATATTACAGATTTACTCTTTCAATAAAAATAGGGGTTTTCAGTCAAATAATGTCCCACCAAATGTTAAAAGTTATAACATCCACCAAAACAGCTGGTATATGCTGTGTTTTCAACTCATTCAAATAACAACCCACGCGAGAAACTCTGTTTTTTTACACTCGATTGATTTTATTTTTAAAGTGCTTTTGTATATTCTAAATTTTTTTATATAAAATGTGGTATTTCAACGATAAAATGTACGAGCATAAATAATAATATTTTCTTAGTTCATGAAGTTTTTGGAAATCTAACTTTACCAACGTATACAAATAAATATTATAGTATCAAAATTTATTTTTATCTTATATACCTACGCGTATTCTATTAATTATTGTGTGTATAATATTATGAAAGTGGGTATTATTATAAATTTAATAATTTATAATTATTTAAGTGAATTTAATAAATTAAATTAATTAATTTATATCAAATAATATGTTGACATGTTGTATAAAAATGTACTGAATTAAATAATAACTAGTAAACTATAACGAATATTCAAAAATATGTCATTGAACTCAAAAATATCAAATACTATAATAATGTAGTAGTAATATAAAAAATATATCATTTTAAAAGTAATTAATAAATTTCAAATCAAAGATTGTAAATTGTAATACTATACTAATATTATGATTATACTTGCTGGCAGGAGCGGATTGGTTATTTTTGTTCAACGGTTCAAAATCAACTAGATGTTTGTATTTTAGATTCTGAGCGGAGCGAGAAATGTATTGATTTTACCATGATTTGAGTGTTTTTTTTTCTGTGTCTGTCATCACGTTTTAGGGCATTAAAAGTGCTTTAAATTTTCGACTTCAGTACCTCGTTCGATCAGAAATTGAATGTAGTTAGTACTTTGGGGGTCAAAAGTAAAAAATTCTTTTCTAAATAATCGAGAAAAACAAACTAAAAATTAAGGGAAAAACGGGAAATTTTACGCACACTCATTTTTCGACAAAATCGATTTTGGTTTTTGATGTAACTTTAAAACCAATGACCATAGATACATGAAATTTTCACCGAATGTTAATATAAGTATATTCTATCCACCATGCAATTTTCAAAAAAGTTCGACTTAAGTTAAACTATTCATAGGCATTTGAAATTTTCGATCATTATTAGTTTTTTTAAAATTAATATCGATAAAAATTTATTTGTTAGGCAGAAAAGCTTGAAAATTTAATACAAGGCTCTTAACATATCGTTACAATAGCAGTTGAAAAATAAAAGAAATTCATAGTCACAATTTTTTTTTATAAGCATTCAATGTTTGAATTTCGACAAAATACGTAAAAATCACGAAAATTCACAAATTATTTTAAGCTAGAAATTCATAAAAAATTTTATTTTTAAATCTAAGATTTAAAAATTTAATACAAGATTCCTTACAAGTTTTTCAATCTTTAAAAATTCCACTGGAAATTCAAATTAAATTTTGATGAGCATTAACTAAAACAAATGACCGCAGATACTTGAAATTTTCACTGAATGTTTATATAGGCATTTTATATATTTGATAAAATTTTCAAAATATTTAGATTTGTTTTGAGCTGTTTACTGACATTTTAATTTTCAACTTTTTCAGTTTTTTTTTCTATAAATATCGATTAAAATTTATTTGTTTGGTAGAAAAGCTTAAAAATGTAATACAAGACTCCTGACATATTTTTATAATAGCAGTTAAAAAATATTGAAAATTCGTAGGCACGATTTTTTTTACTAAGCATTTAAGGTTCAAATTTTGACTAAATACATAAAAATTACGGCAATGTTCAAATTATCTTAGATAGAAATTCATAAAAGTTTTTATTTTTAATTCTAAGATTTGAAAATTTAATACAAGGCTCCTAACATATTTTTACAATAGCAATTGCAAAATAAAAGGAATACATAGTCACAATTTTTATTTATAAGCATTTAAATTTCAAATTTTGACTAAATACGTAAAAATAACGGCAATGTTCAAATTATTTTATGCTAGAAATTCATAAAAAATTTTCCTTTTATATCTAAGATTTGAAAATGTAATACATGGCTCCTATCATATTTTTACAATAGCGTTTGAATTTTGATTTTAATACGTCATTATTTTCAGAAAAAGTATCCACTAAATAATTTACTATTTTTTCTACTATTTGAAAAACAGATGATATTCATCTATATCTCCACTGAAACCTCCTTAAGTAGTATCAACAAATCTCAAGAATTTGATAGTAATTCCTTAAAGAATATTTAACAATTTTATAAATCAGATTTTAAATAACTGTATTAGGTACTGTGGAAGAAAAAGGGGGGGATTAGCTTACTTGGTAAATCAGCCTAGTTGTATAATAATGCACTCCCATAGAGTATATAATTTTTATTGTTAATATCATTTTATAGTCAGTCGCTTACTGTATGCATATATAGATTTTCATTTTTCATAATAATTCAATATTTATTCTTATTATTATTGGTCTTTTCTTGGGCGATATAAATTTAATAACATTTGGTTTTATAGTGTTTTGTTTACATTTATTGTTTGATTTGACCCAGTGGTCCCGAATTATATTATGTATAGTGTATACGAAAGATTTATGTACGAGGCGAAGAATATAGCAGAATTTCACCCACCTTACAACATTGAACGATTTCTAAGCGTTTTTATTGAAACCACTGAAAATGCTGTATATTCTGTGTGATTTAATATAATTTTTTGAAGAACTGAACCACGTGGAAAGTTTAAATACTTACACATTGGTCATAGAGTATGGAAATATATATATACTCAACACAAACATGCTAAGGCAGTCTACAAGTTTTAGTACCACTGGTTAAACCTTACATCTCCAACGTATACCGGTATACCCTAAATTTTAAATGTTTTTAATATTAATAAAATTAGTTTTTATTAGTATTATTATACCCAGCAGGTATGTACATTTTACGATGTTATATACCCTAGTATTTTGTTGTAACTACTAACTATACCTAGTTAAAATATTATTTTATGTAATGATTAAAGTGGTATTGAAAGAGTACAATAATGTGTAATAAATAATATAACACGTAGAAAGTATGATTGGAATAATATTATAATTATAATTTATAATGTATAAGTAAACTAATCAATATTGATTAGACTAATATTATTTTAACAAATTAAAAATCTATTTTTTTTTTAGTGTCGATTCCCTGCTATATTCAATATTATTGTGCTTGTCATGATTCTATATATATTATTGTTTATACTGCTGTGGCCGGTGTGGGCTGATGAACACATCGCGTATACGTATATAATGGCGTATAGAAAATAAAATAATGTTTAGGCGCTATACAACCGAAAACAATAATATTAGATGAGTTGACTTGTGAGGTTGTTGTTTTGCTTAAAAATGTGACGGCAATGTTTGCGAACATAATATATCATAACAATATTAATTGTACTTATAGGTTATACTTAATATGTATTAGATAAAGATAACAAAATAAAGCGGCTGATAAAAATGCATTAAGTTGTCGAAATAGTGTACTTTGCAGATAGTCTAAGGAATATCAATGGTATTTATGGAAAAATTGAAATACAAAAACCATAGAAAGTGTATAGGTACTATTTAAATTCTGTCTTCTTATATAATTATAATTTAGTAATTATGAAATAGAAATGCGCAGAACATAATTTCAGGAAAATATGTCGAAATATATTTTCCAAAGCAAGCTTTTGCAACATCAGTGTTAGTGCTGTAGCGTTAGAAAATATTTTCCACAGGATAGGTTTGAATAGTATTCAATGACCGGGAAAAGCAAAATTCATAAAATAAATATTTATATTAGGTATAGTTGATAATATTTTATGTGTGTGTCAATCGATTACTTTTATAAATATATATTTTATTTTTTATTTTAATTGAGCCTCAACAACAAAGGTTATTGGCCTTAAGCATTAATATTTTTTACACAAGAATGGAGCTTAACAGTAATAATATTATGAAAAAAAGAAAAAGGGTTGAAATATATCTAGATTAAATTAGTTGGTAAAGTTTAGTTTGTTTTAAATAATTAATTAATTTTTCAATGTTGATTGGCTGACGATTTACAGCTTCTTCAGGGTTGTCTATAAATATTTTGTAACTGTGAATTTGTAGTTATTATAATAACTAAAAATATATATATTTTAACTATAGAAATATTTACATATTTTTAAATTGAAGCTTTACTTAGGTATGTAATTTATATTTGTTATAGTAATAACTATGTATTTTAGATATCAAAAATATTAATTATTCTTTCAAATGATATTTTATAATATAGGTTTTTTTTAATACAACGATTGGAATAAATTTAAAACACGAACCTGTTCAGTTATCTTTTTGAAAAAAAATAATAAATAAATAATTTGGATAATGGATTAATCGGATACAAAAATAAAATCTTAATAATTATATTCTAGATAGGTATTGCTCCTATTATTCTTATTTATATTGATGGAGGTTATCGATTTCATTATTATTATGAATACATATATTATTATTATTAAACATTTCTCATAAACTATGCCGTTATACAATAGATTATATATTAAGTCATAAATTGTATAATTGTATATTTTTTTCAAAGTAAGCGGATAAATATTTTCATTTTTTTAAATGTCTAAATTCATGTAATAATATATTCTTATTAAATAAGAAGGGACAATAAAATCACTATTGAATAAAATTCGATTTTTTTATAAGGACTGATACGAATTTTTCCATCTTTCGGAGAAAGATGATATTACATACGCCTCTGAAGACTGAGTGTGTCTTAACCCTCGTCGTAACGTCCCTCGAAATCACATTTTAACGAGGATTGAATATTTGTATAGGGATTTGATCGTCGGTACGGTCATGCGTATGACACATTTTTAAAATCATATTTATATTACACATTTTTTTTATCACACCATCGCCGAAAGTTTATTTTTTTATGCCAGTTGAAGTGATGGAAAATGATCGTTTTTCGTCCAACGAACAGTATACACTTTTTATCCACACCCCACATAGCAGACAGTCAGTGGTTGAAAAAGTCACTGACTACTCGTAAATCCGATTTATGTGTGTGTGCGTATATCGATACGTTTTGTGTAATATTATATTAAGCACTACCCATGGTAGAGTTAATAATACTGTGTTAGTCTCCCGTTCTATGTAAAACAGTTTGATGAATCTGAAGATACCGAACCAAAAACAGTTCATCGTAGATTGCTCGAATTATCGTCGATATGTCGTTTCTGAGATATTAAGAATTCAAGACATTAGAAAAGATTCAAATGTACAAGGAAATTTCAGTCTTAGGAGATTCTCCTGTGGCCAGACGTATTGGAATCTGTACCATACTACCATTATCTAGATGGCTGTAAAAATGATGTCTTTAATAATAAATTAATTTATTCAAAATATTTGGTATACATATTTTTAATTTGAACTTGAGGTTATAAAAACTGTTCATTTAATACACCACTCCCTCCACAACTCTTAAAAGTTGTAATTTTTAAAACTTTCACGTCCTGTCTAAAGTGGCTCACTTGTTGCTCTCAAATTGCATACATGCACAGTTAACTCAATAATATTGGCAAAAAAATGTAGTCTAAACGAACAAAATGTCCAGTGGCCTTAAATTGTTTTTTCAGCCCACTACTTAGCTTCTCGACTGCGAATCGTGCCACACACTTCGTCATCCGCTGTTGGAGAAATAGTTTATCATTTCCTACTCACGGCACACAATCGACTATTTTTTATAGTCTATACGTGGTGTATAGTGAGAGGAGCTGTCACCATGGGTGGGGGGAGGGGATAGGGGACAGACCCAACCATTTTCTCAAGGTACCTACAGATTTCCATGTATACGAGCTGCATGGCAACAATAATGCCTCACTTAAAATAGTGATTTCCCTCATTGACAATGTGTTTTGGCTACAGCTCTGGTCGCGTGTTAATTATTTTAATTTGCGACGATGTTGGGGTGTTTACCATCGTGTCACTGTCGACGATTATTCGCAAAGGACGGTGGACGTGACAATGTCATATATATATGAGCGCGTGATGAGTATTTTGGCAAGCGATCACACGATTTTTTTTTTGCTTCACACTTATATAATAATATAATCTATTATAATAATAATACGCATATATTTGCAGCACGCGTGACCAATAAACCAAACTCCGAGCCACCGCCGGTCTCGTAAACGTTGCGTGACGTGGATTCGCGAGTCGTCTCACCGTGGCATGTTATTATAGGTACAAATTTTGCATACGTCCATATAACTATTTTGTTAGTAATTTTTATTGTAATTATTTGGATGTATATTTTTCACGTAGACAGCGATTGTGGTTCATATTATAATATTATCTATAATATCATATATTAATATTATATTTTTTATATTATTTTGTCGGCCGTTACGGCTTTCATTATTCGCAAGCATTTAATTATGCAGTTCAAAGTGTTATGACATTTTGACAACTATTGTCGATGCGGTCCAAACCAGTGATAAAAAATTGGTGGCACGAGAACGAACTTTATCTGGACCGTGACAAGAATTTTATTTTTTAAATTGCTTTTCTTGATGGTGAATTAAATTAGATTTGTACAAGGTATGGCTTTGATCTAAATTTCTGACTTTATTTTTTAGATTTTTGAACGGTGCGAGGAATGTATTGATTTTACAATGATGTGTATCTTTCATCATATTTTGGGATAGTGAAAGTCCTTAGATTTTATTCAACAGTATCTTTTCTGCAAGTAGGAAAGTGAATCTAGTTGGTATTTTGGGAGGTTAAATAAAACTGTCAAAAAATAAAGAAAGAAATTATCCACTTAATTTCAAATCTTCAATCTATGAGTAGTATTTGTGTGTTCACAATGAATTTTTCCACGGTATAACTTCATTATATCGAAGAAGTGTCCATCTTAGAAGATTTACCGTATCACACATCGTGAAGATTACATAGGTACTTATTATCCGCCTATATTTTCCCCTCACCATATCCTGAACGCTCACATTGGTGAACGAAATATGACGAATTTTCCGGCGAACATAGCAAGCGTCCAGCCGGACACAAAACTGCTGAGTAAACTCAGAGTTCGTACGGCATGAGCGCAATAATAGTAGAAGGAGTGAGATGTGGATTCTGTAAACTTTCAAAGCCTACAGCGACGTTTAAAAGCCGATGCCCAAAAAATCAATATAAAACGTTATAAACCCTATACCAGTGTATATGACATGTAGAACTTGTTTAACTTGTTTCTACCGGAGTCTGGAAGATTAAAGTAATAAATAATGAGGTCTAAAGAAAAAATGTTTTTTATATTTTTATAGGTAATAGTAATTTAAAGACAAAAAAATTGTAAGATATGTTTACGATCCAGTTTTCTGCATTTCACGTTTCACGATCCGGATATGGACCATGGTCTGCATGTTGCTCTATATATTACGGTATATTTAAATAGCACTTCAACAAAATATTCGCCACATGAAAAGATTCTGGAGTATTTAGTCGGTCGTGGACGGCCATCTGACTCGGGTACATCGCCTGAGGGTGTTGTCTGCAATTCCATATAGGCATCGATATAAATCGTTTGTACAACCGAAAACTTCCGAGTTCACGTATTTCCAATGCTTTCGATAGATTCGTCTGAAGCTCATAGAAAACCTGTTGCACCAATTATTTCACGGACTGGATCTTGACTTTGGACGAATTCTCCAATGCTGTGATATTTAACATATTGATCTGATATAGTTACGGTCAATATATTATACGAAATGTTTGTAATAACTTTTAGGCTGTAATGCTATAAAGTAAATTTATAAGCAGAATTCATTGTAACAAATAAGTACATATTGACGATACTATAACTACCGAATACCGTGAATCAGAAATTAATTTATATATTTCAAACACTTACGCTGCCTATATGGCAAAAAGATTTTTATTGTTTGTGTACATCGGAAATAAATATTAGTTAATTAAATTATTATTTAATGTTATTTAAAACCCTAAGATCCTAAATCTTAGGAATTAAAAAATGTAGATAAGCTTACTCTACGAGTAAATTTGAGGCTTCTAAGATGTGTATTAATATAATATTACAACGCAATAAACTAAAATCCCATACACCTTACACAATATAACAATCTTTATATCTTTGTGCCTAGGTACCTAATCTTAAAACTATAGTTATTATGTATCTATATTAATTATTTAATACTAATATTTTGATATTTTTAATACTTTATAGCACTAATTGACTTTGAATAAAACCATTATTAAGGGGATTAGTAGTGAATAGTGATCAATTATTTTAGACAAATATACCAATCTTTTGTCCATCATGTTACTGATAAAAAGATAATATTTTTGAAAACTGATTTGATTTTTTTTATTATTTCCACTATTAGGATCAATCAGTGCACTATTCCCCATTTTACCCTAAACTTCTATAAATTCGGTTTGAATATTTTAAAATTTAGAAAGTTTTAAACATCGCAGAACGTCAGAAATGTTATTCGAAATAAAAATCACAATCCTTGAAATGTGGACTGATCCTTCTCAAGTAGACATAACGAATTCACATCAGTTTTTGAAATATTATCGCATTATTAGGCCAATCTGTAGGATGGACTAAAATTAAATACAAATGTGAAATGAGCATAAATTGTTTGCCGTTCTCGCACGCAACGTTGAGGCGGTGACTTATACATACACGTATGGGTCATGGAAGCGTTATTTCTTTTACACACTTATCCCTTAAATTTTAAGAAAGTTTTATTTTTCAGGAGGCTAAGCATTATTATGTTTTCCCGGGTCACGAAATGTTCAAATACGGGCTTTATTCAAAACCACTGCTACTGCCATAGGTAACTATTTTCGGATATACTTCCTCGAGTTCGACTCGAAATATAATATTGACGAGATGTACACGTACCTTTTTCGACTTCGGCGTTGATGTTGATTGTGCGCAACCGGAGCTCTTCGTTCTCGTACAACATTCCACGGGATGCGCTCCGGTCCAGCGTCCGGTTCGGCTTGAGGGTCGCGTCGCGGCGCCGGGACCGCAACATGGACGTCGTGCCAGCAGGCGGGACCATACCGCCGCCCAGCAAGCCGAATACCACATCGGCTAACCTCACACTACTGCCACAACTCGGACGGCCGTCAAGGTGCAACTGCAACAGCTGCACTCCTGCGGGACTTAACACGCCGTGTCGTTATTATACGTCTTATTATAATGCTATTACGCAGGGCACGTGCGCGATGTGTTTTTGTGCGGTGCGAGTTCAGTTTACAGCAGTGTATTTCCGCTCCAACGATTAATATTATACGTATTATAATCTCAGTATCGTACAGATAGTGATAAACTATATATTTAGTAGTGCAGAGTTGCACCTAATTTCTAAGCATCTGGGTTTTCAGCGTTACCTATAAAAAAAAAAAAAAAAACGGTTTTACGTAGTTATAATATTATTGTTATACGACTTAAAGAATTAAACAATCTCATTGTTTACATTTCTCTGCGATATCGCTAACTACAAGCTTTATCATGGCCAAATAAGCAGAATAGATAATAATATATATGTATATTATATACAAATTATATAATTATATTTATATCCTATCAAATAAACAGTTTTTACTTTATTACCTAATTGGTATTTTAAGTCATTAGTTCAATGGAGTATAATATATATATTATAATAGTGAACTATAAATAATATGTGAGTTATCCCTTTCCGCTCCGCTAATAGAATCTAAACGATTGATATTTATGCATCAAAATGTTTATTTAAAATATTATATTTGTTACTGTCCTATTGTATGCCAAACAACCAACTCGTAAAACGAGCAATTTTGAAATTCCAATAATTTATTTTTAATTTATTTTAAATATGTGTTTTCGTAATTGATGGTAGAATATCAATTAACAATCTGATATTGATTATGAAGTAAAAAATACAAACCACCATTATTGTCATTAAAAAAATTAAAAATTTACCATGTTAAAAATTGTGTTAAGGCTGGGCATTAATGAGTTAAAAAGTTAAAGTTAATTTAATTTAATTTAAACTTCTTAACTTAACTAGTTATATTTGAATTTTTATTAACTATTAACTTACTAAATTTATTTTTAATTAACGTGAAATTAATGAATTAATTTTTATTAAAAGAAAAAGGTAAATTAAGTTAATTTATTTTGTTTTTAATTTTTTACATTTCATTTCTTCGGTATATTTCGTTTTCATGTAAAAATATTTACTATGAATTGTTTAAAGTTAAACATTTTATATTTTTAAAATATTTCGTGATTATTTATTTAACATAATATAATGATAATGTAATACTTAATCACAAATGCGCACACAAAACAATCAAAACATTATATTTGAGTCTTAATTAAATAATAATAATTCATTATTTTCAGATATTAATTATTATTTATTACTTATTACATAAGTAACTAGTGTTAATTTTTAAGAAATGAAAACCTCAATGAAATACAATACATATATTATATGAAAATTATCTGCATAAAGTATAATAAACGCTATAGTCATAGTCTATAAATTAGTTTTGGGTTTGTAAAAAATAAAGTACATTAGCGTTGTCAAAAATTACCTTTTTTTAACGTAGTAAAAAGTTTAAAAAAATATGTATTAATTTTTAACTTATCTGATGAGTTACCCAAAAATTAAATTAATTTTTAACTCTAACTTTTTCTTATTTATGAATACTAACTTAACATACTGAGCTAAAAAAAATATTAACTTTCTCTGTAGCCTTGCTTATTATACTAGCACAGTTTTAAACTAATCACTTTAAACTACTGGCATAATGATGAGGGTAATTAATCGCGACTAAGATATATATATATATATACTGTGTTTGTTGTACATATTATATGTGATTATAGACGTGATAGTGTTCGAACATTTCCGGTACTATTACTTTAAACTAAACGATTGTTGCGATTTATATTATATTAACATTCTGTGCGTTTTGGGTTCTACATAATCTAGTAATTTAGGAGTGACTTATCATACTTGGTTTTTCGAATCATACAGACATATATGTATAGTGGCAATGACCAATGAGATATTTTGCACTCCTTATAGAAAATTGACAGTTGTTTGAAGTGCAATAAAAAGGTATTTTATTATACATTATATTAATTGCAAAATTTACCATAGTTATTAAGAAAATAAAAATATTTTCGATATTGATGGTTTTATTTATTTGTATCATAAAAATATTAAGTTAGTTATAAAAATCAGTGTACAAATAAAATGCAATCGACTTTGAGTTAAAAGTTTAGCAGAGATTATATCAAAGTACTTTGTCTTTAAGAGTTCGCGTTAAACTTATCAATAATGATTGTGATTTATAAACCATTGTCAAAAGTCGGTTGGTGTGTTTATATAATAAAATATACCCATCTATATAGTATAGACGATATTTGAAGACACTTCTTTTTTTCTGCCTTTCTGGTGTTTTGTTGTCGTCTTTATTATGCGTAAGTATACTTGGCAATTGGGTTCTATACAACCTCTTAGATATAGAATTTGTAACTATTAATATAATATCGATCACAATTTTTCGAATTATGCAGCCGAAGGCGCAATGGCCTGTGACGATTAACAGATAGTACAATAACTCGACAATTGTTTGAAACACAACAAATACACCATAGGAATTTTATTTTATATTTATGTACAATATTGTCATAGATACATTAATATTACAGAAGTCACTCTAATATAATGCAATTGACTCTGGGAAGTTTGTTATGGCAGTGCCTTACTCGAAGTATCTTTGTTTATTGAAGTTCTCGTTGAACTTATTGATATTTGTATGCCTACCTTTATGCTTTATACAATATAATATAGTATAAAAATGATATTTGAATACGCACAGACGCCTTTTTATTTCTGCAATTTCGCAGACAACTCGGAGCGATATGATGTATACAATTTAAATATTACAACGTAAATTATTATACAGCACAATGGTAGCATAGATCTCATACAACGGTTCATTTCAACGACCTACGTATACAATTATATAATGTATATTACAATATTATAATATATAGCTTGAGTGCCTATCACACAGACGAATATAGTTATATAGTAACAAAAGATATTTAGATAAAATACGATTTTTTATTAATACACGCACTGAAATTCATTCACGCACATACAACTTATTATACGAAACCCTATTTATATATATCTATATGTATACTTTAAGTATTAACTATTAAGTTCTATTATTAGCACCTATTATAGTGTATGCATATTCGAAATACAACGAGAGAGGTTATTCTAGTGTTTAACTTTTGGATGGATATGAAATAATATATAAGTTATAACTTACAAGTAGGTACACTATTAGAATGATCTAAAATTTTAAATTCTAATTACGATAACCATATTAATACTAAAAAAAATATAGATTTTTCTAGTCATTTAAATAAAATAATGTAGGTATATTAAATTTGTTATATTATAATGATATGATTTTCCAAAAAAATATTATTAGACTATAAGTATTTTTACGATTAAAAAAATAAAATATTCAGTGGGTTATTGTAGAGAATAACCTTTAATTCGTTTTGGAAAACGAAATTATTTTAACAAGGTGTTTAAAATTAATGTTAAAATAACGAAATATTTGCATTTTTTCGATCAATTATTATATCACATCCTTTACTTTACTTATCAAAACGAGTGACACGTCGTCGAACTTTTTAACAGGAGAAGATCATCAAAATACTTGCTATGAACAGCTTCCTACCTTCTCGCTGATATACTAGAACCGACACTAGACGACGAAAGTTAGCAAGAAACGGCTTATTGCCATGGCCGCGCCGGTAAAACTCACGTACGCTGCGCGCGGCTCTTGCCGACCGCCCAAATGACATAAAATTATATTAGTCAGGGTTATCCAAAATGATTCAAATGCTTCTATGTTTTTAGTTGGTTTAGAGCAGGTGGCCAAATGGCACCCCAATTTGTTTATGGGCCTATATGCGGCCTGCAGACACAAAAAGGAAGAACCGATAATACGTTAAAAAATTTTAATTTATCATTTTTATACATAGGTTTTTACTAATGTCAGCAATTTTGATAGCCCGCGAACATTTTCTGTCTTCCAGAATCCAGATGTGTGGCCCTCCAAAAATATTAATTGATCATTCTTTTTTAGAGTAATATATAATATACAATAAATAAAAGAATAATGTTTCAAACTTTCAAATTTATTAATGGTACCCATAGATTTTTCTGTGTGGATTCCCTTATAGTCACATTACGAATAACATAATAATATGATGGTAATGTAATCTTAGTGACTATTATAGGAACTAAAATTTATTCCACGGTGAATATAACGCATACACAATATTATACATTATAACATAGCACACACATTGTGTAAAATATGGTTATTTAGAAAGCCAGGTGAAAGCATCGTATGATTTACTTAGAATAATCTAGCGAAACATTATATTGCATGGATACCTACGATCACGACCACTACTATGCTAATAGGGACTATAGGTAATAATGTCCACGGAATAAAAAATGTCCATGCACGAAAATGGTCAAAGACAATATATTTTAATAGTGTTGTGATAATAATTTAGATTCAATAACGACCTTTTTCCGAAGTTTGTAATTTGTATTAGTTTGACGTTCAAGATAATGATAGAAAGACTTTGTCCCAATCATTAAATACTTAATCTAATATTCTAATTATCTAATTGATTAACATACTCCGAATAATCTGTATAATATTACCTACATATAAAAATATAATAAAATTTTTTTTAAACTATAATTTGTATACTTGTTTGTTCCTACATCAATAACTTCGTTTCTATCCATTTCAAAACCACCAGTAAATCAAAAAATTTCCTTTTAAAACTATATCACAACTACATATTTCAAGTTTCATTGAAATCAGTTCCTTTGTTACGGAGAAAACTTTAATAAATTGACGTTCAAATGGGAGAGGTTCTAGCTCCTCCCAATTATTATAACATTGCTTTTTTGTACTACGTTATGTATGATAGTAATAACACATAATACTTATAGGTGCGCGCAGACTTGTTTCATGTCAGGTGCAGTATACATTTTACCATTTGTTTCATATGCATACAAAAGACTCACCAAGACAATTTAGTCATATTTAGAACTTTATTATAATATGTTAAAACATAGATATTAAACTTTATAATAAAACTATTATAATTTATACCTATTAAATTATTAATCTTGGTATAATCAATGGTTTAATAGTTTATGTAGTCATCATTATAAATATAAGAAATATCCGGGCTCTAATTTAATAATTCTTTGGTCCAGTACAATAATTTAAAATCATATCATAATTCAATATATTCAATATGTGGCTATACATTTCAAATAAAAATTGACAAATTTACAATCTATAAGAAAGGTGGCCCAAGCCTGTCTTTTCCAGGCCGATAAATGTCTTTATACGCACACTTTGCTGCACTACATTATTCTTATGGACATAGGTATTAGGTATAGCACACGATGACATAGTAATAGTATTATAATCTGATGATAATTAATTTGATGGACATTGCGCATATAACCTATTAAACGAGAAGTACAATATTTTTAGCGTTATTTTTTATAGGATTATAGGATTGTTTTTTTTTTTCGAACGTGTCGAGAATAATAAATTATACGATATAGCTGTATATTATTGTAAAAAAATGCGAATTACTCGGAATCGACTTTTAAATTTTTAATTCGTTTCGACTTAATATTATGATGTACCTACCTAGTACCTAGTGTACCTACATTACAATATTAAAAAATTCCAATTCCATATTTCAATTAAATATCAATAATTTTTATATTAAGTATTTATATTCGTGCGCTCTATAATTGAAGTATACAATATTAAAATTTAAATACCTAGTATTTTCAAGAAAATCTATTTTCAATAAAATTCCAGGTATACTGGTAAAATTCTAACAATAGTTCTGTTCCGAAATTTACTTCATTATTTTACTGTATGACTTTTAATCACTTACAGATACTTGTTTGTGTTACATTTATAACAATATTCACTATAATGTTATATGATATAACAATCCCGTTCGAGTGGATTGTCTGAACCCCAAGGGTCTATATATATATATATAAGCATCACCCTATACGTGAAATTTAATCGTATATATATATGACATTTATTTAATCTTATACTCTCGACCTTAATATTGAGCTGACCCTCGTCTTGTTTCTCTCGATAGTCGATATAACATATAGATGACTTTGAAAATCTAAACCGTCATTCGTTTTTGTGAACCACGATTGTATACTGCATAGTATTATACACTTTTGTTATATACAGAGTGATTCACCTAGTATGCTCGTTCTATTTTTTTCTTTAATAATTTATTTATTTTAATTTAATTTTTTTGAATTTTTAAATATATCCACTCAGACTTTTTTTTTAATTCTAGATTTTTTTAGTACTTAATATAGGATAGTATTAAACTTCTGTTTTTCAAATAAGGACTCTCTTTTTAACTGTAAATTATTAAGTGGATATTTTTGTTGAAAATTATGATGTAGGTACTTAATTCAAAATTCTAAACGTAAACGAGTAGTTTCCGAGTTATTAAAATGTTAATAGAAAATAAGTTCTGACATTTTATTTTATAAAAACATATAGTAGTTACAATTTTGAATGTATAGTATTAATATTGAACACTAAATTAAGAAAATAAAAAAACACAATATTCAGCTGGCCTAACTTCCTCTCGAATAGAAGGGATAAGACAATCATAAACATATTCCACATCAGCCACATTCGTCTTACACATGGATACCTCATGAAAAAAGAAGAAAAACCACTGTGCATTTCTTGTGGAACTGAACTAACAGTCTGCCACATAATCAAGGAATGCCGCCAATTTACGAATGAACTAAGAAATTCAAACGTACCCATCACGTTGGACGCAGCTCTCGGACCGGAGGCTACCACCATCGCACAGGTTATCAAATTCTTAAAAAAAAACCAATCTGAATAATAAAATCTAAAAAAAAAATGTGGATACTAAGTGTGACTAATGGCCTTTGCTGCTGACGTCAAATATGTTCAGTAAAAAAAAAAGTATTAATATCAATTTCACAAATTGTATTATTAATGTTAATAGATTTATATGAATCACTAAGATGCTTAGCTCTATATCTTCTAAGCCGCCCATTATTATGATAAACCTCATTAGTACTCAAAGTTAGTACTTACACAAAATTCCAAAAATCATATTTTGAATAACTATATTATTGAAGTAAAAAGGGGGTTGAACATGGTTTATGACTTACCCAATACATAAAACGTCAGCCATTATCATTTCAAACATTGAGAATATTATTACAAGAAAACACTATTCTCTCGATCAGAAATCGAATAAAAGTAGGGCACACTTATTGCATTTTGTTTTCTATTAGTATTCCTTCTGATTTAATGTGATAGAATAATTTTGTTTTTTTATCAGTCTAAACAAATTGTACTATTCCCTCGTAAGAGAGGAAACTTAAATCCGTTTGTTCCTATTTTCAATGTATTGAAATAATATACGAATTCGGAACGAACGCGATGTGTTATTGCATGCTCACATTTCGTGGTCTCTGAAAACACATAATTACTGCAGTTTATCGTACGACTCGCACGAGTATAAATGATAATATGGTATTAGACTTATTAGAGTATTACGTTCGGTCGCTTTGACATATTATTTTGGTCTTTGTTTATGGACTTAAAATATTCTAATGAGTGTAAACATGCGGATCCGTTGAGTGTTTAAGTTCTCAAAAACAAAAAAAAACAACACGTAAACGAGTTAATCAAACAATAACATTAAAACAAGCTGTTATTGTTATTTGACGCAAATGCTCTATAACGTTAATTCAACAAAATTACATCGGGTTAGAGGCTAATTGACTATAAGTACCTATTTAGAGACGAGTTCTTATAAATATTCATATATAATGCTGCGATTTAAATACGTTTACAGCAGTATATGGGGTTATGCATTTAATAATAAATATTTGAACACTACGGCACCATATTATTTATTATTAAACCTCATATAATGCAGGGTGCATCAATGTGACACTGTTAAACAGTACCCTGCGAATGAAACACTGTGCTTATAAGCTTATACGAAATTATTACAATAATACAAAAATAAATATGAATTTTGATATTCGTATGTAAATTAAAATAAGAAAACGTCTTGAGTAAATCAAAGGTACATTATTAAATAGGTTGCAATTATTTTAGTTTGATTCTGTAAATAGTTTGATACTTTGATATTATACAGTATGAATAAATTCATAAAATATTAGTTCGTAATAAAACTATATAGAGAGCAATTTAAAATAATATAATTTTATAATACACGCTTACTTTCATACAAATAGATACTATTGAGTGAACAGAATTGGGTAAAATACTTATGAATAGTGTTTGTAATTAATGATCAAATATTTACAAAAAAAAATAGTACTCTTAATCTGATAATACGATTGCCGTTGGGAAAATTGGAAATTATAACCAATGTTAAAATTTAAATTGTATTTGAATATTACATAACTATGATAAAGGATAATGTTGAATATGATAACGATTGTATAAAAAATAAAAATAAAATTTTAATATCTATAAAAAGTATATCTATTTCGAGTATACTATATTCGGAATTCCAACTTAAGTCTGATAGTGGGATTTAGGCAAAAAATAAGTATAGATCAGACAATAAATAGATTTTAGACATCATATAAATTATATGTAATTTTTTATTGGATAATCGTTTTAATTGGATTTTTCTAAAAACATGTACAATATCATCTGCCTGTCTATATATTTATAACATATCAGCGTTATCTGAGCTAAAGATTTTTTTTTTCGTATGAAAAAAATTTAAATAGATAAAAAATTAATTATTATTAATTGTTTTTCAATGTGATTGTAGTTACTAGTTGCATCTTGTACGATCCTGCGTTGTGTTTGCGGTGATAGATTAAATAATATCAGTGGATTTACTCTGTCTAAAACTTCGTTAATTGTAAAATATAGGTTGGTAGGTAGGTACATAATATTTTTTACGCAGTCATCATTTTGGTGGTTTCGAAGAAATTAACAAAACCGATAAATTAGGTAATTATTTATTATTATGAGCAAGATATACCACTCTCGATGGTATATATTTTATGTGTAAGAATATCTGAATCAAGTTTATAATAATAATAACATATGTTATAGGTACACCAAAGTTTTATATAAATCTTTGTTGTAATAATATGTAAAGTCGAGAATAAACTAATAACGAACTTTCAGCAAATATCGTATTTTATATTCTCAGAAATATCAACTCTCGCTAAATATAAAGGTAACTTTTTTAAATTCATCATATTTATTTATTTTTCTCTATATAGGTACTTACATTTTTAATATTTACCCATATCATATTTTTGCAGTCGCCTTTCAAACTTTAAACATAACTGTGAATTGATTTTATTAGGTTTATGTTTCATAATTTCGAATTTTTTTGTGCTTTTTTCATTGTTTTCAAATGCACAAGTGCATGAATATCTCATGATCATTTAGTGCATTAAATTCACAGCCCTAGTAATAACTATTGAAGCGCAATACAAAATGAATGGAAATGCATTATACCATACTATTTATTAACACGATGTATGAATTGTACAATATCGTGAAAATACTATCGTATTATTATAGTATATTGTATTGTTATTTTTCATTATATTATGATTATGATTGCTATGCGAAAATTCTGTCCACGACATATAATTAAATTAATTGTAAAGTACACTTAGAAAACCCACCACTACCGAAAATAAAAATAATAATGATAATAATAATAATATTAATAATTAGACACAGCGCGTTAGGTTTTTGTATTCAATAACCAACAAATCCCCCTAATTATTCTTAATATTATTATAAAATGTAAATAAAACACACGTGCAAAATACTAAATACACATATTATATAAGTAGATAATATTATGATATATTCCATCTGACAGCTGGAGCACATTAAATGTATAATATACGGGTTGCGTATATTATATGAAAACTGAGTTACGACGTCATAAAAAGTGGCTATTGAATGAGGGACTCGGGATACGGGACAGCTCTAATTATCTCGTTCTACCCTAATGACGCGTTTTCATGTCTGTCTATAATTATTATTTCTGCAGTCACAAGCGGAAGGTATTTTAGCAATACACTGTAGCTAGGTGCCTTTACAAAAAAAAATAAAAAATAATAATATATATAGTGAAAACCAAATTTACGAACATGCAGCCCGTTAATGATTGTCGTCGGTGGCTGGTGAACACGATTGCTGTTATGGTAATAATAATACGTTGTACGGGAATACATGTTTTATTTTGCTCGTTATTTGTATTTGGATTGTTGGATTACGCAAAAGCTTATTTTTTTTTATACCTACATTGCATATAATACACCGCAATTCAAAAGTCTTCCCAATTCATGAGAATTGTTAATATACAGCAAACCGTAAATTATAGTAGAACGATCTACATATATCACAAATGATCGATAAAATAAGATATTATGGTCAAGCTTATAATATTGTCCTCGTCTTTAAATATTTTATTTTCGTTTAGTGATAAACGTGCGTCGTAAACATTTTTAAAGATTTAGCGAATTATTGTTGTGTCGAGATGGCCGAATAAAAGAAATACTGTACGGCGCATACAATTATGTGTGCGCTGGGTGCAGTGACCACCCAATGGGTGATCAGTATGAATCACATTGAAAATTTACTACACACATCATTGAACCTTGATTATTTCAAAAATATTTTTTACTTCACCTCGCCCATGTTTGTTCATTTAAATAAAATATAATAATGTTTGATATCGTATGAGGTATGAAGACTATTGGAAATCACTCTATACCTGTATACCTAAATGTTATGGTCATAATACTATAGCCTACGTTTTAACCAAAACGTTTTGCAAGATTAATGAAATAGAATTTTTATTTTTTATATAATTCATAAAATAGAAAAATAAAATAAATATATTGTTGATCTATTAAACTCCTCGCCGTTAAACCATAATATATAACTGGAAAATGTCTCATTGGGGATTTATTGATTCCGCCGAAATTACCTGCTTAGGAAAAAGGTTTATATTGATTCCGCCGGCTACTGTTTATAAAATCTACATATTGATTCCGCCGTCTACTGTTTATAATATTTACACATTGATTCCGCCGGACACTGTTCCCTCCACCACCAATTGTATGTCTGTTTTAAAATGTATAAATGTAACTAATTTTGATCAAATTTTATAATATTTTCATAAAATTTGGTCACATGTCTAAATTGAATAAAACTATAATAATTATATAATTCAAAATAAAAATATATAAATGTTATTACTTTTGATCAAATTTGGTTACATGTCTAAATTGAATAAACTGATACTAATAATTGTATGTAGGTATAAAATTAAAATGTATATTAGTAACTACTTTTGATGATATTTGGACACGTATTTTAAATAAGTAAACTTAGAAACTTTCTAATTAGACTATACGTTTTAAAATACATTTACAATGGGGAAGGGGGGATGAACAGTGTCCGGCGGAATCGATGTGTAGATATTATAAACAGTAGCCGGCGGAGTCGACATAAAATCGGCGGAATCGATATACGCCCGTCGGCCGTCTGATTATTTTGTTTGAAAACTCGGTAAAATTGTATTATTGTTCTTAAGAAGATGCTACACCCGCATGTGTTGTCTCCGTCTTACAAGTGCGTAACATTGCTAAAACTGTTTCGCGCGGGAAAGAACCGAGAAAGATACAGTTATAACTAAGAAACGAAATTTTCACCACATAAAAAGGAGAATTTTGTCTGTGCAATATCGTTTTTATTTTTTCGATATCACTTATACAAAAAAAAATTCTTATTGTTTTATAATATATTAATTTTGTGTTTTTTAAGCATGAATAACTTTGTTTGTAGTTCTGATATCGAAAAAATAAAAACGATATTGCACAGACAAAATTCTCCTTTTTATGTGATGAAAATTTCGTTTCTTAGTTATAACTGTAGCTTTCTCGGTTCTTTCCCGCGTGAAACAGTTTTTGCAATGTTACGCACTTGTAAGACGGAGACAACACATGCGGGTGTAGCGTCCTCTTAATACAAAAGATAAACTCTCTAAGGTTTTGATAAATTTCTTATATTGATCAAGCTATATATGACTATATGACTATATGTATATATATACTATATGACTTATCGGAAACAAATTATTAAATTTTTTTAGACTCATTATCATGTATTTTAATATAGGTGCTTACGCTACTAGCTGAACTTTTTAGAAGTTCTATCTTTTATAAACGAAATAATGATTTTGATAAAAAAAAAAAAAAAAAAAAAAAAAAAAAAACATTAAGTTATGTTAACCACTAATAATCAACACGCATAATTAATTGCAAGTTTTATCAACAAAACACGTTTTTGGATGTCAACAATGTTATTACGAAAGGCTAATTTTGCCTCACTAAGTTTTTGATTATACTAAAAGTATTTAAATATTATTCAATTTGAAGCAGTGTGCTATTTTTGTTATTCCAAGTCATTTTACATCTTTGAATAACTAATTTTTAATTTAAACACGTTTTCTGAACTCAATCGCCAGATTAAATATTATAATAATAATTCAAGAACAAAGCTGCAGTGTTTCCATCGTTGGCAAGGATTTTATTTATGAAACGGAAATGTTTTGAAATGAAAAATGTCAGGCGCTGGCAGATAGAAAAAAGTTTGCTAATAAAATCAGGCGCGGAAACATGACATCATATCGTACATTGGTACACGTTTTATATCGAAATAGGGATCGCAGGATTGTTGAAATAAGATTTTATTTTTATTTCCATTTTGTACCACTCAATGTCGTTTTTATATTAGATATTGTCGGCTTCTGAGATTTCTGAATAATCTGAAATTGGTTACGGTACATATCGCGAACATATATTATAATATATATATGTATCTCATGTGCATTACAAATCGACTTGGAAACATATTCTGCTTACTATTATATAACTTTGATAAGCTTATGCGTGCCGAAAGAAAACAAGTATAATATAACAATGATATGATATTATTATATCAAAATCGAGTAGCCCATTATTTCTACTAGTATAAAAGTAGCTGGCGGTATCAATGGCGGATTTGCACTGTAGAGAAAAAATCGTCGTCGTCGTCGTAACTATATATTAATATTATAACGTATATACAGTGCATAGAAGAACAACTACTATTGTTTTGGTAAAGGAGCATTGCGTATAATATACACGATGGTGTAAGTCGAGGTCTTCGTATGGTAGGTAGACATGGGGTATAAGATGGATATAAAAGGCCACAGGACAATGAAGTACATATTATATTAAGAAGTATGTACCTTGAAAATGTCTCTATACCCGTCATGAATAAAGCATATAATTTTATAATAAGAAAGCAGCCGTAATAGGATTTACAAAAATAATCTGAACCTAAATACGTATATATATACTCGTACACGGTGATTCGCCAAGCGGCCGAGGGTAAGTTGCGGCCCGACCTTTCGTTTCCGGTGTTGGAGACCGGTGAATTCCGGCCCGATAATATTTTAGGTATAGGTTAGTTGCGGCCCGAATAATTATCATTACATATGTACCTTACTTATATAATATATATTATATTATATACCTATTACCTATGTACCATATAAACGAATAACGATAAACGAAATGTTCAATACGTATGGGAATTTATATTTTTGTATATAATATGATAAAGATAATATAGATCGTTTTATCGTATTATCTGCCATACCTATATGACTTACATTATGAATGCTTTGATTTATTTTGGGCATTATTATCATAATATATTACACCAATTATACTTTTTTTTTTATTATTTATTATTTAATATAATGTCATAATATTAATATATTATATTATATTCAATAATTTTATGAATACTTTTATTTTCTTTACGACCAATATTAATACGTACGACAATTTATTCTAGAAAATACCTACATAATATTGTGATGTTTATATACTATTACTATATATAGACATATAGTATATAATATATATATATATATATATATATATATGTAATATATACATTATTGTATGGCCGCAACTCGTACGTTATTTAGACTTTGGGCCGCAACTCACCAACACTGCGCCAAGCATGCTCATCCTCATATTTTCCTTTAATAATGAATTCGTTCAAATATTCTGATTATTGAAATTTTTAAATCTATAGGCACCTACTCGAAAACCATTTTTTCTAAAATTATAGAATTTGTATGTACTACAATAACAGTGACCTATGCGATATATATTTCTGTTTTTCAAAAGTGAACCTTCCCTTTACTGTAGATTATTTAATGAATTATTATTACACGAGATAATAATAATTTAATGGATTTTTTTTAAAACGGTGATGAATCTAATTCGAAATTCGAATGAGTAGTTTTTCTGTCATATTAAAATGTTTTATTGAGATCCACTATTTATTATACGTAGGGCATTTTCAAAAAATTTACAAATTAATATATAAATCACTAAAATGTTTAAATCACCATATTACCATAGATATATTATCACAAATTTACCTATATATAACTCAAAAACTACTTATATGAATTTTGATTTTGATACGTGAAAATTTCCTGAAAAATTATTCACAAAATAATTTATAGTAGAAACACGAAGTAATTCTCATTTTGAAAGCAGAAGATTGTATAGGTAAATGGACATACTAGAGTATATATTTAAAAATTCCAAAATTCAGATTTTAAATGGCTGAGTTATTGAAGAAAACAAAGATGGTAAGCGTACGACCCTAGTTAATCACCAGCTCTAGGTACCTACGATATTTGAACTCGAAATAATTGTGTACGTCATTCTATATATTGCTGGGTTATGCGTGTGTGCACCGAGTTGCTGTATAATAGGTTAGAATTCCGTAAACGTATTAACAATACTCTGCAATGGATTATAAATTTTAGAAAGAATCAAAATTTATAACGGTAAGTTATTGCGAACAATAATTCCGCTTGAATGAATTCAATCTTCGGTTTTTATATTCTATTCGACATGCGCACGTTTAACAAATAACTCGTATATACGCGCTTATTACGTTACATTATATTGTTAATATTATGTTATATACCAACATTTTACTTAAAAAATGAAAAACAAATAGTTTCGACGCATTTGTGTGGACTGTATAGGAACTTATTAAGGGAAAATATACTATACAAGTTTGTTTTAGTTTTTAAAATATAGAATTTGCTAAATATATATATATTTTTAATAATATTGTTTTATAGAATTTTCAAGCCAACGAATTAATTTCATTATCAAGTAGACTTATTCTATATGATGTTATGTCATATAGATAGTATTATAGTATAATAGGTTATCTTTTAAATTAAAAATAACATATTTTAAAATATATATTTTTGCCATTACCTTTTATTGTAGTTTTTTTTTTAAAAGAGTTAACTTAAACCAAATTCAACTTTACAGCACACATAAATGCAAATGTTAAATATACATTTAAAAATTTTATTTTTACATAGGTACCTACTACAGACAAATTAATTTATTAATGTCAATTTTTTTTACAAATTGGTGTCTGTAACCTTGCCCTATTTTTTGTACAACATAATAGGCGTTTCAATATTTTCATTTATGAGGATTTTAATAAATTAACTACAGCATAATAAGCTTTAAATAAGCCCTTAGGAAATGTGTAATTTTATTATTAATTAATTTACAAATAAAATGTTCAACCTTCAGGTAATTTACACGATGATGGAAATTATGATGAACAATGAAAATACAATATTGTAACAATTTTAATAGTAAAAAACTGAAAATTTGATAATAATAGAACAATTTGTTAAAAGCGTTTTCTTGTTTATCTGTCATAGTTTTTTGGCTGGTAAGTATGTTCAAACTACATGGATTTCATATTTTCGTAAATTAATGATCTTAATATTTTTACTAGAACAATTGTTATTTGTTTAAAAGTGTTTGCTTATTAAAATTAATCGTAAACGTAATATTATATATTGTATAATATATATAATATAATTTAATATAATACGAGTAGACTTTAAATTGTATTATTATCTTAATTATGTATTAAAGTGGATGAAAAATGTTGTTTACTATTATGTATTGCATATCTACATATTACCAGTCTACAATGGACGAAATATAAATACTGAACTCACTTCAAAATGTCATTTTATAGTTTTTAAAATAATAAAGGGATATTACTATATTAGTTTTCATATATAATAATTTTATAGTTATTCGGATTTAATATTAAATTTAAACTAATATTTCAGAAATATTTATATTAAAATCACTTTTTCACTATACTTTCGATGCCATACCATATACAATATATGAGGTGTGTTATTATTCTTATTTTTCGTTAAGTTTTAAGTGTGTATTCTTTGTATAGGTAGTATAAAGCTAGAAATTATTTTGTAAAAATCAAACTATTCATGCAACAAATTTTAAATATAAACTGAATATTACGACGCTAAAATTATTTTCATTTATATTTAATACTAGAATTAAATAGAATATAAAAATACTTTATAAATCATGCTAGGTACGTATCGGTATATTTTAATATTTACCTACCATATTAACTTAAAATCTGGATCATTATGTATATTATAGTGTTAGAATTTCTATACAAATATCAAACTATCTGCTATTCAAACTCAAGTATAAAAAACATTATTTTTTTTCAGTTATGTATATTGTACACAGAAAAAATTATTAAGATTATTAATAAAATCAAATAACAGGCAGTATTTATCTTGATAAATTATTCAAAGATTTGTAAGTTATTACTCGCGGGTATATATAATAGATAACCATTAACCAGCATTATACAATTCTTATTAATAATCGTCAAAAATATGATAATTAATTAAAACGAAATATTAAAGTGGAGTTTATAATACTACCGAAACAAAACATTTTGCAACGGCGCAACGCGATCGATAAACATTTAACCTAAAAGGTCAGTCGTACTTGTTGAAATTGGTAAGTTTTATTATTTTTCTCTATAATCCTAAATCGACATTTCCTAATTTCCATTACTATATTCATCAGGTATATAAATATATCTGATTTGACTAAATTTATGATATTATACGTTTTCTGCCCACCTTTTTTTTTTCATTATAGTGCAGTCACATATCGAGACACGTGAATTAGGTACCTATCAATATATTAATATAGATAACCACATAATATAACGGCGGTATTACCGTAATCCGGGTATTATAATAGTAGGTAATCGAAAATCGTCGTCAGTCGTCAAGGTATTAAAGTCGAATTTCTTTTGCGCCCGCTCACAATATTATAAAAACGAAAATGAAATGTTATTAATCACACATCGAATCGGTCGTCTTTTTTACGGATTTCGTGTCATTGCGATTAACGTGTCTATAATATACTCGTGCGTAAAGTAAATAATAATAATATCGTCAAAACGCGTTTTATAGTACAGAAATAATGATGTTAATAATAACGTAATTTGTATTATACGATTATTATTAATATTATGCTAAAAATCTATAGACACGTCGGAAGTTATCCATTTCAAATGGTCGTTCGCACGTTACTAGCGGTGTGAAGATGCCCATTGATGAAGCCCGAGTCCCCCCACCACCGATTTGGCAACCGCTCTCCTCTCTCTATTTTTGCAGCCAATGTACATCTCTTCCCTAACTAACGGCGACATGATTATTGTTAATAATATGCAAAGTGTTTATCGACTGTGAACTGTAGTTGACGAACACTTGGCAGCACCACCCGATTTTCGTTTGTTTTTATCACTTTATTATATTTTTATACGAATACATAATATAATATATGTACATAATATGCGTATACATACACACCAAATTCAACATATATATACGTATAATCTCTTACATGCATACACTGCAAAGTGCAAATCAGCTGTGCTTTAATAGGGCCAAGGAGATCGTTGTCTGTGACGGGAATTATTATATACTACCTAAATACGACGTTTAAACGTCTATTAATGGAAGGAAAATAAAAAAATTTATTATTCGTTCATTTTTTACACTCTATGCTCGCTCGTAAAATAGCGCAAGAACTACAAGTCTGAGCGTATTTTCTCAGGCTTTTCTTGCGGCGCGATTTATGCATAATTCATGCGATGTAAAGGGGAGGGCTGTCCGAAATTACAAGACAAGTATTTCCTTTTTGTTTTTCCTCGGAAATTAATGTTAACGAATTCAAAACAGAGCGGGAATACAACAGAGAAAAAATTATTGTTGTTTAACTTTATTGAAAAATTATATTTTTGTATTAAACTTATATATTATATAATTTTGCATAATGACCGTGCATGTTGTGTAAAGTGTGTTGTCAGATGGGGTGGAAATTAATTCATTTTTTACTTTCAAAACATAAATACGAGTTACATAAATAACGAATACTACAATTATTTTCAATATTATCTCTTAATTCATCAAAATCAGTTTATAAGTACCTAAGTTAAATGTAATGAAAAGATGCATGCAATATAATAATGAGCAAATCTTAACTTAAGCCCATGATTTTTTTTTTATGTAATTTTTACTATATTGTAAGTAATAGTTTTATTATTATTTTTCAATTGTTTTGAAAATTATTTTTAATTTTTATTCATTGTTTTCATTTAACTGAGGTTTTCCGTTTTTACCTATAGCCAACATAATGATAGTTTGGTAATATTATTCAGGTCGTTTAAGTCAAAACGACTAACGGGTGATGTTCTGTATTGTCAATATACTAATTAATAAATATTATTACCAACGTCAAAAATGTAATTAAACTAAGGTGATGAATATTCTTAAGTCATTTAAACTTGAAACCATTCAATCGTACATAAAAAACGTTACATCTCTATTATAGAGATTATAATTTATATCTTGCGTTTTATTTCTATAAATCATGTTTGCAATTTTCATTTATAATAAACAATATTTTTTTTTTTTTGACACCTTGTAGTATACACTAGAACAAGATATTTTACAAATTTTAATTACGAGCACTTAAAATGGCATATGCTTTTTGGTAAATATAATATGCAAGTTAATAAAATTTTTACACCACTCGCGGAGATAGAAAGATAGTGAAACGTGTGTATTTTCAAATTGCCATTATAAGTTAGAAAATTCATTATCTGCTCTTGGTTTGTATTTGAAGCTTTTAATTCCAAACATTAAATGTTTTAATTAACGAAGAGTGTTTTCGTATTTCGTATAATATTGCGAACTTAAAGTTTAAATGACGTAGCAACTATAGAGATAAACGAAAAATTATTCTCCTACTTGCACATAGTACACAGATTTTAAACTATTTGACCTATATTTAGAATGTTCGAATGATCCAGCTAGTAATTGGTCGGGTATATATTCTGTGTATATTATTACAAGTTATTTAATTAATCAGGTCCATAAGATTAAATTATTTCAAATGTACTATCTTCTCAACCAAGAGTTAAATTTAATTAGTTATTCAAAAGGTGTTTTGAGTGTTATAGCTTTCATTTAAGTAATTGTACTTATGACTTATGAGTTATGATCAATTAATGGTTTTTATGTATGTGATAATTTAGAATGAGTAATAAAATAAAGTTGATACAATATAATAACGTTAACAGTTTAACGTATAAAGATAACTTCAAAGAAATTTTTCGCTTTATTATTTAAATTTGATGATATTTGTTTCACAAAGCGGTCACTTTTAATTAATAAATAAAATTTCTTAAAACTATGCGACATTAAATGAACTTCATGTAGTTTTTAAAATAGTTTTAACAGTCTACTATACTCTGCTACGGTGGTTCCAATTTTGAAAACATAAGATATCCTTCTTTGTATAATTATTATATTTATTTGACACATTAATAGCTCTTGGATTTTAGCCTGAGATCAACAAGATATTAAAAACTTAACATCGGTGAAAATAGCAGAGAAAATTGGCGTCATAGCAATATTTAAAGGTTGCAGTAGGTCGTAAGTACCTATAATTTATAAAAGAACAACAACTGCAGTGAGGCTATGTCGGTTAGTCAATTGAAATAATATATTGGTATTTAAAATAGAATTTTGTGTTTTGTGAATGTGTGAAGAAAAAATTAGAAACATTAGAAACCAAAACAATAAAGATAGTTTCAGAATTCGTACGTATAATAGTATACTTCTGACATTAGTACAATATAATAGATACATTATAAGTGATATAAAAATGTACATATTTTGATTAAAGTAGGCTAAAAACCTGTGTTGTTGAAGACTTAATAAACTTTAAAAAAAAATGTACATGAATTACCCCCCTCCCCCCATTTTGTCCAAATGATTTAAAATTATCACCAAATAATGTAAATTTATACATAAAACTAACTGATTTGCAATTTTTAGTATCAATTTACAATAATTATTTGATGGTATATTGAAGCCGATGAGACAAAATTGTGATGGGAGAGGTAACTTCATATACGTAATATAACATTCATTTTGACGTTTTAGATTCCGAATGAAGTAATGAATGTACCTATTGATTTTACAAAATGTTGTGTGTTTTTTTTTCATCACCTGTTGGAGTAGCAAAAAATATTAGATTTTCAACTCCGATGTCTTACCAAGCAGTATAGTGAATCTAGTGGTATTTTTATTTTATGGACATGTGAAATTTTCGATTATGCAAAACATTTTTTCTATATTTATTGATAATAAAGTATTTGCCTATTAAAAAAGCTTGACAATTAAATATAAGGTCTTTCATACATTTTTATTATTGCTATTTAAAAATAATATGCATATTTAACCTCAATTTTTTTATAAGCGTTTAAATCTGTAATTTAAAAATCAGGAGATTTGAAACTTATTATTTTACGTATATTATAATACTTTATATAAGTAACTAATAATTGCATTTGGTATTGATCTCGAATCGCCACTTCACATATTGTATCTCGTTATAAATAATTTACCAAAACTTAATTCTATACGATGGCGGTATTTTATGTTATTTTTTTTTAAGTTTTATAAAATAATGTTTCCTATTATCGGGATTTCGATTAATTCTGACGGATGTCTAAATACAAACATGACAGTAAAACGTCAAATACGGCCGTTGAAACGTTACAGACCTTACAAGACGAGTTTGACGTTTATTTGATGAACGTTAACGAAGCATCAAGCTTTATGATTTCTAAAACAGTTCGAGAGACAGCTAGGAACACATTACAAATGTTGTCGTGTGTTGTCGTGTTGGGAATTGAACGTAATCCAAAAAAAAGTATTAATGACATGTCTTTTACTCGATAACCGACATGTGTTTTTTCTTCGGTTAATCCTAGATAGCTGAGCTAGAAAGATAAGATTTTCATTTGAACGGAAAATTAAAAATGTATAAATAAATAACTATGATAAACATATAATTTTTTTTTTATCCATCCATTATATAAAACATGTTTTGTGGTCATTTATATTCTAAGCTACGATTATCATAATAATATCATGATTTTTGATTAACAAATACTCTTCAAAAATAGAATTTCGTGATGAAATTGGACGCCGTTTGTGAGAAAGTATATTTAAGTCAAAATCTGCTGTTTTTTTCAGGAAATACGATTACTCACTTTGTAGGAGAGTTTTACCTAAATAATATTTTATCATAAACTTGTATCTTTGAATTGAAAAAAAAATATTCCCATCCACAATCGACCAGGATATTTTTATAATGTCTACTAAAAATTATCACCGCATGGTTCGTGATACACATACTCTATGTGTAAGTTAATTAATTGAAAATTCAGTAGCTCTAATTTGAAATATGATGCAGATGTTGTAGCCTATTTTTAAAGTAATGTACGACTATTGCTTTTTTGACGGCTTGAAAAAATAAAATTTAAAATCGGTCTAAATGTTTATTTTTTATCATATAGATCATTGGTGGATGGGCCTAAAAAAAATTACTTGTGCATAGCAGTTCATAATATGTGGATATATTGAATAATATAATAAAACAAAAATATTTCATACGATTTTACAATATTATGTTGTATTTTTGAAAATATAAGTTGCTTTAATATATTCAAAAATGTGTTTTTCTCTATATTATAAATGCACAACTCAAATCGGCTATTTTTAAATTTTTTAAAAGCAATTTAAAACGTTAATTAATTTTATTTTTTAGAAAAAGGTAGACTATATAAATTAGTCATAAACAACATTAAAAAACTGCACTTGAACACCTGCATTACATTTCAAATTAGAGTTACCATAACTTTCAAATCACTGCAGTGTACGACGTAGAAAAGATAAATATACATTTTGTATATTATTGTCGTTTCTAAACCGTGTTCATATTATGGTCATGACATATTTATGTATGACTGTCGATTGATCAGGGGAAAGAAGGAAGGGGAAGAAAGTTTACTACTTACAAAACGTTGTATGTATAAACCAAAAATGGGCTTGCACCCTTTCTCGCAAACACATCATTGATAATCACTAAAATAATGTATTATATATTTATGTATAATGTTATATTAATATTTCATGTAGTACTTCAATGTATTTGATATATTTTGTCATCGAAACAATTTGCTCATCGATATACCGAAATATAGATGTCAACACTAATAACTACATAATAATTGTATTATATTAGCTGTAAAATAATCTTAATGTGAAACTAATATATTTTTTTTTATTATATAAAATAAGATATATTATTTCAGGATTAATACATATTCCATAATATTAATACAATATTAAATATAAAGTATGCATGCTACGACATTACAGTAACAATGTTTACCATAAACAGAAATATTATTAATCATATACAGAATTTAGTAGCCGTCGAACTAGGTACCTACCAGCTGCACATAATTCATGGTAAATATAGTAGTACCTATATAGAATACAATAATCGGATTAGGTACTCAAACACTTCATTATATTTCACACAAGCTGCGTACTAAGCACCGTTTTACAATAAATCCAACCATGATTGTAAAATTACACAGTTTTAAACTAAATATAGGAACTATAAAAAGTTTTTTTTTTTAAACTTCAATAAAGTATAAATAATACGGTTAAACTATTATTAAAATATTATGTTAAATACAACAATTCGGCTATAGTCACGAATAATTTATTATAGATAAATGTATTACACATGGAAGGAATATAATGCGCATGCCGCACGTACGTTAAATAATGTAGAGCAGAGACTATATTATATTGTACAATAAAAGTTATTGAATTATTTTATTTTTAAAAATAATACTTACAAGAATAGCTTTTATTTGTATTTATCAAAGTTAATAAAAGTTACTGTATACATTATGATAACATAAACATATTATTACGGTATTGTGATAATTTATATAATTTTATTGTTGCGTGTACTTGTGGTTTATAGCTGCATAAATTCTGAAGTCATGCAAATAATAAACATTTTATTATTTTCAAGTTTTTAGTATCAATTTTAAATTTAGTACATACATATTTTTTCGTGACTTATGGTGACATAAATACATTTTTTTATATAAATATAAAATTTATTATTTTATTTATTATAAACATTTAATTCTGTAAAATATTTTACTTTACTTACATATAAATTATATTCAATAATAGAATTTGTGTATTTGTAAATTGTAATATGTGAAGATAAATAATTCACAAAAATAGGCGGTGTTCAACTCTCGAATCAACCATTATTCGAAAGTTATATCTATAGAGCATGGATTTCCATTATTACGATTAATTTTTTTCTTAAATGATTGCATAATGTTTTGTTTAGCAAAAATGTGTTTCAAACAGTTTAACATATATGAATGAAATTTTGAATTTTTGCATGTATTCAGCCCATAATTATTTCATAAGTTCATTTTTGATAATTTCCTATTTTTGGTCCATCATAAAGGAAACATAAACATTTTTTGAAATTTTGAAATATTAGTAAATACCGGAATAATATAATTTATATATTATATAGCTATTATTTATTAATGTCCTATGTATTATAATCTAGTATGTATTCTAATGTATTATATTATACTCATATATTTTGAATTTAATTATTGCTTTTTTAGTCATCTTATCTCATTATTTTAGTTAATTTTTTGGCATTGTAGGACAATTTTTAATGTAATTACTAATTATTAACTTTTTTAAGGTTGTAAATGTTTTGTTTTCTGATAATATTTAGGTATTTTTAGGGCATAAAAATCTGCACTTGTAGAATTATATCAAACATTGTAGCAGTAATTAAATTTATGTTGGATGGTGTCAACAAAGTTCAAAATTCCAATTAAATTTTAAATCACGTGCAACAAGTGACAGTATATATAGAGTTATATATAAAACAATGTAAACGTAAACGTTTTTGGCTTTTTGCTATACATATATATACCTCCATATAGTAATACGTTTTATTAAACTTTGTTCTTTCTTCTTTTAAGCGCCTCTACAGGAAAGTTTTCTTAAAACCAATTTATCCTATAAATTCTACGAGCACAACAATAAATGTCAGCTGAATGAAAGATAAATATATAATATATTTAACTTATTAAAGCCGGTTAAAACATCTTTATGGCAACCAAAAAATTGTCCATAAGAGTGGAGTCAATTAATGTGATTTTTTTTATCGTTATTTTATTTTCAATTGTTGAAATAGGACCGTACTCTGTTGTAAATATGTAGTTTGTAACTAAAGAAATTTGCATTGTTTTCAAACCATCATGTTGCTGTAAAAAGTTGACACAACTGTTTATTGTAGATGCCTATATACTTACGAGATTTAATTTAACGAGCATTACTTTAGTTTCATACACTTACGGAACAAATAATCTTCAATGTTTATTGAGAAGAAATTGTTTAAAACTTTTGATAAGTATTTAATATTATATAGAGTTTAAAATAACTTTATATCACGGCGTGTCAGTAGATATATGTAAGCTATTATGTCAACACTCAACAGATAATTATTAAATATTTATAATTAAAAAATAATATTTATGTTCAAAAATTATTATTGAATTATACGGGAAATGTTGAAGCGTGTCCGCGTGTGTACTGTATAAACATTAAACACAATATTTGATAGTTTAGTTTTCAGTTTCAAGTTAGTATGATATGACTTTATAGTATTAAATTTTAAAAACGACACAAAAACAATTTTGAAATTAAAATTTGTCAACATAAAAATATTAAATCACAACTCTTAAAACGTAATTTATTTTGCAGGCTGGTATCCAATAACTAATAAGGAATCTAAAACGAATTCATGCCTATCAGATATTCATCAATATTCTAGTAGATAAAACACGGATAAAGGCTATATCCAGCTATAAAAGTTTTTCATTTCAGTAAACAAGCGCATAAATAAATTATTTGAAATACGTATAGGTACCTACTAAATCGACTCGTTTGAACTTTAAATTGACTCTACGGCTGAATCCGCTAAAACGGAAAACCAATTCGGGTTTTAAATTCGATATTAGGTGTGGTAAAGTGAAAAAATGTATTTTTATATATTTTAGTGTGAAATACGTTTGTATTTTATGCAGGCAGTATTAATAATAATTTTGCTTAAAAACAACGTTTCATTATCAGATATGTTTTATAAGTATTATAGTTGCAGTTATAAATATTATTGATTTGTAATCATAAAATGTATTATAATTGTTTAGACACTAGACTTCTGTATATTACATATTATATTATTGGGTATACTGCAGAGTGTAACAGGTCTAATTTTACTAATGCTATAATTTTTTTTCTATTCAATATTTTTAAGTTTTTTGTGTTTTTGTTATGATTTATAGAGCTCTGCAGCTGTATAGCTGTATAATTTGTATATGTTATATTTAATTATATTTTTTTTACAACTGAAATTGAATAATTTAAATTTTTTCTTAATTTTTTTTCTTATAATTCAAGATAGATATTTTATAAATAAGTATTTCAAAATAGTTTTAGCCTTTAAAACTTTTAAGTTAGTTTCGTCACTGATCTTTAAACAACTTTCAGAGTTTGTTAAAATTCAAATTTATTTCTTGTTAAAATCAGTGTTTTATTATCATTAAAAGGTAGGTAATCAATAGTAAATATATATATTTTATTATTATTTAACATATTACCACATGATGCATACCGCCACCATTAGTCAAATAGACCTTTTACACTCTGTTTATAAGTAAGTATATTATTTTTTGAAGTTAAACATAAATAAAGTTAAAATTCCTTTTGAATTTTATTGTGACGTGTGCATACTGTGCAAGCATTTTTGTTGTTGGACTCAGTCAATGTAATTACCAGAGTAAAACGTTGATCATGATAATAATAATATTTTGATTTGTTTGTATATGTGTTGTAACATCTCGCACGGGGCCATACCCAGATTCGGCGTGGAGCGCACATTGACGAGGCTAGCATAGGTCGCCAACCCACAGCCGAGATTCGGAAACCGGAGCATATGGGATTTTTTTTTTACATATAAAATGAATAAGTGACTCGGAAAAGGGGAAAAAGTTAAAAAAAAAACATAGATATGGGGAGTGATTATTTAAAGTATATTAGGAATAAAATTTTAATTTATGACCAAGAAAAGCCATACGGCATAAAAACTTGGCCGCCACTGAAGGTCACCGATCAGATACAATAGATCAATATAAAATATAAATACATAATAGAATAAAATATGGAATTTGACTGTATGTCAATTTCAAGCATGGCTCCGAATATCGGTCACCAGCGTATAAATAAATCAATAATAACATATCCACATAAAACATAGTACACGTATACGGATCATCAGAATATTATAATATATAATTTCAAAGAACACCAAAGGTGTCAAAACCTATTTAATTTTTATTAATACAAATTCACCGGCCAAGGTGTGGGTGTGTGTGTGTTGTATTCACAACATTAATAAAATTATACTACCATCATTGTTCAGGGCCGTTGAGCGTCGTCCCGAAGACGCACTCGGCGACTTTCTTCTTCTTTACTCCGACATGCTGTGGTCCGTAGAAGCGAAGAAAATATACTAATGCGAAATGGCCGTGACCGGGCGGGTTGTTCACCGGACAGCGTTGCATAATAATGTTGCGTAATAATCATCAAATATGTTTGGCCGGTGAACTTTACATTTTTACATTATTATTACCTATGCCGTTAATGAGGTGTTAATAATACGATACAGTGTCGGCCAGTCATCCGAACCACGGGTACTAGGTAGGTATACGTGACAGTGTGTGTGTGTTGTTTGGTGTTACCTATGAGCGGAGGCAAGAGGGGACCGTGGGACGGAGAGCATTATCGCATCATGGTTCATAATAATTAATAAATGACAAATATAATTTCGATCGTTACAGAAACCCCCCTGTAGAAGTGTTTCGGACATGTCTGGATCGCTTCTACATAAAGAAAGTAAGGGAGAAATTGTGTATATACATGGATCATCAACTCAGATTCGGACCTAGTCCGGTATCACGATGTTTTGATTGAACTGTAATAGGATGGATATACTTCCTAAGGAAAATAACATTATAAGTTCCACGAATTTCATTCGTCACAGGATCAGCCACGGAACTCCCTTCTTGAGTAACGCAATTAATGGACCGATCAAAGAAGCATGGTGGTCGGTAAACTTCCTATAAAAGTTACAAAAACCTATAAACGACTGAAGGTCTTTTTTGTGTCGAGGAACTGGAAAATCATGAATCGCCGACAGTTTTGATGGGTCCATTGACATGCCTGACGGCGTGATAATATGGCCAAGAAATTTAATTTTATCACGAAGAAATTTGCACTTGCTAAATTTTAAAGACATACCTGAGACAGCTATTTTCTCAAATAAAAGACGGAGGCGACGCATGTGTTCGTCAAATGTCTTTGATGACACCAATACATCGTCGACGTAAATATGAAGATCTCCCAATCCCTCTTCGTTGTGGTTTTCAACCGGATTGGAGAGAACTGACTCTAGGGCCTGTTGGAATGCGGTATTGGATATGTTCAAACCAAACGGTACGACACAAAATTGGTATGTTCGGCCGTCGTACACGAACGCGGTATACTTCCTAACGTCACGGTGTAGAGCAACTTGCCAATATCCGGCCGTAAAATCGATACTAGAAAAAATTGCTTTTCCTCCAAAACGGGCGAGTAGTTCGTCAAGAGGGGGCGATGAATCACGCATAGGTTGTATGATCTTATTCACCCGTCTGGCGTCTAAACATAGTCGAACAGAACCATCTGCTTTACCAACACATATAATTGGGTTACTATAAGGCGAGGAACATCTTTCAATGACCCCCCACTCTAACATATGAGCCAATTCCTTTTCAACTGCAGGACGGCGGGCAAACGGTACGGGATATGGGCGGATCTTGAAAGGAATATCCTCACTGACATTGAAACGACAGGTGTATAACAAATTTAATCCGGGACGAGTGCGAAAAATGTGGTGATGATCACGAAATAGATCAACAACTTGATCAAATTGGTGAGACGATAGATTAGGGACCGATAAAAGGTGTTCAGTTATATTGCCAAAAGGTTCTAGATCGTCGTCTACCCGTACACTACAGATTACGTTGTGGTTTGTGGGCGTTTGGAGTTGCCGCGAAATCATTTCCACACTAGCTATACAATGCTCAGGTATCGATTTCGCATAATCTTGTGGTGAGATGGATAATGTAAATAGAGTATCTAAACGGTTAATGGCTTCATCATGTGAATGTGAAAATGGTATATTAATTGACCAGCGGGGAAGACATACAACCCGTTCAGAGTAATCTAAACACACTTTGTTTTGGGTCAACCAATCATCTCCTAGGATAATAGAGGTCGCTAGATGAGGAACAACAAGACAAATACAATCAGAGGTATGACCGAGAACAGAGAATGGTATAAGAACTTGGGTAGTGACTTTCCGGCTACGACCTTTTACGGCGGTGGATATGGTCACTCCCGTAACGGGTAAAATCGATAATTGCTGTCCCTCCGGGATGCTTCGTTTGATAGATGCAAAGATCTCTTCAGATATGGCTGAAATAGAAGCACCTGAATCAAGTAGGGCGTTGAATGGTTTATTATAAATAGAAATTGACAACTCGGGACGTTTATATTTTGGCGAGACTCCATCTGTGACAATCTGGGTGGACGGTGTATGTTCATGGATATGCGAGACTTCGTGACGTGACATACTTACGTACGAGTCTCGTCGGCATTTCCCGACAGATCCACTTGTGCTACGGGGCGGGGCCCGGCGTTCTCCGGTGCCTGCATCCGTGGTTGGAAACGATAATTGTCGCGACGAGGAGCATTATAGCGTGGTTGTTGATTACCATTGTTTTGATGTTGGAATGGTGGTCGAACTTGGTTGTCTTCACGACGTCGATCACAAAATGATGCAGACTCTTCAAACTCCATCAAAACTGATAGCAGTTCATTGGTATCGCGTGGTCCTCGACCTCGAATGGCCATTCCAAGCGGTGTGGGATAGTGCTGAATAATGGTGGACACAAGATCAGATTGCTCGATTGGTGGATTGAGGTATTTGGCCCCAGCAATCCATTTCATGGCATGCGTAGCTAGACCGTCGGATCTAGTGTATTGGTACGGTCGAAACACCTCATTTCGGGCTTTGCGTTGAGTTGCCGAAGACCAAAAATGCTGGAGGAATAATCGGCGAAACTCAACGTATGATTGGGGTGATGGGATTAATGACTCATACCAAATTTGTGCATCTCCCACTAAACGACGATGTACAGAAATAAGTTGTTGGGCCGGTGACACAAATACGCTTTCGAAGTAGGCATCGACCTGACCAATAAACTTCTGTGGATGTATGACTTTGATCTGTCCGGAGAATTCAGTTACAGCGTCCTGAAACCGCTCTTGAGATCCCAAAAAAGATGATCTTTGTGAATCAAAGGTATTCAAGAGGCTGGTTTCAGGGATCGTCGGGGGTATCGAAGACACGTTATTGCTATCAGACGAATTGAGAGGGACAGTAGTAGATGACAAGATTGTGGGCTTCAGAATTTGTGACAGATCCGGGTTCGTCGATGCTCGGTACTGATCCGACAACCGAGTTACCTCCTTCCTCATTTGAATAATTTCATATTCTAAGGTATTAAGACGACCATCGGTAACCTGTTTGTCAGTGGTTTGTTGGATAGCCCGATTTTTTATGACAACACTCTCATCCTCTAATTTGGCCAAACGAGTATCCGTTAGTTGGTATCGCTGAATACATTGATTAATTCCCTCTTCCGTCTTTCGATGTAGAGTTTCAAACTGTGTCTCCGTTCGGGAATGATTAGCATTCATTTTAGCCATCATTTGCTGAAGTACCGATTGAACACTTTGGTCTGTTTTCGATTGCTCGGATACGGCTTTTGCCTGAGGGCCAGAAGTTGTCACTACAGACATAGTAGGATTTGTGGTGGTACTCAAAGTTGACGTAGTCGATGGTGTGGTTGATGTTGTAGTATTCGTAACGGGCAGCATCTTGGTTCTCTCTTGCGGGAACAGACTATCAATCAAACGATCGGGGGGACGAGTCTCTCGCTTGCCAGCCGCGTACATCAACGACGAATAACGAGAATCACACAGCCAATACAGAAAACACGTGTCTATTCGTAATGAGTGAATCAAAATTCAAGATAAATAAAATGACTACTTCAAAAAGAAATATATATTACTGTTGACTAGACACAACACGAACACAACCAAACGTGATTCGTATATTACGCAATTCAAGACAGAGAAAAAAAACAAATGATATAATAGAGTAGTGAATATAATATATATGATATTATAATAATATATATAATAAGAATAATACGATAGAAAACTTCGCTTTCAATAACAAAATATACTAATGAAATATTATGGATGGATGTCATCGCCGATACGTCGGGACGACACTCAAAGCACACTAACAAATTTGGTAATATATTCAAATATCATCCTTGGCCGGGGTAATCTCATAAATCACTTAAACAAACTATCTATAAACACAATAAATTGACAACATATACACTGTCATCAGAGATCTCGCATAAAAATAAAAAAGAATAAAAGTAAAATCAAGACAACATACATGCGAAAGCATGTCTACAAAAATTCACCTACGCAGAAATGGTGGCGAATGTTACAAAAATCATGACGAAAATTTCATGAGAGAAAGTAGAGAAATATATATATAGATAATTGTTCACCACATTAAGTATCAATACTCTTTCTTCAAATTATATACTACTCGTAATGCAACGAGGACCTAACAACACGTATACGAAACGTACAACGAAAAGCACAGGCGTGCGACATCCTATAACGCGAGCGATATACGTGCTCTCCGGTCACCACGGGACATACAATTTGTGGACAACTTATAACTAAACATCAATGTGTGCACGGGCCTAACGGGGATAAAATATTTAAAGTTCGGTCTACCAACCGTGAGAATATGATTAGAGATCAAACCGTACCTATCACGGTTACATAGATAATATAATATAACGGTTTTTTTTTTTTTTTTTTTTTTTTTTTTATGCAGTATACATAGTATGTAAATATCGATGACACTGATTTATCATTGTTATGAAATAAATAATACGCAAACGCGGAAATAAATACGGCGGACGGAGAAGTCTTTATCACAATACCGATATCAAACGAGAAAGTCGACATACTCGCTGATCGGTGATAACGCCAAATCATTAATAAATATATTTTATATATACGATATTATGTTCAAATAAAATAAACTATTAAAACGTCATAAATTAGGACGAGGAGATACGATAATATTAATGATTATGCAAAACGTTGTAGTAATTAAAGATAGATATCGGGGAACGATCGCACAGCCGTACTGGAACGACACGCACCCAATTATAAATATTAACACTGTCGTTCAACAGCGGTAGACCGATAAGAAGCAATTACGAGCGGTTACACAATAGAACCAAAATAGATAGGATGAGACATATAATATACAGGTGCACACAAAGACGCGTACAAATAATATACTTAAAATTAAGCCCTAATGCTCTGCCGCTCAAATCTGCACTGCAATGAAGACGAACACCTCCTCGCGATGTCGATGGGATGTCGATGGAACCTCCGAGAGCTGGGTCGGCAACATCCGGAACGACGGGAATACACACACACTATCATCCTCCGATCCCAGCATGGTGGAGAGCCGGATAGCCCGACACTGTTTTAATCACCGGAGCATTTCTGAAATTAACGCAGACAGTACTGGTTCTACGCAACACTTAGGCATACGCATATATACGTTTATACACCTCCCATGGCCGGTATTGTTACACTACCACGATGCATGGTGGGATACTATATATCTAATAGATATTATATTAGACCGACAGGTCATCAGTGCATGGTATATACACTTGAAATAATCCTGGCAAGGTCGCCATCTGTAACATCTCGCACGGGGCCATACCCAGATTCGGCGTGGAGCGCACATTGACGAGGCTAGCATAGGTCGCCAACCCACAGCCGAGATTCGGAAACCGGAGCATATGGGATTTTTTTTTTACATATAAAATGAATAAGTGACTCGGAAAAGGGGAAAAAGTTAAAAAAAAAACATAGATATGGGGAGTGATTATTTAAAGTATATTAGGAATAAAATTTTAATTTATGACCAAGAAAAGCCATACGGCATAAAAACTTGGCCGCCACTGAAGGTCACCGATCAGATACAATAGATCAATATAAAATATAAATACATAATAGAATAAAATATGGAATTTGACTGTATGTCAATTTCAAGCATGGCTCCGAATATCGGTCACCAGCGTATAAATAAATCAATAATAACATATCCACATAAAACATAGTACACGTATACGGATCATCAGAATATTATAATATATAATTTCAAAGAACACCAAAGGTGTCAAAACCTATTTAATTTTTATTAATACAAATTCACCGGCCAAGGTGTGGGTGTGTGTGTGTTGTATTCACAACATTAATAAAATTATACTACCATCATTGTTCAGGGCCGTTGAGCGTCGTCCCGAAGACGCACTCGGCGACTTTCTTCTTCTTTACTCCGACATGCTGTGGTCCGTAGAAGCGAAGAAAATATACTAATGCGAAATGGCCGTGACCGGGCGGGTTGTTCACCGGACAGCGTTGCATAATAATGTTGCGTAATAATCATCAAATATGTTTGGCCGGTGAACTTTACATTTTTACATTATTATTACCTATGCCGTTAATGAGGTGTTAATAATACGATACAGTGTCGGCCAGTCATCCGAACCACGGGTACTAGGTAGGTATACGTGACAGTGTGTGTGTGTTGTTTGGTGTTACCTATGAGCGGAGGCAAGAGGGGACCGTGGGACGGAGAGCATTATCGCATCATGGTTCATAATAATTAATAAATGACAAATATAATTTCGATCGTTACAGTGTAACAAATAACAATACAACTGTATATAACTATACCTAATAAAGATATATATGACATATACTGCAGGGGACAAGTATTTACTAAAATAGCAACTTTTTCGACAAGAGAACTGAGAAGTAGGAAATAAAAATAAAAATAATATTTCAAGTCTCCATGTAATAATACCCGTCTAATTTAGCTAAACGCAATGAAACCAAAATCTCATTTTATTTTCATCATCCACGGGGACGTGCATTTTTTTGATTTCATTTTTGCGTCTATCGACTGTCGCGGCTATATGTCCTGCAGCAGTAATTCAAATATCAAATGATTGTCATATAGCGTTGTAATAATATAATACATTAACGAAAAAAAAAAAAACTAATACTATGCCTTTTGTGCAGTTGTTATACGCGTATTGTGTGTTATTCGACGGTCGATTTTTCGGGTGGTTAAAACGGCTACGATAACGCAATAACGCTTTTCGTGAACGCCCGGGTGCCGCACTTTCGTATAATATATATTTTATTACGTTACCGCCCTTCCCCGTCAAACTGCACCAGAGTTTACGGCCTTTGGCTGCGATTTTTACGGCGGCCCGCACGACGTCCCCTACTCCCCCCTCCCCACCGGCACTAAACCCTCTCCGTCGTCAATAAAAATGTCCATGTATGAACGTTGTAATATATATGTATATAGTAATGTGCACACTTATACTCGTGCAGATACTTCGATATATATGACGTGTATGTATATACTGTATATAATAGTTAATACTACTATAATACGACTGCATATATATACCTCTGCAATTGTATATACGTACTACTATTATTATTACTACTATACTCATATATACCATATATAAACTATATTATTGCAGTACAGACGACCTGTCGTGGGTTTCGGAGCTGGATCGCATCCGATCGCGTGCAGGCAATTGGATTTTATGTTGGGCCCGATGTCGTTTTCAGATCGTGCCCGTGCTAATGGTTGTTGTGACGCACGGGGTGGACATATCTTGAAAGACTCAATGGACGACGACTACCCCCTGCCGCTACTACCCTCCCCCCTCACAACCACAATTACCACCGCGTCGTACTCCTCGCGAAACAATATCGAAATGTTTCTTATGCAACCGAGACTTTTGATATTGGTGCCTATACACATCGGCTGTACTTTTACCGTTAATATACTTTAAAATAAAAAAATTCGCAATTTCGATTCGGTTTTTCAAAATACACGGCATCTGCACGGTGGAGGTTAGCATCATAACCGTATCGTTTCCAGCTTCAGACTAATATAGATTATAATACGGATGTAAACTATAACTCATAATATTATGATCACAGTATCGTCAGAATCTAATATTATATTATGTCGGTTTCTAAAATTAAAACGTTATCTAGACATCTGAACAGTACCGCGCTAATTATCATTAGCGTCCTGGGGGCAATCATATCTGACTCCTCTATTCTACATGACATATGATGTAATTTCTTAAAGGATGCTATTATGCTAAGGTTTTATAGATATCTATCTACATTAAAGCTTAACTAATTATTTAAGGTTGCGCTGTAGAGGTGGCGGTATAAAATTTAGGCGAACACGATTTACCGCCACCCGCCGAGGCACGACCAAGACAATACAATTTTGCCACTATATTATACTCCTGTGTGGCAACCTTCATAATGAAAATACGAATACGTAAGCACATTGTTCATATTATAATAATTTTACATATTGTCAGTAAACAATGAATGATCTTCCAAACGTATCCGATAACATTTTTAAAATCTTTTAGAAGTAGAAATAATTTATAACTGTTTTAACCACAATAATACTGTACATAAATATATCAGACAAAATTATTTTTTTAAGCAAATGAATAACAAAAAATATAAACTTATGCTCTAAATAAGTACCTAACCCTAAAAATGTTTATGGCTATTTGCACCATATTGTGAATTTTCCCTCTTTGTCCCATTTGCCCCATTCGACCCATTTTAGGATGACCCTCCATAGATAGTACAGATATATTTATTTAAATCAAAGTTTTTAGAGCAGTATTCAAGCTATGCGTCGCCGCTATCAATGAGGTCGTGTTGTGAGGGGAGGGTTGACAAAGAGACCCGTATCGACGAACCGAAATACAATTGATTTAAATATTATTTATGATTATTATATTTATATTATAGTGATTATGTGATTATTGAACGAATGACGAAACAAACACAACTGTTGGAATAAGTTTTATTTCTATTTTCTATTACCTACTAAACTTATTATTATTATCACCCTATTGTATTCGTGTATTGTATCAATTTTTTCTTGAATATTTGAGAAACGTCAAAATATTAAGAACACACAGAAGATCCGTGGGATGAAAAAGTTTGAATACCTTTATTAGTCTAGAGCTTAGATTGTAATCAAACATTATGTTTAAATAACATTGGACAGAAATGTTATTTCTTTTAAAATAGATACTAATTTTTTTAGCACTTAGGCGTATGATTTATTAAACAAAATGTATACTGTATAGTACATAATAATATAGAATGATATCATATGATTAATTATAATATAATACTAATAAATATGTAATGTACATAATCGATATATTAATTTCCATCGTCATTAGAGTATCAAACAGATACTAACAGACAGGCAGACGGATGGAGAGTTAAGTCTAATGGTGTTATAAACGAGCGAGCTGCGTTCAACTGGATTGAAAGGATTTGGCGATTAAATGTTAACGTTGTCGTTGTTGTACATATAATATTAATAAAATTATGTTTGCGTTGCAAATCGAAACCACGCTTTATGTATTACTACATAAGAATGGCACAGAAAATTATGTCTGAAACGAAGGTCATATTTAATTCAATTGCCGCGTAAGTGTGGCACAGCGGCTGTTAAACAGTGTAGCAAACTATAATGCTTTGTTTAAATTATTTTGTTAACCCGTCCGAATATTTCGAACACATTAACATAATCAAGGGATTGAAAGACAGTTGCGATAAAATATGTCACCACAGGAGCCAAGAAGAGCCGTGCGACGTGACATTTTTAAGCTCGACATAATGATATGTAGTTAAACGAACGTGCTATTCCCACCGACCATTCTGCTAATTGTTATTCTAATAATACAAATTAAAAGAATCTCATTTAAAACAGAAATTAATGAGTAGGTACCTATTACGATTGAAAAAAAAACATTTCGCTTAAACAATAATATATTGTATTGGTAACATTGAGTAACTAACAAATAAATTCAAAATTTAATTTTAAAATGCACTCAAAGTATGAATGCCTGATTGATAATTCAAATAATTAATTTTTGCTCAAATACATAATATGTTGTATGTATTCAAAAATGTGTTTAGTAGTTTTAAAAAAAAATATAATTTTACACCTTAGATCTAATTACTGCAACACCAAATTTAAGAAAAATACGATACCAATGTGTCTTTATTTTTGGGCTTGTCTCATATAGGTTATTTCAAAGGTCTACGAATAGTAAAAGGAACTCTGAAGAATGCCTGAGAATGGAAAACAACAAATTATTTTTTAATATTTTATCATCTACGTATAGTAATATTATTACATAATGATATTAAATTGTGTCATACATTAATATGCGTTATAAAAATAATAAAAATTCATATTAGAAATACCGATCTAATAATATTAATAAGAAGTAAGTAAAAAAAATTACCATGTATATACTAGTTGGGTATATAGGTAGATAAAGTATAAAATACAATTTTTTTTATTAATCAGAAAAAATACAATCTTTACTATAACAATGTATGTGGTAGTAATTAGTAATATAATGAAAGAATGGTCACAAAATTAAATTCATTTAATCGGTGCGGTATGGCTATAAAAAGACTGTGGTATACCGCTGCAGGTACCAGGATCCCGGAATCTTAATATTCGATCCTACATTGCGTTTAAAAATAAATAAATAATGTTGTGCAGAATTTTTAATCGACTTTATTCATCAAGGGCATTCGTATACTATACTATACCTTACTAGATGAATCGAATTCAATACATTATTTTATTTATATATATTTGTGCACATTAATATTATTATTATAAAGTTTATATAAGAAAATTCGCAATATTGTGTTTAGTGGAAGTACCTCAGTGGTGACCTTGTGCAAAAAATATTTCACTGATCTAAATAAACTACAAAGGAAGATATAAAGCGATCGACAACACCAGGGTCTTATGTTGTGTATGAGTATTTCTACTGTTGTTTGTTCGTCTATATTTTTTTATTGAAATTAAAGTACGATTGATATGCAAATCAATAATATCATAATTATTTAAGAAAAAAAAACTATTATTTCCGATGTATTTTTATTAGTGTACAGTGTACACTAACACTAATATATATAACAATTAATGTATGATATAATTGGTATTAAATAATAAGACACCAGCTGAGATCAATTATTTTATTTCACATTAAACACACATATTATATATATAATATTTAATCTCAGTAATTGTATGTAATATATTATGTTTTGTGGCGTTTGAACATTGCATTGTATATGTGCGACCAAGGACCTATGTTTTCAACTCGTATTAAAGCAATAAATGCGAACACATTTAGAAATAGAAAAATATGTTATATGGTTAGTTATACGTACTATACAATGTATTCGTATATTATGGTATATTGTTGGTGCATACTGCATATTATGTATAAAAATTAATTGCATTTTAGCTGTCTAAAAAAATTACTAGGAATTAATTAATAAATCGAATATTAGTACATACCTACCTCATTTTTTCAACTAATCAATACATTTAAAATTAAAAATATTATTTAATCATGAAAACAATAAATTATTGATCTTCTTCTGATCATTTCTATTTCAATACTTACGTATGTTAATATATTATAAATTATTAATTTAATCAACAACTGTAAGAAGTTTAAACTAGTATTGAAATATCTCGTTTTTATTGTTATTTCATACTTATTTCTTAAAATCCGGACAACTGATTATTTAATATTGTGGGTACCTGCTATTTTGATAATATGTTTGTCTCAATTTTAAATTTTCTTAAATCAATGTGTATTACAGTTAAAAATAAATTATATCACGTGCTATAATAATTAATCCTGTTCATTGCTATAATAATATAATTTATTGCCAACTTTGAATATTTTACCAACAATTGGTTTTGATCACAGCTGCACCTCTAATTTTTATCGATCAACGCCGAAATTATATAATATATAAGAACTCAGCTGTTCGGTGTTCACATTAAAAAACTTGAGTTCGATAATCAAAAATATGTGACTTGCTATTATAATATGGTTTGTGTTTTTGCTGGGTGGTCCGTTCGATAGTAAAATACCTTCAATAATTGATTGAGAACGAAACTAGGTATTTAATTTTTAAGTACATTTAATTTAACCCACACGTGGGGTTGTTTTTATTACTCAGTATAACTTTCGATACGTACACAGATTGTTTATATGTCCAATTATATAGATGTAGGTACTTATCTTGATGCTCAAAGGTTTAATGGAGCGAATGCAATCAATATTAAATGTTGTTCTAACGTTGGTCTTCTACAGAATCTAATAAGAGTAGAATGCATGGTTAATGTGGATTACTCTATTAAGAAAAACGTATAAAATTGTACCTATTTAAAATTTAAATTTATAATTCCGACACAAAGACCTTCCGATTCGTCATTGTTACTCTTACATATAATTATGAATAACAATACACTTTTTCGCAATTTTTAAAACTACAAACTTAAAAAACCACATTCCACATGATATTTCGAATAAGACGTCTAGTCTGCATTTGTCAATTAATTCTCTCCATCTATACACATGTACCTAATATAAAATGTAATATATTAATATTAAACATAATATGCATTATATCCTTCAACGAGGGTTACAAATTAATATTGTTTGATTTGAAAATATTGTATACTCGAAAATTAATCACAAAGTAGTATAACTATAAGTATAATCTACTATATCGGAGAAACCGCGAACACATATTATAGAACCCTGATCTGTACGATGATAATTTTGTTGCATTGCGCAAGTAGTAGAAGTCAGACCAAACGAGTATAATAATATGTCGTCAGCTGTTGTAGTTGCGTTAACAGTTGCAGTCGACCTTAATAACATTTACAAGGATTCGATTACAGGCAACACTACGTACACTAATGATATGTTAGTAATCTATTTTTGAGACAGAAAGAGAAATAAATAATAATATCTTATATTAATATTATCCAGGTAACATCTTATGATATAAACATTACACTTGTAAGAGTAAAATTTTTTTTTTCATTATTCACAACAAATATTGTTTTTAATAAAACCATAATTTATTTATGGTTGAAACTTAAATACCTAAATTATATTACAATATAATGGGGTAAGCATGGATTTGTTTAGTGTTTTACATATAAAATTATTTTCAAAATATATTTAAGTTAGAAATGTACATCGTCCGTGCAGTTATGACTTTGTAGTTTTGTTTGTACCGAACTGAATAGCGTAACGTATAAATAATGTAACTAATGTACATTAAGCAATAAGCATGTTATTATGTTAACATCCTTTAGTTTCATAATTATTAAACATTTAAACGTCTTCATAATACTTGAGTCGTTTTTTGATTGTAATATGATTTTGAATATATATGAATACTAAATGTGATACATTCGATGATCACAGTAAGTGGAAAACATTAAAAAGGAATAAGAGTAATGGTTGCTTAACCTTTCTTTGGTAGTTTCATGTTCTCGTAGCAGAAATGATTTCAATTTAAAACAAACTATTTCCGCAAACTTGTTATTGAATAATTAGTCTATAGCGCTAGTGAACTTCCCTTCTGTTCGAGTAATTTTCGCATTCATATTTGTCAAGATAAAACAGAGTAATAATGTATGCTCATATGTTTCTATGATAAGCGGTTAAAACTAAATATATGGTTTTGAATTATTTACCCGTAACAACTTGACTCGAATCGTTTAACGCTATCAGCTTCAAATGGGTACATATGAAAATAATAAAGTCAACACTTGACATTATGAAAAACCAATCTCTGAAACAAGTACCTAGGTACCTAATTTTATTTACCATGTATATGATAAATACCACATACCTATGTATGATAAATGTGTATGTATAAATACCATCATACGAAATTATTATAATTTCAGTTTTTATGAATGATATATATATTTTGATTGTTTTAGTATTTTTTTCTTCATGATTAATCTATATTCACACAGCAGAGTAATACATGAGGTACATGCTGTAGCGGAAAATATTTATTTTTTCACCATTCACGATTCCTTGATTTAGTAGACTCATCAAAACGGACATTTTTTATATCATAATAGAATTGATGATCTATATGTTAATTTGTGTAGGTTATCATTAAATTATTTAATGTAATATTCCGAGCGCAGCGATTTCACAATTATGTGACTTATTTTAATGTCTGAAGAAAAAATGCATAGGTTTTCAATTTCGAATGAGGTTTCTGGTAACAAATTTGATCTATTTTTTTCTTCATAGCACTTTTCAAAATTATTAAGAAAAACTAAAAACAACAGGAGCGTTTACTCAACACCAGTTTTCGACAAAATATATTTGGTTTTTGTTGCTGTTATAACCGTAAAGTATTTAAATTGTATATAAGCATTTCTAGCCATTATATAACTTTCAAAATAATTTAATTTTTAAATATAATATACTGGGTAATTCATAAAACATGCTCACCCTCATTATTTCCTTTGATAAATTTCTGATTTTTGGAATTTTTAAATATATCTACTCGGATAATTGTTTCAAATTCTTGAATATTTTGAACTACTTAAAGAGTGTCGTGTGAGGATACAACTTTTTGTTTTTTCAAACAAGAGGGGGTCTGCTTTTTTACAGTAAATTATTTAGATGATTTGTTTGAAGATTTTGATGTACCTTATTTAAAATTCTAATGAGTAATTTCTTAGATATTAAAAATGTAATCATTTATTGTGTTTGTATTCATGATAAGAATATCTAGTTAATACTTAGGAATGAAGGTCAAAACAGAAAATTCCAAATAATTATCACTGGTATTAGAAAAAAAAATTAAAGTAGAGTAGAAACTTTTACACAGATCCAGTTTTTGAAAAATTTCATTTTATTTTTTCCGCATAGTTAAAAAACGGTATTCAGAAAAAAAAGCCACGGAAAAAAAAGCCAAGAACAAAATCCAGGGAAAAAAAGCCACGGGAAAAATAATCCAGGGAAAAAAAGCCAAATTACAATAATTAAATATATATATATATATATATGTTACGGTTAAAGTACGAATACCGGTTAAACCTAAAATTTACCGGTAAATCCTAGGTTTCGCCGACTACTGTTGGTAAAACTTAGGATATACAACATCGTTTGGTCAAACCCCGAATGATTTTTGTAGTTCGGACTTTTACAAACGAGATTTGGTAAATCTTAGGATAAACAATCAGTGTTAGTAAAAGTCCAAACATGTTTGCCAAAGTTATTAATTATTATTATTATTTAAGTATATTATAGGTAGGTACTATATCAATGACTAATATATTAGTTAGTATATTATTTTATTATTATTATTATTAAGTACTAATGCAAAAATTGACAAATTAAATTTATTAAGTACATTTATTGCTAGTATATTATTTGTATTATAATTTAATTATTTATTTGTGCAGGCTTGACTGCTGTGACTAATAATAAAATAAATTACTTTAATAACAATAATATCATAAAATATACTTAGTTGCGTAGGTCAATAGAGTACCGTTTTCTCTTACCTACTATTTTATTTCGCATACAATGATTTTATATCGTTGCAGAATTCAAATTTAACACACCCCTTGCAGTGACCTTGTACATTGTACAGTAGAGCGGTCCCCAAGAGCTTTTACTTATTTTTCTTAGTCAAACCGCTTGAGAATGTAATCTATGGTTCCTGATAGGTGGTTCTTAAGTGGCTATTAAAATATTTAAAATACATAATATTATGCATAATTTTTCTTTATCAGTGATGAATTATATTTTGACAACAACGAACAATCATGATCATCACAGTACATTTTTATTTTTGTTCTATGTAATTTTATTTTAGATTAGTTTTAAATTTCAATCCATCATATTCTATACCGCAAAATTATTAACACCGTTCTACGAAATGACAGTATTGATTCATAAGATAATAACAATATAGTAGCATAACGTTATCTTTCTAATATATAATATATGTAATAGCCAATACTCAATAGGTAGGTGAATATTTGATATTTTTGGGAAAAAAATTTGTTCAACCTTATACGTAGAAGGTTCGAATTATCATTATATAACTTGCATTATAGTGATATAATAAATTATAATATATCCTTAGAAATATTTAGGTTGACATTACGGTTAATCTCAGAATCGTTTTCTGATAATATATTAATATGTTACATTACTATCCTTTATACATACCACAACATGTATTCAATATTGCTTAAAAATTAAAACCAATGGTTTCTAAACTTTTTTTGGCGGAAACGGGAATCGTACCTTTTTCGTTTTTGGCTGAAAAGGGATATGGCGGAAACGGCCAATATTATATTGGCGGAAACGGGTAACTCGTAATAGTTTTATTTAATAATTACAATTAGTTAAATGAAATTGATAATATAATGATGTTATACCTAATTATTATTAGTATTACTCTTGCTGTATGTTATAATATAATATTATCTATTGTTATTGCAAAGCATATTTTACAATTACATCAAATTTTTAATAGTGAGAACACACATGATATATCTTCGAAAGCCTGTGGCTGCTGTGTTTTAAGAGAGAGCATCTTTCGATCATTTCGAGACTATATTATATCAAAATTATTATTAATATATAATTTTTAATAAGATGTGCATGTAACTTTCAAGACAGTCTTACAATTTATTTCATAAAGCGTGCATATAATATTACATTTAGAACGCACATTTTCATCATTTTCATTAAACCCACGCTCGGCAGCACCGTTTCACAGATGACCGCATTATGGAATGGTGGTATGCACGTGTACCTCATTTGAGTTAATATATTTTTCATATACTCATCATATGAAAACACTCATACCACACGTTGATAACTGTGGAACTACGGTTGAAGGGTCCTATACTCCTATTGTTATGTTAATAAATACTCAGAGCTTAAATATAAAAATCGCTTATTACAATATCATTACCTACATTACCGTTAGTTTTTTGAAATTTAAAACAAAATCCAAGCAAATAAAACTACATATCGTTGATATTTTGATAAACATATTATAATGGCAAAATATTAAATTTGATGATTTATCATTGTGAGATATTGTGGTATAGAATATAAAAATAAAAATTTGGTATTTTTTTTTAATAGAAAAGTGATCGTTAAATACTTTTTAGTTTTTTACTTATATATTTATAATTGAAATTATACTGTATGAGTAGCAGCTATTATACAATTTCGTATGAACTCGTAAAATGTAGCATAAAAAAATCTACTCACGCAATATTCTTATATAATTACGAGGGTTTTATCTAACAAAAACGATAAGGAAGGGTTACTCTTAATTATTAAAATTAGTTTCCGTCTAATCAAACTTAATGTGGCACATATTGTGTACCGGTCACATATTTAACCAACCCTAGTTGTATAAAGTATAAGCCCCACTTATTCATTAATGATTGCTAATTAAACCTAATGCGCATACATTATAATACTGTAAAGGGAGATTATAAAGAAATTGCTATAATAATTTAAATGTGTATACATATTTTATATTTCATTTTAAAAGTTAATGAAACGAAACAAACTAAATACACTTATAACATTTGAATAGTGGCCAAGTGTTTAAGTATTTTGAAATCAATATTTAACACATTTTGTAATATTTTACACAGTGGTATCATTCACTTTAGAATTCAAATATCACTAGAAACCCACGAGATTTGCCTGATAATACTCGCTAGGTTAATAAATTAATCTCCCCAATATTAATAAGCTAACAATACAAAATTGATTCTGCTTACTCCAAATTTGCTATGTCGTACAATACGCCATGCAGATTATCGGCATTCTCGAGAAGAAAATATGTTTTATTATTATTAATGTCTTCTATACTTCTAAGAATACTGTACCTACTTCGTATTATGAAATATGATCGTTTTCGGACGTATACTGCAGAAAAACGTTTAATAACTGTGAGATAACTATATATAATATATTATTAAGAGTTGAACAGCAAGACCCGATTCTGATGGTGTCGTTTAATTTTAAAAGCAAGAAGTGATAAATTGTCATCATCGAAGGATGATTTTCAGTATACATTTCCGAAAATTGTTAATGTTTTGTTAAAAACGATATATCTCATATTATATATAAAGGAATGTCGTCTTATATGTGTTGGCGATAATTTGAGAACTGGAGAAAATTCTATTTGCGTTCACTTTAAAATTATATGATTGAGGCGACTGCACAAAACTTTTAAAGCAGTTTTATCTTCTCGAAAATAAAAATAATTCAAACATTATCACCGTAAGTCCAATACAGCTTCCTCGCTTCGTTCAACGAATGTAAAAGTGTACAATAGAACGAGAATTGCCCGTTCCACGTCCAATGTGTTTTGACAAACTATAAATTATCCCCCTCATTTTGTTATATTGTTTATTCTTTGGAAATTCACTGTCAACAGCCGCAGAGTTTACTTTTATTTCAACACAAACGTGGTAGAGTAACACGAGTTTCTACTTAGTTGATTAATTTAATCAGTTTTCAGTGTATTCAGATTATGAATACCTGAATTATCTGATACATCATAATATAATATGTAAATCAGTATAGTCTAATGACATGAAATAAACTAGTATAAAAATGCAATAATTGATGTGTAGGTGAAATAACTTTTTGTAAATGTTTTATAGTTAAAAAATACATTTATATCATGAATATAAATTAAACAATGCCATAAAATATCCCATTTGTATTTTTCAATTGTATATATACACATATATATTCGCGTATTGTAACATATTATAAGCTTTCAACAATTCAATTGCAAATATATACCCAAAACTCTACCGATAAAAATTATTTCTTAATATTATTAAAATTACGATTAATTAAGAATTAAAAACAACGTTTTGAGTTTTTATATTTATACAATCATACAGCATACATAATACTGTATCATGTCTTAGAAAATTAAAAAATTATAGTCAATACTACACAAACTTTATAATTTGAATATGCTTTTTTTTATTTATTTCATTTTTACAGGAAAGACTAAAAATTCTTGAGCTCCTTTAATTTGTTATTTTCAACATTTCGTATAATTTTAGTCCAGACAGGTTAAAATGTTTTACATTATATTTTAGTCTTCAAAGTTTTCATATCCATCATAACATAATCCATCACCTACTTGTGTTTACGCAACACGTTCAAAGCATTTATAAAATATAAAATATTGTAGATAATCTCAGTCATTTTATTAAATTTTCATTTTGGACAAAACCCAATAATAATAATAATAATAATAATATAATATCATCCCGAACAATAATAAGAAGGATAATAAGTGTTTTATGAAATTTTAACATAGGATAAACTATTAAAAGCTCTTAGCTCATCATAAACAGATATACTGAGTCAACTACAACACTGTCAACATTTATTGATTTACCTGTTCTAGACGTGTTTGTGCGTTTTTTAACCGCATTCAACTTCAATTTATCCGAACAAGTAAATATTTGAATAAAAAAAGAATCATAGATATTATGAATATGATGAAAAATTTTCGTTTGAATGAAGTTAAAACTATAAATATGTAAAATTAAGGCGTATGATAATATGTGTACAATTCTGAAGTACTTTAAGTGTAACTGTGTGAGTTTATATAAATATATGCGTTTTATTTGTAGTATTTTTAGATTCTGAGCGGAGCGAGGAATGTATTGATTTTACCATGATTTGAGTGTTTTTTTTCTGTGTCTGTAATCACGTTTTAGGGCATTAAAAGTGCTTTGATTTTCGACTCCAGTACCTCGTTCGATCAGAAATTGAATGTAGTTAGTACTTTGGGGGTCAAAAGTAAAAAATTTCTTAATACTTTTCTAAATAATCGAGAAAAACGAACTAAAAATTATGGGAAAAACGGGAAATTTTATGCACACTAATTTTTCGACAAAATCGATTTTGGTTTTTGATGTAATTTTAAAACAAATGACCATAGATACATGAAATTTTCACCGAATGTTTATATAACTATATAAGTATATTCTATCCATCATGCAATTTTCAAAAATTTTCGACTTAAGTTGAACTATTCATAGGTATTTGAAATTTTCGATCATTATTAGTTTTTTTTAAATTAATATCGATAAAAAATTTATTTGTTCAGCAGAAAAGCTTGAAAATTTAATACAAGGCTCTTAACATATTGTTGCAATAGCAGTTGAAAAATAAAATAAATTCATAGTCTCAATTTTTTTTATAAGCATTTAAAATTTGAATTTTGACAAAATACGTAAAAATCACAAATTATTTTAAGCCAGAAATTCATAAAAGATTTTCTTTCTAAATCTAAGATTTGAAAATTTAATACAAGGTTCCTTACAAGTTTGTCAATCTTTATCACAATTAAAAGTCCACCGGAAATTCAAATTAAATTTTTATGAGCATTTGAAATTTTAATTTTTACAACATTGGATTTTCACTTTTAGCGATTTTCTTATTTTGGTGTAACTCTAAAATAAATTACCGTGAATACTTGAAATTTTCACTGAATGTTTATATAGGCATTTTATATATTTGATAAAATTTTCAAATTATTTAAATTTGTTTTGGGCGGTTTACTGACATTTTAATTTTTCAACTTTTTTGGTTTTTTTTCTATAAATATCGATAAAAATGTATTTGTTGGGTAGAAAAGCTTGAACATTTAATACAAGACTTCTAACACATTGTAACAATAGCAGTTAAAAAATATTAAAAATACATAGGCACGATTTTTTTTATAAGCATTTAAAGTTCAAATTTTGACTAAGTACGTAAAAATCACGAAAATTCGTAAATTATTTTACGCTAGAAATTCATAAAAAATTTTCCTTTTATATCTAAGATTTGAAAATTTAATACAAAGCTCCTAACAAATTTTTAAAATAGCAGTTGAATAATAAAAGAAATATATTGTTACAATTTTTTTTTACAAGCATTCAAATTTTAATTTTGACAACATACATAAAAATCACGAAAATTCGCAAATTATTTTAAGCTAGAAATTTATAACAATTTTCCTTTTTAAATGTAAGATTTGAAAATTTTTAATAATCAATAATATATCCTAGACAGATAAACCCGTTTCCGCTCAGAATCGTTTTTTGTATACAATGATATAATATCATTGAATTCAAATTTAATTCCATCCGTTACAGTAACCCACTTATAACCTTCTGTACAGCAGAGCGACATCTACAACTTACCCTCTTTTTTTTTATATGTACGCTACCCGTGACGAATGATTTCATTATGTTTTGTCTTCAAACCTTGTACAATTTGCGGCCAACATCGTCCTTCATTTTTTTTTCGATATAAAAATTTGGCTGTCTCTATTTTACATATTTACATACAATCAGAAATCGAAATGCATAATATGCCATTATCTACATTTATTATTATTATCATGAGTCCAAACCTGTGTATCGTATATACAGATACTCGTGTACCAATAGTCGGATAATAGAATATAAAACCTTAACTTTATAGATTTTATTGGTGAGAATAATATTTAACATTTAACTCTTTTGTATAGTTTTAATGAGTATACGAAACTAGTTAATAAATAATTGTAAATATAAGCTGTAGTGCCATCAAAAGTTAGAATGGTCGTCGTTTACTCCTAGCTACATCAGTTGACTTCTACTGTCCTACTGAAAAAATGAAAAAAGTCGAAATGAAAATTTAACTTTTAAATAACATCACATAGGAAATGTAGACATTAAAATATTGAAACTATTGGTCTTTTTTAGTCAATAAAATACTTATTTCGAAATTTTAACTGTAATTTCACAAAAACCAAATCAAAGAAAATGCTTTTTTAGATTCATGTTTTGGGACAACTACTCAGTCCTGAAACTAAATACCTTTATTATTAATAACAGATATATATATGCGATTATAAATATAATATGTAATATCATACTATTAATATAGTAATTACGTAATGTTTTGTACTTAATTGTGGTTTAATTTGAATTGGTTTTTTTAAAGTAATCCTTATGAACATAATATGATTATATATGACTAACTACTGTATTGAATAATTTAAAATAATTTTCTTTAGTTTTTTTATTGAAATTATAATTTTACGCAGTTATTTAGTAATTTATATGTTATATTGGGATAAGTGCGCGTTCGCAGAAATTTGCATTTTTATTAAAAATTCCTTTATAAAATATGACGGCAGAGGTTTCACATTTTCTGAAAATTAGACCATATAGAATCGAAAACTCACTCACTACACCTCTAACCTGTATTGGCGATAATATAATATAAAGCATCGTTAGGAGTGGAAGGACATTAATAAAGAATAAAAATACTTGAAATCACAATATTTTAAATAATTTAATTCAGATTGCATATTATATTAATATTAATTTAAATTTAAAAAGCAATTTAAAAGGTTCACATAACTATATAATTTCAATAAAAAAATATTTTTTTAACATAATGACATATTACCTAATATGATGTTGACTTTACTCGATGTGCAGTATTCAAAATATTTCATAAATTATAAATTTTCAATTATACATCTAATGAATGATCAATCTCATTCAGGGCAAATAATTCAATTAAAAGCTGTACAGCAGTTTTCACTTTTCCGAAGTACATACTACATAACGTTATACTGCACAGAACAATTTAGTTTACATCAATTTCTACAACAATCATTTTAATTATTAATAATCAAATATCTTAATAGCTTACAGCTAAGCCCGGACTTACTATCTTAGTGATACATTTGAAATGATAATATAAATAAAAATTATAATTTATAGTAATATGTTGGTAAATTCAAAGTTGAGTGAACTTCCACTGCAGATCATCGTAAACATAAAATAAAATGGAAGATTTATGTAGAATACGGATTTCTTTTAATAAAACGCCTATCGGCTACCATGGTACATAACTATTATTAAAGCTTACTTTTATTAATGTATTTTGTTTAAGCAAATTTACATTTTGCTCTACGTCATGTTTAGATAAGCGATAGAAATTGAACGTTTTTACTAAAAAGTATCCAATTAGCATAGAAACAATTTTCCGGTCAGAACAAAATCGTTTCAAATAAATTTCTCATTATTATTATATTAATATATACCTATTACCTAATATATTAATTAATTATTTTTTTTTTTAAATCAAGAATGCTGTAGCAGTAAGATTATTCTGGCTATAGTATCATCAGTTATCAGATGTATTAAATTGAAAAGCCTATGTACAACTAATTTAAGTGATTTTGTAAATACATAAATTTGATAAAAACACTTGATGTAATGTTGCAATGTTATTCAGAGGATATCAGCGCACTATTTGTTTTCTCTCTCTGACCCACATAGCAAGTTTAGCAGAACCAACCCTGTGTTATTACATTTGATATTATAGAGTAAATTCACCTATTATCAAACTTTAAGTTCAAATATTATCTACTATGTCTCTATACGTTGACTATTTTATGGTATTTAAATTTATATGTATGTTATGAGCGTGTAAATTATTACAATATTTAAAAAAGTTTATAAATCCTATAAAAATTAATATATCGTAAAAAAGTAGGAACACAGGTAATACTCTCAGCTTACAGTTTAATAATATTCGAATTCACTCTAATATTAAAAATAATTCAGGGTTGTTTCTGTAACATAAATTGTCCATGTTCTGCGTGAGAGAGAAAACAAATGGTATAATATGATAGTATGTATGCAAGTTCGCTTAATAATGTTACGAGACGGCTGAGTGCTAACCTATCTTGATCCAGAGTATAACCCAAATGATAAAAATATGCGTATACCATCTCGCATGCAAAAGAGTATTAAGTCGAAACGTTATAATTGATTTGATTAATCTAGTTATATAAAAATTATTATTTTTAAATTATTAAATTATTTATTATTTATCAATGTTTGTTATTTAAATTTTTAAACGGATATGATATCATATTAGTTGTATCCAGTCGTGGAAATTGAGTAGTTGTTTTCGAAAAATATAAGTTATCAAAAATATAGCCGGGATCTATTCAAGTATATTTATTATTTGAGAGCGTATCAGCATATATATTATATGGTGCCTATATAGCATAATATTATTATATATATTTATATTTTATATATTATCTCTGTTTACAGTAAAAAAAAGAAAACCATTATAACTTAAAACTGCAACTGACGTACACTTAAATAAAAATCAATATACGAACACGCAAGTGTATGCAAATGTCTAGGACATATTATATTATTATAAAAGTGAATAATTGAATCGATTCAAATATATCGTTTTCCATACATTTTTTATTATAATATATTTTATAATATCTTAAAATGTTAACATTTAACAATGATTGTACGCATGGATGACATAACAATATTGATTTCAACTTTGAAAATACTCAAAATGTTTAATTTGATATACATTTTTTTGAAAAATTCAAATATTTAATTTGTAAGCCTGGGCTTTAGAAAAAATTGGTTGTAAAAACATTTATTTTAGTCATGCAGTTTTTTATTTACATTCTTTTAAAATCTCATTATTTTTGTTGAATTAAGTTGATTCAGTCGTAAAAAATATTTTTAACTCAATAAGTATAAGTTTTTTCAAAAATATGTTAAGAGAATTTCTTAACATACCTTAATGTTAAAATCTAAATATAATAATATAAAACTATAAAAGTTATTAATTTTCAAATTAATGAGTCATATTTCAAAAATTTCGATGAAATTGGTTTTATTAAAACAAAAGTTATTTTATTTATCAGGTATTCCTGTATGGCAGTAATTTTAAAGTTAAGTCAGCATAGGCATAAAAACTATATATTTGTATCTTCAAAATTGTTGACAAACTTAAATTAGAATCTATAATTTAGTGTATGGTAATTTACTAGGATTAAAATATTATGTTTAGTGGACACTAAATTACATGGTGCGTGGAGGGATGCCTATAATGGGATTTCTACTATCCCCGTTCCCCATTACTGTTTGTATTATATTATACTCGTTTAAAGTAATTGTATTATAACTAACGTTTTATTGTTTCATCGGAGGTTTTGACTATTGCGCGTGCACAAAATAAATAGTCAACTGGCAAGTGATGGAAAATGCCATAATATAACCTGCTGCTGCAATCGCACCGATAATATTATCTCGATTTCGATTTCCTAAGAAATGCTACAACACCACGTGCTCGTTCGTATTGTATTATTTGTCGAAAACGATTCTACGATACTATACTGTACAATCGCATGATATACTTGCGATATAACCTGCAGTGGCGTAACCATAAACCAGGGGGATGTTTTGGGTGTTGTTGAAACACACGTTAGCTATATTTATGCTTAATACATATGCGTCTTACTATATATAATTATGTTTCAGATTTCTACAAAAGTACATGTCGTCATAATAATACGATATAGTTCTACAAGTCCTATATCATATTATAAACATTAATAAAGTATGAAGATCGAATGCTGTAATATACAATATACTGTAATGATGCAGTTTGCGTGAAAACCCCGCTACCTCGAGTTATATTTGAATAAAAAATTAAAACAGCCCTTCAAAAAAACTCTTGTTACGCGTTTCGGTATAAATACACCTACGGATAAAAAAAAAGAAAATAGGAAAAAAAGTATCCGGTAACTACAAACACTTCATAACAAACGTATAATGCACGTGACACATCATATTATAAACCATGAATAACAAAACATCAAGATGTGTACATCACCCTCTTCTCATTGCAATGTGTTTTTTAGTTGTGTACATCGTGCAGCAGTGTCATTTGAGTTGTCTCTTGCGTTCTATCATATTATATACATATAATATTAACGTATATAGGTATAAAACTGCGCTAGGGAATAGGAGAATATAAATTCTAAGGTTGTTTATTAGTTTATTTAAATATACACCACACACGCATATCGTACATACACGGATAAGGAACACACGTGTAATTTGTTATTTATATTATTATTTATTTATTTTTCGAGTCCAGACGACGGACGGTCAAACTCACAAATCACATCCCGGCTCGTAAATCTATCTTCGGGACAAGCGATAAAAATGACAACGGAATAATAATAACGATAATAATCATGTGATGTTGTTACTACATTATAAACCCGCGCGGGAGGGTAAGAAAAAAAATCAAAACGTTAGATCTCCACATCTTACAAAATATATTATGTAACTATAAAATACTCACAATGCATACGCGTCATTTACTTATGACATTACGGCGGACAAAAAACGGTAGGGCGTCCAAAGAGATGATGGGGAAAAGACGTGCGCCTCACCGAAATCAAAACCCAAAAACCAACGGACTCTGCAGCACGCAAACGCCGCAAACACATTAGTCACGTGCACAATAGTAATATTTATATATTATTACAATAATATTTTGACTAAATATTATTATTTTTTATAGTAATTTATTATTCCGAATGGCGCGTATACCACCATAATATCATGTACCACCTATATATCGTCTGTATATTAATATAATTTTATACCATAAACTTGTACAGTATAAAATGCTAAGGACGAGCGTATATTTTCCGTGCGGTGTCACGTGTCGTGTTTATTATAGGTGTACAATATTATATATAATTTATATATATATACGTATTGAAAAACGAGTAGTCGCCACGCGCCGGGGAGGGGGGAGAGGTTTAGCGCAGTGGCCGTGTAGGTGGGGGACGCGACGGGGCAACCCTTCATCGGACGCAACGCGCGGCCTCCGCCTCAGTCGTAATCGCGCGCGGCATGGTCGCGCTCGTGTGTTGTTTGTTCCGCGTCGGTTCGCGAGACGTCGTCTCGTCAGGTCGTTGAGCCTCCGAAACCGACTGTAGAATTCGATATTCCGCGATATCGGGAATATCTCGCGATTATTTTCGCGCTATACTTAGCATTGCCATAATATTCTACGCCGAGCTGTTATTAATAGTTACGATAAAAACAACATTTGTTGTTGTCACCTATACGACGAGACCCGCGAGTGCGTTCCAATCGGTTTTCGCGCGACGATGTTTCGCATCAGGTGGACAGCGGTAATGCTGTTGGTGGCGATAGTCTTCCTGTCGTCCGATAGCCAATTCTGGACACCGGTTACGGGGTCCAACACGTTCATAGACGAAAACACCAATCTAGCCGAAGACTGTGAGTAGTTGTGATCCTTATTTTTTTACAATGATAATGTTAGGTACGTTTATCATACTCAAAAACCTAACGCTTTTTAATAAAGGGTCTAACGAGTATTATTTTTAGTTTATAAAGTTTATATTATATCATGCATATTAATAATAAACGCGTTAGAAGATTTCGAATGTCGCGGTTATCGGGAGTTTACGTAAATGGCGATAGAAATGTTATTAAGATATACTGTACTGTGCCTACAATAATATAATATAAATTTAATTATATTACGTGTGCGTATATAGTTTGATGCTAAACGGAAACTACGAATTCGAGAATATTTTATTTGTATCGTAATAATATTGATGTATGATTGGTCTTGAAATTTGTAATAGGTAGGTATCCTATAATAGTTTAATAAGTATGACGTTCGTTATAATATTTAATACGCGTGTCGTAAAATTTCTTACACTTATAAACCTGCACCCGTTATGTGCTCTCTCCGTCTCATAAATGTAAAACATAGTAATTACTGTTTTGCGCGGGATAGAACGGAGGAGGCCACAGTCGTAACTAAGAAACGAAATTTTCACCACTTAAAAAGGAGAACTTTGGCTGTGAAAAATCGTTTTTATTTTTCCATATTGGAACTACAAATACATTTGTTTAAAAAATACGAAAATAATGGATTTTGAAACAAAAAGAGCTTTTTTCATATAAAGTGATGTAAAAAAAATTAAAACTTCACTTCTCAAATAATGTTCTCAATTATATTGTATATCAATTTTGAGTCATATAACACTATCACTATAAACTGAGTGGTCATATAACGCGAAAAACAATTTTTATTATGTTGTACATTTGTAAGACGGAGACAACACAGGTGTAGAGTCCTCTTAGATGATATCAAAATTTTAAATATCTAGGTATTTGTATAATATGACAATATGCCACCGCTAATACTCGGCTGAAGGGCTAAGATTTTCACAGAATTACAACATTGCAATTACAATATCTTACAATATACCTAATGTAAAAAATGTTTTAGAATTTTCCCCGGAATTTTCTATGAAAGCAATCTAATGTTTCCTCCAAGAATTTATATTTGATATAGATATAATGATAGTATCTCAAAGATTCAAGGAATCAAGATATTTATATAAATTCGTTTTTCAATATAGATAGTAATTATTTACCTACATATTATTATTATCAATATCATTTGACATTTATTATGTAAAACTGTATTAAAATCGCAAAAAATAAAGAAAAACAGTACCTATGTGTATGCAATATATTTTTAATGAATTTTAACACAATTATTAAGCCTATTATTATTGTTTACGTACTTACAGTATTATTTTTTTAAGATTACTAGGAAAATTACAATAAGAGATCATTTCTATTTTGTGATATCGATATTTAAAATAACAGCAATTTTAACTGTACCTACTCTGTTAGGTATATATATAATTATGATATTTCCATAATTTATTCCAGTTTTAAATTTTATATACGTATATTATTATGTACATTCTGAACTCGTAAAATTTCTTTTGTCATAATATATCATTGTATATATTATTTAATTACATTTTAAAAATATAATATTATACATTTTATTTTATTTTATTTAGTAAAAAGTTTTTAAAAATGTAATACAATTTACCCGAAATTGGTCTTTTTAATGAGAAATACAATTTTTGAATACAAATTAATATATTATTTTTAGTAATGTAGTCATCTATTCGTCTATGTAATAAATAATAAGGTAGAGCCAATAAAAGTATAATATATAATGCTATAACAATATGTATACGCATTATACTGAAAATCAATTTAGTTTCACTCGTATTCAACAAAAGAAAAAAATCCTTTAGAAATATAAATAATACTCATGCTTATATAAATAAGACACAAATATTTTACTTCAAGAATATAAATATCAGTGATCTGATTTTAGCATGAAGATAGTCCTTAAATGGTCATATCATATTATTAATTATGTTTTCCTTTTTTAAAATGTTTCAATTCAATAACATCATTTCCTTAGTCTAAAGTATTAACATAATATTTTTAATGTTTATTACAGTTTAAAACGTTTAAAAATTAATATTAATAAATAATATATATAACTATACAAAAAACAAGTTACAAGTATAAAAACAATATTCAAAGACTTTTGTAAAAATTAAGTTGCAATAGAAACATGGGACATAATGAGAAATGACAATTTTATAAGACGAAATCCGATACTGACGTCTGACATAATGCAAATAAACAAAAAAAAGGTAATTAATGTTTGTTTATGAAAGTGACTGATGAAATGTGACTATATAGGATTATCTTTATAGTTTATAGTTATGCCTCATGAATATATATATAATACTTCATTATTCTTTTTGTAACCTAGTCAACCAATGTGTTTTATGCATTTTGATAATATTTTATTAAATTAAAAAAATATTCGGATATTTTATGTATGTAACTAAATTCTTAACGGTTTTATACATCCCATACATATCAGTTTGAAGTTAAGGTGCATAATGTTTTAATTTTAATGTAAAAGCAATGAACTAATTTGATTTTGATTTTAATATCACTGAGTACACCAGACGATGAACCCTTTTTTAAAAGCTTTTCTTTAAATTATTGCTCTTAATAATAATAATCATAACAATATTTTTTCCTAATAATATTTTACATTTTAAATACTTTATATTGATATGAATAAATTATATTTTAGATTCTGCTACCTACTCGTTTTTACCTAAAAATGTTCCTTATACCCACCTATTTATTTATTAATAGATATAACTAAAAAAAAAAATAGATCTTTTTTCATTAATTAACTAATTTCATAAAATGTGTTACTAAAAATAATATACACTCACGCAAAATTATTAAATAAAAATGACATTTTATGTGATCATTATAGGTAAAGTGTTTATTTTATATTTTATTTCTTTACATAATATTTTTACACCATTTAAGTATTACCTATTATGTATTAATCTTAACGTTTACATTTTTTATAATATGAACTAATTAAATTCAGTGTTATTTTTGTATATTATCTATGAATCAAAGTGTACCGTTAATGGAAATGTATGTACATTTTGAGGATAATTATGAATATAATCAATGTCATGTTATTTTTATTTCAACCATTACGAACCTAAATAAACGCATTAATTTTGCTATTTAGATTTTTCGAACGTACAATTGGAGGTTTTGTTTTAATAATAATTGTTAGCGGCTAACACATAATCTGCGCTATTCGTCCATTAAGGCCCGTTGAATTTAATTTAATTTCGTGATTCCAAAGAACAGCAAAATAACGGGATTTGACTGGATTGGGACTCTATAGGCTCTACGCGTTATTGGTTTACGGATATAAAGACGTCCCGGCGGAAGCGACGAGAGGACGGAAAACGATGGTGGAAATTATTGCTTTTGACGTCGGTCTATGGCACTGGATGAATTTTTCCAGTACACAACAACGTCGGTCTTGTCACTCGCAGACGGCCCTTATATTATAACATTTATTATTTTTATTTTATAAACGTTATGATAAATCCCACTACAATAGTATTTCACGGCTCATAAAAAAATTCGTAAAAAATGCTATACCCTGCGTACTATAAACATTGACTTCTGACTAGCAGTGCACATTATAATAATGACGTGGTGGTTTCTAATTTTTTACGGTTTCTCCAAACAGTGTCCATAAAAATTATAAAAGAAAATTATAATATGAACCACGTCACAACATTATACTCATTTTAGCTCTCTATTTTTACCGAAACATTAAAACATTCAACAATGGTTACATTCCTTTTTTTTGTTTTTAAAATAAAAAAGGGACCCTATATTTGATCCCTTCTTGTATACCCAATAAGATTTGTCAAGTCATTGGCATCATTAACAGGGATCTTTATGGGGATTTGATAGTTTACGACATATCGTTAGCTGTATATTGTGTAATGTGTATAATGTATATACTATATACATTATTATACGGCTAACTGGTACACCGCGGGGGAGCCGCGTTAAGACAATATTATGAATTCCAAAACCTTTAGTCCGTATGGTATTGGTTGCCTAATAAACTGTTACAAAACAGTAGGTTTCTGTACACACTACACATGTAAGACAAAGTAAACAATTTTTCCTTTAAAATATAGAACCGTCAAGGAGCTTATTTTATTTATAATTATACTTTGTTATTTTTTATTTGGAGTACAACTATAGACATAGGTATAGTATATTTTATAAAATACTTTTTTTTTTATTCAAGCGATATACAAAAAATTACTTAATTAATATGCATTTAAATCTTCGAGAAATACTACGTTGTTTTAAATGCCTATTGTTTATAAAAGTAAAATGTAGGATATTGTTATTATACTTTTAGAATTTTAAATTGATTGGAAATATTAATTATAAATTTTTAATTTTATATAACTAACATTATTAATTCATTTTAAATTAAATTATTTATAACGATTATAAATGTTTAGTGGTTTAGAATTCCAAATCAGTTTCAAAACTAATTAAATACAGGTACATAACTTGATATTATTTTTTTTTACAAGCAACTTTATTTCAAGTCTTTTTTAAAACATATTTATGTAAACATTTAAAACATGTCTAATACCTATAGAATAAATAATATTATATTTCAATCATAACTTGATTATTTAAATATACAATATATTACGCAATAATATAATATGACATTTTTACTTCAACGGCTGTTTGTTATCATTTATTTGATACTATTTCAAAACTAATTTTTTTTTTCGTCAATATAGAATCAGTCAATTATCTACAAACTACTAGCTGTTTTTAAAAACTATTGTATTTGAGAAAACTTTTTGTACTTTATCAAAGTAAAATATCTGGTACTACATTAAAAGAAAACTTTTATATTTTGTGTAAAACTTGTTTAACTAAAAATACATTTCTTACTTTAAATTTGGCATCTAATATCTGTTATTTGTATTTAGAAAAATAAGAAAGTTTGTTTTTTCATAGTCGCGATTTTTAAATAATTTATAATGATTTCTTTAACATTTTCGTTTAAACTAAATTAAACCATACTCTATAATAAAAAAAATTATTGTTGATTTTTTCTGTATAGATTATGGTATAATAGTTTATTCGTTGATATAATGAAGTTAACAGTATTAGTAGGTAGTTTGATTAATTTAATATAATATGTCTTTAAATTAGATGATTTTTTGTTGAATACTTTTACAATAATATATTTTAAGAATGGTTTCAACATTTTAAGAAGACGTGACAACTTAATTACAATCATTTCATGTCACAAAACTAGAAATAACCTTGAGTTGATAAATTTTGTTGTATCAGCTCGTTTAGATCGCGAAGAATCTCGTTAGATGTCACTTTTAATTTTAAATGTATAACAACCATATATAGCCACTTATTGAAAAATAAGATTAATGATCTGTGTCATTTTGTCAACATAAAAAAATTACAATTTTTTGCCAACTCTTGAAAAATATTTTCTTTTACTAAGTACAGATTTTTTCCAGTTAATTATTTTCAATAATGGTCATGGACTGTAAAGATCAATTATTTGTTTATAAATTTTTTTTTAGAAACACTTTTAATGCTGACTGCAGTAATATTAATATTATTTCAACAATGCTCTACATAATAGTATAATACGTTCAAACAAACAAGTCTATTGTTGTTATAATATAAAATAAAGAATTAACGAAATAGTTTATCATTATTAAATTTACCATATGTGATTGAATATATTATGACATATACGAGTATAATAGTTATCGATGTGTTAAAACGCTACTATTATAGTTGTACCCAATACCCCATATATTACACACTTCTGTTATTTACGATGACAGCACTTCGACAACCTGACCACTGAAAAAAATTATTGCTTGACCGTCAACTCCGGGATTATCAACCCTTTGGTATGTACGCGCGATACTAAATGGTCAACGAGTCCTTCAAACTATATAGTTTACTCTGTATATAGTTTTTACTATGCTACAATTTATACCCTCCAATTCAAGGTTTTTCAGTTGGCTGAGCTGCAGAATGATTGATGGAGTTTTAATTCGGCGTAAACGCACTTGTTGCCCCGTCACGGCCAGCAGCCCTCCGTATGTGCGCTAACGTTATATTATAGCATTATATACAGTATACACCCCTTTTTGTGCGGCACATAAACCAAACACACGCGTGTTATCCGGACTATGCAGGGGTTTCCAAAACTGTGAGCATCGTATGGGGTGTTTGCGTGCGCTACGTGTATTTAAATAATGAATTTCTCGTCACTTATATAACATAAAAAAAAATAATAATAAAAAAGAAAACCGTCGTGACAATTAGTGTGTATGAAAAAAAAAGATTAAAGGGGAGAAATTCGAATATATAATAATATTATATGTTTCATTGTTTTTACGACGTCGGCGCGCGGTCTTGTGAAATAAAAATCATTCTAACAGAGGTGTTTTATGGAGAAGGGTCGATTGTTCTAATTTTCTGGATTTCGATGCACACTTAACATTTAATAGAGCACCATTATGTCCCGACCTCTTTGTAGATCACATTTAATAGAAATAATCTACTGCGCGTTGTTTGTTCAACTCTGTATACGAATATATATATATATATATATATATTACATTATACATCTCGTATATAACACGTGTATTATATGGTCGACAAAATCCATATACCGTTTTTCTTGTTCGTAAATACTACAATATGTACGTCTCGTGAGCACCACCGCATCACCTATCCATATCGCTACTTCGTTTAGGTTTATATATTGTACATAGGTGTATATTATATAATATAGACACATGCACAGTTATATACTTGAGGTAATTGTTGATTCAAGTTTATACATTATAACGTTTACGTGCCGAATTCACGTGCAGTATTTGTTGTTTTTATCTATAATTTATTAGAGTAAAGTTGTAATAAAATTACATATAGGTACATTATATATAGGTATATTATTATTAGGGTTTGTTGAATTATATATGATACTAACTGTCAAGCACTCACGCGAAGACGTCAATCTTGTGTCGTCTCTCGTCTGCGAATATTTATATACATAATAGGTACGAATTCAAACGTAATTAAATAAATTCATTTTAAAATTATATACATATAATATAATGTTATATATACATTATCTTGTGCATATCGTCCCGATATAACAACAGAGTATTATTTTATTTTATTATGGGTGAAGTTTATTCTGAGAAATACATTTTGGTTTTGAATTAAATATAAAAAAATAGTTGACGTAAACACTTTTTTACAGTTTAAAAAAAAAAAATGCGTATACAGCTGTAGTACGTTCAATATTATATAGTGATGATTTGACGAAATCGCCGAGTGTCCGAGTGTATAGGATTACAAACGATCATTCGAGTCTCGCAAGTTATATATTACATTAATTTAGTTTCAAAAAATATAAATAAATAATAGTCTATTGAACCGTCCTAGTTGACTACATATATATAGTTTAAATTTTAATTCAAATGCGTATTGTACATTTAGGAAAACAGTTATAAACCGGCCATATTTGCGGTTATTCACATTAACTCGTACATCTCTAATTGAATACACCACCCTTGCGGGCATTTAACCTGCGACACCTTTGCAACATACAGGTCTTAACTGCACACACACAGTGACTGCTAGCAAAGGTCGTGTACGCAGATACAACGCCGTGTATATATATATACATACATATTCAGTAAATAACGTGTATGAGTAAAAGGATTACTCTGTGCGCCCAATATGACCGGTATATAAACTGTAATGAAATTCGTCCCGTAATCCTTTTATAAGTCCCTCCGCGGCGGTAACATGGTGCAGGGTGAAGAACTTTCTCCCCGCGGGCCGCAACGGTGTAGTGCGTGGAGTGTATCGCGTGTCAGACGAATCTCGTTACCGGCCGTAATTGCCGTTCGCCTTGGGTTTGGGTTTTAGGTAACTTCTTCGCGCTGCTCTGTATATAATAAAATCGATTCCGACGGGACGCTGGCGGGTGTATAGGAATAGGGTGCGACGACGACGGTCTCGGGCCGCCGATCCTCTCTTTCGCGGGGGCCGAGGATTCGCGGTGGGGAGGGCTATCGATCATATTCCCGCACCCCCAACTCCAAGAAAAGCTTTTCGAGTAGGGGACTGCCAGACGTTGATGGATCGTGTTGACGGACAAACGGCGGCAGTGGTGTGCGTTAGACTTTTCTTGTCCAAAACGCAATGCGAGGGACGGCTGCGGAGCGAAGAGCAATATCCCTGTCGCGTTTGACCGGGAATCGATCAATCTTGCGGTCGGGTAGAAGGAGAATTAATCAAGAACTTGCGTCCCCCGGGTTCTTGTTGTGGAGGTACAATTAGCGACGAACGGTTGGACAATGGACCGTAAAAATAGAACAGTTGACAACGGCTATTGAGAGGGAAAAACGAAAAACGAAATATAAGTAAATAATAATTCAAATGTGGTTGTCCAAAAAAAAATCCTTTAAATATATGCTGTTGGTGACATTTGATTACTACCGCACAGTAGTTTAGTATTCAAAATAGATTGTACAAGATACATACGCGTCATATTGTAAGTTTTGGTCAAATTGAACATCACTTGGAGCAGTGACGCAAAAGTTGCGTTACTTTTTATAGAATTGTATTGTCCTCTATAGAATAACTAACAAAAAGTTATTAGGTTTTATATCATTTTTATGCATATGTGTAGTACTATCGAGTATATAGGTTTTAGGATTAAAGAACCGTTGATGCATATTATGTTGAATTGAATACGGTTGACGAAAGTTGGGCATACATGTTTTTCTCTTTAAATCATACTTTTTTACGTTATAATAATTATAGGTATCAAAATAAAAAAAACTATTTAAGTCCTTAAAATCATAATAATACTTATAGATAAAGGTGGCATAGCGCGCGTAATTTATTATAGTAATAATATAATAATAATAGTTTATGCGGAGAAGTATTGTATCATACATTTAAAACATTAGGTATACGTAGTCATTTCTTATTAAAAAATCTTCAAAATATACAAAACTCTACTCTAAACCCGAGTAGGTATACATAAATACACATTATATTACATTGTGTGCACATGTAATATTGTAATATGTTCGCGAATAATCACTCATATTATTTTGGGTACTTTTGTAGTAATCTCAATAATATAAAAATTAAAAAGACGTATTTATTATAAACTACCGGCTACCCACAAACCGTAGAACAATCGTGTATATTGAAATAAATATTGAATAATAAATATTAACAAATAACGCAACCGGTTCTACTAGAGTTTTTATTTGGAACATTTGGAATTAATTTACCTACTCACAATGTAAATCTGTCTGTAGTTTAAATTCTAGGAACTTGTTTTATATTTCATGCTAAAATTATTTATAATGTTTTTCTTTTATAATAATTTATTTTATTTTATTTCAACAATAACGGTTAACAACGACCTTAAAAGTCATAGGTGTATATTGTCACGAATGTATTTATGTATTATTGTCATTTATACACTATGTATAGTTGCGCCTAGATATTTCTATCGTTTCTCATAATATTTTGGTAAAAATAATAAACATTTGGATAAAAAAAAAAAAACATATTAGTTTCAAACCAAAATATTGTTAAGGTTACTTTGTTTACGACGTTTACGATGTTTGGGTTTTCGACCCTGCTGCAACACGAGAGACGTCGGCAATCATAGATTGCTCAACACGGCCATTACGGCTGTCAGAAAAAAGGCAAAACACGTTTCGGATTTGTTTTTTTCGTGACACGTCCGGGCAAGAACGTCGTTGGACCGATTTATCGGTCCGATGGTCTCAATGATATATGGCAGGCGGACGGTACCGGAGACGTGTAACGTGTTACAATATATATATTCGCATCCCCTTGCAAGGCGCAAACACCCGAACGTGACATATTTCCTTGTGTTGTTTTCGTGTGGTCCGCACGGAAGGGGACAAAAAAAAAAAAAAATGGGGGAATGGAATAATTTCAGAAATAGAATCGACCCTCGCGCGTTTCAGCTGTCAAACACTCGTCACTCTCTAATACCCTCCCACCATCACACCACCCCCGCTCTGCCATACAATTCTTGTGCATGACGTGTTCTATCGTTCTACCACCACCGTCACCGTAGGGACCGCGTGCACTTCCCTCAACAACGAATTTTAATACGAATTCCGCCGAAAAAAAAATTATAACGAAATTGACTCGTTCGACGAGAAATTTAATTAAGGATCGTTCAACCGACGTATGTCTAAACAATATGATTTTCGCCGCGTTGCGTACGCGCGACAACTGACGAGGGGTGCAGGAGATAATCGCTCTGTAATTATAATTTGCACACTTCTCGTATCGCGAACCCTCGACCAGAAGTAGTATATAGCGAGCTCTCGAAACGCCTGATGAAGGCTCTGAACGCGCGGATCTCGAATGATTTTCCAGTAGCGCACTTCAAAAAGCAATTACGGACCCGATCGCAGAAGAGGTTGCAGGGGAGAAAATAACATTTCACACGATCAAATATCTCTGTTTATAATAGTTGTCCATTGGATTTATATATAATATATATCAGAGGCTAAAAAACCGATCCAGACATCATAGACCGTATTTGTGCGCTGTGGTCTCCCTTCGTCTTTGTATACATATAAATATAAAGTTATACGTTTATACACACTCCAGAGTAACTCAAGAGTCCCGTAACAAGTTGTTATCGAAGAGAGCTTATACAATCCGGTAATCCAGTTTAACAATAATTCAGCACGCGTATAGGTATTATTGTTGTGAAATTATACAAAATATATTGTATTTTTATACCAGTAGTTTTTTATACAATTTATTTGTTAAATAGAAATCTATCGTACTTTTATAATATAGTGTAATGTGAACAATAAGATATACCTAATAAAATTGAAAAATCATACTGAAAATTTAAATTTTTTCTATACAGCTGTATTCCCGCCTGCCGTATAGTTTTCAGTTGGTCGTTAAATATATAGGTATATAATGTACATCTAATAATATATGTCTATATATTATATAATTTTTCATTATATAGGTATATCCGAAGCATATATATATATATATATATATATAAATAAATGAACAATGGTGGAGTAGCTACAGGGAAGATATTATGAAGCTATACGTTGGCTGACAGGGTGAAAAAATACAAGGATGAAAACGGTATTTTGTGCAAATAAGCCGGATTTTAACTCGTACGCTATCCGTCACGTGGTATAGCGGACGAACTTATTATATATATAATAACAGAAACAGCGGTGAAAGGCTCAGACATACTAGAGGGCTAAAAGTGACAGTCATTCTTTCGCACTGCACGCGTCCCTCGGATCAATAAAACCCTTTTTATTATACTCCTATACACTTATATATTATTATTATTATATACATATAATATATAGCTTAACCAAACTCAGTTCGGTTGCATGCAGCTTACACACACACACACGCACGCGTGTGAATTGGTGTAAAACGAATACTTTCCGTAAAAATGCATGTAGTGGAGGTGGGAGTGAGAGACGTCGATAGGAGAGTGGTCTGTCCGTGGCGGTAACGTTGAATGACGGTTGGCGTGTGTGTTTGGTGGTAGATAAAGTTCGGTTAAAGTTTTTATATTTCCTGTACTTCTGGGCTCGTTGCTTTTAAATCTTCGGCGACGCCGCCAATCATATACCTCACACTTACCTCTATATATATACTATATATATATATATGATAAGTTATCGGTGCACAGTGTTTTATTTATAACGTCCCTCGACGGAGCACTGCGGCTGCACCGATATTACGTATTTTCCTCGGCTTTCCTGCGCACAACCGCCTTCAGCGTTTCTCGTCCGGTCGCGAGCTGCAGATTCCTTTGATGTTTTTTTTCCGGTCTGGAAACGTCGCCTCCGCCGCCGCGCGATCTTATATTATTATACACTCGCGACATCGCACACAATCGGCCGTCTTGCACCCTAACTGTGTTTCGATGTACACAGACTCGCGTATTATTATTATGTGAAAAATCGTATAAAATCTGCACCCTTATTTGACAGAATATATTATTATGCAGGTACACAGCGACGGCAGTGTTTTCAATCATTGTTGTGTGAATTTCATTTTGGCACGCCGTTTATATTCGTTACATCGTTTGCATAAGGCTTCAACGTCTAATTTCAGTGAGCAAAATACGTAAACTAAAAGAAACCACTCGTCATTAAGTTCAAACGACATTTATTATATTGCCTACATATAAATTAGTATTTAATATTATGGAGGTATCTTACTCAATGTTGCGTATTACAATAATAATAATTATTTTATTCCTTTTGAAATTCGGTGGCGATGTATATAAAGGTAACATAATATAACATGAATGGAGAAATCGCCAATTATTTTATTATCAAAAGATCGTGGGAGGAGTAGGGAAATCTAATAAGCGAGTATTTTATTTTTAACATCGCGTACCAGTCGATTTAAGTGGCTTTTTGTGTACCAATATAATACACACCGCTGTAATTGACTGCGTATTGGCAATAGCTATTATATTCATAATATCTCATTAAAAAATAATATGCGACACCTCAACGTCGCGTTTCCCCCGAGAGAAAATAAAAAATGGCTTCCTATATTGATCAATAAATTAATATGAATGCCTGCAGAATAAATAAAAATTAAAGAAAGAAATGAACGAATAACCGTTTTATTGAAATCGTTGGAAAACGTGTTAGACTGTAGCAGTGCCTATGTAAAACATTGTTATATTATAGTATGATTATTGTTAATTATTATTTATTATATTCGCCGTCGAAGTACACGGAAAACATCATAATATCTACCGCAGCAGAGAGCATATTTGGATACTACAATTTATAAATTGCATTATAAATACAAAATCGAATATTATATAATTGTCTACTGTTGATTATTATAATCGAAATGCACCGTCGGTCGTAGCTGCAAATAAACAGATACATTCGTTTTCGGTCTGCTGCACGCTGGTTTACAACATACAAACCCTCTGATGATGGTGTAGTGTAGTACTATTATTATGATTATTGAGCATGTTCGCTGCTAACTCTTATTCACCTCGATGAATCGGTTTATCGGATTATTATCATATTTTTTTTTTGTTCGTCGTTTCTCATCTATAGGAAGGTACCCCTAGGATTATTATTATTCCGAAAATAATAATAAAATTCCGTCCATCCATCGATAATATTGACAAGTTTTTTATACTGCAACCAAGTATATTATAACGTTATGTAGTCGTATAAGTACGTTGGAGAATTATTCAGTTGGTTAATATATTAAAATATAGGTAGGTATAGTGTATGTATCCATAATATGGGCATATACTTAATAATATGCTTATGCGTATATATTGTATAGTATAATGTTATTACTTAATAAGTATACTATGAATATTGAATATAATATTATGCAAATTGTGCTCTCTAGGAAAAGTAGTTTTTGGATTTTAATGTTATTTGCGGCCTCTATAATTTAGTAGGGATGAGTTCCTATTACAAATAAGTTTTCGTAAATTTTTAACTTTAATATGATTGAGTTGTAGTGTAATATTCAAGTTTGTTCATTAACGTGTTAAAAAGTTAATTGAATTCATACTTTTTAACATAACTCGTTACTTTTAAGTTTCCGTTAATTATTAACTATACTATCTGTCCTTAATTATTTTTAATTAATGAATTAAATTTTCATTTAAGTTAATTTTTTTTCAATTTTATTTCATTACCCATACATGATTCATTTCGTTTTTATATCAAAAAATATATTGGTTCTTTTTTTATGGCAATTATTTTTTTATGAGTGAAGAAATCTTCAATGAAGTAATAAATATAAATATACTGTATAATCACTATACAGTTTTGAGTCACTAAAAAATAAAATAGGCTATAGTGTTTAAACAGTAATTTAATAACAAGTTCAAAAAAATAATAGTGTAGGTATATACTGTATGTCTGTATATAGTGTTAACTTTTAACCTGACATAGATGAGTTAAACATAAATCATTAATTTCTCATTAATCCAGCTAATACATTATTTTCTACAAAACTTTAATAATATCTATATTTTATATAGTATGGTTTTTTATATTGTACAATCTTGTCATATCGTTTATAATTTGATACATTTTATTGTTGTCTATATTAAACATTATATGTATTGACTTGAGTCAGATGATAATAATATATACTAGCTAGCTCTGTAGCATCTCTTAGCATTATTTATATTACTCTTGCGGCACTATTACCTATGTGGTGACACGGGGGACGTTGCTAGGAAATAAATCGACTCATCGCTATCTATATAATGGCTAAATAGAAATACGATGGCATAAGCCAGCAGCAGCTTATGATATAACCAGACACGCGTATATTTTCACTTTGACAATATATGCACACATTTGCATTTTGTCGTTCGGATATAGTTATTATCATCGTATCGGGGAGTAAATAATATAAAATTTAGACACGTCACACCACTCCCGGGAAAATAATACAAACAACGACTGTGTTTTTTTTTAATTATCAGTTTATAGGGTTTTTTATTATTATTATATTTTATTTTACACTCGTGGTGTATTTACTCTGCTGCTGCTGCTGCAGTCAACGTGCAGTGAGTGTAATGGAATCGATTTCGTTTCCGTATATACTATAGTGTTATTTTTTTCTCTTTCTATATACTAAAACAAACGTCTGGCTTATGTCATTTTTTTCTGTTTAATATTTTTTACGAGCAACATAAAAATGTGTTTTACATACACCACGAGGTTGCGGGATCTACATAAATAGCTCGAGTGGCAGTCCACCGATAGGTACTGCTTGAGACGTATTTCTGCCCGTTTATCCGAGGGCGATTTTACGCAAAAGTCACGGAAGATATGTGAGTGTGCTCGTGTGTTCAATCGTAAAACAAAAGACTGTATATGCAGTGTGATGGTTGGCGTAAACCCAAGCAAAACGTGTGCCCCGAACAATGTATATTTATATATATATATATATACATTATACTCTCATGTATTGTGTATGTTGACAAAATTGAATTACGCCCCGTTCACGTGTAAAAGCACCTGGAGCTAAATATTTATCGGTCTATACTATTTAAAACAAACACATTTAATATATATGTTATATGTATGTAATCGCGTTCTTCGGATGTTTAAAACGAAATCGTTTTTGAGATATTATGTGTGTAACACATACACACACACATATATGGGTATAGTCGCCGTATAGTTGTAATCTTGCTACGTGTAGCTACCTAAATAATATATATATATATATATATATATATATATATATATATATATATATATATATATATATATATCAGCTCAATTGTTTATCCACGATGTCCTGAACAAACTATGTATGTGCATATTTATATCCTATACGCGTTGTGTTTGTGTTAAACACCGATGGTTACAGATTTAATAGAAACGTATTCATATAATATATAGTATATATACACTATCGTGCAGCGTATTTCGTAACATGCAATAGGTTTATTTACCGATATTTACAAACAAACTACCTACTTAAAACCGAAGACGCAGTGTCGAAAATGAGTTCGGTGTAATATACTCAACACGATAGTAGGTACCTATATATTCTTATATATATATAAGTAAATGCGCATATTATACTGTATCGTTATGCACGCAACGTTTTTACGGTATAACATTATCGGTAGTTTAAAATAGAAGTAGATACTCTATAGTCTATATACCTACTATACAGGGTGTCCCGAGAGGATTTACCCATTGCGATATTTCATGAAATAAATGGAGATATCTAAATTCTGGTTTTACAATAAGATTCACTGGGTTAAGTACTACAATTATTTCATTTATAAATTTATTCTAATGTTTTTGTAAATAATGTAAAAAATATTTTTTTTAATTTGATTATTTCCAAAAAAATTAAAAATAGCCATCTTGTTTAGTTAATTTTTCCGAGAATATTGACGTTTCAACTATTTATTTTCATTAATTTCCTGATTTTTAATATTTTTTCTAGTTTTGAAGAAATAAAATATGATTATAACTGGTATTAGGAACACGGAAAGTATTCGGCCGGCTGTATGGGAATGAGCCCGGCGCGGCAGGTCACGTGTATGATAACATTACGGTGTTAAATAATTCACAATTTTTCTGGAAACTAAAAAAAAATTAAAAATCAGAAAATTAATGAAAATAAAATTTTGAAACGTCAATATTTTCAAAAAAATAAACTCTAAAAAATTGCTATGGTTAATTTTTTTTGAAAATAGTTAAATAAAAAAATACATTTTTAACTATTTTACCAAAACATTAAAATATGAAATAGTTGTAGTGCTTATCCCTGCGAGTCTTATTACAAAACCAGAATTTCGATATCGCCATTATTTCGGGTGATATCGCAATGGTTAAATCCTCTCGGGACACTGTATATATGTACATAGCAAAGCGGGTGTATGATGGTGTATAAGTTTATCGAGTCTTCTTGTGTAGTATTGTGTGTTTGGTTTTGTATGCATACTGCAGTACATAGTCATAGTGTATGTTTATAATATATATAGTAATATAATAGGTATATATAATATAATATATATATATATTGTATTTTATACAATGTATGCTATGTTCAGATAGAAATATATAATATATGATATGATATACACGTGTATATATTATTATATTATAGATGCATAATAATTAGGGCCAGGAACTTGATTATCTAAAAATTTATAAAAAAAAATACATGAAAATGCATAAAATGACGTAAAAATGTTAAAAAATGATATTAAAAATTTACATTTTACTCTAAGTATTAATAAAAATTGTTTCATACAAAAATTATTAAAATTATTATACTATATTGTTATTTTTTATTAAAATTATATTTATTTAACCAAATAAAATTATACATTAAAAAATACAATTTTTAATAAAATTTATTTTTTTTGTCACGAAAAAAAGATAATGAACGTTGATAATCGACAAGCTAATATTGAATCTGTATGTGTAAAAATAAATATAATGCATCAAAAATACTAAAAAAATGACCATAAACCATAACGTTTCCTTGAAAATACAAAAATTCAAAAAATGCAAAATAAAAATTATTAATTTCTATATGTACTTCATGAAACAAATATCTATATAGACGAGCATTAGAAAAAAAGATGCAAATGCATCAAGTTCCGGGCCGTAATAATAATTAAATGACTCGTATAGCTTTGACTTTATGCTGCACAACATAAAAAACCGAATTTTGTTGCAAATATCAATAAAATAATAATTCATAATTATAATTCCCTCCTGTATAATATACGCTGCAGGTTGCATTGCTGATTGATGAACACTTTGTGAGATGTCACACAGATAATAATTCAATTATTATTTGAATGAAAATGCGCTTTATCACTTTGAAGTATATTATAAAGCTTTTATCGTTGAGTACTTTCGTTTATTACGTTCGTTAATATTATAAAACACTAAACAGCAAATAATAATAATAATAGTAATATAATATCGCGTCCACTATTGGAATAAATATTGTTAATAGGTATAAAGATCGATTCTTATAACTATATATAACAATAAACAGTATCGCTGTCTCAACAAATATTAACGTTTTTGAAAATATGTGTTTGCATAATTTTATGTTTTTAATTTTTACAACGTATAATTTCTGAAAAGCAAGTTATTTTTTTTTCTATTATTTATCGCTAATTATATAGTATATTTTTACATTATTTGAATGACAAAATACATTTTTGATTTCATATGTACCCAAGCAAACATTTTTTCTGTGTATATAAATCAAATTTTGAATGAAAAGTTAATGGATTATAAGTTATAACTGATAAGTTCTTAAAGATGTGATGATCAAAGTTCCACGAGGAACCAACACACAGAAAAATATTGGTGTACTTAAAACTACGTATAATCGAAGTTCTTAAAACGAATTCTGTTTCAATATAAAAATTTAAAATGCATTTATTTATAGGGCCAAAAAATATACAAATTATCAATGTTCTATTGTATAATTGTTCAGCGTATGTAAAAATAATATTTTATTAAATGCTAATACTATTTAGAATAGTGTGGAGTATTTACTGTTAAAAAATCACTGTTCATATTTTATAATATAAAATGTATAATATTATAAATTCCGATACCTGCTGCTATTACTATAATATTACTTAGGTACGTTTTGAATTAATATATATATATATATAACATGTATACATTTATCTCACTACACATATAATGTATTATGTATTTTATGTATTTTTAACTCCAGATATTGTGTACCACCACCGCGTATACATTTCTTCCATTTGAAATGTAAATTTTTAATTGGACACAACCGTTCATACATACCTACATATACGAGTACCTAGCTATATAGATACTTTACACGTGTGTGGTGTGCATAGTATTATGATTTATAAAAAGTGATTGAATTAAAACCTGACTCAATAATCGTATTAAAATCTACTTGAAAGCATTTTTATTTACCTATACAATATAATGATGCATAAGTACGTATGATATATTGGTATAATAATGTGATTAAAAACATAGTATAAATTATTCTATGATAATAATGCGTCATAACTGTTTAACGATGTCAAATAAAAATCGAATGCCACGCGACGACGGTATAATATGCAGTTTTGATGTAATAATAATAATAATAAATACCATTTCGTTTGATCGCTAGTATAGGTGCATAAATAATATTATATACATATGGATATTAAATATCAAATTTATTCGACGGTGAAGCGCCGTTTTCGATTTTCCTGCCTGTATATTACGCACATTCGGTATAATACAATTTATAATTAACGCTCTCCCCCCCAACTAGCCTTGTATGATATGCATACAGTATGGCGTGGTTATATCTATGTATAAATGAATATATAATGTACGTTTATGAGCGTAGATCATTTTGACCGTATGTGATGGTCGGCAGCGGTGGTGGTATAGTGATGATGGTGGTATAGAACGCATATAAATAATAACAATACGTGATGGACATCACGACAATATTATATACATGACGAGAACGGACGAGTCATATATATATATAAAGAGACTTGTCCTGGGTGATTCAACCCAAATTGCTGGGTCTAGAGACTTGAAATTTTGTACAGAGGTTCCTTGAGCAATGTAGAGGCGCATTAAGAAAGGATTTTTCAAAATTGGCATTTTAAAGGGTTGCTCAAATGGTGATTTTGACATTTTCGATGGAAATTTTGTTTATAATTTTTGTTTATAAATGGTTGCTATAACAACCTGATTTATGTGTTAACACATTTATCACTTTATTGTTACAGCTTATTATTATTATTAAAAATAACGCGTTTTCGTATACGCACATTTAAAAGTTTATGTTCGGTTCTTTAAATGTATATTAAAATAAAAATTTTTACATTCTTACAAATTAATAAAAAAATAATTAATATGGTTGTCGAATTATTGAACATAAATGACATAATTATTATGCCACACACTATATCATAATATATATAGGTATAATGTATATACCCATATATTTTCAGGTCTGTTAAATGAAAATCGGCATGTCCGTCACCACCACGTCTGTGCTTGTATATTTATATATACAAACATATATATTATACATGACGTATATATGTATATACATTGCGTCCAGTAATAATTATAACAGACAGAATTTACGTGATATATTAATATTATACATAAAGTGTCAACTGGTCACAGCATCACACATAACTCCATTGCTGCTGCTGAGTGTGTTGAGTGTTGTTGATGGCATGGCACTATGGCAGTATCGGTCAGACCGATAAAATTAGTAACGTGTGGTCAACGCCTCAACGGTCGGTTTTCGGTGAATCGGCGTAACTAACGAGCAGGACGTGTGCCTTTATTTCACCGCTCTATGCGAAATGATTTCGAGAAGAATGTCCGGAAAAAATTGATGTTTCTAGCGTGACATATATATATATATATATATATATATATATATATATATATATATACACATATATATACGGTCCGTGTACGTATATATGATTGTATAAAAAGCGGGGGCTCTGTTGTTGTAGGATCGAAACATAAACAGCAACAAAAAAGACGAATAAAAACGTCCAGTATTTAATTTAATATATATATATATATATATATATATCTAGGTATTTATTATAGCTACCTACCCTATACGTGTTACATTATCGCGGTACATACGACGTGGTATGCGTTTTACTGCATTTTTAATCGTGTCCCGGGGTGCACTGTAGTTGTTCGATCGGTGTCTGATTGCCAGCTGCAAGAGTTTAATAATATATAATATTATTCATTTAAGGACAAGCGACACGATATTTTGTTCCTTGTACTCTAAATATTATAATATGCTGTGTATAATATTATAATGCCCGTACGGGCATTATTGCGTATTATGACATTACGGTGACCTGAAAACCTGCAGCCAGAAAAAATATTTTATTTTACCTGTATTATAATATTGATAATACTGTTCAAAGAAAATAATAACAACGACTGCAGATCCGTTTTGAAAAATTGAAAATGCAGTACTTCGTAAAAATGTAAAAGATTGATTGCACACATCGGGCACTGGAATTTAATCTATATTATGTACGATGTTATAAATTATTATATTACATTATAATAATACAATATTATTCGACTTCTATTAACATTCAGGGGCGTATTTAAGGGAGGTGCACATGGGGCCCGTGCCCCCCCCCCCATTCGCCGTATTTTATACTTATTTTTATTATATGAGAAATTTTACAACTCTACGCCCCATGTACGCAAATTTGAACTTTTTGTTTGTGGGCCCCCCCCCCTTAAGAAATTTCTAAATACGCACCTGTTAACATTGATCTAATATGTACTATCGTTTTCCGTTTTGATTCAATTGAAACTTAATGCGTAAAATACAAATCTTTATGAACACGATTTATTTAAATGATTAATTTTATGTTTTTTAACATCTTAATCGTGGACATCTAATATTTTTGATGATAACACAACCAAGAGATTCAACATATGCTTAAAGTCTTACTTTAATTCAATATCATTCCAATTGGTATTTGTCTGTTTGTATCTATGTTTACTTAAAAATTATTAATATAATAATAGTTGCAAACCATTCTATAATTGTAATATTGTGTTCTTAAGTATTAGTTTAAAAAAATATATTATTTCCAGAGTTTAGACTTTTTATGTGTCATATTTCTTAAATAAACAGAAAAGCTATTTTATTTTCATGAGCCAAACTAAATTAACGAGCCCTCCAAGAGAAGTAAAATAATAATCAAAAACTTCCCCAAAGTGCCGAGGAATATATTGACATAACTTTTATTGAAAACTGTACAGTATACATATAGTTTATAAAATTAGCCCGTTCAAACTCACAAACTCTTCAGTTTTATAATGTTATTATTAATATTACATAACTATAGGTTATGCTCACTTGTCTTATGCATACTATAACGATAGGTATAAATATATTATTAGATAATTCTACGATTATAATTATTGTATTATATATTTATATACATTTAAATCGACGTGCAACAGTTTTGTACTTTGCGGACGCCATATAATATTTTTCATTTGAAGCCATAAATCCGTCGATGATTAAAACATGATTACAGAAGACCGTGTGTTTCCTTCGCAGTGGGTAGCGCGCATACTCTAAGATACCTATAAATATATAGAGTGGCTTTCCGGATCGTTAAGAAAATATTACGTTCATAATTAAAACATTCTTTTTTCTACAAATACACACACACACCATATATATATATATATATATATATATATATACCACCGGATAGAGTTCTATTTGCATGTTCACACGAGTTGAGGTCTTTTGATTAAATAATAATAACAAGGAGTAAAAAAAATTAAAAACAAGGGCGTCTTCTTTTACGCTGTATGTAGGTACGAACATAATATTTTGTCGCCTGCATTCGAACAGGTGTTAATGTATTTGTTTTAATGGGATTGAATTATACGTAAACAACAATGACAAGATAATATGGGTAGGTATAATACGCTTCCGTATCGGCGACAACACGCTACATCGCGTAATGAATTTAATAATCGTGCGAGTATTTGTCACGAATAATGTCCTTTGTAACACTGTGTGCAATATCGACCGAAATGATAACGGTTTGGTGAACATTTTGTACTTTGTAATATAAATTATTATTATTATTATTATTTTTTTTTTTTAATTTGCCTTTTATTAAAAAATAATTATAGCAATGCAATTACCTATAAAAATTATTATTATAATATTACAATATTGTCATTTGATTTTCAATGGTCCAATAAATTTTTAATATATTATGATCTGAATTACCTAATGCTCTTTAATAAATTCTATCTTCTACACGACTTCGATAAGGTATACAATTTTATCGTAAACGATTGTTTTTTTTTCGTTTAATAAAAACAAAAAACCGGTGTTTCAGCAGCCGTGCATTCAATACCGTTACAGGTTGTGAGTGTTTTGTTTTTTTGTTTACATGGACAGCGTACATAAACAATTTCTGCTCCTGTTTTCAGTATGCCTATCAATTTATACACGAGAATCAGTATTTTATTACCTCCGTCCCGGCTATACACTATAAGTATATTATAATATTTACGTGTCTTACATCGTCTCCGATCGAGAGAAGCGAAAAAAAGAAACCTATATAGGTACAGGGTGTTTCACCTACTATGTTCATGTTCGCTCTCTTAGTAGAGTTACAAACTTATGATTTTCTGACGAAAATCACCATTTTCTTCTGTACATTAAATAGCGAATATTTTTCCTGATTGTTAACGTATTCTGAATCATAACTTGAACAAGTATAGTTATTGCCAATAACTTATTGGTAATAATAGGTTCAGAGAATATAAGGACTAAATGGTATAATTTGAATGAATAGTGATTATTTATTAATATTAATATATGAACAATGGTCTCATTATAATTTACACTAGATCCAAACCCTATACCATCTATGTATTACATCCAATTTATATTTTTGTAAAACCATTTTTAAGAATTTAAAAAGAATGGTCTTTTAATGAATTCATTTGACGCTTTGTGAATCACCCTGTATATTATACGCGTAAATAAAATATATCGGGAAAAGAAACTTTTTGGTTTTTTTTTCAACCACGTTGCCGCCGGTGGTGTTGACGTAGAATAATCATACGCTAACACCGCGGCGGAAGACTGCAGCGTACATTATAATATTTAAGGAACGTTTAAAAATCCGGATCGCCCGTGTATACCGATTATTATTTATATATGATCGTTTAGTGAAGAAAGATCGAAAAAATAATAATTATTATAATATAATATTATTACGTATCGGAGTCTGTCCGTCGCTGCCATCGCCTCCGGTCTTTCTTAATTGATTTTCGCTAATCGTGTTTGCCGAAGACGACGTTTTAGGATCGTCGATAATATACAACAAATAATAATAATAAAATAATACGATTTTCATCTTTTGGGCAGCATATTATAATGCGTGTATAGTATAAAAAAACATTACCGTTAATTATATAATAAATATATATGATATTGTATTTAATAATGTTATTTATACTAGAGGAGACGGCGAACACGTTTTATATATTGTATACCTATATAAAAAAGAAGATATTTATATACGTTCAAAAGAATCTGGATGTTTGTGTACATAATAAATCTATAATAACCATCTCGTCGTTTAATATCATTACAATTATTATTATTATCATTATTATTATTATTATTATTATTATTATTTGTTATGTGCTCACGTACACGTATATCATAGACATAGCAGGACAGGAGTGCCACTGCGGTCGTCGCATATTGTAATAGTATAATAGTTGTTGCTGCTGCTGCTGTGGCCATCGATCTCACGTAAGGATTATTTCCTATGGTCTAGACCTAACGCCTTATCTTCGCGCGTACATAATATACCTATACCTAATATTATGTAGGGCTTATAACCAAGATTTAAAAAAATATATATCCTCTTGTCCGCGGTGGGAGAAAAGATGCATATTAAATTTCAGCTGGAGAGCGAAGGAAAAAAATTAATTTCTCGATTACGTTTGTCCGAGTAAATAAAAATAAAACACCTGCTGCGGCGATTTTTTTTACTTTATTTACGATCGTCACGCTTTAAAATATTGGGTTACAACCACACGATTGTACGAATCCACTAGCTACTATCACCCTCTGTAGACTTTTTTCCTTATTTTTTTTTTATTATGTTGTCGGTGGTGGTTTTTTAAATAAAATTTAAAAACCTAAAACCTTCTTCTTGTTAGGTTATATGTAGGTATAGTGTATACCGTATTAAATTTCAAACAACAAATGTCCAGTTAAATTTGTATGTAATATACATATATTTCACATTATAAGTCTCGTATATGCCTATTATAGGTCAGGTTAGGTAGGTATATAATATACCTATACATATAGCTGCAGTATATATATATATATATATATATTGAAATTATTATACCAAACATCCAATTCTGGTGCAGTGTTACTCCTTGCACATTATTAAGTTCATAGACGACAGCTGAGAATGTAATCATCTTAAAAAAAGTACTTACCTCTTAGCTTTTTGGAAAATGATACACGCTTATTCAATATACTTGGAATATATTATTATACATAATATAATTTGATTGTGTTCTTATGAGCAGTTTACAAAATTATAAATCAATATATTATATAAATAAATACCTATATTTACAAATGATATAATTGCGAATGGTACATTCACTACATTCTCCGCCAATGTTTGGAAATGTGGAATTGAAATAGACGCGACTCCGAGTATTATATTATATAATATCTATCTTCTTTTTCTCTTTCTTCAGAAATCCCATATATTCCACGATAATGTACAACACACTGTAGGAACATCCAATTTAATATTATTCACACGAAACGTTGTCCTCGGAGCTGAGCAGCGTGCGGGTACACCGGTACAACACACAATGACACGCAGTCAATAATTTATACCTTGGTAGGTATTATAATAAATAATATAATAAAAGTACTGTTATTAAACATGTACACTGTACCTATATTATGCGCACACGGTACTCGCCCGAATTGGATCATAAGTAAAGGCACCATTATAATAATATATTACAATATATAGTGAACATGTATTACAACGAACCGAAGAACAGATGCGACGGCGATGACCAATATATTATACAGTCGTCTGCATGGGCGCACGCGACGTGAATAGAACCTGCAGCAGCGTGTGTTGTTTAGTCTTTTTTACCTATACCTTTATAAGCCAACTTTATTATATTATATAGTCGTATTGTGTATGTACTATATTATAATATGTATGTGTGCCTGTATAGCTGTCGTGTAGATTAAAAAACGCGACCCAGACGTAATAATAATAATCGAAAACTCAAGGTCCTAAATACTCGTGTACAACACACACACACTGGCGCTGACGACGGGCGTTTAAGCGACAAAGAAACCGGTGTAAAATTGAATATTCATGACGCCGGGATTGGAGGTAGCAACTGCAGCTACGACTCGCGATCGTGTTCGTGTGCCAAACCACACCACCTCGTGTAGTTGTCAGAGAGAGAAAGACGAATGGATATGGCGTGAAAAGAAAAGCATATTATAATATATTTGCGTACCCACACACCTATATATAATATATATGACAGACCTATATATGAGACGTGTGTTATAATTTTAATCGGAACGACCTATGCGAGAGAGAAGTTAAAAAAGAAATTGCGATTTATATATATATATATGTATTATACTTTATACACCACTGGCACTGTCTTAATAAACACGCAACGGGATAAATCAAACACGTCTAATTAAAATGAGAAAAAATACGAGAAATACATACGACGACGATAATAATCACTGGGAATGTGTCGTGATGATATTTTCTATTCGGCAGTGTGCTGCCGAGAAGTCGCACATGGGTGGCGTACGCGCCGAACAGACGACGTCGTCCTATAAATTATCGTGCGCCGACCGAGTCTGTGTGTGTGTGTGTGTGTGTAATGTGTAAATATAAATATTCTGCTTTGAAGAGCGCCAAGAGCACACCACCATAAGCGGCGATGGAACGCGAAGACCGCTCGGAGAGTAAGAAAAAGTAATAGGAAAAAAAAAATATAAAACAAAAACGAACCCGACGGAGCGGAGTAGAGGGCCTCCTTAACTTCGACGGAGGTCGTGCGTGCGTCTGAACCGTGTTTGGCTGATATTTGTACTTTGTATAGGTAGAGAGAGCATGCACACATCACCATCATACACACAATATGATGTCATGATTGTGACGTGTCTACAATAATATTGTGCCCGTGTGCATTTATTGTTATCGTTAACGTCAACACTCTGTATAGTATAATATTATATTGTTTATATACCAGTAATATATTATGGAGGTTTTCCATGTGAAAATTAATGATGACGTTTGGCCGCCTCCGACGACACTTAGCCCCTAATTGACACGTTATCGGGGACTCGCGTTATCGGCAATCGTTTATATAATTTCTTTGTATACGGTTTCGAATGGTTTATTACAGAATCTTTTTCGACGCATCTCGTCCTGTCACATGTCTGGTTTTCTAAACGAAAACATGCGACTTACTCATCGGCGTTACTATAATAGGATACTATAATAGTAGACAGTTTTTACTTGTTAATCCCTCCTGGTTAGAATCCAAAAATTTGCATTAAAAAAAAATAACTGTCTTGGGTTCAACGTTGAAAATAAATTAAATTAATATTGTTAATGCATCATGTACATTGATGAGAATCAAAACATATATTCGGTCGAATTTGACTTAAAACGGATTCAGTGATCTGGCTATAATAAATATAGAAATATGTCTAAGAAGATTGTCGATAGTAATATTTTACTTTTAATTACGAGGGGGGCGCTGTTACTCTATGCCCTATGGTTTATTTTCAGCTTTGATTTTACAGGATACCCTAGCTGTGACTACTAAACTATCTAGTAATGTTCATGATGATAGAGGTTCTGACCCCTGTGGCTTATTTAGAACTTTGGTTTTCTTGGGCTTCTAAAGCTCATGTAACTATTAAATCCTGATTATGTCACGTCCATTGATTTAGAAAATTATTATGACTAACGAACACGTTAGTGATTTTCAATCCGTCAAATTTTTTTTGCGGAATTGACTCGACTTAACATACTATTTCATTATACATATATATATAATGATACAGAGTAATCGGCGGTTCCTGTTTTGTCTGTCGTACCTATATTTACTGTTCTCCTCACTTTCTCTCCATCTGTTATAATCTATTCCAATAGTACACTTTTCTATAGACTTTTATTTATAAAAATAAGAATAAGTGCACATTTTCACGCGTGTAAACTGGTACCATATTGTGTGGCTATAATAATATTATATATTATTCAATATCCATAGTATATTGTAAGTTGTGCGTTTTAAATATTAATATATAGTTTTAAGTTTTTGACATGAGAACCGACCACGGGTTTGCGCTCAAGTCTGGTTTTTAAAAAACAATTGACGATTAATCATTTTTTCGAGAATCAAGAAGACGCGTGACAAAATTTAAATTTTTGTCATAGGTACTCCTCGCGGAATTCTCATGTATCCTCGCCTTAGTGCTTAGAACGAAATATAATATTATTATAATAATAAATGTATTATACATGCAGGTGTCGGATGATCGGATAATATATCCTGATTGTTATATGATGCATATTATATTATTGTGCAGTCTTCATGAAATTGTTTATAATTTTTTCAAAAGGTTTTCTTTCGTTTATTGATTACCTACGTAGTTGTCAAGCACCGACTCTTCACGACGACGTCTGTTTCGCATTCATTTTTCAAGTGAGATTATAATTATTGTTTTAAGGTTACAAGAATCCACAGCGGTCATACCTCATTATTATTAATATTATTTGAACCGATTCATTCAAGTTTCAAGTCGTTCTTGTTTGGACGTGTCTGTCAGATTTAATATAAAATATGTTTTTGTTTAAAAAAAAAAAAACTCATGTCATGATAATTTTGAAGAGCCATTCTTTGAAACACTTAGTTATTTCTTTTGGTCTTTGATATAGTTACAAAATTAAAATGTAAAGAATAATGTGGTTTTGTTCCTCGACGATTTTCTGGTATATACTTTTTAATGATTTAAACTATAAAGTTAGTATTGTTTGTAACGTTTCATTGTATAAGTTACGTCGGATAGAGAATATTTGCCAACTAATTATAGGAAGGTATATGTATTATGTATTATGTACCTATTATATAACATTATTTTGTAATAAAACTATATAATGCGTGTATATAATATATATTATGTTATATAGGTACTGTAGAAAAATACCTTAGACCAAAAATATACATGATATATTTCGAATATATTAACATATAAAAAACCATCCAATACACTTTCGAATAATATTGTATATACATTATTAATGTAAAATATATGTATGAATTTATCTTAGAATTATTGACGAATGCTCATTGCACTCTAGATTATTATAGAGCCCACAGAAATTTTATGATATATATAAATACAATATTTATTGAATATGGGTTTCCAATCCATTTTTTCCTATCATTCGCTTATCTTGTACACATAGAGTAGTTTTGACGTTTAAGGTCCGTACCAGTCGAAAGAAATATTTTCTTCTTCCATCAAATCCTTTTCAAGAACGATGCGTTTAAGCTCACAATAAATGCATGGAATATTTTTTTATGGTTGTTGATTGAGCTGGATGTAATAATAATAATAATATAGAATGTTAAAAATTGAAATCCACATTTCGAGAAAAATTATGACTATTTTTTGCTGCAGAATTTGAATTTGTGAAATGCCTTATTTCCGTCTACGTCGTTATTGGCCAAAAAAGAGATAACGTTATTTGCTTTTACGATCATTGAGTTTACTTTGTTCCTCAATTATAATATATATTATATCACAGAAAATTATATTATTATACATTTTGACTTTTAATATTCACCTTGTATTATATATGTATTCATTTGAATATTTTTATTAGGTATATTTCCTACACGTTTAAATTTTTGAAGCGTATATTACTATATTATACCATTATATTTATGCGAATGCATAAATATTAAAATAATATTCACAGCTCAATAGTGTACACGTCTTGATTATATACGTATACGTAACAGCATATTTTATAATATTGTGTGATTTCCATAGTTAATGTAACAAACAGAAAAATTATTTTTCCTTTACTTATACATATAACATATATCGTGTTAGGTGTAAGGTATCACCATTATTTTCTGGCATATAGATGCGCTAGCATGAAAGAAGGGCAAACAATTAAGTTTATTTTTCGACATGCAATTTATCACACTTCCGGCGTACACAGGTCCTGTGTCGATTTTGTACTACAGTGCAGTGACATTTTCAATTAATATTACCCGGGCCCGTTTCTGCTTCCAAAATGTCAACTTATCCCCCGAGCCAACTAATTAAAGGGACTTTTGTTTATACACACGAGACACCCCTGGGTGTTAATTATATATCGCATTGTCTTATCTGAAATCCCCGTAGCGTCAGGCGTTTACTATATATACTATTGCGATCATTTTAATGATATTATATGGGAAATGTGTCAACTGGAAATACATATGCAGACGTTTTGAAAATATAGTCGACCTAAAACGTCTACTTTAATCCCTTGAACAAAATGTTAATGTTATAACATTATCAGAATTTAATCTTGTTTTTGGAGTTGAATGCTTTTGATAAATCAATAAGTATTAATATAATAATGTTAAAAAATTGAATACTTAAACGTTCAAATATCCCTTACAAGAGAGTTTCATTTAATTTTATTCACGTTGTGACTCGGTATTATATTCACTGTTGATCTATTGCTTGATTCATTTAAATGTCTTCTGGATCTGAGTAACGCTTTTAATTTAAATAGGAATCTCGAAAATACAGACGAACGTACAACAAAATGAAGAAGCTGAAAAACCGTTGGCATTTCCACAATCTTTATAAAATGTTCAAAAGTCTCACATTTTTGTTTTCAAAAACTGCTATAGGTGGAATCTTTATTTATTTTTAAATTAAATTTAAATTAAAGAAAGGGGGGAATTATAGGTAACTACTCTGTTGTTCATGCAGTGATAGGTGTCGAGTGTACATCGTCATTGAATAATTCGCACTGAAATGTAGTTTACGAAATTTTTGTATACGATATATGATTTTAAGCGAATAAGTCTGTCAGCTCTTACGTATTATTGATAAAAAATATTAATTTTACCATTTTTTATATATAGTTTATTGAATTAATTTTTTTTGAAAACTTTGATTTGAAATTATTGCCATTGTATTTTGTATAATTTAAGTATAAATAATATGATAATAAACGTTATAAATTTCATATACCTATGAATAATACTTTAAAATTACAATAAAAATTTTTTTAATTAAAACATTTTTACTCGTTTAAATATCTTATTTCGTCCAAATTTTCACTCAGAATACCTATATAAAAAAATATGTTTATATTTTTGGAGGGATTTTAAAGTTCAAGTATAAACTACTTACGAAGAACCTTGTATTGAATTCTTAAAGTGTTTATAAATCGACATTTTTAAAATTAATATAATAAAAAGAAATCAAAATACTTTTTGAAAATAATCGTGTGTCTGAATGTGTTTACAGACATTTAACAAAAATTAAACTTATATTAATAGATTTTATGCTATACCATCTTCCAGATTTTATTCGTTTATTTTTATCAATACCGACCGATATCTATATCTTCTCTACAATTTCCAATCGATACCGATTCGTTATAACGGGAGAAGGAGGTCGCGGTGACGTGTGATTCGTCACCGGACGAGTAGTAAATTCAAAATTGGTTGTTTTTCGTCATTCCATATTATAGGTAAGTACCTATTATTAAAATCACATGACTAGAACAATAATTCTAGATAAGACACACGCCTTACACCCAATGTATAAATATAATTCACTTTACTTTTCAGTGCTTGATGTATTATGCATATTATGTATGTCAATGCTTGACCCATGTTAAATGTGTATACTCATAATCATCAAACAGAGACATTTGGTATTATATTTATTTAAATAAACATATAGTATCTTCTGCATCCACCGTAACTACCGCGGGACTAATGCAGCATGCGCCATGTACCACGTCATCCGTGTCGCGAGATTTGCAGAAATAATACAACGAATCAAAAAACTAAAATTTTGTATCATAATATTTATTATTTATGTAGATAACTATTTTATGAGACAATTAATCAGCTGATGCGATAATATTATTTTGAATTAAAATGGGTTTAAATAATAATCAATATATTGTATATTCGTGGTACGTAAAATATATTATGTTTCAAATATATTTTAAATATATTTTAAATATATTTTAAATATATTATGTATATTTGATTAAGTCTTATAACACCTGTACATATATGTATATACAATACTATCGCGTACTGATTCTTAAAACCGTACAATTAACTGAATTTTGCACTTGCTACAGATGTCTCGAGTTAAAATTCTTGTTGACCACCTCAGTTGCTATAACACAAGCCCTGAGTTAGCGGTGTAGATAACGTGGAATGCATCATTAACAAGCTAACTTATTGCAAACGCATGAAATATTTCGTTAATATTTTAAATTATAAATACCTATAATTTGTTATTATTTTTATTTCAAAATTTCCTGTAATCATTTACCTATACCATATTATTTTGATTCCATTAGACGAAATAATAATTACTCTAAAACAGCGTCTCTATTAATGTTCAGTTTGAAATTTAATAAGAATTTAATAATATTATTAAAATAAATTCGTATCCTCGGAAACGTTCCATACTCCCCTGCGCCTTTGAAAAATATATCTCAACGAGTTCTTTGTATGCGTCCGATTGCACTCGACGGCGGTGTCATCTTCATTTAAACCACTCTGTTGTTTCAACCCTAAGGCTTTATAATACATCATCATTCATCATATACATATACACATATATTGTTTACAATTAGCGAGCGGTTTATTATATATTTACAGATCAGCGTTTTTTATCAATCACATAATATTATTTAATATGCAATTTTAATATTATAATATCCAATACGCATTAAAGGCCTAATAGTAAGTACCCAAATAACTTCTATGTATTAAGTACATAGATAATTATAACATATAGGTACTATACAATTTGAGACGAGCGGGTATATGATGATGAAAAGAATAATATATATACGCTCAAATATTTATATTCTAAAAGGTTAATCCTACGTTTCATATACAGGGTGATAAACCAAGTTCCTTCAGTAATGAATTCGTTCAAATTCTGATCCATGACATTTTTAAAAATACTTAAGACAATATTTTTAATTTTTTGTATTTGTTTGTATTATACTTAAGAAGTGTATCTATATACCTACAGTATAGCGATACACTTAGATTTTTCAAATGAGAATCTCTTTTTACTCCAAATCATTTAGTGAAAAATACTTGAGATTATGTTTAGTTTAAAATTTGAAATTGTAATTTCTTAGTTATTAAAATGTTTATATTATGTATTATGTAGTCCTTAAAAATGGTTTTGTTTAAAAAATAATTATGTTTTCCAACACGATTTAAGTCCATATAATAGCTCTCATTTGTTCTAAACCCAATATCATTGACGATGATGGATCCATCGTGATATATATTTTGAACACAAAGTTAATTAATTCAAACATTATTCGTTCGAATTTTGATTTTGATTCATCTTTATTTTCGAAAGAAAAAAATAGGACAAACAAATCTCGAGCATTCGAAAATAATAAATATGGTACCTATTTAAATGTGTTATTTAAAATCTGATTTTAAATAACTGCATAATTGGCCGTGTCAGTGCTTTGTGAATCACCCTGTATAACATACATTATGTAGTCTAAGACCACCGAGTGGTTGAGAGAGCTTTCGAGTCTCGGCCACAAAAATAATATATAACGTAACGGAGCCGCGTAAACGATATACCGCCGCGATATGGACTCGTCTGTCGTCTCACTGACAGTTTCACTTCGGAACAATTCCGTCGGTCTCTGGGGATCGCAATGAATATATTATACCCGGTCCGATTTCCACTGCAACACATCATATCAACGATATATTATTATTACAGCATTATATATTATTATATATGTGTAATGCGCGTATACTGTCAGAGTTCTATATCGTTTCGTTCTCGGCCCGTCTGACGCGTGATGAGATATTATAATAATATTATATTTTTATACGTATCTACTTGGTCGCGACCGACGACCCCGGACAATCACCCTCGTCAACAATTTATTATGACCGATTTGTTTGATAAAATGCACGTGCGTGCCTACCGGGCGTATCAGGCAGCCGATATACCTAAACCAAGGTAATATAATATAGTGATCGAAAAATTAGACCAAGTTTCATGTCATACATTATTATTATATCTAAACGCACTTATGATAATAATATTGTGGAATTGTTTTAAAAATCCTGGCCATCACACTGCAACGTCATATATATATCCACACGTCCATCGTGGTTTATAGGACGTTATGTAATAATAAAATATATCCGACAAGTCTATTAGCCGACATGCGAACGATAATAGATAGTAATGACTCCGTTGCCGTTCCCCGTGTGGTAAGTGGTAACGTGTGGTAATGGGCGCGCGTCGAGATACGGGCCAGTGGTCTCACCCTGTCGATCGACACCCAATCGGGCGCGCGTGACGAGTAACCGGACCAGTTCTCTTGGCCGGCTGTCAATTATTATTAAAAATCCCTCTTCGGACGATGACGTACCTACTACGAGCCGTGTCCTACACGCGTGCGCTTTATAAAATAATAAGTACTTATATATATATATGTGTGTTTAACGCGGCAGCAGCTGCCATTTTCACATAATATATTTCATGACAAGTACGATATTATCGTGTGGCGCGCTCGTGTACGAGAGACGTCCTGTGACTGAAGGTTTTATATTTTATAATATTATCCGCCACCAAAGTCCTGCCACCGCCGTCCGACATGACACGCAATTAAGTTGCCGTGACAGGAATATTATAATGATAATAATAACGCGTTGCGATCGTCTTCCAAGTTCAATATTCGTGTATTATAATTCCCATCCGGGACCGAGTTCCGTCCAGATATAGATATGTGCCCACCCGCGCATAACACGCGTAGCCTATACCAAAACCGTCGTGCGCGGTGGTATAATAACTTTTTACGTGTGCGTGGCGGCGTTTTAGAGACAATTTAAAATTGAGGTCAACAACTTGTATAATGGCTCTTGTGTGTGTGTTTTTTTTAAAGAAATTTTTGATAAAATAAATATTCATTATAGAATCGTAAAACTATTAGTTATTTTGTGGTCATCTATACGACTACACATTTTACGTACAAAATAGGTGATTACCCACTGACTATCTAATATTTCTAAACCGATTTTATTCTGTATAATTCGCGTGTGTGTAAAGCGCATAGATACATAATGTTGTATTCAATTTATATTTATAACGGAATATTTGAATTTCAAATTGTATATATAGTTTATTATTCTATGTACTGACTCCGCTCGATTAATTTACTCCCATTATTTTACACGACATAATACATACATACATGTGAGATATATGTGTACATCATATACTATTGTAACAATTATAATATGTTACATGATACCTAAATATATATATATGTACTACACGTCTACACACTTAACATTATGTACGATGAACTGCTGACCAATACAATAATATTAACACACACTCATAACTGTAAGACCTATGGTCAATACACACCATGTATGAAGTAAGTTAGTTCACGGTGTACCTTAGACCTCAACACTCAACAAACATCGAACTCCGTATAACTACGATACAGTCAGATAGTTGGATAGAATATAATTTATATAGCTTGTGAGTATTATTATTTGTAAGTGTTTAATCTATAATAAAACTTAATGATAACTGAAACGGAATCCTAGTTATTTAAATATATTTAAGATCCTGTTATATATATATATATATCTACCCCTGGCTACGGTAATTATATCTATAGAGTCCTACGACTCTCACTGGATATCTTATATTTAACTGGTCGTTCCCCCGACCACGTTACATTATTATAATATGTTTTGTACTTATGTATACCTATGTATATAGCATATTATGAAGAATATAATGTAATATTTTCAACACGTCTTTATTTGTACCTTCTCTTAATTTTCTATTAAACCGTCCATATATGATGCGTGTATTGTTTACGAGTACCTACCTAATAATTATATATTGCTAAAAAATTCATTTCAGATTGTTATCGGAAAACACGACCACTTGCTACGTTGCAATTATACCAATTATGGTATATACTATATATAATATATATTATTATAAGTGTACCTGTATACAATAATATTATGTAGGTACCTATTTCTACCTATGTCTCTTAAATTCAAAGCGTTTATACATTATGTGTGCATTTTCAACTCTTCCCATGTACGGCTGTATATTATACGTATAGTACAATATATATAATAACATACAAATACCTAAGTACATTGATATGCAGCCATATGTAGGTATTATATATACATATATTATATTTAATTCATGGAGATTTTTGCTGCTCACACCCGTTTTGAATCTCATCTCCTGCTGCTGCTGCTGCAGCAACGGGTTCGCACATATTGTCATCGTCATCGCCCGGTTTTATTCACTATTATAGTCGCGGTCGTCGCCGTCATCGTCATCATCATCAACATCTATGATATACGTATTATTCACGTTCAGTTCGTTTCACGCATATTTAATATGTAATATGTACATACGTATTATATATATATATATATATATGTATATGACACGTGTTTGTATATATGCAGTATGTGTACGACCCATTGTTTCCCGATACAATGCTGATGTCTTTGCGATGAACAATATTTATAAAATATCAAACGAAATTATCATCGAAATCCATAATATGACACTCCACTAGCGCAGATCATCTATATTATATATGTATAGTATATATATTACGATTACCTAATATATAGTACATATATATACGCTATGGGTATAGGAAGAAATATATATAGTATGACGTATATATATATAAAGAAATGGAAATCCATAATTCATATATATAGTATATACAATATACATCACAAACAACGGCTGCTGGGCTGGTATATAAATTATAGATTATAAGTATAACATGTATACATACAGGTTATCCTTTATTTATTCTATATATACTACATATTATATATATATCGTATTATATTATTTACATGCTCATATATTTATATATTTATATAATATATAATCTATATAATATGGGACAATGGGAGAATAAATTCACTGTTTTGTGTATAATATGTAAAATGTGAGGAGTATAACAACGAACTGAACGACCGAATAAATTCGAAATATAGGTATACAGGCGCGTGTTGGATGCGGAATAGGTATATACCGTGAGTTGTTGTAGATGCCTATATTATATACGTTGGGTGGCAACGCGAATGAATACTTGCTGGCCATACTTGGACAAAATATCGGTGCCGTCCGGTTTTCATTCGCAAAACCACACACTGTACAAGACATGTTGAATAATTCTTTCTTAGATGCAACGAATAGATCAATATTTACAATCGGACATATATAGTTATGCAATCGTCACGAATATATTACAATAATAATCGGTACGGCATGATAATAATAAATAGTACAATATTATATACAGTGACGTAACCTGAAAGAGGGATCGGCAGAGGGTGCAGTGGCTAAGGGGGCCCGAAGTGCACAATGTTTTTCTTTTAATTATAAGTAGGTTCCATGTTTTCAATAATTCAAAACACACTTTTGAATCTAATTTTAATTTTATAATCCTGTCATCTACAGTTGATTATGTACTATTGTAGCCAACATAAATGTGAATAATAATATATTATGTTAACGCATAATGCTCATGCGTGTACGGTGACCGGTAACGATAGACCTTTATGATGATTACCTACTAAAAATTCAAAACGTTTAGAAAAAACTTGAAAGTATTTCGTTGATATAATATAGCAATAAAAAGGGGGAAGGGGCACGTAAAATCCGCGTGAGTTCTACAGTGCCTATATATATATAGGTATTCATTGTACCATTATTGGTCTTCATAAAATGATTTAATCAAACATCTAAGTAATTAAATTTAATATATTTAACCTGCAAAATAATCTAAGTGCAGAAGTGATGAAACCTCCATAGATTTATTGGACACTTGCATGCCTATAGATGGTGGGTGGTTCACCTTGCAGCTGAAAAGAGTTTTTTTGAAAATTTCACTCCTGGGTACAAATTTTTATGTCACTGAATAAATGACCATCGACGGACTCGCGCGTTATATTATTTACCATTATATATGCTCGCGTTAAGGTAAAATAATAATATCATAAAGATTAAATAAGGTATAAGTATACAGTTAGGGGTGTTTCTACCTATTATATATGCAGGTACGCGAAACGTCGAGAGTAATAGCAGAAATGTATAAAAAAAATATAGGTACACGAATTTTAAAACTCCGCGAACACACTTGTAACTGAAAAATACAAAGTTCACATTAAAGATAAATAAATGACTTGTGTATAATCTTGACATGGCGCATATATTTTACAAGTAAACAAAATAATGTGCATGTGGTGGTATCTTGGGAGGAGGGGTGACGTATACTATAGATAGAAATGCTCATGAAAATTGCACATACGAATTCAGAAAAACGTAATGTTACATATACCTACACGTATAAACATTTTGTACGGTAGAATTTTGATTAAATATGAATAAAAGACAACTGAAAATATTATACTGAAATAAAAGGTAAAACTAGTTCTGTACAAAAAATATACATTTCTACGTTACTGTCGGACTGTCTTTAGTCCTATACATTATGTCGTGTATTAAATGACACGGAAAATACTAATTATACAATAGGTTATAGGTTATATAGGTTTATAAGTTATATTCGTTCTATCGTGGATATTGAATTAATTAATATTTATATTATACGGCGCCACGACAGTATGTAGAATTGAATGTTTGGTGAAAAAATCGTTTAAGTGCCATTATATGGTATAAGTTAGCCACGCACAATTCACGAAAAAATCGTATCTATACATAGACCATTCTATATTATAGAAAGTTATAAGTGAAAAGTCGACCACAGCTTTAAAATTGTATGTTATATAATATAAAAGGTTGAAAACATCCATTTTCGATGTTATCTACCTAGCAATCGATTTAAATTTTCTAAATATGACGACGTTTTAGTGTTTTCACATCTAAACACGAGGGATAATATGTATACGAACATGTTTAAATAATCTAATGAAACTTTAAAATATTTTTAGTTTTTGAGGAGCGCATATCATATTAATATGTAAGCCACTTCTTGTAGTATTATATATAGCAGTGCAATGGTGCATATTATATGTGTATAAATATAATTACCACCGAGTTTGAATTTTCCGTTATATCGTTTGAGCACCGGTCATTAATTGGACGTGTATAATATAAGTGCAAGTTTTCCTATTTTATGCATAACACGACATACACGTCATTAAAGAATAAAAATAATATTTTTGAAGATTTTGGTTACCATGGCAACCCACCACAAACAACAAACTCTGCGATGTTATTATTATTATTATTATTTCCCTCGTCATTGCAGGGGGCGCAGCGATGATATATATATTATATGTGTGTGTATGTGTGTGTGTGTAGTATATGAAATAGTATATATAATATATATATATATAGTAATAATAAAATAGAAGTTTTGGGCCTCGGTATTTCCTTGCTGCGGCAGTGAAAAGGGTCGTCCTTGTCTTGCATCAAACATACATAATACTCTATATATATGTACTCTGTACGTAGGGGAGTAGCTCTTGGCTTTTAATCAATCATCGTCAAATGGCGAGTCGGCCCTAACTACCACTACCATCACCGCCGATTTAGCAACATCTGACTTCCGCTTTTAAAGGTGGTTCTTTCACACCGTGTATATAATATGTTTACCTGCTCCTATATACAGGAGTTTATGCGCAATAAACCAGTTGCGTGAAGTTGGCCCCCCCACTTTGTCGTATCGACCTCAAACCTTCGCCAATATTTTGGAACCAATTAGGAACTAATTGGAACCTTGTTTTCGAAATTTGGAACCTCAAATTTTAACCAGCACAGAATTTTTTCGGTTGGGGGGGCCAACTTCACGCGGCCCCCCCACTTTGTCGTATCGACCTCGAACCTTCGCCAATATTTTGGAACTAATTTGGAACTAATTGGAACCTTGTTTTCGAAATTTGGAACCTCAAATTTTAACCAGCACAGAATTTTTTCGGTTGGGGGGGCCAACTTCACGCGGCCCCCCCACTTTGTCGTATCGACCTCAAACCTTCGCCAATATTTTGGAACTAATTTGGAACTAATTGGAACCTTGTTTTCGAAATTTGGAACCTAAAATTTTTACCAGTAAACAATTTTTTCGATGGGGGGGGCAACTTCACCCCTAACCTAACCTACCCCCCCCCCACTCTGTCGTATCGACCTTGATCCTTCGCTAATATTTTGGAACTTATTCGGAATTAATCAATAATTTGGAAATAATTTGAAACCTAATTGAAAACTAGTTTTCAAAATTTTTTTATGTCATATTTTTCACAGAATTGAAGACTATGAATAATGCGTGTAATAATACGTATTATAACAATGTATTATTTAAAAAATGTTAAATAATATACCTCATATAATAGATATTTTACCTGCCTACCCACTCACTTATCCTTATGGTGTAATTCCAAATAAAATACCGACATTAATAGAAGAAATGAATGTAACAAATGTTGCTAATAAAAATGAAAACTTACATTTGATCACTTATAGTAATAAAGTGTTATATTTTAATTATTTTGAGTGTTCAATGGTGTACCTACGTGCGTCGGAAGCAATCGGCGTATACCTATACAAAATACAACCTCTTACTTCAACGTTTGCGTATAAAAACTACATTATAATATTATATTGTGTATATGATCGTATGTAATACAATTGTAATTGATTAGGTATACTGTAGGATTTTGATAAACAAAAAATTATACATATGGTTAATTTATATATAATAAAAAGAATAAAAATCGTGAATACAATTAAGTATAATATTCAATGTTCAATAACTACTAAACAATTTTTAATATAAAAAAAATAAATTTTAATAAAAAAAAAATACTCAATGTGGCTGGGCAGCGGACACAAAATTAAAATTGCATATTAAAAAATCACTGCTAAAACTAAATTATAATAAAGAAAGAAAATTACTTTTTATATATATAAAAAATAAGTTAATATGTATTATAGTATTTACCTTAAACTACATTACTTTAATAATATATAATTATAGTAATGATGTACGATTACATCTTAACATACATCAATACATGAGGGTGAATTTTTATAGTTGATGAATTTAGTTTTATTTTAGCTACTAAGTCATTGTGTGTTTCCCATCCGCTTGCTCTCTTAACATAGGCTATATAATGATCATTTTTGTATCCAATTCCACCAACCAATACAAATCTAAAAAAAAATAAATAAAAAAAAATACCATTTAACTAATGAAAATAATACGGTATATAAAATATATGTATAAAACTATGTTATGAGAATATTGAGCTATTTACAAAGTAATCGATAAAAATAACTCTTATATCGGCTTGTTCAGCGGACTGAATGCGTTGTACTAAAAATAGCATATAAATTATATGACACGATAAATATAACATAGATAATGTGATTTATAATAATAAATTAGTAAATTACACATAATATTATGATATCATTAAAAATATGATGCTTACCAAATTATAATGTTGTATACTTGTGTGCCATCACTGCCATCCATCGCACAACAGGATGCGTAAAATATAAGTACTACCTACTACAACTCTTATTACTTTATTATAATTTAGTTTTAGCAGTGATTTTTTAATATGCAATTTTAGTTTTGTGTCCGCTGCCCAGCCACATTGAGTATTTTTTTTTTTTTATTAAAATTTATTTGTTTTATATTAAAAATTGTTTAGTAGTTATTGAACATTGAATATTATACTTAATTGTATTTACGATTTTTATTCTTTTTATTATATATAAATTAACCATATGTATAATTTTTTGTTTATCAAAATCCTACAGTATACCTACCTAATCAATTACAATTGTATTACATACGATCATATACACAATATAATATTATAATGTAGTTTTTATACGCAAACGTTGAAGTAAGAGGTTGTATAGGTATATATGCCGATAGCTTCCGACGCACGTATAGGTACACCATTGAACACTCAAAATAATTAAAATATAACACTTTATTACTGTTTTAACCAACAATGTCAGAATGACCCCAACAAGTGATCACCATGATCTACATTTGTCTACTCTTACAGCTATTATAAAATATTATCTTAAAACGTGGCTTCTATTTTGCTTCATGTACTAAAACATAAAATTAAAAGTTGTTACTCATAACGTAAATGTTACATTACTAAAAAAAACTATCCACATTGAATTGAAAATTCATGGGCACTATAAGTTACCTAATATTTTTTTTAGATTGACGATAGTTGATAATGTGATGTTAAATATTTCTACGATCGGGCGAAATTGGCCGATAGAAGCTGCGTGAAGTTTGCTTCTATAATTTTAAGATTTAGATTTTTCGATAAAGTGTACGTAGTTTTTTTGATGATGGTTATACACACTTATAAATATTTTACATATGCCTACTGCGTAATATTATACAATATATTATTATACCTTACTTAACGTAACCTAACTGTATTATTTGCAGCATCATTTCAGTTACTCTTCGCTTAATTTCTCAATAAATATATACAGTAATAGAATATTTTATTTTCTATATATATTTAAATGTCAGAGAAAATTTAACACATTTTAAAATATTTCATTTATAAAGAAATTAAAAAAAAAATAAATTATCAAAAGATATGCATTTTTTTATTATGTTTATTAAACAGTTAGTTAAACCCTACAAAGTGGGGGGGGGCACGTGAAGCTGGCCCCCCCCCATCGAAAAAATTGTTTGCTGGTAAAAATTTTAGGTTCCAAATTTCGAAAACAAGGTTCCAATTAGTTCCAAATTAGTTCCAAAATATTGGCGCAGGTTTGAGGTCGATACGACAAAGTGGGGGGGCCGCGTGAAGTTGGCCCCCCCAACCGAAAAAATTCTGTGCTGGTTAAAATTTGAGGTTCCAAATTTCGAAAACAAGGTTCCAATTAGTTCCAAATTAGTTCCAAAATATTGGCGAAGATTTGAGGTCGATACGACAAAGTGGGGGGGCCGCGTGAAGTTGGCCCCCCCAACCGAAAAAATTCTGTGCTGGTTAAAATTTGAGGTTCCAAATTTCGAAAACAAGGTTCCAATTAGTTCCAAATTGGTTCCAAAATATTGGCGAAGGTTCGAGGTCGATACGACAAAGTGGGGGGCCAACTTCACGCACGTCAATAAACCAGCTTCGACGATGCGAATAATAATTAATTCTCGCAAGATTCTCGTAGTGTAATATATATATATGTAATACGAGTATCATATTATGTATAATATATTTTGTGCGTATTATATTACACGCACGCGTCTATGAAAAAAAATATAATATTTTTGTATAGGTAATTATATGATATATAGATGCACAGCACTCTCGGTTATAATCGGTCGTGACTCGTGTGCTATCAATCACGGCGTTTGTTGATATCGATAAAACAACGACAACAATAATAATATTATATAGTATAATGATAATAGAACAATGGCCGGCGGCAGTGGGTCCATTTGTTACAATAACATAATATTATATATATGTATATCAATCACGTCGATTTTAATCTGCCGGTGAACGCGCAACGGGATACGTAAAAAGCTGCTCTATTACAATATACATATGGTATATATAATATATATATATTACCTATATATACCGGGTATGGCTCATATATATATATATATATGATAATATTATATTATACGTATCATCTGTGTGGCTGTATATAATATTAAAATAAAATAATAATTTCACGACGGTCAGCCGTGTGTGGCAGTGTACAACACGCGTACGAGATGACGAGGAATTAAATTTAACACTAAACAATATATTATAATAATTTATAATGTTAGATATTATTATTTATTATTTTATATTATATTGTTATATCACTGTATGTATAGGTAAGTAATAAACGTGGTAGCTAGTTTTTATTATTTTTTTCGTTGTTGTTATATTACTTCGTTGGTCGAATTCATTTTGGATTTTAAACGTACCGAAGCGAGCTTTCATAGTCCGTCAAACTGCACACGGCGGAAGTCTGTCACCTCTTTACCGCGAGCGGCGCGAAGGGAACAGGATGGGTTGTTAATGGAAACCAACAGACCGGAAACATCCAAGGAAATGGAAACGAGAAACTCAATAAACAGCCTGTAAATCGAGCGAGGAAATAAAAAACCGACGCGAGGAGATGACAATTTTTTATTTATTTATTTATCGCCCTAGGACCCCCAAAGGTCTCCTGCAAAACGTATTACCTTCGAAAACATATTAATTTTTTTAAACTAATCGTTAACGTCCTGCAAGTAGTATATTTTCCATGCTATACGATTTTGATTTCCCTCGGGGATTTTTTGACCAGAGGTCATTTGAGGTTTATCCCATTCCAAAAAATTGTAATAATAATAAAATGTACAATTATTAGTAGGTATCATAAAAAAAAAGATGATGGCTTTGATATGGAAAAAACTTGATTGGTTCAGACTGTTATATTTAGTATTCCTGTTTAGGTATGTCGAGGTTGTTGATGAATAAAAAAAGATTAATGGAAAAAATATTTTAATGTACCTTACTAAAAAATTTTATACTTTGGGGTGATCGCCATCCGGAATTACGCAGAACTGTTACCCTTCTGTATTAATTTTATCCACGGTCGGAACCAATACCATTAATTTTATTCTATAGTTAAATCCGGTATAGAAATACATATCATCTATATACATACATTATTTATAATAAAATCCTTTTAAAAAAAATTAAGGAAGTGCTCCATTTGTATGACTTAAGCAGGGACTATTAAAAAAGGAAATTTAATCTATATAGCTATATATTTACTTTACTTGGAGTTTTGTAGTTCAATATTATTATTTAGCTTCGGTGTATAATTGTTATTTACAAATGGTTGTTTAGACTTAAACTTCAGAAACCATTAAGTACAATTTGTAAATTTAAATTTATATATATACATTAAATTTAGTTTATTGTGTATTTATACTTTATAGTTAATGTATATACCTAATATTAAATTATTTATAATATTCAACAGTATTAGTTTATGCATCGTTATTGAAACATAAACTCAAATTTTATTAAATTTATAAGTATCTACATAATATTTTCAGTGGTGTAAAATTGCAAAAAAATGTTCAAGTTTTTATTATTCAGAATGATATAATACTTATTTCAATAAATAATAGTTCTTCAAACGAGTTTTCGGAAAATGTTTCTATAAAATACAATTTTAAGATAATATATTAAAAATTAACTCTCTTATATTGTTATATTTGTTAAGGTATTTGAATTTTATTATGCCGTTTGTCTCTTTTTTATGTTATAACGATGCAGTAAATTTTACATAACACGTTATTATTTAGTATGCAAATAATAAATAAAATTGAAATTAAGCGTCTGGTAATCGTTGAGTTTTACATGATTTGTTAAAATAAATTCAAAAGTAACTTTATGTCCATATACTCGATGGTTACATTTTATTATTCAATACACTTTCTTATAAGTTATAATTAAAAAAAATGTTAATATAAATTTAAAAATAAAGATTTTATGCATACGATGCACCAAAACAGTCAATCTATAAATGTAAACATCCCAAAATCGATAAAACATGTATTGGTATTTACTACATAATATATTATACTCGTACCTATTTTAATGACTCAATTAATATTATAGTAAGACAAAATCAACTATATAACAGAACTTTAGGTATGTACGCCGATTAAAATTATTTTATTTCATTTAGTTACCATTTCGATTATGATGTTTAACCTGGAATGTAATATCGTTTTAACTTTTTATAAGACTTTATATTAAGTACTAATTCTTCTAAATTATTTATAATAAATATATATATGCAATTACACATTGATATCTAAATATTATTTATGATTAAAAAAGATGTGTTAACTTGACATTTTGTTCATTCACTCAATAATTTTATCTATACAAAATAACTTTTTTTGCGTGTTTATTATATCATCTTGACCTTAAAAATATTTGTATTTTTCTTAATATGTTTGGTTTTAAAAATATGTTATTTAATATTTAATATAAAAGTTTATACAATAAACTTAAAATGTATTAAATAATTTATAATAAGTAATAACTATAACATCGATGTGTCAATTCAACACATTTTTAACGTTGATCGCGTGCGGTGACATTACTGCTATAATAATTAATAGTTTTTTGTAAATGTTCATCATGATATAATAAAAATAGCGTATTCCATACCTTATATATTATATATATTAGGTATATATAATGATCAGACGATCAGTGATAATAAGTCTATCATACATTCGAATATCAAAATTGCTGCTTATTTGTTTTATAATAAAACGTCTTGAAAGTCTTTTGATAACTCTAATACTACTCCTATTTTATATATTTTAATGTTTATTATACGTTAAAATACGAGTGGGAAGACAATCCTTGGATCGCTCCATGACCAACCTTGGCTTTTTATTTTATTTCTATTCCAAACGACAGAATCTCATAATCTTTATGGTAGTGTTTTATTTTATCGCATTAAACCAAATACCCAATAAAAAAAGATGATTGTTTGTTTAAAATAGTATATTATACTGATAGCTGTTACTATAAAAATGTATAATTTTCTCATTATATCTGTAAGTTATTTGAAATAACCTAATATTACATAAAAACAACAGAGAAAATAGTAATATGTATACGTCTTCCCGGTTTAAAATTAGTGAGTAGAACGATCGTTTATCATAATATAAGAGCAGGTACTTATACGAGGAGGGGCCGCGGTATATGTGTATAGTGTATACACATAAACTTATTAATATACCTATTATATAGAGTGTAATTTACTGATTCACTTAATCAAGCGTCATGATCACACCAAATTTTTCTTTTAATAATGAATTTATTCTAATTTTGATTTTTGGAATTTTTAAGCATAGGTATACTTAAAAACTATATTTTCTAATACTCAGATTTCTTATGCAGTTATTAAGTAGGTTATCTTGTAACGATTGAAATTTTTTTAAGTGAGAATCAATTCTGAACTACACTTTTTATGAGAAATTATTAAGGAGATAATTTTTTGTTAGTTTATTTTGAAATAAAAATTCGAACGGGTTATTAAGCTTCAAGTAGTATAATATTCCACGATAATAGTTTTAAAAGATATGTACGTACAATTGTGATAATTTTAAAATTATAGTAGGAAGTGTACATTAATTACAGTTTTATAATTTGTAAAAATTGTCTGAGTATAATTATTACTAGGCTATTTAGCATATTACATCTATTTTATATTTTATGATATAAAACTATTAGGTATAAATAAGGACTATTATCCTTAGTAGGTACATTAAGTTTAGTAGAAGAAAAAGAAGTTTAACATAGAAAATGCTCTTTCAAATATCGATTTAATTGATTCCACATTTTCAAAAAACAATTTGTTTTACAATTTACATAAGGAAGTATGATATTTATATGAAATAACAAGTTTGTATCGCTAAAAAATAACTCCTTATTTGGAATGAATATTTTAAATACTAGAGAAGATGGCTTTAAGTTGTGTTCCTAAACTGAAAACTTCCAAAAATCAGAATTTCAATACATACATAACTCGTATTGTTAAAAAACAAAAAAGGGGTGAGCGGTGAATTATCCTGTACATGTACAACGAACGAGATTCGCCCTTATACCGAAAATATTTCGTATAATGTGATTGCTTACTGTTTGCACGTTTAACAAGCCGAATAATATATCCCAAAAACTTTGATCGTCAATTAGGTATAGGCACATATTGTGTACTCGATGAACGGTTTTATTGAACTCCAGTTGAGCGTATACTATTCGTGTGTATATACCATAAAATACTCCAGGATGATTTTTATATTTTGTAAAATATAAGTTATATGTATATACGTAAAATATAATAGAAACAAACACCAGTATCCCAGGTAAATATTTAAGAGTCAAGATGCGCATTATTCGTGGTTATAATATAATTGTAAACATTTTTATAATTTAAATAGTGTAGTAGTTGACTTTTAAAGGTGCCACCTAGCTATCTATACAATAGCCGAGTTTACTTTAATGTTTACCTATATCAGCAGCTATATTATGATGTACTATACGATTAAAAATGTTGAGTCTGAGTGTGATACAACAGTAAACACCTAAACGTGCCCTAAGTCAGGGATTGACAATCTGTGGTATGTTGGGTGTTGGGTGGATGTGGGCCTCATCGTAACTTTATGTGGCTCGCGAGTAAAATTTAAAATTTCACGAAATAAAACAGTATGGACTGGTAACTGTGAATTAAAACTTGTGAAATGAATATATACACTTTTGCTTAAAATAAAATAAGGCGGCCCATGAAAATTGTATATTTATTTCTTGACCCTAATTGGCATTAAAGATATTGCCGGCCCATGTCCTAAACCTATAACGTCTGCGACCAACTATAATTTATCGTTTCCGTAACTTATACAGCACACGCATAATAATATATATACATAATATTATAGTTGCAGTGTGTTCGCAGATGGATATCGTATAAAATTAATATTATTTCACGAATTACGTCGCAGCAGAGGCATTAGACGGAATTGATTGAGAAATTAATCACGTATGTAGTAGGTAGGTATACCTCTTTTACCTATACGCACTGCAGCGATGATCCGGTCCTGCGCAAAAACCTGCCCCCGAGTACTATATATAGGTACCTGTGTCCTGTATACAAGACTATACATACATATTATTATATTATAATATGCATTATGTAATGCGCGTTGGTCTCGTTCGTTTGTTTTTATACGATCCGCTTTCCTACTTGAGATGTGTATGCCACTATATACATATGTATATAGTATATAGTATATATCATGTATATATCATCACTGTGTACACTCATACTCGCCGTATATTATAAATTCAAATCGATTCCGCGTAATCTGCCGCTACCGCTACTGCTTATGACGTCGTACATAATATTAAAGGTTCTTTTTACACATATAATATGATTTTATACTCTGCCGTCGATCGTACATAAGGACCACGACCCGTTTAAGGGCGGGTTCGTCGCGCCGCGATGAGCCGATGGCCCATTATAACGCGTTTACGATTATAATTGCAGCCGTCGGCATATTATATTAAATAGGTAGGTAAATAATATATTACACGCGTATTGCACATTTGCACTCTCGCGCATAACTCCCACACTGCAGCTGCAGACGGCAGTGTACTTAAACGTCTTACTAAAATCAGAGGTCACCTCAAACCTCAATCGTGTATTGGCACCTAAATATAATTATTATTGCACAGACGCGGTGGCTTGTATTTCTTTTTTAAATAATCTTTTTCGTTCCGTTCGTTTCCGGCACGGAGCAGTTATATCTAATATAGACACGAACTTTAAAAAATCACGACCTCTCCCCACGATAGTATATGGTCTCCAAATTTACCGACCGGGTTTTGAAATACCAAGTTTTTAAATGTCGAACAATTTTGCCGACTGCAGCAAGTCTATAATGTCGCTGCACAATGTTGGTGGAGGTATCACAGACACTCATATCCTCGCGGCTCGTCGTTTGCAGGGTAGTTCGGTATTTGCAGTTATCGCCCGTATACATAATATGATGGGGTAAATATTATCGCGTATGGCAGCATAATACCACGACTAAATTGCTGACATAATCTATTTATTCTATTTTTCTGTTGTATCACGGTCTTAACGTCATTAACGTTAACATTTTTATACTTTGGTGATAAAATGCCGAGTTTTTCGCAGCGGTAGGTCAACGGCGGTGGCGGAACCGAGACGCGCCAGTACGGAGACACGGAAATTCAATTTGTTCGGCCGGTTCGCCAAGCACAATGAGACGCGAAATTGCAGCGCGCAATCATCGTGACCATTGACGAGCAGTCGTGGCAACAGAAGCGACGAGAATATTCCGAAAATCTAATTACACGAAAGGTCGCGCGTGCCGCCCCCGCCGAGATATTTGATGATAATATTATTATCTTCGCTGTTGGCGAGCGTGCTCGAACGCGTATTATCGTCTGACGTTTTTATATTATCATAATAATTTTTCGTCATTTTTATCGACATGGTCGCGGTGGCGACATGGTATGCACCGCGTATACCGTATATACCATCACAGGGCCGGCCCGCGAGATTTTCGCGGTTTCCTATTTCCGCCGTCACGCGACCGAAACGTATAGGTACTACTGCCACCCATAGCCCCACTCCCCCCCAAATTACACTCCGCAAACGTGTTCCCGATTTAAACGTCGTTAATATTAATGGGCTTCGTAATAGCATATACGTCGAGGAACGGCTGTCGAGGAGTCTCGGGCGATCGCGTGCGTGCGTGCGTGAGTGTGTGCGTCTGGACGGGTACATGTTGTTTTTGTTACGATATTATATTATGTGTGTTGTCGCGTACACACACACACACACACACACACACACACACACACACACACACACACACACACACACACACACACACACACACACACACACACACACACACACACACACGTGTATAATAATATTACGTGGACCCCGATGTGAATATTGTGTAAACGTATATATAATATAATATACGTATTATTACGACGACGTCCTCCGCGGCGCTGCTGCAGTGTGCATGTAAATATATTCGGCCGGTATCCCGCATGGGCACACATCGTTAAAAATGAAAAATCGCCCGTGACCCGAACTGCTGTCTGGCCCGCCGGTATCGTTTGTTTTGTGTTCGTTTCTAAATTGGTAAAAAACTATATACACTGTGTGCGTGTGTGTTACCGTCGAATGTAAAGGTAAAAGCGAGATTCGAGTGTATAAATTATTATAATATAATAAAACATATAGTTTATAGACGACGATGACTGTGACCGTATGTGTGTGCGAGCAACTATATTTTATGTTACATATTATTATACTAAACATGTTATTTTTCTCCCTCTTCTTAAACCCTTCGAACAATTTTGAGAAAAGGATATTATTATTGTTAATACAAAGAAAACCCGACGCGTAACGTTACTATTTTACCTTTTTTTCTCTCTTCTCGCTGTCGCTTATCTGCAGTCTCTAGTGCCGAGCACACGACAACGCCCTCGCACACGTCTAATTCAATTATCGTGATTTTTTCCCCTTTCCTTGGACAGTTTTTAACAATAGACCACAAAGTGTATTTACGTTATTGAATTTGTCTCTCTCATTTTTTCTCTCTTCCCGACTATTTTTTCCTGCCCTTCAACCACCGTCGCCACTCTCCTCCGTCCCGATGACGGCCACCCGAGCACTTACCCTATTTTCACGAGAATATAAGCACTCGACGGCGGAGGCGGTGCACAGCTGAACAAATAGTCATCACACGCACAACACTCCATGCGCTACATTCGTCGGCATCGTGTGCACACATCGTCATATTATAAATAATATTATTTAGTCGTTCGAATAGAATTTTTGAGGGAGGCGTGGAAATCGACGTTGAACACGTATTGAGGATTTCGGAACCGAGCGACGACTACGACAAAAAACATATTATTTTGTCGACGATGGGAAATCGAGGCATGTGTCGCGAGAGAACGGCGCCTACCCTCTTGGCGTGTATAAATAATGTATATATTATAAATTATAATCTATGATTATAAGGTTCGGGAATTATGTTTCCCCGGTGTACCTAAACGCGTGAGTCTATAAAATCATTAAAACATAAGTCATAATGTATAATATCATAAACATTTTGTATTTTATATTATATTATATTAACAATAATCTTTGTGATTAAAATACAATAAATTGTTTGTCGTGTATAACCATGTACCCATGTAGATACATTTTGTTTAAATGTCACATTCGTTGACTGACAAAATTAGCGATATAATGTGTAGTTTGCTCCTAGGTCCTGATGTGATAAAAATTCTCAGAAAATACAATTGTTTTATGCATTTAATATTTCAAGCCAAATAATATGTATCTCTTTCTGTTTCGCTTTAAATTATCCGATTGGTTTTACTTGAAACAATAAGCAAATGATGTCGTATTAGTAATTTTGAGCCATATAATGAAATAATATGTGATCTGCATGTTACAACAGTCCATGGGTTTATAATTTTATATTATACAATTATTATTTGTTTAATTTTCTTTTTTCTGAATGGAGCGTGCGATAGTAACTGTCAACGGGGACGTCAGTCGTCGCTCAAATGTTTCCGAATGAATAATTTAAACACCCGGCGACAAGAAGACAATGCATGCACGGAAGGGTGAAAAGAGAATTCGTTATGTCCGTGTATCTACCTACCGCGCGCCATCCGTCAAAATAAATAATTGCTAACCGTTACCGAAGTGGTCTAGAAATATAATTGAGGCGTGTGGCATTGTAAATACTTCAAAAAATATCGAACAGTCCCGCGTGTACATTGAACGACTTAACAGAAAAGTAACACGCTCTCTGTATGTGAATATATTTAATGTAACTATTATTGTTCTGGCATATGACTGCGGTGAATATGTACTTATAGATTCTTACCAGTTACCAGTCTCCAAAATACGACGTAAAGGTACGAGCTGGAAATATTTGTGACCGACGACGGTTCTAGGCGTTCCCGATTTTAGTCAGTTATTACTATTATCACTTATTAATTATTATATATCATATATAATATACCTAACGCACAGTAATTTGTTATGGGAATGATATTTTCAATTGTGTTCGTTTTATTTATTCGTATTGGTATAAGCGATTGCAGATAATATCTAATATATATATACATATGAGGTGTTAATGTAATCGAATAATCGTAAACAGATTTTATTATATAAAAAAAATAAAATTCCATTTTTCGAATACAAACGTCGACGTTTGTAAGTGTGTTGTACGAAATGATTAATCACGAAAACAACATTTGAAATTAATTTGATTCATTTTAATATATAAACGTTGTACATATTAAAATATGTATAGTTTATTATGACGTGTATTATGACTTATGAGTATTTGTGTGTAGTGTTTTCTAAATTATAACCACTGGGGCCGCGCGTATTTCAACACGTCGAATTTGCAAAGCGTGGCGATACATATTTTAGAGTAGATAAATAATTTTATACTAATTATTCGTCTCGACATCCGGTGTGTGGGTTTCCTCGCGTTGTTGACAGATATGGGTAGGTACACATTTCATCTCGTTCGCCCGGCAAAATATCGCGTGTCTGGCTACGAAAATCCTGCAGTGTCAAAGATAACGATTACTTATCTTACTCGTCCAAAGCGTTGGCTGCTGTGTGTAATATTATATTGTCAATCCCCAAAACTTTAAGGGCGGAGATAAAAAGAAAATCAATATTTTTATACCTAAACAGTATACACATATCACTGCAGCTCTGTATTATTTCATATTATATATACTTTAGCAGAGAGTGCCTCAAAAATTCGGTCTTGTTTTTCTTTGAGAGTTGACAAACTTTATATCGGAGGGTGACGACACTATGGTGAAAGTTGCTTGTGCGTCATCGAAACCATTCAATAAAGCTATAGGCGTGTTACAATACAATACCACTCATATGTATTTCCAAACTTAAACCAAACAGAATAATAATATTTAAACTACACAACAGTTAAATACCAATTTCAGGTTGTTTTCGAATATCGTGCAGCAGTAGTAGGTACTATATTATAATAGGTACATTATGAGCGATTTTAGTAGTTTCGGATCTTCAATATTCTCATAGGTATATGCTTACATATTATATTATATATTCATATTTTAATCTGGTGTACCTATGTGTGTATATATATAAATGATTTTGAGCTTAAAAGAATTATAATAGGTACTCTTGCAGTGTTATTTAAAAAATATAACTGAAACTATATGGGGGGAAAAACTTTATGTAGCTTTTAAATTTCACTAAAAACCTAATTTGAGAGGACTAAAAGCTAAATACCCCTGTAGACGGATTACAACGGCATTATAAATTTGGTCGTTCAGGGGGGGTTGAATGAAATATTAAATGATCACGTCATGTAACTCAATTTAAAGCACAGGTGGCCCAAGCGGGATGTTGGTTTTGACAAATGCGTTGCTCCGTAATTATTCATTTAATAATAAGTGTATATACTAACTATATTAAGGACGGTTCCGGGCATAGCTGGCAGGACCATACACATAAGTATCTTAAATTGGCTAAATTATATAATAATACGATTAATTTTACACCACACTAGAAACACATTTAAAGTTAGTATATATTGTGTGCAATACAAAAATGAAATAAATATATATATATAGGTACTAGTTACTTGTTGGTATAAAGCTCGTTATAAAATCGTACAGCTTATTGCATATTATAAAAATTAAATCATGGCATATCTTATAATATATAGGTAGCCATATATAGATAAACATTAAAATGTCACACGAATCATAATTTCAACTACTACATTTCCGCCCTTTGTTCAGTTTTTTTCGCAGCCTATAATAATTCTATACACCCGATTTAGAACACGTAGGTTTCATCTCGTATATATGTATGTACTATACTACAACACGACCTTATAATATTATTTATCGATATATAACAAGAACAAGGTCTTTAACCGTCTTAATTTTTGCTGTGCGGACGTTGGGGTGTAATTATTAAGTGGACGTGCACGTGTTGCAGCGCGAGTAGAATTATAGTGAAAGGGTGTGGCGACGGACTATATATTATTATTTATTATTCTCGTTAAACAGTGTCGACGGGTATAATAGGTAGTTTACAAATTTTTCACTCTTATATTAGGTATAATATTATATTTGTGTTACAATAATCCACTTTTTTCTTTTTCATTATACAAATTAATATTTACATAGGTACGAATACGGAATAATATGTATCGCCCACTGGCGTTTAACTATACCTAAATACTAAATAGTACATACCAATAACGGCAATAACATTAAAACGCATACTATACTATGTATGATTTACGGCTTTGGAGATAACAATTATGTCTACCTAACACAATTTGTTGATATTAAGAGCTCCGCGGCGGTACCCATCATTATTATTTTTATTTAATACACAGCGCGAAGCCCAAGTCCATAAATCTTGCAAGTGTTGGTTTATCTCTCCGCTCTATGTTTATTTTCAATTTAAGCGATTTCGTTGGACGCACTTCTCATATACCTATACGTGCTATAACGTATATAAACCCGTCTACTGCTACCTCATCCGGTCATCCAATAGATTACGTATTAATAGTATGACGTTAATATATAGGTAATATATACCTATGTCCTATTATATGTATACACGGATATATGGTAGGAATATTATATTAATTTTTTTTCAATAAACAGCCCCCCCCCCCCACCAAATAGTTTGTATATTTTGTATCTATCATATACTATTCATACTACACTTTTCGTGCTCTGTATATCCTCTGTGGACTAAAAATAATTACACTGTATTCTTATAAGTATTCTCAAACAGATGAGTCGACGTTATAGGTACGTTTCATTTTTTTCTCCAATTTCACGGTTGTTACAAAACGTGAAACCTTGTTAAACTCGCTTGTTATAGTCACAATATATGTGTACACATATTATATAGACACTACCTACGTACATACGACATCGCAATGATCGGCAATTATTATAATATATAATATGATGTATGCTTATATATAATATGTATAAAATATACCTTACACATCATTTATATATTATTAATGATGCTTCAAAATAAAGATAATATATTATATTGTATATACAAGCATTATTATTATTATCACGGTTATCGATAAAAATTGATTTGTCGTTATAACCGTTATTTTGTACATGAGTAACCCCTCCTGTAAATGCAGTACATGTAAGTTATTATGATATGAAGTATATTTTTGAGAAAAAAAAATAAATACTTACGAGAAAAAAAAAATTATATAACAGTTAAATACTATTTTACTTCTATACAATATTCTATTTTGATCTAACGCGGATCAACGTCATCAAGTTAAAAAAATTCTAAGTTGATTTGTCAGAGGCAACTCTCCATTTGCATAATATTATAAACCTAACAATTTCGAGATTAGCAATATGGAACAACATAGGTACCTGAAAAACTGTCGAATTACAGCTTAGTTTTGCACGGTTTAAATTTCATACGGAAAACTTAACGGGAAAGAATGTTTGCTCAAGAATACAAAAAAATACGATTAAACGAAGTTGAAAATCTAACCATATAAAATAAACAAATATATTTACTTATACGCGTTTCTGCTGTGTGGTCGACAAAAATCGTTCGGTATGTTATTATAGTCGCAGTCGATTTCAATAATAATGGTAATAAAAGTATAACGACATACATGTACAACACCTATAAGGTTTTTCGAAAGGGTTGAGAATAAAATTGCTAACCAAAAACAGATTATAGGTACACGCACAATATGATACCAATACACTGCAAGAACGGCGTTCCTGTTTAAAAAAAGACATTATCGTTTACATAATAATAATATTTTGTATAATATTGTGTTAAAAATCGGTTAAACCCCCGATTTGCGACAGTTAACGTTCTGCGTGTATATAGAAGCAATATATATATATATAATAAATAATATAAATTATACTCTTATCTAATCGCACGATATTGCACCTCCGTGGGTGTAGTATCTTGGATATGGGTATATTACAGTATATATGTTCATGATTATAATAGTCGACGGGCGTGAGACATATTATTATCATCATTATAATTCACAAATTCACTGCACGTCGTCGTGTGCACACCGCTATGGCAAAATATAGCGCAACGCAATATTGTTGCACTTTCGTTTTGTACATCGCAGAGAATTCTCGTATATCCTCTGGCACGGGTCCTGCGTAATATGTACACCCATCCCCTTATATAGCCGGTCACGCTGAAGGTATCTCGGGGGAAGCATCTCCGATGTGCTGAAGGAGATATATCTCGTTTCTGGGGATATTAACACATAATATGCGCATAATAATATATCGGGTTGCATACATTATTCGTATATTATACACGTAGGTTAGGTTAGGTGTGTGTGATAAGCATCTGTCCAAGACAAATATTTTACAGAGATTTCGTTTTCAGTGTATTATAATATATACTAGCTATATACAATACATGTTACAGGGCTCGTTTATTGGGATTATCCTCCGACAAAAAATTTATTATGGTATGGACCTGGGTAGACGGCGAGTTAACCTTAAAACATATATATATCTAAACACATTTACACATATATATTTGTATACATAAGTACGTAGACAGTGAGTGAGAGAGAGAGAGAGAGATGATCACGTGTATAAGGAGGAGGGGTGATTTCTTCCTCTGAAAAGGGATGAAAACGTAATATGTGGTGATGCCAACCGTTTGATAGTGTCAATCATATATATACACGTATACATATATACATATATATAAAAACACACGCGTACACACCCTGCGGGGTATGAGTGAGTGAGTTGCGCACCGCGTGCGGCGACGATGACACATCATCGTCGTCCGTGTCGATGGCAGGCGTCCTATCGTCGGTGACCGAGCTCTACACCCGCAGACCTTTTCACAGTTGATGATAGAATGCTCGTGTTATAACTATAAATATTGTCACATTATAAATACAACGAGCTGCAAATCAAAATTAGAGATAAAATAAGGTTTTAAGATGCGTTATTGTGACGATGTTTTTTTTTTTAAATTTTACTTGAATTTATTATACATACTTTATCATACGGTAGTCAGAAAAAAAGCCACGGGAAAAATAATCCACAGAAAAAAAAGCCTTGGGAAAAAAAGTCAAATTACAATAATTAAATATATAACAATTAAAATTCAAGTATTAAATTAGGTATTATTTTTAAATTGTTTACACATTATTGATCAAATACATAAAAAAATAAAATTTAAAGTATTATTCAAAATTTTTAAACATTGGTCATATTGTATATATATTTATATATAATTATTAATACACAGGTTATATGTTAATTAATTTAAAATTGTTAACACAGTTACTGTCCGTATTCATATACAAAAATAAAATTGTTAATATTATAATATACATTGAATAAAAATAACATAGTATCTTGTGAATATTATCTTGAAATCAATTGATTTATTTCTTTGGTAATATTATGCTATATTTTTTTTTAAATATGTATATAGTATAATTTATATCAAATATAATATTGTATAGGTAACTGTAGTTAAAATATTATAAATGGTAATAATATATATACGAGTACCTATTTGTTTTTCTTTAATTTAATATAAAGAAATACTGGTGTTCTTACAGTAGAAAATTCTTTCCCTCAGTAATAGAATTTATAAATTATTATAATCATTATATTCAACCGTATTACGACGTTACATATATATATTATAAGTATCTACTTATCTTTTATGTTTAAAATATACTAATATAATTAATAAATAATGTTAGTTTTATTTTTTTTTAAGAAAAACAGTCCGCGGCCATCGGGCGCAATATTACCATTTATACTATTATATATATATACATTAAAATTGAGATTACAGTTGACTATAGTAGTAAACAAAATAAAAAAACAGAGACTAGGTTGAGTAATCTGATTAATAATAGCCATTTAATTAAATATTTGTAAACGTAAATTAAATTAAATAAGTGTTTGATATAATATCATAAAATTTTATAATTTTGTTCTTATAGAAACACTTGTATCATTTACGACTTACTCGTTTACTTCTTTGTATAAAATTCTTGTCATAAAGTATATATTGGCGATTCTCTGCTTGCACCACTGCTACTATAGTATTATTACACGTCTGCGTCACACTTTTATGATCGTATATATATATATATATATATGTACATATTGCATACGTACATATATTAGTGCTTACGGCGAGTGCGAGATATAATCGATTGGCAACATTATACATGATGTACTTATTTATTTATATTACAAAAAATATCGACTTATTTTCCGATCACCACACTTGATTTTTCAACCGCACGCACGTTCGATTTTAATCCCACGGGAAAACATGTTTTATGTCTCGTATTTTTAAAGCTTGTCCGCGTAGCTTAATCTAACATTGCGTTTTGTGACATATTTTTCGTTTCGATTATAGTTGAAATTTTTTATATTTATAAAAACATCATAATTCTTATTATCACTTTTGTCTGTAATTTTATAATAATTTTGAGAATTTATTTCAAGTTGTTGTTTCAACTACCACTATTCGTTTAAACATTTAAAAATTTTTTTTTGGTTATAATAGTTAACAGACAAATTATTATTATATTTAAATAATACTCATTAAACTGCATTTGTCTTCATTTATATTATTATAATATGTTTATTCATTATTCCATCACACATTATGTTTTCAAAAAAAAAATCTATTATTTACGAATTAATTTAATACATATATTTAATATCCAAAATTGTCTGTATAAGGGTCTTTAATTAAAGCTTTTTTTTAACAAATAAAAGATTTAAGTATAATATATTATTTTTTACAAATACTTTTTTTCGAAAAATAATGTTTTGAGCAAATGTTTACACAGGCTTATTATCATGTATTTATCGTGTATTATATAATACTGTTCAGGTCACTCGAAAACAATTGAAATTTTCATTCACTGAGACCACTGAGTAAAACTGCCAAACGCAGAATTTTAAATCAGAATAAAGGACTACACATGTATAAAGGTCACATAATTTACGGTCCAGTGACTTTACCTTAAAGTTATATATATGAAAGAAAGTGCTTTAGAATTAATAACTTGAAAGTAAACCAGTGAAAACATTTCGTTGGACCTTTTTTTTGCAACCCTTGTAAAATAATATAATTTGTTTAAATAATAAATATGAATAAAAAACGGAAAGTGATATCGTCAAATGTATATGAAACAACCTATTTTTAATTAGTTAATTGTTTAATAAAAAAAAAATATGCTTAAAATGTATACTTTAAATTATATACCTACTGTTACAATACAATTATGTAAAAATGTTATGTCAGTAGTTAATAATTTAACGAAAGTGACAGAATAGAGAACATGGCCACCATATTAGGCAGTTTATGGACACTGAGAAATTGGAATAAAATATATTTAAATACTACAAAGGTGATATAAATGCAATTTATTTTGAGGTGTCCGGGTAGATTAACCGAGATTTATTTAGTAACGATTCCGGCGATACGAGGATTTTCGTGGTTATGTGGCAAAGTGGAACCCTTTGAATGTTTTTTTTTCTGTTAAATTGATGAAACGAGTTCGTTAAACGTTAGAATGGAAAGGTTTTTGTTGATTGATTCGTTGCGGTGACTTGCATGATAGTTGCTAAAGTCGCAGACACGTATTAAATCCTGTAGTATTTAGAGATAGATATATTTTCGGTGTACATTTCAATTAAAGAATTTTTTTTTTATCAAAAGCCTTTTATACATATAAAAAAAAATAGTTTATTTAGATTTTAAATTGAAAAAGTAGGACTCCTGAAATTTCTGATTATGGAAGTGAGTGTTATAATCTTGAATCACAACATAAAATACGTATTGGTTGACAGACGTACGACCTTAACAAATAGGTATACAATAAACGTTAATTAATTTATTGTTCTGATCCTTTTTTACCTACCAAAAATTGTACATAGGTTTATAATATAATATTAATAATAGTATGATACATCGTCACTTTGACATTCGACAATAGCATCATATACGACTCACGTTCATACAATATAATAATATTGTATACCGTTCGTAAAAGTGAACAATATATTATATTATTATTAATTATAATGACATAATAGTGTATGTGTGGACATGATATTACATTATCAATAATAGACCAGCTTGTCAATCTGTTATACGTTTATAGGTCCGTGTTACTATATTCACATCACTCGTTATTCATTATTATGATTATTATTACTATTATTATTATAACTATTTTATGTTCCACGTTCTGTTTCGAAACTACAAAAGTAAATCGTTACAATCTCACCACCATCTAAAATTTTTTCTACGCGTGTACTTACTCTATATACGGTTTGGGTGCGATCTACAAGGACCCGTGGAACGCGCATTGTCCTCTTTTTATTCATGGGAACACATCCGATTAAAAACAGGCTAACACACTCACACATACACACATATAAATACAATATACACAAAAATATACAATAATAGAAGTACTTAGTTTATAATATTATTTAATCTGAAGTATAGAAGTATATTACATTTTATTTGTTCGTAGGCATACGTATTGGAGTCCGCGTACTGTTGTTAACTCTTCGTGTCAAACCCAGTACATCTTATTATTATTATTTCAGTATACAACAGCGCTGCGTGTTGTCGTTTCAGGAGAATATTCGTGGTAGACATAGGTATACTTCGACTTTTGTCCCGTTGACAGATGTCCAATAAAATACTGCAGATGGAGTGGATAGGTATGGCTCGTAGTGCGTGATGGCCGTGGCACCTGGTTGCTTAAGGGCAAGTCAATAATATTGTATATATACGTTATACCATCCATTATTGTTGTTGTTATTATACACACACTAGGACGTGTAGTTTGGCTTTTGTAGTATTGGGGTTTTTTTTTTGTTATCGTTTTGGTAACTCAAAATATAACGTTTTTAAATGGTATACAATTTATAAACATAATGCATATGACCCACAAATAATATAGGACTCGTACCTATATAATACCTACCTACCAACGCCTTGAAAAATGCATCTTACTGACTTGTTATTATTATTTGTTGTAAACATATACTAAACTATATACCCCTCTATATACCTGGTATCAGTGGTACCTATCTATTCTTTATTCTGTATAGCTTTTAATGAATTGTTCTCAAAATGCATACCTATACACCGTATATTATATTATACTTAAACTCCAAAGCCATTTTCCCTTTAAGTTTAAAATTTAAATAGTTAGTTTTTGTTTATAATTCAATTTTACTTGAAATAACTGTTTTTGTTATACTCATAAAAAAATATACTCCATCCAATATATTATATTGGTCATGTGTTCAAATTCGTCATTTGTATCTATTGTTTTCCATATTTATAACTACTTCAAATGATAATCTAAAATGTACAGATTTTTAAATTAAAATAAATCATTTTTGAAAAACAAAAGTTTACCAAACTATTAACAGTCATCGACTAGAGTGATTGGAAAAAAACATATTTTAGTTTTATTACACGATGATTCAAACTTTTGTGTTCACAAAGAGCATTTTTTTGAATCAGGGCAAATACACTGCAACACAATGTACTTAAACTTTTAAATCGACTCGCGCTCGCGAAATTCCAGTGTGATATTTCTCGTCAAGAAATATATAAGTGTGAAGTTTTTTTATATTTATGATAACGTCATGCAATTATATTTGCACATTGCGAAAAGCAAATTATTTCAATTAAAATGTTTCTGAACTTTTCACTTTCTGCAAAACTTTAGAATGCTTCAAACTTGGCAAAATGCATGACCCATACAGCGCGTTAATTATAAATTGAAACTTGATAGAAATTAGAAATTCCGTTTATCATAATTTATGCCGAATTAGGTACATTATTAACATATTTACGAAATACATTCGCTTCTTTGTACATTATTATGTGTATACTGTATAACATATTAATATTAAAGTGTATAGTAATTCTTCGTTGACTATAGTGACTATAATAGTGACTGACTGGGTAGCCGACTGGCTAGAATATTATCATTTTCGTCTCTATACGCTGTGCAATATAATCGACAGCTTCTTTCACATTCCCAAGTTGGTCCATGATGAGGATCAACCGATGAGCATATTATTTTTTCCGTCCTAAAATAAAATCCAACTGTAATAAAGTCGCGACTGTATCATCACATTACATATTGTATTGACTTTATATTATACTATGGCTTGACGTTTTTATTGCATTTGCTGCAGTAAAATATACCATTGTAATACATAAACATTCAATATAATATATTTAACATTGTATAATAATATGTATTATATTGAAATAACGTTTTTTACATTCAACTAAATACGACGGTGACATTTTTTTTTTTTACAGTTTTCCCGGACGAAGGAGAACCAGCGCCAAACATCGAAGAATACAGTAGCATTTCCAATTACGACGACTATGACACGGACACGAATTCTTCCACTGCTTACGAGTAATGAATTGATAATTACATTTTTAAGAAATAACTTTATTTTAATAATAATTAATTTTGATTTTATACAGAACTGACAGCTCCGATGTACTTTTGCCGAAAGGGAACAAATCGAGTAAGTTTAATTATTTATAATTTATTTTAATATTAAATTAATAATTCAATTGAATTCTCTCGCCTTTAACATTGTTCTGAAGTGAGTTTCTCTAAAAAAAATTTGCACCTATTATGTAATTTATATATAATATAATATATATAATTTAGATAAATAATATACAAAACTTATTTTAAAACACTACACTATCTGTAAATGCATTTATGAAGATAAACGCGTAGATATATTGTATGAAATGTGTAATTATGTACCTACCATTTACATTTCATACGCCGAACAACTTTTGAACCATATATCGTATATTTCAATAGAATTGATATACTAATTTCTACAATTTTATAATTTATTTTAATATAATATGTGTTCAACATAGAATTATTCAATTTTACGTATCTATTCTGTATAACGAATTATAATGAAGAACTATACATGTGTAAATCACTAAAACTGTGAAAGCCAGCATAATAAATAGCACCCAACGCACATATACATAGTATACAGAAAAGATAGAACAAAATACAGAACAACAATAAAAATATAACCTTTTTTTTGTCATCTCAACCTTGATCATTGATGACTGATGAGTATAATTATTTTTATCATCTCTGTATTTGTATACGTCTCTATAACATATACATATCTACATAGTATAATATTATGTAAATTTATCTTTATTGTTACTAAGTAATATATTCAAATAATATATTATACTTCGTTAAAAATTTACTTAAACATAAGCACATATTATAATAGTACCCGTATTTGGTGGTGATACGATCTATACAATGTACTCTCCTATACCTATATAATTTATACTATATAGTATATGACGATAACCTTCACCAGCTTAGGATAGTTTATAAAGATGTTGCTGATCGAATTTTAACGTTTTAATTAGTACAATGTGGACAGGTATTTCATTTTGTAGTTGAATGTTAAACTATAACTAATAATTAAAAATCATGTGATTTAATTAACTCAAAAATCATTTTGTAAATTAATTTTTGTAAGACTCCGCGCGATGGAATATACAAAACATCGTATTAATATTATATTATATTATGTATTTATTTTATTTAATTGAAAATCTAAGATATAAAATTTGAATTTTACATTTACATATACTTTAAATCATATACCACCTTCTATAGTCACAATAATAATAATATTAACTGTAATAATACATGTATTTTTTTTAAATTAAAATTAAATATAATATTAAATTAATGTTATTTGCTATAAATACAGTATTTATTATAAATAATACTGTAAGGCACAATTTATTATTTGAGAATAATGTAAAAATAATTATGCTAATAGCCTTTAGATATCGAAGCAAAAATTATTAATAATATTTCAAGATTAAAATAAATAATAAAAATAATATTATTATAGTATACATTTCTTATACCTACTTATATTATGTATGTACAATATTAGATTTTATAGATATGTAGGTATAGTTATTTCTCAATTTCTCATACAAAAACATTTTTTTTTCTGTATATTTATTCATAAATACACAACAATAATAATACAATTAATAGTACCTATAAAATATAAACTACAATTATACGGTATTATACGTCTACATATTTAAATATATTTTTAAATTGTTGAATTTTTATTTTGTATTAATATTTTATCATAATTGCTTATTAAATCTCCTTTTATTATAATATGTTTACATACATACTTGCAGTGCACCAATAAAAAGTGCTATTGTTTGATAATGGGAAGTTAATTTTTTTTAAATCTTAATTTGGTTTCAAGACCTTTTTAGCACACTTATAATAGACCATGTGTTATTATTCTTGTTTAATGCGTCTTTAGTAATTTTTCAATTTTAATCTGACGTTCCAAATAGGCGTCATGCATTTCGTCCGACAACTGAACAATATCACCAGAGACTCGGGCAAGTCAGTGAAGCTCAATTGCGAGGTGACAGGTGAGCCGCCTCCGCTTAGGATACAATGGTACATGAACGAAGTGCCGGTCGGAGGTTCAGATGGCGCCGGGGGTGGTGGCGACGGTGGGAATGGTGATAAAAAGTCCAAGCCTCGACTGACTGTCAAACGCTTTCAGTCCAGACATAAGAATGGACTAGGGTCTAGGTTGCGGATCAACAAGCTGGAGGTACACGACAAAGGATTTTTCACGTGCAAAGCCACAAACGGCATTGAGGAAATACAGTCTACCGCAATACTCATCGTCAAAGTCAACCGTTTCAGTGAGTTTGAAAATTATGTATTTTTTAATTTAATCTGTGCGTGTTTACTAATCTATGAGCTAGTAAAGGGTAGCAAAAATCTGGGAGAGGGGATAATCGAAAGTCAAAAATCTGAGACATTGCACTATACATATACTCTGCAGCAAATGTCAACAATTCAAATAAAAATTAAACAATCGAATAACCGTAGAGAACCGATTATATCCTTCAGCGTCCTCCCCGCATAACTGTATAGTTTAGTGGGTAATACAATTATTATGCAGTATAATTCATTAAAAGTTATGAATAGTTATGATGATATACAACAAAAATAATATAAACATCCAACCATAAGTCATAACACATACAGTTTGAGTTGATGGGATAACTGCAATTAGTATGTAAATGATGTGTAGCCATTTCATATTGATATTTAATAATTATATTTATAATATTTCATTATAATATTATTTGCACTGTTTGTAATAAATATATTCTTGAGTAAATAATAAAGCTATATCTTTTCAACAACGCATCCAGTTCATTTTTAAAATACGTATATAATATTATAATAGCTTAAGAGTGATAAATAATCATGTAAAACAATGTACTGTTTTTGTATTCTACGTAATTTATGATGGTTTGAATAAAAAAAAAATATATTTATATATAATTAATATATTATATAGGTACATTTACGCGAATGCAACGTACAATTTTCTGAGCTTGAGTTATTTAAAAGTTATACTATGCGTATGTTTCGCTGCAAGTGTATAATATAAATATTGTACCATAACAATTAATGAACACATTTAAGTTGTTGTTATATGAATTAATCACATGAGTGAACTTGTGGAAGAGTAGTAAGTTTAGAAGTTTTCGAAACTGCGGAATAATAAACTATGCAGTTTTGTATCTACCCGAAAAAGTACGAAATATATTATTTACCTTTGTGCACTATATTTGGAGTTACAGTTGTAATACTTCATTCTTTAAAAAAAAAAAAATGAATAAAAACGAAAACTAAAGAGTATAATATAATATTGTATTTTGTATAAAAATGCATTTCTTACTGCAGTTTATCCCAGTTTACCTATATAGTATCATTATAATTTGTTATAGTTGCATCACATAGGTCCCCAACTGTTTTTGACTAACGGAATTCTATATAAGGTATTATAAATATTGCTTTCTTCCAAGTTCCAAGTTTTGTTTTAATTGTATGTATCGTATTGATATTAAAGACTACCGACCAGACTAATATTGTGAATATATTGCAATAATATGAGTATTATAGTGAAAAAATTTCATAATATCTGTTATTATATTTTGTAAATACTTCAGTAAATGTATCAACATTTTTAAAAACCAAAATTCAATTATATGGTATTTATATAAATCCAAGTTAGACGCATTTTGGTTGGAAACTTTTGATGTAAATATGCAATACAATGTAGTTAAATTCAAAACATTTATTCATTCGTATTTATTAAATATTTTTAGGCTGCTTTTGTGAAAATATGAAAAAAAAATCACCCCCTATATAGTATAAATTATATGAAGGACTGTAACGAAACATTTGGTAGTATATAAAAGTCAGCTGAGATAAATAACTACCCACTTACCTTAATCCTTAGTAAATTCCGTTGACTCATTTATGGTTATAACAAATAATATGTATTACAGCATAATCGTGTGTCTGTTGGTTTTGGATGGTAATAAAACTGTTGTCTTAACTGCTACCTCCCCATTACAAAATATCAAAGTTAGGTACTTACCTATCCTGAATAAAGTAGAACGATATGATATCGAGAAAACTTGTAATCATATATTGACTTGAAAAGCTCAATAATAATAAATACATCTATGAATACACAACATTGAATAATTTAATACAAGTACTATTTATTTTATTATGTAGAAGTAGAATGGCAAACGCCACGATCGAATAAAATTATTAAGTACCTCATTCTTGAAATATTTACTTCAATATAGTACCTTACGTAAAAGATTATCATATTTTACCTACCTATTCATCACCTTCCGACGTAATATTGTAACAAAAAGGAAATAGCGATATTTCAATATCAATAAGTTATCACCAAACTACCAAAGTACAGCTATATTGTATTAATATAGTTATTAGTTACCAACCTATATAGTTTAAGTAGGTTGTTATCCACAGTCGCCTAAAAACAATAAGGTACCTTATAGTCATAGAGATACCAGAACAATACATTCTAGATGAATGCTTTAATTTTATTATACGTCATGTTTCGTTTATTATGTCGATGGAATATTTTAAAACTTGCATTTTTTTGGGGTGTATTCAGAATTCAGTACTTATTTATTTTGTTTGTTCAGTAACCGAAATCGACCTAGTACGATTATTATAATGTTATAACTTTTATTGTCACTAATAACAGATTACGGTCATTAATCAAAACTGCACCTTATAAAATGCTCGCTTTGTGTTGCGCTCTAATATTATATTGAGTTAAGGATGAAACTAGATCGCATAGTAACTATGTATGTGTACATAAACAACTTACCTCCATAGGCTGTAATAAATTCCCAAAATATTTATACGTATGTGTTCGTGAAACGTGTGTATGTGCTTATAAAATGTATTATTAATTATTATGTAGAGGAGATTGCCGTATTGATTTATATAGTATATGCCTACTAGCTGACCCGGCAATGCAAGATCTATATTATTATAAATAGTATATTAATACAGCAACGTTAATTAGTTTGCCCCTATTATGCTTTGTTTATAGTCGTTGCAAATGCTAATTTAATTGGAAATTGAATACGTTTAAACTGAAAAGGTAAATCTGAGGGTATAATTGTTATTTATGATATTAAAACAGTTTTTTTAGTACCACAGTCCGTTATAAGATTATGCAATAAGCTTCTCGATTTTTTTATTTGTAATCTTGTACCATTGCAAAGTGTGGGTGGGCTCAAATTTGTCATTAAAATAATATAAGTACGCACTATTTTTAAATTTAGTTTATGAGGTGGAACTCCAGAAGGCATTAAAGAGTTAAGAAATTCAGTAGGGAAATGGACTGAATCCTCCTTTTCTAAAACTGTATCAACTGAATAGTATATTTGTGATTGATCATCAAACCTAGACAGAATCGAATCATTTAATTTGTCGATTTGTTGGTGACAAACAGCCCTTTCTTGAAACCATTGCAGTGATTTATAGAAGATATATTTTTAATGTTCTAGTACACGTTTCGAATAAATTTTGTTATAGTGGGTACTAAATTACAGAAACTTTTAATATTTATTTTATAATTTGTTACTTGAAATTTGCGAGTACCTATTAAAAGTAAATATTTGGTAAAATGTTTAATGTATATTATCTTGACTGGTATATAGAACTTTCATATTAATTTTAAGTTCTAGTGTTTTTATATGGGGTCATAAGTAGAATCTTTTCAAAGACGCATTGACTTCATCAGCTTAGATTTGAAACCAATAGCAACCCTTACAATATACAAAAATATTTAATATTTAGTTTATATTTTAGTGAAAAAAAGGCGAAACTATTGTATTATTTAGTAGGGTTATCCTCTTACCTCTACAATTTTATTGGACTAATTGTATGCCTTAAACCTGCTCTACAATGAACTATATCTATAACTAATAAATGTGCGTGTGCGTGCGTGCGTGCGTGCGTGTGTGTGTGTGTGTGCGTGTGTGTGTGTGTGTGTGTGTGTGTGTGTGTGTGTGTGTGTGTGTGTGTGTGTGTGTGTGTGTGTGTGTGTGTGTGTGTGTGTGTGTGTGTGTGTGTGTGTGTGTGTGTGTGTGTGTGTGTGTGTGTGTGTGTGTGTGTGTGTGTGTGTGTGTGTGTGTGTGTGTGTGTGTGTGTGTGTGTGTGTGTGTGTGTGTGTGTGTGTGTGTGTGTGTGTGTGTGTGTGTGTGTGTGTGTGTGTGTGTGTGTGTGTGTGTGTGTGTGTGTGTGTGTGTGTGTGTGTGTGTGTGTGTGTGTGTGTGTGTGTGTGTGTGTGTGTGTGTGTGTGTGTGTGTGTGTGTGTGTGTGTGTGTGTGTGTGTGTGTGTGTGTGTGTGTAAACTAAAGCGATCACTACAAACACACATTTTGGTAATTTCAATGTAATATTAATCACCCTATTTTCATAAGTCAATATTATATAATATTATTATGTGTATTTTGAGTTGAGTTGGGCGTCGCTAGGTAGGTATGACCTAGGTTCACACTCAGTGGTGTTTATTGTTAATATTATTTTAGTATGGAATATAAATAAACCCTGCATATTATATTATGTACAAGTACTTAATATATTATTATATTGGTTGAGACATTTTTAAAACTTGAATGATAATATTTATTAATATTTAGTCGGGACGTGCGTATTTTACATATATTATTAAAACGAATACATGCCTAATATTATACTTTTATACTTAATAAGTTAAAACAGTTTTATTTTAATCGATATTTTATTTTATAGGCCACGATGAATCCAGTATAGACATACCTCATTTCGGATTTTCAAACCAGTATCCGGTAGTACTTGAAGGGTAAGCCATAATCTTACGATAACTGATATCTTATAATATTATAGCTGATTAGGCTTGAGCAGTTGAGCCATTCTTTGTTTAAATGTTTCTCCACCTATTGAGAATCAAAGGTTTGGAGCTTAAAGTTGTTGATATAATTTTTATATATAATGTTTAAATGTAAGAAGTGCTAAACGATAATTAATAAATATGTACATAAATAAATACGTATTGTTATATATGTATTATTAGGTACATTTTATATACTTTTGTGGTAATGATATATTTTATAAAGTTAGACGTTTTGTTATGAACTTAACACCAATTTAGTTGTTTATTTTGGATTGGTATTATAGCTTTTTATATCGCCCCACCATCCTATTAATCATAATAATAAGTTATTAAACGAATAGAATTTTATATTATGTTTTATGTATAGGTTCAGATAATTTTTTTTTTCATCAAACACTATAAAAGTTATAAATAGGTAATAATAATAATGCAATAATAAATATTCGAATTAAGTTTACGAATGAGACCAAATTATGAAATGTGTTTTAAAAAATATCAAATTTAGGGTTTCTTGAGCAAAATAAATTAACTTATTATTATTAAATTGATTTCTACCATTTAGCTTTGATCACTCACTACATCATACATTCCGCCAAGTATGATTCAAAATAATTCCTATCAGTTTCCCGACGATTTTCTAGTTGCTCAGGATTTGGCCGAACCCCATATACACATTTGCTCTACTTTTCACGTTTTGTGTGTGAGCCCCGGAGTGGCTCGAGTCAGGGTCCGAAAAATTGTATTTATATAAGGTTAACCTGTTTATGCTGAAATCTTTGAAAACGATTAGCACACGTTCCCTAGCTGTAAAAAATTATTAGATTAGTTTTTGATGAGTATCATCCATTTATCCATGTCGATTAACTTTACGGATGGTGAACGATAACATGTTCAAGGGTCCGGATCCGGTGATAACAAATAATTATCATATTTAGTTTGAATATTATTTTATACTTTTGTACATATAGTTCTAGTTGATACGTAGGTATACGGTTTGTTGATCTGTTGTCGGCGAGTGTGCACATGAGTAGACTTAACTCTATCTCAAAACTCCTTGGTTTAATCGTTTTAGATTCTTGATAGATGTAATTGTAAATGTTGAACAAGACCTCTGCACTAAATCGTACCTACAATTATTTGTATTACCTTTTTTTACGGCTCTAATGAATCGATTTTAAATTTGGTCCTAGTACAATAAATTATAATATTTTAAAACATTGATTATAAATTATAATTTATAAATAGTGATAAAAATTTTTATAATCATAATAATGGTAATACCATGAAGAATATATTATATATATGCGTACGGCAGTAAGCATTTTAAATTTGAATTTCCCGCCGTTCGGTCTGATAAAATCGTACCAAAGACATTACAAAAACCTATGTGACCCAATAATATTATGAAACAGGTACGATCAACCATAGTATTATACTGGCACAGTGGCACATGCGCGTTAAATTGTATACACTACACAAATCATTTTAGTATCAACTATCAGGCATCAGGCCATCAGCTTACATTAGTCATCAGTGAATTAATAATTTCCTAAATATTTAAAATATTAATGATTATCAATCATTATTCAACAATAATTATTATTTATTAATGCATTATGCAATTAATATTAATTAAATATTCATTTCAAGATGATTAAAATTAAATTGTTCCTATAAAAATATTCACTACCTACTCATTTGTCTAACATCTACTTAACGGATGTAATCATAGATTAGTCCAATATTTACTTGGTTATTTTATGATGTCTGATGAAAATATTATGTTTAACTTAATTATCCTACTTATAACAACTATTTTAGCATGTTTTGCTGAAAATCACATCAAAAAGTACCTAAATATTATTGATCAAACATTGTTTTGCAATTGTTAATGGTTTGATTAAAAATAAAAATAATTGTTTTTAGGGAAACCAAAATCAACTCACACCTTGGAATCAGTGAACAGCAGAGTCCACTTGAAACTATCCCAGAGCTTAGTCAAGTTTTAACACATCCAATATGTCAAGTAAGTAATCATTATTTTGTATAGATACTTAATTTATTGTTGATGTTGATTTAATGTCTTAACTGTTGGTATTTGTTTTTAAAAATACTTACTGAAGGCAAATTATAAGAATTCTTTAAAATTTTAACTAGAATGCAATAAAGTTCAAAATCAAATTTATTTTTATGCAAACCTTTAAAATTATAATTTTGTTGCTAAAATAGTACAATAATGAAATTAATTAAGAATTAAAATTAATCATTTTCTATAGTGACATAAGCATAACAATTTTATGTCAGGTTGGATATCATACATTTAGTTATAATGTCATATTAATTGTTTATGTACAAGTATGTGTGTCACAAGAAAGCACTTGAGAAGTGAAAATTCTTAGGCTATTGTATCAAAAAATTAATAAAAATATATAGGAAAATTTCAACTTATAGAAAATAAAATTACTGTCTATTTTTTTTTTTTTAATCTAAAATATTTGGTAGAACAAGTTATTATTGTATATTCAAAGTATTAATAAATTAAAATTAAAAATTATATTTCTTTGATTTCCATTAGTTGATTTTCAGATAGCTCATTTTTTTTTTGTTGATTATATGTGTTAAATATTATGTAAGATTCAATTTAAGTACAGTATCAATTGTTGTATCCGATTTTGCAATCAGTATTACAGGGTAATACAATTATCATATACAAACTTACATTCATATAAAACTCATTTTTCCTGTAGCTAATTCTTGAGTGGTGCTGAGTTAATACGTCTGAAATCCCTACTCATGATTAAGGATTATTTATGTTCAATGTTCATCGCCACTTTAAAGTGCTACACCTTAAAGACTTTATGCTAAAAATGATTTTTACCTGTTCAGTCACCAGTAGAATCAGTTATTTTAATTTTTTAACTTGTTATTGCCTTAGAACTAGGTGATTTTAAAAACAAGAGTTTGTATTGCCACTAGATAAAGTAGTAAAAATAATCTCAAGATTTTGAAAATATGGTCTTTAATTAAGAATATTTAATTTTCAAACATTTTAATTTGAATAAATACATTATATGAAACTTAGGAGTTTAATGTTCTTGGTAAATCACTCCATGTATATATATTTAATAATATGATTCTTATTGTGTAAATTGATAATTATTATAACTGAAAAATCTTAAATATTATGTAAAAAATGTATTGTATTTAAATATCCACCTAGATTAACAATAAACAATTTAGTTGTAAAATTTTGTAAAGTAAGTATCAAAAGACAAGAATAACAAGTGTTTAGGTATTTATAAAGCCTAGTTTACACGATGCTAGTTTACTAGCGACTAGTGAAACACCATACTATCTTACTATCTCACTAGTACATAGTAAAATAGTTATTTCATATACACGATATTCAAATACTAGTAGTATGTACCCATGAGTTATACTATTTAATGAAACCAAGAATTAAATATTTTTAACAAACATGTTAATTAAAATATTAAAGTAAAAACTTTGTGGAAATGCGCTAAAAGTTTCTGAAAAATTATAAATTAACATAATGTAAATTGTTATTAATTTAAATTATGTTGTTTGTATAAACACCTGAATAAGGTAAAACATTCGTTTTAATTTTTTTTCTAGTCGCTAATTTTTACAAATTGTAAATAGTTAATAACAATAATTATTAAATCTACATTATAAATAAATTTATTTTTACTGTCTCGGTATAGTAATTTTTTGGATTTTTAAAAAATAAATTTGTAGTTTATTTAAAATGAGTAAAGTAAATTCAATGTATGCTTTATTATTATACTGGTTTTTTACTATTAATATTATGATATGCAACTCAGAAGATAGCGACCCATTTTGGATTAATCCTTGTGGTTACAACACAAATAATGATGATGACTATGATGATTCTGATGCTGGTAACATGGACCGTATTTTAACTATAGTTAAGCAATGTCAAAATAATATTAATTCGTTTAATCATCAATACATTCAACAAACATTCAATACTAATTATGATGAACATTATAATAGATGGATACATGAAAATAATAGTTGGATAACTTCCAGGCTTCTAGATAAACCTGAAGATAATATGGCACAATCATGGTTGAATTCCCGTTCATTTCCCAACGAATTACAAAGCAGTTATGAAGTATTACAACGAGTTTCTGTTGGCTTTGAAATTTTGCTTGATGACGCGAGTAAAAATGATTCTTTAGAAAATAAATTTTACAGCAATTTTTCTACTTGTAAGAGTGATTTGCAGCAACTTTTATGTGAGGTTAGTGATGATGTGGACTCTAAATGTCATGAAAAACCGAAAGATATTACTCGAGGTGAAGTCCCTAATGAAATCCGAGAAGAAACCAGCACTGCTAAGAGGAATCTTACAAACTCTATAATATTTCGAGATTATATGATTGCTATTAAGTACATGTTCAATACCTATGATTATTTGAGAAGAAAATGTGATGATAATTCGTATCTGTTCAATGATAAATCTTCAAAAATTCATCATCGTCGTCGTCTTTAATTAATTAATTTATTTTACTCATATGTCAAAAAAAAATTAATTCTATATTTAGTTTTTATTATATGATAAATAAATTTTATTTATTTAGTCTATAATAATAATGTATAATGTTTTATAAGTAAGTTTTATTAGTAAAATACACTAATCCATTGTAATAATATTATATATTAATATATTATACATATTTAAACCAATAATATATAATGTTAAGAAAGATTGTAAAATTATTTCATTTAGCACCTTGAAATAAATATAATTTAAATAATCCAAGATTATTAAGACTATTTTATTATAATTTCAGTTTTGGAAAAATTTGTTGATGTTTGAATGGTTATCCAAATTCACCTTTTTATCATGATTTTGATTTCTAAATAAAATAAAATATAGACACAATAAAAATCAATACTCGACAAAACTATTCTTTAAATATTGTTTTGTAGTCACAGTGCTTCTTAATTATTATAAATATAAATAAAACCTGTTTCTAAATATCATTAACAGTCAGAATTCATAAACTCAGACCACACCTACTTCAGTTTAAGTTGTCATTTTAATCTGAATGTTTTAATTATAAGCTATTAACATTTTATGTTAAAGTAGTTTCTAATCTAAAGAATAACATCTGAATTAAAATATTTAATTTGCAATTCTGAATTCATTACCTGGTCTATAGTTAAATATATTTTAATTTTAGATGTACCAAGGATCACATTGTTCAAAATACCTACAAGGTCAAAATGTATATATACCAGCCAATTCTTCACAGGCCCTTATTGAAGGAAACCTAAGTTCAGCTTTTAAAGTTATTACATCATCTACTGATATGACCGCTGGTTGTGCAAAATATGCTCTTCCTTCCATTTGTCATACTGCATATCCATTGTGTAGAAAGGATAAGACTATACCTAAGCCATTGCTTGTGTGCCAAGAGGTTTGTTTCTAATTCAATACTTAACAGCTTTTTATATTATTTATAAAATTATTGTTATAGGACTGTGAACTATTGGAAAACGATATTTGTAGTCAAGAGCACGCAATCGCCAAAAAACATCATTTACTTGGACGTTTTGTTAATTTACCTAACTGTTCTTCATTACCAAAAACTGATTGTTTTGAACTTGGTATTGAAAAACCAGAAGTTGACGAAGGTAAAAAAAAAAAAAACAAATACTTAGCAAACTATTATAAATTAACATATTATAACAATTTATTTTTGTTTTTCAGATGAAAAGTGTTACTGGGGATTAGGAGTTTCATATCGTGGCACAATATCATCGTTTCAAAATCTGTCGTGTGTTCGTTGGAGTCAGCAGTTAATTGTAAAAACATCTGATTATAAGGAACTACAAGGAGGTCATCGTTTCTGCCGCAATCCAGGATCTGAAGAAAATGAACCTTGGTGTGTTGTTGAAATGCCTGACACAGGGCAAATGAAAAAAGTGATATGTGATGTTCCACATTGCAGTAAGTTATTTGATAAAGGAAATATAGTAGGTGTAGTAAAGAATTTCATTTAAAATTGCCATGTTATGTTTAGTGAGAACTCTTCAATTACCAATTTTCATTGTAAGCACAGTCAGTATTTCTTTATTTATTGTTCTTGTGGTAATGGTAATTTGCTGTATTCGAAGAAAAAGTAAGCGGCGGAATTCAGCAATACGCCGTAGACTACCACCTTACACAAATCAAAAAGTAATTGAATACAATAAAATACAACATCAACATAATAACATATTTTTAATATTTATTTACAGCAAGACATTGTGAAAGGTAAGACTAATGGTCTAGAATTATCATCACTAATACCAGGCTCGAGTGCCTCAAGTCAAAAATCAGATAAATATTGTAAAGTTAGACAATATGCTTTGGGTGAAATCACATTTTTACAAGAAATTGGAGAAGGCGCTTTTGGTATGTATTTTCATCTAAAATAATATATATTTTTAATTCATTAAATATAAATTTATTTGAATAGGAAAAGTTTTCAAAGGTCAAGTCGCTAATGATATGGGTACCATAATTATGGTAGCCATTAAGACATTGAAAGAAGGCGCAAGCGCTAAGACGGCAGCAGATTTTAAACGTGAAACTGATTTAATGGGAGAATTACGACATCCAAATGTGGTTTGCTTGGTGGGCATGTGTTCACGTCCAGCATGTTTATTGTTTGAATATATGGTTGGTGGTGATTTACATGAATTCCTTATGGCCCGATCTCCACATTCACCGAATTCCCCAATAGCACCACCACTTAACCAAGCTGACTTTATGTACATTGCTACCCAAATAGCTTCAGGTTAGTATTATTATTATTATAATTATTATTAGTTATAACTATACTCAGTCCAGTTAGAGACACTCCGTGGCTAGGGATGCACAAACAACATCAATATTATCGTTTCATCGATATTACAGGCTGATATCATCGTAAATATTGCATCGATATTTTTATACTGATATATCGATATAATATTGATGCATATATGTAATATCGATATATCCATTTATTTTTTCATACTAATTTTTTCCAAGTTATTTCTCAGACATGCCTTGATACAGGCTTTAATTGATTTATAATTATCTCTGTTGTCGCCGTTGTCGGTCACCGGGACAGTGTATCCGTATATATGTATGTATTTGCAAGTTGCGACTCGCTGTGAATATAATTAACATTTCCCGGAAGTCTCGCACTGGGGCACTCAACGATTATTTTTCAACAAAATTACTGGAATGCACCACAGTCCACAGTAAACACCAACATGTCAATATTTATCGATAGTCGTAAGCACTCGTAAAGTCGTAACTCCGAATAGACTACCTATGAAGAATAGGTATTAAATATTATTTACTATGTGGCTCTGTCGACCTGTCATTTGTTGTCAAGAACTCAAGAGTCAGTTATTAATTTATTACTTACTACTTAGCATTGAACATATTTACATATAGTTCTAAATATATTAAATCTAAATCTCATGCGAGAGATGAGATACATTCTTATTTGGATCAATCGGTTATTGGACTCAAAGAAGATCCAATTATTGAATGAGAAAATAACAAAAAAGCTTTTCCAAATCTATATAAACTAGCCAGACAATATCTTTTTATATCAGCCACATCAGTACCATCAGAAAGATTGTTTAGTAAGATCAGTAACATGAATTATGACTAAAAGTAGAAATAGAATATTGGGCTCAAGATTGTCAAAACTAGTATTTTTACAATCATTAGATGATAAGTATTGGTTCTGAATTTCTAATTTTCTAAATGTTTAACATTACAAGTTGTAAATTTTATAATATTCAATGTACCTATAATTATTAATTACATATTAAAATATTTTCTTGTTATTTATTCATATGACCTATTAATATATAAAATTATATTGATATATCAAACCATTGTCGTTTTTGCACAACCCTATCAGTGGCAGAATAAATAATTCATATGACCTATTAATATATAAAATTATATCGATATATCAAACCATTGTCGTTTTTGCGCAACCCTATCAGTGGCCCAACAAAAATTGGTTCTGAGCATTTTCGCATGCCGCCTTGCCATAGTGGTACCAGTCTCAATGGCAAGGTGTCACATATGGATACACTGATTCTGTGTTTTCTCTGATTATAGTATGTTTTATGGAATGAATTTAACTAATATTTACTTCATTTATATAGGCATGGAATACTTATGTAGCCATCATTACGTACATAGAGATTTAGCTGCTAGAAATTGTTTGGTTGCTGAAAATCTTACAGTGAAAATATCAGATTTTGGTCTTTCAAGGGATATTTATTCTTCTGATTACTACAGGTTTGATATTTTATTATTCATTATTATACATTGTAAAATTTTACATTGCATACTTTTTATTTTCAAGTATTTTAACATTTTATTCCATATTTAATGAATCAATCTTACATAAAGCTACATTATTTTTTAATCAAAATAAAATGTTTTACACTTATTATTATTGAAAATAAGTACAATTGAAAAAATAAAGGTTTCTTTTTCATGATTAATTGTATTTCAATAAGAAAAACAGTACACACATATATATATACTGTGTTTTAAATAATAATAATTTATCTGTCTTATTCAGGATAATATTAATTCAAATTAAATTTCTATGAAATGTATTTTTTGGAATTTAACAATTTCAATTTTACCTAACTATTAAATTTCAAATTTGATAAATACTTTAATCAATTATTCAAATACTATTTAATTTTAAGCAAATATTTCTAATTTTGTATTTATAGAGTACAATCAAAATCGTTGTTACCTGTAAGATGGATGCCACCTGAATCTATTTTGTACGGTAAATTTACAACTGAATCTGATGTTTGGAGTTTTGGTGTTGTATTATGGGAAGTTTATAGCTATGGTTTACAAGTAAATTTTTTCATCTTTGTTAAAACTAATTACTATAATTAATCATTATGTTATTTTATTTTTTAGCCATATTATGGATATAGCAATCAGGAAGTGATTGAAATGATTCGTTCGCGTCAACTACTTCCGTGCCCTCAAGAATGTCCATCAAGAATGTACTCTCTAATGATGGAGTGTTGGCATGAGGCACCTGTACGACGACCTAATTTCACAGAAATCCACTCTCGACTTAGACAATGGGCAGCCATGTCTGTATCAGCAGCACCCACCATGACATACTCTATGGTGCGCCCTGGGAGTCAATCTGATCGTACAGGTTCGTCAAATGTGTCATCCACTTGTAGGCCAGTCAATATATGAGTCACTAAAGTCTATTCTCATGTAGAAATCGCCTTTTGTACCATATCAAATACTTACAGCATAATAAAATTGACTATCTGAGTGCATTTTTATAAAATCATAATTCGTCAATTAATGTGTAGTACAAATAATTAAATAATATTTGCTTTATGCTTAATCTTAGTTGTTAAACAACAGAATTTCATATTCATAATAATTAATTTCAAATAAAGTTTAAAGTTTGGTTAGTGTTTTTATAAAATATAATATGTTAACTTTTTTTCTTATAAAAATTTCATTTTGAATTAATTAAAATGTGGTTGATACTAGACAAGAAACTTGTTTAATTATTTACATTTGAACATTTACATTTTGTAAAAATTCAAATTATTATTATTTATAAGTTTAAGCTTTAAGCAAAATGTAATTGTCATTTTTTTTAATGATTGTTAACAATTAAACACATAAACATAAACATAATCATTTATCATTCTATGAGCAATATTCATGACACCTTATGGATGCGCAAATAAAAATTATTCATCTATAGTTCAAACTTCAAACACCAAATACCAATTTCATTGTGACAAGATAATTGCTTTAAATTATTAATATAACATTGAATTATAAATTTGCTTTTAAATATCGAAATTCCACTGTATTAACTATGGCAATCGCTTAAATTACAGGTGTTGCTCGTGTTCAATATTAAAACATTTATTTGACCATATTCTTCTGTAACATCACAAGAATTCATAATTACCGTCTTCCACACATCAAGTTTTATTCGTGCCATACATTTAATGTTTGTTCAAACTAAATTTTCTTGTTTATACTCTTATCTGCCGTGTTAAAATTCATTCATGTATATGAATAGAAAACGTTACACTTTCAAATCGCAGATGACAACACCAGTATATTATAATTGAATTCTTTAAAACTGTAATATGGTTGTGTTAATTTTGTTAAAATTATAATGTTAGTATTGTTTCTATTAATAACTTACTAAATAAATTATTATTACTTGTCAGGTGTACATATGTGTTTTTTTTGTATATACACAAATAATGTATCATATAATTTATTAATTATTATTACCTTTGAATTATTTTGTATAATTTGAGTTATAATAATAAGTATATATTGTTTACTTAGTAATATTTTAATTCTTTAAGGATTAGTTACATTTTTCTACTATCAAATTATGTATAACTATGTTTACTTAAAATCGAATGTCGTAATTGTGTAATAATATGTACATTATTTTTTACTCATATTGTAACGGTACACTCTAGTCTACTTATGTTTTAGTGTGTAAACATAACTTAAAATATAAAGACTGTTGAAAATGTTTTCAAAGAAACCACTAATAAACTTGTTTTTATTTATATTTTACAAAATAATTATAATATATACCCATTTTACCCAAATAAAAGTATTTAGATTATTAAGAATAATTATCCTAGAGACTTGCAGAAATTACGGTCCACTATTTTTTTATTTTATAGATTCAATAAGCTGAAGTCTATAGAATTAATTTGGTTATCTATTTTGTATTGTGTATTACATATATTTTTTCATTTAAAACTTATACATTTGTAGTTTCTGTATTTATTTTAAAAATGTATTTTCAGTAGTTAGTTTTCACAACACAATAATGAAATATTTACCAAAAAAATAAAAGCTATGTAAAATATGTTAGAAAAAAAAGTCAATAATAATTATTATTCACAATTTGTCCTCCGTAATTTCATTGATTGTATTTACAAATGTTATACTACATTTCATGTGCCAGTACACATCTCTAATTAAGTATAATTACTTTTGCAGTGTGAATAGCAGGTTTTGTGAAAATAATAAAAACTTAAAATAATTTGAAAAATGTTGAAAATTTCAGTATACGTACAGAATAATCAGACATTTAATTGCAAAAAATTCCAACTGTTTAATATTTTTGAAAATAACATAATCAATAAAAATTAATGTGCAAATGTAGTGGGATAGGATGATGGTATGAACACGATACTTAATTAAATGTATTTTTAGGAGTAAAAAATATTGTTATTTGTATTTTAAATACAGTAGATTATTCATCCCCCCCCTGATAAACCATCTTGTATGCGGATATGAGGATAAATACCCACAAAAAATGTAATGAAAAAAGCTGCAGGGCACCGCAACATGGAAACAACTTAAGACAAACTTTCTATTTAAATTTAATGTTTTTTGACAGAGTGAAAATTTGTTTATTGACAATAATTAAAAAAAAAAAAAAAAATAGAAATGTTCTTATACTTATAAATAGCTCAAGACAACATATTTTTAAATTGTAAGGTGTATAGAAAATGCAAATATAAACATTTGGTGAAAATTGCATGTATCTATTCTATGGTATTCTATGGTTATTTTTTGTACACGAAAAATTCAAGATTTATTAGTTATATAATTATATATATGTATATATCACGATAACATGAGAGGAAATAAGTGCTATTTCAGTATTATTAAACTTCTTAGATCTAAGATATTATCCAGAGAATCAAAGATACGACTCTGCCATAGTTACCTCCGAACAGTAATTACATATATGTGTGAAATCGGGTCTTTGACCAAAGGCGATATTAGAAGAAAACTAATTAAGTTTGAAAGGAAAGTGTTACGAACTATAAATGGATCAATTTTTAACCCAGAAATATAAGCATAAGTAATGAAAACATTAAAAGTTTAAGTAATAGGCCAGACATTCTCTTCTTTATTAGAAAAAAGCGGCTAGAATGGTTTGGTCATGCACGAAGAGCAGAATGTGTTAGTTAATAAAATAAAACACCCCTAAAACGACCCAAAACTCAATGGATTGACGTAGGTGCCAAAGATTTATCAATAATCGACTTGAAAGTGTTAGACAGCGTATCAGAGGGATGGAGAGCGATTTTGATGGCAGTGCTGGTTCTAAATGGATCATTGTCTGAAGAAGAAGAACATGATAAATTGATAATATTCTTCTTTGTATGAGGGTATTGCATACTCAAGTGAGTGTTGTGTAATATCTTTTACTTTCACTCTCCTAATACATTATTTTAATTTCATAAATTTGTAGTAGTACAGACCACGCAGACGAGTAGTACTGTAATCATGCAAGCAGCCTCAATAAATATTATGATTATTTTTGGTTTTTTACTATTAGATTACCAATTATGAAAATAAATTCATAAATTTAAAATTGTTTGACAAATACCTATAATTTATATTGTAACGAAATTGAAATTAATTTTAATATAACTATTTTGTGTTAATTGAATATGATTTTTGCTAATTCTAATTAAGAAAACCAAAATCTGGGAGATCACCTCCTTTCCCCCTCATAACTAAATCAGCGATTGAATTTAAATTTATATTTTATGTATCAATTTGTAACCAAATTTTTAAAATTTGTAACTTTACTGTACCAGAGTTATAACCCCATGCCTCAATTGCCTCAGCCAACTAAAATAACAAGAAAACATTTGTAACTAATTAATCTTAATTTGTCACCAACATCAAAAACGTTCAATAAGGGTATTTAAATCTTAATGTAGATTATTTTGCATTTAACAATGATGTTTTACAATAAGTAAATCAATTTATATTAGGTGATGATAAAGTATTGTGTATATTAACTTGTATATATAGGATGAAAACAAAATTAAAAAAGTTAGGATATAAATACTAAATAATTGTGTTTAAATAATACTATAAGTAACGGTTTTTAAAAAGTATTTAATACTAAGATAAAAGTATACTAGTTATTCCTTCAAATAAATTAACAACACACTTAACTTTAAGATTGTAATTTCATTAATAAAATAACAATTAGGTAAAATATCTAAAACTTAAGATAAGTTGAGCTACAACATTAAGAATCAGACTATATGTTATGATAAATATGAAATAACAATCAATAATATATATAATCATAAATATATGAGGAAAAATAACTTTACAACAACTTGTCGTTATAAAATCTAAGAACCAGATATTACATACATTCAAAAACATAGTTTATAATTATGATAATTTTAATTAATACTTATAAATTGAAAATATACTTCAATAAATAATTAATTGTATATATATACATATATGTATATAGCGTAGTTTTTTTTTTTTAATTCAGTATAATTTATGAACTAATTAACTGTATATACTCTGTGCCACGAGAGAAGTAATCCGTGTCCCGACCAAAACACAATCAAATTCGCCTATGTATGCATGGCCACAGCGCGAACTGTAGAGGACAAAGTCGGGAGAAACAGAGCCTAGTATGCTCGTATGCTAGCTGTTGTCAGTCTGCATGCGCAAAACGGGTTCCTTTTCTCGTGGCGCGGAGTATAATCCCTGTTCAACTTATAAACTAGCCCTGCTTCAAATTTACGTGTTTTATATATTTTGTTTCTTAATTTTGAATTGAATGAAAAATTTAAAATTGATTATTTTTCTTGATATTTGTTATGAACACTTTAGCAGCCAATTTAATAGTTCAAAGAAGAGCATTCTTCAAAACCTAATCTATTAATCATAAATACAATTGTATAAGACCAATAAATACTATTCTTAATTTCTTGACACTTCGACCATTTTTCTTTCTTAAAATGTATATTCGTAAAATAATTCTTGGTATAAGAATTCTCATATATTGAATAAAAATTTTATTTTTTGGCAAAAATAAAGAAAAATGTACGGACTATAAATTATACAAAAAGTATATGATTGAAAATAGTAATTATTCAATGCAAAATATATGCATTAATGTATATAATATATTCATAATTCTTAATTAGTAGAAAATCAGTTAAATTATTAAAGGCACCAGTTATAATTAAGTCTCAAATGATATTAGAAATTTTAGTTAGGATTATCAAAATAGTATTTTATAGTAATCATAAAATGGTTTTGAAATTTTATTCTTACTAAGAATTTGTATTTATATACAAAAAAAAATTTAACAACACTTCTTAACAGACTTGAGCTTAGTAGACCACGTTACTTTCCCACTGATTTAAGTAATGGTTGGGCTACCGTTTCCATAACTTCATGCTCACCAATAGTTTGTAAATCAGACACAACAGTTACACAGTTCAACTAAAAATTCAAAATAATGAAATAACGTTATTTTCTAACAAGTGATTACCTAATCATAAATAACTATATAGATATAGAATTAACCTGTTTTTTTTTCATTTTCTTGTGACCTGGACATCCGTTGCTTGACCTCCATGGCAATTCCTTACCACCACAATTGTTTTCCAAATAATCAAGAACTATTTGAATATTGTAAATATCAGAAATTAATTTATCAAAGTTTTCGCTTGGATTTTTCATGTTATTTTTCTTATTTTCGTATAACTAAAATATAAAATAAGGATAACATTTTTTATTAAGCTGTTAGATATATTACTAGAACAACAAATGTATATTTATATAACAGTTAAAAATCTAAACAATAATACCTTAAAAGCTTCTTTTTGGGCATTTTTAAGATTTAAAACTGTACGGTTGTATGATCTACCATATGATAATCCAGTTTTGGTTAAATCTAAAAAAAATTATTGCTTGTCAAATAAATCATATTATGTAATGATATGCAATCTAATAAGTTTATTTTTGAGTAAAATAAAAACTTACAATTATTTTTCTGATTAGCTAATAGCTCAAGGCGATTATTTAAAAAATGTAATTCTGAAAAACGTTTGTTGGTTTTTTCATTTTCACTACCAAATTCATCTTCTCTATTTCTCCTATGAATGTTAATTTGATTTTGAACACTAGAAAAATAAGAATTAAAATATTAAAAATTTTTTTATATTATTATATTTAAGTACAAACCTTTTAATTTTTGATAATATCTTCATAAGTTCTAACGTGTTTTTCAACAGCAAACTTTCTTCATTTGATAAAAATCCTGACTTTAAAACCCTTTCTACATGATTTTTAATAGATTTATTTTTTGTTTGTTTCATGGTAGTTTTGGAATGAATCTGCATGGTCCTTTCTATACTTCTCATGTCATCAATTTGGGAACTTAATAACTACAATAGAAATAATCAAATCAAAAAACTGTATCACTTGCTTAATTTTTAATTACCTCATTAGTAACACAAATGGAACTACCATAAGAATTACTATCCGGAAATTTATCAACTGATTTAGGATATAGATTGTTCTATAAAACAAAAATATCATGATTTATTTAATTATAATAGTATTATTTTAGTAGATATCAGAAATCTTAATTGTACCTTATCATATGACAAACTATGGATAAATGGGTTATTATAATGAATGTCCTCTTCAGAAAATAATTCAGTCAGGTCACAGCTACTTGATTTTATCAAAGATGAACAATTCAGTGTTGCATCAACATCATCCATGCCAGCTTTTATGTGTAATCCATGATCACTGAACGACCTGCTACCAGCATCAACACAAAATGCTATTCAGCCCCCTGTACATGTCAACTTGAATTTTTAAATAAACCTAATTTCCCAAGCTACTCTTTACCTCATTTCCCCATTTGATTGAAATACTATATTTAAAATAATGTTTATATTAGGTGTGAAATAACTTAACATGACTTACCTAAACAAATTATTCTTGCTACAAAGATTATATTTATTAAACTCATTTTCATCTTGATTTGTGTAAGATTTTATTTTTAAAGATTTTTTATTGAAACTAACATATTCCGATTCATCATAATTTACTTCTGCTACCCTATACAAAAATTAAATTACAGTTATTAATTTTTTTTATATGAAATAATATTACTAATTAATAAATTAATAAAATATGTCTTAATACGTCTGAGAAATGCATTTTTATTTATAACAATTAGAATTAAGTTAATTAGATATACTTTATCAGTGGAAGTTAGTGTTTTTCTGAGATGATATACAAAGTATATTATCTCTCCTCTACCATCTTGATATTTTTTTTAATAAACCAAAAAGATCATTTAAAAAATATTAATTCATCCAAGTATTCATATAATAGACATGCAAGTTCCACCAAAACTGTATACATACACTATACAGTAATACATATTTGACCTTTATCTATTGGTTGCCATTAGAATAATAATGTTAATTTTTATTGTACATGGATGACAATAGCAACAATAAGATATGATGGCCAATAAAGTCTTACAATAAAAATAGAACTTGGGCATAATTTTTTGGTCAGAAGCATATTTGTATATTATGATATTTACTAGTCAAAACCATGATTATATAAAATAGTTGAATTTGGTTAGCTCAAAGTTGAAGGAACTGGCTAAAAAGTTTTAGGTATTGACAATTTCAAGTTAAAATAGCTGGACTGTATATCAATTATCATAATCAGTTGTGTGAAACAACCATTTTAAATTAACCAAATTATTCTTTTTTTTTTTTTGGATTAAGAGACCTACAAAATGTCATAGTTATCATCAATAAGAGATCAATTCTTTATTTAGTATTACTCTTTTTTTATGATCACTATTAGAATTTTGTAAGCCTAAGGTACCACCAACCTAAACAAATATAAAATTATTTTTGACAATATTAATCAAACTGTACAATGAGGTAATATTATACTATGATTTCATTTGAATAGTGTAAAATTTCAATTATCTATCAGTTTTGGAACTAGATCCTTAACAGATGATCAAAAAACAATAGATACACGAGAAAGTGAAATTTTTTTTAAACAAACAAACATACACATTGTTTTATAATTATTTTTTTTAACCTATAATAAATTTATCTACTACATTATTATGTACACTGTACTTTTATATTATAAAAATATGTAATGTTGCATATAATACACATAATTTTTATTCTGTATAATTATTATTGTCTGTAAAGATAATAATAAAATAATAATAATAATAATAATATATATACCGCCTATCTAGCAGATATTTCTAGAGTCTCGGATTTATATAATGTATAATGTACCTACCCACAATGCTTAAGTATTATGGAAACATGGCTCCAGACAGTTAATTAAGAAAAATTAATAATCGGGAGATAGATCGAGAGGTTCTACTATACTTAACAAATAATTTTTTTTTTAATATTTTGGGTGGCACTCAAGTTTGTGTTCCATACTTCATAACAAGCAGCCACGATGCCATATTACTTATTTTATTAGAAATTTAAATATTTTTTTTTTTTATCTATTAATAACAATGTTATGCAAAACTTACATCAAAACAATCTTTAAATTGTCTAAAAATTGTGAAGAATTATTTTGACAAGTTAGATCCATATGTTTTGTCAAAAGCATTGTAAAAAGAATTACTAGTTTCTCCTTGTGTGACTTGTGTTGCTTCTCATAAGAATCCACAATATTCATTACTCCTTGTAAAGTTAGTTTGCATATATTGTCCATGGACATAATAATTTCACTGTATTTTTTATTGACATTGAGATCTATTGGCATAGAAAAATTGAATAATCTTATAGTATTATATTTAGGTTATTATTAAAACAATAGTAAGCACTTGTTTAGTATGTTAGACAGTTCATTTTTTATTGTTGAAAAATATGTTTGAGGTGAATACACTCATATCTACCAATAATTTGGATGTGGACAATTTTTTAGCCTACTACTATTTATAGCAAAGTAGGACATTTTCACCCCTATATTTAAGAAAAAGTATTTAAGTATGAAATGTTATCGAATTCATTTCAACAATTACTGATTTTTTTATTATAATACTATTTTTTATTGTATCAACAAGAGAATTATTATTAAACTAAATATATTATAATTTATATCCAGGGCGGGCTCTAGCTTTTTCAGCGCCCAATGCAAGTATCATTTCGGCGCCTTTCACCCTGTGTTTAAATATAAAAATAGGCAACTGTACGCCCCCTTGATTTTGGCGCCCTTGTGCCGTCACACATGTCGATTGTATCTAAAGTCGGCCCTGTTTATATCTACAGTGTGATCACGATAAGTGGAAACACTCAATAACTATGTGCAGGCTTCATATATTTCAATTCTGCTTTTTCGGCTAACTAATAAACATTATTATACACATTTTCAAATAATTAGACTATTTTTTTGACACTTAAATTTGCGCATGCGCACAATAACTTTTTTTTTTTAAATGGCATGATCCATTTTTGACCACAAATTATTTATTTTGGTATTTTTTTATGAATTTTAGTGGTTGAATTTCTTTTCTAAGTCAAAAAATGACCGAGTTACAGCAATTTGATTTTACGTTATTTGCACGGGTATAACAGATTATAAAATAATTAGTTAATAATAAAAAAATAAAAATAACTAATCCAATTTATGAAATACCTGTTTACCTATTGTAATAACGTAAAATCAAATTGCTGTAACTCGGTCATTTTTTGACTTAGAAAAGAAATTCAACCACTAAAATTCATAAAAAAATACCAAAATAAATAATTTGTGGTCAAAAATGGATCATGCCATTTAAAAAAAAAAAGTTATTGTGCGCATGCGCAAAGTTAAGTGTCAAAAAAATAGTCTAATTGTTTGAAAATGTGTATAATAATGTTTATTAGTTAGCCGAAAAAGCAGAATTGAAATATATGAAGCCTGCACATAGTTATTGAGTGTTTCCACTTATCGTGATCACACTGTATATTAAAATATTAGAACATTTATTTTACTATATTTAAAAAGAAATATGATAATGTAAATAAAAAATGTAATAAAACATCTGTTTTAAAAATGTATCCGGAGAAAAATATCCTAATCTACTGAAAATAACAATATGTAGTGTAGTATACTTGAGGACATGTTTAGGTATAACGTCAAACTATAAAACAAATGTAAATTAATAAAAATACTTCAGTAAAACACACAAGATAATATTGGGATTTTTGTTAAGCTAATGAATATGATATATGTAACATATTAAATGAGTACTTCCTAATGAAACTGTTTTTTATAAATTACCACAAATCATTGAAAATTGTATTGAGGATATCAACGGTTTTGGTAAGTAGTAAAGCCACATAATCAACACTGATGCAACATCTACTGCATCAATATCTAGGATTGTTTTACAATTTTTCCTTGAACCACTTACTAATTCATAAGCATTTATAATATTGGGTTTACGCACATTAAGAGAATATGCTTCATCAAATAGAAATTCTTCATATAATCCTAAAAATAACAGATTTTCTAAAATTAAACAATCAAATATTACAATTTAAATTTAATTTGTAATCAGTAACAACTATTAATCTATTAAATACCTTTGTTAATTATATAATCTTTTATATTTTCTACAATAAGTGGTAACCCGTCACAATTCAACGGCAATTTTTCCAACGGCATACCAATCAAAATTAATTTTTCTGAATTATATTCTTCTAATAGCATCGCAAATTTTTTTTCAATCTGTATTTAAATATTTAAATTTAATAAAACGTAACAATATATTCAAAATTAGGCTATGATTCAATGTATACAGTTTAGGTAATTGTTTATACCCAACTCAGAACCCTTTATTTTTAACTCCTATTTTTAAATAATTAAATTATAATTTGTAAAATTCAATAAATTTGTATGAATTTTTTATTAAATGTTATAAGTGTTTTATAACCTTTTCTATATTCACTGTCAATTTGAGTGTCAAGCTTTAGAATATTATACTAATAATACTATATACTGTAATTGGTCAAAATAACTATATGTAATTACAATAAGTAATTAAAATTGTTCTTATTAAATGGACCTATCCTTAATGGCATGTTATACCAAAATAAAAAATGATTGAATTTGTATAATCAATTAATTATACTCGCTTTAAAAAGGTTAAAACAAGTTATTTAAGCTTTGAAACCACATGTGTTATTAAAAACAAATTAACCATTCATCATATAAAAGTACTAGTCACCGAGTATAAAGATTGCCCAAGGTTGCAAATAGTGTTTAGTACATAACGAAAAAATAGAATAATTGAATAAATTTGTTATCACTTATTAGATTTTCTATAATATTAAATATCAACAATGAAAATATTTTACCTGCTTACTAAGCATATGTGTGTCACTACAACACAAGGTTAGTTTCATTTTCACGCAATTCAAACTCTGGGTGAACCCCTGAAAATAAGAATTTTTGTTACCACAATAAATTAGTGTACAACTATACAAATTACTGTAATAACAAACTATATACTTCAAACCACTGTAGTAATTTAAACAGCTTGACACAGTTTTAAAATTCAAATTTATACTAATATATGATTTAAATAATCATATCCCAATCATTGCACATTTTGAGGCGTTTATGGTTGCTTTAGGAAATGTGTTGATACAAGACGTAATTTCAACATATAAAAGTGTACAAATTGACCTTCACAACGACTGAAGTGTTTCAAAAACAAAATAAACAATCTGTAAAAAAAAAAAAAAATGAACAAGATAGTAGGTATAACAACTGTTACAGCATTGAAAAATTCAATGTACATTATAAATATGTATTTTTATTACTGAGTAACTAAACGCATATTATTCATTTCATATATAAATAGATATGATAGATACTATTTACTAACATCTAATATATTAAATCACAACATTTAATATACAATTAAAGTTTTACAACTAGCTTTAAAAAAACATACAATTATAAAAATGTTTATGGATAAATTAATATAAATAGGTAAGTCAATGCTTTTTGTCAATTTTTCTTTTGACACATAACCACATAATAATATGTTTTGCTTTATTTCTAATTATTATCAAGGTTTAGTTACTTTGTTGAATGATCAAAAACTGCTGTAATTACAGTACCTACTTATACAATATTTACCAACGTATAACTTATCGCAATTGTAAACTGCTATCTGTAAAAATGTAATTATAAATTGAACCTTGCAGTTGGGAAAGTATAGGTATCTAAACAAGAAATTTATAAATTTATCTTATAATGTAATGGTTTAGGTTCTATAAATAAATTTAATCTAACTAGGGATAATGAGATTAAATTATAATAATAGGTAAATTCCTCGGTAAATTCTATTGATATCATTGTTTTTTCATAATTTGCATTTGTTGACAGATTAAGTCAGGAATAGGTACCTGGTCAGTGTAATGTAAACCAACATGGATAAAATACAGTAGGTTGGGTTACATAATAGGAATCTAATATTGAATTACATAAAATTATAGTAAAGGGAATGCCAAGATTAATGCCATTAGTAAAATATCAACGTACCAGTTCATAGTTGATATTATGGTATTAATTATTCTTAAGAACTTATCTACAACACGAGAGAAATAAAACTCAACACAAGTCACAATTACAGATCAATCAATCTATTGGGATAAGTTTAATAAACAATTTTTATCCAACCTGTTGGAATTTATTGAATGAAGGTGAGTGGGACAAATACATAAGTCTGAGTTAATAGGGTTAGTGCAGACATAAAACATTATTAGAAGGAACGACAGTAAGATATCCAATCTATTCAATCAATATTAAAGTCGAGTAAAGTAAACCTAAAATCAGTGTTCGGAGAAAACATTGTTCATAAACGCACGTTCATAACTAGTGAACAATACACGAACACCACTCTTTTTTTCAAATAAAATGTTAACGTTTTTATATTTAATGAATTTTAACAATTTTTAAGACACTCAATTTAATAATTATTTTGATAAATATATGTAGGTATATAATTTAGATATTTTAGAAAATGTATTTACCTACTCTAAAGTCTAAATAATTGTGTTTTTATTTTTGGGTTAAGTCCTATAATATACATGTTTATGGATTTTAATATAAATTGCTAGGTAGTAAACTATTTCTAAACAAAAAATTAGATGGACAATCTATAATGAACGCGTTCGTTTTTTCAAAGACCGTGAACGTGTACCTACGTGTTCGTTTGAAAAATACATGAACGTGAACGTGTACCTATACGTGTTCGTTTGAAAAATACTTGAACGTGAACGTGAGTGAATTCATTTTTTTAGTGAACGTTCCTTAAATAATAAATACACTAGTGTACTACTGCTGGGTAGGAATTGCATCAAGGTGATAACACTGATAAACATTATTGACGACAACTTACTAGTCCTCGGTGTCGGAAACCTGGAACACGACTGAACTGATGATTGCATGATCAAACAATGTTGTTTTACCACGGATGAACTGATGTCGGTGAAGAATTGGAGCCGCGATGAGGATAGGCAAATACTGATCGTAGCCTCGTCGTGGTTAAGGCAATGTGATCGGTAATCGCTCAAATGGCTGACTTTCGAACACGACGACCACTCCAGGGTTCAACAGAAAAAACATTGAACAACTGAGAAGTGTGAGTACTGAGTAGGTAATAGGTATTGCGAATTGCGATAGCGCCACACGACGGATTATCAGCCGATCAAGGTCAGCTTATAATATTGTGGTGGGAGGGTGTTATGTTATCGGTGCGGTGGAGCCTACGCCGCCGACATGCCTACCATGGGCCTCGAGATGGTATCGAAACCTTCGAATCGTATAGCGGCCACTGGCCACTGTGGCCGGTGAATATAATATGGTATCGTCGTATTGAGAATACTCTAGTATTGACATATTGCGATATCAGCGTATGTCGTATTATGGAAAGGGTGAGAACTCGGCCGCACCAACACGACCACCAATAGTAGACGCCGCGATGGCTGGGCGTATGCGCGCCAAGTGCAATAATGCCGCCAAATCACGTCATAATTTATTGTAGGTACCAGGTAGATGAGTTCTTGAATAAATCAATAATTTCAAAATTCATATGTACCTAGTTGCTAATTTGTAATAAATTGTATTGTATAAGATATTAAGATATTCCGAGTATCATATTCGATAACTGATACTGTAGAAAATTAACTACAGATCACAGGCACGATTTAAAATATCATAATATAAGCTTAGCGGCTTAGCCCTCCCCCCACCCCCAAATATCCAATTAGCATCTTAAAGACGAACAGTTCTTTTGTGTGAGATCGACGCTCATATTGATGTTAAAAATTTTAGTCTCCGCCATGATATTTTTATGAGTTTACATTTTATATAATAGTATAGGTACCCAGAACGCGTACAGATTTTATCAGAAATATGGGTACCTATTTTAAAGCTATAATAATGCACGATGTTATAGTTTATATTATATCATCAATATAAAATCGTGTATAGAAAAAATTGAGTACCTATTTTGATTAAAAATTACCTAAGAGACAAATTTAAAAAAATATAATTTTAAAAAGATGGAACAAGTGGGTTCCTTTTTGGCTTTTTCTGAAAATTAAGACGTGTGGTGCCGGTCACTATTATGCCTATTATGGATGTGTTCAATTTGAATTCAAAGAAATAAAATCATTGTATACGATAAACGTTTCTGGGATGAGAAGTATTATAATTTTTTTTTTCCCGGCTTTACGATCCATTGAGGATCTTTACTATTATACTATAATATTTACTTATCTTTACTATCTTTATTCTTTAGAAGTATTATAATAATATTTTTAAATTAAAAAAAAAAATGACTGAAATTATTGTTATTCTTCATTTAAAATATAAATATCTAATTTTACCCAGATTTGAACTTAGTGCCGGATCACACTATGCGTTTTGTCGGTTGCCGATAAAACGCAACCGATCGGTAAACGACTGCGACATCCATAATTAACATTAAACCGCATTATCAGGACCAGACTGACCGATTCGGCGAACTGATTTAAAATCGTCAGGAACCGGCCGCAACATGTTGCGGTTGACTTTGCCGATGCGTTTCGGAAAATACCCCAAAACACTTTAGTTAATATTGAGCCGACCACACATGCGGATCATCGGTTGCGGTTTTTTAATATAAATTATAATTTTTTTAAAGTTTAATTAAAATCGGCAGCCGATAAAACGCGTAGTGTGGTCGGTCTTCTCGCTTGCGGTTAATCGGGATACATTTTATCGGCAACCGACAAAACGCATAGTGTGATCCGGCACTTAAAAAAGGCTATAATTATGAAATTTTTAGTTTGTTTGGTTACACAATGAAATACTTACGGAAAATCCTGATTTTGAATTATCAGTCCTAAGATATAATAGATGGACATTACTCACGCATTTTTAACTACAAAATATAATTAGCAAGTTTTCATGATTTTGATGGATATCGTCAAAATTTTAACATTAAATGCTTATAAAAAAAATTTTAATTATAATTCATAACCTTGTATTAAATATTCAAATCTAATATATAAAAAGAAAAATCATCAATACATGTCTGTATTACTTAAATTGTACACTAGTTATGACAGTAATATTATATCTAATAATATAAATTATTATTTTTACAAAAAAAAATTTGACTCCAAAATTTTTTACGATAATAGCGTAAATAACTAACAAAAATTTAGATTAGGTGCCCTTTATTTTAAAGTGATGCAGAGCTTAATTTACGAGGATTTCAAATGATAGATATAATGTTCTAAAATAGTATGAAATAGGGAAAGATAATTTTAAAATATTAAGATAAATAATAAGCAATTTGGATTTTTAAACTCTGGCCAGTTATGGCAAGAGAAGTAATGGCCAGATACAGTGGCGTATATAGGGGGGGGACTAGACCCGGGCCCATAGTGAAATTTTATTATACAGTCGTTGCCAGAAAAATTGAGACGGCGGCGCGGCAGCGGCGCTTTTTGGTGTAGGCTTTTTTGTTTAAATTCATCTAACAGCATTCCAAAAAATGCTATTGAAGCTTTAAAAAAATGTTCCAAAGTTGAATTTCCACCAATATATGTCCTGTTGAAAATATTATGTACCATACCTGTTACTACTGCATCTGTTGAAAGGAGTTTTTCAACACTAGGTCGACTTAAAACATTTTTAAGAAATCAACATGGAAACGTTAGATTGTCGGGCCTTGCATTGAAGACGATTCATCGTAACATACCTCTAAATGTTGAGAATATCGTTAATATTTTTATTAAAAAAAATAGAAAAATGAATTTTACATAATATTGACAAAAAAATATTAAGTCTACCTACTGTAGAAAAATGCTTAATTTATTATGTATCTTATTTAATAATAAATATATATTTATGCATTTAAATTTTAAATTCATATATTTGTATCATTTATGTCATAATTAAAACCACCAGTTCCCAAAAAAAATTTTAGTTGTAGCTATGGTGGGGGTAAATTGGCCCATAGTGAAAATAATTCTTATATACGCCACTGGCCAGATACACGGATAATCACGAAATGCTATATACTTTTATTACCATAAACTATAATATATATCTAAGGTTAGCAATATAGGTATAGTAGGTACCTACATATTAAATACCTTGTTTTGCAAGATATCACAGTGTTTTTTGTTTTTTTTTTATGCATGTTGATTCTTGATAAAATGTTTAGTTCTTTATGTTTTATCTACCTAATGACATCATATGCGTTTCCACACACATACGATATCGCCATATCAGTAAAAAAAATGTAAAACATATGGACTTTAATGCGTCTTATGGTTGAATATATATTTCTCAATACATTTATAATATTATTGATATTACCATAATGATAAAATGCACGTAATACATATATTACAAATAATATGTATTACGCAATTCCCATGTAAAAATTACTTAATAACACGAAGGCTACAAAACATTAGACTACAATCGATTTCTAAATAATCACAAATACCTTACCTAAACTAGCTAAAACATATCGGAAACAAAATAACAAGGGCTCACTGTTGTGTATTATACTTATAAAGGATAGCCCTTCCTGGAAGGGCGTTGCCTACATAATATTATACTATTATAACCTCTTGATGCATATAGAGTCATCGACTCGATAACCACGGATATATATATATATATATATATATATATATACTAATATATTAGTATCTACTATCCGTGTCAAAATTCTTCAGTTCATGGCAACGGTGGACGAGTACCCAGTTCTTATGCTCACTATTTATTCTAAAGATTCTTTTTTATTTACAAAATTCATTTTTTAATATAAAAGGCAAATAAAAATATGCCTTGTGCTTGAGCTTTTAACGAAGTGGTGAATACTAAGTCAACACTAAGTCAATGGCGAAGTATACTAACGTTGTCACAGTATATTTAATTTGCCGCAGGCAAAAGTGTTTCGGGAAGTAAAAAGAAAAATTTAAAAAAATTATACAGTAAGAATACACACTGAAGACAACAATATGTAATCTCAATATAATTAAATGAGTAAAATATACTATTTATAATTTAAAATCATGATTGAATAATAATATTGTCTACTCAAAATTCAAGGGATTAAAAATTTTAAAAAAAAATGTGAAAGATGGTTTTGGCACCCGCAGGCAAAAGTGTTTCGGGAAGTAGAAAGAAAAATTTAAAAAAATTATACAGTAAGAATACACACAGAAGACAACAATATGTAATCTCAATATAATTGAATGAGTAAATGCAATTCATAATATAAAAATCATGATAGAATACTTAAGTAGCTAATGGTTATTAATGTTTAAAATTGTGTACACAAAAATCAACAAGTTAAAAATTAAAAAAAAAATTGAAAGAGGGTTATTGGCGCCCGCAGGCAAAATTGTTTTGGGAAGTAAAAAGAAAAATTTAAAAAGATTATACATTAAAAATACATAATGAAGACTGCAGGATGTACTCCCAATATAATTAAATCAGTAAATACTATTCGTAATATAAAAATCATGATAGAATAATGAAGGTTCTATAACGGTTATTAATGTTTTATGATTGTGTAAACAAAAATCAACAAGTTAATAATTTTAAAAAAAAAATTGAAAGAGGGTATTGGCACCCGCAGGCAAAATTGTTTTGGGTGTAAGATAAAAATTTAAAAACTATAAGCTAATAATACACACTGCAAAAGACTGCAGTAATACCTATATCTCTAGTTAACGGCATAGAGATTACTGAATAGTTATTATATTTTAATATTGTGTACACAAAAATCAAGTAATTAAATATTTAAAAGAAAAAATTGAGAAAGAGGGTATTGGCGCCCGCAGGCAAATGTATTTCCAGAAGCAAAAAAAAAAAAAAAATTAAAAAAATTATACATTAAAAATACACAATGAAGACTGCATTATGTAGTCCCAATATACTCGTATAATTAAATACAATATGACTGTGTAGAATATAAAAATCATAGGGTTAAATAATAATTGTGTACACAAATTTCAAATACTTTAAAATTTAGAAAAAAAATGTGAAAGAGAGTATTGGCACCCACAGGCAAATGTATTTCAAAAAGCAAAAAAAAAAAAAAAAATTAAAAAAAATTAAATATTAAAAATTCATAATGAAGACTGCAGTATGTAGTCCCAATATAATTAAATCAGTAAATACTATTCGTAATATAAAATAATGAAGGTTCTATAACGGTTATTAATTTTTTATATAATTGTGTAAACAAAAATCAACAAAATAAAAATTTAAAAAAAAAATTGAAAGAGGATATTGGTAACCGCAGGAAAAATTGTTTTGGGTGTAAAATAAAAATTTAAAAATTATAAACTAGTAATACACACTGCAAAAGACTGCAGTAATACCTATATATCTGTAATTAACGTTAAAGAGATTACTGAATAGTTATAAAATTTTAAAATTGTGTACACAAAAATCAAATAATTAAATATTAAAAAAAAAAATGTGAAAGAGAATATTGGCACCCGCAGGCAATTGTATTTCGAGAAGCAAAAAAAAAAATATCAAAAAATTATACATCAAAAATACATAATGAAGACTGCATTATGTAGTCCCAATATACTCGTATACCTAATTAAATGCAATATGACTGTTTAGAATATAAAAATCATAGGGTTAAATAATAATTGTGTACACAAATTTCAAATACTTTAAAATTTAGAAAAAAAATGTGAAAGAGGGTATTGGCACCCGCAGGCAAATGTATTTCAAGAGGCAAAAAAAAAAAATTAAAAAAACACAATGAAGACTACAGTATAATGTAGTCCCAATATATAATTAAATGCAATATGACTGTTTAGAATATAAAAATCATAGGGTTAAATAATAATTGTGTACACAAATTTCAATTATATTAAAATTAAAAAAAAAAAAATGTGAAAGAGGATATTGGCACCCGCATGCAAATGTTTTTCAAGAGGCAAAAAAAAAAATTAAAAAATTATATATTAAAAATACATAATGAAGACTGCAGTATGTAGTCCCAATATAATTAAATCAGTAAAATATACTATTTATAATTTAAAATCATGATTCAATAATAATATCGTGTACTCAAAATTCAAGGGATTAAAAATTAAAAAAAAAAAATGTGAAAGATGGTTTTGGCGCCCGCAGGCAAAAGTGTTTCGGGAAGTAGAAAGAAAAATTTAAAAACATTATACATTAAAAATACCTAATGAAGATTGCAGTATGTAGTCCAAATATAATTAAATCAGTAAATACTATTCGTAATATAAAAATCATGATAGAATACTTAAGTAGCTAATGGTTATTAATGTTTAAAATTGTGTACACAAAAATCAACAAGTTAAAAATTAAAAAAAAAATTGAAAGAGGGTTATTGGCACCCGCAGGCAAAATTGTTTTGGAGAGTAAAATAAAAAAAATTAAAATTGTAGAAAAAATTATAGTGGGAATACACACTGAAGACTGCAGTCCATAATTTCCAAACTAATAAACTAAAAACTTATTGTTGTGATTAAATGCTCTAATAATCCAACTGGTATTTATTTAATTAAAATTGAAATCATAAGGGCAATGTGGCAAACGTTGCAAAACCCAAGATGCAAAAATTATAATAAAAAGGAAATAAGGCTCGCAGCCATGGAGTGCAGTCAATTTGAAATTACATATAAAATAGTATTGTGTATATTAAAATTAATGAATATTTTATGATTAGAGAATTCATTACTTAATATGATTGACAATATTAGTTGGATATTGGTAATACGGGTATAACACAAATATGGATTTAAATTCATGATAAAAATTATGGTAATATTAACTTTAATTAAAAAATTTTTATATAATTAATACTAATTTAAAAAAAAAGTTAATTAATAAAATTATTTTACGTTTCCTCAGTAATTTTTAAATATTTTCTTTCATTGTTATGTTTACAATGTCGTATACCTTGATAGTTAGCAGGAAAAAATCATTGGAAAGGTTATGACCAGTGATGATATTCTTCTATCATCACCTGTGCTTCAACTCACCATAGTTTATATAGGTACCTAACCTAACCTACTTTTGACTTATACTTAACCATCTGCTTATCACGCGGGGAAGGCAGTGCCGTAGCCAGGGTTAGGGTTTGGAGAGGGAAAAGTGTATACAGTACTATACACCCAATATCCCTCAGGGAAGGCTGACTACGCCACTGGGTTTAATAAATATCAATTTGAATCATTGTAGAAAAATAAATAGTATTTGGGTAACGCGTGACAAACGGATGGTTAACTAGGACACTTTGAATAAAAAGATCCTTAGTTGGTTCCCGATTTAAGTGTTTGCTTATCAAGTTTATCTCATGATTATTGACCTCTTAGGAACACTTTTTACTTCATAGATAATACTAGTGTTCCAAAACCTATGTAATGGTCAGGCCATGGTACGCCATTTTTTCCGATATTAAGATATTGGACTTTTTAAAACTTTTTTCATCCTACTAGATTTTTATGAGACATACTCATTAAAGCAAAACAACTTTTAAATATAAGTATATAAATGGCTTATTATATCTAAATTTCAACACTAAAATTAAAGTTATTTTTCTTTTTCGGCCCAAAAAATGCCACGTGCCTTTATTATAATTTTATTTATTTTTATATGGTAGGTATACCCTTAAAAAACGACCTCCCCCTCAATAACAGAAGTTGAATTATGACGATTTTTAATATTTTGCACTGTAATAATTACAAAAAAATGTATTATTTATTATTGCGCATAACATTTTGGTGTGTGATATCTAATCTTTAAGTCGCAGTGTCTGTATTTTTTATGTGAACAAAATAAATTGTCCTTTAGAAAATTAAATTATTAAAGTACATACTTATTGTTAATTATTATTCTTAAAAGTTTTATTGTGATCTATAATATTTTATAGACTTAAACAATGTATAATTGGATTCGTAATTTTTTTATAATTATATTATATACTTTTTTCAACATTAGCATCGGCTACTATGGCCATTAGCGTGTTCTAGATCTAGGTAGTTATGAGTTGTTTAGACACACGTGTGTATGCGGGGAAAGGATTCGTCATTAAGAACCCAGGTGGTCACCCATCCAGGAGCTAGTGACGCCAGGCGATGCTTGACAACGATAAACACTACGGCCAACCACCGCGCCACACCAGTCCCGAATTACACTTTTTGTGTACCCATCCATTATACTCTAGATAGATATGTTATTTTTGGTGTTTTTACATTAGTATACGATTATTGTGTGGCCAGATGCAAATTATTTTTTTAAAGCATCAACTACATAACCTGGTTTTACTGTTTGGTTTGAAACACATGTAAACAGGACGAGGATTCGTCTCTAAGAACCCAGATGATCGCCCATCCGAGAACTAGCGACGCCAGTCCGTGTGTTAGCTGGTCGATAACTCAGAACAAGTAAGTGACTTCGGCCAACCACCGTACCACACCAAGACCTAAATTTATTTCGTAAACAATATAAACCATAATATAATCAATTGCATTAAATCAGTACTTGTACGTCTATTTTCATCAAATTACAGTATATTTTTCAATTTGTTTGGATAATAATTACAATACGTATGCCACTTAAAGTATCGAATAGGTTATAAAATAATAAATACCTACTTGACAACTTTAGTTAATAATTCTTTAAAAAAATTTTAAAATCTTAAATTCAAAAAGTCAATTAGTCTAGTCAACAAAATAAACGACTAAATCTAATATGGTTCCCAATACTAAATTAAAATTACACATTAAAAAATGATTGTATATTTCTCAAAAAAATCACCTATCACCAGATCTTATTTTTTTCCAATATTAAAGATTTGGATTAATTTAAAAAAAACTAGTGATAGAAATTGTTATCAATTTCATAACGTTATTCTTATAATTCTTAACCACATTCAAAAGTTGTTTTTCTTTAATCTGGACAAATCAATATTACGGATCCATATTATAAAATGTCTACTGAAGTAAGGAATTTTTATGGATTTTGTAAATTTTTTTTTTGTAAGCTTTATTGTATGCTTATTGCTTTGTAAGTATTCAGCAAATTTCAAAGTGATCAAATTATAAACGTTTTAGTGCATATTTTTATAGTTTATCGAAAATCAAACACTTAGGTAAATTTTTTCACGAATTAAGGTATAATTGTTTAAAATATATTAAATATGAATGAAGAATGAAATTTGCATTGGCTGTTTAATTTTTATTAAAAACATATATAATATTATATAATATTATAAACATATGATAAATATATAAAAAATTAAATAAAATAATTTTTAGTGTAATAAATGAAAGTAATTTGTTTTAAAGCATATTCAACATAATATATTTGATGAATTTTAAGTACATAAAAGTCCTCGTTCTACAGTTATTAGTTATTACGTATTACATTTACTTTCAATATGCATAGATTCAAGTCTATTATTTTAATCACATTTATAGTCTAGTCTTGTAATGTACTTAAATAATAGTATTTAAGTACTTTATTTTAAATTTGAAGTCCTCAAATAAATATTTTGAGAATGATAGTTTATAATAATGTATTTTTTTTTTATTAGGAATTATAATCAATTGAAAACTCCAATACTTTATTTTATTGCGTATTACAATACCTTTCATAATCATTATAGATTAGTATTTATACTTCACAAACATTTCTAGGATTACATGATTAAAATATTGTGTAATTGTGCGGTTTTTTAATGTGTTTTTATTAAAAGAATTTAAAATACATATTATGTGATTTATTTTAAAGTTTTCAATTTTTATTTGTTTTGTTTTTTAGAAAAATAAAACTATAATATGTATAATAACATTGTGCATTTGAAAATATAAATAAAGTTTGTTGTTTTAAAGATTTAAATAAAATATTCATTTGATTGATGTGATATTTTAATAAAATATAATATAATGGCCAAAATCATACTTTTAACTTCGACAAGTACAAGACTCTAATAATGTAAAGAATCAAGAACTTATTAAACTTGATAACACTTAAGATGATGTCACTGCATTTCTATTTCTCTCTCTGACCCATTCACAACATAGAAAACTTTAAGTTCAATATAAAATCATAATAATTTCTAAAATCAGAGTGAAATTTCTTTTAAAATTTCAAGATGATTAATATCTAGAGCATCTAACCCAATTTTTAAGCGAGTTATGGATATCTATTTTAAAATACTCATAACACTCTTAATAACAAAAATATAGTAAAAGCCTATGATATGTTCTAGATAATATTCAAACCATTCATTTTACTCTAACTTTAGAAATGATTATGATTATATTGTGAACAAAAAATTTGCTACATTGCCTATGAGTCAGAGAGAAATATTGCGCTGACCTCTTCTTAACCGGCCTAACTAACCTTCTCTTTTTATTCTATCCCATAAGTCGAAGGTTGTAAACCTATTAACTTGGTAGTTTCAGCCAAAGGGTCAAGTAACCTTTACATTTCAAGATCCTTTCCTACGTATGCGGTATTGTTAACATAACTAACCTAACCATTCCCCCTTCAGTTACCTAACCAAACCTAACCCTCTTATACCTAACCTAACTTAAACTTCTTACTCCCAAACTCACTCTCTCCCACTCCATCACCACATTTATCTATCTCTCCTTCTCCACCCTATTAACACTCACCATATCCCCCTTTCATTCACTCTCTCTCACTCTCTCTCTCTTACAGTTTCTCTCTCTCTCGCAACCTCTCCCGTGCTATATCTATCTCTCTCGTTCTCCATCTCCCTACCCCTCTCACACCCTCTCTCTTACCCTATTGATCTCTCTCTCTCTCTCTCTTTCTCTCTCTCTTTCATCTGTCTTTCCCGTTCTCTTTCTCCCCATTTCTATCCACTATCCCTCTCTATCCCTTCTCACTCCCGGTCCCTATAGTACCCACAGGTCATCGTACCTGTAAATTGATGAAAATATTTAAACATAATTGAGGAGATTATTAAAAAGAAATTTAAAAATTATTATATCTGAAAAATGTCCTAATTTTTATCATGATTTAATTGATAACCGGAATAGTGTTATACCAATGATTACGAAACAATTAATTTGAAGATTGAGAGCAATGTATCCTCTGATAAAATAACAATATAAAAATAAACCTACTGAAAAATGGAAAATTACTTACCCCATATCTGAATCAATACCTGCCATAAAACTTCATCTTCGAAACATTGTTAACACATTTCACATAGACTATACAGTTGAATATGTTATTAAATTGGGAGGTTTTCACTGACGAATACCATATCTGAAATTTCAATAAAATGTTTAACTATATTTTATGACTTACGTATTTTTAGTCATTACAGATAATATTGTATATGCCTACAATAATAACCTGCGTAAGTTTTATTTTTATCTTGACGAACTAGTTATTATGTGTTAATTTATGTTTAAATATTTTATTTAAGACCTTATTATTAGTTTAATACGAATTCAATATTTCTTCAATAGCCACGACAAGTTAGTTATCTACTAGAACACGGGTACACCTACCGGTTAATTTTTATTATAATAATTGAAGAATTGGTAATAATTGTTTATTGGTTGAGATATTTATTTTATTTCAATTTATTATTTATTAAATGTGGATATATTGTATTTTAGAACACAATATTATTATATGTATTACAATTACGTAATATACCGTAAAATTTTAAGGTAAATTAGAACTTGTGTGTTACACTCGTATGTACTACACTATTTATTTAGATACCTACCAATATAGTATTAAGTATAGTTTTCAGAAATAAGAATTAATTTGAAAATTGATTAAATAATGTAGATCAAGACAATCAATCAAGCCAGAAATTAATTTATAGAGAAATTTTGAGAGCTACTGTAAGCGCCTATATCTAAGTGGAATAAGATTTAAATAATTTTAAATATTAAAAAGTTATTCTATACAGATTCAATAATTTAATTTTGTTTAGGCGTATTGTTTATCCAAGTAAGTGGGCAATATTCAAGGTTTTAACTAACTAAAGAAGAATAAAATTTTTAAAGTAAAAGGATCAAAAAATTCTTTACATATAATCGTTTAATATAACCAAGAACACGCGTTGCTTTATTTTTAGTCATTTCAGTGTGAATAGAAAAATTTAGTTTAGAATCGAATATAATACCAAGATCATTGAAATCCATAACAAGTTCAAGTTTAGAATTTGATATGGAAGAATTAAAATTAATTGGGTTGTTAATTAAACAATACCGCATAAATTTTCATTTTTCGATATCTATTTAAAAACAGATAACCAATTTTGTAAGGGGTCTATATAAGTTTGTAAATCTCTAGTATCTTGATTAGTTTTTATTATTTCATAGAGTTAAGAATCATCGCCAAGTAAAAAATGTCAGACTTTTTAATAAAATTAAGTAAATCGTTTATAAAAATATTATTTTAAAAATGCATTATTAAAACTTTTCAAATGTATATACCTATTTGATTATCGATTATGATGGTGTTTAAATATAAAAAGCACATGCATATTTTAATTAAAATCTTATAATAATATTTGTCTATTTTTAATTTTTATAGGTACATTACAATTTTTGAAATATATCAACTAATTTTTAACTTTAATTGAACAGTTCACTGTATCTTATTCATTTTGAATATTTTTTTAAAGGTTTATGTAATTATACTATAGAAAGAAAATATGAGAAAAATTAAATTGATACATGAATGCTCATTGATGATCATTAATTATTTATTGATGCAAAAATCACTATTGTAAAAGCGTAAACATGTTCCTCCATTATTTTTTTTTATTGGCATACTTTAACTATTTTCGATACGTCAGTCGTCGATAACGAGTTATAAATTAACGTAACTGATTAATTAAATCAAAATGTCTATTTCAAACAAATATCTAGGTTATAATTATTCATCGCCCTGTCAACTAAAAAACGATGCGGAACGTTATATTATTTAATATCGTGCTCAGAAATTAAATATGCATCAACGATACTTGACTCATATTTTTCGTAACATTAAATATTTATTTTAAGTAAAAAAAATAAATTTAAACCCCTAATGAATATGAAACAAACTTACCTCAAACAAACATCAACTCTTTCGGGCTTTAGTGGAATTCGCGAAGTGTGTACTCCGACGTTGACGTAAGAACGCATAAAATACTGATCTGATGTCTGAAAATATTATTATTTATGAAAAATAAAACAGTACGTGATGTAGAGTATTTTTGTTCATTCCTTCTTTGTGAATTAAAATTTTAGAATCTTTAATCGACTACGTCGAATCGGCTTTGACAATCGCCATAGATTGTATTATATTTCGTTAATAAGATAAATCCAAGGACATATAATATAATAATAAAACTTTTCTTACCAAAGAGGTTCATGTTTATAGATATTGATTATTTGAATGATCACATGCGATATAACAATTATAACTAAAAAATTTTATAATTTTAAATTTTAAATATTATAATCATAACAATATCTATAATGTGTTATTTTAATATTATTTTTCTTAGTTTAATTATTTAATTATCGATTAAGATGAAGTTTAGATATTAGATGTATAACTATATTTGATTTTGAATAAATGAATTAAATATTTTATAGTGAATTAATGTGATTCTTCATAGCATAAAAGTATACAGTGAATACGTTAAATTTACCGTAATAGTTCTACCAACTAGTTTGTACAACTCTAACTAAAACATTTTCCATACTTCTGAGCACAATGTTGATAATATCAATATTTAGTATAATAATCATAATTATGTAAGGTAGATATGTAGAATATTTTTGACTTTAAGCCATATTCAAGAATATTTTAGATTTTAGATTTTCTTAGTTCATTTTGAATAGATATTAATTAAAATATTTTCTATAAAAACCATGTAAATATTAATATAAGTTCATATTGGAAGTAGTGTCAATGGAGTCTCCCTTCCCTCAAGCCGCCCAGACTGGTAAACATTTTATCTAAATTACTTATTGTATTATGTTATACAGATTGTATATTTTTTCTATTTTAATAAAAAAAAAAAAAAAAAATATTAATATAATACAAGTTTTCTCATAATGTATTTGTTTATTATTAGTTTCAATACATTATGCAATTTCCAAATCATTTAAATTAAGTTTAAGCTTTTATACTCTAATGCTTTCTAGCTGTGCATATAACGATTTACAATAAATATTTTTTTAAAGGCTTATTCTTTAGTATAAAAATATTGAATTTATTAAATCTATGTTAAAACATGAACGAAATTCAATGATAATTGAATGAAGAATTATAAACAATTTTATCAATATACGACGCAGACATATACCTCCTTTATTTAATTGACAGGAGATAACTACATTAGTCAGTATATTGACTACTGAGTTACAAGTGAATGGCATTAATATATTTGAATAAAATATTGATATTGTATAATATATTATTACATTAAAGTATTTTCTGTGTTTTTGGCAAAAGTCGACATGATCATACTATATACTTACACGTGTATTACTTTATTAGATGTATTTATTATACATTAGGTATGATCGATAGCAGTTGAAATAATATACTATAAAATTAAACCTAAAATATTAATAACAAGAATATAAATCATTCAAGTGATCAACGTTAAACTGTACATAACAACATAAAGTGTCTAAAGTCACGGTGAATGATAATTATTGTTAAAATTTTAACTTTAAATACTACAAAAAAAAAAAAAAACATGACTAGGGATCATGATAATTATCAACTTCTACAATAAAAATGTACACGGAATCTGTTTTTAATTTTCAAGCTTTTTGTCTCCATGAATAAAATTTGGTTGACATTTATATACTTAGAATTAAAAATTTTAAAAAGTTTAAATTTTAAATTCAAAGTACTTTATAGGAAGAAACTTCATAATTAAATAAAAAATTATGAAACAAATATTTGAAAAAAATTTCAAGCTACGGTTAATAGTATTTTTAAAATCATAACTAAATAAAAAAATCGTTATATGAGAATTTTTTAATTTACGTGTAATTATACAAAATTTTCTTCAGATTTTAAATTACTCAAAAATAATTTAAATGTTTTGAAAATATTATGATGCATAGAAAGTGTTAATAAGTATGACATATTCTCTGTAGGTATTTATATAAAAAAGTTTTTAGTATATTTTATGCAAAATCTATATTTGAAAACTTATACCGGGACATTGTGCATATATCAGATTATCAAAAGATCAATAACAAATAGTTTTTAAAGTCTAAAATGTAAATTCAAGTCATAAAATAAAATAAAAATATACTTACATAAAGACCGAATACCGACTCTTTCGAATCCCGTGCCATATAAGTATACACAGTGCAGCACTGCTGTACCGACGAGGAAAAGCTTTGAACTAGGTAATAAAAGGTAATAAAAAAAATAGATATTATATAGTAAAAAAAAAAAAAATAAAAACTAATAAAACTAAATAGTTATTTAAAAATATTTTGAATAGTGATTATAAAATTTAAATAGTTGCATTATTTTTTTTGACCATCTTCCTTTTACTTATTGAAATGTAATGATTGTTAGCGCTATCTCCGTCATCTAAAACGATTACCAATCCCCATAGATGGTATAGATGATTGATTAGATATTATATATTACATCAATATAATAAATTCACCGATGTATAAAATAAAACAACTATATAAACCGTCTTTGCTTTTTGTTGAATTAAAATAAATTTCAGTATTCTATCGCATCAAAGAAATCGGTAAATTGTTGTCATATTTAGTGTCAATATTGTTCATATTCTGAATTAGCTTAAAAACTGTAAATAATTTGAATTATGTATCGATGTTTAAAAATGAGGGAGAGAACTAATTTTCCAGATCATACTTTGAGAATTCCAAATTTAAATTTACAATGACTTCTTTACCACAAAAAATATAGTAAACATTGATTTTAAAATATAACAAAATATTGATATAATAATAAATTAGTTAAAATTGACGTTTTATATGGTTCTCGTATGTTTTTAATAAGTATAAAGAAAAATAATAAAACCATAAATTTTAATTTAAAACGAATTGGACTTAACATTTTCTATAGATTCCCATCCAACTTATTGTTCCATCGAATTAAATCTAATAATTTCCCATTTATTTACAATTACTAAAACTGAGATATTATAATTATGTTTTTTTGTATTTAAACATTTTGGTTAGGATATGTTAAATTGAATGTATAGTGTCAGCTTGATACACGATATAAGTTAAAATTAAGCATATTGAGTTCTTCCAGTTTAATTTTTTGATTCAAATTAATAAAGTTAGGTTTTATACATTATTTTTTAAATACATTAATGAAGCAGTGTGGATCTTTGATCATAATATTATGTTCATTTATTTTGATTAATTAATTTAAATTGAATTTTTTATATAATATTTTTTAAACTTGTATGAGCAACATCAAGAATACACCTTTAATTTATAATTCATTACATCATTAATCATTTGTTAATTAATAATGATCATATCTTGAATAGATGTTCAGTTTAAAGCATCTTGTTTTTGTAGATTGCAGTCTTTCTTGTGTATCACTATTCATATTATATAACTTTCACAACAATTTTTTAGCTTTTCCAATTAACGGACCTAAATTTCTTATACAAAGATTCGTTTGCAAAGTGATTATTCCAATATAAATGTGGAATACGAATACCAATAGGCGATAATCTCTAGGTTTTGTGAATTGTCAACAATAGCTCTTGACAATCGATTTGTTTCAATTTTTGGTATTGTTCTTGTCTACTTTTTAATAACTTTATTTGTGAATCACTCAAAATAATTATTTTGAAAATGTACACTTTGTACATAATAACTTATTGTAACCAAATTACAGTAAAACAACTTGTTAATTTCATTTTACCCAAGCAATTTCAGTGTAATTACTAACTTACAAGTTGTCACTTCTATAACAAATGTAATTGTATTACTAATATACAGTTATACCTTGTGAATTTTAGTTATTATACTCGCCCTCATAAATGAAGTAAACTAACTAATAGTTTTCACTGTTTAAGTGAAAAGTTTAAACACCGGTATCTTTCAATAAATTAACACTTGAAGTTTGAGGTATAAATGTTTTAATTAAATGTATCTGTGGTTCTGAAATAGGTTGGTAGATAAGTTTTCTATAAAAAACACGAATAGAAAATGATTTCTAAATACAGAGACTAGGTACTTAAATTATCTCTATAATAATAAAGCATTCTGATATTTAAAAATGTCACTGTGATTTTGATCGTTGCAATCGGTGTTTGACTTAGGGTAGAAGGGATGCAGATGGATGTAGTTCATTTTTTTAATGTACCTAGATTTTAATTTTCTTCATCATTTAATGAAGCGAAAAAAGTTTAAAACACAGCCATCTTGGAGATGTCTACTTTTGAATAAATACACTATAGTGTATTTGAATTTTGTTTTTATTTATTTTTAGAAAAGTTATGTTTATTTTTTCAGGAAACGGTTCCCAGGTTAACGACAGTCTATATGGTATCTTGTTAAACAAATTTTATTTTCATAATTTTGCTATAAACAAAATAAATCGATACTTTTTTATAAGTATTTTCCTAGAAAATGGGTTATAGTTGACTACGACTAATGATGGTACAAAATGTACCTATATTACAAGGCTTAAGACATAAAACAATATAATATTTATAATTATTACGCAATCAGTAATACACTGTTGCTCGTTAAATAAACCAATTTCAATTAACTACAAACTCTATAATGGCAGTTTTAATGTTTGTAGACAGTTATAATTTATAATTTGTAGCTATATTTTCTAGGTATTACATTTTCATAATTATTAAACCAAACATTTTTTTTGCATTGTATATATTTATATATTTCTTATAAATTACTTATGTTTCTTCAACTAATAACTACAAAGGTACCTAGTCTATATTTACTTAATATGAACTACTTATTATGTGTACCTCATATGATACGATAAATACTAAGTAGCACAATATATGAAATTGTTGTCTTTTTCATAGAACATGATATAAATGTAAGGTAAATAAATACTATTTAACTTTAAATACCTATATAAGGGTTAGTTTTGAAATTTTAAAGGTTTTTGAGTCAATTTTTTTCTTTTACAAATATAAATAAAAATACAATTTTGTTTAAAATTTGCAATTATGTTACTTCCATAATTTTAATACTCGTAATTTGAATCTAGGTTCTAATTCAACATTACGCATTTATGTGTTGAAATCGTGAACACGATAGAGATAATGGAGAGTAAGAGCAATTATGTTAAAAATTATAATTTATTACTGCAGATATTGATCATATTCTATTACCGTTACATAAACTTAAAAGAATTGCTTAAAGTTTCACTAGCAAATGCATTACTAACATATTTAACGAAACAAATTATAACTTGCTTTTGTCATTAAAATGAGCTTACATAAATTGGTGGTATGAAATTAGTGTTCGTGGTAAATATTGGTTGTATATTACAGGAAGATAAGTTGCAGAACTTTTTGTCGCGATAACTGTTGTAAGAACGAAATGTACAAAATATGTAGAATAATCATTATAATATAATATAAATTACCTATATAGTATATATTTATAATGCGATGTGTTATTGAATACAGCAACATCAATGGTGGTAAAATGGTTTAGCATAAAACACAATATTTGATTGTTAAAAATATAACTTATGGTTATCAGATAAGAAACATTAAAAAAAGGTCATTGGAGGTTTATAACCCTACACGCCTCCCCCGTTTGATCACCCTTGGCTGAAATTAATTGATGAAACATTTTTGTTTATTAAAACTTTTTAAAAATGAAGACAAATTACCAACTGATATTAAAATATGTTCACACATATTTTTTCTTATTTATAATTTATAATGATTTTAAAACATAATATATAATTGATTATTACTGAAACGAAAAGATATAAATACATTTTATTACTTTTTTTTTTTACTACCAACGACTGATAATCACCGATTTATGAATAAAAAGTTCTCCAAAAGACCAATTTCAATTTCAAACAACCAATAATCGACTATAACTCGCCATGGACACATTGCATACACGCAGTAGCGTACTCAAGAGTCAATAAGGGAAAGGAAAGTTTCCTAATTCCACTGCATTAAATCGTTAAATGAATTTATACGATACTATAGCTAACCGAACTTACCCAGGGAGAAATAAATAAACATAAAATACGGCACTAAATCGATGTATCTAAACTTTAGAACGCATACCTCAGTTCACCGGAAAATTGGAATCGGTGTACTGACGATACTTTCCTAACTAATTTGACCCAGATGGGCGAGATAGTACTTGGTTTATTTTCGACCAAACTACTCTTTTATAACTTTTATAATATCTCTATAATACGAAGCTTTCTTCGAAATGAGTCGAGTGCTTTTTGGGTCTATTAGCTACACACCACACATATTATGTACGGACATTACTTTTTTTTTTGTACATTCGAATAACAATTACACATTATATTATTATTTTATTTAAAATAATTTAGTCTCATAGAATGGCTGGTCTGCTAGTCTAATTGATCTTTTCCCTTAGAAATTCCTTCGTACGCCACTGACTACATAATTGAGGTATTCAATCAGCTACCGATCGTCTCCGTCTTACTTATATACATATAACATACTAAAATGTACTTTTTGGTGTTCCAACTTTGAGTGGTTAGCTGAAATATTTTAGTGCATTGACTGATTATCAAAGTAAAAGTATACCTATGATAAGAGTCTTTACTTGTGTTCTCTCATCATCATTAATTCATAACTTGGTCAAAATTAAAATAACGAGCGAGAATACAGCTGATAATATGCTTATATTGTGGTTTGAAAATAGGTTAATTTACTCTAACATTTAAGCTAATAATGCTAAATCGGAATTGCTAAAAGTACATTTTGGTGTATGTTTTATGCGTTAGTAAAAGGGAGACGGTTGTGGAGGGGGGAGGCGATATAGTGCAATATTTTAATATAGTTAAAAATGTTTATAATATTTATATAATTTGTTTTAATATAATATAGTCCATTCTAAATAAGAACAGGCTTCGGCGACCGACTTGTCCGCAGGGGCGTGGCAGTTCTCAACGGCTGGATCTACAGATAATTGACTGGGTGGGAAGACAAGCGGGTGTGCCTGACCGCCACCCGACAAAAACCGGTCGCTGCCAAAGACTGTTTTTATTTGGAATAGAATATAGTTATGATTATGATGAGGAGAAAACCCGGTTGACGACACGTGATTCTTCGGTTATATTGCCGTTGGGGGTTGCGCGTACGACGTTTGCGTTTAGGACGAAGTTAAGTCGTCTGCCGAATCGTCGTCGCTCGTACAACAACTCCGGCTGTTGGTTGAGTCCGAAGACAGGTTGTGCCGGTTGAGCGGGTGATAGTGATGATGGTGCTGGTGCTTTTGCTGTGGCCGATGGCCATGGTGCTGATGCACAGACGATGAGGTGCGCCGCCGACGTCTGTGCGGCGGTGGCCGTTGGTTTTGGCGGCCCACGACGTCCGCGCTACCACCACTACCACCACTGCTCAACGTAGGTGTTGCTGGTGGCTGATTTCCGAGGCCGCTAATGACGGACGTGGTCGACGGACCGGCGGCGACACTGACTTGATGGTAGCCCGACTGAATGTCATCCTCGTCACCACCCGCGCCACCGCTCTGCACCGACATGGACCGTGTCCGGCGCCGACCACATCGCAACTGATCACGATCACCGGCTCCGGAGATGGAGTCCAATCGCACACTGTTCGGGTCAGCCTGTTCAAACACGTGATCAGCAAACATAATATCGTAACTAAATTGCCAATGTTATATTATTACTATGCTTATAGTACCTAATGAATTTGTAGGATCGTGCATTCTTTTTAGCTTATTTTTGTAAATTATAGATTTCAACGCTTTCAACGAATTCAATTTTAAACATTTAATTTCACCGTTTTTTCCTTGCACTGTATAAGTTATCGAATTTGTAGATAGATTTTTCATTTTCATTACTTTTTTCGATATTTATTTATAATCCACATTAATTAAAACTTTTATCCAATTTGTGTTCTACGCAGCTCGCCGTACAACACGCGTATGTTCTACCAGTGATACTCGTTTGCACACAGTACACAATTTTTTACCTGCAAACTGACAACTCGTTTGCGTACATTGAAAAACGTGAAAACCCAGAAAATACAAATTTTTACCCGAAAAATGACGACTCGTTTGCGTATAATTATTAAATTAGACTTATATTGTTACTCGCAGTGAACATTTCGATAAAATTCACGTAATCACAAAAGTTTTTGTTACAAATGTTTCAGACATTTATGTAACAAATTCAATTAAATTAACAAAAATAAAAAACATTTTTAACCATGTCTGTTGTGTACAGACGGTCCTAGCCTGTACACGCAAGAAAAATAAGTTATTTTTTGGTTTTAACTTTTAGTAGACTTTTGCTATAGGTTATGTACGCAAAGGAGTCCTACGTTTTGGGTCATTTATCACAGGTATTAGAAATTCGATCGCGTAATTGAGTTGTACATGATTAAATTTGTACGCAAGCGAGTTGCAAAAAAAGTTAAATGTATGCAATTGAATATCATCCGTATGTCATTCGTACCTTTTCTACGGATGACGATTACCAGGTAATGTAATTTATTATCCATTTAGTCACATTACATAACACGCACGTATTCCATTCAGAGTCAACATGAATAAAACCCTTCCGGGCAATCTCCAAAAATGTCTACACTTAATAAACCTAAGGCCTCTTTCATAACTTATAGACAAAGAACAATGTCTATATAAAAAAATAAAACAGTCTTTAATAAACTCTGAATAATACATCTCAAACTAAAAAATCCAACGCAAAAACTACGGCAGAGTTTTTGATAGAAAAAATCGATTATCAAACAGTCAATCATTTCTTCTGTATCTGGACTCGCCTTCTAAGAATACGCACTTGCATACCCCCTCCCACTACATCTACATCGCATCTATCTCAGCCGATATCGCATTTCAATTAACCCGTACTAATAACTTCATCGTTGATCGAGCATCCAATCAAACCTACCTCTATATTTATAAATACCAGCATGGATTCACTACGGCCACCGCCATGGAAAACATTTCAAGCAGAGAGTAAGCGATAGTGTTTAATTCTTTCAAAAAAACATCTCAAATAGATTACATAATCGTCATTGGCAAAATAGTCAAACCTATCAGCATTATTTTCATATCGAGAATTTATAATCATTGTTTCTGTACTGTCCTTTATAGTAAACAAGCTCTGGATAATTTAATGCAACATACCCAATCAATAAATATTTATGACCAAAGTATATGTAAACTAGTTAATCCGGCTAAACGTATGGTTATATATAATGCATGTCCGTCTATTCCCAACCAAGCAATATTAGATGCATTAAAACTTACAATATTATTAACCCTACCTCGCAAATTAACCACCTTGAGGCCTGGCTTTAACACGGAAGACTAATCAACTTAAACGACAATAAATTTAGAATTTTCCTTACGGAATATATTTTAAATTTTTTCCCATGTAAAGCTGTTGGTTATACATTCAATAATTGTAAAAAAAAAAACTCCGAAACCAATTCTTCAAGTGAATCTATCATCAGCTCAAATGTAATCAACGCTAACAATGACATCGAAATACAACCCGCACCCACAGATAATGCTCCTCTCCTCCTACATCCGACCCATAGCCGGACAAAAACAGGAGCATACAATAATAAACTGGTCCTTAGAAACTGCTTCTACTACATCTTTAATATCCAGACATAATATCAAATCTAAAACAAAACGACTAACACAAAAATACCTTTATCTGACTCATCATATTCAAAACCTCCCGATTTCCAATCAACTTAATATCTCATACTCCCAATATTGAAAATGAAAAAAAAAATAATAGAGAAAATGGAAATACAATCTCGATCGAACTCATCCAGTAGATCAAACACCCTCACGAAGGAAGCGTTAAAAGTAATTGAAGATTATTAACACTATTGTCCTCGATAAGAGATCAAACCACGTACAAACTGCTCTTCCCCCTCAGAAGAAACATCAACACTATTGTTGAAGACATCACGCCCTTATAACATATACCACCAATGTAAAGCATTTTTAGAATTTATAGATTTTTAGTGTATCAAATTCTCAATCATAATATTGTTATATTTTTAAACGTTTTAAGATGTATAATTATAGCCATAGTACTGTAGCTGCGCTTTAAACAATAAATTTATACAATAGGTATTACATAATAATTTTTTTTCGTCATAGAATTATTATTTTATTTTGTATATATTTTTTTAGAACTATATGCTCTATGAAGTGTACTGTATGTTGAAGTTACAAGATCTAATTGGTTTTTGAGAATTTTAAATCAAACTTATAGTCAATTTAAAAATCAAAAGGAATTGCTTAATATTATGTGATTATAATATATTAGAGTAATGAAGAAGAATATTAAACAAAAATTACAGTAATTCATAATTTGTTTCTATCAAATTCAGTATACATTTTGATTTCACTGGTTCAATGCTAATACTGTACTTATTAAGAACTATGCTTGATTCAAGTGATATAAAATTGTCGATTTTTGAACCAAGCTTGACCGAACGACAGAACCTTAAGTGTTTTGTAAAAAAAATTACCGTTCGCTTAAGAATGTAATAATTTATACTAATGTTAAATACTATTATAATAACGTATCGTTTTAATTTAATATTCCAAAATGGAATATATATTATAATTTTTTTCGAATGTTCTGGGAATCAACATTGGCTATATTACATTAATATTTGTTCATCGTTTAAATTGTTTTCATACACATATAAACATTTTAAGTTTAAATGAGTGGATAAGTGTAAATTCTCACGATTTCCATTTCACTGCTGTCACTACCTACTTCACTTCTCTTATATTTATATTCTAAACTTTTAAATGTTAATGGATAAAAATAAAATGCGTTACTTCAATATTTTATATTCACTATGCTACAATTTCGTCGGTTTTTTTTTCGAAATTTCGATAATAATATAAAATATATAAATATCGATCAAGAAAATACCTGATAAGCAAGCGCCGACAACAAGTCTCGGTCAGGAACCACACCCAACGGCATTATTTCTTCTAAAATTACACTTGCTGCGATCTTGTGATACTGGATGATGGGCGCGAAGTGTTCCCGGAACAGAGAACGCCAATCTGCATCTTCGGAATTGGCATTGTTGTTGTCTGCAGCATCAGCGGCATATTTCTTTGCCCACATCAGCGCAGCCTGCAGCACCCCCGAAATTGTAATTTGTGTACGTAATATTATAATAATTAATAGCGCATATCTAACATACTTTATACCTAATAGACAGTGTAGTAAATCACTATAGACTTATCACTCATTAAATTAACTACATTCTACATTTTAAACAATTTTGAATGAAATATTTAAAATATCTGTGTTCTCGGATATTGTTTTTTTTTTTTTGTATTATATTTTTAAATAAAACCTCTCATCGTTTATTATTTTAACCTTCAGATTACAGACTGTACAGGTTTTGTCTCGTTCAACTGGTTCAAGTACATTAATACGTATAGGAGTACATTTACCTGAAATTTTGTCAGCTCATCCGCTCGTAACTCGTCCCGTGACAGTATAAGTCGGACCACGTGTTGTGGCAATAATGTGAACGATCCAAGTGTAAGCACGCGTCCACCATTCTCGTCTACGAACTCGAGCACCTTTGGTAATCACATGATTTCGTTAAAATTCTTTTAATTAAATTATTTCATATAAATATAGATATGTAACTTGTGTAGTAATTAATGTATAATTATAATTATTATTTATTTACAGACTTGCAGTAGGTATAAAATAAAAACGACTAATACATTTCCTACAAATCAACGCCATAAGTCCAAAAAAAGTACGAAAATCCATCATCACAATATTAGTTTAATACAATAATGTAATTTTACTGTCATAAAAAAATACACGTACAATTCACACATTGAAACATATACATACATACACACACATACACACACCTAATAAATATACAAATTACCAAACATAAAGTCATTGGTAGGTATATCAATTCTATAAAATAATATAAAATAAAACACTATATTTTTTATTCATTGTTTACTGATTAGCATTGACTTTACTTTTTTTCATATTATATTCGTTATAAAACAAAATTTCAATATGCAAGGTTAAAAATATGGAAAATTCTTATTATACTCAATACTCATCTACATGGATAATTAAATTAAATGCTGGCCAAACAAATTCTATAATTTCTCAAATGTACCAACTAAGTCACAAGAATAATGAGAGTTAAGAAGGGCTCAGATTAAATTTTAATTTTTCAGTATATGATTGAAAAGTAACAAAAATTTGAGGAAAAAATGACACACCAATAGTTTTTTGAGTTTTTTCAATTGCTTAATTGGTTAAATTGAAACGAATTTATTGTTTATTTACAAAATTCTACAACTATTCACTAAATTTACTAGGTAATTAGGTATATTTTAAAAACATCTATGATTTTAGGTTTATTATTAAACTGTTAAGTTAGGTATTTGTGATATTATTGCTATGTTAGATACCTACTTCTACGAACTAATAACCTACATATAAACAATTTTGATGGGGATGAGCTATAACAAAATATAATTTTTTGAAATCAATAATTTATGAAATTAATGTAAAAGAATTAATAAAAATTAGTAATAGCCGATAGGTACATATCACACGGTGAGGGAAGAGAGACGGATGTCCAATATTAACTTATAGCCTGTCTGCTTTTTAAATATTCCATTAAACATTTTTTTATGTTATTTTCTGTTTTAATTCTCATGTTTGATGTTTTAGTAGGGATTAAAAAAATTCTTCGATTTAATTTATTTTAAACCAAATTTTTAATACCTATTTGATTACACAGTTGTTTTTTTTTTACATAATATATTACATTATATTTTATTAAATGAATATAAAATCTGAGCCCATTAATGACGTTTTAATTTTACAATTTAAGACTATTACGCAAATATTATGTAGGTATAGTTCTACTAGAATTCAAAATGATGATGAAAATGACTTCTACTCATATAGTCACTTTTAATTTTACATCCGTTCGCAGTTATAAGCTTTTATATTAGGAAAATATATAATTTGAATTATCTTGGCAGTTAACATTTTTTTTTAAATTTTTATTTCAACCCGGGTGGTGCGGGTGCCAATAAGGACGCAAGTTTCACCATTAAAGTCTATTATCCATTTTACACCGCTTCAATGTGTAAAGTAAAGAAATAAAGTTTTCTTTTGTTCTCGACTATGGCCTATAAACTGAGAATATTATTATACACCTTAACACCTACCGGTTATTACCAAACAGTTTATATAGAAATAACAAGACGTTGTTAAAAAGATAAATAATAATTTTATGTAAGCACTTTAGCAGTATATTGTTATATTTATATTTTATTTCCGGAATAAAAACGTTTTATTTTTATTGTTTAGAAACATTTTGTACCGAAAAAAAAGTATATTGTATATTTTTAGTTTTGAATTGTGTAGAAATTCTATTTGTATATAAATATACAATACGATATGTCAATAATATTCAATATACATATTGTACCTAGTAAATTATTTTTCTATAGCCAATACCGTAATTACATATGATATCATCAGCTTTATTTTTATACATGCATAAATTATAAGAGTATTTATTATGTGTTCAATGATAGTAAATGCAAATAAAAAAAATGCGTTTTATAGTTAAAGGACTATTTATTATATATAAACATATAATACATATACAATATACATAATATGTATTATATATAATATATAATATAGTGATTAAATCGTCGAATTTATGTAAAAAAAATATTCAATTTTACTCGAAAATTGATTGAAACCTTGCACCACTGGTTTACGTCACTGTTTTAAATAAACAAATGAAAAAAAAAATTAACGTCTTTAAGAAAATAACGAGTCAGATTTTTATACACACAAGTACACAACAACACTATAATAGGTACATTCAATTATTATACATCCACAAAAAGAGTGTACCACAGTGTGTGAATAACGGACACATGTGGACTAGTTGATGAAAATAGTTATTAACTTAAGTCAATTTAAATTAAGTAAACACAGTATTATGATTGTTAAATTAAATAATGGTTAACAAATAATACATTCAAATAGTAAGGTTAAGGTTGTTAACATGAAAAAAATACTAACTCAACTCAAGTTGAAGAAAGTTGATCTACTATTTTATTAAATGTGAAACATATCTGTAACACTATACACAGTTTTAAATAAAATTTAAGTTAATAATATTAAGATACAATGTTTCCTGATAAAATAATATTACATAAAAATATTGGTAGGTACAAAAAGACACTCTCTATGTGATCCATGTGATAATTCAAAAAGTAGATTTACTTTTTACCTTATAAAACATTTTTTAATTATTATGTCCACCTTTAATAATGGAGTATATTATACTGTTTTATAATATTATTGTAATATTCCGACAAACAATTTTGTAATTAAATAATATCGTTATAATGCTACTTGCAATGATATAATTAAGGTAATAAACGTAAAAATACATTACGTATTATTTTATTTTATTATTATTATTTTATTTTACGATATAATCAATGTCTAAGACATCAACAAACAATAATATACCTAGGCCATAGGGGATTTTGTAGAAACCTATTTTTGACTGAACATTGTAGTACGATCGTCGACATATTCCAGAATCCGAAAGTATGTTTATTGTTAGTATAGGCACTGATTAGAAAATTAGAAAATATTGATTTTACTATGCAGATTTGTTTGCGGTTTCTAAATTAACAAGTAAATTTAATGAAAATTATTATCAATGATGGCTGAGAATTGACGGAATTATCGTCATCGCTACCTAGAAAATATTGCAAAATGCTTCATTGCTTGAAAAAAAAAATGGTTATTGTTTATTAATGTTATTCCCTATTCAATATCGTATACATCAGTCTATAATTTGATCGGAAATATCGTGATTTATTAACCTTAATCTACTTCTTTGACGGTACCTAATAAATATATAAATATATTTTTTATTTTATTTTTATTTGTTAACCCGCGGAAACATAGGTCATTGGTTGTGGTGGTGCTACTGTAGGTTTTTTTTAACGGTGGTGGAGGGAACAAGTGAGTTTTTTTGGCAGAATTTTGAAATGGGCATCCTTAGGCTTATGCTATGCGCGGGTGGGAGGCAGCGGCCTCTCTTTTGATACAGCGTGAACTGCCTGGAAAGCGATGTCGTCCACTCCCATATACCTAGTTAATAACAATTATGATAGTGATGATTGTATTTGCAATGATAAATAATGACGCATACCATACGTACGTACATTGTACAAATTAAGCGACCAGATAGGGAGTGAAAAAAAATTTTGTCAACAAATAATAATATGATATGTTGTATATTATTGTATTTTATAACAAGAACACAAAACCAAAAAAAATATTGTACCACACGTCGCGGTAATTTTTTAGTTTCAACGCACACAGGTCATAGATACACGCACAGCACACTCAATAATACAACTAAAGGGAATAGTACAAAAAACAAATATAATGTATAACGGCAAAAAAATCAACGCTCAATTAAAACCAATATATAATATTGTGTAATATACATGGGTAACAAAAGATGATGATGATGATGATTATGATGATGATTATGATGATGATGGTGATAATAATTACGTTTCACAACATCAAACGAACATTTTACACGCGCACACAGGATGATATTTAGGTACATATTATGTACATGTATTACAGGTGGGTTGGGTGGATGGAGGTAATATGTGTCGTCGTCATATAAATGCATAATAAGTATAATTTATGTCATATGTATATTAATGTAGCTATTAGACACATCCTGAAGGTAAATCACCACCGGCAATTAGCGTGTATGTTTTTTATCGTTACAATGGCTGGCAATTTTCATCATCTGACGAAATCGTGTATTGTATCGATATTGTAAAAGCTATATGGTTGCCAGATGTCTTACAAAAGTAAAAAAAAAGGAGTGAGCAATGAGCATGATAATTCCCTAAGGCATGGTAATTCACAATGTGATCACGATTTAAGGTAACACTAAATATATCAGGTGGATGTCCTTGTATTGCAATTGGGTTTTAGGGTGGTGATAGGGACTAGGGAGTACATAAATACATATTTTCAGATAAATTTCAAATGTTTAACACTATTATTAGTGTGCGCATGCGCTATACAACTTAATTTTTTTTTTTAATGGAAACACTATTTTTTTTCTACATATTCGTATAGATAACTATTTTTTAAATATTTTTTGTATCAAAAGTTTTTTTTTATTTACAAAACTGACCAAGTTAGAATAAGTCAAAATTTTAATTTATGCATAAGACGCGTTTAATGCAATTTTGAATTTTACATTTATAACCTTTGGAAATAATAACATTAGTACCAAATAAATGTTTAATTTACTTTATCTGTTTAGTAGTGTTTACAAATAATAATTGTTTGTTTGTATATGTGGGAATCAACAAAAAATGAAAAATACAGAAACTTAGAAACTTTTCATTAATTTTGTTCTCACTTTTTGAATTTTGAAATTTACCCACCCTACAATAATATCGTAGGCCTAGTTAGATTTTCAAGAAAGTTTTCAACTGTTTTCAGAAATAATATCAACAACAACCCCCATAACAGTATGTTATTTGTTATCGGTTATGTGGTACATAGCACACACGAAATTGCCAATAGTGGTTTACCCTCTCAACCCCCTTCACCCATCCCATTCGTACTTTTTGCACCAACGATTTGGTGCACTTGTAGTGGATGTAACGTTCGGCGGACGCCAACAGCGCACAAGCTGTATCCACAGTGATGCCGCCGCCCGTGTCGGCGAAACCCGTACAGGCGGCTCGCAGCTCGTCCAATCCGTAACAGTCGGCCGCATTCAACACGCCTGATAAAACAACACTTTTGCAGTGGAAACGGCGATAAATTATTGAACAATTAGGTTGATGGTCAATCGACACTTAGACCCTAACGCGTGAGCATAAATTATAGTCTACGAGAAAAGAGGAGGCACAAATAACTGTCTTTTTAAAAAAATAAACGGTAAAAAAATGTAAGTAATAATTAGGAGCCGGATTTATATACATTTGCATATTTTTTCTTAACAGTCCAATAAATAATTAAGTAAGTTACAAGTATAGTCAATAGATCCGAAATACAAAGTTTTTTTTTGCATATTTTTTATTTTATAGGGTATATTCCTACAAAATAAGAGCATAAATGTATACTGTTTAGTGCATATCTCTGAGGTTCTTAGAGCATTTGAACTCGGGCCTTTGTTATACATTATGAAATCATTTTGAAATCCTCTCAAACAGTATTTATACGTATATTATTACGAAATAAGCGTATTTGATGTAGAATTGAAATTATTATGACAGTCGACGATGATTGTATACGGAATATGTACCGACTGTCTCCAAAATCGTTTTATTCCTACGTCAATTTTATAAGTAATGACATTAAGAACAAACTCTTTATTAATGTTATAGTTTTAATCATATCATTAAAGTTTAAGTTCACACAAGCAGACTGCTATAATGTGTTAGTGTGTAAGCCAGTTATGACATTGATTTTATAAAATCAATGATGGCGCATACACGCGGATATAACGAACTCTATTGTACCTTTCAACTTTATTACAATTATAATTAACTTAATACGGGTTAATCGATATGAATTATAATACGAACTTAAGTGCTTCAGAAAAATATTCATTGTCACTTATTACTTGTCATTAAATAAACACACACAAATTCAACAGACTTTTTATGGGGTTGATAGTTGATACACGTTAACAATAAAGTAGTATTGTACTGATATATTTTTAAAGGTATTATTATAACTTTCAATGTCGTTTATTAGTTTTATTATAGGAGCATTAAAAATTAATACTAAGTAATTCTGAAAAACTCCGGCCATTTCGAAACCTTTTCGTTTTATAAATCTTTAACAATCAGAAACCCATATAATAAATTGTTGACTCTTTTTAGAAGACTATGTTTTTTTTCTTTTGAATTAAGAGTTGCATATAACTTATAAACAAAATAAAATATTATATAATAGATATGCACAAAGATGTCTATTATTATTATTATTTATATCAACCTACCTAGTAATGTTCGTGGTTGCAATGTCACACAACCAGTGTGAACATATTCTACCAGTTGCCGGAACACGTCGGCGTCAAATTCTTCGATTATTATCACCGTCGTTGACATTACATTTGCAGCATTACTTATCGATGTCGCCGCAGTTCCAACGGCACTTCCTCGTTTATACTTCGACCAAGACGTTGATGCGTTGGATCCGGCAGCCACCATTTTGCTATTGTTCTTGATGCTATTCCTATTCGGTGGTGATTTTTGCTGTTGCTATATTTTGGCACAGGTTTGTTTGTCAACAGCAACACATAAGACATAAAATAAATAATATAATATAGAACACTTATCTCTATTATAATACAGCTATCAAAAACACATTCAACCCATCATAATATTATTATATAATACTATATACTGTCAACGTACGATATTTAATGGAGATAAATTTATAATAACTACAATACAATATTTACTCAACATAATTATATCGTAGTTCACATTTTATATTTTTTAGTATCTCGTGATAATGTATTGTATTTGGGAAATCAAGAACTATTTATATATTTATGAAACAGTGATAGAATGGTCCTTATATTGTATATAAGATGAGAATAGTGTAGTATAAAATAATATATTCTTAGATCAAACCATTATAAAATATTTTTTGCTACAGTGTTTACTTACGTAGTCTCAATTCTTCCATTAGAATATTTCAATTAGTTTTATGACGTATTTAAATACTATACTAAATGTTTTACTGTTTCAGTAATGTGCAAGTGTAAAAATATAATGATCCTTTAGAAGTTAAGTTTGTTAAATAATATGTACTAAAGGTTTTATTATTATTATTGCTAACCCTAAAATTAGAAATTGATAATGAAAATAAAAAAATTGATAATTGTGGCTATTATGCCAACCATTAGCATAATCAATCATTTTTTAAAAAATTAAAAACTCATTATTTATACATATTATGTTAATCCTTGTGATTTTTATAAAGTAAAATCTAAATCAACCATAAAGTAATCGGTTTTTTAACTATAAACATTTGTTATGGTTATATTTATAAATATAAACATCTATGTTCCTTTAGCTCCCCAAAGATGAAACTATAGATCGATTAATACTGTAGATCTATAAAATGTTATGAGGTTAATATTTGTTTTCTTGTTTATTAACTAAACATAACAAAAACGTTTCATGAAAAATAGCAAGTATATTCACCCGTGATTGATACTGCTGTTGATGATTGTGTTGAATCAATGGTTCTGAACTACGTTTTAATAACATTCTCAACCGATTTTGTTGATGAGAGTTTTGACTCCCACTAGCAGCACTAGATAATTGCTTTATTAAACCTCCACTGCGTTTTGATGAATTACCTCCGATTGAGTGTTGTTGGTGTTGTAGTTGTTTTCCGTTGGTATCGTATAACATTTTATAAAACACTCTATGCACATAAAAAAAACCATTAAAAAGTTACAATATATACCAAATAAAAAATACAGCAAATGTAAATAACCAATATATCTATATAGTGTTTATCACTGATCATCAATTTTTTGTATTTGTTTACTTCATTATTTGCACATTACACTCTTTTTTTTATGTTGGTATATATTAATAAAAATATCAGATTATTTTGAGATGTGGTATAATATGATCAATATATGTAAATTTATGTACAAAATATATAAATGTTACTTTAATCATTATAAACAAAGCGAGAAATAATATTTATCCTCGATGTAATAGTTTGTCAGTTTGTCACTTAATTCCTTCAAAACTGTAGTTACTAAACCGTGTAATAGCACAGCCAGTTAATAAGCTAGTGTACACTTCAATAGATTTTTGAAATTACATTTAAATTTTTATCAGGCTAATATTTATTTGTTTTTAAAAATATGTCCCTCGTTATTTTACAATTTCTTAGTTATCTACTAACATTTAGTGATCACTAAATAATTAAAATACCTTAATTTTTTTTTTTTTATTTTTTTTTTTATTTAGAAATACGCCTCAACTACCAGGGTTATTGGCGTTTAAGATATACATGTTACAGTTTAATTATATTTACATAATGATACTAGAGTATAAAGAAGAAAAGTATATAAGATAAATAATATGATATCAATAAATATATAGTTATATTTTTTGTAGAAGGTTCGTTTCTTTGAGAAGTTCTAGGAGTGAAGATGTTCTTTCCGTGTTTGGTGCTAGTATTTCACATAGGTTGTTGGGGAGCATGAGTTTTTCTCTGGCATCTTTTGTGAGGAGGCATTCTGTTAGAAGGTGTTTGACAGTAGTCACGGTGTTGAATGAGGTGCATATAGGTTGTTCTTTTTTGCTCATTAGATGTTCATGAGTATACCTTAAATTTATTACATGTCCCCTGTATATTTATTTTCACGAAAGAAATCATTTTATTTTTAATATAATATCTGTAATATATATTTAATGTTTATCAAATTCCAATTCAAAAACTATTGATCTTCATTATAACATGATTTAGATTCCAGGTCATAAATAACGAATTATTTTTTATTATTTTATAATAATATTCGTATGCGTAAAATATGTTATCCAAAAGTGTCATATTCTAGTATTTTCATAGATTGGAAGTTCACTACAGATGATACTATAAAAATACTCTTTTAGAAATATTTCAAAAGTTATCCAGGAAATTGCGAAACCTATCCATTCAAGATGATCCGGAAATGAATCCTGAATGTGTATTATCTAAGGCAATCCATAGAAGCGAAGACTTAGAAGGACTTGGACCAAAAAGTATCGCACCATAAAAAAAATCTATTTTCAAAATCATATTTTAGTTAATGTGTTAACGCTAAAAAAGTGGGAATCAAAAAAATTGCATGTTATATTTAAATAGCACATTTGACGAAGTTCTAATTTTGACATTGAATAAAATATGCAATTAACACTAGAAAAAATGTTCATATTTAAAATAAGGCTAATAACTTTTTAGTTCCAAAACCAACAGTTTTTTCACAAACACACCAATGAATTGATGTTTATTACGTTATTATTTTAAATTTACTTCTTATTTAGTGTGTTTATTGTATATTTAAAATATAACTTTTATTTTAAAATAGGAACGATCTTTTTTTAATTTAAATTAAATTATTTTTTATATTATACAATTGATTTTGTTGATTATAATTAATAATCAAAACAAAACTTAATGAAATTAAATCAACTGTTCTTAACTGGCCTAACTATCATCCTGATAGAAAAAAGGAAATCATCATCAATATGCTAAGAATAGGCCACACCAGAATAACACATGGCTACCTAATGTCCCGAGATGAGCCTCCCTCGTGTATGCCGTGCGGGGTTGAACTTACAATTACACACATTCTCACCTCTCACGGAATGTCTTGCATACCTCGATGCATGAAATCGCAATAATCTATCTAGCGATTTGTACGATATACTGGGACCTGTTCTGCAATCACCAGACATATTCGTGTTTCTCCAAGAGACAGGACTGGACAAACTTATTTAATAATTAAAAAAAAAAAAAAACACAACCTTATTGTTATTATACTCATATAATTTAGGCATTATAATTAGTAAAATCTTCATAACTATCAAAATATCTCAAAACTAGCTGATTCCCGTGAACTTTGTTGCCCGATAAAAATACCAACTCTATATGACACAAAATTTGTGTTTAACTCGTCGTTTAATACCCGACTAGTCATGTTCAAAACTTTCCGGTGATAATCGAAGTAATGTTGGTTCGGGAATTTTTGATACAACTGTTTTTCCACTAGTACAACATAGTCCTTGAGAATCAGTCTTCCATTTCTTTGCTTGCCATATTGTTATAATTATATTATATTATAATTTAGCACAGAATAGTCGTGGTCACAGTCATAAATAGGGCTAGGATTTATATGCAATAACAAATTGTAAAATATGCATTTTATTTACCGAAATATGCAAAAATATGCAAAAACAAATTTGTATTATAGTTCATAATTTATTATTATTACTTATTACTATTAGTTCATATTATTACATTAAATATTAGTTTAACTAGACGTAACTTGGCACTTTCACATTGAACTTTCGGCATACTGGACGCGGACGCTGTTATTAAAACCACTCAAATTATTAAGTACAAACGTCCGCACATTTAAGCAACACACGACGTACTAATACAATTTGCTGTATCACCGTATAACAATGTTTAAGTAATTCTACCAGTCGTCCGACCAACGATAAGGTAACAAATGGATATTATCCGACAAAGATAAGATAAGTAATATTTATGCTATATATTTACGACAATTCAACGGATAAACTAAAAACTATCGGTTTCGTAAGGTACCATTTAAAATTAACAATAACTTATACAAATTTAAAAATTTAAGTTAAAAAAAATCAAATTCTCAAAAATCTACGAATATGCAATTAAATGCATCATGTTCAAAACATGAAAAAATATGCAAAAAAAATTGGTTCTATTTAAACGAGAATAAGCCAAATCGTGGACCACAAATCTGACAACCAATCAATTTGGACTTCAGGAAAAAAAAATGCAAATGCATATAAATCCTAGCCCTAGTCATAAGCAAAGGTAGAATTTAAGAAATTGCATAGCCTGCGAGTTCTATTCATTATTGACCGTATATTTTGTTTAGCTAGTCGACGGGAATGTTCAACTTTTGATTCCCTAGATTGGTTTTGTTCAATGATTACTCGTTGAGTAGCCAATCTAAGCATGTTTTCATCGGCTGTTTCATTTGTGAGCAAAAGTCGCAGACGTTTTGCTGTAGCAGACTGCCGAGAAAACTGAGTCTTTTTTTTTAGGCATAATACAAACGTTGAAAGAACTAGCGAAACAATACCTAAATTAAAATTACTATAAAATCAAATAATGTACTGTTTAAATCAAATTGAGCGTGTACAACAAATTAAATAAGAACAGTAATACAAATACGAATACGTCGTATTAATATTTTGTTGACTAGTTATTTTAAAACTATGGTATGTTTTATTATTATATTCTATTTTTATATTTAAATAGCAAATTCGTAGAATTCTTATAAATTCTTAAGTTCCGACTTGACCTGTGGATTTTCTTTTTATTTTCTTTTTATTTTACAAATGCACATACACAATCTATACAATTTGCACAATCAGCGTATACGATAAGAGTTTAAAAAAACATGGATTGCTTGAGTTGTAACCCGTATGTCCATATTGGCTTAAGAAGAGTTTAATATACAAGTAGTTTTGTTTTTAAGTTAGTAAATTTATTTTTTGATAAAATTGTTTTTAGCGATCTAGATCGAGCGTTAAGGATTAATCTCTTAGCTCTTATATGCTTGTTCCAAGTTAATTTTTGGTCAAGGATTAATCCTAAATATTTAACAGCATTGAGTGATGGGATAGGTATGTTATTAATTGAAACATTTGGGCATTGACCGTGTCTAAGGGTAAAAGTTGTATGAACTGACTTGCTGTGATGTGGATTTTCTAAAAATATTATATGAAGTATATAGCCTTCCTCGATAAATGGCAATCCAACAAAAAAATAATTTTTAAATTCGAACCATTAATTCTGGAGAGTAGGAAGGTGGTTTGTCGAAGTATATTGTTTGTCATTTAAAAAATAAATAGGTTTAATAGTTCCCAAAATTATTGCAGGATTAAATATGTGCCCTGCCAATTTCGGTGTCGTTTGATTATTTTTTTTAGGATAATTTCAAATTATAATAATTAGCATAATTTGAACATTTAATAGACGGTTATTTGAAATCTGTGATAGTTTTGCACAGTAATGTACCTTAATTGCATATACGTTGCGCCAGGTTATAATTTTAAGTTTATTTGTAATCACCTTATCTAAATTGAATTTGTTTATTGAATAACGAACCAATGACACCACAAATAATGAAAGAAAAATAAATTCTAAATATATACGACAGTTTTAAATGAATTTAAAGAGCAGTTAATTATAAATTAATAGTACAATATGTCAATATGCAATTTAATATATAGGTAAAAATAATTGTATTGCAGGTGTATTAAGTTATTCAAATATTTTAGATTATTACAAATACAGAAATGAATAAGTATTAATAATTATAATTATAACAAGTATTAAGTTCGAATACATAAAAATTGCATGTATATCTAAATATAAGTAAAAAAAGTTTAAAAAAATATTATTATTATGATTTATAAAATCATCTTAGCATAATATTTTTTTAATATTAATTCTGAACTCTTTGTATAGTATAATATTAAAACCATATTATTAATTGCATTGCAGTGGCAGTGCTATTTCGTCATGTAATAAAATTTATATGCATATGACTATAACATGTATAAGTATAATAGAATAGATTATAACGTAATATTAATATGATGTAATTCCACCAAATTCTGGAGCTTAGCATTACAACTTGGGTGTAATAACATAATATTATATTGTTAACAAATATTCACTAATAAATATTATTCTGAGTAATTTCTAACCACTCTATTTTTAATTTATATCTCTATATTAATACACTTAAGATTTTATAATTTATACATTTGTTTACAGTTCTAAAATACAAGCAGTTTCATAATTCATGAATTATTCAGCGTATTTATTATACTCCATTTTATGAGATGAGCATATTTTGGTACAATTCATGAATTAAGCATTATTACGTGTCCATTTCATGAAATGGAAAATGTTACACTTGGCATGTAATATAGTGACTACACGATTCTATGAGAAAAAATATTGTTTACGTTGATTAAAAAGCAAAAATTTAAAAATTTAAATCAAATTAAAAATAATATAGGCCTTCCAAGGTGCTAAATACGAACCTTCTTAACATATTTTTAATTAAATTAATTAAATAATGCAATATTTTATAAATTAAGATATGATTACAAATATTTTATGAAATAACATAGCAGATCGATTGCCGTAAATAATATGGGTTTTCTATATAACTTACTAGTTAAAACTGTACCTACATTAATTTATCATTTAAAAGTTTATCCATCCTATTTAATATTATCTAATAATTTTACTGTACACTTTTATATTATCGATTTAACTATGAACTAATTATTATAATATTGTAATAAATTATTATAATAATGATTAATATTTGAGCCAAGTAAACAATTTATATTCACTAATGGAGTTATGTCTTAATAAACAATTAGCCATTAGGTAGTTATTAATACGTTATAAAATACTTACCGGCTTCGAGCCGCGAGTATTGCCTTCACTGCACACACCGGCTCTCGTGTTTCACCAACTAAAAATGTGACGTCACACACTTCTGGGATAGCTGCAAGAAACTTCAAATCATCTGCTAATCCACCTTTATATTCGAACAGTGTTTCGTCCATTGCTGTAGATGTTGTAGTAACCGGATATTGTGGCTCCATTCTTATAAAATTGTTATATCACCCTGAAAATAAGTTTAATATTATATAGATTATTTAGATACTCTATAAGTAACTATATTAATTTTAAATTATTAATTGAATGATCATTAGATTTCATAGAAAATTTACTTCGACTGTCTCGATCATAAAAATTCAAAATATGATATACTCGTATACCTCAACGTTAATGTCTAGGTTTAGGTTCTACGAAGTGAATTCACCATTATATTTTATTGGTTTTATATTCATTTGATTATGTTTTCTCATTTTTCAATTACGTTAACACAGAAAAACACTTAAGCCCATCATAATTATTATGTATATAGTATATTATTTAAAATAAGTTTTTTTTTTGAAGAATGCTCAAAAAGTTTCATATTTTATAGACTAGGAATTTAAGCTAGATATTACATAAAGAGGTCATTCTAAAAACTTTTAACACTTACATAGAGTAACATTTGTGGCGCGCTCTACTTCTTATTAAAAAGTTAATTCTGTATAGTTGGTTAATATTACAAGTACAAAGTTAAGTAGATTGTTTTAACTTGAAAGTGTTAAAATTTTTAATAATTAGAGAAATCTACCAAATTTTTGCAAGTTATTCCTGAAGTTTTTTTCTAAACTCATTTTATCTCTAAATTTGTATATAAGTTATAGACTAAATAATTACTCATTTTAACTCGATTTATCTTTCTGAATATAAAAATAAAAATATATATGATGTCATTCACAAAAGCAAAAACAAAATGAAAAATAATGACATTAGAAAAATTGTATTATTTTATACCTATTGTTTAATAATAACTTCAAACAATGTAAAATTATATATACTAAAAATATTAACACTTACTGAGATTATTTTATGTAATAAATAAATTACTTAAAATTAATGTAATATTATATGTATTGAATTTAGGATATTTATCTACCAAAAAATATCACTCCTTTTCAAGAAATAGACCAAAATTAAATCCAATATTTATAACTATTTAATTCTGAAGAAAAACCACGAGTTACCCATTTATTAACTTGGATTGAGAGCCAAAATCTGATATTTAAAAAAGTCAACCTTTTAATAGAGCAATTTAAGATTTCTATAAAACCATAAAATACATAATTAAAAATTAAAAATCACCTTTTTTACTATAAATGATATTTTTTATATATTTTGTAGATTATGTACATAAAATATAAATTACATATTAATATTATTAAAAAAAAATTAATTTCAAACATTTTATTAAGTTACATGCAATAATTACTAATTAGACACAAATTTTTATTTTCTTTTTATGAATGATTTTCGTCACCTTTTTTTATTAATATGTATCTAAGTAAGTATTTATTGATGAAACAATGCCAACTTAAACACAAATAATTATGTCAAATTGGCAAATGTGAATAAAAAGGAGGAGGAATGTTTAAAAGAATGTTCTGTATTTAATATTTATCGATAAGCTCTCTGAAAAGATTATTAAACGTTGTATTAAACAATTTAACGGATTAAACTCGAAGGTTTACAGTGTTGTGTTTTGAATATTCATTAAAATGAAGATTATGTATAGACGACGAGAAACGTTTATAATTATATAAAGGATTCGAATTTTGATAAATGAAGCAAAATAATGTCACACGTTTATTAATTATACACATGTTAATTAAAAAAACCAATCAAATCTTCGATCAATACAATTTATAAAACAGTAGAACACTAAAATAATTTTAATATAAACGACGCGTAACATAATACATATTTATAAGAAGGTGTAACAGATAGAACTGACTTTTGGTATTTGGAATAACGTTTGTTCAAATTAATATATTTTTTTTCATTAAGTGACCCTAGCGCTATTACATGTATAATATGATTTTTGAAATTTTGCTGACGAGTATATTTCTTAAATTATTTATTTATCATTAACAATTTTTTTCATACGTTTAATTAGCGTATTATTATTTTTTTTTTTGTCAGGTCTTTTTGTTACATCCTGTACAATATGTATAAGATATTTATATACTTATAAAATAAAATATGACATAATTATTATTATTATATGTAATTGTATAGTATAGTATAACGACGGTTAGGATATAAATTTGAAACTCACTAAATATTTTGTTATCGTGTCGTAGGAGTCAAACGTTGCGTCTGCCACGGCTGATGTGTGTGTACTGCACGTGCGTGCGAATGTTTACCGTTAAAGTTTTCCCTCGACACATGACGTATAATTATGTGTGTCCATGTGTGGCGGTGGCTGCGGTAGCGCGACGAGCGTTTACGGGGCGCGTCAGACCGATTAAACGTCGTGTTCGCGCTTTTGCAAATGATGGTATGCTATTAATATAACAGTACGAATAAATAATAATGGTAATAGCAATCGTAGTAAAAGAGCACACACGCGCAAGACCGTAAACCCGTGGTACCCGCCGAGAGTATAGTGCCGACGCAAAGACGGCGACGTTGGTAGTAATTCTGACGTTGGGTAGGATTGTTTGATGAGCGGTGGCGTACAGGGACCGCGCAAAAGAGAAAGCGACGGCGTGTGGTTGTGTGAGTGGTGGAGGTGGTGATGGGTGATAGTGGTGGTGGCGATGGGTGATGTGGCGTTGTGGGTGGTGGAGGATGTGCGAGAACGGCTGTTGGTGAACGGCGCAAACGTCGGAAACGATGGAATGAAGGAGTTGAGAAGGGCAGAGGCGACGGGTATGAGAGGGCGCTAACGGCTGAGGCGGAAGGCGAACGCTTGTTATAAGCGTTTATACGGAGTGATCCATTTAATAGAAGTCACTCTTTATTTCAAAAAATACTAATTTTCACATAATTTCTGTTACATATTTTTAAGTCTTTGCATGACAACATTTTCGGAAAAAAACGTTATTTTTCATTTTTTTTTTTTTTATCGTAATCAATTTCCAAGTTTTTTGCTTAATTTAAATTTTGTGGGGTAGCGGCGTTGTAGAATTCCACTTTCCTCGTATAAACTTTAAATACTTATAAGTTGTAATAAGTTGCAACTCATCATAAATTATACGTCCAAAATTAGAGATTTAAATATCTGAGTATTTAGAAATATTATTATCTGCTTTGAAATAAGTAATTAAAAATGTATTTATTGTAGTTAATAACGTTACGATTTAAAAAATTATAATGATAAGAAAAATTAGTAAAAGATAATTTTCAAAAACGTTCATATAGATATTGAAATAATGAGTGTCTTGCGTTAAATGCATCACCCGGTATATTTATATATATGTATGTGTGTGTGTGTGTATAAAGTCGTAAGTGTAGGAAAACGAGCTCGTGGCACGAAAATCTGCAAGCTGCAAGCTGCAAGCTCGTGGTCTGCCTATCGGCTATCAGCCCGCGCAAGTTCTCCACGACCAATCGATATATATATATATATATATATATAGATATATAAACATTATACGTCGGTGTGTGTCAGTGTCAGTGAACAAAATTGTGTTTGGTATATTATATAGGTATACATTACTTGCAAAGTCCATATTATTAATAATAAATGCGTCCGGTCGTTTTGATAGTCTCGATAATACCTCATTTTTTTTTTTAACCCGTCGTCGTCGTCCCATTTGGCCATTTATATTATATTATTATATTATTTGCCATCCCATTGTGTTTATGATATTATATCATAATTATATGACGCGAGTACTTATATCGTTTCATTATTTATAAATTAAAAAATATTAAATTACAATATTTGAACCATGCGCATCCATAATTCGATATTATCACTTGATCCAAATGCGAACATTCGCATCCACTAGTATCGTATGACTTTCAGTAGGTATATATATATATATATATATTGTCAGATGACTTAGGAGTTAGGAAAACCAATGTTTATTTGGTTGTGAGACGTGAGAAAACGTAATCAAAGCACTAACCACGCGTGTCGTACGTGTGTTTATACTATATTATAATATATCCTAAGTACACGAGTGATAGCATGGCTTAACCACTCAAGCACAATAAGCACTAGACTACCTATGTATATATATTGTTATGTAGGTAATTTATGTTACCACGGGCATATCAGAAGACCGGGAAATGTATAGAACGCCCAATATGTAGGGTGACAATGCTTTACAATTATTGTTAAAAGTGATCAGGGAATATTTGATACAAAACAACTTACAACTGCAAGATATAGCGGGAAATAAAAAAAGCGGGTAAATAAATGTAGCTCTACTCTACAGTAATTAGATTTAGAATTAATGGGTCTCTGTTATAATGGATGGTGTTAAATTTGTATTCAATGATACTTTATCATTTTAAACAAAAAACGATTCTGAGCGGAGACGGTCTGTCGGCTAAAGATATTTTATATTTTATTTACAATGTTATTAGAAATATGATAGACAGTAGATTGAATTTATATTGGGTACTTGCAAATTAATGCATTTACATATTAACCTAAAATTGAGAATGGTAGAAATATTATATATGTTTAAAATCAGGTTGTTTTAGAACCAATGATGCATACCAATACACAAAAACTCATTTTTTTGTTTTATTTTTTTTTCACGTATATTTTGAAAAATATTGGGAATTTTTAATTATGACCTATCAACAGTATCAACGCCAATCGCAATTTAATACTAGGAGTCGCTCTCAATATAGAACATCACTGAAAATCATCCCCATTAATAATGATTGTAAATTAACAACGTAACAACAAAATTCACAGGAAAAAACTGTATTTTTATATTTTTTTGGATTCACTATATCAACTTCATATTAAAAACCTTGTTTTAAATTTATAGCTTTTACCTATAAAAATTTAACATTTCATACATTATTAGGTATACAATAATTTGAAAATTTTCGAGATTTATACATTTTATTAATATTTGAACTTTAATTGCTTTTCAAATAAAACCATACATTTTTATCTTTAATAACCTTAACTGCTATTATATCAACTCATAAGGACTCTGATATTTAATTTTTGAGCTTTTCAACCTAGTGACATTTTTTCAAATAGATATTTATATATAAAAAAAACTAAAATAATCCAAAATTTCTTATTTTAAATTTGAACTTAATATGTGTATAAAAAAATTACCTTGTTATTATATATTTTACCAAATTTTTTGGTTACAATATTAACTATTAACGAAAAACCTTGTTTTAAGTTCCAATATTTAGCTATGAAAATGAAATATTTTATACATTTTTAAATACAAAAATTCAAAATAATTTTTATGATTTTTATTAAAATTTGAACTTTAAACCTTATAAGAAATCGTATCTATGCATTTTTTAGATTTTTAAAATTTTTTATGAATTTTTAAACTAAAAGAGTTGCGAATTTTCATGATTTCTACATATTTCGTCGAAATTCCAACTATAGACGCTTATAAAATATTACCGTAGATTCACGCTCAATTTTTTTTTTTTTTAAATTTCAAAACAACAAATTATGAGAAACATTGTATACATCTTCAAGTTTTTTGATAGAACAGAAAATTTTTTATCGGGATTAATAAGAAAAAAATCTAAAAATTTCATAGGCCTATAAATAGCTTAAAATAATTCAAAATATTTTGAATAATTTAATGTGTGTAGAGAATACGAATATCTACATTTGATAAAAATGTCACGTATCTACGATTATTATTTCATGCAGTACACCGTACATCAAAAACCCAAATCGATTGGCTTTGTCTAAAAATTCCTGTTTTTCTTATTATTTTTTTTCCCTGACGCGTTTAAAAACTGTTTGGAGTGTCTAGATTCACTTTCACACCAGAAAAGAACCATTATTTTACAACTTATCGTGTAACACATACACAAAAAAAAAAAAAATATATAAATTAAAATTAAAATAGCATTGTCTTTCGGATGACGTATAGTTTTTAGAGATGTCGATGAGATTTTCGTTGTTATTTTTAAGCATGCCCTTATGACACTCAAGTGATTGACGTCATTAAATTATGAAAATAATATATTTTCAAAAACGTATATAGCTTTTTAAATAATAAGTATCTTACGTCAATGTATTTTCAGGCAGTGTATATATAATATGAATCTTTTTTTTTTTTTTTTTTTTTTTATTAGGAAAGAGCCCTCGGCAGCATAGGCCATTGGGCTTACAAAATATGAATAGCTTAAATTAAATATTTACAGTAAGAAACGTACACGAGAGAACTTAATTCTAGATTTTGGATTGAAGTTTGCTGTTGTGATGAATTGGATGATGTCTGTTATGGCCTTGGGATGATTTTGAAGTATTTCGGAGAGTGATTCGGAAAGGTTGAGGCTTGATCGGATGTTGTGGTATGTGCGGCATTCGGTGAGTAAGTGTTTAATGGTAATTTGGACGCCGCATGTTGCGCATGTTGGAGGATCTTCTTTAGCCATTAAAAAACTAATATGAATCTTTTATATGTATATACAATATACATATATATTATATTATATTATATTATATTATATTATATATATCTTTGTGTTTGAAACTCTGATTGGTCCCAAAGGGATTTAATATTTCTTCGCCATCAATAGATAAAACCTGTTTGCAATAACTGGGATCGAATAAGGAAAAAAAATGTAATAATAATAATAATCATCATAATAATAAATATAATTATGTGGGCAATACGTTTTACTATTGAAAAATTAGATTCTATCACAGTATTGTGCGATATATTATTTATTATTTGTATTTAACTCAGTAGAGTATTTTGAGCGTTTCTTTGAGAGGAAATATAATTTATCAACCCTGATTCCTCCTTGTAATTTCATATACGTACCTCTGAAGCAACTAACAATCAAGTATATGAAAACAATTTCATAATATATACAAGGTGATCTATTAAAGTAATTAAAGATAATTTTTTTACTTTATTTGATGTCATTTAAAAACAAAATTTTTGAAAAGTAAAGAGCAAAATATTTTTCGGTGCAAACTAAATTTCAAACGGTTGGTTAATTAATTGTTAATATTAAACTAACTATTTAGTTTAGTTCAAAATCTAAGATTATATAATAATATAATATGTATTTTAGTTTCTGAGCGGAGAGATGAAAGTACCTTTTTTTATTTTAGAAAAGATAAAATATACAATCTGTAATAAATATATACAATAAGTAATTTTGATGGTTTTAGATTTGTACAAGGCTTGATGTCGTGATAGAAGAGAGTGCCCAGTGACACTACTTCAAACATGATATGACTGGTGTATATTTAGTTTAGCAATGAGTTTTTGACTAACTAATGATAATTGTCTTTCAGTATTAAGTAGGCCTCGTTGCCATTTTCGTTTGAGGCGGTGGATTGGGTTATCTTTGAGTGATAGAGAGTAGAGGTTATGAATGTACTTATTGATTTTTTAATGATGATTTTTATTTGTATGTGTTTGTTACACTATTAGAAAATCTATTATGGTATTATAGTTGACAAATTGCGTGAGAATAGGTTGAGATGGCTAGGACATGTTTTAAGAAGAGAAAAAACTGATGCAGTTTTAGTGATAAAGAACATGAGTGTGGATGGAAAAAGAAGAAGAGGAAGACTGAAAAAGTGATGGTTTGAAGTTATAGAGTGCGATATGAGAATGACTGGTGTTTGTGAGGAGAATGCTAAGGATCGTAGTAAGTGGAAATTGAATACCAGGGTGGCTGACCCCATATAGTTGGGATAGAAGGCGAAAGAAAAGAAGAAAGTGTACACTATGAGCAGTCAGAAATTATGCTAATATTGTCACCTTCAGTAATTTCTCGTAGAAAAGTGAATCCATTTGGTGTAATCGGTAAATCAAAATTAAGAATTCCCAGTAGATAGTTTTAAAAGTAGTTTAAAAGAACTTAGTAGTATCGGCTGACAGGCAGCCTTCACTCGAATTCGTTTTTCTTACAAGATAATTTTATATCATTGAATTAAATTTTAACACATCTAATACAGTGACTTCTCTAGACAGTAGACATCTATTTTCCAGCATAGCCTTACCTATATGCCTGCTTTTTATTTTTGTTATTCTTAATAATAATATAAAATATAGTATATTGCTAATTATATTAAAGTAACATATTATTTTATCCTAACTTATAATAATGCGAATTATAGGTAGTGTTTCTTCGTCCTTCGATGTCATTGGTCAGTGGCCAATGAAAAAATAATAAATTTGAAATAAATACGTAAATTTCACAAATCATATAACAGCGGCAACATGGGTGGACCGTTCATGCCCACTTTGCCGACAAATATACCAATTTTAAAATATTTTAAAAACATTCCCATTTCGCCGACAGTCTATAGTTTGCCGACATCTTGTTTTGCCGACAAATTATAAATATAGTTTCAATTTTCCCGATTCGTCGACAGGTGACAATAATTTTTATCAAAAATGGATTTAATGACAGCGATAACACAGTATGTTGTCGATAAGTTCAATGATTAAATAATTTCCCACATATAAAATCCAGAAAGAGTACAGATTGGTGAATTTAGTTCGTTCCAGCCGTGTGTACTGCAGTAAAGTTTAAAATTTAATAGTTAGCCAGTTAAAAATTAAAATGGAATGGTTTAAAATAAAATCAGAAAAAAATCATGATTTATTATTAGTCAATAATTTTATTCATCGAGTGGATAGAATACGAGACTAAACCGAATATTATAAATGCATACAAAATTGCGGCGGTCATGCTATTTTGAGAAATAAAACTGACGTAATATTATCGAAGCCTCACAATCACCCAACACACGGAGTTGAGTTGGCTAATCGTGGCTTTCGAAATAAATTGAAAGTAAGTACAAATTTAGTAATGTTTAAGTAGAAATTATAAAAATATAATATCAAATATATTATAGTACTTATTAAGTGCATTATGTTCCGAGTTTTGTTTGTTTTTTTTCTAAACATTGATTAATGAAGCATTTAATGAAATTAGAAGATCTGTCATCACTTCAGGAATAGAAGGTACTGCAAATTCAGAAGTTATAGATGCTATTCCCGTATTCACCAGTATAAAAAGTTCGGGATACAGAAAAAAAATTAAAATGATTCCACCTTTACCGTCAAAATTATCTGATTTAACGATCGAAGGTGATTGGCGTTCTGCAAATGATGGGAGAGATTTTTTATTAAGTAATTATTTTAAAATTTTAATCTATTCCATATAAATATTAAAAGTTAATTTAAAGTAATATATTTATAATATTTATAAACTAATTAGGTTCAGAAGGAAATGATAATAAAATAATTATATTTGGAACAGAAGGATTTTTAAAACGGCTTTGTAACAGTGAAATTATTTTCATGGATGGTACATTTAAATCCGCTCCAAAATTATGCTTGCAAATATTATATACATTACACTGCTTTGTAATGGGAATTATGATACCAATGGTATTTTATCATTTAAAATAGTATAATATTATATATAATAATAATATGCTTATACGTCGATCAATATGCCCATGTCAATTTAATCGTGTTTATCGGATTTATTCCATACAATTTATAAAATATAATACTAGATAAGTGTTAGGTTTGTGACAATGTAAGAGAAAAAAATCGAAAAATCGAAAAAATACATTTTGAATCACCCTGTATATTATGAAATAATTCATTCATATCAAACATTATAATTTGAAATATTTATTTATATTTAGGTTTATGCTCTTTTACCGAATAAAAGCACTAATACTTATACAAGGATGTTAAATATTACTAAAGAAGCTGCCTTGAGAAATGATTTGGCTTTTAAACCAAAAACGTTTCAAATTGATTTTGAAATAGGAATAATCGTTACCATTAGAGATTCATTTAGATATAATACAGAAATAAAAGGATGCCTTTTTCATTTTGGGCAATCCATATGCCGTCAAGTACAAAAAGTTGGACTAGTGCACGAGTATACAGTATTACACACAATGACGAAGTAAAGAAAACTGTTCGAATAATATGTGCGTTAGAACTGGTACTTACTGAAGAAATAGATGAGCGTTGGTCAATGATTCATGCTGAAGCACCAGTTAATGAAAGTAATCGAAATCAATTTAATTATAATTTGATAAGTATATCTTATATTATTTACTTTGTTTTAGACCTAATGAAACTTATGGATTATTTTGTGGATATATATTTAAATAATGATGCTTGCATGTTCGACTGGAAAATATGGAATCACTTCAACACTGATAAGACACGGATAACTAACCACTTAGAAGGTTGGCCATGCAGCTTTAAATCGATCTATTAGTCGACCAAAGCCAAATAAATTTTTGTTGATAAACGAGATAAAAAATCAACAACAACATTTTGAACTCGACATTGTAGCCCAGAAAAACGGTAATCCAAAACCATTAAGTAAAATGAAGTTTCGGAATCTTGAGGAAAGATTAGCAAATGCAAAGGATAGGTAAATATTATAAAATGGTTGATTTTTACACGTAGGATTGTTAATAAGTTATTTTGTACTTTATTTTAGATTGGAATCAAAAGAAATGTTATTATTGGTCTACATAGATATAATAAAATATTATATTATATACATACAATAATTTTTGTTTATAATTTTTTATTTTTATTTATATTGACTTTTATTATATAACTTGTATATTAATGTAATGTATTTTTTTTATTTACAAAAACTTTAATTTATGATGACTTTTATCATATACCTAGTATAATATAATGTTTATTTTTTTATAATATTTATATTCGACGAATTGAGAATCGGCAAATTGGGTTTCGGTGACGTGGGAAGACACGGGGTGCTCAGTATTTATTAATCCGATTTTTTTTTTTATTACCTGTTTAAGTTTTTTTGAAAAAAATCATAATATTTTATCTTTAAATAAGTAGGTGTATCATTGTAAGTACTCTGCATCACTATGAATCTGATTAAATTCAATTATTTCCAGCAAAGACATCACACGATTAAAAATAAATATATTTATCTTATTTATAAATAATTAAAAACTAATTAGTTTCTAACTTTCTATAAATTATATTATTTATAGATACATTTATTATTTTATATTTCTTGTTCTACGAGAATAGAATACTAAATACAAATATATATAATATACACTATAGTTGTTGGGTGTTTAGGCACCTATGCTCATTTGAAGCAAACATATTTGAATGTTCGCGTATAATAAAGTAGGTAATTGAATATAAAAAATAACAGCATCTCGTTTTAAAACCCAAACCCAAGCAACTAAACTATTTTGTGTACATGATACTATCCATAATTCATCAAGTTTCATCAAATAAGCAATAGCTAAAATAAAAATATGATAAATTCATTTATTTATTCATTCAGCTTTTTAAAATTGTATTTAAATATTGAATTAATCTAATTAGTTTAAAAATGAAAAGTGTATCTATGGCAGTAGTCTCATATTATTCCATTATTTTAAATTATTTCTAACACTTAAAAACAAGGGTAGATGCCTAAAAATGAACATAAGTACACGATATCTCAACAATTTTTATTTAGTCATTTATGAACTTTAACTAAAAATATAATACTACAAGAAATAATTGATTTAATACACATGGCACAATTTGCTTTAACATACAATCCTTCAACACCAATATATTTAACACTTATATACTCTAGTCTCAGCAGTCAGCCAACAATTTTATTTGAAATATTACTTATTAGTTATATTTAATAACATAGTATGTTATAACATGTTACTATTTACCAGTAGAGCTTAATCACTAGATGAATTTAGGATTTGCAATAACAAGTAGGATAAAATGACCCACGTCGAGAAGAAAATATCTCTAATTATTACCAAAAATAGTGGAACAGAAAAATGTATACATTCAACCGTCAAATTTCGATGAATTATGTTTTTATTTGCTTTCTATAGAATTAATTCTCAACGTCTGGACTTTAATTTAAATATTGAAACGTAAAATAAATAAGTAACTTTTAGTTAGAAATATACATTTTTAACATGAAAATTTAAATTTAAAAAAATCCAAGTCTGAGACTCAAAATTAATTATTTTTTTTACTAATCTTACTCGTATAGAGATAATACTAGTGATTTGTACCTGCGTAACGCTTATTGAATTTTTGTAGAAAGGTTTTAGTCAAAATAAAACCGTGCCCTGAATTTCTAGCAACTTGATATATTACAAGTTTTTGATTAATTTTGTCGTACCTATGGCTTTTCTTTTTGAAGTAAAATAATCAAACCAATGGCTGTTAAAATTTAATGAAGTTTTTAAAAATAAGGCATTAAAAGTTCACTAGACTTCGAGGCTACTTAAATTCTTCTGGAAATTAGGATTAAAGGTAGATTCCTATGTATGTTATTATAAATGTATAAGCAGTCTTAATATTTTACATCAAAATTAATTTAATTCAGTAAATTCCTTTAGTAAGCTTCATTTTACGATAAACATCTGAAAATAATAAAAATCTTTAATAATGCAAAACTTAAGAATTTAATATCATATTTTAAAGAGAATAACTCTAAACAAGGTATACAATACATATATATATATACATATGTATAATATATATTGCTACGCTTAAACTCGGTAACCGATTTCTAACCAAAACCAGTAAAAACCGATAATTTGAGAATTTAAACCGATAACCACTATTAGTTTTGGAATGCTGGAAGCGAATATTGGCTATCATTTATCAAGTTAAATATCTAAATATTAGCATAAAAGCGGGAGTAAACTACCTAAGTTGAATGGAAATAATTTGTAATTCGTCACTAGATGATATGGCATACTCATCCAAATAAATGTTTTCCATTTTAAATTATTTTTAAGTAAAAAATATTAAAATGGTAAAATAAAAAAATAAATATTTAAATGTATTCTATAACTAATAAATATTACTCCATGGAGTAGGAGATGATTTGTTTCTAGACGCTCATTTATGAAATATTAGGTGACATTGTGCCTTAATATTTTTACAATTTTTTAATAAAGAATATACTCAGAGATTTACTTAGTTATTACATCACTTTACACTGCCACAATTTATACTTTGGTGAATGATATTATTTTATAATTGCTTATTTTTTGATTAGTGTTTAAAGTCATCTGTCATCGTGGAAAATTGTTAAATTTAATTGCCATTTGTTACAGTTATAATATATATAAGAAAATTATAACTCAAAAATAATGTTAAAAAAAAATTAATGGAATTTAGTATTTTGATTTGTGAAGCCATTATTTTAATTATTTGTTTTAAACTTAAAAGTAATTTGAAAAAGAAATATTGAAATTGAGTGGAAATCGACCAAATTAAAGCATATTAAATATCTTATTTTATAATAAGAAATAAGAATAGTTATCAAGGGCGCACCCAAGGGGGGGGGGGCTAACGGGCTAAGCCCTATTCCCCGAAAATTGTTTGACTCTAACATTTTGATAATTTTATTAAGTATATTTACTTTAAATTTTTATTATTATTTTTTTTTTATTAAAAGTAAGACTTCAACATCACAGGTTATTAGCCTAGTATAAATTATAACAATATTAGAAATAGTAGAAAAACCAAGGTAAATTTACAAAGAGTATTTGAACTTAAAGGCTATGGAAAAAGGTTTGTACATTGCTAAAATTTGGTTAGAAATGAAATAATTTTGGAAATGTTGTTTTCGTCGAGTGCTTCATTCATATTAGGTGATATCGTTAAGTTGTTTCTTATATGTCCCAATACTTGATGCAATCAATGATAATGTGTTGAACTGAAAGGTTGGTGAGGCATTCGTCATAAGTGGGTGGTTGATGACTAATGAGAAACGAATGAGTTAGAAATGAATGTCCGATTATGCATCAATGCATCTCGTGATTGTAACTTCCTGTCGTCTGTTGAGATAATAAGGTGCGATTCATTTCTTTGTATTTTTCTTTATTGTTTTAAGTTTATGAGAGGGAGGGATGGAATCCCAATAATATTGTCACTTTGAAAGTATTTTGTGTTTGATAGAAGTTTTGATGTCTTTCGTTGGTAGATCGGATATAGTTGGGTGAGGGATAATTCTAGTTGTAACGTCGGCTGCCTTGTCAGCCATTTCATTGCCGAAAAAAATTATCAACTATCGAAATTGAAGCATTAGGTATAACATATTATATATTTATACCTGTCATTCCAGGTCCCAGGAGAGACCTCTGTTGTTTATTATTATTGCCGCGACGTCGCTAATCGAAACTGTCAAACTGTGTAGGATACCAGAAACGTCTTAGATTACATTGTTATCGACACAATTTGGTCTATCGTTTTACCACAGGTACCGTTGCGTTAACAAATTTAACTTAAATTGTATTACTTATTTAATTTAGTAACTAGTATTGTTGTACAACTGTTAAAGTAGTCCTCCTTGGTTTTTCGCAAGATTATGTATTTATTTTTTGTTAATTGCTTATTATTTTTTGTTGATTCAAATAAGTGGATTTCAATACAATGAAGCGTAATCATTCACATTAAACAGGTATAACATCACCGCAACGGCGTAACTTAGAACCGGAATAAAAAAACAAAAATACTCAGTAAAAGATCGTGCATAAGCTTTAAGATTCCTGTACATGTCTTAAAATAAATATTAAATAAATTAAACTATTAATATTTAAAAATGATTTAATTTAGCCCACCTCCCCAAAAAAAAAATATTGGATGCGCCCCTGATAGTTATGCTATCAAACTACGAATCACTGAAGTAAACTATTTTTAAAAATTTGATTGAAAAATTAAAAATTCGGTTAAAACTGGCAACCGGTAAACGATTACCAAAAGCATTACCAATGATGTTCAAACAATTAACGGTTATCATAATGTTTGAGATTAACAAATATAATGTTTAAGATTGTATTTCTCGCGTTTATGGGAGCTTAGGACTATCTGTACACAACAGGCATGGTTAAAAATGTTTTTTATTTTTGTTAATTTAATTGAATTTGTTACATAAATGTCTGAAACATTTGTAACAAAAACTTTTGTGATTACGTGAATTTTATCGAAATGTTCACTGCGAGTAACAATATAAGTCTAATTTAATAATTATACGCAAACGAGTCGTCATTTTTCGGGTAAAAATTTGTATTTTCTGGGTTTTCACGTTTTTCAATGTACGCAAACGAGTTGTCAGTTTGCAGGTAAAAAATTGTGTACTGTGTGCAAACGAGTATCACTGGTAGAACATACGCGTGTTGTACGGCGAGCTGCGTAGAACACAAATTGGATAAAAGTTTTAATTAATGTGGATTATAAATAAATATCGAAAAAAGTAATGAAAATGAAAAATCTATCTACAAATTCGATAACTTATACAGTGCAAGGAAAAAACGGTGAAATTAAATGTTTAAAATTGAATTCGTTGAAAGCGTTGAAATCTATAATTTACAAAAATAAGCTAAAAAGAATGCACGATCCTACAAATTCATTAGGTACTATAAGCATAGTAATAATATAACATTGGCAATTTAGTTACGATATTATGTTTGCTGATCACGTGTTTGAACAGGCTGACCCGAACAGTGTGCGATTGGACTCCATCTCCGGAGCCGGTGATCGTGATCAGTTGCGATGTGGTCGGCGCCGGACACGGTCCATGTCGGTGCAGAGCGGTGGCGCGGGTGGTGACGAGGATGACATTCAGTCGGGCTACCATCAAGTCAGTGTCGCCGCCGGTCCGTCGACCACGTCCGTCATTAGCGGCCTCGGAAATCAGCCACCAGCAACACCTACGTTGAGCAGTGGTGGTAGTGGTGGTAGCGCGGACGTCGTGGGCCGCCAAAACCAACGGCCACCGCCGCACAGACGTCGGCGGCGCACCTCATCGTCTGTGCATCAGCACCATGGCCATCGGCCACAGCAAAAGCACCAGCACCATCATCACTATCACCCGCTCAACCGGCACAACCTGTCTTCGGACTCAACCAACAGCCGGAGTTGTTGTACGAGCGACGACGATTCGGCAGACGACTTAACTTCGTCCTAAACGCAAACGTCGTACGCGCAACCCCCAACGGCAATATAACCGAAGAATCACGTGTCGTCAACCGGGTTTTCTCCTCATCATAATCATAACTATATTCTATTCCAAATAAAAACAGTCTTTGGCAGCGACCGGTTTTTGTCGGGTGGCGGTCAGGCACACCCGCTTGTCTCGCTCGTTATTTTAATTTTGACCGAGTTATGAATTAATGATGATGAGAGAACACAAGTAAAAACTCTTATCATAGGTATACTTTTACTTTGATAATCAGTCAATGCACTAAAATATTTCAGCTAACCACTCAAAGTTGGAACACCAAAATTACATTTTAGTATGTTATATGTATATAAGTAAGACGGAGACGATCGGTAGCTGATTTAGGGAGGGCCCGCATTGAATACCTCAATTATGCAGTCAGTGACGTACGAAGGAATTTCTAAGGGAAAAGATCAATTAGACTAGCAGACCAGCCATTCTATGAGACTAAATTATTTTAAATAAAATAATAATATAATGTGTAATTGTTATTCGAATGTACAAAAAAAAAAGTAATGTCCGTACATAATATGTGTGGTTTGTAGCTAATAGACCCAAAAAGCACTCGACTCATTTCGAAGAAAGCTTCTTATTATAGAGATATTATAAAAGTTATAAAAGAGTAGTTTGGTCGAAAATAAACCAAGTACTATCTCGCCCATCTGGGTCAAATTAGTTAGGAAAGTATCGTCAGTACACCGATTCCAATTTTCCGGTGAACTGAGGTATGCGTTCTAAAGTTTAGATACATCGATTTAGTGCCGTATTTTATGTTTATTTATTTCTTCCTGGGTAAGTTCGGTTAGCTATAGTATCTTATAAATTCATTTAACGATTTAATGCAGTGGAATTAGGAAACTTTCCTTTCCCTTATTGACTCTTGAGTACGCTACTGCGTGTATGCAATGTGTCCATGGCGAGTTATAGTCGATTATTGGTTGTTTGAAATTGAAATTGGTCTTTTGGAGAACTTTTTATTCATAAATTGGTGATTATCAGTCGTTGGTAGTAAAAAAAAAAAAAGTAATAAAATGTATTTATATCTTTTCGTTTCAGTAATAATCAATTATATATTATGTTTTAAAATCATTATAAATTATAAATAAGAAAAAATATGTGTGAACATATTTTAATATCAGTTGGTAATTTGTCTTCATTTTTAAAAAGTTTTAACAAACAAAAATGTTTCATCAATTAATTTCAGCCAAGGGTGATCAAACGGGGGAGGCGTGTAGGGTTATAAACCTCCAATGACCTTTTTTTAATGTTTCTTATCTGATAACCATAAGTTATATTTTTAACAATCAAATATTGTGTTTTATACTAAACCATTTTACCACCATTGATGTTGCTGTATTCAATAACACATCGCATTATAAATATACACTATATAGGTAATTTATATTTTATTATAATGATTATTCTACATATTTTGTACATTTCGTTCTTACAACAGTTATCGCGACAAAAAGTTCTGCGACTTATCTACCTGAAATATACTACCAATATTTGCCACGAACACTAATTTCATACCACCAATTTATATGTCTGTGAAGTTGGCCCTTACACTTTTTCAAAGCATGTTTTTCAAAGTGCCATTATTTTGCAAGTAATTAGCAAGAATTTGCAAGTCCAATCCCGAAATGTGCAAGTCAAAAACAAAGAAGTTATAAGGGATGGAATCAAGTAAGTGCCAACTTCACGCAGCCCTTACTTGTTGTCAGAAAATTTCGAAACTAGTGTCAAAACACTCGTTATAATTTGCAAGAATTTGCATGTGCACTCCCGCAATTTGGAAACTTCATGATGGTAATACGGAAATTTACGAATTATGAACGTTTTGGATAGTTTTACAAAATAAATATCTACATTCTATATAGTTAAATTTTAATCCAAAATTTCAACGATGAATTGATGATTCGGTGTTAGAGCTTAGGAGTGCTGTTTTAACATCATAATTAATTCGCAAAGCAGTTATAATTACTTATTATATTGAGTTATGCAGCAAGGTTAAAGATTCATAGCATGGTACTATTTGTTTGTAATAAGTAGTAATAATACTCGCCTAAAAGTAAAACAATGAAAAGATTTATTAAAGAGATATTTAAAATTGTTTTTAAATTTTTATTCTTATTAATTTATTTTATTTTAAGCTGTGTTGTATTTGACCTTTATCATATAATAGATAAAATACGTTACTTTAGAACAAGTTGATTGTGTTATATTCACTTATTTAAATTTAATAAATAATTAATTGAATAGATATTAACTTGTTTAAATAAACGAAAAAATTCATTCGTAAATTTTGATTTGGGAAAAATACCGGTAACGGTGGTAATCATTTAATAGCACGGCAGATTATTTATGATATTCTGTGATTATAACTATGATAGAGGTACACGTATAAGGCAGATGGTGATCATACAATTTCTTGATTGTATTAGCATTTTTGTTTATTCGTTTATTTAAGGAAGTTAATATCTATTCAATTAATTGACTACCGGTATTTTTCTCGAATCAAAATTCCCGAATGATGTTTTACCCAAATGGTATTTTTCCCTAATACCTTTTACTCGAATAGATATTAAAGTTTATAATTATAATTATAATACATATAACAAATACAATTAGGTCGTTAGATGGTGGCAAAAGACGACTGCCTAAAGTAGGTCGCCGGCGGCGACTCGGCCGGAGTCCGGCGTCCACGAGTCGCTAAAGTCACAATAAAAGCGGCGGCAAGTTGAAGATAAATTATAATACGTATACAATTAAAAATTAAATTAATTAAATTAATACTGTAGTGTAATACATATAAATTAACCAACAATCTATATTAACAAACAAAAATATGAATTATACATAATATGTCCTTGTAATGATGGTAAAGTGTGATAAAAGCAGAATACCAATATTTTTTCGTAAATACTAATATACTTTGGTAATAACTACATTTTAAAATTTTTATTTCGGGAACAATAACCGTATAGAAAAACGTGTTCGGGAAAAAAAGTTGGGGTAAAATGTTATTCGGGAAAACGGCAGGTATCTCATAAAGGTGATACAATTGGTGCCCAATAACAAATTGCTAATTTCTTATTTATCCTCCATAAATTATTACCAATAGCTACCATAAAATAAACAAAAATGTATTTAATTTTATTATTTTTATTATTGTTATATTTATTATTTTTATAAAAAATCTCAAAGTTGCAATGAAAAAATTGAGAGCCACTTATCAAGAAAAAATATAGCCTATAGATTCATTGGTTTGTGTAGTTTTCTGATTGTAAAAATAAATTTTAAAATCAGTTCAATAGTTCCTAATATTAAACCATACAAACGAACACTTTGTATTCATTTTATTATAAAACCTATAAATATATATATATAATATTTAAAAAATATATATATATAATATTTAAAAAATATATGATATATAATATTTTTATGGTGAAAAATCTATAAATATGAGCATAATAATAACTTAATAATATTATAGAATATTAGATACGATCAATCTGTAAATAAAAAGTATTTTGAATTCATATCAAATAAATTTTAGTTTCAATAATTCCCAATAGAAATACTATTGATTTCAAAAATTAAGAAAAACTCAACAATAAAATAAGAAAAGTCTGACAAGTTGAATAACTTGAATCAAGATTTAACGTCTCTCAAGATGAATAGTGTAAATTGGGAATATGAAGATTTTAACTTGTTTCTTCATTGGAGATGGTTTGACAACCTAGGATATTTTATGCTATAATAATTGGTATGTTGTACATCAAAATTATGAAAGGTTAAGCTATGTTTGATTTATACATATATTATATTTGTACATTATAGTGTAGAAAATGTCGATTTATGTCTGCCTGAGATTGTAGTATAAAAAAAAATATTAAATATTTTAAATAAATTATTCATTGGTATGTTGTACATTGAAAACATTTAAGGTTCATCGTGTATTGACGGGTCTATATATTTTCTTTGTACATTGTAGTAATTTCGAAAATATTTTTGAAATTAAAAAAACTGTTTCCCGAAATTTAAGTACTTAAATCGTTCATATTAGCGAATTTTATGTGCCAAAAATGTAGATTAACACTCACTTAAACTATCTACAGTAGTTTTGAAGACCGTTCTGATAAAATTCTACCTGAAAATTGTGAAACATTCAAAATTTGTGTGGATATGACCATCAATAAGTGTCGATGTATGTCTGCCTGAGATTGTAGTATAAAAAAAAATATTATATATTTTATGTAAATTATTAGTTGGTATGATGTAAATTGAAAACATGTAAGGATCATCGTGCATTGACGGGTCTATATATTTCCTTTGTACATTGTAATTTCGAAAGTATTTTTGAAATTAAAAAAAATTGTTTCCCGAAATTTAAGTACTTCAATCGTTCATATTAGCGAATTTCATGTTCCGAAAAAGTAGATTAAAACTCACTTAAACTATCTAGAGTAGTTTTGAAGACCGTTCTGATAATGTTCTACATGAAAATTATGAAACAATCAAAATTTGTGTGGAAATCACCATCGACAAGTGTCAATTTATGTCTGCCTGAGATTGTAGTATACAAAAAAATATTATATATTTTAAGTAAATTATTCAATCGTATGATGTACATTGAAAACATGTAAGGTTCATCGGGTATTGACGGGTCTATATATTTTCTTTGTACATTGTAATTTAAAAAATATTTTTGAAATTAAAAAAACTGTTTCCCGAAATTTAAGTACTTAAATCGTTCATATTAGCGAATTTTATGTGCCAAGAATGTAGATTAACACTCACTTAAACTATCTACAGTAGTTTTGAAGACCGTTGTGATAAAATTCTACCTGAAAATTGTGAAACATACAAAATTTGAGTTGATATGACCATCAACAAGTGTCGATGTATGTCTGCCTGAGAATGAAGTATAAAAAAAAATATTATATATTTTATGTAAATTATTCGTTGGTATGATGTAAATTGAAAACATGTAAGGATCATCGTGCATTGACGGGTCTATATATTTCCTTTGTACATTGTAATTTCGTAAATATTTTTGAAATTAAAAAAACTGTTTCCCGAAATTTAAGTACTTAAATCGTTCATATTAGCGAACTTTATGAGCCAAAAATGTAGATTAATACTCACTTAAACTATCTAGAGTAGTTTTGAAGACCGTTCTGATAAAATTCTACCTGAGAATTGTGAAACATTCAAAATTTGTGTGGAAATGACCATCAACAAGTGTCGATGTATGTCTGCCTGAGATTGTAGTATAAAAAATAATATTATATATTTTATGTAAATTATTCGTTGGTATGATGTAAATTGAAAACATGTAAGGATCATCGTGCATTGACGGGTCTATATATTTCCTTTGTACATTGTAATTTCGAAAATATTTTTGAAATTAAAAAACTGTTTCCCGAAATTTAAGTACTTAAATCGTTCATATTAGCGAATTTTATGTGCCAAGAATGTAGATTAACACTCACTTAAACTATCTACAGTAGTTTTGAAGACCGTTGTGATAAAATTCTACCTGAAAATTGTGAAACATTCAAAATTTGTGTGGATATGTCCATCAACAAGTGTCGATGAATGTCTGCCTGAGATTGTAGTATAAATAAAAATATTATAAATTTTTAATTAAATTTTTATCAGTATTTTGTACACTGAAAACATGAATAGTTGAGCTAGGTTTGATATTGACATATATTTTCCTTGTACATTGTAATTTCAAAAATATTTTTGAAATTAAAAAAACTGTTTCCTGAAATTTAAGTACTTAAATAGTTCATATTAGCGAATTTTATGTGCCAAAAATGTAGATTAACACTCACTTAAACTATCTAGAGTAGTTATGAAGACCGTTCTGATAAAATTCTACCTGAAAATTTTGAAACATTCAAAATTTGTGTGGATATGACCACCAACAAGTGTCGATGTATGTCTGCCTGAGATTGTAATATAAAAAAAAATATTATATATTTTTAATTAACTTTTTTATCGGTATTTTGTACACTGAAAACATAAATAGTTGAGTTAGGTTTGATATTGACATATATTTTCCTTGTACATTGTAAATTCAAAAATATTTTTAAAATTAAAAAAACTGTTTCCCGAAATTTAAGTACTTCAATCGTTCATATTAGCGAATTTTATGTGCTAAAAATGTAGATTAACACTCACTTAAACTATCTAGAGTAGTTTTGAAGACCGTTCTTATAAAATTCTACCTGAAAATTGTGAAACATTCAAAGTTTGTGTGGATATGACCATCAACAAGTGTCGATGTATGACTGCCTGAGATTGTAGTATAAAAAAAAATATTATATATTTTAAGTAAATTATTCAATCGTATGATGTAAATTGAAAACATGTAATGTTCATCGTGTATTGACGGGTCTATATATTTTCTTTGTACATTGTAATTTAAAAAATATTTTTGAAATTAAAAAAAACTGTTTCCCGAAATTTAAGTACTTAAATCGTTCATATTAGCGAATTTTATGTGCCAAGAATGTAGATTATCACTCACTTAAACTATCTACAGTAGTTTTGAAGACCGTTGTGATAAAATTCTACCTGAAAATTGTGAAACATTCAAAATTTGTGTGGATATGTCCATCAACAAGTGTCGATGTATGTCTGCCTGAGATTGTAGTATAAATAAAAATATAATAAATTTTTAATTAAATTTTTATCGGTATTTTGTACACTGAAAACATGAATAGTTGAGCTAGGTTTGATATTGACATATATTTTCCTTGTACATTGTAATTTCAAAAATATTTTTGAAATTAAAAAAACTGTTTCCTGAAATTTAAGTACTTAAATAGTTCATATTAGCGAATTTTATGTGCCAAAAATGTAGATTAACACTCACTTAAACTATCTAGAGTAGTCATGAAGACCGTTCTGATAAAATTCTACCTGAAAATTTTAAAACATTCAAAATTTGTGTGGAAATCACCATCAACAAGTGTCGATGTATGTCTGCCTGAGATTGTAATATAAAAAAAAATATTATATATTTTTAATTAACTTTTTTATCGGTATTTTGTACACTGAAAACATAAAAAGTTGAGTTAGGTTTGATATTTCCATATATTTTTCTTGTACATTGTAAATTCAAAAATATTTTTGAAATTAAAAAAACTGTTTCCCGAAATATAAGTACTTAAATCGTTCATATTAGCGAATTTTATGTGCCAAAAATGTAGATTAACACTCACTTAAACTATCTAGAGTAGTTTTGAAGACCATTCTGATAAAATTCTACCTGAAAATTGTGAAACATTCAAAATTTGAGTGGAAATGACCATCAACAAGTGTCGATGTATGTCCGCCTGAGATTGTAGTTAAAAAAAAATATTATATATTTTATGTAAATTATTCGTTGGTATGATGTAAATTGAAAACATGTAAGGATCATCGTGCATTGACGGGTCTATATATTTCCTTTGTACATTGTAATTTCGTAAATATTTTTGAAATTAAAAAAACTGTTTCCCGAAATTTAAGTACTTAAATCGTTCATATTAGCGAACTTTATGAGCCAAAAATGTAGATTAATACTCACTTAAACTATCTAGAGTAGTTTTGAAGACCGTTCTGATAAAATTCTACCTGAGAATTGTGAAACATTCAAAATTTGTGTGGAAATGACCATCAACAAGTGTCGATGTATGTCTGCCTGAGATTGTAGTATAAAAAAAAATATTATATATTTTATGTAAATTATTCGTTGGTATGATGTAAATTGAAAACATGTAAGGATCATCATGCATTGACGGGTCTATGTATTTCCTTTGTACATTGTAATTTCGTTAATATTTTTGAAATTAAAAAAACTGTTTTCCGAAATTTAAGTACTTAAATCGTTCATATTAGCGAACTTTATGAGCCAAAAATGTAGATTAACACTCACTTAAACTATCTAGAGTAGTTTTGAAGCCCGTTCTGATAAAATTCTACCTGAAAATTGTGAAACATTCAAAATTTGTGTGGATATGACCATCAACAAGTGTCGATGAATGTCTGCCTGAGATTGTAGTATAAAAAAAAATATTATAAATTTTTAATTAATTTTTTATCGGTATTTTGTACACTGAAAACATGAATAGTTGAGCTAGGTTTGATATTTACATATATTTTCCTTGTACATTGTAATTTCAAAAATATTTTTGAAATTAAAAAAACTGTTTCCCGAAATTTAAGTACTTAAATCGTTCGTATTAGCGAATTTTATGTGCCAAAAATGTAGATTAACACTCACTTAAACTATATAAAGTAGTTTTGAAGACCGTTCTGATAAAATTCTACCTGAAAATTTTGAAACATTCAAAATTTGTGGGGATATGACCACCAACAAGTGTCGATGTATGTCTGCCCGAGATTGTAGTATATACAAAAATATTATAAATTTTTAAATAATTTTTTAATGGTATTTTGTACACTGAAAACATGAATAGTTGAGCTAGGATTGATATTTACATATATTTTCCTTGTACATTGTAATTTCAAAAATATTTTTGAAATTAAAAAAACTGTTTCCCGAAATTTTAGTACTTAAATCGTTCGTATTAGCGAATTTTATGTGCCAAAAATGTAGATTAACACTCACTTAAACTATCTAGTGTAGTTTTGAAGACCGTTCTGATAAAATTCTACCTGAAAATTTTGAAACAATCAAAATTTGTGTGGAAATCACCATCAACAAGTGTCGATGTATGTCTGCCTAAGATTGTATTATAAAAAAATTATTATATATTTTTAATTAATTTTTTTATCGGCATTTTGTACACTGAAAACATGAATAGTTGAGCTAGGATTGATATTTACATATATTTTCCTTGTACATTGTAATTTCAAAAATATTTTTGAAATTAAAAAAATTGTTTCCCGAAATTTAAGTACTTAAATCGTTCGTATTAGCGAAATTTATGTGCCAAAAATGTAGATTAACACTCACTTAAACTATCTAGTGTAGTTTTGAAGACCGTTCTGATATTGTTCTACATGAAAATTATGAAACAATCAAAATTTGTGTGGAAATCACCATCAACAAGTGTCGATGTATGTCTGCCTAAGATTGTATTATAAAAAAATTATTATATATTTTTAATTAATTTTTTTATCGGCATTTTGTACACTGAAAACATGAATAGTTGAGATAGGTTTGATATTGACATATATTTTCCTTGTACATTTTAATTTCAAAAATATTTTTGAAATTAAAAAAAATGTTTCCCGAAATTTAAGTACTTAAATCGTTCATATTAGCGAACTTTATGTGCCAAAAATGTAGATTAACAATCACTTAAACTATCTAGAGTAGTTTTGAAGACCGTTCTGATAAAATTCTACCTGAAAATTTTGAAACATTCAAAATTTGTGTGGATATGACCACCAACAAGTGTCGATGTATGTTTGCCCGAGATTGTAGTATATACAAAAATATTATAAATTTTTAAATAATTTTTTAATGGTATTTTGTACACTGAAAACATGAATAGTTGAGCTAGGATTGATATTTACATATATTTTCCTTGTACATTGTAATTTCAAAAATATTTTTGAAATTAAAAAAACTGTTTCCCGAAATTTAAGTACTTAAATCGTTCATATTAGCGAATTTTATGTGCCAAAAATGTAGATTAACACTCACTTAAACTATCTAGAGTAGTATTGAAGACCGTTCTGTTAAAATTCTACCTGTAAATTTTGAAACATTTAAAATTTGTGTGGATATGACCACTAACAAGTTTCGATGTATGTCTGCCTGAGATTGTAGTATATACAAAAATATTATTAATTTTTAATTAATTTTTTATCGGTATTTTGTACACTGAAAACATGAATAGTTGAGCTAGGTTTGATATTGACATATATTTTCCTTGTACATTGTAATTTCAAAAATATTTTTGAAATTAAAAAAACTGTTTCCCGAAATTTAAGTACTTAAATCGTTCATATTAGCGAACTTTATGTGCCAAAAATGTAGATTAACACTCACCTAAACTATCTAGAGTAGTTTTGAAGACCGTTCTGATATTGTTCTACATGAAAATTATGAAACAATCAAAATTTGTGTGGAAATCACCATCAACAAGTGTCGATGTATGTCTGCCTGAGATTGTAGTATAAAATAAAATATTATATATTTTTAATTAATTTTTTTATCGGTATTTTGTACATCGAAAACATAAATAGTTGAGTTAGGTTTGATATTGACATATATTTTCCTTGTACATTGTAATTTCAAAAATATTTTTGAAATTAAAAAAACTGTTTCCCGAAATTTAAGTACTTAAATCGTTCATATTAGCGAATTTTATGTGCCAAAAATGTAGATTAACACTCACCTAAACTATCTAGAGTAGTTTTGAAGACCGTTCTGATATTGTTCTACATGAAAATTATGAAACAATCAAAATTTGTGTGGAAATCACCATCAAAAAGTGTCGATGTATGTCTGCCTGAGATTGTAGTATATACAAAAATATTATACATTTTTAAATAATTTTTTATCGGTATTTTGTACACTGAAAACATAAATAGTTGAGCTAGGATTGATATTGACATATATTTTCCTTGTACATTGTAATTTCAAAAATATTTTTGAAATTAAAAAAACTGTTTCCCGAAATTTAAGTACTTAAATCGTTCATATTAGCGAATTTTATGTGCCAAAAATGTAGATTAACACTCACTTAAACTATCTAGAGTAGTTTTGAAGACCGTTCTGATATTGTTCTACATGAAAATTATGAAACAATCAAAATTTGTGTGGAAATCACCATCAACAAGTGTCGATGTATGTCTGCCTGAGATTGTAGTATAAAATAAAATATTATATATTTTTAATTAATTTTTTTATCGGTATTTTGTACATCGAAAACATAAATAGTTGAGTTAGGTTTGAAATTTACATATATTTTTCTTGTACATTGTAATTTCAAAAATATTTTTGAAATTAAAAAAACTGTTTCCCGAAATTTAAGTACTTAAATCGTTCATATTAGTGAATTTTATGTGCCAAAAATGTAGATTAACACTCACTTAAGCTATCTAGAGTAGTATTGAAGACCGTTCTGTTAAAATTCTACCTGAAAATTTTGAAACATTTAAAATTTGTGTGGATATGACCACTAACAAGTTTCGATGTATGTCTGCCTGAGATTGTAGTATAAAAAAAAATATTATATATTTTTAATTAATTTTTTATCGGTTTTTTGTACACTGAAAACATGAATAGTTGAGCTAGGTTTGATATTGACATATATTTTCCTTGTACATTGTAATTTCAAAAATATTTTTGAAATTAAAAAAACTGTTTCCCGAAATTTAAGTACTTAAATCGTTCATATTAGCGAATTTTATGTGCCAAAAATGTTTGATTAACACTCACTTAAACTATCTAGATTAGTTTTGAAGACCGTTCTGATATTGTTCTACATGAAAATTATGAAACAATCAAAATTTGTGTGGATATGACCACCAACAAGTTTCGATGCATGTCTGCCTGAGATTGTAGTATATACAAAAATATTATAAATTTTTAAATAATTTTTTATTGGTATTTTGTACACTGAAAACATGAATAGTTGAGCTAGGTTTGATATTGACATATATTTTCCTTGTACATTGTAATTTCAAAAATATTTTTGAAATTAAAAAAAATGTTTCCCGAAATTTAAGTACTTAAATCGTTCATATTAGCGAATTTTATGTGCCAAAAATGTAGATTAACACTCACTTAAACTATCTAGAGTAGTTTTGAAGACCGTTCTGTTAAAATTCTACCTGAAAATTTTGAAACATTTAAAATTTGTGTGGATATGACCACCAACAAGTTTCGATGTATGTCTGCCTGAGATTGTAGTATATACAAAAATATTATACATTTTTAAATAACTTTTTATCGGTATTTTGTACACTGAAAACATAAATAGTTGAGCTAGGATTGATATTGACATATATTTTCCTTGTACATTGTAATTTCAAAAATATTTTTGAAATTAAAAAAACTGTTTCCCGAAATTTAAGTACTTAAATCGTTCATATTAGCGAATTTTATGTGCCAAAAATGTAGATTAACACTCACTTAAACTATCTAGAGTAGTTTTGAAGACCGTTCTGATATTGTTCTACATGAAAATTATGAAACAATCAAAATTTGTGTGGAAATCACCATCAACAAGTGTCGATGTATGTCTGCCTGAGATTGTAGTATAAAATAAAATATTATATATTTTTGATTAATTTTTTTATCGGTATTTTGTACATCGAAAACATAAATAGTTGAGTTAGGTTTGATATTTACATATATTTTTCTTGTACATTGTAATTTCAAAAATATTTTTGAAATTAAAAAAACTGTTTCCCGAAATTTAAGTACTTAAATCGTTCATATTAGTGAATTTTATGTGCCAAAAATGTAGATTAACACTCACTTAAGCTATCTAGAGTAGTATTGAAGACCGTTCTGTTAAAATTCTACCTGAAAATTTTGAAACATTTAAAATTTGTGTGGATATGACCACTAACAAGTTTCGATGTATGTCTGCCTGAGATTGTAGTATAAAAAAAAATATTATATATTTTTAATTAATTTTTTATCGGTTTTTTGTACACTGAAAACATGAATAGTTGAGCTAGGTTTGATATTGACATATATTTTCCTTGTACATTGTAATTTCAAAAATATTTTTGAAATTAAAAAAACTGTTTCCCGAAATTTAAGTACTTAAATCGTTCATATTAGCGAATTTTATGTGCCAAAAATGTTTGATTAACACTCACTTAAACTATCTAGAGTAGTTTTGAAGACCGTTCTGATATTGTTCTACATGAAAATTATGAAACAATCAAAATTTGTGTGGATATGACCACCAACAAGTTTCGATGCATGTCTGCCTGAGATTGTAGTATATACAAAAATATTATAAATTTTTAAATAATTTTTTATTGGTATTTTGTACACTGAAAACATGAATAGTTGAGCTAGGTTTGATATTGACATATATTTTCCTTGTACATTGTAATTTCAAAAATATTTTTGAAATTAAAAAAAATGTTTCCCGAAATTTAAGTACTTAAATCGTTCATATTAGCGAATTTTATGTGCCAAAAATGTAGATTAACACTCACTTAAACTATCTAGAGTAGTTTTGAAGACCGTTCTGTTAAAATTCTACCTGAAAATTTTGAAACATTTAAAATTTGTGTGGATATGACCACCAACAAGTTTCGATGTATGTCTGCCTGAGATTGTAGTATATACAAAAATATTATACATTTTTAAATAATTTTTTATCGGTATTTTGTACACTGAAAACATAAATAGTTGAGCTAGGATTGATATTGACATATATTTTCCTTGTACATTGTAATTTCAAAAATATTTTTGAAATTAAAAAAACTGTTTCCCGAAATTTAAGTACTTAAATCGTTCATATTAGCGAATTTTATGTGCCAAAAATGTAGATTAACACTCACTTAAACTATCTAGAGTAGTTTTGAAGACCGTTCTGATATTGTTCTACATGAAAATTATGAAACAATCAAAATTTGTGTGGAAATCACCATCAACAAGTGTCGATGTATGTCTGCCTGAGATTGTAGTATAAAATAAAATATTATATATTTTTAATTAATTTTTTTATCGGTATTTTGTACATCGAAAACATAAATAGTTGAGTTAGGTTTGATATTTACATATATTTTTCTTGTACATTGTAATTTCAAAAATATTTTTGAAATTAAAAAAACTGTTTCCCGAAATTTAAGTACTTGAATCGTTCATATTAGTGAATTTTATGTGCCAAAAATGTAGATTAACACTCACTTAAGCTATCTAGAGTAGTATTGAAGACCGTTCTGTTAAAATTCTACCTGAAAATTTTGAAACATTTAAAATTTGTGTGGATATGACCACTAACAAGTTTCGATGTACCTATGTCTGCCTGAGATTGTAGTATAAAAAAAAATATTATATATTTTTAATTAATTTTTTATCGGTTTTTTGTACACTGAAAACATGAATAGTTGAGCTAGGTTTGATATTGACATATATTTTCCTTGTACATTGTAATTTCAAAAATATTTTTGAAATTAAAAAAACTGTTTCCCGAAATTTAAGTACTTAAATCGTTCATATTAGCGAATTTTATGTGCCAAAAATGTTTGATTAACACTCACTTAAACTATCTAGAGTAGTTTTGAAGACCGTTCTGATATTGTTCTACATGAAAATTATGAAACAATCAAAATTTGTGTGGATATGACCACCAACAAGTTTCGATGCATGTCTGCCTGAGATTGTAGTATATACAAAAATATTATAAATTTTTAAATAATTTTTTATTGGTATTTTGTACACTGAAAACATGAATAGTTGAGCTAGGTTTGATATTGACATATATTTTCCTTGTACATTGTAATTTCAAAAATATTTTTGAAATTAAAAAAAATGTTTCCCGAAATTTAAGTACTTAAATCGTTCATATTAGCGAATTTTATGTGCCAAAAATGTAGATTAACACTCACTTAAACTATCTAGAGTAGTTTTGAAGACCGTTCTGTTAAAATTCTACCTGAAAATTTTGAAACATTTAAAATTTGTGTGGATATGACCACCAACAAGTTTCGATGTATGTCTGCCTGAGATTGTAGTATATACAAAAATATTATACATTTTTAAATAATTTTTTATCGGTATTTTGTATACTGAAAACATGAATAGTTGAGCTAGGATTGATATTTACATATATTTTTCTTGTACATTGTAAATTCAAAAATATTTTTGAAATTAAAAAAACTGTTTCCCGAAATATAAGTACTTAAATCGTTCATATTAGCGAATTTTATGTGCCAAAAATGTAGATTAACACTCACTTAAACTATCTAGAGTAGTTTTGAAGACCATTCTGATAAAATTCTACCTGAAAATTGTGAAACATTCAAAATTTGAGTGGAAATGACCATCAACAAGTGTCGATGTATGTCCGCCTGAGATTGTAGTTAAAAAAAAATATTATATATTTTATGTAAATTATTCGTTGGTATGATGTAAATTGAAAACATGTAAGGATCATCGTGCATTGACGGGTCTATATATTTCCTTTGTACATTGTAATTTCGTAAATATTTTTGAAATTAAAAAAACTGTTTCCCGAAATTTAAGTACTTAAATCGTTCATATTAGCGAACTTTATGAGCCAAAAATGTAGATTAATACTCACTTAAACTATCTAGAGTAGTTTTGAAGACCGTTCTGATAAAATTCTACCTGAGAATTGTGAAACATTCAAAATTTGTGTGGAAATGACCATCAACAAGTGTCGATGTATGTCTGCCTGAGATTGTAGTATAAAAAAAAATATTATATATTTTATGTAAATTATTCGTTGGTATGATGTAAATTGAAAACATGTAAGGATCATCATGCATTGACGGGTCTATGTATTTCCTTTGTACATTGTAATTTCGTTAATATTTTTGAAATTAAAAAAACTGTTTTCCGAAATTTAAGTACTTAAATCGTTCATATTAGCGAACTTTATGAGCCAAAAATGTAGATTAACACTCACTTAAACTATCTAGAGTAGTTTTGAAGCCCGTTCTGATAAAATTCTACCTGAAAATTGTGAAACATTCAAAATTTGTGTGGATATGACCATCAACAAGTGTCGATGAATGTCTGCCTGAGATTGTAGTATAAAAAAAAATATTATAAATTTTTAATTAATTTTTTATCGGTATTTTGTACACTGAAAACATGAATAGTTGAGCTAGGTTTGATATTTACATATATTTTCCTTGTACATTGTAATTTCAAAAATATTTTTGAAATTAAAAAAACTGTTTCCCGAAATTTAAGTACTTAAATCGTTCGTATTAGCGAATTTTATGTGCCAAAAATGTAGATTAACACTCACTTAAACTATATAAAGTAGTTTTGAAGACCGTTCTGATAAAATTCTACCTGAAAATTTTGAAACATTCAAAATTTGTGGGGATATGACCACCAACAAGTGTCGATGTATGTCTGCCCGAGATTGTAGTATATACAAAAATATTATAAATTTTTAAATAATTTTTTAATGGTATTTTGTACACTGAAAACATGAATAGTTGAGCTAGGATTGATATTTACATATATTTTCCTTGTACATTGTAATTTCAAAAATATTTTTGAAATTAAAAAAACTGTTTCCCGAAATTTTAGTACTTAAATCGTTCGTATTAGCGAATTTTATGTGCCAAAAATGTAGATTAACACTCACTTAAACTATCTAGTGTAGTTTTGAAGACCGTTCTGATAAAATTCTACCTGAAAATTTTGAAACAATCAAAATTTGTGTGGAAATCACCATCAACAAGTGTCGATGTATGTCTGCCTAAGATTGTATTATAAAAAAATTATTATATATTTTTAATTAATTTTTTTATCGGCATTTTGTACACTGAAAACATGAATAGTTGAGCTAGGATTGATATTTACATATATTTTCCTTGTACATTGTAATTTCAAAAATATTTTTGAAATTAAAAAAATTGTTTCCCGAAATTTAAGTACTTAAATCGTTCGTATTAGCGAAATTTATGTGCCAAAAATGTAGATTAACACTCACTTAAACTATCTAGTGTAGTTTTGAAGACCGTTCTGATATTGTTCTACATGAAAATTATGAAACAATCAAAATTTGTGTGGAAATCACCATCAACAAGTGTCGATGTATGTCTGCCTAAGATTGTATTATAAAAAAATTATTATATATTTTTAATTAATTTTTTTATCGGCATTTTGTACACTGAAAACATGAATAGTTGAGATAGGTTTGATATTGACATATATTTTCCTTGTACATTTTAATTTCAAAAATATTTTTGAAATTAAAAAAAATGTTTCCCGAAATTTAAGTACTTAAATCGTTCATATTAGCGAACTTTATGTGCCAAAAATGTAGATTAACAATCACTTAAACTATCTAGAGTAGTTTTGAAGACCGTTCTGATAAAATTCTACCTGAAAATTTTGAAACATTCAAAATTTGTGTGGATATGACCACCAACAAGTGTCGATGTATGTTTGCCCGAGATTGTAGTATATACAAAAATATTATAAATTTTTAAATAATTTTTTAATGGTATTTTGTACACTGAAAACATGAATAGTTGAGCTAGGATTGATATTTACATATATTTTCCTTGTACATTGTAATTTCAAAAATATTTTTGAAATTAAAAAAACTGTTTCCCGAAATTTAAGTACTTAAATCGTTCATATTAGCGAATTTTATGTGCCAAAAATGTAGATTAACACTCACTTAAACTATCTAGAGTAGTATTGAAGACCGTTCTGTTAAAATTCTACCTGTAAATTTTGAAACATTTAAAATTTGTGTGGATATGACCACTAACAAGTTTCGATGTATGTCTGCCTGAGATTGTAGTATATACAAAAATATTATTAATTTTTAATTAATTTTTTATCGGTATTTTGTACACTGAAAACATGAATAGTTGAGCTAGGTTTGATATTGACATATATTTTCCTTGTACATTGTAATTTCAAAAATATTTTTGAAATTAAAAAAACTGTTTCCCGAAATTTAAGTACTTAAATCGTTCATATTAGCGAACTTTATGTGCCAAAAATGTAGATTAACACTCACCTAAACTATCTAGAGTAGTTTTGAAGACCGTTCTGATATTGTTCTACATGAAAATTATGAAACAATCAAAATTTGTGTGGAAATCACCATCAACAAGTGTCGATGTATGTCTGCCTGAGATTGTAGTATAAAATAAAATATTATATATTTTTAATTAATTTTTTTATCGGTATTTTGTACATCGAAAACATAAATAGTTGAGTTAGGTTTGATATTGACATATATTTTCCTTGTACATTGTAATTTCAAAAATATTTTTGAAATTAAAAAAACTGTTTCCCGAAATTTAAGTACTTAAATCGTTCATATTAGCGAATTTTATGTGCCAAAAATGTAGATTAACACTCACCTAAACTATCTAGAGTAGTTTTGAAGACCGTTCTGATATTGTTCTACATGAAAATTATGAAACAATCAAAATTTGTGTGGAAATCACCATCAAAAAGTGTCGATGTATGTCTGCCTGAGATTGTAGTATATACAAAAATATTATACATTTTTAAATAATTTTTTATCGGTATTTTGTACACTGAAAACATAAATAGTTGAGCTAGGATTGATATTGACATATATTTTCCTTGTACATTGTAATTTCAAAAATATTTTTGAAATTAAAAAAACTGTTTCCCGAAATTTAAGTACTTAAATCGTTCATATTAGCGAATTTTATGTGCCAAAAATGTAGATTAACACTCACTTAAACTATCTAGAGTAGTTTTGAAGACCGTTCTGATATTGTTCTACATGAAAATTATGAAACAATCAAAATTTGTGTGGAAATCACCATCAACAAGTGTCGATGTATGTCTGCCTGAGATTGTAGTATAAAATAAAATATTATATATTTTTAATTAATTTTTTTATCGGTATTTTGTACATCGAAAACATAAATAGTTGAGTTAGGTTTGAAATTTACATATATTTTTCTTGTACATTGTAATTTCAAAAATATTTTTGAAATTAAAAAAACTGTTTCCCGAAATTTAAGTACTTAAATCGTTCATATTAGTGAATTTTATGTGCCAAAAATGTAGATTAACACTCACTTAAGCTATCTAGAGTAGTATTGAAGACCGTTCTGTTAAAATTCTACCTGAAAATTTTGAAACATTTAAAATTTGTGTGGATATGACCACTAACAAGTTTCGATGTATGTCTGCCTGAGATTGTAGTATAAAAAAAAATATTATATATTTTTAATTAATTTTTTATCGGTTTTTTGTACACTGAAAACATGAATAGTTGAGCTAGGTTTGATATTGACATATATTTTCCTTGTACATTGTAATTTCAAAAATATTTTTGAAATTAAAAAAACTGTTTCCCGAAATTTAAGTACTTAAATCGTTCATATTAGCGAATTTTATGTGCCAAAAATGTTTGATTAACACTCACTTAAACTATCTAGATTAGTTTTGAAGACCGTTCTGATATTGTTCTACATGAAAATTATGAAACAATCAAAATTTGTGTGGATATGACCACCAACAAGTTTCGATGCATGTCTGCCTGAGATTGTAGTATATACAAAAATATTATAAATTTTTAAATAATTTTTTATTGGTATTTTGTACACTGAAAACATGAATAGTTGAGCTAGGTTTGATATTGACATATATTTTCCTTGTACATTGTAATTTCAAAAATATTTTTGAAATTAAAAAAAATGTTTCCCGAAATTTAAGTACTTAAATCGTTCATATTAGCGAATTTTATGTGCCAAAAATGTAGATTAACACTCACTTAAACTATCTAGAGTAGTTTTGAAGACCGTTCTGTTAAAATTCTACCTGAAAATTTTGAAACATTTAAAATTTGTGTGGATATGACCACCAACAAGTTTCGATGTATGTCTGCCTGAGATTGTAGTATATACAAAAATATTATACATTTTTAAATAACTTTTTATCGGTATTTTGTACACTGAAAACATAAATAGTTGAGCTAGGATTGATATTGACATATATTTTCCTTGTACATTGTAATTTCAAAAATATTTTTGAAATTAAAAAAACTGTTTCCCGAAATTTAAGTACTTAAATCGTTCATATTAGCGAATTTTATGTGCCAAAAATGTAGATTAACACTCACTTAAACTATCTAGAGTAGTTTTGAAGACCGTTCTGATATTGTTCTACATGAAAATTATGAAACAATCAAAATTTGTGTGGAAATCACCATCAACAAGTGTCGATGTATGTCTGCCTGAGATTGTAGTATAAAATAAAATATTATATATTTTTGATTAATTTTTTTATCGGTATTTTGTACATCGAAAACATAAATAGTTGAGTTAGGTTTGATATTTACATATATTTTTCTTGTACATTGTAATTTCAAAAATATTTTTGAAATTAAAAAAACTGTTTCCCGAAATTTAAGTACTTAAATCGTTCATATTAGTGAATTTTATGTGCCAAAAATGTAGATTAACACTCACTTAAGCTATCTAGAGTAGTATTGAAGACCGTTCTGTTAAAATTCTACCTGAAAATTTTGAAACATTTAAAATTTGTGTGGATATGACCACTAACAAGTTTCGATGTATGTCTGCCTGAGATTGTAGTATAAAAAAAAATATTATATATTTTTAATTAATTTTTTATCGGTTTTTTGTACACTGAAAACATGAATAGTTGAGCTAGGTTTGATATTGACATATATTTTCCTTGTACATTGTAATTTCAAAAATATTTTTGAAATTAAAAAAACTGTTTCCCGAAATTTAAGTACTTAAATCGTTCATATTAGCGAATTTTATGTGCCAAAAATGTTTGATTAACACTCACTTAAACTATCTAGAGTAGTTTTGAAGACCGTTCTGATATTGTTCTACATGAAAATTATGAAACAATCAAAATTTGTGTGGATATGACCACCAACAAGTTTCGATGCATGTCTGCCTGAGATTGTAGTATATACAAAAATATTATAAATTTTTAAATAATTTTTTATTGGTATTTTGTACACTGAAAACATGAATAGTTGAGCTAGGTTTGATATTGACATATATTTTCCTTGTACATTGTAATTTCAAAAATATTTTTGAAATTAAAAAAAATGTTTCCCGAAATTTAAGTACTTAAATCGTTCATATTAGCGAATTTTATGTGCCAAAAATGTAGATTAACACTCACTTAAACTATCTAGAGTAGTTTTGAAGACCGTTCTGTTAAAATTCTACCTGAAAATTTTGAAACATTTAAAATTTGTGTGGATATGACCACCAACAAGTTTCGATGTATGTCTGCCTGAGATTGTAGTATATACAAAAATATTATACATTTTTAAATAATTTTTTATCGGTATTTTGTACACTGAAAACATAAATAGTTGAGCTAGGATTGATATTGACATATATTTTCCTTGTACATTGTAATTTCAAAAATATTTTTGAAATTAAAAAAACTGTTTCCCGAAATTTAAGTACTTAAATCGTTCATATTAGCGAATTTTATGTGCCAAAAATGTAGATTAACACTCACTTAAACTATCTAGAGTAGTTTTGAAGACCGTTCTGATATTGTTCTACATGAAAATTATGAAACAATCAAAATTTGTGTGGAAATCACCATCAACAAGTGTCGATGTATGTCTGCCTGAGATTGTAGTATAAAATAAAATATTATATATTTTTAATTAATTTTTTTATCGGTATTTTGTACATCGAAAACATAAATAGTTGAGTTAGGTTTGATATTTACATATATTTTTCTTGTACATTGTAATTTCAAAAATATTTTTGAAATTAAAAAAACTGTTTCCCGAAATTTAAGTACTTGAATCGTTCATATTAGTGAATTTTATGTGCCAAAAATGTAGATTAACACTCACTTAAGCTATCTAGAGTAGTATTGAAGACCGTTCTGTTAAAATTCTACCTGAAAATTTTGAAACATTTAAAATTTGTGTGGATATGACCACTAACAAGTTTCGATGTACCTATGTCTGCCTGAGATTGTAGTATAAAAAAAAATATTATATATTTTTAATTAATTTTTTATCGGTTTTTTGTACACTGAAAACATGAATAGTTGAGCTAGGTTTGATATTGACATATATTTTCCTTGTACATTGTAATTTCAAAAATATTTTTGAAATTAAAAAAACTGTTTCCCGAAATTTAAGTACTTAAATCGTTCATATTAGCGAATTTTATGTGCCAAAAATGTTTGATTAACACTCACTTAAACTATCTAGAGTAGTTTTGAAGACCGTTCTGATATTGTTCTACATGAAAATTATGAAACAATCAAAATTTGTGTGGATATGACCACCAACAAGTTTCGATGCATGTCTGCCTGAGATTGTAGTATATACAAAAATATTATAAATTTTTAAATAATTTTTTATTGGTATTTTGTACACTGAAAACATGAATAGTTGAGCTAGGTTTGATATTGACATATATTTTCCTTGTACATTGTAATTTCAAAAATATTTTTGAAATTAAAAAAAATGTTTCCCGAAATTTAAGTACTTAAATCGTTCATATTAGCGAATTTTATGTGCCAAAAATGTAGATTAACACTCACTTAAACTATCTAGAGTAGTTTTGAAGACCGTTCTGTTAAAATTCTACCTGAAAATTTTGAAACATTTAAAATTTGTGTGGATATGACCACCAACAAGTTTCGATGTATGTCTGCCTGAGATTGTAGTATATACAAAAATATTATACATTTTTAAATAATTTTTTATCGGTATTTTGTATACTGAAAACATGAATAGTTGAGCTAGGATTGATATTTACATATATTTTCCTTGTACATTGTAATTTCAAAAATATTTTTGAAATTAAAAAAACTGTTTCCCGAAATTTAAGTACTTAAATCGTTCATATTAGCGAATTTTAAGTGCCAAAAATGTAGATTAACACTCACTTAAACTATCTAGTGTAGTTTTGAAGACCGTTCTGATAAAATTCTACCTGAATATTTTGAAACATTCAAAATTTGTGTGGATATGACCACCAACAAGTTTCGATGTATGTCTGCCTGAGATTGTAGTATATACAAAAATATTATACATTTTTAAATAATTTTTTATCGGTATTTTGTACACTGAAAACATGAATAGTTGAGCTAGGATTGATATTTACATATATTTTCCTTGTACATTGTAATTTCAAAAATATTTTTGAAATTAAAAAAACTGTTTCCCGAAATTTAAGTACTTAAATCGTTCATATTAGCGAATTTTATGTGCCAAAAATGTAGATTAACACTCACTTAAACTATCTAGAGTAGTTTTGAAGACCGTTCTGATATTGTTCTACATGAAAATTATGAAACAATCAAAATTTGTGTGGAAATCACCATCAACAAGTGTCGATGTATGTCTGCCTGAGATTGTAGTATAAAATAAAATATTATATATTTTTGATTAATTTTTTTATCGGTATTTTGTACATCGAAAACATAAATAGTTGAGTTAGGTTTGATATTTACATATATTTTTCTTGTACATTGTAATTTCAAAAATATTTTTGAAATTAAAAAAACTGTTTCCCGAAATTTAAGTACTTAAATCGTTCATATTAGTGAATTTTATGTGCCAAAAATGTAGATTAACACTCACTTAAGCTATCTAGAGTAGTATTGAAGACCGTTCTGTTAAAATTCTACCTGAAAATTTTGAAACATTTAAAATTTGTGTGGATATGACCACTAACAAGTTTCGATGTATGTCTGCCTGAGATTGTAGTATAAAAAAAAATATTATATATTTTTAATTAATTTTTTATCGGTTTTTTGTACACTGAAAACATGAATAGTTGAGCTAGGTTTGATATTGACATATATTTTCCTTGTACATTGTAATTTCAAAAATATTTTTGAAATTAAAAAAACTGTTTCCCGAAATTTAAGTACTTAAATCGTTCATATTAGCGAATTTTATGTGCCAAAAATGTTTGATTAACACTCACTTAAACTATCTAGAGTAGTTTTGAAGACCGTTCTGATATTGTTCTACATGAAAATTATGAAACAATCAAAATTTGTGTGGATATGACCACCAACAAGTTTCGATGCATGTCTGCCTGAGATTGTAGTATATACAAAAATATTATAAATTTTTAAATAATTTTTTATTGGTATTTTGTACACTGAAAACATGAATAGTTGAGCTAGGTTTGATATTGACATATATTTTCCTTGTACATTGTAATTTCAAAAATATTTTTGAAATTAAAAAAAATGTTTCCCGAAATTTAAGTACTTAAATCGTTCATATTAGCGAATTTTATGTGCCAAAAATGTAGATTAACACTCACTTAAACTATCTAGAGTAGTTTTGAAGACCGTTCTGTTAAAATTCTACCTGAAAATTTTGAAACATTTAAAATTTGTGTGGATATGACCACCAACAAGTTTCGATGTATGTCTGCCTGAGATTGTAGTATATACAAAAATATTATACATTTTTAAATAATTTTTTATCGGTATTTTGTACACTGAAAACATAAATAGTTGAGCTAGGATTGATATTGACATATATTTTCCTTGTACATTGTAATTTCAAAAATATTTTTGAAATTAAAAAAACTGTTTCCCGAAATTTAAGTACTTAAATCGTTCATATTAGCGAATTTTATGTGCCAAAAATGTAGATTAACACTCACTTAAACTATCTAGAGTAGTTTTGAAGACCGTTCTGATATTGTTCTACATGAAAATTATGAAACAATCAAAATTTGTGTGGAAATCACCATCAACAAGTGTCGATGTATGTCTGCCTGAGATTGTAGTATAAAATAAAATATTATATATTTTTAATTAATTTTTTTATCGGTATTTTGTACATCGAAAACATAAATAGTTGAGTTAGGTTTGATATTTACATATATTTTTCTTGTACATTGTAATTTCAAAAATATTTTTGAAATTAAAAAAACTGTTTCCCGAAATTTAAGTACTTGAATCGTTCATATTAGTGAATTTTATGTGCCAAAAATGTAGATTAACACTCACTTAAGCTATCTAGAGTAGTATTGAAGACCGTTCTGTTAAAATTCTACCTGAAAATTTTGAAACATTTAAAATTTGTGTGGATATGACCACTAACAAGTTTCGATGTACCTATGTCTGCCTGAGATTGTAGTATAAAAAAAAATATTATATATTTTTAATTAATTTTTTATCGGTTTTTTGTACACTGAAAACATGAATAGTTGAGCTAGGTTTGATATTGACATATATTTTCCTTGTACATTGTAATTTCAAAAATATTTTTGAAATTAAAAAAACTGTTTCCCGAAATTTAAGTACTTAAATCGTTCATATTAGCGAATTTTATGTGCCAAAAATGTTTGATTAACACTCACTTAAACTATCTAGAGTAGTTTTGAAGACCGTTCTGATATTGTTCTACATGAAAATTATGAAACAATCAAAATTTGTGTGGATATGACCACCAACAAGTTTCGATGCATGTCTGCCTGAGATTGTAGTATATACAAAAATATTATAAATTTTTAAATAATTTTTTATTGGTATTTTGTACACTGAAAACATGAATAGTTGAGCTAGGTTTGATATTGACATATATTTTCCTTGTACATTGTAATTTCAAAAATATTTTTGAAATTAAAAAAAATGTTTCCCGAAATTTAAGTACTTAAATCGTTCATATTAGCGAATTTTATGTGCCAAAAATGTAGATTAACACTCACTTAAACTATCTAGAGTAGTTTTGAAGACCGTTCTGTTAAAATTCTACCTGAAAATTTTGAAACATTTAAAATTTGTGTGGATATGACCACCAACAAGTTTCGATGTATGTCTGCCTGAGATTGTAGTATATACAAAAATATTATACATTTTTAAATAATTTTTTATCGGTATTTTGTACACTGAAAACATGAATAGTTGAGCTAGGATTGATATTTACATATATTTTCCTTGTACATTGTAATTTCAAAAATATTTTTGAAATTAAAAAAACTGTTTCCCGAAATTTAAGTACTTAAATCATTCATATTAGAAAATTTTATGTGCCAAAAATGTAGATTAACACTCACTTAAACTATCTAGTGTAGTTTTGAAGACCGTTCTGATAAAATTCTACCTGAATATTTTGAAACATTCAAAATTTGTGTGGATATGACCACCAACAAGTGTCGATGTATGTCTGCCTGAGATTGTAGTATAAAAAAAAATATTATATATTTTTAATTCATTTTTTTATCGGTATTTTGTACACTGAAAACATGAATAGTTGAGCTAGGTTTGATATTGACATATATTTTCCTTGTACATTGTAATTTCAAAAATATTTTTGAAATTAAAAAAACTGTTTCCCGAAATTTAAGTACTTAAATCGTTCATATTAGCGAATTTTATGTGCCAAAAATGTAGATTAACACTCACTTAAAATATCTAGAGTAGTTTTGAAGCCCGTTCTGATAAAATTCTATCTGAAAATTGTGAAACATTCAAAATTTGTGTGGATATGACCACCAACAAGTGTCGATGTATGTCTGCCTGAGATTGTAGTATATACAAAATTATTATAAATTTTTAAATTATTTTTTATTGGTATTTTGTACACTGAAAACATGAATAGTTGAGCTAGGTTTGATATTTACATATATTTTCCTTGTACATTGTAATTTCAAAAATATTTTTGAAATTAAAAAAAATGTTTCCCGAAATTTAAGTACTTAAATCGTTCATATTAGCGAATTTTATGTGCCAAAAATGTAGATTAACACTCACTTAAACTATCTAGAGTAGTTTTGAAGCCCGTTCTGATAAAATTCTACCTGAAAATTGTGAAACATTCAAAATTTGTGGGGATATGACCATCAACAAGTGTCGATGAATGTCTGCCTGAGATTGTAGTATAAAAAAAAATATTATATATTTTTAATTAATTTTAGTATCGGTATTTTGTACATTGAAAACATGAATAGTTGAGCTAGGTTTGATATTGACATATATTTTCCTTGTACATTGTAAATTCAAAAATATTTTTGAAATTAAAAAAACTGTTTCCCGAAATTTAAGTACTTCAATCGTTCATATTAGCGAATTTTATGTGCCAAAAATGTAGATTAACACTCACTTAAACTATCTAGAGTAGTTTTGAAACCCGTTCTGATAAAATTCTACCTGAAAATTGTGAAACATTCAAAATTTGTGTGGATATGACCATCAACAAGTGTCGATGAATGTCTGCCTGAGATTTTAGTATAAAAAAAAATATTATATATTTTTAATTAATTTTAGTATCGGTATTTTGTACATTGAAAACATGAATAGTTGAGCTAGGTTTGATATTGACATATATTTTCCTTGTACATTGTAAATTCAAAAATATTTTTGAAATTAAAAAAACTGTTTCCCGAAATTTAAGTACTTCAATCGTTCATATTAGCGAATTTTATGTGCCAAAAATGTAGATTAACACTCACTTAAACTATCTAGAGTAGTTTTGAAACCCGTTCTGATAAAATTCTACCTGAAAATTGTGAAACATTCAAAATTTGTGTGGATATGACCATCAACAAGTGTCGATGAATGTCTGCCTGAGATTTTAGTATAAAAAAAAATATTATAAATTTTTAATTAATTTTTTATCGGTATTTTGTACACTGAAAACATGAATAGTTGAGCTAGGTTTGATATTGACATATATTTTCCTTGTACATTGTAATTTCAAAAATATTTTTGAAATTAAAAAAACTGTTTCCCGAAACTTAATTACTTAAATCGTTCATATTAGCGAATTTTATGTGCCAAAAATGTAGATTAACACTCACCTAAACTATCTAGAGTAGTTTTGAAGACCGTTCTGATATTGTTCTACATGAAAATTATGAAACAATCAAAATTTGTGTGGAAATCACCATCAAAAAGTGTCGATGTATGTCTGCCTGAGATTGTAGTATATACAAAAATATTATACATTTTTAAATAATTTTTTATCGGTATTTTGTACACTGAAAACATGAATAGTTGAGCTAGGTTTGATATTTACATATATTTTCCTTGTACATTGTAATTTCAAAAATATTTTTGAAATTAAAAAAAATGTTTCCCGAAATTTAATTACTTAAATCGTTCATATTAGCAAATTTTATGTGCCAAAAATGTAGATTAACTTTCACTTAAACTATCTAGAGTAGTTTTGAAGCCCGTTCTGATAAAATTCTACCTGAAAATTGTGAAACATTCAAAATTTGTGTGGATATGACCATCAACAAGTGTCGATGAATGTCTGCCTGAGATTGTAGTATAAAAAAAAATATTATAAATTTTTAATTAATTTTTTATCGGTATTTTGTACACTGAAAACATGAATAGTTGAGCTAGGTTTGATATTGACATATATTTTCCTTGTACATTGTAATTTCAAAATTATTTTTGAAATTAAAAAACTGTTTCCCGAAATTTAAGCACTTAAATCGTTCATATTAGCGAATTTTATGTGCCAAAAATGTAGATTAACACTCACTTAAACTATCTAGAGTAGTTTTGAAGACCGTTCTGTTAAAATTCTACCTGAAAATTTTGAAACATTTAAAATTTGTGTGGATATGACCACCAACAAGTTTCGATGTATGTCTGCCTGAGATTGTAGTATATACAAAAATATTATAAATTTTTAAATAATTTTTTATTGGTATTTTGTACACTGAAAACATGAATAGTTGAGCTAGGTTTGATATTTACATATATTTTCCTTGTACATTGTAATTTCAAATATATTTTTGAAATTAAAAAAAATGTTTCCCGAAATTTAAGTACTTAAATCGTTCATATTTGCGAATTTTACGTGCCAAAAATGTAGATTAACACTAACTTAAACTATCTAGAGTAGTTTTGAAGACCGTTCTGTTAAAATTCTACCTGAAAATTTTGAAACATTTAAAATTTGTGTGGATATGACCACCAACAAGTTTCGATGTATGTCTGCCTGAGATTGTAGTAATACAAAATTATTATAAATTTTTAAATTATTTTTTATTGGTATTTTGTACACTGAAAACATGAATAGTTGAGCTAGGTTTGATATTTACATATATTTTCCTTGTACATTGAAATTTCAAAAATATTTTTGAAATTAAAAAAAATGTTTCCCGAAATTTAAGTACTTAAATCGTTCATATTAGCGAATTTTATGTGCCAAAAATGTAGATTAACACTCACTTAAACTATCTAGAGTAGTTTTGAAGCCCGTTCTGATAAAATTCTACCTGAAAATTGTGAAACATTCAAAATTTGTGTGGATATGACCATCAACAAGTGTCGATGAATGTCTGTCTGAGATTGTAGTATAAAAAAAAATATTATAAATTTTTAATTAATTTTTTATCGGTATTTTGTACACTGAAAACATGAATAGTTGAGCTAGGTTTGATATTGACATATATTTTCCTTGTACATTGTAATTTCAAAAATATTTTTGAAATTAAAAAAACTGTTTCCCGAAATTTAAGTACTTAAATCGTTCATATTAGCGAATTTTATGTGCCAAAAATGTAGATTAACACTCACTTAAACTATCTAGAGTAGTTTTGAAGCCCGTTCTGATAAAATTCTACCTGAATATTTTGAAACATTCAAAATTTGTGTGGATATGACCACCAACAAGTGTCGATGTATGTCTGCCTGAGATTGTAGTATAAAAAAAAATATTATATATTTTTAATTCATTTTTTTATCGGTATTTTGTACACTGAAAACATGAATAGTTGAGCTAGGTTTGATATTGACATATATTTTCCTTGTACATTGTAATTTCAAAAATATTTTTGAAATTAAAAAAACTGTTTCCCGAAATTTAAGTACTTAAATCGTTCATATTAGCGAATTTTATGTGCCAAAAATGTAGATTAACACTCACTTAAACTATCTAGAGTAGTTTTGAAACCCGTTCTGATAAAATTCAACCTGAAAATTGTGAAACATTCAAAATTTGTGTGGATATGACCATCAACAAGTGTCGATGAATGTCTGCCTGAGATTTTAGTATAAAAAAAAATATTATAAATTTTTAATTAATTTTTTATCGGTATTTTGTACACTGAAAACATGAATAGTTGAGCTAGGTTTGATATTGACATATATTTTCCTTGTACATTGTAATTTCAAAAATATTTTTGAAATTAAAAAAACTGTTTCCCGAAATTTAATTACTTAAATCGTTCATATTAGCGAATTTTATGTGCCAAAAATGTAGATTAACACTCACTTAAACTATCTAGAGTAGTTTTGAAGACCGTTCTGTTAAAATTCTACCTGAAAATTTTGAAACATTTAAAATTTGTGTGGATATGACCACCAACAAGTTTCGATGTATGTCTGCCTGAGATTGTAGTATATACAAAATTATTATAAATTTTTAAATTATTTTTTATTGGTATTTTGTACACTGAAAACATGAATAGTTGAGCTAGGTTTGATATTTACATATATTTTCCTTGTACATTGAAATTTCAAAAATATTTTTGAAATTAAAAAAAATGTTTCCCGAAATTTAAGTACTTAAATCGTTCATATTAGCGAATTTTATGTGCCAAAAATGTAGATTAACACTCACTTAAACTATCTAGAGTAGTTTTGAAGCCCGTTCTGATAAAATTCTACCTGAAAATTGTGAAACATTCAAAATTTGTGTGGATATGACCATCAACAAGTGTCGATGAATGTCTGCCTGAGATTGTAGTATAAAAAAAAATATTATAAATTTTTAATTAATTTTTTATCGGTATTTTGTACACTGAAAACATGAATAGTTGAGCTAGGTTTGATATTGACATATATTTTCCTTGTACATTGTAATTTCAAAAATATTTTTGAAATTAAAAAAACTGTTTCCCGAAATTTAAGTACTTAAATCGTTCATATTAGCGAATTTTATGTGCCAAAAATGTAGATTAACACTCACTTAAACTATCTAGAGTAGTTTTGAAGCCCGTTCTGATAAAATTCTACCTGAAAATTGTGAAACATTCAAAATTTGTGTGGATATGACCATCAACAAGTGTCGATGAATGTCTGCCTGAGATTGTAGTATAAAAAAAAATATTATTAATTTTTAATTAATTTTTTATCGGTATTTTGTACACTGAAAACATGAATAGTTGAGCTAGGTTTGATATTGACATATATTTTCCTTGTACATTGTAATTTCAAAAATATTTTTGAAATTAAAAAAACTGTTTCCCGAAATTTAAGTACTTAAATCGTTCATATTAGCGAATTTTATGTGCCAAAAATGTAGATTAACACATACTTAAACTATCTAGAGTAGTTTTGAAGCCCGTTCTGATAAAATTCTACCTGAAAATTGTGAAACATTCAAAATTTGTGTGGATATGACCATCAACAAGTGTCGATGAATGTCTGCCTGAGATTGTAGTATAAAAAAAAATATTATAAATTTTTAATTAATTTTTTATCGGTATTTTGTACACTGAAAACATGAATAGTTGAGCTAGGTTTGATATTGACATATATTTTCCTTGTACATTGTAATTTCAAAAATATTTTTGAAATTAAAAAAACTGTTTCCCGAAATTTAAGTACTTAAATCGTTCATATTAGCGAATTTTATGTGCCAAAAATGTAGATTAACACTCACTTAAACTATCTAGAGTAGTTTTGAAGCCCGTTCTGATAAAATTCTACCTGAAAATTGTGAAACATTCAAAATTTGTGTGGATATGACCATCAACAAGTGTCGATGAATGTCTGCCTGAGATTGTAGTATAAAAAAAAATATTATTAATTATTAATTAATTTTTTATCGGTATTTTGTACACTGAAAACATGAATAGTTGAGCTAGGTTTGATATTGACATATATTTTCCTTGTACATTGTAATTTCAAAAATATTTTTGAAATTAAAAAAACTGTTTCCCGAAATTTAAGTACTTAAATCGTTCATATTAGCGATTTTATGTGCCAAAAATGTAGATTAACACTCACTTAAACTATCTAGAGTAGTTTTGAAGACCGTTCTGTTAAAATTCTACCTGAAAATTTTGAAACATTTAAAATTTGTGTGGATATGACCACCAACAAGTTTCGATGTATGTCTTCCTGAGATTGTAGTATATACAAAATTATTATAAATTTTTAAATAATTTTTTTTTGGTATTTTGTACACTGAAAACATGAATAGTTGAGCTAGGTTTGATATTTACATATATTTTCCTTGTACATTGTAATTTCAAAAATATTTTTGAAATTAAAAAAAATGTTTCCCGAAATTTAAGTACTTAAATCGTTCGTATTAGTGAATTTTATGTGCCAAAAATTTAGATTAACACTCACTTAAATTATCTAGAGTAGTTTTGAAGACCGTTCTGATAAAATTCTACCTGATAATTTTGAAACATTCAAAAATTGTGTGGAAATTACCATCAACAAGTGTCGATGAATGTCTGCCTGAGATTGTAGTATAAAAAAAAATTATTATATAATTTTAATTAATTTTTTTATCGGTATTTTGTACACTGAAAACATGAATAGTTGAGCTAGGATTGATATTTACATATATTTTCCTTGTACCTACATTGTAATTTCAAAAATATTTTTGAAATTAAAAAAACTGTTTCCCGAAATTTAAGTACTTAAATCGTTCATATTAGAAAATTTTATGTGCCAAAAATGTAGATTAACACTCACTTAAACTATCTAGAATAGTTTTTAAGACCGTTCTGTTAAAATTCTACATGAAAATTATGAAACAATCAAAATTTGTGTGGAAATCACCATCAACAAGTGTCGATGTATGTCTGCCTGAGATTGTAGTATAAAAAAAAATATAATATATTTTTAATTAACTTTTTTATCGGTATTTTGTACACTGAAAACATGAATAGTTGAGCTAGGTTTGATATTTACATATATTTTCCTTGTACATTGTAATTTCAAAAATATTTTTGAAATTAAAAAAAATGTTTCCCGAAATTTAAGTACTTAAATCGTTCGTATTAGTGAATTTTATGTGCCAAAAATTTAGATTAACACTCACTTAAATTATCTAGAGTAGTTTTGAAGCCCGTTCTGATAAAATTCTACCTGAAAATTGTGAAACATTCAAAATTTGTGGGGATATGACCATCAACAAGTGTCGATGAATGTCTGCCTGAGATTGTAGTATAAAAAAAAATATTATAAATTTTTAATTAATTTTTTATCGGTATTTTGTACACTGAAAACATGAATAGTTGAGCTAGGTTTGATATTGACATATATTTTCCTTGTACATTGTAATTTCAAAAATATTTTTTAAAAATTAAAAAAACTGTTTCCCGAAATTTAAGTACTTAAATCGTTCATATTAGCGAATTTTAAGTGCCAAAAATGTAGATTAACACTCACTTAAACTATCTAGAGTAGTTTTGAAGACCGTTCTGATAAAATTCTATCTGAAAATTGTGAAACATTCAAAATTTGTGTGGATATGACCACCAACAAGTGTCGATGTATGTCTGCCTGAGATTGTAGTATAAAATAAAATATTATATATTTTTAATTAATTTTTTTATCGGTATTTTGTACACTGAAAACATGAATAGTTGAGCTAGGTTTGATATTGACATATATTTTCCTTGTACATTGTGATTTCAAAAATATTTTCGAAATTAAAAATACTGTTTCCCGAAATTTAAGTACTTAAATCGTTCATATTAGCGAATTTTATGTGCCAAAAATGTAGATTAACACTCACTTAAACTATCCAGAGTAGTTTTGAAGCCCGTTCTGATAAAATTCTACCTGAAAATTGTGAAACATTCAAAATTTGTGTGGAAATTACCATCAACAAGTGTCGATGAATGTCTGCCTGAGATTGTAGTATAAAAAAAAATTATTATATAATTTTAATTAATTTTTTTATCGGTATTTTGTACACTGAAAACATGAATAGTTGAGCTAGGATTGATATTTACATATATTTTCCTTGTACCTACATTGTAATTTCAAAAATATTTTTGAAATTAAAAAAACTGTTTCCCGAAATTTAAGTACTTAAATCGTTCATATTAGAAAATTTTATGTGCCAAAAATGTAGACTAACACTCACTTAAACTATCTAGAGTAGTTTTGAAGACCGTTCTGTTAAAATTCTACCTGAAAATTTTGAAACATTTAAAATTTGTGTGGATATGACCACCAACAAGTTTCGATGTATGTCTGCCTGAGATTGTAGTATATACAAAAATATTATAAATTTTTAAATAATTTTTTATTGGTATTTTGTACACTGAAAACATGAATAGTTGAGCTAGGTTTGATATTTACATATATTTTCCTTGTACATTGTAATTTCAAAAATATTTTTGAAATTAAAAAAACTGTTTCCCGAAATTTAAGTACTTAAATCGTTCATATTATCGAATTTTATGTGCCAAAAATGTAGACTAACACTCACTTAAACTATCTAGAGTAGTTTTGAAGACCGTTCTGATAAAATTCTATCTGAAAATTGTGAAACATTCAAAATTTGTGTGGATATGACCACCAACAAGTGTCGATGTATGTCTGCCTGAGATTGTAGTATAAAATAAAATATTATATATTTTTAATTAATTTTTTTATCGGTATTTTGTACACTGAAAACATGAATAGTTGAGCTAGGTTTGATATTGACATATATTTTCCTTGTACATTGTAATTTCAAAAATATTTTCGAAATTAAAAATACTGTTTCCCGAAATTTAAGTACTTAAATCGTTCATATTAGCGAATTTTATGTGCCAAAAATGTAGATTAACACATACTTAAACTATCTAGAGTAGTTTTGAAGCCCGTTCTGATAAAATTCTACCTGAAAATTGTGAAACATTCAAAATTTGTGTGGATATGACCATCAACAAGTGTCGATGAATTTCTGCCTGAGATTGTAGTATAAAAAAAAATATTATAGATTTTTAATTAATTTTTTATCGGTATTTTGTACACTGAAAACATGAATAGTTGAGCTAGGTTTGATATTGACATATATTTTCCTTGTACATTGTAATTTCAAAAATATTTTTGAAATTAAAAAAACTGTTTCCCGAAATTTAAGTACTTAAATCGTTCATATTAGCGAATTTTATGTGCCAAAAATGTAGATTAACACTCACTTAAACTATCTAGAGTAGTTTTGAAGACCGTTCTGTTAAAATTCTACCTGAAAATTTTGAAACATTTAAAATTTGTGTGGATATGACCACCAACAAGTTTCGATGTATGTCTGCCTGAGATTGTAGTATATACAAAATTATTATAAATTTTTAAATTATTTTTTATTGGTATTTTGTACACTGAAAACATGAATAGTTGAGCTAGGTTTGATATTTACATATATTTTCCTTGTACATTGAAATTTCAAAAATATTTTTGAAATTAAAAAAAATGTTTCCCGAAATTTAAGTACTTAAATCGTTCATATTAGCGAATTTTATGTGCCAAAAATGTAGATTAACACATACTTAAACTATCTAGAGTAGTTTTGAAGCCCGTTCTGATAAAATTCTACCTGAAAATTGTGAAACATTCAAAATTTGTGTGGATATGACCATCAACAAGTGTCGATGAATGTCTGCCTGAGATTGTAGTATAAAAAAAAATATTATAAATTTTTAATTAATTTTTTATCGGTATTTTGTACACTGAAAACATGAATAGTTGAGCTAGGTTTGATATTGACATATATTTTCCTTGTACATTGTAATTTCAAAAATATTTTTGAAATTAAAAAAACTGTTTCCCGAAATTTAAGTACTTAAATCGTTCATATTAGCGAATTTTATGTGCCAAAAATGTAGATTAACACTCACTTAAACTATCTAGAGTAGTTTTGAAGCCCGTTCTGATAAAATTCTACCTGAAAATTGTGAAACATTCAAAATTTGTGTGGATATGACCATCAACAAGTGTCGATGAATGTCTGCCTGAGATTGTAGTATAAAAAAAAATATTATTAATTATTAATTAATTTTTTATCGGTATTTTGTACACTGAAAACATGAATAGTTGAGCTAGGTTTGATATTGACATATATTTTCCTTGTACATTGTAATTTCAAAAATATTTTTGAAATTAAAAAAACTGTTTCCCGAAATTTAAGTACTTAAATCGTTCATATTAGCGATTTTATGTGCCAAAAATGTAGATTAACACTCACTTAAACTATCTAGAGTAGTTTTGAAGACCGTTCTGTTAAAATTCTACCTGAAAATTTTGAAACATTTAAAATTTGTGTGGATATGACCACCAACAAGTTTCGATGTATGTCTTCCTGAGATTGTAGTATATACAAAATTATTATAAATTTTTAAATAATTTTTTTTTGGTATTTTGTACACTGAAAACATGAATAGTTGAGCTAGGTTTGATATTTACATATATTTTCCTTGTACATTGTAATTTCAAAAATATTTTTGAAATTAAAAAAAATGTTTCCCGAAATTTAAGTACTTAAATCGTTCGTATTAGTGAATTTTATGTGCCAAAAATTTAGATTAACACTCACTTAAATTATCTAGAGTAGTTTTGAAGACCGTTCTGATAAAATTCTACCTGATAATTTTGAAACATTCAAAAATTGTGTGGAAATTACCATCAACAAGTGTCGATGAATGTCTGTCTGAGATTGTAGTATAAAAAAAAATTATTATATAATTTTAATTAATTTTTTTATCGGTATTTTGTACACTGAAAACATGAATAGTTGAGCTAGGATTGATATTTACATATATTTTCCTTGTACCTACATTGTAATTTCAAAAATATTTTTGAAATTAAAAAAACTGTTTCCCGAAATTTAAGTACTTAAATCGTTCATATTAGAAAATTTTATGTGCCAAAAATGTAGATTAACACTCACTTAAACTATCTAGAATAGTTTTTAAGACCGTTCTGTTAAAATTCTACATGAAAATTATGAAACAATCAAAATTTGTGTGGAAATCACCATCAACAAGTGTCGATGTATGTCTGCCTGAGATTGTAGTATAAAAAAAAATATAATATATTTTTAATTAACTTTTTTATCGGTATTTTGTACACTGAAAACATGAATAGTTGAGCTAGGTTTGATATTTACATATATTTTCCTTGTACATTGTAATTTCAAAAATATTTTTGAAATTAAAAAAAATGTTTCCCGAAATTTAAGTACTTAAATCGTTCGTATTAGTGAATTTTATGTGCCAAAAATTTAGATTAACACTCACTTAAATTATCTAGAGTAGTTTTGAAGCCCGTTCTGATAAAATTCTACCTGAAAATTGTGAAACATTCAAAATTTGTGGGGATATGACCATCAACAAGTGTCGATGAATGTCTGCCTGAGATTGTAGTATAAAAAAAAATATTATAAATTTTTAATTAATTTTTTATCGGTATTTTGTACACTGAAAACATGAATAGTTGAGCTAGGTTTGATATTGACATATATTTTCCTTGTACATTGTAATTTCAAAAATATTTTTTAAAAATTAAAAAAACTGTTTCCCGAAATTTAAGTACTTAAATCGTTCATATTAGCGAATTTTAAGTGCCAAAAATGTAGATTAACACTCACTTAAACTATCTAGAGTAGTTTTGAAGACCGTTCTGATAAAATTCTATCTGAAAATTGTGAAACATTCAAAATTTGTGTGGATATGACCACCAACAAGTGTCGATGTATGTCTGCCTGAGATTGTAGTATAAAATAAAATATTATATATTTTTAATTAATTTTTTTATCGGTATTTTGTACACTGAAAACATGAATAGTTGAGCTAGGTTTGATATTGACATATATTTTCCTTGTACATTGTGATTTCAAAAATATTTTCGAAATTAAAAATACTGTTTCCCGAAATTTAAGTACTTAAATCGTTCATATTAGCGAATTTTATGTGCCAAAAATGTAGATTAACACTCACTTAAACTATCCAGAGTAGTTTTGAAGCCCGTTCTGATAAAATTCTACCTGAAAATTGTGAAACATTCAAAATTTGTGTGGATATGACCATCAACAAGTGTCGATGAATGTCTGCCTGAGATTGTAGTATAAAAAAAAATATTATAAATTTTTAATTAATTTTTTATCGGTATTTTGTACACTGAAAACATGAATAGTTGAGCTAGGTTTGATATTGACATATATTTTCCTTGTACATTGTAATTTCAAAAATATTTTTGAAAATAAAAAAACTGTTTCCCGAAATTTAAGTACTTAAATCGTTCGTATTAGTGAATTTTATGTGCCAAAAATTTAGATTAACACTCACTTTAATTATCTAGAGTAGTTTTGAAGACCGTTCTGATAAAATTCTACCTGATAATTTTGAAACATTCAAAATTTGTGTGGAAATTACCATCAACAAGTGTCGATGAATGTCTGCCTGAGATTGTAGTATAAAAAAAAATTATTATATAATTTTAATTAATTTTTTTATCGGTATTTTGTACACTGAAAACATGAATAGTTGAGCTAGGATTGATATTTACATATATTTTCCTTGTACCTACATTGTAATTTCAAAAATATTTTTGAAATTAAAAAAACTGTTTCCCGAAATTTAAGTACTTAAATCGTTCATATTAGAAAATTTTATGTGCCAAAAATGTAGACTAACACTCACTTAAACTATCTAGAGTAGTTTTGAAGACCGTTCTGTTAAAATTCTACCTGAAAATTTTGAAACATTTAAAATTTGTGTGGATATGACCACCAACAAGTTTCGATGTATGTCTGCCTGAGATTGTAGTATATACAAAAATATTATACATTTTTAAATAATTTTTTATTGGTATTTTGTACACTGAAAACATGAATAGTTGAGCTAGGTTTGATATTTACATATATTTTCCTTGTACATTGTAATTTCAAAAATATTTTTGAAATTAAAAAAACTGTTTCCCGAAATTTAAGTACTTAAATCGTTCATATTATCGAATTTTATGTGCCAAAAATGTAGACTAACACTCACTTAAACTATCTAGAGTAGTTTTGAAGACCGTTCTGATAAAATTCTATCTGAAAATTGTGAAACATTCAAAATTTGTGTGGATATGACCACCAACAAGTGTCGATGTATGTCTGCCTGAGATTGTAGTATAAAATAAAATATTATATATTTTTAATTAATTTTTTTATCGGTATTTTGTACACTGAAAACATGAATAGTTGAGCTAGGTTTGATATTGACATATATTTTCCTTGTACATTGTAATTTCAAAAATATTTTCGAAATTAAAAATACTGTTTCCCGAAATTTAAGTACTTAAATCGTTCATATTAGCGAATTTTATGTGCCAAAAATGTAGATTAACACTCACTTAAACTATCTAGAGTAGTTTTGAAGCCCGTTCTGATAAAATTCTACCTGAAAATTGTGAAACATTCAAAATTTGTGTGGATATGACCATCAACAAGTGTCGATGAATGTCTGCCTGAGATTGTAGTATAAAAAAAAATATTATAAATTTTTAATTAATTTTTTATCGGTATTTTGTACACTGAAAACATGAATAGTTGAGCTAGGTTTGATATTGACATATATTTTCCTTGTACATTGTAATTTCAAAAATATTTTCGAAATTAAAAATACTGTTTCCCGAAATTTAAGTACTTAAATCGTTCATATTAGCGAATTTTATGTGCCAAAAATGTAGATTAACACTCACTTAAACTATCTAGAGTAGTTTTGAAGCCCGTTCTGATAAAATTCTACCTGAAAATTGTGAAACATTCAAAATTTGTGTGGATATGACCATCAACAAGTGTCGATGAATGTCTGCCTGAGATTGTAGTATAAAAAAAAATATTATAAATTTTTAATTAATTTTTTATCGGTATTTTGTACACTGAAAACATGAATAGTTGAGCTAGGTTTGATATTGACATATATTTTCCTTGTACATTGTAATTTCAAAAATATTTTTGAAAATAAAAAAACTGTTTCCCGAAATTTAAGTACTTAAATCGTTCGTATTAGTGAATTTTATGTGCCAAAAATTTAGATTAACACTCACTTTAATTATCTAGAGTAGTTTTGAAGACCGTTCTGATAAAATTCTACCTGATAATTTTGAAACATTCAAAATTTGTGTGGAAATTACCATCAACAAGTGTCGATGAATGTCTGCCTGAGATTGTAGTATAAAAAAAAATTATTATATAATTTTAATTAATTTTTTTATCGGTATTTTGTACACTGAAAACATGAATAGTTGAGCTAGGATTGATATTTACATATATTTTCCTTGTACCTACATTGTAATTTCAAAAATATTTTTGAAATTAAAAAAACTGTTTCCCGAAATTTAAGTACTTAAATCGTTCATATTAGAAAATTTTATGTGCCAAAAATGTAGACTAACACTCACTTAAACTATCTAGAGTAGTTTTGAAGACCGTTCCGTTAAAATTCTACCTGAAAATTTTGAAACATTTAAAATTTGTGTGGATATGACCACCAACAAGTTTCGATGTATGTCTGCCTGAGATTGTAGTATATACAAAAATATTATAAATTTTTAAATAATTTTTTATTGGTATTTTGTACACTGAAAACATGAATAGTTGAGCTAGGTTTGATATTTACATATATTTTCCTTGTACATTGTAATTTCAAAAATATTTTTGAAATTAAAAAAACTGTTTCCCGAAATTTAAGTACTTAAATCGTTCATATTAGCGAATTTTATGTGCCAAAAATGTAGACTAACACTCACTTAAACTATCTAGAGTAGTTTTGAAGACCGTTATGATAAAATTCTACCTGAAAATTTTGAAACATTCAAAATTTGTGTGGAATTTACCATCAACAAGTGTCGATGAATGTCTGCCTGAGATTGTAGTATAAAAAAAAATTATTATATAATTTTAATTAATTTTTTTATCGGTATTTTGTACACTGAAAACATGAATAGTTGAGCTAGGTTTGATATTGACATATATTTTCCTTGTACATTGTAATTTCAAAAATATTTTTGAAATTAAAAAAACTGTTTCCCGAAATTTAAGTACTTAAATCGTTCATATTAGCGAATTTTATGTGCCAAAAATGTAGATTAACACTCACTTAAACTATCTAGAGTAGTTTTGAAGACCGTTCTGTTAAAATTCTACCTGAAAATTTTGAAACATTCAAAATTTGTGTGGATATGATCACCAACAAGTGTCGATGTATGTCTGCCTGAGATTGTAGTATAAAATAAAATATTATATATTTTAATTTAATTTTTTTATCGGTATTTTGTACACTGAAAACATGAATAGTTGAGCTAGGTTTGATATTGACATATATTTTCCTTGTACATTGTAATTTCAAAAATATTTTTGAAATTAAAAATACTGTTTTCCGAAATTTAAGTACTTAAATCGTTCTTATTAGCGAATTTTATGTGCCAAAAATGTAGATTAACACTCACTTAAACTATCTAGAGTAGTTTTGAAGACCGTTCTGTTAAAATTCTACCTGAAAATTTTGAAACATTCAAAATTTGTGTGGATATGATCACCAACAAGTGTCGATGTATGTCTGCCTGAGATTGTAGTATAAAATAAAATATTATATATTTTTAATTAATTTTTTTATCGGTATTTTGTTCACTGAAAACATGAATAGTTGAGCTAGGTTTGATATTGACATATATTTTCCTTGTACATTGTAATTTCAAAAATATTTTTGAAATTAAAAAAACTGTTTCCCGAAATTTAAGTACTTAAATCGTTCATATTAGCGAATTTCATGTGCCAAAAATGTAGATTAACACTCACTTAAACTATCTAGAAAAGTTTTGAAGACCGTTCTGTTAAAATTCTACCTGAAAATTTTGAAACATTCAAAATATGTTTGGATATGATCATCAACAAGTGTCGATGTATGTCTGCCTGAGATTGTAGTATAAAATAAAATATTATATATTTTTAATTAATTTTTTTATCGGTATTTTGTACACTGAAAACATGAATAGTTGAGCTAGGTTTGATATTGACATATATTTTCATTGTATATTGTAATTTCAAAAATATTTTTGAAATTAAAAAAACTGTTTCCCGAAATTTAAGTACTTAAATCGTTCTTATTAGCGAATTTTATGTGCCAAAAATGTAGATTAACACTCACTTAAACTATCTAGAGTAGTTTTGAAGACCGTTCTGTTAAAATTCTACCTGAAAATTTTGAAACATTCAAAATATGTGTGGATATGATCACCAACAAGTGTCGATGTATGTCTGCCTGAGATCGTAGTATAAAATAAAATATTATATATTTTTAATTAATTTTTTTATCGGTATTTTGTACACTGAAAACATGAATAGTTGAGCTAGTTTTGATATTGACATATATTTTCCTCGTACATTGTAATTTCAAAAATATTTTTGAAATTAAAAAAAATGTTTCCCGAAATTTAAGTACTTAAATCGTTCATATTAGCGAATTTTATGTGCCAAAAATGTAGATTGACACTCACTTAAACTATCTAGAGTAGTTTTGAAGACCGTTCTGTTAAAATTCTACCTGAAAATTTTGAAACATTCAAAATTTGTGTGGATATGATCACCAACAAGTGTCGATGTATGTCTGCCTGAGATTGTAGTATAAAAAAAAATTATTATATAATTTTAATTAATTTTTTTATCGGTATTTTGTACACTGAAAACATGAATAGTTGAGCTAGGTTTGATATTGACATATATTTTCCTTGTACATTGTAATTTCAAAAATATTTTTGAAATTAAAAAAACTGTTTCCCGAAATTTAAGTACTTAAATCGTTCATATTAGCGAATTTTATGTGCCAAAAATGTAGATTAACACTCACTTAAACTATCTAGAGTAGTTTTGAAGACCGTTCTGTTAAAATTCTACCTGAAAATTTTGAAACATTCAAAATTTGTGTGGATATTATCACCAACAAGTGTCGATGTATGTCTGCCTGAGATTGTAGTATAAAATAAAATATTATATATTTTAATTTAATTTTTTTATCGGTATTTTGTACACTGAAAACATGAATAGTTGAGCTAGGTTTGATATTGACATATATTTTCCTTGTACATTGTAATTTCAAAAATATTTTTGAAATTAAAAATACTGTTTTCCGAAATTTAAGTACATAAATCGTTCTTATTAGCGAATTTTATGTGCCAAAAATGTAGATTAACACTCACTTAAACTATCTAGAGTAGTTTTGAAGACCGTTCTGTTAAAATTCTACCTGAAAATTTTGAAACATTCAAAATTTGTGTGGATATGATCACCAACAAGTGTCGATGTATGTCTGCCTGAGATTGTAGTATAAAATAAAATATTATATATTTTTAATTAATTTTTTTATCGGTATTTTGTTCACTGAAAACATGAATAGTTGAGCTAGGTTTGATATTGACTTATATTTTCCTTGTACTTTGTAATTTCAAAAATATTTTTGAAATTAAAAAAACTGTTTCCCGAAATTTAAGTACTTAAATCGTTCATATTAGCGAATTTTATGTGCCAAAAATGTAGATTAACACTCACTTAAACTATCTAGAAAAGTTTTGAAGACCGTTCTGTTAAAATTCTACCTGAAAATTTTGAAACATTCAAAATATGTTTGGATATGATCATCAACAAGTGTCGATGTATGTCTGCCTGAGATTGTAGTATAAAATAAAATATTATATATTTTTAATTAATTTTTTTATCGGTATTTTGTACACTGAAAACATGAATAGTTGAGCTAGGTTTGATATTGACATATATTTTCATTGTATATTGTAATTTCAAAAATATTTTTGAAATTAAAAAAACTGTTTCCCGAAATTTAAGTACTTAAATCGTTCTTATTAGCGAATTTTATGTGCCAAAAATGTAGATTAACACTCACTTAAACTATCTAGAGTAGTTTTGAAGACCGTTCTGTTAAAATTCTACCTGAAAATTTTGAAACATTCAAAATATGTGTGGATATGATCACCAACAAGTGTCGATGTATGTCTGCCTGAGATCGTAGTATAAAATAAAATATTATATATTTTTAATTAATTTTTTTATCGGTATTTTGTACACTGAAAACATGAATAGTTGAGCTAGTTTTGATATTAACATATATTTTCCTCGTACATTGTAATTTCAAAAATATTTTTGAAATTAAAAAAACTGTTTCCCGAAATTTAAGTACTTAAATCGTTCATATTAGCGAATTTTATGTGCCAAAAATGTAGATTGACACTCACTTAAACTATCTAGAGTAGTTTTGAAGACCGTTCTGTTAAAATTCTACCTGAAAATTTTGAAACATTCAAAATTTGTGTGGATATGATCACCAACAAGTGTCGATGTATGTCTGCCTGAGATTGTAGTATAAAATAAAATATTATATATTTTTAATTAATTTTTTTATCGGTTGTTTTGTACACTGAAAACATGAATAGTTGAGCTAGGTTTGATATTGACATATATTTTCCTTATACATTGTAATTTCAAAAATATTTTTGAAATTAAAAAAACTGTTTCCCGAAATTTAAGTACTTAAATCGTTCATATTAGCGAATATTATATACCAAAAATGTAGATTAACACTCACTTAAACTATCTAGTGTAGTTTTGAAGACCGTTCTGATATTGTTCTACATGAAAATTATGAAACAATCAAAATTTGTGTGGAAATCACCATCAACAAGTGTCGATGTATGTCTGCCTGAGATTGTAGTATAAAATAAAATATTATATATTTTTAATTAATTTTTTTATAGGTATTTTGTACACTGAAAACATGAATAGTTGAGCTAGGTTTGATATTGACATATATTTTCCTTGTACATTGTAATTTCAAAAATATTTTTGAAATTAAAAAAACTGTTTCCCGAAATTTAAGTACTTAAATCGTTCATATTAGCGAATTTTATGTGCCAAAAATGTAGATTAACACTCACTTAAACTATCTAGAGTAGTTTTGAAGACCGTTCTGTTAAAATTCTACCTGAAAATTTTGAAACATTCAAAATATGTGTGGATATGATCATCAACAAGTGTCGATGTATGTCTGCCTGAGATTGTAGTATAAAATAAAATATTATATATTTTTAATTAATTTTTTTATCGGTATTTTGTACACTGAAAACATGAATAGTTGAGCTAGGTTTGATATTGACATATATTTTCATTGTATATTGTAATTTCAAAAATATTTTTGAAATTAAAAAAACTGTTTCCCGAAATTTAAGTACTTAAATCGTTCTTATTAGCGAATTTTATGTGCCAAAAATGTAGATTAACACTCACTTAAACTATCTAGAGTAGTTTTGAAGACCGTTCTGTTAAAATTATACCTGAAAATTTTGAAACATTCAAAATATGTGTGGATATGATCACCAACAAGTGTCGATGTATGTCTGCCTGAGATCGTAGTATAAAATAAAATATTATATATTTTTAATTAATTTTTTTATCGGTATTTTGTTCACTGAAAACATGAATAGTTGAGCTAGGTTTGATATTGACATATATTTTCCTTGTACATTGTAATTTCAAAAATATTTTTGAAATTAAAAAAACTGTTTCCCGAAATTTAAGTACTTAAATCGTTCATATTAGCGAATTTTATGTGCCAAAAATGTAGATTAACACTCACTTAAACTATCTAGAAAAGTTTTGAAGACCGTTCTGTTAAAATTCTACCTGAAAATTTTGAAACATTCAAAATATGTTTGGATATGATCATCAACAAGTGTCGATGTATGTCTGCCTGAGATTGTAGTATAAAATAAAATATTATATATTTTTAATTAATTTTTTTATCGGTATTTTGTACACTGAAAACATGAATAGTTGAGCTAGGTTTGATATTGACATATATTTTCATTGTATATTGTAATTTCAAAAATATTTTTGAAATTAAAAAAACTGTTTCCCGAAATTTAAGTACTTAAATCGTTCTTATTAGCGAATTTTATGTGCCAAAAATGTAGATTAACACTCACTTAAACTATCTAGAGTAGTTTTGAAGACCGTTCTGTTAAAATTCTACCTGAAAATTTTGAAACATTCAAAATATGTGTGAATATGATCACCAACAAGTGTCGATGTATGTCTGCCTGAGATCGTAGTATAAAATAAAATATTATATATTTTTAATTAATTTTTTTATCGGTATTTTGTACACTGAAAACATGAATAGTTGAGCTAGTTTTGATATTGACATATGTTTTCCTCGTACATTGTAATTTCAAAAATATTTTTGAAATTAAAAATACTGTTTTCCGAAATTTAAGTACATAAATCGTTCTTATTAGCGAATTTTATGTGCCAAAAATGTAGATTAACACTCACTTAAACTATCTAGAGTAGTTTTGAAGACCGTTCTGTTAAAATTCTACCTGAAAATTTTGAAACATTCAAAATTTGTGTGGATATGATCACCAACAAGTGTCGATGTATGTCTGCCTGAGATTGTAGTATAAAATAAAATATTATATATTTTTAATTAATTTTTTTATCGGTATTTTGTACACTGAAAACATGAATAGTTGAGCTAGGTTTGATATTGACATATATTTTCATTGTATATTGTAATTTCAAAAATATTTTTGAAATTAAAAAAACTGTTTCCCGAAATTTAAGTACTTAAATCGTTCTTATTAGCGAATTTTATGTGCCAAAAATGTAGAATAACACTCACTTAAACTATCTAGAGTAGTTTTGAAGACCGTTCTGTTAAAATTCTACCTGAAAATTTTGAAACATTCAAAATATGTGTGGATATGATCACCAACAAGTGTCGATGTATGTCTGCCTGAGATCGTAGTATAAAATAAAATATTATATATTTTTAATTAATTTTTTTATCGGTATTTTGTACACTGAAAACATGAATAGTTGAGCTAGTTTTGATATTAACATATATTTTCCTCGTACATTGTAATTTCAAAAATATTTTTGAAATTAAAAAAACTGTTTCCCGAAATTTAAGTACTTAAATCGTTCATATTAGCCAATTTTATGTGCCAAAAATGTAGATTGACACTCACTTAAACTATCTAGAGTAGTTTTGAAGACCGTTCTGTTAAAATTCTACCTGAAAATTTTGAAACATTCAAAATTTGTGTGGATATGATCACCAACAAGTGTCGATGTATGTCTGCCTGAGATTGTAGTATAAAATAAAATATTATATATTTTTAATTAATTTTATTATCGGTTGTTTTGTACACTGAAAACATGAATAGTTGAGCTAGGTTTGATATTGACATATATTTTCCTTATACATTGTAATTTCAAAAATATTTTTGAAATTAAAAAAACTGTTTCCCGAAATTTAAGTACTTAAATCGTTCATATTAGCGAATATTATATACCAAAAATGTAGATTAACACTCACTTAAACTATCTAGTGTAGTTTTGAAGACCGTTCTGATATTGTTCTACATGAAAATTATGAAACAATCAAAATTTGTGTGGAAATCACCATCAACAAGTGTCGATGTATGTCTGCCTGAGATTGTAGTATAAAATAAAATATTATATATTTTTAATTAATTTTTTTATAGGTATTTTGTACACTGAAAACATGAATAGTTGAGCTAGGTTTGATATTGACATATATTTTCCTTGTACATTGTAATTTCAAAAATATTTTTGAAATTAAAAAAACTGTTTCCCGAAATTTAAGTACTTAAATCGTTCATATTAGCGAATTTTATGTGCCAAAAATGTAGATTAACACTCACTTAAACTATCTAGAGTAGTTTTGAAGACCGTTCTGTTAAAATTCTACCTGAAAATTTTGAAACATTCAAAATATGTGTGGATATGATCATCAACAAGTGTCGATGTATGTCTGCCTGAGATTGTAGTATAAAATAAAATATTATATATTTTTAATTAATTTTTTTATCGGTATTTTGTACACTGAAAACATGAATAGTTGAGCTAGGTTTGATATTGACATATATTTTCATTGTATATTGTAATTTCAAAAATATTTTTGAAATTAAAAAAACTGTTTCCCGAAATTTAAGTACTTAAATCGTTCTTATTAGCGAATTTTATGTGCCAAAAATGTAGATTAACACTCACTTAAACTATCTAGAGTAGTTTTGAAGACCGTTCTGTTAAAATTCTACCTGAAAATTTTGAAACATTCAAAATATGTGTGGATATGATCACCAACAAGTGTCGATGTATGTCTGCCTGAGATCGTAGTATAAAATAAAATATTATATATTTTTAATTAATTTTTTTATCGGTATTTTGTTCACTGAAAACATGAATAGTTGAGCTAGGTTTGATATTGACATATATTTTCCTTGTACATTGTAATTTCAAAAATATTTTTGAAATTAAAAAAACTGTTTCCCGAAATTTAAGTACTTAAATCGTTCATATTAGCGAATTTTATGTGCCAAAAATGTAGATTAACACTCACTTAAACTATCTAGAAAAGTTTTGAAGACCGTTCTGTTAAAATTCTACCTGAAAATTTTGAAACATTCAAAATATGTTTGGATATGATCATCAACAAGTGTCGATGTATGTCTGCCTGAGATTGTAGTATAAAATAAAATATTATATATTTTTAATTAATTTTTTTATCGGTATTTTGTACACTGAAAACATGAATAGTTGAGCTAGGTTTGATATTGACATATATTTTCATTGTATATTGTAATTTCAAAAATATTTTTGAAATTAAAAAAACTGTTTCCCGAAATTTAAGTACTTAAATCGTTCTTATTAGCGAATTTTATGTGCCAAAAATGTAGATTAACACTCACTTAAACTATCTAGAGTAGTTTTGAAGACCGTTCTGTTAAAATTCTACCTGAAAATTTTGAAACATTCAAAATATGTGTGGATATGATCACCAACAAGTGTCGATGTATGTCTGCCTGAGATCGTAGTATAAAATAAAATATTATATATTTTTAATTAATTTTTTTATCGGTATTTTGTACACTGAAAACATGAATAGTTGAGCTAGTTTTGATATTGACATATGTTTTCCTCGTACATTGTAATTTCAAAAATATTTTTGAAATTAAAAAAACTGTTTCCCGAAATTTAAGTACTTAAATCGTTCATATTAGCGAATTTTATGTGCCAAAAATGTAGATTGACACTCACTTAAACTATCTAGAGTAGTTTTGAAGACCGTTCTGTTAAAATTCTACCTGAAAATTTTGAAACATTCAAAATTTGTGTGGATATGATCACCAACAAGTGTCGATGTATGTCTGCCTGAGATTGTAGTATAAAATAAAATATTATATATTTTTAATTAATTTTTTTATCGGTTGTTTTTTACACTGAAAACATGAATAGTTGAGCTAGGTTTGATATTGACATATATTTTCCTTATACATTGTAATTTCAAAAATATTTTTGAAATTAAAAAAACTGTTTCCCGAAATTTAAGTACTTAAATCGTTCATATTAGCGAATATTATATACCAAAAATGTAGATTAACACTCACTTAAACTATCTAGTGTAGTTTTGAAGACCGTTCTGATATTGTTCTACATGAAAATTATGAAACAATCAAAATTTGTGTGGAAATCACCATCAACAAGTGTCGATGTATGTCTGCCTGAGATTGTAGTATAAAATAAAATATTATATATTTTTAATTAATTTTTTTATAGGTATTTTGTACACTGAAAACATGAATAGTTGAGCTAGGTTTGATATTGACAAATATTTTCCTTGTACATTGTAATTTCAAAAATATTTTTGAAATTAAAAAAACTGTTTCCCGAAATTTAAGTACTTAAATCGTTCATATTAGCGAATTTTATGTGCCAAAAATGTAGATTAACACTCACTTAAACTATCTAGAGTAGTTTTGAAGACCGTTCTGTTAAAATTCTACCTGAAAATTTTGAAACATTCAAAATATGTGTGGATATGATCATCAACAAGTGTCGATGTATGTCTGCCTGAGATTGTAGTATAAAATAAAATATTATATATTTTTAATTAATTTTTTTATCGGTATTTTGTACACTGAAAACATGAATAGTTGAGCTAGGTTTGATATTGACATATATTTTCATTGTATATTGTAATTTCAAAAATATTTTTGAAATTAAAAAAACTGTTTCCCGAAATTTAAGTACTTAAATCGTTCTTATTAGCGAATTTTATGTGCCAAAAATGTAGATTAACACTCACTTAAACTATCTAGAGTAGTTTTGAAGACCGTTCTGTTAAAATTCTACCTGAAAATTTTGAAACATTCAAAATATGTGTGGATATGATCACCAACAAGTGTCGATGTATGTCTGCCTGAGATCGTAGTATAAAATAAAATATTATATATTTTTAATTAATTTTTTTATCGGTATTTTGTACACTGAAAACATGAATAGTTGAGCTAGTTTTGATATTGACATATGTTTTCCTCGTACATTGTAATTTCAAAAATATTTTTGAAATTAAAAAAACTGTTTCCCGAAATTTAAGTACTTAAATCGTTCATATTAGCGAATTTTATGTGCCAAAAATGTAGATTGACACTCACTTAAACTATCTAGAGTAGTTTTGAAGACCGTTCTGTTAAAATTCTACCTGAAAATTTTGAAACATTCAAAATTTGTGTGGATATGATCACCAACAAGTGTCGATGTATGTCTGCCTGAGATTGTAGTATAAAATAAAATATTATATATTTTTAATTAATTTTTTTATCGGTTGTTTTTTACACTGAAAACATGAATAGTTGAGCTAGGTTTGATATTGACATATATTTTCCTTATACATTGTAATTTCAAAAATATTTTTGAAATTAAAAAAACTGTTTCCCGAAATTTAAGTACTTAAATCGTTCATATTAGCGAATATTATATACCAAAAATGTAGATTAACACTCACTTAAACTATCTAGTGTAGTTTTGAAGACCGTTCTGATATTGTTCTACATGAAAATTATGAAACAATCAAAATTTGTGTGGAAATCACCATCAACAAGTGTCGATGTATGTCTGCCTGAGATTGTAGTATAAAATAAAATATTATATATTTTTAATTAATTTTTTTATAGGTATTTTGTACACTGAAAACATGAATAGTTGAGCTAGGTTTGATATTGACAAATATTTTCCTTGTACATTGTAATTTCAAAAATATTTTTGAAATTAAAAAAACTGTTTCCCGAAATTTAAGTACTTAAATCGTTCATATTAGCGAATTTTATGTGCCAAAAATGTAGATTAACACTCACTTAAACTATCTAGAGTAGTTTTGAAGACCGTTCTGTTAAAATTCTACCTGAAAATTTTGAAACATTCAAAATATGTGTGGATATGATCATCAACAAGTGTCGATGTATGTCTGCCTGAGATTGTAGTATAAAATAAAATATTATATATTTTTAATTAATTTTTTTATCGGTATTTTGTACACTGAAAACATGAATAGTTGAGCTAGGTTTGATATTGACATATATTTTCATTGTATATTGTAATTTCAAAAATATTTTTGAAATTAAAAAAACTGTTTCCCGAAATTTAAGTACTTAAATCGTTCTTATTAGCGAATTTTATGTGCCAAAAATGTAGATTAACACTCACTTAAACTATCTAGAGTAGTTTTGAAGACCGTTCTGTTAAAATTCTACCTGAAAATTTTGAAACATTCAAAATATGTGTGGATATGATCACCAACAAGTGTCGATGTATGTCTGCCTGAGATCGTAGTATAAAATAAAATATTATATATTTTTAATTAATTTTTTTATCGGTATTTTGTTCACTGAAAACATGATGAATAGTTGAGCTAGGTTTGATATTGACATATATTTCCTTGTACATTGTAATTTCAAAAATATTTTGAAATTAAAAAAACTGTTTCCCGAAATTTAAGTACTTAAATCGTTCATATTAGCGAATTTTATGTGCCAAAAATGTAGATTAACACTCACTTAAACTATCTAGAAAAGTTTTGAAGACCGTTCTGTTTAAAATTCTACCTGAAAATTTTGAAACATTCAAAATATGTTTGGATATGATCATCAACAAGTGTCGATGTATGTCTGCCTGAGATTGTAGTATAAAATAAAATATTATATATTTTAATTAATTTTTTTATCGGTATTTTGTACACATGAAAACATGAATAGTTGAGCTAGGTTTGATATTGACATATTTTTCATTGTATATTGTAATTTCAAAATATTTTTGAAATTAAAAAAACTGTTTCCCGAAATTTAAGTACTTAAATCGTTCTTATTAGCGAATTTTATGTGCCAAAAATGTAGATTAACACTCACTTAAACTATCTAGAGTAGTTTTGAACACCGTTCTGTTAAAATTCTACCTGAAAATTTTGAAACATTCAAAATATGTGTGGATATGATCACCAACAAGTGTCGATGTATGTCTGCCTGAGATCGTAGTATAAAATAAAATATTATATATTTTTAATTAATTTTTTTATCGGTATTTTGTACACTGAAAACATGAATAGTTGAGCTAGTTTTGATATTGACATATGTTTTCCTCGTACATTGTAATTCAAAAATATTTTTGAAATTAAAAAAACTGTTTCCCGAAATTTAAGTACTTAAATCGTTCATATTAGCGAATTTGATGTGCCAAAAATGTAGATTGACACTCACTTAAACTATCTAGAGTAGTTTTGAAGACCGTTCTGTTAAAATTCTACCTGAAAATTTTGAAACATTCAAAATTTGTGTGAATATGATCACCAACAAGTGTCGATGTATGTCTGCCTGAGATTGTAGTATAAAATAAAATATTATATATTTTAATTAATTTTTTTATCGGTTGTTTTTTACACTGAAAACATGAATAGTTGAGCTAGGTTTGATATTGACATATATTTTCTTATACATTGTAATTTCAAAAATATTTTTGAAATTAAAAAAACTGTTTCCCGAAATTTAAGTACTTAAATCGTTCATATTAGCGAATATTATATACCAAAAATGTAGATTAACACTCACTTAAACTATCTAGTGTAGTTTTGAAGACCGTTCTGATATTGTTCTACATGAAAATTATGAAACAATCAAAATTTGTGTGGAAATCACCATCAACAAGTGTCGATGTATGTCTGCCTGAGATTGTAGTATAAAATAAAATATTATATATTTTTAATTAATTTTTTTATAGGTATTTTGTACACTGAAAACATGAATAGTTGAGCTAGGTTTGATATTGACAAATATTTTCCTTGTACATTGTAATTTCAAAAATATTTTTGAAATTAAAAAAACTGTTTCCCGAAATTTAAGTACTTAAATCGTTCATATTAGCGAATTTTATGTGCCAAAAATGTAGATTAACACTCACTTAAACTATCTAGAGTAGTTTTGAAGACCGTTCAGTTAAAATTCTACCTGAAAATTTTGAAACATTCAAAATATGTGTGGATATGATCATCAACAAGTGTCGATGTATGTCTGCCTGAGATTGTAGTATAAAATAAAATATTATATATTTTTAATTAATTTTTTTATCGGTATTTTGTACACTGAAAACATGAATAGTTGAGCTAGGTTTGATATTGACATATATTTTCATTGTATATTGTAATTTCAAAAATATTTTTGAAATTAAAAAAACTGTTTCCCGAAATTTAAGTACTTAAATCGTTCTTATTAGCGAATTTTATGTGCCAAAAATGTAGATTAACACTCACTTAAACTATCTAGAGTAGTTTTGAACACCGTTCTGTTAAAATTCTACCTGAAAATTTTGAAACATTCAAAATATGTGTGGATATGATCACCAACAAGTGTCGATGTATGTCTGCCTGAGATCGTAGTATAAAATAAAATATTATATATTTTTAATTAATTTTTTTATCGGTATTTTGTACACTGAAAACATGAATAGTTGAGCTAGTTTTGATATTGACATATATTTTCCTCGTACATTGTAATTTCAAAAATATTTTTGAAATTAAAAAAACTGTTTCCCGAAATTTAAGTACTTAAATCGTTCATATTAGCGAATTTTATGTGCCAAAAATGTAGATTGACACTCACTTAAACTATCTAGAGTAGTTTTGAAGACCGTTCTGTTAAAATTCTACCTGAAAATTTTGAAACATTCAAAATTTGTGTGGATATGATCACCAACAAGTGTCGATGTATGTCTGCCTGAGATTGTAGTATAAAATAAAATATTATATATTTTTAATTAATTTTTTTATCGGTTGTTTTGTACACTGAAAACATGAATAGTTGAGCTAGGTTTGATATTGACAAATATTTTCCTTGTACATTGTAATTTCAAAAATATTTTTGAAATTAAAAAAACTGTTTCCCGAAATTTAAGTACTTAAATCGTTCATATTAGCGAATATTATATACCAAAAATGTAGATTAACACTCACTTAAACTATCTAGTGTAGTTTTGAAGACCGTTCTGATACTGTTCTACATGAAAATTATGAAACAATCAAAATTTGTGTGGAAATCACCATCAACAAGTGTCGATGTATGTCTGCCTGAGATTGTAGTATAAAATAAAATATTATATATTTTTAATTAATTTTTTTATAGGTATTTTGTACACTGAAAACATGAATAGTTGAGCTAGGTTTGATATTGACATATATTTTCCTTGTACATTGTAATTTCAAAAATATTTTTGAAATTAAAAAAACTGTTTCCCGAAATTTAAGTACTTAAATCGTTCATATTAGCGAATTTTATGTGCCAAAAATGTAGATTAACACTCACTTAAACTATCTAGAGTAGTTTTGAAGACCGTTCTGTTAAAATTCTACCTGAAAATTTTGAAACATTCAAAATATGTGTGGATATGATCATCAACAAGTGTCGATGTATGTCTGCCTGAGATTGTAGTATAAAATAAAATATTATATATTTTTAATTAATTTTTTTATCGGTATTTTGTACACTGAAAACATGAATAGTTGAGCTAGGTTTGATATTGACATATATTTTCCTTGTACATTGTAATTTCAAAAATATTTTTGAAATTAAAAAAACTGTTTCCCGAAATTTAAGTACTTAAATCGTTCATATTAGCGAATTTTATGTGCCAAAAATGTAGATTAACACTCACTTAAACTATCTAGAGTAGTTTTGAAGACCGTTCTGTTAAAATTCTACCTGAAAATTTTGAAACATTCAAAATTTGTGTGGATATGATCACCAACAAGTGTCGATGTATGTCTGCCTGAGATTGTAGTATAAAATAAAATATTATATATTTTAATTTAATTTTTTTATCGGTATTTTGTACACTGAAAACATGAATAGTTGAGCTAGGTTTGATATTGACATATATTTTCCTTGTACATTGTAATTTCAAAAATATTTTTGAAATTAAAAATACTGTTTTCCGAAATTTAAGTACATAAATCGTTCTTATTAGCGAATTTTATGTGCCAAAAATGTAGATTAACACTCACTTAAACTATCTAGAGTAGTTTTGAAGACCGTTCTGTTAAAATTCTACCTGAAAATTTTGAAACATTCAAAATTTGTGTGGATATGATCACCAACAAGTGTCGATGTATGTCTGCCTGAGATTGTAGTATAAAATAAAATATTATATATTTTTAATTAATTTTTTTATCGGTATTTTGTTCACTGAAAACATGAATAGTTGAGCTAGGTTTGATATTGACATATATTTTCCTTGTACATTGTAATTTCAAAAATATTTTTGAAATTAAAAAAACTGTTTCCCGAAATTTAAGTACTTAAATCGTTCATATTAGCGAATTTTATGTGCCAAAAATGTAGATTAACACTCACTTAAACTATCTAGAAAAGTTTTGAAGACCGTTCTGTTAAAATTCTACCTGAAAATTTTGAAACATTCAAAATATGTTTGGATATGATCATCAACAAGTGTCGATGTATGTCTGCCTGAGATTGTAGTATAAAATAAAATATTATATATTTTTAATTAATTTTTTTATCGGTATTTTGTACACTGAAAACATGAATAGTTGAGCTAGGTTTGATATTGACATATATTTTCATTGTATATTGTAATTTCAAAAATATTTTTGAAATTAAAAAAACTGTTTCCCGAAATTTAAGTACTTAAATCGTTCTTATTAGCGAATTTTATGTGCCAAAAATGTAGATTAACACTCACTTAAACTATCTAGAGTAGTTTTGAAGACCGTTCTGTTAAAATTCTACCTGAAAATTTTGAAACATTCAAAATATGTGTGGATATGATCACCAACAAGTGTCGATGTATGTCTGCCTGAGATCGTAGTATAAAATAAAATATTATATATTTTTAATTAATTTTTTTATCGGTATTTTGTACACTGAAAACATGAATAGTTGAGCTAGTTTTGATATTGACATATGTTTTCCTCGTACATTGTAATTTCAAAAATATTTTTGAAATTAAAAAAACTGTTTCCCGAAATTTAAGTACTTAAATCGTTCATATTAGCGAATTTTATGTGCCAAAAATGTAGATTGACACTCACTTAAACTATCTAGAGTAGTTTTGAAGACCGTTCTGTTAAAATTCTACCTGAAAATTTTGAAACATTCAAAATTTGTGTGGATATGATCACCAACAAGTGTCGATGTATGTCTGCCTGAGATTGTAGTATAAAATAAAATATTATATATTTTTAATTAATTTTTTTATCGGTTGTTTTTTACACTGAAAACATGAATAGTTGAGCTAGGTTTGATATTGACATATATTTTCCTTATACATTGTAATTTCAAAAATATTTTTGAAATTAAAAAAACTGTTTCCCGAAATTTAAGTACTTAAATCGTTCATATTAGCGAATATTATATACCAAAAATGTAGATTAACACTCACTTAAACTATCTAGTGTAGTTTTGAAGACCGTTCTGATATTGTTCTACATGAAAATTATGAAACAATCAAAATTTGTGTGGAAATCACCATCAACAAGTGTCGATGTATGTCTGCCTGAGATTGTAGTATAAAATAAAATATTATATATTTTTAATTAATTTTTTTATAGGTATTTTGTACACTGAAAACATGAATAGTTGAGCTAGGTTTGATATTGACAAATATTTTCCTTGTACATTGTAATTTCAAAAATATTTTTGAAATTAAAAAAACTGTTTCCCGAAATTTAAGTACTTAAATCGTTCATATTAGCGAATTTTATGTGCCAAAAATGTAGATTAACACTCACTTAAACTATCTAGAGTAGTTTTGAAGACCGTTCTGTTAAAATTCTACCTGAAAATTTTGAAACATTCAAAATATGTGTGGATATGATCATCAACAAGTGTCGATGTATGTCTGCCTGAGATTGTAGTATAAAATAAAATATTATATATTTTTAATTAATTTTTTTATCGGTATTTTGTACACTGAAAACATGAATAGTTGAGCTAGGTTTGATATTGACATATATTTTCATTGTATATTGTAATTTCAAAAATATTTTTGAAATTAAAAAAACTGTTTCCCGAAATTTAAGTACTTAAATCGTTCTTATTAGCGAATTTTATGTGCCAAAAATGTAGATTAACACTCACTTAAACTATCTAGAGTAGTTTTGAACACCGTTCTGTTAAAATTCTACCTGAAAATTTTGAAACATTCAAAATATGTGTGGATATGATCACCAACAAGTGTCGATGTATGTCTGCCTGAGATCGTAGTATAAAATAAAATATTATATATTTTTAATTAATTTTTTTATCGGTATTTTGTACACTGAAAACATGAATAGTTGAGCTAGTTTTGATATTGACATATATTTTCCTCGTACATTGTAATTTCAAAAATATTTTTGAAATTAAAAAAACTGTTTCCCGAAATTTAAGTACTTAAATCGTTCATATTAGCGAATTTTATGTGCCAAAAATGTAGATTGACACTCACTTAAACTATCTAGAGTAGTTTTGAAGACCGTTCTGTTAAAATTCTACCTGAAAATTTTGAAACATTCAAAATTTGTGTGGATATGATCACCAACAAGTGTCGATGTATGTCTGCCTGAGATTGTAGTATAAAATAAAATATTATATATTTTTAATTAATTTTTTTATCGGTTGTTTTGTACACTGAAAACATGAATAGTTGAGCTAGGTTTGATATTGACAAATATTTTCCTTGTACATTGTAATTTCAAAAATATTTTTGAAATTAAAAAAACTGTTTCCCGAAATTTAAGTACTTAAATCGTTCATATTAGCGAATATTATATACCAAAAATGTAGATTAACACTCACTTAAACTATCTAGTGTAGTTTTGAAGACCGTTCTGATACTGTTCTACATGAAAATTATGAAACAATCAAAATTTGTGTGGAAATCACCATCAACAAGTGTCGATGTATGTCTGCCTGAGATTGTAGTATAAAATAAAATATTATATATTTTTAATTAATTTTTTTATAGGTATTTTGTACACTGAAAACATGAATAGTTGAGCTAGGTTTGATATTGACATATATTTTCCTTGTACATTGTAATTTCAAAAATATTTTTGAAATTAAAAAAACTGTTTCCCGAAATTTAAGTACTTAAATCGTTCATATTAGCGAATTTTATGTGCCAAAAATGTAGATTAACACTCACTTAAACTATCTAGAGTAGTTTTGAAGACCGTTCTGTTAAAATTCTACCTGAAAATTTTGAAACATTCAAAATATGTGTGGATATGATCATCAACAAGTGTCGATGTATGTCTGCCTGAGATTGTAGTATAAAATAAAATATTATATATTTTTAATTAATTTTTTTATCGGTATTTTGTACACTGAAAACATGAATAGTTGAGCTAGGTTTGATATTGACATATATTTTCCTTGTACATTGTAATTTCAAAAATATTTTTGAAATTAAAAAAACTGTTTCCCGAAATTTAAGTACTTAAATCGTTCATATTAGCGAATTTTATGTGCCAAAAATGTAGATTAACACTCACTTAAACTATCTAGAAAAGTTTTGAAGACCGTTCTGTTAAAATTCTACCTGAAAATTTTGAAACATTCAAAATATGTTTGGATATGATCATCAACAAGTGTCGATGTATGTCTGCCTGAGATTGTAGTATAAAATAAAATATTATATATTTTTAATTAATTTTTTTATCGGTATTTTGTACACTGAAAACATGAATAGTTGAGCTAGGTTTGATATTGACATATATTTTCCTTATACATTGTAATTTCAAAAATATTTTTGAAATTAAAAAAACTGTTTCCCGAAATTTAAGTACTTAAATCGTTCTTATTAGCGAATTTTATGTGCCAAAAATGTAGATTAACACTCACTTAAACTATCTAGAGTAGTTTTGAACACCGTTCTGTTAAAATTCTACCTGAAAATTTTGAAACATTCAAAATATGTGTGGATATGATCACCAACAAGTGTCGATGTATGTCTGCCTGAGATCGTAGTATAAAATAAAATATTATATATTTTTAATTAATTTTTTTATCGGTATTTTGTACACTGAAAACATGAATAGTTGAGCTAGTTTTGATATTGACATATATTTTCCTCGTACATTGTAATTTCAAAAATATTTTTGAAATTAAAAAAACTGTTTCCCGAAATTTAAGTACTTAAATCGTTCATATTAGCGAATTTTATGTGCCAAAAATGTAGATTGACACTCACTTAAACTATCTAGAGTAGTTTTGAAGACCGTTCTGTTAAAATTCTACCTGAAAATTTTGAAACATTCAAAATTTGTGTGGATATGATCACCAACAAGTGTCGATGTATGTCTGCCTGAGATTGTAGTATAAAATAAAATATTATATATTTTTAATTAATTTTTTTATCGGTTGTTTTGTACACTGAAAACATGAATAGTTGAGCTAGGTTTGATATTGACAAATATTTTCCTTATACATTGTAATTTCAAAAATATTTTTGAAATTAAAAAAACTGTTTCCCGAAATTTAAGTACTTAAATCGTTCATATTAGCGAATATTATATACCAAAAATGTAGATTAACACTCACTTAAACTATCTAGAGTAGTTTTGAAGACCGTTCTGTTAAAATTCTACCTGAAAATTTTGAAACATTCAAAATATGTGTGGATATGATCACCAACAAGTGTCGATGTATGTCTGCCTGAGATCGTAGTATAAAATAAAATATTATATATTTTTAATTAATTTTTTTATCGGTATTTTGTACACTGAAAACATGAATAGTTGAGCTAGTTTTGATATTGACATATGTTTTCCTCGTACATTGTAATTTCAAAAATATTTTTGAAATTAAAAAAACTGTTTCCCGAAATTTAAGTACTTAAATCGTTCATATTAGCGAATTTTATGTGCCAAAAATGTAGATTGACACTCACTTAAACTATCTAGAGTAGTTTTGAAGACCGTTCTGTTAAAATTCTACCTGAAAATTTTGAAACATTCAAAATTTGTGTGGATATGATCACCAACAAGTGTCGATGTATGTCTGCCTGAGATTGTAGTATAAAATAAAATATTATATATTTTTAATTAATTTTTTTATCGGTTGTTTTTTACACTGAAAACATGAATAGTTGAGCTAGGTTTGATATTGACATATATTTTCCTTATACATTGTAATTTCAAAAATATTTTTGAAATTAAAAAAACTGTTTCCCGAAATTTAAGTACTTAAATCGTTCATATTAGCGAATATTATATACCAAAAATGTAGATTAACACTCACTTAAACTATCTAGTGTAGTTTTGAAGACCGTTCTGATATTGTTCTACATGAAAATTATGAAACAATCAAAATTTGTGTGGAAATCACCATCAACAAGTGTCGATGTATGTCTGCCTGAGATTGTAGTATAAAATAAAATATTATATATTTTTAATTAATTTTTTTATAGGTATTTTGTACACTGAAAACATGAATAGTTGAGCTAGGTTTGATATTGACAAATATTTTCCTTGTACATTGTAATTTCAAAAATATTTTTGAAATTAAAAAAACTGTTTCCCGAAATTTAAGTACTTAAATCGTTCATATTAGCGAATTTTATGTGCCAAAAATGTAGATTAACACTCACTTAAACTATCTAGAGTAGTTTTGAAGACCGTTCTGTTAAAATTCTACCTGAAAATTTTGAAACATTCAAAATATGTGTGGATATGATCATCAACAAGTGTCGATGTATGTCTGCCTGAGATTGTAGTATAAAATAAAATATTATATATTTTTAATTAATTTTTTTATCGGTATTTTGTACACTGAAAACATGAATAGTTGAGCTAGGTTTGATATTGACATATATTTTCATTGTATATTGTAATTTCAAAAATATTTTTGAAATTAAAAAAACTGTTTCCCGAAATTTAAGTACTTAAATCGTTCTTATTAGCGAATTTTATGTGCCAAAAATGTAGATTAACACTCACTTAAACTATCTAGAGTAGTTTTGAACACCGTTCTGTTAAAATTCTACCTGAAAATTTTGAAACATTCAAAATATGTGTGGATATGATCACCAACAAGTGTCGATGTATGTCTGCCTGAGATCGTAGTATAAAATAAAATATTATATATTTTTAATTAATTTTTTTATCGGTATTTTGTACACTGAAAACATGAATAGTTGAGCTAGTTTTGATATTGACATATATTTTCCTCGTACATTGTAATTTCAAAAATATTTTTGAAATTAAAAAAACTGTTTCCCGAAATTTAAGTACTTAAATCGTTCATATTAGCGAATTTTATGTGCCAAAAATGTAGATTGACACTCACTTAAACTATCTAGAGTAGTTTTGAAGACCGTTCTGTTAAAATTCTACCTGAAAATTTTGAAACATTCAAAATTTGTGTGGATATGATCACCAACAAGTGTCGATGTATGTCTGCCTGAGATTGTAGTATAAAATAAAATATTATATATTTTTAATTAATTTTTTTATCGGTTGTTTTGTACACTGAAAACATGAATAGTTGAGCTAGGTTTGATATTGACAAATATTTTCCTTGTACATTGTAATTTCAAAAATATTTTTGAAATTAAAAAAACTGTTTCCCGAAATTTAAGTACTTAAATCGTTCATATTAGCGAATATTATATACCAAAAATGTAGATTAACACTCACTTAAACTATCTAGTGTAGTTTTGAAGACCGTTCTGATACTGTTCTACATGAAAATTATGAAACAATCAAAATTTGTGTGGAAATCACCATCAACAAGTGTCGATGTATGTCTGCCTGAGATTGTAGTATAAAATAAAATATTATATATTTTTAATTAATTTTTTTATAGGTATTTTGTACACTGAAAACATGAATAGTTGAGCTAGGTTTGATATTGACATATATTTTCCTTGTACATTGTAATTTCAAAAATATTTTTGAAATTAAAAAAACTGTTTCCCGAAATTTAAGTACTTAAATCGTTCATATTAGCGAATTTTATGTGCCAAAAATGTAGATTAACACTCACTTAAACTATCTAGAGTAGTTTTGAAGACCGTTCTGTTAAAATTCTACCTGAAAATTTTGAAACATTCAAAATATGTGTGGATATGATCATCAACAAGTGTCGATGTATGTCTGCCTGAGATTGTAGTATAAAATAAAATATTATATATTTTTAATTAATTTTTTTATCGGTATTTTGTACACTGAAAACATGAATAGTTGAGCTAGGTTTGATATTGACATATATTTTCCTTGTACATTGTAATTTCAAAAATATTTTTGAAATTAAAAAAACTGTTTCCCGAAATTTAAGTACTTAAATCGTTCATATTAGCGAATTTTATGTGCCAAAAATGTAGATTAACACTCACTTAAACTATCTAGAAAAGTTTTGAAGACCGTTCTGTTAAAATTCTACCTGAAAATTTTGAAACATTCAAAATATGTTTGGATATGATCATCAACAAGTGTCGATGTATGTCTGCCTGAGATTGTAGTATAAAATAAAATATTATATATTTTTAATTAATTTTTTTATCGGTATTTTGTACACTGAAAACATGAATAGTTGAGCTAGGTTTGATATTGACATATATTTTCCTTATACATTGTAATTTCAAAAATATTTTTGAAATTAAAAAAACTGTTTCCCGAAATTTAAGTACTTAAATCGTTCTTATTAGCGAATTTTATGTGCCAAAAATGTAGATTAACACTCACTTAAACTATCTAGAGTAGTTTTGAACACCGTTCTGTTAAAATTCTACCTGAAAATTTTGAAACATTCAAAATATGTGTGGATATGATCACCAACAAGTGTCGATGTATGTCTGCCTGAGATCGTAGTATAAAATAAAATATTATATATTTTTAATTAATTTTTTTATCGGTATTTTGTACACTGAAAACATGAATAGTTGAGCTAGTTTTGATATTGACATATATTTTCCTCGTACATTGTAATTTCAAAAATATTTTTGAAATTAAAAAAACTGTTTCCCGAAATTTAAGTACTTAAATCGTTCATATTAGCGAATTTTATGTGCCAAAAATGTAGATTGACACTCACTTAAACTATCTAGAGTAGTTTTGAAGACCGTTCTGTTAAAATTCTACCTGAAAATTTTGAAACATTCAAAATTTGTGTGGATATGATCACCAACAAGTGTCGATGTATGTCTGCCTGAGATTGTAGTATAAAATAAAATATTATATATTTTTAATTAATTTTTTTATCGGTTGTTTTGTACACTGAAAACATGAATAGTTGAGCTAGGTTTGATATTGACAAATATTTTCCTTATACATTGTAATTTCAAAAATATTTTTGAAATTAAAAAAACTGTTTCCCGAAATTTAAGTACTTAAATCGTTCATATTAGCGAATATTATATACCAAAAATGTAGATTAACACTCACTTAAACTATCTAGTGTAGTTTTGAAGACCGTTCTGATACTGTTCTACATGAAAATTATGAAACAATCAAAATTTGTGTGGAAATCACCATCAACAAGTGTCGATGTATGTCTGCCTGAGATTGTAGTATAAAATAAAATATTATATATTTTTAATTAATTTTTTTATAGGTATTTTGTACACTGAAAACATGAATAGTTGAGCTAGGTTTGATATTGACATATATTTTCCTTGTACATTGTAATTTCAAAAATATTTTTGAAATTAAAAAAACTGTTTCCCGAAAATTTAAGTACTTAAATCGTTCATATTAGCGAATTTTATGTGCCAAAAATGTAGATTAACACTCACTTAAACTATCTAGAGTAGTTTTGAAGACCGTTCTGTTAAAATTCTACCTGAAAATTTTGAAACATTCAAAATATGTGTGGATATGATCATCAACAAGTGTCGATGTATGTCTGCCTGAGATTGTAGTATAAAATAAAATATTATATATTTTTAATTAATTTTTTTATCGGTATTTTGTACACTGAAAACATGAATAGTTGAGCTAGGTTTGATATTGACATATATTTTCCTTGTACATTGTAATTTCAAAAATATTTTTGAAATTAAAAAAACTGTTTCCCGAAATTTAAGTACTTAAATCGTTCATATTAGCGAATTTTATGTGCCAAAAATGTAGATTAACACTCACTTAAACTATCTAGAGTAGTTTTGAAGACCGTTCTGTTAAAATTCTACCTGAAAATTTTGAAACATTCAAAATTTGTGTGGATATGATCACCAACAAGTGTCGATGTATGTCTGCCTGAGATTGTAGTATAAAATAAAATATTATATATTTTAATTTAATTTTTTTATCGGTATTTTGTACACTGAAAACATGAATAGTTGAGCTAGGTTTGATATTGACATATATTTTCCTTGTACATTGTAATTTCAAAAATATTTTTGAAATTAAAAAAACTGTTTCCCGAAATTTAAGTACTTAAATCGTTCATATTAGCGAATTTTATGTGCCAAAAATGTAGATTAACACTCACTTAAACTATCTAGAAAAGTTTTGAAGACCGTTCTGTTAAAATTCTACCTGAAAATTTTGAAACATTCAAAATATGTTTGGATATGATCATCAACAAGTGTCGATGTATGTCTGCCTGAGATTGTAGTATAAAATAAAATATTATATATTTTTAATTAATTTTTTTATCGGTATTTTGTACACTGAAAACATGAATAGTTGAGCTAGGTTTGATATTGACATATATTTTCCTTGTACATTGTAATTTCAAAAATATTTTTGAAATTAAAAAAACTGTTTCCCGAAATTTAAGTACTTAAATCGTTCATATTAGCGAATTTTATGTGCCAAAAATGTAGATTAACACTCACTTAAACTATCTAGAGTAGTTTTGAAGACCGTTCTGTTAAAATTCTACCTGAAAATTTTGAAACATTCAAAATTTGTGTGGATATGATCACCAACAAGTGTCGATGTATGTCTGCCTGAGATTGTAGTATAAAATAAAATATTATATATTTTAATTTAATTTTTTTATCGGTATTTTTTACACTGAAAACATGAATAGTTGAGCTAGGTTTGATATTGACATATATTTTCCTTGTACATTGTAATTTCAAAAATATTTTTGAAATTAAAAAAACTGTTTCCCGAAATTTAAGTACTTAAATCGTTCATATTAGCGAATTTTATGTGCCAAAAATGTAGATTAACACTCACTTAAACTATCTAGAAAAGTTTTGAAGACCGTTCTGTTAAAATTCTACCTGAAAATTTTGAAACATTCAAAATATGTTTGGATATGATCATCAACAAGTGTCGATGTATGTCTGCCTGAGATTGTAGTATAAAATAAAATATTATATATTTTTAATTAATTTTTTTATCGGTATTTTGTACACTGAAAACATGAATAGTTGAGCTAGGTTTGATATTGACATATATTTTCCTTATACATTGTAATTTCAAAAATATTTTTGAAATTAAAAAAACTGTTTCCCGAAATTTAAGTACTTAAATCGTTCATATTAGCGAATATTATATACCAAAAATGTAGATTAACACTCACTTAAACTATCTAGTGTAGTTTTGAAGACCGTTCTGATATTGTTCTACATGAAAATTATGAAACAATCAAAATTTGTGTGGAAATCACCATCAACAAGTGTCGATGTATGTCTGCCTGAGATTGTAGTATAAAATAAAATATTATATATTTTTAATTAATTTTTTTATAGGTATTTTGTACACTGAAAACATGAATAGTTGAGCTAGGTTTGATATTGACAAATATTTTCCTTGTACATTGTAATTTCAAAAATATTTTTGAAATTAAAAAAACTGTTTCCCGAAATTTAAGTACTTAAATCGTTCATATTAGCGAATTTTATGTGCCAAAAATGTAGATTAACACTCACTTAAACTATCTAGAGTAGTTTTGAAGACCGTTCTGTTAAAATTCTACCTGAAAATTTTGAAACATTCAAAATATGTGTGGATATGATCATCAACAAGTGTCGATGTATGTCTGCCTGAGATTGTAGTATAAAATAAAATATTATATATTTTTAATTAATTTTTTTATCGGTATTTTGTACACTGAAAACATGAATAGTTGAGCTAGGTTTGATATTGACATATATTTTCATTGTATATTGTAATTTCAAAAATATTTTTGAAATTAAAAAAACTGTTTCCCAAAATTTAAGTACTTAAATCGTTCTTATTAGCGAATTTTATGTGCCAAAAATGTAGATTAACACTCACTTAAACTATCTAGAGTAGTTTTGAACACCGTTCTGTTAAAATTCTACCTGAAAATTGTGAAACATTCAAAATTTGTGTGGATATGACCACCAACAAGTGTCGATGTATGTCTGCCTGAGATTGTAGTATAAAATAAAATATTATATATTTTTAATTAATTTTTTTATCGGTATTTTGTACACTGAAAACATGAATAGTTTAGCTAGGTTTGATATTGACATATATTTTCCTTGTACATTGTAATTTCAAAAATATTTTTGAAATTAAAAAAACTGTTTCCCGAAATTTAAGTACTTAAATCGTTCATATTAGCGAATTTTATGTGCCAAAAATGTAGATTAACACTCACTTAAACTATCTAGAGTAGTTTTGAAGACCGTTCTGATATTGTTCTACATGAAAATTATGAAACAATCAAAATTTGTGTGGAAATCACCATCAACAAGTGTCGATGTATGTCTGCCTAAGATTGTAGTATAAAAAAAATATTATATATTTTTAATTAATTTTTTTATCGGTATTTTGTACACTGAAAACATGAATAGTTGAGTTAGGTTTGATATTTACATATATTTTTCTTGTACATTGTAATTTCAAAAATATTTTTGAAATTAAAAAAACTGTTTCCCGAAATTTAAGTACTTAAGTCGTTCATATTAGCGAATTTTATGTGCCAAAAATGTAGATTAACACTCACTTAAACTATCTAGAGTAGTTTTGAAGCCCGTTCTGATAAAATTCTACCTGAAAATTGTGAAACATTCAAAATTTGTGTGGATATGACCACCAACAAGTGTCGATGTATGTCTGCCTGAGATTGTAGTATAAAATAAAATATTATATATTTTTAATTAATTTTTTTATCGGTATTTTGTACACTGAAAACATGAATAGTTGAGCTAGGTTTGATATTGACATATATTTTCCTCGTACATTGTAATTTCAAAAATATTTTTGAAATTAAAAAAACTGTTTCCCGAAATTTAAGTACTTAAATCGTTCATATTAGCGAATTTTATGTGCCAAAAATGTAGATTGACACTCACTTAAACTATCTAGAGTAGTTTTGAAGACCGTTCTGTTAAAATTCTACCTGAAAATTTTGAAACATTCAAAATTTGTGTGGATATGATCACCAACAAGTGTCGATGTATGTCTGCCTGAGATTGTAGTATAAAATAAAATATTATATATTTTTAATTAATTTTTTTATCGGTTGTTTTGTACACTGAAAACATGAATAGTTGAGCTAGGTTTGATATTGACAAATATTTTCCTTATACATTGTAATTTCAAAAATATTTTTGAAATTAAAAAAACTGTTTCCCGAAATTTAAGTACTTAAATCGTTCATATTAGCGAATATTATATACCAAAAATGTAGATTAACACTCACTTAAACTATCTAGTGTAGTTTTGAAGACCGTTCTGATACTGTTCTACATGAAAATTATGAAACAATCAAAATTTGTGTGGAAATCACCATCAACAAGTGTCGATGTATGTCTGCCTGAGATTGTAGTATAAAATAAAATATTATATATTTTTAATTAATTTTTTTATAGGTATTTTGTACACTGAAAACATGAATAGTTGAGCTAGGTTTGATATTGACATATATTTTCCTTGTACATTGTAATTTCAAAAATATTTTTGAAATTAAAAAAACTGTTTCCCGAAATTTAAGTACTTAAATCGTTCATATTAGCGAATTTTATGTGCCAAAAATGTAGATTAACACTCACTTAAACTATCTAGTGTAGTTTTGAAGACCGTTCGGATAAAATTCTACCTGAAAATTTTGAAACATTCAAAATTTGTGTGGATATGACCACCAACAAGTGTCGATGTATGTCTGCCTGAGATTGTAGTATAAAAAAAAATATTATATATTTTTAATTAATTTTATTATCGGTTTTTTTTTACACTGAAAACATGAATAGTTGAGCTAGGTTTGATATTGACATATATTTTCCTTGTACATTGTAATTTCAAAAATATTTTTGAAATTTAAAAAACTGTTTCCCGAAATTTAAGTACTTAAATCGTTCATATTAGCGAATTTTATGTGCCAAAAATGTAGATTAACACTCACTTAAACGATCTAGAGTAGTTTTGAAGACCGTTCTGTTAAAATTCTACCTGAAAATTTTGAAACATTCAAAATTTGTGTGGATATGATCACCAACAAGTGTCGATGTATGTCTGCCTGAGATTGTAGTATAAAATAAAATATTATATATTTGTAATTAATTTTTTTATCGGTATTTTGTTCACTGAAAACATGAATAGTTGAGCTAGGTTTGATATTGACATATATTTTCCTTGTACATTGTAATTTCAAAAATATTTTTGAAATTAAAAAAACTGTTTTCCGAAATTTAAGTACTTAAATCGTTCATATTAGCGAATTTTATGTGCCAAAAATGTAGATTAACACTCACTTAAACTATCTAGAAAAGTTTTGAAGACCGTTCTGTTAAAATTCTACCTGAAAATTTTGAAACATTCAAAATATGTTTGGATATGATCATCAACAAGTGTCGATGTATGTCTGCCTGAGATTGTAGTATATACAAAACTATTATAAATTTTTAAATAATTTTTTATTGGTATTATGTACACTGAAAACATGAATAGTTGAGCTAGGTTTGATATTGACATATATTTTCCTTGTACATTGTAATTTCAAAAATATTTTTGAAATTTAAAAAACTGTTTCCCGAAATTTAAGTACTTAAATCGTTCATATTAGCGAATTTTATGTGCCAAAAATGTAGATTAACACTAACTTAAACTATCTAGAGTAGTTTTGAGGACCGTTCTGTTAAAATTCTACCTGAAAATTTTGAAACATTCAAAATTTGTGTGGATATGATCACCAACAAGTGTCGATGTATGTCTGCCTGAGATTGTAGTATAAAATAAAATATTATATATTTTTAATTAATTTTTTTATCGGTATTTTGTTCACTGAAAACATGAATAGTTGAGCTAGGTTTGATATTGACATATATTTTCCTTGTACATTGTAATTTCAAAAATATTTTTGAAATTAAAAAACTGTTTCCCGAAATTTAAGTACTTAAATCGTTCATATTAGCGAATATTATGTGCAAAAAATGTAGATTAACACTCACTTAAACTATCTAGAGTAGTTTTGAGGACCGTTCTGTTAAAATTCTACCTGAAAATTTTGAAACATTCAAAATATGTGTGGATATGATCACCAACAAGTGTCGATGTATGTCTGCCTGAGATTGTAGTATAAAATATAATATTATATATTTTTAATTTATTTTTTTATCGGTATTTTGTACACTGAAAACATGAATAGTTGAGCTAGGTTTGATATTGACATATATTTTCCTCGTACATTGTAATTTCAAAAATATTTTTGAAATTAAAAAAACTGTTTCCCGAAATTTAAGTACTTAAATCGTTCATATTAGCGAATTTTATGTGCCAAAAATGTAGATTAACACTCACTTAAACTATCTAGTGTAGTTTTGAAGACCGTTCGGATAAAATTCTACCTGAAAATTTTGAAACATTCAAAATTTGTGTGGATATGACCACCAACAAGTGTCGATGTATGTCTGCCTGAGATTGTAGTATAAAAAAAAATATTATATATTTTTAATTAATTTTATTATCGGTTTTTTTTTACACTGAAAACATGAATAGTTGAGCTAGGTTTGATATTGACATATATTTTCCTTGTACATTGTAATTTCAAAAATATTTTTGAAATTTAAAAAACTGTTTCCCGAAATTTAAGTACTTAAATCGTTCATATTAGCGAATTTTATGTGCCAAAAATGTAGATTAACACTCACTTAAACGATCTAGAGTAGTTTTGAAGACCGTTCTGTTAAAATTCTACCTGAAAATTTTGAAACATTCAAAATTTGTGTGGATATGATCACCAACAAGTGTCGATGTATGTCTGCCTGAGATTGTAGTATAAAATAAAATATTATATATTTGTAATTAATTTTTTTATCGGTATTTTGTTCACTGAAAACATGAATAGTTGAGCTAGGTTTGATATTGACATATATTTTCCTTGTACATTGTAATTTCAAAAATATTTTTGAAATTAAAAAAACTGTTTTCCGAAATTTAAGTACTTAAATCGTTCATATTAGCGAATTTTATGTGCCAAAAATGTAGATTAACACTCACTTAAACTATCTAGAAAAGTTTTGAAGACCGTTCTGTTAAAATTCTACCTGAAAATTTTGAAACATTCAAAATTTGTGTGGATATGATCACCAACAAGTGTCGATGTATGTCTGCCTGAGATTGTAGTATAAAATAAAATATTATATATTTTTAATTAATTTTTTTATCGGTATTTTGTTCACTGAAAACATGAATAGTTGAGCTAGGTTTGATATTGACATATATTTTCCTTGTACATTGTAATTTCAAAAATATTTTTGAAATTAAAAAAACTGTTTTCCGAAATTTAAGTACTTAAATCGTTCATATTAGCGAATTTTATGTGCCAAAAATGTAGATTAACACTCACTTAAACTATCTAGAAAAGTTTTGAAGACCGTTCTGTTAAAATTCTACCTGAAAATTTTGAAACATTCAAAATTTGTGTGGATATGATCACCAACAAGTGTCGATGTATGTCTGCCTGAGATTGTAGTATAAAATAAAATATTATATATTTTTAATTAATTTTTTTATCGGTTGTTTTTTACACTGAAAACATGAATAGTTGAGCTAGGTTTGATATTGACATATATTTTCCTTATACATTGTAATTTCAAAAATATTTTTGAAATTAAAAAAACTGTTTCCCGAAATTTAAGTACTTAAATCGTTCATATTAGCGAATATTATATACCAAAAATGTAGATTAACACTCACTTAAACTATCTAGTGTAGTTTTGAAGACCGTTCTGATATTGTTCTACATGAAAATTATGAAACAATCAAAATTTGTGTGGAAATCACCATCAACAAGTGTCGATGTATGTCTGCCTGAGAATGTAGTATAAAATAAAATATTATATATTTTTAATTAATTTTTTTATCGGTATTTTGTACACTGAAAACATGAATAGTTGAGCTAGGTTTGATATTGACATATATTTTCCTCGTACATTGTAATTTCAAAAATATTTTTGAAATTAAAAAAACTGTTTCCCGAAATTTAAGTACTTAAATCGTTCATATTAGCGAATTTTATGTGCCAAAAATGTAGATTAACACTCACTTAAACTATCTAGAAAAGTTTTGAAGAGCGTTCTGTTAAAATTCTACCTGAAAATTTTGAAACATTCAAAATATGTTTGGATATGATCATCAACAAGTGTCGATGTATGTCTGCCTGAGATTGTAGTATATACAAAACTATTATAAATTTTTAAATAATTTTTTATTGGTATTATGTACACTGAAAACATGAATAGTTGAGCTAGGTTTGATATTGACATATATTTTCCTCGTACATTGTAATTTCAAAAATATTTTTGAAATTAAAAAAACTGTTTCCCGAAATTTAAGTACTTAAATCGTTCATATTAGCGAATTTTATGTGCCAAAAATGTAGATTGACACTCACTTAAACTATCTAGAGTAGTTTTGAAGACCGTTCTGTTAAAATTCTACCTGAAAATTTTGAAACATTCAAAATTTGTGTGGATATGATCACCAACAAGTGTCGATGTATGTCTGCCTGAGATTGTAGTATAAAATAAAATATTATATATTTTTAATTAATTTTTTTATCGGTTGTTTTGTACACTGAAAACATGAATAGTTGAGCTAGGTTTGATATTGACAAATATTTTCCTTATACATTGTAATTTCAAAAATATTTTTGAAATTAAAAAAACTGTTTCCCGAAATTTAAGTACTTAAATCGTTCATATTAGCGAATATTATATACCAAAAATGTAGATTAACACTCACTTAAACTATCTAGAGTAGTTTTGAAGACCGTTCTGTTAAAATTCTACCTGAAAATTTTGAAACATTCAAAATTTGTGTGGATATGATCACCAACAAGTGTCGATGTATGTCTGCCTGAGATTGTAGTATAAAATAAAATATTATATATTTTTAATTAATTTTTTTATCGGTTGTTTTGTACACTGAAAACATGAATAGTTGAGCTAGGTTTGATATTGACAAATATTTTCCTTATACATTGTAATTTCAAAAATATTTTTGAAATTAAAAAAACTGTTTCCCGAAATTTAAGTACTTAAATCGTTCATATTAGCGAATATTATATACCAAAAATGTAGATTAACACTCACTTAAACTATCTAGTGTAGTTTTGAAGACCGTTCTGATACTGTTCTACATGAAAATTATGAAACAATCAAAATTTGTGTGGAAATCACCATCAACAAGTGTCGATGTATGTCTGCCTGAGATTGTAGTATAAAATAAAATATTATATATTTTTAATTAATTTTTTTATAGGTATTTTGTACACTGAAAACATGAATAGTTGAGCTAGGTTTGATATTGACATATATTTTCCTTGTACATTGTAATTTCAAAAATATTTTTGAAATTAAAAAAACTGTTTCCCGAAATTTAAGTACTTAAATCGTTCATATTAGCGAATTTTATGTGCCAAAAATGTAGATTAACACTCACTTAAACTATCTAGTGTAGTTTTGAAGACCGTTCGGATAAAATTCTACCTGAAAATTTTGAAACATTCAAAATTTGTGTGGATATGACCACCAACAAGTGTCGATGTATGTCTGCCTGAGATTGTAGTATAAAAAAAAATATTATATATTTTTAATTAATTTTATTATCGGTTTTTTTTTACACTGAAAACATGAATAGTTGAGCTAGGTTTGATATTGACATATATTTTCCTTGTACATTGTAATTTCAAAAATATTTTTGAAATTTAAAAAACTGTTTCCCGAAATTTAAGTACTTAAATCGTTCATATTAGCGAATTTTATGTGCCAAAAATGTAGATTAACACTCACTTAAACGATCTAGAGTAGTTTTGAAGACCGTTCTGTTAAAATTCTACCTGAAAATTTTGAAACATTCAAAATTTGTGTGGATATGATCACCAACAAGTGTCGATGTATGTCTGCCTGAGATTGTAGTATAAAATAAAATATTATATATTTGTAATTAATTTTTTTATCGGTATTTTGTTCACTGAAAACATGAATAGTTGAGCTAGGTTTGATATTGACATATATTTTCCTTGTACATTGTAATTTCAAAAATATTTTTGAAATTAAAAAAACTGTTTTCCGAAATTTAAGTACTTAAATCGTTCATATTAGCGAATTTTATGTGCCAAAAATGTAGATTAACACTCACTTAAACTATCTAGAAAAGTTTTGAAGACCGTTCTGTTAAAATTCTACCTGAAAATTTTGAAACATTCAAAATATGTTTGGATATGATCATCAACAAGTGTCGATGTATGTCTGCCTGAGATTGTAGTATATACAAAACTATTATAAATTTTTAAATAATTTTTTATTGGTATTATGTACACTGAAAACATGAATAGTTGAGCTAGGTTTGATATTGACATATATTTTCCTTGTACATTGTAATTTCAAAAATATTTTTGAAATTTAAAAAACTGTTTCCCGAAATTTAAGTACTTAAATCGTTCATATTAGCGAATTTTATGTGCCAAAAATGTAGATTAACACTAACTTAAACTATCTAGAGTAGTTTTGAGGACCGTTCTGTTAAAATTCTACCTGAAAATTTTGAAACATTCAAAATTTGTGTGGATATGATCACCAACAAGTGTCGATGTATGTCTGCCTGAGATTGTAGTATAAAATAAAATATTATATATTTTTAATTAATTTTTTTATCGGTATTTTGTTCACTGAAAACATGAATAGTTGAGCTAGGTTTGATATTGACATATATTTTCCTTGTACATTGTAATTTCAAAAATATTTTTGAAATTAAAAAACTGTTTCCCGAAATTTAAGTACTTAAATCGTTCATATTAGCGAATATTATGTGCAAAAAATGTAGATTAACACTCACTTAAACTATCTAGAGTAGTTTTGAGGACCGTTCTGTTAAAATTCTACCTGAAAATTTTGAAACATTCAAAATATGTGTGGATATGATCACCAACAAGTGTCGATGTATGTCTGCCTGAGATTGTAGTATAAAATATAATATTATATATTTTTAATTTATTTTTTTATCGGTATTTTGTACACTGAAAACATGAATAGTTGAGCTAGGTTTGATATTGACATATATTTTCCTCGTACATTGTAATTTCAAAAATATTTTTGAAATTAAAAAAACTGTTTCCCGAAATTTAAGTACTTAAATCGTTCATATTAGCGAATTTTATGTGCCAAAAATGTAGATTAACACTCACTTAAACTATCTAGTGTAGTTTTGAAGACCGTTCGGATAAAATTCTACCTGAAAATTTTGAAACATTCAAAATTTGTGTGGATATGACCACCAACAAGTGTCGATGTATGTCTGCCTGAGATTGTAGTATAAAAAAAAATATTATATATTTTTAATTAATTTTATTATCGGTTTTTTTTTACACTGAAAACATGAATAGTTGAGCTAGGTTTGATATTGACATATATTTTCCTTGTACATTGTAATTTCAAAAATATTTTTGAAATTTAAAAAACTGTTTCCCGAAATTTAAGTACTTAAATCGTTCATATTAGCGAATTTTATGTGCCAAAAATGTAGATTAACACTCACTTAAACGATCTAGAGTAGTTTTGAAGACCGTTCTGTTAAAATTCTACCTGAAAATTTTGAAACATTCAAAATTTGTGTGGATATGATCACCAACAAGTGTCGATGTATGTCTGCCTGAGATTGTAGTATAAAATAAAATATTATATATTTGTAATTAATTTTTTTATCGGTATTTTGTTCACTGAAAACATGAATAGTTGAGCTAGGTTTGATATTGACATATATTTTCCTTGTACATTGTAATTTCAAAAATATTTTTGAAATTAAAAAAACTGTTTTCCGAAATTTAAGTACTTAAATCGTTCATATTAGCGAATTTTATGTGCCAAAAATGTAGATTAACACTCACTTAAACTATCTAGAAAAGTTTTGAAGACCGTTCTGTTAAAATTCTACCTGAAAATTTTGAAACATTCAAAATTTGTGTGGATATGATCACCAACAAGTGTCGATGTATGTCTGCCTGAGATTGTAGTATAAAATAAAATATTATATATTTTTAATTAATTTTTTTATCGGTATTTTGTTCACTGAAAACATGAATAGTTGAGCTAGGTTTGATATTGACATATATTTTCCTTGTACATTGTAATTTCAAAAATATTTTTGAAATTAAAAAAACTGTTTTCCGAAATTTAAGTACTTAAATCGTTCATATTAGCGAATTTTATGTGCCAAAAATGTAGATTAACACTCACTTAAACTATCTAGAAAAGTTTTGAAGACCGTTCTGTTAAAATTCTACCTGAAAATTTTGAAACATTCAAAATTTGTGTGGATATGATCACCAACAAGTGTCGATGTATGTCTGCCTGAGATTGTAGTATAAAATAAAATATTATATATTTTTAATTAATTTTTTTATCGGTTGTTTTTTACACTGAAAACATGAATAGTTGAGCTAGGTTTGATATTGACATATATTTTCCTTATACATTGTAATTTCAAAAATATTTTTGAAATTAAAAAAACTGTTTCCCGAAATTTAAGTACTTAAATCGTTCATATTAGCGAATATTATATACCAAAAATGTAGATTAACACTCACTTAAACTATCTAGTGTAGTTTTGAAGACCGTTCTGATATTGTTCTACATGAAAATTATGAAACAATCAAAATTTGTGTGGAAATCACCATCAACAAGTGTCGATGTATGTCTGCCTGAGAATGTAGTATAAAATAAAATATTATATATTTTTAATTAATTTTTTTATCGGTATTTTGTACACTGAAAACATGAATAGTTGAGCTAGGTTTGATATTGACATATATTTTCCTCGTACATTGTAATTTCAAAAATATTTTTGAAATTAAAAAAACTGTTTCCCGAAATTTAAGTACTTAAATCGTTCATATTAGCGAATTTTATGTGCCAAAAATGTAGATTAACACTCACTTAAACTATCTAGAAAAGTTTTGAAGAGCGTTCTGTTAAAATTCTACCTGAAAATTTTGAAACATTCAAAATATGTTTGGATATGATCATCAACAAGTGTCGATGTATGTCTGCCTGAGATTGTAGTATATACAAAACTATTATAAATTTTTAAATAATTTTTTATTGGTATTATGTACACTGAAAACATGAATAGTTGAGCTAGGTTTGATATTGACATATATTTTCCTTGTACATTGTAATTTCAAAAATATTTTTGAAATTTAAAAAACTGTTTCCCGAAATTTAAGTACTTAAATCGTTCATATTAGCGAATTTTATGTGCCAAAAATGTAGATTAACACTAACTTAAACTATCTAGAGTAGTTTTGAGGACCGTTCTGTTAAAATTCTACCTGAAAATTTTGAAACATTCAAAATTTGTGTGGATATGATCACCAACAAGTGTCGATGTATGTCTGCCTGAGATTGTAGTATAAAATAAAATATTATATATTTTTAATTAATTTTTTTATCGGTATTTTGTTCACTGAAAACATGAATAGTTGAGCTAGGTTTGATATTGACATATATTTTCCTTGTACATTGTACTTTCAAAAATATTTTTGAAATTAAAAAACTGTTTCCCGAAATTTAAGTACTTAAATCGTTCATATTAGCGAATTTTATGTGCCAAAAATGTAGATTAACACTCACTTAAACTATCTAGAGTAGTTTTGAGGACCGTTCTGTTAAAATTCTACCTGAAAATTTTGAAACATTCAAAATATGTGTGGATATGATCACCAACAAGTGTCGATGTATGTCTGCCTGAGATTGTAGTATAAAATATAATATTATATATTTTTAATTAATTTTTTTATCGGTATTTTGTACACTGAAAACATGAATAGTTGAGCTAGGTTTGATATTGACATATATTTTCCTCGTACATTGTAATTTCAAAAATATTTTTGAAATTAAAAAAACTGTTTCCCGAAATTTAAGTACTTAAATCGTTCATATTAGCGAATTTTATGTGCCAAAAATGTAGATTAACACTCACTTAAACTATCTAGAGTAGTTTTGAAGACCGTTCTGTTAAAATTCTACCTGAAAATTTTGAAACATTCAAAATTTGTGTGGATATGATCACCAACAAGTGTCGATGTATGTCTGCCTGAGATTGTAGTATAAAATAAAAGATTATATATTTTTAATTAATTTTTTTATCGGTATTTTGTACACTGAAAACATGAATAGTTGAGCTAGGTTTGATATTGACATATATTTTCCTCGTACATTGTAATTTCAAAAATATTTTTGAAATTAAAAAAACTGTTTCCCGAAATTTAAGTACTTAAATCGTTCATATTAGCGAATTTTATGTGCCAAAAATGTAGATTAACACTCACTTAAACTATCTAGAGTAGTTTTGAAGACCGTTCTGTTAAAATTCTACCTGAAAATTTTGAAACATTCAAAATTTGTGTGGATATGATCACCAACAAGTGTCGATGTATGTCTGCCTGAGATTGTAGTATAAAATAAAATATTATATATTTTAATTTAATTTTTTTATCGGTATTTTGTACACTGAAAACATGAATAGTTGAGCTAGGTTTGATATTGACATATATTTTCCTTGTACATTGTAATTTCAAAAATATTTTTGAAATTAAAAAAACTGTTTCCCGAAATTTAAGTACTTAAATCGTTCATATTAGCGAATTTTATGTGCCAAAAATGTAGATTAACACTCACTTAAACTATCTAGAGTAGTTTTGAAGACCGTTCTGTTAAAATTCTACCTGAAAATTTTGAAACATTCAAAATATGTGTGGATATGATCACCAACAAGTGTCGATGTATGTCTGCCTGAGATTGTAGTATAAAATAAAATATTATATATTTTTAATTAATTTTTTTATCGGTATTTTGTACACTGAAAACATGAATAGTTGAGCTAGGTTTGATATTGACATATATTTTCCTTGTACATTGTAATTTCAAAAATATTTTTGAAATTAAAAAAACTGTTTCCCGAAATTTAAGTACTTAAATCGTTCATATTAGCGAATTTTATGTGCCAAAAATGTAGATTAACACTCACTTAAACTATCTAGAGTAGTTTTGAGGACCGTTCTTTTAAAATTCTACCTGAAAATTTTGAAACATTCAAAATATGTGTGGATATGATCACCAACAAGTGTCGATGTATGTCTGCCTGAGATTGTAGTATAAAATAAAAGATTATATATTTTTAATTAATTTTTTTATCGGTATTTTGTTCACTGAAAACATGAATAGTTGAGCAAGGTTTGATATTGACATATATTTTCCTTGTACATTGTAATTTCAAAAATATTTTTGAAATTAAAAAAACTGTTTCCCGAAATTTAAGTACTTAAATCGTTCATATTAGCGAATTTTATGTGCCAAAAATGTAGATTAACACTCACTTAAACTATCTAGAGTAGTTTTGAAGACCGTTCTGTTAAAATTCTACCTGAAAATTTTGAAACATTCAAAATTTGTGTGGATATGATCACCAACAAGTGTCGATGTATGTCTGCCTGAGATTGTAGTATAAAATAAAAGATTATATATTTTTAATTAATTTTTTTATCGGTATTTTGTACACTGAAAACATGAATAGTTGAGCTAGGTTTGATATTGACATATATTTTCCTCGTACATTGTAATTTCAAAAATATTTTTGAAATTAAAAAAACTGTTTCCCGAAATTTAAGTACTTAAATCGTTCATATTAGCGAATTTTATGTGCCAAAAATGTAGATTAACACTCACTTAAACTATCTAGAAAAGTTTTGAAGACCGTTCTGTTAAAATTCTACCTGAAAATTTTGAAACATTCAAAATATGTTTGGATATGATCATCAACAAGTGTCGATGTATGTCTGCCTGAGATTGTAGTATAAAATAAAATATTATATATTTTTAATTAATTTTTTTATCGGTATTTTGTACACTGAAAACATGAATAGTTGAGCTAGGTTTGATATTGACATATATTTTCCTCGTACATTGTAATTTCAAAAATATTTTTGAAATTAAAAAAACTGTTTCCCGAAATTTAAGTACTTAAATCGTTCATATTAGCGAATTTTATGTGCCAAAAATGTAGATTAACACTCACTTAAACTATCTAGAGTAGTTTTGAAGACCGTTCTGTTAAAATTCTACCTGAAAATTTTGAAACATTCAAAATTTGTGTGGATATGATCACCAACAAGTGTCGATGTATGTCTGCCTGAGATTGTAGTATAAAATAAAAGATTATATATTTTTAATTAATTTTTTTATCGGTATTTTGTACACTGAAAACATGAATAGTTGAGCTAGGTTTGATATTGACATATATTTTCCTTGTACATTGTAATTTCAAAAATATTTTTGAAATTAAAAAAACTGTTTCCCGAAATTTAAGTACTTAAATCGTTCATATTAGCGAATTTTATGTGCCAAAAATGTAGATTAACACTCACTTAAACTATCTAGAGTAGTTTTGAAGACCGTTCTGTTAAAATTCTACCTGAAAATTTTGAAACATTCAAAATATGTGTGGATATGATCACCAACAAGTGACGATGTATGTCTGCCTGAGATTGTAGTATAAAATAAAATATTATATATTTTTAATTAATTTTTTTATCGGTATTTTGTACACTGAAAACATGAATAGTTGAGCTAGGTTTGATATTGACATATATTTTCCTTGTACATTGTAATTTCAAAAATATTTTTGAAATTAAAAAACTGTTTCCCGAAATTTAAGTACTTAAATCGTTCATATTAGCGAATTTTATGTGCCAAAAATGTAGATTAACACTCACTTAAACTATCTAGAGTAGTTTTGAGGACCGTTCTGTTAAAATTCTACCTGAAAATTTTGAAACATTCAAAATATGTGTGGATATGATCACCAACAAGTGTCGATGTATGTCTGCCTGAGATTGTAGTATAAAATAAAAGATTATATATTTTTAATTAATTTTTTTATCGGTATTTTGTACACTGAAAACATGAATAGTTGAGCTAGGTTTGATATTGACATATATTTTCCTCGTACATTGTAATTTCAAAAATATTTTTGAAATTAAAAAAACTGTTTCCCGAAATTTAAGTACTTAAATCGTTCATATTAGCGAATTTTATGTGCCAAAAATGTAGATTAACACTCACTTAAACTATCTAGAGTAGTTTTGAAGACCGTTCTGTTAAAATTCTACCTGAAAATTTTGAAACATTCAAAATTTGTGTGGATATGATCACCAACAAGTGTCGATGTATGTCTGCCTGAGATTGTAGTATAAAATAAAAGATTATATATTTTTAATTAATTTTTTTATCGGTATTTTGTACACTGAAAACATGAATAGTTGAGCTAGGTTTGATATTGACATATATTTTCCTTGTACATTGTAATTTCAAAAATATTTTTGAAATTAAAAAAACTGTTTCCCGAAATTTAAGTACTTAAATCGTTCATATTAGCGAATTTTATGTGCCAAAAATGTAGATTAACACTCACTTAAACTATCTAGAGTAGTTTTGAAGACCGTTCTGTTAAAATTCTACCTGAAAATTTTGAAACATTCAAAATATGTGTGGATATGATCACCAACAAGTGACGATGTATGTCTGCCTGAGATTGTAGTATAAAATAAAATATTATATATTTTTAATTAATTTTTTTATCGGTATTTTGTACACTGAAAACATGAATAGTTGAGCTAGGTTTGATATTGACATATATTTTCCTTGTACATTGTAATTTCAAAAATATTTTTGAAATTAAAAAACTGTTTCCCGAAATTTAAGTACTTAAATCGTTCATATTAGCGAATTTTATGTGCCAAAAATGTAGATTAACACTCACTTAAACTATCTAGAGTAGTTTTGAGGACCGTTCTGTTAAAATTCTACCTGAAAATTTTGAAACATTCAAAATATGTGTGGATATGATCACCAACAAGTGTCGATGTATGTCTGCCTGAGATTGTAGTATAAAATAAAAGATTATATATTTTTAATTAATTTTTTTATCGGTATTTTGTACACTGAAAACATGAATAGTTGAGCTAGGTTTGATATTGACATATATTTTCCTCGTACATTGTAATTTCAAAAATATTTTTGAAATTAAAAAAACTGTTTCCCGAAATTTAAGTACTTAAATCGTTCATATTAGCGAATTTTATGTGCCAAAAATGTAGATTAACACTCACTTAAACTATCTAGAGTAGTTTTGAAGACCGTTCTGTTAAAATTCTACCTGAAAATTTTGAAACATTCAAAATATGTTTGGATATGATCATCAACAAGTCTCGATGTATGTCTGCCTGAGATTGTAGTATATACAAAACTATTATAAATTTTTAAATAATTTTTTATTGGTATTATGTACACTGAAAACATGAATAGTTGAGCTAGGTTTGATATTGACATATATTTTCCTTGTACATTGTAATTTCAAAAATATTTTTGAAATTAAAAAAACTGTTTCCCGAAATTTAAGTACTTAAATCGTTCATATTAGCGAATTTAATGTGCCAAAAATGTAGATTAACACTCACTTAAACTATCTAGAGTAGTTTTGAGGACCGTTCTGTTAAAATTCTACCTGAAAATTTTGAAACATTCAAAATATGTGTGGATATGATCACCAACAAGTGTCGATGTATGTCTGCCTGAGATTGTAGTATAAAATAAAAGATTATATATTTTTAATTAATTTTTTTATCGGTATTTTGTACACTGAAAACATGAATAGTTGAGCTAGGTTTGATATTGACATATATTTTCCTCGTACATTGTAATTTCAAAAATATTTTTGAAATTAAAAAAACTGTTTCCCGAAATTTAAGTACTTAAATCGTTCATATTAGCGAATTTTATGTGCCAAAAATGTAGATTAACACTCACTTAAACTATCTAGAGTAGTTTTGAAGACCGTTCTGTTAAAATTCTACCTGAAAATTTTGAAACATTCAAAATTTGTGTGGATATGATCACCAACAAGTGTCGATGTATGTCTGCCTGAGATTGTAGTATAAAATAAAATATTATATATTTTAATTTAATTTTTTTATCGGTATTTTGTACACTGAAAACATGAATAGTTGAGCTAGGTTTGATATTGACATATATTTTCCTTGTACATTGTAATTTCAAAAATATTTTTGAAATTAAAAAAACTGTTTCCCGAAATTTAAGTACTTAAATCGTTCATATTAGCGAATTTTATGTGCCAAAAATGTAGATTAACACTCACTTAAACTATCTAGAGTAGTTTTGAAGACCGTTCTGTTAAAATTCTACCTGAAAATTTTGAAACATTCAAAATATGTGTGGATATGATTACCAACAAGTGTCGATGTATGTCTGCCTGAGATTGTAGTATAAAATAAAATATTATATATTTTTAATTAATTTTTTTATCGGTATTTTGTACACTGAAAACATGAATAGTTGAGCTAGGTTTGATATTGACATATATTTTCCTTGTACATTGTAATTTCAAAAATATTTTTGAAATTAAAAAAACTGTTTCCCGAAATTTAAGTACTTAAATCGTTCATATTAGCGAATTTTATGTGCCAAAAATGTAGATTAACACTCACTTAAACTATCTAGAGTAGTTTTGAGGACCGTTCTTTTAAAATTCTACCTGAAAATTTTGAAACATTCAAAATATGTGTGGATATGATCACCAACAAGTGTCGATGTATGTCTGCCTGAGATTGTAGTATAAAATAAAAGATTATATATTTTTAATTAATTTTTTTATCGGTATTTTGTACACTGAAAACATGAATAGTTGAGCTAGGTTTGATATTGACATATATTTTCCTCGTACATTGTAATTTCAAAAATATTTTTGAAATTAAAAAAACTGTTTCCCGAAATTTAAGTACTTAAATCGTTCATATTAGCGAATTTTATGTGCCAAAAATGTAGATTAACACTCACTTAAACTATCTAGAGTAGTTTTGAAGACCGTTCTGTTAAAATTCTACCTGAAAATTTTGAAACATTCAAAATATGTTTGGATATGATCATCAACAAGTGTCGATGTATGTCTGCCTGAGATTGTAGTATATACAAAACTATTATAAATTTTTAAATAATTTTTTATTGGTATTATGTACACTGAAAACATGAATAGTTGAGCTAGGTTTGATATTGACATATATTTTCCTTGTACATTGTAATTTCAAAAATATTTTTGAAATTAAAAAACTGTTTCCCGAAATTTAAGTACTTAAATCGTTCATATTAGCGAATTTTATGTGCCAAAAATGTAGATTAACACTCACTTAAACTATCTAGAGTAGTTTTGAGGACCGTTCTGTTAAATTTCTACCTGAAAATTTTGAAACATTCAAAATATGTGTGGATATGATCACCAACAAGTGTCGATGTATGTCTGCCTGAGATTGTAGTATAAAATAAAATATTATATATTTTAATTTAATTTTTTTATCGGTATTTTGTACACTGAAAACATGAATAGTTGAGCTAGGTTTGATATTGACATATATTTTCCTTGTACATTGTAATTTCAAAAATATTTTTGAAATTAAAAAAACTGTTTCCCGAAATTTAAGTACTTAAATCGTTCATATTAGCGAATTTTATGTGCCAAAAATGTAGATTAACACTCACTTAAACTATCTAGAGTAGTTTTGAGGACCGTTCTGTTAAAATTCTACCTGAAAATTTTGAAACATTCAAAATATGTGTGGATATGATCACCAACAAGTGTCGATGTATGTCTGCCTGAGATTGTAGTATAAAATAAAAGATTATATATTTTTAATTAATTTTTTTATCGGTATTTTGTACACTGAAAACATGAATAGTTGAGCTAGGTTTGATATTGACATATATTTTCCTCGTACATTGTAATTTCAAAAATATTTTTGAAATTAAAAAAACTGTTTCCCGAAATTTAAGTACTTAAATCGTTCATATTAGCGAATTTTATGTGCCAAAAATGTAGATTAACACTCACTTAAACTATATAGAGTAGTTTTGAGGACCGTTCTGTTAAATTTCTACCTGAAAATTTTGAAACATTCAAAATATGTGTGGATATGATCACCAACTAGTGTCGATGTATGTCTGCCTGAGATTGTAGTATAAAATAAAATATTATATATTTTAATTTAATTTTTTTATCGGTATTTTGTACACTGAAAACATGAATAGTTGAGCTAGGTTTGATATTGACATATATTTTCCTTGTACATTGTAATTTCAAAAATATTTTTGAAATTAAAAAACTGTTTCCCGAAATTTAAGTACTTAAATCGTTCATATTAGCGAATTTTATGTGCCAAAAATGTAGATTAACACTCACTTAAACTATCTAGAGTAGTTTTGAGGACCGTTCTGTTAAAATTCTACCTGAAAATTTTGAAACATTCTAAATATGTGTGGATATGATCACCAACAAGTGTCGATGTATGTCTGCCTGAGATTGTAGTATAAAATAAAATATTATATATTTTAATTTAATTTTTTTATCGGTATTTTGTACACTGAAAACATGAATAGTTGAGCTAGGTTTGATATTGACATATATTTTCCTTGTACATTGTAATTTCAAAAATATTTTTGAAATTAAAAAAACTGTTTCCCGAAATTTAAGTACTTAAATCGTTCATATTAGCAAATTTTATGTGCCAAAATGTAGATTAACACTCACTTAAACTATCTAGAATAGTTTTGAAGACCGTTCTGTTAAAATTCTACCTGAAAATTTTGAAACATTCAAAATATGTGTGGATATGATCACCAACAAGTGTCGATGTATGTCTGCCTGAGATTGTAGTATAAAATAAAATATTATATATTTTTAATTAATTTTTTTATCGGTATTTTGTTCACTGAAAACATGAATAGTTGAGCTAGGTTTGATATTGACATATATTTTCCTTGTACATTGTAATTTCAAAAATATTTTTGAAATTAAAAAAACTGTTTCCCGAAATTTAAGTACTTAAATCGCTCATATTAGCGAATTTTATGTGCCAAAAATGTAGATTAACACTCACTTAAACTATCTAGAAAAGTTTTGAAGACCGTTCTGTTAAAATTCTACCTGAAAATTTTGAAACATTCAAAATATGTTTGGATATGATCATCAACAAGTGTCGATGTATGTCTGCCTGAGATTGTAGTATAAAATAAAATATTATATATTTTTAATTAATTTTTTTATCGGTATTTTGTACACTGAAAACATGAATAGTTGAGCTAGGTTTGATATTGACATATATTTTCCTCGTACATTGTAATTTCAAAAATATTTTTGAAATTAAAAAAACTGTTTCCCGAAATTTAAGTACTTAAATCGTTCATATTAGCGAATCTTATGTGCCAAAAATGTAGATTAACACTCACTTAAACTATCTAGAGTAGTTTTGAAGACCGTTCTGTTAAAATTCTATCTGAAAATTTTGAAACATTCAAAATATGTGTGGATATGATCACCAACAAGTGTCGATGTATGTCTGCCTGAGATTGTAGTATAAAATAAAATATTATATATTTTTAATTAATTTTTTTATCGGTATTTTGTACACTGAAAACATGAATAGTTGAGCTAGGTTTGATATTGACATATATTTTCCTCGTACATTGTAATTTCAAAAATATTTTTGAAATTAAAAAAACTGTTTCCCGAAATTTAAGTACTTAAATCGATCATATTAGCGAATTTTATGTGCCAAAAATGTAGATTAACACTCACTTAAACTATCTAGAGTAGTTTTGAGGACCGTTCTGTTAAAATTCTACCTGAAAATTTTGAAACATTCAAAATATGTGTGGATATGATCACCAACAAGTGTCGATGTATGTCTGCCTGAGATTGTAGTATAAAATAAAATATTATATATTTTTAATTAATTTTTTTATCGGTATTTTGTACACTGAAAACATGAATAGTTGAGCTAGGTTTGATATTGACATATATTTTCCTCGTACATTGTAATTTCAAAAATATTTTTGAAATTAAAAAAACTGTTTCCCGAAATTTAAGTACTTAAATCGTTCATATTAGCGAATTTTATGTGCCAAAAATGTAGATTAACACTCACTTAAATTGTCTAGAGTAGTTTTGAAGACAATTCTGTTAAAATTCTACCTGAAAATTTTGAAACATTCAAAATTTGTGTGGATATGATCACCAACAAGTGTCGATGTATGTCTGCCTGAGATTGTAGTATAAAATAAAATATTATATATTTTTAATTAATTTTTTTATCGGTATTTTGTTCACTGAAAACATGAATAGTTGAGCTAGGTTTGATATTGACATATATTTTCCTTGTACATTGTAATTTCAAAAATATTTTTGAAATTAAAAAAACTGTTTCCCGAAATTTAAGTACTTAAATCGTTCATATTAGCGAATTTTATGTGCCAAAAATATAGATTAACACTCACTTAAACTATCTAGAGTAGTTTTGAAGACCGTTCTGTTAAAATTCTACCTGAAAATTTTGAAACATTCAAAATATGTGTGGATATGATCACCAACAAGTGTCGATGTATGTCTGCCTGAGATTGTAGTATAAAATAAAACATTATATATTTTTAATTAATTTTTTTATCGGTATTTTGTACACTGAAAACATGAATAGTTGAGCTAGGTTTGATATTGACATATATTTTCCTTGTACATTGTAATTTCAAAAATATTTTTGAAATTAAAAAAACTGTTTCCCGAAATTTAAGTACTTAAATCGTTCATATTAGCGAATTTTATGTGCCAAGAATGTAGATTAACACTCACTTAAACTATCTAGTGTAGTTTTGAAGACCGTTCTGATATACTTCTACCTGAAAATTGTGAAACATTCAAAATTTGTGTGGATATGACCACCAACAATTGTCGATGTATGTCTGCCTGAGATTGTAGTATAAAATAAAATATTATATATTTTTAATTAATTTTTTTATCGGTATTTTGTACACTGAAAACATGAATAGTTGAGCTAGGTTTGATATTGACATATATTTTCCTTGTACATTGTAATTTCAAAAATATTTTTGAAATTAAAAAAACTGTTTCCCGAAATTTAAGTACTTAAATCGTTCATATTAGCGAATTTTATGTGCCAAAAATGTAGATTAACACTCACTTAAACTATCTAAAGTAGTTTTGAAGACCGTTCTGTTAAAATTCTACCTGAAAATTTTGAAACATTCAAAATATGTGTGGATATGATCATCAACAAGTGTCGATGTATGTCTGCCTGAGATTGTAGTATAAAATAAAATATTATATATTTTTAATTAATTTTTTTATCGGTATTTTGTACACTGAAAACATGAATAGTTGAGCTAGGTTTGATATTGACATATATTTTCCTTGTACATTGTAATTTCAAAAATATTTTTGAAATTAAAAAAACTGTTTCCCGAAATTTAAGTACTTAAATCGTTCATATTAGCGAATTTTATGTGCCAAAAATGTAGATTAACACTCACTTAAACTATCTAGAGTAGTTTTGAAGACCGTTCTGTTAAAATTCTACCTGAAAATTTTGAAACATTCAAAATATGTGTGGATATGATCACCAACAAGTGTCGATGTATGTCTGCCTGAGATTGTAGTATAAAATAAAATATTATATATTTTTAATTAATTTTTTTATCGGTATTTTGTACACTGAAAACATGAATAGTTGAGCTAGGTTTGATATTGACATATATTTTCCTCGTACATTGTAATTTCAAAAATATTTTTGAAATTAAAAAAACTGTTTCCCGAAATTTAAGTACTTAAATCGTTCATATTAGCGAATTTTATGTGCCAAAAATGTAGATTAACACTCACTTAAACTATCTAGAGTAGTTTTGAAGACCGTTCTGTTAAAATTCTACCTGAAAATTTTGAAACATTCAAAATTTGTGTGGATATGATCACCAACAAGTGTCGATTTATGTCTGCCTGAGATTGTAGTATAAAATAAAATATTATATATTTTTAATTAATTTTTTTATCGGTTGTTTTGTACACTGAAAACATGAATAGTTGAGCTAGGTTTGATATTGACATATATTTTCCTTGTACATTGTAATTTCAAAAATATGTTTGAAATTAAAAAAACTGTTTCCCGAAATTTAAGTACTTAAATCGTTCATATTAGCGAATTTTATTTGCCAAAAATGTAGATTAACACTCACTTAAACTATCTAGTGTAGTTTTGAAGACCGTTCTGATAAAATTCTACCTGAAAATTGTGAAACATTCAAAATTTGTGTGGACATGACCACCAACAAGTGTCGATGTATGTCTGCCTGAGATTGTAGTATAAAATAAAATATTATATATTTTTAATTATTTTTTTTATCGGTATTTTGTACACTGAAAACATGAATAGTTGAGCTAGGTTTGATATTGACATATATTTTCCTTGTACATTGTAATTTCAAAAATATTTTTGAAATTAAAAAAACTGTTTCCCGAAATTTAAGTACTTAAATCGTTCATATTAGCGAATTTTATGTGCCAAGAATGTAGATTAACACTCACTTAAACTATCTAGTGTAGTTTTGAAGACCGTTCTGATATTGTTCTACATGAAAATTATGAAACAATCAAAATTTGTGTGGAAATCACCATCAACAAGTGTCGATGTATGTCTGCCTGAGATTGTAGTATAAAATAAAATATTATATATTTTTAATTAATTTTTTTATCGGTATTTTGTACACTGAAAACATGAATAGTTGAGCTAGGTTTGATATTGACATATATTTTCCTTGTACATTGTAATTTCAAAAATATTTTTGAAATTAAAAAAACTGTTTCCCGAAATTTAAGTACTTAAATCGTTCATATTAGCGAATTTTATGTGCCAAAAATGTAGATTAACACTCACTTAAACTATCTAGAGTAGTTTTGAAGACCGTTCTGTTAAAATTCTACCTGAAAATTTTGAAACATTCAAAATATGTGTGGATATGATCACCAACAAGTGTCGATGTATGTCTGCCTGAGATTGTAGTATAAAATAAAATATTATATATTTTTAATTAATTTTTTTATCGGTATTTTGTACACTGAAAACATGAATAGTTGAGCTAGGTTTGATATTGACATATATTTTCCTCGTACATTGTAATTTCAAAAATATTTTTGAAATTAAAAAAACTGTTTCCCAAAATTTAAGTACTTAAATCGTTCATATTAGCGAATTTTATGTGCCAAAAATGTAGATTAACACTCACTTAAACTATCTAAAGTAGTTTTGAAGACCGTTCTGTTAAAATTCTACCTGAAAATTTTGAAACATTCAAAATTTGTGTGGATATGATCACCAACAAGTGTCGATTTATGTCTGCCTGAGATTGTAGTATAAAATAAAATATTATATATTTTTAATTAATTTTTTTATCGGTTGTTTTGTACACTGAAAACATGAATAGTTGAGCTAGGTTTGATATTGACATATATTTTCCTTGTACATTGTAATTTCAAAAATATGTTTGAAATTAAAAAAACTGTTTCCCGAAATTTAAGTACTTAAATCGTTCATATTAGCGAATTTTATTTGCCAAAAATGTAGATTAACACTCACTTAAACTATCTAGTGTAGTTTTGAAGACCGTTCTGATAAAATTCTACCTGAAAATTGTGAAACATTCAAAATTTGTGTGGACATGACCACCAACAAGTGTCGATGTATGTCTGCCTGAGATTGTAGTATAAAATAAAATATTATATATTTTTAATTATTTTTTTTATCGGTATTTTGTACACTGAAAACATGAATAGTTGAGCTAGGTTTGATATTACATATATTTTCCTTGTACATTGTAATTTCAAAAATATTTTTGAAATTAAAAAAACTGTTTCCCGAAATTTAAGTACTTAAATCGTTCATATTAGCGAATTTTATGTGCCAAGAATGTAGATTAACACTCACTTAAACTATCTAGTGTAGTTTTGAAGACCGTTCTGATAAACTTCTACCTGAAAATTGTGAAACATTCAAAATTTGTGTGGATATGACCACCAACAAGTGTCGAGGTATGTCTGCCTGAGATTGTAGTATAAAATAAAATATTATATATTTTTAATTAATTTTTTTATCGGTATTTTGTACACTGAAAACATGAATAGTTGAGCTAGGTTTGATATTGACATATATTTTCCTTGTACATTGTAATTTCAAAAATATTTTTGAAATTAAAAAAACTGTTTCCCGAAATTTAAGTACTTAAATCGTTCATATTAGCGAATTTTATGTGCCAAAAATGTAGATTAACACTCACTTAAACTATCTAAAGTAGTTTTGAAGACCGTTCTGTTAAAATTCTACCTGAAAATTTTGAAACATTCAAAATATGTGTGGATATGATCATCAACAAGTGTCGATGTATGTCTGCCTGAGATTGTAGTATAAAATAAAATATTATATATTTTTAATTAATTTTTTTATCGGTATTTTGTACACTGAAAACATGAATAGTTGAGCTAGGTTTGATATTGACATATATTTTCCTTGTACATTGTAATTTCAAAAATATTTTTGAAATTAAAAAAACTGTTTCCCGAAATTTAAGTACTTAAATCGTTCATATTAGCGAATTTTATGTGCCAAAAATGTAGATTAACACTCACTTAAACTATCTAGAGTAGTTTTGAAGACCGTTCTGTTAAAATTCTACCTGAAAATTTTGAAACATTCAAAATATGTGTGGATATGATCACCAACAAGTGTCGATGTATGTCTGCCTGAGATTGTAGTATAAAATAAAATATTATATATTTTTAATTAATTTTTTTATCGGTATTTTGTACACTGAAAACATGAATAGTTGAGCTAGGTTTGATATTGACATATATTTTCCTCGTACATTGTAATTTCAAAAATATTTTTGAAATTAAAAAAACTGTTTCCCAAAATTTAAGTACTTAAATCGTTCATATTAGCGAATTTTATGTGCCAAAAATGTAGATTAACACTCACTTAAACTATCTAAAGTAGTTTTGAAGACCGTTCTGTTAAAATTCTACCTGAAAATTTTGAAACATTCAAAATTTGTGTGGATATGATCACCAACAAGTGTCGATTTATGTCTGCCTGAGATTGTAGTATAAAATAAAATATTATATATTTTTAATTAATTTTTTTATCGGTTGTTTTGTACACTGAAAACATGAATAGTTGAGCTAGGTTTGATATTGACATATATTTTCCTTGTACATTGTAATTTCAAAAATATATTTGAAATTAAAAAAACTGTTTCCCGAAATTTAAGTACTTAAATCGTTCATATTAGCGAATTTTATTTGCCAAAAATGTAGATTAACACTCACTTAAACTATCTAGTGTAGTTTTGAAGACCGTTCTGATAAAATTCTACCTGAAAATTGTGAAACATTCAAAATTTGTGTGGACATGACCACCAACAAGTGTCGATGTATGTCTGCCTGAGATTGTAGTATAAAATAAAATATTATATATTTTTAATTATTTTTTTTATCGGTATTTTGTACACTGAAAACATGAATAGTTGAGCTAGGTTTGATATTACATATATTTTCCTTGTACATTGTAATTTCAAAAATATTTTTGAAATTAAAAAAACTGTTTCCCGAAATTTAAGTACTTAAATCGTTCATATTAGCGAATTTTATGTGCCAAAAATGTAGATTAACACTCACTTAAACTATCTAGAGTAGTTTTGAAGACCGTTCTGTTAAAATTCTACCTGAAAATTTTGAAACATTCAAAATATGTGTGGATATGATCACCAACAAGTGTCGATGTATGTCTGCCTGAGATTGTAGTATAAAATAAAATATTATATATTTTTAATTAATTTTTTTATCGGTATTTTGTACACTGAAAACATGAATAGTTGAGCTAGGTTTGATATTGACATATATTTTCCTCGTACATTGTAATTTCAAAAATATTTTTGAAATTAAAAAAACTGTTTCCCAAAATTTAAGTACTTAAATCGTTCATATTAGCGAATTTTATGTGCCAAAAATGTAGATTAACACTCACTTAAACTATCTAAAGTAGTTTTGAAGACCGTTCTGTTAAAATTCTACCTGAAAATTTTGAAACATTCAAAATTTGTGTGGATATGATCACCAACAAGTGTCGATTTATGTCTGCCTGAGATTGTAGTATAAAATAAAATATTATATATTTTTAATTAATTTTTTTATCGGTTGTTTTGTACACTGAAAACATGAATAGTTGAGCTAGGTTTGATATTGACATATATTTTCCTTGTACATTGTAATTTCAAAAATATGTTTGAAATTAAAAAAACTGTTTCCCGAAATTTAAGTACTTAAATCGTTCATATTAGCGAATTTTATTTGCCAAAAATGTAGATTAACACTCACTTAAACTATCTAGTGTAGTTTTGAAGACCGTTCTGATAAAATTCTACCTGAAAATTGTGAAACATTCAAAATTTGTGTGGACATGACCACCAACAAGTGTCGATGTATGTCTGCCTGAGATTGTAGTATAAAATAAAATATTATATATTTTTAATTATTTTTTTTATCGGTATTTTGTACACTGAAAACATGAATAGTTGAGCTAGGTTTGATATTACATATATTTTCCTTGTACATTGTAATTTCAAAAATATTTTTGAAATTAAAAAAACTGTTTCCCGAAATTTAAGTACTTAAATCGTTCATATTAGCGAATTTTATGTGCCAAGAATGTAGATTAACACTCACTTAAACTATCTAGTGTAGTTTTGAAGACCGTTCTGATAAACTTCTACCTGAAAATTGTGAAACATTCAAAATTTGTGTGGATATGACCACCAACAAGTGTCGATGTATGTCTGCCTGAGATTGTAGTATAAAATAAAATATTATATATTTTTAATTAATTTTTTTATCGGTATTTTGTACACTGAAAACATGAATAGTTGAGCTAGGTTTGATATTGACATATATTTTCCTTGTACATTGTAATTTCAAAAATATTTTTGAAATTAAAAAAACTGTTTCCCGAAATTTAAGTACTTAAATCGTTCATATTAGCGAATTTTATGTGCCAAAAATGTAGATTAACACTCACTTAAACTATCTAAAGTAGTTTTGAAGACCGTTCTGTTAAAATTCTACCTGAAAATTTTGAAACATTCAAAATATGTGTGGATATGATCATCAACAAGTGTCGATGTATGTCTGCCTGAGATTGTAGTATAAAATAAAATATTATATATTTTTAATTAATTTTTTTATCGGTATTTTGTACACTGAAAACATGAATAGTTGAGCTAGGTTTGATATTGACATATATTTTCCTTGTACATTGTAATTTCAAAAATATTTTTGAAATTAAAAAAACTGTTTCCCGAAATTTAAGTACTTAAATCGTTCATATTAGCGAATTTTATGTGCCAAAAATGTAGATTAACACTCACTTAAACTATCTAGAGTAGTTTTGAAGACCGTTCTGTTAAAATTCTACCTGAAAATTTTGAAACATTCAAAATATGTGTGGATATGATCACCAACAAGTGTCGATGTATGTCTGCCTGAGATTGTAGTATAAAATAAAATATTATATATTTTTAATTAATTTTTTTATCGGTATTTTGTACACTGAAAACATGAATAGTTGAGCTAGGTTTGATATTGACATATATTTTCCTCGTACATTGTAATTTCAAAAATATTTTTGAAATTAAAAAAACTGTTTCCCAAAATTTAAGTACTTAAATCGTTCATATTAGCGAATTTTATGTGCCAAAAATGTAGATTAACACTCACTTAAACTATCTAAAGTAGTTTTGAAGACCGTTCTGTTAAAATTCTACCTGAAAATTTTGAAACATTCAAAATTTGTGTGGATATGATCACCAACAAGTGTCGATTTATGTCTGCCTGAGATTGTAGTATAAAATAAAATATTATATATTTTTAATTAATTTTTTTATCGGTTGTTTTGTACACTGAAAACATGAATAGTTGAGCTAGGTTTGATATTGACATATATTTTCCTTGTACATTGTAATTTCAAAAATATGTTTGAAATTAAAAAAACTGTTTCCCGAAATTTAAGTACTTAAATCGTTCATATTAGCGAATTTTATTTGCCAAAAATGTAGATTAACACTCACTTAAACTATCTAGTGTAGTTTTGAAGACCGTTCTGATAAAATTCTACCTGAAAATTGTGAAACATTCAAAATTTGTGTGGACATGACCACCAACAAGTGTCGATGTATGTCTGCCTGAGATTGTAGTATAAAATAAAATATTATATATTTTTAATTATTTTTTTTATCGGTATTTTGTACACTGAAAACATGAATAGTTGAGCTAGGTTTGATATTACATATATTTTCCTTGTACATTGTAATTTCAAAAATATTTTTGAAATTAAAAAAACTGTTTCCCGAAATTTAAGTACTTAAATCGTTCATATTAGCGAATTTTATGTGCCAAGAATGTAGATTAACACTCACTTAAACTATCTAGTGTAGTTTTGAAGACCGTTCTGATAAACTTCTACCTGAAAATTGTGAAACATTCAAAATTTGTGTGGATATGACCACCAACAAGTGTCGATGTATGTCTGCCTGAGATTGTAGTATAAAATAAAATATTATATATTTTTAATTAATTTTTTTATCGGTATTTTGTACACTGAAAACATGAATAGTTGAGCTAGGTTTGATATTGACATATATTTTCCTTGTACATTGTAATTTCAAAAATATTTTTGAAATTAAAAAAACTGTTTCCCGAAATTTAAGTACTTAAATCGTTCATATTAGCGAATTTTATGTGCCAAAAATGTAGATTAACACTCACTTAAACTATCTAAAGTAGTTTTGAAGACCGTTCTGTTAAAATTCTACCTGAAAATTTTGAAACATTCAAAATATGTGTGGATATGATCATCAACAAGTGTCGATGTATGTCTGCCTGAGATTGTAGTATAAAATAAAATATTATATATTTTTAATTAATTTTTTTATCGGTATTTTGTACACTGAAAACATGAATAGTTGAGCTAGGTTTGATATTGACATATATTTTCCTTGTACATTGTAATTTCAAAAATATTTTTGAAATTAAAAAAACTGTTTCCCGAAATTTAAGTACTTAAATCGTTCATATTAGCGAATTTTATGTGCCAAAAATGTAGATTAACACTCACTTAAACTATCTAGAGTAGTTTTGAAGACCGTTCTGTTAAAATTCTACCTGAAAATTTTGAAACATTCAAAATATGTGTGGATATGATCACCAACAAGTGTCGATGTATGTCTGCCTGAGATTGTAGTATAAAATAAAATATTATATATTTTTAATTAATTTTTTTATCGGTATTTTGTACACTGAAAACATGAATAGTTGAGCTAGGTTTGATATTGACATATATTTTCCTCGTACATTGTAATTTCAAAAATATTTTTGAAATTAAAAAAACTGTTTCCCGAAATTTAAGTACTTAAATCGTTCATATTAGCGAATTTTATGTGCCAAAAATGTAGATTAACACTCACTTAAACTATCTAAAGTAGTTTTGAAGACCGTTCTGTTAAAATTCTACCTGAAAATTTTGAAACATTCAAAATATGTGTGGATATGATCATCAACAAGTGTCGATGTATGTCTGCCTGAGATTGTAGTATAAAATAAAATATTATATATTTTTAATTAATTTTTTTATCGGTATTTTGTACACTGAAAACATGAATAGTTGAGCTAGGTTTGATATTGACATATATTTTCCTTGTACATTGTAATTTCAAAAATATTTTTGAAATTAAAAAAACTGTTTCCCGAAATTTAAGTACTTAAATCGTTCATATTAGCGAATATTATATACCAAAAATGTAGATTAACACTGACTTAAACTATCTAGTGTAGTTTTGAAGACCGTTCTGATATTGTTCTACATGAAAATTATGAAACAATCAAAATTTGTGTGGAAATCACCATCAACAAGTGTCGATGTATGTCTGCCTGAGATTGTAGTATAAAATAAAATATTATATATTTTTAATTAATCTTTTTATCGGTATTTTGTACACTGAAAACATGAATAGTTGAGCTAGGTTTGATATTGACATATATTTTCCTTGTACATTGTAATTTCAAAAATATTTTTGAAATTAAAAAAAATGTTTCCCGAAATTTAAGTACTTAAATCGTTCATATTAGCGAATTTTATGTGCCAATAATGTAGATTAACACTCACTTAAACTATCTAGAGTAGTTTTGAAGACCGTTCTGTTAAAATTCTACCTGAAAATTTTGAAACATTCAAAATATGTGTGGATATGATCACCAACAAGTGTCGATGTATGTCTGCCTGAGATTGTAGTATAAAATAAAATATTATATATTTTTAATTAATTTTTTTATCGGTATTTTGTACACTGAAAACATGAATAGTTGAGCTAGGTTTGATATTGACATATATTTTCCTCGTACATTGTAATTTCAAAAATATTTTTGAAATTAAAAAAACTGTTTCCCGAAATTTAAATACTTAAATCGTTCATATTAGCGATTTTTATGTGCCAAAAATGTAGATTAACACTCACTTAAACTATCTAGAGTAGTTTTGAAGACCGTTCTGATAAAATTCTACCTGAAAATTTTGAAACATTCAAAATATGTGTGGATATGATCACCAAAAAGTGTCGATGTATGTCTGCCTGAGATTGTAGTATAAAATAAAATATTATATATTTTTAATTAATTTTTTTATCGGTTGTTTTGTACACTGAAAACATGAATAGTTGAGCTAGGTTTGATATTGACATATATTTTCCTTGTACATTGTAATTTCAAAAATATTTTTGAAATTAAAAAAACTGTTTCCCGAAATTTAAGTACTTAAATCGTTCATATTAGCGAATTTTATGTGCCAAAAATGTAGATTAACACTCACTTAAACTATCTAGAGTAGTTTTGAAGACCGTTCTGTTAAAATTCTACCTGAAAATTTTGAAACATTCAAAATATGTGTGGATATGATCATCAACAAGTGTCGATGTATGTCTGCCTGAGATTGTAGTATAAAATAAAATATTATATATTTTTAATTAATTTTTTTATCGGTATTTTGTACACTGAAAACATGAATAGTTGAGCTAGGTTTGATATTGACATATATTTTCCTTGTACATTGTAATTTCAAAAATATTTTTGAAATTTAAAAAAGTGTTTCCCGAAATTTAAGTACTTAAATCGTTCATATTAGCGAATTTTATGTGCCTAAAATGTAGATTAACACTCACTTAAACTATCTAGAGTAGTTTTGAAGACCGTTCTGATAAAATTCTACCTGAAAATTTTGAAACATTCAAAATATGTGTGGATATGATCATCAACAAGTGTCGAAGTATGTCTGCCTGAGATTGTAGTATAAAATAAAATATTATATATTTTTAATTAATTTTTTTATCGGTTGTTTTGTACACTGAAAACATGAATAGTTGAGCTAGGTTTGATATTGACATATATTTTCCTTGTACATTGTAATTTCAAAAATATTTTTGAAATTAAAAAAACTGTTTCCCGAAATTTAAGTACTTAAATCGTTCATATTAGGGAATTTTATGTGCCAAAAATGTAGATTAACACTCACTTAAACTATCTAGAGTAGTTTTGAAGACCATTCTGATAAAATTCTACCTGAAAATTATGAAACATTCAAAATTTGTGTGGATATGACCACCAACAAGTGTCGATGTATGTCTGCCTGAGATTGTAGTATAAAATAAAATATTATATATTTTTAATTAATTTTTTTATCGGTATTTTGTACACTGAAAACATGAATAGTTTAGCTAGGTTTGATATTGACATATATTTTCCTTGTACATTGTAATTTCAAAAATATTTTTGAAATTAAAAAAACTGTTTCCCGAAATTTAAGTACTCAAATCGTTCATATTAGCGAATTTTATGTGCCAAAAATGTAGATTAACACTCACTTAAACTATCTAGAGTAGTTTTGAAGACCGTTTTGATATTGTTCTACATGAAAATTATGAAACAATCAAAATTTGTGTGGAAATCACCATCAACAAGTGTCGATGTATGTCTGCCTAAGAATGTAGTATAAAAAAAATATTATATATTTTTAATTAATTTTTTTATCGGTATTTTGTACACTGAAAACATGAATAGTTGAGCTAGGTGTGATATTGACATATATTTTCCTCGTACATTGTAATTTCAAAAATATTTTTGAAATTAAAAAAAATGTTTCCCGAAATTTAAGTACTTAAATCGTTCATATTAGCGAATTTTATGTGCCAAAAATGTAGATTAACACTCACTTAAACTATCTAGAGTAGTTTTGAAGACCGTTCTGTTAAAATTCTACCTGAAAATTTTGAAACATTCAAAATTTGTGTGGATATGATCACCAACAAGTGTCGATGTATGTCTGCCTGAGATTGTAGTATAAAATAAAATATTATATATTTTTAATTAATTTTTTTATCGGTATTTTGTACACTGAAAACATGAATAGTTGAGCTAGGTTTTATATTGACATATATTTTCCTTGTACATTGTAATTTCAAAAATATTTTTGAAATTAAAAAAATCGTTCATATTAGCGAATTTTATGTACCAAAAATGTAGATTAACACTCACTTAAACTATCTAGTGTAGTTTTGAAGACCGTTCTGATATTGTTCTACCTGAAAATTTTGAAACATTCAAAATATGTGTGGATATGATCACCAACATGTGTCGATGTATGTCTGCCTGAGATTGCAGTATAAAATAAAATATTATATATTTTTAATTAATTTTTTTATCGGTATTTTGTACACTGAAAACATGAATAGTTGAGCTAGGTTTGATATTGACATATATTTTCCTCGTACATTGTAATTTCAAAAATATTTTTGAAATTAAAAAAACTGTTTCCCGAAATTTAAGTACTTAAATCGTTCATATTAGCGAATTTTATGTGCCTAAAATGTAGATTAACACTCACTTAAACTATCTAGAGTAGTTTTGAAGACCGTTCTGTTAAAATTCTACCTGAAAATTTTGAAACATTCAAAATTTGTGTGGATATGATCACCAACAAGTGTCGATGTATGTCTGCCTGAGATTGTAGTATAAAATAAAATATTATATATTTTTAATTAATTTTTTATCGGTTGTTTTGTACACTGAAAACATGAATAGTTGAGCTAGGTTTGATATTGACATATATTTTCCTCGTACATTGTAATTTCAAAAATATTTTTGAAATTAAAAAAACTGTTTCCCGAAATTTAAGTACTTAAATCGTTCATATTAGCGAATTTTATGTGCCAAAAATGTAGATTAACTCTCACTTAAACTATCTAGAGTAGTTTTGAAGACCGTTCTGTTAAAATTCTACCTGAAAATTTTGAAACATTCAAAATTTGTGTGGATATGATCACCAACAAGTGTCGATGTATGTCTGCCTGAGATTGTAGTATAAAATAAAATATTATATATTTTTAATTAATTTTTTATCGGTTGTTTTGTACACTTAAAACATGAATAGTTGAGCTAGGTTTGATATTGACATATATTTTCCTTGTACATTGTAATTTCAAAAATATTTTTGAAATTAAAAAAACTGTTTCCCGAAATTTAAGTACTCAAATCGTTCATATTAGCGAATTTTATGTGCCAAAAATGTAGATTAACACTCACTTAAACTATCTAGAGTAGTTTTGAAGACCGTTTTGATATTGTTCTACATGAAAATTATGAAACAATCAAAATTTGTGTGGAAATCACCATCAACAAGTGACGATGTATGTCTGCCTAAGAATGTAGTATAAAAAAAATATTATATATTTTTAATTAATTTTTTTATCGGTATTTTGTACACTGAAAACATGAATAGTTGAGTTAGGTTTGATATTTACATATATTTTTCTTGTACATTGTAATTTCAAAAATATTTTTGAAATTAAAAAAACTGTTTCCCGAAATTTAAGTACTTAAGTCGTTCATATTAGCGAATTTTATGTGCCAAAAATGTAGATTAACACTCACTTAAACTATCTAGAGTAGTTTTGAAGACCGTTCTGTTAAAATTCTACCTGAAAATTTTGAAACATTCAAAATTTGTGTGGATATGATCACCAACAAGTGTCGATGTATGTCTGCCTGAGATTGTAGTATAAAATAAAATATTATATATTTTTAATTAATTTTTTATCGGTTGTTTTGTACACTGAAAACATGAATAGTTGAGCTAGGTTTGATATTGACATATATTTTCCTTGTACATTGTAATTTCAAAAATATTTTTGAAATTAAAAAAACTGTTTCCCGAAATTTAAGTACTCAAATCGTTCATATTAGCGAATTTTATGTGCCAAAAATGTAGATTAACACTCACTTAAACTATCTAGAGTAGTTTTGAAGACCGTTCTGTTAAAATTCTACCTGAAAATTTTGAAACATTCAAATATGTGTGGGTATGATCACCAACAAGTGTCGATGTATGTCTGCCTGAGATTGTAGTATAAAATAAAATATTATATATTTTTAATTAATTTTTTTATCGGTATTTTGTACACTGAAAACATGAATAGTTGAGCTAGGTTTGATATTGACATTTATTTTCCTTGTACATTGTAATTTCAAAAATATTTTTGAAATTAAAAAAACTGTTTCCCGAAATTTAAGTACTTAAATCGTTCATGTTAGCGAATTTTATGTGCCAAAAATGTAGATTAACACTCACTTAAACTATCTAGAGTAGTTTTGAAGACCGTTCTGATAAAATTCTACCTGAAAATTATGAAACATTCAAAATTTGTGTGGATATGACCACCAACAAGTGTCGATGTATGTCTGCCTGAGATTGTAGTATAAAATAAAATATTATATATTTTTAATTAATTTTTTTATCGGTATTTTGTACACTGAAAACATGAATAGTTTAGCTAGGTTTGATATTGACATATATTTTCCTTGTACATTGTAATTTCAAAAATATTTTTGAAATTAAAAAAACTGTTTCCCGAAATTTAAGTACTTAAATCGTTCATATTAGCGAATTTTATGTGCCAAAAATGTAGATTAACACTCACTTAAACTATCTAGAGTAGTTTTGAAGACCGTTCTGTTAAAATTCTACCTGAAAATTTTGAAACATTCAAAATATGTGTGGATATGATCATCAAAAAGTGTCGATGTATGTCTGCCTGAGATTGTAGTATAAAATAAAATATTGTATATTTTTAATTAATTTTTTTATCGGTATTTTGTACACTGAAAACATGAATAGTTGAGCTAGGTTTGATATTGACATATATTTTCCTTGTACATTGTAATTTCAAAAATATTTTTGAAATTAAAAAAACTGTTTCCCGAAATTTAAGTACTCAAATCGTTCATATTAGCGAATTTTATGTGCCAAAAATGTAGATTAACACTCACTTAAACTATCTAGAGTAGTTTTGAAGACCGTTCTGTTAAAATTCTACCTGAAAATTTTGAAACATTCAAATATGTGTGGATATGATCACCAACAAGTGTCGATGTATGTCTGCCTGAGATTGTAGTATAAAATAAAATATTATATATTTTTAATTAATTTTTTTATCGGTATTTTGTACACTGAAAACATGAATAGTTGAGCTAGGTTTGATATTGACATTTATTTTCCTTGTACATTGTAATTTCAAAAATATTTTTGAAATTAAAAAAACTGTTTCCCGAAATTTAAGTACTTAAATCGTTCATGTTAGCGAATTTTATGTGCCAAAAATGTAGATTAACACTCACTTAAACTATCTAGAGTAGTTTTGAAGACCGTTCTGTTAAAATTCTACCTGAAAATTTTGAAACATTCAAAACTTGTGTGGATATGACCACCAACAAGTGTCGATGTATGTCTGCCTGAGATTGTAGTATAAAATAAAATATTATATATTTTTAATTAATTTTTTTATCGGTATTTTGTACACTTAAAACATGAATAGTTGAGCTAGGTTTGATATTGACATATATTTTCCTTGTACATTGTAATTTCGAAAATATTTTTGAAATTAAAAAAACTGTTTCCCGAAATTTAAGTACTTAAATCGTTCATATTAGCGAATTTTATGTGCCAAAAATGTAGATTAACACTCACTTAAACTATCTAGAGTAGTTTTGAAGACCGTTCTGATAAAATTCTACCTGAAAATTATGAAACATTCAAAATTTGTGTGGATATGACCACCAACAAGTGTCGATGTATGTCTGCCTGAGATTGTAGTATAAAATAAAATAATATATATTTTTAATTAATTTTTTTATCGGTATTTTGTACACTGAAAACATGAATAGTTTAGCTAGGTTTGATATTGACATATATTTTCCTTGTACATTGTAATTTCAAAAATATTTTTGAAATTAAAAAAACTGTTTCCCGAAATTTAAGTACTTAAATCGTTCATATTAGCGAATTTTATGTGCCAAAAATGTAGATTAACACTCACTTAAACTATCTAGAGTAGTTTTGAAGACCGTTCTGTTAAAATTCTACCTGAAAATTTTGAAACATTCAAAATATGTGTGGATATGATCACCAACAAGTGTCGATGTATGTCTGCCTGAGATTGTAGTATAAAATAAAATATTATATATTTTTAATTAATTTTTTTATCGGTATTTTGTACACTGAAAACATGAATAGTTGAGCTAGGTTTGATATTGACATATATTTTCCTCGTACATTGTAATTTCAAAAATATTTTTGAAATTAAAAAAACTGTTTCCCGAAATTTAAGTACTTAAATCGTTCATATTAGCGAATTTTATGTGCCAAAAATGTAGATTAACACTCACTTAAACTATCTAGAGTAGTTTTGAAGACCGTTCTGTTAAAATTCTACCTGAAAATTTTGAAACATTCAAAATTTGTGTGGATATGATCACCAACAAGTGTCGATTTATGTCTGCCTGAGATTGTAGTATAAAATAAAATATTATATATTTTTAATTAATTTTTTATCGGTTGTTTTGTACACTGAAAACATGAATAGTTGAGCTAGGTTTGATATTGACATATATTTTCCTTGTACATTGTAATTTCAAAAATATTTTTGAAATTAAAAAAACTGTTTCCCGAAATTTAAGTACTCAAATCGTTCATATTAGCGAATTTTATGTGCCAAAAATGTAGATTAACACTCACTTAAACTATCTAGAGTAGTTTTGAAGACCGTTCTGTTAAAATTCTACCTGAAAATTTTGAAACATTCAAAATTTGTGTGGATATGATCACCAACAAGTGTCGATGTATGTCTGCCTGAGATTGTAGTATAAAATAAAATATTATATATTTTTAATTAATTTTTTATCGGTTGTTTTGTACACTGAAAACATGAATAGTTGAGCTAGGTTTGATATTGACATATATTTTCCTTGTACATTGTAATTTCAAAAATATTTTTGAAATTAAAAAAACTGTTTCCCGAAATTTAAGTACTTAAATCGTTCATGTTAGCGAATTTTATGTGCCAAAAATGTAGATTAACACTCACTTAAACTATCTAGAGTAGTTTTGAAGACCGTTCTGATAAAATTCTACCTGAAAATTATGAAACATTCAAAATTTGTGTGGATATGACCACCAACAAGTGTCGATGTATGTCTGCCTGAGATTGTAGTATAAAATAAAATATTATATATTTTTAATTAATTTTTTTATCGGTATTTTGTACACTGAAAACATGAATAGTTTAGCTAGGTTTGATATTGACATATATTTTCCTTGTACATTGTAATTTCAAAAATATTTTTGAAATTAAAAAAACTGTTTCCCGAAATTTAAGTACTTAAATCGTTCATATTAGCGAATTTTATGTGCCAAAAATGTAGATTAACACTCACTTAAACTATCTAGAGTAGTTTTGAAGACCGTTCTGTTAAAATTCTACCTGAAAATTTTGAAACATTCAAAATATGTGTGGATATGATCATCAAAAAGTGTCGATGTATGTCTGCCTGAGATTGTAGTATAAAATAAAATATTGTATATTTTTAATTAATTTTTTTATCGGTATTTTGTACACTGAAAACATGAATAGTTGAGCTAGGTTTGATATTGACATATATTTTCCTTGTACATTGTAATTTCAAAAATATTTTTGAAATTAAAAAAACTGTTTCCCGAAATTTAAGTACTCAAATCGTTCATATTAGCGAATTTTATGTGCCAAAAATGTAGATTAACACTCACTTAAACTATCTAGAGTAGTTTTGAAGACCGTTCTGTTAAAATTCTACCTGAAAATTTTGAAACATTCAAATATGTGTGGATATGATCACCAACAAGTGTCGATGTATGTCTGCCTGAGATTGTAGTATAAAATAAAATATTATATATTTTTAATTAATTTTTTTATCGGTATTTTGTACACTGAAAACATGAATAGTTGAGCTAGGTTTGATATTGACATTTATTTTCCTTGTACATTGTAATTTCAAAAATATTTTTGAAATTAAAAAAACTGTTTCCCGAAATTTAAGTACTTAAATCGTTCATGTTAGCGAATTTTATGTGCCAAAAATGTAGATTAACACTCACTTAAACTATCTAGAGTAGTTTTGAAGACCGTTCTGTTAAAATTCTACCTGAAAATTTTGAAACATTCAAAACTTGTGTGGATATGACCACCAACAAGTGTCGATGTATGTCTGCCTGAGATTGTAGTATAAAATAAAATATTATATATTTTTAATTAATTTTTTTATCGGTATTTTGTACACTTAAAACATGAATAGTTGAGCTAGGTTTGATATTGACATATATTTTCCTTGTACATTGTAATTTCGAAAATATTTTTGAAATTAAAAAAACTGTTTCCCGAAATTTAAGTACTTAAATCGTTCATATTAGCGAATTTTATGTGCCAAAAATGTAGATTAACACTCACTTAAACTATCTAGAGTAGTTTTGAAGACCGTTCTGATAAAATTCTACCTGAAAATTATGAAACATTCAAAATTTGTGTGGATATGACCACCAACAAGTGTCGATGTATGTCTGCCTGAGATTGTAGTATAAAATAAAATAATATATATTTTTAATTAATTTTTTTATCGGTATTTTGTACACTGAAAACATGAATAGTTTAGCTAGGTTTGATATTGACATATATTTTCCTTGTACATTGTAATTTCAAAAATATTTTTGAAATTAAAAAAACTGTTTCCCGAAATTTAAGTACTTAAATCGTTCATATTAGCGAATTTTATGTGCCAAAAATGTAGATTAACACTCACTTAAACTATCTAGAGTAGTTTTGAAGACCGTTCTGTTAAAATTCTACCTGAAAATTTTGAAACATTCAAAATATGTGTGGATATGATCACCAACAAGTGTCGATGTATGTCTGCCTGAGATTGTAGTATAAAATAAAATATTATATATTTTTAATTAATTTTTTTATCGGTATTTTGTACACTGAAAACATGAATAGTTGAGCTAGGTTTGATATTGACATATATTTTCCTCGTACATTGTAATTTCAAAAATATTTTTGAAATTAAAAAAACTGTTTCCCGAAATTTAAGTACTTAAATCGTTCATATTAGCGAATTTTATGTGCCAAAAATGTAGATTAACACTCACTTAAACTATCTAGAGTAGTTTTGAAGACCGTTCTGTTAAAATTCTACCTGAAAATTTTGAAACATTCAAAATTTGTGTGGATATGATCACCAACAAGTGTCGATTTATGTCTGCCTGAGATTGTAGTATAAAATAAAATATTATATATTTTTAATTAATTTTTTATCGGTTGTTTTGTACACTGAAAACATGAATAGTTGAGCTAGGTTTGATATTGACATATATTTTCCTTGTACATTGTAATTTCAAAAATATTTTTGAAATTAAAAAAACTGTTTCCCGAAATTTAAGTACTCAAATCGTTCATATTAGCGAATTTTATGTGCCAAAAATGTAGATTAACACTCACTTAAACTATCTAGAGTAGTTTTGAAGACCGTTCTGTTAAAATTCTACCTGAAAATTTTGAAACATTCAAATATGTGTGGATATGATCACCAACAAGTGTCGATGTATGTCTGCCTGAGATTGTAGTATAAAATAAAATATTATATATTTTTAATTAATTTTTTTATCGGTATTTTGTACACTGAAAACATGAATAGTTGAGCTAGGTTTGATATTGACATTTATTTTCCTTGTACATTGTAATTTCAAAAATATTTTTGAAATTAAAAAAACTGTTTCCCGAAATTTAAGTACTTAAATCGTTCATGTTAGCGAATTTTATGTGCCAAAAATGTAGATTAACACTCACTTAAACTATCTAGAGTAGTTTTGAAGACCGTTCTGTTAAAATTCTACCTGAAAATTTTGAAACATTCAAAACTTGTGTGGATATGACCACCAACAAGTGTCGATGTATGTCTGCCTGAGATTGTAGTATAAAATAAAATATTATATATTTTTAATTAATTTTTTTATCGGTATTTTGTACACTTAAAACATGAATAGTTGAGCTAGGTTTGATATTGACATATATTTTCCTTGTACATTGTAATTTCGAAAATATTTTTGAAATTAAAAAAACTGTTTCCCGAAATTTAAGTACTTAAATCGTTCATATTAGCGAATTTTATGTGCCAAAAATGTAGATTAACACTCACTTAAACTATCTAGAGTAGTTTTGAAGACCGTTCTGATAAAATTCTACCTGAAAATTATGAAAAATTCAAAATTTGTGTGGATATGACCACCAACAAGTGTCGATGTATGTCTGCCTGAGATTGTAGTATAAAATAAAATATTATATATTTTTAATTAATTTTTTTATCGGTATTTTGTACACTGAAAACATGAATAGTTTAGCTAGGTTTGATATTGACATATATTTTCCTTGTACATTGTAATTTCAAAAATATTTTTGAAATTAAAAAAACTGTTTCCCGAAATTTAAGTACTTAAATCGTTCATATTAGCGAATTTTATGTGCCAAAAATGTAGATTAACACTCACTTAAACTATCTAGAGTAGTTTTGAAGACCGTTCTGTTAAAATTCTACCTGAAAATTTTGAAACATTCAAAATATGTGTGGATATGATCATCAAAAAGTGTCGATGTATGTCTGCCTGAGATTGTAGTATAAAATAAAATATTGTATATTTTTAATTAATTTTTTTATCGGTATTTTGTACACTGAAAACATGAATAGTTGAGCTAGGTTTGATATTGACATATATTTTCCTTGTACATTGTAATTTCAAAAATATTTTTGAAATTAAAAAAACTGTTTCCCGAAATTTAAGTACTCAAATCGTTCATATTAGCGAATTTTATGTGCCAAAAATGTAGATTAACACTCACTTAAACTATCTAGAGTAGTTTTGAAGACCGTTCTGATATTGTTCTACATGAAAATTATGAAACAATCAAAATTTGTGTGGAAATCACCATCAACAAGTGTCGATGTATGTCTGCCTAAGATTGTAGTATAAAAAAAATATTATATATTTTTAATTAATTTTTTTATCGGTATTTTGTACACTGAAAACATGAATAGTTGAGTTAGGTTTGATATTTACATATATTTTTCTTGTACATTGTAATTTCAAAAATATTTTTGAAATTAAAAAAACTGTTTCCCGAAATTTAAGTACTTAAATCGTTCATATTAGCGAATTTTATGTGCCAAGAATGTAGATTAACACTCACTTAAACTATCTAGTGTAGTTTTGAAGACCGTTCTGATAAACTTCTACCTGAAAATTGTGAAACATTCAAAATTTGTGTGGATATGACCACCAACAAGTGTCGATGTATGTCTGACTGAGATTGTAGTATAAAATAAAATATTATATATTTTTAATTAATTTTTTTATCGGTATTTTGTACACTGAAAACATGAATAGTTGAGCTAGGTTTGATATTGACATATATTTTCCTTGTACATTGTAATTTCAAAAATATTTTTGAAATTAAAAAAACTGTTTCCCGAAATTTAAGTACTTAAATCGTTCATATTAGCGAATTTTATGTGCCAAAAATGTAGATTAACACTCACTTAAACTATCTAGAGTAGTTTTGAAGACCGTTCTGATAAAATTCTACCTGAAAATTATGAAAAATTCAAAATTTGTGTGGATATGACCACCAACAAGTGTCGATGTATGTCTGCCTGAGATTGTAGTATAAAATAAAATATTATATATTTTTAATTAATTTTTTTATCGGTATTTTGTACACTGAAAACATGAATAGTTTAGCTAGGTTTGATATTGACATATATTTTCCTTGTACATTGTAATTTCAAAAATATTTTTGAAATTAAAAAAACTGTTTCCCGAAATTTAAGTACTTAAATCGTTCATATTAGCGAATTTTATGTGCCAAAAATGTAGATTAACACTCACTTAAACTATCTAGAGTAGTTTTGAAGACCGTTCTGTTAAAATTCTACCTGAAAATTTTGAAACATTCAAAATATGTGTGGATATGATCATCAAAAAGTGTCGATGTATGTCTGCCTGAGATTGTAGTATAAAATAAAATATTGTATATTTTTAATTAATTTTTTTATCGGTATTTTGTACACTGAAAACATGAATAGTTGAGCTAGGTTTGATATTGACATATATTTTCCTTGTACATTGTAATTTCAAAAATATTTTTGAAATTAAAAAAACTGTTTCCCGAAATTTAAGTACTCAAATCGTTCATATTAGCGAATTTTATGTGCCAAAAATGTAGATTAACACTCACTTAAACTATCTAGAGTAGTTTTGAAGACCGTTCTGATATTGTTCTACATGAAAATTATGAAACAATCAAAATTTGTGTGGAAATCACCATCAACAAGTGTCGATGTATGTCTGCCTAAGATTGTAGTATAAAAAAAATATTATATATTTTTAATTAATTTTTTTATCGGTATTTTGTACACTGAAAACATGAATAGTTGAGTTAGGTTTGATATTTACATATATTTTTCTTGTACATTGTAATTTCAAAAATATTTTTGAAATTAAAAAAACTGTTTCCCGAAATTTAAGTACTTAAATCGTTCATATTAGCGAATTTTATGTGCCAAGAATGTAGATTAACACTCACTTAAACTATCTAGTGTAGTTTTGAAGACCGTTCTGATAAACTTCTACCTGAAAATTGTGAAACATTCAAAATTTGTGTGGATATGACCACCAACAAGTGTCGATGTATGTCTGACTGAGATTGTAGTATAAAATAAAATATTATATATTTTTAATTAATTTTTTTATCGGTATTTTGTACACTGAAAACATGAATAGTTGAGCTAGGTTTGATATTGACATATATTTTCCTTGTACATTGTAATTTCAAAAATATTTTTGAAATTAAAAAAACTGTTTCCCGAAATTTAAGTACTTAAATCGTTCATATTAGCGAATTTTATGTGCCAAAAATGTAGATTAACACTCACTTAAACTATCTAGAGTAGTTTTGAAGACCGTTCTGTTAAAATTCTACCTGAAAATTTTGAAACATTCAAAATATGTGTGGATATGATCACCAACAAGTGTCGATGTATGTCTGCCTGAGATTGTAGTATAAAATAAAATATTATATATTTTTAATTAATTTTTTTATCGGTTGTTTTGTACACTGAAAACATGAATAGTTGAGCTAGGTTTGATATTGACATATATTTTCCTTGTACATTGTAATTTCAAAAATATGTTTGAAATTAAAAAAACTGATTCCCGAAATTTAAGTACTTAAATCGTTCATATTAGCGAATTTTATTTGCCAAAAATGTAGATTAACACTCACTTAAACTATCTAGTGTAGTTTTGAAGACCGTTCTGATAAAATTCTACCTGAAAATTGTGAAACATTCAAAATTTGTGTGGACATGACCACCAACAAGTGTCGATGTATGTCTGCCTGAGATTGTAGTATAAAATAAAATATTATATATTTTTAATTATGTTTTTTATCGGTATTTTGTACACTGAAAACATGAATAGTTGAGCTAGGTTTGATATTGACATATATTTTCCTTGTACATTGTAATTTCAAAAATATTTTTGAAATTAAAAAAACTGTTCCCCGAAATTTAAGTACTTAAATCGTTCATATTAGCGAATTTTATGTGCCAAGAATGTAGATTAACACTCACTTAAACTATCTAGTGTAGTTTTGAAGACCGTTCTGATAAACTTCTACCTGAAAATTGTGAAACATTCAAAATTTGTGTGGATATGACCACCAACAAGTGTCGATGTATGTCTGCCTGAGATTGTAGTATAAAATAAAATATTATATATTTTTAATTAATTTTTTTATCGGTATTTTGTACACTGAAAACATGAATAGTTGAGCTAGGTTTGATATTGACATATATTTTCCTTGTACATTGTAATTTCAAAAATATTTTTGAAATTAAAAAAACTGTTTCCCGAAATTTAAGTACTTAAATCGTTCATATTAGCGAATTTTATGTGCCAAAAATGTAGATTAACACTCACTTAAACTATCTAGAGTAGTTTTGAAGACCGTTCTGTTAAAATTCTACCTGAAAATTTTGAAACATTCAAAATATGTGTGGATATGATCACCAACAAGTGTCGATGTATGTCTGCCTGAGATTGTAGTATAAAATAAAATATTATATATTTTTAATTAATTTTTTTATCGGTATTTTGTACACTGAAAACATGAATAGTTGAGCTAGGTTTGATATTGACATATATTTTCCTCGTACATTGTAATTTCAAAAATATTTTTGAAATTAAAAAAACTGTTTCCCGAAATTTAAGTACTTAAATCGTTCATATTAGCGAATTTTATGTGCCAAAAATGTAGATTAACACTCACTTAAACTATCTAAAGTAGTTTTGAAGACCGTTCTGTTAAAATTCTACCTGAAAATTTTGAAACATTCAAAATATGTGTGGATATGATCATCAACAAGTGTCGATGTATGTCTGCCTGAGATTGTAGTATAAAATAAAATATTATATATTTTTAATTAATTTTTTTATCGGTATTTTGTACACTGAAAACATGAATAGTTGAGCTAGGTTTGATATTGACATATATTTTCCTTGTACATTGTAATTTCAAAAATATTTTTGAAATTAAAAAAACTGTTTCCCGAAATTTAAGTACTTAAATCGTTCATATTAGCGAATATTATATACCAAAAATGTAGATTAACACTCACTTAAACTATCTAGTGTAGTTTTGAAGACCGTTCTGATATTGTTCTACATGAAAATTATGAAACAATCAAAATTTGTGTGGAAATCACCATCAACAAGTGTCGATGTATGTCTGCCTGAGATTGTAGTATAAAATAAAATATTATATATTTTTAATTAATCTTTTTATCGGTATTTTGTACACTGAAAACATGAATAGTTGAGCTAGGTTTGATATTGACATATATTTTCCTTGTACATTGTAATTTCAAAAATATTTTTGAAATTAAAAAAAATGTTTCCCGAAATTTAAGTACTTAAATCGTTCATATTAGCGAATTTTATGTGCCAAAAATGTAGATTAACACTCACTTAAACTATCTAGAGTAGTTTTGAAGACCGTTCTGTTAAAATTCTACCTGAAAATTTTGAAACATTCAAAATATGTGTGGATATGATCACCAACAAGTGTCGATGTATGTCTGCCTGAGATTGTAGTATAAAATAAAATATTATATATTTTTAATTAATTTTTTTATCGGTATTTTGTACACTGAAAACATGAATAGTTGAGCTAGGTTTGATATTGACATATATTTTCCTCGTACATTGTAATTTCAAAAATATTTTTGAAATTAAAAAAACTGTTTCCCGAAATTTAAATACTTAAATCGTTCATATTAGCGATTTTTATGTGCCAAAAATGTAGATTAACACTCACTTAAACTATCTAGAGTAGTTTTGAAGACCGTTCTGATAAAATTCTACCTGAAAATTTTGAAACATTCAAAATATGTGTGGATATGATCACCAAAAAGTGTCGATGTATGTCTGCCTGAGATTGTAGTATAAAATAAAATATTATATATTTTTAATTAATTTTTTTATCGGTTGTTTTGTACACTGAAAACATGAATAGTTGAGCTAGGTTTGATATTGACATATATTTTCCTTGTACATTGTAATTTCAAAAATATTTTTGAAATTAAAAAAACTGTTTCCCGAAATTTAAGTACTTAAATCGTTCATATTAGCGAATTTTATGTGCCAAAAATGTAGATTAACACTCACTTAAACTATCTAGAGTAGTTTTGAAGACCGTTCTGTTAAAATTCTACCTGAAAATTTTGAAACATTCAAAATATGTGTGGATATGATCATCAACAAGTGTCGATGTATGTCTGCCTGAGATTGTAGTATAAAATAAAATATTATATATTTTTAATTAATTTTTTTATCGGTATTTTGTACACTGAAAACATGAATAGTTGAGCTAGGTTTGATATTGACATATATTTTCCTTGTACATTGTAATTTCAAAAATATTTTTGAAATTTAAAAAAGTGTTTCCCGAAATTTAAGTACTAAAATCGTTCATATTAGCGAATTTTATGTGCCTAAAATGTAGATTAACACTCACTTAAACTATCTAGAGTAGTTTTGAAGACCGTTCTGATAAAATTCTACCTGAAAATTTTGAAACATTCAAAATATGTGTGGATATGATCATCAACAAGTGTCGAAGTATGTCTGCCTGAGATTGTAGTATAAAATAAAATATTATATATTTTTAATTAATTTTTTTATCGGTTGTTTTGTACACTGAAAACATGAATAGTTGAGCTAGGTTTGATATTGACATATATTTTCCTTGTACATTGTAATTTCAAAAATATTTTTGAAATTAAAAAAACTGTTTCCCGAAATTTAAGTACTTAAATCGTTCATATTAGGGAATTTTATGTGCCAAAAATGTAGATTAACACTCACTTAAACTATCTAGAGTAGTTTTGAAGACCGTTCTGATAAAATTCTACCTGAAAATTATGAAACATTCAAAATTTGTGTGGATATGACCACCAACAAGTGTCGATGTATGTCTGCCTGAGATTGTAGTATAAAATAAAATATTATATATTTTTAATTAATTTTTTTATCGGTATTTTGTACACTGAAAACATGAATAGTTTAGCTAGGTTTGATATTGACATATATTTTCCTTGTACATTGTAATTTCAAAAATATTTTTGAAATTAAAAAAACTGTTTCCCGAAATTTATGTACTCAAATCGTTCATATTAGCGAATTTTATGTGCCAAAAATGTAGATTAACACTCACTTAAACTATCTAGAGTAGTTTTGAAGACCGTTTTGATATTGTTCTACATGAAAATTATGAAACAATCAAAATTTGTGTGGAAATCACCATCAACAAGTGTCGATGTATGTCTGCCTAAGAATGTAGTATAAAAAAAATATTATATATTTTTAATTAATTTTTTTATCGGTATTTTGTACACTGAAAACATGAATAGTTGAGCTAGGTTTGATATTGACATATATTTTCCTCGTACATTGTAATTTCAAAAATATTTTTGAAATTAAAAAAAATGTTTCCCGAAATTTAAGTACTTAAATCGTTCATATTAGCGAATTTTATGTGCCAAAAATGTAGATTAACACTCACTTAAACTATCTAGAGTAGTTTTGAAGACCGTTCTGTTAAAATTCTACCTGAAAATTTTGAAACATTCAAAATTTGTGTGGATATGATCACCAACAAGTGTCGATGTATGTCTGCCTGAGATTGTAGTATAAAATAAAATATTATATATTTTTAATTAATTTTTTTATCGGTATTTTGTACACTGAAAACATGAATAGTTGAGCTAGGTTTTATATTGACATATATTTTCCTTGTACATTGTAATTTCAAAAATATTTTTGAAATTAAAAAAACTGTTTCCCGAAATTTAAGTACTTAAATCGTTCATATTAGCGAATATTATATACCAAAAATGTAGATTAACACTCACTTAAACTATCTAGTGTAGTTTTGAAGACCGTTCTGATATTGTTCTACATGAAAATTATGAAACAATCAAAATTTGTGTGGAAATCACCATCAACAAGTGTCGATGTATGTCTGCCTGAGATTGTAGTATAAAATAAAATATTATATATTTTTAATTAATCTTTTTATCGGTATTTTGTACACTGAAAACATGAATAGTTGAGCTAGGTTTGATATTGACATATATTTTCCTTGTACATTGTAATTTCAAAAATATTTTTGAAATTAAAAAAAATGTTTCCCGAAATTTAAGTACTTAAATCGTTCATATTAGCGAATTTTATGTGCCAAAAATGTAGATTAACACTCACTTAAACTATCTAGAGTAGTTTTGAAGACCGTTCTGTTAAAATTCTACCTGAAAATTTTGAAACATTCAAAATATGTGTGGATATGATCACCAACAAGTGTCGATGTATGTCTGCCTGAGATTGTAGTATAAAATAAAATATTATATATTTTTAATTAATTTTTTTATCGGTATTTTGTACACTGAAAACATGAATAGTTGAGCTAGGTTTGATATTGACATATATTTTCCTCGTACATTGTAATTTCAAAAATATTTTTGAAATTAAAAAAACTGTTTCCCGAAATATAAGTACTTAAATCGTTCATATTAGCAAATTTTATGTGCCAAAAATGTAGATTAACACTCACTTAAACTATCTAGAGTAGTTTTGAAGACCGTTCTGTTAAAATTCTACCTGAAAATTTTGAAACATTCAAAATATGTGTGGATATGATCACCAACAAGTGTCGATGTATGTCTGCCTGAGATTGTAGTATAAAATAAAATATTATATATTTTTAATTAATTTTTTTATCGGTATTTTGTACACTGAAAACATGAATAGTTGAGCTAGGTTTGATATTGACATATATTTTCCTCGTACATTGTAATTTCAAAAATATTTTTGAAATTAAAAAAACTGATTCCCGAAATTTAAGTACTTAAATCGTTCATATTAGCGAATTTTATTTGCCAAAAATGTAGATTAACACTCACTTAAACTATCTAGTGTAGTTTTGAAGACCGTTCTGATAAAATTCTACCTGAAAATTGTGAAACATTCAAAATTTGTGTGGATATGACCACCAACAAGTGTCGATGTATGTCTGCCTGAGATTGTAGTATAAAATAAAATATTATATATTTTTAATTAATTTTTTTATCGGTATTTTGTACACTGAAAACATGAATAGTTGAGCTAGGTTTGATATTGACATATATTTTCCTTGTACATTGTAATTTCAAAAATATTTTTGAAATTAAAAAAACTGTTTCCCGAAATTTAAGTACTTAAATCGTTCATATTAGCGAATTTTATGTGCCAAAAATGTAGATTAACACTCACTTAAACTATCTAGAGTAGTTTTGAAGACCGTTCTGTTAAAATTCTACCTGAAAATTTTGAAACATTCAAAATATGTGTGGATATGATCACCAACAAGTGTCGATGTATGTCTGCCTGAGATTGTAGTATAAAATAAAATATTATATATTTTTAATTAATTTTTTTATCGGTATTTTGTACACTGAAAACATGAATAGTTGAGCTAGGTTTGATATTGACATATATTTTCCTCGTACATTGTAATTTCAAAAATATTTTTGAAATTAAAAAAACTGTTTCCCGAAATTTAAGTACTTAAATCGTTCATATTAGCGAATTTTATGTGCCAAAAATGTAGATTAACACTCACTTAAACTATCTAAAGTAGTTTTGAAGACCGTTCTGTTAAAATTCTACCTGAAAATTTTGAAACATTCAAAATATGTGTGGATATGATCATCAACAAGTGTCGATGTATGTCTGCCTGAGATTGTAGTATAAAATAAAATATTATATATTTTTAATTAATTTTTTTATCGGTATTTTGTACACTGAAAACATGAATAGTTGAGCTAGGTTTGATATTGACATATATTTTCCTTGTACATTGTAATTTCAAAAATATTTTTGAAATTAAAAAAACTGTTTCCCGAAATTTAAGTACTTAAATCGTTCATATTAGCGAATATTATATACCAAAAATGTAGATTAACACTCACTTAAACTATCTAGTGTAGTTTTGAAGACCGTTCTGATATTGTTCTACATGAAAATTATGAAACAATCAAAATTTGTGTGGAATTCACCATCAACAAGTGTCGATGTATGTCTGCCTGAGATTGTAGTATAAAATAAAATATTATATATTTTTAATTAATCTTTTTATCGGTATTTTGTACACTGAAAACATGAATAGTTGAGCTAGGTTTGATATTGACATATATTTTCCTTGTACATTGTAATTTCAAAAATATTTTTGAAATTAAAAAAAATGTTTCCCGAAATTTAAGTACTTAAATCGTTGATATTAGCGAATTTTATGTGCCAAAAATGTAGATTAACACTCACTTAAACTATCTAGAGTAGTTTTGAAGACCGTTCTGTTAAAATTCTACCTGAAAATTTTGAAACATTCAAAATATGTGTGGATATGATCACCAACAAGTGTCGATGTATGTCTGCCTGAGATTGTAGTATAAAATAAAATATTATATATTTTTAATTAATTTTTTTATCGGTATTTTGTACACTGAAAACATGAATAGTTGAGCTAGGTTTGATATTGACATATATTTTCCTCGTACATTGTAATTTCAAAAATATTTTTGAAATTAAAAAAACTGTTTCCCGAAATTTAAATACTTAAATCGTTCATATTAGCGATTTTTATGTGCCAAAAATGTAGATTAACACTCACTTAAACTATCTAGAGTAGTTTTGAAGACCGTTCTGATAAAATTCTACCTGAAAATTTTGAAACATTCAAAATATGTGTGGATATGATCACCAAAAAGTGTCGATGTATGTCTGCCTGAGATTGTAGTATAAAATAAAATATTATATATTTTTAATTAATTTTTTTATCGGTTGTTTTGTACACTGAAAACATGAATAGTTGAGCTAGGTTTGATATTGACATATATTTTCCTTGTACATTGTAATTTCAAAAATATTTTTGAAATTAAAAAAACTGTTTCCCGAAATTTAAGTACTTAAATCGTTCATATTAGCGAATTTTATGTGCCAAAAATGTAGATTAACACTCACTTAAACTATCTAGAGTAGTTTTGAAGACCGTTCTGTTAAAATTCTACCTGAAAATTTTGAAACATTCAAAATATGTGTGGATATGATCATCAACAAGTGTCGATGTATGTCTGCCTGAGATTGTAGTATAAAATAAAATATTATATATTTTTAATTAATTTTTTTATCGGTATTTTGTACACTGAAAACATGAATAGTTGAGCTAGGTTTGATATTGACATATATTTTCCTTGTACATTGTAATTTCAAAAATATTTTTGAAATTTAAAAAAGTGTTTCCCGAAATTTAAGTACTAAAATCGTTCATATTAGCGAATTTTATGTGCCTAAAATGTAGATTAACACTCACTTAAACTATCTAGAGTAGTTTTGAAGACCGTTCTGATAAAATTCTACCTGAAAATTTTGAAACATTCAAAATATGTGTGGATATGATCATCAACAAGTGTCGAAGTATGTCTGCCTGAGATTGTAGTATAAAATAAAATATTATATATTTTTAATTAATTTTTTTATCGGTTGTTTTGTACACTGAAAACATGAATAGTTGAGCTAGGTTTGATATTGACATATATTTTCCTTGTACATTGTAATTTCAAAAATATTTTTGAAATTAAAAAAACTGTTTCCCGAAATTTAAGTACTTAAATCGTTCATATTAGGGAATTTTATGTGCCAAAAATGTAGATTAACACTCACTTAAACTATCTAGAGTAGTTTTGAAGACCGTTCTGATAAAATTCTACCTGAAAATTATGAAACATTCAAAATTTGTGTGGATATGACCACCAACAAGTGTCGATGTATGTCTGCCTGAGATTGTAGTATAAAATAAAATATTATATATTTTTAATTAATTTTTTTATCGGTATTTTGTACACTGAAAACATGAATAGTTTAGCTAGGTTTGATATTGACATATATTTTCCTTGTACATTGTAATTTCAAAAATATTTTTGAAATTAAAAAAACTGTTTCCCGAAATTTATGTACTCAAATCGTTCATATTAGCGAATTTTATGTGCCAAAAATGTAGATTAACACTCACTTAAACTATCTAGAGTAGTTTTGAAGACCGTTTTGATATTGTTCTACATGAAAATTATGAAACAATCAAAATTTGTGTGGAAATCACCATCAACAAGTGTCGATGTATGTCTGCCTAAGAATGTAGTATAAAAAAAATATTATATATTTTTAATTAATTTTTTTATCGGTATTTTGTACACTGAAAACATGAATAGTTGAGCTAGGTTTGATATTGACATATATTTTCCTCGTACATTGTAATTTCAAAAATATTTTTGAAATTAAAAAAAATGTTTCCCGAAATTTAAGTACTTAAATCGTTCATATTAGCGAATTTTATGTGCCAAAAATGTAGATTAACACTCACTTAAACTATCTAGAGTAGTTTTGAAGACCGTTCTGTTAAAATTCTACCTGAAAATTTTGAAACATTCAAAATTTGTGTGGATATGATCACCAACAAGTGTCGATGTATGTCTGCCTGAGATTGTAGTATAAAATAAAATATTATATATTTTTAATTAATTTTTTTATCGGTATTTTGTACACTGAAAACATGAATAGTTGAGCTAGGTTTTATATTGACATATATTTTCCTTGTACATTGTAATTTCAAAAATATTTTTGAAATTAAAAAAACTGTTTCCCGAAATTTAAGTACTTAAATCGTTCATATTAGCGAATATTATATACCAAAAATGTAGATTAACACTCACTTAAACTATCTAGTGTAGTTTTGAAGACCGTTCTGATATTGTTCTACATGAAAATTATGAAACAATCAAAATTTGTGTGGAAATCACCATCAACAAGTGTCGATGTATGTCTGCCTGAGATTGTAGTATAAAATAAAATATTATATATTTTTAATTAATCTTTTTATCGGTATTTTGTACACTGAAAACATGAATAGTTGAGCTAGGTTTGATATTGACATATATTTTCCTTGTACATTGTAATTTCAAAAATATTTTTGAAATTAAAAAAAATGTTTCCCGAAATTTAAGTACTTAAATCGTTCATATTAGCGAATTTTATGTGCCAAAAATGTAGATTAACACTCACTTAAACTATCTAGAGTAGTTTTGAAGACCGTTCTGTTAAAATTCTACCTGAAAATTTTGAAACATTCAAAATATGTGTGGATATGATCACCAACAAGTGTCGATGTATGTCTGCCTGAGATTGTAGTATAAAATAAAATATTATATATTTTTAATTAATTTTTTTATCGGTATTTTGTACACTGAAAACATGAATAGTTGAGCTAGGTTTGATATTGACATATATTTTCCTCGTACATTGTAATTTCAAAAATATTTTTGAAATTAAAAAAACTGTTTCCCGAAATTTAAATACTTAAATCGTTCATATTAGCGATTTTTATGTGCCAAAAATGTAGATTAACACTCACTTAAACTATCTAGAGTAGTTTTGAAGACCGTTCTGATAAAATTCTACCTGAAAATTTTGAAACATTCAAAATATGTGTGGATATGATCACCAAAAAGTGTCGATGTATGTCTGCCTGAGATTGTAGTATAAAATAAAATATTATATATTTTTAATTAATTTTTTTATCGGTTGTTTTGTACACTGAAAACATAAATAGTTGAGCTAGGTTTGATATTGACATATATTTTCCTTGTACATTGTAATTTCAAAAATATTTTTGAAATTAAAAAAACTGTTTCCCGAAATTTAAGTACTTAAATCGTTCATATTAGCGAATTTTATGTGCCAAAAATGTAGATTAACACTCACTTAAACTATCTAGAGTAGTTTTGAAGACCGTTCTGTTAAAATTCTACCTGAAAATTTTGAAACATTCAAAATATGTGTGGATATGATCATCAACAAGTGTCGATGTATGTCTGCCTGAGATTGTAGTATAAAATAAAATATTATATATTTTTAATTAATTTTTTTATCGGTATTTTGTACACTGAAAACATGAATAGTTGAGCTAGGTTTGATATTGACATATATTTTCCTTGTACATTGTAATTTCAAAAATATTTTTGAAATTTAAAAAAGTGTTTCCCGAAATTTAAGTACTAAAATCGTTCATATTAGCGAATTTTATGTGCCAAAAATGTAGATTAACACTCACTTAAACTATCTAGAGTAGTTTTGAAGACCGTTCTGATAAAATTCTACCTGAAAATTATGAAACATTCAAAATTTGTGTGGATATGACCACCAACAAGTGTCGATGTATGTCTGCCTGAGATTGTAGTATAAAATAAAATATTATATATTTTTAATTAAATTTTTTATCGGTATTTTGTACACTGAAAACATGAATAGTTTAGCTAGGTTTGATATTGACATATATTTTCCTTGTACATTGTAATTTCAAAAATATTTTTGAAATTAAAAAAACTGTTTCCCGAAATTTAAGTACTCAAATCTTTCATATTAGCGAATTTTATGTGCCAAAAATGTAGATTAACACTCACTTAAACTATCTAGAGTAGTTTTGAAGACCGTTTTGATATTGTTCTACATGAAAATTATGAAACAATCAAAATTTGTGTGGAAATCACCATCAACAAGTGTCGATGTATGTCTGCCTAAGAATGTAGTATAAAAAAAATATTATATATTTTTAATTAATTTTTTTATCGGTATTTTGTACACTGAAAACATGAATAGTTGTGCTAGGTTTGATATTGACATATATTTTCCTCGTACATTGTAATTTCAAAAATATTTTTGAAATTAAAAAAAATGTTTCCCGAAATTTAAGTACTTAAATCGTTCATATTAGCGAATTTTATGTGCCAAAAATGTAGATTAACACTCACTTAAACTATCTAGAGTAGTTTTGAAGACCGTTCTGTTAAAATTCTACCTGAAAATTTTGAAACATTCAAAATTTGTGTGGATATGATCACCAACAAGTGTCGATGTATGTCTGCCTGAGATTGTAGTATAAAATAAAATAATAAATATTTTTAATTAATTTTTTTATCGGTATTTTGTACACTGAAAACATGAATAGTTGAGCTAGGTTTTATATTGACATATATTTTCCTTGTACATTGTAATTTCAAAAATATTTTTGAAATTAAAAAAATCGTTCATATTAGCGAATTTTATGTACCAAAAATGTAGATTAACACTCACTTAAACTATCTAGTGTAGTTTTGAAGACCGTTCTGATATTGTTCTACCTGAAAATTTTGAAACATTCAAAATATGTGTGGATATGATCACCAACATGTGTCGATGTATGTCTGCCTGAGATTGCAGTATAAAATAAAATATTATATATTTTTAATTAATTTTTTTATCGGTATTTTGTACACTGAAAACATGAATAGTTGAGCTAGGTTTGATATTGACATATATTTTCCTCGTACATTGTAATTTCAAAAATATTTTTGAAATTAAAAAAACTGTTTCCCAAAATTTAAGTACTTAAATCGTTCATATTAGCGAATTTTATGTGCCAAAAATGTAGATTAACACTCACTTAAACTATCTAGAGTAGTTTTGAAGACCGTTCTGTTAAAATTCTACCTGAAAATTTTGAAACATTCAAAATTTGTGTGGATATGATCACCAACAAGTGTCGATGTATGTCTGCCTGAGATTGTAGTATAAAATAAAATATTATATATTTTTAATTAATTTTTTATCGGTTGTTTTGTACACTGAAAACATGAATAGTTGAGCTAGGTTTGATATTGACATATATTTTCCTTGTACTTTGTAATTTCAAAAATATTTTTGAAATTAAAAAAACTGTTTCCCGAAATTTAAGTACTCAAATCGTTCATATTAGCGAATTTTATGTGCCAAAAATGTAGATTAACACTCACTTAAACTATCTAGAGTAGTTTTGAAGACCGTTTTGATATTGTTCTACATGAAAATTATGAAACAATCAAAATTTGTGTGGAAATCACCATCAACAAGTGACGATGTATGTCTGCCTAAGAATGTAGTATAAAAAAAATATTATATATTTTTAATTAATTTTTTTATCGGTATTTTGTACACTGAAAACATGAATAGTTGAGTTAGGTTTGATATTTACATATATTTTTCTTGTACATTGTAATTTCAAAAATATTTTTGAAATTAAAAAAACTGTTTCCCGAAATTTAAGTACTTAAGTCGTTCATATTAGCGAATTTTATGTGCCAAAAATGTAGATTAACACTCACTTAAACTATCTAGAGTAGTTTTGAAGCCCGTTCTGATAAAATTCTACCTGAAAATTGTGAAACATTCAAAATTTGTGTGGATATGATCACCAACAAGTGTCGATGTATGTCTGCCTGAGATTGTAGTATAAAATAAAATATTATATATTTTTAATTAATTTTTTTATCGGTATTTTGTTCACTGAAAACATGAATAGTTGAGCTAGGTTTGATATTGACATATATTTTCCTTGTACATTGTAATTTCAAAAATATTTTTGAAATTAAAAAAAATGTTTCCCGAAATTTAAGTACTTAAATCGTTCATATTAGCGAATTTTATGTGCCAAAAATGTAGATTAACACTCACTTAAACTATCTAGAGTAGTTTTGAAGACCGTTCTGTTAAAATTCTACCTGAAAATTTTGAAACATTCAAATATGTGTGGATATGATCACCAACAAGTGTCGATGTATGTCTGCCTGAGATTGTAGTATAAAATAAAATATTATATATTTTTAATTAATTTTTTTATCGGTATTTTGTACACTGAAAACATGAATAGTTGAGCTAGGTTTGATATTGACATTTATTTTCCTTGTACATTGTAATTTCAAAAATATTTTTGAAATTAAAAAAACTGTTTCCCGAAATTTAAGTACTAAAATCGTTCATATTAGCGAATTTTATGTGCCAAAAATGTAGATTAACACTCACTTAAACTATCTAGAGTAGTTTTGAAGACCGTTCTGATAAAATTCTACCTGAAAATTATGAAACATTCAAAATTTGTGTGGATATGACCACCAACAAGTGTCGATGTATGTCTGCCTGAGATTGTAGTATAAAATAAAATATTATATATTTTTAATTAATTTTTTTATCGGTATTTTGTACACTGAAAACATGAATAGTTTAGCTAGGTTTGATATTGACATATATTTTCCTTGTACATTGTAATTTCAAAAATATTTTTGAAATTAAAAAAACTGTTTCCCGAAATTTAAGTACTCAAATCGTTCATATTAGCGAATTTTATGTGCCAAAAATGTAGATTAACACTCACTTAAACTATCTAGAGTAGTTTTGAAGACCGTTTTGATATTGTTCTACATGAAAATTATGAAACAATCAAAATTTGTGTGGAAATCACCATCAACAAGTGTCGATGTATGTCTGCCTAAGAATGTAGTATAAAAAAAATATTATATATTTTTAATTAATTTTTTTATCGGTATTTTGTACACTGAAAACATGAATAGTTGAGCTAGGTTTGATATTGACATATATTTTCCTCGTACATTGTAATTTCAAAAATATTTTTGAAATTAAAAAAAATGTTTCCCGAAATTTAAGTACTTAAATCGTTCATATTAGCGAATTTTATGTGCCAAAAATGTAGATTAACACTCACTTAAACTATCTAGAGTAGTTTTGAAGACCGTTCTGTTAAAATTCTACCTGAAAATTTTGAAACATTCAAAATTTGTGTGGATATGATCACCAACAAGTGTTGATGTATGTCTGCCTGAGATTGTAGTATAAAATAAAATAATAAATATTTTTAATTAATTTTTTTATCGGTATTTTGTACACTGAAAACATGAATAGTTGAGCTAGGTTTTATATTGACATATATTTTCCTTGTACATTGTAATTTCAAAAATATTTTTGAAATTAAAAAAATCGTTCATATTAGCGAATTTTATGTACCAAAAATGTAGATTAACACTCACTTAAACTATCTAGTGTAGTTTTGAAGACCGTTCTGATATTGTTCTACCTGAAAATTTTGAAACATTCAAAATATGTGTGGATATGATCACCAACATGTGTCGATGTATGTCTGCCTGAGATTGCAGTATAAAATAAAATATTATATATTTTTAATTAATTTTTTTATCGGTATTTTGTACACTGAAAACATGAATAGTTGAGCTAGGTTTGATATTGACATATATTTTCCTCGTACATTGTAATTTCAAAAATATTTTTGAAATTAAAAAAACTGTTTCCCGAAATTTAAGTACTTAAATCGTTCATATTAGCGAATTTTATGTGCCAAAAATGTAGATTAACACTCACTTAAACTATCTAGAGTAGTTTTGAAGACCGTTCTGTTAAAATTCTACCTGAAAATTTTGAAACATTCAAAATTTGTGTGGATATGATCACCAACAAGTGTCGATGTATGTCTGCCTGAGATTGTAGTATAAAATAAAATATTATATATTTTTAATTAATTTTTTATCGGTTGTTTTGTACACTGAAAACATGAATAGTTGAGCTAGGTTTGATATTGACATATATTTTCCTTGTACATTGTAATTTCAAAAATATTTTTGAAATTAAAAAAACTGTTTCCCGAAATTTAAGTACTCAAATCGTTCATATTAGCGAATTTTATGTGCCAAAAATGTAGATTAACACTCACTTAAACTATCTAGAGTAGTTTTGAAGACCGTTTTGATATTGTTCTACATGAAAATTATGAAACAATCAAAATTTGTGTGGAAATCACCATCAACAAGTGACGATGTATGTCTGCCTAAGAATGTAGTATAAAAAAAATATTATATATTTTTAATTAATTTTTTTATCGGTATTTTGTACACTGAAAACATGAATAGTTGAGTTAGGTTTGATATTTACATATATTTTTCTTGTACATTGTAATTTCAAAAATATTTTTGAAATTAAAAAAACTGTTTCCCGAAATTTAAGTACTTAAGTCGTTCATATTAGCGAATTTTATGTGCCAAAAATGTAGATTAACACTCACTTAAACTATCTAGAGTAGTTTTGAAGCCCGTTCTGATAAAATTCTACCTGAAAATTGTGAAACATTCAAAATTTGTGTGGATATGATCACCAACAAGTGTCGATGTATGTCTGCCTGAGATTGTAGTATAAAATAAAATATTATATATTTTTAATTAATTTTTTTATCGGTATTTTGTTCACTGAAAACATGAATAGTTGAGCTAGGTTTGATATTGACATATATTTTCCTTGTACATTGTAATTTCAAAAATATTTTTGAAATTAAAAAAAATGTTTCCCGAAATTTAAGTACTTAAATCGTTCATATTAGCGAATTTTATGTGCCAAAAATGTAGATTAACACTCACTTAAACTATCTAGAGTAGTTTTGAAGACCGTTCTGTTAAAATTCTACCTGAAAATTTTGAAACATTCAAATATGTGTGGATATGATCACCAACAAGTGTCGATGTATGTCTGCCTGAGATTGTAGTATAAAATAAAATATTATATATTTTTAATTAATTTTTTTATCGGTATTTTGTACACTGAAAACATGAATAGTTGAGCTAGGTTTGATATTGACATTTATTTTCCTTGTACATTGTAATTTCAAAAATATTTTTGAAATTAAAAAAACTGTTTCCCGAAATTTAAGTACTTAAATCGTTCATGTTAGCGAATTTTATGTGCCAAAAATGTAGATTAACACTCACTTAAACTATCTAGAGTAGTTTTGAAGACCGTTCTGATAAAATTCTACCTGAAAATTATGAAACATTCAAAATTTGTGTGGATATGACCACCAACAAGTGTCGATGTATGTCTGCCTGAGATTGTAGTATAAAATAAAATATTATATATTTTTAATTAATTTTTTTATCGGTATTTTGTACACTGAAAACATGAATAGTTTAGCTAGGTTTGATATTGACATATATTTTCCTTGTACATTGTAATTTCAAAAATATTTTTGAAATTAAAAAAACTGTTTCCCGAAATTTAAGTACTCAAATCGTTCATATTAGCGAATTTTATGTGCCAAAAATGTAGATTAACACTCACTTAAACTATCTAGAGTAGTTTTGAAGACCGTTTTGATATTGTTCTACATGAAAATTATGAAACAATCAAAATTTGTGTGGAAATCACCATCAACAAGTGTCGATGTATGTCTGCCTAAGAATGTAGTATAAAAAAAATATTATATATTTTTAATTAATTTTTTTATCGGTATTTTGTACACTGAAAACATGAATAGTTGAGCTAGGTTTGATATTGACATATATTTTCCTCGTACATTGTAATTTCAAAAATATTTTTGAAATTAAAAAAAATGTTTCCCGAAATTTAAGTACTTAAATCGTTCATATTAGCGAATTTTATGTGCCAAAAATGTAGATTAACACTCACTTAAACTATCTAGAGTAGTTTTGAAGACCGTTCTGTTAAAATTCTACCTGAAAATTTTGAAACATTCAAAATTTGTGTGGATATGATCACCAACAAGTGTTGATGTATGTCTGCCTGAGATTGTAGTATAAAATAAAATAATAAATATTTTTAATTAATTTTTTTATCGGTATTTTGTACACTGAAAACATGAATAGTTGAGCTAGGTTTTATATTGACATATATTTTCCTTGTACATTGTAATTTCAAAAATATTTTTGAAATTAAAAAAATCGTTCATATTAGCGAATTTTATGTACCAAAAATGTAGATTAACACTCACTTAAACTATCTAGTGTAGTTTTGAAGACCGTTCTGATATTGTTCTACCTGAAAATTTTGAAACATTCAAAATATGTGTGGATATGATCACCAACATGTGTCGATGTATGTCTGCCTGAGATTGCAGTATAAAATAAAATATTATATATTTTTAATTAATTTTTTTATCGGTATTTTGTACACTGAAAACATGAATAGTTGAGCTAGGTTTGATATTGACATATATTTTCCTCGTACATTGTAATTTCAAAAATATTTTTGAAATTAAAAAAACTGTTTCCCGAAATTTAAGTACTTAAATCGTTCATATTAGCGAATTTTATGTGCCAAAAATGTAGATTAACACTCACTTAAACTATCTAGAGTAGTTTTGAAGACCGTTCTGTTAAAATTCTACCTGAAAATTTTGAAACATTCAAAATTTGTGTGGATATGATCACCAACAAGTGTCGATGTATGTCTGCCTGAGATTGTAGTATAAAATAAAATATTATATATTTTTAATTAATTTTTTATCGGTTGTTTTGTACACTGAAAACATGAATAGTTGAGCTAGGTTTGATATTGACATATATTTTCCTTGTACATTGTAATTTCAAAAATATTTTTGAAATTAAAAAAACTGTTTCCCGAAATTTAAGTACTCAAATCGTTCATATTAGCGAATTTTATGTGCCAAAAATGTAGATTAACACTCACTTAAACTATCTAGAGTAGTTTTGAAGACCGTTTTGATATTGTTCTACATGAAAATTATGAAACAATCAAAATTTGTGTGGAAATCACCATCAACAAGTGACGATGTATGTCTGCCTAAGAATGTAGTATAAAAAAAATATTATATATTTTTAATTAATTTTTTTATCGGTATTTTGTACACTGAAAACATGAATAGTTGAGTTAGGTTTGATATTGACATATATTTTCCTTGTACATTGTAATTTCAAAAATATTTTTGAAATTAAAAAAACTGTTTCCCGAAATTTAAGTACTTAAATCGTTCATATTAGCGAATTTTATGTGCCAAAAATGTAGATTAACACTCACTTAAACTATCTAGAGTAGTTTTGAAGACCGTTCTGTTAAAATTCTACCTGAAAATTTTGAAACATTCAAAATATGTGTGGATATGATCATCAAAAAGTGTCGATGTATGTCTGCCTGAGATTGTAGTATAAAATAAAATATTGTATATTTTTAATTAATTTTTTTATCGGTATTTTGTACACTGAAAACATGAATAGTTGAGCTAGGTTTGATATTGACATATATTTTCCTTGTACATTGTAATTTCAAAAATATTTTTGAAATTAAAAAAACTGTTTCCCGAAATTTAAGTACTCAAATCGTTCATATTAGCGAATTTTATGTGCCAAAAATGTAGATTAACACTCACTTAAACTATCTAGAGTAGTTTTGAAGACCGTTCTGATATTGTTCTACATGAAAATTATGAAACAATCAAAATTTGTGTGGAAATCACCATCAACAAGTGTCGATGTATGTCTGCCTAAGATTGTAGTATAAAAAAAATATTATATATTTTTAATTAATTTTTTTATCGGTATTTTGTACACTGAAAACATGAATAGTTGAGTTAGGTTTGATATTTACATATATTTTTCTTGTACATTGTAATTTCAAAAATATTTTTGAAATTAAAAAAACTGTTTCCCGAAATTTAAGTACTTAAGTCGTTCATATTAGCGAATTTTATGTGCCAAAAATGTAGATTAACACTCACTTAAACTATCTAGAGTAGTTTTGAAGACCGTTCTGATATTGTTCTACATGAAAATTATGAAACAATCAAAATTTGTGTGGAAATCACCATCAACAAGTGTCGATGTATGTCTGCCTAAGATTGTAGTATAAAAAAAATATTATATATTTTTAATTAATTTTTTTATCGGTATTTTGTACACTGAAAACATGAATAGTTGAGTTAGGTTTGATATTTACATATATTTTTCTTGTACATTGTAATTTCAAAAATATTTTTGAAATTAAAAAAACTGTTTCCCGAAATTTAAGTACTTAAGTCGTTCATATTAGCGAATTTTATGTGCCAAAAATGTAGATTAACACTCACTTAAACTATCTAGAGTAGTTTTGAAGCCCGTTCTGATAAAATTCTACCTGAAAATTGTGAAACATTCAAAATTTGTGTGGATATGACCACCAACAAGTGTCGATGTATGTCTGCCTGAGATTGTAGTATAAAATAAAATATTATATATTTTTAATTAATTTTTTTATCGGTATTTTGTACACTGAAAACATGAATAGTTGAGCTAGGTTTGATATTGACATATATTTTCCTTGTACATTGTAATTTCAAAAATATTTTTGAAATTAAAAAAAATGTTTCCCGAAATTTAAGTACTTAAATCGTTCATATTAGCGAATTTTATGTGCCAAAAATGTAGATTAACACTCACTTAAACTATCTAGAGTAGTTTTGAAGACCGTTCTGTTAAAATTCTACCTGAAAATTTTGAAACATTCAAAATTTGTGTGGATAAGATCACCAACAAGTGTCGATGTATGTCTGCCTCAGATTGTAGTATAAAATAAAATATTATATATTTTTAATTAATTTTTTTATCGGTATTTTGTACACTGAAAACATGAATAGTTGAGCTAGGTTTGATATTGACATATATTTTACTTGTACATTGTAATTTCAAAAATATTTTTGAAATTAAAAAAAATGTTTCCCGAAATTTAAGTACTTAAATCGTTCATATTAGCGAATTTTATGTGCCAAAAATGTAGATTAACACTCACTTAAACTATCTAGAGTAGTTTTGAAGACCGTTCTGTTAAAATTCTACCTGAAAATTTTGAAACATTCAAAATTTGTGTGGATATGATCACCAACAAGTGTCGATGTATGTCTGCCTGAGATTGTAGTATAAAATAAAATATTATATATTTTTAATTAATTTTTTTATCGGTATTTTGTACACTGAAAACATGAATAGTTGAGCTAGGTTTGATATTGACATATATTTTCCTTGTACATTGTAATTTCAAAAATATTTTTGAAATTAAAAAAACTGTTTCCCGAAATTTAAGTACTTAAATCGTTCATATTAGCGAATTTTATGTGCCAAAAATGTAGATTAACACTCACATAAACTATCTAGAGTAGTTTTGAAGACCGTTCTGTTAAAATTCTACCTGATAATTTTGAAACATTCAAAACTTGTGTGGATATGACCACCAACAAGTGTCGATGTATGTCTGCCTGAGATTGTAGTATAAAATAAAATATTATATATTTTTAATTAATTTTTTTATCGGTATTTTGTACACTGAAAACATGAATAGTTGAGCTAGGTTTGATATTGACATATATTTTCCTTGTACATTGTAATTTCAAAAATATTTTTGAAATTAAAAAAAATGTTTCCCGAAATTTAAGTACTTAAATCGTTCATATTAGCGTATTTTATGTGCCAAAAATGTAGATTAACACTCACTTAAACTATCTAGAGTAGTTTTGAAGACCGTTCTGTTAAAATTCTACCTGAAAATTTTGAAACATTCAAAATTTGTGTGGATAAGATCACCAACAAGTGTCGATGTATGTCTGCCTCAGATTGTAGTATAAAATAAAATATTATATATTTTTAATTAATTTTTTTATCGGTATTTTGTACACTGAAAACATGAATAGTTGAGCTAGGTTTGATATTGACATATATTTTACTTGTACATTGTAATTTCAAAAATATTTTTGAAATTAAAAAAAATGTTTCCCGAAATTTAAGTACTTAAATCGTTCATATTAGCGAATTTTATGTGCCAAAAATGTAGATTAACACTCACTTAAACTATCTAGAGTAGTTTTGAAGACCGTTCTGTTAAAATTCTACCTGAAAATTTTGAAACATTCAAAATTTGTGTGGATATGATCACCAACAAGTGTCGATGTATGTCTGCCTGAGATTGTAGTATAAAATAAAATATTATATATTTTTAATTAATTTTTTTATCGGTATTTTGTACACTGAAAACATGAATAGTTGAGCTAGGTTTGATATTGACATATATTTTCCTTGTACATTGTAATTTCAAAAATATTTTTGAAATTAAAAAAACTGTTTCCCGAAATTTAAGTACTTAAATCGTTCATATTAGCGAATTTTATGTGCCAAAAATGTAGATTAACACTCACATAAACTATCTAGAGTAGTTTTGAAGACCGTTCTGTTAAAATTCTACCTGATAATTTTGAAACATTCAAAACTTGTGTGGATATGACCACCAACAAGTGTCGATGTATGTCTGCCTGAGATTGTAGTATAAAATAAAATATTATATATTTTTAATTAATTTTTTTATCGGTATTTTGTACACTGAAAACATGAATAGTTGAGTTAGGTTTGATATTTACATATATTTTTCTTGTACATTGTAATTTCAAAAATATTTTTGAAATTAAAAAAACTGTTTCCCGAAATTTAAGTACTTAAGTCGTTCATATTAGCGAATTTTATGTGCCAAAAATGTAGATTAACACTCACTTAAACTATCTAGAGTAGTTTTGAAGCCCGTTCTGATAAAATTCTACCTGAAAATTGTGAAACATTCAAAATTTGTGTGGATATGACCACCAACAAGTGTCGATGTATGTCTGCCTGAGATTGTAGTATAAAATAAAATATTATATATTTTTAATTAATTTTTTTATCGGTATTTTGTACACTGAAAACATGAATAGTTGAGCTAGGTTTGATATTTACATATATTTTTCTTGTACATTGTAATTTCAAAAATATTTTTGAAATTAAAAAAACTGTTTCCCGAAATTTAAGTACTTAAGTCGTTCATATTAGCGAATTTTATGTGCCAAAAATGTAGATTAACACTCACTTAAACTATCTAGAGTAGTTTTGAAGACCGTTCTGATATTGTTCTACATGAAAATTATGAAACAATCAAAATTTGTGTGGAAATCACCATCAACAAGTGTCGATGTATGTCTGCCTAAGATTGTAGTATAAAAAAAATATTATATATTTTTAATCAATTTTTTTATCGGTATTTTGTACACTGAAAACATGAATAGTTGAGTTAGGTTTGATATTTACATATATTTTTCTTGTACATTGTAATTTCAAAAATATTTTTGAAATTAAAAAAACTGTTTCCCGAAATTTAAGTACTTAAGTCGTTCATATTAGCGAATTTTATGTGCCAAAAATGTAGATTAACACTCACTTAAACTATCTAGAGTAGTTTTGAAGCCCGTTCTGATAAAATTCTACCTGAAAATTGTGAAACATTCAAAATTTGTGTGGATATGACCACCAACAAGTGTCGATGTATGTCTGCCTGAGATTGTAGTATAAAATAAAATATTATATATTTTTAATTAATTTTTTTATCGGTATTTTGTACACTGAAAACATGAATAGTTGAGCTAGGTTTGATATTGACATATATTTTCCTCGTACATTGTAATTTCAAAAATATTTTTGAAATTAAAAAAAATGTTTCCCGAAATTTAAGTACTTAAATCGTTCATATTAGCGAATTTTATGTGCCAAAAATGTAGATTAACACTCACTTAAACTATCTAGAGTAGTTTTGAAGACCGTTCTGTTAAAATTCTACCTGAAAATTTTGAAACATTCAAAATTTGTGTGGATAAGATCACCAACAAGTGTCGATGTATGTCTGCCTGAGATTATTGTATAAAATAAAATATTATATATTTTTAATTAATTTTTTTATCGGTATTTTGTACACTGAAAACATGAATAGTTGAGCTAGGTTTGATATTGACATATATTTTCCTCGTACATTGTAATTTCAAAAATATTTTTGAAATTAAAAAAAATGTTTCCCGAAATTTAAGTACTTAAATCGTTCATATTAGCGAATTTTATGTGCCAAAAATGTAGATTAACACTCACTTAAACTATCTAGAGTAGTTTTGAAGACCGTTCTGTTAAAATTCTACCTGAAAATTTTGAAACATTCAAAATTTGTGTGGATATGATCACCAACAAGTGTCGATGTATGTCTGCCTGAGATTGTAGTATAAAATAAAATATTATATATTTTTAATTAATTTTTTTATCGGTATTTTGTACACTGAAAACATGAATAGTTGAGCTAGGTTTGATATTGACATATATTTTCCTTGTACATTGTAATTTCAAAAATATTTTTGAAATTAAAAAAAATGTTTCCCGAAATTTAAGTACTTAAATCGTTCATATTAGCGAATTTTATGTGCCAAAAATGTAGATTAACACTCACTTAAACTATCTAGAGTAGTTTTAAAGCCCGTTCTGATAAAATTCTACCTGAAAATTGTGAAACATTCAAAATTTGTGTGGATATGACCACCAACAAGTGTCGATGTATGTCTGCCTGAGATTGTAGTATAAAATAAAATATTATATATTTTTAATTAATTTTTTTATCGGTATTTTGTACACTGAAAACATGAATAGTTGAGCTAGGTTTGATATTGACATATATTTTCCTTGTACATTGTAATTTCAAAAATATTTTTGAAATTAAAAAAACTGTTTCCCGAAATTTAAGTACTTAAGTCGTTCATATTAGCGAATTTTATGTGCCAAAAATGTAGATTAACACTCACTTAAACTATCTAGAGTAGTTTTGAAGCCCGTTCTGATAAAATTCTACCTGAAAATTGTGAAACATTCAAAATTTGTGTGGATATGACCACCAACAAGTGTCGATGTATGTCTGCCTGAGATTGTAGTATAAAATAAAATATTATATATTTTTAATTAATATTTTTATCGGTATTTTGTACACTGAAAACATGAATAGTTGAGCTAGGTTTGATATTGACATATATTTTCCTTGTACATTGTAATTTCAAAAATATTTTTGAAATTAAAAAAAATGTTTCCCGAAATTTAAGTACTTAAATCGTTCATATTAGCGAATTTTATGTGCCAAAAATGTAGATTAACACTCACTTAAACTATCTAGAGTAGTTTTAAAGCCCGTTCTGATAAAATTCTACCTGAAAATTGTGAAACATTCAAAATTTGTGTGGATATGACCACCAACAAGTGTCGATGTATGTCTGCCTGAGATTGTAGTATAAAATAAAATATTATATATTTTTAATTAATTTTTTTATCGGTATTTTGTACACTGAAAACATGAATAGTTGAGTTAGGTTTGATATTGACATATATTTTCCTTGTACATTGTAATTTCAAAAATATTTTTGAAATTAAAAAAAATGTTTCCCGAAATTTAAGTACTTAAATCGTTCATATTAGCGAATTTTATGTGCCAAAAATGTAGATTAACACTCACTTAAACTATCTAGAGTAGTTTTAAAGCCCGTTCTGATAAAATTCTACCTGAAAATTGTGAAACATTCAAAATTTGTGTGGATATGACCACCAACAAGTGTCGATGTATGTCTGCCTGAGATTGTAGTATAAAATAAAATATTATATATTTTTAATTAATTTTTTTATCGGTATTTTGTACACTGAAAACATGAATAGTTGAGTTAGGTTTGATATTTACATATATTTTTCTTGTACATTGCAATTTCAAAAATATTTTTGAAATTAAAAAAACTGTTTCCCGAAATTTAAGTACTTAAGTCGTTCATATTAGCGAATTTTATGTGCCAAAAATGTTGATTAACACTCACTTAAACTATCTAGAGTAGTTTTGAAGCCCGTTCTGATAAAATTCTACCTGAAAATTGTGAAACATTCAAAATTTGTGTGGATATGACCACCAACAAGTGTCGATGTATAACTGCCTGAGATTGTAGTATAAAATAAAATATTATATATTTTTAATTCATTTTTTTATCGGTATTTCGTACACTGAAAACATGAAAAGTTGAGCTAGGTTTGATATTGACATATATTTTCCTTGTACATTGTAATTTCGAAAATATTTTTGAAATTATAAAAAAGTTTCCCGAAATTTAAGTACTTAAATCGTTCATATTAGCGAATTTTATGTGCCAAAAATGTAGATTAACACTCACTTAAACTATCTAGAGTAGTTTTGAAGCTCGTTCTGATAAAATTCTACCTGAAAATTGTGAAACATTCAAAATTTGTGTGGATATGACCACCAACAAGTGTCGATGTATGTCTGCCTAAAATTGTAGTATAAAATAAAATATTATATATTTTTAATTAATTTTTTTTTCGGTATTTTGTACACTGAAAACATGAATAGTTTAGCTAGGTTTGATATTGACATATATTTTCCTTGTACATTGCAATTTCAAAAATATTTTTGAAATTAAAAAAACTGTTTCCCGAAATTTAAGTACTTAAATCGTTCATATTAGCGAATTTTATGTGCCAAAAATGTAGATTAACACTCACTTAAACTATCTAGAGTAGTTTTGAAGACCGTTCTGATAAAATTCTACCTGAAAATTTTGAAACATTCAAAATATGTGTGGATATGATCATCAACAAGTGTCGAAGTATGTCTGCCTGAGATTGTAGTATAAAATAAAATATTATATATTTTTAATTAATTTTTTTATCGGTATTTTGTACACTGAAAACATGAATAGTTGAGCTAGGTTTGATATTGACATATATTTTCCTTGTACATTGTAATTTCAAAAATATTTTTGAAATTAAAAAAACTGTTTCCCGAAATTTAAGTACTTAAGTCGTTCATATTAGCGAATTTTATGTGCCAAAAATGTAGATTAACACTCCCTTAAACTATCTAGAGTAGTTTTGAAGCCCGTTCTGATAAAATTCTACCTGAAAATTGTGAAACATTCAAAATTTGTGTGGATATGACCACCAACAAGTGTCGATGTATGTCTGCCTGAGATTGTAGTATAAAATAAAATATTATATATTTTTAATTAATTTTTTTATCGGTATTTTGTACACTGAAAACATGAATAGTTGAGCTAGGTTTGATATTGACATATATTTTCCTCGTACATTGTAATTTCAAAAATATTTTTGAAATTAAAAAAAATGTTTCCCGAAATTTAAGTACTTAAATCGTTCATATTAGCGAATTTTATGTGCCAAAAATGTAGATTAACACTCACTTAAACTATCTAGAGTAGTTTTGAAGACCGTTCTGTTAAAATTCTACCTGAAAATTTTGAAACATTCAAAATTTGTGTGGATATGATCACCAACAAGTGTCGATGTATGTCTGCCTGAGATTGTAGTATAAAATAAAATATTATATATTTTTAATTAATTTTTTTATCGGTATTTTGTACACTGAAAACATGAATAGTTGAGCTAGGTTTGATATTGACATATATTTTCCTTGTACATTGTAATTTCAAAAATATTTTTGAAATTAAAAAAAATGTTTCCCGAAATTTAAGTACTTAAATCGTTCATATTAGCGAATTTTATGTGCCAAAAATGTAGATTAACACTCACTTAAACTATCTAGAGTAGTTTTAAAGCCCGTTCTGATAAAATTCTACCTGAAAATTGTGAAACATTCAAAATTTGTGTGGATATGACCACCAACAAGTGTCGATGTATGTCTGCCTGAGATTGTAGTATAAAATAAAATATTATATATTTTTCATTAATTTTTTTATCGGTATTTTGTACACTGAAAACATGAATAGTTGAGTTAGGTTTGATATTGACATATATTTTCCTTGTACATTGTAATTTCAAAAATATTTTTGAAATTAAAAAAACTGTTTCCCGAAATTTAAGTACTTAAGTCGTTCATATTAGCGAATTTTATGTGCCAAAAATGTAGATTAACACTCACTTAAACTATCTAGAGTAGTTTTGAAGCCCGTTCTGATAAAATTCTACCTGAAAATTGTGAAACATTCAAAATTTGTGTGGATATGACCACCAACAAGTGTCGATGTATGTCTGCCTGAGATTGTAGTATAAAATAAAATATTATATATTTTTAATTAATATTTTTATCGGTATTTTGTACACTGAAAACATGAATAGTTGAGCTAGGTTTGATATTGACATATATTTTCCTCGTACATTGTAATTTCAAAAATATTTTTGAAATTAAAAAAAATGTTTTCCGAAATTTAAGTACTTAAATCGTTCATATTAGCGAATTTTATGTGCCAAAAATGTAGATTAACACTCACTTAAACTATCTAGAGTAGTTTTGAAGACCGTTCTGTTAAAATTCTACTTGAAAATTTTGAAACATTCAAAATTTGTGTGGATATGATCACCAACAAGTGTCGATGTATGTCTGCCTGAGATTGTAGTATAAAATAAAATATTATATATTTTTAATTAATTTTTTTATCGGTATTTTGTACACTGAAAACATGAATAGTTGAGCTAGGTTTGATATTGACATATATTTTCCTTGTACATTGTAATTTCAAAAATATTTTTGAAATTAAAAAAAATGTTTCCCGAAATTTAAGTACTTAAATCGTTCATATTAGCGAATTTTATGTGCCAAAAATGTAGATTAACACTCACTTAAACTATCTAGAGTAGTTTTAAAGCCCGTTCTGATAAAATTCTACCTGAAAATTGTGAAACATTCAAAATTTGTGTGGATATGACCACCAACAAGTGTCGATGTATGTCTGCCTGAGATTGTAGTATAAAATAAAATATTATATATTTTTAATTAATTTTTTTATCGGTATTTTGTACACTGAAAACATGAATAGTTGAGTTAGGTTTGATATTTACATATATTTTTCTTGTACATTGCAATTTCAAAAATATTTTTGAAATTAAAAAAACTGTTTCCCGAAATTTAAGTACTTAAGTCGTTCATATTAGCGAATTTTATGTGCCAAAAATGTTGATTAACACTCACTTAAACTATCTAGAGTAGTTTTGAAGCCCGTTCTGATAAAATTCTACCTGAAAATTGTGAAACATTCAAAATTTGTGTGGATATGACCACCAACAAGTGTCGATGTATAACTGCCTGAGATTGTAGTATAAAATAAAATATTATATATTTTTAATTCATTTTTTTATCGGTATTTCGTACACTGAAAACATGAAAAGTTGAGCTAGGTTTGATATTGACATATATTTTCCTTGTACATTGTAATTTCGAAAATATTTTTGAAATTATAAAAAAGTTTCCCGAAATTTAAGTACTTAAATCGTTCATATTAGCGAATTTTATGTGCCAAAAATGTAGATTAACACTCACTTAAACTATCTAGAGTAGTTTTGAAGCTCGTTCTGATAAAATTCTACCTGAAAATTGTGAAACATTCAAAATTTGTGTGGATATGACCACCAACAAGTGTCGATGTATGTCTGCCTAAAATTGTAGTATAAAATAAAATATTATATATTTTTAATTAATTTTTTTTTCGGTATTTTGTACACTGAAAATATGAATAGTTTAGCTAGGTTTGATATTGACATATATTTTCCTTGTACATTGCAATTTCAAAAATATTTTTGAAATTAAAAAAACTGTTTCCCGAAATTTAAGTACTTAAATCGTTCATATTAGCGAATTTTATGTGCCAAAAATGTAGATTAACACTCACTTAAACTATCTAGAGTAGTTTTGAAGACCGTTCTGATAAAATTCTACCTGAAAATTTTGAAACATTCAAAATATGTGTGGATATGATCATCAACAAGTGTCGAAGTATGTCTGCCTGAGATTGTAGTATAAAATAAAATATTATATATTTTTAATTAATTTTTTTATCGGTATTTTGTACACTGAAAACATGAATAGTTGAGCTAGGTTTGATATTGACATATATTTTCCTTGTACATTGTAATTTCAAAAATATTTTTGAAATTAAAAAAAATGTTTCCCGAAATTTAAGTACTTAAATCGTTCATATTAGCGAATTTTATGTGCCAAAAATGTAGATTAACACTCACTTAAACTATCTAGAGTAGTTTTAAAGCCCGTTCTGATAAAATTCTACCTGAAAATTGTGAAACATTCAAAATTTGTGTGGATATGACCACCAACAAGTGTCGATGTATGTCTGCCTGAGATTGTAGTATAAAATAAAATATTATATATTTTTCATTAATTTTTTTATCGGTATTTTGTACACTGAAAACATGAATAGTTGAGTTAGGTTTGATATTGACATATATTTTCCTTGTACATTGTAATTTCAAAAATATTTTTGAAATTAAAAAAAATGTTTCCCGAAATTTAAGTACTTAAATCGTTCATATTAGCGAATTTTATGTGCCAAAAATGTAGATTAACACTCACTTAAACTATCTAGAGTAGTTTTAAAGCCCGTTCTGATAAAATTCTACCTGAAAATTGTGAAACATTCAAAATTTGTGTGGATATGACCACCAACAAGTGTCGATGTATGTCTGCCTGAGATTGTAGTATAAAATAAAATATTATATATTTTTCATTAATTTTTTTATCGGTATTTTGTACACTGAAAACATGAATAGTTGAGTTAGGTTTGATATTGACATATATTTTCCTTGTACATTGTAATTTCAAAAATATTTTTGAAATTAAAAAAAATGTTTCCCGAAATTTAAGTACTTAAATCGTTCATATTAGCGAATTTTATGTGCCAAAAATGTAGATTAACACTCACTTAAACTATCTAGAGTAGTTTTAAAGCCCGTTCTGATAAAATTCTACCTGAAAATTGTGAAACATTCAAAATTTGTGTGGATATGACCACCAACAAGTGTCGATGTATGTCTGCCTGAGATTGTAGTATAAAATAAAATATTATATATTTTTAATTAATTTTTTTATCGGTATTTTGTACACTGAAAACATGAATAGTTGAGCTAGGTTTGATATTGACATATATTTTCCTCGTACATTGTAATTTCAAAAATATTTTTGAAATTAAAAAAAATGTTTCCCGAAATTTAAGTACTTAAATCGTTCATATTAGCGAATTTTATGTGCCAAAAATGTAGATTAACACTCACTTAAACTATCTAGAGTAGTTTTGAAGACCGTTCTGTTAAAATTCTACCTGAAAATTTTGAAACATTCAAAATTTGTGTGGATATGATCACCAACAAGTGTCGATGTATGTCTGCCTGAGATTGTAGTATAAAATAAAATATTATATATTTTTAATTAATTTTTTTATCGGTATTTTGTACACTGAAAACATGAATAGTTGAGCTAGGTTTGATATTGACATATATTTTCCCTGTACATTGTAATTTCAAAAATATTTTTGAAATTAAAAAAAATGTTTCCCGAAATTTAAGTACTTAAATCGTTCATATTAGCGAATTTTATGTGCCAAAAATGTAGATTAACACTCACTTAAACTATCTAGAGTAGTTTTGAAGCCCGTTCTGATAAAATTCTACCTGAAAATTGTGAAACATTCAAAATTTGTGTGGATATGACCACCAACAAGTGTCGATGTATGTCTGCCTGAGATTGTAGTATAAAATAAAATATTATATATTTTTAATTAATTTTTTTATCGGTATTTTGTACACTGAAAACATGAATAGTTGAGCTAGGTTTGATATTGACATATATTTTCCTTGTACATTGTAATTTCAAAAATATTTTTGAAATTAAAAAAAATGTTTCCCGAAATTTAAGTACTTAAATCGTTCATATTAGCGAATTTTATGTGCCAAAAATGTAGATTAACACTCACTTAAACTATCTAGAGTAGTTTTGAAGACCGTTCTGTTAAAATTCTACCTGAAAATTGTGAAACATTCAAAATTTGTGTGGATATGACCACCAACAAGTGTCGATGTATGTCTGCCTGAGATTGTAGTATAAAATAAAATATTATATATTTTTCATTAATTTTTTTATCGGTATTTTGTACACTGAAAACATGAATAGTTGAGTTAGGTTTGATATTGACATATATTTTCCTTGTACATTGTAATTTCAAAAATATTTTTGAAATTAAAAAAAATGTTTCCCGAAATTTAAGTACTTAAATCGTTCATATTAGCGAATTTTATGTGCCAAAAATGTAGATTAACACTCACTTAAACTATCTAGAGTAGTTTTAAAGCCCGTTCTGATAAAATTCTACCTGAAAATTGTGAAACATTCAAAATTTGTGTGGATATGACCACCAACAAGTGTCGATGTATGACTGCCTGAGATTGTAGTATAAAATAAAATATTATATATTTTTAATTAATTTTTTTATCGGTATTTTGTACACTGAAAACATGAATAGTTGAGTTAGGTTTGATATTTACATATATTTTTCTTGTACATTGTAATTTCAAAAATATTTTTGAAATTAAAAAAACTGTTTCCCGAAATTTAAGTACTTAAGTCGTTCATATTAGCGAATTTTATGTGCCAAAAATGTAGATTAACACTCACTTAAACTATCTAGAGTAGTTTTGAAGCCCGTTCTGATAAAATTCTACCTGAAAATTGTGAAACATTCAAAATTTGTGTGGATATGACCACCAACAAGTGTCGATGTATGTCTGCCTGAGATTGTAGTATAAAATAAAATATTATATATTTTTAATTAATTTTTTTATCGGTATTTTGTACACTGAAAACATGAATAGTTGAGCTAGGTTTGATATTGACATATATTTTCCTCGTACATTGTAATTTCAAAAATATTTTTGAAATTAAAAAAAATGTTTCCCGAAATTTAAGTACTTAAATCGTTCATATTAGCGAATTTTATTTGCCAAAAATGTAGATTAACACTCACTTAATCTATCTAGAGTAGTTTTGAAGACCGTTCTGATAAAATTCTACCTGAAAATTGTGAAACATTCAAAATTTGTGTGGATATGACCACCAACAAGTGTCGATGTATGTCTGCCTGAGATTGTAGTATAAAATAAAATATTATATATTTTTAATTAATTTTTTTATCGGTATTTTGTACACTGAAAACATGAATAGTTGAGCTAGGTTTGATATTGACATATATTTTCCTCGTACATTGTAATTTCAAAAATATTTTTGAAATTAAAAAAAATGTTTCCCGAAATTTAAGTACTTAAATCGTTCATATTAGCGAATTTTATGTGCCAAAAATGTAGATTAACACTCACTTAAACTATCTAGAGTAGTTTTGAAGACCGTTCTGTTAAAATTCTACCTGAAAATTTTGAAACATTCAAAATTTGTGTGGATATGATCACCAACAAGTGTCGATGTATGTCTGCCTGAGATTGTAGTATAAAATAAAATATTATATATTTTTAATTAATTTTTTTATCGGTATTTTGTACACTGAAAACATGAATAGTTGAGCTAGGTTTGATATTGACATATATTTTCCTTGTACATTGTAATTTCAAAAATATTTTTGAAATTAAAAAAAATGTTTCCCGAAATTTAAGTACTTAAATCGTTCATATTAGCGAATTTTATGTGCCAAAAATGTAGATTAACACTCACTTAAACTATCTAGAGTAGTTTTGAAGCCCGTTCTGATAAAATTCTACCTGAAAATTGTGAAACATTCAAAATTTGTGTGGATATGACCACCAACAAGTGTCGATGTATGTCTGCCTGAGATTGTAGTATAAAATAAAATATTATATATTTTTAATTAATTTTTTTATCGGTATTTTGTACACTGAAAACATGAATAGTTGAGCTAGGTTTGATATTGACATATATTTTCCTCGTACATTGTAATTTCAAAAATATTTTTGAAATTAAAAAAAATGTTTCCCGAAATTTAAGTACTTAAATCGTTCATATTAGCGAATTTTATGTGCCAAAAATGTAGATTAACACTCACTTAATCTATCTAGAGTAGTTTTGAAGACCGTTCTGATAAAATTCTACCTGAAAATTGTGAAACATTCAAAATTTGTGTGGATATGACCACCAACAAGTGTCGATGTATGTCTGCCTGAGATTGTAGTATAAAATAAAATATTATATATTTTTAATTAATTTTTTTATCGGTATTTTGTACACTGAAAACATGAATAGTTGAGCTAGGTTTGATATTGACATATATTTTCCTTGTACATTGTAATTTCAAAAATATTTTTGAAATTAAAAAAAATGTTTCCCGAAATTTAAGTACTTAAATCGTTCATATTAGCGAATTTTATGTGCCAAAAATGTAGATTAACACTCACTTAAACTATCTAGAGTAGTTTTAAAGCCCGTTCTGATAAAATTCTACCTGAAAATTGTGAAACATTCAAAATTTGTGTGGATATGACCACCAACAAGTGTCGATGTATGACTGCCTGAGATTGTAGTATAAAATAAAATATTATATATTTTTAATTAATTTTTTTATCGGTATTTTGTACACTGAAAACATGAATAGTTGAGTTAGGTTTGATATTTACATATATTTTTCTTGTACATTGTAATTTCAAAAATATTTTTGAAATTAAAAAAACTGTTTCCCGAAATTTAAGTACTTAAGTCGTTCATATTAGCGAATTTTATGTGCCAAAAATGTAGATTAACACTCACTTAAACTATCTAGAGTAGTTTTGAAGCCCGTTCTGATAAAATTCTACCTGAAAATTGTGAAACATTCAAAATTTGTGTGGATATGACCACCAACAAGTGTCGATGTATGTCTGCCTGAGATTGTAGTATAAAATAAAATATTATATATTTTTAATTAATTTTTTTATCGGTATTTTGTACACTGAAAACATGAATAGTTGAGCTAGGTTTGATATTGACATATATTTTCCTCGTACATTGTAATTTCAAAAATATTTTTGAAATTAAAAAAAATGTTTCCCGAAATTTAAGTACTTAAATCGTTCATATTAGCGAATTTTATTTGCCAAAAATGTAGATTAACACTCACTTAATCTATCTAGAGTAGTTTTGAAGACCGTTCTGATAAAATTCTACCTGAAAATTGTGAAACATTCAAAACTTGTGTGGATATGACCACCAACAAGTGTCGATGTATGTCTGCCTGAGATTGTAGTATAAAATAAAATATTATATATTTTTAATTAATTTTTTTATCGGTATTTTGTACACTGAAAACATGAATAGTTGAGTTAGGTTTGATATTTACATATATTTTTCTTGTACATTGTAATTTCAAAAATATTTTTGAAATTAAAAAAACTGTTTCCCGAAATTTAAGTACTTAAGTCGTTCATATTAGCGAATTTTATGTGCCAAAAATGTAGATTAACACTCACTTAAACTATCTAGAGTAGTTTTGAAGCCCGTTCTGATAAAATTCTACCTGAAAATTGTGAAACATTCAAAATTTGTGTGGATATGACCACCAACAAGTGTCGATGTATGTCTGCCTGAGATTGTAGTATAAAATAAAATATTATATATTTTTAATTAATTTTTTTATCGGTATTTTGTACACTGAAAACATGAATAGTTGAGCTAGGTTTGATATTGACATATATTTTCCTCGTACATTGTAATTTCAAAAATATTTTTGAAATTAAAAAAAATGTTTCCCGAAATTTAAGTACTTAAATCGTTCATATTAGCGAATTTTATGTGCCAAAAATGTAGATTAACACTCACTTAATCTATCTAGAGTAGTTTTGAAGACCGTTCTGATAAAATTCTACCTGAAAATTGTGAAACATTCAAAATTTGTGTGGATATGACCACCAACAAGTGTCGATGTATGTCTGCCTGAGATTGTAGTATAAAATAAAATATTATATATTTTTAATTAATTTTTTTATCGGTATTTTGTACACTGAAAACATGAATAGTTTAGCTAGGTTTGATATTGACATATATTTTCCTTGTACATTGCAATTTCAAAAATATTTTTGAAATTAAAAAAACTGTTTCCCGAAATTTAAGTACTTAAATCGTTCATATTAGCGAATTTTATGTGCCAAAAATGTAGATTAAAACTCACTTAAACTATCTAGAGTAGTTTTGAAGACCGTTCTGATAAAATTCTACCTGAAAATTTTGAAACATTCAAAATATGTGTGGATATGATCATCAACAAGTGTCGAAGTATGTCTGCCTGAGATTGTAGTATAAAATAAAATATTATATATTTTTAATTAATTTTTTTATCGGTATTTTGTACACTGAAAACATGAATAGTTGAGCTAGGTTTGATATTGACATATATTTTCCTTGTACATTGTAATTTCAAAAATATTTTTGAAATTAAAAAAACTGTTTCCCGAAATTTAAGTACTTAAGTCGTTCATATTAGCGAATTTTATGTGCCAAAAATGTAGATTAACACTCACTTAAACTATCTAGAGTAGTTTTGAAGCCCGTTCTGATAAAATTCTACCTGAAAATTGTGAAACATTCAAAATTTGTGTGGATATGACCACCAACAAGTGTCGATGTATGTCTGCCTGAGATTGTAGTATAAAATAAAATATTATATATTTTTAATTAATTTTTTTATCGGTATTTTGTACACTGAAAACATGAATAGTTGAGCTAGGTTTGATATTGACATATATTTTCCTCGTACATTGTAATTTCAAAAATATTTTTGAAATTAAAAAAAATGTTTCCCGAAATTTAAGTACTTAAATCGTTCATATTAGCGAATTTTATGTGCCAAAAATGTAGATTAACACTCACTTAAACTATCTAGAGTAGTTTTGAAGACCGTTCTGTTAAAATTCTACCTGAAAATTTTGAAACATTCAAAATTTGTGTGGATATGATCACCAACAAGTGTCGATGTATGTCTGCCTGAGATTGTAGTATAAAATAAAATATTATATATTTTTAATTAATTTTTTTATCGGTATTTTGTACACTGAAAACATGAATAGTTGAGCTAGGTTTGATATTGACATATATTTTCCTTGTACATTGTAATTTCAAAAATATTTTTGAAATTAAAAAAAATGTTTCCCGAAATTTAAGTACTTAAATTGTTCATATTAGCGAATTTTATGTGCCAAAAATGTAGATTAACACTCACTTAAACTATCTAGAGTAGTTTTAAAGCCCGTTCTGATAAAATTCTACCTGAAAATTGTGAAACATTCAAAATTTGTGTGGATATGACCACCAACAAGTGTCGATGTATGTCTGCCTGAGATTGTAGTATAAAATAAAATATTATATATTTTTAATTAATTTTTTTATCGGTATTTTGTACACTGAAAACATGAATAGTTGAGTTAGGTTTGATATTGACATATATTTTCCTTGTACATTGTAATTTCAAAAATATTTTTGAAATTAAAAAAAATGTTTCCCGAAATTTAAGTACTTAAATCGTTCATATTAGCGAATTTTATGTGCCAAAAATGTAGATTAACACTCACTTAAACTATCTAGAGTAGTTTTAAAGCCCGTTCTGATAAAATTCTACCTGAAAATTGTGAAACATTCAAAATTTGTGTGGATATGACCACCAACAAGTGTCGATGTATGTCTGCCTGAGATTGTAGTATAAAATAAAATATTATATATTTTTAATTAATTTTTTTATCGGTATTTTGTACACTGAAAACATGAATAGTTGAGTTAGGTTTGATATTTACATATATTTTTCTTGTACATTGTAATTTCAAAAATATTTTTGAAATTAAAAAAACTGTTTCCCGAAATTTAAGTACTTAAGTCGTTCATATTAGCGAATTTTATGTGCCAAAAATGTAGATTAACACTCACTTAAACTATCTAGAGTAGTTTTGAAGCCCGTTCTGATAAAATTCTACCTGAAAATTGTGAAACATTCAAAATTTGTGTGGATATGATCACCAACAAGTGTCGATGTATGTCTGCCTGAGATTGTAGTATAAAATAAAATATTATATATTTTTAATTAATTTTTTTATCGGTATTTTGTACACTGAAAACATGAATAGTTGAGCTAGGTTTGATATTGACATATATTTTCCTTGTACATTGTAATTTCAAAAATATTTTTGAAATTAAAAAAAATGTTTCCCGAAATTTAAGTACTTAAATCGTTCATATTAGCGAATTTTATGTGCCAAAAATGTAGATTAACACTCACTTAAACTATCTAGAGTAGTTTTAAAGCCCGTTCTGATAAAATTCTACCTGAAAATTGTGAAACATTCAAAATTTGTGTGGATATGACCACCAACAAGTGTCGATGTATGTCTGCCTGAGATTGTAGTATAAAATAAAATATTATATATTTTTAATTAATTTTTTTATCGGTATTTTGTACACTGAAAACATGAATAGTTGAGTTAGGTTTGATATTGACATATATTTTCCTTGTACATTGTAATTTCAAAAATATTTTTGAAATTAAAAAAAATGTTTCCCGAAATTTAAGTACTTAAATCGTTCATATTAGCGAATTTTATGTGCCAAAAATGTAGATTAACACTCACTTAAACTATCTAGAGTAGTTTTAAAGCCCGTTCTGATAAAATTCTACCTGAAAATTGTGAAACATTCAAAATTTGTGTGGATATGACCACCAACAAGTGTCGATGTATGTCTGCCTGAGATTGTAGTATAAAATAAAATATTATATATTTTTAATTAATTTTTTTATCGGTATTTTGTACACTGAAAACATGAATAGTTGAGCTAGGTTTGATATTGACATATATTTTCCTCGTACATTGTAATTTCAAAAATATTTTTGAAATTAAAAAAAATGTTTCCCGAAATTTAAGTACTTAAATCGTTCATATTAGCGAATTTTATGTGCCAAAAATGTAGATTAACACTCACTTAAACTATCTAGAGTAGTTTTGAAGACCGTTCTGTTAAAATTCTACCTGAAAATTTTGAAACATTCAAAATTTGTGTGGATATGATCACCAACAAGTGTCGATGTATGTCTGCCTGAGATTGTAGTATAAAATAAAATATTATATATTTTTAATTAATTTTTTTATCGGTATTTTGTACACTGAAAACATGAATAGTTGAGCTAGGTTTGATATTGACATATATTTTCCTTGTACATTGTAATTTCAAAAATATTTTTGAAATTAAAAAAACTATTTCCCGAAATTTAAGTACTTAAATCGTTCATATTAGCGAATTTTATGTGCCAAAAATGTAGATTAACACTCACTTAAACTATCTAGAGTAGTTTTGAAGACCGTTCTGTTAAAATTCTACCTGAAAATTTTGAAACATTCAAAACTTGTGTGGATATGACCACCAACAAGTGTCGATGTATGTCTGCCTGAGATTGTAGTATAAAATAAAATATAATATATTTTTAATTAATTTTTTTATCGGTATTTTGTACACTGAAAACATGAATAGTTGAGTTAGGTTTGATATTTACATATATTTTTCTTGTACATTGTAATTTCAAAAATATTTTTAAAATTAAAAAAACTGTTTCCCGAAATTTAAGTACTTAAATCGTTCATATTAGCGAATTTTATGTGCCAAAAATGTAGATTAACACTCACTTAAACTATCTAGAGTAGTTTTAAAGCCCGTTCTGATAAAATTCTACCTGAAAATTGTGAAACATTCAAAATTTGTGTGGATATGACCACCAACAAGTGTCGATGTATGTCTGCCTGAGATTGTAGTATAAAATAAAATATTATATATTTTTAATTAATTTTTTTATCGGTATTTTGTACACTGAAAACATGAATAGTTGAGTTAGGTTTGATATTGACATATATTTTCCTTGTACATTGTAATTTCAAAAATATTTTTGAAATTAAAAAAAATGTTTCCCGAAATTTAAGTACTTAAATCGTTCATATTAGCGAACTTTATGTGCCAAAAATGTAGATTAACACTCACTTAAACTATCTAGAGTAGTTTTAAAGCCCGTTCTGATAAAATTCTACCTGAAAATTGTGAAACATTCAAAATTTGTGTGGATATGACCACCAACAAGTGTCGATGTATGTCTGCCTGAGATTGTAGTATAAAATAAAATATTATATATTTTTAATTAATTTTTTTATCGGTATTTTGTACACTGAAAACATGAATAGTTGAGCTAGGTTTGATATTGACATATATTTTCCTCGTACATTGTAATTTCAAAAATATTTTTGAAATTAAAAAAAATGTTTCCCGAAATTTAAGTACTTAAATCGTTCATATTAGCGAATTTTATGTGCCAAAAATGTAGATTAACACTCACTTAAACTATCTAGAGTAGTTTTGAAGACCGTTCTGTTAAAATTCTACCTGAAAATTTTGAAACATTCAAAATTTGTGTGGATATGATCACCAACAAGTGTCGATGTATGTCTGCCTGAGATTGTAGTATAAAATAAAATATTATATATTTTTAATTAATTTTTTTATCGGTATTTTGTACACTGAAAACATGAATAGTTGAGCTAGGTTTGATATTGACATATATTTTCCTTGTACATTGTAATTTCAAAAATATTTTTGAAATTAAAAAAACTATTTCCCGAAATTTAAGTACTTAAATCGTTCATATTAGCGAATTTTATGTGCCAAAAATGTAGATTAACACTCACTTAAACTATCTAGAGTAGTTTTGAAGACCGTTCTGTTAAAATTCTACCTGAAAATTTTGAAACATTCAAAACTTGTGTGGATATGACCACCAACAAGTGTCGATGTATGTCTGCCTGAGATTGTAGTATAAAATAAAATATTATATATTTTTAATTAATTTTTTTATCGGTATTTTGTACACTGAAAACATGAATAGTTGAGTTAGGTTTGATATTTACATATATTTTTCTTGTACATTGTAATTTCAAAAATATTTTTAAAATTAAAAAAACTGTTTCCCGAAATTTAAGTACTTAAGTCGTTCATATTAGCGAATTTTATGTGCCAAAAATGTAGATTAACACTCACTTAAACTATCTAGAGTAGTTTTAAAGCCCGTTCTGATAAAATTCTACCTGAAAATTGTGAAACATTCAAAATTTGTGTGGATATGACCACCAACAAGTGTCGATGTATGTCTGCCTGAGATTGTAGTATAAAATAAAATATTATATATTTTTAATTAATTTTTTTATCGGTATTTTGTACACTGAAAACATGAATAGTTGAGTTAGGTTTGATATTGACATATATTTTCCTTGTACATTGTAATTTCAAAAATATTTTTGAAATTAAAAAAAAATGTTTCCCGAAATTTAAGTACTTAAATCGTTCATATTAGCGAATTTTATGTGCCAAAAATGTAGATTAACACTCACTTAAACTATCTAGAGTAGTTTTAAAGCCCGTTCTGATAAAATTCTACCTGAAAATTGTGAAACATTCAAAATTTGTGTGGATATGATCACCAACAAGTGTCGATGTATGTCTGCCTGAGATTGTAGTATAAAATAAAATATTATATATTTTTAATTAATTTTTTTATCGGTATTTTGTACACTGAAAACATGAATAGTTGAGCTAGGTTTGATATTGACATATATTTTCCTTGTACATTGTAATTTCAAAAATATTTTTGAAATTAAAAAAAATGTTTCCCGAAATTTAAGTACTTAAATCGTTCATATTAGCGAATTTTATGTGCCAAAAATGTAGATTAACACTCACTTAAACTATCTAGAGTAGTTTTAAAGCCCGTTCTGATAAAATTCTACCTGAAAATTGTGAAACATTCAAAATTTGTGTGGATATGACCACCAACAAGTGTCGATGTATGTCTGCCTGAGATTGTAGTATAAAATAAAATATTATATATTTTTAATTAATTTTTTTATCGGTATTTTGTACACTGAAAACATGAATAGTTGAGTTAGGTTTGATATTTACATATATTTTTCTTGTACATTGTAATTTCAAAAATATTTTTGAAATTAAAAAAACTGTTTCCCGAAATTTAAGTACTTAAGTCGTTCATATTAGCGAATTTTATGTGCCAAAAATGTAGATTAACACTCACTTAAACTATCTAGAGTAGTTTTGAAGCCCGTTCTGATAAAATTCTACCTGAAAATTGTGAAACATTCAAAATTTGTGTGGATATGATCACCAACAAGTGTCGATGTATGTCTGCCTGAGATTGTAGTATAAAATAAAATATTATATATTTTTAATTAATTTTTTTATCGGTATTTTGTACACTGAAAACATGAATAGTTGAGCTAGGTTTGATATTGACATATATTTTCCTTGTACATTGTAATTTCAAAAATATTTTTGAAATTAAAAAAAATGTTTCCCGAAATTTAAGTACTTAAATCGTTCATATTAGCGAATTTTATGTGCCAAAAATGTAGATTAACACTCACTTAAACTATCTAGAGTAGTTTTAAAGCCCGTTCTGATAAAATTCTACCTGAAAATTGTGAAACATTCAAAATTTGTGTGGATATGACCACCAACAAGTGTCGATGTATGTCTGCCTGAGATTGTAGTATAAAATAAAATATTATATATTTTTAATTAATTTTTTTATCGGTATTTTGTACACTGAAAACATGAATAGTTGAGTTAGGTTTGATATTGACATATATTTTCCTTGTACATTGTAATTTCAAAAATATTTTTGAAATTAAAAAAAATGTTTCCCGAAATTTAAGTACTTAAATCGTTCATATTAGCGAATTTTATGTGCCAAAAATGTAGATTAACACTCACTTAAACTATCTAGAGTAGTTTTAAAGCCCGTTCTGATAAAATTCTACCTGAAAATTGTGAAACATTCAAAATTTGTGTGGATATGATCACCAACAAGTGTCGATGTATGTCTGCCTGAGATTGTAGTATAAAATAAAATATTATATATTTTTAATTAATTTTTTTATCGGTATTTTGTACACTGAAAACATGAATAGTTGAGCTAGGTTTGATATTGACATATATTTTCCTTGTACATTGTAATTTCAAAAATATTTTTGAAATTAAAAAAAATGTTTCCCGAAATTTAAGTACTTAAATCGTTCATATTAGCGAATTTTATGTGCCAAAAATGTAGATTAACACTCACTTAAACTATCTAGAGTAGTTTTAAAGCCCGTTCTGATAAAATTCTACCTGAAAATTGTGAAACATTCAAAATTTGTGTGGATATGACCACCAACAAGTGTCGATGTATGTCTGCCTGAGATTGTAGTATAAAATAAAATATTATATATTTTTAATTAATTTTTTTATCGGTATTTTGTACACTGAAAACATGAATAGTTGAGTTAGGTTTGATATTTACATATATTTTTCTTGTACATTGTAATTTCAAAAATATTTTTGAAATTAAAAAAACTGTTTCCCGAAATTTAAGTACTTAAGTCGTTCATATTAGCGAATTTTATGTGCCAAAAATGTAGATTAACACTCACTTAAACTATCTAGAGTAGTTTTGAAGCCCGTTCTGATAAAATTCTACCTGAAAATTGTGAAACATTCAAAATTTGTGTGGATATGATCACCAACAAGTGTCGATGTATGTCTGCCTGAGATTGTAGTATAAAATAAAATATTATATATTTTTAATTAATTTTTTTATCGGTATTTTGTACACTGAAAACATGAATAGTTGAGCTAGGTTTGATATTGACATATATTTTCCTTGTACATTGTAATTTCAAAAATATTTTTGAAATTAAAAAAAATGTTTCCCGAAATTTAAGTACTTAAATCGTTCATATTAGCGAATTTTATGTGCCAAAAATGTAGATTAACACTCACTTAAACTATCTAGAGTAGTTTTAAAGCCCGTTCTGATAAAATTCTACCTGAAAATTGTGAAACATTCAAAATTTGTGTGGATATGACCACCAACAAGTGTCGATGTATGTCTGCCTGAGATTGTAGTATAAAATAAAATATTATATATTTTTAATTAATTTTTTTATCGGTATTTTGTACACTGAAAACATGAATAGTTGAGTTAGGTTTGATATTGACATATATTTTCCTTGTACATTGTAATTTCAAAAATATTTTTGAAATTAAAAAAAATGTTTCCCGAAATTTAAGTACTTAAATCGTTCATATTAGCGAATTTTATGTGCCAAAAATGTAGATTAACACTCACTTAAACTATCTAGAGTAGTTTTAAAGCCCGTTCTGATAAAATTCTACCTGAAAATTGTGAAACATTCAAAATTTGTGTGGATATGACCACCAACAAGTGTCGATGTATGTCTGCCTGAGATTGTAGTATAAAATAAAATATTATATATTTTTAATTAATTTTTTTATCGGTATTTTGTACACTGAAAACATGAATAGTTGAGCTAGGTTTGATATTGACATATATTTTCCTCGTACATTGTAATTTCAAAAATATTTTTGAAATTAAAAAAAATGTTTCCCGAAATTTAAGTACTTAAATCGTTCATATTAGCGAATTTTATGTGCCAAAAATGTAGATTAACACTCACTTAAACAATCTAGAGTAGTTTTGAAGACCGTTCTGTTAAAATTCTACCTGAAAATTTTGAAACATTCAAAATTTGTGTGGATATGATCACCAACAAGTGTCGATGTATGTCTGCCTGAGATTGTAGTATAAAATAAAATATTATATATTTTTAATTAATTTTTTTATCGGTATTTTGTACACTGAAAACATGAATAGTTGAGCTAGGTTTGATATTGACATATATTTTCCTTGTACATTGTAATTTCAAAAATATTTTTGAAATTAAAAAAACTATTTCCCGAAATTTAAGTACTTAAATCGTTCATATTAGCGAATTTTATGTGCCAAAAATGTAGATTAACACTCACTTAAACTATCTAGAGTAGTTTTGAAGACCGTTCTGTTAAAATTCTACCTGAAAATTTTGAAACATTCAAAACTTGTGTGGATATGACCACCAACAAGTGTCGATGTATGTCTGCCTGAGATTGTAGTATAAAATAAAATATTATATATTTTTAATTAATTTTTTTATCGGTATTTTGTACACTGAAAACATGAATAGTTGAGTTAGGTTTGATATTTACATATATTTTTCTTGTACATTGTAATTTCAAAAATATTTTTAAAATTAAAAAAACTGTTTCCCGAAATTTAAGTACTTAAGTCGTTCATATTAGCGAATTTTATGTGCCAAAAATGTAGATTAACACTCACTTAAACTATCTAGAGTAGTTTTGAAGCCCGTTCTGATAAAATTCTACCTGAAAATTGTGAAACATTCAAAATTTGTGTGGATATGACCACCAACAAGTGTCGATGTGTGTCTGCCTGAGATTGTAGTATAAAATAAAATATTATATATTTTTAATTAATTTTTTTATCGGTATTTTGTACACTGAAAACATGAATAGTTGAGCTAGGTTTGATATTGACATATATTTTCCTTGTACATTGTAATTTCAAAAATATTTTTGAAATTAAAAAAAATGTTTCCCGAAATTTAAGTACTTAAATCGTTCATATTAGCGAATTTTATGTGCCAAAAATGTAGATTAACACTCACTTAAACTATCTAGAGTAGTTTTAAAGCCCGTTCTGATAAAATTCTACCTGAAAATTGTGAAACATTCAAAATTTGTGTGGATATGACCACCAACAAGTGTCGATGTATGTCTGCCTGAGATTGTAGTATAAAATAAAATATTATATATTTTTAATTAATTTTTTTATCGGTATTTTGTACACTGAAAACATGAATAGTTGAGTTAGGTTTGATATTGACATATATTTTCCTTGTACATTGTAATTTCAAAAATATTTTTGAAATTAAAAAAAATGTTTCCCGAAATTTAAGTACTTAAATCGTTCATATTAGCGAATTTTATGTGCCAAAAATGTAGATTAACACTCACTTAAACTATCTAGAGTAGTTTTAAAGCCCGTTCTGATAAAATTCTACCTGAAAATTGTGAAACATTCAAAATTTGTGTGGATATGACCACCAACAAGTGTCGATGTATGTCTGCCTGAGATTGTAGTATAAAATAAAATATTATATATTTTTAATTAATTTTTTTATCGGTATTTTGTACACTGAAAACATGAATAGTTGAGCTAGGTTTGATATTGACATATATTTTCCTCGTACATTGTAATTTCAAAAATATTTTTGAAATTAAAAAAAATGTTTCCCGAAATTTAAGTACTTAAATCGTTCATATTAGCGAATTTTATGTGCCAAAAATGTAGATTAACACTCACTTAAACTATCTAGAGTAGTTTTGAAGACCGTTCTGTTAAAATTCTACCTGAAAATTTTGAAACATTCAAAATTTGTGTGGATATGATCACCAACAAGTGTCGATGTATGTCTGCCTGAGATTGTAGTATAAAATAAAATATTATATATTTTTAATTAATTTTTTTATCGGTATTTTGTACACTGAAAACATGAATAGTTGAGCTAGGTTTGATATTGACATATATTTTCCTTGTACATTGTAATTTCAAAAATATTTTTGAAATTAAAAAAAATGTTTCCCGAAATTTAAGTACTTAAATCGTTCATATTAGCGAATTTTATGTGCCAAAAATGTAGATTAACACTCACTTAAACTATCTAGAGTAGTTTTAAAGCCCGTTCTGATAAAATTCTACCTGAAAATTGTGAAACATTCAAAATTTGTGTGGATATGACCACCAACAAGTGTCGATGTATGTCTGCCTGAGATTGTAGTATAAAATAAAATATTATATATTTTTAATTAATTTTTTTATCGGTATTTTGTACACTGAAAACATGAATAGTTGAGCTAGGTTTGATATTGACATATATTTTCCTCGTACATTGTAATTTCAAAAATATTTTTGAAATTAAAAAAAATGTTTCCCGAAATTTAAGTACTTAAATCGTTCATATTAGCGAATTTTATGTGCCAAAAATGTAGATTAACACTCACTTAAACTATCTAGAGTAGTTTTGAAGACCGTTCTGTTAAAATTCTACCTGAAAATTTTGAAACATTCAAAATTTGTGTGGATATGATCACCAACAAGTGTCGATGTATGTCTGCCTGAGATTGTAGTATAAAATAAAATATTATATATTTTTAATTAATTTTTTTATCGGTATTTTGTACACTGAAAACATGAATAGTTGAGCTAGGTTTGATATTGACATATATTTTCCTTGTACATTGTAATTTCAAAAATATTTTTGAAATTAAAAAAACTATTTCCCGAAATTTAAGTACTTAAATCGTTCATATTAGCGAATTTTATGTGCCAAAAATGTAGATTAACACTCACTTAAACTATCTAGAGTAGTTTTGAAGACCGTTCTGTTAAAATTCTACCTGAAAATTTTGAAACATTCAAAACTTGTGTGGATATGACCACCAACAAGTGTCGATGTATGTCTGCCTGAGATTGTAGTATAAAATAAAATATTATATATTTTTAATTAATTTTTTTATCGGTATTTTGTACACTGAAAACATGAATAGTTGAGTTAGGTTTGATATTTACATATATTTTTCTTGTACATTGTAATTTCAAAAATATTTTTAAAATTAAAAAAACTGTTTCCCGAAATTTAAGTACTTAAGTCGTTCATATTAGCGAATTTTATGTGCCAAAAATGTAGATTAACACTCACTTAAACTATCTAGAGTAGTTTTGAAGCCCGTTCTGATAAAATTCTACCTGAAAATTGTGAAACATTCAAAATTTGTGTGGATATGACCACCAACAAGTGTCGATGTGTGTCTGCCTGAGATTGTAGTATAAAATAAAATATTATATATTTTTAATTAATTTTTTTATCGGTATTTTGTACACTGAAAACATGAATAGTTGAGCTAGGTTTGATATTGACATATATTTTCCTTGTACATTGTAATTTCAAAAATATTTTTGAAATTAAAAAAAATGTTTCCCGAAATTTAAGTACTTAAATCGTTCATATTAGCGAATTTTATGTGCCAAAAATGTAGATTAACACTCACTTAAACTATCTAGAGTAGTTTTAAAGCCCGTTCTGATAAAATTCTACCTGAAAATTGTGAAACATTCAAAATTTGTGTGGATATGACCACCAACAAGTGTCGATGTATGTCTGCCTGAGATTGTAGTATAAAATAAAATATTATATATTTTTAATTAATTTTTTTATCGGTATTTTGTACACTGAAAACATGAATAGTTGAGTTAGGTTTGATATTGACATATATTTTCCTTGTACATTGTAATTTCAAAAATATTTTTGAAATTAAAAAAAATGTTTCCCGAAATTTAAGTACTTAAATCGTTCATATTAGCGAATTTTATGTGCCAAAAATGTAGATTAACACTCACTTAAACTATCTAGAGTAGTTTTAAAGCCCGTTCTGATAAAATTCTACCTGAAAATTGTGAAACATTCAAAATTTGTGTGGATATGACCACCAACAAGTGTCGATGTATGTCTGCCTGAGATTGTAGTATAAAATAAAATATTATATATTTTTAATTAATTTTTTTATCGGTATTTTGTACACTGAAAACATGAATAGTTGAGCTAGGTTTGATATTGACATATATTTTCCTCGTACATTGTAATTTCAAAAATATTTTTGAAATTAAAAAAAATGTTTCCCGAAATTTAAGTACTTAAATCGTTCATATTAGCGAATTTTATGTGCCAAAAATGTAGATTAACACTCACTTAAACTATCTAGAGTAGTTTTGAAGACCGTTCTGTTAAAATTCTACCTGAAAATTTTGAAACATTCAAAATTTGTGTGGATATGATCACCAACAAGTGTCGATGTATGTCTGCCTGAGATTGTAGTATAAAATAAAATATTATATATTTTTAATTAATTTTTTTATCGGTATTTTGTACACTGAAAACATGAATAGTTGAGCTAGGTTTGATATTGACATATATTTTCCTTGTACATTGTAATTTCAAAAATATTTTTGAAATTAAAAAAACTATTTCCCGAAATTTAAGTACTTAAATCGTTCATATTAGCGAATTTTATGTGCCAAAAATGTAGATTAACACTCACTTAAACTATCTAGAGTAGTTTTGAAGACCGTTCTGTTAAAATTCTACCTGAAAATTTTGAAACATTCAAAACTTGTGTGGATATGACCACCAACAAGTGTCGATGTATGTCTGCCTGAGATTGTAGTATAAAATAAAATATTATATATTTTTAATTAATTTTTTTATCGGTATTTTGTACACTGAAAACATGAATAGTTGAGTTAGGTTTGATATTTACATATATTTTTCTTGTACATTGTAATTTCAAAAATATTTTTAAAATTAAAAAAACTGTTTCCCGAAATTTAAGTACTTAAGTCGTTCATATTAGCGAATTTTATGTGCCAAAAATGTAGATTAACACTCACTTAAACTATCTAGAGTAGTTTTGAAGCCCGTTCTGATAAAATTCTACCTGAAAATTGTGAAACATTCAAAATTTGTGTGGATATGACCACCAACAAGTGTCGATGTGTGTCTGCCTGAGATTGTAGTATAAAATAAAATATTATATATTTTTAATTAATTTTTTTATCGGTATTTTGTACACTGAAAACATGAATAGTTGAGCTAGGTTTGATATTGACATATATTTTCCTCGTACATTGTAATTTCAAAAATATTTTTGAAATTTAAAAAACTGTTTCCCGAAATTTAAGTACTTAAATCGTTCATATTAGCGAATTTTATGTGCCAAAAATGTAGATTAACACTCACTTAATCTATCTAGAGTAGTTTTGAAGACCGTTCTGTTAAAATTCTACCTGAAAATTTTGAAACATTCAAAATTTGTGTGGATATGATCACCAACAAGTGTCGATGTATGTCTGCCTGAGATTGTAGTATAAAATAAAATATTATATATTTTTAATTAATTTTTTTATCGGTATTTTGTACACTGAAAACATGAATAGTTGAGCTAGGTTTGATATTGACATATATTTTCCTTGTACATTGTAATTTCAAAAATATTTTTGAAATTAAAAAAAATGTTTCCCGAAATTTAAGTACTTAAATCGTTCATATTAGCGAATTTTATGTGCCAAAAATGTAGATTAACACTCACTTAAACTATCTAGAGTAGTTTTAAAGCCCGTTCTGATAAAATTCTACCTGAAAATTGTGAAACATTCAAAATTTGTGTGGATATGACCACCAACAAGTGTCGATGTATGTCTGCCTGAGATTGTAGTATAAAATAAAATATTATATATTTTTAATTAATTTTTTTATCGGTATTTTGTACACTGAAAACATGAATAGTTGAGTTAGGTTTGATATTGACATATATTTTTCTTGTACATTGTAATTTCAAAAATATTTTTGAAATTAAAAAAAATGTTTCCCGAAATTTAAGTACTTAAATCGTTCATATTAGCGAATTTTATGTGCCAAAAATGTAGATTAACACTAACTTAAACTATCTAGAGTAGTTTTAAAGCCCGTTCTGATAAAATTCTACCTGAAAATTGTGAAACATTCAAAATTTGTGTGGATATGATCACCAACAAGTGTCGATGTATGTCTGCCTGAGATTGTAGTATAAAATAAAATATTATATATTTTTAATTAATTTTTTTATCGGTATTTTGTACACTGAAAACATGAATAGTTGAGCTAGGTTTGATATTGACATATATTTTCCTTGTACATTGTAATTTCAAAAATATTTTTGAAATTAAAAAAAATGTTTCTCGAAATTTAAGTACTTAAATCGTTCATATTAGCGAATTTTATGTGCCAAAAATGTAGATTAACACTCACTTAAACTATCTAGAGTAGTTTTAAAGCCCGTTCTGATAAAATTCTACCTGAAAATTGTGAAACATTCAAAATTTGTGTGGATATGACCACCAACAAGTGTCGATGTATGTCTGCCTGAGATTGTAGTATAAAATAAAATATTATATATTTTTAATTAATTTTTTTATCGGTATTTTGTACACTGAAAACATGAATAGTTGAGTTAGGTTTGATATTTACATATATTTTTCTTGTACATTGCAATTTCAAAAATATTTTTGAAATTAAAAAAACTGTTTCCCGAAATTTAAGTACTTAAGTCGTTCATATTAGCGAATTTTATGTGCCAAAAATGTTGATTAACACTCACTTAAACTATCTAGAGTAGTTTTGAAGCCCGTTCTGATAAAATTCTACCTGAAAATTGTGAAACATTCAAAATTTGTGTGGATATGACCACCAACAAGTGTCGATGTATAACTGCCTGAGATTGTAGTATAAAATAAAATATTATATATTTTTAATTCATTTTTTTATCGGTATTTCGTACACTGAAAACATGAAAAGTTGAGCTAGGTTTGATATTGACATATATTTTCCTTGTACATTGTAATTTCGAAAATATTTTTGAAATTAAAAAAAAGTTTCCCGAAATTTAAGTACTTAAATCGTTCATATTAGCGAATTTTATGTGCCAAAAATGTAGATTAACACTCACTTAAACTATCTAGAGGAGTTATGAAGCTCGTTCTGATAAAATTCTACCTGAAAATTGTGAAACATTCAAAATTTGTGTGGATATGAACACCAACAAGTGTCGATGTATGTCTGCCTAAAATTGTAGTATAAAATAAAATATTATATATTTTTAATTAATTTTTTTATCGGTATTTTGTACACTGTAAACATGAATAGTTTAGCTAGGTTTGATATTGACATATATTTTCCTTGTACATTGCAATTTCAAAAATATTTTTGAAATTAAAAAAACTGTTTCCCGAAATTTAAGTACTTAAATCGTTCATATTAGCGAATTTTATGTGCCAAAAATGTAGATTAACACTCACTTAAACTATCTAGAGTAGTTTTGAAGACCGTTCTGATAAAATTCTACCTGAAAATTTTGAAACATTCAAAATATGTGTGGATATGATCATCAACAAGTGTCGAAGTATGTCTGCCTGAGATTGTAGTATAAAATAAAATATTATATATTTTTAATTAATTTTTTTATCGGTATTTTGTACACTGAAAACATGAATAGTTGAGCTAGGTTTGATATTGACATATATTTTCCTTGTACATTGTAATTTCAAAAATATTTTTGAAATTAAAAAAACTGTTTCCCGAAATTTAAGTACTTAAGTCGTTCATATTAGCGAATTTTATGTGCCAAAAATGTAGATTAACACTCACTTAAACTATCTAGAGTAGTTTTGAAGCCCGTTCTGATAAAATTCTACCTGAAAATTGTGAAACATTCAAAATTTGTGTGGATATGACCACCAACAAGTGTCGATGTATGTCTGCCTGAGATTGTAGTATAAAATAAAATATTATATATTTTTAATTAATTTTTTTATCGGTATTTTGTACACTGAAAACATGAATAGTTGAGCTAGGTTTGATATTGACATATATTTTCCTCGTACATTGAAATTTCAAAAATATTTTTGAAATTAAAAAAAATGTTTCCCGAAATTTAAGTACTTAAATCGTTCATATTAGCGAATTTTATGTGCCAAAAATGTAGATTAACACTCACTTAAACTATCTAGAGTAGTTTTGAAGACCGTTCTGTTAAAATTCTACCTGAAAATTTTGAAACATTCAAAATTTGAGTGGATATGATCACCAACAAGTGTCGATGTATGTCTGCCTGAGATTGTAGTATAAAATAAAATATTATATATTTTTAATTAATTTTTTTATCGGTATTTTGTACACTGAAAACATGAATAGTTGAGCTAGGTTTGATATTGACATATATTTTCCTTGTACATTGTAATTTCAAAAATATTTTTGAAATTAAAAAAAATGTTTCCCGAAATTTAAGTACTTAAATCGTTCATATTAGCGAATTTTATGTGCCAAAAATGTAGATTAACACTCACTTAAACTATCTAGAGTAGTTTTAAAGCCCGTTCTGATAAAATTCTACCTGAAAATTGTGAAACATTCAAAATTTGTGTGGATATGACCACCAACAAGTGTCGATGTATGTCTGCCTGAGATTGTCGTATAAAATAAAATATTATATATTTTTCATTAATTTTTTTATCGGTATTTTGTACACTGAAAACATGAATAGTTGAGTTAGGTTTGATATTGACATATATTTTCCTTGTACATTGTAATTTCAAAAATATTTTTGAAATTAAAAAAAATGTTTCCCGAAATTTAAGTACTTAAATCGTTCATATTAGCGAATTTTATGTGCCAAAAATGTAGATTAACACTCACTTAAACTATCTAGAGTAGTTTTAAAGCCCGTTCTGATAAAATTCTACCTGAAAATTGTGAAACATTCAAAATTTGTGTGGATATGACCACCAACAAGTGTCGATGTATGTCTGCCTGAGATTGTAGTATAAAATAAAATATTATATATTTTTAATTAATTTTTTTATCGGTATTTTGTACACTGAAAACATGAATAGTTGAGTTAGGTTTGATATTTACATATATTTTTCTTGTACATTGCACTTTCAAAAATATTTTTGAAATTAAAAAAACTGTTTCCCGAAATTTAAGTACTTAAGTCGTTCATATTAGCGAATTTTATGTGCCAAAAATGTTGATTAACACTCACTTAAACTATCTAGAGTAGTTTTGAAGCCCGTTCTGATAAAATTCTACCTGAAAATTGTGAAACATTCAAAATTTGTGTGGATATGACCACCAACAAATGTCGATGTATGTCTGCCTGAGATTGTAGTATAAAATAAAATATTATATATTTTTAATTAATTTTTTTATCGGTATTTTGTACACTGAAAACATGAATAGTTGAGCCAGGTTTGATATTGAAATATATTTTCCTTGTACATTGTAATTTCAAAAATATTTTTGAAATTAAAAAAAATGTTTCCCGAAATTTAAGTACTTAAATCGTTCATATTAGCGAATTTTATGTGCCAAAAATGTAGATTAACACTCACTTAAACTATCTAGAGTAGTTTTAAAGCCCGTTCTGATAAAATTCTACCTGAAAATTGTGAAACATTCAAAATTTGTGTGGATATGACCACCAACAAGTGTCGATGTATGTCTGCCTGAGATTGTAGTATAAAATAAAATATTATATATTTTTAATTAATTTTTTTATCGGTATTTTGTACACTGAAAACATGAATAGTTGAGCTAGGTTTGATATTGACATATATTTTCCTCGTACATTGTAATTTCAAAAATATTTTTGAAATTAAAAAAAATGTTTCCCGAAATTTAAGTACTTAAATCGTTCATATTAGCGAATTTTATGTGCCAAAAATGTAGATTAACACTCACTTAAACTATCTAGAGTAGTTTTAAAGCCCGTTCTGATAAAATTCTACCTGAAAATTGTGAAACATTCAAAATTTGTGTGGATATGACCACCAACAAGTGTCGATGTATGTCTGCCTGAGATTGTAGTATAAAATAAAATATTATATATTTTTAATTAATTTTTTTATCGGTATTTTGTACACTGAAAACATGAATAGTTGAGTTAGGTTTGATATTGACATATATTTTCCTTGTACATTGTAATTTCAAAAATATTTTTGAAATTAAAAAAAATGTTTCCCGAAATTTAAGTACTTAAATCGTTCATATTAGCGAATTTTATGTGCCAAAAATGTAGATTAACACTCACTTAAACTATCTAGAGTAGTTTTAAAGCCCGTTCTGATAAAATTCTACCTGAAAATTGTGAAACATTCAAAATTTGTGTGGATATGACCACCAACAAGTGTCGATGTATGTCTGCCTGAGATTGTAGTATAAAATAAAATATTATATATTTTTAATTAATTTTTTTATCGGTATTTTGTACACTGAAATCATGAATAGTTGAGCTAGGTTTGATATTGACATATATTTTCCTCGTACATTGTAATTTCAAAAATATTTTTGAAATTAAAAAAAATGTTTCCCGAAATTTAAGTACTTAAATCGTTCATATTAGCGAATTTTATGTGCCAAAAATGTAGATTAACACTCACTTAAACTATCTAGAGTAGTTTTGAAGACCGTTCTGTTAAAATTCTACCTGAAAATTTTGAAACATTCAAAATTTGTGTGGATATGATCACCAACAAGTGTCGATGTATGTCTGCCTGAGATTGTAGTATAAAATAAAATATTATATATTTTTAATTAATTTTTTTATCGGTATTTTGTACACTGAAAACATGAATAGTTGAGCTAGGTTTGATATTGACATATATTTTCCTTGTACATTGTAATTTCAAAAATATTTTTGAAATTAAAAAAACTATTTCCCGAAATTTAAGTACTTAAATCGTTCATATTAGCGAATTTTATGTGCCAAAATTGTAGATTAACACTCACTTAAACTATCTAGAGTAGTTTTGAAGACCGTTCTGTTAAAATTCTACCTGAAAATTTTGAAACATTCAAAACTTGTGTGGATATGACCACCAACAAGTGTCGATGTATGTCTGCCTGAGATTGTAGTATAAAATAAAATATTATATATTTTTAATTAATTTTTTTATCGGTATTTTGTACACTGAAAACATGAATAGTTGAGTTAGGTTTGATATTTACATATATTTTTCTTGTACATTGTAATTTCAAAAATATTTTTGAAATTAAAAAAACTGTTTCCCGAAATTTAAGTACTTAAGTCGTTCATATTAGCGAATTTTATGTGCCAAAAATGTAGATTAACACTCACTTAAACTATCTAGAGTAGTTTTGAAGCCCGTTCTGATAAAATTCTACCTGAAAATTGTGAAACATTCAAAATTTGTGTGGATATGACCACCAACAAGTGTCGATGTATGTCTGCCTGAGATTGTAGTATAAAATAAAATATTATATATTTTTAATTAATTTTTTTATCGGTATTTTGTACACTGAAAACATGAATAGTTGAGCTAGGTTTGATATTGACATATATTTTCCTCGTACATTGTAATTTCAAAAATATTTTTGAAATTAAAAAAAATGTTTCCCGAAATTTAAGTACTTAAATCGTTCATATTAGCGAATTTTATGTGCCAAAAATGTAGATTAACACTCACTTAATCTATCTAGAGTAGTTTTGAAGACCGTTCTGTTAAAATTCTACCTGAAAATTTTGAAACATTCAAAATTTGTGTGGATATGATCACCAACAAGTGTCGATGTATGTCTGCCTGAGATTGTAGTATAAAATAAAATATTATATATTTTTAATTAATTTTTTTATCGGTATTTTGTACACTGAAAACATGAATAGTTGAGCTAGGTTTGATATTGACATATATTTTCCTTGTACATTGTAATTTCAAAAATATTTTTGAAATTAAAAAAAATGTTTCCCGAAATTTAAGTACTTAAATCGTTCATATTAGCGAATTTTATGTGCCAAAAATGTAGATTAACACTCACTTAAACTATCTAGAGTAGTTTTAAAGCCCGTTCTGATAAAATTCTACCTGAAAATTGTGAAACATTCAAAATTTGTGTGGATATGACCACCAACAAGTGTCGATGTATGTCTGCCTGAGATTGTAGTATAAAATAAAATATTATATATTTTTAATTAATTTTTTTATCGGTATTTTGTACACTGAAAACATGAATAGTTGAGTTAGGTTTGATATTGACATATATTTTCCTTGTACATTGTTATTTCAAAAATATTTTTGAAATTAAAAAAAATGTTTTCCGAAATTTAAGTACTTAAATCGTTCATATTAGCGAATTTTATGTGCCAAAAATGTAGATTAACACTCACTTAAACTATCTAGAGTAGTTTTAAAGCCCGTTCTGATAAAATTCTACCTGAAAATTGTGAAACATTCAAAATTTGTGTGGATATGACCACCAACAAGTGTCGATGTATGTCTGCCTGAGATTGTAGTATAAAATAAAATATTATATATTTTTAATTAATTTTTTTATCGGTATTTTGTACACTGAAAACATGAATAGTTGAGCTAGGTTTGATATTGACATATATTTTCCTCGTACATTGTAATTTCAAAAATATTTTTGAAATTAAAAAAAATGTTTCCCGAAATTTAAGTACTTAAATCGTTCATATTAGCGAATTTTATGTGCCAAAAATGTAGATTAACACTCACTTAAACTATCTAGAGTAGTTTTGAAGACCGTTCTGTTAAAATTCTACCTGAAAATTTTGAAACATTCAAAATTTGTGTGGATATGATCACCAACAAGTGTCGATGTATGTCTGCCTGAGATTGTAGTATAAAATAAAATATTATATATTTTTAATTAATTTTTTTATCGGTATTTTGTACACTGAAAACATGAATAGTTGAGCTAGGTTTGATATTGACATATATTTTCCTTGTACATTGTAATTTCAAAAATATTTTTGAAATTAAAAAAAATGTTTCCCGAAATTTAAGTACTTAAATCGTTCATATTAGCGAATTTTATGTGCCAAAAATGTAGATTAACACTCACTTAAACTATCTAGAGTAGTTTTAAAGCCCGTTCTGATAAAATTCTACCTGAAAATTGTGAAACATTCAAAATTTGTGTGGATATGACCACCAACAAGTGTCGATGTATGTCTGCCTGAGATTGTAGTATAAAATAAAATATTATATATTTTTAATTAATTTTTTTATCGGTATTTTGTACACTGAAAACATGAATAGTTTAGCTAGGTTTGATATTGACATATATTTTCCTTGTACATTGCAATTTCAAAAATATTTTTGAAATTAAAAAAACTGTTTCCCGAAATTTAAGTACTTAAATCGTTCATATTAGCGAATTTTATGTGCCAAAAATGTAGATTAACACTCACTTAAACTATCTAGAGTAGTTTTGAAGACCGTTCTGATAAAATTCTACCTGAAAATTTTGAAACATTCAAAATATGTGTGGATATGATCATCAACAAGTGTCGAAGTATGTCTGCCTGAGATTGTAGTATAAAATAAAATATTATATATTTTTAATTAATTTTTTTATCGGTATTTTGTACACTGAAAACATGAATAGTTGAGCTAGGTTTGATATTGACATATATTTTCCTTGTACATTGTAATTTCAAAAATATTTTTGAAATTAAAAAAACTGTTTCCCGAAATTTAAGTACTTAAGTCGTTCATATTAGCGAATTTTATGTGCCAAAAATGTAGATTAACACTCACTTAAACTATCTAGAGTAGTTTTGAAGCCCGTTCTGATAAAATTCTACCTGAAAATTGTGAAACATTCAAAATTTGTGTGGATATGACCACCAACAAGTGTCGATGTATGTCTGCCTGAGATTGTAGTATAAAATAAAATATTATATATTTTTAATTAATTTTTTTATCGGTATTTTGTACACTGAAAACATGAATAGTTGAGCTAGGTTTGATATTGACATATATTTTCCTTGTACATTGTAATTTCAAAAATATTTTTGAAATTAAAAAAAATGTTTCCCGAAATTTAAGTACTTAAATCGTTCATATTAGCGAATTTTATGTGCCAAAAATGTAGATTAACACTCACTTAAACTATCTAGAGTAGTTTTAAAGCCCGTTCTGATAAAATTCTACCTGAAAATTGTGAAACATTCAAAATTTGTGTGGATATGACCACCAACAAGTGTCGATGTATGTCTGCCTGAGATTGTAGTATAAAATAAAATATTATATATTTTTCATTAATTTTTTTATCGGTATTTTGTACACTGAAAACATGAATAGTTGAGTTAGGTTTGATATTGACATATATTTTCCTTGTACATTGTAATTTCAAAAATATTTTTGAAATTAAAAAAAATGTTTCCCGAAATTTAAGTACTTAAATCGTTCATATTAGCGAATTTTATGTGCCAAAAATGTAGATTAACACTCACTTAAACTATCTAGAGTAGTTTTAAAGCCCGTTCTGATAAAATTCTACCTGAAAATTGTGAAACATTCAAAATTTGTGTGGATATGACCACCAACAAGTGTCGATGTATGTCTGCCTGAGATTGTAGTATAAAATAAAATATTATATATTTTTAATTAATTTTTTTATCGGTATTTTGTACACTGAAAACATGAATAGTTGAGTTAGGTTTGATATTTACATATAATTTTCTTGTACATTGCACTTTCAAAAATATTTTTGAAATTAAAAAAACTGTTTCCCGAAATTTAAGTACTTAAATCGTTCATATTAGCGAATTTTATGTGCCAAAAATGTTGATTAACACTCACTTAAACTATCTAGAGTAGTTTTGAAGCCCGTTCTGATAAAATTCTACCTGAAAATTGTGAAACATTCAAAATTTGTGTGGATATGACCACCAACAAGTGTCGATGTATAACTGCCTGAGATTGTAGTATAAAATAAAATATTATATATTTTTAATTAATTTTTTTATCGGTATTTTGTACACTGAAAACATGAAAAGTTGAGCTAGGTTTGATATTGACATATATTTTCCTTGTACATTGTAATTTCGAAAATATTTTTGAAATTAAAAAAAAGTTTCCCGAAATTTAAGTACTTAAATCGTTCATATTAGCGAATTTTATGTGCCAAAAATGTAGATTAACACTCACTTAAACTATCTAGAGTAGTTTTGAAGACCGTTCTGTTAAAATTCTACCTGAAAATTTTGAAACATTCAAAACTTGTGTGGATATGACCACCAACAAGTGTCGATGTATGTCTGCCTGAGATTGTAGTATAAAATAAAATATTATATATTTTTAATTAATTTTTTTATTGGTATTTTGTACACTGAAAACATGAATAGTTTAGCTAGGTTTGATATTGACATATATTTTCCTTGTACATTGTAATTTCAAAAATATTTTTGAAATTAAAAAAAATGTTTCCCGAAATTTAAGTACTTAAATCGTTCATATTAGCGAATTTTATGTGCCAAAAATGTAGACTAACACTCACTTAAACTATCTAGAGTAGTTTTGAAGACCGTTCTGTTAAAATTCTACCTGAAAATTTTGAAACATTCAAAATTTGTGTGGATATGATCACCAACAAGTGTCGATGTATGTCTGCCAGAGATTGCAGTATAAAATAAAATATTATATATTTTTAATTAATTTTTTTATCGGTATTTTGTACACTGAAAACATGAATAGTTGAGCTAGGTTTGATATTGACATATATTTTCCTCGTACATTGTAATTTCAAAAATATTTTTGAAATTAAAAAAACTGTTTCCCGAAATTTAAGTACTTAAATCGTTCATATTAGCGAATTTTATGTGGCAAAAATGTAGATTAACACTCACTTAAACTATCTAGAGTAGTTTTGAAGACCGTTCTGTTAAAATTCTACCTGAAAATTTTGAAACATTCAAAATTTGTGTGGATATGATCACCAACAAGTGTCGATGTATGTCTGCCTGAGATTGTAGTATAAAATAAAATATTATATATTTTTAATTAATTTTTTATCGGTTGTTTTGTACACTGAAAACATGAATAGTTGAGCTAGGTTTGATATTGACATATATTTTCCTTGTACATTGTAATTTCAAAAATATTTTTGAAATTAAAAAAACTGTTTCCCGAAATTTAAGTACTTAAATCGTTCATATTAGCGAATTTTATGTGCCAAAAATGTAGATTAACACTCACTTAAACTATCTAGTGTAGTTTTGAAGACCGTTCGGATAAAATTCTACCTGAAAATTTTGAAACATTCAAAATTTGTGTGGATATGACCACCAACAAGTGTCGATGTATGTCTGCCTGAGATTGTAGTATAAAATAAAATATTATATATTTTTAATTAATTTTTTTATCGGTATTTTGTACACTGAAAACATGAATAGTTGAGCTAGGTTTGATATTGACATATATTTTCCTTGTACATTGTAATTTCGAAAATATTTTTGAAATTAAAAAAACTGTTTCCCGAAATTTAAGTACTTAAATCGTTCATATTAGCGAATTTTATGTGCCAAAAATGTAGATTAACACTCACTTAAACTATCTAGAGTAGTTTTGAAGACCGTTCTGATAAAATTCTACCTGAAAATTATGAAACATTCAAAATTTGTGTGGATATGACCACCAACAAGTGTCGATGTATGTCTGCCTGAGATTGTAGTATAAAATAAAATATTATATATTTTTAATTAATTTTTTTATCGGTTGTTTTGTACACTGAAAACATGAATAGTTGAGCTAGGTTTGATATTGACATATATTTTCCTTGTACATTGTAATTTCAAAAATATTTTTGAAATTAAAAAAAATGTTTCCCGAAATTTAAGTACTTAAATCGTTCATATTAGCGAATTTTATGTGCCAAAAATGTAGATTAACACTCACTTAAACTATCTAGAGTAGTTTTAAAGCCCGTTCTGATAAAATTCTACCTGAAAATTGTGAAACATTCAAAATTTGTGTGGATATGACCACCAACAAGTGTCGATGTATGTCTGCCTGAGATTGTAGTATAAAATAAAATATTATATATTTTTAATTAATTTTTTTATCGGTATTTTGTACACTGAAAACATGAATAGTTTAGCTAGGTTTGATATTGACATATATTTTCCTTGTACATTGCAATTTCAAAAATATTTTTGAAATTAAAAAAACTGTTTCCCGAAATTTAAGTACTTAAATCGTTCATATTAGCGAATTTTATGTGCCAAAAATGTAGATTAACACTCACTTAAACTATCTAGAGTAGTTTTGAAGACCGTTCTGATAAAATTCTACCTGAAAATTTTGAAACATTCAAAATATGTGTGGATATGATCATCAACAAGTGTCGAAGTATGTCTGCCTGAGATTGTAGTATAAAATAAAATATTATATATTTTTAATTAATTTTTTTATCGGTATTTTGTACACTGAAAACATGAATAGTTGAGCTAGGTTTGATATTGACATATATTTTCCTTGTACATTGTAATTTCAAAAATATTTTTGAAATTAAAAAAACTGTTTCCCGAAATTTAAGTACTTAAGTCGTTCATATTAGCGAATTTTATGTGCCAAAAATGTAGATTAACACTCACTTAAACTATCTAGAGTAGTTTTGAAGCCCGTTCTGATAAAATTCTACCTGAAAATTGTGAAACATTCAAAATTTGTGTGGATATGACCACCAACAAGTGTCGATGTATGTCTGCCTGAGATTGTAGTATAAAATAAAATATTATATATTTTTAATTAATTTTTTTATCGGTATTTTGTACACTGAAAACATGAATAGTTGAGCTAGGTTTGATATTGACATATATTTTCCTTGTACATTGTAATTTCAAAAATATTTTTGAAATTAAAAAAAATGTTTCCCGAAATTTAAGTACTTAAATCGTTCATATTAGCGAATTTTATGTGCCAAAAATGTAGATTAACACTCACTTAAACTATCTAGAGTAGTTTTAAAGCCCGTTCTGATAAAATTCTACCTGAAAATTGTGAAACATTCAAAATTTGTGTGGATATGACCACCAACAAGTGTCGATGTATGTCTGCCTGAGATTGTAGTATAAAATAAAATATTATATATTTTTCATTAATTTTTTTATCGGTATTTTGTACACTGAAAACATGAATAGTTGAGTTAGGTTTGATATTGACATATATTTTCCTTGTACATTGTAATTTCAAAAATATTTTTGAAATTAAAAAAAATGTTTCCCGAAATTTAAGTACTTAAATCGTTCATATTAGCGAATTTTATGTGCCAAAAATGTAGATTAACACTCACTTAAACTATCTAGAGTAGTTTTAAAGCCCGTTCTGATAAAATTCTACCTGAAAATTGTGAAACATTCAAAATTTGTGTGGATATGACCACCAACAAGTGTCGATGTATGTCTGCCTGAGATTGTAGTATAAAATAAAATATTATATATTTTTAATTAATTTTTTTATCGGTATTTTGTACACTGAAAACATGAATAGTTGAGTTAGGTTTGATATTTACATATAATTTTCTTGTACATTGCACTTTCAAAAATATTTTTGAAATTAAAAAAACTGTTTCCCGAAATTTAAGTACTTAAATCGTTCATATTAGCGAATTTTATGTGCCAAAAATGTTGATTAACACTCACTTAAACTATCTAGAGTAGTTTTGAAGCCCGTTCTGATAAAATTCTACCTGAAAATTGTGAAACATTCAAAATTTGTGTGGATATGACCACCAACAAGTGTCGATGTATAACTGCCTGAGATTGTAGTATAAAATAAAATATTATATATTTTTAATTAATTTTTTTATCGGTATTTTGTACACTGAAAACATGAAAAGTTGAGCTAGGTTTGATATTGACATATATTTTCCTTGTACATTGTAATTTCGAAAATATTTTTGAAATTAAAAAAAAGTTTCCCGAAATTTAAGTACTTAAATCGTTCATATTAGCGAATTTTATGTGCCAAAAATGTAGATTAACACTCACTTAAACTATCTAGAGTAGTTTTGAAGACCGTTCTGTTAAAATTCTACCTGAAAATTTTGAAACATTCAAAACTTGTGTGGATATGACCACCAACAAGTGTCGATGTATGTCTGCCTGAGATTGTAGTATAAAATAAAATATTATATATTTTTAATTAATTTTTTTATTGGTATTTTGTACACTGAAAACATGAATAGTTTAGCTAGGTTTGATATTGACATATATTTTCCTTGTACATTGTAATTTCAAAAATATTTTTGAAATTAAAAAAAATGTTTCCCGAAATTTAAGTACTTAAATCGTTCATATTAGCGAATTTTATGTGCCAAAAATGTAGACTAACACTCACTTAAACTATCTAGAGTAGTTTTGAAGACCGTTCTGTTAAAATTCTACCTGAAAATTTTGAAACATTCAAAATTTGTGTGGATATGATCACCAACAAGTGTCGATGTATGTCTGCCAGAGATTGCAGTATAAAATAAAATATTATATATTTTTAATTAATTTTTTTATCGGTATTTTGTACACTGAAAACATGAATAGTTGAGCTAGGTTTGATATTGACATATATTTTCCTCGTACATTGTAATTTCAAAAATATTTTTGAAATTAAAAAAACTGTTTCCCGAAATTTAAGTACTTAAATCGTTCATATTAGCGAATTTTATGTGGCAAAAATGTAGATTAACACTCACTTAAACTATCTAGAGTAGTTTTGAAGACCGTTCTGTTAAAATTCTACCTGAAAATTTTGAAACATTCAAAATTTGTGTGGATATGATCACCAACAAGTGTCGATGTATGTCTGCCTGAGATTGTAGTATAAAATAAAATATTATATATTTTTAATTAATTTTTTATCGGTTGTTTTGTACACTGAAAACATGAATAGTTGAGCTAGGTTTGATATTGACATATATTTTCCTTGTACATTGTAATTTCAAAAATATTTTTGAAATTAAAAAAACTGTTTCCCGAAATTTAAGTACTTAAATCGTTCATATTAGCGAATTTTATGTGCCAAAAATGTAGATTAACACTCACTTAAACTATCTAGTGTAGTTTTGAAGACCGTTCGGATAAAATTCTACCTGAAAATTTTGAAACATTCAAAATTTGTGTGGATATGACCACCAACAAGTGTCGATGTATGTCTGCCTGAGATTGTAGTATAAAATAAAATATTATATATTTTTAATTAATTTTTTTATCGGTATTTTGTACACTGAAAACATGAATAGTTGAGCTAGGTTTGATATTGACATATATTTTCCTTGTACATTGTAATTTCGAAAATATTTTTGAAATTAAAAAAACTGTTTCCCGAAATTTAAGTACTTAAATCGTTCATATTAGCGAATTTTATGTGCCAAAAATGTAGATTAACACTCACTTAAACTATCTAGAGTAGTTTTGAAGACCGTTCTGATAAAATTCTACCTGAAAATTATGAAACATTCAAAATTTGTGTGGATATGACCACCAACAAGTGTCGATGTATGTCTGCCTGAGATTGTAGTATAAAATAAAATATTATATATTTTTAATTAATTTTTTTATCGGTATTTTGTACACTGAAAACATGAATAGTTTAGCTAGGTTTGATATTGACATATATTTTCCTTGTACATTGTAATTTCAAAAATATTTTTGAAATTAAAAAAAATTGTTTCCCGAAATTTAAGTACTTAAATCGTTCATATTAGCGAATTTTATGTGCCAAAAATGTAGATTAACACTCACTTAAACTATCTAGAGTAGTTTTGAAGACCGTTCTGTTAAAATTCTACCTGAAAATTTTGAAACATTCAAAATATGTGTGGATATGATCATCAACAAGTGTCGATGTATGTCTGCCTGAGATTGTAGTATAAAATAAAATATTGTATATTTTTAATTAATTTTTTTATCGGTATTTTGTACACTGAAAACAGGAATAGTTGAGCTAGGTTTGATATTGACATATATTTTCCTTGTACATTGTAATTTCAAAAATATTTTTGAAATTAAAAAAACTGTTTCCCGAAATTTAAGTACTCAAATCGTTCATATTAGCGAATTTTATGTGCCAAAAATGTGATTAACACTCACTTAAACTATCTAGAGTAGTTTTGAAGACCGTTCTGATATTGTTCTACATAAAAATTATGAAACAATCAAAATTTGTGTGGAAATCACCATCAACAAGTGTCGATGTATGTCTGCCTAAGATTGTAGTATAAAAAAAATATTATATATTTTTAATTAATTTTTTTATCGGTATTTTGTACACTGAAAACATGAATAGTTGAGTTAGGTTTGATATTTACATATATTTTTCTTGTACATTGTAATTTCAAAAATATTTTTGAAATTAAAAAAACTGTTTCCCGAAATTTAAGTACTTAAGTCGTTCATATTAGCGAATTTTATGTGCCAAAAATGTAGATTAACACTCACTTAAACTATCTAGAGTAGTTTTGAAGCCCGTTCTGATAAAATTCTACCTGAAAATTGTGAAACATTCAAAATTTGTGTGGATATGACCACCAACAAGTGTCGATGTATGTCTGCCTGAGATTGTAGTATAAAATAAAATATTATATATTTTTAATTAATTTTTTTATCGGTATTTTGTACACTGAAAACATGAATAGTTGAGCTAGGTTTGATATTGACATATATTTTCCTCGTACATTGTAATTTCAAAAATATTTTTGAAATTAAAAAAAATGTTTCCCGAAATTTAAGTACTTAAATCGTTCATATTAGCGAATTTTATGTGCCAAAAATGTAGATTAACACTCACTTAAACTATCTAGAGTAGTTTTGAAGACCGTTCTGTTAAAATTCTACCTGAAAATTTTGAAACATTCAAAACTTGTGTGGATATGACCACCAACAAGTGTCGATGTATGTCTGCCTGAGATTGTAGTATAAAATAAAATATTATATATTTTTAATTAATTTTTTTATTGGTATTTTGTACACTGAAAACATGAATAGTTTAGCTAGGTTTGATATTGACATATATTTTCCTTGTACATTGTAATTTCAAAAATATTTTTGAAATTAAAAAAAATGTTTCCCGAAATTTAAGTACTTAAATCGTTCATATTAGCGAATTTTATGTGCCAAAAATGTAGACTAACACTCACTTAAACTATCTAGAGTAGTTTTGAAGACCGTTCTGTTAAAATTCTACCTGAAAATTTTGAAACATTCAAAATTTGTGTGGATATGATCACCAACAAGTGTCGATGTATGTCTGCCTGAGATTGTAGTATAAAATAAAATATTATATATTTTTAATTAATTTTTTTATCGGTATTTTGTACACTGAAAACATGAATAGTTGAGCTAGGTTTGATATTGACATATATTTTCCTTGTACATTGTAATTTCAAAAATATTTTTGAAATTAAAAAAACTGTTTCCCGAAATTTAAGTACTTAAATCGTTCATATTAGCGAATTTTATGTGCCAAAAATGTAGATTAACACTCACTTAAACTATCTAGATTAGTTTTGAAGACCGTTCTGATAAAATTCTACCTGAAAATTTTGAAACATTCAAAATATGTGTGGATATGATCATCAACAAGTGTCGAAGTATGTCTGCCTGAGTTTGTAGTATAAAATAAAATATTATATTTTTTTAATTAATTTTTTTATCGGTATTTTGTACACTGAAAACATGAATAGTTGAGCTAGGTTTGATATTGACATATATTTTCCTTGTACATTGTAATTTCAAAAATATTTTTGAAATTAAAAAAACTGTTTCCCGAAATTTAAGTACTTAAATCGTTCATATTAGCGAATTTTATGTGCCAAAAATGTAGATTAACACTCACTTAAACTATCTAGTGTAGTTTTGAAGACCGTTCGGATAAAATTCTACCTGAAAATTTTGAAACATTCAAAATTTGTGTGGATATGACCACCAACAAGTGTCGATGTATGTCTGCCTGAGATTGTAGTATAAAATAAAATATTATATATTTTTAATTAATTTTTTTATCGGTATTTTGTACACTGAAAACATGAATAGTTGAGCTAGGTTTGATATTGACATATATTTTCCTTGTACATTGTAATTTCGAAAATATTTTTGAAATTAAAAAAACTGTTTCCCGAAATTTAAGTACTTAAATCGTTCATATTAGCGAATTTTATGTGCCAAAAATGTAGATTAACACTCACTTAAACTATCTAGAGTAGTTTTGAAGACCGTTCTGTTAAAATTCTACCTGAAAATTTTGAAACATTCAAAACTTGTGTGGATATGACCACCAACAAGTGTCGATGTATGTCTGCCTGAGATTGTAGTATAAAATAAAATATTATATATTTTTAATTAATTTTTTTATTGGTATTTTGTACACTGAAAACATGAATAGTTTAGCTAGGTTTGATATTGACATATATTTTCCTTGTACATTGTAATTTCAAAAATATTTTTGAAATTAAAAAAAATGTTTCCCGAAATTTAAGTACTTAAATCGTTCATATTAGCGAATTTTATGTGCCAAAAATGTAGACTAACACTCACTTAAACTATCTAGAGTAGTTTTGAAGACCGTTCTGTTAAAATTCTACCTGAAAATTTTGAAACATTCAAAATTTGTGTGGATATGATCACCAACAAGTGTCGATGTATGTCTGCCTGAGATTGTAGTATAAAATAAAATATTATATATTTTTAATTAATTTTTTTATCGGTATTTTGTACACTGAAAACATGAATAGTTGAGCTAGGTTTGATATTGACATATATTTTCCTTGTACATTGTAATTTCGAAAATATTTTTGAAATTAAAAAAACTGTTTCCCGAAATTTAAGTACTTAAATCGTTCATATTAGCGAATTTTATGTGCCAAAAATGTAGATTAACACTCACTTAAACTATCTAGAGTAGTTTTGAAGACCGTTCTGATAAAATTCTACCTGAAAATTATGAAACATTCAAAATTTGTGTGGATATGACCACCAACAAGTGTCGATGTATGTCTGCCTGAGATTGTAGTATAAAATAAAATATTATATATTTTTAATTAATTTTTTTATCGGTATTTTGTACACTGAAAACATGAATAGTTTAGCTAGGTTTGATATTGACATATATTTTCCTTGTACATTGTAATTTCAAAAATATTTTTGAAATTAAAAAAAATTGTTTCCCGAAATTTAAGTACTTAAATCGTTCATATTAGCGAATTTTATGTGCCAAAAATGTAGATTAACACTCACTTAAACTATCTAGAGTAGTTTTGAAGACCGTTCTGTTAAAATTCTACCTGAAAATTTTGAAACATTCAAAATATGTGTGGATATGATCATCAACAAGTGTCGATGTATGTCTGCCTGAGATTGTAGTATAAAATAAAATATTGTATATTTTTAATTAATTTTTTTATCGGTATTTTGTACACTGAAAACAGGAATAGTTGAGCTAGGTTTGATATTGACATATATTTTCCTTGTACATTGTAATTTCAAAAATATTTTTGAAATTAAAAAAACTGTTTCCCGAAATTTAAGTACTCAAATCGTTCATATTAGCGAATTTTATGTGCCAAAAATGTGATTAACACTCACTTAAACTATCTAGAGTAGTTTTGAAGACCGTTCTGATATTGTTCTACATAAAAATTATGAAACAATCAAAATTTGTGTGGAAATCACCATCAACAAGTGTCGATGTATGTCTGCCTAAGATTGTAGTATAAAAAAAATATTATATATTTTTAATTAATTTTTTTATCGGTATTTTGTACACTGAAAACATGAATAGTTGAGTTAGGTTTGATATTTACATATATTTTTCTTGTACATTGTAATTTCAAAAATATTTTTGAAATTAAAAAAACTGTTTCCCGAAATTTAAGTACTTAAGTCGTTCATATTAGCGAATTTTATGTGCCAAAAATGTAGATTAACACTCACTTAAACTATCTAGAGTAGTTTTGAAGCCCGTTCTGATAAAATTCTACCTGAAAATTGTGAAACATTCAAAATTTGTGTGGATATGACCACCAACAAGTGTCGATGTATGTCTGCCTGAGATTGTAGTATAAAATAAAATATTATATATTTTTAATTAATTTTTTTATCGGTATTTTGTACACTGAAAACATGAATAGTTGAGCTAGGTTTGATATTGACATATATTTTCCTCGTACATTGTAATTTCAAAAATATTTTTGAAATTAAAAAAAATGTTTCCCGAAATTTAAGTACTTAAATCGTTCATATTAGCGAATTTTATGTGCCAAAAATGTAGATTAACACTCACTTAAACTATCTAGAGTAGTTTTGAAGACCGTTCTGTTAAAATTCTACCTGAAAATTTTGAAACATTCAAAATTTGTGTGGATATGATCACCAACAAGTGTCGATGTATGTCTGCCTGAGATTGTAGTATAAAATAAAATATTATATATTTTTAATTAATTTTTTTATCGGTATTTTGTACACTGAAAACATGAATAGTTGAGCTAGGTTTGATATTGACATATATTTTCCTTGTGCATTGTAATTTCAAAAATATTTTTGAAATTAAAAAAACTGTTTCCCGAAATTTAAGTACTTAAATCGTTCATATTAGCGAATTTTATGTGCCAAAAATGTAGATTAACACTCACTTAAACTATCTAGAGTAGTTTTAAAGCCCGTTCTGATAAAATTCTACCTGAAAATTGTGAAACATTCAAAATTTGTGTGGATATGACCACCAACAAGTGTCGATGTATGTCTGCCTGAGATTGTAGTATAAAATAAAATATTATATATTTTTAATTAATTTTTTTATCGGTATTTTGTACACTGAAAACATGAATAGTTGAGTTAGGTTTGATATTTACATATATTTTTCTTGTACATTGCACTTTCAAAAATATTTTTGAAATTAAAAAAACTGTTTCCCGAAATTTAAGTACTTAAGTCGTTCATATTAGCGAATTTTATGTGCCAAAAATGTTGATTAACACTCACTTAAACTATCTAGAGTAGTTTTGAAGCCCGTTCTGATAAAATTCTACCTGAAAATTGTGAAACATTCAAAATTTGTGTGGATATGACCACCAACAAGTGTCGATGTATAACTGCCTGAGATTGTAGTATAAAATAAAATATTATATATTTTTAATTCATTTTTTTATCGGTATTTTGTACACTGAAAACATGAAAAGTTGAGCTAGGTTTGATATTGACATATATTTTCCTTGTACATTGTAATTTCGAAAATATTTTTGAAATTAAAAAAAAGTTTCCCGAAATTTAAGTACTTAAATCGTTCATATTAGCGAATTTTATGTGCCAAAAATGTAGATTAACACTCACTTAAACTATCTAGAGTAGTTTTGAAGCTCGTTCTGATAAAATTCTACCTGAAAATTGTGAAACATTCAAAATTTGTGTGGATATGACCACCAACAAGTGTCGATGTATGTCTGCCTAAAATTGTAGTATAAAATAAAATATTATATATTTTTAATTAATTTTTTTATTGGTATTTTGTACACTGAAAACATGAATAGTTTAGCTAGGTTTGATATTGACATATATTTTCCTTGTACATTGTAATTTCAAAAATATTTTTGAAATTAAAAAAAATGTTTCCCGAAATTTAAGTACTTAAATCGTTCATATTAGCGAATTTTATGTGCCAAAAATGTAGATTAACACTCACCTAAACTATCTAGATTAGTTTTGAAGACCGTTCTGATAAAATTCTACCTGAAAATTTTGAAACATTCAAAATATGTGTGGATATGATCATCAACAAGTGTCGAAGTATGTCTGCCTGAGATTGTAGTATAAAATAAAATATTATATATTTTTAATTAATTTTTTTATCGGTATTTTGTACACTGAAAACATGAATAGTTGAGCTAGGTTTGATATTGACCTATATTTTCCTTGTACATTGTAATTTCAAAAATATTTTTGAAATTAAAAAAACTGTTTCCCGAAATTTAAGTACTTAAATCGTTCATATTAGCGAATTTTATGTGCCAAAAATGTAGATTAACACTCACTTAAACTATCTAGTGTAGTTTTGAAGACCGTTCTGATAAAATTCTACCTGAAAATTGTGAAACATTCAAAATTTGTGTGGATATGACCACCAACAAGTGTCGATGTATGTCTGCCTGAGATTGTAGTATAAAATAAAATATTATATATTTTTAATTAATTTTTTTATCGGTATTTTGTACACTGAAAACATGAATAGTTGAGTTAGGTTTGATATTTACATATATTTTTCTTGTACATTGTAATTTCAAAAATATTTTTGAAATTAAAAAAACTGTTTCCCGAAATTTAAGTACTTAAGTCGTTCATATTAGCGAATTTTATGTGCCAAAAATGTAGATTAAACTCACTTAAACTATCTAGTGTAGTTTTGAAGACCGTTCGGATAAAATTCTACCTGAAAATTTTGAAACATTCAAAATTTGTGTGGAGATGACCACCAACAAGTGTCGATGTATGTCTGCCTGAGATTGTAGTATATACAAAACTATTATAAATTTTTAAATAATTTTTTATTGGTATTATGTACACTGAAAACATGAATAGTTGAGCTAGGTTTGATATTGACATATATTTTCCTTGTACATTGTAATTTCAAAAATATTTTTGAAATTAAAAAAACTGTTTCCCGAAATTTAAGTACTTAAATCGTTCATATTAGCGAATTTTATGTGCCAAAAATGTAGATTAACACTCACTTAAACTATCTAGAGTAGTTTTGAAGACCGTTCTGTTAAAATTCTAGCTGAAAATTTTGAAACATTCAAAATATGTGTGGATATGATCACCAACAAGTGTCGATGTATGTCTGCCTGGGATTGTAGTATAAAATAAAATATTATATATTTTTAATTAATTTTTTTATCGGTATTATGTACACTGAAAACATGAATGGTTGAGCTAGGATTGATATTGACATATATTTTCCTTGTACATTGTAATTTCAAAAATATTTTTTAAATTAAAAAAACTGTTTCCCGAAATTTAAGTACTTAAATCGTTCATAGTAGCGAATTTTATGTGCCAAAAATGTAGATTAACACTCACTTAAACTATCTAGAGTAGTTTTGAAGACCGTTCTGTTAAAATTCTACCTGAAAATTTTGAAACATTTAAAATTTGTGAGGATATGACCACCAACAAGTTTCGATGTATGTCTGCCTGAGATTGTAGTATATACAAAACTATTATAAATTTTTAAATAATTTTTATTGGTATTATGTACACTGAAAACATGAATAGTTGAGCTAGGTTTGATATTGACATATATTTTCCTTGTACATTGTAATTTCAAAAATATTTTTGAAATTAAAAAAACTGTTTCCCGAAATTTAAGTACTTAAATCGTTCATATTAGCGAATTTTATGTGCCAAAAATGTAGATTAACACTCACTTAAACTATCTAGAGTAGTTTTGAAGACCGTTCTGTTAAAATTCTACCTGAAAATTTTAAAACATTCAAAATATGTGTGGATATGATCACCAACAAGTGTCGATGTATGTCTGCCTGAGATTGTAGTATAAAATAAAATATTATATATTTTTAATTAATTTTTTTATCGGTATTTTGTACACTGAAAACATGAATAGTTGAGCTAGGTTTGATATTGACATATATTTTCCTCGTACATTGTAATTTCAAAAATATTTTTGAAATTAAAAAAACTGTTTCCCGAAATTTAAGTACTTAAATCGTTCATATTAGCGAATTTTATGTGCCAAAAATGTAGATTAACACTCACTTAAACTATCTAGAGTAGTTTTGAAGACCGTTCTGTTAAAATTCTACCTGAAAATTTTGAAACATTCAAAATTTGTGTGGATATGATCACCAACAAGTGTCGAAGTATGTCTGCCTGAGATTGTAGTATAAAATAAAATATTATATATTTTTAATTAATTTTTTTATCGGTATTTTGTACACTGAAAACATGAATAGTTGAGCTAGGTTTGATATTGACATATATTTTCCTTGTACATTGTAATTTCAAAAATATTTTTGAAATTAAAAAAACTGTTTCCCGAAATTTAAGTACTTAAATCGTTCATATTAGCGAATTTTATGTGCCAAAAATGTAGATTAACACTCACTTAAACTATCTAGTGTAGTTTTGAAGACCGTTCGGATAAAATTCTACCTGAAAATTTTGAAACATTCAAAATTTGTGTGGAGATGACCACCAACAAGTGTCGATGTATGTCTGCCTGAGATTGTAGTATAATAAAAAATATTATATATTTTTAATTAATTTTTTTATCGGAATTTTTTACACTGAAAACATGAATAGTTGAGCTAGGTTTGATATTGACATATATTTTCCTTGTACATTGTAATTTCAAAAATATTTTTGAAATTTAAAAAACTGTTTCCAGAAATTTAAGTACTTAAATCGTTCATAGTAGCGAATTTTATGTGCCGAAAATGTAGATTAACACTCACTTAAACTATCTAGAGTAGTTTTGAAGACCGTTCTGTTAAAATTCTACCTGAAAATTTTGAAACATTTAAAATTTGTGAGGATATGACCACCAACAAGTTTCGATGTATGTCTGCCTGAGATTGTAGTATATACAAAACTATTATAAATTTTTAAATAATTTTTATTGGTATTATGTACACTGAAAACATGAATAGTTGAGCTAGGTTTGATATTGACATATATTTTCCTTGTACATTGTAATTTCAAAAATATTTTTGAAATTAAAAAAACTGTTTCCCGAAATTTAAGTACTTAAATCGTTCATATTAGCGAATTTTATGTGCCAAAAATGTAGATTAACACTCACTTAAACTATCTAGAGTAGTTTTGAAGACCGTTCTGTTAAAATTCTACCTGAAAATTTTAAAACATTCAAAATATGTGTGGATATGATCACCAACAAGTGTCGATGTATGTCTGCCTGAGATTGTAGTATAAAATAAAATATTATATATTTTTAATTAATTTTTTTATCGGTATTTTGTACACTGAAAACATGAATAGTTGAGCTAGGTTTGATATTGACATATATTTTCCTCGTACATTGTAATTTCAAAAATATTTTTGAAATTAAAAAAACTGTTTCCCGAAATTTAAGTACTTAAATCGTTCATATTAGCGAATTTTATGTGCCAAAAATGTAGATTAACACTCACTTAAACTATCTAGAGTAGTTTTGAAGACCGTTCTGTTAAAATTCTACCTGAAAATTTTGAAACATTCAAAATTTGTGTGGATATGATCACCAACAAGTGTCGAAGTATGTCTGCCTGAGATTGTAGTATAAAATAAAATATTATATATTTTTAATTAATTTTTTTATCGGTATTTTGTACACTGAAAACATGAATAGTTGAGCTAGGTTTGATATTGACATATATTTTCCTTGTACATTGTAATTTCAAAAATATTTTTGAAATTAAAAAAACTGTTTCCCGAAATTTAAGTACTTAAATCGTTCATATTAGCGAATTTTATGTGCCAAAAATGTAGATTAACACTCACTTAAACTATCTAGAGTAGTTTTGGAGACCGTTCTGTTAAAATTCTAGCTGAAAATTTTGAAACATTCAAAATATGTGTGGATATGATCACCAACAAGTGTCGATGTATGTCTGCCTGGGATTGTAGTATAAAATAAAATATTATATATTTTTAATTAATTTTTTTATCGGTATTATGTACACTGAAAACATGAATGGTTGAGCTAGGATTGATATTGACATATATTTTCCTTGTACATTGTAATTTCAAAAATATTTTTGAAATTAAAAAAACTGTTTCCCGAAATTTAAATACTTAAATCGTTCATATTAGCGAATTTTATGTGCCAAAAATGTAGATTAACACTCACTTAAACTATCTAGAGTAGTTTTGAAGACCGTTCTGTTTAAATTCTACCTGAAAATTTTGAAACATTCAAAATATGTGTGGATATGATCACCAAAAAGTGTCGATGTATGTCTGCCTGAGATTGTAGTATAAAATAAAATATTATATATTTTTAATTAATTTTTTTATCGGTATTTTGTACACTGAAAACATGAATAGTTGAGCTAGGTTTGATATTGACATATATTTTCCTTGTACATTGTAATTTCAAAAATATTTTTGAAATTAAAAAAACTGTTTCCCGAAATTTAAGTACTTAAATCGTTCATATTAGCGAATTTTATGTGCCAAAAATGTAGATTAACACTCACTTAAACTATCTAGAGTAGTTTTGAAGACCGTTCTGTTAAAATTCTAGCTGAAAATTTTGAAACATTCAAAATATGTGTGGATATGATCACCAACAAGTGTCGATGTATGTCTGCCTGGGATTGTAGTATAAAATAAAATATTATATATTTTTAATTAATTTTTTATCGGTATTTTGTACACTGAAAACATGAATAGTTGAGCTAGGTTTGATATTGACATATATTTTCCTCGTACATTGTAATTTCAAAAATATTTTTGAAATTAAAAAAACTGTTTCCCGAAATTTAAGTACTTAAATCGTTCATATTAGCGAATTTTATGTGCCAAAAATGTAGATTAACACTCACTTAAACTATCTAGTGTAGTTTTGAAGACCGTTCGGATAAAATTCTACCTGAAAATTTTGAAACATTCAAAATTTGTGTGGAGATGACCACCAACAAGTGTCGATGTATGTCTGCCTGAGATTGTAGTATAATAAAAAATATTATATATTTTTAATTAATTTTTTTATCGGTATTTTGTACACTGAAAACATGAATAGTTGAGCTAGGTTTGATATTGACATATATTTTCCTTGTACATTGTAATTTCAAAAATATTTTTGAAATTTAAAAAACTGTTTCCCGAAATTTAAGTACTTAAATCGTTCATAGTAGCGAATTTTATGTGCCAAAAATGTAGATTAACACTCACTTAAACTATCTAGAGTAGTTTTGAAGACCGTTCTGTTAAAATTATACCTGAAAATTTTGAAACATTTAAAATTTGTGAGGATATGACCACCAACAAGTTTCGATGTATGTCTGCCTGAGATTGTAGTATATACAAAACTATTATAAATTTTTAAATAATTTTTATTGGTATTATGTACACTGAAAACATGAATAGTTGAGCTAGGTTTGATATTGACATATATTTTCCTTGTACATTGTAATTTCAAAAATATTTTTGAAATTAAAAAAACTGTTTCCCGAAATTTAAGTACTTAAATCGTTCATATTAGCGAATTTTATGTGCCAAAAATGTAGATTAACACTCACTTAAACTATCTAGAGTAGTTTTGAAGACCGTTCTGTAAAAATTCTACCTGAAAATTTTGAAACATTCAAAATATGTGTGGATATGATCACCAACAAGTGTCGATGTATGTCTGCCTGAGATTGTAGTATAAAATAAAATATTATATATTTTTAATTAATTTTTTTATCGGTATTTTGTACACTGAAAACATGAATAGTTGAGCTAGGTTTGATATTGACATATATTTTCCTCGTACATTGTAATTTCAAAAATATTTTTGAAATTAAAAAAACTGTTTCCCGAAATTTAAGTACTTAAATCGTTCATATTAGCGAATTTTATGTGCCAAAAATGTAGATTAACACTCACTTAAACTATCTAGAGTAGTTTTGAAGACCGTTCTGTTAAAATTCTACCTGAAAATTTTGAAACATTCAAAATTTGTGTGGATATGATCACCAACAAGTGTCGAAGTATGTCTGCCTGAGATTGTAGTATAAAATAAAATATTATATATTTTTAATTAATTTTTTTATCGGTATTTTGTACACTGAAAACATGAATAGTTGAGCTAGGTTTGATATTGACATATATTTTCCTTGTACATTGTAATTTCAAAAATATTTTTGAAATTAAAAAAAATTGTTTCCCGAAATTTAAGTACTCAAATCGTTCATATTAGCGAATTTTATGTGCCAAAAATGTAGATTAACACTCACTTAAACTATCTAGTGTAGTTTTGAAGACCGTTCTGATATTGTTCTACATGAAAATTATGAAACAATCAAAATTTGTGTGGAAATCACCATCAACAAGTGTCGATGTATGTCTGCCAAAGATTGTAGTATAAAAAAAATATTATATATTTTTAATTAATTTTTTTATCGGTATTTTGTACACTGAAAACATGAATAGTTGAGTTAGGTTTGATATTTACATATATTTTTCTTGTACATTGTAATTTCAAAAATATTTTTGAAATTAAAAAAACTGTTTCCCGAAATTTAAGTACTTAAGTCGTTCATATTAGCGAATTTTATGTGCCAAAAATGTAGATTAACACTCACTTAAACTATCTAGAGTAGTTTTGAAGCCCGTTCTGATAAAACTCTACCTGAAAATTGTGAAACATTCAAAATTTGTGTGGATATGACCACCAACAAGTGTCGATGTATGTCTGCCTGAGATTGTAGTATAAAATAAAATATTATATATTTTTAATTAATTTTTTTATCGGTATTTTGTACACTGAAAACATGAATAGTTGAGCTAGGTTTGATATTGACATATATTTTCCTTGTGCATTGTAATTTCAAAAATATTTTTGAAATTAAAAAAACTGTTTCCCGAAATTTAAGTACTTAAATCGTTCATATTAGCGAATTTTATGTGCCAAAAATGTAGATTAACACTCACTTAAACTATCTAGAGTAGTTTTGAAGCCCGTTCTGATAAAATTCTACCTGAAAATTGTGAAACATTCAAAATTTGTGTGGATATGACCACCAACAAGTGTCGATGTATGTCTGCCTGAGATTGTAGTATAAAATAAAATATTATATATTTTTAATTAATTTTTTTATCGGTATTTTGTACACTGAAAACATGAATAGTTGAGCTAGGTTTGATATTGAGATATATTTTCCTTGTACATTGTAATTTCAAAAATATTTTTGAAATTAAAAAAACTGTTTCCCGAAATTTAAGTACTTAAGTCGTTCATATTAGCGAATTTTATGTGCCAAAAATGTTGATTAACACTCACTTAAACTATCTAGAGTAGTTTTGAAGCCCGTTCTGATAAAATTCTACCTGAAAATTGTGAAACATTCAAAATTTGTGTGGATATGACAACCAACAAGTGTCGATGTATAACTGCCTGAGATTGTAGTATAAAATAAAATATTATATATTTTTAATTAATTTGTTTATCGGTATTTTGTACACTGAAAACATGAATAGTAGAGCTAGGTTTGATGTTTACATATATTTTGCTTGTACATTGCAATTTCAAAAATATTTTTGAAATTAAAAAAACTGTTTCCCGAAATTTAAGTACTTAAGTCGTTCATATTAGCGAAATTTATGTGCCAAAAATGTTGATTAACACTCACTTAAACTATCTAGAGTAGTTTTGAAGCCCGTTCTGATAAAATTCTACCTGAAAATTGTGAAACATTCAAAATTTGTGTGGATATGACCACCAACAAGTGTCGATGTATAACTGCCTGAGATTGTAGTATAAAATAAAATATTATATATTTTTAATTAATTTTTTTATCGGTATTTTGTACACTGAAAACATGAATAGTTGAGTTAGGTTTGATGTTTACATATATTTTCCTTGTACATTGTAATTTCAAAAATATTTTTGAAATTAAAAAAACTGTTTCCCGAAATTTAAGTACTTAGATCGTTCGTATTAGCGAATTTTATGTGCCAAAAATGTAGATTAACACTCACTTAAACTATCTAGAGTAGTTTTAAAGCCCGTTCTGATAAAATTCTACCTGAAAATTGTGAAACATTCAAAATTTGTGTGGATATGACCACCAACAAGTGTCGATGTATGTCTGCCTGAGATTGTAGTATAAAATAAAATATTATATATTTTTAATTAATTTTTTTATCGGTATTTTGTACACTGAAAACATGAATAGTTTAGCTCGGTTTGATATTGACATATATTTTCCTTGTACATTGTAATTTCAAAAATATTTTTGAAATTAAAAAAACTGTTTCCCGAAATTTAAGTACTCAAATCGTTCATATTAGCGAATTTTATGTGCCAAAAATGTAGATTAACACTCACTTAAACTATCTAGAGTAGTTTTGAAGACCGTTCTGATATTGTTCTACATGAAAATTATGAAACAATCAAAATTTGTGTGGAAATCACCATCAACAAGTGTCGATGTATGTCTGCCTAAGATTGTAGTATAAAAAAAATATTATATATTTTTAATTAATTTTTTTATCGGTATTTTGTACACTGAAAACATGAATAGTTGAGTTAGGTTTGATATTTACATATATTTTTCTTGTACATTGTAATTTCAAAAATATTTTTGAAATTAAAAAAACTGTTTCCCGAAATTTAAGTACTTAAGTCGTTCATATTAGCGAATTTTATGTGCCAAAAATGTAGATTAACACTCACTTAAACTATCTAGAGTAGTTTTGAAGCCCGTTCTGATAAAATTCTACCTGAAAATTGTGAAACATTCAAAATTTGTGTGGATATGACCACCAACAAGTGTCGATGTATGTCTGCCTGAGATTGTAGTATAAAATAAAATATTATATATTTTTAATTAATTTTTTTATCGGTATTTTGTACACTGAAAACATGAATAGTTGAGCTAGGTTTGATATTGACATATATTTTCCTCGTACATTGTAATTTCAAAAATATTTTTGAAATTAAAAAAAATGTTTCCCGAAATTTATGTACTTAAATCGTTCATATTAGCGAATTTTATGTGCCAAAAATGTAGATTAACACTCACTTAAACTATCTAGAGTAGTTTTGAAGACCGTTCTGTTAAAATTCTACCTGAAAATTTTGAAACATTCAAAATATTTGTGGATATGATCACCAACAAGTGTCGATGTATGTCTGCCTGAGATTGTAGTATAAAATAAAATATTATATATTTTTAATTAATTTTTTTATCGGTTGTTTTGTACACTGAAAACATGAATAGTTGAGCTAGGTTTGATATTGACATATATTTTCCTTGTACATTGTAGTTTCAAAAATATATTTGAAATTAAAAAAACTGTTTCCCGAAATTTAAGTACTTAAATCGTTCATATTAGCGAATTTTATGTGCCAAAAATGTAGATTAACACTCACTTAAACTATCTAGTGTAGTTTTGAAGACCGTTCTGATAAAATTCTACCTGAAAATTGTGAAAAATTCAAAATTTGTGTGGATATGACCACCAACAAGTGTCGATGTATGTCTGCCTGAGATTGTAGTATAAAATAAAATATTATATATTTTTAATTAATTTTTTTATCGGTATTTTGTACACTGAAAACATGAATAGTTGAGCTAGGTTTGATATTGACATATATTTTCCTTGTACATTGTAATATCAAAAATATTTTTGAAATTAAAAAAACTGTTTCCCGAAATTTAAGTACTTAAATCGTTCATATTAGCGAATTTTATGTGCCAAAAATGTAGATTAACACTCACTTAAACTATCTAGTGTAGTTTTGAAGCCCGTTCTGATAAAATTCTACCTGAAAATTGTGAAACATTCAAAATTTGTGTGGATATGACCACCAACAAGTGTCGATGTATGTCTGCCTGAGATTGTAGTATAAAATAAAATATTATATATTTTTAATTAATTTTTTTATCGGTATTTTTATACACTGAAAACATGAATAGTTGAGCTAGGTTTGATATTGACATATATTTTCCTTGTACATTGTAATTTCAAAAATATATTTGAAATTAAAAAAACTGTTTCCCGAAATTTAAGTACTTAAATCGTTCATATTAGCGAATTTTATATGCCAAAAATGTAGATTAACACTCACTTAAACTATCTAGTGTAGTTTTGAAGACCGTTCTGATATTGTTCTACATGAAAATTATGAAACAATCAAAATTTGTGTGGAAATCACCATCAACAAGTGTCGATGTATGTCTGCCTGAGATTGTAGTATAAAATAAAATATTATATATTTTTAATTAATTTTTTTATCGGTATTTTGTACACTGAAAACATGAATAGTTGAGCTAGGTTTGATATTGACATATATTTTCCTTGTACATTGTAATTTCAAAAATATTTTTGAAATTAAAAAAACTGTTTCCCGAAATTTAAGTACTTAAATCGTTCATATTAGCGAATTTTATGTGCCAAAAATGTAGATTAACACTCACTTAAACTATCTAGAGTAGTTTTAAAGCCCGTTCTGATAAAATTCTACCTGAAAATTGTGAAACATTCAAAATTTGTGTGGATATGACCACCAACAAGTGTCGATGTATGTCTGCCTGAGATTGTAGTATAAAATAAAATATTATATATTTTTCCCGAAATTTAAGTACTCAAATCGTTCATATTAGCGAATTTTATGTGCCAAAAATGTAGATTAACACTCACTTAAACTATCTAGTGTAGTTTTGAAGACCGTTCTGATATTGTTCTACATGAAAATTATGAAACAATCAAAATTTGTGTGGAAATCACCATCAACAAGTGTCGATGTATGTCTGCCTAAGATTGTAGTATAAAAAAAATATTATATATTTTTAATTAATTTTTTTATCGGTATTTTGTACACTGAAAACATGAATAGTTGAGTTAGGTTTGATATTTACATATATTTTTCTTGTACATTGTAATTTCAAAAATATTTTTGAAATTAAAAAAACTGTTTCCCGAAATTTAAGTACTTAAGTCGTTCATATTAGCGAATTTTATGTGCCAAAAATGTAGATTAACACTCACTTAAACTATCTAGAGTAGTTTTGAAGCCCGTTCTGATAAAATTCTACCTGAAAATTGTGAAACATTCAAAATTTGTGTGGATATGACCACCAACAAGTGTCGATGTATGTCTGCCTGAGATTGTAGTATAAAATAAAATATTATATATTTTTAATTAATTTTTTTATCGGTATTTTGTACACTGAAAACATGAATAGTTGAGCTAGGTTTGATATTGACATATATTTTCCTCGTACATTGTAATTTCAAAAATATTTTTGAAATTAAAAAAACTGTTTCCCGAAATTTAAGTACTTAAATCGTTCATATTATCGAATTTTATGTGCCAAAAATGTAGATTAACACTCACTTAAACTATCTAGAGTAGTTTAGAAGCCCGTTCTGATAAAATTCTACCTGAAAATTGTGAAACATTCAAAATTTGTGTGGATATGACCACCAACAAGTGTCGATGTATGTCTGCCTGAGATTGTAGTATAAAATAAAATATTATATATTTTTAATTAATTTTTTTATCGGTATTTTGTACACTGAAAACATGAATAGTTGAGTTAGGTTTGATGTTTACATATATTTTTCTTGTACATTGCAATTTCAAAAATATTTTTGAAATTAAAAAAACTGTTTCCCGAAATTTAAGTACTTAAGTCGTTCATATTAGCGAAATTTATGTGCCAAAAATGTTGATTAACACTCACTTAAACTATCTAGAGTAGTTTTGAAGCCCGTTCTGATAAAATTCTACCTGAAAATTGTGAAAAATTCAAAATTTGTGTGGATATGACCACCAACAAGTGTCGATGTATGTCTGCCTGAGATTGTAGTATAAAATAAAATATTATATATTTTTAATTAATTTTTTTATCGGTATTTTGTACACTGAAAACATGAATAGTTGAGCTAGGTTTGATATTGAGATATATTTTCCTTGTACATTGTAATTTCAAAAATATTTTTGAAATTAAAAAAACTGTTTCCCGAAATTTAAGTACTTAAGTCGTTTATATTAGCGAATTTTATGTGCCAAAAATGTTGATTAACACTCACTTAAACTATCTAGAGTAGTTTTGAAGCCCGTTCTGATAAAATTCTACCTGAAAATTGTGAAACATTCAAAATTTGTGTGGATATGACCACCAACAAGTGTCGATGTATGTCTGCCTGAGATTGTAGTATAAAATAAAATATTATATATTTTTCCCGAAATTTAAGTACTCAAATCGTTCATATTAGCGAATTTTATGTGCCAAAAATGTAGATTAACACTCACTTAAACTATCTAGTGTAGTTTTGAAGACCGTTCTGATATTGTTCTACATGAAAATTATGAAACAATCAAAATTTGTGTGGAAATCACCATCAACAAGTGTCGATGTATGTCTGCCTAAGATTGTAGTATAAAAAAAATATTATATATTTTTAATTAATTTTTTTATCGGTATTTTGTACACTGAAAACATGAATAGTTGAGTTAGGTTTGATATTTACATATATTTTTCTTGTACATTGTAATTTCAAAAATATTTTTGAAATTAAAAAAACTGTTTCCCGAAATTTAAGTACTTAAGTCGTTCATATTAGCGAATTTTATGTGCCAAAAATGTAGATTAACACTCACTTAAACTATCTAGAGTAGTTTTGAAGCCCGTTCTGATAAAATTCTACCTGAAAATTGTGAAACATTCAAAATTTGTGTGGATATGACCACCAACAAGTGTCGATGTATGTCTGCCTGAGATTGTAGTATAAAATAAAATATTATATATTTTTAATTAATTTTTTTATCGGTATTTTGTACACTGAAAACATGAATAGTTGAGCTAGGTTTGATATTGACATATATTTTCCTCGTACATTGTAATTTCAAAAATATTTTTGAAATTAAAAAAACTGTTTCCCGAAATTTAAGTACTTAAATCGTTCATATTATCGAATTTTATGTGCCAAAAATGTAGATTAACACTCACTTAAACTATCTAGAGTAGTTTAGAAGCCCGTTCTGATAAAATTCTACCTGAAAATTGTGAAACATTCAAAATTTGTGTGGATATGACCACCAACAAGTGTCGATGTATGTCTGCCTGAGATTGTAGTATAAAATAAAATATTATATATTTTTAATTAATTTTTTTATCGGTATTTTGTACACTGAAAACATGAATAGTTGAGTTAGGTTTGATGTTTACATATATTTTTCTTGTACATTGCAATTTCAAAAATATTTTTGAAATTAAAAAAACTGTTTCCCGAAATTTAAGTACTTAAGTCGTTCATATTAGCGAAATTTATGTGCCAAAAATGTTGATTAACACTCACTTAAACTATCTAGAGTAGTTTTGAAGCCCGTTCTGATAAAATTCTACCTGAAAATTGTGAAAAATTCAAAATTTGTGTGGATATGACCACCAACAAGTGTCGATGTATGTCTGCCTGAGATTGTAGTATAAAATAAAATATTATATATTTTTAATTAATTTTTTTATCGGTATTTTGTACACTGAAAACATGAATAGTTGAGCTAGGTTTGATATTGAGATATATTTTCCTTGTACATTGTAATTTCAAAAATATTTTTGAAATTAAAAAAACTGTTTCCCGAAATTTAAGTACTTAAGTCGTTCATATTAGCGAATTTTATGTGCCAAAAATGTTGATTAACACTCACTTAAACTATCTAGAGTAGTTTTGAAGCCCGTTCTGATAAAATTCTACCTGAAAATTGTGAAACATTCAAAATTTGTGTGGATATGACCACCAACAAGTGTCGATGTATAACTGCCTGAGATTGTAGTATAAAATAAAATATTATATATTTTTAATTCATTTTTTTATCGGTATTTTGTACACTGAAAACATGAATAGTAGAGCTAGGTTTGATATTGACATATATTTTCCTCGTACATTGTAATTTCAAAAATATTTTTGAAATTAAAAAAACTGTTTCCCGAAATTTAAGTACTTAAATCGTTCATATTATCGAATTTTATGTGCCAAAAATGTAGATTAACACTCACTTAAACTATCTAGAGTAGTTTAGAAGCCCGTTCTGATAAAATTCTACCTGAAAATTGTGAAACATTCAAAATTTGTGTGGATATGACCACCAACAAGTGTCGATGTATGTCTGCCTGAGATTGTAGTATAAAATAAAATATTATATATTTTTAATTAATTTTTTTATCGGTATTTTGTACACTGAAAACATGAATAGTTGAGTTAGGTTTGATGTTTACATATATTTTTCTTGTACATTGCAATTTCAAAAATATTTTTGAAATTAAAAAAACTGTTTCCCGAAATTTAAGTACTTAAGTCGTTCATATTAGCGAAATTTATGTGCCAAAAATGTTGATTAACACTCACTTAAACTATCTAGAGTAGTTTTGAAGCCCGTTCTGATAAAATTCTACCTGAAAATTGTGAAACATTCAAAATTTGTGTGGATATGACCACCAACAAGTGTCGATGTATAACTGCCTGAGATTGTAGTATAAAATAAAATATTATATATTTTTAATTCATTTTTTTATCGGTATTTTGTACACTGAAAACATGAATAGTAGAGCTAGGTTTGATATTGACATATATTTTCCTCGTACATTGTAATTTCAAAAATATTTTTGAAATTAAAAAAACTGTTTCCCGAAATTTAAGTACTTAAATCGTTCATATTATCGAATTTTATGTGCCAAAAATGTAGATTAACACTCACTTAAACTATCTAGAGTAGTTTAGAAGCCCGTTCTGATAAAATTCTACCTGAAAATTGTGAAACATTCAAAATTTGTGTGGATATGACCACCAACAAGTGTCGATGTATGTCTGCCTGAGATTGTAGTATAAAATAAAATATTATATATTTTTAATTAATTTTTTTATCGGTATTTTGTACACTGAAAACATGAATAGTTGAGTTAGGTTTGATGTTTACATATATTTTGCTTGTACATTGCAATTTCAAAAATATTTTTGAAATTAAAAAAACTGTTTCCCGAAATTTAAGTACTTAAGTCGTTCATATTAGCGAAATTTATGTGCCAAAAATGTTGATTAACACTCACTTAAACTATCTAGAGTAGTTTTGAAGCCCGTTCTGATAAAATTCTACCTGAAAATTGTGAAACATTCAAAATTTGTGTGGATATGACCACCAACAAGTGTCGATGTATAACTGCCTGAGATTGTAGTATAAAATAAAATATTATATATTTTTAATTCATTTTTTTATCGGTATTTTGTACACTGAAAACATGAATAGTTTAGCTAGGTTTGATATTGACATATATTTTCCTTGTACATTGTAATTTCAAAAATATTTTTGAAATTAAAAAAACTGTTTCCCGAAATTTAAGTACTCAAATCGTTCATATTAGCGAATTTTATGTGCCAAAAATGTAGATTAACACTCACTTAAACTATCTAGAGTAGTTTTAAAGCCCGTTCTGATAAAATTCTACCTGAAAATTGTGAAACATTCAAAATTTGTGTGGATATGACCACCAACAAGTGTCGATGTATGTCTGCCTGAGATTGTAGTATAAAATAAAATATTATATATTTTTAATTAATTTTTTTATCGGTATTTTGTACACTGAAAACATGAATAGTTGAGCTAGGTTTGATATTGACATATATTTTCCTCGTACATTGTAATTTCAAAAATATTTTTGAAATTAAAAAAAATGTTTCCCGAAATTTATGTACTTAAATCGTTCATATTAGCGAATTTTATGTGCCAAAAATGTAGATTAACACTCACTTAAACTATCTAGAGTAGTTTTGAAGACCGTTCTGTTAAAATTCTACCTGAAAATTTTGAAACATTCAAAATTTGTGTGGATATGATCACCAACAAGTGTCGATGTATGTCTGCCTGAGATTGTAGTATAAAATAAAATATTATATATTTTTAATTAATTTTTTTATCGGTTGTTTTGTACACTGAAAACATGAATAGTTGAGCTAGGTTTGATATTGACATATATTTTCCTTGTACATTGTAATTTCAAAAATATATTTGAAATTAAAAAAACTGTTTCCCGAAATTTAAGTACTTAAATCGTTCATATTAGCGAATTTTATGTGCCAAAAATGTAGATTAACACTCACTTAAACTATCTAGTGTAGTTTTGAAGACCGTTCTGATAAAATTCTACCTGAAAATTGTGAAAAATTCAAAATTTGTGTGGATATGACCACCAACAAGTGTCGATGTATGTCTGCCTGAGATTGTAGTATAAAATAAAATATTATATATTTTTAATTAATTTTTTTATCGGTATTTTGTACACTGAAAACATGAATAGTTGAGCTAGGTTTGATATTGACATATATTTTCCTTGTACATTGTAATTTCAAAAATATTTTTGAAATTAAAAAAACAGTTTCCCGAAATTTAAGTACTTAAGTCGTTCATATTAGCGAATTTTATGTGCCAAAAATGTAGATTAACACTCACTTAAACTATCTAGAGTAGTTTTGAAGCCCGTTCTGATAAAATTCTACCTGAAAATTGTGAAACATTCAAAATTTGTGTGGATATGACCACCAACAAGTGTCGATGTATGTCTGCCTGAGATTGTAGTATAAAATAAAATATTATATATTTTTAATTAATTTTTTTATCGGTATTTTGTACACTGAAAACATGAATAGTTGAGCTAGGTTTGATATTGACATATATTTTCCTCGTACATTGTAATTTCAAAAATATTTTTGAAATTAAAAAAACTGTTTCCCGAAATTTAAGTACTAAAATCGTTCATATTATCGAATTTTATGTGCCAAAAATGTAGATTAACACTCACTTAAACTATCTAGAGTAGTTTAGAAGCCCGTTCTGATAAAATTCTACCTGAAAATTGTGAAACATTCAAAATTTGTGTGGATATGACCACCAACAAGTGTCGATGTATGTCTGCCTGAGATTGTAGTATAAAATAAAATATTATATATTTTTAATTAATTTTTTTATCGGTATTTTGTACACTGAAAACATGAATAGTTGAGTTAGGTTTGATGTTTACATATATTTTTCTTGTACATTGCAATTTCAAAAATATTTTTGAAATTAAAAAAACTGTTTCCCGAAATTTAAGTACTCAAATCGTTCATATTAGCGAATTTTATGTGCCAAAAATGTAGATTAACACTCACTTAAACTATCTAGAGTAGTTTTGAAGACCGTTCTGATATTGTTCTACATGAAAATTATGAAACAATCAAAATTTGTGTGGAAATCACCATCAACAAGTGTCGATGTATGTCTGCCTAAGATTGTAGTATAAAAAAAATATTATATATTTTTAATTAATTTTTTTATCGGTATTTTGTACACTGAAAACATGAATAGTTGAGTTAGGTTTGATATTTACATATATTTTTCTTGTACATTGTAATTTCAAAAATATTTTTGAAATTAAAAAAACTGTTTCCCGAAATTTAAGTACTTAAGTCGTTCATATTAGCGAATTTTATGTGCCAAAAATGTAGATTAACACTCACTTAAACTATCTAGAGTAGTTTTGAAGCCCGTTCTGATAAAATTCTACCTGAAAATTGTGAAACATTCAAAATTTGTGTGGATATGACCACCAACAAGTGTCGATGTATGTCTGCCTGAGATTGTAGTATAAAATAAAATATTATATATTTTTAATTAATTTTTTTATCGGTATTTTGTACACTGAAAACATGAATAGTTGAGCTAGGTTTGATATTGACATATATTTTCCTCGTACATTGTAATTTCAAAAATATTTTTGAAATTAAAAAAAATGTTTCCCGAAATTTATGTACTTAAATCGTTCATATTAGCGAATTTTATGTGCCAAAAATGTAGATTAACACTCACTTAAACTATCTAGAGTAGTTTTGAAGACCGTTCTGTTAAAATTCTACCTGAAAATTTTGAAACATTCAAAATATTTGTGGATATGATCACCAACAAGTGTCGATGTATGTCTGCCTGAGATTGTAGTATAAAATAAAATATTATATATTTTTAATTAATTTTTTTATCGGTTGTTTTGTACACTGAAAACATGAATAGTTGAGCTAGGTTTGATATTGACATATATTTTCCTTGTACATTGTAATTTCAAAAATATATTTGAAATTAAAAAAACTGTTTCCCGAAATTTAAGTACTTAAATCGTTCATATTAGCGAATTTTATGTGCCAAAAATGTAGATTAACACTCACTTAAACTATCTAGTGTAGTTTTGAAGACCGTTCTGATAAAATTCTACCTGAAAATTGTGAAAAATTCAAAATTTGTGTGGATATGACCACCAACAAGTGTCGATGTATGTCTGCCTGAGATTGTAGTATAAAATAAAATATTATATATTTTTAATTAATTTTTTTATCGGTATTTTGTACACTGAAAACATGAATAGTTGAGCTAGGTTTGATATTGACATATATTTTCCTTGTACATTGTAATTTCAAAAATATTTTTGAAATTAAAAAAACTGTTTCCCGAAATTTAAGTACTCAAATCGTTCATATTAGCGAATTTTATGTGCCAAAAATGTAGATTAACACTCACTTAAACTATCTAGAGTAGTTTTGAAGACCGTTCTGATATTGTTCTACATGAAAATTATGAAACAATCAAAATTTGTGTGGAAATCACCATCAACAAGTGTCGATGTATGTCTGCCTAAGATTGTAGTATAAAAAAAATATTATATATTTTTAATTAATTTTTTTATCGGTATTTTGTACACTGAAAACATGAATAGTTGAGTTAGGTTTGATATTTACATATATTTTTCTTGTACATTGTAATTTCAAAAATATTTTTGAAATTAAAAAAACTGTTTCCCGAAATTTAAGTACTTAAGTCGTTCATATTAGCGAATTTTATGTGCCAAAAATGTAGATTAACACTCACTTAAACTATCTAGAGTAGTTTTGAAGCCCGTTCTGATAAAATTCTACCTGAAAATTGTGAAACATTCAAAATTTGTGTGGATATGACCACCAACAAGTGTCGATGTATGTCTGCCTGAGATTGTAGTATAAAATAAAATATTATATATTTTTAATTAATTTTTTTATCGGTATTTTGTACACTGAAAACATGAATAGTTGAGCTAGGTTTGATATTGACATATATTTTCCTCGTACATTGTAATTTCAAAAATATTTTTGAAATTAAAAAAAATGTTTCCCGAAATTTATGTACTTAAATCGTTCATATTAGCGAATTTTATGTGCCAAAAATGTAGATTAACACTCACTTAAACTATCTAGAGTAGTTTTGAAGACCGTTCTGTTAAAATTCTACCTGAAAATTTTGAAACATTCAAAATATTTGTGGATATGATCACCAACAAGTGTCGATGTATGTCTGCCTGAGATTGTAGTATAAAATAAAATATTATATATTTTTAATTAATTTTTTTATCGGTTGTTTTGTACACTGAAAACATGAATAGTTGAGCTAGGTTTGATATTGACATATATTTTCCTTGTACATTGTAATTTCAAAAATATATTTGAAATTAAAAAAACTGTTTCCCGAAATTTAAGTACTTAAATCGTTCATATTAGCGAATTTTATGTGCCAAAAATGTAGATTAACACTCACTTAAACTATCTAGTGTAGTTTTGAAGACCGTTCTGATAAAATTCTACCTGAAAATTGTGAAAAATTCAAAATTTGTGTGGATATGACCACCAACAAGTGTCGATGTATGTCTGCCTGAGATTGTAGTATAAAATAAAATATTATATATTTTTAATTAATTTTTTTATCGGTATTTTGTACACTGAAAACATGAATAGTTGAGCTAGGTTTGATATTGACATATATTTTCCTCGTACATTGTAATTTCAAAAATATTTTTGAAATTAAAAAAACTGTTTCCCGAAATTTAAGTACTTAAATCGTTCATATTATCGAATTTTATGTGCCAAAAATGTAGATTAACACTCACTTAAACTATCTAGAGTAGTTTTAAAGCCCGTTCTGATAAAATTCTACCTGAAAATTGTAAAACATTCAAAATTTGTGTGGATATGACCACCAACAATTGTCGATGTATGTCTGCCTGAGATTGTAGTATAAAATAAAATATTATATATTTTTAATTAATTTTTTTATCGGTATTTTGTACACTGAAAACATGAATAGTTGAGTTAGGTTTGATGTTTACATATATTTTCCTTGTACATTGTAATTTCAAAAATATTTTTGAAATTAAAAAAACTGTTTCCCGAAATTTAAGTACTTAGATCGTTCGTATTAGCGAATTTTATGTGCCAAAAATGTAGATTAACACTCACTTAAACTATCTAGAGTAGTTTTAAAGCCCGTTCTGATAAAATTCTACCTGAAAATTGTGAAACATTCAAAATTTGTGTGGATATGACCACCAACAAGTGTCGATGTATGTCTGCCTGAGATTGTAGTATAAAATAAAATATTATATATTTTTAATTAATTTTTTTATCGGTATTTTGTACACTGAAAACATGAATAGTTTAGCTAGGTTTGATATTGACATATATTTTCCTTGTACATTGTAATTTCAAAAATATTTTTGAAATTAAAAAAACTGTTTCCCGAAATTTAAGTACTCAAATCGTTCATATTAGCGAATTTTATGTGCCAAAAATGTAGATTAACACTCACTTAAACTATCTAGAGTAGTTTTGAAGACCGTTCTGATATTGTTCTACATGAAAATTATGAAACAATCAAAATTTGTGTGGAAATCACCATCAACAAGTGTCGATGTATGTCTGCCTAAGATTGTAGTATAAAAAAAATATTATATATTTTTAATTAATTTTTTTATCGGTATTTTGTACACTGAAAACATGAATAGTTGAGTTAGGTTTGATATTTACATATATTTTTCTTGTACATTGTAATTTCAAAAATATTTTTGAAATTAAAAAAACTGTTTCCCGAAATTTAAGTACTTAAGTCGTTCATATTAGCGAATTTTATGTGCCAAAAATGTAGATTAACACTCACTTAAACTATCTAGAGTAGTTTTGAAGCCCGTTCTGATAAAATTCTACCTGAAAATTGTGAAACATTCAAAATTTGTGTGGATATGACCACCAACAAGTGTCGATGTATGTCTGCCTGAGATTGTAGTATAAAATAAAATATTATATATTTTTAATTAATTTTTTTATCGGTATTTTGTACACTGAAAACATGAATAGTTGAGCTAGGTTTGATATTGACATATATTTTCCTCGTACATTGTAATTTCAAAAATATTTTTGAAATTAAAAAAAATGTTTCCCGAAATTTATGTACTTAAATCGTTCATATTAGCGAATTTTATGTGCCAAAAATGTAGATTAACACTCACTTAAACTATCTAGAGTAGTTTTGAAGACCGTTCTGTTAAAATTCTACCTGAAAATTTTGAAACATTCAAAATATTTGTGGATATGATCACCAACAAGTGTCGATGTATGTCTGCCTGAGATTGTAGTATAAAATAAAATATTATATATTTTTAATTAATTTTTTTATCGGTTGTTTTGTACACTGAAAACATGAATAGTTGAGCTAGGTTTGATATTGACATATATTTTCCTTGTACATTGTAATTTCAAAAATATATTTGAAATTAAAAAAACTGTTTCCCGAAATTTAAGTACTTAAATCGTTCATATTAGCGAATTTTATGTGCCAAAAATGTAGATTAACACTCACTTAAACTATCTAGTGTAGTTTTGAAGACCGTTCTGATAAAATTCTACCTGAAAATTGTGAAAAATTCAAAATTTGTGTGGATATGACCACCAACAAGTGTCGATGTATGTCTGCCTGAGATTGTAGTATAAAATAAAATATTATATATTTTTAATTAATTTTTTTATCGGTATTTTGTACACTGAAAACATGAATAGTTGAGCTAGGTTTGATATTGACATATATTTTCCTTGTACATTGTAATATCAAAAATATTTTTGAAATTAAAAAAACTGTTTCCCGAAATTTAAGTACTTAAATCGTTCATATTAGCGAATTTTATGTGCCAAAAATGTAGATTAACACTCACTTAAACTATCTAGTGTAGTTTTGAAGCCCGTTCTGATAAAATTCTACCTGAAAATTGTGAAACATTCAAAATTTGTGTGGATATGACCACCAACAAGTGTCGATGTATGTCTGCCTGAGATTGTAGTATAAAATAAAATATTATATATTTTTAATTAATTTTTTTATCGGTATTTTTATACACTGAAAACATGAATAGTTGAGCTAGGTTTGATATTGACATATATTTTCCTTGTACATTGTAATTTCAAAAATATATTTGAAATTAAAAAAACTGTTTCCCGAAATTTAAGTACTTAAATCGTTCATATTAGCGAATTTTATATGCCAAAAATGTAGATTAACACTCACTTAAACTATCTAGTGTAGTTTTGAAGACCGTTCTGATATTGTTCTACATGAAAATTATGAAACAATCAAAATTTGTGTGGAAATCACCATCAACAAGTGTCGATGTATGTCTGCCTGAGATTGTAGTATAAAATAAAATATTATATATTTTTCCCGAAATTTAAGTACTCAAATCGTTCATATTAGCGAATTTTATGTGCCAAAAATGTAGATTAACACTCACTTAAACTATCTAGTGTAGTTTTGAAGACCGTTCTGATATTGTTCTACATGAAAATTATGAAACAATCAAAATTTGTGTGGAAATCACCATCAACAAGTGTCGATGTATGTCTGCCTAAGATTGTAGTATAAAAAAAATATTATATATTTTTAATTAATTTTTTTATCGGTATTTTGTACACTGAAAACATGAATAGTTGAGTTAGGTTTGATATTTACATATATTTTTCTTGTACATTGTAATTTCAAAAATATTTTTGAAAATAAAAAAACTGTTTCCCGAAATTTAAGTACTTAAGTCGTTCATATTAGCGAATTTTATGTGCCAAAAATGTAGATTAACACTCACTTAAACTATCTAGAGTAGTTTTGAAGCCCGTTCTGATAAAATTCTACCTGAAAATTGTGAAACATTCAAAATTTGTGTGGATATGACCACCAACAAGTGTCGATGTATGTCTGCCTGAGATTGTAGTATAAAATAAAATATTATATATTTTTAATTAATTTTTTTATCGGTATTTTGTACACTGAAAACATGAATAGTTGAGCTAGGTTTGATATTGACATATATTTTCCTCGTACATTGTAATTTCAAAAATATTTTTGAAATTAAAAAAACTGTTTCCCGAAATTTAAGTACTTAAATCGTACATATTATCGAATTTTATGTGCCAAAAATGTAGATTAACACTCACTTAAACTATCTAGAGTAGTTTAGAAGCCCGTTCTGATAAAATTCTACCTGAAAATTGTGAAACATTCAAAATTTGTGTGGATATGACCACCAACAAGTGTCGATGTATGTCTGCCTGAGATTGTAGTATAAAATAAAATATTATATATTTTTAATTAATTTTTTTATCGGTATTTTGTACACTGAAAACATGAATAGTTGAGTTAGGTTTGATGTTTACATATATTTTTCTTGTACATTGCAATTTCAAAAATATTTTTGAAATTAAAAAAACTGTTTCCCGAAATTTAAGTACTTAAGTCGTTCATATTAGCGAAATTTATGTGCCAAAAATGTTGATTAACACTCACTTAAACTATCTAGAGTAGTTTTGAAGCCCGTTCTGATAAAATTCTACCTCAAAATTGTGAAAAATTCAAAATTTGTGTGGATATGACCACCAACAAGTGTCGATGTATGTCTGCCTGAGATTGTAGTATAAAATAAAATATTATATATTTTTAATTAATTTTTTTATCGGTATTTTGTACACTGAAAACATGAATAGTTGAGCTAGGTTTGATATTGAGATATATTTTCCTTGTACATTGTAATTTCAAAAATATTTTTGAAATTAAAAAAACTGTTTCCCGAAATTTAAGTACTTAAGTCGTTCATATTAGCGAAATTTATGTGCCAAAAATGTTGATTAACACTCACTTAAACTATCTAGAGTAGTTTTGAAGCCCGTTCTGATAAAATTCTACCTGAAAATTGTGAAACATTCAAAATTTGTGTGGATATGACCACCAACAAGTGTCGATGTATAACTGCCTGAGATTGTAGTATAAAATAAAATATTATATATTTTTAATTCATTTTTTTATCGGTATTTTGTACACTGAAAACATGAATAGTAGAGCTAGGTTTGATATTGACATATATTTTCCTCGTACATTGTAATTTCAAAAATATTTTTGAAATTAAAAAAACTGTTTCCCGAAATTTAAGTACTTAAATCGTTCATATTATCGAATTTTATGTGCCAAAAATGTAGATTAACACTCACTTAAACTATCTAGAGTAGTTTAGAAGCCCGTTATGATAAAATTCTACCTGAAAATTGTGAAACATTCAAAATTTGTGTGGATATGACCACCAACAAGTGTCGATGTATGTCTGCCTGAGATTGTAGTATAAAATAAAATATTATATATTTTTAATTAATTTTTTTATCGGTATTTTGTACACTGAAAACATGAATAGTTGAGTTAGGTTTGATGTTTACATATATTTTACTTGTACATTGCAATTTCAAAAATATTTTTGAAATTAAAAAAACTGTTTCCCGAAATTTAAGTACTTAAGTCGTTCATATTAGCGAAATTTATGTGCCAAAAATGTTGATTAACACTCACTTAAACTATCTAGAGTAGTTTTGAAGCCCGTTCTGATAAAATTCTACCTGAAAATTGTGAAACATTCAAAATTTGTGTGGATATGACCACCAACAAGTGTCGATGTATAACTGCCTGAGATTGTAGTATAAAATAAAATATTATATATTTTTAATTCTTTTTTTTTATCGGTATTTTGTACACTGAAAACATGAATAGTTTAGCTAGGTTTGATATTGACATATATTTTCCTTGTACATTGTAATTTCAAAAATATTTTTGAAATTAAAAAAACTGTTTCCCGAAATTTAAGTACTCAAATCGTTCATATTAGCGAATTTTATGTGCCAAAAATGTAGATTAACACTCACTTAAACTATCTAGAGTAGTTTTAAAGCCCGTTCTGATAAAATTCTACCTGAAAATTGTGAAACATTCAAAATTTGTGTGGATATGACCACCAACAAGTGTCGATGTATGTCTGCCTGAGATTGTAGTATAAAATAAAATATTATATATTTTTAATTAATTTTTTTATCGGTATTTTGTACACTGAAAACATGAATAGTTGAGCTAGGTTTGATATTGACATATATTTTCCTTGTACATTGTAATATCAAAAATATTTTTGAAATTAAAAAAACTGTTTCCCGAAATTTAAGTACTTAAATCGTTCATATTAGCGAATTTTATGTGCCAAAAATGTAGATTAACACTCACTTAAACTATCTAGTGTAGTTTTGAAGCCCGTTCTGATAAAATTCTACCTGAAAATTGTGAAACATTCAAAATTTGTGTGGATATGACCACCAACAAGTGTCGATATATGTCTGCCTGAGATTGTAGTATAAAATAAAATATTATATATTTTTAATTAATTTTTTTATCGGTATTTTTATACACTGAAAACATGAATAGTTGAGCTAGGTTTGATATTGACATATATTTTCCTTGCACATTGTAATTTCAAAAATATATTTGAAATTAAAAAAACTGTTTCCCGAAATTTAAGTACTTAAATCGTTCATATTAGCGAATTTTATATGCCAAAAATGTAGATTAACACTCACTTAAACTATCTAGTGTAGTTTTGAAGACCGTTCTGATATTGTTCTACATGAAAATTATGAAACAATCAAAATTTGTGTGGAAATCACCATCAACAAGTGTCGATGTATGTCTGCCTAAGATTGTAGTATAAAAAAAATATTATATATTTTTAATTAATTTTTTTATCGGTATTTTGTACACTGAAAACATGAATAGTTGAGTTAGGTTTGATATTTACATATATTTTTCTTGTACATTGTTATTTCAAAAATATTTTTGAAATTAAAAAAACTGTTTCCCGAAATTTAAGTACTTAAGTCGTTCATATTAGCGAATTTTATGTGCCAAAAATGTAGATTAACACTCACTTAAACTATCTAGAGTAGTTTTGAAGCCCGTTCTGATAAAATTCTACCTGAAAATTGTGAAACATTCAAAATTTGTGTGGATATGACCACCAACAAGTGTCGATGTATGTCTGCCTGAGATTGTAGTATAAAATAAAATATTATATATTTTTAATTAATTTTTTTATCGGTATTTTGTACACTGAAAACATGAATAGTTGAGCTAGGTTTGATATTGACATATATTTTCCTCGTACATTGTAATTTCAAAAATATTTTTGAAATTAAAAAAAATGTTTCCCGAAATTTAAGTACTTAAATCGTTCATATTAGCGAATTTTATGTGCCAAAAATGTAGATTAACACTCACTTAAACTATCTAGAGTAGTTTTGAAGACCGTTCTGTTAAAATTCTACCTGAAAATTTTGAAACATTCAAAATTTGTGTGGATATGATCACCAACAAGTGTCGATGTATGTCTGCCTGAGATTGTAGTATAAAATAAAATATTATATATTTTTAATTAATTTTTTTATCGGTATTTTTATACACTGAAAACATGAATAGTTGAGCTAGGTTTGATATTGACATATATTTTCCTTGCACATTGTAATTTCAAAAATATATTTGAAATTAAAAAAACTGTTTCCCGAAATTTAAGTACTTAAATCGTTCATATTAGCGAATTTTATATGCCAAAAATGTAGATTAACACTCACTTAAACTATCTAGTGTAGTTTTGAAGACCGTTCTGATATTGTTCTACATGAAAATTATGAAACAATCAAAATTTGTGTGGAAATCACCATCAACAAGTGTCGATGTATGTCTGCCTGAGATTGTAGTATAAAATAAAATATTATATATTTTTCCCGAAATTTAAGTACTCAAATCGTTCATATTAGCGAATTTTATGTGCCAAAAATGTAGATTAACACTCACTTAAACTATCTAGTGTAGTTTTGAAGACCGTTCTGATATTGTTCTACATGAAAATTATGAAACAATCAAAATTTGTGTGGAAATCACCATCAACAAGTGTCGATGTATGTCTGCCTAAGATTGTAGTATAAAAAAAATATTATATATTTTTAATTAATTTTTTTATCGGTATTTTGTACACTGAAAACATGAATAGTTGAGTTAGGTTTGATATTTACATATATTTTTCTTGTACATTGTAATTTCAAAAATATTTTTGAAAATAAAAAAACTGTTTCCCGAAATTTAAGTACTTAAGTCGTTCATATTAGCGAATTTTATGTGCCAAAAATGTAGATTAACACTCACTTAAACTATCTAGAGTAGTTTTGAAGCCCGTTCTGATAAAATTCTACCTGAAAATTGTGAAACATTCAAAATTTGTGTGGATATGACCACCAACAAGTGTCGATGTATGTCTGCCTGAGATTGTAGTATAAAATAAAATATTATATATTTTTAATTAATTTTTTTATCGGTATTTTGTACACTGAAAACATGAATAGTTGAGCTAGGTTTGATATTGACATATATTTTCCTCGTACATTGTAATTTCAAAAATATTTTTGAAATTAAAAAAACTGTTTCCCGAAATTTAAGTACTTAAATCGTACATATTATCGAATTTTATGTGCCAAAAATGTAGATTAACACTCACTTAAACTATCTAGAGTAGTTTAGAAGCCCGTTCTGATAAAATTCTACCTGAAAATTGTGAAACATTCAAAATTTGTGTGGATATGACCACCAACAAGTGTCGATGTATGTCTGCCTGAGATTGTAGTATAAAATAAAATATTATATATTTTTAATTAATTTTTTTATCGGTATTTTGTACACTGAAAACATGAATAGTTGAGTTAGGTTTGATGTTTACATATATTTTTCTTGTACATTGCAATTTCAAAAATATTTTTGAAATTAAAAAAACTGTTTCCCGAAATTTAAGTACTTAAGTCGTTCATATTAGCGAAATTTATGTGCCAAAAATGTTGATTAACACTCACTTAAACTATCTAGAGTAGTTTTGAAGCCCGTTCTGATAAAATTCTACCTCAAAATTGTGAAAAATTCAAAATTTGTGTGGATATGACCACCAACAAGTGTCGATGTATGTCTGCCTGAGATTGTAGTATAAAATAAAATATTATATATTTTTAATTAATTTTTTTATCGGTATTTTGTACACTGAAAACATGAATAGTTGAGCTAGGTTTGATATTGAGATATATTTTCCTTGTACATTGTAATTTCAAAAATATTTTTGAAATTAAAAAAACTGTTTCCCGAAATTTAAGTACTTAAGTCGTTCATATTAGCGAAATTTATGTGCCAAAAATGTTGATTAACACTCACTTAAACTATCTAGAGTAGTTTTGAAGCCCGTTCTGATAAAATTCTACCTGAAAATTGTGAAACATTCAAAATTTGTGTGGATATGACCACCAACAAGTGTCGATGTATAACTGCCTGAGATTGTAGTATAAAATAAAATATTATATATTTTTAATTCATTTTTTTATCGGTATTTTGTACACTGAAAACATGAATAGTAGAGCTAGGTTTGATATTGACATATATTTTCCTCGTACATTGTAATTTCAAAAATATTTTTGAAATTAAAAAAACTGTTTCCCGAAATTTAAGTACTTAAATCGTTCATATTATCGAATTTTATGTGCCAAAAATGTAGATTAACACTCACTTAAACTATCTAGAGTAGTTTAGAAGCCCGTTATGATAAAATTCTACCTGAAAATTGTGAAACATTCAAAATTTGTGTGGATATGACCACCAACAAGTGTCGATGTATGTCTGCCTGAGATTGTAGTATAAAATAAAATATTATATATTTTTAATTAATTTTTTTATCGGTATTTTGTACACTGAAAACATGAATAGTTGAGTTAGGTTTGATGTTTACATATATTTTACTTGTACATTGCAATTTCAAAAATATTTTTGAAATTAAAAAAACTGTTTCCCGAAATTTAAGTACTTAAGTCGTTCATATTAGCGAAATTTATGTGCCAAAAATGTTGATTAACACTCACTTAAACTATCTAGAGTAGTTTTGAAGCCCGTTCTGATAAAATTCTACCTGAAAATTGTGAAACATTCAAAATTTGTGTGGATATGACCACCAACAAGTGTCGATGTATAACTGCCTGAGATTGTAGTATAAAATAAAATATTATATATTTTTAATTCTTTTTTTTTATCGGTATTTTGTACACTGAAAACATGAATAGTTTAGCTAGGTTTGATATTGACATATATTTTCCTTGTACATTGTAATTTCAAAAATATTTTTGAAATTAAAAAAACTGTTTCCCGAAATTTAAGTACTCAAATCGTTCATATTAGCGAATTTTATGTGCCAAAAATGTAGATTAACACTCACTTAAACTATCTAGAGTAGTTTTAAAGCCCGTTCTGATAAAATTCTACCTGAAAATTGTGAAACATTCAAAATTTGTGTGGATATGACCACCAACAAGTGTCGATGTATGTCTGCCTGAGATTGTAGTATAAAATAAAATATTATATATTTTTAATTAATTTTTTTATCGGTATTTTGTACACTGAAAACATGAATAGTTGAGCTAGGTTTGATATTGACATATATTTTCCTTGTACATTGTAATATCAAAAATATTTTTGAAATTAAAAAAACTGTTTCCCGAAATTTAAGTACTTAAATCGTTCATATTAGCGAATTTTATGTGCCAAAAATGTAGATTAACACTCACTTAAACTATCTAGTGTAGTTTTGAAGCCCGTTCTGATAAAATTCTACCTGAAAATTGTGAAACATTCAAAATTTGTGTGGATATGACCACCAACAAGTGTCGATATATGTCTGCCTGAGATTGTAGTATAAAATAAAATATTATATATTTTTAATTAATTTTTTTATCGGTATTTTTATACACTGAAAACATGAATAGTTGAGCTAGGTTTGATATTGACATATATTTTCCTTGCACATTGTAATTTCAAAAATATATTTGAAATTAAAAAAACTGTTTCCCGAAATTTAAGTACTTAAATCGTTCATATTAGCGAATTTTATATGCCAAAAATGTAGATTAACACTCACTTAAACTATCTAGTGTAGTTTTGAAGACCGTTCTGATATTGTTCTACATGAAAATTATGAAACAATCAAAATTTGTGTGGAAATCACCATCAACAAGTGTCGATGTATGTCTGCCTAAGATTGTAGTATAAAAAAAATATTATATATTTTTAATTAATTTTTTTATCGGTATTTTGTACACTGAAAACATGAATAGTTGAGTTAGGTTTGATATTTACATATATTTTTCTTGTACATTGTTATTTCAAAAATATTTTTGAAATTAAAAAAACTGTTTCCCGAAATTTAAGTACTTAAGTCGTTCATATTAGCGAATTTTATGTGCCAAAAATGTAGATTAACACTCACTTAAACTATCTAGAGTAGTTTTGAAGCCCGTTCTGATAAAATTCTACCTGAAAATTGTGAAACATTCAAAATTTGTGTGGATATGACCACCAACAAGTGTCGATGTATGTCTGCCTGAGATTGTAGTATAAAATAAAATATTATATATTTTTAATTAATTTTTTTATCGGTATTTTGTACACTGAAAACATGAATAGTTGAGCTAGGTTTGATATTGACATATATTTTCCTCGTACATTGTAATTTCAAAAATATTTTTGAAATTAAAAAAAATGTTTCCCGAAATTTAAGTACTTAAATCGTTCATATTAGCGAATTTTATGTGCCAAAAATGTAGATTAACACTCACTTAAACTATCTAGAGTAGTTTTGAAGACCGTTCTGTTAAAATTCTACCTGAAAATTTTGAAACATTCAAAATTTGTGTGGATATGATCACCAACAAGTGTCGATGTATGTCTGCCTGAGATTGTAGTATAAAATAAAATATTATATATTTTTAATTAATTTTTTTATCGGTATTTTTATACACTGAAAACATGAATAGTTGAGCTAGGTTTGATATTGACATATATTTTCCTTGCACATTGTAATTTCAAAAATATATTTGAAATTAAAAAAACTGTTTCCCGAAATTTAAGTACTTAAATCGTTCATATTAGCGAATTTTATATGCCAAAAATGTAGATTAACACTCACTTAAACTATCTAGTGTAGTTTTGAAGACCGTTCTGATATTGTTCTACATGAAAATTATGAAACAATCAAAATTTGTGTGGAAATCACCATCAACAAGTGTCGATGTATGTCTGCCTGAGATTGTAGTATAAAATAAAATATTATATATTTTTAATTAATTTTTTTATCGGTATTTTGTACACTGAAAACATGAATAGTTGAGCTAGGTTTGATATTGACATATATTTTCCTTGTACATTGTAATTTCAAAAATATTTTTGAAATTAAAAAAACTGTTTCCCGAAATTTAAGTACTTAAATCGTTCATATTAGCGAATTTTATGTGCCAAAAATGTAGATTAACACTCACTTAAACTATCTAGAGTAGTTTTAAAGCCCGTTCTGATAAAATTCTACCTGAAAATTGTGAAACATTCAAAATTTGTGTGGATATGACCACCAACAAGTGTCGATGTATGTCTGCCTGAGATTGTAGTATAAAATAAAATATTATATATTTTTAATTAATTTTTTTATCGGTATTTTGTACACTGAAAACATGAATAGTTTAGCTAGGTTTGATATTGACATATATTTTCCTTGTACATTGTAATTTCAAAAATATTTTTGAAATTAAAAAAACTGTTTCCCGACATTTAAGTACTTAAATCGTTCATATTAGCGAATTTTATGTGCCAAAAATGTAGATTAACACTCACTTAAACTATCTAGAGTAGTTTTGAAGACCGTTCTGATATTGTTCTACATGAAAATTATGAAACAATCAAAATTTGTGTGGAAATCACCATCAACAAGTGTCGATGTATGTCTGCCTAAGATTGTAGTATAAAAAAAATATTATATATTTTTAATTAATTTTTTTATCGGTATTTTGTACACTGAAAACATGAATAGTTGAGCTAGGTTTGATATTGACATATATTTTCCTCGTACATTGTAATTTCAAAAATATTTTTGAAATTAAAAAAAATGTTTCCCGAAATTTAAGTACTTAAATCGTTCATATTAGCGAATTTTATGTGCCAAAAATGTAGATTAACACTCACTTAAACTATCTAGAGTAGTTTTGAAGACCGTTCTGTTAAAATTCTACCTGAAAATTTTGAAACATTCAAAATTTGTGTGGATATGATCACCAACAAGTGTCGATGTATGTCTGCCTGAGATTGTAGTATAAAATAAAATATTATATATTTTTAATTAATTTTTTTATCGGTTGTTTTGTACACTGAAAACATGAATAGTTGAGCTAGGTTTGATATTGACATATATTTTCCTTGTACATTGTAATTTCAAAAATATATTTGAAATTAAAAAAACTGTTTCCCGAAATTTAAGTACTTAAATCGTTCATATTAGCGAATTTTATGTGCCAAAAATGTAGATCAACACTCACTTAAACTATCTAGTGTAGTTTTGAAGCCCGTTCTGATAAAATTCTACCTGAAAATTGTGAAACATTCAAAATTTGTGTGGATATGACCACCAACAAGTGTCGATGTATGTCTGCCTGAGATTGTAGTATAAAATAAAATATTATATATTTTTAATTAATTTTTTTATCGGTATTTTTATACACTGAAAACATGAATAGTTGAGCTAGGTTTGATATTGACATATATTTTCCTTGTACATTGTAATTTCAAAAATATATTTGAAATTAAAAAAACTGTTTCCCGAAATTTAAGTACTTAAATCGTTCATATTAGCGAATTTTATATGCCAAAAATGTAGATTAACACTCACTTAAACTATCTAGTGTAGTTTTGAAGACCGTTCTGATATTGTTCTACATGAAAATTATGAAACAATCAAAATTTGTGTGGAAATCACCATCAACAAGTGTCGATGTATGTCTGCCTGAGATTGTAGTATAAAATAAAATATTATATATTTTTAATTAATTTTTTTATCGGTATTTTGTACACTGAAAACATGAATAGTTGAGCTAGGTTTGATATTGACATATATTTTCCTTGTACATTGTAATTTCAAAAATATTTTTGAAATTAAAAAAACTGTTTCCCGAAATTTAAGTACTTAAATCGTTCATATTAGCGAATTTTATGTGCCAAAAATGTAGATTAACACTCACTTAAACTATCTAGAGTAGTTTTAAAGCCCGTTCTGATAAAATTCTACCTGAAAATTGTGAAACATTCAAAATTTGTGTGGATATGACCACCAACAAGTGTCGATGTATGTCTGCCTGAGATTGTAGTATAAAATAAAATATTATATATTTTTAATTAATTTTTTTATCGGTATTTTGTACACTGAAAACATGAATAGTTTAGCTAGGTTTGATATTGACATATATTTTCCTTGTACATTGTAATTTCAAAAATATTTTTGAAATTAAAAAAACTGTTTCCCGACATTTAAGTACTTAAATCGTTCATATTAGCGAATTTTATGTGCCAAAAATGTAGATTAACACTCACTTTAACTATCTAGAGTAGTTTTGAAGACCGTTCTGATATTGTTCTACATGAAAATTATGAAACAATCAAAATTTGTGTGGAAATCACCATCAACAAGTGTCGATGTATGTCTGCCTAAGATTGTAGTATAAAAAAAATATTATATATTTTTAATTAATTTTTTTATCGGTATTTTGTACACTGAAAACATGAATAGTTGAGTTAGGTTTGATATTTACATATATTTTTCTTGTACATTGTAATTTCAAAAATATTTTTGAAATTAAAAAAAATGTTTCCCGAAATTTAAGTACTTAAATCGTTCATATTAGCGAATTTTATGTGCCAAAAATGTAGATTAACACTCACTTAAACTATCTAGAGTAGTTTTAAAGCCCGTTCTGATAAAATTCTACCTGAAAATTGTGAAACATTCAAAATTTGTGTGGATATGACCACCAACAAGTGTCGATGTATGTCTGCCTGAGATTGTAGTATAAAATAAAATATTATACATTTTTAATTAATTTTTTTATCGGTATTTTGTACACTGAAAACATAAATAGTTGAGCTAGGTTTGATATTGACATATATTTTCCTTGTACATTGTAATTTCAAAAATATTTTTGAAATTAAAAAAACTGTTTCCCGAAATTTAAGTACTTAAATCGTTCATATTAGCAAATTTTATGTGCCAAAAATGTAGATTAACACTCACTTAAACTATCTAGAGTAGTTTTGAAGACCGTTCTGTTAAAATTCTACCTGAAAATTTTGAAACATTCAAAACTTGTGTGGATATGACCACCAACAAGTGTCGATGTATGTCTGCCTGAGATTGTAGTATAAAATAAAATATTATATATTTTTAATTAATTTTTTTATCGGTATTTTGTACACTGAAAACATGAATAGTTGAGTTAGGTTTGATATTTACATATATTTTTCTTGTACATTGTAATTTCAAAAATATTTTTGAAATTAAAAAAACTGTTTCCCGAAATTTAAGTACTTAAGTCGTTCATATTAGCGAATTTTATGTGCCAAAAATGTAGATTAACACTCACTTAAACTATCTAGAGTAGTTTTGAAGCCCGTTCTGATAAAATTCTACCTGAAAATTGTGAAACATTCAAAATTTGTGTGGATATGACCACCAACAAGTGTCGATGTATGTCTGCCTGAGATTGTAGTATAAAATAAAATATTATATATTTTTAATTAATTTTTTTATCGGTATTTTGTACACTGAAAACATGAATAGTTGAGCTAGGTTTGATATTGACATATATTTTCCTCGTACATTGTAATTTCAAAAATATTTTTGAAATTAAAAAAAATGTTTCCCGAAATTTAAGTACTTAAATCGTTCATATTAGCGAATTTTATGTGCCAAAAATGTAGATTAACACTCACTTAATCTATCTAGAGTAGTTTTGAAGACCGTTCTGATAAAATTCTACCTGAAAATTGTGAAACATTCAAAATTTGTGTGGATATGACCACCAACAAGTGTCGATGTATGTCTGCCTGAGATTGTAGTATAAAATAAAATATTATATATTTTTAATTAATTTTTTTATCGGTATTTTGTACACTGAAAACATGAATAGTTTAGCTAGGTTTGATATTGACATATATTTTCCTTGTACATTGCAATTTCAAAAATATTTTTGAAATTAAAAAAACTGTTTCCCGAAATTTAAGTACTTAAATCGTTCATATTAGCGAATTTTATGTGCCAAAAATGTAGATTAACACTCACTTAAACTATCTAGAGTAGTTTTGAAGACCGTTCTGATAAAATTCTACCTGAAAATTTTGAAACATTCAAAATATGTGTGGATATGATCATCAACAAGTGTCGAAGTATGTCTGCCTGAGATTGTAGTATAAAATAAAATATTATATATTTTTAATTAATTTTTTTATCGGTATTTTGTACACTGAAAACATGAATAGTTGAGCTAGGTTTGATATTGACATATATTTTCCTTGTACATTGTAATTTCAAAAATATTTTTGAAATTAAAAAAACTGTTTCCCGAAATTTAAGTACTTAAGTCGTTCATATTAGCGAATTTTATGTGCCAAAAATGTAGATTAACACTCACTTAAACTATCTAGAGTAGTTTTGAAGCCCGTTCTGATAAAATTCTACCTGAAAATTGTGAAACATTCAAAATTTGTGTGGATATGACCACCAACAAGTGTCGATGTATGTCTGCCTGAGATTGTAGTATAAAATAAAATATTATATATTTTTAATTAATTTTTTTATCGGTATTTTGTACACTGAAAACATGAATAGTTGAGCTAGGTTTGATATTGACATATATTTTCCTCGTACATTGTAATTTCAAAAATATTTTTGAAATTAAAAAAAATGTTTCCCGAAATTTAAGTACTTAAATCGTTCATATTAGCGAATTTTATGTGCCAAAAATGTAGATTAACACTCACTTAAACTATCTAGAGTAGTTTTGAAGACCGTTCTGTTAAAATTCTACCTGAAAATTTTGAAACATTCAAAATTTGTGTGGATATGATCACCAACAAGTGTCGATGTATGTCTGCCTGAGATTGTAGTATAAAATAAAATATTATATATTTTTAATTAATTTTTTTATCGGTATTTTGTACACTGAAAACATGAATAGTTGAGCTAGGTTTGATATTGACATATATTTTCCTTGTACATTGTAATTTCAAAAATATTTTTGAAATTAAAAAAAATGTTTCCCGAAATTTAAGTACTTAAATTGTTCATATTAGCGAATTTTATGTGCCAAAAATGTAGATTAACACTCACTTAAACTATCTAGAGTAGTTTTAAAGCCCGTTCTGATAAATTTCTACCTGAAAATTGTGAAACATTCAAAATTTGTGTGGATATGACCACCAACAAGTGTCGATGTATGTCTGCCTGAGATTGTAGTATAAAATAAAATATTATATATTTTTAATTAATTTTTTTATCGGTATTTTGTACACTGAAAACATGAATAGTTGAGTTAGGTTTGATATTGACATATATTTTCCTTGTACATTGTAATTTCAAAAATATTTTTGAAATTAAAAAAAATGTTTCCCGAAATTTAAGTACTTAAATCGTTCATATTAGCGAATTTTATGTGCCAAAAATGTAGATTAACACTCACTTAAACTATCTAGAGTAGTTTTAAAGCCCGTTCTGATAAAATTCTACCTGAAAATTGTGAAACATTCAAAATTTGTGTGGATATGACCACCAACAAGTGTCGATGTATGTCTGCCTGAGATTGTAGTATAAAATAAAATATTATATATTTTTAATTAATTTTTTTATCGGTATTTTGTACACTGAAAACATGAATAGTTGAGTTAGGTTTGATATTTACATATATTTTTCTTGTACATTGTAATTTCAAAAATATTTTTGAAATTAAAAAAACTGTTTCCCGAAATTTAAGTACTTAAGTCGTTCATATTAGCGAATTTTATGTGCCAAAAATGTAGATTAACACTCACTTAAACTATCTAGAGTAGTTTTGAAGCCCGTTCTGATAAAATTCTACCTGAAAATTGTGAAACATTCAAAATTTGTGTGGATATGATCACCAACAAGTGTCGATGTATGTCTGCCTGAGATTGTAGTATAAAATAAAATATTATATATTTTTAATTAATTTTTTTATCGGTATTTTGTACACTGAAAACATGAATAGTTGAGCTAGGTTTGATATTGACATATATTTTCCTTGTACATTGTAATTTCAAAAATATTTTTGAAATTAAAAAAAATGTTTCCCGAAATTTAAGTACTTAAATCGTTCATATTAGCGAATTTTATGTGCCAAAAATGTAGATTAACACTCACTTAAACTATCTAGAGTAGTTTTAAAGCCCGTTCTGATAAAATTCTACCTGAAAATTGTGAAACATTCAAAATTTGTGTGGATATGACCACCAACAAGTGTCGATGTATGTCTGCCTGAGATTGTAGTATAAAATAAAATATTATATATTTTTAATTAATTTTTTTATCGGTATTTTGTACACTGAAAACATGAATAGTTGAGTTAGGTTTGATATTGACATATATTTTCCTTGTACATTGTAATTTCAAAAATATTTTTGAAATTAAAAAAAATGTTTCCCGAAATTTAAGTACTTAAATCGTTCATATTAGCGAATTTTATGTGCCAAAAATGTAGATTAACACTCACTTAAACTATCTAGAGTAGTTTTAAAGCCCGTTCTGATAAAATTCTACCTGAAAATTGTGAAACATTCAAAATTTGTGTGGATATGACCACCAACAAGTGTCGATGTATGTCTGCCTGAGATTGTAGTATAAAATAAAATATTATATATTTTTAATTAATTTTTTTATCGGTATTTTGTACACTGAAAACATGAATAGTTGAGCTAGGTTTGATATTGACATATATTTTCCTCGTACATTGTAATTTCAAAAATATTTTTGAAATTAAAAAAAATGTTTCCCGAAATTTAAGTACTTAAATCGTTCATATTAGCGAATTTTATGTGCCAAAAATGTAGATTAACACTCACTTAAACTATCTAGAGTAGTTTTGAAGACCGTTCTGTTAAAATTCTACCTGAAAATTTTGAAACATTCAAAATTTGTGTGGATATGATCACCAACAAGTGTCGATGTGTGTCTGCCTGAGATTGTAGTATAAAATAAAATATTATATATTTTTAATTAATTTTTTTATCGGTATTTTGTACACTGAAAACATGAATAGTTGAGCTAGGTTTGATATTGACATATATTTTCCTCGTACATTGTAATTTCAAAAATATTTTTGAAATTTAAAAAACTGTTTCCCGAAATTTAAGTACTTAAATCGTTCATATTAGCGAATTTTATGTGCCAAAAATGTAGATTAACACTCACTTAATCTATCTAGAGTAGTTTTGAAGACCGTTCTGTTAAAATTCTACCTGAAAATTTTGAAACATTCAAAATTTGTGTGGATATGATCACCAACAAGTGTCGATGTATGTCTGCCTGAGATTGTAGTATAAAATAAAATATTATATATTTTTAATTAATTTTTTTATCGGTATTTTGTACACTGAAAACATGAATAGTTGAGCTAGGTTTGATATTGACATATATTTTCCTTGTACATTGTAATTTCAAAAATATTTTTGAAATTAAAAAAACTATTTCCCGAAATTTAAGTACTTAAATCGTTCATATTAGCGAATTTTATGTGCCAAAAATGTAGATTAACACTCACTTAAACTATCTAGAGTAGTTTTGAAGACCGTTCTGTTAAAATTCTACCTGAAAGTTTTGAAACATTCAAAACTTGTGTGGATATGACCACCAACAAGTGTCGATGTATGTCTGCCTGAGATTGTAGTATAAAATAAAATATTATATATTTTTAATTAATTTTTTTATCGGTATTTTGTACACTGAAAACATGAATAGTTGAGTTAGGTTTGATATTTACATATATTTTTCTTGTACATTGTAATTTCAAAAATATTTTTAAAATTAAAAAAACTGTTTCCCGAAATTTAAGTACTTAAGTCGTTCATATTAGCGAATTTTATGTGCCAAAAATGTAGATTAACACTCACTTAAACTATCTAGAGTAGTTTTGAAGCCCGTTCTGATAAAATTCTACCTGAAAATTGTGAAACATTCAAAATTTGTGTGGATATGACCACCAACAAGTGTCGATGTGTGTCTGCCTGAGATTGTAGTATAAAATAAAATATTATATATTTTTAATTAATTTTTTTATCGGTATTTTGTACACTGAAAACATGAATAGTTGAGCTAGGTTTGATATTGACATATATTTTCCTCGTACATTGTAATTTCAAAAATATTTTTGAAATTTAAAAAACTGTTTCCCGAAATTTAAGTACTTAAATCGTTCATATTAGCGAATTTTATGTGCCAAAAATGTAGATTAACACTCACTTAATCTATCTAGAGTAGTTTTGAAGACCGTTCTGTTAAAATTCTACCTGAAAATTTTGAAACATTCAAAATTTGTGTGGATATGATCACCAACAAGTGTCGATGTATGTCTGCCTGAGATTGTAGTATAAAATAAAATATTATATATTTTTAATTAATTTTTTTATCGGTATTTTGTACACTGAAAACATGAATAGTTGAGCTAGGTTTGATATTGACATATATTTTCCTTGTACATTGTAATTTCAAAAATATTTTTGAAATTAAAAAAAATGTTTCCCGAAATTTAAGTACTTAAATCGTTCATATTAGCGAATTTTATGTGCCAAAAATGTAGATTAACACTCACTTAAACTATCTAGAGTAGTTTTAAAGCCCGTTCTGATAAAATTCTACCTGAAAATTGTGAAACATTCAAAATTTGTGTGGATATGATCACCAACAAGTGTCGATGTATGTCTGCCTGAGATTGTAGTATAAAATAAAATATTATATATTTTTAATTAATTTTTTTATCGGTATTTTGTACACTGAAAACATGAATAGTTGAGCTAGGTTTGATATTGACATATATTTTCCTTGTACATTGTAATTTCAAAAATATTTTTGAAATTAAAAAAAATGTTTCCCGAAATTTAAGTACTTAAATCGTTCATATTAGCGAATTTTATGTGCCAAAAATGTAGATTAACACTCACTTAAACTATCTAGAGTAGTTTTAAAGCCCGTTCTGATAAAATTCTACCTGAAAATTGTGAAACATTCAAAATTTGTGTGGATATGACCACCAACAAGTGTCGATGTATAACTGCCTGAGATTGTAGTATAAAATAAAATATTATATATTTTTAATTCATTTTTTTATCGGTATTTCGTACACTGAAAACATGAAAAGTTGAGCTAGGTTTGATATTGACATATATTTTCCTTGTACATTGTAATTTCGAAAATATTTTTGAAATTAAAAAAAAGTTTCCCGAAATTTAAGTACTTAAATCGTTCATATTAGCGAATTTTATGTGCCAAAAATGTAGATTAACACTCACTTAAACTATCTAGAGGAGTTTTGAAGCTCGTTCTGATAAAATTCTACCTGAAAATTGTGAAACATTCAAAATTTGTGTGGATATGAACACCAACAAGTGTCGATGTATGTCTGCCTAAAATTGTAGTATAAAATAAAATATTATATATTTTTAATTAATTTTTTTATCGGTATTTTGTACACTGTAAACATGAATAGTTTAGCTAGGTTTGATATTGACATATATTTTCCTTGTACATTGCAATTTCAAAAATATTTTTGAAATTAAAAAAACTGTTTCCCGAAATTTAAGTACTTAAATCGTTCATATTAGCGAATTTTATGTGCCAAAAATGTAGATTAACACTCACTTAAACTATCTAGAGTAGTTTTGAAGACCGTTCTGATAAAATTCTACCTGAAAATTTTGAAACATTCAAAATATGTGTGGATATGATCATCAACAAGTGTCGAAGTATGTCTGTCTGAGATTGTAGTATAAAATAAAATATTATATATTTTTAATTAATTTTTTTATCGGTATTTTGTACACTGAAAACATGAATAGTTGAGCTAGGTTTGATATTGACATATATTTTCCTTGTACATTGTAATTTCAAAAATATTTTTGAAATTAAAAAAACTGTTTCCCGAAATTTAAGTACTTAAGTCGTTCATATTAGCGAATTTTATGTGCCAAAAATGTAGATTAACACTCACTTAAACTATCTAGAGTAGTTTTGAAGCCCGTTCTGATAAAATTCTACCTGAAAATTGTGAAACATTCAAAATTTGTGTGGATATGACCACCAACAAGTGTCGATGTATGTCTGCCTGAGATTGTAGTATAAAATAAAATATTATATATTTTTAATTAATTTTTTTATCGGTATTTTGTACACTGAAAACATGAATAGTTGAGCTAGGTTTGATATTGACATATATTTTCCTCGTACATTGAAATTTCAAAAATATTTTTGAAATTAAAAAAAATGTTTCCCGAAATTTAAGTACTTAAATCGTTCATATTAGCGAATTTTATGTGCCAAAAATGTAGATTAACACTCACTTAAACTATCTAGAGTAGTTTTGAAGACCGTTCTGTTAAAATTCTACCTGAAAATTTTGAAACATTCAAAATTTGTGTGGATATGATCACCAACAAGTGTCGATGTATGTCTGCCTGAGATTGTAGTATAAAATAAAATATTATATATTTTTAATTAATTTTTTTATCGGTATTTTGTACACTGAAAACATGAATAGTTGAGCTAGGTTTGATATTGACATATATTTTCCTTGTACATTGTAATTTCAAAAATATTTTTGAAATTAAAAAAAATGTTTCCCGAAATTTAAGTACTTAAATCGTTCATATTAGCGAATTTTATGTGCCAAAAATGTAGATTAACACTCACTTAAACTATCTAGAGTAGTTTTAAAGCCCGTTCTGATAAAATTCTACCTGAAAATTGTGAAACATTCAAAATTTGTGTGGATATGACCACCAACAAGTGTCGATGTATGTCTGCCTGAGATTGTCGTATAAAATAAAATATTATATATTTTTCATTAATTTTTTTATCGGTATTTTGTACACTGAAAACATGAATAGTTGAGTTAGGTTTGATATTGACATATATTTTCCTTGTACATTGTAATTTCAAAAATATTTTTGAAATTAAAAAAACTGTTTCCCGAAATTTAAGTACTTAAATCGTTCATATTAGCGAATTTTATGTGCCAAAAATGTAGATTAACACTCACTTAAACTATCTAGAGTAGTTTTGAAGACCGTTCTGTTAAAATTCTACCTGAAAATTTTGAAACATTCAAAACTTGTGTGGATATGACCACCAACAAGTGTCGATGTATGTCTGCCTGAGATTGTAGTATAAAATAAAATATTATATATTTTTAATTAATTTTTTTATCGGTATTTTGTACACTGAGAACATGAATAGTTGAGTTAGGTTTGATATTTACATATATTTTTCTTGTACATTGTAATTTCAAAAATATTTTTAAAATTAAAAAAACTGTTTCCCGAAATTTAAGTACTTAAGTCGTTCATATTAGCGAATTTTATGTGCCAAAAATGTAGATTAACACTCACTTAAACTATCTAGAGTAGTTTTGAAGCCCGTTCTGATAAAATTCTACCTGAAAATTGTGAAACATTCAAAATTTGTGTGGATATGACCACCAACAAGTGTCGATGTATGTCTGCCTGAGATTGTAGTATAAAATAAAATATTATATATTTTTAATTAATTTTTTTATCGGTATTTTGTACACTGAAAACATGAATAGTTGAGCTAGGTTTGATATTGACATATATTTTCCTCGTACATTGTAATTTCAAAAATATTTTTGAAATTGAAAAAAATGTTTCCCGAAATTTAAGTACTTAAATCGTTCATATTAGCGAATTTTATGTGCCAAAAATGTAGATTAACACTCACTTAATCTATCTAGAGTAGTTTTGAAGACCGTTCTGTTAAAATTCTACCTGAAAATTTTGAAACATTCAAAATTTGTGTGGATATGATCACCAACAAGTGTCGATGTATGTCTGCCTGAGATTGTAGTATAAAATAAAATATTATATATTTTTAATTAATTTTTTTATCGGTATTTTGTACACTGAAAACATGAATAGTTGAGCTAGGTTTGATATTGACATATATTTTCCTTGTACATTGTAATTTCAAAAATATTTTTGAAATTAAAAAAAATGTTTCCCGAAATTTAAGTACTTAAATCGTTCATATTAGCGAATTTTATGTGCCAAAAATGTAGATTAACACTCACTTAAACTATCTAGAGTAGTTTTAAAGCCCGTTCTGATAAAATTCTACCTGAAAATTGTGAAACATTCAAAATTTGTGTGGATATGACCACCAACAAGTGTCGATGTATGTCTGCCTGAGATTGTAGTATAAAATAAAATATTATATATTTTTAATTAATTTTTTTATCGGTATTTTGTACACTGAAAACATGAATAGTTGAGTTAGGTTTGATATTGACATATATTTTCCTTGTACATTGTAATTTCAAAAATATTTTTGAAATTAAAAAAAATGTTTCCCGAAATTTAAGTACTTAAATCGTTCATATCAGCGAATTTTATGTGCCAAAAATGTAGATTAACACTCACTTAAACTATCTAGAGTAGTTTTAAAGCCCGTTCTGATAAAATTCTACCTGAAAATTGTGAAACATTCAAAATTTGTGTGGATATGACCACCAACAAGTGTCGATGTATGTCTGCCTGAGATTGTAGTATAAAATAAAATATTATATATTTTTAATTAATTTTTTTATCGGTATTTTGTACACTGAAATCATGAATAGTTGAGCTAGGTTTGATATTGACATATATTTTCCTCGTACATTGTAATTTCAAAAATATTTTTGAAATTAAAAAAAATGTTTCCCGAAATTTAAGTACTTAAATCGTTCATATTAGCGAATTTTATGTGCCAAAAATGTAGATTAACACTCACTTAAACTATCTAGAGTAGTTTTGAAGACCGTTCTGTTAAAATTCTACCTGAAAATTTTGAAACATTCAAAATTTGTGTGGATATGATCACCAACAAGTGTCGATGTATGTCTGCCTGAGATTGTAGTATAAAATAAAATATTATATATTTTTAATTAATTTTTTTATCGGTATTTTGTACACTGAAAACATGAATAGTTGAGCTAGGTTTGATATTGACATATATTTTCCTTGTACATTGTAATTTCAAAAATATTTTTGAAATTAAAAAAACTATTTCCCGAAATTTAAGTACTTAAATCGTTCATATTAGCGAATTTTATGTGCCAAAAATGTAGATTAACACTCACTTAAACTATCTAGAGTAGTTTTGAAGACCGTTCTGTTAAAATTCTACCTGAAAATTTTGAAACATTCAAAACTTGTGTGGATATGACCACCAACAAGTGTCGATGTATGTCTGCCTGAGATTGTAGTATAAAATAAAATATTATATATTTTTAATTAATTTTTTTATCGGTATTTTGTACACTGAAAACATGAATAGTTGAGTTAGGTTTGATATTTACATATATTTTTCTTGTACATTGTAATTTCAAAAATATTTTTGAAATTAAAAAAACTGTTTCCCGAAATTTAAGTACTTAAGTCGTTCATATTAGCGAATTTTATGTGCCAAAAATGTAGATTAACACTCACTTAAACTATCTAGAGTAGTTTTGAAGCCCGTTCTGATAAAATTCTACCTGAAAATTGTGAAACATTCAAAATTTGTGTGGATATGACCACCAACAAGTGTCGATGTATGTCTGCCTGAGATTGTAGTATAAAATAAAATATTATATATTTTTAATTAATTTTTTTATCGGTATTTTGTACACTGAAAACATGAATAGTTGAGCTAGGTTTGATATTGACATATATTTTCCTCGTACATTGTAATTTCAAAAATATTTTTGAAATTAAAAAAAATGTTTCCCGAAATTTAAGTACTTAAATCGTTCATATTAGCGAATTTTATGTGCCAAAAATGTAGATTAACACTCACTTAATCTATCTAGAGTAGTTTTGAAGACCGTTCTGTTAAAATTCTACCTGAAAATTTTGAAACATTCAAAATTTGTGTGGATATGATCACCAACAAGTGTCGATGTATGTCTGCCTGAGATTGTAGTATAAAATAAAATATTATATATTTTTAATTAATTTTTTTATCGGTATTTTGTACACTGAAAACATGAATAGTTGAGCTAGGTTTGATATTGACATATATTTTCCTTGTACATTGTAATTTCAAAAATATTTTTGAAATTAAAAAAAATGTTTCCCGAAATTTAAGTACTTAAATCGTTCATATTAGCGAATTTTATGTGCCAAAAATGTAGATTAACACTCACTTAAACTATCTAGAGTAGTTTTAAAGCCCGTTCTGATAAAATTCTACCTGAAAATTGTGAAACATTCAAAATTTGTGTGGATATGACCACCAACAAGTGTCGATGTATGTCTGCCTGAGATTGTAGTATAAAATAAAATATTATATATTTTTAATTAATTTTTTTATCGGTATTTTGTACACTGAAAACATGAATAGTTGAGTTAGGTTTGATATTGACATATATTTTCCTTGTACATTGTTATTTCAAAAATATTTTTGAAATTAAAAAAAATGTTTTCCGAAATTTAAGTACTTAAATCGTTCATATTAGCGAATTTTATGTGCCAAAAATGTAGATTAACACTCACTTAAACTATCTAGAGTAGTTTTAAAGCCCGTTCTGATAAAATTCTACCTGAAAATTGTGAAACATTCAAAATTTGTGTGGATATGACCACCAACAAGTGTCGATGTATGTCTGCCTGAGATTGTAGTATAAAATAAAATATTATATATTTTTAATTAATTTTTTTATCGGTATTTTGTACACTGAAAACATGAATAGTTGAGCTAGGTTTGATATTGACATATATTTTCCTCGTACATTGTAATTTCAAAAATATTTTTGAAATTAAAAAAAATGTTTCCCGAAATTTAAGTACTTAAATCGTTCATATTAGCGAATTTTATGTGCCAAAAATGTAGATTAACACTCACTTAAACTATCTAGAGTAGTTTTGAAGACCGTTCTGTTAAAATTCTACCTGAAAATTTTGAAACATTCAAAATTTGTGTGGATATGATCACCAACAAGTGTCGATGTATGTCTGCCTGAGATTGTAGTATAAAATAAAATATTATATATTTTTAATTAATTTTTTTATCGGTATTTTGTACACTGAAAACATGAATAGTTGAGCTAGGTTTGATATTGACATATATTTTCCTTGTACATTGTAATTTCAAAAATATTTTTGAAATTAAAAAAAATGTTTCCCGAAATTTAAGTACTTAAATCGTTCATATTAGCGAATTTTATGTGCCAAAAATGTAGATTAACACTCACTTAAACTATCTAGAGTAGTTTTAAAGCCCGTTCTGATAAAATTCTACCTGAAAATTGTGAAACATTCAAAATTTGTGTGGATATGACCACCAACAAGTGTCGATGTATGTCTGCCTGAGATTGTAGTATAAAATAAAATATTATATATTTTTAATTAATTTTTTTATCGGTATTTTGTACACTGAAAACATGAATAGTTTAGCTAGGTTTGATATTGACATATATTTTCCTTGTACATTGCAATTTCAAAAATATTTTTGAAATTAAAAAAACTGTTTCCCGAAATTTAAGTACTTAAATCGTTCATATTAGCGAATTTTATGTGCCAAAAATGTAGATTAACACTCACTTAAACTATCTAGAGTAGTTTTGAAGCCCGTTCTGATAAAATTCTACCTGAAAATTGTGAAACATTCAAAATTTGTGTGGATATGACCACCAACAAGTGTCGATGTACCTATGTCTGCCTGAGATTGTAGTATAAAATAAAATATTATATATTTTTAATTAATTTTTTTATCGGTATTTTGTACACTGAAAACATGAATAGTTGAGCTAGGTTTGATATTGACATATATTTTCCTTGTACATTGTAATTTCAAAAATATTTTTGAAATTAAAAAAAATGTTTCCCGAAATTTAAGTACTTAAATCGTTCATATTAGCGAATTTTATGTGCCAAAAATGTAGATTAACACTCACTTAAACTATCTAGAGTAGTTTTAAAGCCCGTTCTGATAAAATTCTACCTGAAAATTGTGAAACATTCAAAATTTGTGTGGATATGACCACCAACAAGTGTCGATGTATGTCTGCCTGAGATTGTAGTATAAAATAAAATATTATATATTTTTCATTAATTTTTTTATCGGTATTTTGTACACTGAAAACATGAATAGTTGAGTTAGGTTTGATATTGACATATATTTTCCTTGTACATTGTAATTTCAAAAATATTTTTGAAATTAAAAAAAATGTTTCCCGAAATTTAAGTACTTAAATCGTTCATATTAGCGAATTTTATGTGCCAAAAATGTAGATTAACACTCACTTAAACTATCTAGAGTAGTTTTGAAGACCGTTCTGTTAAAATTCTACCTGAAAATTTTGAAACATTCAAAACTTGTGTGGATATGACCACCAACAAGTGTCGATGTATGTCTGCCTGAGATTGTAGTATAAAATAAAATATTATATATTTTTAATTAATTTTTTTATTGGTATTTTGTACACTGAAAACATGAATAGTTTAGCTAGGTTTGATATTGACATATATTTTCCTTGTACATTGTAATTTCAAAAATATTTTTGAAATTAAAAAAAATGTTTCCCGAAATTTAAGTACTTAAATCGTTCATATTAGCGAATTTTATGTGCCAAAAATGTAGACTAACACTCACTTAAACTATCTAGAGTAGTTTTGAAGACCGTTCTGTTAAAATTCTACCTGAAAATTTTGAAACATTCAAAATTTGTGTGGATATGATCACCAACAAGTGTCGATGTATGTCTGCCAGAGATTGCAGTATAAAATAAAATATTATATATTTTTAATTAATTTTTTTATCGGTATTTTGTACACTGAAAACATGAATAGTTGAGCTAGGTTTGATATTGACATATATTTTCCTCGTACATTGTAATTTCAAAAATATTTTTGAAATTAAAAAAACTGTTTCCCGAAATTTAAGTACTTAAATCGTTCATATTAGCGAATTTTATGTGGCAAAAATGTAGATTAACACTCACTTAAACTATCTAGAGTAGTTTTGAAGACCGTTCTGTTAAAATTCTACCTGAAAATTTTGAAACATTCAAAATTTGTGTGGATATGATCACCAACAAGTGTCGATGTATGTCTGCCTGAGATTGTAGTATAAAATAAAATATTATATATTTTTAATTAATTTTTTATCGGTTGTTTTGTACACTGAAAACATGAATAGTTGAGCTAGGTTTGATATTGACATATATTTTCCTTGTACATTGTAATTTCAAAAATATTTTTGAAATTAAAAAAAATGTTTCCCGAAATTTAAGTACTTAAATCGTTCATATTAGCGAATTTTATGTGCCAAAAATGTAGACTAACACTCACTTAAACTATCTAGAGTAGTTTTGAAGACCGTTCTGTTAAAATTCTACCTGAAAATTTTGAAACATTCAAAATTTGTGTGGATATGATCACCAACAAGTGTCGATGTATGTCTGCCAGAGATTGCAGTATAAAATAAAATATTATATATTTTTAATTAATTTTTTTATCGGTATTTTGTACACTGAAAACATGAATAGTTGAGCTAGGTTTGATATTGACATATATTTTCCTCGTACATTGTAATTTCAAAAATATTTTTGAAATTAAAAAAACTGTTTCCCGAAATTTAAGTACTTAAATCGTTCATATTAGCGAATTTTATGTGGCAAAAATGTAGATTAACACTCACTTAAACTATCTAGAGTAGTTTTGAAGACCGTTCTGTTAAAATTCTACCTGAAAATTTTGAAACATTCAAAATTTGTGTGGATATGATCACCAACAAGTGTCGATGTATGTCTGCCTGAGATTGTAGTATAAAATAAAATATTATATATTTTTAATTAATTTTTTATCGGTTGTTTTGTACACTGAAAACATGAATAGTTGAGCTAGGTTTGATATTGACATATATTTTCCTTGTACATTGTAATTTCAAAAATATTTTTGAAATTAAAAAAACTGTTTCCCGAAATTTAAGTACTTAAATCGTTCATATTAGCGAATTTTATGTGCCAAAAATGTAGATTAACACTCACTTAAACTATCTAGTGTAGTTTTGAAGACCGTTCGGATAAAATTCTACCTGAAAATTTTGAAACATTCAAAATTTGTGTGGATATGACCACCAACAAGTGTCGATGTATGTCTGCCTGAGATTGTAGTATAAAATAAAATATTATATATTTTTAATTAATTTTTTTATCGGTATTTTGTACACTGAAAACATGAATAGTTGAGCTAGGTTTGATATTGACATATATTTTCCTTGTACATTGTAATTTCGAAAATATTTTTGAAATTAAAAAAACTGTTTCCCGAAATTTAAGTACTTAAATCGTTCATATTAGCGAATTTTATGTGCCAAAAATGTAGATTAACACTCACTTAAACTATCTAGAGTAGTTTTGAAGACCGTTCTGATAAAATTCTACCTGAAAATTATGAAACATTCAAAATTTGTGTGGATATGACCACCAACAAGTGTCGATGTATGTCTGCCTGAGATTGTAGTATAAAATAAAATATTATATATTTTTAATTAATTTTTTTATCGGTATTTTGTACACTGAAAACATGAATAGTTTAGCTAGGTTTGATATTGACATATATTTTCCTTGTACATTGTAATTTCAAAAATATTTTTGAAATTAAAAAAAATTGTTTCCCGAAATTTAAGTACTTAAATCGTTCATATTAGCGAATTTTATGTGCCAAAAATGTAGATTAACACTCACTTAAACTATCTAGAGTAGTTTTGAAGACCGTTCTGTTAAAATTCTACCTGAAAATTTTGAAACATTCAAAATATGTGTGGATATGATCATCAACAAGTGTCGATGTATGTCTGCCTGAGATTGTAGTATAAAATAAAATATTGTATATTTTTAATTAATTTTTTTATCGGTATTTTGTACACTGAAAACAGGAATAGTTGAGCTAGGTTTGATATTGACATATATTTTCCTTGTACATTGTAATTTCAAAAATATTTTTGAAATTAAAAAAACTGTTTCCCGAAATTTAAGTACTCAAATCGTTCATATTAGCGAATTTTATGTGCCAAAAATGTGATTAACACTCACTTAAACTATCTAGAGTAGTTTTGAAGACCGTTCTGATATTGTTCTACATAAAAATTATGAAACAATCAAAATTTGTGTGGAAATCACCATCAACAAGTGTCGATGTATGTCTGCCTAAGATTGTAGTATAAAAAAAATATTATATATTTTTAATTAATTTTTTTATCGGTATTTTGTACACTGAAAACATGAATAGTTGAGTTAGGTTTGATATTTACATATATTTTTCTTGTACATTGTAATTTCAAAAATATTTTTGAAATTAAAAAAACTGTTTCCCGAAATTTAAGTACTTAAGTCGTTCATATTAGCGAATTTTATGTGCCAAAAATGTAGATTAACACTCACTTAAACTATCTAGAGTAGTTTTGAAGCCCGTTCTGATAAAATTCTACCTGAAAATTGTGAAACATTCAAAATTTGTGTGGATATGACCACCAACAAGTGTCGATGTATGTCTGCCTGAGATTGTAGTATAAAATAAAATATTATATATTTTTAATTAATTTTTTTATCGGTATTTTGTACACTGAAAACATGAATAGTTGAGCTAGGTTTGATATTGACATATATTTTCCTCGTACATTGTAATTTCAAAAATATTTTTGAAATTAAAAAAAATGTTTCCCGAAATTTAAGTACTTAAATCGTTCATATTAGCGAATTTTATGTGCCAAAAATGTAGATTAACACTCACTTAAACTATCTAGAGTAGTTTTGAAGACCGTTCTGTTAAAATTCTACCTGAAAATTTTGAAACATTCAAAACTTGTGTGGATATGACCACCAACAAGTGTCGATGTATGTCTGCCTGAGATTGTAGTATAAAATAAAATATTATATATTTTTAATTAATTTTTTTATTGGTATTTTGTACACTGAAAACATGAATAGTTTAGCTAGGTTTGATATTGACATATATTTTCCTTGTACATTGTAATTTCAAAAATATTTTTGAAATTAAAAAAAATGTTTCCCGAAATTTAAGTACTTAAATCGTTCATATTAGCGAATTTTATGTGCCAAAAATGTAGACTAACACTCACTTAAACTATCTAGAGTAGTTTTGAAGACCGTTCTGTTAAAATTCTACCTGAAAATTTTGAAACATTCAAAATTTGTGTGGATATGATCACCAACAAGTGTCGATGTATGTCTGCCTGAGATTGTAGTATAAAATAAAATATTATATATTTTTAATTAATTTTTTTATCGGTATTTTGTACACTGAAAACATGAATAGTTGAGCTAGGTTTGATATTGACATATATTTTCCTTGTACATTGTAATTTCAAAAATATTTTTGAAATTAAAAAAACTGTTTCCCGAAATTTAAGTACTTAAATCGTTCATATTAGCGAATTTTATGTGCCAAAAATGTAGATTAACACTCACTTAAACTATCTAGATTAATTTTGAAGACCGTTCTGATAAAATTCTACCTGAAAATTTTGAAACATTCAAAATATGTGTGGATATGATCATCAACAAGTGTCGAAGTATGTCTGCCTGAGATTGTAGTATAAAATAAAATATTATATTTTTTTAATTAATTTTTTTATCGGTATTTTGTACACTGAAAACATGAATAGTTGAGCTAGGTTTGATATTGACATATATTTTCCTTGTACATTGTAATTTCAAAAATATTTTTGAAATTAAAAAAACTGTTTCCCGAAATTTAAGTACTTAAATCGTTCATATTAGCGAATTTTATGTGCCAAAAATTTAGATTAACACTCACTTAAACTATCTAGAGTAGTTTTGAAGACCGTTTTAATATTGTTCTACATGAAAATTATGAAACAATCAAAATTTGTGTGGAAATCACCATCAACAAGTGTCGATGTATGTCTGCCTGAGATTGTAGTATAAAATAAAATATTGTATATTTTTAATTAATTTTTTTATCGGTATTTTGTACACTGAAAACAGGAATAGTTGAGCTAGGTTTGATATTGACATATATTTTCCTTGTACATTGTAATTTCAAAAATATTTTTGAAATTAAAAAAACTGTTTCCCGAAATTTAAGTACTCAAATCGTTCATATTAGCGAATTTTATGTGCCAAAAATGTGATTAACACTCACTTAAACTATCTAGAGTAGTTTTGAAGACCGTTCTGATATTGTTCTACATAAAAATTATGAAACAATCAAAATTTGTGTGGAAATCACCATCAACAAGTGTCGATGTATGTCTGCCTAAGATTGTAGTATAAAAAAAATATTATATATTTTTAATTAATTTTTTTATCGGTATTTTGTACACTGAAAACATGAATAGTTGAGTTAGGTTTGATATTTACATATATTTTTCTTGTACATTGTAATTTCAAAAATATTTTTGAAATTAAAAAAACTGTTTCCCGAAATTTAAGTACTTAAGTCGTTCATATTAGCGAATTTTATGTGCCAAAAATGTAGATTAACACTCACTTAAACTATCTAGAGTAGTTTTGAAGCCCGTTCTGATAAAATTCTACCTGAAAATTGTGAAACATTCAAAATTTGTGTGGATATGACCACCAACAAGTGTCGATGTATGTCTGCCTGAGATTGTAGTATAAAATAAAATATTATATATTTTTAATTAATTTTTTTATCGGTATTTTGTACACTGAAAACATGAATAGTTGAGCTAGGTTTGATATTGACATATATTTTCCTCGTACATTGTAATTTCAAAAATATTTTTGAAATTAAAAAAAATGTTTCCCGAAATTTAAGTACTTAAATCGTTCATATTAGCGAATTTTATGTGCCAAAAATGTAGATTAACACTCACTTAAACTATCTAGAGTAGTTTTGAAGACCGTTCTGTTAAAATTCTACCTGAAAATTTTGAAACATTCAAAATTTGTGTGGATATGATCACCAACAAGTGTCGATGTATGTCTGCCTGAGATTGTAGTATAAAATAAAATATTATATATTTTTAATTAATTTTTTTATCGGTATTTTGTACACTGAAAACATGAATAGTTGAGCTAGGTTTGATATTGACATATATTTTCCTTGTGCATTGTAATTTCAAAAATATTTTTGAAATTAAAAAAACTGTTTCCCGAAATTTAAGTACTTAAATCGTTCATATTAGCGAATTTTATGTGCCAAAAATGTAGATTAACACTCACTTAAACTATCTAGAGTAGTTTTAAAGCCCGTTCTGATAAAATTCTACCTGAAAATTGTGAAACATTCAAAATTTGTGTGGATATGACCACCAACAAGTGTCGATGTATGTCTGCCTGAGATTGTAGTATAAAATAAAATATTATATATTTTTAATTAATTTTTTTATCGGTATTTTGTACACTGAAAACATGAATAGTTGAGTTAGGTTTGATATTTACATATATTTTTCTTGTACATTGCACTTTCAAAAATATTTTTGAAATTAAAAAAACTGTTTCCCGAAATTTAAGTACTTAAGTCGTTCATATTAGCGAATTTTATGTGCCAAAAATGTTGATTAACACTCACTTAAACTATCTAGAGTAGTTTTGAAGCCCGTTCTGATAAAATTCTACCTGAAAATTGTGAAACATTCAAAATTTGTGTGGATATGACCACCAACAAGTGTCGATGTATAACTGCCTGAGATTGTAGTATAAAATAAAATATTATATATTTTTAATTCATTTTTTTATCGGTATTTTGTACACTGAAAACATGAAAAGTTGAGCTAGGTTTGATATTGACATATATTTTCCTTGTACATTGTAATTTCGAAAATATTTTTGAAATTAAAAAAAAGTTTCCCGAAATTTAAGTACTTAAATCGTTCATATTAGCGAATTTTATGTGCCAAAAATGTAGATTAACACTCACTTAAACTATCTAGAGTAGTTTTGAAGCTCGTTCTGATAAAATTCTACCTGAAAATTGTGAAACATTCAAAATTTGTGTGGATATGACCACCAACAAGTGTCGATGTATGTCTGCCTAAAATTGTAGTATAAAATAAAATATTATATATTTTTAATTAATTTTTTTATTGGTATTTTGTACACTGAAAACATGAATAGTTTAGCTAGGTTTGATATTGACATATATTTTCCTTGTACATTGTAATTTCAAAAATATTTTTGAAATTAAAAAAAATGTTTCCCGAAATTTAAGTACTTAAATCGTTCATATTAGCGAATTTTATGTGCCAAAAATGTAGATTAACACTCACCTAAACTATCTAGATTAGTTTTGAAGACCGTTCTGATAAAATTCTACCTGAAAATTTTGAAACATTCAAAATATGTGTGGATATGATCATCAACAAGTGTCGAAGTATGTCTGCCTGAGATTGTAGTATAAAATAAAATATTATATATTTTTAATTAATTTTTTTATCGGTATTTTGTACACTGAAAACATGAATAGTTGAGCTAGGTTTGATATTGACCTATATTTTCCTTGTACATTGTAATTTCAAAAATATTTTTGAAATTAAAAAAACTGTTTCCCGAAATTTAAGTACTTAAATCGTTCATATTAGCGAATTTTATGTGCCAAAAATGTAGATTAACACTCACTTAAACTATCTAGTGTAGTTTTGAAGACCGTTCTGATAAAATTCTACCTGAAAATTGTGAAACATTCAAAATTTGTGTGGATATGACCACCAACAAGTGTCGATGTATGTCTGCCTGAGATTGTAGTATAAAATAAAATATTATATATTTTTAATTAATTTTTTTATCGGTTGTTTTGTACACTGAAAACATGAATAGTTGAGCTAGGTTTGATATTGACATATATTTTCCTCGTACATTGTAATTTCAAAAATATTTTTGAAATTAAAAAAACTATTTCCCGAAATTTAAGTACTTAAATCGTTCATATTAGCGAATTTTATGTGCCAAAAATGTAGATTAACACTCACTTAAACTATCTAGAGTAGTTTTGAAGACCGTTCTGTTAAAATTCTACCTGAAAATTTTGAAACATTCAAAATTTGTGTGGATATGACCACCAACAAGTGTCGATGTATGTCTGCCTGAGATTGTAGTATAAAATAAAATATTATATATTTTTAATTAATTTTTTTATCGGTATTTTGTACACTTAAAACATGAATAGTTGAGCTAGGTTTGATATTGACATATATTTTCCTTGTACATTGTAATTTCGAAAATATTTTTGAAATTAAAAAAACTGTTTCCCGAAATTAAAGTACTTAAATCGTTCATATTAGCGAATTTTATGTGCCAAAAATGTAGATTAACACTCACTTAAACTATCTAGAGTAGTTTTGAAGACCGTTCTGATAAAATTCTACCTGAAAATTATGAAACATTCAAAATTTTTGTGGATATGACCACCAACAAGTGTCGATGTATGTCTGCCTGAGATTGTAGTATAAAATAAAATATTATATATTTTTAATTAATTTTTTTATCGGTATTTTGTACACTGAAAACATGAATAGTTGAGTTAGGTTTGATATTTACATATATTTTTCTTGTACATTGTAATTTCAAAAATATTTTTGAAATTAAAAAAACTGTTTCCCGAAATTTAAGTACTTAAGTCGTTCATATTAGCGAATTTTATGTGCCAAAAATGTAGATTAACACTCACTTAAACTATCTAGTGTAGTTTTAAGACCGTTCGGATAAAATTCTACCTGAAAATTTTGAAACATTCAAAATTTGTGTGGAGATGACCACCAACAAGTGTCGATGTATGTCTGCCTGAGATTGTAGTATATACAAAACTATTATAAATTTTTAAATAATTTTTTATTGGTATTATGTACACTGAAAACATGAATAGTTGAGCTAGGTTTGATATTGACATATATTTTCCTTGTACATTGTAATTTCAAAAATATTTTTGAAATTAAAAAAACTGTTTCCCGAAATTTAAGTACTTAAATCGTTCATATTAGCGAATTTTATGTGCCAAAAATGTAGATTAACACTCACTTAAACTATCTAGAGTAGTTTTGAAGACCGTTCTGTTAAAATTCTAGCTGAAAATTTTGAAACATTCAAAATATGTGTGGATATGATCACCAACAAGTGTCGATGTATGTCTGCCTGGGATTGTAGTATAAAATAAAATATTATATATTTTTAATTAATTTTTTTATCGGTATTATGTACACTGAAAACATGAATGGTTGAGCTAGGATTGATATTGACATATATTTTCCTTGTACATTGTAATTTCAAAAATATTTTTTAAATTAAAAAAACTGTTTCCCGAAATTTAAGTACTTAAATCGTTCATAGTAGCGAATTTTATGTGCCAAAAATGTAGATTAACACTCACTTAAACTATCTAGAGTAGTTTTGAAGACCGTTCTGTTAAAATTCTACCTGAAAATTTTGAAACATTTAAAATTTGTGAGGATATGACCACCAACAAGTTTCGATGTATGTCTGCCTGAGATTGTAGTATATACAAAACTATTATAAATTTTTAAATAATTTTTATTGGTATTATGTACACTGAAAACATGAATAGTTGAGCTAGGTTTGATATTGACATATATTTTCCTTGTACATTGTAATTTCAAAAATATTTTTGAAATTAAAAAAACTGTTTCCCGAAATTTAAGTACTTAAATCGTTCATATTAGCGAATTTTATGTGCCAAAAATGTAGATTAACACTCACTTAAACTATCTAGAGTAGTTTTGAAGACCGTTCTGTTAAAATTCTAGCTGAAAATTTTGAAACATTCAAAATATGTGTGGATATGATCACCAACAAGTGTCGATGTATGTCTGCCTGGGATTGTAGTATAAAATAAAATATTATATATTTTTAATTAATTTTTTTATCGGTATTTTGTACACTGAAAACATGAATAGTTGAGCTAGGTTTGATATTGACATATATTTTCCTCGTACATTGTAATTTCAAAAATATTTTTGAAATTAAAAAAACTGTTTCCCGAAATTTAAGTACTTAAATCGTTCATATTAGCGAATTTTATGTGCCAAAAATGTAGATTAACACTCACTTAAACTATCTAGTGTAGTTTTGAAGACCGTTCGGATAAAATTCTACCTGAAAATTTTGAAACATTTAAAATTTGTGAGGATATGACCACCAACAAGTTTCGATGTATGTCTGCCTGAGATTGTAGTATATACAAAACTATTATAAATTTTTAAATAATTTTTATTGGTATTATGTACACTGAAAACATGAATAGTTGAGCTAGGTTTGATATTGACATATATTTTCCTTGTACATTGTAATTTCAAAAATATTTTTGAAATTAAAAAAACTGTTTCCCGAAATTTAAGTACTTAAATCGTTCATATTAGCGAATTTTATGTGCCAAAAATGTAGATTAACACTCACTTAAACTATCTAGAGTAGTTTTGAAGACCGTTCTGTTAAAATTCTACCTGAAAATTTTAAAACATTCAAAATATGTGTGGATATGATCACCAACAAGTGTCGATGTATGTCTGCCTGAGATTGTAGTATAAAATAAAATATTATATATTTTTAATTAATTTTTTTATCGGTATTTTGTACACTGAAAACATGAATAGTTGAGCTAGGTTTGATATTGACATATATTTTCCTCGTACATTGTAATTTCGAAAATATTTTTGAAATTAAAAAAACTGTTTCCCGAAATTAAAGTACTTAAATCGTTCATATTAGCGAATTTTATGTGCCAAAAATGTAGATTAACACTCACTTAAACTATCTAGAGTAGTTTTGAAGACCGTTCTGATAAAATTCTACCTGAAAATTATGAAACATTCAAAATTTTTGTGGATATGACCACCAACAAGTGTCGATGTATGTCTGCCTGAGATTGTAGTATAAAATAAAATATTATATATTTTTAATTAATTTTTTTATCGGTATTTTGTACACTGAAAACATGAATAGTTGAGTTAGGTTTGATATTTACATATATTTTTCTTGTACATTGTAATTTCAAAAATATTTTTGAAATTAAAAAAACTGTTTCCCGAAATTTAAGTACTTAAGTCGTTCATATTAGCGAATTTTATGTGCCAAAAATGTAGATTAACACTCACTTAAACTATCTAGTGTAGTTTTAAGACCGTTCGGATAAAATTCTACCTGAAAATTTTGAAACATTCAAAATTTGTGTGGAGATGACCACCAACAAGTGTCGATGTATGTCTGCCTGAGATTGTAGTATATACAAAACTATTATAAATTTTTAAATAATTTTTTATTGGTATTATGTACACTGAAAACATGAATAGTTGAGCTAGGTTTGATATTGACATATATTTTCCTTGTACATTGTAATTTCAAAAATATTTTTGAAATTAAAAAAACTGTTTCCCGAAATTTAAGTACTTAAATCGTTCATATTAGCGAATTTTATGTGCCAAAAATGTAGATTAACACTCACTTAAACTATCTAGAGTAGTTTTGAAGACCGTTCTGTTAAAATTCTAGCTGAAAATTTTGAAACATTCAAAATATGTGTGGATATGATCACCAACAAGTGTCGATGTATGTCTGCCTGGGATTGTAGTATAAAATAAAATATTATATATTTTTAATTAATTTTTTTATCGGTATTATGTACACTGAAAACATGAATGGTTGAGCTAGGATTGATATTGACATATATTTTCCTTGTACATTGTAATTTCAAAAATATTTTTTAAATTAAAAAAACTGTTTCCCGAAATTTAAGTACTTAAATCGTTCATAGTAGCGAATTTTATGTGCCAAAAATGTAGATTAACACTCACTTAAACTATCTAGAGTAGTTTTGAAGACCGTTCTGTTAAAATTCTACCTGAAAATTTTGAAACATTTAAAATTTGTGAGGATATGACCACCAACAAGTTTCGATGTATGTCTGCCTGAGATTGTAGTATATACAAAACTATTATAAATTTTTAAATAATTTTTATTGGTATTATGTACACTGAAAACATGAATAGTTGAGCTAGGTTTGATATTGACATATATTTTCCTTGTACATTGTAATTTCAAAAATATTTTTGAAATTAAAAAAACTGTTTCCCGAAATTTAAGTACTTAAATCGTTCATATTAGCGAATTTTATGTGCCAAAAATGTAGATTAACACTCACTTAAACTATCTAGAGTAGTTTTGAAGACCGTTCTGTTAAAATTCTAGCTGAAAATTTTGAAACATTCAAAATATGTGTGGATATGATCACCAACAAGTGTCGATGTATGTCTGCCTGGGATTGTAGTATAAAATAAAATATTATATATTTTTAATTAATTTTTTTATCGGTATTTTGTACACTGAAAACATGAATAGTTGAGCTAGGTTTGATATTGACATATATTTTCCTCGTACATTGTAATTTCAAAAATATTTTTGAAATTAAAAAAACTGTTTCCCGAAATTTAAGTACTTAAATCGTTCATATTAGCGAATTTTATGTGCCAAAAATGTAGATTAACACTCACTTAAACTATCTAGTGTAGTTTTGAAGACCGTTCGGATAAAATTCTACCTGAAAATTTTGAAACATTTAAAATTTGTGAGGATATGACCACCAACAAGTTTCGATGTATGTCTGCCTGAGATTGTAGTATATACAAAACTATTATAAATTTTTAAATAATTTTTATTGGTATTATGTACACTGAAAACATGAATAGTTGAGCTAGGTTTGATATTGACATATATTTTCCTTGTACATTGTAATTTCAAAAATATTTTTGAAATTAAAAAAACTGTTTCCCGAAATTTAAGTACTTAAATCGTTCATATTAGCGAATTTTATGTGCCAAAAATGTAGATTAACACTCACTTAAACTATCTAGAGTAGTTTTGAAGACCGTTCTGTTAAAATTCTACCTGAAAATTTTAAAACATTCAAAATATGTGTGGATATGATCACCAACAAGTGTCGATGTATGTCTGCCTGAGATTGTAGTATAAAATAAAATATTATATATTTTTAATTAATTTTTTTATCGGTATTTTGTACACTGAAAACATGAATAGTTGAGCTAGGTTTGATATTGACATATATTTTCCTCGTACATTGTAATTTCAAAAATATTTTTGAAATTAAAAAAACTGTTTCCCGAAATTTAAGTACTTAAATCGTTCATATTAGCGAATTTTATGTGCCAAAAATGTAGATTAACACTCACTTAAACTATCTAGAGTAGTTTTGAAGACCGTTCTGTTAAAATTCTACCTGAAAATTTTGAAACATTCAAAATTTGTGTGGATATGATCACCAACAAGTGTCGAAGTATGTCTGCCTGAGATTGTAGTATAAAATAAAATATTATATATTTTTAATTAATTTTTTTATCGGTATTTTGTACACTGAAAACATGAATAGTTGAGCTAGGTTTGATATTGACATATATTTTCCTTGTACATTGTAATTTCAAAAATATTTTTGAAATTAAAAAAACTGTTTCCCGAAATTTAAGTACTTAAATCGTTCATATTAGCGAATTTTATGTGCCAAAAATGTAGATTAACACTCACTTAAACTATCTAGAGTAGTTTTGGAGACCGTTCTGTTAAAATTCTAGCTGAAAATTTTGAAACATTCAAAATATGTGTGGATATGATCACCAACAAGTGTCGATGTATGTCTGCCTGGGATTGTAGTATAAAATAAAATATTATATATTTTTAATTAATTTTTTTATCGGTATTATGTACACTGAAAACATGAATGGTTGAGCTAGGATTGATATTGACATATATTTTCCTTGTACATTGTAATTTCAAAAATATTTTTGAAATTAAAAAAACTGTTTCCCGAAATTTAAATACTTAAATCGTTCATATTAGCGAATTTTATGTGCCAAAAATGTAGATTAACACTCACTTAAACTATCTAGAGTAGTTTTGAAGACCGTTCTGTTTAAATTCTACCTGAAAATTTTGAAACATTCAAAATATGTGTGGATATGATCACCAAAAAGTGTCGATGTATGTCTGCCTGAGATTGTAGTATAAAATAAAATATTATATATTTTTAATTAATTTTTTTATCGGTATTTTGTACACTGAAAACATGAATAGTTGAGCTAGGTTTGATATTGACATATATTTTCCTTGTACATTGTAATTTCAAAAATATTTTTGAAATTAAAAAAACTGTTTCCCGAAATTTAAGTACTTAAATCGTTCATATTAGCGAATTTTATGTGCCAAAAATGTAGATTAACACTCACTTAAACTATCTAGAGTAGTTTTGAAGACCGTTCTGTTAAAATTCTACCTGAAAATTTTGAAACATTTAAAATTTGTGTGGATATGACCACCAACAAGTTTCGATGTATGTCTGCCTGAGATTGTAGTATATACAAAACTATTATAAATTTTTAAATAATTTTTTATTGGTATTATGTACACTGAAAACATGAATAGTTGAGCTAGGTTTGATATTGACATATATTTTCCTTGTACATTGTAATTTCAAAAATATTTTTGAAATTAAAAAAACTGTTTCCCGAAATTTAAGTACTTAAATCGTTCATATTAGCGAATTTTATGTGCCAAAAATGTAGATTAACACTCACTTAAACTATCTAGAGTAGTTTTGAAGACCGTTCTGTTAAAATTCTAGCTGAAAATTTTGAAACATTCAAAATATGTGTGGATATGATCACCAACAAGTGTCGATGTATGTCTGCCTGGGATTGTAGTATAAAATAAAATATTATATATTTTTAATTAATTTTTTTATCGGTATTTTGTACACTGAAAACATGAATAGTTGAGCTAGGTTTGATATTGACATATATTTTCCTCGTACATTGTAATTTCAAAAATATTTTTGAAATTAAAAAAACTGTTTCCCGAAATTTAAGTACTTAAATCGTTCATATTAGCGAATTTTATGTGCCAAAAATGTAGATTAACACTCACTTAAACTATCTAGAGTAGTTTTGAAGACCGTTCTGTTAAAATTCTACCTGAAAATTTTGAAACATTCAAAATTTGTGTGGATATGATCACCAACAAGTGTCGAAGTATGTCTGCCTGAGATTGTAGTATAAAATAAAATATTATATATTTTTAATTAATTTTTTTATCGGTATTTTGTACACTGAAAACATGAATAGTTGAGCTAGGTTTGATATTGACATATATTTTCCTTGTACATTGTAATTTCAAAAATATTTTTGAAATTAAAAAAAATTGTTTCCCGAAATTTAAGTACTCAAATCGTTCATATTAGCGAATTTTATGTGCCAAAAATGTAGATTAACACTCACTTAAACTATCTAGTGTAGTTTTGAAGACCGTTCTGATATTGTTCTACATGAAAATTATGAAACAATCAAAATTTGTGTGGAAATCACCATCAACAAGTGTCGATGTATGTCTGCCAAAGATTGTAGTATAAAAAAAATATTATATATTTTTAATTAATTTTTTTATCGGTATTTTGTACACTGAAAACATGAATAGTTGAGTTAGGTTTGATATTTACATATATTTTTCTTGTACATTGTAATTTCAAAAATATTTTTGAAATTAAAAAAACTGTTTCCCGAAATTTAAGTACTTAAGTCGTTCATATTAGCGAATTTTATGTGCCAAAAATGTAGATTAACACTCACTTAAACTATCTAGAGTAGTTTTGAAGCCCGTTCTGATAAAATTCTACCTGAAAATTGTGAAACATTCAAAATTTGTGTGGATATGACCACCAACAAGTGTCGATGTATGTCTGCCTGAGATTGTAGTATAAAATAAAATATTATATATTTTTAATTAATTTTTTTATCGGTATTTTGTACACTGAAAACATGAATAGTTGAGCTAGGTTTGATATTGACATATATTTTCCTTGTGCATTGTAATTTCAAAAATATTTTTGAAATTAAAAAAACTGTTTCCCGAAATTTAAGTACTTAAATCGTTCATATTAGCGAATTTTATGTGCCAAAAATGTAGATTAACACTCACTTAAACTATCTAGAGTAGTTTAGAAGCCCGTTCTGATAAAATTCTACCTGAAAATTGTGAAACATTCAAAATTTGTGTGGATATGACCACCAACAAGTGTCGATGTATGTCTGCCTGAGATTGTAGTATAAAATAAAATATTATATATTTTTAATTAATTTTTTTATCGGTATTTTGTACACTGAAAACATGAATAGTTGAGTTAGGTTTGATGTTTACATATATTTTTCTTGTACATTGCAATTTCAAAAATATTTTTGAAATTAAAAAAACTGTTTCCCGAAATTTAAGTACTTAAGTCGTTCATATTAGCGAAATTTATGTGCCAAAAATGTTGATTAACACTCACTTAAACTATCTAGAGTAGTTTTGAAGCCCGTTCTGATAAAATTCTACCTGAAAATTGTGAAAAATTCAAAATTTGTGTGGATATGACCACCAACAAGTGTCGATGTATGTCTGCCTGAGATTGTAGTATAAAATAAAATATTATATATTTTTAATTAATTTTTTTATCGGTATTTTGTACACTGAAAACATGAATAGTTGAGCTAGGTTTGATATTGAGATATATTTTCCTTGTACATTGTAATTTCAAAAATATTTTTGAAATTAAAAAAACTGTTTCCCGAAATTTAAGTACTTAAGTCGTTCATATTAGCGAATTTTATGTGCCAAAAATGTTGATTAACACTCACTTAAACTATCTAGAGTAGTTTTGAAGCCCGTTCTGATAAAATTCTACCTGAAAATTGTGAAACATTCAAAATTTGTGTGGATATGACCACCAACAAGTGTCGATGTATAACTGCCTGAGATTGTAGTATAAAATAAAATATTATATATTTTTAATTAATTTGTTTATCGGTATTTTGTACACTGAAAACATGAATAGTAGAGCTAGGTTTGATATTGACATATATTTTCCTCGTACATTGTAATTTCAAAAATATTTTTGAAATTAAAAAAACTGTTTCCCGAAATTTAAGTACTTAAATCGTTCATATTATCGAATTTTATGTGCCAAAAATGTAGATTAACACTCACTTAAACTATCTAGAGTAGTTTAGAAGCCCGTTCTGATAAAATTCTACCTGAAAATTGTGAAACATTCAAAATTTGTGTGGATATGACCACCAACAAGTGTCGATGTATGTCTGCCTGAGATTGTAGTATAAAATAAAATATTATATATTTTTAATTAATTTTTTTATCGGTATTTTGTACACTGAAAACATGAATAGTTGAGTTAGGTTTGATGTTTACATATATTTTGCTTGTACATTGCAATTTCAAAAATATTTTTGAAATTAAAAAAACTGTTTCCCGAAATTTAAGTACTTAAGTCGTTCATATTAGCGAAATTTATGTGCCAAAAATGTTGATTAACACTCACTTAAACTATCTAGAGTAGTTTTGAAGCCCGTTCTGATAAAATTCTACCTGAAAATTGTGAAACATTCAAAATTTGTGTGGATATGACCACCAACAAGTGTCGATGTATAACTGCCTGAGATTGTAGTATAAAATAAAATATTATATATTTTTAATTCATTTTTTTATCGGTATTTTGTACACTGAAAACATGAATAGTTTAGCTAGGTTTGATATTGACATATATTTTCCTTGTACATTGTAATTTCAAAAATATTTTTGAAATTAAAAAAACTGTTTCCCGAAATTTAAGTACTCAAATCGTTCATATTAGCGAATTTTATGTGCCAAAAATGTAGATTAACACTCACTTAAACTATCTAGAGTAGTTTTAAAGCCCGTTCTGATAAAATTCTACCTGAAAATTGTGAAACATTCAAAATTTGTGTGGATATGACCACCAACAAGTGTCGATGTATGTCTGCCTGAGATTGTAGTATAAAATAAAATATTATATATTTTTAATTAATTTTTTTATCGGTATTTTGTACACTGAAAACATGAATAGTTGAGTTAGGTTTGATGTTTACATATATTTTCCTTGTACATTGTAATTTCAAAAATATTTTTGAAATTAAAAAAACTGTTTCCCGAAATTTAAGTACTTAGATCGTTCGTATTAGCGAATTTTATGTGCCAAAAATGTAGATTAACACTCACTTAAACTATCTAGAGTAGTTTTAAAGCCCGTTCTGATAAAATTCTACCTGAAAATTGTGAAACATTCAAAATTTGTGTGGATATGACCACCAACAAGTGTCGATGTATGTCTGCCTGAGATTGTAGTATAAAATAAAATATTATATATTTTTAATTAATTTTTTTATCGGTATTTTGTACACTGAAAACATGAATAGTTTAGCTAGGTTTGATATTGACATATATTTTCCTTGTACATTGTAATTTCAAAAATATTTTTGAAATTAAAAAAACTGTTTCCCGAAATTTAAGTACTCAAATCGTTCATATTAGCGAATTTTATGTGCCAAAAATGTAGATTAACACTCACTTAAACTATCTAGAGTAGTTTTGAAGACCGTTCTGATATTGTTCTACATGAAAATTATGAAACAATCAAAATTTGTGTGGAAATCACCATCAACAAGTGTCGATGTATGTCTGCCTAAGATTGTAGTATAAAAAAAATATTATATATTTTTAATTAATTTTTTTATCGGTATTTTGTACACTGAAAACATGAATAGTTGAGTTAGGTTTGATATTTACATATATTTTTCTTGTACATTGTAATTTCAAAAATATTTTTGAAATTAAAAAAACTGTTTCCCGAAATTTAAGTACTTAAGTCGTTCATATTAGCGAATTTTATGTGCCAAAAATGTAGATTAACACTCACTTAAACTATCTAGAGTAGTTTTGAAGCCCGTTCTGATAAAATTCTACCTGAAAATTGTGAAACATTCAAAATTTGTGTGGATATGACCACCAACAAGTGTCGATGTATGTCTGCCTGAGATTGTAGTATAAAATAAAATATTATATATTTTTAATTAATTTTTTTATCGGTATTTTGTACACTGAAAACATGAATAGTTGAGCTAGGTTTGATATTGACATATATTTTCCTCGTACATTGTAATTTCAAAAATATTTTTGAAATTAAAAAAAATGTTTCCCGAAATTTATGTACTTAAATCGTTCATATTAGCGAATTTTATGTGCCAAAAATGTAGATTAACACTCACTTAAACTATCTAGAGTAGTTTTGAAGACCGTTCTGTTAAAATTCTACCTGAAAATTTTGAAACATTCAAAATATTTGTGGATATGATCACCAACAAGTGTCGATGTATGTCTGCCTGAGATTGTAGTATAAAATAAAATATTATATATTTTTAATTAATTTTTTTATCGGTTGTTTTGTACACTGAAAACATGAATAGTTGAGCTAGGTTTGATATTGACATATATTTTCCTTGTACATTGTAATTTCAAAAATATATTTGAAATTAAAAAAACTGTTTCCCGAAATTTAAGTACTTAAATCGTTCATATTAGCGAATTTTATGTGCCAAAAATGTAGATTAACACTCACTTAAACTATCTAGTGTAGTTTTGAAGACCGTTCTGATAAAATTCTACCTGAAAATTGTGAAAAATTCAAAATTTGTGTGGATATGACCACCAACAAGTGTCGATGTATGTCTGCCTGAGATTGTAGTATAAAATAAAATATTATATATTTTTAATTAATTTTTTTATCGGTATTTTGTACACTGAAAACATGAATAGTTGAGCTAGGTTTGATATTGACATATATTTTCCTTGTACATTGTAATATCAAAAATATTTTTGAAATTAAAAAAACTGTTTCCCGAAATTTAAGTACTTAAATCGTTCATATTAGCGAATTTTATGAGCCAAAAATGTAGATTAACACTCACTTAAACTATCTAGTGTAGTTTTGAAGCCCGTTCTGATAAAATTCTACCTGAAAATTGTGAAACATTCAAAATTTGTGTGGATATGACCACCAACAAGTGTCGATGTATGTCTGCCTGAGATTGTAGTATAAAATAAAATATTATATATTTTTAATTAATTTTTTTATCGGTATTTTTATACACTGAAAACATGAATAGTTGAGCTAGGTTTGATATTGACATATATTTTCCTTGTACATTGTAATTTCAAAAATATATTTGAAATTAAAAAAACTGTTTCCCGAAATTTAAGTACTTAAATCGTTCATATTAGCGAATTTTATATGCCAAAAATGTAGATTAACACTCACTTAAACTATCTAGTGTAGTTTTGAAGACCGTTCTGATATTGTTCTACATGAAAATTATGAAACAATCAAAATTTGTGTGGAAATCACCATCAACAAGTGTCGATGTATGTCTGCCTGAGATTGTAGTATAAAATAAAATATTATATATTTTTAATTAATTTTTTTATCGGTATTTTGTACACTGAAAACATGAATAGTTGAGCTAGGTTTGATATTGACATATATTTTCCTTGTACATTGTAATTTCAAAAATATTTTTGAAATTAAAAAAACTGTTTCCCGAAATTTAAGTACTTAAATCGTTCATATTAGCGAATTTTATGTGCCAAAAATGTAGATTAACACTCACTTAAACTATCTAGAGTAGTTTTAAAGCCCGTTCTGATAAAATTCTACCTGAAAATTGTGAAACATTCAAAATTTGTGTGGATATGACCACCAACAAGTGTCGATGTATGTCTGCCTGAGATTGTAGTATAAAATAAAATATTATATATTTTTCCCGAAATTTAAGTACTCAAATCGTTCATATTAGCGAATTTTATGTGCCAAAAATGTAGATTAACACTCACTTAAACTATCTAGTGTAGTTTTGAAGACCGTTCTGATATTGTTCTACATGAAAATTATGAAACAATCAAAATTTGTGTGGAAATCACCATCAACAAGTGTCGATGTATGTCTGCCTAAGATTGTAGTATAAAAAAAATATTATATATTTTTAATTAATTTTTTTATCGGTATTTTGTACACTGAAAACATGAATAGTTGAGTTAGGTTTGATATTTACATATATTTTTCTTGTACATTGTAATTTCAAAAATATTTTTGAAATTAAAAAAACTGTTTCCCGAAATTGAAGTACTTAAGTCGTTCATATTAGCGAATTTTATGTGCCAAAAATGTAGATTAACACTCACTTAAACTATCTAGAGTAGTTTTGAAGCCCGTTCTGATAAAATTCTACCTGAAAATTGTGAAACATTCAAAATTTGTGTGGATATGACCACCAACAAGTGTCGATGTATGTCTGCCTGAGATTGTAGTATAAAATAAAATATTATATATTTTTAATTAATTTTTTTATCGGTATTTTGTACACTGAAAACATGAATAGTTGAGCTAGGTTTGATATTGACATATATTTTCCTCGTACATTGTAATTTCAAAAATATTTTTGAAATTAAAAAAACTGTTTCCCGAAATTTAAGTACTTAAATCGTTCATATTATCGAATTTTATGTGCCAAAAATGTAGATTAACACTCACTTAAACTATCTAGAGTAGTTTAGAAGCCCGTTCTGATAAAATTCTACCTGAAAATTGTGAAACATTCAAAATTTGTGTGGATATGACCACCAACAAGTGTCGATGTATGTCTGCCTGAGATTGTAGTATAAAATAAAATATTATATATTTTTAATTAATTTTTTTATCGGTATTTTGTACACTGAAAACATGAATAGTTGAGTTAGGTTTGATGTTTACATATATTTTTCTTGTACATTGCAATTTCAAAAATATTTTTGAAATTAAAAAAACTGTTTCCCGAAATTTAAGTACTTAAGTCGTTCATATTAGCGAAATTTATGTGCCAAAAATGTTGATTAACACTCACTTAAACTATCTAGAGTAGTTTTGAAGCCCGTTCTGATAAAATTCTACCTGAAAATTGTGAAAAATTCAAAATTTGTGTGGATATGACCACCAACAAGTGTCGATGTATGTCTGCCTGAGATTGTAGTATAAAATAAAATATTATATATTTTTAATTAATTTTTTTATCGGTATTTTGTACACTGAAAACATGAATAGTTGAGCTAGGTTTGATATTGAGATATATTTTCCTTGTACATTGTAATTTCAAAAATATTTTTGAAATTAAAAAAACTGTTTCCCGAAATTTAAGTACTTAAGTCGTTTATATTAGCGAATTTTATGTGCCAAAAATGTTGATTAACACTCACTTAAACTATCTAGAGTAGTTTTGAAGCCCGTTCTGATAAAATTCTACCTGAAAATTGTGAAACATTCAAAATTTGTGTGGATATGACCACCAACAAGTGTCGATGTATGTCTGCCTGAGATTGTAGTATAAAATAAAATATTATATATTTTTCCCGAAATTTAAGTACTCAAATCGTTCATATTAGCGAATTTTATGTGCCAAAAATGTAGATTAACACTCACTTAAACTATCTAGTGTAGTTTTGAAGACCGTTCTGATATTGTTCTACATGAAAATTATGAAACAATCAAAATTTGTGTGGAAATCACCATCAACAAGTGTCGATGTATGTCTGCCTAAGATTGTAGTATAAAAAAAATATTATATATTTTTAATTAATTTTTTTATCGGTATTTTGTACACTGAAAACATGAATAGTTGAGTTAGGTTTGATATTTACATATATTTTTCTTGTACATTGTAATTTCAAAAATATTTTTGAAATTAAAAAAACTGTTTCCCGAAATTTAAGTACTTAAGTCGTTCATATTAGCGAATTTTATGTGCCAAAAATGTAGATTAACACTCACTTAAACTATCTAGAGTAGTTTTGAAGCCCGTTCTGATAAAATTCTACCTGAAAATTGTGAAACATTCAAAATTTGTGTGGATATGACCACCAACAAGTGTCGATGTATGTCTGCCTGAGATTGTAGTATAAAATAAAATATTATATATTTTTAATTAATTTTTTTATCGGTATTTTGTACACTGAAAACATGAATAGTTGAGCTAGGTTTGATATTGACATATATTTTCCTCGTACATTGTAATTTCAAAAATATTTTTGAAATTAAAAAAACTGTTTCCCGAAATTTAAGTACTTAAATCGTTCATATTATCGAATTTTATGTGCCAAAAATGTAGATTAACACTCACTTAAACTATCTAGAGTAGTTTAGAAGCCCGTTCTGATAAAATTCTACCTGAAAATTGTGAAACATTCAAAATTTGTGTGGATATGACCACCAACAAGTGTCGATGTATGTCTGCCTGAGATTGTAGTATAAAATAAAATATTATATATTTTTAATTAATTTTTTTATCGGTATTTTGTACACTGAAAACATGAATAGTTGAGTTAGGTTTGATGTTTACATATATTTTTCTTGTACATTGCAATTTCAAAAATATTTTTGAAATTAAAAAAACTGTTTCCCGAAATTTAAGTACTTAAGTCGTTCATATTAGCGAAATTTATGTGCCAAAAATGTTGATTAACACTCACTTAAACTATCTAGAGTAGTTTTGAAGCCCGTTCTGATAAAATTCTACCTGAAAATTGTGAAAAATTCAAAATTTGTGTGGATATGACCACCAACAAGTGTCGATGTATGTCTGCCTGAGATTGTAGTATAAAATAAAATATTATATATTTTTAATTAATTTTTTTATCGGTATTTTGTACACTGAAAACATGAATAGTTGAGCTAGGTTTGATATTGAGATATATTTTCCTTGTACATTGTAATTTCAAAAATATTTTTGAAATTAAAAAAACTGTTTCCCGAAATTTAAGTACTTAAGTCGTTCATATTAGCGAATTTTATGTGCCAAAAATGTTGATTAACACTCACTTAAACTATCTAGAGTAGTTTTGAAGCCCGTTCTGATAAAATTCTACCTGAAAATTGTGAAACATTCAAAATTTGTGTGGATATGACCACCAACAAGTGTCGATGTATAACTGCCTGAGATTGTAGTATAAAATAAAATATTATATATTTTTAATTCATTTTTTTATCGGTATTTTGTACACTGAAAACATGAATAGTAGAGCTAGGTTTGATATTGACATATATTTTCCTCGTACATTGTAATTTCAAAAATATTTTTGAAATTAAAAAAACTGTTTCCCGAAATTTAAGTACTTAAATCGTTCATATTATCGAATTTTATGTGCCAAAAATGTAGATTAACACTCACTTAAACTATCTAGAGTAGTTTAGAAGCCCGTTCTGATAAAATTCTACCTGAAAATTGTGAAACATTCAAAATTTGTGTGGATATGACCACCAACAAGTGTCGATGTATGTCTGCCTGAGATTGTAGTATAAAATAAAATATTATATATTTTTAATTAATTTTTTTATCGGTATTTTGTACACTGAAAACATGAATAGTTGAGTTAGGTTTGATGTTTACATATATTTTTCTTGTACATTGCAATTTCAAAAATATTTTTGAAATTAAAAAAACTGTTTCCCGAAATTTAAGTACTTAAGTCGTTCATATTAGCGAAATTTATGTGCCAAAAATGTTGATTAACACTCACTTAAACTATCTAGAGTAGTTTTGAAGCCCGTTCTGATAAAATTCTACCTGAAAATTGTGAAACATTCAAAATTTGTGTGGATATGACCACCAACAAGTGTCGATGTATGTCTGCCTGAGATTGTAGTATAAAATAAAATATTATATATTTTTAATTAATTTTTTTATCGGTATTTTGTACACTGAAAACATGAATAGTAGAGCTAGGTTTGATATTGACATATATTTTCCTCGTACATTGTAATTTCAAAAATATTTTTGAAATTAAAAAAACTGTTTCCCGAAATTTAAGTACTTAAATCGTTCATATTATCGAATTTTATGTGCCAAAAATGTAGATTAACACTCACTTAAACTATCTAGAGTAGTTTAGAAGCCCGTTCTGATAAAATTCTACCTGAAAATTGTGAAACATTCAAAATTTGTGTGGATATGACCACCAACAAGTGTCGATGTATGTCTGCCTGAGATTGTAGTATAAAATAAAATATTATATATTTTTAATTAATTTTTTTATCGGTATTTTGTACACTGAAAACATGAATAGTTGAGTTAGGTTTGATGTTTACATATATATTGCTTGTACATTGCAATTTCAAAAATATTTTTGAAATTAAAAAAACTGTTTCCCGAAATTTAAGTACTTAAGTCGTTCATATTAGCGAAATTTATGTGCCAAAAATGTTGATTAACACTCACTTAAACTATCTAGAGTAGTTTTGAAGCCCGTTCTGATAAAATTCTACCTGAAAATTGTGAAACATTCAAAATTTGTGTGGATATGACCACCAACAAGTGTCGATGTATAACTGCCTGAGATTGTAGTATAAAATAAAATATTATATATTTTTAATTCATTTTTTTATCGGTATTTTGTACACTGAAAACATGAATAGTTTAGCTAGGTTTGATATTGACATATATTTTCCTTGTACATTGTAATTTCAAAAATATTTTTGAAATTAAAAAAACTGTTTCCCGAAATTTAAGTACTCAAATCGTTCATATTAGCGAATTTTATGTGCCAAAAATGTAGATTAACACTCACTTAAACTATCTAGAGTAGTTTTAAAGCCCGTTCTGATAAAATTCTACCTGAAAATTGTGAAACATTCAAAATTTGTGTGGATATGACCACCAACAAGTGTCGATGTATGTCTGCCTGAGATTGTAGTATAAAATAAAATATTATATATTTTTAATTAATTTTTTTATCGGTATTTTGTACACTGAAAACATGAATAGTTGAGTTAGGTTTGATGTTTACATATATTTTCCTTGTACATTGTAATTTCAAAAATATTTTTGAAATTAAAAAAACTGTTTCCCGAAATTTAAGTACTTAGATCGTTCGTATTAGCGAATTTTATGTGCCAAAAATGTAGATTAACACTCACTTAAACTATCTAGAGTAGTTTTAAAGCCCGTTCTGATAAAATTCTACCTGAAAATTGTGAAACATTCAAAATTTGTGTGGATATGACCACCAACAAGTGTCGATGTATGTCTGCCTGAGATTGTAGTATAAAATAAAATATAATATATTTTTAATTAATTTTTTTATCGGTATTTTGTACACTGAAAACATGAATAGTTTAGCTAGGTTTGATATTGACATATATTTTCCTTGTACATTGTAATTTCAAAAATATTTTTGAAATTAAAAAAACTGTTTCCCGAAATTTAAGTACTCAAATCGTTCATATTAGCGAATTTTATGTGCCAAAAATGTAGATTAACACTCACTTAAACTATCTAGAGTAGTTTTGAAGACCGTTCTGATATTGTTCTACATGAAAATTATGAAACAATCAAAATTTGTGTGGAAATCACCATCAACAAGTGTCGATGTATGTCTGCCTAAGATTGTAGTATAAAAAAAATATTATATATTTTTAATTAATTTTTTTATCGGTATTTTGTACACTGAAAACATGAATAGTTGAGTTAGGTTTGATATTTACATATATTTTTCTTGTACATTGTAATTTCAAAAATATTTTTGAAATTAAAAAAACTGTTTCCCGAAATTTAAGTACTTAAGTCGTTCATATTAGCGAATTTTATGTGCCAAAAATGTAGATTAACACTCACTTAAACTATCTAGAGTAGTTTTGAAGCCCGTTCTGATAAAATTCTACCTGAAAATTGTGAAACATTCAAAATTTGTGTGGATATGACCACCAACAAGTGTCGATGTATGTCTGCCTGAGATTGTAGTATAAAATAAAATATTATATATTTTTAATTAATTTTTTTATCGGTATTTTGTACACTGAAAACATGAATAGTTGAGTTAGGTTTGATGTTTACATATATTTTTCTTGTACATTGCAATTTCAAAAATATTTTTGAAATTAAAAAAACTGTTTCCCGAAATTTAAGTACTTAAGTCGTTCATATTAGCGAAATTTATGTGCCAAAAATGTTGATTAACACTCACTTAAACTATCTAGAGTAGTTTTGAAGCCCGTTCTGATAAAATTCTACCTGAAAATTGTGAAACATTCAAAATTTGTGTGGATATGACCACCAACAAGTGTCGATGTATGTCTGCCTGAGATTGTAGTATAAAATAAAATATTATATATTTTTAATTAATTTTTTTATCGGTATTTTGTACACTGAAAACATGAATAGTAGAGCTAGGTTTGATATTGACATATATTTTCCTCGTACATTGTAATTTCAAAAATATTTTTGAAATTAAAAAAACTGTTTCCCGAAATTTAAGTACTTAAATCGTTCATATTATCGAATTTTATGTGCCAAAAATGTAGATTAACACTCACTTAAACTATCTAGAGTAGTTTAGAAGCCCGTTCTGATAAAATTCTACCTGAAAATTGTGAAACATTCAAAATTTGTGTGGATATGACCACCAACAAGTGTCGATGTATGTCTGCCTGAGATTGTAGTATAAAATAAAATATTATATATTTTTAATTAATTTTTTTATCGGTATTTTGTACACTGAAAACATGAATAGTTGAGTTAGGTTTGATGTTTACATATATATTGCTTGTACATTGCAATTTCAAAAATATTTTTGAAATTAAAAAAACTGTTTCCCGAAATTTAAGTACTTAAGTCGTTCATATTAGCGAAATTTATGTGCCAAAAATGTTGATTAACACTCACTTAAACTATCTAGAGTAGTTTTGAAGCCCGTTCTGATAAAATTCTACCTGAAAATTGTGAAACATTCAAAATTTGTGTGGATATGACCACCAACAAGTGTCGATGTATGTCTGCCTGAGATTGTAGTATAAAATAAAATATAATATATTTTTAATTAATTTTTTTATCGGTATTTTGTACACTGAAAACATGAATAGTTTAGCTAGGTTTGATATTGACATATATTTTCCTTGTACATTGTAATTTCAAAAATATTTTTGAAATTAAAAAAACTGTTTCCCGAAATTTAAGTACTCAAATCGTTCATATTAGCGAATTTTATGTGCCAAAAATGTAGATTAACACTCACTTAAACTATCTAGAGTAGTTTTGAAGACCGTTCTGATATTGTTCTACATGAAAATTATGAAACAATCAAAATTTGTGTGGAAATCACCATCAACAAGTGTCGATGTATGTCTGCCTAAGATTGTAGTATAAAAAAAATATTATATATTTTTAATTAATTTTTTTATCGGTATTTTGTACACTGAAAACATGAATAGTTGAGTTAGGTTTGATATTTACATATATTTTTCTTGTACATTGTAATTTCAAAAATATTTTTGAAATTAAAAAAACTGTTTCCCGAAATTTAAGTACTTAAGTCGTTCATATTAGCGAATTTTATGTGCCAAAAATGTAGATTAACACTCACTTAAACTATCTAGAGTAGTTTTGAAGCCCGTTCTGATAAAATTCTACCTGAAAATTGTGAAACATTCAAAATTTGTGTGGATATGACCACCAACAAGTGTCGATGTATGTCTGCCTGAGATTGTAGTATAAAATAAAATATTATATATTTTTAATTAATTTTTTTATCGGTATTTTGTACACTGAAAACATGAATAGTTGAGTTAGGTTTGATGTTTACATATATTTTTCTTGTACATTGCAATTTCAAAAATATTTTTGAAATTAAAAAAACTGTTTCCCGAAATTTAAGTACTTAAGTCGTTCATATTAGCGAAATTTATGTGCCAAAAATGTTGATTAACACTCACTTAAACTATCTAGAGTAGTTTTGAAGCCCGTTCTGATAAAATTCTACCTGAAAATTGTGAAACATTCAAAATTTGTGTGGATATGACCACCAACAAGTGTCGATGTATGTCTGCCTGAGATTGTAGTATAAAATAAAATATTATATATTTTTAATTAATTTTTTTATCGGTATTTTGTACACTGAAAACATGAATAGTAGAGCTAGGTTTGATATTGACATATATTTTCCTCGTACATTGTAATTTCAAAAATATTTTTGAAATTAAAAAAACTGTTTCCCGAAATTTAAGTACTTAAATCGTTCATATTATCGAATTTTATGTGCCAAAAATGTAGATTAACACTCACTTAAACTATCTAGAGTAGTTTAGAAGCCCGTTCTGATAAAATTCTACCTGAAAATTGTGAAACATTCAAAATTTGTGTGGATATGACCACCAACAAGTGTCGATGTATGTCTGCCTGAGATTGTAGTATAAAATAAAATATTATATATTTTTAATTAATTTTTTTATCGGTATTTTGTACACTGAAAACATGAATAGTTGAGTTAGGTTTGATGTTTACATATATATTGCTTGTACATTGCAATTTCAAAAATATTTTTGAAATTAAAAAAACTGTTTCCCGAAATTTAAGTACTTAAGTCGTTCATATTAGCGAAATTTATGTGCCAAAAATGTTGATTAACACTCACTTAAACTATCTAGAGTAGTTTTGAAGCCCGTTCTGATAAAATTCTACCTGAAAATTGTGAAACATTCAAAATTTGTGTGGATATGACCACCAACAAGTGTCGATGTATAACTGCCTGAGATTGTAGTATAAAATAAAATATTATATATTTTTAATTCATTTTTTTATCGGTATTTTGTACACTGAAAACATGAATAGTTTAGCTAGGTTTGATATTGACATATATTTTCCTTGTACATTGTAATTTCAAAAATATTTTTGAAATTAAAAAAACTGTTTCCCGAAATTTAAGTACTCAAATCGTTCATATTAGCGAATTTTATGTGCCAAAAATGTAGATTAACACTCACTTAAACTATCTAGAGTAGTTTTAAAGCCCGTTCTGATAAAATTCTACCTGAAAATTGTGAAACATTCAAAATTTGTGTGGATATGACCACCAACAAGTGTCGATGTATGTCTGCCTGAGATTGTAGTATAAAATAAAATATTATATATTTTTAATTAATTTTTTTATCGGTATTTTGTACACTGAAAACATGAATAGTTGAGTTAGGTTTGATGTTTACATATATTTTCCTTGTACATTGTAATTTCAAAAATATTTTTGAAATTAAAAAAACTGTTTCCCGAAATTTAAGTACTTAGATCGTTCGTATTAGCGAATTTTATGTGCCAAAAATGTAGATTAACACTCACTTAAACTATCTAGAGTAGTTTTAAAGCCCGTTCTGATAAAATTCTACCTGAAAATTGTGAAACATTCAAAATTTGTGTGGATATGACCACCAACAAGTGTCGATGTATGTCTGCCTGAGATTGTAGTATAAAATAAAATATAATATATTTTTAATTAATTTTTTTATCGGTATTTTGTACACTGAAAACATGAATAGTTTAGCTAGGTTTGATATTGACATATATTTTCCTTGTACATTGTAATTTCAAAAATATTTTTGAAATTAAAAAAACTGTTTCCCGAAATTTAAGTACTCAAATCGTTCATATTAGCGAATTTTATGTGCCAAAAATGTAGATTAACACTCACTTAAACTATCTAGAGTAGTTTTGAAGACCGTTCTGATATTGTTCTACATGAAAATTATGAAACAATCAAAATTTGTGTGGAAATCACCATCAACAAGTGTCGATGTATGTCTGCCTAAGATTGTAGTATAAAAAAAATATTATATATTTTTAATTAATTTTTTTATCGGTATTTTGTACACTGAAAACATGAATAGTTGAGTTAGGTTTGATATTTACATATATTTTTCTTGTACATTGTAATTTCAAAAATATTTTTGAAATTAAAAAAACTGTTTCCCGAAATTTAAGTACTTAAGTCGTTCATATTAGCGAATTTTATGTGCCAAAAATGTAGATTAACACTCACTTAAACTATCTAGAGTAGTTTTGAAGCCCGTTCTGATAAAATTCTACCTGAAAATTGTGAAACATTCAAAATTTGTGTGGATATGACCACCAACAAGTGTCGATGTATGTCTGCCTGAGATTGTAGTATAAAATAAAATATTATATATTTTTAATTAATTTTTTTATCGGTATTTTGTACACTGAAAACATGAATAGTTGAGCTAGGTTTGATATTGACATATATTTTCCTCGTACATTGTAATTTCAAAAATATTTTTGAAATTAAAAAAAATGTTTCCCGAAATTTATGTACTTAAATCGTTCATATTAGCGAATTTTATGTGCCAAAAATGTAGATTAACACTCACTTAAACTATCTAGAGTAGTTTTGAAGACCGTTCTGTTAAAATTCTACCTGAAAATTTTGAAACATTCAAAATTTGTGTGGATATGATCACCAACAAGTGTCGATGTATGTCTGCCTGAGATTGTAGTATAAAATAAAATATTATATATTTTTAATTAATTTTTTTATCGGTTGTTTTGTACACTGAAAACATGAATAGTTGAGCTAGGTTTGATATTGACATATATTTTCCTTGTACATTGTAATTTCAAAAATATATTTGAAATTAAAAAAACTGTTTCCCGAAATTTAAGTACTTAAATCGTTCATATTAGCGAATTTTATGTGCCAAAAATGTAGATTAACACTCACTTAAACTATCTAGTGTAGTTTTGAAGACCGTTCTGATAAAATTCTACCTGAAAATTGTGAAAAATTCAAAATTTGTGTGGATATGACCACCAACAAGTGTCGATGTATGTCTGCCTGAGATTGTAGTATAAAATAAAATATTATATATTTTTAATTAATTTTTTTATCGGTATTTTGTACACTGAAAACATGAATAGTTGAGCTAGGTTTGATATTGACATATATTTTCCTTGTACATTGTAATTTCAAAAATATTTTTGAAATTAAAAAAACTGTTTCCCGAAATTTAAGTACTTAAGTCGTTCATATTAGCGAATTTTATGTGCCAAAAATGTAGATTAACACTCACTTAAACTATCTAGAGTAGTTTTGAAGCCCGTTCTGATAAAATTCTACCTGAAAATTTTGAAACATTCAAAATTTGTGTGGATATGACCACCAACAAGTGTCGATGTATGTCTGCCTGAGATTGTAGTATAAAATAAAATATTATATATTTTTAATTAATTTTTTTATCGGTATTTTGTACACTGAAAACATGAATAGTTGAGCTAGGTTTGATATTGACATATATTTTCCTCGTACATTGTAATTTCAAAAATATTTTTGAAATTAAAAAAACTGTTTCCCGAAATTTAAGTACTTAAATCGTTCATATTATCGAATTTTATGTGCCAAAAATGTAGATTAACACTCACTTAAACTATCTAGAGTAGTTTAGAAGCCCGTTCTGATAAAATTCTACCTGAAAATTGTGAAACATTCAAAATTTGTGTGGATATGACCACCAACAAGTGTCGATGTATGTCTGCCTGAGATTGTAGTATAAAATAAAATATTATATATTTTTAATTAATTTTTTTATCGGTATTTTGTACACTGAAAACATGAATAGTTGAGTTAGGTTTGATGTTTACATATATTTTCCTTGTACATTGTAATTTCAAAAATATTTTTGAAATTAAAAAAACTGTTTCCCGAAATTTAAGTACTTAGATCGTTCGTATTAGCGAATTTTATGTGCCAAAAATGTAGATTAACACTCACTTAAACTATCTAGAGTAGTTTTAAAGCCCGTTCTGATAAAATTCTACCTGAAAATTGTGAAACATTCAAAATTTGTGTGGATATGACCACCAACAAGTGTCGATGTATGTCTGCCTGAGATTGTAGTATAAAATAAAATATAATATATTTTTAATTAATTTTTTTATCGGTATTTTGTACACTGAAAACATGAATAGTTTAGCTAGGTTTGATATTGACATATATTTTCCTTGTACATTGTAATTTCAAAAATATTTTTGAAATTAAAAAAACTGTTTCCCGAAATTTAAGTACTCAAATCGTTCATATTAGCGAATTTTATGTGCCAAAAATGTAGATTAACACTCACTTAAACTATCTAGAGTAGTTTTGAAGACCGTTCTGATATTGTTCTACATGAAAATTATGAAACAATCAAAATTTGTGTGGAAATCACCATCAACAAGTGTCGATGTATGTCTGCCTAAGATTGTAGTATAAAAAAAATATTATATATTTTTAATTAATTTTTTTATCGGTATTTTGTACACTGAAAACATGAATAGTTGAGTTAGGTTTGATATTTACATATATTTTTCTTGTACATTGTAATTTCAAAAATATTTTTGAAATTAAAAAAACTGTTTCCCGAAATTTAAGTACTTAAGTCGTTCATATTAGCGAATTTTATGTGCCAAAAATGTAGATTAACACTCACTTAAACTATCTAGAGTAGTTTTGAAGCCCGTTCTGATAAAATTCTACCTGAAAATTGTGAAACATTCAAAATTTGTGTGGATATGACCACCAACAAGTGTCGATGTATGTCTGCCTGAGATTGTAGTATAAAATAAAATATTATATATTTTTAATTAATTTTTTTATCGGTATTTTGTACACTGAAAACATGAATAGTTGAGCTAGGTTTGATATTGACATATATTTTCCTCGTACATTGTAATTTCAAAAATATTTTTGAAATTAAAAAAAATGTTTCCCGAAATTTATGTACTTAAATCGTTCATATTAGCGAATTTTATGTGCCAAAAATGTAGATTAACACTCACTTAAACTATCTAGAGTAGTTTTGAAGACCGTTCTGTTAAAATTCTACCTGAAAATTTTGAAACATTCAAAATTTGTGTGGATATGATCACCAACAAGTGTCGATGTATGTCTGCCTGAGATTGTAGTATAAAATAAAATATTATATATTTTTAATTAATTTTTTTATCGGTTGTTTTGTACACTGAAAACATGAATAGTTGAGCTAGGTTTGATATTGACATATATTTTCCTTGTACATTGTAATTTCAAAAATATATTTGAAATTAAAAAAACTGTTTCCCGAAATTTAAGTACTTAAATCGTTCATATTAGCGAATTTTATGTGCCAAAAATGTAGATTAACACTCACTTAAACTATCTAGTGTAGTTTTGAAGACCGTTCTGATAAAATTCTACCTGAAAATTGTGAAAAATTCAAAATTTGTGTGGATATGACCACCAACAAGTGTCGATGTATGTCTGCCTGAGATTGTAGTATAAAATAAAATATTATATATTTTTAATTAATTTTTTTATCGGTATTTTGTACACTGAAAACATGAATAGTTGAGCTAGGTTTGATATTGACATATATTTTCCTTGTACATTGTAATTTCAAAAATATTTTTGAAATTAAAAAAACTGTTTCCCGAAATTTAAGTACTTAAGTCGTTCATATTAGCGAATTTTATGTGCCAAAAATGTAGATTAACACTCACTTAAACTATCTAGAGTAGTTTTGAAGCCCGTTCTGATAAAATTCTACCTGAAAATTTTGAAACATTCAAAATTTGTGTGGATATGACCACCAACAAGTGTCGATGTATGTCTGCCTGAGATTGTAGTATAAAATAAAATATTATATATTTTTAATTAATTTTTTTATCGGTATTTTGTACACTGAAAACATGAATAGTTGAGCTAGGTTTGATATTGACATATATTTTCCTCGTACATTGTAATTTCAAAAATATTTTTGAAATTAAAAAAACTGTTTCCCGAAATTTAAGTACTTAAATCGTTCATATTATCGAATTTTATGTGCCAAAAATGTAGATTAACACTCACTTAAACTATCTAGAGTAGTTTAGAAGCCCGTTCTGATAAAATTCTACCTGAAAATTGTGAAACATTCAAAATTTGTGTGGATATGACCACCAACAAGTGTCGATGTATGTCTGCCTGAGATTGTAGTATAAAATAAAATATTATATATTTTTAATTAATTTTTTTATCGGTATTTTGTACACTGAAAACATGAATAGTTGAGTTAGGTTTGATGTTTACATATATTTTTCTTGTACATTGCAATTTCAAAAATATTTTTGAAATTAAAAAAACTGTTTCCCGAAATTTAAGTACTTAAGTCGTTCATATTAGCGAAATTTATGTGCCAAAAATGTTGATTAACACTCACTTAAACTATCTAGAGTAGTTTTGAAGCCCGTTCTGATAAAATTCTACCTGAAAATTGTGAAAAATTCAAAATTTGTGTGGATATGACCACCAACAAGTGTCGATGTATGTCTGCCTGAGATTGTAGTATAAAATAAAATATTATATATTTTTAATTAATTTTTTTATCGGTATTTTGTACACTGAAAACATGAATAGTTGAGCTAGGTTTGATATTGAGATATATTTTCCTTGTACATTGTAATTTCAAAAATATTTTTGAAATTAAAAAAACTGTTTCCCGAAATTTAAGTACTTAAGTCGTTCATATTAGCGAATTTTATGTGCCAAAAATGTTGATTAACACTCACTTAAACTATCTAGAGTAGTTTTGAAGCCCGTTCTGATAAAATTCTACCTGAAAATTGTGAAACATTCAAAATTTGTGTGGATATGACCACCAACAAGTGTCGATGTATAACTGCCTGAGATTGTAAAATAAAATAAAATATTATATATTTTTAATTCATTTTTTTATCGGTATTTTGTACACTGAAAACATGAATAGTTTAGCTAGGTTTGATATTGACATATATTTTCCTTGTACATTGTAATTTCAAAAATATTTTTGAAATTAAAAAAACTGTTTCCCGAAATTTAAGTACTCAAATCGTTCATATTAGCGAATTTTATGTGCCAAAAATGTAGATTAACACTCACTTAAACTATCTAGAGTAGTTTTAAAGCCCGTTCTGATAAAATTCTACCTGAAAATTGTAAAACATTCAAAATTTGTGTGGATATGACCACCAACAAGTGTCGATGTATGTCTGCCTGAGATTGTAGTATAAAATAAAATATTATATATTTTTAATTAATTTTTTTATCGGTATTTTGTACACTGAAAACATGAATAGTTGAGTTAGGTTTGATGTTTACATATATTTTCCTTGTACATTGTAATTTCAAAAATATTTTTGAAATTAAAAAAACTGTTTCCCGAAATTTAAGTACTTAGATCGTTCGTATTAGCGAATTTTATGTGCCAAAAATGTAGATTAACACTCACTTAAACTATCTAGAGTAGTTTTAAAGCCCGTTCTGATAAAATTCTACCTGAAAATTGTGAAACATTCAAAATTTGTGTGGATATGACCACCAACAAGTGTCGATGTATGTCTGCCTGAGATTGTAGTATAAAATAAAATATTATATATTTTTAATTAATTTTTTTATCGGTATTTTGTACACTGAAAACATGAATAGTTTAGCTAGGTTTGATATTGACATATATTTTCCTTGTACATTGTAATTTCAAAAATATTTTTGAAATTAAAAAAACTGTTTCCCGAAATTTAAGTACTCAAATCGTTCATATTAGCGAATTTTATGTGCCAAAAATGTAGATTAACACTCACTTAAACTATCTAGAGTAGTTTTGAAGACCGTTCTGATATTGTTCTACATGAAAATTATGAAACAATCAAAATTTGTGTGGAAATCACCATCAACAAGTGTCGATGTATGTCTGCCTAAGATTGTAGTATAAAAAAAATATTATATATTTTTAATTAATTTTTTTATCGGTATTTTGTACACTGAAAACATGAATAGTTGAGTTAGGTTTGATATTTACATATATTTTTCTTGTACATTGTAATTTCAAAAATATTTTTGAAATTAAAAAAACTGTTTCCCGAAATTTAAGTACTTAAGTCGTTCATATTAGCGAATTTTATGTGCCAAAAATGTAGATTAACACTCACTTAAACTATCTAGAGTAGTTTTGAAGCCCGTTCTGATAAAATTCTACCTGAAAATTGTGAAACATTCAAAATTTGTGTGGATATGACCACCAACAAGTGTCGATGTATGTCTGCCTGAGATTGTAGTATAAAATAAAATATTATATATTTTTAATTAATTTTTTTATCGGTATTTTGTACACTGAAAACATGAATAGTTGAGCTAGGTTTGATATTGACATATATTTTCCTCGTACATTGTAATTTCAAAAATATTTTTGAAATTAAAAAAAATGTTTCCCGAAATTTATGTACTTAAATCGTTCATATTAGCGAATTTTATGTGCCAAAAATGTAGATTAACACTCACTTAAACTATCTAGAGTAGTTTTGAAGACCGTTCTGTTAAAATTCTACCTGAAAATTTTGAAACATTCAAAATATTTGTGGATATGATCACCAACAAGTGTCGATGTATGTCTGCCTGAGATTGTAGTATAAAATAAAATATTATATATTTTTAATTAATTTTTTTATCGGTTGTTTTGTACACTGAAAACATGAATAGTTGAGCTAGGTTTGATATTGACATATATTTTCCTTGTACATTGTAATTTCAAAAATATATTTGAAATTAAAAAAACTGTTTCCCGAAATTTAAGTACTTAAATCGTTCATATTAGCGAATTTTATGTGCCAAAAATGTAGATTAACACTCACTTAAACTATCTAGTGTAGTTTTGAAGACCGTTCTGATAAAATTCTACCTGAAAATTGTGAAAAATTCAAAATTTGTGTGGATATGACCACCAACAAGTGTCGATGTATGTCTGCCTGAGATTGTAGTATAAAATAAAATATTATATATTTTTAATTAATTTTTTTATCGGTATTTTGTACACTGAAAACATGAATAGTTGAGCTAGGTTTGATATTGACATATATTTTCCTCGTACATTGTAATTTCAAAAATATTTTTGAAATTAAAAAAACTGTTTCCCGAAATTTAAGTACTTAAATCGTTCATATTATCGAATTTTATGTGCCAAAAATGTAGATTAACACTCACTTAAACTATCTAGAGTAGTTTAGAAGCCCGTTCTGATAAAATTCTACCTGAAAATTGTGAAACATTCAAAATTTGTGTGGATATGACCACCAACAAGTGTCGATGTATGTCTGCCTGAGATTGTAGTATAAAATAAAATATTATATATTTTTAATTAATTTTTTTATCGGTATTTTGTACACTGAAAACATGAATAGTTGAGTTAGGTTTGATGTTTACATATATTTTGCTTGTACATTGCAATTTCAAAAATATTTTTGAAATTAAAAAAACTGTTTCCCGAAATTTAAGTACTTAAGTCGTTCATATTAGCGAAATTTATGTGCCAAAAATGTTGATTAACACTCACTTAAACTATCTAGAGTAGTTTTGAAGCCCGTTCTGATAAAATTCTACCTGAAAATTGTGAAACATTCAAAATTTGTGTGGATATGACCACCAACAAGTGTCGATGTATAACTGCCTGAGATTGTAAAATAAAATAAAATATTATATATTTTTAATTCATTTTTTTATCGGTATTTTGTACACTGAAAACATGAATAGTTTAGCTAGGTTTGATATTGACATATATTTTCCTTGTACATTGTAATTTCAAAAATATTTTTGAAATTAAAAAAACTGTTTCCCGAAATTTAAGTACTCAAATCGTTCATATTAGCGAATTTTATGTGCCAAAAATGTAGATTAACACTCACTTAAACTATCTAGAGTAGTTTTGAAGACCGTTCTGATATTGTTCTACATGAAAATTATGAAACAATCAAAATTTGTGTGGAAATCACCATCAACAAGTGTCGATGTATGTCTGCCTAAGATTGTAGTATAAAAAAAATATTATATATTTTTAATTAATTTTTTTATCGGTATTTTGTACACTGAAAACATGAATAGTTGAGTTAGGTTTGATATTTACATATATTTTTCTTGTACATTGTAATTTCAAAAATATTTTTGAAATTAAAAAAACTGTTTCCCGAAATTTAAGTACTTAAGTCGTTCATATTAGCGAATTTTATGTGCCAAAAATGTAGATTAACACTCACTTAAACTATCTAGAGTAGTTTTGAAGCCCGTTCTGATAAAATTCTACCTGAAAATTGTGAAACATTCAAAATTTGTGTGGATATGACCACCAACAAGTGTCGATGTATGTCTGCCTGAGATTGTAGTATAAAATAAAATATTATATATTTTTAATTAATTTTTTTATCGGTATTTTGTACACTGAAAACATGAATAGTTGAGCTAGGTTTGATATTGACATATATTTTCCTCGTACATTGTAATTTCAAAAATATTTTTGAAATTAAAAAAAATGTTTCCCGAAATTTATGTACTTAAATCGTTCATATTAGCGAATTTTATGTGCCAAAAATGTAGATTAACACTCACTTAAACTATCTAGAGTAGTTTTGAAGACCGTTCTGTTAAAATTCTACCTGAAAATTTTGAAACATTCAAAATATTTGTGGATATGATCACCAACAAGTGTCGATGTATGTCTGCCTGAGATTGTAGTATAAAATAAAATATTATATATTTTTAATTAATTTTTTTATCGGTTGTTTTGTACACTGAAAACATGAATAGTTGAGCTAGGTTTGATATTGACATATATTTTCCTTGTACATTGTAATTTCAAAAATATATTTGAAATTAAAAAAACTGTTTCCCGAAATTTAAGTACTTAAATCGTTCATATTAGCGAATTTTATGTGCCAAAAATGTAGATTAACACTCACTTAAACTATCTAGTGTAGTTTTGAAGACCGTTCTGATAAAATTCTACCTGAAAATTGTGAAAAATTCAAAATTTGTGTGGATATGACCACCAACAAGTGTCGATGTATGTCTGCCTGAGATTGTAGTATAAAATAAAATATTATATATTTTTAATTAATTTTTTTATCGGTATTTTGTACACTGAAAACATGAATAGTTGAGCTAGGTTTGATATTGACATATATTTTCCTTGTACATTGTAATATCAAAAATATTTTTGAAATTAAAAAAACTGTTTCCCGAAATTTAAGTACTTAAATCGTTCATATTAGCGAATTTTATGTGCCAAAAATGTAGATTAACACTCACTTAAACTATCTAGAGTAGTTTTGAAGACCGTTCTGATATTGTTCTACATGAAAATTATGAAACAATCAAAATTTGTGTGGAAATCACCATCAACAAGTGTCGATGTATGTCTGCCTAAGATTGTAGTATAAAAAAAATATTATATATTTTTAATTAATTTTTTTATCGGTATTTTGTACACTGAAAACATGAATAGTTGAGTTAGGTTTGATATTTACATATATTTTTCTTGTACATTGTAATTTCAAAAATATTTTTGAAATTAAAAAAACTGTTTCCCGAAATTTAAGTACTTAAGTCGTTCATATTAGCGAATTTTATGTGCCAAAAATGTAGATTAACACTCACTTAAACTATCTAGAGTAGTTTTGAAGCCCGTTCTGATAAAATTCTACCTGAAAATTGTGAAACATTCAAAATTTGTGTGGATATGACCACCAACAAGTGTCGATGTATGTCTGCCTGAGATTGTAGTATAAAATAAAATATTATATATTTTTAATTAATTTTTTTATCGGTATTTTGTACACTGAAAACATGAATAGTTGAGCTAGGTTTGATATTGACATATATTTTCCTCGTACATTGTAATTTCAAAAATATTTTTGAAATTAAAAAAAATGTTTCCCGAAATTTATGTACTTAAATCGTTCATATTAGCGAATTTTATGTGCCAAAAATGTAGATTAACACTCACTTAAACTATCTAGAGTAGTTTTGAAGACCGTTCTGTTAAAATTCTACCTGAAAATTTTGAAACATTCAAAATATTTGTGGATATGATCACCAACAAGTGTCGATGTATGTCTGCCTGAGATTGTAGTATAAAATAAAATATTATATATTTTTAATTAATTTTTTTATCGGTTGTTTTGTACACTGAAAACATGAATAGTTGAGCTAGGTTTGATATTGACATATATTTTCCTTGTACATTGTAATTTCAAAAATATATTTGAAATTAAAAAAACTGTTTCCCGAAATTTAAGTACTTAAATCGTTCATATTAGCGAATTTTATGTGCCAAAAATGTAGATTAACACTCACTTAAACTATCTAGTGTAGTTTTGAAGACCGTTCTGATAAAATTCTACCTGAAAATTGTGAAAAATTCAAAATTTGTGTGGATATGACCACCAACAAGTGTCGATGTATGTCTGCCTGAGATTGTAGTATAAAATAAAATATTATATATTTTTAATTAATTTTTTTATCGGTATTTTGTACACTGAAAACATGAATAGTTGAGCTAGGTTTGATATTGACATATATTTTCCTCGTACATTGTAATTTCAAAAATATTTTTGAAATTAAAAAAACTGTTTCCCGAAATTTAAGTACTTAAATCGTTCATATTATCGAATTTTATGTGCCAAAAATGTAGATTAACACTCACTTAAACTATCTAGAGTAGTTTAGAAGCCCGTTCTGATAAAATTCTACCTGAAAATTGTGAAACATTCAAAATTTGTGTGGATATGACCACCAACAAGTGTCGATGTATGTCTGCCTGAGATTGTAGTATAAAATAAAATATTATATATTTTTAATTAATTTTTTTATCGGTATTTTGTACACTGAAAACATGAATAGTTGAGTTAGGTTTGATGTTTACATATATTTTGCTTGTACATTGCAATTTCAAAAATATTTTTGAAATTAAAAAAACTGTTTCCCGAAATTTAAGTACTTAAGTCGTTCATATTAGCGAAATTTATGTGCCAAAAATGTTGATTAACACTCACTTAAACTATCTAGAGTAGTTTTGAAGCCCGTTCTGATAAAATTCTACCTGAAAATTGTGAAACATTCAAAATTTGTGTGGATATGACCACCAACAAGTGTCGATGTATAACTGCCTGAGATTGTAAAATAAAATAAAATATTATATATTTTTAATTCATTTTTTTATCGGTATTTTGTACACTGAAAACATGAATAGTTTAGCTAGGTTTGATATTGACATATATTTTCCTTGTACATTGTAATTTCAAAAATATTTTTGAAATTAAAAAAACTGTTTCCCGAAATTTAAGTACTCAAATCGTTCATATTAGCGAATTTTATGTGCCAAAAATGTAGATTAACACTCACTTAAACTATCTAGAGTAGTTTTGAAGACCGTTCTGATATTGTTCTACATGAAAATTATGAAACAATCAAAATTTGTGTGGAAATCACCATCAACAAGTGTCGATGTATGTCTGCCTAAGATTGTAGTATAAAAAAAATATTATATATTTTTAATTAATTTTTTTATCGGTATTTTGTACACTGAAAACATGAATAGTTGAGTTAGGTTTGATATTTACATATATTTTTCTTGTACATTGTAATTTCAAAAATATTTTTGAAATTAAAAAAACTGTTTCCCGAAATTTAAGTACTTAAGTCGTTCATATTAGCGAATTTTATGTGCCAAAAATGTAGATTAACACTCACTTAAACTATCTAGAGTAGTTTTGAAGCCCGTTCTGATAAAATTCTACCTGAAAATTGTGAAACATTCAAAATTTGTGTGGATATGACCACCAACAAGTGTCGATGTATGTCTGCCTGAGATTGTAGTATAAAATAAAATATTATATATTTTTAATTAATTTTTTTATCGGTATTTTGTACACTGAAAACATGAATAGTTGAGCTAGGTTTGATATTGACATATATTTTCCTCGTACATTGTAATTTCAAAAATATTTTTGAAATTAAAAAAAATGTTTCCCGAAATTTATGTACTTAAATCGTTCATATTAGCGAATTTTATGTGCCAAAAATGTAGATTAACACTCACTTAAACTATCTAGAGTAGTTTTGAAGACCGTTCTGTTAAAATTCTACCTGAAAATTTTGAAACATTCAAAATATTTGTGGATATGATCACCAACAAGTGTCGATGTATGTCTGCCTGAGATTGTAGTATAAAATAAAATATTATATATTTTTAATTAATTTTTTTATCGGTTGTTTTGTACACTGAAAACATGAATAGTTGAGCTAGGTTTGATATTGACATATATTTTCCTTGTACATTGTAATTTCAAAAATATATTTGAAATTAAAAAAACTGTTTCCCGAAATTTAAGTACTTAAATCGTTCATATTAGCGAATTTTATGTGCCAAAAATGTAGATTAACACTCACTTAAACTATCTAGTGTAGTTTTGAAGACCGTTCTGATAAAATTCTACCTGAAAATTGTGAAAAATTCAAAATTTGTGTGGATATGACCACCAACAAGTGTCGATGTATGTCTGCCTGAGATTGTAGTATAAAATAAAATATTATATATTTTTAATTAATTTTTTTATCGGTATTTTGTACACTGAAAACATGAATAGTTGAGCTAGGTTTGATATTGACATATATTTTCCTTGTACATTGTAATATCAAAAATATTTTTGAAATTAAAAAAACTGTTTCCCGAAATTTAAGTACTTAAATCGTTCATATTAGCGAATTTTATGTGCCAAAAATGTAGATTAACACTCACTTAAACTATCTAGTGTAGTTTTGAAGCCCGTTCTGATAAAATTCTACCTGAAAATTGTGAAACATTCAAAATTTGTGTGGATATGACCACCAACAAGTGTCGATGTATGTCTGCCTGAGATTGTAGTATAAAATAAAATATTATATATTTTTAATTAATTTTTTTATCGGTATTTTTATACACTGAAAACATGAATAGTTGAGCTAGGTTTGATATTGACATATATTTTCCTTGTACATTGTAATTTCAAAAATATATTTGAAATTAAAAAAACTGTTTCCCGAAATTTAAGTACTTAAATCGTTCATATTAGCGAATTTTATATGCCAAAAATGTAGATTAACACTCACTTAAACTATCTAGTGTAGTTTTGAAGACCGTTCTGATATTGTTCTACATGAAAATTATGAAACAATCAAAATTTGTGTGGAAATCACCATCAACAAGTGTCGATGTATAACTGCCTGAGATTGTAAAATAAAATAAAATATTATATATTTTTAATTCATTTTTTTATCGGTATTTTGTACACTGAAAACATGAATAGTTTAGCTAGGTTTGATATTGACATATATTTTCCTTGTACATTGTAATTTCAAAAATATTTTTGAAATTAAAAAAACTGTTTCCCGAAATTTAAGTACTCAAATCGTTCATATTAGCGAATTTTATGTGCCAAAAATGTAGATTAACACTCACTTAAACTATCTAGAGTAGTTTTAAAGCCCGTTCTGATAAAATTCTACCTGAAAATTGTAAAACATTCAAAATTTGTGTGGATATGACCACCAACAAGTGTCGATGTATGTCTGCCTGAGATTGTAGTATAAAATAAAATATTATATATTTTTAATTAATTTTTTTATCGGTATTTTGTACACTGAAAACATGAATAGTTGAGTTAGGTTTGATGTTTACATATATTTTCCTTGTACATTGTAATTTCAAAAATATTTTTGAAATTAAAAAAACTGTTTCCCGAAATTTAAGTACTTAGATCGTTCGTATTAGCGAATTTTATGTGCCAAAAATGTAGATTAACACTCACTTAAACTATCTAGAGTAGTTTTAAAGCCCGTTCTGATAAAATTCTACCTGAAAATTGTGAAACATTCAAAATTTGTGTGGATATGACCACCAACAAGTGTCGATGTATGTCTGCCTGAGATTGTAGTATAAAATAAAATATTATATATTTTTAATTAATTTTTTTATCGGTATTTTGTACACTGAAAACATGAATAGTTTAGCTAGGTTTGATATTGACATATATTTTCCTTGTACATTGTAATTTCAAAAATATTTTTGAAATTAAAAAAACTGTTTCCCGAAATTTAAGTACTCAAATCGTTCATATTAGCGAATTTTATGTGCCAAAAATGTAGATTAACACTCACTTAAACTATCTAGTGTAGTTTTGAAGACCGTTCTGATATTGTTCTACATGAAAATTATGAAACAATCAAAATTTGTGTGGAAATCACCATCAACAAGTGTCGATGTATGTCTGCCTGAGATTGTAGTATAAAATAAAATATTATATATTTTTAATTAATTTTTTTATCGGTATTTTGTACACTGAAAACATGAATAGTTGAGCTAGGTTTGATATTGACATATATTTTCCTTGTACATTGTAATTTCAAAAATATTTTTGAAATTAAAAAAACTGTTTCCCGAAATTTAAGTACTTAAATCGTTCATATTAGCGAATTTTATGTGCCAAAAATGTAGATTAACACTCACTTAAACTATCTAGAGTAGTTTTAAAGCCCGTTCTGATAAAATTCTACCTGAAAATTGTGAAACATTCAAAATTTGTGTGGATATGACCACCAACAAGTGTCGATGTATGTCTGCCTGAGATTGTAGTATAAAATAAAATATTATATATTTTTAATTAATTTTTTTATCGGTATTTTGTACACTGAAAACATGAATAGTTTAGCTAGGTTTGATATTGACATATATTTTCCTTGTACATTGTAATTTCAAAAATATTTTTGAAATTAAAAAAACTGTTTCCCGAAATTTAAGTACTTAAATCGTTCATATTAGCGAATTTTATGTGCCAAAAATGTAGATTAACACTCACTTAAACTATCTAGAGTAGTTTTGAAGACCTTTCTGATATTGTTCTACATGAAAATTATGAAACAATCAAAATTTGTGTGGAAATCACCATCAACAAGTGTCGATGTATGTCTGCCTAAGATTGTAGTATAAAAAAAATATTATATATTTTTAATTAATTTTTTTATCGGTATTTTGTACACTGAAAACATGAATAGTTGAGTTAGGTTTGATATTTACATATATTTTTCTTGTACATTGTTATTTCAAAAATATTTTTGAAATTAAAAAAACTGTTTCCCGAAATTTAAGTACTTAAGTCGTTCATATTAGCGAATTTTATGTGCCAAAAATGTAGATTAACACTCACTTAAACTATCTAGAGTAGTTTTGAAGCCCGTTCTGATAAAATTCTACCTGAAAATTGTGAAACATTCAAAATTTGTGTGGATATGACCACCAACAAGTGTCGATGTATGTCTGCCTGAGATTGTAGTATAAAATAAAATATTATATATTTTTAATTAATTTTTTTATCGGTATTTTGTACACTGAAAACATGAATAGTTGAGCTAGGTTTGATATTGACATATATTTTCCTCGTACATTGTAATTTCAAAAATATTTTTGAAATTAAAAAAAATGTTTCCCGAAATTTATGTACTTAAATCGTTCATATTAGCGAACTTTATGTGCCAAAAATGTAGATTAACACTCACTTAAACTATCTAGTGTAGTTTTGAAGACCGTTCTGATATTGTTCTACATGAAAATTATGAAACAATCAAAATTTGTGTGGAAATCACCATCAACAAGTGTCGATGTATGTCTGCCTGAGATTGTAGTATAAAATAAAATATTATATATTTTTAATTAATTTTTTTATCGGTATTTTTATACACTGAAAACATGAATAGTTGAGCTAGGTTTGATATTGACATATATTTTCCTTGTACATTGTAATTTCAAAAATATATTTGAAATTAAAAAAACTGTTTCCCGAAATTTAAGTACTTAAATCGTTCATATTAGCGAATTTTATATGCCAAAAATGTAGATTAACACTCACTTAAACTATCTAGTGTAGTTTTGAAGACCGTTCTGATATTGTTCTACATGAAAATTATGAAACAATCAAAATTTGTGTGGAAATCACCATCAACAAGTGTCGATGTATGTCTGCCTGAGATTGTAGTATAAAATAAAATATTATATATTTTTAATTAATTTTTTTATCGGTATTTTGTACACTGAAAACATGAATAGTTGAGCTAGGTTTGATATTGACATATATTTTCCTTGTACATTGTAATTTCAAAAATATTTTTGAAATTAAAAAAACTGTTTCCCGAAATTTAAGTACTTAAATCGTTCATATTAGCGAATTTTATGTGCCAAAAATGTAGATTAACACTCACTTAAACTATCTAGAGTAGTTTTAAAGCCCGTTCTGATAAAATTCTACCTGAAAATTGTGAAACATTCAAAATTTGTGTGGATATGACCACCAACAAGTGTCGATGTATGTCTGCCTGAGATTGTAGTAGAAAATAAAATATTATATATTTTTAATTAATTTTTTTATCGGTATTTTGTACACTGAAAACATGAATAGTTTAGCTAGGTTTGATATTGACATATATTTTCCTTGTACATTGTAATTTCAAAAATATTTTTGAAATTAAAAAAACTGTTTCCCGAAATTTAAGTACTTAAATCGTTCATATTAGCGAATTTTATGTGCCAAAAATGTAGATTAACACTCACTTAAACTATCTAGAGTAGTTTTGAAGACCGTTCTGATATTGTTCTACATGAAAATTATGAAACAATCAAAATTTGTGTGGAAATCACCATCAACAAGTGTCGATGTATGTCTGCCTAAGATTGTAGTATAAAAAAAATATTATATATTTTTAATTAATTTTTTTATCGGTATTTTGTACACTGAAAACATGAATAGTTGAGTTAGGTTTGATATTTACATATATTTTTCTTGTACATTGTTATTTCAAAAATATTTTTGAAATTAAAAAAACTGTTTCCCGAAATTTAAGTACTTAAGTCGTTCATATTAGCGAATTTTATGTGCCAAAAATGTAGATTAACACTCACTTAAACTATCTAGAGTAGTTTTGAAGCCCGTTCTGATAAAATTCTACCTGAAAATTGTGAAACATTCAAAATTTGTGTGGATATGACCACCAATAAGTGTCGATGTATGTCTGCCTGAGATTGTAGTATAAAATAAAATATTATATATTTTTAATTAATTTTTTTATCGGTATTTTGTACACTGAAAACATGAATAGTTGAGCTAGGTTTGATATTGACATATATTTTCCTCGTACATTGTAATTTCAAAAATATTTTTGAAATTAAAAAAAATGTTTCCCGAAATTTATGTACTTAAATCGTTCATATTAGCGAATTTTATGTGCCAAAAATGTAGATTAACACTCACTTAAACTATCTAGAGTAGTTTTGAAGACCGTTCTGTTAAAATTCTACCTGAAAATTTTGAAACATTCAAAATTTGTGTGGATATGATCACCAACAAGTGTCGATGTATGTCTGCCTGAGATTGTAGTATAAAATAAAATATTATATATTTTTAATTAATTTTTTTATCGGTTGTTTTGTACACTGAAAACATGAATAGTTGAGCTAGGTTTGATATTGACATATATTTTCCTTGTACATTGTAATTTCAAAAATATATTTGAAATTAAAAAAACTGTTTCCCGAAATTTAAGTACTTAAATCGTTCATATTAGCGAATTTTATGTGCCAAAAATGTAGATTAACACTCACTTAAACTATCTAGTGTAGTTTTGAAGACCGTTCTGATAAAATTCTACCTGAAAATTGTGAAAAATTCAAAATTTGTGTGGATATGACCACCAACAAGTGTCGATGTATGTCTGCCTGAGATTGTAGTATAAAATAAAATATTATATATTTTTAATTAATTTTTTTATCGGTATTTTGTACACTGAAAACATGAATAGTTGAGCTAGGTTTGATATTGACATATATTTTCCTTGTACATTGTAATATCAAAAATATTTTTGAAATTAAAAAAACTGTTTCCCGAAATTTAAGTACTTAAATCGTTCATATTAGCGAATTTTATGTGCCAAAAATGTAGATTAACACTCACTTAAACTATCTAGTGTAGTTTTGAAGCCCGTTCTGATAAAATTCTACCTGAAAATTGTGAAACATTCAAAATTTGTGTGGATATGACCACCAACAAGTGTCGATATATGTCTGCCTGAGATTGTAGTATAAAATAAAATATTATATATTTTTAATTAATTTTTTTATCGGTATTTTTATACACTGAAAACATGAATAGTTGAGCTAGGTTTGATATTGACATATATTTTCCTTGCACATTGTAATTTCAAAAATATATTTGAAATTAAAAAAACTGTTTCCCGAAATTTAAGTACTTAAATCGTTCATATTAGCGAATTTTATATGCCAAAAATGTAGATTAACACTCACTTAAACTATCTAGTGTAGTTTTGAAGACCGTTCTGATATTGTTCTACATGAAAATTATGAAACAATCAAAATTTGTGTGGAAATCACCATCAACAAGTGTCGATGTATGTCTGCCTGAGATTGTAGTATAAAATAAAATATTATATATTTTTAATTAATTTTTTTATCGGTATTTTGTACACTGAAAACATGAATAGTTGAGCTAGGTTTGATATTGACATATATTTTCCTTGTACATTGTAATTTCAAAAATATTTTTGAAATTAAAAAAACTGTTTCCCGAAATTTAAGTACTTAAATCGTTCATATTAGCGAATTTTATGTGCCAAAAATGTAGATTAACACTCACTTAAACTATCTAGAGTAGTTTTAAAGCCCGTTCTGATAAAATTCTACCTGAAAATTGTGAAACATTCAAAATTTGTGTGGATATGACCACCAACAAGTGTCGATGTATGTCTGCCTGAGATTGTAGTATAAAATAAAATATTATATATTTTTCCCGAAATTTAAGTACTCAAATCGTTCATATTAGCGAATTTTATGTGCCAAAAATGTAGATTAACACTCACTTAAACTATCTAGTGTAGTTTTGAAGACCGTTCTGATATTGTTCTACATGAAAATTATGAAACAATCAAAATTTGTGTGGAAATCACCATCAACAAGTGTCGATGTATGTCTGCCTAAGATTGTAGTATAAAAAAAATATTATATATTTTTAATTAATTTTTTTATCGGTATTTTGTACACTGAAAACATGAATAGTTGAGTTAGGTTTGATATTTACATATATTTTTCTTGTACATTGTAATTTCAAAAATATTTTTGAAATTAAAAAAACTGTTTCCCGAAATTTAAGTACTTAAGTCGTTCATATTAGCGAATTTTATGTGCCAAAAATGTAGATTAACACTCACTTAAACTATCTAGAGTAGTTTTGAAGCCCGTTCTGATAAAATTCTACCTGAAAATTGTGAAACATTCAAAATTTGTGTGGATATGACCACCAACAAGTGTCGATGTATGTCTGCCTGAGATTGTAGTATAAAATAAAATATTATATATTTTTAATTAATTTTTTTATCGGTATTTTGTACACTGAAAACATGAATAGTTGAGCTAGGTTTGATATTGACATATATTTTCCTCGTACATTGTAATTTCAAAAATATTTTTGAAATTAAAAAAACTGTTTCCCGAAATTTAAGTACTTAAATCGTACATATTATCGAATTTTATGTGCCAAAAATGTAGATTAACACTCACTTAAACTATCTAGAGTAGTTTAGAAGCCCGTTCTGATAAAATTCTACCTGAAAATTGTGAAACATTCAAAATTTGTGTGGATATGACCACCAACAAGTGTCGATGTATGTCTGCCTGAGATTGTAGTATAAAATAAAATATTATATATTTTTAATTAATTTTTTTATCGGTATTTTGTACACTGAAAACATGAATAGTTGAGTTAGGTTTGATGTTTACATATATTTTTCTTGTACATTGCAATTTCAAAAATATTTTTGAAATTAAAAAAACTGTTTCCCGAAATTTAAGTACTTAAGTCGTTCATATTAGCGAAATTTATGTGCCAAAAATGTTGATTAACACTCACTTAAACTATCTAGAGTAGTTTTGAAGCCCGTTCTGATAAAATTCTACCTCAAAATTGTGAAAAATTCAAAATTTGTGTGGATATGACCACCAACAAGTGTCGATGTATGTCTGCCTGAGATTGTAGTATAAAATAAAATATTATATATTTTTAATTAATTTTTTTATCGGTATTTTGTACACTGAAAACATGAATAGTTGAGTTAGGTTTGATGTTTACATATATTTTTCTTGTACATTGCAATTTCAAAAATATTTTTGAAATTAAAAAAACTGTTTCCCGAAATTTAAGTACTTAAGTCGTTCATATTAGCGAAATTTATGTGCCAAAAATGTTGATTAACACTCACTTAAACTATCTAGAGTAGTTTTGAAGCCCGTTCTGATAAAATTCTACCTGAAAATTGTGAAACATTCAAAATTTGTGTGGATATGACCACCAACAAATGTCGATGTATAACTGCCTGAGATTGTAGTATAAAATAAAATATTATATATTTTTAATTCATTTTTTTATCGGTATTTTGTACACTGAAAACATGAATAGTAGAGCTAGGTTTGATATTGACATATATTTTCCTCGTACATTGTAATTTCAAAAATATTTTTGAAATTAAAAAAACTGTTTCCCGAAATTTAAGTACTTAAATCGTTCATATTATCGAATTTTATGTGCCAAAAATGTAGATTAACACTCACTTAAACTATCTAGAGTAGTTTAGAAGCCCGTTCTGATAAAATTCTACCTGAAAATTGTGAAACATTCAAAATTTGTGTGGATATGACCACCAACAAGTGTCGATGTATGTCTGCCTGAGATTGTAGTATAAAATAAAATATTATATATTTTTAATTAATTTTTTTATCGGTATTTTGTACACTGAAAACATGAATAGTTGAGTTAGGTTTGATGTTTACATATATTTTTCTTGTACATTGCAATTTCAAAAATATTTTTGAAATTAAAAAAACTGTTTCCCGAAATTTAAGTACTTAAGTCGTTCATATTAGCGAAATTTATGTGCCAAAAATGTTGATTAACACTCACTTAAACTATCTAGAGTAGTTTTGAAGCCCGTTCTGATAAAATTCTACCTCAAAATTGTGAAAAATTCAAAATTTGTGTGGATATGACCACCAACAAGTGTCGATGTATGTCTGCCTGAGATTGTAGTATAAAATAAAATATTATATATTTTTAATTAATTTTTTTATCGGTATTTTGTACACTGAAAACATGAATAGTTGAGTTAGGTTTGATGTTTACATATATTTTTCTTGTACATTGCAATTTCAAAAATATTTTTGAAATTAAAAAAACTGTTTCCCGAAATTTAAGTACTTAAGTCGTTCATATTAGCGAAATTTATGTGCCAAAAATGTTGATTAACACTCACTTAAACTATCTAGAGTAGTTTTGAAGCCCGTTCTGATAAAATTCTACCTGAAAATTGTGAAACATTCAAAATTTGTGTGGATATGACCACCAACAAATGTCGATGTATAACTGCCTGAGATTGTAGTATAAAATAAAATATTATATATTTTTAATTCATTTTTTTATCGGTATTTTGTACACTGAAAACATGAATAGTAGAGCTAGGTTTGATATTGACATATATTTTCCTCGTACATTGTAATTTCAAAAATATTTTTGAAATTAAAAAAACTGTTTCCCGAAATTTAAGTACTTAAATCGTTCATATTATCGAATTTTATGTGCCAAAAATGTAGATTAACACTCACTTAAACTATCTAGAGTAGTTTAGAAGCCCGTTCTGATAAAATTCTACCTGAAAATTGTGAAACATTCAAAATTTGTGTGGATATGACCACCAACAAGTGTCGATGTATGTCTGCCTGAGATTGTAGTATAAAATAAAATATTATATATTTTTAATTAATTTTTTTATCGGTATTTTGTACACTGAAAACATGAATAGTTGAGTTAGGTTTGATGTTTACATATATTTTACTTGTACATTGCAATTTCAAAAATATTTTTGAAATTAAAAAAACTGTTTCCCGAAATTTAAGTACTTAAGTCGTTCATATTAGCGAAATTTATGTGCCAAAAATGTTGATTAACACTCACTTAAACTATCTAGAGTAGTTTTGAAGCCCGTTCTGATAAAATTCTACCTGAAAATTGTGAAACATTCAAAATTTGTGTGGATATGACCACCAACAAGTGTCGATGTATAACTGCCTGAGATTGTAGTATAAAATAAAATATTATATATTTTTAATTCATTTTTTTATCGGTATTTTGTACACTGAAAACATGAATAGTTTAGCTAGGTTTGATATTGACATATATTTTCCTTGTACATTGTAATTTCAAAAATATTTTTGAAATTAAAAAAACTGTTTCCCGAAATTTAAGTACTCAAATCGTTCATATTAGCGAATTTTATGTGCCAAAAATGTAGATTAACACTCACTTAAACTATCTAGAGTAGTTTTAAAGCCCGTTCTGATAAAATTCTACCTGAAAATTGTGAAACATTCAAAATTTGTGTGGATATGACCACCAACAAGTGTCGATGTATGTCTGCCTGAGATTGTAGTATAAAATAAAATATTATATATTTTTAATTAATTTTTTTATCGGTATTTTGTACACTGAAAACATGAATAGTTGAGTTAGGTTTGATGTTTACATATATTTTCCTTGTACATTGTAATTTCAAAAATATTTTTGAAATTAAAAAAACTGTTTCCCGAAATTTAAGTACTTAGATCGTTCGTATTAGCGAATTTTATGTGCCAAAAATGTAGATTAACACTCACTTAAACTATCTAGAGTAGTTTTAAAGCCCGTTCTGATAAAATTCTACCTGAAAATTGTGAAACATTCAAAATTTGTGTGGATATGACCACCAACAAGTGTCGATGTATGTCTGCCTGAGATTGTAGTATAAAATAAAATATTATATATTTTTAATTAATTTTTTTATCGGTATTTTGTACACTGAAAACATGAATAGTTTAGCTAGGTTTGATATTGACATATATTTTCCTTGTACATTGTAATTTCAAAAATATTTTTGAAATTAAAAAAACTGTTTCCCGAAATTTAAGTACTCAAATCGTTCATATTAGCGAATTTTATGTGCCAAAAATGTAGATTAACACTCACTTAAACTATCTAGAGTAGTTTTGAAGACCGTTCTGATATTGTTCTACATGAAAATTATGAAACAATCAAAATTTGTGTGGAAATCACCATCAACAAGTGTCGATGTATGTCTGCCTAAGATTGTAGTATAAAAAAAATATTATATATTTTTAATTAATTTTTTTATCGGTATTTTGTACACTGAAAACATGAATAGTTGAGTTAGGTTTGATATTTACATATATTTTTCTTGTACATTGTAATTTCAAAAATATTTTTGAAATTAAAAAAACTGTTTCCCGAAATTTAAGTACTTAAGTCGTTCATATTAGCGAATTTTATGTGCCAAAAATGTAGATTAACACTCACTTAAACTATCTAGTGTAGTTTTGAAGACCGTTCTGATAAAATTCTACCTGAAAATTGTGAAAAATTCAAAATTTGTGTGGATATGACCACCAACAAGTGTCGATGTATGTCTGCCTGAGATTGTAGTATAAAATAAAATATTATATATTTTTAATTAATTTTTTTATCGGTATTTTGTACACTGAAAACATGAATAGTTGAGCTAGGTTTGATATTGACATATATTTTCCTTGTACATTGTAATATCAAAAATATTTTTGAAATTAAAAAAACTGTTTCCCGAAATTTAAGTACTTAAATCGTTCATATTAGCGAATTTTATGTGCCAAAAATGTAGATTAACACTCACTTAAACTATCTAGTGTAGTTTTGAAGCCCGTTCTGATAAAATTCTACCTGAAAATTGTGAAACATTCAAAATTTGTGTGGATATGACCACCAACAAGTGTCGATATATGTCTGCCTGAGATTGTAGTATAAAATAAAATATTATATATTTTTAATTAATTTTTTTATCGGTATTTTTATACACTGAAAACATGAATAGTTGAGCTAGGTTTGATATTGACATATATTTTCCTTGCACATTGTAATTTCAAAAATATATTTGAAATTAAAAAAACTGTTTCCCGAAATTTAAGTACTTAAATCGTTCATATTAGCGAATTTTATATGCCAAAAATGTAGATTAACACTCACTTAAACTATCTAGTGTAGTTTTGAAGACCGTTCTGATATTGTTCTACATGAAAATTATGAAACAATCAAAATTTGTGTGGAAATCACCATCAACAAGTGTCGATGTATGTCTGCCTGAGATTGTAGTATAAAATAAAATATTATATATTTTTAATTAATTTTTTTATCGGTATTTTGTACACTGAAAACATGAATAGTTGAGCTAGGTTTGATATTGACATATATTTTCCTCGTACATTGTAATTTCAAAAATATTTTTGAAATTAAAAAAAATGTTTCCCGAAATTTATGTACTTAAATCGTTCATATTAGCGAATTTTATGTGCCAAAAATGTAGATTAACACTCACTTAAACTATCTAGAGTAGTTTTGAAGACCGTTCTGTTAAAATTCTACCTGAAAATTTTGAAACATTCAAAATTTGTGTGGATATGATCACCAACAAGTGTCGATGTATGTCTGCCTGAGATTGTAGTATAAAATAAAATATTATATATTTTTAATTAATTTTTTTATCGGTATTTTGTACACTGAAAACATGAATAGTTGAGCTAGGTTTGATATTGACATATATTTTCCTTGTACATTGTAATATCAAAAATATTTTTGAAATTAAAAAAACTGTTTCCCGAAATTTAAGTACTTAAATCGTTCATATTAGCGAATTTTATGTGCCAAAAATGTAGATTAACACTCACTTAAACTATCTAGTGTAGTTTTGAAGCCCGTTCTGATAAAATTCTACCTGAAAATTGTGAAACATTCAAAATTTGTGTGGATATGACCACCAACAAGTGTCGATGTATGTCTGCCTGAGATTGTAGTATAAAATAAAATATTATATATTTTTAATTAATTTTTTTATCGGTATTTTGTACACTGAAAACATGAATAGTTGAGCTAGGTTTGATATTGACATATATTTTCCTCGTACATTGTAATTTCAAAAATATTTTTGAAATTAAAAAAAATGTTTCCCGAAATTTAAGTACTTAAATCGTTCATATTAGCGAATTTTATGTGCCAAAAATGTAGATTAACACTCACTTAAACTATCTAGAGTAGTTTTGAAGACCGTTCTGTTAAAATTCTACCTGAAAATTTTGAAACATTCAAAATTTGTGTGGATATGATCACCAACAAGTGTCGATGTATGTCTGCCTGAGATTGTAGTATAAAATAAAATATTATATATTTTTAATTAATTTTTTTATCGGTTGTTTTGTACACTGAAAACATGAATAGTTGAGCTAGGTTTGATATTGACATATATTTTCCTTGTACATTGTAATTTCAAAAATATATTTGAAATTAAAAAAACTGTTTCCCGAAATTTAAGTACTTAAATCGTTCATATTAGCGAATTTTATGTGCCAAAAATGTAGATTAACACTCACTTAAACTATCTAGTGTAGTTTTGAAGCCCGTTCTGATAAAATTCTACCTGAAAATTGTGAAACATTCAAAATTTGTGTGGATATGACCACCAACAAGTGTCGATGTATGTCTGCCTGAGATTGTAGTATAAAATAAAATATTATATATTTTTAATTAATTTTTTTATCGGTATTTTTATACACTGAAAACATGAATAGTTGAGCTAGGTTTGATATTGACATATATTTTCCTTGTACATTGTAATTTCAAAAATATATTTGAAATTAAAAAAACTGTTTCCCGAAATTTAAGTACTTAAATCGTTCATATTAGCGAATTTTATATGCCAAAAATGTAGATTAACACTCACTTAAACTATCTAGTGTAGTTTTGAAGACCGTTCTGATATTGTTCTACATGAAAATTATGAAACAATCAAAATTTGTGTGGAAATCACCATCAACAAGTGTCGATGTATGTCTGCCTGAGATTGTAGTATAAAATAAAATATTATATATTTTTAATTAATTTTTTTATCGGTATTTTGTACACTGAAAACATGAATAGTTTAGCTAGGTTTGATATTGACATATATTTTCCTTGTACATTGTAATTTCAAAAATATTTTTGAAATTAAAAAAACTGTTTCCCGACATTTAAGTACTTAAATCGTTCATATTAGCGAATTTTATGTGCCAAAAATGTAGATTAACACTCACTTAAACTATCTAGAGTAGTTTTGAAGACCGTTCTGATATTGTTCTACATGAAAATTATGAAACAATCAAAATTTGTGTGGAAATCACCATCAACAAGTGTCGATGTATGTCTGCCTAAGATTGTAGTATAAAAAAAATATTATATATTTTTAATTAATTTTTTTATCGGTATTTTGTACACTGAAAACATGAATAGTTGAGTTAGGTTTGATATTTACATATATTTTTCTTGTACATTGTTATTTCAAAAATATTTTTGAAATTAAAAAAACTGTTTCCCGAAATTTAAGTACTTAAGTCGTTCATATTAGCGAATTTTATGTGCCAAAAATGTAGATTAACACTCACTTAAACTATCTAGAGTAGTTTTGAAGCCCGTTCTGATAAAATTCTACCTGAAAATTGTGAAACATTCAAAATTTGAGTGGATATGACCACCAACAAGTGTCGATGTATGTCTGCCTGAGATTGTAGTATAAAATAAAATATTATATATTTTTAATTAATTTTTTTATCGGTATTTTGTACACTGAAAACATGAATAGTTGAGCTAGGTTTGATATTGACATATATTTTCCTCGTACATTGTAATTTCAAAAATATTTTTGAAATTAAAAAAAATGTTTCCCGAAATTTAAGTACTTAAATCGTTCATATTAGCGAATTTTATGTGCCAAAAATGTAGATTAACACTCACTTAAACTATCTAGAGTAGTTTTGAAGACCGTTCTGTTAAAATTCTACCTGAAAATTTTGAAACATTCAAAATTTGTGTGGATATGATCACCAACAAGTGTCGATGTATGTCTGCCTGAGATTGTAGTATAAAATAAAATATTATATATTTTTAATTAATTTTTTTATCGGTTGTTTTGTACACTGAAAACATGAATAGTTGAGCTAGGTTTGATATTGACATATATTTTCCTTGTACATTGTAATTTCAAAAATATATTTGAAATTAAAAAAACTGTTTCCCGAAATTTAAGTACTTAAATCGTTCATATTAGCGAATTTTATGTGCCAAAAATGTAGATTAACACTCACTTAAACTATCTAGTGTAGTTTTGAAGACCGTTCTGATAAAATTCTACCTGAAAATTGTGAAAAATTCAAAATTTGTGTGGATATGACCACCAACAAGTGTCGATGTATGTCTGCCTGAGATTGTAGTATAAAATAAAATATTATATATTTTTAATTAATTTTTTTATCGGTATTTTGTACACTGAAAACATGAATAGTTGAGCTAGGTTTGATATTGACATATATTTTCCTTGTACATTGTAATATCAAAAATATTTTTGAAATTAAAAAAACTGTTTCCCGAAATTTAAGTACTTAAATCGTTCATATTAGCGAATTTTATGTGCCAAAAATGTAGATTAACACTCACTTAAACTATCTAGTGTAGTTTTGAAGACCGTTCTGATAAAATTCTACCTGAAAATTGTGAAACATTCAAAATTTGTGTGGATATGACCACCAACAAGTGTCGATGTATGTCTGCCTGAGATTGTAGTATAAAATAAAATATTATATATTTTTAATTAATTTTTTTATCGGTATTTTGTACACTGAAAACATGAATAGTTGAGTTAGGTTTGATATTTACATATATTTTTCTTGTACATTGTAATTTCAAAAATATTTTTGAAATTAAAAAAACTGTTACCCGAAATTTAAGTACTTAAGTCGTTCATATTAGCGAATTTTATGTGCCAAAAATGTAGATTAACACTCACTTAAACTATCTAGAGTAGTTTTGAAGCCCGTTCTGATAAAATTCTACCTGAAAATTGTGAAACATTCAAAATTTGTGTGGATATGACCACCAACAAGTGTCGATGTATGTCTGCCTGAGATTGTAGTATAAAATAAAATATTATATATTTTTAATTAATTTTTTTATCGGTATTTTTATACACTGAAAACATGAATAGTTGAGCTAGGTTTGATATTGACATATATTTTCCTTGTACATTGTAATTTCAAAAATATATTTGAAATTAAAAAAACTGTTTCCCGAAATTTAAGTACTTAAATCGTTCATATTAGCGAATTTTATATGCCAAAAATGTAGATTAACACTCACTTAAACTATCTAGTGTAGTTTTGAAGACCGTTCTGATATTGTTCTACATGAAAATTATGAAACAATCAAAATTTGTGTGGAAATCACCATCAACAAGTGTCGATGTATGTCTGCCTGAGATTGTAGTATAAAATAAAATATTATATATTTTTAATTAATTTTTTTATCGGTATTTTGTACACTGAAAACATGAATAGTTGAGCTAGGTTTGATATTGACATATATTTTCCTTGTACATTGTAATTTCAAAAATATTTTTGAAATTAAAAAAACTGTTTCCCGAAATTTAAGTACTTAAATCGTTCATATTAGCGAATTTTATGTGCCAAAAATGTAGATTAACACTCACTTAAACTATCTAGAGTAGTTTTGATGACCGTTCTGATAAAATTCTACCTGAAAATTGTGAAAAATTCAAAATTTGTGTGGAAATGACCATCAACAAGTGTCGATGAATGTCTGCCTGAGATTGTAGTATAAACAAAAATATTATATATTTTTAATTAATTTTTTATCGGTATATTGTACACTGAAAACATGAATAGTTGAGCTAGGATTGATATTTAAATATATTTTCCTTGTACATTTTAATTTCAAAAATATTTTTGAAATTAAAAAAACTGTTTCCCGAAATTTAAGTACTTAAATCGTTCATATTAGCGAATTTTATGTGCCAAAAATATAGATTAACACTCACTTAAACTATCTAGACTAGTTTTGAAGACCGTTCTGATAAAATTCTACCTGAAAATTTTGAAACATTCAAAATTTGTGTGGAAATCACCATCAACAAGTGTCGATGTATGTCTGCCTAAGATTGTAGTATAAAAAAAAATATTATATATTTTTAATTAATTTTTTTATCGGTATTTTGTACACTGAAAACATGAATAGTTGAGCTAGGATTGATATTTACATATATTTTCCTTGTACGTTGTAATTTCAAAAATATTTTTGAAATTAAAAAAAATGTTTTCCGAAATTTAAGTACTTAAATCGTTCATATAAAAGAATTTTATGTGCCTAAAATGTAGATTAACACTCACTTAAACTATCTAGAGTAGTTTTGAAGCCCGTTCTGATAAAATTCTACCTGAAAATTGTGAAACATTCAAAATTTGTGTGGATATGACCACCAACAAGTGTCGATGTATGTCTGCCTGAGATTGTAGTATAAAATAAAATATTATATATTTTTAATTAATTTTTTTATCGGTTGTTTTGTACACTGAAAACATGAATAGTTGAGCTAGGTTTGATATTGACATATATTTTCCTTGTACATTGTAATTTCAAAAATATATTTGAAATTAAAAAAACTGTTTCCCGAAATTTAAGTACTTAAATCGTTCATATTAGCGAATTTTATGTGCCAAAAATGTAGATTAACACTCACTTAAACTATCTAGTGTAGTTTTGAAGACCGTTCTGATAAAATTCTACCTGAAAATTGTGAAAAATTCAAAATTTGTGTGGATATGACCACCAACAAGTGTCGATGTATGTCTGCCTGAGATTGTAGTATAAAATAAAATATTATATATTTTTAATTAATTTTTTTATCGGTATTTTGTACACTGAAAACATGAATAGTTGAGCTAGGTTTGATATTGACATATATTTTCCTTGTACATTGTAATATCAAAAATATTTTTGAAATTAAAAAAACTGTTTCCCGAAATTTAAGTACTTAAATCGTTCATATTAGCGAATTTTATGTGCCAAAAATGTAGATTAACACTCACTTAAACTATCTAGTGTAGTTTTGAAGACCGTTCTGATAAAATTCTACCTGAAAATTGTGAAACATTCAAAATTTGTGTGGATATGACCACCAACAAGTGTCGATGTATGTCTGCCTGAGATTGTAGTATAAAATAAAATATTATATATTTTTAATTAATTTTTTTATCGGTATTTTTATACACTGAAAACATGAATAGTTGAGCTAGGTTTGATATTGACATATATTTTCCTTGCACATTGTAATTTCAAAAATATATTTGAAATTAAAAAAACTGTTTCCCGAAATTTAAGTACTTAAATCGTTCATATTAGCGAATTTTATATGCCAAAAATGTAGATTAACACTCACTTAAACTATCTAGTGTAGTTTTGAAGACCGTTCTGATATTGTTCTACATGAAAATTATGAAACAATCAAAATTTGTGTGGAAATCACCATCAACAAGTGTCGATGTATGTCTGCCTGAGATTGTAGTATAAAATAAAATATTATATATTTTTAATTAATTTTTTTATCGGTATTTTGTACACTGAAAACATGAATAGTTGAGCTAGGTTTGATATTGACATATATTTTCCTTGTACATTGTAATTTCAAAAATATTTTTGAAATTAAAAAAACTGTTTCCCGAAATTTAAGTACTTAAATCGTTCATATTAGCGAATTTTATGTGCCAAAAATGTAGATTAACACTCACTTAAACTATCTAGAGTAGTTTTAAAGCCCGTTCTGATAAAATTCTACCTGAAAATTGTGAAACATTCAAAATTTGTGTGGATATGACCACCAACAAGTGTCGATGTATGTCTGCCTGAGATTGTAGTATAAAATAAAATATTATATATTTTTAATTAATTTTTTTATCGGTATTTTGTACACTGAAAACATGAATAGTTTAGCTAGGTTTGATATTGACATATATTTTCCTTGTACATTGTAATTTCAAAAATATTTTTGAAATTAAAAAAACTGTTTCCCGACATTTAAGTACTTAAATCGTTCATATTAGCGAATTTTATGTGCCAAAAATGTAGATTAACACTCACTTAAACTATCTAGAGTAGTTTTGAAGACCGTTCTGATATTGTTCTACATGAAAATTATGAAACAATCAAAATTTGTGTGGAAATCACCATCAACAAGTGTCGATGTATGTCTGCCTAAGATTGTAGTATAAAAAAAATATTATATATTTTTAATTAATTTTTTTATCGGTATTTTGTACACTGAAAACATGAATAGTTGAGCTAGGTTTGATATTGACATATATTTTCCTCGTACATTGTAATTTCAAAAATATTTTTGAAATTAAAAAAAATGTTTCCCGAAATTTAAGTACTTAAATCGTTCATATTAGCGAATTTTATGTGCCAAAAATGTAGATTAACACTCACTTAAACTATCTAGAGTAGTTTTGAAGACCGTTCTGTTAAAATTCTACCTGAAAATTTTGAAACATTCAAAATTTGTGTGGATATGATCACCAACAAGTGTCGATGTATGTCTGCCTGAGATTGTAGTATAAAATAAAATATTATATATTTTTAATTAATTTTTTTATCGGTTGTTTTGTACACTGAAAACATGAATAGTTGAGCTAGGTTTGATATTGACATATATTTTCCTTGTACATTGTAATTTCAAAAATATATTTGAAATTAAAAAAACTGTTTCCCGAAATTTAAGTACTTAAATCGTTCATATTAGCGAATTTTATGTGCCAAAAATGTAGATTAACACTCACTTAAACTATCTAGTGTAGTTTTGAAGCCCGTTCTGATAAAATTCTACCTGAAAATTGTGAAACATTCAAAATTTGTGTGGATATGACCACCAACAAGTGTCGATGTATGTCTGCCTGAGATTGTAGTATAAAATAAAATATTATATATTTTTAATTAATTTTTTTATCGGTATTTTGTACACTGAAAACATGAATAGTTTAGCTAGGTTTGATATTGACATATATTTTCCTTGTACATTGTAATTTCAAAAATATTTTTGAAATTAAAAAAACTGTTTCCCGACATTTAAGTACTTAAATCGTTCATATTAGCGAATTTTATGTGCCAAAAATGTAGATTAACACTCACTTAAACTATCTAGAGTAGTTTTGAAGACCGTTCTGATATTGTTCTACATGAAAATTATGAAACAATCAAAATTTGTGTGGAAATCACCATCAACAAGTGTCGATGTATGTCTGCCTAAGATTGTAGTATAAAAAAAATATTATATATTTTTAATTAATTTTTTTATCGGTATTTTGTACACTGAAAACATGAATAGTTGAGTTAGGTTTGATATTTACATATATTTTTCTTGTACATTGTTATTTCAAAAATATTTTTGAAATTAAAAAAAATGTTTCCCGAAATTTAAGTACTTAAATCGTTCATATTAGCGAATTTTATGTGCCAAAAATGTAGATTAACACTCACTTAAACTATCTAGAGTAGTTTTGAAGACCGTTCTGTTAAAATTCTACCTGAAAATTTTGAAACATTCAAAATTTGTGTGGATATGATCACCAACAAGTGTCGATGTATGTCTGCCTGAGATTGTAGTATAAAATAAAATATTATATATTTTTAATTAATTTTTTTATCGGTTGTTTTGTACACTGAAAACATGAATAGTTGAGCTAGGTTTGATATTGACATATATTTTCCTTGTACATTGTAATTTCAAAAATATATTTGAAATTAAAAAAACTGTTTCCCGAAATTTAAGTACTTAAATCGTTCATATTAGCGAATTTTATGTGCCAAAAATGTAGATTAACACTCACTTAAACTATCTAGTGTAGTTTTGAAGACCGTTCTGATAAAATTCTACCTGAAAATTGTGAAAAATTCAAAATTTGTGTGGATATGACCACCAACAAGTGTCGATGTATGTCTGCCTGAGATTGTAGTATAAAATAAAATATTATATATTTTTAATTAATTTTTTTATCGGTATTTTGTACACTGAAAACATGAATAGTTGAGCTAGGTTTGATATTGACATATATTTTCCTTGTACATTGTAATATCAAAAATATTTTTGAAATTAAAAAAACTGTTTCCCGAAATTTAAGTACTTAAATCGTTCATATTAGCGAATTTTATGTGCCAAAAATGTAGATTAACACTCACTTAAACTATCTAGTGTAGTTTTGAAGACCGTTCTGATAAAATTCTACCTGAAAATTGTGAAACATTCAAAATTTGTGTGGATATGACCACCAACAAGTGTCGATGTATGTCTGCCTGAGATTGTAGTATAAAATAAAATATTATATATTTTTAATTAATTTTTTTATCGGTATTTTGTACACTGAAAACATGAATAGTTGAGCTAGGTTTGATATTGACATATATTTTCCTTGTACATTGTAATTTCAAAAATATATTTGAAATTAAAAAAACTGTTTCCCGAAATTTAAGTACTTAAATCGTTCATATTAGCGAATTTTATATGCCAAAAATGTAGATTAACACTCACTTAAACTATCTAGTGTAGTTTTGAAGACCGTTCTGATATTGTTCTACATGAAAATTATGAAACAATCAAAATTTGTGTGGATATGACCACCAACAAGTGTCGATGTATGTCTGCCTGAGATTGTAGTATAAAATAAAATATTATATATTTTTAATTAATTTTTTTATCGGTATTTTGTACACTGAAAACATGAATAGTTTAGCTAGGTTTGATATTGACATATATTTTCCTTGTACATTGTAATTTCAAAAATATTTTTGAAATTAAAAAAACTGTTTCCCGAAATTTAAGTACTTAAATCGTTCATATTAGCGAATTTTATGTGCCAAAAATGTAGATTAACACTCACTTAAACTATCTAGAGTAGTTTTGAAGACCGTTCTGATATTGTTCTACATGAAAATTATGAAACAATCAAAATTTGTGTGGAAATCACCATCAACAAGTGTCGATGTATGTCTGCCTAAGATTGTAGTATAAAAAAAATATTATATATTTTTAATTAATTTTTTTATCGGTATTTTGTACACTGAAAACATGAATAGTTGAGTTAGGTTTGATATTTACATATATTTTTCTTGTACATTGTAATTTCAAAAATATTTTTGAAATTAAAAAAACTGTTTCCCGAAATTTAAGTACTTAAGTCGTTCATATTAGCGAATTTTATGTGCCAAAAATGTAGATTAACACTCACTTAAACTATCTAGAGTAGTTTTGAAGCCCGTTCTGATAAAATTCTACCTGAAAATTGTGAAACATTCAAAATTTGTGTGGATATGACCACCAACAAGTGTCGATGTATGTCTGCCTGAGATTGTAGTATAAAATAAAATATTATATATTTTTAATTAATTTTTTTATCGGTATTTTGTACACTGAAAACATGAATAGTTGAGCTAGGTTTGATATTGACATATATTTTCCTCGTACATTGTAATTTCAAAAATATTTTTGAAATTAAAAAAAATGTTTCCCGAAATTTAAGTACTTAAATCGTTCATATTAGCGAATTTTATGTGCCAAAAATGTAGATTAACACTCACTTAAACTATCTAGAGTAGTTTTGAAGACCGTTCTGTTAAAATTCTACCTGAAAATTTTGAAACATTCAAAATTTGTGTGGATATGATCACCAACAAGTGTCGATGTATGTCTGCCTGAGATTGTAGTATAAAATAAAATATTATATATTTTTAATTAATTTTTTTATCGGTTGTTTTGTACACTGAAAACATGAATAGTTGAGCTAGGTTTGATATTGACATATATTTTCCTTGTACATTGTAATTTCAAAAATATATTTGAAATTAAAAAAACTGTTTCCCGAAATTTAAGTACTTAAATCGTTCATATTAGCGAATTTTATGTGCCAAAAATGTAGATTAACACTCACTTAAACTATCTAGTGTAGTTTTGAAGCCCGTTCTGATAAAATTCTACCTGAAAATTGTGAAACATTCAAAATTTGTGTGGATATGACCACCAACAAGTGTCGATGTATGTCTGCCTGAGATTGTAGTATAAAATAAAATATTATATATTTTTAATTAATTTTTTTATCGGTATTTTTATACACTGAAAACATGAATAGTTGAGCTAGGTTTGATATTGACATATATTTTCCTTGTACATTGTAATTTCAAAAATATATTTGAAATTAAAAAAACTGTTTCCCGAAATTTAAGTACTTAAATCGTTCATATTAGCGAATTTTATATGCCAAAAATGTAGATTAACACTCACTTAAACTATCTAGTGTAGTTTTGAAGACCGTTCTGATATTGTTCTACATGAAAATTATGAAACAATCAAAATTTGTGTGGAAATCACCATCAACAAGTGTCGATGTATGTCTGCCTGAGATTGTAGTATAAAATAAAATATTATATATTTTTAATTAATTTTTTTATCGGTATTTTGTACACTGAAAACATGAATAGTTGAGCTAGGTTTGATATTGACATATATTTTCCTTGTACATTGTAATTTCAAAAATATATTTGAAATTAAAAAAACTGTTTCCCGAAATTTAAGTACTTAAATCGTTCATATTAGCGAATTTTATGTGCCAAAAATGTAGATTAACACTCACTTAAACTATCTAGTGTAGTTTTGAAGCCCGTTCTGATAAAATTCTACCTGAAAATTGTGAAACATTCAAAATTTGTGTGGATATGACCACCAACAAGTGTCGATGTATGTCTGCCTGAGATTGTAGTATAAAATAAAATATTATATATTTTTAATTAATTTTTTTATCGGTATTTTTATACACTGAAAACATGAATAGTTGAGCTAGGTTTGATATTGACATATATTTTCCTTGTACATTGTAATTTCAAAAATATATTTGAAATTAAAAAAACTGTTTCCCGAAATTTAAGTACTTAAATCGTTCATATTAGCGAATTTTATATGCCAAAAATGTAGATTAACACTCACTTAAACTATCTAGTGTAGTTTTGAAGACCGTTCTGATATTGTTCTACATGAAAATTATGAAACAATCAAAATTTGTGTGGAAATCACCATCAACAAGTGTCGATGTATGTCTGCCTGAGATTGTAGTATAAAATAAAATATTATATATTTTTAATTAATTTTTTTATCGGTATTTTGTACACTGAAAACATGAATAGTTGAGCTAGGTTTGATATTGACATATATTTTCCTTGTACATTGTAATTTCAAAAATATTTTTGAAATTAAAAAAACTGTTTCCCGAAATTTAAGTACTTAAATCGTTCATATTAGCGAATTTTATGTGCCAAAAATGTAGATTAACACTCACTTAAACTATCTAGAGTAGTTTTAAAGCCCGTTCTGATAAAATTCTACCTGAAAATTGTGAAACATTCAAAATTTGTGTGGATATGACCACCAACAAGTGTCGATGTATGTCTGCCTGAGATTGTAGTATAAAATAAAATATTATATATTTTTAATTAATTTTTTTATCGGTATTTTGTACACTGAAAACATGAATAGTTTAGCTAGGTTTGATATTGACATATATTTTCCTTGTACATTGTAATTTCAAAAATATTTTTGAAATTAAAAAAACTGTTTCCCGACATTTAAGTACTTAAATCGTTCATATTAGCGAATTTTATGTGCCAAAAATGTAGATTAACACTCACTTAAACTATCTAGAGTAGTTTTGAAGACCGTTCTGATATTGTTCTACATGAAAATTATGAAACAATCAAAATTTGTGTGGAAATCACCATCAACAAGTGTCGATGTATGTCTGCCTAAGATTGTAGTATAAAAAAAATATTATATATTTTTAATTAATTTTTTTATCGGTATTTTGTACACTGAAAACATGAATAGTTGAGTTAGGTTTGATATTTACATATATTTTTCTTGTACATTGTTATTTCAAAAATATTTTTGAAATTAAAAAAAATGTTTCCCGAAATTTAAGTACTTAAATCGTTCATATTAGCGAATTTTATGTGCCAAAAATGTAGATTAACACTCACTTAAACTATCTAGAGTAGTTTTGAAGACCGTTCTGTTAAAATTCTACCTGAAAATTTTGAAACATTCAAAATTTGTGTGGATATGATCACCAACAAGTGTCGATGTATGTCTGCCTGAGATTGTAGTATAAAATAAAATATTATATATTTTTAATTAATTTTTTTATCGGTTGTTTTGTACACTGAAAACATGAATAGTTGAGCTAGGTTTGATATTGACATATATTTTCCTTGTACATTGTAATTTCAAAAATATATTTGAAATTAAAAAAACTGTTTCCCGAAATTTAAGTACTTAAATCGTTCATATTAGCGAATTTTATGTGCCAAAAATGTAGATTAACACTCACTTAAACTATCTAGTGTAGTTTTGAAGACCGTTCTGATAAAATTCTACCTGAAAATTGTGAAAAATTCAAAATTTGTGTGGATATGACCACCAACAAGTGTCGATGTATGTCTGCCTGAGATTGTAGTATAAAATAAAATATTATATATTTTTAATTAATTTTTTTATCGGTATTTTGTACACTGAAAACATGAATAGTTGAGCTAGGTTTGATATTGACATATATTTTCCTTGTACATTGTAATATCAAAAATATTTTTGAAATTAAAAAAACTGTTTCCCGAAATTTAAGTACTTAAATCGTTCATATTAGCGAATTTTATGTGCCAAAAATGTAGATTAACACTCACTTAAACTATCTAGTGTAGTTTTGAAGACCGTTCTGATAAAATTCTACCTGAAAATTGTGAAACATTCAAAATTTGTGTGGATATGACCACCAACAAGTGTCGATGTATGTCTGCCTGAGATTGTAGTATAAAATAAAATATTATATATTTTTAATTAATTTTTTTATCGGTATTTTGTACACTGAAAACATGAATAGTTGAGCTAGGTTTGATATTGACATATATTTTCCTTGTACATTGTAATTTCAAAAATATATTTGAAATTAAAAAAACTGTTTCCCGAAATTTAAGTACTTAAATCGTTCATATTAGCGAATTTTATATGCCAAAAATGTAGATTAACACTCACTTAAACTATCTAGTGTAGTTTTGAAGACCGTTCTGATATTGTTCTACATGAAAATTATGAAACAATCAAAATTTGTGTGGATATGACCACCAACAAGTGTCGATGTATGTCTGCCTGAGATTGTAGTATAAAATAAAATATTATATATTTTTAATTAATTTTTTTATCGGTATTTTGTACACTGAAAACATGAATAGTTTAGCTAGGTTTGATATTGACATATATTTTCCTTGTACATTGTAATTTCAAAAATATTTTTGAAATTAAAAAAACTGTTTCCCGAAATTTAAGTACTTAAATCGTTCATATTAGCGAATTTTATGTGCCAAAAATGTAGATTAACACTCACTTAAACTATCTAGAGTAGTTTTGAAGACCGTTCTGATATTGTTCTACATGAAAATTATGAAACAATCAAAATTTGTGTGGAAATCACCATCAACAAGTGTCGATGTATGTCTGCCTAAGATTGTAGTATAAAAAAAATATTATATATTTTTAATTAATTTTTTTATCGGTATTTTGTACACTGAAAACATGAATAGTTGAGTTAGGTTTGATATTTACATATATTTTTCTTGTACATTGTAATTTCAAAAATATTTTTGAAATTAAAAAAACTGTTTCCCGAAATTTAAGTACTTAAGTCGTTCATATTAGCGAATTTTATGTGCCAAAAATGTAGATTAACACTCACTTAAACTATCTAGAGTAGTTTTGAAGCCCGTTCTGATAAAATTCTACCTGAAAATTGTGAAACATTCAAAATTTGTGTGGATATGACCACCAACAAGTGTCGATGTATGTCTGCCTGAGATTGTAGTATAAAATAAAATATTATATATTTTTAATTAATTTTTTTATCGGTATTTTGTACACTGAAAACATGAATAGTTGAGCTAGGTTTGATATTGACATATATTTTCCTCGTACATTGTAATTTCAAAAATATTTTTGAAATTAAAAAAAATGTTTCCCGAAATTTAAGTACTTAAATCGTTCATATTAGCGAATTTTATGTGCCAAAAATGTAGATTAACACTCACTTAAACTATCTAGAGTAGTTTTGAAGACCGTTCTGTTAAAATTCTACCTGAAAATTTTGAAACATTCAAAATTTGTGTGGATATGATCACCAACAAGTGTCGATGTATGTCTGCCTGAGATTGTAGTATAAAATAAAATATTATATATTTTTAATTAATTTTTTTATCGGTTGTTTTGTACACTGAAAACATGAATAGTTGAGCTAGGTTTGATATTGACATATATTTTCCTTGTACATTGTAATTTCAAAAATATATTTGAAATTAAAAAAACTGTTTCCCGAAATTTAAGTACTTAAATCGTTCATATTAGCGAATTTTATGTGCCAAAAATGTAGATTAACACTCACTTAAACTATCTAGTGTAGTTTTGAAGCCCGTTCTGATAAAATTCTACCTGAAAATTGTGAAACATTCAAAATTTGTGTGGATATGACCACCAACAAGTGTCGATGTATGTCTGCCTGAGATTGTAGTATAAAATAAAATATTATATATTTTTAATTAATTTTTTTATCGGTATTTTTATACACTGAAAACATGAATAGTTGAGCTAGGTTTGATATTGACATATATTTTCCTTGTACATTGTAATTTCAAAAATATATTTGAAATTAAAAAAACTGTTTCCCGAAATTTAAGTACTTAAATCGTTCATATTAGCGAATTTTATATGCCAAAAATGTAGATTAACACTCACTTAAACTATCTAGTGTAGTTTTGAAGACCGTTCTGATATTGTTCTACATGAAAATTATGAAACAATCAAAATTTGTGTGGAAATCACCATCAACAAGTGTCGATGTATGTCTGCCTGAGATTGTAGTATAAAATAAAATATTATATATTTTTAATTAATTTTTTTATCGGTATTTTGTACACTGAAAACATGAATAGTTGAGCTAGGTTTGATATTGACATATATTTTCCTTGTACATTGTAATTTCAAAAATATTTTTGAAATTAAAAAAACTGTTTCCCGAAATTTAAGTACTTAAATCGTTCATATTAGCGAATTTTATGTGCCAAAAATGTAGATTAACACTCACTTAAACTATCTAGAGTAGTTTTAAAGCCCGTTCTGATAAAATTCTACCTGAAAATTGTGAAACATTCAAAATTTGTGTGGATATGACCACCAACAAGTGTCGATGTATGTCTGCCTGAGATTGTAGTATAAAATAAAATATTATATATTTTTAATTAATTTTTTTATCGGTATTTTGTACACTGAAAACATGAATAGTTTAGCTAGGTTTGATATTGACATATATTTTCCTTGTACATTGTAATTTCAAAAATATTTTTGAAATTAAAAAAACTGTTTCCCGACATTTAAGTACTTAAATCGTTCATATTAGCGAATTTTATGTGCCAAAAATGTAGATTAACACTCACTTAAACTATCTAGAGTAGTTTTGAAGACCGTTCTGATATTGTTCTACATGAAAATTATGAAACAATCAAAATTTGTGTGGAAATCACCATCAACAAGTGTCGATGTATGTCTGCCTAAGATTGTAGTATAAAAAAAATATTATATATTTTTAATTAATTTTTTTATCGGTATTTTGTACACTGAAAACATGAATAGTTGAGTTAGGTTTGATATTTACATATATTTTTCTTGTACATTGTAATTTCAAAAATATTTTTGAAATTAAAAAAACTGTTTCCCGAAATTTAAGTACTTAAGTCGTTCATATTAGCGAATTTTATGTGCCAAAAATGTAGATTAACACTCACTTAAACTATCTAGAGTAGTTTTGAAGCCCGTTCTGATAAAATTCTACCTGAAAATTGTGAAACATTCAAAATTTGTGTGGATATGACCACCAACAAGTGTCGATGTATGTCTGCCTGAGATTGTAGTATAAAATAAAATATTATATATTTTTAATTAATTTTTTTATCGGTATTTTGTACACTGAAAACATGAATAGTTGAGCTAGGTTTGATATTGACATATATTTTCCTCGTACATTGTAATTTCAAAAATATTTTTGAAATTAAAAAAAATGTTTCCCGAAATTTAAGTACTTAAATCGTTCATATTAGCGAATTTTATGTGCCAAAAATGTAGATTAACACTCACTTAAACTATCTAGAGTAGTTTTGAAGACCGTTCTGTTAAAATTCTACCTGAAAATTTTGAAACATTCAAAATTTGTGTGGATATGATCACCAACAAGTGTCGATGTATGTCTGCCTGAGATTGTAGTATAAAATAAAATATTATATATTTTTAATTAATTTTTTTATCGGTTGTTTTGTACACTGAAAACATGAATAGTTGAGCTAGGTTTGATATTGACATATATTTTCCTTGTACATTGTAATTTCAAAAATATATTTGAAATTAAAAAAACTGTTTCCCGAAATTTAAGTACTTAAATCGTTCATATTAGCGAATTTTATGTGCCAAAAATGTAGATTAACACTCACTTAAACTATCTAGTGTAGTTTTGAAGCCCGTTCTGATAAAATTCTACCTGAAAATTGTGAAACATTCAAAATTTGTGTGGATATGACCACCAACAAGTGTCGATGTATGTCTGCCTGAGATTGTAGTATAAAATAAAATATTATATATTTTTAATTAATTTTTTTATCGGTATTTTTATACACTGAAAACATGAATAGTTGAGCTAGGTTTGATATTGACATATATTTTCCTTGTACATTGTAATTTCAAAAATATATTTGAAATTAAAAAAACTGTTTCCCGAAATTTAAGTACTTAAATCGTTCATATTAGCGAATTTTATATGCCAAAAATGTAGATTAACACTCACTTAAACTATCTAGTGTAGTTTTGAAGACCGTTCTGATATTGTTCTACATGAAAATTATGAAACAATCAAAATTTGTGTGGAAATCACCATCAACAAGTGTCGATGTATGTCTGCCTGAGATTGTAGTATAAAATAAAATATTATATATTTTTAATTAATTTTTTTATCGGTATTTTGTACACTGAAAACATGAATAGTTGAGCTAGGTTTGATATTGACATATATTTTCCTTGTACATTGTAATTTCAAAAATATTTTTGAAATTAAAAAAACTGTTTCCCGAAATTTAAGTACTTAAATCGTTCATATTAGCGAATTTTATGTGCCAAAAATGTAGATTAACACTCACTTAAACTATCTAGAGTAGTTTTAAAGCCCGTTCTGATAAAATTCTACCTGAAAATTGTGAAACATTCAAAATTTGTGTGGATATGACCACCAACAAGTGTCGATGTATGTCTGCCTGAGATTGTAGTATAAAATAAAATATTATATATTTTTAATTAATTTTTTTATCGGTATTTTGTACACTGAAAACATGAATAGTTTAGCTAGGTTTGATATTGACATATATTTTCCTTGTACATTGTAATTTCAAAAATATTTTTGAAATTAAAAAAACTGTTTCCCGACATTTAAGTACTTAAATCGTTCATATTAGCGAATTTTATGTGCCAAAAATGTAGATTAACACTCACTTAAACTATCTAGAGTAGTTTTGAAGACCGTTCTGATATTGTTCTACATGAAAATTATGAAACAATCAAAATTTGTGTGGAAATCACCATCAACAAGTGTCGATGTATGTCTGCCTAAGATTGTAGTATAAAAAAAATATTATATATTTTTAATTAATTTTTTTATCGGTATTTTGTACACTGAAAACATGAATAGTTGAGTTAGGTTTGATATTTACATATATTTTTCTTGTACATTGTTATTTCAAAAATATTTTTGAAATTAAAAAAAATGTTTCCCGAAATTTAAGTACTTAAATCGTTCATATTAGCGAATTTTATGTGCCAAAAATGTAGATTAACACTCACTTAAACTATCTAGAGTAGTTTTGAAGACCGTTCTGTTAAAATTCTACCTGAAAATTTTGAAACATTCAAAATTTGTGTGGATATGATCACCAACAAGTGTCGATGTATGTCTGCCTGAGATTGTAGTATAAAATAAAATATTATATATTTTTAATTAATTTTTTTATCGGTTGTTTTGTACACTGAAAACATGAATAGTTGAGCTAGGTTTGATATTGACATATATTTTCCTTGTACATTGTAATTTCAAAAATATATTTGAAATTAAAAAAACTGTTTCCCGAAATTTAAGTACTTAAATCGTTCATATTAGCGAATTTTATGTGCCAAAAATGTAGATTAACACTCACTTAAACTATCTAGTGTAGTTTTGAAGACCGTTCTGATAAAATTCTACCTGAAAATTGTGAAAAATTCAAAATTTGTGTGGATATGACCACCAACAAGTGTCGATGTATGTCTGCCTGAGATTGTAGTATAAAATAAAATATTATATATTTTTAATTAATTTTTTTATCGGTATTTTGTACACTGAAAACATGAATAGTTGAGCTAGGTTTGATATTGACATATATTTTCCTTGTACATTGTAATATCAAAAATATTTTTGAAATTAAAAAAACTGTTTCCCGAAATTTAAGTACTTAAATCGTTCATATTAGCGAATTTTATGTGCCAAAAATGTAGATTAACACTCACTTAAACTATCTAGTGTAGTTTTGAAGACCGTTCTGATAAAATTCTACCTGAAAATTGTGAAACATTCAAAATTTGTGTGGATATGACCACCAACAAGTGTCGATGTATGTCTGCCTGAGATTGTAGTATAAAATAAAATATTATATATTTTTAATTAATTTTTTTATCGGTATTTTGTACACTGAAAACATGAATAGTTGAGTTAGGTTTGATATTTACATATATTTTTCTTGTACATTGTAATTTCAAAAATATTTTTGAAATTAAAAAAACTGTTTCCCGAAATTTAAGTACTTAAGTCGTTCATATTAGCGAATTTTATGTGCCAAAAATGTAGATTAACACTCACTTAAACTATCTAGAGTAGTTTTGAAGCCCGTTCTGATAAAATTCTACCTGAAAATTGTGAAACATTCAAAATTTGTGTGGATATGACCACCAACAAGTGTCGATGTATGTCTGCCTGAGATTGTAGTATAAAATAAAATATTATATATTTTTAATTAATTTTTTTATCGGTATTTTTATACACTGAAAACATGAATAGTTGAGCTAGGTTTGATATTGACATATATTTTCCTTGTACATTGTAATTTCAAAAATATATTTGAAATTAAAAAAACTGTTTCCCGAAATTTAAGTACTTAAATCGTTCATATTAGCGAATTTTATATGCCAAAAATGTAGATTAACACTCACTTAAACTATCTAGTGTAGTTTTGAAGACCGTTCTGATATTGTTCTACATGAAAATTATGAAACAATCAAAATTTGTGTGGATATGACCACCAACAAGTGTCGATGTATGTCTGCCTGAGATTGTAGTATAAAATAAAATATTATATATTTTTAATTAATTTTTTTATCGGTATTTTGTACACTGAAAACATGAATAGTTTAGCTAGGTTTGATATTGACATATATTTTCCTTGTACATTGTAATTTCAAAAATATTTTTGAAATTAAAAAAACTGTTTCCCGAAATTTAAGTACTTAAATCGTTCATATTAGCGAATTTTATGTGCCAAAAATGTAGATTAACACTCACTTAAACTATCTAGAGTAGTTTTGAAGACCGTTCTGATATTGTTCTACATGAAAATTATGAAACAATCAAAATTTGTGTGGAAATCACCATCAACAAGTGTCGATGTATGTCTGCCTAAGATTGTAGTATAAAAAAAATATTATATATTTTTAATTAATTTTTTTATCGGTATTTTGTACACTGAAAACATGAATAGTTGAGTTAGGTTTGATATTTACATATATTTTTCTTGTACATTGTTATTTCAAAAATATTTTTGAAATTAAAAAAAATGTTTCCCGAAATTTAAGTACTTAAATCGTTCATATTAGCGAATTTTATGTGCCAAAAATGTAGATTAACACTCACTTAAACTATCTAGAGTAGTTTTGAAGACCGTTCTGTTAAAATTCTACCTGAAAATTTTGAAACATTCAAAATTTGTGTGGATATGATCACCAACAAGTGTCGATGTATGTCTGCCTGAGATTGTAGTATAAAATAAAATATTATATATTTTTAATTAATTTTTTTATCGGTTGTTTTGTACACTGAAAACATGAATAGTTGAGCTAGGTTTGATATTGACATATATTTTCCTTGTACATTGTAATTTCAAAAATATATTTGAAATTAAAAAAACTGTTTCCCGAAATTTAAGTACTTAAATCGTTCATATTAGCGAATTTTATGTGCCAAAAATGTAGATTAACACTCACTTAAACTATCTAGTGTAGTTTTGAAGACCGTTCTGATAAAATTCTACCTGAAAATTGTGAAAAATTCAAAATTTGTGTGGATATGACCACCAACAAGTGTCGATGTATGTCTGCCTGAGATTGTAGTATAAAATAAAATATTATATATTTTTAATTAATTTTTTTATCGGTATTTTGTACACTGAAAACATGAATAGTTGAGCTAGGTTTGATATTGACATATATTTTCCTTGTACATTGTAATATCAAAAATATTTTTGAAATTAAAAAAACTGTTTCCCGAAATTTAAGTACTTAAATCGTTCATATTAGCGAATTTTATGTGCCAAAAATGTAGATTAACACTCACTTAAACTATCTAGTGTAGTTTTGAAGACCGTTCTGATAAAATTCTACCTGAAAATTGTGAAACATTCAAAATTTGTGTGGATATGACCACCAACAAGTGTCGATGTATGTCTGCCTGAGATTGTAGTATAAAATAAAATATTATATATTTTTAATTAATTTTTTTATCGGTATTTTGTACACTGAAAACATGAATAGTTGAGTTAGGTTTGATATTTACATATATTTTTCTTGTACATTGTAATTTCAAAAATATTTTTGAAATTAAAAAAACTGTTTCCCGAAATTTAAGTACTTAAGTCGTTCATATTAGCGAATTTTATGTGCCAAAAATGTAGATTAACACTCACTTAAACTATCTAGAGTAGTTTTGAAGCCCGTTCTGATAAAATTCTACCTGAAAATTGTGAAACATTCAAAATTTGTGTGGATATGACCACCAACAAGTGTCGATGTATGTCTGCCTGAGATTGTAGTATAAAATAAAATATTATATATTTTTAATTAATTTTTTTATCGGTATTTTTATACACTGAAAACATGAATAGTTGAGCTAGGTTTGATATTGACATATATTTTCCTTGTACATTGTAATTTCAAAAATATATTTGAAATTAAAAAAACTGTTTCCCGAAATTTAAGTACTTAAATCGTTCATATTAGCGAATTTTATATGCCAAAAATGTAGATTAACACTCACTTAAACTATCTAGTGTAGTTTTGAAGACCGTTCTGATATTGTTCTACATGAAAATTATGAAACAATCAAAATTTGTGTGGATATGACCACCAACAAGTGTCGATGTATGTCTGCCTGAGATTGTAGTATAAAATAAAATATTATATATTTTTAATTAATTTTTTTATCGGTATTTTGTACACTGAAAACATGAATAGTTTAGCTAGGTTTGATATTGACATATATTTTCCTTGTACATTGTAATTTCAAAAATATTTTTGAAATTAAAAAAACTGTTTCCCGAAATTTAAGTACTTAAATCGTTCATATTAGCGAATTTTATGTGCCAAAAATGTAGATTAACACTCACTTAAACTATCTAGAGTAGTTTTGAAGACCGTTCTGATATTGTTCTACATGAAAATTATGAAACAATCAAAATTTGTGTGGAAATCACCATCAACAAGTGTCGATGTATGTCTGCCTAAGATTGTAGTATAAAAAAAATATTATATATTTTTAATTAATTTTTTTATCGGTATTTTGTACACTGAAAACATGAATAGTTGAGTTAGGTTTGATATTTACATATATTTTTCTTGTACATTGTAATTTCAAAATAATTTTTGAAATTAAAAAAACTGTTTCCCGAAATTTAAGTACTTAAGTCGTTCATATTAGCGAATTTTATGTGCCAAAAATGTAGATTAACACTCACTTAAACTATCTAGAGTAGTTTTGAAGCCCGTTCTGATAAAATTCTACCTGAAAATTGTGAAACATTCAAAATTTGTGTGGATATGACCACCAACAAGTGTCGATGTATGTCTGCCTGAGATTGTAGTATAAAATAAAATATTATATATTTTTAATTAATTTTTTTATCGGTATTTTGTACACTGAAAACATGAATAGTTGAGCTAGGTTTGATATTGACATATATTTTCCTCGTACATTGTAATTTCAAAAATATTTTTGAAATTAAAAAAAATGTTTCCCGAAATTTAAGTACTTAAATCGTTCATATTAGCGAATTTTATGTGCCAAAAATGTAGATTAACACTCACTTAAACTATCTAGAGTAGTTTTGAAGACCGTTCTGTTAAAATTCTACCTGAAAATTTTGAAACATTCAAAATTTGTGTGGATATGATCACCAACAAGTGTCGATGTATGTCTGCCTGAGATTGTAGTATAAAATAAAATATTATATATTTTTAATTAATTTTTTTATCGGTTGTTTTGTACACTGAAAACATGAATAGTTGAGCTAGGATTGATATTGACATATATTTTCCTTGTACATTGTAATTTCAAAAATATATTTGAAATTAAAAAAACTGTTTCCCGAAATTTAAGTACTTAAATCGTTCATATTAGCGAATTTTATGTGCCAAAAATGTAGATTAACACTCACTTAAACTATCTAGTGTAGTTTTGAAGACCGTTCTGATAAAATTCTACCTGAAAATTGTGAAAAATTCAAAATTTGTGTGGATATGACCACCAACAAGTGTCGATGTATGTCTGCCTGAGATTGTAGTATAAAATAAAATATTATATATTTTTAATTAATTTTTTTATCGGTATTTTGTACACTGAAAACATGAATAGTTGAGCTAGGTTTGATATTGACATATATTTTCCTTGTACATTGTAATATCAAAAATATTTTTGAAATTAAAAAAACTGTTTCCCGAAATTTAAGTACTTAAATCGTTCATATTAGCGAATTTTATGTGCCAAAAATGTAGATTAACACTCACTTAAACTATCTAGTGTAGTTTTGAAGACCGTTCTGATAAAATTCTACCTGAAAATTGTGAAACATTCAAAATTTGTGTGGATATGACCACCAACAAGTGTCGATGTATGTCTGCCTGAGATTGTAGTATAAAATAAAATATTATATATTTTTAATTAATTTTTTTATCGGTATTTTGTACACTGAAAACATGAATAGTTGAGTTAGGTTTGATATTTACATATATTTTTCTTGTACATTGTAATTTCAAAAATATTTTTGAAATTAAAAAAACTGTTTCCCGAAATTTAAGTACTTAAGTCGTTCATATTAGCGAATTTTATGTGCCAAAAATGTAGATTAACACTCACTTAAACTATCTAGAGTAGTTTTGAAGCCCGTTCTGATAAAATTCTACCTGAAAATTGTGAAACATTCAAAATTTGTGTGGATATGACCACCAACAAGTGTCGATGTATGTCTGCCTGAGATTGTAGTATAAAATAAAATATTATATATTTTTAATTAATTTTTTTATCGGTATTTTTATACACTGAAAACATGAATAGTTGAGCTAGGTTTGATATTGACATATATTTTCCTTGTACATTGTAATTTCAAAAATATATTTGAAATTAAAAAAACTGTTTCCCGAAATTTAAGTACTTAAATCGTTCATATTAGCGAATTTTATATGCCAAAAATGTAGATTAACACTCACTTAAACTATCTAGTGTAGTTTTGAAGACCGTTCTGATATTGTTCTACATGAAAATTATGAAACAATCAAAATTTGTGTGGATATGACCACCAACAAGTGTCGATGTATGTCTGCCTGAGATTGTAGTATAAAATAAAATATTATATATTTTTAATTAATTTTTTTATCGGTATTTTGTACACTGAAAACATGAATAGTTTAGCTAGGTTTGATATTGACATATATTTTCCTTGTACATTGTAATTTCAAAAATATTTTTGAAATTAAAAAAACTGTTTCCCGAAATTTAAGTACTTAAATCGTTCATATTAGCGAATTTTATGTGCCAAAAATGTAGATTAACACTCACTTAAACTATCTAGAGTAGTTTTGAAGACCGTTCTGATATTGTTCTACATGAAAATTATGAAACAATCAAAATTTGTGTGGAAATCACCATCAACAAGTGTCGATGTATGTCTGCCTAAGATTGTAGTATAAAAAAAATATTATATATTTTTAATTAATTTTTTTATCGGTATTTTGTACACTGAAAACATGAATAGTTGAGTTAGGTTTGATATTTACATATATTTTTCTTGTACATTGTAATTTCAAAAATATTTTTGAAATTAAAAAAACTGTTTCCCGAAATTTAAGTACTTAAGTCGTTCATATTAGCGAATTTTATGTGCCAAAAATGTAGATTAACACTCACTTAAACTATCTAGAGTAGTTTTGAAGCCCGTTCTGATAAAATTCTACCTGAAAATTGTGAAACATTCAAAATTTGTGTGGATATGACCACCAACAAGTGTCGATGTATGTCTGCCTGAGATTGTAGTATAAAATAAAATATTATATATTTTTAATTAATTTTTTTATCGGTATTTTGTACACTGAAAACATGAATAGTTGAGCTAGGTTTGATATTGACATATATTTTCCTCGTACATTGTAATTTCAAAAATATTTTTGAAATTAAAAAAAATGTTTCCCGAAATTTAAGTACTTAAATCGTTCATATTAGCGAATTTTATGTGCCAAAAATGTAGATTAACACTCACTTAAACTATCTAGTGTAGTTTTGAAGACCGTTCTGATATTGTTCTACATGAAAATTATGAAACAATCAAAATTTGTGTGGATATGACCACCAACAAGTGTCGATGTATGTCTGCCTGAGATTGTAGTATAAAATAAAATATTATATATTTTTAATTAATTTTTTTATCGGTATTTTGTACACTGAAAACATGACTAGTTTAGCTAGGTTTGATATTGACATATATTTTCCTTGTACATTGTAATTTCAAAAATATTTTTGAAATTAAAAAAACTGTTTCCCGAAATTTAAGTACTTAAATCGTTCATATTAGCGAATTTTATGTGCCAAAAATGTAGATTAACACTCACTTAAACTATCTAGAGTAGTTTTGAAGACCGTTCTGATATTGTTCTACATGAAAATTATGAAACAATCAAAATTTGTGTGGATATGACCACCAACAAGTGTCGATGTATGTCTGCCTGAGATTGTAGTATAAAATAAAATATTATATATTTTTAATTAATTTTTTTATCGGTATTTTGTACACTGAAAACATGAATAGTTGAGCTAGGTTTGATATTGACATATATTTTCCTTGTACATTGTAATATCAAAAATATTTTTGAAATTAAAAAAACTGTTTCCCGAAATTTAAGTACTTAAATCGTTCATATTAGCGAATTTTATGTGCCAAAAATGTAGATTAACACTCACTTAAACTATCTAGTGTAGTTTTGAAGACCGTTCTGATAAAATTCTACCTGAAAATTGTGAAACATTCAAAATTTGTGTGGATATGACCACCAACAAGTGTCGATGTATGTCTGCCTGAGATTGTAGTATAAAATAAAATATTATATATTTTTAATTAATTTTTTTATCGGTATTTTGTACACTGAAAACATGAATAGTTGAGTTAGGTTTGATATTTACATATATTTTTCTTGTACATTGTAATTTCAAAAATATTTTTGAAATTAAAAAAACTGTTTCCCGAAATTTAAGTACTTAAGTCGTTCATATTAGCGAATTTTATGTGCCAAAAATGTAGATTAACACTCACTTAAACTATCTAGAGTAGTTTTGAAGCCCGTTCTGATAAAATTCTACCTGAAAATTGTGAAACATTCAAAATTTGTGTGGATATGACCACCAACAAGTGTCGATGTATGTCTGCCTGAGATTGTAGTATAAAATAAAATATTATATATTTTTAATTAATTTTTTTATCGGTATTTTTATACACTGAAAACATGAATAGTTGAGCTAGGTTTGATATTGACATATATTTTCCTTGTACATTGTAATTTCAAAAATATATTTGAAATTAAAAAAACTGTTTCCCGAAATTTAAGTACTTAAATCGTTCATATTAGCGAATTTTATATGCCAAAAATGTAGATTAACACTCACTTAAACTATCTAGTGTAGTTTTGAAGACCGTTCTGATATTGTTCTACATGAAAATTATGAAACAATCAAAATTTGTGTGGATATGACCACCAACAAGTGTCGATGTATGTCTGCCTGAGATTGTAGTATAAAATAAAATATTATATATTTTTAATTAATTTTTTTATCGGTATTTTGTACACTGAAAACATGAATAGTTTAGCTAGGTTTGATATTGACATATATTTTCCTTGTACATTGTAATTTCAAAAATATTTTTGAAATTAAAAAAACTGTTTCCCGAAATTTAAGTACTTAAATCGTTCATATTAGCGAATTTTATGTGCCAAAAATGTAGATTAACACTCACTTAAACTATCTAGAGTAGTTTTGAAGACCGTTCTGATATTGTTCTACATGAAAATTATGAAACAATCAAAATTTGTGTGGAAATCACCATCAACAAGTGTCGATGTATGTCTGCCTAAGATTGTAGTATAAAAAAAATATTATATATTTTTAATTAATTTTTTTATCGGTATTTTGTACACTGAAAACATGAATAGTTGAGTTAGGTTTGATATTTACATATATTTTTCTTGTACATTGTAATTTCAAAAATATTTTTGAAATTAAAAAAACTGTTTCCCGAAATTTAAGTACTTAAGTCGTTCATATTAGCGAATTTTATGTGCCAAAAATGTAGATTAACACTCACTTAAACTATCTAGAGTAGTTTTGAAGCCCGTTCTGATAAAATTCTACCTGAAAATTGTGAAACATTCAAAATTTGTGTGGATATGACCACCAACAAGTGTCGATGTATGTCTGCCTGAGATTGTAGTATAAAATAAAATATTATATATTTTTAATTAATTTTTTTATCGGTATTTTGTACACTGAAAACATGAATAGTTGAGCTAGGTTTGATATTGACATATATTTTCCTCGTACATTGTAATTTCAAAAATATTTTTGAAATTAAAAAAAATGTTTCCCGAAATTTAAGTACTTAAATCGTTCATATTAGCGAATTTTATGTGCCAAAAATGTAGATTAACACTCACTTAAACTATCTAGTGTAGTTTTGAAGACCGTTCTGATATTGTTCTACATGAAAATTATGAAACAATCAAAATTTGTGTGGATATGACCACCAACAAGTGTCGATGTATGTCTGCCTGAGATTGTAGTATAAAATAAAATATTATATATTTTTAATTAATTTTTTTATCGGTATTTTGTACACTGAAAACATGAATAGTTTAGCTAGGTTTGATATTGACATATATTTTCCTTGTACATTGTAATTTCAAAAATATTTTTGAAATTAAAAAAACTGTTTCCCGAAATTTAAGTACTTAAATCGTTCATATTAGCGAATTTTATGTGCCAAAAATGTAGATTAACACTCACTTAAACTATCTAGAGTAGTTTTGAAGACCGTTCTGATATTGTTCTACATGAAAATTATGAAACAATCAAAATTTGTGTGGAAATCACCATCAACAAGTGTCGATGTATGTCTGCCTAAGATTGTAGTATAAAAAAAATATTATATATTTTTAATTAATTTTTTTATCGGTATTTTGTACACTGAAAACATGAATAGTTGAGTTAGGTTTGATATTTACATATATTTTTCTTGTACATTGTAATTTCAAAAATATTTTTGAAATTAAAAAAACTGTTTCCCGAAATTTAAGTACTTAAGTCGTTCATATTAGCGAATTTTATGTGCCAAAAATGTAGATTAACACTCACTTAAACTATCTAGAGTAGTTTTGAAGCCCGTTCTGATAAAATTCTACCTGAAAATTGTGAAACATTCAAAATTTGTGTGGATATGACCACCAACAAGTGTCGATGTATGTCTGCCTGAGATTGTAGTATAAAATAAAATATTATATATTTTTAATTAATTTTTTTATCGGTATTTTGTACACTGAAAACATGAATAGTTGAGCTAGGTTTGATATTGACATATATTTTCCTCGTACATTGTAATTTCAAAAATATTTTTGAAATTAAAAAAAATGTTTCCCGAAATTTAAGTACTTAAATCGTTCATATTAGCGAATTTTATGTGCCAAAAATGTAGATTAACACTCACTTAAACTATCTAGAGTAGTTTTGAAGACCGTTCTGTTAAAATTCTACCTGAAAATTTTGAAACATTCAAAATTTGTGTGGATATGATCACCAACAAGTGTCGATGTATGTCTGCCTGAGATTGTAGTATAAAATAAAATATTATATATTTTTAATTAATTTTTTTATCGGTTGTTTTGTACACTGAAAACATGAATAGTTGAGCTAGGTTTGATATTGACATATATTTTCCTTGTACATTGTAATTTCAAAAATATATTTGAAATTAAAAAAACTGTTTCCCGAAATTTAAGTACTTAAATCGTTCATATTAGCGAATTTTATGTGCCAAAAATGTAGATTAACACTCACTTAAACTATCTAGTGTAGTTTTGAAGACCGTTCTGATAAAATTCTACCTGAAAATTGTGAAAAATTCAAAATTTGTGTGGATATGACCACCAACAAGTGTCGATGTATGTCTGCCTGAGATTGTAGTATAAAATAAAATATTATATATTTTTAATTAATTTTTTTATCGGTATTTTGTACACTGAAAACATGAATAGTTGAGCTAGGTTTGATATTGACATATATTTTCCTTGTACATTGTAATATCAAAAATATTTTTGAAATTAAAAAAACTGTTTCCCGAAATTTAAGTACTTAAATCGTTCATATTAGCGAATTTTATGTGCCAAAAATGTAGATTAACACTCACTTAAACTATCTAGTGTAGTTTTGAAGACCGTTCTGATAAAATTCTACCTGAAAATTGTGAAACATTCAAAATTTGTGTGGATATGACCACCATCAAGTGTCGATGTATGTCTGCCTGAGATTGTAGTATAAAATAAAATATTATATATTTTTAATTAATTTTTTTATCGGTATTTTGTACACTGAAAACATGAATAGTTGAGCTAGGTTTGATATTGACATATATTTTCCTTGTACATTGTAATTTCAAAAATATTTTTGAAATTAAAAAAACTCTTTCCCGAAATTTAAGTACTTAAATCGTTCATATTAGCGAATTTTATGTGCCAAAAATGTAGATTAACACTCACTTAAACTATCTAGTGCAGTTTTGAAGACCGTTCTGATATTGTTCTACATGAAAATTATGATACAATCAAAATTTGTGTGGAAATCACCATCAACAAGTGTCGATGTATGTCTGCCTAAGATTGTAGTATAAAAAAAATATTATATATTTTTAATTAATTTTTTTATCGGTATTTTGTACACTGAAAACATGAATAGTTGAGCTAGGTTTGATATTGACATATATTTTCCTTGTACATTGTAATATCAAAAATATTTTTGAAATTAAAAAAACTGTTTCCCGAAATTTAAGTACTTAAATCGTTCATATTAGCGAATTTTATGTGCCAAAAATGTAGATTAACACTCACTTAAACTATCTAGTGTAGTTTTGAAGACCGTTCTGATAAAATTCTACCTGAAAATTGTGAAACATTCAAAATTTGTGTGGATATGACCACCATCAAGTGTCGATGTATGTCTGCCTGAAATTGTAGTATAAAATAAAAATATTATATATTTTTAATTAATTTTTTTATCGGTATTTTGTACACTGAAAACATGAATAGTTGAGCTAGGTTTGATATTGACATATATTTTCCTTGTACATTGTAATTTCAAAAATATTTTTGAAATTAAAAAAACTCTTTCCCGAAATTTAAGTACTTAAATCGTTCATATTAGCGAATTTTATGTGCCAAAAATGTAGATTAACACTCACTTAAACTATCTAGTGCAGTTTTGAAGACCGTTCTGATAAAATTCTACCTTAAAATTTTGAAACATTCAAAATTTGTGTGGATATGACCACCAACAAGTGTCGATGTATGTCTGCCTAAGTTTGTAGTATAAAAAAAAATATTATATATTTTTAATTAATTTTTTTATCGGTATTTTGTACACTGAAAACATGAATAGTTGAGTTAGGTTTGATATTTACATATATTTTCCTTGTACATTGTAATTTCAAAAATATTTTTGAAATTAAAAAAACTGTTTCCCGAAATTTAAGTACTTAAATCGTTCTTATTAGCGAATTTTATGTGCCAAAAATGTAGATTAACACTCACTTAAACTATCTAGTGTAGTTTTGAAGACCGTTCTGATAAAATTCTATCTGAAAATTGTGAAACTTTCAAAATTTGTGTGGACATGACCACCAACAAGTGTCGATGTATGTCTGCCTGAGATTGTAGTATAAAATAAAATATTATATATTTTTAATTATTTTTTTTATCGGTATTTTGTACACTGAAAACATGAATAGTTGAGCTAGGTTTGATATTGACATATATTTTCCTTGTACATTGTAATTTCAAAAATATTTTTGAAATTAAAAAAACTGTTTCCCGAAATTTAAGTACTTAAGTCGTTCATATTAGCGAATTTTATGTGCCAAAAATGTAGATTAACACTCACTTAAACTATCTAGAGTAGTTTTGAAGCCCGTTCTGATAAAATTCTACATGAAAATTGTGAAACATTCAAAATTTGTGTGGATATGACCACCAACAAGTGTCGATGTATGTCTGCCTGAGATTGTAGTATAAAATAAAATATTATATATTTTTAATTAATTTTTTTATCGGTATTTTTATACACTGAAAACATGAATAGATGAGCTAGGTTTGATATTGACATATATTTTCCTTGTACATTGTAATTTCAAAAATATTTTTGAAATTAAAAAAACTGTTTCCCGAAATTTAAGTACTTAAATCGTTCATATTAGCGAATTTTATGTGCCAAAAATGTAGATTAACACTCACTTAAACCATCTAGAGTAGTTTTGAAGACCGTTCTGTTAAAATTCTACCTGAAAATTTTGAAACATTCAAAATATGTGTGGATATGATCATCAACAAGTGTCGATGTATGTCTGCCTGAGATTGTAGTATAAAATAAAATATTATATATTTTTAATTAATTTTTTTATCGGTATTTTGTACACTGAAAACATGAATAGTTGAGTTAGGTTTGATATTTACATATATTTTTCTTGTACATTGTAATTTCAAAAATATTTTTGAAATTAAAAAAACTGTTTCCCGAAATTTAAGTACTTAAGTCGTTCATATTAGCGAATTTTATGTGCCAAAAATGTAGATTAACACTCACTTAAACTATCTAGAGTAGTTTTGAAGCCCGTTCTGATAAAATTCTACATGAAAATTGTGAAACATTCAAAATTTGTGTGGATATGACCACCAACAAGTGTCGATGTATGTCTGCCTGAGATTGTAGTATAAAATAAAATATTATATATTTTTAATTAATTTTTTTATCGGTATTTTGTACACTGAAAACATGAATAGTTGAGCTAGGTTTGATATTGACATATATTTTCCTCGTACATTGTAATTTCAAAAATATTTTTGAAAATAAAAAAACTGTTTCCCGAAATTTAAGTACTTAAATCGTTCATATTAGCGAATTTTATGTGCCAAAAATGTAGATTAACACTCACTTAAACTATCTAGAGTAGTTTTGAAGACCGTTCTGTTAAAATTCTACCTGAAAATTTTGAAACATTCAAAATTTGTGTGGATATGATCACCAACAAGTGTCGATGTATGTCTGCCTGAGATTGTAGTATAAAATAAAATATTATATATTTTTAATTAATTTTTTTATCGGTTGTTTTGTACACTGAAAACATGAATAGTTGAGCTAGGTTTGATATTGGCATATATTTTCCTTGTACATTGTAATTTCAAAAATATATTTGAAATAAAAAAAACTGTTTCCCGAAATTTAAGTACTTAAATCGTTCATATTAGCGAATTTTATATGCCAAAAATGTAGATTAACACTCACTTAAACTATCTAGTGTAGTTTTGAAGACCGTTCTGATATTGTTCTACATGAAAATTATGAAACAATCAAAATTTGTGTGGAAATCACCATCAACAAGTGTCGATGTATGTCTGCCTGAGATTGTAGTATAAAATAAAATATTATATATTTTTAATTAATTTTTTTATCGGTATTTTGTACACTGAAAACATGAATAGTTGAGCTAGGTTTGATATTGACATATATTTTCCTCGTACATTGTAATTTCAAAAATATTTTTGAAAATAAAAAAACTGTTTCCCGAAATTTAAGTACTTAAATCGTTCATATTAGCGAATTTTATGTGCCAAAAATGTAGATTAACACTCACTTAAACTATCTAGAGTAGTTTTGAAGACCGTTCTGTTAAAATTCTACCTGAAAATTTTGAAACATTCAAAATTTGTGTGGATATGATCACCAACAAGTGTCGATGTATGTCTGCCTGAGATTGTAGTATAAAATAAAATATTATATATTTTTAATTAATTTTTTTATCGGTTGTTTTTTACACTGAAAACATGAATAGTTGAGCTAGGTTTGATATTGGCATATATTTTCCTTGTACATTGTAATTTCAAAAATATTTTTGAAATTAAAAAAACTGTTTCCCGAAATTTAAGTACTTAAGTCGTTCATATTAGCGAATTTTATGTGCCAAAAATGTAGATTAACACTCACTTAAACTATCTAGAGTAGTTTTGAAGCCCGTTCTGATAAAATTCTACATGAAAATTGTGAAACATTCAAAATTTGTGTGGATATGACCACCAACAAGTGTCGATGTATGTCTGCCTGAGATTGTAGTATAAAATAAAATATTATATATTTTTAATTAATTTTTTTATCGGTATTTTGTACACTGAAAACATGAATAGTTGAGCTAGGTTTGATATTGAAATATATTTTCCTTGTATATTGTAATATCAAAAATATTTTTGAAATTAAAAAAACTCTTTCCCGAAATTTAAGTACTTAAATCGTTCATATTAGCGAATTTTATTACCCAAAAATGTAGATTAACACTCACTTAAACTATCTAGTGTAGTTTTGAAGACAGTTCTGATAAAATTCTACCTGAAAATTGTGAAACTTTCAAAATTTGTGTGGACATGACCACCAACAAGTGTCGATGTATGTCTGCCTGAGATTGTAGTATAAAATAAAATATTATATATTTTTAATTATTTTTTTTATCGGTATTTTGTACACTGAAAACATGAATAGTTGAGCTAGGTTTGATATTGACATATATTTTCCTTGTACATTGTAATTTCAAAAATATTTTTGAAATTAAAAAAACTGTTTCCCGAAATTTAAGTACTTAAATCGTTCATATTAGCGAATTTTATGTGCCAAAAATGTAGATTAACACTCACTTAAACTATCTAGTGTAGTTTTGAAGACCGTTCTGATAAACTTCTACCTGAAAATTGTGAAACATTCAAAATTTGTGTGGATATGACCACCAACAAGTGTCGATGTATGTCTGCCTGAGATTGTAGTATAAAATAAAATATTATATATTTTTAATTAATTTTTTTATCGGTATTTTGTACACTGAAAACATGAATAGTTGAGCTAGGTTTGATATTGACATATATTTTCCTTGTACATTGTAATTTCAAAAATATTTTTGAAATTAAAAAAACTGTTTCCCGAAATTTAAGTACTTAAATCGTTCATATTAGCGAATTTTATGTGCCAAAAATGTAGATTAACACTCACTTAAACTATCTAGTGTAGTTTTGAAGACCGTTCTGATAAAATTCTACCTGAAAATTTTGAAACATTCAAAATTTGTGTGGATATGACCACCAACAAGTGTCGATGTATGTCTGCCTAAGATTGTAGTATAAAATAAAATATTATATATTTTTAATTAATTTTTTTATCGGTATTTTGTACACTGAAAACATGAATAGTTGAGCTAGGTTTGATATTGACATATATTTTCCTTGTACATTGTAATTTCAAAAATATTTTTGAAATTAAAAAAACTGTTTCCCGAAATTTAAGTACTTAAATCGTTCATATTAGCGAATTTTATGTGCCAAAAATGTAGATTAACACTCACTTAAACTATCTAGTGTAGTTTTGAAGACCGTTCTGATAAAATTCTACCTGAAAATTTTGAAACATTCAAAATTTGTGTGGATATGACCACCAACAAGTGTCGATGTATGTCTGCCTAAGATTGTAGTATAAAAAAAAATATTATATATTTTTAATTAATTTTTTTATCGGTATTTTGTACACTAAAAACATGAATTGTTGAGCTAGGTTTGATATTGACATATATTTTCCTTGTACATTGTAATTTCAAAAATATTTTTGAAATTAATAAAACTGTTTCCCGAAATTTAAGTACTTAAATCGTTCATATTAGCGAAATTTATGTGCCAAAAATGTAGATTAACACTCACTTAAACTATCTAGAGTAGTTTTGAAGCCCGTTCTGATAAAATTCTACCTGAAAATTGTGAAACATTCAAAATTTGTGTGGATATGACCACCAACAAGTGTCGATGTATGTCTGCCTGAGATTGTAGTATAAAATAAAATATTATATATTTTTAATTAATTTTTTTATCGGTATTTTGTACACTGAAAACATGAATAGTTGAGCTAGGTTTGATATTGACATATATTTTCCTTGTACATTGTAATTTCGAAAATATTTTTGAAATTAAAAAAACTGTTTCCCGAAATTTAAGTACTTAAATCGTTCATATTAGCGAATTTTATGTGCCAAAAATGTAGATTAACACTCACTTAAACTATCTAGAGTAGTTTTGAAGACAGTTCTGATATTGTTCTACATGAAAATTATGAAACAATCAAAATTTGTGTGGATATGACCACCAACAAGTGTCGATGTATGTCTGCCTGAGATTGTAGTATAAAAAAAAATATTATATATTTTTAATTGATTTTTTTATCGGTATTTTGTACACTGAAAACATGAATAGTTGAGCTAGGTTTGATATTTACATATATTTTCCTTGTACATTGTAATTTCAAAAATATTTTTGAAATTAAAAAAACTCTTTCCCGAAATTTAAGTACTTAAATCGTTCATATTAGCGAATTTTATGTGCCAAATATGTAGATTAACACTCACTTAAACTATCTAGTGCAGTTTTGAAGACCGTTCTGATAAAATTCTACCTTAAAATTTTGAAACATTCAAAATTTGTGTGGATATGACCACCAACAAGTGTCGATGTATGTCTGCCTAAGTTTGTAGTATAAAAAAAAATATTATATATTTTTAATTAATTTTTTTATCGGTATTTTGTACACTGAAAACATGAATAGTTGAGTTAGGTTTGATATTTACATATATTTTCCTTGTACATTGTAATTTCAAAAATATTTTTGAAATTAAAAAAACTGTTTCCCGAAATTTAAGTACTTAAATCGTTCTTATTAGCGAATTTTATGTGCCAAAAATGTAGATTAACACTCACTTAAACTATCTAGAGTAGTTTTGAAGACCGTTCTGATATTGTTCTACATGAAAATTATGAAACAATCAAAAGTTGTGTGGAAATCACCATCAACAAATGTCGATGTATGTCTGCCTAAGATTGTAGTATAAAAAAAAATATTATATATTTTTTAATTAATTTTTTTATCGGTATTTTGTACACTGAACACATGAATAGTTTAGCTAGGTTTGATATTGACATATATTTTCCTTGTACATTGTAATTTCAAAAATATTTTTGAAATTAAAAAAACTGTTTCCCGAAATTTAAGTACTTAAATCGTTCTTATTAGCGAATTTTATGTGCCAAAAATGTAGATTAACACTCACTTAAACTATCTAGAGTAGTTTTGAAGACCGTTCTGATAAAATTCTACCTGAAAATTATGATACATTCAAAATTTGTGTGGATATGACCACCAACAAGTGTCGATGTATGTCTGCCTGAGATTGTAGTATAAAATAAAATATTATATATTTTTAATTAATTTTTTTATCGGTATTTTGTACACTGAAAACATGAATAGTTTAGCTAGGTTTGATATTAACATATATTTTCCTTGTACATTGTAATTTCAAAAATATTTTTGAAATTAAAAAAACTGTTTCCCGAAATTTAAGTACTTAAATCGTTCATATTAGCGAATTTTATGTGCCAAAAATGTAGATTAACACTCACTTAAACTATCTAGTGCAGTTTTGAAGACCGTTCTGATAAAATTCTACCTTAAAATTTTGAAACATTCAAAATTTGTGTGGATATGACCACCAACAAGTGTCGATGTATGTCTGCCTAAGTTTGTAGTATAAAAAAAAATATTATATATTTTTAATTAATTTTTTTATCGGTATTTTGTACACTGAAAACATGAATAGTTGAGTTAGGTTTGATATTTACATATATTTTCCTTGTACATTGTAATTTCAAAAATATTTTTGAAATTAAAAAAACTGTTTCCCGAAATTTAAGTACTTAAATCGTTCTTATTAGCGAATTTTATGTGCCAAAAATGTAGATTAACACTCACTTAAACTATCTAGAGTAGTTTTGAAGACCGTTCTGATAAAATTCTACCTGAAAATTATGATACATTCAAAATTTGTGTGGATATGACCACCAACAAGTGTCGATGTATGTCTGCCTGAGATTGTAGTATAAAATAAAATATTATATATTTTTAATTAATTTTTTTATCGGTATTTTGTACACTGAAAACATGAATAGTTGAGTTAGGTTTGATATTAACATATATTTTCCTTGTACATTGTAATTTCAAAAATATTTTTGAAATTAAAAAAACTGTTTCCCGAAATTTAAGTACTTAAATCGTTCATATTAGCGAATTTTATGTGCCAAAAATGTAGATTAACACTCACTTAAACTATCTAGTGTAGTTTTGAAGACCGTTCTGATAAAGTTCTACCTTCAAATTTTGAAACATTCAAAATTTGTGTGGATATGACCACCAACAAGTGTCGATGTATGTCTGCCTAAGATTGTAGTATAAAAAAAAATATTATTTATTTTTAATTAATTTTTTTATCGGTATTTTGTACACTGAAAACATGAATAGTTGAGTTAGGTTTGATATTTACATATATTTTCCTTGTACATTGTAATTTCAAAAATATTTTTGAAATTAAAAAAAATGTTTCCCGAAATTTAAGTGCTTAAATCGTTCATATTAGCGAATTTTAAGTGCCAAAAATGTAGATTAACACTCACTTAAACTATCTAGAGTAGTTTTGAAGACCGTTCTGATATTGTTCTACATGAAAATTATGAAACAATCAAAAGTTGTGTGGAAATCACCATCAACAAATGTCGATGTATGTCTGCCTGAGATTGTAGTATAAAATATAATATTATATATTTTTAATTAATTTTTTTATCGGTATTTTGTACACTGAACACATGAATAGTTTAGCTAGGTTTGATATTGACATATATTTTCCTTGTACATTGTAATTTCAAAAATATAATTGAAATTAAAAAAACTGTTTCCCGAAATTTAAGTACTTAAATCGTTCTTATTAGCGAATTTTATGTGCCAAAAATGTAGATTAACACTCACTTAAACTATCTAGAGTAGTTTTGAAGACCGTTCTGATAAAATTCTACCTGAAAATTATGATACATTCAAAATTTGTGTGGATATGACCACCAACAAGTGTCGATGTATGTCTGCCTAAGATTGTAGTATAAAAAAAAATATTATATATTTTTAATTAATTTTTTTATCGGTATTTTGTACACTGAACACATGAATAGTTTAGCTAGGTTTGATATTGACATATATTTTCCTTGTACATTGTAATTTCAAAAATATTTTTGAAATTAAAAAAACTGTTTCCCGAAATTTAAGTACTTAAATCGTTCTTATTAGCGAATTTTATGTGCCAAAAATGTAGATTAACACTCACTTAAACTATCTAGAGTAGTTTTGAAGACCGTTCTGATAAAATTCTACCTGAAAATTATGATACATTCAAAATTTGTGTGGATATGACCACCAACAAGTGTCGATGTATGTCTGCCTGAGATTGTAGTATAAAATAAAATATTATATATTTTTAATTAATTTTTTTATCGGTATTTTGTACACTGAAAACATGAATAGTTTAGCTAGGTTTGATATTAACATATATTTTCCTTGTACATTGTAATTTCAAAAATATTTTTGAAATTAAAAAAACTGTTTCCCGAAATTTAAGTACTTAAATCGTTCATATTAGCGAATTTTATGTGCCAAAAATGTAGATTAACACTCACTTAAACTATCTAGTGTAGTTTTGAAGACCGTTCTGATAAAGTTCTACCTTCAAATTTTGAAACATTCAAAATTTGTGTGGATATGACCACCAACAAGTGTCGATGTATGTCTGCCTAAGATTGTAGTATAAAAAAAAATATTATTTATTTTTAATTAATTTTTTTATCGGTATTTTGTACACTGAAAACATGAATAGTTGAGTTAGGTTTGATATTTACATATATTTTCCTTGTACATTGTAATTTCAAAAATATTTTTGAAATTAAAAAAAATGTTTCCCGAAATTTAAGTGCTTAAATCGTTCATATTAGCGAATTTTAAGTGCCAAAAATGTAGATTAACACTCACTTAAACTATCTAGAGTAGTTTTGAAGACCGTTCTGATATTGTTCTACATGAAAATTATGAAACAATCAAAAGTTGTGTGGAAATCACCATCAACAAATGTCGATGTATGTCTGCCTGAGATTGTAGTATAAAATATAATATTATATATTTTTAATTAATTTTTTTATCGGTATTTTGTACACTGAACACATGAATAGTTTAGCTAGGTTTGATATTGACATATATTTTCCTTGTACATTGTAATTTCAAAAATATAATTGAAATTAAAAAAACTGTTTCCCGAAATTTAAGTACTTAAATCGTTCTTATTAGCGAATTTTATGTGCCAAAAATGTAGATTAACACTCACTTAAACTATCTAGAGTAGTTTTGAAGACCGTTCTGATAAAATTCTACCTGAAAATTATGATACATTCAAAATTTGTGTGGATATGACCACCAACAAGTGTCGATGTATGTCTGCCTAAGATTGTAGTATAAAAAAAAATATTATATATTTTTAATTAATTTTTTTATCGGTATTTTGTACACTGAACACATGAATAGTTTAGCTAGGTTTGATATTGACATATATTTTCCTTGTACATTGTAATTTCAAAAATATTTTTGAAATTAAAAAAACTGTTTCCCGAAATTTAAGTACTTAAATCGTTCTTATTAGCGAATTTTATGTGCCAAAAATGTAGATTAACACTCACTTAAACTATCTAGAGTAGTTTTGAAGACCGTTCTGATAAAATTCTACCTGAAAATTATGATACATTCAAAATTTGTGTGGATATGACCACCAACAAGTGTCGATGTATGTCTGCCTGAGATTGTAGTATAAAATAAAATATTATATATTTTTAATTAATTTTTTTATCGGTATTTTGTACACTGAAAACATGAATAGTTTAGCTAGGTTTGATATTAACATATATTTTCCTTGTACATTGTAATTTCAAAAATATTTTTGAAATTAAAAAAACTGTTTCCCGAAATTTAAGTACTTAAATCGTTCATATTAGCGAATTTTATGTGCCAAAAATGTAGATTAACACTCACTTAAACTATCTAGTGTAGTTTTGAAGACCGTTCTGATAAAATTCTACCTTAAAATTTTGAAACATTCAAAATTTGTGTGGATATGACCACCAACAAGTGTCGATGTATGTCTGCCTAAGATTGTAGTATAAAAAAAAATATTATATATATATTAATTAATTTTTTTATCGGTATTTTGTACACTGAAAACATGAATAGTTGAGTTAGGTTTGATATTTACATATATTTTCCTTGTACATTGTAATTTCAAAAATATTTTTGAAATTAAAAAAACTGTTTCCCGAAATTTAAGTACTTAAATCGTTCTTATTAGCGAATTTTATGTGCCAAAAATGTAGATTAACACTCACTTAAACTATCAAGAGTAGTTTTGAAGACCGTTCTGATATTGATCTACATGAAAATTATGAAACATTCAAAATTTGTATGGATATGACCACCAACAAGTGTCGATGTATGTCTGCCTGAGATTGTAGTATAAAATAAAATATTATATATTTTTAATTCATTTTTTTATCGGTATTTTGTACACTGAAAAAATGAATAGTTGAGGTAGGTTTGATATTTACATATAATTTCCTTGTACATTGTAATTTCAAAAATATTTTTGAAATTAAAAAAACTGTTTCCCGAAATTTAAGTACTTAAATCCTTCATATTAGCGAATTTTATGTGCCAAAAATGTAGATTAACACTCACTTAAACTATCTAGAGTAGTTTTGAAGACCGTTCTGATAAAATTCTACCTGAAAATTGTGAAACATTCAAAATTTGAGTGGAAATCACCATCAACAAGTGTCGATGTATGTCTGCCTAAGATCGTAGTATAAAAAAAAATATTATATATTTTTAATTAATTTTTTTATTGGTATTTTGTACACTGAAAACATGAATAGTTGAGCTAGGTTTGATATTTACATATATTGTCCTTGTACATTGTAATTTCAAAAATATTTTTGAAATTAAAAAAACTGTTTCCCGAAATTTAAGTACTTAAATCGTTCATATTAGAAAATTTTATGTGCCAAAAATGTAGATTAACACTCACTTAAACTATCGAGAGTAGTATTGAAGACCGTTCTGATAAAATTCTACCTGAAAATTGTGAAATATTCAAAATTTGTGTGGATATGACCATCAACAAGTGTCGATGTATGTCTGCCTGAGTTTGTAGTATAAAAAAAAATATTATATATTTTTAATTAATTTTTTTATCGGTATTTTGTACACTGAAAACATGAATAGTTGAGCTAGGTTTGATATTGACATATAATTTCCTTGTACATTGTAATTTCAAAAATATTTTTGAAATTAAAAAACTTGTTTCCCGAAATTTAAGTACTTAAATCATTCATATTAGCGAATTTTATGTGCCAAAAATGTAGATTAACACTCACTTAAACTATCTAGTGTAGTTTTGAAGACCGTTCTGATAAAATTCTACCTGAAAATTTTGAAACATTCAAAATTTGTGTGGATATGACCACCAACAAGTGTCGATGTATGTCTGCCTGAGATTGTAGTATAAAATAAAATATTATATATTTTTAATTAATTTTTTTATCGGTATTTTTTACACTGAAAACATGAATAGTTGAGCTAGGTTTGATATTGACATATATTTTCCTTGTACATTGTAATTTCGAAAATATTTTTGAAATTAAAAAAACTGTTTCCCGAAATTTAAGTACTTAAATCGTTCATATTAGCGAATTTTATGTGCCAAAAATGTAGATTAACACTCACTTAAACTATCTAGAGTAGTTTTGAAGACCGTTCTGATATTGTTCTACATGAAAATTATGAAACAATCAAAATTTGTGTGGAAATCACCATCAACAAATGTCGATGTATGTCTGCCTAAGATTGTAGTATAAAAAAAAATATTATATATTTTTTAATTAATTTTTTTATCGGTATTTTGTACACTGAACACATGAATAGTTTAGCTAGGTTTGATATTGACATATATTTTCCTTGTACATTGTAATTTCAAAAATATTTTTGAAATTAAAAAAACTGTTTCCCGAAATTTAAGTACTTAAATCGTTCTTATTAGCGAATTTTATGTGCCAAAAATGTAGATTAACACTCACTTAAACTATCTAGAGTAGTTTTGAAGACCGTTCTGATAAAATTCTACCTGAAAATTATGATACATTCAAAATTTGTGTGGATATGACCACCAACAAGTGTCGATGTATGTCTGCCTGAGATTGTAGTATAAAATAAAATATTATATATTTTTAATTAATTTTTTTATCGGTATTTTGTACACTGAAAACATGAATAGTTGAGCTAGGTTTGATATTTACATATATTGTCCTTGTACATTGTAATTTCAAAAATATTTTTGAAATTAAAAAAACTGTTTCCCGAAATTTAAGTACTTAAATCGTTCATATTAGAAAATTTTATGTGCCAAAAATGTAGATTAACACTCACTTAAACTATCGAGAGTAGTATTGAAGACCGTTCTGATAAAATTCTACCTGAAAATTGTGAAATATTCAAAATTTGTGTGGATATGACCATCAACAAGTGTCGATGTATGTCTGCCTGAGATTGTAGTATAAAAAAAAATATTATATATTTTTAATTAATTTTTTTATCGGTATTTTGTACACTGAAAACATGAATAGTTGAGCTAGGTTTGATATTGACATATAATTTCCTTGTACATTGTGATTTCAAAAATATTTTTGAAATTAAAAAACTTGTTTCCCGAAATTTAAGTACTTAAATCATTCATATTAGCGAATTTTATGTGCCAAAAATGTAGATTAACACTCACTTAAACTATCTAGTGTAGTTTTGAAGACCGTTCTGATAAAATTCTACCTGAAAATTTTGAAACATTCAAAATTTGTGTGGATATGACCACCAACAAGTGTCGATGTATGTCTGCCTGAGATTGTAGTATAAAATAAAATATTATATATTTTTAATTAATTTTTTTATCGGTATTTTTTACACTGAAAACATGAATAGTTGAGCTAGGTTTGATATTGACATATATTTTCCTTGTACATTGTAATTTCGAAAATATTTTTGAAATTAAAAAAACTGTTTCCCGAAATTTAAGTACTTAAATCGTTCATATTAGCGAATTTTATGTGCCAAAAATGTAGATTAACACTCACTTAAACTATCTAGAGTAGTTTTGAAGACCGTTCTGATATTGTTCTACATGAAAATTATGAAACAATCAAAATTTGTGTGGATATGACCACCAACAAGTGTCGATGTATGTCTGCCTGAGATTGTAGTATAAAAAAAAATATTATATATTTTTAATTGATTTTTTTATCGGTATTTTGTACACTGAAAACATGAATAGTTGAGCTAGGTTTGATATTTACATATATTTTCCTTGTACATTGTAATTTCAAAAATATTTTTGAAATTAAAAAAACTCTTTCCCGAAATTTAAGTACTTAAATCGTTCATATTAGCGAATTTTATGTGCCAAAAATGTAGATTAACACTCACTTAAACTATCTAGTGCAGTTTTGAAGACCGTTCTGATAAAATTCTACCTTAAAATTTTGAAACATTCAAAATTTGTGTGGATATGACCACCAACAAGTGTCGATGTATGTCTGCCTAAGTTTGTAGTATAAAAAAAAATATTATATATTTTTAATTAATTTTTTTATCGGTATTTTGTACACTGAAAACATGAATAGTTGAGTTAGGTTTGATATTTACATATATTTTCCTTGTACATTGTAATTTCAAAAATATTTTTGAAATTAAAAAAACTGTTTCCCGAAATTTAAGTACTTAAATCGTTCTTATTAGCGAATTTTATGTGCCAAAAATGTAGATTAACACTCACTTAAACTATCTAGAGTAGTTTTGAAGACCGTTCTGATAAAATTCTACCTGAAAATTATGATACATTCAAAATTTGTGTGGATATGACCACCAACAAGTGTCGATGTATGTCTGCCTGAGATTGTAGTATAAAATAAAATATTATATATTTTTAATTAATTTTTTTATCGGTATTTTGTACACTGAAAACATGAATAGTTTAGCTAGGTTTGATATTAACATATATTTTCCTTGTACATTGTAATTTCAAAAATATTTTTGAAATTAAAAAAACTGTTTCCCGAAATTTAAGTACTTAAATCGTTCATATTAGCGAATTTTATGTGCCAAAAATGTAGATTAACACTCACTTAAACTATCTAGTGTAGTTTTGAAGACCGTTCTGATAAAATTCTACCTTAAAATTTTGAAACATTCAAAATTTGTGTGGATATGACCACCAACAAGTGTCGATGTATGTCTGCCTAAGATTGTAGTATAAAAAAAAATATTATTTATTTTTAATTAATTTTTTTATCGGTATTTTGTACACTGAAAACATGAATAGTTGAGTTAGGTTTGATATTAACATATATTTTCCTTGTACATTGTAATTTCAAAAATATTTTTGAAATTAAAAAAACTGTTTCCCGAAATTTAAGTACTTAAATCGTTCATATTAGCGAATTTTATGTGCCAAAAATGTAGATTAACACTCACTTAAACTATCTAGTGTAGTTTTGAAGACCGTTCTGATAAAGTTCTACCTTCAAATTTTGAAACATTCAAAATTTGTGTGGATATGACCACCAACAAGTGTCGATGTATGTCTGCCTAAGATTGTAGTATAAAAAAAAATATTATTTATTTTTAATTAATTTTTTTATCGTTATTTTGTACACTGAAAACATGAATAGTTGAGTTAGGTTTGATATTTACATATATTTTCCTTGTACATTGTAATTTCAAAAATATTTTTGAAATTAAAAAAACTCTTTCCCGAAATTTAAGTACTTAAATCGTTCATATTAGCGAATTTTATGTGCCAAAAATGTAGATTAACACTCACTTAAACTATCTAGTGCAGTTTTGAAGACCGTTCTGATAAAATTCTACCTTAAAATTTTGAAACATTCAAAATTTGTGTGGATATGACCACCAACAAGTGTCGATGTATGTCTGCCTAGGTTTGTAGTATAAAAAAAAATATTATATATTTTTAATTAATTTTTTTATCGGTATTTTGTACACTGAAAACATGAATAGTTGAGTTAGGTTTGATATTTACATATATTTTCCTTGTACATTGTAATTTCAAAAATATTTTTGAAATTAAAAAAACTGTTTCCCGAAATTTAAGTACTTAAATCGTTCTTATTAGCGAATTTTATGTGCCAAAAATGTAGATTAACACTCACTTAAACTATCTAGAGTAGTTTTGAAGACCGTTCTGATATTGTTCTACATGAAAATTATGAAACAATCAAAAGTTGTGTGGAAATCACCATCAACAAATGTCGATGTATGTCTGCCTAAGATTGTAGTATAAAAAAAAATATTATATATTTTTTAATTAATTTTTTTATCGGTATTTTGTACACTGAACACATGAATAGTTTAGCTAGGTTTGATATTGACATATATTTTCCTTGTACATTGTAATTTCAAAAATATTTTTGAAATTAAAAAAACTGTTTCCCGAAATTTAAGTACTTAAATCGTTCTTATTAGCGAATTTTATGTGCCAAAAATGTAGATTAACACTCACTTAAACTATCTAGAGTAGTTTTGAAGACCGTTCTGATAAAATTCTACCTGAAAATTATGATACATTCAAAATTTGTGTGGATATGACCACCAACAAGTGTCGATGTATGTCTGCCTGAGATTGTAGTATAAAATAAAATATTATATATTTTTAATTAATTTTTTTATCGGTATTTTGTACACTGAAAACATGAATAGTTTAGCTAGGTTTGATATTAACATATATTTTCCTTGTACATTGTAATTTCAAAAATATTTTTGAAATTAAAAAAACTGTTTCCCGAAATTTAAGTACTTAAATCGTTCATATTAGCGAATTTTATGTGCCAAAAATGTAGATTAACACTCACTTAAACTATCTAGTGTAGTTTTGAAGACCGTTCTGATAAAATTCTACCTTAAAATTTTGAAACATTCAAAATTTGTGTGGATATGACCACCAACAAGTGTCGATGTATGTCTGCCTAAGATTGTAGTATAAAAAAAAATATTATTTATTTTTAATTAATTTTTTTATCGGTATTTTGTACACTGAAAACATGAATAGTTGAGTTAGGTTTGATATTAACATATATTTTCCTTGTACATTGTAATTTCAAAAATATTTTTGAAATTAAAAAAACTGTTTCCCGAAATTTAAGTACTTAAATCGTTCATATTAGCGAATTTTATGTGCCAAAAATGTAGATTAACACTCACTTAAACTATCTAGTGTAGTTTTGAAGACCGTTCTGATAAAGTTCTACCTTCAAATTTTGAAACATTCAAAATTTGTGTGGATATGACCACCAACAAGTGTCGATGTATGTCTGCCTAAGATTGTAGTATAAAAAAAAATATTATTTATTTTTAATTAATTTTTTTATCGTTATTTTGTACACTGAAAACATGAATAGTTGAGTTAGGTTTGATATTTACATATATTTTCCTTGTACATTGTAATTTCAAAAATATTTTTGAAATTAAAAAAAATGTTTCCCGAAATTTAAGTACATAAATCGTTCATATTAGCGAATTTTAAGTGCCAAAAATGTAGATTAACACTCACTTAAACTATCTAGAGTAGTTTTGAAGACCGTTCTGATATTGTTCTACATGAAAATTATGAAACAATCAAAAGTTGTGTGGAAATCACCATCAACAAATGTCGATGTATGTCTGCCTGAGATTGTAGTATAAAATAAAATATTATATATTTTTAATTAATTTTTTTATCGGTATTTTGTACACTGAACACATGAATAGTTTAGCTAGGTTTGATATTGACATATAATTTCCTTGTACATTGTAATTTCAAAAATATTTTTGAAATTAAAAAACTTGTTTCCCGAAATTTAAGTACTTAAATCATTCATATTAGCGAATTTTATGTGCCAAAAATGTAGATTAACACTCACTTAAACTATCTAGTGTAGTTTTGAAGACCGTTCTGATAAAATTCTACCTGAAAATTTTGAAACATTCAAAATTTGTGTGGATATGACCACCAACAAGTGTCGATGTATGTCTGCCTGAGATTGTAGTATAAAATAAAATATTATATATTTTTAATTAATTTTTTTATCGGTATTTTTTACACTGAAAACATGAATAGTTGAGCTAGGTTTGATATTGACATATATTTTCCTTGTACATTGTAATTTCGAAAATATTTTTGAAATTAAAAAAACTGTTTCCCGAAATTTAAGTACTTAAATCGTTCATATTAGCGAATTTTATGTGCCAAAAATGTAGATTAACACTCACTTAAACTATCTAGAGTAGTTTTGAAGACCGTTCTGATATTGTTCTACATGAAAATTATGAAACAATCAAAATTTGTGTGGATATGACCACCAACAAGTGTCGATGTATGTCTGCCTGAGATTGTAGTATAAAAAAAAATATTATATATTTTTAATTGATTTTTTTATCGGTATTTTGTACACTGAAAACATGAATAGTTGAGCTAGGTTTGATATTTACATATATTTTCCTTGTACATTGTAATTTCAAAAATATTTTTGAAATTAAAAAAACTCTTTCCCGAAATTTAAGTACTTAAATCGTTCATATTAGCGAATTTTATGTGCCAAAAATGTAGATTAACACTCACTTAAACTATCTAGTGCAGTTTTGAAGACCGTTCTGATAAAATTCTACCTTAAAATTTTGAAACATTCAAAATTTGTGTGGATATGACCACCAACAAGTGTCGATGTATGTCTGCCTAAGTTTGTAGTATAAAAAAAAATATTATATATTTTTAATTAATTTTTTTATCGGTATTTTGTACACTGAAAACATGAATAGTTGAGTTAGGTTTGATATTTACATATATTTTCCTTGTACATTGTAATTTCAAAAATATTTTTGAAATTAAAAAAACTGTTTCCCGAAATTTAAGTACTTAAATCGTTCTTATTAGCGAATTTTATGTGCCAAAAATGTAGATTAACACTCACTTAAACTATCTAGAGTAGTTTTGAAGACCGTTCTGATAAAGTTCTACCTTCAAATTTTGAAACATTCAAAATTTGTGTGGATATGACCACCAACAAGTGTCGATGTATGTCTGCCTAAGATTGTAGTATAAAAAAAAATATTATTTATTTTTAATTAATTTTTTTATCGTTATTTTGTACACTGAAAACATGAATAGTTGAGTTAGGTTTGATATTTACATATATTTTCCTTGTACATTGTAATTTCAAAAATATTTTTGAAATTAAAAAAAATGTTTCCCGAAATTTAAGTACATAAATCGTTCATATTAGCGAATTTTAAGTGCCAAAAATGTAGATTAACACTCACTTAAACTATCTAGAGTAGTTTTGAAGACCGTTCTGATATTGTTCTACATGAAAATTATGAAACAATCAAAAGTTGTGTGGAAATCACCATCAACAAATGTCGATGTATGTCTGCCTGAGATTGTAGTATAAAATAAAATATTATATATTTTTAATTAATTTTTTTATCGGTATTTTGTACACTGAACACATGAATAGTTTAGCTAGGTTTGATATTGACATATATTTTCCTTGTACATTGTAATTTCAAAAATATTTTTGAAATTAAAAAAACTGTTTCCCGAAATTTAAGTACTTAAATCGTTCTTATTAGCGAATTTTATGTGCCAAAAATGTAGATTAACACTCACTTAAACTATCTAGAGTAGTTTTGAATACCGTTCTGATAAAATTCTACCTGAAAATTATGATACATTCAAAATTTGTGTGGATATGACCACCAACAAGTGTCGATGTATGTCTGCCTAAGATTGTAGTATAAAAAAAAATATTATATATTTTTAATTAATTTTTTTATCGGTATTTTGTACACTGAACACATGAATAGTTTAGCTAGGTTTGATATTGACAGATATTTTCCTTGTACATTGTAATTTCAAAAATATTTTTGAAATTAAAAAAACTGTTTCCCGAAATTTAAGTACTTAAATCGTTCTTATTAGCGAATTTTATGTGCCAAAAATGTAGATTAACACTCACTTAAACTATCTAGAGTAGTTTTGAAGACCGTTCTGATAAAATTCTACCTGAAAATTATGATACATTCAAAATTTGTGTGGATATGACCACCAACAAGTGTCGATGTATGTCTGCCTGAGATTGTAGTATAAAATAAAATATTATATATTTTTAATTAATTTTTTTATCGGTATTTTGTACACTGAAAACATGAATAGTTTAGCTAGGTTTGATATTAACATATATTTTCCTTGTACATTGTAATTTCAAAAATATTTTTGAAATTAAAAAAACTGTTTCCCGAAATTTAAGTACTTAAATCGTTCATATTAGCGAATTTTATGTGCCAAAAATGTAGATTAACACTCACTTAAACTATCTAGTGTAGTTTTGAAGACCGTTCTGATAAAATTCTACCTTAAAATTTTGAAACATTCAAAATTTGTGTGGATATGACCACCAACAAGTGTCGATGTATGTCTGCCTAAGATTGTAGTATAAAAAAAAATATTATTTATTTTTAATTAATTTTTTTATCGGTATTTTGTACACTGAAAACATGAATAGTTGAGTTAGGTTTGATATTAACATATATTTTCCTTGTACATTGTAATTTCAAAAATATTTTTGAAATTAAAAAAACTGTTTCCCGAAATTTAAGTACTTAAATCGTTCATATTAGCGAATTTTATGTGCCAAAAATGTAGATTAACACTCACTTAAACTATCTAGTGTAGTTTTGAAGACCGTTCTGATAAAGTTCTACCTTCAAATTTTGAAACATTCAAAATTTGTGTGGATATGACCACCAACAAGTGTCGATGTATGTCTGCCTAAGATTGTAGTATAAAAAAAAATATTATTTATTTTTAATTAATTTTTTTATCGTTATTTTGTACACTGAAAACATGAATAGTTGAGTTAGGTTTGATATTTACATATATTTTCCTTGTACATTGTAATTTCAAAAATATTTTTGAAATTAAAAAAAATGTTTCCCGAAATTTAAGTACATAAATCGTTCATATTAGCGAATTTTAAGTGCCAAAAATGTAGATTAACACTCACTTAAACTATCTAGAGTAGTTTTGAAGACCGTTCTGATATTGTTCTACATGAAAATTATGAAACAATCAAAAGTTGTGTGGAAATCACCATCAACAAATGTCGATGTATGTCTGCCTGAGATTGTAGTATAAAATAAAATATTATATATTTTTAATTAATTTTTTTATCGGTATTTTGTACACTGAACACATGAATAGTTTAGCTAGGTTTGATATTGACATATAATTTCCTTGTACATTGTAATTTCAAAAATATTTTTGAAATTAAAAAACTTGTTTCCCGAAATTTAAGTACTTAAATCATTCATATTAGCGAATTTTATGTGCCAAAAATGTAGATTAACACTCACTTAAACTATCTAGTGTAGTTTTGAAGACCGTTCTGATAAAATTCTACCTGAAAATTTTGAAACATTCAAAATTTGTGTGGATATGACCACCAACAAGTGTCGATGTATGTCTGCCTGAGATTGTAGTATAAAATAAAATATTATATATTTTTAATTAATTTTTTTATCGGTATTTTTTACACTGAAAACATGAATAGTTGAGCTAGGTTTGATATTGACATATATTTTCCTTGTACATTGTAATTTCGAAAATATTTTTGAAATTAAAAAAACTGTTTCCCGAAATTTAAGTACTTAAATCGTTCATATTAGCGAATTTTATGTGCCAAAAATGTAGATTAACACTCACTTAAACTATCTAGAGTAGTTTTGAAGACCGTTCTGATATTGTTCTACATGAAAATTATGAAACAATCAAAATTTGTGTGGATATGACCACCAACAAGTGTCGATGTATGTCTGCCTGAGATTGTAGTATAAAAAAAAATATTATATATTTTTAATTGATTTTTTTATCGGTATTTTGTACACTGAAAACATGAATAGTTGAGCTAGGTTTGATATTTACATATATTTTCCTTGTACATTGTAATTTCAAAAATATTTTTGAAATTAAAAAAACTCTTTCCCGAAATTTAAGTACTTAAATCGTTCATATTAGCGAATTTTATGTGCCAAAAATGTAGATTAACACTCACTTAAACTATCTAGTGCAGTTTTGAAGACCGTTCTGATAAAATTCTACCTTAAAATTTTGAAACATTCAAAATTTGTGTGGATATGACCACCAACAAGTGTCGATGTATGTCTGCCTAAGTTTGTAGTATAAAAAAAAATATTATATATTTTTAATTAATTTTTTTATCGGTATTTTGTACACTGAAAACATGAATAGTTGAGTTAGGTTTGATATTTACATATATTTTCCTTGTACATTGTAATTTCAAAAATATTTTTGAAATTAAAAAAACTGTTTCCCGAAATTTAAGTACTTAAATCGTTCTTATTAGCGAATTTTATGTGCCAAAAATGTAGATTAACACTCACTTAAACTATCTAGAGTAGTTTTGAAGACCGTTCTGATAAAGTTCTACCTTCAAATTTTGAAACATTCAAAATTTGTGTGGATATGACCACCAACAAGTGTCGATGTATGTCTGCCTAAGATTGTAGTATAAAAAAAAATATTATTTATTTTTAATTAATTTTTTTATCGTTATTTTGTACACTGAAAACATGAATAGTTGAGTTAGGTTTGATATTTACATATATTTTCCTTGTACATTGTAATTTCAAAAATATTTTTGAAATTAAAAAAAATGTTTCCCGAAATTTAAGTACATAAATCGTTCATATTAGCGAATTTTAAGTACCAAAAATGTAGATTAACACTCACTTAAACTATCTAGAGTAGTTTTGAAGACCGTTCTGATATTGTTCTACATGAAAATTATGAAACAATCAAAAGTTGTGTGGAAATCACCATCAACAAATGTCGATGTATGTCTGCCTGAGATTGTAGTATAAAATAAAATATTATATATTTTTAATTAATTTTTTTATCGGTATTTTGTACACTGAACACATGAATAGTTTAGCTAGGTTTGATATTGACATATATTTTCCTTGTACATTGTAATTTCAAAAATATTTTTGAAATTAAAAAAACTGTTTCCCGAAATTTAAGTACTTAAATCGTTCTTATTAGCGAATTTTATGTGCCAAAAATGTAGATTAACACTCACTTAAACTATCTAGAGTAGTTTTGAATACCGTTCTGATAAAATTCTACCTGAAAATTATGATACATTCAAAATTTGTGTGGATAAGACCACCAACAAGTGTCGATGTATGTCTGCCTAAGATTGTAGTATAAAAAAAAATATTATATATTTTTAATTAATTTTTTTATCGGTATTTTGTACACTGAACACATGAATAGTTTAGCTAGGTTTGATATTGACATATATTTTCCTTGTACATTGTAATTTCAAAAATATTTTTGAAATTAAAAAAACTGTTTCCCGAAATTTAAGTACTTAAATCGTTCTTATTAGCGAATTTTATGTGCCAAAAATGTAGATTAACACTCACTTAAACTATCTAGAGTAGTTTTGAAGACCGTTCTGATAAAATTCTACCTGAAAATTATGATACATTCAAAATTTGTGTGGATATGACCACCAACAAGTGTCGATGTATGTCTGCCTGAAATTGTAGTATAAAATAAAAATATTATATATTTTTAATTAATTTTTTTATCGGTATTTTGTACACTGAAAACATGAATAGTTGAGCTAGGTTTGATATTGACATATATTTTCCTTGTACATTGTAATTTCAAAAATATTTTTGAAATTAAAAAAACTCTTTCCCGAAATTTAAGTACTTAAATCGTTCATATTAGCGAATTTTATGTGCCAAAAATGTAGATTAACACTCACTTAAACTATCTAGTGCAGTTTTGAAGACCGTTCTGATAAAATTCTACCTTAAAATTTTGAAACATTCAAAATTTGTGTGGATATGACCACCAACAAGTGTCGATGTATGTCTGCCTGAGATTGTAGTATAAAATAAAATATTATATATTTTTAATTCATTTTTTTATCGGTATTTTGTACACTGAAAAAATGAATAGTTGAGGTAGGTTTGATATTTACATATAATTTCCTTGTACATTGTAATTTCAAAAATATTTTTGAAATTAAAAAAACTGTTTCCCGAAATTTAAGTACTTAAATCCTTCATATTAGCGAATTTTATGTGCCAAAAATGTAGATTAACACTCACTTAAACTATCTAGAGTAGTTTTGAAGACCGTTCTGATAAAATTCTACCTGAAAATTGTGAAACATTCAAAATTTGAGTGGAAATCACCATCAACAAGTGTCGATGTATGTCTGCCTAAGATCGTAGTATAAAAAAAAATATTATATATTTTTAATTAATTTTTTTATTGGTATTTTGTACACTGAAAACATGAATAGTTGAGCTAGGTTTGATATTTACATATATTGTCCTTGTACATTGTAATTTCAAAAATATTTTTGAAATTAAAAAAACTGTTTCCCGAAATTTAAGTACTTAAATCGTTCATATTAGAAAATTTTATGTGCCAAAAATGTAGATTAACACTCACTTAAACTATCGAGAGTAGTATTGAAGACCGTTCTGATAAAATTCTACCTGAAAATTGTGAAATATTCAAAATTTGTGTGGATATGACCATCAACAAGTGTCGATGTATGTCTGCCTGAGATTCTAGTATAAAAAAAAATATTATATATTTTTAATTAATTTTTTTATCGGTATTTTGTACACTGAAAACATGAATAGTTGAGCTAGGTTTGATATTGACATATAATTTCCTTGTACATTGTAATTTCAAAAATATTTTTGAAATTAAAAAACTTGTTTCCCGAAATTTAAGTACTTAAATCATTCATATTAGCGAATTTTATGTGCCAAAAATGTAGATTAACACTCACTTAAACTATCTAGTGTAGTTTTGAAGACCGTTCTGATAAAATTCTACCTGAAAATTTTGAAACATTCAAAATTTGTGTGGATATGACCACCAACAAGTGTCGATGTATGTCTGCCTGAGATTGTAGTATAAAATAAAATATTATATATTTTTAATTAATTTTTTTATCGGTATTTTTTACACTGAAAACATGAATAGTTGAGCTAGGTTTGATATTGACATATATTTTCCTTGTACATTGTAATTTCAAAAATATTTTTGAAATAAAAAAAACTGTTTCACGAAATTTAAGTACTTAAATCGTTCATATTAGCGAATTTTATGTGCCAAAAATGTAGATTAACACTCACTTAAACTATCTAGTGTAGTTTTGAAGACCGTTCTGATAAAATTCTACCTGAAAATTTTGAAACATTCAAAATTTGTGTGGATATGACCACCAACAAGTGTCGATGTATGTCTGCCTGAGATTGTAGTATAAAATAAAATATTATATATTTTTAATTGATTTTTTTATCGGTATTTTGTACACTGAAAACATGAATAGTTGAGCTAGGTTTGATATTTACATATATTGTCCTTGTACATTGTAATTTCAAAAATATTTTTGAAATTAAAAAAATTGTTTCCCGTAATTTAAGTACTTAAATCGTTCATATTAGCGAATTTTATGTGCCAAAAATGTAGATTAACACTCACTTAAACTATCTAGTGTAGTTTTGAAGACCGTTCTGATAAAATTCTACCTTAAAATTTTGAAACATTCAAAATTTGTGTGGATATGACCACCAACAAGTGTCGATGTATGTCTGCCTGAGATTGTAGTATAAAAAAAAATATTATATATTTTTAATTAATTTTTTTATCGGTATTTTGGACACTGAAAACAGGAATAGTTGAGCTAGGTTTGATATTTACATATAATTTCCTTGTACATTGTAATTTCAAAAATATTTTTGAAATTAAAAAACTTGTTTCCCGAAATTTAAGTACTTAAATCATTCATATTAACGAATTTTATGTGCCAAAAATGTAGATTAACACTCACTTAAACTATCTAGAGTAGTTTTGAAGACCGTTCTGATATTGTTCTACATGAAAATTATGAAACAATCAAAAGTTGTGTGGAAATCACCATCAACAAATGTCGATGTATGTCTGCCTGAGATTGTAGTATAAAATAAAATATTATATATTTTTAATTAATTTTTTTATCGGTATTTTGTACACTGAACACATGAATAGTTTAGCTAGGTTTGATATTGACATATATTTTCCTTGTACATTGTAATTTCAAAAATATTTTTGAAATTAAAAAAACTGTTTCCCGAAATTTAAGTACTTAAATCGTTCTTATTAGCGAATTTTATGTGCCAAAAATGTAGATTAACACTCACTTAAACTATCTAGAGTAGTTTTGAAGACCGTTCTGATAAAATTCTACCTGAAAATTATGATACATTCAAAATTTGTGTGGATATGACCACCAACAAGTGTCGATGTATGTCTGCCTGAGATTGTAGTATAAAATAAAATATTATATATTTTTAATTAATTTTTTTATCGGTATTTTGTACACTGAAAACATGAATAGTTTAGCTAGGTTTGATATTAACATATATTTTCCTTGTACATTGTAATTTCAAAAATATTTTTGAAATTAAAAAAACTGTTTCCCGAAATTTAAGTACTTAAATCGTTCATATTAGCGAATTTTATGTGCCAAAAATGTAGATTAACACTCACTTAAACTATCTAGTGTAGTTTTGAAGACCGTTCTGATAAAATTCTACCTTAAAATTTTGAAACATTCAAAATTTGTGTGGATATGACCACCAACAAGTGTCGATGTATGTCTGCCTGAGATTGTAGTATAAAATAAAATATTATATATTTTTAATTAATTTTTTTATCGGTATTTTGTACACTGAAAACATGAATAGTTGAGTTAGGTTTGATATTGACATATATTTTCCTTGTACATTGTAATTTCAAAAATATTTTTGAAATTAAAAAAAATGTTTCCCGAAATTTAAGTACTTAAATCGTTCATATTAGCGAATTTTATGTGCCAAAAATGTAGATTAACACTCACTTAAACTATCTAGAGTAGTTTTAAAGCCCGTTCTGATAAAATTCTACCTGAAAATTGTGAAACATTCAAAATTTGTGTGGATATGACCACCAACAAGTGTCGATGTATGTCTGCCTGAGATTGTAGTATAAAATAAAATATTATATATTTTTAATTAATTTTTTTATCGGTATTTTGTACACTGAAAACATGAATAGTTGAGCTAGGTTTGATATTGACATATATTTTCCTCGTACATTGTAATTTCAAAAATATTTTTGAAATTAAAAAAAATGTTTCCCGAAATTTAAGTACTTAAATCGTTCATATTAGCGAATTTTATGTGCCAAAAATGTAGATTAACACTCACTTAAACTATCTAGAGTAGTTTTGAAGACCGTTCTGTTAAAATTCTACCTGAAAATTTTGAAACATTCAAAATTTGTGTGGATATGATCACCAACAAGTGTCGATGTATGTCTGCCTGAGATTGTAGTATAAAATAAAATATTATATATTTTTAATTAATTTTTTTATCGGTATTTTGTACACTGAAAACATGAATAGTTGAGCTAGGTTTGATATTGACATATATTTTCCTTGTACATTGTAATTTCAAAAATATTTTTGAAATTAAAAAAAATGTTTCCCGAAATTTAAGTACTTAAATCGTTCATATTAGCGAATTTTATGTGCCAAAAATGTAGATTAACACTCACTTAAACTATCTAAAGTAGTTTTAAAGCCCGTTCTGATAAAATTCTACCTGAAAATTGTGAAACATTCAAAATTTGTGTGGATATGACCACCAACAAGTGTCGATGTATGTCTGCCTGAGATTGTAGTATAAAATAAAATATTATATATTTTTAATTAATTTTTTTATCGGTATTTTGTACACTGAAAACATGAATAGTTGAGTTAGGTTTGATATTGACATATATTTTCCTTGTACATTGTAATTTCAAAAATATTTTTGAAATTAAAAAAAATGTTTCCCGAAATTTAAGTACTTAAATCGTTCATATTAGCGAATTTTATGTCCCAAAAATGTAGATTAACACTCACTTAAACTATCTAGAGTAGTTTTAAAGCCCGTTCTGATAAAATTCTACCTGAAAATTGTGAAACATTCAAAATTTGTGTGGATATGACCACCAACAAGTGTCGATGTATGTCTGCCTGAGATTGTAGTATAAAAAAAAATATTATATATTTTTAATTAATTTTTTTATCGGTATTTTGGACACTGAAAACAGGAATAGTTGAGCTAGGTTTGATATTTACATATATTTTCCTTGTACATTGTAATTTCAAAAATATTTTTGAAATTAAAAAACTTGTTTCCCGAAATTTAAGTACTTAAATCATTCATATTAACGAATTTTATGTGCCAAAAATGTAGATTAACACTCACTTAAACTATCTAGAGTAGTTTTGAAGACCGTTCTGATATTGTTCTACATGAAAATTATGAAACAATCAAAAGTTGTGTGGAAATCACCATCAACAAATGTCGATGTATGTCTGCCTGAGATTGTAGTATAAAATAAAATATTATATATTTTTAATTAATTTTTTTATCGGTATTTTGTACACTGAACACATGAATAGTTTAGCTAGGTTTGATATTGACATATATTTTCCTTGTACATTGTAATTTCAAAAATATTTTTGAAATTAAAAAAACTGTTTCCCGAAATTTAAGTACTTAAATCGTTCTTATTAGCGAATTTTATGTGCCAAAAATGTAGATTAACACTCACTTAAACTATCTAGAGTAGTTTTGAAGACCGTTCTGATAAAATTCTACCTGAAAATTATGATACATTCAAAATTTGTGTGGATATGACCACCAACAAGTGTCGATGTATGTCTGCCTGAGATTGTAGTATAAAATAAAATATTATATATTTTTAATTAATTTTTTTATCGGTATTTTGTACACTGAAAACATGAATAGTATAGCTAGGTTTGATATTAACATATATTTTCCTTGTACATTGTAATTTCAAAAATATTTTTGAAATTAAAAAAACTGTTTCCCGAAATTTAAGTACTTAAATCGTTCATATTAGCGAATTTTATGTGCCAAAAATGTAGATTAACACTCACTTAAACTATCTAGTGTAGTTTTGAAGACCGTTCTGATAAAATTCTACCTTAAAATTTTGAAACATTCAAAATTTGTGTGGATATGACCACCAACAAGTGTCGATGTATGTCTGCCTGAGATTGTAGTATAAAATAAAATATTATATATTTTTAATTAATTTTTTTATCGGTATTTTGTACACTGAAAACATGAATAGTTGAGTTAGGTTTGATATTGACATATATTTTCCTTGTACATTGTAATTTCAAAAATATTTTTGAAATTAAAAAAAATGTTTCCCGAAATTTAAGTACTTAAATCGTTCATATTAGCGAATTTTATGTGCCAAAAATGTAGATTAACACTCACTTAAACTATCTAGAGTAGTTTTAAAGCCCGTTCTGATAAAATTCTACCTGAAAATTGTGAAACATTCAAAATTTGTGTGGATATGACCACCAACAAGTGTCGATGTATGTCTGCCTGAGATTGTAGTATAAAATAAAATATTATATATTTTTAATTAATTTTTTTATCGGTATTTTGTACACTGAAAACATGAATAGTTGAGCTAGGTTTGATATTGACATATATTTTCCTCGTACATTGTAATTTCAAAAATATTTTTGAAATTAAAAAAAATGTTTCCCGAAATTTAAGTACTTAAATCGTTCATAATAGCGAATTTTATGTGCCAAAAATGTAGATTAACACTCACTTAAACTATCTAGAGTAGTTTTGAAGACCGTTCTGTTAAAATTCTACCTGAAAATTTTGAAACATTCAAAATTTGTGTGGATATGATCACCAACATGTGTCGATGTATGTCTGCCTGAGATTGTAGTATAAAATAAAATATTATATATTTTTAATTAATTTTTTTATCGGTATTTTGTACACTGAAAACATGAATAGTTGAGCTAGGTTTGATATTGACATATATTTTCCTTGTACATTGTAATTTCAAAAATATTTTTGAAATTAAAAAAAATGTTTCCCGAAATTTAAGTACTTAAATCGTTCATATTAGCGAATTTTATGTGCCAAAAATGTAGATTAACACTCACTTAAACTATCTAAAGTAGTTTTAAAGCCCGTTCTGATAAAATTCTACCTGAAAATTGTGAAACATTCAAAATTTGTGTGGATATGACCACCAACAAGTGTCGATGTATGTCTGCCTGAGATTGTAGTATAAAATAAAATATTATATATTTTTAATTAATTTTTTTATCGGTATTTTGTACACTGAAAACATGAATAGTTGAGTTAGGTTTGATATTGACATATATTTTCCTTGTACATTGTAATTTCAAAAATATTTTTGAAATTAAAAAAAATGTTTCCCGAAATTTAAGTACTTAAATCGTTCATATTAGCGAATTTTATGTCCCAAAAATGTAGATTAACACTCACTTAAACTATCTAGAGTAGTTTTAAAGCCCGTTCTGATAAAATTCTACCTGAAAATTGTGAAACATTCAAAATTTGTGTGGATATGACCACCAACAAGTGTCGATGTATGTCTGCCTGAGATTGTAGTATAAAATAAAATATTATATATTTTTAATTAATTTTTTTATCGGTATTTTGGACACTGAAAACATGAATAGTTGAGTTAGGTTTGATATTTACATATATTTTTCTTGTACATTGCAATTTCAAAAATATTTTTGAAATTAAAAAAACTGTTTCCCGAAATTTAAGTACTTAAGTCGTTCATATTAGCGAATTTTATGTGCCAAAAATGTTGATTAACACTCACTTAAACTATCTAGAGTAGTTTTGAAGCCCGTTCTGATAAAATTCTACCTGAAAATTGTGAAACATTCAAAATTTGTGTGGATATGACCACCAACTAGTGTCGATGTATAACTGCCTGAGATTGTAGTATAAAATAAAATATTATATATTTTTAATTCATTTTTTTATCGGTATTTCGTACACTGAAAACATGAAAAGTTGAGCTAGGTTTGATATTGACATATATTTTCCTTGTACATTGTAATTTCGAAAATATTTTTGAAATTAAAAAAAAGTTTCCCGAAATTTAAGTACTTAAATCGTTCATATTAGCGAATTTTATGTGCCAAAAATGTAGATTAACACTCACTTAAGCTATCTAGAGTAGTTTTGAAGCTCGTTCTGATAAAATTCTACCTGAAAATTGTGAAACATTCAAAATTTGTGTGGATATGACCACCAACAAGTGTCGATGTATGTCTGCCTAAAATTGTAGTATAAAATAAAATATTATATATTTTTAATTAATTTTTTTATCGGTATTTTGTACACTGAAAACATGAATAGTTTAGCTAGGTTTGATATTGACATATATTTTCCTTGTACATTGCAATTTCAAAAATATTTTTGAAATTAAAAAAACTGTTTCCCGAAATTTAAGTACTTAAATCGTTCATATTAGCGAATTTTATGTGCCAAAAATGTAGATTAACACTCACTTAAACTATCTAGAGTAGTTTTGAAGACCGTTCTGATAAAATTCTACCTGAAAATTTTGAAACATTCAAAATATGTGTGGATATGATCATCAACAAGTGTCGAAGTATGTCTGCCTGAGATTGTAGTATAAAATAAAATATTATATATTTTTAATTAATTTTTTTATCGGTATTTTGTACACTGAAAACATGAATAGTTGAGCTAGGTTTGATATTGACATATATTTTCCTTGTACATTGTAATTTCAAAAATATTTTTGAAATTAAAAAAACAGTTTCCCGAAATTTAAGTACTTAAGTCGTTCATATTAGCGAATTTTATGTGCCAAAAATGTAGATTAACACTCACTTAAACTATCTAGAGTAGTTTTGAAGCCCGTTCTGATAAAATTCTACCTGAAAATTGTGAAACATTCAAAATTTGTGTGGATATGACCACCAACAAGTGTCGATGTATGTCTGCCTGAGATTGTAGTATAAAATAAAATATTATATATTTTTAATTAATTTTTTTATCGGTATTTTGTACACTGAAAACATGAATAGTTGAGCTAGGTTTGATATTGACATATATTTTCCTTGTACATTGTAATTTCAAAAATATTTTTGAAATTAAAAAAAATGTTTCCCGAAATTTAAGTACTTAAATCGTTCATATTAGCGAATTTTATGTGCCAAAAATGTAGATTAACACTCACTTAAACTATCTAGAGTAGTTTTGAAGCCCGTTCTGATAAAATTCTACCTGAAAATTGTGAAACATTCAAAATTTGTGTGGATATGACCACCAACAAGTGTCGATGTATGTCTGCCTGAGATTGTAGTATAAAATAAAATATTATATATTTTTAATTAATTTTTTTATCGGTATTTCGTACACTGAAAACATGAAAAGTTGAGCTAGGTTTGATATTGACATATATTTTCCTTGTACATTGTAATTTCGAAAATATTTTTGAAATTAAAAAAAAGTTTCCCGAAATTTAAGTACTTAAATCGTTCATATTAGCGAATTTTATGTGCCAAAAATGTAGATTAACACTCACTTAAGCTATCTAGAGTAGTTTTGAAGCTCGTTCTGATAAAATTCTACCTGAAAATTGTGAAACATTCAAAATTTGTGTGGATATGACCACCAACAAGTGTCGATGTATGTCTGCCTAAAATTGTAGTATAAAATAAAATATTATATATTTTTAATTAATTTTTTTATCGGTATTTTGTACACTGAAAACATGAATAGTTTAGCTAGGTTTGATATTGACATATATTTTCCTTGTACATTGCAATTTCAAAAATATTTTTGAAATTAAAAAAACTGTTTCCCGAAATTTAAGTACTTAAATCGTTCATATTAGCGAATTTTATGTGCCAAAAATGTAGATTAACACTCACTTAAACTATCTAGAGTAGTTTTGAAGACCGTTCTGATAAAATTCTACCTGAAAATTTTGAAACATTCAAAATATGTGTGGATATGATCATCAACAAGTGTCGAAGTATGTCTGCCTGAGATTGTAGTATAAAATAAAATATTATATATTTTTAATTAATTTTTTTATCGGTATTTTGTACACTGAAAACATGAATAGTTGAGCTAGGTTTGATATTGACATATATTTTCCTTGTACATTGTAATTTCAAAAATATTTTTGAAATTAAAAAAACAGTTTCCCGAAATTTAAGTACTTAAGTCGTTCATATTAGCGAATTTTATGTGCCAAAAATGTAGATTAACACTCACTTAAACTATCTAGAGTAGTTTTGAAGCCCGTTCTGATAAAATTCTACCTGAAAATTGTGAAACATTCAAAATTTGTGTGGATATGACCACCAACAAGTGTCGATGTATGTCTGCCTGAGATTGTAGTATAAAATAAAATATTATATATTTTTAATTAATTTTTTTATCGGTATTTTGTACACTGAAAACATGAATAGTTGAGCTAGGTTTGATATTGACATATATTTTCCTTGTACATTGTAATTTCAAAAATATTTTTGAAATTAAAAAAAATGTTTCCCGAAATTTAAGTACTTAAATCGTTCATATTAGCGAATTTTATGTGCCAAAAATGTAGATTAACACTCACTTAAACTATCTAGAGTAGTTTTGAAGCCCGTTCTGATAAAATTCTACCTGAAAATTGTGAAACATTCAAAATTTGTGTGGATATGACCACCAACAAGTGTTGATGTATGTCTGCCTGAGATTGTAGTATAAAATAAAATATTATATATTTTTAATTAATTTTTTTATCGGTATTTCGTACACTGAAAACATGAAAAGTTGAGCTAGGTTTGATATTGACATATATTTTCCTTGTACATTGTAATTTCGAAAATATTTTTGAAATTAAAAAAAAGTTTCCCGAAATTTAAGTACTTAAATCGTTCATATTAGCGAATTTTATGTGCCAAAAATGTAGATTAACACTCACTTAAGCTATCTAGAGTAGTTTTGAAGCTCGTTCTGATAAAATTCTACCTGAAAATTGTGAAACATTCAAAATTTGTGTGGATATGACCACCAACAAGTGTCGATGTATGTCTGCCTAAAATTGTAGTATAAAATAAAATATTATATATTTTTAATTAATTTTTTTATCGGTATTTTGTACACTGAAAACATGAATAGTTTAGCTAGGTTTGATATTGACATATATTTTCCTTGTACATTGCAATTTCAAAAATATTTTTGAAATTAAAAAAACTGTTTCCCGAAATTTAAGTACTTAAATCGTTCATATTAGCGAATTTTATGTGCCAAAAATGTAGATTAACACTCACTTAAACTATCTAGAGTAGTTTTGAAGACCGTTCTGATAAAATTCTACCTGAAAATTTTGAAACATTCAAAATATGTGTGGATATGATCATCAACAAGTGTCGAAGTATGTCTGCCTGAGATTGTAGTATAAAATAAAATATTATATATTTTTAATTAATTTTTTTATCGGTATTTTGTACACTGAAAACATGAATAGTTGAGCTAGGTTTGATATTGACATATATTTTCCTTGTACATTGTAATTTCAAAAATATTTTTGAAATTAAAAAATCTGTTTCCCGAAATTTAAGTACTTAAGTCGTTCATATTAGCGAATTTTATGTGCCAAAAATGTAGATTAACACTCACTTAAACTATCTAGAGTAGTTTTGAAGCCCGTTCTGATAAAATTCTACCTGAAAATTGTGAAACATTCAAAATTTGTGTGGATATGACCACCAACAAGTGTCGATGTATGTCTGCCTGAGATTGTAGTATAAAATAAAATATTATATATTTTTAATTAATTTTTTTATCGGTATTTTGTACACTGAAAACATGAATAGTTGAGCTAGGTTTGATATTGACATATATTTTCCTTGTACATTGTAATTTCAAAAATATTTTTGAAATTAAAAAAAATGTTTCCCGAAATTTAAGTACTTAAATCGTTCATATTAGCGAATTTTATGTGCCAAAAATGTAGATTAACACTCACTTAAACTATCTAGAGTAGTTTTGAAGCCCGTTCTGATAAAATTCTACCTGAAAATTGTGAAACATTCAAAATTTGTGTGGATATGACCACCAACAAGTGTCGATGTATGTCTGCCTGAGATTGTAGTATAAAATAAAATATTATATATTTTTAATTAATTTTTTTATCGGTATTTTGTACACTGAAAACATGAATAGTTGAGCTAGGTTTGATATTGACATATATTTTCCTTGTACATTGTAATTTCGAAAATATTTTTGAAATTAAAAAAACTGTTTCCCGAAATTTAAGTACTTAAATCGTTCATATTAGCGAATTTTATGTGCCAAAAATGTAGATTAACACTCACTTAAACTATCTAGAGTAGTTTTGAAGACCGTTCTGATATTGTTCTACATGAAAATTATGAAACAATCAAAATTTGTGTGGATATGACCACCAACAAGTGTCGATGTATGTCTGCCTGAGATTGTAGTATAAAAAAAAATATTATATATTTTTAATTGATTTTTTTATCGGTATTTTGTACACTGAAAACATGAATAGTTGAGCTAGGTTTGATATTTACATATATTTTCCTTGTACATTGTAATTTCAAAAATATTTTTGAAATTAAAAAAACTCTTTCCCGAAATTTAAGTACTTAAATCGTTCATATTAGCGAATTTTATGTGCCAAAAATGTAGATTAACACTCACTTAAACTATCTAGTGCAGTTTTGAAGACCGTTCTGATAAAATTCTACCTTAAAATTTTGAAACATTCAAAATTTGTGTGGATATGACCACCAACAAGTGTCGATGTATGTCTGCCTAAGTTTGTAGTATAAAAAAAAATATTATATATTTTTAATTAATTTTTTTATCGGTATTTTGTACACTGAAAACATGAATAGTTGAGTTAGGTTTGATATTTACATATATTTTCCTTGTACATTGTAATTTCAAAAATATTTTTGAAATTAAAAAAACTGTTTCCCGAAATTTAAGTACTTAAATCGTTCTTATTAGCGAATTTTATGTGCCAAAAATGTAGATTAACACTCACTTAAACTATCTAGAGTAGTTTTGAAGACCGTTCTGATATTGTTCTACATGAAAATTATGAAACAATCAAAAGTTGTGTGGAAATCACCATCAACAAATGTCGATGTATGTCTGCCTGAGATTGTAGTATAAAATAAAATATTATATATTTTTAATTAATTTTTTTATCGGTATTTTGTACACTGAAAACATGAATAGTTGAGTTAGGTTTGATATTAACATATATTTTCCTTGTACATTGTAATTTCAAAAATATTTTTGAAATTAAAAAAACTGTTTCCCGAAATTTAAGTACTTAAATCGTTCATATTAGCGAATTTTATGTGCCAAAAATGTAGATTAACACTCACTTAAACTATCTAGTGTAGTTTTGAAGACCGTTCTGATAAAGTTCTACCTTCAAATTTTGAAACATTCAAAATTTGTGTGGATATGACCACCAACAAGTGTCGATGTATGTCTGCCTAAGATTGTAGTATAAAAAAAAATATTATTTATTTTTAATTAATTTTTTTATCGGTATTTTGTACACTGAAAACATGAATAGTTGAGTTAGGTTTGATATTTACATATATTTTCCTTGTACATTGTAATTTCAAAAATATTTTTGAAATTAAAAAAAATGTTTCCCGAAATTTAAGTACTTAAATCGTTCTTATTAGCGAATTTTATGTGCCAAAAATGTAGATTAACACTCACTTAAACTATCTAGAGTAGTTTTGAAGACCGTTCTGATAAAATTCTACCTGAAAATTATGATACATTCAAAATTTGTGTGGATATGACCACCAACAAGTGTCGATGTATGTCTGCCTAAGATTGTAGTATAAAAAAAAATATTATATATTTTTAATTAATTTTTTTATCGGTATTTTGTACACTGAACACATGAATAGTTTAGCTAGGTTTGATATTGACATATATTTTCCTTGTACATTGTAATTTCAAAAATATTTTTGAAATTAAAAAAACTGTTTCCCGAAATTTAAGTACTTAAATCGTTCTTATTAGCGAATTTTATGTGCCAAAAATGTAGATTAACACTCACTTAAACTATCTAGAGTAGTTTTGAAGACCGTTCTGATAAAATTCTACCTGAAAATTATGATACATTCAAAATTTGTGTGGATATGACCACCAACAAGTGTCGATGTATGTCTGCCTGAGATTGTAGTATAAAATAAAATATTATATATTTTTAATTAATTTTTTTATCGGTATTTTGTACACTGAAAACATGAATAGTTTAGCTAGGTTTGATATTAACATATATTTTCCTTGTACATTGTAATTTCAAAAATATTTTTGAAATTAAAAAAACTGTTTCCCGAAATTTAAGTACTTAAATCGTTCATATTAGCGAATTTTATGTGCCAAAAATGTAGATTAACACTCACTTAAACTATCTAGTGTAGTTTTGAAGACCGTTCTGATAAAATTCTACCTTAAAATTTTGAAACATTCAAAATTTGTGTGGATATGACCACCAACAAGTGTCGATGTATGTCTGCCTAAGATTGTAGTATAAAAAAAAATATTATATATTTTTAATTAATTTTTTTATCGGTATTTTGTACACTGAAAACATGAATAGTTGAGTTAGGTTTGATATTTACATATATTTTCCTTGTACATTGTAATTTCAAAAATATTTTTGAAATAAAAAAAACTGTTTCCCGAAATTTAAGTACTTAAATCATTCATATTAGCGAATTTTATGTGCCAAAAATGTAGATTAACACTCACTTAAACTATCTAGTGTAGTTTAAAGACCGTTCTGATAAAATTCTACCTTAAAATTTTGAAACATTCAAAATTTGTGTGGATATGACCACCAACAAGTGTCAATGTATGTCTGCCTGAGATTGTTGTATAAAAAAAAATATTATATATTTTTAATTAATTTTTTTATCGGTATTTTGGACACTGAAAACATGAATAGTTGAGCTAGGTTTGATATTTACATATAATTTCCTTGTACATTGTAATTTCAAAAATATTTTTGAAATTAAAAAACTTGTTTCCCGAAATTTAAGTACTTAAATCTTTCATATTAGCGAATTTTATGTGCCAAAAATGTAGATTAACACTCACTTAAACTATCTAGAGTAGTTTTGAAGACCGTTCTGATAAAATTCTACCTGAAAATTATGAAACATTCAAAATTTGTGTGGATATGATCACTAACAAGTGTCGATGTATGTCTGCCTGAGATTGTCGTATAAAATAAAATATTATATATTTTTAATTAATTTTTTTATCGGTATTTTGTACACTGAAAACATGAATAGTTGAGCTAGGTTTGATATTTACATATATTTTCCTTGTACATTGTAATTTCAAAAATATTTTTGAAATTAAAAAAACTGTTTCCCGAAATTTAAGTACTTAAATCATTCATATTAGCGAACTTTATGTGCCAAAAATGTAGATTAACACTCACTTAAACTATCTAGTGCAGTTTTGAAGACCGTTCTGATAAAATTCTATCTTAAAATTTTGAAACATTCAAAATTTGTGTGGATATGACCACCAAAAAGTGTCGATGTATGTCTGCCTGAGATTGTAGTATAAAAAAAAATATTATATATTTTTAATTGATTTTTTTATCGGTATTTTGTACACTGAAAACATGAATAGTTGAGCTAGGTTTGATATTTACATATATTGTCCTTGTACATTGTAATTTCAAAAATATTTTTGAAATTAAAAAAATTGTTTCCCGTAATTTAAGTACTTAAATCGTTCATATTAGCGAATTTTATGTGCCAAAAATGTAGATTAACACTCACTTAAACTATCTAGTGTAGTTTTGAAGACCGTTCTGATAAAATTCTACCTTAAAATTTTGAAACATTCAAAATTTGTGTGGATATGACCACCAACAAGTGTCGTTGTATGTCTGCCTGAGATTGTAGTATAAAAAAAAATATTATATATTTTTAATTAATTTTTTTATCGGTATTTTGGACACTGAAAACATGAATAGTTGAGCTAGGTTTGATATTTACATATAATTTCCTTGTACATTGTAATTTCAAAAATATTTTTGAAATTAAAAAACTTGTTTCCCGAAATTTAAGTACTTAAATCATTCATATTAACGAATTTTATGTGCCAAAAATGTAGATTAACACTCACTTAAACTATCTAGAGTAGTTTTGAAGACCGTTCTGATATTGTTCTACATGAAAATTATGAAACAATCAAAAGTTGTGTGGAAATCACCATCAACAAATGTCGATGTATGTCTGCCTGAGATTGTAGTATAAAATAAAATATTATATATTTTTAATTAATTTTTTTATCGGTATTTTGTACACTGAACACATGAATAGTTTAGCTAGGTTTGATATTGACATATATTTTCCTTGTACATTGTAATTTCAAAAATATTTTTGAAATTAAAAAAACTGTTTCCCGAAATTTAAGTACTTAAATCGTTCTTATTAGCGAATTTTATGTGCCAAAAATGTAGATTAACACTCACTTAAACTATCTAGAGTAGTTTTGAAGACCGTTCTGATAAAATTCTACCTGAAAATTATGATACATTCAAAATTTGTGTGGATATGACCACCAACAAGTGTCGATGTATGTCTGCCTAAGATTGTAGTATAAAAAAAAATATTATATATTTTTAATTAATTTTTTTATCGGTATTTTGTACACTGAACACATGCATAGTTTAGCTAGGTTTGATATTGACATATATTTTCCTTGTACATTGTAATTTCAAAAATATTTTTGAAATTAAAAAAACTGTTTCCCGAAATTTAAGTACTTAAATCGTTCTTATTAGCGAATTTTATGTGCCAAAAATGTAGATTAACACTCACTTAAACTATCTAGAGTAGTTTTGAAGACCGTTCTGATAAAATTCTACCTGAAAATTTTGAAACATTCAAAATATGTGTGGATATGATCATCAACAAGTGTCGAAGTATGTCTGCCTGAGATTGTAGTATAAAATAAAATATTATATATTTTTAATTAATTTTTTTATCGGTATTTTGTACACTGAAAACATGAATAGTTGAGCTAGGTTTGATATTGACATATATTTTCCTTGTACATTGTAATTTCAAAAATATTTTTGAAATTAAAAAATCTGTTTCCCGAAATTTAAGTACTTAAGTCGATCATATTAGCGAATTTTATGTGCCAAAAATGTAGATTAACACTCACTTAAACTATCTAGAGTAGTTTTGAAGCCCGTTCTGATAAAATTCTACCTGAAAATTGTGAAACATTCAAAATTTGTGTGGATATGACCACCAACAAGTGTCGATGTATGTCTGCCTGAGATTGTAGTATAAAATAAAATATTATATATTTTTAATTAATTTTTTTATCGGTATTTTGTACACTGAAAACATGAATAGTTGAGCTAGGTTTGATATTGACATATATTTTCCTTGTACATTGTAATTTCAAAAATATTTTTGAAATTAAAAAAAATGTTTCCCGAAATTTAAGTACTTAAATCGTTCATATTAGCGAATTTTATGTGCCAAAAATGTAGATTAACACTCACTTAAACTATCTAGAGTAGTTTTGAAGCCCGTTCTGATAAAATTCTACCTGAAAATTGTGAAACATTCAAAATTTGTGTGGATATGACCACCAACAAGTGTCGATGTATGTCTGCCTGAGATTGTAGTATAAAATAAAATATTATATATTTTTAATTAATTTTTTTATCGGTATTTTGTACACTGAAAACATGAATAGTTGAGCTAGGTTTGATATTGACATATATTTTCCTTGTACATTGTAATTTCGAAAATATTTTTGAAATTAAAAAAACTGTTTCCCGAAATTTAAGTACTTAAATCGTTCATATTAGCGAATTTTATGTGCCAAAAATGTAGATTAACACTCACTTAAACTATCTAGAGTAGTTTTGAAGACCGTTCTGATATTGTTCTACATGAAAATTATGAAACAATCAAAATTTGTGTGGATATGACCACCAACAAGTGTCGATGTATGTCTGCCTGAGATTGTAGTATAAAAAAAAATATTATATATTTTTAATTGATTTTTTTATCGGTATTTTGTACACTGAAAACATGAATAGTTGAGCTAGGTTTGATATTTACATATATTTTCCTTGTACATTGTAATTTCAAAAATATTTTTGAAATTAAAAAAACTCTTTCCCGAAATTTAAGTACTTAAATCGTTCATATTAGCGAATTTTATGTGCCAAAAATGTAGATTAACACTCACTTAAACTATCTACAGTAGTTTTGAAGACCGTTCTGATATTGTTCTACATGAAAATTATGAAACAATCAAAAGTTGTGTGGAAATCACCATCAACAAATGTCGATGTATGTCTGCCTAAGATTGTAGTATAAAAAAAAATATTATATATTTTTTAATTAATTTTTTTATCGGTATTTTGTACACTGAACACATGAATAGTTTAGCTAGGTTTGATATTGACATATATTTTCCTTGTACATTGTAATTTCAAAAATATTTTTGAAATTAAAAAAACTGTTTCCCGAAATTTAAGTACTTAAATCGTTCTTATTAGCGAATTTTATGTGCCAAAAATGTAGTTTAACACTCACTTAAACTATCTAGAGTAGTTTTGAAGACCGTTCTGATAAAATTCTACCTGAAAATTATGATACATTCAAAATTTGTGTGGATATGACCACCAACAAGTGTCGATGTATGTCTGCCTGAGATTGTAGTATAAAATAAAATATTATATATTTTTAATTAATTTTTTTATCGGTATTTTGTACACTGAAAACATGAATAGTTTAGCTAGGTTTGATATTAACATATATTTTCCTTGTACATTGTAATTTCAAAAATATTTTTGAAATTAAAAAAACTGTTTCCCGAAATTTAAGTACTTAAATCGTTCATATTAGCGAATTTTATGTGCCAAAAATGTAGATTAACACTCACTTAAACTATCTAGTGTAGTTTTGAAGACCGTTCTGATAAAGTTCTACCTTCAAATTTTGAAACATTCAAAATTTGTGTGGATATGACCACCAACAAGTGTCGATGTATGTCTGCCTAAGATTGTAGTATAAAAAAAAATATTATTTATTTTTAATTAATTTTTTTATCGGTATTTTGTACACTGAAAACATGAATAGTTGAGTTAGGTTTGATATTTACATATATTTTCCTTGTACATTGTAATTTCAAAAATATTTTTGAAATTAAAAAAAATGTTTCCCGAAATTTAAGTACTTAAATCGTTCTTATTAGCGAATTTTATGTGCCAAAAATGTAGATTAACACTCACTTAAACTATCTAGAGTAGTTTTGAAGACCGTTCTGATAAAATTCTACCTGAAAATTATGATACATTCAAAATTTGTGTGGATATGACCACCAACAAGTGTCGATGTATGTCTGCCTAAGATTGTAGTATAAAAAAAAATATTATATATTTTTAATTAATTTTTTTATCGGTATTTTGTACACTGAACACATGAATAGTTTAGCTAGGTTTGATATTGACATATATTTTCCTTGTACATTGTAATTTCAAAAATATTTTTGAAATTAAAAAAACTGTTTCCCGAAATTTAAGTACTTAAATCGTTCTTATTAGCGAATTTTATGTGCCAAAAATGTAGATTAACACTCACTTAAACTATCTAGAGTAGTTTTGAAGACCGTTCTGATAAAATTATACCTGAAAATTATGATACATTCAAAATTTGTGTGGATATGACCACCAACAAGTGTCGATGTATGTCTGCCTGAGATTGTAGTATAAAATAAAATATTATATATTTTTAATTAATTTTTTTATCGGTATTTTGTACACTGAAAACATGAATAGTTTAGCTAGGTTTGATATTAACATATATTTTCCTTGTACATTGTAATTTCAAAAATATTTTTGAAATTAAAAAAACTGTTTCCCGAAATTTAAGTACTTAAATCGTTCATATTAGCGAATTTTATGTGCCAAAAATGTAGATTAACACTCACTTAAACTATCTAGTGTAGTTTTGAAGACCGTTCTGATAAAATTCTACCTTAAAATTTTGAAACATTCAAAATTTGTGTGGATATGACCACCAACAAGTGTCGATGTTTGTCTGCCTAAGATTGTAGTATAAAAAAAAATATTATATATTTTTAATTAATTTTTTTATCGGTATTTTGTACACTGAAAACATGAATAGTTGAGTTAGGTTTGATATTTACATATATTTTCCTTGTACATTGTAATTTCAAAAATATTTTTGAAATTAAAAAAACTGTTTCCCGAAATTTAAGTACTTAAATCGTTCTTATTAGCGAATTTTATGTGCCAAAAATGTAGATTAACACTCACTTAAACTATCAAGAGTAGTTTTGAAGACCGTTCTGATATTGATCTACATGAAAATTATGAAACATTCAAAATTTGTGTGGATATGACCACCAACAAGTGTCGATGTATGTCTGCCTGAGATTGTAGTATAAAATAAAATATTATATATTTTTAATTAATTTTTTTATCGGTATTTTGTACACTGAAAAAATGAATAGTTGAGGTAGGTTTGATATTTACATATAATTTCCTTGTACATTGTAATTTCAAAAATATTTTTGAAATTAAAAAAACTGTTTCCCGAAATTTAAGTACTTAAATCCTTCATATTAGCGAATTTTATGTGCCAAAAATGTAGATTAACACTCACTTAAACTATCTAGAGTAGTTTTGAAGACCGTTCTGATAAAATTCTACCTGAAAATTGTGAAACATTCAAAATTTGAGTGGAAATCACCATCAACAAGTGTCGATGTATGTCTGCCTAAGATCGTAGTATAAAAAAAAATATTATATATTTTTAATTAATTTTTTTATTGGTATTTTGTACACTGAAAACATGAATAGTTGAGCTAGGTTTGATATTTACATATATTGTCCTTGTACATTGTAATTTCAAAAATATTTTTGAAATTAAAAAAACTGTTTCCCGAAATTTAAGTACTTAAATCGTTCATATTAGAAAATTTTATGTGCCAAAAATGTAGATTAACACTCACTTAAACTATCGAGAGTAGTATTGAAGACCGTTCTGATAAAATTCTACCTGAAAATTGTGAAATATTCAAAATTTGTGTGGATATGACCATCAACAAGTGTCGATGTATGTCTGCCTGAGATTGTAGTATAAAAAAAAATATTATATATTTTTAATTAATTTTTTTATCGGTATTTTGTACACTGAAAACATGAATAGTTGAGCTAGGTTTGATATTGACATATAATTTCCTTGTACATTGTAATTTCAAAAATATTTTTGAAATTAAAAAACTTGTTTCCCGAAATTTAAGTACTTAAATCATTCATATTAGCGAATTTTATGTGCCAAAAATGTAGATTAACACTCACTTAAACTATCTAGTGTAGTTTTGAAGACCGTTCTGATAAAATTCTACCTGAAAATTTTGAAACATTCAAAATTTGTGTGGATATGACCACCAACAAGTGTCGATGTATGTCTGCCTGAGATTGTAGTATAAAATAAAATATTATATATTTTTAATTAATTTTTTTATCGGTATTTTTTACACTGAAAACATGAATAGTTGAGCTAGGTTTGATATTGACATATATTTTCCTTGTACATTGTAATTTCAAAAATATTTTTGAAATTAAAAAAACTGTTTCACGAAATTTAAGTACTTAAATCGTTCATATTAGCGAATTTTATGTGCCAAAAATGTAGATTAACACTCACTTAAACTATCTAGTGTAGTTTTGAAGACCGTTCTGATAAAATTCTACCTGAAAATTTTGAAACATTCAAAATTTGTGTGGATATGACCACCAACAAGTGTCGATGTATGTCTGCCTGAGATTGTAGTATAAAATAAAATATTATATATTTTTAATTAATTTTTTTATCGGTATTTTTTACACTGAAAACATGAATAGTTGAGCTAGGTTTGATATTGACATATATTTTCCTTGTACATTGTAATTTCAAAAATATTTTTGAAATTAAAAAAACTGTTTCACGAAATTTAAGTACTTAAATCGTTCATATTAGCGAATTTTATGTGCCAAAAATGTAGATTAACACTCACTTAATCTATCTAGTGTAGTTTTGAAGACCGTTCTGATAAAATTCTACCTGAAAATTTTGAAACATTCAAAATTTGTGTGGATATGACCACCAACAAGTGTCGATGTATGTCTGCCTGAGATTGTAGTATAAAATAAAATATTATATATTTTTAATTAATTTTTTTATCGGTATTTTTTACACTGAAAACATGAATAGTTGAGCTAGGTTTGATATTGACATATATTTTCCTTGTACATTGTAATTTCAAAAATATTTTTGAAATTAAAAAAACTGTTTCACGAAATTTAAGTACTTAAATCGTTCATATTAGCGAATTTTATGTGCCAAAAATGTAGATTAACACTCACTTAAACTATCTAGTGTAGTTTTGAAGACCGTTCTGATAAAATTCTACCTGAAAATTATGAAACATTCAAAATTTGTGTGGATATGACCACTAACAAGTGTCGATGTATGTCTGCCTGAGATTGTCGTATAAAATAAAATATTATATATTTTTAATTAATTTTTTTATCGGTATTTTGTACACTGAAAACATGAATAGTTGAGCTAGGTTTGATATTTACATATAATTTCCTTGTACATTGTAATTTCAAAAATATTTTTGAAATAAAAAAAACTGTTTCCCGAAATTTAAGTACTTAAATCATTCATATTAGCGAATTTTATGTGCCAAAAATGTAGATTAACACTCACTTAAACTATCTAGTGTAGTTTAAAGACCGTTCTGATAAAATTCTACCTTAAAATTTTGAAACATTCAAAATTTGTGTGGATATGACCACCAACAAGTGTCAATGTATGTCTGCCTGAGATTGTTGTATAAAAAAAAATATTATATATTTTTAATTAATTTTTTTATCGGTATTTTGGACACTGAAAACATGAATAGTTGAGCTAGGTTTGATATTTACATATAATTTCCTTGTACATTGTAATTTCAAAAATATTTTTGAAATTAAAAAACTTGTTTCCCGAAATTTAAGTACTTAAATCTTTCATATTAGCGAATTTTATGTGCCAAAAATGTAGATTAACACTCACTTAAACTATCTAGAGTAGTTTTGAAGACCGTTCTGATAAAATTCTACCTGAAAATTATGAAACATTCAAAATTTGTGTGGATATGATCACTAACAAGTGTCGATGTATGTCTGCCTGAGATTGTCGTATAAAATAAAATATTATATATTTTTAATTAATTTTTTTATCGGTATTTTGTACACTGAAAACATGAATAGTTGAGCTAGGTTTGATATTTACATATATTTTCCTTGTACATTGTAATTTCAAAAATATTTTTGAAATTAAAAAAACTGTTTCCCGAAATTTAAGTACTTAAATCATTCATATTAGCGAACTTTATGTGCCAAAAATGTAGATTAACACTCACTTAAACTATCTAGTGCAGTTTTGAAGACCGTTCTGATAAAATTCTATCTTAAAATTTTGAAACATTCAAAATTTGTGTGGATATGACCACCAAAAAGTGTCGATGTATGTCTGCCTGAGATTGTAGTATAAAAAAAAATATTATATATTTTTAATTAATTTTTTTATCGGTATTTTGGACACTGAAAACATGAATAGTTGAGCTAGGTTTGATATTTACATATAATTTCCTTGTACATTGTAATTTCAAAAATATTTTTGAAATTAAAAAACTTGTTTCCCGAAATTTAAGTACTTAAATCATTCATATTAACGAATTTTATGTGCCAAAAATGTAGATTAACACTCACTTAAACTATCTAGAGTAGTTTTGAAGACCGTTCTGATATTGTTCTACATGAAAATTATGAAACAATCAAAAGTTGTGTGGAAATCACCATCAACAAATGTCGATGTATGTCTGCCTGAGATTGTAGTATAAAATAAAATATTATATATTTTTAATTAATTTTTTTATCGGTATTTTTTACACTGAAAACATGAATAGTTGAGCTAGGTTTGATATTGACATATATTTTCCTTGTACATTGTAATTTCAAAAATATTTTTGAAATTAAAAAAACTGTTTCCCGAAATTTAAGTACTTAAATCGTTCTTATTAGCGAATTTTATGTGCCAAAAATGTAGATTAACACTCACTTAAACTATCTAGAGTAGTTTTGAAGACCGTTCTGATAAAATTCTACCTGAAAATTATGATACATTCAAAATTTGTGTGGATATGACCACCAACAAGTGTCGATGTATGTCTGCCTAAGATTGTAGTATAAAAAAAAATATTATATATTTTTAATTAATTTTTTTATCGGTATTTTGTACACTGAACACATGCATAGTTTAGCAAGGTTTGATATTGACATATATTTTCCTTGTACATTGTAATTTCAAAAATATTTTTGAAATTAAAAAAACTGTTTCCCGAAATTTAAGTACTTAAATCGTTCTTATTAGCGAATTTTATGTGCCAAAAATGTAGATTAACACTCACTTAAACTATCTAGAGTAGTTTTGAAGACCGTTCTGATAAAATTCTACCTGAAAATTATGATACATTCAAAATTTGTGTGGATATGACCACCAACAAGTGTCGATGTATGTCTGCCTGAGATTGTAGTATAAAATAAAATATTATATATTTTTAATTAATTTTTTTATCGGTATTTTGTACACTGAAAACATGAATAGTTTAGCTAGGTTTGATATTAACATATATTTTCCTTGTACATTGTAATTTCAAAAATATTTTTGAAATTAAAAAAAATGTTTCCCGAAATTTAAGTACTTAAATCGTTCATATTAGCGAATTTTATGTGCCAAAAATGTAGATTAACACTCACTTAAACTATCTAGTGTAGTTTTGAAGACCGTTCTGATAAAATTCTACCTTAAAATTTTGAAACATTCAAAATTTGTGTGGATATGACCACCAACAAGTGTCGATGTTTGTCTGCCTAAGATTGTAGTATAAAAAAAAATATTATATATTTTTAATTAATTTTTTTATCGGTATTTTGTACACTGAAAACATGAATAGTTGAGTTAGGTTTGATATTTACATATATTTTCCTTGTACATTGTAATTTCAAAAATATTTTTGAAATTAAAAAAACTGTTTCCCGAAATTTAAGTACTTAAATCGTTCTTATTAGCGAATTTTATGTGCCAAAAATGTAGATTAACACTCACTTAAACTATCAAGAGTAGTTTTGAAGACCGTTCTGATATTGATCTACATGAAAATTATGAAACATTCAAAATTTGTGTGGATATGACCACCAACAAGTGTCGATGTATGTCTGCCTGAGATTGTAGTATAAAATAAAATATTATATATTTTTAATTCATTTTTTTATCGGTATTTTGTACACTGAAAAAATGAATAGTTGAGGTAGGTTTGATATTTACATATAATTCCCTTGTACATTGTAATTTCAAAAATATTTTTGAAATTAAAAAAACTGTTTCCCGAAATTTAAGTACTTAAATCCTTCATATTAGCGAATTTTATGTGCCAAAAATGTAGATTAACACTCACTTAAACTATCTAGAGTAGTTTTGAAGACCGTTCTGATAAAATTCTACCTGAAAATTGTGAAACATTCAAAATTTGAGTGGAAATCACCATCAACAAGTGTCGATGTATGTCTGCCTAAGATCGTAGTATAAAAAAAAATATTATATATTTTTAATTAATTTTTTTATTGGTATTTTGTACACTGAAAACATGAATAGTTGAGCTAGGTTTGATATTTACATATATTGTCCTTGTACATTGTAATTTCAAAAATATTTTTGAAATTAAAAAAACTGTTTCCCGAAATTTAAGTACTTAAATCGTTCATATTAGAAAATTTTATGTGCCAAAAATGTAGATTAACACTCACTTAAACTATCGAGAGTAGTATTGAAGACCGTTCTGATAAAATTCTACCTGAAAATTGTGAAATATTCAAAATTTGTGTAGATATGACCATCAACAAGTGTCGATGTATGTCTGCCTGAGATTGTAGTATAAAAAAAAATATTATATATTTTTAATTAATTTTTTTATCGGTATTTTGTACACTGAAAACATGAATAGTTGAGCTAGGTTTGATATTGACATATAATTTCCTTGTACATTGTAATTTCAAAAATATTTTTGAAATTAAAAAACTTGTTTCCCGAAATTTAAGTACTTAAATCATTCATATTAGCGAATTTTATGTGCCAAAAATGTAGATTAACACTCACTTAAACTATCTAGTGTAGTTTTGAAGACCGTTCTGATAAAATTCTACCTGAAAATTTTGAAACATTCAAAATTTGTGTGGATATGACCACCAACAAGTGTCGATGTATGTCTGCCTGAGATTGTAGTATAAAATAAAATATTATATATTTTTAATTAATTTTTTTATCGGTATTTTTTACACTGAAAACATGAATAGTTGAGCTAGGTTTGATATTGACATATATTTTCCTTGTACATTGTAATTTCAAAAATATTTTTGAAATTAAAAAAACTGTTTCACGAAATTTAAGTACTTAAATCGTTCATATTAGCGAATTTTATGTGCCAAAAATGTAGATTAACACTCACTTAAACTATCTAGTGTAGTTTTGAAGACCGTTCTGATAAAATTCTACCTGAAAATTTTGAAACATTCAAAATTTGTGTGGATATGACCACCAACAAGTGTCGATGTATGTCTGCCTGAGATTGTAGTATAAAATAAAATATTATATATTTTTAATTAATTTTTTTATCGGTATTTTTTACACTGAAAACATGAATAGTTGAGCTAGGTTTGATATTGACATATATTTTCCTTGTACATTGTAATTTCAAAAATATTTTTGAAATTAAAAAAACTGTTTCACGAAATTTAAGTACTTAAATCGTTCATATTAGCGAATTTTATGTGCCAAAAATGTAGATTAACACTCACTTAATCTATCTAGTGTAGTTTTGAAGACCGTTCTGATAAAATTCTACCTGAAAATTTTGAAACATTCAAAATTTGTGTGGATATGACCACCAACAAGTGTCGATGTATGTCTGCCTGAGATTGTAGTATAAAATAAAATATTATATATTTTTAATTAATTTTTTTATCGGTATTTTTTACACTGAAAACATGAATAGTTGAGCTAGGTTTGATATTGACATATATTTTCCTTGTACATTGTAATTTCAAAAATATTTTTGAAATTAAAAAAACTGTTTCACGAAATTTAAGTACTTAAATCGTTCATATTAGCGAATTTTATGTGCCAAAAATGTAGATTAACACTCACTTAAACTATCTAGTGTAGTTTTGAAGACCGTTCTGATAAAATTCTACCTGAAAATTATGAAACATTCAAAATTTGTGTGGATATGACCACTAACAAGTGTCGATGTATGTCTGCCTGAGATTGTCGTATAAAATAAAATATTATATATTTTTAATTAATTTTTTTATCGGTATTTTGTACACTGAAAACATGAATAGTTGAGCTAGGTTTGATATTTACATATAATTTCCTTGTACATTGTAATTTCAAAAATATTTTTGAAATAAAAAAAACTGTTTCCCGAAATTTAAGTACTTAAATCATTCATATTAGCGAATTTTATGTGCCAAAAATGTAGATTAACACTCACTTAAACTATCTAGTGTAGTTTAAAGACCGTTCTGATAAAATTCTACCTTAAAATTTTGAAACATTCAAAATTTGTGTGGATATGACCACCAACAAGTGTCAATGTATGTCTGCCTGAGATTGTTGTATAAAAAAAAATATTATATATTTTTAATTAATTTTTTTATCGGTATTTTGGACACTGAAAACATGAATAGTTGAGCTAGGTTTGATATTTACATATAATTTCCTTGTACATTGTAATTTCAAAAATATTTTTGAAATTAAAAAACTTGTTTCCCGAAATTTAAGTACTTAAATCTTTCATATTAGCGAATTTTATGTGCCAAAAATGTAGATTAACACTCACTTAAACTATCTAGAGTAGTTTTGAAGACCGTTCTGATAAAATTCTACCTGAAAATTATGAAACATTCAAAATTTGTGTGGATATGATCACTAACAAGTGTCGATGTATGTCTGCCTGAGATTGTCGTATAAAATAAAATATTATATATTTTTAATTAATTTTTTTATCGGTATTTTGTACACTGAAAACATGAATAGTTGAGCTAGGTTTGATATTTACATATATTTTCCTTGTACATTGTAATTTCAAAAATATTTTTGAAATTAAAAAAACTGTTTCCCGAAATTTAAGTTCTTAAATCATTCATATTAGCGAACTTTATGTGCCAAAAATGTAGATTAACACTCACTTAAACTATCTAGTGCAGTTTTGAAGACCGTTCTGATAAAATTCTATCTTAAAATTTTGAAACATTCAAAATTTGTGTGGATATGACCACCAAAAAGTGTCGATGTATGTCTGCCTGAGATTGTAGTATAAAAAAAAATATTATATATTTTTAATTGATTTTTTTATCGGTATTTTGTACACTGAAAACATGAATAGTTGAGCTAGGTTTGATATTTACATATATTGTCCTTGTACATTGTAATTTCAAAAATATTTTTGAAATTAAAAAAATTGTTTCCCGTAATTTAAGTACTTAAATCGTTCATATTAGCGAATTTTATGTGCCAAAAATGTAGATTAACACTCACTTAAACTATCTAGTGTAGTTTTGAAGACCGTTCTGATAAAATTCTACCTTAAAATTTTGAAACATTCAAAATTTGTGTGGATATGACCACCAACAAGTGTCGATGTATGTCTGCCTGAGATTGTAGTATAAAAAAAAATATTATATATTTTTAATTAATTTTTTTATCGGTATTTTGGACACTGAAAACATGAATAGTTGAGCTAGGTTTGATATTTACATATAATTTCCTTGTACATTGTAATTTCAAAAATATTTTTGAAATTAAAAAACTTGTTTCCCGAAATTTAAGTACTTAAATCATTCATATTAACGAATTTTATGTGCCAAAAATGTAGATTAACACTCACTTAAACTATCTAGAGTAGTTTTGAAGACCGTTCTGATATTGTTCTACATGAAAATTATGAAACAATCAAAAGTTGTGTGGAAATCACCATCAACAAATGTCGATGTATGTCTGCCTGAGATTGTAGTATAAAATAAAATATTATATATTTTTAATTAATTTTTTTATCGGTATTTTGTACACTGAACACATGAATAGTTTAGCTAGGTTTGATATTGACATATATTTTCCTTGTACATTGTAATTTCAAAAATATTTTTGAAATTAAAAAAACTGTTTCCCGAAATTTAAGTACTTAAATCGTTCTTATTAGCGAATTTTATGTGCCAAAAATGTAGATTAACACTCACTTAAACTATCTAGAGTAGTTTTGAAGACCGTTCTGATAAAATTCTACCTGAAAATTATGATACATTCAAAATTTGTGTGGATATGACCACCAACAAGTGTCGATGTATGTCTGCCTAAGATTGTAGTATAAAAAAAAATATTATATATTTTTAATTAATTTTTTTATCGGTATTTTGTACACTGAACACATGCATAGTTTAGCTAGGTTTGATATTGACATATATTTTCCTTGTACATTGTAATTTCAAAAATATTTTTGAAATTAAAAAAACTGTTTCCCGAAATTTAAGTACTTAAATCGTTCTTATTAGCGAATTTTATGTGCCAAAAATGTAGATTAACACTCACTTAAACTATCAAGAGTAGTTTTGAAGACCGTTCTGATATTGATCTACATGAAAATTATGAAACATTCAAAATTTGTGTGGATATGACCACCAACAAGTGTCGATGTATGTCTGCCTGAGATTGTAGTATAAAATAAAATATTATATATTTTTAATTCATTTTTTTATCGGTATTTTGTACACTGAAAAAATGAATAGTTGAGGTAGGTTTGATATTTACATATAATTTCCTTGTACATTGTAATTTCAAAAATATTTTTGAAATTAAAAAAACTGTTTCCCGAAATTTAAGTACTTAAATCCTTCATATTAGCGAATTTTATGTGCCAAAAATGTAGATTAACACTCACTTAAACTATCTAGAGTAGTTTTGAAGACCGTTCTGATAAAATTCTACCTGAAAATTGTGAAACATTCAAAATTTGAGTGGAAATCACCATCAACAAGTGTCGATGTATGTCTGCCTAAGATCGTAGTATAAAAAAAAATATTATATATTTTTAATTAATTTTTTTATTGGTATTTTGTACACTGAAAACATGAATAGTTGAGCTAGGTTTGATATTTACATATATTGTCCTTGTACATTGTAATTTCAAAAATATTTTTGAAATTAAAAAAACTGTTTCCCGAAATTTAAGTACTTAAATCGTTCATATTAGAAAATTTTATGTGCCAAAAATGTAGATTAACACTCACTTAAACTATCGAGAGTAGTATTGAAGACCGTTCTGATAAAATTCTACCTGAAAATTGTGAAATATTCAAAATTTGTGTAGATATGACCATCAACAAGTGTCGATGTATGTCTGCCTGAGATTGTAGTATAAAAAAAAATATTATATATTTTTAATTAATTTTTTTATCGGTATTTTGTACACTGAAAACATGAATAGTTGAGCTAGGTTTGATATTGACATATAATTTCCTTGTACATTGTAATTTCAAAAATATTTTTGAAATAAAAAAAACTGTTTCCCGAAATTTAAGTACTTAAATCATTCATATTAGCGAATTTTATGTGCCAAAAATGTAGATTAACACTCACTTAAACTATCTAGTGTAGTTTAAAGACCGTTCTGATAAAATTCTACCTTAAAATTTTGAAACATTCAAAATTTGTGTGGATATGACCACCAACAAGTGTCAATGTATGTCTGCCTGAGATTGTTGTATAAAAAAAAATATTATATATTTTTAATTAATTTTTTTATCGGTATTTTGGACACTGAAAACATGAATAGTTGAGCTAGGTTTGATATTTACATATAATTTCCTTGTACATTGTAATTTCAAAAATATTTTTGAAATTAAAAAACTTGTTTCCCGAAATTTAAGTACTTAAATCTTTCATATTAGCGAATTTTATGTGCCAAAAATGTAGATTAACACTCACTTAAACTATCTAGAGTAGTTTTGAAGACCGTTCTGATAAAATTCTACCTGAAAATTATGAAACATTCAAAATTTGTGTGGATATGATCACTAACAAGTGTCGATGTATGTCTGCCTGAGATTGTCGTATAAAATAAAATATTATATATTTTTAATTAATTTTTTTATCGGTATTTTGTACACTGAAAACATGAATAGTTGAGCTAGGTTTGATATTTACATATATTTTCCTTGTACATTGTAATTTCAAAAATATTTTTGAAATTAAAAAAACTGTTTCCCGAAATTTAAGTACTTAAATCATTCATATTAGCGAACTTTATGTGCCAAAAATGTAGATTAACACTCACTTAAACTATCTAGTGCAGTTTTGAAGACCGTTCTGATAAAATTCTATCTTAAAATTTTGAAACATTCAAAATTTGTGTGGATATGACCACCAAAAAGTGTCGATGTATGTCTGCCTGAGATTGTAGTATAAAAAAAAATATTATATATTTTTAATTGATTTTTTTATCGGTATTTTGTACACTGAAAACATGAATAGTTGAGCTAGGTTTGATATTTACATATATTGTCCTTGTACATTGTAATTTCAAAAATATTTTTGAAATTAAAAAAATTGTTTCCCGTAATTTAAGTACTTAAATCGTTCATATTAGCGAATTTTATGTGCCAAAAATGTAGATTAACACTCACTTAAACTATCTAGTGTAGTTTTGAAGACCGTTCTGATAAAATTCTACCTTAAAATTTTGAAACATTCAAAATTTGTGTGGATATGACCACCAACAAGTGTCGATGTATGTCTGCCTGAGATTGTAGTATAAAAAAAAATATTATATATTTTTAATTAATTTTTTTATCGGTATTTTGGACACTGAAAACATGAATAGTTGAGCTAGGTTTGATATTTACATATAATTTCCTTGTACATTGTAATTTCAAAAATATTTTTGAAATTAAAAAACTTGTTTCCCGAAATTTAAGTACTTAAATCATTCATATTAACGAATTTTATGTGCCAAAAATGTAGATTAACACTCACTTAAACTATCTAGAGTAGTTTTGAAGACCGTTCTGATATTGTTCTACATGAAAATTATGAAACAATCAAAAGTTGTGTGGAAATCACCATCAACAAATGTCGATGTATGTCTGCCTGAGATTGTAGTATAAAATAAAATATTATATATTTTTAATTAATTTTTTTATCGGTATTTTGTACACTGAACACATGAATAGTTTAGCTAGGTTTGATATTGACATATATTTTCCTTGTACATTGTAATTTCAAAAATATTTTTGAAATTAAAAAAACTGTTTCCCGAAATTTAAGTACTTAAATCGTTCTTATTAGCGAATTTTATGTGCCAAAAATGTAGATTAACACTCACTTAAACTATCTAGAGTAGTTTTGAAGACCGTTCTGATAAAATTCTACCTGAAAATTATGATACATTCAAAATTTGTGTGGATATGACCACCAACAAGTGTCGATGTATGTCTGCCTAAGATTGTAGTATAAAAAAAAATATTATATATTTTTAATTAATTTTTTTATCGGTATTTTGTACACTGAACACATGCATAGTTTAGCTAGGTTTGATATTGACATATATTTTCCTTGTACATTGTAATTTCAAAAATATTTTTGAAATTAAAAAAACTGTTTCCCGAAATTTAAGTACTTAAATCGTTCTTATTAGCGAATTTTATGTGCCAAAAATGTAGATTAACACTCACTTAAACTATCTAGAGTAGTTTTGAAGACCGTTCTGATAAAATTCTACCTGAAAATTATGATACATTCAAAATTTGTGTGGATATGACCACCAACAAGTGTCGATGTATGTCTGCCTGAGATTGTAGTATAAAATAAAATATTATATATTTTTAATTAATTTTTTTATCGGTATTTTGTACACTGAAAACATGAATAGATTAGCTAGGTTTGATATTAACATATATTTTCCTTGTACATTGTAATTTCAAAAATATTTTTGAAATTAAAAAAACTGTTTCCCGAAATTTAAGTACTTAAATCGTTCATATTAGCGAATTTTATGTGCCAAAAATGTAGATTAACACTCACTTAAACTATCTAGTGTAGTTTTGAAGACCGTTCTGATAAAATTCTACCTTAAAATTTTGAAACATTCAAAATTTGTGTGGATATGACCACCAACAAGTGTCGATGTATGTCTGCCTAAGATTGTAGTATAAAAAAAAATATTATATATTTTTAATTAATTTTTTTATCGGTATTTTGTACACTGAAAACATGAATAGTTGAGTTAGGTTTGATATTTACATATATTTTCCTTGTACATTGTAATTTCAAAAATATTTTTGAAATTAAAAAAACTGTTTCCCGAAATTTAAGTACTTAAATCGTTCTTATTAGCGAATTTTATGTGCCAAAAATGTAGATTAACACTCACTTAAACTATCAAGAGTAGTTTTGAAGACCGTTCTGATATTGATCTACATGAAAATTATGAAACATTCAAAATTTGTGTGGATATGACCACCAACAAGTGTCGATGTATGTCTGCCTGAGATTGTAGTATAAAATAAAATATTATATATTTTTAATTCATTTTTTTATCGGTATTTTGTACACTGAAAAAATGAAAAGTTGAGGTAGGTTTGATATTTACATATAATTTCCTTGTACATTGTAATTTCAAAAATATTTTTGAAATTAAAAAAACTGTTTCACGAAATTTAAGTACTTAAATCGTTCATATTAGCGAATTTTATGTGCCAAAAATGTAGATTAACACTCACTTAAACTATCTAGTGTAGTTTTGAAGACCGTTCTGATAAAATTCTACCTGAAAATTTTGAAACATTCAAAATTTGTGTGGATATGACCACCAACAAGTGTCGATGTATGTCTGCCTGAGATTGTAGTATAAAATAAAATATTATATATTTTTAATTAATTTTTTTATCGGTATTTTTTACACTGAAAACATGAATAGTTGAGCTAGGTTTGATATTTACATATAATTTCCTTGTACATTGTAATTTCAAAAATATTTTTGAAATAAAAAAAACTGTTTCCCGAAATTTAAGTACTTAAATCATTCATATTAGCGAATTTTATGTGCCAAAAATGTAGATTAACACTCACTTAAACTATCTAGTGTAGTTTTGAAGACCGTTCTGATAAAATTCTACCTTAAAATTTTGAAACATTCAAAATTTGTGTGGATATGACCACCAACAAGTGTCGATGTATGTCTGCCTGAGATTGTAGTATAAAATAAAATATTATATATTTTTAATTAATTTTTTTATCGGTATTTTTTACACTGAAAACATGAATAGTTGAGCTAGGTTTGATATTGACATATATTTTCCTTGTACATTGTAATTTCAAAAATATTTTTGAAATTAAAAAAACTGTTTCACGAAATTTAAGTACTTAAATCGTTCATATTAGCGAATTTTATGTGCCAAAAATGTAGATTAACACTCACTTAATCTATCTAGTGTAGTTTTGAAGACCGTTCTGATAAAATTCTACCTGAAAATTATGATACATTCAAAATTTGTGTGGATATGACCACCAACAAGTGTCGATGTATGTCTGCCTAAGATTGTAGTATAAAAAAAAATATTATATATTTTTAATTAATTTTTTTATCGGTATTTTGTACACTGAACACATGCATAGTTTAGCTAGGTTTGATATTGACATATATTTTCCTTGTACATTGTAATTTCAAAAATATTTTTGAAATTAAAAAAACTGTTTCCCGAAATTTAAGTACTTAAATCGTTCTTATTAGCGAATTTTATGTGCCAAAAATGTAGATTAACACTCACTTAAACTATCTAGAGTAGTTTTGAAGACCGTTCTGATAAAATTCTACCTGAAAATTATGATACATTCAAAATTTGTGTGGATATGACCACCAACAAGTGTCGATGTATGTCTGCCTGAGATTGTAGTATAAAATAAAATATTATATATTTTTAATTAATTTTTTTATCGGTATTTTGTACACTGAAAACATGAATAGTTTAGCTAGGTTTGATATTAACATATATTTTCCTTGTACATTGTAATTTCAAAAATATTTTTGAAATTAAAAAAACTGTTTCCCGAAATTTAAGTACTTAAATCGTTCATATTAGCGAATTTTATGTGCCAAAAATGTAGATTAACACTCACTTAAACTATCTAGTGTAGTTTTGAAGACCGTTCTGATAAAATTCTACCTTAAAATTTTGAAACATTCAAAATTTGTGTGGATATGACCACCAACAAGTGTCGATGTATGTCTGCCTAAGATTGTAGTATAAAAAAAAATATTATATATTTTTAATTAATTTTTTTATCGGTATTTTGTACACTGAAAACATGAATAGTTGAGTTAGGTTTGATATTTACATATATTTTCCTTGTACATTGTAATTTCAAAAATATTTTTGAAATTAAAAAAACTGTTTCCCGAAATTTAAGTACTTAAATCGTTCTTATTAGCGAATTTTATGTGCCAAAAATGTAGATTAACACTCACTTAAACTATCAAGAGTAGTTTTGAAGACCGTTCTGATATTGATCTACATGAAAATTATGAAACATTCAAAATTTGTGTGGATATGACCACCAACAAGTGTCGATGTATGTCTGCCTGAGATTGTAGTATAAAATAAAATATTATATATTTTTAATTCATTTTTTTATCGGTATTTTGTACACTGAAAAAATGAAAAGTTGAGGTAGGTTTGATATTTACATATAATTTCCTTGTACATTGTAATTTCAAAAATATTTTTGAAATTAAAAAAACTGTTTCACGAAATTTAAGTACTTAAATCGTTCATATTAGCGAATTTTATGTGCCAAAAATGTAGATTAACACTCACTTAAACTATCTAGTGTAGTTTTGAAGACCGTTCTGATAAAATTCTACCTGAAAATTTTGAAACATTCAAAATTTGTGTGGATATGACCACCAACAAGTGTCGATGTATGTCTGCCTGAGATTGTAGTATAAAATAAAATATTATATATTTTTAATTAATTTTTTTATCGGTATTTTTTACACTGAAAACATGAATAGTTGAGCTAGGTTTGATATTTACATATAATTTCCTTGTACATTGTAATTTCAAAAATATTTTTGAAATAAAAAAAACTGTTTCCCGAAATTTAAGTACTTAAATCATTCATATTAGCGAATTTTATGTGCCAAAAATGTAGATTAACACTCACTTAAACTATCTAGTGTAGTTTTGAAGACCGTTCTGATAAAATTCTACCTTAAAATTTTGAAACATTCAAAATTTGTGTGGATATGACCACCAACAAGTGTCGATGTATGTCTGCCTGAGATTGTAGTATAAAATAAAATATTATATATTTTTAATTAATTTTTTTATCGGTATTTTTTACACTGAAAACATGAATAGTTGAGCTAGGTTTGATATTGACATATATTTTCCTTGTACATTGTAATTTCAAAAATATTTTTGAAATTAAAAAAACTGTTTCACGAAATTTAAGTACTTAAATCGTTCATATTAGCGAATTTTATGTGCCAAAAATGTAGATTAACACTCACTTAATCTATCTAGTGTAGTTTTGAAGACCGTTCTGATAAAATTCTACCTGAAAATTTTGAAACATTCAAAATTTGTGTGGATATGACCACCAACAAGTGTCGATGTATGTCTGCCTGAGATTGTAGTATAAAATAAAATATTATATATTTTTAATTAATTTTTTTATCGGTATTTTTTACACTGAAAACATGAATAGTTGAGCTAGGTTTGATATTGACATATATTTTCCTTGTACATTGTAATTTCAAAAATATTTTTGAAATTAAAAAAACTGTTTCACGAAATTTAAGTACTTAAATCGTTCATATTAGCGAATTTTATGTGCCAAAAATGTAGATTAACACTCACTTAAACTATCTAGTGTAGTTTTGAAGACCGTTCTGATAAAATTCTACCTGAAAATTATGAAACATTCAAAATTTGTGTGGATATGACCACTAACAAGTGTCGATGTATGTCTGCCTGAGATTGTCGTATAAAATAAAATATTATATATTTTTAATTAATTTTTTTATCGGTATTTTGTACACTGAAAACATGAATAGTTGAGCTAGGTTTGATATTTACATATAATTTCCTTGTACATTGTAATTTCAAAAATATTTTTGAAATAAAAAAAACTGTTTCCCGAAATTTAAGTACTTAAATCATTCATATTAGCGAATTTTATGTGCCAAAAATGTAGATTAACACTCACTTAAACTATCTAGTGTAGTTTAAAGACCGTTCTGATAAAATTCTACCTTAAAATTTTGAAACATTCAAAATTTGTGTGGATATGACCACCAACAAGTGTCAATGTATGTCTGCCTGAGATTGTTGTATAAAAAAAAATATTATATATTTTTAATTAATTTTTTTATCGGTATTTTGGACACTGAAAACATGAATAGTTGAGCTAGGTTTGATATTTACATATAATTTCCTTGTACATTGTAATTTCAAAAATATTTTTGAAATTAAAAAACTTGTTTCCCGAAATTTAAGTACTTAAATCTTTCATATTAGCGAATTTTATGTGCCAAAAATGTAGATTAACACTCACTTAAACTATCTAGAGTAGTTTTGAAGACCGTTCTGATAAAATTCTACCTGAAAATTATGAAACATTCAAAATTTGTGTGGATATGATCACTAACAAGTGTCGATGTATGTCTGCCTGAGATTGTCGTATAAAATAAAATATTATATATTTTTAATTAATTTTTTTATCGGTATTTTGTACACTGAAAACATGAATAGTTGAGCTAGGTTTGATATTTAAATATATTTTCCTTGTACATTGTAATTTCAAAAATATTTTTGAAATTAAAAAAACTGTTTCCCGAAATTTAAGTACTTAAATCATTCATATTAGCGAACTTTATGTGCCAAAAATGTAGATTAACACTCACTTAAACTATCTAGTGCAGTTTTGAAGACCGTTCTGATAAAATTCTATCTTAAAATTTTGAAACATTCAAAATTTGTGTGGATATGACCACCAAAAAGTGTCGATGTATGTCTGCCTGAGATTGTAGTATAAAAAAAAATATTATATATTTTTAATTGATTTTTTTATCGGTATTTTGTACACTGAAAACATGAATAGTTGAGCTAGGTTTGATATTTACATATATTGTCCTTGTACATTGTAATTTCAAAAATATTTTTGAAATTAAAAAAATTGTTTCCCGTAATTTAAGTACTTAAATCGTTCATATTAGCGAATTTTATGTGCCAAAAATGTAGATTAACACTCACTTAAACTATCTAGTGTAGTTTTGAAGACCGTTCTGATAAAATTCTACCTTAAAATTTTGAAACATTCAAAATTTGTGTGGATATGACCACCAACAAGTGTCGATGTATGTCTGCCTGAGATTGTAGTATAAAAAAAAATATTATATATTTTTAATTAATTTTTTTATCGGTATTTTGGACACTGAAAACATGAATAGTTGAGCTAGGTTTGATATTTACATATAATTTCCTTGTACATTGTAATTTCAAAAATATTTTTGAAATTAAAAAACTTGTTTCCCGAAATTTAAGTACTTAAATCATTCATATTAACGAATTTTATGTGCCAAAAATGTAGATTAACACTCACTTAAACTATCTAGAGTAGTTTTGAAGACCGTTCTGATATTGTTCTACATGAAAATTATGAAACAATCAAAAGTTGTGTGGAAATCACCATCAACAAATGTCGATGTATGTCTGCCTGAGATTGTAGTATAAAATAAAATATTATATATTTTTAATTAATTTTTTTATCGGTATTTTGTACACTGAACACATGAATAGTTTAGCTAGGTTTGATATTGACATATATTTTCCTTGTACATTGTAATTTCAAAAATATTTTTGAAATTAAAAAAACTGTTTCCCGAAATTTAAGTACTTAAATCGTTCTTATTAGCGAATTTTATGTGCCAAAAATGTAGATTAACACTCACTTAAACTATCTAGAGTAGTTTTGAAGACCGTTCTGATAAAATTCTACCTGAAAATTATGATACATTCAAAATTTGTGTGGATATGACCACCAACAAGTGTCGATGTATGTCTGCCTAAGATTGTAGTATAAAAAAAAATATTATATATTTTTAATTAATTTTTTTATCGGTATTTTGTACACTGAACACATGCATAGTTTAGCTAGGTTTGATATTGACATATATTTTCCTTGTACATTGTAATTTCAAAAATATTTTTGAAATTAAAAAAACTGTTTCCCGAAATTTAAGTACTTAAATCGTTCTTATTAGCGAATTTTATGTGCCAAAAATGTAGATTAACACTCACTTAAACTATCTAGAGTAGTTTTGAAGACCGTTCTGATAAAATTCTACCTGAAAATTATGATACATTCAAAATTTGTGTGGATATGACCACCAACAAGTGTCGATGTATGTCTGCCTGAGATTGTAGTATAAAATAAAATATTATATATTTTTAATTAATTTTTTTATCGGTATTTTGTACACTGAAAACATGAATAGTTTAGCTAGGTTTGATATTAACATATATTTTCCTTGTACATTGTAATTTCAAAAATATTTTTGAAATTAAAAAAACTGTTTCCCGAAATTTAAGTACTTAAATCGTTCATATTAGCGAATTTTATGTGCCAAAAATGTAGATTAACACTCACTTAAACTATCTAGTGTAGTTTTGAAGACCGTTCTGATAAAATTCTACCTTAAAATTTTGAAACATTCAAAATTTGTGTGGATATGACCACCAACAAGTGTCGATGTATGTCTGCCTAAGATTGTAGTATAAAAAAAAATATTATATATTTTTAATTAATTTTTTTATCGGTATTTTGTACACTGAAAACATGAATAGTTGAGTTAGGTTTGATATTTACATATATTTTCCTTGTACATTGTAATTTCAAAAATATTTTTGAAATTAAAAAAACTGTTTCCCGAAATTTAAGTACTTAAATCGTTCTTATTAGCGAATTTTATGTGCCAAAAATGTAGATTAACACTCACTTAAACTATCAAGAGTAGTTTTGAAGACCGTTCTGATATTGATCTACATGAAAATTATGAAACATTCAAAATTTGTGTGGATATGACCACCAACAAGTGTCGATGTATGTCTGCCTGAGATTGTAGTATAAAATAAAATATTATATATTTTTAATTCATTTTTTTATCGGTATTTTGTACACTGAAAAAATGAAAAGTTGAGGTAGGTTTGATATTTACATATAATTTCCTTGTACATTGTAATTTCAAAAATATTTTTGAAATTAAAAAAACTGTTTCACGAAATTTAAGTACTTAAATCGTTCATATTAGCGAATTTTATGTGCCAAAAATGTAGATTAACACTCACTTAAACTATCTAGTGTAGTTTTGAAGACCGTTCTGATAAAATTCTACCTGAAAATTTTGAAACATTCAAAATTTGTGTGGATATGACCACCAACAAGTGTCGATGTATGTCTGCCTGAGATTGTAGTATAAAATAAAATATTATATATTTTTAATTAATTTTTTTATCGGTATTTTTTACACTGAAAACATGAATAGTTGAGCTAGGTTTGATATTTACATATAATTTCCTTGTACATTGTAATTTCAAAAATATTTTTGAAATAAAAAAAACTGTTTCCCGAAATTTAAGTACTTAAATCATTCATATTAGCGAATTTTATGTGCCAAAAATGTAGATTAACACTCACTTAAACTATCTAGTGTAGTTTTGAAGACCGTTCTGATAAAATTCTACCTTAAAATTTTGAAACATTCAAAATTTGTGTGGATATGACCACCAACAAGTGTCGATGTATGTCTGCCTGAGATTGTTGTATAAAAAAAAATATTATATATTTTTAATTAATTTTTTTATCGGTATTTTGGACACTGAAAACATGAATAGTTGAGCTAGGTTTGATATTTACATATAATTTCCTTGTACATTGTAATTTCAAAAATATTTTTGAAATTAAAAAACTTGTTTCCCGAAATTTAAGTACTTAAATCTTTCATATTAGCGAATTTTATGTGCCAAAAATGTAGATTAACACTCACTTAAACTATCTAGTGTAGTTTTGAAGACCGTTCTGATAAAATTCTACCTTAAAATTTTGAAACATTCAAAATTTGTGTGGATATGACCACCAACAAGTGTCGATGTATGTCTGCCTAAGATTGTAGTATAAAAAAAAATATTATTTATTTTTAATTAATTTTTTTATTGGTATTTTGTACACTGAAAACATGAATAGTTGAGTTAGGTTTGATATTAACATATATTTTCCTTGTACATTGTAATTTCAAAAATATTTTTGAAATTAAAAAAACTGTTTCCCGAAATTTAAGTACTTAAATCGTTCATATTAGCGAATTTTATGTGCCAAAAATGTAGATTAACACTCACTTAAACTATCTAGTGTAGTTTTGAAGACCGTTCTGATAAAGTTCTACCTTCAAATTTTGAAACATTCAAAATTTGTGTGGATATGACCACCAACAAGTGTCGATGTATGTCTGCCTAAGATTGTAGTATAAAAAAAAATATTATTTATTTTTAATTAATTTTTTTATCGGTATTTTGTACACTGAAAACATGAATAGTTGAGTTAGGTTTGATATTTACATATATTTTCCTTGTACATTGTAATTTCAAAAATATTTTTGAAATTAAAAAAAATGTTTCCCGAAATTTAAGTGCTTAAATCGTTCATATTAGCGAATTTTAAGTGCCAAAAATGTAGATTAACACTCACTTAAACTATCTAGAGTAGTTTTGAAGACCGTTCTGATATTGTTCTACATGAAAATTATGAAACAATCAAAAGTTGTGTGGAAATCACCATCAACAAATGTCGATGTATGTCTGCCTGAGATTGTAGTATAAAATAAAATATTATATATTTTTAATTAATTTTTTTATCGGTATTTTGTACACTGAACACATGAATAGTTTAGCTAGGTTTGATATTGACATATATTTTCCTTGTACATTGTAATTTCAAAAATATTTTTGAAATTAAAAAAACTGTTTCCCGAAATTTAAGTACTTAAATCGTTCATATTAGCGAATTTTATGTGCCAAAAATGTAGATTAACACTCACTTAAACTATCTAGTGTAGTTTTGAAGACCGTTCTGATAAAATTCTACCTTAAAATTTTGAAACATTCAAAATTTGTGTGGATATGACCACCAACAAGTGTCGATGTATGTCTGCCTAAGATTGTAGTATAAAAAAAAATATTATATATTTTTAATTAATTTTTTTATCGGTATTTTGTACACTGAAAACATGAATAGTTGAGTTAGGTTTGATATTTACATATATTTTCCTTGTACATTGTAATTTCAAAAATATTTTTGAAATTAAAAAAACTGTTTCCCGAAATTTAAGTACTTAAATCGTTCTTATTAGCGAATTTTATGTGCCAAAAATGTAGATTAACACTCACTTAAACTATCAAGAGTAGTTTTGAAGACCGTTCTGATATTGATCTACATGAAAATTATGAAACATTCAAACTTTGTGTGGATATGACCACCAACAAGTGTCGATGTATGTCTGCCTGAGATTGTAGTATAAAATAAAATATTATATATTTTTAATTCATTTTTTTATCGGTATTTTGTACACTGAAAAATGAATAGTTGAGGTAGGTTTGATATTTACATATAATTTCCTTGTATATTGTAATTTCAAAAATATTTTTGAAATTAAAAAAACTGTTTCCCGAAATTTAAGTACTTAAATCCTTCATATTAGCGAATTTTATGTGCCAAAAATGTAGATTAACACTCACTTAAACTATCTAGAGTAGTTTTGAAGACCGTTCTGATAAAATTCTACCTGAAAATTGTGAAACATTCAAAATTTGAGTGGAAATCACCATCAACAAGTGTCGATGTATGTCTGCCTAAGATCGTAGTATAAAAAAAAATATTATATATTTTTAATTAATTTTTTTATTGGTATTTTGTACACTGAAAACATGAATAGTTGAGCTAGGTTTGATATTTACATATATTGTCCTTGTACATTGTAATTTCAAAAATATTTTTGAAATTAAAAAAACTGTTTCCCGAAATTTAAGTACTTAAATCGTTCATATTAGAAAATTTTATGTGCCAAAAATGTAGATTAACACTCACTTAAACTATCGAGAGTAGTATTGAAGACCGTTCTGATAAAATTCTACCTGAAAATTGTGAAATATTCAAAATTTGTGTGGATATGACCATCAACAAGTGTCGATGTATGTCTGCCTGAGATTGTAGTATAAAAAAAAATATTATATATTTTTAATTAATTTTTTTATCGGTATTTTGTACACTGAAAACATGAATAGTTGAGCTAGTTTTGATATTGACATATAATTTCCTTGTACATTGTAATTTCAAAAATATTTTTGAAATTAAAAAACTTGTTTCCCGAAATTTAAGTACTTAAATCATTCATATTAGCGAATTTTATGTGCCAAAAATGTAGATTAACACTCACTTAAACTATCTAGTGTAGTTTTGAAGACCGTTCTGATAAAATTCTACCTGAAAATTTTGAAACATTCAAAATTTGTGTGGATATGACCACCAACAAGTGTCGATGTATGTCTGCCTGAGATTGTAGTATAAAATAAAATATTATATATTTTTAATTAATTTTTTTATCGGTATTTTTTACACTGAAAACATGAATAGTTGAGCTAGGTTTGATATTGACATATATTTTCCTTGTACATTGTAATTTCAAAAATATTTTTGAAATTAAAAAAACTGTTTCACGAAATTTAAGTACTTAAATCGTTCATATTAGCGAATTTTATGTGCCAAAAATGTAGATTAACACTCACTTAAACTATCTAGTGTAGTTTTGAAGACCGTTCTGATAAAATTCTACCTGAAAATTTTGAAACATTCAAAATTTGTGTGGATATGACCACCAACAAGTGTCGATGTATGTCTGCCTGAGATTGTAGTATAAAATAAAATATTATATATTTTTAATTAATTTTTTTATCGGTATTTTTTACACTGAAAACATGAATAGTTGAGCTAGGTTTGATATTTACATATAATTTCCTTGTACATTGTAATTTCAAAAATATTTTTGAAATTAAAAAACTTGTTTCCCGAAATTTAAGTACTTAAATCTTTCATATTAGCAAATTTTATGTGCCAAAAATGTAGATTAACACTCACTTAAACTATCTAGAGTAGTTTTGAAGACCGTTCTGATAAAATTCTACCTGAAAATTATGAAACATTCAAAATTTGTGTGGATATGACCACTAACAAGTGTCGATGTATGTCTGCCTGAGATTGTCGTATAAAATAAAATATTATATATTTTTAATTAATTTTTTTATCGGTATTTTGTACACTGAAAACATGAATAGTTGAGCTAGGTTTGATATTTACATATATTTTCCTTGTACATTGTAATTTCAAAAATATTTTTGAAATTAAAAAAACTGTTTCCCGAAATTTAAGTACTTAAATCATTCATATTAGCGAATTTTATGTGCCAAAAATGTAGATTAACACTCACTTAAACTATCTAGTGCAGTTTTGAAGACCGTTCTGATAAAATTCTATCTTAAAATTTTGAAACATTCAAAATTTGTGTGGATATGACCACCAACAAGTGTCGATGTATGTCTGCCTGAGATTGTAGTATAAAAAAAAATATTATATATTTTTAATTGATTTTTTTATCGGTATTTTGTACACTGAAAACATGAATAGTTGAGCTAGGTTTGATATTTACATATATTGTCCTTGTACATTGTAATTTCAAAAATATTTTTGAAATTAAAAAAATTGTTTCCCGTAATTTAAGTACTTAAATCGTTCATATTAGCGAATTTTATGTGCCAAAAATGTAGATTAACACTCACTTAAACTATCTAGTGTAGTTTTGAAGACCGTTCTGATAAAATTCTACCTTAAAATTTTGAAACATTCAAAATTTGTGTGGATATGACCACCAACAAGTGTCGATGTATGTCTGCCTGAGATTGTAGTATAAAAAAAAATATTATATATTTTTAATTAATTTTTTTATCGGTATTTTGGACACTGAAAACATGAATAGTTGAGCTAGGTTTGATATTTACATATAATTTCCTTGTACATTGTAATTTCAAAAATATTTTTGAAATTAAAAAACTTGTTTCCCGAAATTTAAGTACTTAAATCATTCATATTAACGAATTTTATGTGCCAAAAATGTAGATTAACACTCACTTAAACTATCTATTGTAGTTTTGAAGACCGTTCTGATAAAATTCTACCTGAAAATTTTGAAACATTCAAAATTTGTGTGGATATGACCACCAACAAGTGTCGATGTATGTCTGCCTGAGATTGTAGTATAAAATAAAATATTATATATTTTTAATTAATTTTTTTATCGGTATTTTTTACACTGAAAACATGAATAGTTGAGCTAGGTTTGATATTGACATATATTTTCCTTGTACATTGAAATTTCAATAATATTTTTGAAATTAAAAAAACTGTTTCCCGAAATTTAAGTACTTAAATCGTTCATATTAGCGAATTTTATGTGCCAAAAATGTAGATTAACACTCACTTAAACTATCTAGTGTAGTTTTGAAGACCGTTCTGATAAAATTCTACATGAAAATTATGAAACATTCAAAATTTGTGTGGATATGACCACTAACAAGTGTCGATGTATGTCTGCCTGAGATTGTCGTATAAAATAAAATATTATATATTTTTAATTAATTTTTTTATCGGTATTTTGTACACTGAAAACATGAATAGTTGAGCTAGGTTTGATATTTACATATAATTTCCTTGTACATTGTAATTTCAAAAATATTTTTGAAATTAAAAAAACTGTTTTCCGAAATTTAAGTACTTAAATCGTTCATATTAGCGAATTTCATGTTCCGAAAAAGTAGATTAACACTCACTTAAACTATCTAGAGTAGTTTTGAAGACCGTTCTGATATTGTTCTACATGAAAATTATGAAACAATCAAAATTTGTGTGGAAATCACCATCAACAAGTGTCGATGTATGTCTGCCTAAGATTGTAGTATAAAAAAAAATATTATATATTTTTAATTAATTTTTTTATCGGTATTTTGTACACTGAAAACATGAATAGTTGAGCTAGGTTTGATATTGACATATATTTTCCTTGTACATTGTAATTTCAAAAATATTTTTGAAATTAAAAAAACTGTTTCCCGAAATTTAAGTACTTAAATCGTTCATATTATCGAATTTTATGTGCCAAAAATGTAGATTAACACTCACTTAAACTATCTAGTGTAGTTTTGAAGACCGTTCTGATAAAATTCTACCTGAAAATTTTGAAACATTTAAAATTTGTGTGGATATGACCACCAACAAGTTGCGATGTATGTCTGCCTGAGATTGTAGTATATACAAAAATATTATAAATTTTTAAATAATTTTTTATTGGTATTTTGTACACTGAAAACATGAATAGTTGAGCTAGGTTTGATATTGACATATATTTTCCTTGTTCATTGTAATTTCAAAAATATTTTTGAAATTAAAAAAAAAGGTTTTCCGAAATTTAAGTACTTAAATCGTTCATATTAGCGAATTTTATGTGCCAAAAATGTAGATTAACACTCACTTAAACTATCTAGAGAAAGTTTGAAGACCGTTCTGATAAAATTCTACCTGAAAATTGTGAAACAATCAAAATTTGTGTGGAAATCACCATCAACAAGTGTCGATGTATGTCTGCTAAGATTGTAGTATAAAAAAAAATATTATATATTTTTAATTAATTATACTATCGGTATTTTGTACACTGAAAACATGAATAGTTGAGCTAGGTTTGATATTTACATATATTTTCCTTGTACATTGTAATTTCAAAAATATTTTTGAAATTAAAAAAACTGTTTCCCGAAATTTAAGTACTTAAATCGTTCATATAAGCGAATTTTATGTGCCAAAAATGTAGATTAACACTCACTCAAACTATCTAGAGTAGTTTTGAAGCACGTTCTGATAAAATTCTACCTGAAAATTGTGAAACATTCAAAATTTGTGTGGATATGACCATCAACAAGTGTCGATGAATGTCTGCCTGAGATTGTAGTATAAAAAAAAATATTATAAATTTTTAATTAATTTTTTATCGGTATTTTGTACACTGAAAACATGAGTAGTTGAGCTAGGTTTGATATTGACATATATTTTCCTTGTACATTGTAATTTCAAAAATATTTTTGAAATTAAAAAAACTGTTTCCCGAAATTTAAGTACTTAAATCGTTCATATTAGCGAATTTTATGTGCCAAAATGTAGATTAACACTCACTTAAACTATCTAGAGTAGTTTTGAAGACCGTTCTGATATTGTTCTACATGAAAATTGTGAAACATTCAAAATTTGAGTGGAAATCACCACCAACAAGTGTCGATGTATGTCTGCCTGAGATTGTAGTATAAAATAAAATATTATATATTTTTAATTAATTTTTTTATCGGTATTTTTTACACTGAAAACATGAATAGTTGAGCTAGGTTTGATATTGACATATATTTTCCTTGTACATTGTAATTTCAAAAATATTTTTGAAATTAAAAAAACTGTTTCCCGAAATTTAAGTACTTAAATCGTTCATATTAGCGAATTTTATGTGCCAAAAATGTAGATTAACACTCACTTAAACTATCTAGTGTAGTTTTGAAGACCGTTCTGATAAAATTCTACCTTAAAATTTTGAAACATTCAAAATTTGTGTGGATATGACCACCAACAAGTGTCGATGTATGTCTGCCTGAGATTGTAGTATAAAATAAAATATTATATATTTTTAATTAATTTTTTTATCGGTATTTTTTACACTGAAAACATGAATAGTTGAGCTAGGTTTGATATTGACATATATTTTCCTTGTACATTGTAATTTCAAAAATATTTTTGAAATTAAAAAAACTGTTTCCCGAAATTTATGTACTTAAATCGTTCATATTAGCGAATTTTATGTGCCAAAAATGTAGATTAACACTCACTTAAACTATCTAGTGTAGTTTTGAAGATTGTTCTGATAAAATTCTACCTGAAAATTATGAAACATTCAAAATTTGTGTGGATATGACCACTAACAAGTGTCGATGTATGTCTGCCTGAGATTGTCGTATAAAATAAAATATTATATATTTTTAATTAATTTTTTTATCGGTATTTTGTACACTGAAAACATGAATAGTTGAGCTAGGTTTGATATTTACATATAATTTCCTTGTACATTGTAATTTCAAAAATATTTTTGAAATTAAAAAAACTGTTTTCCGAAATTTAAGTACTTAAATCGTTCATATTAGCGAATTTTATGTGCCAAAAATGTAGATTAACACTCACTTAAACTATCTAGTGTAGTTTTGAAGACCGTTCTGATAAAATTCTACCTGAAAATTATGAAACATTCAAAATTTGTGTGGATATGACCACTAACAAGTGTCGATGTATGTCTGCCTGAGATTGTCGTATAAAATAAAATATTATATATTTTTAATTAATTTTTTTATCGGTATTTTTTACACTGAAAACATGAATAGTTGAGCTAGGTTTGATATTGACATATATTTTCCTTGTACATTGTAATTTCAAAAATATTTTTGAAATTAAAAAAACTGTTTCCCGAAATTTAAGTACTTAAATCGTTCATATTATCGAATTTTATGTGCCAAAAATGTAGATTAACACTCACTTAAACTATCTAGTGTAGTTTTGAAGACCGTTCTGATAAAATTCTACCTGAAAATTTTGAAACATTTAAAATTTGTGTGGATATGACCACCAACAAGTTGCGATGTATGTCTGCCTGAGATTGTAGTATATACAAAAATATTATAAATTTTTAAATAATTTTTTATTGGTATTTTGTACACTGAAAACATGAATAGTTGAGCTAGGTTTGATATTTACATATAATTTCCTTGTACATTGTAATTTCAAAAATATTTTTGAAATTAAAAAACTTGTTTCCCGAAATTTAAGTACTTAAATCTTTCATATTAGCAAATTTTATGTGCCAAAAATGTAGATTAACACTCACTTAAACTATCTAGAGTAGTTTTGAAGACCGTTCTGATAAAATTCTACCTGAAAATTATGAAACATTCAAAATTTGTGTGGATATGACCACTAACAAGTGTCGATGTATGTCTGCCCGAGATTGTCGTATAAAATAAAATATTATATATTTTTAATTAATTTTTTTATCGGTATTTTGTACACTGAAAACATGAATAGTTGAGCTAGGTTTGATATTTACATATATTTTCCTTGTACATTGTAATTTCGAAAATATTTTTGAAATTAAAAAAACTGTTTCCCGAAATTTAAGTACTTAAATCATTCATATTAGCGAATTTTATGTGCCAAAAATGTAGATTAACACTCACTTAAACTATCTAGTGCAGTTTTGAAGACCGTTCTGATAAAATTCTATCTTAAAATTTTGAAACATTCAAAATTTGTGTGGATATGACCACCAACAAGTGTCGATGTATGTCTGCCTGAGATTGTAGTATAAAAAAAAATATTATATATTTTTAATTGATTTTTTTATCGGTATTTTGTACACTGAAAACATGAATAGTTGAGCTAGGTTTGATATTGACATATATTTTCCTTGTACATTGTAATTTCAAAAATATTTTTGAAATTAAAAAAAAAGGTTTTCCGAAATTTAAGTACTTAAATCGTTCATATTAGCGAATTTTATGTGCCAAAAATGTAGATTAACACTCACTTAAACTATCTAGAGAAAGTTTGAAGACCGTTCTGATAAAATTCTACCTGAAAATTGTGAAACAATCAAAATTTGTGTGGAAATCACCATCAACAAGTGTCGATGTATGTCTGCTAAGATTGTAGTATAAAAAAAAATATTATATATTTTTAATTAATTATACTATCGGTATTTTGTACACTGAAAACATGAATAGTTGAGCTAGGTTTGATATTTACATATATTTTCCTTGTACATTGTAATTTCAAAAATATTTTTGAAATTAAAAAAACTGTTTCCCGAAATTTAAGTACTTAAATCGTTCATATAAGCGAATTTTATGTGCCAAAAATGTAGATTAACACTCACTCAAACTATCTAGAGTAGTTTTGAAGCACGTTCTGATAAAATTCTACCTGAAAATTGTGAAACATTCAAAATTTGTGTGGATATGACCATCAACAAGTGTCGATGAATGTCTGCCTGAGATTGTAGTATAAAAAAAAATATTATAAATTTTTAATTAATTTTTTATCGGTATTTTGTACACTGAAAACATGAGTAGTTGAGCTAGGTTTGATATTGACATATATTTTCCTTGTACATTGTAATTTCAAAAATATTTTTGAAATTAAAAAAACTGTTTCCCGAAATTTAAGTACTTAAATCGTTCATATTAGCGAATTTTATGTGCCAAAATGTAGATTAACACTCACTTAAACTATCTAGAGTAGTTTTGAAGACCGTTCTGATATTGTTCTACATGAAAATTGTAACACATTCAAAATTTGAGTGGAAATCACCACCAACAAGTGTCGATGTATGTCTGCCTGAGATTGTAGTATAAAATAAAATATTATATATTTTTAATTAATTTTTTTATCGGTATTTTTTACACTGAAAACATGAATAGTTGAGCTAGGTTTGATATTGACATATATTTTCCTTGTACATTGTAATTTCAAAAATATTTTTGAAATTAAAAAAACTGTTTCCCGAAATTTAAGTACTTAAATCGTTCATATTAGCGAATTTTATGTGCCAAAAATGTAGATTAACACTCACTTAAACTATCTAGTGTAGTTTTGAAGACCGTTCTGATAAAATTCTACCTTAAAATTTTGAAACATTCAAAATTTGTGTGGATATGACCACCAACAAGTGTCGATGTATGTCTGCCTGAGATTGTAGTATAAAAAAAAATATTATATATTTTTAATTAATTTTTTTATCGGTATTTTGGACACTGAAAACATGAATAGTTGAGCTGGGTTTGATATTTACATATAATTTCCTTGTACATTGTAATTTCAAAAATATTTTTGAAATTAAAAAACTTGTTTCCCGAAATTTAAGTACTTAAATCATTCATATTAACGAATTTTATGTGCCAAAAATGTAGATTAACACTCACTTAAACTATCTATTGTAGTTTTGAAGACCGTTCTGATAAAATTCTACCTGAAAATTATGAAACATTCAAAATTTGTGTGGATATGACCACTAACAAGTGTCGATGTATGTCTGCCTGAGATTGTCGTATAAAATAAAATATTATATATTTTTAATTAATTTTTTTATCGGTATTTTGTACACTGAAAACATGAATAGTTGAGCTAGGTTTGATATTTACATATAATTTCCTTGTACATTGTAATTTCAAAAATATTTTTGAAATTAAAAAAACTGTTTTCCGAAATTTAAGTACTTAAATCGTTCATATTAGCGAATTTCATGTTCCGAAAAAGTAGATTAACACTCACTTAAACTATCTAGAGTAGTTTTGAAGACCGTTCTGATATTGTTCTACATGAAAATTATGAAACATTCAAAATTTGAGTGGAAATCACCACCAACAAGTGTCGATGTATGTCTGCCTGAGATTGTAGTATAAAAAAAAATATTATATATTTTTAATTAATTTTTTTATCGGTATTTTGGACACTGAAAACATGAATAGTTGAGCTAGGTTTGATATTGACATATATTTTCCTTGTACATTGTAATTTCAAAAATATTTTTGAAATTAAAAAAACTGTTTCCCGAAATTTAAGTACTTAAATCGTTCATATTAGCGAATTTTATGTGCCAAAAATGTAGATTAACACTCACTTAAACTATCTAGTGTAGTTTTGAAGACCGTTCTGATAAAATTCTACCTGAAAATTATGAAACATTCAAAATTTGTGTGGATATGACCACTAACAAGTGTCGATGTATGTCTGCCTGAGATTGTCGTATAAAATAAAATATTATATATTTTTAATTAATTTTTTTATCGGTATTTTGTACACTGAAAACATGAATAGTTGAGCTAGGTTTGATATTTACATATAATTTCCTTGTACATTGTAATTTCAAAAATATTTTTGAAATTAAAAAAACTGTTTTCCGAAATTTAAGTACTTAAATCGTTCATATTAGCGAATTTCATGTTCCGAAAAAGTAGATTAACACTCACTTAAACTATCTAGAGTAGTTTTGAAGACCGTTCTGATATTGTTCTACATGAAAATTATGAAACATTCAAAATTTGAGTGGAAATCACCACCAACAAGTGTCGATGTATGTCTGCCTGAGATTGTAGTATAAAAAAAAATATTATATATTTTTAATTAATTTTTTTATCGGTATTTTGGACACTGAAAACATGAATAGTTGAGCTAGGTTTGATATTTACATATAATTTCCTTGTACATTGTAATTTCAAAAATATTTTTGAAATTAAAAAACTTGTTTCCCGAAATTTAAGTACATAAATCATTCATATTAACGAATTATATGTGCCAAAAATGTAGATTAACACTCACTTAAACTATCTATTGTAGTTTTGAAGACCGTTCTGATAAAATTCTACCTGAAAATTTTGAAACATTCAAAATTTGTGTGGATATGACCACCAACAAGTGTCGATGTATGTCTGCCTGAGATTGTAGTATAAAATAAAATATTATATATTTTTAATTAATTTTTTTATCGGTATTTTTTACACTGAAAACATGAATAGTTGAGCTAGGTTTGATATTGACATATATTTTCCTTGTACATTGTAATTTCAAAAATATTTTTGAAATTAAAAAAACTGTTTTCCGAAATTTAAGTACTTAAATCGTTCATATTAGCGAATTTCATGTTCCGAAAAAGTAGATTAACACTCACTTAAACTATCTAGAGTAGTTTTGAAGACCGTTCTGATATTGTTCTACATGAAAATTATGAAACAATCAAAATTTGTGTGGAAATCACCATCAACAAGTGTCGATGTATGTCTGCCTAAGATTGTAGTATAAAAAAAAATATTATATATTTTTAATTAATTTTTTTATCGGTATTTTGTACACTGAAAACATGAATAGTTGAGCTAGGTTTGATATTGACATATATTTTCCTTGTACATTGTAATTTCAAAAATATTTTTGAAATTAAAAAAACTGTTTCCCGAAATTTAAGTACTTAAATCGTTCATATTAGCGAATTTTATGTGCCAAAAATGTAGATTAACACTCACTTAAACTATCTAGTGTAGTTTTGAAGACCGTTCTGATAAAATTCTACCTGAAAATTTTGAAACATTCAAAAATTGTGTGGATATGACCACCAACAAGTGTCGATGTATGTCTGCCTGAGATTGTAGTATAAAAAAAAATATTATATATTTTTTAATTAATTTTTTTATCGGTATTTTTTACACTGAAAACATGAATAGTTGAGCTAGGTTTGATATTGACATATATTTTCCTTGTACATTGTAATTTCAAAAATATTTTTGAAATTAAAAAAACTGTTTCCCGAAATTTAAGTACTTAAATCGTTCATATTAGCGAATTTTATGTGCCAAAAATGTAGATTAACACTCACTTAAATTATCTAGAGTAGTTTTGAAGACCGTTCTGTTAAAATTCTACCTGAAGATTTTGAAACATTTAAAATTTGTGTGGATATGACCACCAACAAGTTGCGATGTATGTCTGCCTGAAATTGTAGTATAAAAAAAAATATTATATATTTTTAATTAATTTTTTTATCGGTATTTTGTACACTGAAAACATGAATACTTGAGCTAGGTTTGATATTGACATATATTTTCCTTGTACATTGTAATTTCAAAAATATTTTTGAAATTAAAAAAACTGTTTCCCGAAATTTAAGTACTTAAATCGTTCATATTAGCGAATTTTATGTGCCAAAAATGTAGATTAACACTCACTTAAACTATCTAGTGTAGTTTTGAAGAACGTTCTGATAAAATTCTACCTGAAAATTATGAAACATTCAAAATTTGTGTGGATATGACCACTAACAAGTGTCGATGTATGTCTGCCTGAGATTGTCGTATAAAATAAAATATTATATATTTTTAATTAATTTTTTTATCGGTATTTTGTACACTGAAAACATGAATAGTTGAGCTAGGTTTGATATTTACATATAATTTCCTTGTACATTGTAATTTCAAAAATATTTTTGAAATTAAAAAAACTGTTTTCCGAAATTTAAGTACTTAAATCGTTCATATTAGCGAATTTCATGTTCCGAAAAAGTAGATTAACACTCACTTAAACTATCTAGAGTAGTTTTGAAGACCGTTCTGATATTGTTCTACATGAAAATTATGAAACATTCAAAATTTGAGTGGAAATCACCACCAACAAGTGTCGATGTATGTCTGCCTGAGATTGTAGTATAAAAAAAAATATTATATATTTTTAATTAATTTTTTTATCGGTATTTTGGACACTGAAAACATGAATAGTTGAGCTAGGTTTGATATTTACATATAATTTCCTTGTACATTGTAATTTCAAAAATATTTTTGAAATTAAAAAACTTGTTTCCCGAAATTTAAGTACATAAATCATTCATATTAACGAATTTTATGTGCCAAAAATGTAGATTAACACTCACTTAAACTATCTATTGTAGTTTTGAAGACCGTTCTGATAAAATTCTACCTGAAAATTTTGAAACATTCAAAATTTGTGTGGATATGACCACCAACAAGTGTCGATGTATGTCTGCCTGAGATTGTAGTATAAAATAAAATATTATATATTTTTAATTAATTTTTTTATCGGTATTTTTTACACTGAAAACATGAATAGTTGAGCTAGGTTTGATATTGACATATATTTTCCTTGTACATTGTAATTTCAAAAATATTTTTGAAATTAAAAAAACTGTTTTCCGAAATTTAAGTACTTAAATCGTTCATATTAGCGAATTTCATGTTCCGAAAAAGTAGATTAACACTCACTTAAACTATCTAGAGTAGTTTTGAAGACCGTTCTGATATTGTTCTACATGAAAATTATGAAACAATCAAAATTTGTGTGGAAATCACCATCAACAAGTGTCGATGTATGTCTGCCTAAGATTGTAGTATAAAAAAAAATATTATATATTTTTAATTAATTTTTTTATCGGTATTTTGTACACTGAAAACATGAATAGTTGAGCTAGGTTTGATATTGACATATATTTTCCTTGTACATTGTAATTTCAAAAATATTTTTGAAATTAAAAAAACTGTTTCCCGAAATTTAAGTACTTAAATCGTTCATATTAGCGAATTTTATGTGCCAAAAATGTAGATTAACACTCACTTAAACTATCTAGTGTAGTTTTGAAGACCGTTCTGATAAAATTCTACCTGAAAATTTTGAAACATTCAAAAATTGTGTGGATATGACCACCAACAAGTGTCGATGTATGTCTGCCTGAGATTGTAGTATAAAAAAAAATATTATATATTTTTAATTAATTTTTTTATCGGTATTTTTTACACTGAAAACATGAATAGTTGAGCTAGGTTTGATATTGACATATATTTTCCTTGTACATTGTAATTTCAAAAATATTTTTGAAATTAAAAAAACTGTTTCCCGAAATTTAAGTACTTAAATCGTTCATATTAGCGAATTTTATGTGCCAAAAATGTAGATTAACACTCACTTAAATTATCTAGAGTAGTTTTGAAGACCGTTCTGTTAAAATTCTACCTGAAGATTTTGAAACATTTAAAATTTGTGTGGATATGACCACCAACAAGTTGCGATGTATGTCTGCCTGAAATTGTAGTATAAAAAAAAATATTATATATTTTTAATTAATTTTTTTATCGGTATTTTGTACACTGAAAACATGAATACTTGAGCTAGGTTTGATATTGACATATATTTTCCTTGTACATTGTAATTTCAAAAATATTTTTGAAATTAAAAAAACTGTTTCCCGAAATTTAAGTACTTAAATCGTTCATATTAGCGAATTTTATGTGCCAAAAATGTAGATTAACACTCACTTAAACTATCTAGTGTAGTTTTGAAGACCGTTCTGATAAAATTCTACCTGAAAATTATGAAACATTCAAAATTTGTGTGGATATGACCACTAACAAGTGTCGATGTATGTCTGCCTGAGATTGTCGTATAAAATAAAATATTATATATTTTTAATTAATTTTTTTATCGGTATTTTGTACACTGAAAACATGAATAGTTGAGCTAGGTTTGATATTTACATATAATTTCCTTGTACATTGTAATTTCAAAAATATTTTTGAAATTAAAAAAACTGTTTTCCGAAATTTAAGTACTTAAATCGTTCATATTAGCGAATTTCATGTTCCGAAAAAGTAGATTAACACTCACTTAAACTATCTAGAGTAGTTTTGAAGACCGTTCTGATATTGTTCTACATGAAAATTATGAAACATTCAAAATTTGAGTGGAAATCACCACCAACAAGTGTCGATGTATGTCTGCCTGAGATTGTAGTATAAAAAAAAATATTATATATTTTTAATTAATTTTTTTATCGGTATTTTGGACACTGAAAACATGAATAGTTGAGCTAGGTTTGATATTTACATATAATTTCCTTGTACATTGTAATTTCAAAAATATTTTTGAAATTAAAAAACTTGTTTCCCGAAATTTAAGTACATAAATCATTCATATTAACGAATTTTATGTGCCAAAAATGTAGATTAACACTCACTTAAACTATCTATTGTAGTTTTGAAGACCGTTCTGATAAAATTCTACCTGAAATATTTGAAACATTCAAAATTTGTGTGGATATGACCACCAACAAGTGTCGATGTATGTCTGCCTGAGATTGTAGTATAAAATAAAATATTATATATTTTTAATTAATTTTTTTATCGGTATTTTTTACACTGAAAACATGAATAGTTGAGCTAGGTTTGATATTGACATATATTTTCCTTGTACATTGTAATTTCAAAAATATTTTTGAAATTAAAAAAACTGTTTCCCGAAATTTATGTACTTAAATCGTTCATATTAGCGAATTTTATGTGCCAAAAATGTAGATTAACACTCACTTAAACTATCTAGTGTAGTTTTGAAGATTGTTCTGATAAAATTCTACCTGAAAATTATGAAACATTCAAAATTTGTGTGGATATGACCACTAACAAGTGTCGATGTATGTCTGCCTGAGATTGTCGTATAAAATAAAATATTATATATTTTTAATTAATTTTTTTATCGGTATTTTGTACACTGAAAACATGAATAGTTGAGCTAGGTTTGATATTTACATATAATTTCCTTGTACATTGTAATTTCAAAAATATTTTTGAAATTAAAAAAACTGTTTTCCGAAATTTAAGTACTTAAATCGTTCATATTAGCGAATTTCATGTTCCGAAAAAGTAGATTAACACTCACTTAAACTATCTAGAGTAGTTTTGAAGACCGTTCTGATATTGTTCTACATGAAAATTATGAAACAATCAAAATTTGTGTGGAAATCACCATCAACAAGTGTCGATGTATGTCTGCCTAAGATTGTAGTATAAAAAAAAATATTATATATTTTTAATTAATTTTTTTATCGGTATTTTGTACACTGAAAACATGAATAGTTGAGCTAGGTTTGATATTGACATATATTTTCCTTGTACATTGTAATTTCAAAAATATTTTTGAAATTAAAAAAACTGTTTCCCGAAATTTAAGTACTTAAATCGTTCATATTAGCGAATTTTATGTGCCAAAAATGTAGATTAACACTCACTTAAACTATCTAGTGTAGTTTTGAAGACCGTTCTGATAAAATTCTACCTTAAAATTTTGAAACATTCAAAATTTGTGTGGATATGACCACCAACAAGTGTCGATGTATGTCTGCCTGAGATTGTAGTATAAAAAAAAATATTATATATTTTTAATTAATTTTTTTATCGGTATTTTGGACACTGAAAACATGAATAGTTGAGCTGGGTTTGATATTTACATATAATTTCCTTGTACATTGTAATTTCAAAAATATTTTTGAAATTAAAAAACTTGTTTCCCGAAATTTAAGTACTTAAATCATTCATATTAACGAATTTTATGTGCCAAAAATGTAGATTAACACTCACTTAAACTATCTATTGTAGTTTTGAAGACCGTTCTGATAAAATTCTACCTGAAAATTATGAAACATTCAAAATTTGTGTGGATATGACCACTAACAAGTGTCGATGTATGTCTGCCTGAGATTGTCGTATAAAATAAAATATTATATATTTTTAATTAATTTTTTTATCGGTATTTTGTACACTGAAAACATGAATAGTTGAGCTAGGTTTGATATTTACATATAATTTCCTTGTACATTGTAATTTCAAAAATATTTTTGAAATTAAAAAAACTGTTTTCCGAAATTTAAGTACTTAAATCGTTCATATTAGCGAATTTCATGTTCCGAAAAAGTAGATTAACACTCACTTAAACTATCTAGAGTAGTTTTGAAGACCGTTCTGATATTGTTCTACATGAAAATTATGAAACATTCAAAATTTGAGTGGAAATCACCACCAACAAGTGTCGATGTATGTCTGCCTGAGATTGTAGTATAAAAAAAAATATTATATATTTTTAATTAATTTTTTTATCGGTATTTTGGACACTGAAAACATGAATAGTTGAGCTAGGTTTGATATTGACATATATTTTCCTTGTACATTGTAATTTCAAAAATATTTTTGAAATTAAAAAAACTGTTTCCCGAAATTTAAGTACTTAAATCGTTCATATTAGCGAATTTTATGTGCCAAAAATGTAGATTAACACTCACTTAAACTATCTAGTGTAGTTTTGAAGACCGTTCTGATAAAATTCTACCTGAAAATTATGAAACATTCAAAATTTGTGTGGATATGACCACTAACAAGTGTCGATGTATGTCTGCCTGAGATTGTCGTATAAAATAAAATATTATATATTTTTAATTAATTTTTTTATCGGTATTTTGTACACTGAAAACATGAATAGTTGAGCTAGGTTTGATATTTACATATAATTTCCTTGTACATTGTAATTTCAAAAATATTTTTGAAATTAAAAAAACTGTTTTCCGAAATTTAAGTACTTAAATCGTTCATATTAGCGAATTTCATGTTCCGAAAAAGTAGATTAACACTCACTTAAACTATCTAGAGTAGTTTTGAAGACCGTTCTGATATTGTTCTACATGAAAATTATGAAACATTCAAAATTTGAGTGGAAATCACCACCAACAAGTGTCGATGTATGTCTGCCTGAGATTGTAGTATAAAAAAAAATATTATATATTTTTAATTAATTTTTTTATCGGTATTTTGGACACTGAAAACATGAATAGTTGAGCTAGGTTTGATATTTACATATAATTTCCTTGTACATTGTAATTTCAAAAATATTTTTGAAATTAAAAAACTTGTTTCCCGAAATTTAAGTACATAAATCATTCATATTAACGAATTATATGTGCCAAAAATGTAGATTAACACTCACTTAAACTATCTATTGTAGTTTTGAAGACCGTTCTGATAAAATTCTACCTGAAAATTTTGAAACATTCAAAATTTGTGTGGATATGACCACCAACAAGTGTCGATGTATGTCTGCCTGAGATTGTAGTATAAAATAAAATATTATATATTTTTAATTAATTTTTTTATCGGTATTTTTTACACTGAAAACATGAATAGTTGAGCTAGGTTTGATATTGACATATATTTTCCTTGTACATTGTAATTTCAAAAATATTTTTGAAATTAAAAAAACTGTTTCCCGAAATTTAAGTACTTAAATCGTTCATATTAGCGAATTTTATGTGCCAAAAATGTAGATTAACACTCACTTAAACTATCTAGTGTAGTTTTGAAGACCGTTCTGATAAAATTCTACCTGAAAATTATGAAACATTCAAAATTTGTGTGGATATGACCACTAACAAGTGTCGATGTATGTCTGCCTGAGATTGTCGTATAAAATAAAATATTATATATTTTTAATTAATTTTTTTATCGGTATTTTGTACACTGAAAACATGAATAGTTGAGCTAGGTTTGATATTTACATATAATTTCCTTGTACATTGTAATTTCAAAAATATTTTTGAAATTAAAAAAACTGTTTTCCGAAATTTAAGTACTTAAATCGTTCATATTAGCGAATTTCATGTTCCGAAAAAGTAGATTAACACTCACTTAAACTATCTAGAGTAGTTTTGAAGACCGTTCTGATATTGTTCTACATGAAAATTATGAAACATTCAAAATTTGAGTGGAAATCACCACCAACAAGTGTCGATGTATGTCTGCCTGAGATTGTAGTATAAAAAAAAATATTATATATTTTTAATTAATTTTTTTATCGGTATTTTGGACACTGAAAACATGAATAGTTGAGCTAGGTTTGATATTTACATATAATTTCCTTGTACATTGTAATTTCAAAAATATTTTTGAAATTAAAAAACTTGTTTCCCGAAATTTAAGTACATAAATCATTCATATTAACGAATTTTATGTGCCAAAAATGTAGATTAACACTCACTTAAACTATCTATTGTAGTTTTGAAGACCGTTCTGATAAAATTCTACCTGAAATATTTGAAACATTCAAAATTTGTGTGGATATGACCACCAACAAGTGTCGATGTATGTCTGCCTGAGATTGTAGTATAAAATAAAATATTATATATTTTTAATTAATTTTTTTATCGGTATTTTTTACACTGAAAACATGAATAGTTGAGCTAGGTTTGATATTGACATATATTTTCCTTGTACATTGTAATTTCAAAAATATTTTTGAAATTAAAAAAACTGTTTCCCGAAATTTATGTACTTAAATCGTTCATATTAGCGAATTTTATGTGCCAAAAATGTAGATTAACACTCACTTAAACTATCTAGTGTAGTTTTGAAGATTGTTCTGATAAAATTCTACCTGAAAATTATGAAACATTCAAAATTTGTGTGGATATGACCACTAACAAGTGTCGATGTATGTCTGCCTGAGATTGTCGTATAAAATAAAATATTATATATTTTTAATTAATTTTTTTATCGGTATTTTGTACACTGAAAACATGAATAGTTGAGCTAGGTTTGATATTTACATATAATTTCCTTGTACATTGTAATTTCAAAAATATTTTTGAAATTAAAAAAACTGTTTTCCGAAATTTAAGTACTTAAATCGTTCATATTAGCGAATTTCATGTTCCGAAAAAGTAGATTAACACTCACTTAAACTATCTAGAGTAGTTTTGAAGACCGTTCTGATATTGTTCTACATGAAAATTATGAAACAATCGAAATTTGTGTGGAAATCACCATCAACAAGTGTCGATGTATGTCTGCCTAAGATTGTAGTATAAAAAAAAATATTATATATTTTTAATTAATTTTTTTATCGGTATTTTGTACACTGAAAACATGAATAGTTGAGCTAGGTTTGATATTGACATATATTTTCCTTGTACATTGTAATTTCAAAAATATTTTTGAAATTAAAAAAACTGTTTCCCGAAATTTAAGTACTTAAATCGTTCATATTAGCGAATTTTATGTGCCAAAAATGTAGATTAACACTCACTTAAACTATCTAGTGTAGTTTTGAAGACCGTTCTGATAAAATTCTACCTTAAAATTTTGAAACATTCAAAATTTGTGTGGATATGACCACCAACAAGTGTCGATGTATGTCTGCCTGAGATTGTAGTATAAAAAAAAATATTATATATTTTTAATTAATTTTTTTATCGGTATTTTGGACACTGAAAACATGAATAGTTGAGCTGGGTTTGATATTTACATATAATTTCCTTGTACATTGTAATTTCAAAAATATTTTTGAAATTAAAAAACTTGTTTCCCGAAATTTAAGTACTTAAATCATTCATATTAACGAATTTTATGTGCCAAAAATGTAGATTAACACTCACTTAAACTATCTATTGTAGTTTTGAAGACCGTTCTGATAAAATTCTACCTGAAAATTATGAAACATTCAAAATTTGTGTGGATATGACCACTAACAAGTGTCGATGTATGTCTGCCTGAGATTGTCGTATAAAATAAAATATTATATATTTTTAATTAATTTTTTTATCGGTATTTTGTACACTGAAAACATGAATAGTTGAGCTAGGTTTGATATTTACATATAATTTCCTTGTACATTGTAATTTCAAAAATATTTTTGAAATTAAAAAAACTGTTTTCCGAAATTTAAGTACTTAAATCGTTCATATTAGCGAATTTCATGTTCCGAAAAAGTAGATTAACACTCACTTAAACTATCTAGAGTAGTTTTGAAGACCGTTCTGATATTGTTCTACATGAAAATTATGAAACATTCAAAATTTGAGTGGAAATCACCACCAACAAGTGTCGATGTATGTCTGCCTGAGATTGTAGTATAAAAAAAAATATTATATATTTTTAATTAATTTTTTTATCGGTATTTTGGACACTGAAAACATGAATAGTTGAGCTAGGTTTGATATTGACATATATTTTCCTTGTACATTGTAATTTCAAAAATATTTTTGAAATTAAAAAAACTGTTTCCCGAAATTTAAGTACTTAAATCGTTCATATTAGCGAATTTTATGTGCCAAAAATGTAGATTAACACTCACTTAAACTATCTAGTGTAGTTTTGAAGACCGTTCTGATAAAATTCTACCTGAAAATTATGAAACATTCAAAATTTGTGTGGATATGACCACTAACAAGTGTCGATGTATGTCTGCCTGAGATTGTCGTATAAAATAAAATATTATATATTTTTAATTAATTTTTTTATCGGTATTTTGTACACTGAAAACATGAATAGTTGAGCTAGGTTTGATATTTACATATAATTTCCTTGTACATTGTAATTTCAAAAATATTTTTGAAATTAAAAAAACTGTTTTCCGAAATTTAAGTACTTAAATCGTTCATATTAGCGAATTTCATGTTCCGAAAAAGTAGATTAACACTCACTTAAACTATCTAGAGTAGTTTTGAAGACCGTTTTGATATTGTTCTACATGAAAATTATGAAACAATCAAAATTTGTGTGGAAATCACCATCAACAAGTGTCGATGTATGTCTGCCTAAGATTGTAGTATAAAAAAAAATATTATATATTTTTAATTAATTTTTTTATCGGTATTTTGTACACTGAAAACATGAATAGTTGAGCTAGGTTTGATATTGACATATATTTTCCTTGTACATTGTAATTTCAAAAATATTTTTGAAATTAAAAAAAATGTTTCCCGAAATTTAAGTACTTAAATCGTTCATATTAGCGAATTTTATGTGCCAAAAATGTAGATTAACACTCACTTAAATTATCTAGAGTAGTTTTGAAGACCGTTCTGTTAAAATTCTACCTGAAGATTTTGAAACATTTAAAATTTGTGTGGATATGACCACCAACAAGTTGCGATGTATGTCTGCCTGAGATTGTAGTATATACAAAAATATTATAAATTTTTAAATAATTTTTTATTGGTATTTTGTACACTGAAAACATGAATAGTTGAGCTAGGTTTGATATTGACATATATTTTCCTTGTACATTGTAATTTCAAAAATATTTTTGAAATTAAAAAAAAAGGTTTCCCGAAATTTAAGTACTTAAATCGTTCGTATTAGCGAATTTTATGTGCCAAAAATGTAGATTAACACTCACTTAAACTATCTAGAGTAGTTTTGAAGCCCGTTCTGATAAAATTCTACCTGAAAATTTTGAAACATTCAAAATTTGTGTGGATATGACCATCAACAAGTGTCGATGAATGTCTGCCTGAGATTGTAGTATAAAAAAAAATATTATAAATTTTTAATTAATTTTTTATCGGTATTTTGTACACTGAAAACATGAATAGTTGAGCTAGGTTTGATATTGACATATATTTTCCTTGTACATTGTAATTTCAAAAATATTTTTGAAATTAAAAAAACTGTTTCCCGAAATTTAAGTACTTAAATCGTTCATATTAGCGAATTTTATGTGCCAAAAATGTAGATTAACACTCACTTAAACTATCTAGAGAAGGTTTGAAGACCGTTCTGTTAAAATTCTACCTGAAGATTTTGAAACATTTAAAATTTGTGTGGATATGACCACCAACAAGTTTCGATGTATGTCTGCCTAAGATTGTAGTATAAAATAAAATATTATATATTTTTAATTAATTTTTTTATCGGTATTTTGTACACTGAAAACATGAATAGTTGAGCTAGGTTTGATATTGACATATATTTTCCTTGTACATTGTAATTTCAAAAATATTTTTGAAATTAAAAAAAATGTTTCCCGAAATTTAAGTACTTAAATCGTTCATATTAGCGAATTTTATGTGCCAAAAATGTAGATTAACACTCACTTAAACTATCTAGAGTAGTTTTGAAGCCCGTTCTGATAAAATTCTACCTGAAAATTGTGAAACATTCAAAATTTGTGTGGATATGACCATCAACAAGTGTCGATGAATGTCTGCCTGAGATTGTAGTATAAAAAAAAATATTATAAATTTTTAAATAATTTTTTATTGGTATTTTGTACACTGAAAACATGAATAGTTGGCTAGGTTTGATATTGACATATATTTTCCTTGTACATTGTAATTTCAAAAATATTTTTGAAATTAAAAAAAATGTTTCCCGAAATTTAAGTACTTAAATCGTTCATATTAGCGAATTTTATGTGCCAAAAATGTAGATTAACACTCACTTAAACTATCTAGTGTAGTTTTGAAGACCGTTCTGATAAAATTCTACCTGAAAATTTTGAAACATTCAAAATTTGTGTGGATATGACCACCAACAAGTTTCGATGTATGTCTGCCTGAGATTGTAGTATAAAATAAAATATTATATATTTTTAATTAATTTTTTATCGGTATTTTGTACACTGAAAACATGAATAGTTGAGCTAGGTTTGATATTGACATATATTTTCCTTGTACATTGTAATTTCAAAAATATTTTTGAAATTAAAAAAACTGTTTCCCGAAATTTAAGTACTTAAATCGTTCATATTAGCGAATTTTATGTGCCAAAAATGTAGATTAACACTCACTTAAACTATCTAGAGAAGGTTTGAAGACCGTTCTGTTAAAATTCTACCTGAAGATTTTGAAACATTTAAAATTTGTGTGGATATGACCACCAACAAGTTTCGATGTATGTCTGCCTAAGATTGTAGTATAAAATAAAATATTATATATTTTTAATTAATTTTTTTATCGGTATTTTGTACACTGAAAACATGAATAGTTGAGCTAGGTTTGATATTGACATATATTTTCCTTGTACATTGTAATTTCAAAAATATTTTTGAAATTAAAAAAAATGTTTCCCGAAATTTAAGTACTTAAATCGTTCATATTAGCGAATTTTATGTGCCAAAAATGTAGATTAACACTCACTCAAACTATCTAGAGTAGTTTTGAAGCCCGTTCTGATAAAATTCTACCTGAAAATTGTGAAACATTCAAAATTTGTGTGGATATGACCATCAACAAGTATCGATGTATGTCTGCCTGAGATTGTAGTATAAAAAAAAATATTATAAATTTTTAATTAATTTTTTATCGGTATTTTGTACACTGAAAACATGAATAGTTGAGCTAGGTTTGATATTGACATATATTTTCCTTGTACATTGTAATTTCAAAAATATTTTTGAAATTAAAAAAAAAGGTTTCCCGAAATTTAAGTACTTAAATCGTTCGTATTAGCGAATTTTATGTGCCAAAAATGTAGATTAACACTCACTTAAACTATCTAGAGTAGTTTTGAAGCCCGTTCTGATAAAATTCTACCTGAAAATTTTGAAACATTCAAAATTTGTGTGGATATGACCATCAACAAGTGTCGATGAATGTCTGCCTGAGATTGTAGTATAAAAAAAAATATTATAAATTTTTAATTAATTTTTTATCGGTATTTTGTACACTGAAAACATGAATAGTTGAGCTAGGTTTGATATTGACATATATTTTCCTTGTACATTGTAATTTCAAAAATATTTTTGAAATTAAAAAAACTGTTTCCCGAAATTTAAGTACTTAAATCGTTCATATTAGCGAATTTTATGTGCCAAAAATGTAGATTAACACTCACTTAAACTATCTAGAGAAGGTTTGAAGACCGTTCTGTTAAAATTCTACCTGAAGATTTTGAAACATTTAAAATTTGTGTGGATATGACCACCAACAAGTTTCGATGTATGTCTGCCTAAGATTGTAGTATAAAATAAAATATTATATATTTTTAATTAATTTTTTTATCGGTATTTTGTACACTGAAAACATGAATAGTTGAGCTAGGTTTGATATTGACATATATTTTCCTTGTACATTGTAATTTCAAAAATATTTTTGAAATTAAAAAAAATGTTTCCCGAAATTTAAGTACTTAAATCGTTCATATTAGCGAATTTTATGTGCCAAAAATGTAGATTAACACTCACTTAAACTATCTAGAGTAGTTTTGAAGCCCGTTCTGATAAAATTCTACCTGAAAATTGTGAAACATTCAAAATTTGTGTGGATATGACCATCAACAAGTGTCGATGAATGTCTGCCTGAGATTGTAGTATAAAAAAAAATATTATAAATTTTTAAATAATTTTTTATTGGTATTTTGTACACTGAAAACATGAATAGTTGGCTAGGTTTGATATTGACATATATTTTCCTTGTACATTGTAATTTCAAAAATATTTTTGAAATTAAAAAAAATGTTTCCCGAAATTTAAGTACTTAAATCGTTCATATTAGCGAATTTTATGTGCCAAAAATGTAGATTAACACTCACTTAAACTATCTAGTGTAGTTTTGAAGACCGTTCTGATAAAATTCTACCTGAAAATTTTGAAACATTCAAAATTTGTGTGGATATGACCACCAACAAGTTTCGATGTATGTCTGCCTGAGATTGTAGTATAAAATAAAATATTATATATTTTTAATTAATTTTTTATCGGTATTTTGTACACTGAAAACATGAATAGTTGAGCTAGGTTTGATATTGACATATATTTTCCTTGTACATTGTAATTTCAAAAATATTTTTGAAATTAAAAAAACTGTTTCCCGAAATTTAAGTACTTAAATCGTTCATATTAGCGAATTTTATGTGCCAAAAATGTAGATTAACACTCACTTAAACTATCTAGAGAAGGTTTGAAGACCGTTCTGTTAAAATTCTACCTGAAGATTTTGAAACATTTAAAATTTGTGTGGATATGACCACCAACAAGTTTCGATGTATGTCTGCCTAAGATTGTAGTATAAAATAAAATATTATATATTTTTAATTAATTTTTTTATCGGTATTTTGTACACTGAAAACATGAATAGTTGAGCTAGGTTTGATATTGACATATATTTTCCTTGTACATTGTAATTTCAAAAATATTTTTGAAATTAAAAAAAATGTTTCCCGAAATTTAAGTACTTAAATCGTTCATATTAGCGAATTTTATGTGCCAAAAATGTAGATTAACACTCACTCAAACTATCTAGAGTAGTTTTGAAGCCCGTTCTGATAAAATTCTACCTGAAAATTGTGAAACATTCAAAATTTGTGTGGATATGACCATCAACAAGTATCGATGTATGTCTGCCTGAGATTGTAGTATAAAAAAAAATATTATAAATTTTTAATTAATTTTTTATCGGTATTTTGTACACTGAAAACATGAATAGTTGAGCTAGGTTTGATATTGACATATATTTTCCTTGTACATTGTAATTTCAAAAATATTTTTGAAATTAAAAAAACTGTTTCCCGAAATTTAAGTACTTAAATCGTTCATATTAGCGAATTTTATGTGCCAAAAATGTAGATTAACACTCACTTAAACTATCTAGAGTAGTTTTGAAGACCGTTCTGATATTGTTCTACATGAAAATTGTGAAACATTCAAAATTTGAGTGGAAATCACCATCAACAAGTGTCGATGTATGTCTGCCTAAGATTGTAGTATAAAAAAAAATATTATATATTTTTAATTAATTATACTATCGGTATTTTGTACACTGAAAACATGAATAGTTGAGCTAGGTTTGATATTTACATATATTTTCTTTGTACATTGTAATTTAAAAAATATTTTTGAAATTAAAAAAACTGTTTCCCGAAATTTAAGTACTTAAATCGTTCATATTAGCGAATTTTATGTGTCAAAAATGTAGATTAACACTCACTTAAACTATCTAGAGAATGTTTGAAGACCGTTCTGATAAAATTCTACCTGAAAATTGTGAAACAACCAAAATTTGTGTGGAAATCACCATCAACAAGTGTCGATGTATGTCTGCTAAGATTGTAGTATAAAATAAAATATTATATATTTTTAATTAATATTTTTATTGGTATTTTGTACACTGAAAACATGAATAGTTGAGCTAGGATTGATATTTAAATATATTTTCCTTGTACATTGTAATTTCAAAAACATTTTTGAAATTAAAAAAACTGTTTCCCGAAATTTAAGTACTTAAATCGTTCATATTAGCGAATTTTATGTGGCAAAAATGTAGATTAACACTCACTTAAACTATCTAGAGTAGTTTTGAAGACCGTTCTGTTAAAATTCTACCTGAAAATTTTGAAACATTTAAAATTTGTGTGGATATGACCACCAACAAGTTTCGATGTATGTCTGCCTGAGATTGTCGTATAAAATAAAATATTATATATTTTTAATTAATTTTTTTATCGGTATTTTGTACACTGAAAACATGAATAGTTGAGCTAGGTTTGATATTTACATATAATTTCCTTGTACATTGTAATTTCAAAAATATTTTTGAAATTAAAAAAACTGTTTTCCGAAATTTAAGTACTTAAATCGTTCATATTAGGGAATTTCATGTTCCGAAAAAGTAGATTAACACTCACTTAAACTATCTAGAGTAGTTTTGAAGACCGTTCTGTTAAAATTCTACCTGAAGATTTTGAAACATTTAAAATTTGTGTGGATATGACCACCAACAAGTTGCGATGTATGTCTGCCTGAGATTGTACTATATACAAAAATATTATAAATATTTAAATAATTTTTTATTGGTATTTTGTACACTGAAAACATGAATAGTTGAGCTAGGTTTGATATTGACATATATTTTCCTTGTACATTGTAATTTCAAAAATATTTTTGAAATTAAAAAAAAAAGTTTCCCGAAATTTAAGTACTTAAATCGTTCGTATTAGCGAATTTTATGTGCCAAAAATGTAGATTAACACTCACTTAAACTATCTAGAGTAGTTTTGAAGCCCGTTCTGATAAAATTCTACCTGAAAATTGTGAAACATTCAAAATTTGTGTGGATATGACCATCAACAAGTGTCGATGAATGTCTGCCTGAGATTGTAGTATAAAAAAAAATATTATAAATTTTTAATTAATTTTTTATCGGTATTTTGTACACTGAAAACATGAATAGTTGAGCTAGGTTTGATATTGACATATATTTTCCTTGTACATTGTAATTTCAAAAATATTTTTGAAATTAAAAAAACTGTTTCCCGAAATTTAAGTACTTAAATCGTTCATATTAGCGAATTTTATGTGCCAAAAATGTAGATTAACACTCACTTAAACTATCTAGAGTAGTTTTGAAGACCGTTCTGATATTGTTCTACATGAAAATTGTGAAACATTCAAAATTTGAGTGGAAATCACCATCAACAAGTGTCGATGTATGTCTGCCTAAGATTGTAGTATAAAAAAAAATATTATATATTTTTAATTAATTTTTTTATCGGTATTTTGTACACTGAAAACATGAATAGTTGAGCTAGGTTTGATATTGACATATATTTTCCTTGTACATTGTAATTTCAAAAATATTTTTGAAATTAAAAAAAATGTTTCCCGAAATTTAAGTACTTAAATCGTTCATATTAGCGAATTTTATGTGCCAAAAATGTAGATAAACACTCACTAAAACTATCTAGTGTAGTTTTGAAGACCGTTCTGATAAAATTCTACCTGAAAATTATGAAACATTCAAAATTTGTGTGGATATGACCACTAACAAGTGTCGATGTATGTCTGCCTGAGATTGTCGTATAAAATAAAATATTATATATTTTTAATTAATTTTTTTATCGGTATTTTGTACACTGAAAACATGAATAGTTGAGCTAGGTTTGATATTTACATATAATTTCCTTGTACATTGTAATTTCAAAAATATTTTTGAAATTAAAAAAACTGTTTTCCGAAATTTAAGTACTTAAATCGTTCATATTAGGGAATTTCATGTTCCGAAAAAGTAGATTAACACTCACTTAAACTATCTAGAGTAGTTTTGAAGACCGTTTTGATATTGTTCTACATGAAAATTATGAAACAATCAAAATTTGTGTGGAAATCACCATCAACAAGTGTCGATGTATGTCTGCCTAAGATTGTAGTATAAAAAAAAATATTATATATTTTTAATTAATTTTTTTATCGGTATTTTGTACACTGAAAACATGAATAGTTGAGCTAGGTTTGATATTGACATATATTTTCCTTGTACATTGTAATTTCAAAAATATTTTTGAAATTAAAAAAAAAGGTTTCCCGAAATTTAAGTACTAAAATCGTTCATATTAGCGAATTTTATGTGCCAAAAATGTAGATTAACACTCACTTAAACTATCTAGAGAAAGTTTGAAGACCGTTCTGATAAAATTCTACCTGAAAATTGTGAAACAATCAAAATTTGTGTGGAAATCACCATCAACAAGTGTCGATGTATGTCTGCTAAGATTGTAGTATAAAAAAAAATATTATATATTTTTAATTAATTATACTATCGGTATTTTTTACACTGAAAACATGAATAGTTGAGCTAGGTTTGATATTTACATATATTTTCCTTGTACATTGTAATTTCAAAAATATTTTTGAAATTAAAAAAACTGTTTCCCGAAAATTAAGTACTTAAATCGTTCATATTAGCGAATTTTATGTGCCAAAAATGTAGATTAACACTCACTTAAACTATCTAGAGTAGTTTTGAAGCACGTTCTGATAAAATTCTACCTGAAAATTGTGAAACATTCAAAATTTGTGTGGATATGACCATCAACAAGTGTCGATGAATGTCTGCCTGAGATTGTAGTATAAAAAAAAATATTATAAATTTTTAATTAATTTTTTATCGGTATTTTGTACACTGAATACATGAATAGTTGAGCTAGGTTTGATATTGACATATATTTTCCTTGTACATTGTAATTTCAAAAATATTTTTGAAATTAAAAAAACTGTTTCCCGAAATTTAAGTACTTAAATCGTTCATATTAGCGAATTTTATGTGCCAAAAATGTAGATTAACACTCACTTAAACTATCTAGAGTAGTTTTGAAGACCGTTCTGATATTGTTCTACATGAAAATTGTGAAACATTCAAAATTTGAGTGGAAATCACCATCAACAAGTGTCGATGTATGTCTGCCTAAGATTGTAGTATAAAAAAAAATATTATATATTTTTAATTAATATTTTTATTGGTATTTTGTACACTGAAAACATGAATAGTTGAGCTAGGATTGATATTTAAATATATTTTCCTTGTACATTGTAATTTCAAAAACATTTTTAAAATTAAAAAAACTGTTTCCCGAAATTTAAGTACTTAAATCGTTCATATTAGCGAATTTTATGTGGCAAAAATGTAGATTAACACTCACTTAAACTATCTAGAGTAGTTTTGAAGACCGTTCTGTTAAAATTCTACCTGAAAATTTTGAAACATTTAAAATTTGTGTGGATATGACCACCAACAAGTTTCGATGTATGTCTGCCTGAGATTGTCGTATAAAATAAAATATTATATATTTTTAATTAATTTTTTTATCGGTATTTTGTACACTGAAAACATGAATAGTTGAGCTAGGTTTGATATTTACATATAATTTCCTTGTACATTGTAATTTCAAAAATATTTTTGAAATTAAAAAAACTGTTTTCCGAAATTTAAGTACTTAAATCGTTCATATTAGGGAATTTCATGTTCCGAAAAAGTAGATTAACACTCACTTAAACTATCTAGAGTAGTTTTGAAGACCGTTTTGATATTGTTCTACATGAAAATTATGAAACAATCAAAATTTGTGTGGAAATCACCATCAACAAGTGTCGATGTATGTCTGCCTAAGATTGTAGTATAAAAAAAAATATTATATATTTTTAATTAATTTTTTTATCGGTATTTTGTACACTGAAAACATGAATAGTTGAGCTAGGTTTGATATTGACATATATTTTCCTTGTACATTGTAATTTCAAAAATATTTTTGAAATTAAAAAAACTATTTCCCGAAATTTAAGTACTTAAATCGTTCATATTAGCGAATTTTATGTGCCAAAAATGTAGATTAACACTCACTTAAACTATCTAGTGTAGTTTTGAAGACCGTTCTGATAAAATTCTACCTGAAAATTTTGAAACATTCAAAAATTGTGTGGATATGACCACCAACAAGTGTCGATGTATGTCTGCCTGAAATTGTAGTATAAAAAAAAATATTATATATTTTTAATTAATTTTTTTATCGGTATTTTGTACACTGAAAACATGAATACTTGAGCTAGGTTTGATATTGACATATATTTTCCTTGTACATTGTAATTTCAAAAATATTTTTGAAATTAAAAAAACTGTTTCCCGAAATTTAAGTACTTAAATCGTTCATATTAGCGAATTTTATGTGCCAAAAATGTAGATTAACACTCACTTAAACTATCTAGAGTAGTTTTGAAGCACGTTCTGATAAAATTCTACCTGAAAATTGTGAAACATTCAAAATTTGTGTGGATATGACCATCAACAAGTGTCGATGAATGTCTGCCTGAGATTGTAGTATAAAAAAAAATATTATAAATTTTTAATTAATTTTTTATCGGTATTTTGTACACTGAATACATGAATAGTTGAGCTAGGTTTGATATTGACATATATTTTCCTTGTACATTGTAATTTCAAAAATATTTTTGAAATTAAAAAAACTGTTTCCCGAAATTTAAGTACTTAAATCGTTCATATTAGCGAATTTTATGTGCCAAAAATGTAGATTAACACTCACTTAAACTATCTAGAGTAGTTTTGAAGACCGTTCTGATATTGTTCTACATGAAAATTGTGAAACATTCAAAATTTGAGTGGAAATCACCATCAACAAGTGTCGATGTATGTCTGCCTAAGATTGTAGTATAAAAAAAAATATTATATATTTTTAATTAATATTTTTATTGGTATTTTGTACACTGAAAACATGAATAGTTGAGCTAGGATTGATATTTAAATATATTTTCCTTGTACATTGTAATTTCAAAAACATTTTTGAAATTAAAAAAACTGTTTCCCGGAATTTAAGTACTTAAATCGTTCATATTAGCGAATTTTATGTGGCAAAAATGTAGATTAACACTCACTTAAACTATCTAGAGTAGTTTTGAAGACCGTTCTGTTAAAATTCTACCTGAAAATTTTGAAACATTTAAAATTTGTGTGGATATGACCACCAACAAGTTTCGATGTATGTCTGCCTGAGATTGTCGTATAAAATAAAATATTATATATTTTTAATTAATTTTTTTATCGGTATTTTGTACACTGAAAACATGAATAGTTGAGCTAGGTTTGATATTTACATATAATTTCCTTGTACATTGTAATTTCAAAAATATTTTTGAAATTAAAAAAACTGTTTTCCGAAATTTAAGTACTTAAATCGTTCATATTAGGGAATTTCATGTTCCGAAAAAGTAGATTAACACTCACTTAAACTATCTAGAGTAGTTTTGAAGACCGTTCTGTTAAAATTCTACCTGAAGATTTTGAAACATTTAAAATTTGTGTGGATATGACCATCAACAAGTGTCGATGAATGTCTGCCTGAGATTGTAGTATAAAAAAAAATATTATAAATTTTTAATTAATTTTTTATCGGTATTTTGTACACTGAAAACATGAATAGTTGAGCTAGGTTTGATATTGACATATATTTTCCTTGTACATTGTAATTTCAAAAATATTTTTGAAATTAAAAAAACTGTTTCCCGAAATTTAAGTACTTAAATCGTTCATATTAGCGAATTTTATGTGCCAAAAATGTAGATTAACACTCACTTAAACTATCTAGTGTAGTTTTGAAGACCGTTCTGATAAAATTCTACCTGAAAATTATGAAACATTCAAAATTTGTGTGGATATGACCACTAACAAGTGTCGATGTATGTCTGCCTGAGATTGTCGTATAAAATAAAATATTATATATTTTTAATTAATTTTTTTATCGGTATTTTGTACACTGAAAACATGAATAGTTGAGCTAGGTTTGATATTTACAAATAATTTCCTTGTACATTGTAATTTCAAAAATATTTTTGAAATTAAAAAAACTGTTTTCCGAAATTTAAGTACTTAAATCGTTCATATTAGGGAATTTCATGTTCCGAAAAAGTAGATTAACACTCACTTAAACTATCTAGAGTAGTTTTGAAGACCGTTTTGATATTGTTCTACATGAAAATTATGAAACAATCAAAATTTGTGTGGAAATCACCATCAACAAGTGTCGATGTATGTCTGCCTAAGATTGTAGTATAAAAAAAAATATTATATATTTTTAATTAATTTTTTTATCGGTATTTTGTACACTGAAAACATGAATAGTTGAGCTAGGTTTGATATTTACATATAATTTCCTTGTACATTGTAATTTCAAAAATATTTTTGAAATTAAAAAAACTGTTTTCCGAAATTTAAGTACTTAAATCGTTCATATTAGGGAATTTCATGTTCCGAAAAAGTAGATTAACACTCACTTAAACTATCTAGAGTAGTTTTGAAGACCGTTTTGATATTGTTCTACATGAAAATTATGAAACAATCAAAATTTGTGTGGAAATCACCATCAACAAGTGTCGATGTATGTCTGCCTAAGATTGTAGTATAAAAAAAAATATTATATATTTTTAATTAATTTTTTTATCGGTATTTTGTACACTGAAAACATGAATAGTTGAGCTAGGTTTGATATTGACATATATTTTCCTTGTACATTGTAATTTCAAAAATATTTTTGAAATTAAAAAAACTATTTCCCGAAATTTAAGTACTTAAATCGTTCATATTAGCGAATTTTATGTGCCAAAAATGTAGATTAACACTCACTTAAACTATCTAGTGTAGTTTTGAAGACCGTTCTGATAAAATTCTACCTGAAAATTTTGAAACATTCAAAAATTGTGTGGATATGACCACCAACAAGTGTCGATGTATGTCTGCCTGAAATTGTAGTATAAAAAAAAATATTATATATTTTTAATTAATTTTTTTATCGGTATTTTGTACACTGAAAACATGAATACTTGAGCTAGGTTTGATATTGACATATATTTTCCTTGTACATTGTAATTTCAAAAATATTTTTGAAATTAAAAAAACTGTTTCCCGAAATTTAAGTACTTAAATCGTTCATATTAGCGAATTTTATGTGCCAAAAATGTAGATTAACACTCACTTAAACTATCTAGTGTAGTTTTGAAGACCGTTCTGATAAAATTCTACCTGAAAATTTTGAAACATTCAAAATTTGTGTGGATATGACCACCAACAAGTTGCGATGTATGTCTGCCTGAGATTGCAGTAGTATATACAAAAATATTATAAATTTTTAAATAATTTTTTATTGGTATTTTGTACACTGAAAACATGAATAGTTGAGCTAGGTTTGATATTGACATATATTTTCCTTGTACATTGTAATTTCAAAAATATTTTTGAAATTAAAAAAAAAGGTTTCCCGAAATTTAAGTACTTAAATCGTTCATATTAGCGAATTTTATGTGCCAAAAATGTAGATTAACACTCACTTAAACTATCTAGAGAAAGTTTGAAGACCGTTCTGATAAAATTCTACCTGAAAATTGTGAAACAATCAAAATTTGTGTGGAAATCACCATAAACAAGTGTCGATGTATGTCTGCTAAGATTGTAGTATAAAAAAAAATATTATATATTTTTAATTAATTATACTATCGGTATTTTGTACACTGAAAACATGAATAGTTGAGCTAGGTTTGATATTTACATATATTTTCCTTGTACATTGTAATTTCAAAAATATTTTTGAAATTAAAAAAACTGTTTCCCGAAAATTAAGTACTTAAATCGTTCATATTAGCGAATTTTATGTGCCAAAAATGTAGATTAACACTCACTTAAACTATCTAGAGTAGTTTTGAAGCACGTTCTGATAAAATTCTACCTGAAAATTGTGAAACATTCAAAATTTGTGTGGATATGACCATCAACAAGTGTCGATGAATGTCTGCCTGAGATTGTAGTATAAAAAAAAATATTATAAATTTTTAATTAATTTTTTATCGGTATTTTGTACACTGAATACATGAATAGTTGAGCTAGGTTTGATATTGACATATATTTTCCTTGTACATTGTAATTTCAAAAATATTTTTGAAATTAAAAAAACTGTTTCCCGAAATTTAAGTACTTAAATCGTTCATATTAGCGAATTTTATGTGCCAAAAATGTAGATTAACACTCACTTAAACTATCTAGAGTAGTTTTGAAGACCGTTCTGATATTGTTCTACATGAAAATTGTGAAACATTCAAAATTTGAGTGGAAATCACCATCAACAAGTGTCGATGTATGTCTGCCTAAGATTGTAGTATAAAAAAAAATATTATATATTTTTAATTAATATTTTTATTGGTATTTTGTACACTGAAAACATGAATAGTTGAGCTAGGATTGATATTTAAATATATTTTCCTTGTACATTGTAATTTCAAAAACATTTTTGAAATTAAAAAAACTGTTTCCCGAAATTTAAGTACTTAAATCGTTCATATTAGCGAATTTTATGTGGCAAAAATGTAGATTAACACTCACTTAAACTATCTAGAGTAGTTTTGAAGACCGTTCTGTTAAAATTCTACCTGAAAATTTTGAAACATTTAAAATTTGTGTGGATATGACCACCAACAAGTTTCGATGTATGTCTGCCTGAGATTGTCGTATAAAATAAAATATTATATATTTTTAATTAATTTTTTTATCGGTATTTTGTACACTGAAAACATGAATAGTTGAGCTAGGTTTGATATTTACATATAATTTCCTTGTACATTGTAATTTCAAAAATATTTTTGAAATTAAAAAAACTGTTTTCCGAAATTTAAGTACTTAAATCGTTCATATTAGGGAATTTCATGTTCCGAAAAAGTAGATTAACACTCACTTAAACTATCTAGAGTAGTTTTGAAGACCGTTTTGATATTGTTCTACATGAAAATTATGAAACAATCAAAATTTGTGTGAAATCACCATCAACAAGTGTCGATGTATGTCTGCCTAAGATTGTAGTATAAAAAAAAATATTATATATTTTTAATTAATTTTTTTATCGGTATTTTGTACACTGAAAACATGAATAGTTGAGCTAGGTTTGATATTGACATATATTTTCCTTGTACATTGTAATTTCAAAAATATTTTTGAAATTAAAAAAACTATTTCCCGAAATTTAAGTACTTAAATCGTTCATATTAGCGAATTTTATGTGCCAAAAATGTAGATTAACACTCACTTAAACTATCTAGTTTAGTTTTGAAGACCGTTCTGATAAAATTCTACCTGAAAATTTTGAAACATTCAAAAATTGTGTGGATATGACCACCAACAAGTGTCGATGTATGTCTGCCTGAAATTGTAGTATAAAAAAAAATATTATATATTTTTAATTAATTTTTTTATCGGTATTTTGTACACTGAAAACATGAATACTTGAGCTAGGTTTGATATTGACATATATTTTCCTTGTACATTGTAATTTCAAAAATATTTTTGAAATTAAAAAAACTGTTTCCCGAAATTTAAGTACTTAAATCGTTCATATTAGCGAATTTTATGTGCCAAAAATGTAGATTAACACTCACTTAAACTATCTAGAGTAGTTTTGAAGCACGTTCTGATAAAATTCTACCTGAAAATTGTGAAACATTCAAAATTTGTGTGGATATGACCATCAACAAGTGTCGATGAATGTCTGCCTGAGATTGTAGTATAAAAAAAAATATTATAAATTTTTAATTAATTTTTTATCGGTATTTTGTACACTGAATACATGAATAGTTGAGCTAGGTTTGATATTGACATATATTTTCCTTGTACATTGTAATTTCAAAAATATTTTTGAAATTAAAAAAACTGTTTCCCGAAATTTAAGTACTTAAATCGTTCATATTAGCGAAATTTATGTGCCAAAAATGTAGATTAACACTCACTTAAACTATCTAGAGTAGTTTTGAAGACCGTTCTGATATTGTTCTACATGAAAATTGTGAAACATTCAAAATTTGAGTGGAAATCAGCATCAACAAGTGTCGATGTATGTCTGCCTGAGATTGTAGTATAAAATAAAATATTATATATTTTTAATTAATATTTTTATTGGTATTTTGTACACTGAAAACATGAATAGTTGAGCTAGGATTGATATTTAAATATATTTTCCTTGTACATTGTAATTTCAAAAACATTTTTGAAATTAAAAAAACTGTTTCCCGAAATTTAAGTACTTAAATCGTTCATATTAGCGAATTTTATGTGGCAAAAATGTAGATTAACACTCACTTAAACTATCTAGAGTAGTTTTGAAGACCGTTCTGTTAAAATTCTACCTGAAAATTTTGAAACATTTAAAATTTGTGTGGATATGACCACCAACAAGTTTCGATGTATGTCTGCCTGAGATTGTCGTATAAAATAAAATATTATATATTTTTAATTAATTTTTTTATCGGTATTTTGTACACTGAAAACATGAATAGTTGAGCTAGGTTTGATATTTACATATAATTTCCTTGTACATTGTAATTTCAAAAATATTTTTGAAATTAAAAAAACTGTTTTCCGAAATTTAAGTACTTAAATCGTTCATATTAGGGAATTTCATGTTCCGAAAAAGTAGATTAACACTCACTTAAACTATCTAGAGTAGTTTTGAAGACCGTTCTGTTAAAATTCTACCTGAAGATTTTGAAACATTTAAAATTTGTGTGGATATGACCACCAACAAGTTGCGATGTATGTCTGCCTGAGATTGTACTATATACAAAAATATTATAAATATTTAAATAATTTTTTATTGGTATTTTGTACACTGAAAACATGAATAGTTGAGCTAGGTTTGATATTGACATATATTTTCCTTGTACATTGTAATTTCAAAAATATTTTTGAAATTAAAAAAAAAAGTTTCCCGAAATTTAAGTACTTAAATCGTTCGTATTAGCGAATTTTATGTGCCAAAAATGTAGATTAACACTCACTTAAACTATCTAGAGTAGTTTTGAAGCCCGTTCTGATAAAATTCTACCTGAAAATTGTGAAACATTCAAAATTTGTGTGGATATGACCATCAACAAGTGTCGATGAATGTCTGCCTGAGATTGTAGTATAAAAAAAAATATTATAAATTTTTAATTAATTTTTTATCGGTATTTTGTACACTGAAAACATGAATAGTTGAGCTAGGTTTGATATTGACATATATTTTCCTTGTACATTGTAATTTCAAAAATATTTTTGAAATTAAAAAAACTGTTTCCCGAAATTTAAGTACTTAAATCGTTCATATTAGCGAATTTTATGTGTCAAAAATGTAGATTAACACTCACTTAAACTATCTAGAGAAGGTTTGAAGACCGTTCTGATAAAATTCTACCTGAAAATTGTGAAACAACCAAAATTTGTGTGGAAATCACCATCAACAAGTGTCGATGTATGTCTGCTAAGATTGTAGTATAAAATAAAATATTATATATTTTTAATTAATTTTTTTATCGGTATTTTTTACACTGAAAACATGAATAGTTGAGCTAGGTTTGATATTGACATATATTTTCCTTGTACATTGTAATTTCAAAAATATTTTTGAAATTAAAAAAACTGTTTCCCGAAATTTAAGTACTTAAATCGTTCATATTAGCGAATTTTATGTGCCAAAAATGTAGATTAACACTCACTTAAACTATCTAGTGTAGTTTTGAAGACCGTTCTGATAAAATTCTACCTGAAAATTATGAAACATTCAAAATTTGTGTGGATATGACCACTAACAAGTGTCGATGTATGTCTGCCTGAGATTGTCGTATAAAATAAAATATTATATATTTTTAATTAATTTTTTTATCGGTATTTTGTACACTGAAAACATGAATAGTTGAGCTAGGTTTGATATTTACATATAATTTCCTTGTACATTGTAATTTCAAAAATATTTTTGAAATTAAAAAAAAAAGTTTCCCGAAATTTAAGTACTTAAATCGTTCGTATTAGCGAATTTTATGTGCCAAAAATGTAGATTAACACTCACTTAAACTATCTAGAGTAGTTTTGAAGCCCGTTCTGATAAAATTCTACCTGAAAATTGTGAAACATTCAAAATTTGTGTGGATATGACCATCAACAAGTGTCGATGAATGTCTGCCTAAGATTGTAGTATAAAAAAAAATATTATATATTTTTAATTAATTTTTTTATCGGTATTTTGTACACTGAAAACATGAATAGTTGAGCTAGGTTTGATATTGACATATATTTTCCTTGTACATTGTAATTTCAAAAATATTTTTGAAATTAAAAAAACTATTTCCCGAAATTTAAGTACTTAAATCGTTCATATTAGCGAATTTTATGTGCCAAAAATGTAGATTAACACTCACTTAAACTATCTAGTGTAGTTTTGAAGACCGTTCTGATAAAATTCTACCTGAAAATTTTGAAACATTCAAAAATTGTGTGGATATGACCACCAACAAGTGTCGATGTATGTCTGCCTGAAATTGTAGTATAAAAAAAAATATTATATATTTTTAATTAATTTTTTTATCGGTATTTTGTACACTGAAAACATGAATACTTGAGCTAGGTTTGATATTGACATATATTTTCCTTGTACATTGTAATTTCAAAAATATTTTTGAAATTAAAAAAACTGTTTCCCGAAATTTAAGTACTTAAATCGTTCATATTAGCGAATTTTATGTGCCAAAAATGTAGATTAACACTCACTTAAACTATCTAGTGTAGTTTTGAAGACCGTTCTGATAAAATTCTACCTGAAAATTTTGAAACATTCAAAATTTGTGTGGATATGACCACCAACAAGTTGCGATGTATGTCTGCCTGAGATTGCAGTAGTATATACAAAAATATTATATATTTTTAATTAATTATACTATCGGTATTTTGTACACTGAAAACATGAATAGTTGAGCTAGGTTTGATATTTACATATATTTTCCTTGTACATTGTAATTTCAAAAATATTTTTGAAATTAAAAAAAAAGGTTTCCCGAAATTTAAGTACTTAAATCGTTCATATTAGCGAATTTTATGTGCCAAAAATGTAGATTAACACTCACTTAAACTATCTAGAGAAAGTTTGAAGACCGTTCTGATAAAATTCTACCTGAAAATTGTGAAACAATCAAAATTTGTGTGGAAATCACCATCAACAAGTGTCGATGTATGTCTGCTAAGATTGTAGTATAAAAAAAAATATTATATATTTTTAATTAATTATACTATCGGTATTTTGTACACTGAAAACATGAATAGTTGAGCTAGGTTTGATATTGACATATATTTTCCTTGTACATTGTAATTTCAAAAATATTTTTGAAATTAAAAAAACTGTTTCCCGAAATTTAAGTACTTAAATCGTTCATATTAGCGAATTTTATGTGCCAAAAATGTAGATTAACACTCACTTAAACTATCTAGAGTAGTTTTGAAGACCGTTCTGATATTGTTCTACATGAAAATTGTGAAACATTCAAAATTTGAGTGGAAATCACCATCAACAAGTGTCGATGTATGTCTGCCTAAGATTGTAGTATAAAAAAAAATATTATATATTTTTAATTAATATTTTTATTGGTATTTTGTACACTGAAAACATGAATAGTTGAGCTAGGATTGATATTTAAATATATTTTCCTTGTACATTGTAATTTCAAAAACATTTTTGAAATTAAAAAAACTGTTTCCCGAAATTTAAGTACTTAAATCGTTCATATTAGCGAATTTTATGTGGCAAAAATGTAGATTAACACTCACTTAAACTATCTAGAGTAGTTTTGAAGACCGTTCTGTTAAAATTCTACCTGAAAATTTTGAAACATTTAAAATTTGTGTGGATATGACCACCAACAAGTTTCGATGTATGTCTGCCTGAGATTGTCGTATAAAATAAAATATTATATATTTTTAATTAATTTTTTTATCGGTATTTTGTACACTGAAAACATGAATAGTTGAGCTAGGTTTGATATTTACATATAATTTCCTTGTACATTGTAATTTCAAAAATATTTTTGAAATTAAAAAAACTGTTTTCCGAAATTTAAGTACTTAAATCGTTCATATTAGGGAATTTCATGTTCCGAAAAAGTAGATTAACACTCACTTAAACTATCTAGAGTAGTTTTGAAGACCGTTCTGTTAAAATTCTACCTGAAGATTTTGAAACATTTAAAATTTGTGTGGATATGACCACCAACAAGTTGCGATGTATGTCTGCCTGAGATTGTACTATATACAAAAATATTATAAATATTTAAATAATTTTTTATTGGTATTTTGTACACTGAAAACATGAATAGATGAGGTAGGTTTGATATTGACATATATTTTCCTTGTACATTGTAATTTCAAAAATATTTTTGAAATTAAAAAAAAAAGTTTCCCGAAATTTAAGTACTTAAATCGTTCGTATTAGCGAATTTTATGTGCCAAAAATGTAGATTAACACTCACTTAAACTATCTAGAGTAGTTTTGAAGCCCGTTCTGATAAAATTCTACCTGAAAATTGTGAAACATTCAAAATTTGTGTGGATATGACCATCATCAAGTGTCGATGAATGTCTGCCTGAGATTGTAGTATAAAAAAAAATATTATAAATTTTTAATTAATTTTTTATCGGTATTTTGTACACTGAAAACATGAATAGTTGAGCTAGGTTTGATATTGACATATATTTTCCTTGTACATTGTAATTTCAAAAATATTTTTGAAATTAAAAAAACTGTTTCCCGAAATTTAAGTACTTAAATCGTTCATATTAGCGAATTTTATGTGCCAAAAATGTAGATTAACACTCACTTAAACTATCTAGAGTAGTTTTGAAGACCGTTCTGATATTGTTCTACATGAAAATTGTGAAACATTCAAAATTTGAGTGGAAATCACCATCAACAAGTGTCGATGTATGTCTGCCTAAGATTGTAGTATAAAAAAAAATATTATATATTTTTAATTAATTATACTTTCGGTATTTTGTACACTGAAAACATGAATAGTTGAGCTAGGTTTGATATTTACATATATTTTCTTTGTACATTGTAATTTCAAAAATATTTTTGAAATTAAAAAAACTGTTTCCCGAAATTTAAGTACTTAAATCGTTCATATTAGCGAATTTTATGTGTCAAAAATGTAGATTAACACTCACTTAAACTATCTAGAGAAGGTTTGAAGACCGTTCTGATAAAATTCTACCTGAAAATTGTGAAACAACCAAAATTTGTGTGGAAATCACCATCAACAAGTGTCGATGTATGTCTGCTAAGATTGTAGTATAAAATAAAATATTATATATTTTTAATTAATTTTTTTATCGGTATTTTTTACACTGAAAACATGAATAGTTGAGCTAGGTTTGATATTGACATATATTTTCCTTGTACATTGTAATTTCAAAAATATTTTTGAAATTAAAAAAACTGTTTCCCGAAATTTAAGTACTTAAATCGTTCATATTAGCGAATTTTATGTGCCAAAAATGTAGATTAACACTCACTTAAACTATCTAGTGTAGTTTTGAAGACCGTTCTGATAAAATTCTACCTGAAAATTATGAAACATTCAAAATTTGTGTGGATATGACCACTAACAAGTGTCGATGTATGTCTGCCTGAGATTGTCGTATAAAATAAAATATTATATATTTTTAATTAATTTTTTTATCGGTATTTTGTACACTGAAAACATGAATAGTTGAGCTAGGTTTGATATTTACATATAATTTCCTTGTACATTGTAATTTCAAAAATATTTTTGAAATTAAAAAAACTGTTTTCCGAAATTTAAGTACTTAAATCGTTCATATTAGGGAATTTCATGTTCCGAAAAAGTAGATTAACACTCACTTAAACTATCTAGTGTAGTTTTGAAGACCGTTCTGATAAAATTCTACCTGAAAATTTTGAAACATTCAAAAATTTTGTGGATATGACCACCAACAAGTGTCGATGTATGTCTGCCTGAAATTGTAGTATAAAAAAAAATATTATATATTTTTAATTAATTTTTTTATCGGTATTTTGTACACTGAAAACATGAATACTTGAGCTAGGTTTGATATTGACATATATTTTCCTTGTACATTGTAATTTCAAAAATATTTTTGAAATTAAAAAAACTGTTTCCCGAAATTTAAGTACTTAAATCGTTCATATTAGCGAATTTTATGTGCCAAAAATGTAGATTAACACTCACTTAAACTATCTAGTGTAGTTTTGAAGACCGTTCTGATAAAATTCTACCTGAAAATTTTGAAACATTCAAAATTTGTGTGGATATGACCACCAACAAGTTGCGATGTATGTCTGCCTGAGATTGCAGTAGTATATACAAAAATATTATAAATTTTTAAATAATTTTTTATTGGTATTTTGTACACTGAAAACATGAATAGTTGAGCTAGGTTTGATATTGACATATATTTTCCTTGTACATTGTAATTTCAAAAATATTTTTGAAATTAAAAAAAAAGGTTTCCCGAAATTTAAGTACTTAAATCGTTCATATTAGCGAATTTTATGTGCCAAAAATGTAGATTAACACTCACTTAAACTATCTAGAGAAAGTTTGAAGACCGTTCTGATAAAATTCTACCTGAAAATTGTGAAACAATCAAAATTTGTGTGGAAATCACCATCAACAAGTGTCGATGTATGTCTGCATAAGATCGTAGTATAAAAAAAAATATTATATATTTTTAATTAATTTTTTTATTGGTATTTTGTACACTGAAAACATGAATAGTTGAGCTAGGATTGATATTTAAATATATTTTCCTTGTACATTGTAATTTCAAAAACATTTTTGAAATTAAAAAAACTGTTTCCCGAAATTTAAGTACTTAAATCGTTCATATTAGCGAATTTTATGTGCCAAAAATGTAGATTAACACTCACTTAAACTATCTAGAGTAGTTTTGAAGACCGTTCTGTTAAAATTCTACCTGAAGATTTTGAAACATTTAAAATTTGTGTGGATATGACCACCAACAAGTTTCGATGTATGTCTGCCTGAGATTGTAGTATAAAATAAAATATTATATATTTTTAATTAATTTTTTTATCGGTATTTTGTACACTGAAAACATGAATAGTTGAGCTAGGTTTGATATTGACATATATTTTCCTTGTACATTGTAATTTCAAAAATATTTTTGAAATTAAAAAAAATGTTTGCCGAAATTTAAGTACTTAAATCGTTCATATTAGCGAATTTTATGTGCCAAAAATGTAGATTAACACTCACTTAAACTATCTAGAGTAGTTTTGAAGACCGTTTTGTTAAAATTCTACCTGAAGATTTTGAAACATTTAAAATTTGTGTGGATATGACCACCAACAAGTTTCGATGTATGTCTGCCTGAGATTGTAGTATAAAATTAAATATTATATATTTTTAATTAATTTTTTTATCGGTATTTTGTACACTGAAAACATGAATAGTTGAGCTAGGTTTGATATTGACATATATTTTCCTTGTACATTGTAATTTCAAAAATATTTTTGAAATTAAAAAAAAAGGTTTCCCGAAATTTAACTACTTAAATCGTTCGTATTAGCTAATTTTATGTGCCAAAAATGTAGATTAACACTCACTTAAACTATCTAGAGTAGTTTTGAAGCCCGTTCTGATAAAATTCTACCTGAAAATTGTGAAACATTCAAAATTTGTGTGGATATGACCATCAACAAGTGTCGATGAATGTCTGCCTGAGATTGTAGTATAAAAAAAAATATTATAAATTTTTAATTAATTTTTTATCGGTATTTTGTACACTGAAAACATGAATAGTTGAGCTAGGTTTGATATTGACATATATTTTCCTTGTACATTGTAATTTCAAAAATATTTTTGAAATTAAAAAAACTGTTTCCCGAAATTTAAGTACTTAAATCGTTCATATTAGCGAATTTTATGTGCCAAAAATGTAGATTAACACTCACTTAAACTATCTAGAGAAGGTTTGAAGACCGTTCTGTTAAAATTCTACCTGAAGATTTTGAAACATTTAAAATTTGTGTGGATATGACCACCAACAAGTTTCGATGTATGTCTGCCTGAGATTGTAGTATAAAATAAAATATTATATATTTTTAATTAATTTTTTTATCGGTATTTTGTACACTGAAAACATGAATAGTTGAGCTAGGTTTGATATTGACATATATTTTCCTTGTACATTGTAATTTCAAAAATATTTTTGAAATTAAAAAAAAAGGTTTCCCGAAATTTAAGTACTTAAATCGTTCATATTAGCGAATTTTATGTGCCAAAAATGTAGATTAACACTCACTTAAACTATCTAGAGTAGTTTTGAAGACCGTTTTGTTAAAATTCTACCTGAAGATTTTGAAACATTTAAAATTTGTGTGGATATGACCACCAACAAGTGTCGATGTATGTCTGCCTAAGATTGTATTATAAAAAAATTATTATATATTTTTAATTAATTTTTTATCGGTATTTTGTACACTGAAAACATGAATAGTTGAGCTAGGTTTGATATTGACATATATTTTCCTTGTACATTGTAATTTCAAAAATATTTTTGAAATTAAAAAAACTGTTTTCCGAAATTTAAGTACTTAAATCGTTCATATTAGGGAATTTCATGTTCCGAAAAAGTAGATTAACACTCACTTAAACTATCTAGAGTAGTTTTGAAGACCGTTCTGATATTGTTCTACATGAAAATTATGAAACAATCAAAATTTGTGTGGAAATCACCATCAACAAGTGTCGATGTATGTCTGCCTAAGATTGTAGTATAAAAAAAAATATTATATATTTTTAATTAATTATACTTTCGGTATTTTGTACACTGAAAACATGAATAGTTGAGCTAGGTTTGATATTTACATATATTTTCTTTGTACATTGTAATTTCAAAAATATTTTTGAAATTAAAAAAACTGTTTCCCGAAATTTAAGTACTTAAATCGTTCATATTAGCGAATTTTATGTGTCAAAAATGTAGATTAACACTCACTTAAACTATCTAGAGAAGGTTTGAAGACCGTTCTGATAAAATTCTACCTGAAAATTGTGAAACAACCAAAATTTGTGTGGAAATCACCATCAACAAGTGTCGATGTATGTCTGCTAAGATTGTAGTATAAAATAAAATATTATATATTTTTAATTAATTTTTTTATCGGTATTTTTTACACTGAAAACATGAATAGTTGAGCTAGGTTTGATATTGACATATATTTTCCTTGTACATTGTAATTTCAAAAATATTTTTGAAATTAAAAAAACTGTTTCCCGAAATTTAAGTACTTAAATCGTTCATATTAGCGAATTTTATGTGCCAAAAATGTAGATTAACACTCACTTAAACTATCTAGTGTAGTTTTGAAGACCGTTCTGATAAAATTCTACCTGAAAATTATGAAACATTCAAAATTTGTGTGGATATGACCACTAACAAGTGTCGATGTATGTCTGCCTGAGATTGTCGTATAAAATAAAATATTATATATTTTTAATTAATTTTTTTATCGGTATTTTGTACACTGAAAACATGAATAGTTGAGCTAGGTTTGATATTTACATATAATTTCCTTGTACATTGTAATTTCAAAAATATTTTTGAAATTAAAAAAACTGTTTTCCGAAATTTAAGTACTTAAATCGTTCATATTAGGGAATTTCATGTTCCGAAAAAGTAGATTAACACTCACTTAAACTATCTAGTGTAGTTTTGAAGACCGTTCTGATAAAATTCTACCTGAAAATTTTGAAACATTCAAAAATTTTGTGGATATGACCACCAACAAGTGTCGATGTATGTCTGCCTGAAATTGTAGTATAAAAAAAAATATTATATATTTTTAATTAATTTTTTTATCGGTATTTTGTACACTGAAAACATGAATACTTGAGCTAGGTTTGATATTGACATATATTTTCCTTGTACATTGTAATTTCAAAAATATTTTTGAAATTAAAAAAACTGTTTCCCGAAATTTAAGTACTTAAATCGTTCATATTAGCGAATTTTATGTGCCAAAAATGTAGATTAACACTCACTTAAACTATCTAGTGTAGTTTTGAAGACCGTTCTGATAAAATTCTACCTGAAAATTTTGAAACATTCAAAATTTGTGTGGATATGACCACCAACAAGTTGCGATGTATGTCTGCCTGAGATTGCAGTAGTATATACAAAAATATTATAAATTTTTAAATAATTTTTTATTGGTATTTTGTACACTGAAAACATGAATAGTTGAGCTAGGTTTGATATTGACATATATTTTCCTTGTACATTGTAATTTCAAAAATATTTTTGAAATTAAAAAAAAAGGTTTCCCGAAATTTAAGTACTTAAATCGTTCATATTAGCGAATTTTATGTGCCAAAAATGTAGATTAACACTCACTTAAACTATCTAGAGAAAGTTTGAAGACCGTTCTGATAAAATTCTACCTGAAAATTGTGAAACAATCAAAATTTGTGTGGAAATCACCATCAACAAGTGTCGATGTATGTCTGCATAAGATCGTAGTATAAAAAAAAATATTATATATTTTTAATTAATTTTTTTATTGGTATTTTGTACACTGAAAACATGAATAGTTGAGCTAGGATTGATATTTAAATATATTTTCCTTGTACATTGTAATTTCAAAAACATTTTTGAAATTAAAAAAACTGTTTCCCGAAATTTAAGTACTTAAATCGTTCATATTAGCGAATTTTATGTGCCAAAAATGTAGATTAACACTCACTTAAACTATCTAGAGTAGTTTTGAAGACCGTTCTGTTAAAATTCTACCTGAAGATTTTGAAACATTTAAAATTTGTGTGGATATGACCACCAACAAGTTTCGATGTATGTCTGCCTGAGATTGTAGTATAAAATAAAATATTATATATTTTTAATTAATTTTTTTATCGGTATTTTGTACACTGAAAACATGAATAGTTGAGCTAGGTTTGATATTGACATATATTTTCCTTGTACATTGTAATTTCAAAAATATTTTTGAAATTAAAAAAAATGTTTGCCGAAATTTAAGTACTTAAATCGTTCATATTAGCGAATTTTATGTGCCAAAAATGTAGATTAACACTCACTTAAACTATCTAGAGTAGTTTTGAAGACCGTTTTGTTAAAATTCTACCTGAAGATTTTGAAACATTTAAAATTTGTGTGGATATGACCACCAACCAATTTCGATGTATGTCTGCCTGAGATTGTAGTATAAAATTAAATATTATATATTTTTAATTAATTTTTTTATCGGTATTTTGTACACTGAAAACATGAATAGTTGAGCTAGGTTTGATATTGACATATATTTTCCTTGTACATTGTAATTTCAAAAATATTTTTGAAATTAAAAAAAAAGGTTTCCCGAAATTTAACTACTTAAATCGTTCGTATTAGCTAATTTTATGTGCCAAAAATGTAGATTAACACTCACTTAAACTATCTAGAGTAGTTTTGAAGCCCGTTCTGATAAAATTCTACCTGAAAATTGTGAAACATTCAAAATTTGTGTGGATATGACCATCAACAAGTGTCGATGAATGTCTGCCTGAGATTGTAGTATAAAAAAAAATATTATAAATTTTTAATTAATTTTTTATCGGTATTTTGTACACTGAAAACATGAATAGTTGAGCTAGGTTTGATATTGACATATATTTTCCTTGTACATTGTAATTTCAAAAATATTTTTGAAATTAAAAAAACTGTTTCCCGAAATTTAAGTACTTAAATCGTTCATATTAGCGAATTTTATGTGCCAAAAATGTAGATTAACACTCACTTAAACTATCTAGAGAAGGTTTGAAGACCGTTCTGTTAAAATTCTACCTGAAGATTTTGAAACATTTAAAATTTGTGTGGATATGACCACCAACAAGTTTCGATGTATGTCTGCCTGAGATTGTAGTATAAAATAAAATATTATATATTTTTAATTAATTTTTTTATCGGTATTTTGTACACTGAAAACATGAATAGTTGAGCTAGGTTTGATATTGACATATATTTTCCTTGTACATTGTAATTTCAAAAATATTTTTGAAATTAAAAAAAAAGGTTTCCCGAAATTTAAGTACTTAAATCGTTCATATTAGCGAATTTTATGTGCCAAAAATGTAGATTAACACTCACTTAAACTATCTAGAGTAGTTTTGAAGACCGTTTTGTTAAAATTCTACCTGAAGATTTTGAAACATTTAAAATTTGTGTGGATATGACCACCAACAAGTGTCGATGTATGTCTGCCTAAGATTGTATTATAAAAAAATTATTATATATTTTTAATTAATTTTTTATCGGTATTTTGTACACTGAAAACATGAATAGTTGAGCTAGGTTTGATATTGACATATATTTTCCTTGTACATTGTAATTTCAAAAATATTTTTGAAATTAAAAAAACTGTTTTCCGAAATTTAAGTACTTAAATCGTTCATATTAGGGAATTTCATGTTCCGAAAAAGTAGATTAACACTCACTTAAACTATCTAGAGTAGTTTTGAAGACCGTTCTGATATTGTTCTACATGAAAATTATGAAACAATCAAAATTTGTGTGGAAATCACCATCAACAAGTGTCGATGTATGTCTGCCTAAGATTGTAGTATATACAAAAATATTATAAATTTTTAAATAATTTTTTTATCGGTATTTTGTACACTGAAAACATGAATTGTTGAGCTAGGTTTGATATTGACATATATTTTCCTTGTACATTGTAATTTCAAAAATATTTTTGAAATTAAAAAAACTGTTTCCCGAAATTTAAGTACTTAAATCGTTCATATTAGCGAATTTTATGTGCCAAAAATGTAGATTAACACTCACTTAAACTATCTAGAGAAGGTTTGAAGACCGTTCTGTTAAAATTCTACCTGAAGATTTTGAAACATTTAAAATTTGTGTGGATATGACCACCAACAAGTTTCGATGTATGTCTGCCTGAGATTGTAGTATAAAATAAAATATTATATATTTTTAATTAATTTTTTTATCGGTATTTTGTACACTGAAAACATGAATAGTTGAGCTAGGTTTGATATTGACATATATTTTCCTTGTACATTGTAATTTCAAAAATATTTTTGAAATTAAAAAAAATGTTTCCCGAAATTTAAGTACTTAAATCGTTCATATTAGCGAATTTTATGTGCCAAAAATGTAGATTAACACTCACTTAAACTATCTAGAGTAGTTTTGAAGACCGTTTTGTTAAAATTCTACCTGAAGATTTTGAAACATTTAAAATTTGTGTGGATATGACCACCAACAAGTTTCGATGTATGTCTGCCTGAGATTGTAGTATAAAATAAAATATTATATATTTTTAATTAATTTTTTTATCGGTATTTTGTACACTGAAAACATGAATAGTTGAGCTAGGTTTGATATTGACATATATTTTCCTTGTACATTGTAATTTCAAAAATATTTTTGAAATTAAAAAAAATGTTTCCCGAAATTTAAGTACTTAAATCGTTCATATTAGCGAATTTTATGTGCCAAAAATGTAGATTAACACTCACTTAAATTATCTAGAGTAGTTTTGAAGACCGTTCTGTTAAAATTCTACCTGAAGATTTTGAAACATTTAAAATTTGTGTGGATATGACCACCAACAAGTTGCGATGTATGTCTGCCTGAGATTGTAGTATATACAAAAATATTATAAATTTTTAAATAATTTTTATTGGTATTTTGTACACTGAAAACATGAATAGTTGAGCTAGGTTTGATATTGACATATATTTTCCTTGTACATTGTAATTTCAAAAATATTTTTGAAATTAAAAAAAATGTTTCCCGAAATTTAAGTACTTAAATCGTTCATATTAGCGAATTTTATGTGCCAAAAATGTAGATTAACACTCACTTAAATTATCTAGAGTAGTTTTGAAGACCGTTCTGTTAAAATTCTACCTGAAGATTTTGAAACATTTAAAATTTGTGTGGATATGACCACCAACAAGTTGCGATGTATGTCTGCCTGAGATTGTAGTATATACAAAAATATTATAAATTTTTAAATAATTTTTATTGGTATTTTGTACACTGAAAACATGAATAGTTGAGCTAGGTTTGATATTGACATATATTTTCCTTGTACATTGTAATTTCAAAAATATTTTTGAAATTAAAAAAAAAGGTTTCCCGAAATTTAACTACTTAAATCGTTCGTATTAGCTAATTTTATGTGCCAAAAATGTAGATTAACACTCACTTAAACTATCTAGAGTAGTTTTGAAGCCCGTTCTGATAAAATTCTACCTGAAAATTGTGAAACATTCAAAATTTGTGTGGATATGACCATCAACAAGTGTCGATGAATGTCTGCCTGAGATTGTAGTATAAAAAAAAATATTATAAATTTTTAATTAATTTTTTATCGGTATTTTGTACACTGAAAACATGAATAGTTGAGCTAGGTTTGATATTGACATATATTTTCCTTGTACATTGTAATTTCAAAAATATTTTTGAAATTAAAAAAACTGTTTCCCGAAATTTAAGTACTTAAATCGTTCATATTAGCGAATTTTATGTGCCAAAAATGTAGATTAACACTCACTTAAACTATCTAGAGAAGGTTTGAAGACCGTTCTGTTAAAATTCTACCTGAAGATTTTGAAACATTTAAAATTTGTGTGGATATGACCACCAACAAGTTTCGATGTATGTCTGCCTGAGATTGTAGTATAAAATAAAATATTATATATTTTTAATTAATTTTTTTATCGGTATTTTGTACACTGAAAACATGAATAGTTGAGCTAGGTTTGATATTGACATATATTTTCCTTGTACATTGTAATTTCAAAAATATTTTTGAAATTAAAAAAAATGTTTCCCGAAATTTAAGTACTTAAATCGTTCATATTAGCGAATTTTATGTGCCAAAAATGTAGATTAACACTCACTTAAACTATCTAGAGTAGTTTTGAAGACCGTTTTGTTAAAATTCTACCTGAAGATTTTGAAACATTTAAAATTTGTGTGGATATGACCACCAACAAGTGTCGATGTATGTCTGCCTAAGATTGTATTATAAAAAAATTATTATATATTTTTAATTAATTTTTTATCGGTATTTTGTACACTGAAAACATGAATAGTTGAGCTAGGTTTGATATTGACATATATTTTCCTTGTACATTGTAATTTCAAAAATATTTTTGAAATTAAAAAAACTGTTTCCCGAAATTTAAGTACTTAAATCGTTCATATTAGCGAATTTTATGTGCCAAAAATGTAGATTAACACTCACTTAAACTATCTAGAGAAAGTTTGAAGCCCGTTCTGATAAAATTCTACCTGAAGATTTTGAAACATTTAAAATTTGTGTGGATATGACCACCAACAAGTTTCGATGTATGTCTGCCTGAGATTGTAGTATAAAATAAAATATTATATATTTTTAATTAATTTTTTTATCGGTATTTTGTACACTGAAAACATGAATAGTTGAGCTAGGTTTGATATTGACATATATTTTCCTTGTACATTGTAATTTCAAAAATATTTTTGAAATTAAAAAAAATGTTTCCCGAAATTTAAGTACTTAAATCGTTCATATTAGCGAATTTTATGTGCCAAAAATGTAGATTAACACTCACTTAAACTATCTAGAGAAAGTTTGAAGCCCGTTCTGATAAAATTCTACCTGAAAATTGTGAAACATTCAAAATTTGTGTGGATATGACCATCAACAAGTGTCGATGAATGTCTGCCTGAGATTGTAGTATAAAAAAAAATATTATAAATTTTTAATTAATTTTTTATCGGTATTTTGTACACTGAAAACATGAATAGTTGAGCTAGGTTTGATATTGACATATATTTTCCTTGTACATTGTAATTTCAAAAATATTTTTGAAATTAAAAAAAATGTTTCCCGAAATTTAAGTACTTAAATCGTTCATATTAGCGAATTTTATGTGCCAAATATGTAGATTAACACTCACTTAAATTATCTAGAGTAGTTTTGAAGACCGTTCTGTTAAAATTCTACCTGAAGATTTTGAAACATTTAAAATTTGTGTGGATATGACCACCAACAAGTTTCGATGTATGTCTGCCTGAGATTGTAGTATATACAAAAATATTATAAATTTTTAAATAATTTTTTATTGGTATTTTGTACACTGAAAACATGAATAGTTGAGCTAGGTTTGATATTGACATATATTTTCCTTGTACATTGTAATTTCAAAAATATTTTTGAAATTAAAAAAAATGTTTCCCGAAATTTAAGTACTTAAATCGTTCATATTAGCGAATTTTATGTGCCAAAAATGTAGATTAACACTCACTTAAACTATCTAGAGTAGTTTTGAAGCCCGTTCTGATAAAATTCTACCTGAAAATTGTGAAACATTCAAAATTTGTGTGGATATGACCATCAACAAGTGTCGATGAATGTCTGCCTGAGATTGTAGTATAAAAAAAAATATTATAAATTTTTAATTAATTTTTTATCGGTATTTTGTACACTGAAAACATGAATAGTTGAGCTAGGTTTGATATTGACATATATTTTCCTTGTACATTGTAATTTCAAAAATATTTTTGAAATTAAAAAAACTGTTTCCCGAAATTTAAGTACTTAAATCGTTCATATTAGCGAATTTTATGTGCCAAAAATGTAGATTAACACTCACTTAAACTATCTAGAGTAGTTTTGAAGACCGTTCTGATATTGTTCTACATGAAAATTGTGAAACATTCAAAATTTGAGTGGAAATCACCATCAACAAGTGTCGATGTATGTCTGCCTAAGATTGTAGTATAAAAAAAAATATTATATATTTTTAATTAATTATACTATCGGTATTTTGTACACTGAAAACATGAATAGTTGAGCTAGGTTTGATATTGACATATATTTTCCTTGTACATTGTAATTTCAAAAATATTTTTGAAATTAAAAAAAATGTTTCCCGAAATTTAAGTACTTAAATCGTTCATATTAGCGAATTTTATGTGCCAAAAATGTAGATTAACACTCACTTAAACTATCTAGAGTAGTTTTGAAGACCGTTTTGTTAAAATTCTACCTGAAGATTTTGAAACATTTAAAATTTGTGTGGATATGACCACCAACCAGTTTCGATGTATGTCTGCCTGAGATTGTAGTATAAAATAAAATATTATATATTTTTAATTAATTTTTTTATCGGTATTTTGTACACTGAAAACATGAATAGTTGAGCTAGGTTTGATATTGACATATATTTTCCTTGTACATTGTAATTTCAAAAATATTTTTGAAATTAAAAAAAATGTTTCCCGAAATTTAAGTACTTAAATCGTTCATATTAGCGAATTTTATGTGCCAAAAATGTAGATTAACACTCACTTAAATTATCTAGAGTAGTTTTGAAGACCGTTCTGTTAAAATTCTACCTGAAGATTTTGAAACATTTAAAATTTGTGTGGATATGACCACCAACAAGTTGCGATATATGTCTGCCTGAGATTGTAGTATATACAAAAATATTATAAATTTTTAAATAATTTTTATTGGTATTTTGTACACTGAAAACATGAATAGTTGAGCTAGGTTTGATATTGACATATATTTTCCTTGTACATTGTAATTTCAAAAATATTTTTGAAATTAAAAAAAAAGGTTTCCCGAAATTTAACTACTTAAATCGTTCGTATTAGCTAATTTTATGTGCCAAAAATGTAGATTAACACTCACTTAAACTATCTAGAGTAGTTTTGAAGCCCGTTCTGATAAAATTCTACCTGAAAATTGTGAAACATTCAAAATTTGTGTGGATATGACCATCAACAAGTGTCGATGAATGTCTGCCTGAGATTGTAGTATAAAAAAAAATATTATAAATTTTTAATTAATTTTTTATCGGTATTTTGTACACTGAAAACATGAATAGTTGAGCTAGGTTTGATATTGACATATATTTTCCTTGTACATTGTAATTTCAAAAATATTTTTGAAATTAAAAAAACTGTTTCCCGAAATTTAAGTACTTAAATCGTTCATATTAGCGAATTTTATGTGCCTAAAATGTATATTAACACTCACTTAAACTATCTAGAGTAGTTTTGAAGCCCGTTCTGATAAAATTCTACCTGAAAATTGTGAAACATTCAAAATTTGTGTGGATATGACCATCAACAAGTGTCGATGAATGTCTGCCTGAGATTGTAGTATAAAAAAAAATATTATAAATTTTTAATTAATTTTTTATCGGTATTTTGTACACTGAAAACATGAATAGTTGAGCTAGGTTTGATATTGACATATATTTTCCTTGTACATTGTAATTTCAAAAATATTTTTGAAATTAAAAAAAATGTTTCCCGAAATTTAAGTACTTAAATCGTTCATATTAGCGAATTTTATGTGCCAAATATGTAGATTAACACTCACTTAAATTATCTAGAGTAGTTTTGAAGACCGTTCTGTTAAAATTCTACCTGAAGATTTTGAAACATTTAAAATTTGTGTGGATATGACCACCAACAAGTTTCGATGTATGTCTGCCTGAGATTGTAGTATATACAAAAATATTATAAATTTTTAAATAATTTTTTATTGGTATTTTGTACACTGAAAACATGAATAGTTGAGCTAGGTTTGATATTGACATATATTTTCCTTGTACATTGTAATTTCAAAAATATTTTTGAAATTAAAAAAAATGTTTCCCGAAATTTAAGTACTTAAATCGTTCATATTAGCGAATTTTATGTGCCAAAAATGTAGATTAACACTCACTTAAACTATCTAGAGTAGTTTTGAAGCCCGTTCTGATAAAATTCTACCTGAAAATTGTGAAACATTCAAAATTTGTGTGGATATGACCATCAACAAGTGTCGATGAATGTCTGCCTGAGATTGTAGTATAAAAAAAAATATTATAAATTTTTAATTAATTTTTTATCGGTATTTTGTACACTGAAAACATGAATAGTTGAGCTAGGTTTGATATTGACATATATTTTCCTTGTACATTGTAATTTCAAAAATATTTTTGAAATTAAAAAAACTGTTTCCCGAAATTTAAGTACTTAAATCGTTCATATTAGCGAATTTTATGTGCCAAAAATGTAGATTAACACTCACTTAAACTATCTAGAGTAGTTTTGAAGACCGTTCTGATATTGTTCTACATGAAAATTGTGAAACATTCAAAATTTGAGTGGAAATCACCATCAACAAGTGTCGATGTATGTCTGCCTAAGATTGTAGTATAAAAAAAAATATTATATATTTTTAATTAATTATACTATCGGTATTTTGTACACTGAAAACATGAATAGTTGAGCTAGGTTTGATATTGACATATATTTTCCTTGTACATTGTAATTTCAAAAATATTTTTGAAATTAAAAAAAATGTTTCCCGAAATTTAAGTACTTAAATCGTTCATATTAGCGAATTTTATGTGCCAAAAATGTAGATTAACACTCACTTAAACTATCTAGAGTAGTTTTGAAGACCGTTTTGTTAAAATTCTACCTGAAGATTTTGAAACATTTAAAATTTGTGTGGATATGACCACCAACAAGTTTCGATGTATGTCTGCCTGAGATTGTAGTATAAAATAAAATATTATATATTTTTAATTAATTTTTTTATCGGTATTTTGTACACTGAAAACATGAATAGTTGAGCTAGGTTTGATATTGACATATATTTTCCTTGTACATTGTAATTTCAAAAATATTTTTGAAATTAAAAAAAATGTTTCCCGAAATTTAAGTACTTAAATCGTTCATATTAGCGAATTTTATGTGCCAAAAATGTAGATTAACACTCACTTAAATTATCTAGAGTAGTTTTGAAGACCGTTCTGTTAAAATTCTACCTGAAGATTTTGAAACATTTAAAATTTGTGTGGATATGACCACCAACAAGTTGCGATGTATGTCTGCCTGAGATTGTAGTATATACAAAAATATTATAAATTTTTAAATAATTTTTATTGGTATTTTGTACACTGAAAACATGAATAGTTGAGCTAGGTTTGATATTGACATATATTTTCCTTGTACATTGTAATTTCAAAAATATTTTTGAAATTAAAAAAAAAGGTTTCCCGAAATTTAACTACTTAAATCGTTCGTATTAGCTAATTTTATGTGCCAAAAATGTAGATTAACACTCACTTAAACTATCTAGAGTAGTTTTGAAGCCCGTTCTGATAAAATTCTACCTGAAAATTGTGAAACATTCAAAATTTGTGTGGATATGACCATCAACAAGTGTCGATGAATGTCTGCCTGAGATTGTAGTATAAAAAAAAATATTATAAATTTTTAATTAATTTTTTATCGGTATTTTGTACACTGAAAACATGAATAGTTGAGCTAGGTTTGATATTGACATATATTTTCCTTGTACATTGTAATTTCAAAAATATTTTTGAAATTAAAAAAACTGTTTCCCGAAATTTAAGTACTTAAATCGTTCATATTAGCGAATTTTATGTGCCAAAAATGTAGATTAACACTCACTTAAACTATCTAGAGAAGGTTTGAAGACCGTTCTGTTAAAATTCTACCTGAAGATTTTGAAACATTTAAAATTTGTGTGGATATGACCACCAACAAGTTTCGATGTATGTCTGCCTGAGATTGTAGTATAAAATAAAATATTATATATTTTTAATTAATTTTTTTATCGGTATTTTGTACACTGAAAACACGAATAGTTGAGCTAGGTTTGATATTGACATATATTTTCCTTGTACATTGTAATTTCAAAAATATTTTTGAAATTAAAAAAAATGTTTCCCGAAATTTAAGTACTTAAATCGTTCATATTAGCGAATTTTATGTGCCAAAAATGTAGATTAACACTCACTTAAACTATCTAGAGTAGTTTTGAAGACCGTTTTGTTAAAATTCTACCTGAAGATTTTGAAACATTTAAAATTTGTGTGGATATGACCACCAACAAGTGTCGATGTATGTCTGCCTAAGATTGTATTATAAAAAAATTATTATATATTTTTAATTAATTTTTTATCGGTATTTTGTACACTGAAAACATGAATAGTTGAGCTAGGTTTGATATTGACATATATTTTCCTTGTACATTGTAATTTCAAAAATATTTTTGAAATTAAAAAAACTGTTTCCCGAAATTTAAGTACTTAAATCGTTCATATTAGCGAATTTTATGTGCCAAAAATGTAGATTAACACTCACTTAAACTATCTAGAGAAAGTTTGAAGCCCGTTCTGATAAAATTCTACCTGAAAATTGTGAAACATTCAAAATTTGTGTGGATATGACCATCAACAAGTGTCGATGAATGTCTGCCTGAGATTGTAGTATAAAAAAAAATATTATAAATTTTTAATTAATTTTTTATCGGTATTTTGTACACTGAAAACATGAATAGTTGAGCTAGGTTTGATATTGACATATATTTTCCTTGTACATTGTAATTTCAAAAATATTTTTGAAATTAAAAAAAATGTTTCCCGAAATTTAAGTACTTAAATCGTTCATATTAGCGAATTTTATGTGCCAAATATGTAGATTAACACTCACTTAAATTATCTAGAGTAGTTTTGAAGACCGTTCTGTTAAAATTCTACCTGAAGATTTTGAAACATTTAAAATTTGTGTGGATATGACCACCAACAAGTTTCGATGTATGTCTGCCTGAGATTGTAGTATATACAAAAATATTATAAATTTTTAAATAATTTTTTATTGGTATTTTGTACACTGAAAACATGAATAGTTGAGCTAGGTTTGATATTGACATATATTTTCCTTGTACATTGTAATTTCAAAAATATTTTTGAAATTAAAAAAAATGTTTCCCGAAATTTAAGTACTTAAATCGTTCATATTAGCGAATTTTATGTGCCAAAAATGTAGATTAACACTCACTTAAACTATCTAGAGTAGTTTTGAAGCCCGTTCTGATAAAATTCTACCTGAAAATTGTGAAACATTCAAAATTTGTGTGGATATGACCATCAACAAGTGTCGATGAATGTCTGCCTGAGATTGTAGTATAAAAAAAAATATTATAAATTTTTAATTAATTTTTTATCGGTATTTTGTACACTGAAAACATGAATAGTTGAGCTAGGTTTGATATTGACATATATTTTCCTTGTACATTGTAATTTCAAAAATATTTTTGAAATTAAAAAAACTGTTTCCCGAAATTTAAGTACTTAAATCGTTCATATTAGCGAATTTTATGTGCCAAAAATGTAGATTAACACTCACTTAAACTATCTAGAGTAGTTTTGAAGACCGTTCTGATATTGTTCTACATGAAAATTGTGAAACATTCAAAATTTGAGTGGAAATCACCATCAACAAGTGTCGATGTATGTCTGCCTAAGATTGTAGTATAAAAAAAAATATTATATATTTTTAATTAATTATACTATCGGTATTTTGTACACTGAAAACATGAATAGTTGAGCTAGGTTTGATATTTACATATATTTTCTTTGTACATTGTAATTTCAAAAATATTTTTGAAATTAAAAAAACTGTTTCCCGAAATTTAAGTACTTAAATCGTTCATATTAGCGAATTTTATGTGTCAAAAATGTAGATTAACACTCACTTAAACTATCTAGAGTAGTTTTGAAGACCGTTTTGTTAAAATTCTACCTGAAGATTTTGAAACATTTAAAATTTGTGTGGATATGACCACCAACAAGTGTCGATGTATGTCTGCCTAAGATTGTATTATAAAAAAATTATTATATATTTTTAATTAATTTTTTATCGGTATTTTGTACACTGAAAACATGAATAGTTGAGCTAGGTTTGATATTGACATATATTTTCCTTGTACATTGTAATTTCAAAAATATTTTTGAAATTAAAAAAACTGTTTCCCGAAATTTAAGTACTTAAATCGTTCATATTAGCGAATTTTATGTGCCAAAAATGTAGATTAACACTCACTTAAACTATCTAGAGAAAGTTTGAAGCCCGTTCTGATAAAATTCTACCTGAAAATTGTGAAACATTCAAAATTTGTGTGGATATGACCATCAACAAGTGTCGATGAATGTCTGCCTGAGATTGTAGTATAAAAAAAAATATTATAAATTTTTAATTCATTTTTTATCGGTATTTTGTACACTGAAAACATGAATAGTTGAGCTAGGTTTGATATTGACATATATTTTCCTTGTACATTGTAATTTCAAAAATATTTTTGAAATTAAAAAAAATGTTTCCCGAAATTTAAGTACTTAAATCGTTCATATTAGCGAATTTTATGTGCCAAATATGTAGATTAACACTCACTTAAATTATCTAGAGTAGTTTTGAAGACCGTTCTGATATTGTTCTACATGAAAATTGTGAAACATTCAAAATTTGAGTGGAAATCACCATCAACAAGTGTCGATGTATGTCTGCCTGAGATTGTAGTATATACAAAAATATTATAAATTTTTAAATAATTTTTTATTGGTATTTTGTACACTGAAAACATGAATAGTTGAGCTAGGTTTGATATTGACATATATTTTCCTTGTACATTGTAATTTCAAAAATATTTTTGAAATTAAAAAAAAAAGTTTCCCGAAATTTAAGTACTTAAATCGTTCGTATTAGCGAATTTTATGTGCCAAAAATGTAGATTAACACTCACTTAAACTATCTAGAGTAGTTTTGAAGCCCGTTCTGATAAAATTCTACCTGAAAATTGTGAAACATTCAAAATTTGTGTGGATATGACCATCAACAAGTGTCGATGAATGTCTGCCTGAGATTGTAGTATAAAAAAAAATATTATAAATTTTTAATTAATTTTTTATCGGTATTTTGTACACTGAAAACATGAATAGTTGAGCTAGGTTTGATATTGACATATATTTTCCTTGTACATTGTAATTTCAAAAATATTTTTTAAATTAAAAAAACTAATTCCCGAAATTTAAGTACTTAAATCGTTCATATTAGCGAATTTTATGTGCCAAAAATGTAGATTAACACTCACTTAAACTATCTAGAGTAGTTTTGAAGACCGTTCTGATAAAATTCTACCTGAAAATATTGAAACATTCAAAAATTGTGTGGATATGACCACCAACAAGTGTCGATGTATGTCTGCCTGAAATTGTAGTATAAAAAAAAATATTATATATTTTTAATTAATTTTTTTATCGGTATTTTGTACACTGAAAACATGAATACTTGAGCTAGGTTTGATATTGACATATATTTTCCTTGTACATTGTAATTTCAAAAATATTTTTGAAATTAAAAAAACTGTTTCCCGAAATTTAAGTACTTAAATCGTTCATATTAGCGAATTTTATGTGCCAAAAATGTAGATTAACACTCACTTAAACTATCTAGTGTAGTTTTGAAGACCGTTCTGATAAAATTCTACCTGAAAATTTTGAAACATTCAAAATTTGTGTGGATATGACCACCAACAAGTTGCGATGTATGTCTGCCTGAGATTGCAGTAGTATATACAAAAATATTATAAATTTTTAAATAATTTTTTATTGGTATTTTGTACACTGAAAACATGAATATTTGAGCTAGGTTTGATATTGACATATATTTTCCTTGTACATTGTAATTTCAAAAATATTTTTGAAATTAAAAAAAAAGGTTTCCCGAAATTTAAGTACTTAAATCGTTCATATTAGCGAATTTTATGTGCCAAAAATGTAGATTAACACTCACTTAAACTATCTAGAGAAAGTTTGAAGACCGTTCTGATAAAATTCTACCTGAAAATTGTGAAACAATCAAAATTTGTGTGGAAATCACCATCAACAAGTGTCGATGTATGTCTGCTAAGATTGTAGTATAAAAAAAAATATTATATATTTTTAATTAATTATACTATCGGTATTTTGTACACTGAAAACATGAATAGTTGAGCTAGGTTTGATATTTACATATATTTTCCTTGTACATTGTAATTTCAAAAATATTTTTGAAATTAAAAAAACTATTTCCCGAAATTTAAGTACTTAAATCGTTCATATTAGCGAATTTTATGTGCCAAAAATGTAGATTAACACTCACTTAAACTATCTAGAGTAGTTTTGAAGACCGTTCTGATATTGCTCTTCATGAAAATTGTGAAACATTCAAAATTTGAGTGGAAATCACCATCAACAAGTGTCGATGTATGTCTGCCTAAGATTGTAGTATAAAAAAAAATATTATATATTTTTAATTAATTATACTATCGGTATTTTGTACACTGAAAACATGAATAGTTGAGCTAGGTTTGATATTTACATATATTTTCTTTGTACATTGTAATTTCAAAAATATTTTTGAAATTAAAAAAACTGTTTCCCGAAATTTAAGTACTTAAATCGTTCATATTAGCGAATTTTATGTGTCAAAAATGTAGATTAACACTGACTTAAACTATCTAGAGAATGTTTGAAGACCGTTCTGATAAAATTCTACCTGAAAATTGTGAAACAACCAAAATTTGTGTGGAAATCACCATCAACAAGTGTCGATGTATGTCTGCCTAAGATTGTAGTATAAAAAAAAATATTATATATTTTTAATTAATTATACTATCGGTATTTTGTACACTGAAAACATGAATAGTTGAGCTAGGTTTGATATTTACATATATTTTCTTTGTACATTGTAATTTCAAAAATATTTTTGAAATTAAAAAAACTGTTTCCCGAAATTTAAGTACTTAAATCGTTCATATTAGCGAATTTTATGTGTCAAAAATGTAGATTAACACTGACTTAAACTATCTAGAGAATGTTTGAAGACCGTTCTGATAAAATTCTACCTGAAAATTGTGAAACAACCAAAATTTGTGTGGAAATCACCATCAACAAGTGTCGATGTATGTCTGCTAAGATTGTAGTATAAAATAAAATATTATATATTTTTAATTAATTTTTTTATCGGTATTTTTTACACTGAAAACATGAATAGTTGAGCTAGGTTTGATATTGACATATATTTTCCTTGTACATTGTAATTTCAAAAATATTTTTGAAATTAAAAAAACTGTTTCCCGAAATTTAAGTACTTAAATCGTTCATATTAGCGAATTTTATGTGCCAAAAATGTAGATTAACACTCACTTAAACTATCTAGTGTAGTTTTGAAGACCGTTCTGATAAAATTCTACCTGAAAATTATGAAACATTCAAAATTTGTGTGGATATGACCACTAACAAGTGTCGATGTATGTCTGCCTGAGATTGTCGTATAAAATAAAATATTATATATTTTTAATTAATTTTTTTATCGGTATTTTGTACACTGAAAACATGAATAGTTGAGCTAGGTTTGATATTTACATAAAATTTCCTTGTACATTGTAATTTCAAAAATATTTTTGAAATTAAAAAAACTGTTTTCCGAAATTTAAGTACTTAAATCGTTCATATTAGGGAATTTCATGTTCCGAAAAAGTAGATTAACACTCACTTAAACTATCTAGAGTAGTTTTGAAGACCGTTCTGATATTGTTCTACATGAAAATTGTGAAACATTCAAAATTTGAGTGGAAATCACCATCAACAAGTGTCGATGTATGTCTGCCTGAGATTGTAGTATATACAAAAATATTATAAATTTTTAAATAATTTTTTATTGGTATTTTGTACACTGAAAACATGAATAGTTGAGCTAGGTTTGATATTGACATATATTTTCCTTGTACATTGTAATTTCAAAAATATTTTTGAAATTAAAAAAAAAAGTTTCCCGAAATTTAAGTACTTAAATCGTTCGTATTAGCGAATTTTATGTGCCAAAAATGTAGATTAACACTCACTTAAACTATCTAGAGTAGTTTTGAAGCCCGTTCTGATAAAATTCTACCTGAAAATTGTGAAACATTCAAAATTTGTGTGGATATGACCATCAACAAGTGTCGATGAATGTCTGCCTGAGATTGTAGTATAAAAAAAAATATTATAAATTTTTAATTAATTTTTTATCGGTATTTTGTACACTGAAAACATGAATAGTTGAGCTAGGTTTGATATTGACATATATTTTCCTTGTACATTGTAATTTCAAAAATATTTTTTAAATTAAAAAAACTAATTCCCGAAATTTAAGTACTTAAATCGTTCATATTAGCGAATTTTATGTGCCAAAAATGTAGATTAACACTCACTTAAACTATCTAGAGTAGTTTTGAAGACCGTTCTGATAAAATTCTACCTGAAAATATTGAAACATTCAAAAATTGTGTGGATATGACCACCAACAAGTGTCGATGTATGTCTGCCTGAAATTGTAGTATAAAAAAAAATATTATATATTTTTAATTAATTTTTTTATCGGTATTTTGTACACTGAAAACATGAATACTTGAGCTAGGTTTGATATTGACATATATTTTCCTTGTACATTGTAATTTCAAAAATATTTTTGAAATTAAAAAAACTGTTTCCCGAAATTTAAGTACTTAAATCGTTCATATTAGCGAATTTTATGTGCCAAAAATGTAGATTAACACTCACTTAAACTATCTAGTGTAGTTTTGAAGACCGTTCTGATAAAATTCTACCTGAAAATTTTGAAACATTCAAAATTTGTGTGGATATGACCACCAACAAGTTGCGATGTATGTCTGCCTGAGATTGCAGTAGTATATACAAAAATATTATAAATTTTTAAATAATTTTTTATTGGTATTTTGTACACTGAAAACATGAATATATGAGCTAGGTTTGATATTGACATATATTTTCCTTGTACATTGTAATTTCAAAAATATTTTTGAAATTAAAAAAAAAGGTTTCCCGAAATTTAAGTACTTAAATCGTTCATATTAGCGAATTTTATGTGCCAAAAATGTAGATTAACACTCACTTAAACTATCTAGAGAAAGTTTGAAGACCGTTCTGATAAAATTCTACCTGAAAATTGTGAAACAATCAAAATTTGTGTGGAAATCACCATCAACAAGTGTCGATGTATGTCTGCTAAGATTGTAGTATAAAAAAAAATATTATATATTTTTAATTAATTATACTATCGGTATTTTGTACACTGAAAACATGAATAGTTGAGCTAGGTTTGATATTTACATATATTTTCCTTGTACATTGTAATTTCAAAAATATTTTTGAAATTAAAAAAACTGTTTCCCGAAATTTAAGTACTTAAATCGTTCATATTAGCGAATTTTATGTGCCAAAAATGTAGATTAACACTCACTTAAACTATCTAGAGAAAGTTTGAAGACCGTTCTGATAAAATTCTACCTGAAAATTGTGAAACAATCAAAATTTGTGTGGAAATCACCATCAACAAGTGTCGATGTATGTCTGCCTAAGATCGTAGTATAAAAAAAAATATTATATATTTTTAATTAATTTTTTTATTGGTATTTTGTACACTGAAAACATGAATAGTTGAGCTAGGATTGATATTTAAATATATTTTCCTTGTACATTGTAATTTCAAAAACATTTTTGAAATTAAAAAAACTGTTTCCCGAAATTTAAGTACTTAAATCGTTCATATTAGCGAATTTTATGTGCCAAAAATGTAGATTAACACTCACTTAAACTATCTAGAGTAGTTTTGAAGACCGTTCTGTTAAAATTCTACCTGAAGATTTTGAAACATTTAAAATTTGTGTGGATATGACCACCAACAAGTTTCGATGTATGTCTGCCTGAGATTGTAGTATAAAATAAAATATTATATATTTTTAATTAATTTTTTTATCGGTATTTTGTACACTGAAAACATGAATAGTTGAGCTAGGTTTGATATTGACATATATTTTCCTTGTACATTGTAATTTCAAAAATATTTTTGAAATTAAAAAAAATGTTTCCCGAAATTTAAGTACTTAAATCGTTCATATTAGCGAATTTTATGTGCCAAAAATGTAGATTAACACTCACTTAAACTATCTAGAGTAGTTTTGAAGACCGTTTTGTTAAAATTCTACCTGAAGATTTTGAAACATTTAAAATTTGTGTGGATATGACCACCAACAAGTTTCGATGTATGTCTGCCTGAGATTGTAGTATAAAATAAAATATTATATATTTTTAATTAATTTTTTTATCGGTATTTTGTACACTGAAAACATGAATAGTTGAGCTAGGTTTGATATTGACATATATTTTCCTTGTACATTGTAATTTCAAAAATATTTTTGAAATTAAAAAAAATGTTTCCCGAAATTTAAGTACTTAAATCGTTCATATTAGCGAATTTTATGTGCCAAAAATGTAGATTAACACTCACTTAAATTATCTAGAGTAGTTTTGAAGACCGTTCTGTTAAAATTCTACCTGAAGATTTTGAAACATTTAAAATTTGTGTGGATATGACCACCAACAAGTTGCGATGTATGTCTGCCTGAGATTGTAGTATATACAAAAATATTATAAATTTTTAAATAATTTTTTATTGGTATTTTGTACACTGAAAACATGAATAGTTGAGCTAGGTTTGATATTTACATATAATTTCCTTGTACATTGTAATTTCAAAAATATTTTTGAAATTAAAAAAACTGTTTTCTGAAATTTAAGTACTTAAATCGTTCATATTAGGGAATTTCATGTTCCGAAAAAGTAGATTAACACTCACTTAAACTATCTAGAGTAGTTTTGAAGACCGTTCTGATATTGTTCTACATGAAAATTATGAAACAATCAAAATTTGTGTGGAAATCACCATCAACAAGTGTCGATGTATGTCTGCCTAAGATTGTAGTATATACAAAAATATTATAAATTTTTAAATAATTTTTTTATCGGTATTTTGTACACTGAAAACATGAATTGTTGAGCTAGGTTTGATATTGACATATATTTTCCTTGTACATTGTAATTTCAAAAATATTTTTGAAATTAAAAAAACTGTTTCCCGAAATTTAAGTACTTAAATCGTTCATATTAGCGAATTTTATGTGCCAAAAATGTAGATTAACACTCACTTAAACTATCTAGAGAAGGTTTGAAGACCGTTCTGTTAAAATTCTACCTGAAGATTTTGAAACATTTAAAATTTGTGTGGATATGACCACCAACAAGTTTCGATGTATGTCTGCCTGAGATTGTAGTATAAAATAAAATATAATATATTTTTAATTAATTTTTTTATCGGTATTTTGTACACTGAAAACATGAATAGTTGAGCTAGGTTTGATATTGACATATATTTTCCTTGTACATTGTAATTTCAAAAATATTTTTGAAATTAAAAAAAATGTTTCCCGAAATTTAAGTACTTAAATCGTTCATATTAGCGAATTTTATGTGCCAAAAATGTAGATTAACACTCACTTAAACTATCTAGAGTAGTTTTGAAGACCGTTTTGTTAAAATTCTACCTGAAGATTTTGAAACATTTAAAATTTGTGTGGATATGACCACCAACAAGTTTCGATGTATGTCTGCCTGAGATTGTAGTATAAAATAAAATATTATATATTTTTAATTAATTTTTTTATCGGTATTTTGTACACTGAAAACATGAATAGTTGAGCTAGGTTTGATATTGACATATATTTTCCTTGTACATTGTAATTTCAAAAATATTTTTGAAATTAAAAAAAATGTTTCCCGAAATTTAAGTACTTAAATCGTTCATATTAGCGAATTTTATGTGCCAAAAATGTAGATTAACACTCACTTAAATTATCTAGAGTAGTTTTGAAGACCGTTCTGTTAAAATTCTACCTGAAGATTTTGAAACATTTAAAATTTGTGTGGATATGACCACCAACAAGTTGCGATGTATGTCTGCCTGAGATTGTAGTATATACAAAAATATTATAAATTTTTAAATAATTTTTATTGGTATTTTGTACACTGAAAACATGAATAGTTGAGCTAGGTTTGATATTGACATATATTTTCCTTGTACATTGTAATTTCAAAAATATTTTTGAAATTAAAAAAAATGTTTCCCGAAATTTAAGTACTTAAATCGTTCATATTAGCGAATTTTATGTGCCAAAAATGTAGATTAACACTCACTTAAACTATCTAGAGTAGTTTTGAAGACCGTTCTGATATTGTTCTACATGAAAATTGTGAAACATTCAAAATTTGAGTGGAAATCACCATCAACAAGTGTCGATGTATGTCTGCCTAAGATTGTAGTATAAAAAAAAATATTATATATTTTTAATTAATTATACTATCGGTATTTTGTACACTGAAAACATGAATAGTTGAGCTAGGTTTGATATTTACATATATTTTCTTTGTACATTGTAATTTCAAAAATATTTTTGAAATTAAAAAAACTGTTTCCCGAAATTTAAGTACTTAAATCGTTCATATTAGCGAATTTTATGTGTCAAAAATGTAGATTAACACTCACTTAAACTATCTAGAGAATGTTTGAAGACCGTTCTGATAAAATTCTACCTGAAAATTGTGAAACAACCAAAATTTGTGTGGAAATCACCATCAACAAGTGTCGATGTATGTCTGCTAAGATTGTAGTATAAAATAAAATATTATATATTTTTAATTAATTTTTTTATCGGTATTTTTTACACTGAAAACATGAATAGTTGAGCTAGGTTTGATATTGACATATATTTTCCTTGTACATTGTAATTTCAAAAATATTTTTGAAATTAAAAAAACTGTTTCCCGAAATTTAAGTACTTAAATCGTTCATATTAGCGAATTTTATGTGCCAAAAATGTAGATTAACACTCACTTAAACTATCTAGTGTAGTTTTGAAGACCGTTCTGATAAAATTCTACCTGAAAATTATGAAACATTCAAAATTTGTGTGGATATGACCACTAACAAGTGTCGATGTATGTCTGCCTGAGATTGTCGTATAAAATAAAATATTATATATTTTTAATTAATTTTTTTATCGGTATTTTGTACACTGAAAACATAAATAGTTGAGCTAGGTTTGATATTTACATATAATTTCCTTGTACATTGTAATTTCAAAAATATTTTTGAAATTAAAAAAACTGTTTTCCGAAATTTAAGTACTTAAATCGTTCATATTAGGGAATTTCATGTTCCGAAAAAGTAGATTAACACTCACTTAAACTATCTAGAGTAGTTTTGAAGACCGTTCTGATATTGTTCTACATGAAAATTGTGAAACATTCAAAATTTGAGTGGAAATCACCATCAACAAGTGTCGATGTATGTCTGCCTGAGATTGTAGTATATACAAAAATATTATAAATTTTTTATTGGTATTTTGTACACTGAAAACATGAATAGTTGAGCTAGGTTTGATATTGACATATATTTTCCTTGTACATTGTAATTTCAAAAATATTTTTGAAATTAAAAAAAAAAGTTTCCCGAAATTTAAGTACTTAAATCGTTCGTATTAGCGAATTTTATGTGCCAAAAATGTAGATTAACACTCACTTAAACTATCTAGTGTAGTTTTGAAGACCGTTCTGATAAAATTCTACCTGAAAATTATGAAACATTCAAAATTTGTGTGGATATGACCACTAACAAGTGTCGATGTATGTCTGCCTGAGATTGTCGTATAAAATAAAATATTATATATTTTTAATTAATTTTTTTATCGGTATTTTGTACACTGAAAACATAAATAGTTGAGCTAGGTTTGATATTTACATATAATTTCCTTGTACATTGTAATTTCAAAAATATTTTTGAAATTAAAAAAACTGTTTTCCGAAATTTAAGTACTTAAATCGTTCATATTAGGGAATTTCATGTTCCGAAAAAGTAGATTAACACTCACTTAAACTATCTAGAGTAGTTTTGAAGACCGTTCTGATATTGTTCTACATGAAAATTGTGAAACATTCAAAATTTGAGTGGAAATCACCATCAACAAGTGTCGATGTATGTCTGCCTGAGATTGTAGTATATACAAAAATATTATAAATTTTTAAATAATTTTTTATTGGTATTTTGTACACTGAAAACATGAATAGTTGAGCTAGGTTTGATATTGACATATATTTTCCTTGTACATTGTAATTTCAAAAATATTTTTGAAATTAAAAAAAAAAGTTTCCCGAAATTTAAGTACTTAAATCGTTCGTATTAGCGAATTTTATGTGCCAAAAATGTAGATTAACACTCACTTAAACTATCTAGAGTAGTTTTGAAGCCCGTTCTGATAAAATTCTACCTGAAAATTGTGAAACATTCAAAATTTGTGTGGATATGACCATCAACAAGTGTCGATGAATGTCTGCCTGAGATTGTAGTATAAAAAAAAATATTATAAATTTTTAATTAATTTTTTATCGGTATTTTGTACACTGAAAACATGAATAGTTGAGCTAGGTTTGATATTGACATATATTTTCCTTGTACATTGTAATTTCAAAAATATTTTTTAAATTAAAAAAACTAATTCCCGAAATTTAAGTACTTAAATCGTTCATATTAGCGAATTTTATGTGCCAAAAATGTAGATTAACACTCACTTAAACTATCTAGAGTAGTTTTGAAGACCGTTCTGATATTGTTCTACATGAAAATTGTGAAACATTCAAAATTTGAGTGGAAATCACCATCAACAAGTGTCGATGTATGTCTGCCTAAGATTGTAGTATAAAAAAAAATATTATATATTTTTAATTAATTATACTTTCGGTATTTTGTACACTGAAAACATGAATAGTTGAGCTAGGTTTGATATTGACATATATTTTCCTTGTACATTGTAATTTCAAAAATATTTTTGAAATTAAAAAAACTGTTTCCCGAAATTTAAGTACTTAAATCGTTCATATTAGCGAATTTTATGTGCCAAAAATGTAGATTAACACTCACTTAAACTATCTAGAGTAGTTTTGAAGACCGTTCTGTTAAAATTCTACCTGAAAATTTTGAAACATTTAAAATTTGTGTGGATATGACCACCAACAAGTTGCGATGTATGTCTGCCTGAGATTGTAGTATATACAAAAATATTATAAATTTTTAAATAATTTTTTATTGGTATTTTGTACACTGAAAACATGAATAGTTGAGCTAGGTTTGATATTGACATATATTTTCCTTGTACATTGTAATTTCAAAAATATTTTTGAAATTAAAAAAAAAGGTTTCCCGAAATTTAAGTACTTAAATCGTTCATATTAGCGAATTTTATGTGCCAAAAATGTAGATTAACACTCACTTAAACTATCTAGAGAAAGTTTGAAGACCGTTCTGATAAAATTCTACCTGAAAATTGTGAAACAATCAAAATTTGTGTGGAAATCACCATCAACAAGTGTCGATGTATGTCTGCTAAGATTGTAGTATAAAAAAAAATATTATATATTTTTAATTAATTATACTATCGGTATTTTTTACACTGAAAACATGAATAGTTGAGCTAGGTTTGATATTTACATATATTTTCCTTGTACATTGTAATTTCAAAAATATTTTTGAAATTAAAAAAACTGTTTCCCGAAATTTAAGTACTTAAATCGTTCATATTAGCGAATTTTATGTGCCAAAAATGTAGATTAACACTCACTTAAACTATCTAGAGTAGTTTTGAAGCACGTTCTGATAAAATTCTACCTGAAAATTGTGAAACATTCAAAATTTGTGTGGATATGACCATCAACAAGTGTCGATGAATGTCTGCCTGAGATTGTAGTATAAAAAAAAATATTGTAAATTTTTAATTAATTTTTTATCGGTATTTTGTACACTGAAAACATGAATAGTTGAGCTAGGTTTGATATTGACATATATTTTCCTTGTACATTGTAATTTCAAAAATATTTTTGAAATTAAAAAAACTGTTTCCCGAAATTTAAGTACTTAAATCGTTCATATTAGCGAATTTTATGTGCCAAAAATGTAGATTAACACTCACTTAAACTATCTAGAGTAGTTTTGAAGACCGTTCTGATATTGTTCTACATGAAAATTGTGAAACATTCAAAATTTGAGTGGAAATCACAATCAACAAGTGTCGATGTATGTCTGCCTAAGATTGTAGTATAAAAAAAAATATTATATATTTTTAATTAATTTTTTTATTGGTATTTTGTACACTGAAAACATGAATAGTTGAGCTAGGATTGATATTTAAATATATTTTCCTTGTACATTGTAATTTCAAAAACATTTTTGAAATTAAAAAAACTGTTTCCCGAAATTTAAGTACTAAAATCGTTCATATTAGCGAATTTTATGTGCCAAAAATGTAGATTAACACTCACTTAAACTATCTAGAGTAGTTTTGAAGACCGTTCTGTTAAAATTCTACCTGAAAATTTTGAAACATTTAAAATTTGTGTGGATATGACCACCAACAAGTGTCGATGTATGTCTGCCTGAGATTGTAGTATAAAATAAAATATTATATATTTTTAATTAATTTTTTTATCGGTATTTTGTACACTGAAAACATGAATTGTTGAGCTAGGTTTGATATTGACATATATTTTCCTTGTACATTGTAATTTCAAAAATATTTTTGAAATTAAAAAAAAAGGTTTCCCGAAATTTAAGTACTTAAATCGTTCATATTAGCGAATTTTATGTGCCAAAAATGTAGATTAACACTCACTTAAACTATCTAGAGTAGTTTTGAAGCCCGTTCTGATAAAATTCTACCTGAAAATTGTGAAACATTCAAAATTTGTGTGGATATGACCATCAACAAGTGTCGATGAATGTCTGCCTGAGATTGTAGTATAAAAAAAATTATTATAAATTTTTAATTAATTTTTTATCGGTATTTTGTACACTGAAAACATGAATAGTTGAGCTAGGTTTGATATTGACATATATTTTCCTTGTACATTGTAATTTCAAAAATATTTTTGAAATTAAAAAAACTGTTTACCGAAATTTAAGTACTTAAATCGTTCATATTAGCGAATTTTATGTGCAAAAAATGTAGATTAACACTCACTTAAATTATCTAGAGTAGTTTTGAAGACCGTTCTGTTAAAATTCTACCTGAAGATTTTAAAACATTTAAAATTTGTGTGGATATGACCACCAACAAGTTTCGATGTATGTCTGCCTGAGATTGTAGTATATACAAAAATATTATAAATTTTTAAATAATTTTTTATTGGTATTTTGTACACTGAAAACATGAATAGTTGAGCTAGGTTTGATATTGACATATATTTTCCTTGTACATTGTAATTTCAAAAATATTTTTGAAATTAAAAAAAATGTTTCCCGAAATTTAAGTACTTAAATCGTTCATATTAGCGAATTTTATGTGCCAAAAATGTAGATTAACACTCACTTAAACTATCTAGAGTAGTTTTGAAGCCCGTTCTGATAAAATTCTACCTGAAAATTGTGAAACATTCAAAATTTGTGTGGATATGACCATCAACAAGTGTCGATGAATGTCTGCCTGAGATTGTAGTATAAAAAAAAATATTATAAATTTTTAATTAATTTTTTATCGGTATTTTGTACACTGAAAACATGAATAGTTGAGCTAGGTTTGATATTGACATATATTTTCCTTGTACATTGTAATTTCAAAAATATTTTTGAAATTAAAAAAACTGTTTCCCGAAATTTAAGTACTTAAATCGTTCATATTAGCGAATTTTATGTGCCAAAAATGTAGATTAACACTCACTTAAACTATCTAGAGTAGTTTTGAAGACCGTTCTGATATTGTTCTACATGAAAATTGTGAAACATTCAAAATTTGAGTGGAAATCACCATCAACAAGTGTCGATGTATGTCTGCCTAAGATTGTAGTATAAAAAAAAATATTATATATTTTTAATTAATTATACTATCGGTATTTTGTACACTGAAAACATGAATAGTTGAGCTAGGTTTGATATTTACATATATTTTCTTTGTACATTGTAATTTCAAAAATATTTTTGAAATTAAAAAAACTGTTTCCCGAAATTTAAGTACTTAAATCGTTCATATTAGCGAATTTTATGTGCCAAAAATGTAGATTAACACTCACTTAAACTATCTAGAGTAGTTTTGAAGACCGTTCTGATAAAATTCTACCTGAAAATTGTGAAACAACCAAAATTTGTGTGGAAATCACCATCAACAAGTGTCGATGTATGTCTGCTAAGATTGTAGTATAAAATAAAATATTATATATTTTTAATTAATTTTTTTATCGGTATTTTTTACACTGAAAACATGAATAGTTGAGCTAGGTTTGATATTGACATATATTTTCCTTGTACATTGTAATTTCAAAAATATTTTTGAAATTAAAAAAACTGTTTCCCGAAATTTAAGTACTTAAATCGTTCATATTAGCGAATTTTATGTGCCAAAAATGTAGATTAACACTCACTTAAACTATCTAGTGTAGTTTTGAAGACCGTTCTGATAAAATTCTACCTGAAAATTATGAAACATTCAAAATTTGTGTGGATATGACCACTAACAAGTGTCGATGTATGTCTGCCTGAGATTGTCGTATAAAATAAAATATTATATATTTTTAATTAATTTTTTTATCGGTATTTTGTACACTGAAAACATGAATAGTTGAGCTAGGTTTGATATTTACATATAATTTCCTTGTACATTGTAATTTCAAAAATATTTTTGAAATTAAAAAAACTGTTTTCCGAAATTTAAGTACTTAAATCGTTCATATTAGGGAATTTCATGTTCCGAAAAAGTAGATTAACACTCACTTAAACTATCTAGAGTAGTTTTGAAGACCGTTCTGATATTGTTCTACATGAAAATTGTGAAACATTCAAAATTTGAGTGGAAATCACCATCAACAAGTGTCGATGAATGTCTGCCTGAGATTGTAGTATAAAAAAAAATATTATAAATTTTTAATTAATTTTTTATCGGTATTTTGTACACTGAAAACATGAATAGTTGAGCTAGGTTTGATATTGACATATATTTTCCTTGTACATTGTAATTTCAAAAATATTTTTTAAATTAAAAAAACTAATTCCCGAAATTTAAGTACTTAAATCGTTCATATTAGCGAATTTTATGTGCCAAAAATGTAGATTAACACTCACTTAAACTATCTAGAGTAGTTTTGAAGACCGTTCTGATATTGTTCTACATGAAAATTGTGAAACATTCAAAATTTGAGTGGAAATCACCATCAACAAGTGTCGATGTATGTCTGCCTAAGATTGTAGTATAAAAAAAAATATTATATATTTTTAATTAATTATACTTTCGGTATTTTGTACACTGAAAACATGAATAGTTGAGCTAGGTTTGATATTGACATATATTTTCCTTGTACATTGTAATTTCAAAAACATTTTTGAAATTAAAAAAACTGTTTCCCGAAATTTAAGTACTAAAATCGTTCATATTAGCGAATTTTATGTGCCAAAAATGTAGATTAACACTCACTTAAACTATCTAGAGTAGTTTTGAAGACCGTTCTGTTAAAATTCTACCTGAAAATTTTGAAACATTTAAAATTTGTGTGGATATGACCACCAACAAGTGTCGATATATGTCTGCCTGAGATTGTAGTATAAAATAAAATATTATATATTTTTAATTAATTTTTTTATCGGTATTTTGTACACTGAAAACATGAATTGTTGAGCTAGGTTTGATATTGACATATATTTTCCTTGTACATTGTAATTTCAAAAATATTTTTGAAATTAAAAAAAAAGGTTTCCCGAAATTTAAGTACTTAAATCGTTCATATTAGCGAATTTTATGTGCCAAAAATGTAGATTAACACTCACTTAAACTATCTAGAGTAGTTTTGAAGCCCGTTCTGATAAAATTCTACCTGAAAATTGTGAAACATTCAAAATTTGTGTGGATATGACCATCAACAAGTGTCGATGAATGTCTGCCTGAGATTGTAGTATAAAAAAAATTATTATAAATTTTTAATTAATTTTTTATCGGTATTTTGTACACTGAAAACATGAATAGTTGAGCTAGGTTTGATATTGACATATATTTTCCTTGTACATTGTAATTTCAAAAATATTTTTGAAATTAAAAAAACTGTTTACCGAAATTTAAGTACTTAAATCGTTCATATTAGCGAATTTTATGTGCAAAAAATGTAGATTAACACTCACTTAAACTATCTAGAGTTGTTTTGAAGACCGTTCTGATATTGTTCTACATGAAAATTGTGAAACATTCAAAATTTGAGTGGAAATCACCATCAACAAGTGTCGATGTATGTCTGCCTAAGATCGTAGTATAAAAAAAAATATTATATATTTTTAATTAATTTTTTTATTTGTATTTTGTACACTGAAAACATGAATAGTTGAGCTAGGATTGATATTTAAATATATTTTCCTTGTACATTGTAATTTCAAAAACATTTTTGAAATTAAAAAAACTGTTTCCCGAAATTTAAGTACTTAAATCGTTCATATTAGCGAATTTTATGTGCCAAAAATGTAGATTAACACTCACTTAAACTATCTAGAGTAGTTTTGAAGACCGTTCTGTTAAAATTCTACCTGAAGATTTTGAAACATTTAAAATTTGTGTGGATATGACCACCAACAAGTTTCGATGTATGTCTGCCTGAGATTGTAGTATAAAATAAAATATTATATATTTTTAATTAATTTTTTTATCGGTATTTTTTACACTGAAAACATGAATAGTTGAGCTAGGTTTGATATTGACATATATTTTCCTTGTACATTGTAATTTCAAAAATATTTTTGAAATTAAAAAAACTGTTTCCCGAAATTTAAGTACTTAAATCGTTCATATTAGCGAATTTTATGTGCCAAAAATGTAGATTAACACTCACTTAAACTATCTAGTGTAGTTTTGAAGACCGTTCTGATAAAATTCTACCTGAAAATTATGAAACATTCAAAATTTGTGTGGATATGACCACTAACAAGTGTCGATGTATGTCTGCCTGAGATTGTCGTATAAAATAAAATATTATATATTTTTAATTAATTTTTTTATCGGTATTTTGTACACTGAAAACATGAATAGTTGAGCTAGGTTTGATATTTACATATAATTTCCTTGTACATTGTAATTTCAAAAATATTTTTGAAATTAAAAAAACTGTTTTCCGAAATTTAAGTACTTAAATCGTTCATATTAGGGAATTTCATGTTCCGAAAAAGTAGATTAACACTCACTTAAACTATCTAGAGTAGTTTTGAAGACCGTTCTGATATTGTTCTACATGAAAATTGTGAAACATTCAAAATTTGAGTGGAAATCACCATCAACAAGTGTCGATGAATGTCTGCCTGAGATTGTAGTATAAAAAAAAATATTATAAATTTTTAATTAATTTTTTATCGGTATTTTGTACACTGAAAACATGAATAGTTGAGCTAGGTTTGATATTGACATATATTTTCCTTGTACATTGTAATTTCAAAAATATTTTTGAAATTAAAAAAACTGTTTCCCGAAATTTAAGTACTTAAATCGTTCATATTAGCGAATTTTATGTGCCAAAAATGTAGATTAACACTCACTTAAACTATCTAGAGTAGTTTTGAAGACCGTTCTGTTAAAATTCTACCTGAAAATTTTGAAACATTTAAAATTTGTGTGGATATGACCACCAACAAGTTGCGATGTATGTCTGCCTGAGATTGTAGTATATACAAAAATATTATAAATTTTTAAATAATTTTTTATTGGTATTTTGTACACTGAAAACATGAATAGTTGAGCTAGGATTGATATTTAAATATATTTTCCTTGTACATTGTAATTTCAAAAACATTTTTGAAATTAAAAAAACTGTTTCCCGAAATTTAAGTACTAAAATCGTTCATATTAGCGAATTTTATGTGCCAAAAATGTAGATTAACACTCACTTAAACTATCTAGAGTAGTTTTGAAGACCGTTCTGTTAAAATTCTACCTGAAAATTTTGAAACATTTAAAATTTGTGTGGATATGACCACCAACAAGTGTCGATGTATGTCTGCCTGAGATTGTAGTATAAAATAAAATATTATATATTTTTAATTAATTTTTTTATCGGTATTTTGTACACTGAAAACATGAATTGTTGAGCTAGGTTTGATATTGACATATATTTTCCTTGTACATTGTAATTTCAAAAATATTTTTGAAATTAAAAAAAAAGGTTTCCCGAAATTTAAGTACTTAAATCGTTCATATTAGCGAATTTTATGTGCCAAAAATGTAGATTAACACTCACTTAAACTATCTAGAGTAGTTTTGAAGCCCGTTCTGATAAAATTCTACCTGAAAATTGTGAAACATTCAAAATTTGTGTGGATATGACCATCAACAAGTGTCGATGAATGTCTGCCTGAGATTGTAGTATAAAAAAAATTATTATAAATTTTTAATTAATTTTTTATCGGTATTTTGTACACTGAAAACATGAATAGTTGAGCTAGGTTTGATATTGACATATATTTTCCTTGTACATTGTAATTTCAAAAATATTTTTGAAATTAAAAAAACTGTTTACCGAAATTTAAGTACTTAAATCGTTCATATTAGCGAATTTTATGTGCAAAAAATGTAGATTAACACTCACTTAAACTATCTAGAGTTGTTTTGAAGACCGTTCTGATATTGTTCTACATGAAAATTGTGAAACATTCAAAATTTGAGTGGAAATCACCATCAACAAGTGTCGATGTATGTCTGCCTAAGATCGTAGTATAAAAAAAAATATTATATATTTTTAATTAATTTTTTTATTTGTATTTTGTACACTGAAAACATGAATAGTTGAGCTAGGATTGATATTTAAATATATTTTCCTTGTACATTGTAATTTCAAAAACATTTTTGAAATTAAAAAAACTGTTTCCCGAAATTTAAGTACTTAAATCGTTCATATTAGCGAATTTTATGTGCCAAAAATGTAAATTAACACTCACTTAAACTATCTAGAGTAGTTTTGAAGACCGTTCTGTTAAAATTCTACCTGAAGATTTTGAAACATTTAAAATTTGTGTGGATATGACCACCAACAAGTTTCGATGTATGTCTGCCTGAGATTGTAGTATAAAATAAAATATTATATATTTTTAATTAATTTTTTTATCGGTATTTTGTACACTGAAAACATGAATAGTTGAGCTAGGTTTGATATTGACATATATTTTCCTTGTACATTGTAATTTCAAAAATATTTTGAAATTAAAAAAAATGTTTCCCGAAATTTAAGTACTTAAATCGTTCATATTAGCGAATTTTATGTGCCAAAAATGTAGATTAACACTCACTTAAACTATCTAGAGTAGTTTTGAAGACCGTTCTGATATTGTTCTACATGAAAATTATGAAACAATCAAAATTTGTGTGGAAATCACCATCAACAAGTGTCGATGTATGTCTGCCTAAGATTGTATTATAAAAAAAATATTATATATTTTTAATTAATTTTTTTATCGGTATTTTGTACACTGAAAACATGAATTGTTGAGCTAGGTTTGATATTGACATATATTTTCCTTGTACATTGTAATTTCAAAAATATTTTTGAATTTAAAAAAAAAGGTTTCCCGAAATTTAAGTACTTAAATCGTTCATATTAGCGAATTTTATGTGCCAAAAATGTAGATTAACACTCACTTAAACTATCTAGAGTAGTTTTGAAGACCGTTCTGTTAAAATTCTACCTGAAGATTTTGAAACATTTAAAATTTGTGTGGATATGACCACCAACAAGTTGCGATGTATGTCTGCCTGAGATTGTAGTATATACAAAAATATTATAAATTTTTAAATAATTTTTTATTGGTATTTTGTACACTGAAAACATGAATAGTTGAGCTAGGTTTGATATTGACATATATTTTCCTTGTACATTGTAATTTCAAAAATATTTTTGAAATTAAAAAAAAAGGTTTCCCGAAATTTAAGTACTTAAATCGTTCGTATTAGCGAATTTTATGTGCCAAAAATGTAGATTAACACTCACTTAAACTATCTAGAGTAGTTTTGAAGACCGTTCTGATAAAATTCTACCTGAAAATTGTGAAACATTCAAAATTTGTGTGGATATGACCATCAACAAGTGTCGATGAATGTCTGCCTGAGATTGTAGTATAAAAAAAAATATTATAAATTTTTAATTAATTTTTTATCGGTATTTTGTACACTGAAAACATGAATAGTTGAGCTAGGTTTGATATTGACATATATTTTCCTTGTACATTGTAATTTCAAAAATATTTTTGAAATTAAAAAAACTGTTTCCCGAAATTTAAGTACTTAAATCGTTCATATTAGCGAATTTTATGTGCCAAAAATGTAGATTAACACTCACTTAAACTATCTAGAGAAAGTTTGAAGACCGTTCTGATAAAATTCTACCTGAAAATTGTGAAACAATCAAAATTTGTGTGGAAATCACCATCAACAACTGTCGATGTATGTCTGCCTAAGATCGTAGTATAAAAAAAAATATTATATATTTTTAATTAATTTTTTTATCGGTATTTTGTACACTGAAAACATGAATATTTGAGCTAGGTTTGATATTTACATATATTTTCCTTGTACATTGTAATTTCAAAAATATTTTTGAAATTAAAAAAACTGTTTCCCGAAATTTAAGTACTTAAATCGTTCATATTAGCGAATTTTATGTGCCAAAAATGTAGATTAACACTCACTTAAACTATCTAGTGTAGTTTTGAAGACCGTTCTGATAAAATTCTACCTGAATATTTTGAAACATTCAAAATTTGTGTGGATATGACCACCAACAAGTGTCGATGTATGTCTTCCTGAGATTGTAGTATAAAAAAAAATATTATATTTTTTTAATTAATTTTTTTATCGGTATTTTGTACACTGAAAACATGAATAGTTGAGCTAGGTTTGATATTGACATATATTTTCCTTGTACATTGTAATTTCAAAAATATTTTTGGAATTAAAAAAACTGTTTCCCGAAATTTAAGTACTTAAATCGTTCATATTAGCGAATTTTATGTGCCAAAAATGTAGATTAACACTCACTTAAACTATCTAGAGTAGTTTTGAAGACCGTTCTGATAAAATTCTGCATGAAAATTGTGAAACAATCAAAATTTGTGTGGAAATCACCATCAACAAGTGTCGATGTATGTCTGCCTAAGATTGTATTATAAAAAAATTATTATATATTTTTAATTAATTTTTCTATCGGTATTTTGTACACTGAAAACATGAATAGTTGAGCTAGGTTTGATATTGACATATATTTTCCTTGTACATTGTAATTTCAAAAATATTTTTGAAATTAAAAAAAAAGGTTTCCCGAAATTTAAGTACTTAAATCGTTCGTATTAGCGAATTTTATGTGCCAAAAATGTAGATTAACACTCACTTAAACTATCTAGAGTAGTTTTGAAGACCGTTCTGATAAAATTCTACCTGAAAATTGTGAAACATTCAAAATTTGTGTGGATATGACCATCAACAAGTGTCGATGAATGTCTGCCTGAGATTGTAGTATAAAAAAAAATATTATAAATTTTTAATTAATTTTTTATCGGTATTTTGTACACTGAAAACATGAATAGTTGAGCTAGGTTTGATATTGACATATATTTTCCTTGTACATTGTAATTTCAAAAATATTTTTGAAATTAAAAAAACTGTTTCCCGAAATTTAAGTACTTAAATCGTTCATATTAGCGAATTTTATGTGCCAAAAATGTAGATTAACACTCACTTAAACTATCTAGAGAAAGTTTGAAGACCGTTCTGATAAAATTCTACCTGAAAATTGTGAAACAATCAAAATTTGTGTGGAAATCACCATCAACAACTGTCGATGTATGTCTGCCTAAGATCGTAGTATAAAAAAAAATATTATATATTTTTAATTAATTTTTTTATCGGTATTTTGTACACTGAAAACATGAATATTTGAGCTAGGTTTGATATTTACATATATTTTCCTTGTACATTGTAATTTCAAAAATATTTTTGAAATTAAAAAAACTGTTTCCCGAAATTTAAGTACTTAAATCGTTCATATTAGCGAATTTTATGTGCCAAAAATGTAGATTAACACTCACTTAAACTATCTAGTGTAGTTTTGAAGACCGTTCTGATAAAATTCTACCTGAATATTTTGAAACATTCAAAATTTGTGTGGATATGACCACCAACAAGTGTCGATGTATGTCTTCCTGAGATTGTAGTATAAAAAAAAATATTATATTTTTTTAATTAATTTTTTTATCGGTATTTTGTACACTGAAAACATGAATAGTTGAGCTAGGTTTGATATTGACATATATTTTCCTTGTACATTGTAATTTCAAAAATATTTTTGGAATTAAAAAAACTGTTTCCCGAAATTTAAGTACTTAAATCGTTCATATTAGCGAATTTTATGTGCCAAAAATGTAGATTAACACTCACTTAAACTATCTAGAGTAGTTTTGAAGACCGTTCTGATAAAATTCTGCATGAAAATTGTGAAACAATCAAAATTTGTGTGGAAATCACCATCAACAAGTGTCGATGTATGTCTGCCTAAGATTGTATTATAAAAAAATTATTATATATTTTTAATTAATTTTTCTATCGGTATTTTGTACACTGAAAACATGAATAGTTGAGCTAGGTTTGATATTGACATATATTTTCCTTGTACATTGTAATTTCAAAAATATTTTTGAAATTAAATAAACTGTTTTCCGAAATTTAAGTACTTAAATCGTTCGTATTAGAAAATTTTATGTGCCAAAAATGTAGATTAACATTCACTTAAACTATCTAGAGTAGTTTTGAAGACCGTTCTGTTAAAATTCTTCCTGAAAATTTTGAAACATTTAAAATTTGTTTGGATATGACCACCAACAAGTTTCGATGTATGTCTGCCTGAGATTGTAGTATATACAAAAATATTATAGATTTTTAAATAATTTTTTATTGGTATTTTGTACAATGAAAACATGAATAGTTGAGCTGAGATTGATATTTACATATATATTCCTTGTACATTGTAATTTCAAAAATATTTTTGAAATTAAAAAAACTGTTTCCCGAAATTTAAGTACTTAAATCGTTCATGTTAGCGAATTTTATGTGCCAAAATTGTAGATTAACACTCACTTAAACTATCTAGAGTAGTTTTGAAGACCGTTCTGATATTGTTCTACATGAAAATTATGAAACAATCAAAATTTGTGTGGAAATCACCATCAACAAGTGTCGATGAATGTCTGCCTGAGATTGTAGTATAAAAAAAATTATTATATATTTTAAATTAATTTTTTTATCGGTATTTTGTACACTGAAAACATGAATTGTTGAGCTAGGATTGATATTTACATATATTTTCCTTGTACATTGTAATTTCAAAAATATTTTTGAAATTAAAAAAACTGTTTCCCGAAATTTAAGTACTTAAATCGTTCATATTAGCGAATTTTATGTGCCAAAAATGTAGATTAACACTCACTTAAACTATCTAGTGTAGTTTTGAAGACCGTTCTGATAAAATTCTACCTGAATATTTTGAAACATTCAAAATTTGTGTGGATATGACCACCAACAAGTGTCGATGTATGTCTTCCTGAGATTGTAGTATAAAAAAAAATATTATATTTTTTTAATTAATTTTTTTATCGGTATTTTGTACACTGAAAACATGAATAGTTGAGCTAGGTTTGATATTGACATATATTTTCCTTGTACATTGTAATTTCAAAAATATTTTTGGAATTAAAAAAACTGTTTCCCGAAATTTAAGTACTTAAATCGTTCATATTAGCGAATTTTATGTGCCAAAAATGTAGATTAACATTCACTTAAACTATCTAGAGTAGTTTTGAAGACCGTTCTGTTAAAATTCTTCCTGAAAATTTTGAAACATTCAAAATTTGTGTGGATATGACCACCAACAAGTTTCGATGTATGTCTGCCTGAGATTGTAGTATAAAATAAAATATTATATATTTTTAATTAATTTTTTTATCGGTATTTTGTACACTGAAAACATGAATAGTTGAGCTAGGTTTGATATTGACATATATTTTCCTTGTACATTGTAATTTCAAAAATATTTTGAAATTAAAAAAAATGTTTCCCGAAATTTAAGTACTTAAATCGTTCATATTAGCGAATTTTATGTGCCAAAAATGTAGATTAACACTCACTTAAACTATCTAGAGTAGTTTTGAAGACCGTTCTGATATTGTTCTACATGAAAATTATGAAACAATCAAAATTTGTGTGGAAATCACCATCAACAAGTGTCGATGTATGTCTGCCTAAGATTGTATTATAAAAAAAATATTATATATTTTTAATTAATTTTTTTATCGGTATTTTGTACACTGAAAACATGAATTGTTGAGCTAGGTTTGATATTGACATATATTTTCCTTGTACATTGTAATTTCAAAAATATTTTTGAAATTAAAAAAAAAGGTTTCCCGAAATTTAAGTACTTAAATCGTTCATATTAGCGAATTTTATGTGCCAAAAATGTAGATTAACACTCACTTAAACTATCTAGAGTAGTTTTGAAGACCGTTCTGTTAAAATTCTACCTGAAGATTTTGAAACATTTAAAATTTGTGTGGATATGACCACCAACAAGTTGCGATGTATGTCTGCCTGAGATTGTAGTATATACAAAAATATTATAAATTTTTAAATAATTTTTTATTGGTATTTTGTACACTGAAAACATGAATAGTTGAGCTAGGTTTGATATTGACATATATTTTCCTTGTACATTGTAATTTCAAAAATATTTTTGAAATTAAAAAAAAAGGTTTCCCGAAATTTAAGTACTTAAATCGTTCGTATTAGCGAATTTTATGTGCCAAAAATGTAGATTAACACTCACTTAAACTATCTAGAGTAGTTTTGAAGACCGTTCTGATAAAATTCTACCTGAAAATTGTGAAACATTCAAAATTTGTGTGGATATGACCATCAACAAGTGTCGATGAATGTCTGCCTGAGATTGTAGTATAAAAAAAAATATTATAAATTTTTAATTAATTTTTTATCGGTATTTTGTACACTGAAAACATGAATAGTTGAGCTAGGTTTGATATTGACATATATTTTCCTTGTACATTGTAATTTCAAAAATATTTTTGAAATTAAAAAAACTGTTTCCCGAAATTTAAGTACTTAAATCGTTCATATTAGCGAATTTTATGTGCCAAAAATGTAGATTAACACTCACTTAAACTATCTAGAGAAAGTTTGAAGACCGTTCTGATAAAATTCTACCTGAAAATTGTGAAACAATCAAAATTTGTGTGGAAATCACCATCAACAACTGTCGATGTATGTCTGCCTAAGATCGTAGTATAAAAAAAAATATTATATATTTTTAATTAATTTTTTTATCGGTATTTTGTACACTGAAAACATGAATATTTGAGCTAGGTTTGATATTTACATATATTTTCCTTGTACATTGTAATTTCAAAAATATTTTTGAAATTAAAAAAACTGTTTCCCGAAATTTAAGTACTTAAATCGTTCATATTAGCGAATTTTATGTGCCAAAAATGTAGATTAACACTCACTTAAACTATCTAGTGTAGTTTTGAAGACCGTTCTGATAAAATTCTACCTGAATATTTTGAAACATTCAAAATTTGTGAGGATATGACCACCAACAAGTGTCGATGTATGTCTTCCTGAGATTGTAGTATAAAAAAAAATATTATATTTTTTTAATTAATTTTTTTATCGGTATTTTGTACACTGAAAACATGAATAGTTGAGCTAGGTTTGATATTGACATATATTTTCCTTGTACATTGTAATTTCAAAAATATTTTTGGAATTAAAAAAACTGTTTCCCGAAATTTAAGTACTTAAATCGTTCATATTAGCGAATTTTATGTGCCAAAAATGTAGATTAACACTCACTTAAACTATCTAGAGTAGTTTTGAAGACCGTTCTGATAAAATTCTGCATGAAAATTGTGAAACAATCAAAATTTGTGTGGAAATCACCATCAACAAGTGTCGATGTATGTCTGCCTAAGATTGTATTATAAAAAAATTATTATATATTTTTAATTAATTTTTCTATCGGTATTTTGTACACTGAAAACATGAATAGTTGAGCTAGGTTTGATATTGACATATATTTTCCTTGTACATTGTAATTTCAAAAATATTTTTGAAATTAAATAAACTGTTTTCCGAAATTTAAGTACTTAAATCGTTCGTATTAGAAAATTTTATGTGCCAAAAATGTAGATTAACATTCACTTAAACTATCTAGAGTAGTTTTGAAGACCGTTCTGTTAAAATTCTTCCTGAAAATTTTGAAACATTCAAAATTTGTGTGGATATGACCACCAACAAGTTTCGATGTATGTCTGCCTGAGATTGTAGTATAAAATAAAATATTATATATTTTTAATTAATTTTTTTATCGGTATTTTGTACACTGAAAACATGAATAGTTGAGCTAGGTTTGATATTGACATATATTTTCCTTGTACATTGTAATTTCAAAAATATTTTGAAATTAAAAAAAATGTTTCCCGAAATTTAAGTACTTAAATCGTTCATATTAGCGAATTTTATGTGCCAAAAATGTAGATTAACACTCACTTAAACTATCTAGAGTAGTTTTGAAGACCGTTCTGATATTGTTCTACATGAAAATTATGAAACAATCAAAATTTGTGTGGAAATCACCATCAACAAGTGTCGATGTATGTCTGCCTAAGATTGTATTATAAAAAAAATATTATATATTTTTAATTAATTTTTTTATCGGTATTTTGTACACTGAAAACATGAATTGTTGAGCTAGGTTTGATATTGACATATATTTTCCTTGTACATTGTAATTTCAAAAATATTTTTGAAATTAAAAAAAAAGGTTTCCCGAAATTTAAGTACTTAAATCGTTCATATTAGCGAATTTTATGTGCCAAAAATGTAGATTAACACTCACTTAAACTATCTAGAGTAGTTTTGAAGACCGTTCTGTTAAAATTCTACCTGAAGATTTTGAAACATTTAAAATTTGTGTGGATATGACCACCAACAAGTTGCGATGTATGTCTGCCTGAGATTGTAGTATATACAAAAATATTATAAATTTTTAAATAATTTTTTATTGGTATTTTGTACACTGAAAACATGAATAGTTGAGCTAGGTTTGATATTGACATATATTTTCCTTGTACATTGTAATTTCAAAAATATTTTTGAAATTAAAAAAAAAGGTTTCCCGAAATTTAAGTACTTAAATCGTTCGTATTAGCGAATTTTATGTGCCAAAAATGTAGATTAACACTCACTTAAACTATCTAGAGTAGTTTTGAAGACCGTTCTGATAAAATTCTACCTGAAAATTGTGAAACATTCAAAATTTGTGTGGATATGACTATCAACAAGTGTCGATGAATGTCTGCCTGAGATTGTAGTATAAAAAAAAATATTATAAATTTTTAATTAATTTTTTTATCGGTATTTTGTACACTGAAAACATGAATATTTGAGCTAGGTTTGATATTTACATATATTTTCCTTGTACATTGTAATTTCAAAAATATTTTTGAAATTAAAAAAACTGTTTCCCGAAATTTAAGTACTTAAATCGTTCATATTAGCGAATTTTATGTGCCAAAAATGTAGATTAACACTCACTTAAACTATCTAGAGAAAGTTTGAAGACCGTTCTGATAAAATTCTACCTGAAAATTGTGAAACAATCAAAATTTGTGTGGAAATCACCATCAACAACTGTCGATGTATGTCTGCCTAAGATCGTAGTATAAAAAAAAATATTATATATTTTTAATTAATTTTTTTATCGGTATTTTGTACACTGAAAACATGAATATTTGAGCTAGGTTTGATATTTACATATATTTTCCTTGTACATTGTAATTTCAAAAATATTTTTGAAATTAAAAAAACTGTTTCCCGAAATTTAAGTACTTAAATCGTTCATATTAGCGAATTTTATGTGCCAAAAATGTAGATTAACACTCACTTAAACTATCTAGTGTAGTTTTGAAGACCGTTCTGATAAAATTCTACCTGAATATTTTGAAACATTCAAAATTTGTGTGGATATGACCACCAACAAGTGTCGATGTATGTCTTCCTGAGATTGTAGTATAAAAAAAAATATTATATTTTTTTAATTAATTTTTTTATCGGTATTTTGTACACTGAAAACATGAATAGTTGAGCTAGGTTTGATATTGACATATATTTTCCTTGTACATTGTAATTTCAAAAATATTTTTGGAATTAAAAAAACTGTTTCCCGAAATTTAAGTACTTAAATCGTTCATATTAGCGAATTTTATGTGCCAAAAATGTAGATTAACACTCACTTAAACTATCTAGAGTAGTTTTGAAGACCGTTCTGATAAAATTCTGCATGAAAATTGTGAAACAATCAAAATTTGTGTGGAAATCACCATCAACAAGTGTCGATGTATGTCTGCCTAAGATTGTATTATAAAAAAATTATTATATATTTTTAATTAATTTTTCTATCGGTATTTTGTACACTGAAAACATGAATAGTTGAGCTAGGTTTGATATTGACATATATTTTCCTTGTACATTGTAATTTCAAAAATATTTTTGAAATTAAATAAACTGTTTTCCGAAATTTAAGTACTTAAATCGTTCGTATTAGAAAATTTTATGTGCCAAAAATGTAGATTAACATTCACTTAAACTATCTAGAGTAGTTTTGAAGACCGTTCTGTTAAAATTCTTCCTGAAAATTTTGAAACATTTAAAATTTGTTTGGATATGACCACCAACAAGTTTCGATGTATGTCTGCCTGAGATTGTAGTATATACAAAAATATTATAGATTTTTAAATAATTTTTTATTGGTATTTTGTACAATGAAAACATGAATAGTTGAGCTGAGATTGATATTTACATATATATTCCTTGTACATTGTAATTTCAAAAATATTTTTGAAATTAAAAAAACTGTTTCCCGAAATTTAAGTACTTAAATCGTTCATGTTAGCGAATTTTATGTGCCAAAATTGTAGATTAACACTCACTTAAACTATCTAGAGTAGTTTTGAAGACCGTTCTGATATTGTTCTACATGAAAATTATGAAACAATCAAAATTTGTGTGGAAATCACCATCAACAAGTGTCGATGAATGTCTGCCTGAGATTGTAGTATAAAAAAAATTATTATATATTTTAAATTAATTTTTTTATCGGTATTTTGTACACTGAAAACATGAATTGTTGAGCTAGGATTGATATTTACATATATTTTCCTTGTACATTGTAATTTCAAAAATATTTTTGAAATTAAAAAAACTGTTTCCCGAAATTTAAGTACTTAAATCGTTCATATTAGCGAATTTTATGTGCCAAAAATGTAGATTAACACTCACTTAAACTATCTAGTGTAGTTTTGAAGACCGTTCTGATAAAATTCTACCTGAATATTTTGAAACATTCAAAATTTGTGTGGATATGACCACCAACAAGTGTCGATGTATGTCTTCCTGAGATTGTAGTATAAAAAAAAATATTATATTTTTTTAATTAATTTTTTTATCGGTATTTTGTACACTGAAAACATGAATAGTTGAGCTAGGTTTGATATTGACATATATTTTCCTTGTACATTGTAATTTCAAAAATATTTTTGGAATTAAAAAAACTGTTTCCCGAAATTTAAGTACTTAAATCGTTCATATTAGCGAATTTTATGTGCCAAAAATGTAGATTAACACTCACTTAAACTATCTAGAGTAGTTTTGAAGACCGTTCTGATAAAATTCTGCATGAAAATTGTGAAACAATCAAAATTTGTGTGGAAATCACCATCAACAAGTGTCGATGTATGTCTGCCTAAGATTGTATTATAAAAAAATTATTATATATTTTTAATTAATTTTTCTATCGGTATTTTGTACACTGAAAACATGAATAGTTGAGCTAGGTTTGATATTGACATATATTTTCCTTGTACATTGTAATTTCAAAAATATTTTTGAAATTAAATAAACTGTTTTCCGAAATTTAAGTACTTAAATCGTTCGTATTAGAAAATTTTATGTGCCAAAAATGTAGATTAACATTCACTTAAACTATCTAGAGTAGTTTTGAAGACCGTTCTGTTAAAATTCTTCCTGAAAATTTTGAAACATTTAAAATTTGTTTGGATATGACCACCAACAAGTTTCGATGTATGTCTGCCTGAGATTGTAGTATATACAAAAATATTATAGATTTTTAAATAATTTTTTATTGGTATTTTGTACAATGAAAACATGAATAGTTGAGCTGAGATTGATATTTACATATATATTCCTTGTACATTGTAATTTCAAAAATATTTTTGAAATTAAAAAAACTGTTTCCCGAAATTTAAGTACTTAAATCGTTCATGTTAGCGAATTTTATGTGCCAAAATTGTAGATTAACACTCACTTAAACTATCTAGAGTAGTTTTGAAGACCGTTCTGATATTGTTCTACATGAAAATTATGAAACAATCAAAATTTGTGTGGAAATCACCATCAACAAGTGTCGATGTATGTCTGCCTAAGATTGTATTATAAAAAAATTATTATATATTTTTAATTAATTTTTTATCGGTATTTTGTACACTGAAAACATGAATAGTTGAGCTAGGTTAGATATTGACATATATTTTCCTTGTACATTGTAATTTCAAAAATATTTTTGAAATTAAATAAACTGTTTTCCGAAATTTAAGTACTTAAATCGTTCATATTAGCGAATTTTATGTGCCAAAAATGTAGATTAACACTCACTTAAACTATCTAGAGTAGTTTTGAACACCGTTCTGATATTTTTCTACATGAAAATTATGAAACAATCAAAATTTGTGTGGAAATCTCCATCAACAAGTGTCGATGTATGTCTGCCTAAGATTGTATTATAAAAAAATTATTATATATTTTTAATTAATTTTTTATCGGTATTTTGTACACTGAAAACATGAATAGTTGAGCTAGGTTTGATATTGACATATATTTTCCTTGTACATTGTAATTTCAAAAATATTTTTGAAATTAAAAAAACTGTTTCCCGAAATTTAAGTACTTAAATCGTTCATATTAGCGAATTTTATGTGCCAAAAATGTAGATTAACACTCACTTAAACTATCTAGAGAAAGTTTGAAGACCGTTCTGATAAAATTCTACCTGAAAATTGTGAAACAATCAAAATTTGTGTGGAAATCACCATCAACAACTGTCGATGTATGTCTGCCTAAGATCGTAGTATAAAAAAAAATATTATATATTTTTAATTAATTTTTTTATCGGTATTTTGTACACTGAAAACATGAATATTTGAGCTAGGTTTGATATTTACATATATTTTCCTTGTACATTGTAATTTCAAAAATATTTTTGAAATTAAAAAAACTGTTTCCCGAAATTTAAGTACTTAAATCGTTCATATTAGCGAATTTTATGTGCCAAAAATGTAGATTAACACTCACTTAAACTATCTAGTGTAGTTTTGAAGACCGTTCTGATAAAATTCTACCTGAATATTTTGAAACATTCAAAATTTGTGTGGATATGACCACCAACAAGTGTCGATGTATGTCTTCCTGAGATTGTAGTATAAAAAAAAATATTATATTTTTTTAATTAATTTTTTTATCGGTATTTTGTACACTGAAAACATGAATAGTTGAGCTAGGTTTGATATTGACATATATTTTCCTTGTACATTGTAATTTCAAAAATATTTTTGGAATTAAAAAAACTGTTTCCCGAAATTTAAGTACTTAAATCGTTCATATTAGCGAATTTTATGTGCCAAAAATGTAGATTAACACTCACTTAAACTATCTAGAGTAGTTTTGAAGACCGTTCTGATAAAATTCTGCATGAAAATTGTGAAACAATCAAAATTTGTGTGGAAATCACCATCAACAAGTGTCGATGTATGTCTTCCTGAGATTGTAGTATAAAAAAAAATATTATATTTTTTTAATTAATTTTTTCATCGGTATTTTGTACACTGAAAACATGAATAGTTGAGCTAGGTTTGATATTGACATATATTTTCCTTGTACATTGTAATTTCAAAAATATTTTTGGAATTAAAAAAACTGTTTCCCGAAATTTAAGTACTTAAATCGTTCATATTAGCGAATTTTATGTGCCAAAAATGTAGATTAACACTCACTTAAACTATCTAGAGTAGTTTTGAACACCGTTCTGATATTTTTCTACATGAAAATTATGAAACAATCAAAATTTGTGTGGAAATCTCCATCAACAAGTGTCGATGTATGTCTGCCTAAGATTGTATTATAAAAAAATTATTATATATTTTTAATTAATTTTTTATCGGTATTTTGTACACTGAAAACATGAATAGTTGAGCTAGGTTTGATATTGACATATATTTTCCTTGTACATTGTAATTTCAAAAATATTTTTGAAATTAAATAAACTGTTTTCCGAAATTTAAGTACTTAAATCGTTCATATTAGCGAATTTTATGTGCCAAAAATGTAGATTAACATTCACTTAAACTATCTAGAGTAGTTTTGAAGACCGTTCTGTTAAAATTCTTCCTGAAAATTTTGAAACATTTAAAATTTGTTTGGATATGACCACCAACAAGTTTCGATGTATGTCTGCCTGAGATTGTAGTATATACAAAAATATTATAGATTTTTAAATAATTTTTTATTGGTATTTTGTACAATGAAAACATGAATAGTTGAGCTAGGATTGATATTTACATATATATTCCTTGTACATTGTAATTTCAAAAATATTTTTGAAATTAAAAAAACTGTTTCCCGAAATTTAAGTACTTAAATCGTTCATATTAGCGAATTTTATGTGCCAAAAATGTAGATTAACACTCACTTAAACTATCTAGTGTAGTTTTGAAGACCGTTCTGATAAAATTCTACCTGAATATTTTGAAACATTCAAAATTTGTGTGGAAATCACCATCAACAAGTGTCGATGTATGTCTGCCTAAGATTGTATTATAAAAAAATTATTATATATTTTTAATTAATTTTTTATCGGTATTTTGTACACTGAAAACATGAATAGTTGAGCTAGGTTAGATATTGACATATATTTTCCTTGTACATTGTAATTTCAAAAATATTTTTGAAATTAAATAAACTGTTTTCCGAAATTTAAGTACTTAAATCGTTCATATTAGCGAATTTTATGTGCCAAAAATGTAGATTAACACTCACTTAAACTATCTAGAGTAGTTTTGAACACCGTTCTGATATTTTTCTACATGAAAATTATGAAACAATCAAAATTTGTGTGGAAATCTCCATCAACAAGTGTCGATGTATGTCTGCCTAAGATTGTATTATAAAAAAATTATTATATATTTTTAATTAATTTTTTATCGGTATTTTGTACACTGAAAACATGAATAGTTGAGCTAGGTTTGATATTGACATATATTTTCCTTGTACATTGTAATTTCAAAAATATTTTTGAAATTAAAAAAACTGTTTCCCGAAATTTAAGTACTTAAATCGTTCATATTAGCGAATTTTATGTGCCAAAAATGTAGATTAACACTCACTTAAACTATCTAGAGAAAGTTTGAAGACCGTTCTGATAAAATTCTACCTGAAAATTGTGAAACAATCAAAATTTGTGTGGAAATCACCATCAACAACTGTCGATGTATGTCTGCCTAAGATCGTAGTATAAAAAAAAATATTATATATTTTTAATTAATTTTTTTATCGGTATTTTGTACACTGAAAACATGAATATTTGAGCTAGGTTTGATATTTACATATATTTTCCTTGTACATTGTAATTTCAAAAATATTTTTGAAATTAAAAAAACTGTTTCCCGAAATTTAAGTACTTAAATCGTTCATATTAGCGAATTTTATGTGCCAAAAATGTAGATTAACACTCACTTAAACTATCTAGTGTAGTTTTGAAGACCGTTCTGATAAAATTCTACCTGAATATTTTGAAACATTCAAAATTTGTGTGGATATGACCACCAACAAGTGTCGATGTATGTCTTCCTGAGATTGTAGTATAAAAAAAAATATTATATTTTTTTAATTAATTTTTTTATCGGTATTTTGTACACTGAAAACATGAATAGTTGAGCTAGGTTTGATATTGACATATATTTTCCTTGTACATTGTAATTTCAAAAATATTTTTGGAATTAAAAAAACTGTTTCCCGAAATTTAAGTACTTAAATCGTTCATATTAGCGAATTTTATGTGCCAAAAATGTAGATTAACACTCACTTAAACTATCTAGAGTAGTTTTGAAGACCGTTCTGATAAAATTCTGCATGAAAATTGTGAAACAATCAAAATTTGTGTGGAAATCACCATCAACAAGTGTCGATGTATGTCTTCCTGAGATTGTAGTATAAAAAAAAATATTATATTTTTTTAATTAATTTTTTCATCGGTATTTTGTACACTGAAAACATGAATAGTTGAGCTAGGTTTGATATTGACATATATTTTCCTTGTACATTGTAATTTCAAAAATATTTTTGGAATTAAAAAAACTGTTTCCCGAAATTTAAGTACTTAAATCGTTCATATTAGCGAATTTTATGTGCCAAAAATGTAGATTAACACTCACTTAAACTATCTAGAGTAGTTTTGAACACCGTTCTGATATTTTTCTACATGAAAATTATGAAACAATCAAAATTTGTGTGGAAATCTCCATCAACAAGTGTCGATGTATGTCTGCCTAAGATTGTATTATAAAAAAATTATTATATATTTTTAATTAATTTTTTATCGGTATTTTGTACACTGAAAACATGAATAGTTGAGCTAGGTTTGATATTGACATATATTTTCCTTGTACATTGTAATTTCAAAAATATTTTTGAAATTAAATAAACTGTTTTCCGAAATTTAAGTACTTAAATCGTTCATATTAGCGAATTTTATGTGCCAAAAATGTAGATTAACATTCACTTAAACTATCTAGAGTAGTTTTGAAGACCGTTCTGTTAAAATTCTTCCTGAAAATTTTGAAACATTTAAAATTTGTTTGGATATGACCACCAACAAGTTTCGATGTATGTCTGCCTGAGATTGTAGTATATACAAAAATATTATAGATTTTTAAATAATTTTTTATTGGTATTTTGTACAATGAAAACATGAATAGTTGAGCTAGGATTGATATTTACATATATATTCCTTGTACATTGTAATTTCAAAAATATTTTTGAAATTAAAAAAACTGTTTCCCGAAATTTAAGTACTTAAATCGTTCATATTAGCGAATTTTATGTGCCAAAAATGTAGATTAACACTCACTTAAACTATCTAGTGTAGTTTTGAAGACCGTTCTGATAAAATTCTACCTGAATATTTTGAAACATTCAAAATTTGTGTGGATATGACCACCAACAAGTGTCGATGTATGTCTTCCTGAGATTGTAGTATAAAAAAAAATATTATATTTTTTTAATTAATTTTTTTATCGGTATTTTGTACACTGAAAACATAAATAGTTGAGCTAGGTTTGATATTGACATATATTTTCCTTGTACATTGTAATTTCAAAAATATTTTTGGAATTAAAAAAACTGTTTCCCGAAATTTAAGTACTTAAATCGTTCATATTAGCGAATTTTATGTGCCAAAAATGTAGATTAACACTCACTTAAACTATCTAGAGTAGTTTTGAAGACTGTTCTGATAAAATTCTACATGAAAATTGTGAAACATTCAAAATTTGTGTGGATATGACCATCAACAAGTGTCGATGAATGTCTGCCTGAGATTGTAGTATAAAAAAAAATATTATTAATTTTTAATTAATTTTTTATCGGTATTTTGTACACTGAAAACATGAATAGTTGAGCTAGGTTTGATATTGACATATATTTTCCTTGTACATTGTAATTTCAAAAATATTTTTGAAATTAAAAAAACTGTTTCCCGAAATTTAAGTACTTAAATCGTTCATGTTAGCGAATTTTATGTGCCAAAAATGTAGATTAACACTCACTTAAACTATCTAGAGTAGTTTTGAAGAACGTTCTGATATTGTTCTACATGAAAATTACGAAACAATCAAAATTTGTGTGGAAATCACCATCAACAAGTGTCGATGAATGTCTGCCTGAGATTGTAGTATAAAAAAAATTATTATATATTTTTAATTAATTTTTTTATCGGTATTTTGTACACTGAAAACATGAATAGTTGAGCTAGGATTGATATTTACATATATTTTCCTTGTATATTGTAATTTCAAAAATATTTTTGAAATTAAAAAAACTGTTTCCCGAAATTTAAGTACTTAAATCGTTCGTATTATTGAATTTTATGTGCCAAAAATGTAGATTAACACTCACTTAAACTATCTAGTGTGGTTTTGAAGACCGTTCTGATAAAATTCTACCTGAATATTTTGAAACATTCAAAATTTGTGTGGATATGACCACCAACAAGTGTCGATGTATGTCTGCCTGAGATTGTAGTATAAAAAAAAATATTATATATTTTTAATTAATTTTTTTATCGGTATTTTGTACACTGAAAACATGAATAGTTGAGCTAGGTTTGATATTGACATATATTTTCCTTGTACATTGTAATTTCAAAAATATTTTTGAAATTAAAAAAACTGTTTCCCGAAATTTAAGTACTTAAATCGTTCATATTAGCGAATTTTATGTGCCAAAAATGTAGATTAACACTCAATTAAACTATCTAGAGTAGTTTTGAAGACCGTTCTGATATTGTTCTACATGAAAATTATGAAACAATCAAAATTTGTGTGGAAATCACCATCAACAAGTGTCGATGTATGTCTGCCTAAGATTGTATTATAAAAAAATTATTATATATTTTTAATTAATTTTTTTATCGGTATTTTGTACACTGAAAACATGAATAGTTGAGCTAGGTTTGATATTGACATATATTTTCCTTGTACATTGTAATTTCAAAAATATTTTTGAAATTAAAAAAAAAGGTTTCCCGAAATTTAAGTACTTAAATCGTTCATATTAGCGAATTTTATGTGCCAAAAATGTAGATTAACACTCACTTAAACTATCTAGAGTAGTTTTGAAGCCCGTTCTGATAAAATTCTACCTGAAAATTGTGAAACATTCAAAATTTGTGTGGAAATTACCATCAACAAGTGTCGATGAATGTCTGCCTGAGATTGTAGTATAAAAAAAATTATTGTATATTTTTAATTAATTTTTTTATCGGTATTTTGTACACTGAAAACATGAATAGTTGAGCTATGATTAATATTTACATATATTTTCCCTGTACATTGTAATTTCAAAAATATTTTTGAAATTAAAAAAACTGTTTCCCGAAATTTAAGTACTTAAATCGTTCATATTAGCGAATTTTATGTGCCAAAAATGTAGATTAACACTCACTTAAACTATCTAGAGTAGTTTTGAAGACCGTTCTGATATTGTTCTACATGAAAATTATGAAACAATCAAAATTTGTGTGGAAATCACCATCAACAAGTGTCGATGTATGTCTGCCTAAGATTGTATTATAAAAAAATTATTATATATTTTTAATTAATTTTTTTATCGGTATTTTGTACACTGAAAACATGAATTGTTGAGCTAGGTTTGATATTGACATATATTTTCCTTGTACATTGTAATTTCAAAAATATTTTTGAAATTAAAAAAAAAGGTTTCCCGAAATTTAAGTACTTAAATCGTTCATATTAGCGAATTTTATGTGCCAAAAATGTAGATTAACACTCACTTAAACTATTTAGAGAAATTTTGAAGACCGTTCTGATAAAATTCTACCTGAAAATTGTGAAACATTCAAAATTTGTGTGGATATGACCATCAACAAGTGTCGATGAATGTCTGCCTGAGATTGTAGTATAAAAAAAAATATTATTAATTTTTAATTAATTTTTTATCGGTATTTTGTACACTGAAAACATGAATAGTTGAGCTAGGTTTGATATTGACATATATTTTCCTTGTACATTGTAATTTCAAAAATATTTTTGAAATTAAAAAAACTGTTTCCCGAAATTTAAGTACTTAAATCGTTCGTATTAGCGAATTTTATGTGCCAAAAATGTAGATTAACACTCACTTAAACTATCTAGTGTAGTTTTGAAGACCGTTCTGATAAAATTCTACCTGAATATTTTGAAACATTCAAAATTTGTGTGGATATGACCACCAACAAGTGTCGATGTATGTCTGCCTGAGATTGTAGTATAAAAAAAAATATTATATATTTTTAATTAATTTTTTTATCGGTATTTTGTACACTGAAAACATGAATAGTTGATCTAGGTTTGATATTGACATATATTTTCCTTGTACATTGTAATTTCAAAAATATTTTTGAAATTAAAAAAACTGTTTCCCGAAATTTAAGTACTTAAATCGTTCATATTAGCGAATTTTATGTGCCAAAAATGTAGATTAACACTCACTTAAACTATCTAGAGTAGTTTTGAAGACCGTTCTGATATTGTTCTACATGAAAATTATGAAACAATCAAAATTTGTGTGGAAATCACCATCAACAAATGTCGATGTATGTCTGCCTAAGATTGTATTATAAAAAAATTATTATATATTTTTAATTAATTTTTTTATCGGTATTTTGTACACTGAAAACATGAATTGTTGAGCTAGGTTTGATATTGACATATATTTTCCTTGTACATTGTAATTTCAAAAATATTTTTGAAATTAAAAAAAAAGGTTTCCCGAAATTTAAGTACTTAAATCGTTCATATTAGCGAATTTTATGTGCCAAAAATGTAGATTAACACTCACTTAAACTATCTAGAGAATGTTTGAAGACCGTTCTGATAAAATTCTACCTGAAAATTGTGAAACATTCAAAATTTGTGTGGATATGACCATCAACAAGTGTCGATGAATGTCTGCCTGAGATTGTAGTATAAAAAAAAATATTATTAATTTTTAATTAATTTGTTATCGGTATTTTGTACACTGAAAACATGAATAGTTGAGCTAGGTTTGATATTGACATATATTTTCCTTGTACATTGTAATTTCAAAAATATTTTTGAAATTAAAAAAACTGTTTCCCGAAATTTAAGTACTTAAATCGTTCGTATTAGCGAATTTTATGTGCCAAAAATGTAGATTAACACTCACTTAAACTATCTAGTGTAGTTTTGAAGACCGTTCTGATAAAATTCTACCTGAATATTTTGAAACATTCAAAATTTGTGTGGATATGACCACCAACAAGTGTCGATGTATGTCTGCCTGAGATTGTAGTATAAAAAAAAATATTATATATTTTTAATTAATTTTTTTATCGGTATTTTGTACACTGAAAACATGAATAGTTGAGCTAGGTTTGATATTGACATATATTTTCCTTGTACATTGTAATTTCAAAAATATTTTTGAAATTAAAAAAACTGTTTCCCGAAATTTAAGTACTTAAATCGTTCATATTAGCGAATTTTATGTGCCAAAAATGTAGATTAACACTCACTTAAACTATCTAGAGTAGTTTTGAAGACCGTTCTGATATTGTTCTACATGAAAATTATGAAACAATCAAAATTTGTGTGGAAATCACCATCAACAAGTGTCGATGTATGTCTGCCTAAGATTGTATTATAAAAAAATTATTATATATTTTTAATTAATTTTTTTATCGGTATTTTGTACACTGAAAACATGAATAGTTGAGCTAGGTTTGATATTGACATATATTTTCCTTGTACATTGTAATTTCAAAAATATTTTTGAAATTAAAAAAACTGTTTCCCGAAATTTAAGTACTTAAATCGTTCGTATTAGCGAATTTTATGTGCCAAAAATGTAGATTAACACTCACTTAAACTATCTAGTGTAGTTTTGAAGACCGTTCTGATAAAATTCTACCTGAATATTTTGAAACATTCAAAATTTGTGTGGATATGACCACCAACAAGTGTCGATGTATGTCTGCCTGAGATTGTAGTATAAAAAAAAATATTATATATTTTTAATTAATTTTTTTATCGGTATTTTGTACACTGAAAACATGAATAGTTGAGCTAGGTTTGATATTGACATATATTTTCCTTGTACATTGTAATTTCAAAAATATTTTTGAAATTAAAAAAACTGTTTCCCGAAATTTAAGTACTTAAATCGTTCATATTAGCGAATTTTATGTGCCAAAAATGTAGATTAACACTCACTTAAACTATCTAGAGTAGTTTTGAAGACCGTTCTGATAAAATTCTACCTGAATATTTTGAAACATTCAAAATTTGTGTGGATATGACCACCAACAAGTGTCGATGTATGTCTGCCTGAGATTGTAGTATAAAAAAAAATATTATATATTTTTAATTAATTTTTTTATCGGTATTTTGTACACTGAAAACATGAATAGTTGAGCTAGGTTTGATATTGACATATATTTTCCTTGTACATTGTAATTTCAAAAATATTTTTGAAATTAAAAAAACTGTTTCCCGAAATTTAAGTACTTAAATCGTTCATATTAGCGAATTTTATGTGCCAAAAATGTAGATTAACACTCACTTAAACTATCTAGAGTAGTTTTGAAGACCGTTCTGATATTGTTCTACATGAAAATTATGAAACAATCAAAATTTGTGTGGAAATCACCATCAACAAGTGTCGATGAATGTCTGCCTGAGATTGTAGTATAAAAAAAATTATTATATATTTTTAATTAATTTTTTTATCGGTATTTTGTACAATGAAAACATGAATAGTTGAGCTAGGATTGATATTTACATATATTTTCCTTGTACATTGTAATTTCAAAAATATTTTTGAAATTAAAAAAACTGTTTCCCGAAATTTAAGTACTTAAATCGTTCGTATTAGCGAATTTTATGTGCCAAAAATGTAAATTAACACTCACTTAAACTATCTAGAGAAAGTTTGAAGACCGTTCTGATAAAATTCTACCTGAAAATTGTGAATCATTCAAAATTTGTGTGGATATGACCATCAACAAGTGTCGATGAATGTCTGCCTGAGATTGTAGTATAAAAAAAAATATTATTAATTTTTAATTAATTTTTTATCGGTATTTTGTACACTGAAAACATGAATAGTTGAGCTAGGTTTGATATTGACATATATTTTCCTTGTACATTGTAATTTCAAAAATATTTTTGAAATTAAAAAAACTGTTTCCCGAAATTTAAGTACTTAAATCGTTCATATTAGCGAATTTTATGTGCCAAAAATGTAGATTAACACTCACTTAAACTATCTAGAGTAGTTTTGAAGACCGTTCTGATATTGTTCTACATGAAAATTGTGAAACATTCAAAATTTGAGTGGAAATCACCATCAACAAGTGTCGATGTATGTCTGCCTAAGATCGTAGTATAAAAAAAAATATTATATATTTTTAATTAAATTTTTATTATTGGTATTTTGTACACTGAAAACATGAATAGTTGAGCTAGGATTGATATTGACATATATTTTCCTTGTACATTGTAATTTCAAAAACATTTTTGAAATTAAAAAAACTGTTTCCCGAAATTTAAGTACTTAAATCGTTCATATTAGCGAATTTTATGTGCCAAAAATGTAGATTAACACTCACTTAAACTATCTAGAGTAGTTTTGAAGACCGTTCTGATAAAATTCTACCTGAATATTTTGAAACATTCAAAATTTGTGTGGATATGACCACCAACAAGTGTCGATGTATGTCTGCCTGAGATTGTAGTATAAAAAAAAATATTATATATTTTTAATTAATTTTTTTATCGGTATTTTGTACACTGAAAACATGAATAGTTGAGCTAGGTTTGATATTGACATATATTTTCCTTGTACATTGTAATTTCAAAAATATTTTTGAAATTAAAAAAACTGTTTCCCGAAATTTAAGTACTTAAATCGTTCATATTAGCGAATTTTATGTGCCAAAAATGTAGATTAACACTCACTTAAACTATCTAGAGTAGTTTTGAAGACCGTTCTGATATTGTTCTACATGAAAATTATGAAACAATCAAAATTTGTGTGGAAATCACCATCAACAAGTGTCGATGTATGTCTGCCTAAGATTGTAGTATAAAAAAAAATATTATATATTTTTAATTAATTTTTTTATCGGTATTTTGTACACTGAAAACATGAATTGTTGAGCTAGGTTTGATATTGACATATATTTTCCTTGTACATTGTAATTTCAAAAATATTTTTGAAATTAAAAAAAAAGGTTTCCCGAAATTTAAGTACTTAAATCGTTCATATTAGCGAATTTTATGTGCCAAAAATGTAGATTAACACTCACTTAAACTATCTAGAGAAAGTTTGAAGACCGTTCTGATAAAATTCTACCTGAAAATTGTGAAACATTCAAAATTTGTGTGGATATGACCATCAACAAGTGTCGATGAATGTCTGCCTGAGATTGTAGTATAAAAAAAAATATTATTAATTTTTAATTAATTTTTTATCGGTATTTTGTACACTGAAAACATGAATAGTTGAGCTAGGTTTGATATTGACATATATTTTCCTTGTACATTGTAATTTCAAAAATATTTTTGAAATTAAAAAAAAAGGTTTCCCGAAATTTAAGTACTTAAATCGTTCATATTAGCGAATTTTATGTGCCAAAAATGTAGATTAACACTCACTTAAACTATCTAGAGTAGTTTTGAAGACCGTTCTGATATTGTTCTACATGAAAATTGTGAAACATTCAAAATTTGAGTGGAAATCACCATCAACAAGTGTCGATGTATGTCTGCCTAAGATCGTAGTATAAAAAAAAATATTATATATTTTTAATTAATTTTTTTATTGGTATTTTGTACACTGAAAACATGAATAGTTGAGCTAGGATTGATATTTAAATATATTTTCCTTGTACATTGTAATTTCAAAAACATTTTTGAAATTAAAAAAACTGTTTCCCGAAATTTAAGTACTTAAATCGTTCATATTAGCGAATTTTATGTGCCAAAAATGTAGATTAACACTCACTTAAACTATCTAGAGTAGTTTTGAAGACCGTTCTGTTAAAATTCTACCTGAAAATTTTGAAACATTTAAAATTTGTGTGGATATGTCGATGTATGTCTGCCTGAGATTGTAGTATAAAATAAAATATTATATATTTTTAATTAATTTTTTTATCGGTATTTTGTACACTGAAAACATGAATAGTTGAGCTAGGTTTGATATTGACATATATTTTCCTTGTACATTGTAATTTCAAAAATATTTTTGAAATTAAAAAAACTGTTTCCCGAAATTTAAGTAATTAAATCGTTCATATTAGCGAATTTTATGTGCCAAAAATGTAGATTAACACTCACTTAAACTATCTAGAGTAGTTTTGATGACCGTTCTGATAAAATTCTACCTGAAAATTGTGAAAAATTCAAAATTTGTGTGGAAATGACCATCAACAAGTGTCGATGAATGTCTGCCTGAGATTGTAGTATAAACAAAAATATTATATAATTTTAATTAATTTTTTATCGGTATATTGTACACTGAAAACATGAATAGTTGAGCTAGGATTGATATTTAAATATATTTTCCTTGTACATTTTAATTTCAAAAATATTTTTGAAATTAAAAAAACTGTTTCCCGAAATTTAAGTACTTAAATCGTTCATATTAGCGAATTTTATGTGCCAAAAATATAGATTAACACTCACTTAAACTATCTAGACTAGTTTTGAAGACCGTTCTGATAAAATTCTACCTGAAAATTTTGAAACATTCAAAATTTGTGTGGAAATCACCATCAACAAGTGTCGATGTATGTCTGCCTAAGATTGTAGTATAAAAAAAAATATTATATATTTTTAATTAATTTTTTTATCGGTATTTTGTACACTGAAAACATGAATAGTTGAGCTAGGATTGATATTTACATATATTTTCCTTGTACGTTGTAATTTCAAAAATATTTTTGAAATTAAAAAAAATGTTTTCCGAAATTTAAGTACTTAAATCGTTCATATTAGCGAATTTTATGTGCCTAAAATGTAGATTAACACTCACTTAAACTATCTAGAGTAGTTTTGAAGCCCGTTCTGATAAAATTCTACCTGAAAATTGTGAAACATTCAAAATTTTTGTGGATATGACCACCAACAAGTGTCGATGTATGTCTGCCTCAGATTGTAGTATAAAATAAAATATTATATATTTTTAATTAATTTTTTTATCGGTATTTTGTACACTGAAAACATGAATAGTTGAGCTAGGTTTGATATTGACATATATTTTCCTTGTACATTGTAATTTCAAAAATATTTTTGAAATTAAAAAAACTGTTTCCCGAAATTTAAGTACTTAAATCGTTCGTATTAGCGAATTTTATGTGCCAAAAATGTAGATTAACACTCACTTAAACTATCTACAGTAGTATTGAAGACCGTTCTGATAAAATTCTACCTGAAAATTGTGAAACAATCAAAATTTGTGTGGAAATCACCATCAACAAGAGTCGATGTATGTCTGCCTAAGATTGTAGTATAAAAAAAAATATTATATATTTTTAATTAATTTTTTTATCGGTATTTTGTACACTGAAAACATAAATAGTTGAGTTAGGTTTGATATTTACATATATTTTTCTTGTACATTGTAATTTCAAAAATATTTTTGAAATTAAAAAAACTGTTTCCCGAAATTTAAGTACTTAAATCGTTCATATTAGCGAATTTTATGTGCCAAAAATGTAGATTAACATTCACTTAAACTATCTAGAGTAATTTTGAAGACCGTTCTGTTAAAATTCTACCTGAAAATTTTGAAACATTTAAAATTTGTGTGGATATGACCACCAACAAGTGTCGATGTATGTCTGCCTGAGATTGTAGTATAAAAAAAAATATTATAAATTTTTAATTAATTTTTTATCGGTATTTTGTACACTGAAAACATGAATAGTTGAGCTAGGTTTGATATTGACATATATTTTCCTTGTACATTGTAATTTCAAAAATATTTTTGAAATTAAAAAAAAAGGTTTCCCGAAATTTAAGTACTTAAATCGTTCATATTAGCGAATTTTATGTGCCAAAAATGTAGATTAACACTCACTTAAACTATCTAGAGTAGTTTTGAAGACCGTTCTGATATTGTTCTACATGAAAATTGTGAAACATTCAAAATTTGAGTGGAAATCACCATCAACAAGTGTCGATGTATGTCTGCCTAAGATCGTAGTATAAAAAAAAATATTATATATTTTTAATTAATTTTTTTATTGGTATTTTGTACACTGAAAACATGAATAGTTGAGCTAGGATTGATATTTAAATATATTTTCCTTGTACATTGTAATTTCAAAAACATTTTTGAAATTAAAAAAACTGTTTCCCGAAATTTAAGTAATTAAATCGTTCATATTAGCGAATTTTATGTGCCAAAAATGTAGATTAACACTCACTTAAACTATCTAGAGTAGTTTTGATGACCGTTCTGATAAAATTCTACCTGAAAATTGTGAAAAATTCAAAATTTGTGTGGAAATGACCATCAACAAGTGTCGATGAATGTCTGCCTGAGATTGTAGTATAAACAAAAATATTATATATTTTTAATTAATTTTTTATCGGTATATTGTACACTGAAAACATGAATAGTTGAGCTAGGATTGATATTTAAATATATTTTCCTTGTACATTTTAATTTCAAAAATATTTTTGAAATTAAAAAAACTGTTTCCCGAAATTTAAGTACTTAAATCGTTCATATTAGCGAATTTTATGTGCCAAAAATATAGATTAACACTCACTTAAACTATCTAGACTAGTTTTGAAGACCGTTCTGATAAAATTCTACCTGAAAATATTGAAACATTCAAAATTTGTGTGGAAATCACCATCAACAAGTGTCGATGTATGTCTGCCTAAGATTGTAGTATAAAAAAAAATATTATATATTTTTAATTAATTTTTTTATCGGTATTTTGTACACTGAAAACATGAATAGTTGAGCTAGGATTGATATTTACATATATTTTCCTTGTACGTTGTAATTTCAAAAATATTTTTGAAATTAAAAAAAATGTTTTCCGAAATTTAAGTACTTAAATCGTTCATATTAGCGAATTTTATGTGCCTAAAATGTAGATTAACACTCACTTAAACTATCTAGAGTAGTTTTGAAGCCCGTTCTGATAAAATTCTACCTGAAAATTGTGAAACATTCAAAATTTTTGTGGATATGACCACCAACAAGTGTCGATGTATGTCTGCCTCAGATTGTAGTATAAAATAAAATATTATATATTTTTAATTAATTTTTTTATCGGTATTTTGTACACTGAAAACATGAATAGTTGAGCTAGGTTTGATATTCACATATATTTTCCTTGTACATTGTAATTTCAAAAATATTTTTGAAATTAAAAAAACTGTTTCCCGAAATTTAAGTACTTAAATCGTTCATATTAGAAAATTTTATGTGCCAAAAATGTAGATTAACACTCACTTAAACTATCTACAGTAGTATTGAAGACCGTTCTGATAAAATTCTACCTGAAAATTGTGAAACAATCAAAATTTGTGTGGAAATCACCATCAACAAGAGTCGATGTATGTCTGCCTAAGATTGTAGTATAAAAAAAAATATTATATATTTTTAATTAATTTTTTTATCGGTATTTTGTACACTGAAAACATAAATAGTTGAGTTAGGTTTGATATTTACATATATTTTTCTTGTACATTGTAATTTCAAAAATATTTTTGAAATTAAAAAAACTGTTTCCCGAAATTTAAGTACTTAAATCGTTCATATTAGCGAATTTTATGTGCCAAAAATGTAGATTAACATTCACTTAAACTATCTAGAGTAATTTTGAAGACCGTTCTGTTAAAATTCTACCTGAAAATTTTGAAACATTTAAAATTTGTGTGGATATGACCACCAACAAGTGTCGATGTATGTCTGCCTGAGATTGTAGTATAAAATAAAATATTATATATTTTTAATTAATTTTTTTATCGGTATTTTGTACACTGAAAACATGAATAGTTGAGCTAGGTTTGATATTGACATATATTTTCCTTGTACATTGTAATTTCAAAAATATTTTTGAAATTAAAAAAACTGTTTCCCGAAATTTAAGTAATTAAATCGTTCATATTAGCGAATTTTATGTGCCAAAAATGTAGATTAACACTCACTTAAACTATCTAGAGTAGTTTTGATGACCGTTCTGATAAAATTCTACCTGAAAATTGTGAAAAATTCAAAATTTGTGTGGAAATGACCATCAACAAGTGTCGATGAATGTCTGCCTGAGATTGTAGTATAAACAAAAATATTATATATTTTTAATTAATTTTTTATCGGTATATTGTACACTGAAAACATGAATAGTTGAGCTAGGATTGATATTTAAATATATTTTCCTTGTACATTTTAATTTCAAAAATATTTTTGAAATTAAAAAAAAAGGTTTCCCGAAATTTAAGTACTTAAATCGTTCATATTAGCGAATTTTATGTGCCAAAAATGTAGATTAACACTCACTTAAACTATCTAGAGTAGTTTTGAAGACCGTTCTGATATTGTTCTACATGAAAATTGTGAAACATTCAAAATTTGAGTGGAAATCACCATCAACAAGTGTCGATGTATGTCTGCCTAAGATCGTAGTATAAAAAAAAATATTATATATTTTTAATTAATTTTTTTATTGGTATTTTGTACACTGAAAACATGAATAGTTGAGCTAGGATTGATATTTAAATATATTTTCCTTGTACATTGTAATTTCAAAAATATTTTTGAAATTAAAAAAACTGTTTCCCGAAATTTAAGTAATTAAATCGTTCATATTAGCGAATTTTATGTGCCAAAAATGTAGATTAACACTCACTTAAACTATCTAGAGTAGTTTTGATGACCGTTCTGATAAAATTCTACCTGAAAATTGTGAAAAATTCAAAATTTGTGTGGAAATGACCATCAACAAGTGTCGATGAATGTCTGCCTGAGATTGTAGTATAAACAAAAATATTATATATTTTTAATTAATTTTTTATCGGTATATTGTACACTGAAAACATGAATAGTTGAGCTAGGATTGATATTTAAATATATTTTCCTTGTACATTTTAATTTCAAAAATATTTTTGAAATTAAAAAAACTGTTTCCCGAAATTTAAGTACTTAAATCGTTCATATTAGCGAATTTTATGTGCCAAAAATATAGATTAACACTCACTTAAACTATCTAGACTAGTTTTGAAGACCGTTCTGATAAAATTCTACCTGAAAATTTTGAAACATTCAAAATTTGTGTGGAAATCACCATCAACAAGTGTCGATGTATGTCTGCCTAAGATTGTAGTATAAAAAAAAATATTATATATTTTTAATTAATTTTTTTATCGGTATTTTGTACACTGAAAACATGAATAGTTGAGCTAGGATTGATATTTACATATATTTTCCTTGTACGTTGTAATTTCAAAAATATTTTTGAAATTAAAAAAAATGTTTTCCGAAACTTAAGTACTTAAATCGTTCATATTAGCGAATTTTATGTGCCTAAAATGTAGATTAACACTCACTTAAACTATCTAGAGTAGTTTTGAAGCCCGTTCTGATAAAATTCTACCTGAAAATTGTGAAACATTCAAAATTTTTGTGGATATGACCACCAACAAGTGTCGATGTATGTCTGCCTCAGATTGTAGTATAAAATAAAATATTATATATTTTTAATTAATTTTTTTATCGGTATTTTGTACACTGAAAACATGAATAGTTGAGCTAGGTTTGATATTGACATATATTTTCCTTGTACATTGTAATTTCAAAAATATTTTTGAAATTAAAAAAACTGTTTCCCGAAATTTAAGTACTTAAATCGTTCGTATTAGCGAATTTTATGTGCCAAAAATGTAGATTAACACTCACTTAAACTATCTACAGTAGTATTGAAGACCGTTCTGATAAAATTCTACCTGAAAATTGTGAAACAATCAAAATTTGTGTGGAAATCACCATCAACAAGAGTCGATGTATGTCTGCCTAAGATTGTAGTATAAAAAAAAATATTATATATTTTTAATTAATTTTTTTATCGGTATTTTGTACACTGAAAACATAAATAGTTGAGTTAGGTTTGATATTTACATATATTTTTCTTGTACATTGTAATTTCAAAAATATTTTTGAAATTAAAAAAACTGTTTCCCGAAATTTAAGTACTTAAATCGTTCATATTAGCGAATTTTATGTGCCAAAAATGTAGATTAACATTCACTTAAACTATCTAGATTAATTTTGATGACCGTTCTGTTAAAATTCTACCTGAAAATTTTGAAACATTTAAAATTTGTGTGGATATGACCACCAACAAGTGTCGATGTATGTCTGCCTGAGATTGTAGTATAAAAAAAAATATTATAAATTTTTAATTAATTTTTTATCGGTATTTTGTACACTGAAAACATGAATAGTTGAGCTAGGTTTGATATTGACATATATTTTCCTTGTACATTGTAATTTCAAAAATATTTTTGAAATTAAAAAAAAAGGTTTCCCGAAATTTAAGTACTTAAATCGTTCATATTAGCGAATTTTATGTGCCAAAAATGTAGATTAACACTCACTTAAACTATCTAGAGTAGTTTTGAAGACCGTTCTGATATTGTTCTACATGAAAATTGTGAAACATTCAAAATTTGAGTGGAAATCACCATCAACAAGTGTCGATGTATGTCTGCCTAAGATCGTAGTATAAAAAAAAATATTATATATTTTTAATTAATTTTTTTATTGGTATTTTGTACACTGAAAACATGAATAGTTGAGCTAGGATTGATATTTAAATATATTTTCCTTGTACATTGTCATTTCAAAAATATTTTTGAAATTAAAAAAACTGTTTCCCGAAATTTAAGTAATTAAATCGTTCATATTAGCGAATTTTATGTGCCAAAAATGTAGATTAACACTCACTTAAACTATCTAGAGTAGTTTTGATGACCGTTCTGATAAAATTCTACCTGAAAATTGTGAAAAATTCAAAATTTGTGTGGAAATGACCATCAACAAGTGTCGATGAATGTCTGCCTGAGATTGTAGTATAAACAAAAATATTATATATTTTTAATTAATTTTTTATCGGTATATTGTACACTGAAAACATGAATAGTTGAGCTAGGATTGATATTTAAATATATTTTCCTTGTACATTTTAATTTCAAAAATATTTTTGAAATTAAAAAAACTGTTTCCCGAAATTTAAGTACTTAAATCGTTCATATTAGCGAATTTTATGTGCCAAAAATATAGATTAACACTCACTTAAACTATCTAGACTAGTTTTGAAGACCGTTCTGATAAAATTCTACCTGAAAATTTTGAAACATTCAAAATTTGTGTGGAAATCACCATCAACAAGTGTCGATGTATGTCTGCCTAAGATTGTAGTATAAAAAAAAATATTATATATTTTTAATTAATTTTTTTATCGGTATTTTGTACACTGAAAACATGAATAGTTGAGCTAGGATTGATATTTACATATATTTTCCTTGTACGTTGTAATTTCAAAAATATTTTTGAAATTAAAAAAAATGTTTTCCGAAACTTAAGTACTTAAATCGTTCATATTAGCGAATTTTATGTGCCTAAAATGTAGATTAACACTCACTTAAACTATCTAGAGTAGTTTTGAAGCCCGTTCTGATAAAATTCTACCTGAAAATTGTGAAACATTCAAAATTTTTGTGGATATGACCACCAACAAGTGTCGATGTATGTCTGCCTCAGATTGTAGTATAAAATAAAATATTATATATTTTTAATTAATTTTTTTATCGGTATTTTGTACACTGAAAACATGAATAGTTGAGCTAGGTTTGATATTGACATATATTTTCCTTGTACATTGTAATTTCAAAAATATTTTTGAAATTAAAAAAACTGTTTCCCGAAATTTAAGTACTTAAATCGTTCGTATTAGCGAATTTTATGTGCCAAAAATGTAGATTAACACTCACTTAAACTATCTACAGTAGTATTGAAGACCGTTCTGATAAAATTCTACCTGAAAATTGTGAAACAATCAAAATTTGTGTGGAAATCACCATCAACAAGAGTCGATGTATGTCTGCCTAAGATTGTAGTATAAAAAAAAATATTATATATTTTTAATTAATTTTTTTATCGGTATTTTGTACACTGAAAACATAAATAGTTGAGTTAGGTTTGATATTTACATATATTTTTCTTGTACATTGTAATTTCAAAAATATTTTTGAAATTAAAAAAACTGTTTCCCGAAATTTAAGTACTTAAATCGTTCATATTAGCGAATTTTATGTGCCAAAAATGTAGATTAACATTCACTTAAACTATCTAGAGTAATTTTGAAGACCGTTCTGTTAAAATTCTACCTGAAAATTTTGAAACATTTAAAATTTGTGTGGATATGACCACCAACAAGTGTCGATGTATGTCTGCCTGAGATTGTAGTATAAAAAAAAATATTATAAATTTTTAATTAATTTTTTATCGGTATTTTGTACACTGAAAACATGAATAGTTGAGCTAGGTTTGATATTGACATATATTTTCCTTGTACATTGTAATTTCAAAAATATTTTTGAAATTAAAAAAAAAGGTTTCCCGAAATTTAAGTACTTAAATCGTTCATATTAGCGAATTTTATGTGCCAAAAATGTAGATTAACACTCACTTAAACTATCTAGAGTAGTTTTGAAGACCGTTCTGATATTGTTCTACATGAAAATTGTGAAACATTCAAAATTTGAGTGGAAATCACCATCAACAAGTGTCGATGTATGTCTGCCTAAGATCGTAGTATAAAAAAAAATATTATATATTTTTAATTAATTTTTTTATTGGTATTTTGTACACTGAAAACATGAATAGTTGAGCTAGGATTGATATTTAAATATATTTTCCTTGTACATTGTAATTTCAAAAACATTTTTGAAATTAAAAAAACTGTTTCCCGAAATTTAAGTACTTAAATCGTTCATATTAGCGAATTTTATGTGCCAAAAATGTAGATTAACACTCACTTCAACTATCTAGAGTAGTTTTGAAGACCGTTCTGTTAAAATTCTACCTGAAAATTTTGAAACATTTAAAATTTGTGTGGATATGACCACCAACAAGTGTCGATGTATGTCTGCCTGAGATTGTAGTATAAAATAAAATATTATATATTTTTAATTAATTTTTTTATCGGTATTTTGTACACTGAAAACATGAATAGTTGAGCTAGGTTTGATATTGACATATATTTTCCTTGTACATTGTAATTTCAAAAATATTTTTGAAATTAAAAAAACTGTTTCCCGAAATTTAAGTAATTAAATCGTTCATATTAGCGAATTTTATGTGCCAAAAATGTAGATTAACACTCACTTAAACTATCTAGAGTAGTTTTGATGACCGTTCTGATAAAATTCTACCTGAAAATTGTGAAAAATTCAAAATTTGTGTGGAAATGACCATCAACAAGTGTCGATGAATGTCTGCCTGAGATTGTAGTATAAACAAAAATATTATATATTTTTAATTAATTTTTTATCGGTATATTGTACACTGAAAACATGAATAGTTGAGCTAGGATTGATATTTAAATATATTTTCCTTGTACATTTTAATTTCAAAAATATTTTTGAAATTAAAAAAACTGTTTCCCGAAATTTAAGTACTTAAATCGTTCATATTAGCGAATTTTATGTGCCAAAAATATAGATTAACACTCACTTAAACTATCTAGACTAGTTTTGAAGACCGTTCTGATAAAATTCTACCTGAAAATTTTGAAACATTCAAAATTTGTGTGGAAATCACCATCAACAAGTGTCGATGTATGTCTGCCTAAGATTGTAGTATAAAAAAAAATATTATATATTTTTAATTAATTTTTTTATCGGTATTTTGTACACTGAAAACATGAATAGTTGAGCTAGGATTGATATTTACATATATTTTCCTTGTACGTTGTAATTTCAAAAATATTTTTGAAATTAAAAAAAATGTTTTCCGAAATTTAAGTACTTAAATCGTTCATATAAAAGAATTTTATGTGCCTAAAATGTAGATTAACACTCACTTAAACTATCTAGAGTAGTTTTGAAGCCCGTTCTGATAAAATTCTACCTGAAATTTGTGAAACATTCAAAATTTTTGTGGATATGACCACCAACAAGTGTCGATGTATGTCTGCCTCAGATTGTAGTATAAAATAAAATATTATATATTTTTAATTAATTTTTTTATCGGTATTTTGTACACTGAAAACATGAATAGTTGAGCTAGGTTTGATATTCACATATATTTTCCTTGTACATTGTAATTTCAAAAATATTTTTGAAATTAAAAAAACTGTTTCCCGAAATTTAAGTAATTAAATCGTTCATATTAGCGAATTTTATGTGCCAAAAATGTAGATTAACACTCACTTAAACTATCTAGAGTAGTTTTGAAGACCGTTCTGATATTGTTCTACATGAAAATTGTGAAACATTCAAAATTTGAGTGGAAATCACCATCAACAAGTGTCGATGTATGTCTGCCTAAGATCGTAGTATAAAAAAAAATATTATATATTTTTAATTAATTTTTTTATTGGTATTTTGTACACTGAAAACATGAATAGTTGAGCTAGGATTGATATTTAAATATATTTTCCTTGTACATTGTAATTTCAAAAACATTTTTGAAATTAAAAAAACTGTTTCCCGAAATTTAAGTACTTAAATCGTTCATATTAGCGAATTTTATGTGCCAAAAATGTAGATTAACACTCACTTCAACTATCTAGAGTAGTTTTGAAGACCGTTCTGTTAAAATTCTACCTGAAAATTTTGAAACATTTAAAATTTGTGTGGATATGACCACCAACAAGTGTCGATGTATGTCTGCCTGAGATTGTAGTATAAAATAAAATATTATATATTTTTAATTAATTTTTTTATCGGTATTTTGTACACTGAAAACATGAATAGTTGAGCTAGGTTTGATATTGACATATATTTTCCTTGTACATTGTAATTTCAAAAATATTTTTGAAATTAAAAAAACTGTTTCCCGAAATTTAAGTAATTAAATCGTTCATATTAGCGAATTTTATGTGCCAAAAATGTAGATTAACACTCACTTAAACTATCTAGAGTAGTTTTGATGACCGTTCTGATAAAATTCTACCTGAAAATTGTGAAAAATTCAAAATTTGTGTGGAAATGACCATCAACAAGTGTCGATGAATGTCTGCCTGAGATTGTAGTATAAACAAAAATATTATATATTTTTAATTAATTTTTTATCGGTATATTGTACACTGAAAACATGAATAGTTGAGCTAGGATTGATATTTAAATATATTTTCCTTGTACATTTTAATTTCAAAAATATTTTTGAAATTAAAAAAACTGTTTCCCGAAATTTAAGTACTTAAATCGTTCATATTAGCGAATTTTATGTGCCAAAAATATAGATTAACACTCACTTAAACTATCTAGACTAGTTTTGAAGACCGTTCTGATAAAATTCTACCTGAAAATTTTGAAACATTCAAAATTTGTGTGGAAATCACCATCAACAAGTGTCGATGTATGTCTGCCTAAGATTGTAGTATAAAAAAAAATATTATATATTTTTAATTAATTTTTTTATCGGTATTTTGTACACTGAAAACATGAATAGTTGAGCTAGGATTGATATTTACATATATTTTCCTTGTACGTTGTAATTTCAAAAATATTTTTGAAATTAAAAAAAATGTTTTCCGAAATTTAAGTACTTAAATCGTTCATATAAAAGAATTTTATGTGCCTAAAATGTAGATTAACACTCACTTAAACTATCTAGAGTAGTTTTGAAGCCCGTTCTGATAAAATTCTACCTGAAATTTGTGAAACATTCAAAATTTTTGTGGATATGACCACCAACAAGTGTCGATGTATGTCTGCCTCAGATTGTAGTATAAAATAAAATATTATATATTTTTAATTAATTTTTTTATCGGTATTTTGTACACTGAAAACATGAATAGTTGAGCTAGGTTTGATATTCACATATATTTTCCTTGTACATTGTAATTTCAAAAATATTTTTGAAATTAAAAAAACTGTTTCCCGAAATTTAAGTAATTAAATCGTTCATATTAGCGAATTTTATGTGCCAAAAATGTAGATTAACACTCACTTAAACTATCTAGAGTAGTTTTGAAGACCGTTCTGATATTGTTCTACATGAAAATTGTGAAACATTCAAAATTTGAGTGGAAATCACCATCAACAAGTGTCGATGTATGTCTGCCTAAGATCGTAGTATAAAAAAAAATATTATATATTTTTAATTAATTTTTTTATTGGTATTTTGTACACTGAAAACATGAATAGTTGAGCTAGGATTGATATTTAAATATATTTTCCTTGTACATTGTAATTTCAAAAACATTTTTGAAATTAAAAAAACTGTTTCCCGAAATTTAAGTACTTAAATCGTTCATATTAGAAAATTTTATGTGCCAAAAATGTAGATTAACACTCACTTAAACTATCTACAGTAGTATTGAAGACCGTTCTGATAAAATTCTACCTGAAAATTGTGAAACAATCAAAATTTGTGTGGAAATCACCATCAACAAGAGTCGATGTATGTCTGCCTAAGATTGTAGTATAAAAAAAAATATTATATATTTTTAATTAATTTTTTTATCGGTATTTTGTACACTGAAAACATAAATAGTTGAGTTAGGTTTGATATTTACATATATTTTTCTTGTACATTGTAATTTCAAAAATATTTTTGAAATTAAAAAAACTGTTTCCCGAAATTTAAGTACTTAAATCGTTCATATTAGCGAATTTTATGTGCCAAAAATGTAGATTAACATTCACTTAAACTATCTAGAGTAATTTTGAAGACCGTTCTGTTAAAATTCTACCTGAAAATTTTGAAACATTTAAAATTTGTGTGGATATGACCACCAACAAGTGTCGATGTATGTCTGCCTGAGATTGTAGTATAAAAAAAAATATTATAAATTTTTAATTAATTTTTTATCGGTATTTTGTACACTGAAAACATGAATAGTTGAGCTAGGTTTGATATTGACATATATTTTCCTTGTACATTGTAATTTCAAAAATATTTTTGAAATTAAAAAAAAAGGTTTCCCGAAATTTAAGTACTTAAATCGTTCATATTAGCGAATTTTATGTGCCAAAAATGTAGAATAACACTCACTTAAACTATCTAGAGTAGTTTTGAAGACCGTTCTGATATTGTTCTACATGAAAATTGTGAAACATTCAAAATTTGAGTGGAAATCACCATCAACAAGTGTCGATGTATGTCTGCCTAAGATCGTAGTATAAAAAAAAATATTATATATTTTTAATTAATTTTTTTATCGGTATTTTGTACACTGAAAACATGAATAGTTGAGCTAGGATTGATATTTAAATATATTTTCCTTGTACATTGTAATTTCAAAAACATTTTTGAAATTAAAAAAACTGTTTCCCGAAATTTAAGTACTTAAATCGTTCATATTAGCGAATTTTATGTGCCAAAAATGTAGATTAACACTCACTTAAACTATCTAGAGTAGTTTTGAAGACCGTTCTGTTAAAATTCTACCTGAAAATTTTGAAACATTTAAAATTTGTGTGGATATGACCACCAACAAGGTGTCGATGTATGTCTGCCTGAGATTGTAGTATAAAAAAAAATATTATAAATTTTTAATTAATTTTTTATCGGTATTTTGTACACTGAAAACATGAATAGTTGAGCTAGGTTTGATATTGACATATATTTTCCTTGTACATTGTAATTTCAAAAATATTTTTGAAATTAAAAAAAAAGGTTTCCCGAAATTTAAGTACTTAAATCGTTCATATTAGCGAATTTTATGTGCCAAAAATGTAGATTAACACTCACTTAAACTATCTAGAGAAAGTTTGAAGACCGTTCTGATAAAATTCTACCTGAAAATTGTGAAACATTCAAAATTTGTGTGGATATGACCATCAACAAGTGTCGATGAATGTCTGCCTGAGATTGTAGTATAAAAAAAAATATTATAAATTTTTAATTAATTTTTTATCGGTATTTTGTACACTGAAAACATGAATAGTTGAGCTAGGTTTGATATTGACATATATTTTCCTTGTACATTGTAATTTCAAAAATATTTTTGAAATTAAAAAAACTGTTTCCCGAAATTTAAGTAATTAAATCGTTCATATTAGCGAATTTTATGTGCCAAAAATGTAGATTAACACTCACTTAAACTATCTAGAGTAGTTTTGATGACCGTTCTGATAAAATTCTACCTGAAAATTGTGAAAAATTCAAAATTTGTGTGGAAATGACCATCAACAAGTGTCGATGAATGTCTGCCTGAGATTGTAGTATAAACAAAAATATTATATATTTTTAATTAATTTTTTATCGGTATATTGTACACTGAAAACATGAATAGTTGAGCTAGGATTGATATTTAAATATATTTTCCTTGTACATTTTAATTTCAAAAATATTTTTGAAATTAAAAAAACTGTTTCCCGAAATTTAAGTACTTAAATCGTTCATATTAGCGAATTTTATGTGCCAAAAATATAGATTAACACTCACTTAAACTATCTAGACTAGTTTTGAAGACCGTTCTGATAAAATTCTACCTGAAAATTTTGAAACATTCAAAATTTGTGTGGAAATCACCATCAACAAGTGTCGATGTATGTCTGCCTAAGATTGTAGTATAAAAAAAAATATTATATATTTTTAATTAATTTTTTTATCGGTATTTTGTACACTGAAAACATGAATAGTTGAGCTAGGATTGATATTTACATATATTTTCCTTGTACGTTGTAATTTCAAAAATATTTTTGAAATTAAAAAAAATGTTTTCCGAAATTTAAGTACTTAAATCGTTCATATTAGCGAATTTTATGTGCCTAAAATGTATATTAACACTCACTTAAACTATCTAGAGTAGTTTTGAAGCCCGTTCTGATAAAATTCTACCTGAAAATTGTGAAACATTCAAAATTTTTGTGGATATGACCACCAACAAGTGTCGATGTATGTCTGCCTAAGATTGTAGTATAAAATAAAATATTATATATTTTTAATTAATTTTTTTATCGGTATTTTGTACACTGAAAACATGAATAGTTGAGCTAGGTTTGATATTGACATATATTTTCCTTGTACATTGTAATTTCAAAAATATTTTTGAAATTAAAAAAACTGTTTCCCGAAATTTAAGTAATTAAATCGTTCATATTAGCGAATTTTATGTGCCAAAAATGTAGATTAACACTCACTTAAACTATCTAGAGTAGTTTTGAAGACCGTTCTGATATTGTTCTACATGAAAATTGTGAAACATTCAAAATTTGAGTGGAAATCACCATCAACAAGTGTCGATGTATGTCTGCCTAAGATCGTAGTATAAAAAAAAATATTATATATTTTTAATTAATTTTTTTATTGGTATTTTGTACACTGAAAACATGAATAGTTGAGCTAGGATTGATATTTAAATATATTTTCCTTGTACATTGTAATTTCAAAAACATTTTTGAAATTAAAAAAACTGTTTCCCGAAATTTAAGTACTTAAATCGTTCATATTAGCGAATTTTATGTGCCAAAAATGTAGATTAACACTCACTTAAACTATCTAGAGTAGTTTTGAAGACCGTTCTGTTAAAATTCTACCTGAAAATTTTGAAACATTTAAAATTTGTGTGGATATGACCACCAACAAGGTGTCGATGTATGTCTGCCTGAGATTGTAGTATAAAAAAAAATATTATAAATTTTTAATTAATTTTTTATCGGTATTTTGTACACTGAAAACATGAATAGTTGAGCTAGGTTTGATATTGACATATATTTTCCTTGTACATTGTAATTTCAAAAATATTTTTGAAATTAAAAAAAAAGGTTTCCCGAAATTTAAGTACTTAAATCGTTCATATTAGCGAATTTTATGTGCCAAAAATGTAGATTAACACTCACTTAAACTATCTAGAGAAAGTTTGAAGACCGTTCTGATAAAATTCTACCTGAAAATTGTGAAACATTCAAAATTTGTGTGGATATGACCATCAACAAGTGTCGATGAATGTCTGCCTGAGATTGTAGTATAAAAAAAAATATTATAAATTTTTAATTAATTTTTTATCGGTATTTTGTACACTGAAAACATGAATAGTTGAGCTAGGTTTGATATTGACATATATTTTCCTTGTACATTGTAATTTCAAAAATATTTTTGAAATTAAAAAAACTGTTTCCCGAAATTTAAGTACTTAAATCGTTCATATTAGCGAATTTTATGTGCCAAAAATGTAGATTAACACTCACTTAAACTATCTAGAGTAGTTTTGAAGACCGTTCTGATATTGTTCTACATGAAAATTGTGAAACATTCAAAATTTGAGTGGAAATCACCATCAACAAGTGTCGATTTATGTCTGCCTAAGATCGTAGTATAAAAAAAAATATTATATATTTTTAATTAATTTTTTTATTGGTATTTTGTACACTGAAAACATGAATAGTTGAGCTAGGATTGATATTTAAATATATTTTCCTTGTACATTGTAATTTCAAAAACATTTTTGAAATTAAAAAAACTGTTTCCCGAAATTTAAGTACTTAAATCGTTCATATTAGCGAATTTTATGTGCCAAAAATGTAGATTAACACTCACTTAAACTATCTAGAGTAGTTTTGAAGACCGTTCTGTTAAAATTCTACCTGAAAATTTTGAAACATTTAAAATTTGTGTGGATATGACCACCAACAAGTGTCGATGTATGTCTGCCTGAGATTGTAGTATAAAATAAAATATTATATATTTTTAATTAATTTTTTTATCGGTATTTTGTACACTGAAAACATGAATAGTTGAGCTAGGTTTGATATTGACATATATTTTCCTTGTACATTGTAATTTCAAAAATATTTTTGAAATTAAAAAAACTGTTTCCCGAAATTTAAGTAATTAAATCGTTCATATTAGCGAATTTTATGTGCCAAAAATGTAGATTAACACTCACTTAAACTATCTAGAGTAGTTTTGATGACCGTTCTGATAAAATTCTACCTGAAAATTGTGAAAAATTCAAAATTTGTGTGGAAATGACCATCAACAAGTGTCGATGAATGTCTGCCTGAGATTGTAGTATAAACAAAAATATTATATATTTTTAATTAATTTTTTATCGGTATATTGTACACTGAAAACATGAATAGTTGAGCTAGGATTGATATTTAAATATATTTTCCTTGTACATTTTAATTTCAAAAATATTTTTGAAATTAAAAAAACTGTTTCCCGAAATTTAAGTACTTAAATCGTTCATATTAGCGAATTTTATGTGCCAAAAATATAGATTAACACTCACTTAAACTATCTAGACTAGTTTTGAAGACCGTTCTGATAAAATTCTACCTGAAAATTTTGAAACATTCAAAATTTGTGTGGAAATCACCATCAACAAGTGTCGATGTATGTCTGCCTAAGATTGTAGTATAAAAAAAAATATTATATATTTTTAATTAATTTTTTTATCGGTATTTTGTACACTGAAAACATGAATAGTTGAGCTAGGATTGATATTTACATATATTTTCCTTGTACGTTGTAATTTCAAAAATATTTTTGAAATTAAAAAAAATGTTTTCCGAAATTTAAGTACTTAAATCGTTCATATTAGCGAATTTTATGTGCCTAAAATGTATATTAACACTCACTTAAACTATCTAGAGTAGTTTTGAAGCCCGTTCTGATAAAATTCTACCTGAAAATTGTGAAACATTCAAAATTTTTGTGGATATGACCACCAACAAGTGTCGATGTATGTCTGCCTAAGATTGTAGTATAAAATAAAATATTATATATTTTTAATTAATTTTTTTATCGGTATTTTGTACACTGAAAACATGAATAGTTGAGCTAGGTTTGATATTGACATATATTTTCCTTGTACATTGTAATTTCAAAAATATTTTTGAAATTAAAAAAACTGTTTCCCGAAATTTAAGTAATTAAATCGTTCATATTAGCGAATTTTATGTGCCAAAAATGTAGATTAACACTCACTTAAACTATCTAGAGTAGTTTTGAAGACCGTTCTGATATTGTTCTACATGAAAATTGTGAAACATTCAAAATTTGAGTGGAAATCACCATCAACAAGTGTCGATGTATGTCTGCCTAAGATCGTAGTATAAAAAAAAATATTATATATTTTTAATTAATTTTTTTATTGGTATTTTGTACACTGAAAACATGAATAGTTGAGCTAGGATTGATATTTAAATATATTTTCCTTGTACATTGTAATTTCAAAAACATTTTTGAAATTAAAAAAACTGTTTCCCGAAATTTAAGTACTTAAATCGTTCATATTAGCGAATTTTATGTGCCAAAAATGTAGATTAACACTCACTTAAACTATCTAGAGTAGTTTTGAAGACCGTTCTGATAAAATTCTACCTGAATATTTTGAAACATTCAAAATTTGTGTGGATATGACCACCAACAAGTGTCGATGTATGTCTGCCTGAGATTGTAGTATAAAAAAAAATATTATATATTTTTAATTAATTTTTTTATCGGTATTTTGTACACTGAAAACATGAATAGTTGAGCTAGGTTTGATATTGACTTATATTTTCCTTGTACATTGTAATTTCAAAAATATTTTTGAAATTAAAAAAACTGTTTCCCGAAATTTAAGTACTTAAATCGTTCATATTAGAAAATTTTATGTGCCAAAAATGTAGATTAACACTCACTTAAACTATCTACAGTAGTATTGAAGACCGTTCTGATAAAATTCTACCTGAAAATTGTGAAACAATCAAAATTTGTGTGGAAATCACCATCAACAAGAGTCGATGTATGTCTGCCTAAGATTGTAGTATAAAAAAAAATATTATATATTTATAATTAATTTTTTTATCGGTATTTTGTACACTGAAAACATAAATAGTTGAGTTAGGTTTGATATTTACATATATTTTTCTTGTACATTGTAATTTCAAAAATATTTTTGAAATTAAAAAAACTGTTTCCCGAAATTTAAGTACTTAAATCGTTCATATTAGCGAATTTTATGTGCCAAAAATGTAGATTAACATTCACTTAAACTATCTAGAGTAATTTTGAAGACCGTTCTGTTAAAATTCTACCTGAAAATTTTGAAACATTTAAAATTTGTGTGGATATGACCACCAACAAGTGTCGATGTATGTCTGCCTGAGATTGTAGTATAAAAAAAAATATTATAAATTTTTAATTAATTTTTTATCGGTATTTTGTACACTGAAAACATGAATAGTTGAGCTAGGTTTGATATTGACATATATTTTCCTTGTACATTGTAATTTCAAAAATATTTTTGAAATTAAAAAAAAAGGTTTCCCGAAATTTAAGTACTTAAATCGTTCATATTAGCGAATTTTAAGTGCCAATAATGTAGATTAACACTCACTTAAACTATCTAGAGTAGTTTTGAAGACCGTTCTGATATTGTTCTACATGAAAATTGTGAAACATTCAAAATTTGAGTGGAAATCACCATCAACAAGTGTCGATGTATGTCTGCCTAAGATCGTAGTATAAAAAAAAATATTATATATTTTTAATTAATTTTTTTATTGGTATTTTGTACACTGAAAACATGAATAGTTGAGCTAGGATTGATATTTAAATATATTTTCCTTGTACATTGTAATTTCAAAAACATTTTTGAAATTAAAAAAACTGTTTCCCGAAATTTAAGTACTTAAATCGTTCATATTAGCGAACTTTATGTGCCAAAAATGTAGATTAACACTCACTTAAACTATCTAGAGTAGTTTTGAAGACCGTTCTGTTAAAATTCTACCTGAAAATTTTGAAACATTTAAAATTTGTGTGGATATGACCACCAACAAGTGTCGATGTATGTCTGCCTGAGATTGTAGTATAAAAAAAAATATTATAAATTTTTAATTAATTTTTTATCGGTATTTTGTACACTGAAAACATGAATAGTTGAGCTAGGTTTGATATTGACATATATTTTCCTTGTACATTGTAATTTCAAAAATATTTTTGAAATTAAAAAAAAAGGTTTCCCGAAATTTAAGTACTTAAATCGTTCATATTAGCGAATTTTATGTGCCAAAAATGTAGATTAACACTCACTTAAACTATCTAGAGTAATTTTGAAGACCGTTCTGTTAAAATTCTACCTGAAAATTTTGAAACATTTAAAATTTGTGTGGATATGACCACCAACAAGTGTCGATGTATGTCTGCCTGAGATTGTAGTATAAAAAAAAATATTATAAATTTTTAATTAATTTTTTATCGGTATTTTGTACACTGAAAACATGAATAGTTGAGCTAGGTTTGATATTGACATATATTTTCCTTGTACATTGTAATTTCAAAAATATTTTTGAAATTAAAAAAAAAGGTTTCCCGAAATTTAAGTACTTAAATCGTTCATATTAGCGAATTTTATGTGCCAAAAATGTAGATTAACACTCACTTAAACTATCTAGAGTAGTTTTGAAGACCGTTCTGATATTGTTCTACATGAAAATTGTGAAACATTCAAAATTTGAGTGGAAATCACCATCAACAAGTGTCGATGTATGTCTGCCTAAGATCGTAGTATAAAAAAAAATATTATATATTTTTAATTAATTTTTTTATTGGTATTTTGTACACTGAAAACATGAATAGTTGAGCTAGGATTGATATTTAAATATATTTTCCTTGTACATTGTAATTTCAAAAACATTTTTGAAATTAAAAAAACTGTTTCCCGAAATTTAAGTACTTAAATCGTTCATATTAGCGAATTTTATGTGCCAAAAATGTAGATTAACACTCACTTAAACTATCTAGAGTAGTTTTGAAGACCGTTCTGTTAAAATTCTACCTGAAAGTTTTGAAACATTTAAAATTTGTGTGGATATGACCACCAACAAGTGTCGATGTATGTCTGCCTGAGATTGTAGTATAAAAAAAAATATTATAAATTTTTAATTAATTTTTTATCGGTATTTTGTACACTGAAAACATGAATAGTTGAGCTAGGTTTGATATTGACATATATTTTCCTTGTACATTGTAATTTCAAAAATATTTTTGAAATTAAAAAAACTGTTTCCCGAAATTTAAGTACTTAAATCGTTCATATTAGCGAATTTTATGTGCCAAAAATGTAGATTAACACTCACTTAAACTATCTAGAGTAGTTTTGAAGACCGTTCCGTTAAAAGTCTACCTGAAAATTTTGAAACATTTAAAATTTGTGTGGATATGACCATCAACAAGTGTCGATGAATGTCTGCCTGAGATTGTAGTATAAACAAAAATATTATATATTTTTAATTAATTTTTTATCGGTATATTGTACACTGAAAACATGAATAGTTGAGCTAGGTTTGATATTGACATATATTTTCCATGTACATTTCAATTTCAAAAATATTTTTGAAATTAAAAAAACTGTTTCCCGAAATTTAAGTACTTAAATCGTTCATATTGGCGAATTTTATGTGCCAAAAATATAGATTAACACTCACTTAAACTATCTAGACTAGTTTTGAAGACCGTTCTGATAAAATTCTACCTGAAAATTGTGAAACATTCAAACTTTGTGTGGAAATCACCATCAACAAGTGTCGATGTATGTCTGCCTAAGATCGTAGTATAAAAAAAAATATTATATATTTTTAATTAATTTTTTTATTGGTATTTTGTACACTGAAAACATGAATAGTTGAGCTAGGATTGATATTTAAATATATTTTCCTTGTACATTGTAATTTCAAAAACATTTTTGAAATTAAAAAAACTGTTTCCCGAAATTTAAGTACTTAAATCGTTCATATTAGCGAATTTTATGTGCCTAAAATGTAGATTAACACTCACTTAAACTATCTAGAGTAGTTTTGAAGCCCGTTCTGATAAAATTCTACCTGAAAATTGTGAAACATTCAAAATTTGTGTGGATATGACCACCAACAAGTGTCGATGTATGTCTGCCTGAGATTGTAGTATAAAATAAAATATTATATATTTTTAATTAATTTTTTTATCGGTATTTTGTACACTGAAAACATGAATAGTTGAGCTAGGTTTGATATTGACATATATTTTCCTTGTACATTGTAATTTCAAAAATATTTTTGAAATTAAAAAAACTGTTTCCCGAAATTTAAGTACTTAAATCGTTCATATTAGCGAATTTTATGTGCCAAAAATGTAGATTAACACTCACTTAAACTATCTAGAGTAGTTTTGAAGACCGTTCCGTTAAAAGTCTACCTGAAAATTTTGAAACATTTAAAATTTGTGTGGATATGACCCCCAACAAGTTGCGATGTATGTCTGCCTGAGATTGTAGTATATACAAAAATATTATAAATTTTTAAATAATTTTTTATTGGTATTTTGTACATTGAAAACGTGTAAGGTTCATCGTGCATTGACGTGTCTATATATTTTCTTTGTACATTGTAATTTCGAAAATATTTTTGAAATTAAAAAAAACTGTTTCCCCAAATTTAAGTACTTAAATCGTTCATATTAGCGAATTTTATGTGCCAAAAATGTAGATTAACACTCACTTAAACTATCTAGAGTAGTTTTGAAGACCGTTCTGATAAATTTCTACCTGAAAATTGTGAAACATTCAAAATTTGTGAGGATATGACCACCAACAAGTGTCGATGTATGTCTGCCTAAGATTGTAGTATAAAATAAAATATTATATATTTTTAATTAATTTTTTTATCGGTATTTTGTACACTGAAAACATGAATAGTTGAGCTAGGTTTGATATTGACATATATTTTCCTTGTACATTGTAATTTCAAAAATATTTTTGAAATTAAAAAAACTGTTTCCCGAAATTTAAGTAATTAAATCGTTCATATTAGCGAATTTTATGTGCCAAAAATGTAGATTAAGACTCACTTAAACTATCTAGAGTAGTTTTGAAGACCGTTCTGATAAAATTCTACCTGAAAATTGTGAAAAATTCAAAATTTGTGTGGAAATGACCATCAACAAGTGTCGATGAATGTCTGCCTGAGATTGTAGTATATACAAAAATATTATAAATTTTTAAATAATTTTTTATTGGTATTTTGTACACTGAAAACATGAATAGTTGAGCTAGGTTTGATATTGACATATATTTTCCTTGTACATTGTAATTTCAAAAATATTTTTGAAATTAAAAAAACTTTTTCCCGAAATTTAAGTACTTAAATCGTTCATATTAGCGAATTTTATGTGCCAAAAATGTAGATTAACACTCACTTAAACTATCTAGAGTAGTTTTGAAGCCCGTTCTGATAAAATTCTACCTGAAAATTGTGAAACATTCGAAATTTGTGTGGATATGACCACCAACAAGTGTCGATGTATGTCTGCCTGAGATTGTAGTATAAAAAAAAATATTATATATTTTATGTAAATTATTCATTGGTATGATGTACATTGAAAACATGTAAGGTTCATCGTGTATTGACGGGTCTATATATTTGCTTTGTACATTGTAATTTCAAAAATATTTTTGAAATTAAAAAAACTGTTTCCCGAAATTTAAGTACTTAAATCGTTCATATTAGCGAATTTTATGTGCCAAAAATATAGATTAACACTCACTTAAACTATCTAGACTAGTTTTGAAGACCGTTCTGATAAAATTCTACCTGAAAATTGTGAAACAATCAAAATTTGTGTGGAAATGACCATCAACAAGTGTCGATGTATGTCTGCCTGAGATTGTAGTATAAACAAAAATATTATATATTTTTAATTAATTTTTTTATCGGTATTTTGTACATTGAAAACGTGTAAGGTTCATCGTGCATTGACGTGTCTATATATTTTCTTTGTACATTGTAATTTCGAAAATATTTTTGAAATTAAAAAAAACTGTTTCCCCAAATTTAAGTACTTCAATCGTTCATATTAGCGAATTTTATGTGCCAAAAATGTAGATTAACACTCACTTAAACTATCTAGAGTAAGTTTGAAGACCGTTCTGATAAAATTCTACCTGAAAATTGTGATACAATCAAAATTTGTGTGGATATGACCACCAACAAGTGTCGATGTATGTCTGCCTGAGATTGTAGTATAAACAAAAATATTATTTATTTTTAATTAATTTTTTTATCGGTATTTTGTACACTGAAAACATGAAAGGTTCATCGTGCATTGACGTGTCTGTATATTTTCTTTGTACATTGTAATTTCAAAAATATTTTTGAAATTAAAAAAACTGTTTCCCAATATTTAAGTACTTAAATCGTTCATATTAGCGAATTGTATGTGCCAAAAATGTAGATTAACACTCACTTAAACTATCTAGAGTAAGTTTGAAGACCGTTCTGGTAAAATTCTACCTGAAAATTGTGAAACAATCAAAATTTGTGTGGAAATCACCATCAACAAGTGTCGAAGTATGTCTACCTAAGATTGTAGTATAAAAAAAAATATTATATATTTTTAATTAATTTTTCTATCGGTATTTTGTACACTGAAAACATGAATAGTTGAGCTAGGTTTGATATTTACATATATTTTCCTTGTACATTGTAATTTCAAAAATATTTTTGAAATTAAAAAACTTTATCCCGAAATTTAAGTACTTAAATCGTTCATATTAGCGAATTTTATGTGCCGAAAATGTAGATTAACACTCACTTAAACTATCTAGAGTAAGTTTGAAGACCGTTCTGATAAAATTCTACCTGAAAATTGTGAAACAATCAAAATTTGTGTGGAAATGACCATCAACAAGTGTCGATGAATGTCTGCCTGAGATTGTAGTATAAACAAAAATATTATATATTTTTAATTAATTTTTTATCGGTATTTTGTACACTGAAAACATGAATAGTTGAGCTAGGTTTGATATTTACATATATTTTCCTTGTACATTGTAATTTCAAAAATATTTTTGAAATTAAAAAAACTGTTTCCCGAAATTTAAGTACATATATCGTTCTTATTAGCGAATTTTATGTGCCAAAAATGTAGATTAACACTCACTTAAACTATCTAGAGTAAGTTTGAAGACCGTTCTGATAAAATTCTACCTGAAAATTGTGAAACAATCAAAATTTGTGTGGAAATCACCATCAACAAGTGTCGATGTATGTCTGCCTGAGATTGTAGTATAAAAAAAAATATTATATATTTTAAGTAAATTATTCAAATGTATGATGTACATTGAAAACATGTAAGGTTCATCGTGCATTGACGTGTCTATATATTTTCTTTGTACATTGTAATTTCGAAAATATTTTTGAAATTAAAAATACTGTTTCCCAAAATTTAAGTACTTAAATCGTTCATATTTGCGAATTTTATGTGCCAAAAATGTAGATTAACACTCACTTAAACTATCTAGAGTAGTTTTGAAGACCTTTCTGATAAAATTCTACCTGAAAATTGTGAAACATTCAAAATTTGTGTGGATATGACCATCAACAATTGTCGATTTAGATAGAGGTATTTAAATTTCAATTAGGTACCTATATATTGTACATTCATATTTGAAGTAAGTAGGTACCAATATGCAGTATTACGTCATACTATCCAAAAATTCATTATTTCTAAGTAGAAATTTAAGTTAATTTAAATAATATATATAGGGGCATTAACAAGTAGGAACATTTTAGTAACATGAAATTATTTTGAATTAAAGGTTTTAACAACAATTCAAATTTTGTACCGTGGTTCCCATAATTTATCATGAGATGTACATCATGATTCATGGTTGTTTGATCCTCGTCAGCTCATCGTAAGTCATAGTTTATGATACATAAAATACGTATTTTTAAAAGTTTACGCAAACCAATTAATTTATTTAGAAAAGCCTTGAATGGAAAAGTTATTCAGTTAAAACCTTTGAGTGGGTAGAGATAATTATATAATTTAAAAGTTTTATGGAGAAGTACCTACCTTCAATTTAAGGCTGAACGTTGTGGATTTATTTTAATTACATAGTTAAGCTGTAGGTATTTAGATATTTTTCTTAATTTGAAATGTGTAGTTAAACATGTGACTTAAAACCTTATGTGTCAATCAAAAAAATTTTTTTAAATTCATTTTCTCATATTGAATATTTAAAGTATAGGTATTATAATTTGGTATCAAAAAAAAAGGGTTGGTTAGTTTTTCTGATAAAATAACAATGTACAATTTGTTATAAACGTCATTAAATTTCCAAAATAAAAACTTTGATAAAGCGAATGAAATGCAATATATATTTTCCTGTAGAACCTGAATCTGAATACTTGAGAAATGAGAGGTATGTTTTGATTACAACTGTGGAAATAATAATACCAAAATTTGATATTATTTTTAGATTCTAATTCAGCTTCAAAATATTGAGCCAACATAATATATTGTCTCCGTCTTACACACGTACAACATACCAAATATGCGTTTGCTAGTTACAATAGGATGCTGTAAATATTGATATTAGAGTAAATTGTTATAGAACTTTTAGATTAGGGCATAATTATAAAGTTATAACTAATAAGTTATTTTCTGTAGGTCGTCAAAAAATACAAGGGGGGGGGGGGGGGGTTATAATCAATAACCTTTCCCGCTGGGCACGCCACTGGTACCATATTTTTATTTTTACCATATTTTTTATATCATCAAAAATTTAAATACTCTTTAAGTATATTTTTGACGAAACAACAAATTTTTTAATCTTAATCAATTTTATGATATATTATTGTGTTGTTTTGAAACTGTAGCAGTAGCGTAAACACGGGGTGGAGTGGGTGTTCAATCCCCCCTTCGGTAGATTTTTCACTATACGTAAATAAATACAAAATAAAATGAATACAATTTAAAAATTGTTCATAATTTTATTTTATAATAGGTACGAATGTATATATGTATATATGAATAATGAATATGTGTATATTTTTTTAATGTAGGTAACCTCTTCATGCAAGATACATTAATGTTTAATGTTTGAGTAGGTATCAAAGAATCATATGCTATTAGTGCTATTACAAATCAAATAGGAAATTATTAAAATATTTTTCAAGTTGTAGCTTGAAAATAAATCACGATTTAAGATTAATAGATTGTTCAATATGCTCGCTTAACAAGTTCAAACTAATAGGTACGAAGTTGATATATTAGTAATTACTAATTAGTATAATATTACCAAGGTCTAAGATACCCATATAAGATTGAATCTAAATCAAATTTCAGCATGAAATCAAGATACCTATATATTATAGTTTTCGTGGATTCAAGTTCATTTATTTATACTTAATATACTTTATTTAGTAATTCTGAATAATTTCGAAGTATAACAATTATATAAATTATAATATTCCAATCTTCAGAAATTCAAGCTAGGTAATATGAAATAAATGTTTAATGTACCAGTACAATTAATAATTATTAGGTACTATAAGGTTAATAGGTCCATGATTATTACAAATTTGAAAAGAAAACAAACGTTGTTCCCAACAGCAAAATAATAAATCATACTTAATATCCTTATTACGGTGACACTGTTATTCAACCGTGTAAGCACAGTGGTCTTATCACATTTAAAAAATTATATTTATATTGTTATTATTACTACTGTAGCTGGTAGATTTTCATATTTATAATTTATATATAAATATATAATTATATTATGTTGCAACACTTTCAAGTACCACAAATAATATTTTTAAATTATAAAAAAAAACTAAAATCATTATTCTAGATTAAATTTGTAAACTTAAACTTTCGAACTTAAAATAACAATAAATCACAAGTGAAAACTTTTAAAATCATATTATTTATAGGTATTTCTTATAATCAGGCAATAGAATTTAATTTTATGAAAAACCCTCGAACAAATGCACTAAAAATTATTTAATGTGTAAAAAACATTAAAAATTAAATAATACTTGTTGCTGAAATTATAAAGAAATATTTTTCATGTTCTTTAAAACAATTTATTCTATGAATATTTTATCAAAATCTATCTAGATATATTTTATCTCGTTTGAAATTCGATTTTTATGAATCAGAATTTAAAAAAATCTACTGCTTAAAAATGTATTTGTAAAATGAAATATTCTCATTTGAAAAAATGAAGTTGATAATAAAATTATATACCTTATAGCCACAGGAGTTTATAGTGTACTTATATTGAACGATATAAAAATATAAAAATATGATTTTATACCTAAAAATATCAATATTATAGGAATAATATGAAGTAACTGAGTGTTTGGGTAAGTACTAAGTAATAACTAATAAACATGCTTTGGTGAATTATCTTGTACCTTATGGCTTATATTTATTTTTATGAAAAAGCAAATAGATGCGCGTGGTCTTAATATCTTATCATGCGCAATGACAAATTTAAAAAGATATATTTATATTTATTATTTATAGTCTTATAGACATATATAATAACATGTGAACATACTAAACAATTAACATAACATAATAAGCATATAGAATATTAACAAATTATTTAATTATATATTTTTAATGTTAAAATGTAATATTTGTGAACTGGTTTATGGAAAACGTGATCATCTTTTGCGTCTACAAAAAAACAAAACATAACAAATTCTAGTTTAACTGCGATATCTGTTTCTACGGCTGTAATAGAAAATCTATTACACTTTCGTCACTTCAAAATAACTCATAATGTAAAATATGTAATGTCGAGTACCACTATATAGTATGTATCGCATTATTTATTATAAGAAAAATAAGGACTGTTCAATGTGCATTAACGAATTTAAAAGTAAAAGTTAGTAAGTTAAATTCATTTTTACCCAAAAAATTACATTTGAAAATGTCATAATGTGAATAAAATATAATAATATAACTGACAGTTATTCTTAGTTTTAATATGTAATTTCGTACAAATTTTAATTTAAAATGCTAGTAAAAACCACGGATAATAGACATACGGTCGAAGCATTGTGTTGTTTGGGGGGCGTGGTTTCAAAGAAGCGTGACGTCAGAATAAACCTCCGCATTCCAGCCGCTAGCCCGCTAATGAAGTATAATTCCAGTTTTTCTGTCATTTTTTTTTTTTTTTTCTCGATTCGTTTGAAAACTGTTGGAAAATGTTTACTTTTGACCTCTGTAATGCACCAAGGATATTCACTTTTACATCAGAAACCACCCCCAAAATTTGAAATCGAAGCATTATTTCGACTAGTTATGCTGTACACAGACACAAAAAAAAAACACATCATTGTAAAATCAATACATTCATCACTCCGTTCAGAATTTAAAATTCTAACATATCTTATCATACATAATACATTTCCAAAAGATCAAAAACTATGCCATGTTTGGAGTAATGCCTGCCGGAGAAAAGATAAATGGAATCATAAGACCAGTACAATATTTGTAGTGAACATTTTTTGGAAAACGATTTTAAAGTTAATTTAAGAAGCCAATTAATGAACATCAAAATAAAAATAAAATCAACTAAAAATATGAAAAAAATAATAACATAAATTGTATGTGAATTTAATATTAAAATAACTAGTATTTAAACCTTATTATAATATTTTAGATTCTGAACGACTCAAGCGTGGACGTCCCCACGACTTGTTGCTATAACGCCTATAACTAATTTATTTAATTTAATTTAATTTAATAAGAAATTATAATATTATTATAATATTACATATATGTAGTCATTTGTATCTTATATCACTAATGTATTTTTTTTTTTAATTGTTATTTATTTTCTAAATGTTAAAAAAAAATAATGTTATTAACAGTAAGTTAAGATGACATTCGTCAGTAAAACTTTATGAATAAAAAAAAAAAAAAAAAAAAAAAAAGATTCTGAACGAAGTGATGAATGTATTGATTTTACAATGATGTGAGTTTTTTTTTTTTGTGTCTGTGTACAGCATAACTAGTCGAAATAATGCTTCGATTTCAAACTTTGGGGGTGGTTTCCGATGTAAAAGTGAAGATCCTTGGTGCATTTTATAGAGGTCAAAAGTAAACATTTTCCAACATTTTTCAAAAAAATCGATTTTTTTATGTGGTTGTAATTCAAAAACTAATCACTGTAAATACTTGAAATTTTCACCAAATGTTTATGGTAGTGCTATCTATATACAGTTTAATTTTCAAAAATTTTTGAGTTATTTATAGACCAGTAGACCACTGAAATTTTTGAGAATTTTTTTTTGAAGTGTCGGTAAAAAAATGTTGGACGACCAAACAAACTTGAAAATTTAATACAAGGTTCCTTATGAGTTGTTCTTATTGTAGCTAAAAAATATTAAAAATCGTAAATCACGATTGTAATTAGTGTAATTAACACATTATTTATTTAATTAATTACAAATATTACTTATAGTATAGGTATATTTTTTATTAAAAAAATAAAAACCAATTTGGTAAAGGAAACATTAAATTAAAAATCAATTTAAGTTCTAAGATGAAAATATATATTGAATACGCCTGTCGTCCGTAGTATTGCCACAGAATAGGTGAAATTTCACCTATTCTGTGTATCTATTATCCGTGAGTAAAAACAACTATTTATATAATCTCTTAAGTGTCAACTTGTTCTTATCATTGGTTGATATATAGCCCCACTCTTGGTTTGATTACATGGTACATTAATGTTATCATCCAAATAATACTACAAAAATCAGTAATCACAGAAAACAGAATCATTCAATATTGCTGTTTAGTGTTTATTATTATTAACTTTACACAATACACGGGTCTTTACTTTATATTTCGTAGTACCAAATACATTCAAATTGTTTACGAAATGGGGAAGGGTTTCAATAATTACATGTGTAAAAAGTTCTTTCATCCAGCGTCAAGAGATAATTTAAAACGAGTAAGTTTTTCTTCAAAATACTGTAGGTGCATAACGTCTCCAACAAAATGACAATAAAACATAATAAGTCATTAGTTTTTAATGAAATACAATTTAATTATTTTTTAACTATGAATTAACATCTACATACAACTTATGAAGTATTTTTATTATCACAATGTAAATTTATTGATATAAAATTATTATTGCTAAATTAATATATTATTAGAACCATAAAAAATATAGTTTTATGAGGAGTTATGTCTAAATGTTAAATTTTAAAATATAAAAATACTTATTACTCACTTAATAATTAAATATTGTAAGCAACCTAATAGGATACAAATGTAATTTTCTTAACATAATGATTGATATTAGGTCAATTCAATATGATATTAAAGTAATTACATGAAATCTTTACTACTGAAATCAAATTTGGTATGTTATCATTTTTTTTTAAGATCAAGACTGAACATGAGGCTATTAAATGCTCTCAAATGTTACAATTTGAATCTCTAATAAAATTATTCAAACAATTTGTAGGTATGGATGGCAGAACAAAAATCGGATAAAGACAAAAAACGTCAAGAAGAATTACGTTTACAATATGAAAAAGAACAAGATCTTTACAACAACAAGTAAAATACTTTATTATAATTATATTATATTCATTGTTTTATATTATTTATTTATTTATTATATTTATATTTCCAGAGCATTGTTATCAAAAGAAAGTAAGGATAAGTTGAGTGTAAATTTTATGTATGAACCACCACCGGGTGCCAAAAAAGAAAGAGAACGTGAAGATAATGAGCCTGAATATAAATTTGAGTGGCAAAGAAAATTTAATGCCCCCAGAGAAGAGTAAGTACTATAAAATGCTAAAATTGTTATTAATGTTGTATATATAGTAGATATTAGTGATATCAGTAATAATTTTTGTTTTAGCATTACCTATCTAAAATAGTATTGTCTCTATTATTGTTAAAAAAGTAGGTACTTTTCTGTTATCCCTACTACCGCGACTCTCAATTCTGTTATCTAGACTACCTTACCGATGCCTTCTGTTATTTCGACTACTATAGTACTATCCAGATAGTTCCGTATTTTAATACATAATACACATCATGAATTGCATTTATGTAATAATGTATATTAGTATAACGTTTATTATTAGCAATCACATAAATTATCACAGCAGTGGAGAGTTATAGTATAAAACCACAATTTAAGATAGTACCAACTTAAATCGTGTATAAAACATAAAATCATCAAAACTATCACAAAACGTCAAATTACAAATTCTAAAATTATCGCAGCAGTGAAAAGTTATTAAAATATAAAACAAAAAGTCATCAAAATTATCAATTAAATGTCAAGCGGTAGTAGAGATAACAGAAAAGTACCAAAAAGTAAATATTCTGTACTTGAACATGGTTAGTCAAAAGTTAAAGATAAAAAAAGTACCAAATCTGTTTTCAAATCATATAATATCGAATTTAGTATTTTTCTCCACTCAACTGAATAAATGGGTAATCGGAAAAAAAATCCCCAGACTACAATATTACTCACAACCTCATTCACAAATATTTTTTAATGTTAATTGGTATCTATAATTACCACATTATTAATATTTAATTACAAATGCGTATATTATATTATTATATTATATCATTCAATAAATTAATATAGTTGTTAGAAAAACAAAGTTTTTATTAAAAAAATAATTTTTTTAAATATTTTTTATCCTTATAATTTTAACTAAAAATATCTATAAAAAATACCAAGTACTAAGTATGTCCCATAGAGTATTTTAGAGTAAATATGTATAGATATTTTTTTAGATTTTTAGATTTTTTTTAACTACTTATGAGAAACCTTGTTTTAAATTTGCAGTTTTCTAGCTATAGAAATTGAAAATTTTTTGCATTTTTAGAAAATGTTTGTAATTTTTGGTATTAATTATTTTTGTTTTCCGTTATAATTACATTTAAAAATGTCAACAGTTTTTTGTCTAATATATAAAGTCATAATCATAATGTTTGATTTTTAAATAGCTCTAAAATATTTAAAATATTTTGAAAATGTTATCATACATTCCTACATAGAAAACATCATATAAACATTTGTTGAAAATTTCAAAAAACTACAAACAATTATATCATTATATGTTTTTACTGTGAATAGGTGTTAATTAACGTTTAAAAATATATGTTCAACTATTTTCATGAGGTTGTGAGTAATATTGCGGTCTGGGGATTTTTTTACCTAGGGTCGGGGATTTTTTTCCGCAATTCGAATAAATGATTGTACATTTTGATAACATTTTGGATGTAACATATAATCTTAAAATGGGTAATTTTTATTTCTTATATTACCCTTTATGTATCATAATATGTAGGTGCATATGAACATTTACATATAGAATGGGAATATTTTGTTAGTTAATCCATTTTACTATAAAGGTATTATCTGTATTATTTCTAATGTACATTTTTATCTATCTTATATAATGTATAAGCAGTTAGGCATACCTGGAATTGCTTGAGTTTCTTATATTCAATTTTAAACGTATTCTGTGTCTTAGGTAAACAATTCTCACCTAAACTAGTGGTCTTCAACCTATGGTCCAAGACCCATATTTAAGACTACAATCATCAGAATTGGTTTGCTGTGTAATTTTAATTATTAGAAATGTAATTCATCCAATTATACTAAGCAAATAAAACAAATATAATAATGATAAGGTATTATATTAATTAAAAATTGATTTGCATAATTTTTGATTTGATATAGTTGTTGCTAAAAATGTCAATTAACTGTTGCTAAAGTAAAGTAAACCTTTATAAGTGACTAATAATGTGGTCTTAGTAGGTAGGTTTTAACGGATATTTAATAAGTATATTAACCTCTTGCATTTTTTTTAAAAATGCATTTGAGCACTTAATTTTTTATAACTTTATCTTGATGTTAATGAAGTATTTTTAATTTTGGCAAGTCAGCTAAAGTATAATTTAAATAGTTTTTGACTCTATTTATTGTTAATGTTTTTGTGATCACTGATTTATGCTCAGCCTTCATCACTGTTAAAATAATTATATAGCTCTATTCAATAATGTCACCAATTTTGGAAACTTTAAGTTAACTTAAATTTGGTTATTTTACATAAAAAAGTATCACAAAGTGTTAATATTAACATAACATACAGCACTATATAAATAACTATTACTACCTATTACTAACTATATACTACCGAAATAAATAAATAATTATTATTATTATTTCATCCTATGTTTATGGTTTTTATTGTTTTTAAAATGCAAGTATCAATTTTCATCTTTACTGATACAATTTAATTTCAACATCTCCCAAACTGGCCAAACTACCTCCGAATCTTTGTAAACACTTCCCCAATTCTTAAACAAAAATATTTGAATCAATTAACATGCAGTTGAAATATTACCATTAATATTATTTTTTGTGGGATAAAATTAAAAACTACATAGTCATAATTTACTAATAAATGTTTTCCTGTATAGTTACTGTAAAGGAGATCAAGAAATTCGCGACCAGCCATTTGGTATTCAAGTAAGGAATGTGAGATGCATAAAATGCCACAAATGGGGTCATATTAATACTGGTTAGTAAATTTCAAAGTATTTTGTTAAATAATATATATTAAATTAATTTTTGAATCATAGTTGACCCAATATATATATAAGTAGGAAATTAATTAAAGATTTCTAGTGCAATAAAATAAAATTTAAATATTTTATAGACAAAGAATGCACCTTGTTTAACCAAGCTAGTATATCTGAAGCTGTTACTAGTAATGCAGCAACAAATGGTTCTAGTGCTAATAAAAAAACACAAGAATTAATAAAACAAATGCGTGAAGATGGTTTGGAATTAAAAAAAAGTGCTGCTTCAACCCAACAACAAATATCATTTAATGTAAGTTTTTGGATTGTTTAGGGCCCAAACAGACGACCGTATTTTGCCGGCCGGCGTCGGCAGTCCGGTTTTTTTATATAGAGTTAGATGATAGTAAACAGACAGTGACGTTTTTTGCCGGCCGGTTAGTTTGTTCAGTTCGCTGGCTCTGGTGTAGTTTTCGACCAGGGACCGCGCTTGGAGGAGCACGGCGACCGACCGTCAAAAAACTGGTGGACCCTTGCCGGGTCACAGTAAAATATATATAAAATAATATGAATGAACACACGGCCGACGTTTTGCCGTCCGGTCACCCAAAATCTGTTTCATTTCTTACATAACATTATTTTCAATCCTTTTTTCTTTTTTAAAAACTGAAGTGCAATTATCGCTAGAGTTTTTTGAATCCATTTTTAAAACTTAAACTGAACACACTCTACCAACAGACTGAGCTCGAAAGAAAAATATTTACTTTATTTCAAACTCTTAACTAATTTTAAAATTATTCCATGTTATATTTGGTGTACTAGGTAGATCATTTCCAAAATGTATCACTGCACAAGTTTAAAATTTAATCGAATAAGTACGTATTATAATTTTTCAATAAGTACTGAAATCAAAAAATATTTTATTAACTTTTTAACTCTACCGGGTTTTTAAAATAATATTATGAATATACCATAATAATAATACTGATTCGCCGGCTGGTGGACACTGGTGTGTATAATCGACCGGACGGCAGAAACGCCGGCCGGCAAAATCCGGTCGTCTGTTTGGGCCCTTAAAAATCATGAGTATTAGTAGACTTTTAATTTTTTTCAGAACGGCGATGATAGCGATACAGAGCTATTTATGTATGTTCGAACATTGAGTAGAAAGAAGAAAATGAAATTACTCAAGTAAATTAATTCAACTTTACTATAATATACATTACTTTAATTTTTTTATTAATTTTTGTTTTAGACGCTTGGATAGAATGGACAAAATCATGATGAAGGAACAAAGGTTGATTTCAAAACAAGAAAAACTTTCTAAAAAAGAAAGAAAAAAGAAAAAAGAAAAAAGTGATAGTTCTGATTAATTAAGTTGACATTTTATAAATTGTTTTGTGTATTTAATGTGCATAAATATATGCATTATAATACTATATTAAAGTACACAATTATTCTAAAATAGTACAGAATCTTTGTATTCAAAATTATCTGTATAATATTCAACTCATTTTTCAATACCATCCTAACCTAACTCTAACTTGACTGAGAATAGTTTAACTTAATGTCATCTAGTTGAATTAATATTCCATATCCTCCAATATTTTGTAAGACAACGGGATGTTATTATATCATCAACAAATCCGGGTCTTATCAAAATAGCATTATTTGATCCTTTTTATTTGTTAGTGAGTACACCAAAAATACATTGTACAATGTGTCTAGCTTTAGACGGTAAACAAACAATTCAAAAAATTCAATAAGTCATTAAGTTATAAACTCTTTAATGCATTTAATTTTGAATAATAAAAATACATTTAACATTTATTATAATTTATTTATTATGAATATGGAAAATACAAATATCAAGGTTGAAAAATGCAATAGTAGAAAACTTTTACAAAATTTATACTCAGTTGTATTGAAAATGTTTAAAATAAACTCATAAAAAATATGTATAAAAATATTTAAAAAAATGTTCAGTCTTAACATTAACTTTCCTAAATAGTTAGTTATAATTTAAAAAATGATATTCGTTTTTAAACATCAGTAGGATTGGTTGAAGTAGTCACTATGGTTTCAGGATCTGAACTATCTTGATAGACGCCCGGGTTAAAGAAAAACCATTTATTGAAACCTCTAAAACACCATTCTACTGTTTGAAATCCATGATGGATGCTGTTAAGTCGTTCTACTTCATTGTCAACCTAATGTATATAAGAAAAATATCAGCCTTGTTACAATAATATAATGGTGAAAAATTATAATTTACCATTAACATCATTTCATTCAAATTTGTGTTGTAAGCATTTTTACGAAATACTTCACACAATTTTTGTACAAACCATGATCCCTCTATTGGATCACGTTTAGCAGTATGCCCTGAATATAAAAATAAAATTATGAAATTAATTATATAATCAAGTTTTTATAAGAGATCATATTATTTAAATGAATCATCATAATATTTCAATAGCTTTTATAATGATTGCGATTTACCAGGAATAGTGGCATATGCTATAAATACATCCTTATAACGCCGTTCAAAAATTGTGGTATATGGGGATAAAGTGCCGCTGTCCTTATGTAAACGATTGTTTTCACCATCGTGATACTTCCAACCAAAATCACTATTATCTCCTCTTAAATAAACAAAGTAATTATTGTAGGTATCAAAAATACAAAAAAATATAATAACCTACCGACACGCTTGAATAAAAAATAATTTTGGTATATGTTTAACATAATTGACTACAAATTGTTCTATTATCCAGTCCGTATTTATTGTAATGCCATCTGCAGCCAATATGTCTGATGATCTGGTTGACTCTTTTCCAGCTTCACCGTGACTCATTATAAAAACAACAATAGAGTTAGCTTTTTCACTTACACATACACTAATGAAATCATTAATAACATTCTTGAATTGCTACAAATAAAAAAACAATTTAAAAGTCAATATTTTGTAAGACATTTTTTTCTTATACTTAATTTTAATTTAATCAATAAATATTTGGTTATTTACTCTTTCAGTTAAATCTACTTTTGCGTGAACAATATATCCAAGGCCCTTAAATAATTTTATTAAATTTGCCATATCAACATCTGATCCTTTTCTTTCATCTCTATATTTTATATTATTAATATTTAAGATCAATGCGTGTCCTTTGGGATTTGATTCCATTGGATAAGCCCCACAATTAAACTGTAAAAATGTATGTTCAATCCAATGTTTTAAAATTTAACACAACATTAAAATCAACATACATGAGTGTTCACTTTTGCTTCATAATGTTTCATGAGTTTATGTTCAGGATGAACTGTCACATATGAGTCGTCATGATCTATAATGATTTTGTTAAATTCTTTGTCCAATAAACTTAATTGATCTTCCTCTTCATCACTGAAAAATGTGAATAAAAAGTAAATAATAGTTTATTTTCTAAAAGAATAAAACAAAAAACCTATAATAATTAACACAATTGTGGATGATTTTACTATTTTGTATAATATATAACTATTTTACCAAGTAATTAATTTTTTTAATTTTTATTTCAACCAGCAAATGTATTTTTGTATAATGAAAAAGACTATGTAAGGTAGTATCAGTATTTTGCCTTTTGAGGAAAATGAATTTTAATTTAATAGCCATTTTAAGTTTGTTGATTTTACGCTTTATAGACCTACTAAGGTAGTTTTATATAACAAATTGAGGAATATGTTTCTGAATTAAACTACCCAAGTGAGCCAATGATTCTGCAGGATCTAAATATGCTGTTAGGATAGATAAAAATTAAAAACAACAACTTCAAATATCTATAGTATGAAAGTTTCTATAAAATTCTCATTATGCCATCATTTTCACTTATTAGCAAACAAAAATAAAAATTCAAAATAAGCCCCCCCCCCCTGATAAAGTAGTTTTTTCCATATTTTGTACTATATAATTTCTTAAAAACTTCTAACAAAAATATGGACGCACCGTAGCTCCGTATGAATAGAAATATTTTGTAAATCTGTAACTCCGTATGGTTGAAAAAACAAACGTATTATATCTCCGCATTCTAAAATATTTTAAACTCCAAAGGTATTTATAAAACTGATATAATATAAAATTGATGGCAGATGGCATATTATAGCCTATAGGTAACATCCAATAAATTTATTTTCCTAGTGTGTAACGTTTACGGGACTAATTCAGTTCTTTATACATTTTCTGAGTAGTAGTTGTTTAAAATATAATTGTTAAAATAAATAAACAACTGTGAGTCTTTTCATGCCAAATTTGGTGATTTATTTACTTCAATACATCCAAATATTGGAGTTTTCATCAAAAATGTATTAACCAAGCAGACGGATTCTTATATATGAATGAATTCCACCAATAATAATTAGAACACAATAAACAAAATGATTTATAAACAAAAAAATAGAATTATATAATGACAACCAAATTGATAGGTATAATTTTCTAAAGAATTTAGCTTCATTTAATGCAATTTAATTTTAATTTACATTAGATATTTTATATTTTATTTTTCCGACAACGACAATATACATTTGTTATAAATTGTCTTTATCATGATTATTATTATTTTTATTTGTTTAAATTAGGCTGTTTAAGCTGTTTCTGGTATAACCTTTTTACTCTCAAATATTATTTTTATTTAATTTTAATAACATAATAATATATTGTATTTAAAATTAATAAATTAATACAATAATAAATACATATTATGTGTATATAATATATTTATTTTATAATGTGTGCGGATTTAAGGAGTTAAAAAAAATCTTTTATGCGGAGTTGAGGTGATATATTACAAAATGTGTGGAGTTACGGTGCACCGAAAAATGTAATTAACCTTCAAATTAACAATTAATATAATTATCTTAAATAATAGACACTTTTAAAAATGAAACAATACCTTATGGACTTTTTTACAGAAATTTATGAATAAATAATAGATAGGTATTAAAAATAATAAATATTTCATTGGTTATAATTATGATAATGGCAAAATTAGTATAATACCTATCATATTTTAATTTAATAAAAATTTAAATAATTTTTGAAATATATGTATATGTTTTATGATTGAAAAACCATCTTTTGGCTTATACACCAATATTATAAGCTGATTGTATCCTAGTATATGCACTATGCAAACCATAAACCATACGACAAAGATAGTAAAAGTAAATTGAGATATTGTAAAATGTTAAAAAGCAATTGACTTCAATTCAATTTAAAATAGAAATGTAGGTATTAATAGTTTTTCAATCAATAAGAGCAAATTAATTTTTTAGCATAAATAAGTAGGAGGTACCATGTTTTGGACGTTAAAATGTCGTAAGCTTTTATGTTGCCCGTTTCTTTTAATACTTTACATAAATTTGTAAATGCTTCAGGTCCTCGTCCTTGAATTACTTCATACAATTTTGTTGTTTTAGATGATTCTCCCTCATCACCCTATAACAATAAAGTTTAAATTAAAATAATTGTAAATCATAAATAACATATTGTTATGTGTTAGAGAAGATTATATTTAAATTAAAATGTCTTACCAAAATATAATCTTTCATCCATTTATTGATAACAACTCTTTGAAAAAGAATATCTACGATAGATTTTAAGTCAAAAGTAACGGATACTAATTCTGACATACGCTTATTAATCAATTTTCGATGATGTTGTTCCATTATGATTGAGCAAATTCAATAATAGTGTAATATACTCAAAGTTAAGTAAGTATTATTGTAGTTTGTAGGTAATTTAAACAACACTTGAAGTAACTGTTCAATATCAATCACTAATGTCATAGACTAATAGAAAATAAATAGTAATTAGTAAACTGGTAAATCACAAACATGGATATAATAGTATATTATGATAAATAATAATAGTTACTTGTTACCTCGTCTGTTGTTACTAAAATTTACCTGTTGCCCATCGAGTTGCACAGCCGTGAACATTACAAGCACTAATACTTTTTAGTTTTTACTTACTAAATATTAGGTACTGACTACTGAACAGTGAACAGTAGAACATTGTTCATAAAACATGACTCATATATTAGTCATGCCTCATGTGTATTATACTAATCTATAATCTATATATTATATTTTATTGTGTACTGTGCACAACGTTACTTGCTAAATGTATTGTATGATAAGTGATAACAGCTAAGACTGAATCTGGCGGTGTTGCCAACAAAACCCAAAATTTATTTATGGTTCCCACAATGAGCGCTGAAGTCACCCGACAGTGTCATGAAGACGTTACTTCTGTGAATTTGTCTTAAATTTTCATTTCACTTTTCAGGAATCTTAAATCATTCTTAATACTTTAGTATTTGATCCACGGTTGTAGATGTTATACAACGACGATTAAAGATATATCTAGTTATTTATCTATTTATTTAAAGATTTTTAAGATATAGTAGTACTAACTATAGTAACTACTAGAAACCATTTATGAAAAACCTTGTTTTAAATGTGAAATCCTTAACGATAACAATTTAATATTTTCTACATTTCACACTCTAAAAAATTTAAAAATTTTCGTGACTGACGAGTGTCAAAATTCGAATAACAATTAACAAATGCTTATAAATAATGTTTGCTTATGATGGAGAGTATGGAGAGTTTTGCTCCTTCACGCGACGGCTTACCTTGATCATTGGTTTTTTGGGATTCTTTCTAGTTAGTAGTTACGCCCACATGTATAGGTATTTTAAGCGTTAAGAAGACAAAAGCTAGAAATACAATTTATTTATTTTAATCATATATAATAATAATATACATGAGCATTTTACCATCTGTAGATTAAAACGATATATTAATTTAACACAGTTGAATGGATTGGTATATAAAAGTACGCAATTATAATAATGTACTAATATTATTTTTATTTAAATTAATAGGTAGGTATGCACAAGGATTATAGTTTGGCTTCTGTGAGAATAAAGTTGATCAAATCGCAAACTACGGGCATTTCTAATAGGATTAGAAAAGTTGTATTTCTATCGTGTTTGTGGTCAGACGGCGGCACGGGGGAAAAAAGCGGAAAACGCGTCTCTTATGGTGTGTAATACGAACGCGTAACAAGCATCAGAACAGCCAGAACGATCGCGAACGACTGCAGCGGATCTAGTTGATACTCTTCCGTCGCCACTGCCGCCACTGCCGCCACTGACAACGCAACCACCACCACCACCTCTAACGTCACCACCACCTCCAACGCCACCACCGCCACCACCGCCACCACCGCCTCCATCGCCTTTTCTGTCCACCGTCGCTGCTAAAACATAACACGACGGCGTCGCACTCACGGTGGTCACTATATGTCGGCCAGTCACGTCCATCGCTTCGCCAGACACTAGTCGCACAGCCCCGTCATCGTCTCCACCTCCGGTCCATGATTCATGGACGGACACGGCACCTTCGAGCACGGCCAACGTGGTGGTGATCTCTTCTTGATCGTCAGCGACGTTCATCACAGTCATGCCTAAATGTAGACGGACAAAACGTTAAGACGAATAGGTACTTTTTAAATCTGAAATCACGATCAAATTAGTGCGATATCTTGTAGACACAACTAAGATCGATCGAAATTCTTTTGTTGAGTGACGTTGTGGGGAGAAGGAGGTGTTTGCCATGACAGAAATGATACACCGACAAATCAGTATTCAGCTCACTGAACGCCAACAGTTTCAGATTAATACAATTTGTAATGACAGTGACGTGCGATATTATGTAACGACTCTTTCTTTAATTCTAATATTACTCTTCACCCTGCAATACTTATACTATAAGTCTTATAGTTATCGGAGCTACTTCTTTGTATTATACTCATCATAATTGTTGACTATGTTATGGTCGCCAACTTGTGTGTATGGCATCGTTTACTTTGTTTTGGCTACTGCAGGTGGTTGATTAAACATGGGAAACAGTTGTGTGCCACGTGCGGGTCACCGAAAAAAGTATGTACGTTTTATAGTCAATTCTCATCAGTGGTGGTAAAATGATTTTTTCAAGAATGGGAGGGAGGATATGGCTGACTTTTAACACGTACTACGAACTATTCGATTATCAAAATGTATAATTTATGCCTATGCGATCTTAAATATTGAAATAAAAGTTACGGGGGCCTATTCCCCCTCACTCAACCCATCTCAGCGGTTTGAGTTTGACTGTAACTACTTGTTAAACAGAGCATAAATAAGTACCGGATCAAGATCACTCGTGAAGGGTTGATAGAGATGAATATGTCACAGATAGTTATGGAGACGTCTGTAAAGGTCAGTGCGTTGAGCAAGTATGAAATAAGAGTGATCGCTAGGCACGTGTCATTGGGTTGAATTTTATGTTATTATTATAAAGTTGCGATTAATTATATGAATAAATTGACAGATTTGAAAAATGTTCAATAAATAAAATTTCCGAGTTTAAGTTTATAACAGTTTAAAATGTATGTATGATGTTTCTTGTAATTGAATCAAACTTTCTAAGGATAATAATTTGAGGAAAATCACGAATACAAAAAATAAGGACTAAATGTCAGATGCTTTATTATGTTCATACCTGGAAAATCGGCAAAAAATAGTAGATCGTCATCGGTGCTGCGTTTTGCGTTCACTATCCAAGGCCGCCACCTGTCCAAGTGCCGGATCAACGGCATAAGCCAGGGCACGGATGACCAGGGTGACCAAGGAGCGTGCAATATATCCACGTTTGGGTCAACCAGTCGCTGGTGAAACCGGCCGTTGAGTGACCCCCAGATGTCCATTTTGACGGACATATTGTCATGTCTTTCAGGCATGTTAGCGGCCACGCACCTCGCGAACTGCTTCAACATATCGCCGTGCAACATCCATTTGCTGTTGTCTGTCCAGACCTACATGGTGACGTTTTATATTAATTATATAATATTATCTGTTTTCAAAGTTTTAAAGTAGGTATACAATGTGTATATTCTAGTAGCTGTAGGTTGTTGATTTATAATTTGTAAATTAATCGAAAAATGTATGGCAAAACATTTCAAACGTATACTTAATGGTCGTATTTGCTTAATTTTCAACGAAATTAAGATGAACGAAATATTATCCTATGTAAGATTCGCAGTCAATGTTTATAAGAATCGTTCGGCTTACCTATATACAAGTACAAGTTATACCTATACGGAACTATTTGTATATTATTCATGAGGTTGAAATTAATCGCAATAAATTAAACGTCTCTTGTGTCTCTATATCATATGTCTCTTAATATTATTCAATACAAATACAGGAGTTTGGACAAGTAGTTCATTTTTATATGCATTTAAAGCTTAGAAGTGCAGATAAGTGAACAACATTTTTGAAGTACCTACCCTTTTAGCACTCTACTCCGTTCATCCAAACTTTAAATGTTTATAATTAATGAATTATACATCTATACTTATCGGAAATTTGATCTTTAAAGACTAAAATACTCAGAAAAATATATTGCTCCAGAATATAAAATAATCAAAGATTAAAAATTAAAAATAATCTTTTTGTTGTTGTTAAATCATATTATAGTGAAAAATATTTTCAAAAAAGTTGAAACTATTTCAAATAATAAGTGATGCCACCTAAATAAATCACTCTGTAAGTATATAAATTAGTTTTTAAAAAAAAAATTACTAATTATTTTAGAGTGACACAAATCAGTAGATCACAATTTGTTTTGGTAAAAGATTGCAGCGCAGATCATTATACAGAAAGGATATCTCCGATATATTTTACCAACTTAGGCGCAAGTTACTTAATTAATTTTTAGATGTGGCACAAATTGTAATACGTAATTAATATATGTATACGCCAAAATGCACAAACGCATTATTAAAAATGTATACGTAGTGGTGGACTACTGAAAAATCTATCCACTAGAGTAGAAATACCGGATGTTCATAATAATATTGTAATATATAAATAATCTACACAGTAACCAATTAATTCGGCTCAATTGCATTGTATACAATACTTGAATAATTTAATGGGCATATTATTACGTTCGGATCCAAGTAGAATTGTTCACGGCGTACGTGGTCAAACACCTTAACTTCTATCTTGGCCACGTCCACGTTGTACACCATCATGTCCCAAGAATATCCGTACAATCCGTTTCGCCATCCGTTATAACCCTGAAATAAATGTAATGTTATAACTTATAGGCCAAGGGTGATGAACCTATGGCGAACACAGGTTAGATTTTAATAGCACGTAAAAATGCTTCATTAAACATCTCGCTAAGCATAATACGATGAAAAACGATTCTGTATTATTTTTTTTTTTTTAATAAAGTTTTTTTTCATTATAAAAGTTTGAAACTATCACTTAGTTGAGTCTGTTTTTCAAACATAATATTTTTTGAAAAAAATGACTTGTTATAGCCAATCGGTACTCAATATTTTCGTCATAATGCACATATAGATACGTAAATTATGTGACCAATGTCCGTAGTATTACATAAACATAACTACCACTACGTAATAGTAATTATTTCACAGTGAATTATTTTGAAGTAAAACAGAAAAAAATTACCTGTGTTATTATATGCGAATACGGTAAAAATAATTGCAAGACTGTGTACACACACACTCCCGCGACGATGGCGTTTTGTTTGGTCCGAGTTGGAGGTTTGTAGACGGGGGACTTTGGTTCAGACTTATCGTTCCAGAAATTTTCTACAGTGGTCCGTAAAATTTTAGACATCGTCGCTGGATCACAAAATACCGGTATCATTGCGGCGCAAACGTATGGAAACATACCTGTTCAAATATAATATTATGGGAACGCTATATTATAATTATTTCATTAGCGCCGTGCAGACGTGCAGTTTTATAATAGCAATAATTATAATTAATAAATTTCAAGTTATGATAAGTATAGAAAGTAAAGTTTGAATGGAGTGCAAATTATCATTGTTTTTTTACGAGTAAGAAAAAGAGTTTTATCCCAATAAGAATTAAAATTTGTAAAGTTAATTCGTACAGCAATTTAAATACATTTTTAAAAACTTCATCCCCAATACTATATACAGTGTCCCTCAAGGATTTACCAGTTGCGATAACGCCGATAACTCACGAAATAATGGAGATATCAAAATTTTGGTTTTATAATAAAATTCACAGGGATAGAAACTAAAATTATTTTATTTTTTAATTTATTTTAATGTTTTTAGAAAAAATATTAAAATTCAAGAAATTAATGAAATAAAATTTTGAAACATCAATATTTTCAGTAAAATAAAACTCTACAAAATGTATATCTTTAATTTTTTTGGAAATAATTAAATAAAAAAATAGATTTTTTTTGATTTTTTACAAAAACATTAAAATAAATTAAAAAATAAAATAATTTTAGTTCTTATCTCTGTAAGTCTTATTACAAAACCAGAATATCGATATTACGATTATTTTGGGAGACGTCGCCATGGTCAAATCCTCATGGGACACTGTATAAATACATAATAGAGGTAACCGTAATACCATCATAAAACTATATAGGTACACTCGCAATAAATAATTAATTGGTTTGTCAATTTGGAGTGTCTCATTGTCGTCTATATAGGCATGAAGATATAATATAATATATGTGTAAGAAAGAAATCACATGCGTCTTTCTCTTTCGGTATACTCACCTATAGTAAACATGGTTGCGTTCATACCATGAAAAGCGAGTAGTACGACGATAGTAAGTGGTCGAGTGGACTGGAAACACAGTCCAAATCCGGACAACAAATCGATGAGGAATCCTCCGACGTGCACAATCCAATGATCAATGAATTCAGCTGAGAAAAAGTACCTGCGACAGTTTGAGGGGCGAAAGAAAAATGTATTATTAACGTACTATACGTATCATTGGCGGACTACGCTAGTTAGGTTAATGTTCGCAACGGGTCGAACGACTGAATTGAATAATCTATTATAATTTATGATAGTATAATATTCAGTGGCGTAATTAAACATTTTGGCCCATGAGTGAAATTTTTAAAGCCCCTCTCTCCCATATACCTAGTCAAGTATCAGAGATTGCATAGGCCCATAGAAGTGGTTGTCCATTAATTGCTGAAATTGTTTCGTGCACCTTAAAAAAAAATAAAATATTTTTAGATGTTTTTTGTTTTTTTTAATCATACATTTTTTCAAGTAGACACCATATATAGTAGGACGTATAGTATTTTAAAAATATGTGTCTACCCTTGCTATTTGTCAAATACACACAAACAAAAGTTTTTATCAACAATTTTGAATTTTCAGTAAGTAATCATAAGCATACCTGCGGTATACATGAACAGTGAGCTGGTGACATATTATCATTCATACTCATTACTGCTACATAATATTCATTAAATTAATATTAAATGTGTCGTGAATCATTAAAATAGAAACATATTTCGGGCCCGCTAGCGTTTGATTAGCGCTATGCTACTGCACCCCACATTGATCACTCATGAATTGCGCCACTGATATTATGCATTAGTTTTTGAAGAAATCAATTATAATAACATATAGACCTGAATGGAGTGAACGCGTGATGGTGACCCAATGACATCATCGAGTAACCCCACAGCCAATCGGGTTCGAACTTTTTTAGGCCAGCCACGAAGTACATGATGAAAAACTGTATCCTGAGTAGAAGATAGTTCCAACGGGGCACCAATGATGGCGCGTCCGATGGCATTTTTCGTCGAAGCCATCTGTCCACGGACCTTCGGGGTAATACGCGTATGGTGTAAATATCATTTATTTTATTTGATAATAATATTATATTGTAACGTATTGTATTAAAGTGTTGGGCAAGTTTTTTTTTTGTTTGTTTCTGGTTATTGAATATCATATCACATAAATCTATTTACCATTAAAAGGTTGTAATAAAATTATTCTTGAGTTATTTTTTTTTTGCTACATTATTTTGAGTTAAACAAAGCAACTCTATTAAAATTAAAATTAAATACATTTTTTATTATATCATTGGAGCTTAATTATATTTATTGATACATAAACTAAGTATAATAACTACCAACAATAAGAATTTATATAAAATGTTTATTTAAAAACCAGATAGAGTAACAATTATTATTTTTTAATACATAATTTCTAATTAGATATTCTAATAACAATTCATTTTCAAATTAACACCTAGTTAAAATTAAACTTTTTAGTCAAATAGCTATTACAATAATTTTAAATTTTAAAATCTTACTTAAGTGCCTAATATGTGAAATACGAATTTGTATATGATATATTTACATACATCGATCGGTTCTTACTTCATAAAATGTATTAAATTAAATAAAGTAACGAGCAATTTAGTACCTAATTTTATTTCAAAAAAGTTACTTAAATCGTGTATAAATTACTTACAATAAATTGCATAGTTAAATAACAATAAAATTATTTAAAAAATGATTTCTTTATATTAACTCGAAACTTGAATTAAGTTACTTCCTTACGCTTTAATTATAATAACATGTTTTATAGACTATAGTGAACGAGACAAAACATAGTTTTAGGTAGGTACTCTTCTTACCAGTTGCGATGAGCGTCTGTCACGGAGAAAATGACGATCAGCAGTCCGAATAGATACGAATGGTTGTTCCACGAGCTCTTGTCGGCCAAAAATATGTACCAGTAAGGAATCGCATACATGGCGCAGCTGATTCGGTAGTGGAAACCGGTGAATATGCCGAGAACTCCTATACAGTACACCACGAGTAACGGAATAAAGTTTTTAAGTCAAATAAGAATATTGAAACGTGTTAGTGTATAAATATTAAATATGCGCGCGCGCACACACACACACACACACACACACATATATAATATGACATATTGTACATTTTTATATATTTTGATAAACATTTATGTGATTGTGACTAACCGGAAAACATTGCCACGTACGCCAAGCATATCCATCGGCCGGGCAGCGGTTTAACAAAGTCAAAAAGTGGAAAATAGCACTTCATGGGTTCCATCCATCGTTTGTCGGCCTGGCAAAAGCCCCGTTCGTCCATCGTGTCGATCATCATCAGCAGACCTATCCATTAAAGTGTTGAAAAACTTTCATAAAATTGCCTACATTCACAGGTGTCAAAATATCTCAACGGTATAGTAATAAGTTATCGTGGACCAAAGTATAATATTTATAAGTGTAAAATCTCGCCACCTCGTCTTGAAAATAATTTTTGTGCAAGACATAGGTATACGTCTTATCCTGATCCTGAAGGTCAGATAATCTCCATGATACTTTTTAAGTTAATAGCGGATATTATAAAAATATTGATTTTACTGAAAAGTAAATCATTATAAATTTTTTTTGAAAATCCAAAGTGATTAATTAAAAAATATTATGAAAATAATAGCAATGAAATATTAAATGTATCAACATGGTATTACAATAAAAATATTATAATATATTTCCATAATATTCAAAATGAATAATATTCGCATTTGTACGTAGATCACTAGTTGCGTACATTCCGTAGATTATTTTATACAAGAATGCCTAATATTGTACATTATAATATTGCGATAAGAAAATTTTTATAATTTTATTATTGTTGCGTTAAACTCACCGAAAGCTATCCGTAACGCGGCCAGACACTCTCCGTCTTCGGGCTCAAACATGTACGATACCAGCCATTTCCAAACGGTCGTGACGTCAAGCCGAATGTTTTTTCGCGACGATTTATCGGCGAATTTTTCCGTGTCCGCATCCATCGCTCGGAAGTGTGCGAATGGGCCGGCCGAGCACAACGTTTGTACAGCGATCGATCTAAATAATTATTAATACGTTTTTCGTCTCAGCAAATAATTGACGTGTCGATCGGAAACGTTTGACGGTTATGTGGCTCGACATAGTGACGTGTATCATTAACATAATAATTATATTATTATATTATAATATGTGTTTTAATTGAAGACCACCGCGCCTGCATCAACTTGCGTACGAGCCGATGCGATGTCGTACGCGATGATAATAATAATAATAGTGTGATTATGAGATGATTGCTTAAAATTATGAATATGTTGGACGTCGTTTTAGGTTTAATCAGATGCGAAACGGAATATTCGTATATGTTTCCAATAAACACTAAACATTTCAACACTTATTTAATGATATGTATTATGATATTATTGTGCATAAGTAGGTGAAACAGTGGCGTATATAAGGGGGGGGTGCCTAGTGGGCTGCAGCCCCTCCCGAAATTACAGTCTTAACTGTTAACTATATTGTAGTCTCTAGGTGCTAGATAATTATTGTTAGTCGCTATATATATTATAGCCCACCCCAAAAATTATTTCTATATACGCTACTGAGGTGAAATTCACCTAATGAATTATATATCATTCGTCCACTGCACATCTCTAGGCGTCGTGTATATATATGTATAATATATTATGTATAATGCATAATATATTACTATCTTAGTTTTAATTTTTTTTATTTGAAAAGCTTTTAATCAGTTAATACAACTAAAGATCGAAAGTTATTTTAAATATTGTGAAAATTATGAAAATCACAAAACAAATACAAGCATAGTATAGCAAACTAACTTCCAGTATGAAAACAATAATATTTTTAGTGATCACTTCAGTATTAATGCTTAGAATAGAGAAGTATATATATTATCTAATATTTTATTGATAATTAATACCAACATCATTTTATTTTATTTTCGTCCATATTGTATAATATTTATGACAAATTATTCGTCAGTCACTACTTTAGAGCTGCGGCCATAATCATGGTTATGCATCCCACCTATACACACGGCTGGACAGAATATATACAATTTTAATATTTTCACTTAAAATTTAATCTTAAAAAAATCGAATAAAATTTACCAAATAATATGGTGTATAATACATATTATAAGTGTACGTATTTATTTTTGATTGTATATTTATATTTATTATTGATTAGGAATTATAGGACATTTTCCAATCATCACGAATATTGATCTAGTTTTCTGATTTTCTACAAAAGTCATTATTGGAATTCTTGGATAAAAAATAATACTGTGTAGCATGGTCGGTAGGTTATCATTTCAGTCACCAAAACGTTTATAGTATGAACCAATGAACCATCATCACACATGAGTCACTATACTATAATACTTTGGTACTATTTTATATCAAAGTATAAACCTCTATGACTCTATTAGTCTCTTCAGGTAAGTATCCAACTGGACAGTATTTCAGTGTTTAAAATTAAAAGCCACCGCGTGACGCAGCATTTGTAATAGTATTTGACGTTTTGGAAAAACCTTTTCTGTAAACATGAATCTGGTTTGACAATGACTTTTCGTGGATAATTTTCCGTCGCTTCAACTGACATCGAAAATAATTTAACTTTCAGTGTAGGTGTAATCAAGGATGGGTTTTATCACCATACCCAATTAACCTTAGTATTTGACTAAGAGTCGGGGGAGGAATTCAGATTAAAAATTTGATGAAGTATATTTTGTATGGAACCTGTATTTTACCTTGTTGCATTAGCGTATGCACGAGTACTAGGTTTATTAGTGGTTTGAGAGGCTGCTTGGTTGGCTGGTTGGTAGTTGGACTGGTCAGCTGGAGGATGTTGATGCTGTTGTGAATGCTGTAGACAGGCATGCTTGGAGCTCACGGGATGGCGACGTCGTTGCTCGATCTCAAGGTATACAAAGAACTGTGTTAATGGGATTTTGGTTTGATAATATTGGTGACTTGCCTCCAGAGATTTCGGAAACGGGAGTCGTTGGATGGAGATTTCTTAACACTACTCTAAAAGCTTTATCAGATTTTAATTGATATGTGTGATAGTGTGCCTTATTGTCTTTCAGAAAGTGGATTATTTTTCGGTAGTTATCAGGGGTGTCAAGCTGGAGTTTAAGATGCGAAGACTTACAACATAAACTGTGTGGGCCAGTGATAATAGCTAGTTCTTTGGATGGTTCGGAAAATTGTTTAACGCTTTCAACGAATATTGGTGGTCGCAAATCTATTTTCCTTTGTGTATGTGTGATAGAGTGCACGGACCCCTGGCTTTGTGTATCGACGTCAACTGGATTCTTATCGTTAGAGTTGGTGGAGTAGGTCTCATTTTCAGCAAGGACAGCGTAGCGGTTTGGAGAGACAAGGAATCTTGATTTCTTGGTAGTAATAGGTGTTAGCGGGTAGAGAACTTTATTAGTTTCTAATTGCGGCTGTGCCGCTGTGGTTTGTTATCTGTGTTAATATTATTAACGGATTTGTTTTTAATTATTTCTTATAGGCAGCCCGGTGCGTATACAGCTGAAGATTTGTTATTAGTAGGCATAGTTATCTGAATCCAAAGGTCACCGCATATGCCGTTGCCTTGGCATTAGCACACTACGATCAATAATTTAGTAGTTGGTTAAATTACATTTTAAAATCAATGTTATAGTTTATATTATTAATATTCACTTTTTCCGAAGGACTGACATTTTCTTTGGCTGCGATTTCGCTACTATTGTTGTAGGATTGAGACAATTGTTTCAATATAGATAGTAGGTAATCATATCGTTGCACGAGACAGCGAAAAAAACGTGACCGCACTCGACGGCTGTCCACACGGAACTGATTTTTTCAGATTTAAAAGTATTTAAAAATATACATTAAAAATGTTTTTAAATATAACTCATAAATAAATATTACTTTATAGAAACCTCCTAATTGTTTCTAATAACACAGTATATATTTGTTCAAACAATAGAAATAAATCAATTACTAATAGCTTCATCCATCCTTAATTACACGGCTATAACGCAATATATTTTATGATATAACTTAGTTAAATTAATAAAATAGGGGAAAAATCCGAATATTGTTCAAAACTTCAAAACTTACAAATACAATTTTAAAATAATTTGGTAACCTTAATGTTTTGGTAGTTTATTTTGGATATTATAAGCGATGAACATATTTATTAAATATTTAAACAAAAAGTAACCTACATAGTTAAATATCTTACTGCAAATAATTGTAACGTTTATGTTATTTTATTGTAAAGTAATTACGAACAATAGTGAATAAATAGGATAGGTCATGTTATACTTATTTTAGTCGAACTGCAATCGTGTAAAAAATAGATAATGATCGAACTGTACTTAGGTTGAAGAAAAGCAAGTAATGTTTGAACTGCAGTCGAATTCAAAAAGTTTCAACTCATTTCCCTTCTTAATTATAATTTTTAGGTTTATTAGGACTAACAATAATTTTAATCATTGGCGTGGTTAAAAATTAGATTTTGTATATATATATATATAATGTTACATTTTAGTATATTACACATATTGTGTAATATTTTTTTTATAAATAATTTATTTACAAAAAATAATTTCATTAAATAATATATTATACCTGTAGCATACATTATAACATATATATATATATATATATAATTAAAAATCATTATAACAATTATTAGTATGTTAATGATGAGTGGATTTTATTCTGGATTGAATGTTTGTGTTATACAAACATTTAAATTAACTTTATTTTTTGAACATGCTTTTTAGAGCCCGAATTCAGATTGACCATTGAATTTAGTTAAAACCATTGATTATAGAATTTTATAACCAATGGTAAGATGTGCAATTATTCAACTATCCCGAATAAATAAATATCTTCAAATCAACAATAGTACCTAAATTCCTAACTATGTACTGGTAACTAAAACAGACGGATGATCGGATACAATGGGGATATAAGGTGTTCTTAACTTAATAACAATGCATAGAAATCTAAAATATAATAAGTATAATTTTTTCACCACGGACTAGGACATTAAATGATTACTGGTGTATTAAAATTATTTTACTAAAATCTCAAGGGTAATAGTTATTTCATGTAATTAATTAAACTTTTAAAATTATTATTTTACAGTTTGTTTTTTAATTAACCATATGACTAAATGGTATTCTTTATTACTTAATATCACAAATGTTGACCATTATATTTTAGTATGGATAAATTAAAAATTAAAATGTTTAATACGCATTTACCGTTATATTGTCATAAATAAACCATAATAGGTATAATAGATTTTAGTATGGTGTATAGGATGTAATGAGTATTATTTGATTATTGCTATTGTAAGTTATCACTTGTTGGGTAAAGTGATTTTTTCATATTCCTATCGATCGCTGCATATCGATTATTGCATGTTACACCGGCACGTCAATTATTTTACGTTCACCATCGGCCGGCAAGTTGGACTGAATCAGCTGATCCAGCATCGTCTCAAGAAATTCGGCGACAGTACGTGGTATTTTATATCCTTCGTTTCTTGTTTGTAGATCCTACAAAAACACCGGAGTGCATAATTGCGATCACGGTCGGTGTAGGTATGTGGTTGTTTCAGCGTTTTCTTCTTCTATCGCTCTTATTTTTTATATTCCTGGCATCGACGATGGTGGCTAATTGCAATTAGATTTTTAACGCTGTTGCAATGGCATCGTGATCAACTATCTACAATAGTGACGTATGAACAGTAACTGAATGAATATAATAATTTGCCGGTGTCTAATAAAATAATATTTATTCGAATATCTCCGAGACAACTGCTAACGCGATACGTTATTTGATGTAATGCCAACTAGCCGGTTTATCGTGGACACATACAATGAATTACGGCATCGGTACACAGATATTATTATTAAACATCATCATATTTTACCAAGAATTTATGTTTTTTTTTTTTTAAACGAATATTATGATATGAACCCTGCTGTTAGTTATGCGCCAAGTGCCCAAGTCCCAGCCGCAGTTTTCAGTAGTGGTAAGTAATCAAGCATCATAGAACAAAAACTCCTAATGTCTTAAGAACTTGAATGGATACAAAATACTATTGTTAACGTAATATTCTGAACACATTATTAGTGACAATATTTCATTTTTGCGAATACCAAACGTAACGTCAGCGAGACAATACAATGTTGAGTATAGGTATACCAATAGTTACAATGGAGGCTATAATGAGTAATCTACCAGTGAAATGCAACTTGAAACTTCAAAAACTTCGTTTACTATATATGTTCTATTAAATTATAAGCCATGCTATTTAAAAATCGGTCGGATCCGTCGTAGGGTTATCTTGTCGTAAATCGATTATGATTAAATTCATTAATAATAATTATTGCCGACTGCTGTCAGCATGATCAAATGGCTTGCACCATCATCGTGGAATCAATCAACTACGATTGCAGTGTTTCGCTAAATTATAATATCATAATATTATGAAATAAGTCTTTTTGCATTTAATTCTCGTAAGATTGTAACTTTGAAATCAATACAATGATTTATAAATCTTTTTGTCGGACTAAAATAACGTTATTCAATATGCGCGTATGATCCTAACGAGCTACTCGTATTTTAATACGGACGATTAGTGCTTACGTCATACTTGTTATCATTCTTATCAATAGATCCGTCGGATCCAAACAAATATTATAACGTATTAACGTACTATGTTAAATTAAGTTAATAAGTTATAATGTCGCTTAAAATTAATATTTTAATTATATTCACGCGGTTTTAAGCTAATAATATATAATTTATACATAATTTTAGAAATTTAAAAGGTCCGTGTGCGCTATGAACTGAGTTTAATACTGCTTGCGAGCCTATTTTTGCTATGCTTGTCAACTATAGATTGTTTACCTTACCTTTTAATTTTGCATTCTAAAATTGTATATACAATTATACAGTTAATAGTATTTTTGTATTATATACAGATATTATTTAAATATGGTTTTATGCTGGATATTTGGTTGTTCTACAGCTATAACTACTTGTTCAGGGGTCCAAATAACTAGGTAACAAAATTCACGATTTGTTAAATAAAGCTGACCTTGGATTTGATCCCAGTATGGATGTTTTTTGTTTACAATCAAATTCCCATTAATTTTATATACTATCTAAGTATAATCTACTTCAATTTCAGCAATAAGATTTTTGTTTCTGTACTTCCATGGACACTTTACTTTAACGGCATAATTAGAGCCTACTATATAGTCCATCTGGCAATGTTCCTAAAGGTCCACTATTTGAAAGCCATAATCCAGTTGGAGTCACCTCTACATTTTCTTCATGTTGAAGTACATCTATAGCGAACTTTAATTAGAGATTCCCCATTGTATGGAATGTATACCACAAAGGTTGGTATCATTGCTTAAATATTAAAATTAAAATTTTGAAAATGTATCTTTTTTAAAGGCTGCTAAGACTTTTCCAAAGTGGCTAGCAGTAAGTCTATTTTTCCTATACTTAAACCAAAGTTCATTATTAATTTGTCCAACAGTATCTTTAGCTATCTGAATAATTGATACATCTGTCACATAGATCTTAGTTTGTACATAATTTTTAAGGGCAACAAAATCCTTTGATTTTACTAAATATTGACATCTTTTGTCGAGAATAAGACTTTCAATAGAGTCAACTAAAAAATTTTCGGAAGTAATTGATTCGTTTTCAGACTGCAATAACCAAGAAAATCCAACAGGGACAGATAAACTCATTAAAGTCTCTCTAAAGTTATCAAAATCTACATTTGAAACACTTATATCCGCACATGATATACAATTATATATTTGATTTATTGAATTAATTTTATCTAATGTATTGTTTTTCTTAGCACTCCAGGAGCAAGCTGTATCCGTGGAGCTCAAATTATAGTGGGTATATATTGCTAATGCTGCAATATGATGGCAAATAAGTGTACCTCTAGGGAAAGAACACTACGCATCATCAATACATCCATCTTTTACAAAAAGTTTTACATTATAAGGGTTGTTACGCATACTAGGTTTTATCTCACCAACAATTATTCCTAAACTTGGATCTGCTTAAAATTTTAAAATATGATTATCCTTATAAGCTATTTCACCACGTTCGAATTGTTTTATGTTTTCTTTAAAGTATTCCGATATTGAAGTTATTGACAATAAATGATTACTAGCCATTAGAATCGATGAACTATGAGTATTAAGTAGGTAAAACAGCAATAAGAAACGTAAAATCGTTTAAAATGAAAGTATAAAACAAATAAAAGTTAAAGTTTAAACGTTTTAAGCATTTAAAACACAATTTTATTCAATTTCTTTTCAAGTATATGCTTCTCAGATAGTATGAAATGTTTGTTTGGATCCAATGGATAGTTTGATAAGGATTGATAACAATTTGTGACGTAACACTAATCGTCCGTATTACACGTATTATTAGATATAATATTTAATTACATTATTTGTCCATTCATAATACACACTTGCCCATTAAAATTTCATATTTGACCAATGTATTTTAATTTGAAATAATCAAAGATTTTTGAATGCATATAAAATGTAGGACATGATCAAATCTAACTGATATTATATTGCAGCATTTTCATGTTGACGTACTCACTTCTTTGGTGTCCGTGTCGAATGCAATTAGTAGTCACCATCGGTGGCTGCTCCTTGCTCGAGCAGGTTTACAAAATATATCGATGTCCAGTGTCCACAGCATGCCGCCGCCATTGTACAAGTGCACGTACAACACGTTGGTCATGGTCCGGTCACCGGTACCATAGTCGGGCCGCGCACGGGTTACAGTGACCCGGGGGGCTCGGTGGTTCTAATGCACGTTATGCCCAAGTAGATGACGCCGCCGTGTCTCATCGCAATCCGGACAGTCACCACGTTACGGGCCACGTTCTCAACCGACTCGCAGGGCTTTTTACACTCTATAGGTGCGTCCCGTTCATAATGTAAGTCGAACGGGACGCCAGCGATATCGTCATCACCGTTGCTACACGGTCATCACCAGTAGTATCTATATATTATAGTATAATACGCGAGATAATAATGTAGATAATGTTGAAAACGACGCTGATGATGATTTTCACAAATATAATAAAATATACGTATGCGGTATGCGAGTCGATCTGCTGTTACGAAACGTCTATTTGTATATATAGTGTAGAGATTATCAATAATTTATTTGAATAGAACTACGTAGAATACGCAGCGCTGGTCAGCTTGCAAAATATTGTGTCGCAATGACCGATCGCACGTTTGATGGTTTGTCGTTAAAAACTATCGTGCGTATAGGCTGTCCTAATTTTTCAGTCGTCGATTCATGCGAAACCGATAACAGGTCCGATGATTTGACAAATCCAATACGACCGAATTATTACGACCCGCTTGCACGGGCCGAGTTTGTGCATTCTTGAGTTTCGTTTTCGGACATATTGTACGAACTTAATTGCAGCGCAGGCATGAGACAGAGAGCTGAATAAACAGAGCGCTTTATTACAACACAGTATAATATCTTAATTCATGATGATTATTTAATTTGCGATGAATGAGAACGAAGCGTAGTGGTAAAATGACATATATGTAACAGAGCGAACTAAGTGCCGTTTCATATGGACTCGTATAATACGTGACGTATCATAAGTAGGTTTACTATCAAGATTTGCAAGAAGAAGATTTCGATACGCATCGACTGAGAATATAGTTACGTACCGACTCGAGGTCTAAGCCCGATATACAGGCCGGTACGTATCGTTTGTATATTGAACGTGTAACTCATTGAACACTCAAAACTTAAACCGGTAAGTATCGATACAGTATACAATTTCTTTTTTGAAAGTCTTGATTGGGTAAGTTCATACGCGCGTCATACTTGCGAGAGAAAATCGTCATCGTCGACAGAAATAATTTAACCAATGTACCTCAAAACGCGCGCGGCGCTCGTAGAATGCGTTGCGTATGATACGCGTCCATGTGAACGGGACTTACTATATATATATATTTTTTTCGATCGATGGACTCTTAACATTATTATACTGTGTATATATTATACCTATGCCTCCCTACCAACAATTAAATGCTACAATATTGTATTATTGTTATACATATTGATTTTTTGTTTTCATTGTTAATTATTTAGTATTGATATTAAACTTAAAGATGTTCGTGTTTTATCAATTTCGAATAAGTGTAGAACTGAACAGAAAAACTCAAACAAACAATACATTATGTCTCTGAAGTCTGAAGTAGAAAAATATTGCATAAATAATTATATAACATTCAACAATAATTATTTCAATTTTCAACGTCTACTAAACTAATTATTTAAAAATGTGAAATGAATCGTATTTATTACTCCGGTTTATACTTTCCTACCTACAATAACTGCAACAATAAATCGTCACGGATAATTTGTTTGATAATTTGATAATTTGTGACTGGTTATTCCTACTCCGCGGCAGCTAATATTTGTTGTATACATATAAAATAATATATTTTAGTCTACTTACCTCAACTCACCACAAAATCAAAAATCAGAGTAATATGTCAAAGTTTTGTTTTTTGTTTTGATTTTTTTTTTTTGCGTGTTGCCCTGTTGAGTGTTTCCTTAAAGAAACCGACTCCTGACATACTCACTTTACTGTAAATTGTTTATCATCTCACGTATTTTTATACTTGTTGAAATAAACTATAAATTGTTTGTATTATTTTCGTAATTGTAGATATTAGGTAGGTACTCAAAAAATGTATGTAAATCTCTACATATGCATATAATGTAATTTGGACCTTAATACCTTATACAGAAGTTTCTCTAATGCATATTTTTAGTAATTAGTAATTATGTTTTTTTTTACATTGGTAACGACATTATCCATATTCTTGCTCAATCTTGGCGTTACATATTTTCCACCTTAAATTGAAAATTTTAATGTCGCTCTTCTTTACTGATATTTGTTTAATTTTTTCGCTTTCAATTTTGAAAAATGTACGCCACCCTTAATTAACGCACGACTTCTTGTACCCTAGCGACAGGACTGAACCTACTAAAAAAAGTACCACGAAATACCTATAGGTAGACGATTTCATAATTTTATGTATTATACATTTAAATAATTCACGATTAAATAATATTATTTTTAGTATTAACAAAAAGGTATTATCTAGGTACCTAAATATGGTTTTTGTTTATGTTTGATGTGTTAAGTATTTAAATATTTGTTATTTATAATTACCAAGTTGTATATATGAAATAATAATCTGTTAAAGGAATACAAGTACTATATAAAGTATAAAGTATGAAATAAAGATTCTCGCTGCACTAGTATTAAGTTTTGGTAATTGCCCCTTAACTATCAACATAAAAATGTAAAACTATTTATGTGTTTTTGTTTAAAAGTTGCTCAATACAATGGGTGGGATTGTGCGTACTTAAAAAATACAAAATCATTGTAATTTAAAATATGTTGATGAAAATACCAATCTATATTTGAAAAAATGTCTTGTTCAATAAAAAAAAAAATAACAATTATCATTTAATATATCACCATTTCCAATAGATTCTCAACTAGTTACAACATATAGACAGCTTTTTATGTAAATATCTACCATTTTACAAATATTATAACATATTATTTATATCGTGTGGATCAAAATTTGAAAATCAAGAGAATATGAAATACAAGACAAACGAACGCACGCCCGGCAGCCATGTACCTAAATTGCCTACCTAAAACGCCGCGTGACTATAGATTAATTATTATATTATAGAGAAAAATCACACCATAAGCATAAAATATCGTGTTGGAGGGAAGATATTAGATCAGTGTTTTTTAATAATAATATTATTTAATTCATTAAGTGTTTTTACCAACGAAAATACAGTATTATGTTGTACAATGTTGTACAATGACGACGTATTACAAGTAACACTATAGTAATTTACCTAATGCATTCACTATCTTAGGGCTAATGATAAAGATAAAACATTTTTAAATAGTAACTGGTTTTTATTCGTACACTATTTACGCTATATGTTTATTTTATTAAATTTATTAGTATATATCTATCTACTAGTAGATTGTTCGTAGACCCGTTAATGAAATTTAAATAATTTGCATGTTTTCAAATATGTTTTCAGATTATACTATACTATACTTGTGTGCTTCAACATCAGGGATTTAATCTAGTATTCTTACCCTAATTTCGGTATTTTTTAGTTAAATCACCGAAAGCGTTAGTTGTTTATATGTGAGTAGATCATAAAGGAAGTGAATCAAGCGTTTTGTAACTTCAATTCGTACAGAAATTGAAGTTGATAACACAATATAGTATATATACAGCGACAGGCACAAAGCTTGGTTTTTCAGAGTTAATTTGGTCATTTTAAATTTAAATATTTGTATGATTTAGGAGGGCGGGGAGAGGTTTACAACATGCCTCTATGATGTCATCAATCTTCATGGTAATGTTTTTATCGAATATGAAGTAGAACTATATGACAGCCTACTTTTTATATTAAATCTGAAACACTTGGTAAATTTTATTTTTGCATTTATACAGCCGACTAAAATACACTTCCATCTACGACACTGGCACACTGTTCGAACAGGGTTATATCATTAAAAAAATGCATACTTAATTTAAATTGTATTAATAATAATTCAGAAAAGGATATATGGACACCGGGCACAATACAAACTAAATATTAATCCTTCACGAATGGCAGCCAAGTTCAGGTCACATATAGTATGCTATGTTGTAAGTATGCTCTATTCTAACATCGTGAAACTCACTAAAAGTTAACTCGCCATCCTTTGAGATAGGTCAACCGTAAGTGTGATATTATGTTATCATTATGTAAAAAACATTAATTCTATTGTCACTTGGCTCAATATTATGTATTATTGTAAGCGTACTGCAGAAATAATGACGACGACGAACATTTTCATTATATATTTTGTAACTCGTGCACGTCATCAACATATGGACGCCACTGTAAGGCTAGAACAAACGCGCGATTGACGATCTCGAGGCAAGTTTCAAAATATAGTGAGTGACCGCTTAAATGCGTTAGCTGTTTTATCGCGATGATCGCGGCAAGGTGATCTGCACTAGAGAGCGCAGTGCTTTGACCATGTCGTATCGACGATTTAACGTTATGATAATAATATTACGATCTTAATAATAGTATACTACAGCAGATATCGCCCATATAACGGACTATCAAGCGGCCGTTTAAAATAATTCGTTATGAACAAATGGTGATGTCAGAGCAAAATTTAAAAAAATGCCTAATTAAATGACAAATTTCCTACACTATACATGGGTAAGTACATATTTTTAAAAAATAAAAACAAATTGTAGAAAATAATTAAATACGTTGCAAGTTATTTCCAATGTTATGTAGGAATATTTACAAATTGTTTCTGTAATAGTAAACCATTACTTCACTATCGCTTGGTAAATAATATAAGTAGCTAATATTGTAGATAAAATTCGTTGGGACAATATTCGTCAACTGCCAAGCTGTTATTACCAATACGTCATTATAAACGATTTAATTATAGAATAAAGGTGATATAATATATTGTATATTATAATCATATCGGACGAATTATAAAAAAAAAAAACACTTTGGCCCGGTTTATCGTTTTCCAAAGCATATAATATAATATGAAAATGAGCTGTAATCGGCGATATATAATAATATATAATAAAAAAAAATAACTGAATCACTTAATAGTTTTTTTATGATATTAATCTTGATTCGCCTTATGGGCAATTTTCGAAATATAGTTGGATGAACAACTTACTACAACTGCATAAACGCGTCAGCAATGTTACTGATAATTTATTGTGACTAAGTGAGCTGCACTAAAGCGCGCGTGGGTACTCAATACTTTGATCACTTGTTGTACCAACATTATTACGAACAACTAAAACACGTTGGCCAGATTTGTCGTTTTCCTAAACATACAACATATTAAAATGATCTTTAATCGTGAATATGTAATGACAAAATAATGTAGTTACTATATGAATTAATAGGTTTTTTTTAAAACTATTTTTAACTCATTTTAAATTTCAACTCGGCTTAGGGTAGGCATTTGCCTATTATTTAACTTCCAAATCGAAAGCTGTAATGACAATATTATGCTATATAGACTTATGAAACAATATTTATAGACACATGTCTTAATCAGGATTATATCATCAAATATAATAATTGTAATTGTTTAATGTGTTACACAATTCAATTATTATTTACCCTTAAGGGATGCAATTTATCTGGCTATTCTACTGAGTAACACTGTATTCAAATAAATCTTGATTTTCAATTACTAATGCAAACTAATAATTATACTATATAATAAATAATAATAATGTGTACCTATTTATCTTATGTTCTTAAGTGTAATTATCTGAATATTATTTTATAACTTACTAATTACTATTAACAATATTATTACTGCTACTTCATGTAAAAATATTTTTTTTAACTTTATACTAAGGGTGTATGACCGTTTTTTATCAAATAAATAAATAATGTATTACATTGTACGTTGATATTATTAGTATAGCTACCTAAACTACTTATTTATTTATTGAATAAATTCCAGCTATAAAAATATTTCACAAAAACACAATCATTTTTGCTAATTATCTAACCTAACTTAACCTTCAAGCTAATGGATGTGTGAAAATGAGAGCTCTAAAGTAGCTTATAACATTTCAATACGTGCTTGAAAAAATAAAGTTACATTAAAAGTAATAATGGTTCACAACAATTGTTATAAATAAAATAAAATAAATGTATATAATAGAAATCTCAACAATAAAGGAAATTATTTTATCATGTGTATTATGCACCAGCTTACATTTTATTTACAGTGGCATCAATAACAAGTATTTTGAAAACGTTAGGAAAAGTCTTGTGAATCAATATTAAATTAAACACAACATTTTACAAATACATAATATGGTGGTCCTCGATTGGGCATACATTGTTCTTTATTTAGAAATATTCATATTGGCAGTTTCTTTTTAAATTTTGTATTGCTTATGACTCTATGAGTATGAGTAGTCATGAAGTGATAGTATTCTTATGCTTGAATAATAGCGTACAAACACATTATAAGGGAATGAAATAAAGATTAAATATTTATTCTTATTTATATACCAAACACTAAAAAGGTAGCGTGTATAACTATAGCTTGATGAATAAACAAGTCATTAATTAATTTAATATAGTCTCTAATTCAATAATAAGTGTTTTAAAAGCAGAATCCCAGAGGGCATGCCATATGAGACTGTGGATTGGATTAAATATTTGTATACTATATAACTCAGAGTTTATCGCTCAGAATATTTTTTTGGAATTTCAATAAAAAAGAAGAATTTTCTTAAGTCATGTATTAATTTATTGATATGTATATTCCATTATTCCATTTTAGAATAGACGGTCATTAAGATGCAGGCTTAAATAATATTTGACTAAGAGCAACAGCAATAATAACTAGTATCACGTGTAAAAGAATTATTATTTAGCATTAATTTATTAAATTCAATATTATGGTTATTATTAATTTTTAAGTGTAAAGAAAAGAATTTATTGAAATTAAGTTGTAGAGAATTATTATTCAACTAGGATGAATCATTCTTAAGTTCAGCCGTTATTTTTTTCTCAATACCATCTAAACAGTTACTACCGAATACCGAATGTAATGTTTGTGACATCTGAAAAACAGAAAATGTCTCCATCAATATTTTGGTTAAGTAGTCCATTAATATATATAATAAAAATTAAAGAATCTAGTACTGTGCCCTAAGATACAAAATATTGTATACGTAATTCTTTACTAAAAATATTTTTTTTTTTTTTATTTTATTTTAGAACCATCAGCTTAAACTATTACAGTTCGACAATTACATAGTACTTAAATTGACATTAACAAGAATAAAAATAACAATAGAGTTGTATATAATATGACAAAGATAATAATAGAATACGTATCGGTAAAAGTTAAGGTACTGATACCGTGGCCGGTTGTAAACGATTAAGAACAGAGGTTAATAGAATGATTAATGGATTAATTATCGTTTTGAATTCTTCGATGAACTTATTTATGGAAATTGAATACGAATCTTCGGGCGGTGTGTTGGCAGTGACGTTGGCATAAGATCTATTATTGTGAATGGAATTTGGAAAGACTGGTCGGTTTTTTGATGAAGGCGTTGGGTTGGTTGGAGTGGGTAGTTTTCTGTTGATCGCGGATTTGGACTTCTTGCGGGATTGAATAATATTCTTGTACACAGGACAGCCTTTGTATGAAGCTGTGTGTGGTCCAGCGCATAAAGCGCATAAAGCGCATTTAGCGGGAGTCGACGGGGGTTTTGTGCATGTGGCGGAAGGATGGTTATCCCCACACTTTACGCACCGAGGGGAATGGTGACAGTAATTACTCGTATGAAAGTAGGCCTGACAGTCTTTGCATTGAGGAGGGGATAATTTTATTTTAGGCCGCTCGATTTTGATTTTTGTGTGGCACAGTGAATCAATGTCGAAGATATCGCTGTTGTTATCTGCTAGCTTTAAATCAACCCGGAAAAGAGGCAATGCACGTTTATTTATACGATGTAAAATATTTGTGACCTGAATTACTTCGTGGCCTTTATCTGTAATGTTGGCTTCAATGTCTTCAACAGAGGTGGACGGGTGGAGGTGTCTAATAAAAACGCTGTACGGTCTAAGTGGCTTGGGTAGATAAGAGTGGAATTTGATTTGTTTATTGTTCGATAGGTATTCACTGATAGCGTTGTAGGCAGATATACTGCGAGGATGGATAATCAGGTATTTGAGAGTATTTTTAAAATAAAAACTCGATGGATCGAGTACTTTAAGTAAGGAATTTTTGAGTGTAGAGAAGTCGTATCCGTCACTTACGCAGAAGGGGGGAATATGAGGCTTGGTCGTTGGTGGCGGTTCCAAGTAGGTGTGCGAAGAGGTGTCCTCTGCTTGAGGCGAGACTGTGACAGGCGGAGGACTGAACACCTCCGGGTGAGGATCGGCATCTTCGGAGAGAGAGGCAAATCGGTTCGGCGAAATAAAAATTTTGTTTTTATTAACTCCATCATTGCTAGACGATGACGATAAATTACGTTTAGAGGATTTAGAAGCAGGCATATTAAGGTTGGGTGCCGGGTGGTCATTAGTGAAAGGCGATAACGGACGCACGCGACGAACGTCCGCTCGCGATAAACGGTACCGAACGACTGAACTAAAAATATTATTAATAATAATCATTTGATTGGTACCTATTTGTAAGATATTACTTGAAAAATCTTAATTCGACTACTCTGACTCCTCATTATTCTATTTTTTAACTAAGACATATATGTCAACAGATTAAAACACGTTTATTAGATCTAGAAACACACTAACTACTAGTTGTTTTGCATTTAACTTATGTGCTATAATTTTTCCTAGGTTAAATTTTAACCTAATCTAACCTTCTTGTAACTCGTTGGAAATTCTTTCACAGATAAACACTTATTTAATATTATAGATAAAGGTAGTGATATATTGTCAGCTGTTTTTTTTTTTTTTTTAAATGACAAGTTAGTCAAGGATCTTTCAGGAGTGTTCTTTACATTTACTAATAAGGTAACTTATTTCATCAGGTTCAATTTGCTTTAAATAGAGTTATTTATGTTATATAACACTTATTGTCGAGTTCATTCCAATCTCTTTGTTTAAAATTATTCATTTGAATACGATCCGCAATAACAGCTTCTACATAGACATAACATTTATTTAAAATGCTAGTAATTTCATATTAATTGTCTGAGGTTATTCTATCATATTTATTCAATACCTATTTAATTTACAGTTTTTATTTTTTATTAGTTTTTGTATTAAAACTCTATTCGATTAAACTCGTACCCTTACTTTTTCAAATAAACTTAAATACATAATGCTTACTTTATGTTGTACATGTATAAAAAAGTATAAAATATAAGTTATATAAAAATTTTGTAATTTTAAAATTCACACCTATATATATGATTATTGTATCTGTGGTAGTCGAGTTTGATTGTAACGAAACTACTATAATAGTGCCCCTTAGCATAATATTATATATACAACATATTATCGACCTTAGGTTAGGGTTAATGTTAATGTAAATTATTATATTTTTTATACTTTTCTATCTGAACATCAAAAGGTAAATATTTTTTATATTTCACTAAAAAGGGAAGATTACGGCATTAGTCGAAATCGGTTATGCCCAATGCATAGACCTACACATCTTCTGAGCATGTTACTCAACCTTAGGGTAAGTAGACAATTGATGGCTGTTAGATATTTTGTATTATTGCATAGATAAAGTAAAACCGTGAACAGTTTTTGCTATTTCAGATCGTAATAAACAGCTAAATATGGCGAAATGCAATTCTGACTATTTCAAGTATTTTACGTACATAATTAATTTTACAGATTAAACAGGAAGTCTAAATGTACAGTAGTTCGTTTAAAGATTTCAAACAAATTGTCGCATTAATATCAATAATCAATATACAATATTAATATTAATATATATTATATTACTTCATATGATTGAAATTATATTTAATTAATGCTCATTACGGCTATTGTTTTTATTTTTTTATGATGAGATCGTTTTTAAACATTTTTGGATTTAACTTTACCATTTAAAAACTGTGTATTCCTTAAGTTGTGTATAAAACATAAATATAGTGTACTTTTATACGTCATCAAACTATACTGATCGAGAGTAGTTGATGTTTTTTTTTTTTTTATAGTTGTACCTACCTTCTGCACTTATGACGTTACAATCGAAATTTTGGGTAGGTATTTCTATTATCAGTTGTAAGTATCTAATGAATTTGATTTTCTTTTCAAGCTCTTTGTTATAACTCACTGTATTGTAAACGAAATATTTTGAACACATCATCGCTACTCATCGTAACGTAAGTAGGTAAGCACTATTGTACGACATTTTGTTTACCTCAAAACGTATATACACACGCCTCGGCGGTCAATTTGTTAATAGGCCGAAAACCATAATCACTCGGACGAATTCAAACCGATGTTTTTTCGACCACCGGGTCGACAGTAATCGATTGTCGGATATAATGCCGGCCGCGGGGATGAGGTCGAGATGCCGTATAGAGGGTTGCGGAGGAGGGTCGAGAACACAAAATGTTAAATATAAGAAGTACATACATGTGTATGTATATATGTATTTATTATTTTTTATCTTTTCATTCTTCTCCGTCTGTTCCCTTCGTCCGCGTTTAATCCACCGCCGCCATCCGACATGATCCGGCGAATTATAACCTCTTATTTATTTGTGTGTGTATGTGTCTGTGTGTGAGTATATATATAATAATAGTATATTTAATATAATAAGCTAATTTTATTCCATGTCATGTCCCGCCGTCACTGCAGCACCCGATTAGAAAAAAATATTTCGTTTGCCTGTGCGTGGTGAACCCGCGACGGATAATAATAAAAATATTCACACAAGCCGCCTCATTGCCGTCAGACCGTATTCTTCTGGGCGTGCCGAGAACATCGTATAACTAATGTTATATTATAATATTACTACCTAAATATATATTTAGACGATATATTTAAAATCAGTGTTGTCACCACCCAGAGCTATAGGTACGTGTAGATCCGTGTATCTAACACGAATAACACATATTTCATAATAATATATTATAATGCTAAATTAACATGTATTATGTAACCTATACGTAGATGAAAAATAGACAAATAGATCTTATATTTTACATCAAATTTTTTATTCAATACAATTGTTTAATTTATAAACATACTACATACATATATGTATATAGAAAGAAAGAGAGAGAGAGTGATTAAGCAGGTACCTACCCTTTTTTCTTGAATTTAGTTATTCATCAAAATCTGTTTTTTGGAATTATTAAATTTACGATATTCCTAGGTCCTATATAGACCCTAGTGCCATATTTAAATTTCTTGAGATTGTTGTACTATTTTTCCTTTGGCAATCCAAATTTCTGTTTTAAATTTGAACATCTATATTTTATTATAAATTAATAATAGTGGATAATTTTTTTGAAAATTTTGACGTATCAAGATCAAAATTCAATCCCCAATTTTCGATTTTTTTTTTAACTTGAGTACCTATTAAGAAAAATAGGTTTGGAAGATCTAAAAATTACAAAAATCAGAAATTGAATAAATGCATTACCTATTTAAATAAAAGAGGGGGTGATTCACTTTGTATATATTATATTATCTATAACACATATTAAGCGTCGTTACGGGACTTTTAGTCTTTAGGAATATTATATTATTTTATTTTATCAAATTTTAATTGTTAAATAAAAATGTACCTGATAAGAAATCGATATTTTTCACTTACCTCATCCACCGATCGCTGTCTCCTGCTGTACCAGCCAAACAAAAAACGACAAAAATCCACGATCTTTCATCGTGTTTTCTATACATATATATTAATATTTGTACTATATATAAAATTACTTATGTGGTATAAGTAGAATAATATAATAGGTGACGATTCGTAAACCATATAGATATATTGGCTCGTATGCTATTAATGTGAATGCACGACGAGGAATAATAACATAACACGGATGTGGAAGGAAAAATAAAACTGGGTTTTTAACATACGGTGTTTCTAATACAATATTTTAGTTATCTTTCAAAGCAATTTTACCATAATATTTTTTTTGTGTTTTATACATAAATTATTGGATAAAAATTAACAACTACAATTATTTTATCTTATTATTGCTACAAGGAACCAAAATTATGTATATATTATTTATAATATATAAATAATTTTTCAACCCTTTGAAACGCATAATATTTTTGGTAATATCGTTATAAGCATATCTAATTTTATCTAATAAATAGTAAATATAACATTAAGTAAATGGACGGTCATTATTTTTGGTTAAACAAAAAATAAATAATAAAACATAAAAAAATATACACACGATTAAGTGTTACTTATATAAAATAAAAGTAATACATATGGAACATAACAAACATCACAACCTTTAGCCTTAATGAAAATCAATCACATAAATATAATAATATATACAAATATAATATAAACGTCGCACCCAGTTTGTAAAATTTCTTTTTTTTTATTGAAGTGCACTTATTTTTCGTACTCATACCTACTGTGAATTATAAGTTTATTTAGACAACACGGATGATCAATTAAATTGTACATACGTCATGAAATAACTTTTATTTCTTTACAGTAATAGCAGCCAGGCTAAATTTGCGGATAAATTTTCAGGAAATTCTTAGTTAAACTTAATTATGCATACATATTTTATTTATTCAAATCTTTGTAATGCATAATAGTATGATAATCATAATATTGTATGACTATCGAACGATTTAATCACAAATTTAGCGGACAAAAATAATTATCCATGTCGTGTAAAAAATGTATTGTTCAAAGTTTAGATACTTTTCACTAAATGGGTGCAATATTTATAAATATATATATATATATATACATAATATGTAAACAAAACAAATAAAATAAATTAGAATTTAAAAGTTAACAAGTCTAAATAGCCCTTATATTATTATAAAGTTAAAAATGTATTTACTCTATCGTATAATTTCATAAATTAGCTATATAACTACGAGAACTAATATGCAGCTATATTATATATATATATATTGTATATTAGTGTTATATTATAGCGATGAAAAACGAGGATAGCAATAAAGTTTGGTTGCACATTATTATATTATTATATACTATATGGTATAATAATAATATACACATGGGTATCTAACGTAAAGCTTCGTTTTGTATAAAACATTTTATTATGTATGAATGTATAAAAAAAATTGTCCAGAAAAAAAAGTTTAAAGAATTATATATTGTATTCATCTATCCGTGTTTGTTGTAGAATGTGCTCGGGTTAGTGCCGCTGTCCAATGTTCAGTTACATCTGTCAGTCAAATGAAGAACAAAAACAAAAAATAAATAAATAAATAAATAAAATAAATAAACGTCGGAATCTGAGTGCAAAAAAAACTTGTACATTACGTACACACAAAAGACAATAAATCTTTTGTTCCTTTTTTTTTTAGTAAGGCGAAATTTTGTAGTTTGAAATAGAATTGCATTTATAATGAAGTTTCGGTGTTTGGGTTTCTCGGAACCCCAGACGACAAAAATATTTTTTTTTCAGAAATTTTTTTCATGCACACAATTTGATGAATTTTTCGTATTTTAATCATCAAAACTATCAATGTACAATATAGGTAAAATAACTCTTTTATAAATAATCAAAATATTATTGAAATCTCAACTGGAGAATGTTTTCTTATCCTCCAATCTAATTTTTCTTATTTGCAAGGACAATTTATAATAATATTATATAGGCATTGCAGTCGTAATGAAGCTAGATTATTCGAAACGCAGTGTCTGATGAAGGTTTTCATGTTGAAATCATGTTTTCAAAGGACTCAAATATATATATATATATATATATATATATATATATATATATATATATATATATATATATATACATTGTAACACAGCGCACATTGCGAAATAAGTAATACGTATTATAATCGATTGAAACATAGGTCAAATTTAAAGGCTCACTTACAACTATGATCAGATTTAAACCTCAAAATGTTTTTTATCAACACTCAAGTAGGAAGATACCAATTTAGTTTTCATATCATACGGATATTTGTGAAACTTAAAATCACAAAAACATTTTTCGAATATAATATTATCATTGTCCTATTTTGTTTTACGAAATAAATTTGGTTTATGCTTTATCGTCTCTTTTAGTACTTAAGAAAACCACAGAAGACAGCAAAGAGAAAATACTGAAGAAATATTTTAATATCATACAAGGTACTCACGGTGTAACAAGATCTCTACCGATAATATTAATAGTTGTTATATAAAAAAGAAAACCGCCTAGCATAAATCAGAAGTGCCTACCTATAATTAAAAAATATACATATTGCCTCTTTTAAAATTTTTTTATTACTTTTGCAATATTATTGGTTCCTGTTACACAGTTTTAGGAAAACGATTCCGTTTGTTACATGGAATCGTCAGGTCAATTTTTTTATTTTATATGAATTATTCAAGAATTTCCTTTTACCCATGGATTACAGTTAACTAATCCTAAACATATTTTTAAGGTTGCAGGTAAATGTTTGTAGAATAGTTAATTGCAAAATATCGTGGCCAAGATCGAGTTACCGCGATTTACTTACCGACATAACAGCATATTAATGTGTCGACGCGTCACTAGCCGAAATTATTTGCGTCATTTCCAATGGTGTTTTGTTTCTTATTTTGTTTTGAATCTGCAAACAAAAATCCACACCCCCACCGTGTACTGTATACGATCAAACTGCAAAAAACATTAAACAATAATGATCGGTATAATGTCTATTTATATCAAATAAACAATACATCGATAGTATAATGTACCAAGTACATAATGCACAAGTGAAACATATATTATTATGAGGTTCTTGTTTAGTGTACGTAGTTATTTGTGGACAATTTCGACGATTAAATAACAATAATAAACACTGCTGAATGCAATTGTAAGTACCAATGTTTATAAAATAAAGAATAAGAATAATCACCCGGGAAATATATTTAATAAAATACGCAATTTTAATTATTTTGTCCTATAATTATTAAAGGCAAGATTATTACCGAGTGCATCTCATAGGCTTTTTATTATATTTTAATTTTAAAGCGAATAATGAGTATTTTAAAATTGTAAATAGTTTTTATATCTAAAAATACTCATAACTCGGCTTAAAATTAAAATATAATAAAAATCCTATGAGATGCACTCGGTAATAATCTTGCCTTTAATTTTTATAATAGGTGACATTCACTCTAAATTTTAAAATAACGGAGATAAACGTGATCTGCTGAGCGTAAAATTTGCTATGCTACGCACTTGTACGACGGAGACAACACATGCGGGTTTGGCGTCCTCATAACGTATTAATAACTGAAGAGTGAAAGTGTATTATAATGCGCTTATCGATATTGTCAACAAATTTCAAAGCTAAGTTTTTGTGAGTTCGTGTTATTATAAAATCCCGTGTTAATACAAGCCACTAATAATTTAAACCCTAAATCGAGTTAGTAAAAATTTATAAACAGGTATGTTATTCAAAGCATAGTAAGAATAATTGTTAATAATCGGTATTTGTTTTTAACTTCTGTTTTTATTTGTTTTTTTTTTTTTTTTTAATAAAATCTTTACCTTTCGTGTGATTGGGAGCGATTCAAATGACTCGTCCAGTTCATGTGTACAATGTACGTAACAATTGTTGGGATAAATAGTTTTTTTTACACATCATTCACCCGCCACTTCCGAAAGAGGGGTAAAAAGCGAAAATAAAACATAATGCAGCGGTTGATCGTTGGCTAAAAAAATTATATAAATTTGTTCCGTTCCTTGGTAACTGTATCACAGTGTAACTTGGCAAAGAATATAGGAAGCTTATACCACACAAATGTACCAAAAAAAGAATTCGTAAAAAATAATAATAATATTAATATTAATAATAATAATAATAATAAATAAAAATAATAATAATCAAGCGAAATAAAAAGACTGTTCACCGTTTTTTTTTTTTTTTTATCAGAATACTGTACAAGTCATTTTATTTACACAATAATGTATTATCAAAAATAAATAATTAATAAAGTATAAATAAATAAATTAAAAAATAATAAGTATAATCCGCAAAATGATTCGTGAATTTTTTTCAATTTTACACGTAAGTAAAATTCATATAGGAGTTGTGACTAGATGTAAGTGATCCAAAATAATAATAATTATAATAATAATAATAATAATAATAATAATAATAATAATAATAATAAAAATAAATAATTTTTGATAAAAAAAAAAAATTATATATAATATACAAATGGTATATTATGTACATAAAAAAATTACTTTGATTATAACACTTATGGCCCAGAAAAAAATTTACTAAATTTAAAAAAAGTCTTTGGTAAAATTTTGAATAAATTTTGATAATTTAAAAAAATAATAATATATATATATATATTTATATAAATAATATGTATATATTAAATTAAATTTGCATATATAATATTAACCTAACAATAATAGGATCCGGACAAGCCTAGTTTACAGAAATAAGTCAAAGACGGGGCATACATACTGCTTTTGTTAACAATGTCTTTGTTCTCACACCGTTGACCCTTGAAGCCTTCGGCACACCTGTAATTGAAAAGCCATGTTTAATTGTGGTTTCAAACATTATTTTTGAAAGTTTAATAAAAAAATGTACTCATGTCATTGAGTCTATTTTAATGATTTTACCATTACAATATTTACGCTGTGTAAAATGTACACAGATATATTTTACAATGTAAATAAAATACTATATAGCATGTATAATATATTATACTCACTGGCAAACAAGTTCTCCGATGGTTTCGTAGAACGTACAAGTGCCCCCGTTCAGACAATATACGAGATCTGCTGGACAGGGACCGCCGACCAACGGCCACAGGGCTGTCGCTGCAAAACGAATGAAATATACATGGTAAATAATAACGCAATCGTTAAAGAAAAAAAGGGAAAACAATTAGAATGCATTGCTATGTGCTACGAGGCAATTTTATACTGTAAACATCTGCAGCTGTGTCGTATAGAATATGTGCTTTTGAAAATAGCGTTTTGGCAAAACGCACTTTTGCCGTGACACACTTTTCAATGTTATAAAATTTGTCAACGAGTTGAATTGGATTTATTGCATCAAAAGTGTCCTGATTATAGAATTTCATATTCTTGGACAATTTATGAAATTAAAATTGATGTAAACATATTTTTTTTCTCTTCCTACACCTAATATCATATTTCAATGTGAAACTGAAAATTCTAGAATTTTGATTTTATTAATCGATAAACATTTTTTCTGGGCAGAAGGAACGTGTTCAATAGATCTGAGTAAGTATATCCGATATAACGTCATATACTTGTGTATTGTTATTATAGTGTTCATATTTACTACTATAGATCAAAAATTGAACATTGGCATTTTTTAAAATTAACTTTTGGCTATCACTTTGCGTAAGATAAACCATCAATGAAATACTTATTGAAAAATTTCAGAAATTTTAGAAATCGTGGTTCTAAACGATAGCTCAGAAAATGTGTATAGGTTTATGACTAGAATCTGATGTTTAAAGTAGTGATTACATTTATAAGAAAGATTTTAAACACATCTTTTATCCATAAAATTGTTAACACTTAAGAGATATTTACACCTCGAGTAAGTAAACGTGTCGTAGTTATAAAAGACATTAAACACATTTGTTTCTTTCATCTTTTACGCGGAGTATTATGTTTTATCCTGTTAGAAAATCCTATAAAATTAGTACGCCAAAGTAGGGAGGTACATCTTTTTTTAAGTTTACTAATGACAATCGTTAAGATTTATTGAGATGTAGAAAATAGATATAGTTGAATCGCTCTAAAGAAAGGTGAACTTTTTTATAGTCTACAAAAACAATAAATAATTAATGTAATATATATAGGGACAATAAATAACTGAATAGACATTGTCACGTTTTTCTGATTAGATGAATAATGTATTTATACTCGCATATATAGGTATACTATAATAGGTATAGCAAATAGTAGAAATGCGTCCCGTCAAAAGAGCTGTTCCGACTCACAAAACAGTGGGTATAATTTATGTATCTAATTTTTGTCAAAAAAAAACTTAAAAAAAAAATATGCTGGAACTCGCAATAACAAATAATGTATTATTAAGTGTTATTACTATAACGCGAGTAATAATCGTACACATGGGGTCAATAGCCAGTAGGTCATAAGGTTTATTTTTGCTTGTCGTGCAAAAAAATTGATATTTAAAAAAAATATAGTATGTATAAATAGGTACCATAATATACTATATAGATACTAAAATGACTATAATTTATCGTAGGCACTATGTGTAGTATGGAGTATAAACTTTAATTCATTTTTTATTGCTTACTATCAGCTATAATCTCGTTAGAGTTTTTATTTTTGTACCTACTTACTTGAAGTTTTATAATAACAACAACAACCACAACGACAACGACGATGATGACTACGAAGATAATTCATGATGATTTTATATAGTTTATAATTATAATAATCAGTACTTAATAAAATTATAATCAACTAATTAGTTGTTAATAGTTCCAAAATCTTACCATAACATATTATTACTACAGTAATTTTTTTTTTACTTTATTTTACATTTTTCTTTTTGTATTAATAATAATCATTTGGTCTATCAAAATAAAAAATAAATAAATCGTCTAGTATTAGTTCTATTTTAAATTAAATATATTTTTTTTGATATGTTTAAATCAATATGATTTAATATCATACACTTTTTAATAATTATAAACGATTATTCATTCTGATTTCTTTATCGCTAAACCCTTAATTTATTTAAACGAAACAAATATTATATACCTTCTAACTTCATATTGAATAAGTACAGGTGATTAGGGAACAACTCATGACTGTAAACTCAAGGATTATAATATGCATTATATAGTAACTACAGTCATATTATTTAATATTATGAGCTCTCGTTGACATGAACGAATTATAAATACAATTGCTGTATAATAAAAGTTTTAAATCATTGAAATTAATTAGAACCAAAATACACTATTTAGTAACAGCACATATGTTTTGCATAAATTGTATATTCACAAGGCTGAGTTAAAATATGAAAATTAGACAATATTTATTGGTTTAGTGAAAGAATAACATCATGTTATTTTAGGGGATCGATGAAACAATTACATTTTAAATACAAATAAAAGCTTTATTATTTATAAATTAATTATTATTGTTGTAAATCACAACAACGTCTATGGAATCACGTTTACCAAAATATACCTATAGTGTATTCGTGTAAAAGTATACCTACAATGTTAGCATATTATTATATCTTTAAATGTTTTCAAAAATATGATTAGGTCGGTAATTAGATAAATTACATAATAAGTATATTGATATTATTTTACTACGTAGGGAATGATGTTTCCAAAATATATTTATGGAAATTTTAAGCTCCACGATTATAAATTTTATCTGCGAGTATTTTAATCATTAAATAGGTACATGCATTTTATATTGATGGTAAATGTATAGTATGAATAGAATAACTTTACTATTCAGAATCGTAACACGTTTTTCATCAAACGCAACTATTACACTTTTATAATAATAGGTACTTTAATACAGCGTTTCCCTAAGTGTGTTCCGCGGAACCCTATAGGGTTTCTTTGGACTATTTCAAGGGTTCCGATGTATGTGATACTGAGAAAATTATTTTAAATTATATTATTTGGATTATTTATATAAAAAATATTATTTTATATTATTTAAAAAAAGTTCACCTAAATAATGGTTATTATAGTATAATATCGTTATAAAATATTTGTCGTATGTACTTGAAATTGAAAAGAATAAAATTATAACACTTATAATAAATGTTTATTATTTAAATAAATAGAATTTTCATTGAAAATTGTTTTTAAACTAATTGTAATAAACAATAATCATTAACAATATCATTAAAACATTTTTTTATTACTGGTATTTTTTAGGAAAAATGGGATTAAGTTGGAATTAAAAACATTAGGGTTCCGCAAAACACAAATTATTTCCTAAGGGTTCCGTGATCCTAAAAGTTTGAGAACCGCTGGTTTAATATATTGTTTGGCCCACCGAAAGGGGTGTTTCCGAGTCCAGACCCCCCCCCATCTTGTAGAAGGTACCTATATATTTTGTTAGGTTATAAGATTTAAATTAACATTTTATTTTTATGTTACGAACCTTAAGTAATAAATAATTACTATAATGTTTTATCATAATTTATATATTAAGATTTTAAATTTCAAATTAATGACGATAAAAATTAATGGAAATAAATATTTCTCGTTTGAACCCACTAAACGAAACATCCTGGTTACGTCAATAATGATTAATCAGTATACTATCGCCACCATTATTTTAAAAGTTTTAGTAGCTTATTGCTATTGGTTAACGTGGTTGGAGAAAACTAAGACAAATTATTTTTTTTCCAGTGAATGAGCAATTATTATACTATAATCAAGAACTTCTCTACGATCGAACTGTGTATTCCATCTGCTCGAAATTCTTGGATTTTTTCACTAAAAGACGCCCTCGTAGACTAGCACGCTTAGCTCAATAATAAAGTGATTTTGAGACTAACAACAACAAGATCCACGAAGATTGCGAAAAGTCTATTTATCGGAAACATACGAAGTTCGAGATTCAAGAAAAGGATTAAGTTGTTCACTTGTTCGGGCACATAATTATAATAATAATAATAATAATAATAATATCAAGTAACAACGATATTACACAGAGTTCGATCAACACTTATCTCCTTCACCCCTCCCCAAAACCAAACCCCAATAACCTATGGCTAGCGGTCGTCGTTGTGTGCATGCACTGAAAACCCATTCGTTTTGGGCGTTATTTGTGCGCGCCGGTCTGTAATTATAACGTCCGCGCGTTCACGTTGTCGTTTCGCGGCGATTTTACTCGTTTCGAAAGTATCACATTATTGCGACGTCTCCGAACGATATCGGGAACTGAAACAGCCGATAAGGTCTGTTATTAGAGCCAACTGCCGAACAAAATGTCGCCGTAATTGGTCGTCTGTACGAGATATTAGAATGTATGTTATAATAATATTATGTTATTATAATAATAATATTTGCCGACGAAACAATCATAAAATTATCCTCACCCGAAAAAAATATGTCTAGTAATAATTTATATGGGAGAAGGTACGAAATATTTCCATTAGAAAACCGGTTGCGAGGCTATAAACACGTCATATAATATAATATGATTGATTATGGTCAGGTGATTTTATCAACAAACAAGAGGACGACTACTGAGGTCTTATTTATTTCCTATAATTTATTTATGACTCGAGTGTATATTTACGTTTTCGGTATGATAATATTATTATGTAAACATTAATAAGATGATTTTTTTTCGACGCACAATACTCCGCTAGTGTCTAATCATAATAATATAATGTACAAAATATATTATTCCCTAAGATATAGGCACTGATAAGTTAAAAACTTTGTGTTTTTTAAAACCTTTGTTGGCTTTATTACTTGACTAGTTAGTTAACTTTGTAATTAATCTAATAAATAAATACGATTCCTATGTTTATGGAAATTTTTAACTGTTGATGAAAATAATTTTTGATTGATCATGCTGTTGACAATGATTTTAAACAAAAGTAAACAAATAAATGAGTAGCTGGTAGACATATATCACATAAAAATAAAATTCGCCTAATCAACTGCTGCTGAATACATACGAATAAAAACTTGCAGTATGGACCTTTTTGTTTTTTAATAAATAAGAGTTGTTGTCTGTAAACTATAAGGTATCGATAAAGTAATACCGCAAAACTTACACCGCACACGATGTTAAACGATGACGATAGAATAAAATCATAAAAAATTAATAATAATAATATAAATGCAAGCGCAGTTACAGAGTTTACTATAACACTACACTGAACCGGTGCGGTGGGGTGTGCGCCCGCGCGTTCTAAACGGTTCTAAAAACCGGGCGCCCGCCTCAGCTGCCGCCGTCTCTGCCAAGCACGCAAACAGCCCGAGGATAACCCAATTACCGTCGCACGCCGACCGCCGCCGCCTTTCTGATGGATTGTTTACATTATTGAATCTCGCCTGTATGTCTGCCGTCGCGCCGGGCCAACCGCCGCCGCCACCGCCACACTCACGCACACCCACACACGCACACAGTCCGTCCACAGTCCGCTACGGCTCACCCCCCCCCCTACTACCCCTACTACGTGGGATTTCTTATACATTATTTCTTATTATTTTTTTTTTTTTTTATGAAGTTGACGCATTCGTTTATATTTTTTTTTTTTTTTTTTGGTCCCGTAACCGAACACGTCTTCTTTTCATTTCTTTATGATTTTTATGATATTAAAATATGCACGAGTATACCAGCTGTCCGGAGTGATTCGCAGAAAACGCTCATCCCCTTTTATCTTCTTCAAAACGAGCCATTTAAAATCTGATTTATGGAATTTTTTAATATACCTGCATTTAGGTACTTTTAAAGACTTAATTTTCAAATTATTGATATTTTTTGTTCAAGCTATTTAAGGAGCATTAGGACCTGTGCAGATAGAAACTTCTATTTTTCAATCAAGATCACTATTTTTATACTATATAATAAAACAGTAAACATTATACAGCCAAGTATAGCGGCTATTAAATTTTTAAATTTTTAACGTGTAAAAATCAAATCAAGTAATTAGTAATTACTAATAAAGTAATAACTATTAAGTATTCTAGTAATCAGATTTTGAATAAATAAATTATTGTAGAAAAAAAATTAAGGGTGCGTAAATCGCTAACGCGCTAAATTTCTCTGTACACTATTATATTATTATGAGTACATCTCAATATTTAAACGTTTATTATTTCAGTGAACTATGGTTTTGATTTTTCATAATAAACTACAGGTTGATGGTTCACCGTTTTCCAACTCATTGCAAGAAAAGTCAATGTGTAACCGTTTTCTGGAGAGGATTCAAGGTTTTTGGTTCTTTTCATTTCCAAGAACAACTAATCAGTAATATTTACATACGGTATATGATTAACACTGAATATAATATCGCATCCGATATTCCGGTGATGAAATTATACGAACTAATTTGGTACATTTTCATAAATTATAAATGTGATTATTAAAATAATTTTATAATACAATGTTTGGTGATTGAGTAATCCGAACAAAAATCAAGATTGTTTACAATTAACATAAAATAGTTTGGCCGACTATGTTGTAGACTTGTAGGTCGTGCATACCTATGTTAGCTATTATATTAAATAGTATCGGTTGGGCGGATTGTTTAATTGTAATTTTATCGAAACTCGACGTATCTACACATATTATTGTAATACATTCTGATATTATAATAACACCGGATCTTCGAGAAAGCAGCGTGAGTAACAACGAAGTAGCGACGTCGACGACATCATTATAATACAATATTATTACAATGGAACAAATTGTTCAGGCTCGGTTCCGAGGCCGGTAAAGTAAAAATATATTTATATATATTATATTTAAACGACGCCGCCGCCATGTGATCATACAAAGAATTCCCACACAAATATTTAATCACAAAGTTAATTAGTGGTTTGCAACCCTTTTCGAATAAGACGTTACAAATACTACGTCCAATATAAACGGACGAAGACGACCGTCGGTTACTATATATGTGTGTGTATGATATACATATATATAGACCAGGTTAAATTCTGCTCGAGGGGATATAATAAGGACCCAATCGCATAATATTTATAACGATGGGGCTTAACGGGTCTTGATGATCGGAGTTAAAACACGAAAGCATTACTGGCGTGGCTGCTAAAAAATCTCAAGATATCATGGCAGCTATAATATAGTTATTGTTAAATAAATTATAAGAATATTATATTATCATAGACAATATCTTAGAATCGAATCAATTTCCATTACTCGTAGGTATAGGACTTTGGGAATGAGATTGAACAGTATATTATAGAATATATTCGATACGGATATAAATCTGTAACATCCATATTATATAGGGTCGACAACACTAACACTGCGGAGTTATATTTTTGATAAAGATTCTTATTATTTCACTAATGTCTTTACCTACTTTAAATGTATCTGTTTATTTTTTACGCGTTCGGTAAATTTATCGAGTAAATTACAAGTCATCTACAATATTTGTTCTTTAACCCCTAATGTTATACGTTATTAAAGTATAGAAATGTGAAGTTTGAAAGGTGATATTTATAGTTTTTATTTGAAATACCAATTTTTTAAATTATAAGAATTTCAATAAATTTAAAATTCCTACGATAATACATTATTATATACTCGTAATATATGTCTCGTATGAAAAGTGTGCTAAAACAATTAGTATTTGGTGTTTTAGCCTCGGGAATTATAGTCTTCAAGTTTTATACGTATTTCTATTTTCGTCAGAGGCTAAATATTATTTTTCGAGTTGACAACTGTATGCATTTATAATTGACTATTGTATAAGTATTTATAGGTAATGTTAGTTTTTTTATTGCCTGTACTTAAACTAACCTACAATCATAAGCGAAACTAGAAAATTGTATTAGAACAGGCCAAATGAAAAATATGAAAAAAAAATCTAATTAATAAGTTTTTTTATTTAAATTTTAAATTGTATTATGTCGTCAGTATATTATCCAGTTAGTATTAGGTCAAGCCATGGCCATAATGGCCAGACTCGTAGTTTCGCCTATGACAATGATGTATATCACCTAAAATGAGTAATATTTATCGGAAAACGTGTTGGTATACATAGTAGCCTGCAGGTAGTCAAAGATTGTGTATCAATATAATCGATATTATTGTTTCATCAAAAGTGCAATTAATATTGTCCGAAAAGACGAGTGGCTTTTAAACAAAACATCTTTATAATTATAATATGGTCTATACAGCAGGTCTATACAAACAGCGTCGTAGCAGGTATAATAATAAGTATGATGTATATATATATATATATAGTGACTATATAGGAGGTACACGTTATTACTTATTAGTATATCGGGAGTGGACCTGAGCACGTACGAGTTCACATTGATTGAAACACATCGAGCAGATGGTGTGTGTGTGTGTGTGCTCGCGCGCGCGAGAGAGAACGGCCACCGCGATCGGCGACCACACGTGATACGAGTCTGACCAGTGTGTGTGTGTGCGCCTCCCGTCGCCGCCTATCGACCTGCGCGGGGGGCCCCGCGGCACCATCGGACACACACAGGCACAATAGTAGTGTGGTGTTTATTTAACGTTTACACTATCATTTGGGACTTGTGGAAATTGGGTCGTTAGTGGTAGGAATTCGTTGTTGTTGTTGATGTGTTTTTTTTTTTGACAATAACATTTTAATTTAACTCATAACTATAATAGGGTAAAATCATTTTCGAGCAAAACGGGTAATCCAGTTTTCATCCACGTAATATGCGTAATATTGCACTCACGTATACCGATCGAAACAATTTTGGCGTCTTGTGCCTCGCGTATATTATTATTATGATTGTATTATACCACGAAAAAATGTATTTTACATAGGACCGACGAAAATCAAACATTATCACATATTTATACAACCAGTTAATAATTATCCACAAATTTGTCACGATAATACGATGTATTATTATATATTTCGTAAACATATTAATTGCTATAGCTTTGCAGTGGGAATTTGAATACGAATTAACTGATTCAATAGTCAGCAGTTCGTATATATTCATAAAATAATTTTTTTCTTTTCAAAACCAATCGACTATATTATAATATACTAATATTTTTATATATATTTTATGTTTATTGTGTATAATATGTGATATAGTATGTGTTTACGATTGGCGATTACTATTTATATTTTTTAATCACTTAACACTTATAGCTGTTCCTCACCAATATTAAAAATGGAAAAATGAACCATTTATTTAAGAAAGTCGATAAATTAAAATTTTCCAAAAATGACATTTTTTTATAAAACAAATTTTTGTAACTATAAACATATATCACTTACTTTAAAAAAAAACTAAAATTCGTACATGATTGATAGTTCATAATTTATATTATGACGAATATTCAAATTTCAGTTAATGTATATAAATAGTGCTATGTACTGATAGTCTTTTTACTAACCAAAAGTTTTCCTCTTTGGGCTTAAATTTGGACCCCTTTCATGAACAATTATTCAAATAAAATGTAGTAATAATAATTTTAAAAAAAACATCAATTTAACATAATCTAATTTATTGTATTCAACTTAAACTCACCGCACCGGTTATTTGATCTGTATAAATACCTATACTTTTAATAAAAACTACCTTATTTTTGTTATTGTTTTTCAGAAGTATTATATACTGTTGTTGTTGCTTGTTTGTTATAGATGGGTTATTTAATTTATATAGGTATTTATATAGATACTTGATTTAGAGATTATAATTATACAAATCGTTGAGGTTTTAATAACAAATTTAGAGTGACCATAACAAATCGAATTATAATTACAATTGAACAATTCACGAATTAATAAAACAGTTTTAGAATTAAACGAAAACTCGAAGGAAAGAACCTAATTTTATCTCGACTTAAGCTACGTGATAACGTTCAATTTTACAAAACCAAAATAAGTATTAAGTACACCTGGAAACTGTATGATAGCTGTAATTTATTATCATAATTTATAAGCGTATTGCCTAATCGATGAATATAATAGATACTCACTGTTGTCCGGTTTGGAATTAACTATGACTTGGGCCGACGTAATAGCCACATGGCCGGTTTGGACTCCGGTACCTCTGCACTCATACTTGCCTCCGTCTTCTGGCCTCACCTTTGGTATCACAAGCATGGATCTTTTCCTGGAACATCACGATTAGGTTATAACGTTACAGGACGAACACAAGCATTTGCAGCGCTTGGCAATATAATTACTTTTTGTATTGAATCCTTCGCCTGCCCACCAAAACCGGCACGCCGTCTTTGAACCATTGTAGAGCTGGCATCGGGTTGCCTTTGGCTCTGCACATCAACTTCAAAGCGCTTTTGACCTTTAACGTCGTGTTATGAAGTCCCCACACTCCGATTGGCTGAACTATAAACAGAACACAATAAAATAAAATAATTCATTCATTTTCTCTTTGTTTTTTTTGTTTATATAACTCGATAATCTTAACAACGATCATCAGTATGATGAAATTTTCGTTATTTTTAGGTTTAAAACATTTTTAAATTATATTTCAATATCATTTGCATAATGTATAAGTTTAATTCCGACGAAAATGTATTTTTGTTTGCAACTATAACATATTATTATACAGCGTGTGGTGTGCATAATATCTGTGTGGGCTTAATATATATAATAATGTATATATATTATACTAATAGAACAACTTAACATAAAAATAAATTTAAAATGCAAAATATGATATGCAATAATAATAAAAAAAAATTACGTGAAATATTACTGCAGTGATGACTTTTAAACCACGTACAGTGTAAAATAATTAATATACAATACATATTTTATAGACATTCATACATAGTATATGTGGATGAAATACGTTGCTGTGGCTTTAGAGATCACGCCAGGCTGCCTCTGTCATGAACAAATACAAGAGTCTTCAGAAATTCCTACGCGGACATGCGACTCTTGTTCGATCACATGTATATATTAATATGACGTAGGTATATCATACATATATAAATAAATATAAATATATATATATGTAATAATATAATATACTCACGTAAAATTCCATCGATACCTTTTAAGGTACAAGTATTTTATATAAATATATATATATATGATGTAAGTATATAATATATTTGTCCAATAATTGTACCTATATAAAGTCCACAACTACCAAGCAAAGTATCGCAGAGATCGATATAAAGGGTCGATGACAATCGTTTTGCTATTTAATTTGATTGAAACACGACAATTTATTAAACTCACCATTGATTAATCAAATATAATAATATTAAGTATGTAAAAATTTAAAAGATTTGAATTATGAATGAATATTATTGAAGATCCTATAAGACATTAATTTAGGCCGATTTTGATTTTACGAAAAGTTTTACTTAGAATTTGACTCTCGCTAGTTTCAGGGTTTTTTAGAGTTCCATCATATTATATTATCTAATTATATCTGGCATAGCATTCCTCTTATAGTTTTTCAAACGTGGCTGATATAATACATGTATAGATATTTTCAGTGGTGTAACTTTTTAAAAATCTAGATAGAGGCGCTTTTTTTCACTATAATTAAAACTATATAACCTAATTACACAAGTCTTATTAAGACATATTTTATGGCTTAAAATTAATTTGTAAATACACATATATCATTAAAAAATATTAAGTATTTAGTTACCTTGGTATAATAGTTAATAAAAAAGGATAGTATAATTTGTACGAATATGATGAAAAATATGATGACAATAATTCTGTAATCATAATTTATCACATAATTGTATTGGGTTTTTTTTTTGTAGCTCGGATAATACGAAAACGTTGATAATACCTCAACATATAATATTAAACAACAGCTGACACGTGAAGTAAATGAATATCAGTAATAGTTAGTCTTGCTATCTTATAAATCTATCTTGAATGTTGCATTCTTTCTTTATTTTAGAAGATTTGATTATTTGTAGGTACTGAAGTTGTCATACCTGGATAGAGAGAGGAAACTTTATTCTAAGCTTTGTGATAAAATTCCATGGGGGCAAGTTGCCCGCATCCCTGTCGTTTTACTTACTGGGTATGATATTGGAATGAGCGTACTCATATTATTTAGGTCACGCCATGTTTTAAACTTCAATCTTTTTTTAGAAGACAAAACCAAAACGCTGACCTACACTGCGATCCGGACAGCCAGACTATAAGTTTTGAACACTGCAGTGGCCCTTTGGTTAAAGTTTCTCATTCCTGGTTTATAGGTATAAGTACCTCAACACAATTACGTACATATTGTAATACAAAAGTTCCGATCAGCGACCGATTGGTTGACATGTAGGTACCTATCGACTCTTGGTGGGTGTGTATGTGTGGCGTGGGGAGTGGGTGGTCGGGGGTCTGTTTCGCGCAAGAGTATCCTGCACGGCGCGTTGGATACTATATATATTGCATACGTGACGCGGTTTATCAAAGAGGCAGACGACGGACACGGAAACCGTTCTCTCCGTCCGTCTGTCCTACATATCGGGATGCGTGCGACCGCAAAAACCGCCGTATGCCCATCTTTGACGACCCCACATGTGTGCACCGCGGATCCTTGACCCCGGACAGTCTGTGGCACGGCTTATAGTTTTTTCTTTTTTTTTTCACTCGTGCAGCTGTATACCATTATTGTTACTATTATTATTGCCATCGTCGTCGTCGTCGTCTTCGCGAATTTTTTCTTTCCCCTCCTTCCACCATATATAATATATTAATATACAAACGCATATACCTAGGTACAATAATGTGCTGGTACCTATATCGCACCGTGGTCGTGTAGAGGAGGGGATCTCGAAGTGGAGATATCACGTGGCGGAGCAGCTTTTGTGCCGGGGGATAAGTCGCTAGGTGTTTTTCGTTCCCACGTCACTACGCTGCCGATGAAAATAACAACAACAATAATGAAAAAAAAAAATTGCAAATACCCTCGCGCCATCGGCTACCATAGTATATACATTTAGGTATATATGTATAGTGTGGGCGTGCCACCACGTCTTCGCGGACACATATCTATATATACGTGAGCGTGATGTATATATATCCTGTAGCAGTTTAGCGTATATATAAGTACGGATTACACACACACACACACATACACGTATAATATGTACATTATATACGCGTACGCATACATGTTTTGTAATGCACCATCGCCTAGGGCGGGGTGGCTCGACCGGCGGCGGCGGTAGCGCAGAGAGAGGCCAAGATGATGGGAATATTTTGTCGTTTGCCTATGTATGGGGGCTACGCGTACAGCTACTACAGCAGTCCGGTTGTGCTCTCAAACGCCGACTATGGCAAGTGGCTCTCTTCACTTTACCACGCGGCCTATACAGAGTGGGTTTTTGTATTGTGTATATTATGACATGTATGCCCAACATTGTGGGTAACCTCGGTGGCCTCCGACGACGACGACGACAACGACGACGACTAGTCGGCGCGCTGTGACTAGACCTGTCGACGATCAGTAACGTCGTCAACCGGCTGACATTAATCGCGCAGGTGTGCGACGGCGACGGACGCGAGAGACGGTAGCCGCGTATATATCATAGGTGGCCCGGGGCAGTTATATATATATATACTACACACGTACACTTAGCTATATATATATATAACAATATCGTGTCATATAATATATACGAATATGATGTAGATATAAATGCAGCACAACGTGCATTACATGCATAACAAATACCGGCTATGTGGTTTATGTATGCGTGGATGCTGCGGAGTTCAGCTTTTCGATACCCATCCCTGCAGCGACATCCACCTAACGCCGGGGGATACCCCGCGGACAATCGTCGTTTATCGACTTTATCATAATTATATAATAATATGATAATAACCATGCATTGTACTGTACAAAAAAGTTCTAAGAAATAATATTGTGACAACCAACACGAAAGCTAGTTTTTACAATTTAAGATGAATAGAAGAGGCTGCGTAACAAAAGAAAAAAACATACAAATAAGCCTGAATATTTACATATTAGTGATGGTGAGATAGAAAAGTGTCCATATTATAATGGTAAGTTTCTCAAAATTGAAAATGGGAATTCTGTTTGAACTGTTTAAAGACACTGGGATAAATTTGGATTATTTAATACATTTAAAGACACTATAAATTATTATAATTACACGTGGTAAACAACATTTTCAATTTTCATGATTTAAATATTGTTGGGAATCATGATTAAGTGCAGCAAACTGAGATGGAATTAATTGAAAATATTGTAATTGATGGGGCATTACATATTTGTTTGTTATTCTTGATTTGTCATTCAGATAATTTATACTAGCCGAGTTATATTAACTTATTCATACTAGCAAAAAAAAAAAAATATATTGAATGGAGGTTGGTGAATGAAGCGAAAGAGCCCCTTGTTTTGATATAACTTAATATAGTATGCAGTAGATATTATGTAGACATAAAGGTATCGCAATAATCATATTAAAAAGTATAATATTTTATATGGGTCGTGAGCGCAGACGAATAACTGCTGCCGCAAAGTTAATATAATATTATTATGTGCGCTTATTTAACTATCGTACACGCTGGTATGAATATGAGACAGTGTTAACAACAACAACATAATAATAAACGACTGAAAACACGACCGGTGTACAGCCTATTACTTATATAGGTACTTATAATAATAATAATATAATAATCGAATAACAAAATGTATTATTTATGATCGAATAGTAGTTCTGAATTATACACCTATATTAGCATTCACGCACAATTTTTCAAAGAACGGACATATTATTCTACACGGATATAACCTGATGATCTCATTAAATTATTACTCAGGAACACGTATCATATAAGAAGCTTGTGAATTTTAAGTTCCGATTATCGGTCACGTGCGATGATGCGTTTTTAAATTGTTGTCACTATTTCTCGCCACTTTAGAAAATACCTTTGGTGAAAATGTTAATTTTGACATACAGATCTTAGTTTTTAAATTTATATTTTTGATAACGACACTCCAAAACATATACGTTTAATATATCGTGATTTGCAACAGTTTGCCGGAATGTTAAAGTGGTTGCTTGCCATAAAATATTCGTCATAATTAACACAAAATGAAGACATTTAAAAAAAAAATTGGCTTTAGCAACGTAAAACATAATAATAATAAATAAGGAATTCCTATCTATTCCCGTACTTCAGAAAAGTTAAGCATAGTTCAAATTACTAAAAACGAATAGCTATAAACTGGTTGGAAAGTTATAAGCATAAACGTTGTTTCATACGGTGTGTTAATCGCTTTATCTTAAAAAAAAATCAATACTGGTTTTAAATAAATACATTTCTAAGCAGTGTAATAATTATAATACGTATTGTAATAAAAATATTTAATTCGAGTTATAATAAGTAATGGGAGCAATAAATAAAATATTGGATGTGTAGCATTATTGTCTAACTATGAGATCAAAATATATTATCTTTGTTATATATCTGTTCATTATATTATAAACACAAAGTACATAAATATAGTTACATCGTATTTCCCTGCATAAATGAGTATTCCATCATAACGATATATAAAATTAATTTTTAAAGACATAATTGTTTATTATCTGAAGCTCAGATGATGTCGAAGCTGGCAAAATTTTGTTTTTACAAAAACTGTCTGTTATGAGAAACTAATTTAGGTTTTAATTTGTGATTCAATTAAATTTGTATATGTTATCAATCGTATGAGTGTTTCACTGGAACGGCACGTTTTCTGTTTGAAATCAATTATTATACTTATATCTATTAGTATTTATAGTTATATGCTTGATGCTTATCCGACAATATCAAAAGGGTTATTATAATAAACTAATAAATATTTAACTATAAATAATAGTAATAATAATAACGGTATTATAATTATAATCTATACATGGCAATGTGATTGTTATAATCAAACCTGCAGGCTGCCGCGGTGAAATGATGTTTTCTCTTAGCGAAAATAACATAATAATATAATGCTATAACGACGACGATGACATTCCATGACGGTTGTACCTACTCCACTGCGACTTCTAAGACGTTCGTGACTTTAAAGTTACGGATTACTCGTTTAGCCGTTTAGCGTGTCATCTCTTCGCGCCACACGGCGCCGCTCGTGTATCCCGGTCGGTTCGAAAACGTATATACCCATAACCTATGTAGATTGGAGGTGGGTAGTTAATACGACGCGGTCTGCCTTAAACGAGTACAAATCGTGTTTGAAACCCACGGGACGGTGATTGCACGACGATTTTTGACAGATCGAACGCGCATTGTGTATAATATGCCTTATTATAATATACTCAGCTGACGTAAACCTAACCAGTTATTTTCGTTTACGACATGCGTATAATATTATGGTGTAGGTACGTCAAAATATAATATATTATAATAGTATAATAATATTATAGGTAACACGTAATACTTAAATCCCTATACTTGCGACATCACAGACGGTATTGTTATCGACTTTGTTTACTCTGCGTCGGTGAGGCGAAAACGGATATTTACAAGGATAATGCTCAATCAGTGTTTAATCAGGGGCGTTTGCATACAATAATCGTCATTAATGCACTTATTATTGTGTGGTATATTATAATTCGCGGTTTGTATACAAGTTTATAATGAATACGCCCATACATATATATATATACAAGGTAATAAAATAAATCGCACGCTGTATTCAAGCCGGTACCAGCTATACAGTATAAATATTATAATTTAATAAAATCTATGTATAGACCCTTGCATTTAAGGTCATATTATTTGAAATGACAACCAATACCGTAAATAGAAGCGTTAACAATAACTCACGGGTGACATTATGTTGCGAAAAGAAACATCAGGTGATTACGTGTGGAGAACGGACATTATAATATGACGTATTAAGACATTGATAATTAATTCACGATGGTCGTCGATGACAACCCACAGATGTAAAATAATATGTGAGACTACATAATCTTATTTAGTCCATTTATCTTCGCAGATTTTCGGAGCACGTAAAATATTTACTATATTATTATAATGTTTATAGAGGTTTAGACGGCTGCACGTTTATACTTCTGATTCGTATGTGGACTATCGTATGGACATAACGGTTTACGTATTACAAAATGTACGACGGATTTTTGACTAAAATAGTGATGATCGTACGTCTTACCGATCCGCAGGGAGGACTTTGCACGGGCGTTTGGATAGAGTTCAAAAAGGGCATCGGATACATGATAGATATAGGTATAGCAGATATAGGTACAACACCGCGGTAATAGTAATTTTGTGTATTTACTTATAGTTCTCCGATGATAAAACAACATGCGACTTATGTGTTTTTCTTCGTTTGGCGAGTAAACAATCCGTGGGCATTAGATAGAGCATGTACCCCACGAAAATAGAAGCTCACTGGTTGGGTGGGTGGGAGACAGACAGTGCGTCATCAGCACCTGTTCCCGTCCACACCACGTCTATAATTATATAAGCAGACCATTTGGGAGACAAAACGTTATCGCAGCAAAAATACCGCGACAGCCGCTTCGCGTTTACCCCGTCGAACAGTTCTGGGGGTGCTTGAGGTGTGCAGCGGTGGAGTGTAGTGATGGTGTGCACCCTATGCACGGCGTATCAGTTTAAAATTAGATCTCGGGACGTCGTATTCGTATGATATTATTATTATGTTATTTCAAGCCGGTCGTCTCGCGTTGTCTCGGTAATTATAATAATATATACGTCATGCTCGGCGGGCACGTTGAAAAGCAAACAAAAATACGTCATCTATTCACGAATCGCGCCGTATCTATTATTACATATACGGACGTGTAGAGTACGTGCACGAACATCAGCGGTGATCGTAGTATTTGTTGTCATTAATAATATTGTTATAGCATGATATAATATTATGATTAAATGTCGATAAGTGTTTAACGATTGAAATACCATCAGAGTACCCGCGGAGGGATAAAATTACACGCGAACACGCTGATGCTGCGCGGAATCAAGCGGGAAACCCCGTCGGACCGTTTTTGGACCCGTTTCAATAATAGAGCGCCTATGCCGGACACGGCTGCAATACGAAATACAATAATAATAATTATTATTATTACTATAAACATTATCCGTGCGTTGATAAAATAAATAGAAAACCGTATATACACGCGCGGACGCCGTCGTCCTTGCTATATATATTTATCAATTTTTTTTTTTTCTTGGCACCGCACTCAGACGGTATACCTACCCGACTGCTCTGTGCACTGTGCATAATATAATATAACTCGGTGACTCATTCACGCGGTGCACGGCACACTATACATATATTATTATTATTATACTCCCTCCCACAGTCGTCTCGCCCGCTCACGACTCGGCGTGCGCCAAACAATCCGTGTTTTATTGCCGTCGGCCGTTTCCTAATTCGCGAGCGACGACGGACGCGTGAATATTTTCCGATTGCCTCGCGCGCGACTTCCTGCGCCCGTTCTTCACGCCATTCACCCGCCCCACTGCGCATCCAAATTCATACCACGAGCCTCAGAACCGAAGTGTCAATAGTATTATCGCGGTTAACGTCGTAAAGTCGTCTCATTTCTGCACACACACACACACACACCGTGGACGCGCGAAAGTGAACGTCATCGTAAATGTCAAAATGTATATCATAATGATAACATAAAAGGTCATCAATGTTAATTATTGAAAAATTTGAGTGTTATAAATACATACTGCAGCATGTACAACGAATATTAATTAATAATAATAAATCGGTCATACCACGCTGGTCGCGGTTATTATTATTATTATTTTTTTATATTTTCTCAAGGAATACACGTCGCCGTGCGAAGCGGTCGCGCACAAATGGATTTTTTATGATCTAGAAACGCGCAGTCGTCGTCCACCGGCCGAGTTTCTTGCATATAAGCGCTCGTATAATTTACGTTAATTCGTTCATTTAAACGCGACCGAATTTCTGTGTGACGGTTTGAATGACTCTACTATACCTAGCTACGCAATAGTCCGTCTGCGATGTCAGTTCGCAGTCAAGATATAAGTATAACTTACTAATCGTGATTAACACCCCTATCCTTCCCCTTGCCGGGCTTGCCGATCATACTCTTAAGTAACATTTTATTATGATGGCGAACAGTAATGTGGTAGTAACAGATGAAAATAACACCATAAAAATTAAAAACATATTTTTAAATACCTTGTCATTTTGATGAAAATATTGAAATACGCAATATTATTTAATTTAAACCATTTGTTTTAATGAAATATAGCATGTCGTTATAAAGATGAGGAAAATATTTTCATATTATTGGAATCTCCTTAAGTAGATATTTTATATCTACTATTTTTCATTTTTCATTCTTTATTTTTATTTTTATTTGTTTTAATTTGATTGGATAGAATGTGTTAGTGTTGTAAAAATTGTTTTTCCTGAACAGGTTAGTTTTTAAATATGAATATTTAAATACGTTATGCGTATGAGCGTTGGAGGAAAATGTTCGAATAAATTTTAGAATTCAATGTCTTTTTATAGTTTATATAAATCATCATCGTCGACAATATCTATATTATAGTGTCAATATCTGTGAACGGCTACGAAGTTGTTTATATGAACAAGGTATGATAGTACTTGCACGTGCAGAATATTCACATTTCACAGAACGAAATCACTAGCGTTTCAAATATCAAAGGTAGCTATAAGTAGTAGTATACCTTTATAATACAGTAACGTAAAATAAATATTATTGTTCACCAAATAAAAATAAACGGTATACGTGGTTCTGTTAAATTACTGTTTCGACCTACTATAACGGGTCCCGACAAAATATAGTTCCGACTCAATGCGTCCTATGAAAATATAAGTAAAACGACGTTATAGAACAGCGGTTCCCAACCTGTACACCGCGATGCCATTTAAGGGGCAACACGGGTCATCCGAGTATGAATAAAATTATTAAATTATATATTTAAAATTGATTGTATAGTTAAAAGGAAAAAAAACTGTTTTACGTACAAAATTACTTAGCATACTATCTGTATATCTAATATTAAATACAGTGTTTCTAATATGTGTCGAATAATTCATAAATAGATAAAAACAGATAAAAATATTGCCTAACTTTCCAAAAATAAGCAGCCTCAAAAATCGCATTAATTATTAGTTTTTCAGTATTGAAACAGAATTTTTTATTTTTACTATCAACTATAAAATTATAATTTGTTAATAATATGTTCAATAAAATTATTTAAATCAGTTATGAATGAAAACAAGTGTTTATTTTTATCACGTTCCTCGTGATATTCACAGAAGGGTACCTAACAAAATTGGTACAAACAAAAGTGCACGGCCGGCTAAAAAGGTTGGGAACCGCTGTTATAGAGAATATTATTATAGTATTGTCGTCGCGCTGCGCTGGCGTTTTCTTTGTGAAACTGACTAAACCGTGCTATCCTACGTTACTTTAATGCGTTTTATTATATACTATTTTTAAGTGAGCCTTTGGACAAAACATAATACAAATCTGCGTACAGATTTTACTATTTTAGGGGCATTTATGATTTTGTATGTTAATTATTAAAATGTATCTATACCTATTATAAACCAGCGGTTAATGAGTGACTTCTTTCCTCAAAGTTTGTCCAATTATTTTTATTTGTCCTTTGGTATAATCAATACTTAATAGATATACAATTTGTATATATTCTTACAAAAAATATGTGTATAGTATAATACTAAATACTATATTAGTATTGTATAATCGGAATAAAAAAGAAATGTGATGTGATTCTGAACTAGATGGAGATTGTATGTTTTATATTGCGGGTGTAATTGCTTTATATTACAAATTGTATCACACCAGAATAATTTAATATGAGTACGAATTATTTAGCGAACTATTTTCATAATATTGTAATAATTTAACTAGAAACTTCAACCTCCACCTTGGGAAGCATAATATTATAATATTTTTGGAGTATCCATCATACAGGTGGTATGCTACAAAATATATTATAAACATTTAACAACCGGTTTCTAAGTGTTCTATATATTTTACTATAAAAAAAAAATAGTTAACAAGTAAAGACGATAGATTTGTCATATTACCAATATTATTTACCTTTGATTTTTTGGAAAGTGTATGTAATTTATACACACATACCATATTTCACTCCAGAACAGTAGATATTGTAATTTTTAACTGCAAAATAAATTTATCTAGTTATCACTAATAATGATATTACGATCCCAAAATAATATTTGAGTATTAGTAGATAATATGCTATTTTAATGAATCATTACCTTTGATGATGTATTATTGAAATCCGAAAAGAATTTTTCAAAAAAAAAATTTTATTATTCAATTGAATGTTTTATTTTTCATTTTTATTATTTATCTATCTGTATTTTTTATGTATTTTCAAAATAATATATATTAAAATACTGTTTGAACTGAAAACAATCAAATAACTATCGTGTTCAATACATTTAAAAGTTAAAACACATTTAGCTTAAAAATAATTTTAATCAAACTTTTAAATTTAATACTACGATACTAAACATAAAATAGATTTATCGATTTAAATTTGCTTTTAAAACGTAATATATAATACGGTAGTATATATATATATATATATATATACATATGTGTGTGTGTGTGTGTGTGTATACAATCCCTGGATTCTGGTTTATTATAGGCTATCAGCCTATAACATTCAAATACAAATACATTCTAGACATTTTTTAATATTTTTTTTATAAAAGTAAAGATGATAAAAATGCGTATAGAAAATTCACTAATTTGGGTAAGGTTAGATTAGATTAGGGTATAATCTAGGATCTAGGCTATGAATTATTTGTTTTCTTAACCATACATTTTAATCAAATACCATAAAAATATCACTAAGTATCGAAAGCAATTAATTAAAAGACAATTTACACTGTGTACAGCGACTGATGATCATTACATACCTATTTGGTTTATTTATACGTATAAATGTTATCTATTGACTATTGGATATGGTAAAGTAATAATAAATGAATTAATATTATACTTGCGTATATATTATGATGTGAATAGATATTTTTCTCCACAATATTTTCTTAACCAGTAATTAAAAAACCGTCTGCGGCATCAAAAAGAATAGTTATAATGGAAATCAGAGCGTTTTTAGTGATACGTCATCAAGGCCGTCAATATTACCCTGTGCATTAAAACACACATATTATACAACATTTAATGTACCTACCTATACAGAAAAGTATATTATACGATGTGAGCGAGACGACAACGATAATAATTAGAAGAAGTGTATAATATAATGAGATAAGAAAAATAATGCATACGACGAGCGTGGCTACTTAACGTGTGTACGAATGTTTGGGATTCCAGAGACATCGCACTGTGAGCACGTGCCAGACTGAGAACCAAGAACCGAGTAGAAGTAGAAGACCGACTGTAACTATACAACACAACGTCTGTCCGGTTGCAAATCTCTGTCGGCGTCCAGCTTTGTTGTGTTCTGATCACCTTATTATATCGTCAATATTATAAATTTATAATATAATTCATAGCGGGCAGTTTTAGTATTTCAAAAATTTCACTTGAATATTTAATTCTTCTTGCTGTTTTCTAAAACAATTTTAGATACGATAAAGATTTAAAAAAGGATGGTAAGTAAGTGGATGTCGCTCTGCAGTACAGTAGGTTACAAGTGGATTACTGTAATGGATGGTATTAAATTTGAATCTAATGATGTAATATCATTGTGTACGAAAAACGATTCTGAATGGAGACGGTTTATCAGTCTAGGATATGTTATACTATTTTAATTATATTGTTAAATTTCAAAAAAAAAAAAAAACGTCGTCCGTAATAAATTATTTAATATTGTAAAATCGTAAAATCGAACATTTTTTCCAACCTAACCTAACAAATGTACCTCTCTAATGTACCAGCTGAAGAACATTACCTTTCAGAAAAAATGCTACACTTGATACTTTTGAGCAAGTTTATAGGGAGGAAAAGTGTTTACAGAATAAAAAAGAAAAAGAAATAAACATCATTGTAAAACAATACATTTCTCACTCCGCTCAGAATCTAAAACAATATAACAATGAATATGTATGCTGAAAAAAGATACTACCCAGTGAAATAAAATGTTTTACCAATTTTCATGAAGATCCACCTCCACGACGTATGTCCTCATTATGTTCGTGGAACTCATTCAGCTGTATACCTGTGAAGTTTTTACTTTGTATATGAAAAGTGCCAGCAGACAGAAACCACTAGCTACCACATAGATCGCAATTGTTCAAAAGAAATTCGGATATTATCTAAAGTATTATATAGATATCGATACCATTTTTATTACAATATCTCTGATATCATTTTAAGTATATCTTTATCATAAATTCATACTCCGGGCTTGGTTATATCCACGAATACGTATTTGCACCGTTTTCTCAAAATGTAATTGCCGAGATCTAGAGAGTCGATGATGTTGAAACCGCAAGCTTTTATTAGACTCTCTAGTTTTCGAAAACCCATAATGTTGCTCAATGCGAAAATAAAATGCAATTTAATATTATATTTTATAATCGAGTTGGACGTTGCACTATATTTACGTGCAGTACTCGTCTAACAAAATATTGTACCTACACAGGTATACGTATCGGCCCGCACACAATATTCTGCACTACTACGTACGATCGCGACCCTGTAATTTATTCCGCACCAAAAAATTATACCGATTGTGTTCATTTGTTGCAGTTTTTTTTTCTCTCCGTTTCGCTGTACCGGCCTCGTTTTATAATTTTATATACGAGATTCCTTAGTGTCGTGTAGTCGTCGTCGTAGTTTTTTCCCTTCTGCTCATACATATTATTATATCTATACGTATATATATATATATATATGCTTATATGTGTGTAGTATTTATGCGCCCGACATATGATTATCATCCTTCGTCGTCGTCTGTCAATCGTCTGCTGGTGCTAGTGCTGCCGGCCTCGTATGCTGCGGTGCAGAGGTCTTGTATATACGTATACATTATACACACACACACATATATATATATATATATATACTTATTATATACATTATACGCATTATATCATATATATTATTATAACTTGTATACGAACCGGCATCGATGGACGAGTATAAACGCCACCGCCGCCTTTTCCACGCTTTTATACGCCTCTATTAACATTTTTCGTTGGTATATACGACCCGTATACGCGCGCTCAGACACGAAAAATACCTTTGACGGCGGCACATTATTCTATTATACGTTAAATTATGTATATATATATAATAAAATATATTATATAATATAATAATATATATTGTATATTATATTATTGTCGTTGTCGTTGTCCCACTATAGCGATGGCGGCGAGAGGAGATTATTATTATGCGATTTAGATTTATGCGGTCGCGTCTGCGCGCAAACTGCTCGCACGCATACACAACCCTGACCGCGCCGTCGCCGAGATCATTTTAATGACGGCGTGCCCGGGCTAGACGACAGATGCCAATCAAATGTGTATACGTTCTTAAATCATTTGCCCGAGACCGAGGGAATGCCGGACATTTTTGGTCTGAACGGCGGCCTTGGAATTATATATATATATACGCCGTCGTCGATTTGCGGTGTATATACGCGACATATCGACGACGAACGATATTAAGTGTTTCCTTGCATGTGTGAATATATATATTATGTATACGTATGTTTACGTATTATCGCCTATAGTCTATACAAACGAGCAAAAAATAAATGAAAATTACCGATACCCACTGATGGTTTTGATACCTCAGAAGGAAACATTACGGATATTGCAATTTATTGGTACTCTAATCGGTACCACCCACCTGTACTGCTCCGAAACTATATCAAGAACGATTTTTAATTTCCCCTCGCGGAGCCGTTAGCCACCAGCATGCCGAAAGCATTAAGTGAGCTGCTTCTTCTGAAATGCATAATATCCCCCCCCCCGACTTAAGCACAGCACTGCGCAACATCAACAAAATAATATAAAACGGTAGAATAATTAAAAATATTCAATATGAATTTTGGTTGATGGAGTCTTTTCAAGTTGCACTCACCACACTTTATATAAACGCATCAATGTCTTATTTTGACACTAATTCCACAGGACGGCGGCAAAAATATTACGTCTGTAGTTCAAATGTTTGACAAAAGACTCTGTATATATTACCGGGTTGGCTTATTATGCATTTACGTCGATAACCGCCAATGAGCCGTAATTTATAGTGCACCTATATATTGTATTATAGATACCTATAATGTATATTTTACATGGCACAGACTACTTATGCGTCCCGGACGAATCGTTACATTATATCATTATAATATATATATATGCGATATCAATAAGTGGTGAACGTTTGCTTGGGGAGGGTTTCCGAGACAATACCACTGGCAGCGTACTGCCCACGGCTGAAGCCATGACGTAGTGTACACTTGTGAGTGAGTATTTATACATAAACATTTATTATAATATGCTAGTGCACGCGTTATTATACATCGATATCAAAATATATAGTGCTGTGTATACAATCGTTTAATTGCGTCTGCCGTCAGTATCCGATCGAGTATATGTATGTACACGTAGGTCGTATTATATACGTATAGGCAATCGTAAATAACCGTTTGTACAAATGGGTCTCATATTATACGTATATATATATATATATATATATATGCAACTCAGACTTGTAGTGTGTACCTATATAGTGTTAAATGTGTGTGTGTGTGTGTGTGTGTGTGTGTGTGTGTGTGTGTGTGTGTGTGTGTGTGTGTGTGTGTGTGTGTGTGTGTGTGTGTGTGTGTGTGTGTGTGTGTGTGTGTGTGTGTGTGTGTGTGTGTGTGTGTGTGTGTTTATGTTGGCGGCGTTGGACGGGCTATTATATTATTATATTATCCGCGGCTGCAGCAGAAGCAGCGAAAGAGTTCACCGCTGACGAAGATGAGGATCACACGGGCCGTACCACATAAAATTATCGTATTTTTGTGTATAACATAATAAACGTTGGATGTGCAATTTTTCTCACGTTATTGTATATATATATTGTGAAAACTTGATCCAAATGTATTCTAGAAACAGTGTGAATATACTCGTATATAGAAAGCATAATAATTAATTTATTGTGTATAGCACTCACATCGACAGTCGAAAGTGTAGAATTGAAGATATATATGAAAGAACTTACAAATCAGGGAGTTGGATTTAAAATATCTTATTAGGATTTTTTTTTAATCTACATAACATTATTATTGAAGCCTGTTGCCGAAGAATAAGCTACAAGATAACTGTTTGTATGTAGGTGGCATGTTATGTCAGGAAAGTGGATGAGAAATAATAATAATTAGTCAATATTATCGTAATACTTTTATTTTATTTCGTACATTGATGGTCAATCTATTTTTTAGTAAGTGAATAAAATTAATAATACCTATATAAAGCTAGGATAACTCGATAGTTTTTATTGGTATTTTAATTTTAAAGCAAGATTATCATTTTAAAATTATTTGATTACAGCTTTAAAATTATGTACTAAATTATATATATAAAGAATAGCCTTAGAAATGCCTTTGAAATGCCCTAAATAATAATAGCATCATACATCATAAAATAGGTCAAGTTACTCTAATTTTAAAAATAACAGAGTAAAATGGATTATTGTGAACGTAAAATTAGGTATGTTGTACGACTGTAAAACAAAGACAACACATCACACTAGTTAAGCGTCCTCCCAGAAAATCAAAACTTTTGATACATTTTGAAATTGCAATAATATATATATATAGTTTATAATTTAATAGATTTTGCAATCATGTTGAACAAAGTGGTTCGGAGTTCCTTCCTTCGGGAAATGCTCACCCCGATCGGTGTCAGAGCTATGTGCTACTATACATTACGATTAATGCACATTTATACTATTATAATATTATACGCATAAAAGATAGGTATATGACATATATATTATTATACAATTAAATATTTACAGTTCAAACGTACTGAATATAGCGTGCATATGTGTGTGTGTTAATCGGTTGGTGGTTATAAAATATATACTGCGCAATTTTCATGTATGTGTGTTTTACGATCGGTCCACTTAAGTAAATATATATTATCTATAATATACGCGCGACGGCGGTAATTAGCGAGAGAGTTCCAATAAAACAAATCGACAAAGTAGCTACCGGTCCGAATAGTTAGGGCTGGCCGCACTATGTATGTATTATACTCGATATGTACATAAATACATTACACACTGTAATATACTACTATAATAATATATATTATATATATATATCTACACATGAGACTACGACGACGGATGAGATAGAAACAGGTCTACCACCGGGGGACCACACACGCGCCGCGGCCCGCGGGATAGGCGCTCCGACTTCGAGACTTGGACGACTTGGATGACGGCGGTAACGACTACGACCGAATTGACGATCGTGTGTGTGTGTGTATACGCGAGGATAGATCGTCAGCGGTGTTCGTGTGCGTTTTTTCGAAATACAGTTTCCCGCCAAAACCGGTTCGGGAACACCCAAAAAGCCACACGTACGTTCGACGGCGGGTGGACATTTTTTCCCCGCCAAAAACTTTTTTCTTGCGTATTTTTTTCTACCTAGATAATCATTCAATCGCCATCCGGTGGCCCTAATAATAACACGCGAATTAGACTCTCCAGGGTTTTTTTTTAGATTCTGGTGGTTTTTTTTTTTTTTTGCTTCTTTATTGCCGAACGAGAATCACCTGTCTAATGAATTAGTGAACCGTCTGCGATCTCGGAAATAAACGGAAAAAAAAATATCCGAATCGCATTACCGTATATATTTATTAGACACGTGCTGCCGTTCGTCTGCGCATACCGAATATTATAGGTATTATACACACATAATATAGGTATAGTGGTGTATACGCTTGAAGGAAATTGCCGAATATTATATTATGTGTATAATATATTATTATACTCGTATACATAATAATCGTGATCGAAACTATACCGGGAATGTCCATTATTCATTTTTTAATGATCAAAATGATCGAGATAATCCGACGTGATGGGTGCATGCAATGTGTTGTTTTCTTTTTCATTTATATTATTTTGTTATTTATTTTCTTACCACGTCATTTTATATACTTTGAATGCACGAGATTCGAGAACATGTATTTATTTTAATATTATAGCCGATGGACATGTCTGAAATAAGCGTAACCACCCCACATAGGTAGTTGTCACATATCAATAATATCGCTGTTAAACTAGAAATTAGGGTTATCTATACTAATATGTGTGGGGTAATTTATGTTTCGTCTTTCGTGTCATCGTGTTAATGCAATTATGAATTTTGTCAGTGGTGTACACAAACACCAATGGGTATGTTTGAACACCCCCAAACCTCTCATAATATGAACGCCACTGTATTTTTTAAAAACATTTTATTATAATCCTTTAATGGTGTTTTAATTTTTAATTAAAAATATCTTATACAATATAAATCATGTGAATAACGATATATTATTAGAAATCATTGATAATTAGTTCGGTGTATTTGCTTGAGTATAGTATATTATGGTAGGGCAGTATCAGTATATAATTAAACCATGTAATAGCAAAATACTCAGACCACATTATTATAAAATATTATGATTATAATAGTTACTAAATTATTCGTCTTTGTGTATAATATACAAACGAAAACTTATATAGAATAGTCCGCGGCAGTTAGATTGGAAGTATAAAAAATATTATTATAATTTATAATACACCCATAGTGATGCATATATCTAGATAAGTTATATAATATATAGGTTATGTGAGATAAGTATTATAGGTACCATAATACATGATATTATGATTATTAGAACATATAGTTTGTAAAAGCATATACGCACTTGCGTTTTTGTTTGGACATGATAATAATTGTTTAGTTGAACAAAATGGATTAGTTCAATTTTTTAATAGGTATTATTAAGTAAAATATCAAACCGAAAATAATTTAAAGTATAATCTCTTTACCAACTGCGAATCACCGGAGGGGCCACACGTCGTATTTCCAATTCGCCCGGACTTACAAAACTGTTCACGTAACGGTTCGTGTGATGTTACATGACATTCCTGAGTATATAATATTTAATAAACCAATATATTTTTTTATCCACTGGCATGGTATATTCCAAGAGGAAAAATACTGACTTGTTGAATTGCGTGCTTGGATTTTATTAGATTATAACGGGCTTACAAATAATCCATTTGCACGCGATATACGATCGAATATTGTCAAGTCCGCACAAAACACACCTGATCTCGATTTGGAATGTGTGTGATAAATTTACCAATAATTTTAAATTTTTATTGCATAACTCTTGATCATTGTGTAATAGCTGTTCTGGTAAGTCGATTCATTTCTAAAGTTTAATTGATAATTAATTATTCATAATCCATATTTCAATTATTAAATTATGTATAATTTAAGATTCAACAATGATCATATATATGTACCTAATAATGACAGGTCTCACACCTGTATTACGTTTCGATGTCATCATATACGGATGAACAACATAACATATACATTATGATTATATTATCAAATAAACGCACTCAGATTCGTTGAGATATTGCTATACGTTTTACATTGACCTCAACCTTGGTACAAACACATGATATAGTACGGCGGCGGCGGTGCAAAACTGTATTGGCCCACTAGTTTAATGTGTGGTCGCACATTATACCTACAAAACACCTACTATATCTACCAACACGCAAACGGCCCAGTTTCTATATATTATATTTTTTGTCATCGCATGAAGGTGTAACCGTGCCACATCGACGAGGGTGTATTATTTTTGGCCACCACTTTTTGACACACGGCCAGCACGACCTACGGCGGCGGTTCGTCTTGACCGACCGTTTCCGTCTATGAAAATTGACGGCACTAAGAGTTCAAATCGATAGTGATGAAAAAAAAAAACTTCAGCTGTTTATATTTTTCGATTTAACACAATCAGCCGTTTGCACATCATTGACGTTAAGACGTACGGCTTGGTCCTATATACTATAATATTATATCGTGTAATCTTACGCATACGTATAGGATGATATACAGATAAAATAGCTACGCTTTATTACAATAAAATACTATACACTCAGTAACGTATCCAGGATGTCAGAGGGGAGTCGTGATTCCTCTTGCAGAGAGGTATTGAATTTCATAAATTATTTTCCAGATATTTCCAATATTTCCAATATTTAATAATATAATATGAAACCTAAAAAGTTTCCTTCTGGAAATTTCCGACAGTCTACTAAGATCACTTATACATAGGTGTACCTGCATAAATATATACACCGATGTATGTGTTGTATATATTATATTTAAAAGATAAACTTATCAAAAAAAAATTTTCTTTGAATATCTAATATTTTGGAAGGTATACTTTCTGTTATATAAAAAAGTTTTTATTCAATAGTACACACAAAATTAAATATAATGATAATTAGTTACAAGTACCAGCTACTGAAATACAAAAAGTATTATTTATAAATCACCGTAGGGAGTTGGCAAAATGTAGACGGGACATACTATAAAAATTATTATTTATTTATTTATATATTTATTTAATTTCCTTACTAAGGAATTCTAAACCTTAATTAAAAAATTTGTCTGGATGTCCGAATTACACTAATTTTTGTGATGCATAATATCATAGTATAGGTCTTCAGTTAAATATTATAAATATGTAACGAGTACGTCTTAGCGCCACCACCGAAAAAAAAACATGCGCGTATATGAGGTATACTGGAAGTACTAGATAAGTAAGAAATTGTGCGTATAGAAGTTACGCTGCACATCCCGTTAAGGATTATCAGTCGTATTACACATGAAATATAATAAAAAATGATTTTACGATGTCAAAAGATCGTATTTTATACGCGTGTGAAGACCGTTGAAGCACGCGTGGCGCATCGCCGTATGCACACGGTATTCTAACATATTATTATAATATTTTTTTTTGTGTTTAATTACCTTCTATTTGCGCGCGAGACCGTCAAATTCTTTTTGATGTGAAACCCTTTGACAAAAAAAAAAACATTCTGCTGCGGTTAACGACTATAGCGAGAGGTACAGTACAGTAATAATAATTATTATTATTACATCGTGCGTGCTCGAATTTGTTCCACTGTTAATGTATTATGTTATTAATACTATAAATATAATATAATATATACTTATATAATATGCTTACACGATGATTTATAAATCAATCATATTTATTAAAAAATATATTACTCTGAAATCAGGTAACACATATTATATAGGTATTACATATTATTATAATACAATATTGTGCGCATACGGTATATTATGTTATGATTTATAAATTATAATTATAATATTAACTTGTAATGCGCATATTATATTTAAAATATTATAAAATTAATTTTGTTATAGTTTAATGTTATGCGATATATTAAATATACGTATATGAGGGATATTTATAATAATAAGATGTTTTTTTGATATTTTTTCGGCTTCTATAAATCAAAGACTTAATACTTAATACTTTTAATCTACGTTATCAGTTAAATTCGCATTTTAAATATATACCCAAACTTAGATATCGCGCGTCTAACTTTGATTATCGCTTAACATTACTATCAGACAATATTTATCATAATTTCAGGTAGGTATTATACAATATAATGTAACTTTACCTATACGTTTACATTTACACATTTATTCGTAATTCTGTTAAAAATAATTATATCTGTTGTATATACACATTTAAGCTATTTAAGTGACTATAATTTTATAATATTATTCAAACAAATGTAATATATATAAATATATATATTATAGGACAGGGTTTAGTACAGCAATGGTCAGATATTATGCAGAATATACTTTAAACACGTACCTATACGAGCACAAACAGGTCAATATTATCGTTGGAGTCAATCATTCTAGTAGGAAAAAACTATAGTGTGACTAAAATACACCTGTATTGGTTACTAATACAAGTGATGTTGAAAAATATCTAAACAGTAAGTTAAGATATTCGCTGGACTATACGATAGACGGCTATTTTTTAAGTTCAGTATTGGCTGAATAAAATTGGCTTCAATATTGGTTGATCTTTCGTTAGGTAACTAAAATCCTCTTAAAGGTATATAATATATTGTAATGTTTTTGTAGTTATACGCATACGCTGAGTGTTAGCATTACAAAAACGTGTGCTTGTTCAATAGTTTAATTTAGAAAAAATGCCACGATTGCAATAATAATCAACATTTTATAATACATTAATTAAATCTTTTAATATTTGGTTGTGTGTATAATATAGTAGCGTTTCCTTCAGAAAAAATGAAGTCATGTTTTTGCGTAATAATATCGCATCGGCGATCGATAGGTATACTAACGTAAAGTTATTGCGCTTTGTGATGATATATAATTCGAGTAGAAAGCGCGTATTTCAAAAAAAAAATTATTTGTTCACTTCAATGTCGTCACGGTCCTTAATAAGGATAGGTACACTAGCTATATGCATGCAGCTGGTTAGCTAAAACAGAAAACGCGACGTATTGTCGGCTGGTTTGGTTTCTTACATTATTCATATTTTCGAGACGACAGTGTGTACGTGGAAAAGCTACTTATCATTGTCACACGTTACATATTATTTTAACTCGACTACTAAAATAGAGCGGCGTTTTTCGAACGGTCTCCATACAATTATTGTTAAACAAATCACGCGGCAGTGGCGACGTCTGAGAATTTTTGGATGGACGAATTCCTTTATAATACATTCATCCATTCATGTGAGAAAGAAAGCGAGCAAAAAGTGAATTTCATAATATATACTTAAGCGCATAATAAAATAGATTTTAATTATGTGGTCCCTATCGCATTTAATGCAAGAAGTCCGCAGATACGAGACTGAATCATAGTCACAGGCCACAGCACTAATACTTGCGAATAGATTTAGCATATGGACGTGATAAATTGTAGTAGAAATTTTTTTTTAAATAACCATTTTCCTTGGCACTTATCATTATAAAAATATACAACAATGATGTCTAATATTACTTACGTAGCTCACACGAGTGAGTTATAGCCTATAACACTCACGGTTATTTGACCGAACATTTTTTTATTGCAGGTTAAACGCAAATATAGAGAATATTATGGAGTGTGATGGATACATTGATACTACTCGAAAATTATTAGTCAATACTCGAGATATTATAATAAATATAATTTTATGTGTATAGCAATAATTTCATCAGGAGCGCATGGGCGGTATATATATATATATATATATATAACCGAAAACCATAAATAATCAGCAAAGGGCAGTGAACTGTCGCGGAGAATCGTCCAAAAATAAGAAAGGGGAAAACGTCGGACTGCTCAACAACCACACGTAGTGTTATAATGTTATGTGTGCGCTCACACGGTTATAGAAAAACGGCAAATTATCGAAAATGTTTCTCGTGGATGCTAAATATGATACGTAAATAGTATATAGAAATATATTATTTAATATCGTGTTGATGGACGGTCATCGTGTCTGCGTTGCGAATCTAAACATCGATGATTTTAACATTACATAATGATTTATTATATTATATACCTACACAAGGTAAAATTTATAATCGTCTTGTAGATTTTTTGATTGCAACGCGTACAACAGTCAATCATAATATTAACAATATACCTACTATAATCAGCAACGTTTCAAATATTATCAAACAAGTAGTGTTTCGTTGTGGTAATGTAATAATATGGCATATGTGCGTACATGGGACACAGGCACAACGGTGTCATATTATATATATAGTGTAGTAGGGCTGCGAATTTAATGCATTTACATGTTGTGCATTTTTTGCATATTTAACAGGTATATAAGGTCACATAATTGCAGGTTTTCATGATTTCTTTGTATTACCTAATGCTTTTTTTCTAATATTCTTTAATCTTTATGTTTTTGTAAAAATAATATGATATCCGTCAAAAAATCTACATTACCTAGATGATTTGTCTTTTTTTGTAGGTGTTATTAAAAAAAAAATAATGAAGCCTAATCTTAGGTTCATATTAGATATAAAAATGAAATTTCAATAATTATAATATTATTAATATATATATATTTAGATTTGTTGTTGGTGAAGATCACATATTTTTAGTGCAGTTTCAGATATTTATCAGTGCAATAAAATCAGTGCAAATCTTAAGAACATGTTATCTTTTGTATGTATATTAAGTATATCATCAGATTTCAGTGCACATCTTATAGTTTATAATACATTGAATTCACAACTCTGTACCTATATGTGTTTATTATTATATACAAGTATAAGAGGACATGCACAGCAGACACACGCACTATGTACATATAAATACGTATTATATAGCTGATATACGCGTGTGGAGAGAGAAATAATGCGAAATATGTTTCCTAGGCGCTAATATATCTCGGGTTTCATAAATCAAAAAAAAAAATAATAATAATAAATAGTATTAAAAAAAATCCACCATATATGTATATATATATATATAATATTATATATTATAACTGTGTGATAAAAACAAACATCGGACACGGCAAAGGAATGCATGTGTATGTGTGTGTGTGTGCACGTGCGCGAGAAACAGAGATAGTCTTAAGGCAGGTATATATACTTTATCACGGCTATAATACATATATAATACTACAACAGTTACTACTATACTACTGCTACTACTACTGCTTCTACTACTATTATACTACTAATATATACTACCGTCTACCATTTTACCCGTTATTATATCGGCAAGCTGATCGTCGGGGAACGCACTCGCGGTTTTTAGATCATTTGAAAAGTGAAAGCCACCAGAGATGGCAATCGTAAAACGCTCGGAATTCCACTGCCAGTTTTTATAATATAGCCCTGGTAGATATAAAGAGCGTATATATGTGTGTGTGTGTGTGTGTGTGTGTATGTGTGTATTTCGCTCTTTCCGGAACGACGAAGTCTTCGTCGCAGCTGAATCGGACCATCATCGGCGGAGAGTCTTCGTTTTTCTTCCTCTCACTATTTTACGGCCTTTATTTTAATCAACGTCTCGAAACGATGGTATATGGCTCAGTGTAAGCACATATAGATAATTGATTAGTGGTATCATTGGTATCGTAATCCGTCAACATTTTCTAATTTACCAGAACACGTCGGAGTTAAAGTCGAAACATTATAGTAATATGAAACTGCCTGGAAATTTGCATTCAAATTGTTGATAAAATACTCAATTGATATGACAATCACTGAGCTCAAAAATTCGATCTTATTTTTATTATTACTTATATTATATAGATGTATATACGTTAAAGACGTTGCAGGTGTCGTAGAAAACACAAAAACTGCATCCAAACACCACCATTAACTTGTACTTTTTTGTTGATTGAAAATGTCGACAAATTAGATTCCGTCCGTGACAAATAACCAGCACATAATAATATAATATCGTCATCATGGCCCATCCCTTTGAAGACTCCTGTGTGGGCCGCTCCTTCCTCTCGAATGTCACCTTTGCCACGCCATTGTATGACTGTTGATACGCATAAGAACAATATCACAGCAGTGCATGAGCTATGTGTTGTATACACAGTCATCGGACTGTACGCAGACGAACATAATATACTATATATATATACTATTAGAGAATACCATACTAAACGGCGATATATCATCGTGATTCGCCGACACTTATACGACGATGATATTCAAGTGGCGCATCTGTTCTGGGACCCACTCAACCGAACTTGACACGTATTTAGGCGCATATACGCTTATAACGCGTATAATAATTTAAATTAATAGGTTTTGTCTGGGCGCAGGGGTCGAGCGCGAGTCGTTTTTAAGACGCTTTATTATAAGAGCTATCAGCTATCCGACTAGTTTTTCGACGAGCAGAGCTATAATACGTATCTTACACTGCACATAATGAAATAATAACGACAATTTATCAATTTATATCAAATCCGATTCTATGGTATTAATACGAGTATTATGCGTATACGTCTTAATAATATTTCTATTAAATGTGTACATCGCTGCAGACTTGGCCGTCCGACGAAACGCAAACATTGTCGTGATTTATAATTTGTCGTGTTTACTTATTATATTTTAATAATATAAACATAATACCTATTTGTAAGTATCGTAACATACAGTTTTTCCGTTTTCGTAACACCATACTCAAGCACATATATTATCACCAAGGTAATATTATAAGCACTGTGAGGGGTAACAGTTTAAAGAAATCTTTAAAATTTAAACACTTCATCATAGCGTGTTGTATGATGAGATAAACACACATGTTTAGAATACAATAATAATAGATAACGGGACGAAAGGAGATACGTTTAACCTGAGGTATATTAAGAAATAAGAATAATCAACAAATAATAATAATGAATAATGATATAATGACATTTGGCACACATCGTAATTTTTTCATTATAATATTTATTATTATTATTTTATATCATTACTCGTATAATAATAATATTGTACGCGATGCCGTTGTGCCAAAAGTTTTACACGATTGCACGATGTGCTAGCAAGTCGATTATATAAATATAATATCGTAATGAATATTCACACTTGCGTAACGGCGTTCGATTCGAAATTCGTTTAAATATCCAAATATATACAATAATGTTATTATTATCCAGCTGGCCACCCTTGCAGCATTTAATAAATACATGACATGTGGATCTAAACATTAAATAAAACGTACGCAGTAGCATTTTTAGTGTAATTATTATTTTGTTGGTTACTTCTTATTATAGTTATATAATAAATGACAGCAGACTACGAAACATGACTGCAAAAACTCCGCGCAGTGTTAATTTCAGTAATGCGCATGCTTCGTTTGGATTTTCATAAGCAAGCACATTTGAATAATAAATAATGATGACAATAATATTGTATCACTTATCTTATGCAACGAGTAAACACCCTTTAAAATATTATGAGCGCATATACATATGTATATACGTAATTACTATAGATACAGCATCTCCAAATCGAGTAAATCGAAGATTCTATACATTAAGTATCTAACACACTGCAGGGCATAATAATTCGTCAGTCGTCACTTTTCAGCTTAAACTTAGATATGACTGGTGTATTTCAGATAGCATATGCTATCGTTAAAGTGCAATTTTATACTATAATAGATATTATCACGAAATGTTTAGATGTGAAGAAATTAAATGTGCAATAATAATTCACGATCTTATCAGAGGAATACTCGTTTTAGTCGTTTTCACTAATATGTAATAAAGTTGTAGAATTTGAGTTCAATATAACACAATAAATAAATATATACAACAAAAAAGTTTAAAATTAATGTTTTATTTTTACTCCAAAACAATTATTATTATAATTGATATCACTGATGTAGTGGTGTATGAGAAACATTTAGAATTTAGAAAATACTTTAAAAGGTGTAAAACGTAGTAATTATACAATTTATTTTTCATTCGTTGTCTGATTCTTTTTATTATCGTTGTTCTACTATAATTTCGTTTGTATATATAATTTTCGCGTGATAATCTGATGATTATATTTTTTCAATAAATGTATTTCAATTCCATCATGTACTCGGCGTCAACGTTCTCTGACCACCCTAGTAAACTACGGTATCGCAGTGATTCGAAAATTATACATATATAATATAATTATTATATATATATATATTATATTATAATAGTAGGTATATCGTCAAAAGACTTCCAAAGCGATTGTGCGATTTCAGCGTGATATACACAGTATAGGTACCCATTAGCCGTAGTCTGTCGATTTTTTTCCTCGGTGTGACCGTTTTAATTTTTTCGTAGGTACTATTTGTCTATATCACAATATTAAGGTAGTATATATAAGTTTTCCGATCGTCTCCGTCCGTCTCCCACCACAATCCATGTTGCAGGTTTTCCGTCGGCGGCAAAGCATTCGCCACACAGAGGCGGCTGTTGCTACCAATGCTACCACCGCCACTACATAACAGGAAGTGTGTCCAAACGAGCCGAGAACAGAGTATATATAATAATTTACCGCCACTGCCACTGTCGCCACCGCCTCCAACAGCGGTCGTCGCCGGGAGTCACGCACTCGCGGTTTTTCTCTTGTGTTTCGCTTACTGCGCCAATCCACGCAAATGGACCACCAAAAAGAATCGAGAGAATATAATACTCGTGGTAAAAAATAAATACTAAAAAAAAACTAATAAAAAAATAAAACCTTCAGACAGCGGAACTGACGAATACGTGAGCGACCGATTAGACATGCTATTGAAGCGATTTAACTCAGTAGAAAAAAAGAATAATAATAATAATAATAAAATGGAAAAACGTATATAGTATAATAAATATAAAAAAAGGGTTATTAAGACAAAGCAAAGAGTCCCATCCGGCAACGTACCTGGCCTGACCCAATTACCGATTTGTCACGGCCCTTGTCTTCGATTTCCGGTCTTGTACGTCGGCGGTGGCCTGGGTTCCTTGACGTCCGGCGGCCGAAGTGCATCGGATGTTTTCCGGTCAGAACCGACTACATCATATAATATATGTATGTATCAAGTGTACATAAAATATATATCATTACCCGATGGAAGAATTTTTGTACGAGATACGTCCAGAAAAATTGGTCCAGATCCACAAACACTATCCATTTTTGAAATGTTAGACTCGTGAATGAGATGACAATAATATTATGTGTATTGATATTTATTCGGCCCGGAAAATTGAACCTCCTCCGAAGCGTGCTCCACTTCGACAGCCATAATTCCATTCTTATACCATTTGATTATGATATGATTCGTTAATAGAAGTCGTACGGTGGACATTAATTGTAACCATCGTCGAAACAATAACGTAATCTGTGGCAACTAGTACGATATCGTATATAATATAATTAAAATATTAACGACGAATCTTTAAAGTATTGCAGCGTAATAAGAAATCCTAAATTTAAAATAAAGTATTAAAACGTCCAGAAATTTGTCGGGTATAGCATGTTGACTGTTGAGTGTACATTCTCGCGTATTTCTCCATAGTGTACCGACAATTTCATCATGACTATAAATTTATTTTTGACGACTCGTGTGTCCGCGAACACGATCAGTTTTAATCGTAAATCTAGAGAAGTGTATTATATCATTTTTTTAAAAGACAATAATATAAAGATACGTGCACCGCATTTATATGTTTTATTATTATTTAATATAATATTTTAGTATAGGTACAACAAACGGTAGTATCACTGTATAGAATATATTATACACCTTACACGTAAAACAATTGGTATTTAAGGTATGTGATAGTGCGTTTACAAATAATATAATATAGATTATAAGTGTATGGTATATGTATACACACTATAGACATTTTCAAAATCTAATAGATTGTACATATCATAGAGGCCATTTTATGTTCTAATTGTGTCGGATTTCAAAAAAAAAAAAATAACACATGTGATATTGTGATATTTTATAAAACGATATCGTTGAAGTGCGATTATATGTTCACAACAATCATCAACCGGTCGGTATACACAAACAATATACCTGTGTAACAATAATATTATTTATCATGCATTCATACACATAATATAATATAGGTAATAATATATCATTATATTTTTTGATAGTATACATTTTTCGACGTTTTCAGGATATATTTACCATTATGGACATTAATTTACTGGCGTCAATATATTACTACCTAGTCATAAAACATGTTTATGATATTCACAGTGAACAAACAATATTATAGTTGAAAAACTAACGATTAATCAGTAAAATGTGATGGTCAAAACTATATTATATAGGTATGTTAAGCGAACATGTGACGCGGTGTTGGGTGCCTACCTCCGAAACGTAGTATAAGCTACGATGACAGCTAATATTTCATTATTATTGTACGCGCACAGGTAAGTTGTTATTGGTATTATGCAGTACATGCCTATTGTATTATTATATATTTTATATGTGTTTATATAATATAGATATATTGTTTACAGCATCTGTGTGGGTATTATTTCCGTTTGACTATACAGACAATAGACTCGTTTGGTGGCCGTTTTAGACACGGTGAGCATTACTATACGACTCGATGGTATCGGCGGCGTATACTGTTGTAGTTACGTGTAGAATATTCGGCGTTTTGAAAATGTAATTTCCTCGGAGTCGGCTGCAGCAATCAGACGGCCAGGCGGGACGGACGAGACTGGCCCAGTGTATTCGATACGAGTGTATTAGCACACTCAACCACCGTAGGTACCTAATCGATGAAAACGTCTAATAGGAATAAGTCGGACAAAAAATTACAGGTTACAGCGACGTAATTGCACGATTTCGTCTACCCACACTTTCGGGGTGGTGGCGACTGCTGCTGCTGTATTGTTGCTACTATATAGCTGCCGGTTAGCCCGTTATAACCTGTCCCTTCGCGCGCGGTGTCGGGTTTCTAAAACACAATCGACTAATATTCCTTTTTTTTTTTTTTTACTTCTAGTGGCATACCCTCCGAAAAAAAAAATAAACATTATTATTGCCTGTATATACTGCAGCGGTCCCCGCCACCGCGTCGCAGCCACACGGCCATCACAATCTTTAAACGTGTGTGGTCATACAACAACAGCACCAGCAGGAGCAGTTCGTGCCGAATTTAATTTCTCCTCGTATGATTTTTTTCCCTTCTCGACACAACCAAACGAAATAATATATGTATAAACACATCATCACATACCTACAAAGGTATACACGTACTGATAGATAGCGCGCATACGCACACACGCACGCAGGAATGTGTGTGTGTGTGTGCTTGTCTTTGTGTCTCACGGGCCCGACAAGGCCAAAAGGATTGAATATCTAGGTACCATATGGTCCCCCGCGCGAGGCCGGCAGGGTTAGATATTGGGTTCCGGTTCAACAGAGAGCAGAAGATTTGACCACGGCGGAACGTATACGTGTTTAATGTCGAAGTCATATTTGTCATCACACTACTATACACGAACATACGTGAGTATAATAATAATAATATTATTGTTATATTATATTGTGTATAGGCAGTTGGCACATAAGTACGACTGGTGCGTGCGAGTGCGGATTACCTTCGTTTAAATGTGATATTATGGTATTATAATATATAAAACGACACGGAAATCGGCACATTCGTGTACGTCATGTAATATATAATAATATTTTATAGCAACCCCCAATACGATTTAATATATTATTACATTATATACTGTGTAGTAAAAATAATTATAGGTATATGTACCTATATACAATTGTCAGCAACGTAACAAACGTCATAAACGCAAAAATCGACGATTTTTTATGAAAAAAAAAACAATACTGATCATGTTTTCTCGCTCTGCCTGATTTTTTCATTATTGACAAATACGATTTCATTAATCGATTTTCACGTGAACCGTGTTGTATTTTTAATGGGGACCCAGCAGTCATCTCTCCCCTACCACCGATGAGTGGCTGTTTATCATCAGAATAATAATATTACACCGTTGGAATATTCGAAACTCGGTAAGTCTGTCCGTCGTCATTGCCGCCGCCAAGGTAACTTAATCATTTGGACTTTGCCGGTTAAGTCTTTGCTGCGGCAGAGTCGATGTTGCATAACGTGAATGTGTTACGACTATAGGTACGAGTAACGTCGCGGCCGGCAGTAATAATGTTACCTATATAGTTGTTAAGCCGTGTATACGCGTGCACGTATAGAGTATACATGTATAGTTATATATTTATACAGCGTGTTACCGTGGGAAAAATGTGTGCAACGGTTTACTGTTTCAGTTCTATTTCGATTCGACCTAAACAGCCGCCGCCGACGCCGCCGCCGTGTCTTCGCAGCCGCCGCGATACCTGCGCATGCATAGCCTGCAGTACGCGTTTATTCGGTGGGGATATACAGCAACAGAACGTTGTATTTCGTTTACAGGCCGCACTGGTTTTTTATTACTTTTTTCCTCCTTTTATCTGTCCGTTGTCGTTGTTTTCAGAACGATAATTAATTACCCGTACCTCCGTTGTCGTTTCGACGAATAAATCGATTCACACGGGGAAATCGACAATATTATATTATATTACTATTATTTATACGCGTCATAATGGTTTGATACTTTGTTTTTATATATTTTTATCGTTTCCGTTTCGAACCCGCTGGTAACTACCATTATATTGTGTATTTTTATTCTAATAACCGCCACACAATGATAACACTTTCCCGGGCCGCCGAGCCATATTATTTTATATGATTTACAGTACAATCAAAAAAATAATAATAATCACCGCACGTATTCACGTATTTTGACATGACTTTTCTTTTCCTTTTATTTTTTATCATCACTCACCTTCATTTGTCGAAAACGATTTTTTACTTTGATATGTTTCTGGAGTATATAGCTATGTGTTGTGTAAAAGCAATTTGTATTTACGCACTAGTAAGACATTTATAGTCAAGTTCAGTTGTAAGTTTATCCTCATTGATAGATCGATTTAAATGAATGCCACCAGGAATAAGCTCATTATATTTTGGTATAGTGTATACCCTTAAAAATTCACAAGATACACCATCACGCACTCGTATTAAAAGATACGCAAATAACGTGAAAACATATTTACTATTTTTTCACGATTAGTTTGTAGTGACCATGTGGAATATGTGACGTGTATTATATAACTGCACGCCGTATAAAATAAGTTTATATAATATTATAAATTGTATTATGTATCAATATTAATGTTATATATATATATATATATGAAATATTGTATACAATTTATGTGGGTAGGTATATTCAATACGCACAAGCATGAAATTGATCAAAATGTACCATTATAATCATACATTTTTTAGGAGTGCATAAAGATTATACGTTGTATTTTAATTTACAGTATGAGGTTGTTTCATGACTTCATGAGACTGAGTGAAAAAATACTAAGATTTTACTTTTACGTTTTTATTGTGCTCAAAAATAAACCGCGTAAGATATACAACTCCGGATGTGTGTGCAGGACATTTTATACATTATATCACAATATATATATATATAGACATATGAGACACCAAAAAAATCGTAATCATCATCATCTACTCTGCGATATATATTTTTTTTTAATTATGTTTGTAGTTTTGAATTTTTTATGTGATGTATATAGTATTATATTAAGCGAAATATCACACTGTAATCAAATATTTAGAGCATGATGGTTAATGCGATGTCAACTCATAATCACTTTTGTAAAACGTGAACACATATTTTACGGCAGGTACTTAAAAAAATTCTTGTTTGTTTGCAATGGTCCTCCATGAATCTTTTACTACGTACAATCATTTCTATCGAGATTATACCTTTAAAATAATAAACTAATGACAATGACAATGGATATGATCTACGTTATGAGTACTAAACTACTAACTGCTAAGACAAAAAACTGAAAAACCGAAGTATACGCCTACTTGCAATAAAGTCTAAACTCAAAGCGTATCGTTGTATACCGTGACACCGCCGTGTGTAGGTAAATAGGCCACGGAAGTTAATTAAAATTTAAAATCCAGACATGTAGTAGAATATTATAATAATAATCTAATAATAATGCTTTATTTTGTCGATTCAGTTAATGTATAACACACCGGCACATGGTTCACGCGTTGGCATAATAATTTTGAAAACTGGGTTATTTTTTTTTATTTTCGATCGCATTATAGTATCTAGATCACAATATTTACACAGTAAAATACTCAATACTCATAATAATAATAATAATTATTACTATCATAACAACTAGTATTACTATATGTTTTCCAGGTTTTTTCCTTTTTTTCTTACAGATTAGGTACTCAAACTTAAACGATATTTCTATGCAATTTATATTATATCGTCTATACCGCTGGAGCATAATACTAAAGGTAGGTATAATACGTGTTTTTGATTTCGACCTTGGGCAAATAATCTACGATATTCAATATTATATTTTAAGCGCGTTGACAACAGATAAAGTATTATATATAATTAATTCGGTACGCATAGTATAATAATGATAATATCATAATGTCATATAAAGATATCAGATACTGCAGCTGGGGAAACACATGGTACCTATATAGGTACGACGATAGTAGTGTTTTCTTTCTATATATACATAATACATAATATAAACTTACTATTATAATAATAATATTATACTTTTGTATAGTGTGGATGATAAATCGTGTCGTAAGAAGAGTTATAAATTATAATATAGTGTATAAAGCGATTACACTGTAGTCACAATACCACGACGGTACGTTTTTTGACTGACTTCTTACTGTTTTGTTACATTAAAAAGCTTTGTGTACATTATTGTTAACGTTTAAACTCTACTTTAAACTATAAAGATATCAAAAATAATGACAGTCTGTGGGAGAACAACATTTTATGTCGATCTAGGACATAAATATTGCTTAAGACACGTTGATAACTGTTTGAACTAAAAATTTCAAAGTTCTACCGGTAAAATCGAACTTGATCTCTAATTAAATATTGTATAAAGTAGGTATATCGTGACATCTTATATTATAATGAAAGATGTATACCAAATTTATAACACCACATTAGTAAACTGTTACTGTTTTGTTTTGAATAATTGTTTTAATATGATTTGAACTTTTAAATAGGTACCTTCTACCTACCAAAGTTATATAATATAATATATTATATCTAATATTTTGTTATGAAGCAATATCGATTGTTATAAATTTTTATTTAACAGACCTTTAAACGTTCTTGATAATATAAAGTGACTGCGCTGTTGATCCACAGTTCAAAAATCTTTGACGAGTTAATTTTTAAATATTTTCAAAAATGCGTTATTATTTGAGTAGGTAGTTGTTTTATAAATATTTATAAGTGTAGTTATAATAAACAGTTAATTTTAATAACCTTTATGGAAACTAAATTATATGGAAAAAACGAGAAATTATCCGATAAACTATAAATGTCTTGTACATATTGTTGAAAAAAATCACTACATATTATATTATTATATTATAATATACACATTACACGTATACGACGATCCTGCGGAAGTGTATCGTATACAATATACATATACAGTTTACATATGATTTTGTTGCTGAACGCGTTTAACTCATTTGCGTGTTACACTAATCATCGAACCTCACCCGATAATATCAAAACTATCCACGCGGCGTACATCACAGCATATAATATATATATATAATAGCGTTGCTATACGTTTATATAAATATATATGCACACCAATATAATATAATATGATTTACATATTGGGATTAGCATCGACAGCGAATATTTGGTTTATAGTTCCCGTTTGATCTGTAGGTATATTACCATTAACTATTAACACCGGATCAAATATAATAACAATATTCTTGTGAGATGTGTACAAATTACATGATATTATACAATACGTTGTAGTATAAAGTAGTGGTAATTAGTAATCACGTTATTATTACCGGCCGCGGCGGCGTTCTCATACCGTGAAGATATGTGAAGAAACGGAAGCAATGGATTTTCACCCGTTGCTACGTGCGATGTCCATTTTAACAGTTGATGTATAATATGTATCTATATTACAGTATATAATCTATAATTTTCATTCTTACTATATATTATTCACCGTTTTATTCATTTCAAACGAATTGCGTGACTTAGACTTTTTTGTATCGGCCTAGTCTTGATACTTTATTTAATGAATTTTAAATCATTTAATTAATATACATTACAAACCGAACTTACGTCGTCCAAAAAAAAAACAAGAATTGATCGGACACCTTGAAATAAATTCAATTGTTATGGGGTTAAAAAATATGTATTAAGTTATTTTGAAAACTAATGCCGTGTATAGAAATATACAAATAAATACTATTATACACTTATAAAAATATTTTATGAAGGTTAAAAATATTTACGCCTTACGCGCTTACGGAGTTATTCAGAGAAGAAAATCAATTTCGTCAAAAATGCTTAATAATTAAGAATAATACTGTAATTTTTTACTTTTCACTCTTCAAAGTACCAAATAGGTTCACTTTCAAATTAGAAAATATGCCTTAGTATTTTAACTGTTCCAGAGAATAGATTTGATAATAGAACTGTGTATCTCTCAAAACAAAACAAAAATTATTTTGTTCTGTTGTGGTAACATATTTTTGCACGCTTCAATATGATATCGTGGTGATGTCGAAAAGCATTTTGTCAGTTGTTTTCATTTATTATACAGAGTGGGCCACCGTGTTTCCAGCTTTCTGTGTTAGCTGTATGAGAATGGCTTCCTGTATTATTAATTTTTGGCTATGTCATAGAATTTAATAGGATTATTTCCGTCACCGTCGTATATCGTTATAGAGAATCACTCGAGAACCCGCCGAAGCCGTTACCCTTGTTCCGCTTCGGCGAAGAATAAAATCAGAGAAAATATAAAACTATTTAAGTTATACTATGATAATGATAAAATATAAAGTATATATATTATAAAAACATTATTTTAATAGTCGTTATTGTTTTATACACACTACACACTGTACTTAGCGACTCATTGTATAGTGCAAGTGCACTTCTAATATAATATAGCGAAGAGTACATAAAATGTAACGACATATTGTCGACACCTCTTTTTGTAAATATAAATTTTTAGTAAGAACTATTGCGGTAACATCAAATTTAAAAGTTTTACATAGGTGATTTACATATAGTTGGTTTCGACGCAGAAATTTGATTAAATATTGATATCATAATTATACCACAATGTCCGGTCAATGCGACAGTGTATATATTTTATACTATATTATTGTATAGGTATATGAAATATGAATATTTATATTGCGTTATAATACATAAGTAGATTTATTACGTAGCAAAATTTTACTATCGTTTGTGTACCTATGTTTAGATGGGACTCGCTCTTTTCTGCCGAACGACTGAACCACTGCCATCATCGTCGTGTGACTGAATAAGACAAAACTACGGCTTAAACGGATACATATAAACGTACGTACGTAGATAGTTGTGCCGTAGTTATTATTTATGTGTTGTATATTATGAAATATTACGTTCTTAACTGCACCGTGAAGATGTATACGGATTAACGCGCGTCTGTCTATACGTTTGCCGGGAGAGGGTGGTAATTTTTTTTTTCTAACGCCGTCGATTTGTCGGTGACGGTGGGAATCGTCTTGGTATATATGTATATACATATTCAAAATAACAATAATAATAGAATAGTATATTTATATATACACCTACCGCGCGTTCAGCATTACCTATTCTATATTATGTATTAAATACTGGGGGGCTGTGGACTCAAACTACGGCATTTGTCGTCATAATAATGTGTATAAAGAGGCGGAAACAATCGAGTGCGTTTAATAATAATAATAATAATAAAAAAAAACAAGGGAAGAAGGCGGCAAAGAAAAAGAACACATAACAACATGAACGTAATAATACCGAATGCCGCGTCTAAACCGTAGTAATAGTACTATAGTAGTAGCGGTAGTAGTATTAGTAGTAGTATTAGTAGTAGTAGTAGTAGTAGTAATAGAATTAGTTATTACTTATAGTAATAAACACTATGAGTGTAAGTGTGTGTGTGTGTATGTGTATGACTAGTTTTCCTGCGCCATGTAATTATCTTTAACGTTTCCCATTGTTCTGCGAGGTTCGAGTTTCTTCTTATCCTCCCCAACACACAAGCGCGCACACAGTGTGTCGGTTTCACTGCAAAAGAGTTTCTTATAACCTTATCAAGGTCATTCATCGCGACTATACGAAATTATATAATATTGTTAAACAAACAGAAACAAAAACAGCCCAAATGTTTATCGAACGTGGATTCGGTTTCAATTTTATATGGTTGGGTTAGCTGGTTATACATCAAAATGTTCACGCGCTCGAGTTTTTCACTCGAATTCTACACAGTCCTTATCAAATAATAAAATCCATATGGTTGTCACTATATATTATATTATTATAATATTATTAGTAAACAAAATAAATATTCACATCAACGTCACTAACATTATAATATAATTACAAATAGTAGGAAAGGTTTTACTTTTTGCACTCGTACTTTTTCGTCAACAAACGCTTTTATGTTGAAGTACCTTCGTCATGAATGTGGTTATGCACATTTAATAATGTTAAAGACCAAAGTCTCCAAACATTTAAAAGCGTTCACAATTTATTTGGTTTTGTTCATTCAAAATTTTTAAGTACATAATTTTATAATATTTAAGTATTTAATAATAACTATTAGAAATACCATCCACAATAATCATAATTGTTAATAGCATATTATATTCAATTATGGTAAAAACATATCCCTGGAAAACATTTTTATTAAATAATAAGTATCGAGTCCATTTCGTATACTTAAACATAAAAGTATTTTTGTACTTTTCATACATTTTTTGTTGTTGCATAAACAACAATAATTATTTATAATTATCACGATATTGCGACTTCACTAATACTTACATCAGAAAATACATAAAAATAATCAGTTAATTTTTTTGGGGGGATAATATTATAGATTATAGAACACTGGTAAAACAATCATAGCATAGAATTTTGTAAAAATATGAACTTCATATCTTGAAAATGAATACCTATTTTCATAGAATTTTTATGCATAAAAATTAAATTTCGAAAGAGTTATAATTATTTTAGATTAGATTATTGCAGAGATGAGCCAATATTTCACGGTGTCTTGATGTGAAACATTCAGTTCATGTAGTACAGTTTATATACACCTATAAACATAGTAACTAGGTTATTAACTTTTCACGAAAAATGAGAATTTTAACATCAACATTTTCAGAAAAATATTTCCATATTAAACTGAAAATGGGTACTATATGACAATAAGTAAAATCTTTAAAAAAAAAAAATGATAAAAAATATATTTTTTAGATAGAAATGTTACTTCATAAATGTTTGATATTCTCTCAATAAATATAATAATATATATTTAGGTACCTGTAGAGTATGTAGATATAGAATTTACATTTTGAACATAAATATTTAAATATATTTAAAAAATATATAATATTTTTCCTCAATAGTCTGTGGCCACGACCTTCGTACAATTATTACTGTCGTGCATTAAGTCGCGTTCATTATTTTCACGATAAATCTGCGTAAAGACAATATTATAACACTACTGCAGCATGTACATATATAAACATACTTACTACGTCTACCTACTTCATGTATATCATATATTATAATATTGTGTTACTCCTCCGCACAGACGAACGTGTGTCTACTGTCTAGACGGTTTTCACAGTGCAGCATTCGCACACTGCCCAAATCGCGATTGTTTGCGTGTATATAATAATAATACACCGCTGATATTATAATATGCCCTTCTGCTATGTCACACGGACGTGGGTACTTGTGCCAAATATCAAGGGAGACGATGTTTTTTCGTACGATATACGAAATTACAATATAATATAATGTAGTATATACCTAATAAGTAATTCGCGAGATAGGTCCAATAACACTATGGGAAACCCACTAAAATTTTTAAAAAATCTAAAGAAGTTTACTTAAACCCTGCTGTGAAAACGATTTGTAATCATGTGTAATAGTATTCTGCGTTACATACATATATTTGTAGAAAACAGAACAATTTTTGCGTCGTCTCACTGACGGATTTCGATACATACTTGATATATAATATATTATACATATATCTATAGGTATAGAAGAGGGTTTTAATACACCCATACACCCAACGCCCTCGTTTACGTATCGTATTCTTGTGTATATAAAACAGCCAAGGTCACCAGATAGAATCATATGGACAAATTGCATGTGGACTTAGATGAGAAATTTAATTTTGGCGCTCTTGCCACAAAAGTTTAGTATTTGATGACTATTGAAGGCGTTGAAACGTTGGAAAACAATACATTTTTCTGTTCAGCGGGCACTAAATTATTGAGAATCTCAAAATGTCAGCTGGTAAAATTGAAATCCCAATAAATGCTGGGTGGTAAATTGGAAATCCCCAAAAGTTTCGATGTGAGGGAATTCATGTGGAATCCCAAAAAGTACTGAGCGTATATTACGCTTGCACAATCAAACACTGAAATCTATAGCACGGTCATCGTTACAAATATTTTAGTACTTTTGGTTACATCTTACATTCATATTAAAACCTCCTTGCAATTAAACATATTTAATTTTCACTGTTCCTGCATGAGTGCATCGAACGTTACCGATAATTGTATTACCCTGCTGATAACTATTATGGTTGTTTTATCAAAATGAAATAAAATTTCTTTCATGACATTTTTTTCGTGGAATAGTCATAATTGTTAAATAGATCCCTATTTTACTTGTAGTATGATCAAAGAACCCAAAGGCGTGACAAAAATCATGGGAGGCTCATTCGGGAAGGCAATTTCAGTCTTGGGTGAATGCTGCAGCTCTCTCCTGCTGCTCGTACCGCACACATTGCCCACAATTGAAATAGCTTGCTGCCCACCCTTGCCACATAATATTCTATTTTAATTTATAATTATTCTTGGTGAATTAAATTTAATTTTTATTGTTTTTTTTAATTTTTGGATTTTGCCATTAGTTTCTTTTGTTAAACCTATACATTCAATTTTGATAGCCCAGAAAACTTTTCGAATTTCTAAAGTGGCCGTCTAAATTAATTGATGACCCCTAGTGAAGACGATATTTTACGCGTAGTGAAGGCGACAACATCCTCCGATTCTTTTCTTCGTTCGACTGTACACGAGGGTACGTATTCGGTTTACCCGTCTGTTTTGTTTCTAAATTACGGACACACGAGTGTTTACATTACGACCGCCGTCTAACGAAACACATTCTACTATTACTATTCGATTTTACGTTTTACAAGTGCTTTACCGAGCGCATACATCACATATGCGCGTATTATAATATTATTAGATAGATATACACGCCGAGATTCCACACAACCCGTGTCGCCGTCGGACCTCGGACTAATTGATTGGTATTATACGAAACATATAAATATATAACATGATGTGTACTTTTGTCTCGTTGACAATATTTATCGTGAGAAATATGATTATCGCACAACCATTACGTGCACACGTGCGCGCGAGGACGAAAACCAATTTATGCTGTATAACATTATATTATGATATATATAAATTATATACTGCAGTGCATACGTTATAGTAATTATTTTAAAAATAATACAAAACTCATATTATAGATTATACGTATAAGTTAATAACGACCTTGTGGAAAGTTTTAAAAAAAAAGGTTCGTAAGTAGACGAAAAGTATAGGAACCCAGACTATAATATACAAAATATGTATGTTTTGTGGATCCCTTTTATAGCATACATATAGTTACTATATTATAGTAGATCATACTCGTACCGTATAATACCAACATATTTAGGTACTCACGCGTGATTATCGACACGAAAATAGTGGCGCACCCATCTAGATCATTATATATTTGATTTATCAATCGGTAAGTATTGCTATTTTTCTCCGTCTTTCGGCGCTCGATTTTACCTGAGCACACCCGAAATTAATGGACGACCGCACACATCGTCAGAAATACGATTGTCTCGAACATACGTCACGTATCTTGGTTAGAGAAAATACTCCCAGTGTATGCGATAAAAAAAACTACCCTTATGAATTATAATGTGTATTTATATATGTACAATATACTACATATATAGCGTAGGTACTACGACAATTACGATGAACGTGTGTGCGATAAAAACAAAAACTACCCTTGTAAATTGTAAATTGTAATATGTACTTATATAAGTAGGTATATACAATTTACTACATAGTATATAATATAGGTAGGTAGGTACTAAAATACTTGATTTTGAATCACCCACAGGTTCTCGGCCACGATCGATACAGTCGTGCAAATAATGATTTAATTCTAGACGAGTATACGTGACTATAGTGCTGCAGATGACTAGCAGACAATATGATATTTTCATATTATACTCGTGTATGTCATATACACTTAACATGGGATTTAAATTATCTTTCATGTGCACATCTCTTTTCATGGATATTTGATGAATGTACAATTTTTACATGCACCCATGAAGACGAATAAATATAAAAATCTATATAAATCTTATTGTATAATTTCCTTACAAATACTATGATAAAAGTTAAAAAAAAAAATGTTTTATGTGAATCAATAAAGCTAGTGATAGATAAACTTAAGCTAACATAGAAAATTTGCAGTGTCCGATTTCCACATTATTTTAAAACCATATTTTTTATCATGGACTTTTTGTCTCCTCAAAAAATATGTGTCTGGTCTTTATGTATAAATTTTTTCAAATCATTTATTTTTTCCTGAAATTTTTCAACCGATTACTGTAAATAAGATAGATGATAATTATATGATGTGAGTCTTACCTTAACTTTTTATATTTTTAACCCTCGAAAAACAGGCATTGAGCTTCATCAGACGTTAGGAAATTATGAATCAAACAAATTAAGTTCGGTTGGGATTTCATAGTAGATACTGCAGATTTTCATATTATCTATATTAGGCATTCGTGATTGATGACAAGAAAACTTTTTTTTTCGGAATCTAACAACGCTACGGAAAAAGATAACAAGCTGCAGCAACGGCTGCACGTTTTTCTAATACTGTATATATACATATATACACATAATAATAGACTATAGTGTCACATCTGAAGTTATGTAGATAATCAACTAGATTGATAACTCGCGATAAAACTCAAAGTCAAATATTATGTGTCACTTTATTGAGAATAATATAGTTTATCACAAAATCTGCGCTCTTACTCATTATTAGCATCAAAAATCTTTTATACGGACATACGGTGACCGTCGACCTTTTCTTCGCGACTGATCTCGACGATTGAACGATTCTCAAATCTTTTTTCCCACAGACGTTCACGAGTGTGTACAACGGCACCGGTGAAACGCGAATATTGTTTAGTAAATTATGTATTATTATTGCGATACTCGTCAATTTCGTTCAAACGAAACGCGTCACCTGTTTTCCAAGGATTATGGACCTATAATATACAACGGCGCGTCAGGGTATTACGTATGTCAGTTTTCTATATAATACCTAATAATATTATGTTAGAATATGTTGTGTGTGTATTATTCGCATGGTTCTCGTACAAGGACGTCTCCACGGCTGTAATTTAGAATTTATTATAACACCAATAATACTTAATGCAATATTTATTTAGATGTTTTAACATAATATATTTATTATACTAGGTTTGTAAAATCCAAATAAAATATTAGTAAAATAGTCGCGTGATCAGTACCCTCCAAGTCTTCAAATGCCGTGTACATAAAAACATATATATATTAAACATGGTCATTAGATGTTAATCATATTATAACACCGTAATATCGGTATTTAAAAAGTTAAAAATATCGAAAATCAGAATTTGAAGAGTTCATTTTTTTAAACATAAACATGCGTTATTCTGGAATCCTTGATAAGATTGTGTATTAAAAACGGAAATCGATGATAGATATAAAGGGTGCAAATGGAGCTAGAATCGCTCAGAAAAGAACTTTTTAGTAACGTGTACATGTATATTATACTTATAAGATTTTGTATCGAATATTGCATAAACACCATGTTAAGTTTTGTTATCTACTCATTTTTATAATTCGTAAAGTTTTAAATCATAATATTACTGATGTTAATGTTGTACAACCATAATGTTTTAATTAAGTTAATAAACGAAAAAGGTGTATAAAAAAATATTGTATTCTTCTAAGAAAACTTTATTTATTTTTATTCATTTCGTTATTATTATGTAAATCAAACCTAAGACGCACAGTGGTTACCCTTTTGAGGACTAGAAATTAGAATCACGTTTCCTGATAGTGTCAATTTTATTATACAATTATTTTTTACATTCGATGATTTATATTTATGAGCATAAGCAGAAGAGGACCCAGCAAGAAAAATTATTACTTGAGTGCATAATTCTAAATGTATCTTATTTTTAGTTTAGAAGATAACAGCAATATTTATATATGTAACAATTTGTTATAATAAAAATATTTCATATTTTAGTGGTCAGCAGCAATAACACGTGTGCAAATTACCGACAGACTAGTTAACTTTCACGTCGGTTGTGCACGTCAAAATATGGTATAATGTTTACAATAAATTACATCATCCAGTAGCGGCCGTGAGTGTGGCTGTGCCTCTGCAGTCCAAAATTAAAGTGTGAGACGTAGTCGATTTAAAAACCACACACTTATTTAATATAGATAATAGTACTTATAATAGAATATTATTTGTCGCGTGTATAATATAATATAACATTAATTTTCATATACGTGCATAGTCCATTGTAACGCGTAAGTCACTGGATAAACGACAAAAGAATCAGAAAAATTAAAAGTGAATTTAATTTTTTTTTTCAACTGTGTCGCACAAAGATATCGCATTTCACCCGTATCACATGAGTGAAAATATACGATGTTTTTGGTCATTGGCCGCCCCGCGTAACATAATATCGTGTCGCAGCCGTCGCCGCCGCCGCGGAAACGTCCAAAAATAGTCGTTAACGATTCCTAGTTCCTCCGGCGCACCGCGGTGCATTCGAGATGACGCGAAAACCTGAGTCGCAGAGTCCCAACCTTCAAAATTATTGATATTAAATTATTGTTTTAATATACACCCTGCACAATATTTCGTCGTTTTATATTTTGCATCGATATAAATCGTGCGAATCGTAGCGTTTAAACTCTCTCTCACGCGGTTCTCAAAATTCGAATCCGAATTATTCTACCAGACGACGACCGCGACGAGGACGTGATCTGATCGAACGGTAAAAAAACCATCAAATACTCTATATATTGTTTCAACGCGGAAATTGCGAGATTGCTAGAAACCCATGGAATAGAAACGAAATTAAAAAAACAAAAAAAAAACCGTACGACTACCGAAGAACCATATTTTTTAGTATCATAATAATATATTGCAAAGATCTCTGGCCGTGTGTACTAAGCGTACATCACGCGTGCGTAAAGTGGGCACTCATGAGCGATTTCGTAGTCGGAAAACCTACTGACTCATATTTATCGCAGAGACAGACGAAGGAGACAGATAGAGACACACAGATGGAGAGACAGAGATGATGTGATAGGTAGAGTGAAAGAGCGATAAAGATAAAGCGAGACAGCGATTGAGATAAAGCGAGCGAGACAAGGCGACCGGAGTCATCGTCGCCGCCGTGCAGCCGTCCGAAAATAGACGATTTGGACGCGTTCCACGCGGGAACGTATATACGTACGGCGTTCCACGCGGCGGTAAAAACGGTGGATTATAATATTATATTCATTTACGTGTATAGAATATTAATAAATTACACCTAATTGATGTATTGGTACGCGTTTTTTTTTTCAATTCGCAAACACAATTTTCGAGTTTAGTGTATGCCACTCAAGTATATATTTTATATAACATGATATTATTGTAAGTTGCGGCCGTCGATGTAGAGGTAAGTGGTTACTCACAGAGAGATTTCGACCAATAGTGGTGGGCGTGCAAACGTATCGATTTTGCTATATTTGAAGGTTTTAAATTACGGATTATTAGACCGGAAATTGAACACAGAGAAATTGGTTAAGCCAAAGACAATGTGAAAAATAGCAAAATAATGGTGGGATGATTGATATAGTATAATCATTAATCACTATCACTATTATAATTTTAGTTTTAAGTACCTACCACTATAGTGTTTTAACTAAATATCAACTATTACAATTGCCTCTGTGCAAATTATAATAAAAGTCCCGAGACTACTAAAAAAACACCACTACTGACTCAATCCTTAAAACGATTTTCAGTGAACTATTTATCTCCTATCACGCACAATATGTATAGAATATGTATGAATAAAGCAGAAATAGCTTTATGATGTTAACTTTATTGTAATAAGAGTGAAAATTTCCCTATTATTAAACTTTAAGTTAATTAAATATTATGCGTGTGTTTGTACGTAAGCATTAATTAATCATTTTATTTTAAATAACTGAAATATTGTAAAAATACAAATGTTTTAAATTAGATAATAATATAGTTCAATTCATATTCTTATATTTAAGCTAACTACGGTTTGAACGCAAATTTTTCATACAGCGCGCTCCGAAATCCTTTTAATTCTATATAGGACTATTCAGTTGAATCATCAGAATTCATTCAGTTGAAAAAAGGTATACCACGTTTTTATATAAAAATATTTCTCATGATATGATAATATAATAGTGTCACTAAAAACAGTAAGTCCAAGATCGGTGACATTACTCTTGCATGACAATCACGCCGGCGCTGAGCCATTACGATGTGGACCCTAGTCCTAAAACTTTGGTCGTATATAAAGACTTCCAATACCGGAGCATCTGCGCGTGTGGCATATTTAGTAGAAATTTAAAAATGTCGGTGGAACCCAATATAGTCTAATATGGGCGTATTTATAGACACGGGCCTACAAGGCCTATAGAACAGCGGAATTTTGGGAGTGACGAATTTCGGCCAAATAATTCATTCAAATATCTAAGCAAAGATTTTAGATGTATAGCACAATGTGCTCGTGAAGATTAGGTTCGAACTAAAATATCACTTAATTGAACATAACGAGATGTTATTTTGACGGATACTCTATATAATTTATGTTTTTATTTTCATTTTATATGTTGATTATATGTATTCATTAGGAATGAGACTAGTGTGAGGGTGACATGGGTAGTGATTCGGGACTAACGTCTATATAAGTTTGAAAAACCTAAAATACACCACTGCAGTGTATTGCATATATATTATATATCGCGAAATAGAAACTATAAGTAATAATTATAAACGTATAAAGGTGATGAATAGTACTCACCGCAGTCCCTGCAAAGCACCTTTTGCACGGCGTCCACGTTCTTGGGCGTCCTGAGCACGGGTTCCCCGAGCACGGACAGGTTGTGCGGCCCGACACCGGCCACGAACACCAAGTACTTGGCGCCGCGTTTGATGTTAGCCTCGACGGTCTGACCACCGGCGGCCGGCGCGAACCGCTGCACGCACTGTGCGTCCACCCGGCGCTGAAGCGGTGGCCTCCGCTGCGGTAGATTGCGGTCGCCGCGCTTCTCACGAAAGTTGAGCCGCACCGGGCTGCCGACTCGCAGTCCCTCGTACGTAACCGCTTGCATGGAGTCTTTGTGCACGCGCTGTACCACAAACGTGACGCCGTACGTACCGTCCCCGGGCCGTACCGGGCCCTTAGACCGGACCTTGCCCTCAAATACCACGTCGGACGCGTACGCCCGAGCAGACACGTCGTTGGTCTCGTCGCCCAGGTGGGCGCACGGCGCCATCCGGCCCGCTGCCACTGCCGCAGCTGCCGCAGCCGCACTGCCACCGCCACCCATCGATACGGCAGCGGCCGAGTGCAGCGCTTCGACCCCGCCGCCGCCTACGACCACGGCCAGCACGAACGCCGTCGTCCACACGGCCAGCACGGACGGCGACGGAGACGAGGACGACGCTGTCCGACGACGGCTACGGCGACGGCTACACGCGCAAACTGCACCTGCTGCGCCGTCTCCACCATTCGACATGTCGTGCGTATCACCACCACCGGCCCACTTCTTGGTACAGATTGCGTCGGTCGTCATACGGGTCCGTCATCGCAGCAGTGTAGATGTAAGGGGGGTAGATGGTTCTTTGGGTATTTTTGGGATGGCGCGAAGTGGTCGTCGGCACTTTGTACGTAGCGACGGTTTAGAAAATAACGAAAAAAAAAAAAACGTAACGAATAATTCAACTTGAAAACCGCACGAGAGTCACACGACACATAATATTATGATGGGTAGATTTATTATTATAATCGTTCTTGTTGTCGTTATGCTGTTGCGGACGAAACATTCTGTTAGGTAGTGTCCATCGTGGTCGCACACGTCCCAGATTGATAATGTATTATTTTATACGGATGATTATTTTCAACACGAAGTGCAAACGACGAAAAATATTTAACAATCGTCTGAACCGATCAGGGATTTTTCATTGAAAACACAAACGATAAAAAAAAAAAATTATCTTAATACGCGATCGTTTAATATATTGTTTAATTAGCGAGAAAAACTAATGTCTTTCAACGAACAAACGAAATATTTTTCTAAACACCAATCGGTTTCACACTCGACTCGCACGCGTTAACGGTAATGTGACGACTGGCGGCGGGGCACATCGCATGATATACGCGCGCACGTGGGGTAAGTCGTTCGAGCACCGGTGCACTCTTACGCCCCGATTACGAATAGCACACTGCGAGAGGTCGCGCGCCGCCGTCGTCGTCGCTGCCGCCGCCGCCGTCGCTCATTGGTCAGTGCCATCTGACGGACGACCGCCGGGACGTTTACGTTAATTATTATTTTATTTATTACGCGCGCGCGCATTCGCGTACACACAAGCACATACATACGTAATAATATCATATTTTTTATGCGAAACTTAAGAGAGCGCTAACCCACTTGTATTGTCTTCGTCTTCCAAATCTAAAACATACCAAAAAATGTTTCGCGCGGGAAAGAGCCGATAAGGCTACAGACACAACAAAAATTTCCTCTACATAAAAAGGAGAATTTCACCTGTGAAATATTGTTTTTATTTTTTCGATCTCGGAACTAGGAAAAAAAGTTATTCAAGTTTGAAAACCAAAAAAATAATGAATTTTGAAAGAATATGAACTTTTTTCGTATAAATGATTTAAAAAAAATAAAAACGATATTTCACAGATAATGTTCCCAACTATAATTTATATCGATTTGGAGTCTTAAATACGGCTACAGCCTTAATGGTTCTATCCCGCCCAAAATAATTTTCGCTATGTTGTATACATTTTGTTAGACGGAAATTATTATATAATAATATAATATATTTATTATACGGGGTGATCAAATTTAATGTATGACGTCACTCATTATAATTGCAAAATACGCTAACGTTTTAGAAAACATTTATATTTCTTACTATTTTTTGTAAGTTTTTACCCTTTTGAATCAAAACATACATTTTTTATTTCACATTATCACATTATTCCGAAGCTATACATCATTCGGAGAATTTAGATCTATAAAAATCCAAACATATATACATATATCGCAGTGGATAAAAATTTTGCTGTGTACACTTGTCAGATTCCACCAATTCACTTATCTAAAATTTAAATTCATTGACATACCTAACTCATTAACTCATTACTCGTCCGAAATTTCAAAATTTTACCAACAAAGTATAGGTACTCGAAAAAATATTCTGCTGTAGAATAAGGAATTAAAAAAGCATAAATATTAAAATATGAAAACAATAGAAAATAGAAAAAAATATATCCTTATTTAGAAAAAATCGTTGCTGTAATCATGTAAAAAAATATTTAAAAAACTTTTTTTTAAACAATGAGTGATGTGTCTTACTAAATCATGGATCACCCGATATATTCATTTTAAGTATAATATAATATAATTATACACGAGTGCATGCGCACGGATGCCTATATATATTCATATATGTTGACAATTATTATATTGTATTGGTATTGTTATATCGATATAATATTATTACAGTATAATGTTTATGACGCGTCGCGATCGATTAACGACGAACATCATCGTTATGACGTATATACGAGTACTTATACGCAGTGTCTTTAGTAGTTACAATAGTTATGGTTATAGCGCTATAACAGCATTGACTGCGGTACAAGTAACGTTGTGATTGTACAGAAGGTATAGCTGCAGCACTTCGCATGGCAAATATTTTTATACTACACCTGTGTTCCATAATAACATTTATGTTATCAATTATAGTTGTTTGATGGCCAACGAGAATCGTATCTAATTTGTAAGTTTATAACTTATAACTGTGTATAGTTGTACCGTTGTAACATTCAAAATTATTTTTTCAAGCCATACTTGAAGTGAGTTTTTGATCTCTTATTAATTAAAAACACCGATGACATTGGTTAATTCAAATATTATTAACTCGAAATAGTCTATCTCTTGAACTTTTTGCCGGTCTTAAATATTTCCTAGTATTTTATTATCCTTCGATTGTTTGAAGTTTTTGATCGGTCTATTCATCTAAACGACTGTACTGTACCTTCTGAGCAACGGTAAATATTTTTTGTTGTACGACGTAACTCGATGCAACGATAATAATAATCATCGTGTTTACATAACCAATTACTAAAAGTACCTTTATAGAATGTTTAAATGTACGAAAACAACGCGTTAATAAGTAAAATTATAATAAACCGTTGTTGTTTATTTTATTGAGAGCTCACTGTGTGTATATATATATATATGCAATTAGGATTTAAAAAATAAATAATTATACCTAATACAATAGCAGATGACCGTTTATCAACAAACCGTTGGGGTTCCAGCCAATTAATTGTATAAACAAAAAACACGAAACTAAAATTCAATTGTGCATAAAAAATAAATCTTTTAAAAAAAAAAAACAATTTAAAGTTTCTATAGGTATTTTCTTTCTTAAACTACAGCAAAATAATTTAAGTTGTTTCGAGAAAAACCACGGAAAAACTTATGAAAGAAACATTAATTGTAACATCGTTATTGTGGTATTATGTAACTACCTACTCAAACAAAATTATATGAAGTATACGTTGTATTAAATGTTAAAAGTTTTTGACTGAGAAACAGAAATTCATTGATATTAAGCTGCATTGCTTTAATTTACCTATACTTATACCTAGTTAAAAAATAATTCTTTTAATTCTCATATTGTATGTTATTATGTACAATGATTGCCCCCACGCCCTATAATAATAGACACTTCATTGTCAATTGTTCCGTTCGAAAAGAAAACCGACAATTCAAATACAGTACCTATATAGTGGGTTTTGTTCATAATTCGTCGCAGTGCAAACACGCTTTTTTCAAGTGGAGCACTATATAGATACACTAGTTGGCTGTATATAGTGTGTTTATATAAAAGCGCTATTTATTGGATCAAATAATTCTAGCGCATATTAATCGTTGGTGAAACGATTATTAATGATTCGCATGGTTTATTATATTCTCTATTGATGGGTACTTAAAACAAGGTACTTGATGATGATATTTTGTTTTTTTTCGACAATACAATACAATATTAATATGATGATATAAATAATATATAAGATATCGTATGCCGTATGTATACATTGCGGTGTTCCATGAAAACGACAGTTACAATTTTGCGATTTCCGTTTCAATAATAAAAATCGGAGTAAAAATACGTTTGATTGGAAAAAATTATCACGAAAAAAAATTATAATTATCAAGCAGTGATAACAATAATTTTTTCATTGAAATGATAATTGCGTATTAATATTGCAATATATAATATTGTAGTGATAATAGTCATTATAGATAGATAATAGTCTCCCGATAATAGAATGATATTATACTACTACTAATAATAACAACATTTAATATGAATATAATTTACTGTGTATTAAAACGGTCTATTTCTCAACAATTGTTATACACCGAGACATTACACAGGAAACATTATTCAAGAGCATTACTTTTTTTGTCAGATCGTTTAGTCTTGGGAAATAATATTATATTGTATAGTTATGATTCGAATCCGGATGTTTATGACCTAGAATAATATGCAATAAGAATTAAGAAAAAATAAAAATAAAATAAGGAAGGAGGTAGTATAAGAATGTGTGCAAAAACCGCAAAAATGAAACGTATTATATTATGTACTTAATATATGACGTATTACACACATTATAATATTTATAAATTAATCGAGACGAACGCATGATCGGTTGAAAAACATAAACCTTGGTGATAATATAATAGTTGTAATATATTTTATTGTAATTTAATAATTACAATATATATTTATAACACTCGATAACTGCCTAAAAAACCGATACCTTTCGGATACCTGTTACCTGCAGCATATGTATATATTATATTATATTGTTGTATTGAGTGATTTGCCCGTAAATTACCGTTTCTGACAATCTGACGTTAAGATCGGCCGAAAAACCAAACGAAGCATCGCAATATTGAGAAAGATAGATATGATAGTAATCATAACATTATATTTAATTTATTTGGCGTATATATATATATAATAACGCATTGCCCGCGGTTCCAATAAAACATTATTATATTGATAACGTGCGTCTGCTGTGGTAGACGCTGTACACACATTCATAATCATAAACGATATTATAATATTAATTATAGTCCGATTACGTGAATTATGATTATTATTAATTTATACATATACATATAGATAAATTAACGTGAAGAGATAACGGTTGATGTAACAATCGTACAGATTATTATTATTCCGCGGCAATATTGCTTGCGCATAAATACAATAATATTGTCAATGACAGTATAATATGAATTATAAATACAATGTGTATAGGTACGACGATTATAATATATGCATACAGTGGCGCCAAATCGTTTAAAATATAGGTACTATGACATCGTATTTCAAGGAGCCCTCATCATCCCTCCTGTTTTCATAATTTAACGAACAGATGTAAATCAAAGCGTCTACAAATAAGTAATGTAACGTTTGACCGTATATTTTTATATTTAAACGTATAATATTCTGTACGCAGTACACGGTAGTATCTCATGGTGGGCCCTCCATCTGAAAAATCTACCATGTCATATATAAATTGGGCGATCGGTGCTACAGTATGCATATAGAAAATGGCGTAGGTAAGTCCGCGGTACAATGTAACGATTTTTAGTCCAAGATCACTCAGACGATTTTTCGAAAATTATTATTTATTGAACCCTAACGAGCTATATAGGTAGTGCTTACGTGTTTTCTACATAATATTGTGCAATACACAACGATATATTAGATGATAATATTTAACTACGGAATTCCTAACTGCAGAATGATGCGCGTAATGCGTTTTAACGTACTAGGCGTGTAACGGTATACTCTGGTAAAGAAAATAACTTTTGTTCTAATAATATAAAATATATATATTTATAAGCGCTAATATAATTTATAGACAATTACAAAGTTGCGCTATAAGAATAGTATACAATATTATTGTTTATTTTTTAACAATGAAAATGTAATCACATTTAAAATAATTAATTTGTAAATATCTTAACATATTTGGAAAAAATTTTATGGTAAGACATTTATCTAAGTCAAAAAGATTATTTAAAATTTTTTTAAATGTAAATATTTTTTTGCGAAAATGGCTGAAACTCAATAAAGCCAATACCATTTTCCAAATATTCTTTTTGGGAATCTTCAGTCAAGATAAAATCTTAAATTTTTACTATTTATATAATTTTCATAATTTTTCTTATAGATACGTTTCATTATAATAGGTATACATTTTTCATTTGTCATATTTTTTGGTTACACACTGTATACTAGATATCTATGCTAAATAATAGTACATATTTTACTGAATACAGAAAATAATTAAGAAATGAGAGTACGAGATTCATTGATTTCCGGTGCTACTTCAAATACCATTTGAATTTATCACCCGTTTGGCAGCAGACGTATGCCAAAATAGTAAAACACTAATAACTAACAAATAACATTCGTGACGTGTAGCATAAAATTAAATCTATGACTTATGCTTCTCAAAACATCCATTATATCATCACAGAATACTTACGTCATTATCCGTAAAAGTTTGTTCTATAACTTAGCTTTAGTGTACCTATATACATATAATTAGGTGTCATTATGTGCACAAGCACAAAAAGCCCAATTTATTTTAAGAGTAGGGGGGGGGGGTAATCTTCAATAATATTTTCTAAAAATTATATAATATGCTTAGTATTTCCAAGCCCCTTATTTTCACCAATGAACATAATATGTAATTAACAAATGTATTTTATTTGGTAATGCATGATAAATCAGCAGTGCTCAACTCACAGCCTGTAAGAGGCATGAGACCGTCTGCGGAGTTTTTCATTATGGCCCGTCTTACAAATGTCTAACAAATGTCTAAAAAAAAATGTAAAATTATTTCAAAAGATAATTTTATTATTAATTTATGAACTATTTTCATCATGATATATTTTTAAAAACACAATTATAGTAATCATATTAAAACATATTATATAATATATGTTTGTATTAAATTATTATTTTTAAAGTAAAATTTGCGATGGTGTTTCGTTTACCTATGCTAATAATGAAAAGTTTGGTTTGAATTCTACTGTTCAAATTCTTAAAATTGAATAAACTGTATTCATCATCTATTAATCACGATGTACAAATAGATTTCATCTATTGTCCATTTGAAAAAATCAGTGGCGTATCTATAGTATATTTTTTTGGGGGGAGATTATGGAGGGAGGTAGAAAAAATATAACATCAAATTGTTTTGAATTTTGTGTTTTTTTATTAAAATCAATAATCAGACATTTTTACTTTTTAGTCATAATTTTCAGGGTGTTTAACCCCCCACCCCCCATGATGCGCCTCTGGTAAAAATATTTGTTCAAATTTATGTAATATAAGTTAGTGGTAAGCCATATATTGTAATAATAATTGCAATTTTCATAGTAATAATGTTTCTTAACGTAGAAAAATCTATTCATGGTTTTCTAAATACAATATTAAACTAAAATGTTGATACGTTTTTTGGAATTTATCAGAAAAAAAGGATTTTGTTTTCAACTCAATTAGTTTAGAAATTTTTACATAATTTTAATCAATTTTAAAAAGATTTTTGTACAGTTATTTTGGTACGTTGAGTGTTTTATAAACAATTTACAGTGATGATTCGTATTTGTATATTTATCGGTGACTCACTCAAAGATAATTGTTCATCAAAGATTAGGTGAAGTTAACAAATGAATGTCATTATTATTATATTAAATATATATATTGTACTTGGTAAAAACTTAATTAATATTGATTTAATAAACTCAAATCGAGTTATAACATTACTGGTGTTTTTGGTTATTTGTTCCCTTATATGATAATAATTATGAAATTAATTTTTTAATTTTTTATTAGTTTAAATTTTTAATATTTTTAATCTACATAAATTTTTATTTTTATTTTTTTAATTAGTAGCCAGGATGGCGGGATCTACAATCTTTTTTTTCTCGGGACTCAATTTACCGAATTATGGTCATTTGTGACCCAATTTACCAATCCAGCATCAAACAAAAAAGGATGGGCATCACTATGATAAAATGATAATACTGAGAGTTTCCGCAATAAATTCTATAGTTTTAAAATTCGATTTCAGTAAATGTAACAAAACCATTTTAAATTATATACAATCAACTAAATAGTTACACGCATTTCATTGACAAAAACAGTCTTGATGACGAATTGTAAATTAAAATATTTAGAAAAAAAAAATGAATACTATTTTAAAGTTTTCAGGAATTATACAACAAGGATCAAATATGGACAATGATATAGGTAATTAGGTAGGTACTATTATTATTAAACATCTGTTAGCTACGATAAATTCGATAAATCATTGCATTCATTTATCGTTAAATCATTGCCTTCCTGAATTATTTTATTCAAATTATTCCAAAATCTTACATCTTTTGGTAATTTTTTATCGGGTACAGCAATCTAAAAGGGTACAAAAACATTCAACATAATAACAATAAAAAAGTTCTTTTAATTATTCAGACTGAAATACAACACACAAGATAGACATTAAAACCATTGTCTATACACCATTCAAAATACTTAGAAACTACATACATTTTTAAAAAGACAGTATTTTAATAAAATATATTCAATTGCAATATTGAATGTTCTATAATATACCTAATAATGTTATACATATTAATTTATTAATCTTTCTGTTTTTCAGGGGTGGACTGACCAGGTGTGCGAGTGTGCCGTAGCACTCACCGGGCCGGCTCAATATATGGGCCGTCGGGGGCTCATGAACATCAATTGATAATATTAGTATATTAATAATAAATGTATTTTTAAATTTTAAATACCAAACAGTTTAAGACTACCTACTGCTATCGATTGCCGGCTATTAAAACGATACACTAATAACTAATAAGTTAATATTTCGTAGTCGAACCAAAGAATAGATTTAATCTATTCTGTGGTCAAACTATGTAGTTTATAATGATAACATGTACATTGTATCCAGGCTCTGATTTACGCATGTGCAGGCGGTGCACTAGGCCCTGTGGCCTCCAAATTTAAATGGCCCCTTCCCATTCCATACTTTGCTACCATAAATAAAAGATATTTTTAATAAGTAATAACTAATAAAATGTCTATTATAATTAAATAAATGGATTGAACTTTTAATTGTTAAATATGTACCTATTATTTTTTTATTTTATTTTTGTTAAAAAAGGACCCCAAAGTTTATAGTGCACCGACCCACCAAATATGCATTTATATGCAAAATTAAAATTGGTCTACGGATTCAATAAAGTCTGAATCGCCGACATTTCAAACCATTTTATAAGTGCATGTACTTAGTATCACCATGCAAATACATAAAATTCGTCTCTAGTTATGACTCTAGCCTATAATTAGGTACTAAACATGGATTTAGAAATTAGTAAAGCTTTCGAATCAAAAATTAATTTCGTAGTGTGCAAACAAGTTATCTTTTTGGTGTTTATGCACAATCCAGTACGGCAGTACCGCCTAATATATTTGATAAATAAATACCCGAAAAAGTATGTAGCTATTATAAATATCTTATTTATAGAGGATGGTATAAACGGGTAGTGCCGGCCCCGACAGTAGAATACTGGGCCGTTCACCTCCCAGTCCGCCCCTGCTGTTTTTGTAAATAATTAATGTTGCCTGTATATTATTTTGAATCTTAAATAATTTACTATAAAATATTATAAATGATTTATTTAAGTGCTATTTTTGAACCCCTATCAAATTATTGTTCAAAATCATATATTTTTGTGACAATAAGTACCTATAAATAGATTAAGAAAATATAATTTGCATATATAACACAGAAAAGTCTCGAGAAAGTAAATTTGCAAAATTAAAAATGTTAAACGGAATGAGATGGTAGAATAAAATAAAATTTATTGCATAATGGATCTTTGGAGTTAATTTAATAATAAAAAAAAAATATAAGCATTTTCACTTTCAGTGTTGTATCTTCTTCTAGATTAGGTAGGTACGAACAAAAATATATAATCTAATAACACGTTTCCACGAAATCTTTAGTCAAGAGCAAAGTAATTTAGGAAACATCACCCGAAAACCCTTAACCTTATAAATTTTAAAATATAACATTTAATTAGGCAGTACTGACTTTCGTTTTTAATCCATAAACACTATACGCGTGAAATGTGTACAAAACTGCAAATATATAGGTAAACGTACATTTTGCAACACACGTAATAAATTATTATCATATTTCAGGTTAGAAAAAAAAAATGAACAAAATATTTTATAACTTATAGTTTATAGCCTATAGGTAACGCGAGTATAGGTACTATCGAAACGGCGATAAATTATTATATAACGAGGAGAAAAACATTGTATCTCTTGACATTTTAATGTGTGCTAGGTAAACGGGTTCAAAAAGGCTGAACACGATGACTCGGTACATGTATGATATATATCATTATAAAAATACGTAATAAATAACAGTAAATAAAATGTATAATGACACATATTATGTCTTGTAATCATAATTGTCTATTATATGTACAACTTACAACCATATACGCTGCACTACACTTACGTATAATATAACACGATAACATAATATAATATATTATAATAGTGGAAAAAAAACTAAAAAATATTTCAAAATTTGGTTTCGACTATAGTTTTACCTGATGTATCTTTCCATAAACTGCAATGAGAAGCGCCACCGTTGGTGCATACCGTATACGAAAACCTCAGTTGAACCTGAAATCGCTTTAAGAGATGGGCCCATTGGCTACCACATTGTACATTTTTATTAAACGTGAATGATTTTTAAGTTTGCTCAAACGAAATGGCTTAGACATTTCAAATAAATTAAATTAATACCGAACGCGTAAAACGAGACGAATTCAACGAGCGTGTGGGCGTATCAACGACGGTATAGGTATGTATAATAATATATTATGCACGCACATGCACACGCACATATATATATAATATATATATATATACATACTTATATAAATATCATTATAACAATAAAGGTCTGTTTGTATAATTCTGTGTTTGAATTGAACGCACTGAAAAAAAATTTAGTTTCTCCCACGTCGTTGTCGACGTCGCCTTTAATTACAGTAATATTATCGGAGCGTATATATAATTGCCGTGTATAATAATAATGTTTTTGTCCACGAATATAGAGATATAGGAATGATAAGTTATAGTTATATTAATATAAGAACTTGTATATTATATATATATATATATATATGTATGATAATAAATGACTGACGGGCCTCAATCACATTTAAGGTAAACATTTTTGAAATATTGTGTTATCATTTTTCTCACATCGTTTCGAGCCTTGCAATAATTGTACAGCAGTCCTATCTATGCACTGTACGTTTTAGTAATACACACTTTACCTTTAATAAATATATGACAATATACAATTCTACAAGCAACACATATATGATATGAAGACTTATCCAGGTGTAGGTGGTGGGAGAGATTTTGCCCCTCCTCCCGAAATCGTTTGTAAACCGTAGATTATCAGAGTACGATCAAATGATCGACGTTATGATGACGGTTTATACGACGACGGTGACCTTAAAGCAAAAATCGTCAAACTTTCTTGATTTCCAAAAATTAAAAATTGAATTGAGTTTTTGTATCTTAGTACAGTGGAATTAAAGCATAAACATAAATTATAATATCTGCATGGACAATATTGTAACTACCACGATATGCAGTATATATATTTCAGTTTAAAATTTGATGATAATTATATTGTTTAGATCTCAAATATAATATTGAGTAATTTTCTATTCCGAAAACAACTGCCCTGTATCGAGTACATGCAGTTGAACATTATTTTTATTGCATCATATTTTATTTCAACAAATAATGATAAAAGTTGATTAATGTTTATCATTTAAGATAACTACCTATATGGTTGTATAATATATTAAATATTAAAAATTGAATAGGACCAAAATAAATCGGAAATTTTGGATTGATTAAAACTTAAAGTGTTCATTGGATTGGATTTTTTACCTTCACTGACATGGTTCTGATGCATTTTATAAACTATATTTTATTGCTCTTGACATTCCAAATCGTGAAATTGCGTTTTGCAGTCATAGTTCAAGATGTACGACAAATATATTATTGCTATTTTACGGTATTTTTCGTCTTATATTTACCACTCAAATTATTTCAGTCCTATGAACTTGATTAAATTACAGTTTGATAACTCATGTAATATAATAGTTATAGGAGGCACAAAGTACACAATTTTCGGAAATTTTAACTCTTTCAATGCATGCATAAGTACACCTATTGAGTAATTTCAATTCATTTATCAAAGCTCTAAGCTTAAAATTTATTAAGTGGCAGCTATGAAATATTAAAATTCAAATAATTTGACTTTTTCGTTTAGGTATTATAAAAAACCTAACAAGTCGTATTCATAATTGTTGCTGAAATTATTAAGTATAATAATTAATAATTTATTATTATTATATTTTATGTCATGTTTGAGGTTATATTATATTCTTAAAAAAATCACTAAGATAATAATAATATAATGAACTAAATGTATCCTTAAAAACACAAACTAATAATATAATCATAAACTACGAGATTATACTGATTAAACAATTCATCAACTTAATACTAAGCAATATACACGATGAAATCATTTTCTTTGTTATTAAAAATTATTGTAATCTGTGTGTTCGTTTCCGCAGCTGTTGCCTTACAATATTTATAATATATTATATAATTCCGCGCACGTGAGTAGTTCACCTATATAGAAATAATAATAATAATAATATGTAGGTACCTACTACCTATGAATGACGTCAAACAAATAAACCGTGTCACAATAACCGTCCCAAATTGATATAATTCTGCTTCAAGCCCCGGAAACAACTGCAGTGGCTGGCCTGTCTGGACCGTCTCCAGTCTCGGCCACAGTATGTCACCCGCGACGGACGCACACCGTAATAATATAATATGGGTTACAGTGGCGCCGGTCTATATATAAACTCGCATTACTCATATATCACACACATACACACATTCTGGAAAGTGCCACCGTAAAAAATTAAAAGAACAGGTACCCTTAATTTACTAGCTGATTATAAAAAAAAAAAAATTAATAAGCTGAATCATCAATAAAAATTATAAATGATTTAAGTACTAACTTAAAATAATTTGATTGGAGCAGATACTTTTATATATTACAGTCTCGGTCGTCATGGTTTATGAAACGTATAAAAATATAAATATACTTACAAATATAAAGTATAATCTCGTAGACAATAAAATAATATATTATTTCCAATATAAAATATAGCACATTAAATAAATACCTCTCTTTTGAAAAAAAAAACTATTTTAATGCTTTTGAAATTTACTTTTTTGTAGTTTTGTGTTCAAAACTTGATGAAGTCGCTCTATTGTGTGCAATGACTGCGTCGAATTACACTAGCTGGTCACTGTTAAGGTTCTATTAAATTTGAACTCGATGATAAATTATTAATATGTACGAAGTTCACCATTCGTAGTGGAGATGGTTTGTACAGAGTTTATATTTCTAAAGAACTTTTATTACAGGAATATTTATGTATTGGCATTGGTTTTTTTCCAAAACAAATCGCATATAATATTATAATATTATTTTATACCATAGAACGTTCTATATCTATATGTATAGATTTGTAGTGTATAAACCACGCAACAAAAGTTTTAAATATACTTTAAAATCAAAAACCTAAAAAAAGTTCAAAACAAAAGTGCTATATTTGTATTTAAATTCACGCCTCAATGGTAAAATAGTGAAGTCGTAACGTGGTGTAGTGCGGCCTATACAAATATACACAAAATATGGAGTCTACTATTACACACGTGCATCGAATAATGAACGTTGTAGTCATACATGCTATTATTATTATTATTATTATTATTATTATTATTGTTGTTTTTGTTATTATAACTCTGTCGCCAATTTCGAAGTAGGCGCCGAACTACATGCGTTTCGTCACTTCCCATAGGAAAGTCCTCCCAAGTCCAAACAGTCCGTAAACACGAAACTTGGCAAATATCGTTGGCTAATATCCCGGAGAAATCGGTGACCGACTATATATAATACTGTAATATGTATTATTACAAATTATTACACCAGAATCGAGTGCCCGAAAGTAATTAGTCGGTCCTGGAAATTGTTTTAATCTCGTCGCGCTCTCCGAGAATAGGATTAACAACACTCGGTTGCGTATAATATTAACTGCCGTAAATATACTTTTGAACGTGTCAGTGCGTTATATACGAACGACCTGTCGTCATCGTCGTTATCGTTGTGTGTGTGTGAGGAACATCAATAAATAGAGATTTGTAATTAAGTGTCTTTGGTGGTCTGTTAAAAAAGCCCGTCTACGGATATATGGTATTTTTTTTAAAGCGTATCACTCATCAGATCGTATATTGACGTACCCTAAGAGTTGTAGTTTGTAAACAGGCCTGACACTTTCCCACAGTATAACATTATATACTCTCGGACCATAAACTTAAGATCTTATATTTATATACATTGTACATGCGCGTGCAAGGTTTTTATATATAATAGTTATACCGATAGGAATTGTCAAACAGTTTTCTTGACTAATGACCTCTTATATTTTTACATAGGTACCTGCTAAAAATTTTTTGGTTATTTTAATGTTTTACTGATTATAAAATAATATGATTATGATGTTATACATTTAATGATTATATTTTGTTAATAACTCAAGCAAACCCTATACAATACTATATAGCAAAAAATACAATTGACTACTATAACAAGTTTAGATATTTATGTGTATTATTCCACATCTTACGTAGGTATATGATGTAGATACATGTATATATAGACTCCGACAGAAAAACTATACGAAATTCGTCACACGTAATGTTTCATATTACTTTAGAGTTTAGATAGATAATCATTTCAGTTATGTGTACTATAACTTTATTAGTTTTGTTTATATATAATTATTTTGGCATATTCTGGTTAATTTATCCGATGGTTTTATCGACTCCAATAAAAAAAAAGAAGAAGCCTAGTATAGAGTTTGGAGTGATTAGACCAAAGCAGCGATTCGTTGTGCGAAGAAAAACACGATTTCAGTACTAATGACTTTAAAAGATATCATAAGGATTGAAGACTGTGTGAGTTTAAAAATTGTACTAGTATAAATAAATGATTAATGTATAAATATATTAAAAATTATATTCGTTGTTGAATAACCCTAGTATTTTACGCCTACCGAATGTAGACGATGCATTTCATTTTGTCGTGTACCCATATTAACTGTCTGTAATTCCAATTACACAAAACTAACAAAACGCGCACTTAAATGAACTCAAAACTAATTTGATATTGTTTATGTCTTATTTCTAACAATACAAATAGTGTGAAACTGATAATCATTGTAGAAACGTAATAACACTAATAACACAAGATTAATAACACGCGCAGTCGTCGTGGGTAAATTTACTTTCGTGTATTTTATGTTTAGAAAATAACTAATTGATCAATCGATGAGTAAATCATTTATCATATCTGATCAATAATAGCAAGCGCCCACCACCAAGTGGCACCAACGTCTCTCATCACGGCGACCACTATAAGTACCGTGGACGTGTATCTACGAGGGACGAGTTCGAATTGCTAAAAAATTGTATTTTCAAATAGATACATATAGCATGATATTTTCATAAATTAGTAAAACTTTGTTTCGTTAATGGTTTACGCGTAGACTCATAATATACCTATTTTGAAGGTCACGACACTAAAAATGTTGATAAATGATGCAGTGATTGATTAATCAATATTTATAACTTATAAAAATGGTCCAAGTATAATAAATACTAGATATGATATAACATATTGCATTTTACTTTTATTTAAAAAAAAAAAAAATTTACCGACTTATTATGACTATTATTTTTTATGTATAAATTTTAACATCCGACAAAATACTTGTTTGAATTTTGAAATAAATACATCAACAATTTCAAAACAAAGCATCCACTTAATATTTTGCAGTATGAAAAAGGCTTCATTTATATATAAAAAAAAAATAAAACAGAAATTTGTAATTCAACAGTGCAGTTCTCAAGTAGTACAACAAGTGTCAAGAATGTGAAAATATTTACTTGGGTGTAACAAAAATATAGTTATTAACCACGTTTAAGTATTCCAAAAATCAAAAATTGAATGAATTCATTATTAAATGAAGAAATTAGGGGAGCGTTGAGATTCCTTGGTAGATCAGATTACCCTGTATATATACTGATATCTCACGGATCAATGAACAGTCTTTATACCTATTGAAGATTGATCGTATAATCAATAAAAGCCGATAACAAAAGAACACCTGACAATAAAGAAGCGTTTTACTCATTATTTGGGCAACGTTCGCCCGCACAGTTATGATGATGACCCATTAAATTAAAATATTAAATACGCTCTCGTAGTCTCGTCTAATCTCAAATCGACAATGTCAGATCAATAATAATTTATTGAATTAGCTCAAGCATATATTTTTTACAGTATATTTTGTTACAGCAGTCGAATTAGTGAAATATTGTTATTATTATAATAATTATTAGTAATAACAACAAATAGCTTATTACAACATTATAATGATTTAAAATTAAGCATAATTGCTTTTTTTTCCATTTCCATTTATTTTTCTCCTAAACCATATACTGATTTGAAACAAAAACACAATAATTAATACATAAATGTATTACAATGGAACAATAATAATTTCACACACAATATAATAAAATATATTAAAGGTTACACTTATATATAGATTATTATGGTTATAATGAAAACCCAAATAATATACCTATAGTATATCTAAATAGTAAATTGTGTTTTTTATGCTACTATAGAACTTTTTGAATTGAGTACTTACACAAGATAGTTTATAAAATTATATGTACAAAAAGTGTAGGTACTTAACAATTATATAATTTATAAGCCACTTAGTTTTAATGAGTGTCTCGTGATAAATAAAAATCTTCAACACGAATACTTGTACTAATATTTAGAAATATATTATATCATGAAGTGTTATTATTTGAAAACTGATATCTTTTGAGTTTTAATTTTCCAGGAATGTGTGTCATAAGAATAAAAGTGAACTTTTTAATGACCTACGAGTGATTGTATTTTTAACGAGAATAATCAAGATCATAGAAATAGTTAAGTCTACCAAACAGTGATGCATGTATATTTAATTGTAATTGATGCTCATTTTCATTAGCGAATTCTAATCTGAATGTAATGTCAGAATATAATTTATGGATTTATGAGATTGCCTGTATCATTATATTATAATAATTATATAGGTCAAAATCAAGTATGTATTCAATTAATAATTTTGTTTCACACAAGCCAAACTAAGTGCAGAAATTAATATAAAATATATAAATAATGATTTAATTTACTGGTGTAATTTTATATTTTGTTTTAACATAATTTTTTTTTGATTTTTGGAACAAATTGTATATTGTTTTTTTTTTTAAAGATAAAAATATAGATTTAATTAGTTTACAGTTTAAATTTATTAATATAATATTTAGGATCATTCATTAGCACCATTATGTTTGTTTACAACCAATGACTTCGGCGAAGATGTATAAATAAATTGGCAAATATCCAAGAAAAAATTATACATTTAAAAGTTAATATCAAAACATATATTCGGTTTATTTAAATCTTATTATTTTATCGATCAAATGTATATATTGTTTGTTGAAAGCAAAATTACCTACTAGATCACTCTTGAGCAATTTACTTCACAGCGTATATTGATTTTAAATTATTGCGTTTTATAATAAGGCGACGATGTAAATAGTGTAAATGTATTATGTAGACATTTGTTTTTTAAAATTTTTAAAATGCTTTTGAATGCTAAATGACTATTTGTTTTCAAGAACAAACATCATCGTCACAGTCGGAATTCAAGAAGTAACTTAATCAAGTGTATCTATTTTATCATTATTGATGAATTATAATAGACCTTTTGAAATAAAACAAAATAAAATAACTCAGTACTCACGATAATATAATATAGATAGTAAGTACACAGAATAAATAAAATATGATTTCAGAGTGCAAGAGCTTTATAATATTAAATGTTTTGTTTAAGATTTATTGACATTAATATGTTTACAAGTTGTTTTCAACAATTGTACTGAGTTGTTTGAATTTGTAGATTTAATTCGTTTGATATTAATTGTTGAGTGCAACATTTAGAACACTTTAATAATAATTGAAATTCTACAAGAATGATAGTCACAGAATTACAAGATCCAAACCAATTTAATTAATAAATATAATTACGAATTTAACAATTTTATATTCATGTTTTGATTGACCAAATCTTGAAAAATATTTTTTGTAAATTTGTCATATTCTACTGAAATCTTAAACACTACAGATTACGATGCATAAATATTGAAATAACTATACTTCCAGATTGATGTTTTTTGAAAAAAAAAATATTATGTAAGTACCTGTCGAGAATCAGGAAACTATAATAACGTTTGAAGATAATATTAAATTCTGACCTTTGTGAAAAAGTCTATTCATGCATGAATTTCGTGGCAGTGTGTCGGCGTATTCATCCGTAAAGAAGACTTATATATATATAGGGCTGAAATAAACCAAAATCTTTTTATTGACTGACAACTTCCGATTTCGATCCACACGCAAATGAATTAACTACAATAGATACTTATCTTACAACAGGTGACGACAGGTAGAAACCATTCACCTATTGTTCAAGCCCCAGCTAAACACGTCAGAAATCGGAACAAGCCGTATTATGATGAAAAATATGTTCTACGTCCTAGTATAGGTACCTACATAATTATAATGTTTTATTTTCTCGATTTTTATAACAGCTTGTATTCAAAAACCGTTAGAATCAAGTTTTGTTCATAATTTAATCACAATTTAATTATGTGATTCTGATAACAATTTATGTACAGATTTAGGACTTGTAATAAGTAAGAAATAAGTAGCATTTATCGCCTGGTGCATTTTTTTCTAAACACACATAACATTTTTAAGAGTTTATTCTTATTAGTTTATATTCTACAATATAATTATATGTAGGTAATTTTCTTATTATAAATAAGTAATTATTTATATTTTAAAGATAAGAAAAATACCCAAATATTTGAATCTGACATTGTACAGATTATCCTAATTAAAAGTAAGTATGATATTATGATAAATAGTAAAATACAGTTAATATGGTTTTTTTGCTTTTGAAAAATGCATTATGTATCACTGTTTATCGAATACTAAAGGTAAATAGTAGTTCATTATTAACTGTGGTAGGTATATACAATTAAATTATTTAAACTGTTACAATTTCGGTTTTATTTTCGAACAAACTTTAACGGTAAATGGGTTAAAAAATATTTAACTAATTATATTTACTGATAGATAGTAACAGTGGATCGACTTCTGCTAGGTATTTCTATAAGAATGAGTCGTTTTTTTACAAAGTGACGCCAGGAAATGCGTTTTGTTGTCAAACTTGAGATGTGCTTATGATGACCTATGCCCGATGATGGATATAAAACCAAATCAAGATGAGGTGTATTATCTAAAATAATGTATACGTTTAAATGTGTGGGCTTGTGTCAAATTGCCAAAAAAACAATTGACTGTTATCATTGTAACAAGAAATACGTTCTAAGCAAACACGGTACATAAAAAGTGACGTAAGACAAAATAAATAGTGAAGATAAAATATATATATTTGAAACACATGATATATATAAATATGTATTATTATTAGCTCTTACAAATGTATCTGTAGTATGTTCGAAATTAAATTATTTTAGTGATTTAAAGCATATTATTTGCATTTAACCGCGGCTGATAAACGGGTATACATTTTATTAGTGCGAATAACGGCGAAAATTTATAACTTGACCGATTTTTATTGACGTTAAAAAACATATATATTTTTAAGCAAAAATCAATAATATTCTAACAATGGGAACTCGATGACACCGAGATATTCAGTTGCCAAAGTTTCGAATAGTTTGGGAATAATATACTACTACACGAACATTATCTCCAGATAATATTTTAAACGGTCCATTATGCAAGTGGTTTCTGTTAACCGAAAGTACGTAAAAAATTCGTTCTGTATCCGTGTTTAAATAATATAATAATATTTGTGCGTTTTTTCTTTATTTTAATTATTTATTTAATATTAAATTATTTTTTATTTTTGTGATTTCGTTGCAATCCGCAATTACGCATACGCTAATGAACGTATTATTAGCGACGGTTTATTATATTTTTATATACAACACGTCAACACGATATTGCAATTACTCGGCATACGCGTGCTCCATAGCTTTTTTCTCCAATATATTTTTAATCGTACAATTTGTCTCATATAACTACGTGAGTATAGTGTTTATAAATCATCGTGTACCTATCATATTATTATTATCGTAATACACTATTTTTATCAGTTCAATGTATCTTATTCTAAAGTGTATTAGTAAAAAAAGAAAAAATTACTTCAGAGTAATTATTAATGTATAATGGCAATTATTATAATCAAATAGAATTATATTGTATAATGCCATATAGATAATACTTTATTGCTTTATAGTTTTAAGTTAATTTTCAATGTATGTCATTCATGGATTTTATGAAATGTATAGGAATGGTTGGTTAAGTTCACAATCACATAATATTTTAGTCACAATTATATTATTAAATGTAAAAAAGTAATCTTATGTTATGTTATCTAAATAAAAATATTATAATATTATTATGTCTCCTCTATCGATGTTCATTTATTAGTAGAAGAGACAATAACAAGGCCAAATAAAAATGTTAAAAAGGCTATATGTTCATAAAACTTAATCGTGTATATGAGTATATGACACAACAAGGGTAAACTATAGAGCTCTTATTAATTGTTGTTATTTTTCCCTAGGCTTAAATATTTTTTTTCATATATTGTGTGATTAGATCTACATCAAAATGTATTCTCTATAAATAAATACGATAGAAATAATTATACTCATAGATTATATTCCTGAAATTCTATGAAATTTCATCGTAGGTTAGGTACCTATATCGTATATTTATTATTATTTTTTTAAACTCGTAGTATTCATTACCTTCAACCATCTTAATAAACATTATTCAATACTCTATTGGATCAATAGGAAAGGAACAGATAACCAGATAGGTACCTAATGAAAAAATAAAATATCATAATCACTGTTGGTTAACCAACCTATGGTTGTATTTCAAAGTCCTCTATTTTTTTTTTATGTTTTGCATTTTAACACGCTCCTAACAACAATATCCACGTGGTGTAGAAGATGCATATCTATAGTGTTATTTATAGTATCTTACGCGATATCTACAAGTATTATGTATTCATGGTGTTTAAACATGATGGTGCTTCTTGTAATATTAAGCACTCATTATCTGGACAAAATAAATATGAACGTATTTAATAATACTGTTAACTATATTTATCGTCATCGTTTTTTAAGTTTTTGAATGAAAGAACGCATTTTAATTCCAAATTCTTATAATCAATTAGAAAAAACGTTTTCTGAGAAATCCAATGTATAATAATCGAATTACGTACAAGTATAATTATTGATTAGTAATAAGAATTTAAAGTTTATTAAGTAAGATTAACGAAGTGGGTTGGCACAGTAGAGGTACCCGAAATATGTTGGCACCTCGTTCATTTAAACATTATATTTCTACTAATGCTTAATTAATACATTTTTATTTTTTTCTGTGATCTAAACTCTTAGCTATTAAAAAGAAAAAAAAAATTTGAATGTTTCACATTAATAACTTTGAGTGTACTTACTCATCGAGCATATGCGTTATACACGTATATAAATATTAAATTTAATGATAATTCATCGGATTTTATAAATGGACCAGAGAAGATAGAAAATCATTCTCTATTTCTAATAATATATGAATTAATTAGGAGGGTTGAAATTATAAAAAAACGAATACAAGTCAATACCATTGAATGGTCACACTACGTATATTTGCGTACAATAGAGTCGGCAGCAACGCACATATTTTAGACTCTGAACGAAGTGATGAATGTATTGATTTTACAATGATGTGTGTTTTTTTTTTGTGTCTGTGTACAGCATAACTAGTCGAAATAATGCTTCGATTTCAAACTTTGGGGGTGGTTTCCGATGTCAAATTGAAGATCCTTGGTGCATTATAGAGGTCAAAAGTAAACATTTTCCATTAGTTTTCAAAAAAATCGTGAAAAACAAAAAAAAAAATGACAGAAAAACGGTAATTTTTACGCAAAACCAGTTTTCGAACAAACCGATATTTTTATATGGTTGTAATTCAAAAACTAATCACTGTAAATACTTGAAATTTTCACCAAATGTTGATGCTAGTAATATCTATATACAGTTTAATTTTCAAAAATTTTCGACTTTTTTTAAATTATTTATAGACCACTGAAATTTTCGATTTTTTTGAGAATTTTTTTTTGAAGTGTCGGTAAAAATATGTTGGACGACCAAAAAAACTTGAAAATTTAATAAAAGGTTCCTTATGAGTTGTTCTTATTGTAGCTAAAAAATATTAAAAATCGTAGGTCACAATTTTTTTTTATAAGCGTTTATAGTTCAAAATTTTACGAAATCTGTCGAAAACGCGAAAATTTGCAAGTAATTTTGAAGTTGAAAAATCATAAAATTTTTTGCGTTTATAATTAAGGATTAAAAATACAACACTAAATTTTCCATAAGTTTTCCTTCAAGTAGCTATAGAGACATCTCGAAGCGTCATTATAGGAAAAATTTGAGGTGCGTTTGAATTTTAAATTTTTACGAAATAGCGTTACGATAACGATTTATCCTGAAACGATTTTAAATATTTGTTATTATTCAAAAAGTATAAGTCGTAGATACGTGAAAATTTTATCAGTTGTTTATATTGACATTTTCTTTACATGATTTAATTTTAAAAATATTTTGACTTTTTTTGAGATATTAATAGACAACTGAAATTTTCAATTTTTCTGAAAAATTTTTTTGAAGGGTTGATAACATTTTTTCGGTTCTATCAAAATACTTGAAAATTGAATACAAAGTTCCTCATAAGTTATTCTTATAGTAATTAAAAAATTATAAAAATACGTAGGCACAATTTTTTTTTATTAGCATTTGAAGTTCAAATATTGACTAAATACGTAAAAATTACGAAAATTCGCAAATTATTTTAAGCTAGAAATTTATACAAAATTTTCTTTTTAAATCAAAGATTTGAAAATTTTTAATTATCTCTAATATATCCTAGACTGACAAATCATCTCCGTTCAGAATCGTTTTTCGTATACAATGATAGTATGATACCTATCATTGCATTCAAATCTCACCTACCCTAGTCAGAGGTCCACCCCACCACCTAATGTACAGCAGAGCGACATCCACTTACTCGCTTTTTTATTATTATAATTATACAATTTATAAATACAGTTGTAAATTATTATTGAACTTCAATAAAATAATTGTATAAAGGAAAAAATGTTGGGTGATAGGTTGTGATCATTTTGAAAATTTAACGGTGCATAGGCAATGGTAACATAAGACCTAATAACACAATGTATCAAGTCTATTCGATCAATATGTTATTTTAAATATTATCGTTGAATCTCTTATTTTTTTTTAAATTTGATTTGAAACACCTCAGAGAAAATTATTTTATTGCTTTACGCTTATCTTTTAATTTTCGTTAGAACAACGTATGCGGAAACTTTTATTACATTTTCTTGCTTGAGGTTCATAAATTGAAAATTAATACATTTCTAACAACGAAATAAAATGTATATTTTCATGAAAAATTTTGTATATAACACTTGATTTCAAATTTTATTTAAAAAAAAGCTATATCACAATGTATATTTAATGTTTTAAAATCGCTGAAAAAATATTTTATAATTTACCGTGCATAACATTTTCAAGCTTTTACAGTAAAAAAAAATGTATAAACATAAAACAATGAAGGTAGACAAAATTTTAAAAAACTTACAAGGTAGATGAACAATTTTATAAGAAATTACCCTTCATGTAGATGATTTTATCAAATATATTGCTCTAAAAAATAACAATAAACAAAACACAAAAAAAAAAAATGAATAATCTAACCTATTTGTAATTATCGATATATTGTTCCTCCCTCCGATTAGAATCTAAATTCAAATGAAACTTATGCAATATAGTATCAATTATATTATTATTTATTTTAATGTTTTTATTTAAATAATAAACTTATTATTTATTCTTAAGATAGTTAAAAAATTCAAACTAATGAAATAATGGTTTCTTACAAAATATGGAGGTCAAGTTCTCAAATGGCTAATCATTGAGGTAATTTGATTGTTTATCAGGCACTGGATGATATTGTGTCTCCTTATCGGAATCAGAAAATATTTTAAAATGAATCAATAAAAGATAATTCAACGTCGCAACAATTATATTATAGTCTTATATGAGTTATACAGATGCAATATAATATAAAGAAACAAACATTTATTATTACACTTTTCAGTAAAGTAAATTCAGAGTAATAGTTTATGCATACGACTAATATAATGTAAAATGTTCCATATGTGCTTCAATTTGTAAGCTATTTATTTAGAGAACACGAGTTTTTTTTTCACTTTTTTTCATGAAAATTAACCACCACCAAATCTCTGCACCAAATGACTCGGGGGAGAGCTGACGTTTCCTCTCTCGGTAGTATTTTTAATATACTAATTATTTTTCACTATTTTTATATACTACGTTTAAACGTAATTTAACTTTTATGTATAAATAGTTTATTACAGTAATTGAGCGCAGCTCAGTCGCTTCAATCGCAGCGAGCAAGAAAAATAAATATTGCACCCGGGATGGATTGCGAACCAAATGCCCCCCCTCCCCAGTCACAACATTTTCCCAATGTTTTTTACATAAAAATGTATACGATTAAATTTTGGAATATTTTCATATCCCGATATCCGTGATATTTACATTTATGTACAATAAAATGAGTTGTTTGAGGTATTAATGTATCAACACGCCGACACATTGCCATAACTAATTTTCTTTACGCATAGTAGAAGGGAATTGGATGTTTTTCTATAGTTTTGGTAATGCTAGAATACACATTGGTACTATTATTTCTACCTACATTACAATGTGTCTTATGATGATCATTATGTTCAAAAAATACACATTCACTTTTTTTTCGCTTAAATTATCAACATGGTGTGAAAATATAAGTATAAGGCTATATCAAGGTGCGTGATGGTAGACATAAGAATTGTGGTCAACGTGATAAAAATATTCTGTTCAAATAAAATAGTACAATAAGAGTACACCTATGATAACACCAAAAGTGTCTGTAATTATTCCCGATTTTCTTATCAACAGCCGTGTTAGAATCTTAGACAATGATAAAATCATAATAATAATAATAAGGATAAATAATAATAATAATAAATAGGACATATTATTATTTTGTCATAATATTCTGTGACCAGTTGTAAGATATTGCAATGATTTCTGATCGATGACATACAAAAAGAATTTAAAAAATACAAATTAATGGTTGAACATCGATTCATCTTGTATGATCCTGAAATAATACTAGAAAGTTATATGTATCATATTACTCTTCAAACTAATATAACTAAAAATAAATATAATATAAGTGTCAAGGGATGAGAAGCCACACCATTAGTAGTATATTAAGCATCAGGTGGATCTATTTGGCTACGCCACTGCCGTTGACATCTTGATTTTGTAATTCAAAAAACTATCTTGAATCGTGAAAATTATTTTTGACAGATAATTAGTGGATATATACATATATATATTATATATTATATAACTATATATTCAAATATAAAAAAATATTTGATATTTTTAAAATATTCAAAAATCGTGTCATTAATTTGATACATGAGACTATATTGCATACAACTCATGAACGCACAAAAAATATAACATAGCATGATACGAGTATCAATAATGAACAGTTATAATTTATAAGCTAATAAAAATTTGAACTGCTCTTCGAATTAATAATAATAATAAATTCTCTTCTTCTGTCTAAGTCTCAAAGTTTATTAACTTCCTTCGTATTAAGGTAATTATGAAATGAATAGATATCTTTTTAGTGAATCACATGATATTATACCTAACGATGTCAGCATGTCGCAAGACTGTAATTATCAAAAACCAAGTAATGATTTTATATATTACTCGTATTTTCCGTAACACGTATTTAAAAATAAAACAAAGAATTTTATTATTATATCTATAGTTCAAGGTTTGAATTATCTATGACCACTATATTATTAGCGGGTTCTAATATTCTAAATTATAATAATTAATAACTAACAATTATTATATGTTTTTTCTCCATAGAAAATTTTCTAATATATTTAAATAATATGTATATCATATACGTGGCATAATTACTATACGAAAGCAGGTAAGTGAGTAACGCTCTGTTATACATTAGGTGTTTAAAGGGTCACTGAAATGGACGTGTTAAGTTTGAATTCAATGACATAAAATCATATTTTTATATACGAAAAACGATTATGATTAGCAAAGACGGTTTCTCAGCTTGTATTAATATTACTAGGATATTTTATGATTAAAGTAATTTATTTTAGGTACTATTAGACATTACACAGACTGTACAGTATAGATTAAATTCATTTTTTTTTTTATATAAAAATATAATAATAAACTTTAATAGTTACGAATACAATTTTTAAATTATATAACATAATAACTAAAAATTTCTGTGACAAATAACTGTGTTTTTATACTTTTTGGTTACAGCATTTTCGTTTTTAAATTTTCAAAACTAAGTCATAAAAGTTAAAATATTTAAAACTTTTTAACTTCAAAACATTTTGAACATTTTGATAATTTGATAATTTGATAAAAATTTTCAATATTTGAACTTTAAATAGGTACTTGTAAAAAATCGTGCCTATGGATCTTTAATATTTATCAACTGCTATTATAAAAACTTATAAATAAACGTGTATTCAATTTTCAAGGTTTTTTATCGAGCAAATATTTTTATCTATACGAATACCTAGAAAAAAACTAAACAAATTCGATTCAAGACATTCGACATCAAGGACTAGCCTCCTTGCAGAAAAAAAAATTAGTAACATGTTATATTTTGTCAGGAGACTAATGAATTGAAAATTATAACTTGATTTCTTTTCTTTTTTTTATTGAATAAATGCTTTATATAAAACGTATATAATAAATATAAATGCATAACATTTAAATGTGATACATTTAAATAGTGATATGTATCTTTATAAATATATTGTTAAAATAGGCCAATATAAGGATATCTAGTCAATAGATAACTATGTACCCTTAACACTGGTTTTTATTTATTTCAACTTTATCATTCTAAAACTATACAGTAAAAAAAAATTAAAATTAAAAAAAAAAAAAAAACACCTAACTAATGAAAAGATCTCGGAATTAAAGATCACACATCGTAAAAACCAATACTTTTCTCGGTCCGTTAATAGGGATTGAAATGCAATATCTTAATAGACAAATAATTTAAAGATAATTATTGGTAAACTCTACCTTTTGCGAAAACTGTCATTCGTCATTAAAACCTTTTTAAAACCTAGCAGTTTTACCTGTAGTCGAACACAATCGTCATCATTGACGTTACGCAATATAACATCCAAAATACGAGTAATGATATAATATTATGTAGCATAGTATATAGCATTGTGAATATTAGAGCGCAGCGGAGCGAGAAATAATGACAAATTCGTGGGAAACGATGGGAAAAAATACGAAATAGGAAAGAAAAATCGTCGACGACGGCGATGACTTTAAATTATGCATTGTTTCGATATCCAAAAAGCGTTTATTGTATATCAGATATAATTACGAAAATACAAAGAAAATTGCCTTTATGTGCTTGCGGGCAACGTGCGTGAGAGCGGGTGTAACTTTATCAATATAAAATATAAAGGTCACGAGGCGGACTTTTAAAAAGATCCGTTTCAGCTCCGCTTCGCAGCATGTAAACATATTATATATATATATATATTTATGGATAGATAGATAGATCGCCACCCGCTCTTGCACCAAAGTTTCACCGCCGCCGGGGTGGGTGATGTACGTGAGGGTTGTGTCAGGCGCCATGTAGCCGAGGCGCCGTCGGTCCCTCAAGATTGATAGCGGCTCTAAAAACGACCGCCGCCTCACCCACACCAGTCGTCCACCCGGCTACCATCGTTTACACACATTTCTCGCTCCGGTTCCGTCGCTATATACTGCCACTGTACGACTATCAATGCTATTGCGCGCACACACACACACACACACACACACATACATACATTGTATATATAATATAATAATACTATTATACTGATACCGAGGTCGTTGTCTCGTATATATATATATATATATACGCTTGATGTATATAACATGTATATGACAACGTCGAACTCCGGAATCGGTTATTTTTATTGCGCTCCCGGATTTTTACAACTCACTGCTGCTATTGCTGCTTGTATATACATATATAATATATAGGTATATATATATCATAATAAAGATATCTATGAGCGTATGAGTAAAGGGTTGTCGTCTGTCCACGGAAACGATAAACGGTCATTTTGCACCCCACGCGCACAGTGGCGTTGGACGCGATCCATATGGCTGCAGCCGGATCTCGTCTTGTCCATCGCTAGTCACCCGCTACTCGTCCTCCATGTTCCGCCAAATCTGTACACCTAAGGGATACGACAATACAACAATATTGTATATAACACACCGTGTACAACACTCACCGTGGGTCAACCCCACCCTTTGGAATTTTCAAAAACTTATACACAAATGCGTATACCTATTATATATAGGACCTATATGTAGTATTGTAGTTAATACGAATTTATTCGCGACAATTTTCAAAATGTGTATAATGCACAATATACAACCGTCACTGTTTTGCCGGCATCGTAAAAAACAGGATAATATGAATTCGTGGTGATTGAATTTCAGTCACGTCCATAGGTTAACTGCAATTATATTGGCATTAAACTATGGCTATTTAAATGATCTCCATTACAAGAGCATTTTCTCACTACCATTCCCCCCCCCCAAAAAAAAAAAAAAAATTCCGTTTAATATATTAAATGTAGATACCTACTGTACACATTCCTATGCATAACGCTGTCATTATTTGTTCAAAATTACAATATCACCGGAATTTATTACAATAATAATATACCTACACGTCAAAAATCTGTATTCCTATCGGTTAGGTGACTACCTAGTGTAATATTATGCATGGTAAGTGATAAGATCAAACGTGCATATCATTATAAGACAAATGCAGTTGGTGTTACGAAAACCATGAGCGAAAACGAGTTTACCAAATTTGGTAAATAGTTTTAACCGACGTATTACTTTCCAGTATCTATAATATATATATATTTTTTAAACGTGTTCATTTTAGAGTTATATACCAGTTCCGGAGCGTGAAAATCTAGAGAAAACGGATAATGTCGGTTTGTAAAAATATTATGCTTTTTAAGAAAGTATGAAAATATTGATGTGGAACTGAACTCTCAGTTAACCATGTAATTACCGAATGTCTCCAATGCCAACACAGATGAACAAAGAAATTTCGAAATATCCAACACACTAGATGCAGCCCTCGGAGTCGACGCAATTACCACCACACAAATCCTTAAATTCCTAAGCGAAACAAATCTGTATGATAAAATTTAAAATCTAAAAAAAAATGTATGTATAAATAATTGTAACTAATGGCCTTTGTCGCCGATGTTTATAAGAACAATAAAAAAATAAAATAAAAATATTGATTGCATTCAATTATGCAATTTATTTTCGATCGAAATTTAAATTTCATGATATTTAAAATAAGTATTTTTTCAACTATCAAAATATACAATAATCAACGACAAAAAAATTATTTAAAATATTTATTTTTTTTCATTTTTAGAATAATAGTTATTATAAAAGAGTGGATGTTAATTTTCTAAAAAATCGAAAATTATACCATCAACTTTTGCGCCATGAGTCATTAAAAATATGAATCAATGCAATCAATTAATTATTTGTTTTATTTATTAAAAGTTTAAAACTATTAAGTTTACAGTGTAAATCATTTATAAAATCTATAATTTTTAACTGTTTAATCTTAAAAAAATATTCTTTTAAGTTAGAAACTAAGTAAGTACCTAAATATTCTAAATATATGGAATATTTGACGTTAAATATAATGAAATCACTATAAATAAATAACATATATATAAATAACACTATAATACACTGAAAGCATGACGAACACAAAATTATGAACAAGAAGTAAAATTTGAACAAATATTCAAAAATATTCAATATTAAATTGTCAATTTGATTTTTTCGTAGATAAATGTATACACATCTGTTCTCCAGTTACAATATAATATGATATAGGTATTATATTTGCCAATAGTACATAGGTATAATATATATATATATATATATAATATTATATTAATTTACACGTACTTTTGTACTTGAAAATATCCCTTTGAGAAAGAACTATTTATGATTAAATTATATAATATATGATTATTTATGATTAAAGATTGAATTGTTGAGGATACAGCTTTAAAAGTTCACGAGAAATGAGTTTACTTAGTAAAATTACTTCTATAGAATATTCTCTTACAATATCAAATTTAAGTAATCGTTATTTTGTAACTCAGTTACGTCCAGACAATTGGCGGCGAAAATCCAAATACCGCCGTCTTTTGTTCAAGGACGGTAATATGGAATGATATATATATGTATATTGTCAAAATAAATGTACGTAAATTTTACTTTTGGAGATTTTAATTCAAAGTCTAGCGTGGAACGTATAATAATAATATAATACAATATTGGGTTGGATATAGCGAACGACAATTGTCTGCACTATATTATGATCGAGACAATATAAATGGAAACCGCTGTATATATGATATGTCGGGAAAAAAAACGTCTCCGGTCTGCATATCGGGTATACCCAATTATTCAGCAGACAAATGGTCAAGTTTCGCATCGAAAAATAATATAACAATCCTGGTTAGAGCCATACACTATAGTCATATTAACGAGAAATGAGAGAAAACGATGATTTAGGGTTATGATCATTTGTCGAGACCAGACACTCAGACGTTGTAAAAACATTTTTCAGCTGTTCGGTAGCCAAATAATAATAAAAGGGTGGCGATGGCGAGCACATAATTCAACATATAAACGTACCCGCGAGATTAATAAATTTACTAAATCAGTTGTACATGTATACTGCATACTCATATAGGGGTAAAATATTACTGGATAAACACTCGGTGATACCATACACCATGGCGGTACCATACACACATAATAATATATACGACACAATGGACTTAAACCGTTTTGGTCGCAGATTCATCGTGAGATTGTGGAACAGCCGCCGCCACCGCCGCTTCGATCGATTTGTTTTCTTTTAAACGTTTAATATATATATTATGTGTGTAGATCTCCCCTGTTTTATAAATGTATACTATTTTTCACATGAAATAATTTATTATACCTACACATAATGTATTAATGTTACCACAAACTTTTGGTTTAACACACGAACGTATATTATTTTATTATACAATAATTCTTTTTTAGAATTACTCTACGAATAATGAATATTATACTATATATATATATATAGAGAGAGAGTTTTACGAAATTTTACCCAGGATCATTGATAATTGTTAATACCTCATGAGCAATGGGCCATGACTATCAAAAGACTTCTCATAACCAATTTTTGCTAACAATGTTAAAACCTATATAGTCAATTTAAATTATTGTATAATGTTTTTATGTGCCAAAATTCGCTTCATTACACTATTATAACTTTGGGCTCATACCCGTATTTTTATTAAATAAATAAATAAATGGAAAAAGGATAGTTATTTATTTATTTTTTATTCACCGAAATAGTTTATATTATTATTAATAATAATAATAAATAATATATATCGATTCATTAATCTACTACTCGGCCAACTCTAATATTTTGCGAATTATCGAACCTATTATCAGACTTTTCATAGGAGCTTTCCACACAGTTCCCAGTATTGTTTGCATCGCAGGTGAGCTTTCTCTACAGATATTCGAAGAAATAAAGAAGTCTTAAAATCCGCAGCAAGGAAAAAAACCTTGAACACCGCATAATACAAATATTCTCCTCTTCTTCTAGCCTCAAACATCAATGAACCGTGAAAATATCATATATATATTAAACTGAGTAGCAATTCAAATTGCCTTATCTACACAGACACTTTTTCTCCATTTACAACAACCCCCTTCTGGCAATGGACCCCTAAAATAGCTTCTTCATTTCAAAAAAAAAATAACACTCCACGAACAACAATCAAGCAGTCTTCGACGAAATTATACACACCGAATTCCAAGATTTCAAACAAATCTACACTGATACTTCCAAAACCAGCGTTGGAGTAGAATTCGCTTACTATACAAACCGTACTTCAAAATGCTTCAAACTACTCCCTGAAGCCAACATCTTCACAGTGAATTAAAATCAATAAAAAAAAAGCTACCAAATGGCATTTCCAGCCTAATATCTCTAGACATTCCGAAACCATCAACACAAGAACAAAAATCGGTCATACCAACCTCACCCATATACATATCATAAAACATGGAAAACATCCTCTCTGTGTCCAATGCAACGAACCGTTATCGATCAAAACATAGTCCTAGATTGCCCGCTGTATGTCAACGCAAGATCCATCTTCAATCAACCTTCTTCAATGGAGGAAGCACTAGAAAAACACAATACTCACTTAATACACAGATTCTTCAAATACATTGCCAAATCAAAATCTAATACTGTAAAAAATCTCATTACTAACAAAATTGTATTTTAAATATTATATAAAACTGTAGAAACTACTAATACATAATCACGTAATTCCCAACTATACTTAATAGTTAATTGTATATAACAATGTAAACCTACCGCAGGCTAATGACCTTGTTGTTGAAGCCTTATTATCAATATATAAAAAAACAAAAAATTATGATAATATATATCTCTATACTTTTAAATTCTGTTATCAACGATGAAAATATTTTCTGTCGATTTTACAATGATGAGTGTTTTTTTAAGTTTAATTTTTGTGTCTGACGTCGATTTAAGATTAGTAGATACCCTCTGACTTTGAAGAGAGTTTCAGGTGACTAATTAAATCTACTTTAAGATGGTGATTATTGGTTGGAAATTCCCAGTAATCATAATCCAAAAAGATGGAGACTTTAGTTAACTCATTGTTATTATTTGTTTTTATTCGGAATTTATTCGAAAAAAATACTAGAAACTCGAAACATTTTACTATTACACAACAATTATTGTCTATAGTCTATTTAAGCTACGTATTGAAATTTTCAGATTTCTTTTTTTTTTTTTTAATGTGTTGATACAAATTTCAACGATTAGTCAAAAATCTTGAAAATCCAACACAATAGTACCTATCAAGAAAATTGTTCTTTTAAGAATTTAACTAAACATAGACACAATTTAATTTTACAATTCCTTTATTTGAATAGTTATAAAATTTGTTTGGGCCTTATAGATAGGTACATGTCTTACATTTTAATTAATTTACAATACATCAATTAAATCCATAATTTTAATAATAACAGAGTTGAATAGATTATTCGGAACGTGCATATTTCGCTATGATGTACTTTTTTGTATGATAGAGACACCACAGCAGATATAGTCTTCTCACTGTTTCACGCTCTTTATTTAATCTAATTAATTATTTACATGAGGAAGTCTCTGAGCTAGTTCCACTTTAGACATATTTCTGGATTGACCACGAGAGTTTTGAATGACAGTATTGACACTGCAAAAAAAGAGGTTTTGTGCGAGAATTTAATTTAAACTGAAACCTAAGGGCACTTAGTAAATTCATGCAATTTCCACTATTTTTTTAATTTACTCAAGTTCAAATCAAGAGATTTATATTTGAGACCAACCATGGACTTTCGAGATGATATTATGGACACGCCTACCATAATATAAACATTAAGTCTATAATTATTATTATCATTAAATACATTTTTTTTTCGTTACAATAAGCAATGCATTTATATAATATAAGAATAATAATAATAATTAATATTATATAACATGAATCTCGTGAAGAAAGTAGCCTCTGGCGATGACACTTTATAACTTTTGTAATATTTTTAAAATTCTACGAATATTAAACAAATTGTATTTATTAATTGTATTTTTAACTATTTGCCTGTCTCTAAATGTATCATATAAATGTACGCTGTGAATATATACTCGTAAGTACCTACTATCACTACCTGCAATAATTTATTGCCTAGAAAAATTAAATTGTACAATAACATATAATAATGTAAAAATGTAAAAATGTAATACTTTTGTTAAAGCTAATAACCTATATAGTTGATGCTTAACCAATAAAAAAAAATGTAGAAAATGTATTATTATAATATATGGATTAAAAATACACGGTATATGTTATATACGAGCTGCCAGCGATCCAGATGTTAGTGGTTTTTAAATAATAGCTGATAAACAATTTTCAACAGTGAACAAAATATGATAGTTTATTTCTAATAATTTAAGCAAAATTATTAAGTGTACAATTAGTATTGATATGAGTGACTTGAAACTACTCAAGTGTTAATGGTTATGGTACTACACTCCATCCTCCGAGCTTCCTAATAAATAATATCGAATCCTTTGTATTAGACGGGTCGCATGTGCTGTGGATTTCCTTATGAATACTAATATCTAATTAATATTAAGCTAATTTTTGACTTTGTCAACAGTTTTTCGTGTACAGTTATATAGTATTACAATTTATGAATTGTGTGAGGTTAAGACTGTTATTCATATTATGTAATATATTCTATTATTCGTTATAATCGGAATGAATTCGTAGAATTCATTAATTGTGACATATTAAGGCACGTCCAGACGGAGCAGCTTTTGCCGCGCGGCCGTGCTGTGCGGCACGAGTGTGATAACATAAATACATTTTTCCGCGGCTTTTTTTTGATGCCGCGCGGCATAATTTCCGATCGGCCTAGTAGGCGGTCTACATCAAAGGAAAACCGCGCGGATTGTGCCGCTCGCCTATACCACGTGTGTGTGGACGTATTTTCGGCAAAGCCTCACGGCATCGGTACTTATTTTTTAAGTATTTAAGTTATTGTCTACTGGAAGATAATCGGGAAATAAATGCCACACCATGTGGACGCGTATTTGCCGCGCGGCACAGGGCCGACGGAGGCCGAGCGGCCATGCCGCACGGCAAAAGCTGCTCCGTCTGGACGCGCCTTTATATATAGATCTGGTAAGATGCTAGGATCTTACAGGGTTTTTAAAATGTGGTCGATCATTTGGATATTTCATAAAAAAAAAAAAAAATTATAATCTACTTTTGATACACTACAATTGAAACCACCTTTATTAAAAGATTTCAATTTCTTTGTAATATTATGGTTTTAATATTGTTAATGATAAATTACTATCATTAAAGAGGGTGTCTTAAAATAATTGTTCAGGTCTTGTCAATACACATTTTAAGTAAAAAATGCCACCATAATAAAATGTACGCTTATTTTTTAGCTGATTCATAACATTAATAATATGTTATTCAAATTCGTTGTGATGGTCTTAATTTCATTTTTTGTAATAACTATTCACTTCCCTATGATATAATATATAATAATATTAAAAGCTATTTTATTTTATGTTAAAACATATCTTTACGCGAAAATTGCTGTTATACGTCACTACATAGATTTGACAATTTAATAATAATACCATCATCACCGAAACCGGTGGCAGCGATTATTTAACAAGTGGCACTAGTTGGTGTTGTCTGGCGTATACACAGCAACACCTAATCATAAATGTCTTCAACACCTAATCTAATTGTTTACACCATTTCGGGCTGGTCCAAATTAGCAGATTGTATGCATAGCTAACACATCGGGATCTGCAGTGACATGTGAACTTAATGGCCACTATAACCGACTCGTAAAATGAATAAATTTAGTGTAGGTTTTTTTAACTCTTAATTAAAGTGTGCATCTACGTTACATATACTCTCTCTGTCTGTCTCTCTCTCTCTCTCTCACACACACACACACACACACACACACACACACACACACACACACACGCGTGCATAAGTTTCACGATGATACAGTTATTGAACTTGTAAATTTTTAATAAACAAAATCGCATTGGATTCTAATCGTTATAATTAATAAAACATATTAAGTAATTATAATTTAGCACTTGTGCAACATTTTCTATATACAACTAATAACTATTTATGTATATTATATCAATTGTTAATTCAATATAAAGTTTGTTGTTTTAAAATGTTTAAATTAAAAGCCATCGTTGGACATAATTAATTGATATTATCGTTGTGTTCAAATTAAAATACTTGTTTGTGTAATTATATCGTGACGTTGATGTTTCTAACATAATACGACGGCATGTTACACCCGTCTGAGATTGAATTTCAGTTTCAAACTCATGGTATACATATGTACCATATATTATGTCTTCAGCTATCACATTATGACATGTACACACTACACGGTGTACCGAGTAAGGTTTAAGAAGTGGCAGAGATCATATTATTATATTATATAGATCTTAATTACTTACATTCAAAATAAAAAAAAACAAATTGCTTTAATGTGGTCACTTGAAATTTTTGTCTGTAAAAAAAGTTCATTTGACTCTTAAGTACATAAATTGAAAACTCAATCCATACTTTATACAATTTTTAGGGGAACACAATAAAATGGGTTTTACATTTTGATTATTTTTATTGAAAATGTTGTTATTTTTTTCGGTGGGATAAAGCAAATAATTTGTTTACTAACCATATATTATATTAAATTAATAAGATCAAGACAGATTTTTCTTTTTAAAGATTTTGGAATTTGAGCTATTTTTATATCCAAATGACTTATAATAATGTCAGAGTAAAAATACAAAGATTGAAATAACAACATTTAAAATATATTTTGTCATACAGCACTATAGCAGAACTTGATGAAACACTATACCAAATTTGAAATACGAAGCAGATAATATCATACAATTAAATTTTACAGTACAGATGTATAGTACCTATATTAATTCCTGTAATTATATAGTGAGTTATAACTTATAAGTTTTTTTGAAAAAACTTAATTTCTATTTTTATGTTTTTAATTATAATCAATATAGGTACTTATAATTTATATGTATGTGGAAAAAGTATTAATTTTTCAATTTTTCAATTTTCCTAATTTGTTTATGGAGATGAGCAATTAAAAATTCGTAATTCTAGTCTAAATAATAGTAAAAAAAAACATATTATATAGGTAATACTGTGAAACGGTATAAAAATTTCAAATACTTGTGCCCTTTGTGTCCTTTCTGCATCCCTTTAATTAAGTTTTATAAATTATATTAAGAGTATATTATAGTAAATGTAAAATTATATTTTGTTATTGATAAACATAATACCAAAATACAATAAGTTGTACCTATGTGCTCATTGTACATAATAATTATAATAATATGATTCACTATGATTGTAACGTATGTATGTATTATGCACGTGATATATTAAATATTCTATAGGTATAGGATACTGGATACTTAGAAATCAAATTTTTGACGATTATTATATTATAGTTATAACTTAATAAATATTTAATGCTTAGATTAGAAGAGTGGAGTAGTGCAATAGGAATACCCCAAAAAATTATGGTCCTCAACTCTGTTCATCTAAAGCTTAAATACTTATTAAGTTATAACTAATAAGCTACTTGTCTAAAATGTGATATGTATATTAAATCGAAATAATCCGAAGAATATTGTGATTCAAAAAAATTTATGTTGTCGTTCAAAAAGGTAAATAACTTGTAAAACGACAACAATTTAAAATAGAAAATAATATTGAATATCTCGCTTAAAATTTACTATACTCTATAGTCTATAGGAACTGGAGCTATATACAATATATACATATCACACTATTGCAGGTAGACGACGGGTGCAACGAGTGTGAGGCGATGACGGTTAAGCGAGGTAAAAAAAAAAATAATAATAACAAGACTAAGAAGAAACGAAATACTAATATTTGTGTTTGTCACTAGTGAGCACACATGCACATGCACATACACACACACGCGCGCGCGCACGCTACTCTCGGGCAAGAATAAACAATAGCCTGAGGCCGGATGAGCTTTTTAGCGGCGGCGAACTGACTGTTGCCCTGTAATTACGAGACCCCACAGGTTGGCAGCCCCTGCCCCCTTAGCTGCCCATTAACACACCCCCTCCCGACCACCGCCGCCACCGCATCGTACCTCGTTATATTATACATTATTTAATATGATTATATACATATATATATGGTGTGTGTGAGTGTGTGTAACGTACCTATGACCGGGCCCAGGACGCAAATTAAAAACCGAACGCCGTTCACATAGGTACAGAGTTTATATCGTATATTATGATATATGATATATATTATACTCTATTATTGTGATGAGCACATAATATTAAACGTGTAAAATATATGTATACACCTGTATATCATAACATAGGTTAGGTATACATGGTATCTATGTTGTAAGCGCTACACGGGTTCCAGAGTTTCGTGAAATTATATTTCGTCGATTTGTTTCACCAATATTAAATTCTATAGTTACCTACTTTTAATAATCGTGTCTGTATAAGTAAATATAAATCGGTGATTAATACCTACAGCACAAATTTTATACAGAATATTTTTTTCTGGCACTAAAATCTTGGTTTAACACCACGGAAAATAAATATTTATTTTGAATTTTTCTTCTTTTAATTTTATCGTTTGAAGTTTGTTGGATTTTAATACCAGTGAAGTTCACATTTAATTTCTATGTTAAAAAAAAATGTACCTGTGGAGTTTACCTTCATAATTATTATAAATCTGACCCTGAAATCGACTACTTGTAAATCGGTGGAATTCATAAAATATATCCGGAAAACGTGATATTCGTATTTTGTATATTGTTTAATAGTGATGAAAATTTTTAATATTTAATTTAAAATTGTTCTCCGCATCAACAAAATATATAACTAAGGAACTGGGATTAAATGATCGACACGAAAAAGCAAGTAATATTTTATACGTACGTTATATTATGATATTCGCTAATACAATACTTAATTTTTGAAGCTCCGACTATATAATTAATTTTTGTTTATTATTAGTTATCGTGTCGTGAAGTTCTTGACGTTATTATTGTGAATTACGTGAAATGTATTAACGCGATATGACATTACATGAACCGGGATGAATGCATTATGTCCATATGTGACTATTTTTAAACATTTATACTTTTTATAAGTTTTTTTTCGTTATTTAAAAAATTTTTTTTTTATAATTAAATTAAATTATCGCTTTATTTTTTAATTTTATTGGAAAACTTCAATAGAGTACAACACTGCAACATCATCTTGATTTAAACGCATAAAATACATTTAACATTTTCAACTGGGTCGATAAACCGCAGTTATTATGATTTGTTTGATAAAATAAAAATTATCGATTAAAATGATTGGTATATCAATTATGCCTTCGCCCAAAAACAATATGTAGGTACTTCAAGCGGTTATTATACACGCATATCTAATTTAAGGGGCGGCGGCGGTCAGTGGATCCATATTATAGTATTATTGTTTAAACAACTGATTATTAATTATTAATAATATTCTATACCTATATACACAATACGTATGTCACACTGTATAGAATAACCGTCGAGTGTAAGTTTTATATCCGTGTACATATATATACCTATATATACTCAACGTCTGCAGTATCTAAGCGTTTAAGAACTATTATAATATACATAAACAGTTTATAACAATAACAAACACAATAATAATGTACACTGATCACGATTCACACTGTCATCATACGGCTAGATAATAGCCTGTATAGTATAATAATAATATATTATAAAGGAGTAAAGGACACAGCTAGCGATATATTTATATAAACACCAGAAAACAATTATTAATCTAGTATGCAAAGTACACTACCATATTTAATAAAAAATATTTTATTACATTCTAATGACCAGTGTTTGATCATAATATGAAATTATAAACTATCTCAATAAAATAATATTACATGACGACACGAAAATGTAGATATATTAAAAATGTTTATTCCGGAAAACTAAATTGCATTTGCAAACTGCAAATGTTTGCTGAATGAATATTAAAAAAGAACTGGTAACTCATATCCAACCATCCACCTAGCTAGGTGTGAATACTCCGGTCTACCAATCCCTTTTTTGCAGACGTCATTCAATTCATAGTAAATATCGTGAAGTTTTTAGACTTCAACTCATATAAAATATATATTTTGGTGTCTTAGGATTTGTATGGAAGCTGGATACTGCAGAGTTGATAATTTTATACGATAGTTGCATCGCGAATATTGGTAAACATTTTCATAATATTTTATATCAAACAGTCAGATTATAGTTTGTACGCCTCCGGTTGGAATAATAATTCGACCTGTCGATAAATCTACGATTTTATGGTATAGCTGGTTCTTATCTAGGTATAAGTACTATGGTATTATTTTAAAATGAAATATTCTAATTAGGTTGTTACACGCGTAGATGATATAGTTTGTATACATATTATAAAACAGAGTTGTATATTACATTAAATAGTTAGCGCGTATAGTTGAATAAACCGATTAACTAAGTAAGCAAATTGTTTTTTCAATCTGACATAATCGAAATGTCTCGGTTTAGTTTATTACCATTTATCAACCTTGAAGATCGTTTGGACGAAATTTGAGACCTAATTGCACATTTTTAATATCAATAATTTGCATTTTGTATGCTATAATTGAAAACCTATTATATGCTATATAACATAAGTACTATAATACATATATTATTATTTATTATAATGCTAATACAAAATTAAATTTTTATTTTAACGTGTAATAATTAAACTAAAAACAATAGATGAAAAAATATTGTTAAATAAATAAATTTAAATATAAAATGAAAAATATATAATACAATACATATCTAATTTCGAAAAAAATTGAGAGTAATAAATTCGTCAACTTGTTACGAACGATTTGTTTAACTCTGCATAACATTTCCATGAGTTATAAAAGGCTCATTGACTCTGTTAAGCGTTTGTGAAATGATAGGAGTTTAAATATATTAGTATGTGTTTTTCCTTACATTTTTTACTTGTGTCAACCAAGTCACACTGAAAGTTCGTGATGCCAACAATAATATTTTATGTAATATGGACGTTGTGCACAGTCTTTGTGGTTATGTAGTTTTAAATTTCAAGAACAATAAACAAACCAAATAAATAACTTATTTTTCGTTCAATAATAATTATAATAATTTATACGGACAATTTACAACTATACGTGTACATAAAACTATAATTAAATTACATTTTGTGTTAAGAATTAAAAATCGACCCTGAAAAAATTATGTTTGTCCACCTCCGTTCATGTCATTTCCCATAAAAACTGTAAAAAAGGAGTTTGGTAGACGGTGTTCTGCGTTACTGTTATAGTGTTATCGCCATAAATAAAAAACAAATTAAAACTAATGTTTATATTTCACTATTTCCCATTAATGTGTGCAACTAAGCTTATACTTAAAAAAAAAAAATTATGTTGAAACAGAAATTTAATAAATTAAAAAAAAATGTTATACTTGTATTAAAACTATGATCAACGTTTAAATTAAGTTTGCCCCTTAATTTATAATCTAAAAAAAAAATTATAATAAGAACAATGAACTTGGCTTTAAAAGCACATTCATACAGCAGATTAAACAACTACCTACCTTAAATTACTACAGAATAATAATAATAATTGTCAAGGTTATGCGTTTATAATAAACCAAGATGTTTGCAATTTAATCCATTTTATTTTTAAGAAATTCAACTCGTAGTAAATTAGCCGCTCGGTTGTTTTTTATTTTTAATACTATTCATGAGACTAAATATTTATCTTTATTTTATCTATTCAACTTATAACTGTATAAAACATCATACCTAGTTTAATTTTAAATGTCAATAATATACCAATATTGTAAAACTGTACATCTGTACGCTTAATACTTATTATCATATAATTTATTAATATTAAATTCCGAGAATGTAATCAAAATGTATATTATCCTAATTCCTAGGTATATCCTAAGTTTATCTTTCATTAATGTACCTGTATGCAAATTGATTGTGTTTAATAACGAAGCAATAACAATTACTAATAATTAGTAAGCAGAATTATATACAATAATATTGACATCTAATTTTATTGAATACCTATAGTTTGATATGATGTTGAAAAATTCTTAAAAAATAACCACTTAACACACATTTCATTGAACGTTATGAATTTAACGTCTTGACTTGTCATATAAGTACATCTAAAAATTAATATTATTAGTTATTTGATATTCCACAAGGCGCCTGAGTCATAAATATAAAATAATGATACAGAGACTTATCAAGCAATCATTTAATTAATAAAAATAGATAAAAAAATAATTGCAAGTGTCATGAATGGTCATGGGTAGTTTCTTTCGTCAAAATTTTAAATACACAATTTCACTCAGCTCATTCTTTAACTAGGTACAGGTACTTTGCTTGTACTTGCAGCCCAGTTGCAGGTTAGTACAGTTTGTGTATTTCTAATAAAAAAAAAAATAGTTTGATATTACTTAATAGTTGAAGTCTGAAGATATGGCCTAGTAAAAATGTTGATAAATAATAGTTGTTTTTATTTTTGTTTACTTGTGTATCAGTAGTACTAACATGAATATGTGAACAAAATCTCGTATTATATATTTGCAATTAAAAGTAGTTTGATAAAGATTATCATAAAATTAGTTATCTTATCGCTCATATTGATACTATGTCTTATCAACGTACGTAAAAAAATTTAATTGTAGACGTTCATAAACCACCAATATATCTAAATCAAATCTACTATTTGGTTAATAAATATTTACATGCATATAGTATATACTTAAATATTTAATGAAAGTACATTATGTTTCAAAATGTAGTTTCTAAGTAGTAATTATAGTAATCACAATTTCCCGAGGCCATATATAATATATATAGTATATATACATTATACAATGGTCGATTAATAATGTATTTGTATTATTTATCTAATTCTATTAACATATTACAAAAAAGTAAGAACTATAAGCCTTGCCCATAATATAACTTAGAACTATTGAATGAAATCATAAGTACGTTTTATTCAATGATTTAAAAAAATTACGAAAAATCAGTCCCATTACTACTACCATGTACTACAGTACCTATATTATTATGCCTATATTTTATTGGAGAAAAACGCAATTTTTATTTGGAAAATTGGTATCATAAACAGTAAATAATACAAAATATTATACACATTAATGTAAATTATAGTATGGTTTTATATAAGTATGCAGTGTGGTTGTATACTGTAATTCTCAATATACAAGTGTTAAAATAAAAATTGCTAAATGAAAATCGCTAGTGTTTAAATAATCAACTTTATTATATTATAATTTGGTATTTCGTTCACCAATAAAATATATTATTATGTACAATGGGAATTCATTGAATTTCATACTACAACGCTCATGTATAGTGTTGACAAAACATTCGACCGAAATTCGAATTTGGGAACGCTATTAATACATAAATACCTATAGATAATATATTATATTGAAGTATTCAATTGCAACTGTTCCCACAGACGACATTGCACACACATATCCGCCACGACAAAGTACCGTTGTTGAATGGGACATTTTTTTCTCACATATATATTTATATGACACATATTATTATTATGTATTATATATACATGTTATGTATTATTAAACTTATAAGAAAATATGAATTTTATTTCGAAAACAGGTGAAGTGGACGACGGCAGTATGCCACCCAATTGGCGAAATTCTTTTTTGGAACACATGGTTTTAATATATAATATATAACATACGAGCGTGATGATTGTGTGGGTGTGTATGTGTGTGTATGTATGTGTGTGTTTTTGACCCGAACTATGTCGTGGGGCCTAGACGCATTTTTCCTGAGATCGTGTTCGAGTGCCACTCGCCCGGATTACGCCGGACGATGATGGTTCTTTAATATACATCACCGACAAAAGGTTCCGCGGTAGATCCTTCGGAAAAAACCGTGTCATTGTTGTCCCCTCGCCAACGTCCGACGAATTCCTGCATCCCTATTCATTCCCAAGGACGCCGACCTACATTATATAGATTATTGTGTACCTGTGCGATACACGTAGGTAATGTTATGTGTCGGGCTACAACAGTCGTGGGTGTTATTTTTTTTTCGAATCAATGGGAAACATTGCTGCGCACAAGTCTAATTTATACGATTTTCGATCTTGAAATTTTCACACGTTTCGTTACGACAGTAGGTAGGTAGGTATAATTCAAAATCAATACAATTTACGTTCTTTTACCAAACGACCACTGTCGGGAGAGAGAACAAAAAAGTTACGACCAAAAACGTGATTTCTAGTCATAAATAACACGGTTTGCGTACCTACCTACCTATAAAGATAGTAATAAATCATTGCAAACGATAAGTCACAGTTATTAGTATTATTATTCGATGATATACAAACAAGTGCCATTTATATTGGCTTGTTATATTATATCGTTTATAAAATACAATAACTTCGTTATTTCTTAAATATAAGTAATACCGTATATATATATGTTTGTGTGATATTCATGTATAATATTATATTATTTATATAATTTTGTAATATACATTAACATACGCCTTCTAAGTTTTAAGTTGACAAAGACGTATGCATAATACTAAATTTTATTCAGTAACCCTTCAAGAAATTTATGAAATTTTGGCATCAAAGTTTTAATAGCTGCCAAATTTAACAAAGACACCTAAGGATGTGTCCATGTTTACCCGTCAAATTAGTTCTGTGCCAAATATCAAGGTTCAAATGCATTTCCGGCACCATGTTGGTGAAAACATAAAATTCGCTAAGTTTCAGAATTTAGTCTGATGAAAATAATACAATTTATTATTTACTGAAAAAATTAATAGTAGGCATCTTTTAATTTTTGTTTAATTATTTAGATTTAATGTCAACATTAAATTTGAATAAAATAAATTATGAATCTATAAAAATACTAAAATTAAAACTGCAAAATGTACTTTTCCTAGTGTGATGGTTTTAGAATCATTTCAAATAATAGTAATAATATTGATTGTTATAGTATTTATTATTTAATTGTTTTAAATAAAATTGACTATCATGTGAGGTTCTAAAAAAAAAAAAATAGTTTAATCAAATATTGTATATCTAAATATTATTAACAGAATAAATAAATGTACATATATATATTTTTTATTATTTTTATTATTAATAATACCCTCGGCAACATGGGCCATTGGGCGTACAGTGCGAAAATTATAAATTACAGAAATTACAAAAATTGTATATAAGTTACATTAAATTTTGGATATAAGAGATATGTGGCTGTGATGCATTGAATGATGTTGGTAATGGATTGAGGGTGATTACTGATTGCATAGAGTTTCTGATAGTGATTCAGATAGGTTGTGGCTTCTTCGGGTACTGTCGTAGGTTCGGAGTTCCGTGAGTATATGGTTGATGATGACTTGGACACCGCAGGTTGTGCATATTGGGGGTTCTTCTTTGGACATTAGGGAACTCTGGGAGATTTTCGTGTGTCCAATTCTTAGTCTGGTTATTATTACTTCAAATTTTCTGTAAATTTCAAAGGGAAATGTCCAATTATCGCTGTTATGTTTTAATTTCGTGTAATAAGATGTCCACCTGTACATACCTATATATTACTACTACTTTAATGTAGAAAACGTCATAAAAGCAATAAATAAACAAATAGTAAATAATGGTGTCTTCATACGATGCTAAAATAAATTTATGTGCCAGCTCCTACGTATATGTATAATAAAATATTGTTCCTCTATAACATATTATACATTTTTATGATTATATATTATAACATATATTTTGTGGAGTATATACAGATCAACGATTTTGAACTGTAGAATTGTAAAAATAAATCAAACTAATAAATATAGAGTTGTTATAAAGCAATAATTTATGCATACAAATTGGGCTTCACAGAAATTAGAATAAATTTTATTAAAACTTTTACAATTTAAAGGCAACATTATTTAATATGTAGAGCGCCTTGAAAGCCTTTGCCGATATTTTAATTACCAAACAAGATATAAACATTTTAAAACCGTAATAATTTTTTTTTTTAATTTTAAAATGATCATATGACTTGCCTTAAAATTAAAATATCAATAAAATCTCACGATTATATATCCAGCATATTAATCATACCATTAATATATAATATAAAATAACTCTAATTTAAAAAAAAAATAGCTTAAAAAGAATTACTGTGAACGTAATATTTTCTATGTGCAGTGCGACGGAGACAATAGTTATGAGTATGTGTTCCTATTTTAGTTATTATCACTGTACACAAAATTGAACTATTATATTATATTTATATGACATATTCAGTAAGATTATTTTATGATTCAAGTTTTGGTCAATTGTGGCGTGTTTTTGGAAAAAAGCCTTTTGGGTTATTTAGGTCTCTGGTATTTGATTTTTAAGTGGTTTTATTTTTAGGGATGTTACAAACTTGGTTTTATTTTATAGTACAAAGCCTTGTATAAAAAAATTCAAACAATTGCGTAATCACAATATATTATATATAATATTCTGAAATATTTAAGTGAAATCCAAGGATGGCTATAAGAATGTATGGTTTTTCTAATCGCCTCCTTCACTAAGAGTATGTTCGGATCGGGCTCTGTTAAAATAATCAGTACCTAGGACAAACAAAGACACGTTTCAAATGAATCATATTATAAATTAATATAGTATGATAAATTTGTATGAGCCCAAATCCATGGACTACAATAGTAACTTCCATACTTAGAAAATCGAAATCAATTCTAAATTGAATTCACCAGATTAAAATAATACGATGTAATTTATAAATGTTTGCATTAAATCAGGCACTATCTATCTAAAAATCGCAAAAAAACCAAAATATACGAGAAATACCACGTGAGATACCACTTCCAAAAGTTTATATTACAAAAAAACGTAAACCTGTGATATAAAAATTACTGTAATTTGAGCGATGCATTAGATGACGAGATTTGAATTTATTATTAGGTATATCAAGCCGTCAACGCAGTAACGTACTACACGATCATGGGTGAATCTAGATGAGACCTTGGGGGAAAGCTTAACATCCCCAAATATACATAACATTAAGTCAAAAAAAATGTTTGCATCGATAATGCGTACAATAAGCTAAGAACGAGTAAGCTGCAAGATTGCATCTCAGATTTGTAAAATTCTTGGATTTTTATTTGTTTTATATTATAAAATTAATATTATAATTTTTATGCTCGGCAGTAACTTTTTTACAACAAATACGAAACAATACAATTTTTAGCGTAGATTATTAAGCTAATTATATAGGTACCTAAATTGGTAATCGACAATATAAGATGTAATATAGTCTTTATATTTATATTTCCACCACTTTCAGTTGAAAGATGAAACTAGTCCATAATAGTGAGAAAATATGAGGGCTACAAGTCCAAAACTTCCCCCTTCTCCACAAAATTTAAAAAATATAAATTTGTTCTTATAGGTACGCATGTGTGTATACAATACAAAATATCATTGTGCGCCTACAATATAAAATAGTTTAGGACAAAGGTTATGTCGACGTACACCCCTGCAACAGTGGCGATGATGATGATATTCCACTGGCGGAACGAAAAATACGAGAAAAAAACTGTAAAATAATTAAAACAATTATTTTACGACATGTGGCGGTTTCGTGGTGTTTATGTGCGTGGGCTATAATAATGGGACCGGGTAGTCATTCAAAGTTATATAGTGGCGGCACATCTCGGACGGCGTTGTCTATAAATAAGTCGGCGGCGGCGTCGGCGGTGGAGATGCGTGCTAGGCCGCCGCCGATATACCGTGGTATATACGTATACCAACACAATATCGTACAAGTACGTAATATTCTCTACATGCACGTGTAAAATATTAATTAACGCGAAATTGTCTAAAGTTTAAGAAGCCTCCGAATACCGTTGAGTGCATATGTGCCAAAATCGTTTGAATTTACATGACGTGTTTAGGTACATATTATTATTATTATTATTATTAAATTATCATTGTAAACAAAATTGTTAATGCTCCTTCGCCAGCCACCGCGATGTCTCGATCGAATAATTAGTAACATTATTATCGCTTACGAAATAATTTGCTCATCATCATCAACTGCATCGTGAGTATAATGTATTGTAAGTATAATATGACGTGCGTGGACTGCATCTGTAGATGTAGAACAGCGCTTATTACTATTCGAGTTATCGTTTTTCGTCCTTGAGCCAGAAAAAAATTTAATTCTCCTATATACTAATACTATATATTTAATGCATATATACCTAAGACTTAATGATTTTTTAGTGCTGTGTGTATATACACGACACTATAATACGACGACGGCATCACGTTTTTTTTTTTTTTTTTTTTGTGTACTTGGCACTCGAGTGTTTCTATCCGCAATACCTCTCGAACAATAATCTGTTGCTCTCCGTTCGAATAACCGCGATCAATCGTCGATATTCCACATTTATTTATCAAAAGGAGAGAAAAAACCATCTGTTCACTATCAACTTGTACAGCCGAAATGTATACGATCCAAAATAAATTTAATTTCAAAAGTACAACGTGAACGCGCGCGCGAGACTTTAGTGCAACGAACACAACAACTGTATACCGGCCAAATAAATTATAACCCAAGGACTGTTACTCGTATTATATGTAATAAATACATATAATATATTTGTTTATTTATATAAGTTCTCGCGAGTCGTGGTAGACAGTATCGTGTAATAACCGTGATCGCGAAATAAATATTTATTTATTAATAGTTAACTATATAACTCAATATGATGTGCAGTATGCACGTTGTTACGAAGCAGAGCTCGCCGTTATTATATATGCTATAATGTTTACATATTTTCAATACAGTATTTTTGTTTTGAAACTCAAAAAACTATCTTCAATTGAATTTGTTTTGTGTACTTATTCGAAATTAGCATGTCTAAACATTATCCGTTATTCGTGTATACCACCGCGTTTCTAGTCGTTGATTAACCTTTACTATTTAAAAAAAAATAAATATATTTTACGGATACCGAACGGCAATCACGCTAAAAATATCTTCTCGAACATAATATTATTTTAATAGGTACCTAATAATATACAAATAATACTGAAATTTAATTTTAAGTTTTTAAGTGTTTAAAGATTAAAAGAATATAATACGAAAAAACGTCAACTTACCTAATCCTCGGCTAAGTCGACATTTTTGTTTGGAGTAATTTGACATAAATGCCAATCAAGCTTAAATGATACATCAAAAAACATAATATAATACATACACATTTTGTATTAATTTTAAATAAAAACTTGTATTTGGAATAATTTATAAAAAAAAAACCGATATAAATGTATAATTTGATAAACCTCTATAAAAAAAAACTGTATATAACAGTTGAAAATATTAAATAATAAACTAATATTAAATCAATCATTTTTAAAACTTAGTTTTAACAAAATTTTTATTTAATATAACTATTAGCATACACTGTGTATTTGTATACATACTATTATACTACAAGGAAGTATAAGAAGAATCTGACAGTCACTTTAAAGTGGGGCATACAAATAAACTACTTAAAAATTATCTAGAAAAATCGCTCGAGCGTTTGAGACGGAGACAAATTATTTTTGGGTAAAGACACAGATATATACAATAATTGTATATACGTATATGTGGGTGAAGATGCCTGAACGCCACCAATTTCGTCCAATATCTTTGCTGTCATATTTGCAGTTTATGAAATACAAACGGGCAACAAATCTAGTTAGACAAATCTAATCTAACACGATCTTCTCTCGGTTCGGCCATTGCAGCATAATAGTGAATTGAACTTAAAATAAAAATTTTGCACGTCATGCACTATACATTCAATCCATGTTTGTAATACACGCGAGTGACATTTTGAGACAAATATGTACCCTTTCAGTCTTTCACTCTTGGACGGACGTACAATAATAATTGAACGTATTACCATATAACAATAATCGTACGAAAATAATAATAATAATAAAAAACCAATAAAACACGTCGTCTGTAATTGGCCCACTGCCAAAAAAATAGAATATTTTCCTTCGAAAGTCTCGCACGGCGCATCACGCTCGTTTTTCAAACTTACCCCGTCACCCACCCACCCAGCCATAATCGTGTACACACACATACATACACGCACACAGATTTTGGTCGTATTATTATTATTTTTATGGTGGCAAAGTTTCACGACAACAACAACAGTTATTGTCTTGGTGCGTGTGTGAGAGAGCATTTGAAATCTAAATTTGGTCTCGTGTGAGTCGGTGTGCGTATGTTGTAGACTCGCAGTCAATAAACGACAACGACGATGACGGCGATTCTCCTTAGAGCATTGACTCTTGGTGCCCGGAGAAAAGGGCCGGGGAGGGCGTAGAAGGGTTAAGAAGTTTGCCCTGCGATCTCCTCCTCGGCGGATGATGGTGAGGAGAAGAAATGATGATGGGCCGGTGCAGACGGTGGGTGTTTCTTGGCACGACGTTCCGACGCTATTTCAAGATCACCGCGCGACGAAGACGACAACGACGACGACGGACTGCGCTCGCAGCGACTGAGATGTTATATATATATATATATATATATATGACTTTTCTATATGTATAGTGTTATACACATAATATTATTATTATACTCTAGCAGTTATTAAACGAGATCGTCGCAAATGTATGATATATATACGTGTATATACACTGTATGTGATCGTTTCCCGTCATCATTGGTCTTATGTATATAATATATATATATATATATATAAATATATTATTATGATAGATAGTAATAAAACCTCATAAGTCCCGCGTGATTATTATATTATAAACCTTGTCGCCGTATATCACGGCCGGCGGAAGGGCGCCTCGAGACAGATTCCTCGAAGTTTTAAAATTTTAACCGTTTAGTCACGTGGTTTTATGACGACGGCGACGGTTCTGAATGTCTTTTTGCAGTTTTTCAGTATGGTCGTAGAACCTCCTCCCGTCGTCTTACTACCTCCCTCCCCCAACCCCATTTCTATCATGGTAATAATATACTGGTATAACATAAATACATATACATCACTATATAGTTGCAGCACTTAAACGACCTATAAATGTTTATAATGTGCGTATTATATATTATTATAAAAGTACATACGTCGCCACTGCACGTTAATTTTGAGATTTTACTATATTATGTTATATTATTTGTGGCTGCAAAAACCTCGTGATTTATAATATCCCAAAATTATCTTGCGGTGACAGGGGCCTAATGACGCGATTAAGACCTAATAATATTTATTGTATATATGTATAAAATATTATAAGCCCATCAGTGACGTACCCAAAAATGTTCAATGGAGAGGGTATGTTATAACTTTATAAGTAATAACACCCATTAAAATGAATTGTGGTGATTGAACCAAAGGCACACATAAGGGAAATTATGGGATGATAGAGGGGGGATATAACCCCCAACTTCCCCTGGGCATGCCACATGTATATACCTAAAGTTAATATTTTCTACCCTTGTGATAAACAGTAGATGAACTAACGAACTAGGTACTGTTGTAAATAAGTAATTATTAATTAAATATTATTTTCAGTCGTGCAATAAAGTAATTCGTATATTACTGTTATTTCTTTCTTTTTTTTTTTAATATACTTGGAACAGAACTTAATGTGCGTTTATTATACTATACAAGTATAATACGTCGTCACTGCCGCCCTCAACTTTTACCGAACCTACCACTGCAGTAGACAGAAACCTCGAGACATATTATTTTATTGGTACCTTTTTTTTTTCCGTATGGCGCTATGTCCGGGAGTAGGCCCAAAGACCTAGTTCAGACACCTATTTGGCAGAATTTTTAGTGTAATATAATATAATGTAATGCAATTTTCTTGCGCCGTAAAGAGCTTAATATATTGACTCGATTAAAACCCAATATATTATGATAGTGCATATTAAGTAAGTAAATATTTTCTACCTTTGCAGCTAAAAAATGTATGCCAATAACAAAGTTATCCATGTGTATAATTATTTCAGTCGTAAAACAATACATTTCACAATTAGTTTTATCTCTATCTTTTTTTTAATATAAATAACGACACGATTTTCTGTTTTTCTATAAATTTATATTTATACATTGACCAGACAGATAAACGAGCATTTGAGTGCTTTATTTTATAAACAATAATATACACAATGCAGATTTTTATATTCAACCAAGTGTAATGGATATAAACATATTGCATATTGTAAACAATTAAAGCAGCTTTTACGAATCGATCAATCGAAAACAAATCGTAACGATGGGTAGTTTAAAAATTGGATTGGTTGTTTATTATAAGGTACAAAATTTTATATTGCGAAATACATTGTTCAATGTACGTGTTTAACGGATATATATAAAAAAAAATAGTTAATAAGCGTACCTATAATAAAACGTTCAAAATACATAGTATTCTACCTCTAATAAAATATATGATATTTTATAACATTTTTTAAAAAAAATTTATTAGAAAATAGTTTATTCAATAAAATAAAACCGAAATAAAGTCATGGCTTAAACAAAATTCTTTGAAGATCACTTTTGTGAGAATTACTAAAATTTATATAAGTGCAACTTAATATTAGGTATATTATTATGCAAATGTATGAAGTGTTAAATAATTTGTACTTAATATTACAGAAATGGTAAAGCGGAGAAGGGAAAAGAAATTCAGATTCTATGAATTAATTAGATAACAAGTGACCATCAATTAATGTTTTTGAATTAAAAATTTTAAAAAGTTTAAAAAAACTTATAAAGTTAATTTGTTTTAACGCTTTAATCTAATTATAGTTAGTATATTTTGCATAAAATTGTGTTGAAATTAAGAACTTAAATTTTCTGACTTTTTAAATATTTTGGCTTTTTCAGTTGATTTTAAAATTATAATACATAAAATCAAAATTTAAATTGTTGGTTTTAATGGATTTTTAGATTCATTAAATTAATGTATAATATGTTTTATCTACATGGTTTTAAATAAAAAGAATTTGATATTATAATAACATTATTATACTCCCTAATAATATAGAGCTATAATTTATATTTATATTGTGTTTATTGATTAGATAAATAGGTACCTATCATACTATAAAGATAGATATAAAATTCTCTTTATATTATGAACCATGTACTAATTTAAAAAGTAAAAGAACTTTTTTTATAATGAGTTAAGTTAATTTTTTTCCATATAAATCACTATTTTAGCTTAGCGAGTTAAATTTCATATTAATAACTATATACTCGTACGTGCTTTATGCGGACCGCTTGCACGTTTTTAAGGTCTGTTAAACGCGCCGCGTGTTTGTAAAACGCAACACGGTTAGTATTGTGAATATAATTTTGTGCTAGGCTGCAGTCGGATTCATTCAGCAGCATCACATACATGAATTTTTGCAGTGGAACAAGTCCAAAAATGGAAAAATGAATCAATGAACATCGACGCACACGCGCCAGTGTAATGAAATGTTCGCGAATCTGTGCCAGGAAATCGGAACGGAGACCCACGTGACAAACTGAATAATTAACGCGGATTCACAAAAACACACGACCGGCGCGTGTTATTTTAAATAAAACAAAATATGTCTGTGGTTTTTTTTTCTTTTGGGGAGGACGTAAAAATACACACATTTGCCTAATGAGTCTCGTGAGACTTGCCTACAGCGTGCGCATGCGTATTGCGCGCACGTTTAGGTCACAAGAGAATCATATAACGTATATAAGTAGGTAGGTACATATATGTATATAGAAGAAAGATCGTATTAAAGGGGAGAGAACTCAATTGGCCATTATTATTAATAATGAATGCTACAGTATAGCCCACAGGGACCCTCTCGCGATGACATTACCGTTTTGGGGTTACGCCGCGGTTGGGATACACACGCGGTGCGGGTATTACTGGGACTTATATTGTGGTGACAGATTGCAGACGATTCTAATGTTATTAAACCATACAAGTCGAAAATCGGAACGAATATATGTAAAGCTCTATTTTAAGCGTGTTTAACATATTGCAGCGAGAATGTGGTCGACCGATACATTTATTATAGGTCGTGCTGTTTAGGGGAGGGGGTGGGAGGTTATTGGTATAAGTTATTATAGACTTTTATTCCGATTGCTTATTGAAATTCAATACATAACTGATTATAATAATTTTTTTTCTTTAAATATTAGTTTTGCTTATTTAATTTAACTTGCATAAAATAAATTTTGATTTTGAAAAATGCATATTCATTAGGAATATTAATTGCAGATTAGTGACTAAAAAAATACACACATATGCAATACGGCGCTTTATTGTTACATCTCGATTTTAATTTATTTCAAATCAAACTTCACGGGAAATTCGGCTCGGTGTAACGCTTTGTGAACTAATTTTACCGGGATTGATGAAATGGAAGTTATGGATTGAATACTTATAGTACACCATTTGGTATATTTTCGTACGTTAGTATAGTGGTTCAAACTAAGATCATAGATAATCTATTTATATTTTTCAAAGAACTTAAACTAACGAAATCCGTGTGTGAGCCACCCTATAACACTCTAAAGGGGTTGAAATATTGAGCAACGATCAGTCCCCGAGTTCCAAAGAATATATTGTGAGCAAAATTTGGTGCAGTAGTTTTCAAGTTTATAAGGCATAAGTCCCATACAAATAAATATTAATTTATATAATATATATATACTACGTATAAAGGGTGTCAAAAAAAAAATTAGGTACCTATAAGTATGGAAATCTGAATGCGTGTCTGAGTAGTAGTTGTAGTTTAAGGCACAGTGCTGAATGTTATTTTTACACTCAAATAAATGTATAATAAATATACTACAGACACGTAACCAAGAATTTATAGGGGGAGGGGGGTATACCATCTATATAAATTTTCAACACTAATATTTACACATTGAAAATTAATTTTTAATTAATGGCTATATTGTAATTTGTATTACAGTCTATTGTTCACAATTTTATTATTCTACTCACCTAGCTATAGCCAGCTAGGTAATGAGTTAAAAAAACACGAACATGAAGAGGAGGTATACTACTCCTATAATACCCCCAACCATAGCTATACCACTGGTGTGCAAACGTACTCTTTTTCAAGTAGCATTTAATATACACTTCAATTTATAACAATTATATTACCATATTATATTTCAATATTTTAGCAAACATAAAGGTGTGTACCTATAATATAACATAATATGTTAAACTGCGGCTACTGTGGGCTCTTTGTTTTAAATAACCATTCCAAATTTCGAATAAAAATTATTTTTTAATAACGGGGTACTATTTTAAGTATGCTCAACCCTATTTATGTTTAAAATTATAAATCTATTAAAATAATTTTTATATAATTTACAGAGAGTAGGCTATATATAACTTGTAGGATTTTACAAATGCATTTATCTGTAGATTTAAAATCAGTACGCTCTTTATGAAGGCCGCCTTAAAGTACGTACAAGCCATACGTCCACACTGAGTGACGATTTCAATTGGATAATTAGGAATGGCATGTCGACCATTTTGAAAACATTATAAATGTATTGTGCTTAATACCTAAAGTCAACCCTATCGATACTATATAATACGTAAACACGATAAAATTGTATTCTAAATTGAGACCGAGTGATGAAATTATTAACGCACGTAGGTACCGCCCCAGTCCTCAATTCAAACATTTAAAATAACAAAAATAATAATAACGCCATTAATTGCCGTAGAATTTTTTGAACAACTAATTAATTGTTTCAACAAAGAACCTATATAGAGGATATTATGATATACGACTTATTACAGTTTTGCGGTTTTGCCTTGATGCGCTGCCATCGAAATCGGTTCATATAATAACCACGATGTTGATGCTGCCACCAATAAAAAAAAAAATCTTCGATAGTCAAGAAACAGGCTAGGTAATTCGTTTCATCTGACCGAAAATTAAGATAATCGTAAAGTCGTAACTCGTAAGTAATATGTTCGAAATTGTACATATAAGATTAATTATTTGTTAAATTGGAATTTCATCACTTAATGTACACCAGTCATATTCACACGAACTCGCGGTCACTGAAAACAACGCGAAAACGGTTTGATTGAGAATAGAACAATTCAAGAAATATGATGTGACGACCGCAATTTCCTCAACACATTGCAACACTGAAATATTTGATACTTACATGACAATTATATCGATACACATCAGAATATTAAATACTATGACTTTTATAGTTTATGTATAGACAGGTAGCTATAGGTAAAAGCATGCCTATGCATATGGCAGGGTAATCCATTTGACGTAAGAAACTCGTTATTTCAAAAAATATTCACGTATTAATTTTTTTTTTACATTATCTTAAGTCGTTGAAAAACTGCCATTTTATATTATTGTATACTACAATCAGTTACAATATTTGAATCAAAATCAGTACGAAAAAAACTATTCTTTTGAACATTAATCATAATTATATAATATTTTAAATTCACATGACTAATATTTTGCAATAATCTTTAACAAATCATCTAGTTCCGTGTATTATATATTTATATAAAAATTTGATATTTTTCGCTTGTCCATGAAACATGTTTTTAAAAATATTGAATTGCATTAAGCTAATAACTAACAACATAATGCGTCGATTAACCATATTTTTCAACTATATTCCAAAAATATTATTGTTTGTTCTTAAAGTAATTTTGTTATGATTTATGAATTATGAGCAATGGAGCCACAAGTATCTAATAGGCATTATGACGAATTGAACGGCAGTATCTCAAAAAGAGACTCTACAAGTGATGTACCTACTGATGTCTATAACTTTTATAACCATCAATGAAAATTCAATTAGGCAATAAATTATCCGGAGATTAATTCGTTTCTAATTAATTTAAATGTGAAATAACCGAAAAAGTGCGTTTCTAGAATAAATCAGAAGAAATTAAGCTAAATTTGGATTGTGATTTGTGGACCTTAGTTTACTCTGTCTATCCAATGATTCATTTTGTGTTTGTATATTATAATATCTTCATATCTTATGTATTAAAACAATTGGTAATTATATTAGGTAGGACAGGTGTTGAACAAAAGTAAGAAACTAAGAAATAACTTATTTTAATAAATTCATCAGAATTATTACTAATACGTATAGCTTATAATATTATATTAGATTATACGAATTAGGTACGTATAAGCTATAAACATGCGTATTAACTTAAACTAAATGTATGAAAATAAATAATTATAATAATATGTTGCACATAATATCATATAAGTGTATAATAATATTTTAATATTGTTGCTTATAAGTTATAACTTTTAAGTTTATAACCTTTGAGTTTTTCGTATTGTATTATCCATGTTTACTGTTTAGTTTAAATAACGCTATCTGTTCATTTTCTGTACCGACTCCGGAACAAGTGTTTGTGTTAACAGATGGCGCCCTAAGTAATATGTGCCACGAATTTGAATCAAAAACGATTTGCATTCATAACTTAATATAAACAATTTTTAAAAATGATCAATGCTGAGAAATAAACTCGAATATTCTCATAGTTTTTATTAATATTTTATAAATATGCTCCAGCATTTGATTTCTAAAAAGTTGATTGATTTTTCGTTAATAATAACGGTTTAGTTTACTGTAAATTGGTGTTGATTATTTTAATCATCTTGATCTTTATATCTTAAATGGTCAATATTTGGTATGTCTAAAATGTCTTTAATATTTCCTAAATTAATTTGTTCAACAGCTAACTCTTCTGCGTGTATCAGTAAGTTTTAGTGAATTCGCATATTATGGATTACGTTTACTATCTTTATAAGAAGAAGCTTACATAAAGTGGGTATTCGTTTGATCGTTTCTCAGATTAATTTCTCAAAACACTTTTAGATATGCCATAAAAATTGTTCTATTACATTTCTGACTATTTAAAGGTTTTTGGCGTGTTAAAATTAGGGTATTCCCACCGAATAATGAGTTGGATGATTAGTCATGAGGTACCTATAGTTCTAACTGTTCTAAGGCATCATTCATTACATGAGCACCACTAATTACATATAATATACACTTCTGTTGTTAAAATTTAAATTACTTTACTTATGTATATATTATATGAAATATTTCATTTTTGTTATTAAACTAATGTCTTACCAATTATCCAAGTGTCCAAGTAGCCATTCGCTCTATTATTGAAATGGAATTCCATTCCATGGAATTTTATTTTTGCAGAAAATACTATAAGGTATTTTTGGCTTTATTAACATTTCTACAGAAATGTTCTATCTTAACAAAAGGCAAAAATCAGACAGGCGTCATTTGTGGTATGGGAAAGCAAAGGTAAGACGAAGGTATAGCAAGAGGCTTCATTCCATCAGTTGTTATTTATTGATTTTCGTCCATCTCCTAGCTGCACTTTTAAACATGTTCATAAAATAATGTTTAAAACAAATTCAATGAATAAAGTTTTGGAATTAACCCAATATAGTAGGTATATGAACGGAACAAATTTATGGTATATTTATTTTTCCAGTGCGTTGCAATTTCGGATTGATTCCAAGTATTCAAATAACAAAGACTAGGTATGCTTATTATATTATCTTTAACGAGTTTTTCCAATACTCTGAGTAATGTAGACATCAGTAGGGCTGTATATGTGAAATATGTAACAATTGGACGATCTTATACAATATAATATCTCAAAAATTTTGTATAGTGTAAGTAGGCGTATTATCGTCAAAATAATTATTATATTAGTTACCTACCTAATAAAGTATTATTATTATCGAATATTCGAATATATAATATATAAAATATATCCTGCACGATTGAATTAACAATTGTTCTGCGTTGACTGGTTTGCGTTTTATTCCGACGAAAATTCAATTGTAAATCTCTTTAAAAAAAATAACGTAGATATTGGTACGATTGTGATTGACTATATATATATATATATATATATATATATATATATATATATATATATAATGATATTATTATATATTTATATATGTGTTAAATAATTTTACGCTGTTCTTCTTCCAGCAACCAGCACATATATAGATATTCATGTTATTACCACGGTTGGATGACCGGCTGAATTTGTTGCACTATATAATATATAGTCGATAAATATATTACTACAAATATATATATTATATATTACTATATATATATATTATACCTATAGCTACTGCTACAGGTAATTGAGTCTTTTTCGTCACCAGAAAAGAATTTTTTTCCTCACAACCCTCGGGGCTCCTGCTGCTGCTGCCTGGTGCACTGACTGATGCCACCAGCCCAAGTGGGGGCGTATATATAGCTCCTAGCTGCTGTGTAATGATGTTTATGGCGCGCGAAACAATATACAATAATAATAACCACCGGAATCCAATAATATAAGGACAATCTTCCTGTCGCATCTATATGGTGGTGTCAAATCCTATACATAACAATAAGGAAGTCGGCCCGGAGGCCATGTCGTGCACTACGGTGAGAGGAATAGGAGAGGGATGACCCAACGTCAAGCTGTGTGTGGAGGAGGAGGAGGAGGGACGGGTAGGCGTTTAAAAACGTATCACAGAATCTCATAACATCTATCTATATATTTTATATACCGTAAACGGCAAAATATAATAATAAAGCCACGAGTATTTGCATAATGCGCTGGATTGGCCGCAAGGTTGATGAGATTCTGGCCAGGGACCTTGGAAACCACCTCGGGGATGGTGTCAGGGTATATACGTTGTAATACATTTGCGGAGTAGGCGTGTCAGGCGTCCGACGAGACGCGCACGGATGCAAAACATCCCGCGAGCAACTGCTAGTCGTTTACATTGTTATGAAGTATTATTATTTATAACTTTCTATATCCCTTACTCTTGTAGAAAACAGTAAATATATACAGTGAATACACTAACCTCCAATCATTTCCAATTGCAAAGAAACATTGTTCATAAAAAGCATAACTATTTATATTATTAATATTCAAATCTTTAGTTTCCATAACTCATAAATCATAATATTATAATTATTAGTAATTACCTACCCGAGCGATTCAATTTCTTACCAAAGTTTTAATAAGTTTACCTCGATTATTTGTACATATTATTATATTACTAATTACACGAACTACAAACAAAATTTTAATGGGTATAATAGGTACCTCTGCTGTTATTCTGAAAAAAATTAAATGTTTAAAATTTTAAATCTGTTTTATTCTGTCTAAGTATGGTAGGTATATTTACTATATAAATATCAATTACGAAACGTGACTTTTGGTATTATATTTCAATGTTGAAAAAAAATATGGGACTAATATATGCACAGTCTAAAATATGCATATTTTTGCATATTTTGGTAAATAAAATGCATATTTTACAATTTTTTATTGCATACAAATCCTAGACCTGAAGATAACGTTCTCCGATGATGCAGTAGAATCATACCGGCTGGCGGCTACCACGAAGACTTAACGATTGTTATCGAAGACTTTCTTTGAAAGTCTACTTGTTGTCGTAAGAAAAACGATATAAATATAGTTGTTGACTTTTGAAATTTTTATAAATTTACATTTTAAGGCGAGTAGATAATGTTTTTGTAACTATATAGTTAATAATATAAAAATATAACATTATTAAATGATATTGGATCTCATATTATTTTTAACTTTTTAACATTATGTAATCTTTAACGATTAACAGTTAGAGCCAACAATTTATTTGTAGTTTATGTACTGGATCATCTGGATTGTTACCAATTTCAATAATAATGCATTTATGAACCATAAACAAATTTAATATTTTAATCGGGAGAGAGAGATAAGAAAAAGAGCATAGCTATTTGGTAGTATGAATTAAGAAAATTTAATATTATATTGGATGATAAAACTTATCTATCCAATAAAGTATAAAAACATAAAGTACGATTGATGCATAACCATAAATAAAAGGGTAGTTTTGTATTTTAATATATAAAAGGTCACTCGATACTTAATAAGTGTTACCGAAAATATTTGGTACAATATTCCTTAAAATATTCTTAATAAATTAAAAACTTATCTGTTATCTGAAATGTCATAAATTGAATTGGAATTTTCATTTGATATTAATTTTTTGGTATATTTAATTACAAAAGTATTTATTCAATTGATTTATATACTTTTATTTAATTCGTTGAAGTTGAATATAATTATTCGTTGAACTACAGTTTTATTTAACTTTGATAAACTCTCAGCTTATAAATTTTTAAACAAAAATGGCTTTATTAAAATAGTTTTTAAATGATAATTAAAATGCAATTCTTGTAAGCATCGTTTAATCTTAAAAACTAAAAAGGGACTATTAAAAATCCGTTAAACAGAAAATTGTTTCGGCACGTGACGCAAAGGATTTAAAGACATTTTATGTATTCATCTCGAATTCGTTGTGTTAATATCATCCTGTTAAGCTTATCTTTAAATAAGAAAAATAATATTTTATGAATTTATTTCGTTAGAAGTCTTAACTTTTTTATGACTTAGAAATTCTCAGTCTAAATCGACAATTTTATATTTTTATGTACATCTAAAGTAAAGTTTCTTTATTCAATTTCTTTGAAAGAAACATTAAAGTAAATCATTCAGTTTTACAACAGTAAATCTTATCGACCTTGCAGTTCTATAACGCGATATACAGTGTTTTAATTTCTTGTTGAATGATAAATAATATCAAATAACATCGAGAATTTCGTACTGCTGTATAGTAGATTTAAGTGTACCTGGTCAGTCATCATTCAGTATTAACTATTTATGGATGTGTTGTGTTTTAAGTCTGCAAATATACATTATTATCATACACGAAATAACGATTCTTAACAAAATATTATATTATACTAAATATAATATACTTATAATAATATGATTATTATAATTTTATTTATTTGGTTGGCCAAACATTAATTTGACAAAAATATCACATAATATAACAAACTTTTATGCAAGCAAAGGTATTTAGTATACCATTGAACAGTGTGAATTGGTTTATGGTATAAATAATTTAAAATAAATGATAATTCTTTGCATTTTAAATAGTTATTTGTGTTTACCTAGTAGACAATAATGTACGTTATAGCGATAAGTTGTAATTTCCAAGTTCTTATGATAAATATAGATTATAATTACAATATAATACCTAAATTCAATATTTTTCAATTAAATATCCAATTTTGTCAAAATTACAACTTCAAACTCTCATAAAAACAATGTCTGTAGACTGTAGTTACCAAAGCTTTTTAGTATGATTCGTTGATTAATTCTAAATTATCAAGCTTATTTATTTATTTAATTATCAAGCTTATTTACTCACAAACAAAAATATTATCTAAAAACAACTTTCTAGTGTCAATAAATATCACAAAATAATATATTTCATAATTTAAAATAGACATTATAATATTATTTATAGTCATAATTTTTAAGCATACTTATCATATAATACATACATTATAATAATCACATTTTCTATAATTCAAAAGTTTGTAGTAATTTAATAAATGTTTGTTTTTGAATATTACAAAACATAACAATCTAAAATATAATTTTAGCAAAATATCTTGATAATATATTCAACATTTACCTGATATATTTTAGGACCGCATTTAATTTCTTAAACAAAAGCCGTAAATTTTCCACGAATCCGATTATCAAAAAATGATTCCGTTCTCATGAAGTTAATTTACGACATTTTCCCATATCACTATATGGATTTATAATTTAAGTACAAAGACGGCAAACGAGAGAGGTAGGTAACAACCACAGAGTGGTGAGTGAGTGAGTGAGCGAGAAACGAGAGAGTGAGAGAGTTGCGATACATTTGCATAAGTGATATTCGTTGGTTTTAATTGGCGAAGAGATAACGCTGTTTATACGACCGTGTAAGAGACTTGTTCCTCAGAGTTTATCTCGTCAGATGAGGAAATTTACATAGGGACCTAAAAGACTGTCTTGGAAAAGGCACACGATGTCTTTTGATAGGGTGAATTTTACCGCGGCTTTTATGATCGTGGCCCACGCCAAAAAGCCCCGCTGTACACACCCTCTTGGGTTTCAATTTCGATTCCTTTTAGTAGTAATGACAAATTACAGCGGAGGTGAGAGGTTGTACGATACCGATTTTGAACGCTACCGTTATATTATTTGCATAATATATAAGGCCTTTTGCGGCGTTTTTTTAATTAATGTTAAAACTTTCCCATATATTATACCTATACGTTTAATGGAAAAATAAAACAAAATAATATAAAGTTATTAAATTATGTAAAACAAATAAAACAGATAAATTCGAGATTAAAATTAAGTTTAGGTACAATATTTAAAAAAAGAATCATTATAATAATATTATAGGTACATATTACACTATACTATAGATCTTATAGGTACTGTTATGAGTTTATGGCTTAAAAGTTTAATACGATATTATGATGTTGGTTTTATGTGGTAAAAGCATATATACCGTTTTGTTTTTAATGTTAAATAATTCCGGATATCGAGAAATCGACTATTATTATTTATTATTTTCATCGTGCATTACAGTTGTACGTTACATTATAAAACATTTTTGTTTGTTGTAATGACGCTGTATAGCTATTATATTATGCTTTAATATACTGCATATCCGTTAATAGAGAAGTTGCAGTGTCTTGTATAGGTATTATTGTTTTATTCATTATTATATAGTAATCATGTTTTGTACAGAAAGATTTACATTAAAGAGATGAACATTATTTCAACTTTAAAAACTTTCATACGTACTTTTTATTACAACTAGTTAATAACACAATATATAGCTATCGTTTTATATAACTTCAAATAAATGTAAATTGTAATTCATCAACAAATAACAGAGATGTTTAATTAACGGAATAAAGATAGATAGTTATATATCTTATAATATAACTGATACCTAAAGTATTAACATTAATTACTTTATTTCATAAACGTTATATTAATGTGATGACATTCGTTAGAATTATTATTAAGTCATAAATACGATAGTATTCATTTGGATAAAGTAATAGATACGATTGGAAAATAAAAATAAATAGTATAATTTTATACTCATATAGTATTGCTTATCAGTCATTAGTTAATAGTAAGTAAGAAGTGTCTGCACGTAGGAGTATTATAGGCGTGTAGCATACATACGAAATTCACGAATAAATCAATTTATTAGCATTTCTGATAATATTCTTAACATATAAAATATTTATAAAATCTATTAATTGCATTATAATAAAAATTCAATAAAATATTATAGGGACGTAATATTGCGCGTTGAATGTTTATTTATACGTTATGATTAATATTACCTATACTTGTATATCTCTATATTATGTTCGTTATAGAAATAAAAATAATTTCGAACGATTTGGCGCATCGTGGAGAAATGGTAAATAATGTAAATAATTTGAATTGTTTATGAAATACGTTGTTTATTTACATCCGTATGACGACGTACGTATATACATATTTAAAGAATAAAATATTCAACTCATCAATATAATGAATCTAGTTTAGTCTGTTCCATTTTATTGTCATTGTTTTTATATATACAATATATATATATATATATATAGGTATATACAAACACATTTTGTTTAAATTATTGTAAACGCAAGCCAAAAAATTATTTCAGTCTATACTGCTTCTCCCCATCAACCACTGTAGTATGGTAACTGGTGAATTCAATTTGTAATTTAAGCACTTTGTATCCACATCCTATATTATTTTGTTTATAATAATTTTCCATCGTGGAGGGGTCTACGCTGCCGAAACGCATAATATATATTATGTGAGTAAATAATAGTTACGGTTTGAATACATCACCTGATCATAAATATTTTATTTTTTTGTGCTTTTTTTTTACCAATTTGTGGAAAACGCTTTCGATTAATGATTGCTGTTATTTTTTGTTTCACTAACATCGCCAAAAATATTTTCACAGCTACTGTCAGTTATTGTATGAATATATAGTATTATATAGTATATAGGGCATGCATCAATACTGTACATTGACTAGACACGAAATCACGAAATTGCTACTATGCAATTTTGGATTTTAAAAGCTTTTGTTAAGTCATAAACTCATAACTCGTAACTCGCAATAGAGTAATACTTTTTGGTCGCTGTTTGAGATTAAAAAAAGCTTTTCCTTGGTAAAACAAAAATTCAATATTTGTCTCATGGTTAATGTTTTATATATAGAGAAGTAGGTATTAAAAATAGAAATTGTATACAAAATTATGTAGGTATTTAAATTTAAAAATAAAAAATCCAGAATTTCCCATAAAATTGTTGTCGTTCATTGATCACCGAGACTTAGAGTGATGGCAACTACCGTATAATAGCATGTGCCAGGACAAAAACAAAAACAAATGCAAAACAAATATTTATTAAATAAATAAAGTATTATATTTTTAATACTTATCAACAAATGGAAAGTACCTATTAAGTACCTGAATATATTACACAAAGTAAGTGAATGTTCAGTTACTGTTGTAGTAGGTAGGTACTGATCAATATTAATGATTATCGGCAAAAGTTTTACATTAAATGGCATATATAATATACATAACGCATAAAGTAAAACATATATTAAACTTTTTGGTTTGGCCGAATAAGTGCACGATTTTGGTCGAAAACGCTTATGCCCAAAGACGTTTGCGAAAGCGCGGGTGTAATTTATGATAGTAACTGCAGTACGTCAAACACAACAATATGGTGATATAGTTTAGAAAAAAATATGCGCTGCATACAGTGAAACTCTCACGCAGGGCAGTGGAAAACGACGTGTGTGAGCACGAGCAAACGTGACGAATGCGGCCAGAAGTTTTAGTTTCCCACACGGTCGTCGTCGTCAGTCGGGGTGAAATTAGTTACGGCCCCGGCGCGAGCGGTCGTCCAAAATCCGTCTCGGGTCGAACAGCCGCGACCGGTCATAACGGCGGCGACGACTACGACTAACGACGACGACGACGACGACTACGATATGGGAACACGACCGTGTATTATCGTCGACGTCGTTGTTGTTGTCATCGTTGTTGTTGTTGTAGTTGTTGTTGTATAGTTATTAATATTGATGGCCTTTGCGCCACATTTGCAACGTTGAGCACGGAAATATAGTATGCGTACAAAAACGATGGGGTGTAAAAAGCCCCGCTCGATGACGCGCGTGCGGAAAGGATTAGCCGTTTAACAGTGCAAACAAAAGGCGCGCGCGCACATAATAATATAATATATTATTTTGATAATATGGTCGTCGGAATAATAATTTATGTACGATGATCGTGTAACAGTGTAAGTAAGCGTTTTTATCTGACTAATTAAGATTGTAAATTTCATATTATAAAAAAAAAATCTAACTAATTAATACGATACGTTGGTGCCGATAAATAGAGTGAGTAGATACGATATGAGGAGATGGGAATTTGTATCAACGCAAGGAAATCGAAAATAGTGTTTGTAGTTTACGCCAAAATGTATGTTATTGTTTTTTTATTATATATTAAGAACACAAAAATACGTACCAACTTATAAAATGTATTACAGGTACAATCGAGTTATCCGGCGTAGGTCCGTAGGTTAGGTGGATACCATCACCGGAAACGCCCGGACACCTGATAATATAGCTATACCTTATAAATAAATCCTTGACACATATTAAATAAACATTCTTAATGTGTTTGCGTTTTAGAAATCAAAGTTGAGATTATTCTGACACAAAATGCGAAAAGCACTAAGCACTGTCCTCGGTGTGAGGTGTGCACGACGAGTGAAACGGTAATCGACTGTCATAGACACGCCGAACGCCGTGAGTAGTAGAAGACGCAATACCGTTGTGATGTGTTGAAGCGAGCAATGCGTTCGACATGTTCTGATCGAACGGTTGGTCCGGGAGCAACACCAGAACTGCGCAAAACGATGACATGCGGTTTCCTAGGCAAATATAATAGTGGCCGCAGCTCCACGCCCTTAATCGAAGTCATCCAGACAAAATAACCCCATGATGCGGAAATACGCGACAGGTTACGTTGTCCATCGGTGTTCAGTGGTAAGCCGCTCATCGCTCGCTTTCTCCACTGCCCACCGACAGTATGCAGAGCGAAAACCATATAGACAGTATCATCACTGTAGTGTCTGTAGCATGAGTATCAGTTCCGCGGTACCACTTCTTCGATCAACGTTTTGTTATTTTTTTTTTCTGTCATCACTAAAAACGCGGATTAACCATCGGTCGGCGGATATCGTCACTCTTGAAACCGCTTCATCTCCACGCCACCTTCTTTGATATACTTTCGTTTGCCGGAACGGTCGGCGATAATATTGTGCTTTGGTTAGATTTGATCAGTGGCCCAAAAATGGTTATATTATCACAAAATCTGTACCAACTATGTCGTCGAGTAAGCGCCGTTGTTTATTGTGTACTACACTGAAATGTCTGCTGTTCATTGTTTCTTAATGCGTTTTATTATATAATTTCATTAAACATGAATTACTGACGCGACCACTTTGAACCACGTTTAAAATTATAAGAATTTGGTCGATACTTTTCGAAACACGCGTTCATTACAATAATTAAATTACTGTTTGCAGGTGTAGTTGTTGATACACGTGTAACGTTACAAAATAAGAATATAATGCGCCAATAAAGCTCCACCGCACTACCTCTGCAGTTCGCAATCGTGATTAAAATTAATTTTAACTAATAAAAATATCACAGGCCTCACACCAATTCTCTCAACGACGAGCACCGGTCCGTCCGTCTATGCTCTTTTTTTCTCCTACTGTCGCCTACGGAGACACACCGGCGGCGCCACGTATTTCTTTAGCTATTGATTGTGCTGTTCGAAAATATGGAGTAGCGGCCGCTGTAGTTTTACCTAGAGTGCCTTGATAGAGAGAGAGAGAGTGTGGCAATATGACCTGATAAGAAAATTGTCCGCCATTTGTAGGTTAATAAATTAATAGCTCATACCTACTTCTTGTCACTTGATATTATATTATATTGCATCAATATTCTATTCATAGTTTGTTTTTTATAACTTTCTCAGTGACATTTTATTTTGATCTAACTCATAAATATATTTACAATATTTGAGTCTAAAATAAATTATAAGTAGGTAACTATGTGATTTTTAGGTTCTTAAAAGGTTAAAAGGAACACGCTAAATCTATTCAGAATCTATTAACAAACAACATGGATTACCTAATAACTTTGATTATACTTTCATTTTTGAATATGTCAGCTAATATCTGCCGTACACTCTTTAAAAGGAAAACAAAATAATTGAAGACATATTGTTATAAACAATATCTAGGTAAGTACATAACTTCAAATAAAATATTAATCTGACAACAGTCACGAAAGAATATTAAATGACTTAATGTACAATGTATTATTTTAATCAGAATGCGTTTTTCTTTAAACTGAGTCAAATAAAAAGTAAATACAATAGAGAATAAATATTTTATCCAGCACATTCTTCACAAAGACAAGAGTACCTAATTAGTTGGAGCCCAATTGTCTATTTTCATTTTTGATAGCATAATTTCATTCTGGCTGGTTCTTTAGGAAAATATTTCACGATAAACCCTTTTTTATAAGAGTTTGAGCAGCCAACAGCCGTACACCCAGCCACCCAGCCATTGTTACAATACTATAAATTATAATAATAAATAAACAAGTTAAAAACATTATTGGTACTTTCAAATGTATTAAATAGGTAAATTAGGTGTCTACTCGGACTACTATATTATAGGTATATCGTATTGTATTAAAAACATAAATAAATATAATAATTATTGGTACTTATATAAGTGTAAACATGCAGTCACTAAAAAAAAAAAAAAAAATTGAATATCTATTCGAAACACATTACACAATTTACAGTTTAAGAATTATTATAATTTATAATATTATGAATATTATGATATACAATAATATATACTCATTACTCATATAATATTAGTTGTTATCAAAAAAATATTAGTCTACTAATGGCGGACAATCTTGATAGCCAATCAGGAACGACACGTTCTATGACAACACTCTTATTATCAAGACACTCTAGTTTTGCCCTCTAATTTATGTCCGCGTCATAGAACATGGTGTTTGAATAAGTTTGGTCGGGCATCGACTGGTGTCTGGTCTCCTATTCTATAAGTATTCGTGTATGTAACTAATATATAATATAATTATTATTTATGTATCTGGCCGGTACAACATATGTAAACTATATTGTATTATAAATTATACGCTTATAATTAGGTAATGTTATTATTAATATACGACGTACTGGAGTTATTATTAACAGCTGGTTAACGAATGGGCGGTGACATTATAAATATTGATAAATAATTTAACCTGAACATTTCTAGTTCATAATTCTTCTGTACACTTCTTAGTGTAAATATTGCACAACAATGAATACAATAATACTATATTAATACAAACTAAGCAGGTGCCTAGTAGATAATAATAATAATTAACCGCCATCCCCCACTCCGGGGCATGGCAGAAACCTACGGGTGCCCCAATAGAAATTCTGCCAAAACTCTCATCCACGTGTAAAACCAACCTGCAGTTCTGTTTGGTACGGAACCACCTTCCCAATGGCCTTAGTTGCCGCGGGATAATTAAAAAAAAAAATAATAATAATAATAATAATAATTAAACAAATAGGTATAAGAACGCACCAGATTAGTGTTAGCAATACAATAAAAAATATCTCCACACAGTCATTTATTGGCATATCTAAATGGCATACGTTTTGGGACAGCTGGCGTAATAACTAATTATTAGAAATTGATTCTGAGATATAGGATATAAGTTTTTATTATAAAGTGTATTAAAAATATTTAAATCCCAAATTTGATTGCATGTATTTTACATGTTTTTTGAATAAATGGAACAAACTATTTAACTGTATCAATGTGGCGGGTAAGTAAATATAATATGATCTAAACCTATATAAAAATAATAAATACTTATGGAAGTAATTGTTTTTCTAGATTTAAAACGATTAGTTCAATATGTAAAACTGTTTTACTATTCTTTGAAATGTATATTATCGTTTTCGTTTAGCTATACATCAAATTTATAATAAAACGAATAACGAAATTGTAAGAAAAAAAAGGGAGCGCAATTTTTAGGGAATTATACAGAATTTTTAGGGCATAAAAACATTATATTTAGAGCGTTAAGATCCCAGGCCTTAGTGTTGTATCATTTACAACAATAATTATCAATAACAAAACCAACATTTTTAAATTATTCTGTATTTATACTAAGAATAGGCATAAGATTTAGGCGATTAAAAATGGTATCAGACGTAGTAAGTTTTTACCAGTTATTTTTTAACTGCGATAATATACGATTGTCCAACTGAACAGTTTTTGAAGTCGTGAAGGCGGTACGCAACATAATGTTGTTTCTATCTTTTGAATAGTAGAACATATAATGTCTCTGTATATATATATATATATGATGTGTCTAAATGGGTTTCAGGATAATTAGCGACTTATAATATATATAATGCTAATAACGACATAACGTCACAACAGAAAACAACACAGGATTACGATATAAAGAGTAATAGAACGTAGCCGCACTACACGTCTAGGCAGTACACGTACAAAGGTAACGGCAGACGCGTCGATTTCCGGTAAGCGGTAGGCTGCCTAGGCGACGGAACAGTAACGCACCGAGAACAGCCAACAAAGATCCTCTGGGCTCGCGATTAATTTCCGGGACGGTGAATGAGACGCGAGTTGCGGTGTTACGTATACCGACACACCACATAACAAAAGAACGTCTAAATTAAAATGTTTTCTCGTCCCAATGCCCGTGACAGGTATCTCCAAGTTCCGCACAAAATAATTAACGATAAACGGCGTACGTTCAAATGGTATTTGGCGATTGCTGCGTGAACAGCGAGAAAATATATCAATTGTTATGTTCCTGGCGATGACGGACAGTTTTCGGACAGTGCAACAGTAATGCTAACAAACATTAATCAATAACAAATATTGCCATACGATACGGCATACAGGTAAACAGAAACAATGGTCAATTCCTAAAGGCTCAGCGTGATTAGACGATGTTTGCCTGAGGCTGAATATTATGTTGATTAATTCAGAGGTGACGGAAGTGGAATATCGATATCTATGTGCAACGATTGTACGATGGCATGACCCACTTATGTTTATAAAATGTACCTATTAATAATTTATATACCAGCTGTCTCGCCGGCATTGCTCTTGCTAAATATTATTTTATAGCAAGCTGAAAAAAATGTATGTGTAAGCTAAACTTAACTAAACTAAATTCCATTATTTTATCGATATATTGCCCTCACAGTAAATTCGTTGTATGCTTACCAAAATTATTATGATAAATCGGTTGTTAAATATTAGTTTGGTATGTATAATATAATTCATTTATTTAATAAACTTGTTTAAATTAGACATAGTCGTGTAAAAATTCAAATCAACTTCAGGTCTCCATAAATTAAGTTGACTAATTTTTAATTTTAGCACGCCACACAGTTATAAATTATTAAATATAGTTAAGTTATTTTTAACCAAATTATAGTATTATATTTTCAAGATATCTATCTTATTTTATCTGATGATCTTAAAAAAAAATGTATTTTCAATTTATATTTCCTCCACCTATTTTGTTCCCCATGATTCTGATTCGTTATATTGAAATTTTACTATATATACCCCATATCTTTAAGCAGGCTTTTTTATTTTACTCAAACAATTTATTTTGTTATAATTATTTAACATATGTTATGCATATTGTGATTTGCGAGGGCTATTTCGGCTTTATATATTTTAAAAACTAACATTTTTTTTTATAATTTAAGTATAAAAAGGTAGAATTATATAATAATAATAATATTTTTTTTGGTATTGATTTTTTTTTTAATTACCTTTTTAATCTATTAGGCTACTTGTTAGTTGTATAAAAAAGTTGTATTATTATTTTTCTTCATTATTCATTAAGAAAATATATTTACCATTAATTAAAGGCCAGTTAGTATACCTATTTATATGGTAAATGGCAACTAACAAATTAGTTCTTATGAAAACTCTCATCGTAATACATAATATAGGATGTATAAATTCATGGGAAACTTACTTTTTTTTTAAACTTTCGTAAATAATAATAAAAATCACACTTTTATGCCAATTGCCTTCTTTTATGACTATTATTTTTTAACTCGCTAGGTACATAACAATAAAATAATTACCCAACCGACTGATCATCATCGCCATCAGATCACGAGACTCGAGTAGGGGTATGATCATAGCGGGATCGTGGGGTAAAATTGTTCCCTGCTCGTACACAAAAGCGAAAATTAGGTAAAATCTCCGCCACGGTATACGCTAAGTACCTTCGAACCCTAACGAAACGAAAATAGCTAAAAAAAAATCGCTAAAAATGGCCCGTGTAAATTAAAAATGTTTTGGAAGTACAGAGCGCAGTCGTATCGTTCCGGTCGGTTAAACCGGTGAAACTTTTTTGGACTATAATATAATATAGTGTCGACTGACTCGACCGCCACCACCTCTTTTCGAAACGCGTCAATTTTATCGCAAAAACGATATTTTAAAACCGTGTTTTTGACTACCTGAGCCTTTAAATAATAACAATAATAATAATAATATTAATCGCAATACAAATACTGCGTCGCGGTGTGTTTTCGATAATATATTATTAATATTGTATAGCACAACATAACAAACGGATTACGATCATAATCGCCAGTTGCTGCTCGAACGGATTTTAATTAAAACCTCTCTAAACGATGTTTTTCTCCCAAGGGCTCGATGTTGATAATAATATTGTAATTTATATAGCCACATATACACGATATCTGGTGCACCCGACCCTGTTGTCATCAACCCCACCACAACTCCGTGGTGTGGTAATTGTTAATTACCTCGTCGAACATTGTGCGCAGACCTTTATAATAGCTATATATTATGGTGTATAATACGTCCCCTGCACATACTCGTAGGACAGTTTATTCGTCGCGACCAGGTCGCGAAGACATGTTCTGCAACGAAAGAAAGCTAAAATTAAATCGTGTGAAATTATTATAAAGTTAAAGATTTGTGTTTTTTATTTAAAAAGATTTGTGCACGGCCCATCAATAACATTATATACTATAATTATAGCATCATTGTCTAAAATGTTATAAAATATGTACCTACAATATTATGTACTTACTATATTATATTGATTCATTCATATTTTTATTCAACCGTCTTTTCCCCTCGGTTATTTCATCAATTAATAATAAATAAAATATTATCAAAATATAAAATAGTAAATAAATAATTAACAACAATTCGTTTTTTCAATATTAACACGTCTTCCTTTTTAACAATACGAATAATTTTGTAAATTATTGTACATAGTTCGTCATACAAAAAATACCTAAAATAATAATAAAACACTCATTTTCACGCAATAATGCAAACCTTGAATAATTCATTCATTGACGAAATGACGACGTATATAAAATACGATTAATAAACAACCTATATACGTGATCCTTGCTGTTCATAAAAATAGAATTAACATATAACATAGGTATTTTTAAGAAATTATTTTATGTCTGTTTTATAGTTTTAACACAGATGCCGGATTTTTTGAGTATTTTAAATTATTCACAAAAAGGTATTGTGATTTAAGGAGTTCCACTGTCCGTTGTCGATATCAACGGAGTATAATATACTGTTGAGGATTGATCATTGCTTTTGGTGCCTTCATCACCACTGTTATCGTATATATAATATTATGTTATAATGCTATATGTCAAAAATGTTTTGAATAATGATAATATTATACTTTTAAAGTTGTAAACATTTTTGTTAATATGATTGCTAAATGCTGATATGAAAATATATACAATTGCAATGTATTTGTTTTGCAATTTTTGGAGGTCAATATTTTGTCAACCAATTATAAAACCAAGTTCAACGTTCATCTATACTCGATCTAGATAACAATTTATAGTGCATGTATAATATTTGACTATTTTAACCTTTTTTTATTTTAATAAAAAGTAGTACAAAGATATTTGTTTTTATGAGGTAAATGTAATGTATCGATCAAATGATTGATGATTAAAAATTTACGATTTGTATTAACCATCCTTTGTATGAGAGTTGCGTAAAAAAGAATTTATTAAGAGGAAGGTGGTCCAAATATTCAATAATGATTTTATTATTATTTTGTCCCTACGTACAAGCTTAGTTTAATTCAGTACTAACAGATTATACTTATAAGTTATAAACACGTATTATATATGGTCGGAATTCAAGCAATGCAAATATGGGTAATATACGCCAATTTTTTTAGAACATGATTTTAATATTTGAGTTATAATGCATTAAAAGTTAAAATAGTATTTTGTTGAATTACTAAATATTTATACTTACTCAAATAATAACTGTAAAAAGTATCTATTACAACACCGATGCATCGATGAAACATGATTTTGAAATCGACTGATATCATAAACAAAAGCCCAAAATGATTATCTTTGTTATAATACAAAGCGCATGACGTTAAACTGGCTTATTGTATACTACATACATACATAAAATAAATAATTTTGATCATTATATATGGAAATGTAATATCTGAAAAATCACATAACAGCAAATTTGAATAAAAACAATAATAATTTGCGTATAATCGATTTTGTTTTTTCCAGTTGATAAAAATAAGAAAAATTTTCAATGATAAAAATTTTTTGACGTTTCAAAGATTTCATCGTTTTTTGATTCAATAAAGACATATTTAAGTTTGACATTTTTTTATTTTAAGTTTAACCAGAATTGAATATTTTGATAAAATTAACTACTCAATGTAGGTGCTTTCGTATACCATATCCTTAGTAAACCATCTATAATAATAATAATTTATATATATTATAAAAAATATAAGTGTAATAACACGAATCCGCGTTGAACTCTTTCTCTGCACCAGTGTCATATTATAAAATACCGTGACGATGATGGGTGTGACGGTAGCGATAGATGGACAAATTGCCGGTTATTGACGCACGCCGCGCCGCACGTGTCCGGCACGCGCGCAGTATCAGTTACGCGTCCGCCGACGTCCGTTTAATTTTTTAACATAATATATTAATACAATATGACATAACTTATATCGCGTCGCTGCCTACTGGTATTACGCGCGTCCGCAATACATAATTTGGGAGTCGAAACGCGTTTGACAATTTCAAGTTATCGGATTCGTGTCAAAAAACCGTTTTGGTTTTTAAAAAATATAAATACGTTTACAACGAAAATAACGATGATATTATACATATGAATATAAAAACAGTCCAGATTCAGAACCGAGATAGTTAGAGGGCTGACGCCGTTGACGGTATTGAAATCGGATATCAGTATCACAGGATAAATGTAGTTTGTGTCAGCAGAACTTCGGTATTAGAACTGATATATCGAAAAAAAACCGTCAACGATGACAACCTATAGCATTACCGTGTTTCTTCGGTATGTTGGTACATTGGTTATCATTGAGTATAGTTTATACTCAATGGTATTAGACTACTATAATGGTATATCGATTTAAGACATTGTATATCGATAAACTATCAACCCTATAATGAACTATTTAAAGTAAACAGATTATATAGTAATATGTAATCCTAAAGTAATATATTAAATATTTAAATGTAAATATGAAAGTGTTTCATTTTTATTTTATCTTAGTTTTAGGTGTTTCAGCAGCTAGTTTCAACACACACGACAATTTATGCAATTTTGACATAATCGTTTAAATAGCGGTTAGCTTTTAAGAATGAATACATGCGGATCTAACGTTTTGGTTATTTATGGTACATTTGTGCAGTACTTATAATTAATATTATTTTTTTTAAATATCATGCATTTTGAATAAACAGTATAATATTATGTTACCACGCATCAATTTCGCCGAAATTACCTTTTTACCGGCAAAAAATCTATTTATTGCACATCGACTCCGTCAAACTTTTTTACATATTGATTCCACTGGGAGCTGACTATCAATCCGCTGTATATTTATAAATTACATATTTGCACTCGTATAAAATAAATTAAAGTAGAATATATGAAATAAATGGCCAAATATGACCACTAGATTCTCTTGTATAAAATTGGCTTTAAACCAGTAAACCACTATTTTTTTTTACCATACCTATATATTTTACTTATATTATTATTTACGACAATTATTGATAATCATTTAAATTACATGAATTTAACTGTATGTTTTATTGTTTTGAATATTTTACTATATAAATCTATTTAAAAATACGAGGTAGATATTTGAGATATATTATTTTATTATATAAATAAATATTGTCCTTTTTAGACGACAATGTATGAATTGTTTTTTTAAATGTTTTTATCGGTTATTGTTTAATTATCAGTCGGCGGAATCAATATAAAAAAATATCCAGCGGAATCGATAACCGGAGGAATTTATATTAAAACGTCGATAAAACCCCATCAATAGGTGGACGAGAAAATTAATGAATTATATTGTTATAAAATTATCATGTGAACGATATTATTATCAGACCACACTACATATCATATTATTATGTGTACGTGTTGATGTACCTATATGAAGTAAGCATACAATAATAAACGTGCCGTGTAGCGTTTGTTATCGGTTCAACTGACCTAAACAATAGTTTAGGTTTGCGGATTTTTTTACAACTCAAGTTTTTGATAATATATTATACAATATACTGTTTTAAGAGTTAAGAATTTTAATATACCTATATTCGTCAAAAGTACAACTCATTTACTCAAACTAATATCATAATTATTATTTTAATCCTAATATTATTATTATTATAAGATTATTTGTATCATTTTTTAATACAATATAATTTACTATATTTGTTTTATCTACATGTTTTTAAACTGTATCTAATTTTTCCCACGAATATTTTCGGAAAGAAATACTTTCTTAACAACTAATAAGTTGAAAATTAAATTAATATTAAGCTTACGGTAATATGAAGGTACATATACGCATTTGCTAAATATTATATACCATTCAGAATGGAATCAAAAATTAGAATGTATTAATTATTCATAGATTATAAAATAAGACAGATATCTAATGTTAACATCTTATGTTTTCTAACATAATTTGTCCGATGTTTTACTAAATAATAAGATTTTCTGTTAAACGTGATTTTAAACAGAAGTCGATTACAAAATCCCTAAAGAGTTATGAGAATGGCATGTCATATTTACAACGAAAAAAAATTGTTATTTTTTATGCGACAAACTCATGTCTGATCACAGCTTGAACGAACCCTGGGGACCAATCGTTTATTTCAAAACAGAGACCAATGTATTCATCATCCCCTCTCAGACTCCAGTAACTATTTTATTTTGCGCTTGCTTGTAGAGTAATCAAAAATCAGTTTTTTTTTATGCTTCACGAATGTGCACACAGTAATATTGTGTGGGTTAATGTTATAAAATGTATAATCAATATACTTACCAAAGTTATCATTGATACATATTATTATTTATTTCCATACCATTTAAAATTATGCAGGTACTTATTTAATATTTATGATGTACCTATATCAAAAATTTAAGTAAACGAACACCGGAATATGCAATGTATTTATATGTGAATATTATGAAATAATTAATAATATAAGTAGGACAGTCTTTTGATGCGCTGTAGTCTTTAGATTTGAAATTCTTGAAACAATAGTGCTGAATGTAGCAAAATAAAACTTGTTATCATAATTAAATTTACCATTGTTTGATTAAAATTCTTGAGGGATCTTATCCTGCTATTTTCTCAAAAATATACTGTGCTATATGACCTTTTTAAATAATTGCAGCTGGTTTTAATCAGATAATCGGATACTTGTCGATTGATCGAAAACAATTGATCGAACGAGAATTGCTCGAAAATTTTTGATCGAAAAACAATTGCTCGCAAACGACAATTGATCGAAGAAAAATTGTTGGCAAAAAACAAATTGGTTGCTCAATAACGCGATAACCCGAAAAAGTAATAATCATAGACCTTTTAGTAATAGACCGGCCCACTTCATGTTTCCACCGGGTCACATCGATAATAATTTTATATCGTACGTTGACTTATTGCACTTTGTACTTATAGACATAAAGATAATATTGGATTCAACATTTCAACCACAGAGTAATTTTATATCGTACGCCGACGTGGTGTAAGGTAAATCCGAGACAATTATTGTTTCAATATTATAGTGTACCTAATTCAAATAATTTTGACACGTTTTAAGTTTTCAAATCAACTGAAGTGATGCACTTGTTGATTTTTTTGAAACAGAATTTCAATGTGTTTCAAAAAAAATAAAAATAATACTATCATTGTAAATTAATACATTTTCATTTGCAATATTATGAACCTAAAACAAACTGATGATATTGTCATATCTTATATCTAGGTATATTCAAATGTCACTGACGGGATATTGTGAAAATAAACGTGTTTAGTTAGGTAATTACCATGTCATATACTCATATATTGACAAAATATTAACTGCTAACCATTACTCATGTGTCATTTACCATGTACCTATAAGATAATAATTTGTATTAAGGTATATATAAATATAAAAATAAATCTATTGATAGTTAATATAATAATTTAATAATAAAATTAATATAGCCATTAGCTATAATATGGTATGCAGGTACTTATTTAATATTTATGATGTACCTATATCAAAAATTTAAGTAAACGAACACCGGAATATGCAATGTATTTATATGTGAATATTATGAAATAATTAATAATATAAGTAGGACAGTCTTTTGATGCGCTGTAGTCTTTAGATTTGAAATTCTTGAAACAATAGTGCTGAATGTAGCAAAATAAAACTTGTTATCATAATTAAATTTACCATTGTTTGATTAAAATTCTTGAGGGATCTTATCCTGCTATTTTCTCAAAAATATACTGTGCTATATGACCTTTTTAAATAATTGCAGCTGGTTTTAATCAGATAATCGGATACTTGTCGATTGATCGAAAACAATTGATCGAACGAGAATTGCTCGAAAATTTTTGATCGAAAAACAATTGCTCGCAAACGACAATTGATCGAAGAAAAATTGTTGGCAAAAAACAAATTGGTTGCTCAATAACGCGATAACCCGAAAAAGTAATAATCATAGACCTTTTAGTAATAGACCGGCCCACTTCATGTTTCCACCGGGTCACATCGATAATAATTTTATATCGTACGTTGACTTATTGCACTTTGTACTTATAGACATAAAGATAATATTGGATTCAACATTTCAACCACAGAGTAATTTTATATCGTACGCCGACGTGGTGTAAGGTAAATCCGAGACAATTATTGTTTCAATATTATAGTGTACCTAATTCAAATAATTTTGACACGTTTTAAGTTTTCAAATCAACTGAAGTGATGCACTTGTTGATTTTTTTGAAACAGAATTTCAATGTGTTTCAAAAAAAATAAAAATAATACTATCATTGTAAATTAATACATTTTCATTTGCAATATTATGAACCTAAAACAAACTGATGATATTGTCATATCTTATATCTAGGTATATTCAAATGTCACTGACGGGATATTGTGAAAATAAACGTGTTTAGTTAGGTAATTACCATGTCATATACTCATATATTGACAAAATATTAACTGCTAACCATTACTCATGTGTCATTTACCATGTACCTATAAGATAATAATTTGTATTAAGGTATATATAAATATAAAAATAAATCTATTGATAGTTAATATAATAATTTAATAATAAAATTAATATAGCCATTAGCTATAATATGGTATCATCTAGACATTCCTAACCTACCTGCGCAAATGTTGAAAGTGAAAATTGATAAAATTGATATAAGCATTTATAATACATATATCATAAGACATCTATAACAGATATGAGTTTATTAGCATCATTAATATGTGATCAAAAACTAATAATTTTTAATTTAAAAAAGATCAATGAAATGTATTATTTGGCTAAAAATCACACAGAGTATTTTTATCAAATAATAAACACAATAATATTTGCAACAAATACGCGGTCGATACCATTTGTGCAATCAGTTTTTTAACGAACTTTTTTTAGAACGTGAAACTATGGACAACAATGTAAAAATGTTTTCAGTATAAAATCCAAACATCGCACAAACGTTTCACATACAATCGTCCATTCGTCCATCGTCTAACCGCTTTCCTCAGGGCTGTTTCAAAATGAACGCTTTAATAATAACCGTGGCTGTGTTAGCCGCATCAGTGACTCTATCAGTCGTCGAAGTAAGTGACGTTCACATCAATATTATAATTATTTCAATAAGAACGTTAAGCATCGTGTCATATGTAAACTAAACTATTTTATTAGTTTTTATAATGTTTCTCAACTTATGATTCGTGCATTTTTTTTTTTTTTTTTGACTGTACATAATAGCGTATTATAAGACAAAAATGTTAAATTATATGATATTTACAAATATTAAAATATTACGAGCTGCTTAAAAAAATCCAGATGCTTGTAGGTTAGTTAGATAACATAATATAACACCTACCTACTTACCTACTTATGATTAATTTTTATTGGTAACATTTTTTTCTACGTGAAATTTCAATAGTTTAATTTTATTTCTTTTTTGTGATTTAATTGTATTTACAATTTATTAATTTACCGAAAATCCTGAAAAACTTTGGCACGGCTCTTGCCGTATGTCAACAAGCTTGGGAAGCACCGGTATTCTAAAGCATTTTTATTTATTGTTTTAACCTGTTCTGCAGGCCACACCTGTTAACTCGTGCAAAAACCCGTCACCGACATGTTGCACCGTGGAACCATTTTGCGGATCAGTCAACCAGGACTTCAACGAAGGCTGTACCTGCAGTGGTTCGTGGCAACCACGTTGCTGCTGTCCGAGTCCACAAAACTGTCCTCAACCGCGTCGATACAATGTGCGGCCTTGCAAACAACAACAACCGACAGCATTCAATCTCCCGTCTTGCAGCGCCCCCCCTATACCAACGACACCTACCCCCTACCAGATTGTACAATACTCCCCGTACCCGACCACGTCCTGCCCAGACCTCCCCTCTTCAGCCCCGCGCCCCTGCCAGTGCCCCAGTCCTGCACCTGTAGAAGTTCCAGCTGCTCCACCGTCTTGCACACTACTACAACTGCCCTGTCCATTCTGTGCATCTCAACAGCAGCAGTCTTGTCCATGCGGTGGTCCGTCCTCGACGGTTAACTGCCCACCCGAATTCGCCGATGAGTGTGTGTCGTCATCGACCCCGTCTCTTGCGTCCCCGCAACTACCACTGCTGCCGAAATTCATACCCGTCGCACTGAAACCACTGTTGCTCAACGTCCCCCGGCCATCGGTACCGTCTCGGCCTGGATTAGGGGTGTTTGGTGGTCTTGCCCCGTCGCTGTTTTCGTCAATAGGCTGCGGTACTCCGTCACCATATGGATCATATAATTTAAAATAAAAATAAAAATTTTTATATATTAGCAATATTATTATAACATTACAACAATATTAAAATGTCTAATAAGTAACCCACACTATATACGTCTCTCAATATTGATTTTTTTCTACTACCTACTACATTATATTTATGCGATTCCTTATTTTGTTTATTAATAAAATAAATTAGTTTAGTGCCAATTCAAGAGATTTATTTATATTTTTTGTCCTTTTTTTTATTGATCTTTCGCAAAATAGTCAACCTTAGGAGTCTATAACTATAAAATATAAAGATAATCAATTATTATTAATTTATGGAATAATAAAATATTTTATGAAGTACATCGTTGTGAGGAGAACGTTTTATTTCGTTTGAATCTTATTCATAATTTATATGTAGACAATAATAGAATATATATCCGCATAATAAAAAAAAATTACAACAGACATTGAATGGTAGAACTTTAAAGATATTTTTTATGCATAAATTATAATACCACTGAATAGTAAAAAATATTAATTGCGTTTAGTTTTATGACGAAGTTTAATTTACCATAACAACAAACATTGATACCTTGAGATTTATTAATTATTAATCGTATCATTCTGTTGTTGAGAATTAGCCTGGTTGTGTTTTCTTACAATTAATTTATCTATTGTTTAGATATGATAAATGAATAGGTAACAGATTGATAAAAAATAATTTTTTATATTATGATATTAGTAAGTATTAACCAAGAACGTGATTTAATAAATAACAAATTGCTAACAGTTTTTAGTATATAAACCTTAAAAAATGATTTCATCAATCGTTTAAATAAAAAAAATCCAATTAAATTAAAACATAATAATATGATCCGCAGTTTTAGAATTGTAGCGGATCTAGCTATGTTTCAAATGGTAACGAAGATAAGAAATGTCATTAATATAAATTAACTATTTATAAAAATAGTTTATAAACCTCAATTCAATTATATATTTATCAAATTAGTAATCTCTAACTTATTGGTTTTATTTTGCACGAAAAAATCAAAATATTTACTTATACCTACCAATATTATATACAAGTACATAAGCATAGGTATAGAAACTTACTTAATATTTTAATGTTAAAAAAAAATGTATTATTCAGATAATATAATTAGAAAGTCTGTTTTATTTTTAAAAAAAACTTCTAATTTTAAATATTATATTCTCCGTAGACATTTCTGTAATTGTTATATTATAGTACCTACTATATTTTATAGTATTGTTATAGTATAGGTAGTGTATAAATAATAATATTTTTTTCGTTAATTATAATTACAACGTGTAATCATTAATAGCTAGTAAAATAACTTAATTATATATCTGCCAGCATGTAATTACTTTTTGGAAAAATTAATTAAAGCATAAGCATGCATTTTAAAAATTCTCAGAATAGCATAGGTACTTGTTTTAATTTAATATACAGTATGATATTAAATCAAATTTTGTGAAACTTCCTAAATTTACCTATACTTCCTTTTTTCATCTCTTCGTTAGTATTCTAAAGAAACGTTTACTTAGGTATTATATTGCAGCTTTCAACTACAACTAAACATGTGTTTCCATTTGTGTTAATCGAAACTGAAGTTCATATTATGTATATTCACCTCGATAATAATTTATTTCACTTTTATAACTATATTATAAACATAAAAATTTAGTTTAAAATGTTAAGTCATAAAAATAACTTTAAGCTATGAGTTATGACTAATTTAAAAACCATATTATATTGACGCAAAAGTGTTTATAATCGAGCATAAATGTTTCTAAAACTCAAGAAATTCTATTTTTGTATTCAATTAAAAAATGTAAGAAACTCATTTTTCAAATTGTTAATTTTTATATGCCTTAATGCGTTTTGTTAGCATAATTGAATTACAATTAATAACTAATATGAACTTAGTTTAGGGCTTAAGCTAAAATTATTTTATAATTCATCATCATCTAATTTTATCAACGTTTTACTTTAAGACGTTGATTAGGTGCTTACTCATAAATATAGTAACTGTATTTTTAAAAGTTTTTTATGTATCTAATTATATCAGGCTCGAATAGAACCAGCGAGTTACAGCGTTTAACTTGTCCCGGCTGACTATATTTTGGCAGATTAGCTATTAAGCTTATATGTTCTAACCCATTTTAACAGGTTCGGGGCTATTAAAAGGTTTAAGACTCGATGAACAAATACTTATTCTATCGCCTATCTAAAACTATCTTATATTATACAATAGATATTTTACATACTTATCCATATTTAATCCATTAAATATATATAAATATATTTAAGAAGTTGATGTTGAGGAATATTATTGTGCAAACAGATCCTCCTCTGCTGTCGGTTCTTTCAGGAAAAAATAAATAAATAAAAATAAGTTAATATTTAAAAATATTGAATAACTAATTGGATCTATATTGTATTACCACATTTATTAGTAACAAACAACTTCAGAAAACAATTTAGTAATATAATAATGGTAATATTTTTATAGTTTCAAATTATAATCATTAAGTAATTTTGAAGATGAACGAGTCAACCAAAAAAAAAAAAAACCACGGTTTTAGTTTTGAATATTTTTATACATCTACGGGAATTTTATTGTATAAATTATAGAATTCAATATTTTTTTCATTCGTAATTTATATCAAAACAACTGAAAATTGTTTGAATGGTATTTGTTTTACAGGAAAAACAGACTGTGAGGTTGATTTGAATTTGTCAACCTTAGTAACGGAGTTAATAACACAAATCAACTAAAATTAGTTAAAAGCAATACTACTATGTTCATTGTTATAAGTCTAATATTTTCTCAATGAAAATAAACTGTCAATTGGTATCCCATCATTCTATGGACATTAAACACTACCACTACGAATATTATAATATGGATAACTGGACTTCCATTAGCATTTGAATGCGACTTCGGACGACTAACTTGTGTTCCACACTCGTAATTATACATTTAATTATGCATTCAACGATATGAAACAATTATCAGTATGATAATTTAAACCATTTGGACTATACGTTTTCATATAATATTATGTTCATAAATTATAAGCCAGCTTAAATTGCATACATATATCATTAGTTGGTACTTAAAGTTTTAATAGTGATATTATTAAAACAATATGTAACAGAACAAATATTATAATATAAATAATTAATAGGTAGCTAATACAAATCCCTATTTTTTGTTACATTAGTTAAATAATCTTAGTGAAAAAATACTTTACAGCATACTAAAACAAAATTGTTTGGACAAATGAAAAATCTTATAGTTACCTACTTGGTTGTATCCCAATATTTGATTAAATCCTAATCTTTATTATCATTTTGAGTAATTTCAGGCATACTATATAATTTGTTAATAAGCTTACATCTAAAATCTATTGTGTATTTTATAAAATTTTCATTTTTTAATATGTTTACCTACTTACTGTAACTTATTTTACTAGCATAAAAGCATTTATTCACACATTGATTAAATGTTTTAATTATAGGTTAGTCTAAACAGGTATTATTTAATATATTTTACTAATTTTAGTATAATATAATTAGGTAAGTAACATTACACATATCTGATAATATAATAATAATAATATTATTATTAAAAACCAAAAATATTATTCCCTTATAGGTGTTTGCACAGTTTGATTGTTATTGAAATATGGTAATTTTATTAGCAACTGGCTCCTTTTAACGAATTGGACCACAAGTCCACAACCTGTATGGTCCCGAACCAGGGCCTGGACACTAAATATATGATTAAATAGGTATTCATATTAAATACATATTGGAAAAAAATACACGTTTTATTAAATAAAATATATATTTTATTTATTAGAAGCTAAAATGTAGTTTTGAAATTTATAGATCACGATTGTTTGAAGGCAAGCTTGAATAGTAGAGGTACATTAAGATTATATGGTTTAAAAATAAGAAAATAGATTAAGAAGGAAAAATATAAAAAGAGTATATTATTATATAATGCTTCTAATGCACAGTATTATTCAAAAAAGTACAGACGACAGATCACAACAGAACATGTTCCGCATGTTTTAACTGCAGTTAAAAAGCAGTACACACTAAAAAACGTGTAACAAATGCTTTTGCTAAGATTTTTAATAATCTTAATGTAAATGTTTTGAATTAAATCATGAATTATGATACCAGTTTTTTTAACAGATAACACTAAATTGATAAAATAGCCAACGGGAACATGACCGTCACGTTTTTGTTTACATTGAAAGTGTCCCTTCTGATTTAATCTATTCTGTGCCCGAACTAGAACTCAATTTCGCAGAATTCTAAAATTTGCAATTTATATTTGCCTCATATTTTCACGAGACTAACTCCATATAGTGCCACCTAATCCAAATCTTAAATATAGTTAAATAAAAATAAAAATTGCTTTATAGTAGATACTTTAGACTGTAAATGGTTATGAAATATAACCTGACTAGGTTATATTTAGGAAAAACTTAAAAGACGTATCCGGCAGCCACTTATTATTTAACAATAAATACGTTAATTTCACACTTTACCATTTTTTTTTTTTTTTTTTTTTTTTTTTTGATACCACTAGACCAGGGATTATTAAGCGCATATTAAAAATAACCAGTTATAATCAAGAATGCAATGAGAAAACCCACGCAGTTTTCCCAATTATTTTTGTTCTTGTGTTATGATATCGTAGTTTATAACTGACTGTATCACTATTATTATTAATCATTTAGTGCATATGTGTCTCAGCCAAATTATTACAATGAGCGTAATATTAGTTGTGGCCCTCATCAGTACTCACGCAGCTTGTGAAACTGACAAAATATAAATAATGCGATTTTCAAGAAGAGAATAATATCTGAATATCATATTGACGCGTTATGTGTGTTACAACATAATATTATTATTATAACACAACGTCGGGCAGTAAAAGAGATGTTATTTTGCGTTGAATGTGATTAAAGAACACATTCGAATTAAAAACGGAGCAATTTCATCGCGAATCACAAAATATACATACATATAAGAACGGTGCAATATAACGCATACATATATAATATCGTAGTAACAAAACAACAGCAGCAACAACAACAACAACAACAATAATAATAACAACTACTATTATGTTATACTCCTCCTCTAATAACAATATCGTTTGCCGCCGCCACAGCCAGCCAGTATAATAATAATAATAATATATAATATTATGTATAATATAAAGTCGGCTGCTTCTCGTCATCCCCGTCCTCGACCGACCGCGATTTAAACGGATGACGATAACAATAACGATTTCGTCTCTCTCTCTCTCTCTCTCTCTCTCTCTCTCTCTCTCTATCTTTCACACTCTCTGCACACACACACACAGATTGGTATAATATCATATCGAAATACGCGTCCGAGCGGTTTCGTCGGGGTATATAATTTAAGTATAATATAGAAAGCTCGTCGACCCGACGCGAACAGAAGGAACGGCGACAATATGATGGCCAGGCGCCCGTCTGCCGACCGCTATCGTTATTCCGTGTGTGTATACACAGTACACACCCACACACCCACAAGCACACCCATTTTACACCCTTATAATCCCTGTGCGCGCGCGCCGGTGTGTTGTAAACCGATTACCACCGCCGCAGCACGCGCGACAGACGCGACGACGACGACGGAGAGACGCTTTACACCGATTGCAGTAAATAATATAATAATAATAATATCATATAATATGTAAACGCAATATAATTATTACGGTGGTGTGACGATACCGATGGGCACCGCAACTTTTATCCGTTGGATCTGTATATGTATATCGTAATGAATAATAATAATAATAATATATATGATGCGCATTAATAATACAGGGTAATTTAAAATTAATCAACCGATGTTTCGCACCTAATCCATCACCTGGTCTTTTACATTGAGCGTGACTATTTCTTTTGGGAATAATATGTTCAAAGATACTGTTCACAATGTACATAAAACCATTGACATCAACTGCAGAGGAGCTAAACAATATTGGTGAAGTCATATACGACGGATATGCGTGGAATGAATTTGTGTTGTTGTTTGTGTGACCAGGGGATGCCACGGTAGAACATATTTTATAGGTTCCATTAAATAAATTTGAAATATTATTCATTTATTTAATATATTACGCTAAACCAAAAACTACAAATACATGAGCATTTAAATTATTCAAAAACAAACTGTGTAGTTTTTAAAACAAATTCAATTATAAAACTAAAAATCAACCCAACAAAAAAAAAAAAAAAAAAAAAAAACGTATCGAAACATCATTCATTTATAAAAAAAACCTCAATTATAAATTATAACATACATATTTCAGATTTGGTCAATAGATATGACTCCCAAGTTGTTCAAATAAATTACTCTATTTTTAAATAACGTCTAAAAATTTGGTTTGACAGTAATTTATGAGAAAAAAAATTCATATCCTTCATTATATTCTATTTATTACATAAATTACAACCTAACACTGTACATATTCATAAGTTAAAGGTAATTTTTTTAAACTATACCTACCCACAAATTGTTTTCTCTTTTTATATATTTTAGCCGTATTCCTTTCTAATATATAATCATCGTAAATATTAGGTACGTACCTACCCTTGCTTTTTGATGAGAGTTGGTTTAACCTCAGTATAATATGTATAGTAGAGAACAATGTTAGATTTTCCTTATGTAAATAATGACATTATAATCCAGGCGTGCCAAACCGTGGCCCGCGGAAGCATTCCAATCGGCCGCTGACCATTTTATAGGAAATATTTTTAGGTATAAATAAAAATAATAATAGTAATTAAAAAAAAAAATTTGATAAGATTTTAAAAATAATTAAAAATTGTCTTACATTTATCAATTTTAATTTAAAAAAATATATTGGATTTTAGAATATTTTATTTATTTCTATAAATTAGTGCAAAATTTGTACTCGTTCTTCTTTAACCAATCTTCCAATTTTCGAAGTTAAATGTGTAACGCTAATTCTTAATAAGGATTGTCAGTGTTCGTCAGTCATATGGGAAAACGTTTGTCCGCAAATATAAGTAAAACCAAAAAGTCTAAATATACCTACGTATTGATAATTCTTTTATTTTACCGTGACAGTATAAATATAAATTTTCAAATATGGCCCTCAAGTTGAAAAATCTTGGTAACGCCTGTTATAATCATTCGAAACTTAACCGAGAGCATAAAATAAATACGTTCCTCGCTCCGCTCAGAATCTTAAAATTTGTTTAATGATTATTTGTGGTTCAGCCAAAAATGGACGAACGATGTAATAAATTATCGTACCCATGCATTGCTTGGCAATACAACAGCGTAGGTACACTAAGCGTTGTACACGCAGCAATTAACCTGTTAAAATAATATCTTACCCCTAACCCTATACCAATATATTATGACCATTTTTATAATTTGAAATCGTATGAATAATTTTTGATAACCCTGTGTATTATACGGATATTATTAAGCTGCGCTAAGTAGCGACGAAGGCGATGACTGCTCCGCGTCCACTAGCTCTTCACATGGCGTAGGTACATCCGGTCTAAATAACGTGTACGCGCGCGGCAGTGATGTTATACGACGGAAGGATAATAATAATATTACATATTATAATAACAAACGCTCCTGGGCGGCAGGGATGAGCAGATTTTCGTATTCATTTTATGGTCGGCCGGACGGACTTTAAACCTACGGGCGTATAATAATAATAATTAATATTATAATAATATAACGTAGGTAGGTACAGCAAAAGACATCCGAGGGATGACAAAAAAATACAGCGTCAATTTATTCGTTTACCCTACTAATTTAGCCGACAATAGGTATACAGTCAGACTAGTATACCTATAGTCATTTGAAATAAAGTTGATATTACTATAGACAAATTTCGTAATAAACAACTATATCCACATATTATTATACAATTATATATTGTAAATTGTAATTAATAGAAAATATTGTAAGCCTTCGAAATACTTGCATAATTTATAATTTATTATTTTAGTAATTTAGTTAAATTGTCTAAATATAATAAATACTAAATCCAATTACATCAATATTTTATAAGTATTTTTGTAAAATTATTTTTAAGGACTATGCTTAATATAAACATTTTAATGATAACTGAAAAACTACTTATTCAAATTTTGAATTCGGTAAGTAATTAATTAAGGCTACATCAAAATTATTCACTAGTTCTTAAGAGGACGCACACACCTGCATGTGTTGTTTCCGCCGTACAAGTGCGTGATATAGCAAATTTTACGCTCAGCAGTTCCAATTTAGCTCCGTTAGTTTAAAATTTAGAATGAATTGACCTTTTATAAAAATTAAAGGTAAAATTATTATCTAGGTAATCAAAGAGGTTTTTTATTATATTATAATTTCAAAGCAAGTTATGAGTATTCTAAGATACACAAACAATTTACAATTTTAAAAGCACTCTCAACTTGCTTTAAAATTAAAATATAATAAAAATCCTCTGTGTTAACCTGTATAATGTTACCTTTAATTTTTATGAGAGATCAATTCACTTTAAATTTTAAGCAATGAAGATAAATTGGAACTGCTGAGTGTAAAATTTGCTAAATCGCGCACTTGTATGACGAAAACAACACACGCGGGTGGGGCGTTCTCTTAAACTGTGGTCTACAACAGCTCTACCTAAAAATAAAATATTAAAATTACAAGAAATGTATGTTAAGTTATGCATGGTAAAAATAATTAAAGATGTTTATGTGTTTATTAAATTTATTTATCTACTTATGTGATTTTTAATATAAAATAAGTAATACAATATTGACTTTGATAATATTAAATATCAAAAAAAAATTATTTATCAAAAAAAAAAAACTTTTCAATTTCTTAAAAACTTACATCAAAGATCTGTGTATACCAAAAATGTAAGTATCATTTACAATTTAATCAAATAATTTACGCCTTACAGGCGTAATTTTGTAATTACAAAAAGGTTCACATTCCAAACATACATTATTGCTACACCACAAGAATTTCAGGAATGCAAAAATATGATATTTTAAAATATTTTGCTTGAGCTATCATATTTTAATACTAGCAGCTAATAAAAATAAAAAATAAAAAATATTTTAAAATTAAAAAAATCAAATTTATTATTAAATGAAATAATGATAATGAGCATGTTCCGTGAATCACTTATATACTTGTATACTCACTATGTTTTATCTACATGGTTATACACACCTATATCAACAGAAACGACGTAATATAGATATTGTTATTAATACTTTTATTATGATGTGCTGACTGTCCGTTATATATTTATAATATTTTAATGTATATTTTCATATGTTACCTTTTGTCTTTTGTAGGTGCACACAATGAAATAAAACAGAATATAATTATTATTATTATTATTAAGCAAATTATGCATTTTAATTACAAACGTACACAATACCAACTGTATACATACGACGATGGCGCGGTGACGTAGCAACTGTAGCAGTAATTCTGCAAAAAAAATATGTACATTAAACAAAAGGTTAGATTTAACAATACAAAAATGTATACATAATATTATGTATAAATGTGTAATGCATAACTTTATAATACTATAAACAATATCGTACGTAATATTATCTTAGTTATACAAAGTATAGTAATATGATATCATAGCGACATAGCGGCTATAATATTATTATACGGCTTAATTTTTTAATTTATTCTCCATGAAGATCACTCTTATTAAATTCGACGCTTTATATTGCTTTTATAACGTCTGAAATGGTATCATTATTATGTTTTTGTTTTTAAATTTAAAAGTGAGATGCGCTGTTATTAAACAAAAATTATTATGAATGATTATACAACACATAAAAATGCCAAAAAACTCAATGTTTATCATTCAACCATAATATATATATAATTTAATAGTATATATACATATTTGGCATTCACTGTGCCTTTTTAAAATGATTTATGAATAAAATGCTGTAAGTAAATCATTGTTGACAGACAATTACTTCGCATCCACCATTTGTAAGTATCTAAATTAAATTGACGAAAATTTACATTGTAATAAAATGAAAAAAAGGATAGATTTTTTTGTTTTATTCGTTTCATATGTGTATGGTCGTATGGGTATTGTATCTTTATCATATTTAATGACTTAATTATTTGTTATTTTAATTTTAACCAAATCGTTTGTGTGAGTAATTGTTGAAGTTATTAAATTATATCTAACATCATTATGTACTTGTTTACATTCTCAAATTCTTATACTTTATAGTGTACCAACCTATAGTAATATTGTAGACGGAAACAGTGAAATTCACATAATATACAAGTCTAAATGTGTAAAATAAAATAATTATTTGAATAGCTTTAGGCGCACATATACATTTGGTTATAATTTAGTTGTGGTTCTAAAAAACATTTCGTTAACTATAAAATGTTGTCGCATGAAAGTTTCGCTGTATTTAATAACTATTCAGCATAAAGACTATTAAAATTTTTGTTTTTTAACAGAATAAATAGGTATTTTTACTAGTTATTTTTGAAATTATTTTAGATTCTGAACGAAGTGATGAATGTATTGATTTAACAATGATGTGTGTTTTTTTTTTGTGTGTGTCTGTGTACAGCATAACTAGTCGAAATAATGCTTCGATTTCAAACTTTGGGGGTGGTTTCCGATGTAAAATTGAAGATCCTTGGTGCATTATAGAGAAATCAGTTTTCGACCAAATCGATTTTTTTATATGGTTGTAATTCAAAAAATAATCACTTTAAATACTTGAAATTTTCACCAAATGTTTATGTTAGTATTCTCTATATACAGTTAAATTTTCAAAAAATTTTGACTTTTTTTGAGTTATTTATAGACCACTGAAATTTACACTTTTTTTGAGAATTTTTTTTTTGAAGTGTCGGTAAAAAAATGTTGGACGACCAAAAAAACTTGAAAATTTAATACAAGGTTCCTTATGAGTTGTTCTTATTGTAGCTAAAAAAAATTAAATATCGTAAGTCACAATTTTTTTTAATAAGCGTTTACAGTTTAAAATTTTACGAAATCTGTCGAAAACGCGAAAATTTGCAAGTAATTTTGAAGTTGAAAAATCATAAAAATTTTTAAGTTTATAACTTTTTGGCCCTATCAAAATACATGAACATTTAATGCAATGTTCCTCATAAGTTATTCTTAAAGTGATTTAAAAATTGTAAGAATACATGGGCACAATTTTATTTTATTAGCATTTGAAGTTCAAATATTGGCAAAAATTCGTACAAACCATGGATATTTGCAAATTAGTTTTAAGTTGAAAAATCATAAAATTTTTTGCGTATATAAATAAGGATTAAAAATACAAAACTAAGTTTTCCATAAGTTTTTCTTCAAGTAGCTATAGAGAAAACTCGAAGCATCATTATAAGAAAAATTTTAAGTGCCTTTGAATTTTAAATTTTTACGAAATAGCGTAACGATAACGATTTATCCTCAAACAATTTTAGACATTTGTTATTATTCAAAAAGTATAAGCCATTAGATACTTGAAAAATTTTACCAATTATTTAGATTGGCATTTTCTTTACATGATTTAATTTTCAAAATATTTTGACTTTTTTGAGGTATTTATAAACAACTGAAATTTTCAATTTATCTGAAAATTTTTTTTTGAAGTGTCGATAAAATTTTTATGGCCCTATCAAAATACTTGAAATTTAATGCAAAGTTCCTCATAAGTTATTCTTATAGTGATTAAAAAAATATAAAAATACATAGGCACGATTTTTTTTTTATTAGGATTTGAAGTTCAAATATTGACTTAATACGTAAAATTACGGCAATTTTCAAATTATCTTAGATCGAAATTCATAAAAGTTTTTCTTTTTAATTCTAAGATTTGAGAATTTAATACAAGGCTCATAATATATTTTTACAATAGCAATTGAAAAATAAAATAAATGTATAGCCACAATTTTTTTTTTACATGTATTCAAATTTTAATTTTGACAACATACGTAAAAATCACAAAAATTCCGTAAATTATTTTATCCTAGAAATTCATAAAAACTTTTCCTACCTAAGATTTGAAAATTTAATACAAGGCTCTCAAAATATTTTTACTATAGCAGTTGAAAAATCAAGAAATGTATAGTTACATTTTTTTTTATAAGCATTTAAAGTTCAAATTTTGTCTAAATACGTAAAAATTACGAAAATTCGCAAATCATTATAAGCTAGAAATTTATAAAAAATTTTATTTTTAAATCTAAGCTTTGAAAATTTAATACAAGATTCCTTAGAAATTTGTCAATCTTTATCACAAAAAAAAATGTCCACCGGAAATTCAAATTAAATTTTTATTAGCATTTGAATTCCAAATATTGACAAAAATTTGTCAAAACCATGAATATTTGCAAATTATTTTGTAGTTCAAAGTTCATAATATTGTTTGTATTTATATCTAAGGTTATAAAATTTAACACCAAGTTTTCCACAAGTTTTGCTTCAAATAGCTATAGAGAAAATTTGAAGCGTCATTATAGGAAAAATGTTTTGAGTGGTTGAGTTTTAAATTTTTATGAAATCGCGTAATGATAACGGTTTATCCTCAAACCAGGTATTCGTATATATAAGGTATTATGAATTATGATAACTACATGATAACTACACTAATTGATTAACCATACCTTATGCAAAATGCGTCTTAATTTAAAAATAAAATATTTGTTTCAAAATAGAATATATGACAATATTTAAATATAATATATCCTAGACTGACAAATCATCTCCGTTCAGAATCGTTTTTCGTATACAATGATACCTATCATTGCATTCAAATTTAATCCCATCCATTACAGTAACCTACAGTACAGCAGAGCGACATCCACTTACCCGCTTTTTTTTATAAATTGAATTATTCATAGTTAAATTAAAAAACAAATTGATCATACGATAGAACTAATTCTACGTGACATCGCTGTGACAAACTACGTTGATGTAAATTACAACCACTATACATAATATGTATAATAGTGTCGTATAATATGGTTGAAAACATTATTACTGTATAGATTAAAGTCAACAATCATAATAATTCATAATCACCGTCTTCGATAAAAACTTGAATTGACATTTTGAAGAAAAAAAAATATTTTATAATACGATGATTATGTACCAATAAATTATAGTAAAGTATTATAAGGTAATATTTGAATAGTACCTAGGTACCTATATTTCAAGTAAATTTCAGATTTTTATACTACAAATTTCGAGATGTCTACAAAAGTAAAATGTATTATCAAGTCGTTATTAAATTTAAAATATTGAAGAAAATCACTGATGGACATCCAACTCATATCAATTCATATTTATACTTGTATAAAAAATATATATACATTTTTAAAAATTTAAAAATTTTTAGTTATTCATAAAATGAATTGATTTTAAAAATTTATATTCAATTTAATATATAAACATTGTCCTAAAGTAATAAACCTAGTGACAAGGCCGTCATTTTAAGCCCATGGAATATATTTTATATATCACTTCAAATATAATATAAACAATGATGTAAGCTCAAGTGTTAACAGCCAAAGAAACAGTGAACCGAATCGATGTGCGTAAATGTTGCTTACTATGAAACAACACCCTTTTGTCGATCCCGAAGCACGATTTTGGACCAATTTCAACACACATAAGAATAGTTTTTAATCTTTTTGCATGCTATCGTCATTTCCACTGCATGATTTTTACGACGAATAGGTCCCCGACAATCTCTTAACACATGAATCGAAAACCCGTTACGTGAAATGTGGTCGTTAGCTACATACTATCATGTGTGACAGGTACCTATGTATTTTGAATTGTAGCCAAATATTCCGGATATCGGTTGGGGTATTCGAATTGGATTTGCCAAAATGTTGAGTGACGACTATACGGATGTACCAGATCTAATGTGCCGTGTGTAATAAAAAAAATAACACATAATATCGTATTAGAGGTAACCGTTTTAAGCACTTAGTTCTTAGTTCATTAACATAAAACTAGTACCTATAACTGCACGGCCGCCCGTCTCAATCAATTAGCTAACTGAGTTATTTAATCGTATAAATGATAATACCACTGAAAATATTTACTCTGCATTTCGTTTTATTATTATGATGTACTATGGGTACCTAAGTAGTAATATTTTACTAATCCAATGACAGAATATTTCGATTTGAACCAGATTTAAATCTACAGTATTAAAATCACCTTAAAAATAGTTTTTTATGTTATTTTATTTTCGTATTTTGTAAGAGTTCAACAAATAAGGTGTATTTTAAATATTTTGCAAAATTTACAGTAACATACATATATATACATATATATTTAAATAATCTAATCAAATAATATTATATTAGGTATTAAATACCATTGTGTATTATTTATTGGCTTATACTTACATAAATCAATCAAAATTTTCATAGATATCGAATGTTTTCATTGTTGTCTAGAATGGTTAATACAATTTAAACGTAAAATTATTCGAGAAACTACTTAAAGTAAAAACCTATTTATTTAAAGTATAGCTTAAAAAAATTTAAATTCCACATTTCTTGTAAAACACTAGGTATTTACTACTTTTAATTTCTTGATAAATTATACATTAATGATTAATACCTTCACATCAATATATATTTATATTTTGCTAAATTTTATTGCGATAAACTTCAATTTATTAGGGTAGCAAAGTGTGTCATATTTCTAATCTACACTAAAAATTAATAATTTAACAATATGTTTACATTTTTTTCTAAAACGAATAGTACCTACAACAGATTATCTTTTATGTCTTCGAAAAGATTGTTGTTTTGATATTCCAATAATTTTTAGAAGCAGGCGGCTTATGTTTATGGATTTTTATTATTATTACTATTATTTAGAAGTCATGGTTTTATCGTTACACTTGTAGTAGTTGTAGTGATTTAATGTTTAAAAAAAGGTCAATCCAAGATGTTTCCGATTCGAATATATAAGTGACTTTGATCATGATTCAGCCGAATCCTGACCATAATGTAATATCCTGTATATTTTTACTGTGATGTTTTTTACGTATATAAATATTAACACACATACACACACTCACACACACACACACACATATATATATAGTGTTTGCGTACGAGTGATCTTGATATTCTTATTTTTTTCTAGATGAAAGGGGGACGAAGGTGATGTTTGATGGGTCAGATAAACCACGACTGGCATTAGCACACACCATCACAAAGTTCCATTTGAATAAACGGAACATCAGTCAGCCAGAGCGTATGATTCAATTTGAGTTCCCTTATATATTATATATACACGCGTACACACATCTACAACCCTCGTCACACCGCGCACCCCAAATCCGGATTTATGGATGCTAGGGTGGCCCGTTACCACCGCCGCCGCTGTGCAAAAGGAGTAATTGATACTGATTTACGACTGTAGCCGAATCGGATTGACTACATAAGTCATACAGCCTGGAATAATGTCATCATCATGGTCATCGACGTGACTAACAAATTTTAGCACTCGAGTATGCCGAGCATTAAATATAGATCATAATAATATAATACAATACGACGAGCGTGTGTCCACTGTACGGTATGTGAAGGCGTTTGCATATAAAATATTTATTATATTTATACTAGACCCTGAATAAAATTGAATTAATGTGTAGTATTCGATTGTGAGGTTTGAAATTTCGATATATGCGTCAACTGTGCAATCGTATTACTTATAAATTAGTGGCTTATTATAAATAAAATCAAGTATTCTTATCTGTAGTGACACAATACAAAAAAAAAAAAAAAAATACTTTAGGACTTAAGAGTATACCTACGTGTTGTATTACCACTGTCTTTTAAACGTACAGTGATATATATTATAGCGATTTTTTTATTTTTTATTAGCGAAACAAATTTTATGTCGTTATAGCTCTATTATTAATGGAAAAGGTTAGCATATTATTATCTAGGGCATCTCTTAGGTTTTCGTTTAAATTTATTTTATTATTATACCTAATAATATAATAATATATGAAAAACCTAACCTAACATAATTAGTATATATATTATATGCATATACTTTTGAGTACCTAATCGTATCATTGTTATTTACATCTTTACTAATAATTGTCTGTTAATAATAAATGTAATATATGGATTTATATTAATATTATTCATTACGCCAGATTAAAGTATATTGTGTAAGGTTGAACGCCTCCCTCCTTCCAAATCACCTATATTAAAGAATGTAGTTATTACCTCATGCGTATACACGCCTTGACCACTGAGATTTTTGACAAGCAAAATATTATATTACAAGATATATGTTTGCAATCGTCTTCTCAAACAACGCACGTTCAGCTAGCGGCCGATTGCGTTTTCCCGATCCAAGACATCAATTTCAAAAGTATATAGTGGTCTTGTTAGTTATTCTATCGTGTCATAGTATATTTAATATCATAATATTATGTGCAATAATAATATAAATTATTTGTGTGTGTGTGTGCACGCGCGCGCAAGTGCTTGCATAAGTATATTTAGGAGCTTTGTGCGCTTCGAGTTCACTTTGGCTAGATTGGTCGCCCGCCGCCATATGCAACGCCTCAGCCGGCCGTATATCATCGGACGAGATTTAATTTGGGAAATGGAATTGGCTTGTTTTTCGACGAGAGAACCGTTGGCGACAACAAACTGCCATATTGGCGTGGCCCTTTTTATTTTTATTATTGTTATAAGCCCCGCTACACACCTCTCTTGCTGCTATATATTTTTATACGTATACATTTATATATATAAATGTGTGTGTCACTCTTCGGTATGGTCGGTTATATATATATGTACATATACAAACAACTTCTCTATGTGCAAATGTATATTATATATATATATAGTATATACATTAAGCTATATATAGTACATAGTTGACACCGAACCGAGTTTAATCATTTTTTTCGCGTGTCCCACACTCCGCTGCTTTTTCTACAGACAATAAGCTAAAGTAGCCTATGGTCTCCGGCGTGAATGGTGTGGCGGTGGTGGTGGCGAGAGAGAATAAAAAACGAGTGAAAAGTTTTGACGCGATTTGGCGGGAAAAAAAAGTTGAAATTTATCGCGTGACAAGTGGATGTTTATATTTGGTAATATGTGATACCATATATATATATTATATACATCGTCTTGTGAAGATCAGCGGACGCTTTTCCCGTTCGGCAAAGGATTTCAATGGGATTTATTGGCTTTACAGAGAAAAACAATCGCACTGACGCGAGTATATAACTCTTATATATACATAGCATTCGCGCGTGTTCGTAAGTTTTCAGCTTTTTTTTAGTTGTAAGAATTCAAACTTCTGCTTGGTCAGTAATTTATGTAATGCGAAATCTAGAGTATTGTAAACGAATGCACGATAAAGTTTATAATGTTGTTGATATTATCTTTTATACGTCTTGTTTGATGTAGATTACATAATATTCTTAAGTCTTTCAATGTTTTAAGTTTTCCTTTCAAAACACCGTTCTAGCCAAAGTTGTCCAATACTTTCGTCTTGATTTATAGAATAGACTTGAAGAATAATAATTATACTATTACATATCCGATATCCCACCATAATTATTGTAATAGTAAAGAATTGTACACATTTGTTTCATGTTTAATTGTTTTTTTGTAAATTTATTCTTACAAAAATATACCTGTCCTGTTAATATTTAAGAATATTCATTGAATATCGTTAATTAGTATTTAAATTATATTTAAATACGATTCCAATTTAATTTTCAAAAATCCAGAAATGCTGTGTGAAACTTGTAGAGCTTTTTACTGCTCTATAAATTGTGGACCGAAAATGGTCTTATAAAAAAAAGGATCATACACATCGTCGTAATACAAATTGCTTTATTGTTTTATTTTACAATATCTTATACAAACATTTCACATACAAAAACCATCTGGGCTTTGCATATTTATTTAATATTATATGTTGCATATAAAAATAATACATGTCTATTGTCAATAATATATAATCCATAGAGTAATAGTGTTTTGAAGTCAAAAATGATTTTAAACTTTTGTTCTATTTCCATCTTTTAAAGTTACTACTATCATACGTAAGCATTTGCCTTATTTTAAATTGTTTTTTTATTACTTGACATGTTTTAAGAATTTACGATTTAACATTTTGTATTTTTCTATTACGTATAGGCAATGTAAGACTATGAATAATAATGGTACTCATATAATATACATACATAATTTATTATGTTTTACTTTTATCTTCATCAACTTAATATATCGTCTATTACTCGGTTACAACCATCATTTAAATAATATATCAAATATCATTATGCCTAACACGGTTTTTAGTCAAACTTTTACCATTAGATTGAGCTTTGCTATTTTATTTATATGCCTATTTTTTGTCAGAAGTATCAACAAACGTTTTAAACTGCTTTTAACTAGGATTCTAAGATTCCATGAAATACATTTATTTGAAATATTTCATTGTGATGGAAAATAAATAATAAAATTTATTAGCATGGACGTTGCACTGGGATCCAACACCGAGGAGATTCGGAAGATGATGCAATTTTTAAAGGCAACAGACCTCTACAATTTAATTTAAAAATATGTAAACTATCTGTATATACAATGTAACCTTTTTTTTTATCTTTAATGTTATACTAAAAAAAAAATTGTATTTTTTAAAACAGTAAATACCTACCATATTTAAATTGAACTTATGACCATAGATGCAGAGTTTAATTTAATCAATAAAAAAAAATAAATTAATTTTAATTTAAAACTATATAGTAGGAAGCTTCTATAAGGTAGTATTATGAACAGTATAAACACCCCTCCTTAGTTAAAAGTTAAGTGAAAAATGTTCGATAAATATTGCTTTCATATTACATTATATGAATTACATAATTACTATCTAAACTTATAATATTATATAAATGTACAAATGCATCTTCATTTTATCGTGATTTGAAATTAAATATTGGTAACCACTAGTAAAATATGAAATCAGTCTGATTATCTAGTGATGGTTTTATGAAACATACCAAAAAACGCAAAATTAAAAAATTCATTTTTCGACATTTTATCGAAATATTTCAAGAAAAGTGAAAGTCTCAAGTTTGGAATATTTCAAAGTAAAAATTTAATATGAAATATTTACAACTCATAGCCCTGATAGGAACATACCTTTACGTATTGATCTATTTTCAATATTTTTGTTGACATTTTTACAGCTCGTGCGTTATAGTTCCAGTCTTTATCTTTGAGTAGGTATAATCATAAAAATCTATTTTCTCTACGAATAATTATGATATACAAATTAAAATTGAATTATTATATATTTTGAGGTTTACACGGATTGTCGTTGTAAAGAAACACTACGATCGTCATAAAATCGTCTCTGCTTACTACGATCAAATTTTTAAGCAAATTCAACGATATCTCATACTCATAGCGAATTTCCTAGTTTTCTCGTTTTAGGCTGCATGTGCTTGAATCGGATGTAGACGAATTGTTCCTCCTTTTATTAAGAAATTTAGTGTATTCCTTCGAATTTTATCTTAATCAGTAAAAAAATATAAAAACTAAACTGTTATTTATTAATATTAAAAATATTTTTATATTTTATGCCACTTATTCTATTTTTTGTTCCAATTCAAGCACCGCTTTAAGATAATAGGTGAACAACTCGTTGTACGCACGTCAGGGGCATCAGCCCTGCAGAGACTGCCATCGGTCAGTCGGGCTGCGTGACCGAAACCGGTAACTAATTTCGGGAGCAGCAGCAACGCAGTTTCGGCCTTATAGTGTATATAATAAAATATTTGTACATTATATAATATTCGATTGTACAATACAAATATAATATAATACGAGTTGCAATTGTTCGCGGCGGCCGGACCCGGATAAATACACGTATGTATAACTACGTTGTCGTCGCTGCCGAGTGCAACCAGACAGCCGTGACTAAACTATATTATTATTCGGATACCGCGGTGGCGGAATTATATGCGTGTGCACCACCGCGTGTGTGTAGGTTCGTCCGGCGGCTGCACGGGGGACCAGGGGGTAGGGGGTAGCACGTCACTTCGCTTCCGGATTGCCTCCGTCGGCGATATAGGAAAACTATAACACTCCACGGGCTATGTCGGAGCGGGTGTTATGAGGCGGTGCAACTACCACCGCGCCGGAGTATATAGTGGCCTATAATACGACTATAATACTACTGCTATACCATATACAACTCCGGTGCGGCGTACACACTGCACCGGAGCGCGGGCGGGAACTGCCGTGGCGAACTTTGTGCAAATAGACGGAAACCCGGTCGACTCGTTCCGGTCATGTTTTATTTATACGCGAATATACCGCCCTCGTCTGTTCCGCGCGATTGTATTACGTCGTTATATATTATATTCGCGGTACTTTATGCGTGTGAGCGGCGTGTGTATCTACGTATATTATTATTATTATTGTTGTTATTATAATATATTATATATTTTATTGTCATCGCGGCCGTGACTGCTCTCTGTGCGTGGTGTGCACATCGTGCAGGGGACCAAAAACAATGTGAACGAGCGCGCGGCGATTTCGACGCCGGACGGACGGGACGACCGCGACCGACCGGCGGACGGTTATTAATTTCATCGGGTCTTCCGGAACAACCGATAACTACGTAGCGGTGGTGGTGGTCGGTGTACTGGAGCAACGATGGCGGCCGCGGGCGGAAAAACGAATACGGTCGACAGGTGTCCCCTCCCCTCGATAGCCGCTGCTCAACTCCCCCCCCCCCCTCCCACACACGCGCGTCCGGCGATCGCACACAATGGACCTTGTAACGGCTTAACCCAACCCTCGCCGATCACCCCCCCTCACCCCCACCAAGTACACAATGGTCGGTTTTCTGCAGTGTTGGCCTCCAGGTATGCCCACATTACATTAATATTGTTATTATATTATTAGGTATTTTCCGGCGTATTGTGTGTCGCCTATATAATATGTATGTGCCTCTTCGAATACAACATAATAAATCGCTGTTGTTTAAAGTTGTATGGCGCATTATTGTTATCACCATTATTGTATTGCGATTGTAGCTCGTGCACCTTGCGTCGGAACTTCCGTCATCCACGCGGACCGACAACTACTGTTTCCGCCGGAACGACGATGGTATACAGCAACCCAATACATAATTATTGTCGTTACATTTCCGTGCAGCCAGGCCAAAGTTTTGGGCTTAAAACCGCGGGCAACCGGTGTTTTTTTGCTGTCGAATCTGCTGTTCGTTTGCAATTAATCACTCAATAATAAATAATATTTGAGCAACTATAATATGTGGTCCGTGTACGGTATATATGATAGGTAATGACGATATTGTGCGATGATTGATTATAATTTAATATTTTATGATCGAATACTATTATAAGGCTGAGGGGGGGGGGAGTTTATAACGTCCCTACGATCCCTATCCGCATCGATAAAATACGTTTTATTTACATCGCACTTATTTTGGCCCGTATGCATCATGTGTTGGTACATACATTGAGTATCATTGATATTACACCTACCTAAAACGTGGTTATTTACCGAATGACGATATGACGTTACTAAATGTATTTTTGCGCACAACACGACAACCTATTTAAACTAACAATTGCTCTCGTGTTTTCGATAATTTTGCTTGCACGATGAGCGACGTGGTGGCTAGGGTACTTAATATTTAAATATCACTTACGGCTACATCCTCGAATACCTAAAAATTAATACCCCATAATTGCAGTTTCCTTAAGCTTTTGCATCACACGTCTTCCGAATTAGCTCCAGTTAGTATCCCACTAGGGTTTTTCAAACTAATTACATATTACAATATTTTAAACTGGTATTTTTTAAATTAAAATAATCAGAACGATAAACTACCCAAGATTTTGACCATATTATAAAGATACCTAATAAATTATGAAATTCTTTAGCACTTATGAAATAGAACCTAATTTGAATATATAGCTTATTTATAACAACTTCTGAAAACCAATTGATTATTCGGATACCATTTTTCGTAACAACCAGGGAACCACAATAATTCGGTCGTTTCGGATCTAAATCGAATATTCTACTAGTAACTACTTACGTTTAATTTTTGATTTAACACTCAACAGTTTAGAAATAATTTTGAACCTATATAATATAATATATACAATCGGTTCATTCTATATTACCGCTTTGAGCGTTAATGGTTATTTTTATTTAGTTTGAAGATCTTCCAAGACTGCGTTTTTAGTAGTCATTTCATGACCATCATCTTATCAGATGCCTATGGACAACCAATTTATTTTTAACCATGGATTTATGTTTAACAAAATACAATATATTTTTAGTTTAAACTTAACTTTATAGTCTTGAGTGTTACTTTTATGTTATTGATAACTTGTTAAGGAATAGTTTTATCTACAATTTGAAGAACAATTTACGTAATTATGTTTGTTTCTGATTGCTGTATATTGTGATATTAAATCTTAAATTTTTAAAGTTCTATATTTATATCCTTTTCCCCTTCTTCTCATCATGCCTATACATATATGTATAATGTATAAATATTAAATACATTTGACTTAATGTCATATTAAAATGTACATATTATGTTATTCCGACTTAATTTAATATCAAGAGGATGTGCTACACAACCATTTGTTGTCTTCGTCTTACAAGTGCATAACATAACAAATTTACGCTTAGCAAATCACGTTTAACTCCGCTACTTTAAAAATTAGAGTAAATTGACCTATTATGAAACTTGATGGTAAGAACATAACTGTGTTTGCATGTGGATAAATAACATTGTTTTTTGGTGAATTATAATGAGTATTTTTAATTTACGCTTTTTTATATACCTACGTATTACTTTCAACAAAATTGAATTATTGAGAAAAATCCACAAACAAACACAGATAATGTTCTCAACATCATGTTTCATAACAGGACAATTTACTCTAATTTTTAAACTAACGGAGCTAAACGTGATCTGCTGAGCGTAAATTTAGTATGTTATGCACTTGTAAAACGGAGACAAAAATGGAAGTGTAGCATCCTCTTAAATTATGAAACACATAAATATCACTTTTATGAACACCTTCATACACTAATGATATCAGCAGTAATTCTAAAGAAAAATGTACCTATACATAGTACATAATATTGATTTTCATCCTTTTATTCTTATGGATAAGCCAATATATGACGATTTACCTATTTCGATTTTATTATTGTTAAGGATTAATAATTAAAATACAAATATATTATATCAAATATACTAACCTATTGCAAAATTATTGATATATAAATATATACGTATACATATATTATTTTGTTACTAGTCATAATCGAATAATCTTTTAATATTATTTATCATATAATCTATTTTTTTTTCAACCTCTTGACTCTTTTTTAATACAATTAACTATTAAGTAATAAACTACTAGAGAGTGATAACAATCATACTATTGTATAAACATGCAATTTATTAACACACTATTTAAGCAAAAAAAAAAGGGATTTATGTCTGTAAATACAATAGGTATAAATGTATAGTCAAAGCTGGAGATTCGATTACATTTTAGGAGAAAATATCTACCTACACAAAGTGAGCCAATTAATACTTAATTTATTAACTAAATTGCCAATAATTACTATTATAACTTTGGAAGAGCTTTTAAAATTTTCTATAGCATCTAGGATGAGGTAAGCTCCCTAAGCACTCCCAAATCTGTATCTATACAATCATATTATAATCCATAATTCCACAACAAATATTTTCCAAATTACATTAATTAGTAATTACCTACATAAAACAGTAAAAACATTTGAATTTAAAGCGTTCTTCTGCAATATGCATAAATAAATGAAAATTTTTCACGATAATATTTTATAAGTAATTGTAGGTTAAGCATTTAATATAAAGTATTCTGAAATCCATGACTATATAGTGATATGATGTGGTTATTCACGCAATACCTATACATTGCAATCAGTGTACACGGAGGCCAAGGGTATATAATAAATATATCGTTAGGTATATATGTACATATATATTATATATATAAGAGGATATACCATATTATTAATAAATCTTTTAAAAGCGTGTGCGCAAGAAATTACTCGCGGTTTGTCGGCCAGGCGCGGCGTGGTGGTAGGGGTTGTTTTTCATCTCAGAGGGATTTATATTTCCAGCTGTTATCTACTCGTACAGCCCGTACCGCGGTGGTGTATTATATCGGACAGGGATATATAATACACACACACACACACACACACATGTATATATCATAGTAATAATAATAATAATATACGTGTACGTATGTACTCGTATATACGCGTATAATATTATGATGTGTGTGTATATATTCGCAATGGCGGCGGGTAAGGTTAAGACGGTGGTGGTATGGAGGGCTGTTTGTATATTGTACGTAGTGGCAGGAAAAAAAGGGCAGGAGGAGAAGGAGACGATAAAGAAGATGGAGAATAAGAAGAAGAAGGATATAACACACATAACGCGCGGGGCGTCATCCGTTCCGGCCACCATGAATAGCGCCGCCAGGCTCCGTCTTGTAGATTTCCACTTTTATTGACCTCCACACCCCACGCCATACGCGCGAGCTCGAGCTTACACACACACGCACATATTATTATACTCGACTGAGGAGACCTTAAGGACTTGCGTTCGGGCACGAGTGTGTGTATGTGTGTGCAGTGTGAGTATCTTTCACTTTTTTTTTCTCCATTTTTCCCCCTCTTGCGGCGCTCTCTCCGAAAAAATATGCGAAGGAACGCGCGGGGGTTATATATGTGATTTATGGTCATCTGCGGTAATAGTCGTTAGGGTTTTCTCGGTGCCCTCGGTCAATATGGATGGCGTATGATAAGAGAGAGAGAGAGAGAGAGAGAGAGAGGTGAGCGATAGAGACGGAGACGGCGGAGAGCGCCAGCCACAGATAGACAACGACGAGGCAGGATGCGCGTGTTATTTTTTATTTTTTTACGACGGTCTATAAGATATTTCCCCAAACCCTCAGATGAGACGAGACAATAAAAACTCGAAGTTTCTATATTATACATTTTTTTTTACGACGGATTTTTGATTTTTGCATTTTTATATAAGACGTCTGTGCTGGTATTTCACGAACAAATTATACATTCAATAGAAATGTGAAAAACTCGCGCAAAGTAATAATAATAACGCACTATTGTTTTATGATCAACCGGGGACCCGATTTGGTTTGAAGATGGATAAAAAAAAATTGAACCTGTCATGGTTTAAAAGTAAATTATTGTAGCGGTACGATCGCAATAAAAACAACAAATGTTCAAGTTGAACTTTGGCTTATCGTATATTTAGTGTTTGTTTCGCTAGAAGTTTACAGGGTACGACACCTATATTGTTAGGGCGTTACGTCTCGTTTTATATTATATTATATAAACAGCATTGTAAATAATGACACGTACTATATATATATATATATATATATATATATATAGAGAGAGAGAGAGAGAGAGAGAGAAAGTAATAAAGCAGTAAATGTATGGTCCGTTGGTAAACATTTAACTCTTTTTAAATTGTTTAATTCGTTCGCATAACATTGATATATTACGAATTTGTGATTATCCTCATTTTTTCCTGTTGATGTTTAGAATTAATTTATGTACTATTAGGTTTTTAAACGTATTTAAACTTGATATACCTGTTGTGTCCGTCCGCCTGTCCACCTTTCCGACCGTTAGTTATCAACTTACCGGTGCATAGTTACGATTGTATTGATATGCATTGTTGATTTATAGATAAGTTGTTATAAATGAAATAATAATTTTTTGTATTGTATTAAAACTCATTTAGAAACCGAGAACTTAATATGTGGGTTTTTGCATTTCATATATTGCTAATATTTATAGTATTTGTCAATCACAATAATATAACTGAATATATGTGAGTTACGTATAATTATTTCATACTTAAGATACTTATATTTTTATTTTTATTTTTTAGTATTATCGACGTAGTAAATTGGATATAATCAAGCAAAACCTACCTAATGGGGTTGTTTTACAAAGCTTTTTTTAGCATTTTAAAAAGCTTCATGGTGCACCCCAAGCATTGGAAAACTTATCTTAATGGTATATTTTCATCGGTAACCTTTCAAGTTTCTCAGTATCTATACTCACAGTTTCTCCATAAGAGTGTTTCTGATTTTATTTTCGAATATAGCTTTGTTTGTTAATATTTACAAACTACTTATGACTTATGTGTACAAAAATAAAAACTTTTTAAAACAACAGTGCTTTTGAATCTAATAAATAAAAATTTGAGTTTATAACACTCAGTTTTAAACACGCTTAACTGAATTTTGTTAAGTAGATCTTTGGGCCAATTCCAGTTTAAGAGTTTTTCTAGATAACCTAGGAAAATTTCACATGACAGTTTCTAGACGTGAGGATTTGATTGAAAATGAAGTTTTAAATGAAATTGAGGTACATAATGAATTACAAGGGTTTTGTTCTCATATATTTATATTTATTTATGTTTGAATGAAAAATTTAATTTAAAAAAACGACGAAGCTTTGGTGATGATACGAAATACGGAGGCATATTATTGCTTGAAAAGATCGTAACATTATTTAGTTGGAGGGTATAGCAAAGCACCAAACAACATTCCTTAAGACCATATTATTAGTAATAGAAGTAACTATGTAGTATACAAGCTTATTATAATATAAGTGCTATATTGCCTATATTGGCTTATTGTGTACCAATATTATACATTTATACGTCACAAATTTTGAATTGAAAGGTGCCTGATAAGATGGCACTTAGGATTGATTTGTTTTTCTTCCAACTGTAGAATAATGATAGCGTTGGACGTCTTTCGAATAGCGACTTTATGTATTTCGATGTTAACCCTAAAGGTTATACCAAATAGATGCTTCAATACTGAGTAGCAATTTGGATCCAGTTGAACTTGTACTTTTAAAGGTCGAAAGTAAGAAATTCAAAGTACTTTTAACGTTTCTTGGGGAAAATAAATTACCAAAAACGGAAGTATTTCCGCTATATTATTTTATAAAATTCGTCAAAATCACGAAATAATGTAAATTATTTTGTTGTAGGTACTATACTGAAAAATATATTCATCATGATTCATCAAATTATATTTTTATGGTTTTAGTTATAATTTGGACAACAGGTATTATTCATTCATAAAAAGATAATTTATAATCGAATAATTTTAGATATTATTGTTGTTGTGCAAAAAATATTAATGGTACAAACTTGGAAAACTTTGGGTAAAATTTTTACCTGAAGAAGTATGAAATTTTCAATATTTTTGATTTGTTTCAAACTATTTATAAACATTCGAAAAATTTGAATTTTTTTAAAATACATTTTGATGGAAAATTTGATATTTTTTTATTTATATATCCTTTATTATAGCATGCGAACAATAAACTCTTGCTCTAATGCCACATTAATAAAATAGTATTGAAATTAGAATAATCAATATAAACAATGAGTAAAAATTCGAATAGTATTATATTACTGAATATTCATCTTACTAGTAATATACCAATAGACACATTGTTCTTCAAAATAATTATTTAATGGAAACATATAGGAATGATTGGGAAAGATAGAATATATTTTAAAGAGTGTAGACACACCCACACAAAAATAACAAATTTATATTTTGAAACTTTAATTTATTAGTTTTAAATTAAATTATCAGCAGGGTTTTCTAATCAATACTAACAATAATTTAGCAAATAACAGTTCAGACACTTTACTTTCTATGCATATATAGCAAAAGAAGATATAATAATAAATTATGTTATGTATCTAATGGTTATATTATATTATGACATAATATGAAACATATTTTAACATAAAACAAAATAAGAAATATTAAAATGCTAAATAACGATCAATTTCAGTAACAATATTTAGATTAAATAATATTTATACAATTGAAAATACACTTAAACTCTACTATATTAATATATTGACACACTCGATTAATATTTAGCTGAAGTTATATTTAAATTTAAAACATATTACGAACCAATATTACATTCAATATAGTATCTACCTAATTAATACGAATAATATGCATAATATTATTTACGAACAAAGGATATGGAGCCTAAAATTATTATCGGAACATTATCATTGAACGATGATACACAGACTAACTAAATATTATATTTTACTATTTATCAAAAAAATTAGTAACAATCATAATATACACACGCCCACGCATACATCTATACTAGATTTTTGAGTTCACTGCATACGTCATGAAGTGATATCACGTAGGGAAAATGTTGTGCGTGGATATATAGCTAGGTAACCCTATACAGATGTAATATTATAGAGAGATGCATTTTAAAATCGCTATCATTTGATTTCGGTCCATTTAATTTTAATACTAAAATTATACAAACAGTGATCACGTGACAATATTTATTAAGGCCAAAAGGGCATTTTAATCTATTTATCGGACCCCATTACAGAATTAAATTTATCCCCACCCCTCGTCGACCAACCCTCGTGGACACGGTTAATTATTACTCGTATTCGACTGTGATTTGTATGGACATTTGTCATTTTTGTCGACCCTAATGGTCACCCTTGTTTTCGCATTAGAGGGTAAAGTATATGTATATGTATATGCTTCGCAAAAAAAGAAAACTACAAGACCGGCTAAAATCGAATTCGAGTAATATAAAAAAAATATTCATATTATCCATGCAAAGTAATTGAAAATTATATGACCGTCTTGAACGCAGTTAATTTTTAATCCTATTTAAACGCGAATTCGCATTAAGCTACACAATTCTATAACATACGAAAAACACATGTGTACAAAAAACACCAGTGAGGCATCTACTTTCCATCGCTTTGCCTGATTATAATTTTAATTCTATAAAACAAATCTCAACAACTAAGATTACGAGATCTGAATGAAATATAATACGAACAATGTATACATTTAAAAAGAAATTACGATATATTATTATAATTTAATATTATGTATTGTATTAATCGCGGTTAATAGGTCCGTTTCTATATTTAGGTTATAATATGTGGTTGTATAATATAAATTAAAAATAATTTCGATACATAAAACGTATTATAATGTTATATTGAGATGTCGATAGTTGTTTAAGCGTCAATAACGGGTCCAATCTTCGTTAAAATGTATTTAGTGTTTTGTGATTTCAAAAATCAAATCGGGTAATAATTGTAAGTACCTAAAATCACTGTTAATCGTTCGTAAGAAAAACTCAATAAATCAACTAAAACCTAAGTAGGTGTATGTTAACACGGGTTAGTCTATATATATATATAAGTAACAATTACAAGAGTCTTCTGAGTGAAGAGATCTTCATGTGCGGGGAACCTGGAATTATAATAATATAATAATATATATGTGGTTAGTTTTGGTTTTTCGTGCACTTACGACGTAAGTTTATGTGATACCATTCGAACATCTGGTATATCACTACGCACCGTTTGCGGTATATTGGAGGCTACCTACTGAATCATAATTTGATAACATGAATCGTTTGTACTTAAACGTACAAACAGTAAGATTCGGTCAATGTGGATGGAGGAACGGGTGGGTCGATGTGACGGGATAGGGTTGGCGTATAAATGCCGAGGAGATGAGGAATCTTCTAAACGCGATGATCGTTCGCGAAGCGCGAGTACGAGGCGTTACGCCTCCGTCCACCCGCGGCCGCCTTGCGTCATTTGGCCCCTTGGTGCTGGTGCAGCTGGTGGTGCTGTTGCTGCAACGGCACGTCGTCCTCGTCGTCCAGCCGGTCGCCCTCCTTGTCCTGATGCGCGGTCATGTGTCGCGTTAGGTGGTGCCGTTCCCGGAAGCTCTCGTCGCACACCGGACACCGGAGCTTATCCATGTCACGTCGTTTCTTGGCATCCACACCGACACCCGTGCCTCCTACACCAACCCCGCCACCAACACCGCTTCCTACACCGCTGCCGGTGCCAACGCCACCGTTTCCATCACCACCCTTGTGGTGGGACCGCATGTGGTACACCAGATCGGATGTCATGCGGAAGCTCACGTTACACTTGGCGCACACGTTTTGTGAAGGTAATGTAAGAGCTGCTGCGGCAATGGACGCGGGTAACAGCATCGCCGGGAGAGCGGCCACGGCTGCTGCCGCTGCCGCCGCCTGCCCGAACTGCAACGGCGACGGTGTCGACAACGACTGCAGCTGGTGGTGGTGTTGCTGCTGCTGCTGCTGCTGCTGCTGTGGCTGCTGCTGATGGTGGTGGTGTGACTGAGGCGATGGTTGGAGCGGCGACGGATAGTCTTTGCAGCCGACCGCGGTGGGTTGCGGCCGTGGTGGCATCATCAGCGCGAACGGCGACCGGAAGCCAAGCGGAAACGGCGACATAAAATGCGCCGCGACCGGTGGCAGGGGTGGGCTGAGGCTGCACTCTTGCTGTGACTGAAGGGGATGTGGGTGGATTTGTGGCTGCGGCTGACCGTGATGCTGCTGGTGGTGCAGCTGGCTGTGGTGCATGTAGGCTGCAAAATCTGAGGGTGGTGGCGTGGCCGGAGACGAGACCGGCGAAAGTGATAACGGCGGGTCCGGTGACACTTTGGTGAACGCAGACCGGGCTACGGGCTGTGCAGCCTGCATTGGCCGCGGCCTTCGCTTGCTCAGGTCATCCGGTGCCATCAGGAACGCCACGTCGAAACTCCGCTTCTGCGGCCGCTGGTGCAACGCGACCACAGTTGCGGGCAAGGAAGTCTGCACCGGCTGCGCGATTCCGGCGGCCACTGGCGGTGAGTACCGCGACGGTGGTGACGAGGACGCAGCCGTCGTCACGTTTCTGTGCTGATGGACGTCCATTGTCATTCTGCTAAAACGGTTGTAATCTGAAACCACGAGTCGACGCATAAGATTATCGTTTTTAGTTGTCACATTGAGTACGTAATATACTCCAAAAGGCTAATGCACAGCAAGTAATTATTTTTGTCTTGCAATTATTTGCAACGGGTCTGGACAAACGCAATAAATAATCATAAACAATATAAATGACTATTATTGATTAAAGGTCGGAATAGGATGTAATAATATAATATGTTTCAATGACGAAAAACGACGAGTGAGAATGAAAAGGACTAAAAATGCATAATATGTAAGAAAAGCGTATCTTAATCAATTGTTTAATTTTCTTTTTTGATTCGAATCTATAAGCATTAAAAAAAAAATCCGTATAACGTTTGCTATTAAAATAGTCAGACTCGACAGACTCAATACAAACTATAACTGTTTATATGATTATATACAAAGAAAGAATAGAAATGAGAACAGCTATTATAATAAATTAATAACAGATGAGCAGTTATTATTGTTTATTGTAACAATACCTAACCAACGTCTATTGTGATGTTGTGACAATGTCACATATTATGCATTGATAATACGCCTTTCAGATCCTAATCTTTTAACAGAACATTATAATTATAATAAAGAAGTAATATTATGTTTCGACAACGAAAACGTGCTGCAACTGTAGAAGCCGATGGTAAAAATATTGACCTTATAATACAGGTGATGGAATTATAATGTAACGACATTGGCGTGCGGCATATTCAATTACTTCGTTACCCCTCTGTGTGGCTGGGTGTAAATGTGTAATAATGTAATAATATAGCGATCGTACACGGGGAGAATACCGGAAGGACGTCCTGCGTATTCGTAACGATTGAAACGACTTTACAACAAACTTAACGTTATTCTTCGTATAGGTACGCATGTTCGAAAACGACAATAATATTTAAATTTGTCACGTGAATGTACACGACAATAAAATACAATTATACGTAATCTATCATTAGCATGTTACATTTAATTATACTAATAGGTATATGTATATTATTTATTTTGTAAACATAAATAATTTTGCATATATTTTTAATCGTATAGGTATTAGGTAGGTACTTATATAATTAATCAGATTCTGAACGGATAAACCAAGTTGTTATATTAAATTGGTTTAACGGCATTTTGGAGTTGTGAATGTGTTATTTTTAAACTTCCGTGTTAGAAAACTTTTCCACAAAAGTTCTGAAGAAAATCTTATATTATACTCGTGTGTAGATTGAATTTTAATCAAACGAAAATAGTAAATTATTTTGTTTTTATATGTTTATCGTAATAGCACATACCTAACTTCTCGTCTGATATTCGCTCTAAGGTATATTATTTGAAAATTTCTTTCTCATATCTTATTCACACTCTATGGTAATTTTATTAAATTGTGAATGTATCATACGTCACGCATATCTGCTTATTAGTATCTAAGATTTTAAAATTAAATACATAATAACGTCTAACTTATAAGTCAGTATATTTATATATTGATATCTGTTGTAAAAATTATAAAAATGTTAAATCTATTTACCAAAGTTTAGTTGATTTATGCCAGGAAAATTGTGTAAAGAAAAAATACAAATATTTGCAATGTGACTATTATTATTGCATATTATGTATTTATGTACTATTAATCATGGTTATTTTTATCGTATTTCACATTTATTGCATTTTGGAAAATACACTTCAAAAATATATAACACAAATATTATAAAGATAATAATTGTTATATAATATTTTACGTAACTCGTGATCAGTGTTTTACACCATGGTTGAATTTAAATGTACATCAGTTTTAGATGTGACAACAAAACTAAAATTATTCATAGGTATAAAATAGACAGTAACAAAGATTTATCTCATGACAGTCATCGTGTAGGTACGACTCTTTTTACCGTAAGAATACAATTCAAAGACATATAGGTTATATTATATTATAATTGTATTGGATTCAGAGAAAATTCATATCAAAAATTATGAACATACTCGTATTAATTTATTTTTATATTATTTGAATTTATTCTTACAATTTTTTATCGATATAAGTTATCAAGTTTCTTTAATTTGTTGAAGAACAACATTAAATATTCTTTAAAATAAAATTTACTTAGAATTTCAATGCATAAAAATCAAATTTTGAACAGCTAGTTAATAAGTTATAACTTATAAGATTTTGAAGTATTTTTAACAAGCAGAGTTAACTGTAAGGATAACCCACAAAGTATTGGTCCACTACTTTGCTCATCTGAACTTTGAATACTTATGGGTTAATGACCAATTTACTAAAATACTAGTTTGAAATTATCAAAAAATATTCTGTTACACAGTATGAAATCGAAAATGTATGTTGCATTTTAAAATAATTAAAGTCTTAAAAAGATTTTGATATTTTTTTAAGTTTTCATGGCCATTGGTTGATCATTTAAACATTCTAAGCTTAGTTTTTCTTTTTCTTTTATTGCATTTTTACATTAGGATATGCAATTATTTACAAAAATGTTAAAAATAAAATAACTAATGGCCTTTGTTGCCGAAGTTGTAAATGATCAATAAATTAAAAAAAAATTAATTTATAAAATTATATTTTGTAATGACTTCAGAATTCAAAATATGTAAAACATGTATTATCAAAAATGTTAATACCTATACTTATAATTTCATAATGATATATGTATATAATTTAACGAGTGTTTAATATTTAATGAAATACTGTGTGCATTATATAAAATATATTATGTGAAATATTGTACTATCAACAGGCAATTATGATGGATTAAGAATTAAAATTATATGAACATCAGGTATGTTGTTTTATCTATGTTTATCAAGTTGAATTATGTCTTTGTATAGAGATATTAATTTGTATAATATGTATTTTAAAGTATAATAAATTAGGACACAAATCAATTTGGATTGGTAAACCTATTTTATTGCCTATAGGTAATAGTATTGTAAATTGTAATCAAATAATAAATAGTTTACTGTTTTTATCCGTTATATGTAACGTGTTTGTTAGACTTTGATATATCTTAATGACTTTTACAAACGTATAATTATTTTAATGAGGTAGCGTGTTTAATAACTATTTAATTTCTATTTCATAACTTTATAAGCCACTTATAAAAATTAAAAATTATTATGTTTTGGTATGATTTAAATAAATCAAATTTTATCGATCACGTAGATCATGATTTCTTAAATTATATAAAAGCATATATAATATAGCCAACACTAAATTATTTCAATTAAGTTCGGTGTAATATGACACAACAGGTGTTTAATTACCATACAACATTATTATTATATGAACCTATAACCTTTAAAGTTATGTACTTATGAGTTCAATAATGGGCAATAATGTATAATATATTATATATTAATATCAATGATGTATAGTGTGAATATAAATAATACAGGTCCTAAAAATACTGAAACTTTTGTTAACTGTTTTATACAGTACTATACAGTACCGCATACGAAGCGCAGTAGAAAATTCGGAATATTATGCAGACCAAAATATATTATACTCAGTGTATTGCGTTCTGCAATTTTTATTTATTATTAAAAAAAATTATTTTTCTTTATATTTAACATTTATAAAAAATTAAAATCATTTTAATTTTTACAGTAAAAAACTGAATTCTTTGTAATATGGTTGGCATTAGAGAATTGTAGAATGATCAGCATTTTTTATGATAATATAATAAATTAAAATATGCGATAGACACGATCAGTTTTAATCTAAAACTATAATGAAACTTGATATGGTATTGTCTATCAGTTTCAACGCAGGTCTGTGAACTTGATGCTTTAAAATATTATTTAATATTCGAAAATATGTGCAAATCTGTACGCGGGTTAAAAGAGTATGTATTAATAAAGGTAATTAACGTAAAAATTTAAAAAAAAATTGCATACAATATTTGGATTTAAAAAAAGGATGCACCTAAGCTTAATTAAAAAAAAACTTTTTGAATAATTGATGCTAAATAAGCTTTTTATATTAAAATATCATAATAAAATATAACCAAGCAATACATTTTCCAAAGCCATGATTTGTTACTTCAAATGTACAATAAAAACATTTTGTTCATACGTTACATCTAAAATATGCGACGGTAATGGCTTCAATCAAATTGAATATCTCGCTTACGTTTAAATCAGAATGACATTTATCAATCCTCTATAAGCAAACTTATGTGTCTTTGTTCCAGTTAAAACAACACAACCACGGTAATGTAAAAGACTTAATTAATTTAAATAAAAGTATACATTGATAAACACATATTTATGTATATAAGTAATTCAATTAGTTATAGAAGATAAATTTGCAAGGAGTTCAGTAATAAATGAAAAATTGGGAGTGTAGTAACAAAGTACAAAAATTTTAAGCACTGATTATATGTATCTTATTATACTTAGAAACGCATCATTGATTTAAAGTACCACTGCAAATGTTCCATATAATGTATGTGTGAGTGGTTTTAGACTATATGAATTCAATCTCAAACCGCAGTATGAAATAATGTTCTATACGGAACGTTGAGCAACGAGAAACTGACCACTTGTTGATCAAAAAGGGCTAGATGATTATGACAACTAACACTTTTGTTTGATAAAATATAGGTATACACCGAACATTTTATAATCAAGATCCCACCTAGGCGTAGAATCTCAATATGCAATTAGATAATTAAAGGCTATAATAATATTAGTCAAATCGACGACAGCCAATAGCTTATTAATTACTGTATACAGAGTTTCTACCCGGTCACAATATTATAATGGGTACACTAGGTATCGGTCTTAACGAATAATTATTGTGAATGCATTTTTAAATTGATAAACCTACCTATAATAATATCGCGAAAAGTGTAGTTCTCGGTATGTACATGTGTGATTTTTATTCAATCATTATTTGAATGTTACGCGCCGACGTGTTACGTAAGTACAACAAAACGATATCACTACGAGTCATGACGTGTATAATATTATGAGCACCTCACTCGATTGAGACTACCTACCTATGTATTGAAGTAGGTTCCAAGACGGTTAGAGAGGTAGACGCCACCGAACTATATGAGCAACTACTAAACCGTCGACCGAGGAAGTGGTATAAGAATAACATTCTAATAAACCCGCAACAGTCGTTCGTGCCACTGCTGCATGCAGAGAGCGTTCAGTTAGACATGGACCGGCCACCTGAAAACCTTAGGTACATACTATGTTGTTAATATTTGCTATACGTTTAGTGGTCACTGACGGCAATGACGACTACACAAGAATATAAAATATATATAATACAACATTTTGAAAGTGTTCGTCAATGTATGATATGAGTAGTTGTATTTTGTATTTCCCACAGCGATGGCCAACCACCGTTTTGGAAACAGCGCAGGAACTTGGTCGCGTTCCTGGCATTTCTGGGTTTCTTCAACGTCTATACCCTTCGGGTGAACTTGAGTGTCGGAATCGTAGCCATGACGTCGTCCTCAGACACGCGGGTGAGTTGTAGTTATTAATGTGATTTTTTGCCGATTGCAATATTATTGACGTTTGAAACTTATCAGGTTTTCGTCTGTCCCCCAATACGTTCATTTTCTACACGCAACACGCCGGTGAACGTGAATCGTATAAACACGCACGTCTAGCGTGTGTGTATCGTTTGCGTATAATCGCAACTCTTGATTTATTCAACACTTTTATAGTTTTATCTTTTATCTAACAGCACATTTTTTGTTTCATACATTAGCGTTACGGACGTGCGTGTTAATAGTTTCGAATACACCATAGGTACATAATATTATCATCACGAGAACGCCTCGAGAAATGAAAGTAAAAACGAGAAATGTTATCATTAATTTGAGGTCAGTTCTATGTACATACACAATACGTTTTTATCCATAATATATGTGGACAAGAAAAACCACTATAATACTTGTAAAAGTATCTCAAACTCTGCTATAGCTTATTTAATGAAATTAAAATTAATATGCAATTTGCAATTATTTTTTACTCTGATTATAATACACTGACTGCAGCATACTAAAACGTGAGGTGGTGTAGTTTATAGAATATACGACCGCAAACACTCGCATATAGGTGCCATTCCACTTTCTTTTTGCGCATATTTTATTGTTGATAACTTAGTGTTCTCGAAGATAAAATCACGCGCTCTAAATGAAAGTCGAATGGTGTTGACATTTTATAAACTATAATATGTAATATTAAAAATATGATTAATCACATTGATATAAATAGACATATCAATGGCTGAATGGCTGTAGTGTACCCACGTATTTTTGAATTATGGACCAAATCCATTTTCATTGGACATAATCTCAGGTAATAATTTATTAGTTTTATTTACATATGACATGAACATTAAATTAACGTTGAATAAAAAACTATAATCAACTCGAACTGAGAGGAATTAATAATTTTACAGAGTCAAAACAATATTAAATAATCTCGCGAAAATATTTAAAAATGTTTTTATTGTGTACAATATATATATTATAATATAATTACAAAATGTTTTGATTGCAGACGAGCGAATTCGACTGGGGCCCAGAACTTCGTGGCGCAATTTTGAGTTCGTTCTTTTATGGATACATTTCTACACAACTGATCGGTGGTTTGCTGGGTGCAAAGATAGGGGGCGTGAAACTGATCGGTTACGGAGTCTTTAGCACCGCAATCCTAACGATCCTCACCCCCCTAGCTGCCAGATATTCGGTTTATCTAGTCATTGTGCTCAGAGTCATCGAGGGAGTGTTCGAGGTACATATATACAAATCTATATACGCGATTCGCTCTGCCCACTAAATATCAACAATGATATTGAAACTTACACTATTGTTGTGCTCAGGGAGTTGTATATCCTGGCATACATGCTGTATGGTCAAGATGGGCGCCACCCGCGGAACGCACGCGACTTGGATCGTTTGCTTTTTCCGGCAGTTTTGTGGGCACGGTCATCGGATACCCGATGTGTGGTTGGTTAGCAGAAAAATACGGTTGGCCATCTACGTTTTACGTACCAGGTATATGTTGAAATAATAATAGTATATTTATTGGCTCAATAAAATGATGTTGAACTATTATTAAGATGTAATAACTTAATAATTTAAAAGTTCAATAGTAGGTATAATAATACCCAATAGGTAAGTATATATTATTTATAAATATTTATTTTGTCAAAATACCATTATATACACATAATACGCATCGTAAAAAAAATTATAATGTTGTCAATATTGATTTTGGCATCATTATTCACTATCCAAATTCCAAAGTCATGTGAATCCCTCCTTTTTCGTTGTCCTCCTACAGTAGTAGCATAATAAAACGACATTATTTCATGTGTTTATAGGTTTACTAGCTATAATTTGGTGTATAGTTTGGTTGACATGTATTACTGAATCTCCAGTAGAAGACAAACACATCACGAAAGAAGAGCTCAAGTACATTATTGATTCAATAGGTCCGACGGATGACACCAAAAGTAAATGCATTGTTTCGATACTTTATTTTATTTATTTCATAAATATAATTTTTTTACAGCCAGCTTTGTAGACTATCCCTGGAAAGATATATTAACATCGAAGCCGGTTTGGGCAATAACGTGTGCCCATTTTTGCGAAAACTGGGGTTTCTACACATTACTTACACAATTACCTAGCTACATGAATGGTAATTATACAATTCTAACTAAATAAATAACTTTGTCATTTATTTTTGTTTTTTGGTCTACAGATGTACTGAAGTTTAACATTGGAAAAGGAAGTTTACTGTCAGCTCTACCATACCTCGTAATGTCCATTATTCTCCAATTTAGTGGGTTTTTTGTAGACTGGCTTCGAAAAAATGAAATACTCACTACTACACAAGTATGTATTTATATATTATATATTATGTCTTATAAAACTACTGCAGTATATAAATTTAAAAATTCTCCAAAATCATTTTTACAGGTGCGAAAGGTTTTCAACTGTGGTGCTTTTGTAAGCCAAACTATATTTATGTATTTAGCATCGAATTCTACATCTGAAATTGGATCTATAATTTGTTTAACGATGGCAGTGGGTCTTGGAGCGTTTGCTTGGTCAGGATTCAGGTAATTATTTTTTTTTTTTTATCGATAGAAAAGTGACTTAAATCTAACCCAATTATTGAATTGCAAATTACAGCATTAACCCATTGGATATAGCACCTCAGTACGCCAGCATTTTATTAGGAATCTCCAACACGTTTGCAACTATACCTGGAATTGTAAGCCCTATGTTGGCCGGTATTATAGTGCAAAACAAAGTTAGTATTTCTATACTTTTATTTCATTCAGGAACTAATGTAATTATTAATTATTATATTCCTAGAGCGCAGAAGAATGGCAATGGGTGTTTTTAATTTCTAGTGGTATATATATGTTTGGAGCAGTATTCTATGGTATATTTGCTTCAGGAGAACGACAACCATGGGCCACAATAAAAATTGAAGAAAAGAACGGTCATGATAATAAAACTTTCGACATCAGAGTTTAGCCTTATATTAAATGGCAAATCTTGTTGTTCATAGTTTAAATGAAAACTTTCGAATTTAAAAATAAATCTTGTACGAAAAACATCCTACCTTTTGATAGAATTTATTGTCGATTTGTAATTAGTAGGTAAATTTGTGTTGTTGGATTGTGATAGAAAAAAGTATTAAATGCTGTTTATTAAAAGACTATACCTTATACTGTAAACATTTATTTTAAAAATGTGATTAATTTGTATTAGTTTTTAATACAATGTTATTAAAATAATAAAATGATTTATGTACAACGTACATTATAATTTATATTTTATAGTAATGTGTGTGTATTATTGTATAATTCTATGAATTTCGGAACAATGATTCAAATCACATTATTTTATTTTTATAAATTAATTTTACTTTTAATAATATTGTTTTAGGTTATTAATTCTTATTCAGACATAGAACTCTCTGATTATCGTACCCAACACTAATTAAATCTATCTATTATAATATAATGACATATTTTGTTGACTTTTTAAATGCTCAATGATCGCTTACCTACGTGTACCGTGTACCTATATTATCTATAGATGGTAATATGCATATTGACATATTGTATAAAATAAACGGTTTACATACTATCGTTACTAGTCAAAAAATAATTCACGAAATAAAAATGATCGTAAATCGGACGATATTATATTAAATATTATCGATATAGTATCATGAATCCCGTCGTAAACATTCGGGAAAAATAGTAGGTATATTGTAATCTATTATTATAAATTTACAAGCATTATTAGAACATAATAATATAATATACCTAACCACATATCCTATTCGTCAACTTAAATATTACCATCGCAATGATTATTAATATAAAATAAAATATGTATATCGTTATTCTTACCTGTATTCATCCACGAATCAGGACGGGTCGTTATTCCGCAAAGGCAAACGGCATCAATCCACTTGCGACCGTTTCGAACGCCGGCGATACACTCGTCCCCGCGGCGCACGTGCTGCCCGAGATAACATACGAAGACTCGGTGGCGTGTATTCGGGGGGGCGGGACCGGGCTAGACCAATCCCAGCTAACCGGGGGTGGCTCGGCGCATATGCCCTGTGCCGCCGACGCCCCGCGCGGTCACTATACGGTTCGCATCGTTTTAAATAATATTATAATATTATTATTATCATGTTCTAAGCGCGTGCGAGTGAGTATATGAGGATTGAGCGCGCTTTGGTATGCGTGTGTTTTCCACCCATTCTCTCGTCGTACCCACCGTACTTGCAGCCTGACCGCGACCGTGTAAGTATGTGTGTGTAGTATATTATTATATTTATAGGAATAGTATATTGCACCGCGAGAGATGTTGTCCGGCCGCCGAGGGGTGCACAGGAGAGAATAGTGTAGTGGGGGGTTGGGACTGGACTAAATTTGGGGAGAGTGCGAGAGAAAGAAATTAAAAAACAATAAAATCTGAACCCGGAGCGTGAACGCACGTATGGCGTATGTATATGTATATATTATATTATTACGTCGTATGCCCATGTGGTCTAAAAGTCGAGTGGCCTTATGCTATGCGAGTGGGGTTAAAACTGTGGCAGAAAACGATGGAGAGCCCTAGCTAGCTGCTATTGATGCCGATGAATACATTTTATATTTTACAATGTAAACCGATCTATATGTGTACGTGTGTGTGGTGTGCGTATGCGAGTTTTCATTAAAACGCGATAAGTGGACTCGAGTGTATTTCACAAATGTCGTTCATATTTAATAATATGCGATCCGCCCAGACAAAGTATTACCATAACTGTTCATAAAATAATATGAATTTGAAAATTATCTTAAACTCGAGATTTGGAGAGTAATTTGCCAACTATGAAAGGTCAACAAACATAAAGTGGACGCGTAACCGATATCTAGAAATCTGTTTCGTGAAATAAAATATATATAATGAAGAAGAAATGTTTAAGATATTATACAATGCTTAAAATCATAGAATAGTTAATTTTTATAAACATTTAATGCCTATAATTGCATTTTTCTCGTCGATTATTATATCAATGACGGTATTGTCATAGCTGGATTTAGGACTAAGCTTAGGCTTGAACCATCGCTTTTTTTCAAACAAATAATATTATTTATCTACTAATCTACATTCCACATAAACATAGTTTTATTAATAACCCATCTACTTGTATGTAAGCGTATGTATAAATATTATTTAGAATAGGAATATAGGATTGTTAGTTAGTGGTTTATAATATATATACTATATATATTTTATTGGCTATTGCACGGCTGAATAACATTGTTTATTTTTTGTAAATTTGTTGTCCGTTAACGTAATAACGAATAATAAAAATTGCACAGTACTCTCACCTTTCAAAATAAATGGTTGGTGGATCTTAGCTCTGTTCTTATCTATTCTCTATAGTCTATGGCACTTGTTCTTTATTAACCTCAGGGCTAATATAATATTACATTGAAAAATAAATAAATTATAAAACAAAATAATTATCTACTGAAAACCATTTAAAAAAAAAACACGTCAAATTGTTAAATCATTTCATATTGCATTTGTATGCTTATTAATAAATAATAACATATGTTGTGACCCGTAACCTAATACTTTTTTTAAATGTTTAAGAATCATTTTTTTCTAAAGGATATAAATTCATAAAATGTTTAAATTAATTTTACTTTTTATAAACATATTATGTATATGATATCAATATAAAATAATATGTATTAGTATGTAGGTATAATAAAACAAAATCATTTACTTTCCAATTCCAATTTCAGTTCTAAACTTATATTAATAATTTAATATGATTAATTGAACGTGTGTATTATGACAATTTTAAATGCATGACGTTCGACGTCCGTATATTTTTATTTAAGGTCGGTACAAAATATAATGCATTATTATATTTCAGCTATCAATAGTCAATAAGTATGAAAAACGACTATTGACTATAACATTAATTCGGAAAATAAGCCGCATAAGTTGAATAAATTATGGGATTAAATAGAAATAATTAGAAAATAAACTCACTGTAAATAATATTTATACAATGTAAAATGCCAACTCCAGTATAATAACAACAATTTGAAGCATAAAATGATAAAATAACAAAGGACCATCAAACAATTGTAGGTATTAATAGTTAATAATTAAAGGAAAAATTCGAATTAAAATGCACATTATAAACTATAAATAGTATAGAACTGTGTGGCGCATGTATACTGTATAAAAGACCTAACCATAGTATTTTTTATATCAATTTACCCAGGGTTGATGAAACTATATCTGACGGAAACTCGAACCGGATAAAGCATGAAACGACTTTTGTTTTGTACAGAAAAAGCGAGCCCGAATGAAAAAAAAATAACCGAAACGAAAAAACACACTTTTAGTCAACACAATTTTTTAATGTCGTTATTATTCGGGTTAATGTCATGCCGAGTTTCCGTCATCTCAGAAAGTGTATATATAAAATATTCAAGAAGAGGCAGCAGAATATATAAATAGATATGTATATAATAACTATATAATATATATAAATACAAATAATATTATGATGTTTCTTTTTCTAATATAAAAGAGAATATTCAGAGAGGGATAAAAAAAATAAATATATTCCAGGACCTGCGAAAAGATAAATGCCTTGTGGAAGTCGTTAAAGAATAATGTTCTCCGGTTCGGTGTTGCCATGCTGCGGTATACTGGGATAGACGGAAAGCCATCGCGGCAATATGACCCCCTCGACGATTTTTCATATCCTTCGCCTTTTATATTCAAATAATATATATTCGGCCATAAATATGGCTGTTTAACAGTAAAAAATGATAATTTTCCACCCTTCAACCCACCATCACTGAATACGAAACCGCAAGGTTTTGTCGTCTCGAAATTCTGATTTTTATTGTTCCGACGTCTCTGCAATAGCTTTTTTTAACATACAATTTCTTATTTTTATTTACATTTTTTTTTTTGTATTTTATACTTTTTCTTGGATACATTACAAAAATACGCATATAAATGATCATCCTATCCCCACATCCCCGCAATGTGTCCTAGTTATAGTAGTTATAACGTACGCAAAAAGTCCACTCAAAAGCTGCATTCGATTTCAATATTATTTATTTTATATATTTTTACGGGCTGAGCTCTTTTTACATAGATATGTATAGCTTATATTTACATATATTATGAAAATAGCGTAGTATACAATGGCAAAAATATTCAAAAAACTATATAATTTAACTATCATTAAAAAGTAAAATATTTATCAACATTGTCGTTTAACACTAATCACCCTAATGACTCGTGTCTTGTTGGCTGAGCAACATATAACAAATATATAATATAAATAATTAATATATAATATAATATAATTATAATTACAATGTACAATTTACCTGCAGTAGGTATAATTGATATGAGCTTATAACGAAAATTTCTTCGTATCGTAATCATTTATTTTGTGTATTTTAAAAACTACTATACTTCTCGACTGCTGTAGCGTACCTCTTGTGTACTTAAGTATGTATAAATTAGTGTTAATTTTAGCCGCTAACCATAAACCTAGGTATATTAATACTATATATTGTAAGTATAAGGTATATGCATATTTATAAAATTATGTAATTATCTAGTGTCATACTTTATAAACTAATTCTTAATCGTACTTTTAAACTATTACTTTATTACGGTTATTAAAATAGTTAAAACAACAGCAATAGAGCTTAAAATGTGTTCTATAGACTATAAGACATAAGTCATAATATATATTATAATTTATAATTGTGTATGAACAAATTATAAACAGTTAGGTAATGCATGATAATATTAGGTTTTTATAAAAACAAAGATTAGTATTTACTATTTTACTAATATGATTTATAATACTGTTTACTATTACTATTACTAGAAATTAGAATACCTCAATATTTGTGATATTCATATAAATTATTACTATTGTTTCAAATCTTTCAAACGTTTATAATTATAAGTGCCTGTAGTGTTGTGATGCTGTAGTTAAATTTTCTTAACTATAAACAAATATTCCAAATATAATCAATAAATGTTCTTAGAGTTTATTATGTAATGTTATAATCATCACAAATTACCAGTAGGAAGTAACGCATTATACATTTATACCTAATAATATCGTTTCAGCTAAATATAAATTATTATTTAAATGTCGTATTATATTATATAATGGATAATTTAATTATGATAAAATTACCAATCGACTGATAAATAATACGTCAAGATGACGCGATGTTGGCGACTAGGACCATTTTCGTTTTATTATTTTCATCTTATTTTAGGGAAATGCCATAGGCCTCGTCAGCTCCATTTTAAGTCTGTGCGACGTAATCCCCATCCCTCGTCCTTTCCCGGTCTCTCCCCTTAGGCGTGACAAAAGAGGAATTAAGCATCCGGGAAAGTGTTTAGTAGAAATTTGTTAGTGCGGTTTTGTGTACGTGCAGTGAATACAGCATCAATTACACATTTTTATAGCCGCTCGACGTCCCCTTGATTGTTTTCGTATTCAAGACGAATCCGTGTGCTGGGAAATTCTGTCGAATAAGTTCACAAAGGCTCAGTACAATTGGACAGGTCGTTCTTGGGATTTACTTCTCCAACGTTCACTATAGTTCTATCTCAATAAAATAAATTACATCAAATCTATTTAATATCGTCATGTAACATAGCGTTAAAACGTCTAGAAATTAACATTTAAAGATTTCACGTATTTTAAATTGATTCAAAACGTACAAAAGTCAGTAAAATTATTATATACAACGCGAGTCTTTAGAATTTTAAGTTATCATCCTTTGATAATAGATATCTACTAATAATAGGTACCTATACTCATGTACATTATAATAACGTACACTGTCGTAAACAATAACAATATGTTTAAACTTTAAATGTCAATATGTATACAAGTACCTAATACCTACTTAACCATTTTGTTAAACATATTCCAGCTCTCGTATATAAAATAAATTGTTGACACACTTTATAATGCATTTAATATTATGTTGCATAACATGTTTTAATATTAATTCGACATTTTTACAAATTATTTTTCTTCCGATACTCATTAATTTTAGTCATTTTTCGTTAGGCACTTACTTGTATCGTTTTATGTCTCTCGAACACGTTTTATATACCTGTAGGTATTCTTATCAAATATTGCACGTAAACCGTAAACCGTAAACCTGTAATATACATTTATAAAGCATAGTTAATAAAGTAGCTATCTAATTAACTACACATTAATAGTATTAATATTTAATAGTACCTATATTTTATATCAATGAATGTAATGTATTTAAATATTAAATTTATATTGTGGAATTGATTATACACCACACGAACACATAGGTAAGGTCTAAAATTATACCCTCGATACCAGCTTTTACGTGTTATATAAAACAATAAATCTTAATTAACTTCTAGGTTCACGCATGAATGCATGATACGTGCATTTTTTAATAAAAATTTTTTTCACTATATTATAATATTATATATTATAAAACCACACTTTATGTTGCTGTGTACGTTTAATCTTCGTGTGTATATATATATATATGGGTGTGTGTGTGTATGTATCGCGCATTAACCATAAATGATGCATCCGATTAAAATCATTTAAGCTTATCTAGGTGTTATTTTTTTCAAATCGAAATTACTTTTTCAGATTTAGATGTGGTAGATAGACGATCGCATTTAAATTCAAAAATTGCACTGTGGCTTTCATACGTCACCCACGATTTATGCGTATTTTTTATTTTTTTTACAACAAGGGTGTGATAGAGGGTGTCCAGCTTTGAGCAATTATTGAAGATTAGTTTTTTTATTCCGGGTTCGGAACTGATAACCGCAAACAAAAAAATAAAAATAAAACTGTAAACCGATTTAGAAATGGACAGTCCCTCTGCGGTGCGTGCACCATAAATAATCATTTTGTACGTACTTCTATTATATTATGTCTGAGGGATTTTTATTTCCAATTGCACACAGTATATATGATTCGGTGTGATGGATATGAATTTAATAATTTTTAAAATCTACAAATCGGACGTATTCAAGTATAGTTTTATTTTTGAATTTTAAATTCCATACTCATGGTGCTTAAATATGTATACCTTTTTTTATTGCATATTAATTAATGTATATATATTATATATACTGTAAAGATAATTTAAAAAAGAAATGATTAATAATTTCAGTGATTTATATTTCCAGCCTCTTTTATATGTAGTTACTTAGATAATGTTTATGTATACCTAGTATTTATATATACCTATATAGGTATATATATAATTAGCACCCAGTTGTTTGTTTCCATTCTACAGCAAAGCCTTCTTACCCTAACAGTATTTTGATTTTTATATACGAAATCTTTAAATGCAGATAATGTATCAGCTCTCGAGCACATATTCAGTAGTCAGATACTCATATTTCTATTACTCTTGTATGTAAAAACGTTACTGAAAAATGGATTGTTAGGTGATTAGGTAGATTTATGTGATTCGCGGCTGCATCCGAGTTGGGTCCCAGATTTAAAAATTGCTATAGGTACTAGTTGCGTCCGGAATTTTCACAAGTACAACATTAGTTGGGTCCTTATTCTAATTTAATTTTTTATGAGTACTACATGATATAATTTTGTTTACCATTTTATTTTGCCATTAAAACATAAATTATTCGAATTTTATAATAATAATAAATGTCAATTACATGCAGGTACTAAACAAAGAAAAAATATTATAAATATTATAAATCAAATATAAAAAATACATAGGTAGGTATTGTATAATATAAATAAAAATAAAATATTGTTTAAAAAATTCACACGCGTGTTGATAAAAATGTATTAGACATTAATTTTACAAAATCAATTAGATTGATTATTCCTACATTTTAGATTCTGTGCGGAGCGAGGAATGTATATTTCATTCATTTGTCTCTTATATACATTTTTCTTTTAGTATAGTACATTTTCATTTTTTCATTATTTCTGAGCTTCTCATTTCAATATATTATGTATTGATAATCTTAGATATTTGGGCATTGCCATATTTCATATAGGAAAATACCAAAAAATGAAAAACTAATAATATAGCTAATCAATATCGATGACAATATTTTTCATTTTGATTGTTTATCTACTTAAAATACTCAATTACTTACTTAAAATAATCGTGGATCCAACTAGTGTAGTACCTGCGATTTAACCCTAGTACTGGGGACCCAACTCGGATGCGCTGTGATTCGCATATTGGCGATATCGCATACTATACATAGGTATGAAAATATTATTAAGGGGAATAATCGACCCTATTGCCGCTGTGCTGCAATCGGACCCTGTACATCATAAATAGTGCGACGTACTAATCGTCGTGACCGATTCCGATTTGTATATGCGATGTTATATTATTGTAGCGCTACGTTTTATAGCCGTACTGCGGTGTGTCTCAAAACGTGACGTCACGGACGATAAAATATAATAATAATAACGTTTGTAATGTATTCATTCACCGCGAACACGACTGCTCCGGTGCTTATTGTTATTTGTTCGGGTGTTTAAAAAAAAAAAAAAAAACCAATGAACTCTTATATAATAATAATATATTTATTCATATAAATAATGTGCACACACAAACACAAACCCTTCTGTTTGACGATAACAATGGTCTCCGGCCGCTGCGGCAGTAATAACGCGGCGAAATGAATAATATTCGAACGAACGGTAATAAACGCGTTTGGTTTACTGTCGGAAGTTCCAAGGGAGCAACGTTGATTACGATTCTATTAGCAGTCGGATTTCGCTCGTCACCCGCGGCGAGGAGGAGACGGAACGACTGCGGGGAGATGATTCGTTTTTTTTCTCCACCACCGCGGTACTTGCGATTGTGTCCATCGATTGATGCGTGAGTCGTAGCCTTGTGTGTGCATTTCGTGTCATTTCCACTTATATACTCATAGAACCTGTCCTGCCTTTAAATCATAAACTATATAAGTTATATTATATTCATATAATAGTAACATTATGTGCGCCATGAGCCACCCTTCCCCCCCCCTAGAATAGAGGGATACCGACTAAGTATAACTCAGTGACCTATCACTATAATAACCCTCAGTTATATATATATATATATATATACTTATAGTCTATAGACTCTATACCAACATCAGCCCTCTATATCACGGATCCGATCTGTTAGTATGTACAAGGTATATGCGTCGATATTGAAAATACCATAGGTAATAATGCTATATTCCATGTATGTGCACTATATGCACTAATGCATAAGTAATAGCACTAATAGATATATCATGTTGAAAATATAAAATATATATGGTCGAGTCTAGATTGTTTAGAATTTGTATTGCTTTTTGTTTTTAAGTTGTTTTTGAGGAATATACTCGAAAAATACATAAGTTGATTTCATTTTTGATCCGTTTGAAATTCGGTTTGTTGATACTCAGATGTATATAAATACTTTTAGTACTATTCGGCGTTGCCTGGGGATAAATAAAATCGAGATTTTCAATCCACTTGCGGCGTATAATTGTATTGAGTTATATTTTCTCTTATGTGAACATTGTGAATTTACAATCGCAAACAAAATATGTGGTTATGAATTTAATATTATAAATAGCAGGAAAACCACTGTGAAATATAACTAGTTCATCTATTATCTAAACCTTCAAATTGATTCGTCAAGATCGATCAGTTATTTTTTGATTTTAGGCGCCTCGGCCACGTCGTACATTATTACATGGTTTGAAAAACGTAACTACATACCCTCTCCGAGTCTCGAGAAATCCATTGATATGACGGTTCATTTAATTTAGGATTTTAAGATTTTATAAAAGACAAAAAAAGAAGGAAATGTTGATTTTTACATTCATAGATATAGATGTAATAATAAACCGTATATTATTCACCGTCGTCATCCCCGCATAATATTTATTTTGTTCGGCATATCAAACATATACGATATAAGGACCACAAAACAATATTATATACAAACCGAAATCCAAAGCACCCTATCAGAAAACCCTTAATTGCAAGGGTGAAGGGGTGACACTGCAGTGTCCCATATGTTACATCTATGTCCTATTTATATATAATTATATATTATGTGTCTAAATAAATCGGAAAATTTGTAACCCAAAATGAAACTGTGGTTCATATTATGACTTATATGAACGTATGACGAATAGCTTTTGTCTGATGATTTATACAAAATATGAGACACGAAAATTCATCATTTTATATTTATATCAGCCTTATAATACACAATACAATTTTGAATATAATAATAAGCTTATTGTGCACATTATAATCATAATATAACAGACCGAATTTCAATGGATGAATTATAATATTTAAAAGTATAACATTGCAGCTCACTTCTATCATCTATAATAAGTACAATATCTAATGTTTAGGTACTCGCTTGGCTTAAGTTATTTTAACAGTAATAATAATTTTTTACTTGTTAAAAGTAATATTATTTTTTAAGCAACTCTTTTTAATAGTTGATTGTATGGAATCATGGTGAAATATAGTCTTATGTTTTGTGTTTTGGTATATATTGATTGAATTATACAGATCAATAAAATTGTGAATAGTGAATTTTACGAAATCTTGATTCGATATCACAATCCAGTAGCGGATCTGAAGATCATTTGAGGAGGGGGCGAATTGGTATCATAGATTGATAGGTAATAACAAAGACGTAACCGAATACACATTTCCGATTTTCATATTTAAAAAAATACCTTTTTTGTATCATTTATTCATAAGTTTAATGTTATAGCCATGACTTATGATTTTCATATTCTTTTTATCATACGGCGCTATAGTTTAAGTGAAAAAAATTCCCTAGGGAGAGGTAATCGCCACGTCGCCCCCCCTCAAATCTGCCACTATCACAATCTGGGATCAAATCATCAAATCATTAAATTTGACTCAATATAAATAAATTGAATAATAATACTGTGATTAGTATTCTCTGCATATTAACTATTAAGTCTTAAAATATATCAACCCACTCCAGAAACATAACCGGATCACCGTACCACACGCTGTATACATAATACACTACATATCTATTGAGAATTGAGTATAATAATAATATATTATTATATACTTGCGATTTGAATTAATTGCAGTCAGATTTTAGATGCTAGATCGTCGAATAATTTGATAGACTCTCTCTTTTATATATATATATATATATATATATATATATATAAGTTGTATTTTACTATACTCAAAATATAACATATTTAAAGACTTAAATGACAATCTTAAATGATTATTTGTTGGAAGAAACGTTTATGTTATTAGTATTATTATAGACGGTGAAAAACTAAACTATTGTTATTTTTTTTTAGTTTTGAATAAAATCTTTTATGAATAATATCAAAATGAAAATGTTATCAACAATAATATTAAATTGCATTACATCATATAATATGCATATTGAAGGTGACCAAAAAAAAAAAAAAGAAAAAAATAGGAGGGAAAATGGGATAATAGAGATTTGTTGACCTGTGCCATGAACTTGTTGTAAATACGCGCAAGGCCTGTCGCGTGGTGGTGTTTATAAACGCGTGACAAATGCACAAATCAGTCCCTCAATTGCCATCAACCACAATAATAACCCCGAGCAAAGTTTTTCCATCACCGGTGCACCTCTCTTGTGGTGGACTTAATGTGCATTTCAAAACGTTTCGGTCGTCTTTTCAAATGTCTCGTTTAATTCGACTCTAATACATAATATACTATCTAACCTTTAATACTTTTCAACAAAGGTATAAAAATTTAATACTTCATAACTCATCAGAGATAATGGTTAATAACCTTCAAACCAGGCCGAGTATATGGACTACAGGTGTTATACGTTATTATTATAATTAAAGAAGCCCTGTGAACATATCAAATCAGCAAATTTTTTATGTTCGTACATGAAAATTTAAATTTGATTAATATTTAAGATGTGTAATAACTTATCTCAATTAAATTTTTTTTTTTTAATATACGATTCATCGGATCAATCACGACTTCAGATGAAATTATTACAACAATAATTCACCTATTACTATAAACAATTTTACTACCTATACCGGCTATACCTACCTTTTAATACAAACAACAAATTATTTGTTCATTTCAATGTTATACTCTTATAAGTTTGTTTTAGAAATGCATGTCTAGAAAATATAAACAAATAAATTAGGTTAGATTTATTTATGTAATATTGTTCTAACACATGACATAAATATACTTCTTTGTAAATCGAAAACTACCACCACATTCTATTCTCCAGCCCTCTTCTAACATGATATATATACAATAAAAATAATAATATTATATAGTATAATATATCATCTGTATATAACATTATAATAATATGGTTTATTGTACATTTTATTGTCACGCCTTGCCGCCCGATTATCAAATTACTTCTTTTTTCGCGGTTTAGAAATTTATTTTTCATACATCCTCTATCTCCAACACACACACACACACACGCGCATATTGTATATCATACTATCATAGCATAACATACAACGAAATACACTGGGAATAATATATAGATATTACAAATTACAATATATTACAATTTATAATATAATAAGTAGTGATTTTATGAAAAATAATAAAAAATAACCAATATTTTTCTCTCGCATCGTCGAATAGACACATTGTGCATATATCATCACTCATCATCAGTGTAATAAATTATGACTTATATGAGTTTTGAGTTTTGAGTTTTCAGATGGAATAAATCGTAAGCGACACGTAGTAGTCGAATTCAATTAAAACTGGTGGCGTAGGATATTATTATAAAAATTACGCGCGGGAAGAAAAATCGCCGAATCATCACGTGATTGAAATATATCGTTCGGCCTTTCATCGGCGATCGGTTCGCTAGAGCGACGATGACGGGCACACGAAATGGCACACTGATTTCGCAAATCATACTACGTGCAAATATAATATACATAACATCTTTCTCTCCCCAGACTCGATCTACGCGTCGAATCGAGTTATTTTTCGGATTTTTTTCAGTTTGTATTTTACTATTTTGTAATGTATTTTCATTTTTATATCGCATAATATTAAATATTTAGGTTAAACTGCATTTTAATCGTCGTCGAGTAAAAATAACACTATAGTGAGGCGGCGCATATACATACAATATTTTGGATAAATCGATATTAAAATTAAAAACTATATACTGTCGTCCAATGTAGCCTATGTTGCCGTGGATTCCTACTAATAATTATTTTTTAAAAAAACTATACTGCATCCTTCAGCAGTATACGAGTCGAAAGCCTAAACCACCCTCTTCATAACGGGAATCAATTATAAAGCGATAAGAGCCCGCGCAAAACCAAACCAGAGCCTGCAGGGTGCTTTTCGGGTGTTATTAGCCCTTCGCCTCGAGTTCTTGGGATTAGTCTTAGCTTTATATTCGCCGACCGTATCAAAATATGCAACAATACGTACAGCATTCTTTGCATAATATGTAGGTGGAAATCCGTTCAAATTTCGAGAGGGCTAATATTTTAATTCGTAAAACGTATACCTATAGCTATTAGGTAACCCAAACTATAAAAAATTTCCATATCGAGACAACAAGACAACATTTTTTTTTTGCAGGATTAGAATAGCAGGACTTATTGAAATGCTTATGTAACTTACTATTAATTATACAAACACACATCTGAAAAAATCGTTGCGCATTGCGGAACAAGACAATAATTTATAATACTATTAAGAGTATTAAGACGTCTGAAAAAAAACTACATGTGCTTTTCATAATTGATCGATGTGGTTTTGAATACATTTCGACCAAATTCCTAAAATACATAAAAAATAATTTCTGTCGGTACCTAATAAAATATATATAGTGGAACTGTGCACTTTTTGCACTAACCCATCGGGTATACGCGCGCGTCATCGTACAGAATACGCCACCGCGACCATAACGCAATATAAGTTATAACAAGATCGAATCACGCGTTCACGGATGGAAAAAAATCCAATGACTTTATTATATACCTTCGATTTGTAAGTAATACTATATATATTATTAATACGCCGCACAGTTGGAATATAATAATAATAATAATAATAATAATAATAATAATAATAATAATAATATATAGTCAAGGTTAACGCCGGATTCGATTTCAGAGTGAGAACGAAAAGGATGAGAAAAGATTTCCTATGACACGATCCAGCAGGGCACGCGGGAGGGACTTATTGCACGACAGTTATACACAGACACACAACACAGACTTCGCGGTGGCAATTCCCGTGGGGGGTACGTATATAGCATTAGCTCACACGCCTAGGTTTTCGCTTTTTGTCGGTGGGGCCAAATCATCAATAATTGTGGCTCCGGGGTAGACAAAGTGCGACTGGCAGGACGAATGCGACGACGACGACGACGACAACGAATACGACGACGACGACGACGACAACGAATACGACGACGACGACGACGATCGCGCACATTCGGCGATTCCCCAGGTGGCAAAATACCAATTACACAGTGACCGATCAATCAATCGCTCTGTATCCGTGTCTATACGTATACGTTTTCAATCGGCCGGGGAAACTGATCGAATTTGGTCGGGCGTAACGAACCAAAACGAGTCCGCCGCCGGAGAACTTTGTACACATCACATATATAATATGTGCGTGTGTGTGTGTGTGTGTGTGTGTGTGTGTGTGTGTGTGTGTGTGTGTGTGTGTGTGTGTGTGTGTGTACAGTGACACCTGGTTAATAATAAGGAAGAGACTTTGACGATTGAAGAACATTTTGAAAAGCCATTAATACTTTTCTGTACACTTCGGTTTGCGTTCGACAACTTATACTTTTTCAGCGCATGATATTGTGTTCAATTTCTTCGAGACATAGTAGAATCCATATAGATATTATAAACTATCTATGGTAGAATCCAACCGAAATTTGGTGTATAGTATACAGCTTCTGCTGAGGGGAAATTAACTAGGTACCTACCTATATTTTACCGAGCGGAATTATATTATATAGATCAGTGGTCCTTAAACTGTGGTAGGTACGTAGAAGGCGGTGTATTGGAAGTACGGAAAATCTATAAATATTTAACAATGTTTGTAACGAGTCTAAAACTGTGTTGTGTGATTATATATTAAATGTACCTTAATTATTATTTTCATACGTTACAATGTAATAAATGTATTGACTGAATAGTTTTATTTTTAGTCATAAGTGGTACACTACATTCGACTTATTCGTATATTATGAGTACATTATGAGTGGTACGCGAAAATAAAAATTCTTGAACCTCTGAAAAAGATCATAATATAATATAAAGACATACATATTATACAGTCTATAGGCAAACACGAATCCTATTACTCCTTTATACTACTGCTGTGGACCTGCTGCACATGCATCGAACTCGTTAGTTTATATTAGATCTATCGATCTGTGAATTCTAAATAAATAATAGTGTGCAGGTTAGGTCGCGCGTGTATCCATTATAATCACGGATATTGCGCATTGTACCTTCGAGGAGCTATGCACGTTCCTTAAAGTTTACAATTTCACCGAGACACGTGTAGATTACCGAAGTTGGTCTAATATTTTTAAACAAATTCGTTGTCGCGTCACGATTTTCTCACAACCGCGTATTTTAAGATTCTCAGTATTGCACACTAACCTAACCTTTTTAAATGTTCTTATTTATAAATTACACAAGTTGTTAACTCATTGATTTGGGTAGTTTTGATATTATGTAACTTTCAACGGTAACCCGCCTATACATAAGCAATTGCAATATGCTAAAGTGATCCCTGCGCGAGTATATTTTTAAAAATGCAAAATTAAAATAATTGGCTTCGATTTTCACATCTTCGGATATAGGATTACCTGTACATCACACATCCGATGCCTATGCGCATTGTCTTTTATTACCTACTAAAGATATGTGGGTATTATAGTTCCTCTTATGTACCTATAATATTTTATAAGCGGAGCGTATGACTCAATGTTCGTTGGTGAAAAACCTAACCCTCGCCGGTCACATATACATATATAATACATATACGCGTATAGATCGTATAATTTAGGCCGGCATATGCGCGATGAAAAACGGTCCATATGTTGTGCGGAAAAAGGTTGATTAACGCGGCCCCCGTCGGGTGAGCACAAATATAATATTATAACGACGACATCGACATCGACGACGACGACGACGACGACAACGAGTGGTAAGGGTGCAGCACCACTCGTGATTCGTACAAAAGGATAGTGGTTGTGTGTGTGTATGAGCATTATAATATAATATATATTTTTGTGTATGTGTGTGTGTGTGTGAGTACGAGCACCGCATCTGCCGCGCGAGACTATTGGCCACAACACATGTTAGCTGCCCGCGACGCGTAGCTCGTTAAACGTTCTGGTCGATAGTCGAGGCTGGCGTGCTAAATATAAAAAATTAAAATATGTACAGGAGAGAGGTGGTGGTGTCGTCCGGGCGGATCGCGATTGATTCCGCGGCCCGGGCCCGGATCCGATCGATATTATTACTTTTATACAAAAATATGATATAGTATAATGTGCACGCGCTCTTCGGCCGAATAAACGTTTTAATCCGCCGTGGCTGAGGAGAACCAGATGTTCGTGGCGCACGGACCGTCCAACGCGAATTGACTCCCGATGGTTTGCAAACCGCCCAAGTCCCAACACCACAACTACTGTATACTTATTACCCTTCCCCTACCCCCTACCACCCTCCCCACAACCATCAAAACATTCAAAACTACTATTCCAGCGACTACGATTAAGAAATTTACTTTCCTCATATTATTTCTAAAAAGGTTTTAGACAAATGCTTTACAGCTGATATTATAACCGTTATTTTTGGTGCAGGTGTGCAGTAGGTATCATACTTAAGGACAAGCTATATCTGCAGTGGATTGTGTACCATATTAAGGGTATTCACATTTTTAATCAAAGTTATATCACTTCACTCGTATAGTTGTTAAAGTTGTATATATTTTTAGAAAAATAAGACATCCGCGAGAAAGAGAATCAGACTAATACTATAACTAGGTGTAGGTATACTATTATAGATAATAACTTATATCACAATTTTTATCATTATAATCGTTGTATATACGTAAAAATAATCTAGCACATACCTACATAATGTTTTATAGCATTATTATAGAAGATATTTTTTGCTTGTATAATAGTAAGTTGTGATAGATACATTAACACAATTATGTGTAAAATTAATTACCTAAATTCATTTCAATTTTAAACACTTATATTGTTTGTAATAGTTTACTGATAATTAGGTTATAAATTTTGTATTATAGATGCCCATCTATCCATTATATTTTAATTACAATTTATATAACTTGTATTATACAGTTGTAAGTGATATTATTGCGTATTGTCTATGTTCACCAATTTAGATATTTATGTTTGTCTATATTACAATAAAATTTATTTATTGATCTTCTATTCACACATTCACATCAACATACCTGTGTAAATATTTAACTATTGAGTACATGATTCAGTATTTAAAAATAATATGGTTTTTGTATAGTTAAAATTAGTAACTACTACAGTGGCATGCAGTCCTACGGGGGGATGGGTGGATCGCCCTTCCCCCCTTGGTTAAATATAAAATATAAAATTTATTATTACATGAAATAAATTTTTTTATGACTTCTATTTTTGAGTACTTATTGTAATATTTAATATGAAAAATATTTCGCCCCCCCCCCCCCCTGGAATTGGTCAAGGACCGCCACTGAACTACTAAACAGTATAAATTTATATTTTTTAGTCATATTTAAAGAAAAATGGTATCTATAGTGTCCTTGTTAGTATTTGAAATTTTTACATACGCATTTTATTGCAAAGTTGTCGATAATGAAATTAGTTTTAGATTCTGAGCGGAGCGATGAATGTATTGATTTTACCATGATGTGTGTTTTTTTTTTTTGTGTCTGTCATCACGTTTTGGAGCAGTGAAAAAGCTTCGATTTTTGACACCAGTACCTCGTTTGATCAGAAAGTAAATCTAGTTGGTACTTTGAGGGGTCAAAAGTGAAAAATTCTTAATAATTCTCTAAATAATCGAGAAAAACAAACTAAAAATTAAGGGAAAAACGGGAAATTTTACGCACACTCATTTTTCGACAAAATCGATTTTGATTTTTGATGTAATTTTAAAACAAATGACAATAGATACATGAACCATTACAACACCTAATGTTTATATAAGTATATTCTATCTACCATGCAATTTTCAAAAATTTTCGACTTAAGTTGAACTATTCATAGGCATTTGAAATTTTCGATCATTATTAGTTTTTTTTAAATTAATATTGATAAAAATTTATCAATAAAGCTTGAAAATTTAATACAAGGCTCTTAACATATTGTTACAATAGCAGTTGAAAAATAAAAGAAATTCATAGTCACAATTCTTTTTTATAAGCATTCAAAGTCTGAATTTTGACAAAATACGTAAAAATCACAAAAATTCACAAATTATTTTAAGCTAGAAATTCATAAAACGTTTTCTTTTTAAATTTAAGATTTAAAAATTTAATACAAGATTCCTTACAAGTTTTTCAATCTTTATCACAAATAAAAAGTTCACCGGAAATTCAAATTACATTTTTATGAGCATTTGAAATTTAAATTATTACAACATTGGATTTTCACTGTTAGCGATTTCCTTATTTTGGTGTAACTCTAAAACAAATGACCGCAGATACTTGAAATTTTCACTGAATGTTTATATAGGCATTTTATATATTTTATAAAATTTTCAAAATATTAAGATTTGTTTTGAGCTGTTTACTGACATTTTAATTTTTCAACTTTTTTAGTTTTTTTTTCTTTAAATATCGATAAAAAATTATTTGTTCGGTAGAAAAGCTTGAAAATTTAGTACAAGGCTTCTAACACATTTTAACAATAACAGTTAAAAAATATTTAAAATACGTATGCGCGATTTTTTTTTATAAGCATTTAAAGTTCAAATTTTGACTAAATACGTAAAAATTACGGCAATGTTCAAATTATCTTAGATAGAAATTCATAAAAGTTTTTCTTTTTAATTCTAAGACTTTAAAATTTAATACAAGGCTCCTAACATATTTTTACAATAGTAGTTGAAAAATAAAAGAAATACAAAGTCACAATTTTTTTTTTATAAGCGTTCAAAGTTTGATTTGTAGACAACATACGTAAAAATCATGAAAATTCATAAATTATTTTATGCTAGAAATTCATTAAAAATTTTCCTTTTATATCTTAGAATTTAAAATTTTATAAAAGGCTCCTAATATATTTTTACAATAGCATGTGAAAAATAAAAGAAATATATTAGCACAATTTTTTTTTACAAGCATTCAAAGTTTGAATTTTGACAACATGACGTGTAAAAATCACGGAAATCACGAAAATTCGTAAATTATTTTAAACTAGAAATTCTACGATTTAAAAAGAAAATTTTTTAATAATTTATAATATATTCTAGACAGATAAACCGTCTTCGCTCAGAATCGAAATGATATAATATCATTGGATTCAAATTTAATTCCATCCATTACAGTAACCCACTTGTAACCTACTGTACAGCAGAGCGACATCCATGACTTACCCGCCTTTTTTTAAATTTTTATGTAAGTAGATATTATTACTGCTGACATACTGCAAATACTAAATAGCAGATATACCGATTAACCACCATATTATTCGTCTAAAATAATATATAAACAATATTTTTCTTTATTTTTCTAAAAATATTTTTGTTCTTCCGTTATTATGCATTTATTGAAACTCATCAATACCTATAATAACTATATTTTCCTAAAACATATACGAACGTTCTGTCAACATAGGTCATGTCAAAGGAGTACATATTACGTCGAATGACGATTGCATTTGAAAACGAATTACAACTACAAATGTTCTAATCAAAGTTTTTGTCATTCCGAACGAACTAAAAACCATTTAGTCCGGGGACACTTTTTTTAAACATACTCTAACAAAATACGAATGACTATTAAATTGACCTGCCAGGCAGGATTGCCTGAGGGGTGGACGACCCTTCGTTACAACAACCAACCAACCACCCCTTATAAAAGGCCACCTGTTCTCTGCAAGTGCGATTCATTATGTCCCTTCGTATACCCTCTTGTGTGACACTCGTTTATCGAAGTGTTACGAACCTATGGAAGAAGTGGCAGAATAAAAAAATAAAAATAAACTCAGTTACATTGAAATGTGATTATTTGACCGTGTCTATATCCTATTGACAATTCAAAATATACAGCTTATTATTATATGACTGTATATTTTTCGAGTTATTTGTAGATGGCATACTGGTTAAAAAAAAAATATTTTATGACCTACTTTGTTTTTACAAACAGAATACAAAAGAATATTAAATGGTTTATATTCAATGGTTACCAAAAATGAATAAACAATGAATACACAAAATGTGTTTGGAAATAATTTTTTATTAAATCAATCAATTTACAATGTGATTTTATTTAACATTTAAATTGTTTTATTATATACTTAAATATAATACTATAATAGGAGGTACATTTGCTATTAATATGTATTAGGTAAGTACTTACAGTTGTGAAGCTCAAATTTTAAAAACCATGTTTAACTATTGTGCAGGAGTTTATCAACCACAGACCGCAGTAGTTCATTAAGTAGGCAGTAGGTACAAAACAAAGAATTTTTTCATAATAATAATAAAAAAAAAAATAGCCGATAGGGTATTAACATTTAACGTTATTTATTTTCATTATTCACGTTATCTATAGTGTATCTTGTGTCCTCGTTATAGATTAAGTCAATATAATGGATGTGTTAATTTTTATAGTATATAATAATAATAAACTATATTAAGGACGTATAGCCCGTATAGGTACGAAAAACGATTCTGAGAGGAGATCGTTTGTCAGCCAATATTTCAAAAGATATTTTATATTTTACAAATTTTTATTTTAGTTACATAGTAGGTAAGTAAATGTAAATTGCAACAATATTCTGCAAATACCATGGTTAATAATAATATTTGTAATGATGAATATTTCAACTTTCAAGTCCCTTCAAATAATATTTTTGAATTACAACAGAATAACTAAAATTGTCATTGTGTGTTTGATATTTTTCAGTCCCATAAGTACATCTGACCAAAAGCGTTGTAATGTTGCATAATATTTTAAATCCTTTATATATATTTATATAAAAAAATAAAAATATTTTCAATAATCAAAATTTGAAAATGTTAGGTGTCATGTCTATATAAATTACTAATACATAAAATAAATTTTACTATCCCAAAGGCCTTGATGGACATAAGGGTATCATTAATATAAATAATATATAAATATATATATATATATATTTGGTAAAAATTAAGTCTCTCTAGATTCAACATTCCATCAGAAACCACCTTCGAAATGGAAGATTGAAGAATTTTTATTGATCCAAAAGATAATAACAGGTACAAAAGGTTTTAAAAAAAAAACGCAAATCATTTTAAGTTATATTTTGAATCTAAAAAAAAAATAGTACGTATACTTATATAAACATTAAAACATTACATCAAAGTGTTTAATAATTGTTGTTATTGGACTAAAATCAATTAAACATAATACATTGACAATGAGATATGAATATAATTTACACAATATATTTTAAGCACAACAATTAATATTGTAATATACATACCTACAACGGTTATAGTATTTTTTATTTTTTATGAAACAATTGTCCACTATTGATTTAGACTAGAGGGTATATTATTGTATAATATACTATATTGTATAATATAAGTAATATTTAGTAATATTGGTCATGTATGAATTATTTTTCTCTTTGACAAAATATCTTTTGGCTCTGACTATACAATAATATTTAAGAAAATAATACAAGAATACTATTCGTATTTACTATTTAGGCAGATAAATCATAACTACGCGTCACAGTAATTTATATAAATAATATGTTATATTACAGTATCGGAAACGAACCGTTGTCTGTCAGAACATTGTATGATATAATTAGATCAATGCGATTATAACATGAGATAGATCTCGAGAGACCAGATAACACACTCAGTCCTGGATTTCCTGAGCGACACAACTTGTTCGTCCGGCGTAATAAAGTTATTATCGCATTGTTTCCTCCGCGAACAGGGAACCATTAATCAGCGAAAACGGCACCGTCTTGCTGTGCAATCTGCATTTCAGCCTCATTAACTTTCATTATATTATACACGCGGAGATATGGCGCGCACAACTGTAAGACAAACGGCGCACTGGCGTATCCCGGAGTCCCTAGACAATGGTTTAACCCTTAAAACGTCCCTTGGAACACATACCGCACATGTATAATATTATATTAAATACTTCAGTGTTTCAGAGTAATATTCTATTATCTCTTCCATCTGGTGTTTGAATATGCCCGACCAGTCCTTCTCTCGACTCATTTACCTCTTTCGGTCGTTAACTCGCCCTTAACAAAGTTCTTTTGTTGCATTGCGATGCCACCCGATTTGCGAACATCGTTCACTTGCACAAAAAACACGAACTCGAAACATTTTTAAACATTTTTTATTCTTTTGCGATAATGCGATAATGCGACTCATCAATTATAATTAGGTATGTAGATATTTAGTATTATATTATATGAATATATAAAAATACTTGATTTAGTTGCATTCATTACATTTGATAAAAATTGAAAACCCATAATTAAATATTATAATATAATACTTTTGAATGATTTAAAATATATATTTATGTGGGTAACATTACAGTGGTTTAATCGAGGGAGGACGCAGGGAGACTCAGGCTACTCTTCGTTTTTTATCATATTATATAGAGTAACCCCCTTTATTATATTCATTAAGAAATAGGGTTACTATTAGATTAATTTGCTTTGGAACGCTAATAATTATTCAACTTCATTTAAAATCTACCGTTATTTATTTTCCAATTCAACCTCTGATAACATGCAAATATGAATAATAGTTCAGATATTTTTTTTTCATTCTGTTTTAGTGTGCTGGGTGCAGTAGAATTGCGATATGTGGAAACGGAGTTTGTGATGTTTCGCCATGTCGCGTAGGACCACGAACCCAAAAACAAGTTGCGACAGGAGTAAAAGGCACATTATGCCTTGAACGGCCATTTCAACGGGCATGGTATTCAGGAATAAGAATACCAACTGTAGAGGTAATTGGAGGATCAACGAAAACATCCAAAATGCGGCCAAATCTGGAATCTATTATATAATGTCACAAAATAAACATGTTTGAAATTTGACGTATTATCAGAGGAATATTTCAGGAGGAATTATGGATGTTATTACCTTGTGGGAGGGAGAGCTTCTACTCAAATACAAAATGAATTCACTTACTTTTTCTCTGAGATTTCCTTGAACACCCAAATACAATCGAGCGCATTCCAGCATCAATATCAAAAATAGCGACACGGAGATTATAGTTTGAGTCAACATATTTAAACAATTCATCTAAAAATCAATTAAAAATATGTATATTATATTTATATCAACAATCGTAGTTTATTACCACGAGTTCACGAATATAACTTACTTTAAACGAGATCAGTGATAAAAACGTATAAAGCCAAAATGGAAAGTATACAACGTTAAAATACAGTGACATTTGAAGTGGAAGACTAGATACGATTTCGTTACCTACAATGTAATATGCGTTTTAATATATTTTATATTTTTTAGCCATTAGCAAATAGAGAATTGTAATATTATATTATATATATTGGTGCATATATATTTTAATATACATATTACTACAAAATATACTTTATACATATAGCACAGACTTATAAATTATAATATAATAGGCAATTATAGGTATAATCATGTGTACTATATAATAAAATATATGTCTTTATAATAATTATATTTTACTATTTTAATACATTGATAATTTTAGAAATAAATTCTTAATACTCATATAAATAAACAAAAATTAAATTCATTTACAAAACCAAACACATACCAAAAGTTGTGCCGACTTTTTCTTCGGGAGGTAGAGATGGAAATATACGATCAGTAATGTTCATCATTGTTTGCCGCCAACTGTCGCTCATTATTAATTATAATTTGTAATACAATTTGTAACACAGCTAAAATATATATACATATATTATATAGGTAAAACATATTATTCTAACATAAAAATTTCAGATAACCTATAATTTAAATTTTTAATTAAATCGTTTACAAATTATAATAAATTATATCATGGTAAATTATCGATAGTAACGTAGGTAAGTAGACAGGTAGGTTTATATACCTGAATATAGAATCGGCACTTTGTCAATTTATACGTTTATACTCTATATCAGCGGTTCCCAAACTTTTAGGATCACGGAACCCTTAGGAAATAGTTTGTGTTTTGCGAAACCCTAATATCTTTACATCCAACTCAACTCCATTTTTTCTAAAAAAAACGGAACCCTTGAGATAGTCCCGCGGAACACACTTTGGGAAACGCTGCTCTATATATACAGGGTGATTTTTTAAGCATGCTCGTCCCATTTTTATGCTTAAATTATGCATATATATTCAAATTCTGATTTTTGGAATATTTAAGTGTAGTTAAAGGCGATATTTTTGAGTACTTAGATTTTTCACAACTTTTAAGGAGTATCCTGTAGCGATCCCAACTTTGGTTTTTCAAATGACAACCTATATGTTTTAAAGCAAAATGTGATTCAGATAATTTTTCTGAAAATTTTGACATATTGCAATCAAAATTCGAACGAAAACTTCCAGAGTTATTCTACTTGAAATACTAAGGAATAAGGATAAAAGTCTAATACTTAAATGCCTACGTTGTAAATGGATACGATAATTATAATTCGGTATACAATATAAAAATAAAATATTTGTTAATAATCACTAATTATTACTAAATGGCCAAATATTGCATCTGAAAATGTTCAAAACAAAAGAAAATATGAATAAAATAATATCCTTTTTATTTTATCCATATTACCTATACCTTATAGGCAACGTTAATATTTGTATAGCATAGGTATACCTACTTATAATAAAATACCAAACAATAGTGTACAATAGCACTAATGCGAAATATGTACGTGTATCCATTTACAACGTAGGCATTTAAGTATTAGACTTTTATCCTTATTCCTTAGTAGTTCAGTAGAATAACTCTGGAAGTTTTCGTTCGAATTTTGATTGCAATATGTCAAAATTTTCAGAAAAATTATCTGAATCACATTTTGCTTTAAACATATAGGTTGTCATTTGAAAAACCAAAGTTGGTATCGCTACAGGATACTCCTTAAAAGTTGTGAAAAATCTAAGTACTAAAAAATATCGTCTTTAACTACACTTAAAAATTCAAAAATCAGATTTTGAATATATGCATAATTTAAGCATACAAATGGGGCGAGCATGCTTAAAATATCACCCTGTATACTGTATATACCAATTTATACCTACTTTTTAAGTTAGAGTACCTGGTACCTCATTAGTCATTCTTCAGTTTGAATGCTCTACATCTACAATATATGCATGATTTATCCATTTTTCCAATAACCAAACTTGGATGAATATTACTGTAATTATAATTATACCAAATTTCGTCGCAATCGGTCCACCAATTGGAATTGAAATGTTTTTATGCATAAACCCAGAAAATTTTTTTTATAGATATAGTAGTTATCTCGCTAGATAAATAGATACCTAGATATAGTTTGAGTCATAAAAAAGGTAGAATTTTTAACGGGCTACGAAGTGCACGGGCTAGTACAAGTATATATAAATCTGTTTGTCACACATTCCTAATCGGCTGGACCGATCGCGACAAAATTTGGTACAGAGATAATATATCAGACCTATGGACAGAAGATAGGCCAAGTTAAAAAGTGACATGTCTGAACATCATTAAATTTAATATTTGAACTGTCTCGATAAAATAAATAAAATTACATAATGTTAAACTAAATTGAATATCGTTGTAAAATTATTACTTAATATATTTAAATATATAAAAGCGTAGGTACAACTACTGATCGATCTTTTTTTTAGAGACATAATTTAAGAGGTAGAATTTTTTACGAACTATGAAGTGCACAGTTAACAATAATTCAGGAATATAATATTATTAAATAAACTGATATAAATTAAGTATTCTAATATAGAATTATCGAATTATAATGAAAGATACAATTATATATTTTTTACAATGAAGCATGAATTAATCGTACAGTCTCGACGAGACAATGATATACAATGAGATGAATTATAGACCAATATATATTTCAAACAATTTATAATATCCCATGACAACCAAATCTTAGCAACTTTTATTTATCCTATTCTCTATATATATATATATATATATATATATATACTATATAGCTGAATTACCCGTCGTTGCCGTGTTTATTAATAATTGTTGTTATCTGGTAAGTTTAAATATATTGTCTAGTAAATTAAAATTAAATAAGATTGTTTAAAAAAATATGTCATACCTATTATATTAATTGTTTATTAAGCTGATTTTTAACAAAAATGTCCATCGTAAATCTCAAACTGTCTGTTTGAGCACCTCCATAATTTTTTAACTTTTCCTATCTTCTGCCCATAAATTATCTATGTATCAAATTTCGTTGCATTCAGACCAGCCGTTTATGAATAAACGTTTAAAATTTCGTTTATTTATAAATCCATTTATATACATAGAATATAGAATAGGAGAAGATATATAATCAATAATTATTAATTAAATAAATTGGGGCGCGTTTAAAAATCAATAGTTTAAATCGATACAAAAATTATATTTATAATTTTATCTATAATAAAAGGAATAAAACGTAATATTTACCGTGAATCAATAAAAATTGATGATAACAGCTACAGAAAAGATTTTAATTGCACACTAACCCTTAAAAGTTAAAACTACCTACAAGCAAGAAATTGTGGTGAAAAAAAAACTGACGTTCCTAGACTGTTTTGTTTTCCTGTGCGTTTCCATGACACCGGTGAACATTGACCACAAATACCAAAAAAGAGAATACTTATGTACCTAGGTATAATATAATGTTTGCGCAATTGTAAATTCAAAATATATTGTGTTTCCGAAACTTGTTACCATTTACCGTCGTCAACGTTACTTTCGGTTGATCGAACTAACTAATCTATTCACAAGACCACAACGTACCGGTTGCGGTTGGCGGTTGTGAATAGTCATAATGATAACAATAATAATTAATAACATTGATTATAAATATAGTATTCATAATCAATGTTAATAATAATAATAGTTATAAGGTAATAAATTCGTGCTACGTACAGACTTTGTGAATTCACTGTCAATTATTAATCAAAATATTATATAAATTTAAAAAAGTAAAAGTGTGCCAAATTATTTCAAGTATTATGTACTTATTGTATTTGTTATTATTTTATTTTCATGCTGCATAAAGACTTCATAAATTGTTTTTTGTATATTTCGGGTTTTTTTTTATAGTTTTTTTTAGCACAATCGTCCAATTACAAAGATCGAAAAACAATCCAGAAACTTGGATTAACCGATCCAACCAATTTATTGAATTAACTGTTCCGTACCTATTCACTTAAATTATTTGTCCTATATAAATTATTAATAGTTTCATGTCTTGTGTCTAGACACTAGACGTGTCTGACATAACAAATTTAAGAGAGTATCTAAGTATACAATTCTTATTTCTTACAACTATTTGTTGAATCGAATAAACCTGCAGGCTACCTTGTGCGGGAATCGAACACAAGCCTCTTGATTGTCAAGCAAAATTTTATTTTTTTGTTTTTTTTTTTTTTAGGTACTAGTGTAACTACCACAATTTAAGATAGTACTATTTTATTATATTTTTATGTGCCCAAATGAGCTACTCGATAGCACTGGCTGAAGATGTTATTTCCCCTTAATTAACGAAATGTGGGATATTATTATCAAAGCAACGGCTATAGATAGTAATTGTAACACGAACTACGATATTTTATAGTTTGATAGTTGTAATATCACAGAATGAACCTTGGAAGATCTTCTAAGGTCATGCCGTCATCGATCAATCTGTTATCAGATCATGAATACCCTCCACGTACAATTATATCAGAGTCTTTTAAAGTTATATTATAGAATGTAGGTATAAGTAAAGTTTATGACTAATATGCAATACCAACCTAATAACTTACTGTAATATTATGATCTACCTGACTACCTCTGACTTCTGAGGTATCGAGGTGAGCACATGTTATCAGTGTTATCAGTTATCACAGAAGAATGTTAAGAATGTTATCGGCGCTCACTTACGTGTTATCAGTTTATCACCACAATCATTATCGTGGACTGTTGTGACTCGTGATTCGTAAAAACCGAACATAACGAATTAACGACCATTACGTACCTATTTACTGTTAAATATTCACCAATTCACCTACGTTTCGACCATATAGACATATTATAGTGTTAGTAGTAGGTATAGTTCAATTTAAATAAAATATTTTCGGTTACGACAATATTTGATATTTCCCGTTAGTCTCGAATTCGACCAAAGCCAATACGAAGACATTTCTCCTGCACGCCGACTGTCATATAATTATATAAACGTTATCTTATCATCGTTTTTTTCGCCATTCATCGTAGTTTTTTTTAAATTTTTTTTTTTAATTTGCACCTAATAATTATTTATATTTGTCGTTGAATACTTAAACCGCTTTCAGTAACTTAATTTTACTGCCGTCACTCAAATCCGTCCGACTGATAATAATATTGTACCTTTGAAAATGATTCGTTCGGCAGTATTGGTGGCGTTGGTAGTGACAGCTGCGGTGATTGCGAAAAAATCACGCGATGGTGAGAAGCCGTCTTGGGCCAAAAAAGATATTAGCTCTTATACCGAAGCCGACATGGAGCGATTGCTTGACCAGTGGGAGGTAGGCTTTATTACAATTATAGCATTTAAATATAACCTTGAAAAATACATTTTAATACCTACTTAGTAGTACAAATCATGTAACAATTTACTCCGAAATATATATACATGTATTAGTTTTCTAAATAATTATTAATTGAATTATATGTTCTAAACCTAGGAAGACGAAGAGCCTTTAGAACCTGATGAGCTACCTGAACACTTGAGACCTCCCATTAACATTGATCCAACTTTGGTAACTTTAAAATTACTTTTTTACTATACTTCCTATGCTATTTTTGCTTGCCAATCGTCAAAAATGAAACACTTAATACTGTATTACTAATTACTATTCTACTAATCAATAATAATAATTTATTTCATCATAAAATAATATTTCACAATATAAAAATGCTTTTAATAAAAATACTTAATACCTACAGCATAGTTTGTAATTTGTATAGTATTTGACAATGTTAACCTTGTCGTCTCTTTACATGACTATTATTAGTATTATTTATTAATTAAAGGAATTACAAAATTAGAAATGACTAAGTTTTATCAATATTAAGAATTATTAGTTATTAGTGTGTTACGTCCCGACTGAACGTCAATTCATACATCAACGTAGAAATGAAAATACAATTATAAGTGTAGAAATATTTATTTTACGTTTAAACTTGATATAAAAATACTATGTAGTAAGCTATAAGGTGTTGGTGAGCAGTGTTACGACCGGCCTCTGAACGTCTTGAATATCCCTAACCGTCTAGCTCACATTTAAGAACTGTCTGACTCACATTTTAAAAACCGTCTGACGAGCTCGTGTCCCCTTCTCTTATATATGATTTGGTCTTTAGGAGTGGTGGTGACTTTCCTGTTATATGCCAAAATTCGGTCTTGTGATTCAACTTAATATGCTAACTTTTTTTTTTCCTTTTAAACCGACAGCAGAAGGGATCTGTGTGAACCTTACTACTCCTCTGCTGCCATCATTTATTAATGTTTAATAAAAACGCTAATACATACACATACTTAACACATAACTAATTATGGTTGCTTCACCTTACACTTAATATGCTAACTATTTTGAATCCTTTCACATGGGTCATTTCTAAGAAGAGACGTGTGAAAACACTTATAATTTTATACCTTATTCACCACGTTCCTATTTTTGACCTCCGCATGCTTTTGATAATGGCTTATTAGTTTTAGTCATAGTTAATACTTATTTTATATCACAATTGCGTGACATCTCGTACATATTTTATAGGTACGTAACAAGTGTTATTACCTATCTACAAAATAATAAAATAATAGTACTTTCTTTGTTTATAAATTAATTGACCAACTTTTCTATAATATGATATTTTAAATTACAATATATAAAGTTAAGTAAGTTTGGTAGAATTTTTCCAATTTGAAATAATTGTAACTAATGTAAAAAAAATGAATAACAGTAGACACCTAAAGTTAAATATGAATTATATTTCATTTTTAAATTATTAATCGACTAATTTGTGGTTTGCAGTTAGGAAGTGATCCAGATGCTATGTTAAAATTATCCAAAAAGGGCAAAACTTTAATGACCTTTGTGAAAGTATCACCTAAGTACAATAAAGATGATGTTGATAAAATAACCAAAATCTGGCAATCAAGTCTTTGGAACAACCACATTCAAGCAGAAAGGTTAGAAAAGTTGAATTTGTTAAATTATTTTTAATATGACGTATAATGTATATTGTATATCAATATTTCAAGTACATAAAATATAAATCAGCAATACACTCATCTGCTTCTAATCAATGTACATAAATCTTTTTTATGTGATTATTAATTTAATAATTTTAATTAAACTGATGTTGATATTGGTTGCATAATTATTGTGTTTTCCCATATCCACACTTGTCTTGTAGGTTATACACTAACCATACTTAGACGAAGACCATTCACTGAATTATTTTCATGTATTAGTGTTTGTAATGCTACCGATTTATAGTTACAGTGGAACCTCAATAATTTTAACCTTTATAAGTTGACTTTTCAATAACTCAAACGAATGCTTTGGCCTTACAATATATGATATCGAGGTTTTCCATAAGTCGAATTTTTAATAACTCAATTTTTTTTCACCCTCAATCGATTCGAGTTATCAACATTTTACTGTATATCATTATAATGTGAGTAAATATTAAAATTAATAGAGCTTAGATTTGAAGTAAAAAATTCCATACCATATTCTTAAAAATATACATTTAATATGTAGCTCTAAAAATGGCTAAATATTTGTTAAAAATAATGATTTTATTATTAAATTAGTTAAATCACGTGTAACAAAACTATTTATTTACTTATTTATTACTATGTAGGTGACTTTAAATTTATCTTTTTTTCTTCTCCCTATTCTATAACTGGCTAACTTTATTAGTCTATCTTTTCTTTTAAATATTACTTAAAATTACAAAATAGTGAAATATATCATTAGAACACTAAATTTAGCTATAATATTTTAAAATATGCTCTAAAAACATTGACATTTTGAAATATGATATAGATCAGCGTTTCTTAAACTGTGTTCCACGAAACCCTGGGGTTCCGCGTAGATTATTTCAGGGTTCCACAAAGCTTGAATTATTTTTTTTTAATGTTCAAGAAAATTACTTATAAATTAAATAATAATGTATAAGTCATATGGAATAATCTATCAGCTAACTCAATATTTAATAATCTATACTTCTACTTAATATTATAATTGATTTGCAAATAATCTTAAAAAAGGTAAAAAGGTAAAAAAAGTAGGGGTTCTACGATAAAAGTGGACATCAAAAAGGGTTCCACGAATAAAAAAGTTTAAGAAACTCTGATATAGATAATTTATTCTTTTAAACACTTTCATGCAATATATTTTGTGTTTACTTAACAAAGTACAATTACTTGTAAAAATATGCAAATTCTTATAAAACCTAGTTAAACTTATGACCAATTTGCACTGTACAAATATTTCAATCGATCATTTAGAAATTTAAATTATATCTATTAGAACCATGGTTTTTATTTAATGGTTTAAAATATCATTTAATATAAAAAAATAAATTTTAAACGTGTTAACTTTTATTTTATTAGTTATAATATTTAAGGTTACTTAAAAGTTATGATTTTATATTTATGTTTAAAAAATACCATTTGCACATTTGCTTTATGTAAGAATTTAAATATTCTTTATTGATATGTAAATAAAATCAAGAAAACTACCTAGACGGCTTGATAATAATAGAAGCCAGCATTGTACATCTTATCTTAAATGTTATCAGTAAATGAACTCAGAGTTTTATATTGGAATGAACAATCAGTTAGTAGGCAAGTGTTACTTGTGAAAAACTCATCATTTGTAATGCATTGAGTATAAGCGTATAGTATATGATTAAATATTTTTTATTACTGTGAGATCAATTAATCTAATATAAACGTGTAAAATCAATCTTAGATATTGACTTGATTTATGTTATAGATTTATGGTTGATGATAATCGAGCCATATTCATGTATAAAGATGGTTCACAAGCTTGGGATGCAAAGGATTTCCTGATACAGCAAGAAGACTGTGTTGATGTAACAATTGAAAATCAAGTATACAAAGGTCCAGCTTCTCCATTTGTAAGTATTAAGTATTTTTAAAATTTAATATTCTTTGAATAACATTTTTACTTTCTTCAGTAATCTATTTTAAATATTATTTTGGCGGATAGTTTCAAATAAACCAAGTACTATTTTATAAGTTCTACCCTAGCAGTTGATGAATTTCAATTTAAAATTATTTGTTTAAATGTTTTACAAAAGTAGAAGTACAATAACAGACATCACATTATACAAAATATTTTTATCCTCAGAATATCATGTGTTTTTATTTATGTATAAAAAAAACTATTCTAATTGTATATTGTTGAGACTTTTTATTCAAATCAGCTTGATAGAAACTTATAAATATTATTAATTAAATAAAGATGATAAATATTTTTTTCTGTATTAATAATATACACAATCGACACAACAACTAACACACAATAAATTAATTGACAAAAGAAAAATTGAAAACTTGAATGAAGAAGCCACCCACCGATGACACTTTTGTCTTTTAATTATTTTATTTTATAAATAATTTAGTCAGTAAAAATATTTTTTACCCTGGGAGATACAAGCTGGTGAGATAAGTGTCTCACTGAAATTTTGTTTTACCTTATTGTTAAATAAATCAATAATTTTAATTTCAAATTTTATTTTGGATTAAACTAGTAGTTATATAACACATTAGGTAGAGAAGACAGGAGTACATTATAATATTATCTAATACAAATTGTTGGTGTTTCTCTTGTCCCTTTATTTTCATTATAATTATTAGTATTAATTAATGTTATTAGATACAAAAAATTATTTTAATGATAACTAATTTTTTTTTCAGGTTGAAGGAAACGTTGAAAAAGTGGAATTATAATTGTTATTTTCTATTAGCTTAGTTAATTTATTCATAAACGGTTATTCTAAAAATGACAAACTTTTTTTATATTTATATTATTGGCTTTTTAGACATAGCTAGTCTTGCCACAATTATGCCTTCATTTAATCGTCGTCTCTTAAAATTTGGTGCTACTCATTTACAAATAACCCTTCTAGAATCTCTTTTCTCAAGTTTTCAACTAATCACAGGACCCATTGTTGGAACACTGAGTGATCATTTTGGTCGCAAACCATTGCTTTTGCTTTCAATGATCTTTAGTGTCTTTGCATTTTTTGCCATGGGACACTGTAATTCTTATCTGTCGATTGCTGCCATTCGATTGATGTTGGGTTGTTTCAAACACACCCAAATGTTAGGAAAGTCATTAATTGGTGACAATGTACCTAAAACTCAACATTTGAGCACCCATGGAAAATTGAACAGCTTCATTTCATTAGCATTTATGATAGCTCCAATTTATGGTGGTTATTTGTCTGAACACAAAAATGGTTTTTACTATTTAGCTTGCTCGACTAGCTTAATTTGTGCCATAAATGTCATTATTATTGCATTGTGTGTGCCAACCAAGATAATTAAGACAAATGGTCTTAAAAAAAATATGTTTTACCATTTAAAAGAAGTAAATTGGACAGAACATTGGCCATTATTGTTCATGAGAATGATGTATACTGCAACACTATCAACAAATATGGTATCATTTGGTTTTGTACTCATAGAAACATATAAGCTTACACCATCCCAAGTTGGTTACACCTTATCAGTCAATAGTTCAATTGGTGTTGCTACTGGATTCGCAGTTGCCAGATTAGAGCCATTCTTTCGTAAATATAGTTCATTCAAAAAATGTTTCTTTAGTTTTATTTTACTATTTGTTGGATATATTTGTTTGTCATTTGCTCCTAATATAACATTTCACATTATATGCATGGTTCCTATCATTGCAGCTGGTACTCTAATAGAAGTGTTTTTAAATCAAATTCTATCGGAAACCTGTATGGGTGAAAATAGAGGAACTCTAGAAGGTGCTATGACTAGCTCTATCTCAGTAGCTCGATCTATTACGCCTGTAGTAGCCGGAGTGGCTATGGATATGTATGGTTCTAGTGGAGCATATGTTTTTGCAGCTTTAGCTGCTATTTCTGCAGCAATGTTAGCTAAATTTTATGATAAAAAAACCAAATTATCGTAATATTTTTTCCTTTTTAAGTGTTCATGATTTTACATAGATCTTATATTTTGTATCAATCTCTATTTTACTTATTAAATATAAAAGAGTTTATTGTTAATTGTAACAAATCTATTTTTCTCTGAGTTTTGAGAAAAAATGAACAAATATTTTGAATGTATATTATGAAACCTTTTATTATTTTTTTTATCTAATGTATGTCTATGCTATTAATTTAAGTTAATAATTTTAAAGTAATAGCTATATTAAATTTGGCATATATTCAGATTATATTAATAGATTATAGATGTGATTAATTTAGTTTAATAGGTGATTAAAATATTATTTATTTATATTTGATATTATTGAACCTGGTTTGAGCGTTTTATATGTTATGTCAATTGAGGTAATCCACAATGAATGTATTTAAGAACTGACTATAAACAGATAATATCATTGCTTTTATAGTATTATTATATATTGTAATATAAAAGCAAAATCAGTAACATAAGCTGGCCAATCATTTTTATGTTAATTTAAAATATTACACTTTAGATTTTTACTTATCTTTTTTGTACATTAAGTATCATAAAATAATTATACCTATTTCTATGTGCACATGAATGATCACAATTCTATTCTTTTAATATATGTTTTATATTGTTTGTTTCTTATTTATAATTAATGATTATGGCTCATTACAAAATAGGGACCAAATATGTATTAATAAATATATTAAATGTGTGATAAAAATGTAATTCTGTGGAATCAAAAATTCAATTGAAAGTATTTGAAACAAATAAAATATGAATTATAGAAACATTATTACATAATATTATAATATATGTGGGCATGTGGCCGACGTAACAAAAATAATTTTGATGACTTGTACCTATTAAAGTTTTAATCTGGACAGTGGACATTTTAGTCTTTTGTCGAGAAATGTTTCAATAACGGCAATGATCCGTTATTTTTTATTATTATATATCAAGACTTAAAGGAAACCCTATCAAATATTTCAAAAATAGTGCATAGAGCAAAATGGTCTCGTTCCCCACCCCTCCTAAATATATACAGGCCGGTGTCCCGCGAGGATTCACCCATTGCAATATCTTCTGAAATAATAAATATAATAAATAATAATATATCTTAAATCTGTTTTTTCATTAGACTCCCATAGACAAGGGCTACCTGTAATTTATTTTTTTGATAAAAAAGTTACATAATAATTTTAATTTTATCTATTTTATTGGGTTTATTTTGCTGAACATTTTGATCTTTCAACATTTTATTTTCATTAATCAGATGATTTTTAATATTTTTTTTAGTGTATAGATAAAACAGCAAAAAACTGGTTTTTATCCGGGCAGCGAGCCCCCCTCTATTACGGCTAATGGGTATATATTCACGAGACACTATATTATTGTTATGTAGCTATATGTCTATATTTATGTTCGTAGTTATTATGTAAAAAGATATTTGGATCTATTTTTTTTTTATCATTACAATGCAAAATAGTATGTTAAAATAGTATAATATAATACAATACTAAAATAGTATGTTGGTATCCAATTGATAAAATAGATTTATAGATACATTGTGTAACTATAAAAATAATTTAATTTCAGTTTCATAAACATGTCCTAATACCTGCAATATACCTGGGTGTATTTTACATATTTATCTATATACATTTATTTAACTTACACATTTTTACTAAGCTAACTAAATTATTGGTATTTTTCAACGATAGGTACTCAACATGGTGCTTTTGGTATTTTTTAAAAATATTTGTATCTTCATTCAATTCGATTAAGGTATAATATTATGCATTCAAATTAATTAACATGCTTATGGTAGTACCTACCTATGTACATTGTCTTAAATTTAGAGAATAGCCTAAATATAGCTATATTATTAGCTAAACAATAAGAGGTGTAATAGGTACCAAACTACCAATTCATAATGTTTTACCTTCCGTAATACCTATTCTTATATTATAATTTATAAGGGTACCTACCTATAAGTCTTAGGTATATCTATATACTATACATTTTAGGAGTGGCGCCGAACACTATGTTAAGGTCGGGCCATGTTCCGACATATTTTGAAAATTTAAGATAGGGCCGCTTCATATTGATCATTTTCTTCAGCACGGTATGCCATGTTTTCCGATGTTGGGCTTCTTGAAATATTTTTCGCACTACTAGATTTTTAGGACTTCGACGCCACTGCGTTTTAGACTTTAGTATACCTACATTACCTACTAAAACTATATGTACAATTACAACAATTCAACTAAATATATAACTGGTGAACTGTTAAAGATACATATAGGTCATAGGTGCATAGATGCTATTCAATATTGAAATGAAACGCGGTATGTATTTAAATGGATATAGACAGTTTACTCAATGGAACTCAATGTGACAATGTAAAATATTATATTATTATATAATTACAAGATCTTTGCAAAGGGGAAAGATAGATCTTATGTGGTATGATTTAAGACAACAACTAAAGTTGTTTTGGAACGTAAACGGAGTTGTCCAGCGCCAGCGTATACCTATACTATCGTCACGAAGATAATAAACAGAAATTATTATAACCTATAAGAATTATTAAATACATAAATTATTATTTTAGATTCTGAACGAAGTGATGAATGTATTGATTTAACAATGATGTGTTGTTTTTTTTTGTTTTTGTGTCTGTGTACAGCATAACTAGGTAGTCGAAATAATGCTTCAATTTCAAACTTTGGGGGTGCTTTCCGATGTAAAAGTGAATATCCTTGGTGCATTATAGAGGTCAAAAGTAAACATTTTCCAACAGTTTTCAAAAAAATCGAGAAAAACAAAAAAAAAATGACACAAAAACGGGAATTTTTACGCAAAACCAGTTTTCGACCAAATCGATTTTTTTATATGGTTGTAATTCAAAAACTAATCACTGTAAATATATGAAATTTTCACCAAATGTTTATGTTAGTGTTATCTATATACAGTTTAATTTTCAAAAATTTTTGACTTTTTTTTGAGATATTTATAGACCACTGAAATTTTCGATTTTTATGAGAATTTTTTTTGAAGTGTCGGTAAAAAAATTTTAGATGGCCAAAAATTTGAAAATTTAATACAGGGTTTCTTATGAGTTGTTCTTATTGTAGCTAAAAAAAAAATTAAAAATCGTTAGTCACATAATAAGCGTTTATAGTTCAAATTTTTACGAAATCTGTCGAAAACGCGAAAATTTGCAAGTAATTTTGAAGTTGAAAAATCATAAAAATTTTTGTGTTTATAACTAAGGATTAAAAATACAACATTAAGTTTTCCATACGATTTCCTTCAAGTAGCTATAATGAAAACTCGAAGCATCATTATAGGAAAAATTTTAAGTGCATTGGAATTTTAAATTTTTTGAAATAGCGTAACGATAACGATTTATCCTCAAACGATTTTAAATATTTGTTATTATTCAAAAAGTATAAGTCGTAGATACTTGAAAATGTTACCAGTTATTTATATTGGCATTTTATTTACATGATTTAATTTTCAAAATATTCTGACTATTTTTGCGGTATTTATAGACAACTGAAATTTTCAATTTTTATGAAAATTTTTTTTGAAGTGTCGATAACATTTTGTTGGCCCTATCAAAATACTTGAAAATTTAATACAAAGTTTCTAATAAGTTATTTTTATAGTGATTAAAAAATTATAAGAATACTATGCATAATTTTTTTTTATTAGCATTTGAAGTTCAAATATTGACAAAAATTCGTCAAAACCATGAATATTAGCAAATATAGTTGTAGTTCAAAATTCATAAAATTGTTTGTATTTATATCTAAGGTTAAAAAATTCAACACTAAGTTTTACATGAGTTTTGCTTCAAATAGCTATAGAGAAAATTTGAAGCGTCATTATAGGAAAAATGTTTTGAGCGTTTGAGTTTTAAATTTTCATGAAATCAGGTATATGTATATCTATGATAATATAAGGTATTATGAATTATGATAACTACATGCAATGTTTTTGGAAAAATTGATTAACCATGCCTTATTCAAAATCATAGACCTATAAAACAATGGACCGCGCATAGAGAGAGATCCGTGAATCAAAGATATGTGCGAGAGAGAAAAGGCTATGTTAGAAATACCAAAGAGAATATAAACAAAAATATATTAATTAGTCTTTGAAATATTTTATTTTCGTGCCATTACATAATATTATTATTATCACAGAACAATATGTTATTATTGAACTGTTGAAGTAGTTCTATTTCTGTATACCAGTACACCTGTATTGTTTTGGGCAGTATCTTTTATAGGTCTATGTTCAAAATGTGTCCTAATTGAAAAATAATATATTTGTTTCTAAATAGAATATATGACAATATTTAAATATAATATATCCTGTATTAGCGTTTTTATTTAACATTAATCAATGACGGCAGCAGAGGAGTAGTAGTGTTCATACAGATCCTCCTCTGCTGTCGGTTTAAACGAAAAATAAAATATATAATAATAATATATCCTAGATTGACAAATCATCTCCGTTCAGAATCGTTTTTCGTATACAATGATACCTATCATTGCATTCAAATCTAATCTACCCTAGTCAGAGGTCCACCCCACCACCTAATGTACAGCAGAGCGACATCCACTTACCTGCCTTTTTTATTTTTATCCATGGTACAGCTTCAACTGCTAAGATTATTAGCTTGTAACAAAATTAAACATATATTATTGAAACTATTATTTAACTGAAAAAGTAGCCTTTTTGCATAATTCAACTACAAACTACAGAAATGTCAAAAAAAAGTAATTATTGACATTTCATTAATTTAAGCAACACAAATGCTCAACCCTCAACTATTTTGAGTATTTGCTACGTGGTATACTACCAAAAAGTCCAAGGTCTAAACAATTTTCGTTAAAAAGTCCCGTATATATATATTATATAAGTAAAATGAAAAATACGATGTGATGCAATTAACTTCTAATTGTAACTAAATGATTTACCACCTGATGAAATTAATAAATTATCTCGTAGGCATATATCAATATCATATCACAATTTTGTTTTTGGATTTTAAACACTGCTTGCGATTTTGGGCAGAATGTATTAATTAAATACTATTGATTTTATCTTAATTATAAAAAAGATGGACAAGTAGGTACCGTTCAGCTGTGTATTTATGTGTTATTTTTGAATTTAATGATAAACCATTACATGTAAAAAACTAATCAGAGTGAAGATTAAATTAAATTAAATGTCCAAAAAACAGATCTTTGTAAATGTATACCCACAGATATGTTATTTGTTCAGAAAAATTTTGTCCTATTGCTAAAATAAATTTATCTTAGTCGTAAAACATTATTTTACTTTTGCCTAATAATTTTTTTGATTTGATATTTTAAAGGGTAAACACATTATTTATAAAGACACAATTGTTTCGAAATATTGGCCTTACATCCCATTGAGTTGCTGAATGATAATAACTGAATAGAATCAATGCTTCATGTTATGTTACTCTACAATCATTGCCATCAATGAAATCTGTGCCCTATCCGTGTACATAATTATTTTTAATATGTAATTGGTATTTCTGATTTTCAATTACTTTTATTATATGATATATCAAAACTATAAAATATGTCTAAGAGTTATAGTGTTATATCAATACACCATAAGCAATATTGTATTAAAATTATAATAATATTATATACTTTATTTAACATATATATTATATAAATATAATTACTTAAATATTAAAATCATGGATACAAGATATATATTAAATAAATAATTAAATTATAAACATCATTAATTATGAATCCAGTGTTTTAGGTATCTACCTACAAATCTTTAATTATAAAAATTACAATGTATTCATACATTCAGGTATGGATATGAAAAACTGAAATATTTATATTTAACAATTCTGAATAGTGAATAGGTAGTTTAACTTTAAAAGTTTAATAATATATTGATTTTAACTTGGCTAAATTACCTCAGTATTATAGCAATAAATTGTAATATGCAATTCAAGAATATATTACAATATTTATTTTAAGAAAGGAAGAAAAGTATAAAATATTGTTTAATGTTTAATATAAATTAATAAATTATATACTTACTTTACAATTTTGTTTCAATTTATCAATACTTCATATGCCTCTATATGCCCAACTTAGAAAATAAATGTAACTCTGATAAGATAATAAACTTAAATTTTATTGGACTATTTGAGAAGCTTTAGTTTATCTATCTAACTTCACCATTTTATAGGATGTGTATTATTTTATTTATGTACTTATAGTTTCTATATTATGTTGATTAAATATAAAATATGGGTGTATGGTGTAATTCAATCCTATTCACAAAATAAAATTAATTATTAATCTTTAGGTATATTTTATGATCTTTTTAAAATTTTATTTTACTATCAGAGATTGACACTTACATTTATACAAATCACATGAATTAATACTACCTTGTATAAAATTGAATTTGAAATCATAAAAACAAAATGTGGAATTATGTACCCACTAACTTACAGCAATAAATGTAACTACCTTCCAAGTTCAAGATTATTTTTACAGCTCTAAAAGGCGATGACAGACAAAAAAAATTTAAAAATGTTTAACTAACGCCGTTTTTAATCACTGCAGTTTGTGAACTGCAGAACAATGTGAAATACAACCTGTATATGTGAAATAAAAGTTATTTTTATTATTATTATTTAATATTCCCAATGTAATTATTTAAAAAATTATGTTTTGCATATTATACTTATTAAGGTAGGTTCAGTGTACTTATGTAAATGTTTTAATATATATTTTTGTTCCAACATACAATAAATTATTAAAATTTACTTTATGAGTAATATTATGTACTTATTTATATGGAATGATAATAATTTAACATTAAACTGTTTTTGATGAGATTTTTTTTGTAATTATCGTAACATTTGTAAATGAACATGATTAGATTGATGAATATTTAAATGACAATAGAAATATTATAATAATTTTCATTTTTTCATAAATATGTCCAAATCGATAAATCTACAGTATAAAAATATTGTTGAGCCTTAGATCATGCTTGATAACTTTTGGATGAACTTTGTCCTAAAGAAAGTCCATCATCTTCACTACTAGTTTTTTTAACAAACATTGGATTTATTAAAATAGCTTCATCCATCATTCGTACTGTACTGCTAAATGATATCTTATTAGTTACCTGAAAAATTATGATTTTAAAAATATACTAGGTATATATAATAAATTATAGATATATTAATACTTCATCTAGAATTTTTTTTAGAACACTTGGATCTTCATATTTCTTGGGTGGATCATTAAACATAATTGTACCTTCTTTACGATTAATCTTGCCATAAATTTCACCAGATTCAATCTAAAATTGTAAATATTATTAATATTTTATAAAAATTTTTTGTTTGTTTTAAATACCATGGCCATTAAATGTTCTTCTGCTTCTACTATGTTAGGAAGATTGATTCTTTGTGCTAAATCAGAAATTGACATATTCAAAAAAGTATTTGTCAATTTAAGTATATTCTTCCTGTGCAATGCTTTTACAACTTGTTTTACTAATCCTCTATTATTATCTCTATATTAATTAACAAAAAAAATTCAAGTAAAATGTACAATTAAAAAAAACTAAACAAACAAACCTTAGATAAACATCATGGTACTTGTGGATTGTCCTTTGTAATTCTTCAGGATCACCACTTTGATATGCTGGTATTATATCCAAATAAGCTTGACACACAGGTTTGAGCACTCTTTCAATGAGGGCTGGTGATAACTTTGGAAGTGCAGGTACGGTTCCTAAATGTATAATTGAGACCAAAACAAATTTCTTATATGATTCTATCATAATTTGAGACAGCATAGGAAGTAAAGTTGTAAGAGCAATTTCAAAGAATGTAATTGCCCTTGAATAATTCTTCATTGCAGTGTAGATCACACCACCCAAATAGTAGTAACTTAAAAAAAATTTTGGATCAAAAGTCACTCCAGGCTGAAAACAAAATTAATTATAAAATTATTTAAATTTCATAGGACAAATAAAAATGAAATGAAATTAAGACTTAAGTTTATATTATGCTTCAAATATAACTGAACAAGGAGATTTAATACTTAAATGATTATTAATACACTACGTATATGGGATTGTTTTTTCCGGTTAATTATTATAGTCAAAAAATTACTATTAATTTGAAATTTCAAGATTTAATTTAATACCATAAATCAGAGTTCAGATTTGATAACAAAAATTGTTGGTGTATTATACATTTATAAATTTGATCCATAATACGAGGTATATCCAGAAAGTAAGTTCCGTTTTCTATTTTTATTTTTGCATGGGAACAATTTAATCATCCGCCCTACAGTCCAGATTTGGCACCCAGTGATTTTCATCTTTTTTTACACATGAAATCATTTATGGGTGGCCAGAACTTCAACGAAGATGATGAGGTGAAAAAGGCTATTAGCGCATGGTTACAATCACAGGCGTCATCTTTCTATGATGAAGGGATACAAAAACTAGTACCTCGATATGATAAGTGCTTAAATAATGGTGGTAACTATGTTGAAAAATAGAGTAATACATGTATTTTATATTCAAATAAAATTTATAATAAAATTTACACATTTACATGTTTTTATTGCCCAACGGAACTTACTTTCTGGACACGCCTCGTACATAAAATTATATTTATAAAATGATCTTGTTTTTTTTTTTTTTAATCTTTATAAAATATTAATATGTGTTCTATATTCAAGCATCAAAAATATTTGAAAGGCCAATAAACTTATTTTTATGATTATTATCAATGTTAACCCATCATAAATACTGATAAACCTCGTCTAAAAATGGGGGAGTATACCATTTTTTCCCGAAATTAATTTTTCCAATGTTCAAATTTTCTTAATAACTAGATTTTCGAATGTTTAGTTTTTACCAATTGGAAAAAATAAATATTGGCTGTAGTGGTTTTTAGAAAAAATGTGTGATGGTGTAATACATAGAAAGCACGAACTAAGATATATATATATATATATATATATATATATATACAGGGTGATTCTTTTATCAAACAACACTTATATGGTGTTTGTGTGTAAATACCACCTAACACCTAACATACACCTATAACACACAAACACCACCCAAAACCACCCAACTTTGGGAGGCTATATCTTGTAAACGGATTAACGAAAAATGAAAATTTAAACGTGAAAATTCATTGAAAAAATAGCCTTTTTAGTTTATGAAATTTTAAGTATAGGTTGTCATTTGAAAATCAAAAATGGATAATGGTTAACCTGATAAATATAAGGGTGAATATATTTAAAAAAATATATAGTTCTAGAACAAGATGGTTCTAAAATTTTGAAAAAAAAAAAATTTGAAAAAAATCAATAGTTTTTGAAATAATGAGTGTTGTTTGATAAAAGAATCACCCTGTATATATATATATGTACAGGGTGGGCAAGATACTCAAAAAAAGTATCATGATACATGATACATGAAACATGCATTTAGTGTATCAAGATACAAGATACATGATACATGTATCAAAGATACTAAGATACATGATACTTTTATATTTCTAATTGAATTTTATTTACTATTAAACTTAAAATGTCTATACATAATTCACTATACTGTCAATACATAAATACTTATAAAGTCATAATTATATTAAATAATATAATAAGTCAATAGGTACACATTATAAATTTATATGTTTATAACTAATACAGTAATACATCAGTATATAATCCAGCGACACGGTAGTGTCGCGAGCTAAGTAAAAAAAAAAGGAAGGCGAAGCACTCGACCGTGTATATCTACAGAAACCTAAACATTCCCATTTAATACGTGTTAATATTTTGGTATTCTTTATTAAAGGCTGTAGGTCTAATAAATGAACCAAATAGTTAGAATGAGATATCAATCGATCGAGAAAATCATAGGCTACGTGCTTTTATAATTTTAAATAGAATCGGTTGAATAGTATTTTAGTTATGATCAAAAAACTGTGGATATTTAAGTGATCATTTTATATTACTTTCGCCGCCGGCTGCCGTCTTAAACGCGTCATGTTGACGGGACGAGTGAGGGGATTCTTGTGACGGCGGCGTGTGTCTCCCACTACTATTGCTTCCCCCCACCGCTAGACACATACAACACACTAACACGCGAACATGGTCCACAATCGCTTATCAGTTATCGGTATCGGTGCATTCTGTTTTCGTAATTTCGATTTTCGTTCTTTCGTCTCGCGTCCTGCGTACGAGCTTGTTGTCGGCGTTATTGTCTCGTGTCCATAATAGAGATTCCATAATATTATTATTCAATGCACGTGGTATCACCAAACCTAACCGTATCGACTATCTATCATTTTCCATTGAGCATTTTATTGTTAAATAATATATAGTCGTTATAATAATAATAATTATTATAACAGTCTTTATTATAATACTTTATTTTGACTGTCTTCATATTTGTGTCGAATTGTGTCTACATTAAAAATGGTAACTTAACTCCAAAAGGCGCGAGATATGAGGAAAAAAAATATCAGGAGTCTACTCAATCTAAAATCGTAGTTGAAAGTTATAATAGTACTACTATTAAACAGTGCAGTATTAACACGGTACATGAAGTACCACTAAAAAGAAAGAATCCAAAATCCAAACAGTTATTTCCATTTTATTAAATATTGAAAAATGTACCAATAGATCAATTGGTAAATTAAAAATGCCTCTGGTTCAAGGTAGGTGTACTGCAGATAGAGTATTAAAATGGGTGCTGAAGTATAGGAAACAAAATGTACTTTTGTACAGAACGATATATTTAAACATCTTAAAAAAATTATAAATAAGACATTACATCATAATAATGGGAAAAAAAAATAAAAAATATCTTGACCCTAATAAAAACTAATGATATCTCAACAAAAACACTACGTCAACTCCGTGTAAAAAAACGCTAAATAAAAAAAAAAAAAAATATATAAATGTAATAAAATGTGTGATATAAGGTGGAATCTAAGTAAATAGTTTAATGAATAAAATGTATGTATAAATAATTAATTCAAATTTAATAAAAATTGGTTATTTATATTAATTTATAATATGAATTATTTTAACTCAAATTGATCCAATTTTGGTTTACTTGGCCGGAAGATTCAGTCTAAAAAATGTATAGCCAAGTACTAATAGTTTATGTAATAAATAATGAAAGCACCATTACAATAAATAAATTGTTTCCGGCTAAGTAAACCAAAATTGGATCAATTTGAGTTAAAATAATTCATATTATAAATTAATATAAATAACCAATTTTTATTAAATTTGAATTAATTATTTATACATACATTTTATTCATTAAACTATTTACTTAGATTCCACCTTATATCACACATTTTATTACATTTATATATTTTTTTTTTTTTTATTTAGCGTTTTTTTACACGGAGTTGACGTAGTGTTTTTGTTGAGATATAAATACACCAAAATTAATAGATTGCATAAAAATTACATCTTAATTTGTATACATTTCAGTTAAGTGCTTTAGTGCTTATCTGTATAACTGTAGATACGTATACCGTATAATGGGCTACAGACATACGGGCACCTTAATTTAATTTAATGTTTTTCAAATTATCTTACAGCTTTAAAAGTTATAAAGTTGTGTGGTACATTTTTTCGGTATCGTTAATTTCAACTCGATTGCATCTGTACAATTTTTCATAAAAATACAATCCGTGACGAAATTATCTAATAACAAAAATCGAAATGTCTTGGCACTATTCAGTACACATTTTTACAATAAAAGTATCTTGTATCTTTTGGAAAAAAAGATACAACTATACAATTTACTGGTATAAAATGTATCATGATTCATGATACAAGATACAATTATTGTATCATACATTGGCAGTATCAAAGATACGTATCAACTCTAATTGTAGGGGTGTATTACTACTATTACTAGGTGTCAGGAGACTCAGGATACAACCGTAACAATCACAAATTTAAGGCAAATTATAACAATATTTATTTAGATAATTAAACAATTAGTAGCACATTATAATATATTAATATGTGATAATTTATAAACAAAATATATTGCTTTACAATATCATTTGCCATCGCCATTCGATACTAGCGAAGAACATACGTACTAATTCATAATTGTTGTCGATCGTCGTGAATGAAAATTAATTTTAATCGTATAAATCTGAGGTTAATTTATAATAATTTAAGAGGACGCTACACACATATTTGTTTTCTCCGTCTTATAAATGCATAACCTAACAAATTTACGCTCAGCAGATCACATTTTAATTCCGTAAACTTGATTTTAAGAAAATTAGAACATTTTATTTATATTATGTGTTTGTATATGGGCTTTTTACGATTTTACGATTTTTACGAGTTCAATTTTGTAGCAAGTGATGGTCATGCGTGTATAAAAATTTTCAAACTCCCTTAAAAATAAAGTTATCGTAAAAAATCCACATACTAACACAGATAATGTTCTTACCATCAAGATTCATAATAGGTCAATTTACTCTAACTTTTAAAACTAACGGAGTTAAACCAGGGGCGTATTGCATTCATTTGGGGTATTGCAAGATATTCTATCTAATGCATACTTAAAATTTATCAAGATGCATTTTGGGCTGACAATAATTTTTCTGCGCCGGACAAAGATTATTCTTTTTTTTAGTATGATTGATCTCAAACATCGGCATCTATTATCTCTGGTCATTAAGTAGGTATATAGTAGGTTAGTTATGTTACGTTGAGTTTCTAACCTATTTATAGCAACGTAGAACAAATAAATGACTGCGGCTGATCACTATATGCCATGATAATAACACAACATGCTTAAAATTAAACCATTGAATAATACATTATTAAAATACTATTATAATATGATATAAAATAATTCGATAATGAAATAAAGTTGTGAGTGTACTTATATTTTACATCATTAGATTTATGGAGGATAAAATTGTCGAGCGTTGCGAAAAATTTTTTTTTATTATAACTTTAGTCTATATTATATTGGCCTGTCTTCTAGTTAACATATATTTCAAAAAGTTGAAATGACGTCCCTGAGTTAAACGTGATCTTAGCGTAAATTATTGCTATGTTAGTATGTTACCTACGCACTTGTAAGACGGAGACAACAAATATGTGTGTACCTAGCACTGTAGCGTCCAAGTATTAAATTTATAACACAGTAGGTATTAATCAACTAGCATCTAATAACAGATATTAACCCTCTACAGGCAAGGCCCGGTCACGGGTGACCGGACTAAGATAAGACATTAATAACAAGATTATAACATTAAATACTATGCACCGGATTATCCCATATCCTTTTATAGATAAGCCCACCGTTTGCCTGATATATTTTTGCTTACCTGCTATACCTCAGTAAGCTTCCAGCTTACAGATCGTGAGTTTTTTTTTGGGAAAAGACCAAGAAACTATTTGGTCATCTCAACCACTTATAGATTCAAGTTGTTTTTTTTTTTTTTTTTTTTATAAATATATATTACCATTGATTATACTTTAGTATGCATATTAGTATTAATTATGATAAGTAAAAATAAAGAGAATTTATAAAAAAGTTTGATTATTTCTAATATAAAATTACATTGGTCACCCGTGACCACCCTTGTCTGGTCTGTTGGAATTTATAGCCTTGCCTGTGGAGGGTTAATAAATTGAAATATTTTGAAATTCAAATTTTATAATATCAAATGTTGAGCCCCTTGCAGGTGCTCACCTCAGGGCCTCGGCCTAGCGCTGAAAGTTCCTACCTACATGGCTACATAAATAACATAAAAAAGGTATTATTTTTAGTTATTTATTTTTTCTAAAAACCACTTTGACTAATGTTTATTTTTTCCGATTGGTAAAAATTGAACATTGGAAAAATTAAAATGTGGAAAAAGTGGTAGATAACTTTGTATATAGTAGCATATTTTAGCACTTATTATAGTGCTTTTAAGTGCTATAAGTCCCTAACCCTGGTCATAACACTCCTATTGATAAATTAAATTTCATTATCAGTTTTTTTTGTAACCATTAGCTATAGCCAAACAATTTTTTCTGTGTTTATAGTGGTAAAATGAAAGCTAAAGTTCTTGGAATAATAATGTACCTAACACTCTTAAGAGCCCGCATTTGCTGAGTTCTACATCAATTGCTATACACTGTACAGAAGCTGCCTAAAGTTACTCTTATTCAAATATTTTAGTAAATAAATATAAATTTCAAATTAATAACAAATGAATTAAGTAACTAGGCATCTTTACTGCTTTCTGTTTATAGATATATACACAGTCCATGAAAAAAAAAAAAATGGTAAAATTAAATTTAAGTTTGGTGTGTCTGTTGTCTTAGTAGGTTTTATATTTTGTTTGAATAAATAAATATTTATGGAAAATGTAGTCATTTAAATATCTTTTAATTAAACAGAATATTAATTTATACTTGTAATGTTTAGATAGTGTATTGACGTATTGTATATCAAAAAAATAATAGTTGATATTCATTATTAGCAAAATATTTACTTATTTGTAGAGTAATTAATGACTAATAAGTTGTATCTACAACTAATGATTATATTACTTACCTCATCAGTTCCCAATACATATATATCTTGATCCAAAAGACTTAGGGCAGGCTTAAGATTATTGGACATTAAACAGGCTTGACATAAAAGACAATGGAGTTGAGTTAATTGATATGGTTTTTCCTGCAATTTACATATAGCACGCCTTATTATTGGAATAGCAGACATAGGTTTCTCCATATCACCAAGGTTAGTCAACATAGATTTCATCACATTAGCCACTATAAATCAACATAAAAATTAGATAAAATAATCTATAATACAAAACTAAAATTATAAATAAACTTACATGGTTCGGCCAAAACTCTGAGTTCATCTTCACTGATAGTAATTACAAAGTCATTAATTTGTGTTGCTATTGCTGTATGATATTGAACTCCTGGTATATCAGGGGGTTTTTGGGCAGTAGCTTTAACACCCAAAACAGTAAGTACTGTAATTGAATTCTCATGAACATCAAGTGCCTCAAGAACGCTATCTAAATTAGTAACATATTTATGTAGTGTTTCTGATTGTTTGGAAAGATATTCGGTAAGTTCTCGATTATCACCTGTAAAATAATCAGGCAGAAATGTAAATTCAAAATATTATTAAGTTACTATTTAATTAATTAATATGATTTTAAAGAGTTCTTAAATAAGAAAATGATTAAATACGACTATTATCAATTAATCATAGGTATTTAAACATTTTTTAGAGTATAGTAACTCACCCGAGTTGGCCAAATTTCTGACGGTCAGCACGAATTGGTCAAGTAGAGGGACCACCATGTCGCTGTCCATATTTCTCCGAAATAGTTGTTTATAAACTTATTGTAATGAATATTGTTATTTATTAATTTCACGTCCGTCGTGAACAATTTAACGTAAATGTGTAATGCGCTATTGCGCTTATAACATTATTATGTATACTGTATAGTCAATGTTGTCAGAAACTCAGAAACGACAGAAACTAAGAGTTTGAGTCTCCAATCTCATATCCCATGATAATATTATGATTATAATATATAATATAATAATATATATATCATACTTCCATTTATTTATTCGTGATACTTCATAGTTGTCAGTGTGTCCCACAAACAAATTTAACAATATTAAATGTGCACCAAGTATACCGCATTATTGGTTGGTTGGTATCGACGACGATGAAGATAACGCGAAAAGGCAGATAGCGATCGGCATTAATTGATAAACAGTAAAAAAAGCACTAACACTTAACAATAAGTCAGTAAAGTGTCATTGTGTCAACAGTTTTTACTTTTTATTCTTGGTGGAATCACTAGAATCTCATGGTCCTCCATTAATAATAATTTGTATATCTCAAGTCTCTTAGTTCATGGTAAACCGCACACAAAACACAACAGCCCTTATCACGTAAGGTAATAACATTTTGGAAAATTATGTAGTTGTTGTGCTTGCTTATTTAGTCATGTCGATTATGACCAAACAATAGGTAGAATGCATGGGAAAGAATATATCGTAGATTTGTAGCCAGCAAGACGAGGAGTGAGGATTGAGGACGTGAAAATATTAGTTATTACTTAGTAATTTCACATCTGAGTGTACCGAATGTTGGGTGTGTAAATAATCACTGCGTACATTTTTAACTTTTCTCACAGATTTCAGTAAACCTATTATCAAGATGCCTGAAGGTGTTGAAGAAGTTCCTACTATCGGTATTATTTATCCACCACCAGAAGTAAGGAGTATCCTTTATATGACAACATTGATTTATTAATTTTATTTTGATTTAATTTTTTGTCTTACATCAAAATAAGTGTTGTATCTAATACACTTATTACATACAAAAGATTCCATTTTGATAATATACGAGTATACAATAGTTAATAGTTTAGTTACTTGTTTATTTAAGTTGTTATTGTTTAACGTATTTGAAAAAAATAAGAGGATTTGTTTTTAGATATAGAATTCAATCTGAGTGTTGCTGCACAGAAGTAAGGTTCAAATCAGATCTTATTACCAATTTTAGATGTATAATTACTAGGCTATAATACATAGAATATGTTTTTAATTTATTAAATAGTTTCTTAACTACCTCTAAATCAAGATATTGTTGATAAAACTGCAAGTTTTGTAGCAAGAAATGGACCAGAATTTGAGTCTCGCATTCGTCAAAATGAATTGGGCAATCCTAAATTCAATTTTCTTACCCAAGGCGACCCTTACCATGCATACTATGTACACAAAGTCAAAGACCTCAGGGAAAAAGCTGGTAAGTATTCATTTTATTTATTGTGTTGTTGTACTTACATAAGTTATTTATTTTTATTTTGCTATAGCACAAGAACCAACATTACCACCTAAAGAAACAAAGAGCATGTCAACTGCTACTCAACTCAAACAACAAGAGCTCTTGAAACAAGTACAGGAAGCAATATTTGTACCAAAAGATCCTCCAAAAGAATTTGAATTCATTGCTGATCCTCCATCAATATCAGCTCTTGACTTGTATGCATTATGAATTAACTTTTCCAATAAACATTAACCAATATATTTTAACATTTTAGAGACATAGTGAAGCTTACAGCATTATTTGTTGCTCGTAATGGCAGACAGTTTTTAACCAATTTGATGGCAAGGGAGCAACGTAACTTTCAATTTGACTTTTTACGTCCACAACATTCTCTATTTCAATATTTCACAAAGCTTCTTGAACAGTACACTAAAGTTTTGATGCCTCCTAAAGATCTTATGAAGTGTTTAAAGGAAGAAAGTTATGATCGACAACAAATTTTAGATGATGTCAAATATCGTTCTGAATGGCAAAAACACCAAGACGCTTTACGTAGAAAAGAAGAACAGCTTATTGAAAAAGAAAGATGTAAGTTTTATTAAAATACTCTAGCTTTTGATTATCTCATAAAATGTATTTATTTTCCAGTGGCCTATGCTCAGATTGATTGGCATGATTTTGTTGTCGTTGAAACTGTTGACTTTCAATACGGTGAAATTGGCAATTTCCCTCCACCAACTACCCCAGATCAAGTTGGTGTGCGTACATTGATGCAAGAACGTGTTGATAATGGAGAAGAAGCTGTTGAAATGAGTGATGCAGAAGACGACATGCAGGTAGACAGTGACGATGAAATGGAAAAAAGAGTTAATGGTAGGATGTATGCACCAGAAAGTGAACTCAGAGTACCTGGCGAAGAAAAATCCAGTAGAGACAACAACCAGGTAATATTTAAAATTTATATTTATATACTAAAACAATTTTTTTACTATTTAATTTAAATAAAATAAAGGTTCAAGACATGGATGAATCGTCTAGTGATGATGAAGGAGATTTACCACCAGGTGTTTCGAAATCTGATAGTCGTTCAAGCCAAATGACTCAGCCGGCTGTTCCAGAAAAGGTTATTGTGAAAAAGGGATACAATCCCAAACAAAGTAAGATTTAATTTAGCTTATATAAAATCATTATATTAGATGTACTTCTATTTGGCTTTATATCTACAGTTGTGCGAGCACCAGTTAAAGCACCTCCTGAAGAATATTTAATATCTCCAATTACTGGTGAAAAAATACCGGCAAGCAAAGTCCAAGAACATATGAGAATTGGATTATTAGATCCCCGTTGGGTAGAACAACGAGATAAGCATATTAGTGATAAAATGAATCAGGAATCTGTGTATGCTCCAGGTACTTTTGACCAAATTAGTAAATAATTTGTTTTTAACATTATCATTTTATCTGTGTAGGAGCTGCTATTGAGGCTAGTTTGAAACAGTTGGCTGAACGCCGTACTGATATATTTGGTGTTGGTGTTGAAGAAACTGCCATTGGTAAAAAAATTGGTGAAGAAGAGAGTAGAAAAGATGATAAGGTATGAAATTTAGAAATACAGTAGAAGCCACTTATTAGGATCATTTGGACTTAGATGAAGTGTGTCAATTAATCAGCTGATTCTAATTAACTATTGATTTTATTTACTATGAAAAAAAAAATGTTGCATAAAACATGTATCTATATCATTTTTTCCATACTTTTCATATTAGCACAGTAACATACCACATACAATTGTGATTCCTTCTTAGTTTTTTCTTGGCCCTGTCACTTTTGAGTGCATATGTGTTTGGGTAAGGCTCTAGTATTAAGCCCAGTCTTGTCCACTTTGAAAATAATATCATCCATCAGTTTGGTTCAATAAGTTTCATAACATTTGTGCTGTACATTGCAATTACAGGATATTGGTTTTTACCTATTAACTAGAGTTTTTAGTCATCTTTGGCACTAATTTTTTTCAAATAACTGATGTGTTGTTTCAATAATCTGATTGATTTGCAATGTTTTAATACTGACCGGGGTGACTAGACATTTTGTTTTAATTACACGATTGTATCATTTGTGTATGCCTTTTGTAAAAACAAATTAATTATTTAATTTTTGTAGGCCACATGGGATGGGCACACCTCTAGTGTAGAAGCTGCAACTCGTGCAGCACGAGCTAATATCACCCTAGAAGATCAAATTCACCAAATTCATAAAGTTAAAGGTCTAATTCATGATGACGAAAAAGAAAAAATTGGTCCTAAACCTGTATCAGGTACAGTCACTATTTCTCATCCGCCTACTTCTCAAGCCGTTTCTGTACAAATGTCAATGGCTAGTAACATGCAAAATGCAATGATGCAGCCACATGCTCCTAACATGATGCAATCGCAACCAATGATGATGGTTCAGCAACAACAGATGATGGGTGAGTTTAAAATTTAATTTGACGAGAGGACTGTCTATAATTCACAATAAAATCTTTATGTACCTATTCAATTTGTTACTCAAGTTTTTTATCGTTTTTCATCTTAAATAATTATTCAACTTAATTTTTACCTTTACATCTTAGTTATTGAGTATTTTGTCCCACGTATGTAGTTTATGGTTTGCCATTGTGATATGTTTTGTATCAACCAAAATTTTGGTTAAAATGTTATTTTTTTGATGCATAAAATCTTCTTTAAATAATATTTGTTCTTAGTTATTTATTGGTATTAACATGTTTTCAGTTCCTCAACCTCAAGCTTATCAGGTAATGCAACCCCAAATGCCACCAAATCCATTTTTAGGAGCTGCTAGAGGAATGATGCAACCACCATTACCTCAAGGTCCAGTAAGTATACATTAATGTTTTACCATTAATTAATAAAAAAGGTTCTGTTAATTATTCTATTGAAACTTTTTAATTAGCCTGGAATGAAGCATGTAATGGAAATTGCTGAAGATGAACCGCTTATGAAGAAACAGAAGACTGAAGATTCCTTAGAACCTGAAATACAGTTCATGATGAAGTTTAATGTAAATAGTTCAAAATACTTTTTTGGAAATTCTAAGATCATCTACTAACCAATTATACGTTTTAGGGTCCTATCATGTTTAATGTTGGAACACCTGTTCTCACCGACAAACCAGAATGGGCCCTCAATGGACAAATATTAAATATAACATTACCGCTTCAAGAAACAGTGTCTACGATTAAAACAAAAATCCATGAATTAACTGGAATGCCACCAGGAAAACAAAAACTACAATGTGATGTATGTAAACATATTTTAAATATAAATTTATGTGTAAAATTAATAAGTTAAATTGTTTTAAATTATTTTTCTAGGGATTGTTCTTTAAGGATTCCAATACATTAGCTTATTATAACATAGGACCTGGTTCAACCATTCATTTGCAATTGAAAGAACGTGGAGGTCGTAAAAAGTAAACGAAAAAATCTAAAATCTTTTTATTTATCATATATTTTACTACATATTACTACATTTATTAATAATTCATTGCATAAAATTAAACATGTATTAAATATCAATAATGTCGTAATGTAAAACTAGTTCTGTTTATAAATGTGTTTTTTTATATTCTAGTTACAGTTACGATCTTTTTTATAATATTATTGTACTACTTGACCATCCGAGTGGAAATCTAAATGTAGCAATAATAAATTAGTTTTACTTTCATACTAATATGTATTTTTGACTTATTACTAAAGTATTATTATGAGGAATAGAAATGGTTATTACCGATTGAAATGAACCAATGTAGTCATTACATTTACTTTGAACAAGTCCACATTCAGCCTGATACACAGCATTAAAGACGCAAAATGGGCAGCAACCTAAAATTATGTTTATCAACATTTAAAATGTTTTTGAATGTATTTAAAAAAATGCAGAAAATAGATGTACTGCTTGTGTAATATTAATAGGTACATTCAAAACATCATATAAAATTTGTAATATTATGGTTTTACACAATATATCAAAATTGTCTAGGTAAATTAATTAAATTTGTTTTTCGAGTACTGGAGTATCCATAACTGTAAATTAAACTTTTGTAAAGTAGTTACAGAAATAGTATTTTACTGAAAACATAGTCATTTTCAATACAGTTTTAAGTTAATACTATAATTTGTTTAATTTATTCATACCTAATGGCTATTTTACATTACAAGATGTAGAAGAATGACCTGACACTAATTAAAAATTGATAATAGTAAAATGCATGAAAATTATATAAGTAAATAAGTAATAGTGTAAAACATAGTTTAAGATTTACTTTTGTCTGAAAATTTCGTAAAAATATATTTCTTAGAAATAAGGGATTACAACTTACAAGTTATTGATTAGTGATTACTATGTTATTAAAACAATGTTAAAATGATTAAAACTACAGTTGGTATTTTGAAAACCTGCAGATGGTGAAAATGTAATGTTACTAAAGGATGATCCTTAACTATAGAAACAATTATCAATTTATATATTTCCATCTTTTCATTTGTTTATTGTTATAAATTTATTTTAGGTACTGAGTGAAGCTATAAATGTAATTATTGATTTTACAACGATGTGTGTCTATATTCATACTTTGGAGCAGTATAAAAGCACTCAGATTTTTAACACTGAGGTTTGTTTTTGGGTTTTGCTAGCAAATTAGATCTATTTGATACTCAAACTGGAGTATTCAAAACTGAAGACTGCAGTTAGCGATTTCCAAATAATGATAAAATGATCATTTAAAAGTTATAATGTAGTATAAAAATTGTGTACTCAATAGACAGATATAAAAAATTTTTAAAAAAATCTGAAAAAGGGTATTTGCGTCCGCAGGCAAATGTATTTTGAGGAGCAAAAAATTAAACTGAAAAATTTTACAGAGTACAAACTAAACTGAAGACTGAAGTTAGCAATTTCCAAATAATGGTAAAATGATCATTTAAAAGTTATAATGTAGTATAAAAATTGTGTACTCAATACAGATATAAAAAAATTTAAAAAGAATCTGAAAAGGGTATTTGCGCCCGCAGACAAATATATTTCGAGGAGAAAAAAAAAATTTTAAAAAGCATCAGTGGTAGAACAAGCTGAAGACTGCAATCTATAATTTCCAAATGCATAAACTTAATACTTATTATTGTGATTTAATAATCCAACTTGTATTTATTTTATTAAAATAGATTTTATGAGGGCATCGTGGCGAACGTCGTAAAACACAAGTTGCAAAAATTATAATAAGAAGAAAATAAAGCTCGCAGCCATGGACTGCAGTCTATTTTAAATTACGTATTAAATATTATTATGTATATTAAAATTAATGATTATTATTTAATCAGAGGAGGCATTACTTATTATGATTGACAATAGATGGATATATATAATACCGGTATAACACAAATGCGGCTTTAAAACCATGTTAAAAATGTTGGCAATATTGATTCAGTTAAAAATAATATACATAATTTTTACAAATTTAAATCAATAATAATTAAATTAAAAATATTTATTAAAAAAATAATTTAAGTTTCCTCAGTAATTTTTAAATATTTTCTTTCATTGTTATGTTTACAATGTCATCTACCTTAATAGTTAGGAGGAAAATATCATTGAAAAGGTTACGACCAGTGATGATATTCATGTATCATCACTGTGCTTCAACTTACCATAGTCTACATAGGTACCTAACCTAACCTTCTTATGACTTATATCTAACCATCTGCTTGCTATGCGCAGTGCCGTAGCCAGGGTTAGGATTTGGAGAGGAAGAGTGTATACAGTACTATACACCCGATATCCCTCGGGGAAGGCTGACTACGCCACTGGGTTTAATATAAGTATCAATTTGAATCGCAGAAAAATAAATAGTATTTGGTTAACGCGTGACATACGGATGATTAACTAGGACACTTTGAATAAAAAGATCTTTAGTTGGTTTCCGGTTTAAGTGTTTGCTTATCAGGTTTATCTCATGATTGTTGACCTCTTAGAAACACCTCTTAGATAATACTAGTGCGCCGAACCCTATGTTATGGTCAAGCCATGGTACGCCATTTTTGACGATATTAAAAAATTAGACTTCTTAAAAATGTTATCACCCTACTAGATTTTTAGGAATTCTGTGTCAGTGAATACTACAATATGGATAGAACTATGCCCATCTCTTTGGTGTATATAATCTTCAGCACTTAAACCTGACCGCGATGAGTGCTTATATAATAATGGGGGAAACTGTCTGGATATAGGCATACCTATAGTAGGTATGTACTATGTTATCTAATCAAATACTGTGATCTAAACTTGAACTTATGATTGTACGTAGATTGTAGGAGCAATAACTAATAAGTATTAATGATAAATCTGTATTATAATATATTGTCTCCGACTTACAAGTCCTGTTCAAGAGAATTTACCTATTATTATTATTATAAAAAATTGATGATCCTAATAACTGCTGAGCGTAACTTTTTTATGTTTTGCACTTGTAAGAATAATTGAATACTTGAACAGGTGAGACATCTTCATTAAATAAAAACAACTTTTAATTATTAGTATATAAATGGGTTATTATATCTAAATTCTTCCCCCTAATACCAACACTGAAATTATAGTTATTATTCTTTTCCAGCCCCAAAAATATCATGTGCCATCATGATAATTTTATTTATTTTTATATAGAATAACAAAAAAAAAAACGACCCTCGACAATAGAAGTTGAATTATGACTATTTTTTTTTATTGTAATAATTACAATAAAATGTATTATTTATTATTGCGCATAAAATGTTGCTGTGTGATAGGTAATCTTTAAGTCGCAGTGTCTGTATTTTTTATGTGATAAAGATAAATTTTCCAGAAGAAAATTTTATTATTAACTTACATACTGCTGCGACTCTTGGGTGATCAGCCGCCGATGTCTGCCTGTTGTTCTTCACCGGCGACTGGCCGCTGCGGCTCATCAAAATTAGTGTGGTTTTAGTGCTCGTACTGTAAAGACCTATTTATTCTGTGTGGTATAGTATTCAATATGGTCGATACGTACATCATTAATAATAATAAAATCCTGCAGCTTTTATTGGAGGAGGAAGAAGAGGAAGACAAATTGTTTTCCTACTTAAAACCAAAAAAAAAAGCCGACATTTTATATCAAAGTCGTCCAACTGAAGGTTTTTTTAAAATTTTAATCGAAAGACATTTATTAAATAATGAAACAAAATTTCGCGAGTTTTTTCGGGTCAATCGTCAACAGTTCGATTATTTATTATCCTTAGTTGAGTTTGAACTAACTAAACCACCCAGCAACAGAGTGAAAACCCCGATTACAGCTGCAGAAAAACTGTCACTGACATTGAGGTAACTATAATGTATACATAATATTTCTTGTAATAAAACTTTAAGACATAAGGACCTTCATACGACTTTCCATCATAGTAATTCCACTTGTTTACATTCTCATTCTCATTTAATTTGTTATCTTAAACGCATAATAAACTTTAATATAAATACGTTTTTTTTTTTTTTATTAGGTACATGGCTACCGGTGAGTCATTTCGCTCATTATCGTTTAGTTTTCGAATATGTCATACATATATCAGCAGAATTGTAAAGGAAACATTAAAAATTTTGAAAAAAAGTTTACAACCGATATTTTTACCAGATCCAAGTGAAATTGACTTCAAAAAGAAAGCAAATGAATTTTGTTACAAGTGGAACTTTCCCAATTGCATTCTGGCCATTGATGGCAAACATATTAGAGTTCGGTGTCCAGATAATTCAGGGTCATTATTTTATAATTATAAAGATTTTTTTTCCGTCGTTTTATTGGCAATGGTCGATGCCAACTGTAAATTTGTAGTAGTGGATATAGACTCGTATGGAAAAGAAGGAGACAGTGGAATTTTTCTCAAATCCATTATGGGGCAACAGATTTTAAATGGTTCATTTAGTTTTCCAGAAGAATTTTCTCTTCCTGGTTCAGATATAATTGTCCCGCATGTAATCGTTGGGGATGAAGCTTTTCGTCTACATACGAATATAATGAAACCCTACTCGAGAAAATCAAGCAGAAATGATTCTACAAAAACGGTATTCAGTTATAGACTTAGTCGAGCTAGACGTGTGACCGAAAACGCGTTTGGTTTGCTAAGCCAAGTTTTTCGTGTTTTTTATCAACCCATTAATCTCGAAACCTCGACTTGTGACGATTTGATATGGGTAGCTTGTACATTACATAACATGTTAAGGGATGGTTATTTGGAAAATAACAAACGCCCATACTACGAATATGACCATGACCAAGACGTCTTGTACTTGTACTTGTACTTGTACGTCTAAGTACTTACCTTCCAACAGCATGTTACCCATACGTAGAGGAGGTGGATTTTTAAATGCAAACGGATTCGAGGTGAGAGAACGATTTAAAACATTTTTCAATAATGAAGGATCAGTATCTTGGCAGACTTAATTTACTTACATTTTATACTTACTTATAATTTTTCTTAATATACCAAACTAATATTTGTAATTATGTAGTTATAATAAAACAATGTATTATAAACTGTTGTCATAATATTATGTTCATTAATATTATAAGAAAAACAAAAATTTTAAATTTTTATTAATTATTTTATTTTATCATTCATCTTTCATGATAATGTCTTTATGGCTTGACTTTGACAGGTCATAAAGTACAGGATTATTACGCACTTCTTTGATTAGTATTTCCTCTTGATCAGGCAAAAATATAACTTTGGCAACATTTTGTGATTCAGCCATGGTATTTAAATATAGGTAGGTACTCGTATAGTAGAGTATAGAATAAAATCGACAATTATAGCAAATGCCGCTGGCGACTGTCGCTGTACACTGCTTTCGACTGAGTAGAGCCGCGTGTCGCAGCGACTCACTCATAGTCACAAAGCCGCAATCGCTCATTGGAAACCAGTCCATAGGAATCGCGTAAAAGCAGTGCGGCGGCGGCTGGCCGCTGCGGCTAGCCGCGCCTTGGACACCGTACCTTTAGAAACACATGTGTATGCGGGAAAGGATTCGTCATTAAGAACCCAGGTGGTCATCCATCCAGGAGCTAGTGACGCCAGGCGGTGCTTAACAACGATAAAGACTACGGCCAACCACCGAGCCACACCAGTCCCAAATTACACTTTATGTGTGTCCATCGTTTATATTCTAAATAAAAATGTTATTTTTGGTATTCTTACATTAGTACGACTATTGTGTCCATATACCAGGCCAGGGGCCATTATTTTTCAATGTATCAACTGCATAGCCTGGTTTTACTGTTTAGTTTAAAACGCATGTAAATAGGACGAGGATTTGTCACTAAGAACCCAGGTGGTCGCCCATCCAGGAGCTAGCGACGCCAGTCGATGCGTTAACCTCAGAACAAGTAAGTGAATTCGGCTATAACCATCGTAACCACACATTAGGCCTCAAATTTATTCTTTAAACATATAGAAACAATAACATAATCTATTATATGAGATTATTAATACTTGTACGTCTATTTTTCATCAAGTTCAAGTATATTTTTTTGTTTATTTAGATAATAATTACAATAGGTACGTATGTCACTTAAAATATTGAATAGGTATTTGAATATTTTTAATTTGTTTATTTTAGCCCCATAAATATTGACTATTGATACTACATATTTTCTGACAAAAACCTTTAAAATTTATTACACGATTCCTCATAATATTTTTGTTTATTGTCAATTTCTATAGACAGTGCAATTTAGAAAATATTTAAACTATACTTTATCTTTTATTTCCTTGGATCTATATTTTACATCATTATAATATACGATATCGGTACGTCAGTATTGAGTTATAACTGAATAACAATGGTAAGTATATGATTAAAAATTGTAATAAATAATACAATGATAATTAATAGTGTATAAAGATATTTATTTTATTTTAAACATTTATTTAAAAGGCTCCTATTGTCTTGTGAATAGTCAAAAAAATATTGAGATAATAACTCCTATGTGTATGTACTGCATTATTTATATAGATATATACACGAGAATTAAATATAATATAATTAATTTAAATTAATATAATTCATAAGCGTACATATGAGGTGTTCACCCAAGAATTTTTTTTCAATGAGTACAAGGTTATAGGTCTCTATTATATACAGAGGTTAAAGTGGGGAAAAATTCCAGAGGGAACTAATGTCTCCATATATAATTTTAGGTATAATGTCTAATGTATAAAATCCTAATTTGTTAAAGGGGACGCTTTTTAACCGCCGTCAGAGGTAATAGGACTGAGTCCTCCTGCGCCCCCCCCCCACTTTAACCCCTGATTATATAGATATTAGATGAATAATGAAGTTTATATGTAACTAAAATATACCTAAAATAACAATAAAAATATGTTTTGCTAAATTTATAGTTTATTATATTTTCTAATGCTGGATTTAGAAAATATTACCAGTTATGATCTAAAATTGTGTTTTATGACTTATCAATTATAACCACGGGTTTCCTATTAGTTATTTCAAAAACCTACATAAGTTTTAATTATAATATTAGTCTGAGCCCGGTGACCAGAAAAAACGTCGAAGGCGTTGCACTCGAAAATTTATTTTAAAAGCTTCTACAGTCTTTATGGGTAGGTAGTGTAAAATAATTTTTAATTTACAATAAAATTAAAACACAAATCATCGATATGCTTCGAAAGAAACTGTGATAATTTACTTTTAAAATATACACATATGGCCATATGTGATATGGATAACAACCATTTACCATTTAAATAAGGCTAATGCTCACATTATTAGTTGCCATTAATGCTCTATTATAATACAATAACTAAATGATACGAAGACTTGCTTTAGGTTTAGAATAAGTACAATGCGCCTATACGTAATATATTAATAAAATAATAACGATTGTAGAATTTCACGGGACATATAATGAGAACGACGCCCGTGCGGCCGTGCGTCATATGTGTACCTAACTATTTTTATAAACGTGTACATAAATATATAACTTATCTGTGACCTTTGCATGATGAAACGAAAACTTGGGCTAGCGTATTTTATACATTGTTTATTCGGGAATAAAAATATATAAATCACCTAATACGCAGATTTTCCGAGGTAATAAATACTTATCTTATAGCACTAGAAAATAAAATTAAGCCTCAAAGGCCAAAATAATATGAAAATAAATTCAACTTACGTAAAAATCGGCTGTTTCGACAAGTTCAATTCAATTTGCTTATTGACATTTTAGAATTGTTACACACATTCTCCGTCCTTCGCAACGATTGTAAGTCAGTCAATCGCCATAGACAAGAAATATAATATTGTAACGTAAATATGATGAATCCACGGATATAATAAAAAACAATTCAATAGCTTAATGCTTACTTGGTTTGGTTTTTATGTTGAATTCAATTCGGATAAGGTGACCGAATTTTCCCATTTAATATGTTGATGTTTAAAACATGTTTGTGGTTTTTTATTGAAAATTTTTATAATATGACAATAACTAAAATAGTATATAATTTTATATTTTAATTATGATTGTTTATTAATATGGTGTATACAGTGTACTGTGTATAGATCTATAATCAATCATATATTTTTTACTAGAATAATATTCTTATTATGAACCAATAAATAAAAATTGTTTAAAAAAAAAAATGGATTATATTGCTATTTAAAGTTATAATTATCATAACACGTAGTTATACAATATCATAAAATTATCAAATATACTGTATCAGCTAAAACACTATAGTTTGTAAAACTTTAAGTCAAACATTTTCTTTGAATACTTATATTGTTATTTGTTGAACACGAAGTTAATAATAATTATTGAATACACATATTATAAACTATATAATTATGCGTTAAATCAAGAAACACAATAGTATTTTTTATTTTACAAAACACCCTTTTTAAAATTGTAACGTTTTTAACAATTATGTAGTTAGGTAGTTTAAAGCTATAATGAAGTCAGAATTCGGTAGTTGAACTTAGTTTCAAATTTAACCTAATCCTTGGAAGTTTGACGTTAGCGACTTATTATTGGCAACTGGCGGATCTATAGGTATAGTTCAACTAATTTTAATATTCGATCAATAATTATTACTGTAGTATATAGATTTTGAATATACAACATAAGTCATATTTTTCTTTGCTTTCGCCTTTCTCCCAACTATTTGAACTATTTGAAGACTGATGGAGATAATATTGTTTCATCGACGATGGAATAGTGCACGTCAGCACTTAATATATGGTACAGCAAGGTTTCACCATAAGAATCGATGTTCACGAGTAAGTTACCAATGTTGTTATCACAATATGATTTCAGAGATTAAATTTACTTAAACTATACTCAAATTAAATATTTATTGTAGCCAAAAATCTATTAAAAAGGTGACGTATTATCATAGACATTTAAATACGAAAATTATCAGATCACAGTGTTAATAACAACGGTTCGAGCATCAACAAAATACACCAACACTCAACAAAGTGCACGTCAACAAAGTCATCTTGACCACGGCGCACGACTGTTGTCGCGGGCCTACGCTCTTCACCGACAACAGTACGTACGGATTCGGACTGTGTAACAACTATTTGTGAACATGCATGTGCTTACGCTTTTCGTGTTTCAAGCGTCGGCAATTTTTATGAGATGCACTTTGAAATTGAATCCGCTGGGCACTTTTTTTTATAATTGGGACAAATGAAACATTATGATCCTATAAATACCGTGACGACGATGACCGTGAATTCAGTGATTTGCCGTTCGAATAGTATCCGAAATTGTGCGGGTGACCGATTGTCATGATAATGCGCACAATTGCACGGTATAACGGCGTGAATGACGCTCAGATCAATAAGCCGCTCAACTTGTTAAGGGACTACGTCATGCGAAATGAAATCTCCGACCTCGCAGTCGCCTCTTATCGGTAGCGACAAACGACAGATTTGTTCAGATTAAGACGCGTGATGTTCCGCGGGATAATTAATAATATGACACGCAAAACGCAAACATGGAACATCCGTACAACAGATCACAACCATTAAGGAATAACTGCGGACGACTGTGTATGTCGCTGATCCACCCGATAAAACAATGTAATGTATTGGTGTATGGCTATAACCAAAAACAATATGCCAAAGCTTTTTGTATAGTAATGGTGGACCAACGTTTGGTGGCGGCGCCCCTGTCGTTGTTGAGTATTTAATGCACGCAGAAAAAGACGAACTCGGAACAACGTCTCGCATGAACGGATCAGAGTCAGTTCTGGATAACATGTCTCAGTCACGACATCAAGAACAGTTTTTACTACGATCGAGACAGCTGTGGACCGGACAACAACTATAATATTATTGTATAAAGTTGTAAAGCGTTGTGGTTATTATAATATGACCAATATTATGACCGTCAAAAATCTCCGGCGTCCGTAATGTTATTAATGTAAAAAATTTTTATTGTTATTTAAGATAACCCTTGACGTTGTGACAGTTGGGGGATTTTATGTATATAAATATATACCTATACATGTATATATATAAAGGGTGTTTCTTTTAAGTGGGTACACTAATTATCTCGAAAAGTATTAACTTTTTTTGCATATATTTTTCTTTTTAATTTCTATGTTTATGTTTTTCTAAAACCATATAATATTTTTTTTTACCCTTTTATTTATTGGCGAAATCACTATCAGCTTTTGATTTTCAAATGGTAATATATTATAGTAAAAATATCATGTATTAATAATCCCAATTTTCTTGTGAATTTACGCATTAAAATTTTTATTTTTCGTTGATTGGTTTGCGAGATAGGTACATCTTCTCAAACTATTGGTGGTTTTCAAAATATTTTCAACAAGAAGACCAGGGCTAGTCATAAATTGACCCATAAAATGACTAATGAACCCAAGGTAACAACATAAATAACAATTAATTAAAGATTGCCATTGTACTTTGAACCCTAATCATTTATTAACTTATCGACTTATTGGACATACTGAATTACCCAACAATAATAAATGATAAACTGGAAATATATTGTGATAAATTTATTATAAATTATTTATAAACAGCCTTAACCGTAATACAATATACACAGGGAAACACGTACAAATATACGCACCAAGTAAATGAATCAAATTAAACACAATTTTGAATGAGGATAAACTATAAAATAAACAGATAAAATATTTGTGAATTACAAGACGTACTATATTTTTGTGTATAATGAAGATACTAATAATTCTATTAAACTGAAATAAATCTAATTTTTTTTAGATTTAATTAAGATGACATGTTCGATTATTCGGTACATTAAGGCAGTATGTAACATCGGTATTATAGTATTTCCGTGGAAAGTAAATGGTGATAACGATAAACGAGTAAGTGGAAACGAAAATTGAATAGTTTATTTTAGGAAGTCTTTTTGGTCCATATCCACATTAGGAATGTAAATAATTCATGAATAAATTATAAATAATTAATTAAAAACGGTTGTTTAACTGTATAATATATTATTAAAGGCACCAAGATGCGAATGTAATGGTTGAATTACCGCGTGTAGTTGTAGTTGCCATAAATCTTAAAAATTATTTTTGAATACTTTAAAAATTTTTCATTCCATGCTCTTTCGAGGGGTCTCAGATTATGTCACTTGACAGTGCATAGTGATAATATTGATATTTAATAGTATTTTAATATATTAATTACTTTTGTAGAAAATTCAATCAAGGTTTGGAAGGTCTGCACAGAGCGACACCTGCAGCAATCACCTGGATTATGAACCTCAACATCTGTCTATGAACTCACATCGCAAGAACGACTCACTTTTAAATTTGTGATTTTTGAATAATTATAATGCTATATGTTATATGTATTGTATTAGTTATAGATTTTGATAGTTAATTTGATTTGTGTTAAAAGCTATATGAAATAAATAAAATATATTACTATTGTACTTTAATACAGAACGGACTAAAAATCAGTACCTAAAGGGGTACTCGATTGATATATTGTACTGGATCAGAAAATTCTCAACAGTAAATCTTTCGCATTAGAAATCCTGACGTTTATGTTTACCTTTCTTACAAATGACGTCCATGTGGTCATTAAAAAAGCGGTTATTATGATGACATTATTTCTAAATAAATTATCGATGATTATACATAATTATTATTGTTATTATGTAATACTGTACCATTTTACATTTGTTATAATACGATTTTTCCTTCGAGTAATAATGACATCTGACAGCATTTATTTATATTAATTTCAAGCACATTATAGCGTCTCACCAAACGAGTAGAATCTATCAATGACGATTTGTAGCGCATTTGACAGTTCTCATACATGTTAATAGAATAATACATTATTATATGATTGAAAAAGATCTTCAAATAATAAACATTTAGCATTCAAGAATTAAAATATCGTTTATTTTGCAAAAGGAGAATAAAACAGTTGAAAGATGACCACCCTGTAGTATTCCCAAGTCATGACGCAACTTTGAACGGATCCGAAGAGATATTTTTTTACGATCACTTGTTGAGTTCTATGAGATTAATTGTACCTATGACAAAAGATTTCTCAGATGCTATTTTATAGTTTTATATTGCTTTGAGCGGAGAGAATAAACTGTGCATACAAATGGGCGGTAACATTTTCAGATTAGACTCTCACACGCGCTTAAGTTTATCTAAATGTATTACTTTGACTATATAGTCACATCAAAATACTGTAATATCAATTTGCCTATATTTTTCTCCTTAAAACACAACCGACGAAAGACAGGAACATAGATTTGGAAGGTGTTGGGAGAAAGGGTTTAAGTCCATTTTTGATCATTTTAATGCAAATAGTCGATTTTGAACTTTGAAGGACATTTTGTGCCGCATCAATTGGTCAAATTTTCATGCACCCATCATTTGTTATCAATTTATTGTCATAATATGCGTTTTGATTCAAGTCATAACGGAAATAATTTGTGTTTTGAGAAACGGCCCAAGTCCAACAACGTGTTATCTCTGTTATGTGATAAACGGACTAAGTTATTTTTATATAATATATAATATAATATAATATATTGTTTTTGCATAACGACAAGTCACACACACATTTTATTTCGTTTCGTATATATGATATTATTAATTGATGTTTTTACCTTTTTCGAATACCAAAATAAATGTATCAATAGTTTTAATTGTTATTACAATTTATTTGCTTACTTGCAAAGTTAAAATAAAATTATTATAATAAATACTTACTGCGGTAAACAAGTTATCATTTTTAATTCGATACTATTTATGAAATTTATGTATTTACTATTTAGGAATCGGTTAGCGCCATAAAAATTCTTACGAACTGTTCAATTTTGAAATATGCACAAATAATTACTATAATACTTATTTCTAAATAATTAGTATTTTTAATCAACACTTCACGAAACATTTTATACTTAGCAGTTTAGCATTCCCAATATTATACGATCACTGTTCGACCAGTAAATAATACAAACAATGCAATTATATACGAATCCAAACTCAGCAATAAAATATTTTTGATTTTGTTTAAAATCATTGTCAATAAAATGAAAAGACAACATTTTTTTATACAGATATTATTATTATATTTAGTTAAATACCCATTTAATAATATAAAATAATTAAGAATTAATTAGTTTTGTGAATTGTGCTAATTATATTACCTCATTTAAAAGTTAAGTTAATTTGATTGATTAAAAATAAAATCTGTTTGGATAATACACTGCGAACACGTCTATTATAGTTTATAATATGGTTGAAGTATCTAGAAATATAGTGTTACCATCAAATTTTGATATTTTTTATTTCCTATATAAAGTAACTTATAAACTGTTATAATATGAGTAATTGTTTAATAGTCATAGAAACTGGACACGCAAAGCAAACAAATTAATGTTGATCGCCGATCGGTATCATACGGAAAAACTTTATTTGTTTTTTTAGCGAGCTAAGCATACAAGACACAATTATTGAATTTATTATATATAAATTACATATTATTAAATATGCAAATGATTAAATCGGAATCGTCTGAAAATGCAACTACCTCGCTTTCGCTCCACGGATCTGGGAGAAAAATAAAAAGGTCACCGTCACGTACGGATAATAAGTTCCGAGGGAAAAATTTGAACATGATGATTAAGAGGTTCGTTGTTACCCACTTCTTGCGGTATTTCCAAAATAAATATTGCGATTTTAATTGCAGGCTATCCGAGACCTCTGCGAGAACTGTATGTCCACGCGTCGACCAAAAACTTGTCGGGTACCTGGAACCGTTGTACCAGTGTGCCGGTTATTGTGGGTTTTCGTTACATCGTTCATGCTTGACAGCTTTTTACTGATCTAGGGCTAAATTACTACAGTTGGTTCTCAATGGTTCTGTTACGACTGTGGGACATGTGCATCGGAACCGCCATGCTCAGTATCTGCAGGACGTGTAAATATATATATATACATTTCAAATAAAAAAAAATTAATTGTCGCATAAAATTTGTTGTATACATATAGATAACATGTCTATTAAAGTGCAATGGATGTATTAAAAAATACCATTTTGAATGCCTTCAATCTCCAACTGACACGGATAAACAAAAATCGCCATGGAGATGTCCATTTTGCATAGTTAACCATGGCGCCGTCGTTTCTATTGGGACAGAACCATTACATGAGCACTGTGAAGAAAAATCGGCTTTCAAAATAAGAAGGTATATGTTTATAAATGAAATATTAATCTATTTACTAGTTCAGTGGTTCTCTAGAAGGTTGGGTCCTAAGTATACTTCGAGGTAGTAAAAAATACGAATTGTAATTAGTACCAACATTTTAATTGATAATTCTTTCGATAATATGTTCACGTTTCGGTAGTGGAATACTTATCTATAAGATATTGTCATATTGATGGTTTAGAAGCTGAAAGTTTTCATAAACTAATTACACAGAATATTCTATTTTAGTTTTTTAATTCACTAGATAACTTATTTATGCAGACATTATCCCTGCAAGGTTTGTCAGTATTCAGTAATGATTTAAACACCAACTAATAATATAAATTTATTATGATGGTATGAATTACATAAGTACTTATGTTTTGGTGTAAATTTCAATATATGTATTATCATTATCACGGTGAATATTACAATCATTCATTTCATAAATTATTTAAATAATAATAAGAAAAGAAAACGAGGAATTTGCTGTGATATAATATAATACATTAGTATGGGCTATAGCCTATACCTAAGTGTAGTACACATTTCGATTGGGAAGGCCTTGTAGTCTGTAACGGCTGTACGCAATTTGAATTTAATAATAAATTAAATCGTTATATAATATATTTTAGTAATTTCTTACTGTATAAGATGCAACACCATTTATTTTTAGTATATAATTAAAATTTTGATAAATTTTTACAAAATTCGAGTATTACTCGTAAACTTTTGAGGATTCTATCATAGTTTAATAAGAACTTAAGATTTTAAACAGGTAAATCCTGTAAATAATTTAAAATGTGCCGAATGTGTTTAAAAATGTATAACTCAATTGAGACCTGTTCAGAAATTTTTATTTGGTGAAAATAATATCAAGTCACCACAAATATCTATTCGTTTTTAAATTTAAAAAAAAATTAGTTTTGCGTAAATATTATAGTTTTTTCATATAGTAAATATTGTTCTTTTAAGTACATACTTGATATAATTTACTACCAAACACTAAAGTTATAGATAGGAATGTTTTTTTAATTATATGTATTTAAATGAAATACGTTATAAAATTATATATACTTAAATAAAACGATTGATTATATACGAAAAACGATCTGAGTGAAGACGACCAGTCAACTGTCAGTTTATAGTACTTTATACAATATTAATTTTATCACCAAATATCCCAGTATATTTTATGATATTATTGTACTATCAAGATATTTTGTTAGAAGACAGAAACAGGGGCCTGAAAACTGGACTGTGTGTCTAGAGTCGATGCTAAATATTGTTCAAACTATAAGTCTATAAAGCACAATCAGTGCGTAGAGTAATAGGTCAGCGTCGACCAGATATCAAATCATTGAATGGAGGACCAGAGTTAGAAAAATATAGTTCTGGAAGGAAATCACGATTGCTTGAATCGAATAAAATAGAAAAAAACCACCCTTCACTTCCTAAAAACGAGAAAAAAAGAAAACTGACTGCTGAGGATAGCGTCACACAATTGAAAAAAGTAATAAAGACGGATTATTATTTATTTCAGTATTTATTAATTCATTGAAATTTTAACAGAAAAAATGTGTAAGACCATTCATTGTGGGTTTCAAATATGAACGTTATGTCACGAAAAACGGTAAGTCTCCTTTCTTGACTCTTCGACCCCCCTTGACTGTCTTGATTAGTGGTATTGTACGATTTTCCATCGTCATGGAGAAAACAAAACTATTTAAGCAAAGTTTTACGTTTAATGCGCGAGATTAGAACGGGGAGAGGGTTAGATGTGCTGAATTTTATTTATTTTATTTTATCCATTGCATGCTGTATGTTTTTATTCCTGTTTCTCTATCAATTTAATATACCTAGTGTGTAGATTGTAGATAGTAGCTGATTTAATATAATATCATACCACAATATTGTATTTATTTGTTGAGAGTATATCAGATAGCCTTAACCGTTTAAACAACGATAATTGCATTGCCGTTACTCAGACAGCGGACTAGGAATGGAAAATTGAAAAATAAACAAATATCAAATTCGAAGTAATATGACTATATTACGTCACACTTTTATCACTGTATTTGTGTCGGTGACATAAATATACGTCCCAAATAAGTGTAGTTGTATTATGAATAGCTTGTTTTAAATTTTTCATAGAGTGAAAAATAAATATTTGGGGTAAAACGTATAATACATAGGTATAAGTGTAACACTGGTAATATGATAATTTTAATATTCAATACAATTTTGTTAATTATTTCAATTAACTATTATTTATTGACTTACGTATTTTATTTCATGTTCATATATAAAATACGGGGTTTCACCCGTTAAAGGAAATCTCTGCTATAGGTTAGCATCTACAGATAAAGCTTAACAGTATCGACTATCGATATTATATAGTCTGCTATGATATTTAACAGTTTATATTAGTGTTTATTTAAAAATCTCTGAAAAGATAAAAACACCGTTAAAGAATGTAGGTTTTAAATAATTTATTATTTTATTATAATATATCTTATATTTAATGTAATCTCTAATTGACATTTGACATTATAGAGAGCAACTCGATCTCCAATAAGATTTCCAGCTGTCATACATTTTGGGAAATTCAATATGAAGACTTGGTTTTCAACCCAATTTTCACAGGACCATGATGCTATAAAATTGATTTTTTGTGAATATTGTTTGAAATATACTCAGTGCCAATCGGTTATGAGAAGACATATGCGATGTTGTAATTGGAGAACACCGCCAGGAACTTAAATCTACCGAAACGAATGTCTAAGCATTTTTTAAGTTAATCAATATGTTTTAAACAATTCATAAGAGGTAAACTATAAAGTTGTTTACATTTTTTTCCTACAGGTTGATGGAAGTAATCACAAAATATATTGCAAAACATCGTGTCGAATAGGAAAACTATTTTTAGATGTTAAAACTCTGGATTATGGTGTTGAACCGTTCCGTTTTTATATTCTGACGAAAAATGACTTTGCCGTAAGTATATATATTTATTTTGTATTGTATTTTATAAAGTTATATACCATTGTAACCATTTTTCATTAAAAATGTTAAGGGCAGCCATTTAGTTGGTTATTTTTCAAAATCGAAACACAGGGAGAACAATTTTAACGTGGCTTGCATCATGGTCATGCCACAATATCAAAGAAAAGGGTACGGGCGACTTCTAATTGAATTCAGTAATTGAAAATTATACGAAACTAGGCAGTTGGTTAGGTTAGATTAAACAGATATCACGTGTTATCAATCTTTTTAGGTTATCTCTTATCTAAAATTGAAAAACAGCCTGGAACACCAGAAACACCCCTCTCCGTCTTGGGTCAGAAGTTGTACAATTCATATTGGAAAAGTGTTATATTGGAATATTTAGATAAATACGAAAATAATGCCAATACATGTATCAATATGTATCAATCATGTTATCAGTAAAATAGGTAATTTAAAACTTTTTAATCTGTATATCGTGAGATAATTATAAAATAGTAACACATTTAATTCAGGTTTAATGGAACAAGACATCATCAATACCTTAAATTCTCTGAACTTTGTTGTGGAAGTATTTAACAGAACTACAATATGTATTAACTGGGATATTGTAGATGCTCATAAGGTTTATATTTATATCAACCCAAAAAAATTGAATTGGACACCTTCAACTAAATCATAAAATTTAATACATTTTATGATTTATTTATTTATTTTTTACAGACGGCAAAGTTAGTTTAAAAGAGCACATAACACAAAAAAATGATCTTGATTATTTATATTGGTATTTGTTAGTGCGATATATAGAGAATAACTTAGCTTGCAGTCAGTTAGGGAACAATATCCATTTGAATATTTGATAGTTAAATAAAATTATATTTAATTGTTACATAATTACTTAATATGATTTATTTAAATTATCCAATGAGTGTGTGAAATATTTTTGTTCAATATACGTTTGCTGACATGGACAATGAGAATTACAAAAGTATTGGTCTAGGCAGTGGAGTGGCTTTTTATCTAATTCTGACTTATACCTAACTTATATGTGAGGTCTAAAATCCGGTTTTTTTAAATGAAACTTCTTTAGGTGCTTTAGCGTAAGTCGAATTCATGGGCTCAGCGGTTGCGACCAAAAAGCGTCACGAGCGTGGCTTGCCGGACACTCAGCGTCCAAATAGACGATCGGATATTGTTGGCTGGTCAGTGGTCATTGTGTTCCTCCTAGCATAGTACGAATTCCGGAGCCTACGAACTGGACGAAAAACGTCTGTGTCTGTTTACTACAAACTAACTCTAATACTAAAACAATATAATAATATATAATACTAAAAGTATTAAAAAAAAAAAATACCGTACACCAGACGGCAGCTAACAAAATCCGATCGTCGGATTCTTTCCGTTTTCATTTTTTTTTTTTAACGAAAAAAGTTCTTATTGTTTCAAAATCCATAATAATTATGTTTAAAAACTTCAATACATTTTTGTAGCTCCAATATCGGAAGTACAATTATCGTATAATAGGTAGGTATTATTTCAGTTTAATTAACGTTATAGGTTAGTCTACGTTTACATAGATTTTGTTACCTACGAAATTCTTACTATTTTACATTTAAGGTTATTAAAATTTATATACCCAATATTCTACTTTAATTGTATACGATTTCCAGATATATTATAGAATATTGCGCTGTTGACTTAAACCACTAAGGGCCAGCTGTACCAGTCTAGTTTAAACTAAGTTTAAATTAGATTTTTATTAAACTCAGTTTAAGACCAAATCATATGCTATACAAGACTAGTTTAACATTTAAACCCAGTTTAAAATCAAGTTTAGATAAACCATCAATCTTGATGGTTTAAACTAGGTTTAGCAATATTTTTGCCATAGATCATCCATCATCCATACATTTTGACAATTATGAATTATTATACTGTGATATTATGATAATTTGTGTTATAAAAATTTATTATGCAAATAATTATTTATACTTAATTAAAAATGAATTACGAAATATCGGAGAATGAGGATTTTGTTGAACTTATAAACTTTATTGCGAATGAACATCGAATACCAAGAATATTCAGGCAGCGTCCAGATTGTTTTCACTGTCTTTGTGATTTTGAGTTTTTAGAAAGGTTTCGTCTATCAAAACCAGCAGTATTGTATGTACAGGATCTAATTAGACCAGAAATTGAACATCCAACAGACAGGTAATTAAAGTTATGTACAACTAAGCTTTCCTCCAGGATATGCGTCTGAATAAAAATAAAATAAAATACTAAATAGTACTTAATAATAAAGAGGACCAGTGGGTTAGGTTACTCTGCGCCTCTGTTGTACCTATACAGTAGTTAGCATTGTGCCATTGTATGCTCACTACGCATTGTGTTATATTTGAGTTCAATGATAAATCATTGCATATACTAAATTAAAATGGTATCACCACATAATTATAATATCTGATTACCACTAAAGACCAAGGCAAGGTGTATTTATGTATTTATAAATACAATACACCTTGCATCGACTTATACCGAAATGATTAAAGTATGAAGATAAGATTGACTCACATCTGTGGAAAACGACGCTATTTATACAGAAAAAATACCTAGTATAGTACCTACCACTATTTATAAATTTTTTCATTAATTATCAATGATGGCATATTATATAAATGCTTATTTTCGGCTGCACCCAAGTTCGGTCCCTAACATTTTTCGGAAAGTACTACACCATACTCACTTTTTCCTTCCCATTTTATCGACTTAGGACTGTATGATCTGTATATCTATCCTATAATCTATTTGTAGTTTAGATGAAATGCAGTGTTAATAATGTATTTTAATTGTTTTTTTTTTAAGTTTCTTTACTATTAGATTAAGATAGACATATTACAGCGATTTATTAATATATAAATATATAATCTGTAATTGATTAGCACAATATATAATATACACAAGCATATCCAATGAATTAACAGAATAAGCATGACATTTTACTCGACTATAAAACTATTATTTTTAATGAAACCTATATTATATATAGTATGTTTTTATTATAGGTACCTACTTTTTAATATTAATTGACATTTGCATAAGTATTCAAAAAACTATAGGATTATTAATTTATCCAAAGAGTATGATTGTTTACCAAGTTCTTTGGCTGCCGTCGGTTCTAGGCCCTCTGCATACAAATGAGCGGTGAGTTTTACACATTCTTGCGGAGTTAAATGGTTTACCAAATACATGAACATGGACAGGTTTACGTCTTGCGTGGAGATGATATTCGACACGAACAGGGTGATAAGTACGAGGGTGACACATTTTAGTCTGTACATATTATGATGGGAATATGGGATTATGTTTCGAACGATTTTTCATTCAAATAAAAAAATCTAATCATCTGTAAATAATTTTTACAGTAATCGTATAAACTATAATATATATTCGGTAAATATTTAGATAAGTACTACGTAAATATTATGATACGACAATATTATTGTTTGGAGACAACAAATCGAAATTGATATATAATAATATGTATTGTATTAGTCCATAGAAACGGTTTCATTGTTCATGACGTCATGTACACATAATATTATAGACGTTACATATGTATTATATATTTATATATTTATGTATAGGTACATTATTATAAAGAATCAATGGGTATGAGTCTATGACCATTATTCCTGTTCTTATAAAACCGTTTATATAGTTTTTACGAATAGGCAGGTTGTAGTTGTTAAAAATAGATATTATTTATGTATCTATAACAATTAAGATAACAATATAGCAATTTTAACAATCATGACATCACAATTTATTTCAACAAAATGACACATTAGGTCATTAGATATAATATATCTACAGATTATTAACAGTCGAGTCCACTAACCCGATGGCATACTAATATACTATATAATATATAATATTTAATAATAATAATAATAATAATAATAATATAACAATAAACAAAGTATGTACAGTCGTCTCCCGGGACTAGGTGGTGTTCAATGGAAATTCGAAAACATTTTTTTTTCGATAAATCTTAGCGTTTTGAGTTGACTTTACAGATCTGCTATACAGTCTTCTTGTACGTCCCTCGTGGTCACCGCGACTGTTTTATTTCTTTTTACCTGTGTAGTCAGTGCTCGGCACTCCTAGGCTGGTCTTAAAAGTCTCATCGGCCGTCAATGATGGGTAACCCGCGCTGGAACCGAAATCGTCGTCATGGTCGATCACACCGTTCTCGTGCAGGTGATGGGTTTCACCATCGTGGTGATGGTGATGAATATCGGTGGCACTGACGTCCCGTTGCTCTTGTAGGTACGAATATTCGTCTTGGAGTGTCTGCTGCTGTGCGGCCGCTTCGCTCACTTCGTAGTTGCCACCGGCCGCTCTAAGAGCCGCCAGTTGCTGTAGATAAGACGATGGTGCCTCGGCCGAGTACGGCGCCTGGTACGACGACGGTCCCTGGTAAGCAGTCGTTCCCTGTAGTAACGATGACTGTGCCTGGTATGACGACTGTCCCTGGTAAGCAGAATATAGTCTCGGGTAAGCCACCGCTCCGTGATAGTGTGGTGCGTAAGCGTGCGAGTGATACGATGGTGCTGGATACCTGACGAGCGGTACGCGAACTGTGGGAAGTCTAGTGACGTAATGTACGGCGGTGGCGGCTGGTCTGGCCACAGGGGCCACCGGTATTGGGCGGTATACGGGCACAGGGTACGGTTTATATACGGTCACCGGGTACGGCTGGGCCACGGGCACGGCGACGGGCTTAATGACGGGCACTGGGTATGGTCGGTTGACGGCTACTGGATACGGCCGAGGAACTTCGACGGCCACAGGTCGGTCAACGGGCACCGGGACGGGGTGGGCGACCGGCACTGGTACTGGTTTGTGGACGACCGTGGTGGCCGTTGGATACGTGTGCACCACTGACTGGTAGACGACAGGCTGGTGTTTGAACCCGTGCACAGTGGTCTCGTGGCTGTGATAATGTGCCGGTGCGTAGCCGTGGCTGTGATAGTGTGCCGGTGCGTAACCGTGGCTGTGATAGTGTGCCGGTGCGTAGCCGTGGCTGTGATAGTGTGCAGGAGATGCGTAGCCGTGAGCGTGGTAGTGGGCCGTCGCGGGGACGTAGTGGCCGTGGTTGGTGGCCGCGGCCGCCCCATAGTGAGTGTGGTACGCAGGGGCATACAGCCCATGGTATTCGCCGAAGCTCCTCCTGTTGGCAGGTTGTGCTTTGTCGGTCGAAGCGCTTTCCTCTGCCGGTTCGCATCTCGTCGAACCGATGACGGTCACTGCACACACCGCGTAACAGAACACCTGAAAGAAGACCAATATCTGTTTTCAACTCATCTATTATGCTCGAAAAATAATATTATACCATGAGTCAACAACTAATGCGTTTTCCATACAGCCGGTCGTATTTATTTTTAATCAAGACTAAAAGATTTTAATTTTTGTCCGATATAATACTGGGTAATTTTTTTATCAAACAACACTCAATATTTCAAAAAGTATAGATTTTTTTTCAAATTTTTAGATACATGTTTTTCTACAACTGTATAACATTTTATTTTTTTCACTCGTATATTTAATAGTAAAATAGGTATCAACTTTTGATCTTCAAATGGCAACCTATATTAATAATTTCATAAATTAATAAATCCATTTTTTTCATGAATTTTCACGTTAAAATTTTTAATTTTCATTGATTCGTCGGCGAGTTATAGCTGCTAAAAGTTGGTTGGTTTTAGAAAGTTTTGAGGTGTTATACATCAGTACTGATTAGTCAGAACAGGGATTTTTATTTGTTAAGTCCAGTAGCTATAATAGTAATGAATTCGATATCATCGATCCATGGTGTAGCGGAGAGTGGTGATAATATTAAATTTGTACTTGTTATTACCTATTATAGCTTATTATAAATTGTCATATAATTATAATTAATTGGACTAAAATTACTACTATAAATACTATTATTTTGCTTATCGCTTTCGATTACCGATATCGACGTTGATGCATAATAATTAATAAATCATTCTTATAATACCGAATAGTGATTGTGAAAAGCCAAAAGTTAAGAATACCCTTGTATATTCTGTAACTCCGCCCAACCTATAACATTAAATTTATGAAGCAAAATAATAATCTTGCGTCCTGTATAATCACAAAACCAATACCGATACCAATACAATAGGCCTTATTACCTAGTATAAGCTTTATGTTTTTGTATAATATGTACATATCCCATAGCAAGCTATCATTCAGATTTCAGTTATATAATGTTTCATGATTACACGATACCTCGTGACAACTTACTGACAACTTTAACGTCTGACAGTACGCTGTACGCCATATTGTACTATGTAGTATGACTATGTAGTAATCAGCTAGTAATGCATAGTACATCAGACATCAGCATTATAATAAAATAACATGACATAACAGTTAATATTATATTATAATAATATGTCATGGTGTGTTGTTTATGTTATATTTTATTTTGTTTATTCATTTAATTAAACATAGAAGTACCTATTTAAATTGATATAACGCGTGTAAATTGGATACTTGGAAAGTCCTATTAAATATTGGTAAGTATTACTTATTTTGTAGTTATATGTATGGTGACCAGATATAAAAATTTAAAAAAAGTATATTTTAAAACTTAGCTTGTCCTCTGCCAATGCATATACCCATTTTGCCCATATCATAGACAATAGGTCATATCCTACAAAAATCGTATTTTTTTTTTAATTATTATTATTCCCTAGGTACTAAAAAACTAATTATTTCAAATTATTATGTCAACTCATTAGATGTGTGTCTTTATGATAACAATTCTATGAAATTTAAGTAAACTTAAACTAAAGTACCTAACTATAAATATTTTAGTTATTTTTTAAAGGTAAAATACCAAGTGTGAAATTTGAATAAATTAATACAAAACATTATTAAAATGTAGATTACAATTTCATATACTATTTTTAATGACGATAGGACTTGCTTCAAAAAATAGTATTTCTGGTCACTATATTGTTTATGTAAAAACTATAATAAATAATTCTTATCATCATTGTTTTTAAACATTTTGATTTCAGTTAATACATCAGCTCTACACAATTTTTGTTGCAATTTATATGGACTATTGACTTGTTAATTATTATTTCAGTCAATATGGTTAATATTTTGATAATATAATCCAGTAGGACTATAATATTGCTAGTTGCTCTATAGTCAATGCCATTTTAGAAAATCTATAGCATACTAAAATTCTTCTTAATGATATTCTAAGATTATTTGTATTCACTAAAAATATCCAGATGATTTGGATGATAAATATTAAAACAATATTCCAATTTACAACTGGAAACAATAAGAATAAAAATATTGGATTCTATACCTATTGGATTTTAATATTTCAACAGGCAACAAAATTAAAAATATTGTTTGTATACTATTAATACCTACACATTTTAAGTGAAATATTATTCAAGTTACCTATTAAGTTTTTATTGTATTTGTTTAGATACCTTATCAACTAAATTTGAAAGAAATGTAAACAATTGAGTCCAACCATCATTCCAGAGGAAAATAATTACCAATCATTTTGTATACATATAAAACTAAAAATTGTAAATGAAAAATAGGTATTGTAATTTGTATGATATTTCATACTTAAATTTAAATAAGGTTACAACATCAATAATTTAAATTTTAAACCTAAAAGATAAATATGAAATATTATGGCTTGCTGGTGCATTGATTAGTAAAAATAGAAATTTAGGTATTGTTAAATAATATAAGTTAATATTCTGTTATAAATCAAATAAATAATTTAAAAAAAAAATTTTTGGTATCTTAACATCCATGATTAATTAATATATTCAGATTGCTACTAAGTATTTATTTTTATAATGTATGATTAATTTTAATATAAAATATTAAAGAACATTATATTTTAATTTTAAATTGTATTGATTAACATAGCGAGATGCCAAATACTGACATTAGAAATTTTGTATAGGCAGATACAGACTAGAGAAATGGGGGAAGGCAATGATATTTATTAAGTTAAAAAAAAAGGTTGTCCACCAGCAACCGTTGCATTGTCCCCTTTGCCCTCGACTTGTATCTGCCTTTTGGTAAATGATGGTATTGTAGCCTATTTATTGTTAAATATTAGAAATAGTTTCTATTAAAGTAATAAATTAAAGTAATAAAATTTTTTAATAAGTAATTACATACTTGCATATAAATATATAATACATTTTTGATGCACAAATAAGTTCATATTCTACAATAATTTTTTCCTAAAAACTGGGCCCTTCATGAATTTCTAATTTATATTAATATTATTAGGGCCACTTTTAAATTTTACTATTGTTTTAGATCTGGGGTTATTGGAGAATTATTTCTAATTTCTTGAATACATAAATCGTTACTCATATTTTGCATAACTGCATAACGAAAATTTTGGTTTAACTGTATCATCAAGTTAGAAATACATTTTCCATAGTCCTAGACTTTAAAATGATGGTACAATTTTATAGGGGCTCATAATAATATTAATAGAAATTATAAATTCATAACGGGCCTGGTTTTTATGAAAAAATTATTGTAGAATATGAAATTATTTGTGCATCAAAAATGTATTAAATGCAAGTATGTAATTTAACCAAAAAGTTAAATTATTCTGCTTCTGCAATATTGTAACTATTTTAAAAATGTAGAACATATTATATTAAATTTTACTAAAAGATGAAAAAAAAACATTAACTAGGATTAATAAACTATGCATTAAAAAATGTTAATATAGATATTCAATTAAAAATATGACATGTATGCAAAATATAAATTTTGAAAAAAAGCTTGGCCCTAGTGACATATAAATAAGTTGTTTTCTTAAGATGTAATTGTGTTTAAAATAATTTTAACAAACTTACTTCATTCAAAGTGCATGTGCTTATTATTTTTATATGTAATCCTACAATGTTTTGTTATAAAAAAAAAAAAAAAAAAATGTAATAAAAAAAGAAGAATTTCCAATACATGCACATTGAAAAATGACTAATTTTGAAAGAATACCTATACCAGTTTTATTTATAATTTAAAAAATAAGTTGACTATTTTGTTTTTCTAACTCCTCTGCATGTTATTAAGCAAATAAATATTTTTGATTGGTTTGTGACTTCAACCTGTATTAAAGCGTATTATATTTTTGGTAAGTATGAACATGATTCGTGTTAATTTCCACGTTTACAATTACAAATTACAATTAAACTAAATTAACAACCGTGTATATGCATTCTTAACTCCAAATGGACAGGAGTTGCCTAGTTCGTATTGAGGTAAATCGTTATACATAAAAATAAAGTATTTATTTTTATTTTCTCGACATGTTATTTTGAACATAAGAACTCACTACTCAATCCATATTCTATAAGTGTATAGGTTAGGTTAATACCTATAGGCTATACCTATATAAAATCAGTGATAAACAATTTCAGGTTATATTAAAAATATGTGTCATGTATACTACCTATGTCTCTTAGTTATTAAACTTGTAAAAAGATTACAGGGGTAAGCAAGACAAAAAATGTAGTGTTAAATTTGTTTGTAGAATTAATGCGAACTCAAACGGTAAAATTAAAAGTAAATAAGTCAATTGGTTGGTAGATACTTCGTATATAATATAATATTATCGATATTATTGTCATTAAAAAGACTACTAAACCTTAATATAAGTGCCGTGCAATTAAAATAAATCAAAAACAATAGTTGTGATATTATGTAGTGTCGTATACGCCGATGAACGTACACAAATAAATGAACCAATAATATAACAATATAACTTATATTATACTTATTAACTCGTATTTTGATCATATTGTGATATAAATAACACGAAAAAACGTGAATAAATTCGGCAAACAGTCTCGGGAGCTACAGTTTTCGTTCGAATTATTACCAAGCAACTATTAGTCCGTTTACCGTATTGAAGTAAATATAATAATAGGTAGCCAGATAGGTATATTATATTATTGTATCATGTCGATTACGCGATGCCTAGCACTCGGTGTACCGGCTTCGAAAACAAGCAGTGTAAACCTATATAAATACGTATAGAATAATATCATAATAAACTTACTGAAAATGACTTCATGGTTTCTTCTCGTTTGATTTTTCTTGGTGCACTGGCTTGAAGATAAACGAATCGAATGAATGACAGGACAGCCGTAGTTTCAGTTTTATACACTCAGGTGTGGGCATATCGATTGGCTTTCACTGGATTAGATTTTCGGACTGGAAAGTTCGGCGGGTACGTGTAGTGAATAGGAAATGAAGCTCGGTGCAGGAAGAAGAACGAAACGAATCGGAACAGAAATGTGCGTTATTGTTATGTCACGAGGACGCACCGTCATATGAATCAACAATATCAAGAATCGGATATAAGATTGTTATGACGATATAATCTAATATAATATTAATAAATAATTCATCGTAAGTGCCAAAATATGTGTTAACTTTACGACTACCGTATTTCATATTATATATAATAATTCACGTATAATCCGAACGGATTGCGTGAAAGTGAAAACATACACACCACATATTTTTGTCTTCGTAATATTATATATAATCTTAACAGTTAACGTGGATACAAATTTAAAATGATGTATGACCACTGTCAGTCCTATTTAAGAAACTGTAAGATAACAGAAAATTTCTCCTTTGAAGGTGCATCAATAATTAAAAATGTTTTGCTGTTTTTTATTCTAAAAAATGACTAATTATAATCTTATTCTGATTAAAGGTGTTGAAAGGGGATGCTCTGGGACGGAACTTATAGTATATAGTTTCCCAAGCATCAAATCGGTAAATATGCAGTATATTGCAATGTATAGTGGATACGTATTACATATATGTCTTTACCTGCAATTGGGTTTAATGTTAGAATAAAAACTCCAACGGACCTAAAATATGGATCATGAGAGACTCAGTCGCAATCTATATTATATATATTTTTTTTTTAAATCACAAAAGAAAATGAGATTCAATAAATTAAAAGCATAGTATGGACTGTATTAAAATTTTAGTTGTACCTATCATCTATATTTATTAAAAAAAAAACAGGTGTAGCCCAACAATGTGCTGTTTTTTGAACATCTATCTAGTACTCATATAGGTTATCTGGTCATATCCAATATAATAGTTCATGTGAAGTAATTCGTGTAAATTTCATCCACAAGATATTATAGTTTTTAGTTAACTTATAAACATCATACTGTTGGCTACAGGCACGCCCGCAGAGATGTAGCTCACTAGGTGCAAAATATTTTTAATGTCAATTGTCAATACCATTTTTTAATGAATCAGCTTATTAGCAATATATTTTATTGATACATTAGTTTAATTTTTAATATTATATCTAAGTAGAGCTTTAGAGTTCGAGAAAATGTATTTTTGTTTGTTGTAGTACATAGCTTTTTTTACTAATTCATCACTAATTAATTTTAAAATTTTAATCTCAATTTCAGCATTAAATGTAATTATTTTAAAATGCAATTAAAATATGAATGTATATACAGAGTGATTCAAAATTTTGTTTCAGCCATTTTATCATAAAATATTCAAAATGTTGAATAATATATGCAACAAAAGTTTTTTGATTTAGTAACATCTATTATGATATTATAATTTTATAATTGTTTACAATATTTTAGGGTATTAGGGCCTTAGCCTTATTAGGGTTTTAAGGCGCCAACTCAAAAAATTCAAGTGGAAACCTATATTTTTTTCCAATCATAATGTGGTGGAATTTTTGAAATAGATTTTAGTGCATGAACAACATTAATTAATGCAAAACTATATTCTTGAGAGCTATTGCCAAAATGTATAGGTTTCCATTTGAATTTCTAAATTTAACCCCCCAAAAATGTTATTAACAATTTTAAAATTGAGAAATCATAATAGCTGATGTTTCTAAATAAAAAAAACTTTGTATAGTAAATTATTCATTATTTTGAATATTTATATTTTATATGATAAAATGGTTGAAACATAAATTTTGAATCATCTGTATAACAATACAATAAGTTGAATAAACAATTTATATTATTGAACCTACACAGTAAAAATTAATTCAGATTAGTCAGACTAATTTACTAATCAGAATACAAGTTGTGTTACATTTACATCTACTTACATAATGATAATATACACCAACTACAAAAAGTACCTAAATAATACTAATGATAGTAGTATTAAGTAAGAGTAAATACTTATAAAATATTGTTTATTAATTATTGCCTATATATAAATGAATCTAGAAAACTTACGTTTTTATCTTGTTCTCGTGTCTTTGTTTTTTTTGTTAAAGAAATTTATAATTTTTATTAAATTTCGTTTATTAGATATATTTCTTATAATGTTCGGCATCGAAAGTCGTAACTCGTAATAATAAAATAATGGATCTAGGACATTTCGGCACGGCTTTTTCGGCGCGAACACAAATCGGCGCTGGGCATTTCGGCGCGAGGAAATTTCGGCGCGGCTAACCTAACTATACCTAGTCTTAAATATTTTCGTAATATTTAAAAAAATAAAATAAAATTATCAAAAATAACCGTAATCGTCAATAGTACAATCCAGTCAAATATAGCTGTTATTGTGTAACGTAAAAACCGATTAAATAGGTAAGATAAAGGTAGGTACCAGCAGTTAAGATAAAGCGATGAATCGACCGTCTGACCGTAGACGTGTAGAGTATTAACTGTAGTTTGTAAGTCAGTCATAGTCGAATAGTCGATCAGTAATATTCAGTATACAAATTTCTTATTAAGATGTCAAATATACTATCAAATCGTGGACGTGAAATTTTACCGAAAGACGGTTTCATGAATGTCTTCGATAAATTTAATTTTAATAATACAATGCGATTTTGGAGGTGTCGCAATAAAGATTCTTGTAATTGTCGAATTCATACAGGAATCAATGATTATATTATTCGAAAAAAAATTAACGACCATACGCATGATTCTGAGGCAGCTAAAATTGAAGTAGAGGCTGCAATTACAAAAATTAAGACACGTGCACTTCAAACAATGGAGCCTACATCAGTTGTAATAAACGAATGTGTTGGACCTTTATCCGAAGCAGCTAAAGTAAGTACAAATTTCAGACAATATTTTTATTTTTACAATGCCCGATATTTAAATTTAAGAACAATAATGTAGTTTAGCGATGTTTTTCAAAAATTAATGAATTTTGAATAATGAATAATCCGACACACGCACAATTAATTAAAAAGATATTTTTGTTATTTGTTTTAAGGCCACTTTGCCAAATAATTCATCATTGAAAAAAACGGTTCGCCGAAAACATCAGGAAATCCAAATGGCTCCAAATAATCCAGCTGACCTAACTACACTTAACATCCCACCCGCTTATACTATGTATTCACCATCAAACGGTAATGAGGAAATATTTTTACAAAGTGATAGTGGTCCGGGGCCTAATAGAATATTAATTTTTGCTCGATCTAAGAGCCTAGATATTTTGGAGAATTCAAAAATTTGGTACATGGATGGGACATTTAAAGTTGCACCTACATTATTCAGTCAAGTTTATGTAATATTAGCTGAATATTTACACAGTATCGTGCCTATGGTTTACATTTTACTCCCTGATAAACAATCAATCAAATATGATCATATGTTTTTAATGTTAAACAATTTAAGACCTAATTTAAAACCTAAATCAATTTCATGCGATTTCGAACAAGCGGCCATAAAATCAATAAAAAAAGCATTTTCTGATGTTAAAATATATGGGTGTTTATTTCATTTGTAGAAAAATTTTAAAAAACAAGTTGGTGTATTAAATCTCACAACTCGATACAATAATGACGCTGATTTTTCTATATCAGTTAAAATGATAATTTCATTAGCTTTTGTAAGATTAGAAGACCTTGATTTTGCAGTTGATTCACTGGCTCAACATCTCGATGAAGAATTAAATGACTTATTAGAATGGTTCGAAGATAATTATATAGGTTGAACTAACCGTAATGGTCGGGGAAGAAGAAATGCGCGTTTCCCTCCAGAAATTTGGAATCTATATGATAGAGTCTTAAATTCTGAAAATAGGACAAATAATCATGCTGAGGCAGCAAATAGGAGATTAAATATTGAAATGGGAGTGTGTGGCCCAACAATTTGGACATTTATAAATTGCTTGAGAAGGGTTCAAACAGGCCACGATGTTGTTATGGCGCAACTAACTGCTGGAGGGAGTCCCCCTAAAAAATTAAAAAAATACACTGACCTAAATCACCGATTATATAAAATAGTAAGCGAATATAATATAAGAAATTGCATTGAGTATTTAAAAGGAATCGCTCATAATATTTCTTTAAAATAAATTTCAATTGTATATTATTAACATTTTATTTATATTAATTCATTTTTTTTCTAATTCATTTATCTAACATTATATTATCAACATTATATTTATTTGTATTTTTTAAGATTGTAATATTCGAATAATATATTTATTTGTATTTTTTAAAATAATTGTAATATTGTAATAATATATTTATTTGTATTTTTAAAATTGTAATATTGGAATAATGATATAGGTAATATTATTTATTTTGTATTTTTTAAATTGTATATTAATACCTGCGGCGCCGAAATTTCCTCGTGCCGAAATGCCCAGCGCCGATTTGTGTTCGCGCCGAAATAGCCGTGCCGAAATGTCCGATTCCCTAAAATAATACCACAATATTACATATTATCACGTTAAACGTTTATTTAAAGTGATAATGTGATGTCAACATGAGTAAAATTAAATCCCAAATATAAAATAATAATTATACAATCATAATGATATGTACAGAATAGACCATTATAATGAATTGCTCGAACTTATCCAAAATAAATAATAGTGTACCGCAGAATAGATGTCAGATAACGAAATTTATAATAATATCATTAGTGACCAAAATAAATGTATTAATAGACGCGAGATTTGAGGTTAGACGGCGGTTTCTCAGAATAGCCAGAATAGCTAATAGGTATTTAATATTTAGGTACTATATTGGGAATAATCATGGGCATACATTATAAATTAACAGAGAAGGAATTTTTATATTTTATTATTTATTTGAAAAATCCAAATAATTAAAATTCTCAGGTGGTGCATTTGTACCACCTAGCCCCGTCCTCCGGGCGTGCCTGGTTGGCTAATAACCTTAGCAGTGGAAGCCTGTACATTTTTAAATAAAAAAAAAAAAAACATCATACATTTTTAATAATCATAGTTCATTAAAGTATATTATTATGTATTGATTGTATATTTGTACTATAGGTACAAATTGTATGACTGTTTACAGTTATTCAAAATTTCACACCACTATAATAACGGGCAATAGGCCTATTCGATTGCGAAAAGTTCATTTTTAAAGTAAAATTGTTTCGGATTAATTTCAAATATCGTAGTATCATCATACGTAGACATCATGTAGTTTTGTTAATATGTATACTTTTCTGTTCATAATATATTGATTGATATTATATTATTAATATCCCAATGGCCAAGTTATCGAGGGTTATTTCTTTAATATAATAAAAAAAAATATATATATTATTAATTAAATATGCAATTTACGTATCTATCATTTGATTAATTTTATTGTATATTACTTGGTACCCGAGTTTATCCAACATTTACGAATCAGAGATTATGAACGTAAATTACAATTTTTGTCTTGGTTTAGCGTTCAATTTGAAAACGAAAATTTGTTTTATAAAAATATTTTGAGGACTGATAAATCTAAATTCACAAACAATGGTTGAATTTAGTTTAAATTTCATCAAAAATAAATTACTCATAAATATTAAATTTCATCAAACGTAAAGTTTGAACAAAAGAAACTCATCGGCCGTAAAAAATTTATTCGATTTATACTGTTGTTCAAAATTAACCACATAATTTTGAGATTAGCCATTTAGGGATCCCAAGGTTTCACGCAAAAGCCACGCCTTACAATTATATATTATAAGCCTTTTTAAGCACTAATCCTCATTTTTATCCGTTTAGTCATTAAATTATCTGTTGTATCATAATCTTCTTCAATAATATACACGTTTATACACATTATTTATTATTACTCGTGATAAAAATTAGCAAGTAAAATTCCCGTCTGCTCCAAATACTAAGAAATCCATTGGAAATTTTTTACTTTTGACTTAACCTAACCTTTAGTTAAAAATGGGCAATCGCAAAATATGACCCAAACGTGGCTCAAAAGCACAAAAATAAATAATCCATAAGCGCAAAAAAAAATTTACCTTTTTAATAAACTATAAGCGCAAATTAATTTCATAAAAATATGTATTTTATTAAAATCATCGTTATTATTGATATTTAATTAAGCATTAATAGTGATATTGAAATTAGTTTAAAAAATCAGTAAAAAATAAAAATAATAATTTTGAGTATTATTTTAAATTAGTTAAACAAGTATCATAAATAAATGAATAAATATATTAAACTAATATAATAATGAGTAGGTACCTTAAAATTAAATTTAAAATTTGAAGCCAACTTACTGTCATCAAATATTCCAATTTGGAAATTTTCTTTATACATGATCTAAATTTATGCATTGGAGATGACTATAGATTTACAATTTATTTCTAAGTTTTTATCCCACTACCAAGGTACAAAAGCGCAAATTTTGTTTTGCGCTTTAGAGTTTTGGAAAAAAAGGTCGATTTGCGCTTTCCTGTTTCGCTGGTTTAACATTCCTCGCAGAAAAGAAGGATTAGAAAAGAGTTTTGGACTGCTCGATAAAAAGGCATCGATAAAATTTTTAATTTGAAAAAACTAAATAAAATCAACATTTGATTTTTTTGAATGCTCTTCTCAATAATGGTGCTCACAGAAAAATAAGTTGGAGAAAGGCAAAGTAGTTAATCATGATTGCCCTATAATAATTATTTTTTAAGTAAATAACATACTAAGAAAAGCATTAAAAAAAAGTTAAAATCGTAAGAGTGGTAAAATTTGTGGATTCGTGTACTTTGCTTGTAATTCGTATAATTATAGGTAAAAATCCCAACTTATTTATGACATTATACATATTATATATTTGTTTTAATATTTTTTTACAAGTAAAAGAAATGCCACGTCATAAATTATAACTATAAGTATTACAAGAAGATAACGGGAGTTCTGGGCCTGCAGCCGGAGCCTTTGTGCCTAAACAAATAAAATATAATAAAAAATAGTAGACATTTAAAACCAACACATAATACTACTGTGTATAAGTATTTAAGAGCGAATAAAAGTCCACAAGGCAAAATAAAAATAATCAATTATTATTCTTTGTAGGTATATCAATATGAAAACAAGGTATATCATAACTTTTATTTTATGTGGTATTAAAACATAATATTATAATATAACATTCCAATATTCAAAAATTATGATATAGTATAATATTATAATTTTATAAAAGTATAGAACAATAACATAATTTCAAAAAAACCATACAATTGTTATGTATCTGTAATTATTAATGTGAATATATATTTTCTATAGTTACAATTCAATTGATTAAACATTAATTATTATAGTATAGTTAGACAGATACAGTATTTTATCTATTGGCTATCAAACAAATACCATTAACTGGTTACAAAAAAATGTTATTATTGGTTGTGACAAAATATTCCAATCTTAAGATAACTGTGAAAAAAAAACAGAATACAATTTTTTATATAAGAACAGTATTTTTATGTTTTCATTTTTATTCACTTTTATAAAAAACAATAATAATTTTATTAAATTAATACAGTATAAATTACTATGAGGTTGATAATTGAAATTGAAATTAAAGTTAAATACCTACTGCGATAACGCAACTTCAGAAGGACCATCAGAAAATAACTAATTAACTAATTTTATTGAAAATTACATATAATATTTTTTTAGCATGATAAATACCTATGCTTTTACTTATATATAATTACGCGTCAAAAATCTTTTCTTTTATAAAATTACATTAATGTATAGTAACATTAAAATTTCTCATCAACCTTGGTTATATTCAAGGGCTACCCAACACAATGCACTCCGTTGCGTTGAATAGCGTTCAGTCTTTCGCACTCATTCAATCCAAACGCATAATAATTATTATAACTTTAAAACCGCTTAAAAAATTATTATTGTGTGTATATTTTTTTTACTCAACAATAACATAACTATCTTGAAAGTACAGTCTTTACAGACGTATAATATATTAATTATGTAGGTAACAATTTAATTATAATTTTTAATTGGCATGTTATTTTTTTTAAGCATTTTAGTTCTACTTATGTAAATATAATATTTTTTTTGTAAGTAGAAACCAAAAATTATTCAATAAATCTCAATTAATAGACAAATTGAATGTTTTTGAATCACTATGTTCAAACTTATGTGCAATGTGCATTACAACTAAATCTACTTATATTCATATCATACACAGGGTGATTGATTCATCATAAAACACTCATTATTTAAAAAAGTATTGACTTTTTTCAAAACATTTTTAACATGGTTTCAAGTTGTTAAAAAACCAACGTTTTTATTAAAAAATTATATTTTTAAATATTTTTTATCCTTATCATTTTTTAAGTTTTTTACTTTTTTGAATGACAACATAGAGTTTTAATTTCATATTCCAAAGCAGAATATTTTTCTAAGTATTTTGATACATAGAAATCGAATTTTTGGGCTAGTAGTTCATGAGTTATAAGTAGGTATTTAAAGTTTTGATAGGCAGAGTGGAGTGGTACGGGGTTACCCCGCAAAATGTCTGTCCACTACTCCGCTTGTCTAAACTTTAAATACTTATAACTCAGAAACTATACTAGCCCCAAATTCGATTTCTATGTATCAAAATACTTAGAATAATATTCTGCTTAGAAATATGAAATTAAAACTCTATGTTGTCATTCAAAAAAGTAAAAAACTTTAAAAAAATGATAACGATAAAAAATATAATTTTTTAATAAAAACGTTGGTGTTTTAACAACTTGAAACCATGTAAAAAATATTTTGAAAAAGTCAATACTTTTTGAAATAATGAGTGTTTTATGATAAATCAATCACCCTGTATGTAAATGAATATATAATATAGGTAGGTACGTAATAGTACCAGGGGTTGGACACTTAAAAATTATAACACAGTAATCATACTTATCGCACAAAAACGTGGCGGCCATATTCTTATTTATGAATCAGTGCGTCCATACAATGAAAAATAAATTACCTAACTAAAAAATAAAATCACAAAATGATACAGTTAAAGTTAAAAATCTTGAAGTCCAACTTTTGGCCATAGACTTACTTCATGCTTTTTGGAATTTTGGCTTATTTTTAATTAAATAATAAATAGTACCTATAGGTAAGTATATTATTCAATTACAATACAATTTAATTCAAATATAATATATCTATTTTTCAATTTTGTTTATTTATTGTGATCAAAAACTTTTGTTTTTAAAACAATACTTCATTAGTATAATTAATTAATTAATTGGAACAATAATAATAAATAGCGAGTCAGCGAAAGGTAAACATACACGAGTTACACAATATCTCATAGTGTTTTCATAACAACTTAATTTCATAACCTAACAAAACAGCATAAATAAGAAGATGGCGGCCTTCGTCCCCACTCCACGCAAAACGTTCTTGGCATCGAGTGTCCTTTCTGATTTTATCTATTCTGTGATACCTAGTGTACCTAGTATAAAGATTCAAAAATGTTTTGTTTTGAAGTAAACACATTTAATAATAAATGTTGGTGGGGTCGGTACCTTCATTTTAATTACGTTCAATTTATTATGTTTCAATATTATTGTAGTATTATCATTATTGTTAACTTATAGTTAAAATGCATTTAGTATCTAAATACAACACATAAGTACCTAAATACTTAAATAAGCCCAAATGTGTATAATGATTTGTTAATTGGTGATGTGAAGTTCGGTAAGTTGGCTATGTTGCCGCTCTTGGTAAGAAGAGCATCTACCCCACGGAAGGCAATATCGGTTTGGCCAAGTAAGCAAAAAAGATGATCACGAGAGATACTGCCAGATGTATTATCAATGAGCTTCTTGGTGTCGGAGGCTGCCGCTTTCAGCGTGGACCTAGCCTTGTTCAGCTGGAATCTGAGGTTCACACTCCAGTTGCTCGTGTTGACCAGCGAGGGTTCCAAGATGTCCTCAGAAGGTTCAGAGGACATGAATTTCTTAGTCACCTGCCCGTACTGAGCATTTAGGTTCGGGGCGTGGGCGTCCACCTGGCTCGGAACAGGCTGTCCGACGTGAGAGGCCAGGGTCAGGTGGGTCTGATCCATGTCCACGTTTGTACTAGCAGTGTGGTGGGACATTGCGTTACCGGGGGCGTGAGCTCCGGGTGACTGGTAGTCCAGTCGTTCTCTTCTGCTTACTTGTGCTCAGCTATGTCCTGAAGTTCCAGTCCGAACTGCTGTCACGGACTGTGCACGTTGTTCCAGTTGGGCTGCTAACTTGAAACTGATTGCTGAGCTAGTCTGGCTAAAGCCGCTTAGCTCGTGGAGTGTGGTAAGATGCGCCAGCGCGCACGGGGTCTCCCTGGTTGGCCGGTGGGCGTGGCTTACGCACGTGATCTTCTGCGGTTGGCCGCAGGGCGTGGTTGCGCACGTAGTCGCGTACTAATACTAAGGAGACTTGCTGTGAGGGAGTTACGGAACGCAGCGTACGTCTGCTCTGAATGGCAGACCCGACTTGACGAATTATTTTAATACTAATGATACTCGTTTTATTTAAAAAATAAACTAAGATATTAAAATTTATAAAAATGTCTATCAATTTTAGATTATCAATACCATATAAGATATATTTATGTAATGTTATTTATACTTATACAGGTACTCGTGTTAAGAAAAGACTTGAATAATTATTTGAACTAAAAGTTGTTTGTAATAATCCATAGATATTTTTTACATACTCATTGTATATTAAAATAGACTCAGTATATTCAAACAGAAAAATAGTGAAATTTATTTGTCAAGTAAAAATATTATTTAACTTTACAAGATTAATATAATCTTAAAATCGTCATATTAATACTGTTCGCGCCGGGTACGATAACAATAATAGAACGTGACGCCAATATCGACGGTCACCAAAATACCTCGTACGCTAATATATAGGTTAGGTTTGACACACCGACCGACTTATGTAAATTTGTGTGTAATATGTATTATAGCTCAACCAGAATTGGTTGGGTTCGCCGCGCAAATACTAGTGAGTTATGTAGTGTGGTGGTGTGTTAGGTGTGTATATGTGTGGGTGTGTAATGTGTATACAATAATTAGACTAAAGAAATGGTAACACGGTTGTTGGTAGATAATTAATTGCTGTATAATACACGATATCAATAATAAATTAACAAATATATAAAAATCATAGCAACACAATTATATTCGTACAAAAATATAATAATTAATAAATCAAACCCGGCTGTCATATAGTATGCGGTCTACCGGTGAATTTACGAGTATATAGTATGCGGTCTACCGGCGATTTACAGCGGCTGGTAGAACGCATTTGCCGGTAGACCGCATACTATATGACAGCCTCAAACCCTTATGCCTGAACAAGATAAATAATATTATAGCCCTTCTGGCTCAACACAGGAAAAATATGGCTGTATAAACGAGAGATATAAAAAATAAAGTATTATGGCCCTTTTGGCCCAACAAAAAGGTATATATAAAAAGGTATAACGCATTAACGCTGCTATTCGAGCTATAAGTTTATATGCGACCCTTATGGTACGACAAAATAAATAATAATATAAGCAGCTATTCTAGCTATATAGCTGATGTACAATAGTATAAGTATAATATAATATGTCAGCTATTGGAGCTGTAGCTTTAAAGCTTTAATATTAATATAAAAAGCGGCCCTTATGGCACGACAACTTAAGGTAAAATATAAAAGGAAAAGGAATGTATGCAAAAACAATGCGCGGCCCTTATGACCAAACACAATATACATATATAAATAATATACTGTACAGCCCGACTTATGGCACGACAAATAAAATATGTATACAACGAAAATATAATAATAAAATAACACACAAGGTGTGGGTGCACTGCTGGCCAGCCGCTGCCAAAAAATACAATAAAAAAAAACACACAAGAATACAAGATACAGTGATATAAATTAGGCACATACAAATTTCAATTACTATAATAATAATAAGCCCTTCTGGCACTTGTGACAATAAAATAAAGAAAATACAACAAGATTTACCACTATTGTGGAAAAAGAATATAAAATTATACTTCGGCACTGACCGGTGTTGACGCGGCAACGTTTTATACGATACAAAAAGTCACGGCGGCCGTGTTAACAATATACACGTAGCCGCGGCTACGCGGTGCGGCGGCATACGATAACGAGTCTTAATTATCTATATGTTATATAATTCACACGGCACATTTAAATAGGTACATACAAAAATAAATATTATAGTAACAACAGGTGATTGTGTGTGTGTGTGGTGTTTGTGTCCAGTCGGTGGTATACCTACGGCTAATGTGCAGTCGTGGCGGCGACAAATACATCAATTTATAAAGGCGCTTACTTAATTAATGGGCACGCATTATTCATTATTGCGACCATTTAAAAAAGTTACGCGACACGTGTACCATTTTAATGAATGTTCAGTAAAATTAATCAGCGATAGAAAAATAGTAAATATTTTTTGATCCATTATGATTAAAAAAAAAATCTTTATTGGATATGGTAGTTAATTTCTGAAATACTAATTTAACAAATCAGTAAAATTCTAAAAAAATATATGAGCATAGACCATAGAGTATGAAAATAAATACTTACCTAACAAAAATAAAGTTGCATACATAAAAATAATTAAAGAGCACAGCTGGACATTTTAATTATAATTATTGATTAGAAAGTCATATTTGATTCTAGATTCTAGACAATAATAATAAAATTGTAAAAAGAAAAATTTGGTTTTAAAAATTGGTTCTTTTAAATTATGAATGAATTCCCCATTCTTTCGAACTCCAAAAAAAAAAAAAAAAATGATCATCTACCGATTATAATTAAAAAAGCGGGTAAGTCGTGGATGTCGCTCTGCTGTACAGTAGGTTACTATAATGGATGGGATTAAATTTGAATGCAATGATAGGTATCATTGTATACGAAAAACGATTCTGAACGGAGATGATTTGTCAGTCTAGGATATATTATAATTAAATATTGTCATATATTATATTTTGAAACAAATATTTTATTTTTCAATTAAGGCGGATTTTGCATATGGCATGGTTAATCAATTAGTGTAGTTATCATGTAGTTATCATAATTCATAATACCTTATATATACGAATACCTGGTTTGAGGATAAATCGTTATCATTACGCGATTTCATAAAAATTTAAAATTCAAACGCTCAAAACATTTTTCCTATAATCACGCTTCAAATTTTCTCTATAGCTATTTGAAGCAAAACTTGTGGAAACCTTGGTGTTAAATTTTATAACCTTAGATATAAATACAAACAATATTATGAATTTTGAACTACAAAATAATTTGCAAATATTCATGGTTTTGACGAATTTTTGTCAATATTTGAAATTCAAATGCTAATAAAAATTTAATTTGAATTTCCGGTGGACATTTTTTTGTGATAAAGATTGAAAAATTCGTAAGGAATCTTGTATTAAATTTTCAAATCTTAGATTTAAAAAGAAAATTTTTTATGAATTTCTAGCTTATAATAATTTGCGAATTTTCGTGATTTTTACGTATGTAGTCAAAATTTAAATTTAAATGCTTGTAAAAAAAAAAATGTGACTATACATTTCTCGTATTTTTCAACTGCTATTGTAAAAATATTTTAGGAGCCTTGTATTAAATTTTCAAATCTTAGGTATAAAAGAAAAACTTTTATGAATTTTGATCTAAGATAATTTGAACATTGCCGTAATTTTTATGTATTTAGTCAAAATTTGAACTGTAAATGCTAATAAAAAAAATCGTGCATATGTATTTTTATAATTTTTTAATCACTATAAGAATAACTTATGAGAAATTTTGTAATCAATGTTCAAGTATTTTGATGGGGCCATAAAAATTTTATCGACACTTCAAAAAAAAAATTTCAGTTGTCTATAAATACCTTAAAAAAGTCAAAATATTTTGAAAATTAAATCATGTAAAGAAAATTCCAATCTAAATAACTGGTAAAATTTTTCAAGTATCTATGACTTATACTTTTTGAATAATAACAAATGTTTAAAATCGTTTGAGGATAAATCGTTATCGTTACGCTATTTCGTAAAAATTTAAAATTCAAACGCACTTAAAATTTTTCCTATAATGATGCTTCGAGTTTTCTCTATAGCTATATGAAGGAAAACTTATGGAAAACTTAGTGTTGTATTTATAATCCTTAGTTATAAATATAAAAATGTTTATGATTTTTCAACTTCAAAATTACTTGCAAATTATCGCATTTTGGACAGATTTCGTAAAAATTTGAACTATAAACGCTTATAAAAAAAATTGTGCATATGTATTTTTATAATTTTTTAATCACTATAAGTCTAACTTATGACGAACTCTGTATTAAATTTTCAAGTATTTTGATAGGCCCAAAAAATTTTTATCGACACTTCAAAAAAAAAATTTCTGAAAAATTGAAAATTTTAGTTGTTTATAAATATCTCAAACTTTTCTGTGGACTGGACTGTTGGACAATTTTACGTTCATAATAATACAATTTACTTTGTAATTTCTAAAATTAGAGTGAATTTACAACCTATAAAATTTAAAAGTAAGAATATTATCTAGATCATTTTGAAGGATTTTATTAATATTACTATTTATGAGTAAGTAATGACCATTTTTAAGCTGTAAATTATAAAATTTTTACATGTTATACATTTGTAAAACGGAGACAACAAATATCCGTGTGCCATCCTTAATACTGATTCCAAAATAACGAAGACAACATTCATTCTATTGATTAGGTATAATTATCATAAATAAAATATGTATTAAATGAAAATATTTGGTAATACAAAGATGTACATATTGATTTTTTGTTCAAAAATTATTTATTTTTATTTAAAAAAAAATTCTAAAAGTGTTGGAGAAATAAATGTTTATTCAGAACCACATGTTTGAAATATTTGATTTATACTACACTCGCCAGTGGTATCTTTGGTGATGGTGTAGAGGCATATATAGTCCCCTCCTCCAAAGATAATTTATTATATTACTATAGGTTATAGAACTATATATTTTTTTAAGCTTTTTATGAAAAGAAAAAAATACTAAAATATTGATGATAGGTAAACATCAGGTAGTATAACAATTTTTTCAAGAAGAATATTTGGTATCATAGTCGTTATTCAGGGGTGGTAGGTATCCATTTATTTTCTGTGGACTGGACTGTTGGATTATCCAAAACAAAATAGTCCACGAATGTAAATATAATTTCATTGATGGCGTTAGGAGCTATTGTCATTTTCAGGAAGTAGGAGTTCCTTTTTTCGATACCCAAAATCAACTAATGTTGTGGTTATACCTATATTCAGAAATATTCTATACCCAACCTGTTGGAGATTAACAAGTATTGACCAAAAAAATTATCAATTTCCGTAAAAATATATAGGTTAGGTTATTATAAAGGTACTTATCTTTCAAAAACAAAAAATTATTTATTTTTTAAAAATTTATACAATTATTTCTTATGATTATACCACTCAAAAATGCATAATTTACCCACAGTAGTTATGCAAAATTATTGACCGATTCCCGTTTAAATATACTTTGACTATACAAAAATAATATTCACACCAATTATATCATGTACTAACATGTATAATGACTAACGGTATAATTATTTATTTTATTTTTAGCTGCCTTAGTGTACCAGATTTTAGTAGTGCAGTCATTCTACAAAGAAGAGAAATTAATCGAAGAGACCAATTACAGTAGACTGCGTTCGGATTTAACATCACAGATTGAACAACACGATGGAAGAACAATATCAAAATGTAGATTTTTAATATATCTTTAATCATTGTATTATTTTTGTTTATTTTTACGGAAGTACTTAAGTACTATACCTACTACCTTTATAATATAGGGGCTCATCTAATTATTAAATTGATGTTTTTTCTAAATTTTTTTATACTAATGAACTATAGTCAACATCTCACTGAGCTTTTAAATATAATTAAATTTAGATATTTTCTTTTTTATACATACTATCTAATAACTAATTATACCTACATGGCTACATATAATACTATATGAGTCACGATTATATGCGTATGAAATATGGATAGGTACAATACAATCTACAAAAATATATATTTAGTATCAAATTAAAAAAATCATTTTTAACTTCACATCAAACAAATATATAAGACGTTTTACAATATTGAATATTTCACCAAACAGTTAAGCTTCAAAAATAAATGTTCATACATCGCATGTATAGTCAAAATTTGAACTTTAAAAATGCTTATAAAATAAAATTGTGATTATCTATTTCTTTTATTTTTCAACTGCTATTGTAAAAATATGTTAGGAGTATTAAATTTTTAAATTTTATATTTAAAAAGATAAACTTGCATGAATTTCGCTATATAAGATAATTTGAACATTGCCGTAATTTTTATGTATTTAGTCGAAATTTTAACTTTAAATGCTTATAAAAAAAAATCGTGCCTATGTATTTTTAATATTTTTTAACTGCTATTGTTACAATGTGTTAGAAGCCTTGTATTCAATTTTCAAGCTTTTTACCCAACAAATACATTTTTATCGATATTTATAGAAAAAAAACTAAAAAAGTTGAAAAATTAAAATGTCAGTAAACAGTTCAAAACAAATCAAAATATTTTGAAAATTTTATAAAATATATAAAATGCCTATATAAACATTCAGTGAAAATTTCAAGTATCAGCGGTCATTTGTTTTAGAGTTACACCAAAATAAGAAAATCGCGAAATGTGAAATCCAGTGAAAATCCGATGTTGTAAAAATTTAAATTTCAAATGATCATAAAGAGTAAGAATATATTATATATATATAGTCTATATAGTATAAAAATAAAAGTAATTACAGATACAGCCGTGATTACAATTTATAGTTTTTCTATTGTAGATAATAGATAGCGCTGTAACCAATCGTAGGTTTTTCAATAATTTTGATAAGAACATTTGTGTTACACATTTTAACGTCTCGATGTGCAACCATCCTATCTACAGCCGTGAGCGCGACTGTGTCAGCTATAAAGTATAAAAATAACATTTTACAATTTACCATCATGGTTACAAACATAGACATAATATATTATGTTATGTCTAGAGTGCGTTCAGAAACGTTTTCCAGTGTCATGAGGTAATTCCCACCGTCGTTCAGAAAGTATTTAGGGCGTGTCGGTGAATTCGCTGGCACGCCCCTTTTGCGTTCAAAAACGTAGATAACTATCCAGATAAGTCATCCCCTTTAACGCACTCTGTGAACCGTCACAACAAAAATGGTTAGAATGGTTACTGGTTAATACCTACATGCCAAAATGCTATACGCGCCAAAATAGTCACAATAATAAAATAAAAAATAACCATAAAATTAAAAATATTAATTTATTGTATAATAATTATTATTATCGAACAAGACAATGAAAAATGACAATTGTTATTAAGTGTTGATTAGTGCTTGGTTTCGCGTTAATTTATCGTGTTAAATTTAAGAATTTAAACATTTTAAACTAGGTACCTTCTAATTTAAATAATGTTTCCTCAAGTCACAGTCGTAAGTGTATAAAGAAATGTTACTAATTTTAACATACTTAAGTAGTAAGAAACTAGTAAGTACTTTTAATTATGATTTCGTTTCAGAAAAAATGTCCCATTTGCAATGGTTACATTATTTCGTCAAAAATGTCAGAACATCTCAATAGTCATAAGTAAGTTAAAAAGGAAATATACTAAGCAATTGTTTTGTATCATGTTAGCACTTAGCAGATATTTGTATCTTAAGATATTATAATATTATAAAACTCTAATAACAAATTAATGTTCATTTAATGATGCTTACTATTGTAATTAATTTTTGTTTCATAAATATTGATGTGCTCCCTTCCTTAAATTAATACTTAGTGCTGGTTATGCTAATTCTTATTTAAATTTTCAAGTTAACGTTTAACAAAGGATGCAATTTTTGCATCCTAGTTATTATTCACTTTAATAATATAATTAATGTAACATATAATTATACTCATTAATTCATATCTTCCTTTCTAAAATGAATAGCCATGTAATTATCAAAATTCATTTTTATAGTCAAGTCAAAACCAACAACATTATTTGATAATTTATCTGATGAAACAAGGTAAATAACTTCATAGTTGATATTATTCAAATTTTGTAAATATATAGAATACTTTCATATTTTTGTTGTAGCTATAATAAAAATCTTGGAAAACTTGTGAAACTAATTCAATTTTTTATACTATTTTTTTTTGTACTTTCTTCGCTTTGCGCCCTTGTCTGTTAACAAAAAAATAATTTTTTTTTTGTAGTGAAGAGCATGAAATAGTGCCTCAAAAGTTGAAAAAGTCAAAACCACCAACATTGTTTGATAATTTATCTGATGAAACAATTGTTTCAAGGTAAATAAGTTCATAGTTGATATTATTATTCCTTTTTTGTTAATGTATTGAATGCACATTTGATTTTAAGTGTTAATGATTACCTCATTGGTAGTATGTTAGTAATATTTTTTACAGCTTAAGAAGTTTATAATTTTTTATTGTTTAGTAATGAAAAAAGAGTAAAAAATTGGACCAAGTCTGAGACACTTCACCTTATTGAGGCATATGAAAATAATATTTCGATATTTGAATCAAACTCGAAAAAAAATCGTTTAGGTTGGATTCAAGTTTCAAAAGATCTAAAGAAGTACATTTTCCAGATATTTGTTTAACATTTTGTATACCTATATTAATAAAATAATTTATTTTTATATCTTTAGAAAGCAGATTGATTATACGGAGGATCAATGCCAAGGAAAATTTAAGTATTTACTATTGTGTTACAAAAAAAAACTGGACAATAGACATGAAACAGGAAGTGCTGTCTATGATTTTGAATTTTTTAATGAACTCGATGAGTTATTTGGTAGAAAACCAAACATTAGGCCAAAGCATTTAGCATCATCTAGTCGCATTTATAATAGTTAGTAATAAATTTGGAATTAATGTATCGCCAATAAAAATGTTATGAAATATATTTATTATTTACAGACTGCAAAGAAAATGATGGTACCTTAAACGAAGATAGTGTATCTATACCCAAATGCACTTCAAACACCACTTTTCCAGAAGTAAAAAAACAAAAAAAAAATCCAAGTATTCATGAAGCTGCAATTCAAAAAAGACACGATGAAAAAATGGCCATGTCTCAACTTGCCCTTGATACATATAAATCATACATGGATAAACTATTAGAAAAATTATGATTAAGGATAAATTATCTTTTAATGTTTTAACAGAGGATAGAACTCAATTAAGGTAGATTGTATGATTTATGTCTGTATTTTATTTTATTAGTTAATAATTTAAAGATTTATGTTTTTACTATTACATTATTAATTTATTATAAAAAGTTGTTATTAATAAAATTATGAAAAAATATTTACATTTAAATTTCATACATAATACATATTAACCAAATACAATTTACCTAGAAACTAAAGGTATCAGCTGCAATATTAAGCATTGTAAAGTTCACACATTGCATTCCGCTTTAATTTTCCATCCGTACAACGATGATCTTCTGATGAATCTCTAGCAGGATTTGGACATTCGTTTCTTTGGTGTCTCAAAAAATTCATTTCTTCTTCAATATAATCATTTATATTTGAATCTGACTTGTTTTTTAAACATAAATTATGTAATACACATGCTGCCAGAACTGTAGACGGAATAAAATCTGTCCTTGACATATCTAGGTATTTAAACCGTCTAAATCTTCCAAAAAATAAAGCAAATGCACGTTCTATTGTTTGTCTAGTTCTCGATATATTAAAGTTGAAATTTTTTTGAGCTTCTGTCAGACGACCCCTGTTTATATATGGTTCCACACACCATGTAAGTGGAGGATATGCTTTATCGCCTAAGATATGTTCTCCATTTGGAAAATAAAATTTTTCATTCCTCATAATATTTACAAATATGTCAGAATTTCGAAAGATACGAGTATCACTCACAGAACCCGGGTAGCCAACAAAAACATCAATAAATTTTAATTCAGCATTTGTAATAGCTTGCATGGTAATTGCATAATTGCATTTCCTTGTAACATAAACTTCTGGATCTTGTTTTGGTGCCTTTATAGGAATTAAAGTACCATCTACAGCTCCTATGACATTTGGGATACTTGCCATTTGAAAAAACAATTCTTTTTGCCGTTCCAACTCTTCTCCGTGCGGCCAAATTATAACATTGGAAGCATTCATTATTATTAAATCAATAATTCTGAAAAATGATACTGACAGTGATGATTTGCCCATGTCAAACTTTTCTCCAACTGATCTAATTATTAAACATTAAAAACAATAATGTGTAAAAAATTGATTTTAATGAAATTTTACATAATAATTTAAAAAAATGTACTTAGGTATTTCACAGGACCTTTAAAGGAATTTTCTAAGGGGTGGTGCATATTTTGTGTACATTTAATTGAATTTGTCTTCCGATATTTGTATCAAATGTTCATTTAAGTAAAAATTGTATAATCATATAAAATTAAAAGTATTTTTATGTTTAAGATTTAATTCACATATATGAATGTAATAAATATAGGTATAGATAAGTATGTATAAAAAAAATAAGGCATACAAATATTAATAGGTATGTAATATGTATGCTTAAATAAAAACTTTACTGACGTAATAGCTAGTTTGAGTAATATACTTTAAAGTTCAAATACTACTAATACTTACTAGTTACTATAAATGTATTACCAATTAATCAATTTTAATAAATTCATTCTTACTACATGTCTATTTGATAAGAAGTTATTTAATGTTTTTACTGGGTACTGACTTACCTACATTCAAATAAAAATCACAGTTTAATTCAAATGTAAAACTTTATTTTCAAAGCAGGGCTAGTAAGTCACTTTTTTAAACTAGTTATAGTTAAGTTAATTTAATATGAAACTATTAGGTAAGTATTATTGTATTAACTATTTACCTATATGAATCTGGAGTGGCAAGTATCCAAAGGACAGACAATAACTGCTTTTCGATGGGAATTTCAGGTCTTCCTGTTTTCTGTTCTCTACTTATCATGTTGTTTCGACTAATTTCTATCATAGGTAATAGAGTGTTATAAAACACTGATCTGGATAATCTAAAATGTGTTTAAAGAGTGTATAATATAATTTACCAGAATGCATAAACATTATATACTTTTTATTGCTAAACCCATGATAAAATATTTCGTCATGGCTAAACCTTTAATTTACCTAAAGTGGCTTTGAAAAACATTATCTGAATAATGAACAACAACATTTTCAATATAATTTTTTATCCTGATTGGAGTCTCTTTATCGTAGGTTAAATCCTCGTCATTACCATCATCATCGTCAAAAGTGAATAGTCCGCAGTCTAAAAGTAATTTGAATGAACTACTTGCCGCTATGGCTAGAATTCTGTGATGGTCAGACATAATAAAATAATTACAGTTATAAAATATGTTATAAACATTAAAAACTATAGATTTATAAAAAATTATTTGTAATTATTGTACATGACAAAACTAAAAATAAACCTATAAATAGTATACAATTTATTAATTTGAATGATGATTATATTATCACTTTTAAGATTACCAACCTTTATTAACATACCTCGGTAATCTAATTGATAACCGTATGGTTCAATAAAATGGGCGGAGTCACATCGTTCCCCGGCGAACAAATTAATTCTACATGGAAAACGTTTCTGAACGCACCCCTATGGTTACAAAATATAGTACCTACTGGTTACTGATTCCTGGTATGCGGTATTATCACGTATTAGTAGATAAACGTTTGGCGTGTGTAATATCGCCAAATGCGCGAATCTGTCTCGTACAGAAGGAAAACAAAAGCGTTCGGTCGCTAAACCGGCAGGAGTACCAAACAATAATGCAACACACTGATTTATCGGTCGAATGACGCTAGTGCGTCACAGAAGATTTTATTGTTACAAATCGACAAAGAAATAACAGAGTTTTATATATATAAAGTATTAGCAGTCGTACAAAAATGACGTGAGCGTACAGCGGTGGTCGTTCGCGTCGGGCTCGGAGAGTCGAGTCGGTAAGACGGGAAAAAACGTAGTGACGGAATGTCGGGCGCGACGGCGCGACATCACAGCACAAATCCGAATTCCCGCAGCGATTAAATAAAAAATAAAAATATCAGTTTAATACCAATAGTGATTTTTCCAAAAATTCATACCGAGAAATTTAGTCTTCTATAAAATAAAACCCTGTTTAGTTAGCTTTCAATCTGTGAAGTTAGGCTTTAATCATTATAAATTTCAACTTAATTTTAATTCATTGATCTAAATTATTTTAATCTCTATATTAAGATTTAGATTCATTTTATTACAAGCAATTTGGCTTTTAAAATCGTACTAAGGGTTACTATTGTACTACAATATATTATATTACTAATATAGTATTATAATTTTTTGATTGAAGTGCAGCTTTAATATTAGAGAATGTATTTAAACTTACTGAGCTACATGAAATAAATTGTGTATGCTAATTTGAATATGCCAAACAAAACTAATTACTAATTAGTAATTACCCATATTTATTGGAAAGGTATATAATTTATTTTAATTTTTAAAAACATAATTTACTTTGGTAATGTAATTAAGTTATTTTTTAAATATTATTAAATTCTTACAGGCTTAAATTATATAATATTATATATTTTGTTAGTTGAATAAAGGTAGCATAGTTAATTAGAACAAATTTAGTAAAACAATATAGTGTTCATACATCCAGTAACTGAATTTTCATGAAATAAATTTTATTTGTTTATTTGTAACTTTATAATAACACATTTTTGTGTGATAAACTATTCTATTCATTTATATATTTAATAGATATCAAACGTTATGCCCTAATTTTTTTCTATATTAATAACTAACAATGCAATATTGTTAGTAATTGCTTATACGTTTATAGTTTTTTAAATATTTTGTAAACAATTATTTTTTGAGACAAGTAATTTAGTAAATAATTGGTATAATATAAATATAATTAATTATATTATAAACTAAACTTGTAATAGGTATTATTTATATTATAACAAAATGGTATTTTGCTATCTGCTGTAAGCAGTTTCTTTACTTATTCATCAAATTTATAATAACTATAATATTTATGTACACATTCTTATCGTGTTAAGTTATTAACATAAAATGACATTATATCATGCTTTTTCTAGTTGGTAAAAAAATGAACAATATTATATTTATATTGTTTTATTAAATACTTACCTATTCATTTTTATTTCTGTTTCAGCCTGGCTTGCAGTATAAATTTCAACAGCGTTATTTCAAAACTCAGTTTACACACAGTGTATACATTTTTCATACAGACTGGACATTCTTTTTGGTTTTATATCTAGATATTTTTCTTTTAAACTATCAAAATTAATGTTTTTAGTATTTGCATTTTTTAGTATTACAAAAATAAAAAAGTTTCTTAAATTTATTTTATTCCAAACATTTAAAATTATTTATAGAGTTTTAGTTGTGTGACAAACTGATTGTTTAAAAGGCTATCTCCCAATATGCGGTCTACCTCCATTTTGTGTGCTATGTAACTATAAATATGAGTATAGTATGCGGTCTATCAATGTTATGTGTTCTACCTATATAGCTGGGAATTCCGCATCATTTATATTTATTATCTTTGGAGGCCTCTTAGACTCAAAATCGTTAAAAAAATGTGTGGTACTAATGAAGACCTCTTAGATAGGTACTTAGCCAAGTATTGGTGGCGAGGATTAAATAAAACAGATAATATTTTTGATGCTTTCCTTTGAGATATGAAATTATGCTTTGTGGATAATTTTGTGGATCCTTAATAAATTAATTTTTTTTTTATACTTTAAAATACTTTTATATTATTACGGTAGATAATTTTGTAGATCCTTAATAAATAACATTTTTTTATACTTTAAATTATACTTATATTGTACTTTATTACTTTAATATTATTACGGTAGACCGCATATTTTTGTGGTAGACTGCATATTGGGAGATAGCCGTTTAAAATGTATTAAACTGTATCAACCTTTCCAGTATTTATAATTTATTTGTAAATATATTTTTAAAAATTATTTCTTCAAATTAGCTGAAGTTTAAATAAGATTCACATTTTACATTATCTTTATTATTATTATATAAAATTATATTTTACTAAACGTTCTAACTCTTGGATTAATAATCCAATAACTTGTTTAGCTACTAACTGTTCTGTTATAATTATTAATTGTTTATGTTCTTTTTCTTGAACACATCCTTGCTTTTGAAAAGAGAGCTAATGTTTGATTAATGTATCTTCTTTACAACATTTATGATCTTTAAAACGTCTTGAATGATATCATTATATTTAATACATATTATTATTAATGCAATTTACAATAATTAGTTATAACTTGAAAAGGCAAAAAGTTTATAAATTATTTAACCCTATTCATTTCACCACCTTTATTGAATTTTAAAATATGCTCCAGATTATGAGAAAAACTATTTAACTTTATTCATTCAAATAAATACACAATTAGTTGAAAGAATACAAAGTTATATGTATATGTATGATAATATAAGGTATTATGAATTATGATAACTACGTGCAATGTTTTTGGAAAAATTGATTAACCATGCCTTATGCAAAATGCGTCCTAAAATATTTGTTTCAAAATAGAATATATGACAATATTTAAATATAATATATCCTAGATTGACAAATCATCTCCGTTCAGAATCGTTTTTCGTATACAATGATACCTATCATTGCATTCAAATTTAACCTACCCTAGTCAGAGGTCCACCCCACTCCCTAATGTACAGCAGAGCGACATCCACTTACCCGCTTTTTTCAAATTCATAATATATAACCTAAATCGTTCGATATTGGTCGCATTGTCTTTAAATCTCCAAGGATCAACGCAACCTCGCCTCGGGATCAAATTCATGTTTTTGAAAAATTTGAAAATTGATCCTAAGATAGAAAAATTGGCAAATCAAAATTTCACGCCAATTTTTTTTTTTGAAAAATTCACATTTATAATCTATTTAATTCAGTGAAAAAACTTTTTCCAAAAATTGTTGCAAATTTTTTGAGGTTTAACAACTTAGTCAGAGTACAATTTTTTTATATATTGAATGCCTCAATGGTTTACGAAAGAATCGCAAAAATATTGAGTTCCAGCAGATAATCGAATATTTAAACTACACGGGAGCGTCTTAACGAGGTTTTACTGTAGTTTAGAATGACCTAGAATGATTCTAAACGATTTCTAAACTAATTCGCTGACCTGTTACAACAATTCTAAATTAAAGCATTAAATTTTTTTTGACGAATAAAGTCCTTCGAATTGCTTTTGTCACTTAGTATAGAAAAAGTACCTACTTTCGTTGATTCGTTCACAACTATAGTTTATATATAACAGGTACATAATTACCTTAATAATGTAATTTTTGTAAAATCAAATAAATAAACAAATATTTGTTAGTTACTAAAATATATTAATTTATAATTTTTTGGAGATGAGTGTTCAGTTTATGTGAATAATTTGGCCATTGGCTGAACTAGGGGGGTGCACAAGTCCCCTGTCCAAGTTTAAAATGTGCACTCCCAAAAAGGGGTAAAGTGACTAGCCATCGCCATATGAAAGTGTACCAAAAATGATGAAAAAATACCCTTTAAATAGTTGGTCTAACTTTTTTATTTTTAAATTATAGGCAATTAACTTTTTTTTATCAAAACTAACATATCGCTCATTTGTTTATATATCTTAAAAACTTTTCAACATTTTGACTTAATTTTGGTATTACAATAATGTTTTCTTTTTATCCTATTAGAAAAATGTCTACCAGAAGTAGTGCTTCGATTTCCACATATTATATAGGTAGTATCTTTTTTTTAGCAAATTGGATCCAGGTGGTACTTAAAGAAAGTAATTTTTTGATTCTCTCTTATTTAAACGGTAAAAAACCACTGAAAAATTACGAAAGAACTGGATTTCAATTTTGCTTTGCAAAAAACGCTTTATTTATCACCATAGAAACGAATAATATTTAAATATCAAATAAAATAAAATATTCATTCGTCCGCTCAGAATCGTTTTTTTATCGAATGTAATCATTGCATTCAAATCGAATACTGTAAGACTACACTATCCTGTCCGAGGACCGAAGGGACGATGGACAAACTTTCTACACCGCAATGTTGACCTACTCTTTTTTTAATTTTATATCTATTTCAGTGTTATATAAACTACAATACTACATAGTACATACACGCAATTAAACAAGCAATGTGAAAATTATTATTATTAAATGGAAAAAAGTTACCATTTACTAATTAACTCGTAGTAAATATTAAATTATTTGGAGTACCTACCTAATCCTTTTAAAAATTCAAATGTTTGATAAAAAAAATGTTTACTTTTTCAAATTAATAAATCGGCAGGACCTAGGATCGACTGGAAGTTTTTTGAGGACATGGTGAAATGTGTGGATATATTTTATTATAATGGTTAATATATATTCGTGGAGATCATGAAATTTTTATTTGAATTAAATTAAAAATAATTATATCTACCAATTTTATTCATCTAATAAAAACATTGTCTACATTTCTACAATATTATAACTGTAGACATAGCTACACAGTTTAACACATCCATGTAGTCTTGTGTAAAATACTTTTGAAAAGTGTTTGGAATAAATACTCGAATACTTATGAAAGATATATTTTATATTTTGATTTGTGTCACTCTATTCTTTCAAGGGCTACAACAAAGATTTACCAATTCATAAATATTAAATATTGAGCGATATATAACAAATAGTTTGAAAAGTGAACAAATTTCAAATAAATATAATTTTCATTCAAGCAAAATCATGTTAAAATATTTAGTTCTCATTTTGATCATTTAATTTTGTTAACCTATAAATTGTATTAGGTACCACTATAAAAACAAAGTATGTATGTTATTGTAAATATTTTACATTAGCAGTTATTTTTTTTTTTATAAATGTAATATGAAAACTAATGGGATGAATGGTGTGGTGGTGTGGGGGCTTTGCCTCTATGGGTCAGTGAGCTTTTCACTATTTGTGCACCCCAAAAAATATTGGTCTAGTTGCGCCCATGAATTTGGCATTAGAAGTTCTTTTCATCACACATTATGGTAAAAATTAATTTAACATGATAAATGTTTATTCTAAAATGTTTTTGTGTGTTGAGGTATATGTTTCATTACTCATAAACTTAATGTTCATTTTAATCAAACTTAATTTTCAATAGCTTATGATTACATTCTATAATTCTCAAGCACTGTACTAAGGGGTGGCGAGGGAAGGCTTTAGCCCTCTCTAAAAATGGTCCAACCCAAATAAACCAAATATAAAAAATATAACATAGCCCCACATGTTATTTTTGTAATAGATAAATTATTATTTTTAAATACTTATAAAATATATTTTTTAATTTTTAAAAATTAACAAGTATTTCATTTATTTATTAGTTAGTTTATTAAGCAATTACTAAAAACAATAATTTAATTTATATTGATCAAACAAAAGTAAAAAGTACCTAGTTCAATAATTCAATCATAAAGGATCATCATGTTATAAAACTAAAATTAAATATAAATTAATTTGTACATCATTTTTAAAGTAGTTATTTTAAGTCTGTATTTAAATATTTCCTTATTTACATAAAAAAGAACAGCCTTTTAGCCATATAGGTAACATTATTAAAACATTGTACCTACAATGCATATATTATCTATTGAGAACTTAGAATTAAAAAATTTGTTATAGAGTGTTATAAAATTTAAATGTGTGATATATGTTAAAATAAATTAAATTATATAATTAAGTAATCTCTTTTGTTTTTGAAAAAAATAATGCATAAAATGTATCTGCTCAGCTCAGAATCCCTTGAAAAAAAAGTTTGGTGCCAATGTGCCATGCATTATTATACTATTATAGTTAAGTACAGTATAGTGTAAGAATATTGCAAGAATTTGGATTTGTTTTTTAAATTAATGTATTATTTTGATTATTCGGTTTATTAAACACAAAAGAAATTCACTATATCAATTAATTATTTTATTATCATTGTAGCAAAAGAAAGGTAATGTGTTTAGTGCTGTATATTAAGTATGTTTTCTAGCAAACTGTATAATATAATAAATAATTAAATATTTTTATTGTAGAAACAGTAAAAAATATAAAAGAGAGAATACATTTGATATTTCCAATTTGTTCAGCACTTGGACCATTAGAACTCTATATTTTTCAGATATTAAATCCCTTAAAGTACCATCTGCTAAAGAAAGTGATGTAGCATGTGATAATAATCAATGCATACAATGCCTTGTATACAAACAAATCTAACAAATTTTATATACTTAGACAATTAAAGCAATTATAATATTTAATATGCCTTATTATACCATTTATTTTGTAATTTGTAGTTAGTATATTGATAACCATTAGTTATAATTGATAAGCGGTAGTTAGGTTTTTAGATATTTTAAAGGCGAATAAAAAGGATTTTAGTATTTTTATGTTGGCAAAATTGGTCGGGTAAAAAAAAGCAATATCTTATGCGGGAATTTTATTTTTCCAATGTTGGCTAAACTGATCTCCCGAATTTTGATTTTGATGATATTCGCGATTGAAAGCGGAACAGGCGCTGCCTAGTGGAAGTCATCAGAACTATTGTAACAGGGAAGATGTATAGTGGTCCGCACACGCGAAGTACGAATTAATACGTTATTATTTATTTATTGTAATTCATTTTAATATTTTATGAATATATTATAATTATATTATTATTTTGTATGATGGATGATCATACTTATTACCTTAATAGTAGTCCAAAAATACAAATTAATAAAACCCATAAGGCTTGTTCTGTTCCACAGTGTTCAAATAGGTAGGTAATTAATACAATTATTTATATTTATTTTGGTGTAATTCAAAAACGAATAACTGTAGATACATGAAAATTTAACTGAATCTTTACATGTTCATTTTCTACACACCATACAATTTTTAAAACATTTTCACTCGTTATGAGTTGTTTTATGGATATTTCAGTTTTCATTTTTTTTTTTTTTAGTTGTCAATTATTTTGTAGTTAAAAATGTATTAAATGTTGAACTTTTATGGCTAAAGATTGAACATTTTAAAACAAGGTTCTAAGTAATTAGGTTATAATAAAAAACCAGTTTGTTGATATGTGTTAGAACACATTTGTTCAACTTTTTTTCTATCAACATGGACATTTGTATAAAAAAAATCAATTTCATCTTGTGATTTACTATCAATCAACATAAGGTACTCATCCTCATCATTAAATAGTACAGAACTATTTGTTAATAAAATATAATCTAATAGATGTTGTTCTGAAATGGATAATTTTTTTTCATTTTGAATTTCTGGTATTTCATGTCGCCCAAATGTATGAATAGCAAATTCTGAATCAGGAAATCCTTATGAAATATACATATATTTTTGTAGATTCTTATGTTTTAACTATTTTAAACACTTTTACCAAATGTTATATATAGAAATGTAATAAAAAATGTGAAATTAATTGATCGGAGACACAACTAGTCAGTGGCACCGAAGTCCATGCTTACGTCGAGCCAATTTTTTTAATTGCCCAACCACATTTTAATAACTTAGGCGCCACTGCTACTAATATTATACATATTTTAAATATTATATTTCTTTAATTTGGTTAATCCTTGTTCTTCAGCAGTTTTTACTCAAATACTTTACGACACTAGAAATTATTTTTACCTAATAATAACTCTTGTATAATGTCATCTTTTAAATCATCAGGTATCTGGTAGGGTTTGGCTGTATCTAGACTTCATAGGTTGAACATGACAGAACTCTTCTAACGGAACTGCTTTATACATATTTTTAGAAGCAGAACTATTTTCCCCCCATTGTTGAGGAAGACCAGTACAGCTCCATAGCTCCAATTCATTTTCAGGGGTCCTATTTTAAAATTAAATACATAGGTATTTAAAAAAATAATATGAAAATAAATAATGAATCTTTTATGGGTTTCTAAAGTCTAGTACATACTTTTGCAATTTTAACATTAATCCCACAACATGTTTGCATTTTCCTGTTCCCGCTTTACATGAGCATTTTGTGGACAAAATATCCTTAGTATTTGAAACAATAACTTCAAGCTAGGTAAAAGAAAAAACATTTAAAATAGTAAATAGTAACTATTAACTTTGTAAGAACCACTAAATTATTAGATTTATATTTTACCAACATGTAAAATGCATGTAATTTAATACAGTTTAGTGACTTTTTAGTAATATTACAGACACAAATTTTCTGAAAAAAATTTACTTATTTCATGAGGTTTTCCATTTAGATCACTTGTTTGCAGACATAATCCTAAAATATGAATATATGCATCATTTCTACATTTTACACCCATTTCTAAAATATGATTGCATTTTACAATCTGAGAACCTTCTATAAAAGGTCTTTTAAAATCGCCAATGTATTGCATAATGTCTGTTATTTCAATTACTGAATTAAAGATTTTAATAAAATATATTTAGATGTAAAACTTAAATATAATTAATATTATAATTTATAATATTGGACACTGGACACTATAGATAGGTATGCTGTATAATATAATTTATATTATAAAAAAAACAGTAAGAAAAAAAAGTGGAAAGTAAACTAGAAACACTGTCTAAACAGCATGGGCCTCGGCCGTTGGGCGACCATGTTCCCCGTTAGCCTTATCATTAGTATCGACTAGGGCGCTACCTATATTAGCTTTCAATCGCGAATCCGCTGTTATCAAAATCGGGAAATCTGTACCAGCCCCCAGACGCGTAGTGGCGAGAAGACGAATGGGAGAAGTAAACCATAGCCGCCGGGCGACACTGATCGACGGTTTGGAAGGGAGTGACCAACGCCTTACAGTGTTCACGTCGTCTGGGAGAATTCATGTGACGGCAGCGCCGCCACAAAATTGATAGGCCGTCCGATTCTTATCGGTGTTCCAAGATTGATAACGAAGCGAGGCCATTTTTTTTTTTTTATAATAAATATTTATCATTATTTTAAACTAAAAAATTATTAAACCTAATTATTCTGAATTAAAGTACAATTTTATAATAAAAACGAAATAGGTATTATTCTTTATTTATTTTATCATAATATCACAAAATATAATATGTTCACTGTTTAATGCCTCATAGCCAGTCATTGGTTTTTGAAAAGTATCAGTTTGGTATACTTTAATCTTATTTTGGTCTGGTCATTTCGTTTTCTAAATTCATGGAACATCCTTATGTCTAAATATTTCTGAATAACTAACTTAGTCAACTAATCTTTATGTGTATCAACAATAGAATGATTATCATCACAGCCACTTGATTGGAAACTTATTTTGTATTGATATAAATTCATTTTAACTTGAGTACAAAAAAAAACTGACAGTTTGTTATTTTTAACATTATAATAGCTTCTAAAAACTCTCCGTTTTCAAGCATATTTTTATAATAGTATCATTGGGCTTATACAATCCTCCACGGTCCTTTTGACTAAGCAACTTCCGACTTCTATTTGAATTACAATCAGATGTATGTATGTACAACATTTTCTTACAGTTTTCACAGTTAATTTTATTTTCAATTGCTCTACTCACTAAACCAGCTATATAATAACTTACATTTTCAACAAATAATCCAACCTCTCTTACATCTAAAAAATCATAATCAATATTTGTCTCTTTGATTGTAAATAAAAATAAATAGGTAGCCCATTTTATAAAATTCTGATTCATACACATCAGATACAGTTTTTTTAAGAACTTTTAAAAATTGTTAACTTGGAAATTCATCCATCTTATCCATATTTTAATGAAATAAAATATTTAACTATTATATCTAACACTAAGTTAATATATTTAAAAGTAACTCTATGAGATGTTAACTCAATGGAGAAAGATAAAATGTGAAAATAAAATAATACTATAAATGTTGGAAATAGATTCTGATGCCATGCCCCGAGGCTATAGCCCCAGAGCTCATTGTCATAGTGCCTACCCGGAATTTATACTTTTATAAATATAGGTATTCTGGGATATATTTTTTGTTTAATGTATAATTTGCATTTATATCAAAACTATCTTGTGTGTGAATAGACCAAATAATGGACATTAACTCAATACTAAATTATCAAAGGCAATAAACACATTAGTTATCAATAATTTTACTAGAGTATGAACAAATTTCCGTAGCGCAAATTTTTGCAGGATTTGGGTAAGGTCATAACTACTAAAAAATATTAACACTTAACATGTCCACTACCCTAGATAAATTAATAAAAATTAAATGACCATTGAACATACTTTACATTATCTACTCTAGATCAGCGGTTCTCAAACTTTTTATAGTCACGTACCACATACACAATTTGAAAATTTTTACGTTCCATCTGACCACTTTTTTACTTATTAATAATGTATACGTTTATATTATATGTATAGAATTTTATTAATTAATTAATTTTATATAAAGGTAAATTTTCTTCGCGTACCAGCTAAGAGCTTTCCGCGTACCACAGGATGAGAATCGCTGCTCTAGATTACAACCGGGATTACAACATATTTCTAAGGCTATGGTTGTTTAAAAATTATTCATTTTTACATTTATTTTTAAAATTATGATAATTTTTAATTAATATTTTATGATATAAAAATCTTTTAATATTACATAAAAATGATACTATCATATTAAAAAAATTTTCAATTTGCCAATTTAGGTTATTAAACTTCATAGCCCTAATTATGGAAAATAGTTTATCAATAACTTAACCTAATTATTTAAACATATACAATTAACTATTAATGTGACAAACAACAAATTTTACAAATATAGAAGTAGTTGGTCTTGATGCTGCGCTGTTTTTATTTATCTGAATGCAACTAAAATAAAAATATTAAATTATTTATAGAAATAATTTATTGTATAAAAAAAAATTATTTATTCATACTTATTAAGTTATCAGGTGAGATGTACTATGCTGAGACTCAGGCACGTATCCAGGGGGGGAGGTCCATGGGGTCTGGACCCCCCCCCCCCGAAATTTTTGTGCACCGGCACATAAAATCATTAGGGCTCAGCCCGTAAATTTTTAATAAATAAAAAAAAATAAATTATCATTTTAATTAAAATTAAAATAAAATACGTGTTATTCAAAAAAAAATTATTGTGTTGTATTACAAAAATAAACCACTATAGAACGGTCAAATGTTATTATCTATGGGTCGAATTATGGGTATCGAATAATGGGTAAATGTAGAAAAAAAACCCACTGAAATGATGGATATTTTGAATGCATGTGAATATGTGATGCAAAGTTTTACCCAAACACACATTTCTTATTGAAAATCTTTGCAACACTACCAGTTTCAGCAACAGCAGTTGAACGCTCATTTTCAACACTAAAACGCTTAAAAACATTGCTTCGTAACAAAACTGGAAATGAGCGTTTAACGGGACTTGCTCTTCTGTCAGTACATTGGGAAGTGTCTATCTCTACAGACGAAGTGCTGGATGTAATGGCTCAAAAAAACAGAAAATTAATATTATAGACATCACTACATCAGTGGAAAATTTTAAATAATAGGTAATAGATTGTATTTTGTATTGTATTGTAACTTGTACTTGATTTTCATTTGTTAGCTAATAAAAAAAAAAAGGTTTTATATATCAATTAAGTATAAAAATTGTACTAACAATTTATTTCGACACCCCCCCCCCCCCCCCCTCAAAATAAAATCCTGGCTACGTGCCTGCTGAGACTAACCAAAATAACAAATTGTATTTGTTCATCCAACCTTGTTATAGATATTTGAATTAAAAATTAATACTACTAATTGCAATTGAAATTTGAAAGAAAACAAAATTAATTTTCTAAAAAATAAACAAAAATTATGATAAACATAAAATTATTTATTTTATAAAAAAAATTCATACTTACATAATTGATTGTTTAATTTGTTGAAAGATTATAATATAATATAGAAATATGTACATATATTTAATTATTTTATTTCATATCAGATACCAGTAGCAAGCAATGTAAATTTGCATTAATGGCTGGCCAAATTGAGTTGTCTAGTCATATAGTTCACTGATATTTTTGATTAATTACACCAATCCTACGAATTGCCACTGAAATAAAATTAAAATATTTGAATCATGGTTATTATTTGTCGAAAATATGTTGGTATAAATCATTTGATAAAAAAAAATAAGTTCTAAAATATTAATTTCAGTAAGTTCATTACCAATGAATCATACAAATAAAGTTGTCGCCGAAGTATGAAATCTGATTCCCATATACATAATAATATTGGTGATTGAATGAAAGAATATTTTTAATTAAATTCAAATTTGTTAACCAAAATACAACATTAAAACACAATCAAAAAATTTAATAGGTATGCATTGGAATAATTGGCTTTAACTTTAAATTCATATTTTAAATCATACACATAGTTTAGTATTCACTTAAAACGTATTATTTGATTATACTGTATAATTTATACATTCAAAGAATAGTAATTAATTAATTAATAATAATTGATATTCCATATATTTTGACAATAGGAAACAATAGACATAACATAGTTACATTAAACATTAAATATTTAACATTAAACGCATTTATGTCTACGTAGGAAACTAACATTAACAATTAACCAACAACCACATGTTTTCAGAAACAGTTTTCAGAAACAGTTTACCAGCATTTATTATCGTTTATCTACTAATGCGTGATAATACCGTATACCATGAAATTTTAATAAAAAATATTTGATATAAGTAAATAGTTTTTAGAAATAACGATAAAACAACGCTTTATTTCATTTTCTTTTAACAGAACGTAATTCAACCTACTGTACTAGCCACTAGGCCACGTATATCAAAAATTATACATAATATGTTTTGAATGCCTATAACATCTTTCACATGTTTATTATTATTGTACAAACAATTTGTGTACATAGCTGATTTCGTTTTCTAACTGTAATAGAATATTTTTCGCTGAATTTCATACATCAAAACTAAAACTTAAAAAAGTATAATTACTATAATAGGCATATTTTTTAGTTAAAAAAAAAAAATAAAATTAGTTTTTTTAAATTATTGTTTCTTATATTATTTTATATTTCTCAGTGAAAACTATTAATAATTTAGTGAAAGGTTCTAATGAAACACTGAGATACCCGACCTCCGATATAAAAATATCGACACAGTCATAATTTCATTTGATAAGCCATTTTAATTATCATTTTTAAGAAATTCGCATGTCAGTATTTAGTAGAAGATAATTATGTATAATATAAAAAATAATTTATGTTACCTTCTAATATCGATTAGGCCCTTGTCGTCGAAGCCTCAACCCCACCCCCTCCCGCCAAAAAAAATAAAATATTTTTATATATTGTTTTGTTAAAAATAAAAAACTTATTTATACATGTATTTGCGTACGGCGTAAAAGTTATCCGCTGCTGGAATGTTATTATGTGATGGTATCGCTTTCCGGGCAGTTCATCCTGTCTAATTATTAATATTCAGTATTAGATAGTCGAATAAAACGTCTAGTGGGATAGATTTTAAACCTTGTCTTTTAATAATATTCTTCTATAGGTACAGTTTACTGTTTCACACGTCATACAAAATATTATATTATTTATTAACACTATATCATCTGCGTGTATAATTTGAATACAAATTTTTCATTGCAAGTTTAAAATATTGAACATTTAATGTAATAGATCTCCTAACTTATTCAAATATTCTTTCACTTATTCACATAATATCAAAAATAATATAAACTTTATAGTTCATGTTGATGAATACAAATTTTAAAATGTCTGTAACACAATCAACAACTTCCGAAAATAAAGCCGGGACTTATAGCATTTGCGGGTTTTATGAGTAGATATTATAGAGAGTCGTACTATTTCGATTCACTTATCTTTTATCTACGATTTAAAAACTCAATACTTTATACTCGTTCAAATTTCAATATCGCCGATGTTATATATCGGTGTATGAAATTAATCAAAAATATCGTGTTTCGAAGAACGAAAAAATCTATATCTTTATACATTTTTATTCAATAGCAATATACCTACGTTTGGAAGGCGTTTACAGAAATTTAAAACAGAAACATTATCGTTATTTTATATGGCCTAAATAAAAGTGTATTTGACAATTTCATTTGTGTTTAAATTATACCAATATAATTATACTAGGTGTTATAGTCGGTATATGCGGAATTGTTTATACTATTTGTTCATTTGTAATGACTAGGAGTATCCTTGAAATGTATTCATATAAATTTTAGACAACTAAAAATGTAGCCCCCTCCTCTTTTGACCTGCCTAGGTACTGAATCGACTCAAGCATTGCATTGAATACACATTATTTTATCAGATGATATTACAAAAAAATAAAAATAACAATTGTTATGTTCGCCTACAAACTGAAAATAATATTATTCTCATGTAGATATAATAAATAAATAAAAAACGTATTGTGAACATTATTTGCTTTGTATTTAGTGGGTATGGAATGGGAATAGATCGCTTATATAAGAAATCGAGATATCGATTTTATTTTATTTATTATTCAAACTGTTCAAAGTTCACAATTTTTATTATTTTCTTATATTAAATAAAAATGATTTTTTTAAATCATAGTTTAATAACCATTGCAATTTTAACTGTTGTAATTTGTGTTATGCCTGCTACTTCTGATAATGTAGATCGGTTGCGAGGTAAGGAATACCTTATTGATATACTAGTATGATTATATTTTGTATTATAATGTATTATTTATTTTATCAGCATTGATATATATCAATTTTTTGATAAACTGTAATTAATTATTATTATGTTATTAAATATATAGATTAACACAAAATGGTTAGAAGGTAAAATGATGTAGGTAATCGCCTAAAACTAAATTGTTCTGGAAAACCAAAAAACAAAATATTTCAAATAAATTGTATCACAACCTTAGAACATCAAACAAAAATCGTTTTGAGATTTAATAAGTTAAGTCATAGGACTTATACGTTTTGTATGGATTAATTATTCATAATAACAATACAATTATATAGTTATAGCTAATTTTAAAAAAAGGCTCTTACGCCCTTTTTTCCTGTACCTGCAGGCACTTACAACCCATATATTATGTTCTATTGAATACAATCGCTTTCATAATTTACAATTATTATTTATTAATGAATGTAGTATTTATTTCAAAAATGGTATTATATTTTAATTAAGTTAAATGTTAAAAATTGTTTTGTGAACATAATAAAGTTAACTAATAATATTCATATTTAAGAAAATAAATACTAATAGGTATACTTCAATCCCTAGTAAATAATTATAACTTAATACCAGCCAAATATTTACCTGAGCTCCAATCACAGTTTATTTTTGAAATTTTTTTTGTTTTGTTTCTAAGATACCTAGGTAAATTTTAAATTGTAATAATGAATACAATATATCGAGTTCTGGTATAGGTCAGTAAAGTAAAAAATTAAGTCATAGCAATATAGAACATGGTTTTTAAAAAACTTAGTTATTTAACAAAATAAGAAAATACATATTAATTTAGTTAATGATTAATAATAATAACGTTAAAAAAAAATCAAGTTTTAAATATAAACATAACTTCATGGCCTACTCTTTTTAGTGAATAATTATGGCTTATTTATGTAAAAACAAAAATAAAATAATAAGTAACTCTTGAATAAAATGTTTAACAATTAATAGTAGCACTTTCTTGTGAATCATAAATTTAGTGAATGTCTTAATCAGTCTTCTATTGAATTTCGTTCATCAATAATCAATGCTGGACTGGTCATCGCATTTTACAGTACTGACAGAACGACATAATTAAATTATTAATTGATGTAACTGCGAACAATGACACTTTCGTCCTATCACGTTTCACTGATGGTCGCTTGTATCTTTTAATTGACGTTCGCATACATTTTTCAATCCCTCCAATTATATGAAGTATACAACCACATGTTAAGACATCCATTGTAAATAATAAATAAGTGATATCGATGTTTATGTTGGATGAATCGATGTAAATTTTGCCATTTAAGACAATGCGCAAAATAGACGATTTCAAAAAAGTGGCGCTTACGCCCTTTAACCTTCTAACCATATAATGTTGTATGCTATTTATTATAATTTAATTATACATAACATTATAATGTAGGTAGTAAAATTGTTATAGATTAACATTTTTATCAAAACTGATTCACATCTAATTGTTGTGCCAATGTGGAATAGAATGTAGATTGCATATAAAAAAAAAGCGGGTAAGTGGATGTCGCTCTGCTGTACATTAGGGGGTGGGGTGGACCTCTGACTAGGGCAGGTTAAATTTGAATGCAATGATAGGTATCATTGTATACGAAAAACGATTCTGAACGGAGATGATTTGTCAGTCTAGGATATATTATATTTAAATATTGTCATATATTCTATTTTGAAACAAATATTTTATTTTTCAATTAGGATGCATTTTGCATAAGGCATAGTTAATCAATTTTTCCAAAAACATTGCATGCAGTTATCATTATTCATAATACCTTATATTATCATAGATATACATATACTTGATTAGTATGGAAAACTTAGTGTTGTATTTTTAATTTTTAGTTATAAACACAAAAAATGTTATGATTTTTCAACTTCAAAATTACTTGCAAATTTTCGCGTTTTCGAAAGATTTCGTAAAAATTTGAACTATAAACGCTTATAAAAAAAAATTGTGATTAACGATTTTTAATTTTTTTTTAGCTACAATAAAAACAACTCATAAGGAACCTTGTATTAAATTTTCAAGTTTTTTTGGTCATCCAAAATTTTTTTACTGACACTTCAAAAAAAAATTCTCATAAAAATCGAAAATTTCAGTGGTCTATAAATAACTCAAGAAAAGTCAAAATGTTTGAAAATTGAACTGTATATAGATAACACTAACATAAACATTTGGTGAAAATTTCAAGTATTTGCAGTGATTAGTTTTTGAGTTACAACCATATAAAAAATCGATTTGGTCGAAAACTGGATTTGCATAAAATTCCCGTTTTTCTGTCATTTTTTTTTTTGTTTTTCTCGATTTTTTTGAAAACTGTTGGAAAATGTTTACTTTAGACCACTATAATGCACCAAGAATATTCACTATTATATCGGAAACCACCCCCAAAGTTTGAAATTGAAGCATTATTTTGACTAGTTATGCTGTAAACAGACACACAAAAAAAAAAACACACATCATTGTAAAATCAATATATTCATCACTTCGTTCAGAATCTAAAAGAAAGTATTTTCACGCAGAAATATATTAGGAGGTTATTACAAATTTTATAACTTATACAATTCAGTTGGCATATTGTAAAACTTGATTTTGATTCACCTAGTCAAACACTGAATTAATATTGTTTAATAATATTAACAATAACTTCATTTATTTTTCTACATAGGCTTCGAAAATAATTTAAAAATAAATTATGTACCTAAGTATATAAAAAAATCGCACAGTTTATATATTCTTATAGTCTATAATGTGAATATATTATATCGTAATTTGTAGTAGATCGATGACAATATGGAATAACACAATGTTTTTTGTTTTTAGAAATATGTGCTGGTAATATTTAAATTTAATAAATAATATTTAATAAACAAATATTACTGAAGTTAAAATATTTATGATATTCTGCATACTTAAAAAAAATAAATAGTCGATAACTCATATTGCGTTTTCTTTATGTTTGAGATCAATGATCATAATCCTAATTTGATTGACGTTGATTTCTGTTTTAAAATCGATTTGTCGTACATTAATTTTTATAACTATTAGAAAAGTATCTTTAAAAGAGCGTATTAATTATTCTTCGAAAGTAACTTTTTAGTATATTATTATATAAATATTGTTCGAGCCGGAAACGCTACAATAACATGGTTAGCGCCCGGGCACCGTATGTACTCCGCAACGCCTATAATACCTGACTTGACGCACACCGACCGATCTGTATAATGTATGTGTATATAATATGTGGAGCAAGGCTCAAAGGAAATTAACGCGTTCGCCAAGCAGCTCAATGAGTGCTAATCTATGGGTGGTGTGTGTATATTTATCCCTTAGCTACACGCACCATTTTTTTTTTCAATAATTACACGCGCGGTGTATTTTATACACCAATTTATTTTACGCAGAAATCAATGTCGTATTGCATATATATTTGACTTCATTTACTGATAAAAGAACAAAGTACTACTTAATATTGTTTTAAATTTAATTATAAAAAAATTTAATAAAAAAAAATTTGTTATTACTATATTAAAATTCAGATCATTGATCTGATCTGATCAGATTCCATATCTAATAAGTCATTCACATGATTTGACGTAAGCTTTGACCTAGTATAATAATAATAGTATGATTATATAATAATTAAATATTAGAAAAATAAACGGAATTATAGGTCATGACTTGTCATGAAATTTGTCGTGTATAATAAGTAGGTCTCAGAGAGTGATGTAAACTATTTTTCACATCCCTATTTTTATTTTAAAGGGTGGCTCATACGGGGATTTTTTAAACTTAAGACAATTTTTTTTTATAGAGTTGCCGTTGGTTACCAAACATATTAAATTATTTTTATTATTGTTTTTTATTTTTTATATTTAATCTCTGTTTCATATATTTAATCAATGGCCACACCGATCAGTTGCCGTCGTCGCCGTTGTCATCTGACGTATTTCCATAGATATAAACATAAATTTATTTATTTAGTTTAATATGAACTTTAATTGTATCAATTTGTGTATTTTGTACAATGCCAGCCAGCCGCAAGAGGTCTGATTTGGCCCGTCGAACGACCAAAAGTACAAGTATGCGAGATAGAAGAACACAAAGAAGAGACGACAAATCCAACCGAACAATGAAAATGTACGTGTGAACATGGTGCGATTGCGTGAGGCACAAACTGAACAAAATCAAATAAGACGATTATAAGCGCGTCAATTCGTAGTTGACACACGAAGAGCAAATTACCGACAACGCCAACAAGTACATAGAGCATTTACATCCAATTCATTCCTTCGTCTAGCATTCGAGTATGGGCCCGATATTGAATATTACACTCATTCGAGAGTAGAGATTGGTGCTATGGACAAGGAATGTCCGCATTGTTAAAGAACGTTAGCTCGAAAGCTTATTATGCGTATCGTATGATGATTAGACGCGGTCAGGATGACGTCATTCTACGGTATCGCGAGCTTTACCAACAATTCATGGTCGATATGTACGTGAAGATAGAGAGCGAACGACTACGATATTTACGATATAATCAACAAAAGCTGCGTGCGGAGGAATACTTTCACTTGCGAGACGCTATTCTGTGCAACGCCAACACCACCGAGGTAACTCTATCATTCTACCATCATCGTACATAGTCAGAGTACGTCATATGCAGGAATACAGCCAGGATGCTCTAACTTACGTGCGCGAATACGGCCGACCATGTTTATTTATCACGTTCACATGTAATCCAATATGGCTGGAGATAACATCTTTGTTATTGCCTGTACAAAATGCAATACATCGTCATGACATTACAGCACGTGTGTTCAAACAAAAATTAAATTATTAATGAGTTTCATTACAAAATTACATGTATTCGGTCCCAAACGTTGCTGGATGTATTCAGTTGAATGGCAAAAACGAGGATTACCTCATGCACACATTTTGGTTTGGTTAATCGATAAAATACGTCCTGAAGAAATCGATAGTATAATTTCTGTTGAAATTCCAGATACGACTACTGATACATTACCGTTTGATATTGTTACGATAAACATGATTTAATAAGATTAAAATTAAGATTTAATCTGAATATTTCATCGCCATGCATGGCAAATGGAAAATGTACAAAGAGTTTTCCTAAAGAATTCAGTAACGATACGATCACAAATGTTTATGATGATTAGGAGCTCGGTCGAAAACTAATGTTATATTTCACAAATAATAAAAGTTAATTTTAATAAATTAATTTATATGTAGCATTAAATCTTATAATTACTTACGAGTATGTAATACATTTTTAAAATTTCAAAATAGTTTTTTTTTTTTTATCAATTATCCCGCGGCAACATAGGCCATTGGGAAGGGGGTGGTACTGTAGGTTTATGGATCGGTAAGGTGTGTTACACGTGGGTGAGTTTTTGGCAGAATTTTTATTGGGGCACCCGTAGGTTTCTGCCATGCCCTAGAGTGAGGGATGGCGGCACTAGTTCTCCGGACACCATGACTTGCCCGGAGAAAAATGTCGCCCGATGGTCGGGGATCGAACCCAGTCCGGCTGAGCCACAGCCGACGCGTTAGACCGCTCGGCCACCTCGTCCCCCAATACTTTATTAGCCATAGGTACCACACTATATAGTAAAAATTCATCGGTAAAATATGTTCAAGATTTTTGTTTTTTTGTTCAACGATCTTTTAGGATGAATCTTTCAAGGCCAGCCTAGAAAGTCAAACAAATTAACAAAACTTGAAAATAATTTATTGAGATATCACATAAAAAATGGTCTATAAATTATTTATAAACACTAAATATTTAAGAAATAAGTAGTATTCTTTAATATAGCATTTAGCGTTTCGTGAATGGATAACTATATATACGTAACTGAACCATAATAATAATCGTATAATTTAAAAATTTAATAGCGCTGCTAAGACGATTTACAACTTGTGTGGGTAAGTTAATATTAATTAATTAATAAGTTAACTTTATTGTTAACATGGTATAGTTTAAATAAAAAAGTGGTAAGTGAATGACGCTCTGCTGTACATTGGGTTACAATTGGGTTACTGTAATGGATGCTATTAGGTAGGTATATTTGAATTCAGTGATATAGTATCATTAAATACGAAAAGCGATTCTGAGAAGAGACGGATTGTCAGTTTAGGATATATTACATTAAATATTAATTATATTGTTAATATTTCAAACAAATTGTTGGTACCTATAAAATAAATTCTAAATTAATCAACCAGATTCATTATGTACCCGATCCATTCAGTCATTCATAGTATACACAATTTATTATAAATTATTAATATAAGTTATTAATGATATTAACCATTACAATTGGCGAAAAAATACACTCTGGAAAGACACTCCACAAATAACATTTTTTAATGACAACAATATAACTAAAATTGTTATTCTAGGTTATTCAATATGTAATTTCATCCAAATTTGAACTTAATTAAACTATAAAAAAAAACTGTGTTAAATAAATGTAGTGTAAATTTCAAGTTTCTACAGTTATTCGTTTTTGAATAACAACAATTATGAATATCGGTACAAGAAAAATGTTATGAATTTCTGATTTTGTAATAATTTGAAATTCAAATAATGCTTAGGACATATCATTACAGACCAGGGAGTGCGCCCTGATCCACAGAAAATTCAATGTGCAAGGGATTAAAAATTTCAAATTTTTCAAATTTCATTTTCAAATGCTTATAAAAATTTAAAGTTATTTACCGATAGAAATTTTCATTTGATAAAATTATACGAACTTATAAGGCATCTTGTATCAAATTTTCAAATCTTAGATTTAAAAAGATAAAAGTTTATGAATTTCTAACTCAAAATGATTATTACGTATTTTGTTTAAACTCGTACATTAAATGCTTATAAAAAGAAATTGTGGCAACGTAATTTTAATGTTTCTTAATTACCAGAAAGTGGCGCTCCCATCGCTCAGTGCACCTTAATACGTGTACTACAGCAGCCCTACTCTTACATTAATTGGTTGCGATAGTCTGGTCATCCAGGTTGGGGGTTGAGCGTCGGGCTAACAACTCGGCCTCATAAATAATTTTCATCGTTAAGAAACCATCAAATAAGCCTCGGAACTGGATCAATCATGGAAAACAACTAGATTCGGAAAACGGACTAAATTTGGGAACTTGAAACATAAGAACTTTAGACAAACCTGGATCTCTAAATTATATTCTTGAAGAGCAAAACAAGTATAAACTGGACGTATTAGCTATACAAATCTACGACAAAACATAGAAAAGACTTATAGTCCCATAGAAAAGACGAATGACATGAACGTTTGTGTAAACAATAGATGGACACAAATTAAACTCGTAATAACTAACAGTGCAAACCAAGTCCTGGGAGTAGAGAAAAAGCAGCGGAAAAAAGACTGGTTCAATGATTTATGTACTATGCCGTAACCAAGAGAAATGAATTGAGAAAAAGAATGTTGCAAAATTCCTCACAAGAAAATATTGATATTTTCATAGAACAAAGTAGGCAGACAAACAGAATTCTGAGGAGAGAGAAACGGTTACATGAAAAGAAAAAGATAGAGGAGATTGAAAGGAATAGATTGAATGCTAGAAAGTTCTTCAATGAAAGCGGAAGTATCAAAGCTGGTTTCAAACCACAGACTAGAATACTTTCAGATGATTTCGGAAACCTAATCACAGAAGAGAAGGATATAGTGAGCCATTTCAAAGAATACTTTAATCAGCTCTTAAATCAACCAACAGCAGAGGAAGACAATGCAACTGTCTATTACTACACAGCAGAACCAAACATAGAAAAACCTAAACAAGAAGAAATCGACAATATAATCAATAAGCTTAAGAACAATAAAGCACCTGGGGAAAACAATATAGTGGCTGAGTTACTGAAAAAAGGTGGGGCTGAAATAAGAAGAGAAATTATGGAGATGATTTCAATTACATGGGATACAGAAACCCTTCCAGAGAACTGGAACAGTGCAGTAATATGTTTTATGAATTTGATAAAGAACTGCACCTTATATTTATAGACTATAAGCAAGCTTATGATAGTATTGATAGTGACAAACTATGAGAAGCACTGGAGGTACTAGGCATTCCTAAAAATTACGTAAGTCTTATAAAAGGATGTAACAATAGAACTGTGTGCAGAGTTCGTTTCCTGCAAGAAATGTCTGAAACCTTTGAGGTAAAATATGCCTTAGACAAGGTGATGCTCCATAACCCACCTTGTTTAATCTAGCATTAGAAAAAGCAATAAGAGAAGTATGGGACGGTCGAAAAATGGAAATATGTGGGGAACGAGTAATATTGGCATTCGCAGATGATATTGTAGTAATGTGAGAAACTAAAGATGAAGTCATAAATACTACGTCCAAACTCTTGAAAGCAAGTAAAACCATAGGACTGCGTGTGAATGAGGAAAAGACGAAATACTTAATGGTAGCAAGAAAAAGCTCAAACATAGATCACATAACAGTAGATGACTATAGTTTCAAGAAAGTGGAGGTATTTAAGTACCTAGGTGTTAACATAAATAGCAAAAACGACAAGCATGAAGAAATCAATGAGCGAATAACATGCGGCAATCGATGCTACTATATAGCATAAGGAGACTCCTTAAGTCAAAACTACTGTCACATAACTCAAAGACACTGTACTATAGCTATCTACGACCGATAATCACATACGCGAGTGAAACATGGTCACTGACTAAAGTAGACAGCAAACGACTAATGCCCTTCGAAAGAAAGTACTGAGAAATATATACGGCCCGAAATTCAATACAGAATCACAAACTTACGAAAGAAGGAAAAATCAAGAACTACAGGAGTTATATAACAGGACAAATGTTATTTCATATATAAAAAGCAAACGTCTAGAATGGTTAGGACATGTTAGGAGAGCGGATGGACAAGTAATAAAAGAAGTTTAAGTAAACAAAATAAAAGAAAAAAAAACGTCCATTAGGAAGACCAAGGACCCAATGGGTGGACGTTATAGCTCAAGATATCAAAAACATAGAAGAAGAGTCATCTTTTGACGACGCATACGATAGAGAGAAATGGAGAGGTGGAGAGATTTTGTGATGGCAGCGATGGCACTTAATGGGACGATAATAAGCTGAGGAAGAGAAAGAAGAAGAATTACCATTGAAACAATATATATGTTGTCTTTTATTAAATTTCAAAGCTGTTTAAAAACGAATACAATTTTATCGACATCTATAAAAAAAAAACTAAATAAAATGAAAATGAAAATGTCTATAAATAACTTTTAAAAACTTTTAAAATATAATCAAGATAATAAAATGCTAGTATAAACAATCAATGAAAATTTCATGTATCTACGGTAATTTTTTATTGAGATACTACACCAATATCCAAAATCAAAGTTGTCAAAAACTGTTTTTATGTAAAAATTTCCGTTTTTTGTTAATATATATTTTTGTTTTTCCCGATGCTTTTGAAAACTACTGGGGTTTTCAGTTCCCCACCAGAATACCTATTGAGGTTGAAAGTCGAATCATAATATTTCGATAACCTATTGCGTACACCAACACAGAGAAAAAAAACGTCATTGTAAAATCATCGCTCCTCTCAGAATCTAACTCTGAAGGTGCGTCAACATTAAATTTTATGGAAATTTAAATAAAACAATAATTTCAGTTAGGTAATAACTTGTCTAACCAAAATTGTTTTATATATTATTAGTTTATTACAATTTAATTTTGAACATTTGGCAGAACTAATTGATACTGTGAATGCCAACTGAAATTTATACAATTCTGTCGACCAGTTATTATGTGTACATACAATAGTGTAACTTCTCCCTTAGGTTTGAGTCCCCCCAATTCACAACAAAACCTGCTTGTGTGGTAAATGTATAAACTCAAAAAGCCAATACAGTAAAACCTCACTATAACGACCCTTTATTAAGCGTAATCCTCTTTATAATGGAAAATGTCAATAGTCCCGGTGCAAATAACATATATGTAATTTCTACATCTTTATGAAGAAAAACTCTTTATTACGGAACAATGTTTGGTTCCATGCGATTCCGTTATAGATAGGTTTTACTGTATATGAAAAAGTGGAGTGACCGTTCTCAAGAAGACATAACAAAACAGTTTTTAAATATCTTATAGCATTATTAGGTCTATCGGACTGATGAAAAAAGATTGGTATGTTTTAGTCGAAAAACGATCGGTATCGAATCCATGATTTAAATGATCATACAGTTCACACAAATGAAAATTTGTTTAATAATTTAAAAAAACATCAACATTTTTGAAAATGATCATTATCGTATCCTTTAATACAGGGTGTTCGATCCTTTTGTCCAAAATTGATTACCGCTGGTCTTGGAAATGGGTATGATAACTGACCGCGCTCGGTCACTCGCGTTGTTGGCAGCACTGACGTGTCCGTCGCCCTGGTCCGGGCAACGACGCGTACGCCGCCGCCAACGGTAGTCGCGGTTGTTTGTTGTGTGTGGTTCTGTTCCGTTCGCCGTTGCATATTATTCACGTGCTCTCGTGTTAACGGCCATCTTGCCAAAAAGTGTGCGCACACTACTAAATTACTGCTCTTTTGCTATTGCTATATTAGCATATTATAAATTTGCTCAATTTATCCGTCGACTTTATCGAGCTCTCGACCGAAGTTATTATCTAACGTTCCGGTATACAACACGACGTTGATCTGCGTGTGAGACGTTCCGGTGCTCCCCGTGATTCAAGTCATTGAATTCTTCAGCCCAAGATACAGCCGCTCCGCCTTCAATCGATGACCCACCAACAGTTCAGCTGAGTTACAGGCAGTTCCGCTCGACATTGAGTGCTCCCTCAGAACGGTGTTCCCCGTCCCCTTATTTTGTTGATTATTATATATATGTAAAATATATCGATTGTGTTGTAACTATAAAATCACTGTCGGTTATTATTATAAGGTGTTACCTACTTCCCACCAGGCTCCGGAGGACCGTGTGCCCGACGACAACCTTGTTAAAAGGCTCGTTGGCACAAACACAGGGTGTCCCGCAGAGATCTGACATTCTGACAAATGAAATAAATTTTGTTCTAATCAATATTTAAAAAAAATGTCTTTGAAATATTATTCATAGACGCTCGCGCTACATTTTTAGAATACATTTTTTATTTTTTAATACTGAAAATAAAAAACTTAAAAATTGATAAAAATATTTTTCGAAATACCTATTCAATATAATTACTATAATTTACCCAACAAAAATATTGATATTTAAAAAATTTTTAAAAAATCAGCCTTTTGACTTAAATAAGTGTTTTTACCATATAAATTTTTCTGAAAATCAAATTTACAAATTGGCTATATTGGATATTTCGAAAAAAAAATTATCAATTTTTAAGTTTTTATATTCAGTATTAAAAAATAAAAAATAAAAAATGTATTCTAAAAATGTAGCGCAAGTGTCTATGGATTATTTTTAAAAGAAATTTTTAAAAATTTATGAGAACAAAAGTTATTTCATTTGTCAGAATGTCAGATCTATTTGGGACACCCTGTATATTAAATATATTATGTATTAGGTACTAATATTTAATTTTTATAATCGTATAAAGATCAAATTTTAAAAAAACTCATCAGTATCAAAAATTTTTAACTACTTATCTAATAGTGTCCCACTACTCCCACTATACATTTAATTTACAGCAGAGTGGTATCCACTTTCTTATCTTTTTTCCTTTATATTTTCACCTTTTAAAATATCAATAAAAAAGGTTTTGATGTGTCAAACAGTATGAAATACAAAGCTCCTTATAAGGCAAGGGTGACGAACCTTTTTTAGATCTAGTGCCAAATTTTTACAGTACAGGGTTTGAAAATTTTTCATGTGCCCAATGTTTGTAAAAACTAAATAGAATATAATAAAATATATAATGTTGATATAGTAACATAATCGAATCGTGGTAAAAAAAGTCAGGGTCAAAAAGTCCGAATTAAAAAGGTCCAGTGTATATTATATACATAACAATATTTAAAATAGTTTATTAAAAAAAAAATGCAATGATTATAAACTATAATTACGTACTTAGTATCATCTATAAGTATATATTATATCAAAATGGATTTCTGTCTGTTTGTCCTTTATGCATTCCTAAACGGATGGACCAATTGCGACGCAATTTGGTACAGAGATATATTAGACCTATGGGCAGAAGATAGGCTAAGTTAAAAAGTGACAGACTTAAATATCATTCAGTTGAATATATTTGAATTGTCTGACTTTTCTCGATAAAACGAATAAATTTACATAATCATAAACTAAATTGATTATCAGTGTAAGTTTATTTATATGTATAAAAATATACTGCTAGCATGATCACAAGCAACGAATTTAATTAACAGTTTGAGACATTTAAGAGGTAGCATTTTTAACGGGCTACGAAGTGCACGGGTTCAGCTAGTTACCTATAAATAAACACTCGAAACTATTATTCATACAAAAAAATAATATACATAATATATTATGATTCAAATAAAAAATTCAATAATCATAATGTTTATCTAGTAGTATGACTTATCAGTTCAATAATTAACTGTCGTCAAAAAAGTAAAATTAAAAAAAATATCAATAATTATGTTTAATTAGGCCTTGTTCTGATATTATGACCAACTTTGATATTTTTTCTTCGAGAGCAAACGACAACTAATTAATAAACTATCGAACTAAACTAACAAAAATTCGAACTATACTAACAAAAATTACAATTGTTCAGTTACCCATGTACGATATGTACACGATGGACATACCCATACATCACCATAGATATCTCTATCTATATTAACTAAGTATATCGGATGTATAGACTATACGAGTAAAACTAAAAAAAAACAGATAAATAAGATAAAAGAAATAGTAGGTATTTTATTATTACAAACAGCCAAAACAGTCTAGTAGTTATTAGTATACAAGATTATTTATTAATTTTGTCAGGTAAATAATTTAGTTAAAATTTTTATTAATACTAATTGAAATTTTTCCTATCTTACCTAATGATATGTACCCAACTTTTTCCCCACGGACTTTTTATGTTTAGAACATTTTTCCTAGGGCATTTTTACCTCGGACTTTTTGAAAGTATACCAACATAATCAATTTTACACATAGGAATATTATAAATTTATAACTTTTAAAATGTTAATAATTTATAACTTTGGGTTTTTACAGTCAACATTTTTAAAACAGCATAATTATTCGTCTTAATTTTAATTTTTCACGTGCCATTGAAATTTGACAAACGTGCCACTTTTGGCACGCGTGCCGTGGTTTCACCACCCCTAAAATTAAACATTCATAGGCTTAGATTTTTTCAAAAGCATTAAAAGTGAATATTTAGACAAAACTCACCTTTTACATTTTGAAGTATTTGTCATATTATTTATGTAAGTAATGTTTTGACTTTTTTGTAAATGTATTCCGTCACTTGTACATTGAAATGCATGTAGATAATATAGTATGCAGATTAACGGGCAACAATTACATTAGGGGCAGTTACATTGTAAATGTTATATTTATTAACGCCGTGTGGTATTACTGGTATTATTATCATAAGTAGTATAATACGGAAATAATTAAATTTTAGATAATGGAAATATTTAATGATAATGCTGTTAGTACTTTGTTATTGTTGTCGGTTAACAGTATAGATGTGTGTTGCGATTTGATAAATGTCAATATTTGATTTCTTGTTATCTTTGCAACTAAAAATAGAATTATTGGGAAAATGATTTTGTGCATTATTATCGGCTCGATACTGGACACGGGTTAGATTTATCAGGAATTCTAGAAAATTATGTTTTATTAAACAACTTTTGTGTATCATTATACATCGATGGTTTGATTTTGATACCATATTAATAAATAATAATATTGTTCATTCGCATAGACGCATACCTAGTTGTTATTTGTTTGCACGTTTGTCAATTTTTACATTTTGCTTAAAATACTTATTTTAATCATTTAATTATGTCATCCGTTAATAAAAAAACATCTTAGTGGTAATGAAAAACGAAAAAAACGAAGAGAAAATCAAGAAAAACTATCGAAATTGCCAAAAATAAATAACTTTTTTTGTTCAACTTTTTCGACAGATTTAAAAAAAGGTAAGTACTATTAAGTAATATAGAAACAGTTAGATGGGACATGGGTATATAATAAGTTAATAAGTTACATCTTAGATAGATTATTAAGGTTAATAAGTGGGCATCTTTGTTATTATTTTTAACTTGTGAGAAATGGATATTTATCTTGAAGTGTTGTGTTACTGTATTATTACACAGGTACAACGTTATGTAGGTAGGCATGTAGCTACTAGTCTACTCAATAGTCAAACTAATTAATCAATACAAAATATAAAAAAAATACTTAATAAGTACATCACATTTATTTTAAGTTTAAACTCATTACCTATTGATTAGGTACCATAGTGTCCATAATATTATTAATAACCACAATCATATCACCAGGTAGGTACTAGGTATATTATTATATTTAATTTTAATTTAATTGTATCAATATGTATTAATTAAATTTAAATGTTTGAAGGTATTAATGAAGACCATGTTCCTGATTCAAATCACAACATACCACCAGGTACATATTATTATATTATTATATTTAATTGTATCAATATGTATATTAAATTTAAATGTTTGAAGGTATTAATGAAGAGCATGTTCCTGCTTCCACTCACAACACACCACCAGGTACATATTATTATATTTAATTTGAATTTAATTGTATCAATATGTATTAATTCAATTTTTCAATTTAAATGTTTGAAGGTATTAATGAAGACCATGTTCCTGCTTCAACTCACAACACACCACCAGGTACATATTATTATATTATTACAGTCTTGTAAAAAGATACTTTTAATTTGTATTTAAATAGAGATACAAATACAATATACATCAATCTCAAAAGTATTTAAATAGTATTTGAAGTACTTCTTTCAAAAAGTATTTAAGAATAAATACAAATATTTAGAAAGTAGGTAATTAAATACAAATACAAATATTAAATTGGGTTCAATACTTTTTCTCTGATATTTTAACTTTAAATTTTACCATTGAGACTCATTTACACTGTGTATATTATTATATTATAGTTGATAGTTTATACATAGTGCATATACCAGAATTCCAGATTGGTTCTGATACTAACTATTATAGCCTAAGTACTTGCCACCTGGCACCTACTGTGGTGTACTGTAGTATTCTTATATTGTTAATTGGCCATAGCTATATTATCCCACAACTTACAAGCTAGGTATTATTTATTATTGTATTTCATATATAATACAAAATTTCAATAAAAGTACTTTTGATTTCTGACTAGAAAAAAGATAATAAATAATTGTTTATTGTATAAAAAAAAATAGGTAAAGTATTTAAATAAAAGTATTTAATTCTCAAATACAAATACATCAAAGACCGTATTTAAAATACTTTCCAAATACTTTATTCAAGTTTGCAAGAAATAATTTGTGACGAAATCAGGCAATGTTCTTGTTTTGCAATTATCATAGACTCCACTCAAGATATCACTAAAATTGAACAAGTCAGTGTTATAATTCGCTATGTCTTAATTGATTTTAAAAACCATTTGGTTAAAATTAAAGAATCATTTCTTGGATTTTTTGAAATACATCATCACGGAGCTGTTGATTACAAAAATCTGATTTCTCAAATTCTTCATAATTTAGGTTTGGATATTAATAAATGTAAAGGACAGGGCTATGATGGTGCAAGTGTGATGAGCGGAATTTATTCAGGGTTACAGAAGCGAATCAACGATATTGTACCTAATGCTATGTATGTTCATTGTTGTGCCCATAATCTGAACCTTGTGGTTTGTGATGCAGCCAAGAGTTCTGACAAAGCAATGAGATTTTTTGAAACTGTTCAATCTGCATTCAACTTTTTTGGTGGAAGTGCTCCAAGATGGGCATTATTGGCTCTTGGAGAAGATAATGCAACAGCAGTTCGTAAGAAGGTTTTAAAAAAAGTATGTGCTACACGCTGGGAAGCTCGACATAATGCAGTATTTGCACTTAAAGAAAGATTTGTTGATGTGCTGAAGACTCTTACAGTAATTAGTCTAACCAGCAAGAAAAATGAAGAGATTGTTCAAAGCAAATCTTTGCAAAAAAAAATTGAAAATATAGAATTTATTTTATTATTGGGTGTCTGGGAAAATATTTTAAGATTAGTCCAACCAGTATCCAAATGTTTGCAGTCTAATGATATCAACATACAAAATGCTTGCTCTTTACTTCGGCAAACAATTTGTACACTTGAAAATGTACGTGAAAATTATGACTCTGTATTAAATACTGCAAAATGTATGTGTAATAAATGGGGTATTACCACTCAATCAGTAAGTAAACGACAACGTTATGCTAAATTATATTTTGACGAAGTAGATGGTGACAGACGATTGAATGTAACGGAGGATAATTTTAAAATTAAAATCTTTTTACCGATAATTGACACAGCTTTAGCACAGTTACATAATAGATTTACTGGATTAAATGAAGTGATGAACACATTTGATTTTCTTAACCCATCAAAATTAAAAACTACTGAGGAATCAAGCATAATCAAGTCCTCTTATGATTTTATATTAAAATACAAATCTGACATCAATTCAGACTTTACCAGACAAGTTTTATCAATTACAACACTAATTGGTCCAGAACAATCTGATATCAGAGACTTAATAAATTTCATTATTCAAAATGACATGGCTTGTAGTTTTCCAGATGTGTTAACTGCATGTTTAATATTTCTTACAATCCCGGTAACTGTGGCCTCGGCTGAGAGGTCCTTTTCAAAATTGAAACTCATTAAAAATTATTTGAGAAACTCAATGTCTCAAAATAGACTTAGTAATATTGCAATTCTCAATATAGAAAGAAGTAGAACTGATGAACTAGACATAGAAAAAATAATTGACAACTTTGCTAATGCTAAAGCAAGAAAAAAAAATTTTTTGTGTTAAAATCAATAAAAAAATTATATATTGATAACTGATTTGTATTGTTTTTTATACCTAATTGTTTAAATTAAATATTAATGAAAAATAATGGCCCATACGCACACATAGGGGGGTTCTAGGATGTTGTAATCACAATAGTACCTTCAGGCTTCAAATTAGCACTCCCAGTTCCCATTTAATAACATATTAAATATAATTATTTTTAAATATTTTGAGTAAATATTACATTATGTACAGTATAGTTGCTTAATAGTTTAAATAAATAAAGAGTAGCGATTATATTAACATTTATATAGTTACTACTTTATTATTATGTATTAGTTATTAATTTGTCTATACAAGTATAGAAGTATAACTAGGTTATTAAAGTTTTAATTTATCATATTTGTATTATAATTAAAAAATAAGAATATTCATAAGTAACAATTTAAAATTATTGTAATGCAGTTTATTATATTATTAAAGGGGGTATTGACTGTGAGCCCCCACAGACCTGTGCACCATAAATTATTCAAGCACTCTCTACATTCATACCCAATGTGCACTTAAGTAAAGGGCCCACAGATAAAATTTGCACCGGGGCCCATCTAGTTCTAGCTACGGCACTGATCAAATTTTAAGTTTTGCATAATATCGTGGCCGAGTATAATAATTATACTTCCCTAGTTATTAATGTATACTATACCACCCAATTAATGTCCTAATATGTATATTTTAAACTTTTCTGATGAATGTGAAATCATAAATTTCCAAAAACTCTTAACGTTTAATATTAAGATACTGCTTTTAAATAATTATATTTAATTTAACTATTTGTATAAATTATTTGATTTTTTTTTTAGTGATATCATGTATGCATTTTCATTTTTATATTTTGTTTTGCTAATTTAGTAATATTTATTAAATGCAGTTTGTTATAGTTTTGTAACAATGAACTGTAATGTCTAGTACTTTTTAATAATTTCTTGATAAGGCAGGTCGTTAAATTTATAAAAATATGCTTTTAAATTTTACTAAAAACGATACTTTAAACATATAGAGTTGATTGTTGTAATTTTCCATTTTGCGATCCAATCAACTAATATTTATTTAAATAGTATGTTGTATGTAGTCTTTTTATGATCGATCCTGTTTTCTGCTGATGACATATATTAATATAATTATGATAACGATATTATTGATAACAATTGAGACCGATTGAAATGCTCGAAATCAAACAAATTTCATGATTGAGAAAAATAAGTATTTAGTCTTAATATTGAAAATCGATTGTCAATTATACTATTTAATCTTATAATCTACACGTGACAAACAAATTTAACAATCCGGTCAATAGCTCAAATTTTTTATCATATAAATTCTTATAGTTTCAATTATTCATATTATTTTATAGGTGTATAGTTATACAAAGTACATAATTATATAATATTTTCGTCTTGTCAGTCAATTAGTTAATTACTTAATAAATAAAATTATTTTAAATTTAATATAATAGATTTTTTTCAGATCCTAAATGGATTTATGATTATATTTGTGGAAGTATTAAACAATAATTATGCATGTCTATTTTCTGTACGTCTGATGCACATTTACATGCAGTAAAAAATTAATTAATATTTACAACTTTAGGAAGGTTTCTTTTAATAGGTATTGGATTTTGTTAGTAAATTGCGTAATAAAAAATAGTGAACAATTCCCAGTATTTTTTTTAAATATTCGGTTAAAACTTATATACTATGGGTGTACTATGATTTATTATTGAATTGACACTCATCACATCTATTACAATGATATTATATCCAATGACAATACTGACTATGAATTTGTAAACAACCATTATGATGTCGACTAAATATTATTTTTTTTTTCTAGTACCACTCGGTAAGTTTACATTTTTTAGCTCATAATTGGTACGATGAATTAATGAAAAACAAGTAAACGATAAACGTAATATAATAAATGTAATAATTAAAAGAAAATTAAATTACGCATATTATTAGTTTTTAAAAAATATATCGTTATGAAAATTTATATTATCTCCTCTTAAAATAGTTTTTCATCGTGTTCTATGATTTATCCAATGACAATACTGGCTATATATCTATAAACATTCATTATGATGTCAACTAAATATTTTTTCTTTTTTATAGAAGAACGCAGTAAGTCTATTATTTTCAGATCATAAGTTGAGTGATGAATTAAGAAAGAACAAAATATACTCTTACGCAAAAACAGTTTTCAATAAGATCGATTTAGATTTTTGTAGTTATTCTAAAAAATAATAACCATAGACAAATACAATAATTTTCAGTTTCACTGAATATTTAAATTAGCATTTTTTCATATATTATATAATACAATTTTCAATCTTTTATATTTATAAGCGATTTAATAATAATATTGAATATGCTTAAAACTTTAAATTTAGAAAATTTCTCTAATGTTTATCCCCTAAAGCCCCTCCTATTTGTACTTCTACCCTTATTGACATATTATTCTGTATAGCAAAATTGACACGGTCTGCAGCGGCAACCACTTCAAAGTACAGGTACCGCAGCGACTGGCCTACACTTTTTTCAACCGACACCATGGGAGACGACGGTGCGACACCGTCGACTCTCCCACCGCGCTATAGGCACAAGGTGGGACGAGAAAACAAAACGACCGTCGAACGACATACACGTCGATATACGTACACCACGGTCTATCGGACCTTTTTTTTCTGGTGTCAATAAAGAGTCACTAGGCTAATTCGTAACTAAAACCGCTAGTGTTGTATTTTTCTTGAGTCTTACTGAACCAACACCCCCGCCATCACACCACACTTCTGAGACAGGACTGTAGTGATCACGTCGCCTACAGGTATCAGTAGTCAAGGATGATGTTTGGAAGGTGACTCTTGAGTTAATTTAAACAACGTGGATTTCTTCTTAGTTAGATTATTTGATTATTTATTTTGACAAAACATATATTTATTTATAAACATTAAATCTGAATTTGATTAACAAGTTAAGTATTCTGAATGACTAGAATAAATTCGGTTTGACTCGAATATTTTCTAAGTTCAGAATATTATTTTATGGGAAATTTTCTAAGTCCAATAAATTAAATTAAAGAACAGACTGGCGTGAAGGTGCTCTGGCTAGTCTGGTCAAGTCGCGTCTGAATACTGGCCGTTTCAGGGTCCCTTATATAGTGCTACCCCCTACCCCCATAGTCTACTTGCTCTTGTCGCTGTTCTCACGGATGTGGTATAATTATCTATACTCTATTCCAAATAAGAACAGGCTTCGGCGGTGACCAGTTTTCGTCGTGCGGCGGTCAGGCTCCGCCTATTTTATTCCCCACTAAATCAACCACCTGTTAGTTTACCGGTGGTAACGGTGACAGCGGCCGATGTTCGGCGGAGGCGACCAATGTTTGATGCCGGTATGTGTGTGTAACGTGTACGTGTCTGCATCATAACGCGAGTATACAATGCATTTTAAGTTATTAGTTCAGGTCACTGGTCTATAATAGACTAATTACGTCACTCCCGTCGTCGCGCGACAGCGGCAGTGTTAGAAGTCCGTACTTGTAGTGAAGCCACGCCCATGCGTAAAAGTCGGCCGCCGAAGCCTGTTCTTATTTGGAATAGAGTATAGACTGACGGGAAATGTTACTCGCCTACATACAAGTCAAAAGGTGTATCCCGTGCAGCTGCAGACATCGATAATTTATATTATTATGAATATTATTATTAGATAAAACTATATAATATTATGATATTATACATTATAACATTGGTTCTTGGAACTTTTGTATTGATGTATAACCCCACACCTTGTGTACCCCTATCAATGATCTATTATAGTCGTATGCAGTGGCGCCGATCTATATTTCATGTTATGGGGAAAAAATACTAGTGTTAGACCCACCCACCCACCTACGACCTACTAAAATATAAATAGTTAGTTACTCTCAAATAGTACTTTATTTATTTCTAATTATATACAAACTATATTTTTTTAAACGTAATTAATACATACTAGTACTGTTTTATCAACAATACACAAGCATCAGAAAAATGAACGATAACATTATATTATAATAATTAGTTTCTTAAACTATAAAAATAATATGTTATACTTATAAGCATATGAAATTTTCCTGTCAAAATCAATGATTTTACATTTTAAATAATAACTAAAAAATTAGAGAATATCTATCTGAATAAATTCAACTTGAATTACATAGTATAATTTTCGTATTACTTATTACCTATTTACCTATCTATTCTTTATACTTACCATTATTGTACTATGATGATATTTAAATATAAATATCACTGATCACTGATCACTTATTATTACCCACCCACCCACCCACCTGACCCACCCAAAAATAGTTCTGGGGAATTTTCCCCAGTTCATACCCGTGTTCGGCGCCACTGGTCGTATGACCACATGATTTCGTGTTTCCCTAAAGTTAATGATTTCCACGAAATGCTTTCTCTCCTACATTTACAAAGTTCGTCGCACCCTTCCCTAGCTTGGTGCGGCTGGTACCTAGTTGACTGTGAACTATACAATGCGGGACGCTAGTCCATAGCAGGACTGTTCCGAACCAATTCACTGGACCCAGCGACAACTCGTCTCAAATTATTATCCACATATCTAATTTTTTTATATTATATTTAATATGTTGTATTACAATTAGTATAAAAGATTAATCTAAATCACAACTATTTATTTATTTATTTTTTTTACCTAGGTGCATTAGATGGTAGGTTATTTTTGAATTTTTTTTTTATCATATATTTACAGTTTATGCGTTTTATTATTACTTAATGTGATATTTTTCAATACTTTAATCTATCAATTAATGGCTGTTTCACCATTACAAAAACAGAATATTTTATTGATACAAACAATCAAATCTGTTGCAACTGCACATTGGCGTTTGATTTTTTTTTGAGGGGGGGATAAAGCTATATCGTTATAATTTTGAATATGTTTAAAACATATATATATATATATATATATATATATCTTATATATAAGGTTCTCGTGTCACAATGTTAGTTACCATACTCCTCGGTTTGACCGATTTTTATGAAATTTTATATTCATATTTAGTAGTTCTGAGAATCGGCTACTATCTAAATTTGTATGCTGTGTGATAAGTGATTTCGGAGTTATGGCCTCTTAAGTGCACGTTATTAGTACTTGCACGCACGATATTCAACAATTATTGTTTTGCCTTATAGAGATATATACACTCTATGTGGTTATTTTTTATTATTTGTTTCCGTGGCACGCGCGTCTATGGCATGAAAAATTACGTTTTACGGCAAATGTTTTCTTTTTTTTTTTAACTGGCAAAATTTCTTATTTCGATAATTCTCCCTAAAATACGATCAAATAATGGCTTCACATTGGCCGTTGCATCATCGGGTATTGCGGCAACTTTATTATTGAATGGAGGCAAAACATCTCATTAGGTATTGAAGCTGGCACTTAATATTCAAAATAACTCTAACGCAGTGTGCAACATAAAAAAACAATCATCCATAGCCACAGTGCTGAAACAGTGTAAAATTGTCATCTGGAATGAATGTACTATATGGCACACTAGCATTCGCTTGAGGCGTTGAATAGGACATTGAAAGATAAATAACGACAAGCTATTTGGTGGCACTCTGTTAGTCCTTTCAGGTGATTTCAGACAAACATTTCCCGTCATTCCACGTTCAACATACGCTAGTGAGATCAACGCTTGCTTAAAATCATCGTCATTGTGCGTAATGTTGAAAAAATTACAGCTTAAAGTAAATATGCGCGTTCAAACGCTTTAAGATCCATCCGCTGAAATATTTTCAAAACAACTCTTAGATATCGGAGTTGGAATATTTATATTATAGATGAAACTCGATGCGTAAAATTACCGACCGATTTTTGCACAATCATTAATTCTCAAGATGCTCTAATTGAACAAATATTTCCGGATGTACACGCACAGTATATAAATCATGAATGGCTTGCAGAAAGAGCAATTTTAGCGGCAAAAAATGTGGACGTTGTCGATTTAAATTCGAAGATACAACCAATAGTTGTTTCCGGGGAACTTGGTATCATACAAATTTATTGATACAGTTTGCGATGCCAGTGAAAATGTAAATTTTCCAACAGAGTTTTTGAACTCACTGAATTTGCCTGGCATACCATCGCATAATTTACAGTTAAATGTTGGATCTCCTCCGATTAATGTGCTTCGTAATTTGAACCCACCACGACTGTGTAACGGTACGCAATTAGTCATTCAAAAATTAATGAAAAACGTTATCGAAGCCAGCATTTTAAGTGGCAAGCTCCGAGGTGAAAATATAATAATACCACGAATCACTATTATATCTACAGATGTGCCATTTCAATTTAAACTTATTCAGTTTCCGATAAGATTAGCATTTGCAATGACTATCAAGCCAAACGATGTCTGTTAGTGGCTTAGATTTGAGCACGCCATGTTTTTCACAAGGACAATTATACGTTGCATACTTTCAAGTGGGTAAACCATCCAGTTTGTTTGTGTTAGCTAAAGATGGGCTAACAAAAAAAAATTTTTCACGCTATAGCATTAAGAAATTGATATTGTTTGTTATATAGTGGTACTGTCATGATTAATTAATGATATATATAATTTTGAGGAATAAATTATAATAAATTTAAAAAATAAATGTTTGGTGTTTTGTTATTTTTATCTTCCCGATGTGAACCATCACTACATGCCTCTTTCGCTCATTTACCACATCTTTACACGCTTACAATATGTTGGTTATTTTTATTCTACACTAGAATTATTTTATATGGCAAAACAACGTTTGCTGGGTCAGCTAGCATATATATAAATATAATTCCAAATATTATATAATTTTCATAACCCTTGTTTTGTATTTATTTCAAGTATTATAATTTCTTTCAAATAACATACAGAAAATAGCCTAAAGCAAGTGAAAATGTAGATTTCATGACTAACTTTTGTTAATGCTATGTATTTATTTTTTATCACCTCTTTTTCAAAAAAAAAAAAATTATTTTTTCAATAGTAAAATAAAATTCTTATATTGAAATTTTCTATAATAATTCATATTATAATTTTTTTTTAAGGTTTTATTAGTATGTAAATTTTATTTTTACATTATTAAAAAATGTGAAATTGTTCTTTTAATTAATTATTTTCTCCGGAAGATAGCTACAAAATCTATTTAGTGACTAAAAGACATTAAAGATCAAGTATTAGAATCATTAGATTATATTTTATATTGTGAGAATTTTTCCGAAAAATTCATCTGAAAAACGAAAATTTTAATTGTATTGTTATTTGTAATGTTTTATGACATTATAATAGAAAACAATTAGATGGATCCTATAAAATAATATGATAGATCACACACCTTTCAATGTGAGGCACATAAATAATAAGAGTATTTTTACAATGCTCTCAAATATGTACATAGTAGTATAGTATAATATATTATATGTTAAGGTGTATGATCGCAGTCGGCGAATGTTGACATTCACTAAGATCATAGTGAATGTTGAAAAAATGGTCTTTGTATGTTCATACAGCGGTGATTGTTGAAATTTGCGATAAGTGCTTGGTAAATGTTGACCACGCTTGAATCTCGATGTATGTTGTAATGTAAAAGGTATTTTTGTATTATTTTCTAAAATTAAGGCGTTATTATCCAGTCACAATATCCATTGGAGACGTTTGGACGTTAGTAATTTTATCGTATAAGACAATATGATACCAAATCGTTGTTGATATTATGGATCATCATAAACTAATCGTCTCGTTAAAAGAAGTTGAAATTAAAATTATTTACTATGTGAAGAACGAAGAACTATTCGAAATTATGCACGAAGCTCATCAGCTCATGTAAGAACTGGTCATGCAGGGCGAACCAGAATGATGAACGAATTGCAGAACAATTTATTATTTAATAACACAATAACATATGATGTTGTTATGTTATTTTTAAGTTTATGTGTTCAATGCCAAACCAAACAAAAAGTTCCAAAAAAAGGTATTGTAATCAAACCTATTATAAGTCGTGAACTTAATTCGCAGTGTCAAGTAGACTTGGTAGATATGCAAACTCGCAATGATGGTGAATTTAAATTTATACTAAATTATCAGGATCACCTAATTTTCTTTACTAATCACCTTTATTCAGTTAAGACCTTTAAAATCTAAAACTGCAGAAGAAGTTGCACATCACTTATTAAATATATTTCTTATTTTCAATGCTCCAGATATTTTACATTCCGACAGAGGACGAGAATTCGTAAATAAATTTATATCAGAGCCATGTTCAATGTTGGATGGTGTGAAAATTGTGCATGGTAAACCACGCCACAGCTAAACACAAGGATCCATCGAAAGGGCAAACCAAGATTTCCAAAATATACTAAGAGCTATAATGGAAGGTGATGACACTACAAAATGGTCAGAAGCATTACCATTTGTCAATTTACAAAAAACACGACGTATCATCAAGGTATTAAGCAAACGCCATACGAAGCTATGTTTGGCACTAAAGCACAAAGAAGTCTTTTGACATCTTCTCTTCCACGAGAACAAATAGAAAAACTAGCAACAGAAGAGGAGTTAGAACAAATACTTCAGTCTATAAGTAAGTTAATATACAGTGGCGGCTCATGATAAGGGGCGATCGATAAATGTATAGTTTATGGCACAATCATATAAAACTACCACTAGCCTTCACTGTAATAATAATATGCATTTTATTTTAGTTAAGAAAACAACTTTTTTTTTATAGCCCTCAAACTGATCCAAAAAATAAAGAAAGTGATGAAACAAATGTAGATGAGGCTAACGGTAAAAGTTACGATAACCTTGACAATCAAGCAAATAATGATGAAATTAAGCTCAACGATAAAAATTAAAAATGACGACAAAAACCAAAATTAATTATTAAGTAAGTAATTCAAAATAATAATAGCAATTATAAAAATAATTTAAACAAATATTTTGTATTTAAAAGATATAAATGAAAGGAAGAAGAATACAATTAAGAATAGAGCATTGGTACTAAGTGGACTTCAAACACAAGCAAGTTTAATATTGCGATCGTAGAGCTAAAAATTTCCGTCTGCTCAAGTGGGTGATACTGTTCGAATGCGAGCTCCGGATATCGATCGAGGACGTTGGATTATCAAAATATCTTGGCATTGGCAGTTGTAATGGACGTTGATAACGAATTTTACAAATTAGGAACAAAATATGGGATAATCAGTCAGCTGTACACTCGAAATCAATTTGTAGTGTGCAAAGAAAAATTGATATCATTAAACGACGTTTTATCCGATAAGACAATGTCTTTGAGACAGGTATCGACAGCTGCTTCCAAAAGTGGTGGCCAAGGTTATATACGATGCAATTGTAAAACAATTTAATACAAAACAATTTAATTGTAAGAATGGAGGAATCCTTTATAGCAGTAAATGCCCTTATAGTTTACCGTGTTGTAATAAATAAAACTTAAAAAAATATATACTACCTAAACTATATATTAAAAAATTAATTTGTTTAACTATATTTATTTAAAAATTTCTTACCTATCTGGCTATCTATTTGACTATATATTATATTGTCAGACATATCAACATTCACTAAATAACTATTGCGTATGTCAACAAATACTGGAAAATGTCCGCATTGTGAGATATTTGAAATAATTGATAACATTTACCAAAATTAACGGTAAATGTCAACATACACCTGTGACTGTTAACATTCACTGCAATGCGGTCATATACCTTAACATATATAATATATAGGACTATATCTCGCGAAACCATCAACGAAAAATAAAAATGTTAACGCGTAAAATCATAATAAAAAATGCTTTTATTAATTCCTGATATTTTTTTAGTATATATTACCACTTGAAAATCAAAAGTTGATAGTGGTTTCACAAATAAATAGGTATAAGGTTAAAAAAAATTAAAATATTATAGTTTTAGAAAAAAAGTTAATACTTTTCAAGATAATTAGTGTACCCACTTAAATAGATCACCATGTATATGATTATATATATTATTAATAAACACCCGCCACAATTTGAACATTTTCGTTAGCAATAGAGAAAACCACTGTGTTCAATCGCATTAAATACTTCTATGTCCTATTTTTTTAATTGTATTATTAATAAACATCGTATATAATATATATTTTTGCAGATGAAATTAGTAAGTTTGTTTATAAGCATGTGAAAATAGTATGGTATAATTTATGTAAAATATTTTATAAATTAATTAAACATTATGGATTACAGAATTAATAAGTACGTATTGTTAAATAATTTTATTTTTTGTGGAAATTATTTTTTTTTGAAGTTTTGGATTCTGATAGGAGAAGTATCAGTTACAATAATAAGTTGTTTTGTATTTCATGTTTCGAAACAGTAAATATGCTTCTATTTGCATTTTGTCCCTGTAATAAAGGTTTTTAGAATTTGATCAATTTTTATTGATTGGTTTTTAAAATAAAATATGACTACAAAACATTCAAAATATTTAGGTTGAATTTATAAAACAACGAAAATGTTTTAATTATATTCAAGTGATTTTTTTTATACATTTCAATTTTTAAAACAGTAATCTGTTATACAATGAGTTTTTCTGACTGAAATAAGATTAGATGGTAATATTATGGAATGTGGAGTTTGGGTGAATTAATAATAAATAGCCACTGATACTATTCAGTTAAAAAAATATGAACTATAGGCATGTTCAAACTCGTCGGAATTTCGCGCCACTAGCCCGCAACCTGAAGTTGTGTGCGTGTACGTCGTTGGAAACGTTTACTCGCGACGAACGACGACCCCGCCATCGCGCGTCGACCGGAGTACCGGACTACTTCTTATCCAGTACGTCTATATGCCCGTTGATGTGTGACGTGATCGTCTCAGGCTGTTGTACCCTTTTTTATGCTGTATTTTATGCAATATCGACAGGCATTATCGATCGCCGCATATCACATCGTCGTTGCGACTAGTACGACTGTACGGTAGTGTGTTTGTGTTACTTTTCCGACGTGATCGTCGTTCGACGCACAGAAGTTGTCCCACGTACAGTGTTGATGCAATCGGCGTCGCGTCGAGAACGTGTTTTTTTAGTGCGCCGCAAAACCATACCGTCAAGTATACGTTTTGTTATTCGATTGTACTCGTGCCTTTATCTTCGCGAGTTGCTGGTCCAGACGGCGATCGCATATAATTTCAACGTGTACCAGGAATCCAGCACGTGGTCTATGAAGAGGTTGCTGCCGTGTTACGTGAGACGAAGTCATGAATGAATTCGGAACATCGGGGCAATGGTCAGTGTATTGTTTAATAAAATTGTATGCTAGATACGGGGTTATATTTTGTTCTTTATTTATACACTTGTTGTTTTATTTTATACGTACCTAGGGACGGGTACAGTTTTCCCGATTTTGATAACAACTGATAACATCGAACCTGATAAGAACGAAAAAAAAAGGCTCTTGCCAACCTATAAAAGTTAGCACAAATCCGAATTCCCGCATCGTTAACCAGCAATTATATAAAAAATAAAAATATCAGTTTAATACCAATAGTGATTTTTCGAAAAATTCATACCAAGAAATTTAGTCTTCTATAAAATAAAACCCTGTTTAGTTATATTTTAATCAGTGAAGTTAGGCTTTAATCATTATACATTTAAATTTTATTTTAATTCATTGATCAATGTCCAATTATCTTAATAAATTATTTTAAACTTTATATTATGATTTAGATTCATTTTATAAGCAATTTGGCTTTTAAAATCGTACTAAAGGTTACCATTGTATTATAATATATTATATTATTATAATATTGTAATCTTTTGATTGAAGTGCAGCTAATATTAGAGAATGTATTTAAACTTACTGAGCTATAATAATTAAATTGTGTATGCAAATTTGAATATGCCAAACAAAACTAATTACTATTTAGTCATATTTATTAGAAATGTATATAATTTATTTTTATTTTTAAAAACATAATTAACTATGGTAGTGTAAAAATATTATTAAATTCTTCATAGGCTTAAATTATGGATTATATATTTTGTTAATCAGTGGTTGAATTGGAAAAATAAATAAAGGTGGGATCTAAATGAAGTTTAACAATTAAGCTAATCAATTTAATAGTAACCCTATTCCTTGATGAATATAATAATGGGGTACGCTTTAATTTGAAGAAAAGATGAAGAGTAGCTCAGTCCCTCCCGCGTCCTCCCCCAATTCAACCACAGTTGTTAATTAAATAAAGGTAGCATAGCCAATTAGAAAAAATTTAGTAAAACAATATATTATAGTATTCATACATCCAGTAATTGAATTTTCATGAAATACATTTTATTTGTTTATTTGTAACTTTATAATAACATACATTTTTGTGTGATAAACTATTCTATTTATTTATTTATTTAATAGATATCAAACGTTAAAATAATTTTTGCTATATTGATAAGTAACAATAAAATTGTTAGTAATTTCTTATATGTTAATAGTTTTTAAAATATTTTATAAACAAAATTATTTTTTGAGACAAGTATTTTTGTAGATAATAGGTATAATAACTATAATATAAATATAATTTAAATTATAAACTAAACTTGTAATAGGTGTTGTTTATATTATAACAAAATGGTAAATTGCTATGTGCTACAAGCAGTTTTTTTTACTTATTTATCAAATTTATAATAACTATAATATTTATGTACATATTCTTATTGTGTAAAATTGTTAACATAATAATATGAATTATAGGTAACATGCTTTTTTTAGTTGGTAAAAAAATGAAAAAAATGATATTTATTTTCTTTAAATTTTATATACTGAGTTATATTTTTGATTGTTATATAAATTATATAGGTATTATATTTTCTTTATAATATTACCACAGTAATAATATTATTACATTGTAAGTAATTATTTTTATTGTTTTACGTAAAATCATATTTTGTTTTAAATACGAGTATTTAATATTTTCAAAGTGTTACATTTAATTACTTTTCTAATTGTTATCTAATGTTATATATTTTATTTTCCTTGTACTATTCCCTAAAGCGATATTAGATATTAAGTATTTATTTTGATTTTTTGTAATAAATCATATTTGGGTTTTTTAACATTTTTAAATTATTACATTTAATTAATTATTATGTTGTGTTCCTGGTAATTTGTTTGCCTATACACTGTTACATAGGTGGTAACTATAATATAATACTGCATGTACAAAATCTATTAGCTTATACATTTTTCTAGTTTTTCAATATAACTAATTATCTTAACATTAATTATGAATGTTCAAATACCTACTTGTGTTAAGACTAGGTTAAACTGTCCAATGACTGATGTTTTAAAACTGAACTTTGTGTTATTTTTAATGTGTATGATTCAGTATCCTTTCAAATGTGTTTATTATTATGTATTAACCATATATTTTGGAAAATAAATTAATAATACTGAATTTTTGAACAAAATATTAAGTTCAACTAGTCCTTAATTGTTAAATAACTGGAATAGTTATCCTAACTTGTTGTCTAACATGAATTTATAATAAATAAGTACTTATAAAATAAGCATCTAATTATCTTAACATCAACAATTGTGTTTAAGAATCCCATTATAAAAATGTAACTATTTTAGATACTTAAAAAAAAAAAATGTAATCTGCAATGTAACGTTTACGACTCATGGCCATTGTAACCGATGTCTTTTGATCGATAAAAAAAAAATGTAACTATAATGGATTGAAGAACACAACAGAAATAGAAGATATTCTAAACTAATATTTAGTATAATAAAATAATATACTACCTATACAGAGTGATTTTTTAAACATGCTCACCTAATTTGTATGCATTTATTCAAATTTTGATTTTTGAATTTTTAAATATGCTTGAAAACCATATCTCAAATTTGAGATTTTTGTACCACTTAAGAATGATCCTGTAACAGACAACAGTACAAACTTCTGTTTTTTCAAAACTTTATTTGCTACTTATTATTCAGCAGACATTTATTGATGCACTTATCTAAATAAAAATTTAGTTGTTCTTAAGTACCTACTATGTATTAATTGGATTAAGTAGCTACTAGTTATCAGTGTTAGATTAAATTAAGTTAACCAATAAGTAATAACCCTGTGTGGCTGTGTCCTGTGATCTATAATAAGTATATTATTATTGCTTTACAAATTAGAATTAAACACTAATTATATATTCTAATTACCATAATTCAACATTTCAATACCTAGTATAGCAGTATGTGCATAAATAATAATTAATAATAATTGTATTGTGGAATAATTTAATTACTATTCAGTATTCATTCTTTTTTCGTGGTTATATTTGGAACGCAAGTACGCAACTAGAATGCAACAAATATTTTACTTTTGAGTTTTTGATACCTACTCAGTTTATGTGTTTTATTAGGTACATATTAAACATTAAAATAAATTAATGTACCTATCGTACGTATAATAAAAAATAAAAATTCGTTATTAGAATTAAATTAGTAGGTACCTAGGTGGCTAGGTAGTAAGGTATGTAAAATAGACCTCAAACATAGACACTGAGAATAGAATGATCGAGAATCAACAAAACAAACTACAGTTACGTTGTTGGATTAAGATTAACATAGGTGCCTATCTACTGTTAAATACGTTTTATAATATTCAGGGAAGGTAATAGTTTTGTGATGTAATCGTGTAATAAACTAATAAATATAATAATATGTGAATATTAAAATGCAATTTCCACTAACTTTCAAAAATTATCATAGTGTGCAGTGGCACCGAACTAATTTTTTTTAGGTGTGGCAATGGACATTAATTTATATCCACCCACCTACCTCTATGCAGTATGAAACCTAAGCCATGGGGGGCAAAGCCACCACCACCCCAAAGACACTACAGATTTTTTAACTTGGAAAATATAATTTTCATAAATAAATACCTATATATTATTTACTGCATTTTTGCATTATTTCAGTAGGCTACCCCTTTATAAATGTACACACAAAAAGTGGGGGTAAAGTCTATGTACAGCATAACTAGTCGAAATAATCCTTCAATTTCAAACTTTGGGGGTGGTTTCCAATGTAAAAGTGAACATCCTTGGTGCATTATAATGGTCAAAAGTTAACATTTTCCAACAATTTTCAAAAAAATGGAGAAAAACAAAAAAAAAATGAGCAAAACCAGTTTTCGACCAAATCGGTTTACTTATATGGTTGCAATTCAAAAACTAACCACTTTAAATACTTGAAATTTTCACCAAATGTTTATGTTAGTATTATCTATATACAGTTTAATTTTCAAAATGCTTTGACTTTTTTTTGAGTTATTTATAGACCACTGAAATTTTCGATTTTTATGATAATTTTTTTTTTGAAGGGTCAGTAAAAAAATTTTGGATGACCAAAAAAACTTGAAAATTTAAAACAAGGTTCCTCATGAGTTATTCTTATTGTAGCTAAAAAAAATTAAAAATCATTAGAGACAATTTTTTTTTATAAGCGTTTATAGTTGAAATTTTTACGAAATCTGCGAAAATGCGAAAATTTGCAAGTAATTTTGAAGTTGAAAAATTATAAATTTTTTTGCGTTTATAACTAAGGATTAAAAATACAACACTAAGTTTTCTATAAGTTTTTCTTCAAGTAGCTATAGAGAAAACTCGAAGCATCATTAAATGAAAAATTTTAAGTGCTTTTGAATTTTAAATTTTTACGAAATAGCGTAACGATAACGATTTATCCTCAAACGATTTTAAATATTTGTTATTATTCAAAAAGTATAAGTCGTAGATACTTGAAAATTTCACCAGTTATTTAAATTGGCATTTTCTTTACATGATTTAATTTTCAAAATATTTTGAAGTTTTTTGAGATATTGATAGACGACTGAAATTTTCAATTTTTCTGAAAATTTTATTTTTGAAGTGTCGATAAAATTTTTTTGGCCCTATCAAAATATTTGAAAATTCAATACAAAGTTTCTCATAAGTTATTCTTATAGTGATTAAAAAATTATAAGAATACATAGGCACAATTTTTTTTTTAATAGCATTTGAAGTTCAAATATTGACAAAAATTCGTCAACCCATGAATATTTGCAAATTATTTTGTAGTTCAAAATTCATAAAATTGTTTGTATTTATATCTAAGGTTAAAAAATTCAACACTAAATTTTCCATAAGTTTTGCTTCAAATAGCTATAGAGAGAATTTGAAGTGCCGTTATAAGAAAAATGTTTTGAGCGTTTGAGTTTTAAATTTTTATGAAATCGCGTAACGATAACGATTTATCCTCAAACCAGGTATATGTTATATGTATATGTATGATATAAGGTATTATAAATTATGATAACTACATGCAATGTTTTTGGAAAAATTGATTAACCATGCCTTATGCAAAATGCGTCCTAAAATATTTGTTTCAAAATAGAATATATGACAATATGTAAATATAATATATCATAGATTGACAAATCATCTCCGTTCAGAATCGTTTTTCGTATACAATGATACCTATTATTGCATTCAAATTTAACCTACCCTAGTCAGAGGTCCACCCCACCCCCTAATGTACAGCAGAGCGACATCCACTTACCCGCTTTTTTCTAGTTACTAAAATATATTAATTTATAATTTTTTGGAGATGAGTGTTCAGTTTATGTGAATAATTTGGCCATTGGCTGAACGAGGGGGGTGTAGAAGTCCCCTGTCCAAGTTTAAAATGTGCACTCCCAAAAAGGGGGAAAGTGACTGGCCATCGTCATATGAAAGTATACCAAAAATGATGAAAAAATACCCTTTAAATAGTTGGTCTAACTTTTTTATTTTTAAATTATAGGCAATTAACTTTTTTTATCAAAACTAACCTATCGCTCATTTGTTTATATATCTTAAAAACTTTTCAACATTTTGACTTAATTTTGGTATTACAATAATGTTTTCTTTTTATCCTGTTAGAAAAATGTCTACCAGAAGTAGTGCTTCGATTTCCACATATTATATAGGTAGTATCTTTTTTTTAGCAAATTGGATCCAGGTAGTACTTAAAGAAAGTAATTTTTTGATTCTCTCTTATTTAACGCCACAGTAAAAAACCACTGAAAAATTACAAAAGATCTGGATTTCAATTTTGCTTTGCAAAAAATCTTTATTTATCACCATAGAAACGAATAATATTTAAATATCAAATAAAATAAAATATTCTTTCGTCCGCTCAGAATCGTTTTTTTATCGAATGTAATCATTGCATTCAAATCGAATACTGTAAGACTACACTATCCTGTCCGAGGACCGAAGGGACGATGGACAAACTTTCTACACCGCAATGCTGACCTACTCTTTTTAATTTTAAATCTATTTCAGTGTTATATAAACTACAATACTACATAGAACATACACGCAATTAAACAAGCAATGTGAAAATGATTATTATTAAATGGAAAAAAGTTATCATTTACTAATTAACTCGTAGTAAATATTAAATTATTTGGAGTACCTACCTAATCCTTTTAAAAATTCAAATGTTTGATAAAAAAAATGTTTACTTTTTCAAATTAATAAATCGGCAGGACCTAGGATCGACTGGAAGTTTTTTGAGGACATGGTGAAATGTGCGGATATATTTTATTATAATGGTTAATTTATTCGTGGATAAGTTATTCGTGGAGATCATGAAATTTTTATTTGAATTAAATTAAAAATAATTATATATACCAATTTTATTCATCTAATAAAAACATTGTCTACAATATTAACTGTAGACATAGCTACACAGTTTAACACATCCATGTAGTCTTGTGTAAACTACTTTTGAAAAGTGTTTGGAATAAATACTCGAATACTTATGAAAGATATATTTTATATTTTGATTTGTGTCACTCTATTCTTTCAAGGGCTACAACAAAGATTGTTACCAATTCATAAATATTAAATATTGAGCGATATATAACAAATAGTTTGAAAAGTGAACAAATTTCAAATAAATATAATTTTCATTCAAGCAAAATCATGTTAAAATATTTAGTTCTCATTTTGATCATTTAATTTTGTTAACCTATAAATTGTATTAGGTACCACTATAAAAACAAAGTATGTATGTTGTATATATTTTACATTAGCAGTTATTTTTTTTTTATAAATGTAATATGAAAACTAATGGGATGAATGGTGTGGTGGTGTGGGGGCTTTGCCCCTACGGGTCAGTGAGCTTTTCACTATTTGTGCACCCCAAAAAATATTGGTCTAGTTGCGCCAATGAATTTGGCATTAGACGTTCTTTTCATCACACATTATGGTAAAAATTAATTTAACATGATAAATGTTTATTCTAAAATGTTGTTGTGTGTTGAGGTATATGTTTCATTACTCATAAACTTAATGTTTATTTTAATCAAACTTAATTTTCAATAGCTTATGATTACATTCTATAATTCTCAAACACTGTACTAAGGGGTGGCGAGGGAAGGCTTTAGTCCTCTCTAAAAATGGTCCAACCCAAATAAACCAAATATAAAAAATATAACATAGCCCCACATGCTATTTTTATAATAGATAAATTATTATTTTTAAATACTTATAAAATATATTTTTTAATTTTTAAAAATTAACAAGTATTTTATTTATTTATTAGTTAGTTTATTAAGTAATTACTAAAAACAATAATTTAATTTATATTGATCAAACAAAAGTAAAAAGTACCTAGTTCAATAATTCAATCATAAAGGATCATCATGTTATAAAACTAAAATTAAATATACTTTAATTTGTGCATCATTTTTAAAGTTGTTATTTGAAGTCTGTATTTAAATATTTCCTTATTTACATAAAACAAAACAGCCTTTTAGCCATATAGGTAACATTATCAAAACATTGTACCTACAATGCATATATTATCTATTGAGAACTTAGAATTTAAAAAATTTGGTATAGTGTTATAAAATTTAAATGTGTAGTATATGTTAAAATAAATTAAATTATATAATTAAGTAATCTCTTTTGTTTTTGAAAAAAATAATGCATAAAATGTATCTGCTCAGCTCAGAATCCCTTGAAAAAAAAGGTTTAGTGCCAATGTGTCATTATACTATTATAGTTAAGTACAGTATAGTGTAGGAATATTGCAAGAATTTGGATTTGTTTTTTAAATTACTGTATTATTTTGATTATTCTGTTTATTAAACACAAAAGAAATTCACTATATCAATTAATTATTTTATTATCATTGTAGCAAAAGAAAGGTAATGTGTTTAGTGCTGTATATTAAGTATGTTTTCTAGCAAACTGTATAATATAATAAATAAATAAATATATTTATTGTAGAAACAGTAAAAAATATAAAGGAGAGAATACATTTGATATTTCCAATTTGTTCAGCACTTGGACCATTAGAACTCGATATTTTTCAGATATTAAATCCCTTAAAGTACCATCTGCTAAAGAAAGTAATGTAGCATGTGATAATAATCAATGTATACAAACAAATCTAACAAATTTTATATACTTATACAATTAAAGCAATTATAATATTTAATATGCCTTATAATACCATTTATTTTGTAATTTGTAGTTAGTATATTGATAACCATTAGTTATAATTGATAAGCGGTAGTTAGGTTTTTAGATATTTTAAAGGCGAATAAAAAGGATTTTAGTATTTTTATGTTGGCAAAGTTGGTCGGGTAAAAAAAAAACAATATCTTATGCGGGAATTTTATTTTTTCAATGTTGGCTAAACTGATCTCCCGAATTTTGATTTTGATGATATCTGCTGTTATCAAAATCGGGAAATCTGTACCAGCCCCTACGTACCTATATTATTATAATGTGTGTATCACTTTAGCGGTGCGCCCTGGACACTCTGTTCTGTTATAATAATTATTAATTTTATTGTTAACTATATTATACATATTTTGGGTGCATAGCCACCAGTTAAATAATATTTGTAGTTGCTTAAACTTATACGGAACATAAACCTTTGGAAATTTGGTAACCTTTACGTCCTATCATTGATTATAAATACTATAGATTGCTCACTGGCCGGTTTTTCGGTGGCGTACATTAAAACTCTCGATAGATGGCGATAAGAACTAACAATATTAATAAATTCGTATTTTATTCCAAATGCCGTAACCGCGATTGTCGCGGTGCGGGTATAACTGGTTTTTATCGTCACTCGTCAGTCGTCATGACGTCGACGACTCCCGATCCCGAAGTCCGACTTCTAATAATAATCAAATAATCACTATTTTTATTTTGAATGATTTGGTCGTGTGCGCTGTGTCTACGGGCATCAATTTTTATTTTTGTTTTACGTTACCGATCGATGTTCACTGAAATGAGTGACCATTTATTTTGCTCTCCGCTGATCGTCATTACAATAATTATTTATATTATTAATTAATAATTAAACCTTCAACTATTGTCTATTAACATATTGGGAAAGGAAACTAATTTAGAGCGTTCTAATTTACTATTAATTATAAGAGCTGTTAGAAAATTAAGAAAGAGTAAACTAAAAAATATTGGAAAGATGAGACCCATCTATTCTTAATTTATTTACGTAGGTATATTTTACTCAAATAAACAATAACTAATATTCCAGTAATTATTTTATATACCTATAATACCTAGGTACAATTAGTAAATCATAAACCATTAAGAATTTGAGTTAATGATATTGTTGCAATTTTTATTATTAAATACGATGGAGCTTTAAGTCCTTATGTTTGCTCAACAAAATCAAAAGTTTTATTTTAATGGCTTTCGATTGATGAAAACATTTTTTGAAATATATTCACGTTTACAGAAATAATTATACAAACAATAATAAAAATTTACAACTACAAGGTTCAATTAATATACTTATTTATAAACATTTATTTTTATTTATAACAGGTTAATTTTTAAGATTTCTTGTAAAATGTACACAATATAATCAAACAAATTTTTCATTAAAATGTCATGTAGACCTACCTATTCATTTTATCTAAGTTATTACTAAAATCATCAAAAGTATACGTACTTTATGCAGCACCAATCAATTAGGTATTTATTTTTAAAAATTTTTAATTTGTCTGCATTTTGTAATTCTCTTTTTTTTCGATATGCCTTTACTATTTTCGGAGATTTATACACCTTGCCAGTGTTTGTCCTAGCAGATAGGTACATTTAAATTGTATAGTTTTAGACAGCTCTTTTATTTTCCTGTCTACCTTAAGAGGACGCCACACCCGAATGTGTTGTCTCCGTCGTACAAGTGCGTAGCATACCAAATTTTACGCTCAGCAGATCACGTTTATCTCCGTCAATTTAAAATTTAGAGTGAATTGACCTATTATAAAAATACAGGACACAAAATTCAAACATCAGACGCTTATGAAATTATTATGAATGTACACAATTTTTTTTTTTTAAGTAAGTACGTTACTTATGAGGAAAAAATTGAGCAAATTTGTTACTCTCAGAATCTAAAACACGCATTCTGTGCACAAAACGTTGAAATATTACGTATTTAAAAAAAAAAATAGGTAATTTATGTGTGAATAATTTGAGTGTATAATTTTATAAATTTGTACCAACTATTAATTAAAGTTTAGTTTTATGTTGTTTTTTTTAGCCTAGCAGTACTAAATTGTTTTATTTATTTGGATTATTAATTATCATTGGTACTTAATATTCATTACACTAATTTATTAATTATATTAATTGTTTAAAGCAGTGGATATTTTGTATGCAGATCAGTCGATTTTGATTATGCCCTATCACTGTAACAGTAAATCCGCGTTGCGGATCTCGGATTATACATCGAGTAGTGATTACCTAACTATGAACTACGCTCTGCGTGCAGAATATATGCTGTAGTATTACCATACTGAGATAGTGTGAAATAAATAAATAGTATAGAGTATATACTGGACACTGGTAGTCAGTTGACAATATTATGGAATGATGTGCCTCTCCTGAAATCGCTGTGCCATCGCCATTCGCCAACCAGACGTGACTACAGCGATTACAACGTTACCCGACCACACTAACCATGCGACTACAGCGCCTCATACCGTTACCCGACTTTTATCGTGCCACCGAAAAACCGCTCAGTGAACAATCTATAGTATTTATAATCAATGGTCCTATCATCGACGCGAGTTCCGACTAACAATCTCGATTTATCGGGGACTTAGTCGGTGCGCAACAGGCATTTGAATATTAAATCTAATATATTACTTTAATTTGATATTTCAACTTGTTTAGCTATTTCAAAATTCAGCTAGTTTATTTTGTAACGATGGAAGTTTTGATTTAAACGATTTAATTTAAGTTATTGTTTATATAAATATTTAGTGAAAATTTCAAATCTCTACATTCATTAATTTTGCCAACTTTAAGTATTTAACAAAAAAATATAATTGATTTTTTCGGAAACTTTCTTTATCAACTATATACGTGTCGTTATCACCATCTGCCCTCAACGTTGAAGATCATAATATACCGTTTTGTGTATCATAAAAGTTTACTTTTACGTAAGGTTCATATGTTCATAATAGTGTACATTACATAGAAAAATACATACAAAACAAAAACTCTTAGTTAAATAAATACCTTTATATTTATCTTCAGAATTTGAAAAGTATTACCAATCATTGAAAAATTCATCAAAAAAAAAAAAATGTATTAAATATCTGTCCTTATAAAATGATTTTTAATATAAGCTGGCACCTAACACATAATCTTAAATTTAAACAATTAACTATTAAATCAAATTTCATAAATACCTAAATATAATTTCTAAATGATGAAGTACCTATATTCGAAATTTAGGGCATACCTACGTAAACTGCGCCTGATTTTTTAACTATGTTAAAAAGGTATAGTGTAAACTGCGCCCGACTTATTAACTTATTAAATTTTGACTTTTTAAAGTTTCTATGTTTTTCTATGTACTTTTTCAAGCATATCAGAAATATTTTATTTTCGTCAAGAAATACCAACACGTTAATGAATATTGCAGTAATACATCAATTGATGGTTATCACTACTTCCGGCCAGAGACGTACTCAAGAGTTTTCAATGGTGGTGGTGGTGGTGGGAGGAGGGTGAACATTTTGTTTTTTATCACTGGGACTTTGTCACCTTCTTTTTAAAAATATTCTTACTTACCTATCTAATCTTACAGTTCTTAACAGATAATGCATGCAATCGTTGTACTCGTATATTGCATGTTGACATATGATTTAAAATAGATATACTCGTATATTGATTATTTTTTCCCTTAAAAAAAAATTTTTTTTAGAAAATTGCTCCAGTTAGTTATATTGTATATAGGGAAGAGGTGGCCACAGTGAGACACTAAAAATGACTTATAATCCTTCAACAGCGTTATTATGGTTTTATTCTAAATATTATTGAGCATTAAAAACATATTAATACATTCTAAAATTTAACGAAATTTCAACCCAGAGAAATTTTTTTTTTTTAATTTCATAGTGTCTCACTGTGACACAGCCTTGTACACAATGAGACACGTCACGGGGCACTACATAATATAAAAGCTTTTAAATGTGTAGTTTATCTTTTATATTTGAACTTTTCATTTCACAACATTTTATAATATGATAAAACAATTAAAGAGAATTTTTTTTAACAAATTTTAAAATAATTAGTTGTGTTTTTGTACAATTAAAAAAATGTAGGTATTCACTTTGTTTATTTCAATAGTTTTATGTTTAAGTTTTAAAAATTAAATAAAAATCATAACCTAATATCACTTTATTATGATCACAATGTATTTCAAGAGTCTTGTTTTAGAGTTAACTGATGTTGGGTACAGCGAGACAACAGTATTTATTTGTCTCACTGTGTACTGTCTCACTGTATACCAATTTATTATTTTGCAGATTTTTTATTATTCTCGTATGAATATTTATGATAAACAATTGTGCATATAAATAAATTGTGCACAAGAAAAATTTAATTTATACATACCTTAAAATACGTAACTTTGAATAAAATAACAATATTATGATAAGATGATAGTATCATTTTTGACCTGAACTTAGTAGTAGCACGGATATAGCTACTAGTATCTATATCCGTGACTAATAGTTAACCATTATGTTTATTATGATTTTATGAATCTTCTGGATTCTCCATCTGATGGTTAAATATTAAATTAGTCGACTTATATTTAATTGATCACTGTGCCCCATGTCTCACCGTGGCCACCTCTCCCCTAAGCACGGACACACAAGACTACATAGGTTAGTGAGGTCATGGGGGAGGTTCAACCCCCTCCCCCCTTGAGTACACCACTGCTTCCGGCATAGTTCTGCTAGTACCTATCGTATTCATATTTAATCATTAAAGTCGCGACGGCCGAACATTGAAAAGTTAAAAGAAATTCAAATAGCAGTATATATTAAACTACATAGTTTAAATGAACCGTTTAAATTCCAAAACTATAAAACAAAACAAAAACGCGAAAAGTTAGAAAATGTATTTAATAAATATAATAGTAGTCAAATTCTAATTGATGAATATGTATCCACCACATGTTATTGTTTGTAATATTTATAATTATTTTAATTTTTAAAATTATATTTTTTTTAATTCCTAATATCATATAACAATATGACGTTATTATTTGTAATATTTGTAATATTTGTATTTATATTGCTTTTTAAAATTATATTTTATTTTTAATTATTCATATTATATGGCTGTAATGAATTAAGTATTTTACCTGTCATGTTACCCGGGCACAGTTAACATGTCACCTTTTTACTCTTGATAAAAACTCGGGCGCAGTTTACATGGGTGTCATTCATTTGGGCGAATAACTCAAATTTACCTGAATAGAGCTGTATCATGTGGGAGAGAAATTAACGGATCGTTTAGGGGAATTTATAAATTATTGAAAATAGGGAAGTAACACAATATTATATATAACATTTAATAAATACGATCATATTAAATATGCAAAAATATACATTAAGTTCAATATATGCAAAAACATGTTAAATGAAAATAATACCATCTTCATCACAATAATATAAATCGTGGACATAACTCATTTAAATTTCATTTGTACGTAGCAAAAAAAATGCTGTTGAATATAAATTCTAGCCATTTTTTTTCCTGTTTAAATCACTGCATTGAGGCCGAACTGTTTTCACATTGCTTAGCCCACATGCAGCATCGTTTATTTATAAAAGTCATAAATTTATACAAGTAGAAGTAGTCATAACAGTTTTGAGTTATGACTTTACAAAACAATGCATCGTAAGTAGGGACAAGCAAGAGTAACCCGCTATATCCCCTCACAGCAGTTTTATATTGCAGTATATTTTTTTAAATATTTTATCCCTTCATATATCTTCTCGGGCCGACCGCGTCTGCCACCCTAGACATCGCGTTCTGACGCCTCTTCTCGGACCGGACTAGCCAGCCATTCTTGACATCTCGTCAATAATTAAACATACCACGCAAAACCTCCAAACAGACAACCATTTCACGACAACATTAGTTTGGTGAGGGCTTGAGCAGCTTCTCTTCGGGCAACTCCTTGTTGGGCAACTTCCTTTTGGACAACATTCTTTTCTTCGCACTCGATTGCTACACGGTCGAAACAAATCGGACAATCAATAACGAACAATCTAAAGGCTCAACTTTAATATTTTGATCCGAGTGTTTTAGGCTTTTAACTTACTGAGCCTTTTCTCAAATATCGCGACAATCAACATAAAGAAAAAGATACAACAAAACAAAAAATGCCGCAAACCGTTACGACAACAGCGTAGAAGAAAAAAAATAATAAATAATAATACAGCGACGACCGTAGACCATGGTAACGACAACAACCAGCCGTACGATGGGGTCCACGGAGGCAGACTTGCACGCATAAACATCGGCACTACCAACTGCGGCGCAACGATACTATCTGGCGCGAACATCTTCCCCCCCTTGGGAGGCTTGCCTCACAACTTGTACAGCAATGATTTTTGAGAGGAAACGGTTGTGGTGGGGAATGTTAGGTTCACAAGTTTATAGATTCAACAATTAATACAAATAGTCTTGTTCAATATATACAATTTACAAAATATGCACTTAAAAACAAAACAAAAAAAAAAAAAAAAAACATTATAATATTTATAAATAAAATAATAGTAATCGAAAAACTAACCTTTAGGCCATGACGAGAACTTCCTGCCCAAATTCCCGTCTGAACGAACAATCTGGAACAAAGGCTTACAAATATACAATGAGCAAAAACAACACGGTCATGTTACAAATTAGTTAATTAATAGGTAATAAGATCAATTTAACAACAGGCCTAATGGGTCGAACACTCTGGCAATTAAAGAAAGTACATCTCGTTTCGTTGCTGTAGTCTTAATCGTCGAAACATCATAACGAAAGCAATCTTGATCGGGAACCAAAATCACTCCTAATACTGGAACACTTTCTCCATCGTTAAACGAAATTGAACACGACGCTCGATCTTCAATTTCGACCGTGTCTAGTAGTTCGTCGGAGTTGCTTATCCATTTCTTCAACTCCAGACAAAACTGGGCTAGATTATGAACGAGTCTGGACTTGAGAAAAAGTGGTTCTTCCACCGAATCTGCACCCGTTCAAATATCATCCATATATGTCTGCTTTAAAAGTGCTCGGCTAACATCTGGATAATGGTCAACTACCAAAGAAGCTATCTCCTTAATGGCTCTAAGAGCTAGGAACGGAGCACAATTTAATCCGTTATTCACAACATTTTGAATATTATCTACTATATTATTTTCGTCAACTGCGTTTTCGTCGATTTTGACTTCATTATTTTCACCCATAATAGGCATAATATCACCAAAATCTTCGTTATTTGTTAAAAAGTCTGACAATAAAAAGAAACCATAAGTATTAAAATTGAAAATTGTATGAAATAAAATATTACAGAATGTAGTAAAATATATCATAATTTAGTATAAAACATAAATTACCTTCAAGTAATTTTAAATCCTCATGACAATAATTATTTCCCAAATCATCGTCGTTAGCAAATTCCACAATGTCGGAGTCATCTCCGTTTTCAAGTAAATTTAAAATTTAATCGTCTAATAATTTACGTCGATCTTGACGAATCATATTTATTATATTTAGGTATACAAAGTAAATAAAACCGTTATCACTATTCCGGAGCGTCACAATGTCCTTTACAGAGTACACGTACTTACATAACGTACAATAACGTTCGATCGAATAAATTTTTTTAATATCTAACTCATAGATTGAATTCAGAAATACACATATTATTTAAAAAAATAAATGATAAAACAAAAATGTGTAATAATAGCATGTTTACTTGTCCGGGAATAACGCAGATTAATACTAAAAATTCAGCCAAAAAAGATAATAATAGACGTAGCAACCGAGCAAATAAGAAATATATACTTGTCCTCCGGAGAGTACACTATGAATGAACACAGTTCCATAATCATATTTGTCTATAAAGCTTATGGAAATCAAATGTCCTCTATAGAGGACGGGGTGACGGAAAGGGTTAAAACCAATTTACAAATATAGATAGGGAATAATAATTTGTTAGATTGCAATAAGACGGAGACAACGTTCATCCATAGTATATGAGCCTTAGATATGATCTAAGGTTTTTATGTTCTGCTCATATCTAATATAATCAATCAGGTACTGAATAATGACATTTATGTGTGATTTTGTGTTTACCTGTATTTTGGGCGCAGTTAACAATCGCCGGAAATTCATTATACAGTAGTGTGATTAATACATTTTTTTTTTGTTTTTGTTAATAACTAAAAAAAGTAGCTTTCATTATTTGGGAAAACATATTCAAAATAAAATATTTTTTTCGATTCCAGTTAATGTAAATTTATCTCTTACATAGGAATCAAATTGTGTAGGTTGATCAACAGTTTCTAAATTATAAAAATAATTTCCAACTATATATTTTAAAACATGATGATTTATTATAAACTATAGTTTGTTAAGTGTTACATCTAATATTAGTAACAATGGCATTAAACTATATTTTTCTAGTGAAAAAAAGTAAGTAATTATTATTTAGTTGCACTATTCTGCACTAGTATTTTCATAATTTTATTTGCGTATAAAAATAAATACTCGTGATGTGCTTTGAACCAAAAAATATTAAATGATTTGTTGATTTAATTCCACTTTTTAAATATTATATTGCAACACATATACTAACAAGGTCCTTTTCAAGGCTATCATACATGGGCGTACCGTGGAGGTTATTATTGGGGGGCCAAAGTTAATAGTTTGGCCAACTCAAAATATTGATCCAGGACAACTTGTTATTATTATTTTGTCGGAGCCATTTCATCATTAAACTATTAAAGATAAAATGTTTTAATTATTTCAGTAAAATAAAAATTCAAGCTATTATACTAATAGATTATGAAAAAATATCCATTTTAACATTATTCCATTAGGTACAATAAAATAATAAACAATAAAATATATACTAATTTAACATATTAATAGATGACCTCAAGGATCTGTAGGAAGTCTTAATGTTATTAATGCATTTTGTTAATTATTATTGTCTTTAATTTTCAATCTTCATGTATACAACTACAATTATTTACATATTATGATAAAATAATATTTTTTAAAATAGACACAGTAAAATAGTTTCATGGTGAAACAGCAATAGCAAATTGTGTGTACTAAAAAAGGAAAACAAAGTTTATATTATTATTGTTATAAAAATTATTAATTTCCTTATAAATATTTTTCATTATCATCATTATTGATTATTAGTATTCTTCTTTGTTTTAAAGTTACCCATTTTTGAGCCATTTCATTTAATGAAATTTTATCTACCAAATCTTTTTCAGAAGAAAGCAACATAAAATTGTTTAATCTAGAGTCTTTTTGGGTTGTTCTTAAATAGTTTTTGACTATTTTCAATTTGCTGAATGACCTTTCATTGCCAGCAACGGTTACAGGTGCTGTACATGATAAGTGGCATAATAGATTGGCCAACGGCAAAACCGTTTTCAATTCATGAGAAAGTATTGCTAGGTCACTCATAGTGCTTTTATTTTGACATTGATCGTAGAGCACTTCCAGTTCACATTGCACTCTTAATGGATCAATTCCAACATTATTCGGTAAAAATTTTATTGCATCTTGAATAAGAGTTTCCGCCAACAATTCTTTTGAAAATGGTGGTTTAAACATACTGTATAATGGCTTAATATCATTAATATATTTCTCAAGATGATCTTTTTTATTAGACCATTCAATTTATCTAAGACCATTTTAAACTCTTTTCTATAGAATGAGTGAAAGGAAAATTAGAAGAAGCATTACTTCTATTACTGTCCATATTTTTTGTTGCAATTCGACGACGGTGTCGTACAGAAAATTCTTTTTCTGCATCAACATCATATTTTTTCAAAAAAACTACAGCACTTTGGATAAGGTTATCCATATTTTCAGAATCAGAATTTATAATATCTAATGATTTCAGAGTACTTGAAATAAATAAAGTAGCATTTGTTATGTTTAATTCAACCGATTCAAGACATTCAGTTAACAGTTTTAGTTTGTACATAATATTCTTCATGAACATTATAACTCATAAACTACTCGTCCTAAATTCGATTTTTACGTATCATAATTTTTAGAAAAATATTCTGCTTTGGAATATGAAATTAAAAAACTATGTTGCTATTCAAAAAAGTAAAAAACTTAAAAAATATTTAAAAATATATTTTTTTAATAAAAGCGTTGGTTTTTTAACAACCTGAAACTATGTATAACAATATTTTGAAAAAAGTCAATACTTTTATAAATAATAAGTGTTGTTTGATAAACGAATCACCCTGGCCATACAAGGTGCTTTTAAAAATTGAAATGTATGTTTATAATAGTAAAATATTTGTTATAAATTTAAAATTAAAAGAAGCAATTTTTTTTATTATAAAATAATTTACTGTTAATAAATACATTATTTTTTTAAAACTCATCTTAATGAATAAATATAAGTATTCATTTATAGAAAATAATATGTAACATTTGAGTACTAGGTGTCTGAGTAGGTATAAAAATTTTTGGAACAAATCAGTAAAGTACATAATCATAATACATTTTTAAAGATATTTTAACCAAAATATATTATACTATTATATAAGTGGCTACATTAGGTAAGTAGTAGGTACTATCAGATAATTTAATAATAAAATAAGCAAGATAAAACTTACATTTTCTAATAAATTTGATTTCATATTAGAACTTATAGATGCAACAAATGGATTAGCAGGAGCTCCAGGTACTTTTATTTTCACTCGTTTTCCACCATGAAGAGCATTTTCATGTTTTTTTTGAGTCATTATTAAAAATGCTTCCACATGACTCACATTTAACTTTTCTCCTTTTCCCCATATCTAACATTTAAAAGTAGGTATCTAATTAAGTATATAATTTTAAATTCATATTTTTACAATGTCTTATGCCATTTGAATTAAATAAAAATTTAACGAAATAATATAACAATAATTACCTGTTAATGGCTGTTATACAATTGTATTCATCGATCAAAAATCACGCATATTAAATTAGACGATAATATACAAGCATACAGCATAACGTAACCTATAATTTTTGTAAATTATAGTGGTTGCCGCTTGACTGCTGTAGCTGACAAATGACAACTGTACTGATCACAATATTACATACATAATATAAAAATAACAAATTAGATGCCACAGAAGAAATCAAATCAAAAACGTTCGGTTGACTATTTATAGCAACTGATTCGGTACCGCTAACATTGGGATTTATAATCTCCTTCGGCCAAGTCGGCCATCGCCTATCGCTATTGTTATTACCTGTTTCAACCCATATAGGCTCCGTTGAAGTTTGCATACTAACTGTGTTTCATCTTCGTAACCTTTTGGCTGTTTCATATAAATGTCTTCTTCAAGATCTCCATATAAGAATGCTGTTTTAATGTGAAATTGTCCGAGTACTAATTTTCTGGCTGCTGCTTTCGCAAGTATTACTCGAATAGAATCATATTTCAGTACTGGGCTGAACGTTTCTTGAAAATCTATTCCATGAACTTGCGCACATTCCTTTATTACTAACCTTGCTTTGTACCGATCGACATCTCCGTTCGCTTTGTATTTAGTCTTGTATATCCAACCATTATTTATAGGTTTTTTATTTTGAGGCAAGTCCACAAGTGTCCATGTTTTATTTTTATTCAATGACAACATTTCATCGTTCATTGCTGCCTTCCAATCATCTGAATTGTCACCTGTCATAGCGTCTTCGTATGTAACTGGATCATTACATGCTGAAAATAATGCATCTCTATACATTATAGGTTTATTGAGTTTTCCTCTGTCTCTGAGTGTCATTCATGTTTGCTCTTCAGCTCCTATTGGTATCTGTTCATCATCATCCAACTTTTCTTCGTCGTCGTTGTTGTCTTCCTCATCTCCAGCTTCACCTTCCGAATTTATTTCTTCCTCTTCTTCTTTCTTTATGATTTTTACTAATGTAGCTGTAGATGGACTTGTTGACTCTTTGAATATTACATCTCTGCTTATTGAAATTTCTCTTCCATCAAAGCATATACGATATCTTTTGGTTTCTTCTGAGTATCCAACGAATATACCTTTTCTACCCTTTTGATCCCATTTTCTTCGTTTTGCTTTTGGTATATGTGCATATACTTCGCTACCAAAAATTTTCAGATGATTTATATGTGGTGTTTTATTGAACCATAATTCATAAGGCGTTTTTCCTTCTCGATCTGTGCTACCTGTGCGATTTATTGTATACACGACTGTATTCACTGCTTCTGCCCAAAGTGTCTTGGATAGATTTTTGCTATATAACATAGTTCTGGCCGCTTCTACAATTGTTCGCATTGATCTTTCCGCCTTTCCATTTTGCTGGGGTGTGTATGGTACACTCGTCTCATGTTTTATTCCAAATTTATCCAATAAGGCTTTTACTTCAGTATTTTTATATTCCAGACCACAATCACTTCTTAAAGTAATTACTGAAATATTTAACTGATTTTTGACTGTATTTAAAAATTGTTCAAATTTATTTTTAATTTCTGATTTTTGGCTCATAAAATACACATTTATATATTTAGAATAATCGTCCTTGAATATAACAAAATACCGTTTAACTCCAGGTGAATTTTCCTCCATATGGCCACAGACATCACTGTGAATTAATTGACCTGGTTTTGTAGTTTTTGTATTGCTCAGTGTAAATGACTCTCTGTGTTGTTTACCATAAATGCAAGCTTCGTAGAAAAATTTGTTTTTCGTTCCTGTAAATGGAATCCGCATATGTTTCAAGTAGCTCCGAACATATTGGACATTCTGGTGACTCAACATTTCATGCCACTGTAGTAATGTGAGAGTTTTAACTGCAATATTTGCTTGTTCAGCTTCTTGCACTGACTTTGTCTTCAGAGCCATTGAAAACATTTTATTCTCACGAACTCCAATAGCAACTATTTGATTATCCCTTTTAAATGTACATCCATCGCTGTCTGTCATCATTTTTATACCTTTCTCAAGGCACGCTCCATACGAAAACAATTTTACCTTAAGATCAGGTACATGTAAAACGTTTGACAAATGACTGTCAACCCATTTATTACCGATTTTCGCTTGAACATTTATATTCCCTTTGCCAATTGCCATGATATGTTTGCCATCACCAATACGTACTGGTAACTGAACTTCAAATGACTCATAGTTACTGAACTATTTTCTTTTGCTAGTCATGTGATCGCTAGCACCTGAATCCACATACCATTTTTCTGACTCACTGATTTTGATGTCCTTTGATTGTACACCAACCAACGCATTTCCTGAGTTGCTCTTATTTCTTTCTTTTTGTTCTTTTAAAAAAATCCGGCATTCACGTCTCCAATGCCCTGGTTTTTTACAATGATTACACTTGCCTGTTTTTTTTATCATTGTTCCATTGATTTTCAGAATTGCCAATTTTCGTACGTTTTTCTTTATTTGTTCCAAATGATTTCTTTGCCGAAAATGCGCTACTACTTGCAGTATCTCTCTCAGCATCATAACTTTGAGTTTGTCTTGTTTCCTCTACCTTGAGTCTAGATGACAAATTAGACAATGTTTTGACGTTCGTGAACTTAGCGGCACTCATGTAACAGATTTCAATAAAACCTATCCAACAATTTTGTTGGACGTTTGTTGGACATTGTTGGAAAGGTTTTACAATTTGTTGGACCGTCATTAAGAAGTTATAAACATTTTTCCAAAACCGCCGCTAAGTTCACACTAACGGCCAACATTAAATCAAACACATAACAAACTGTACAAAACTGTTCTCCACGGTTTGTTGGACGTTGTTGGAAAGGTCCCGCAATTTGTTGGAACTCTGGTTATTTTATACGAATTTTTGAAAAATGCCCCTCGTCCAACTTTTTTTAAATTTTCCAAAAACAATATAAAACGGTTCTATATGGTGCCACTCAGCCAACCATAAAGTTTATAAATAAAGAACGTTCAATCAATTTTTTATTAATGTTCTATTTTATTATAATATATTGTAATTGGTAATTATTTTATTTTGATTAAGATTTCAAAGATTTTGAATATTTAAAAAATATTAATTTAAATGTTATAGGTAAGTAAGGATTTTATTTATGAAAACTGAATTTTTTTTTAATAATTTTTTAGTATGTGTTAAAAGTAAATTTTTTAATTTATACCTTGTTTGTTTGTATAATATATAATACATTTATTATATATTAATTGTTTCGATTTAAAAAGTTTTAAATATTTTATAAATATTAATTTGAATGTCATAAAAACTTAGAAGAAAAAAGAATATTGTTTTTCATCATTTTTTATTACGTTTTAAACTCATACCTTATTTGTTTGTATAATAAATAACTATATTATATTTTATTTGTTGAAATCTTTTAAACAAAATAATTATCAAAAATAATCAACAGAGTTCCAACAAATGGTGGGACCTTTCCAACAACGTCCAACAAACTATATAGAACCGTTTTAGATGGCTTTTTGAACTTTTAAAAAAAGTTGGCCGAGGGGCATTTTTCAAAAATTTGTATAAAATAAACAGAGTTCCAACAAATGGCGGGACCTTTCCAACAACGTCCAACAAACTGTGGAGAACAGTTTTGGACTGTTTTTGGAACTTTTAAAAAAAGTTGGCCGATGGTGTGAAGTTAGCGGCACTTTTTCAAAAATTCGTATAAAATAAACAGAGTTCCAACAAATTTCGGGACCTTTCCAATAACGTCCAACAAACCGTGGAGAACAGTTTTGTACAGTTTGTTATGTGTTTGATTTAATGTTGGCCGTTAGTGTGAACTCAGCGGCGGTTTTGGAAAAATGTTTATAACTTCTTAATGTCGGTCCAACAAATTGTAAAACCTTTCCAACAATGTCCAACAAACGTCCAACAAAATGGTTGGATAGGTTTTATTGAAATCTGTTACATGAGTGCCGCTAAGTTCACGAACGTAATGTTTTGTCCACATTTGGTATCGAATCCCACGCACTGTAGAAATGTTTATAATTTTCTGGCAAAGTCATTAGTATCTTGGTCATGAGCATTGAGTCGGATACTGGTTCACCTAACTGGTTTAATTTTCTACTAAGACTCTCCAATTTCGAAATACGAATCGCCATATTGTCATCTGGGTCTTTAACATAGCTGTAGAACTTTTGTTGAATCAACGTTACACTCGAGTCCGACTTTTGTTCATATACACTAAGCAACTTGTCCCACATGTCCTTAGACGTGTCACAATTCATTATGTACTGCAGTGGTTGTTCATCCACTGACGTGACTATATACTTTTGAGCCTTGTTGTCCGCTTTTTTATATATTGAATAATCTACACCATACCTTTTTCTTGCATCTTCTTCAGTTTCTGAACTTGATTTTGTAAGAGCAGGTGTTTTCGATTTTCCGGTCACAACATCAAATATATCGGCTGCAGTCATTATGACTTTTATTTGGAATTTCCATGTTTCCCAATTGTCATTACCGGTTAGTTTATTAATTTTTATAGATTCGTTTTCCATAATAACAAATTATCTGTACAATGTCTGTACACTATAAATGTAATAATAACAAACACAATTGCTGCGCTTCACACGATCGATGCACTAACACTGCACTGCACTATACTTCGCGAATTATTATTGCTGTACACTGTCTGTACACAAACACGCGATTCGTAAATCAATAATTATTGTAACAAACATACACGACTTTATTAAAATTACCTTACTATACTGGGCCCATAACCTGTTGAAGTACACCAGATACACAGAAGCTAAAGGTAAATAATAATAAGATCAGATATATGTAATAATATAATAATATGTATAATTGATACGAATAACTATAGTGCTCAGAGGCGTAATATAAAACAACGACTAATCGTCCTACAGGCTACTACATAGAACGAATATGCTAGTAATACAAAATGCCTATTCAGCGTCTGATGTACTACAGTGTAAATTATTTTACTTAAAATCTACATAATATAGGATGTGTTGTTTACATTCAATACAATTTATAGCTTATTTTTCCAATAATAGCCCACATCAAAATCATAATCGTATAGCCGTGAAGGTGCAATTAATTATTAGTTGGCCATTATGTACATTTATTGAGTATTTGAGTTTTTCATAAATGTAAAATGGCCAACTGAAAAGTTAAAAACAAATTATTGGGGAGGGGGGGGGGGGTTTATGACCACTCTCCACCCACTAGGTTCGCCCCTGATATCATAATACCTACATATAACAAAATCCCAGGGATCGAAACCGGTTTATGAAAAACACCAGTTAAAAAATCGTAACTGAAGACGGGTTCCCACGGCGCGTGGCTCGGCGAACTTCGCGCATTGCGGTTTATGTACCGAGCCTACATGTAGGTATACTCGGCATATCACGAGCCTACATTGCCAACAGCATTCCCACGGCGGGTGACTTGGCGAGCCACGAGCTTATTCGAGCCGAAAATAAAACACAAAAAACCGTATACTATGGCTCGCCGAACGCACGCTAATTGGAACGCTGATTAAATGCGTGGCTCGTTTCCTTAGTCGCGGACACATCGGACCGACAATTTTCGGATAGACACGAGCCTGGCCGAGCTATACTGCGCCTAAACGAGCAAGAGCGTTCCCACGGCGCATGTAGTGTACCAAGCCAGCGAATTTGACTCGTTGCTCACCGAGCCACGCGCCGTGGGAACCCGCCTACGGTTTTTAAAAAACCGTTTACAAAACCTAAACCGAAACCATAGAATTGAAAACCGTTCTTGATCCGTTCTTGAAAAAAAGATTAAAAATTAAAACTAATATCGGTTTCTTTGAATTTTATGATGACAATTGCATTATTTATAATGCTAGTTAAATCGAGTATTTACTTACAAAGAAAATAATATAATGTTCGAATTTATCAATAAAACTCTCGATGCTATTAGTTACTCAGTGTTACGATTATTGTTCAATTTATATTTCAAAATATAAATTTATAACTATATTAATTGTTTCAATATTAAAATTACAATTATTGTTATCTTGTTCACCCCAATGCGGCACATCTGTATTGATTTCATTTGTTAGTAATATAGTTTATGAGTTATGATAGAAAAAGTATAAAATAAAATATTTTATTTAAAAATTTAAAAAAAAAAGTTTAAAAATTGTTCACGTGCCTAAAGTTTGTACACACCAAATGTCAAACAGAACATAATAAATATATTAATAATATTGTAATATATCTAATCAATTATACATAGGAATATTATAATTTTTTAAATTTATATAATTTGTTTCTTTAATTTTATACAAGCAACATTTTTTGGCATGCGTGCCGTGGGTTCGCCACCCTTGCACTAGCGTGTCTACTGTCCAGGATGCGTTTAAAACCCACCATATCACTTTTCTATTCAGCTGAATATTAATTTTATCATTTTTATCCATACATAAATATATACCTTGTTCCAACTCAGATAGCCCATTCAATAACTCATGACTAATATTTAATTGAACATAAAAGAAACTTTTCTCACAAACAATCTTCTACGCTTATATTAATCTTCTGTTTAAATTTTAATAATAAAATTAATCTTTAATTCTAAGTTACTAGATTTCCCTTAATGAATACAATTTTCAAGTACATTTATAACTTTATAAACAATTATACTGTATTGCTAATTATTTTAATTTGTAGTAGAACATGGTAACTAGACGAATGGATATTTATATATTTCCAATCTTCTCTTGCTACATTTTTCACACATAATAATTACATATTATTCATAATTAACTTAATATTAGGTCTCATACAACAATAACTGCGTTAATATATAACAGTCCTTTTTTCTTTAGACATTGATTTACATTTGTATACTAATAATATGATATTAATATGATTTTTATAATTTTTACAAAATTTTACATTAGTAATAGTATTATTAGTGTATTTGAAAATATAATTTTAAATAAATATTATGCGGTGGTTTTAGTACCAACTTGTACGTTACACAGAAAAAAAATATACATACAAATAAATAATAATTAATATGCTTATGATCTGCATCTTCCTTTTAATAAACTATGTAATAATATTTCAAATTAAAATTAAATAAAAATGTATACTTTATTTCTTAATAACTATTTAAATGTTGGTCTCCTACCAAAAAATTTGTGTTTAATTTATTGAGAAAATTTCAAATAAATCACTTTGTTTTCATCTTTTATCGTAACATTTGGTTAATATTTCATGTTTCAAAACTATAATTTTTATTTTATTTCAGTTGATTCTAGTACGTATTTTTATTTTATTTTGTTTTTATTGGAAGGTAAAGTGGATCAATACGTCCATTAATTTAAACACAAAAATAAAAAGTTAGTCTTACCACTGTTACTTTATATTACCACACTACTAAGGGGACAAAACCGAGATTAAATATAGTTGGATAGTAATTGTACCGATGATGGTCAATGCTTATTAGATATTTAAAAAAAAAAACATTATAATATTTATAAATAAAATAATAGTAATCGAAAAACTAACCTTTAGGCCATGACGAGAACTTCCTGCCCAAATTCCCGTCTGAACGAACAATCTGGAACAAAGGCTTACAAATATACAATGAGCAAAAACAACACGGTCATGTTACAAATTAGTTAATTAATAGGTAATAAGATCAATTTAACAACAGGCCTAATGGGTCGAACACTCTGGGAATTAAAGAAAGTACATCTCGTTTCGTTGCTGTAGTCTTAATCGTCGAAACATCATAACGAAAGCAATCTTGATCGGGAACCAAAATCACTCCTAATACTGGAACACTTTCTCCATCGTTAAACGAAATTGAACACGACGCTCGATCTTCAATTTCGACCGTGTCTAGTAGTTCGTCGGAGTTGCTTATCCATTTCTTCAACTCCAGACCAAACTGGGCTAGATTATGAACGAGTCTGGACTTGAGAAAAAGTGGTTCTTCCACCGAATCTGCACCCGTTCAAATATCATCCATATATGTCTGCTTTAAAAGTGCTCGGCTAACATCTGGATAATGGTCAACTACCAAAGAAGCTATCTCCTTAATGGCTCTAAGAGCTAGGAACGGAGCACAATTTAATCCGTTATTCACAACATTTTGAATATTATCTACTATATTATTTTCGTCAACTGCGTTTTCGTCGATTTTGACTTCATTATTTTTACCCATAATAGGCATAATATCACCAAAATCTTCGTTATTTGTTAAAAAGTCTGACAATAAAAAGAAACCATAAGTATTAAAATTGAAAATTGTATGAAATAAAATATTACAGAATGTAGTAAAATATATCATAATTTAGTATAAAACATAAATTACCTTCAAGTAATTTTAAATCCTCATGACAATAATTATTTCCCAAATCATCGTCGTTAGCAAATTCCACAATGTCGGAGTCATCTCCGTTTTCAAGTAAATTTAAAATTTAATCGTCTAATAATTTACGTCGATCTTGACGAATCATATTTATTATATTTAGGTATACAAAGTAAATAAAACCGTTATCACTATTCCGGAGCGTCACAATGTCCTTTACAGAGTACACGTACTTACATAACGTACAATAACGTTCGATCGAATAAATTTTTTTAATATCTAACTCATAGATTGAATTCAGAAATACACATATTATTTAAAAAAATAAATGATAAAACAAAAATGTGTAATAATAGCATGTTTACTTGTCCGGGAATAACGCAGATTAATACTAAAAATTCAGCCAAAAAAGATAATAATAGACGTAGCAACCGAGCAAATAAGAAATATATACTTGTCCTCCGGAGAGTACACTATGAATGAACACAGTTCCATAATCATATTTGTCTATAAAGCTTATGGAAATCAAATGTCCTCTATAGAGGACGGGGTGACGGAAAGGGTTAAAACCAATTTACAAAATAGATAGGGAATAATAATTTGTTAGATTGCAATAAGACGGAGACAACGTTCATCCATAGTATATGAGCCTTAGATATGATCTAAGGTTTTTATGTTCTGCTCATATCTAATATAATCAATCAGGTACTGAATAATGACATTTATGTGTGATTTTGTGTTTACCTGTATTTTGGGCGCAGTTAACAATCGCCGGAAATTCATTATACAGTAGTGTGATTAATACATTTTTTTTTTGTTTTTGTTAATAACTAAAAAAAGTAGCTTTCATTATTTGGGAAGACATATTCAAAATAAAATATTTTTTTCGATTCCAGTTAATGTAAATTTATCTCTTACATAGGAATCAAATTGTGTAGGTTGATCAACAGTTTCTAAATTATAAAAATAATTTCCAACTATATATTTTAAAACATGATGATTTATTATAAACTATAGTTTGTTAAGTGTTACATCTAATATTAGTAACAATGGCATTAAACTATATTTTTCTAGTGAAAAAAAGTAAGTAATTATTATTTAGTTGCACTATTCTGCACTAGTATTTTCATAATTTTATTTGCGTATAAAAATAAATACTCGTGATGTGCTTTGAACCAAAAAATATTAAATGATTTGTTGATTTAATTCCACTTTTTAAATATTATATTGCAACACATATACTAACAAGGTCCTTTTCAAGGCTATCATACATGGGCGTACCGTGGAGGTTATTATTGGGGGGCCAAAGTTAATAGTTTGGCCAACTCAAAATATTGATCCAGGACAACTTGTTATTATTATTTTGTCGGAGCCATTTCATCATTAAACTATTAAAGATAAAATGTTTTAATTATTTCAGTAAAATAAAAATTCAAGCTATTATACTAATAGATTATGAAAAAATATCCATTTTAACATTATTCCATTAGGTACAATAAAATAATAAACAATAAAATATATACTAATTTAACATATTAATAGATGACCTCAAGGATCTGTAGGAAGTCTTAATGTTATTAATGCATTTTGTTAATTATTATTGTCTTTAATTTTCAATCTTCATGTATACAACTACAATTATTTACATATTATGATAAAATAATATTTTTTAAAATAGACACAGTAAAATAGTTTCATGGTGAAACAGCAATAGCAAATTGTGTGTACTAAAAAAGGAAAACAAAGTTTATATTATTATTGTTATAAAAATTATTAATTTCCTTATAAATATTTTTCATTATCATCATTATTGATTATTAGTATTCTTCTTTGTTTTAAAGTTACCCATTTTTGAGCCATTTCATTTAATGAAATTTTATCTACCAAATCTTTTTCAGAAGAAAGCAACATAAAATTGTTTAATCTAGAGTCTTTTTGGGTTGTTCTTAAATAGTTTTTGACTATTTTCAATTTGCTGAATGACCTTTCATTGCCAGCAACGGTTACAGGTGCTGTACATGATAAGCGGCATAATAGATTGGCCAACGGCAAAACCGTTTTCAATTCATGAGAAACTATTGCTAGGTCACTCATAGTGCTTTTATTTTGACATTGATCGTAGAGCACTTCCAGTTCACATTGCACTCTTAATGGATCAATTCCAACATTATTCAGTAAAAATTTTATTGCATCTTGAATAAGAGTTTCCGCCAACAATTCTTTTGAAAATGGTGGTTTAAACATACTGTATAATGGCTTAATATCATTAATATATTTCTCAAGATGATCTTTTTTATTAGACCATTCAATTTATCTAAGACCATTTTAAACTCTTTTCTATAGAATGAGTGAAAGGAAAATTAGAAGAAGCATTACTTCTATTACTGTCCATATTTTTTGTTGCAATTCGACGACGGTGTCGTACAGAAAATTCTTTTTCTGCATCAACATCATATTTTTTCAAAAAAACTACAGCACTTTGGATAAGGTTATCCATATTTTCAGAATCAGAATTTATAATATCTAATGATTTCAGAGTACTTGAAATAAATAAAGTAGCATTTGTTATGTTTAATTCAACCGATTCAAGACATTCAGTTAACAGTTTTAGTTTGTATATAATTTCCAACTATATATTTTAAAACATGATGATTTATTATAAACTATAATTTATTAAGTGTTACATCTAATATTAGTAACAATGGCATTAAACTATATTTTTCTAGTGAAAAAAAGTAAGTAATTATTATTTAGTTGCACTATTCTGCACTAGTATTTTCATAATTTTATTTGCGTATAAAATTAATACTCGTGATGTTCTTTGAACCAAAAAATATTAAATAATTTGTTGATTAAATTCCACTTTTTAAATATTATATTGCATCACATATACTAACAAGGTCCTTTTCAAGGCTATCATAATACCTACATATAACAAAATCCCAGGGATCGAAACCGGTTTATGAAAAACACCAGTTAAAAAATCGTAACTGAAAGCGGGTTCCCACGGTGCGTGGCTCGGCGAACTTCGCGCATTGCGGTTTATTTACCGAGCCTACATGTAGGTATACTCGGCATATCACGAGCCTACATTGCCAACAGCATTCCCACGGCGGGTTTTTTTTCACACATAATAATTACATATTATTCATAATTAACTTAATATTAGGTCTCATACAACAATAACTGCGTTAATATATAACAGTCCTTTTTTCTTTAGACATTGATTTACATTTGTATACTAATAATATGATATTAATATGATTTTTATAATTTTTACAAAATTTTACATTAGTAATAGTATTATTAGTGTATTTGAAAATATAATTTTAAATAAATATTATGCGGTGGTTTTAGTACCAACTTGTACGTTACACAGAAAAAAAATATACATACAAATAAATAATAATTAATATGCTTATGATCTGCATCTTCCTTTTAATAAACTATGTAATAATATTTCAAATTAAAATTAAATAAAAATGTATACTTTATTTCTTAATAACTATTTAAATGTTGGTCTCCTACCAAAAAATTTGTGTTTAATTTATTGAGAAAATTTCAAATAAATCACTTTGTTTTCATCTTTTATCGTAACATTTAGTTAATATTTCGTGTTTAAAAACTATAATTTTAATTTTATTTCAGATTATGCTAGTATGTATTTTTTATTTTATTTTATTTTTTATTGGAAGGTAAAGTGGATCAATACGTCCATTATTTTAAACTTAAAAATAAAAAGTTAGTCTTACCACTGTTACTTTTATATTACCACAATACTAAGGAAACAAAACCGAGATTAAATATTGTTGGATAGTAATTGTGCCGATGATGGTCAATGCTTCTTTAATATGGAAAATACAGGGCTTAAGCTCGTTTTAGGGTCAGTTCAATATGGGAAAATTCCAATGCTGTAAAAAGGTTCCAGACTACCCAAATTATCAAAAAGAACTAACTAGAGAATAGTATATTTACATTCATGATGCGTGTATGTGCCTGACAAAAGGGGAGGGCAATCGAATAACCGATTGCTGAGAAACGAGACAAAGGTTAGTTTAGTTACACGTCGGAAGGGACGGGTGCCGGTGTTGGAGTTTATGGGGAAATAGGAAAATGCAGGTTAATGTTGTGGGAGGGGGTCTCTGTGGTGGAATCGATTTGGTGCAATGACCACAGAGCTCACAAAAAACACCAGGACAGTACTTTAAACTAACTTAATTGTAAGTAGGACTGCTCTCCTGGTAGGCCCTCAGATGATCGACACGAAAAACTGGACGACCTGGGTGGCCTCTCACACCACTCGTTTGAGTGGCTGGCGGACTTACGCAAGACAGTTGTCACCAAATCCGATATCGGATAAGTTCTCGCCAGTAGTTTGTGACTATTAGTTTTTCACTGACAAACAAATTGTTGGTATATACATCCACGCTGGATGGACATTAGTGCAGGAATAATATAGAAGACTAAGAATTTACTCACGATTTTGTGGTCGGTAAGTTTATTGTTGAATGATCGCACAATGCGATTCAAAAAATAAAGTAGTACAAAATAATCAACGTAAATAGGTTGCGCACGATGTGACTTAATAAAACACAATATTTTAAATAATAATAATAATTTACGACAGACAAAAAAATTGTTCGCTAGAATAGCGAGAGAACGATATACATGCGAACAACAACAAAAACAAAGGGCGTTTGCCACACAAAGAAAAACTTTAATCATAACATAATGTGGTGATATGAAGAAAATGATAATAATGAGGCAACGGGCCGACCAATAATCATTCACAAAGCACACAAAAACAAATAGACTAAATACACGCCATTACAATTATAATAATTTAAATGATTAAATGACGGAGTGGTGTGTAATTACGAACGAAAGATTTCGCTGGCGTGCAGATAGCGTCCTGCGTTAAGCTTAATTTCTTGGAGCGATAACAGTTGTTAATATTTCATGTTTAAAAACTATAATTTTTATTTTATTTCAGCTGATTCTAGTACGTATTTTTTATTTTATTTTATTTTTATTGGAAGGTAAAGTGGATCAATACGTCCATTAATTTAAACTCAAAAATAAAAAGTTAGTCTTACCACTGTTACTTTATATTACCACACTATTAAGGGGACAAAACCAAGGTTAAATATAGTTGGATAGTAATTGTGCCGATGATGGTCAATGCTTATTAAATATGGACAATACAGAGCTTAAGCTCGTCTTAGGGTCAGTTCAATATAGGAAAATTCCACTGCTGTAAAAAGGCCCCAGACTACTGAAGCATATTATAAAAAGAACTAACAAGAGGACAGTATATTTACATTCAATGATGCGTACAACTATAATTATTATAAGTGATTGAGAAAAATATAGTGTTGTGAACTATTTTTATTGTATTAGATTCTGTTATTCTGAACGTTTTAGTGAATTGTTTGGTTTTGAAATGATATGCATATTTTTTCTCTCTGTCATCAACTTTTGGTGTAGTAAAAATGTTCCGATTTTCGTTTTCAGTATTTTTCCTGAAAGGAAAGCGAATCTAGTTGATGAATTTAAGTGGTCAAAATAAAAAATTTTAAGCAGTTTTTAAAACTTTAAAAAAATTTGTATAATCTATGTACAACATAATTGTTTCGCCGTGTAGGAATTTACATTCATTATTTAAAATCGTATCAGATGCATAACTAATTATTATGATTTGTCATTTTACAGAAACAGTAATCGAAAGTACGTATATATTATAGTCAATTAATTCAATGTCAAATATTTATATAATCATAATCATTGAGTTTAGTTGTTCACAGTAAAAATGATTGAAATATGCTTTTGATGACCTATTTAAATTATAATAATTGATAAAAACTATAGAATTAAATTAAAAGTAAAGATGGAAATTTTAATTTATGAAAACAATACAAAATACAACAAAAATGTTTCAAAAATGAAATTTAAAATTGTATAAAAAAAAATAAATGTTAACTTTGTGAAAATACCTTTCCAATTCGGATTCAGGCACAATCATTTCGCAATATATCAGATCCTCCGTCTTGTAGATAAGATCTCTTTTTCTCATGAAGAAAATCTCATATGCACAGAAGTGTTGTTGGACGTTGAACAGGCATTTGATTGAGTATGACAATGCCACCAAGGGCTCCTCCACAAAATTAAAGCAATTTCCCTCCTATACTTGTACCTACTTATAAAATCATATCTTAGTGATCGCTACTTATCTTTGCACTAAGGAATAACTTTTTAGAATATTTCTAAAATAGAAGCCTGTGTTCAGCAAAGTGCAGTTATTGCACCACACCTTTTTAACATCTATACCGCGGACCAACCAACTACTCAAAACACAATAGTAGCTGACTTTGCGGACAACAAAGCACTACTTGCATGCCACTCTGACCTAGACATAGCTGCCTCTTTTATGCAAACCCATCTTGACCTACAAACCAAAAGTGGGGTCACAGAATGGCGCCTGAATTTAAACCAAACGAAATCGTTCCACTCTACCTTCACACTACGCCCCAGAAACTGTCCACAAATATTCCTCAATAATAAAATTCTACCCTGCTCTCAAAACGTCAAATATCTTGGACTAACCCTAGACCACCGGTTCACATGATCACCTCATATTATACACTTACTGACCTCTAAACGTATTAAAATACATAGTAAAATATTATTGTAATCTCAGCACATTTACCTTCGCTGACCTAATTCATCTCAACACCGCATGCAGCCCAATGTAGATTATGATGCGGCCCTCACTTCAATTTAAAAACCATGAATTAGTTGTATATAATATATTAATATTACGAGAACAAATTTATTTTAAGAATAAAAAAATATAAAACAACAAATAAACTGTAAAGGCCGATGCACACGTTTATTATAAACAAATATATTTTTCTGTATACTTATAATGAAATATTAATACTTGTAAAAATATTTCTGTTTATTATTCGATATAGTAAAATTATAAGAAATGTATTGTTGTATATAATTTAATTTAATCATTAAATTTAATGTATTATTATTTAAAAAAGTATGTGGCCCACAACAACTTCTACTATCTATATGATGTGACCCAGTCTTCACAAAAGGTTGGACACCCCTCGATTAAACCTTAAATCCTCAACGACAATAAATTAACCGGTTACAGATCGGATTCAAGGAGTACCGCAGAATTGTGTGACTAATTCAAACAATTACGTGCGTTTGACCAAAAACTAGTGTTGCTTATAAATATTAGCGTTTACACATAATATTTTACTTTAACCTTCTCAAAATATCAACTAAACTCCATTTGCTACCAGAATCTATTCTCAAACTTGAAGATTGAATCATCTTAATTATTGGCGAAGAGTGACGGAACTTCTGCAATTGTATTGCTTTCATATTTTTTTTTTTTATTTTGAGTTTAACCAGTGAAATATTCAAAAATCAGATTTGGTGCAATAAATAATATCGTTTAAATTTGTTAATTAAGTGTTACAAATAAATACTAAATATTGAGGTGATATATATATAAATATCAGTTACAGAACAATAAATTATAGCATTATTCGATTTTATAAATGATTACCTGTCAACAATAAAAAAATAAAATAATTTTAGTTTGTTGGTGAAATACAGAAACAATTATTGTTAATATATTTGTTATTAATTTAAATTGTATTTTATAACAAAGACATATAGTTTAGGAAAATCCCGTAGGTTTTGGATATAGAATAAATATAAAATTGTAATTAAAATGTTTAACCTTATGACTAATTTATTGAATCTATTGAATATTTAATCCTATAAGTGTTTTTGATTTCTAAGATGTAGAATGTAGGTAGTCCAAGCACGGATATACGTCATTTCGTCGCGGTATTTTTGTCGCACGTCAATTCGTCGCGGTCAATTGGTCGCGAGACAATTGGACGCATACGACATTTCGTCGCGTGTAGTATCGACGCATGCTACATTTGGTCGCGCGTAATTTTATCGCATATATTTATGTAGGTATATTCTAAATAATAATAATAATTTTACATATCAGTCATTTTAGCTTATTGTTATATATATTTGTATTTATAAAATGTAAAATTACATATCAGTCATTTTAGCTTATTGTTATATATATTTGTCAGACTAATGTATAAATCTTAAAATAATGTTCAATAAAAAAAAAAAATTATGATAATCTAAATAAAATATTTTTAAAAAACACAAAAATAAAAAAAATATAACTATTTATAAAAATTAAAATTATGAGCAATACCTTTCAAAACCTCACATATTGGATTATTATTAACATTTTTACATATCTGCATTAATCTAATAGATGAATCATTATATTTTTTTGTCATGAATTAAAAGATCATGCCCTCGTTGACTTTTTATAAATTGTAAAGTCATAATTTTTGTATTTTATAAAATATATAATAATAATTAATTGTTATAGCAAGACGTATATACGTAGACATAATACGGTACTGTATAACGCTATAATCGATAGAGATTAGAGAGTAGAGACTCGTGATGACTGATGAGTAGGTACACTGTAATAATTCGAATATTCGATAAAGACTCACGTAAAAACCAAATAATGAATTACCTACTGAAATAAAAATAATTAATGATAAAGAAGGTACTACACCACTACCACTAAATTGTAAAGATACTATAGAATTATTATTTATATTATATTATTAAATGTTCCTACCCAAAAAGACAAGATAATCTATTTTATATAATACTAGCTATATACCTATATAAATATATGCGATAAAATGACGCGCGACCAAATGTAGCATGCGTCGAAATTACACGCGACGAAATGTCGTATGCGTCCAATTGTCTTGCGACCAATTGACCGCGACGAATTGACGTGCGACAAAATTACCGCGACGAAATGACGGGATACCTCCAAGCACAATTGAAAACTCTCACAGGGGTATTTGTGTTTACAGGATTATTACAAGTCTATAAAGCATCTAGTATGTATATTAATTAATAACTAGTAGGTAACTAATAATGCTGTATTGAAAATTAAATTTGATTTTTAATACTGTAATAGTACCTCATTATGTAGTGTTTACGTTATCAATGTTAAACAGAGGCCATGACTTATAATTAAATAAGAATATGGTGTTTGAATTACTGCAGTAATATGTATTGTATTTAATGCAAAACATTAATTTGGGGATCTAATAAATGCTTGACTGTAGCAAATTTCAACGCATAGGTTGTAACTTTCATATAACATCAATGGGAAAAATCAACAGATGAAAATAACCTCATAGAATTTCCAGATCAAGTAAATAGCACAACAAGAACAGGTTATTTCCGAAGTGGACATGATAATATATTAATTCAGAAATTTGGGGTGTCATGTATTGGGAACTATAGATTATTCTATATATTTTTGGTTTTTTTAAATTTTGTTGAACAAAATCTTTTTGGCTCGGTAAAAAGTATTAATAGGATTATTAAATCTATTATCAAATTCTAGAGATTTAAAATAATTTTTTATTTTATGATATTACAAATTTTCATTATTTTCATTTCATCTGCTATTGTTGGTAGTATCATATCACGGCGAATTGCGTTGTTTATTTCGAACCGATAGGATTCATAGTGATGGTCTGAAGTGCGATGTTTTGATGACGTAAATTGATGTTAGACTTAGTGGTACAACCCAACAATTGAATGCGATAAATGCAGATTGGATCAAAATATTAAAAAATAATTTTTTAGTTTATGCCAATAGAAAATATTTATATCGCTTTGTGTTGAATAAAATGTTGCATTATTAGAGGTCAAAAATGGTATTCATATACAATCGAAACCTACGGGGTTTGTGGTGGGGCTATCTAATAAACTCAATCAACCATTCTTATACTAATTTATCTTCATGTTTTAGATGGAGCGGGCCAAAGTTTTAGAAACCTCTGTGATACTAAAATTCAATCTGATGGCGAGGACAATGAAAATATTTTTTTCACAATTTTTTATACAAAAGACACTGAATTTAATGAGAAATATATTATCACTAATATATAATATTATAAAAGATTTTTTTTGTACTTAATGATTAACAAAAACAGAAAAGAAAAATGCATTCATGATGAGAGGGAATAAACATGTATTTTATTTGTTTTTTCGTGTATTAACCTATTATTTTAGTTTATGTACTAGTCTTAAACTATGCACCTAACTTGCTATAATTATCCTTTTAATATAACAACTAACCTTAATTTATTTTTTATTCCATCTGCACAATTAAATTGTAACAAAGTTTTCTTTTTCCCTTTATATTAAATTAATCTGAAAATTGATTTTGATTAATTATTTCTAAAAATATTCATATTGATTCAACTTTACGCCACCAAGCTTGTCCTAAGGTAAAAACGGCATGTTTTGATTTTGACATCCATAAAAACTTCTTTTGTTGCTTGAATAGCACTAATTTCAAAATCGATGTGTAATATGTCAAAGGTTAGTGAAAATATATCTGTGAAACTTTTCAAACATTGAAAATAATCTTCAGTTGTTAAGCAAATAAAAGTGCAATCAACGGGTAATTGTATAAATTTTTTCCCTCTAAAAGTCTAAACATTTAAAAATCTTCATTTTGTAATTAGTTCAGTTGCGTAATGGCATCTTCTAAAGATGAAGGGTAAGGAGGAAAGTTTTTTCTTCGTTGAATATACATAGCCTTTCTAACTGATTTTATATCATTATATTTTAACTCGGTACTTACGCTGTTCATAAGTTGACTTATAATTATTTTTATTGGCCGGGTAGCTATATATTAATATATTATTTTACATTGTAAGTTTAACTACCTTATTAATAATAAAAAGGAATAGGTAAATAAATAACTTAGCATATATAGATAAATTTGAGTACGTCTCACTTGATAATTTCATTGTTGTATATAGTTCTCATAAATGAGGTAGTCACTGCTGGATCAATTCCTCTTTCACCAATGGCTTCTCTCAAAAATGGCATATTCAGGTCAATTACTCCAGGCTGGTGGTCATGATAAAATCCTAGATGGATTCTATTATCATTTAAATTTGTACTTGCTGTTGCGGTGGAAGGACAGGACTGGTTCCGTTTCTTCTGCCATTTGTATATTAAATACCTATAAAATATAAATGTACATGTAGCGAGCCCTTCTAGGATTGTCAAGAAGTTGAATGGAATAATCAGCACTTGATGTTTTTTGAATAATATTTTATTTATTATAAGTCCAATAATTCCTAATTACCCGGATCGGGTGGCGGTTGTGAAGAGTTTATGTGTGTTGTGGGTTGCCTATACTGAGTAATACATACAAGTTTGGGAGGATCTTGTACTACGAATTGCCTATACAGAGGATCCTATGTTTTTACATGTAAAATTTAAGGGGGAGGAGATCCAGAAGCCCCCAAAACATACTACTTTCGACAAAATCGATTTTGATTTTTGATGTAACTTTAAAACAAATGACCATTGATACATGAAATTTTCACCAAATTTTTATATCAGTATATTTTATCCACCATGCATTATAGAGGTCAAAAGTAAACATTTTCCAACAGTTTTCAAAAAAATCGAGAAAAACAAAAAAAAAATGACAGAAAAACGGTAATTTTTACGCAAAACCAGTATCGACCAAATCGATATTTTTATATGGTTGTAATTCAAAAACTAATCACTTTAAATATTGAAATTTTTACCAAATGTCCAAATGTTAATGTTAGTGATATCTATATACAGTTTAATTTTCAAAAATTTTCGACTTTTTTTGAGTTATTTATAGACCACTGAAATTTTCGATTTTTTTGAGAATTTTTTTTTGAAGTGTCGGTAAATTAATAAACGGTTCCTTATGAGTTCTTCTTATTGTAGCTGAAAAAATTAAAAATCGTAAGTCACAATTTTCTTTTAATAAGCGTTTACAGTTCAAAATTTTACGAAATCTGTCGAAAACGCGAAAATTTGCAAGTAATTTTGAAGTTGAAAAATCATAAAATTTTTTAATTTTATAACTTTTTTGGCCCTATCAAAATACATGAAAATTTAATACAAAGTTCTTCATAAATTATTCTTATAGTGATTTAAAAATTGTAAGAATACATAGGCACAATTTTTTTTTATTAGCATTTGAAGTTCAAATATTGGCAAAAATTCGTAAAAACCATGAATATTTGCAAATTAGTTTTAAGTTGAAAAATCATAAAAATTTTTGCGTATGTAACTAAGGATTAAAAATACAAAACTAAGTTTTCCATAAGTTTTCCTTCAAGTAGCTACAGAGAAAACTCGAAGCATCATTATAAGAAAAATTTTAAGTGCGTTTGAATTTTAAATTTTTACGAAATAGCGTAACGATAACGATTTATCCTTAAACGATTTTAGACATTTGTTATTATTCAAAAAGTATAAGCCATAGATACTTGAACAATTTTACCAGTATTTAGATTGGCATTTTCTTTACATGATTTAATTTTCAAAATACTTTGACTTTTTTAATAATAAACAACTGAGATTGAGATTTTCAATTTTTCTGAAAATTTTTTTTTGAAGTGTCGATACAATTTTTATGGCCCTATCAAAATACTTGAAAATTTAATACAGAGATGCTCATAAGTTATTCTTATATTGATTAAAAAATTATAAAAATACATATGCACGATTTTTTTAATTAGCATTTGAAGTTCAAATATTGACTTAATACGTAAAATATATATAATATATCCTAGACTGACAAATCATCTCCGTTCAGAATCGTTTTTCGTATACAATGATACCTATCATTGCATTCAATTTTAATCCCATCCATTACAGTAACCTACTGTACAGGTTAGGTTAGGTTAGACAGAGCGACATCCACGACTTACCCGCTGTTTTTTAAAATTAATATCGATCAAAATTTTATTTGTTAGGTAGAAAAGCTTGAAAATTTAATGCAAGATTCCTAACATATTGTTACAATAGGAGTTGAAAAATAAAATAACTTCATAGTCACAATTTTTTTTATAAGCATTCATGATTTGAATATTGACAAAATACGTAAAAATCACAAAAATTATCAAATTATTTTAAGCTAGAAATTGATAAAAAATTTTATTTTTAAATCTAAGATTTGAAAATTTAATACAAGGTTCCTTTTAAGTTTGACAATACGACACCATCACATGAATAAAAAATAAATTCATTGACGCCACCTAATCTGTTTATACATATAATCAGCAATCAAGGAAATAATATATGTTGACACAAAATGTGTAAACATTGTCTTTGTTGTGAGGTGTGCATAATATTAGTGTGAGACTACTGAGAAACGATAATCAACTGTCATAGCAGACATACCGAACGGCGCGAGTAGAAGAAGACGCAATACCGGGTGATGTGTAGAAATTGAGCAATGCGTTCGATGATCTGATCTAATCGAACGGTTGATCCGGGAACAACACCAGAACTGCGCAAAACGACATGCGGTTTCCAAGTTAAATAACAGTGGCCGCAGCCCCACGCCCTTAATCGAAGTCATCCAGAAAAAATAACTCTCTATGCGGGGATACGTGACAGGTTACGTAGTTCGGTGTTCGGTGGTAAGACGCTCACTCGCATTCTTCGCAGCCCACCGACAGTATGCAGATCGAAAACCTATAGTGTATCAGTGGCATAAGTATCAGTTCCGCGGTACCACTTATTCGATCAACGTTTTGTTATTTTTTTTTTTTCTGTCATCCACATCACCGCTGCTGTCGTTACATAAAACACGAAATTATCACTCGGCGGATATCGTCACTCTCGAAGCCGCGTCATAACGGCATTTTTTTTGATACGTTCGTCTGCCGGAACGGTCGACGATAATATTTTGCAGTGGTGAGATATGACCATAGATAGGCAACTGCCGTCTTAGCTTTTTGAGCAATGATAACAGCGCTTCCAGTGTTTGATGTCAGATTTATAAAGGCGGCGGCGGCGGCTGGCTCATAATGCATTCCCGCTTTTTTTTGAATTTATCAATTGAAATTCTTTATTTTCTTTACCAATTTATTATTATTGATTGTAAAGCGATAGGAAAACAATAGAAATTAAAATAAATAAAATAAATTTATTAATATAAAACATTTAATCATAATAACAATGAATATTATAAAAAATGAATAATAAATAACTTGAAAAAACAAGAATAATACTGAACAATTTAAATATTATTTAACACTAAATTTAATGGCAATAAAAAAGGTAATGATTAATTGAATGATATACATTTTAAATTCATAAAATTCAATACAGATTTTACATTTAATTGTGCAATTTGCGCTGTTCTTATATTGAACAACATAATATAAATAATAAATACTATAAAAATAAGTAATAAATTAATTGAAACAACAATTATAAAAACAAGAATACTTAAAAAATTTAAATATTATTTGTCATTTTTAATTTATGACATTAGGAGATAATAATCAATTTAATTGTATACATTATAATTTCTTACTTTAATTTTTTTCTAAATTGAGGCCTTTTGGAAAATTTTTTGTATCTTAAAGATGCTAATAATTTTATTTGATCACTTTCTTTACTAGAGATATACATCTTTCCAGCTAATATTCGGTTGATATGTGTGCACCAGTTATGGACAAAAAGTTTAATTGCAAATTCTACAAATATTTTACCAAATTCTGGTTTGTGAGTTGTGCACGATACAATGTTGGTATCAATAGTAGTTTTGATAATTTTAACTAATTCACATTTTAACAATGAATGATGACATATACTTGGTAAAAACTTATAAATAATATCAATAGTGTTTTGGACAAGTTGACAAAATGTTGTATTGGGATATTTAAGATTTAATTTCCCATTTAATTGGTAATCCCTGCTTTTAACAAGATCATGCTGTTCTGTTGGAGTTGACGTGCAGATTTCCTTTAAGCACTTTGAACAATCTTTGAGGAACACTGTATTAAGTTTTTTACAAATGTATCCAGCTATATAAGTATTGGTTTGTTGTTGAAGTTGAGTGTGTGTAATTTCTATTTGTGGTTTTTCTCGCAGTTTTCCATCAGAAACCCTGTCTTGTAATGGTTCCGTCACCTCTGCTTGGAACATTTCATTTGAGTAAGCCTCAAATAAAGTTTGAAATGACATCAGCCTACTATTACCTTGGTCATCTTCACAGTTGCTGCCAGGCAAGTGACTTGACAGGAAATTGTTCAAGACCAGAGTTCTGTATGAACTTGCAAACATCTGGTAGTTAGGATTATTATTCCTGTAACCTAGAGCACGCAAAGCACCAAACATATTCTCCAATGGATCTTGATTGAAGTTTCTTAATAGTAGAGAATGCACACCATTAGTATCCATTACTTTGACTACATTTTGAAATCCTGAGAAAATAGACACAAAAATGTATATAACAAATTGAATGATATAAATATATTTATGTTTTCATATAATTATAAATTAATTACCTTTCAAAGTTAGTATCCAATTTTTAACTGTAGGAGGCTGAGGTTTACATTTCTGTTTTGTTAAACTGTCAACAAAGTACATGGTTTGCATCACTTTAATTGCATTTGAGAAATTACATCTAAAAAAAATTATTAATTTTTGTATTACATTGGATTAGAAAATTAACTAACTAGTTATGTTAGAAAGTTAAAAATAATTATCTTTTTACCTAGTTTATGCTTAGTGTCATAGTGTATACTTATCCAAAAGTAAGTTTGTGTAGGTCTTTGTGGTTATTTATCAGTTATTATAAAGATAATTTAGCTCTAACATTGTACAAAAATGTTATGATATTTATCTTAATGACTTATGTGTGGTGTAATTTTCCTTGATAAAATGTAATAGTTAAACAAAAATAACAAAAATAAAAGGTGGGTATATACATAGACAAGTAGGTATACATTAAATATTATCATTGATTAAATGTATTTATATTTTACAACTTACCAGAATTAAATTATAATAACTAACTTAAAATCATAAATGTATAAATGTATTATAATTCTATTTGTCATCGGGACATGACAGATTTACAAATATAGTGAAAACATCATGTTTTTTGACTTTAAATTGCCTATCTATTGGCAATTGAAAAATTGACTTCTAAAATTTATTTGACTACTTTTTAATTGCCTATCAATTTTTCCCACATAATACAATTATTTTGTAATCATTCATAATTCCTATAACCTAAATTATTAAACGAAAATAGTATTGTTTATGTTAATTTTTGTGATGAACTACGAATTGGTAATCACAGGGCTATAGATAATATCGACAGCCATGTTTAAACACAAATTACAGCAATGACCACGATTAAAGATATACAGGTTGCACATCGCCCTATAGTAAACCACTTCCAGACTGATTTACAAAGTGACTATAAAAATCAGCTGTTAATTAACCAGTGGCGCCCATGTGACGAAATTTAGAACTAATTTTAAACTATATTACATATTATTATGGGTGAACGGCCACCTAGATCCCCGTCCAAATAGATCCCCATGATCTAAATGACACTAAGGGATCTAATTGACAGGGGATCTAAATAACCATAGGGAACTAATTGACAATATACTAGCCGGGGATCTAAATTACCCATTTTGCGTTTAGATCTCCCTTGATCTACTAGATACCCCTTTTATGGCGGTAATTCAAAATAACATTATAAATTAAACTTATATTTTATATTTTTGTTTACTATTGTTTTTTTGCTAAACAAATGATTAATTTAATTTGAATATGTATTATAAATCATAATATTAGGTATTACATAACTATGTCTTCATATTAATATAATACTCTCAATTTATAAGACTATAAGAGAATAGTTAGTACATTTTTATTATTTACAATAAATGCTCTAAAATCAAGGTTACTCAACTCTCTTAAAGTCTTATTAGTCTTAATATCACATACAACTATAAAAACACATACAAATGTATATTTAATTGACCAATTATGATTTATGAACCACGATATCATGATCAAAAGTTAGTTATCTCACCACTGATTCTTTAAAATGTTTAGTGATTATTCATGCAGCAACATGGTGTGTAGACGTGTAATGTGTTAGCCTATATAATTTAAGAGGACGCCGCACCGAAAGCGAAACGCATACAACGACCGAGAGAAACGACGTTTAAGCCGCGCCCACTACACATTGTCGGCTGCCGGCCGACGATAGTGCTCATTCGGGAGCGATGTTTATTATTTTATCGACCTCCGTCTATGACGGATCTAGTAAATATACAGTGCATAAACGTCGTATATTATGCTGCATTGCCGCCGCGGCGAACCGTAATCATTTTAATATTCGCGCGTACCTACGTAGCTTGTATTTATTGCATTATTAAATACTTACTTCATAAAAAATATATTCAATACAGTAAATAATATCTAATTTATAACTGTAACCTAAACTACATCGGTCATCTATTATTTATAAGGTCCTACCTATCTACTTATCTTACTTATAATAATTTGAAACCTACTATTTACTACAGTCGAATCGCGATAACTCGAACCTCGATGACTCGAAAAACTTGACAACTCGAATTGTGTTTTATTCCCCTAGAACATTATTCTCCTGTAAATTAGTTAGATATCTCGAATAATACATATCTCGAAGTGAATTTTTATCCCCTTTCAACTTCGAGTTATCGCGACTCGACTGTATTAACAAATAAGTAATAAGTAATATTTATAACCTAATTACTTTTTAAAATACAAGTAAAAATTATTTTATAGTTGAAAATTCATAAAATTTTAAGTATTTATACCTAAGATTTGAAAATTTGGTACCAGGTTGTCCATAATTTTTTTTTAGAATATGTGTAAAAAAAACTACCGCACTAAAACCAATACATATTATATATTATTATTTATTTTTCAGTTTTTAAGCTGAAACAGTTTAAAAATATTAAATTAAAAAAAAAATTAGGTATAGCAATTTAGAATACAAAAATTATTTACAATATACATCAAAGTTAATACATTCAATTTAGGTATTTTTTTTTAGATTTTTTATTGATTTATTTTTATTTTTAGTTGTTGAGCTTCAATGATTCTTGATGGTTCTCGAATATCTGACACTAATAGTCGCTCACCATATAACGGTTCTACTATTTCTGGCAATAAACAATCTATATAAAATCTGAAAAATAATTCAATACGATTATTTTTTTTTTGGCATAACAAATATTGTAGTAGGTATAAAATTAATTTTTTAATTTAAAAAAAGTGAACTGTAATAATACTTACGCAGTAAGTTTTCCAACCATTTTTGTTTCCCAAAACTCGGCATCATAAATTATTTTTTCTATATGTATCCATTTAGTTGCATACATAACAAAATAGCATAGTTGTCTCCTTGTAATGTGTAACTGCCCCATCACCTGATAATAATAACTATGGTCTCTTTTTAATTGCACAATCTGTTGACCATTATTTGTATGCAATAATGTGCAATATTGTAACTACAATTAAACAAAAATTAAATATATTTTATAATTTAAGACAAATTTAAAATTAGATGAATAAGTAATTAATATGTTACATATTATACGTATATTTAGTATGAAATAATTTACCAATTTATTATTTACTGCTTCGATTACATCGTTAGTATCTTTTGCAATATATGGACACTTGATTTCAAGAATAGCATCATTACCGATCATACCATCTGAAAATTAAAAATATAATAATATAAAAGTAAATATATAATTTTAACCAGGGCTTAAAACCGTTATCAATAAAGTCGGTAATCGGCTCCGTCAGGAGCCTAAAATTTTTGAAAACCGGTAATCGGTTATCGTTTAATTGTGATATTTTGGTAACCGGTAACCGTTTCCATAAAGATATTTCAAACACTATAATAACCGTTAATCGTTTAAAAACCGTTGATAAGATTTTTTGGTAATCGGTTACCGGTTAAAACCGGTTTTAAAAAAATCATTTTTTTCAGTTTTTTATCATATTTTTAAAACAGTTTATTTAGGGCATTCGTGGGTTGATAACAAAAGTATTATTATTTAATACAAAATCAAAAACTTAATATGCTTTAATTTGGTCGGATTTCCTTCAATAATTTAAATATTTATTTTTTCAAACTACTTTGAAGTTTAAACTGTTTAAACTTTAAACATTAAAGCATATGATCGAAATAATGGCGATCTTAATAAAAAAAAAAAAAAAAATTATTGTTATAATTTTCTTATTTATAACATTATAATTGTAAGAAACCGAAAAAATAAATAATTTTTCAAGATGACACCAAGAGTGAAATATTGACACAGATCTTTTTGGTAATAACTGGAGTTAGGATGTTGATGACCTAAAAAACACTCAAAAATTCCCTAAAAAAAATGCAAAAAAGCCTTAAAAAAAGTGCGAAAATGCCCTAATAACTTCAAAAAATTACCTTAAAAATTATCTAAAATACTAATTAAGTAAGTGAAAAAACTCATTTATAAATAATAATTTTTATTAGAGATATGGGTATGATATGGGTGTAATAGTAATTTAAAATATGAATTATAAATAAATTTCAAAACTAATCAGCGCGCGAGAACGAATATCGACGACGAAGTTTATGACAGTATTTATAATATTATATAGTTATACACTTATATCTATTTATATAATATATGTGATATTCACAACAGATAAGCAATACTCGACGGATATTAATTGTGGAAAAAAATTTAAAAATAGCTGGAAAATTAAATTTAACTATAATGTTATCAGGGCATAATTCAATTAATAAATTCCACGAAAAAACCGTTGGTTTTTTGGTCGGGAATCGGTTTTGTTTATAAAATCGGGATTGAAAATACGAGGTAACCGCTTTGATGTTAATATTTAGATATTTACCTTGATTACTGATTAACAATAACCGCTTCCAGGATTCCAAAACTAAAAGCGATTACCGGGTTTCGGTTCTCAAATATACGGTTTTTTACCGGTTTTCGTTACAAACCGGTTACCGGTTTTAAGCCCTGATTTTAACAAATAATATATAAGTATATATTAGTAAATAAACATATTATAAGCCAATAAGGCAATATAAATATTATACACAAAAATTATTTTATTAATTATTTTACCTGGACTAGCAGCCAAAAATGGAATCTCGCTGTCTACAATTAGTCCACAAGTCTCAACACTTAATCCACTTACATCCTCAAATTTTTTTCTACCATACGATTCCATTTCAATTCCATGAGTTAATTCTTTCGTTTTTATTTGTGGTTTATATATAATTGCATGGACTTGTCGTTTACAGCTAGTATTTTGTCTCATTTTACAAATATCGCCAAATTTGGAAGCTGTCAAACGTTTTTTCCGTTCTTGAAACCACTTTTGATTTCCACTTTGATCTCGAGTGTCCAAATTTAGCTGGTGCAGGTCAACTGTTTCTAATGTATTTAAAAAACATTTTTTTTTTAATTTCTAGTTCCTCCGGTGATATAGTGTCAATCAGGGGCTCAGCTAAACCATAATCTTTATCTGGAGCCGACGAGCTTTTTTTCTTATTTTTTTTCGCGGTATTTACAAATAAACATCTTCTTTTTATAGTATTTTTCCGAATTCTATTTAAATTATTTAGATATTTTTTTGCTATGTGTCCTGTAAAAAAAAAGCAAAATAAATTGTGTAAATTTTTCAAGTATTTAAATTATAGGTAACTATATTTAAAAAATACTTACCTGGACTTTTAAAAACCATTTTTTTATGTATACTTCGTAAATATTCTTTGGAATTGAAAGAAACTATTGCTGCTTCAATTCTTGTAGTGTATGTGTTTCTTTGAGTAAAGTTAATTCTTTTACCACCTATAAACTTATTGATTAGACTATTGAATTGTTCGCACGCATTATTATCAACGTCTTGAATCAGGCTGCATGAATTATTAGCAAGACGAAGAATAATATTTTTTACTTCTCTCATTAATCCACACTTTTCTACATCACCAACTAAATTTATTTCACCGGATTTTAAACCAGAACAAAAATATCTGTCACAATTGTTATGTTGTCCAAATCGGTGATATGGACTATTTTCAATATTTTTTCGTAGATCTAAATGGTATTAAATAAAGAAAAACAATTATAGAATATAAGAATATAATTGTTGTTGAATAAAATTATATAATCAGCAACTGTCACTTAATTTTATAATTGATAAAAAATATTTACCAAGTTAAAAAGTGAACTGTATATATAATTATATTTTTACAATTAAAATGTATTGGCTAAACATTAATTAATGTACAATATTTAAATATGAATCAAATTTTAAACCTGCTATTTTGTTTGGAATAGATAAATCACTTGTCTTACGATGCTGTACAGCTTTTGTTATGTCACTTCTAAATCGAAGAATATTGTTTTGTATAAATTTTCTTATATGAACGGGATATTCGGTTCTTTTGGTTAGTGCTAACAATTTTTGACAAGAATTTCGTAACAGATGGTTCCTACATTCAATTGTTTCAACCGTAAAATGAGGACCATATATGGTAGTACCTCATTCAAACGTTTGATAACGATGCTGTCACCATCGCCTATTTAATAATGATGTTAATTATATTTACATAATTATAAATTTATAACAAATTATGTTTTTATAAATATACCTATGAGTTTATTATACTTAAGACCATGCATTTGAACACTGTTCAAAAACCCTTCCAGTATATACCATCAGCTTCCATCCCGGTTGAACTACTTGTCCAATTTAAAAAACAATTATGTACTGGTTTATTTTCGTCTCTATCTGATGCTCTTTGACAAATTGAACAATAACGATTTCGAATACCGACGAACAAAACTTTGCGTGTATTATAACCAATAATTGTTGCCGCTCCAGAAAATGCGTCATATTTAGTTTTATAAGACCTTTTAGACCATTGGCCATCCGCAATAACGGTACACATCGGTATACCGTCTTCATCTAATATACCATTTTTTAATGCAATTTCTCTCTCTTCATCTCCAGCCTTTTTCATTTCGTCCCACGCTGAAGCATGCACTACATTTCTGACTGATGACAATATTGATTGGTATGTATTGGATGACATTGAACCTATCGATACCTAACCTATCGATACAGGCCGAAAGTTCAAAAAGTTGTGCATATCCAATACCTATTAATATAATCTTATTTTGTTTAAATAGGTCTTTTATGGGTGTTTTCAATACTTGATAGTCTTACCATAGCTAGTGTAGCTTTTACTACTGCTTTATTTATTGGAATACATTCAAAATTGTTAGGTTTTTCTGAAGATATTTTTTTTTCAATACCACACATTTTACAATGAAAATAGAAAATTGAGAAGAAACCATTTATTTCTTCTCTTTTAAAAATCATATCTAAAAATGAACATCCAAATCCACCATTATGACGACTATTTTGAATTTCATTGAAAATATGACCTATATCAACTATTCTACGGCCATTCAAAATATCCATACTACAAAATAAATAGCAATACATAAACATAGATTTACTTAAAATATTAGAAATAGTTTTTAATATCACTGAACTAAAAAAATGTTTAAATATAATCATACTTGAAAGATGATGTACTGGGTAGTTCATTTGATATGGTTAAACTATGGCTATTAATGTTTGATAACGTATACGTTTTATTTTAGATTCTGAGCGGAACGATGAATGTATTGATTTTACCATAAAGTGTGTGTGTTTTTTTTTGTGTCTGTCATCACGTTTTAAGTGCTTCGATTTTTGACTTCAGTACCTCGTTCGATCAGAAAGTGAATCTAGTTGGTACTTTGGAGGGGGTTCAAAAGTAATAAATTCTTAATATTTTTCTAAATAATCGAGATAAACAAACCAAAAATTAAGGAGGAAACGGGAAATTTTACGCACAATCAGTTTTCGACAAAATCGATTTTGGTTTTTGATGTAACTTTCACCGAATATTTATATAAGTATATTCTATCCACCATGCAATTTTCAAAAAATTTCGTTTGAAGTTAAACTACTTATAGGCATAATATGCAATTTTCGATCATTCTTAGTTTTTTTAAAAATTAATATCGGTCAAAATTTATTTGTTGGGTAAAAAAGCTTCAAAATTTAATACAAAGCTCCTAATACATAGTTACAATAGTAGTTTTATAAGCTTTCATAGGTAAAATTTCTACATTTATCAAATTTAAAATTATTTTATAGTTAAAAATTTATAAAATTTTCTACTTTTATAGCTAAGGACTGAAAAATACAAAGTTTTGCGTAAATAGGTTATAAATGTTATAATACCTATATAAATTACTTTATTGACAATAATATCATATAATAATAATATAATATATATAGTTATATTATACTTATATATCATAAGTACTAAGTAGGATGACTTCGATCAGAATCGTTTTTCTTATAGGTACAATGATATTATATCATTATAGAATTCAAATTTAACACAATCCATTTTAGTGACCCACTCGTAACCTATTGCACAGCAGAGTGACACCTACACCTTTTGTTTTTAATATAACTCATATTGTTTTAAAAACTTCATCAGTTACAACTTGTAACTTACAAGACGAAAAAAATCAAGTCTAACAATATGGCAGAAAGTCGGTACAAAAAAAAAAAGGTCAAGTGTAGGATCTATCTCCCCCACATCGTAAATACGCCACTGATCTTCATGTTTTGTTAAATAGGTACACTACCTCAGACACGTATACAAAAAAAAAATTTGATTGGGGGCGGGGGGGGGGGGTTAACCTCCCCTGTATATGTGCCTGCACTACCTATATAGAATACGTTTCACTTTTATTACCATAGTGTATATTATACATTATACAAGTATTTCGTAACTACTTAATTTAATTTAATTTAATTAATAACAAAATATTGTCAAATAAAAATTCTAACTTCCTGTTTATTTTGTAATACAAGTACACTCAAAGGTGGGCAAGTTAATGAAAATAATTAACTCAAGTTAAGTTAAGTTAAGAGGATACAAGATCGATAAGTTAAAAGTTAACAGTTAACAAATTATAAATTTAACTCGATAAGTTAAAAGTTAATATAGAAAAAATATTATCTTAACTCAGTTTAAAAAAAGATAATTTATTTTTTTTAATTAGTATATAAATCACATAAAGAGTGAATGTGTAGTTCTAGTTTCTAATTTATAAATTATAAAAAACAATTTTATTGAACTTTTATCATAATGTACACTGTATATATCTTTTTACTTTTACATTACTATTATTTATTAATTTAAACTATATTCGTCTTAAATTAATAATTTAACAAATATATTTTTTTATATCGTATATAGCAATCAAATGTCATAATATGTAAACATGAGTACATGGCCTTCATTCATATAAGTAAGTTATATTAATTAAACATTTCTAATTGCAAATCGCATAATATATAATTTATGACGTCCTTTATAATTAAATATATAAAACAAAAACTTTAAAACCTTTAATTATACATTTTATTTGCATGATTTATTACATAATATTGAAATATTTATTATAGTTTATACTAATATAGTAAATTTCCATATAAACGAAAAATTTCAAAATGTTTTTAACTTGATGGATTTTTTTAAAATCAACTGAGAAAAGCTAAGTTATTTCAACTGTACATTAAACTTGTTAAGTTTATAAGTTGATTAGAAAATAAACTATCTAGTTAATTTTTTTAAACTTTTTAACTAGTTAATGGCCATCTTTGGCGTACACTAATACGTAAATCGTTGTAACTTCTATCTTCTATGTGATTGATGAAGATATGGATGAAGATATTATTACAATAATATATTTTTTTATTTGAATTAAGCCTCGGCAACTATAGCCATTGGCAACAATGAGTTCAACTCTAAATTATTTACATGTTATATAAGTTACATATTAAATACTATTGATAAGGTTGGACTTACACAATAATATTATAGGTACAACTTATTTGTAATTTTTGACTTGAAAAATGCAATTTTACATGATTGTATATTTGTATTTGTATATAAATTTTAGTATACATTAAAATTAATGAATATTGGATAATATAATACCTATATAGTGAATTATAAATAAATTATAATATGTAATGTAATTAATTTTGCTAATTTTGATCTTTAGCGGGAAATATAAATTTGGTGATCTTAAAGACTATATTATATAGATCTAGATGGCCAAGGGGATTTAGTTGACCGGGGAATTAATTGACTCGTGGGGATCTAGTTTACCAAAGGGGATTTAGATAACCATGGGGATCTAGTAGGACGGGGATCTAGGTGATACGTCACCTTATTATGATAAGAAGGTAATATAGATAATATAATATATTTTATATTTTACCGCCTTTTTATAAATTTTAATTTTGATTTTATGATATAGTATAAATAAGATATAGTATATCTTTAACCGTATGTTCATGAGTATTTCGGTATTCATAATATTTATTATTAATCGTGAATCGGTATTCTAGTAGCTTGTACTAGTGTCAAGTGTTATTGTTTAAAATGACTTGCTGTGTTCCTTCATGTAAAACAAAAAATAAAAGTACCTTCCTAAAGTTCCTAAAGATGAAACTTTGTTGTATCTGTGGGAACAATCGATTGGCTTACAATTAAAGCCAAGTTCAAGAATTTGCGAATTACATTTTGAGACTGATGATATTATAAAAACATGGGAATCTGGTCAAGGTATAAATAAATATTGCTAACTCAAATGATGTGTTTGAACTTACTTATAATGAGTTCTTTAATAATAAGTTTGAGCTTAAATTTTCTTGTTCAATGCATAAAGTTGAGATGTTAACTAACATTTTTTCTTATTATATTACAATGAGAATGAGACAGTACACTTATCTAGAAAATCAAAAAAACCTAAAAAAAAAATAAAACAAAAAAAAAGTTGTCTAAATTAGTTAAATGTTAAAATTCTTGTTTATACCTTTTTTTTTTAATAGTATTTATGTTTATACAGTTAATCATCCTTATTCCTTATATTACTTATGTTTTGAATCCAATATTATTATGTACTTTTCACATATTGTTTGTTAATTGGCATATATATAATGAATACTTATAACTTATAAGCGTTAAAATATGTTTTACATTTATTAGGAAGGGCAGACTATACTATTTACTGTTTATTTTTATTAGTAATATGAAATATGAATTTAATATTTATGAATTTATTATCGTCATTGATAAAATTATTAAAATTGCTTTGATAAAACATTTATTATATGGAATATTTCCGCTTGGAGCGCCTCACATTAAGAGGCCGTCGTGGTAAAAGTGAAAAACATTCAACGCTCAAGAGATGGCGTTGTATTCCGTATCGCCGCCGTCGCGGCTGGCCGTAACCACGCCCATCATCTACGCGCCGTGGCGCGTGTGTTATAATCGCGGGAGCGGTACATCCATGGCTAAATAACTAGGTATGATCACATAATTACCAAATTTGGTTCAATGAGCGCATTCATGGAAGAAACAGCTAATTTATCATTCTTTTCATTGAATTATGACGTCAACCGGCAGTAAACTTTTAGGGCACAGCCAGCCGTTTTGGCGGGTATTGATAAGAATTCCTTCCGGCTGACGTCATCGACATGCGTATCACGGAACTAAGATCATACCTAGTTATTTAGCCATGGGTACATCATTATATCACGGACTGTCGTTATAGACGTTTCGCGTCAATGTAGTTGACCGTTGCGTAAATTGTCATCCAAGTTTTTCTTACTATGTACTAGCGCACGGTACGTGGCTCCTAGTTCACGAGTCACGAGTCGCGACCTATTTATTAATTAAAGCCCCTGCTTACTTAAGAATATTAATCAATAAATAAAGCATACAAATAATAATACACCAAAACTTGATTTGTATTTCTAACCCAATTACTTTTTAAAATACATGTAATAACATGTAGTAACAATAATTTCATTACGATTAAATAGGTTTTTTTAGTAACTGTGTCACGTTTTTTACGTTATTACTTATTAGTGACCTGAAGTACTTATCGTACGATATTTTCATCTCCAATATATTAGTATAACGTTTTAAATATTTTTGTTAGTATAAAATACATACCAGTTTACTTATTTTATTTTTAAACTTAATATAGGAAGTTGAGTGTTATACATAACATATTATATGAAATAAATAGAATAATACTTTAATTTTTTATATTATTTAATACAATAGCAATTTGCAGTAAAAAAACAATCTGTATACAAACATTACAAACTTATCATGTTCATATGATCTATATAAATATAAATAATGTAGGTACTTACAAATGTAAAGAACACATTTAATTTATGTATAATAATTAATTGAAACATAACATTAATATATATTTAATAATTTATTAAACGGACGAACCCAATTACAATAATTATAATATGAAAACATAAAATAACGATATACAGTATATAATATAGCTGTGGTGAGAGGTGTACAATATTATTTAAGTAAATAAATTATTAATGTATAAATTAAAAGAAACAATAGAGATACATATACAAATTTGGATTAGAGACAAATTTTTACTAGATTCATATACAATGGATAATTAACGTATAAATAAGCTTATAAATATGTGATATGTACATATTGTACATATTGTACAATGTACATATTATCTAGGTATACACAAAGTGCATAATTACCTAAACGTACATAATAATAAAATAAAATATATAATATAACATAATGTACTTAAATATTTTACGCATATATTTTTCGCAGTAATAAAAAACCATCCGTGACTAATTAATTTTATTTGTGACCATAAATCGTTACAGATGATTTTTAATTAGCACGGCAAATAAACATGTAAAATATATTTACAAAAAGTTATATTTTATTATTATGCACGTAGGTAATTATGCCTTTTTTACATACAAAATATTATAATAATATGTACATAAAAAAAATAACATAAAAAATATTTTTTATTTTTAGATTCTGAACGAAGTGATGAATGTATTGACTGTACAATGATGTGTGTTTTTTTTGTGTCTGTGTACAGCATAACTAGTCGAAATAATGCTTCGATTTCAAACTTTGGGGGTGGTTTCCGATGTAAAATTGAAGATCCTTAGTGCATTATAAAGGTCAAAAGTAAACATTTTCCAACAGTATTCAAAAAAATCGAGAAAAACAAAAAAAAAATGACAGAAAAACGGGAATTTTTACGCAAAACCCGTTTTCGAGCAAATCGATTTTTTTATATGGTTGTCATTCAAAAACTAATCACTGTAAATACTTGAAATTTTCACCAAATGTTTATGTTAGTGTTATCTATAGACAGTTTAATTTTCAAAAATTTTAGACTTTTTCGAGTTAATTATAGACCACTGAAATTTTCGATATTTATGAGAATTTTTTTTTGAAGTGTCGGTAAAAAAATGTCGGATGACCAAAAACACTTTAAAATTTAATACAAGGTTCCTTATGAGTTGTTCTTATTGTAGCTAAAAAAAATTAAAAATCGTAAGTCACAATTATTTTTTATAAGCGTTTATAGTTCAAATTTTTACGAAATATGTCGAAAACGCGAAAATTTGAAGGTAATTTTGAAGTTGAAAAATCATAAAATGTTTTCTGTTTATAACTAAGGATTAAAAATATAACACTAAGTTTCCCTTCAAATAGCTATAGAGAAAACTCGAAGCGTCGTTATAGGAAAAATTTTAAGTGGGTTTGAATTTTAAATTTTTTCGAAATAGCGTAATGATAACGATATATCCTCAAACGATTTTAAACATTTGTTATTATTCAAAAAGAATAAGTCGTAAATACATGAAAATCTTACCAGTTATTTAGATTGGCATTTTCTTTACATGATTTAATTTTCAACATATTTTGACTTTTTTTGAGGTATTTATAGACAACTGAAATTTTCAATTTTTTGGAAAAATTTTTTTTGAAGTGTTTATAAAATTTTTTTGGCCCTATCAAAATACTTGAAAATTAATTACAAAGTTCCTCATAAGTTATTCATACAGTGATTAAAAAATTACAAAAATACATAGGCACGATTTTTTTTATTAGCAATTGAAGTTCAATTTTGACTAAAGACATAAAAATTATGGCGATGTTCAAATTATCTTAGATCGAAATTCATAAAAGTTTTTCTTTTTATACCTAAGATTTGAAAATTTTATACAAGGCTCCTAAAATATTTTTACAATATTATTTGAAAAATAAAAGAAATATAATATAGTCACACATTTTTTTAATAAGCATTTACAGTTCAAATTTTGACTAAATACATAAAAATCACGAAAATTCGTAAATTATTTTATCCTAGAAATTTATAAAAAAATTTCCTTTTAAATCTAAGATTTGAAAATTTAATACAAGATTCCTTACAAATTTGTCAATATTTATCACAAAAAAAGTCAACCGGAAATTCAAATTAAATTTTTATTAGCATTTGAATTTCAAATATTGACAGAAATTCGTCAAAACCATGAATATTTGCAAATTATTTTGTAGTTCAAAATTCATAATATTGTTTATTTTTATATCTAAGGTTATACAATTTAACACTAAGTTTTCCATAAGTTTTGCTTCAAATAGCTATAGAGAAAATTTGAAGCGTCATTATAGGAAAAATGTTTTGAGCGTTTGAGTTTTAAATTTTTATGAAATCGCGTAATGATAACGATTTATCCTCAAACCAGGTATTCGTATATATAAGGTATTATGAATTATGATAACTACATGATAACTACACTAATTGATTAACCATGCCATATGCAAAATATTTAAAAAATTATAAGTCGCAGATACTTGAAAATTTCACCAGATATTTAGATCGGAAATTGAAAAATTGAAAATTTGTTCAATAATTGTACCACAGATTATAACACATATATTATTAGACGAGATGATTATATTGTGATTACGAAATGTTTTCATGAATATTAGAGAAGAATTTGTTTGAAAATTTAATACAAAGTTCCTCATAAGTTATTCTTATAGTGATTAAAAAATTATAAGAATACATAGGCACAATTTTTTTTTATAAGCGTTTATAGTTCAAATTTTAACGAAATCTGTCGAAAATGCGAAAATTTGCAAGTAATTTTGAAGCTAAAAAATCATAAAATTTTTTGTGTTTATAACTAAGGATTAAGAATACAACACTAAGTTTTCCTTCAAGTAGCTATTGTGCCTATTGCTTCATATAAGTTTTTAATCACTATAAGAATAACTTATGAGGAACTTTGTTTTAAATTTTCAAGTATTTTGATAGGGCCAAAAAATTTTTATCAACACTTCAAAAAAAATTTTCAGACAAATTGAAAATTTCGGTCATCTATAAATATCTCAAAAAAAGTCAAAATATTTTGAAAATTAAATCATGTAAACAAATTAAGAAAATGCCAATCTAAATAACTGATAAAGTTTTCAAGTATTTACGACTTATACTTTTGGAATAATAACAAATATTTAAAATCGTTTGTGGATAAATCGTTATCGTTACGCTATTTCGTAAGAATTTAAAATTCAAACGCACTTAAAATTTTTCCTATAATGATGCTTCGAGCTTTCTGTATAGCTACTTGAAGTAAAACTTATAGAAAACTTAGTGTTGTATTTTCAATCCTTAGTTGTAAACGCAAAAAATTTTATGATTTTTCAACTTCAAAATTACTTGCAAATTTTCGCGTTTTCGACAGATTTTGTAAAATTTTGAACTGTATAAACGCTTATTAAAAAAAATTGTGACTTACGATTTTTAATTTTTTTTAGCTACAATAAGAACAACTCATAATGAACCGTGTATTAAATTTTCAAGTTTTTTTGGTCGTCCAATATTTTTTTACCGACACTTCAAAAAAAAATTCTCAAAAAAATCGAAAATTTCAGTGGTCTATAAATAACTCAAAAAAGTCGAAAATTTTTGAAAATTAAACTGTATATAGATATCACTAACATTAACATTTGGTGAAAATTTCAAGTATTTACAGGGATTAGTTTTTGAATGACAACCAAATATCGATTTGGTCAAAAACGGGTTTTGCGTAAAAATTCCCGTTTTTCTGTCATTTTTGTTTTGTTTTTCTCGATTTTTTTGAATACTGTTGGAAAATGTTTACTTTTGACCTTTATAATGCACTAAGGATCTTCAATTTTACATCGGAAACCACCCCCAAAGTTTGAAATCGAAACATTACTTCGACTAGTTATGCTGTACACAGACACAAAAAAAAAACACACATCATTGTACAGTCAATACATTCATCACTTCGTTCAGAATCAAAAAAAGGTATCTGATGTATGTATTATATATAAAAATAAAAATTTATAGTAGATTTCATACAATAAAATGGCTATAAATTATTAAACTTTACCTAATTGTTTCCCTCGATGAGCATGGTGTTTGATTAACAGCTCCCAAGAAAAAAGGTGCCATAACAGATTCTATGGCCTCTGGATTGTGACTTAAAAATAATATTACAATAAAATTGTATTATATAATTAAAAATCATACTAGTACATAGATTAAGTTTAATTATAATTTTTTTTTTAATTAATATTATAGTTATGGTATTATACATTTGGATAACAATCTAAAAATTATTACACTTAAAACTTTACCTAATTATTTCCTTTGATGAACATGGTGGTTGATTGTCAGCACCTAAGTAACATGATTCTACAATAGATTCTGCGATTTCTGGATTGGGACTTTGTTAACATAATTTTAGTGAATTGTATTAAATTAATAATAATATATAGGTACCTACCTCTTAGTCTTATCACGAATTCCTAGAATATTCATCACTCGAGAACTCAGCGATTTTTTAACTGATAATTTTTTTGATGCTCAGCGACGAGTTTTTTTGTTGAGTTGATTCATTTTCACGTGAATAAATAATTTAAAAATATATAAACCGTAATAAAAATCTAGAGAAAATGTATTAGTTACTAGTTTACTACTACCAATAATTACTGGCGTGAACAGTTAGACATGCAGGATGTCAATATTTGAATCCATTTATTTCAATATTTAATGTTTTATCATTAATAATTAAATAATTAAATAATTGTTATTTATTTAGAGACTTTATGTTATGTTATCGACGACGTGAATAAGATAACACATAAAGACATATACGAATCAAACATATTACATATAAATTATAATTGACCTAAGTGGCTTAGTCCTATCGGCTATACAAATTATCATTCGCAGCATTTTTTTTTTTGAAAATATATACATAACTTTCAAGAGTCTCCGTAAAACTCAAATTTTACATAGATAGGTAGATACTTTTTATACACAAGTATAATTCTATAATTATCATATCATAACCTAACCTACGTATTTTATACTGAAGATTATAGCATAAAATATTATTCATAAATAATATATAAATGAATCACTAATTGAAACAAAAATTACTAGGGTACGTTATAAAATAAAAATGAGTGGGCGGGTGGGTAAATTTTTTTAACTGCTCGTGCTCTCAAATTACCTTTGTGCGCCAATAGAGGAATATAATTACTACAATACTTGCACCTTACAAATACAATATAAATTAATAAACAATACAATACGTAATCTTGAAAAATATATTCGTAAATTAGTAAAATTATATAAATCGTTTAATGTTTCAGAAAATTTTGTTTGACAGACAATAATAAAATTGGCGTATATTATGATGATTAAATGTTAATTAATATACAAAAACAATAATTTGTGTACTTAGTATTATGAAATATTACATATTTATTTATCCATCGTTGATAATTTTTTTCACAGCGTATGATTTTAAGTTTTTTACATAATATACAGTTATACTGATTTAAATGTAAAAAAATTGATCTGAAATATCAAATATCCAATTTTATCGAATAGTTTACTACAGTTTGAAAAAAAAAATTGTTTGAATCGGACGTTTTCTCGCTGATTAGTTACAGTTTTAAGATTTGGTTCCATTTTGCGTAAAATACGATAGTAATAGGAATACAAAAATTGGAAAAAAATGTAAAATAATATTATTCAATGACAAAATTATTATTTTCATATTGACAATTTGGCTATTTATAACCATCGCGCGGCTGAGATAGATAACCAGTTTTGACCTATGGAGCGGTACCGCTGCTTATGAACGCGGGGTGGTGGCAGAAGTACTGTTCAAAATGCTGCCACTGTAGTCACTAGAGCAGCACATGACGACGGCGAATTCATGATTTTTTTGCCAAAAACATACTTTTTTATTTCCAATAGTACTCAGGCCTCGTTGATCGTAGAAACATGATTTTAGTATCAAAATAATCACGAGAAGTTGTACTTAAAAATCTTGGAACAGATTTTCGATACCTCAATTTGCTGATTTTATATAATTTTTTAAAAAAATTAAAATTTGTTACAAACTTCAAATGCAAATAAAATTGGTTAGAAAATATAAAATAAGTTTTAATTTTTTTTGAGCTTCTTTTCGTTGTTTGCGCAGAAACTACTTTCAGTAATATTTTTTTCAATAAATTTTTGCAAAAATCTTAATCTCTCAAAATGTATATATATAGATATTTTAGATGCTCCCGATCCTGATTTAACAATTTTACATTTCTTTGATTCCCTTAATTAGTTATAACGAAGACTTTTCCATTTTTTTTGTAATGTTACCCCTATAATGGATAAAAATATCATAAATTAAAAAAAAAAATATTTCGGATTTTACAGATACTTAGCAAGTGGGTGTTCTATTAGTGAGTTTCACTATGAATATAAGATTGGAAAGTCTACTGCATCTGGTATTATTCGTCGTGTTTGTGAAGTGATTTGGAGAAAATTGAAAAATATGGTCATGCTGGAACCCACTAAGGATAATTGGATAGAAATTTCTAAAGGATTTGAAATAGGTACCTACCTGAAAATTTATAAACTGCATTGGAGCACTAGACGGGAAACACATACGTATGATACAACCACAAAATTATGGTTCACTTTATTATAATTATAAACATTTTTTTTCGCTTGTTTTATTGGCATTATGCGATGTTAACTGTTGTTTTACTTGGGTGGACATTGGTGCTTATGGTAAGAATAGTGACTCAAGAATGCATGTGCATGAACTTTATATTCAAAACTGAAAAAACCTTGAATATTCCTGATCCAAGTCCTATCAACAATTCAGATGAAACCATATTGCCATATGTCATAGTAGCTGATGAAGCTTTCGATATGTTGGAGAACTTATTGAGACCGTACGGTGGAGAGTTATTATCGTTCGAAAAAAACATTTTTAACTATCGCTTAACTTTAGCACGAGCCACGAAGATACATTGAGTGTACTTTTGGTATTATTAGTAATAAATGGCGTATATTACATCGTCCACTAGACGTGTACATCGATTTTGCAGAATATATTGTGAAAGCAATTTGAGTACTCCACAATTATGTAAGAACACTAGATGGCTGCAGTTATGAAGATACATTTTTTCAAGGCTGGGCATTAACGAGTTAAAAATTTAATTTAATTTAAACTTTTTAACTTAACTAGTTACTTTTGGGTATTCATTAACTTAAATATTAACTTACTAAATTTATTTTTTAAATAACGTGAAATTAACGAATTAATTTATCATTTTAAGAAATAAGTTCAGTTAATTTTTAACGCAATTTTTTTATTAGCATAAAGATGAATGATATTTATTTACGTTTGTAGCGGGATATTTCCCGAACGGCCACTACTATTATTATTATTATTATTATTTCTATCATTATTATTATTTTATCGGACGCCTAGCCGACAGCCGTTAGTAGTAGTCCAGCGACATTCGGCGATATTGTAGGCCGTGGCGCTCGTCGCTTTTTATTTGTATTTGAGTATTAATTATTATTTTTTTATTTTACGCCAGGCGGTCCCGATAGTGGCGGGATACTGGCGAAGTGTTGTGTACTAATTATTTATACATCTATATATATAAGTGTAATAATTTTTCGTAATACTATGCAATAAATGTCAACGCGTATAACTATATTTTTGTTGTTCCTGACTTAAGTGCCCTCTGACCTACAAATTCAGAAGTGGAATTCGTTTGGGTAGTATTTGAAATCAAGGTGTTTCGAAATTAGAACGTAAGTGTGTATTATTTCATTATAAGTCGAAATGAGCGAAAATTCGGCTTCAACGTCTAAAGCTGGTCACGAGGTTTTGTCGCCGAGACGATTGCGTAATGGTTCGGTTTTGCCCAATTCTAGTGACGTCATAACGTCAGTGAATAATCGAGCGAATGAAGATACCGATTCTCAACGACCATCGTCAGTGTTACCACAGTCGCACCCAGTACCAGTTGACAATCAGTTATTAACCAATGCACTGTTATCGCTAATGGAGCAAAACAAAGTGTTGTTGTCAAGATTGGTAAATGATAGTACACCACCGCTTGTGCAATCATGTGTACCCAATAATAATGGTTACTATGTTATGCAAGATTTTAATCACTCACTTACTGATTTTTCTGGACGTGAGTCTAACGCGGAGGCTCGAGCATGGTTGCAGTCGATTGAGAGTGTAGCAAAATTACACAATTGGCCTTATAATTTTAAATTAGAAACAGTTCGGTCGAAGCTCATAGGCCCATCCCATAATTGGTACGTCGGTCGTACTTTTTCGAACTGGACTAGTTTTGTTGATCAATTTACTAACACTTTTGTGGGACATGAGCAATGTACTGTTGATCGTGTAAAAATAATGTCTAGTCGTGTTCAGTTGAAAGGTGAATGTGTTATTGAGTACTTCCACCACAAAGCTCGGTTATGTCGCGAGATTTTATTGCCGTTTAGAGAAGTTAAAATGCAAATAATTGAGGGATTATATTATCACGATATGTGTAATTACCTCATGGCTCGAACTCATATGAGTGAAGATGATTTTTTGACAGATATAAAATCGTATAATAATTTGCGAAATGCAAGGTCTAGTCGATTTCGGTCGGCAGAAACTACGGAATCGTTCAATAAGAACAATGGATTTTCGTCCAACCGTCACACAGATGTTAAGAACCGTGATACCGTCCAACGTTTACCACCTGAGATGAAGTCCAGTGTACCAAAGGATATGTCCAACGTCACATGCCACCGGTGTGGTATAAAAGGTCATATTGCTCCAGCGTGCACAGCCAAGGTACAACAAAATGAAAAACGATCCTGTTTCCGGTACAATGGTCATGGATATCTAGCACGAGATTGTCCACAGAATAGAAGTAACCAACATCCAGCCAGTCAGACGAGTGATCATGGTGAGAATGTGTCAATATTGGAAAGACCCTCCCAAGATATTGTACCCCCGTATACATTAAGTGCCAAAATTATGTATCCTAATGGTAATTGTTCTAGTATAACTGCTCTTATAGACACAGGTAGCCCTGTTAGCCTCCTTAAATTAATGGTAGTCTCGTATACATCTGGTATTAAACCACCTCCCTCAGGTTTAATTGGTATAAATGGTTCTATGCTTAACATTATTGATGAATTTTTTGCTGACTTACACCATGTCAATCTTGATACACCAATAAATTTGAACTTTAAAGTAGTACCTGATAGCACAATTCAAACTGATTGTCTGTTAGGACGGAATTTTCTTGCACACCCTCGAGTTAACTTATCAGTAATAGATGGACAATTTATTATCACTTTTAAACAAACTGACAACGTTCCATTTAACGAAATATTATCTTTAGATTTTGACTTGAATAATTATAGTGAACTTGACATTGACTTGAATATAAATGATAAATTAAGTAATGACGTTATTACCAGTGTAAAACGAATTTATATTAATAATTATGTTAAACATTGTGCACAGGATATTGATGATGACCTCCCTGAAATGCATATACAGCTAAAAGCGCATAATTCTTTTTATTTCCGTCCACGACGATTATCATTTTATGAAAAAGAAAAATTACAAATAATACTTGATGACATGCTTAAAAAACACATTATACGTCCGAGTACGTCCGAATATAGTAGCCCGATTGTTCTTGTAAAGAAAAAAAGTGGAGATCTGCGAATTTGTGTCGACTATCGCGAGCTCAATAAACATATTGTAAAGGATAGGTATCCATTGCCGTTAATTGACGATAATCTGGATTTACTCCGTGGGAAAAAATATTTTACTTGTTTTGATTTAAAAGACGGATTTCATCATATTTATGTAGCTAAAGATTCAATAAAATATACTTCCTTTACAACTCCACTAGGACAATTTGAATACTTAAAATTGCCATTTGGTTTAGCGACGGGTCCTGCTTGTTTTAGTAGATTTATTAAAAATATTTTTGACGAATTTATCAGAAAAAAAGAAGTAATTGTTTATTTTGACGACATTATGGTGGCCACTGAAACAATAGACGAGCATCTCGATATATTAGCTAGAATATTAACCACCATGAAAAACCAAAAATTGGAAATTCGCTTAGATAAAACTCAATTTTTAAAATCCGAAGTTATTTATTTAGGTTACCGCGTTAATGCTGACGGCATTCAGCCAAACCCAAAAAACGTTGCTATTATTGATAATTACCCTATACCGTCGAATCAAAAAGAACTCCATAGTTTTATCGGACTTGCATCTTACTTCCGGCGATTCATCCCAAACTTTGCGTTATTAACTCAACTATTATATAAGTTATTAAAAAAAAATGTTATTTATGAATTTGGGGAGGAACAACTAAAATCATTCGATATTATTAAATCAAAACTTAATGCTCAACCACTCTTATCTATTTATGACCTTAAGGGGATTGGAAGTGCTCCATTTCTAAGGAGTAAACGATAGGCATTTAGTTTAACAGTTGAAGTCGCTTACTGCTGTTGTGTGAGTAATAAATGCTCATTTGTGTGAGTGTCCAACACGCCACCACTACTACCCGCATATTCAACAACGGTGCGATATTCATCAAAATATCGAAAACCGGTTTTAGTCAACTAACTTTATCTAATAATACAATAACAATAGTCATTAAGTCGCAATTAGAGTAGTATGCGTGTGTGACCCATATTAGGTCTGCTAAATAATTGCATAAAATAAAAATCACAAATAATTCATTCATATAGTTAAAAATAAAAATTTTATAAAAAAAAAGTTTTAGAACGAATATTTATAACATCTAATTATTAATTAATTCCAACACAAGCTTTTAGCTTATAAGAAGTGTGCAATTTTTGCTTGTTTAAATTTCTTGTATTGCAAAACATAAATAAATATACAAAAAATCAAGATGGATTAGAAATAAAATTAAAAACTAAAGGTTACAGAATTAAACAATTTTTTCGGGAATGCCTGGTCTTATTGGTAATCCTCGATCAAACCTAGAATCGATTATTTCTGGAAGTAATGACTCCATATATAATCGAGTAACAAATGGTTCAATTTTAGTATTCCAAAATGATTCATCTCTAGGTATTTTATCTATCACAAAACCTGCCAAAATCATATACATTTAAAAACGACAAAAAACGACAAAAAACGACTAGGTATATAATAATTTGATTACCTTTGGGACTCCATACAACAAAATAACAATATTTTTTTTCGGTAATATTAAGTTGGCCCTGTACTTGGAAATAATAATTGTCTGTTTTTTTTAAAACAAGCTTTCCCTTATAATCAGTCATATACTTTAATTTTTTGAGAGTAACAGCTTCCTGTGGTGTGTATTCTTTTATACTTGACGGACATTTTATTTCTATTATCGAGTCTTCGTTTATTAACCCGTCCGGACTCGCAGCCAAATAATGCAGGGATTTATGAATAAATAAACCTGCTAACTGTATAGTTATTCCTAAAGTTTCTTGAACGGCGTTTCTGGCAATTGACTCATTTTCGATTCCATACCTATGTTAAATGTTAAACAAAATAATATTTTAATATAATGCATACTAATCTAACATAGTTACAAATTATAGTTATAAATTAAAATAAATCAATAAATAATATTTAGTAACTACGTCTCAATCATTAAAAAACTTTAGCTTACCTCGTAGCTGAACTTCCTTGAAAAATATCGTACAAAATATGCTTTACAGTATTTGCACGGGAAGTTGTTGGTCGAAGCTTACAAACCTTTCCAAAGTTAGACGCCGTTAGTCGATATTTTCTATAATGTTGCCACATATCATTATCTTGCTGTCCAATTGTACTTCGTTCAATTGCTACTATCTCTTCAGATTTTAATGTTATTTTTTTCAAAAATAGTTCCTTTTTATTTTGATGCTCATCAAAAGGCATATCAATTATTTCGCAACCCATTTCCACAGCTCCATAATCATCATCGGGTCCAGAAAATAATTTACGCTTATTCATTGTAAATCTATAAATAATATTAAGTGGTTGTAACGTGATATTGGTTTTTTTAAATATATAAATTAAATTACGTCGGTTTTTTAAAATTTAAACGTCGTCTTCTTGATAATTCGCGCATTTTATCAACTTTTTAAATATATTTTTTTGTAATTATACCAGGACTTAAATTAGTCATTTTTTTATGTAACTGACTAATGTAGTTAGATCCCAAATTAAACGATGTCACTGCAGTATGACACCTAGCACCATACGATCCTAAAATAATAATTCAAGATTTAAAAAAAATACAAAATTACCTACAATATGATATGCTTTTATAATAATATTATACCTCGTAAAGAAAAGTTGATTCTTTTGCCACCAACGTACTTGGCAATGACGTTATTAAAACCTTCAACCACATTGTTATTGACGTTATAGATCAGGCTCGATACATGATGTGCAACTATATTTCTGGCCCCTAAGATATCAGCCCATAATCCAGAAGTTTGCATTTGAGGAACTAGATTAACTTCATTTTCTTTCGGGCCTTTACAAAAATAACTAAAAATAAATAAAATATAATTTATACATATATGTATTGTAACCCACTAACTTAATTTTAAAAATAATTATTGTTCATTTGGTTTGTAACAATTTAAAAAAAAATTAATTACCTAGCACAATCATCATGGTAGCCAAATACATGGTATGGGCTATTTAAAATATCATGTTTTAAAAGCGCGACTTTTTCATTGTGACTAAGATTCATTTCTTTTCTAAAAGCTATTGCCTTCGTCACTGCACATCTTTAAAAAAAAAATTATTATTATACATAGGTTTGTTAATTATTCATAAAAACTCATTACCGTAATTTAAGTCGTCTATCTTTTAAAATTTTCCTCAAAACTCCTGGTACTACTATCCCGGAGGTACTCTTCCGACGAGTGGATATATCCACAATACGGTTACAATAATTTCTTAGAATATGATTTACACATTCTATTTTTTTAATAAATATATCGGGTCCATAAGGTTTTGCCAATGATAATTTTTTCATGACACTTGAGTCCCCGTCACCAATAAGTTTATTAAAAATTACATTGTGCATTGACATACTTTGGCGGAAACCTTCAACAATAATGTCTGCTTCCATTGAAGTGGAAGTTCCAGCCCAGTTCTTAAAACATTTATGAACAGAAACTTCTTTCTCGTTGGATTCAGCTTTTTGACAAACAGCACAAAATTTATTTCGAATTCCCATAAAAAGTATTTTTTTTGTTCGGTATCCAATAATTGTCGCCTATATAAAATAATTTATAATGTTATTATTTTTAAAAACTACTTATTGAATATTTTATAATTTTTTAACCATAAAATACTACGAAAGCTTACGTAATTTCGACAAATTTAACGCTACTTAACCCTTTTATAAAAAAATATTTGAAGAGTTACTTAACTTTTTATATTAGGTAAATTCAATATTTATGATACTTTAAATTACTATTTTTAAGCTTTTTTTAGCTAACGAAAAATTTCTAGTTTCAAAAATCAAAAATGCGGGTAAGAAGTGGATGTCGCTCTACTGTACAGTAGTTTAATAGTGGTTACTGTAATGGATGGTATCAAATTTGAATTCAATGATATAATATCATTGTATACGAAAAACGATTCTGATCGGAGACGAGTTGTCACTCTTGGATATTTTATACAATATAATTAATATTGTTATTATTTTAAAAAAAAATGTAGGTACCTATAAATAAAACAAATTTCAAATTAATCAAATTAGATCCATTATGTTACATGGAACCTTGCTTCAAATTTTCAATCCTTAGCTATAAAAGTTAAGCATTTTATAAATTTTTAACAACTAAAGAATTTGTAAATTTTCAATTACACAAATTTTGTCAAAATTTTAACTTTAAATGGTTATAAAAAAAAATCGTGCCTATGTATTTAAATATTTTCTATCTGCTATTATATTAACTTATGGGGAACCTTGTATTAAATTTTCAAGTTTTTTGACCCAACGAATAAAATTTTATTGACAATTATAGAATAAAAAACTAAAAAACGGAAAATTTCAAACGTCTATAAATAACTTAAAAATTGATAAAATATTTAGAAAATTTTATCAAGTATAGGAATTGATGAAATAAATATTTGGTGTAAATTTCAAATTTCTACAATTATTCGTTTTTATATAAGAACAAAATAAGAATATCAGTACAATAGAAATTGAGTGAATATCTAATATTGTAATTTAAATGCTCAAAAATTTATTTTGACTTTCCGGTAGAAATTTTTTTCTTGATAAATGTAGACATATTCATGAAGAATCTTGTATAGAATTTTCAAACCTTAGATTTAAAAAGAAAAATTTTTATGAATTTCTTACTCAAAATAAATGGCAAATTTTCGTGATTTTTACGTATTTTGTCAAAATTCGAACTTTCAATGCTTATTAAAAAAAATTGTGACCATGTATTTTTAATATTTTTTAACTACTATTGCGAAAATATATTAGAAGTATTGTATCAAATTTTGAATTTATAGAAAAAAAAAACTAAAAAAGATTGAAAATTTTATCATGTATAGAAAATGCCAGTATAAACATTCAGTGAAAATTTCATGTTTCTATGGTAATTTGTTTTAGAGTTACACCAATATCTAAAATCGATTTTTTCAAAAATGCACCAACTAGATTCACTTTCGAACCGGAAAAGCTACTGAAGTTTAAAATCGAAGCATTATTTCGACAATTTCTCGTGAACACAGACAAAAAAAAAAACACAACATAGTAAAATCAACACAAATAATACAATACAAATAAAATTTGAAATGTCTATAAATTGTTAAAAAATATTTAAAATATTCTGAAAATTTTGTCATGTATTAAGAATGCAATTTTAAAGATTTGGTGAAAAATTTAAGTATCTACGCCTATTTGTTTTTAAGTCACACTAAAAATATTAATTCAATTCTACCAATAAAAATTTAAAAAAATGATGTACGATAATATAAAAATAATATAATAATAATACTTACTACACCAGAAAGGGCATTGTAGTTACTTTTCTAAGACCTTTTAGACCATGTACCGTCTGCTACAACCGTAATTAGTGGTATTCCATTTTCATTTACGTTATTTTCTTCCACTGCAAGTCTAGCCTCTTCTTTACCAGCCATTTCTATTGCTTCTATAGCTGTGTTCTCGGTATGTTTAATTAAGTCATTATGAATTTTTTGATATAACGGATTACTCATATTAGGCATATTTAAAAAAGCTGAAAATGTGTCTAGTTGTGTATACCCTTGTCCAGTATTTACGATTGCAGCCACCATTGCCGAATTTACAGGCATACTAGCACGATCTTGATTTGTAATTATTTCTTGTTTGTTACAAAAATTACACATAAAAACGAATTCAGAAAAAAATCCATTTATGATTTCTTTTACCAAAATTAAGTTTTTGAAAGTACAATCGAATGGGTGGTGGTCAATATTTTTAATGGCATCAAATAAAAACATTATATCAACTAAACGGCGACCACTACATTTCACCCTTTAAAAATTAAAAATTATTTTTTTAATTTTAATTTTCAATTTTATAAAATTAAAAGTTTTAAAAAAAAGTGCTGGACACTTACTCGACAGGTCTTATATTATTTAATGATTTTTCGCCGGTATTAGAATTTATATTTTCTCTTTCAGCCTCAATCTGCGTTCGATTATCATGTCTGTTATACAAATATAATGTAAATTATGCGTCATTTTTTACAACTTATTGTAGTTTATAATACATACTTTTGTAAGTAATTGCTACAAATAATTTCATCACCAACAGCAACCGGTGCACCTAAATCTGAAACCTGATAAAATAGATTATAATGATTTGTTCATGAAAGTTAATGGAATTAAAATATACCAAATTAGTAAACTTTAGTAGGAACTTTAGTACTTACCTGGTGATCAATTATTGGGTTTTCTTTTATTTTAATAAAATTTTTTAACTTTTGCTTTTTAGATTTAATTGTTTTACTTAAATACCGACGTTTTTTCGTCCCGTATCTATAATCTTTGTTTTTCATTTTTTTATGAGAACTTGGAATAATAAAAATATAACCAATATCTAAAGCACTGATACTAATACACTAATAATGCACTGAAACTAAACTTTAGATGGAGCGCCGGTAAGTTCTAACTACTAAGTGTCGACTAAATCCATAGATAACTTCGGGCATAATCGTACAGTAGGTATATTGTGTAAACTCATTACAGTAAAGATACCAAATTATAAATATATTGCAATTCATTTGAATTCATTATAAGTCTATTTAGGAATTATATTAGGTACGCTGGCAGCTCGCGTTGCGCGCCGGTATCAAACGTTTCCGGGAAACAATTTATGGCCCGCACGCGCATGCACAAGTCTTTACATTTGATGAAATAAAATATTTTGTTCCGACGAGGAAACAATTTCAATCAATGAAGACCTAAAAGCCTGACAAAAATACGTCAACTCAAAATGATCATATTTTAATTCTGTAAAAATATTTGTACTTGTCGTTGTGTTTTTTAGGTTATTGCGGAAGTCAATTTTAGAATAACTGTTTAACATTCTTAAAAAAGGCACTTAAGTAAATCTAAAAATTAAAAAAAAATTTAGAAACTCAAATAAAATTTAAAAACAATTTTTTAAAAAATATCAAAAATCGATTTCCATAATAACCTAGAAAAAAGGTCGATCAACTCAGATCTTTTTACAGAATTAAAATATGATAATTTTAAGTATGCGTAATCTTGTCAGGCTTTTAGGTCTAAAACGTGAAATAAATATGCTGCTTCCAATCGCCTTAACGCTCAAACCGAATTACATTGTGACGCGAGTAGTCAATGGTAACCCACCTTCAAGGGTATGGTGCAATATTGCTGCAACAACAAAATGACAATAATTTCCACCCTGTTTTCTATTTTAGCCATCGAACCACTGACGTAGAATCTAGATACCACAGTTACGAACTCGAAATGTTAGCGATAGTTAATGCTGTTAAACGATTCCATATTTATTTACAAGGTGTCCACTTTAAGGTTGTTACTGATTGCAATACAGCGTTACATTAACTTTACGTAAAAAAGATATCAACCCGCGTATTGCAAGGTGGGCGTTATTTTTACAAAATTATTCGTATGAGATAGAACACCGTCCTGAGTCAAAAATGCAACACGTAGATGCATTAAGTCGTTGTCGACACATATTGGTATTGGAAGGATGTACTTTTAACCAGACACTCGCTATTAGGCAAAGTACTGACCCTGAAATTAAAAATTTAATTAAAACACTTGAAAAATCGGAACACCCCTTATTTGAGATGCGTAATGGGTTAGTGTATAAGAAACAAGGTAACAGACTTTTGTTCTACGTTCCAGCTAGTATGTATGAACAAATAATCCGAACATGTCACGATGATATGTGTCACATTGGTGTTAATCGTACAATAGAATAATATATAAAACAAGTTTATTGGTTTCCGAAGTTGGCTGAACATGTAAAAAAATACATAAATAATTGCTTGAAATGTATTATATTTTCTCCTAAGGAAGGGAAAGTAGAAGGATTGTTAAACATAATTTACAAAGACAATAAGCCATTCCAAACTATTCACATCGACCATTACGGGCCGCTCAATAAAACAAAAAATCGTTTTAGGTATATTCTAGTCATTGTAGACGCTTTTAGTAAATTTCTGATTTTATATCCCGTTCGTTCTGTCACCACTAAAGAGATCTGTTTAAAACTAGCACAATATTTTTCATACTACAGCAAGCCAGTTAAAATTATATCCGATCGTGGATCGTGCTTTCGATCTGACGCTTTCCGAGAATTTTGTGAGCAACACGAAATTAAAAACATATTATGACTGTAGTAGGATCGCCGCAGTCAAATGGCCAAGTAGAGCGATATAATCGTAGTCTCACGGTAATGCTATCTAAGTTGATGCATGAACATAGTCAAAATTGGAACGAACATCTAAATAAGATACAATTTGCAATAAATAATACTCACAATAGATCTATCAACAATACACCAAGTAAACTTCTTTTTGGTATGAATCAAGTAGGAAACACTAATGACTATATTAAAATTTATTTAGAAACATTAAACGAAAATGACAACGATAGAGAATTTGAAACAACTAGACAAAACGCATTTGATACTACACGACAAAACCAATTAAAAAATAAAGCCTACTATGATGCTAAACATAAACAAGCCAATACTTATTCTATAGGTGACTATCTTATGGTAAAAAACGTTGATACAACTCCAAATACATGTAGAAAACTTATACCAAAATTTAAGGGACCATATAAGATACTTAAAATATTACCCAACGATAGATATGTTGTGGCTGATATTGACGGATATCAAGTAACACAAATACCCTTAAATACCGTTATTGCTGCCCGAGACATAAAACCCTGGGTTACATTTAAGAAAAAATGACTAATAATTATTTTAATTTGTAATTGTATACTTTATTAAACATTTTAATTATTATTCTGTTATTATATAAATTTTATAGAATAAGACCATGATCGAGGTCGATCAATATTGTCAGGAAGGCCGAGTTGTAGCGGGATATTTCCCGAACGGCCACTACTATTATTATTATTATTATTATTTCTATCATTATTATTATTTTATCGGACGCCTAGCCGACAGCCGTTAGTAGTAGTCCAGCGACATTCGGCGATATTGTAGGCCGTGGCGCTCGTCGCTTTTTATTTGTATTTGAGTATTAATTATTATTTTTTTATTTTACGCCAGGCGGTCCCGATAGTGGCGGGATACTGGCGAAGTGTTGTGTACTAATTATTTATACATCTATATATATAAGTGTAATAATTTTTCGTAATACTATGCAATAAATGTCAACGCGTATAACTATATTTTTGTTGTTCCTGACTTAAGTGCCCTCTGACCTACACGTTTAAATTTATATTTTAAGTATAGGCTATGTACATGACTAAATGTATAGTATATGTTAAAAGATTATCCAACTATTTTAACTTATTTACTATCTTTTTGTTTAAATAATATTTTAATTTCTAATATAATTTGCGGTTAGTTTTTATATGATGGATATAATTATATAATTATTAAATTATGTAAATATAAGCAATTAGTCTCATTTTAATGGTTTAGTATTTTACCAAGTTTATAATAATAGTAGGTATCTATTTAATAAAATATTTTGTGATTACCTATTTATTAAACAATAAACATAGAGGAATATTCTATTACTAATGCATATTGTCAACGCCTCTATAAATCCTACGAGTAGCGGTTGTTCACAGAGACTATATATATATATATATATATCAACAGAGCAAGTACATAAACGGTGTACTAATAATATATTATGATACGGAACAAATGATAAATAATATAAACATAAGATATATAAAAAAAAACCTGATTTGTCGCTATTGATATTCGTCTATCCCAAATATTAGAGTAATATGGCAGCACGTACGAAGAAGCGGAAACAGGCCCACACCTTTGCACACAGGTACTGACCACGAGGTTTTGTGGTAAAGCACGTTAAGCACGACGACGGGCGGCACAAAAAGGGGCATGCACACGAATACGACATACTTGATTTATATTAAATATTATTAACTATAAACACGCAGTTCTCTCTATTGTTGAAATTCACGTCGTCGCGTCGTACTACATAGACCTTATACTCATAGACGGAACATCCAGGTGGGATGCGGGTGGGTGGTGCGGTCTTTCCTAGCGTGCCAGCAGTGATACCATTCCTTGCGACCAAAAACATTGTTATTAACACATACCATTTTATAATTACAACTTCATTATTGTATACTGCATAGACCAAAGCCAAATAGACTTATAGATTATAATCAGCTAGACCATATTACTATTATTACTATAATAGTTCTATTGTAATTTGTAAGTAGTACCTAGTATAAAATAAGTTTAATATATGCTTTTTATAAAAATGGTGAAGAAAGCAGCTCTTGGACGACAAACTATATTATATAGTATATTTAATATTATCTAACTGAACATTTTATAATAATAAATATAGAACTTGAAAAAGAAGAAGCACTTAGAGAAGAAGCTGGATATTATGCTATTGATATTATATGTTATAATATTATTGTATAAATCATGATATAATGAATATAAACATAAATAGGATCGTCATTCGACAGTAAAAGGGGAAGAAGAAAAGTAAAAATATATTTGTATAATTAATAGGTACATTATATATCTTATTTAATATTAGGTAAAAAAACACTCGTTGAAACAATTGAAAATTTCAAATCAGAACCAGAAATATAACAGTAATATACTATTGTGATAGTACGCGGTGTGTTGATTAGTCGCAGGCACAACAGAATTAAAAAATTATTGTACAATACGATAGGCCTTGTGCGCATGTGCGGTGTACGGTGTACTACCTTGATCAGCGCCCTCACGCTTGGACACCGGAATTACAACCACGTTCCGTCTATGAGTATAAGGTCCATGGTACTACCAACAAGAGAAACATTTGGAGGAAGTTGAACATTGTACAAGAACGCACGCTGCCGTAATATCGTCACTGAAAATTCGTGGAGACTTGGAAAATATGTTCATCCACGACGTCTCGCGAGGTTTTCCGATCAATAGATCTGTTGCTGAAGTTGAGATATCTATTCTCACTTCTTTTAAAGCGGTACCAGTTTGATATACCTACAAATCACTGGTGGAAAGCACAATATGGTATCATTGCATTATAATTTTAAAACATGTTTCACCTAGTTTGTACCTATATTTAACTATTTAAGTGTAAATTTTAAATTTGTTACCCTCAAATAGCTAAGTTTTTATTAAAATTATATAGTAATTATATTAATAATTATTTATTACAATTTTTTTGATAGTTAAATGTATATAATTAAAATTATGTGTTATGTTTGTTTAACAAATTATACAAATCGCTAATTTTTTTCATCTAATATAAAAATATACGATTAAAAAACAATTAAAAGAATAATTCTGTAAACTCATTCCTCAATTCCTCATTATACTGCTTGTTGCTGCAATCGGAAAAATATTATTATAGTTCTTATATTAAATTTAACTAGATTGCGATTCGAACGTTAAAAAAAAATACTAACCAAAAGGCCTTACCATCTTAATATTACTAGTTTAACAACGAATCATAATTCATATAAATCAAATTCTTTATTTTTATTTTTTATTTCAACGTCAATTCTTTTCTACCTTTTTTTCATTTTATCAAAACTCAAAAGTGTGACAGTCCAGTAACTGAGTTACAGAATTCAATAATATCCATAGTACCATTTTATATCATTGAGATGATTTATATATAATAATTTCGGAATATACGTGGATATATAACTACTGATTTCATAATAATTATTAAATACGACCATTGATTATAAATACTATTCGCGATTGAAAGCTAATATAGGTAGCGCCCTAGTCGATACTAATGATAAGGCTAACGGGGAACATGGTCGCCCAACGGCCGAGGCCCATGCTGTTTAGACAGTGTTTCTAGTTTACTTTCCACTTTTTTTTCTTACTGTTTTTTTTATAATATAAATTATATTATACAGCATACCTATCTATAGTGTCCAGTGTTCAATATTATAAATTATAATATTAATTATATTTAAGTTTTACATCTAAATATATTTTATTAAAATGTTTAATTCGGTAATTGAAATAACAGACATTATGCAATACATTGGCGATTTTAAATGACCTTTTATAGAAGGTTCTCAGATTTTAAAATGCAATCATATTTTAGAAATGGGTGTAAAATGTAGAAATGATGCATATATTCATATTTTAGGATTATGTCTGCAAACAAGTGATCTAAATGGAAAACCTCATGAAGTAAGTAAATTTTTTTCAGAAAATTTGTGTCTGTAATATTACTAAAAAGTCACTGAACTGTATTAAATTACATGCATTTTACATGTTGGTAAAATATAAATCTAATAATTTAGTGGTTCTTACAAAGTTAATAGTTGCTATTTACTATTTTAAATGTTTTTTCTTTTACCTAGCTTGAAGTTATTGTTTCAAATACTAAGGATATTTTGTCCACAAAATGCTCATGTAAAGCGGGAACAGGAAAATGCAAACATGTTGTGGGATTAATGTTAAAATTGCAAAAGTATGTACTAGACTTTAGAAACCCATAAAAGATTCATTATTTATTTTCATATTATTTTTTTAAATACCTATGTATTTAATTTTAAAATAGGACCCCTGAAAATGAATTGGAGCTATGTAGCTGTACTGGTCTTCCTCAACAATGGGGGGAAAATAGTTCTGCTTCTAAAAATATGTATAAAGCAGTTCCGTTAGAAGAGTTCTGTCATGTTCAACCTATGAAGTCTAGATACAGCCAAACCCTACCAGATACCTGATGATTTAAAAGATGACATTATACAAGAGTTATTATTAGGTAAAAATAATTTCTAGTGTTGTAAAGTATTTGAGTAAAAACTGCTGAAGAACAAGGATTAACCAAATTAAAGAAATATAATATTTAAAATATGTATAATATTAGTAGCAGTGGCGCCTAAGTTATTAAAATGTGGTTGGGCAATTAAAAAAATTGGCTCGACGTAGGCATGGACTTCGGTGCCACTGACTAGTTGTGTCTCCGATCAATTAATTGGCATTTTTTATTACATTTCTATTAATTTTATCAATTAATTTCACATTTTTTATTACATTTCTATATATAACATTTGGTAAAAGTGTTTAAAATAGTTAAAACATAAGAATCTACAAAAATATATGTATATTTCATAAGGATTTCCTGATTCAGAATTTGCTATTCATACATTTGGGCGACATGAAATACCAGAAATTCAAAATGAAAAAAAATTATCCATTTCAGAACAACATCTATTAGATTATATTTTATTAACAAATAGTTCTGTACTATTTAATGATGAGGATGAGTACCTTATGTTGATTGATAGTAAATCACAAGATGAAATTGATTTTTTTTATACAAATGTCCATGTTGATAGAAAAAAAGTTGAACAAATGTGTTCTAACACATATCAACAAACTGGTTTTTTATTAGAACCTAATTACTTAGAACCTTGTTTTAAAATGTTCAATCTTTAGCCATAAAAGTTCAACATTTAATACATTTTTAACTACAAAATAATTGACAACTAAAAAAAAAAAAAATGAAAACTGAAATATCCATAAAACAACTCATAACGAGTGAAAATGTTTTAAAAATTGTATGGTGTGTAGAAAATGAACATGTAAAGATTCAGTTAAATTTTCATGTATCTACAGTTATTCGTTTTTGAATTACACCAAAATAAATATAAATAATTGTATTAATTACCTACCTATTTGAACACTGTGGAACAGAACAAGCCTTATGGGTTTTATTAATTTGTATTTTTGGACTACTATTAAGGTAATAAGTATGATCATCCATCATACAAAATAATAATATAATTATAATATATTCATAAAATATTAAAATGAATTACAATAAATAAATAATAACGTATTAATTCGTACTTCGCGTGTGCGGACCACTATACATCTTCCCCGTTACAATAGTTCTGATGACTTCCACTAGGCAGCGCCTGTTCCGCTTTCAATCGCGAATAGATTGCTCACTGGGCGGTTTTTCGATGGTCTACAATAAAACTCTCGGTAGATGGCGATAAGAACTAGAAACATTTAATAAATTCGTATTTCATTTTTAGCCACTGTTAAATGGCCGAGTGCGGTGCGGGATTAAACAGGTTTCAGCGCTGAAACGGCCGGCATGTTGACGCGCGACGTAGCGTTATAAATAAATATAAATATTTCGTTCTAATTATTAAATTAAATATATTTTGAAGACAAATAAAAATGATATAATATATTTTAATAACAGGGATAGAAATCATACGATAGCTCAAAGGTACCATAGATCAAACGATAAAGTTTTAAATTTAAAATGTTTTTAGATATGGTTATTATATGACATTGTAATATAATATATAATGCATATATATATATACAGTTAAAATTATTTATTTTGTAAAATACGTAACTTATCTGCAATTTGTACTTTTCTTTTTCCAATCTTCAATCTTTCAATCTTCCAATCTATAATTTGCATTCTTTAAATATTTTTCTTTTAAACAACAATTCAATTACATATACATGTAATGACAATAACATTTTAAGTTTTGAAAGTTTGTATATTTTTTATTAATTTGCAGCAATGCTTTTTTTTTTAGTTGGTGTAAAATCTTTTAGATTCTGAACGAAGTAATGAATGTATTGATTTTACAACGATGTGTGTTTTTTTTTTTTTTAGATTCTGAGCGGAGCGATGAATGTATTGATTTTACCATGATGTGTGTTTTTTTCTTTTTTGTGTCTGTCATCACGTTTTGGTGCAGTAAAAGTGCTACGATTTTTTACTTCAGTACCTCGTTCGATCAGAAAGTGAATCTAGTTGGTACTTTGGGGGGGGGGGGGAATTTGGAATTCATAAATAAAATGTATTTGGGTGGGGCGGGGGGGGGGGGGTGGTCAAAAGTGAAAAATTCTTAATACTTTTCTAAATAATCGAGAAAAACAAACTAAAAATTAAGGGGAAAACTGGAAATTTTACGCACACTCATTTTTCGACAAAATCGATTTTGGTTTTTGATGTAATTTTGAAACAAATGACCATAGATACATGAAATTTTCACCGAATGTTTATATAAGTATATTCTATCCACCATGCAATTTTCAAAAATTTTGGACTTAAGTTGAACTTACTATTCATAGGCATTTGAAATTTTCGATCATTATTAGTTTTTTTTAAAATTAATATTGATAAAAATGTATTTGTTAGGCAGAAAAGCTTGAACATTTAATACAAAGCTCTTAACATATTGTTACAATAGCAGTTGTAAATAAGAGAAATTCATAGTCACAATTCTTTTTTATAAGCATTCAAAGATTGAATTTTGACAAAATACTTAAAAATCACGAAAAATCACAAATTATTTTAAGCTAGAAATTCATAAAAAAATTTCCTAAGATTTGAAAATTTAATACAAGGCTCATAATATATTTTTACAATAGCAATTAAAAAATAAAATAAATATAATATAGTCACAGTTTTTTTTATAAGCATTTAAAATTAAAAAAGCGGGTAAGTGGGTATCGCTCTGCTGTTCATTGGGGGTGGGGTGGACCTCTGACTAAGGTAGGTTAAATTTGAATGCAATGATTGGTATCATTGTATACGAAAAACGATTCTGAACGGAGACGGTTTAGCTGTCTAGGATATATTATAGATTATAAAAAATTTTCAAATCCTAGATTTAAAAAGAAATTTTTTTATGAATTTCTAGCTTAAAATAATTTGCGAATTTTCGTGATTTTTACATGTTGTCAACATTTAAATTTAAATGCTTGTAAAAAAAAAAAAAATGTAATTACTCATTTATTTTATTTTTCAACTGCTATTGTAAAAATATTTTAGGAACCTTGTATTAAATTTTCAAATCTTAGATATAAAAGGAAAATGTTTTATGAATTTCTAGGATAAAATAATTTACGAATTTTTGTGATTTTTGTGATTTTTACGTATGTTGTTAAAATTAAAATTTGAATGCATGTAAAAAAAAAATTGTGGCTATACATTTCTTTTAATTTTCAACTGCTATTGCAAAACTATATTATGAGCCTTGTATTAAATTCTCAAATCTTAAAATTAAAAAGAAAAACTTTTATGAATTTCTATCTAAGATAATTTGAACATTGCCGTAATTTTTACGTATTTAGTCAATATTTGAACTGTAAATGCTTATAAAAAAATTGGTGACTATATATTTCTGTTATTTTTCAACTGCTATTGTTAAATTATGTTAGGAGCCTTGTATTAAATTTTCAAATCTAAGATATAAAAGGAAAATACTTTATGAATTTCTAGTTTAAAATAATTTGCGAATTTTCGTGATTTTTATGTATTTTGTCAAAATTCAAACTTTGAATGCTTTAAAAAAAAATTATTCATATATATTTCTTTTATTTTTCAACTGCTATTGTAAAAATATGATAGGAGCCTTGTATTAAATTTTCTAATCATAGATTTAAAAAATAAACTTATGAATTTCTATCTAAGATAATTTGAACATTGCCGTAATTTTTAAGTATTTAGTCAAAATTTGAATTTGAAATGGTTATAAAAAAAAATTGTGACTATATATTTCTTTTATTTTTTAACTGCTATTGTAAAAATATGATAGGCGCCTTGTATTAAATTTTAAAATCTTAGATCTAAATAGAAAAACTTTTATGAATTTCTATCTAAGTTGATTTGAAAATTGCCGTAATTTTTACGTATTAAGTCAATATTTGAACTTCAAATGCTTATAAAAAAAATTGTATTTTGATAGGGCCAAAAAAATTTTATCGACACTTCAAAAAAAAATTTTCAGAAAAATTTAAAATTTCAGTTGTCTATAAATATCTAAAAAAAGTCAAAATATTTCGAAAATTAAATCGTGTAAAGAAAATGCCAATCTAAATAACTGGTGAAATTTTCGAGTATCTACGACTTATACTTTTTGAATAATAACAAACATTTAAAATCGTTTGAGGATAAATCGTTATCGTTACACTATTTCGTAAAAATTTAAAATCATAAAATTTTTAGTGTTTATAACTAAGGATTAAGAATACAACACTAAGTTTTCCATAAGTTTTACTTCAATTAGGTATAGAGAAAACTCGAAGCATCATTATAGGAAAAATTTTAAGTGCGTTTGAATTTTAAATTTTTACGAAATAGCGTATAACGGTAACGATTTATCCTCAAACGATTTTAAATGTTTGTTATTATTCAAAAAGTATAAGTCGTAGATACTCGAAAATTTCACCAGTTATTTAGATTGGCATTTGCTTTACACGATTTAATTTTCGAAATATTTTGACTTTTTTTAGATATTTATAGACAACTGAAATTTTAAATTTTTCTGAAAATTTTATTTTGAAGTGTCGATAAAATTTTTTTGGCCCAATTAAAATACTTGAAAATTTAATACAAAGTTCCTCATAAGTTATTCTTATAGTTATTAAAAAAATATAAGAATACATACGCACAATTTTTTTGTTAGCATTTAATAATATTAACTTTAAATTTTATGGCTCAATTCACTCAAATTTTTAAATTAACGGAAATTAATGTGTTTTGCTAAGCGTAAAATTTGCCATGTTACGCGCTTGTAAGACTGAGACAATAATAATTAATGTCACTGTAACATCCCCCAAATTTTTGTTATAAATGTACATTTTAAAGAAAACTATACTACTAGCCGAAAAGGAGGCCACCCATATCTATAGGGTTATATTATGGATAGATTGATAGATATTTAAATATTAAATATTAATTATTTTGTAATCGTTGGCAGTGTGCCAGTGCAACAAGTACCGGTTTACACCAACCGTTTGAAGTATACGCAGTATTGTATGCTGACATACAGGATTGTTAATGTCTTATTCTGTGGTATAATACGCGTATATACGTATTCATAGACGCAACGTCTATGAATAGATTTTTCGGACCTCTCGTTAGATTGGGGCACGCCCCCAACCCCCACGGGCTAAAATAGCTAACCAAACTGTGGGAGGGGGTTGGCGACCCCTACGGGGTCGCGGGGGGCAAGTATCCCTGCCCTTCGGGCAGACGGGTAACCCTACTTCACCGCCCTTAAACCTTAACTTAACCTAACCGGCCGCCAGATTCAACCGCCCGTTAAAGTAACATATTAAGAAGTATTATTATATAGTGGCTACTTCGTGATCGATAATATTTTGTACGTGGTAATTAAAACTTGCAAAAATTGAAATTTTTTGTTATCGAAAATGTATAATATCATACAACTCAATAAAATTAACAAATAACATTTTAAAATAATATGTTGTCGTAATTAACAAAAACTGTAGTGATCTGGAGTACGCAACTAACAAAGTAATCGTCAAACAGTAATATTTAATACGAAAATAAATCATTATCAGTTCTATTTCCTTTTGAAAGTTGTTAATTATAGGTAATAATCTTAATAATAACAAAATAAAAAAAAAAAATTAATAATAGGTGACAATCCAATACGAAAACGTAGGAAAGCAAAGTATACAGTGTTTGGCGAATGTATTGGCGTAAATGCGTAAAATCGTAACATTTGGTAAGATATAACTCCAAAATAATGATTTGTGAGAATTTTGGAATAACACTTTTGTGTTCAGTGCACAACACACATTTTTATTTTTGGGGAGGGGGGGGATCGATAAAATTGCGTGGGAGCTAAACTGCATTTATACCCACTGAAGATTTGTTACGTTTGTCTCCTGCTTTTGGTTGTTAAAAATTGTAGAGCGATAGCTGTAACTATGATAGATATATTTTTTAGTTTAAAAAAAAAAAAATTTGTTTTTTTAAATTATTGTAGCTTACATTATTTTATATTTCTCAGTGAAAACTATTAATAATTTAGTGAAAGGAAACACTGAGATACCCGAACTCCGATATAAAAATATCGACACAGTCATCATTTCATTTGATAAGCCATTTTAATTATCATTTTTAAGGGTATTTTATTAATAACACATTTTAAGGGTGGGGGGGGGGGGGGTTGTAGTGGCCGGTCGGACTAAAGCGTCCGTTGCGACGCGCACCGTCGGTGGTTCGAATCCCAGCCATGATGGGTGGTATCGCTTTCCGGGCAGTTCATCCTGTCTAATTAATAATATTCAGTATTAGATAGTCGAATAAAACGTCTAGTGGGATAGATTTTAAACCTTGTCTTTTAATAATATTCTTCTATAGGTACAGTTTACTGTTTCACACGTCATACAAAATATTATATTATTTATTAACACTCTATCTTCTGCGTGTATAATTTGAATACAAATTTTTCATTGCAAGTTTAAAATATTGAACATTTAATGTAATAGATCTCCTAACTTATTCAAATATTCTTTCACTTATTCACATATCAAAAATAATATAAACTTTATAGTTCATGTTGATGAATACAAATTTTAAAATTTCTGTAACATAATCAACAACTTCCAAAAATAAAGCCGGGACTTATAGCATTTGCGGGTTGTATGAGTAGATATTATAGAGAGTCGTACTATTTCGATTCACTTATCTTTTATCTACGATTTAAAAACTCAATACTTTATACTCGTTAAAATTTCAATATCGCCGATGTTATATATCGGTGTATGAAATTAATCAAAAATATCGTGTTTCGAAGAACGAAAAAATCTATATCTTTATACATTTTTAGCTGATTTAGCTGATTTCGTTTTCTAACTGTAATAGAAGAATTTTCGCTGAATTTTATACATCAAAACTAAAACTTAAAAGAGTATAATTACTATAATAGATATATTTTTTAGTTTGAAAAAAAAAAATTAGTTTTTTTAAATTATTGTTTCTTATATTATTTTATATTTCTCAGTGAAAACTATTAATAATTTAGTGAAAGGTTCTAATGAAACACTGAGATACCCGAACTCCGATACAAAAATATCGACACAGTCATAATTTCATTTGATAAGCCATTTTAATTATCGTTTTTAAGAAATTCGTATGTCAGTATTTAGTAGAAGATAATTATGTATAATATAAAAAATAATTTATGTCACCTTCTAATATCGATTAAACTAAAAAGATTACACAACATATATTCTAGATTATAATTCCATATTCTTATTATGCTAATAATTATAGGGCCCGGATTTAAATGCACTTAAAACCATACAAACATGTTCTAAAAAGTAGCCAAAAGTGTTTTAAAAAAATGCAATTTATCACAAAAATGACCTTAAAAATTCTATTAGGCAATTTTTTTTTACAAATTTCTTATTTTAATTTGGAATTCATAAATAAAATGTATTTGGGTGGGGGGGGGGGGTGTAGTGGCCGGGCGGACTAAGGCGTCCGTTGCGACGCACATCGTCGGCGGTTTGAATATCGGCCATGATGGGTGGCATCGCTTTCCGGGCAGTTCATGCTGTCTGGAAATAGAGGCCGCCGCCCCCAACCGGACATGGCAGAAACCTACGGGTGCACATTCGAAATTCTGTCAAAAACATCCACAAATACCAAAGCCAACGGTTCCCTCCCCCACAGTTCCACAGGTTAAAGGCCCTTGTCGTCGAAGCCTCAACCCCCCCCCCCCCCCCCAACCCACCAAAAAAAAAAAATTAATTTTTATTTTTTGTTTTGTTAAAAATAAAAAAACTTATTTATACATGTATTTTCGTACGGCGTGAAAGTTATCCGCAGGTGGAATGTTATTATAAAATATTATATAAGCACTTGAATTACAATTATTTAAGGCTGCTGAGCATTCGTAGGACTCTGCTCCGTGTCCAAAGGAGTTTCACAGTGTACAAATACCACTGGAATGCTCACGTCTGAAACTCCATGGTACAGAACTTTCCGGACAAGAGGGGACGGAAAACCTGTCGTTCGACCAGTTAATAATTGTTCCAACGATTATTATCATCATTATTTCACGGGCACGACGACGAATAATATTTCGATTTTTATTTAGCGCTTACTGCATGGTCGTTCATTTGAGGCGTATAAATATTATCTACAATATTATTAAACGCGAACATTTTTTCTTTACTTCCATCAGTAAATAACTGAGGAAATGTATTATAATGTAATAAAAATAACAAAAAATCGGGCTGTCATTGACTAACAGCTAGGTACCTAAAAGAAAAAAAAACAAAATACGTATCATTCGTATCATGCTAATTAATTTTAATTTTCTATATATTATACATAAAATCGTATTCTTAGTTATATATCGCTGCAGCTTACATAGTATTTTGTGACGTATAGAATTGTAAACAAACATCAAAATAAGTACAGTTTTCCTATAAGAATAATATATGGTATATTTATATATATATAACATCACGGACAGTGAAAATGAATAGGTAGGTACGATTTGTTAATAAAAAAAATACTCATCATTCAGAGCTGAAATGGCCGAAAAACGTAGTCGTATATAACGTAATAATATTATAATCAGTTTTCCATCATGGCATAAAAGTATACAGTTGTGTAGTAAAATAAATCAAAAAAGTGTAGTTATTTAGATTTTCTATTTTTGTACTTAGGTATCATAGTATAATCTATTTTCTCAAGATTACCAAAGAATGTTGCCTACTTGATAAATATCGATTCATCATCGTTTTATTTCAAAAAAAAAAAAAAAAAAAAACACTCATCATTTTTTGTTAATCCATTGCGATATAGCCTCCCAAAATTGGATGATTAGGTTAGGTTAGTATTAAGTTTGGGAGGCTAAACCTAGTCAATGGATTAACGAAAAATAAAAATATTAAACGAGAAAAATCATTAAAAAAATAGCTCTATTCTTTTATGAAATTTTAAGTATAGATTTGAAAATCAAAAGTTGATAGAGATTTACCTGATAAATATAAAAAAAATATAGAGTTTTAGAACAGCATAAAGCAAAATTTTAATAAAAAATATTTGATAAAAGTAAATAGTTTTTAGAAATAACGATAAAACAACGCTTTATTTCATTTTCTTTTAACAAAAGGTAATTCAACCTACTGTACTAGGCCACGTATTTCAAAAATTATACATAATATGTTTTGAATGCCTATAGCATCTTTCACATGTTTATTATTATTGTACAAACAATTTGTGTACATAGCTGATTTCGTTTTCTAACTGTAATAGAATATTTTTCGCTGAAATTTATACATCAAAACTAAAACTTAAAAAAGTATAATTACTATAATAGATATATTTTTTAGTTTAAAAAAAAAAAAAAATTAGTTTTTTTAAATTATTTTTTCCTATATTATTTTATATTTCTCAGTGAAAACTATTTATAATTTAGTGAAAGGTTCTAATAAAAAAACTTATTTATACATGTATTTGCGTACGGCGTGAAAGTTATCCGCTGGTGGAATGTTATTATAAAATATTATATAAGCACCTGAATTACAATTATTTAAGGCTGCTGAGCATTCGTAGGACTCTGCTCCGTGTCCAAAGGAGTTTCACAGTGTATAAATACCACTGGAATGCTCACGTCTGCAACTCCATGGTACAGGACTTTCCGGACAAGAGGGGACGGAAAACCTGTCGTTCGACCAGTTAATAATTGTTCCAACGATTATTTTATCATCATTATCTCACGGGCACGACGACGAATAATATTTCGATTTTTATTTAGCGATTACTGCATGGTCGTTCATTTGACACGTATAAATATTATCTACAATATTATTAAACGCGAACATTTTTTCTTTACTTCCATCAGTAAATAACTGAGAAAATGTATTATAATGTAATAAAAATAACAAAAAATCGGGCTGTCATTGACTAACAGCTAGGTACCTAAAAGAAAAAAAAACAAAATACGTATCATTCGTATCATGCTAATTAATTTTAATTTTCTATATATTATACATAAAATCGTATTCTTAGTTATATATCGCTACAGCTTACATAGTATTTTGTGACGTATAGCACTGTAAACAAACATCAAAATAAGTACATTTTTCCTATAAGAATAATATATGGTATATTTATATATATCAGGGCTTAAAACCGTTATCAATAAAGTCGGTAATCGGCTCCGTCAGGAGCCTAAAATTTTTGAAAACAGGTAACCGGTTATCGTTTAATTGTGATATTTTGGTAACCGGTAACCGTTTCCATAAAGATATTTCAAACACTATAATAACCGTTAATCGTTTAAAAACCGTTGATAAGATTTTTTGGTAATCGGTTACCGGTTAAAACTGGTTTTAAAAAAATCATTTTTTTCAGTTTTTTATCATATTTTTAAAACAGTTTATTTAGGGCATTCGTGGGTTGATAACAAAAGTATTATTATTTAATGCATAATCAAAAACTTAATATGCTTTAATTTGGTCGGATTTCCTTCAATAATTTAAATATTTATTTTTTCAAACTACTTTGAAGTTTAAACTGTTTAAACTTTAAGCTTTAAAGCATATGATCGAAATAATGGCGATCTTAATAAAAAAAAAAAAAATTTTATTGTAATAATTTTCTTATTTATAACATTATAATTGTAAGAAACTGAAAAAATAATTAATTTTTCAAGATGACGCCAAGAGTGAAATATTGACACAGATCTTTTTGGCAATAACTGGAGTTAGGATGTTGATGACCTAAAAAACACTCAAAAATTCCCTAAAAAAAATGCAAAAATGCCCTAATAACTTCAAAAAATGACCTTAAAAATTATCTAAAATACTAATTAAGTAAGTAAAAAAACTCATTTATAAATAATAATTTTTATTAGAGATATGGGTATGATAATGGGTGTAATAGTAATTTAAAATATGAATTATAAATAAATTTCAATACTAATCAGCGCGCGGGGACGAAGGTCGACGACGAAGTTTATGACAGTATTTATAATATTATATAGTTAACACTTATATCTATTTATATAATATATGTGATATTCACAACAGATAAGCAATACTCGACGGATATTAATTGTGTAAAAAAATTTAAAAATAGCTGGAAAATTAAATTTAACTATAATGTTATCAGGACATAATTCAATTAATAAATTCCACGAAAAAACCGTTGATTTTTTGGTCGGGATTCGGTTTTGTTTATAAAACTGGGATTGAAAATACCAGGTAACCGCTTTGATGTTAATATTTACATATTTACCTTGATTACCGATTAACAATAACCGCTTCCAGGATTACAAAACTAAAAGCGATTACCGGGTTTCGGTTATCAAATATACGGGTTTATACCGGTTTTCGTTACAAACCGGTTACCGGTTTTAAGCCCTGATATATATATAACATCACGGACAGTGAAAATAAATAGGTAGGTACGATTTGTTAATAAAAAAAAATACTCATCATTCAGAGCTGAAATGGCCGAAAAACGTAGTCGTATATAACGTAATAATATTATAATCAGTTTTCCATCATGGCATAAAAGTATACAGTTGTGTAGTAAAATAAATCAAAAAAGTGTAGTTATTTAGAGTAGGATAAAAAGGAGAGTTCAAAAACCTCACCCTCACCATCACCCTCACCCTGACCCTCACCCTCACCCTGACCCTCACCATCATCCGAGTGCGCCGCCGCCGCCGCCGCCGCCGGATCGCGTACGTGTGAGGCATATATTACCACTTATCAGTTATCATATTATTGTTATCATGTTATCACTTATCAGTTATCATATAATTGTTATCACTTATCACTTATCATATTATTGTTATCATATATATCCGAACAAGTGTGAAATTGATATATGACGGTTAGGTTCAAAAACCTCACCCTCACCATCACCCTCACCCTGACCCTCACCCTCACCCTGACCCTCACCATCATCCGAGTGCGCCGCCGCCGCCGCCGCCGGATCGCGTACGTGTGAGACATATATTACCACTTATCAGTTATCATATTATTGTTATCATGTTATCACTTATCAGTTATCATATAATTGTTATCACTTATCACTTATCATGTTATCACTTATCATATTATTGTTATCATATATATCCGAACAAGTGTGAAATTGATATATGACGGTTAGGTTCAAAAACCTCACCATCACCCTCACCCTGACCCTCACCATCATCCGAGTGCGCCGCCGCCGCCGCCCGATCGCGTACGTGAGATACATTTAACCAGTTATCATTTGTTATCACATATTATTGTTATCATATACGATGATTATCTTTTACCGCCGTTATCACATCGCAGTTCTCCCACGGTTATCAAATAAATTGTTATATTTATCATTTGTTATCAGTTATCAGTTATATTTTTATTTAACCCAGTGGAAATCGAATGTTATACATTATTATTGAAATATGCTATAGCCGTTTCTACTAGTAAATTAAGCACGTTGGGCGTCGTATTAACAATAAGAGACATTAAGTAGGTATATTTTAGCGCTGTTTCGATTATTTACAATAATAGATATATTATCCGTATTCAATTAAATCATTCCACCTGGACATTAGTGATTTTTTCCTGCCAAATGGCAGTAATAATCACAAATAAATGCCTTCTTAATGTGCCCTATCGGTCGCCTGGATGTCGCGGACTCTTAATAGCCGCTAGCCACCACCACCACCACCACCACCACCACCACCACCACCACCACCACCACCACCACCGCCACCGCTGTCACCACCGCCACCGCCGTATATTTCCTGTCATTTGGATTATTCGATATTAAAATACCTATTAGTGAATAACTTAGTAATGATCGATTTAGTCGCCAGGATGTCGTTAATAGCCACAATGGGCATTTATATTGAAAGACACTTATATATGTATCCTTATTCAAATAAAAATATACTAAACTGCAAAACCATTTATATTGATAGATGTATTGACATTAAGTTTCAATCAATTTATTACATTCCAGAAAATCCATTAATATTGAAAAATGTCCCCACCTATTAAAGTGACTCCTGACTAAAAGAGTCGTTTGGCGTTTAGTCCGTCTACTGCGTTACACCGTTGTGCACGTATACGTCTTTATAAATTTTAGTGAGTTTTTATTTTCAAAAATAATTTTAAACATGGCCGGTTCTATAGCCATCAACGCTGCGCTATACAAGAAGAAGAATTTTACTTATGTACCTCCATCACCACCAGTCGAACTTATCGAATCTACATCTTACACACTCGACTTCGTAGCCCGTAAGTTTGTGCATATCGGTATTGACCCGAGCGAAAAATTCCAGGTCGTTGTCCATTTTTTAACTCCATCGAGACATGTCAAAATAACACCGGATTTTCTAAAACGTATATTTTCACTGATGGGTAATATGCTCTCATTCATATTGGAGCAGACACTAACATATAAGCGCACGTTATTTTTGGAAACCAAACTTTATAAAATATCTAGTATGGTGTATGGCGGGGAAAATGTGCTAGTGATTGAGTCAACAACTCAGGACGGATGCAGAGTACTGTTGAATCGAAAGGACCTTATACAACTTCAGTATTTGGAATGGTGCATATTTGAAACGATTACACGAAAATCAATTATAACACAACCAGCTGTCTTAAAACAATTCGAAACGTTTTTAAACTATATCGATGTTGAATTCACCAAAGTTGAAACACCACCGAAAACACCTGATGAAATGGTCACATTTATCAAAAATGTACGCGATGAAAGTGTAATTTCAAAAATTCCAAAAAATGATGTCAATTTCATCAGTCAACTCAAAATGTATGCTTCTTCACAATTAGCTGAACATTGGGCGCAACGATGGAGCGGAAAAATGTCTCCAGAGGTAAGTCTTTAAAACTTATTCACTCGCAAAAATATAATACATATTTTATTATTTTATAGTTATTCACTGAATCCGAAGTGAGGCTCATTTCACCTCCGAGATACTCGAGTATGTCTCCAATGTATGATGATTTCGACCCTTCGCAGGCACAGGTAATTTATAACTTATATATATTGAAATAATACAAGTATTAATTATAATAATTATTTTAGGCAGCTGACGAGGATCGTGGTATAGATGATTTTTTAAACCAAATCAACCTTACACAGGCAACATGGGCACCAGCCAAGTCATTGGTAACATTTAATTTTTAAAATAAATATATATATATATATATATATATATTAACAAATTATTATTTTTGTATAGCCTATTTATGATCCTGGCAGTCTACCACCGTCGATCACAGACACTCTTCCCCAATACTTTGATCCAGCGCCTCAATATATTGAATCTAGCCCTACAGTTGATGAGAACGACGGTCCGACGTCTTTTAACCACTCGCCATCTCTTCTCGGCTTCACGGGTCAAAAGTTGACAAAAAAATCAACCAAGCGGAGCGCAAAACGCAAATTATTTGAATAATATTGTTTAAATAATTTTTGTGTAAAATAAAAACAAGCGTGATACTTAAACAAGTTTTTTCATTTATTAGATTAAGGTTTACAATTTAAAACAAGGTATAAAAATAATTATAAGATATTTACAAGGTATATAAAATAATACAAGGTTTACAATTTTCTAACATCTCCACTAAACGGATTGTAAGTTATAATCTGGTCATGTAGAATTAAACAATAAGCTGCAGTCTTTTCTGGTATAACTGTGTCCGTTTCAAAGTCTATTCTTAGGTCTACGGTCGATGATTTAACGTTGTCATTCTGATACGACAAATCAACAACGACGATTGGCACATAGTTTTGAAAAATATGTTTTGATAACAATGGTTCACAATAATCTCTCTCGTAATACGATTTTTGAAAGTCTGTATAAGCTTTGTAGAGTATGCTGGTGGTATTATTTTTAAAATCAGCTCGAAAGTCTTCATATGGATACACCTCGGAGTTTAAGTGTACTTTAAGATTTTTTAGTTGACAGTGATCAAATCGTCCGGCATCAGTTTCGATATTGTTTTTTCTACTTGTTTGTAATCCGAATAAAACAAATCTCGGTTTTTCCAGTAAGCTGCTAGACTTAACAGTCCACGAATGAGAAGTGTTTCTAGGGAGCACGGGATACTCGCATAGATCCCAGGTCCTGAACGCACACGACAGTGTTTTACGAGAATCTAATACTTTCAATAACTTTAATTTTTCTTTATCACTGACTTTGATAATAGGCATCTTCCAAGTCACCTTAGTCAGTTCAATTGTAATTTTTTTATTTTTATCGACGGCGGCGGTTGCGCCTTCGCCCACAACATGTATCGCATCAAGGTCGGTAGACGCGCGATTCAAAATCAGTTGCTGATTGCAATTGAGTAATATTTTCTTATAATCTTCACAAAATCCGAATACATGTTTTAGAGGAATACACCCGGAAAATATATTATTGGTCATAAAATTTTTGTTATCTTCACTATCCATTGCCGAGTCCCAAGCCGCATTCTCTAATGCATTCAAATCGTTTGGAGTATACGAGCAGTATGCTTTCAAGCAAGAAGACACTCCAGGTGATTTCAATTTCTGTATTTCTATTCCGTTTATTTCATATCGCATCTCGGAGAATAAAAATACCAAACCGTTATTTGAAAAACGAACTTCCCCCGCTGCATCGACTGGTTTGTTAACTTTACCCTCGATGTAAATATAACTCTCACACGGCAAAGTGTAAGAATCCATGTTTTGAACATTAATTCTAATTTCTTCATTGTATGATAGAGCTGTGCTTGAATACGGCGTGAACGAATGGTAACTCTTTTGAGTTATTTTACAATCGTCGACATAGTCGGCCGTCACGTCTAAATATGACTCATCCATCATTGTAAAGAACGAAGAAAATTTAAATTATTTTTCGTGAGCTTGATATTTTTCGGTTTAGATGTAGACTTCTTAACGGCAGGCAGTATACTGATAGGTTTTTTGATTGAAGCTCTTTTTATATTAAATTTGAGCGCCATATCCACGGGTTATTTGTAAACGAATTGTTATCGGTTCACCACGCAGATTAATCAGACAATCGTTCTGATCTTTTAGCACGATATTTACTTTAGTTATTGAAGTCGTGTTGAGGCCGTAGAAAACTGGATGCCTAGGTACCTCGACGATTTTATATCCCGCAGGTACAGTAGGATAAAGCTCGTGTATGATCTGGCTCGGTGCTCCGTCACAGAATGAGCCGGTGATTAAGTTACACTCTACTTTTATAGAGTTTATTTTCATTATGTTGACTATATTTTCAGATTCGTGAGTAGCACCAGTAGTATATAACACATTTCTAAAACCTAGCAATTTCGCTATGCTATTTTCGACCCCTAAATCGACTTCATGACTACACGATAAACTGCACTTTAATGTTCTGCTGTTTGCTTTTAACTCAAAAAAACTAACATAGTCGGGCATCATGTTTTGTATGATAGACTCTAACTGATCCAACTCATAAGTTCCTGTAGGTATAATAACGTTCTCGTTATTATTTATTATATTACGAAATCCGATAGTATTACAACCAGGTTCTATGTTCGGTATAGAATTATTTGTCTGTAAACTCAAAAGACATATCTGTGCAGTATTTTCTACTTCCAACGGTGGAAAGATCTCGCATGACAACTCACTCGAGTTTCCGTTTAACGTTAATGTGAACATGATAAAAACTTTAAACACAAGTGTCCGCAGTTTGTAGTATTATATTTCTGCTCTCTGCTGTAATTGAAATGTATGTCGCATCCGTGAAAATATTTTTGTACTTCTAATGGTGGAGGTAAATTTCCAAAGCTATCAAAGTATTCGACTTTTTTTCCGATTTTTTTATACGCTACCCAATGCGTTCCTGTACCGTTTTCCGCATCCAAGTTAACAATGGCCGATTCTTGACGTTTAGGGCGTTTAGACAACTTATCTCTGGTAAACACTCCGATGAAATGAGGTATTTTCATTGAACGAGCGATTTTTATAAGTTCGAAATCGTACAACGCTCTACTGGGTAACGTGGCAATTAGTTTTTTGATTTTCTATATTTTTTCGCTTTTGGACCCCCACCACTTTTATGCGGTGTTTCTATTTTGTATGAGTTGCCTTTATACGGTGTGAGATATAGTCCTTTTCCCAAATGAGATGGTGTGTTTCTATTAAATTCATTAGCCACTTTCACAACGTTGGCCACACCACCAGTCAGGGCTCCCAGAGCTGACAACCCTGCAAAAATCGGTATGAGTGGTAGCACACCGCCTTTTTTCGGAATATTTATTGTTCGTGGAACTTTGGTCTTCTTAATTTTGAATGTTTTTCGTGCGACGGCTACACATTTTTTACTTAATTTCATCAAGTTTTTTTCACCGACATTTTTCTTGATAACATTTTTAGCTGCTTTAAGTGCTGCTTTGTATCCACAACCACCACCTACTTTACGTTTTGCTTTCATGGCGGTAGTTACGCCCCAAGCTACAGCTTTTTCTTTTAGACTGGAATCTTTCGACTTGAATCTATCCCAGGCTCGCTGCTCTAATATATAATCAGCTTTGTTACGATCTGCGATGGAGTTGCTATGTTCGTATGCAATATCGTGGTCTCTACAAGCAGAGTCCAGTGGGTTTATACCTTTATCACCTCGAGCTAATCGTTTTTTTAAATTTGTACCAGGTCCACAGTATTGATAACCTGCAAAGAAATATTATTATTATTATGATAATATCGGATTTATTATTCCGGACTTACCAGGCACGTGCAGCTCAATTGGTAATTTATTTATAAGCGTGTTGATAAGCCCTCCGCCCTTATTCTTGGTGCTTCTTCGAGCGAGTGACATTGTGTACTGATTACGTTCTCGTCGTTGCTCAGTTATTTATAATGAAGTTCATCAAACAAGGAATAAAACTAACAGTTGAAAACATGGATCCACCTACAACATTTATGAAACAAAGACATGGAGCGCTTCTACCTAATACGATACGTGCGCTTATCGTGGGCCCTTCTGGCTGTGGGAAAACTAATTTAATATTTACCTTATTAACGCATATAAACGGAATACGATTTCACAACGTATACATATATTCAAAAACATTGGATCAACCTAAATATAAAATGCTAAGTGATATATTATCAGATATTGATGGTATAAAATTATTTACATTCTATGAAAACGAACAAGTTATTGAACCTGAGAAAGCTTTACCAAACTCTGTGTTTATCTTCGACGATATTATTACTGAAAACCAAAAGATTGCGAGAACTTACTTCTCCAGAGGACGTCATAATTTAGTCGATGTTTTCTATCTGGCTCAGAGTTATTCAAAAGTACCAAAACAACTTTTGCGCGATAACGCTAATTTTATTGTATTATTCAAACAAGATGAGACTAATTTAAAGCATGTATACAATGAGCATTGCTCTGGCGACATGTCATATTCAGAGTTTAAAGACTTTTGCACTTCGTGTTGGCGTCTGGGGAGATTTGAGTTTATCGTGATAAACAAAGACTGTGAACGCGACAACGGTCGATATCGTCATGGATTCGACACATTCGTCGTTATATAAAGTGATGTCATTGTGAAAATGCTTCATTCACAGTCATGGCTGCTAGCGGTGAAGTGCTCGGAGAACTGATAAAAGCCAAAGAAAATATTAAACGCAAGTATACAGCATTAAAATAAGGAAAAGCAGAAATTCATTCATTAGTATCGGAAACATTAAGTCCGATTATCGAGCCATTGAAACAACGTTTCGATCCATCGACATTTCAAGCTCCATCCGTTAATGAAGACAGCATAGAACATAGTGTTGGAGATTCTTTCAAAATAAACGACTGGTATAAGTCTTACGATATAGACAAAACGTATGGGCCTAAAATACAAACAAATGGAAGTGTACACTTGGGTAAAAAAGATATTAAACTCGTTGATAATACGTTAACTATTGAAGATATGTCATATCCACTAACACAAGGACTTGGTAATTTAATATTTTCAAAAAACCCTAAGCTGTATACCAAAAACGATTTAAAAACATATAAGTCTATATTAATTCAAACATCAGCCCATCTCACAGCAGACGGAACAAAAATTAAAAGAGGTGGGAATAAATACACGGATTTAATCCAAAATCTGTTTCCATCGGGCGCTGGACTGACAGTCAAATTACAAAAACATAATTTAGTATACTGGAACGACCCTAACGAGCTAGTCGAAAGGTTGAAGTTACTATTAGCGTCAAAAGCAGCTGGTAATACAGGAGTTTCAAACGAAATACTCTCGATTTTCGAAGAATTGCGTGAAGCAGGGATAATAAAACATATTCCAAATGTCTAAACGTGAAATCTCAGTCGAATTACACAAACCAGCTAGAAAAAATTATACAAGGCGTAGGGTTAATGTTTATGGCAAAAACGATCTATGGCAAGCCGACTTGGTCGAAATGATACCATATTCGAAAAAAAATAAAGGGTACAAGTATATTTTATGTGTGATAGACTGTTTTACGAAATATGCTTGGGCAATAGCGTTAAAATCCAAAACTGCTAAAGAAGTTTCCAGTGCAATGTCTAAAATACTGCTCAAACGCTCACCAAAACTATTACAGCTCGATAATGGTAAAGAATTTTACAATTCAACATTTGACGCGTTGATGGGGAAGCACAAAATACACAAGTATTCTACGTACAGTACTATGAAGGCTTGTATTGTAGAACGTTTCAACCGCACATTGAAAGAAAAAATGTTTAGAGAGTTTACGGCACGAGGTTCACACGAATGGGTTTCTATTTTACCTTCATTGATTAACGAATACAACAATTCAAAACACAGGACCATAGGCATGACACCAGTGCAAGCTGATGCTAATCCTACGTCAGTAAAAATTAAACAAAGAAAAATTATTACTGGAAAAATTAAATTTAACGTTGGTGATAATGTTCGTGTAAGCACATATAAAGGTGTATTTGCAAAAGGCTATTTACCGAGCTGGTCTACAGAAATATTTAAAATTGTTAAAATTAATGAAACATTACCTACTACTTATCAGCTACAAGATTATACTGGAAAACCAATTGCTGGCTGCTTTTATTCAGAAGAAATATTGAAAACAAACTATCCTAACGATTATTTAGTAGAGAAAATTATACGTAAGAAGGGGAACAAAATTTTCGTCAAATGGCTCGGGTTCGATAATACACACAATAGTTGGATAAATACAAGTGACATTAGAAAATAGTGTTAGTCTAGCTGTAGACATGAACGTGTTTGGTAGTTCTCAGTCTGGTGAAACTAATAAATTTTTAGTAAATCTCGAACAAGTTGTTAAATCGTATTCGAATAAACTCGATAAAATTGAGCATTTACTTGAAGAAAATCATAAATCTATTCTATTTCAAGAGGAACAAACAGAAAAGTTAGAATTAACGTGCATAGAGATTACAGAGCATATGACAAGAGGCGAAGTATCATTACAATATATCAAAGAAAGTATAGATGATATTAAAAAAATAATACCAGCTATATTGAGCCGTCTTAACACTATAGAAACTTATTATAAAGACAAGCCATAATGTCTTCAGCCATCTTGGACATGCAATGCGTTCTTGGCTTGAACAATAAGTACATGATTAAAGAAATGTCTATAGTAGACACAGAAACTTGGGCGACCCAACACTGGATTTTTAAACATTCAAAATCCATGGAGGATAACAAAAGTCGTAAAACTAACAAGTGGCTGGAACGTAATTATCATCAACTATCTATAGAATACGGTGACATAGAGTATGAAGAACTAGGTAGAATATTGAATTCATTAAAATTCAGATGCATTTACGTCAAAGGTGAACAGAAAAAACAAGTTCTTATGGAGTATATACCACACGTCGTACTCGCCAACATTGAAGACTTGGGCTGCCCTCGTTTGGATCAAATATGTGATGATGAAACTCTACCTTGCTGTATTTTTCATATGGGATTTAATCCAAAACAATGTACATTTTATAAAATATTTGCCATAAGAAAATGGTTTGTAAATAATTCTTAAAAATGATATACATTTCATTTAATAAACATAATAATATTATATTTTTACAACGTTTTTATTTTACATGGGTAATCTAACATTTACATTATATATACAAAAATTATTCAAGTGATATTTAAAATAACAAAATATTTACAATACAAATATATAACAAAAAAATATATACATAGTATTTACAATAAAAACATGCATAGTTTTTAATTATTTAGACATGTATTCCTGTAGAAGTAATCTCATCAAATCTTTATCAGATTCCTCCCACTCACGACCACCAGCATCTATCTTATGATCTGGCTAATCAACAATCTGCTCGTCATCATCCCTATAAAATTATAAATTTTGTAAGTAAAATAATTTAAAAAAAAAAAAAACTTACTCTAAACTATAGTGTCCGTGAGCCAAGGTATGGATTTTATCGTCTAATACCACTCTCTTATCATCATAACTGTTGTAAGTTAGCTTTCTTGATTTTATCGTCATCAACTGATGTTTGAATGACCGAATAGATACATTTTCCTTGTATACCTCCACTCCAGCTTCACCAAACAAACATTTTTTATGATCTTCTATGGTCATGTGGTGTTTGACTACGTGAGACCGAATCCCCTTAGCTTTAATTTTTTCTCCTCCTTCGATGTTAAAGGCATATGATTTCGATCTCAGGGCAACAAACTCAATCATTGCACGACCTTTTGTCTCATCTGAAAAGAAACCAGGTACTTTTTTCCTCTCGGTCATATAGCATGGGTGATGACTCGGTAAGTCTGATGTATCCAAGCGGTCAAGTAAGATTGGATTATTTTTCAAGTCAGAATAAAAATCCCGCGTCAGAATATAGTATATCAATGAATCTAAATCATAAATTATATGAGAGAAAAAAACAAAAAAATAACTAGGAAAATAAATATTCACCTGTATCGGTATACATAAGAAATATTCTGGGACCATAGAATTTCTTCATCACTTTATAATGGTAATCAAACATTAATGTTTTAGAGATCTCAAGCACAGCAAAACCTGTTCATATGGTAAAATAATAATAAAAAAATAAAATAAAGATGTTTATAAAATTTACCTATATAAATTGGCTTATAGAAATCTATGATTTTATTTTCCATTGTTACCGCTGTTAGACTTTTATTTTCAAAATTGGTACAGTATTTGAATGTCGTCCGGTTTATAAGTTTCTGTAACCGTTTATCACTCGAGACAAGTTCCATCTTTATCCTAGATCTCACACTTTCCATGGTTTTTCCTGGAATAAAAAAAAAAAAGTTATAGATAATAATAATAATAATTATAGTATAATAACATACCAAACACACTATTGTTCATAAGTTTGTAAAAATCTTTCTCAAACTCATTTCTGGCCTTCTTTCTCAATTCGGTATTTAAATGAATGTAATTCGCCAACCAAGGTGACTGTCTAAACTGTAACACTCTATGAACCTAGATCAAAATTATTTAATTTATCTGATATTTTTAATCAAGTATTTAAATATTTACTTTTTTAACTTTTAAACCATTTGCCATTGCCTGTTTCAAATTACGATAGTGCACGACATAATGTTCTCTAGATTCGAACGTTGCCATGAGTTTTGGTATTTTAGAACCGCGTGGTATACTTTTGTTAGGCAAGAATGGTAGATCATTATGATCGTCATGTAAGTGCTGTGGATACTCGATATCGACTTCATACATTCGTCCTATCTCCGATGTTTCATTTAAACATTCCAAACCATCGAGAGTAGGCTCAACCCATTTGAAGCCACCATACGGCATGTACTCCGACATGGCCCATCCATATAAGTTGTTACCTATAATAATAATAATAATAATAATAATTAAATGTTTGGAATGATATATTAAGAGATAATAAGCTAGACTCACAATCCTGGTAAATTATCCACGAGTCCGGCTTACTCGAGTCATAGTTGGGTGTTTTATAATTATTAGCTTTGCCATAACGGAGGCTGGCCTGTGTAAGTCCTCCTCTTATTCCCTTTTCACACATCAACAGCATATCGTAATCGGCTAAAAGTTCTAACTTTATCGATGTATATTTTAGACATGCATCAAAGCTTAATCCAGGAGCGGTGTAATAAAAAGCAGCATCTAGGTTGTATGTTTTCAGACATATGTCTCGGAAGTTTTCAAAAACATCTGCTAGCAGAAGAACATCGATTTTCAGGTATAGATCACTGTACTCTCCAAGTGTTCGACAGTTGAAATGGTTCCAAACCTTTGTCGCATGTTCGTATTCTTCTTCTTTAACGTGTTCTTCTGTTAGTGTGCTGTAAAAGTCTTCTTTTGGTGGTAAAGTTGTCTGTTCAAGCTTAGACCAATCATCAGTAAACTCGTATGGATATACTCCTTTACGGGTGACAAGCGACAAGTCTTCATTAGAAAAATGTTTTGCGGTTTCTCTGAATTTCTCTAAGTCCGGTGTTATCAGATTCGTAGCTAAATTTGAAAGTCTTGAAGCCATAAACCGACATGTATCGATAAATCTTAAAGTAAATTTACTTGAGATATATTTTGAAAAAGAAATAAATTTCTCTTCGCTATTGGGAATAACCGCAATACTTTTCTCATCGTACCCCAACTCAACGGCAATGAAGTGTGCATCGTAGTTAGACAGATTGTGCAAGAAACAAGGCACAAATTTCGGCGTCTTCAACGCTAAATTGCATGAATTACAAATCGTCTGGCGAAACTGACCAGACAGGTGGCAGTGGTCTCTTACTTTTTCGTTTAAAAAAGTAAAATCTTTTTTACATAAATTACAAGTTGTAGCCTTATCATGCTTCTCTTGCTCTTCATTACTTATAATTATATCTACGTTTGACTTCAAAAGATCCTCTATTTTTCTCGATATTTCCACAACATTTTCTACAAAATGTTTAGCAACTTCCGCTCGCGTCTCAGATCCTCGGTAAATAATAACGGATGATGGTATATTAAATTTATTTAGTAACTCGATTGGTACATTTTCTGCTGCTTTTACATATATCCCATAACTCATAGGCTCGTGTTTTTGAAAAGCAGTTGTGCTCTTGCCTTTTCTCTCATCACATTTTACTAGTAGAGCCTCGAAATCCGCATAAATAACGATCGGGTGTCGCTGTGTCTTTCCCCAGCCCTCAAACTCAAGGGTATCTCCCTCTGACGGCATAACAGGAAGTATGGGTTTGTGAGTTCCACATATCATCATATGCTGGTTTAGTGCCTCTTGTCCGCTCAATTTAAATTTATGACGTCTGTCATCAAATGTTGTAAAACATCTTTTACAAAATAGAACACGACCGTTGTGCCTAGTTTTTTGAGATCTTATAAGCCGTGAAAAATCAGATATGTAAGTATAATGTGATTTTTCTTTTTCAGTAACTAATAGAAGATCAAAGTGGTCTTGCTTCTCGTTATCTACAACTTTGAGCGGGAATATCTTATATGTTGGAAGTTTAGGTGGTGGCAAATATTGTTTATGGATACCGAACACATTTATAGAGACGTTTTGATTGTTTTTTTCAAATTTTTTAATGTCTGACAGTGGAGTCGGGAATGAGATGCTTTCAAAATTATATTTGCTCTCATGCTCGGTATAATTGTTATTGACGCGGTATTTATTTTCTCCGACAACATGTTTTGCTAATATAGCCCACATGAAACATTGCTGATCTGAGTTTTGAGGGTTAATAGTAGCCCGTTTATATTCAATACATGGTGGTAGTTGAATAAACGAAGAGCCTGACAATGGAGAATATTTATATATTCCCAACAAAATGCCGTCGATGTTTTGGAAAGAAAATCCAGAGCCCTTACTGGTATATTCCTCCTCCTCACGTTTCAATTTATTAAAACAATCTTCTAAAATTGACGATAAATCGCTATCTGCAAAAATCTCCCTGGCTGAGGTTTTAAAAGCTCTATTCTCGGAAGAATTTTCTACGTTAGGTCTATTATATGTAGCCTCTATTTTCAAATTAAATTTAATCGGCAAGCAATGTTTGTTAATGGTCTCTACTAATGCGGATTTGATGGACTTGAAGAATTTTGAATAATTGTGTACATTATTAATATTTTTATAATAATACCACACAACCTTACGGTTGTGTGTCGATTGAATTTCTATGAAACCTAAATTGGTTACTGCTTGAAGTCTAACTTTTTTTAATTTCACTGCAGTTTCAGTATTTTCTGCATGTATACGTTTATTTCCTAGCTGTGTATAATAACCTAAAATTATAAATATATTGATATACATCATTATATAGTTAAAAAAAAAAAAAAAAAAAAAAAAAAAAAAAAAAACTTACCTTGGATATCATACAGTCCAAGATTTTCAACGTTATCAAGCACTTCCAAACACATCTCGTCGTCATCATCGTTGACTGCTGATGTACCGGCCGGGACATCGGGAACAAATATTTGCGGTGCTATCTGGATCTGAGGAGCGACAGGAGGCGCAACCTGAATAACGCTCTCTCCTGGAGCGGGTTGACGAAGTATGGGTACGTTTACGATATCTTGGAAAAATTAATATTATGAATGATTAAAAATAATATTATATAAATACGTACCATGAAAATTTTTATGGTGTCTATGAAGATGTGACTTGTATGAAAATGTCGATGGACAAACAGCGCACGGGAAACGTATACCAGTATGTGTTTTTCCGTGTCTAACCAAATTGTCCTTACGCGTAAACGTAGATGCACACTGATCGCACTTAAACATTTTAAAATTTTATAAAGTAAGAGCGAATGAAAGAAAAAATAAATAAAAACACAGTGTTAGGTGGAAATAATGCTTAAAAATTAATACGCAAAGAAATAAACACTGAAAAAAATACTTTTAAATTCACAAAAATTTATAAAGACGGAGCGTATACGTGAGCAACGGTTTAAGGCAGCAGACGGACTAAACGCCAAACGGCTCTTTTAGTCAGTAGTCACTATAATATGTGGTGGGCATTTTTCAATATTAATGGATTTTCTGGAATGTAATAAATTGATTGAAACTTAATGTCAATACATCTATCAATATAAATAGTTTTACAGTGTGTAGTATATTTTTATTTAAATAAGGATACCTATATAAGTGTCTTTCAATATAAACGCCCATTGTGGCTATTAACGACATCCTGGCGACTAAATCGATCATTACTAAGTTATTCACTAATAGGTATTTTCATATCGAATAATCCAAATGACAGGAAATATACGGCGGTGGCGGTGGTGACAGCGGTGGCGGTGGTGGTGGTGGTGGTGGTGGTGGTGGTGGTGGTGGTGGTGGCTAGCGGCTATTAAGAGTCCGCGACATCCAGGCGACCGATAGGGCACATTAAGAAGGCATTTATTTGTGATTATTACTGCCATTTGGCAGGAAAAAATCACTAATGTCCAGGTGGAATGATTTAATTGAATACGGATAATATATCTATTATTGTAAATAATCGAAACAGCGCTAAAATATACCTACTTAATGTCTCTTATTGTTAATACGACGCCCAACGTGCTTAATTTACTAGTAGAAACGGCTATAGCATATTTCAATAATAATGTATAACATTCGATTTCCACTGGGTTAAATAAAAATATAACTGATAACTGATAACAAATGATAAATATAACAATTTATTTGATAACCGTGGGAGAACTGCGATGTGATAACGGCGGTAAAAGATAATCATCGTATATGATAACAATAATATGTGATAACAAATGATAACTGGTTAAATGTATCTCACGTACGCGATCGGGCGGCGGCGGCGGCGCACTCGGATGATGGTGAGGGTCAGGGTGAGGGTGATGGTGAGGTTTTTGAACCTAACCGTCATATATCAATTTCACACTTGTTCGGATATATATGATAACAATAATATGATAAGTGATAACATGATAAGTGATAAGTGATAACAATTATATGATAACTGATAAGTGATAACATGATAACAATAATATGATAACTGATAAGTGGTAATATATGTCTCACACGTACGCGATCCGGCGGCGGCGGCGGCGGCGCACTCGGATGATGGTGAGGGTCAGGGTGAGGGTGAGGGTCAGGGTGAGGGTGATGGTGAGGGTGAGGTTTTTGAACTCTCCTTTTTATCCTACTATTTAGATTTTCTATTTTTGTACTTAGGTATCATAGTATAATCTATTTTCTCAAGATTACCAAAGAATGTTGCCTACTTGATAAATATCGATTCAACATCGTTCTATTTCAAAAATAAAAAAAATAAAACACTCATAATTTTTTGTTAATCCATTGCAATATAGCCTCCCAAAATTGGATGATTAGGTTAGGTTAGTATTAAGTTTGGGAGGCTAAACCTAGTCAATTTATTAAAGATTTACCTGATAAATATAAAAAAAATATAGAGTTTTAGAACAGCATAAAGCCAAATTTTAATAAAAAATATTTGATATAAGTAAATAGTTTTTAGAAATAACGATAAAACAATGCTTTATTTCATTTTCTTTTAACAGAACGTAATTCAACCTACTGTACTAGCCACTAGGCCACGTATATCAAAAATTATACATAATATGTTTTGAATGCCTATAGCATCTTTCACATGTTTATTATTATTGTACAAACAATTTGTGTACATAGCTGATTTCGTTTTCTAACTGTAATAGAATATTTTTCGCTGAATTTCATACATCAAAACTAAAACTTAAAAAAGTATAATTACTATAATAGGTATATTTTTTAGTTAAAAAAAAAAAATAAAATTAGTTTTTTTAAATTATTGTTTCTTATATTATTTTATATTTCTCAGTGAAAACTATTAATAATTTAGTGAAAGGTTCTAATGAAACACTGAGATACCCGACCTCCGATATAAAAATATCGACACAGTCATAATTTCATTTGATAAGCCATTTTAATTATCATTTTTAAGAAATTCGCATGTCAGTATTTAGTAGAAGATAATTATGTATAATATAAAAAATAATTTATGTTACCTTCTAATATCGATTAGGCCCTTGTCGTCGAAGCCTCAACCCCACCCCCTCCCGCCAAAAAAAATAAAATATTTTTATATATTGTTTTGTTAAAAATAAAAAACTTATTTTTACATGTATTTGCGTACGGCGTAAAAGTTATCCGCTGCTGGAATGTTATTATGTGATGGTATCGCTTTCCGGGCAGTTCATCCTGTCTAATTATTAATATTCAGTATTAGATAGTCGAATAAAACGTCTAGTGGGATAGATTTTAAACCTTGTCTTTTAATAATATTCTTCTATAGGTACAGTTTACTGTTTCACACGTCATACAAAATATTATATTATTTATTAACACTATATCTTCTGCGTGTATAATTTGAATACAAATTTTTCATTGTAAGTTTAAAATATTGAACATTTAATGTAATAGATCTCCTAACTTATTCAAATATTCTTTCACTTATTCACATAATATCAAAAATAATATAAACTTTATAGTTCATGTTGATGAATACAAATTTTAAAATGTCTGTAACATAATCAACAACTTCCGAAAATAAAGCCGGGACTTATAGCATTTGCGGGTTTTATGAGTAGATATTATAGAGAGTCGTACTATTTCGATTCACTTATCTTTTATCTACGATTTAAAAACTCAATACTTTATACTCGTTCAAATTTCAATATCGCCGATGTTATATATCGGTGTATGAAATTAATCAAAAATATCGTGTTTCGAAGAACGAAAAAATCTATATCTTTATACATTTTTATTCAATAGCAATATACGTTTGGAAGGCGTTTACAGAAATTTAAAACAGAAACATTATCGTTATTTTATATGGCCTAAATAAAAGTGTATTTGACAATTTCATTTGTGTTTGAATTATACCAATATAATTATACTAGGTGTTATAGTCGGTATATGCGGAATTGTTTATACTATTTGTTCATTTGTAATGACTAGGAGTATCCTCGAAATGTATTCATATAAATTTTAGACAACTAAAAATGTAGCCCCCTCCTCTTTTGACCTGCCTAGGTACTGAATCGACTCAAGCATTGCATTGAATACACATTATTTTATCAGATGATATTACAAAAAAATAAAAATAACAATTGTTATGTTCGCCTACAAACTGAAAATAATATTATTCTCATGTAGGTATAATAAATAAATAAAAAACGTATTGTGAACATTATTTGCTTTGTATTTAGTGGGTATGGAATGGGAATAGATCGCTTATATAAGAAATCGAGATATCGATTTTATTTTATTTATTATTCAAACTGTTCAAAGTTCACAATTTTTATTATTTTCTTATATTAAATAAAAATGATTTTTTTAAATCATAGTTTAATAACCATTGCAATTTTAACTGTTGTAATTTGTGTTATGCCTGCTACTTCTGATAATGTAGATCGGTTGCGAGGTAAGGAATACCTTATTGATATACTAGTATGATTATATTTTGTATTATAATGTATTATTTATTTTATCAGCATTGATATATATCAATTTTTTGATAAACTGTAATTAATTATTATTATGTTATTAAATATATAGATTAACACAAAATGGTTAGAAGGTAAAATGATGTAGGTAATCGCCTAAAACTAAATTGTTCTGGAAAACCAAAAAACAAAATATTTCAAATAAATTGTATCACAACCTTAGAGCATCAAACAAAAATCGTTTTGAGATTTAATAAGTTAAGTCATAGGACTTATACGTTTTATATGGATTAATTATTCATAATAACAATACAATTATATAGTTATAGCTAATTTTAAAAAAAGGCTCTTACGCCCTTTTTTCCTGTACCTGCAGGCACTTACAACCCATATATTATGTTCTATTGAATACAATCGCTTTCATAATTTACAATTATTATTTATTAATGAATGATGATTTGTAGTATTTATTTCAAAAATGGTATTATATTTTAATTAAGTTAAATGTTTAAAATTGTTTTGTGAACATGATAAAGTTAACTAATAATATTCATATTTAAGAAAATAAATACTAATAGGTATACTTCAATCCCTAGTAAATAATTATAACTTAATACCAGCCAAATATTTACCTGAGCTCCAATCACAGTTTATTTTTTAAATTTTTTTTGTTTTGTTTCTAAGATACCTAGGTAAATTTTAAATTGTAATAATGAATACAATATATCGAGTTCTGGTATAGGTCAGTAAAGTAAAAAATTAAGTCATAGCAATATAGAACATGGTTTTTAAAAAACTTAGTTATTTAACAAAATAAGAAAATACTTATTAATTTAGTTAATGATTAATAATAATAACGTTAAAAAAAAATCAAGTTTTAAATATAAACATAACTTCATGGCCTACTCTTTTTAGTGAATAATTATGGCTTATTTATGTAAAAACAAAAATAAAATAATAAGTAACTCTTGAATAAAATGTTTAACAATTAATAGTAGCACTTTCTTGTGAATCATAAATTTAGTGAATGTCTTAATCAGTCTTCTATTGAATTTCGTTCATCAATAATCAATGCTGGACTGGTCATCGCATTTTACAGTACTGACAGAACGACATAATTAAATTATTAATTGATGTAACTGCGAACAATGACACTTTCGTCCTATCACGTTTCACTGATGGTCGCTTGTATCTTTTAATTGACGTTCGCATACATTTTTCAATCCCTCCAATTATATGAAGTATACAACCACATGTTAAGACATCCATTGTAAATAATAAATAAGTGATATCGATGTTTATGTTGGATGAATCGATGTAAATTTTGCCATTTAAGACAATGCGCAAAATAGACGATTTCAAAAAAGTGGCGCTTACGCCCTTTAACCTTCTAACCATATAATGTTGTATGCTATTTATTATAATTTAATTATACATAACATTATAATGTAGGTAGTAAAATTGTTATAGATTAACATTTTTATCAAAACTGATTCACATCTAATTGTTGTGCCAATGTGGAATAGAATGTAGATTGCATATAAAAAAAAAGCGGGTAAGTGGATGTCGCTCTGCTGTACATTAGGGGGTGGGGTGGACCTCTGACTAGGGCAGGTTAAATTTGAATGCAATGATAGGTATCATTGTATACGAAAAACGATTCTGAACGGAGATGATTTGTCAGTCTAGGATATATTATATTTAAATATTGTCATATATTCTATTTTGAAACAAATATTTTATTTTTCAATTAGGATGCATTTTGCATAAGGCATAGTTAATCAATTTTTCCAAAAACATTGCATGCAGTTATCATTATTCATAATACCTTATATTATCATAGATATACATATACCTGATTAGTATGGAAAACTTAGTGTTGTATTTTTAATTTTTAGTAATAAACACAAAAATTGTTATGATTTTTCAACTTCAAAATTACTTGCAAATTTTCGCGTTTTCGAAAGATTTCGTAAAAATTTGAACTATAAACGCTTATAAATAAAATTGTGATTAACGATTTTTAATTTTTTTTTAGCTACAATAAAAACAACTCATAAGGAACCTTGTATTAAATTTTCAAGTTTTTTTGGTCATCCAAAATTTTTTTACTGACACTTCAAAAAAAAATTCTCATAAAAATCGAAAATTTCAGTGGTCTATAAATAACTCAAGAAAAGTCAAAATGTTTGAAAATTGAACTGTATATAGATAACACTAACATAAACATTTGGTGAAAATTTCAAGTATTTGCAGTGATTAGTTTTTGAGTTACAACCATATAAAAAAATCGATTTGGTCGAAAACTGGATTTGCATAAAATTCCCGTTTTTCTGTCATTTTTTTTTTTGTTTTTCTCGATTTTTTTGAAAACTGTTGGAAAATGTTTACTTTAGACCACTATAATGCACCAAGAATATTCACTATTATATCGGAAACCACCCCCAAAGTTTGAAATTGAAGCATTATTTTGACTAGTTATGCTGTAAACAGACACACAAAAAAAAAAAAACACACATCATTGTAAAATCAATATATTCATCACTTCGTTCAGAATCTAAAAGAAAGTATTTTCACGCAGAAATATATTAGGAGGTTATTACAAATTTTATAACTTATACAATTCAGTTGGCATATTGTAAAACTTGATTTTGATTCACCTAGTCAAACACTGAATTAATATTGTTTAATAATATTAACAATAACTTAATTTATTTTTCTACATAGGCTTCGAAAATAATTTAAATATAAATTATGTACCTAAGTATATAAAAAAATCGCACAGTTTATATATTCTTATAGTCTATAATGTGAATATATTATATCGTAATTTGTAGTAGATCGATGACAATATGGAATAACACAATGTTTTTTGTTTTTAGAAATATGTGCTGGTAATATTTAAATTTAATAAACAAATATTACTGAAGTTAAAATATTTATGATATTCTGCATACTTAAAAAAAATAAATGGTCGATAACTCATATTGCGTTTTCTTTATGTTTGAGATCAATGATCATAATCCTAATTTGATTGACGTTGATTTCTGTTTTAAAATCGATTTGTCGTACATTAATTTTTATAACTATAAGCAAAGTATCTTTAAAAGAGTGTATCAATTATTCTTCGAAAGTAACTTTTTAGTATATTATTATATAAATATTGTTCGAGCCAGAAACGCTACAATAACATGGTTAGGGCCCGGGCACCGTATGTACTCCGCAACGCCAATAATACCTGACTTGACGCACACCGACCGATCTGTATAATGTATGTGTATATAATATTATGTGGAGCAAGGCTCAAAGGAAATTAACGCGTTCGCCAAGCAGCTCAATGAGTGCTAATCTATGGGTGGTGTGTGCATATTTATCCCTTAGCTACACGCACCATTTTTTTTTTCAATAATTACACGCGTGGTGTATTTTATACACCAATTTATTTTACGCAGAAATCAATGTCGTATTGCATATATATTTGACTTCATTTACTGATAAAAGAACAAAGTCCTACTTAATATTGTTTTAAATTTAATTATAAAAAAAATTTAATAAAAAAAAATTTGTTATTACTATATTAAAATTGATAAAAGTAAAAATATCTTATTGTCTAATAATTTTTACTAACTTAAATTAAATATTACTCATTATCCTGACTTATTACTCGTATACATCTTTCACATCTGACAACAGCTTTTACGTGCTCTTTACATGTACCTAAACTTCTGACACGAAGAACATTTTATTGTTGTCACCCTATTTTTAGCTCTTTCACACAAATAACACCGACTTCGTATTTTTGTTGGAGGTTCTTGAACGTCCACTTCTTTTGTTTCATATTTTGATAAAAAAGGTTTTATGTCAGTAGGGAGATTTGTCATCTGTTATCTTTCACTCAAGTGATTATTCATCAAATTTGTTGAAAGTGATTTTAGAAATTACCTCCTATTCTTATGTTTTTTTTCTATTTGTGTATTGTTATACAGAATATTTGCATTTATACCTGCAATGTTGAGAAAGTGAAAAAATATTGATAAAGGCCATCTGCGTGCTCTCCTAGAGACTGAATAATTCCCACACATTTGGTCGACAGTGTCCACGCCTCCTTTTGTGGAATTGTAAAAGTGTATAACTTCAGGTTTTTTGTCTCACGATTTACTGACGTATCATTATACATAGTTGATAATAGAATAACAGCTTTATTTTTTTTAGGAGTATATGATGTTATCATTATTTCTTTTTGAAATCCAAAAAATGAAGAATTAATTGTTTTATTTTTACGTGGTTGAAAGTCTACTGGAATCTCCAATTTATTATTTCTCAATGTTCCTACTATAGTTGTTTGCTTTTTTAGTAATTCAGTAACCAAGAGATAACTAGTATACCAATTATCACATGTTAGGTTACGATTTGTTCCCGTTACATTGTCAAGTAATCTCATGACAATATCAAATGGCTTGGAAGACATATTGTAAGGCCCGTCTGGTTGCGTCCAACAATAAATTTCTAAATACCCCGTATAAAATGATTTTGCATCAACCAGTGCAAATATTTTCAAGCCATATTTTGCAGGTTTACTTGGTATATACTGATTAAAACTACAACGACCTCTAAATGGGACTAACATTTCGTCAATGGTCAAATATTCACTAAGGCAGTAACTTGTCTTACAATTATATACAAATTGATCAAGCATTGACCTATTTGACCTCACAGCAGTTAGTTTGTCCTCAGATTTTTTATTATTTCTAGTTGTTTTATCGTCGAATCTTATTGAATTAAAAATAAAAAGGAAACAGTTACAGTTATACAAGCCCGAAAAACTTCAATCCCAGTACCATCTGTAGCCCAACGTTGAAGAAAGTTGGTGTGATTCCCTTTTTTTATTCCTGACAAAAACAACAAACCAAAAAATGCCATCATTTCATTTTTTGTTATAAATTTGTCATCTCTATCTCTTTTATAGTTTTTTTGAACTGTCGAAATATACATAATGGTGTAATGAATAATTTCTTCAACCATTTTGTCTGAAAATATTATGTGAAAAGCCCCTACTTCATTTTGAATTTCTTCAGTTGTACATTTTGAACCAGGTATTATATTTATTATATTTTTTTTTAGTTTTAGCGAATTTACTTGTCAATGGTGTCTTAGACCATTTTGTTGCTTTATCTTTACAGATAAAATATACAAGCTCAATATTATCATCATCACTATCGGAATCATCAAATGAACTGTATTCCAAGCACGAGTTATTGTCATGATCAATATTATTTACTATTCTTACTTCATTGTCGTCTTCATCACCTCCCCACCTCCCACTTCTTCTTCTGACTATTCCATATCTAATAAGTCATTCACATGATTTGGCGTAAGCTTTGACCTATTATAATAATAATAGTATGATTATATAATAATTAAATATTAGAAAAATAAACAGAATTATAGGACGTAGAAATTACTTACATTATTACTCACGCGGTGTATTTCATTCACCGATACAAAAATATTTTATACGCAGCTTGTTTGTGCGGCTACAAACATCAAATGACGACTGAAATGGATTAATAACTATTACATATTAGATAAGAAAAGGTTAGATTAGGAGAATAAATAAATACAAACTAAAATAGAACAAGATAAACAAAAATATTGGTGTACAAAGTACACCAGCGCGTGTAGTTAAGGGTTAAACTAATGGTAAAGGCGATTCAATAATAACTAATGGCCTTCTTGGCCAATCAGGTAAAAAATGTTTATGTGCAGCTATTAAGCTTACATTTATATAAATATAAATTAGTGAAAATATGACAATTTAGACCTTTTTTAGCCAGTTGATAAATCTAATATATAAAAATCTCGTGTCACGATGTTTGTTACCAAATTCCTCCGAAACGGCTGGACCTTGTCATGAAATTTTTCGTGTATAATAAATAGGTCTCAGAGAGTGATGTAAACTATTTTTCACATCCCTATTTTTATTTTAAAGGGTGGCTCATACGGGGATTTTTTTAACCTAAGACAATTTTTTTTTTATAGAGTTGCCGTTGGTTACCAAACATATTAAATTATTATTATTATTGTTTTTTATTTTTTATATTTAATCTCTGTTTCATATATTTAATCAATGGCCACACCGATCAGTTGCCGTTGTCGCCGCTGTCATCTGACGTATTTCCATAGATATAAACATAAATTTATTTATTTAGTTTAATATGAACTTTAATTGTATCGATTTGTGTATTTTGTACAATGCCAGCCAGTCGCAAGAGGTCTGATTTGGCCCGTCGAACGACCAAAAGTACAAGTATGCGAGATAGAAGAACACAAAGAAGAGACGACAAATCCAACCGAACAATGAAAATGTACGTGTGAACATGGTGCGATTGCGTGAGGCACAAACTGAACAAAATCAAATAAGACGATTATAAGCGTGTCAATTCGTAGTTGACACACGCAGAGCAAATTACCGACAACGCCAACAAGTACATAGAGCATTTACATCCAATTCATTCCTTCGTCTAGCATTCGAGTATGGGCCCGATATTGAATATTACACTCATTCGAAAGTAGAGGTTGGTGCTACGGACAAGGAATGTCCGCATTGTTAAAGAACGTTAGCTCGAAAGCTTATTATGCGTATCGTATGATGATTAGACGCGGTCAGGACGACGTCATTCTACGGTATCGCGAGCTTTACCAACAATTCATGGTCGATATGTACGTGAAGATAGAGAGCGAACGACTACGATATTTACGATATAATCAACAAAAGCTGCGTGCGGAGGAATACATTCACTTGCGAGACGCTATTCTGTGCAACGCCAACACCACCGAAATTGGTAACTCTATCATTCTACCATCATCGTACATAGGCAGAGTACGTCATATGCAAGAATACAGCCAGGATGCTCTAACTTTCGTGCGCGAATACGGCCGACCATGTTTATTTATCACGTTCACATGTAATCCAAAATGGCTGGAGATAACATCTTTGTTATTGCCAGGACAAAATGCAATATATCGTCATGATATTACAGCACGTGTGTTCAAACAAAAATTAAAGTATTAATGAGTTTTATTACAAAATTACATGTATTCGGTCCCACACGTTGCTGGATGTATTCAGTTGAATGGCAAAAACGAGGATTACCTCATGCACACATTTTGGTTTGGTTATTCGACAAAATACGTCCTGAAGAAATCGATAGTATAATTTCTGCTGAAATTCCAGATATGTCTACTGATACATTACCGTTTGATATTGTTACGGTAAACATGATTCATGGGACATGCGGTAATCTAATATTTCATCGCCATGCATGGCAAATGGAAAATGTACAAAGAGTTTTCCTAAAGAATTCAGTAACGATACGATCACAAATGTCGACGAATATCCAATATTATATCGTCAAATAAATACCAATAATGGCGGGCAATCTTTTACAAAAAATATCAAATACGTAGACATTGACATTGGTAATCGTTGAGTGATGCCATATTCGCCTCTGCTGAGTAAAACGTTTAATGCTCATATTAATGTTGAGTTCTGCAGTTCGGTGAAGAGCATCAAATACATTTGTAAGTATGTGAATAAAGGAAGTGATATGGCTGTATTTCGTATTAAAATACCAATGTGAATGCTCCTCCGGTGAATAACAACGATGAAATAACGCTCTACCAAATTGGCCGGTACATCAGTTCCAATGAGGCTGTTTGGCGTATCTTTGGTTTTCCAATTCATGAACGGGATCTAGCAGTTATTCATTTAGCAACTTTATTGGATGGGGGCAGAACAGCTCATTCAGCATTTAATGTCCCTTATAGATTATAAAGACATTCACAATATGCCTAATATTATGGTTATAGATATTACAAGTTTGAAGTTGAGTTTACGCTCAGGTACAAAAAAATATGAATTGTCTATTGTGTGTCGAATATGTGCACACAAATATTTTTTTTTTTACCCCCTAATTAAGGAGATCTCTAGCCCAGTTTCTTTTTAATCGACCGCGAGTTGGTAATGAAAGGGAGGACATATTTTGAATGACAGGGTTTGCGTGATTTTTTAATTTTGAGTGGAAACTTTTGTAGTGACTTTTTGCAAGCTCATTTACTGTTGGTATTTTTAAGTCGTTGTGGAAGGCTGCATTTGTTAAGTACCATGGAGCACTGGTGATAAGTCTAAGAGTGATTGACTGGAAAGCTTGTATAGAACGAATGTTTGCGGTGTCGTATACGCCGATCACCGGTTAGCTTGGTGTGTGTGTGTGTTGCTTCACACCCTGATGATAATAGTAATGTATATGACGATTAGGAGCTCGGTCGCAAACTAATGTTATATTTCACAAATAATAAAAGTTAATTTTAATAAATTAATTTATATGTAGCATTAAATCTTATAATTACTTACGAGTATGTACATTTTTAAAACTTCAAAATAGTTTTTTTTTTTTTTATCAATTATCCCGCGGCAACATAGGCCATTGGGAAGGGGGTGGTACTGTAGGTTTATGGATCGGTAAGGTGTGTTACACGTGGGTGAGTTTTTGGCAGAATTTTTATTGGGGCACCCGTAGGTTTCTGTCATGCCCCAGAGTGGGGGATTGCGGCATTTGTTCTCCGGACACCGTGACTTGCCCGGAGAAAAATGTCGCCCGATGGTCGGGGATCGAACCCGGTCCGGCTGAGCCACAGCTGACGCGTTAGACCGCTCGTCCACCTCGTCCCCCAATACTTTATTAGCCATAGGTACCACACTATATAATAAAAATTCTTCGGTAAAATATGTTCAAGATTTTTGTTTTTTTGTTCAACGATCTTTTTAGGATGAATCTTTCAAGGCCAGCCTAGAAAGTCAAACAAATTAACAAAACTTGAAAATAATTTATTGAGATATCACATAAAAAATGATCTATAAATTATTTATAAACACTAAATATTTAAGAAATAAGTAGTATTCTTTAATATAACATTTAGCGTTTCATGAATGGATAATTATATATACGTAAATGAACCATAATAATAATCGTATAATTTAAAAATTTGATAGATATGCTAAAAAACTATACATCTTGTGTGGGTAAGTTAATATTTATTAATTAATACGTTAACTTTATTATTATGATGGTATAATTTAAATAAAAAAGGGGTAAGTGAATGACGCTCTGCTGTACAGTCGGGTACAATTGGGTTACTGTAATGGATGCTATTAGGTAGGTATATTTGAATTTAGTGATATAGTATCATAAAATACGAAAAGCGATTCTGAGCAGAGACGGATTGTCAGTTTAGGATATTTTATATTAAAAATTAATTATATTGTTAATATTTCAAACAAATTGTTGGTACCTATAAAATAAATTCTAAATTAATCAAACCAGATTAATTATGTACTCGATCCATTCAGTCATTCATAGTATACACAATTTATTATAAAATATTAATATAAGTTATTAATGATATTAACCATTACAATTGGTGAACAAATACACTCGAAGTCACCTGATGGTAGAACGCAAAATCAAATAGACCACATACTAATAAACAAAAGGCATGGTAACTGCATTCAGAAGGTGAGATCGTATAGAGGAGCCGATGCAGATACCGAAAACTACCTACTGTATGCAAAGTTCTTTCTAAGACTGTCAGTGAAATGGAAATTGTCATCGAAAAAAGCCAGAGAAAGATTCAATGTACAAACGTTAGAAAATATCTAAATAAGTAGAAAGTACGCTGAAAATCTACGACAAAACCTAGAAAAGACTTATAGTCCCATAGAAAAGAAGAATGACATGAACGTTTGTGTAAACAATAGATGGACACAAATTAAACGCGTAATTCGTATTTTTCGTAATTTTTTTTTTTTTTAATTTGCCTTTTATTAAAAAATAATTATAGCAAAGCAATTATTATAAACAGTATTTTTCGTAATTGTATTGAGTTATTTTAGATATATTGTAAAAAATGTATAAGAAACAATTTTTAACCAAACCAACAATTTAATTTTGTTATCAGTCCTAGCTTATAAAATTAAGAAGAAAAATTGTTAAACTTGTCGAACTTGGATAACTCGAACTTCCAAGTTCAACTTTGAGTTACTACTTCGACTGTATTTTTAAAAAGTGTATTGGGCAAAGACCGATATTTATAAGGGCAAGACATATATTGCATGGAGCGCAATCATGTAGCGTAAAAAGGTGTTCGGACATAATCGTGCTAATTTGCTGGGTGCAATCGTGTTACGTTTTTTGAATGTAAAAAGATAAGACGGGCGCAATCGTGTTACAGCCCGTAATAACTAAAAGTGCAAATCAAGTCCTGGGAATGGAGAAAAAGCAGCGGAAAAAAGACTGGTTCAATGATTTATGTAGTGATGCCGTAACCAAGAGAAATGAATTGAGAAAAAGAATGTTGCAAAATTCCTCACAAGAAAATATTGATATTTACAAAGAACAAAGTAGGCAGACAAACAGAATTCTGAGGAGAGAGAAACGGTTACATGAAAAGAAAAAGATAGAGGAGATTGAAAGGAATAGATTCAATGCTAGGAAGTTCTTCAATGAAAGCGGAAGTATCAAAGCTGGTTTCGAACCACAGACAAGAAGGTTCCGGGACATTTTCGGTCAGAACATTTGCGGTCGGCACCTTTTTTGTGCCGTTTGCGGTCAGATTATTTATATCTAGATTTAAGGTATATATATAATATACTTTATATACTAAATTGATTTCCTACGTATATGATTTAATGTCGTTTTTACAGACGAGTAAACTGGAATTTCGGTCAATAGATCTATTAATGGTGTAAACTCCGAATACGAACTCTACAAATGTGTATACTATACTAAAGACTGAGTAAATGTTATCGATGACATGTAACTATATAACTGACATAATACAATTTTAATTTAATACTTCTAAAGTTCCAACACATTATCTATAATAATACCCATAAACAACCAAATAGCAACAAATCGGTAAATCCAATAATAATACTATTTTAAACATATATTTAAAATAAATATATTATTATATACTGTATAGAATCAATTTAATATATAATTATTTAGTAATTAATATAATATGTATGTATATACCTTAAATTAGATAATCAGGTAGATAGAAATAATCTGACCGCAAACGGCACGAAAAAGGTGCCGACCGCATCGACACCAGACAAGAAAACTTTCAGATGATTTCCGAAACCTAGACACAGAAGAGAAGGATATAGTGAGCCATTTCAAAGAATACTTTAATCAGCTCTTAAATCAACCAACAGTAGAGGAAGACAATGAAACTGTCTATTACTACACAGCAGAACCAAAGATAGAAAAACCTAAACAAGAAGAAATCGACAATATAATCAATAAGCTTAAGAACAATAAAGCACCTGGGGAAAACAATATAGTGGCTGAGTTACTGAAAAAAGGTGGGGCTGAAATAAGAAGAGAAATTATGGAGATGATTTAAATTACATGGGATACAGAAACCCTTCCAGAGAACTGGAACAGTGCAGTAATATGTTTTATGAATTTGATAAAGAACTGCACCTTATATTTATAGACTATAAGCAAGCTTATGATAGTATTGATAGTGACAAACTATGAGAAGCACTGGAGGTACTAGGCATTCCTAAAAATTACGTAAGTCTTATAAAAGGATGTAACAATAGAACTGTGTGCAGAGTTCGTTTCCTGCAAGAAATGTCTGAAACCTTTGAGGTAAAATCAGGCCTTAGACAAGGTGATGCTCCATCACCCACCTTGTTTAATCTAGCATTAGAAAAAGCAATAAGAGAAGTATGGGACGGTCGAAAAATGGAAATATGTGGGGAACGAGTAATATTGGCATTCGCAGATGATATTGTAGTAATGTGAGAAACTAAAGATGAAGTCATAAATACTACGTCCAAACTCTTGAAAGCAAGTAAAACCATAGGACTGCGTGTGAATGAGGAAAAGACGAAATACTTAATGGTAGCAAGAAAAAGCTCAAACATAGATCACATAACAGTAGATGACTATAGTTTCAAGAAAGTGGAGGTATTTAAGTACCTAGGTGTTAACATAAATAGCAAAAACGACAACCATGAAGAAATCAATGAGCGAATAACATGCGGCAATCAATGCTACTATAGCATAAGGAGATTCCTTAAGTCAAAACTACTGTCACATAACTCAAAGACACTGTACTATAGTTATCTACGACCGATAATCACATACGCGAGTGAAACATGGTCACTGACCAAAGTAGACAGCAAACGACTAATGACCTTCGAAATTTATCTATATGTATAAAAATATACTGCTAGCATTATCACAAGCAACGAATTTAATTAACAGTTTGATACATTTAAGAGGTAGTATTTTTAACGGGCTACGAAGTGCACGGGTTCAGCTAGTTACCTATAAATAAACACTCGAAACTATTATTCATACAAAAAAAAAATATACATAATATATTATGATTCAAATAAAAAATTCAATAATTATAATGATTATCTAGTAGAATGACTTATCAGTTCAATAATTAACTGTCTTCAAAAAAGTAAAATTAAAAAAAATATCAATAATTATGTTTAATTAGGCCTTGTTCTGATATTATGACCAACTTTGATATTTTTTCTTCGAGAGCAAACAACAACTAACTAATAAAATATCGAACTAAACTAACAATAATTCGAACTATACTAACAAAAATTACAATTGTTCAGTTACCCATGCGTACATATGTACACGATGGACATACCCATACATCACCATAGATATCTCTATCTATATTAACTAAGTATATCGGATGTATAGACTATACGAGTAAAACTAAAAAAAACAGATAATTAAGATAAAAGAAATAGTAGGTATTTTATTATTACAAACAGCCAAAACAGTCAAGTAGTTATTAGTATACAAGATTATTTATTAATTTTGTCAGGTAAATAATTTAGTTAAAATTTTTATTAATACTAATTGAAATTTTTATAGTACATCACATCGTATTTTTCATCTTACCTAATGATATGTACCCAACTTTTTCCCCACGGACTTTTTATGTTTAGAACATTTTTCCTAGGGCATTTTTACCTCGGACATTTTGAAAGTATACCAACATAATCAATTTTACACATAGGAATATTATAAATTTATAACTTTTAAAATGTTAATAATTTATTACTTTGGGTTTTTATAGTCAACATTTTTAAAACAGCATAATTATTCGTCTTAATTTTAATTTTTCACGTGCCATTGAAATTTGACAAACGTGCCACTTTTGGCACGCGTGCCGTGGTTTCACCACCCCTAAAATTAAACATTCATAAGCTTGGATTTTTTCAAAAGCATTAAAAGTGAATATTTAGACAAAACTCACCTTTTACATTTTGAAGTATTTGTCATATTATTTATGTAAGTAATGTTTTGACCTTTTTGTAAATGTATTCCGTCACTTGTACATTGAAATGCATGTAGATAATATAGTATGCAGATTAACGGGCAACAATTACATTAGGGGGCAGTTACATTGTAAATGTTATATTTATTAACGCCGTGTGGTATTACTGGTATTATTATCATAAGTACCTAGTATAATACGGAAATAATTAAATTTTAGATAATGGAACTAACCGCCAAATTACGATTGCGCAAAGTACGTATTTTAAATTTAAGAATTAATCAAATTTTAAGTTTTGCATAATATCGTGGCCGAGTATAATAATTATATTTCCCTAGTTATTAATGTATACTATACCACCCAATTAATGTCCTAATATGTATATTTTAAACTTTTCTGATGAATGTGAAATCATAAATTTCCAAAAACTCTTAACGTTTAATATTAAGATACTGCTTTTAAATAATTATATTTAATTTAACTATTTGTATAAATTATTTGATTTTTTTTTTTAGTAAAACTAAGTATGCATTTTCATTATTATATTTTGTCTTGCCAAATTTGTAATATTTATTAAATGCAGTTTGTTATAGTTCTGTAACAATGAACTGTAATGTCTAGTACTTTTTAATAATTTCTTGATAAGGCAGGTCGTTAAATTTATAAAAATACGCTTTCAAATTTTACTAAAAACGATACTTTAAACATATAGAGTTGATTGTTGTAAGTTTCCATTTTGCGATCCAAACAACTAATATTTATTTAAATAGTATGATGTATGTAGTCTTTTTATGATCGATCCTGTTTTCTGCTGATGACATAAATTAATATAATTATGATAACGTTATTATTGATAACAATTGAGACCGATTGAAATGCTCGAAATCAAACAAATTTCATGATTGAGAAAAATAAGTATTTAGTCTTAATATTGAAAATCGATTGTCAATTATACTATTTAATCTTATAATCTACACGTGACAAACAAATTTAACAATCCGGTCAATAGCTCAAATTTTTTATCATATAAATTCTTATAGTTTCAATTATTCATATTATTTTATAGGTGTATAGTTATACAAAGTACATAATTATATAATATTTTCGTCTTGTCAGTCAATTAGTTAATTACTTAATAAATAAAATTATTTTAAATTTAATATAATAGATTTTTTTCAGATCCTAAATGGATTTATGATTATATTTGTCGAAGTATTAAACAATAATTATGCATGTCTATTTTCTGTATGTCTGATGCATATTTACATGCAGTAAAAAATTAATTAATATTTACAACTTTAGGAAGGTTTCTTTTAATAGGTATTGGATTTTGTTAGTAAATCGCGTAATAAAAAATAGTGAACAATTCCCAGTATTTTTTTTAAATATTCGGTTAAAACTTTTGAAGATAAAATAATTAAGCAAACTCCTATTAACGCGGTTTAATTACGTTAGTTGAAACCTATTAAGGTGAATGATTAGATTCAGATTAGATAGGACCTGTAAACCTGCTCATCTATTTCTTTTACGGGCATCTATAAAAAATTATCATCATAAATGTAAAAACTAAATGGAAAACAAATAACGTAGGTACCTACATCAATGTTTAAAAATAAATATCGTTATGAAAATTTAAAACATCTTCTCGCAGAATAATTTTTTATCGTATACTATGATTTATTATTGAATTGAAACTCATCACATCTATTTCAATGATATTATATCCAATGACAATACTGACTATGAATCTGTAAACAATCATTATGATGTCGACTAAATATTATTTTTTTTTTAGTAACACTCCGTAAGTTTACTATTTTTAGCTCATAATTGGTACGATGAATTAATGAAAAACGAGTAAACGATAAACGTAATATAATAAATGTAATAATTAAAAGAAAATTAAATTACGCATATTATTAGTTTTTAAAAAATATATCGTTATGAAAATTTATATTATCTCTTCTTAGAATAGATTTTCATCGTGTTCTATGATTTATCCAATGACAATACCGGCTATAAATCTATAAATATTCATTATGATGTCGACTAAATATTTTTTTTTTTCTAGTAACATCCGGTAAGTTTACATTTTTTAGCTCATAATTGGTACGATGAATTAATGAAAAACAAGTAAACGATAAACCTAATATAATAAATGTAATAATTAAAAGAAAATTAAATTACGCATATTATTAGTGTTTAAAAAATATATCGTTATGAAAATTTATATTATCTCCTCTTAGAATAGTTTTTCATCGTGTTCTATGATTTATCCAATGACAATACTGGCTATATATCTATAAACATTCATTATGATGTCAACTAAATATTTTTTCTTTTTTATAGAAGAACGCAGTAAGTCTATTATTTTCAGATCATAAGTTGAGTGATGAATTAAGAAAGAACAAAATATACTCTTACGCAAAAACAGTTTTCAATAAGATCGATTTAGATTTTTGTAGTTATTCTAAAAAATAATAACCATAGACAAATACAATAATTTTCAGTTTCACTGAATATTTAAATTAGCATTTTTTCATATATTATATAATACAATTTTCAATAATTTATATTTGCGACACCGTCGACTCTCTCACCGCGCTATAGGCACAAGGTGGGAGGAGAAGACAAAACGACCGTCGAACATACACGTCGATATACGTACACCACGGTCTACCGTACCTTTTTTTTTCTGGTGTCAATAAAGAGTCACTAGGCTAATTCGTAACTAAAACAGCTAGTGTTGTATTTTTCTTGTGTCTTACTGAACCAACACCCCCGCCATCACACCACACTTCTGAGACAGGACTGTTCCGAACCAATTCACTGGACCCAGCGACAACTCGTCTCAAAGTATTATCCACATATCCAATTTTTTTATATTATATTTAATATGTTGTATTACAATTAGTTTAAAAGATAAATCTAAATTACAACTATTTTTTTTTTTTTTTTACCTAGGTGAATTAACTCGTAGGTTATTTTTGAATTTTTTTTTTTTTATTATATATTTACAGTTTATGCGTTTTATTATTACTTAATGTGATATTTTTCAATATTTTAATATATCAATTAATGGCTGTTTTACCATTACAAAAACAGAAGATTTTATTGATAAAAACAATCAAATCTGTTGCAACTGCAAATTGGCGTTTGATTTTTTTTTTGAGGGGGGGATAAAGCTATATCGTTATAATTTTGAATATGTTTAAAACATATATATATATACATATATATCTATCTATCTATCTATATATATATCTTATATATAAAGTTCTCGTGTCACAAAGTTAGTTACCATACTCCTCCGAAACGGTTTGACCGATTTTTATGAAATTTTATATTCATATTTAGTAGTACTGAGAATCGGCTACTATCTAAATTTGTATGCTGTGTGATACGTGATTTCGGAGTTATGGCCTCTTAAGTGCACGTTATTAGTACTATAGTATTCTTGCACGCACGATATTCAACAATTATTGTTTTGACTTATTAGTTATAGAGATATTTACACTTGACGCGGGCCCGCGGAATTACTTCTCTTTTCAACCGCCAATCGACGACGGACGACACTGACACGCGATAAGCGCGCCAGGAAGGTTTAGGGACAAAGGCAACAGAGACACGGGTGCTCACCCACATGGGTGACGGGGACGTAAGCACACACACACTGTGCCTATCCCCGCATTAGGTCAGGTCAATCTGCGCGCGTAGAGCATCGGATAGGCACAGTGGCAACGAATAGGGACAGTATGGTTAAGGCGGTTAACACCGACTACCAAACAGTCTCTATCGCGGTTCAGAACCAGTTGTCCCGTAGTACCGGTTGCAATACGACTAATAACGGCATGCGAACACGCCCGGACAAAATTCCGACCCCCGCGGTCGAACTCGAATTTCCGTCAGGCTTCGTGACAGCCCTATTAGATTCACAAGCGCAGAAACGTACGTAAATCCGACAGTAGCCGTAAATACGGCAAATCACACCCCCCCCCCCTAACTACGGACAACCAAACAACGTCCGAATGGCGGACGGTCAAACTGCGACCACCGCGTTCGAAGACATAACCACCAGCTCCTAAGGACGGCCAGCGCGGAGGAGGCAACCAACATCACCACGGCGCCACGGGTACAGTGGAAGACGACGGCGCAGCTTCAACGGGATCCGGTACTGTGGGCCGCCTTCACAAAAAACGCGACCAGCAACCACGACGCGACCGGCGACCACGGCGCGACCGATCAGGCCGCTGTTGCAGTCACCGGTACCGGCGCCACGGTTGGCGACTACCAGCCTACCAACAACCGTCGTAAACAAACCGTCAACACCGCACACACCACTCACACGGACGCCGAAAGTCGCTGCCACGACGTCCACACCCTCACTAGCCATGCCGAACGCCCACCAACGCTGGAACCAACAACGCTTGCGGGACCATCGGACAAAGAAGACTGCAGCCGTCCCAGCAGCACCGCCTGGAAAAACCGACATCAACCGCGGTCCTACTAACCATCACCCCAGAACCGACACCCATCCCGCAACATTAAGGGGATGTGAACCCGGTCCTCATCGTGGCCACGGTACCGGAGGTTAGGGTTAGCTATCGGATATTTGTACCTATCGGAACAACCGGGACTACGGAACAACCAACAACAGCCTCCTCACAACCCGTTGATATGGAAATATCAGCGGAAATAGAGGCGGAACTCTTTAGAGGGCCGGACGCGAACCTTGCTGACGATATGGACATGGAGGTCAGTCTGGCCTACATCAGTCTCCTCACGTTCCCCTGACGGGTCTAGACACAGCCCGGTCACGTTCGCTGAGATCAGCCGGAAAACGTGCACGCCGACCCCCCCAGTATTTTGATTTTCATGTTGATCATTTTCTGGCGGTTGTATTTTCAACCACCACAATAAAAAAATCATAATACCGCAAACTGTTTGTTTTTTTTCCTCCACCACTTCCTACACTAGTGACACCACTGACTCACGCGGTATCCGTCCAGGATCGCCACACACTCTATGTGGTTATTTTTTATTATTTGTTTCCGTGGCACGTGCGTCTATGGCATGAAAAGTTACGTTTTACGGCAAATGTTTTCTTTTTTTTTTAACTGGCAAAACATTTCTTATTTCGATAATTCTCCCTAAAATACGATCAAATAATGGCTTCATATTGGCCGTTGCATCATCGGGCATTGCGGGCAACTTTATTGGATGGAGGCAAAACATCTCATTAGGTCAGAGGTTCCCAACCTTTTTTGACTCGTGGCACCCTTGGAAATTTTCTAAAAATCCGAAGGCACCCTATGCTCTATAGTCTATACTATACTATAGACTTATAGAGTACTTCGGTTCTATTTATTAGTGCATAATTATAATCAAAATTAGTAAGGTGTAGGACGTAGGTGCATACTACCTATATACAATATACATATTACATTTTATAAACAAATTATTACATTGTATTTATTTTTATTTTTAATTATTATTTATTTTTATTTATTATTTAATTTACAATATTAATTTAAAATTAGGGAACTTATTTATTTATTTATTATTGGAACTAATGTGACACTTGGGCTTGTTTTTTTTTACACAAATCTTTTATTTATGGTCGAATAGTTGAAAGACATACTCTCATTTCTTCTTCAATGAACTCCATTTTCATTCGTTTATTTGATTTTATGTTAACAAGAGTGGAAAATCCTTGTTCACATAAATATGATGTCGAAAACTGCAGTAATATTTTTAGAGCTTTTTTGCCAATTTCAGCGTGAATTTTTTCAACCTGAATCCAAAATTCATTTAATGAAACATTTTTGTATTTTAATAAAAGAGTTCGATTGTTTCGTATTTCAGCGAGCTCTTCTTCTTCTTCAAGGCTAAATTCAGTTAAACATATATTTTTATCAAATGGGTTATTTATCCAATCATACTCGGAAATATCTAAATTAGGAAAATACTTGTCTATACTTTCTTCTTAGGCAGTCTAATGCTCCATTATAAATGTCATAACTTCGGAACTTTCTTCTGTTACAGATAATGAAGGAAACATATCAAATTGATTTTTTTGCACGTGTTTTTTCCAGATTTTTAATTTATCTTTAAGAGTAAATAACTTACTACACGATGTTAATTTATTTTCATTTGGTCCTTGCATACTTGAATTTATTTGATTTAAGTGTGAAAATAAGTCTGCCAAGTATGATAGTTTTTCCAACCATTTTTCGTTCGTTAATAATTCACAAAATTCTGGTACATTTTCAAGAGTAGAAAACACGATAAGTTAATTTTTTAACTCATGTACTCTGGACAAAACTTTACCACGCGATAGCCATCGTACTTCTGTATGTAAAATAAGTTTAGTAAATTGTGATTCCATTGCTTCACATAATAAAGAAAAAAGTCGTGTTTTTAATGGTCTCATTTTAATAAAATTTACCATTTTTATCACTTCATCAAGAACATTTTTTAACTGAGGACCGATAGTTTTTGCTACTAAAGCTTCTCTATGAAGGAAACAGTGAGTTGCAACTATAGTTTTATTACTCTTTTTTGCCAATGTAACAAAACCCTTTATAGAACCAATCATACTAGGAGCGCCATCAGTGCAAATACCATAACAATAATCTCAAGATAAATTTAATATTTTAAGATAAGAATCAAAAATATTAAACGCATCAAGACCAGTTGTCGTTTCTTTCATTTCTTTGCAACAAAAAAATTGTTCTATAATATTATCACGAAATATATATGTTTCGCAATGATGACTAAAACCAGACTGATTGTACTGAAATTGTTAGTATGCCTATATTATTAAATTACTATTGTCGATACATGTTTTACAAAAATTAAGATAAGATAAAAGCACAAGACATCGAAGCGATAAGAATGAAACTGGTATATGAACATTAAAATAGATCGAAAATCGTAATATTTCTACAAAATATATGAAACACGATAGGTTTTATATTATTATAGTCCGTTTTATTACTCACAATGCTATATTTTTAATGAAATTGTTTTTTCTAAAAAAATATTTCAAATAATTTCGCGGCACCCTGGTTGGGAATCTCTGCATTAGGTATTGAAGCTGCCACTTAATATTCAAAATAACTCTGACGCAGTGTGTAACATAAAAAAACAATCATCCATAGCCACAGTGCTGAAACAGTGTAAAATTGTCATCTGGGATGCCATTTCAATTTAAACTTATTCAGTTTCCTATAAGATTAGCATTTGCAATGACTATCAAGCCAAACGATGTCTGTTAGTGGCTTAAATTTGAGCACACCATGTTTTTCACACGGACAATTATACGTGGCATACTCTCAAGTGGGTAAACCATCCAGTTTGTTTGTGTTAGCTAAAGATAAGCTAACAAAAAATATTGTTCACGCTATAGCATTAAGAAATTGATATTGTTTGTTATATAGTGGTACTGTCGTGATTAATTATTGATAAATATAATTTTGAGGAATAAATTATAATAAATTTAAAAATTAAATGTTTGGTGTTTTGTTATTTATATCTTCCCTCATCGTTCACAGCGCTCCATGCCTCTTTCGCTCATTTACCACATCCTTACACGCTTACAATAAGTTGGTTATTTTTATTCTACACTATAAATTCCCTAGAAATATTTTATATGGCAAAACAACGTTTGCTGGGTCAGCTAGCATATATATAAATATAATTCCAAATATTATATAATTTTCATAACCCTTGTTTTGTATTTATTTCAAGTATTATAATTTCTTTCAAATAACATACAGAAAATAGCCTAAAGCAAGTGAAAATGTAGATTTCATGACTAACTTTTGTTAATGCTATGTATTTATTTTTTACCACCTCTTTTTCAAAAAAAAAAAATTATTTTTTCAATAGTAAAATAAAATTCTTATATTGAAATTTTCTATAATAATTCATATTATAATTTTTTTTTTAAGGTTTAATTGGTATGTAAATTTTATTTTTACATTATTAAAAAATGTGAAATTGTTTTCTCCGGAAGATAGCTACAAAATCTATTTAGTGACTAAATGACATTAAAGATTAAATATTAGAATCATTAGATTATATTTTATATTGTGAGAATTTTTCCGAAAAATTCATCTGTAAAACGAAAATTTCAATTGTATGTCTATTTGTAATGTTATATGACATTATAATAGAAAACAATAAGATGGATCCTATAAAACAATATGATAGATCACACACCTTTCAATGTGAGGCACATAAATAATAAGAGTATTTTTACAATGCTCTCAAATATGTACATAGTAGTATAGGTAGTATAATATATTATATGTTAAGGTGTATGATCGCAGTCGGCGAATGTTGACATTCACTAAGATCATAGTGAATGTTGAAAAAATGGTCTTTGTACGTCCATACAGCGGTGATTGTTGACATTTGCGATAAGTGTTTGGTAAATGTTGACCACGCTTGAATTTCGATGTATTTTGTAATGTAAAAGGTATTTTTGTATTATTTTCTAAAATTAAGGCGTTATTATCCAGTCACAATATCCATTGGAGACGTTTGGACGTTAGTAATTTTATCGTATAAGACAATATGATACCAAATCGTTGTTGATATTATGGATCATCATAAACTAATCGTCTCGTTAAAAGAAGTCGAAATTAAAATTATTTACTATGTGAAGAACGAAGAACTATTCGAAATTATGCACGAAGCTCATCAGCTCATGTAAGAACTGGTCATGCAGGGCGAACCAGAATGATGAACGAATTGCAGAACAATTTATTATTTAATATCACAATAACATATGATGTTGTTATGTTATTTTTAAGTTTATGTGTTCAATGCCAAACCAAACAAAAAGTTCCAAAAAAAGGTATTGTAATCAAACCTATTATAAGTCGTGAACTTAATTCGCAGTGTCAAGTAGACTTGGTAGATATGCAAACTCGCAATGATGGTGAATTTAAATTTATACTAAATTATCAGGATCACCTAATTTTCTTTACTAATCACCTTTATTCAGTTAAGACCTTTAAAATCTAAAACTGCAGAAGAAGTTGCACATCACTTATTAAATATATTTCTTGTTTTCAATGCTCCAGATATTTTACATTCCGTCAGAGGACGAGAATTCGTAAATAAATTTATATCAGAACCATGCTCAATGTTGGATGGTGTGAAAATTGTGCATGGTAAACCACGCCACAGCCAAACACAAGGATCCATCGAAAGGGCAAACCAAGATTTCCAAAATATACTAAGAGCTATAATGGAAGGTGATGCCACTACAAAATGGTCAGAAGCATTACCATTTGTCAATTTACAAAAAACACGACGTATCATCAAGGTATTAAGGAAACGCCATACGAAGCTATGTTTGGCACTAAAGCACAAAGAAGTCTTTTGACATCTTCTCTTCCACGAGAACAAATAGAAAAACTAGCAACAGAAGAGGAGTTAGAACAAATACTTCAGTCTATAAGTAAGTTAATATACAGTGGCGGCTCATGATAAGGGGCGATCGATAAATGTATAGTTTATGGCACAACCTTATAACACTACCACTAGCCGTCACTGTAATAATAATATACATTTTATTTTAGTTAAGAAAACAACTTTTTTTTTTTTTGACAGCCCCTAAAACTGATCCAAAAAATAAAGAAAGTAATGAAACAAATGAGGCTAATGGTAAAAATTACGATAACCTTGAAAATCAAGCAAATAATGATAAAATTAAGCTCAACGATATATTTAAACAGATATTAATATCTTGGCAGTTGTAATGGACGTTGATAACGAATTTTACAAATTAGGAACAAAATATGGGACAATCAGTCAGCTGTACACTCGAAATTAATTTGTAGTGTGCAAAGAAAAATTGATATCATTAAACGACGTTTTATCCGATAAGACAATGTCTTTGAGACAGGTATCCACAGCTGCTTCCAAAAGTGGTGGCCAAGGTTATATACGATGCAATTGTAAAAAAATTTAATACAAAACAATTTAATTGTAAGAATGGGGGAATACTTTGTAGCAGTAAATGCCACGATAGTTTACGGTGTTGTAATAAATAAAACTTAAAAAAATATATACTACCTAAACTATATATTAAAAAATTAATTTGTTTAACTATATTTATTTAAAAAATTCTTACCTATCTGGCTATCTATTTGACTATATATTATATTGTCAGACATATCAACATTCACTAAATAACTATTGCGTATGTCAACAAATACTGGAAAATGTCCGCATTGCGAGATATTTGAAATAATTAATAACATTTACCAAAATTAACGGTAAATGTCAACATACACCTGTGACTGTTAACATTCACTGCAATGCGGTCATTTACCTTAACATATATAATATATAGGACTATATCTCGCGAAACCATCAACGAAAAATAAAAATGTTAACGCGTAAAATCATAATAAAAATGCTTTTATTAATTCCTGATATTTTTAGTATATATTACCACTTGAAAATCAAAAGTTGATAGTGGTTTCACAAATAAATAGGTATAAGGTTGAAAAAAATTAAAATATTATAGTTTTAGAAAAAAAGTTAATACTTTTCAAGATAATTAGTGTACCCACTTAAATAGATCACCATGTATATGATTATATATATTATTAATAAACACCCGCCACAATTCGAACATTTTCGTTGGCAATAGAGAAAACCACTGTGTTCAATCGCATTAAATACTTCTATGTCCTATTTTTTTAATTGTATTATTAATAAACATCGTATATAATATATATTTTTGCAGAGGAAATTTGTAAGTTTGTTTATAAGCATGTGAAAATAGTATGGTATAATTTATGTAAAATATTTTATAAATTAATTAAACATCATGGATTACAGTTCTAACAAGTACGTATTGTTAAATAATTTTATTTTTTGTGGAAATTATTTTTTTTTGAAGTTTTGGATTCTGATAGGAGAAGTATCAGTTACAATAATAAGTTGTTTTGTATTTCATGTTTCGAAACAGTAAATATGCTTCTATTTGCATTTTGTCCCTGTAATAAAGGTTTTTAGAATTTGATCAATTTTTATTGATTGGTTTTTAAAATAAAATATGAATACAAAACATTCAAAATATTTAGGATGAATTTATAACAACGAAAATGTTTTAGTTATTCAAGTGAATTTTTTATACATTTCAATTTCTAAAACAGTAATCTGTTATACAATGAGTTTTTCTGACTGAAATAAGATTAGATGGTAATATTATGGAATGTGGAGTTTGGGTGAATTAATAATAAACAGCCACTGATACTATTCAGTTAAAAAAAATATGAACTATAGGCATTTGAATATTAAATCTAATATATTACTTTAATTTGATATTTCAACTTGTTTAGCTTTCAAAATTCAGCTAGTTTATTTTGTAACTATGGAAATTTGTCATCTTCTTTTTAAAAATATTCTTACTTACCTATCTAATCTTACAGTTCTTAACAGATAATGCATGCAATCGTTTTACTCGTATATTGCATGTTGACATACCTATGATTTAAAATAGATATACTCGTATATTGGTTATTTTTTCCCTTAAAAAAAATTTTTTTTAGAAAATTGCTCCAGTTAGTTATATTGTATATAGGAAAGAGGTGGCCACAGTGAGACACTAAAAATGACTTATAATCCTTCAACAGCGTTATTATGGTTTTATTCTAAATATTATTGAGCATTAAAAAACATATTAATACATTCTAAAATTTAACGAAATTTCAACTCAGAGAAATTTTTTTTTTAATTTCATAGTGTCTCACTGTGACCCAGCCTTGTACACAATGAGACACGTCACGGGGCACTATATAATATAAAAGCTTTTAAATGTGTAGTTTATCTTTTATATTTGAACTTTTCATTTCACAACATTTTATAATATGATAAAACAATTAAAGAGAATTTTTTTAACAAATTTTAAAATAATTAATTGTGTTTTTGTACAATTAAAAAAATGTAGGTATTCACTTTGTTTATTTCAATAGTTTTATGTTTAAGTTTTAAAAATTAAATAAAAATCATAACCTAATATCACTTTATTATGATCACAATTTATTTCAAGAGTCTTGTTTTAGAGTTAACTGATGTTGGGTACAGCGAGACAACAGTATTTATTTGTCTCACTGTGTACTGTCTCACTGTATACCAATTTATTATTTTGCAGATTTTTTATTATTCTCATATGAATATTTATGATAAACAATTGTGCATATAAATAAATTGTGCACAAGAAAAATTTAATTTATACATACCTTAAAATACGTAACTTTGAATAAAATTCGATACTAAAATTGAAAAAAAAACGAAGCTAACATTTTTCACGTTTTGATAACAATATAAAAAAAAATAACAATATTATGATAAGATGATAGTATCATTTTTGACCTGAACTTCCTAATAGCACGGATATAGCTACTAGTATCTATACCAATGACTAATAGTTAACCATTATGTTTATTATGATTTTATGAATCTTCTGGATTCTCCATCTGATGGTTAAATATTAAATTAGTCGACTTATATTTAATGGATCACTGTGCCCCATGTCTCACCGTGGCCACCTCTCCCCTAAGCATGGACACACAAGACTACATAGGTTAGTGAGGTCATGGGGGAGGTTCAAACCCCCCCCCCCCTGAGTACACCACTGCTTCCGGCATAGTTCTGCTAGTACTTATCGTATTCATATTTAATCATTAAAGTCGCGATGCCCGAACATTGAAAAGTTAAAAGAAATTCAAATAGCAGTATATATTAAACTACATAGTTTAAATGAATCGTTTAAATTCCAAAACTATAAAACAAAACAAAAACGCGAAAAGTTAGAAAATGTATTTAATAAATATAATAGTAGTCAAATTCTAATTGATGAATATGTATCCACCACATGTTATTGTTTGTAATATTTATAATTATTTTAATTTTTAAAATTATATTTTTTTTAATTCCTAATATCTTATAACAATATGACATTATTATTTGTAATATTTGTATTTATTTTCGTCAATACCCAAACATTAAGCTCAATATATGCAAAAACATGTTAAATGAAAATAATACCATCTTCATCACAATAATATAAATCGTGGACATAACTCATTTAAATTTCATTTGTACGAAGCAAAAAAAATGCTGTTAAATCTTAGCCCTGGTGATAACTATTTTAAGTTGTTCGCCAGACGGGGATCTTACCTGGCAGTTGGCCCCAACAACTTCACAACAATAGTCTCGGGAGAATTATAATATTACATCAGAGGAGGAGGCAAATAAATAAATTAATAAACAAATGAATAACAACAACAGTTATCTTTTGACTATTATTAACATACAACTATAAACAATTTTACAAATTACAATGAACAATATTGACAATCAATAATTAAACATACCACGCAATACCTCAAATCAGACAACCATTTTACGACAACATTCGTTTGGTGAGGGCTTGAGCAGCTTCTCTTCGGGCAACTCCTTGTTGGGCAACTTCCTTTTGGACAACATTCTTTTCTTCGCGCTCGATCGCTACACGGTCGAAACAAATCGGACAATCAATAACGAACAATCTAAAGGCTCAACTTTAATATTTTGATCCGAGTGTTTTAGGCTTTTAACTTACTGAGCCTTTTCTCAAATATCGCGACAATCAACATAAAGAAAAAGATACAACAAAACAAAAAATGCCGCAAAACGTTACGACAACAGCGTAGAAGAAAAAAAAAATAATAAATAATAATACAGCGACGACCGTAGACCATGGTAACGAGAACAACCAGCCCGCACGATGGGGTCCACGGAGGGAGACTTGCACGCATAAACATCGGCACTACCAACTGCGGCGCAACGATACTATCTGGCACGAACATCTTCCCCCCCTTGGGAGGCTTGCCTCACAACTTGTACAGCAATGATTCTTGAGAGGAAACGGTTGTGGTGGGGAATGTTAGGTTCACAAATTTATAGTTTCAACAATTAGTACAAATAGTCTTGTTCAATATATACAATTTTCAAAATATGCACTTAAAAACAAAACAAAAAAAAAAAAAAAACATTATAATATTTATAAATAACAAAATAATAGTAAGCGAAAAACTAACCTTTAAGCCATGACGAGAACTTCCTGCCCATAATCCCGTCTGAACGAACAATCTGGAACAAAGGCTTACAAATATACAATGAGCAAAAACAACACGGGCATGTTACAAATTAGTTATTAATAGGTAATAAGATCAAATTAACAACAGGCCTAATGGGTCGAACACTCTGGCAATTAAAGAAAGTACATCTCGTTTCGTTTCTGGAGTCTTAATCGTCAAAACATCATAACGAAAGCAATCTCGATCGGGAACCCAAATCACTCCTAATACTGGAACACTTTCTCCATCGTTAAATGAAATTGAACACGACGCTCAATCTTCAATTTCGACCGTGGCTAGTAGTTCGTCGGAGTTGCTTATCCATTTCTTCAACTCCAGACCAAACTGGGCTAGATTATGAACGAGTCTGGACTTGAGCAAAAGTGGTTCTTCCACCGAATCTGCACCCGTACAAATATCATCCATATATGTCTGCTTTAAAAGTGCACGGCTAACATCTGGAGCATAGTCAACTACCAAAGAAGCTATCTCCTTAATGGCTCTAAGAGCTAGGAACGGAGCACAATTTAATCCGTTATTCACAACATTTTGAATATTATCTACTATATTATGTAACAACTCGCACGAGGCCATACCCAGATTCGGCGTGGAGTGTACATTGACGAGGCTGGTAAAGGTCGCCAACCCACAGCCGAGATTCGAAAATCGGAGCATGCGGGGTTTTCTTTATATAAATAAATAAACAAATTGGAAAAGGGAAAAAAATTAAAACATCGTTATGGGGGTTGGTTTTTTAATGTATACCAGAAAATAAAAATTTAATTTATGACCAAGAAAAGCCATACGGCATAAAAACTTGGCCGCAATTGAAAGAACCGAACAAACAAACATAACGGATAAATATAAATCATAATATAATAATATGGAATGGACGATATGCCACTTCCAAACATGGCTCCGAATATTGGTTACCAGTGTATGTATAAATAAATAATAATGGTATATGAATATAGTAGATATATATACACGAACGATCAGATTTTATAATATTAACTAACACCAAAATGTCAGAACCTATATTAACAATTAATAATATTAATTCACCGGCCAAGGTGTGACTGTATGCGGATTGTACGTACTACGTACAACGTTAACAAAACCATATTACCATCTTTATTTGCTGTTGGACCGTTGAGCATCGTCCCGAAGACGCCCCCGGCGATTTATTCTTCGCTACTCGACCATGATGTTGTCCGTTGACGCGAAGAAAAAGTAATGAACAAGAGATGGCCGTGGCTGGGCGTGTTGATCACCGAACAGCATTATATAATTCATCGTTGCATAATTTAGTTAGAAATATGTTTGGCCGGTGTACTTTACACTTTTATATTATTATAGGCCGTTAATGAGGTCGAGGTGTTATTATTATATAGTGTCGGCCGGTCATCCGAACCACGGGTACTAGGCATACGTGATGATGATGTGTGTGTGTGTGAACTCGGTGTCGCCTATGAGCGGTGGCAGAGGGGACCGTGGGACGGAGAGCGCTATCGCATAGTGGTTTAGAATATTATAATATTAATTACAATTTCGATCGTTACAATTATTTTCGTCAACTGCGTTTTCGTCGATTTCGACTTCATTTATTTTCACCCATAATAGGCATAATATCACCAAAATCTTCGTCATTAGTTAAAAAGTCTTACAATAAAAAGAAACCATAAGTATTAAAATTGAAAATTGTATGAAATAAAATATTACAGAATGTAGTAAAATATAACATAATTTAGTATAAAACATAAATTACCTTCAAGTAATTTTAAATCCTCATGACAATAATTATTTCCCAAATCATCGTCGTTAGCAAATTCCACAATGTCGGAGTCATCTCCGTTTTCAAGTAAATTTAAAATTTAATCGTCTAATAATTTACGTCGATCTTGACGAATCATATTTATTATATTTAGGTATACAAAGTAAATAAAACAGTTATCACTATTCCGGAGCGTCACAATGTCCTTTACAGAGTACACGTACTTACATAACGTACAATAACGTTCGATCGAATAAAATTTATTATTATAAAAATAATGTCCAACTATATATTTTAAAACATGATGATTTATTATAAACTATAAGTGTTACATCTAGTAACAATGGCATTAAACTATATTTTTCTAGCTGGAAATAGTAAGTAATTATTATTTAGTTGCACTATTCTGCACTAGTATTTTCATAATTTTATTTGCATATAAAAATAAATTCTCGTGATGTGCTTTGAACCAAAAAATATTAAATAATTTGTTGATTAAATTCCACTTTTTAAATATTATATTGCAACACATATACTAACAAGGTCCTTTTCAAAGCTATCATAATCCCAGGGATCAAAACCGGTTTCTGAAAAACACCAGTTAAAAAATCGTAACTGAAGACGGGTCCCACGGCGCGTGGCTCGGCGAACTTCGCGCAGCGCGGTTGATGTACCGAGCCTACATGTAGGTATGCTCGGCATATCACGAGCCTACATTGCCAACAGCATTCCCACGGCGAGTGACTTGGCGAGCCACGAGCATATCCGAGCCGAAAATAATACACAAAAAACCGTATACTATGGCTCGCCGAACCGCACGCTCGTTGGAACGCTGATTAAATGCGCGGCTCGTTTCCTTTGGCGCGGACTCATCGGACCGACAATTTTCGGATAGACACGAGCCTAGCCGAGCTATACTGCGCCTACGCCTAGACGAGCAAGAGCGTTCCACGGCGCGTGTAGTGAACCAAGCCAGCGAATTTGAGTCAAATTATTTGACTCATTGCTCGCCAAGCCACGCGCCGTGGGAACAAGCCTAAGGTCTTAAAAAACCGTTTACAAAACCTAAACCGAAACCATAGAATTGAAAGCCGTTCTTGATCCGTTCTTGAAAAAAAGATTAAAATTTAAAACTAATATCGGTTTCTTTGAATTTTATTATGACAATTGCATTATTTATAATTCTAGTTAAATCGAGTATTTACTTACAAAGAAAATAATATAAAGTTCGAATTTATCAATAAAACTCTCGATGCTATTAGTTACTCAGTGTTACGATTATTGTTCTATTTATATTTCAAAATATAAATTTATAACTATATTAATTGTTTCAATATTAAAATACAAATATGACAATTATTGTTATCTTGTTCACCCCCAATGCAGCACATCTGTATTGATTCCATTTGTTAGTAATATAGTTTATGAGTTATGATAGAAAAATTATAAAATTAAATATTTAATTTAAAAATTAAAAAAAAAGTTTAAAAATTGTTCACGTGCCTAAAGTTTGTACACACCAAATGGCAAACAGAACATAATACATTTATTAATAATATTGTAACATAGGTACCTAATCAATTATACATAGGAATATTATAATTTTTTAAATGTATATAATTTATTTATTTGATTTTATACAAGCAACATTTTTTGGCATGCGTGCCGTGTGTTCGCCAACCTTGCACTAGCGTGTCCACTGTCCAGGATGCGTTAAAAACCCACCATATCACTTTTCTATTCAGCTGAATATTAATTTTATCATTTTTATCCATATATAAATATATACCTTGTTCCAACTCAGATAGCCCATTCAATAGTTCATGACTAATATTTAATTGAACATAAAAGAAACTTTTCTCACAAACAATCTTCTAAGCTTATATTAAAAAAAATCTTCTGTTTAAATTTTAAAAATAAAATTAATCTTTAATTCTAAGTTACTAGATTTACCTTAATGAATACAATTTTCAAGTACATAATATATAACTTTATAAACAATTATACTGTATTGCTAATTATTTTAATTTGTAGTAGAACATGGTAACTAGACGAATGGATATTTATATATTTCCAATCTTCTCTTGCTACATTTCTTCACACATAATAATTACATATTAATCATAATTAACTTTATATTAGGTCTCATACAACAATAACTGCGTTAATATATAACAGTCCTTTTTTCTTTAGACATTGATTTACATTTGTATACTAATAATATGATATTTATATGATTTTTATAATTTTTTACGAAATTTTACATTAGTAATAGTATTATTAGTGTATTTGAAAATATAATTTTAAATAAATATTATGCGGTGATTTTAGTACCAACTTCTAGGTTAGACAGAAAAAAAATATACATACAAATAAATAATAATTAATATGCTTATGATCTGCATCTTACTTTTAATAAACTATGCAATAACATTTCAAATCAAGATTAAATAAAAATGTATATTTTATTTCTTAATAACTATTTAAATGTTGGTCTCCTACCAAAAAATTTGTTTTTAATTTATTGAGAAAATTTCAAATGAATCACTTTGTTTTCATCTATTATCATAACATTATAGGTTAATATTTCATATTTAAAAACTATAATTTTTATTTTATTTCAGATTATGCTAGTATGTATTTTTTATTTTATTTTATTTTTTATTGGAAGGTAAAGTGGAGCAATACGTCCATTATTTTGAACTCAAAAATAAAAAGTTAGCCTTACCACTGTTACATTATATTACCACACTACTAAAGGTACAAAACCAAGGTTAAATATAGTTGGATAGTAATTGTGCCGATGATGGTCAATGCTTATTAAATATGGAAAATACAGAGCTTAAGCTCGTCTTAAGGTCAGTTCAATATGGGAAAATTCCAATGCTGTAAAAAGGTCCCAGACTACCCAGATTATCAAAAAGAACTAACAAGGGAACAGTATATTTACATTCAATGATGCGTGTATGTGCCTGACAAAAAGGGAGGGCAACCGAATAAACGATTGTTGAGAAACGAGACAAAGGTTAGTCTAGTTACACGTTGGAGAGAATGGGAGCCGGGTGGTGGAGTACATGGGGAAAAAGGAAAATGCAGGTTAATGTTGTGGGAGGGGGTCTCTGTGGTGGAATCGATTTGGTGCAATGACCACAGAGCTCACAAAAAACACCAGGACAATACTTTAAACTAACTTATTTCTAAGTAGGACTGCTCTCCTGGTAGGCCCTCAGTTGACCGACACGAAAAACTGGATGACCTGGGTGGCCTCTCACACCACTCGTTTGAGTGGCTGGCGGACTTACGCAGGACGGCTGTCACCAAATCCGATTCCCGGAACCAGCCGAACTCGGCCTTACTGGCGAGAATGATGTGCACAGTAGATTGTGACTATTAGTTTCTCACTGACAAACAAATTGTTGGTATATACATCCACGCTGGATGGACATTAGTGCAGGAATAATATAGAAGACTAAGAATTTACTAATGTTTTGGTGGTCGGTAAGTTTATTGTTGACTGATCGTACAATGCGATTCGAAAAATAAAGTAGTACAAAATAATCAACGTAAATAGGTTGCGCACGATGTGTCTTAATAAAACACAATATTTTAAATAATAATAATAATTTACGACAGACAAAAAAATTGTTCGCTAGAATAGCGGGAGAACGATATACATGCGAACAACAACAAAAACAAAGGGCGTTTGCCACACAAAGAAAAACTTTAATCATAACATAATGTGGTGATATGAAGAAAATGATAATAATGAGGCAACAGGCCGACCTATAATCATCCACAAAGTACACAAAAACAAAGAGACTAAATACACGTCATTACAATTATAATAATTTAAATAATTAAAGGACGGAGTGGTGTGTAATTACTAATTACGAACGGAGAGATGTCGCCGGCGCGCAGATAGCGTCCTGCGATGAGCTTAATTGCTTGGGGCGATAACAGTTGTTAATATATGTTAATATATATATATATATATATATATATATATATAATATATGTTTAAAAACTATATTTTTTATTTTATTTCAGCTGAATCTATTAATCCTTTTTATTTGGAAGGTAAAGTGGATCAATACGTACATTAATTTAAACTCAAAAATAAAAAGTTAGTCTTACCACTGTTACTTTATATTACCACACTATTAAGGGGACAAAACCAAGGTTAAATATAGTTGGATAGTAATTGTACCGTTGATGGTCAATGCTTATTAAATATGGACAATACAGAGCTTAAGCTCGTCTTAGGGTCAGTTCAATATGGGAAAATTCCACTGCTGTAAAAAGGCCCCAGACTACTGAAGCATGTTATAAAAAGAACTAACAAGGGGACAGTATATTTACATTCAATGATGTGTACAACTATAATTATTATAAGTGAATGAGAAAAATATAGTATTGTGAACTATTTTTATTGTATTAGATTCTGTTATTCTGAACGTTTCAGTGAATTGTTTGGTTTTGAAATGATATGCATATTTTTTCTCTCTGTCGTCAACTTTTGGTGCAGTAAAAATATTCCGATTTTCGTTTTCAGTATTTTTCCTGAAAGGAAAACGAATCTAGTTGATGAATTTAAGTGGTCAAAATTAAAAATTTTAAGCAGTTTTAAAACTTTAAAAAAATTTGTATAATCTATGTACAACATAATTGTTTCGTCGTGTAGGAATTTACATTCATTATTTAAAATAGTATCAGATGCATAACTAATTATTATAATTTGTCCTTTCACAGAATTAGGAGTAAAAAGTACGTATATATTATATTCAATTAATTCAATGTCAAATATTTATATAATCATAATCATTGAGTTTAATTGTTCACAGTAAAAATGATTGAAATATGCTTTTGATGACCTATTTAAATCATAATAATTGATAAAAACTATAGAATTAAATTAAAAGTAAAAATGGAAATTTTAATTTATGAAAACAATACAAAATATAACAAAAATGTTTCAAAAATACAATTTAAAATTGTATAAAAAAAAAATAAATGTTAATTTTGTGAAAATACCTTTCCAATTTGGATTCAGGCACAATCATTTCGCAATATATCAGATCCACCGTCTTGTAGATAAGATCTCTTTTTCTCATGAAGAAAATCTCATATGCACAGAAGTGTTGTTGGACGTTGAACAGGCATTTGATTGAGTATGACAATGCCACCAAGGGCTCCTCCACAAAATTAAAGCAATTTCCCTCCTATACTTGTACCTACTTATAAAATCATATCTTAGTGATCGCTACTTATCTTTGCACTAAGGAATAACTTTTTAGAATATTTCTAAAATAGAAGCCTGTGTTCAGCAAAGTGCAGTTATTGCACCACACCTTTTTAACATCTATACCGCGGACCAACCAACTACTCAAAACACAATAGTAGCTGACTTTGCGGACAACAAAGCACTACTTGCATGCCACTCTGACCTAGACATAGCTGCCTCTTTTATGCAAACCCATCTTGACCTACAAACCAAAAGTGGGGTCACAGAATGGCGCCTGAATTTAAACCAAACGAAATCGTTCCACTCTACCTTCACACTACGCCCCAGAAACTGTCCACAAATATTCCTCAATAATAAAATTCTACCCTGCTCTCAAAACGTCAAATATCTTGGACTAACCCTAGACCACCGGTTCACATGATCACCTCATATTATACACTTACTGACCTCTAAACGTATTAAAATACATAGTAAAATATTATTGTAATCTCAGCACATTTACCTTCGCTGACCTAATTCATCTCAACACCGCATGCAGCCCAATGTAGATTATGATGCGGCCCTCATTTCAATTTAAAAACCATGAATTAGTTGTATATAATATATTAATATTACGAGAACAAATTTATTTTAAGAATAAAAAATTATAAAACAACAAATAAACTGTAAAGGCCGATGCACACGTTTATTATAAACAAATATATTTTTCTGTATACTTATAATGAAATATTAATACTTGTAAAAATATTTCTGTTTATTATTCGATATAGTAAAATTATAAGAAATGTATTGTTGTATATAATTTAATTTAATCATTAAATTTAATGTATTATTATTTAAAAAAGTATGTGGCCCACAACAACTTCTACTATCTATATGATGTGGCCCAGTCTTCACAAAAGGTTGGACACCCCTCGATTAAACCTTAAATCCTCAACGACAATAAATTAACCGGTTACAGATCGGATTCAAGGAGTACCGCAGAATTGTGTGATTAATTCAAACAATTACGTGCGTTTGACCAAAAACTAGTGTTGCTTATAAATATTAGCGTTTACACATAATATTTTACTTTAACCTTCTCAAAATATCAACTAAACTCCATTTGCTACCAGAATCTATTCTCAAACTTGAAGATTGAATCATCTTAATTATTGGCGAAGAGTGACGGAACTTCTGCAACTGTATTGCTTTCATATTCATTTTTTTTTTTTTTTTGAGTTTAACCAGTGAAATATTCAAAAATCAGATTTGGTGCAATAAATAATATCGTTTAAATTTGTTAATTAAGTGTTACAAATAAATACTAAATATTGAGGTGATATATATATATAAATATCAGTTACAGAACAATAAATTATAGCATTATTCGATTTTATAAATGATTACCTGTCAACAATAAAAAAATAAAATCATTTTAGTTTGTTGGTGAAATACAGAAACAATTATTGTTAATATATTTGTTATTAATTTAAATTGTATTTTATAACAAAGACATATAGTTTAGGAAAATCCCGTAGGTTTTGGATATAGAATAAATATAAAATTGTAATTAAAATGTTTCATCTTATGACTAATTTATTGAATCTATTGAATATTTAGTCCTAAGTGTTTCTGACTTCTAAGATGTAGAATGTAGGTAGTCCAAGCACAATTGAAAACTCTCACAGGGGTATTTGTGTTTACAGAATTATTACAAGTCTATAAAGCATCTAGTATGTATATTAATTAATAACTAGTAGGTAACTAATAATGCTGTATTGAAAATTAAATTTGATTTTTAATACTGTAATAGTACCTCATTATGTAGTGTTTACGTTATCAATGTTAAACAGAGCCATGACTTATAATAAAATAAGAATATGGTGTTTGAATTACTGCAGTAATATGTATTGTATTTAATGCAAAACATTAATTTGGGGATCTAATAAATGCTTGACTGTAGCAAATTTCAACGCATCGGTTGTAACTTTCATTTAACATCAATGGGAAAAAATCAACAGATGAAAATAACCTCATAGAATTTCCAGATCAAGTAAATAGCACAACAAGAACAGGTTATTTCCGAAGTGGACATGATAATATATTAATTCAGAAATTTGGGGTGTCATGTATTGGGAACTATAGATTATTCTATATATTTTTGGTTTTTTAAAATTTTGTTGAACAAAATCTTTTTGGCTCGGTAAAAAGTATTAATAGGATTATTAAATCTATTATCAAATTCTAGAGATTTAAAATAATTTTTTATTTTATGACATTACAAATTTTCATTATTTTCATTTCATCTGCTATTGTTGGTAGTATCATATCACGGCGAATTGCGTTGTTTATTTCGAACCGGTAGGATTCATAGTGATGGTCTGAAGTGCGATGTTTTGATGACGTAAATTGATGTTAGACTTAGTGGTACAACCCAACAATTGAATGCGATAAATGCAGATTGGATCAAAATATTAAAAAATAATTTTTTAGTTTATGCCAATAGAAAATATTTATATCGCTTTGTGTTGAATAAAATGTTGCATTATTAGAGGTCAAAAATGGTATTCATATACAATCGAGACCTACGGGGTTTGTGGTGGGGCTATCTAATAAACTCAATCAACCATTCTTATACTAATTTATCTTCATGTTTTAGATGGAGCGGGCCAAAGTTTTAGAAACTTCTGTGAAGATAAAATTCAATCTGATGGCAAGGACAGTAGAAATATTTTTTACACAATTTTTAATACAAATGAAGCTGAATTTAATGAGAAATATATTATCACTAATATATAATATTATAAAAGATTTTTTTTGTACTTAATGATTAACAAAAACAGAAAAGAAAAATGCATTCATGATGAGAGGGAATAAACATGTATTTTATTTGTTTTTTCGTGTATTAACCTATTATTTTAGTTTATGTACTAGTCTTAAACTATGCACCTAACTTGCTATAATTATCCTTTTAATATAACAACTAACCTTAATTTATTTTTTATTCCATCTGCACAATTAAATTGTAACAAAGTTTTCTTTTTCCCTTTATATTAAATTAATCTGAAAATTGATTTTGATTAATTATTTCTAAAAATATTCATATTGATTCAACTTTACGCCACCAAGCTTGTCCTAAGGTAAAAACGGCATGTTTTGATTTTGACATCCATAAAAACTTCTTTTGTTGCTTGAATAGCACTAATTTCAAAATCGATGTGTAATATGTCAAAGGTTAGTGAAAATATATCTGTGAAACTTTTCAAACATTGAAAATAATCTTCAGTTGTTAAGCAAATAAAAGTGCAATCAACGGGTAATTGTATAAATTTTTTCCCTCTAAAAGTCTAAACATTTAAAAATCTTCATTTTGTAATTAGTTCAGTTGCGTAATGGCATCTTCTAAAGATGAAGGGTAAGGAGGAAAGTTTTTTCTTCGTTGAATATACATAGCCTTTCTAACTGATTTTATATCATTATATTTTAACTCGGTACTTACGCTGTTCATAAGTTGACTTATAATTATTTTTATTGGCCGGGTAGCTATATATTAATATATTATTTTACATTGTAAGTTTAACTACCTTATTAATAATAAAAAGGAATAGGTAAATAAATAACTTAGCATATATAGATAAATTTGAGTACGTCTCACTTGATAATTTCATTGTTGTATATAGTTCTCATAAATGAGGTAGTCACTGCTGGATCAATTCCTCTTTCACCAATGGCTTCTCTCAAAAATGGCATATTCAGGTCAATTACTCCAGGCTGGTGGTCATGATAAAATCCTAGATGGATTCTATTATCATTTAAATTTGTACTTGCTGTTGCGGTGGAAGGACAGAACTGGTTCCGTTTCTTCTGCCATTTGTATATTAAATACCTATAAAATATAAATGTACATGTAGCGAGCCCTTCTAGGATTGTCAAGAAGTTGAATGGAATAATCAGCACTTGATGTTTTTTGAATAATATTTTATTTATTATAAGTCCAATAATTCCTAATTACCCGGATCGGGTGGCGGTTGTGAAGAGTTTATGTGTGTTGTGGGTTGCCTATACTGAGTAATACATACAAGTTTGGGAGGATCTTGTACTACGAATTGCCTATACAGAGGATCCTATGTTTTTACATGTAAAATTTAAGGGGGAGGAGATCCAGAAGCCCCCAAAACATACTACTTTCGACAAAATCGATTTTGATTTTTGATGTAACTTTAAAACAAATGACCATTGATACATGAAATTTTCACCAAATTTTTATATCAGTATATTTTATCCACTATGCAATTTTCAAAAAATTTCATCTGAATTTAAACTAATTATAGGCATAATATGCAATTTTCGATCATTCTTAGTTTTTAGATTCTGAACGAAGTGATGAATGTATTGATTTTACAATGATGTGTGTTTTTTTTTTTTTTTTTGTGGTTGTGGACAGCAAAACTATCGAAATAATGCTTCGATTTCAAACTTTGGGGGTGGTTTCCGATGTAAAATTGAAGATCCTTGGTGCATTATAGAGGTCAAAAGTAAACATTTTCCAACAGTTTTCAAAAAAATCGAGAAAAACAAAAAAAAAATGACAGAAAAACGGTAATTTTTACGCAAAACCAGTATCGACCAAATCGATATTTTTATATGGTTGTAATTCAAAAACTAATCACTTTAAATATTGAAATTTTTACCAAATGTCCAAATGTTAATGTTAGTGATATCTATATACAGTTTAATTTTCAAAAATTTTCGACTTTTTTTGAGTTATTTATAGACCACTGAAATTTTCGATTTTTTTGAGAATTTTTTTTTGAAGTGTCGGTAAATTAATAAACGGTTCCTTATGAGTTCTTCTTATTGTAGCTGAAAAAATTAAAAATCGTAAGTCACAATTTTCTTTTAATAAGCGTTTACAGTTCAAAATTTTACGAAATCTGTCGAAAACGCGAAAATTTGCAAGTAATTTTGAAGTTGAACAATCATAAAATTTTTTAATTTTATAACTTTTTTGGCCCTATCAAAATACATGAAAATTTAATACAAAGTTCTTCATAAATTATTCTTATAGTGATTTAAAAATTGTAAGAATACATAGGCACAATTTTTTTTTATTAGCATTTGAAGTTCAAATATTGGCAAAAATTCGTAAAAACCATGAATATTTGCAAATTAGTTTTAAGTTGAAAAATCATAAAAATTTTTGCGTATGTAACTACGGATTAAAAATACAAAACTAAGTTTTCCATAAGTTTTCCTTCAAGTAGCTACAGAGAAAACTCGAAGCATCATTATAAGAAAAATTTTAAGTGCGTTTGAATTTTAAATTTTTACGAAATAGCGTAACGATAACGATTTATCCTTAAACGATTTTAGACATTTGTTATTATTCAAAAAGTATAAGCCATAGATACTTGAACAATTTCACCAGTATTTAGATTGGCATTTTCTTTACATGTTTTAATTTTCAAAATACTTTGACTTTTTTTGAGATATTTATAGACGACTGAAATTTTCAATTTGTCTGAAAATTTTTTTTTGAAGTGTCGATAAAATTTTTATGGCCCTATCAAAATACTTGAAAATTTAATACAAAGTTGCTCATAAGTTATACTTATATTGATTAAAAAATTATAAGAATACATAGGCACAATTTTTTTTATTAGCATTTGAAGTTCAAATATTGACTTAATACGTAAAAATTACGGCAATGTTCAAATTATCTTAGATAGAAATTTATAAAAAATTTTCTTTTTTGATCTAAGATTTGAAAATTTAATACAAGGCTCCTATCATATTTTAGATTCTGAGCGGAGCGATGAATGTATTGATTTTACCATGATGTGTGTTTTATTTTTTTTTTTTTTGTGTCTGTCATCACGTTTTGGGGCAGTAAAAATGCTTCGATTTTTGACTTCAGTACCTCGTTCGATCAGAAAGTGAATCTAGTTGGTACTTTGGGGGGTCAAAAGTAAAAAATTCTTAATACTTTTCTAAATAATTGGGAAAAACAAACTAAAAATTAAGGGAAAAACGGGAAATTTTACGCACACTCATTTTTCGACAATATCGATTTTGGTTTTTGATGTAACTTTAAAACAAATGACCATAGATACATGAAATTTTCACCTAATGTTTATATAAGTATATTCTATCCACCATGCAATTTTCAAAAAATTTCGACTTAAGTTGAACTATTCATAGGCATTTCAAATTTTCGATCATTATTAGTTTTTTTTTAAATTAATATCGATAAAAATTTATTTGTTAGACAGAAAAGCTTGAAAATTTAATACAAGGCTCTTAACATATTGTTACAATAGCAGTTGAAAAATAAAATAAATTCATAGTCACAATTTTTTTTATAAGCATTCAAAGTTTGAATTTTGACAAAATACGTAAAAATCACGAAAATTCACAAATTATTTTAAGCTAGAAATTCATAAAAAATTTTCTTTTTAAATCTAAGATTTAAAAATTTAATACAAGATTCCTTACAAGTTTTTCAATCTTTATCACAAATAAAAATTCCACCTGAAATTCAAATTAAATTTTTATGAGCATTTGAAATTTAAAGTTTTACAACATTGGATTTTCACTTTTAGCGATTTCCTTATTTTGGTGTAACTCTAAAACAAATTACCACAGATACTTGAAATTTTGACTGAATGTTTATATAGGCGTGTTATATATTTGATAAAATTTTCAAAATATTTAGATTTTTTTTTTTTTTTTTTTTTTTTTTTTTTTTTATTAGGAAAGAGCCCTCGGCAGCATAGGCCATTGGGCTTACAAAATATGAATAGCTTAAATTAAATATTTACAGTAAGAAACGTACAAGGGAGAACTTAATTCTAGATTTTGGATTGAAGGTTTGCTGTTGTGATGAATTGGATGATGTCTGTTATGGCCTTGGGATGATTTTGAAGTATTTCGGAGAGTGATTCGGAAAGGTTGAGGCTTGATCGGATGTTGTGGTATGTGCGGCATTCGGTGAGTAAGTGTTTAATGGTAATTTGGACGCCGCATGATGCGCATGTTGGAGGATCTTCTTTAGCCATTAAAAAACTGTGCGAAATTTGAGAGTGGCCGATTCTCAGTCTCGTTATGATGACTTCGAATTTTCTGGGTGTTTCGATGGGAAATGTCCAATTGTCTGTGTTGTGTTTTATTTGATTAAGTTTGGTGGAGTAAGATAACCATTGCTGGTGCCATCTTAGATGACATTTGTTAGTTATCAGTGCTTGTATGTCCCTGTATGCGATGATATTGATGGGAGACGATAGTGTAGAGGTTATTGCAGTTTTAGCGGCAAAGTCGGCGCGCTCGTTTTCAATGATGTTGGAGTGACCGGAGATCCAGCAAAGTTTGATTTTGAAGTTATTGTTTTTCTGTAGAGTATATATTTTGTTTTGAATATGAAGACCGATGTCTGTTGGGTTATTGGTATTGTTAATATTGTTGATGGCGCTGAGGGAGTCAGTGAATATGATGTTGTCTTGGAGCTGGTGAACGGTTATTAAATCGAGGGCTTTGATTATTGCGAATGATTCAGCTGTGAAGACGGAGCAGGCACTGGGGAGTTTGTACATGGATTCCATGTTATTCCAAATAACTGCAGCCCCGACCCCGGTAGGGCTTTTGGATACATCCGTGTATATTTTTTCGCTTTTTATGTTTTGTATTATGTGGAAATATTCTTGTTTATATATTGAAGGAGGGGTGTCTTTTTTTTTAAAAATGGAGAGATCAGTGTTTGCTACGTTGGGATTTGTCCATTGCGGAGTTAAGGGGGGAGAAATTGTTAATACATCTGAGATGACTAGATTGTTCTCCTGGAGTAGTGTTGTTAAAGTTTTAAATTTTGGATTGAAGTCGAGCGAAGGAAGAGTGTTAGCTAGCTTTAATTCGTGATTTAATGTTATTTTGAGTCTTCTTATATCAAGAGGAGGAGTACCTGATAGGTTGTAGATGCTCGGTATTGGACTAGAGCGATAGGCTCCAATTGACATACGAAGTCCGGAGTTGTGAATTGTATCTAGTTTTTTTGTAATCGATTTAGAAAAATAAAAGAAATACATAGTCACAATTTTTTTTTATAAGCATTCAAAGTTTGAATTTTTACAACATATTATGTAAAAATCACGAAAATTCGTAAATTATTTTATGCTAGAAATTCATAAAAAATTTTCCTTTTATATCTAAGATTTGAAAATTTAATACAAGGTGAATTATATATTTTTACAATAGCAATTGAAAAATAAAAGAAATATATAGTCACAATTTTTTTTTTATACGCATTTAAAGTTCAAATTTTGACTAAATACGTAAAAATTACGGCAATATTCAAATTATCTTAGATAGAAATTCATAAAAGTTTTCATTTTTAATTCTAAGATTTGAAAATTTAATACAAGGCTCCTAACATATTTTTACAATAGCAGTTGCAAAATAAAAGGAATACATAGCCACAATTTTTTTTTACAAGCATTCAAAGTTTGAATTTTGACAACATATGTAAAAATCACGAAAATTCGCAAATTATTTCAAACTAGAAATTCATAAAAATTTTTCTTTTTAAAACTAAGATTTGAAAATTTTTAATAATCTATAATATATCCTAGACAGATAAACCGTCTTCGCTCAGAATCGTTTTTCGTATACAATGATATAATATCATTGGATTCAAATTTAATTCCATCCATTACAGTAACCCACTTGTAACCTACTGTATAGCAGAGCGACATCCACGACTTACCCGCTGTTTTTAAAAATTAATATCGATCAAAATTTTATTTGTTAGGTAGAAAAGCTTGAAAATGTAATGCAAGATTCCTAACATATTGTTACAATAGGAGTTGAAAAATAAAATAACTTCATAGTCACAATTTTTTTTATAAGCATTCATGATTTGAATATTGACAAAATACGTAAAAATCACAAAAATTATCAAATTATTTTAAGCTAGATATTGATAAAAAATTTTATTTTTAAATCTAAGATTTGAAAATTTAATACAAGGTTCCTTTTAAGTTTGACAATACGACACCATCACATGATTAAAAAATAAATTCATTGACGCCACCTAATCTGTTTATACATATAATCAGCAATCAAGGAATTAATATATGTTGACACAAAATGTGTAAACATTGTCTTTGTTGTGAGGTGTGCATAATATTAGTGTGAGACTACTGAGAAACGATAATCAACTGTCATAGCAGACATACCGAACGGCGCGAGTAGAAGAAGACGCAATACCGGGTGATGTGTAGAAATTGAGCAATGCGTTCGATGATCTGATCTAATCGAACGGTTGATCCGGGAACAACACCAGAACTGCGCAAAACGACATGCGGTTTCCAAGTTAAATAACAGTGGCCGCAGCCCCACGCCCTTAATCGAAGTCATCCAGAAAAAATAACTCTCTATGCGGGGATACGTGACAGGTTACGTAGTTCGGTGTTCGGTGGTAAGACGCTCACTCGCATTCTTCGCAGCCCACCGACAGTATGCAGATCGAAAACCTATAGTGTATCAGTGGCATAAGTATCAGTTCCGCGGTACCACTTATTCGATCAACGTTTTGTTATTTTTTTTTTTTCTGTCATCCACATCACCGCTGCTGTCGTTACATAAAACACGAAATTATCACTCGGCGGATATCGTCACTCTCGAAGCCGCGTCATAACGGCATTTTTTTTGATACGTTCGTCTGCCGGAACGGTCGACGATAATATTTTGCAGTGGTGAGATATGACCATAGATAGGCAACTGCCGTCTTAGCTTTTTGAGCAATGATAACAGCGCTTCCAGTGTTTGATGTCAGATTTATAAAGGCGGCGGCGGCGGCTGGCTCATAATGCATTCCCGCTTTTTTTTGAATTTATCAATTGAAATTCTTTATTTTCTTTACCAATTTATTATTATTGATTGTAAAGCGATAGGAAAACAATAGAAATTAAAATAAATAAAATAAATTTATTAATATAAAACATTTAATCATAATAACAATGAATATTATAAAAAATGAATAATAAATAACTTGAAAAAACAAGAATAATACTGAACAATTTAAATATTATTTAACACTAAATTTAATGGCAATAAAAAAGGTAATGATTAATTGAATGATATACATTTTAAATTCATAAAATTCAATACAGATTTTACATTTAATTGTGCAATTTGCGCTGTTCTTATATTGAACAACATAATATAAATAATAAATACTATAAAAATAAGTAATAAATTAATTGAAACAACAATTATAAAAACAAGAATACTTAAAAAATTTAAATATTATTTGTCATTTTTAATTTATGACATTAGGAGATAATAATCAATTTAATTGTATACATTATAATTTCTTACTTTAATTTTTTTCTAAATTGAGGCCTTTTGGAAAATTTTTTGTATCTTAAAGATGCTAATAATTTTATTTGATCACTTTCTTTACTAGAGATATACATCTTTCCAGCTAATATTCGGTTGATATGTGTGCACCAGTTATGGACAAAAAGTTTAATTGCAAATTCTACAAATATTTTACCAAATTCTGGTTTGTGAGTTGTGCACGATACAATGTTGGTATCAATAGTAGTTTTGATAATTTTAACTAATTCACATTTTAACAATGAATGATGACATATACTTGGTAAAAACTTATAAATAATATCAATAGTGTTTTGGACAAGTTGACAAAATGTTGTATTGGGATATTTAAGATTTAATTTCCCATTTAATTGGTAATCCCTGCTTTTAACAAGATCATGCTGTTCTGTTGGAGTTGACGTGCAGATTTCCTTTAAGCACTTTGAACAATCTTTGAGGAACACTGTATTAAGTTTTTTACAAATGTATCCAGCTATATAAGTATTGGTTTGTTGTTGAAGTTGAGTGTGTGTAATTTCTATTTGTGGTTTTTCTCGCAGTTTTCCATCAGAAACCCTGTCTTGTAATGGTTCCGTCACCTCTGCTTGGAACATTTCATTTGAGTAAGCCTCAAATAAAGTTTGAAATGACATCAGCCTACTATTACCTTGGTCATCTTCACAGTTGCTGCCAGGCGAGTGACTTGACAGGAAATTGTTCAAGACCAGAGTTCTGTATGAACTTGCAAACATCTGGTAGTTAGGATTATTATTCCTGTAACCTAGAGCACGCAAAGCACCAAACATATTCTCCAATGGATCTTGATTGAAGTTTCTTAATAGTAGAGAATGCACACCATTAGTATCCATTACTTTGACTACATTTTGAAATCCTGAGAAAATAGACACAAAAATGTATATAACAAATTGAATGATATAAATATATTTATGTTTTCATATAATTATAAATTAATTACCTTTCAAAGTTAGTATCCAATTTTTAACTGTAGGAGGCTGAGGTTTACATTTCTGTTTTGTTAAACTGTCAACAAAGTACATGGTTTGCATCACTTTAATTGCATTTGAGAAATTACATCTAAAAAAAATTATTAATTTTTGTATTACATTGGATTAGAAAATTAACTAACTAGTTATGTTAGAAAGTTAAAAATAATTATCTTTTTACCTAGTTTATGCTTAGTGTCATAGTGTATACTTATCCAAAAGTAAGTTTGTGTAGGTCTTTGTGGTTATTTATCATTTATTATAAAGATAATTTAGCTCTAACATTGTACAAAAATATTATGATATTTATCTTAATGACTTATGTGTGTTGTAATTTTCCTTGATAAAATGTAATAGTTAAACAAAAATAACAAAAATAAAAGGTGGGTATATACATTATACATAGACAAGTAGGTATACATTAAATATTATCATTGATTAAATGTATTTATATTTTACAACTTACCAGAATTAAATTATAATAACTAACTTAAAATCATAAATGTATAAATGTATTATAATTCTATTTGTCATCGGGACATGACAGATTTACAAATATAGTGAAAACATAATGTTTTTTGACTTTAAATTGCCTATCTATTGGCAATTGAAAAATTGACTTCTAAAATTTATTTGACTACTTTTTAATTGCCTATTAATTTTTCCCACATAATACAATTATTTTGTAATCATACATAATTCCTATAACCTAAATTATTAAACGAAAATAGTATTGTTTATGTTAATTTTTGTGATGAACTACGAATTGGTAATCACAGGGCTATAGATAATATCGACAGCCATGTTTAAACACAAATTACAGCAATGACCACGATTAAAGATATACAGGTTGCACATCGCCCTATAGTAAACCACTTCCAGACTGATTTACAAAGTGACTATAAAAATCAGCTGTTAATTAACCAGTGGCGCCCATGTGACGAAATTTAGAACTAATTTTAAACTATATTACATATTATTATGGGTGAACGGCCACCTAGATCCCCGTCCAAATAGATCCCCATGATCTAAATGACACTAAGGGATCTAATTGACAGGGGATCTAAATAACCATAGGGAACTAATTGACAATATACTAGCCGGGGATCTAAATTACCCATTTTGCGTTTAGATCTCCCTTGATCTACTAGATACCCCTTTTATGGCGGTAATTCAAAATAACATTATAAATTAAACTTATATTTTATATTTTTGTTTACTATTGTTTTTTTGCTAAACAAATGATTAATTTAATTTGAATATGTATTATAAATCATAATATTAGGTATTACATAACTATGTCTTCATATTAATATAATACTCTCAATTTATAAGACTATAAGAGAATAGTTAGTACATTTTTATTATTTACAATAAATGCTCTAAAATCAAGGTTACTCAACTCTCTTAAAGTCTTATTAGTCTTAATATCACATACAACTATAAAAACACATACAAATGTATATTTAATGGACCAATTATGATTTATGAACCACGATATTATGATCAAAAGTTAGTTATCTCACCACTGATTCTTTAAAATGTTTAGTGATTATTCATGCAGCAACATGGTGTGTAGACGTGTAATGTGTTAGCCTATATAATTTAAGAGGACGCCGCACCGAAAGCGAAACGCATACAACGACCGAGAGAAACGACGTTTAAGCCGCGCCCACTACACATTGTCGGCTGCCGGCCGACGATAGTGCTCATTCGGGAGCGATGTTTATTATTTTATCGACCTCCGTCTATGACGGATCTAGTAAATATACAGTGCATAAACGTCGTATATTATGCTGCATTGCCGCCGCGGCGAACCGTAATCATTTTAATATTCGCGCGTACCTACGTAGCTTGTATTTATTGCATTATTAAATACTTACTTCATAAAAAATATATTCAATACAGTAAATAATATCTAATTTATAACTGTAACCTAAACTACATCGGTCATCTATTATTTATAAGGTCCTACCTATCTACTTATCTTACTTATAATAATTTGAAACCTACTATTTACTACAGTCGAATCGCGATAACTCGAACCTCGATGACTCGAAAAACTTGACAACTCGAATTGTGTTTTATTCCCCTAGAACATTATTCTCCTGTAAATTAGTTAGATATCTCGAATAATACATATCTCGAAGTGAATTTTTATCCCCTTTCAACTTCGAGTTATCGCGACTCGACTGTATTAACAAATAAGTAATAAGTAATATTTATAACCTAATTACTTTTTAAAATACAAGTAAAAATTATTTTATAGTTGAAAATTCATAAAATTTTAAGTATTTATACCTAAGATTTGAAAATTTGGTACCAGGTTGTCCATAATTTTTTTTTCGAATATTTGTAAAAAAAACTACCGCACTAAAACCAATACATATTATATATTATTATTTATTTTTCAGTTTTTAAGCTGAAACAGTTTAAAAATATTAAATTAAAAAAAAAATTAGGTATAGCAATTTAGAATACAAAAATTATTTACAATATACATCAAAGTTAATACATTCAATTTAGGTATTTTTTTTTAGATTTTTTATTGATTTATTTTTATTTTTAGTTGTTGAGCTTCAATGATTCTTGATGGTTCTCGAATATCTGACACTAATAGTCGCTTACCATATAACGGTTCTACTATTTCTGGCAATAAACAATCTATATAAAATCTGAAAAATAATTCAATACGATTATTTTTTTTTTGGCATAACAAATATTGTAGTAGGTATAAAATTAATTTTTTAATTTAAAAAAAGTGAACTGTAATAATACTTACGCAGTAAGTTTTCCAACCATTTTTGTTTCCCAAAACTCGGCATCATAAATTATTTTTTCTATATGTATCCATTTAGTTGCATACATAACAAAATAGCATAGTTGTCTCCTTGTAATGTGTAACTGCCCCATCACCTGATAATAATAACTATGGTCTCTTTTTAATTGCACAATCTGTTGACCATTATTTGTATGCAATAATGTGCAATATTGTAACTACAATTAAACAAAAATTAAATATATTTTATAATTTAAGACAAATTTAAAATTAGATGAATAAGTAATTAATATGTTACATATTATACGTATATTTAGTATGAAATAATTTACCAATTTATTATTAATTACTGCTTCGATTACATCGTTAGTATCTTTTGCAATATATGGACACTTGATTTCAAGAATAGCATCATTACCGATCATACCATCTGAAAATTAAAAATATAATAATATAAAAGTAAATATATAATTTTAATTAAATATATAACATCACGGACAGTGAAAATAAATAGGTAGGTACGATTTGTTAATAAAAAAAAATACTCATCATTCAGAGCTGAAATGGCCGAAAAACGTAGTCGTATATAACGTAATAATATTATAATCAGTTTTCCATCATGGCATAAAAGTATACAGTTGTGTAGTAAAATAAATCAAAAAAGTGTAGTTATTTAGATTTTCTATTTTTGTACTTAGGTATCATAGTATAATCTATTTTTTTAAGATTACCAAAGAATGTTGCCTACTTGATAAATATCGATTCATCATCGTTCTATTTCAAAAAAAAAAAAAAATAAAACACTTATAATTTTTTGTTAATCCATTGCGATATAGCCTCCCAAAATTGGATGATTAAGTTAGGTTAGTATTAAGTTTGGGAGGCTAAACCTAGTCAATGGATTAACGAAAAATAAAAAATATTAAACGAGAAAAATCATTAAAAAAATAGCTCTATTCTTTTATGAAATTTTAAGTATAGATTTGAAAATCAAAAGTTGATAGAGATTTACCTGATAAATATAAAAAAAATATAGAGTTTTAGAACAGCATAAAGCCAAATTTTAATAAAAAATATTTGATAAAAGTAAATAGTTTTTAGAAATAACTATAAAACAACGCTTCATTTCATTTTCTTTTAACAAAAGGTAATTCAACCTACTGTACTAGGCCACGTATTTCAAAAATTATACATAATATGTTTTGAATGCCTATAGCATCTTTCACATGTTTATTATTATTGTACAAACAATTTGTGTACATAGCTGATTTCGTTTTCTAACTGTAATAGAATATTTTTCGCTAAATTTTATACATCAAAACTAAAACTTAAAAAAGTATAATTACTATAATAGATATATTTTTTAGATTAAAAAAAAAATAAAATTAGTTTTTTTAAATTATTTTTTCCTATATTATTTTATATTTCTCAGTGAAAACTATTTATAATTTAGTGAAAGGTTCTTATAAAAAAACTTATTTATACATGTATTTGCGTACGGCGTGAAAGTTATCCGCTGGTGGAATGTTATTATAAAATATTATATAAGCACCTGAATTACAATTATTTAAGGCTGCTGAGCATTCGTAGGACTCTGCTCCGTGTCCAAAGGAGTTTCACAGTGTACAAATACCACTGGAATGCTCACGTCTGCAACTCCATGGTACAGAACTTTCCGGACAAGAGGGGACGGAAAACCTGTCGTTCGACCAGTTAATAATTGTTCCAACGATTATTTTATCGTCATTATTTCACGGGCACGAGGACGAATAATATTTCGATTTTTATTTAGCGATTACTGCATGGTCGTTCATTTTCCGCGTATAAATATTATCTACAATTATATTAAACGCGAACATTTTTTCTTTACTTCCATCAGTAAATAACTGAGAAAATGTATTATAATGTAATAAAAATAACAAAAAATCGGGCTGTCATTGACTAACAGCTAGGTACCTAAAAGAAAAAAAAACAAAATACGTATCATTCGTATCATGCTAATTAATTTTAATTTTCTATATATTATACATAAAATCGTATTCTTAGTTATATATCGCTACAGCTTACATAGTATTTTGTGACGTATAGCATTGTAAACAAACATCAAAATAAGTACAGTTTTTCTATAAGAATAATATATGGTATATTTATATATATCAGGGCTTAAAACCGTTATCAATAAAGTCGGTAATCGGCTCCGTCAGGAGCCTAAAATTTTTGAAAACAGGTAACTGGTTATCGTTTAATTGTGATATTTTGGTAACCGGTAACCGTTTCCATAAAGATATTTCAAACACTATAATAACCGTTAATCGTTTAAAAACCGTTGATAAGATTTTTTAGTAATCGGTTACCGGTTAAAACCGGTTTTAAAAAAATCATTTTTTCAGTTTTTTATCATATTTTTAAAACAGTTTATTTAGGGCATTCGTGGGTTGATAACAAAAGTATTATTATTTAATGCATAATCAAAAACTTAATATGCTTTAATTTGGTCGGATTTCCTTCAATAATTTAAATATTTATTTTTTCAAACTACTTTGAAGTTTAAACTGTTTAAACTTTAAGCTTTAAAGCATATGATCGAAATAATGGCGATCTTAATAAATAAAAAAAAAATTTTTATTGTAATAATTTTCTTATTTATAACATTATAATTGTAAGAAACTGAAAAAATAATTAATTTTTCAAGATGACACCAAGAGTGAAATATTGACACAGATCTTTTTGGTAATAACTGGAGTTAGGATGTTGATGACCTAAAAAACACTCAAAAATTCCCTAAAAAAAATGCAAAAATGCCCTAATAACTTCAAAAAATGACCTTAAAAATGATCTAAAATACTAATTAAGTAAGTAAAAAAACTCATTTATAAATAATAATTTTTATTAGAGATATGGGTATGATAATGGGTGTAATAGTAATTTAAAATATGAATTATAAATAAATTTCAATACTAATCAGCGCGCGGGGACGAAGGTCGACGACGAAGTTTATGACAGTATTTATAATATTATATAGTTATACACTTATATCTATTTATATAATATATGTGATATTCATAACAGATAAGCAATATTCGACAGATATTAATTGTGTAAAAAAATTTAAAAATAGCTGGAAAATTAAATTTAACTATAATGTTATCAGGACATAATTCAATTAATAAATTCCACGAAAAAACCGTTGATTTATTGGTCGGGATTCGGTTTTGTTTATAAAACTGGGATTGAAAATACGAGGTAACCGCTTTGATGTTAATATTTAGATATTTACCTTGATTACCGATTAACAATAACCGCTTCCAGGATTACAAAACTAAAAGCGATTACCGGGTTTCGGTTCTCAAATATACGGGTTTATACCGGTTTTCGTTACAAATTGGTTACCGGTTTTAAGCCCTGATATATATATAACATCACGGACAGTGAAAATAAATAGGTAGGTACGATTTGTTAATAAAAAAAAATACTCATCATTCAGAGCTGAAATGGCCGAAAAACGTAGTCGTATATAACGTAATAATATTATAATCAGTTTTCCATCATGGCATAAAAGTATACAGTTGTGTAGTAAAATAAATCAAAAAAGTGTAGTTATTTAGATTTTCTATTTTTGTACTTAGGTATCATAGTATAATCTATTTTCTCAAGATTACCAAAGAATGTTGCCTACTTGATAAATATCGATTCATCATCGTTCTATTTCAAAAAAAATAAAACACTCATAATTTTTTGTTAATCCATTGCGATATAGCCTCCCAAAATTGGATGATTAAGTTAGGTTAGTATTAAGTTTGGGAGGCTAAACCTAGTCAATGGATAAACGAAAAATAAAAATAGTAAACGTGAAAATTCATTAAAAAAATAGCTCTATTCGCTTATGAAATTCTAAGTATAGATTTGAAAATCAAAAGTTGATAGAGATTTACCTGATAAATATAAAAAAAATATAGAGTTTTAGAACAGCATAAAGCAAAATTTTAATAAAAAATATTTGATAAAAGTAAATAGTTTTTAGAAATAACTATAAAACAACGCTTTATTTCATTTTCTTTTAACAAAAGTTAATTCAACCTACTGTACTAGGCCACGTATTTCAAAAATTATACATAATATGTTTTGAATGCCTATAGCATCTTTCACATGTTTATTATTATTGTACAAACAATTTGTGTACATAGCTGATTTCGTTTTCTAACTGTAATAGAATATTTTTCGCTGAATTTTATACATCAAAACTAAAACTTAAAAAAGTATAATTACTATAATAGATATATTTTTTAGATTAAAAAAAAAATAAAATTAGTTTTTTTAAATTATTTTTTCCTATATTATTTTATATTTCTCAGTGAAAACTATTTATAATTTAGTGAAAGGTTCTAATAAAAAAACTTATTTATACATGTATTTGCGTACGGCGTGAAAGTTATCCGCTGGTGGAATGTTATTATAAAATATTATATAAGCACCTGAATTACAATTATTTAAGGCTGCTGAGCATTCGTAGGACTCTGCTCCGTGTCCAAAGGAGTTTCACAGTGTACAAATACCACTGGAATGCTCACGTCTGCAACTCCATGGTACAGAACTTTCCGGACAAGAGGGGACGGAAAACCTGTCGTTCGACCAGTTAATAATTGTTCCAACGATTATTTTATCATCATTATTTCACGGGCACGAGGACGAATAATATTTCGATTTTTATTTAGCGATTACTGCATGGTCGTTCATTTTCCGCGTATAAATATTATCTACAATATTATTAAACGCGAACATTTTTTCTTTACTTCAATCAGTAAATAACTGAGAAAATGTATTATAATATAATAAAAATAACAAAAAATCGGGCTGTCATTGACTAACAGCTAGGTACCTAAAAGAAAAAAAAACAAAATACGTATCATTCGTATCATGCTAATTAATTTTAATTTTCTATATATTATACATAAAATCGTATTCTTAGTTATATATCGCTACAGCTTACATAGTATTTTGTGACGTATAGCATTGTAAACAAACATCAAAATAAGTACAGTTTTTCTATAAGAATAATATATGGTATATTTATATATATCAGGGCTTAAAACCGTTATCAATAAAGTCGGTAATCGGCTCCGTCAGGAGCCTAAAATTTTTGAAAACAGGTAACTGGTTATCGTTTTATTGTGATATTTTGGTAACCGGTAACCGTTTCCATAAAGATATTTCAAACACTATAATAACCGTTAATCGTTTAAAAACCGTTGATAAGATTTTTTAGTAATCGGTTACCGGTTAAAACCGGTTTTAAAAAAATCATTTTTTTCAGTTTTTTATCATATTTTTAAAACAGTTTATTAAGGGCATTCGTGGGTTGATAACAAAAGTATTATTATTTAATGCATAATCAAAAACTTAATATGCTTTAATTTGGTCGGATTTCCTTCAATAATTTAAATATTTATTTTTTCAAACCACTTTGAAGTTTAAACTGTTTAAACTTTAAGCTTTAAAGCATATGATCGAAATAATGGCGATCTTAATAAATAAAAAAAAAAATTTTATTGTAATAATTTTCTTATTTATAACATTATAATTGTAAGAAACTGAAAAAATAATTAATTTTTCAAGATGACACCAAGAGTGAAATATTGACACAGATCTTTTTGGTAATAACTGGAGTTAGGATGTTGATGACCTAAAAAACACTCAAAAATTCCCTAAAAAAAATGCAAAAATGCCCTAATAACTTCAAAAAATGACCTTAAAAATGATCTAAAATACTAATTAAGTAAGTAAAAAAACTCATTTATAAATAATAATTTTTATTAGAGATATGGGTATGATAATGGGTGTAATAGTAATTTAAAATATGAATTATAAATAAATTTCAATACTAATCAGCGCGCGGGGACGAAGGTCGACGACGAAGTTTATGACAGTATTTATAATATTATATAGTTATACACTTATATCTATTTATATAATATATGTGATATTCACAACAGATAAGCAATACTCGACGGATATTAATTGTGTAAAAAAATTTAAAAATAGCTGGAAAATTAAATTTAACTATAATGTTATCAGGACATAATTCAATTAATAAATTCCATGAAAAAACCGTTGATTTTTTGGTCGGGATTCGGTTTTGTTTATAAAACTGGGATTGAAAATACGAGGTAACCGCTTTGATGTTAATATTTAGATATTTACCTTGATTACCGATTAACAATAACCGCTTCCAGGATTACAAAACTAAAAGCGATTACCGGGTTTCGGTTTTCAAATATACGGGTTTATACCGGTTTTCGTTACAAACCGGTTACCGTTTTTAAGCCCTGATATATATATAACATCACGGATAGTGAAAATAAATAGGTAGGTACGATTTGTTAATAAAAAAAAATACTCATCATTCAGAGCTGAAATGGCCGAAAAACGTAGTCGTATATAACGTAATAATATTATAATCAGTTTTCCATCATGGCATAAAAGTATACAGTTGTGTAGTAAAATAAATCAAAAAAGTGTAGTTATTTAGATTTTCTATTTTTGTACTTAGGTATCATAGTACAATCTATTTTCTCAAGATTACCAAAGAATGTTGCCTACTTGATAAATATCGATTCATCATCGTTCTATTTCAAAAAAAAAAAAAAATAAAACACTTATAATTTTTTGTTAATCCATTGCGATATAGCCTCCCAAAATTGGATGATTAAGTTAGGTTAGTATTAAGTTTGGGAGGCTAAACCTAGTCAATGGATAAACGAAAAATAAAAATATTAAACGTGAAAATTCATTAAAAAAATAGCTCTATTCGTTTATGAAATTTTAAGTATAGATTTGAAAATCAAAAGTTGATAGAGATTTACCTGATAAATATAAAAAAAATATCGAGTTTTAGAACAGCATAAAGCAAAATTTTAATAAAAAATATTTGATAAAAGTAAATAGTTTTTAGAAATAACTTTAAAACAACGCTTTATTTCATTTTCTTTTAACAAAAGTTAATTCAACCTACTGTACTAGGCCACGTATTTCAAAAATTATACATAATATGTTTTGAATGCCTATAGCATCTTTCACATGTTTATTATTATTGTACAAACAATTTGTGTACATAGCTGATTTCGTTTTCTAACTGTAATAGAATATTTTTCGCTGAATTTTATACATCAAAACTAAAACTTAAAAAAGTATAATTACTATAATAGATATATTTTTTAGATTAAAAAAAAAAATAAAATTATTTTTTTTAAATTATTTTTTCCTATATTATTTTATATTTCTCAGTGAAAACTATTTATAATTTAGTGAAAGGTTCTAATAAAAAAACTTATTTATTCATGTATTTGCGTACGGCGTGAAAGTTATCCGCTGGTGGAATGTTATTATAAAATATTATATAAGCACCTGAATTACAATTATTTAAGGCTGCTGAGCATTCGTAGGACTCTGCTCCGTGTCCAAAGGAGTTTCACAGTGTACAAATACCACTGGAATGCTCATGTCTGCAACTCCATGGTACAGAACTTTCCGGACAAGAGGGGACGGAAAACCTGTCGTTCGACCAGTTAATAATTGTTCCAACGATTATTTTATCGTCATTATTTCACGGGCACGAGGACGAATAATATTTCGATTTTTATTTAGCGATTACTGCATGGTCGTTCATTTTCCGCGTATAAATATTATCTACAATATTATTAAACGCGAACATTTTTTCTTTACTTCAATCAGTAAATAACTGAGAAAATGTATTATAATATAATAAAAATAACAAAAAATCGGGCTGTCATTGACTAACAGCTAGGTACCTAAAAGAAAAAAAAACAAAATACGTATCATTCGTATCATGCTAATTAATTTTAATTTTCTATATATTATACATAAAATCGTATTCTTAGTTATATATCGCTACAGCTTACATAGTATTTTGTGACGTATAGCATTGTAAACAAACATCAAAATAAGTACAGTTTTTCTATAAGAATAATATATGGTATATTTATATATATCAGGGCTTAAAACCGTTATCAATAAAGTCGGTAATCGGCTCCGTCAGGAGCCTAAAATTTTTGAAAACAGGTAACTGGTTATCGTTTTATTGTGATATTTTGGTAACCGGTAACCGTTTCCATAAAGATATTTCAAACACTATAATAACCGTTAATCGTTTAAAAACCGTTGATAAGATTTTTTAGTAATCGGTTACCGGTTAAAACCGGTTTTAAAAAAATCATTTTTTTCAGTTTTTTATCATATTTTTAAAACAGTTTATTAAGGGCATTCGTGGGTTGATAACAAAAGTATTATTATTTAATGCATAATCAAAAACTTAATATGCTTTAATTTGGTCGGATTTCCTTCAATAATTTAAATATTTATTTTTTCAAACCACTTTGAAGTTTAAACTGTTTAAACTTTAAGCTTTAAAGCATATGATCGAAATAATGGCGATCTTAATAAATAAAAAAAAAAATTTTATTGTAATAATTTTCTTATTTATAACATTATAATTGTAAGAAACTGAAAAAATAATTAATTTTTCAAGATGACACCAAGAGTGAAATATTGACACAGATCTTTTTGGTAATAACTGGAGTTAGGATGTTGATGACCTAAAAAACACTCAAAAATTCCCTAAAAAAAATGCAAAAATGCCCTAATAACTTCAAAAAATGACCTTAAAAATGATCTAAAATACTAATTAAGTAAGTAAAAAAACTCATTTATAAATAATAATTTTTATTAGAGATATGGGTATGATAATGGGTGTAATAGTAATTTAAAATATGAATTATAAATAAATTTCAATACTAATCAGCGCGCGGGGACGAAGGTCGACGACGAAGTTTATGACAGTATTTATAATATTATATAGTTATACACTTATATCTATTTATATAATATATGTGATATTCACAACAGATAAGCAATACTCGACGGATATTAATTGTGTAAAAAAATTTAAAAATAGCTGGAAAATTAAATTTAACTATAATGTTATCAGGACATAATTCAATTAATAAATTCCATGAAAAAACCGTTGATTTTTTGGTCGGGATTCGGTTTTGTTTATAAAACTGGGATTGAAAATACGAGGTAACCGCTTTGATGTTAATATTTAGATATTTACCTTGATTACCGATTAACAATAACCGCTTCCAGGATTACAAAACTAAAAGCGATTACCGGGTTTCGGTTCTCAAATATACGGGTTTATACCGGTTTTCGTTACAAACCGGTTACCGTTTTTAAGCCCTGATATATATATAACATCACGGATAGTGAAAATAAATAGGTAGGTACGATTTGTTAATAAAAAAAAATACTCATCATTCAGAGCTGAAATGGCCGAAAAACGTAGTCGTATATAACGTAATAATATTATAATCAGTTTTCCATCATGGCATAAAAGTATACAGTTGTGTAGTAAAATAAATCAAAAAAGTGTAGTTATTTAGATTTTCTATTTTTGTACTTAGGTATCATAGTATAATCTATTTTCTCAAGATTACCAAAGAATGTTGCCTACTTGATAAATATCGATTCATCATCGTTCTATTTCAAAAAAAAAAAAAATAAAACACTTATAATTTTTTGTTAATCCATTGCGATATAGCCTCCCAAAATTGGATGATTAAGTTAGGTTAGTATTAAGTTTGGGAGGCTAAACCTAGTCAATGGATAAACGAAAAATAAAAATATTAAACGTGAAAATTCATTAAAAAAATAGCTCTATTCGTTTATGAAATTTTAAGTATAGATTTGAAAATCAAAAGTTGATAGAGATTTACCTGATAAATATAAAAAAAAATATAGAGTTTTAGAACAGCATAAAGCAAAATTTTAATAAAAAATATTTGATAAAAGTAAATAGTTTTTAGAAATAACTATAAAACAACGCTTTATTTCATTTTCTTTTAACAAAAGTTAATTCAACCTACTGTACTAGGCCACGTATTTCAAAAATTATACATAATATGTTTTGAATGCCTATAGCATCTTTCACATGTTTATTATTATTGTACAAACAATTTGTGTACATAGCTGATTTCGTTTTCTAACTGTAATAGAATATTTTTCGCTGAATTTTATACATCAAAACTAAAACTTAAAAAAGTATAATTACTATAATACATATATTTTTTAGATTAAAAAAAAAATAAAATTAGTTTTTTTAAATTATTTTTTCCTATATTATTTTATATTTCTCAGTGAAAACTATTTATAATTTAGTGAAAGGTTCTAATAAAAAAACTTATTTATACATGTATTTGCGTACGGCGTGAAAGTTATCCGCTGGTGGAATGTTATTATAAAATATTATATAAGCACCTGAATTACAATTATTTAAGGCTGCTGAGCATTCGTAGGACTCTGCTACGTGTCCAAAGGAGTTTCACAGTGTACAAATACCACTGGAATGCTCACGTCTGCAACTCCATGGTACAGAACTTTCCGGACAAGAGGGGACGGAAAACCTGTCGTTCGACCAGTTAATAATTGTTCCAACGATTATTTTATCGTCATTATTTCACGGGCACGAGGACGAATAATATTTCGATTTTTATTTAGCGATTACTGCATGGTCGTTCATTTTCCGCGTATAAATATTATCTACAATATTATTAAACGCGAACATTTTTTCTTTACTTCAATCAGTAAATAACTGAGAAAATGTATTATAATATAATAAAAATAACAAAAAATCGGGCTGTCATTGACTAACAGCTAGGTACCTAAAAGAAAAAAAAACAAAATACGTATCATTCGTATCATGCTAATTAATTTTAATTTTCTATATATTATACATAAAATCGTATTCTTAGTTATATATCGCTACAGCTTACATAGTATTTTGTGACGTATAGCATTGTAAACAAACATCAAAATAAGTACAGTTTTTCTATAAGAATAATATATGGTATATTTATATATATCAGGGCTTAAAACCGTTATCAATAAAGTCGGTAATCGGCTCCGTCAGGAGCCTAAAATTTTTGAAAACAGGTAACTGGTTATCGTTTTATTGTGATATTTTGGTAACCGGTAACCGTTTCCATAAAGATATTTCAAACACTATAATAACCGTTAATCGTTTAAAAACCGTTGATAAGATTTTTTAGTAATCGGTTACCGGTTAAAACCGGTTTTAAAAAAATCATTTTTTTCAGTTTTTTATCATATTTTTAAAACAGTTTATTAAGGGCATTCGTGGGTTGATAACAAAAGTATTATTATTTAATGCATAATCAAAAACTTAATATGCTTTAATTTGGTCGGATTTCCTTCAATAATTTAAATATTTATTTTTTCAAACTACTTTGAAGTTTAAACTGTTTAAACTTTAAGCTTTAAAGCATATGATCGAAATAATGGCGATCTTAAAAAATAAAAAAAAAAATTTTATTGTAATTATTTTCTTATTTATAACATTATAATTGTAAGAAACTGAAAAAATAATTAATTTTTCAAGATGACACCAAGAGTGAAATATTGACACAGATCTTTTTGGTAATAACTGGAGTTAGGATGTTGATGACCTAAAAAACACTCAAAAATTCCCTAAAAAAAATGCAAAAATGCCCTAATAACTTCAAAAAATGACCTTAAAAATGATCTAAAATACTAATTAAGTAAGTAAAAAAACTCATTTATAAATAATAATTTTTATTAGAGATATGGGTATGATAATGGGTGTAATAGTAATTTAAAATATGAATTATAAATAAATTTCAATACTAATCAGCGCGCGGGGACGAAGGTCGACGACGAAGTTTATGACAGTATTTATAATATTATATAGTTATACACTTATATCTATTTATATAATATATGTGATATTCACAACAGATAAGCAATACTCGACGGATATTAATTGTGTAAAAAAATTTAAAAATAGCTGGAAAATTAAATTTAACTATAATGTTATCAGGACATAATTCAATTAATAAATTCCATGAAAAAACCGTTGATTTTTTGGTCGGGATTCGGTTTTGTTTATAAAACTGGGATTGAAAATACGAGGTAACCGCTTTGATGTTAATATTTAGATATTTACCTTGATTACCGATTAACAATAACCGCTTCCAGGATTACAAAACTAAAAGCGATTACCGGGTTTCGGTTTTCAAATATACGGGTTTATACCGGTTTTCGTTACAAACCGGTTACCGTTTTTAAGCCCTGATATATATATAACATCACGGATAGTGAAAATAAATAGGTAGGTACGATTTGTTAATAAAAAAAAATACTCATCATTCAGAGCTGAAATGGCCGAAAAACGTAGTCGTATATAACGTAATAATATTATAATCAGTTTTCCATCATGGCATAAAAGTATACAGTTGTGTAGTAAAATAAATCAAAAAAGTGTAGTTATTTAGATTTTCTATTTTTGTACTTAGGTATCATAGTATAATCTATTTTCTCAAGATTACCAAAGAATGTTGCCTACTTGATAAATATCGATTCATCATCGTTCTATTTCAAAAAAAAAAAAAAATAAAACACTTATAATTTTTTGTTAATCCATTGCGATATAGCCTCCCAAAATTGGATGATTAAGTTAGGTTAGTATTAAGTTTGGGAGGCTAAACCTAGTCAATGGATAAACGAAAAATAAAAATATTAAACGTGAAAATTCATTAAAAAAATAGCTCTATTCGTTTATGAAATTTTAAGTATAGATTTGAAAATCAAAAGTTGATAGAGATTTACCTGATAAATATAAAAAAAATATAGAGTTTTAGAACAGCATAAAGCAAAATTTTAATAAAAAATATTTGATAAAAGTAAATAGTTTTTAGAAATAACTATAAAACAACGCTTTATTTCATTTTCTTTTAACAAAAGTTAATTCAACCTACTGTACTAGGCCACGTATTTCAAAAATTATACATAATATGTTTTGAATGCCTATAGCATCTTTCACATGTTTATTATTATTGTACAAACAATTTGTGTACATAGCTGATTTCGTTTTCTAACTGTAATAGAATATTTTTCGCTGAATTTTATACATCAAAACTAAAACTTAAAAAAGTATAATTACTATAATACATATATTTTTTAGATTAAAAAAAAAATAAAATTAGTTTTTTTAAATTATTTTTTCCTATATTATTTTATATTTCTCAGTGAAAACTATTTATAATTTAGTGAAAGGTTCTAATAAAAAAACTTATTTATACATGTATTTGCGTACGGCGTGAAAGTTATCCGCTGGTGGAATGTTATTATAAAATATTATATAAGCACCTGAATTACAATTATTTAAGGCTGCTGAGCATTCGTAGGACTCTGCTACGTGTCCAAAGGAGTTTCACAGTGTACAAATACCACTGGAATGCTCACGTCTGCAACTCCATGGTACAGAACTTTCCGGACAAGAGGGGACGGAAAACCTGTCGTTCGACCAGTTAATAATTGTTCCAACGATTATTTTATCGTCATTATTTCACGGGCACGAGGACGAATAATATTTCGATTTTTATTTAGCGATTACTGCATGGTCGTTCATTTTCCGCGTATAAATATTATCTACAATATTATTAAACGCGAACATTTTTTCTTTACTTCAATCAGTAAATAACTGAGAAAATGTATTATAATATAATAAAAATAACAAAAAATCGGGCTGTCATTGACTAACAGCTAGGTACCTAAAAGAAAAAAAAACAAAATACGTATCATTCGTATCATGCTAATTAATTTTAATTTTCTATATATTATACATAAAATCGTATTCTTAGTTATATATCGCTACAGCTTACATAGTATTTTGTGACGTATAGCATTGTAAACAAACATCAAAATAAGTACAGTTTTTCTATAAGAATAATATATGGTATATTTATATATATCAGGGCTTAAAACCGTTATCAATAAAGTCGGTAATCGGCTCCGTCAGGAGCCTAAAATTTTTGAAAACAGGTAACTGGTTATCGTTTAATTGTGATATTTTGGTAACCGGTAACCGTTTCCATAAAGATATTTCAAACACTATAATAACCGTTAATCGTTTAAAAACCGTTGATAAGATTTTTTAGTAATCGGTTACCGGTTAAAACCGGTTTTAAAAAAATCATTTTTTTCAGTTTTTTATCATATTTTTAAAACAGTTTATTTAGGGCATTCGTGGGTTGATAACAAAAGTATTATTATTTAATGCATAATCAAAAACTTAATATGCTTTAATTTGGTCGGATTTCCTTCAATAATTTAAATATTTATTTTTTCAAACTACTTTGAAGTTTAAACTGTTTAAACTTTAAGCTTTAAAGCATATGATCGAAATAATGGCGATCTTAAAAAATAAAAAAAAAAATTTTATTGTAATTATTTTCTTATTTATAACATTATAATTGTAAGAAACTGAAAAAATAATTAATTTTTCAAGATGACACCAAGAGTGAAATATTGACACAGATCTTTTTGGTAATAACTGGAGTTAGGATGTTGATGACCTAAAAAACACTCAAAAATTCCCTAAAAAAAATGCAAAAATGCCCTAATAACTTCAAAAAATGACCTTAAAAATGATCTAAAATACTAATTAAGTAAGTAAAAAAACTCATTTATAAATAATAATTTTTATTAGAGATATGGGTATGATAATGGGTGTAATAGTAATTTAAAATATGAATTATAAATAAATTTCAATACTAATCAGCGCGCGGGGACGAAGGTCGACGACGAAGTTTATGACAGTATTTATAATATTATATAGTTATACACTTATATCTATTTATATAATATATGTGATATTCACAACAGATAAGCAATACTCGACGGATATTAATTGTGTAAAAAAATTTAAAAATAGCTGGAAAATTAAATTTAACTATAATGTTATCAGGACATAATTCAATTAATAAATTCCATGAAAAAACCGTTGATTTTTTGGTCGGGATTCGGTTTTGTTTATAAAACTGGGATTGAAAATACGAGGTAACCGCTTTGATGTTAATATTTAGATATTTACCTTGATTACCGATTAACAATAACCGCTTCCAGGATTACAAAACTAAAAGCGATTACCGGGTTTCGGTTTTCAAATATACGGGTTTATACCGGTTTTCGTTACAAACCGGTTACCGTTTTTAAGCCCTGATATATATATAACATCACGGATAGTGAAAATAAATAGGTAGGTACGATTTGTTAATAAAAAAAAATACTCATCATTCAGAGCTGAAATGGCCGAAAAACGTAGTCGTATATAACGTAATAATATTATAATCAGTTTTCCATCATGGCATAAAAGTATACAGTTGTGTAGTAAAATAAATCAAAAAAGTGTAGTTATTTAGATTTTCTATTTTTGTACTTAGGTATCATAGTACAATCTATTTTCTCAAGATTACCAAAGAATGTTGCCTACTTGATAAATATCGATTCATCATCGTTCTATTTCAAAAAAAAAAAAAAATAAAACACTTATAATTTTTTGTTAATCCATTGCGATATAGCCTCCCAAAATTGGATGATTAAGTTAGGTTAGTATTAAGTTTGGGAGGCTAAACCTAGTCAATGGATAAACGAAAAATAAAAATATTAAACGTGAAAATTCATTAAAAAAATAGCTCTATTCGTTTATGAAATTTTAAGTATAGATTTGAAAATCAAAAGTTGATAGAGATTTACCTGATAAATATAAAAAAAATATAGAGTTTTAGAACAGCATAAAGCAAAATTTTAATAAAAAATATTTGATAAAAGTAAATAGTTTTTAGAAATAACTATAAAACAACGCTTTATTTCATTTTCTTTTAACAAAAGTTAATTCAACCTACTGTACTAGGCCACGTATTTCAAAAATTATACATAATATGTTTTGAATGCCTATAGCATCTTTCACATGTTTATTATTATTGTACAAACAATTTGTGTACATAGCTGATTTCGTTTTCTAACTGTAATAGAATATTTTTCGCTGAATTTTATACATCAAAACTAAAACTTAAAAAAGTATAATTACTATAATACATATATTTTTTAGATTAAAAAAAAAATAAAATTAGTTTTTTTAAATTATTTTTTCCTATATTATTTTATATTTCTCAGTGAAAACTATTTATAATTTAGTGAAAGGTTCTAATAAAAAAACTTATTTATACATGTATTTGCGTACGGCGTGAAAGTTATCCGCTGGTGGAATGTTATTATAAAATATTATATAAGCACCTGAATTACAATTATTTAAGGCTGCTGAGCATTCGTAGGACTCTGCTACGTGTCCAAAGGAGTTTCACAGTGTACAAATACCACTGGAATGCTCACGTCTGCAACTCCATGGTACAGAACTTTCCGGACAAGAGGGGACGGAAAACCTGTCGTTCGACCAGTTAATAATTGTTCCAACGATTATTTTATCGTCATTATTTCACGGGCACGAGGACGAATAATATTTCGATTTTTATTTAGCGATTACTGCATGGTCGTTCATTTTCCGCGTATAAATATTATCTACAATATTATTAAACGCGAACATTTTTTCTTTACTTCAATCAGTAAATAACTGAGAAAATGTATTATAATATAATAAAAATAACAAAAAATCGGGCTGTCATTGACTAACAGCTAGGTACCTAAAAGAAAAAAAAACAAAATACGTATCATTCGTATCATGCTAATTAATTTTAATTTTCTATATATTATACATAAAATCGTATTCTTAGTTATATATCGCTACAGCTTACATAGTATTTTGTGACGTATAGCATTGTAAACAAACATCAAAATAAGTACAGTTTTTCTATAAGAATAATATATGGTATATTTATATATATCAGGGCTTAAAACCGTTATCAATAAAGTCGGTAATCGGCTCCGTCAGGAGCCTAAAATTTTTGAAAACAGGTAACTGGTTATCGTTTTATTGTGATATTTTGGTAACCGGTAACCGTTTCCATAAAGATATTTCAAACACTATAATAACCGTTAATCGTTTAAAAACCGTTGATAAGATTTTTTAGTAATCGGTTACCGGTTAAAACCGGTTTTAAAAAAATCATTTTTTTCAGTTTTTTATCATATTTTTAAAACAGTTTATTAAGGGCATTCGTGGGTTGATAACAAAAGTATTATTATTTAATGCATAATCAAAAACTTAATATGCTTTAATTTGGTCGGATTTCCTTCAATAATTTAAATATTTATTTTTTCAAACTACTTTGAAGTTTAAACTGTTTAAACTTTAAGCTTTAAAGCATATGATCGAAATAATGGCGATCTTAAAAAATAAAAAAAAAAATTTTATTGTAATTATTTTCTTATTTATAACATTATAATTGTAAGAAACTGAAAAAATAATTAATTTTTCAAGATGACACCAAGAGTGAAATATTGACACAGATCTTTTTGGTAATAACTGGAGTTAGGATGTTGATGACCTAAAAAACACTCAAAAATTCCCTAAAAAAAATGCAAAAATGCCCTAATAACTTCAAAAAATGACCTTAAAAATGATCTAAAATACTAATTAAGTAAGTAAAAAAACTCATTTATAAATAATAATTTTTATTAGAGATATGGGTATGATAATGGGTGTAATAGTAATTTAAAATATGAATTATAAATAAATTTCAATACTAATCAGCGCGCGGGGACGAAGGTCGACGACGAAGTTTATGACAGTATTTATAATATTATATAGTTATACACTTATATCTATTTATATAATATATGTGATATTCACAACAGATAAGCAATACTCGACGGATATTAATTGTGTAAAAAAATTTAAAAATAGCTGGAAAATTAAATTTAACTATAATGTTATCAGGACATAATTCAATTAATAAATTCCATGAAAAAACCGTTGATTTTTTGGTCGGGATTCGGTTTTGTTTATAAAACTGGGATTGAAAATACGAGGTAACCGCTTTGATGTTAATATTTAGATATTTACCTTGATTACCGATTAACAATAACCGCTTCCAGGATTACAAAACTAAAAGCGATTACCGGGTTTCGGTTTTCAAATATACGGGTTTATACCGGTTTTCGTTACAAACCGGTTACCGTTTTTAAGCCCTGATATATATATAACATCACGGATAGTGAAAATAAATAGGTAGGTACGATTTGTTAATAAAAAAAAATACTCATCATTCAGAGCTGAAATGGCCGAAAAACGTAGTCGTATATAACGTAATAATATTATAATCAGTTTTCCATCATGGCATAAAAGTATACAGTTGTGTAGTAAAATAAATCAAAAAAGTGTAGTTATTTAGATTTTCTATTTTTGTACTTAGGTATCATAGTATAATCTATTTTCTCAAGATTACCAAAGAATGTTGCCTACTTGATAAATATCGATTCATCATCGTTCTATTTCAAAAAAAAAAAAAAATAAAACACTTATAATTTTTTGTTAATCCATTGCGATATAGCCTCCCAAAATTGGATGATTAAGTTAGGTTAGTATTAAGTTTGGGAGGCTAAACCTAGTCAATGGATAAACGAAAAATAAAAATATTAAACGTGAAAATTCATTAAAAAAATAGCTCTATTCGTTTATGAAATTTTAAGTATAGATTTGAAAATCAAAAGTTGATAGAGATTTACCTGATAAATATAAAAAAAATATAGAGTTTTAGAACAGCATAAAGCAAAATTTTAATAAAAAATATTTGATAAAAGTAAATAGTTTTTAGAAATAACTATAAAACAACGCTTTATTTCATTTTCTTTTAACAAAAGTTAATTCAACCTACTGTACTAGGCCACGTATTTCAAAAATTATACATAATATGTTTTGAATGCCTATAGCATCTTTCACATGTTTATTATTATTGTACAAACAATTTGTGTACATAGCTGATTTCGTTTTCTAACTGTAATAGAATATTTTTCGCTGAATTTTATACATCAAAACTAAAACTTAAAAAAGTATAATTACTATAATACATATATTTTTTAGATTAAAAAAAAAATAAAATTAGTTTTTTTAAATTATTTTTTCCTATATTATTTTATATTTCTCAGTGAAAACTATTTATAATTTAGTGAAAGGTTCTAATAAAAAAACTTATTTATACATGTATTTGCGTACGGCGTGAAAGTTATCCGCTGGTGGAATGTTATTATAAAATATTATATAAGCACCTGAATTACAATTATTTAAGGCTGCTGAGCATTCGTAGGACTCTGCTACGTGTCCAAAGGAGTTTCACAGTGTACAAATACCACTGGAATGCTCACGTCTGCAACTCCATGGTACAGAACTTTCCGGACAAGAGGGGACGGAAAACCTGTCGTTCGACCAGTTAATAATTGTTCCAACGATTATTTTATCGTCATTATTTCACGGGCACGAGGACGAATAATATTTCGATTTTTATTTAGCGATTACTGCATGGTCGTTCATTTTCCGCGTATAAATATTATCTACAATATTATTAAACGCGAACATTTTTTCTTTACTTCAATCAGTAAATAACTGAGAAAATGTATTATAATATAATAAAAATAACAAAAAATCGGGCTGTCATTGACTAACAGCTAGGTACCTAAAAGAAAAAAAAACAAAATACGTATCATTCGTATCATGCTAATTAATTTTAATTTTCTATATATTATACATAAAATCGTATTCTTAGTTATATATCGCTACAGCTTACATAGTATTTTGTGACGTATAGCATTGTAAACAAACATCAAAATAAGTACAGTTTTTCTATAAGAATAATATATGGTATATTTATATATATCAGGGCTTAAAACCGTTATCAATAAAGTCGGTAATCGGCTCCGTCAGGAGCCTAAAATTTTTGAAAACAGGTAACTGGTTATCGTTTTATTGTGATATTTTGGTAACCGGTAACCGTTTCCATAAAGATATTTCAAACACTATAATAACCGTTAATCGTTTAAAAACCGTTGATAAGATTTTTTAGTAATCGGTTACCGGTTAAAACCGGTTTTAAAAAAATCATTTTTTTCAGTTTTTTATCATATTTTTAAAACAGTTTATTAAGGGCATTCGTGGGTTGATAACAAAAGTATTATTATTTAATGCATAATCAAAAACTTAATATGCTTTAATTTGGTCGGATTTCCTTCAATAATTTAAATATTTATTTTTTCAAACCACTTTGAAGTTTAAACTGTTTAAACTTTAAGCTTTAAAGCATATGATCGAAATAATGGCGATCTTAATAAATAAAAAAAAAAATTTTATTGTAATAATTTTCTTATTTATAACATTATAATTGTAAGAAACTGAAAAAATAATTAATTTTTCAAGATGACACCAAGAGTGAAATATTGACACAGATCTTTTTGGTAATAACTGGAGTTAGGATGTTGATGACCTAAAAAACACTCAAAAATTCCCTAAAAAAAATGCAAAAATGCCCTAATAACTTCAAAAAATGACCTTAAAAATGATCTAAAATACTAATTAAGTAAGTAAAAAAACTCATTTATAAATAATAATTTTTATTAGAGATATGGGTATGATAATGGGTGTAATAGTAATTTAAAATATGAATTATAAATAAATTTCAATACTAATCAGCGCGCGGGGACGAAGGTCGACGACGAAGTTTATGACAGTATTTATAATATTATATAGTTATACACTTATATCTATTTATATAATATATGTGATATTCACAACAGATAAGCAATACTCGACGGATATTAATTGTGTAAAAAAATTTAAAAATAGCTGGAAAATTAAATTTAACTATAATGTTATCAGGACATAATTCAATTAATAAATTCCATGAAAAAACCGTTGATTTTTTGGTCGGGATTCGGTTTTGTTTATAAAACTGGGATTGAAAATACGAGGTAACCGCTTTGATGTTAATATTTAGATATTTACCTTGATTACCGATTAACAATAACCGCTTCCAGGATTACAAAACTAAAAGCGATTACCGGGTTTCGGTTCTCAAATATACGGGTTTATACCGGTTTTCGTTACAAACCGGTTACCGTTTTTAAGCCCTGATATATATATAACATCACGGATAGTGAAAATAAATAGGTAGGTACGATTTGTTAATAAAAAAAAATACTCATCATTCAGAGCTGAAATGGCCGAAAAACGTAGTCGTATATAACGTAATAATATTATAATCAGTTTTCCATCATGGCATAAAAGTATACAGTTGTGTAGTAAAATAAATCAAAAAAGTGTAGTTATTTAGATTTTCTATTTTTGTACTTAGGTATCATAGTATAATCTATTTTCTCAAGATTACCAAAGAATGTTGCCTACTTGATAAATATCGATTCATCATCGTTCTATTTCAAAAAAAATAAAACACTCATAATTTTTTGTTAATCCATTGCGATATAGCCTCCCAAAATTGGATGATTAAGTTAGGTTAGTATTAAGTTTGGGAGGCTAAACCTAGTCAATGGATTAACGAAAAATAAAAATATTAAACGTGAAAATTCATTAAAAAAAAAACTCTATTCGTTTATGAAATTTTAAGTATAGATTTGAAAATCAAAAGTTGATAGAGATTTACCTGATAAATATAAAAAAAATATAGAGTTTTAGAACAGCATAAAGCAAAATTTTAATAAAAAATATTTGATAAAAGTAAATAGTTTTTAGAAATAACGATAAAACAACGCTTTATTTCATTTTCTTTTAACAAAAGGTAATTCAACCTACTGTACTAGGCCACGTATTTCAAAAATTATACATAATATGTTTTGAATGCCTATAGCATCTTTCACATGTTTATTATTATTGTACAAACAATTTGTGTACATAGCTGATTTCGTTTTCTAACTGTAATAGAATATTTTTCGCTGAATTTTATACATCAAAACTAAAACTTAAAAAAGTATAATTACTATAATAGATATATTTTTTAGTTTAAAAAAAAAATAAAATTAGTTTTTTTAAATTATTGTTTCTTATGTTATTTTATATTTCTCAGTGAAAACTATTAATAATTTAGTGAAAGGTTCTAATAAAACACTGAGATACCCGAACTCCGATATAAAAATATCGACACAGTCTTAATTTCATTTGATAAGCCATTTTAATTATCAATTTTAAGAAATTCGCATGTCAGTATTTAGTAGAAGATAATTATGTATAATATAAAAAATAATTTATGTTACCTTCTAATATCGATTAGGCCCTTGTCGTCGAAGCCTCAACCCTACCCCTTCCCGCCAATAAAAAAAAAAATATTTTTTATATATTGTTTTGTTAAAAATAAAAAACTTATTTATACATGTATTTGCGTACGGCGTAAAAGTTATCCGCTGCTGGAATGTTATTATGTGATGGTATTGCTTTCCGGGCAGTTCATCCTGTCTAATTAATAATATTCAGTATTAGATAGTCGAATAAAACGTCTAGTGGGATAGATTTTAAACCTTGTCTTTCAATAATATTCTTCTATAGGTACAGTTTACTGTTTCACACGTCATACAAAATATTATATTATTTATTAACACTATATCTTCTGCGTGTATAATTTGAATACAAATTTTTCATTGCAAGTTTAAAATATTGAACATTTAATGTAATAGATCTCCTAACTTATTCAAATATTCTTTCACTTATTCACATAATATCAAAAATAATATAAACTTTATAGTTCATGTTGATGAATACAAATTTTAAAATGTCTGTAACATAATCAACAACTTCCGAAAATAAAGCCGGGACTTATAGCATTTGCGGGTTTTATGAGTAGATATTATAGAGAGTCGTACTATTTCGATTCACTTATCTTTTATCTACGATTTAAAAACTCAATACTTTATACTCATTCAAATTTCAATATCGCCGATGTTATATATCGGTGTATGAAATTAATCAAAAATATCGTGTTTCGAAGAACGAAAAAATCTATATCTTTATACATTTTTATTCAATAGCAATATACGTTTGGAAGGCGTTTACAGAAATTTAAAACAGAAACATTATCGTTATTTTATATGGCCTAAATAAAAGTGTATTTGACAATTTCATTTGTGTTTGAATTATACCAATATAATTATACTAGGTGTTATAGTCGGTATATGCGGAATTGTTTATACTATTTGTTCATTTGTAATGACTAGGAGTATCCTCGAAATGTATTCATATAAATTTTAGACAACTAAAAATGTAGCCCCCTCCTCTTTTGACCTGCCTAGGTACTGAATCGACTCAAGCATTGCATTGAATACACATTATTTTATCAGATGAAATAACAAAAAAATAAAAATAACAATTGTTATGTTCGCCTACAAATTGAAAATAATATTATTCATGTAGGTATAATAAATAAATAAAAAACGTATTGTGAACATTATTTGCTTTGTATTTAGTGGGTATGGAATGGGAATAGATCGCTTATATAAGAAATCGAAATATTGATTTTATTTTATTTATTATTCAAACTGTTCAAAGTTCACAATTTTTATTATTTTCTTATATTAAATAAAAATGATTTTTTTTAATCATAGTTTAATAACCATTGCAATTTTAACTGTTGTAATTTGTGTTATGCCTGCTACTTCTGATAAAGTAGAACGGTTGCGAAGTAAGGAATACCTTATTGATATACTAGTATGATTATATTTTGTATTATAATGTATTATTTATTTTATCAGCATTGATATATATCAATTTTTTGATAAACTGTAATTAATTATAATTATGTTATTAAATATATAGATTAACACAAAATGGTTAGAAGGTAAAATGATGTAGGTAATCGCCTAAAACTAAATTGTTCTGGAAAACCAAAAAACAAAATATTTCAAATAAATTGTATCACAACCTTAGAACATCAAACAAAAATCGTTTTGAGATTTAATAAGTTAAGTCATAGGACTTATACGTTTTGTATGGATTAATTATTCATAATAACAATACAATTATATAGTTATAGCTAATTTTAAAAAAAGGCTCTTACGCCCTTTTTTCCTGTACCTGCAGGCACTTACAACCCATATATTATGTTCTATTGAATACAATCGCTTTCATAATTTACAATTATTATTTATTAATGAATGATGATTTGTAGTATTTATTTCAAAAATGGTATTATATTTTAATTAAGTTAAATGTTTAAAATTGTTTTGTGAACATGATAAAGTTAACTAATAATATCCATATTTAAGAAAATAAATACTAATAGGTATACTTCAATCCCTAGTAAATAATTATAACTTAATACCAGCCAAATATTTACCTGAGCTCCAATCACAGTTTATTTTTGAAATTTTTTTTGTTTTGTTTCTAAGATACCTAGGTAAATTTTAAATTGTAATAATGAATACAATATATCGAGTTCTGGTATAGGTCAGTAAAGTAAAAAATTAAGTCATAGCAATATAGAACATGGTTTTTAAAAAACTTAGTTATTTAACAAAATAAGAAAATACTTATTAATTTAGTTAATGATTAATAATAATAACGTTTAAAAAAAATCAAGTTTTAAATATAAACATAACTTCATGGCCTACTCTTTTTAGTGAATAATTATGGCTTATTTATGTAAAAACAAAAATAAAATAATAAGTAACTCTTGAATAAAATGTTTAACAATTAATAGTAGCACTTTCTTGTGAATCATAAATTTAGTGAATGTCTTAATCAGTCTTCTATTGAATTTCGTTCATCAATAATCAATGCTGGACTGGTCATCGCATTTTACAGTACTGACAGAACGACATAATTAAATTATTAATTGATGTAACTGCGAACAATGACACTTTCGTCCTATCACGTTTCACTGAAGGTCGCTTGTATCTTTTAATTGACGTTCGCATACATTTTTCAATCCCTCCAATTATATGAAGTATACAACCACATGTTAAGACATCCATTGTAAATAATAAATAAGTGATATCGATGTTTATGTTGGATGAATCGATGTAAATTTTGCCATTTAAGACAATGCGCAAAATAGACGATTTCAAAAAAGTGGCGCTTACGCCCTTTAACCTTCTAACCATATAATGTTGTACGCTATTTATTATAATTTAATTATACATAACATTATAATGTAGGTAGTAAAATTGTTATAGATTAACATTTTTATCAAAACTGATTCACATCTAATTGTTGTGCCAATGTGGAATAGAATGTAGATTGCATATAAAAAAAAAAAGCGGGTAAGTGGATGTCGCTCTGCTGTACATTAGGGGGTGGGGTGGACCTCTGACTAGGGTAGGTTAAATTTGAATGCAATGATAGGTATCATTGTATACGAAAAACGATTCTGAACGGAGATGATTTGTCAGTCTAGGATATATTATATTTAAATATTGTCATATATTCTATTTTGAAACAAATATTTTATTTTTCAATTAGGATGCATTTTGCATAAGGCATAGTTAATCAATTTTTCCAAAAACATTGCATGCAGTTATCATTATTCATAATACCTTATATTATCATAGATATACATATACCTGATTAGTATGGAAAACTTAGTGTTGTATTTTTAATTTTTAGTAATAAACACAAAAATTGTTATGATTTTTCAACTTCAAAATTACTTGCAAATTTTCGCGTTTTCGAAAGATTTCGTAAAAATTTGAACTATAAACGCTTATAAATAAAATTGTGATTAACGATTTTTAATTTTTTTTTAGCTACAATAAAAACAACTCATAAGGAACCTTGTATTAAATTTTCAAGTTTTTTTGGTCATCCAAAATTTTTTTACTGACACTTCAAAAAAAAATTCTCATAAAAATCGAAAATTTCAGTGGTCTATAAATAACTCAAGAAAAGTCAAAATGTTTGAAAATTGAACTGTATATAGATAACACTAACATAAACATTTGGTGAAAATTTCAAGTATTTGCAGTGATTAGTTTTTGAGTTACAACCATATAAAAAAATCGATTTGGTCGAAAACTGGATTTGCATAAAATTCCCGTTTTTCTGTCATTTTTTTTTTGTTTTTCTCGATTTTTTTGAAAACTGTTGGAAAATGTTTACTTTAGACCACTATAATGCATCAAGAATATTCACTATTATATCGGAAACCACCCCCAAAGTTTGAAATTGAAGCATTATTTTGACTAGTTATGCTGTAAACAGACACACAAAAAAAAAAAACACACATCATTGTAAAATCAATATATTCATCACTTCGTTCAGAATCTAAAAGAAAGTATTTTCACGCAGAAATATATTAGGAGGTTATTACAAATTTTATAACTTATACAATTCAGTTGGCATATTGTAAAACTTGATTTTGATTCACCTAGTCAAACACTGAATTAATATTGTTTAATAATATTAACAATAACTTCATTTATTTTTCTACATAGGCTTCGAAAATAATTTAAAAATAAATTATGTACCTAAGTATATAAAAAAATCGCACAGTTTATATATTCTTATAGTCTATAATGTGAATATATTATATCGTAATTTGTAGTAGATCGATGACAATATGGAATAACACAATGTTTTTTGTTTTTAGAAATATGTGCTGGTAATATTTAAATTTAATAAATAATATTTAATAAACAAATATTACTGAAGTTAAAATATTTATGATATTCTGCATACTTAAAAAAAATAAATGGTCGATAACTCATATTGCGTTTTCTTTATGTTTGAGATCAATGATCATAATCCTAATTTGATTGACGTTGATTTCTGTTTTAAAATCGATTTGTCGTACATTAATTTTTATAACTATTAGAAAAGTATCTTTAAAAGAGCGTATTAATTATTCTTCGAAAGTAACTTTTTAGTATATTATTATATAAATATTGTTCGAGCCGGAAACGCTACAATAACATGGTTAGCGCCCGGGCACCGTATGTACTCCGCAACGCCTATAATACCTGACTTGACGCACACCGACCGATCTGTATAATGTATGTGTATATAATATTATGTGGAGCAAGGCTCAAAGGAAATTAACGCGTTCGCCAAGCAGCTCAATGAGTGCTAATCTATGGGTGGTGTGTGCATATTTATCCCTTAGCTACACGCACCATTTTTTTTTTCAATAATTACACGCGCGGTGTATTTTATACACCAATTTATTTTACGCAGAAATCAATGTCGTATTGCATATATATTTGACTTCATTTACTGATAAAAGAACAAAGTACTACTTAATATTGTTTTAAATTTAATTATAAAAAAAATTTAATAAAAAAAATTTGTTATTACTATATTAAAATTGATAAAAGTAAAAATATCTTATTGTCTAATAATTTTTACTAACTTAAATTAAATATTACTCATTATCCTGACTTATTACTCGTATACATCTTTCACATCTGACAACAGCTTTTACGTGCTCTTTACATGTACCTAAACTTCTGACACGAAGAACATTTTATTGTTGTCACCCTATTTTTAGCTCTTTCACACAAATAACACCGACTTCGTATTTTTGTTGGAGGTTCTTGAACGTCCACTTCTTTTGTTTCATATTTTGATAAAAAAGGTTTTATGTCAGTAGGGAGATTTGTCATCTGTTATCTTTCACTCAAGTGATTATTCATCAAATTTGTTGAAAGTGATTTTAGAAATTACCTCCTATTCTTATGTTTTTTTTCTATTTGTGTATTGTTATACAGAATATTTGCATTTATACCTGCAATGTTGAGAAAGTGAAAAAATATTGATAAAGGCCATCTGCGTGCTCTCCTAGAGACTGAATAATTCCCACACATTTGGTCGACAGTGTCCACGCCTCCTTTTGTGGAATTGTAAAAGTGTATAACTTCAGGTTTTTTGTCTCACGATTTACTGACGTATCATTATACATAGTTGATAATAGAATAACAGCTTTATTTTTTTTAGGAGTATATGATGTTATCATTATTTCTTTTTGAAATCCAAAAAATGAAGAATTAATTGTTTTATTTTTACGTGGTTGAAAGTCTACTGGAATCTCCTATTTATTATTTCTCAATGTTCCTACTATAGTTGTTTGCTTTTTTAGTAATTCAAGAGATAACTAGTATACCAATTATCACATGTTAGGTTACGATTTGTTCCCGTTACATTGTCAAGTAATCTCATGACAATATCAAATGGCTTGGAAGACATATTGTAAGGCCCGTCTGGTTGCGTCCAACAATAAATTTCTAAATACCCCGTATAAAATGATTTTGCATCAACCAGTGCAAATATTTTCAAGCCATATTTTGCAGGTTTACTTGGTATATACTGATTAAAACTACAACGACCTCTAAATGGGACTAACATTTCGTCAATGGTCAAATATTCACTAAGGCAGTAACTTGTCTTACAATTATATACAAATTGATCAAGCATTGACCTATTTGACCTCACAGCAGTTAGTTTGTCCTCAGATTTTTTATTATTTCTAGTTGTTTTATCGTCGAATCTTATTGAATTAAAAATAAAAAGGAAACAGTTACAGTTATACAAGCCCGAAAAACTTCAATCCCAGTACCATCTGTAGCCCAACGTTGAAGAAAGTTGGTGTGATTCCCTTTTTTTATTCCTGACAAAAACAACAAACCAAAAAATGCCATCATTTCATTTTTTGTTATAAATTTGTCATCTCTATCTCTTTTATAGTTTTTTTGAACTGTCGAAATATACATAATGGTGTAATGAATAATTTCTTCAACCATTTTGTCTGAAAATATTATGTGAAAAGCCCCTACTTCATTTTGAATTTCTTCAGTTGTAAATTTTGAACCAGGTATTATATTTATTATATTTTTTTTTAGTTTTAGCGAATTTACTTGTCAATGGTGTCTTAGACCATTTTGTTGCTTTATCTTTACAGATAAAATATACAAGCTCAATATTATCATCATCACTATCGGAATCATCAAATGAACTGTATTCCAAGCACGAGTTATTGTCATGATCAATATTATTTACTATTCTTACTTCATTGTCGTCTTCATCACCTCCCCACCTCCCACTTCTTCTTCTGACTATTCCATATCTAATAAGTCATTCACATGATTTGGCGTAAGCTTTGACCTATTATAATAATAATAGTATGATTATATAATAATTAAATATTAGAAAAATAAACAGAATTATAGGACGTAGAAATTACTTACATTATTACTCACGCGGTGTATTTCATTCACCGATACAAAAATATTTTATACGCAGCTTGTTTGTGCGGCTACAAACATCAAATGACGACTGAAATGGATTAATAACTATTACATATTAGATAAGAAAAGGTTAGATTAGGAGAATAAATAAATACAAACTAAAATAGAACAAGATAAACAAAAATATTGGTGTACAAAGTACACCAGCGCGTGTAGTTAAGGGTTAAACTAATGGTAAAGGCGATTCAATAATAACTAATGGCCTTCTTGGCCAATCAGGTAAAAAATGTTTATGTGCAGCTATTAAGCTTACATTTATATAAATATAAATTAGTGAAAATATGACAATTTAGACCTTTTTTAGCCAGTTGATAAATCTAATATATAAAAATCTCGTGTCACGATGTTTGTTACCAAACTCCTCCGAAACGGCTGGACCGATTGTCATGAAATTTGTCGTGTATAATAAATAGGTCTCAGAGAGTGATGTAAACTATTTTTCACATCCCTATTTTTATTTTAAAGGGTGGCTCAAACGGGGATTTTTTTAACCTAAGACAAATTTTTTTTTTATAGAGTTGCCGTTGGTTACCAAACATATTAAATTATTATTATTATTGTTTTTTATTTTTTATATTTAATCTCTGTTTCATATATTTAATCAATGGCCACACCGATCAGTTGCCGTTGTCGCCGCTGTCATCTGACGTATTTCCATAGATATAAACATAAATTTATTTATTTAGTTTAATATGAACTATAATTGTATCGATTTGTGTATTTTGTACAATGCCAGCCAGCCGCAAGAGGTCTGATTTGGCCCGTCGAACGACCAAAAGTACAAGTATGCGAGATAGAAGAACACAAAGAAGAGACGACAAATCCAACCAAACAATGAAAATGTACGTGTGAACATGGTGCGATTGCGTGAGGCACACACTGAACAAAATGAAATAAGACGATTATAAGCGCGTCAATTCGTAGTTGACACACGCAGAGAAAATTACCGACAACGCCAACAAGTACATAGAGCATTTACATCCAATTCATTCCTTCGTCTAGCATTCGAGTATGGGCCCGATATTGAATATTACACTCATTCGAAAGTAGAGATTGGTGCTACGGACAAGGAATGTCCGCATTGATAAAGAACGTTAGCTCGAAAGCTTATTATACGTATCGTATGATGATTAGACGCGGTCAGGACGACGTCATTCTACGGTATCGCGAGCTTTACCAACAATTCATGGTCGATATGTACGTGAAGATAGAGAGCGAACGACTACGATATTTACGATATAATCAACAAAAGCTGCGTGCGGAGAAATACATTCACTTGCGAGACGCTATTCTGTGCAACGCCAACACCACCGAAATTGGTAACTCTATCATTCTACCATCATCGTACATAGGCAGAGTACGTCATATGCAAGAATACAGCCAGGATGCTCTAACTTTCGTGCGCGAATACGGCCGACCATAATGTAATCCAAAATGGCTGGAGATAACATCTTTGTTATTTCCAGGACAAAATGTAATATATCGTCATGACATTACAGCACGTGTGTTCAAACAAAAATTAAAGTATTAATGAGTTTCATTACAAAATTACATGTATTCGGTCCCACACGTTGCTAGATGTATTCAGTTGAATGGCAAAAACGAGGATTACCTCATGCACACATTTTGGTTTGGTTAATCGACAAAATACGTCCTGAAGAAATCGATACTATAATTTCTGCTGAAATTCCAGATATGTCTACTGATACATTACCGTTTGATATTGTTACGGTAAACATGATTCATGGGCCATGCGGTAATCTGAATATTTCATCGCCATGCATGGCAAATGGAAAATGTACAAAGAGTTTTCCTAAAGAATTCAGTAACGATACGATCACAAATGTCGACGGATATCCAATATATCGTCAAAAAAATACCGATAATGGCGGGCAATCTTTTACAAAAAATATCAAATACGTAGACATTGACATTGGTAATCGTTGAGTGATGCCATATTCGCCTCTGCTGAGTAAAACGTTTAATGCTCATATTAATGTTGAGTTCTGCAGTTCGGTGAAGAGCATCAAATACATTTGTAAGTATGTGAATAAAGGAAGTGATATGGCTGTATTTCGTATTAAAATACCAATGTGAATGCTCCTCCGGTGAATAACAACGATGAAATAACGCTCTACCAAATTGGCCGGTACATCAGTTCCAATGAGGCTGGCGTATCTTTGGTTTTCCAATTCATGAACGGGATCTAGCAGTTATTCATTTAGCAACTTTATTGGATGGTGGCAGAACAGCTCATTCAACATTTAATGTCCCTTATAGATTATAAAGACATTCACAATATGCCTAATATTATGGTTATAGATATTACAAGTTTGAAGTTGAGTTTACGCTCAGGTACAAAAAAATATGAATTGTCCATTGTGTGTCGAATATGTGCACACAAATATTTTTTTTTACCCCCTAATTAAGGAGATCTCTAGCCCAGTTTCTTTTTAATCGACCGCGAGTTGGTAATGAAAGGGAGGACATATATTTAATGACGGGGTTTGCGTGATTTTTTAATTTTGAGTGGAAATTTTGTAGTGACTTTTTGCAAGCTCATTTACTGTTGGTATTTTTAAGTCGTTGTGGAAGGCTGCATTTGTTAAGTACCATGGAGCACTGGTGATAAGTCTAAGAGTGATTGACTGGAAAGCTTGTATAGAACGAATGTTTGCGGTGTCGTATACGCCGATCACCGGTTAGCTTGGTGTGTGTGTGTGTTGCTTCACACCCTGATGATAAAAGTAATGTATATGGCGATTAGGAGCTCGGTCGCAAACTAATGTTATATTTCACAAATAATAAAAGTTAATTTTGATAAATTAATTTATATGTAGCATTAAATCTTATAATTACTTACGAGTTTGTAATACATTTTTAAAATTTCAAAATAGTTTTTTTTTTTTTTTATCAATTATCCCGCGGCAACATAGGCCATTGGGAAGGGGGTGGTAGTGTAGGTTTGTGGATCGGTAAGGTGTGTTACACGTGGGTGAGTTTTTGGCAGAATTTTTATTGGGACACCCGTAGGTTTCTGCCATGCCCCAGAGTGGGGGATTGCGGCATTTGTTCTCCGGACATCGTGACTTGCCCGGAGAAAAATGTCGCCCGATGGTCGGGGATTGAACCCGGTCCGTCTGAGCCACAGCCGACGCGTTAGACCGCTCGGCCACATCGTCCCCCAATACTTTATTAGCCATAGGTACTACACTATATTATAGTAAAAATTCTTCGGTAAAATATGTTCAAGATTTTTGTTTTTTTGTTCAACGATCTTTTTAGGATGAATCTTTCAAGGCCAGCCTAGAAAGTCAAACAAATTAACAAAACTTGAAAATAATTTATTGAGATATCACATAAAAAATGATCTTTAAATTATTTATAAACACTAAATATTTAAGAAATAAGTAGTATTCTTTAATATAGCATTTAGCGTTTCATGAATGGATAATTATATATACGTAACTGAACCATAATAATAATCGTATAATTTAAAAATTTAATAGATATTCTAAAAAACTATACAACTTGTGAGGGTAAGTTAATATTTATTAATTAATACGTTAACTTTATTATTATCATGGTATAGTTTAAATAAAAAAGGGGTAAGTGAATGACGCTCTGCTGTACAGTCGAGAACAATTGGGTTACTGTAATGGATGCTATTAGGTAGGTATATTTGAATTTAGTGATATAGTATCATAAAATACGAAAAGTGATTCTGAGCAGAGACGGATTGTCAGTTTAGGATATTTTATATTAAAAATTAATTATATTGTTAATATTTCAAACAAATTGTTGGTACCTATAAAATAAATTCTAAATTAATCAAACCAGATTAATTATGTACTCGATCCATTCAGTCATTCATAGTATACACAATTTATTATAAAATATTAATATCAGTTATTAATGATATTAACCATTACAATTGGTGAACAAATACACTCGAAGTCACCTGATGGTAGAACGCAAAATCAAATAGACCACATACTAATAAACAAAAGGCATGGTAACTGCATTCAGAAGGTGAGATCGTATAGAGGAGCCGATGCAGATACCGACACTACCTACTGTATGCAAAGTTCTTTCTAAGACTGTCAGTGAAATAGAAAATGTCATCGAAAAAAGCCAGAAAAAGATTCAATGTACAACTATAACAGTAGTTAACCAACAGTAGAGGAAGACAATGAAACTGTCTATTACTACACAGCAGAACCAAAGATAGAAAAACCTAAACAAGAAGAAATCGACAATATAATCAATAAGCTTAAGAACAATAAAGCACCTGGGGAAAACAATATAGTGGCCGAGTTACTGAAAAAAGGTGGGGCTGAAATAAGAACAAAAATTATGGAGATGATGTCAATTACATAGGATACAGAAACCCTTCCAGAGAACTGGAACAGTGCAGTAATATGTCCTATATTAAAAAAGGGGGACCCGACCAAAACAAAGAACTACTGAGGTATATCTCTCTTAGACACGTGTTACAAAGTGTATACGTCATTAATATTAGAAAGGATTAACCCAAATGTTAACGAAATAGTCGGGGAATATCAAAGTGGTTTTAGAAAAAGTAAATCGACATTGGACCATATTTTTACACTGAGACAGATAATGGTTAAGTTTTATGAATTTGATAAAGATCTGCATCTTATATTTATAGACTATAAGCAAGCTTATGATAGTATTGATATGGAAAAACTATGAGAAGCACTGGAGGTACTAGGCATTCCTAAAAATTACGTAAATCTTATAAAAGGATGTAACAATAGAACTGTGTGCAGAGTTCGTTTCCTGCAAGAAATGTCTGAAACCTTTGAAGTAAAATCAGGCCTCAGACAAGGTGATGCTCTATCACCCACCTTGTTTAATCTAGCATTAGAAAAAGCAATAAGAGAAGTATGGGACGGTCGAAAAATGGAAATATGTGGGGAACGAGTAATATTGGCATTCGCAGATGATATTGTAGTAATGTGAGAAACTAAAGATGAAGTCATAAATACTACGTCCAAACTCTTGAAAGCAAGTAAAACCATAGGACTGCGTGTGAATGAGGAAAAGACGAAATACTTAATGGTAGCAAGAAAAAGCTCAAACATAGATCACATAACAGTAGATGACTATAGTTTCAAGAAAGTGGAGGTATTTAAGTACCTAGGTGTTAACATAAATAGCAAAAACGACAACCATGAAGAAATCAATGAGCGAATAACATGCGGCAATCGATGCTACTATAGCATAAGGAGATTCTATCTACGACCGATAATCACATACGCGAGTGAAACATGGTCACTGACCAAAGTAGACAGCAAACGACTAATGACCTTCGAAAGAAAGTACTGAGAAATATATACGGCCCGAAATTCAATACAGAATCACAAACTTACGAAAGAAGGAAAAATCAAGAACTACAGGAGTTATTATATAACAGGACAAATGTTATTTCATATATAAAAAGCAAACGTCTAGAATGGTTAGGACATGTTAGGAGAGCGGATGGACAAGTAATAAAAGAAGTTTTATAGTATTATGTTATTATTATATTATTAGTAAACAAAATAAAAGAAAAAAAAAACGTCCATTAGGAAGACCAAGGACCCGATGGGTGGACGTTATAGCTCAAGATATCAAAAACATAGAAGAAGAATCATATTTTGACGACGCATACGATAGAGAGAAATGGAGAGGTGGAGAGATTTTGTGATGGCAGCGATGGCACTTAATGGGACGATAATGAGCTGAGGAAGAGAAAGAAGAAGAATTACCATTGAAACAATATATATGTTGTCTTTTATTAAATTTCAAAGCTGTTTAAAAACGAATAAAATTTTATCGACATCTATAAAAAAAAACTAAATAAAATGAAAATGAAAATGTCTATAAATAACTTTTAAAAACTTTTAAAATATAATCAAGATAATGCTAGTATAAACAATCAATGAAAATTTCATGTATCTACGGTAATTTTTTATTGAGATACTACACCAATATCCAAAATCAAAGTTGTCAAAAACTGTTTTTATGTAAAAATTTCCGTTTTTTGTTAATATATATTTTTGTTTTTCCCGATGCTTTTGAAAACTACTGGGGTTTTCAGTTCCCCGCCAGAATACCTATTGAGGTTGAAAGTCGAATCATAATATTTCGATAACCTATTGCGTACACCGACACAGAGAAAAAAAACGTCATTGTAAAATAATCGCTCCTCTCAGAATCTAACGCTGAAGGTGCGTCAACATTAAATTTTATGGAAATTTAAATAAAACAATAATTTCAGTTAGGTAATAACTTGTCTAACCAAAATTGTTTTATATATTATTAGTTTATTACAATTTAATTTTGAACATTTGGCAGAACTAATTGATAATGTGAATGCCAACTGAAATTTATACAATTCTGTCGACCAGTTATTATGTGTACATACAATAGTGTAACTTCTCCCTTAGGTTTGAGTCCCCCCAATTCACAACAAAACCAGCTTATGTGGTAAATGTATAAACTCAAAAAGCCAATACAGTAAAACCTCACTATAACGACCCTTTATTAAGCGTAATCCTCTTTATAATGGAAAATGTCAATAGTCCCGGTGCAAATAACATATATGTAATTTCTACATCTTTATGACGAAAAACTCTTTATTACGGAAAAATGTTTGGTTCCATGCGATTCCGTTATAGATAGGTTTTACTGTATATGAAAAAGTGGAGTGACCGTTCTCAAGAAGACATAACAAAACAGTTTTTAAATATCTTATCGCATTATTAGGTCTATCGGACTGATGAAAAAAGATTGGTATGTTTTAGTCGAAAAACGATCGGTATCGAATCCACTTAAATGATCATACATTTCACACAAATGAAAATTTGTTTAATAATTTAAAAAAACATCAACATTTTTGAAAATGATCATTATCGTATCCTTTAATACAGGGTGTTCGATCCTTTTGTCCAAAATTGATTACCTCTGGTCTTGGAAATGGGTATGATAACTGACCGCGCTCGGTCACTCGCGTTGTTGGCAGCACTGACGTGTCCGTCGCCCTGGTCCGGGCAACGACGCGTACGCCGCCGCCAACGGTAGTCGCGGTTGTTTACGTTTTGTTGTGTGTGGTTCTGTTCCGTTCGCCGTTGCATATTATTCACGTGCTCTCGTGTTAACGGCCATCTTGCCAAAAAGTGTGCGCACACTACTAAATTACTGCTCTTTTGCTATTGCTATATTAGCATATTATAAATTTGCTCAATTTATCCGTCGACTTTATCGAGCTCTCGACCGAATTTATTATCTAACGTTCCGGTATACAACACGACGTTGATCTGCGTGTGAGACGTTCCGGTGCTCCCCGTGATTCAAGTCATTGAATTCTTCAGCCCAAGATACAGCCGCTCCGCCTTCAATCGACGACCCACCAACAGTTCAGCTGAGTTACAGGCAGTTCCGCTCGACATTGAGTGCTCCCTCAGAGCGGTGTTCCCCGTCCCCTTATTTTGTTGATTATTATATATATGTAAAATATATCGATTGTGTTGTAACTATAAAATCACTGTCGGTTATTATTATAAGGTGTTACCTACTTCCCACCAGGCTCCGGAGGACCGTGTGCCCGACGACAACCTTGTTAAAAGGCTCGTTGGCACAAACACAGGGTGTCCCGCAGAGATCTGACATTCTGACAAATGAAATAACTTTTGTTCTAATCAATATTTAAAAAAAATGTCTTTTAAATATTATTCATAGACGCTCGCGCTACATTTTTAGAATACATTTTTTATTTTTTAATACTGAAAATAAAAAACTTAAAAATTGATAAAAATATTTTTCGAAATACCTATTCAATATAATTACTATAATTTACCCAACAAAAATATTGATATTTAAAAAATTTTTAAAAAATCAGCCTTTTGACTTAAATAAGTGTTTTTACCATATAAATTTTTCTGAAAATCAAATTTACAAATTGGCTATATTGGATATTTCGAAAAAAAAATTATCAATTTTTAAGTTTTTATATTCAGTATTAAAAAATAAAAAATAAAAAATATATTCTAAAAATGTAGCGCAAGTGTCTATGGATTATTTTTAAAAGAAATTTTTAAAAATTTATGAGAACAAAAGTTATTTCATTTGTCAGAATGTCAGATCTATTTGGGACACCCTGTATATTAAATATATTATGTATTAGGTACTAATATTATTTAATTTTTATAATCGTATAAAGATCAAATTTTAAAAAAACTCATCAGTATCAAAAATTTTTAACTACTTATCTAATAGTGTCCCACTATACCTACATTTAATTTACAGCAGAGTGGTATCCACTTTCTTATCTTTTTTCCTTTATATTTTCACCTTTTAAAATATCAATAAAAAAGGTTTTGATGTGTCAAACAGTATGAAAAGTTAATACAAAGCTCCTTATAAGGCAAGGGTGACGAACCTTTTTTAGATCTAGTGCCAAATTTTTACAGTACAGGGTTTGAAAATTTTTCATGTGCCCAATGTTTGTAAAAACTAAATAGAATATAATAAAATATATAATGTTGATATAGTAACATAATCGAATCGTGGTAAAAAAAAGTCAGGGTCAAAAAGTCCTAAGCCTAAAAAGTCCGAATTAAAAAGGTCCAGTGTATATTATATACATAACAATATTTAAAATAGTTTATTTAAAAAAAAATGCAATGATTATAAACTATAATTACGTACTTAGTATCATCTATAAGTATATATTATATCAAAATGGATTTCTGTCTGTTTGTCCTTTATGCATTCCTAAACGGATGGACCAATTGCGACGCAATTTGGTACAGAGATATATTAGACCTATGGGCAGAAGATAGGCTAAGTTAAAAAGTGACAGACTTAAATATCATTCAGTTGAATATATTTGAATTGTCTGACTTTTCTCGATAAAACGAATAAATTTACATAATCATAAACTAAATTGATTATCAGTGTAAGTTTATTTATATGTATAAAAATATACTGCTAGCATGATCACAAGCAACGAATTTAATTAACAATTTGAGACATTTAAGAGGTAGCATTTTAAACGGGCTACGAAGTGCACGGGTTCAGCTAGTTACCTATAGTTACCTATAAATAAACACTCGAAACTATTATTCATACAAAAAAATAATATACATAATATATTATGATTCAAATAAAAAATTCAATAATTATAATGTTTATCTAGTAGTATGACTTATCAGTTCAATAATTAACTGTCGTCAAAAAAGTAAAATTAAAAAAAATATCAATAATTATGTTTAATTAGGCCTTGTTCTGATATTATGACCAACTTTGATATTTTTTCTTCGAGAGCAAACGACAACTAATTAATAAAATATCGAACTAAACTAACAAAAATTCGAACTATACTAACAAAAATTACAATTGTTCAGTTACCCATGTACGATATGTACACGATGGACATACCCATACATCACCATAGATATCTCTATCTATATTAACTAAGTATATCGGATGTATAGACTATACGAGTAAAACTAAAAAAAACAGATAATTAAGATAAAAGAAATAGTAGGTATTTTATTATTACAAACAGCCAAAACAGTCAAGTAGTTATTAGTATACAAGATTATTTATTAGTTTTGTCAGGTAAATAATTTAGTTAAAATTTTTATTAATACTAATTGAAATTTTTATAGTACATCACATCGTATTTTTCATCTTACCTAATGATATGTACCCAACTTTTTCCCCACGGACTTTTTATGTTTAGAACATTTTTCCTAGGGCATTTTTACCTCGGACTTTTTGAAAGTATACCAACATAATCAATTTTACACATAGGAATATTATAAATTTATAACTTTTAAAATGTTAATAATTTATAACTTTGGGTTTTTACAGTCAACATTTTTAAAACAGCATAATTATTCGTCTTAATTTTAATTTTTCACGTGCCATTGAAATTTGACAAACGTGCCACTTTTGGCACGCGTGCCGTGGTTTCACCACCCCTAAAATTAAACATTCATAGGCTTGGATTTTTTCAAAAGCATTAAAAGTGAATATTTAGACAAAACTCACCTTTTACATTTTGAAGTATTTGTCATATTATTTATGTAAGTAATGTTTTGACCTTTTTGTAAATGTATTCCGTCACTTGTACATTGAAATGCATGTAGATAATATAGTATGCAGATTAACGGGCAACAATTACATTAGGGGCAGTTACATTGTAAATGTTATATTTATTAACGCCGTGTGGTATTACTGGTATTATTATCATAAGTAGTATAATACGGAAATAATTAAATTTTAGATAATGGAACTACCGACAATGTTATGAATGCGGAGAGTACGTATTTTAAATTTAAGAATTAATCAAATTTTAAGTTTTGCATAATATCGTGGCCGAGTATAATAATTATACTTCCCTAGTTATTAATGTATACTATACCACCCAATTAATGTCCTAATATGTATATTTAAAACTTTTCTGATGAATGTGAAATCATAAATTTCCAAAAACTCTTAACGTTTAATATTAAGATACTGCTTTTAAATAATTATATTTAATTTAACTATTTGTATAAATTATTTGATTTTTTTTTTTAGTGAAATCATGTATGCATTTTCATTTTTATATTTTGTTTTGCTAATTTATTAATATTTATTAAATGCAGTTTGTTATAGTTTTGTAACAATGAACTGTAATGTCTAGTACTTTTTAATAATTTCTTGATAAGGCCGGTCGTTAAATTTATAAAAATACGCTTTTAAATTTTACTAAAAACGATACTTTAAACATATAGAGTTGATTGTTGTAATTTTCCATTTTGCGATCCAATCAACTAATATTTATTTAAATAGTATGTTGTATGTAGTCTTTTTATGATCGATCCTGTTTTCTGCTGATGACATATATTAATATAATTATGATAACGATATTATTGATAACAATTGAGACCGATTGAAATGCTCGAAATCAAACAAATTTCATGATTGAGAAAAATAAGTATTTAGTCTTAATATTGAAAATCGATTGTCAATTATACTATTTAATCTTATAATCTACACGTGACAAACAAATTTAACAATCCGGTCAATAGCTCAAATTTTTTATCATATAAATTCTTATAGTTTCAATTATTCATATTATTTTATAGGTGTATAGTTATACAAAGTACATAATTATATAATATTTTCGTCTTGTCAGTCAATTAGTTAATTACTTAATAAATAAAATTATTTTAAATTTAATATAATAGATTTTTTTCAGATCCTAAATGGATTTATGATTATATTTGTCGAAGTATTAAACAATAATTATGCATGTCTATTTTCTGTATGTCTGATGCACATTTACATGCAGTAAAAAATTAATTAATATTTACAACTTTAGGAAGGTTTCTTTTAATAGGTATTGGATTTTGTTAGTAAATTGCGTAATAAAAAATAGTGAACAATTCCCAGTATTTTTTTTAAATATTCGGTTAAAACTTTTGAAGATAAAATAATTAAGCAAACTCCTATTAACGCGGTTTAATTACGTTAGTTAGTTGGAACTTGTTAAGGTGAATGATTAGATTCAGATTAGATAGGAACCTGTAAACCTGCTCATCTATTTCTTTTACGGGCATCTATAAAAAATTATCATCATAAATGTAAAAACTAAATGGAAAACAAATAACGTAGGTACCTACATCAATGTTTAAAAATAAATATCGTTATGAAAATTTAAAACATCTTCTCGCAGAATAATTTTTATCGTATACTATGATTTATTATTGAATTGAAACTCATCACATCTATTACAATGATATTATATCCAATGACAATACTGACTATGAATTTGTAAACAACCATTATGATGTCGACTAAATATTTTTTTTTTTTTCTAGTACAACTCGGTAAGTTTACATTTTTTAGCTCATAATTTGTACGATGAATTAATGAAAAACAAGTAAACGATAAACGTAATATAATAAATGTAATAATTAAAAAAAAATTAAATTACGCATATTATTAGTGTTTAAAAAATATATCGTTATGAAAATTTATATTATCTCCTCTTAGAATAGTTTTTTATCGTGTTCTATGTTTTATCCAATGACAATACTGGCTATAAATCTATAAATATTCATTATGATGTCGACTAAATATTCTTTCTTTTTTATAGAAGCACGCGGTAAGTCTATTATTTTCAGATCATAAGTTGAGTGATGAATTAAGAAAGAACAAAATATACTCTTACGCATAAACAGTTTTCAATAAGATCGATTTAGTTTCAGTTTCACTGAATATTTAAATTAGCATTTTTTCATATATTATATAATACAATTTTCAATCTATTTATATTTATAAGCGATTTAATAATAATATTGAATATGCTTAAAACTTTAAATTTAGAAAATTTCTCTAATGTTTATCCCTTAAAGGACCAACTGTTCTTACTGATTGTTTTTTTTTCTTACTGATTCTTACTATTTGTTCTTACTGAACCAACACCCCCGCCATCACACCACACTTCTGAGACAGGACTGTTCCGAACCAATTCACTGGACCCAGCGACAACTCGTCTCAAAGTATTATCCACATATCCAATTTTTTTATATTATATTTAATATGTTGTATTACAATTAGTTTAAAAGATAAATCTAAATTACAACTATTTTTTTTTTTTTTACCTAGGTGAATTAACTCGTAGGTTATTTTTGAATTTTTTTTTTTTATTATATATTTACAGTTTATGCGTTTTATTATTACTTAATGTGATATTTTTCAATATTTTAATATATCAATTAATGGCTGTTTTACCATTACAAAAACAGAATATTTTATTGATAAAAACAATCAAATCTGTTGCAACTGCAAATTGGCGTTTGATTTTATTTTTGAGGGGGGGGATAAAGCTATATCGTTATAATTTTGAATATGTTTAAAACATATATATATACATATATATCTATCTATATATATATATATCTTATATATAAAGTTCTCGTGTCACAAAGTTAGTTACCATACTCCTCCGAAACGGTTTGACCGATTTTTATGAAATTTTATATTCATATTTAGTAGTACTGAGAATCGGCTACTATCTAAATTTGTATGCTGTGTGATACGTGATTTCGGAGTTATGGCCTCTTAAGTGCACGTTATTAGTACTATAGTATTCTTGCACGCACGATATTCAACAATTATTGTTTTGACTTATTAGTTATAGAGATATTTACACTTGACGCGGGCCCGCGGAATTACTTCTCTTTTCAACCGCCAATCGACGACGGACGACACCGACACGCGATAAGCGCGCCAGGAAGGTTTAGGGACAAAGGCAACAGAGACACGGGTGCTCACCCACATGGGTGACGGGGACGTAAGCACACACACACTGTGCCTATCCCCGCATTAGGTCAGGTCAATCTGCGCGCGTAGAGCATCGGATAGGCACAGTGGCAACGAATAGGGACAGTATGGTTAAGGCGGTTAACACCGACTACCAAACAGTCTCTATCGCGGTTCAGAACCAGTTGTCCCGTAGTACCGGTTGCAATACGACTAATAACGGCATGCAAACACGCCCGGACAAAATTCCGACCCCCGCGGTCGAACTCGAATTTCCGTCAGGCTTCGTGACAGCCCTATTAGATTCACAAGCGCAGAAACGTACGTAAATCCGACAGTAGCCGTAAATACGGCAAATCACCCCCCCCCCCCCCCCATAACTACGGACAACCAAACAACGTCCGAATGGCGGACGGTCACACTGCGACCACCGCGTTCGAAGACATAACCACCAGCTCCTAAGGATGGCCAGCGCGGAGGAGGCAACCAACATCACCACGGCGCCACGGGTACAGTGGAAGACGACGGCGCAGCTTCAACGGGATCCGGTACTGTGGGCCGCCTTCACAAAAAACGCGACCAGCAACCACGACGCGACCAGCGACCATGACGCGACCGGCGACCACGGCGCGACCGATCAGCTGTTGCAGTCACCGGTACCGGCGCCACGGTTGGCGACTACCAGCCTACCAACAACCGTCGTAAACAAACCGTCAACACCGCACACACCGCTCACACGGACGCCGAAAGTCGCTGCCACGACGTCCACACCCTCACTAGCCATGCCGAACGCCCACCAACGCTGGAACCAACAACGCTTGCGGGACCATCGGACAAAGAAGACTGCAGCCGTCCCAGCAGCACCGCCTGGAAAAACCGACATCAACCGCGGTCCTACTAACCATCACCCCAGAACCGACACCCATCCCGCAACATTAAGGGGATGTGAACCCGGTCCTCATCGTGGCCACGGTACCGGAGGTTAGGGTTAGCTATCGGATATTTGTACCTATCGGAACAACCGGGACTACGAAACAACCAACAACAGCCTCCTCACAACCCGTTGATATGGAAATATCAGCGGAAATAGAGACGGAACTCTTTAGAGGGCCGGACGCGAACCTTGCTGACGATATGGACATGGAGGTCAGTCTGGCCTACATCAGTCTCCTCAAGTTCCCCTGACGGGTCTAGACACAGCCCGGTCACGTTCGCTGAAATCAGCCGGAAAACGTGCACGCCGACCCCCCCGGTATTTTGATTTTCATGTTGATCATTTTCTGGCGGTTGTATTTTCAACCACCACAATAAAAAAATCATAATACCGCAAACTGTTTGTTTTTTTTCCTCCACCACTTCCTACACTAGTGACACCACTGACTCACGCGGTATCCGTCCAGGATCGCCACACACTCTATGTGGTTATTTTTTATTATTTGTTTCCGTGGCACGTGCGTCTATGGCATGAAAAGTTACGTTTTACGGCAAATGTTTTCTTTTTTTTTTAACTGGCAAAACATTTCTTATTTCGATAATTCTCCCTAAAATACGATCAAATAATGGCTTCATATTGGCCGTTGCATCATCGGGCATTGCGGGCAACTTTATTGGATGGAGGCAAAACATCTCATTAGGTCAGAGGTTCCCAACCTTTTTTGACTCGTGGCACCCTTGGAAATTTTCTAAAAATCCGAAGGCACCCTATGCTCTATAGTCTATACTATACTATAGACTTATAGAGTACTTCGGTTCTATTTATTAGTGCATAATTATAATCAAAATTAGTAAGGTGTAGGACGTAGGTGCATACTACCTATATACAATATACATATTACATTTTATAAACAAATTATTACATTGTATTTATTTTTATTTTTAATTATTATTTATTTTTATTTATTATTTAATTTACAATATTAATTTAAAATTAGGGAACTTATTTATTTATTTATTATTGGAACTAATGTGACACTTGGGCTTGTTTTTTTTTACACAAATCTTTTATTTATGGTCGAATAGTTGAAAGACATACTCTCATTTCTTCTTCAATGAACTCCATTTTCATTCGTTTATTTGATTTTATGTTAACAAGAGTGGAAAATCCTTGTTCACATAAATATGATGTCGAAAACTGCAGTAATATTTTTAGAGCTTTTTTGCCAATTTCAGCGTGAATTTTTTCAACCTGAATCCAAAATTCATTTAATGAAACATTTTTGTATTTTAATAAAAGAGTTCGATTGTTTCGTATTTCAGCGAGCTCTTCTTCTTCTTCAAGGCTAAATTCAGTTAAACATATATTTTTATCAAATGGGTTATTTATCCAATCATACTCGGAAATATCTAAATTAGGAAAATACTTGTCTATACTTTCTTCTTAGGCAGTCTAATGCTCCATTATAAATGTCATAACTTCGGAACTTTCTTCTGTTACAGATAATGAAGGAAACATATCAAATTGATTTTTTTGCACGTGTTTTTTCCAGATTTTTAATTTATCTTTAAGAGTAAATAACTTACTACACGATGTTAATTTATTTTCATTTGGTCCTTGCATACTTGAATTTATTTGATTTAAGTGTGAAAATAAGTCTGCCAAGTATGATAGTTTTTCCAACCATTTTTCGTTCGTTAATAATTCACAAAATTCTGGTACATTTTCAAGAGTAGAAAACACGATAAGTTAATTTTTTAACTCATGTACTCTGGACAAAACTTTACCACGCGATAGCCATCGTACTTCTGTATGTAAAATAAGTTTAGTAAATTGTGATTCCATTGCTTCACATAATAAAGAAAAAAGTCGTGTTTTTAATGGTCTCATTTTAATAAAATTTACCATTTTTATCACTTCATCAAGAACATTTTTTAACTGAGGACCGATAGTTTTTGCTACTAAAGCTTCTCTATGAAGGAAACAGTGAGTTGCAACTATAGTTTTATTACTCTTTTTTGCCAATGTAACAAAACCCTTTATAGAACCAATCATACTAGGAGCGCCATCAGTGCAAATACCATAACAATAATCTCAAGATAAATTTAATATTTTAAGATAAGAATCAAAAATATTAAACGCATCAAGACCAGTTGTCGTTTCTTTCATTTCTTTGCAACAAAAAAATTGTTCTATAATATTATCACGAAATATATATGTTTCGCAATGATGACTAAAACCAGACTGATTGTACTGAAATTGTTAGTATGCCTATATTATTAAATTACTATTGTCGATACATGTTTTACAAAAATTAAGATAAGATAAAAGCACAAGACATCGAAGCGATAAGAATGAAACTGGTATATGAACATTAAAATAGATCGAAAATCGTAATATTTCTACAAAATATATGAAACACGATAGGTTTTATATTATTATAGTCCGTTTTATTACTCACAATGCTATATTTTTAATGAAATTGTTTTTTCTAAAAAAATATTTCAAATAATTTCGCGGCACCCTGGTTGGGAATCTCTGCATTAGGTATTGAAGCTGCCACTTAATATTCAAAATAACTCTGACGCAGTGTGTAACATAAAAAAACAATCATCCATAGCCACAGTGCTGAAACAGTGTAAAATTGTCATCTGGGATGCCATTTCAATTTAAACTTATTCAGTTTCCTATAAGATTAGCATTTGCAATGACTATCAAGCCAAACGATGTCTGTTAGTGGCTTAAATTTGAGCACACCATGTTTTTCACACGGACAATTATACGTGGCATACTCTCAAGTGGGTAAACCATCCAGTTTGTTTGTGTTAGCTAAAGATAAGCTAACAAAAAATATTGTTCACGCTATAGCATTAAGAAATTGATATTGTTTGTTATATAGTGGTACTGTCGTGATTAATTATTGATAAATATAATTTTGAGGAATAAATTATAATAAATTTAAAAATTAAATGTTTGGTGTTTTGTTATTTATATCTTCCCTCATCGTTCACAGCGCTCCATGCCTCTTTCGCTCATTTACCACATCCTTACACGCTTACAATAAGTTGGTTATTTTTATTCTACATTATAAATTCCCTAGAAATATTTTATATGGCAAAACAACGTTTGCTGGGTCAGCTAGCATATATATAAATATAATTCCAAATATTATATAATTTTCATAACCCTTGTTTTGTATTTATTTCAAGTATTATAATTTCTTTCAAATAACATACAGAAAATAGCCTAAAGCAAGTGAAAATGTAGATTTCATGACTAACTTTTGTTAATGCTATGTATTTATTTTTTACCACCTCTTTTTCAAAAAAAAAAAATTATTTTTTCAATAGTAAAATAAAATTCTTATATTGAAATTTTCTATAATAATTCATATTATAATTTTTTTTTTAAGGTTTAATTGGTATGTAAATTTTATTTTTACATTATTAAAAAATGTGAAATTGTTTTCTCCGGAAGATAGCTACAAAATCTATTTAGTGACTAAATGACATTAAAGATTAAATATTAGAATCATTAGATTATATTTTATATTGTGAGAATTTTTCCGAAAAATTCATCTGTAAAACGAAAATTTCAATTGTATGTCTATTTGTAATGTTATATGACATTATAATAGAAAACAATAAGATGGATCCTATAAAACAATATGATAGATCACACACCTTTCAATGTGAGGCACATAAATAATAAGAGTATTTTTACAATGCTCTCAAATATGTACATAGTAGTATAGGTAGTATAATATATTATATGTTAAGGTGTATGATCGCAGTCGGCGAATGTTGACATTCACTAAGATCATAGTGAATGTTGAAAAAATGGTCTTTGTACGTCCATACAGCGGTGATTGTTGACATTTGCGATAAGTGTTTGGTAAATGTTGACCACGCTTGAATTTCGATGTATTTTGTAATGTAAAAGGTATTTTTGTATTATTTTCTAAAATTAAGGCGTTATTATCCAGTCACAATATCCATTGGAGACGTTTGGACGTTAGTAATTTTATCGTATAAGACAATATGATACCAAATCGTTGTTGATATTATGGATCATCATAAACTAATCGTCTCGTTAAAAGAAGTCGAAATTAAAATTATTTACTATGTGAAGAACGAAGAACTATTCGAAATTATGCACGAAGCTCATCAGCTCATGTAAGAACTGGTCATGCAGGGCGAACCAGAATGATGAACGAATTGCAGAACAATTTATTATTTAATATCACAATAACATATGATGTTGTTATGTTATTTTTAAGTTTATGTGTTCAATGCCAAACCAAACAAAAAGTTCCAAAAAAAGGTATTGTAATCAAACCTATTATAAGTCGTGAACTTAATTCGCAGTGTCAAGTAGACTTGGTAGATATGCAAACTCGCAATGATGGTGAATTTAAATTTATACTAAATTATCAGGATCACCTAATTTTCTTTACTAATCACCTTTATTCAGTTAAGACCTTTAAAATCTAAAACTGCAGAAGAAGTTGCACATCACTTATTAAATATATTTCTTGTTTTCAATGCTCCAGATATTTTACATTCCGTCAGAGGACGAGAATTCGTAAATAAATTTATATCAGAACCATGCTCAATGTTGGATGGTGTGAAAATTGTGCATGGTAAACCACGCCACAGCCAAACACAAGGATCCATCAAAAGGGCAAACCAAGATTTCCAAAATATACTAAGAGCTATAATGGAAGGTGATGCCACTACAAAATGGTCAGAAGCATTACCATTTGTCAATTTACAAAAAACACGACGTATCATCAAGGTATTAAGCAAACGCCATACGAAGCTATGTTTGGCACTAAAGCACAAAGAAGTCTTTTGACATCTTCTCTTCCGCGAGAACAAATAGAAAAACTAGCAACAGAAGAGGAGTTAGAACAAATACTTCAGTCTATAAGTAAGTTAATATACAGTGGCGGCTCATGATAAGGGGCGATCGATAAATGTATAGTTTATGGCACAACCTTATAACACTACCACTAGCCGTCACTGTAATAATAATATACATTTTATTTTAGTTAAGAAAACAACCTTTTTTTTTTTTGACAGCCCCTAAAACTGATCCAAAAAATAAAGAAAGTAATGAAACAAATGAGGCTAATGGTAAAAATTACGATAACCTTGAAAATCAAGCAAATAATGATAAAATTAAGCTCAACGATATATTTAAACAGATATTAATATCTTGGCAGTTGTAATGGACGTTGATAACGAATTTTACAAATTAGGAACAAAATATGGGACAATCAGTCAGCTGTACACTCGAAATTAATTTGTAGTGTGCAAAGAAAAATTGATATCATTAAACGACGTTTTATCCGATAAGACAATGTCTTTGAGACAGGTATCGACAGCTGCTTCCAAAAGTGGTGGCCAAGGTTATATACGATGCAATTGTAAAAAAATTTAATACAAAACAATTTAATTGTAAGAATGGGGGAATACTTTGTAGCAGTAAATGCCACGATAGTTTACGGTGTTGTAATAAATAAAACTTAAAAAAATATATACTACCTAAACTATATATTAAAAAATTAATTTGTTTAACTATATTTATTTAAAAAATTCTTACCTATCTGGCTATCTATTTGACTATATATTATATTGTCAGACATATCAACATTCACTAAATAACTATTGCGTATGTCAACAAATACTGGAAAATGTCCGCATTGTGAGATATTTGAAATAATTGATAACATTTACCAAAATTAACGGTAAATGTCAACATACACCTGTGACTGTTAACATTCACTGCAATGCGGTCATATACCTTAACATATATAATATATAGGACTATATCTCGCGAAACCATCAACGAAAAATAAAAATGTTAACGCGTAAAATCATAATAAAAATGCTTTTATTAATTCCTGATATTTTTAGTATATATTACCACTTGAAAATCAAAAGTTGATAGTGGTTTCACAAATAAATAGGTATAAGGTTGAAAAAAATTAAAATATTATAGTTTTAGAAAAAAAGTTAATACTTTTCAAGATAATTAGTGTACCCACTTAAATAGATCACCATGTATATGATTATATATATTATTAATAAACACCCGCCACAATTCGAACATTTTCGTTGGCAATAGAGAAAACCACTGTGTTCAATCGCATTAAATACTTCTATGTCCTATTTTTTTAATTGTATTATTAATAAACATCGTATATAATATATATTTTTGCAGAGGAAATTTGTAAGTTTGTTTATAAGCATGTGAAAATAGTATGGTATAATTTATGTAAAATATTTTATAAATTAATTAAACATCATGGATTACAGTTCTAACAAGTACGTATTGTTAAATAATTTTATTTTTTGTGGAAATTATTTTTTTTTGAAGTTTTGGATTCTGATAGGAGAAGTATCAGTTACAATAATAAGTTGTTTTGTATTTCATGTTTCGAAACAGTAAATATGCTTCTATTTGCATTTTGTCCCTGTAATAAAGGTTTTTAGAATTTGATCAATTTTTATTGATTGGTTTTTAAAATAAAATATGACTACAAAACATTCAAAATATTTAGGATGAATTTATAAAACAACGAAAATGTTTTAGTTATTCAAGTGAATTTTTTATACATTTCAATTTCTAAAACAGTAATCTGTTATACAATGAGTTTTTCTGACTGAAATAAGATTAGATGGTAATATTATGGAATGTGGAGTTTGGCTGAATTAATAATAAACAGCCACTGATACTATTCAGTTAAAAAAAATATGAACTATAGGCATTTGAATATTAAATCTAATATATTACTTTAATTTGATATTTCAACTTGTTTAGCTTTTTTTAGGTATTTAACAAAAAAAATTATAATTGATTTTTTCGGAAACTTTCTTTATCAACTATATACGTGTCGTTATCACCATCTACCCTCAGCGTTGAAGATCATAATATACTGTTTTGTGTATTATAAAAGTTTATTTTTACGTAAGGTTCATAATAGTGTACATTACATATAAAAATACGTACAAAATAAAAACTTTTAGGTAGTTAAATAAATACCTTTATATTTATCTTCAGAATTTGAAAAGTATTGTCAATCATTGAAAAATTAATCAAAAAAAAAATGTATTAAATATCTGTCCTTATAAAATGCTTTTTAATATAAATTGGCACCTAACAGTATAACACATAATCTTAAATTTAAACAATTAACTATTAAATCAAATTTCATAAATACCTAAATATAATTTCTAAATGATGAAGTACCTACATTCGAAATTTAGGGCATACCTACGTAAACTGCGCCTGATTTTTAAACTATGTTAAAAAGGTATAGTGTAAACTGCGTCCGACTTATTAACTGTTTAAAGTTTCTATGTTTTTCTATGTACTTTTTCAAGCATATCAGAAATATTTTATTTTCGTCAAGAAATACCAACACGTTAATGAATATCTATATTGCAGTAATACAACAATTGATGGTTATCACTACTTCCGGCCAGAGGCGTACTCAAGAGTTTTCAATGGTGGGGGGGGGGTGAACATTTTGTTTTTTATCACTGGGAATTTGTCACCTTCTTTTTAAAAATATTCTTACTTACCTATCTAATCTTACAGTTCTTAACAGATAATGCATGCAATCGTTGTACTCGTATATTGCATGTTGATATATGATTTAAAATAGATTTACTCGTATATTGATTATTTTTTCCCTTAAAAAAAATTTTTTTTAGAAAATTGCTCCAGTTAGTTATATTGTATATAGGGAAGAGGTGGCCACAGTGAGACACTAAAAATGACTTATAATCCTTCAACAGCGTTATTATGGTTTTATTCTAAATATTATTGAGCATTAAAAAACATATTAATACATTCTAAAATTTAACGAAATTTCAACCCAGAGAAATTTTTTTTTTTTATTTCATAGTGTCTCACTGTGACACAGCCTTGTACACAATGAGACACGTCACGGGGCACTACATAATATAAAAGCTTTTAAATGTGTAGTTTATCTTTTATATTTGAACTTTTCATTTCACAACATTTTATAATATGATAAAACAATTAAAGAGAATTTTTTTAACAAATTTTAATATAATTAATTGTGTTTTTGTACAATTAAAAAAATGTAGGTATTCACTTTGTTTATTTCAATAGTTTTATGTTTAAGTTTTAAAAATTAAATAAAAATCATAACCTAATATCACTTTATTATGATCATAATTTATTTCAAGAGTCTTGTTTTAGAGTTAACTGATGTTGGGTACAGCGAGACAACCGTATTTATTTGTCTCACTGTGTACTGTCTCACTGTATACCAATTTATTATTTTGCAGATGTTTTATTATTCTCGTATGAATATTTATGATAAACAATTGTGCATATAAATAAATTGTGCACAAGAAAAATTTAATTTATACATACCTTAAAATACGCAACTTTGGATAAAATTCGATACCAAAATTGAAAAAAAAACGAAGCTAACATTTTTCACGTTTTGATAACAATATAAAAAAAAATAACAATATTATGATAAGATGATAGTATCATTTTTGACCTGAACTTCCTAATAGCACGGATATAGCTACTAGTATCTATACCAATGACTAATAGTTAACCATTATGTTTATTATGATTTTATGAATCTTCTGGATTCTCCATCTGATGGTTAAATATTAAATTAGTCGACTTATATTTAATGGATCACTGTGCCCCATGTCTCACCGTGGCCACCTCTCCCCTAAGCACGGACACACAAGACTACATAGGTTAGTGAGGTCATGGGGGAGGTTCAAACCCCCACGACCCCCCCCCCCTTGAGTACACCACTGCTTCCGGCATAGTTCTGCTAGTACCTATCGTATTCATATTTAATCATTAAAGTCGCGATGGCCGAACATTGAAAAGTTAAAAGAAATTCAAATAGCAGTATATATTAAACTACATAGTTTAAATAAACCGTTTAATTTCCAAAACTACAAAACAAAACAAAAACGCGAAAAGTTAGAAAATGTATTTAATAAATATAATAGTAGTCAAATTCTAATTGATGAATATGTATCATCCACATGTTATTGTTTGTAATATTTATAATTATTTTAATTTTTAAAATTATATTTTTTTTAATTCCTAATATCTTATAACAATATGACATTATTATTTGTAATATTTGTATTTATTTTCGTCAATACCCAAACGGCTCCCGTCTATTGTTTATTTTTCCCAAACGGCTCCCGTCAAAAAAGTTTTTACGAACAGGTCAATACCCAAACGGCTCCCGTCGAAAAAGGTTTTACGAACAGGTAAATTCCCAAACGGCTCCCATCGAAAAAAAGGGTAGAACACGACTCCGCGCTTGGTCCTTATCAGCGTATGGAATCGTGCACATTTTAAGACACACGATTTTACAATATTTTTATATTATTTTTTTACATTTTGTAACTGTATACAGTTTTTGTATACCGAAATTAATTATATATATATATATATATATAATATTATACTTACTCGTACTTAGCGAGTATCATAATCGCCAAAGCTTGTGTGTATTTTTTCGTCGTGTACATATGACTCGTATATCATCGATATCTAATCTATAACATATTGTGTGTTCATGGCTAATTGGAAATATTTTTATATTTTGTAACTGAATACAGTTTTTGTATACCTACCGAAATTAATTAAGTCTGTATGAAGTGGGAAGGAATTTCTGTTGTAAAAAACAGGATTATTACCAGGAGTTTACCTGATAGTAAAACTTTTTTCGATAGGAGCCATTTGGGAATTGACCGTTTTGAAAACGGGAGCCGTTTAGGAAAATCGGGAGCCGAATGGGCTATGCCCTTTATTTTGCTTTTTAAAATTATAATATATTTTTAATTATTCATATTATATGGCTGTAATGAATTAAGTATTTAACCTGTCATTTTACCCGGGCACAGTTAAAATTTCACCTTTTTACTCTTGATAAAAACTCGGACGCAGTTTAAATGGGCGTCATTCATTTTGGCGAAAAACCCAAAATTTACCTGTGTAGAGCTGTATCATTTGGGCGAGAAATTAACGGATCGTTTAGGGGAATTTATAAATTATTGAACAACATAAATAAGATCATATTAAATATGCAAAAATATACATTAAGCTCAATATATGCAAAAACATGTTAAATGAAAATAATACCATCTTCATCACAATAATATAAATCGTGGACATAACTCATTTAAATTTCATTTGTACGAAGCAAAAAAAATGCTGTTGAATACAAATCTTAGCCCTGGTGATAACTATTTTAAAGTTGTTCGCCAGACGGGGATCTTACCTGGCAGTTGGCCCCAACAACTTCACAACAATTGTCTCGGGAGAATTATAATATTACATCAGAGGAGGAGGCAAATAAATAAATTAATAAACAAATGAATAAGAACAACAGTTATCTTTTGACTATTATTAACATACAACTATAAAAAATTTTACAAATTACAATTAACAATATTGACAATCAATAATTAAACATACCACGCAACACCTCAAAACAGACAACCATTTCACGACAACATTCGTTTGGTGAGGGCTTGAGCAGCTTCTCTTCGGGCAACTCCTTGTTGGGCAACTTCCTTTTGGACAACATTCTTTTCTTCGCGCTCGATCGCTACACGGTCGAAATAAATCGGACAATCAATAACGAACAATCTAAAGGCTCAACTTTAATATTTTGATCCGAGTGTTTTAGGCTTTTAACTTACTGAGCCTTTTCTCAAATATCGCGACAATCAACATAAAGAAAAAGATACAACAAAACAAAAAATGCCGCAAACCGTTACGACAACAGCGTAGAAGAAAAAAAAAATAATAAATAATAATACAGCGATGACCGTAGACCATGGTAACGACAACAACCAGCCCGCACGATGGGGTCCACGGAGGGAGACTTGCACGCATAAACATCGGCACTACCAACTGCGGCGCAACGATACTATCTGGCGCGAACATCTTCCACCCCTTGGAAGGCTTGCCTCACAACTTGTATAGCAATGATTCTTGTGAGGAAACGGTTGTGGTGGGGAATGTTAGGTTCACAAGTTTATAGTTTCAACAATTAGTATAAATAGTCTTGTTCAATATATACAATTTACAAAATATGCACTTAAAAACAAAACAAACAAAAAAAAACATTATAATATTTATAAATAACAAAATAATAGTAAGCGAAAAACTAACCTTTAAGCCATGACGAGAACTTCCTGCCCAAAATCCCGTCTGAACCATCAATCTGGAACAAAGGCTTACAAATATACAATGAGCAAAAACAACACGGGCATGTTACAAATTAGTTAATTAATAGGTAATAAGATCAATTTAACAACAGGCCTAATGGGTCGAACACTCTGGCAATTAAAGAAAGTACATCTCGTTTCGTTTCTGGAGTCTTAATCGTCAAAACATCATAACGAAAGCAATCTTGATCGGGAACCCAAATCACTCCTAATACTGGAACACTTTCTCCATCGTTAAATGAAATTGAACACGATGCTCGATCTTCAATTTCGACCGTGGCTAGTAGTTCGTCGGAGTTGCTTATCCATTTCTTCAACTCCAGACCAAACTAGGCTAGATTATGAACGAGTCTGGACTTGAGCAAAAGTGGTTCTTCCACCGAATCTGCACCCGTACAAATATCATCCATATATGTCTGCTTTAAAAGTGCACGGCTAACATCTGGAGCATGGTCAACTACCAAAGAAGCTATCTCCTTAATGGCTCTAAGAGCTAGGAACGGAGCATAATTTAATCCGTTATTCACAACATTTTGAATATTATCTACTATATTATTTTCGTCAACTGCGTTTTCGTCGATTTCGACTTCATTTATTTTCACCCATAATAGGCATAATATCACCAAAATCTTCGTCATTAGTTAAAAAGTCTGACAATAAAAAGAAACCATAAGTATTAAAATTGAAAATTGTATGAAATAAAATATTACAGAATGTAGTAAAATATAACATAATTTAGTATAAAACATAAATTACCTTCAAGTAGTTTTAAATCCTCATGACAATAATTATTTCCCAAATCATCGTCGTTAGCAAATTCCACAATGTCGAAGTCATCTCCGTTTTCAAGTAAATTTAAAATTCAATCGTATAATAATTTACGTCGATCTTGACGAATCATATTTATTATATTTAGGTATACAAAGTAAATAAAACAGTTATCACTATTCCGGAGCGTCACAATGTCCTTTACAGAGTACACGTACTTACATAACGTACAATAACGTTCGATCGAATAAAATGTATTATTATAAAAATAATTTCCAACTATATATTTTAAAACATGATGATTTATTATAAACTATAATTTATTAAGTGTTATATCTAATATTAGTAACAATGGCATTAAACTATATTTTTCTAGCTGGACATTGTAAGTAATTATTATTTAGTTGCACTATTCTGCACTAGTATTTTCATAATTTTATTTGCGTATAAAAATAAATACTCGTGATGTGCTTTGAACCAAAAAATATTAAATAATTTGTTGATTAAATTTCACTTTTTAAATATTATATTGCAACACATATACTAACAAGGTCCTTTTCAAGGCTATCATAATACCTACATATAACAAAATCCCAGGGATCGAAACCGGTTTATGAAAAACACCAGTTAAAAAATCGTAACTGAAGGCGGGTTCCCACGGCGCGTGGCTCGGCGAACTTCGCGCAGCGCGGTTGATGTACCGAGCCTACATGTAGGTATGCTCGGCATATATCACGAGCTTACATTGCCAACAGCATTCCCACGGCGAGTGACTTGGTGAGCCACGAGCTTATCCGAGCCGAAAAAATACACAAAAAAACGTATACTATGGCTCGCCATAGCCGCACGCTCGTTGGAACGCTGATTAAATGCGAGGCTCGTTTCCTTTGGCGCGGACTCATCGGACCGACAATTTTCGGATAGACACGAGCCTAGCCGAGCTATACTGCGCCTACGCCTAGACGAGCAAGAGCGTTCCACGGCGCGTGTAGTGAACCAAGCCATCGAATTTGACTCATTGCTCGCCGAGCCAAGCGCCATGGGAACAAACCTAAGGTCTTTAAAAAACCGTTTACAAAACCTAAACCGAAACCATAGAATTGAAAACCGTTCTTGATCCGTTCTTTAAAAAAATATTAAAATTTAAAACTAATATCGGTTTCTTTGAATTTTATGATGACAATTGCATTATTTATAATGCTAGTTAAATCGAGTATTTACTTACAAAGAAAATAATATAATGTTCGAATTTATCAATAAAACTCTCGATGCTATTAGTTACTCAGTGTTACGATTATTGTTCAATTTATATTTCAAAATATAAATTTATAACTATATTAATTGTTTCAATATTAAAATTCAAATATGAAAATTATTGTTATCTTGTTCACCCCAATTCGGCACATCTGTATTGATTCCATTTGTTAGTAATATAATTTATGAGTTATGATAGAAAAATTATAAAATTAAATATTTGATTTAAAAATTAAAAAAAAAGTTTAAAAATTGTTCGCGTGCCTAAAGTTTGTACACACCAAATGGCAAACAGAACATAATACATGTATTAATAATATTGTAACATACCTCTAATCAATTATACATAGGAGTATTATAATTTTTTAAATGTATATAATTTATTTCTTTGATTTTATACAAGCAACATTTTTTGGCATGCGTGCCGTGGGTTCGCCACCCTTGCACATGGCAATAGCTCATGACTAATATTTAATTGAACATAAAAAAAACTTTTCTCACAAACAATCTTCTACGCTTACATTAAAAAAAATCATGTAATAATATTTCAAATTAAAATTAAATAAAAATGTATATTTTATTTCTTAATAACTATTTTAATGTTGGTCTCCTACCAAAAAATTTGTGTTTAATTTATTGAGAAAATTTCAAATAAATCACTATGTTTTCATCTATTATCATAACATTATTGGTTAATATTTCATATTTAAAAACTATAATTTTTATTTTATTTCAGATTATACTAGTATGTATTTTTTATTTTATTTTATTTTTATTGGAAGGTAAAGTGGAGCAATACGTCCATTATTTTGAACTCAAAAATAAAAAGTTAGCCTTACCACTGTTACTTAATATTACCACACTACTAAAGGGACAAAACCAAGGTTAAATATAGTTGGATAGTAATTGTGCCGATGATGGTCAATGCTTATTAAATATGGAAAATACAGAGCTTAAGCTCGCCTTAAAAAGGTCCCAGACTACCCAGATTATCAAAAAGAACTAACAAGGGAACAGTATATTTACATTCAATGATGCGTGTATGTGCCTGACAAAAAGGGAGGGCAACCGAATAAACGATTGTTGAGAAACGAGACAAAGGTTTATCTAGTTACACGTTGGATAGAATGGGAGCCGGGTGGTGGAGTACATGGGGAAAAAGGAAAATGCAGGTTAATGTTGTGGGAGGGGGTCTCTGTGGTGGAATCGATTTGGTGCAATGACCACAGAGCTCACAAAAAGAACCAGGACAGTACTTTAAACTAACTTATTTCTAAGTAGGACTGCTCTCCTGGTAGGCCCTCAGTTGACCGACACGAAAAACTGGACGACCTGGGTGGCCTCTCACACCACTCGTTTGAGTGGCTGGCGGACTTACGCAAGACGGCTGTCACCAAATCCGATATCGGATAAATTCCCGGAACCAGCCGAACTCGGCCTTACTGGCAAAATGATGTGCACAGTAGATTGTGACTATTAGTTTCTCACTGAAAAACAAATTGTTGGTATATACATCCACGCTGGATGGACATTAGTGCAGGAATAATATAGAAGACTAAGAATTTACTCACGATTTTGTGGTCGGTAAGTTTATTGTTGACTGATCCTACAATGCGATTCAAAAAATAAAATAGTACAAAATAATCAACGTAAATAGGTTGCGCACGATGTGTCTTAATAAAACACAATATTTTAAATAATAATAATAATTTACGACAGACAAAAAAATTGTTCGCTAGAATAGCGGGAGAACGATATACATGCGAACAACAACAAAAACAAAGGGCGTTTGCCACACAAAGAAAAACTTTAATCATAACATAATGTGGTGATATGAAGAAAATGATAATAATGAGGCAACAGGCTGACCTATAATCATCCACAAAGTACACAAAAACAAAGAGACTAAATACACGTCATTACAATTATAATAATTTAAATAATTAAAGGACGGAGTGGTGTGTAATTACTAATTACGAACGGAGAGATGTCGCCAGCGCGCAGATAGCGTCCTGCGATGAGCTTAATTGCTTGGTGCGATAACAGTTGTTAATATATATATATATGTTAGCGGTAATGTATGTAATACGTTATTTTATTAAATAACTAGTTATTCTATAAAATTCCTAAATGTGTTCGTTAATATATAAATTACACGGTTTTACTAGTTAATATATAAAATACCGATTGGGTTTTCGTTAATGTATGAAATTTATATCATTAGGTAGATGACCGGGGCTGGATTAGATAACATACAAAATTTGTTACCGTTGTTGTTTAATTAATAAAAATAATAAGATAAGATAGTATTGAACCACACTATTTGGCATAGACTAGACTTATTCGTGTGACAGTGTACCGCAATTTAATTTATGCACAGAAAAGTTTATTACGCTTAATGACGTTCCAGATGTAGATATTTGCCTTCGAAAATCATCCGAATCCCAATCAATTGGTAATGGACAAAGGTTTTTTAAATGTACATGCCAACAAAAGTGCACCACAAAACGGTGCATATGTTTAAAAAATAATTTACTTTGTAATTCTAAATGCCACCCAAAAAGTTCCTGTACTTATAAATAAATTGTAAATTAAAAAAAAAAAAAATATACAAATACATTAACGTGAAAAAAAATTAGTATTAATATTTTATATAATAATGTAAGGTGTGTTTGACTTATACTAACATTTGATTTTTTAATTTGTAAATTTATTAAGATTTTAATAATTATTCTAATAAATTGATGTTAAATAAATTAATATTAATATTTTATATAATATTGTAAGGATTGCTTGACTTAATACTATAACATTTGATTTTTAATTTATATATATAATATATGTTTAAAAACTATACTTTTTATTTTATTTCAGCTGAATCTAGTGCGTCTTTATGTTGGGAAGGTATAGTGGATCAATACATACATTAATTTAAACTCAAAAATAAAAAGTTAGTCCTACCACTGTTACTTTATATTACCACACTATTAAGGGGACAAAACCAAGGTTAAATATAGTTGGATAGTAATTGTACCGATGATGGTCAATGCTTATTAAATATGGACAATACAGAGCTTTGTTTTGAAATGATATGCATATTTTTTCTCTCTGTCGTCAACTTTTGGTGCAGTAAAAATGTTCCGATTTTCGTTTTCAGTATTTTTCCTGAAAGGAAAGCGAATCTAGTTGATGAATTTAAGTGGTCAAAATTAAAAATTTTAAGCAGTTTTAAAACTTTAAAAAAATTTGTATAATCTATGTAAAACATAATTGTTTCGCCGTGTAGGAATTTACATTCATTATTTAAAATAGTATCAGATGCATAACTAATTATTATAATTTGTCATTTTACAGTTTTAGGAACAGAAAGTACGTATATATTATATTCAATTAATTCAATGTCAAATATTTATATAATCATAATCATTGAGTTTAATTGTTCACAGTAAAAATGGAAATTTTAATTTATGAAAACAATACAAAATACAACAAAAATCTTTCAAGAATACAATTTAAAATTGTATAAAAAAATATAAATGTTAATTTTGTGAAAATACCTTTCCAATTCGGATTCAGGCACAATCATTTCGCAATATATCAGATCCACCGTCTTGTAGATAAGATCTCTTTTTCTCATGAAGAAAATCTCATATGCACAGGAGTGTTGTTGGACGTTGAACAGGCATTTGATTGAGTATGACAATGCCACCAAGGGTTCCTCCACAAAATTAAAGCAATTTCCCTCCTATACTTGTACCTACTTATAAAATCATATCTTAGTGATCGCTACTTATCTTTGCACTAAGGAATAACTTTTTAGAATATTTCTAAAATAGAAGCCTGTGTTCAGCAAAGTGCAGTTATTGCACCACACCTTTTTAACATCTATACCGCGGACCAACCAACTACTCAAAACACAATAGTAGCTGACTTTGCGGACAACAAAGCACTACTTGCATGCCACTCTGACCTAGACATAGCTGCCTCTTTTATGCAAACCCATCTTGACCTACAAGCCAAAAGTGGGCTCACAGAATGGGGCCTGAATTTAAACCAAACGAAATCGTTCCACTCTATCTTCACACTACGCCCCAGAAACTGTCCACAAATATTCCTTAATAATAAAATTCTACCCTGCTCTCAAAACGTCAAATATCTTGGACTAACCCTAGACCACCGGTTCACATGGTCTCCTCATATTATACGCTCCAAACGTTTAACGCTCGATGATCGTAGCCGCCAGCTGCGATACTTACTGACCTCTAAACGTATTAAAATACATAGTAAAATATTATTGTAATCTCAGCACATTTACCTTCGCTGACCTAATTCATCTCAACACCACATGCAGCCCAATGTAGATTATGATGCGGCCCTCACTTCAATTTAAAAACCATGAATTAGTTGTATATAATATATTAATATTACGAGAACAAATTTATTTTAAGAATAAAAAATTATAAAACATCAAATAAACTGTAAAGGCCTATGCACACGTTTGTTATAAACAAATATATTTTTCTGTATACGTATAATGAAATATTAATACTCGTAAAAATATTTCTATTTATTATTCGATATAGTAAAATTATAAGAAATGTATTGTTGTATTATATAATTTAATTTAATCATTAAATTTAATGTATTATTATTTAAAAAAGTATGTGGCCCACAACAACTTCTACTATCTATATGATGTGGCCCAGTCTTCACAAAAGGTTGGACACCCATCGATTAAACCTTAAATCCTCAACGACAATAAATTAACCGGTTACAGATCGGATTCATGGAGTACCGCAGAATTGTGTGACAAATTCAAACAATAGATATATTTACGTGCGTTTAAACAAAAACTAGTGTTGCTTATAAATATTAGCGTTTACACATAATATTTTACTTTAACCTTCTCAAAATATCAACTAAACTCCATTTGCTACCAGAATCTATTCTCAAACTTGAAGATTGAATCATCTTAATTATTGGCGAAGAGTGACGGTAACTTCTGCAATTGTATTGCTTTCATATTTTTTTTTTTATTTTGAGTCTAACCAGTGAAATATTCAAAAATCAGATTTGGTGCAATAAATAATATCGTTTAAATTTGTTAATTAAGTGTTACAAATAAATACTAAATATTGAGGTGATATATATATAAATATCAGTTACAGAACAATAAATTATAGCATTATTCGATTTTATAAATGATTACCTGTCAACAATAAAAAAATAAAATCATTTTAGATTGTTGGTGAAATACAGAAACAATTATTGTTAATATATTTTTTATTAATTTAAATTGTATTTTATAACAAAGACATATAGTTTAGGAAAATCCCGTAGGTTTTGGATATAGAATAAATATAAAATTGTAATTAAAATGTTTCATCTTATGACTAATTTATTGAATCTATTGAATATTTAGTCCTAAGTATTTCTGACTTTTAAGATGTAGAATGTAGGTAGTCCAAGCACAATTGAAAACTCTCACAGGGGTATTTGTGTTTACAGAATTATTACAACTCTATAAAGAATCTTTTGCAAGTCGTATGTATATTAATTAATAACTAGTAGGTAACTAATAATGCTGTATTGAAAATTAAATTTGATTTTTAATACTGTAATAGTACCTCATTATGTAGTGTTTACGTTATCAATGTTAAACAGAGGCCATGACTTATAATAAAATAAGAATATGGTGTTTGAATTACTGCAGTAATATGTATTGTATTTAATGCAAAACATTAATTTGGGGATCTAATAAATGCTTGACTGTAGCAAATTTCAACGCATAGGTTGTATCTTTCATATAACATCAATGGGAAAAATCAACAGATGAAAATAACCTCATAGAATTTCCAGATCAAGTAAATAGCACAACAAGAACAGGTTATTTCCGAAGTGGACATGATAATATATTAATTCAGAAATTTGGGGTGTCATGTATTGGGAACTATAGATTATTCTATATATTTTTGGTTTTTTAAAATTTTGTTGAACAAAATCTTTTTGGCTCGGTAAAAAGTATTAATAGGATTATTAAATCTATTATCAAATTCTAGAGATTTAAAATAATTTTTTATTTTATGATATTACAAATTTTCATTATTTTCATTTCATCTGCTATTGTTGGTAGTATCATATCACGGCGAATTGCGTTGTTTATTTCGAACCGGTAGGATTCATAGTGATGGTCTGAAGTGCGATGTTTTGATGACGTAAATTGATGTTAGACTTAGTGGTACAACCCAACAATTGAATGCGATAAATGCAGATTGGATCAAAATATTAAAAAATAATTTTTTAGTTTATGCCAATAGAAAATATTTATATCGCTTTGTGTTGAATAAAATGTTGCATTATTAGAGGTCAAAAATGGTATTCATATACAATCGAGACCTACGGGGTTTGTGGTGAGGCTATCTAATAAACTCAATCAACCATTCTTATACTAATTTATCTTCATGTTTTAGATGGAGGCCAAACTTTTAGAAACTTCTGTGAAGATAAAATTCAATCTGATGGCAAGGACAGTAGAAATATTTTTTACACAATTTTTAATACACGTTAAACTGACTTTAATAACGCATATAGTATCACTAATACATAATATTATAAAAGATTTTTTTTGTACTTAATGATTAACAAAAACAGAAAAGAAAAATGCATTCATGATGAGAGGGAATAAAAATGTATTTTATTTGTTTTTTCGTGTATTAACCTATTATTTTAGTTTATGCACCTAACTTGTTATAATTATCCTTTTAATATAACAACTAACCTTAATTTATTTTTTATTCCATCTGCACAATTAAATTGTAACAAAGTTTTCTTTTTCCCATTATATTAAATTAATCTGAAAATTGATTTTGATTAATTATTTCTAAAAATATTCATATTGATTCAATTTTACGCCACCAAGCTTGTCCTAAGGTAAAAACGGCATGTTTTGATTTTGACATCCATAAAAACTTCTTTTGTTGCTTGAATAGCACTAATTTCAAAATCGATGTGTAATATGTCAAAGGTTAGTGCAAATATATCTGTGCAACTTGTCAAACATTGAAAATAATCTTCAGTTGTTAAGCAAATAAAAGTGCAATCATCGGGTAATTGTATAAATTTTTTCCCTCTAAAAGTCTAAACATTTAAAAATCTTCATTTTGTAATTAGTTCAGTTGCGTAATGGCATCTTCTAAAAATGAAGGGTAAGGAGGAAAGTTTTTTCTTCGTTGAATATAAATATCCTTTCTAACTGATTTTATATCATTATATTCTAACTCGGTACTTACGCTGTTCATAAGTTGACTTATAATTATTTTTATTGGCCGGGTAGCTATATATTAATATATTATTTTACATTGTAAGTTTAACTACCTTATTAATAATAAAAAGGAATAGGTAAATAAATAACTTAGCATATATAGATAAATTTGAGTACGTCTCACTTGATAATTTCATTGTTGTATATAGTTCTCATAAATGAGGTAGTCACTGCTGGATCAATTCCTCTTTCACCAATGGCTTCTCTCAAAAATGGCGCATTCAGGTCAATTAATCCAGGCTGGTGGTAATGATAAAATCCTAGATGGATTCTATTATCATTTAAATTTGTACTTACTGTTGCGGTGGAAGGACAGAACTGGTTCCGTTTCTTCTGCCTTTCGCATATTAAATACCTATATAAAATATAAATATAGTACATTATATGTCATAATATTATCATTAATACCTAATTAGGTAGGTAATTATATTGGGTTAACTAATTATACATACACGCGGTGTCCTCTAACTTGACGTTTGTAATACTTGAATCCCAAATTATCCACATATATCCTCGATCTATTATGAACTCCAGGAATCAAAGTATATGTTTCTGATACTCTTTGTTGTTGTTCTTCTTCTTCTTCCAATATCTCAACTTCTTCTTATTCTTATTCCTCCACTTCTTCGACTACTTCTTCTTCACTCACTGTATGATCATCTTCATATACAACTGGCAAGAAGTAGTCTTGATCCACCAAATGATCTGGGAGAGCAATAATTTTCTCGTTGTTCATCATTATTATAAACCTAAAATGAATACTTCCACAAAAAAATAAAATATAAAAGAATAATTATGTTTATATTAATTAGTTATATATGATTATACAAATTTGAAATTATCGACAAACAACGAGTGATAGCACGAAGTTGGCGGTATGAACTATTGACCTATGGTCAAAATTTTAGGATGACGTGCAATAGCTAGCACGATCAAAGTTGGTTGTATGACAGATATATAGTCAAATTTGCAACAAACACGTGCGACAGCACTAATAACGTCGGCGATATGACTGATATGAGTGTATGATCTATGGTCAAAATTTTAGGGCGGCGTGCAATAGGAAGCACGAACTAAGTCGGCGTCTCAGTGGACACTGGACAGTGATATGACTGATAGTCAAATTTGCAACTAGCACGAACGAAAGCACAAATCGAGATAACGATATGACCTATGGTCAAAATTTTAAATAACGACAGTCAAAGACGTAAAAGTTGACATTAACGGCGTTCAAAAGCAAAGAGTAGTAAGAGTACCTTCGACTTCGAGAGCTGTTAAGCGAGTTTTCGTTAGTCACGTTAATGCCTAGTGCCCTAGCCCTTTGAAGCATGGTGGTATTTATTTTATACCACTTTTAGAAAACATTATCCTACTCTTGCACGGTAGTATAAATTTACTACCACTATAGTATTGTATTATCTTTGTTGTTATAATTGACTGGTAGATGGCGTAATCGTCAACAAAATTATTTCTTATCGATTAGACAGAAAAAACATATCGATAAATGTTATCATACCTCAATTAACAAAATTCATTCACTATTTAATTATTATCAATAAAACATTGCGATTTGTTTGTTCTATTTGGTTTATAAAATAGTAAAGAACCTATACAAACTCAAATAATAAAACCAAGTATCAATTTAACATCAAACATTTATATATTTTGGTGGTATATTATGTATACCACTGTGCATCTATAACCATTCCTAGTCTGTGTCATTTCTAACATTTTTTGACGTTTTTTAGTTTTTACTTTGTTATAAATTAGTTTTTATAGATATTAATATGGCTCGTATTTAAATGATGATGATATAGTTAATTTCACATTTGATAGTGATGTAGAAGTTAGTGATTTACCTTCAGATAATGATAGTTATGTGGACGATGAAGATGATGATCCTAATTTTTTACCTATTACAACTTCTAATATCCTTACTGCAGTTGATTATAGTAGTTATTCGAGTAGTGAATCAGAAGTAACAATAATATAACACGAAGTAATTATGAACGGCGGATTAACGCCAAATGAATATATTGTATACGCTTAAGACAATATATAATATTATATATATGATAAAAGGAGGGCGCCCCAATCTTACAATAAATATGAATAAATACAAATGAATACACAAATATCAACACATAAATTATAAAGTATTGACCTGGTCCGTTGATGAAAATGAAACTCCTCCGGATCGACTCCAACCCTCGGATTTGTAATGCGAGTAACGACGTGCGGCGGCACGCGGACTATAGTGTCGTCAGCGCACGGGTGATGCGGCGGCACAGAACGGGCGGCGCGCAGTGAGGATCAGCGGCAAGCTCACGCAATGGCGGCACACGATCGAATTGGTGGCGGCACACAGAAAAGTAGTGGCGGCACACACAACGTGAAACGCTCGTCGCACACTATACAAACTTTAAAAGAACAAAGCACGGCAACGCAAAAAGGCGTCGACCGACGGTTAGGCAACGACAACGTCGGTACATGCGCGGTGCCGGCAACGCGCCTGCAAAATCCACGGCCGGCGGCACGGACACAGCGTGACCGGTTGGAGGGAGAGGCGAAGAAAATGGCCAGACTGGCACCACACGGACCTGTGAACGACACGGTGTAATGTTACCGCGCCGAAACAGTGCCGGTGTTTGAACATCCTCCCCCCGTGAGGCTTCGCATCACCAGTGAGACGGCACCAACGTTAAAGGTCAATCCCGGCATGAGTAGTTGGTTGACGGCTGAGTATGGAATTAGATGGTGAACAGTCAACGGGTGTTGCGACGGTTAAAGTGTATAATATTATACAGAGTTCATTTACAAATTTATATCAATAGTAGATAATTCAAAAAAAAAGAAAAATAGTGACATATGGTCCGTAAAATTGTATAATTTCATGAAACAAACAAAACAAAACAAAACAAGTATAATTTAATATTATATAACATAAACATATTAATGTGGTCACCAGATGTTAGGACTCCCGAAAGGCTCAATGATTCTAAGGGGGCCATATGACAGCATAAAAATAATAGAACAAGAAGTGACTGGTATAGAATGAGCGCGATGCCCGGTGACTATCAATCAACAAAGGCTTAACAACTGGTCGGATTATATCCCCCGTGCTGGTCAGCACCCGCGCAACACGAACAATCCCGTCAGCCCCTGGGGTTACCTCCATGACTCGGCCCAATCGCCACTTCAGGGGGGGACTGTGATTGTCAATAATCACCACCATGTGATTGACGTTTAAATTAGGAACATTTCGGGTCCACTTAGACCGCTCCTGGAGAGTGGTCAAATATTCGTTCGACCATCGCCTCCAAAACGCCTGGTGGCATTGGTCGAGTAGTTTCCATCTATCCCGGACATTGCGTTTGGAATCGGGGGTAGACCTCGAAGGAACGGCTATTAACGGTTGCCCTATTAAAAAATGCCCCGGCGTTATGCACTCTAAATCGCGGAGGTCTGTGGACGCAGGCGTTAACGGCCTAGAATTAAGCACCACCTCTATGCGCGTCAATACGGTGGTAAATTCCTCGTAAGTGAGAACATGAGTCCCGGTGACTCGAACTAATAACCGCTTTGTGGACCGCACGGCTGCCTCCCACAAGCCCCCGAAGTGAGGGGCGCTGGGGGGATTGAAATGCCACTCAAACGAATGACGTGAATTTGCGATAACAACTTGATTTTCCGGGCTATTAATTAATTGGTATAACTGTTTATTTGCCCCGACAAAATTTGTTCCGCAGTCAGAGTAGATGTCGCTAGGTAAACCCCGTCGGCGACAAAACGATCAAACGTGGCCAAAAACGCATCGGTGGATAAGTCTGAAACTACTTCCAAATGCACCGCCTTAACCGTAAAACATATAAACACGGCTATATATATATTATATACGCGCGGTTTTCGTAGTCCGAGATCACGCATTTGCAACGGTCCGGCAAAATCGATGCCTACGTGGGCGAACGGCCTACACGGTTGTACACGCGCAGCTGGTAGATCGGCCACTAACGGTTGGGCCGGTTGCGCGTTCAGCCGCACGCAGAAGGTACTACGAGACATTACTCTATGTAATACCGACCTGAGCGCAATTATCCAATACTGTCGCGAAATTAGGACTGCCATGACTCGCGGTCCCGAATGGCAAGTTATTCTGTGCCATCTCTCGCACAGTAACTTGGCGAAATATGACTCTTTGGCCAGTAGGACGGGATGTTTGCAGTCGTATGTTAACAGGGAATGTTTTAAACGACCCCCTACTCGGATCATCGAATCGGCGCCGATAAAAGGCGATAATTTTGACAATGATTTCGATGAAATATGATTGCTGTTCGACAGCTCGCGTCGTAGCACGGCAAAATGAACGCGTTGTGACACTAATATTAGTACACGAGTTGCATCATCAAGGTTGGGTGTAATGGTACCGCGCCGAAACAGTGCTGGTGTTTGAACAATTTATAACAATAACTTTTGAGTGTACCTAGCCAATTTTTAAATTTTTTTCTCTAAAAATGTTTTCGTTGACAAAAAAAAAATATAAAATTGATAGTAATTTTTATTTCTATTGTTTTATTTATCTTACATTGAACTGTTTATTGGAGATTTTCCACAGCATTTTCTTTATGATAGTAATAAAAACATTATAAAATAAAATAAATGATAACTATTACTAAAAAGTATAAGAATGCAATTTGACATGATGAATATGGCAAAATATGACTTGAAATTTACATAATACTATAAATATACCTATAATGAATATAAATGGTCAAAAACTAAAAAGTATAATACCTACTACAAGTGCAATGATTTAAAATTGTTTGTCACTTTCGTCAATATAATTTGTATATTTTAATAATTATATTATATTAATATTTAGTTGCGGAAAAATTATTTCTGGTACCATATGAACAAGGTAAAATTCTGACAAAGACATTTCCATATTGTTCAACCAAAATAAATCATCCCGTTCAATTTTATCAACACAAATACCTATGTAACACATATAGGCGTATTTCTTATAAATGTCAAAAATATTTATAAAATTAAAATTATGTGATAAATTTACCTTTTGGAGTCCAAACCACAAAATAACAATATTTTTTGGGGTTATATGGAGTTGACCCTGTATTGGATAAAAAATAATCGTCATTTTTTTTTTCAAATATTTTTTTTTCCTCATAAGCATTTTCGGGTGTGTAGTCTCTAATCGAAAAAGGACATTTAATTTCGATTATACAATCGTCTCCAACAAGTCCGTCTGGAGATGCAGCCAAGTAAGGGAGTGCTGGATCAACAAATAATCCGGCAGAATGAACCTTGAAGTTGTGTAAAGCTTCGAATGCTTTTTTAGCTACGGGTTCGAATTGTATACCATAACTGTTGTAGAAAGTATATTATATATAGATTATAAATTATTAAATAAATTGTATTTGCTACAGTACGAAATAGTCAAATTTTACCTGGTAGCAGTTGTTCCATGGAAATAATCAGACTTATAAAAAAAAGAAATAATTGTATTTTTTCTATTTTTGCTTTTACGTAGCTTACACACTTTGCCAAAATTAGAAGCAGTCAGTCTGTGCGATCGTTCTTTTTCCATTCTTCACATTATTGTGATTGTTCAATTGTTCGGCGTTCCAATTGAATAATATCATCTTGACTAAGCCTAAGTCGTGATAAGAATAATAACTTTGCTCCTCCATTTCTTCACGAGTAATTAGTAGTGGCTTACATCCTAAATCTTAATTTACAGCACCATAGTCTTCGTCTGGTCCAGCTATTAATTTTCTCTGGATTCGAGGTCTGTATAAAACATAATTAATCGTATACACTTGTATGCCACGTAGTAGTAAAATCTATGACTATAATAGACGAATGTGTTAAAAAGATTCAATATAGGTACTTTGATTGAAGCGATTTCCTTAATTGTTTTTGTCGTTGAATTTTTATATGTTTTGATATAAAGTCTTTCGTAAATATTCCTGGACTTCTGTTTGTCACTTTTTTATGGAAGTGACGTAAATATTGCGGTTCAAAATTATAGGAGGACACTGCAGTATGACATCGAGTACTATAAGAACTTAAACATACATTTATAAAAATTAAATAAATAAAAATTAGTCCTAACCTAACCACTTATACCTTTGAATGAAAAGTTTATCCTTTTACCACCTACATATTTTGCAACAATACTATTGTAAGACTCTACTACATTATTATTGACATGGTATATTAAACTATCTGAATGATACGCTACTAGATTTACGGCTGCCATAATATCATTCCAAATTCCGCATTTTTGCATTTCTGGAATTAGGTTAAACTCAGATTCCTTTTTCCTTTTACAAAAATACCTAATCAATCAATAAATCATTTATTATTATAAAAATGTTACTTATGACAAATACATGATTAGTATGTTATTCTTACTCATCACATTCATCATGAAACCCAAATATATGATAAGGTCCATTAGTAATATAATTTTTTAAACATTTTGCTTTTGCGTCATTAGAAGTTATCATATTTTTTCTGAACTCTATAGCCTTGGTTACAGAGTATCTATTTTTATTTCAAATAGTTATTAAATGTCACTTTTTATCCAATGTAAATTAATTGTAGTAATAAATTAATATAAAATACACAATTCTCAAGTTTTCTTTTAATTTTGTTCTTATGAATCCTGGAACAACAGTACCCGAAGAACTCTTTCTTTTTGTAGACATATATCTTTTAAACGATTCGAGTAATTGCGTAATAAGTGATTGGTACACTCAATTTTTTTTACAATCACGTCATTACGTTTTGCTAAATTAATTTTTTTCATAACACTACTATCCCCATCCCCTATTAAATGACAATATATTAAATTATTTGATTGTAACTCTGTTTAAACCCTTGAACAATTATGTCAGCTTCCATGGCCGTAGACGTTCCACTCCAATTTTTATAACAAATATGGTACCTCTCCAGGTACCTTTTGGATAACATCTGCTTTATGACATACTGAACAATATTTATTTCTTACTCAATCTAGCTTCTTCTTTAGCCGCTTCTTCAGTTCCTTCCAAGGAAACGCTCTCAGTACCTATATGAACTAACTTTTTCATGACATTTTTGATATAATGGGTTACTCATACATGGCATATTTAAAATAGCTGGAAATTGCTGTAATTGTGAATATCCTTGACCGGTATTTACAGCTGATGATACAACTGCCATATTTATTGTTAAAAGTCCGTTATCTAATGATGGTTCAGTAGAGATAATCTCTTTTTTATTACACATGTTGCAAATAAAAATAAATTCACTGTAAAAACCATATCTTTTTTCTTTTTGTAAACTTAAATTAAGGAACGTACAGTCAAAACCCTCGTATTTGATTTTCGAGATTTTATGAAACATAAATTTTATATCAACGATTCGTCTTCCTTCAATTACATATGTTCTAAATTAAATACAATAAAAATAAGTATTGTAAACACAACTAATAACAATTATTAATTGAGTATGTTTTACTCTTCCATATCTTCATCATGATGAATTATATTTTTTTGCTGACTGCTGGATATTGATGCCGATGGTAATTTTTCCTATGGAAATAACATATACCTACTTTAGATTTTGAGTGGAGCAAAGAAGCTACTGGTTTTATAATGTTGTTAATTTTCAAGAAATTTGACCCTACGGAATTTTTTTTATTCGAAATTTAAAAAAAAAATTGGAAAAAAACGACAATTTCTTAGGCCTACAATTATCCCAAAACTTGTCAAATTATTTTTAAATTTTTCAAATGTATATAAGATGGTTATCTTAACAATTGGTGAAATTTTCAAATGTCTGCGATTATTTATTTTTGAATTACATCAAAATAAGGAATTCGTGCACGGAAAAAACGGGGGAACATCCAATGTCTAATTTCAAACGCTCATAAAAATGTAGTTTGACTTTTCGGTAAAAATGTTTTTTGTTAGAAAGGCAGAAAAACTTATGGAGGATGTCATGTTAAATTTTAAAATCTTAGATTCAAACCAGAATTTTAGATGAATTTAGAATTCAATCGCCATTTTAGTAGTGCTGCGGTGTTGCCTTTATGCTTTTTAATTTAGACGCGAATTTTTTTTTTTTTGTAGTTTTCCATGCCGATTATTTTATGATTAAAAATTATTTTGGTATTGAATAAAATTATGCATAATAAAGCAAAAAAATTGTACAACAGTCGATGTAAAAATCAAATAACCAAAAGATTAGAGATACTGCTTAGGTCCCGGCACGAGCGCATATGATTGTATAATATACGTTTACCACGAGTATATGGTTATTACGAGTTATCGGCTATAACGAGTAAAATAAAGCTAACTTGACTAACGATCATCCGGTTACTACGAACAAGTACCTGCAAGATACGAACTATTTTCGTATTTAGGTTAGGTAATTCAGGTAATTGACATATATTATCTTTAGTTGTGTAGACATGGATTACTTATTAATAATAAACATTATTCTTACAAATTCTGAAGTTCATAAAAATTACAAATAGCGTCAGTAAGTTCAAAGTTGTGTGTAGACGTTCCACCATGTTGCGTCATCAGTTTACGTTGACGAATGGACGAAATAACGGGCGTACCTATACTATGTCGCGAAATCAGTTTCAATACCGTCTATAAAGGCGGTTACACATGCACGTATTTGCACGAGCGATAATTAGATATTATATATAGATAAAAAATATGTATGCGATAGTCGGGTTCTATATTATTGTTTTATGTTTATCAACATAATTATGTTATAATTGCGTGTGCCGGTCTCCGCGCGGATGTAACACTCGCACGCCCACGCACATGTCACCTAAACATAGATAATATATACATGGATAGGACATCCCTATACCTATTGTACACGGTATACTGTGAGCGAAGAGTCTACTAGTTACCATAATGGTTATATGCGGTTACAGATACTGGTTTATGATAAACAAAATGTTTATCGTTATCAATCTAATTAGTGCCAATTTTTGAATATTTAATTTTGATATTTTAATATTCAAATTGTTATTCAAATTGGTTCTAAAAAAAAAAAATGGTTTATAAGTGCTTATATTGTGGTTCCACTTCTAAAAATAATGACGATGCCTTGTCTTTTCATTCGGAAGTATGGATTTGATTGAATTAACATTTAATATAAATTCTTAGTTATTCTATTTTTTTTTAAATACAAGATTTCCAAAAGATCGAAGACGATATTTATGGCTAGATTCCTTAGGTTTAAGTAACGCAGGGAAGTGGGATAAAATTTGTTCCAGACATTTTAATCCTCAACATTTTATGGTGGGTGGTTCAAAAAACACACTATTGAGCGATGCAGTACCCATGCCAACTAATTTAATAAGTAAGTGTCTAATTATCATACCTTAAGTATGTTTTATTTTTATTATTAATTTTAAAGCAATTAAGTTGTTAATATATTATTATTATTATTATTATAAGTTGTTTATATATTTGTAGTGATAAGAATGCACCACCAACTCCATTAGATGAAAAAATGGAAGATTTAGTTTTTATGAGTACTTCAGTTGAACATACTAGGTAATAATCTACATTATATATATTTTATTACAACTTATAAGCAGTATCATATATTTAATATATATTTTTTCAGAGAAAATACAATTGATTTAAGTTGTGATAATACACAATATGTAACACCACAATATAACTCTAAAAGGTAACTAAAATAAATAATATATTAGAATAATAAAAAGTTGTTTAAAAATTAATTATTGTTTTTTTATTTTTAAATAGAAAATAATTTTCCAACTCTGAATTTCCAAAGAAAATATTGTGCTCTTCTTCTAGATTTGGTGATTTAGAGGAACACGATTTTGATACTCCTAGAAGAGCCAAAAGAAGTTTTTATTCCATTAAAAGAACTGTTTTAGATCTTCGAGGAAAAAATAGACGTCTAGTGCAACAAAATCATCGTCTTGAGCAAAAAATACATTTGTTGGAAAAAATTATTAAGGATCAGAATGATAAATTATTACAAACTAAACCAAATAATTCAAAAGTATATGTATACCTATTTCAATTTATTTTTTTTTTGTTTACAGGGTGTATTGTATGGTATTATTGTTTTGGTTTTGGTTTATGAAAATACACAGTATTGAAATACAAGGAGGATCAATGAAGCAAAACTATAACATTATTCTTAAACATGTATAACACAAAACTAACAATTTGTATTTTCTAATAAAAATAGAATTATATTATTATGTACTTAATTAACCATTAAATATTTTATATGAAGTAAAATGTGTTTGTGATTTATTTATTATTAACTAAATATTTGGTTTATGGTTGTGCTATACATGCAAAAACTATCAGGTTTTTGGTGGGCAAAATATTACATGAAAGCTTACAATGATGTTAGAGTGTATTTGATTTAAATAATGTTTGTTTTGTGTTTTATTAATGATTCATTGATCATAAAAGTTTCTTATAGTTGATTGTTTTCATGGACATTTTTAGGCATTAGGATCACATATTCTTGAGTTCTTAGCTGGAAAAAAACAAAAATGTTATAGTGAAGAAATAAAAAAATTTGCAGTCACATTACAGTATTACTCACCTACGGCTTATACATATGTTCGAGAGCAATTTAATAATGCATTACCTCATCCGAGGACATTAAGTCGTTGGTATATGGCCATTGATGGACAACCGGGATTCACAAAAGAATCATTTGACACCCTCATTGATATGGCAAATAAAAATAATGAAGCAAAAGAAGTACAGTGCAATTTAGTGATTGATGAAATGAGTATAAGGAAACAAGTAGAGATGGATAGTAATCGTAATATCTATGGTTTTGTTAATTTGGGTACTTTCAATGATGCATCAGATCCGGATGAAACTGTACCAGAAGCAAAAAATTCATTAGTCTTTTTACTAGTTGGAGTAAATGGCTATTGGAAGTTACCAATAGGCTACTTCTTAATTGATGGCTTATCTGGTAATAAAAGAGCCAATATATTAGAAAAAGCGATAGAATTAATAAGCCAAACAGGAGTAAAATTAAATTCTCTAACTTTTGATGGAGCTTCAGTCAATATGACAATGGTTTCTACTTTAGGAGCAGATTTAAATAACAAAACATACATTATGAACTCCTACACAAATGAACCAATCTACATTTTTCTAGACGCTGCACACATGATAAAACTTGTCCGTAATGCTTGGGGTGATTCTACATATAAGACAACGAAAAAAATCAATCAGTACGCATATTAAAAGAATTGCGAAATTCAAATAAACAATTAATTAAATGGGCGTATATAGAAAAATTATATTATTTAGAAAATGAAAAGGGATTAAGAGCTGGCACTAAATTAACAAAAAGACACTTACATTACTCCAACGAAAAAATGAATGTTAGACTAGCTGCTCAAACTCTAAGTAAGAGTGTAGCTGATGCTTTGGAGTTTTTGAAAACAGAAGAGTCTTATTTTGAAGATGTTGACGCTACGGTAGAGTTTATAACATACATGAACAATGCTTTTGATATACTAAATAGTAGATCTAAATTTTCTATCAAACCATATAATAAGCCTATATCATGTGACACCGTGACTATATACAAATACTTCACAAACAAATTTATTCAATATGTAGAAGGTCTTGAATTTATTGAATATAAAAATGATCAACCTATTGTGATCAAAGTACTGAAATCAAGTAGGAAAACAGGTTTTCTTGGTTTAATATTAGGTTTGAAAAATGCAATTAATTTATATGAGTTTATTGTGGCTAAAAATTATATGACTTACTTATTGACCTATAAGCTATCTCAAGACCACATAGAAACAACATTTAGTGCAATCCGTAGCAGAGGTGGTCATAATAACAACCCGACTTGCAGACAATTTACAGCTGCTTACAAGCGTATATTAGTGCACAATCAAGTAGTTGGTTCAATTTATGGTAACTGCACTATCTTGGATGGCACAAAATATTTAACTGCAACTGCATCTAATAAACAAACGGTTACTTTACAAAGTAATGATAATTTAATAGATCATGATTACTTTGATATAGTTGACGTTGGTAATTTTATAGAAAACATTAGTTACTATATCGCTGGATTTGTCACTCGGTTATCGTATCAGATGCGCGAAGCTAGGTGATTCAGGGCGAGCCATCAGTTTATGTGAGGCAACTATGGCGCCAGTACCTCCAGTTGCAGCTGCGTCGTTTGCTATTATTGCAATGCAAGTTTTAAAAAAAAAGAAAAAATGCAAAGTAAACGACGTTGGTGGTGCAGAAATTTGTTTCATCAACGGTTGCAGTATGGTAATCGACTTATGAAAGATATGCAAGTCGAACTTGTTGATGACATAATTAAAAATTTTACTCGTATGACATTGGAGGATTTCAAATATCTTGCTTCACTGGTCTGTCCAAAAATCACAAGAATGGATACTAACATTTGAGAAGCAATAACTGCAAGAGAAAGGTTGGCTCTCACAATGAGATTCCTTGCCACAGGTGATTCATTTACAAGTCAGCAATATCTATTCAGGATTTCAAAGAGCACAATATCTGGAATAATTCCAGAAGTATGTGATGCAATAAATGAGTCACTTCAAGAATATATTAAGGTATGTATGTTTACATATTTAATTATTTCTTTATTTTAAAATTAAAGTGTTCAAAAAAATAAATTAACTTTATGTAACTTAATAGTTAATAAAAAAAAAATGTAAAATTATGTTTTCAAATTTTAATAATTACATCTTAAATAATAAATTGCCTCTTTCTGGGTAGTGTTCAAAAAAAAAAAACTAACTTCAAATAACTAAATAGTTAATAAAAAAAAAAAAAATGTAAAATTATGTTTTCAAATTTTAATAATTACATCTTAAATAATAAATTGCTCGTTTCTGGGTTGTTCTGGTCTTGCGGTGTTTCATAAGTTGTTGATGGAAGCAACTGGGAAACAGTTGGTTGCGAGGATGGAGTCGGAGTTTGGGAGGACCCAAGGTTTGAGTCATACACGGAGTGCTGTGTACTTGTGGTCCAGGGTGACCCATGTGATATACTATATTCTGCCGAGCTTGAGCTTCCATATCGTTGAGGGGGTGCCTCGGGCATAAATTACTGTGGCTCCGTATTGGTGTATGACAACATCCCCACATCGGCATTGAACAAAATATTTGAAAATGCCCTTTTAACCAATGCTAATGTATGGCCATCGTATTTTCGTAGCTCATTACCAATTTACTGTCCATAACTGTTATATGGGTCACTCATTACGTCAACAGACGATTTTAAAATTTCAAAAGACTCTTTGATAAGCTGAGAATCTTCATCTTCATCAACCTTTTTTTTTTTGACCGAGCGTCGTTGTTTTGTACCCTGTTGTTTACCACTGGTATTGGGAGATACAATATCAGATGATATAGTATCGGTATTACCTAGTGTTGGTTCCGCAGTTGCTCCTATTTCTTCTTCCTGTTGATTCTAGATCACAAAAAAAAAAGTAACATAAAACGTTATTTTTTAAAAGTGTATAATATTTTAATTTATTTTACCCTTATATATGTTTGTTAAGCTACTATCAACTTTTGATATTCAAATGGTAATATATAATAAAAAATTCATAACATAGGTAATAAAACTATTAAATCCTGAACGGAGTGATAAGTACCGAAAAGTATATTTTTTGAAATGTAATTATGTAATAATTAAAATAACTAAAAATAAACTAAATATAGTGACTAGCGCTAGGATAGTATTGGATAGTACCTATTTTCTTGATAAAAGTTTTGAATTTGTAACAGAAATAATATCGTATTCAATATTTCAAGAAAGTCCTAAATTAACATTTTTTTTACTATTTTTTCATAATATTATACTTTAAATAATTTTTAATGCATTTTTATAATATTTAAAGATCATTTTTTATCTTTTGGGTATTTTTAAGGTCAATTTTAGATTATTTTGAGGTCATTTTTTAAGTTTTTGGGTCATTATAATCCTAGCTTTAATAGTGACTAATTTGATTCAAAATTATTACGAAATTGTACGAAAAATATGTTTAGAAGCTGAAAGAGCATTTAGAAGTCATCCAGTCAGCACTAATTATAAACAACATTCTACATTTCTATGGAATAAAATTAAAAATAGTATATTTAAATATAGAATACTATTTGATGCTGATAGTTGCGAGGAAAATTATTCAGTTATAAATACTCATAGAGACCAATTAACAAATTTAATAATATATAAATACTTGGACATTAGAATGTTTCACGAATTCACCAATAAGAAATCACGTACCTATTTTGACTTTTGACTATTTTGTATTAGAAAAATCTGTATTCTGTAAACATTTTTATTATAATGAATTATTTTTAGTTAATACCTAGTTATTACTTATTACATAATATTATTATACCAAAACATTATTTTATATTTATATAACTAATATACTAAACTATTTATACTATTGTTTTCGTTATCATTTCTGGTTGATACCACACCTAAATTATGTATAACCACTTTGGTAACTAGTATGCTCTTCGATCACAGTAGAATACACGGTATGTCCCATCCATGTATATATTATCTATGCATCTAAACGGCTACTGTTTGAAATCGGCACAAAATCGTACTTCCAACGTACCGATTGATCTATTGATGCGACAAGAAATCTGAAAACAGATTTGGATTCGTCGCAAAATGTTCTACAAATCGAATTTCCCACATTTTTGAAATTTCGTGCTAAGAATATCGAAAAATTAACTTTTGATAATTTTTAGGTTTCTAATTTGCCCAAAGCTAATTTATTAGATTTATTCATATATTCCGGTTTTGTTTATATATTCGTTGTTTGGTCTTTAAAATGCACACGGGTGCATGTAAAGAACAGTGAGCGGGTCAGTGGTGATTGTGCGTGGGCACGATTCGATTTTTACCTACCAAAGTACGTCGGGATTTGGGCAGCCATCACATAGATAGTATATACATGGATAGGACATCCCTATACTTAATACACACGGTATAATGTGACCGAACTTTCATATCCAATCATACTTTTCAATATTCAATTCAGGAAAGTATTTCGTGATTTTTTCTTCTAATAATGCTAAATGTTCTGTTATAATAGGAATTATTTCATTATTATTTTTAATTGAAGAAAACATGTCTACCGTATTTTTTTTAATTATACGCGTTCTCCAAAAAGATATTTTTTTTTTAAATGTTAATAGTTTATCCTTGGATGTAAGAATATTTTCGTTTTTACCTTGCATACCAGCATTTACGCTATTTAAATAATTAAAAATATCAGCTAAATATGCCATTTTAACACACCAAATATCGTCTGTAAGAAAAGATATAAAAACAGTGTTATACCTTCGTTTTGAAAAAACATTAACAATTCATTCTTAAGTTAATAATAATAATGTATATGAATATATTATATAGCATAGTAGTATACTGACACATTATATTATTCGAAAGTTAACGATAACGTTTTTGTGTACAAAAATAAACCAACAAAACCTAAAATGATTCTATTTTGAAAGAATTTTTTTTTCACCGATTTTAAAATTTTGGCGGAACACTTATACGAAGTCCACGGAACACCGGATAAGAACCACTGCGCTACACACACGTACATATTACGGTAGATAGTACGGACGGCGTCTTAACGCTTATCAAACATAGGTCATTGGCCGCTGTATTAGATTTTTTTATTCATAATTATTCTTTATTCTGTATTTTTTTTTTTTTTTTTTTTTGAATTAATTAGATTTTTTTATCCAATATTAATTGTTTATTCAATAATTTTTTTTTAAATCGAATCCGAGTTTTTGGTTAACTATTAATTTTTAATAAAATTAGATTTTTATTCACTTTAATTTTTTTATTTAATGATTTTTATGACTTATTATTGGCACCCGGCGGATCTATAGGTATAGTTCAATTAATTTTAATATTCGATCAATAATTATTACTGTAGTATATAGATTTTGAATATACAACATAAGTCATCTTTTTCTTTGCTTTCGCTTTTCTCCCAACTATTTGAACTATTTGAAGACTGATGGAGATAATTGTTTCATCGACGATGAAATAGTGCACGACAGCACTTTATACATGGCACAGCAAGGTTTCACCATAAGAATCGATGTTCACGAGTCAGTTACATTTGTTGTTATCACAATATGATTTCAGAAATTAAATTTACTTTTTATACTCAAATTAAATATTTATTGTAGCCGAAAATCTATTAAAAAGGTGACGTATTATCATAGACATTTAAATACGAAAATTATCAGATCACAGTGTTAATAACAACGGTTCGAGCATCAACAAAATACACCAACACTCAACAAAGTGCACGTCAACAAAGTCATCTTGACCACGGCGCACGACTGTTGTCGCGGGCCTACGCTCTTCACCGACAACAGTACGTACGGATTCGGACTGTGTAACAACTATTTGTGAACATGCATGTGCTTACGCTTTTCGTGTTTCAAGCGTCGGCAATTTTTATGAGATGCACTTTGAAATTGAATCCGCTGGGCACTTTTTTTTATAATTGGGACAAATGAAACATTATGATCCTATAAATACCGTGACGACGATGACCGTGAATTCAGTGATTTGCCGTTCGAATAGTATCCGAAATTGTGCGGGTGACCGATTGTCATGATTATGCGCACAATTGCACGGTATAACGGCGTGAATGACGCTCAGATCAATAATCCGCTCAACTTGTTAAGGGACTACATGCGAAATGAAATCTCTGACCTCGCATTCGCCTCTTATCGGTAGCGACAAACGACAGATTTGTTCAGATTAAGACGCGTGATGTTCCGCGGGATAATTAACAATATGACGCGCAAAACGCAAACATAGAACATCCGTACAACTGATCACAACCATTAAGGAATAACTGCGGACGACTGTGTATGTCGCTGATCCACCCGATAAAACAATGTATGTATTGGTGTATGATAGACATGTCTCAGTCACGACGTTAAGAACAGTTTTTACTACGATCGAGACAGCTCTGGACCGGACAACAACTATAATATTATTGTATAAAGTTGTAAAGCGTTGTGGTTATTATAATAATATTATGACCGTCAAAAATCTCCGGCGTCCATAATGTTATTAATGTAAACAATTTTTATTGTTATTTAAGATAACCCTCGACGTTGTGACAGTTGGGGGATTTTATTTATATAAATATATATTATATACCTATACATGTATATATATATATATATATATATAAAGGGTGATTCTTTTAAGTGGGTACACTAATTATCTCGAAAAGTATTAACTTTTTTTACATATATATATATTTTTTTAACTTCTATGTTTATGTTTTTATAAAACCGTATAATATATATTTTTTTTTACCATTTTATTTATTGGTGAAATCACTATCAACTTTTGATTTTTAAATGGTAACATATAGTAAAAATATCATGTATTAATAATCCCAACTTTCTTGTGAATTTACGCGTTAAAATTTTTATTTTTCGTTGATTGGTTTGCGAGATAGGTACTTCTTCTCAAACTATCGGTGGTTTTCAAAATGTTTTCAATAAGAAGATCAGGAGCTAGTCATAAATTGACCCATAAAATGACTAATGAACCCAAGGTAACAACATAAATAACAATTAATTAAAGATTGCCATTGTACTTTGAACCCTAATCATTTATTAACTTATCGACTAATTGGACATACTGAATTACTCAACAATAATAAATGATAAACTGGAAATATATTGTGATAAATGTATTATAAATTATTTTTAAACAGCCTTAACCGTAATACAATATACACAGGGAAACACATACAAATATACGCACCAAGTAAATGAATCAAATTAAACACAATTTTGAATGAGGATAAACTATAAAATAAACAGATAAAATATTTGTGAATTACAAGACGTACTATACTTCTGTGTATAATGAAGATACTAATAATTCTATTAAGCTGAAATAAATCAAATTTTTTTAAGATTTAATTAGATAACATGTTCGATTATTCGGTACATTAAGGCAGTATGTAACATCTGTATTATAGCATTCCCGTGGAAAGTAAATGGTGATAACGATAAACGAGTAAGTGGAAACGAAAATTGAATAGTTTATTTTAGGAAGTCTTTTTGGTCCATATCCACATTAGGAATGTAAATAATTCATGAATAAATTATAAATAATTAATTAAAAACGGTTGTTTAACTGTATAATATATTATTAAAGGCACCAAGATGCGAATGTAATGGTTGAATTACAGCGTGTAGTTGCAGTTGCCATAAATCTTAAAAATTATTTTTGAATACTTTAAAATTTTTTCATTCCATGCTCTTTCGAGGGGTCTCAGATTATGTCACTTGACAGTGAATAGTGATAATATTGATATTTAATAGTATTTTAATATATTAATTACTTTTGTAGAAAATTCAATCAAGGTTTCGAAGGTCTGCACACAGTGACACCTGCAGCAATCACCTGGATTATGAACCTCAACATCTGTCTATTAACTCACATCGCAAGAACGACTCACTTTTAAATTTGTGATTTTTGAATAATTATATTGCTATATGTATTGTATTAGTTATAGATTTTGATAGTTAATTTGATTTGTGTTAAAAGCTATATGAAATAAATAAAATATATTACTATTGTACTTTAATACAGAACGGACTAAAAATTAGTACCTAAAGGGGTACTCGATTGATATATCGTACTGGATCAGAAAATTCTCAACAGTAAATCTTTCGCATTAGAAATCATGACGTTTATGTTTACCTTTCTTACAAATCACGTCCATGTGGTCATTAAAAAAAGCGGTTATTATGATGACATTACTTCTAAATAAATTATCGATGATTATACATAATTATTATTGTTATTATGTAATAATAACAAAGAGCACGAGACTCTTAATCTCGGGGTCGTGGGTTAACCCGTCTGGGTTCCGGGAAAGAATAGACCCAGAGTATTCCCTGCTAACCGTAAGAGGCGGTTAAAAGGGACTGGATGAGGGCAACAGCTTATCCAGTATTGGATGCAGGTGGAGGCCAAATGGGCTAGTACAGCGCATACCAAATAGCTGTAGGCGATGATAGAAGACATCTCCACGACTACAGTACTGCGATGTGGAAGGAAACGGGAAACCACCACATTATTATCCCTAGTATTTGCAGAATGAATTGCCAACTCAACGTAAAAAATTCCGGACGTAAATCAGTCTCCCATTCGGATGTCCGGGTGGAGACTACTTTGAGAGATGCAAAGTGGAGGTACAAAAGAATTGGTACCTGGAATGTAAGATCCCTTGGAAGATGTGGAAAATTTGAAAATCTTAAGCTGGAAATGAAAAGATTGAATATTGACATACTTGGAGTAAGTGAAATAAGATGGCCCGAATGTGGTGATTTTTGGAGCGATGAATATAGATTTGTTCACACAGGTTCAAGCGATAGATACACAGGAGTAGGCTTCCTGATGAATAAACAATGTGGTAAAAACCTTATGAGCTATTATCAATGTACTGACAGAATCATCATGGTAAAAATTAACTCCTATCCAACAATAACAACGATTATCCAAGTATATATGCCAACAACAACGCATGATGACGATGAAGTCGAAGAAGTGTATGACAAAATAGATGAAGTTCTAAAGATGACAAAAGCTGGAGAAAACGTCATTATCCTAGGAGATTGGAATGCATCAGTAGGAGAACAGAATGACGGATATATAGTAGGAAATTATGGACTAGGGAAAAGAAATGATAGAGGCGAGAGACTCGTACAATTTTGTACGCAACACGAGCTTGTGCTAGCAAACACCCTGTTCAAGAATCATAAACGAAGAAGGTACACATGGAAAGCTCCTGGAGATATAGCGAGGTACCAAATTGATTACATTATGACAAAACAAAGATTTAGAAACCAAATCAATCAATGTAAAGCATATCCTGGAGCAGATATAAATAGTGACCATAATCTCTTAATCATGGAATCAGAACTAAAATACAAAAACATTAAAAAGAAAAATAATATTAAGAGATGGAACCTACAGAAATTAAAAAACGATGAAATAAAAGTGGCATATAGTAAGAAATGTAGTGACACTCTAATGGCAGTCACACCAGATAATAACACAGTAGAAGAAAAATGGAAGAATATTAAACAAATACTAAAAAATAAGGCTGAGGAAGTTTTGGGATCACGGGAAAAAGAAACAAGGAAACCCTGGATTACGGAAGAAATTATAGAACTAATAAACGAAAGAAGAAAGTACAAAAACCAAAACAACATAGACAGTCAACAGAACTACAAACACATCAGAAATATAATACAAAGAAAAGCAAAGGAAGCCAAAGAAAAATGGTTAGATAACCAATGTACTGAAGTGGAAGAGTACCTAAAAAGGGGAAGAAGTGATCTAGCTTTCGAAATAGTGAAAAAACTTTTCTGCACAAGAAGGATGAATAGAAATGCCCTGAAAAGTAAAACGGGTGAGATACTTATAACAGCCGAACAAAAGGTAAACAGATGGAAAGAATACCTAGAAGAATTGTATGCAAACCAATTTAGTGGAAATGTCCTAGAAGAAGAGAACTGTGTAGAAGATGAAGATAAAGGAGACTATATCCTCCAATCAGAAATTGATTTTGCTATAGAAAATCTTAAAAACAACAAAGCATGCGGTATAGATAAAATCCCAGCAGAACTAATAAAGTGTGCCGGTGAAGAAATAAATAAAGAACTTGGAAATATATGTAATGAAATGTACTTAAACGGGGAAATAATTGATGATTTCAGGAAAGGCATTATAGTAACAATTCCCAAGAAAAAGGGGACAATGAATTGTGAGGAATATAGGACTTTAAACCTCAACACGCATGCTTCAAAAATAATAACAAGGGTAATAAAGAATAGAATAGAAAAAGCAATAGATGCAAACCTAGGAGAAGATCAATTTGGTTTTAGGCGAAATATAGGAACCAGAGAGGCGACCTTAGCGCTAAGGATAATGATAGAAAAACAGATTAGACGAAACAAAGAAACCTTCATTGCTTTTGTAGACCTGGAGAAGGCTTCTGATAATGTACAATGGAAGGAATTATTTAAAATATTGAAAAGAATAGGAATTAAATATAACGATAGAAGATTTATCTATAATATGTACAAAAGCCAAACAGTCATAATACAGATAGATGGGAAAGAGCAAGAAGCAAAAATAAAAAAAGGTGTAAAACAGGGTTGTATTTTGTCACCAATGCTATTCAACTTGTACATTGAAGAGGCAATGAAAGAACTGAGAGAAGAAATACAGAAAGGAGTGCGAATAGGAGGAACAATGGTGACTGCCTTAAGATTTGCGGATGACATAGCTTTCTGTGCGGAAAGAGAAGACGACCTGCAAAATACCCTAGTAACAATAGATAGAATACTAAAAAATAAGTATGGAATGAAGCTGATCAAAAAGAAAACAAAAGTTATGGTTTGCAGTAAAACTAATCCGGTTCGACTCAACATAAATATCGGAAATGAACAAATAAAGCAAGTGCAACAATTTACATATCTAGGAAGCAATATAACAGAGGATGGTCGCAGCAAAACAAATATAATCTGTAGGATAGCACAGGCGAAAAGAGCATTTCAAGACAAAAGCCACATATTAACTACCAATAGTGTTAGCCTGGAAATGAGGAAGAAATTCCTAAAAAGTTATATTTGGAGCGTAGCACTCTTTGGATCCGAAACCTGGACAATAAACTCAACGGAAAAAAATAGGCTAGAAGCCTTTGAGATGTGGTGCTACAGGAAAATGCTCAAAATACCATGGACTGAGAAGGTAACGAATAAAGAAGTACTAGACAAAATAAAGGAACAACGACAAATATGGAAAAGTATTCAATCAAGAAGAGGCAAGATGATAGGACACATTTTAAGGCATGAGAGTTTACTAAAGAAAATAATTGAAGGAGATGTTGAAGGACACATTGCAAGAGGAAAACCAAGAACAAAATACATGACACAGATAATGCAGGATACGAATAAGGGAAGTTACAAAGACCTGAAGGAATTGTGCTACGATAGAGAAGCATGGAGAGCTGCAACAAACAAATCTACGGATTTATAACAAAAAAAAAAAATTATGTAATACTGTACCATTTTACATTTGTTATAATACGATTTTTCCTTCGAGTAATAATGACATCTGACAGCATTTATTTACAGATCTAAGATTTACTTGTTTTGATAAACTTGGTCTTACCAGTGAAATCTAAAAAAATAGAAATTATTTGACGTAATATGGTTATCCAAACGTAAAAATGTTGACGTTTGTAATTCGTATGTGCTTTCTGATTTTAAATATTTATTCATTATTTATTTACTTACCAACTCATCAAACGATTCTATATACATCCTGAAATACTTTAAAAATTCTTCAGGGTGAGCCCTCAGTGTCATGAAGTTCACTTGAAACTGACCTTCTTTAATTCTTTTAGTGTTCATCGGATGTACCCAATAGCGCCTTATGGATCTTTTCTTTTTTTCTGCATTATTGCGTTTATTTAAAGCATATGCTACCGCTATGGCTTCGACGTCGTTCAAAAAGTCCATAATATATGGGTAAGTAATACATGTAAAACGTGAAAAACAAAATTCAAAGGTCTTTAGCATAACTGATTATTAATTACTCCGACTCGCTCCAATATTCACTTTACTTTTGTGAAATTTGACTATTTATTATTAAGTATGACGGGAAGAAAAACCGCCCCGTGTGTAACCAGCTTTACACACGCAAAATATGCCTAGACGGCTAACAACGTACGACAAACACGATATCAACGGATGCCGCCATGCCGGCGACCGTCGGCTAGACCGCGACGGTAGAGTCCCCTCCTCGGGGGTACAAAGTACGCTCGCACCGTTTTCGGCAGCGGAGCAGCAGGGCGACAACGTTGCGACATAAACGATATCGCATACGACCGCCAAATTCAAAACTGGATACCCAACAATGTGTTTTGGCGGTTTAGAACCAGTCAGTCAATAATTATTAATTGCTTACACCCTTTTCCTTTCGGCAACTTCTATTCTGATACCGCTATCGCGATCCTTTAACAAACATTGTATGGCCGATTTTCTTACATTTGACTAAGTTTAATTACATTATTATTTTGTAAAAATGTAATTCCAATATCGTTATTGAAAACAACTGTAAGTAGTACACAGCGATGGCGCTAGGCGTGGGCGGTGTGGGCCATTGCCCACGGCCTCGCACCTCAAATGGCCTCACGTTCTAAAGGGCTTTATAATTAACCATAGAGAAATATGGAAGAAGTATCTACACAAAAATTATTGTATCTATGCAATAATTAGATGATTAGATGATAATTAGTGTTTATTGTTCTAAAAAATTCTAAATCTTAATATTTATTAAATAACTATCGTTACTTAAATAATGTTTACTAAAGAAATTTAAAAAAAGGGCCTCTTTGTCTACTTCGTCCGTTAGTGCAAGCAGTTCACTAAAATTCGATAGATTAGGTTAAAAAATTGAAGGAACAATAACAACACACTAATACAGCTATACGGCGGAGCAATAACAAACAATGTCGGCGTCTGCATTGTTCTGTGGTATAGCTGGACCACTTCCGCAACTCAAAAGTCCTCCTCCACGTGGACGGATGTCAACTCCGACTGAATACTGTGAATACGGAATGCCTCGTGCACGGTGCCACGACTGCATACTGACGGTATCGGACTATCGGCAGTGATTCGGCACCGTAGCAGATAATAATATTATCTACGTATTTTGCATAACGCAGCGCGTCGTGCGCATGCGAGAAATTACGACGGTCGACGTCTGCGACCTCTTGTAAAACGCGTAGTGCGAGGAACTGGCCGCACAATTCATTTTCAATTTTTCATTCCATAAACAAGTCACGGCGGTATTCAACTCGTATTCAAGTAGAGCTCCTTTAACTCCTTAGCGGGGACAAGCGCCTTAAAATATATTGATAAGCGCGATGTTTAGACGGTGATCTGCCGATACATTTTGCATTTTATGTCCGTTTGTAGTTTGGTCTCGAAAAATAATGTGGAGTTTAGCAAGGTGCCGTAGTTGGAATCTTGCAAGGCTGATACGTCGAACACTACGTGAAACTTACGCTGCCACGACGTGATGATATGAAAATATCATCCGGTAGGAGGTTTTGTGGGACTCCGGACAGATTTTTTTCATGTGCCCTAGAAATTTTTTTCTATTTTCTATAACTTACCTAAAAATATTTATTGGAATTGATGTGTAGATAACCAATTAAATTGTCTGCGTATTATCTTGGACATCGCCGTCGCGCGTATAATTTTACTATAAATAGGGCCGTATTTAACCTTTTTGAGGCCCTGGGAAGTGAAATTATAATGGGGATACTACGAGGCCTACAATGGACGACCGATCTGCTTCAATTGTATTATTATTTTGGCTATATTTGCGTTTATCTTTTGATTTTACTCGAAGTAAGTTTATTTATCCGTAATAAATATAGATTATTGGTTGGTGATTTGGCAGGAGCTAGCGGCCCCATTAGTTGCGGGGCCTCATTGCCTCAGGCATGTGCCCAAAGTGCCCAATGGGAAAGAGGTGCCTGACTATAAAATAAATTACTATTAATTATTGGGTATTTTACAATAATTCAGTCTTTGAGAGGTTTTGGGATGGTTACATTATACGTATATTATAATATTACATTTTATATACATTGCATATGATGTTGATACAAATGAGATTTAGCTATTCAAGTACTTTTTGTTCTACGAATTTACAATATTATGTACTATTCACCCAAAAAATATTATATAACTTGTAGTGATAAACCACAAAGATATTATGTGCAACAACAAAAATGCATATTCTGTTGAGAGAATTTTATTGTATTAATAGGTATCAGTAGACAGTAGGTCGTAGATACCTATACATAAAGTAGGTATAACATATTTATTTAATACATAATATTTTTACTATTTATATTTTATATAGTATATAGATTATAGGTATTAGGTATTGTTTAAAAGAAATGCTCCAAGATGACGTCTTCGGATTTTAAATCTTGTGGTATGTGTCCAACTTCAAGAATTTTGTAACGTTTTTTTGTGATGCTGCAAAAAAAAAATAGTATAATATTTTTTTTATAAGATCAGGAAAAATTAAGAATTCAAATTTTTTGTGATATCATTTTGTTCATGTATTCAATGAATATAATTATATTTAACAGTTTGAGAATAATGGTTGATGATTGATTATGATTATGATTATATTTATATTACATAACAAAATGTTACTTTTTAATTTCTAAAAATAATATACTTGCTAAGAATGTATTGGCTTTCTTTTATAGTTCGAACCAACAAACCCAATGAATAGAATACAAATGTTACAATGGCCATCAATATGAAATACATGCAAAACGTATCGAATAATAAAAACAAAACATTTCTATCATATGGACAACTTTCAATTCTATCGAATAAATGCAAAACATCACTAAAAAAAATTTAATCTATTACATTTTGATTTGATCTTACTGTAGAACTTTCTGTGATCGGGACGAAACTGTAGCTGTATTTCTTTGTAACGTAGTGTTTTGAAGAAAACTATTACTTAATTCCATACTCAATTGAGTAAAAACTGTGTCCGACAACCATTCGGCTAATTTTTCATGGTCTATTTTTCTTAAACAGTTAGCTATACTGAGAAAACTTTTTTCTTTTCCAGCACTGTTATTCCATGTCATTAGTAACGATAAACAAGTCTCGTCTATGGGCAAGTCTTGTTCTATAGAGAAATACATTTATTATTTAATGATAAATTTAAAATATTGTGTAGAACTATATAGCGTTGTCAGTTGTCACTATAGTAAGTACTTATTAAATATTTATACAGAAAAAATACCTAGTATAATACCTACCACTATTTATATATTTTTTCATTAATTACCAATGATGAAAAATTAATATATTATATAAATGCTTATTTTCGGCTGCACCCAAGTTCGGTCCCTAACATTTTTCGGAAAGTACTACACCATACTAACGTTTTCCTTCCCATTTTATCGACTTAGGACTGTATGATCTGTATATCTATACTAAATCTATTTGTAGTTTAGATGAAATGCAGTGTTAATAATAAATTTTAATTGTTTTTTTTTTAAGTTTCTTTACTATTAGATTAAGATAGACATATTACTGCGATTTATTAATATATAATCTGTAATTGATTAACACAATATATAATATACACAAGCATATCCAATGAATTAACAGAATAAGCATGACATTTTACTCGACTATAAAACTATTATTTTTAATGAAACCTATATTATATATAGTATGTTTTTATTATAGGTATCTACTTTTTAATATTAATTGACATTTGCATTAGTATTCAAAAAACTATAGAATTATTAATTTATCCAAAGAGTATGATTGTTTACCAAGTTCTTTGGCTGCTGTCGGTTCTAGGCCCTCTGCATACAAATGAGCGGTGAGTTTTACACATTCTTGCGGAGTTAAATGGTTTACCAAATACATGAACATGGACAGGTTTACGTCTTGCGTGGAGATGATATTCGACACGAACAGGGTGATAAGTACGAGGGTGACACATTTTAGTCTGTACATATTATGATGGGAATATGGGATTATGTTTCGAACGATTTTTCATTCAAATAAAAAAATCTAATCATCTGTAAATAATTTTTACAGTAATCGTATAAACTATAATATATATTCGGTAAATATTTAGATAAGTACTACGTAAATATTATGATACGACAATATTATTGTTTGGAGACAACAAATCGAAATTGATATATAATAATATGTATTGTATTAGTCCATAGAAACGGTTTCATTGTTCATGACGTCATGTACACATAATATTATATACGTTACATATGTATTATATATTTATATATTTATGTATAGGTACATTATTATAAAGAATCAATGGGTATGAGTCTATGACCATTATTCCTGTTCTTATAAAACCGTTTATATAGTTTTTACGAATAGGCAGGTTGTAGTTGTTAAAAATAGATATTATTTATGTACCTATCTATAATGGCAATTTTAACAATCATGACATCGCAATTTATTTCAACAAAATGACACATTAGATATATCTACAGACTACTAACATTCGAGTCCACTAACCCGATGGCATACTAATATACTCGAACTTGCTCTTCTCGCCGCCACCGTTTCGCCGCCACCTTTTCGCCACCGAGCATTCTCGCCGCCACCCGACTCGCCACCACCCGTTTCGCCGACGGACATCTCGCCGCCACCGTTTCGCCGACGGACATCTCGCCGCCACCATCTCACCGCCACCGTTTCGCCGACGGAAATTTAAAATTTCAAAATATGTTTTCCCAAAGATTTTCATAAATGATTAATCAAACATTTAAAACCAATGTATAACATAGTAGTGTAGTTTTTCACTGATCATCTTAGCTTATATGTATAGGACTTATAGGTAGGTATCTACAATGAAAAATAAATTGAATAATTCGAATTTGTAGAAAAACTGTGCTCCTTAATTTTTTGTTAATAATTTTGGACTTAGTGGCAAACATTTTTCCCGATCATAAAGTTTAAAAGTTCAAATTTTGACACAGTTCGTCAAAAAAACACAATTATATTGTAGTTAACAATTCATACAATTATTTTCAATTTTAATAGCTACGGCTTGAAATTGAAATAGGTTTCTTTTATATTATTCTTATTACAGAAATTTAAAATTATAATCATATCGAATATCTACACAATATATAAATAGACAATTTTTATAGGAATTTTATATCCAAATTCCTATTAAATTGGTTATAACCATTTTCCAATCTCTCAAACTGTTCTGATTAAAGGTCCTTCTCAACATTAATAAGGATTAAAAATCGCTATCGCGATTAACAGGATTGTTTTAACACTTTTGGCATTTTTTACTCAACATGAGAATGAATATACAATATGTATATCCTATACAATTTTTTTTAAATAGTAAGCATAATTACTTATTTAACATTGAAATTGAAAATTCACAATAATAGGGGATAGGGGTGATAACAATGTACGCCACTGCTATAGACAGTAATAATGTATTTAAAATTTTTGAGGCTCAAGCTACTAATTTTTCCCGCTTCCATCCCTGCAATATCAACCTATTGCACCATTAATTATAAGAATAGTATTTGTATAAGTAAAATTTATAAAAGAATACAGTAACGTAGGTATATCATTAATAATACTCTTTATAAAAAAAAAAATCACAATTAAAATTTAAAATATCCGAAATATTTATAACTGGTCATAAAAATATGACAAAATTTAAATGTACAAAAATCTAACAATAAATCAAATATTAGTACTTTTTTTATGGCGGAAATGCGGAATTTTGTACAAGCAAATTTATTAATTATATCATTGGTTATAAATATTTATAGTATAGTATCTTTATGATCAATTTTTCTGTAATTTTCTTTTTCGGTGTTGAGTAAAAAATGCCAAAAGTGTTAAAACAATCCTGTTAATCGCGATAGCGATTTTTAATCCTTATTAATGTTGAGAAGGACCTTTAATCAGAACAGTTTGAGAGATTGGAAAATGGTTATAACCAATTTAATAGGAATTTGGATATAAAATTCCTATAAAAATTGTCTATTTATATATTGTGTAGATATTCGATATGATTATAATTTTAAATTTCTGTAATAAGAATAATATAAAAGAAACCTATTTCAATTTCAAGCCGTAGCTATTAAAATTGAAAATAATTGTATGAATTGTTAACTACAATATAATTGTGTTTTTTTGACGAACTGTGTCAAAATTTGAACTTTTAAACTTTATGATCGGGAAAAATGTTTGCCACTAAGTCCAAAATTATTAACAAAAAATTAAGGAGCACAGTTTTTCTACAAATTCGAATTATTCAATTTATTTTTCATTGTAGATACCTACCTACCTATAAGTCCTATACATATAAGCTAAGATGATCAGTGAAAAACTACACTACTATGTTATACATTGGTTTTAAATGTTTGATTAATCATTTATGAAAATCTTTGGGAAAACATATTTTGAAATTTTAAATTTCCGTCGGCGAAACGGTGGCGGCGAGATGGTGGCGGAAACCGGTGACACCCCTCTAATAGCTACCGTGAGTTATACCTTTATTTTTACTATTAATTTTGCTGTGAATTTTATTATATATATATTATTTAGTATCATTTATACTTGATAATATACTGGATTATACGGGCTACAGCTCTAATAGCTGCCGTCATATTATATTGTCATTTGCTTGGCCAGAAGGGCCATCATATATTATATACTGTTATAGCCATAAGGGCTTTAATTTATTATACATACCTATTATATTTTTATACATTTGTGTTGCTGTGATTTTATTATATATTTGTATTATTATTATTGTGTATTATACAGCAACAGCAACTTTTACCAAAAGCCTTGTTATACCATTTTTTTATTATTTGTTTTATTGTACACACCCACATATATACACACATAACACACAAAAAATACACATAATCCACAACACGCATTACGTAGCTCGACAGTACTTTCCCGGCAATCCCGACCACTGCTGTTCGAGCTATTACACCACTACACATCCAGCTAGTCCTCGCATATTGAAGACCTAGGTGTTAGTGGTGAGCAACAAAGGTGTCCGGAGTGCGCATATTAACATTATATGCTTCCGGCCCTGACAATAATAATAATATAACAATAAACAAAGTATGTATAGTCGTCTCCCGGGACTAGGCGGTGTTCAATGGAAATTCGAAAACATTTTTTTTTCGATAAATCTTAGCGTTTTGAGTTGACTTTACAGATCTGCTATACAGTCTTCTTGTACGTCCCTCGTGGTCACCGCGACTGTTTTATTTCTTTTTGCCTGTGTAGTCAGTGCTCGGCACTCCTAGGCTGGTCTTAAACGTCTCATCGGCCGTCAATGATGGGTAACCCGCGCTGGAACCGAAATCGTCGTCATGGTCGATCACACCGTTCTCGTGCAGGTGATGGGTTTCACCATCGTGCAGGTGATGGTGATGAATATCGGTGGCACCGACGTCCCGTTGCTCTTGTAGGTACGAATATTCGTCTTGGAGTTTCTGCTGCTGTGCCGCCGCTTCGCTCACTTCGTAGTTGCCACCGGCCACTCTAAGAGCCGCCAGTTGCTGTAGATAAGACGATGGTGCCTCGGCCGAGTACGGTGCCTGGTACGACAACGGTCCCTGGTAAGCAGTCGTTACCTGTAGTAACGATGACTGTGCCTGGTATGACGACTGTCCCTGGTAAGCAGATGGTCTCGGGTAAGCCACCGCTCCATGATAGTGTGGTGCGTAAGCGTGCGAGTGATACGATGGTGCTGGATACCTGACGAGCGGTACGCGAACTGTGGGAAGTCTAGTGACGTAATGTACGGCGGTGGCGGCTGGTCTGGCCACAGGAGCCACCGGTAGTGGGCGGTATACGGGCACAGGGTACGGTTTATACACGGTCACCGGGTACGGCTGGGCCACGGGCACGGCGACGGGCTTAATGACGGGCACTGGGTATGGTCGGTTGACGGCTACTGGATACGGCCGAGGGACTTCGACGGCCACAGGTCGGTCAACGGGCACCGGGACAGGGTGGGCGACCGGCACTGGTACTGGTTTGTGGACGACCGTGGTGGCCGTTGGATACGTGTGCACCACTGACTGGTAGACGACAGGCTGGTGTTTGAACCCGTGCACAGTGGTCTCGTGGCTGTGATAGTGTGCCGGTGCGTAGCCGTGAGCGTGGTAGTGGGCCGTCGCGTGGACGTAGTGGCCGTGGTAGGTGGCCGCGGCCGCCCCGTAGTGAGTGTGGTACGCAGGGGCATACAGTACATGGTATTCTTCGAAGCTCCTCTTGTTGGCAGGTTGTGCTTTGTCGGTCGAAGCGCTTTCCTCTGCCAGTTCGCATCTTGTCGAACCGATGACGGTCACTGCACACACCGTGTAACAGAACACCTGAAAGAAGACTAATATCTGTTTTCAACTCATCTATTATGCTCGAAAAATAATATTATACCATGAGTCAACAACCAATGCGTTTTCCATACAGCCGGTCGTATTTATTTTTAATCAAGACTAAAAGATTTTAAATTTTGTCCGATATAATATAGCCAGCGAACATTTTTTTATTTTTTGAAAGCGGTCCCTGCAGAATTCAAAATTTTTTACCAAATGGCTGCTATAGAACAAATTTCATCTGGGCCGCAGATGGAAATTTTGTTTTTTAATTTAATTTTTAAGATTAATTTAGGCTTTCATTTAATTGTTTGATGTAAAATATTGTTTTCTTCGTTTAAAATATAATACATTGAATTTTGATGGTCCCCGACAGTTTTCTATTTTTAAATATCACCACCCTATGATTGTGATTTTTGATATGAATATCGTTAATTTGTGTATTATATGTGTAGTGTACGGCTTATACGGCTGGGTGTGTGTCACGCCGAAAAGCGCAATAAATATTTTAATATCTAAATATCTAAATTCATTTACAATTAATATTGTTATTCTGAATAATGTCACGTATGTCACAGTGGATAATTGATTATTGCATCGTATTATATAGTTAAGTAGTTGGAATACGTCGATAGAAGATCTCTGTATATATATCAAGTATATTATACCTATATAAAATCAGTGGTAAACAATTTCAGGTTATATTAAAAATATGTGTCATGTATACTATGTCTCTTAGTTATTAAACTTGTAAAAAGATTACAGGGGTAAGCAAGACAAAAATGTAGTGTTAAATTTGTTTGTATAATTAATGCGAACTCAAACGGTAAAATTAAAAGTAAATAAGTAAAGTGGTTGGTAGATACTTCGTATATAATATAATATTATCGATATTATTGCCATTAAAAAGACTACTAAACCTTAATATAAGTGCCGTGCAATTAAAATAAATCAAAAACAATAGTTGTGATATTATGTAGTGTCGTATACGCCGATGAACGTACACAAATAAATGAACCAATAATATAACAATATAACTTATATTATACTTATTAACTCGTATTTTGATCATATTGTGATATAAATAACACGAAAAAACGTGAATAAATTCGGCAAACAGTATCGGGAGCTACAGTTTTCGTTCGAATTATTACCAAGCAACTATTAGTCCGTTTACCGTATTGAAGTAAATATAATAATAGGTAGCCAGATAGGTATATTATATTATTGTATCATGTCGATTACGCGATGCCTAGCACTCGGTGTACCGGCTTCGAAAACAAGCAGTGTAAACCTATATAAATACGTATAGAATAATATCATAATAAACTTACTGAAAATGACTTCATGGTTTCTTCTCGTTTGATTTTTCTTGGTGCACTGGCTTGAAGATAAACGAATCGAATGAATGACAGAAGAGCCGTAGTTTCAGTTTTATAGGTACACTCAGGTGTGGGCATATCGATTGGCTTTCACTGGATTAGATTTTTGGACTGGAAAGTTCGGCGGGTACGGGTAGTGAATAGGAAATGAAGCTCGGTGCAGGAAGAAGAACGAAACGAATCGGAACAGAAATGTGCGTTATTGTTATGTCACGAGGACGCACCGTCATATGAATCAACAATATCAAGAATCGGATATAAGATTGTTATGACGATCACGATATAATCTAATATAATATTAATAAATAATTCATCGTAAGTGCCAAAATATGTGTTACTTTACGACTACCGTATTTCATATTATATATAATAATTCACGTATAATCCGAACGGATTGCGTGAAAGTGAAAACATACACACCACATATTTTTGTCTTCGTAATATTATATATAATCTTAACAGTTAACGTGGATACAAATTTAAAATGATGTATGACCACTGTCAGTCCTATTTAAGAAACTGTAAGATAACAGAAAATTTCCCCTTTGAATGTACATCAATAATTAAAAATGTTTTGCTGTTTTTTATTCTAAAAAATGACTAATTATAATCTTATTCTGATTAAAGGTGTTGAAAGGGGATGCTCTGGGACGGAACTTATAGTATATAGTTTCCCAAGCATCAAATCGGTAAATATGCAGTATATTGCAATGTATAGTGGATACGTATTACATATATGTCTTTACCTGCAATTGGGTTTAATGTTAGAATAAAAACTCCAATGGAGCTAAAATATGGATCATGAGAGACTCAGTCGCAATCTATATATATATTTATTTTTTTACATCACAAAAGAAAATGAGATTCAATAAACTAAAAGCATAGTATGGACTGTATTAAAATTTTAGTTGTACCTATCATCTATATTTATTTTAAAAAAAACAGGTGTAGCCCAACAATGTGCTGTTTTTTCAACATCTATCTAGTACTCATATAGGTTATCTGGTCATATCCAATATGTTCATGTGAGGTAATTCGTGTAAATTTCATCCACAAGATATTATAGTTTTTAGTTTAGTGTTTTGCAAGTATAACTGAAAGTGTTCTGAATCAGTCTGAAATAATGAAAATTTAATAAAAGTAATAATTACATGCATTTTTTAATCAATAATTTTGTTATTTTACATTATTAATGAAGAATTTAAATCACTACACTGTCTATTGTCTACAGTTCTACACGTATTTGTTTAACGTTATTGTTAAATTATATTATTATTCAATGTTATTGTCGTCAATACGAGAACGTCACGGTCAGTCTAATGGCGGTGGTAACTATTTTTAGTGAAAAAATATTACCTTTTCTTGGAAATCAACGTCGCGCTGATAACGATAAAAAAATACTAATGATAATAATAATACTTTTGATAATTTGTATTTCATTTATTTTTTCATTATTTAATGTGATGTAATTTGTTTATAGCTTCATTCCCTCTGTAATATAATAAAATAAATACAAATAAGAGCCCGGCACATTCAAATATAAAACTCTGGATCCGCCTATGACAGACATTATAATAATTTAATTTGGAATAAATCAATAGGTAATGAAAGTGTAAGATTGAATAGTTAGTTGAATGTATAGTTGAATTGTAGGTTTTCGGGTGAATATTTGGTATATAATTATAATAAAATATATTACACCTACTAAATCAGATACGGGTAGTTGGTATAGATATTCTGTTTAGTAATAATTTACAACTTTCTAACAAGACATTGTTGTTTTCATTTTTTTTTTAGTTATATACTATTTTATCTTTATTGGTATTAATAAAAATTGATTCAAAAATCATCAGATTGGACAAATTGGATGAATAGTAATATTTTTTTTTATTATTTGTTCGTGTATAGAATTTTAAGTACCTAACAGTAAAAAAAAGTTATAATACATCTCACGTGAATAATTTGCATTATGATTCAATGCTTTACCCAATCATGGACAATGTTTACTCTGTAAATTTTAATTCCTTACATTTCACATTCACACCACTATAATAACGGGCAATAGGCCTATTCGATTGCGAAAAATTCATTTTTAATGTAAAATTGTTTCGGATTAATTTCAAATATCGTAGTATCATCATACGTAGACATGTAGTTTTAGATTCTGAACGAAGTGATGAATGTATTGATTTTACAATGATGTATTTTGTTTTTTTTTTTTGTGTCTGTGTACAGCATAACTAGTCGAAATAATGCTTCGATTTCAAACTTTGGGGGTAGTTTCCGATGTAAAATTGAAGATCCTTGGTGCATTATAGAGGTCAAAAGTAAACATTTTCCAACAGTTTTCAAAAAAATCGAGAAAAACAAAAAAAAAAATGACAGAAAAACGGAAATTTTTACGCAAAACCAGTTTTCGACCAAATCGATTTTTTTAAATGGTTGGAATTCAAAAACTTATCACTGTAAATACTTGAAATTTTCACTAAATGTTTATGTTAGCGTTATCTATATACAGTTTAATTTTCAAAAATTTTTGACTTTTTTTGAGTTATATATAGACAACTAAAATTTTCAATTTTTTTGAGAATTTTTTTTTGAAGTGCCGGTAAAAAAATGTTTGACGATCAAAAAAACTTGAAAATTTAATACAAGGTTCCTTTTGAGTTTTTCTTATCGTAACTAAAAAAAATTAAAAATCGTAAGTCACAATTTTTTTTAATAAGCGTTTACAGTTCAAAATTTTACGAAATCTGTCGAAAACGCGAAAATTTGCAAGTAATTTTGAAGTTGAAAAATCATAAAATTTTTTGCGTTTATAACTAAGGATTAAAAATACAACACTTAGTTTTCCATAAGTTTTCCTTCAAGTGGCTACAGATAAAACTCGAAGCATCATTATAGGAAAAATTTTAAGTGTGTTTGAATTTTAAATTTTTACGAAATAGCGTAACGATAACGATTTATCCTCAAACGATTTTAAATATTTGTTATTATTCAAAAAGTATAAGTCGCAAATACTTGAAAATTTTATCAGTTATTTAGATTGGCATTTTCTTTACATGATTTAATTTTCAAAATATTTTGACTTTTTTTGAGATATTTATAGACGACTGAAATTTTAAATTTGTCTGAAAATTTTTTTTTGATGTGTCGATAAATTTTTTTTGGCCCTATCAAAATACTTGAAAATTTAAAACAAAGTTCCTCATAAGTTATTCTTATAGTGATTAAAAAATTATAAGAATATATAGGCACGATTTTTTTTTATTAGCATTTGAAGTTCAAATATTGACTTAATACGTAAAAATTACGGCAATTTTCAAATTATCTTAAATCGAAATTCATAAAAGTTTTTCTTTTTAATCCTAAGATTTGAGAATTTAATACAAGGCTCATAATATATTTTTACAATAGCAGTTGAAAAATAAAATAAATGTATAGCCACAATTTTTTTTTTACATGTATTCAAATTTTAATTTTGACAACATACGTAAAAATCACAAAAATTCGTAAATTATTTTATCCTAGAAATTCATAAAAATTTTTCCTTTTATACCTAAGATTTAAAAATTTAATACAAGGCTCCTAAAATATTTTTACAATAGCAGTTGAAAAATACAAGAAATGTATAGTCACATTTTTTTTTACAAGCATTTTAATTTTAATTTTGACAACAAACTTAAAAATCACGAAAATTCGCAAATTATTATAAGCTAGAAATTCATAAAAAATTTTCTTTTTAAATCTAAGATTTGAAAATTTAATACAAGATTCCTTACAAATTTGTCAATCTTAATCACAAAAAAAAAATGTCCACCGGAAATTCAAATTAAATTTTTATTAGCATTTGAATTTCAAATATTGACAAAAATTTATCAAAACCATGAATATTTGCAAATTATTTTGTAGTTCAAAATTCATAATATTGTTTGTATTTATATCTAAGGTTATAAAATTTACACCAAGTTTTCCACAAGTTTTGCGTCAAATAGCTATAGAGAAAATTTGAAGCGTCATTATAGGAAAAATGTTTTGAGCGTTTGAGTTTTAAATTTTTATGAAATTGCGTAATGATAACGATTCATCTTCAAACTAGGTATTCGTATATATAAGGTATTATGAATTTTGATAACTTCATGATAACTACACTAATTGATTAACCATGCCATATGCAAAATCCGCCTTAATTGAAAAATAAAATATTTGTTTCAAAATAGAATATATGACAATATTTAAATATAATATATCCTAGACTCACAAATCATCTCCGTTCAGAATAGAGTAAGATAAAGTACCATTCACCAATCCAATTATAACAGTGTATATTATTATGTTATTAAAATACAAAATATTATGCTTATTATGAAATAATTTAATATGAATTGCGATTGAACAGAAGTGTATTATAATCTTGTTATTGGAGGACATGGGAAAACATTTTAAGTACCTATATCAATCGAACGTCCGGCCCTGCTCCATTTTTTGATACGTGCGGACTGTGTCGTCGTTATTATGATTCTTTTTTCATCATCACTTTCATCGTCGTTATCATTATTGTTATAATTAATCATTGCGGTCTCCTGCACGTCTACTTAGCAAAGACTCGCATAGCCGCGTAAATAGGTACTTGCCATTATCTTGTTGTACGAATGTACGAAGGGTGTGTACATACAATTATATAATTGCGTTGAAAAGTCGTACAATGGATAATATGAATTATTATTAATGCATTAAATATCTTATAGGCACAACAATTATGTACAACTGGACATAAGAGTATAAGACGCGTCTGCGTATATATTGCAATGTATATCGTTCGACTGCGCGCACAACAAAGAATTGTTCCCATTTAGCATAATAATTATTATATATATATATATATATATATATACATTATACACGCGAATGTCCTTTCAATATATGCAAGGACGTCGATTATAATATACACGTACACAATGCGTATATTGTTATCGTATAATAATTACGCGCGTATGTCGTATATATAGCGGTACTAAATCCGAAATCATATCGCTTTGGGGAGTCGCGTTTTCATTTCGGTTTTTTTTTTTTAAATTTAAAATTTCAGATTACAAACGGTTTTCTAATCATGCGTATTGCAGCCAAAAATATGGCACATAGGAACACTAATAAGAATAATCTGAATAATAACGACGACTTGTTGCAACGGCGGGCCGTCAGTGTTGTAAAAAATCCTATCGTCAGCGGGGCCATGACCGACTATTAACATTTATAAACGCTAAATCTTAGGCAACCAGTAAAATATTAACGGTGCTCCACTGCTGCAGTATTCCAATCAACGCGGAGAGATGCTGCAGAAGAGTGTGAAACGCGTTCGGCAATGATATTGTGATGTCATTGTAAAACAATTTTATCGCCCTTGTGTAGTTTTGAAATAATTAGCATCGTATAGGTACCCAAGTATACATAATAATATAGAACACAATATTATGCAGGTGATACTTACATGCGATTCATCACGCATAATATGTCCATTAACTACATTATTATGTATTATTTTAATTTTTTTTTTATCCTAATTTGCCTATACTTGAAAATTATATTTTCAAATACTTATACATTTTGGATGAAGGTTTAGTGACGGAGATAAAAACTTATTTTTTTCCAATCAAAATCACTCTTAATCAAAAACTTGTTTTTAATCTATAATATTTTTTATGATATTGATGTATCGAAATCGAAATTCAATTGAGTATAGGTGAGGTATTACTTCCTATTTAGTGTTAAGGATATATAATATAAGTCACAATAATACCCTCATAAAGTTAGCAGCACAACTATGACAGACACTCATGAAACACATCCAACAAATTTGTTGGCAACTTGTTGGACATTGTTGGATCAATCTCAGAATTTGTTGGACATTATTTTCGCAGGTAGAGCTTTCGACACTTTTGTGCTGCTAAATATACTACAGCAGCACAACTCTATGTCAGCAAAGTTTCACCCCTATAAAAAATGTCAAGCATGATTTGTTGGACATTGTTGGACCAATCTGACAATTTATTGGACATTATTTTCGAAGGGAGAGCTTTTTTCAATGTTGTCCTGCCAACAGCACAACTTTATGTCAGCAAAGTTTCACCCCTATAAAAAATGTCAAGCGTGATTTGTTGAACATTGTTGGATCAATATGACAATTTGTTGGACATTATTTTGGCAGGTAGAGCTTTTTCAAAGTTTCACCCCTATAAAAAATGTCAAGCATGATTTGATGGACATTGTTGGACCTATCTGACTGTTTGTGTTTTGAATATTCAAAGCTTAAGAATATCTCTTACTATAAGTTCAATAGGTAGCATAATTTAAACTGCTGAATTCCAACAGAAGACATAGAATACATTATATTTACGTTTAATTTAAACTAACTTTCATTGTAATGCAATTGAAATGTATGATACTTTGTTTAATATTAAAGTTAAGTTTTGTTTTAAATAGTCTATTTAGTTTTTGTTTAAATGTTTAATTTTGTCCAGGGTACCTATATAATACTAAACCAATAAATCAGCTTATCGACATTATGTTTAATAACTATATGTTATAAGTACTGTTTCTAACATATGGAAATGATTCCAATTATTATTATATTATTATGAAGTTTATAGTACCACAGTTCGCAAACGATTCAATTCGTGCTCCTATTAAAAATGATAATACCCTTTTGTAAATTTTAGTTTTATTTTTAATATTCCGTGTATTCAAATTATACGAACTCAATCACAAATATAATTTTGAAAATACTAAATAGGTTAACGCTAACTGAAATTTATAATGAAAATAAATTTATTTTTTAAATGAACGTGCATTTAAATTACACATCTAAAATTACAGGTTAAAACTCACATAGAAGTGTATGGTTAGGTTTTTTACCTAAGGTTTTTAGTTACATTTTATAGTAAGGTAGACATTGTGGTGGATTTAGGGGGTGGGGTTCTTGCGAGCAGAAGCACCCTTCGTTCCGCTTAATATTATTATTAAAATGTTTTTTTGTTATTATTATTGTATATAACTTAGGTATAACATATAACATAGAGTTAAACATTTTAATTCTAGACTACTACTCAAAAAAAGGTTAATTTTTATTTTAAACCCGAAATTTTATTTTATATGAAAGTATTTTCTTTCAACCTATCTTTTTTTTTTATTTAGTTAATATTATTTATATAAACTATTATTTTTTAATCAAATTATATTTTTTATTTAAACTTAGGTTTATTTATTCGACTAATATTTTTAGAATAATAATACAAACACAATATTCGATTTAGATTTTTTTTTTTACAATCGCGGATTTCTGTTTTTCAACTTAGTTTTAAATATTCAACGTGAACTTTTTTATTTAATTCAAATTGCATAAAAATATAGATTGATTAAAGATATCTGAATTCATGAACAGGTATGCTTCATGAATCTTACTCTGTATTACATACTGTAATCTTAATGCGTCTATTATAGCGAGAAAATCTGATTATATCACTTTTTTTCAAAGCAACACTCGATATGGTGGATGAAGTATTAAATTATCAAATTATAGTATATTTATTTATTCATTTAAACTGTCAAAAGCCCAGTAACATTTTAACAGAATTTAACAAATAGAAAGAAAAAGTGCACTGATTCAGATCAATAGATATTAAATACACAAAAATAGTGAATAATTAATAAAGATGAATAATAAACAGTAATTAAAGATAAAAAATTCACATTTAATAATTATTAATATAATTAGAAAAATACTCGATATAGTTAAAATTTAATAAATTGACCTGAGTATCATTAGCTAATCTCATAATTTTATTAATAGGGGCATTTAATAAGTAATTAGTTATATACATAATAATTGATAAATTGACTAGTTGCAATGCAATATGACAATTATAATAGGAACTTTGTCAGTAGAATATATTATATACTAATTAGTAATTATAATGTATAGTATATACGATTACAATATTATATTATTATACTAAACACGTAGCTCAGACAGTAGCATGTACATAATTTCTGTATGAGGAGGGAGGCAGGTCAGATCTAAGATAAAACCTAACTTATTATCTATTATTTATTCAAACGATGAACTAGTGAGTTATGTTATTAATTTGGAAACGTTAAAAATATATAATATATCTGAAGATTTTAGAAACCACAGTAAATAAATAATAGGTATTTAAAAAATATTATTACAAATATGTTGGCGTAGTCACAAACTTCCAATTTATACTGTACAATATACATTGTGTTAGTAAGAATATATTATATAGGTATATAAAATATAAATATTGTACTTATTACAACATACTTAAATATTATATTGTTGCGTATGTGTACCTAAATAAGTAATATTAACTACTTATTGAAAAATCTAATTAACATATAATATTATAGTGCTTACACTAAATCTATATTTTTTCGACTTTTAACTATAATAGCAAGTATATCCTTGTTTTATATAAGTATATAACATGTAATTGCTTAATCTTATTATCTTAACTTTTCATAAATATATACACATATATGTATATAAATATATACATGTATATACATTTAAAAATAATTATCTATTGAAAAACATCATTAAAGTACTCATTAATGTCATTAATAGTGTATAATATAAATTATAAGACATGTATAATTATGTGTAAAAAGAAAATGTAATATATAGTCCAATGAATACTGAAAATAATGACTATTTATTAATGATAAGAGAATTTAAGACTTATTATAATATTATATAATATCTATAATGCATTACACGTACCTAACTGACATATTTTAAGTGTTTAACTGTTTTAAAATGTTTTTGAAAATTATAGTATTATATCTAGAAATACCTATGAATATTTTGTAATCATTTTAATTTTATTTCGCCATAGGTAGTTTAGTAGGTATACCTACCTAAAGCTAAATATGTAACAGATAAACAGGAAAATTAGCCATTTTTTACAATGTCATGATAAATCCTTTCTTAACATGTTACCAAAAAAATAAATTAATCAATAGCTTAGCAAGTAAAGGTAATTAACTGTTCTACCATTAAATAGGTATCGAGCGTACACCTCGACATTAAGTACCTAAAGTTACTGTAATGGATGTATTAAAATTGATTTAGATGATAAATTATCATCATATTATACCATAGATAATATATAATCTATGTATGACACTCATATTATACCCTTAGTCTAATAATCAGCTTATATTACCTACTAAGCATATTTTATTATTGATTATTATAAAATTGTATTTTACTTTTAGTAATATTTGTTAGTATATTTAGCACTAGTATATTTTTAACGTGGTTAAAAAAGTTAAAACACTTACTCTCTAAATCTTCCGGACATCTATGAGAGATGTATTTTCTTTATTCGAAGTCATAAACGTAACAATTGTATGTATATTTTGTATACCTACCTGATCTGCCCAAGAATCCAATGAAAGCCATTTATAAATAAAATTTGTTTAACTCCTTCCGTAGTCAATCACAAGATCTCAATTTGACCACTCTTTAAAATGCAAATATCAAAAAATCTTTTCTTATTGCTCATTAGAGAAATCAATATTCTAAATTTCAAGTTTGTACCTTTCGTGATTTTCGAGCGATGAATAAGCGAATGGTATTTAGTTTATAATATATTATACATCATATATACGAGTATAATAAAATACTGTACGAGTGCATTAAACAAAGTAGAATTTTATCAATTTTTTACCACTCAAAATGTTATGTGACCCTTATTAATATTGTAAGAAATTGATAATTGTTGAAATTGCATGTTATTATTTTTTACCATTGCAGTATGTGTCTACATGGCGCCTATGAATTTATAACAACTCCTAAAGTCCGTATAATTTATTTAAATTTATTAAGCTTGTACCGTGATATTTTTTTTATTAATTTATTTTATTCGTGCGTGTGTTATGCAAACCGGTAAACCACGGATATTGAACGCTATATGACAAAATAACGTCGTCTAAACATAATATCATATTTATTATTGTACGCTGGAACAGGAATGGAATACGTATAATCATAAATATTTACAATCCAACCTATTGGTGGGAAATAATATAGTATAACTACGACGTATCACAGGTGTAAATATTATTATTATGTGTATCGCTTCTGCATTTCTGCCAAGGCGCGATCGCCGTTTCGCACGTGGTGGGGTCGCGGCTTCTGTTTTTGCGTATAAATAAACTTCTTGAGCCGTCCGTCGGTTATACGCTGTTTATGCCAAAGGGTCGCACACGTGTGTATTAATCGTTTTTAAATCTTTGCAGTGTTTCCGTTCTTATTCAAAAAACGTCGCGATGAATCACGTGGTAAGTGAACCAATTTATTAGACGTATATTATTCTGTTATTATACATATCATTATTATTGTTGTTGTTATAATTTATTAATAGTCATTATATTTACCTTCTGTTGGGTCGGAACATACGTCGGTAGATGAGAAAAAATGGTTTATTTACTATAATTGACACGATGAGTTATTATAGCTACGAGAATTCGTTATATATATTTATTTTATTAACAGACAAGAGACAACAGTTACACACTTATAATGGTATCATAACAATCAATAATAGTGTGGAAATATTAAACAAACAAAATAATAGTAGTACCGGCTTAATTATCTGTATATACAAAATGTAACAGAAGACCCGAAAAAAAAATTAAGCTAGTTAAACGTATGACAAAAATTGTTATTATTATAATCATATAATACTTACTCGTCAAAGTAACTAATTTAAGAAATATACAATGTCAGAAACTCTCAAAAATCATATTATTCAAAAAGTTATTACGTTCCAAATTAATTTAACCAAAAAAATTCTAAAAAATAAACTGTATGACTTAGACAAATCTTTTTACCATCAAAATTATTCTTATCAGATTCTCAAATTGGCTATTTTGAATTTGACTACAAAATTTTAATCGAACTTTAATTTTTTTATTCTCAGTACTACAAAATAAACATAAAAAAAAAAAATTATACATGTAGCGCTAGGGTCTTTTAATGAAAAACAGACAAAAATAAATATTAATTTGAACAAAAGTTATTCCAAAAATCAGTTCTATTTATCACACCTTGCATACATATTTTGAACATTATAGTGATAAATTGGAACATTGTTGGTTATATTTATTACGCAAAATATATAATATTCTATTAAAGCCAAAAAAAAGTAGTTATTTAAAGAATGGTAACCTATTTTGGTAAACTTAACTTTATTCAAAAATTCTCACAGTACTGCATTTACTATGTCTATATATTAAATAAGTTATAAGAGTATAAAAATTTTAAAATTCACTTACTAAAAGTATATATTACTATGGAAATATGATTGACTTTTTTAGTAGTACATTTTACTTGAATTATTATCTCGGTGTTAAAAATAAAATAAGGAAATAGTTATTTTACAAAACCGACAAAGCATTTTGCTGAAATCCATCAATATAATAAACATAATAAGAGAACTTCGTTAGTCATATGACTTTTTAAGTTACAAAATGTTGATATTTATCGTTTCAATAAACATTAATGTTAGATATCATAGAAGTCCAAAATAACTGCTTCTGACATATTACACAAATTTAAAATTACAACATTGTAACCCAATGGGCCTATGTCGCAGAGGGTATATTTCGTTTTAATAATAAAAAAAAAAAAAAAAAATTACAACAACAAAATATTATTTCAACAAGAATTATTAAAATCAACTGAATCAATTTCACTAAATTATTTTTAAGGTATTAAATAAAACCTATAAACTATAAGAATGTTCTCCATAAATAATGCATTGTTTTATGTATCTTATATTAATCTATTTATTTCATTACTGATTTAGTTAATATAAATGTATTATTAAATAATACAATTTTAAAAACTTGGGTATTATTTTAATTATAAATTTAATATTATCTTTCAAAGAAATCCTTTATGATAACAATTTATATGGAGACTCAGGGTAAAATATATTGCATAATATAATATTATAATACATATAACTAACAGAAATAATGAAGTAAAATAAAAATTACATATTTTTATAATGCATAATTACTTTTACGCTCTCAGTTTACACGATCATTGTCTTGTAGAACAATGTAAATAATATTATCTATGGATCTGAGAGAAAAAAAAACCAGTTTTCATGTCAACAGTAGCTAGGTCGTTATTAATTTATTAAAGATGTACTATTACTACTTTATTGTTAAATTAAAACACGTCAATCAAAATACTATTTTTAATTACAATTTTATGATTAATTTATTGTGCATGCAATGCATGATGACCCACCATAATAACGTCATTTCACTATATTTTATTTTGAATTTTTGCATAATATCTTAAAAACTGTGTTAATTTATATGGTGTTAACCAATTAAAAATCAGCTATTATTTTGTAAATAAAAAGGGTTTATAATAATTTAATTAATTTATAGTGGAATATTTATAGTAAAACGTATAGTAAATTACTTCTGTACATATTTCGTATCATATCACATACCTAGGTATACAACCATTTTTTTTTTAATTTAATAAATACGCCTCAACTACCGAAGTTATTGGCGTTTTACAACACTTTTTCTAAAAGTTTCAAAGTTCCTTTTTTAAAATTATAATTCGATTAAATAGAATAAATACATATTTATGCACATATTATATACATATATACTTTTTTTCATTTTTAACCGACGACGCCGCGGGAACTGCTTTTGCATTGCTTCTGCGGTGCATATAAATATATATACTATATGATGATTTTAAAATAAGTGGTTTTTTATTACTGTTTGTTATATTTATTTTGAAATAAAAAAAAGGTTAAAATGAGTTACTAAACTTATTAGTTATTACTTATTGTTATTATTAAATATATTATGTGATAAGAATAATCAAGAGCTATGTTTTTCTGGGGTGGATTGACGATAATGGCTAATACCTAATAGTGCATCATCACATTGAGTATAAACGACAGAACGCAGAGTATGAAGAAATGTCTGCATAAAAAAATAATAGATTAGGGATGTTATTTTAAATATGACTTTTTTAAGCAAGAATACTTACTTGAATAAAATATTACTTTATAGTAGCTAAAAATAATCATTTCTATCGGCTTTATTTTACGTATATTTTTATATTGTTACGTTAAACACATCTTGTGTTATAAAATTACCCATAATACGTGTATTATTTACCAGACAAATTATTCTTGTTTATACTTATATAATATTATGTTTTAAACTTACCGTAGAAGATGTACAATTATTTTGTTGTAATAAACATATTCATTTAATTGTTTAAATGTATAGTTATACACATTATACAATACGCATACAAATATTTTTCACCAAGTATACTATTTTGGTCCGTGGAAAACGTTACACCATATATCATATTATATTATTATTATTATCTTCATCATCATTATCATTATTAATATTAAGCGTGTACGCATAAATGAGGAATCTGTTGCGTGCGCCTACATTTAATGTCCAAACTCAATACTACGTGATTCTTTGTCGCGATTTTAATGTATAGGTACATAATTCGGGTGTGAAACTTGGTCTGTGTCCAAGAAGGCGAGAAGCGTTTGCATATTACGATTCGGTCATCATGAAATCGGTTATACAACGTCAATTTAGATTAGTATTCATCGCCAGAATAGCACTGACTTTTACTACGAAAATTCCATACGGTTTCATTTCTCTAAATTATATTATACCTAATAATAATATTATATCGGTCTTGCACATATATTAAAGGTATATGAGTCAATATTTTTTTTCAGACACACGATTGTACATAATATTATAGAAATTTCCAACACATAATTTTGTTATATTATCAAACTCTAGACCACATACAAGATATATACATATACAACATTATGTATATATTTTAATATGGCGTGACGGTGTGACGGTGTCTATAATAGTATTTTGCATAAACAAATGTTATATAACACGTTCTATGCCTGTTTGGGACTGAAATGTTTACCTAGGTCAATGCCATTTATCAAACAATATCGATTTTTGCACGAATACTAATATAATAAAATGTAATAATAGTTGAATTTTAAAATAAAAATGATGTATTATGTAATTGACTAAATCTGATTAAATATACTGATATTTTATCCGCCTTCCTGAGATATTTTAAAGTAACTATATAAAAATACATAACATTATATTATTATAAAATTATAGTTCGTTTAAATTATATACTTAACTATTAATCAATATTGGAATCTTACACAAAACGGCAAGCCGAAAAAATCGGCTTAAAATAACTGCATCATAAATTGTATTTTCTTTTAATAAAAGTCTACATATTTTGACATTTGACTATGTATGATATACATAGGGTAAGCATATAAAGATGTATTATAAAGAAGTTTAAATAATATTTAAAATATTTTGAAACATTAAAATAAAAAAATACCATATTATATAAAGCTCAATTGAAGACAAACGATTTAGGCATCCGGTGTCAATATAATTTGGTCCACAAAAATAATATCTGCAGGAATAAAATTTGATTATTATTTTTAAGAAAATTTTCGTCATAAATTATATTATACTACTATATGAAATAAAATAAAAAATAGGAGTCCAATGCCACCTGTAGGATATTTTATTCTTTCAAATAAAATATATTTATCAAAACCCGATAATTCTACAAGACCTTAGAATTTTTTTTGTGAAGTAATTTTTCTTGATCTAATTCCATATCAATCCCACCATCTAAAAATATATTTGACATTAGATTAGTAAAAAAGTATTAACATTAAGGTGGCAAATAAAATATTAAATATAATATCCAAATTTTTAAGAACTGTGAAAAGTTTTTAAAAAACAGCACTGGGACCTTTAAGGGTCCTAAGGTTACAAGTTACAACAGAAGACAATATATATTTAATTTACTTGTTAAAGTGCTATTTATTGTCAAAACCAAATACATATTTTTGTCATAACGATTTGTTAAAACGTTACTCCTTAAAATCCAGAGAAGTCGCTTTGCTATATATTGTAGAACTTCATAATAATTTAAGTGTTATAATTGTGATGAAATTAAAAAAAAAAATCTAAGGCTATTAGAGATGGCGTGGTGACAATATTAATCTATAATTAGTATTCTGTAATGTGATAACTTGTGTATTTTATATTTTTCTAATATTTTTGTTTTCGAATAAAATACTTATAACTTTTTTTCTTTTTGACGGTTCTTCCTTGTATTTATGTATTTATAAATGTATAAAGTAGTTAGTAACAAAAGGTTGAATCAGCCTGTCGTAGGTTTTGGCTATTAAGTAGATTTGATGAATTTGAATTTAATAATAGTAACTTATGTGGAACCTTAGGTTATACAATTATAAGTAGGGATGAGAACTTATAGGAGCTAAAATAGACAAAATATGCATGCAAATATGCAAGGAAAAATTATGATGTATGCATCAAAATTTGAAAATATATTATAATAGGTATGCAATTTTTATAAATAAAAAAACATGTTTACAATAAATTAATATAAATAATATTTTGTTAAATTTGATTCTATTAAAATAAAAATAATTTTTAACTGAGTGATAAAATATTAATACTAGGTATAAATATGAGATAATAAATGATTGGTAGGTGTATTGATTATATATTGATAGTCAGGTGATTAATCTAAAAAAATAAAAATACAATTTTTAACCTAACCTAACCTAACCTGTAAATTTGTTGCATTGAACCACCAAAGTTTTTTAATATTTTCGACATCCAATCTCCGACGATTATCCGAAAGAATATTTTTGTTATATGTAGAATGTTATTGATTATTGACTACAAACTTATGAAATTCCATAATATAATAAATGATACTAATCCTAAATTTACTTTTATATACTATTAAATGTTATTGGTTATTGACTACAAACTTATAAAATTCAATAAAATAATAAATAATTTTAATAAATATGCATTTTTATGCACAAAAAAACATCAACATGCAACTTTTAAGAAAACTACCAATATATGCAAAACTATGCAAAATTGAAATACCAAATTTCAATTCATTAGGTTATAGAACAGATTTTTAGCTCACCTAGCTATAGGAGATATAGAAAAAAATATGCAAATCCTATAACTTTTCATCCCTAATTATAAGTATTTAAACATAAGTAATTTAAAATTGAGTATTTATGCTAAATTTTTTGCTACAAAATAATTTTATGTGTTTTTTCAAGCTTTAAAAAATGTATAAATATAAAATTATATAATCAAATGCTTAATTTTCTTATACATAATATGTATTATTTTGGGCTTAATCTCGTTTTTTTTCATTTTCGTATAGGTATATTAGTTTGTTCTATAGACGGCGTATCGTATAGGCAATTCAAGTACAGTTTTGTTGTACTCGCGTTTATTTTAAGGATTTAAGAGGACGCCAAACCCGCATGTGTTGTCTCCGTCGTACAAGTGCGTAGCATAGCAAATTTTACGCTCAGCAGATCACGTTTATCTCCGTTATTTTAAAATTTAGAGTGAATTGACCTATTATAAAAATTAAAGGCAAGATTATTACCGAGTGCATCTCATAGGCTTTTTATTATATTTTAATTTTAAGCCGAGTTATGAGTATTTTTAGATATAAAAATTATTTACAATTTTAAAATACTCATTACTCGCTTTAAAATTAAAATATAATAAAAATCCTATGAGATGCACTCGATAATAATCTTGCCTTTAATTTTTATAATAGGTCAATTCACTCTAAATTTTAAAATAACGGAGATAAACGTGATCTGCTGAGCGTAAAATTTGCTATGCTACGCACTTGTACGACGAAGACAACACATGCGGGTGTGGCGTCCTCTTAACTATATTATAATATTTTATTTAATAATACATCATTATATTTATGAAATATTCACTTTTGAATCGTCTTCAGATGGCTGTGATGTTAGCCGCCTCGGTGACGTTGGCCACGTGCACCACCGTGTCATCGATCGACAAGTCTCGGACCAGTGAAAACGACCACAAGGCAGATGGCAAGCAGAAACGCGGCACGTGGGGCCTAGGATATGGCGGTGGTAATGGATTCTACGACGAAGGATTGAGCTATGGCACTCTCGGTGGTTACGGGTTGGGCAGCGCCATCGGGAGTGGTTACGGAGGTTACAGTTACGGGGGTTTTGGTTATGCACCGCGCCACTACCCTACTCACGTGCACACGGCCACGACAATTACCAAGAGCGTTCCGGTACCGCAACCATACCCGGTGACCGTCGAGAAGCATGTTCCTTACCCGGTGGCCGCTCCGTACCCGGTTGAGGTTCCCAGACCGTACCCGGTGGCCGTGCCCAAGCCGTACCCAGTGTCCGTAGATAGGCCGTACCCCGTGCACGTGGACAGGCCGTACCCGGTACCGGTGCCCCATCCAGTCGCCGTGCCAGTGGTCAAGCACGTGGGCGTCCCGGTGCCGCACCCGTACCCAGTTGAGGTCCGCCGGCCGTATCCCGCGTTGCCACTTCCCTATCACAAGCCCCTGTACTCAGACCATGACTTGTGGTGAACAGAGCAGCCCAGCGACTTGAGCATCGTTCGTTGTATATGTCAGTATAAAATTATATTCATACTACATTATTTCATATTTATCGTTTTTAAAATTGTTTACCGTTTTGAATAACAATATAAAATATTCTTAATTTCATATCTCATAGCAGAATATTATTTGGAATATTTCGATGTATCAAAATAAAATTTTAGACAAGAAGCTTATTGAATACAATATTATATAAGTATATAAATATTTAAATTTTTGACGACCGAAGTAGTTGACCAACATTTTTCGTAGTAACACTGTACCACTACACTCCGTTTATCTATACTTTAAATAATTTTAACTCATACAAAATTCTATTTTTTTGTATCAGAGTACTCTGAAAAGATGTTTGCCTTCAAATAATTGAAAAATGTATCTTTATAAAAAGAGTTAAGAAAGTCAAAAAAAATAATGACGATAAAAATAGTATTATAAATATAAGTATTATTCAAAACGTTGATAATTTTTGAGTATCATAGATCAATTGATAGACATATATTATTAACTATTTTTTTTCATTCACTTTTTTTATAGGAATATTCAATCTATGATTAATCTTTATGATTAAATATTATTATAATAGTACAAATAGGTAATTAAATACATTTAAAAAATGTAAGTAGGTGTGGATTCATTCTCGTATACACTTTTCACATGATTTATGCGGTAATCGTTATATTTTATGTTATTATCATTGTCACCGAGTTGGAGGTAACGATACCATACCTTATAACTATAAGTCGTATATTATCAAGTCACAAAATCACATTATTATAATAACCCATAGTATAATATAGATGATTCATTCAATGCAAGTCGGTCACCAAAGTGATCATTGGTATGATCATTGATGTGATCATGGATATACAGAACGTCTGTTCTGTATATTTTTAAAATGTAGTTACACGACATTGATGAGCTATACGTTTTTGTAAAATTAAATTGGGATTGCTATTAAGACGATTGATTGTGTCATTATCTCGACCATCGTGACGTCGGCCGCGAGTGATAGTCTGCGGTCATAATCAATGAAAACTATAATAACCATTGTGCCTGCATGTTATGCTCGTAATGTCTATGTGTTTAAGCACATTATAAACGGTTACGCTATCGTATAAAATACAATTACGAATGAATTATTTGGGATCAAATTTTTATAAGGAATATATTTGTGTAGGTACCGATTAGTTAAGTTTGTTATAGTTTCGTGCGAATGAATAAACGTGCCGAGTGATTTCAATGACAGTGATACGATATCACAACGACTCAACCAATTCATGCTGCACAATTTGACTTATTTGTGTATACCGAGAGAATTAGTTTAACAATAAGACGCTCAATAAAACTATTAACGTATTTACTAAATTTAAAACAATCAAGTTTGCTCTCTAAAAAAATTATGTTTTTTATCATTGTTTTACCTTTTTTAATTTTTACTTTTTTTTAATGGTAATATGCATGTTTATTAATTATTCCAAATCATGTATAATCTCAACATACTACGTATATGTTTCGTATCACCAAAAATACATTTTTTTTTCTAAAAATGTTATTTGTAATGACTTAAAATTTAAAATATTATGGAAAATAATGAGTGACTTATTTTAAATGGATTGCCTAGTATACTATTGCTACATACGAGTAAGTGGTAAAAAACGTATGAATAATAAAAACAAACTAAAATATTTTGCAGCCTACGCCATTTTAAACTACAACACGAGTACACGACTAACGATATATTCGACACGAATTTTGATATGGCATTATTCCAAATACATTGGCGAGTTCGAGTCCCGAATAATATAATAATATAAAAATTAATTAGTTGTGAAATAATAAGTACGGAATTTGTTATTTTAATAGGTAGATACTATTACTATCACGTCCGTAATAACACTTGGTGATGATGTAAATAATATATTATGATTCAACGTCCGCTGTAGTGTAAAAAATTCCCAGTACCGTTCCCTTCTTAGTGCGCGACATAAAGTAAGACGTAATCGTGCTGCAGTGCAGTACGAAAATGTAAATGTATTGCCAATATACATTACAATTTCGCAAAAAATTTTCATAACTTTGTCCCTCGCCACAGTCGCCACTCACTAGGACTTGAAATTGAAATAGCGAGTGTCAATTTTCATATTAGTTTTATTTTGAATAAATTTAGTTATATTTGAATAATTTAATTAAAATATATTATGTCGATCTAATTTTGATTTAATTGTGATCTGTTTATTATTTTATTTTTCGATTTGGACTGCAGTCCTCGTAAATATAGCTATACAAGTTTATGATGAGCCCTCTTCATAAGTTTTACTAAATATAAAATATGTTTAAAACACTACCTACTCGTTTATCGTTTATGTCCAGTGTATATATTCTTATATAGTCGTATATGTTATACGTCATCGCATATCCCGTTTGAAAATATTAACCAGATGCCCGGCTATCGTATAACAATCAATTTATGTTTTCTGTATTTCGTGTCTATGATGATTTATGTTATTTTATTTAGTGCACGATGTTTATATTATGTCTTATACTTTTCAGATACGCGTCTATACACAACGTCTACGGGATTGGCGTATTTGCCATGTACATAATTTGCCATTGGACTTAAATACGCATGTAGGTTCATATCGAGAACCACGTACAACTACTATTCATATTGAAATACGTCCTGTACACTTTTCTCATACACCGATAGTCTACTTTTACATCAGACGTCCGACTACGGCTGACTTTCAATGCACTCCACACATTTTCTTCCAGGATTTCTGTGTTTTTTTTCTATCAACAATACATAATATGCGTCTTAAGGTAAACGTGTAGTGTACCCATAATATTATTATATGTATAAGCAATACAAAAATATCGTTTTATCATCCAAATTTTTATATTATGCATTGTACGCAAATCTATGGTAATATATTATGTTATTAGTAAGTTATTAGTAATTAGTTATGTTATACAGTATAAAACACTGATACACTATATGTGAACAAAAAATCGAAATCATTTATTTTGTGACGAGCATTATTTCAAAATGTAAAACCATACCGATTATTATAATAATATTATTATTATCGTTTTTTACTATTATATTATGTTATTAATGTTTGAAGGATTTTTTCACATCTGTAATACATTTCTTTTATTTGTTATGTTAATTTATTATTCATGTGAACTGAGTACGTATTTTATTTAAATAAAACACACGTCCATTGCAACGATGCTAGTTAAAATGAATTATTACTTGGTTCTCGAATTGCAGCTTATAACTTAAACACTTGCACATTCTTTAACGAACTATCCAGAACAAAAATAACTCGTTTATGCTTTTGACTAAATATTTTTTTATTACAGCACTATATAATATTAAAGTTTACATAATTTCATCGGTTATCGCACATTACACAACTACGTTTTTCTACGAATTTCCTCTCTAGCCTCAATGTACAACAACGAATAAAATTATCATTTATTTTAATATGTGATTTGTTATTGTTTTTCTTGAAACGAGTAAAATAGCCAAAATAAATATATGATAATATTTTGAAGGATGAAAATACCATTAAAGTATTAAAGTTGTGATCGTGGCAAATGTAAAATTGACAATTTATTTGTATAATAGACATAAAATTCTCGGAACACATTAGGAAGGTATTGATGTGGTTTAAAAACGATGAGTTTTATTTTATGTAATATATACAGTTACATCATTCGAGTAAGATATTGAAAATTATATAAAAATTGTAAATGATCAAAACCAAAATGTCTAGAATTTATTGAATATTCAGTTTAAAAATGTATCAAATATTATAAAATATGTGGTAAAGTCTGATTAAAGATATACAAATCAATAATAATAAACACTAAAATAAAATATAAATTTTAGTTGTAGTTTAACGTAGAATTGAGAGAGCAGTATATTATTATTGATATTTATTTATTATATAATATAATATGCGATGACACTCAATTTAAATTAGTTGCACCGCTAGATCTATTAAATTCTAACATATTTTTCTGTTACCTACTTATCTATTGTTATTTCAATAAAACCATGATTATATGTTTATATAGGTCACTAACGAAACTAATTAACCGAACCAATTAACTTTGTAACTAAATTATTTAATGACTTATTTTAGATTCTAAAATCTGAATGGGGCGATGAATTTATTGGTTTTACTATGATGAATGTTTTTTTTTTAATTTTTTTTTTAGTGTCTGTGTACATAGTAAGTAGTTGAAATAATGCTTCGATTTTCAAGTTCAGTAGCTTTTTCTGATTGGAAAGTGAATCTAGTTGGTGCATTGGGAAGCTTAAAATTAAAAATTCCTATTATAGTAGTATAAAAATGTTAAAGTAAAAATGTTTAAAAATTTAATATAAGGCTCTTGATATATTGTTACAATAGTAGTTAAAAAATATTAAAAATACATAGTCACAATTTTTTTTTTATAAGCATTTAAATATCGAATTTATATAAAATATGTAATAATCACGTAAACGTGAAAATTATTTTAAGTTATTAATTCATAAAATTTTATCTATTATAATCTAAGATTTTAAAATTCAATCAAGATTCTTCATACATTTATCTATTCTTATCTATCAACTAAAAGTCAACCGGAAAGTCAAATTAAACTTTTATAGGCATTTGAATTCAAATTTTTACAACATTGGATACTCATTCGATTTCTCTTGTACTGATATTTTTATTTTATTGTTACTCAAAAACGAATATCTTTAAAAACTTGAAATATGCACCATATGTTTATTTTATAAATTCCCAACACTTGATAACATTTTAAAAATATTTCACTGTTATTGAGTTATTTATTAATATTTTCAACTTTTCAGGTTTTTGTTCTATAAATTTCAATAAAATTGTATTTGTTGGGTAAAAAACTTGAAAATGTAATACAAAGTTTGAAGGTTCTCAATTAGTTGATATAATAACAATTTAAAAATATTAACAATTTATAGGCACATATTTTTTTTTTTTATAATTGTTGAACGTTCAAATGTCGACAACATTTATCAAATTAAAAATTTACAAATTATTTAGTTAAAATATCCTAGACTATCAAACCGTCTCCGTTCAGAAATACAATGCTATTAAATCATTGAATTAAAATTTAATACCATCCACTACAGTTACTTACTTGTAACGTACTATACAGCACAGTAATATCCTATCATCTACTTTTTAAATGTAGCAATAATTAGTAAACAGAAATTTATTTTTTTTTTTTAAAGATTATATTAAGAAGTATTTTGTTGGTCATGTAGTTTTATGATTATGTTGTTAGATTGATTTTAAAAGGTTTTTTTTAATAACGTTTGAATGATAGGTGGTAACACTAGTAACTTATTGTACAACAACCTTGTTTAAAAAAAAAATTAATTTTAATGTGAATAATTTTTAGTAATATTAAATAATGACTTTTAACCAGACTATATGAAATATAGACGCATTTTCATTTTTGAAATCAACCTTGTGTGTTCAATGTTCATACAATAACAATGTATTATTAATGTTGCTTATGATTTAACAGCAAGAAAATCGTGATTCAATTGGTCAACTAAAGAAATGTTGACTTCTAAAGGTTAGGTTAGGTTAATTAGGTGATCATAGGATTCACAATAACCTCGATTAAACCAGATGGTAATAAGCTGTAACTATTATTTTGAATGCTCGGTTGGCTATTTTTAAATCGTTCTATTGAATCCATAGTACATATTATTATTATTATTATATTTACGTACATCGTGCTGGAACTTCATAAGTAAAATTAAACCATAGTAAAATTGTGGTCGATAATCTACGGTGACGAAAAATGTATAATTGTATATTTTACAATGGAAATATGAATGAGAAAATTCTTCGCAGAGTGGTTGTATGTGTAAACAATAATAAATCATGATTATTGTTATGCAATATTGGTTTAAATAGTTCGCTATAGTACGAAATCATAGTTTTGTACAACAAATGAATAATATATTATTTCAAAAAAATAAATAAAAGTAAAAGGAGTTGAAAATATGTTGTCAAATATGACAACGTACAAGGGCAAGGTCAACTTCAAAAGGCAAAAAATATAGATAGCACGTTAAATGATAAGATTATTAATAATTATATATTACCTAAATATATGTAATATCACTAATATCAGTAAAACAAACAATCCGATCAAGCTACAAGATCAATAACATGACTTTGAATGTGATGTTTTCTATAACTTTATATTATGTAATACGTATAGATTATAGCTACCTACTTTATAAATTTGTAATAACTTTATATTATAGACTATGCATAATAGCAGATATGTATATATAACAATTTAATTATAAAAGCTGCACAATAGCGGTGTCTCGTAGCTATTGGTTTTAAGCTGCGATGATTTATTTTATAATAATATAAACGCTGTGTATTCGGTGGTGATTCTTTTAAAATTTCACATGATTGCCTCAAAAAGTATTAACATGTTTGGAAATTTTTTATTTTCCATCCATATGATTTTTTAAAAACATTTCAACATTTCGACTATATATTTACTTTACAACAGGCCAATGGAATATTTTTAACGAGAATCTAAAAATGGAATTAATATAGTTAATTAGGTATATTATACTGTCCCGGAAACAGATTTTTAATCATACAAATATTTTGTCACCATTTGAAATAATTGGATTAAAAATTGAGTGCCTTTAGAATTAAATAATAAATAATTATGTAACCGTAGTACGAGGTGCATTAAATAAAAATCAACTACCAATTAGATCACTAGCTATTACTTATTAGTATAATACTATAATGTGAATGTGAAAAATTTTGTTTTTCTTTATTTATAAATAATTAGTTAGACTGCACGTTTTTATATTTATACTGTAATTATTAACCGTAAGACTATCCTTAATTATTGTTGAAGATTTTTTTATATTACATTTTACATATATTTAAATAATTTTTTTTTTTAGTGGTGACCCGGCGCAACATGGGTCATCGGGTGTGGGATGGTATGGCGGGGGTTATTTTTGAATACTTTTGTTTGTAGGATTTTGAGTTGGTAGGGTTGTAACACGTGTTTGTGGATGTGTGGCGAGTATATATTGGTAAAAATCCCTGGTGATCACCATCCAGAAGCTAGCAACTGCGGCTGGTTCATGCACACATTTCCGCAGATTGAGCGTACGACCGCAACTCATCAAGTCACAACTTGTATTTTACTAACTTAAAATATTGTGTTATTCATTTAGATTTTTTAATTTATCGTTTTGTCTTGAATGAAACTATTAATACTGTATTTTAATTTTGAAAACAAGTGGCAAAACAATTATGGGCTTTAATCTGATTAAATATATATTTATAATTTTTGAAAAACCTATCAAGCCTATTATATGTACGATACTATCGTAAATTACTACAAATATTTCCATCAACATTTTCACTATAATTTCGTTCACACGGTATTTTCATATTACATTTTACCGTTCCTGAAACTAAGCCAAAAATAGTTATAACCCCAGTCAAGCACTGTTAATATCTGTGAAAAATGGTTAACATTTTTTGCTCCCAGAATACTGATGCTTCGAAACATAATGTCTTAAATCAAATTTATAGTTTTAAATTGATTATAATTCTATTTGTTTATTATATACCTATTTTAGATTCTGAGTGAAGTGAATGCTAATGACGCGAGTGTTTTTGCATGTGTTTGACGTCACGTTTAGGAGCAGATAATCTGTTTATATGTAAATTCAACATCGATTGTAATTTATGGTAAACAATTATTTCATCTAGTTGGTGCATTGAGGTTAGGTTAGGTTTAAATTCATAATACTTTTATATTCGTAAAACTATTAAAAAAATATGAAAAACAGGAATATTAATAGGTACACCCAGTGATGTAGTTATAATATTTTTAGTGAATATACACATTAATATACGCTTAAATGTGCTCGATATATAAACATGGGGGCATTGCCCCCCAAACCCCTTATATACTATGTTATTGTTGTGTTTATATATTTTATAATTGCATACTCTATATTACTATACCCTGTCGCAATTAAGTATCTACAGTCTACAATCATACTCTTTGAAACATATTAATAAACATTTAATTTTTTTATGATTACCTATTTTATCTATGTTACCTATGACTCATAAATATAAATAATTAAGTAATTTCCTATATAATGTTTTAATCAAATAGGATTTTTAAGTGTCAATTATACATACATATATTATTTTAATTATTAATAAAAACAAGAAACTGAATTATAGAAAAATATTAAAAATATAAAATAAAATATGTTTAATTTTCTTTGAAATCTTTATAAAAGCTACAACTGTTAAATTTATAAGTATTTCCCAATACATTCGCATATACCCAGTGGCCGCGTATTATGTGTTATTCTATAAGTCCCACTACACCACTGAATATACCATTAGTAGACTAAATATATTATGAATTTGGTTCTAACTCAAAACGGAATAACCATGGAAGGTGGAGACCATTGATATTCTTATAAAAATCTTAAATTAGCATAATTTAAATATGATAAAATTTTCAAAACATTGTGGATATTTTTTAAATGTTTATAATAAACATTTGAAACTTTTCAGTTTTCACTTTGTTTTAAATTTAGGTTGACAACATTTTAAGTTTCTCGATCAAAATTTATCCATACAACCGTTAAAAACATTTACGATACTTAGTTACAGTTTTTATTCATAAAGAGTATTATATAGACTTGAAATTCACACGAATATGTACAGATTATTTTGTGGTTTAACATTTGCAATTAATTCGTAATACATTTTTAAATTTGTTTTCAATTTGAATATACTCGTAATTGATGTTATAATGTGTTTATCACTACGTTTAATTATTAAAAACAGTGGTCTATACCACAGGCAATGACCAAGTGGCATGTGTACACAAGTCGAAACCTATTCTATATCAGAGCGAGTTCACTATTTTTTAATGCTGTGTTTTATTTCACTAACAATTTTAAAACACTAACATATTATGATGTTGATTTTAAAAGTAGGTTGAAATTAATTATTTACAGTTAATCTCGCTAGCACAATCACAAGTAAAACATTTTACTAATAATATTTATAACATATAGGTACCACGTGTTTTACAGTACACTGCGCATAGACGTTTGAACTTTCACTCAAATTATATTTTATTTACTAAATACTAAAAATTTACTGAGTGGATGTCATCGTATATAAGCTATACATTATATGGAATAGCTGGAAATTATGAATATACTTACAAACAAATAAATTAACAAACAATTTGATTGTCGGATACGTGTAAAGAGTATATAATTATTAATTGTATATGTATTTCTGTGTGAGTCATGTACACGCTTAAAACTTAAATTGATATTACTCAACCAGAATAGCATATTACGTAATCGTTGAAATACAAGACTGCTTACTATGAACGATGTCGATCAAATTGTGAAAAAAAAATTGTTACATATTTTGCTATTGATGATAATAGAAATATAAAAATCGGGATAATTAAATTTCTACGTAAGTCATAAACTGGTTTTTAATGCGATAGCTAACTAACGAAACTTTTAATGATAATAAACATACGTAGTCTCTCGCTGTTCGCTTGTGTCTATATGTTTTAATCATCGAATGTTATAAAATAATTGAACATACACACTTATAACTGTTGTAAATATATGTAATCATATATTAAGCTATGAGAAAAACAGCTAAACATAACTTATTGCGTTATAACCCAAAAGCATATTATTATGTATATCGATCTTCCATAAAACTGTATTGATGGCTTGGAATATTTTTGTAATTTTTAAACCGGATAATTTCGATTCAAAATATTTAATATAATATCAACGTACTATTATATTATATTGTTATGATGAAATTATAAACAACATGAAACGCCTGAAAATTAAAAATCCAGACCACTAAACAAACACGTTTGATTTAATATTAAAATTTATTAAAAGCATTTCAATACATTATTACACAAATAAGTAGACCTCCTATATATATATAACCTTATAACGTACAGTCATTTTCCTGTTTTGTTTTTGGCTGATTATTTACAGACAAAAAATGTTTATTTTTAATATGTATTTTATACCTAATACGAGATAATTATGTGCTCGTAGAACGTGTCGTTATAATTTTTCTATATCTATATGATACATATATTATAAATTATAATTAATTTCTACTCCTAAATCCTAATCTGTGGATTATGATACCTATATCTACGCGATCAAAATAATTGTTGGTCTTAAATAAATCTGCTACGTAGGTATATAATCCAGAAACAAAATATCGAATTGCATTATATAACCAACTACCAACACAATGTTATCAATATTTAACCATATTTAAAAATCTGTAATCATTAATTAAAATAATTCAATAAATCTACTCATTTATATCTTAAGCACATTAATCTTCCGTTATTATGACCATTCAAGAACATTTATTTAATTTGTTTTCATCAATTTTTATTTCGCTTTAATCACTTGCGGTTTTTATTGGTACACAAACTACATACATTTACACTATCGTTTTAAATTGTAGGTTAGTATATTTTTCGTATAAATATATAATAATAAAAAAAAAAAAAAAAAATCATAATTGTCGAAGCTAATTGTTTACAAAGTTTCTTTAATAAAAAAAAAAAAAAATAAAAAAATAAAAAAAAAAACACAATATAAAAATTAAATATTTATATCGTATAAATATATTAATCATAATATGAATACAAATTAAAAATTACTCTGTTATAGATGAGGTAGAGGATTTCGACTTATGATTTCGATTGTACTACATCATCGAGAGTAGATTTTTGTTATGGATATATTAAATTTAAATTTAATGATACACCCATATTACATCAAAACTATTCTGAACGAAAACTGTGTGTACTTAACTTTTAAGCACATTTTACGATTACTGAATTAATATTATAATAAGGAATTTTCTATTATCTATAGTAACACGAAATTTTGAACTAATTTTTACCAAAAACATTTGCATATCGGATGCCTATATGATAATATTATTAATTAAATTTCAAGTTTCTACGGTTATTAATTTTTTAGTTACGCTTAAAACTAATCATTGTCAAAAACTGGTTATGGGTAATTCTTCCAATTTTGCTGTAATTTTGTATTTTTTACGATAAGATTTTTTTTTAAATCCTAGAAATTGAACTAATTAGATCTAATTTTTTAACAGAAACTACTCAATATTAATTATTAATGTATTTCTTTGGATTTATAACGCTTTATCGCTGTATAAAATCAATAATCCACAACATTGGTGAGAATCAAAAATAATTTTTATTACACACAATTTTAGGTTAGATTTGGATATGGATAATGTATTATGTATAAGTTATAAATATATAAAAATATTTTTAGTAATTAAGATAGTTTTATAGGTATGCATCGATTATCATAATATTTATATAAAGAGAATATTGATGACGCTTATTTTTTATTTATAATCTATCGAATATTTTTAATTTAGTTTTTAGATCCTTTTCAAAAAACCGTGTATCGAATTTTACTTATACTCGCTCGCTGGATTGAACTTAGAATGGCATGACTTTGAGTATGATGACTCACTTTTGTTTACTTTATACATTATAAGTTGGTATTCGTTATATTTTTTATTTAAAAATAATTTTTTGAGTTTTGAGTTTTTGACTATATTTGAATTTTAATGTTTTTTGATCGCTAAACTATTATTTTCAACTTCATGATTGTTAATAATACTGATCTGCCAATAAATACGTTTCCTCCAATGGCCTATGCTGACCCGGGTTAACAAATATAATAAATAAATAAATACCTCTAGATTTTTTTTACACTTCTCCAATCAACTATATAACTACAAATATTTAATTATGCTGTTTACTATTTAGTTAAATAATTGTTAAAAGTGTATTTATAATAATGTAACTGTTCAGTGTTCGATAAAATACGTTTAGAGATACAGAAAAATATAGGGATATTTTATACAGAATAAAGAATAACTATAATCGTAGAATAATATTAAGGAATGCTAAAAAATAAAAAATATAAGACAACTAATACCTATTGAGTTAGAACATTGCGTTGTAAATACTGTTGCATATTATAATGTGTAATAGTAATAATATAGTATAATAGTATCATAGATTTTTACGATGACAGTATAGTGATGTATATAATATTATAGCCTATATTGGTCTATTGTGATGATAATTTTAACTTTCAAATAAGTTAAATCTATTATTATATCAAATTACTATTAAAAACCGAGAAATTACATAATTTGAATAACCTCTTTCAGTACTCACACGAGTAAAATATTTAGGTCATCAATATTTAAGTACCAATCACATATTATTATATTCATAGAATGGAAATATGGATTGTGTAAGAATATGTATTGTGCCAATTATGAAAAAAAAAAATAAACAATCGTTACTGTCTTAATAGTTCGTAATAAGTACGAAAAGATATAGATAAAACAATATATATATATTGTATACGTACTATTACATTAATATTTATTATTAGCAAATTTTGTATTCTGTATTTTTATTTTATATACTCGTACAATGTTAAGAAATATACTTGGTGAATAATTTTAAACAGATTTATTATATTGTTCACCTAACAAAATAATTGATGTTTTATGATTCAATCATTTAGATTACAAACACAATATACATTATATTAATAGATAGTATTATAATACTGCATTTTAAACAGCTGCCAAATTCTTTGAACTGGTATTTAAGTAATTTGAAAAAAAAATCATATAAAAGCTTATCCGTAAAAATGCTTTACGGCTATTGGCACTATAAGACCTTGGTTTTAAATGTACTTTAACATTTTAACAATACCACTTAAGTCTTGTACTATTACTCATACTACTATTATTTTACATCTTATTCTAAATGTTTATGTATGAATACATTCGCTTGTTCATAATTCTGATCAAAAAATAGATAAGCAATTATATTATAAAAATGTATTATCGATTCATTAAAAAAATAAGTATTATAATTTCTAAAGTATAAGTAGTATAGTAATAAATCAAAATATGTATTCGTTAATAAATAAATATCGGTTGTATAATATTATACTCATATTAAAAATATTACAGAAACATAAAAAAATCAGGTACGTTAATATGTCATACTGATTGATTATATAAAAATATATTATTAGGTACCTATCAATAATAGTACCTACAGTCTAGAGTCCTAAAAACCCATTGTCAGAATTTTCGGTTATGCTTAACAAAAACTTTTGGAAATATATTTACTGGGTGTCCTGCGAGGATTTACCCATTACGATATCTGACGAAATAATGGAGATATTAAAATTCTTTTTTTTATTATAAGACTCACATAGATAAGAACTACAATTATTTTATATTTTAATATTTTGGTAAAATAGTTAGAAAATATATTTTTTTATTTAGTTATTTCTAAAAAATTCATTTTTTAGAGTTTACTTTTCTGAAAATATTGATGATTTAAAATTAAAATTTTATTTTCGTTAATTTCCCGATTTTAAATTTGTTTTTAGTTTCGAGAAAAGTTGCGAATAATTATTTAACATTGTAGTGTTATCAAACATGTGAAACGCCACGCCGCGTGCGTGCTCGTACGATCGACCGTACGCTTTCAGTGGGCCTAATAATTATAATCATATATTATTTCTTCAAAACTAAAAAAAATATTAAAAATCAGGAATTTATTGAAAATATCATTTTGAAACGTCAATATTTTCAGAAAAATAAACTATACGAAATGGCTATATTGATTTTTTTTGGAAATAATTAAATAAAAAATATATTTTTTAAATGTTTTAACAAAACATTAAAATAAATTTAAAAATGAAATAATTGTAGTTCTTATTCCTGTGATAATCTTATTACAAAATCAGAATTTTAATATCTCCATTATTTCGGGAGATATCGCAATGCGTGAATCCTCGCGGGACACCCTGTATATATATATATATATATTTATTTTACAGTGGCGCCGAACTCAATTTTTATAGGTGGGGCAAAGTACAAAAATTAATACCCACGACCCACCCCTGCACCCAGATGGCCCCACTACTTACTCTTTCGCAACGTAAAAGGTCATAAACTTTTTCTAACTTTATACTTATAACTTACTATAGGTAGTGAAAGCGTTTTATGTATCACAACATCTCTTATCCACACCCACGACCACCCTAACCACCTGGAACCTACGACCCACCCACCCACTTTTAAAGGTGGGGCGACCGCCCCACCTGTATATAGGGTTCGGCGCCATATATATATATATATATTGTTTATATTATAAATATTTATAAATCATCAAAAAATATTTTATCATTTTATCAATAATAATTATTGGACAATTTTGAGGCCTTTAGAAAAGAATATATTTTGAATAGCAACGACACCAATTCCAAAAATGGTAATAGTTATAAAATTGTAAATAAAAATAACTCAACATATAGAAATTTATTAAGTAGAAAACATTCTTATTTACACGTAGTATTTGACGTACAGTATGTTTTAGAAAGTGTCAACAACACGGTTTTTTCATTACTCCCGCCCAATCCTAAAAAATGTCTATTTTTAAAATTTAAATACATAATGTTATTATCATACAGTGTGTGTAGATAGTTCGTAACACTAAATGCTATACATTTAATGTATTTAAAAACAAAATGCATTTTAAGGATTATATTATAAAATAGACTATTGAATATCGTGCAATAAATAAAGAAGAGAACATCCAATAATCTACTTAACTGTACATAACTTTACCTATAATATACATATATAATAATATAACTATATGGATTGGAACCAAAATTAAAAGTTTCGGTATATATTAGGCTTGAATTTAAAAAAATATTATAACCAAAACCTCATTACTGGAACCCTTTTTTGATTTTCTTAGGAATCTAAACTAGAATTGGTACTGATATTCGTTTTTAGGTAATTTGTTGTCTGTTTCGATTCCAATATTAGATATTTAGCAACTTCATATATTAATTAGGTAATAAAATAGTTAATTAATTGAATTGGATTGTAAATGTGTATACGTGGATATTAGATTTATAATTGTTTATTTCTAAGATCTATAAAAGTACCATAATTGATGAAATATTAGAAGTTATTAAAACTGTAAAACCGTAATAAATTGTTATTTGATAGTCTGTTGGCCCATTGTCACGATTATTTCCCTATAATGTATTTATAGATTTGGACGTCTATAACATCTAGTTCCTAGTGGTGTTGATTTTTTTCATTTAAATTTATACTATAAAAACATCAGAGAAGTTATTCAATTAAGTACCTATACTTAATAACATAAAATATGATTTTTTAGAAAAATATCTTAATATATTGCACAATTTCTACCATAAATGTCGATAGTTTTAAGGTTAAACTTTTACAGCTGAAGCTTACTACTTATATAAGAGGAGGTTGTAGATATTATTCATAATTAAATAAATTGAAACTGGAACCGAGATGTTTTAATGGTTCCAACTTCCAAGTTCTATATTATATAGACCTGCAAGGGTGGCCAACATGAATACGTCACCGAGCCACATTGATAAAAACAACGATATAAAGAGCCAATATTATGTTTATAAATATATTTTATAATTTTTATAATTTTGTCGTATTTTATTGTTAATAAGTAAATATTGGTTTTTTTACCCTTTGTACCCTTGGTATTGACCATAAGTCATGACACTACACAGAAAAAAATCTAAATCTAAAACTAAAACAAGATATTATAGGTACCAATCATACACATTTTGATTACCAAATGATAAATAATTTTATTTAATATTTATAGTATAAATACATTTTAGTAACCTAGTTAAAATAGTTTAATTTCATACAAAAAATTTGTACCTTTTATAATAGTTGTGGAAAAATTGTTATTATCATTATGATTTTTCCTTGTAGGCCCTTGTTAGTACATCGGTACTATTGATCACTTTGTTCAGTTAAAATAAAACTTGTGAAGAATTGTTTTATTTATTATATTAAAAACCTGTAGAGTTATTAGAAGGATCTATTGAAGTTTTTAGTGATACCAGTTAATGATGAAAAAATTGTGTTTTTTTGTTACATATCGTTGTCGCGCATCATTATAGATAGTTATATGGTTGGTTTAGCTTAGTTAGAACTCATTATCAATCAAACAATGCAGAGTTTGAATAAAATAGAAATGCATTTTTCAATATTTCTTTATTTTTTTATGGTTTTTTCTTTTTCTTAAGAAGGGCAACAGCTTATTAAGCTCTCCCTAAACTAAATACACCTACCACGCAACTAAAACTCCAGCATCGGAAATACACGTTCGTGATCGCTTAACGGTTGAGGGCGAATTTCGCGTGATCTTGTTTCACTATTTGTGTTGACCTAACAGTGTGGTAACTGGACGAGTTCAAAACGTGACATTTGCCGTTATTGTGACTAAACATTGGTGCGCACGACAAATACATTATTGCTTTCTTCAAACCCGGCTGTCTGTGGGTCAGAAGACTGTTCGTCATGATAATAATATTATTATTATAAACCCAAAAATTTAGATTTGTGTTTTGTCCACAAAACAATACAACTGTGGCGTGATAATATTTTTGGCGATTGCCAACACAGGACTAACCATAGACCAATTAATTCTGAGCTAATAGGACCAACAATAACGAAACGAACAGTTGTTTATAGTTTTCATTCTGCCATTGCTTCACTGGACTGTTTAAAATATATGTTGGAATAATAATTCAATAATATTATTAATAGTTATGATATATTACAGTTTTATAATAATATATTATTAAATATGATAATTATGTGAGTGTGTTTGTTCTCGTGTGTGCGTGAATGGAAAAGACCTAGTGTCCGAGTGAAGCGGGATCCATTGATATTACGACCACCGGTTTAGACATTGTCATTCAACTACATATATGATGTATCTTAGGTTATGCATAATTACGAAATTATGATATATAGTATAATAATACATGTAGTTGTCGTGTAAGGATTGTACGCTGTTCCCAGAATTCTTTTAAATATTTTGGCTAAGTATTGAATAGTTAATATATATTAGTTTTGTAGTCTTACAACAAATCCAATTTTGGTAGTTATGGTCTCATATCATTAATCTAGAATGTTTTTATTTGTTAGCACAAACTTAAAAAATAACGTCAATGAATAGACTAAACTATCAGAGATATTATAATTAATAAATAAATAGTATACAAATAAAAATATAGTTCATATTAAATGTGTTATCTGTTACCGTAAAAAAATGTATACATTTCTTCTTGAAGTTTCTAAACATTCATCATAGACAACATCTGTTTAAGGCATTGAATATATAAGCTATGTATAACAGTAAGTTATTCGCGTGCTTATTGGCCTAATATATTAAAACATCTGTAAAACACTCAATAAAGATTTCAAACAAATTATAAAAATAATATTTTTTATTGGCATTTATATTTGTTTTATTACCTTTTTTTACTGAGCTCTAAAACGTTTTAAGATGTAGATCTTACAAATGTAAAACATAGCGCGAGAAATAACCGAGAAAGTTACAGATATAACTAAGGAACAATAGTTTCACACTATAAATATGAGAACATTTTCTGTGCAACTTTATTATTTTTATGATATCACAAATATGAAAAAAGCTATTTGTTTTACATTTGTACGCGAGATAGCATCTTCTTAATTCATATTCAATGAATTTCTTGTTATTTATTTAAAATTATATATACACAACCTACATTGTTCAAATGTTTAATATCAAGTTTAAAAACAAGTTCTCAAACTTCAATTGATATATAAATCTTGATCAGTCTCATATATTATTTATTTTTACTATTATGATACTTACATCATTAAAAAATTAACAATTATGTAATCAAAAGAAATAAATAAATTATATATTATGTGGTTTGTAGGCAATCATTATAATATTGTAAATATTATTGTGCATTTTCAAGTTTACTGAAGAATCGATTTCAATTGCACAGATCAAATAATAATTAATGTCACTACTATTTACTACGGCAAAGAGCCAATGGACGCATTATACTTGTGCTATGTATATACTGTATATAGTTGTAATGTGTCAAAACATTGTCAACACGAATGGAAAATGTATTATCCTAAATCCTATTTAATAGTGATTGATAATGATAGTAAATTAGCTTAAGTATAATAGTTATAACACGGATAATCATTATTTGTTACAATAACTACAGCGAGATACTGAATAAAATAAAAGCGTCGGAAACTATAAATACCTCTCTATAATCTCTATAAGAAATCATGAAAGCAAACTAAACAATTCAGCAAAAATATGTATATTATTATAGTAATAAATTATACAAATTATAATAAACTGCAATGCTAAGAATTTTATAAAAAAGATAATTTCATGTTCCTTTATAAATTTGGTGTATATCATTGTTTTTAAGCTCTTCTTATTTTGTTTGAATCCTGCCACTTGAAGTATAACAACCTAGAGTAAATGTACTCACAGTAGGTAAATAAAATCTAGGTCAAATGGAAATTTTGGAGCATTATTTTAAAACCACTTACATATTCTTAGCTTTGGCCAAAATCCAAAATATTTTCCAAGTAAATTTAAATCATAAATCCTAGATATGAATAAGATATTAATTATGTAATGAAATGTTTTAATTCTATTTTACTACAGGTAGGTAATCTTTTATAATTTTGCATGCTAACTAATTTATCAATATACTACTAATATACATGTTGTTTTAACAATGATCGCCATCATCGGACAATAATATTGTACCATTTGTACCTAATATTATTGAAGCAACCATTATAGCTGATACAATACTACGTATTGTAATTTGTATAAAATAACTTTCTGGTTATAGAGTTTATATGCTGTGATGTTTATATACACAGAATTCCAAATAAATGTTGAGTAATAATTTTTGTTTTTAAATAGTTACATAATTTACTTTTATGCGTTTTTATAACAAAAAAATAAAAATATTATTAGTATACGAGTTCCGAGAGGATTATAAATCGTTTAAAATAAATTGAAGGACAATATTGTTAGTCCTTTTTCTTATACGTCAGCTGGATAAAAATATCATACAAAACAAGATTATTTTATTAACGATGTCGTGCTTATATGAACATATTTTAGGTAGATATATAATAGTTTATTTATATTATGGAACCGATGTTACCTACATTAGTTTATTGTGTATTATACAATATGGAATAGAATTGGAAAGTAGATTGAAAAATATAACAGGAACTATTCATTTGATTTTAATGTGGTTTTACATATTATTATGAATCAGTGTCTACAGATCTTTGTAAAGCGAACTCAACTTTCCACTTGAAATAAATCAACTGAATACTCATCAATATACTACAGGGGCACATGTGTCATTATATTATGTGTTACTCGGTACTAAAAATATATTACAAAATATTGTCTCATTGTTATTTGTACGGATAAGTATCTGTACATCTAAGGATATTTACTAAATTTGCTGTTATTGCATCGAAATTCTTCAAACATTATCGGTAAGTTTATGTAATTCATAGATTATGTAGGACAGGTAAACAACGAAAATAATATACTTTTTCAACCTCTATATGATTAGACTTTGTTGATTTCGATGCTTTTAATTTTTGATAAAATTGCATTTTCAATATTGTTATTTCCAATCATTTAAAAAAAAATAGTTTTGATTTTCATTCCAAAAATATGTACCTAATACAAAAAAAAATACAAGTTTCTTATGACGTTAAAACTTCGATTCAGATAAATTTAGTTATACGGAGGATAACTGATAAAACCTCATCGTGAAATTTTCACATTAGTGATCTACGAAAGTGAGTGCTAAATATAAATATTCATTTTATGAAATCTAACATCATTCTCAAACTTAACCCACACGGTAACAACGGGATCCAGGATATCGCTAGCCATATTGCTTGTATAATGGGTACACCACAGTAATCAAGTACTTATCTGTGACCTAACCTAGCCTAGAATCCTAGATCTTAAGATAGACAACCGTTTATGCGTATTCTATCCATAATACATGTGTTATAATATAAGTGAAGTGTTAGTGGTTGTGAAATTAATGGTCTTTATCACTACCTATGTAACCAATGATCAAGTCAAAAAGAAATTTAAAAGCATTTTTGAAATAAGAATGTGCTCATATTTATTTACCTATTACTTATATCTTTATGATTTAAGTATTATATTGAATATGTTCGAAAAATCCTTGAAAGACATCTGTTAAATAATATCGCAAAATGAGACTATGTTTTATTTACAACTGTCAACTATAATATAAATTCATAATATAATACATATTAAGTATCATCATTGATGATTCATTTATAGCTAGTGACACAGATCTAAGTAGACTTTTGTGAATTAAAAATGCCCATGGAAATAAAGGGCAACGGGTAAATTTGTCCAATTATAAATTCGTTTACATAGACATTTCTACCCATTAGCCTATTTATACAAAGCAGCAATTTTTTTCTAGCTATTATTTTCGTAGAAATTTTAGATTATGTGGAGCGGATCAGCAAAGGGATTAATGTATTGATTTTACAATGATGTGTGTTTATAATATAATATATATATATTTTTTGTTTGTCTATGTAGATGATAAGTTGTTGAAATAAAGCTTCGATTTTCAAGTTCAGTAGTATTTCCGGTAGTAAAGTAAGTATAGTTGATGTATCGGGGAGGTAAAAATCAAAAGCGACGAGAAAAACAAAATCAAAAAAATTAAGGAAAAAGGGAATTTTTACGCAAAATCAGTTTTTTGACAAAATCAATATTGGATATTGGAGTAACTCATAAAACAAATTACTGTATATACATGCAATTTTCACTGAATATTTATATTGAAATTTCCTATATTTGATAGAATTTTCAAAATATTTCAACTATTTATAATTTATTCATAGACATTTTCAGATTTTTTCGTTTTTTTTATCCTATAATATTATAAATGTCTATAAAATTTTAATCTTTGATTCAAAAAGCTTGAAAATCAAACACTAAGTTTCACACTAACTCTTCATGCGTTTATATAATAAAAGTTGAAAAATATTAAAAATACATTGGTACGTTTTTTTTTATATAATATATAACACTGTTTGATGTTCAAATGTTGACAAAATGTATTAAATTGAAAATTTAGAAATTATTTAGCTTTTTTAGCGAAGTATTGAATATTTATGATAAGGTTTCAATTAGGTAGTTAAAACTGTAACAAAAAATATTTAAAAACTATACAAACACAGTTTTTTTTATAGTTAGGCACTTTAAGTTCTATTTGAACGTAATTACATATTATTATTATATTAAATGACCAAGAGCCCAAAAATAACAATTTTAATTATATTTTTGTAATTTAAAAATATTATTCGTGGGTACTTGAAATTTCTAGAGTTATCGTATAAATTATATTCTTATCGTAATAGTTTATGTCGTTAATGACTTATATAGGTATATTAATACATTATTGTTTTGTTGTATTTACTATATGAATGACTGATTCTGAGTGGGTCGGGTACATAATGAATCTGATTTGATCATTTGAAATTTATTTTATAGGTAGGTACTTTTATTATTTTTATTTTTGAAATAATAACAATATAATTAATATAGTAAAAAATATCCTAAATCTCCGCTCAAAATAATACCAATAATTATATCATTGAATTTAAATTTAATACCATCCATTTACAGTAACTCTCTTGTAACCTATTGTAAAGCAGAGCGGCATCCACTTACTCGCTTTTTCACGTACATTTTTACACAATAACAAATGTAAGTGATATGCGTCTTTTTATACTTAGGCTATAGCTAACGTAATCGGTGTTACTGGAGCACAATTGATTTGAACGGTAACTATTATGAAGAATATCAAACTACGTTTGGTTATGATTTTAACGCAAGGGTGTTTATCTTACAGACATGCGCCTTGAATAATTCCATAACTTATTGGCCATCGCAACTACAAATGTTGAAAATCATAAATATAAAATGTTGGATACATCCAAGCAGTAATAAGATTGGTATCCATTGATGATTCAAAGTATTATAATAATTGTGGTTGCGAGTTCAATTTTAACGATACCACGTAGTATTGTTTGGTCAAAACAGGTCTCTGAAATATATCCAAAAAGATTAACATTCCAAGTAAATTAAGCACTGTTTAACTTCCACTTTTAATATTTTCAACATCTATATGAAGTACTCGAGATCTGCACGAGAAAAATATGATTGATATTATATATTGTAATATCGTTGGAGAACTAACGCCAAAATATCAAAATAATAACATAATAACTGTCGAAAAAATAGTATCATAACATATTATACGACGGCAACTAGGATTTTTTCAAGGGGGGTGTCCGCAAGTAGCGTATACAGTATTTTCCCAATTCATTTGCAAATTTGTTAGTATATTATGTACATGTGACAGTCGTCACCACTACTATTAAATATTTACCTATTATATTATATTATTCAAACTATTTGAATCAAAGCACCACCATAATTATTTCTGAATACACTACTGACGTCCAACGTTTTATTAACTAAACAATTTATATTACGTGAGAAGGTACGTGACACGTATGTTTAGATTAAAGTTACATATAATTTTAGTAATTGTCGATAAACTATGGACAAAAGACTTAATAACATTTATCAGTTATACATTTTAACACTAGATTTAGATTTAAAAAAGATTGAACATTTTTTTTCAATGGTTATTGAATATAATTAAATATAAATTTCCTATTATACGGTTCAAGGGGGGTGTCCAGACACCCAAAACACCCCCCTTGGTTGCGCTACTGTAACGACGGTATTACCATCTAAATAATAATCTCGTGACTTCTATCGTGTGTGGCGTGTGCAGTAAAGACTGAATAAAATATGATAATGATCATAAAGATGGTGACGAAAACCGATCGGTTCTCCAAGACTCGACGAACGACGGTATAATGTATTGCGTAACACAGCAGTTCTAGGTCGGCACCCGTTCTGGTGAAACGATTACTGGATGACGGAGGTGACGTCCGCTGCTCAAGTTCACGACTATGTCCCTTTCGAGTGGAAGGAAACATAACATCGTATCACTGCCGGGTTCGGCGGACAGTGGCGGCATCGTGTACCAGCTATACCGTTGGCGGTCGTGCATCCCGAAGTTATCTCATCGCCGTGACGCAACCGCGGTCGTGGTGTCAGCGGCGGCGGCGAACCGGGGGAAGCGCCGACCGACCGATCGACGTACAATCCCCGCGTATAAAAACCACGGGCCAACGCTGTTCCGGCGTCAAAACTTCACCTCTCACCGGCGCACTTATACCCGATCGCTTCGCGCACGCACACCGAACCCGCACTGATCGCGTGGACTTTATCATCGAATACTCCACTGACATCGCGATACACCCACGACTTCAGCTGCATCGAGAAAACCGTCACGGCGATCGCTGACTACAGTGGTGACATATATATAATATATAGACAGACAGACAACTCCGTAACCATAACCATGGTCGGCACAAGGCACTTGGTGAGTACGTTTGATTTGGTTGGACGATATAGTATGCGTGTGGTATAGATTCACTGGTATTAGGTAACTATTATTAACGCAAGGGTGGCGGGTTTCGAGTAATCACCCATAACAGCTATAAGCCTAGGTATAAATATTGATTTCAAACCGATTCAAAACCGTTGCTGTTCATATGCGATGGGTATTACGATTGATGATGTTTTATATTATATTAGGTATATTATACAGTCGTGTCTCGATAACTTGAATCTCTAAAAGAATAATAAAAAATATAATATAAATTTAAATTATGTATTTTTCGAGTTAGAAACCACTAACATAACTTAAAAACACTTCAAAGAGTACGAAAAAAAATCGGCTTAACGAGGTTTTTGAGTTATAAATACTTAGCTTGTATTATATTTACTGTTGAGCTGCTCATTAAATTTTTAAATATCATCACGAAATCATGTATCATGTTTACTTACTCATAAGGATTTCGACAACTATTATATGCGTTAATATATAAGGCGGAAATATTTTTAAGAAATTAAAAAAATTGTAGTAATAATACATAAGTGTAATCTGTCGCTTAATTGTATACCTATAATATGAATATGTATGTATAACACTCATCCACATATTGTTAAATAAAATAATCCCAGTAGTCTCCACCACCATAAAGCAAGTTAAATTCACATCAACTGAGATTCAAAGCATTTCGATAGTATCATCAAACGTTACATACTGTGACTGATGCAATATAACGGTAAAATAACATAATTGAAAAATGTATAGCTACCCGACAAGCATATTGGAAAGGGTTGAGTTGGGTTAGCTAATTGATTGAGATTAAAATATCTGATGGATACATACATCAACAATAACGTTTCGAAACTCCAAGGCCAAACATTATTTAATACATGCTTAGATGCAATACTTCGAGATTTGTCACAACTCATAGTGTTTTACCAGTTTTTAGTAGATCGATTTCGAGCAGACTCAATTATGTTACTCTAATGTTTGGTTTAAACAGAGTAAGTAAGTAACTTGTCCAACCTATATAATTATATCGCTGTTTCGATATCAGAAAAGTAATTTCGTTGCAGTAATAATTTACCAACTAGTCGTTATTCAACCAACCCGACTAAAAGTTGACTGGACAATGTTTTTTACCTTAGACGTCAATACATGCTGGCTATAATAGTATACGTTTTGTGGTCCACAGGTGTTTTTGGCCGTATACGCCGTGTACGCACAACTATCAACTGCCTCTCCAGTCTACCAAGAGGACGACCACTATGATGGACACCACCATGGTCCACCACCAGCCACTTCGTACGCTACTATATCGACAACACACGTCAAAGTGCAACACCCCCCGGCGGTATCCACGAAGTACGTGACACCGTACAAAGTGAGTACCTTATGGATACTATACGTCTTTACAAATTTTCTATAATCTATATTACCGATATTACGAGTAAAGGAAATTTTTGAACGTGGTGTGCGTGTAAATGATCCATAATCAAGTTTATAGCACTCATAGTTTTTAAATTTGGTTCATAAGTACAAATAAGATGTACTTACAACTCGTGGCTAAATTTTAAAATTTGGAACTTTGTTGCCAATGTTAGAAATTTTCAAATGTTTAATAAATGTATTTGATTGTTTAATTGTTTGTATGGAGTTCCAGTTGGTTACAAATTATAAAACGATTAGGTATTTTAATTGGATATAATTTTAGATCCATATAAACTACCTAAATTACCGTGTTATTGTTACAAATATGCATAGTTTATATTTATTTAGGTAGTCTAAGATAAAAAAATATTTAAAATATGACATTTTAGACAAGATGGTCAGGTGTATAAGCTATTATATAACTTAAGTACCTAACCCGTTCGTCAATTAAATTAATATTAAATCGTTATTCGATTAAAATATTTGTATTACATATAATACCTATTACAGGTCTTTGCATACCTACAATATGTTGAGCCGCACGAGTACGAATAGTTTATATTTTATATTAGACAATAGACGGTAGCGTAAAAATATTACAATTTCCCGCATAATATAACATATAGGTAACATGTTGATATTATAAAATATGAATATGTTGTATATATAATATCATAAACGCGATGCGATTTTGTAATACTTATAAAATATATATATATATATATATATAATTATCATTATTAAGTCCTCTCTATATACAGTGTCCGTGGAACCCCGTAGGTGTGTATGTTTACGAAGTAGGAAGTCTATAGCTATAGACGACTTATGTATATCCGTCGTATGGCGATACCTATATGTATATATATTACATCCATATCTACAAACAAATACACACGCACGCACACACATACATACATATAATGTATACAATATACGTCGCGTCGTGTATATATTCTAGAGCACGGAATGGACGCCTTTCTCCTGGGAATTACGTAAGTTCTGCGGCGCGACGAGACGCGAAGTCGTTAAACCCGCCACCACGTTACGATTGTTTTTGTTCCAACTCGTTCACTTTCCAAGTTCGACAAAGCGGGCGACCAGTGAGGTTCCTCCGTGTATATATATATATATATTATAGCCCCAGAGGTTCGGTAAACCAACTTGATCGTAGTTATAATAACAATGTTATAGTTATTATATTACTTACACGCCACACTGACGCGGGACCATAATATCATAATATGTTATTACGTATTATATAGTTATTTAAAACGATGTTTCGTCCAATTTAATACGTTTAAAGTTTTTAGGTCTAAAGTAATATTATACATATATGATACAATAATTAAAATGATAATATTTCAAATTGATTTAATGGTAGCAGATAAGTGTACCTTCCTGGTTACCTATAATACATAATAACGTTCTACGTGGCTTTCCTTGGTTACATTATACTACGCATCTAGTCGGAACACAAACTCAATGCATATCTAATACAGCTAATTTCGCAAATTTTTTTAGCTCCTCTATGGTTTATAACAACCTTGCTGGTACATAGTATCATTAAAATATGTATATAGTAAGATCATGTCTCCTAGCAAACGAGGTGCAAATCACCGGATGATTGTTATTTTGAATAATCCTCTATGCATAAAAACAACAAAACCGTACAAATAGGTAGAAATATTGTTCGTGGTGATAATATTATATATTACTAACGTATAAGATTTGTATAGGTAATAGGTATTCAGTGGCGAGTAGGTACAACATTAACGAAGCAATTTAGTACAAAAGAAATAAGTATTTTCGTGGACGTTAAAATCCTTATATAGTGGAACCTATGTAGATACGATATATAAATACCGGTATACCTACAAGAATTGCATGCGACTTGTATCCTCTCGAATTAAATCGTATATTATGTAGTATTATTATCGTATATGTTTAATTTTAAAAATACATTAAATTATAATTTATTTATCAATTCTTAATTTTATTCGTCAATAGAAATAACTTAAGGATCAATTTGTGAATATATTGACTGTAGGACGGAATTCATTCAAAAAGGCACGTTACTTGATTTGTTATGCAGTTCGTGTGCACTCTATACACCTTATACGCATAATATACAGTCTCGTATATTTTGTTGTACGATGTATATCATAATATACAAATATTAAGTATACCTACACTATACAGTCAACATGTCTCTCGCTGTTTATGTCTCTTTCAATAAGTTCTTATGACGTCAAATTTAAAAAAATTATTTATTTGATGAACATAGTTTATTCATGTTAATTGTACACGTCATTTTTTTAAATATTATTCGGATATTTTAACATACAAATAAAATTATTTCTCATGGTATTTTAACATTAGAGGTATAGAATGATTTTAGATTCTGAGCGGAGCGATGAATGTATTGATTTTACCATGATGTGTGTTTTTTTTTTTTGTGTCTGTCATCACGTTATGGGGCAGTAAAAAATTCTTAATACTTTTCTAAATAATCGAGAAAAACAAACTAAAATTTAAGGGAAAAACGGGAAATTTTACGCACACTAATTTTTCGACAAAATCAATTTTGGTTTTTGATGTAACATTAAAACAAATGACCATAGATACATGAAATTTGTACCGAATGTTTAAATAAGTATATTCTATATACCATGCAATTTTCAAAAAATTTCGACTTAAGTTGAACTATTCATAGGCATTTGAAATTTTCGATCATTATTAGTTTTTTTTAAATTTATATCGATAAAAATTTATTTGTTTGGCAGAAAAGCTTGAAAATATAATACAAGGCTCTTAACATATTTTTACAATAGCAGTTGAAAAATAAAATAAATTCATAGTCACAATTTTTTTTTATAAGCATTCAAAGTTTGAATTTTGACAAAATACGTAAAAATCACGAAAATTCAAAAATTATTTTAAGGTAGAAATTCATAAAAAATGTTATTTTTAAATCTAAGATTTAAAATTTAATACAAGATTCCTTACAAGTTTTTCAATCTTTATCACAAATAAAAATCCCACCGGAAATTCAAATTAAATTTTTATGAGCATTTGAAATTGAAATTTTTACAACATTGGATTTTCACTTTTAGCGATTTCCTTATTTTGGTGTAACTCTAAAACAAATTAACGCAGATACTTGAAATTTTTACTGAATGTTTATATAGGCATTTTCTATATTTGATAAAATTTTCAAAATATTTAGATTTGTTTTGAGTTGTTTACTGACATTTTAATTTTTCAACTTTTTTAGTTTTTTTTTCTATAAATATCGATAAAAATTTATTTGTTCGATAGAAAAGCTTGAAAATTTAATACAAGGCTTCTAACACATTTTAACAATTGCAGTTAAAAAATATTAAAAATTCGTAGGCACGATTTATTTTTATAAGCATTTAAAGGTCAAATTTTGACTAAATACGTAAAATTTACGGCAATGTTCAAATTATCTTGGATAGAAATTCATAAAAGTTTTCCTTTTTAATTCTAAGATTTGAAAATTGAATACAAGGCTCCTAACATATTTTTACAATAGCAGTTGCAAAATAAAAGGAATACATAGTCACAATTTTTTTTTTAAGCATTCAAAGTTTGAGTTTTGACAACATATTATGTATAAATCACGAAAATTCAGAAATTATTTTAAGCTAGAAACTCATAAAAAATTTTCCTTTTATATCTAAGATTTGAAAATTTAATACAAGGCTCATAATATATTTTTACAATATAAATTGAAAAATAAAAGATGATATGCGTAGTTCACAATTTTTTTTTTACAAGCATTCAAAGTTTGAATTTTGACAACATATGTAAAAATCACGAAAATTCGCAAATAATTTCAAACTGGAAATTCATAAAAAAAATTTCTTTTTAAATCTAAGATTTGAAAATTTTTAATAATCTATAATATATCCTAGACAGATAAATCGTCTTCGCTCAGAATCGTTTTTCGTATGCAATGATATAATATCATTGGATTCAAATTTAATCCCATCCATTACAGTAACCCACTTGTAACCTACTGTACAGCAGAGCGACAAACACGACTTACCCGCTTTTTTATTCTAAAAATATTTAAATTTATAAATTGAACATCTTCATTAGATGTGCAGTGTGCGTTTCTGCATGACGTGCTAAACATAATAAAATTTAATATGTTTTTGGACCTAACATAAATGTAAAACTTGACAATAATAATTTGTAAAAAAGAAATTAAAAAAAAAAAACTTTTAAGAGGGTCAAACACAGTGGGGAAACTATATATAGCATGCTATCATAGCATTGTGACAGTGATGAGCGTATATCTGTAATGTACTTAATATGTGTTTATTGTTAGAGTGTGTATTCAATTCAATTTCACAGCAAGCAATTATTTTTTTAGATAACAACTTCCCATTACACACCTATCTGAACTTAATCATTTTGATTTTAATAGGTTTGTCAAATAAACCAGTTACGCGAATGATTACGTACAAAATATACCAATATACCAAACTGTTGCTTGATCTATAGTTAAACATTATAAATTATAATACAGTAATAAATACAAAATATCGTTGACTAGATATTAACTTTCGATTAAGAGCCCCAGGCTATGTATACCAGTGGAGCTTGATGAACATTTGTATTTTAAACGTTATTTTTGAAACTCGTTGACACTTAAATCATAGCTCAATTTGTTCCTAACGGCTAATAATAATTATTATCACCAGTGCATTAAATTAGGAGTAATTAAAAAAGATATGTGTTCTTCTTTTATCTAAAATCATGAATTTAAATAATTATGAAGGACCTTGAATCAGGTAAATAGTCAAGATTTCTTACTCACAAACATATGTTATTATGCATAAACTGAAAAATAATAATTTAAACTACTTAAAATCTATATGAATATATTATCATGAGTAATTATGATCAATTAATAATTATTTAAATAAAAAATATATCAATTTTTTGGTAAATACTAAATGAATTTCCTTTAAATATCAGTAGCTTATTGATTGTTTGACTTTGGAAAGTAAATTAAATATATTGAAAACAGTCTGGTCCAGATACGTGTAACTGTCATCAATATTTTGTTCCTAATCACAACTTTTATATAATAGAGGTTGAAGATTTGAATTAATATTTACGTAGGATATTTAGGTTTTAGGTTATGTTTTTAGGAATATTTTGCCTTTTCATCATAGTGTAGTATATAAAAACGGTGTACGCACATGTAGAACATGACTATAACAATATTATGATACCTTGTGCATGATTAAGTCATTTTACTTCCTAAATATGGATGACGTTATGTAATACTTCTGTACTTATACTATTAATTTTTGGATGTTTGTATTTCCGCAGCATGAGTATCTGACGCAACCGCAGATGGCGTACAAGTATATATCATTGCCGTCGGCCGTTGCCCTGCAACAGTCCGGTAAATTCGAAGAGCCATCCACGTCGGGCTACAAGTACCTGGCCGCGTCACCGACGTATAAGTACGTACAACCACCAGCGGTGACTACCGAACCAGAAGCCGCGGAAGAGCCAACCAACTCGTTGAAATACGCACTCAAATACGAACAGAACTCGTTCAAACAGGAACAAGAACAGCAGCAACAGTTGCAGCAGCAATTCCAGCAGCAAGAGTACGAACAACCAGCTGTTCAATACAAGTACATAGCCGTGCCGTCGTACAAATACGTGCAACAAGTGTCCGCGGAACCGGAATACGGTCAGCACCAGCAGCAGCAGCAGCAGCGGCAGCAACAAGTTGCTATCTCTTATGACTACACCGATGACAAGCAATAATTAAATTTATAGTAGGTATAGGTAATAACGACGGCGATTATAACATAAGGCCTCAATGCCTAAAATCGGCGTAGTGAACTTAAAAATTGTCAGAGGTGACCGTTTTTATGACTAATTTAACCACTTTAAATCGCTAAACATATTAGCTTTAACTTTTAAGTATCATGTTTTCGAAGATCTGCAGCATTAAAAAAATATAAGATAATATGACACTCCCTAAAAAAACTCTTTAGTCACCTCTTAAATACCTCCTTCGTTACGCTGTTGTCCAAACTCGCCTACGATATAACCACATTGCTCACTATTTTAGCCCACCACTTCGATCTACACTCTTACACTTACAAAATATGTATATAATAAATGTTCGAATTTTTGAGTGAAAATTTTTAAAAAAAGTTAAAAATACATAATCTTACGTTTCACGTTTAATAATATTTGTTACGTTTAACGTGCAGGGACTATCTCTATCTCACCATCTTTTTCTCTGTGTCGTCTATTAAATTACGCCAATGATTATATATATATTATTGTCTTTTTAGTTTTACTTACGGCTGTGTTTGCCATATTTTACGTGTCTCTCAGCATAAAATGTGGGGGTTTAATTTCTCCTTATATAATATAAAAACAAATACGATTACGATTTTTGTACTTTAATTATAGTATATTTTGTATTTTAATATATATTATATATATTGTATATTTACAAATGTTTATGATATAATATACGCAGTATTTATGTTTATAAAAATGTTATGTCTATAATATGTGATCAATAATTTCACAAAAAAACGATAGCGTTACTCCATTGAGTAGATACTAAGAAATATTAATATACCATGCAGTAAATACCTATATCTGTTAAACTTTAAAATTTTCCTTTATTTATATTTTGAAACTACCTATGGTTGCGTCAATTAATTATGCAAGTAGTACCTTGTATACAGAGCCAGATACAAGGGGGGGGGGCTAAGGGGGTTGAAGGTTGAATTCCTCCTTGGAGAACTTAAATTTATAATAGTGCAATTTTTAAATATACTAAATTAAGGTTTATCTCTTTCTTTTACCAAAATGTTAAGATTAATATAACAACGTTTAAAGTTATAGCAGCTGTCTAAGCTTATTCACATGTTCAAAATGTTATTTATGTTATTGAAAATGTGGCAGATAATTCTTTAGCTGAGATTGAAAAATATTTTTAAAATACTAGCTGATGAAGAAAATATAAAAATGCTTCATTTATTTGGTCATCAAACCGGATGATTAAATTTTGAAACTAACAATCTAATAGATAATAATTATTAAAAAAAAATCTTTTATCGAATATTTAGAATCTGATTATAAGGGCGATTGTAAACTCTCCCGATGATAAACTCTCCTGATGGTAAACTCTCCCAAGTCTACTCCAGTATTATCTGACGGAAGCGTGTAAACTCTCTCGGGTTTATTTCTGTACTACCAAACGGAAATATGTAAACTCTCCCAGGTCTATTCCTGTACTACCTGATGGAAACATGTAAACTCTCCCAGGTCTAGTAAAAATCATAAAATAAATTTAATATACATTTAAGTAGCATTTAATAATAGTCGATCATATATAATAACAATAATAATAATAACAATATAAATTAATGTCTTTAGATGCTATGAGCTATAATATTATAGTCAAAATTTAAAATACAATAAAAAATAAAATTTAAAAAAATCTTATATACATTTAAGTTTCTTTTAAAAATATTCAATAATAATAGTAATAATAATGATATAAGTTACAAATACAAAATATACGTAAAAATATTAAAATTATTGTTTTTGATAATAAGAACATACAGATTTTAAAAAAGTTAGGGAATCCATTTTTTTTTCCTAAAAAAATATTTTAACATTTAAAACAACATGGGAGAGTTAACAAACTTCCTACAGGTAACTATAAAGTTAACCCGGGAGAGTTTACACATTTACTTCAGGTAAACATAATATTAACCCGGGAAATTTTACCATCGGGAGAGTTTATCACCGCCCGATTATAAAACAATATATTTTAACGAAAATCTCGGTGAAGTTATGCCTTTAAAAGGTTTCATACCTACACATTTTTGTATATATGTATAAATAATAAATATATATATATGATTAAATCAGTGTATATAAATCGGTCGTGTTATATTATAATATAAATTAGTATGATTAAAAAAATGAATGTAAAATCTTAATTATTATCTATAAAAATAAATGGTACAAACTATTAAGCCAAATATAGTTCTTGAAACGTTGCGATTATTTTTCTCTAAAACTAATGAATTATTTCATTATTCACTATTATACCAGATACCTCATATAGTGGTGAACCAACTTTTTCATTATTGAGACGATTAAAAAAATATACAAGATCGACGACTATATATGCCGAAAGTGCTTGCGTGGATATTTTTAAATATTAATTTTAGGCATATGACTATTACTAAATTACATCTATACCTATATATATATATATTTATTAAGTCTACTTACCCACTTGTTTTATTTTTAACAGTCAGCTATAGTAAAAATCATCGTGATTGATTTATTAAATACTTTCGAGGTATATAATATTTAATCTTACGTGGGCTAGATTTTATCAACTGAAATATTACAGATAAAATGCTTATATTTGATGAACGCGTACAATTAAATAACTAAAATATTAAGAAATAATGTACTCTTGTGATTTATAGTCTGTCTATTATAGTATTATTTATTAATAATAAAAATATAACAAAGGCTATATAATTACTATACACACGTTGTATGAAAATGGGTTTTTTGATAACTTCAGCAGTCAAAATCTTTTGTCTTACATCCGTTTTATAAAAAAAAACTTATAATTACAATAAAATTACATTTATGTCAGTGTAAAATTAATCAAGTTTGTTTTCATTATATTCTCATGCTTTTAATTAATTACGAATAATAATTATTCAATCATAACCATTTGATAAGTATACAATATGTTGAATAGACAAAAAACTGTTAGAAATTAAGGTGTATTATTACTTATAATTTATAAACCATTATAAGATGTAGGAATATTAAATCGTATTTTCTACCACATTGATAAAAGTATAAAATAATTGACTATTGTGTGTTCATTAACCAAACAATGAAACATGCGGTTTTTAAATTTTTACATATAAACGTGTGGTTTTTAACAATGACCCTCGTTATTTTTGTTTCTTGCTAACTAAACCTTAGGTATTATTTTGACGATTTGTGACATTCGTATAATATTTAGGAAAAAATAACTCTAAAAAAACATATGATACCTTGTGCTGGCCAAAACCTTCATCGCACAAATGATTTAATGAAATTTTTTTCTGGTCGTAACTAATTGACACACATTTTAACCTTATTTTAATTCAGCATATCTGTATGGTTTATTTTTTAATTCAAATCGAAACAAAACCCTGTTATATTGGATGTACACGGGAAAAACCAGTGGTTTTCAATAATACCTATATTTATTGTTACTGATCCAACAATTATTGCAGTTTGTAGTCACAAGCACGGTAACTTCAATACACTATACACAGTAGATACGCAATGGAATTATACCTTATTATTGTACCTAGTGAAATCAAACAGTATAACCACTCATCGTCTGACGCGTTTTTTTGTAGTACAATATAATATTTTAACCTTGTAATTGAACTAATTGAATTGAGAAACCTGTTTTAGGGTTCTCTGACTACTAATTATTGTAAATTAGCTAGCCTAAAGAATATATAAAATATAATTAATACAAGACGTGTGTTTTTACTTTTTAGTTATTTTTCTCGCAGACCTGAACTTTTTCTGGCGGATTTATGTACAACGATTTGGCAATATATTATTATTATTATTTTCTCACAATATCTAATATGTATATCACTATGGCAGTTTTATAAAAACATTAACTATAAACGATGATAATATGATTATAACCTATATCATACAGGCAGGTACATTTTATACGTGTTATATAGACAAAGTATTAAACATTTTCCAAACATACATCCTGATGTTGTTCGATTTTGATGGACAAAAACAAATTAGTGCGTGACCACTGTGAACCATATTGATAATTTGATACTGAACACTATCGTCATTATTATAATAATTAATTAATATTACTATGAGTATTATGACCGGCTGTATAGCTTAGAATATTAAGATTGGACGGGGAAGTGGGGCACTAGCGTCGCCTTTTATGAAAACCATTTATATATTTTAATTTTGTTGCAATAGGCATAGTCAACATAATATAATAATATGTAAAATTGCTACAATGTGCATTGTTATGCATCGGTAGTTAGTATAACTACTATGCACATAAAATGCAAACAATTTATTTAAAAAGTTTTATATTAATATTCATTAAATTAAGATATACATAATTAAAACCAATGATATATTATAACGTTAAAATGTTAATGGATTGCTAAGAAAGTGATAGAGGTATTTAATAACAATTAGGTAAATATGATAAAATATTAGGCACTCGATTGTCTAGTAAATAATAATAATTACAATAAGTAGATAAGTCTGGTATTTAAATTCTTAACATTTTTTCCAATCATATTATAGGTAGTTCAGTTACCTATAGTTACCTAGACAAGTTATTTAAAACGCAAACTATAATAATGTTTCCACTCATTGTTTTTAAATATAATTTATTATTATGAATTATAATTTCTCAAAATTTTTCAACTATTTATTTTGTAGTTATGGACAGTGCCTAAATAGATAAAGCTTTCGTGAAGTATGAACTAAAACTAATTAATAATATTTGACTGCAATACTATATTATATTTTTAATAAGTTAAGTTATGGTGTATAGCCAATACTGTTTTTTGCAACTGATACAATATTGACTTTAGTATTGTATAGGTATATAGGTAATTGTATCAAGTATACTTAAGCACCATAATTTTATAAATCAGCTAAATGTAGAATCTTGTTTTGTGAAGGACTTAACGTTGATTAATCTAGATGACATTATACTAAAATTATGTCTTAATATTACTAATTTATGAACTCATATTTTTAATATTACTCTTATTTGATATAAATTAATTTAATTTCTATTGATATTCAGACTTCAAAATTATTACATTTTTTGTACGTTCGACATATTAAGAGTCTTACTGTATCACGTTGCAAGTCATCGTTGCTAAAAAAGCATTCAATTGTAACTTAAGTTTGTTATTTTTGGTATAAGGTATCTTGTTACTCTAATCTTAAAATTGTATTTAGTTTTTATTAATCACATTTCAACCATAGATATCGGTGAGGAGGCCAATCATATATAATTAATGATAAAAATTTTATAATTATTGTTATTGTTGATAAAATAAAGTTATTATTATTATTATTTTAAATAAATTTAAAGCATTTTATTTAAAAAAGAATGTTTTAACAATAAATTTATTGTAGTTCAACTTTTTAACACGTAAATTTGAACAAAAGAAACTCATCGGCCGTAAAAAATTTATTCGATTTATACTGTTGTTCGAAATAAACCACATGATTTTGAGATTAGCCATTTAGGGATCCCAAGGTTTCACGCAAAAGCCACGCCTTACAATTATATATTATACGCATTTTTAAGCACTAAGCAAATTATTTGATTTTTTTCACAATGTCCTCATTTTTATCCGTTTAGTCATTAAATTATCTGTTGTATCATAATCTTCTACAATAATATACATGTTTATACATAATATTATTTATTATTACTCGTGATAAAAATTAGAAAGTAAAATTCCCGTTTGCTCCAAATACTAAGAAATCCATTCGAAATTTTTTACTTTTGACAAACCTAACCTTTAGTTAAAAATGGGCAATCGCAAAATATGACCCAAACGTGGCTCAAAAGCGCAAAAATAAATAACTCATAAGTGCAAAAATAATTACCTTTTTAATAAACTATAAGCGCAAATTAATTTCATAAAAATATGTATTTTATTAAAATCATCGTTATTATTGATATTTAATTAAGCATTAATGGTGATATTGAAATTAGTTTAAAAAATCAGTAAAAAATAAAAATAATAGTTTTGAGTATTATTTTAAATTAGTTAAACAAGTATCATAAATAAATGAATAAATATATTAAACTAATATAATATAATGAGTATGTGCCTTAAAATTAAATTTAAAATTTGAAGCCAACTTACTGTCATCAAATATTCCAATTTGGAAATTTTCTTTATACATGATCTAAATTTATGCATTGGAGATGACTATATATTTACAATTTATTTCTAAGTTTTTATCCCACTACCAAGGTACAAAAGCGCAAATTTGTTTTGCGCTTTAGAGTTATGGAAAAAAGGGTCGATTTGCGCTTTCCGGTTTCACCGGTTTAACGTTCCTCGCAGAAAAGAAGGATTAGAAAAGAGTTTTGGACTGCTCCGAAAGGCATCGATAAAATTTTTAATTTGAAAAAACTAAATAAAATCAACATTTGATTTTTTTGAATGCTCTTCTCAATAATGGTGCTCACAGAAAAATAAGTTGGAGAAAGGCAAAGTAGTTAATCATGATTGCCCTATAATAATTATTTTTTAAGTAAATAACATACTAAGAAAAGCATTAAAGTTAAAATCGTAAGAGTGATTAAATTTGTGGATTCGTATACTTTGCTTGTAATTCGTATAATTATAGGTAAAAATCCCAACTTATTTATGACATTATACATATTATATATTTGTTTTAATATTTTTTTACAAATAAAAGAAATGCCACATCATAAATTTATTATAACTATAAGTATATTACAAGAAGATAACGGGAGTTCTGGGCCTGCAGCCGGAGCCTTTGTGCCTAAACAAATAAAATATAATAAAAAATGATAGACATTTAAAACCAACACATATAATACTACTGTGTATAAGTATTTAAGAGCGTATAAAAGTCCACAAGGTAAAATAAAAATAATCAATTATTATTCTTTGTAGGTATATCAATATGAAAACAAGGTATCATAACTTTTATTTTATGTGGTATTAAAACATAATATTATAATATAACATTCCAATATTCAAAAATTATGATATAGTATAATATTATAATTTTATAAAAGTATAGAACAATAACATAATTTCAAAAAAACCATACAATAGTTATGTATCTGTAATTATTAATGTGAATATATATTTTCTATAGTTACAATTCAATTGATTAAACATTAATTATTATACTATAGTTAGACAGATACAGTATTTTATCTATTGGCTATCAAACAAATACCATTAACTGGTTACGGAAAAAATGTTATTATTGGTTGTGAAAAAATATTCCAATCTTAAGATAACTGTGCAAAAAAAAACAGAATACAATTTTTTATATAAGAACAGTATTTTCATGTTTTCATTTTTATTCACTTTTATAAAAAACAATAATAATTTTATTAAATTAATACAGTATAAATTACTATGAGTTTGATAATTGAAATTGAAATTAAAGTTAAATACCTACTGTGATAACGCGACTTCAGAAGGACCATCAGAAAATAACTAATTACCTAACTAATTTTATTTAAAATTACATATAATATTTTTTTAGCATGATAAATACCTATGCTTTTACTTATATATAATTACGTGTCAAAAGTGTTTTCTTTTATATAATTACATTAATGTATAGTAACATTAAAATTTCTCATCAACCTTGGTTATATTCAAGGGCTACCCAACACAATGCACTCCGTTGCGTTGAATAGCGTTCAGTCGTTCGCACTCATTCAATCCAAACGCATAATAATAATTATAACTTTAAAACCGCTTAAAAAATTATTGTTGTGTGTATATTTTTTTTTACTTCAACACTATGGGTAAGTACTCAAAAATTACATAACTATCTTGAAATACAGTCTTAACAGACGTATAATAATATATTAATTATGTAGGTAACAATTTAATTATAATTTTTAATTGGCGTGTTAATTTTTTAAGCATTTTAGTACTTATGTAAATATAATATTTTTTTTGTAAGTAGAAACCAAAAATTATTCAATAAATCTCAATTAATTGACAAATAAATGTTTTTGAATCAATGACTATGTTCAAACTTATGTGCATTACAAGTAAATCTACTTGTATTCATATCATATATGTAAATGAATATGCAATATAGGTAGGTATTTAATAGTATTGTACCTAGTATAAAGATTCAAAAATGTTTTGTTGTGAAGTAAACAAGTTTAATAATAAATGCCAGTACCTTCATTTTAATTACGTTCAATTTATTATGTTTCAATATTATTGTAGTATTATCATTATTGTTAACTTATATTTAAAATGAATTTAGTATCTAAGTACAACACATAAGTACCTAGATACTTAAATAAGCCCAAATGTGTATAATGATTTGTTTAAAATAGACTTTGAATTAATTTTAGTAGGAATTAACCACATGGTGACTAGGTTGAATTTCACGTTTAACCGGTAGATTTTAATATAATTCAGCAAATACATAAGACCTTCTTGTACCATAAAATAACCTATTTATTTGATCAGCAATCACAAGGTTATGTTTTTTTTTTTTTTTTAATTTGACTGCTCATTCGAAATATTGATAATTTTTAAAAATATTAAAAAATGAATACCCATTCGCGGTAATGGTACAATATTATATAGTATGAAAGGTAGTCCAAATTTTAATATTTTTGAATTTTGAACTAGCTGTACAATTATTATTTAATAATAAAATACGTCATTAAATATTTGTTGCGTTTTATAATCATTGTATGGCCATTTTATTAATGTACATCTTTAATTATGTAAATAATAATACCATTTATTATGACTATTATCATAATCGGTAGCAATTTAAAAACGATATAAATATATCTAATCATAATATAAAATGAATTGTATAAGATACATGTTATAAAGATAGAGGTTATCGTTATACCTAAATTATGCACCTATGTAATTATAAAATAATTTAAAGATACAATTATGTATAATTTTCAAACTGACTAATAGTTTACTTTGATAAAATACGTATTAAATGAGTTAAAATATCTTTTTCGAAAGAAAAATGAAGGATAAAGTGTTGACAAATGATTAACGGCAATATTACTAAGTATCAAGCACATAAATTTATGATCACTAAATCTCATAGAAACAAAAGAAAAAAATACGTTTGTAATTTTTTGAGACACACATACATAATATATCAAAGAAAACAAATGATCATTAATTAACGCGAAGAACATACATCGTGTTATGTTATGGGTTTATAATAGTGTAAAGCTTCTAAGAATATGCATCATCTCTGTGTATCGTATATGCAGCATAAGTAACAAGTTTACAACGCATAATTAGTTATAATAATGATAATAATTATCATCAAATAATTTGATAAAGATTGTGCAAACATTGTTTTTTAATTAAAATAACTCAAGGGATATATTAGGTTAATATTTATTATTTAGTTGAATTAATTGTTTTTAAAATATAATAAGTTTAGAAATAATAATAAATTGGTATAATATTACAAAAATGATATAATATATATATATATATTTAAAAAAAATTATGCATGGTATTTACATACACGTATGTATTATTTTACATAAATTATCAATATTTATATTTATTTGTACTCAAAATATAATCGATATCGATTTTCAATAATATATGCATTTCTAATCTAACCTAATGACCTAATAGTATACCTAAACATATTAATGTAATTTATTGATTAATCAATATTTCTGAAACCATATTATAATAGTAATAAGATTTATCCTACACAGTACTATTTCTACATTGCACTAAATTAGACGAATTCCTTATATTACTATCATAAAACTGTTTTCAAAAATTATAATATTAATGCATTTTTACTACAATTATATCACTGCAAATATCTATGGATCTTTATGATATAATAATAATAATAAAAAAAAATTATATACATACTAATTATTTTACAACTTAAGAACGATAATGTGACGTAAACAATATGTAAAATATTTGTAGGTATAAGCACTAATATTTAAAATACAAATTATTTTAATACTAATACCTAATACTCGTTTTATTTAAAAAATAAACTAAGATATTAAAATTCATAAAAATGTCTATCAATTTTAGATTATTAATACCATAAAAGATATATTTATGTAATGTTATTTATACCTATACAGGTACTCGTGCAAAGAAAAGACTTGAATAATTATTTGAACTAAAAGTTGTTTGTAATAATCCATAGATATTTTTTACATACTCATTGTATATTAAAATAGACTCAGTATATTCAAACAGAAAAATAGTGAAATTTATTTGTCAAGTAAAAATATTATTTAACTTTGCAAGATTAATATAATCTTAAAATCGTCATATTAATACATCAATTTATAAAGGCGCTTACTTAATTAATGGGCACGCATTATTCATTATTGCGACCATTTAAAAAAAGTTACAAGACACGTGTACCATTTTAATGAATGTTCAGTAAAATTAATCAGCGATAGAAAAATAGTCAATATTTTTTTATCCGTTATGATGAAAAAAAATAATCTTTATTGGATATGGTAGTTGATTTCTGAAATTCTAATTAAACAAATCAGTAAAATTCTAAAAAAATATATGAGCATAGACCATACAGTATGAAAATAAATACTCACCTAACAAAAATAAAGTTGCATACATAAAAATAATTAAAGAGCACAGCTGGAAATTTTAATTATAATTATTGATAATTAGAAAGTCATTAGTTTTATATTTTATAAGTTTGATTAAACAGATATTTGATTCTAGATTCTAGAAAATAATAATAAAATTGTAAAAATAAAAATTTGGTTTTTAAAATGGGTTCTTTTAAATTATGAATGATTTTCGAACTCCAAAAAAAAAAAAATAAATGATCATCTACCGATTATAATTTTAAAAAAAGGGCATTTATAGCTAATAAATAAAATATAAATGTATATGTAAAGGTTTTCAAGAACACCTAGAAGGAAAAAGAGTTTCATCCTTCACAATTTCTCAAAATGGAAAGTAAGTAAAATCTAGTTATTATTACTAATATTATTTATAACTATCGAAATATTGTTATTTTAAGTTTATACCTAGTTGAAGAACCACTTACCTATATGGTTTTAATTAATCATATTATTATTGGATTCTGAGCGGAGTGAGGAATGAATTGATTTTACCATGATGTGTTTTTTTTTTGTGTGTCTATCATCACGTTTCAGGTCAGCAAAAGTGCTTCGATTTTCGACTTCACTACCTCGTTCGATCAAAAAGTGAATCTAGTTGGTACTTTGGGGGGTCGAAAACTCAAAAGTAAAAAATTCTCACTATTATAAATAATTGGGATAAACAAACTAAAAATTAAGGGAAAAATGGGGAAATTTAACGCACAATTTCACTGACTGTTTATATAAGTATTTTCTATCCATCATCCAATTTCCAAAAAAAATCGACTTAAGTTGAACTATTTATAGGCATATACAATTTTCGATCATTATTAGTTTTTTTTATAATTAATATCGATAAAAATTTATTTGTTGGGTAGAAAAGCTTGAAAATTTAATACAAGGCTCTTAACATAGGTATTGTTAGATTAGCAGTTGAAAAATAAAAAAATTCATAGTCACAATTATTTTTTACAAGCATTCAAAGTTTAAATTTTGACAACATACGTAAAAATCATGAAAATTCGCAATTTATTTTAAGCTAGAAATTCATTAAAAATTTTCTTTTTAAATCTAAGTTTTCATAATTTTTTTAATATTCTACCTATAATACTCGTATATCCTAGACAGATAAGACGATAAAATCGTTTTTCGTATACAATGATATAATATCATTGAATTCATATTTAATTCCATCCCACTTGTAACCCACTTGTAACCTACTGTACATCTGAATGACATCCACGACTTACCCGCTTTTTTTTTGTTGATTATTGCCTATTATTAAGGAACTTTGTTATCACACAAATTGACAAAAAATTCTAATGTATTTATACAATTCTCAATTAAATTTAATTAATTTATAAAATATTAAAGAATATGACACAATATGACACAATATTACTATATAGGTACCTAGTTCTTTATAAATATAAAACAACATTTTCCATTATTACGACAACAATAACAATATAAATTTAATTGACGTTAATCAGTTTATTTTTAAACTAATGATTTTTGTTTAGTACCGTTTTTGAAAAGACTTATAGCAAAAGAAATATTTCCATCAGCATATTTACAGTAATTGCTTTGCTCCTCGCAGCAATTTTCATTTATCATTCTTGTAAGTCATGCAAAAATATAGTATTAAATATTTGGTTTGTTAACGATCTTGGTATTTTTTTATATAATGGATCATAGAGAATTTTACATATTTTAAAAATAGAAGAATGATAATAAAAAGAAAAAACAATTTTTTATTATGTGCTTACCAAATATTTACATTTTGTAATACCAAATAGTAGTTTAATATGTCAACTAATTGATTTTTTTATTTGTCTTAGATTTTGGGCAACAGTTTTCGGTCTGTAACACAAAGTCATGTTTGCAATCTTGTAAGTCAAATCATACATTTATCATTTATTACAATAAATTACATCCATCAGAACATTTCTTTAAATTTATTTAATTTTGAGTGGAGCGAGAATTTTATAAAAATTACAATTTTATGTGTTTTTTTTTTTTTATTGTGTACCTGTTACCACATTTTTGAGCAGTAAAAATTCTTCAATTTTTAATTTAGAGAGTGGTTTGTAATAGAAAATTAGATATGGTTATATGGATGATATGATGACACAAGGAGAGGGTTTGTGGGTTTATCACGTCTATTTATTTATCCTTTTAGTGATTAAGATTTAAGTACATTATTAATTATCATGATACTATATGACTTATTCATAGACTATAGTATATAATCATAAGTGTTATAAATTTTGAATTTAATATAGTACGTATTCTCAAAAACTAGTATTCTTTACATGGTCACACAATTAACTCCAGAAATAATATTTGTTAGTATCGTATAATACAATATTGTACATTTTCAAATGAAGTAATGCGACATTTTTATTCTGATACTATGTACATTTTTAATAGATATTATTAAGTTAAATGTTAACCTATGAAAAGAGCCACCCATTAATGACACTTCATATGGTTAATTAATTATTATAATATTTAACTTTTTTTTTTAATGTTATTTACGTATAAAAGTAGCTATTAATAATTTAATGAATAAACTAAATAATCATTGATATATAATAGGCAATATACCGAAGTAGTGACGCGTACGCTTGATAGTTATCAATTAATTTAACTGATTAGCTATTAAAATAACAAACAATTATATTTTATTCTAAAAATATATTTTAATATTGTTTTCAGCCGTATCATTAATAAACTGTATGAATGAAACTGTCGATCCATGCGAAGATTTTTACGAATTTGCATGTGGTATGTTTGAAACCAACTATCCTTACTATTCAGATACAAATGAAAATAGCTGGATAACAATAATGTCCTTAAAAATAAAACATAGGGTGAAGAGTAAGTGAGCTACAAACTTGTCTTAATTATAAGTGTTAATCAGAATTAAACGTACACATATTTTCCACTAGAATTTCTCGATAAAGAAAATGAAATTAACGAACCTAATGCAGTTCACAAAACTAGAAAATTTTACCAAGCTTGTTTAAATTCTACTGAAGGTATCAGCTAAAATGCTTCAAGCTTTACATTTTTTTTTTATTAGATAAATCCGTACAATAATTCATATAATTTGTTAATACAGATCAAGTTTCAAAAAATTACGATCCTTTAAGAGACGTTTGGGGAAAAGTTGGGCTCAATACAGACTACCTAAATGATTCAGTCCCATTAGAAATTGAAACAATTTTAGCAAGACTTAAATTATATTTTAATCTGGATATGTTTTTCGAAATTAATGTTGATGATGATCCTAGGAATTCATCATCACATTCACTTTTAATTATTGATCAAATTTGGGAATCAAATAAATACAAAATAAGGTAATATTGAGATTTAATTTATATTTAATAAAAATAATAATAATTTAAACTTTTATTCAGAAACAAAATGAAAACAAATAAAGTTGATATTGATGACTCTTTACCAAAATTTACTGAATACTTTAATTTTCTGGTTGACAAATTATTAAATCGTGATCAACCATATCTTAGGAAGCTTAAAGTTGAAGATCTCACGAACACAACAAATGAATTAGTAGAATTTGAAGACAAATTTTCACAAGTAATTTAATAACAAAATCGTATATTTGCATTAAATAACGCTAAATTATAGAATTAATATTTTATCAGGCACTACTATTGGTTTGTGATTTTTATAATTTAAATTGTATATATTATATTATGTATATAAAAAAATATTAAAATAGTTAAATATTATAATTGATTGAGGTAATATGTTTATTACGATTATAAAAATGTACTCTATTTATAATTCAACTAAACATTGTTTTTTAAATAAATTATTTTTATTTTAACTGATAAAGGTTCAACGAAATGCATTTAGCTTTAAAAATGAAATACCCGAAGTAGTTACACTTGGAGAATTTCAAAATTTTACAGATACAGTCGGAGAGAAATTTAAGGTAATTGAGCAAATTTTCAATAAAATATAAAATATATATATTTTTAAATAAATCTATTTTTCGTGGAAAAAAATATATAGTTCAATTGGACGTTATATCTGAAAGAATTAACTCGTAATATACAACCAAAAGTGTATGAAATATTGTTATCGGGAAATGCTAATAGCTATGAACTCTTAGTAAGCAACAGGGATTATTTAAATGACGTATTTAAATTATTATCTCAAACACCTACAATAATAATAAGTAATACATAATAATTAATTTGCCATGATACTAGTGTATGGCGCATGTGTGTATAATATAATTTTAATTTTGTATAGAAATGTCAATTCTAACTAAATTATTAACTATTTTGGATAGTCATTTTCCATCTGGAGAAAAATTGAATTCCAAGTAAGTTAAACTTTGTGTCTATGGAAATTGTTTGTCACCATCAATTACCAATTTCCATTAATCTAAATATATTTTTAATTTATTTTAGATATTGTGTTTCGTTGACGAGTGAAATTTTTGGAATGGTCACCGGGTATTCTATGATAGACACGTTAGACAACTCTTCTAAAGCTGCAGCAAGTATATTTAAAATAATAAATAAATTAGGCTTAAAATCAAATATATAAATATTTATTGCGAAATTTGTTTTAGTTAACCGAAATGACTGATAATATAAAATGGGCTTTACGTAAAATGGTGAACGAAGCGAGTTGGATGGACAATGAAACGAAAAATGCTACTTTACAAAAACTAGCCAATACGAAAACATTTTTCGGATATCCAGACAATTATGACAAAATAATAAATAATTTACTTGAAAACGTAAGAACGTTTAAATAAATAAGTAATTGTGAATTTTGGAAAATTGAAATGTCAGTAGTTACGTAATAAGCTATCTAATATACTATTATTTCAGTTGACAGTTACAGACAACCACATAGAGAATATACTATCGATTTCGTTGTTTAGTATGGCGAATAATTGGAAACATTTAACAGAAGATAGAAACTGGGAAAATCAAACGTAAGATTTATATTTTGTGTTCAACATTTACGTGGGAATTCAAAACTGGATAATAAAATGTATTATTACGCATAGTAGATTGTTAACATTCTAAAGACATAATATTTTCTAGGTGGGATGTAACTCCGGATGAAGTTAATGCGTACTGTTATAATTCAATGAATGCATTTTGTAAGTTTTAGACCAATATTAAGTATCATCTGAGATTATATTCCGGATATCTTATTATTTATTGTCTAATTCCATTTTATGAATTTGATATGCACTTTTTATAATACTGTTATAATTTATGTTCGTCATAACTAATGTAATAATATGAAAATCTTTAAAATCAATAATTTGACTGTTTGTATTTCTTCTCATTAGTTTTTTTTCTATGATTTTATTCACACGTGTAATAGAGAAGTTTATTAATTATAATATTTTGCACATTGTGTGGTAATAAAAATCGTTTTTAAACTTAATAAACATCGAAAATGACAGATAAGGTGCATATGTTTGAATTCTATCAAAAATATCAATAACTTGCTCTAATATCTAACATTACACAATCATATCAATGATCTAGACAAAGTGTAAATATTTTGTAATTTTATATCGCAATAAATAATAATGAATAGTGATACGGATTATTAATCCGTATTACTCGTAAATCCGAGACAACAAATACTACAGATTATTTACACTGTCTTTAGAATAAGTTGAAAGCCTATTACTTCAGTCGATTAAAATAATCCTCATATTAATGAATTCCAGTCATGCCAGCGGCAATATTACAAGCTCCGTTATTCAAAAATGGCATACAGTGAGTAAACACATTAAATAATAAATACATAATACGATTCTCATTAATCTACTTCACTAGATATTTGACTTCCTTGTGATTTTATATGCTTCAGAGCAGGACATTTGACTCCCTAGGTAGACATTTCGACAACCTCCCCCCCCCCCATAAATAAAATATGAATAAATTTAAATTTGTCAGAGCCCACATTTACCAATCAGATAATAAGAATTTTTTATATGCAAATACCCCGATTTTTCCAATAGAATGTACACGAACACAAAAATACAAAGTATATTAAGTGTATAGGTAAAAACTAATGATAGTATACCTATAATTGGTGAAGGATGGAATTATACATTTAAAAAAACAAATTTGAATATTTATGTATTTATTGAAGCTAAATGACAAATGAGTGACATAGGCTGCAACATAAATAATTATTCAAAACTAAACAATAAATAGGTATACAAGATATTGTTAAGACTATATACGTATTTATAAATGCTTCATGCGCAATAAAATGACCAAACCAACTAATGTAATAGCTTAGTAAATAACCCTATTATCCACATTATGCACTGATTGGTATGGAAGAAGGAGTTTGAGGATGGTAGGCACCTCCAGTGTATGGTATTTCAAACAGTTGTTTTAAAGTAATACAGTATACTGTAATTTTATTGTCTTATGGAATAACTGAAAAAAGGAACTTCTTCACTTTCATAGTTTTTTTCCACTGAAATCACGCAGACTTTGAAGCAAATCTCTAATTTATATACATACAGTAAGTAACGAGGGGATGCATGTTTAACAAAATTATTGGGAGTCAAATGTTCACCATTATCACCTGCAATTCGCCACCTGAACGCGATAAATGAAGTTATAATATTTATGTTGTAAGTATTACGTCATCATAGTAACGCATGCTTCTTGTCGACAGGGCACTAAATTATGGAGCCACGGGCAGTACTATTGGACACGAACTATCTCACAACTACGACAACACCGGCAGACTGTACAACGAGCTGGGAAACGTGGCGCAATGGTGGTCGAACAGGAGCTATGAAGAGTATACGAAAAGAACGAGTTGCTTGATAAGTCACTACAATGACATCGAAGTCGTCAGTCACAACAAGTCTGTACGTATTATTACCATACATTTTTGGATTGGTCATAAGCATGTAGTCAATCACAATAATATTATCCAGTCATTGTTTTTTTTTTTTTTTTTTTGTATTAAAGTTTGTTATTAACGGCGTACTAACACTAGACGAAAACATTGCCGATATTGCTGGACTAAAAGAGGCGTATTATGCTTATTGGCGTTATGTAGACGTACACGGACAAGAACCTAGATTACCCGGTATGGAACGTTATAGTCAAGAGCAATTGTTTTTCTTGGGATATGCAAACGTGAGTATTTACCTCTATACACCAGCTACTGTTAGTTGTGTTAAACAATACTGCAAGTATGCGTGTGTACTTGTAATATTTAAGTAGGTACTTAGGTATCCAATAAAACCATAGGTTACCTAGTGCAGCTATAGTAGGTTATTCTTACGTGGTTAAGTTCATTAGATGAAAAAAAACTAGCTATTATGCTATACTTTTATTTGTTATTGCATAATTAATTCTATAGTATTCGTGTTTATTCTTTGTGTGAGTGCGAAATTATTAATTAGACGATAATTAATTTTGTACATAATAGCTACTAGCTAATATTAATATTCCCACGGTGTTTTACCGGTAGGTACAACTGACGCATGTAAGTATATACGGTTAAGTGAATGATGACATTGACATCCTTCATCATTATATTTTCACCAAATTCTTGTCTATATTACTAATTTTACCATTTCCAGCTAAAATAATTAATGAGGAAATCAGTTGATTGTTAATAGCTTTAAAAAAATCAATATTAATAAAATAATCACGAAACGCTAATCATCATTTATAATATTATTAATTTAATAATATTCAACAGTTAAATTATTTACAAACAAAATTACTTACAATATTTTTATTTTTTTTTTTTATTTAATATAATATAAATTTACAATCTGTAATAAAACAATAAGTAAATGTGAGATTTTTTTTTATTTACAAGGTTAGGAGGCTTGACTAAAGGGAGCGTCCATTGACACTACTTCAAACTGGTTATTATTATTATTTTTTTTTTTTATTATTTAGCGAAGTAAATCACGAGGCCAATTACGTTTTAGTCGACGGGGAGGGTTATCCGGGAGAGTCTTGGAGGAGAGGTTAGAAATTAGCGGGTTTGGATGATTATTTGTTTTGGAGTGCAATTTTTTATAGTGTGTTGAAGCGAGGGTGAGAAGAGTTGGAATATTCAGGTCTTTATGGATTGTAAGGTTACTAACATACCAAGGTGCATTTGTCATAAGACGGAGACTGATCGATTGAAAAGATTGGAGAAGATTTAGGTTTGAGTTTTTGGTTGAGCCCCAGATTTCTATACCGTATGTCAATGCAGGACGAATTAATTGTTATACTTACAATATTAAAATTTAAAAGAGCCATTTATTAAAATTTTATATAATTTGTTAATAGTTGTAGTCATAAAAATAATCATGTTCTGCTTAAAATTATCGAATTCAAAACTCTATTCATCACTTTATTTATATAAATTACTATATTAATCATGAATAATTGTTAAAACATTATGTAATTTAATATTATATTTAGTATAAATACAAGTAAATTGGTGATAATATGTACATTGGATACATTTAATCAACAACATTATGTATATTGTATACGTACTAAAACCCAAATAAATATAATATAGATCATATTAATACATAAATTGTTTTTACATAAATAAACTATTATCGTAATTTATTATAATATAAAAAATTACATTTAAAGATCCACATTAAATAATATTTTTTTTATGTATAGCAATACTGCTATTATGATGATGGTGACAGTCAATTTGACAATTTCAACAGTCACAGTCCAAACGTGGTTCGTGTACGGGGAGTCCTATCACTTTCAACGGAGTTTGCAAAAGCGTGGTCTTGTCCAATTGGTTCTCCCATGAATCCAAAAAAAGATAAATGTCAAATTTGGTAATTCATAAAATTACATAATATTTTTCTCAAATTGATTGTATATTAATTATTTACATATACCTATAATTATAATATTAGTTAATACTTAAAATAATATGTTATTGTTATATTAAAGACATAAGTTCCTTTGTATGAACCAAATTGTTTACTAACTTATTTTTTGTACACAAATTATGTAAGTAAATACACTCATTCAAGAATCACGTAGCTATTGCTTATTATTATGAGTAGTTTTAAATATATTATACAATACTATTATTATTTGATGTAATTTATGAATTTGAAGCCAAAAAAAAAAATAATCATTAAATTACAATCTTATATTATATTATTTTTTATATATAATATAGGTACCTACGCGTCTAGAATAAAATAAAAGTATTGTTTTAAGTGTTATGATAATTTAAAAATTGGTTACAAATTAATAATCAATACATCGATAAAAGTATAAAATGGGTTTAGAAAAGATAACTAAATATAAGAAAACTACTATGGATAAAAAAATATATAGAATATAGAACACCTACATAGCGACATGCAGATACAAAAAAAGGATACTTTTGAAGAATGAAGTTTTTGCTGACGATTGAACTAAAGAAAAAGTAACTATATACTGTATATTTTAAATTTTTATTTCTATATTACCTGATACGGTGGACATAAACAAATGACAAAATTTAGATAACAATTTTTATTCAGACAATATCACATCCATTATATAGTCAGATCCCCGTCGTTAAGGTTGGCATTTGTAGGGGAGGCGTTATGGTTACCATAGTGATTTAAATCAGTCCAACCCCACCACAGCCATTAGGGTCAACCCTCCAATGACACATATTCTTATTACTCCTTTTTACTACTTTTGTAGATTTTAAGTGTATGAGCCACTCACTGAATGTTTACTAATAATATGTTTTATATGTATTAGTTATTACGTACTTATTGTCGATCGTGCCAAGAAGAAAATTTCGACATTTTTTAAGACAAGCAAAACAAAATGTTAATAAAATAATAAATATAAAATAATTTTAAAATTCTCAAAAATCACTAGCACGTTTACTTAGAATAAAATAAAATAATAGATCAAAAATTGTACGGGATTTTTTTTGATTATTAATTATTAAAACGTTACGCCTTACCCCATCATTTATTTTACTGTTATGTTTAAAAAATATTTTAAATATTGGTTAGTACTGAGTACCACATACCTAGTAAAATTATATTTTAATGATACATTTATAGATTTCTACTGTACTGTAAAAGTAATTTTGATTTTTTTAAGTGTACGATAAATACATTAGGTACACGTTAATAATAAATAGTATTCGCTGTTCATAACATGTTAGGTGTGTATCACGTATTATGTATTCTCTTTACTAATTATGAATAATATTTACAGTAGATCTGTTAAAATGCCTTTGAAAATTAAATACAACTAAATGTCTAAAACAATTAATGCAATTCTGTCAGAATAGATCTAATAAAATTATCAAATTTCATTTGAATTAATGGAAAATTGCCACCAATAATACTAATGTTTTTTTTTTAATAGTTGTAATACAGTGGTAGTAGTATATTCCAACGACCTTATTATAGAGGTATAACTAAATTTAGCTACTATTTGCATCTTAGCCAAAATAACATACAGTATAACACAAAACATTTTGCATACTTTTAAGTAATCTTTCATATAATTCGAATATAAGCCGTTGAATAGAAATAAATAATTTGAAGTTGAGATAGGGCATATATATACCCAGTACATATTGTACTAGGTAACAATTAACATTATGTAGTATATATGCACGATATTTTGATCATTTGTGTAAAATAATACATTATTAGGTGTTAACAAATCAAATATTATTATATAGTACAACTATAGGTATTTTAAAATCAAATATTTATTATTTTCAATCCGTATAGAACACATACGCATACCTACATGTTTAAAACTTAAATTTAGATGCATTGTATCGTATTTTACAAGATAGTTTGGTTACCTACAATCGTAATTTGTACATAATTTTAAAAGCATATTATGTTGTCTCAATCTTACAAATGGACAACATAAGTAGTAAATGACAAGTTTGCATTCGACGATTCTAATTTTGATTTGTTAGCTGTAATACAAGAGTGACTTATTATGATAAAAATAAATCGTATCCTCTTGCAAGGTATACGATATTTTAGTTTTTAAAGAATTTATGTGAATTTTTAAAAATTGTTTAAATACGTATAACTTTCTTAAAAATTATAATATTGTAAAAACGCAGATAAAATAATAATACAGACAGGTTTCGTATCTTCAAGTTTTTAATAGATCAATTCACATTATTTTACTACTAATCAAAGTAGTAACAAAAATAAGAACTGCCGTACGTATATTTTTGTAAGTTATGGGTTAGTAAAACGAGACAATATATATGCAGGTATGACGTCCTCTTAAAAATAATTTATATCTACAATTAATAACTGTCTATTAAAAAAGTATAACACCATATGATTTTTAATTTTTATAATAACAATAATAATTATTAATATTATTTAATATAACTATAATATTTAAAAAAATAAATTTAAGATACGATTATACATTGAAGAGTTATGAAGATATATTAATTAACAATATTATTATTTCTGTCTATCTAAGATATTAAACTATATAACTTATCATACGTTATAATAATAAAGGTATTTAAGTATTTTTCGAAAAAATTGGAATCATTAAGTGAAGAACAAGGTGAACGTTTTCATCAGGAAATCAAGGAGGTGGAAAAACGATATAAACATCAATGGAATGATGGCCGATTACTACTGGTGTTTAAGTGAAACCGAAAAACTAAACTATAAAAGAAAATCAAATAAATTTAGTTTTTACGAACCTACAAAAAATAAAACTGAAAACAACATACCTACATAAATAGCTTTTTTTTAACAGTTAAAAATATTTCAAATATAAAAAATAACATTTATTATTTTAATTTAAATATTCTTATCCATGTAAATATAAATTGTATAAAAACTAACGTGATAGAAATAAACTGAATTTAGATTTGATTTTGGCGTGGCAACATCAATGATAATTGGTTGCTATGAATTATTATACAAACAACAAAAAGTTATTTAAATTTCGCGAAACTCTGTTATTTTGGTTTTAGTTTAAGTCACGATAAAAAATTTATGAAATACATTAATTGATAATAAACATTACATTGTATATTTATATTAACAAGTCAGTGCAACATTCACTTATTATACATAAATATTATAAACCACTAAACAAAAAACTAGTAACCACGAGCCAATAGAGATAATTAAGAATATGTATTTGGTAAGTAAATTGGTGGCAAAATCAATATATTTTATTTTTAAAACTCAAAATAAACTTCGTCAATATAGGTACTTAAATTAAAAAAAAAAAATAGTAGTATTTGTAGAATTTAAATACATTTAACACTGGGTAGGCATTAATTATTTACACAAAATGTTTAGTTTTAACTAAAATTTAAATTTAAGATATACGCTTTCCATTATGTTGAATGTAATTAACAAATATATTGACCCCCCCCCCCCATTAATTCAACCACAACTGTAGCTAATCTGCTGGCACTCGTACAAGATGCACGTTAACATCAGTAATATATGTTCAAAGAAAAAAATGTTTACTTATATTTTCTATTGTTTAACTTGACCTTTTCAAATTATTAAGTACTTTTAAAGTTTTAAATATAACTATGCAATCATTACAATTGTAGTTATAATTTTATTAATTGTAAGTCATATCTTTTAAAGTTTTAACAAATATACTTGATGTGTATTTCTTCTCAATAAGTTTATATTATGACATTACAGTAAGTTTAAATAATAAAGATGATAGTAAAAAAAAGTTTAAAGATGTTGTGCCTATAATTTATTTTATGAAGGTAAATAATTTTTACGTTATATACCAGTTATATGTAGGTAGTTAAATATATACTAGGTACAGTTTATAGTCCTACCTATGGCATAAATTAAAATCCACAAGCCTATAAATTATTAGTATTTTAAATCATCAGTAAACCATAATAATTGTTTCAACTAAATAACAAAAAGATATGTTTGAACTATACTAAAAAATACTCTAAAAATGTCTAACTTTAGACATTGAGCGAGTTTTTAATTTTTACATAAAGGACTGAATAAGGAATATAGGTAACGGTTTTGCTATGACGGTGGTTTTTTTTGTACCAATTTTGGAACAGAAACCTAACCTTAACATTGATAAGGGTTCGTATCTACGAGTACTTACTAATATACAATTTCATTTGGTTCATACCTATATTACTTAACAACAACGACATTTTATAATGTTAGTGCTTTAGTGATAACATACCTATATAAAAACGTTTTTCTAATTTTTTTAAATTTGGATATTTTTTTTCCCCTGAATATTTTCTTTAATAATATTTAGACCGACAACTCACTATAGTCAATATAGTTAATAATAATAAAAACTTAAATATTATGATGTACTAATAAATTTATTATTATAATGAGCCACAGAAGTGGCAATACAATGGTCCATATAACGTGGCTTCAGCAACATTTGGTATGTGGGTGGGTTGATTGGAATTTGGCTGATCAATAATTATTTATAATACAATGAGTCATTATACATAAAATGTAACATAATTATTAATCACCCAACCTGACTCAAAAAAAGTTCAACACAAAAAATACCTATAAATAGCGCAAAAATAGTTGAAATATTTGTAAAATTATTGCATTTCTAGTACATAATTCCATTTGGTGTAAATTTCAAACCTTCGCAGTTTGATATTCATTTGTATGACATTCGTTGTTAGTTTTTTTTTTGTGTCTAACGAATACTCGTAAACATTGATAGTCGTTTATACTTCATGTAGGTATACATTTTAATTCAGTTGACAATTTGTAGTATTTTTCTTAATGTTTCAGAGAATCTAGCAAATAAAAATAATAATAACTGTTAACAGGAATATGTTATACAAGTTTGTAATTGACAAAGGGTTATTATAGAGTATTTTCTAGACATGTAATAATAAAAATATTTACACTGATTGTATTAATTTTTTTAAATCTAGTTCATTTTAACATTTCAATGATTAGAAATTCGGCCAATTAACTAACGATTTATATATGTATGCAATGTGTTTAGTAATCATTTTTAATTAGTTCAACCTATTAAATTAAGAAAATATCAATAAATAATAATTACCTATATAAATATAATATAACATAAACTATACTTAGAAATTGTTGCTGAGTCATCCGACGCGATCAGTATTATTATTTTTTTATAGAATGATATATTATTGAACTTGAATTAACCATACCCATTTCAGTGATCTATTCAATAGTCAGGTAAACTATATTCGTAACCTATTGAATAGTAATGCGAGTTCCCTGGTTGATTATTTTATTGATAAAAAAATAATCGAATAAAAGTAAAAACTTAATTGAGGCATTTATTATAGTCATTAATCTGTGAACCTTAGTTAAATAAAATTATTATTCAGCCGATAGCTTTTTCGATGCTGATTTATTTACAAGACACGTCGTAAAATATTATATTATTATGTTGTGTCTACAGCATTATTGAAATAAATTGTATAGATCAACATTTAAAAAGTTGTGATAGGTATTAGATGAAAAATAAAATAAAATATTTAGAAAAAAAAAAAATTACTTTGTATAAATTCGAATCTATAGATAAACTAGTACTAACTTTGGAAACTATAATACAAAGTAATGTTTTTGCTTAAATCGTGATATTAGCTTCACAATTATAATTATTTATAAAGACGATGTAAAATATATTATCATTATTTTATAAATAATTGTCTACAAATTATATTAAAAATATGAGTGATAAAATTATGTAGCCGAGGTCTTTAAAGCATTCAGATCTTCAGGAAGGCAGCAACACTTTGCCAACACACTGAATACAAATCACATAATCAATCGATTCACTGAAACTAATAATCGTATTGGTGTGCAGAAAAAAGTGAAATAAAAATAAAGATGCATGAAGTTATCATAGAATAAATAGGTTAATGGTTATTAATTAATTATATTTAATCTAATTTTTAGAATTATTGCATAAGAAAATATATTATACTTTTATGTTAACTATAAAATTATTGTATAATAAACACGAGACACCCAGAGAATTATCTTGGCGGGGCAGTAGTATCAGTAACTCAATAAAATTGAGGTAAAATAAACATAATATTGTCATAAACTGTAATGATAATAATTTATTTCTTTTTCAATTTTAATTATTTAAATCATGTATCTAATGGAATTATCAGAAAACTAACTAATGTTGTATATAATAATTCGATGAGCATATTTTTTATTTTTTTTATTTTTATTATAAAATAATTATAGCAAGAGTATATTTTTCTTATGTATAATTAATGCTATTAGGTAGTTACTATATCCAAAATAGTGATGCTACTTAAACATACCTAATTGAATAGTTCACAATTGTCACCATTATCAATAAACTTATGACTAATACAAGGGGTGATCCTGAAAATATTAAGGGGAGGGGGGCTTAATTACCCAACAACATAATCCAAAAAATCTCCCACATTTCTAACAAATTTACCAATACAAAATTTTTTATCAGGAACACTACATATTTATTTAGTATAGCTTATTAAAAATATAAAAAAATCTTTATTAAATACTAATAATATTTATTGTGCTATTAATAATATTAAGTAAAACTCTAACATAATAATAAATTAGGTGACTAATTTAATGTAGTATTTAAATTTATTTAAGAGATTGTTAAATAATAAAAATATTAAAAATAAATGTTCAATATTTTCTCTTCAATTTGTAATTTGTCCCGATAATACACTATTTATCTATAATTATTTGTATTAGTACTTACTACTTAATTAGATATTAGTTCTGAATTTAAAGTTGGATGTACAATATTATTTAATAGTTATTATTGATACAGAATATATTTATTTTGTCTTAAAAAAATATGCACATAATAACTAAAAAAAAAAAATGTTGAAATATTATTTTGAGAAGACTTATATTTATTCTCCCTTTGATCATCATTCATCTTCGATGATGCTGTACATAATTCAATTTCTATAAAAAATAAACAACACTCACGTATTTATATAGTCATCGAAAATGGCAGACTATAAAAAAAAATAAGTCTTAGAAAACTATATTTTTTTAGGGTAAATTGCATGCTTATTGTCAAGGTGTAAACTATATATGAAATTCTGCATGTTGCTCTTAAATTAGCAGGTATAATTAAAACAGAATGACTAATATTTTTCACTTAATAAAATAGAATATTTTTTAAGTTTTTAGTTTCTTCTAATTATGTTTTTTGTATGAATAGCACGCTACCATTTGTGAATCCTTAAGAAAACTCCAAATATCTGGCCAGGTTGGTCGTTTAATAAATTATATATTCAACTAGTGTTGCTTTATGTAGGTATAGTAAATATAAAATCATTTAGATATTTGTTTGTGATTTTTTTCTAAAAATAAAATGTCATGACACTATACAATATCTTCAGTTTCCCCGTAATGTATATTAATATTATGCTCCAAACACTAAACTTTTCTTCTTCTTCTAAAGGCATTTCTACTACCAAACACTGAACTACATACAACAATAAATTACAAATAAAAATAACTAAAAATATTTTTTTGATTGCATTGTCTTAGAATTCTCATATAAAAAAAAGCGGGTTAGTGGGTACCGCTCTGCTGTACATTAGGGGATGGGGTAGAACTCTAACTAGGGTAGGTTAAATTTGAATACAATGATAGGTATCATCTAAGCTCAAAATATTTTGAAAATTAAATCATGTAAAGAAAATGCCAATCTAAATAACTGGTAAAATTTTCATGTATAGACGACTTATACTTTTTGAATAATAACAAATATTTAAAATCGTTTCAGGATAAATCGTTATCGTTACGCTATTTCGTAAAAATTTAAAATTCAAACGCACTTAAAATTTTTCCTATAATGATGCTTCAAATTTTCTCTATAGCTACATGAAGGAAAACTTATGGAAAACTTAGTGTTGTATTTTTAATCCTTAGTTATAAACACAAACAATTTTATGATTTTTCAACTTCAAAATTATCGCGTTTTCGACAGATTTCGTAAAATTTTGAACTATAAACGCTTATTAAAAAAAATTGTGATTTACGATTTTTAATGTTTTTTAGCTACAACAAGAACAACTCATAAGGAACCTTGTATTAAATTTTCAAGTTTTTTTGGTCATCCAAAATTTTTTTACATACACTTCAAAAAAAATTCTAATAAAAATCGAAAATTTCAGTGGTCTATAAATAACTCAAAAAAGTCAAAAATTAAACTGTATATAGATAACACTAACATAAAACATTTTGTGAAAATGTCAAGTATTTACAGTGATTAGTTTTTGAATTACAACCATATAAATAAATCGATTTGGTCGAAAAATGGTTTTGCGTAAAAATTCCTGTTTTTCTGTCACTTTTTTTTGTTTTTCTTGATTTTTTTGAAAACTGTTGGAACATTTTTACTTTTGACCTCTATAACGCACTAAGGATATTCACTTTTTCATCGGAAACTACCTCAAAAGTTTGAAATTGAAGCACTATTTCGACTAGTTATGCTGTGAACAAATACAAAAAACACACGTCATTGTAAAATCAATACATTCATCACTCAGTTCAGAATCTAATATTACAATAGTAGGTACATGTAAGTGTTATTTATTTATTTATTTTTTGAAATACCTATTATTTATTTCCATAATTTAACTACTTATTCATAATTTATGGGTTGACCTAATGCATTTTTGCATATTAGTACAATAACGTAGGTATCATACTAGTAAGACATATTGAACAATTTTTCACTATTTAGAGCTATTCATAATATTTTATCAAATAAAATATGAAAAAGGTAGTAAAATTGAATATAATGATACTTTTTTAGAATTTTATATTTGGTCACCATAAGCGTTTATAATGTATATAGTAGGTAATATTACTTCATAAAACGGATTATAATAGTATATTGTATATTATATAATATCACACAGAGTGAACCTGTAAATATATAATCACCGTTTGATTATAACCGGTAGATGAACTTTTATTATATTATAAATTGTATAATACGGAGCGTCTATTGTATCGTCATGTCTGATGGCACACCCAGACCGCGACATGGTAGCGTAAAAAATCAATTTCGAGCTCACCTACATGTACGAACAATACTTTATAGTTTATAGTATCATATTAATTATTATTATTATTATTATTATTATTATGCGTTTCTGCCAGAATCAGCAGACCATGGGACGAATAAAAGACGAAACCTCGTCGTGTTATGTTATATTATTATGTTCTCCTCTGATCCTACCACGGCGAATAGCGCCTGGCAGCGCCACATGTTTGTTGGCAGAACTGTCAACATGAAAGCGAAACATTATAAATCCATATGAAGCCGGCGTAAAAAAAGACCACAACATGTATGGTGGTTGGGCGTTTCAGTTAGACGAAGGCCGACAAATAGTCAGCACGCGATCGCAACGACCAGACGTGCCGGCTAGCTGTACCGCGCCCGCTGCAGCAGTATACCGCTGGACGATTCCACACGACAATCGTGTTCATGTGCACGAGGGGGAGGGTCACGCAGAAGGACAAATATAATTAAACAACCAAAATGAGTAAGTGCATTGTGTATACTATATTCATCGTATAAAATACAATAAAAATACCGCTAATAAAAACCAAATATAGGTAGGTATATTATTATAAAATTCAACAAGTGTTCGGGTTTTGAAACCAAATTATGTTCAACGATACCGCTATTTGTACACTGCAGTATACGCTTTGGACAACTCTGTGTACGGTAGTGACTTGAATGGGCTGAAATCATTTTATTTTTTTAAAACATATATAGTTTATTCGTAATGTTATTAACAAAATAAAAAATTCAACGCACTGTAGTTACTTTAACTAGAAATTAGGTAAGTCTTTTTTTTAAATTAAATAATATCCTACGTCGTATAACAGATTTACAATTTACAAATAGTTAAAAAAAACCCAGAAAAGTAAAATAGCAGTAGATATAGGTAATACGAAGAAATAGTAAATAGTTGTTTTGCCAGCAAAAAAATAAAGAATAATAATTGATTACATAACATATTCATAGTACGTTGCAATAAAAATATTATCTGTTATACCTATCGATGTATTTTATTATTATTATTATTATTGTATTGTAGTTTGTATCGTTCTAGTCAATGAACAAAGCTTTAACAATTAAAAAAATTTTTTTGGATACATTTACCTAATTTGTACCATACTAACTGCATTAAGAATTTGTTTATTACTTATAATATGGTATATTTGAATTAAATAAAAATTGTTTATTCAACTATAAAAATTCTGTCCATTTTAATATATAATATATATATATATATATATAGTTATATTATAATTTATAGTTGTAAGCTTCATAGTTCTTATATAATTAAACTTTTCTTAATTAAATGTAATTGATTTTATGGGATTTTAATCGATGTAAAATACGAACAAATAATGTAGTGTTGATAGTGCCTAGCTAATTATTGAAAATGTATTATCTCAAACCAATAATGTAAATGTAAATGACCACTGTAATTTTAAAGTTCCACTTCACTTAAACACCTTAAAATCTTAGATATTATAATGACTAACGATTATTTTTGTCACTCTAAACAAAATATGATTAGATTAAGTAATATTAAGATTAAGCGTAGTGCATATATCTAATATCTATAATCTACATATACACACGTAATATACACATCAAACATGATATAATTAATGCGTTTAAAATGCAAAATATTTGATATGCATAGAGCAATTAAAATCATTGACCAACTAAAATATTTATCAAAACAAGACCTCATACTTATTATATATATATATTATTTTAAACATCGGACAACAAAACAATCAACGAAATACTAAATTCACAAAATATACTGTTCAAACGCTGAGAACCAATATCAAAAAACGTATTAGAGCAGTAAGTAAACATAATATGATTAGTTTCTTTCTAAATGTTCTAGTCCTTGAAATACTAACAAAACAATATTTAGAATTCCATATAAATCGAATTTATGAACATGTAACTAATCAATAGAATTTTTTAAAATATTATTTTAGTTTTATATATAAAATCCGAAAGAACTAAACGGCATTAATTGTTTCAGTTGTTTTGAAAACAAACTTCTTAGTCTTAACAATTTCGGAAATGATTAATAAATCTTTTACTATTAGTATTATATATAAAAATAATTTAAAGTTAATTTTAATTTTAATCTATCTATTTAAATAAAATGACTATCTGAGATAAACATGGAACAATAGTAGGTATACTTTAAAAGTTTCAAGTACCCACGAATAGAAGTTTAAAATTAGTGCAAAATAACTAATATTGTTATTCTTAGCTTACAATATATCTAATTTAATTTACAAATTTAAAATTAAAATGTCTAAAAAAAGTATGTTTATATTATATTTATTTGTCACAGTAATGAGTAGTAATGAGAAACTTTGTTTTCAAATTCCAATCCTAAGCTATAAAAATTAAACATTTAATACATTTGTCCCTACAAAATAATTTTTTTTTATTTTTCGATATTCTGATAAATTTTGTCAAATTTAAGTTTTAAATATTTATAAAAAAAAATCGTGAATATAATTCTTAACTAAAACAACTTATGAGGGATCTCAAATTTTCAAATTGTTAATCCAAGCAAAAAAAATGTTTAACCGCATTTGTAGAAGAAAAATAATTTAAAATTGTAAATGTGTGTATAAATAGCTCAAAATATTTTGAAAATGTTATTATGTATTTAAAATGATAAAATAAATGTTCAATTCAAATTACAAGTACTTATCTATTGTTATTTGAATTTGAATTACAGAAAAATAAGAAAATCGTACAATGATAATCCATGATGGTAGAAATTTGAACTTAAAACACTCAATAAAAGCGTTTAAATTTCGGATTGCTTTATTTTTTTTCGTTATAGGTATATAAAATTTATGATGAATCTATTATAAAATTATCAAACTTTTTGTTCAAAAAAATATTAAATTCTAAATTACTAAATTAAATTTTCAAATGTGTAAATGCCTAAACTCCAATCATATTCTAAACTTCTTTAGGTTCACAACCGTTCATAATTCATATAATATATAAAGAAAAAAAACTACTCTTAATTATGCCAATCATAGCTCCCAACTTATTAATTAAAAATATCACCTTCCTATTTATGAAATTCATATGTATTTCTATATAACTTATGAAAATAAATGTACACTGTACCTATTTTAATGTAGGTATTTACATTATCGTTCCATACAGAATCTAAAATTTAAACTTAAATTATATATATACATAAGTATATGTGTCATCATATTATGTATATAGATACCTACTGTATAGCAAAATTATTATTTCACAAAATATGTAACTTTTTAAGTATTTTTTTTATTTAGTTCAATATTTTGAATGTATCTAATATTTATCTTTATCAAGATAAAATTTGAATACACTAACTTTAAACTTGACTAATGTCTTAGTTAATGTTAGAGTTATCTGAGTACAACACTGATTATTACACTGTAGGTACTATATTGCGGTGAGATCAGCTAAGCGAAATTTCATTAAACTTGATTTTGGTATAGCTAATACTAACGCATAAAAATAACCTCTTATAAATATATCCTATAATATTGAAAATACAGAGTAAGGAGGGTGGTACTGGCAATGATGATCTCTCAGCCACCGCCCGTAACTGAATTCGAACTGATTATATTGCGCGTATTTCCTGCACCTAGGTGGGTGAAGCGAGACGTATTCTCGAACTCGGTATCTGGTTCCTGTCTGTCATTTTATACTACCTATATATGTAAGATATTATATTATTGTACCATATCCTATGGGTAGAAAGTAAATACACGGAACACCAATAAACAAAACGCAGTTATAAACATTGCGCAGAGGTTGTAAATACGAAAACGTAAACAGACTATAAATAGTAAATTATACAAATGTATTTTTATTATTATTATTCTAATACTACCAAATTTTGTCTTGGTACCTATACTAAACTTAAAACATCTTAATTAAAATGTATTAAATATATTTAAGCCACATATCATTACATCTTTACGATATTATAGTGTACTATAGGTATAGAGAAAAACAATTTTATTTGTTGAAAGTAAATATAACTGATAATTTTATCATATTTATGCTTAATAATATTAATAGCATTATTTATGCATAAGGCGTATAGTATTATTTTGATTTATATGCGAAGTTATACTTTTATCAACCGTCGTTTTTTTCACAGAATATTTCCAAAATTGTACAATCTCTTGAAGTCTTATGTAAAAGTAGTAAAAAAAGTATACCGATTTTTAAATTATTTAAATAAAAAATCAATTACATTTTACAGAATTTACGATTGGAATATTTGTACTATAAACGACATTCCTACTCTTTACTAATTAGATACAGTTAAAAAGGATGTCTGTGCAATATTTGTTTTCTATTTCAGATATAAATGCTACATATCTAAAATGAATTATTTTAAAATCTTTTTTGTTTAATATAATATTTATTATAAATTATAAATATTCAAAATCAATAATTCAAAGCAATTTTTAACAATAAATATATAGTAAAAGATTTAAATTATGACGAAAATAAATCGTAAGTACCCTTGGAAAGTCTTAATAGTGTTAATACTGAATACATCCACTCCTCCTGATGATTTGCATTATTGCTTATGTTGTATTTTATACTTCTTATTTTATTAAATAATTCAAAATCTTATGAAACAATAATATAAATCATATAAATCATATACACATTCCAATTAAGTACAATCATAAAAAATAATAAATGAAGGTAGAAATCAAAGTAAAATCCTACATTTTTGCATATCAAATATTTTCATTATATTTTATTGAATAGCTCTATTATGTAATGTATTTTAAAAATAACTATAGAATGCAGTGTTTCTCAATCTGTGATACGTGGAAAGCTCAAATAGATGGTAGACCTACGTAAAAGAAAATCATCCTTTATATAATAAAAATGGAATGGATTATTATTCATATTCAACATTATCAAAAAAAAAAAAAAAATATTCAATATTATTTGGCTTATTTGATATTAATAATAATAAAAATAACAACCATACATATTCATATAAACATTTTTTGTTCCTGATAAAATAAAATGCCATACCTACATGTAACATTACCTATATATTTTTGATAAGAAACAATATAAAGTTATTTGGTAAACAGATACATAAAAATTCCCAAACTGTGTAGGTGGTAAGTGGATATAAAAAGGTTGATAACTGCTGATCTAATGGTTATTACCCGACTGCACATTTCACATACCTACTGGTTATAAGCAGTATAGTTTGTGTTAAATAGATTATAGTTGATATTAGGTATTGTAAGTTATTCAAATTTTAACTCGTGTGCGTCATTTATTTTGAACTTCTTATTTTTTAATAATAATGAGTCATCTGCATCTAGCATATTTTGTTGTTTATATACTAAAATTAATACCTAGTAGGTATTCGCTGATATCTCATGACTTGATTTATACACATTGTTTGATTTGTGACTCTATAATTCTATATGTACAACAGGTATAGGTAAATTATGTAATGCAAATATTTATAAACTTCCTCATGTACAATCATAGGTAGTATTATGGACTATTTCAAGGTTGTGCAAATGAAAATATTTTCAATAAAATAATAAGGTAATGCAATCGTCATTTACAGTTCTACCGTGAAGGTTCAAATTGGTTAAAATTAGGTACAGGTATCAATTTTTCTAAAAATTAGAAAGACTTATATAAATATCTATATTTTAATATACTTTAATAAACTTTAATGAAACGTTGTCATAAAATTATTTTTAAACATAAGCGTTTACGTGTAAACAATAAACAAAAATGTGTGTTTTAAATGTGGTAGGTGATGACGAAGATTTGCCGACGAGTAAACTAAAAGGCGATGGAATTAATGATACCGAATCGGGCTATTCGAAAATGTAAGTAGACAATATTTAATTAGTCTATCTTAATTACACATACTATTATGGAATGCTATCCAACAGATAACTTATAAAAATTTATTTATTTATCTCCAAAAATAATATATTTCCAATATTTCGAGTTTTTTTTTTTATATATTCAATAAGCCATTAATATTTTATTTTCTTACTTAGACAAATAAATACACACTCAAGTACTTAATATTATGTTTAGCAAACTCAAAATGATTTAATTTTTTATTAATTTTTAAAATATAACATAAAGATTTAAGTAAATAAATCGAAACATTGATCAAAATATTCCATTGCAAAATGTTTCCATAGTCTATTCTCAAAGAACAAAACTAGTTATAGTTTCAACATCAATGAATCGTAACAATAGAAATGACCTTGAAAATGTCATTACGTTGAAATTTGTGTCAAGGTAACGTAAAAATCATCCTTGTACCCTAAAAAATATAGGAAAAAATGGAAACAACATAATAAAATAAGGGCTAGGATATCTTATCTCAAACTGATCTGATCGCAAAACAGGTTCAAAAACAAAATGGAAAGCCGAAGAACCTTCTACATAGTTTTAACATTACTAATATTCATATTTGCAGTGCTCATAATAGCTGTTTTCGGATTATCGTTTGCATGTAAGTATTGAATTATTTATAAATAATTTTCCTACCTATAAAATGCAATCATACATTACATTGTTAAATATTATGAAAAATTAAAATATAAAGTATAAATTGTATGCTTAATTTATTCGGTGAATATTAAATTAAGAGATTTAATCTACAAAATACTATTTGTTTTTAATATTATTAAATAATTAGGTACCTACTAAGTAAGAATAGTTTCTTTATGTTGATTTTAATAAGTACATTTTTTTTCGTTACATTTTGTATTGCTTACAATTTTTCTTAAATATATTTGAAATAACATTACGTGGTCATAAATATAATTAATTTACCAAAACGAATTACCGTAAAATTCAAAGTGACTTACATTAAAAATATGTTTAGCTAAATACACATAAATTGATTCAATGTACGAAATTGACAATTTGCCAACTTATTAAATATTTTGATTTTAGAAAATTCCCGCGTTATGCTATCAGTACCTAATAACTATTTTTGATCTATCTCACATCAAAATAAAATTTTGATCTATAGCTTAAAAACTATAATATATGATTGTTTAATATTTTATAGTGTTTATACATTTTGTTATTTTTTTTTTTCATCAGACCTCACGAAGACGGAAGACCAAAGACGGATATGTACGACAGAAGACTGCTTAAGATCTGGTTAGTTTATTTTAAAAACATTAAATTATTTTCTAATGAAATTGTAATGGATATAATATTTATGGATAAATATAAACATCTGTAATATCTAACAATTGATGCTAAACATTTTGTTATAATATAGCTTCAGCATTAATGGAGTCAATGAATAAATCTGTAGATCCATGTGAAGACTTTTATCAATTTGCTTGTGGAAATTTCGCAAAATTGCATAAAATACCAAAAACAGCGATTTCAAATGATCGATTTTCCGAAGTACATGCTACAATGTTATTACTTATTAGAGGTATGAATTCGTACAATAATTTAAATTTTCACTCTTTTATTATTGGAATAAAATTTTTTTTTTTAACATATAAATAACTATACTTCGACTATTACAATACAAACAAAAAAGTTAGTAGGTATTTTTGTGATTTGTTTAAATTATGTCATATTAGCATAAAACGTATATTATACGATTTTGGGATTTGTGACTGTTATTTTGACATTGGTTGTAAGGAATTACCAAATGACTGATTTATAAATTGTATATTATGAAGTACAAAAATTACGGACAATAGCGAGAACATCAAATCTACATATTGCTGTAACATTAATCCGGTCTAGCTCATATGGTTATAAATATTAATAACATCGTATAGAAATAATTATCACAGACTATTGAGCAGTGGGACTAATTTATAGTTCACTAAGGTATACACATTGGGGTGCATTTCAAGACCTCCTCTTAATATTATAAGAATGATGTTTTTAGATTTTTTGGAAAGAGACGATAGTGAAACTGAATGTTATGCTGTGTCGATGTCCAGACGTTTGTATCGCTCTTGCATGGCAACAGGTGTGTTAGCTTATTATATGGTAACAACAAAGATTAAATGAACAAGTATATTACATGCCTTATCGAATAATATTTCCATGTTTAGATAAAATGAACACAGATGGGATTAAACAATTAGTTCAGATTTTAGACAAAATTGGTTTACCGCACATGGGGCTTTCTTATAAGATAAAAACGTCAAGTTTCTCGGCAATTTTAGCTAGATTAAAAAAGCAAATAAACCTAGACTATTTGTTTGTAACAAATGTAGAAGCAGATACAAAAAATCGGTCAACTAATCGAATTAGTCTGGGTAAACCAAGAGATACAAATATATTTCCAGTGTAAGAATTACATTTTTTTTTTGTGATATCACTCTGTGATGGCTAACATAATGTTTTGAATTATTTAGTCACAAAATAACAGAACATATAAAGAAAATGAGTTCAAGAAAAATGCGTGAAACACTAGCATCTGAAGAAGAAGTAGGCAACACAAATGACAGTGAAGAATATGCAGATGGAATTGATTATCTAAAATCGTATGCAAAATATTTCAAAGGCGTTTGGACGGAGATAAATAAATTTCAATCGAATAATTTTAATCCTAATTTTCAAACTTTTGGAATTAAAGTATCACAATTATTGAGTTTTATCAATGAACATTCAAAAGTAATTTATCAATTTACAGTATTATATTATATATTTTTGTATTTTAATAATATGAGTGAATAATTAAATGTAGATAAAAGATGAAATTTATGACAAAGATGATGAACTTCCATCAGTTATGACTGTTGATGAATTACAAAATTATACAAATGATATTACACGGAATTATACTGAATCAAATGAGCAAATTGTAAGTAATTATTATATTACATATAATAAATGTATCATACTTCAACAACATCATAAATTATAGTGATACGGTATTATGCGACATGCATATCATTTATCATATTATATATCAGTGGTGGCGAACCTTTTTTGAACTAGTGCCAAATGTTTGCAATCAAAGATTTGACAATTTATTGTTCACGTACCCTCCCCCTCCCTCAAAAAAAGTCTGTAAATACTAAATTGAACATGATAAATATAGTGTAATAATATAGAAACATAATCAATTTTACATAGAAATATTATTATCTTTCTATTGTATATAATTTGTTTCTTTGAATTTTTTACAAGCAAAATTTTATGAATACCATAACTTTTCACGTGCCATTAAAATTTGATAAAAGTGCCACTTTTGGCACGCGTGTCATGGGCTTGCCACCACTGTTATATATGATATTTAATATCATAATTTATATTTTAATTATGAATTCATTCCTCGAGGTGCTGTTTCATCTCCTTTTCTATATAAATTATACACAGCTGACCAACCAACCACCCCGTACATTTCAGTAGCCGAATTTGCTAATGACAAAATTATATACACTTCTCAAAATGATTTTATACACTGCTAAATTACACTTACAAAACCACCTAAACAGCCTATCTTCCTGGTATACTAAATGGAAAGTTAAAATTAACAAAAAAAAATCATCACACATTACTTTTTCTTTAAGACAAGGTGAAACACCGTCTGTTAAACTAAACAATCAAACAATACCAACAGTCTCCAACATCCGTTATCTAGGCCTAACCCTAGACAAGCGACTCACCTGGGCAGAACATATAAAAATTAAACGCAAATACTCTAAACCTCAGGAGGAAATCACTACACTATTTGATAGGTAATCATTCCAAACTGAACCTCAATACTATACTACTTAACTACTCATTTATAAGCAACTTCTCATGCCCATATAGGCTTATGGCATCCAGCTATGGGGTGCAGCTAAATTGTCAAATTTAAACAAAATACAAAGATTCCAATCAATCACCTTACGCATGATAACTAAGGCCCCCTTTTACATATCCAACCATACACTCCACATAGACCTACACATTAAAACTATATCAGAAATGTCATCAATTATACATGAACGTTATCGTCTAAGACTAAAGAATCACCCCAACCCGTTAATTTCAGCAGAAACAATACCTGAGAACCCCCAAATAAGGCTTAAGAGAAGATGGTTCCGTGACCTAAACTCCTAATCTCAAGAAAAAAAAAATATCTAACATAGCAATTAAATCAATGTAAAGCGTAGCCGCTGGGTTACTCCTTTTATCAAGCAACTCATGTCATACCTACTTATTATAGCTCATATTCTTATTGTAAAAAACTAATTTACAGATTGTATAATATATTATATTAAAAAATAAAAAAAAATATGAACTCTTACACAAATAAAATAAATTTTGAAATAGGACGTGTTTGTTTAATGATAATTCGTTGGCAGTACATAAACTTGGGAAATAATGCATTTTGCCGAGATTTGAAAATATTATTACCTTTTGGAAAAATCATTGACAGTTATTAGTTTGGTTCTAATTTAAATAATTAAATAATGGTTTAACACGGATCAAAATACGCTTTAGAGAATTTTAAGTTCTTTTAATTACAAAGATTAGTCCATTGGAAATAATACGTTTGGTCTAACTGATGTTTTTGTTATAATGATTTACATCAAAAATAATCATATTTTTCATTTGTTTTGTGACACTCATCGATTCCCCTCCATGTTTTCAACATATTTATTATAAATTGATGTATAACTTAATTTTGTCAAAAATTGTAATCGAAACGTTTTGAATTTTCACATTGACTCCTCATTATAAGCAGTTATGGTAACCAGTACCTACCTGTGAATAGCTTACTAGTAACTAATTATTAATTAAAATAAATACTAATAAGTTAAATTTTAAATAAAAACGATTTAGATTGATTGGAAGGAATACTTTACAATTCTGTTTATGGATGTGGAGAATGTAACATTGGATTTCGAAACTGATTTAATTCAAATATCTAACATCGAATATTTTGAAGCTCTATTCGAATTAATCAGTAAACATAAAAACCAAGCTAGTAAGTACGAACGTAGTAATAACAATTTGTTTTGATACGCATATAACTTATACAATATGAAATTATTAAGTCTTGGTTTTCCATGGTGGTTATCAGTAGTCATTAATGTGCACTGTGGTCTGTAGTAGTCAATCATCGTCCAGTGTCTTCGGCTCTTGGATAAACCACCTAGAGTTCTTTGCGACTAATCTTCACTCCCACATAAACATATGTTCGTAAAAGCAATCGTAATCTCCACAAAATTCTAATAAGTGATGGCCAATGATCAAAGTTATACATAAATATATATGTGTGTGTGTGTGTGTGTGCCATCATACTGATTTTCTCCTAAACGGCTGGACGAATTTTGATAAAATGTTGTGAGTAGATGTTTAAGTAGGCTCATGGACCATGAATGGTTTAGATTTACAAATCGACTTGGTAGGTTCAGCCTGGAGAGTTGCTCAATCAAGGGTTTTGAAATTTATGATAGAAATCGATAATTTTTTTATTTATAAATGGTTTTGGATACAGCTTACACATAATATTAGCTACAGTAGAAATCAGTTTTTTTGTTTTAATTTTATGTTATTATACCACAGTACCTCATAAATTTGTTATGATCAAATATTGCGAGTTTTTTTCTCAATAATACATTTCTAGGTAATATAAATGTTGTAAATTTATATTTTAGTTTTTAATGATGTGTACGTAAAATTTCAGTTGTCAATATTTGGTGGGAAGTGGTTGTCACTCTTTTGCCATACACTACAAATGAGATGCGATTTGTACAAGATAGATTCTACTATGAAACAACCGGATTAGAAAATAATCCTTCAAGATCACTTTATTGTGCAAATGCTGTAAACTCAATGATGGGAATGGCTGTTTCACGTTTATTATTAGACATGGAAACAATATATAATAATACAATAATGGTATTCAACTTGAAAATACTGAAATTTGAATACCAATAATATCAATGTGCTTTTTAGGCGGCTGAGATGATCGAAAATATTCATTGGGCGTTCGAAAAAATAGTCAAAGAATTAAATTGGATGGATTATACTACCAAACAGAGGACACTATATAAGGCACAGCAAATGAAAACATTTATTGGATTTCCTGAATTCATAAATGATCCCCTTCAACTCGATGATTACTACTCTGAAGTACCAATTTCATTCACTAATTTAATATTTATTTTTTATATTATATGAACAGTTATTTTAATTACTTGTTTAGTTTGAAGTAATGGAAAACGATTATTTTGGCAACGTTATACTTTATGTTCAACAAGAATTGAACAATTCTTTGTTGGGACTTAGGCAATTCAATAATTACACAACAAACTCGTGAGTAAAAACAAATAATTTTAATAATATACCTATACCAATAAAATCTATATGGTTTTAGTTGGGCATCAGATCCATTAGAAGTAAATGCGTACAACTGGATCCAAGCAAATGCAATAAGTAACTAATACTAATTTTAAAATGTCACTATATTAAATTTAATAATTACCTAAGCCAAACTTAAATGTATATATTTTTAGCTGTTCCAGCTGGTATATTACAATTTCCTTTCTTTGGACACGATTTGCAGTATGTTGAAGTTTAATTTTTAAAAGATAAATTAATGTACTACTTATTAATTATTTTAATTTAAGGATGCTCAACTATGGTTTTCTTGGTTCTATACTGGGCCATGAACTGACACATGGTTTTGACAATACTGGCCGAAAATTTGATCACGATGGAAATGAAAATATGTGGTGGACTAATCAAACTATCGCGGAGTATGAAAAACGTAGCGACTGTTTCATCCACCATTATGAATCTTATTTAGTACCTGACATCGAAGAAAAGGTATTTTTTGAATTTTATTATTGTGCTGAAAAGTTATAACTAGGGCTCGGAAGTTGTAGGAATTGCATATTGTTCTGTATGATCTCAATTTATAGCAGACCTAGCTAGAAATTTGAAATATACAATTGAGAGTTAAAAAATTGAAAATTGAAAATGCATATTTTGCCAATTTTTGCTAAAAATTGCATATTTCATTAATTTTATACACATATTATGCATATTTCATATTTTTTCTAAAAATAATTGATTTTTTCTTTCCTAACCTGTTTATTTCAACTAATACTGAATATAAAACTCAAAATGATCAACGAAGGTATTTATTGTCATCGCCGTAGTCAATTACGGAGTTAATAACAGTGATGTACTGATGTGATACGCATTTAGTCTAACACGCTAATATGCCGAAATACTTATTTGAAGTACTATCTTATCGTCGATAATAGTTATCGTAAATATAATGATGGTTTCTTCGTTTATCATTACTGTTGATTGTAAACGATTGATGTTTGACAGTGACAGTTTCGTTTTAGACGTCGTATTGTTAGTAGGTGAAGTGCGTATATTTTTGGAATTCAGAATAATATTTTTGCATATTTAACATTTTTAATGCATATTTTGCAATTTTTTCGTGCATATTTTACGTTTTTTAGCTCCTACAACTTCCGAGCCCTAGTTATAACTAATTAATTACATAAACTTTACATCAAAGTTTTTTTTTTTTTTTTAAATACATTATTTTAATTTTGATAGTTTAACTATTAAATACATGTTGTACATTAATAAATATTTACTATTAAAAATTATTACTAGTACTATCAAACACCAGTTATCGTTTGCTCATCGGTATTGTTAATTTTGACCTTTTTTGTAAGACAGTTCTGCATCATTCGATATTTGAGTAATACGTAATTTGCCCATCAATATTATTCAACAATAAAAATGAAATAAAGGTGTACATACCAAGCGTAAGTTGTTTTCTAACTTTGGTTAGGTTAGGTATGCTCATCTCTAAATTTACTCACGTAATATTAAATTTTCAAATATTGCATAAGTATAATGTGATATACAATACACCAAATAAAAATGTCATTTCGTAGAATAAAATTTTCGAATTTTTTCAAGATTAGAACTTGAAGTGTTTATGTGTATTAATTATTTTTAAGTTTAACAATCTTAAATTATTTATTATCTACATAATAATATACATCATGAAATACAAATTTTTATACCCTTCAATTTCTTAGAATATTGATGTGCATTTGATGTACGATATTTTTGGACAGGCAAACAGACGATATGCAAATGATATACGGTCCTATCAAAGACGTCCATGGTAATATAAACCAATTGGTGGGGGGGGGGGCGAAGTCAAAAGTCCCTAACAGTATAGCACATACTATATTTTGTTTGGTTTTTATAAGCGATTAATGATTATGGATTAACTAAAATAAAGGAGAGCATAGCCTCTTCGTCCTCATTGCCTTAACTGTGGGCGCCTAAAATTACTGTATACAATATACATAATAATATGTTTTATAGTATTCTATTATCGTGATCATGAGTTCAATCGTAGATTGTCCTTACTCGGCTTTCTTACATTTTAATATTCGATACATAATGTGGTAGTTATATGATCTTAATCAACTCGTGTTATATTTAAACTCGAAATCTATATGTCAACAATTAGTACCAATAATATTTAATAATTTTTAGTTTCTCAGTTTAAGGTTAAATAATAAATGTTTTTTTATAACATATTATTTTATATCATGGTCTATACTCTATGTATTATATCATAGTGACATTTAAATACCCGAACTTTATGTGATATTTTTGATTAATTTATGAACAATTATAATAGAAATACGATAAAATAATAAATAGTTTTAGTGGAAATAGGATTGTAGAATAATAAATTATAAACAATACTGAATTATAAATTAGAATTAGAACAATAAATAAAGGTAATATTAAAATTTTGAGTCTTTTTCAATTCAATCAAAATTCAACTACCTATATGCAATTTTAGATAAGTGGTAAAATGACATTGGATGAAAATATTGCTGATAATGGTGGATTGAGAGAAGCACTGTTGGCATATAGAAAATTTGTTGATGATCACGATGAAGAACCTAAACTACCTGGATTCGAACAGTATAGTAATGAGCAAATGTATTATTTAGCTTTTGCAAATGTGAGTAGATAGTTCCTATTTATGAAACATAAAAAATATTTTGTTTTATTGTTCTTGTTAACGATAATTTAATTACATAACATTATTTATTAGAATTGGTGTGAAGCAACAACACGGGAATCGTTATCAAATAGCATATTAGACGAGCACAGTCCAAATAGCATTCGAGTTATTGCAGGATTAACTAATTCAGATGAATTTAGCGAAGTATGGAAATGTGAAAAAGGTTCAGGAATGAATCCACAGAATGATAAATGTAAGATATGGTGATAGTTAAAAGCATAATAATTGTTTTTATTTATTATATCACCATAAACATTATACGTTTCTTAATACGAATGAATTACTTGCTATATATCATTTTTATTTTTATATAATTATAAGCTTTAATGCCATTAGGATACTTTTGTTACCAAATAATGTGATTCGTATGAAAATATTTAAATATTATGTTAAGTCATTATTTTATTAATTGCTTAGCTTTAAAAGATACTTATGGTTATCTACTTACTAATCTATATGAATGTATATTTTGATAAGTGATAATTAATAGAGGTTTAAAAAAAATATATTTTTCCATGATTTATTATTATATTAAATAATCTAATAATCTTGTAAGAATATATTTATAACAGTGTTCAAAAAATGACGTAATAAAGTTAACCTATTATCTACGGACAATTTTGTAGTACAAGTTTAGTACCTATATATGCTCTTTGTTATAGAACCATTCTAAATAAGTTTATATAATCATATTGAAAATATTTGTGTATATATTATTTACACTACAGATTTCGTACATATTATAATGTACCAACATTTTGTTTTTAAAATATTTCATGGTTCAATTGATTGCAAACACATCCTATCTCTTCATCAATGTTTCTTTTTTAACCAATTGCTTTATTAAAAGCAATTTTCATAATATTTATTTTGACCCCTCTAGATTGTACTTTTAGTATTAAAAACAATATTATGCCTATTATATTTTTTAATTATTTCTCTATTTTTAACAAATACAATGAAACATTATTGTAAGTAGTTAAACTGAATTAAAATCCAATAAAAATAAGTTAATAGGTCAACCTACCTATCTATGTTTTTTTTTTTTTTTTTTTTTTGACAAAATAGGTAATTAAAATTGCTTTTCTTCATTAAAATATCTAATTTTGTTAAAATTTGAACTTGAAAAATCTATGATAAAAAAAACAGTGCTTGAATATTTTTTTAGATTCTTTGAGTACTGGAAATATTTGAAAGAAACCTTGCTTTAAATTTAGAGCTATAAAAATTAATTATTTTATAGTTTTAACAACAAAATTATTTGTAAATGTTCGTGACTTCGTTAAATATTATCCAAATTTTAACTTTATACATATACTAATAAAAAAAATTTGAACATATGTATCTCAAATATTTTTAAACTACTATTATAACAATATTATTTCATTTTTTATTAAAACTCAAACTTTTTGACCCAGTGAAATTTTTTTTATCTATTTATTGATTATATAGCGGATAGTTGTGTTTTTTTTAATCAGTTATAATCTTTATCAATTCTTTATCAGAATGTAATCATGTAGAAAGAATCCGACGATAGTGCTGCTTAGGCAACCCATTATGCTTTGGTATCTTACACACACATTATCGCAACGAGAGAAATCTACAAAAACTTCGCAAATTTGATTTATTGTAAAAACCGAGCTAAATGTTAAACTAAACTGCTGAGTGTTATATTTTGTTAAGCTACGCATTTTTAATACAATAAATATTTATGTAGCATTAAGTTTTTTCCTGATCGTTATTGACCCATGAAAAATCGTATTTCCCCATCAAGATCATTTGGTAGTACACTCCCGTTAAAATGTACCCATATATAATATACATACGTGCAGTCTCAATTTTTAACTTGAAGAGGCTTATATTTAAATAATGATTTCTTCCCCATTTTCTTTATTCAAATACCTTAAAAATGTACAAAATATTTAATTAAAATACAAATTTTAGAAAAGGCTGAACTCAATTGTTGCAAACTTGTCCACACCCGAATTTCAAGCCTTGTGTTTGACGTATAGGAGTTGTAAGTTTTTGTATAACACACTGCTACTACAATCGCTGTCGTCAGTCATATAGCCTAAAGAGCAAATTTTATATAATGCTGATCGGCAATGAAGAATGGAAGATGAAATTATGTTTAGTGATATATTCGTTGCCTCACAAGTGATGGATCCGTATAACTCAAATAGTCAAATGCATAATAAAGCATGCACATTACATGATGTAATACGCGTTTGATGACTTAGTGATCTATATAGGAATGCGTCTAGACTTTGACTGTGATTAGTGTGTGTCTGAGTGACTGAGTTTGAGTGTGTAAGCTCGTCTGTTTTATGTATATAAATACGTACCTTTAGTACCTATGTAAAAAAAATAATAATAATACTTTGTCTACGACGTGTAATTATAGTATACACACGCGTAATTTAGCATACTATCATCTAGACTTTATTGCGTTTCCAACGAGTGCGTTTAGTAATTATTATTATTTATGTTTTTGGTGCACATTATTACGGGCCGTGTCGTACATATATAAAGGTATATAATGTGTTGAATTAGGTGTACAACTTAATTGATGTCCAGTCACCACTTTCCTAGAAACCAATACGGAAAAATAATTATTTAATAAATTGTTAAGTTTATTCAATAGACAACTTTATATCAATTATATAAGTAGACGTTTTTAATTTCTTAAAAACTTCTTGTATATTATATTATATGTTTTAACTTAACAGCCTAAATTACTAATTATCTGAAACTCACGTTTCACTATACATATATTTTCCTCCTTTCTCATATTTTTTAAAATAATTTAATCCTAGTTGATTTTTGTGTACACAATTTTTAATCCTTAATAACCATATGCCTTCTAAACAATCAAAATACCATAATTGTATTCTGTACTAAAACGATAACAGAAAAATAAACTCACTGCGCTGATGTACCCAAATTGCCTAATCAGAACGCCGTGCGTATATCATTTTATCGGATAAAAAAAATCGAAATATTCTAATGAAATCCTAGCGGAGAGTATAAAAAAAAATCAGTAATATAGATTTAATACATTTTAATGATCCGTGATATATCAGGTTTATCTTAAAATGTTTGATATGTTATTGTGATAATCACAGTATGGTTTGGAATTTTTCATATTATACAAAATCTTGTACCTACAATGAGCATTTCTACAATGTGAGAAGATTATGAAAATTGTCTTCATCTTACGTCGAAATTCGCCAACCAAGCCGTAGAAGAACATAGGGCATGATAAATTATAATTAATAAATTATAATATGCTTATGCATTCACATTAAATTTTAATTAAAACTAATTTTTGAAATAATGTATTGTACTTACTATACTAATATTTGAAGACCTCGTTATAACCAAAAACAGATCTTGTTATATTTATACTGCTAGTAGGTATCTAAAAAAATTAATTTTATTAATTATTACTTGGTCATTGTATATCTATAGGGGAGGGAGGAGGGAGTTCAATAGTGAACTGGAAATCTTTCCTATTGAACCACAATGATCTTAATTTTTTTTTTTATTATTTATTTATCCCGTGCGATTATAATAGATGCGTATAAATGTATCTCACATGAGTTTTATGCTTAGAAAATTATAAAAACCTAACAACATAAATATTTTTAAATACACAATGAATTGTTACAAGTTATGATAGGCGATTAATGGCCGCGTCAATGAGGATAATTTTTAATGTTTTTTTTATAAAACTTAATAGTTACCTTCTCTTATTATATATATATATATATATTATCTTAAAACTTTCTGATCTTAAATACATTATATCTATATCTGTACATTACACTTTTATAAAGACTCTTGCTTGTATATAAGTTAAAATTAAAATAAATAAATAAATAATTTTTTTTTTTTTAACATGGTTCAATACAAAAACTTTTACAATCGATTTAACTGTATAAGTATTACATAATTTTCTGAATGACATTTAACATTTTAACCTGTGTGAATATAAACATACTACATAGGAACGGACAATGCTACATTTCACAATGACACAGTATATTTGTGAATTACAAGTATAAGTGATAACAGTTTTATAAAATTCTTCTGTTGTATACACAAATAAATCAAAAGTTTTCCAATGCGTGAGCAGACCAGATATATCTGTTCATATGAGAAGTATGGATTTTCAAAATTCAGTCCTAACACTTGTATCGAATATCCTTGTGCTTTATTGATGGTCATTGCAAAAGTAAGTCGAACCGTTAACTAAAAAGTTTGAATTCGAATGGCATTTATATTGGAATCATTTGGACGCGTGATAACAATACATCTTCGCCTTTAAATTTATTTTATAAAATTGTATTTTTGATGATGTAGTTCATAAATATTTTCACCAAAAACCTGGTGCATTGTAGAGTCGTTGTGAACAGATTTTCAATGTTGGAAGTCTGATGTAAATGTCTGGTAAATCAAGCGAATTTAAGAATTCAGTTAGGTAATTGACAACTTTGTATCTAGAATTTCGTTTTGAATTTTGATATTGATTTTATGTAATATCAATAGTTTAGACTTCAAATGTATTCCGTACAAAAGATAGATACAAATTTGGAAAATTTTGGTATTAAACATAATTTTACATATAAAAATCTGTAAAAAAAATATTATTTTCTTAATGTCAACGGCCAACCAACATAAAATATTAATATTATCGATTCATTATCTGGCCGATAATATCGTGACGCGTGTAGGACTGCAGGAAGTAAGCTTCAGTTGTCCTTCATAATTTATCGCATACCTACTGTTAGTTGATTAGAATGCAATTCTTCAAGTTTTTATCAATTAATTAAAATCATATTTTTAATATTTTTTTTTCATATGTATATTATAATTTAGCGGAAACATAGTTTATACAATATATTCTATTTTTTTATACAGAATATTGAGGTGCGCTTAATATTTGTGTTTTAATTGTATATGTGCATACATATTTTGAGGTTTATGGGTACTAGAAGTCCTAAGTTCTAATTTATTATACGTTAGCATAGGCGCCCGCAAGGAAGGGCAAGCTGGGGCATTTGCGCCCCCTGGCTTTTTCAAAATATTTTTTTTAATTGAATATTTTAAGATAAATTACTATATACTAAACAACAAATTTAAAGTATAAAATAATGGTTGTAATATAATAAAATATAATATATTCTATACAAGTATAATAAAAAAAGTTATTATTTTAAAACACCTAGTAAAATTATAATATTTATCTTCAAATCCTAACATTGCCTCCCCCCCTAGAAAAATTTCTGCGGGCCCCTATATATGTTAGGCATCTACTAAACTACTTAATCAAAATATAATGAATCTTGCAGCAATATATAATATACGATAGAGAAAACGATATAACTCATTGGAATTAAATATAACTGCTACTTTATTACACGTAAACTGGCCTAATATTAAAAAAATTTGTCATACATTTAATAAGCATAATTTTTTTTTTCAGGTATTTCTGTTACACCCTGTGTTATGTTGTAAAGTGACGCAGGACAATCTGCAATCGACAGATGTTATTTATCTATTTATTCGAATGAATTATGTTTATTTGTGTGTTGTATATTGCATGTACTTATTAATTGTATACATAAATAAACCATGGCAGCAGAAAAGTATTATTAAACAGTCTCCTCTACCGTACGTTAAACAGGAAAAAAAAGGGTCAAAATATCCAAACCAAAATGTATACCTTAATACATATATATTAATATACTTATAAGCAATAATTGTTAAGCTAAATTAACTTTTTGATGAGTAATTTACAAATTGGTGATATTGGAGGAGCTTTAAGGCTTAGCTGGTTACAGTTTATGAAATATTTATATTTATATCAATATCTTATGGCTTATCGCTATAAATAATTCAAACCCAGTCAAAACATTTTGGAAATTATATAGTGCATAGAGAATACTAATATAAACATTGAAAGTAAAAGTTTCTATGGTTATTTTTTTTAGAATTATGCAAAAAACCACATTTTAATTTGTTGAAAGCTGATTTTGCATACAAATTCTCGTTTTCCTTATTTTATATTCCTCGATATACCTACATATTAATATAACTAATAGAGCAATCAGGCCCTATTATTTGTAAAATGTTGGCCTGCATACTTAATTTTACTGTTTTTAACGAAAATTCGAAATTGTATGCACTATGTTCGAAAAATCAATATAACACATAATATATAATATAAATATGTAAATAAATATTAGTATAATAATTTAACAAATACCAATGCAGTCAAATAAAAAAACAAAATTCAGGAAATATTCATATTTTCTAGTAGCTAGCATATTATATAATTTTCGTTTTATAGACCGTAGTGCACACACGTTATTGTACATTGTGTGTCGCGGTGCACATGAAAATAGGGCCTGAGAACAATAGGCAATATACAGCAAGACAATTATTATTTAATACAAATATACTATTCTGCAATATAATAACCTACGAAAATCGAAAAATGTCTATCTACTATGAACCTACTGAAAATTTTGAAATATACTGCATAGTTTAATGTAAGTACCTATTTTATTTTATATAATCTATGTTTAAACCATAATAACGTTGTTTAAATCAACTAGATTCACTTTCCTACCTGAAGAGATACTGAAGTAGTAAATACTCGTAGAAGTATTTTTAGGGTAAACATTTTTCTCTTGGACAATTTTGTAACTATCAAATAGATTGAAACATGTTTATTACCCCAAAAACGAAAAAAACTGATAACAGACAAAAAGATATAAAAACGCCCATTATTATAAAATCAATAAGCATTGAGTATCTAATACACTACTGAATATAGTGCTGGATGTAGTATAACTGTTAACTGTATAATGTGTTTACTAAATCTTACGTCTTGTAAAATGTTTAAACTGTTTGTAATATTGTAAATTTGTAAGATATGGAAACTATAAAATCTAATAAGGGCGCAAAGAATATTTTTAAATATGTATGTATTAAAACATCCCGGAAAACAGTATTTCTATCTTAACATGTTTTAGATAGAATTTAGTTTATGGTTAAGTCACGTTTCAATTAGACGAAAGCCAACAAAAAATTAGCAAAGATAGCAACGACCAGTGCCTAATTGTACCGCGCCAGTTGCAGTAGTATACACTCGACGAGTCCACACAACAATCATATTCATTTTCAGAAAAGGGAAGGTCACGCAGAAAGAAGATAAATATAACTAAACAACCAAAATGAGTAAGTGTACTAGTAAATTAGTTCACGATCTATTCATTGAAATAAAAAAAATAAATATTTCTAAAAATAAATAAATAATTCAGTAAGTGATGGGTTTTTGACAAATAAAATATGTTCAATCATATCTATATTTTTATATTACCCAGCAGTATTCTCTCTGAACGACTTCGTGTACGGTAGTTAATTTAATAGATCAAAAATATATAATCTAACCTAACAGATGTAATTATCACTGTTATTAACAAAAACTATTAAAATAAGCGTTGTAATAAGTATTTAAGCTAGATAATAATCCCCAAAAATACAACAGGCAAATAAACACTTCAAATAATAATTAATAGAATATATTTTTTTTTAATTTTATTAATTTTTCAGCAAAAAAGTAAAGCATAATAATGTACAACATATTAATGTGCATAGTAAAAATATTATCGTTAATAGGTCGAACCATACATGTTTTTTTTTTTTAAATAGGTAACTTAAATTGCTATTCCTTGTTAAAATATCTAATTTTGTTCAAATTTTAACTTAAAAAATCTTTTTTTCCTGTTCAAAATGCAGAAACAGATGATAACTGTTCATCACAATACTGCACTCGTAACTTAAAAAGTCTAAAAAAATGGTGCTTGTTTATTTTTTTTAGGTGTTTAGTTACAGTATTAAATACTTCTGATAAAGCTTGATTTGAACTTTGAATTGTTATAAAAAAAAGTCTGTACTTATATATATATATCCATAATATTTTCAAACTGTTATTATAACAGCTTATGAGGAACTTTTTATTAGTTTAATTAAAATTTTCAGATTTTATGCTCAGTTAAAAGCGTTTACCTATATTTATAAATAGTTTATACAACCCATACTATTTGGTCTACCAATGATCCATCGATCATGGTCAGTTAAAAAAAATAAGAAGTCAGATTAACAACACGAGACACGTTATGTACAAAAGGTGACCGAAGAAGGGCTGCATACTAGTTGCAGACACGCTTATTGTACATAATATTTTAGTTGCGGTCACAGCATTAAAATTTCCGTTTTCCAGGCAGAATTCATATTATGTGACAAACATATTTGTCGATATATTATAATATACAAAGCACGGGAACACCTCTGCTTATCTGTAGTTATAAAAGTTATAAAATTATAAATAAAATTGAAAAAAATTGAAAAAAATTGAAATAGTATACTCCAATCGTAATTTCGATTTTTCAAATACTGCTTTCAGTTTGCCAGTGGCTGTCTACGTTTTTTTATGCGGTAAAAATGTGTTCTAATAACCACAGTTGTTATGGGCTTAATGTTCTTCTTCCGTTGTACGAACCACCAATGCATCCAAAAGTTTTTATTCGAAGAACAATAGCATGTTTACCACTCTCACTCTAATATTTATATATTTCTAGAAGCCTTAAATTAAATTCAAATTAATAACTATTTGAAAATAAACTATTCAAAAACTCTTGCAAATAAACTTCGAGGACGAAAGAAGATTTTCTAGCGCAACAAATACGCTATTATGTAGAAGGTGAATAATGGATTTAAATATCTAAAGTGGATTGCTTTCAAATTTTTACCAAAAAACTTTAAAAATTTTAAACTGTATAACAATTTTTTAACATTTTTAAAAATATTATATTAACATTATATTATAAAATATTATCTGACACAAGTTTAGCTTGTTTATAACTAGGCACTAATTTTATTTGACACCAATTAATTTAAACATAAACCAAGTAAGTATCAACATTTTTCACCATACCTACACAATAAGAAGAATGTAGACAGTCTTAAGTCTGTTATAAATAGGAGGAAAAGTTTGATTAGTAAAATGTAACCTAACCTTTTTGTTGAGTGACCGCAATTTGTATGTAACCTTTTTAGGGAAGACCTCAATGGTACATAATTTTTGATTTTGTGCGCAACTAGTAAACACCACTCCGAGAGAGAATCCAACGATATTGCAGAAATTCTGGATAGGAAAAACACTACGTTTCGTCAGGTGGCGTCTTTGACACACTTTATTGCAACAAGATATCTGGGCAGTGTAGTTCGATAGGCGAGTGGCTCTTTTCAGTGTCATAGGTCAGTGGCTTTTCGTGTCACAATCTCTTCAACGGGTGGTTACTGGTAATCTCGATGTGTTAGTGAGTCAGACGTAATAAGCTTGGGCTGGCTGGTAGGTATGGTTTTCGAGTATTCAGTATCCTCAGAACATATAGTATAATATTAGAACATATAATATTGTTGTTGGTTTGAAGAATAGAAACGAAGTGAATTGTACGGTCAATTATTATGCTGCCAGGCATGGTAATAAAAAAAATGAATGTGAATTCCTAAAAGATTATATTTTTATCAAAAATATGTTACCAATAAACATCTATTACCGTGATAAGAGGCTGAAAAATTATGAAGATAAAATTAATAACGTATAGAACTCGAGATAAATGGCAAATTTTATTAAATCAATTTTAGTTAGGCACTACAATTAAATTTCAAGTTTCGATGTTCTACCGTGGACTTTTTAATGATAAAACTTTAATTTTACAACTCATGAAAAATGTTATTTTCCAACCAAGACCGTACCATTTGTCAGCACATTTCCGCCAGTGTACTAATATATAATATACCCCTTCGGTCATAATACCTTGTGGCTGATTTTCGTTGATTGTGAATCCCCTAAGTATACTAGCTGGCAAGTATATATTAGCTATTATTAAATTAGCACAACTGAAATATGATCAACGAATATTATGTAACTATTAAAAAATTATTTTTCCCGTTTTTGACATTATGTGGTCTGGGCAATTTTTGTTTGTTGAACTCTATTTCTTTGACAAAGCGTACTAACTGTAGTTTTTGAAAAAAGTCTTTTGTATTGTGAATTTTTGCTCAGTTATACATCATTATAAAATCATACATTCATCGATCCGCTTAGAATCTAAAATTTAAAAACTTTCTGTATATAAAATATAACAACATATCTACTGAATTTGAATTTAAAATATCTATAAAAATATAACTGTTTGCTAATTTTTTTTGTTAAGTTAGGAAGTACTTAAGATTACTCTAATAGTCTTATGTACAACAGAGCGGTATCTACTTACCCACATCTTTTTTCTTTGGTTAAAAATCATTATTAGATAGGTTTGAAAAAAGATTTCTATACAATTATGTAAAAGTTTAAGCTGTTGTGTTGTTGGCAAATTATACTGTACAGTGATTTTCAGTGGTGGAAATGGAGAGAGTAGTGATTATAACTCACCCAACAAGTGTGGCTGAACTCGAACCGATTATAATACACATATTTGACCTGAGTTAGGTGGCAAAGTGATGGAGTTCCCAACTATCTGTATCTGAATCCTGTCAGTAATTTTGTATTAGTATATTTGACATAGATATTATATTGTAGAATGTTTAGTGTTTTATGAGTAGAAACAACTTAACACCAACAAAATCATTTTACCAATAAACATTAGGTAGAAGTCATCAACTCAAAAATACAAACAGTTTATAAGTAAATTAAATCAATTATACTGTAATTGATCATATTAATATATTACTATCCATATATTTAGTAACTACAAAACTGCTTAAACAAATTGTGTTAAATATAGACACATTTATGGGCTTTAAATAAATAACCATACTGTAATATTTCATAGTGAAACATAAAAATAATTTTAAAAAAAGTTTTGGTTGTGTTTTAACCGGGTAAATTTTATTGTTTTTTTTTTTAATTTGACAGGTGATGGCAGAGATTTAACGATGGGTACACTAAAAGATGATGGATTTATTGATCCCCAATTGGAATATTTAAAAATGTAAGTGAACAATATATTTTATATGTATATATTAGTGATGGGTCGAACTGTTCGAATCTCGAACCGAACCGAACCGAACCCTTGATGTTCGGTTCGGTTCGAAATTTGAACTAGGTATGAAAAAAATTCGAACCGAACTATTAAGTATCCTTTATTGTCCGAAAATCGAACTTGAAAATATTTGTCGAACCAGGTTAGGTTAAAAAAAAAAAAATAAGAAATTAATCTAAATTTATAGTAAATACAGTCATATAATATAGACTTAAAATAAAATAGTAATGATGGTTGATTTAATATGTGGGTACAATGTACATGATAAAAAATGTTGAGTTCGAGTTCGAGTTAAACTCAAAATGATTCTAGGTTCGGTTCGGTTTGGTTCGGTAGAAAATATAAAGGTTCGGTTCGGTTCGGGTTCAAAAAAAAATATTTAAAGTTCAGTTCAAGTATATATACATATATGTATAAGATTTATAAGACTTCAAGTATTATTTTTAAAATTGTATATTTAATTAATTATTAGATATTAGTAAACAAAACAAATAAACTCAACTATCGAATATGTTTATCAACCTTTAAACAATTGTAACTTAAATTATAATAAAAAGATTTCAGTCAATCAATCGGAAAAAAATCAATGCTTTCCAACATAAAATGTTTTTATACTCACTCTAAAAAGACAAAATCGTTATTTATAGTTTCAAAATCGATAAATATTAACTTACAATATGAAACAAAATATTTAATACATACTAAGGCTTAACTATGACCTTAATTTTTATATTTGAGTTAAGGTAACGTAAAAAGTCTTCCATGAATTCACAAAATAAAAGGGATGTTTGAAATATTAATTAAATATTGATTAGGATATCTTATACCAAATTTATCTGATTGCAAAACAGGTCCAAAAACAAAATAGAAAGACAAAGGACCTTCTACATAGTCTTAACATTACTGATATTCATACTAGCGGTGCTCATGATAGCTGTTTTTGGTTTATCATTTACCTGTAAGTATTGAATTATTTATAAGGTATATATTTATGAAATTTAACTTATTATAATCTACAAATACATATTCTTAAAATGGCTGATTGACATACTTGGTGTGCTTAGCCTACATCATTATAATGTCGAAAAATAAATTATATTTTATATACCGTATGCTTGATTTAATCGTTGAGTAAATGGTTGGTTGGATCGACAAATACAATTTGTAATTAATATTTTTTCATAATATTATAAGGACTAAGAATAATTTTTTTTTTCATAACATTATGTATCAATTATCAATACGAAAATTGACTTTTTTTAAATTTAAGCTTCGGCAACTAAGACCATTAGCTGTAGGTTGGTTGGTATTATTGGGACTGAAGGTTTTTGGAACACTTTTGTGTCTGGCAGAATTTCTAATGGGCACTCTGGCACTCGTAGGTTTTTGCCATGTCCGGATGTGGTATGGCAGCCTCTCTCTCCAGACACAATGACTGCCCGAAGAGAGGTGCCGCCCGTGACCGAGGTTCGAACCGGTGACGGTACGAATCGCAGCCAACTCCTTAGAACACTTGGCCACTCTGTCCCACCAAAATTGATTTTAATTACTCTTTCGAAGTAATATTTGAATCCACAATTAAGAAATTGTTTGAAATGGTTATATATTTATACTATAAATATACCTTTCGTTATTTTTGTTCTTTTCCTCAGACCTAAAGATGACGGAAAACCAAAGACAGATATGTACAACGGAAGTCTGCTTAAAATCTGGTTTGTTTATATTACAAGTATAATTATTATGGACATATGATGGAACATTATAAACATCTGTAATATCTAACAACTATTGTTATTTAAATTGTTATGAAATAGCTACAATATTAGTTGAGTCAATGAATAAATCAGTAGATCCTTGTGAAGATTTTTTTCAATTTGCTTGTGGACGTTTTAAAAAATTTCATAAAATACCACAATCAGCTTCTTCATTTGATTTGTATGCCGATGTAGAAGATAGAATATCAGAAATTGTAAGAGGTATGGATTCATCTGATGATTAAATTTTTGCATTTTGTTCTTTATTTTAACTGCGTAAATAATATGAGAGACAATAATTTTGTGATTTTTAAAAGATGTAACATTATTAAATGTTCTTAAATAAATAAATATAATAAGATTTCAATATATACCTATTTGACGAATTTTATTTTTAGAATAACCAAAAAGAAATTACGAAGATTATTGAATATTCACATTATATTTACAGTTATTAATTATTACACATCGCTGTAATGTAATTCTCGTTTAAATTGTAACGTTACAATATTTAGGCATAGGCATATCTATAATTATCAAATACTATTAAACAGTACAATTAAATTATAATTAAAACACACGCAGCGGTGGCGGTAAAATGAAGCCGGACATATTTTACCAACGACAAAAGAATTTTACTGCCACCGTTGCAATGTATGACAACCTAAATGGTGAATAGTTATACACATTAGAGCACATTTCAGTACCTGTTTTTAAAGTTAAGTGAACATAATTTTTAGATTTTTTGAAAATGGATGATAGTGACAATGAATCTTCTGCAGTATCAAAGGCTAGACGTTTATATCGTTCTTGTACGGCAACAGGTGTGTTAGCTTATTATAATATCTCTATAATAGATATTACTTAATTAAATAGGCGGCGACATTCCTTATCAAATACTATTTTCATGTTCAGGTGAATCGAACACAGACTGGAGTAATCAATTACTTCAGATCTTAAACAAAATTGGTTTGCCGTTTGAGATGATTTCTAATAGAAAAGAAGCATCAAGTCTCTCGTCAATTCTAGCCAGAATAAAAAAGCAAATTAACTTAGACTATTTGTTTGTAACTGAAGTCATATCAGATGTAAAAAATCGGTCAATTAATCGAATTAGTCTAGGTAAACCAAGTCATACAAGTATATTTCGAGTGTAAGAATTTAAATATTTTTTTATTCTGTTTACGACAAGTTAAATTACTTATTTTTTCAATTATATAGGCATAAAATAACAGAAATAAATAAGAAAATGAGTTCAAAACAAATGCTTAATACTCAAGAAATAAATAAAAAAGCAGGTAACACAAGTGATCGCGAAGAATATGTAGATAGAAATAATTATTTCAAATCGTATGAAAAATATGTCAACGACATTGTGGAAGAGATTTATAAATTACATTCAAATGATTGTAAAATATATGCCCCAACTCTTAACACTGAAAACATAACACAACTATTAAGTTTCAAAGATGAATATTCAAAAGTAATTAATTAATTAACCATTATATATTTATATTGTTACTTTTCTTTATAATGATACCGATGAATAATTAATTGTAGATAATAATAAAAAAATATAATACTGCTGTTGAATCGCCATTTATTATGACTGTCGATGAATTACAAAATTTTACAAATAATATTACACAGAATTTCACTAAGGCAAATGACCAAATTGTGAGTAATTTATCATTATTTTACCTCTAACAACTCTGGAAATATATTTTACAAATACATTAAATTTATACTTACCAATCACAACTTAGAATCTTACAATTCATTTTAGTACTTGCATTTAGTGAGTAATGATTATTTTAAATGAGTAATAATAAATTCGATTTTAAATAAAAATAATATAGATTGATTGGAAAGAATTCTTGACAACTCTATTTATGGACGTGAAAAATGTAACATTGGATTTTGAAACTGATTTGATTCTTATATATGATATTAAATATTTTGAAGCTCTAATCGAATTAATCAGTAAACATAAAAACCAAGCTTGTAAGTATATCTAAACCTACCATTGGTTTTATATGTGTATAATTTATATATAATATAGCCTTCAAATCGGTTATGGTCAAATATTGTGAGATTTGATTCATCTACAAATTATTAGTAGTATACATTTCGTTAATATTTTTTTTATAAATTTTATTTGTATCTTCATATTATTTCAGTAATCAATATATGGTGGGAAGTAATTAAAAATCTTTTGCCATACACTTCAAATAAGATGCGATTTATACAAGATAGATTCTACTCTGAAACAACCGGATTAGAAAATAATCCTTCAAGATCACTTTATTGTGCAAATGCTGTAAACTCAATTATGGGAATGGCAGTGTCACGTTTATTGTTAAATATGGAATCGATTTATAATAACACAAAAATGGTAGTAAACTTGAAAATACTGAATTATTGCATTCACAAATAATAGTGATGTATTATGTAGGTGAGTGAAATGTTGAAAAATATACATTGGGCGTTCGAAAAAATAGTCAAAGAGTTAAATTGGATAGATGATACGACCAAACAGAAAATACTTTACAAGGCACAAAAAATGAATGCGTTAATTGGCTTTCCTAAATTCATATCTGACTCGATTAAACTCGATGATTATTACTCTAAAGTAACTATTTCATTAACTTGTGTTGAATATTTATACTGTTTGAATGATTATTTTGAATATTTGTTTTAGTTTGAAGTTATAGATAATGACTATTTTGGTAACATTATACGTTATATTCAACGAAAAGTGGACAAATCGTTAATGAGCATTGGACAGATCAATAATTTCACTAGCATGTGAGTAAAAACTTATAATATTTGATAAAAAATGTAACTATAAAATCTACACATATTTTTAGTTGGGAATTAGAACCCCTACAAGTGAATGCAGCACACTCGTACCAAGCAAATGCAATAAGTAACTAATACTAATTTAAAAATGTTACAATATTAAATTTAATAATTACTTAAACCAAACTTTAATATATTTTTAGCTATTCCAGCTGGTATATTACAATTTCCTTTATTTGGACATGATTTGCAGTATGTTGAAGTTTGACTATTAAACATAAATTAATGTACTGATTGGTAATTATATTAATTTAAGGATGCTAAACTATGGTTTTGTTGGTATAACATTGGCCCATGAACTAACACATGGTTTTGACAATACTGGCCGAAAGTTCGATCAAGATGGAATTGAAAATATATGGTGGACTAATCAAACTATCTCGGAGTATAAAAAACGCGTCAATTGTTTCATTGATAATTATGAATCTTATCTCGTCCCCTATATAAAAAAAAAGGTATTTTAGATTCAGAGTGAAGAGATAAATGTATTGATTTTAAAATGATGTGGTTTTTTTTTTCTGTATATACGATAACGATAAGTAGTCAAAATTATGCAATGATTTTCATTTTCAGTCACTTTTCCGGTGGGAAAATGAATCTTGTATAGGTACATTAGAGAAGCAAAGTTTAAAATTGCCAGTAATTCTGAAAACGCCGGCAAAAACAAAATAAATTAAGGAAAAACGAGAATTATCACGTAAAATTAGTTTTTGACAAAAATATTTTGGTTTCAGAGAATTATAACTCATTTACTCACATTTTGGAAATAAGGAAATCTACTATTCTATTTCAACATAAATATATTTTTGTGCTGACAACAACTTTTTCTGCTGATCGATTTTTGCATAGCCATTTTTTATAATGCTTAAAACATTTATTATTGCTACTATTTAAACTCTCTCCCACCACCAAAAAAAAAAACATATTTATAATTCGTAGATTTTCTTTGCAGAGAAAAAACATCTAGTAGCTCGCTATAATAAGTTTTAAATAAAATAATAAATAATTTCACAACAGAATAGGGTTTTACAATAATAAATTATTAACTATATACTAAATCATAAATAAGAATTATAGGTAATTTTAAAATCTTTGAAGTACGTTTCCCTTCAGGGTCTGGACGAGGCGTCTAAAAGTGGCATCACGATGCCGTACTATTCGGCCGTCTGATGCCAGAGAAAATCGTGCTTTCAATTTTTGTCAAATCGATCAAACATAAAATATATAATTTTATATAAAAATTCATTTAAAAAACAACTACTTTTATGCAATTTTAGATCAGTGGTGAAAAGACACTGAATGAAAATATTTCTGATAATGGTGGATTGAATATAGCATTGCAGGCCTACAGAAAATTTGTAAATGATAACGGTGAAGAACCTAAACTACCTGGACTTGAACAATACAGTAATGAACAAGTATATTTTTTAGCTTTTGCAAATGTAAGTAGTTAAGAATATCTATTGATAAACGTAAAAAATATAGTTTTAGTTCTTATTTTTATTGTTCTGTTAACCATCATGTAGATATTATTGCTTAATATTGTTTATTATAGAATTTCTGTGAAGCAACAACACGTGAATCATTAACCAGAAGTATATTTAACAGTCACAGTCCAAATATGTTACGAGTAATTGGGAGCCTCACGAATTCAGATCAATTTAGCCAAATATGGAATTGTAAAAAAGGTTCAAAAATGAATCCAAAAAAAGAAAAGTGTAAAATATGGTAATAATTAAAAACATAAAATTGTTTTTATTTACTATATTGTCAGATACTTACATTAATGTCTAAAAAGTTAATATAAATTAATTACTTCCCCCCCCCCCCCCCGAAGAAAATTTCTAGGCACGTCCCTGAATATGGCTACACAATGTTGATGGAATTTAATCATTTTACCTCCAAAGACCGAAATAGTCCCGCTAAATTTGCTCCATATACCTTAGACCACACCTCGAACTTCAAGGGATGTCCAGAATTCAAGTCAATATTTAAAAAGTCTGCCTCAAAAATTCGACTTGTCAAAGCTCCCGATTTAAACACTCAACCTAGAAACATATCATACACAGAGCCATCAACAGTCAAAATATGAACTCAGACCAATTCTGTAATACCTTTTCAAACCTTATAACAACTCTTAGTTCAATAATTAGTCCATTAATATCCCTCTTTTCTGTAACAGGCGATTTTTACCCACGGATATTTTTACCCCCCACGGTAAAAATATCCTAGTATATTTTTATCGGGGGTAAAATTAATCTAGGATATATTTACCGGGGGTAAAGAAAACCTAGTATATTTATACCCCTGGTAAAATTATAAGGGGATAAAATTATACTAGGTGGTTAAATCTACCCCCGGTAAAAATATACTAGGTTAATTTTACCCCCGGTAAAATTGTTCTACAGGGGGTTAAAAATATACTGGGATAAATTAAACTTTATTTAAATTATACTAGGATATATTTACCTCCCAGGTGAATTGATATAGGATATTTTTACCCCCCCCCCCCTATAAAAATGTGTTCTTATTATTATATTGATTTGTTTATTAGAAATTAAACAGTATTTTCAACATATTCATGACTGTCGCTAAATATTATGATAAGAATAAAAATACAACTATACAATTCAAAATAAAATGTACGGTATTATACTTAATTAGCAATCAAGTTGGATAAAAAAACTTTGATTCTAAACTAAAGTTAATTGAATTTCTGGATATTGCATAAACTTTTTATAATTTAGTATTTACAGTAAAAATATTATTCAATGTCCTTTAACTTACAAATGATTCAATGAACAATTACAAAAATTACAAAAATTACTTTAAAACCTTTTCATTATGAGACAATGATAAAATGCAAAATATGTTAATAATTTATTTCTCTAAATCAATCTACTATTTGGTCAAAACTACTTCAATCGTTGACAAAAAAAATAATAAATGTGTTGGTAGGTAAGGTACATATTATATTTTGTATATTTTTAAAATACTTTAACGAGTACGTGTTGAATTGTGTGGAATCTTGTATTAAATTGTCATACTTTTTAACTGAGCATAAACATATAGATACTTATATACAACTATGCAAAAAAACCTAAGAAAAAAAAAATTCTAAATAGCTTAAAATGAGCCAAATATTTTGCAAATTGTATAATAAATAGCAAATGTCTATTTGATGCAAATTACAAGTACCTATGACAAACTATTTTTGAACTACATACGGTTCGTTGATTATATTCTAGGATATTTTTACCCCCCTTCAAAACATATTTTTACCGGGGGGTAAAAATAATCTACTACAAAAATTCAATGGGAGGTAAATATATTCTAGTATATTTTTAACAGATAATTAATTATATATACTACTATACTAGGATATTTTTACCCCCCTGTCGAATATTTTTACCGGGGGGGTAATAATATCCTAGTATATTTGAACTACTAACCTACTTACTTTTTAGTATGAGCCGAAGTCCACGTAATTTCCCCAAGGCTGGTAAAAAATAATCCATCTGACATGATTATTATTTTTGAAGAATTTTTTAGAACATCTGTATAGAACACAGGTGCATTTCCCTGGCACCCCAACTTTTGAATTTTGGATTCAAACCAAGGGCTTTCGTTTGTGCTAGGTTTGTGCTGGATTGTGCTCGAATCTCATCGTTTGTGCTGCAACCCCTCATTAAATACAGTGGAGGGTGTTATATTAGAGCCATGACGCAACCCCAACTCAAAATTTTGGAACACCAAACGAGCCATTCTTTAATAATTCGCCACTTATATTCTGAATAATTTTTTCGACGTTAGTACTCTACTACTTCTGTAGTTATCCATATACTTAATTAGGGGGTTGTAAAGACATGCTTTGAAAATCCAAAAACAATTACAGTTCGTTTAGTTTTATCCTAAATTGAATGTGGTTAATAGGTAAAAATGGTCCATAGGTGTCCATTAGTTATTTCTCGTAGTTTTTAAATTCATATAACTTAATCGTAGGTGTTTGGTTTTTATAATTTACGTAATCGTAATTGTAAAATTCAAAACTCAAATATACGTAAAATATACTAATAATAATAATAATAATATATGATATTATAATAATAATATTAATAATAATTACCTAATAATTAATAATAAATAAATTATTAATTATTAATATTATAATCTAATGTATATAATATGCTAATAATACACAAATATACCTACTCTCAAATATACGTTTTTAACCCTAAAAAACTAAACAGAAGAGCGCCTTACTTAAGCCGAAAAATCTGTATCTCTAACGGTTGAATAAAAAATCAAAACGAAAAAAGTGTACCTAAAAAAGTTAACCAAGGAAATACGTGACTCAAAATAGACTTTCAAATTTAGCAAAACCCCTATTGATAGGTACCTATTTAGCTATGTCCTATTCACTTTGATAGGTTCGATTTGTATTTATTGTCAAACATTTTAAAATACATAGATAAATGTCTAAATATTTTAATGTTACCTATATAGTAAATGGTAATAAATATTGACTTTATTTAATTAAATATTAAAATAATATATTTTAATTAAATACCTTTGTTACCTCAATATATACATGTTTTGGTGCAGACTACGAGGTACTTATCTACAGGTAGGTACTCATGTACAACTCTAATTTAAATATATTTTATTAAAATAATTATGTTACATACCTAATACTATAATAGTTGTATTTGTTGATAGACAATAATTAATATAATTATATAATGTATATATAAATTATATAAAAATTAGTGATTGTCTTCTAAAGATTCGAAAACTACTGGTCAGATTTTGAGAAAAGTTATAATATTATTTAATATAGATCACTCGCCGAGACACGGGGAACGTTTGTAAGTTGGTTTTTTCCATATGGGTCATTTATTAAGGTGTCTCACATACTCGCATCACGTGAATTTTGTTTTGGCTAATGAAAATGTAATATATAGGATAGCTCCTCAGACCTCAATAGTAACAAATTATTAATTAATCATTATAATTGGATATTATTTCCAGGCTATAATAATGCTCTACCTACTAAATTTATAAATGTTAGTGTTAGGTTTTATTTCTAAGTTATAATATAGCTCCGTGCTTTTCAAGTAAAAATCTGTTTCATATTTGAATTACTTGTAAACTTAATACTTAATTATACATGGTCTAAAATTTTATATTTAACATAATTGGTAAAACAAACAATTCCACCTTTATGAATAAGATAGTTATTTTTTTACCAGCTTAACTTGAGTTAAAAATATAATATTAAGTTTTGGTTAACTTGTAACTTAATTAAATTGATGGACAATTTTGAATTAATTTTATTTAGATTTTAATTTATCTTAACTTATCTGAGTTCAAAAATATTATTAGGTAACTTGCCCAGTCTTATGAAAATGATACATCAATTTACTACATTTACACATTTTATCCATAATTTATTGTTTAAATCGACTTCAAAGTACAGTATAATTAACAAATGATTATTAATTAAAATTACCCCTAATACATTTTAATTGTACAAACATTTTTCACCTCTTTATTATGACGATTGATTGTTATTAGTTACTGATATAACTACCAAGTGTCCTACCTACTGTCTATCGAGAAATCTGGCACCCACCAATATATTATTAAGTAGGTATTTTACAAATTGAATTTATTTCATTGGTTATAATTATGTTTGGGTACCTATTATAACTGTATTAACACAGACTGTAGTATTAGTTATATCGTACATAGGTAGTAGGTACCTACTACATAAAATAATATTATAGCATGTACAATCTATTTGATATTATCTTAGGAATTTGGGCATTTTGGATACAAATTATTTATTTATGTTTTTCATATCAAGTTACTGATATTATATATTTTATTATTTACCATTTTAAAAGAAATTATTTATTTATTTTTAGTTGCCTACCTATTAGATAAGAGTTAATTGAATAATATAAAATACCCATTTGTGATTATGATAATCATGGTAGGTAAGTAACATTATATAATATGTGTGATGTACAACGTTTTTTTCCATTTTTTTCTGTATTCACTAATTTTTATATAATTTATATATACATTATATAATTATATAAATTATTGTCTATCAACAAATACAACTATTATAGTATTAGGTATGTAAGTATAGCCTGGAAATAATATCCAATTATAATGATCAATAGGGGTTTTGCTAAATTTGAAAGTCTATTTTGAGTCACGTATTTCCTTGGTTAACTTTTTTAGGTACACTTTTTTCGTTTTGATTTTTTATTCAACCGTTAGAGATACAGATTTTTCGGCTTAAGTAAGGCGCTCTTCTGTTTAGTTTTTTAGGGTTAAAAACGTATATTTGAGAGTAGGTATATTTGTGTATTATTAGCATATTATATACATTAGATTATAATATTAATAATTAATAATTTATTTATTATTAATTATTAGGTAATTATTATTAATATTATTATTATAATATCATATATTATTATTATTATTATTAGTATATATTTTTTTGTTATTAGTATATTTTACGTATATTTGAGTTTTGAATTTTACAATTACGATTACGTAAATTATAAAAACCAAACACCTACGATTAAGTTATATGAATTTAAAAACTACGAGAAATAACTAATGGACACCTATGGACCATTTTTACCTATTAACCACATTCAATTTAGGATAAAACTAAACGAACTGTAATTGTTTTTGGATTTTCAAAGCATGTCTTTACAACCCCCTAATTAAGTATATGGATAACTACAGAAGTAGTAGAGTACTAACGTCGAAAAAATTATTCAGAATATAAGTGGCGAATTACTAAAGAATGGCTCGTTTGGTGTTCCAAAATTTTGAGTTGGGGTTGCGTCATGGCTCTAATATAACACCCTCCACTGTATTTAATGAGGGGTTGCAGCACAAACGATGAGATTCGAGCACAATCCAGCACAAACGTAGCACAAACGAATGGCATAATTTAAATTTTGAAATTCGGAGGTGGGGGTGCAGTCGTTTCGCTGGCACCCCCAATCGCTATTCCTTATAACTCCTGAAGGGTTGCAGCACAAACGATGAGATTCGAGCACAATCCAGCACAAACGAAAGCCCTTGGTTTGAATCTAAAATTTGAAAGTGGGGGTGCAGTCGTTTCGCTGGCACCCCCAATCGCTACCCCTTATAACTCCTGAAGGGTTGCAGCACAAACGATGAGATTCGAGCACAATCCAGCACAATCCTAGCACAAACGAAAGCCCTTGGTTTGAATCCAAAATTCAAAAGTGGGGGTGCCAGGGAAATGCACCTATAGAACACCTTGGTAGATTATAGTGGACCAACATGTTATACATATTACAATACATACTCACCATTAAGCTCAACTTAACTTTAAAACTTATAACTAGGGAAAGCGGTATTATTTCTACCTATGTATACAGCTTATTGTTTTTGAGTTTGAGTTGATATATCAAAAAAACACAAACATTTTGAAAGTCAAATTAGATATATAGTATCAATTAAAGAATCTACTATTTATAGGTATTTGAACCACTTATTATTATTTATTACCATAACTAAAAAATATTATTCTTTGAACAAATCTAACTCTTTTAAAGAAGTTATTCTACACTTTTACTTATAGCTCATTGATTCTACCATGCAATATTTGTATAAGATATCGTGTCAACCAATACATCAAACTGCTTTTTGTTTCATCATTACTTGTTCACCTTTATACTGAAAAATCTGTATAATAATTGAAATTCTACAAGAAATAACCAAATTTGCCTCAACTATTCAAATATATACAATATACCTATCTAAAATAATATTGTGTCTGTAAATATGTAATATAATTACAATATAAATGTATATAAAAATGCATACTATATTCCAGTATCTAGTTATTATAAACGTGATTTTATTAAATCAATTTGGTTATAAGACGCTCAGTTTCTACATAACTAGACAATATAGAGTGAATTACGATCTGGAAATCCGACACATTAGTAAAGCGATAAAAAACCGTCATTATTTCATTGAATTTCCAAGTGTATTACTGTTCACTACTTCTTGTATTTAAATAATCCTGAATGTCCACTCGAGTTTCCTCAGTAACCAAATAATTCTAAATATATGTTATTTACTTCAAAAATACGAAATTCTGAGGTATACATTAAGACTCATATTGTATTAAATAATTGTAATTCATTAATTTTTTTCTCTTGGAAGATATTATGGACATTTTTTAAATGGACATACTACTTACTTTGACTCATATTCAGAGCCGTGCCGCTAAGATTTAGCATCCAGGGCAAATTTAAAAATATTCGCCCTCTTAAAGTTTAAAATATTATAAAAAAAATTTTTGGCGCCAGTTTAAACGATGCGCCCGGGGCTTATGCCTATTAGCCCCCCCTCCATGGCACGGCTCTGCTAATATTTTACATATTAATTATAACTTGCTTGAAAATTGAAATGTTTAAAAAAAAAAAAGTACAAATACAGTTAATGTAGTTTAAACCTTTGATTTTGATTATAGCTTAATAAAATTATTATCTATAATATTTAAGCTGCCAACTTAAAATTGATTCTGCTAAACGAAAGTTTTTAATGATGTACGTTTATTGAATAACATGATAACTAAATAATAAATATGTTTGAACATAATTAAACTTGATAATATTACTCTTCCTATGCATCTATTTCATACGATAGGTAACTATTATATGATTTCAAGTATTATTTTAAAATGTATTTGATGTCAAAGAAGTTCGTTATTTTGTAACACACTATATACATACATTTTAAATTTAACTTCTTAAAAGCTTAAAACACATAGAAAAAAATTAGGCGATACAATAATGTTATGAAATAAATCAATGAATAAATTAAACTTATATTAATATATATTACATTAAGATACGAAACAATAGTTAACTTAGCACAACTTTAAAACAACAAATGATTTTTTAGAAGGAAATCAGAATCTTTCAAACATTTATATTTAAAGGATGCTCAACAATAGTTATTTTGAATGCATCGAATAATTTTTTTTTGAAAATAAAACTATGATAACTAAAACTGTAGTCGAACATGAAAATGATATCTTTAACACCATAAGATTTCAGTGAAACATTTATATCGAGTTGTATGAAAATCGAATTAATTTAATGGACCAATCATGGATCACTAAATCATATTTAAGGAACCATCACTCATTCACTCATTATTGATTCAATAAAATATTATGTTCGTGCAACTCAGCACTATAGTGTACACTATTATTATAATATTATAATATTTATTTACCGCGTTGAAACTTCAAGTATTAAAATTACGATTAATAAATTATATTTTAAATAGAAATTATGTAAAAGAAAATTTACTAAATTAATATTTTTTTAATTAGGTATTTATATTTTGTTTATAATTTGTAATAGTTGATATGATGATTATGATTATGTCAATAATGTTTTATCTTGACGTATTTTCATTTGAAATATGTAAATATATGATAATATAATGAATAAATTAAACAAAAAGCGTTTCCTTTGATAATCTAAATACTGTGTTCAAGTACTTTGTACTTTGTACAGCGTTGTAAAATTATAACTCAATGAAACAGGACGTTTTGATCAGAGATTCTCAAACTTTTAATTTTGTGTACCATTCATGTGTATTAATAAGGACCATTTAACTATTACGTACCATTAATTACTAAAAATAGAACTTTTTGAAATTTCTATACATTTAAAAATAATAATTTAGGCTTTATTATCATATATTTTAAGTATCCATTTCCACAAAAAAAAATTAAATAATAAAAATAAAGAAATAATATTAAGTTATCACAAATGTTAGTAAAAATATGAAAGTATTAATTTTTCAGACTACACAGCCTACTGCATACCAATATGTATTGCCTTTTGCTAACCAGCAGGCATCTGTGGTATGCGTACCACAGTTTGGGAACCGTTGGTTTAGTTTATAAACTAACATAATCATCACTTATCATATTTTTTATTTATAGCTGTTCAATACATTATCAGGTCTTTTAAAACGTGTATACATGGTATATATTATATTTTATAATATTTTTATCACAAACAAGTTTGCAGTACGATAGAATATAACTACAATCTCTTGGTTATTTTTTTCATCATTATTAAATTAGTTGTTTTCTAATAGTGTTGATGAATGTACCTACAGCGTACAAATAACTACAATAATTACGCTTTTAACATTAAGCTGTACAATAATAGTTTATGATTCTATAACATAATAAAAATCTTAATGATATGCTAATTTTTTCAGTTCTTTTCCATTAATAGTCATTTAAGTTGTGATATTTTGCTAATATAATGTTAAAGACTTGCTTCGGATGTTGTCCACTACACCATGGCGTCAGTGCGATTGCCCTTATAAACATAGTAAGAACTTTAGATTATTCTGTTAAACATATTATAATATGTATAGTATATATAGTTATTTTGTGATGAGCCTGTAAAATGTAAATAGATTTAGTAAATGTAGTTATTATTCGATGTCAACTCATTAGTTAAAATTCTTATTTTGATAACGATTTTAATCACATTTTATAATAGGTATCCAGCTACTAAAATATATTATCTTATTTTTATTTTTCGTGTTTTTACTTTGTATTTATTATGTTATTGCGGGTTAGCTTATTATCTTCATTGTTTTAATTTTGTTTTACGTTATTTGATCTATAATAGATTTATAAAAATAAAGATAGTCAAAAAATACAAATGTTATTATATTATTAGGTAACAAGGAAAAAATATTTTTTTTAGATAACTTTAAGCAATTACAAAAGAATATTACTGAAAAAACACTATTATTTTACAGTTATAATTTTTATATATTTTCTACTCTTTTAAATGACATTATGCATTTTTAATTTTATACTATTATTCGGAGTATTTCAACCCATGAAATTCGAATTCTGAGAATGTAGTTTATAAGACATCATAGGTAATTTATAAGTATTGTATTTTTTTTTTTTTTATTATTATTATTATTATTAAAGAAATAACCCTCTGCAACTTGGCCATTGAGATAAGATACGTTTTTTTTTTTTTTGAAAGGTGTTACATAATAATAAAGGAAAAGTTTAATAACAATAACAATAAATGCCTAAATTATATGAGAATAATAATAATAATAATAAGGTTGTGTTTTTTTTTTTAATGATTAAATAAGTTTGTCCAGTCCTGTCTCCTGGAGAAACACGAATATGTCTGGTGATTGCAGAAAAGGTCCTAGTATATCGTATAAATCGCTGGATAGATTATTGGGATTTCTTGCATCGAGGTATGCAAGACATTCCGTGAGAATATGTTTAATTGTAAGTTCGATCCCACACGTCATACACGAGGGGGGCTCGTCTCGGGACATTAGGTAGCCATGTGCTATCCTGGTGTGGCCTATTCTTAGCCTGTTGATATTGGTTTTCTTTTTTCTATCAGGATGATAGTTATAGGCCAGTGAAAAACAGTTGATTTAATTTCATTAAGTTTTGTTTTTTGTTTCGCCCATGTATTTTTCCAAGCTTGTATTGATATGTGTTTTATCGTTCTTATGGGTCTTGAAAAGTGGTGAGCGGAATTATGTCTAAAGAAATTGAAGTATTGTATTATGTGTAGTATGTATTGTGTTATAAAAAAATAATAAAACCTTCAAAATTATGATTATAAAAAATAATAAGAAATATTATTTTGAAATTACATGATATATGTTAAAAAAATATTTTCAAAAAGTTAAAAATTCGAAATTATGAGTGTAAACAATTAATTAGATCTCTCTGTATATTATTATTTAACCAAGATAAATAATTTGTATTTCCTTTTTTCTCATACACCTAATAAGTAATAACATTAATTTTATTAATTGAACAGCTATATATATATATTAATTAATTAATAATATACTTATGTGATTAGAGTATTTACAAGCTTACGACATAATAAAACAAAATATAGAACTTTGCTCCTGCATCTTGCGTGCCCATGTGGCTGTATTTAATATCAATAATACTAAAAATCAATCACGTTTTATTACATATATTACGCATACACATCATCATAATAAAAATAAATTTTAAAATAATTTAAACCAACATTTATTTGTCTATGACAAAATAAATCTAAAATAAAATATTATTTCGCCAAAGCTATTTCAGTGGGGATGCCAAAATGTCATCATTGAATGCTGGTGCCTGTATAATATCTATACTTATATCAATATGGCACATGCTATAAGTGTTAAATAAAAAATTATTTAACTTATACCCACACTAAAAACAAATGAACCTAATGCATAACATTATTAAAATGTAAACACGTTATAATTACGCATGATAATCAAATGACAATAGATGGAAAGGATTATTTAATTTAAAAAAAAAAAAATGTTTTCTAACCTTGGCACCTTGCGTACATTGGTTTAATAACGTACTTATTAGTATTAAGTTGAAATCGAGATTTCAACGAGGTGAACAATTAATTAGAAAACAGGGAAGTCGATCGTGTTGTATTGCATTTCGAGTGTAAATCGTTACTGAAGATATAAGGTAACTGCTAAAATTAGAATTTTATATATTTATGATTAAAAATAAATAATGATAAAGATTAATATTATTTAGAAAATTATAATAATTCCTATAGTTATTCTATTTTAAGTTACAATAAAAATTATAGGTATGATTTTTAATAAAACTGCATCGCATAAATATTTCAGTTTTTTTCCTTTTAAAAATTACATTTTTTGACCATCTATAATACTACTACTAACTAAATCTAATTTTCTATTTGAAACCGCCTTCAAATTTGAAGTTTGAATAATTTTTAACGCTCCAATACGCGATGACAGATAATAAACAAAAAATAATAAAGGTACCTATTCAGCAATACAGGTACAATCAAAAGTTATCTAATTCGTTAAATATCAAAATTATCATATTATTTGTATTGTAGTAACATAATTACTATAACAGGTTTGGAATATTACGGAAGCATTAAAACACATTTATCACCGTAATGAACAGTATGAACGTTTTAAGTGGGTTATCAATTCAAATGGTAATACATCTGTTTCTCCCGATGACAATAGCACTGCAGAAGATGAGTCTGTTGATTACTGGTCGGATGTCGAAAGGATTCCTGTCATGAGTGGTAAATGTTTAATACTAGATCAATAACATATTTCCAGTTTTATTCTATTTTTTCACGTTATACTTAATAAAATATTGTCATGTCGGCTAATTATATCTACACGCTTACTCGATTTAGGAATATACATGGACTACGTATTTATAATAACAATCAGTTGGGTCGTTTTGGAATTCATCTCGAATTGCTGTCTCAAGCAATCCACCTTTAAAGTAATATAAATAATATTAAAGTACCTATGATTATTAATTATCATAAAACATACAATATGGTATAATTATTTATGTCCACTCATTAATTGTAGCGTGCTCCTCAAAAAATCTACCTGTGGTTAGTAGTTTATTACGCGAATTTGTTGTTTATGGTATTGCATTTGCTCCATTATACAATATTGATGATGAGGCATTCAATTCTAATATATACATTATTCACAATGGTGCAACAACATTTTGGACATTTTTTTGTGGTATGTATAATATCAATTATAATAATTCAGAGACTTAAAATTGAAAATAATTGATACGGGTATTATTGTAATATATTAACATTTTTTATTTCCAATTTTTTGAAATATTTTTTTTTTATATACTGAAAAATCTATAAAATAAAATAACATTTTCAAACTCCTGAACTAATTACTTGCACAATATTAATTTGTGAATTATTTAAAGCTGCAATTGCAAATTAAAATTAATTTGATGATATCACTGTAATTCTAGGAAAACGACTTAATCTTAAAAGTGTCAAACTTATTATTTCGGTCACTTATAATAATGTATTATATTAATTATTAAAAGAACTTCAGATATGTTAAAAATAACATGGTTTTTTGAAAAAAGTGACTAAATGAATATCACATGATGTGAACATAAAATATAACTACCTACCATCAATGTGTTATAAAATGCCTTCTATAGTGTATTATAATAAATATAATATTGTAGGTACAATACATCTATTATAAATGTCTTAAAAGCAGACTAATTCATTTTAAATACTTCCAAAGTTTTATACACGTTTTTAATATTTTAAATTGTAGAGAATTAATTTTTGTGTTTAAATATAATATAATGAAATTTATAGGTGTGTAGTATTGTATTGTATAATTGTAAGTGGAAATTAAAAAACATGTAGGCTTTTAATATCTAATTATTATTTGAATTGCATTGTAATCGGTGGAAATTTATAGTAATGTATGAATGGCTTGCAGAAATGTATAATGATATTATTATACTATTATTAAAATAATAATATTTTTGTAATGATAATAATAGACCATCACACAATTTCTGTATCATATAGGTAGTTCCGGTATTGTCATATAAATTCGTATTATCAATTAATGCCTAGTGCCTACATATAATTTTATACTCAATTAACCTATTTGTAAATATACAAACGCTGTTATGCCAATTAGTACCAAAATATGCTCTGAACAAACTTGTAAATTATATTATTTTTAAAATGTTCGTCTTATATTATAAATATTCATTTAAAAATTTAAAAAGTTAAAATCATTTTTTTTTTTACACAATTTTAAACTGGTTGTTGCTTTTTAGTTTATGTTTTTATTTAGTAATAAAAGTTTCAAACATAGCGACAGCGACAATATTTATTTTATACTATTGAAAACGTCATTAAAATTCAATGTTAATTTCAGGCGCGTAGCTAGAAATGTTTGGGGGGGGGGGGTGTTATTCAAAATTAATTGAAAAATTATGAACACAAAATTGATAACTTTACGTAGGTATACGATAGTTCATCATGATAATCAAATAATCAATAACTAAGAAGTTGTAAACGTTTTCTTACACGCTGCATAAAAAGATATATTAAATCGTGCATGAAACGAGTAATCGATAAAACGCAACTGAATATTTAAATAATATATTTATTATAATAAATTATATATTATATATTATAATAAATAATATTTAAATAATAATGCCGGATCCCGGCTTTAGTGCTTTACATTATTGTTATCGTAATATAAACTAATATACCTACTTCATTTTGATAAATAAGTGTAAATCACGATTTAAGATAATACGTGCTTATGATGCATCTTTATCTTGATAAAAAAATATTAAGTATACCACGGCTGAGGGGGGGGGGGGGGGTGTTATTACACCTGTAACACCCCCCCCTGGCTACGCGCCTGATTAATTTATTACAATATACTATTAACATGCGTGTGTTAAACGTTAATTAAATTACGATTATTGTTTTAGAAATTGATATACATAGCTATTATAAGTCTTGAGATCGCTGTAATCCACTCGTACTATGTTTCTGAAGAAAAAAATATGCTGAATGACATCGTACAACTCAAATGGAAATACGTATCACGAGGAGAAGTGGTGTCCAAAGGTGTCGAATATTCTTCGTCGTCAACTTTTAATGAAAGAACATCTGGTCAAACCCAAGAAGGATCTAGAATACCACCGTACATAACCAATATCATACAGAATTAACTATGCTACTATATTTTAAACATAACTCTATGCTCAAAAAATAAAATTGACAAAAATTCATATTATCATGTTGAATTTTAAAAATTATTTATTTTTTATTAGATTACAAAAATTTTCAATTTAATTTTTTAATTTTTGAAAATTTAAAATTGTGATTGATATGATTCAATATTATACATTATATATCCTTGATTAAATACAATGATATTATATGATATCTATATTAAATTAAATTAAGTACTCGAGTCTCAAGTCCATCTAACTAGGTATCCGAATATATTTTTTATTTAATCTAACATTTTAACCTAAAATCCTTATTCTTCATAGGAAATACATTATATCAACATGTGCATTAATCATCATTATTAAAATTATTACAATATTTAAATAAATAATTCAAAATTTTTCTACTTAACAGTGTGTAAGTGATACCTAGTTGACCTTAATGTTCAATTTATAGTAAAAATCACGATATTATTTTATTGTTGTACTTGCATCCATTATGAATATTACGATAAACTAAAATAAGTATATTATACAGGCTATATTCTACATAATATCAAACTATTATGGGTACTTTCAAAATTGCATATTAATAACTTAAATTATATTTCTAAAAAGCGTGTTTGTTGAATCAAATTAAAAAAAAAATTACCGAAAACACTTGAAATTATAATGTGTGGATTAAATATTTATAGATAATAGCAATATTTAGACATGGGATGGTATAATTAAAAAAATTATATTTTTTGGCTCTGTTTTGTTTATGCATTTGCATACATTTAAATTTTGTGACATTTTGAATTTTGTTTTAATACAATTGACCTTTATGATTATTTGTAACATCAGCTCAAAATATTAAATAACAAAAATACATGGTCACCATTTCATTTATATTTAGTCAAATTTTTACGATATTCGTCACGCTGCATAATTGTATAGATTTTTTTAGTTAATGATGCATGTAATTTTGAATTTTAGCACCTTTGACATGAAAAATGTATATAAGTTTCCTCACAGGTTTTCTTTAATAGAATTTAAAAAAAGTTTAGTGTAATAATTGTTTGCATCGCAACTACAATTATATATGTAGGTAGCTACACAAACAGTTAAGTTACCATTTATCATTTTACCGATAATAAATAATTAATTTTAGTTATGTAATATAATATAATATTGGTATTAATATTGTACCTACTACAATCACTGTTTTTTATCTACATAATTCACATCAAGACTAAGGTACAAAATGCATGTTAACATAGTACTGACTCAATAAATGAACATTTTATTTATTTTGGAAACATTAAAATCATATAATAATAAACTAAACTAGTGGCTAGTGGCCAGTCAGTAGGTATAGGTCGTCGGATTATCATCATAATATATATATATATATATAAAATAAAAACAAAGTTAAAGAAGAATTTATATTTTCTTTCATTTGTACATAACGATTATTAATTTATAGTGAACAATTACTTTAAAAAAATAATCAATCCATAGCATAATATGGTTCTATAAACTACCTATGCATTATTATTTACACTTCATTTTTCAATATTTTAATGATATATTATATACACGACGACCATCATGACAAACTCGTGTTTTGGATGTTGTTCAATTCGTCACGGCGTTAGTTGTATTTACATTTTTAACATAGTAAGTTTTTAATGTACATTTTATTATTTTAATATATAATTATTATACATTATTATATATATATATATGAAACCAGTTGAATTAGAATAGTAACATAATATGTCAATAGACAGTGTAAGTGTAATACTATAATATAGGACATAATATACACATAATTTTCAATAATTATTTTAAGATTATATTAGGATACATACCTATACTGAATATTAGTAGCAAAAGTTATGCAGAATTTAAATACAATAAGCATACGTGTATATTTTTGAACCATCATTATTTTATTAAAATTAATGTGAATTCATGATTATTAAGTGACAATTTTTCGGAATAATGAATAAATGAATTTAAAGTGTCTAAATTTTATTATAACAGAATAATTGTACATATTTAGTGGAGATTGTTAAAGGATCTAAGACCATTTAGCATTTATCTTTGAAAATAATAATTTATTTATAATAAATTAACAAACGTTTAACGGTTTTACCCGAATGCTTGTAATTAGAACTTGGGCTAAATGATTTTACTTAAGTACGATGTATAAAATATTATTTATATTATATTGTTTTATATTTATTTAGTTTTTGACCACACTAATAATAATGAACGATTTCTTACACCGCTTGTCAAACTACTATCAATATTATCAGCATACCAGCAACGAAAATTCTACATCACAAACATTCAGTCCTGAAGACCCTGCTGATTATTATTTTGATGAACAAATTAATATAACACTACATTACAATTCTACGAACAAATTTTCTTATCAGAAAATAAAAATGTCACCTATCCTGAGTGTTAAGTATTTATTAATGTTATTAATAACTGTTGGTGTACAAATAACTTAGTTATTATATTTACATTGGAGATGATAATAATAATTATAAATATGTTATAATTGTATAAGTGTAATTAGTGTCAAAACATAAAAAAATATAACAAGGGTTTCGCTTGCGCCACATTTAAAAATTAATTTTGGTAATTTGTGCTACGACAGAAAATAAAATGGAATATGTAATTTGCACCGCGTTTTCAACTTTGTTGGAATTTACCAATTGATAAATTTACTGATATCGCATCAGCTATACGTCTATAATCGAAAATCAGTAAATGTATAAATTAGCTAGGGGGGGATTAAAAAAAATAAACACAATTTCTTTAAATAATTATTTAGATTTGGTGTTGGTAGCAAACACGCGATAAATCAGTTAATTTTTTTTACTACCCCCGCCCATCATTTCTTTACAGAAAACTCAGTTCTATCTATACAAATATTCTATCTTGTTAACAAAAACCAAGTGAGCTAATGTAGTAGCAGAACTAAAGTAAGTTCAAAATTTGAAATTTGAACTTCAAATCATCAGTAGCTTTCGGTCTACCATTAATAATAAGTAAGTAGATACGATATCGATTACCTACGTCTAATTCGAGATCTAAGTCCAATCTTATAAAAAATATCAATTTATTTTCGAAACATCGAACAATATTGAACAGCAATACCTTTCATAATATTTACAGTTGATCCGATATTAATAGCGTACGTTTTCTTATATTTCTAAAATATATTTGTACTAGACACAAAAAGCATGAACAATAGGTAGGTACATGAAAAATAATTTATTGGAATATTATATTATAATATTACTAGTATAATTTATTTTATACATAGAGTGTACGTATACAGATTTATATATCTTACTTTATACATATTTTCATAATTGCCCAGAAATGTAGCTTTTTAAGATATTTTAAAGCGACGAAAATTACAATTTTGGTTGGTACAAGATGGCACAGATTATATTATGCCATTTTATTTAGTGTTATGTAGTGCTACAATCTTAAAAAGTGGTACAAATAACAAATATATAAAAAAAAATTTTAATTTGGTGCAAATTATATACACCCATTTACATAAATCTAAAATACATTCCATCTTGCATTATTTTTGTTTCACGTGGTAAAATAAATTTTAAACAATCTGTATTAACAAGTTATACAAGTTATACAATAAGTAAATGTGATGGTGATTGATTGACAGGAGGGGGAAGTCCCCCAGTGGCGGCACCACATCAATTATAAATATTAGATCCAATATTAAATATATTTATATTTTTGTAAAAGATTTATCAATATTTTCTAAAAAAAGTTATCCACTAAATAATTTTCATTTCTAATATAAAAAACAGAAGTTCATTATAAATTCCAAAACTTAGAATATGAATAAATTTGTTATATATTATGTATTAAAGGAAAAGGTGTAGGTTAGCATGCTTGGTGAATTACAATGTATATTATATATAATTGTAAATATTTTATATTTATACATTTCCATATGTTTTTAATTTTTTTGTGTACATTTGTTATGTATAATAATAGATTTTAATAACTATGGAACATGATTCAAAAAATCAATCTTATAACCACGAGCTATACCGCCCAATTGAAATTTTACAAATTAAATTTAAAAAGCGTGCCGCAAGTGCAAACAGATATATCACCTAATCTTAATTGTATTGAATGTATAAAGATATAAATATTTATTGTATTTTATGATGTTTTGAATGATTTTAGAAATTTTTATGGACTACCTATTTATCGTAAAATTGGCATGGGGTGTGATGGAATTCTATTTAAACATTAGCCTGAAACAATCAACGTACTCTGTAAGTATCTTTCAATATTTCTAATATTGATAATATGATAAGAATATTGAGTAGTATTATGATCAATAGGTTATGATCATGGTTCAAGTGTGACATCGGTATGTAGTAAGAAAGACTTATGTATTATCTTTAATTTCGATCTCAATTTTCACTCCCACACTGAAATGATATGCTGCAAAGCCTTAAAAACGCTTGGGTTTGTGATGCGCATATCAAGTACTAGTATAAAGTTTTTAATGAAGAAGATAGATTGACCTCATCTTCTTCATTAAAAACTTTATACTGTTCATTGGTCCGTTCACTATTATAGTATATTCATCGGTCCTATGGGACCCTTATACGGTATCTGACTCCTGTCAACTAGAACGTGTTCAGAGACGGTTCTTATCTTGCGCAGCTTTTGTTTAAAAATAAATCATCCTCCCCATGACTATTTCTTAGTTATGCAGGAACTCAGCCTCATTTCACTGGCTGACAGGCGAGTTAACGTTAACATAGAGTTTCTAAATAAACTGGTTGATGGTCGTATAGATGCTCCCTCACTTCTCTCGTTAGTCAATTTCAAAGTTCCATCCCGTACTACTAGATACCATGCTCCTTTCGATGTTTCTGGGCACACTACCAACTATGGCAGAAATAATCCGTTAGACCGCATGATGCGGCTGGCCAATGAGAACACCGTTCATAAAAACTGATACATTTTATTATTATATATATATTTTATTTTTTTTATTTTTTTTATTATCATTATTATACTTATTATTCTGTAGTTATTATCTTATATAAATTTAATTGTGTCATTGTATTAATTATTTAAATTATATATTATTGCATTATGTTAAACTGTTGTATAGAGCCCAGCCCGTAAACAAATAAATAAAAATTAAAAATTAAAAAAAATATATAATATAATAATACATTAATCATGTATTTTTTCCATTTTTAAAAATATGTGTTAAAAAATTAACTAATTTTAAATGTATGAAGGACAAAATATTCATATTGTATATAATTATTATTATAAGATTTCATGAAAACGCAAATTAACGTTATGTTTCAAAATTATAATATGCTATCATATTTAATTTTTGTTTTTATTATTAATATTTTTTTTCTAAATAGAAAATTAGAAAACTTATAAAATTATATCTGTTATTATTATTATTTTATATATAAATACTGATAAATCGGTAAACCGTTAGACAGGATATCAGAATAGACAAAATGTTTTTAAAATTATTGCATAAAGGCCAGATTACTAATAAAATACTAATAAAACTTCATAAAAAATTTAAAAAAAAATTTAAAAATTCTATTTTGTGACATTTTCGGCACCTTAATTATCAGTAAAATACATAAAAAAAATTTTTATTTCAACACAGATAATAATATCCTTAATGCTTAGTCTTTGTTAATAATTTAAAATTGTAAAATTTAATTTCCTATTAAATAAAATACTTATGACATTTTTTTCTCAGGTTTCTCCAGAAAAGATTTATGCTTGGTTAGTGATTTATTACTCAAACTTATGCTCAGGAATAATATTTCTAATCTTCATCATCTTTAATATGACGATTACTGAAGATATAGAATATTTTATGGTTTGTACTAAATTTATCGTTATAATTTAAATATATATTTTATCAGTGAAAAAAAGTTGTCGCCCAGATGCGTGAATATTATAATTAGCAGTTTTTCATTCCAAATCATTATAACATTTAGGTACGTTAAGCTTAATTCGAAAACCTCTCATTATCAATAAATGTTTATAATTCATTAACTTTATACTCCATTGTGAGTTTGAACAGCGTGAATCATCTTTACAAATTATTAAATAATAAATACATCTATACGGCCTTTTTTGTATTTCAGTGTTTTCTTGAAATAACAATTATTGCGGTCGAAATATATATCGTGCAATCATATTACAAACAACAGAAGTTGGCCGCCATCAGTGATTTCGTTCATTTAAAATGGAAATATGTACCAAAACCTAAGACTCAATCAGATGAAAATAGATCCACGATATATAAAATACCAGAGAATCTGCTTACAGATCAAACAGAAGACCAATCCAGTTACATCCCGATATTTGTAAGAGACTTGCGCCGCGCAAATTCTTAAAATTGTATGATCAAATTTGCCAGTTCGTCGTGCAATCCATATTTGGTAAAAAGTGTTTTGTGCCCATTGTCAGACATATGTAATATTTATTGTAGTTTATTAAATCTGTAAATTGAAATCGTTTGAAGAAAATTGTATGTGCCTAATACCTACATAATAATATTATTTAACAATAACAATATCATTAATAGGGCACGGATTTTGTAGCAAATGCTTCTTTTGAGGGGAGTGTGATAGAAAGATAATTCTTATTTATAAATACATTTTGAATCGTTCTGATTTTAATGAAGTAAACTTTTTTTTGCTTTTTTCCACAAAATCTGCTTTTTATTGCTTATAGGGGGTATTTGGTTATTTTTTCTTGATTTTTACATATTTTTCTTAAAAACTTAGCTTATTTCTAGGTATATTATACGTCTTGGACTATATTATTATTACCAGAAATTATAAAACCAGTAATAAATATATGACTGATAAAATAACTGTCGTTATTGTGCCGAAATAGTTTTATCTACAATTATCTATAGTTGTATTTACGACTCAAGGAAAGGGAAAATTATCTGAATTATAGGTACCTACATATTTTTATAGCACGTTCTAATATTTTAGTTGGCCGGTAAATATCAATCGACAATCAGGGAGGTTAGGTTAATTTTATGTGTAATTGAAACATGCTTTTTTAGAGTTAAATTAATAAATGCTTTTTTTGGCTACTTCAAATGATTTTTTAAGGATTTATTTTGCTACAAAATCCGAGCCCTAATCATTAAGTATGTATACTTTCATCATACCATATTATGCTTTCGAATTATATAATAAAATCAGTTACTTTTTAATTTTTTAATATGGAAATACTTAATAATTGTACAATATGTAAATAGTTAGAATGAGTTCTAATTTCATATCTCTGATTTCATAACTAATAAGTAATAAATCTTATTAAATAGAACTATAGGAGTGATGTCAAACGTCACTAAGCCAAGTGACATTTTTGAATAAAAATATTACTCATGTAATGTTGCTACTAAAATATCAAAACCAATCGTAAACAATAAGATACGAATAGACAGTTAAATTTGAATAGTTTGGGAATCGAATTACATTAGCAATTATAAACATTAAACACGTTATTCAGTTTTTTTTTTCTTGCAAATATTATAAAAATATCTAAAAATATTAATTTAATTTAATTATATGCTGTAGATGCCATTGGGGTTACAGAAAATAAATAATTATTATGCTTCTGACTTGTATTTTAATAATAATTGGTTAAAACAATCCAAATAACTGCAGTGTTCAAAATCCGTAGTTTATATTATTCACAGTAATTTAATTCGTCACGGACAACGCCCTGCTGCAGGATCAATATGATTATGCTGCTAGTATATAATATTTATTGTTGAGCATAAAAATAATCTAATCAATTTTTACTTAAATCGATGCGTTTTTAATATTATGTCGTGTGTTTGTCTATGCAGATATAATTGACAATTATAAAAAATATTGTAAACGTCATGATATATTATAATATGATCCCATTTAAATGTTGACTTATATGTAAAGTTATGTCATACCTACATGCAATTAATTTTGGTAGTATTTCAATTAGAAAGTGTAAAATTACCATTTATCGTTTTTTTAAATGTATGTATAGGTATACTACCATTATAGGTAGGCACTAAAACTAAACAATTTAAATAATTGTATTAATTTATGTATAACTATGTGTTCAGTGTCGGAAGTAGATAATATAACTAATAAAATTAACAATAGATGTTACGTGATAATGCATAAATAAAATAATGAAGTGTATTTATTGAATTTATAATATACATATATTTTAATAAATAAAAATGGTGGAAGACCTATTCACAATGTGTAACAGAATGAATTACTTTTGTTCAAATCAATATTTTATTATACATGAATAGTTTTTTTTTTTTTTTTTTTTTTTTAATATTATTAATAAATGTTTGCACTCATACAGTGCATAATATTTATTTATTTTTTATTATTTATGGAAAATTTTTATTTTTTTATTTTTTTTGGAAGTATGTAATTATTTAAATTAATTCGAAATTCAATAATTATTTTTTTCAAAATACTATTAGTATTAACTTACCAAAGATATAAGTAAATCTTAAATTATTTATTATCTGTATTTTTTTCACACGTTTAACTTTTATCAATTTTTCATTTTTATTTCATAATTTTTCAGGTCTTTTTGTTACATCCTGTATTACAATTCAATTTTATTTTATTACTATTCTCTTTGTTTGAAAGTTAAAATTAATAATATAACATAATACAATATAATAAACCTAATTAATTGTTGTCTATCAGTTATGAATATTTACACGTATTTAAATTTAGGTGTAAATATTTTATTAATTATATACATACCTATATATTATGTGATTATCTATAATTTATATTTGTTGCATATTCAATATAAGTAAAATGTGTTATTGTTTTGAGTCTCATTGTTATCATATATCAACATAAAACATTTATTTATATAAAACAACAAAACAGATATTTATGTTTTATATACACGTATCAAGTTTTTATTTTCCATTCGATCCGATAAAATAGCAAAGGTCAACTTTATCAATCGTTTCCTTCCTGATAATTTCGGACTATAACACTAGTTAGTAGTTGTGTTTCAATATTCATCAGATTCGAACAAATATTTCATATACTTTATATGAATTAATTATTTTTTTAAACATACATTAGTAAAATCTTACAGTAAAATATGGTTTCGTCGTGCTTTGGATTGCCGCTGCGTACAGGAACAAATATTATAGCAATTATCAATTCGGTAAGTTAAATGTAAAATTAATTAAATTAATATTGATTTTTTACTTCACATTTTTTAATTCCCCTTAATTATATTATATACATATTACCATTGATTATAAATACTATAATAGTATTTAAAATCAATGATATTACATATATAATGTCACACATTTTACAGGGTTACGGAATGTTTTACCGTATTTGTAACCATTAAATAACTAATTTTTTCATCAATACTATTGAGATTTGGTTTGGCCCGAAGCTATCGAAAGAAATTTTAAAACAAATGTTTAACAATATTTTACCTACTGCACCCAACCAATAAATTGCCTCCTTGCAATGGCCTCTACTAGACAGTACAAGTATATAGATACAAATAGCTTTAATATCTATTTTATTATGATTAGATAAAAAAAATAGTAATACTTACAGCTAAATTACAAGTTTTGATTGGAGTAAAATAGGTATAAATGAAATCACATCAAATGTATGTACCAAAAATGAATATTTACTAGTTAAGTAATAAACAATAAGATATGCGTCTATCCGTCGTACACATTAGTGATTAATTAAAAGTTAGCGATCTACTTTTTTTGATCAACATTTGGGAATATTGTATTAAAAAATAATTTTCAAAAAAAAACTTTCTAGTAGAGTTTGAAACGATTTAAAGCTAAATAATTATCAATTCATGTAAATTTATTAAATATTCCTAATTACCAATAAGTTTTTTTTTTTTAGATTGCATCGATTTGTTATATTTGTTATTACATTTGGGAATATAACGTAAGTTATGAAGTGCCAAAAGAAAACAAAATTATGGACGGCAGTCAAATTGAACAGTTAGTACAAGCTATAGACGGTAAATAAATAAATTTTTAATTAGAAATGCCTTATTCCTATGTAGATACATTAAATACTGTAATTTGCAAGTGGGAAAGAAGTATAGTTACAAGTATTCCCTCTTGAACTTTTTGCTATTTACATTTTTTCACTATTAATATTACTAGCAATATTATAAACGAGACTGATAGCGTCTCCCTTGCAGCGTGTTGAAGTATAATATAGTTAAGTAATTAACAAGCAAAGTGAATATTCGAAAATGATTTAAGTTCATTTTTATTAGCTTATTAATAGACTATAATTATGGTACATTATGGGTACATTTAACTAAAAAAAGGAGAAAAATATGTAACCATTCTGCTTTAAAGTATGTATGGTGTGCACCTTGTTCTTGAGTACCTATATGTCACTATAATATACGTGTTAAATTTGAATTCAATGATAAATCTTTGCATATGAAAAACGATTTTGAGCGGAGATGGACTAGGCCAGCTGATAATAATTTCAATATTGTATACACTACACACGATCAATTACTATAATTAATTGTATTTCAGTGTTAAAATAAAGATTGTTTTTTACATTATTAAATATAAATACTAATAGGTATACAATCAAAACGAAAAATTATTAATTTGTTAAATAAAGAACTTATGAGTTATGACAAATTTAAAAACTAAATATATTATTTTAATTAAATTACTGTTTACTGTTGGAAAAACGATCAGACAAAAATTATTAGAAAAATGAATATACTCAATACGTATAGGTACAATAATGTACATAATATTTTATATTAATTGGCATGTACATTAACCTACCTAATAATTTCTATAACAGTCATGACTCGTCATGTGCTAATCATATTTTTATAACTGCTTAATTATTCATGCCTGATAAAACATTTTAACATAAACATGCATTTTTCTGTTTTAGAAGTATTTTTGAATTACATCACGTTAGTTTTTATGCTCGTCGGATTTACTTCACTGTTCGCGAGTTTTGGCTTGAGACAAGCTACATTGAATGTACGTTAAAATCCAACATATAATTAGATTAATATTTACCTATATGTATCTTACATAATCAATTACTTCTGTATAATTGTATTATATTCTTAAATTATTACTTAATCGTAAATTGTATATGTCTGTAATCTGTATAACATAATAATTGGTATAACTTACCATAATATATATTAATTACCTATCTATATTCATTATAGATATTTCGATACCTAGTTCAAAAAAGAAACACACATAGTTTATCATTATATAGTTAGGCACAAATTACAATATTTAAGTACCTAGTTAAGTTTGTTTGTTTGTTTGTTTTTTAGAATGCTGCGCATAAGATTTATTTATGGCTTTTGATCGGCTGTGTTCAATTTGGTACAATTGTCACCATTGAGATTGTTGTGCTATTGAAACACACAAGTTTCGTCCAACATAATATAGTTGGATTCTTCTTATGCTTTGTGCTTATTGACGGTAAAATTAATATACTTATTTGTCGAATTCATACATCGGATATAAACAATAACAGTAGTACAGTACTATAAAACAGTTATGCCTTATACCAGTAGTCTCATATTCAAATTATTGGCAACGGGCCGTGTATTTTATACGTAAAAATTTCACGGGAAAAACACCGGTTTTTTACTCACTTAAGAGGACGCCACTCGGACATTTATTTTTCCCGTCTTACAATCATACCTACAACATGGACAATTTTACGTTCATAATAATACAATTTAATTTGTAATTTCTAAAATTAGAGTGAATTTACAACCTATAAAATTTAAAAGTAAGAATATTATCTAGATCATTTTGAAGGATTTTATTAATATTACTATTTATGAGTAAGTAATGACCATTTTTAAGCTGTAAATTATAAAATTTTTACATGTTATACATTTGTAAAACGGAGGCAACAAATATCCGTGTGCCATCCTTAATACTGATTCCAAAATAACGAAGACAACATTCATTCTATTGATTAGGTATGATTATCATAAATAAAATATGTATTAAATGAAAATATTTGGTAATACAAAGATGTACATATTGATTTTTTGTTCAAAAATTATTTATTTTTATTTAAAAAAAAATTCTAAAAGTGTTGGAGAAATAAATGTTTATTCAGAAACACATGTTTGAAATAATTGATTTATACTACACTCGCCAGTGGTATCTTTGGTGATGGTGTAGAGGCATATATAGTCCCCTCCTCCAAAGATAATTTATTATATTACTATAGGTTATAGAACTATATATTTTTTTAAGCTTTTTATGGAAAGAAAAAAATACTAAAATATTGATGATAGGTAAACATCAGGTAGTATAACAATTTTTTCAAGAAGTATATTTGGTATCATAGTCGTTATTCAGGGGTGGTAGGTATCCATTTATTTTCTGTGGACTGGACTGTTGGATTATCCAAAACAAAATAGTCCACGAATGTAAATATAATTTCATTGATGGCGTTAGGAGCTATTGACATTTTCAGGAAGTAGGAGTTCCTTTTTTCGATACCCACAATCAACTAATGTTGTGGTTATACCTATATTCAGAAATATTCTATACCCAACCTGTTGGAGATTAACAAGTATTGACCAAAAAAATTTATCAATTTCCGTAAAAATATATAGGTTAGGTTATTATAAAGGTACTTATCTTTCAAAAACAAAAAATTATTTATTTTTTAAAAATTTATACAATTATTTCTTATGATTATACCACTCAAAAATGCATAATTTACCCACAGTAGTTATGCAAAATTATTGACCGATTCCCGTTTAAATATACTTTGACTATACAAAAATAATATTCACACCAATTATATCATGTACTAACATGTATAATGACTAACGGTATAATTATTTATTTTATTTTTAGCTGCCTTAGTGTACCAGATTTTAGTAGTGCAGTCATTCTACAAAGAAGAGAAATTAATCGAAGAGACCAATTACAGTAGACTGCGTTCGGATTTAACATCACAGATTGAACAACACGATGAAGAAGAATTTCAAAATGTAGATTTTTAATATATCTTTAATAATTGTATTATTTTTGTTTATTTTTATGGAATTACTTAAGTACTACCTTTGTAATAGGGGTTCATCTTATTATTAAATTGATGTTTTTTCTAAATTTTTTATTAACTAATGAACTATAGTCAACATCACACTGAGCTTTTAAATATAATTAAATTTAGATATTTTCTTTTTTATACATATTATCTAATAACTAAATATACCTACATGGCTACATATAAGACTATATGAGTCACGATTATATGCGTATGAAATATGGATAGGTACAATACAATCTACAAAAATATATTTAGTATCAAATTAAAAAAAAAAGCGGGTAAGTCGTGGATGTCGCTCTGCTGTACTGTAGGTTACTGTAATGGATGGGATTAAATTTGAATGCAATGATAGGTATCATTGTATACGAAAAACGATTCTGAACGGAGATGATTTGTCAGTCTAGGATATATTATATTTAAATATTGTCATATATTCTATTTTGAAACAAATATTTTTATTTTTCAATTAAGACGCATTTTGCATAAGGCATGGTTAATCAATTAGTGTAGTTATCATGTAGTTATCATAATTCATAATACCTTATATATCCGAATACCTGGTTTGAGGATAAATCGTTATCATTACGCGATTTCATAAAAATTTAAAACTCAAACGCTCAAAACATTTTTCCTATAATGACGCTTCAAATTGTCTCTATAGCTATTTGAAGCAAAACCTATGGAAAACTTGGTGTTAAATTGTATAACCTTAGATATAAATACAAACAATATTATGAATTTTGAACTACAAAATAATTTGCAAATATTCATGGTTTTGACGAATTTTTGTCAATATTTGAAATTCAAATGCTAATAAAAATTTAATTTGAATTTCCGATGGACATTTTTTTTGTGATAAAGATTGAAAAACTTGTAAGGAGCCTTGTATTAAATTTTCAAATCTTAGGTATAAAAGGAAATTTTTTTATGAATTTATAGAATAAAATAATTTACGAATTTTCGTGATTTTTACGTATGTTGTCAAAATTAAAATTTGAATGCATGTAAAAAAAAAAATGTAGCTATATATTTCTTTTATTTTTCAACTGCTATTGTAAAAATATATTATGAGCCTTGTATTAAATTCTCAAATCTTAGAATTAAAAAGAAAAACTTTTATGAATTTCGATCTAAGATAATTTGAAAATTGCCGTAATTTTTACGTATTTAGTCAATATTTGAACTTCAATTACTAATAAAAAAAAATTGTCGCTATGTATTCTTATGATTTTTCATTCACTATAAGAATAACATATGAGGACCTTTGTATTAAATTTTCAAGTATTTTGATAGGGCCAAAAAATTTTTATCGACAGTTCGAAAAAAATTTTTCAGACAAATTGAAAATTTCAGTCGTCTATAATTATCTCAAAAAAGTCAAAATATTTTGAAAATTAAATCATGTAAAGAAAATGCCAATCTAAATAACTGATAAAATTTTCAAGTATCTACGACTTATACTTTTTGAATAATAACAAATGTTTAAAATCGTTTGAGGATAAATCGTTATCGTTACGCTATTTCGTAAAAATTTAAAATTCAAACGCACTTAAAATTTTTCCTATAATGATGCTTCGAGTTTTCTCTATAGCTACTTGAAGGAAAACTTACGTTTTGTATTTTTAATCTTTAGTTATAAACAAAAAAAATTTTATGATTTTTCAACTTCAAAATTACTTGCAAATTTTCGCGTTTTCGACAGATTTAAAATTTTGAACTGTAAACGCTTATTAAAAAAAATTTTAACATAAAAATAATTTAAAATTAATTTTTCAATAGTGTACAAAACTGCTAAAAGATTGATCGAAAGCATAGAATTAATAATTAGTAATTACCCATATAGACTACAGTATATCCAAGCCCGGATTAAAGATAATTTTTTCCTAAAATGCACAATTATTATTATTGGGTCCCTCTCACTCATCCCTCTAACTTTTTTTAATTAACATCAATTTCTTACGAATACATTATATTATAACTGTGTGCATGGCGCTGTTAATTGTCAGTATATTACGGTGACACCAACCGTTGGTTAACCTTTTTTCCATCAGACTGCAAGTCATTCCGACAACTGTAGGAGTTGTCGTATCACAACAATAATATATAAAGTTTTTGTCACGACAGACAGGCTTTTTTTTACAGTTTGCCCTCGTATAATGTACTCATTCTGCTCGAGTTCGAACGATAGGTAAGTTGCTTAAGTGTATTAAATTGAACTTAGTAGCCTCTGCCTTCTACGCTTACTTAGGACTGTATGATAATTATCGTCAAACGTTATCAACTAATGATTACTAAGAGAGCACATGATAATAAGCCACAATCTATATAAAATAGATTCAATCATTCTATATTTCTATATTTCATAATTTGCTATTTTTGTAATTTTTATGCGTGTTCATGCGTAACATTTACGGATAAAATCGGGTCGTGTTTAGGTATCATACGTGATTTTATTATAACAAATTACTAAATCAGTAAGGCAAATTCGCTATTCTTATTATCTGATGCCACTTGTTAGTCTCTAGTTGCTTTACTCTAGGCCGACTTTACTGGGAATAGTAAACTCCTTCAAATGTAGTTTATATCCTACATAGACATAGTTCTAACTCCTACAAAAGATAGTGTTAACTCCAAACATAGATAGCGTTAATTCCTAAATGCGATAACAAAATAATAATATTTACACAAAAAGTTAAATTCATTTTTAAAAAGGTAGACAAGTGACATAGGTGTACACACCTTATACTTATATAAATTATAAAATATTTATTTTTTTTTATTTTATCTGAAGAATATATTTACAATCTGTGTTAGACAGCACAATAAGTAAATTTTATAATTTATGCACAATATTTAATTTGAATAATATGAGGAGGGAGGCCAACTAGTGCTGGAATCTAACATGAAATCATTTTAGGTAACAAATTTCTGCAATATTTTCTCTTGAACCTATGGATGAAATATCAAAAACCAATTTACTTATATATTGATAGACAAATCAAAATAATGCTAAAAAACAAATTTGTAAAAAAAAATCGAAGCTTACCATTACCGCACAAACATGACCTAATACCTAACGCACACAAAAATAATACGATACAACACAGATTTATAGAAAAGTATATTCTACACAACAAATAGTAGGTACGATACCGCATAAATTTATTAAATATAAAAATTTAAAAAAATATATTACATAGAATTAAATAATTAAAAATAGCACTTAAATAGTCATAATTTGTAGTAATATAGTAATAATAATAAAATTAAGTTTTTAAAACATGAATTTTGTAGACACTAATATTGGTTTAAAATTTAAACTTGTTTTTTTCCATATATACCATTGTATATTAAATTTATTTTAAATGTCACATGCGATGATTCAAAGACTGAAAACCGACTGAAAACTCTCTACAAATTAGTACACTTTGGATATAATATTTTACAGATAAAGCTTAATAATGTTGTAATAGATTATTGTTGATAACCGTCCAAAATATACGTATGCAGTAATTGGATATCTATTATTTTAAAATCTTTGTGTGGTTTTGTCCCATGTGTATTTTGCGCGTTTGTGTGGTAATAAGTGACGGTCAAAAAAATATGTTTTCGTATCAATAAACTATCTGTCTTACAATACATCAATACATATTATACAAAAATCAATTAAGCTTTATAAAAATAAAAACTTAAATAATAGGTTATCAGTAATCACATCAAAATAAATAAAAAATTGTATAAAACAAGTCATTTTCATTTACGTTTACTTTTGTGGCATACTTTGATGGTAAACTCTAATACACAGCACATAAACACGTTCTATTCAGGTATTTATATTTTATCTGTAATAATATTTTTTCATGTTTATTATTGTCAAGTTATCAATTTTAGCTTTTTGAGCTTTTCAATCCCATAATTGTGTATAGGTATTAGATACAAATAAAGTGTTGGGGTGTAGGATATTATACAATATCTTTGATTTACAGGTAAAAAGGTTTTTTGTGTAGGAGTTTACATTTAGCCGAATTACATTTCCAATTCAAATATCCAAATGCATTCTTACAAAATGAAATTATAACCAAAATATGTTATGTTCTTTTTATTTGGCGTATTATAATAGTTCATTGTACATTTAAATTTTCAAACGAATTATGAATATGTAAAATATTGCATAAAAATAAAATTTCTAGCCTAATCTAACCTATACCTATCTATTACATAACAATTTAAAAAGATAGTTTCGTCAAATAGTCGCCAATTACTAAAGCAGCCAATAATTTTTTTTTTCCTAAAACAGCCAATAAATGTTAGAATCGTTGTATAGATTTTTAAATGGATATAACGATACTTCAAAGAGTTGCCATCTACAATGGCAGAGTGCAAAATAGTTTATGTATAATATTTTTATTATTTTATATTTCGATAAAATATTTATATTCTTAAATCTTTAAAAATAAAAAAAATTATATTAAACCCATGTACAAACACTGAGAATCTTCTAATTCTAGGTTTAATAATAAATCAAAAATGGTATACGTTTGTAAGTTAGAAATAACTCAAGCGGATGTGACGGTCCTTTTATTAGTATTTTTTACTTACCTAATTATTAGTTATTAGTGTAGGTAGACATAATATGTATGACAAATAAAATAATTACAACATCTATATATATATATATGCATATATATATATACGACATACTTGATTTATTTATGTAGTAATATTAAATATTATTAACTATAAACACGCAGTTCTCTCTCTTGTTGAAATTCACGTCGTCGCGTCGTACTACCAACAAGAGAAACATTTGGAGGAAGTTGAACATTGTACAAGAACGCACGCTGCCGTAATATCGTCACTGAAAATTCGTGGAGACTTGGAAAATATGTTCATCCACGATGTCTCGCGAGGTTTCCCGATTAATAAATCTGTTGCAGAAGTTGAGATATCTATTCTCACTTCTTTTAAAGTGGTGGCAGTTTGATATACCTACAAATCACTGGTGGAAAGCACAATATGGTATAATTGGATTATAATTTTAAATCATGTTTCACCTAGTTTGTACCTATATTTAACTATTTAAGTGTAAATTTTAATTTTGTTACCCTCAAATAGCTAAGTTTTTATTAAAATTATATAGTAATTGTATTAATAATTATTTATTACAATGTTTTTGATGGTTAAATGTATATAATTAAAATTATGTGTTATGTTTGTTTAACAAATTATACAAATCGCAAATTTTTTTCATCTAATATAAAAATATCGATTAATAAACAATTAAAAGAATAATTCTGTAAACTCATTCCTCATTATACTGCTTGTTGCTGGAATCGGAAATATATTATTATAGTTCTTATATTAATTTTAACTAGATTGCGACTCGAACGTTAAAAAAAAAACTAACCGAAAGGCCTTACCATCTTAATATTACTAGTTTAACTACAAATCATAATTCATATAAATCAAATTCTTTATTTTTATTTTTTATTTCAACGTCAATTCTTTTCTACCTTTTTTTTCATTTTATCAAAACTCAAAAGTGTGACACTCCAGTAACTACGGGGTTACAGAATTCAATAATATCCATAGTACCATTTTATATCATTGAGATAATTAACATATAATAATTTCGGAATATACGTGGATATATAATTACTGATTTCATAATAATTATTAAATATGACATAAGAAAAACAGAGAAACGTCGTAAAGCAGTAATAACGCATTTATAATGATATAAAGACCGGATTTTTGTGCAGCTAAAATTTAAAAAATGTGCAATTAAAATGTTAAAATGTGCAAAAACGTACCGTTCTGTGGTACATTAGGTGCCGTATGGATCACTATTATATCATAGAGAAGTGTTAAATTTGAATGTAATGATAGGTATCATTGCATACGAAAAACGATTCTGAACGGAGGTGATTTTGACGAATTTTTGTCAATATTTGAACTTCAAATGTTAATTTAAAAAAATCATTCCTATGTATTCTTATAATTTTTTAACCACTATAAGAATAACCAAATACTCTATATGACAATACGGGACAGTCTCGATAAGAATCACGACATACGTAAAAACATTTTCTTTCAAGCTTTATCCTTAACTCTTAAGTAATTTTTATTAATTTAAGTTTGGAGAAAAATCTTTCAGCTGAAGCCACAGTTACAGGAATCGTCAAAAAAATTATACAAGCTGTTAGAACATTGTGCACCGTTTCCGTTCCAACGGCCGCGGCGCGGTGGGCGTCGAATCTTCGCAAAGCTCGACCCCGCTCCCCCACCAGCTACAGCGCCCCGCGCCTACAGCTATAACGACCCGCCAACCAGTTGTTGTTGGCCGTTACGAGTTGACACCCGGTACTGTTTTCGCGCACTTGCCAGGCCGGTCGTTTTCGTTTTTTACTGTGTCATCGTGCGCTTTCGTTGGTTTTTGTGTTTCGTGTCGCACTTGTCCAGCCGACGATTAATCTCGTGTGTGCCCTTTGTTCGCGTTGTCCGACCACGGGTCCGTCGATGTACACGTCGCCCTTTCGTGTCGACCATTGTTCCGTTTCTTTGACGCGCCCCCCCGTGCTGCTGCTACGTCGTGGGTATCAGTCGATCGCCAAAGGGTCGAAGTCCACGACCGTTCGTGCACAGGCGCCCACGTGGTTCCACCCGTTGATATAAAATCGGCGGAATCGTTATACGCCCCTTTTTTTAATTTTATTGTGTTTAATGTTATATCAAAATTTAAAATATAATAAAATTAATTGATACCTATGTTTAATTAATAAGTACAATTGGCAAATCACATTTTTTTCTTACTTATTTTATTGCAATACCTTTAGGCTACCCTTACCTAAAATAAGCCATTGGTTACACTAAATAAATTCCAATTCCTTAAATCATACAATATGTTGTCTTCAGTATTATTCAATAACCTATAGGCTACACAACTACCAGCAGTAATTTGTTTGAACTTATGATGACATGTGTTATATGTATGTAATTGTAATATTAGTTAGGTTCGGTTAAATAGGTAGGTATATAGAAAAAAATTTACTAGGAACACCCTTGAAGAAAAACACATATATAAAAGGAATATCTTTTATATTACTCATTTCATCAATGCAAATGTAACAGAAACACTATAAAAAAAATCATCATTGTATTAATACTTATTACTAATTTGTGACTAAACCATACTCTGTTAATCATAAGAATTTCTAGACGGCATGCACACCATTTTATTTGTGATATTCATTAATTTCTTAATTCACTTAATACTTTATTATTATTCATCGTGAATTTCTAACTGATGTCACACATACATATATATATACTGGGTGATTTTCATTTTTTTATCGTGAACCAGTTAATATCTCGGGAAGTATAAGGAATTTTAATAGAAGATAATGCTACTGTTGAAGTTAAATGTCCGTTTTCTGTTAATGATTATGAAAGTTTGGAACAAACTCTTCTTGAAAAGTTTTATACCTATTTTTGTACTTCGTAATCAGGAGTATTTAATATAAAAAATACTTTATTCGAATAATAGTCTAGATGAAAATGTATTGTAAATTGTAATATCCACTAAAATAGTAATATTGCTTTTAGATTCCTTATTTAATAAATAAAAACAATACAGTCAAGTTAAAAGTAGATAGTAATTACTACTATCAGATCCAAGGCCAAATGCACATCACAAAACGGAATTTATGCTATTTTTTTATATTTACTCCGAAGTGGAACAAACTCGAAGTTATTAATTATTATTCAGAAGTATTTTTGGTTTCTATATAATATGAATTGGTAAAATTCTATTGGTATTTTTGTAAGTAGCATTTATTATATTTTTCAGATTTTACGAAGAATGTTTACTACCTGAAATAGTTGATTCTCAATACAGAAAGCGAATGCAAAAAAGCAATATTATTGACCCCCACACATCAAAGAAAATATTATAAAATATAAAAAAAAAATAAAATAAAATAAAAATTATATTATACTTGTTGGACTTATATTAATTTTTTTTTTATGGTTAAATAACAGGAAATTGTTGATTGTTATCCTTTTATAATATTAATATAGGTAATATGATTATAATTTATTTTTTAAATAAACATATTATGGTGATAAATAATATAGGTCACATACTAAATCTATTGATTGATTTTTGCATTTGATAAACTGTAATTCATTGAATTGTGTAATACTTAATATATAGTTTGTATAGTAATTTTAAACAAACAGTAACATTAACATTAACAGTTGAACGTAAAAGATAAAACACGGAAAATTAATATTAATTTAATTCGCTGTATTTATTGTATTTACCATTTATTAGATTTTACAATATGTAATAATTCAATAACTACAAATCAAGCTATGTTATAATACAGTTTTACGATCTATATATTGGAACATAAATTTAGGTAAGCAGTATCATAATTTATAATCGGTATGCACGGGTATTGAAAATATGGCGGCATTTGCGTATAATGAATTTTATAATAATACGAATCGTACTGGACAAACACTCATAGACAAATAACCGGCACTCCCAAACGAGCAGTTGTCGACCGGTTACGAATTGCGAATAGTAGGTGTGACTTAAACGCTTGCGGATCATGAAAACACATAACAGCGCATCCTCTCGGTCGTTGTACGCGTAAATGTTTGGTGACACGTCCTCTTAATGTATACAACTTAAGAGTAAAAATATAATAATAAAATATAATTAAAATGAAACACAAATTGATTATCTAATACTATAGGATAGAGTAATAGGGCACTTAAAATAAAGTAAAAAAATGTTTAACAATAATGTGATCAAGAAAAATAGTTTAATGAAATACTTAAACAAAACAAATTATTATTTGATTTATGATTAGCAAAATAGTAGTTTGATAAAAATATTAGCTTCCAAAATAAGAATACTAATTATCACTTAACTTGAAATTCGTAGTATACAAAATAGTATTCATGTATATTAAAATTAAGTATAAAAAAAAAACTTAATCAGTTTGATTACCGCTATAACAGATTTTTTTTAAAAGTCTGCTTTATAACTGACAACAGTATCCATTCTATGCAATGAAGTTGAAAATGATCGTAACTGTAACTCTTGAGAATTAGCAATATAACTAGGAGCAGTTTCAGACCATTCTTGTGGTACATCTACATCAGGTTTAGTGTATATTTGCAAATCGAAAGCACATGGACAGTCAAGTAAAGGTAAAAAACTAACAGTAGAACAAATTTGCCTTAATACATCTCTAATTTCTTTTTGGATTGTTGCTAGCTCTTTATTCCCAACTGAGTCTGGATTTGAATCGCCAGATCCTTCATACTGTAATTTGAAATCCCAGCGTTCCATCACTTCTTTGGTGTTAACATTAGATATAACCATTGACATCTTTTGAATTTTTTGTTCTAACAGCCAATCTAAAAAAAAGTAAAATTAAATTTTTATCTAAAAAATATATGTTAAAAAAAAAACCTTGAATGGGAAGTACTTTTAACTGTACGTACAATATAACTAGTAAATAATATGTCTGTAAGTTTGTAATTTGCAATTTGCATATCTATACAACTTTTTACAGAAAACTATTTTATTTAAAATAAGTTAATATAAAAATCTCAATAAATTGAATATACCTAATCTATAATTAGGTACAAAATTATTCATTAGTTTATGAAAAAAAAAAAATATATATATACATATATTATTAAATGTAGGTATTTCGTAATAATCAAGTAATTTAAAACAAAAGGATTATAAAAATCTAATATAACTCAAGGTACCTACCTTTAAAAGTTAATTCAATTCTCTAATTTAATTAGACATTTTTAGGAATTTATGCTTAATATTAAATTACCAAAATATTGTTTGTTTTAAATTTATTTCTAAATTCATCAATTACCTATTGAATAATTGAAAAATTATGATGCTTAGTTAGACTTCTAAGTTCTTTTTTTATTTTTTATTAGAAATATACAATCTGTAATAAAAATGTATAGGTACAATTGGTAATATGGAAGAGGCGTCTAAGTCATAACTCTAGGCAGTTTTTTAAATGTAAAGTCTCTAGGCTAATTTAGTTTAAGAAAGTGTGATGGGTTATCAAGAAGTATAAGAAATATAATTGAAATTAGAAGATTTGAATGGTTGAATGTATTTTAATGAAATGGTTCATAATAGTGAGAAGCTAATGAATCAATCGGTGGAGATTTTGAACTCAGAGTGAAGGGAGATTATTGACGTACTAGGGGGCGAGTTGTTTTTAGTTTCAGTTAATATCTCTGTATTATTAAAGCATAACATACTAAATTTATGCTCAGAAGAACCTGTTTAACTCAGGTAATTTTATTAAATTGAGAGTAAATTGATCTTTGATAAAATTTAAAGGCAAGAATATCATCCAGGACTTTTAAGAATATTTAATTTTAAAATGTTTTGCTTTAAAAAAAATCAAAAAATCCTATGTGAAAATATTCTTGCAGATAAAATATACTATATAGTTAAAATGAATTGTTTATGTATAAGAAAAAATATTATCAACCACAGATAATGATATTAATTAAATAATTAAATATAATATACCTTTCATTTGATTGAGAACGGGTTGTAAGAACTGTTGAATTTTAGTATCTGTTGACACAAGAATCGACAGACCAAAATGTTCTTCTGTTTTGAAAGATTCCGGTGGGTATATTCCCCGTTGAAAAAGAATACTGTTAATTCCAAAATCTAGATCGAATAATTGATGTTATTACAATTGGACATTATATGACAGGTAAATAATAATCATAATAATAATAATTATTAGGTATAATACTTATATTATGCTCACTTAAATAGTCCATAACCAATTTCGCAGACCCTTTGAGAGTGATGGCGTTTTGGCTTTGTTGTTTGGTAGCCATTGTGTAATGTTTGTAAAGTATAGATTATTACAACAGCAAATTACGAATATTACATTCAGACATTCAGTCTAGATGGAATAAGGTTTAAAGTGAAATCATTAACATACACAATTTTAACAAATTAAAAAAACAAATAATCATAATATGATATAGAAAACCATAAATATTAAAAAATAACGGATAATCCTGAAACCACCGGGCACAGAGTCTGAAACAAGTGAAACTCAATTTGTGTTTGTTATTTAACAGTTTTATAGGTTAAGATTGATAATGGTTTTTTTTGGCGGTAAAACAATTCATATCAATTTGTAAAATCCACGATTTAAGATAGACTATCTTAAATCGTGGTAAACTCCTTCGACCATAATATAAGCTAATAGACGCGCCTTATCATATGCTTGTATAGGCAGTAGGCACAATTATGTAGCCATAATAATATTATATACATTTATTTAAAATGTTTAAGACATTTATTGAATTATTAATTATTATGTAATTTGTTAGCTTAAAAAAAGGTAGGCAGTATAATTATTAATTTTATACTAAAAAAAAAGTAACTTATTTTTAATTAAGTTAAACTTAACTTAAAGTAACTACTTTTATTTTCTAATTAACTTGTAACTTTTGCAAGTTAAAAAAAAATAGAGGTAACTTTTAACTTTAAACTTAACTTACTTTTTTCTATATTAACTTAACTTAACGAGTTAAAAAAAATAGTTAACTTGCCCAGCCTTGCTATTTTATGATTTCAAGTGTATATTAATCTGAGAGTTTACAATGAGGTAACAATATACTAATTCTAAATATATCATTTTGGTGAATTTAATTTAATAATTATATTTTAATTAATAAATAACTCGTAAAATAGGAGAAAAACCGAGATACACAGATAGATAGATAAATAGTAATTAGTGTTATAGTAAGGAAATAAGAAATTAAAGCGGACCATACACTATCATTCAAAGAATGACAATCGTCTTGAATGACAGTTCGACTGATGACTGATTGTTGCCATATACACATACAACCTATGGTCAATCAAGATTGACAGTTCTCATTTATTCTACATAGCCATTTGAGTTTACTTTATTCTCTCTATACTGTTTAATTATTTTACTAATTTTACCAGTTTTAAATAAAAAAATTTGAATTTTTCACTTTTATTATTACAATGAAAGAAGATGCTCTTGTTGCTATTGCAAAGAAAAAAGATTCTGGATGAAAGAATGGTTTAAGAAGAGACATACATTTTCTCAACATAATCTACTTGACAAATTGCGTTTATCATCTCCATCCGACTATAAAAATTACCTCCGTATGGACATTTCGACATTTTCAGAATTATTGGAAATGGTTACACCATTTATTTTTAAAAGAAACACTCATCTGAGAGAAGCTATACCACCAAGCCAACGTTTATAATGCACTCTAAAATTTTTAGCTACTGGTGCAAACTTTGAAGAACTAAAGTTTATTACAGCAATTTCACCTCAATCAATTAGAAGAATTGTAGTTGAAACATGTGAAGCTATTACATTGGTATTAAAAAATAATATCAGAGTAAGTAATTTTTATCATACCTTAACTGAATTAGACTACTTTACTTTTTATTACTAGTATCAAGAAAATATTAAACAAAATATAATAATTGCAACTTTAATATTCCAAACAATTAATGAACTTAAAAACATTAGTGATTAGTGTTTACCAATGCTTAAGAATTAAAATTTGTAAGTAAGCAGTAAGCCATTAATCAATCATATTTTATTGAAATAGCTAGAATACTATCTAGTATCTATAGTCCGGCCGCCGGCCGGCATTATTGCCCAAACGTGACGTCCCACGCTACATGATGCTGGCGTCAAGATACCTATAGTATGTTATCTAATCAAATACTGTGATCTAAACTTGAACTTATGATTGGACGTAGATTGTAGGAGTAATAACTAATAAGTATTAATGATAAATCTGTATTATAATATATTGTCTACGACTTACAAATCCTGTTCAAGAGAATTTACCTATTATTATTATTATAAAAAACTGATGATCCGAATAACTGCTGAGCATAACTTTTTTATGTTTTGCACTTGTAAGAATAATTTAATACTCGAACAGGTGAGACATACTCATTAAAGCAAAACAACTTTTAAATATTAGTACCTATATAAATGGGTATTATATCTGAATTCTGCCCCCTAATACCAGCACTGAAATTATAGTTATTATTCTTTTCCAGTCCCAAAAATGTGCCATCATGATAATTTTATTTATTTTTATAGAGTATAACCAAAAAAACTAAATTTTTTTTTTCCTTCTTGAAATGCATTTCCTGCGAGCGCCAGTGTAAGAGACACTGTCCCAACTCTTTCACTTTTAGATTCTGAACGAAGTGATGAATGTATTGATTTTACAATGATGTGTTTTGTTTTTTTTTTGTGTCTGGGTACAGCATAACTAGTCAAAATAATGCTTCAATTTCAAACGTTGGGGGTGGTTTATGATGTAAAAGTGAATATCCTTGGTGCATTATAGAGGTCAAAAGTAAACATTTTCCAACAGTTTTCAAAAAAATCGAGATAAACAAAAAAAAAATGACAGAAAAATGGGAATTTTTACGCAAAATCAGTTTTCGACCAAATCGATTTTTTTATATGGTTGTAATTCAAAAACTGATCACTGTAAATACTTGAAATTTTCACCAAATGTTTATGTTAGTGTTATCTATATACAGTTTAATTTTCAAAAATTTTAGACATTTTTTGAGATATTTATAGACCACTGAAATTTTCAATTTTTTTGAGAATTTTTTTTTGAAGTGTCGGTAAAAATAGTTGAAAAATCATAAAAATTTTTGCGTTTATAACTAAAAATTAAAAATACAACATTAAGTTTTACCATAAGTTTTTCTTCAAGTAGCTATAGAGAAAACTCGAAGCATCATTATAGGACAAATTTTAAGTGCGTTTAAATTTTAAATTTTTATGAAATCGCGTAATGATAACGATTTATCCTCAAACCAGGTATTCGGATATATAAGGTATTATGAATTATGATAACAACATGATAACTACACTAATGGTTAACCATGCCATATGCAAAATGCGTCTTAATTGAAAAATAAAATATTTGTTTCAAAATAAAATATATGACAATATTTAAATATAATATATCCTAGACTGACAAATCATCTCCGTTCAGAATCGTTTTTCGTATACAATGATACCTATCATTGCATTCAAATTTAATCCCATCCATTACAGTAACCTACTGTACAGCAGAGCGACATCCACGACTTACCCGCTTTTTTTTTTAATTTTTAAAATTTTCGATTATTATGTACACAATCTATAAACATAAATTACCATGAGCACTTAAATTATTCTATCATGATTTTTGTATTCTCAATAGTTTTTTTGCATTTATTTATCTTCAGTTTGTACTCCAACTATAAATGTTCTTTATTGCTCCTCGAAATACATTGGACAGCGGGCGCCAAAACCCTCTTTCACATTTTCTTTTAAATTTTTCGATTATTATGTAAACAATCTTGAAATATAATAACATGATAATATGATTTTCGTATTCTCAATAGTTTTTTTGCATTTTATCACACACGATAATGTTCTTCTTATACTCCCATTGTAAATTTTTTGACTTCCAAAAATTGACTCTGACTAGACAATACTTGACTATGACGTGTCACAACTTGACTCAAACATGACTATACTTGACTCAAACTTGACTTAGGCTTGACACAACTGAATTATAACTTGATTCCGACTTGAAAATACTTGACTACGTCTTGACTCAAACTTGATTCTGACTTCTCAATACTTGAATATGAGTAGACACATCTTGACAAACGCTTGACTACGACTTGAAAATAGTTGACTACGACTTGACTAACAAGTTGAATAAAGTCGCAGTCAAGTATATTCAAGTCGGAGTCAATTATTATCAAGTCGAAGAATTTACAGTGGGAGTATAAGATGAACAATGCATTGTGTGATAAAATTAAAAAGATCCACTGAGAATATAAAAATCGCGATACAATAATTTAGGTGCTAACGGATATTTATGTTTAAAAATTGTGTAACAATCGAAAAATTTAAAAATTTAAAAGAAAATGTGAAAGAGGCTATTGAAACACGCAGGCAAATTTATTTCGAGTATTTAAAAAAAAAAAATTAAAAAATTACAGTCGGAGTACAAACTAAACTGAAAACTGCAGTGTGTGAATTAACTATAGTCAAAGGCAAAACAACTATTGAGAATATTATAATCATGATTTAATGAAATATAAGAGGGTCGTAGTTAATAGTTATGAACGTTTACAAATTGTGTACACAATAAACAAATATTAAAAAAATGTTTTTAAAAAATGTGAAGGAGGGTATTGGCGCCGGCAGGCAAATGTAATTCGAAGAGCAAATAAAAAATTTAAAAAAGCAACAGTGGAAGAACAAGCTGAAGACTACAGTGTGTGATCTAAATATAGTCAAAGGCAAAACAACTATTGAAAATATTATAATAATGATTGAATGAAATATAAGAGGGTCGTAGTTAATAGTTATGAACGTTTACAAATTGTGTAAACAATAAACAAATATTAAAAAAATTTGAAAGAGGGTATTGGCGCCCGCAGGCAAATATATTTCGAGGAGCAAAAAAGAACAAATTGAAAATAGCTTCAGTGGGAGAACAAGCTGAAGACTGCAATCTATAACTTCCAAATGCATAAACTTAATACTTATTATTTTGATTTAATAATCCAACTTGTATTTATTTTATTAAAATTTATTTTATGAGGGCAACGTGGCGAACGTTGTAAAACACAAGTTGCAAAAATTATAATAAAAAAGAAATACAGCTCGCAGCTATGGACTGCAGTCTATTTTAAATTATCTATCAAAAATATTATTGTGTATATTAAAATTAATGATTATTATTTGATCAGAGTACGCATTACTTATTATGATTGACAATAGACGGATGTATATAATACCGGTATAACACAAATGCGGCTTTAAAACCATGTTAAAAATGTTGGCAATATTGATTCAGTTAAAAATAATATACATAATTTATACAAATTTAAATCAATAATAATTTAATTAAAAAAATAATTTAAGTTTCCTCAGTAATTTTAAAATATTTTCTTTCATTGTTATGTTTACAATGTCATATACCTTAATAGTTATTAGGAAAATATCATTGCAAAGGTTACGACCAGTGATGATATTCATGTATCATCACCTGTGCTTCAACTTACCATAGTCTACATAGGTACCTAACCTAACCTTCTTATGACTTATATATCTAACCATCTGCTTTCCACGCGGGGAAAGCAGTGCCGTAGCCAGGGTTAGGATTTGGAGAGGGAGAGTGTATACAGTACTATACACCCAATATATCTCGGGGAAGGCTGATTACGCCACTGGGTTTAATAAGTATCAATTTGAATCGTCGTAGAAAAATAAATAGTATTTGGGTTAACGCGTGACAAACGGATGATTAACTAGGACACTTTGAATAAAAAGATCCTTAGTTGGTTTCCGGTTTAAGTGTTTGCTTATCAGGTTTATCTCATGATTGTTGACCTCTTAGAAACACCTCTTAGATAATACTAGTGCGCCGAACCCTATGTTATGGTCAAGCCATGGTACGCCATTTTGCCGATATTAAGAAATTAGACTTCTTAAAAATTTTATCACCCTACTAGATTTTTAGGAATTCTGTGTCAGTGGATAATACAATATGGCAGTGGCGTAGCCAGGGGTATGGCTGAGAGGGCTGCAGCCCCCCCCCCCCGAATGTTAATAAAATTTAAAATATATTTCAATGGTCTACAATATTCACTCAAAAAGTCTTAAATTGTATTTTACTAATTTTAAATTGTCATCTTTATTTTGTTAGTTTTCTATATCTTCGGCCGTGCTAATAGGTATTTAATGCACCGCTGTGTAAAAAATTGATCAGCCCCCCCCCCACTCTGAAAAAAAAATCCTGGCTAAGCCACTGCAATATGGATAGAACCATGCCCATCTCTTTGGTGTATATAATCTTCAGCACATAAGCCTGACCGCGATGAGTGCTTATATAATAATGGGAGAAACTGTCTGGATATAGTCATACCTATAGTATGTTATCTAATCAAATACTGTGATCTAAACTTGAACTTATGATTGGACGTAGATTGTAGGAGTAATAACTAATAAGTATTAATGATAAATCTGTATTATAATATATTGTCTACGACTTACAAGTCCTGTTCAAGAGAATTTACCTATTATTATTATTATAAAAAACTGATGATCCGAATAACTGCTGAGCATAACTTTTTTATGTTTTGCACTTGTAAGAATAATTTAATACTCGAACAGGTGAGACATACTCATTAAAGCAAAACAACTTTTAAATATTAGTACCTATATAAATGGGTATTATATCTGAATTCTGCCCCCTAATACCAGCACTGAAATTATAGTTATTATTCTTTTCCAGCCCCAAAAATATCATGTGTCATCATGATAATTTTATTTATTTTTATAGAGTATAACCAAAAAAAAAACGACTCTCGACAGCAGAAGTTGAATTATGACGATTTTATGATATGATTTTGTAATAATTACAATAAAATGTATTATTTATTATTATGCATACATTTTGCTGTTTGATAGGTGATCTTTAAGTCGCAGTGTCTGTATCTTTTATGTGATAAAGATAAATTGTCCAGAAGAAAATTGTATTATTTAATTACATACTTATTTTTAATTATTATTCTTAAAAAATTTACTATGAACTATAATATTTGATAGACTTAGACAATATATAATTGGATTCGTATTTTTTTTTATAATTACATAATAAACTCTTTTCATCATTAACATTGGCAACTATGGCCATTAGCATTTTCTACGTCGTTATGGGTTGTTTAGAAACACATGTGTATGCGGGAAAGGATTCGTCATTAAGAACCCAGGTGGTCACCCATCCAGGAGCTAGTGACGCCAGGCGGTGCTTGACAACGATAAAGACTACAGCCAACCACCGAGCCACACCAGTCCTAAATTACACTTTTTGTGTACCCATCGTTTATGTTCTAAATAAAAATGTTATTTTTGGTATTCTTACATTAGTACGACTATTGTGTCCATATACCAGGCCAGGGGCCATTATTTTTCAATGTATCAACTGCATAGCCTGGTTTTACTGTTTAGTTTGAAACACATGTAAATAGGACGAGGATTCGTCACTAAGAACCCAGGTGGTCGCCCATCCAGGAGCTAGCGACTTAGTTAGACTTCGGCTAACCATCGTACCACATTAGGCCTCAAATTTACTATTTAAACATATACAAACCATAACATAATCTATTATATGAGATTATTAGTACTTGTACGTCTATTTTTCATCAAGTTCAAGTATATTTTTTTGTTTATTTAGATAATAATTACAATACGTATGTCACTTAAAATATTGAATAGGTAATAGTGACAACTATAATTTTAAAAAATAAAATATTTAAAATCTTAAATTTACAAAGTCAAAAAAGTAAATTACTAAGACTAGTATAGTTTCCAATACTACAAGTAAAAATTAAATGTCTAAAAATGACTGTATTTGACAAAAAAATCATCTATCACCAGATCTTATTTCTTTCCTGTAGGTATTAGAGATTTGAATTAATTTTATAAAGCTAGTAATATAAAAGTTGCTTTCAATTTCCTAACGTAATTCTTATAAATCTTAACCACATTCAAAAGTTGTTTTTCTTTTATATGGACAAATAACTTTAACGAATCTTTATTTTACATCATTGTATTTCTATTATATGGCATGTATACCTACTTTAGAATATTATCATTCATTTAAGTTAAATAATGTGTTGAGTTTAATTTATTTATTTCTCTTATTTCACAATTTATATAATATAATTATATTATATCTTACATATTATAAATATTATTAAAGATTTACTTTTTAAGAATATATAATAATCACACATGTGAGTTTGAATGGTATTTAAATGCTGAATTATATGTTTTAATCAAGACCAATTTGTTGACATAATAATTATTATTCTATGAAAGCTTGTTATGAAGATTTAATAAGTTAAACTCAATTTTTTTCAAAAGTTATTACATTTTTCAAATATTTTTTATACCTAACCATAATATTTTCATTAAAGTGAAATATGAGACACACTAAAATGCAGTATAATATAGTTTTTATTTTATGAGGTATAATATGCATTTTCATAAATTTGTAAAGTCCCCTTTAATAATAAACGTGTTGTATGTATTTTTTTTGACACTGTTCTATTATTTAAATTAAAAGAGCTCATAAAAATATTATTTTAAGCGTTTTGTATATTGTAATTACGTAGTTGAAAACACAATATTATTATTATTTATTAAATTTCGGTATTATTTTTAAGGAGATCGCTTATCATGACACTATTACCATTTATGTCTCATTGTATCCCGGTTTCCGTAAAGATACCTATATCTTTACGTATTAATAGAGCGAGGACTTTTTATGAATTTGTCATATTTTTTATTTGTAAAGGGCATTAAATTAGGTAAATATTTTCATGCATCAAGGTATAATTTTATAATATATTAAATTTGATTAAAGATCCTCTTAACCAAAAGCCAACCTTCTCTTTTTATTCTATCCCATAAGTCAAAGGTGTAAACCTATTAACTAGGTAGTTTCAGCCAAAGGGTTAGGTTAGATTTGTATTATTTAATCACATGGGAACTTATACGTAGTTGTGACTATCTGGCACAACACGTGTGAGCTATTTCGTGTGCCACCAGAGCAGGGGATGGTCCAATGAGGATCTCTGTTGCCAAAGACAATGCTAAGTATTTGGAAACGCAGAGGCCTTTGGTGGAGCCACCTACAACCCTAGCTGGCTGGACCACGTCGTCTCCTTCCATCAGTGCATGAGCACCACTCTACAGTGCATGAGCACCACTCTCGAGTGCATGAGCACCACCCAAAATTAAAACAACTTCAAGAGTGCAGGAGCACCTAAAAACTTTTCAACACCAGACATTGCGAGCGACAGCTGGACCGTTTCTTTTTTTTAAAATCGAAATTTAACAGTGTTGTTTTTCTTTAATCTGAGTGTTTAATAAAAAACCTTTATTTATTTTATTACGTCAACTGCATATCAAAGACAGCTGCGAATAAGGTAAGGTGCATGCGCATCAATATTCATATATTTATATAATTTCATATATTATATTGTATTTATTAGATTTTTATAATTTAATAATTAATATTTTATTACTACGGTGTACTTGATCGTTCTCGAATCACGACCTCGAGAACCCTCCGACGATCAGGAGGAAGGTAATAGCGCAATTTTAGTATTTATATCTAGTAATATATAACTATTGGCAGGAGCCTTAGTTATATAATAGTTATATTAACTTAAATATTTTAGTCAAATTATTACTCATTCTAGAGTTTTATTTTTATTATTTTAAATTCTTTTCTTTTATTTTTGCGTTATTACACGATCTTGCACACAGAAGTAAAATATACGTCAACGATACTTAATTACCGTATTTTTCGTGACATTTAATATTTATTTTAAGTCTAAAAATAAATTTAAGTCTTAAAAGAATATTATGAAAACAAACTTACCTCAAACATCGAATCTTTCCGTATTTAGTAGAATCCGCTACGTTTGTACACTCTGACGCCGACGTGAGAACGCATCAGATACTGAATATTGAAGTCTGAAAATAAAATCATACAGAATGCAGAACATTTTTAGTTCATGTCTGCTTTGCTAATTGAAATTTTGATTTTAGAATAATCAATCGACTACGCGTGTTCTTCAACGACTTTGACAATTGCCATAGATTATATTATATTTCGTTAATAAGGTAAATCCAAAGATATGTACCCTAACATTATAAAAATCTTTTTATACCAAAGAGGTTAATGTTTATGAATATTGTTAATTTAAATAATTAAATATCATATAACAATAACCAAAAAAGTTAATGATTTTAAATTTAAATTATAACAATGTTATAACATTATTTCAATATTATTTTTCTTAATTTATTCATTTGATTATTGACAAAAAATTAGAAAAAGAAACTTAATCTTTAAATATTTTAGCATGTATAGAAAATTATGAAACAATTTTTTTCAAAAACAAATTCAAGTACCAAACTAAGGTTAACAGTTATTTTGAAATAATTAAAAAATAAGAAAATCGTTGATTGCTTGCTCTAATATTTTTAATTTGTTTATTTTACTCCCCGTAAGTAGGTATTGATAAGACACATTTTCCTACAAAAACCTTTAAAATGTAATACAAGATTCCTGATAATATTTTTGTTCATTATCAATTCTTACAGACACTGCAATTTTGAAAATATTTCAACTAAATTTAAACTTTTATAACCATGAATTTATATTTTGCACTATTACATATGAAACCCGTACGACAGTAAGTTATGAATTACAGATGTACAACAATAATGTACGATAAAATATTATAATAATTAATAGGTAGCATAATAAAATAATAGTGTATACTTTATAAGGCTTCTATAGTCTTTATGAGTAGTGTAGAAAAGTGTTGAATGTTTATATAAAATTAAAACATGAATTATCAATGTGAATCGAATGAAAAATTCGAAAATTTGCTTGTAAAATGTACACATATATATGGACACAACCATGTACGAGTGTATAATATTATTCACAGACATCGACATGTGACCATTAAATAAAGGCACTGTACACACCATTAGATGCCCACAATACTGTCATTAAAATAACCGAATGATACGAGGAGGTTTAGAATAAGAATAACGCACCTAAACGTAAGATATTAAAACAATTAAAACGATTGTCGGATTTCACTGCAGTACGGGACATAATAAGAACGCCCGTGCATTGTACGTGTAACAGTTTTTATAAAGTTGTACGTATAAAAAACATTCTGAGGTTCTGTTGATGAACTGTCTCCTCTTCACGTTATTCATGTTTGTAATGGTACCTGCTTTGTTATCCCTATTTCTTATTGTTTTTTTATTGTAAAACAGATTGAATATTTAATAAATAAAAAAAAATAAAAATAAAGATGAACGTTGATATAAGTATATAAATATTTAATTAATCTATGACCTTTGCATGGTGAAACGATTTGGTGATCGTTTGGGCCAGCGTAGGTATATATAATAATATACATTGTGCATTTGGGAACAAAAATATATGAATCACCTAGTTAGCAGATTTTCCGGGGTAATAAATACTTTTCCTGGCATTATGTAAACCCCAAATTAATATGAAAATAAACTTACATGTAAATATCGAATTTTACAGTAACCATTCAAAGCTTGCAGTATCTACACTACCGATAAAGAAACAGCTATCTTCATCTCGCTTCTTATTGAAACTTGAAAGTATCGAATTATTTTCCCGAACGGAACGAAATATGCGGATTAATTTTTATTACACTAATTTATTGTCCGGCTATGGTTTTATCGTTCAATGAAATTATTAGAATTATTAATCATATCCGACGAATGTCAACAATTGGGATTTGCCATGAATACTAGATACTATGTATTTTAATATGAACAATAATATTTTGATGAATCCACAGACTCTGTATATTGTCCATATGATTTTTTTTTTATAGATTTTAATGTATGGAAAATATTATAGAAATAAAACCTAATAAAACAGCAAATGTTAACAAAAATGTTCATACCAGTATTGTAGTACAAAATTCAAAATAAAATTTTTAGGATAATTTTACATTAGCATACTTTTATTTAATTTCACTTACATTTAGTATTTTAAATTTGTAATAATTATAATAATCTTTATTTTACAGAATAAAATTCCAATCGCAATTTAAATACCTATACAATGTGGTATACACATACTGTGTAAATATTCATAATTATAATAATATGCAATATATAGATTTACAGTAAATAATTAAAATTAAAATATAATATAATAATATTATATAAAGATGAAAAATATAATACCTACTACTAATCTGTATTCTTGGTATTTTAAATTTTGTTATTTTGTATTTTAAATTATTAAATAACACTTTTTCAATTTTAATGTTTTATATCTTTAAATACTGATTATAATATAATAGTAAAAAATTTATATATTCCACATAAACATGTAAAATTTGGCTCATATATTATTCGATTCATTATATTTCGATTTACGAGATACATATTATGCGCACGCTATACCGCCCGACTTTGCCAAATTAAATATAAACAGAAAACGCGTAAAAAAAAACCAGCTACTGAATGGGCAATTCACTCAACCATTTCAAAAGTACAATAAAATATAAATAATAACACAAAAAATACAATTATAACCCGTAAACGTAGAAAAATACAATAGTTTAACAAAAACCATTTGGAAATAATTTTATTATGAATAAGTAGCTATTAATAATTGACATACAAAAATGTAATGATATCCCACTAAAATCATTTATGTAAAATTATAGCCAAGTTCCTGAAATTTATTTAAAAGTAAATACACTATTTATAATATAAATCAGAGCTTATTAAATACCATTTAGACTAAATTAGTAATTTAATTCAATTTTAATTTAATATATATTTTTTTTAGTTTTTTTTGAAACTGAACTGTAATTTGTATACCTATAAAATATATTAAAACACACAATTAAATGTATGTCTACAATCTACTTATATTTATTATAATATGTACTTTATTTTAATATTTATTGAATCAGTATTACAAATAAATTAAACAAGGATATCATGAATTTTGTATTAAGCTATTTAATAATTATTTTTAACATAATAAAAAACAAATACATTTTCAGCGCTAAACCTAATTTATTTTCACATATTTTAGGGTGATAAACTATCATTAATATGTATCATAAGTATCATCCTAATATACTATTAGGTATTTTTTTCCTCAAGGGAAATTGAGGAATAATAGATATGCCTTTGGGTATTGTACAATAATGGAGAAATATCTATAAGATATAAGAATGCTACATTTTGGCATTTTGGCTAGGAGTTTAATTTTATTTTTGATTTGTGGTTGTATATCAATAAACAAATCACTATGGAGATCAGTTTAAAAAGAAAATTGTAATCAGTCCAAAAACAAATTCATTTAAAATATTGGAGTATTTATTTTAAATTTGGATGATTATAATATTAAATTATTACCTATAATTCATTATTTTCCTTATTACTTCTTTATTTAATAAACGTTAATAATCTCAAACAGTGGTAAACGTAAACAAGTCCATTAAGCTGGTTTGACACCCCCCCCCCCTGTAGCTGTAGTATTATTACATTAAAAAATATATATATTCATAAAGATCTTACCAGATTAGGTAATAGATTTAGGCATTTAACCAATAACTAATAATATTAAGTACTTTTATGAAATAACTTGTATTAATTTTTCAAGCTTAAGACGAATTTAATATATTTTTAACTACAAATTAATTATTGGGGTTTTGTCAAAATTCGCACTTTAAATACTTAAAAAAAATTTCTGAAACAATTCAGACGCCGTCTTCATTTCACCACGTCAAGTTTACGCACCATTGCGTAAGTAGTTTGCCTATACTGTGCGCCAGATAACATCATACGTTTTCAGGAAGTATTAAAATCAAAACCTAATATTATTAATCTTTAAATTGTATCTATACACGTTATACACGATACACCTCATAATTATTGGTAATCACTGCTATTCTAACATAGTTTAGTTCATACCCTAAAATCTAAATATAGGTATTAAATGTTTGACAATTATATATTTTACTATAATTATAATTTTTGATTATTATAATTAAAAAATGCCCTTAATAGAAATTGGTTTTTCTCAAGAAAAATGTAATGTAAATTGTTGAGTCTTCTGATTTACAAATACTTCAAACAAATAATTGAAGTGAACTTCATTACAATTTATGAAAAGACATGTTACTTAAATATACTAGGTATTATATTATAAATAAAACTAAACTACCTATGAACTATGGACCTTATCGTTATCTTAGAAGTCAAGTCTCACCATATATGTACTTAGGTGTTTTCTATGTTTTAAGCGACATAATTTCTGTTAAAATAATAGGAAAATTTAAAAATTACAGTCTAAGTGCAATACTTGTGAAAAAATTGTGCATTAATTCAAAGTGTCTTCGTAACAATTTTTTTTTTTTTTTAAGTAATGTACCTACCTACGGTTATATCACAAATTATATTATGTCCATTTGGATTTAATTTTTACTGTATAATACTATAATTAAAAATTATAATACTCCACGCCCCACTGTAGTGCCTATATGCATCGCCTGTGGGCTTGTGGCCCGCGCAAGGTCCTTATTAGTGTTATGTATATTATATTATGTTTGGCTTCGTGTGTCTATTATTTAGCAAGCCAAATATATTATCTACAATCGGCTATCCTATACTATAAACCTATATAGAACCTTTACTGATCGCAGTGACAGTTGTGTATAGATATACCAGATGTAATAATAATACCATCATGATCTGTAGTGTGTGTAACCGTGTTTGTTCTGTACCTACGTATTGATGGACGGTGGTAGTAGCCATCTTATACGGATTTTAAGTCGTGTTTTCATATGTGGCAATGTTTATGGTTTTATGGCCGCGTGTACATAATATGATACATAGATACATACCCACAGCACATTTATGAATCATTTCGTATTTTCGTGTACACAGAGATGCACCTGCCGACAAAAGGAACTGACGTCTTGTGTAATTACTTTATACTACGTTTTGGTTCATGGTCGGGGGGGGGGGTACGTCTGTATAAATATAATAATATAAGATACAATAACACATAATCCCGTACATAAAGGATAAACGATTGAAGGACCACACGTGGGCTATGTGCGCACACGTACTCGCGTATGTGTATACAAGCACCTCAATAAAAGGATACAGGATATACTATACGGAGACCGTTGTATCCTGGAGTCATCCAAATCGTTATTGTGGCACAGCTATATTGTGGTTATTGTTCGTGGATTGCGGAGGGAATGAAAATATCCTGCAACGAAAGTTTTTAAGGACACAGACCTTGCAGAAATTTGATGGGATGGGGAACAATGGCACGTGAATAATGTGTGCTTATTATTATGACCTACATATTATTTAGGTAATGTTCCTGAAGGGGCGTCATTTGGGGGGTGGCAGGGTGTGCGGTTACACCCCTTACTTTTAGAATGTTACAATTGGCATGCACCTTGCTGAAGCCTAAAATAATGCACAATTATTTATATGATTAAAATCAAATTGTAATAACCGGTCTATAATGTATGGAAATAATTGAATGCAGGATAATATACATATACGTATGTATATCTATTTTTATATGGCCTGGTGACATAGGCGTAATCTGGGGGAGGCAAGAGGGGGAAACTGCCCCTCCAGATATTTTATTGAGGGGGCAATAGTATCGTTTTGCCCCCCTTTAAAAGTTATAACTTAAAATTCAATTTCTATTTTATCATAGCAAATTAAACAGCATAATGGATTGTTTAATAATTAATACTAATATATTTATCGTTTTGACTTTTTGAGTGCCTAAGATTATTATTTATTAATAGTATCATTATAAACCGAGCGCCTTCATATCGTAATACAAGGAATTGAAGATAGATGACGGTGATGGCATGGCGGGTTATTAGTTATTATAGCACAATGCGAACTAAGATTAGTTATATCTTATATATATGCATTTTTAGTTTTACTACTGCTTGCCCCCCCCCCCCCAGGATTGACTCCAAGTTACGCCACTGCCTGATGAAATTTCAAAATGGCCTGCTTGAAACTTCGCACACACGAAAAAAAAACCTGAAATGACGCCCCTGTGTCCATGTATGGATAGAGTTTATCGTCATAGTGAAATGCTATTAATATTGTGTATTTTACGCCTCCTCATAGTTTTGTTTACAAAATAATTGATAAAATTATCACATTTTAGTCTAAAGTCAGAAGAATACTAAACTTATTCATACTCATTACCCAATGGCAAATCAAAAGCAAATTCCAAATTAATATGATATTATGTACAATAAAATAACATGTAGAGTAATATGATGGTATTAGGTGGGATGGTAAATATTTTTATTTTTTTTTTTTATTCCATTTTTCAGTTTACTAATTAAATAATGTATTATTACTTTAAATCTAACTATACTAGAAACAATAATATGACATGGTAGTCCGATACTTGTGATACTTTATAACAAATAAGCTGCACCATTAGAAAATAATATACTTATTCTATTAGCATAGAATTACAGCGAATTATTTTTCTGGGCGAATACCTTAGAGTAGATTAGTAGTCGATTATTGAAGCAGGTATAGTCATTTACTCTCCAATTTGAGTGGGTCATTATGAATATATTATTAATTATTATATTTACCGTATGTGTTCAGAAACTAAAATTAAGTGTAAAAACAAATATAATAAAATTAAAATGCTGTAATAAGTAAATGATACTACAAGGTCCATTACCTACATAAAATGACATAACAAAATAATCGATTTTATAGTATGTACATATATTATACATCTATATAATATAATAATATAATATAATTCGAAAAATGTGAACCTATTTGTTTTAATAACATGACTTTCTAAGAATAATGCGTTGTGATTTAAAACTGATTCCGAGAAAGGATTGAAATGCCTAATGTTTAATTTCGTTTTCATCGTATTGAAACTAGTTACCTATTTATTTAGATATATAAAATACCTAATATAGATAACCTGCAAATATTTATTAAGTTTCACTTATCAATTATTATATTTCGTGATAAAAATTAATAAATTACAAAGATTAAACAATATGTTAATTTATATAATTCAACGCCCAAATGTACAATTTTACAAAATTACGAGGACATTAATCATTAGTAGGGGTAAGATTTTTATGTTTGTACCATATCTAAAGGTTTTGACAAGGGGCTTGAGTGAACTGTGAAGTTGCCGACCTCTGATTGAACTTCATATTATTATTGTTGTTTTAAAACATACATCATAATATTAAAAAAACAAAGAATTAATATAAAAAGAATAATTATGTTTGTAAATTAAATTTTTTTTTATTATTATTATTATACCTTGGGAAACATGGGCTAACAGTGAAAATAATAAATTACAAGTGTTGTGTAGTTACTAAATATAAATGTTAAATAAATTTTGGTTTGAAAATTGGCGACTGTAATGAATTGGATAGTAAATTATATCATAAATCCATAACTTATAAGGTGTTTGACAATTATATTTGTCATGCTTATGATAAATCAAAGCGAAAATATCTTATTTATCCTTTATTTAGGCATAAAAATCCGGTTTCTAGTCGTCAGTGTATGGATGCATTTTATACCAATTTATAGATTTAATATTGAATTATATAGCATTTAAAAATGTATTCTGAACGGAAAAGTATATATTTTATAAGCACCTCGATTTTGTGTCACCGTGTAAGATAACTACAAATAATAATCATTTTATTTTATTAAAGTGCAGATAATATTTATAAAACTAAAAGATATGTTTATAAAAATTATTATATCAGTGTTAATTTAAGTATCACGATTCTTAGTGATGTTAAAGGTGTAAATTGATCACAATATTCACAGGCCCAAAGGATATATTATATTCGAGCGGTACCCATTGATGAGGAATAATAATACATCTCTTTTCACACAACAATAAAACGCACGCGTTTACAACAAACAATTGGTATAATGTTCTATAATGGGTGCAATAAAATAAAAGAAGTCTCCACCTACTGACCACCAAGTCATTTCTATCGGCGGGACCGTTCGAAAATTTCTAAAATTTTACCTGTCCAGTCACTAGGCACTCAGGTGTGAACGAGACAACACTAATGTGAGAAACAAAAATGTGCGTTACTTGTTAATTGTATTTTCGTGTATTGAATATTCCTTGGTCCAATTGTGTTTGTATCAAGAAAACAAAAAATGAATACCAATACGAGAGAAATGACTTCTTCCGAATTACAGAACTTGACTTGGGGAAAAAGGCATCCAGTGCGATCAAGATTGTTGGATGCTCAACTTTGGTCCGAATTCTTAGCGATCAACAATGAAATGATTGTTACGAAAACAGGGAGGTGAGTCTGTAGTAATATTTATAAATTATTTATAACAATTTCAAATTAGATATTCATTAATACATTTTTTTTATAAATTAATTAAACAAAATACGTGAAAATTAACGGTCGTATACATATACAATTGTGATATCATAATTATTGGTATTCATAATACCTATACCTAGTTCTATAATTAAGAACCGCTTCAAATTTGATGGTAAATATGTTAGATATGTCTAATGTCTATTTCAACTTAGTAGGAACATTTTGACATTTAAATTGATTTTAAAAAAAAACTAGTTGATAAATTTACACTATAATCATTACAAACAGAAGTGGATTTAGAATTTTAGAAAAATTTAAGCATAGATATGGATTAATTTAAATTTAAAAGAATTTTTAATAAATACGTTTACTTGCTAGTCATGCAATTGGTAATTACATTCAATTTTATTTAAACTCAATATACCAATAGCCACTTATATTTTTAAGAAATAAAAATAAATATTTTAGCTACAATAGATACCTATATTAAATAGGTGAAATAATATTAAGATGTCTATCAAACCTTCAAAGATGAAAACACAGCTGCAATCAGTACATTTTTCCATAATATAAACACTAAATACCCATTGTAAATAATAACTATAATAATGTAGTAAAATGTATTCAAAAATTTAATGTACACATATAGGTATATAATATTCTCTTCCTTTTCTTGTATACATTTTGATTAAAGTATAGGCTAAAAACCTGTGTTGTTGAAGCCTTAATAAACTTAAAAAAAAAAAAAATTAAGAAAACGTTTTTATCGTAAGTATCTATACATATTGGTATTGCTGAATCTATTTAAATTAAAAATTTCGAAATGATAGGTACCTATAACTTGACTGAATTATCTATATTTAATTGAATACCATTTACTTATCACTTCATCAGTATATAGCTATTAATTATACGGAATATACATATAGGTACCCTATAAAGGTAACCTATGAAAGTTTTGTTACGTTTTATCATTTGTTTTTCTAATATATCTTTAAAACAAACATTGTTATGTTAAAAATCATTTTTTTTTAAATTTAAAATGTTGTTCGGAGTCACATACAATTAGTTTAAAATCGATTTTATATGAAAAACTTATAACTTTCAACTTTAAAAAAAAAAAATGTGTTCTGTTTAATTATTATTAATTACAACGACTTTATTAGAACTGTAGACATATTTAGATATTATATTATTTTTTTGAGAATTTTAAATTAAAAATATTTACCTGTTTTTGACAAAAAACGTGAAAAAATGTTTGAAGTCACCTACTTTTACGGTACCTACTAGTTACTACCTATAACTCTATAAGTAGAGTACCCTTTTTTTTTTTGAAAACCCATTAAACTATACATACCTACATTGCATATAGGTAACACGTAAGTAAGTAACGATTTGTCGATATGAGTGATATGACTATAGTAAGTACTAAGTATTAAGAAGACGCCATACCCATACACATGCGTGTTGTCTCCATCTCACAAGACGTGCGTAACATACCAAATTTACGCCCAGCAGATCACGTTTAGCTCTGTTAGTTTAAAAATTAAAGTGAATTAAACCTTTTATAAAATTTGAAGGTGAGAACATTATCTGTGTTTGTATGTTTTGTTTTGATGATAGTTAAGTTTTTAAGAGTGTTATGACTTTATGAGCATTTTTAATTTACGTTATATTATATACGAAAAATTTGTTAAAAATTAAACTATATCGCAAAAACCTAACATACGAACATAGATAACTAACCATAACTAAAAGAAACTATTAATCTTCATTTGATTTTTTTTCACTCATATTAGGTAGGTAGATACTTATATTAAATTTTTCAGACCGTTATTTTTCCATGGTCACAAATGTACAAGTAGATACAATTGCACAAATCTAAGACGTGCTATGCGTGCTTTGCAATTCGTATGTAACCAAAAAACTTGGGGAAAAAATTTCAGAAAAAAAATTTACCCACCTATTTTTATTTTGTTTATAACATGTATTGTAGAATTTATTTCATGTCTTCGGAAAACCTATACTATAAAGACTTAAGAAAGAATACATAATATGTAGGTACAGTTACTATCTATATTTTTGGAAATTAGTATTGTATCATTTTAGAGTCTGGGTGTATTGATTTTATAAATAGGTATGTTGTTTTTTTTATCTGTTTAGTGTGTTTACACAATTTTCAACATCAGTATATTACTATATTTTTTGGTGATTAAGTGTGAATATAGTTGGCGCATTCCGAAGGTCAAAATAAAATATTCCTAGTAATTTTCAAAAGCTCATGGTAAAATAAAAAAAAAAATGTTTGGTTTTGGTTTTTAATGTAACTAAAAATATTACCTTAGATGCATGAAATTTTCACTGAATGTATATATTATAGCATTTTATATATAGTCCATTGTCCATACACTTTTATAAATATTTCGACCCATGTTAAACTATTTTTAGGTATATGCAATTTACGATTTATATTAGTTTTTATTAAAATGAATGCCAATAAAAAAATTTGCATTTTGTCAACTTCAAAATATATATTACAAGATTACTCATATTATTTTATCATAAATGGAAATTAAAAAAAAAAGTTGATCATGAATTCACAATTTTTTTTTTTCATCACCTGAAGTTCGAATTTTGATAAAACTCGTGAAAATCACGAAAATTTGTAAATTATTCTATTAGAAATTCATAATAAAAGTAACGGTTGGTTGTTTACTCTGTCGATAATAAAGGGAATTTGAGGCGGGAACTTATGACTCAAAACTCTGCCAAGTCACGCATAATAAATCCTTATCAAATTAGTAGGCACTAAATAAATATCATTTTTTTTTCTATAATTTTTTTAATGTGCCCAAGAATTAAAATTGAATAGGTAGTCAGCTCAAATTAATTTTTCTATTTAATTATTATTGATTAATAATGGATAGATATTGAATATAAATCAGCTATGTAAATAATAATTTTTATTTGTAAGTTAATATATAACAATAGTTAGGTGAGGGGCTATTACTAAAGTTTTTTTTTTTTAAATCTACCACTCAGCTCACCCCAAAAACTAATTTGATTATTTGCAGCTATCTTTATTCATCAGATACATAGGTAATCGAAGATTTAAAAAAATTATTTACAACTATGTCTTAGGAGAATGTTTCCGGTGATTAAAATTCAAGTTACCGGTTTGTGTCCTGGAGACATGTACACCGTATTTTTGGAGTTTGTGCAAGTGGTTGGTCAACGATGGAAGTACATAAACAGTGAATGGTCGCCAACCACCACGTCGGACCCGGCCACAAAGAATCCGTTTTATAAACACCCGGAGTCACCGAATTTCGGCAAACATTGGATGGATCAACCGATTTCTTTTGCTAAAATCAAACTCACTAACAGACCGGATAACCCGGGACAGGTACCTATATCGCTATCTACAATTTGTTATAATGAATAGAATTGAAAATCTTCTAGTTTTAATATAATTATTAATTAAACATACCTATCAACCGCCCACGACGTTGATGGGTAACGTATATATTATATCAAATCTAATTTCTAATAAAACACCAGTAGTCGGGTATCACCTCAGCCTACTCGCAAATATTTTTCTTTTATCTTTGGACATTTATCAATTTGAAGTTTTTGTATAATCTAAATAATGTAAAATTAACTCCCACATAGGTTTACCCAAGTTTAGTCTCGTAGCATTGACATTTTTACAGCAGGGGTTTTGATTTTTTGACCCTGACCTCGGTTACGTGAATCAGTAATGGCATTTGTTTAAGATCTATAATAAGTAAAAAAAAAAAACTAGTAAATTTAATTCAAATTTTTACATCATACCTTTTATTAAATCAATATTTTGAATATCGGGGTATATAAGCGGAATACTTTTGCGGTGCTATTTAGTGGGTGTTACTTTGAAGCCTCAGAGACAATAAGATCTAAATCCCATCGATGAATAATATGATTCATTAGATGATAACATGGTGTATGGATCCAATAGTTTATTTTTGCGACAGGTCTCTGTGCTATTGCAAAGCTCGGACGATCTTCAACCTGGCAATAATCGCATAAAAAGTACAACTTGTTATTTTATATTTGGAATAAAAACTCAGTTTGAAATAAATTAACTAATATAATATAGACATGTATTAATAATGTGCTTTGAATTTTCTAGACTCACTTAAATTCGTTACACCAATATGAAACCAAACTTCACATTGTCAAAGTTGGAGATCCGGATGACGTACAAATTTTTGCAATGCCACAGACCAGGTTTATGGCAGTCACGGCATATCAAAACGAAGAGGTAATAGCAACAAATTAAAACTTATTATATAATTTGAGTACTTGACAACTATAGATAAACCTATTAGCAGTAGGTAGGTATCAAAAATTAAAAAGTCCATCTCGCCTATTAGTTATTTCATTAAGTACTTCCATAGGTACCATTGTTCTGTGTCCATATGACCATATGGGTGCAATACGATTGCGCACGAACCTTACTAGTGGTACGTTTTAAGTGTATGATCATTGATCACCTAACGTTAACAAATATATTATAGATTCATTGTAAATATCCATATTGTGGATAATCAACCATTTTCTGAGTGTGTTTTGGAAACGTATATTGGACTTGAATGTTTATTATTTAAAATTGAATTTATCTGTATGCATCAGAAGAGTGTGTAAAAAATAAAAGTCAGAATATGTACTTGAGTATTAGGCTATTGTTGGACATTGGTATCATGATTTAAAAAATATTATTTTCTACTTTTTTTTCGTCTCTATAACGTATATAACGATTTTTTTGGATGAATAATTTTTTTATAATAATTATTATTGCATCTTATAATGTAGACTGAGTGTGAATTTATATGAACCATTAGCTATGTAGCCATTGACGGTTGTGTATTCAATTCAATTGTATACCTATTACCTATGACAAATGATAATATGTGTATAATTTTTAGTAACTGTAGAAATATCATGTTTACAATTGTTTAAACCATTAATATTAATATATTTATCTTTAGGTGACTAAACTTAAAATCAAATATAATCCATTTGCCAAGGCATTTAAAGACACTAAAGTCAAAACTGAGGAAAAGGATAGAAGAGAACACCAAGATGTTTATCAGCCAGCACTTGGATATGGTATTATTGAAGTCTCATACAAGAATTATATTTAATATTTAAAGTATGTTTGTTTTTATAAATGTAGAAAGTAGCTTAAACTTTTCTCACCACGAAAATTATAATACAACAACATCTGACGATTGGTTATCTCAGTATGGAGGCCAAAGAGAACCGATGAACCGATGTCAATGCACAACTTGTTACTTTGTCAAGCCACAAGTTAATCATAAAAAGTGTGTCCCTATCAACAGTTCTGGCCAAGATTATGAACATGCCGTATATCAGCCATCATCCTATAGTTGGACACAACTGGGAGGATAATATATAATAATATAATATCATTTACATATTATTTTCACAGCCTGATATGTTGACTCTTTTAATTTAATTTAATTTGATTTGGGTTATATTTTGTATAAATTCTATTATTATCCATTGTTTTAGTTGATGTAATTATATATCTATAGTATATATTAGATTTAGGGCGAACAAAAATATCTACTCATATGTTTGTCAATTAGTAATTTAAATTGTATTTAATATTTTGTCTGAATGTGCATCAGTGAAATTAGTAATTTTTAAACTAAGTAAAATAATTACTAACACTCATATTATTATTTTAATATATCTCGTAAGCTACCCAATTGAATAGAGTAAATAACAAATTTATATTTTAAATAATTAATCAATATTCAATAACATAATATCTTCAACATTATTATTTCTTAAATTTTTCTACTCAACACACAGTAAACTATTTTAAAATAATAATTATTTAGTTAATACATTTTTAGTATACCTTTTAGAACAGGGGTGGTCACCAGGTTAATAATCACATGATTTTGAGTCAATCACTTCTTCATTAATTATAAATTAATAAATGATCTTTCTTTGGTAACTTATTAAATCTGGGTAAATCAATGTTGATTTAAGCTTAAGATAATATTTCTTCACACCTTTTATACATATATAAGTGTGTGTGATTTATTATTTTTATTATTGTCAAATACTAAGCATTAATATAAAATATTAATGTGTATAACTATTGAAGAATATAAACTTTTTGCAGTAAGAACTTTAAATCTTTTGATTTTTCATGTAAATATTTTAAAATACAAATTTATAAATGATCAATAATATACTGTTAATTTGTTTTATTAAATTTCTCTTTTTGTTTAATGAACACAATAGTTACAACTCTAAATATATTATTATATATGAGACACTTTAAAAATTTTCTTTAATATACTTGTGACCAGTAATAATACTAATTCAAAAAATAAGTACATTTTCTATGAAATGTCTAAGGTTGATAGCTAATAATTAAAATTTATAATTAATAAATTGTTGCAACATAATAGTTGTTTGTTATAGAAGTTAGAATATTAACATTGTCTGTGGTCTTCGAACAATGTATGTCATAGACAATATGTTATAAAGTAAGTTATATGAACTTTTTTATACATTTTTATAATATTAATTTCTTCAAAGAGCTCATTTCATGATTGCTTAGTTATTTTTTACAGTACCTAATAATCATCATTGGAGGTAACATAATATGGTATTATAAACTGTATTCAGAATACAAGTGTTGCCATTCGCCAATATAAATCTTTTGTTCTTTGGAGTTGAGATATAGACTAAGAAGTCTATGCTTTAATGAGATTTGAAAAAAAACTTGAATAGTCGTATTTAAAAAGTTATAATAATATAATCAATTAAAAATATCTTTGTATAAAAGTTATAATTAGATCAAGAGTTGATATTCTTGATTAACAAAATCTATGAGACCAACATTTTACAAGAATATTAATATTGTAACATTGATTACTTTTAATCCTGATAAAAAATTTTTAAGCTCACATCCAGCACTCAATCGTAATCTACAAGTGGCCTGAAAAAAAAAAATTATTAATTGGTACAATTTATACTAATTATTTACATATAATTGTTGGAATATATTGACAAATGAGTTATATACATTAGTCATACAATTTATAAAAATAATGGAATAACTATAAATATTACCTACTAATTTTATGCTAAACTATATAAACAAACAAAAATAAATAAAAATCTAAAACATGGCAAATTTTACATTCACAATAATACATCTTGAAGGATTTTAATCATATTCTTATTTTTAAGTAATTTATAACTGTTTTAAAATTTATAAAAAAACCTGTTGAAAAATGGTCATAAGTTACTTAAAAATAATATCATTAAAACTCTCCGAGATGGCATAGATAATATTCTGACCTTTAAATTTCATACCAGGTAAATTCACTCTAATTTTAGAAATAACTAAGGAAAATGTATTATTGTGAACGTAAAATTTGCCATGTTGGAGGTTTGTAAGACGAAGGCAACAAATTCTCGAGTGGTGCCCTCTTAAGAACATTGTAACAATTAATTTTTGTAGTTTAAAAGAAAAATTATTCATTTAATTTTTTTACCTTTTCAAAATGACAATTCATATTTTTTTAAATATTATAATCCGTAACTTTAATGGGTAAATATTTATAAGTAGGGACTCATCGCCCTAAAAAGCACTTAACATGCAAGCACTTATGCTCTTGAAAACTATATACCATGCATTTAATTTATTCTTAAAATAAATATTAATAAAAAATAATATGTTTGATGAATGATTTCCTTCAAATTATAGAACCAATAGATAGATATTTTGATAAACACTATTAAAAAAAATTATGCAAAAATAAACTTAAATATATCACAAAAAGCAAAAACACCTAGTTATACTAGAATATGGTACATAAAATCACAAATGTATATTAATCGTAATATGAAATAAATTAATATTTGGATGATTTTTTTTATGATTATGCAAATGTAAGAAATCCTAGGCTTTATTATTAAACATTTAAAGTTCTGGTTAAGTTACAACATTTTTAAAATTTAAAAATGTATATATTTACTATTATAATACAATTTCCTTAACTTAATAGTAAAAATGATTGACTAGAGTTTTGATTATACTCACTTCAAATTGGATTGTACTTTGGTGCTCGACACATAGCGTTTTGGACTTGCTTCATATGTTATCTTGACAAGTGGACGAACATTTTCCCTTTTACTACGATCTGGGATTTCCCTTTGCTTAATTTCCTTCCTAACTGGGCTCTCCCTCTGCTGCTTAATTTCTTTTTTAATAGGACTCTCCCTTTGTTTTATTTCCCTCCTACTTGGGCTGTCTCTTCTATCTACCCTTCTATCTCTTCTTTCAGGGCTACGACGGGATCGATAATCATCTCTACGGTCATAATCTCGTCTGTCATCTCTTCTGTATCTATCTCGTTCTTCACTCCTTCTAGACCATCTCTTATCATCACTTCTAGATCGACGACGTCGATCACCACTTTTAGATCTTCGACGACCACCACTTCTAGATCTAGATCTACGTCCACCACTTCTTGATCTAGATCTACGCCTACGATTTCTATACCTAAAAATAATTTAAATTAAAATATGATAATTAACAAAAACAATTTATTTATAAAAGTTTTTAGGTATATTATTTGTATAACCTGTTATAGTTAGAACTTGAATTGGAACTACTAGAACTACTAGACTTTGAACGTGATTTAGATCGTGATGATGTAGAACTATTCTCAGGATGACGTAATTGACGTCGTCTAAAATAGGTTAATAATTAACAAAATAGATAAATATTAGATGATACTATAAAACATACTTTCTTCTCATTTTCAATGACAACTCTTTAATTTCTTCTTCTCGTTCAATTTGCTCTCTTTCCATTTTTAGTTCTCGTTCTCTTTGTGCTTTTTTATCCGCTTTATCTAGTACCAAATAGTATATTGAACAACAAACAAAATAAATACATTTTTTTAATTTATAAATAGTAAATATACAATAGAATGTTGACTTTAAAAACAACTTCACCACATTAAATTTGAACTATTAGTAATACTACTGACATTGTTTGTTTAGCAAAACTTTCATTTTTCGTTTCATTAATTCTTGTGGAGTTGGTTTGCTGTCACTTGGGCCTTGCTGTAAACATATTATGTTACAATTACATCTAAATCTACAAACTAATATTCATATTAAAGAGATTATTTATTATTATAAATTTTCATTTGTTTAAAATTCATAATCCCCTAGAATTTTGATTTATTTTTATTCGCAACATGCTAATGTACTCTTGCGATATATTAACAAATTACTGACTTTTTTGCTGGAAGAAGAAAGACTGAGATCTGGTAATCTGAAATAATATCAATTTTCAATAAAAATAAGTATGCATTATTAAAAGAACACATTAACTTACGGAGGTTTAATGTTATTTGTATTTTTATCTTTTTCGTCATCTTCATCAGAAATACTCAATTCTGAAGATGAATCATTTCCTCTACGGCCATAATACCTATATACATATGAAAAAAAATAATATCAATACTATCCAAAGTATATAGGTTACAATGAATAAATAAGTTTACCGTTGAACAGGAGGTGGTTTTTGAATAGCTGGCAACTGTGCATTATTCCTATTATTCATTTATGAACATAAAATGATAAAATATATAAAAATTAAATTTGAATCAAACTAATAATTAGTAACAATGGGAATTGGAGTTATTAATGACCCACATATTGTAGCAGATAAAAATATAACATCCATTATGATATAAATGTCAAATCAACAATAAATTATAAAGAGGACGCCACACTTGCAAGTATTGTCTCCATCTTACAAACATACAACATAGCAACAACTGTTCTACGTGGGAAGAACCAAGAAGATTGCAGTCATAACTTACTAAGAAACAACATTTTCACACTTTAAAAATGAGAAGATTTACTGTGCAACATTGTTTTTATTTTTTTCAATACAAACACGAAAAAGTTTTTTTGTTTAGAATTTCGCCATTCAAACTTAATTATATTTTTATGTCAAAAAAATTAATGTACTGTAAATATTTACCATTATATAGTGTGAAAATTTTTTTTCTTAGTTTTGATTCTTCAGAATTTAAAATAGAATATCTTGTTTTTTTCTCGTGCATAAAAGTTTTTGGTATGTGGTAAATTTGTAAGATAGATACAACAAATGTAGGAACAGTGAGAGTAATTTTTCCATATTATATTATTAATATTTAATAACAAAAAATTTGAACCTGATAGGTGACACTGCTTTATTCTGACTTCGTGATCTATGCCGACGAATATGACTCTTAGATAATGATCTAGATTTTCGACGAGGAGATCTTGAACGAGAACTCCGTTTTCTTCTAGAATGACTTTTTGAAGATTTTGATCTATAAACACAAATTGTAAATAATAACTAAAAAAATTAATACAAATTGTTTATTTAAACAAAAAATACTGGATATAATTTTAATTTAATCATACTATAACATAAAAATTTAAAAAAGAAAGTTAGATAAATCACTGATTTTACTTTGAACTTGTTTTGGATTTGTCATGGTTTGTAGGTTCTTCGTCGCCAAAACTAGTTATGTAAGTTACTTGGCCTGAGTTTTCAGGAGTGGGAGAACGAGATGTCATCATTGATGATAGTTGATCAAAATCAGTATAACTAGGACTCTTTCTAGTTGCATAACTAAAAAAAAGTAATTAAAAATAATTTATAACTGTAACTGTTGTAGGTATAAGGTACAAAATCAAATTTTAATAGTTAATACCTTAGTGGACTTAATGCTTTGCCTTCTAAAGCTTTTAATCGAAAAGCTCTACGTTCTCTTCTAGATCGTCGTCCCTAAATACAAAATTTAAAATTAATTTCAATTTTTAATTATATTATTTAAATTTATATTTAAAAAAAAATAAAAGTTATGCATGAATTAATAATATTTTGAAATTTAACTTGATGAACAAAATTTGATTGTTAATTTATACTCTTAACCAGCTTGATTTATTATAAATACTAAGGTAATAAATTTATAAATTGACCATTAATTTGAAAAATAAAACTTACAGCAAACATTGCTTTTTCTTCTTCAGCTAAACGAGCTAATTGAATGTTTTCAGCCTCTTCCAAATCATTATTAAGAAAACTATAAAAATCATTAGTAGTCATACCAAAGCCATGAGCAGTAGAGTTCAATTCATTCGCTTGGTCAGTACCAATTTTGCTAACATCAATTGATAAATCTTTAAAACAAAATAAAGCTATTAAATTACTATCTATCCTAAAATTTTAATTTTTAAAAATTGATGCTTACCAAAATCAACTTCACTCTCCTCGTCTGATTCATCAGAACCATCATTTTTAGGTTTAATATCCAAATATTTTCTGGAATCATCAGTTTGAATAGTGTCTTCATCGCTATATTTATATGGAATAGCAGCATTAGCAGTAGATTTTTTCTTAGCATCATCCGCATCTGGTTTAGTTACAGGGCCAAATTTTTCTTCAAGATAAAGTTGGTGTAAAAATTTACTTTCAGATACTAAAATTTTCAAAATAGATGATTAATATCAAATGATCACAGATGAGTTAAATAAAATCTTACTAGCTAAGAACTCATTTTGAACGAGAATACGGTAACGTTCATAGTTTAAGTGACGTTCTTCATAAGACATTTGTTCATCTTCATTGTCTTTCTTAGGTTCTCTGATGAAATCTAGATGAGCTCGTGCATCAAACCGATCAATCATTATTTCTTCATTTCCTTGCCAGGGCATCCTAACGTAAGAAAAACACAATCAATCTTCTTAAGAAACGAAAAAAAAAAAAGATAGAAAATTATGGCAAATACTTACATAGTAGCAGGACTATTGGCAGCAATTGCAATTCCTGGATCAATGTGTATTTTACATTGACGACCGTGCAATTGTAAAAATTGTGTGGGATCAGCTTTCTGAAATTAAATAAGATATAATAATAATTGTTGTGAATAAGATTTGCAAAACAAAAAAGAATCACTCACAATTTTTTCATAATAATCTTTTCGGCGCTGAGCTCTCCTTTGATAATCGACCAATAGGCCACGGATTTTTTTCTCTTGTTTTCTTGCTTCGTGCCACATGATATTATCTTCTTAACAGTAAAAATTCCAAATTAGATATTGTGTGACTACTTAGTATTTAAGTCAACAGTCAACTAATAACTTTTATAGTTATAAGGTATACAAAGTTAAAAGATAATAGTCATTGGTCAATGAATAATGCATAATAATGAATAACTATTAGTTGTTTTACTGTATATTTGAATAATGATGATAATGATGTTTAACTACATAAAATAAATTCCGTTTAATTGTATACAAATACGACTATTGCTGAAATTATTATGAGACACAGACTAGGTATAAAAGCTTAAGATTGTAAAGATAATAATAAATATAATGAATATACATTAAGTATTTAAGACGGAGATAGTGAACACTGTAAGTTGTACAAGTCGAGCTTCATAGCATTGTTTATAACAACATTAAGATTTAGAAGATTAATATTTATTAGTCACATTCTTACTTACTACTTTACTACGTATTTCTCAATGTCTGACTTCTGTGTCTACTCCCATCTTAATCTTCAATGGCCTTTTCCAAAATTTAACTATTTAAGGTCATATAATATACCCAGATTTCTGATAAATCTGATAAATCCACCGAATTTATAAAACTCATTAATGGATTGTTAAAAGTTGAAACGTTATGTTTGTGGAATAATGTATTTATTTATCTGCTCATTCTGCTCTCTCTTTAATCATGGTTACTCATTCTTTATTATCTATGTGGTTACTCATTTTTACTTCGTTATCTATTATAGAAATTCTTTAACCTGGTATATGGTTTCCTTATTATCAAACACTTTTCCCGCGTATTTTTACTCAGCAGCTGCTGCTATCACATATCTGCAAATTGCAATAGTGCAATCTGCATAAAATTAATCATTTAATATAATATAGGTATTCACTTTTGTATCTTTATCCACTTAGTTGCTCAATCATCATTTATTACTCTATTGTAAATGGCATGATTAAAAATATATCTACCTAACTTAAATCGTAGTCGTTTAATATTATATTTAAATAGTTAGTTGTCGGTACTCCCATTTCATATACTTAGTTGTACTTCTATATCAGATTAGGTTAAGATTACTTGATATTTGATGCATTTAACACCATCAGCACTTACTATTTACTATAATAGTTAATAGTTACCATTACAGTTCAACTGCAGACAGCCACAGTTGCAATTAGGTTGATAAAAATAATTAATTATTTAACGGTGATACTATACACCTATCAGGCCCTGTGTAACCACCATGAATTCTACAATTTCTGTGTCCAAGGTAAGTTTTTAAATTTAATTTTGAATATGAAACTAAAAATCTGGTACCTACCTATTTCAATCTAACTTAACATCACTAATGATTTATTAGTTAATATATTATTTATTTAATCAGATAATCCATCTTAATTAATTTGTATGTTTGTATTATATGATAATCTACAAATAATAACATGTTTTATTTGTTATTTTTAAATCCTAAATTCTAAAATTATGTTGATATTTTTTTAAGTACTTAACTATAATAATAATTATAAATCAATTATTCTTTAAACAATATTAGAAAATTCACAATTGTAAATTGTAACTTGAAGAATTTTTGTTTGTTATTGTTTAAAAGTCTTTAAGCTACAAGACAGTAATATTAGTATGGTAGAAATACAACTGTATTTATTTTAGAGTTCTGTTTATTAGGTAGATATATTTATCGATATCTAGTATATAAATTAACTTAATATAAGTTTAAAATAATAATTTGATTGTTACTATTTTAGGGTTGTTTTGTGTTCAAAAAACCAAACAAAGAAAAGAACAAAAGAAAAAGCAAAAGCAAGAAACAATTGACAACTTATCAACCAGAATCTGAGTTATGGCATACTACATTCATTGATATCTGGAATAATGTTAAATCTAAAATTGATGTAATTATAGTTAAATTAATTTAACATGTATTATAATTTATGCTATATACTATTATTTAATATAATCAATATTTAATATAAACAAATAATTAATTAATTCATATTACTGAAATGTTATAGGATTTAAATGGATCAATATACTCAAAGTTTATTTCTGACACTGTAGATTTCCTAGCCTCATCAAACATCACTACAAATCTATATATTCCAACAGCATGTTTACTTACAGGTTCAGTTTTTAAAATAAAAATATAAATATATTTTTCTATATTAGTATATTTTATTTGAATAGGAGTAAATTTACCAGATCACGAATCATTATTTGGATTGTTAGCAACAAATTTAGAAAAATCTCAGCCGCCCATTGTTGTTGCTACACTTTTTTCTGAACACTTTTCTAGCGTTAAAAATGCAGTTATAAGTATGGTGTCACAATTGTTAAACACAAATGACGATGAATCTGATGTATAAATATAATTATTCTTTAATATTTTAATATAATATGTTTTTTACAAAAATATTATTTAAGTAAATTATTATTTGTTTTTAGTTTGATGAAGAAATGGATGAAAGTTTTAATCCTGTTGTTAAACGATCTGAATGTACTATGTCTACTTTAATTGAATGGTATAGTCATCAACTAATTGGAACTCGTGTAGCGATTCTCATAAAAGATTATGAAATGTGTCAACAAACAGTCTTACAAAATTTCATCTTACTTTTAAGGTTTTTTGTTAAATTATTCATTACTATTAACTTACAATATTTTATATTTTTTGTTTTTGTTATGCAGTTACTATGTAAAAGAAATTCCTATTGTGTTGGGTATTGGTATTGCAACTTCTATATCAAACTTACATAATTCTCTTCCTCATCATGTGGTCACAAAACTTCAAGTGAAAACTTTTGTTAGTGAAGCATCTGTAGTATTTTTAAACAATATCATGGATCAGGTATAATCAATTAATATTTTTAAAAGTATACCATTATTATTTTTTTATTAAAAGTATGTACTGGTAGCCCTATGGTTATATTACAAGAATAGTTTATGTACATAGTTGTTGTAGTTGTAAAGTTATTATTATTAATTATATATAAGTATAATCTAGATGTGTACACTTTTACATGAATTCAGTTAAATCATTTATTTGAAGTCAGAAATAGAAATATTAATGATTTTTTAAGTGTAGAATTCAACTGAAAAAAGTTATTTTAATTTTTATATTTTTTACTTAGGTATTTTTAAAGCCAGACTGTTCATTTTACTTGGGTGGACGTATTTTGGAATATATGACTGAAGTATTTTTATACTATAATTTTTCTATTAAACAGTTTATAGAAAGTCTCAAGGTAATATTAATGAAACTGGGATAATTTGATAATTTACAATATTTTAGTACCTATTAACAATAATTCTTACAGTTTTGCCTCATGGAACATTTTTATCAAAAGCCACTTAATTGCATATGTGTGGCACATGAATCAGCACAGGGAGCTTTATTTGATTCTTTAGATAAAAAAACACTTGAAGAAATTACTAAACTGCGTTCAACAAATTATAAATTAAAAATCGACAACAATTTTAAAGTATAAAGCTCTTAGAAATTTGTTCCAAACTGCTATAAATTAAACTAAATATTTATTATAAATAACAATTCCAGGAAAATTTTCTTCAATCAATTAGAAATTTAAAAGCTTGTATTGATGATTTTCATATTGGGTTAAGAGTATTACACATTTTAGTGGTTGACTTACCACATTCACCATTAGGAACTCAAGTATGCAAATTGATAACATTAAATTATACCTATTTTTATATTTGTTTTTAATATATATTCATATTACATTCTTAGCTTAGAGAAATGTATAGCACTGCAATGAAGAAACACATAATTGACGACACATCATACAAAACATGTTTACAATTATTAAAATTTTTGTCTAAAGATGATTTACTTGCCAAATTTGACAAGGTAATTTTTATCGTTCCTCATATTTGATTTACTATTTTAATATATTTTTTATATTGATGCGGATTTCCTTTTTGTATTTTAGATACTTCACGTTTTCAAGAACATAAAAAATAATAAACAAGCAAAAATTGCTTTAAAATTAGTTCAAAGCTATGTAAAACGTTTAGAAGAGTCACATTTAAATAATTTAGTTATTGTAGAAGATAAACCCAAAGAAAAACCTAAAGAAAATTTGCAAGCTGTATCAAGATCACAGTTTATAAAAGTAATTTTAAACGTTACAGTTAATTATATATTAAATTATATTGTTTCTTATTGTTATTATTTTATCTTTTATATAAGAAACTTATAGACAATGTAAAACACGAAGATTCCCGACCAATGACTGAGTTTGAAAAAGCACGTTCAGAAACTTTAGATAATTTAACAGAATATGTATTAAAAAAGTTTCTTGTACCTCCAACAACCATGCCTTTAAACGAATTGTTAATCTTTGATGATTTGTCATCCATTAGACGCAAAATTGTTGGAGAGGACAGAGCTGCTCAATATACAGCATTAGTCAATCCGCAATATTATATAAATGTAAAAAATCTTAATATATATATGATTTTCATAAAATTAAAGAATAAATATTGTGTCAACAGTGTGATTGCTGTGAATTGGAATTTACAGAACAGATATTTAAAACCATGCCAGATATATCTATTGTATATAAATTGCATTTAGAGTCAAGGTTTGACCAGATTAATATATATGATTGGTTGCAGGTAAATTATACCTAAGATTTGGTATTTTATTTATAAAATTAATTTAAAAAATTTTTCCATTACATTTTGTAATATTATTTCAACTTATTAGCTAAAAATTGTTTGATACTTCATTAACTCTTAATAATTGAGTAATTTAGTAATCTATTAAAATTCTATTTATATAACTACTATCTAGGTTTCAGTGTATTGGTTGTGGATTACATGTATTATTTGCCTTTCCAATCAATATTTTTAAAAAGTTTTTTTTTTTAGAAATTTATTTCAATTGTTGGTTGCGATCAAAATGACGATGATAATAATGACGATATAGATCCAGAATTACAGTATCCTTTAATCTAATATATTTTTGATCATTCGTAGTGATTTTTAAGAGGATGTCAGCGCACTATTTGTTTTCTCTTTCTGGCTCACTCGTAACATAGACAAAACGCATATACGCAGAATCATTTTTTTCTATATCTTGAAGTAATTTTAGAGTAAAACCTCCGATTACAAAAAAGATAGAAAATAATATTTTTGAGGGAATGATATATCGATTTGTCTAAATATTGTCTCTAAATAATTTAAACATTATTTAAATGTACAGTATTTTTTTATTTATTTTGAAGGTTGAATACAAAGTCAAATATCAATAAAATATAAAATCGATATGTCATTCCCTCAAAAACATTATTCTTTATCTTTTTTGTAATGGAAGGTTTTACTCTAAAATTACTTAAAGACATAGAAAAAAATTGTCTATGTTACGCGTGGGTCAGAGAGAGAAAACAAATAGTGCGCTGACATCCTCTTAACATGACAATATGTTTTATAGTTAAGCGCTTATAAATTACTCAAGTTTATTTGTAGTCAATACTATTTTACATAAATTACATATATTTGATATTCTTACCATTTTTAAAATTTAAGATATTATATTATTTAGAAACCGGTCCAATATGTGACTACATTTTCATGTTTGCTGTTTGAAATTGTAATGTACTTCCTAAAATCTTATCTTAAACAAAAATGTATAATCATAAAATGTACTTTATTTAAGCTCTAGTTTTGTTTTAGTCTGCCGTTTCCTGTCCATACTATCTTAGTTTGAAGTTTTTATACATAAGGTCTATTTTTATAAAAATTATAAATTTTACTTGAGTGCTATATAAAATTACTATAAGGTATCATATTGTAACCTGTGGGTTGCAGACACCTCATTTGTATTATTGCTATCTGCATGTGGTTTTGAGTCTTAATCACCACATTGTAAGCATGCATGATTTTATTTTATTTAAAGGAATTCAGCTGTCTTGTATTATTAATTTCTTTCCTGGCGAATATTTTAAATTTGTTATTAATATTTATTATTATTTCATGTTATGTTATGTTCAACTTTTGTTTATAGTATGATTTAAGATTTACAAGTTACTTAACCGAGCATTTTCTTTTGATGCCTAGTGTTTGTCTTTGATTACGGCTTATGAGAAGTTATACAATGTATATTTTCATCATAGACTCGTATTATGTATCTTTAATTCTATACATATATAGTTACATACAATGAGGTCTCTAGTTTTTCATATGCTGAACTACTAACTTTTGGCAACAAACTGAGCATATCACTCTTGAGACCAAACACACAGTGTTGTGTAACTTGTACCTAAATTATGGTTTATAATATATCTATTTTTTTATTTATTAAAAAATTAATAATTTATGCTGCATGCAAAATAGGTAAATATGATTATAGATATACCAGAATTTTTATTTTAATCATAATATTTAGTTATTAAATATATTAAAACCTGCTTCCTAGATAGGTAGTTGAATATTTTCACTTTGACAAAATTATTTTTTAATATGTATTGTATTTGAAATTAATAGTTTTTATTAGTAAGCCAATGAATATTTAATAACACATTAGAAAACTTTTATTTTCCTTAAGTAGTTTTTGTATTAGATCTCGATTTGTGCGAGCTGTAAATGAATTGCAGCATTTGGGGTATATACGACCGTCTAAGTACAAAACAGATCACGTGCAGCGCCTTACATGTGGATCTTGCTAATCTTAAAGAGGACGCTACACTGACATGTATTGTCTCTGTCTTATAAGTGCACAACATATTCTCGGCTGATAGCGTTTAGATTAATCAATTTAAAAATTATAGTAAATCTGCCTAGGTATTATTAAACTTGATGATAATAATATTGTATTTGTACGTGAGTTTTATAGTACCTAATTAAATTTTTTAGCAAGATTTGCTTATATAAAACTTATAAATTAAAAAATATGCCCATAACTCACTTAAAAACTGAATTATCGTAAAAAAAACAAAGATAATATTTTTATCATTAGGTTTTTTAATAGGTTGGTTTATTCTAGCTTTCAATTCAACGAAGCTAAACGTGATCTATTCTACTGAGCGTAAATTTGGTGTATTACGCACTTGTAAGATGGAGATAACAAGTTTTGTGTAGCGTCCTTTTAATAATATTAATACCATTGATTACAGAATACAGAATAGTATATAAATAATATAATATATATATTATTATTTATTCCATTATCAATGTCAATACCTACCTTATAATTATTTATTAATCACTGGCTTTTATACCTAAATCTCTTTTCTTATTTTGTATCTGAAAAATGTTTGACATGTAATATTATTATTTTTTTTTTTAAATATGTGGTATCTAATAAATATTATTTTATATTCAATACAAAAAATAAGTCAGCGTTGCTTTTATGTACAGAATGAGGACGCGCAAGTGACCCTATGGAGTCTAATAATTAACTACAAGTTCCTCGATATAATCGTTTTGTTAATTATAAACTCGACACAGATTTAGGTCATTTATAATCTTTTATAATAATATGTACCTATATATTATATTCTACACATATATTATGATTTCTGATTAGCTATGTGTTTTATTGAAAGGAACAAACAATGAAGCTGTGTCATAGGTGTTGGTACCTATATTCTATTACATACTTGTATTATGCTGATGCAGACGCCCAACACCTCAAGTACCTGCATAGAATATTCTATGGTACATGTGGGCTGTCCGAAGTACTGCTATAAGACGAGAGTTGTGCTGTCAATATTATTAATTGTCCCTGCCGAAAATAGGTTATTTAAAATAAAATTCGCGAGTATATTCCACCGCCATGGTAGCCGACTGCCAAAACCCGGAGATTTGTTTATAGGTAACCAGGCAAATATACTGTGTTGATATGTTGTTTACTAGCGTTTATAATAGACAGATTTTCTTGCAGATAAAGAGAATTTGATGCACTAGAATTGGTATAGAACAATAGTGTTTCGAACTTAAAAGGATAAATTCTAGTGTAAATATGATTAATATTATTATTAATATAATTAGATATTATATAATATTATATTATACTATTAATAGATTATATTCATATTTATTTTTAATAAACACCAATTCATTAGATTTATCAATGATAATACCTATTACCAGTAGGTACTGGATCTACAAATTATGCAACCCGGGGCACAACATAATATTAGCGCCCCTAAAAGTCACCAAATCATAAAAATGATGAGTTTAAAATTTGAAATTTGCGCCCCTCTATGATAAGCGCCCGGGACATGGGCCCCGGTTCGTCCCCCCCCCTAGATCCGGTACTGCCTATTACATTATCTTTACAAATTTAATACAATATCTCTCATAATTTGTGCACAGATATTTTATAGGTATTTCAAGATCAAGATTTGATAAAAATTTTAAATTTGACAAAAACTAAAATTTTCAGTTATTTTTTCTTGTAATTCAAAAAAATATTGGTGGGTAGGGAATTCCTACAGGGATTTAAGTTTTTTTATCACTAGAGTATTAGGTACATATATTTTACTGTTATCAAAAACGATTATATTGATTTTTTTTTCAGTAGCTACACTTAATCAAGCCTTTATTGTTTTCAAGTCAAGCAATGTTGTTTATTAAATATTAATTTTGCATGACAATTAACGCCCTCGCAGAAAAAATTTTCCGATTTTTGTTTTCAGCATTTGTTCTGATACCAAAGTAAATTTTCTTGGTTCATTAATAAAGAGATAATTAACAATTGAACATTTTCAGTGGTTATGGAATGCTTCGTAAAAAACAAAATATCAGTAATAAAATGTAAATTTTTATGTCAAACCAACGAAATCGATTTTTTTTTATTGTAACTCAAAAACTAATATTCTTTGTACTTAAAATTTTCCCTATAAATGTTAATACGAATATTTTTCGTGTGCTATGAAATTTTCGGATGATGAGATATTTATAATCATGAGAAAGTTTACATTTTTTATAATTTTTAGTCTAAATAATTTTTTGCTCCTTCAAAATCTTGAAAATGTAATAAAAAATTCAACATAAGTTGTCAATAATGTAATGAAAAAAAAAGTTGAGCATAAAATCCACAATAGTTTTTGTAAGAATTATATAAATATTATCTGATTTTAGAAATTTTACCTAATTATATAGTTAAAATCGCAAAAATGTACAAACTAATCTTCAGTTAGAATTTCATAAAATATTTTCTTTTCATGACTAATATTTGAAAATTGAATGAAAGATTTTCCATGAGTTTTTCTACATTCACTAAAAAAAAATTACCTGAGTATTTATATTTATTTTTATTATATTATTTTTACGAACGTTCTAATCAAAAATGTTTACCATATATTGATATTCACTAGTAAACTAACGAACTCTCGATATTTGATATTTCGTTATAATAATAATAAACGAATGACCAAAGACATTTGAAATTTTCACCAGATGTTTATTCCAATATTTATCACACATGTTGAAATTTTCAAAATATATTTCCGTAACAGGAACACCACTCCATGGTCTACGCTAAAGACTGTATTCTACTGAAATCCTTGTACAGTTTACTAGTCTCACTGAGGTCCAAAAGATAGGTGTCCTGTATATTTTTAGAATGGCTATAGGTAAGTAGTGTTTCGAATTGACAATTATGGTGATCTATTTGTTTTTATAATGCTGACACAGTGACACATTATTTATGTGTGGTAGTTGCGATGTCCCCATTTCCGATTGTTTATTTATTATATTGTTATAGGTATGCTAAATATTGCAGTATGATGCTATTCCTATTAATCCCCTCGTTTTAATTGTAAATATGTGCCTTGCATATATCAACATCATATATATATATATATATAATTATAAATTACATAAGACATAATATTACTGTATAATCGTAGCAGTAATAACAAGAATAAAAATAATAATAACAAGTATAGGTTTACAAGTAGTGGTATAATGGGTGTGTTTGATTGTTGAGACAGCGTGTTACACGAAAAACCTATAGATTTTTTTTGTATTTGATTGAAACGATGAACTATAAAGGTTATAAATATAGCTGGAACTTTGAGAAACATTCGTAATAACAGCAGAAAAAATCCGGCGACATCCACGTTTTTTATACACTATACCTAGTGGCAGGGGGGCGGGTTCACAACATACCGTGTCGTGTCATGTTCTTTATATTTAACACATAGATAATGACTGACCAACATTTTGTAATCTTTGTACTAAATATATAGGACACGAGAACATGATTCAATATATGCAGAGCGTTGTGAACTACCCTTTACCAAAATTATTATTATGGTTACAGTTACTCGATCATGGTGAGTACCTACACCGTAAAAGATCTGTCAATGTGGACCGTGGTCGTCAATTTATACCTATGGTGACCAAATATGAAAAAAGAAAAAAAAACAGTAGATATATTATGATATACCTAGGCTAATATATTATATGTATATATATATATATATCAATATAAATAGGTACCTAACAATATAACATCAATTTAAACTCATTTATTTATTTTTATAAACCTAAATATGCATCACAGATTTTTAATCTTACTAACAGTGAAAAATAAAATAAGTGTTTTTATATAACTCAACTCTCAACTCATGTGATTTTCATGAAAAACAAAACTTATAATAATAAATACTTAATAAAAAACAACTTTAGAACTTAGATTATTATTATTACATTTATATTATTATTAGATAGTATCTAAAGCCGTGATTACAATATTAACACTATATCACAGTGTTTTTTTTTTTTGATAACAGAATTTTTTAAATCCCATAAATTAATCAAATTTGAATTTAGGTAATTTTTTTCCATTTACAATTATTAAATTATTAAAAACAAGTACATTTAAGTGTACTTCGACCATTTTTTTAGAACAGTAGGACATGTTACCAAAAAACGGTACTTTCCTTATAAAATAAGTACGTCTGGTCACCATATTTATACCACACTTCAGATGTTCAGACATTATATATGCCGTGGTACTGCAGCGGTACGGATGTTGTCAGACTATTTTCCGTTACCGTGGTGACCGGCATCCATAAATCGTACATGGTACACGTAACTTGCGAACGGATACTCGTAACTTACGAAAATTTCGGTTGGTCTGAAACAATCTTAAAAGTTTAGGTTTGACTGTGGCATCTGACCGTATTGACCGCGCCGTCCGATCAAAAAGTTTTGCGTCGCCTTTCTCGAGTGTATAAAGTGTTGTGCAATGCGTCGACAGTCCGGCGAAACGGATCTTAATAATCCAGTATTATTTACTTCTATCGGGCGCTTGTAAATTGCGCCCACATTAAGTAGGTTAGATTAGGCAAGTAGGTTAGGTTAGGTTAGTAAAAATACTATAGTAAATTGCGCCCGAGATTTTTCGGGGTCTAAAACGGGTATAGTAAATTGCGCCCATAGTATCTACTATCTTGAATTCATCGTTACCTATTATGTGTATTTTAAAAATACTGTTGTTCATTTATTGGTGGATAAGCCGAACGTTAGGTTAGGGCTGAATATGTGTAGATGATGTCTCATTGCTATATGCAGATAACTTATAACTGTATTTTTTATTATTAACATTTTTAACCTAACAAAAAATATTTAAACAACTATAATTAATACCATAATATTTTTTTTTTTTTAATTAATTTTTCTATTTTTATTAATTCCTATTTTTTTTTTATTTATTCATTTCAAGTAAGCCAAAAAATAACATTTTTGGAAGACAGTGATAGTCGCCTCATCGTGATGGTGTCCTCTGGGTAATGCTAAATGACTATCATAAAAATAATACTTCTATGGGGCGCAATTTACTATACAGAAATTTGTACCTGAAAAATACCGGACGCAATTTACAACTATTTCCTTTCGTTGGGTGCAATTTACGTTTGCCCACTTCCATCATTGTCACCCGTTTCCGAGGATTACGAGCCGAAGGTGACGCATCAAAATACGACGTATAACTTTACTCAGCGGTGTTGGTATTTTTGACGGGTTCAGTGGTTCATGCCCCCCCCCCCCACCAACCCATCAGTTGTATTTTTGAGAATATTATTATGTGGAAAAATAAAAATTGACCACTTTTATATGAAATAAAATCAAGAATGAAAGTTTTGATTTGGACTTGGACGTGATAATAATACAAATAGACCATTATTGTTAGATAAATGTTATTCATTTCAGTACCTAGGTAGGATATATTTATTGTTATGTGCAAGATCATATTAAACTTATCTTTATTGTGCAAAAAATATAAATTTAATTTTTATAGGGTTTTTTTTTATTGCACTCCCTCTCCTCCCAGTATTCAAAAGCTCGACTACGTCACTGGAGTTCCTCATCTTTATTATTTACAGCTCATAGGATTCTCGTAGACACTACCTATCTTAGAAGCATCTTTATATTATACCCACCTAACCCACGGCAGTCGTATAGAATTTATTGTAGTCGCATTTCGTACCTAACGGAAATACATTATTATGTGCAATCCAAATAAAACCTATTGATAGTCTCATCGTGATCGCATAGTTCGTAAATATTAAAAAAAAAATTACAATAATAATCTTTAGACTTAATAATATTACGAGTTTAATATGTAACTCATAATTCCAAAATTCAGATATTGGATGAATGCATGACTTGAAGTTAAGTTTCTTAATATTAAAAAATTATAACCAATAAATTAAACAGACATTAGGTATAGTGCGTCTATTGCAGTAGATATTACAGTATTATATTATTAAGTTGCAACAATGTAACAAACGACATTATTGTTTATTCGGACCATTATTGTAGCGTATTGCGAATTACGAATGTCGTTTTCGAAATGTACACCACGTCGTCGTATGTAATTAACGGCTCGCCTAGCTGTTTACTTATTAACATTTGCCATTTGACCCGATACATATTATTATTATTATTACAAATTTGCCGACATATACACTTGGCCCATTTGTTTTGACCGAAATCCGAGCGCGTGTGTAATTTACTACATTACGGTGAAGTTGTTTTTGTGACAGCGGTGTCACAATTATTAAAATACTACCACGATTTTTCGCGCAACTGTTGTGCCTCCTGCTACTGATTACTGGTGAATATAATAGTATGCGTGCGTTTAATGAGGATAATCTATGTTTTTTACAAGAACCTTAACAGGTATTGTACAATACGTCATACGTAATCGCCGTACGTGGATAACTAGCACATGATATATTGTATTTGTGATACAATATCTTATTTATATAAATAATACCTATATATACTCTGTGTATCACGAATTATAATGTATTATATTATATACTTATACAGCTGTACTGGGTTGTATACAAAGTTTAGTTATATCATATTTGCTACTAAATTTTTTTTAAATTTATTGAGACTATACACCTATATATGTTAATATTATTATTATAATATTTTAATATTATCATGAACAGGTTTATGTTAAGGTTACTGTTATAAAATGATAATATTTAACGATCAAAATATCTGAAAACTATTCTTTCATTTTCATTTATGTAAAATATAACTAAAAGCAGAATAATATTTTTGATGAAACGATATCTAGATTTATTCAGTATAAAAAACTTAAAAACCCAATCAAAGCTATTTTTATGTTTTATCACGTTTACTAGTCATAATTTCTATGCATAATATATAAAACGCGAATTAAAAAATAAAAACTTATTTTATTACCTAACCTATAGGTGTAGTTATTTATACACAATTGCAGAAAATAGTGTATTGTCCATCACCCATGGCTGAACAGTCTATTACAGCTATAAATCGGTTATAATATTCTAGCTTAATTTGTATACAGTTGAAAAATTCGCGGGTAAAATATTCATTTTGGCATCAGATTAAATCTAACCTTTTGTGGATACTAGCTGCAGGATACGATGGATGGAGAAAATAAATATAAACTTTTTTGGATCGATTCATACATAGGCGCAGTTTTAATAAAAAAAAAAACTGACGATACTTATATCACAATGAAGAACTTTACTACTACATATTTTAATAACCAAGTAAGTATTTAATAATATGGCTGTACAATACATGTTAATTCATGAATACTAAATAAAACTAACATCCATAAATGACACAAATTATAAATAAAGCTGCTAATTTAAAAACTGGTGGTGCTGACTGCTAAGTACCTACACCCAAGCCCTCCAAAACTGCGATTGTAATAGTTTAAGTTTGATGTTTTTCGAAGAAAAGAATTTAAATTTGTAAGTAAAACACTTTATGTATTTTTCTATGTAGGACAGTTGCAATTTATTTAACATTAAAACTTTTAAAATTATAAAAACAATTGTTATGATTTGGACCTATACCAATTTTATACAACATGTACCTGTAATAGTAATACAATACATGCGTGAAATATGATCAATCGCATAGAATCGTGTATAATATTATAATAATAATATTTTCTCGCATAAATCTGAATAGTAATCAACCACCTCGCGTAACTATACTGCAGACTACATAATAATTCGGATGGAACTCACGACATAATACACTATATACGTATTTTCCATTCACACCGATAATATTAACATAATTCCTATTAATTTATAATAATAATATTTGTTTATAACCAGATGGTTCCTATAGGTGTATTGTGTGCAGCGCAAATCTCCGCGGTCAATGGCCTCAAAAGCTCTATACAGGTTTGCCGGGTCGCCCGGGTCCGAGAAACTTTTTGTATATACCTACACCATAACTCATAACTCGTTAGCAGAATGATACAATATTCGTTTTTTTATCATCCCATTTGCGAGAAAAAGTCGATTTGCATCATAGCCAACTACCCATAATACTGCACCTACACAACGGGAAAAATAAAATTCAAAAATTACATCATCATCATCTACGTCGACAAGCGCAATACGGACTGCGCAAGGTCAACGACCCGTATAAGTATAGACAGAATAGATGCGTTTACGGAATTGTTTTCGCTCGAGGTTATAAAAAACTTATATTTAGAAATAAAAAAGTCGTACCTATACGCGAGATGTCTGTGAAGTAAGATCCGAAAAATAATGTGTTAATCATGTGGCTTGTTAATCATACGTGATCTAAGAACTTGTAGTGTTTTATCATTATTTAGGTACTTATATATAATAGCGTTTATTATACAATTATTGCATTCATTTCGTCAATCGATGATACATCAGCAAGACTTAATAAATAATAATGTTTGTCTCGATTTACTATATTATAAAATTGATAAAAAAAAAAAAACGAATACCTAGATCAAAAGGAACAATTGTTTTTTTAACAGTGTAAGGTACATACGAGGAATTAAAATTTCTTTTACGGGTGGTTGTTTTTGTTAAAATCATAAAATTCTAAAGCTTATTTTAATTATCACTCTGCTCCTCTATTTTGATATTTTAATCAAAGTATATATCTAACTGCTCTTGTCTGTGATATGAAAATTTATATTGGTGGCTAATTACTACATAAAACACGAACAAAATAGTTAGGGGCTTAATATAATATTTATCTAAAGGCTTAGTCGTACAATAAAGGTAAACAATACAATAAATGCTTTCATATCTAAAAAATAAATATAAAATCAATTTTCATTAAATTTGATCGTAAATAAATATTACAATATCATATATCCTAGTTCAGTAGGTGATATATATTTTTTTTAATTAAAAATCAGTGGTTTAAACTTATTTCATAATCATTCCCTATTTTAGTTATTTTACTGTATCCTACATTTGCTAATTTAATTGTACTACTTTTAATGAAATATAATAATTTACTGTTCTACTCACTTCTACTTCATAAAAATTTATAAAAATAATAAAAAGTACAGTTTTTGGAAATTTAGGTATATCATTTTTGACATTAAATATTTGCTTATTAAAATATATATATGGACTTAACCTAAATAATTTTACATAATCTAAATATCAAGATATTATAAGGAATAAAGATTGTAAAATATTTAACACATGTATTAAAAAAAATTTCATTCTTTGATATTCCACACTATACCATATGACAATAGCCAAAAAATGGCGTGTAATTTAAAAATGGTGCAAAAATACACAGTGACCCGTTTGAAAATCTAGGATACACAGAAAATAGGTGAACAAGCTATACTGCACCTAATGTGGTGGCTAAATAATGTCCAATACTGTATGCTTGTATATGCTAAATTTGGAATAGTTGACTTAAACCGTAGACTTGGATGGCTAAGAGCTGACAAACAAGCGACATATTATACAGAAATTATGGTTTCAATTAATTAATATAGTTATATTAATAAATTAATAAAAGTTTTATATCCAGAGGGTTGTAATAATTATTATAAAAAAAAAAAAAAACGGTTTCCGGTAAAGATGAATTCTGAATTCGCAAGTTGCAACGAGTATTTCACGATCAGTCTAAGGGTGTCGTTTTACTTTAAGTAGGTATAAAGTACAAACATATAAATTAAAATACATGACGTACGATTAGATACGTAAAATGATTTACACTATTCATTATTAAGAACTGCTGTGGCGAATGACGAATGGCTTCTAGTTGTCATACAGACAACGATGTGTGCGCAAATTAAAATTCGGTAGTACCTAATGGTTTTGTAGTGTGCAAAGTGTTGTATCTATAAAGTATTACAACGCAGCGATTTATGAAGTATCTAGTTAAATTATATTATATTACTAACTGCGTACGCTGTAATAAGAATTATACATAGGTAGGTACATAATTGTTTATTACCCATCACCACCGCGGGTGGCAACAAAATAGTTTTTATAATATTTCGAAATTCCACATTATAACATAAATATGGTCGCAGAATTGCCGTCGTATTACTACTTGTACTACACCACTATGACATTTAAACGTATTAAAGCTAACGAGTTACGTACTATTATTACTATCTATTCGTACAAGTTATTGATAAACGACACTTGTTAGTTGTTAAAATATAAAAATATAATGTACCTAGTGTATTTTTCTTTAAAGATATTACGAGTGAGATCGATAGTTTGTTATAAAATTAAAATATTATTCTTACAGTATGGTAATAATTGATATACCTATGGAACTGTTAGAAGTTAGAACTACCTCAACCTCAAGTACAATTTTTATTTCGTTTATTTGTTATAAAAATACATTATCGATACTCCTGACATAGGTATTGAGGTCAGTAACCCCGGTGTTTCGATTAGCAACTGTGTAGAACAGACAACTGTGTTTGAACACTCTGTTTATGCGCTGTTTTTTGTCAAGTCGTTTTTCCATTAAAATAAACTAACCACTTTATCATTTACCATTTGTGGCGAATGCGAAAATGGAGTTGGCAATCATAAACAGTGTGCCAAAGCCCGAAATATGAAAAGGTTAGATGAAAAAAATAAACGCATATCAACAAGTTTTTATCCATTCAATTCGTACATGCTATATTTAAGTTTATAGCTATTATTCACGTTACCTAAATTATTTTTCTAAATTGTTTCATGAATTTGTTACAAGCTTTCAGGTTCCACGCATCATGAATTCCGATTTATACTTTTTCTAATAGCGTATCATTAAGTATATTATCTAATATTCACAAGTATTAAAATATCATTTATAAGCAAGTGAGTATTTCTCATATCCCCTCGACCCTAATAGTATGGTAATTTTTCTCTTGGACCGGTGCAGAGACAACTCTAAAAAATATCGTGTTGGTTTTTGTTTAGGCATATGTATTATTTCATCCACTTCTCAAATTTTAATCAAAGTTTTTTTTAAATATTGGGAAGTACAAGCAAAGTAAACCTATAGATTTTTAAATTTGAATACAATTTATATTTTATGACTACCAAACAATGATACAGATTAAATAGATAAGATAATTTTAACAGGAATTACCCGTTTCCGCCAAAATTTGAAATGACCGATTCCGCCAATTTACCTGCTATTCACTTATTCATAATTAATATACACAACATTTTGTCATAGTTTTAATAAATATAATAATAAAGTAAAAATATTATGACTTTTTAATTATTTCAATTACTGTATTTCTTAAAATTAGGTTTGACAAAATATCAAAATATTATATGTATTTATGAAAATATCACTTTTTATTATTATTATATTTATTAAAACTATGACAAAATATTGTGTATATTAATTATGAATAAGTGATTTTTACTTTATTATAATATTTATTAAAACTATGACAAAATATTATGTATTTATTATTTGATTTATTAGTTATTTATATATTTTTCAATATTTAATGTTATCAGTTATCATATTATAAACCATGTACCTACAATCATTTCTAGTTAAAACTTAAATACACCTTAAAATAATAGGAATAATACTCCAATGAATAGGAATATATTATAATAATTTTATCGGGGATCGTTCGTTTGTATCTAACATTGCCTTGTACTGTATCATATGAACGTAGTTTCAGTCAACTCAAATTAATTAAAACATATTTTTACCAAAAATATGGAATATATTACAATAATTTTACCATAGCAGGTAAATTGGCGGAAACGGGAATCGAACCTTTTTTTAAATTGGCGGAAACGGGCGATGGCGGAATCGGTCATTTCAAATTTTGGCGGAAACGGTACATGCCCATTTTAACAATGTTTTATTTTATTAAAATAGAAAACTGGATTTTACAATACACGAAAATGCAGGTTTCAACGTTAATAAGATATCAAGAAACGAGAAGCATCTTAAATTAATAAGCTTACCTATATATAGTTGACAAATTTAATTCAAGAATTCTCTGTAGACAAAGTCAGGTTCTTTAAATGCCAAACGCGCAATTTTGAAGACTATTATTAAAGTATAGTTAGTGGTATTGGTATACGACAGTTAGATGGTTTGATGATGAGAGCAGAATATCTTACATATGTGAATTACTTTGTAGACGAAAATGCACCTTTAAGTTGACATCCGCAAGTATAGTAGATTAATTAGTACTATCAGATATAAGCATAATATGTTTGTTTAGAAACAAATTTTATTAGCCGTTTGCACTTTGCCGGCCGTTTGCTAGACTGCTTAAGACTAGGAAACTGACGTAATAATAATTGGCGTACTATATACAGTTGTGTTATCCTGTGGATGAAAATTTGTGTTTAGGAGAAAAGCAGCAAAGTGTGAGAATTTGTTTTGTATCCGCTCAATCATTTGGGGATCATGAATGGCAAACATTTTATTTTTCAGTATAAGTATACCTAGTGCCCACTAAAGAGGGATATTATTATTTAATAATACAAAAATTATTCGCATAATTATTATTTGTTTGCTTTTAATTTTTTCTGTCCATCAACATTTATATTATATTGTAGGGAAAAAATTTAACTTAAAACCACACTATAATATTGGCCGAAGAGAAGCTTTTATTTGTTGTTTACACTAAGTATAAAAAAAAATTAAGAACGCTTCGATGCGTTTTTAATTTGCACAACTAGTTTTAAAAACATTTGCATAATATATGTTTCTTCTAATATTAGCTATAAATTTAGGTAGGTTAGTTTTAACGGAATATCGATCAACATTGGAATGTTTAATTTTATAAAAGTTAATCTAATCAATATTACTCTTTAATTTATACATATTTTTATACACCAATAGCTACCTATGTAAATTAATAATTATATTTATTTTACAAATAATGGCATACTCATGGAGCCTTCACTCCCCTCTGAGTTTCATCCCTTCATTTGGAGTTTTTTTTTTGGTTTATTGATTTTCAATTAATACTGTATAATTTATTACTAAAATAAAGGTTAATATTTTTATTACTTGTCTTATTTTTCTATAATTTTCAATATTTTGTTAAAGTTAAGTTGATTTATGACAGTAAAATAGAAACACTATTATATATTATTCATGTAAATTATTTAAAATTAAATGAAACAAGAATTATTTTACTTTAGATTGTAAACGTATTTATGATACCTACTGAATAATATTTTAGTAATGTATTTTATACGAAATTATTATTAATTATATTATACCTACTATATAAGAGTCTATGAGTAAAAATCGTGTAAGTAACATATTATTATTATGTCCATGTAGTAATCAAACTCGAATTATCTAATTGTGCTATTAAACTGTTAATAGATTCATTATAGAATTGAAGGTGAAATACAAATTGACAAAACCTTAACTACCATCTATAATATGACCCACATTCATTTTCATAATAGATACATCTTGTTTATCACTTTGAGTTTTGAAACGGTATTAATGTATTATATTATTAGTTTCGGAAATAAACTGTAGTCACCTTTAAGACATATACAATCGGTGTGTAACGATAATCTAACAAACGCGTCCTAATTAAACCGTTAAATATTGTGTCCACACTTTTCAGAAGTGTAGAATTTAGATTTATTCTGACTTCGGCATTCATCGTCATCCGCAATAGCTACCTATTTTATACACACCACGTACATTGTTTATAATATAGTTATGTTTATTTATTTGTGTAATTTACATACAACAATCATTTTGCACATAAATTGCCTCTTTTTTTATGTATTTTTTTTACAAATCATTCGTAATTTGTATACTTAATGCATAATGCACAGATGCGTAGACTTTGTTATAGTATATGATATAGTGTATAATATATGATATTATGAGTATGACAATAATCATGTCATAATTTTATACTTAACGTATGTAAGCTTCGGTGACTTAAAGAATAAAATATTTTAATCATGACATCAAAAGCATGGGTACATATTACGCTCATTTTTATATTATATTGTCCTTGTCTATTATATTATTTATATTACATATGGGCATGAGTGATTGATAAGTGAGATTTCTATTATTAATCAATTATATAATATGATATAATTTATGAATGTAGGTACTAAAATTCTATAAGTATAAACTATATAAATAATTACTACGTCTACTACTCTACTATAGGTACCTAAACCTCCACATTGTAATTATTGTAATACGCTAATTACAAGAGTAAGTGTGTAACTATCATATTAGTTAATAGACAATGTTGTGATTTTTCTAATGTAGGTATCTATCAGGATAAGTTATAAATAAAAAGTATTTAAAGTATAGGAGAGCAAAATAGTGAACCAACATTTCACTGGCTACCTATCACTAAACTACCCCATTCTACTCGGCACTCATTTATACTTTAAATACTTCTAACTTATAAGTTATAATACTTAAAAGCTATTCATTCAAAATTAGATTACTATATATAGATAATTAAATACTCCAAACAAACATTTTGCTTTGGTATACGAAATTAAAAATGTATTTAGTAGTTAAAAAAACGTAAATATCTAGTTTTTTTTTTTAAATAATGAGTATCTTGCGTTAAATGAATCATTCGGTATATATATTATATGTATATAAATATTTTAATATACTGTATATGTAATAAAATATCGATTGACGGGAGGAGTTTGGGGTTGAAAGAGCTTGTCCTAGATTCGGAATTTACAACAAGCGTTCACTTATATTTCGTATCATTTAATCATAGACAAAGTCGCAATATGTGTGCCAAATTTCGAATGAAATTTCTACGTGCGTATAAAGTACGTTTGTATGGCGGCAAATTGAGTGCGCGAACAAAATTCATTGAATATATTATCATTATTTATTATATACTGTATTCGATATGAAATGAAATTTTAAAATATGTACGTTTCTAAAACCATTTTTCACATAGCACATCGATATTAAAAGTTGTTGACTTGCGGAATTTCGGCGGAAAATATAAATTCGTTTAGGTACACTCCAATAATAGTGTATGAGAATATGAGACATATTCGATTATACAATCGAAGTTTCAAAAATTCTCTGTAAGGAAATCCCGGGCTGGGCTAGTTCTATTCTGCACAAAAAATTGTTTCCCCGGCGGTGGTTTATATAGTTATTAATTATTATTAATACAAATTGAGGAACACGACGAGTTCAGGAGCACTATATTTTTACATTGACTGTAAATTTCGATCTGCTATGCCAGGAAACTAGAGAAGTATTGACATAAAAAAATTGTGTATGGGTCATGTAATTGGTATTATTCATAAATGTTAAGAGCCCCATCATTTACGGTACAATTAACAAATTTATATATTCGTCGGAGTCTGAACATTTTTGCCATGTATGCATTTTTAAGTATAGTATAGCATGCGTGTTTATAGTAAAATATTATATTATTATCACACGAGGACGGTGATAGCAGATATTTATAAGTAGTTTATATCGATTACATATTTAAATCTGACTGCATAAGTCTGTAATAATTTAAAAAATTAAAAATAGGCTGAAATTGTTAAAACTCAATTAAAAGTCTTTTTTAATTTTTTATACTTGACGTTGCAGACACACTTGTAGAGTATATTATTGAGAATAGAGCAACACTCCTTGTTTTTACAATAATTATGACAAAATTCGTATGAATAAGTAAAGTTTTGAATTATTTTTAATATGAATAAAACTTACCATCTTCGTTATCTATAATAAAAAATTAATTATCGTTTGTTCGTTTTCTCTAGAATCAAAAATTGATGGATCGTTTAAAATAAAAGTTATATCAATATAGATTCCTTAAGAATTTGAAAGGATTTGTAGCTTCGTTATTGCCTAATAATTCTCTTGGGTAGCTTTAGGGTGGCTTCACTAATGAATTTTGTTTCGGCTCACAAAAATCAGTGAAAAATCGAGTGTTTTTTTGTTTATACATAGAGTTGCCATTTGTTACAGATAATAAAATAGTTATTAATTATTGTAATTGAATTTAAATTCTGTATTCTATTATATCTTGTTTTATGTACATTAATAAAGTTATTCATCTATATAAACTTAAAATTGAGTAACAGCAATAAAATATTACAGAAAAAGTGAGGGTTTCCGTACAAAAAAAGGATTGATTTTTACATTTTTACAAAAAAAAAAACTCAATTTATAATATTTCGACAGTAGCACAACGGAAACGCTGGATAGATCGATAATCATAGGCGTGCGTAGACTTTGACCGCAGGGGGGGGGCCCTTAAAAAGGTCCGAACTAAAGATTCTTGTGTGATGATAATTGATTAATTAATAAAATAATAACTTAATTACATTTATATTTTATTTTTATACTATTAGATTAAAACTGGCTTCACTTTTTTTTTGTTAAATCTAAAAATGTTCGCTGTCTAGTATAATATACATATCTATGCATTTATTAATGAAAAAGCCAGAGGCCGCAGGGGGGCCGTGGCCCACCTGCCCCCCCCCCTGTGCACACGCCTATGACGATAATAATAGATAGTCGGCTAAAATAATAGAGATAATGATACAGATGTAATTGTTCGGGTTATATTTTCATGACGCATTCATATCCATAGTTTTTGACCAATAGGCATCACATCACATTCTGTAAACATATTATTTTGGATTTCATATAGGATAGTACCTATAAGTATTCAGTATAGAAGCCACAGGTAAAAGTTATTAATTATTATATAATATGAAAGCCAATGTGTAGTGTCGAAGTTTGTATAATAAAAAAAATACTCGACCAATTTAGAAGATTCAAAGAAGGTTTACATTGAATCTTTCGTTTTAGGGTGGCTAATTCGCTATTAATAGTATTCAAATCATAGCCGAACATTATTCGTTTGTTTCTGCTCACATTTGGTTCACATGAGAAAAAAAGGTTAATTATTTCTATCCACAGCTGGTGTAGATTGCTCATCTCGGTATTAATTTATCCGCAAGCAACGCCGCGAGTAATGCAGGCATAATACAACAATACGAGTAGTTTTAAATATATAACACATTAATTTACAAATTAGCGTGTATAAAATAAAATAATGATATCGTACGACATATCGTGTCACAGTAAACAGTTGCTGTCTTCCATATATTCATTTATGTAATATGTAAATGACAGAGATTACATAAATCAACAGATTCAGTCTAGACTCTTCATATTAATAGATCATATAAATATATACTAGTATTAATAATCAATGATTATACTGATTGACGTAAGATTTTAACGTTATTTTTAGAACTGCGTAAAGATATTTTCTAATGATAATAGATGTGAAATGTAAATTATCGATCGCTAGTCAGTTATAAAATATAGGTTCTATTCCTATTTAGTAGATAGGACCTATTTGATAGGTATACGGTGAAGAAAATATAGGCTGAGGGCAGTGAGGGCCTGAGACACGCGTTTCAATAATGTGTTTTGTTATATATTTGCACTGCCATAATATTCAATATACCTACTAATCTAACGTATAAAGTGACACATTTTAAAAGTCTCGTAAAAAATATAACCTATATAGGTACACTATGTATCTACAGTGCGATTATTACTTTTTATTTTAAATACTCTGTTAATTTTTACTCAAAATAAAAACATAATTTTAATTACATTTTTTATTAATAACTGGAGTCTGGAGATTATTGTTTGAAACATTAAACTTATTACTTATATTATTATCGTTGCTAGCAGTGTATTCGCGCATTGCATAACAATCGATGGCATAGAACAGCACTATTTAGCATTTAGGTCAAATGTGATTATTAAAACTGAAAACTTGAGCGAACGTAGTTGAGTTTTTTTACCTCGTGTTACGATTTAGGTCAATTGTTCTTAATAAAATATATATACGATTATGTTTGTTAAAATCGCACGCCAGTATAACAGGTACTTCTATAATACTGTATAATATACTTTAATATTTTCGTAAAAAATAATTATAAATTAATTATATTTCAAATTCCGTTATAGTCTCGTGGGATATTCACATAAAATAATAAAAATAAATTACGTAAATTACAATTTTATCAAAATTTATTTTCTCATGAATAGGTTAATGTCACTATCATCTGCGTTATGTCACATTTTATTTCTACCAAATCAAACTAACCTTCATAAAACTATACAAATATCATGCATTTGTACGTTCGTCTTTGACGCGTGAAGGGGATTGGATGATAAGTAGATGCAATATCAACATTTCATGTTTCGAGTGCAAATCTGGATTATTGCTCGCAATTGCAACAAAACAGATTGTCTCATCATCCCATATAATATTCGCATCTAGGTACTTTTTTCACGTTCATATAATCGTATACTAACTACTATAAATTATAATCAAAGACAAATTGTAATTATTTTTAGCTTACTAAAGCATTTATGAATATACCTTTTTTTTCAGTTCAAAAGCAAGGAACCGGTGGGAACTGTTTATCACAATAATACTACCACCCGTCCCCGTATCGTTTACCTATAAATATACTTACGTCCTACGTGCATGTTGTATACAAATACAACGATGCAGAATTAAATACAGTTAGTTCCACTCTAAAGCGAAAAACAAATATAGGTACCTTTAACATTTTGAGTTATTCAATCGCGGCCGGAAATAACCTCACCATGAGTACGGTACATCATAGATTCGAGACCGCGGTCGCGCACGTTGCTCGTACACCATGCCTACACCTACCTACCTAATAAGTGTAGTAGGTACACGGTACACACATTATGCTATGTACGCGTAATATTGCGTCGTGAGAGTGGTGTTACGACTTACGAAACGTAATCACACGAGAAGTTCACTATAGCGCACGTCAGACGCGTGTCATATCATACCTATACGACACTTAACCGGCTAAAAGCTGCTGTAACTGTATATCGACGCGTATCTCCATAGTTTAATAATATCTTAGGTACTTCAGATACTCTATAGTAATAAAATAATAATAACATATATAAGATACGTTGATATTAAATATTATATCATATAATAAACAGCCACACACTATACATTTACTGGCTATACCATTGTATTATTAATCATGGGCCATACACGCGCGTACTCAGTCTTCGTGCAGCTCTCTGAACACGAGGCGTTTGATATAAAATGTTTTTCCAGGATTTTCGTCCATTAAATATAATATATATATCCGAACACGTGCAATAATGTTACAATACAATATATACATGTGTATTAAAGGAGGGTACCTCGATCGCACGGCATACTATTGCAGCAAATGAGTAATTCGCAGAAAATGATCACTCCAATTTATTTTTTCATTTAATATTAAATATTTACTCAAATTACGATTTTTGGCGTTTTTAAATATATAACCTACTTGTCTATTTTGAAATTCTTGAGATTTTTTTGTTTTACTTAAAGAGGTGTGGCCACGTTCTGATGTGATACAAACTTCTACTTTTCATATGAGAACTCTTACCTTTTTACCGTAAGTTATTTAGTTGATGATTTTTTTTTTGTTCCCTCTTCAATATTTAAACGAGTAGTTTTACACGACATTCAAATATAAAGGATAATAGTCTTTAAAAATGGTCATAAAAAATTATAAAATAGATATAACATCGGATCTAGTATTGATAGATAATTAAAAAAAATTATAAGATATAAATATTGAAAGATTAGTATAAAGTAAAGTATTAAATTTTTCAAATTTCCATACTCCCTATATATCCTAAACCCTTTATTATATAAATTATTATAACCCTTTATACTTTGTACCTATACACAATATACACGATACAATTTAATATAGACACGGTGGCGTACACAAGGGGTGATGTGTGGATGATTTTCCATGTTCATTTTTTTATGATATAGAACTATCGAACGTGTTTAGATCACATAACGTATTCGATCTTACATGCAAACGTGCTTTTTAGTAATCTTAGCGAGTATTTTTAATAGATGGAAACTATATTTAATTTTGTTAGTAAGTAAATAGTGGATTTAGTTATAAGCGATAGCAACTAGTATCGTTAAACAATATCGAAAAAAACGTAATAATGATAATAATTTAATATACATATAAATATAATATGATGTATCTATAAAAATATTATCTACAGCCATGGTGCAGACCAAACTGGTGTACTACTTTTGATTGTGTGCAGTATGCATTATCTACATTAGTCTACTGAGCACGCTTGTAGATATTATACATTGTCTGGTAAATCACAATACTATTACTAGTAACTCGAAATCCAAAATATTATACATTATGTATTGATTGGTTTTAATTTTTTAACTTTTGATCGTAATTTTTCTGATTATATTGGTAGCGTATAAAAACATTCATATTCCTCAATTCCTCAATTCCTCATGCAGAAGTAATATACGAATTGGCCAAAAAAAAATAGAAAATTCAATTTTATAATAGGTATGTCTATACCAATTTTGAAATAATGTCCATTAAATATATATAAATGTTTTATTATTTACCATCATAATATTCATAATTCAGTATATTGCAATGGTAGTTGAACTGTGGGGGAATGCCCTACTCTGGGGGGGAGGGGGGTGAATGTATAATCTTTTTCATACATATAGCTTTTCAAAGATCTGACTCCCCCTACCTCTCCCTCATATAAAAGTTATACATATACCTATAGCTTGTATATGTGTTCTATAATGATGTAAATTTGATGTTGTATTTTTTAGTATTTATTATTTATTAGGTCGTTGTCGTGTAAAAACCATCGTCGAAATCGGGTCAAATGTGTTTACTCGATGGTACCTATTATTATTATTGTTGTTGTTGTTCCCGATTTACAGCTACAATACCGTACAAGACGATGAAAATGAACGGTATATAACTGTTTTCGTGTTTTATAAGTAGATCGTAGTGTTATTTTTATTATTGGGTATTTTTTTTTTTTTTTTAATTGACCATAATATGCAGTTCGGAATCACGACCGCGACGCTACGTGAAAATTCTCAACAATGGAAGGGATAGCGAAGGGAGATCTGAGAAATAACGTTTTTCATCGGATTTTTAATTTACTTCTTCAGTTCAATCATATAGTGTCGTTTGACGAATTCGTACTATACAACAAACCGGAACATTTATTGTTATAATAATGTTATAGGTACTGGTGTTTTCGTCGTACCTATTCGCCCTCTATTCATATTATACCCTAGTATTCTGTCGCAGTGTTTAGTATTTTATTTTATTTAGTCGTAAACAACATAATAATATAATAACACTATTAGATAAAAGTACTATTACCTATATTATAGAAGTCTATGATGTTCAGCTCTAGTTGTTCAATGCGAGCTCTGTACACGACTTATTATTTTACGTTATAACGGTGCAGATTATCTTGTCCATAAACATACACGTCATATCCACATTAATCCATAATCACATTATAATAGGTTTATGATTTTATTTTGTACTATGTTTTTGTATAGTTATTTATTATTTTAATAATTTTACTCTTAAACTCTATTTATGATATTATATTTATTACGTACACTAAATGTAATATTTTCGAAGCATAATATCGATTTAAAGGTGATGGTTACTTCAATAAAATAATCAATTTTATTTGAATTGTTTTTCAATATTTTTCCGGTCAAAAAAATCAAATCATTAGCACTCGTTTTAATATAATGAGTAGGTAACTATATTATAGGTATTGATGAACTGTAATGGTATGTATGCCTAACAGGAAATCGATAAGTTGAAAACTGAACATGTATCTAATATAATATTTTAACATTTATTTGTACAATATTTATAGTGTCCGTAGATTTTTTTTTGATATATGAATTTTAATTGCATATCATTATTATTATTATATATTGCGCACTAAATATAAATACGTGTGCTCCAAAATATATTTTTCTAAACGTGTATATATATTAGTGTACACCTATCTACAGTATACATGGCAGTGAAACCACTTGTAAAATAAAATGCGTTTTGCCATGAAACCAAAACGAACTACCGTTATGGTTAATTATACGACGAGGCGTTCAATAAAAAGGGAACTCGCACAGGAAAAAAAATGAAAATATTTTCGTTTGTATTATGCTCGTATATATGTTATTATATACGCTCATTGTGCATGTCGTATATCGCATAAATTATACACGACATTCCGTCATCGGTGTTAATTTTGTTTGTTTATTGATTTCGTAACGATTTTTTTTTAAACGTATCTTATGAAAAGGTGTAGTATACGTAGATGGTGGGTATAAAGACACGCCTAACCATATTTAAATAATATGATAGGTATTCATACTACATACCGCAAGTATAATAATATAATATTTTTATAAGTTTAAAAATTCTAGTATGTTAACACCAACGTAATGAAAGAGATATTTTAGGTAGGTATACAGGGTGTCCCACAAGGATTTACCCGATGCGACATCTCCCGAAATAATGGAGGTATTAAAATGCTGGTTTTATAAAAAGACTCACAGAGATAATAATTATTATTATTTCATACTTTAATTTATTTTAATTTTTAGGTTTTTATTTAATTATTTCCAAATAAACGACAGATTTCGTAAAAATTTGAACTATAAACGCTTATTAAAAAAAATTGTGACTAACGATTTTTAATTTTTTTTAGCTACAATAAGAACAACTCATAAGGAACCCTGTATTAAATTTTCAAGTTTTTTTGGTCATACAACATTTTTTTACCAACACTTCAAAAAAAAAAATTCTCAAAAAAATCGAAAATTTATAAATAACTCAAAAATTAAACTTCATATGTATAACACTAACATAAACATTTGGTGAAAATTTCAAGTGTTTACAGTGATTAGTTTTTGAATTACAACCATATAAAAAAATCGATTTGGTCGAAAACTGGTTTTGCGTTAAAATTCCCGTTTTTTTGTCATTTTTTTTTTGTTTTTCTCGATTTTTTTGAAAACTGTTGGAAAATGTTTACTTTTGACCTCTATAATGCACTAAAGATATTCACTTTTACATCAGAAACCACCCTCAACGTTTGAAATTGAAGCATTATTTCGACTAGTTATGCTGTACCCAGACACAAAAAAAAAAAAACACATCATTGTAAAATCAATACATTCATCACTTCGTTCAGAATCTAAAATCAGGAAATCAATGAAAATAAAATTTTGAAACGTCAATATTTTCAAAAAAAAAACTACAAAATGGTAAAATGGTTACCTTTAATTTTTTTGGAAACAAATGAATAAAAAAAATAAAATATTTTTAAATGTTTTACCAAAACATAAAAATAAATTAAAAAATGAAATAATTGTAGTTCTAATCCGTGTGAGTCTTATAACAAAACCAGAATTTTTATATCTCCGTTATTTCAGGAGTTCTCGTAATGGGTAAATCCTCGTGGGATACGTTTATGTATTTAATATAAATATATGTTATTATGAAAGTATAGGTAGGATACATATTATAGTACTTTTTTCCCTGTATAACAGTATATATACATACATATATGATATATATATACATATATGATATATATATATATATATATATATATATATATATATATATATATATATATATATATATATATATATATATATATATCCTTTATACAGTATAACCGAATGCAGAGGTGGCTCTATGTGAACAATATGCTACTCTTCTGCTGCCATCGTTTATTGATGTACAAATTCTGCCAAAATAGCGTTATACAAACATCGGATATGCATATATAGTAAACATATTACACAAGTACATTATCGTATAGTGCATAACAATTAATTATCGTGCAATACTGCAACATATTTCTATGCAGTATTTTATAATTATTTTGTATAGGTACATCATCATATTTACATACCTATATTTAATTAAATAACGACTGTAGTTCAACATCACAATGCAATATACACATTTTATTATAGACTCATTATATAATAGGTCACATAGGTCAACACAGTTGGTTACTCACTATTTATTAAATGTTTAATTACATAAATTATTTAAATTCTTATTTCTTCGTTTTGTTTACACGTGCCATTATTTACTTATTATAATAGAAAATTATTATATTTTTTCAACTTTATTGATACATTTATATTTAATATAGATTTTACAGTCTTTATTATACTAAACACAAAATTCATAATTTGTTGTACTACTGTGTAAATTTATTAGCCAAAAGTTAATTTAAACATTTAAAAGTTTTTTGTTTATTTAATAGCCCTATAGGTAAATACTAAATATATATTAATTAGTATAATTATTATAAATATCATACCTAGTATAGTATCTATATTATATTATTCAATAAATCACGTTAAAAAAAATAGTAAAAAGTTAATTTATTTGAGAACACGAATATAAAATATAAATGATTAAAGTAACTATAATTTTTGATGGGACAATTTTTAAAATTATTCTTAGAGTTGAGGTAAAGAATTCTACATTTGATAAAATATAACGTAAGTCTTTAGCTCTGGATAATATTATTCAATTATTTAAAAATACAAACTTCTAAAAACTACGCAAAAAGTAACCTTGAACTCATTCCAAATGGTTGACTGGTCCAAACTGCGTAGATGCAAAATTACGTTCTGTTTCATGAACAGAGTCAAACTCGAGATTTAACCTAATCAACGATTAATAAATAGTTTTTAAGTGTTATTGTATATTATAGTGGAATTTAAACAATTTTTAGCATAAAACCCTAATAACCACATGGCTTAATTATGCATCTTCAGTTTGTATGGGATTTAAAAGGCAGTCCTTCAGTCAAAGTTATGATTAGGCCTTAGATGTTGAAATGCCGAATGGACGTTACCAACTGTAAATATTGAATAGGTAGTTAGAAACTATAAGTGAGTGGAAGTATTTTGTAGGCATTTATTAAACGTATTTTGTATTATCTAAATACCAATAATTGGGAAAATCATTCAGATCATTCTGTAATTAAACGAAGTTTTTTGGATTTCTTTCTATGTACGATTTTAAGTGGTCATCATAGAGACTTTAAGAGACCTGAAAAACTAAATATAAGATTTGGAAGTATTATTTAAAATACATTTTATTTGCTGAGTACTGACGGATAAATAAGTTTTAGATCCGGGTATATATTATAAAGGAGTAAAGGACTACCGAATGTGAAAACATATAATTTATTAATTAAAATGTTATGCTCCACTGATGATTTGGTAGTATATAAACACATATTTGCTTTTAAGAATTGTACTTAGAGATAATGTAATTGAATGACTTATATTCAGGATGTAGGTATACTTATACTTACACTTATTACAATATCGTCCACAAATTCCCAGAAACATTTTGGATTATTTAAAAAATTTCTGATTCATTTCTGTCTAATCTAATCATAATAGTACAACAGATGATGTATAGTAAGTACCTGATAGTAAAAATTAGATATGCCGTAATATATTTCAAATAAATTCAATTATTTGAATTCATATTTAGTTGATATTTAGAATTATTTATCTATTAACATAACATATACAATGCAGTATTTAAATAGTACAGTAAATATTAAGGATAACAAAAATAAACATTTTTATTTCACCATAAATATAAAATTAAACAAGTGTTCACGTTATAAACAACCTGATTAATGTACGAGTATAATATTAATTAAGTATATATTAAGTGTATATTAATCGTACATAGTTCTTTGTTTTACTCAGAGCATCAAATAATGTCAAGCGTACATCAGTTTTAGTTTAATTTATATTATAATTAAAGCTGTGTTGATCTTATGATGTCATGTTATATATTTATTATCTATCGCAGTATTGCACAATACATTGACGAGCTACAACAGTTGTACAATTTAATATCGTAGAATACTATAATGTATTAATGTATATTAGGTATAGTTTAATGTAGAATGTTAATTTGAAATTTCCCATTTCTACTAATATTCAAATAATTATATATTATCATTCAGTTTTTCTAATTTCATTTTCATTCTGTTGAATAATTATTGTACGAATAATCATCATCTATCAATGTATAAAATTGCCTAAAATGTTACGTTTCCACACACAATTCGTTTTTTATTTGGGTACCTATGCAATATAATTTTGCAGTTAGCAATATTACTAATAAAGACGATATATGTCCACCATATTATGAAACATTGTTTGTACAAGTGCATAAAATGAATATTACATTAAGTTTTATTATTTGAACGTCAGTAGCTTTTTCATCTATAATATGTTAGCGACGGTATATTATTATAACAAATTCTTAATTTTTAGTAATTGTATACAATTTATATTGTTTTAATACTAACATTGGTGGATTTTCAATGTGTTTCATATGAAACATTAGGTTTGGAATTCATTTGAAGTTCGACATATAGGTCTACTACAACACATTAATTAACATTTATATTATGATGTGCTTTCATTCGCTACTAATTAGTAATTAGTTATTTTGCATAATTCATATAATCATATTAAATTACATTTTTAAATAAACAATTAAATTAGCAAACTATATGAGGTAAACATGGAGCTACTTCCAAAGAAATGTTATTTAATTAAATTATTGTTAAATGAAAATACTAGTAAATTATACAAATATATGTGTAAGCCACACGCATAAGGCATAACTGTAATAGAATAACCCGTTAATAAAATAAACGTCAGAATTTCTTGATTTTGGATAATAATTTATATTTTTATTTAACACGACTAACTATTATTTTTATTTTAAACAATTTGAATATGCATCACTATATTTTAGTGTTATTGCGGGCTATATCAGTCATAACCCATTAGGCATATTGTTTAGATTGTCATGGTGATTGAGTTGACATCTTTGAGTGCTGAACTATTATATTATATATTCATCATGTGTTCCGAGAAGGTTAGAGTGGTTAGATAATAATGAAAATATATGGCTCAAGATTGACCCTCATAGAAGTCCTTGTATTATAAGACCTCGCATAACAATCGAATAACTGTTTTCGGGTATCCTTGACTCTTCGGTACATACCTAATGCTTTCACATTTCCGAAGATTTACTCGTGAGAAAAAGAAACTGTTCATCTCGGTTGTAAACACATATTACGCACTATTTCTTTTACGGACATCCTTTTTAATTTTTAGTACCATTAATATCAAACATGAGTGTAATTTGTATGCATAATGTTTTTTTTGTATTATTTTTTTTGGGTTTAATCAATTTCATTGTTTTACAATGTATTATTGTAATACGTACCTATACTAAATATAATTTAATTTAATACGTTAGTTCTTCAGCGATTTTAAAATAATTTAAGAAGTAGGTACGAAGTACCTATATATTTTGTATAATATACTTCGTTCGGTATTATACACAATAATAAGTTAGGTTAATAAATTTGAATGTTTTGTTCATTCATTTTAAAATGCTAACTTTATTTTTAGAATATAATACATTTTGTAGTTTAAAAAGAACAATACTTTTTTACTTGAACTAACCAAAAAATTAAAATGAAGCAAGCTATGTTTTTTGTTCTAAATAAATATAATGATAAGTCACATCAAGTTCACATAATCACATGCACCTATCCCAGCTAATTCACATTTCATTAGACAATACAATTTGGGACATAATAATATTATAGGCACTATAGGTGAGTAGGTACATGATATAAATGCGTACAATATAGGTACATAATATTATTTTTAATGTGCTATATTGTTATAAAAATATAAACAAAATATTTATTGAGGAAATGATTATTCATTATAATAACTTTAAACAAGCGTGGTACGTACTTTCAGACATAAAAATAAATAACTTGTGATCATATAATATATACAGGATACACCTAGATACATTATTATTATGACGCATGCTGTAATCGGATATATTATATTATTATCTCATGTTCATAAAATATACAGACACATAAAATGGTGAAACCGCACACCGATAAAATATCAAAACTGTTCGAACTCGTCTCGTAATTCACCATACGTCCAAACAAGATGAATTTTAAAACGGGGTTAAGTCCATACATAAGATAAATCCTTACTTTTAATATTGCTCTCAATCGACTAACTACACTATATTAAATCTACGAATCTACGTATACAAACGAGGTTCTTGCACAATTCTTAAAAAGTTGTTTTTAAATTGTTATCGCGTAAATGTAATAATAATGCAAATACCGCATCAAGTGCATGTGCACACTGTGCATGCAGTTTGTAAAGTTACATAACTTAGATTTTTTATCTTTGATTTTGGTATAGATACTTGAAATATGTAGTTAAGTAGCATAAAATTTGAATTTAAATATTATTCAAATATTATTCTTGTTTTGGCCGAGTACCTATAGCTATAGGTATTTGAAAATGTACCATAACAATATTTTTGATATTCTTATAGGAGATTGTGGTAAGTATACCAATAATTTATGGGAGTACAATACGGTTAAGATTTGAATCAAATTGGCATCTATATTGAACTGCAAATTTATTGTATCTATTTTATTTTATAATTAAATATAAAAAAATAAAAAATAATTATAATTATTGTACCTACCAACGCCTAAATAAGCGTGTGTCGTATTATAATTTCTAATGTCTTATATATAAGACTATAGTCTTGGTTGAAATCGAATCTTATATTTTATTTCACATTATAGATATCCACAGCTCCTAAATATAATATATTATATGTACACCGTACCTATATGTCTCTGGAGTGTGAAACAAATAAGTCGCCGCAGCAGCCATGGTCCTCGTATAATAAATAATAATAATATGGGTACAATCGATGAGGGATATTATTGTATTCCGAACTCCTCGCATAACCTGCGTGACATAACGCAATGATAATTATTATTTTACAAAGCCTTGTCAGGCTATAAAAGGCTCGAATATTTCTAATAATTTTTTTCGTCGACCGCACTATAATATTAGGTACCTACCTAGCTAGTACCTGCCTAAAATAAGAAATGTAGAATATTTCGATTTTACGGTTTGTTCGGTCGCTACCGCTATTGTCGAATACCGTAATTCCAAATATTATCCCACGCAAAATGCAGAGGTTCTCTCGGTGTATTGCTCTTGTAGCTCCTGCAGCGTATATCACCCGCAGTGAGTAGCAATCCATAAGGGTGTCTGGGTGTATGTATTTCAATCGTGTTTGGACGTGACAAGAATACCATCTCCGCCCACCCACGTCTATAAGTGATCCTCGGATACACCGATGGTTTGTGTTGCCCGCAAAGAAACACTACAGTACCTATTACTGGAAGTCTACATGTTGATCCCGCTCGGGGTTACCCTTGACAAATTAAACGATCAAAGATTTATCCTGTCTTAGATACCGTTAAATGTTTAATCTACACGTCATGATTCAACAACAACAGGTGATTTTGACCAATTGATATAAAATACATAGATCAACAACCATCCGATTATACACCAACTATTTTATTTTGTGTGACCAATAATGGCTATACAGCCCTTAAAAGTATCCGTTTTTCGTAAGTCAACAGATATCTCCTGCCATTATGTGACATCTTCAACGGGCATGGAATTATGGTCAGAGCACTTGCAAAAACCACTATAGTGCGATACACTCGGCTATGGATCACTTGCACACACTGCAAGCATTGCGTCTTACATAAATATTATGATGTAGTCTAAACGTGTTGTGGTACAACGACGACTTGAACGAAATACAACAATATTGTACGAAAGACTTTTTCCTCGTAGGTATACATAAGCGACAAAACAATAATAATTTTCTATTATTTTATTATGATGTTAATAGACTCGTAGGCGGCTTGGCCATCCCATCAGCGTCGTTGCAGCTATACCGTTTTCGTCCACCGCCGCGGAATAATAATTATAATATAATATACCTACAACTATATTATGGTATAATATATTATTATATTGTACTCTCCTCTTCACTAACGGGCCGCGGGCTAGAATCTAACGGGAACCGTCGCTGTCGTCGTGATCGTGGCCGCCCGCCGACCACCACACACCGACGCAGCCACCGCCGCCACATAATAACGGTAATCCGGTCCGACCCACTCTCATAACGGGGCTTCTCGGCGGCCGCGGCGTACGGTAAATCTGGAACCGCTGCCGCCACGTTCACTCCTTGCCGCCGCCGCCGCCGTCACCGGTTGCACTTGACCCGCTAAATGTATAATCTTCATTATTATTATTATTATTGTAAATTTAGTGCGCGCGCGCGTTGTCCCCCAAAATGAGTAGTATACCTATAGCTGGTATATCTATCGTCGTGTGGTACGCCTCTCACTCGGCAGCGGGCGCGTTCACTCTCCCACGACGGCGTGCTCGCCTTCTCCCGAAAACAAAAATAAAAACGACCGAGTGCGCGCGCGCATTGCACCGGTGCACCGCGACCCGCGGCGCCGTTATATACCTTGTACCGTCCACTAACCACTTTCGGTATAGGTATATATTACATGTATATATAATAATATGCACGTCGCGGCATGCACTGCATCTCCGTCGAATCTGATCGTTTTTGTTTTCCATCGATTTTGAAGTACCGTTTTTTTTTTTTTTTTTGCAGGTCGCGGCGCCGCTGCAGGGAACGAGATTTTTCGCCAAAAAGTGGTTCACTCCTCCGCGAAATCGGCACAGGTGTTCCGCGTCGATGTGCCTAATTATCTACCTGTAGAGGACCAAATCCGCGCTCGGGGGTTATATATATATGCGCGTTGCTATTGTCATTGTAATATACGTCGTTCTACTATAATATGCGTTGTTGTTGTTGTTGTTGTCGTCGTCGCGAGGAGGCGTTTTTCTCGCGCCGAACACCGTTACACGACCTCGGCAATACCACTACGATATGATTTGCTGACGCGGTTCGAAAGGTTTCACTGAATAGGATATAATAATATAGGTACACCATGGTACGCGAGTATTTTAGTCTAATATTTTATTCGCGTTAATATAGATGGTACCTACATATATATGTTGTTTTATTTTAGACGTTTAATCATATATGTTTGTCAACGTTGCCTGGGTCACCGTGATGTCGTAACACCGCCGATTTTGTAGAAAATAAAAATATATTTTGATAGAATATTATTATTACAGAAAATTTGTCGTGTGTATATTAATATAACATGTGCCGTGCAGTAGCATATTCTATTTTTATAATTTTGAAATATATATAATCAAATAAATTAATATTTCTAATATCATTTTTTTATTTATTGTATACGTGTTGTGTCACGCAATGAATGACCTTATGTCATTGCCAAATTCGGAGAGACACGATGATTGTTTCCTCAAGTCTAAACCTACGCGATTATGCCACTATCTTTATTGTTACTTAACGAGAAACGGATCAATAGAGCATAATATATTGTATCATATTATTATATTTACTGCAGTATCGTCTTTATAATATAATATGTATATATATAACAGACCGTGAGTAGGCGAGGGTAATGGAAATGTGTTCATTGTACACCTACGGCGAGATTCGGAAAGGATATAAGATATTTTTCATTAGATATCATGTTTAAAAAATATTCCGTTATAAAGGGATTTAAGTCAGTGCACGAGGGAGAGAGGGTGTGTCCGGAAATAGAGATTTTTACGTAGGTGCCTCGTGGTAGCAGGTAGGTTACATTCTGTAATATACCGTAAAATATACGCACGTAACAGACAAAAATAATTCCAATATAAGGTATAAATAACGGAATAAAAGGTCGAGGGAGGATACCAAATCTCGTCAACCCCTATACCTCATACGCATCATAAAACACGCCACTTGTTTCGGCATTGATGGTATATATGTATATATAGCAATATAGGTACCTACGCTTCCGTTTAAAATATGATACAGAGCGATTATTTCAAAACTTGATAACCATCGTTTTTAAAGACTTACCAAGAAATGAAGTGCGGCAATAAATAATAGCTATCCAGTTAAAGTGTGGGTTCCTGCAAATTGTTATTGGGTTTTATTTTATAAGAGTAAAACGTGTAGAGTGTAGAAACTTCTATAAAGTTTGTATCATGCTCGTGGTGTGTGTGCTTTTCCTTGATTATCCTTAATTATGATTATTTTATATTTATGTAGTTGGTTTCCCTGTGATAAAATGATTTCTTGGATTGAAATTATTTACAGCTCATAATTACTTGCACGTATTGTAAATTTAGATGAATCTAGATTCTAGATAAATTATATAATAAAATGGATTGCGCACTGCGCAAAATTTATAAATACAATGAAATATTCACAAACTAAAAAATTGATTAAATCTGAAGTTAAAACCTAAAATACTTTAACTTAAACTACAATTATTATAGGATTCAAAATAGCAATTAATATGACTTGGATTTAAATGCTTTTGAATTTTCTTTTAGAATGTCTTACACAATGCTCTCCAAGCTACAAATGTATTTCAAATACTCCATATTATAATCATAAGATTCTTCTTTGGGAGTTTTTTGCATTATTAGTAGACTTTAAGGGTAATTTTTAAGGTTTTTAATACATTTTGAAGACATTTTTGACCTATGTCACATAAAATGACTAAAAAAAAAAATTGACTTCATTGAAATAAAAACATTATAGTGTAATAATACGAAATATAAATAATTTTCGTTTATTATTTAAATTTCAAAATTAGCTCTCATCGAAAAGTACAATACAAATGTAATTTTTTATATTTATAAACGTATATGTAAGTATACTCCCACAATTCAAATGTTCAACTCATTTTTTTAAACAGATTTAATTTTTAATTTTAGGACATTTGAATCCGATCCTAGTAATCAAATAGGCACATACAGTGCATTGACGTATGTCACTAAACACTTTTAACATTTAACATATTATTAATAATATACTTTTTATGGAAACATTTTATTAAATAAACTCTCTAAAACACACTAGTTAAATAATAATTCAACCTCCAGTTATTTTCCACTGCCGAAAGTTCCATCAACGGATAGGTTCTTCAACAAGTCACCACAATATTCAAAGATAATAATACTTAAAGCATTCACACACGTTTAATCAAAATATCTTTTAAATTGATTTTTTTAAGTGTCTATTCATATAATTTATATAATTTTTTCAAAAATCTCTTGAATATCGACATAATTTGGTGCATGTGAATGACATGATTCCTTTAGTATTGTGCATATAAATAATATAGTATAAATTAATATACATTGTCAATTTATAATGATATTCATATAATACAACAATCAATAATTTTTAAATAAATATTTAATTCAATAATTACCTGTTTTATCTTTGCAACTTGTAAAACATGAACTGCATTTATATTTATTATTTATTATGTTTGGTATACCGTCAAATATATTTATTTTGTTTTTAGTTTTTACCATAGCTATAAAATATATGGAGATATCCATTTTTTAATAATAAGTTATTATACCTTTTTGGCTTTTAATAATAGTAAGAGTCATATTTAAGAAAGAAAATCAATAGCCAAGTTAAGAAAGAAAATCAATAGCCAGGTACATCAGTTGACAAGTAATAGTAATACTGTTATGAGTTTATGACAAAACTAATACAGATGAACCTGCTAAAATGTCCAGCTACAGTTAAGTTGTACCTAATAAGCCGATAAGCCTTCTACCATTTTTATCTTAATGGCATAATCTGTTTAAGAAGTCAATACCTATACAATCTATAGTGACGCTTTGACGGGGATCACCGACCAGTTTTCGCAATAAGTAGACCAGCAGTTATAAAGATATAAAATGTCGATCGGAGATATAAATATATAATGATTTGAAATTATTATAATACCTATGTAATGTGATGGTTCGCACGGAAATAGCACTACCAAAATAATATTTTATTTATACAAAGTCAAAAACAATAATATGGATGTTCGGATGCACAAGACATACCGCCAAAGGTCTTCTGACGTATATTTGAGTACAATAGTGATAAATTAATTATATGAATATAAATTTTAAAAAAAGCGGGTAAGTGGGTATCGCCCTGCTGTACATTAGGGGGTGGGGTGGACCTCTGACTAGGGCAGGTTAAATTTGAATGCAATGATAGGTATCATTGTATACGAAAAACGATTCTAAACGGAGATAGTTTATCTGTCTAGGGTATATTATGGATTATCAAAAATTTTCAAATCTTAGATTTAAAAAGAAAATTTTTTATGAATTTCTAGCTTAAAATAATTTGCGAATTTTCGTGATTTTTACGTATGTTGTCAAAATTTAAATTTAAATGCTTGTAAAAAAAGAAATGTGACTATGCATTTCTTTTATTTTTCAACTGCTATTGTAAAAATATTTTAGAAGCTTTGTATTAAATTTTCAAATCTTAGATATAAAAGGAAATTTTTTTATGAATTTCTAGAATAAAATAATTTAACTTAAAATAATTAAATGTTATATAGATAACACTAACATAAACATTCGGTGAAAATTTCAAATATTTACAGTGATTAGTTTTTGAATTACAACCATATAAAAAATCGATTTGGTCGAAAACTGGTTTTGCATAAAAATTCCCGTTTCCGGTCATTTTTTTTTTGTTTTTCCCGATTTTTTTGAAAACTGTTGGAAAATGTAAACTTTTTACCTCTATAATGCACCAAGAATATTCACTTTTACATCGGAAACCACCCCCAAAGTTTGAAATTGAAGCATTATTTCGACTAGTTATGCTGTACACAGACACAAAAAAAAAAAAAATAAAATAAATACACATCATTGTAAAATCAATACATTCATCACTTCATTCAGAATCTAAAATATTTTAATCAAAGATATATTTAATATGATATTTTGACCGGTCGCCGACGACGGATACCTAAATATTTTTTAAACACTTTTCACTATTTACTGGAATAGTAAAACAAGTGCATCTAATATTATAACTAGCTTTATATTAAGTTAATTAACCACTGAAGTTTCACATAAACAAATAATGTTTAATACAATTTATAAATGCATAATTATGTATTATGATATCACACAAATTCTTTTATATTCTAATAATTGCAACTTCGAGAAAGGTAAAAACGTTATATTTTTTTTTAATCAAAAATAATGTCATAACAAGAAATACGTATATTTCCTTTATTCTAATTGACTAACATTTATAATATAATAACAACCTTTTATCAATTATTCATCATTGTAGTCTTATTATAGTTATCATAAGAATAACTGATAATCGTAATAGTATTATTTAATTATTATATGGTAACGAAAAGTTATATTTTTCGGATATTTACATTTTGTTTGATATTTTTTACAAGGTGACGCACACGTAAAATAATTTTCAACTCTTGGTTACAACACGAACACCGTGTCCCTTAAAGTAGGTACCTACATAGTGATAGAAAAAATATAAAATGTTTAACTTTAAACTATTCATGGTAAAAATGTTTGATGTGAAAAAGAAATAGAACGAAGCACTGGAATGTAAAAAAATTAAAAACAAAATAATTAACTTAACTTCTTTCTTAAAATAAAAATGAATTCGTTAATTTCACGCTAATTATAAAATAAGTTTAGAAAAGTAGTAGTTGAGTTAATGAAAATCCAAATATAATTAGTTAATGTCCAGCTTTACAATTTTTACTATCTACGTGACAATAAATCGTATTTATGCAACCGACGACGTGTTGATAGTGTATAACGCTAATCAAGAGTAAGGGACCGTAGCCACAACAGTGCACATACAAAAAGTTAACGACAGACGAATCGATTTCCGGTACCTATGTCGTATGCAGTTGACGGTCGGCGATGGAACAGTAACGCACGACAAACAGCATGCAAAAATCAGCGAAAAACAATGAACATATACTGGGGCTTGCATTTGATTTCCGGGACGGTGAGTAAAACGTGAGTTGCTGTGGAACATACAGACGAACAGTAAAAAAAACATCGAAATCAGAATGCCTTGTCGTCCCTGCAGTGACCGCGCAGGTCCCGCATAATATTAATCAGCGATATCCGGCATACGGTGTAGCACCCGATCCGGATGTTCGAATGGTATTTGGCGATTGCGTGAACAGCATGAGAATGTATGTTATGTTGCTGGTGAAGACGGACGGCTATCGGACAGTACACTAGTAATGTTAATATTAAAAATAACAAAAATTAACAAATACTGTCACACGGCATATGTATGGCCCACAGGTAAACAGAAACAATGTCCAATGCCTAAAAGTTCAAGGTGCATAGACGATGTTTGTCCGAAACTGAATATTATGTCGATTGACTAGGCGGCAACAGCACGACAGAAGTGAAATAATACTGAACATCGATATCTATGTACCAACAACTGTGCATAACACACTGTTTACAAACACATATTTATGAACTAGCTGTCTCACCGGGCGTTGTTGTTGCAGAATATTATTTTTTAGCGAGTGTAATACTCGTAAAACTTTACTCAACTAATTTTCATCCTTTTATCGCAACATTGTTCAGTGTCTTCACCGTAAATTAGTTGGCATGTTTACCAAAATTATGATAAATCGGTTATAAAATATTAATTTGACTATCATAATATTATTCCTTATACTTCATTTTATATATAACTTAAACAAAGTCGTGCAAACATTTATGGCAGCTTCGACAAATAAAATGGTAATAAAAATATAACTATTATAGAATATTTTATATCTTATGTGTTGGCGTATTGAGTTGCCGCACGTTGCCTGTCTATCAAATAAGTAAAAAAAAAAAACTCACATCATGGTAAAATCAATACATTCATTGCTCCGCTCAGAATCTAAAATAATAAAAATATTTAACTGTCTAAAAAAGTTCCATCCACACATTTTTCAATAAGATTGTTAGTTTTTACGTTACTTACATCCGTAATATTTTTTGTAAATATAAATGGTCGTGGAGAACACATCACATTCTATTTTATAATATTTATTTATTATTTATTGAATTTCTGAACATCTCGGGCAACTCGGTTTTTTATTATTTTTTTAAAAATAAATTAACGAATTTTCCTTTTAAAAATATAATTAGCCTTTATTTTCGAATAAGCTCTGATCTCTGCAGTTCAAAATGGTTTTTCCAATTTATTATAATTTTTCTCAATATAGACAGCACTTGAAAATGAGCTATTTTCTTGCGGGCGATTTTGTTTAAGTTACACGTTTGAGCCGGTCAAATTTTTATTATTTTTATTGAAAATTTAAATTATACTGCTGCAGATAAATATATAATAATATATATATTATATAATATAAAGCAAGATCACGTGATGGGGAGTTGGTGGTACAGATGTGGTTGGTAAGAGTCTCGTGTAGGCGACCTTGAGCGTACGACGTCCGTAGTTTTGTCGTGCCACTACCAGTAGCTGGAGAATGTAGGTAGTCTAAATATTATTGTTTAGTTTCAAAATTGTATTTTATATAAATAGTATAACAGATAATAAATTAATTTATATATTATCTTTATTTTATGTGTATTTGCATATGTTACGTATTTGTGCAATATTACTATGTCAACATAAATATAATATATATACAGTGAAACCTCTAAATACCGGACACTCTCGATCGCTTAAATGCCGTTTGCTATTTGGAGGTGTCCGCTATTAAGAGGTGTCTGCTAAAAGAGGTTTCACTGTATATATATTTATATGTACCTATAAAAAAATCCCCCAACGGTCACAACGTCAAGGGTTATCTTAAATAATAATAAAAAAAATATTACATTAATAACATCACAGAAACCGGAAATTTTTGACGGTCATAATATTGCAGCTCAATATTCAGGGGCGGACTGGCCCAGGGTGCTATACACCAAGTAGCACCCCGGGCCCCCATTCGTATTTATGATCCGGGCCCCCGATTACCACAGTCGGGCCCTTTTTAATTTTACTCTTATCGTAATGTAGAATATAAAGATAAATTAGAATAGAAATCTACAATATCCGTTGTTATTATATTTATAATATTACATCGTGTCATCGTATCATTAGTGTCTATTATATATCTATAATCTATATAGTCTGTAGATAACCGTACATTAAAGATATTACCACAAAAATATTACTACTCCCGCTTATCTCTTAAAAATGACTTAAATCAATTTATTGTAATATAATAATATTGTAAATTTAGGTACATTGAAATAGTATATAAGTATATAACTATATAAGAATTAAGTATAGTTTTCTATTTATTTCTATTTAAAAATTAAACATTTTTGAAAAAAGCAGATACCCTAATACCTATGTTTACTTAAAAATTTTAAAGGTTAAATAATTTAGTTAATATAATTTTGTTTACTAAATCTCTTACGTTAAATATAAGTACTTGGTACATGCAAGAAAAAAAATGTGGAACCAAAAAGTTAGTAAATACCTATATTTATATGTTAGTTGGCAGATAATAAGGTTACTCAAATCCTAATTTATTTTGAAGTTTATTTGATATTTTAAGAATATAATTTATATGAAATGTGAATACTGAATTGTAATTAAAATATTTTAAATTTAAGTCACTATAGGCATATGGACATATGGTACTTACATCATGGTAGCATAACTAAATATTAATTTGGTGAATTAGGTCTAAAATAATTCTTGTATTATGTGTTTTTTAAATGTTTTCTGACCTTCTAGCCATTTTTTCAATTAATCCATTTTCACCTTTGTTAAATTTTCTATAATTTAAGGTACTGCAAGGTTTTATACGGTATAATACGGTATTATACAATACAAAAATAAAATACCATATTTTAACATCTCTGCAAATAAATAACATGTTATTCTTATTTTTTTTTTTATAGTTACTTATAAAACTAAGGACTCTTTCCTAATTCAGGTAGGTTTGAAAAAAAATTACGGGCCCCTAATTAATTTTGCACCCCGGGCCAAAAATAACCAGTCCGCCCCTGTCAATATTAATGTCACAATAATGCTTTACAACTATAATATTATAGTGGTTGTCCAGAACTGGCTCGATCGTAATAAAATCTGTTCTTGACGCCGTGACGGAGACATGTTATCTAGAACTGATTCTGATCTGTTCATTTGATACGTTGTTCCGAGTTCGTCTAATTTCTGCGTGCACTATAATACTCAACAATGACAGGGCGTCGTCTGCACCAAACGTTGGTCCACCATTATTACTACAAAAAGCTTCGGCATTGTTTTTCGCTAGCAATATGCACCAAATCGTATATTGTTTTATCGAGTAGACCAACGACATACACCAGACATCCGCAGTTAATGGTTACGATTTACGGATGTCCCATTTTTGCGTTTCGTGCGTTTTACCGGAACTTCATGCATCTGAACAAATCTGTTCGTCGTTATCAATAAGATACGAGTGCGGGGTTGGAGGTTTCATTTCGCACGAATTCCCAAAATGAGCGGATTATTGATTTGAGCGTGCTATTACAAGTCGTTAAAGTTAAAAGTAGTTAGGTTTATTTAACTCTAATAGCGTGCTATTACATACCTATATTTTTAAATTTCATGAACTACAATGATATTGTCAATCCATTTAGATTAGATATTGCCTATTTATACTATGAAGATATTCAAACCGTTTTATGATGTCGATACTTACTCAAAAGTTAATACAAATAATATATAGCATAAATACATACTTTTATAGTAATACAATATTAATAATATAATAAATACAATAATTTTGTAAAAAATTAATTTAATCTATCTTGAACCAATATGTAGTATAATAGCAATATAAATTATAAATAGTTATATTAAAAAATATAGATGCCTACTATTCTGCCGCTTCGTCCATTATCATTTTTCGTGTGCAATGATTTGTCATTCAATTCAATTTTAACGTATAATTATACATAAATACATTACCTATTGGTATCTAACTATACCAAGGTAGATATACACTTTAAGTCTTAAAACCCTCTGTACAGCAGAGCCTTTATATAATTTCCTCATTTTTTACTATTTGTATCTTTTTAAAATATTTTACTACATTATGCATACTTTTTTACTATTAATAAATCTGCAGTTATCAATAACTATACAGGTACCAAATATACAGTTTTCTCGCAAATTCAGAATGAGATGTGTTTTATGTGAATTATTCATTCGTAATACACTTGTATGATAATATGCATATCACACAATTATAACGTAAAATTTTTTTCTGTTAAAATTAATTATTTTAAATAACCTTTTATTACCTAATTATACTACTATTTCAATTTTCAATTAAATGATCTGCTGTAGAGGAAATTTATTATACAAAAAGTAACGAGTGTTTGTTGTTATAAAATGTTGCAATACCATATGGATATTGGATAACAATTATTGAAAATATTATTTCCTGTGTTTTAATAATGATTAAAAAAAAAATCAGAAATTAATTTACACAACCATAACAACAATAATACAACTAAATATTATATTCCTGTTTCTTCTGTTTCCTCCGTGCACATTGCACTTCATTGTACAATGTTTATCTAACGGTAATATTTATTATTTCTATTTTTATTTCACACTTAATAACGCAACATTTAAATTTAAAAAGAACTTATTTTAATAAGGAAGAATATTCAAGGATTTAGGCAACAGATTATGAATGTATATAATATTGAAACAGCGCAGACGATGTTGATGTAAACATAATAAACATATTATTACAAAAAAAAATAAAGATTTATTTTAAAAACAGCTTTATTTTATTTCAATAAATAATAAAATACTATTTTGTCTTCAGACTTCAGATAATTCAAAACTTAAATTGCATACTGGTATATATTAAATTTATCGATGACGACTTAAAAGCATTACAATTATCTCAAAAATTTTAAAAATTAAAAATATATTCAAAACGCCAATCTTCGGAATAGCAACAAGATATTTTGTTGTGCCGTTAAATGTTTAAGTGAATCAAGTTCATAAATTCTATTATAGATATGATAGATACATATATACTTATTAGTAGTCATCTTTCATCAATTCGAAGTTCAAGGGTAAAACAAGTTTTATCGATACTAGGAAATATAATAGAACATTTTTCATTTTACTATTTCAATAAATATATTTTTAATCGTGGCATATTAACCTTACGTAAAACGTATAACTATTTTATTATTATTATCATTATTATTATTATTATTATATAATAAAGGTACTAGTGGTACTACCATGTTATCAAATTGTTAACTATTTTATGAATATTTCATGATGCTGTTTTGGATCATGGCCATATTTCTAATGAAAGGATAAGGGTCAGATAAATTCCCTTAAACTTGAATTATATTGTGATTTTATTGAATAATAATAATAATAATATTATTTTACAAGCGATTTAGTTTAGTACATAAAATATGAAATGTTTAGTATTGGAACTGATAATATATAATATTATACACTGAAAACTATACTTACATACCTACCGAATACATAATAATGTGTATACGTTAATACATTAGTGCATATATTTATAAATATTAAAGTATTTTAATTCTTATCCTATTATAAACAAATTATATGAAGTATAGTTTCATTCTTATGTTAAAAATAATATAATAAATTATAAAAAACAAGTTTTATCGAAGGAATAAAATTGTAAATTTATTTGGCTACAATAGGCTTACTATTTTATTGATACTAAGTATAGATCCCTAATTTAATACAAATGTCTTTTTTTTTATTATGATTATTAAAACTAATAACTTGGCATAATATATTATGGTATGCTTATTTATTATTATTATTATTATTATTTTTTTTTTATAAAAATTGCATTTTCTGCAGTAACGACCATTACAGATATCAGAATAAAGTGTATAGTATATTACATTTTTATATTTTATAGTATAGATATTGGATATTTTTTTATACATATTTGAATAAGTTGATTCTAGTAATATATGGTTTGGATTAAGGATTGTTTGAAGGCGAGTAGAAGATTAATAATATAAGTACTAATTACTAAATTTACAAAGACAAGTTAAAACTATTGTTATTTTTATGTTATACATACTATGAATACTCTAGTGTGATTGATGTTTTAATATTTGTAGATATATTTAAAAATAATTTCGAAAGCAGTTAATAAATTATTAATTAGTTACTTTTTAGTTTTTTAGTTATTCCTTATAAGGTACTTTAAAAAAATATGGACTTGATATTAAATTAACTATTTTAAAATTTTTTGCATACCAACTTTTAAAATTTTAAAATAAGTATGAAAAAAATTTAAATAAATAATTGTTATTAACTATAGGCTATACAGATACTTGAAATACTTATGAGTTATAATACAGCCACAGAAAAAAAATTTCCAACAAAAATTTTCATAGAATATTATATTCTGTGTATATGAATGGTTTTAGAAATCATTCTATCAAGGCATTAACTATAATCATGTTTGAGAAAATCGACTATATTGGTGTAACTCTAAAACAAATTACTGTAGAGGTAGACACATGACATTTTAACTGAATTTTAATACTGGCATTTTCTATAAATGACAAAATTTTCAAAATATTTCAAATTCTTTTAAGTTGTTTAATATGTTTATAGATATTTGAAATTTTCAATCTTTTTAGTTATTTTTTTTTATAAATGATAATAACATTTTATTCGTTGGGTAAAAAAGCTTCAAAATTTAATACAAGGCTCCTAATATATTGTTTCACAACCGTTAAGAAATATTAAAAGACATTGTGACATTTTTTTTTTAATAAGCATTGAAAGTTCGAATTTTGACAAAATACGTAAAAATCACGAAAATTTGTAAGTTATTTTAAGTTAGAAATTCAGAAAAAAATTATCTTTTAAATCTAAGATTTGGAAATTTAATACAAAATTGTTCATGAGTTTGTCTACTTTAATCAAATAAAAAATGTTTATAGGAAAGTCAAATTAAATTTTTATGAGCATTTAAATTACATTATTGTATATTCACTCAATTTCTCATGTACCGATTTTCTTATTTAAATGTTATTCAATGACGAATAATTATTGTAGAAACTTGAACTTATTACACCAAATGTTTATTAAAATTTTCAAAAATTTTCAAAATATTTCAACAATTTTTAAGTTATTTATAGACCTTTGAAATTTTCCGTTTTTTAGTTTTTTTATTCTATAAATATCAGTAGAATTTTATCCGTTGGGTCAAAATACTTGAAAATTTAATACGAGGTATTAAAGATTATTCAAACATTTCAAACACATTCTTTTTTGTAGTTATTTCAAGTTAAAATTTAGATGAAATTATATATTAAACAATCAAGAATAACAATTTTAGTTATAGTTGTAATTTAAAAATATTATTCGAGGGGACTTAAATTTCTAGACTCTAGAATCTAGAATATACTAATATTCTAATAGTATTAGTATTCTAATATTAAAATTAGAATATTATATATTATAATATATATATTATATTATATATTATATATTACTTTATATAGTATTAGTATTCTAATATCAATAGCTAATGTCGTTAATGACTTATATTATTAATACTTTATTATAAATTGTTTATACCTACCTTACCTACTATGAATGACTGAGTGAGTTGGGTTGTTCAATACATAATGAATATGATTCGATTAATTTGGAATTTTTTTTTTTTAAATAATAACAATATATCCTAAACTGATAAACCGTCTCCACTCAGAATCATTTTTCTTATACAATGATATTATATTATTGAATACAAATTTAATACCATCCACGACTTACCCGCTTTTTTTTATATATACAATTAGTATAACCACTTAAAACAAAGAAATATGATATTGACTGCACTGGTTGAAATTAAATAATAAAACAAAGCGATATTTATTATTTGTAGATTTATTTTATATTCTAAATTAATAGTTTAACACTTATATATATTTTATTATGAAATGTATATGCATGGTAAAAATTTAAATTTAATAGTTTGCAAAATTCAATAGTCAATATTTATTAATTTTAGAATAGCTTAGTGGCTTAGTGGGTCATTTATGCTGTGTAGTATAGTAAATATAGTAGTTGATAGTTATTCAATAAATTGAAATCCTGTTTCTAAACATATTATTATATCATAATAATTCATAACACAATTAGAAGTATAATAGCATTTCCTATGCTATACTATCTTATTATTGAGTATAAGAAAGTTATAAAATCGTCAAAAACAGAATCATCGCGACTATTATTTTCCCGATTAATTTTTTTGTTTTTGTTGAGAACTTTCAGTATAAAACTATAATAATTCAACAATTACAGATTGATGCAATTAAAATAGCTAAACAATAAGCTAATTGAATGATTTAAATATATTTAAATCTTTAAAATCCCAAAATTCTGTTTTCTATTCTCTTAAAGTCTTAAATGATTAGTGCGTACTGCATACATATTCTTGTGGATAAATATATTTTACTATTGTTTATTATTCCATTAACAAGTAACTTTTGAACCTATCTATACATTTAAAAAAAATTGTTTTATGTATGACTATTTATGATTTTATGAAGAATGATAAAATAATATAAAGTACCTAATAAAATATATACCGAGTGAATTATACAATTTATAAAAGTTTAAATTATAAGATACCTAAATATGATGAAATACATTAAATTGATATTTATTACTTTAAAACATATACTTTAATAGTTATATTTGATTATAATCATAACAAATATTTTATTTGTTCACAATTATCCCTGATGTGTGTACTATTTATTTAAATTAATGAAGGTATATAAGCCATTTATATTTATATTATTATAATTATTTTTGATTAATTTATAGTTCAATCTCCAACAAATAACTAATGAATAATATTTTACATATTATTTATTATTTAGTCAAATAACATTTTTTTTTATAATTCATAAGTATGTAGGTACATTAAAAATGATGACCGACAAACAATTATTATAAATTGGAGCAAAGTACTACGTTCCCACATATTATTATATAGTTATTAACACGATAATAATAATTTATACATCGATAGATAATGTAATAGTAATAGTACATATTACAATAAAATACAAATTTAATAAGATATTGATTTTTACATTTATAAATAAGATGAGATGGAAAACACAAAATACTGTATACTATAATATGTAATTAGGTATTTCCGGTGATGTTAAGATATATAATATAGGTAGCATTATTGTTAAATTATTCATTAATCCATTTCACATGTTTATTGGCGAAGGCTTTACAACATAATCGATACAATCCCTCGACTAAGATGCAATGCACTAACAGTTTTGTAATACTGTTGTTATCTATGATTTAATTTTGAATAAATAAGCAGGAACTTGATTAGGTATTTGGGTGGGTATTTATATATATTGTAGTTATGTTTAAGAAGAATGACTTTACAAACACGTATTACGACCCACACGATTTATGATCCTTAGAGTTAATAGTGTTACGTCCTGCTGTCTTTTGCGGTACTTTTCTTTTGTGTTTATTTGATTTTTTTTAAATTGAACATTCCGTGTTTTATAGGCACCTTTTCTTTGCGTATTAGATACCAACAGGGCTATAAGTAATAACTAATAGTAATAATTTATTATATGGAGGGCCAACTCTAGTTTTTTATTAACCTAAATACACACATGCGTGACATGCAGAATTGCAGGTAGTAAGTGCAATAATAGAACAACATTAATATTATACACATGTATATTGGCCATATTTTTATATATTTAATGGATTTTATTAATAAATAAAATCCAATATTTTAAATTATAAAATATAAAATATGGTTTAAAATTGCACTTTTTAGAATTTAGAGTGTCAGTTCGTTATAAATTAAAAATAAATAGTATATAGAATTTACAATTACAAAAATGTTTATAATAAAATATTAAATTGTTCATATTATTTATTTTTATTAGTTATAGATACAATATGTGTGTATCATATAATAATATATGAGTACCTACAGGCCAATAATTTTCGTATTTATTGATGCACTATAATATGCAGGTATAGACGTACCTATTATATTATTTTAGTCAAAATATTTATAGTAACACTAAAATACCGTAGATTTACCTTATTTAAATTTCTATTAAATATTTTTAACACAGTCATATAAATACAAGACTGAAATTACATTCAATCATCATAATAATTTCTCATATTTTTATTTTTGTAAAGGTGATGAAAGAATTTTTAAAATTGGTACCTAATAACAAATTGCTAATTACTTATTCGTCCTTATTAAATTGTATAATTAATAGTAGTCCTATAATAAAAAAATATATATTTGCATTAATTATTATTTTTATACCTATTATTTCTATAAAAATCTCAAGTTTTCAATAAAAAAAAGCCTATACATCCATGAGATAGCTTAAATTTATGATGGTAAAAAAAATTAAAATTGATTTAGTAATTCCAGAGATTAAACCGAACAAGGTGGTTTCTATTTTTACACTTTTCGACCGTTTTAAATCCTATTAAAGGTTGAATTTAAAAAAAAAAAAAGTTATTGACAATAATATTTATTTGCGTTATATTTTTTAATTATATTGTTTATATTTAATTTTAAAAAATTGAAACAAAAAATAAACGTTATTAATTTTTACCTTTTTTAACCTCCTCAGGCGTTAAATTTTCAAAAATCCCTTCTTAGCAGATGCCTACGTCATAATACCCTTCTGTATGCCAAATTCCAACCCGATCCGTTCAATGGTTTGAGCTGTGCGGTAATAGTTAAGTAGTCAGTCAGCTTACTGTTTTATGCATACACATGGCGTAAGTATGTAATATTTTTAATTTATGAACCTATTGAATTATGTTGTGTTTCAGTTTTATTAATAAATAATAATACTTCTAGTTTCACAGATAGGATACTTAATGGATTTTGACCGTTGTGGGTCAAATACTATAGAGATACGCAACTATATGTTTGAAAACAAAATCTTGATAGTTGATGATACGTCATACCATAAGTAATTATAATTATTTTCTTTTAAATTTGATTTTGTTTGAAGGAAGTTAAGATTTAGTGGTTCTAAAGAATCGCAGTTCATTCATTAAAAAGTTTTATAACTGTCAAAGTATCAAGTTTGGTAATTTATTTAACACAGTCAGGATAAATAAGATTAATATGAGGGTAAAAATGGAAACTTTTCTGTTTTTAAGTGAATTTATGATAAATAAAATATATACATGACAAGTATTGCTAATACAAATATCATACATGAAAATATACGTTTTTCAGTTAGTCGCAATACTTATTGTTGAATTATTTTAAACTAAGGATAGTTTAAATTGTCCAATAAATACATGTCTAGGTCAATGACCAATACACTACTGCAAAATACAAATCATAATACATTAGTAAAAACCAAGAATAGTATGCAATTTACTAAATATTAGTCTCGTGTTGAATTTGACCAAAACCAGTTTATTGAGTAATGCCGAGCTATGCCGTACAACCGGTTGTAGACAATTTTTAAATTGATATGATCACCAAAACAAATATAATATATTATTATAGAATTGTCTTGGTTTTAATACAAAATAAATACATTTCGCACAATAAAATAAAATAATTTTATGATTTTTCTTTTGTTCGTCAAAACAAACTAAAAATATTTTATTATTTAAAACAAATGGTTTATCTGCATCAGTAATATCTACGCATGTGGACTCTGTTTATACAAGTCTGCAGTAAAACATAATAGGAATGTATAATGTACACTTTTTTAAATGTTGTCACTGAATCGTTTAAAATCGGTTATATACAATAGATTATTAAAAAATCTTTAAATCTTCTGGTATATTCACATAAACTATAAATGTTATATCAATAATAATAATAATAATAATGTATTACGTCAGATGCTTTAAGAGTAAGTAAAATCATAATCAGACGACGATGAGGACCTCCATAAATATTAAATTCATATATTGTTACTATAGGTATACCTAAATGTCTGAGTGGTGCGAACAATACGTTTCTCATATGTACTCGAAGCCTAGCCACATAATATGATATATATACATACAAATTATTTATTATGGGTATTGCATTGTATGCAGCGTTACTGGAGGCAAAAAGCCGCCTCTGTGTATACAATATACATACCTATATCACACCACTACGGCGTGTTTAAGGAAATGCACGAGTGTATTATAATAATTTACGACGACTGTCTTTGAAGATTTCAACAAGACGATATAATATTTTAATCCGTCCTCTCCCCCCGCGTCATCCGTCGCATTGCACAATAAAATCCATTTCGAGTGTAGATTCGTATTTAATATTCAGGGATGTACCTTTATTATTATAAAATATACATAATAACATGTGCGAGTGTGTGTGTGTGTGTGTTCGGCGTGTGTGTTGATGTATACCTCTTACCTGTTGAACCTACCTGACGACACAATCATGACCTAACTTAAGGGGGATATACGTGCATATAATATAATACATTATTATGTATGTATACCACCGAACCGATCAACTAAGCGCGAGCAGGAAGGAGTGCACCTAACCCTCGTCGGGCGATCGATCCCGTTACGGCGCGAGTCTGAAGATCACCAGCTCCAGCACATGTGCATCGCGCTGACTGCCGAGGAAACCACCTGCACCTGACACACACACACACACACACACACACACACACATTATTTTATGCTATAGTACATATTATAATACCCGTTAGTCGTTACGCGCAGCAGCCAACCCGGGATGTGCCTACTCGCGTGTAGTCATTGTGTTGGCTTCAACTCGGGTTATTTTTTCTTCTTTTTCTTCTTCATCTTCTTTACCGTTCCTATTATGGAAATGCGAGCCCTCCGCGCGCCCCTTCTCTCTTGTGATATTTGTGTTGTTTACTAACCGCGCAGATGTTATAGATATTATGTGCCGCATTTATATGTGCATCGTTGTGTTTTGGGTACGATAGTATTACGCAGTACCGTTATTCGGGTTGAAAATAATATATTAGATATTGTACCATAATAGCACATAAAGTGTAGTGTAATCACTTCATTTCGTTTCAATGAAAATAAGAAAACATCCGGGCACCGTAGGTATATATAGGTACAATGTACATACATATTATTTATATTTAAACGCCACCATTTACTGTTATCCGTTTTTTTTTTTACAAAATATATCATTCTGAAAACCTCTACAGTTTAAAAGATATAACTACAATAGTACCGACCGTGGGTGTTTATAGGTCCTAGTTTTTTTACGTTCTTCCTACTTCCGATCACTATAATAATAATAATTATTTGATTAAAATCAACGTAGTTTTAATTTCTATTTATTATTATAATTTCTAATAATGCTACCTATATATAATGTGTTATATTATACCTATATTTTACCTATAGGTTTATAAGATGTTTGTAATGAATTATTTTAGTTTTAAGAAAATTATTTTATTATTTAAGTACTAAAAAAATACATTATGTACTTATCGTATATATATATTTTTTTTAAATGAGTAAGCGTTATAATAGCACTTTTGTTTTAATTATTTTTGGATTGTTGATTGTTATAATTAGTTTACAGTGTTAAGTTAATAATTGTTTATTACTATTACTGCTCGTATGAATGTATGATTAAATGTATATACAAGTGTAATAAATAATATAGTTATTAAATTAGAATATTAAATGATTATAAACGTAATTTAATAAGAACATGCATCAACTCAAAAATTAAAACGTGACAAAAATATAAGTACCCATCTATATTATTGTTTTACTTTATAATTTGAACAATTTGCAAATATGTTAGAAATCGAGTTTTAATATTCTCACATGGTATCTACTTTAACAGTATTAAAAACCTTTAATAACTATTATAGGTGGTAAATAATAAATAACAGCTCTTTAAACATAATTATGAGTATCTAGTACCTTACCTACTATTGCATACTTACGATATTTAACATTTATTTTATACTGAACATTTATTTATTCAAATGAAATAGGCAGGTAGAAGTTAGATTAAAATTAAATAATTTATAAATTATAAGTTAAAGTATTTTATAAAAATCAAAAACCTATGATTAAAAAATATATAATACATAATTTTGTTTAGCGTTAATTATAATATTATTCAACAGTATGTAACAATTACTGTTTTAATATATGATTAATACACATTATGTATACCTATATAGTATATATATATATCATATACGTATGGATGTTATAAAAAATAATTTAATATCTACATTAAAGTATTACATTTTAAGTTTCTCAGGATGATTTCGTCGACATTTATATCAATATTTTTAACTTTAATGTTATGCTTTTATGTTATTCCATGGTAATAATTCTTCATATATATGGTTATACCAGTATCAATCAGTATAATACCATTTGAAAAAATACTTAAAAATCATTGTGTACGTCATTGTATCATATAATTATGTTTTTACATAGGTATATATTAGTATAACATGATTCGTACTTGAATCGCTCTGTATATGTTTAAACAGTGCTTCTAGTTAATTTATAATATTCTAGGCACGTTGTAGTTGATGTGGTAGCTATTGCAAGCAAAAACGACAATAATTGATTTGGTCTTCGAAATGATATTGCACAGGAATCTAACACACTGACATACATTTAAAAATATTTTTATAATGCATCCATGCTCATTATTATTTTCTGTGCATTTGGCTGTCATTTCCGCTTTGCATGAGGCAAAGAACATATAAAGTTAAAAAATTACTAATCATTGATTTCGCTATACAAATATATTAATTCAATAATGTATTCAGTATTAAGATGAACTCCCAAAAAATAAAAGTCTGAAAGGATTTAAAACATAAATAATAAATAAAGTGATTTTAATTTGTATGTATTTTTATCAATTAATTATTAAAAATGTAATGTATATTATGATATTCATCTTACAAGTAACAACAATTTTAATACACTCATACTTTCTTATTATATAAAATGTGTTCTAAACAATATAAATATAAATATTTATAGTTATAAAAAAACTGATTTTTATACTTATTTTAAGTCTCTTTTAATCTTACAGCAACATAACTGATGAAAACTATTAATTAAACAGTATAATATTTTTAATGGAAATAAAAATGGTCTTTAGATATTTAAAAAAATCTATTTAAAATTTCAACTATTGGGAAAAACAAGTTAGATTGCATATTATATTATTAAGCGATTGTACTTGCTGTACGTCTAATATATGTATGTATTGCATATTAACATAGTATAAAAAATATATTTAAAAGATACTATTACCTATTGAAATAGATAATTTATTATACATGACAATTTTGAGAATACATTGAACTCTGTGATTTTGATCTTTTTTCTAAGGTTTAACAATTGTTATAATAACAATAGAGAATTTTAAATACCTGTCTTGAATATTTTGGCAACATGCAATAAATCTTATATCACATATTCTTAGAGCGATAAGATGTAATATTATTTATTTTATGTTGACTAAAATGTATATCTTATGTTTAATGATAGAAGTTGTACAAAAAAAAAAAATATTAGAAAAATATTTAACCAATTATACTCAATACATTTTAAAACGTATGACAATTAATAAAGTTTTTAACAATATTATTTTAGTTAAGGTTAACATAAATCCTCGTTATTGATCTTAGGTCTGTGAAGTAATAATTATTGACAATCCGTAATGATTTAAATAGACTTTTAGGATTTTGAGTTGAAATGTAATCAATATGTTCATTAAATTGATTTTTGTTTAATTAACAATAGCCTACGCCCTACGGTATAAATAATATAACGCATTATATGATACAGATAAATTATGAGGTAACATTTAAAGATACTATTTAAATAAACATTTTTTTGTGCATCATATTAAATCATAAAATACAAAGTAAACGACACTCTACTAAGTACAATTAGTATTTTGTGTTTCTTTTTTTTTTTTTTTTTGTAACCAATATCGGACGATCATTATTCATTGCTGTAAAAGGTCTCGAAATGATTCACACGTACACATGACTATTAAAAACAAAAGTGTAAGGTACACAGAGCGTCGGTACGTGTATTTTATTTTTACCATCAGGTTATATCGGGTCCCAGTACACACGTATTGGATATCTTAGTGTACAAATTTCATTTTCGACTGAGCGCGCGCGTCTGTGAAAACAAACCGAACTTTTTACAGTTGCACGCGTGACTCTTCCTTTCCGTCCTCCGGCCGCCATACCGAAATATAATAAAATAGAAACAATTGTAACGAAAAACATCTGAATTAACGTGTATGTATACGTGTGTAGGTACATCAGCTATACGCAAACCATAACGAATCACGATGATTATCACTATAACGAAAATAAAAAAAACCGTATAAAAGATTCCCGTACAGAACGTTCGAGAACGAGAGCCGAAGCGGCGTGTATACACGACCAGGTAGAGTGGAATGTAAGAATCCGTTATTTCGTCCGTGTCAACGACCGTGGTTCAACTTTATGTTCCTAACCACGGCCACAGCCGCGACCGCCATCGCAGTCTTTATTACACACGTCGTATAATATACGCGTATTATATGTGTTTCTTTTGTACCAAACTCGTGGCCGTATACCACAACACTTGTTGAGGTTACAATATTAATATCATAATATTTGCGTATATTATATGCACGCGTTGTATTGTTTAAAACGACTTTACGATCATTTGCACAGGCCTGAGTATAATTGAAAAAAGAGGTACGACCGATTGATGGTCTCGCGAGAAATTTTTTACAAAAATTACAAATTACGAATATAACGATGTGTGAAAATCTTATTATAAGTATAACGTATAATATAGGCGTATTTAATAATATATAATATAGACTTGTGGCAGTTGCAGCTGCACTCACCGACGCACACACCGGTGCAGTGACGACTCGTCGCAGAAAATGTATCGTGGCTATAAATTCGTAAAACCTATTATGTGTAGATGAGTAATGATTGATACATACGTAGTGCTAGTAGTAAACCTATAATGAGTAACGGTAGACTTAATAGTATAGTTTACCAGAAAATGAAGGTTGTACTAACTTTTGATTTTTTCTCACCTCATACAGAGATGGTTTTTAGCATAGGATATTAAACAGTGAATTAAGTACTTATAACGATTACGGATCAGTTTGATACTCGAAAAATTCAACGAAATTCGTAATACTAATCATCAAGTATACTTTTTCACAGATTGAAGCTCTATTTTTTATATATATATAATTTTTCCGACGGTCATTCGACCTCAAATTCACAATCACAGTTTCGGTGCTAAACTTAATAAGTCGTTAATTCTGAACGCGAGTCCGATCATGAGTCAGACCAAAACTTCTTATTTTGCATCGACAAGAACCGTAATAGTGTAATACAAACACCAAGTCATCGACCTTCATCGTGGAGGTGATGTCTAAAATTATATTGAAGAGTATGATGACGAATTTTGTCACGAATGCCGAATCATCGACCTCCCGTAATAGTGACGTCCATCACTTCTATGTATCACGCGGAAACGATATCATTCTCGTACATAACATAAACCCATGACACGAGAGTGCCTGCCTAATCAAGTTACCCTACCGGAAATGTATTATAAAGCCGTTTCGACACCTGCAACACAAGTATTATATATAACCATATTATAAGGTGCGCGGATACCCCGCGGGTGGTATACAACTCGTTTTCGCTTACAATCTCGCTGAAATTAGATATAGGTTCGCGCCGTTCGCTGTATATCAAAGAATATATGCGATTACAATATTTCTGATAAATGCCGAGTAAATCTGTACACCTGTCCATCCATCAACATCTATATTATATTATTAGATTGACCCGGTGCAAACACGGTTCTCACGGCTGCTGTCCACGGTCACTATTTATATTTATATTATATGGGTAGGTAGATACATATTATATGTGTATGTCAGCAGGAGACTTTGAAATATTATGAATTCCTTTTACCTACCTTTACGGGTTAACTATAGCACAATATATATACTGTATTTATATCTGTCAAATGGTCTTTTCCGATTTTTACGGTAACAGCACTATATGCGTTCTATATGTTCGTTCTCGTATTTTGACGATTTTCTGGGGGGAAACACGAAGCGTCATCTGCAGGAACGTCCCTGCAGCTGGCATTCGCGAACGATTTCTTTACGCGTACCACTCATACCTATAAAGTACTTATATCTATAGGTATATTAATACGGTACGCGCGTTTCCCGTGACGTCAGAGTTGACTCTTTGATCCACTTTCTGATCCGCCGCCGGTGATGTGAGTTGCGCATGCGCGTCACGGCTAGGTCAACGGCCGCCAATGACCAAGTTCATCCTCTCACTAATCGCGCGATGTGTCTGTGTGTGTGTTACGGTATATACTGTTTTCTTTTAACTTTTACCTGAACATTGCAAAACTGTAGCTCCCTTGAATACTATATATACACGCACGTCGCACACACACAAACATATATATAATGTACATATGTATGTCTGTCTGGATCGAACAGGCATATCATAGGTAGGTACTCGTATTATTATATTAAAATAATATTACACCGCAAGTTTGATAGCAATAATAAAGTTTTGACTTTTTTGAGCACTGTGTGACGCCAGACCGGGGATTTGTTGAAAACGAATTTAATGATCTATAATATCGTGTATACCAGTATAATGCAAATTCACGATATTGATCGAAGTTTTTCGCCAGTAGTTTTATATAGTATATAATATGTCACTGACCACCGTTAAAGTCACCGAAACGGAAACACGACATCCAATTTCGACGGGACCGAATATAGACATTAAATATTATACATAAATATATAAAGGCGACGGTATACAGTTATACTTCATTATTGTTTATCTGAATTAAATGCAACATGTAGGCCGAGGGAAAAATTACGTAAACGGTATAACTGCAGCAGTGTACAACAATAACAGTTTTCGAGACCCATTTATAAATCGTATCGATTTATGTTGGATGGGGAGGCAGTGGTCGTGGCTGAGACAAAGATATGCTCTTCCTGAAATTGAAGACCCGTTGTATAATAGACAAGAGAAGAAACCCGATCGTATACGTTTTGCTGCGTGGTCACTGGAACGGTCAATGGCTCGGCGGCCGCGAATATAGTTTACTGGAGCGATGGCCGAGCAAACCGGTAACGGGTCGTTGAACTCTCGCTGAGAATAAGTCTATATTGCAATTAAAAGAAGACGCTAGAAAATCACAAATACTAATATAATATAAGTAGGATATTATACAGTTTCGTATGCTTTGTTACCAATATATGAATTTTGGTCTCCATACATGGTGAAAATTTGGAAAATCCAACGCAAAGAACTACTTCCCAGTATAAATATTAAATAATTTTGATAATTTTGCACTTGAAGCCATTGACCTTGTAATGGGTTTTTCAAACCGTATAATTCGTGTATGGTGTATAACATACATGATAATAATAAAAAATTTGGTGTGAGATTTTGAGAATAAAAAACCTGATTTTCCTTTGGGCAAATATTTTTATCGTTTTGTTCCACTTGAGAGGAAGAGTATAATTTCATCTTTAAACCAGTTTGTATCTCGTTTTGGCGGACGACGAAAAACTCACGGACGGTGAGTAGATCGAACACTTTTAATCATCATTAATCACTATTTATTAGTATATATTATCGTATATGTATATGTTATACCGTATAACTTATACGTATACTTACTTAAATACGTACTCCATCCCACTAGCTATCCGTCGAAGTGGCGAATTTAAAATTAAGTACCATTTATAAGTATTATATTGGCGTATGTGAGTTTAGCAAATATGTATTATTTTAGACTTTTGAAGATACGTGACGTTACGGTGATGGACGGTGATATTGAGAATATATACCTATCTAAAATATAGCTAATATTAATATATATATATATATATATATGGGCCTACAACAACTGTTACTGCAAAAATAAATCTGAGTGGTGTGGCTCACGACTTCACACGATCCCCACATGTCCCTCGCCCGCACCCTAAACTATACACGAGCCATCGACGACCACCACCACCCACTCCCACACACAAGGATCGCGGTGCTACGGTCGATGAGGGTTGCGGTGATGCGCATGCACAAAGTACCAGAAACCGGTGCAGTACCGTTAAGTACGATGAAAAAATGTATACACAATTTATATAAATACAATATAACAATATGAGAAAGACAAAAAAAAAAAAAAACAAAGAACATCGAATGAGGAAGGCTGCGTGGAAAAACACACACGCACAAAACACACAAATACGCAAAAATAGAAGTACACAAACACACAAATACGCCTGTATACATACAATATAATATAACCCCACCACCGAAAATCGCGGCGGCACCGACTACCTGTGGCGTTTACTTTCAGAGTTCATCGACCGTTCGTGCGCCGCGACGCCGTATGTGTGCGTCCGCGAGAACCGGTCGCGTTCGGTTGGAAGGAGATACCGTTTCTTCCACCAGAGGTCGGTCCGTTTTGAAGGTTAAGTTTAAGGAAGTGCTTTGATCCACAGTGTCAGCGCAGACAGGTGACCGTGCGAGTCTTGTTGCCGATCGGTTACGTTTTTCGCTCCGCATTTATCACATCGCTATTACGACTGTAATAATAATATATAATTTACTGCATAATATAATATTTTTATAGTCATAATATATATTTTATTACAATTTAAAAAAAAAAATTATTTCGTTAATTGTATTTTTACATTTTTTAAATTGTATTTATTTATATAATACATATGTACACATTATATGCATAAATAATATTTTATGGTGTATCCACAATAATTATTGAATTTAATAAAACTGTGAACTATTCGGCTGTGCGATTTATCTCGTTAGATGTTTCGAAATGATTCTGTAATCGAAGTACAACATCGCATTTATAGGATATAATTAAAACGGACAACATTTTTGAGTGAGTACAATTTTTTTTACTTCCATTTAATATTTATTCATTCAATCATATCGGTATATGTATTTATATATATTTCACATAGGTTTATAATATACGTGTGTAGTCTTATTATTACACTAATATGCAACATATTAAATATACATTATATAATCATTCCAAATCTCAATAAGTTCATAAATATACAATTTATTCAATGGCGATTTAATTAGCGAATGACTAACGGACATTTAAAAAAAGTATGACTAATAGGTGGCTCTAATTAGCATGTATGTGAACGAAGTATAAAAGTATAATATCTATACATAACTACGATTATGATAATTATTAATAATCAATATTTACGTTTTACTGTTTGGGATAGGGCTTAATAAAAATATGATTTTATAGTTTAAAATTAGAGTATATTTTATACATAGTTATGGATATTTTGTTTTTTAGAAGAACCTATCATTTGTAAAACACATTAAAATGATTTTACTGTATATTCATATGCAGTCTCTGACTTGGCAATTAAATATACTTGAGGGAAATTTAAACTGCCATATTTGCTATATTAATGTAATTTATTAGCCCCGAAAAAATTCACAAGCCGATGGTCGTTTAGTACCTATTGTAGTTGTACTTATTATATTATGCGTCGCAAAGTATTACATATAAGAGCTGGTGGGGAATGGAGGACAACCGCAACAGCGTTATATTCACTATTTCCGAAAACCAGTATTTCAGCTGATTGCACCAATATAATGTTATTTACCACTTGTTATAACCCGATATTATAATACACGCATTTTATAAGATGGACGGTCAGTGTTGGCGATCGTTGTCGCCATATCTATGCAACCTCTCGTACCTATATTATGCTCGTACTTAACCGGCAAAAGTTAAGTCGCAAAAAACGTCTATCGCTGTCACAGACGTCGAACCCACCCACCGCCGTAATGCATACTACCCAGCCGCAGAAAGGCCGCCGATCAACAAGTCTCGAACCGATATATTACTATCATTGCCTATTGTAGTTTAATAATATTATCATCATTCACACTCATGTGTGATCACATCATGGACTGTATGTTTTATACACATTCGTGATTTTTGCCGTGTAAATCCAAGATCCATGCGCTTAAAGGTTGTCGAAAAAGCCATTGACCGGTGCATTGTCCTCGGGGCTGGGTATCGGTGGACGGGCGGGGGAACCGCTACCCCTCCGGGCGGCTCGCAAATCGACCTTGCTGGGCCGTGAGCGCGCCCGCCCCTCCGCTCGTAGCACCAGCGGCGTGCGTTCGGTCGCCCGGGCAGGTCGGTGAACTCGGTGCGACGAACAACCAGACCGCCACCGCGCCGCCTTCCCCACCCGATGTAACCGTGGCCTTTCGCCCGTGAAAAAAAATCGCGTATAATACGCGCGTACGTGCGAATACGGAGGACGAAGGCAAGGAAGAATATAATATATATATATATAAAGAAAAATATTATACCGTCGTGTTCGCACGCTCGGCTCGGCCGCAAATATTATTAGGTATACCGCGGTGTATCTGGTTCGTTTCGCATCTCCACCCGTCGCGGCATCTCTCACATCGCAAATTCGTATGTCACCCTCGTATCGGAATCGAAAAAGACACCGATCATGGACAGTTATAATACCACTGCTGCAAATGTGTTCTTATATCCTCTTTGAAGCCGTCTACGAATCCGTTTGATATTAAATATATTTACTGTAAATTAAGTGTTAGAACTGAAGAGAAACGCGGAACAACGTAATGATCTTTTATTGAAAAAAATATGCATTCTTCCTAATTGCATCCAAGTCAAAAAGACTTGAAAGAAATACAACTTAAAAGTTCTGGTTAGGTTAGGTACAGGAACCGATATAGGTGCAACTCGTTCATTTGCCGGCGGCGTGACAATGATGTCGTGTTGTGGCGCGGCGGCCGCCGCCGCCGTGACCTCGTCCATTTTGTATATTATTATCGTCGTCCCACGTATTTAATAATAATAATAATAATGATATCATATTGTAATATAATATATGTATGTATATCTCATCTGGTTTGTGCGGGTTTGTTTACATCGTCAACTCGCCTGTCGTGCGCGTTACCTCAAGCCGGAACGCGTTGTTGATGGCTAGCGAGCTTGCGTCATCCGTTCATATATACAGCAGGCGTATCATAAAAAAATTATATTTTATTACAATGTTCTTAATCCAACAACGTACGCGTACCATCGAATATAATATGATGACGGAACTGCTGTCGGTAAAACGATTGCGTTGCCTAAAACTTATTGAATTTTATTATTGAAAACCGTTTGAAGGCTTTGGACGTTTTGGCTCACTGTACGATTAAATATATTAATTATAATATTATGTCTACTGAGTGATTGCCATGTCACTAAGTTTTTATAGAAATTCCTCATCGCTCGATCTCGAGCAGCGCAGCCGCTAATGGGGAAACAGGTAACGAAACTGGGAGTCGATGTCAACAGTGGCGTGCGCAGGAATTTGGTATGGGGGGGGGATGTCATAAATAAAAATGTATTATGTTTATGTTGATGAACTAGAGATCCAAAATCCACTCGTTAGAAGACTAAAAAAAAGCCCATGGGGGGGATATATCCCCCATCATCCCCCCCTGCGCACGCCACTGGATGTCAATATATACAACAATATAATGACAATATTATTATTATTATATTAATGGTATTATGTATTGAAGTATTAACGACAACGAATGACGATATGGTAAATCGAAATGAGATATCTGGAATGTCACTGCGGAATTAATTCGCTGGATAAACAATTGATATTTTACGTCATCGGTTTATATATATTTATGGGTAGTTTTTTCATCCACCGATGTTGCTGTTCACACGGCACAATAATTAATAATCATAATTTTATGTGTACCGTTGTATTTTATATTATGTTACGTAATTAACGCACGCGAAGTAAACTCAGTCATGGAAATCATTGTATACAGTTTTTCCGATTTTCATATCTACATAATATTATGGTATATATTATTATAATGAGGACGTGTCTTAATAATTTCGCATTGGATTGTAGGATAAACGTAATAAATTACTCTACACAATATTACGTTTTAGACGAAAAAATTAATAATCTAAACGACTAACTAACGACGACAATCGTAGGCACCGGCCGTAAAAATTGTATAATATTTAGGTGCGCCGCGCGTTCGTTTTTCGGTCCGTATATACGCACGCATTGTTGTTATACGCATTTTTATATATTATATTTTCACGAGTTAAACGCCTCCGTTACGGGTGTTTGTATAATTAAAATATTATATATGTACAATATAATGTTATTTACACGTCGGCGCGGTGATGGCGTAGGAAACGTGGCCGTATGCGCGTATTGGGCGTGTTTGGAATCGCGAGGATTCGGCGAGGTCGTTGATCGCGAGCCCGCGCGGAATGCTGAAAATGAGAGGAGAACGAAAAAAGATTGGACACGCGTTTGATGCTGCGCGCCGCGTATAGTGTCGCGGCCGTATACCCGATGTTCGCGAGTGACGAGATGACGTTCGGTGTCGTCACCGTCGTCCGTCGGCTGGCTAAATGTGCGCCAAGTTCATTGGCCTGTTCGCGGCGGCGCGGAGGCCGTCCACGACTCTTGCGTCGCTCCATTATGCGTGCGTGCCCGCGTGTATGTGCACAGATATGTAAATAATATATAAATAATTATACGCGCGCGTGTGCGATTGTCTGCAGTGGTTTGGGCGCGGACAAGGTTGCAGTTGTGTGGAACAATTAACGCGCACAATTTAATATGATATAAAATATATTATTATAATTTGCTAGACGTGTTCCCGGAATCGCGAACTCTGTTATTATAGGCGAACGCCCGAGCCACCACTGCCCCCCCACCGCTCGACTACTGCCCCACGGACCGCAACCGCCGCTGTACCCTGCTTAGTGCGCACCCATCGGGTGAGATCACGAGATAAATCTTCATTATGGCTATATAATAATATAATGTAACGCCCCCCCCCCGCCCCCACACCTTATTTCGAGGCCGAAATCTTCGCGGACGAAGTCCGAAATCGAACGACTCGTTGCGGTGATGGACGAGCGCGCGTTTTAGTTACAATATAATCATCTATAATATAACCGCAACGAACGCACACCATAAAACGCTCACCGCCATAGCCATTCACTGCCGGTCAACGACCTATGGAGGACGTGCGGTTTTTTGCGATTTTCGATGGTTGTTTTTTTTTCGATTTCGTCCTGTCCGTTCCTCCTCCTCCGCTCGGCCGCGCGTTTCGAGATTTACACGTAACCACATCACAACTACGCACGCTCATTTACATAATATTATTAATCGTTTGGGAGCACCGAACATTTTTTAAATTTTGAATAGGTACCATTTTTTTTCTTTTTGACGTATCCTTGGTGATCGTCGACGGTGGCCCACGGGTAACGATTTTCAGCAGCTGTGCGACGCATCGCCGAGAACGATTAGTTTTGCATTGATGCCGCAGTAACTTGCGGATATTTTGGGGCTTATCTCGATCATATTACAATATTTTATCTCATCATTAATATACCGCAGTAATCGTGATGTCGATTTGCACATAATTGATTAAATAATAAATCTTTGCCGTTGCGTTAAGTTCCGAAAAAATTATATATTTATTTGAGAAATTCTGGCGCGTCAAGTGGCAAATTCCCACGTGACGTGTTACGATCATAATATCTATAATATTATGAACATTGGTGCTTCTTCTCAGTGCCTATGGACGGTTCACTGTATATATCGTCTGAGTAATGCGTATATTGTGTATTATTTCGTCGGCATTTCTCAATTCTCGGGAATGACCGTTCCTTGCAGTAAACCTATATCCTTTGTGTGATTGTATCTTTGTGCGAAGATCTAACGAGAAGCCGACTACATTTTTTGGAATTACGCAATATAGACCTATAGTACAAATAATACTGTGCGTGTGTCTGTCCGAAAAGAACAAAAATGATTCGACCGCACTATATTATGTATTATATTGGTAACTTTCTATTACACCCCTACGCACACACTGCACCCTCATCAACTCGGAACATTATTGTTGTTATTGTTGTTGTTGTTCTAGCAGGTAGTCGTTTTAGGTTTTCATTTGAAACATGACATTGTACCGTAATATTATATTATGATATTTTACGAGCACCAAAGTCACCAGATTGCGTAGGTACAGCCACAAGAATAACCACTACATGCAGTGGCGTACATTTAAATTTGCTCTGGGAGGGGTTTAAAAAAAAATTATTAACACTAAAACCTACCTTCTCTTTAAAACTGTCTATCTGTAGTTGAAGATGAGTACTGAGTGATAGGTGTATCTGATTCAGATAATACAGTTAATGATGAACTAGAGGAACTCATAACTGTTTGAGTTGGATTCAATGAATTCATTATTGAGGATGGTTTTGAAAAAAAATATTGAATTTTCGATTGTTTTTTTTCAGGCAAGATATATAACTATTTATTTTACCTTCAAAACCTAAAATACGAGTATATCGAATGATAATGACAATAAAACATTATTGCCCATATATTAATATATTATGCTATAATATTATTGTTATCGACGATCGACGATGCACAACGTCGTCGTTTCGGGAAAAAATAAATACCAATACTAAAATCTAAAACTTCTGTACTTAAAAATACAATATGTACTATATTATGTAAAAAATCATTAACTCACCCAGTCTTGTGTGTTTATAATTCATTTTAATATTTTAAAAGTTTAATGTTTTGTTAATAAACAATTTTAATGTTACAAACTCTAACTTACTAATCTTATTTAAATACTTACCTATGGTTTATGGAGTTCAATGAATAGTTATTAGTTTTTCACATAAACTTCTCCAACGGCAGAATATAACAGAATGAACGAAAAATTCATAATATTATTTAACGAAAATGTTTAACATGATCATTTACGTAGTGCTATAAAAATAGAATCCATTTCACCGCATTATTGTTTACGCGAAATTCAATGATTATAACGTAATCGGTTTTTTCACCGTTGTCCAATCGAGTCGGCCGAGATAAGGACAATATTAATATGTATTTTTGTCCGCAATCAACTAACTGATTGTGTACGACCAAAATTTGATGACATTTAATGTCTATTTTGATTGATAATATACGGTACCCATAATTTCGTAATGAAATCTTTTTTCGTTATTGGTAAAGTATAGTGTATACTCAATAATATGATGAATTGATGACGTATGTTTATGTGTACACGGATGAATAATAATAAAAAGTTAATTAATAATATCAATTTTTTTTTGGTCCTGAGAGGGGTGTGAACCCGACCCCCCCCCCCCTTATATACGCCACTGACTACATGCAATATACGTAGGTCGATACCAATGATATCGCCTGACTGTAATGTGTAAAAAAAATTAAAATTATCAATTTTTCTGCCGATCGATACATGTAATATTATAGAATTACGAAATACAAGACATTATATTATTACATTATTTTGCCCACGGCGATACGTTTGTATATTATATGCGTGGATATAGATAACAGCCACATTGGAGGAAGTGTAAACAAATTTTTATGAATTCATAGGTATTTCGTTACGATTAGATAGCACGCCGGTTTCAGCTGCAAGGTCACACATGCAACTTTTTTTTCACATATCGTAAAAAAAAATGCGTGAAGTGCACGCACAATAAATGCATTAATATATTAAGGTATATTTATATATTATATATTGTGTCATTATTGCATATTGTATATTATCTCGTATCATAATTGTTCATTGCGTTATTTTACATTTTATTGTGGGAATCGAATATCAACAACAGACGTGACCTTCCGTACGTTATTATAAAATGCGCTCCTTCCTCCTACTTCTCCTTGATTATAGTATTGCGGCGTGTACACGAAAAAAAATTAATCTTTTCTAATATAAATCTATACCGAAGACGACGATGACGCCGATGACGGTCTCAGTTCGACATGCACTGTCGTCGTCTTTTACATTTTTGTGAGCTGGACCGCACCCCGTGGCGTAACCCACTGTCCTTCGGGTGAACGATATCCTTGTCCTTGGAAGTACCGTTTCCGAAAGAAAATCATGGCTAGGGTGGTTTTAACGGTATTGAAGGTCAATAGACACATTTATGTATTTATTATCATTATATTATAGGGTATATAATATAGCTGTATAGAGATACCCATAAAATAACGCGTATCTTTGACATTTTGTCGAGGTCAACGTGTACGCGCGTGTTACATATTATTATTATTATTATTATTATTATATTGTCGTGATTTTATGGTCAGTATATATCGTTGCGTTGGGGTGTCGTACACACAAAAAGACGCCGTCAATAACGGTCATATAATATATTATTATAACGTCCCGGGAGGTATACGCGCACACATGTAGCATGTTTTTGTACTTTTGTGTTTATATATAATATGTACTCGTGTATACATTATACATGCGTGTAACGATATGTTGACTGTGGGAATAGAAAATTTACCGTCGTGTCTATATCATATATTAATATCGTTATACATGCCACAGCGCCGGTGTAGGCTGCAGACGATGGGTTCGCAGAGACGGGGGAAAAAAATTGTCCGCTCAAAGCTTCGGTTCGTCGAAAAGAAGAGTGTCTGCGTTGTCGCGTCCGGTTTGTTCCACTTACAAGGAGGTCATTAGTCCAGGCGTCGGATTCCCGTCGCGCGCGCGAGCGCATCGCTTTTTCTTTCGTTCGACGTTCGCGAGCGTCTTGCCTCAATTTTTTGGCAATTTTACAAATATTATCCTCCCCCTCCCCTCTTTAGCACATGCCCGTACACGTCGGGCACCACAGTTTTTTAACGCGGCGATTACACACGGTATCCCGTCGGCCGGGGGGGGGGCATTTATTGCAATTTTGGAAAACTCATCCGCTGCCGTCGCGGTCACTGTACCTATATATGGCTAAATTATACTCGTTACTCGTATATATATATACATATAATAATAATAATAATAATAATATACATTGTTATGTACGGCTGCCGCGCATAAGAGTTCAACGACCGGTCACCGCTGTGGCTCTGGTGCAGTGTTGCCCGTAAAAGTCGTCCGCGTCGGGAAGGGAAGAACTACGACGATGATGATGCGTGGCGGGGAGTGCTGCAAAACGACATAAGAAATTGTTACTCATACAATTTTTTTTCTACCTAAGTTTTTTGCAATCAATTTAGTACTCACTCGAATTAATTAACACACATGCATCGTTATTACAGTTGATATAAAGGTATATAGCATACATATTATAAACGCTTGGTGTAGATATATTTTGTTGTTTTTTTTTTTATTTCGAAGCTACAAATCCATCGACCGCGGATGTACCCATATATAAATATATATTTATACTTTTTTACTGCTGCAGGCAGCAATCCTTAAATTGAAAATGTCACTGTGCACAGACATTATAAGCAGTTTTGTGCGCTTATAGAGTATATTATTATTATTATTATTAGGTACAGATCAATCGTTGTCGTATTGGATAATTTTTCAGTTTTTAATTATAATTTATCATTAGACAAACTACATATACATGTATATTTCATTGAGTAGGTGCAATGTCTAAAATGAACATTGTTGGATAATCGCATTTATTTAACTATTTTAAAATCATTTTTGGACGCCCTTTATGTACTATGCGTAAAAACAAATAACACGTTTGTTAGAATTGAATGAATTTTGAACGATAAAAAAAAATATGATTGTATTATAATAGGTGTTTATTAATATTGTTTAACGTGTTACATTTTATAGATATAACTTAAATATCAAGATCAATTTAAAAAAATTCTATCGAGTATACATACTCTGTATAGGATAACATTTACTCATTTTAATATTCTATCATGAGATTCGCAATATTATTATTATTATTCCGTTTTGATTCAATTGAAAGTGTTCAGAAATCAGAAGTGCTTGACATTTCATTTGGAGAATAATAATTTATACCTAATATATACAAAAATTATAGGTACATTATGGGTGGTCACAATATTTTAAATCTTATCTTAATTATTAATGTACTTTAATTAATATTATTTTTCATAATCAGTGCGCGTTTATAAATCAGATAATGTTCCACCTGCAATCTAGAAGATTAGATGAGTAATGAAGTACATATACATTATAACATTTATAACTATATACACAATACATAGTACGCGTGTGTTACACCGCAGCCGGATCTCAAAGCATGTTGAAAAGTGTGAACGACAACAAATCACAAAAAAAACATTTATTTAACTTAAAAATAACTCTTGTATATTATGCTATTAAAACTGTCGTAAATTTTTTTGATGATAATATGTTGTTTTACGACTATATAATAATTACATTTTCGTCCATATTATCTATTCATCACCACAGTCGCTTCCGCTACGATCCTGCCTCGAATCGGTGCGACAGTCAGTGTATAGTAATAATAATAATAATAATATGAATCGATCGTGTTAATCACCACGGGAGACACTTGATGCGGCGTTTGCGCGTAAGTAAATTATAATTATCTGTGTATATAGGTGGTGTACTTATATTATATTATATATGTATTTTATTATTATTATGTGCGAACTCCCGTGGTAAGGTCAATGAGCCGATAAATAAATTATTGATGAGAATCGACAAAAGAATCGAAAAATAAAATGCGTCAAGATTGAGGTTATGTTACCGTTACCGGCGAGTGAGCGCCGCACGCGCACGCGTGTGTGTGTGCAAGTTGGTCATTGACCCGGGGCAAGCCGACGGCGGTGGCGTCGGCGACGGTGGCTGGCGGGTTTTGTCATGTCTTTTCACGTCGCGAAAATCGTTTTCCGTCTGGGCGGCCGAAAACTATAATAATATAATAATGCTGCGCTCACAGCTTTGCAGCTTTATAAAGCTGCTAATGATTATGCGAGAAAGGGGAACGGAAAAATAAAAATATACAGTGCGGAAACCATAACAAACCCTTCAAACTCGCTGTATCGATGGTGACGGGGGCGGAAGGAAGTACGAAACGTTGCAGCGGCGCCGGCGCATTAACTAAGTGCAATACAAATGTAGTGTGTTGTATAGGTATATACTCGTGTAGTCGTGTATATCTTCTAGACAGACGCGAAATGTATAATAATAATAATAACACTCCCGTTACGTCAAAACGAGCGGGAGATATGTATAACGCGAATATTCTGAAGAGAAAGGAGGCGGCGGCGGTGAAACCCCTACGGCTGCCTGACCGACTCTTTCGTGGTCGGGGAAGGAGTGTGTTGCCACTGCTGCTGCTGCTTCTGCTCCTGCAGCAGTTTTACTGCGTCGCCAACACTGTGCACATTATATATATATATATATATATATAGTATATTATATTATTATACTATATTATATATACTTCCGATTTTCATTCGCTTATACCACGGCCTCCACTAGGTCACGCCCACTGACCGAACGTCCTCAATATTACGCGCTGTCGTTCATCGCCGCCGCTATCTCGGTGACCTGATGAACTTTTGTCCGCTATATTCCTGGCTGGGAGGGTATTCTCACTATATGCACTAGAACTACACTGCCGTTCCCGCTCCCGTTACGCTTTCCTGGTCGATTTCTGTTTTTCTTCCGTTATACACAAGCGTATTATTTTCCGTTCGTTTGTTATTGTTGTTGTTTTCCTAAAAATGTCCACATAATCACGACCACCTTCACATTATTTCACACCCCCTCTTCGGGCGAACGACAACCATCCGTACCCGACTACTCAACCCCCTCGTCATATTCGCTTACGCTTCGAGCTCCGTTGCAGCGACCCGCAACACTCGCTCAGAGCGTCGGTGCCCGTCGCCGACGCAGTTGCAGTGCTACGTATTGAAAATCAACGTAAACGATTACTAATTTGTTATTTATTTCGCGTTATATTTACAAGTTGCGATAGTGATTGACCCAGTTATCGTGTGCAATTCGCGCGCGCGCCGTCAACAAGCGCATTACGTGATGACCTTGATGCACATTCAGATACATCGAATACACCGCGCGACACTATTGAAAACCCACGCACATTGCGATTACACGGTTTTTCGTTGTGTTCATAATAATACAATGTACTCCCACTCCGAGTGCATATAATATTATAATGCATGTATACGCGTATCACTTACGCGCGTATTGCACTCTATTGCATTTATTACGACAATAAAAAAAACTCGACTTTAATAAGATCGTACCACTGCCACTGACAGCCACCTTGGATACGTCGAGTTAGATTTCATTCGAATTATATTTGATTGATTGCAATTCATAATATACAATAATATGTACCATGGAGGAACGTATTGATTTATTTTTATAATTCTCCAGTATATTGTACTGTTGACGGACGCGTACATCAAACATGCACTACGTTTTTATCCGCAACGTTAAACAACCTAAATATAGAATCGCAATGTTGTGATGTATATGTCTATTCCAATGATATATACCTTGGTATTGCTGCCTATATATAATCATTGTAGTCTTTGTTTTACAATCCGTATGAAATGCACGCGCGCTCGCTCGTCAGTTACAGTTGGTCGACATTTTTAAAAGTAAATGGGGTACATAAATAATAATCGAAAATTCATATTGAGCGTCGTTCTTTAAGTTATTATGGGCCACAGGTTATGTTAGGTATACAACTTGAAATATGAATTTCGGAACTATTGGAAAACGCGTCGTATACACACACTGCTCTTGCATAATACAAGTGTAACGCCAAATTGCCGTTGACCGTTGACCGAATTTTCATGTGTGTGTGTGTGTTTCTGTGTGTGTGTGTGCACGTATGTGTGAGCTTGTGTGTGTGTCGTCGCTGTCGGTTTGTATATTATAATATGCGCTGGCGAAAAAGCGAGAGTGTGTCCCGCCACCGCTGCCGCCGACGCTGACGCTGACGCCGACACTGCTATGGTGCTGCTGCTCCGCGTCGGCGTGCGCTTGCGTCGTCGTCCTGATGCACCAAGGCGCATGCGGAAATGCACTCGACGACCATCCGCGCGTTTCGTTTGGCTTGCGTGCGGAGAGGGAGTGATGTGCAGCGGGTAAACGAGCAAAGCGCGCGCGCCAGGGACCAGACGTCGGCGTCGTCGACTACGGGATAATAGCTGAGTATGGTGGGTAGGGTGGTGTGGCAGTGGGGGAGCAGAGCGCATCCTCGTCGTGCAAGCCAGAATTCGTTGCACACAGACCGTTATGTTGCCTTAGGTCAGTACAACGCCTGATTGCTTAGAACATACTTTTTGTTTATCAAGCTCCACACTTTTCGTTTTCGTTTTCAATCGCAGAAACAGTCCAGGCCCGCCGGTCGTCTGGGTAAGCATGGTTTGCGCATATTATTACTTTAGATAGGTACACGTTTAAATATTTTAACATTTTTAAAATTATTTTTTACCCTTTACGGATTTTTACATGTTGTGCGTAATATTACCAAAAAATCAGAATTAAAACATTTCTCGAAGGACTAATAATTAAATTACAATAATTATATCATAGTATTAACCAAGTTTAAATTGTACGATATTTATTATTATTATCACATAATCTGGTATAGAACGAACAGATCGTTATAATGAAATCACGAGCCGCACGTTTTCGTGTAGTTCAATTAATATAACGTGTAGAATATTAGTTTCTTGGCTATCGGTATAACGCATACTTGTGAATCGTTTCCTTGTCATTTACATTTTACAACTCACACGTTTACATTACGATAATAATATGTCATAATTATTATTATTATTACGTTGGGACACACACGGAGATCGAATTTTGATTGCATTAAAGCGCATAATATGTGCAACGGAAAAAACGCGAGACCCAAGGCTGCGGCCATGAACATCATTAATCTAGTAATTGTGTATGCCTCGTGAGCTTTTTCGTGTATTTCCACGAAACACGTTCTCGATAGTTTTTTCCGGTAGATCGTTGATAAAATATTACATAATTCTAATTGAGTAAGAGTAGTCTTACCAACGCGTACTAGTAAACGATTATCACTAAAATAAATTTGATTATTGTTTGTTATATTGTTCAAAAATCAATATTATGTATTGATACAAAGTGTTGTAATAGGTTCTAATCAGTTGTGTCTAATATAATAATAATAAAAAAAATGTGCTCACTAATGATATTTCGGCACTATATCGAATAAGTTATTCGATCAAGAACACGTTCTGTTATTATATACAATGATCTAAAATTATGTAGATACGCTGTCCTAAAGAAAAATAAATTTTTTATCGAAACAGCTTTATTTTAATATGGATAATGTATTATACCTGTAATATAAACTACTACTATATTTTATTTATTAAGATAAGCTAAATGTTTGTATTGTTAAGAGAATTTGTCTTTTGAATATTGAAAAAAATAATGTATTAAGTATACCTACCCAATTGTAGATATAAATAAATGAATCACGAGACTATTTTTGCTCAGTTTTTATTAGATTAACACGGTTTTTTTTATTTGATAGTGTTAATCAATACTAGAGATTATAGGATATAGATTAACTATTTTTAAAAAAACCGTACACAAATAAAAACAATATCATTCATAAATCATAAGTGTCTTATGTTTTCTTAAAAATCATTAGAATCTCTAAAGATAATCTAATTTTACAATCACTATTTAATCATATTTTGTTTATATTATATACATTTCTAAAAATGTATTGTTTATAGCATATATAACTGTTCAAGTATATTTTTTAAAAACACTTGTTGAATTTTTTTAATCTAGCATTTGGTATATCCATAATTTAGGTATATATGAATATAATATATCATATTTAAAAGTGAAATTTGATAAAAATAAAATTCATTTTATTCTGATCACTCTTTTACCGGCTGTTTTATGGCAAATTGTATTATAATAACAGTTTCCAATTCCGTATTACATATACATCAATTTTCATGCACCCTTTGTCGCTTTTTTTAATAATTTCACATAACAAAGGTGTTACAAATTTCAAGATTTATAACCGTAGTTTTATGAACACATAATAATTGAACACGTACCTATTTACTCCATTCTTTTCCAATTCATTATTATTATTATTGTTAAAATTATTCGTAATTTTTCAAGTAAAATTAATTTTCGATAGGCGCACACCATTAGTTTGTGTTTTTGTATACTTTTAAGTGTCAGATGCCTGTGCGCGTTATATATATATGTGTGTGTTCTTGTACAAATACTAGGATACACCAGAGCAGCTGTTTCAATGCAAAATTACAATTTGTTTTTGTTTAGCATTAAATATTTGTGCAATTTGTTAGGTATTATGGAGGGGGGAGGGTTAAAACACAAAGAGCGCTTATGTGTTTATACACAGCAGTGACCTGGTAGTATATACAAGAAACCTCTGCTGCTGTAGCGTAAAAAGTAATAATTATTAAATTACGCATTGCATAAACTATAGGTACCTATAATAATAGTACCTATCTATATTTTTGTACAGTACAATATATAAGTCATCTATATATTATTAATCCTAAATCATGCTCCGTCAATCCCGTTCCGACATCAGATCTGAAAATAATTTACTGATGAGTATGAAATGTCGAAACTTAATTTCGTTGCATAGTATTCCAATGGCCAAGTCTCCAATTGAATGCATGAACGTAACATTATACCCGATAACGCGAGTTATTAACGAGTGTTTTTTTTTTTAATATATATTATTTTAAATTCTTATTACTACCTTGACTCTGATAACAAGATGAAGGACACTTAACTATTATGGTTGTGCAAATCTTTCGTATATTATTTGTGTACAGTGTACACACGACAACAACAATAAAATTGAGTTATTGAAAACTGAAAGAACCAATAAAACTAGATTAATTTTATTTACTTTATAATATTATACGATAAACTCGTATTTACTGACGTGGTTCACGGAATGGAGCGATGTATGATATAGAAGAGGCATTGCATGCATTTGTGCGATAATCGCTAATACGTCCTTGACCAAAATGCACAATGCACTTCTTATCAGTTAGGTACATTTGATAAATATACATATTATAAACGCGTAAGGACGATACAAATTATTATGATGCAATTAAATATTAACTATATAGGTTTTATGGTATTTGACATCAATAACAGTAATTACTTATATACGAACATTTTGAATGCACATAATTATTGGCTTGTTTTTTATTTGTTAATTGAATAATAAACGTTCGATTCTAATTCGTTAAATCGATCAAATTTTTGCTATTATTAGAACTGCAGTAAAATACTTAAAATTTTAATAATTAATAATATGTAATGTAACTGAATACAATTATGCAAATGTATTACAAACATTAAAAACGTGTCATTAGATAAAAAAATATTCATTGACAAAATCTTAATATAGTATACATTATTATAGTACCTACCTATTATATAGTCAAACGAAATGCGTTTAATTTAAATCTCAATGTTATTGAGGGAAAAAAATATTAATTTAACTACCTATTGATATACTTTTATTTATAGTTTCTCCGAATAATTTAAAAATATGGGAGTACACCGTTGATTTTATAACTAGGATATATCGATTAAGTTGAAGTAATGACTATTATTGAACATTATAATAGAAGTTTAAAATATATAATGTAGGTAATAACTTACTTAGTGGTTAGTTTCCATTTCAGATTTTTTTTAACAAAGCTATTGCAGTATAGGAACTATATAATATAGTTCATGATTTTTAGCAAAAAACAACGTAATATCATCTGAGTTATTTTTTTTATCCAACTATACAGCTCTTGTGAATTTATTTTAAGAACAATTAGACAAAAGTATATGTTACAAAATATGTATTATGTTTAATGTCTGCAAATTTTAAGTATAACACAATGATCCCAGAGAGAAAAATTAAATTTAAGTCATTAAAAAATGTCTTTCGATATTATTAAACATTGTAAAATTATACGTAAATCAATGAAAAAACAATTATGATAAAATGTATGATTCCAAATTCTAATTTATATTATAGTTATCTGTTTAATATTTCTTCATAATCATTTTAGTTAAAGGTTTCATTCATTTCCTTATCATTTTGCTAACAAGTTGTATTAAAAGATGTACACAATACACAAGCATTGACAATAATTTACGTAATTAAAGAAATTTATGTTTATTTCAGTAAATAATTATCATGAAATATAAATACAACAAGGGTTTTTGTGCTGACTGCATTAAATTTTAGCAAAATAATATTGAAATTTTGAAACTTTTACATACCTATAACTGCTTATCATATTGTGCAATAAATATAAAATTGTAAAAGACTTATCTAACCGTTACATTTTACGTTTTGTTTGGTAAAAAAATTCAATTTAAAGAACCTTATCTTTTATTATTATATTATTAATTACTTTAACAAAGAAAAAAAACATATTAATTGCATAATTAAATTTAAAATATGGCCATTTGTTGTTTTAATTTTTGTTGGTATTCTGCATTTACCTGTACCGATAATCATTTTTCTTTAGAATAAAATTCAAGCAATATTTAGTATATTCAAGAAAAACGCATCCGTGAGATATGTAATTTAAAAAATAAAAAACAATTTTTTAAATATAGTAAAACGCTTATAATAACGCACATAAATAAACATATAGCTATAATTGTCTCGATCTTATCAGTGTTATTAATTTATTAAATGATATATTATACCTACCTCATAGAATGCTCAACCCATCGGCTAGTTGTGTTCAATCGAGCTGATAACAATATAATATTAGTCATTTTTTACTCAACATATTAATTATATTACTATCTATAACTGTGTAGGTTATATACCTACACACACACACATATATATATATAACATATAATATTATGTGCTCGTTAACGAACAACATTTGCATTTGTTCAGGTGGTACATAAACGAGTACATTTATCTAGGTATTATTTATACACTTGAAAAGTGTCGATGTTTGATTTGAAAGATCGCGAGAACCACTTCAGTATCAGTATATGCAAATATTTTTGGAATTTCATGTGCGTGTATAAATAATTTGAATGGAGAAAAGGGACAAAGTGAACTTCGATCGTCGGTCGTCTTAAAATAAGCCGAGACATGTGTTATACATATACCCATATATTGAACGAATTTATTCGCTGTTTAATTTGAATGGCAAACAAAACTCTGTGTATTGTAGATTTTAATTTATATTTTTTTCTCTTTATAGGTTATACAATTTCAGAGGATCTATGGAGGACTAGTAAATCATTAAAAATCACAATGAGACAGGTAAATTTAATACATTTTAATAATTTAATAATTGTATAAGTGCAATTCAGAAAGCACGCAATTTTTTTTCACACATTCAATAATTGAGCATATAGACATGTGTGTTATACTGTTATCCCTACAACTGTAATATAATATTATTATTTTATAAATAAGACGTGAAATAAAACACACATTTTAATATTTTTTTTAGTAGGTATTGTTTTGACATTAATAATTGTGGAATGTGCGAACATACATATTAAAAAAATATATATACAAACATCTATAGAATTGCAATCATATTTGGTTTTATATCAATACAGCATAAAATATAAACAGAATCATTGTATGCATAAATAATATTATGTACCTACCTATACTTCAATAATTCTATTTACTTAAATAACGTCCTCAAATTATTCATACAAATTCAATTTTGCACGGTTTATTATATTTGTTAAAAGTTTGTTCGAGTTCAAACGCCAGACGAACTTTTTTTTCAGTCTACAATTCTCCAGACATTACACCATATATATTGTATAGTGCTATCGATCCTGTCTGGTCTGTTGGCGGTTACCACGGACCTCCGACAATTATTTGGTTATTCAGTTTTCTCGAGTCGTTAATTTTTTTTTTTACTATTATGTTTGTCTACATCAACATTGGCTCAGTATTTTCTTTGGTTCGCTACCCCTCCTTTACTGTGAAGCCGCCGCCAATCGATTGCTTTCGCAGCCGTCTAGAACTGCGTTATCGAACTTTCCGGTCCGCCATTTTGTCGGGACGGATTTACACTAGACAGCAGCCGTAATCGGATACTGCTCCGGGGCAAAAGTTCAACAACCTTTTATTGAAATGCTTTAAACATTTTTTTTTATCTTCTGTAATTTACTTGAGATTTACACTAGTATAATAATCTCTATAAGTTCGTTAAGACTCGTAGGATAAAACAAAATGATTTTAGTTTTTACTTTCAATTTGATTTTAATACGTTTTTATTGATCTAAAAAAAATTATTATTTTAAGTTATATGATATTAAAAAACTTGGGTTGTTTTGGTACTTATATTGTATGATTACATTACAGTTTTTTCGAATGTGTTAAATTAAAATGCAATATTAATTTAAAATTACGAATGATAAAATCATTTAAGGCTATGATGGGCACATATTATTGTATCCACGTGACTATACATTGGTATTTGGCAAACACTATATGATTCGGTTTCATTATTGCTATTTTATTGTGTCAAGTTATTCATAATATTAGCCTTCCAGTTGTTCTAATAATACAAATCTTAAGGTCACCACTTGCAATCTATATTTAATTTCATTTGGGTTTATAAATACAGAACTGCTTCAAAGTTCACACATTTTTTCATTTCATTTTCTTTGTTTAAAATTACATGTTTGATAAGTAAATGAGAGTATAAATGGGCTTCTATGATAAACAAAATATATTTTTACTGACAACATGAACTGCATTTTTATTTGGCTAACTCGTCATAATGAAATACTGGCACACTGAGAGTAAATATATATGAATTCATCAGTACGATCGATAGTGCAGTTTGCAGGGCTCTCAGTTGGCACTAGTGACCCATATTTTAACTCCTCCTTGCCTCTATCCTAAGATACTACTCATACTCAGCCCTAAATGCACAGCGCCTGACCTCGATGAGCATCGGGACGTGTGCTTTAAACCGCTGTAGTTATCTTTTTGGCCATGTGATACGAATGAAATGCGCACATCTAGCTAAAAATATATCCGTCTCAGAAGGTGAAATCAATAGACCAACATGACCCTGAATAATCATAAATATTTGATTCTATTTGTGAACGTGTTAATTTTAAACCATAATATTTTTGTCCATTCAGGAAACACCTCCGATGGAATCCGATTTGCCTTTTGATTTCAACTCAATCAAAGAAGAAGAATTTGACAAATTTGTCGACTACATTGTATTAGACCAACCAGCAGATCCGAATAACCCAAATCGAGCAGAGAGTTCATTACCCAGAAATCTCAAATTGAAAAAAATTGGAAAAAAAGTATGCATTTATAATAATATCTAATTTAGGCGTTTATAGATATATGTTATTTTCTAACTGATTTTTATTATTTTTATTTACGCAGATCATTGGCGTAAAAAGTGCCATATACATTCCATTAGGCACAAGGTTCGGCCCATTAGTGGGAGAAGTGTGCGTTAAAGAGCACGCGCCAAACGGAAAGCGGAAATACTTCTGGAGGGTAAGTTTTGTTAATAATCACTACAGCTCTTTCATAATGCTTCTAAAGTAACTAACTATCCGGTTTAATGATGCTTTCTTATCTACAACTCTGTCCGTACTTTTTTATTAGGTCCAACTCATGCTAGGTCAAGATAATTTCTGGCGGAAAATGCGCCAACAGGTAAATTTGCTTTGGCTACTTAGATAATACCTTTCTTCTAAACTATCAAAAGCTAATATTTTAATTCTTTCCTTCCATTTTTTTCATTTACTTAATATCGTGTACCGTTACAGATTTATAAAGAAAACAAACCATTCTATTACATAAACACTTACGATGAAACGAAATCCAATTGGATGCGGTACGTGAGTGCCCCGTATTCACCACAATCACAGAATTTGATCGCTTGTCAATGCGGAGTGAGTGAAAATTATAATTTAAAAAGTTATCTGATAAATGTATTATATACATTTAAAATATGAACACAAAAGTCAAAAACCGCATTTGTTTATTTATTATTTTATTTTTATAGACTGATATATTTTTTTACACTATTCGACCAATTTTTCCAAATGAAGAACTTCTTGTTTGGTATTGTCGTGAATTTGCTGAAAGGCTTAACTACCCATCAAGCGTTGATCAGATGATACAACGAATGCAAGGAAGTAAGTGAAACAAAAAATATATAATGGACACGAGATTAACTTTACTTTAATAATATTACGTTATACACGCAAGTGTCTTGCCTATCTAATACGCCGTGTTATATGATTATAACAAATATTGTATTGTACACAATAATAATAGTGATCAACTGATAACCAACCAACGCCGTACGAACTCTACGTAGATTAAATAAAACGTAAAATAATTTAAGAATATTTTGTATTTTATTAAGTACCTATTAAAACTTTAATACCATTTAACAATTTTTGAAAATTCGTTTTATTATTAAAACTGTACAACAATAAATTAATTTAAAAAACAGGTTTTATATTTTGTTTTTACAATTTTAACTAAAATGCAAAGTTAATTTTTAATTTTTAACTTTATTTTACAGAAATACAAACGTCCACGTCTCCTACGCTACCCATGCTAACCGACGGTGCAGATACAGTATCATCATCTTCGACTCCTTCAACACCTCCACCACTGGCTGCAGATAGTGGTGATGTCACACTCAAAACCGGAAATCGAGTACATTGGCAGGATGATGATATACGTAATGAGTTTGATAAAGCAATGACTAACAATGCGACATCAATGCGCCGTGTAGTGATGAGTCCGGTCAAAGAGTACATAGACAATGGAAATGCTGACGTTTTGCGTTTAGATGGATTACGACTAAGACCTGTAGATGACGAAGGAAAAGCCCAAGGGTACGCTCAATCTCATTCAGTACGGTCTGACGAAGGATATCACAGCCACACTTACCACGACGATGCACCCACACCACCTGAACATCTATCCGACTCTGATGATAGTTCCAACTGCATTTTGGACTACAGGTAAGATATTTCAAACAATTTTCTATCAGGTTCGCATCACAAAATACAACTTTCCTAGTTACGTTAATTATTGTGTATTATTCAACTAAAATAAAAAATGATTTGTTTGTTTAGTAAAAAATCGAAATTACCGAAACCCGACGAGGAAGCAGTTGAAGTGGAGACTAACGAGTTTCTCAAAGTGAAAATTAAATTACGCAAAGCATCCCAGTACAGAAAGGAATCGGATCAACCACCAAAAGAGCAAACTCCGCCACCGATCTTGGTCGCCGAGCCAGTGATCGTCGTCCGTTCTCAGTCACCCAAACGATACGCAGAACCGTCGTCGTCCAGTGCGCCATGCAGCAGTGACACGGTCGAGTCGCTGCCGAAAAAACTCAAGCTCGATGCACCCGTCGTGCCACCAACGCCTTCGGTCATCTATCAGTATCCCAGAGACCAAAAGTCGCTGTTGGAGAACCTTTTGCTGCAAAACAAAGATTCGGGCCCACCAGCCGCCCCTGCGCCAATCACCCCGTCGATGACGCCTCCACCGCAAATGCCGGTCGTCGACCCAACGTACATACAACGCAGTTATGTCAACGCGTCCGTCAGTCCAGATTCGTCTACCAAGGTACTGTCGCCGTTGCACCAGATGCACCGCAGCCCACCACCGCCGGCAATACTCGTCTACCCGACTCCCGCTGGCCAACAGATGCAATACATGCCGTACCACCACCACCAGACGCATTTATTCCCGCCGCAGAATGGTGGCTACCAGTGCCACTACTCCGGTAACCATCCGGTGGAATCCAGCGCCAGTCCACCGGCAGGCTCCATGTCACCGGATGACGTGTCACCGTGTGGAAGTCCCGGCAGCACCAGCAACTCGCGCGGGTATAGATCCCTGCCCTATCCGATCAGCAAGAAAAACGGAAAAATGCACTACGAGTGCAATGTGTGCCGCAAGACGTTCGGTCAGCTGTCCAACTTGAAAGTGCATCTGAGAACGCACTCCGGCGAAAGGCCGTTCAAATGTAAGACGTGCGGCAAGAGTTTCACGCAGTTGGCCCATCTGCAAAAACACAACTACGTACATACCGGTAAGCGAATTCACCGCGTTTTGAGTGCATAATGCATAAAATTGTACGATGATAATAGTGATAACAATAGCTAATTGTACTGTCTGTTTAATTTTACAGGAGAACGTCCGCACGAATGTGATGTGTGTCAAAAGCGGTTTAGCTCCACTTCTAACCTTAAAACTCACTCGAGGCTACATACCGGTGACAAACCGTTTGTTTGCGAGATATGTTCGTCAACGTTCACTCAACTGGTGCATTTAAAATTGCACAAGCGCATCCATACCAACGAGCGACCGTTCACCTGTCACTGTTGCCAAAAATCGTACATTAGCGCCAGCGGATTGAGGTCAGTGCTCATTTTTAATGCCAATTATTTCCGTGACGGTGTTTTAACGCGGAAATAGTCACTAACGGTGCATTTTATTTTTTTTGCCGACTTTAGGACCCACTGGAAGACCACTTCTTGTAGGCCACCGTACACGGGTGGCAAGGAAGACGCAGCCGAACAGCAGATTTCTAGTCCCGATTACCAGACGTATCATCAAAACAATTACTCTAACGGTATGATGGAACACGCTGACGACACGAATCAAAACATTTACGGTGGACCACACGTTGGTGATAAACACGACGACGACGATGACGACATGTACGCTCATCTGCGACCACATCATCATCAACCGACAATAACGCCCGTCCAACCGGAAGAGGTTCAACGACCATCGGTTATCGAACAGAGGCACTTTATCGAATGCACATAAAGTTAACAGACAATTATTGCATTCTCTGACTAAGGATATTAACTGTGTAATATATGATTAATTGCAATGGCCGCAACAAAAGAATTCGACCACCATTATCATTAGTGGGCCCCCTCTCACTCACACAAACTTAAAAGGCTAATTATTAAAGACGTAATTTATTTTCTGACGAAAATTGATAAGCTCAATGAAGCCAAATATTTATTAATATGAAATTTTTTCTATATAAAAAAGAAATTCTTTTCTTAGAGCAGAAAAAAAACTGCATTTGAATTTTTTTTTTTATTTTAGCGGTCAATTTATAGACTTAGCGAAATGTACTGATTGTTAATTTTGTATAGATGTTTAGTTTTGTACTTCTAAAACAGATATTATTAATATGTTCCTAATTATGTTTCGAGTTTTTTTCTATTTATGTAGACTGTAAAATGTAAAAATATAAATAAATATATACATAATACATATATTATATAATAATTAATTAAATTAATACTATTTAGCTATATTATTGTATGGTATGAATGATGTTTTGTTGATCTCAGTTATGTTTTGTAGATAACGATTGTGTTGAATATTGGGAAGGAATATTTTGGTTGTAATATTTTTCTTTGTGATTTGATAATGAGGGCACTAATTTTTCAAGGTTATGTTTTTTTCGTTTTAGTTATGCAAAAATAAAAAATAAATCACAGTTAAAAATAATATTATCATTATGCCTACATTATAAAATCGTAATTTTCTAATACTATTATGTGAACTGTTATTTTACCTTTTACTATATAAATACAATATAATATAATATAAATTATTATGTTGAATAAAATACATAATGTGTTTTATTTTATTTTGTTTACTTTTTTATGTTTAATATAAATTTCTAAAACGGATACTACCAAACAGAAGTTATGTTGTCCGTTTTAAATTCATAAGCAATAATGAATAATTTCACTCCAAAAAATGATTTGAAGTAAAGATAATTTTGCCAAAATGTTTTCATAAAAAAAACACACACACACAAATAGATGCATGCACTTATAATTCAAACTTTATTTTAGTTAAATTATTTTTGAAAACTTAGAAAATGTTGAAAAATACCATTTCAAGTAATTTCATAAATACGTATATTTTTTTGTTGCAATTTTTTGGTACAAATTAAATATTGTAACCATCCCATGATACCATCCACTTAGAATCTACAAATTACATTTGTATTTTAAGTAATGGAACGTTTAACAACATTGATTATACAGACAAAACAAAATATGCTACGTGGTACATAGACAATATCATTGAATCGATGCTGTGATAAACATATTATATGAGTACTTTATTTTCAGAAACTGTTTTTATTTACTGTACAATACCATAAATTGAAAAACGTTTTACTCGACTTAATAAAGTTTATGTAGTGGGGATAAAACTATATAACGTAAAATATGTTAATTAGACATGCACTTGCGTTATAAATTGTCAAAAACTTATTATATTAAATAATAATTATCAAAAATTGTATATGTTATAATAATAAATTGGAGTAACCAGGTACTTATTAATACCTACTCTAAAATGTTTCATTTAAAAAATAATAATAAAATATTTGACTTTTATGAATGTAGAAGATAATTTTAAAAGTACCTATAAATACAATATGAACAAGATAATTTTAATTCGAAATTCGTATTTATGCATATATATTATATACATGCAGTACAAAGCGGACATTATATAACATATATAACGATAAACAATATATTATTACTTTCATTTCAAGTTTCAACAGTTAGTATTGACGATCTGGTTAAAATTAAACTTTGAACGTTCATTATTTCACTTTTATAATACTATATATAGATTATTTATTTGTAATATTTTATCGTTTATGTAATATGCACTATTCAATTATAATAAAACCAAACAATTTTGTAAAATTATTACCAATAGCTGTTAAACAAAATTAACGCAAATTAATGAAAATAAAACCTATACAATTTGAATATCTAATAATGTAATATTTTAGTGAATATCCAATAAGTTATGTAATTTTATAGGTTTAATATAATGTGTGGCAATTGTATTTTATTTCAAAAACAGTGAACTTGCGCTAATTCTATTTTCCATATAATAAGTTATTGGTTTTAAAAATTACCTTTTTTCGTATTACTATTATATTAGTTTATAATCAATACACATACTTATTCATATTCATACCTACTATGTGTAGAATGTGGGCAGTGTGGCTAAGATAGAAATATAATCAAAATAAAAACTTTTAAATCTATGCGAGTAAAATATTTAATAAGGAACATAGTCGCGCATATATAGACACCTATTTATAACCTATTAGTTATAATTTAAACTAAGATTTTAGACAATTTAAAATGTCCAGTTGTGTAACGACGGATCACTATATATGTAATACTGTAATAGGTACCTATACTTAGTCGTAATATGATATACGAAATAAAATATAAGCATGATATCCAATAGCAAAAAAATAAAACGAGTTAAACATAATTTAATTTACAAAATTTACACACATAACATAATCGTTTTCTTTGTTGCTGAACACACAAGGTTTTTGTGCGCGTTTATTTGAGGGTGGATGCGGGGTCTTGACACAATAATGGACGTTTATTTTGTAACGTAATAATTGTGAAAATTATGTGTAGCGGACCTATCCTCCGGGGCGTTTTTATTCCTTCTCATTCCAGGTCCACCCGAACACCATTGTTGAAGCGGTGGACCACTTTCTAATTCGTGTTCGATTCGACTTCGCGGGGACGGCCGACTGCAGACGTCGGAAGGTGGGAATACAAAGTCGTGAACATTCGATCGACGGGCCGCGCAGACCGCCGCGAGTCGCAACCGCATACCTATATAAATTGGAGGACCCGTCGTCAGAGGACCATTCACTCACTGCCACCGCACCTCCGCACAGTGCGACGACAATATTGTTGTTATTATAGTGTGCGCAAAATCGTTTAGCAATAGAGATAAGTTTTCTTCAAGATTTTGTTCGCAAATTCCGTTTCGCGTCTACCCTGTTGTTTCTGCACAATCGACCGCGTCCATATAAAATGATGATCGCACAGGCAAGTGATTTAATATTTTTTTATTTTATCGTTTAATATTAGGTGCCTGCGTGTTAGGCACTGAGTTAGGCACATTCCCATTATGCATTCCAATAAACTAACGAAAATTCTATGTACTGAATTGCATCTTGTCTACGGTGCAGTAATCGATACTGCACTCTCTTTTGCTGCGGTTTCTATACGTTTTAGCTTCCTCAGGCTTGTTCTCGCACCCTCAATTCCAGTCGTCTGCCTCGCGTATAATGTATATTTTAATTAATCATATATTAATCACTTTACAGTGTCTTCTGTTGGCCGGAATCGTGGCAGTGGCTGTATCCGTGCCAGTCACCCAGGAAGAGTACGCCAGGTACATATCTCAACAACAGGCTGAAAAGGGCCAACCGATCCGCAGACCTGTTCTTCTGCAGGTTGTCCCTGCTGGTGGTGCAGCTTACCAACAACCGGCGACGGCGTCACCTCGACCAGCTTACCAACAATCTGCCGCTTACCAACCACAACCCGCCGCTTACCAGCCACAACCCGCCGCGTACCAGCCACAACCCGCCGCGTACCAGCCACAACCCGCTGCGTACCAGCCATCATCCTACCAGTCACCCCAGACCTACCAGCAACCAGAAGAATACCAACAACCAGAACAACAGTACCAGCCATCTCCCAGACCACAAGCACTGCGCCCAAAGGCTCCGCCCAAACCAAAATCTCAAAACAGGCCCGAAAAACCGGAAGACGAAGAGAACGACAACAACGTAAGTGGTTTTATTTTTTGATATTATATGGCTTAAAATATATTATTACATATGAAAGAGACGTCACATTAACCCAGAGGTATTCAAACTGTGCGTCGCGGCTCCCATGGGCGTCGCGAGAGTTTGCCAAGGGAGCCACGCGTCAAAGCACCAAAAACCAATATCATACCTAGGTCTTGTATAATTATTATAAATATTATTTGCAATCATTATGGAAATTAAAACGACACACCTTACGATTCGACCATTTGAAGTCTTATTTCTAGTCACTGTTATTATCACCCATATAGCATATTTCCCATATTGTATCCGTGTTTTGTTTTAATTTTTTCATAATAATTTGGGAGCCGTAAAAATATTGTGAACACCCAAAGGAGCCGCGTGCTGAAAAAGTTTGAATACCTCTGCATTAACCTATAAATACTAGCTGGTAGATAACAAATTTCAACATGAATGGGAATGTAAAAATAGTTTTGACACATGAATTATATTGAACTAGTTCCCATATAATAATTTATAAAATATCTTCAATTTTAAACTGCATTTATTATTCTACTTCGATGGATAAATTTAAAATTTGAAATCTAATAATCTTACAAAAAAGTAAATTTTAAGTTTTTTATCAATTGACTTTGGGTATCTTTTATACCTTATGAATGTTTGAATTCCTATATATTTAAATTGTATGTTTTTTATAAGGATAATAATATGAAGATTATTGGTTTTAGTGAATCATAAAATTCTTATATTTATATAACAAATATAAATAATTTAATATAAAAGTGTAAATCATAGATTAATAAATGTATAAATATAGAATATGATCTAATACATTAGTAAGCCAATAGGTAATATCATATGCGCGTAGTAATGTATACATAATATTATTGTAGATGAATAATTTAAACTTTTTTTCCTAGGCAGTGATATAATTCTAAGAAAGTTATGCTGATGTTATTTTTTAAAATAGAATCTCCATAATCATTATATTGATAATATAGACGGTTATTCAATCGGCTGTAGGTACTATAGTCACTTATATAACTTTCTTTCGTTATTATGCGGGGATACAATATATAGGTAACATAATAATAATAATAATATATTATACCACACACAGGAAAGCAAAATACGTAGTTTGTAACGCGTTATTCGAAAGTGGTGTAACTTGCGGGGGCGATTGGGTCGAAAAAACTTGATCCAGTTACGATGCAACAAAAATTAAAAAACAAATAAATAACGTATCGTTATTAGAAAGTAGTTATATTTATACGTATATAGGGGAGATCATAATGTTGTGGACTTATTATTTAATAGATTAATGTAGGTATAAGAGAGTTATGAAATATTGCATAGGGTTTATTATAACACCGATGTGTGTATTATATTTATATACCTATAGGCGCATGTGAAATATGTTATAAAGAAATATTGAAATAATAAAATTTAAATTATTACCGGACATGTGCACGGGAGTGCAGTTGTCACGACTTAACCCGACCGTATCGGTTGCATAACATCAAAGCTAAGCAGTGCCTCTGGATCTAGACGATCATTAAATCCGTACCGTGCGTGCAGCAAATGGGAAGACGTTCACTTTTGTTTCACAACAGACAAATTGTAACAACCGATGTATATAGACAATGAAAAAACTTGAGAAACGCTTACGTGTATAATATAATAAATGTGACCCAACAGATAATGTTACTACCATTATCGGGATGAAAAGTTGATAGTAATTTTAAAATTGTCCTTATTTCATTAATGCAAAGACTTTTAATCGTAATGGTTAGTAACTATTACTGCTGTGTTTGTGGGTGTTCGTATAATATAATTGGATGACTATAAATCTAATTTTAACAAAATAAAAATATCAATTTATTATTAATATTGTCATTATAGGTAATTAATAAAAATTAGTTGGTACTCATATACATACAAATCATGACGTATTAGTATCGATCGTGAAGCATTTTTGAAATATTACAACTTATACCTTTAATTTTTAAATGAAATTTAAAAACATGTCATAAAGATTATAGGCTTTTAGATACTTAATAGGATTTTTACTTTACACGATGGACTAGTAGAATATATTTAAACATAAGAATATTAGATTATATCCAATGAAATGATTACCGATCACTTATTAGACTTCAGCATGTACATAAATTATTTTTAGTTTTATTCTGAGGATATCATAGACAAAGCTTGAAATTCATCTATATAAATAGGTATTTATGTAACTATGTTGAACTAATAAAATTGAACTAAGATAATTTAATCATATTATAATATATAATATTACGTTTATTAATTTATCTTATTATTCTTGTTTGTAATATTTCTATTATTCCTATGTATTAATGGTACTCATGTTTTTGTGAATATGAAATACAATCAGGAAACATTAAAAAAATAAATAATTTAAATAATCGTACGTAATATATTATGCACAATGTACATCAACAATTAATCTCAATTTTGAAAATAATAACGAATAATTATGCATTTTAAAATTATATTAATTTTATTATAGCCTAATGCTCAATACCAGTTTTCATTTGACATCAGTGACGACGAGTCAACCAACTACCATAACCGCAAAGAGCAGAGAGATGGTGAAAAGATTTCTGGAAGTTACAGCGTCGTCGATTCAGATGGATTTATTCGTACAGTCACATATACTGCCGATCCTGAAGAGGTATGTATGACAATCGACAAGTAAACGCGTACTACCAACACGTTTTTCGGTTTATTGAAAATTCAACATATTTGAATTTAAATGAGCTTGATTTAAATAATGAATATTGGTGAGAAATTAATTTTTGATTTTTTTGAGAATGTTATCTTTTCGTTACGAAATCGTAATGACATAATGAGAGTCCATAGTAAATTTACTAAATTTACTATATATTTATATGCACGGTTTATTATAATTATCTAAATAAGCTTATATTTAATTCTGTGATTATATCTAAAATCAATAAAAAGTCTTTATCCTTTTCTCGTTTCGAATTCGTTCGTGTTTATTAAATATAATTTGCATATTCTATTTAACATTATTAATAATTAATTAAATATTACAATTTATGTTTAAATGTATCATATTATTATAAAGAAAACTATGTTTATAAAAAGAATGATAAAATTATTTTTAGGGATTAAATTTAAGAGTTTTAGGGACTGGGGAAATTCAGTAGCCTCTATAAACGTGCACTTTTATAATATATACCTGAGTTTATTCTAAGCTATCACATTGTATAGACATTCGACATTAAATTTTCTCACTTAAACTAAAAGATATTTAGTATAAACATTTTTTAAACATATATTAATTGTATGTATAATATGATAAAATTATCATACATATTTTAAACGTATTATACAATGGTGTGATTATTCAATAACTTGTCGATTAAACATACTTTTTATACCTCATGAAATACGACACGTACATTATATCAACTAAATCAATCATATCGGACGTACGACGTAATTAATGTATAAATATTAAATAATAATATTATGTTATTTTATTTTTAATTATAATTATTAATATCGTACTTAATTAATACAGGGATTCAAGGCTGAAGTAAGCCGAGAGCCAACCAACATACATGTAAAGATTCCCACCCCTGCACCACAAACGTCGCCAGCACCACAATACAGATTGCCGGAAAGAAAGCCACAGCAACCGCAATACATCACAGTCCAGGTACGTGATAGAAATACAATATCAAGGAATAGGAAACAAAAAATTGACTAAATAAAAAACCGTTATGCATACTAATATTATTCATTGGTATAACTCGATAATTTAATGGTCGGTGTGATTAAAATTGATCAATATAATTTTTTTGATACGGAGACTAACCCAAAATGAATCGATTTCTTGTATTTTTATTTTTTAAATAATTATTTTATTTTTATTCTATATACAATGCTTTAATCTTACAATTTTATAAATATATAATCATAAATAATAATCATACATAGTTATCAGATCCTGCAAGTAGTTATTATTCACCCTCTCATCCTGCAACATACACATCACTGCATATAACAATATCCGATTAAAAAATGTTTTTCTTTTAAACACCATAAAAACGATATATATCTATAAAATATAATGATAATAATACTATGAATGATACTATAACAATAATATATACTACAACAATTAACGGTTATCACTCATTTATCAGCCGCGCGAGTCAGATCGCGATGTCGATAATAATATAAACATTGACGATTTGTGCTATCTTTCCCGCACAGGCCAGCGAACCCGAGTCCGCGGTGCAACCAGCCGACCCGATTTCCGGTTACTACCGCAGTCCGGCGCCGCAGCAACAGGTCAAGCAGGCGCCGGCGTTGCACCGATTCGCCGCGCCCAGGCCACAGTCAGCTGGCCACAAAGCTAGCGCATTGGGATATGCCTCGGTACCGACCAACCCTTCGCCGATCATCTATCAGGCGTACGATCAGTAATAACAAATGCACAACAACAACAACAACATCAACAACAACAACAATTGTTATGTCGCAGCGGACGAGCGGCTAAATCATCTCATACCCGGAACACGCGCGCCTCGGCGTCCCAACCGCAGTCGGCCATCAATCCGTCCTGGTCAGCACTCATGTCCAGTCCGTACACGTAGTCGGAATGGTTTTGATGGCTCTCCTGGGGTTCCGACGACACACTGTAATCCCATATCCTATACATAATAATTATTGAGATAAATTTAACGCACGAAATATCATTAGTACAATATATTATTAGTATTATTGTGAAAATAATTATAATGTAAGTTGAAACATGTGATGTAGCAGCATATCATAGTAAAATTGCATTTGTTTTTATTTCATACATTTACCGTATTATTATAAGTATTTGTCTTTAAAAAAAAATTAAATATGTAATTTTTGTGTATACATACTTTGTTGTGCAATCAAATGAAGCCGAAACCAGCGAGGACCAGTGGTGAGGAGAACACTGTACTCGCTTCACTGCGTCCTGGCAACCCTGTGGTTAGAAAAACATTTTTCAAAAATCTGTTCTAATCGTTACGAATTCACGACGTTTATTGTCGTAAATAAATCGTCTATATTAAATCGGAAGTATATAATGACCTCGAGCTGGAATATCGGCGTCAACAGTTTCCGTATGTCCCATATTCTGATCAACCCTTCCGCACCGCCGGTGGCCAATACGAACGGGTAAAACTGGTTCCACGAACAGCTCAATATCTCCGCTTGGTGTGCATTTATTTTGACACTCGGCCGCAGCGGTGACGAACAGTCCCAGATGTCCAACATCCCGTCGCCTTTAGGTATATACATTTAGTCAAAATTACAAAACAAAAAAAATAATAATCGATTTCGTAATCGTAAATATAACGTATAATATATATTATTATATATATAATTTAATATTCCGATTAATGGCCCATTTTGTTAGGGATGTTTTAATTGTATACTAAAATATAACTTATGGGGAGGCTTTATATGCACTCTATACTATTGTTCAGTCATTAACCACCATAATCTTCGTATTAATGAATAACACAAAATTTGAAATAAAACACCCATAACATGCATTATGACAATACATATTATATTTTGTAGAAATCTGAAGCATAATTAAACTTATTAAACAATAAATAAATACGATCGATGGGAGATAAGGATCATTTATCACCTAAAACAACCCCATCCCTGCTATGCCACTTGATCCTATATCTATATGACAAAACGATATTCATATATGCACACGACTGCACCGTTTTACGACCGATAGCGTATCATTTTGCACTGCATATACCTGAAACTGACGCAAAACAGGAAGACAAGAACGGAGACCACTTTGCTTCGTAAACCAGTCTGTCGTGTCCCTTGTACGTCGTCAGCGAACAATACTTGTTGGGGTCCCACTGGAAGAAAAAAAATAAAACAATTATTATAACACTAACACCATCATTGTTGCACCGAAAACGATTATGGTAGTAATATTTATATGTTTTGTTTTATTCACGTACAAGCTTTACCGAACAGTCCCACGACGCGGACAACAAAAAATCGTCTACGGAGTTTTGACACCAATCTACGCCGCATACTTCTTTCTTGTGTTCGTCGAACGTTCTGACAGGTTTCTGCCGGACAACCGCGATACGATATTAGTGTTATACTTAAAATTATCTTTGATTATATTATATTATGTTTATGATATTATATTATGCATTACTTGTGATGGATATTTATAATTCCACATCTGCACGCTTCCGTCTCCGCTGCCGGTCACCAGTAAACTGTACACCGATCTGCTCCACACTACGTCGAACAGACCGTCTTCCCAATGCATTTCATATTTTTTGGTTATCAGACATCTATCCTCGTCATACGTCACCAAAAACAAAGTTCCACCCCCTTTAAAACCGTAATATTGTGACGTGGCTATGGCTAGGAGGTTTGATCGATTCGGTGAAAATTTTACCGAATAGCCGTGACGGTTTTCAGTCTTAAAAGTGGACATTGGAAACTTGAATCTAAAATCATTTCAACATTACCTTAATATCGATCGATTATAATTAAATGTTATACATTATCAGCATATTTCATTGATAGGTATAACTATATTTAAAAGCAGTGATTTGTATTATTTTATTCGCGTGCCGCCGTGCCGGGCGTGCAGCTAAATAATTATACGATTCACTATTCATTAGCTTCGTTTCAATTGTATAATAAATACTTCAAAATGAAACGAAATCGAAAATGATAATATTAGGACTACAATTTATATCACATAATCACATTCATCATCAACTAATTATGATCAATGGATTATAACGTCTCACGTGTGTAATACTCTCAAACAGCTCTAGGAGTAAATGTTTGTCTAATGTTTGTAATTGTAATATTAATAAATAGATATGCTCAAATGCTCAATAGCTATTACTCAATATAATAATGTGTAATAATACAGTAACAGTGACTTATGAAGAATATTGAATTGAATAGACAAGTGTGAAGTGGGCTAAAAATCTAACCGGCTAAACGTAATTATACAGTTGACGAAATCGTGATAGTTAAACAATCTATGAAAAAATACTACATCATAATGTAATGTCAAATAGTTGTGAGCACATAAGTCTTACATTATTGGCTACCTACATAGTTAATTAATAATTTAAATACTTTATATTTAAGATAATTTCATTGTACATTAATGGTTAAACAACAAAAATCATGTTGATTAGCATAGTCATAATCATGACTACACATAATTGTTTATTTTATGTTTTGCTTTGTAATATATTAATGATAGTATATGATACCAATACGACGTGTATAATTATTCATAGTTAATAAATTATATGATAATAATAATAATAATAATATATAATAAGATAAAAATATAAAATAATTTTTTTAACATTTATTAGAAAAATATATTTTGGCAATTAATACTTAACAGTAACACTCGACTAATATTTTAATTAATTGATCCAAAAACTGGTAGGACTTTTTATAAATGAATTTCTATTAAGATCGGATAAGGTGATGATTTTTTTCGCTTTGTATCAATTACACACCTCAGAAACAGAGCATATACATATCATTTTTAAAAAACATTTGACAATAATACATTTTAATACAATATATTATACATATTAAACCATATTATTAAAAATTACTCACAATCATTGATACAGGTACTCAAGTATTAAAAGAAATGAACATTGTTTTTAATAATTTAATATATCAAAGTTTGCAGGATTTATCTAGTTAAAACATACATAATTAAACCACATACAACCGATACCTAGTAATATGTACTTATATCTATACATGGCTAAATAATATACTATATATATTACAGTGGCGTATTTATGGGGGGAGGGGGGTCCCCCCCTAAAGAATTATTGAATGCGTTTGGAGACCTTAAATTTTAAATATTTAAATATTATAATAATAATTATATTTATAAATTATTGTATTGTGATATGACACCCCCCCCCCTAATCAAAAATTGTAAATACGCCACTGATATATTATAGATTATTTGAAAATTTAAATGCTTTGATCATATTTTTATCTTATTCTAATGTTTTATGAAAACTTTTGTATGAAATCGAATATTTTAAGATGTATGTATACAATTTATATCTCATACATTAAAATTACAAGCGAACTGATTATAAACGTAAAAATAATTTAAAACGCACGTCATGTATTCGTATTATGAAAGAAGCCACATATTTGCGACACTTGGTAAGTCCTTTGGCACATCCGGCAATTATTTTTTCAACATGTAGACGTCATTCCCTTTAAATATCTGATGAGGATTTCCCAGTAGAATTAATTTAAATAAGTATGTAATAATATAATGATGACCCGGTATTGATTATGATATTATATAGATATTGAGTCAACTACACACGAACATGAATACGCAACAATACTAGACTGAAAGAAAATTATATTAGTAAATAGTAATATACCAATCATTTAAATACAACTATATTTAAGACAAAACCTATGTTTGTATCGAAACATCAATGATTTTACAATTACTTTTTTTTCATTAAATTCTTTCATGTGCGCTTTTTTGAATTGAAGGTTGCATAAAAAATATTCGAATGATCAATTAAAAATATTTAATATGCTAAAAGGGACAGCTTGTATTTTTAATCAATATTATTTTTGGAGTAGAAATTAAAGTCTATAATGTCTAAGTTCTATTACTGCACTTCTACAGGATTAAAAGTTTATGTCTATCAGTGATACTTTGAATAGCCTATTCACCATTCTTCAAATTGCTCAGAAACATCAATGTAATCTAAGCATGCATTTGATTTTAATAAAATATTATTCACTATTTTTAGATAAGCTATCAAACGTGCTTCGTCATCACATTTGAATTTTGAAATTATTTTATAAAATTGTTACCATACACATTCAAAATAAAAATATACAAATACATAAAAAGGCTTGTATCGGAATGAGCTAAGTGATATAAAAATATAATGATAATATGTAATTTATTCTGTACCCGTTGGAATGTTAACAGTTTTTATTAAGTACTCGATTTTATTTACATATTGTTTAAAAATAATTTATTATTGGTATCTTGGACTTTAGTTTAGTTTGTTAAATACCTTCCTAATTAATTTATAACAAATGATTTATGGCTTCGTAACATATTTTTCGTTGAGAATATTTCATTAGTTATTAAACTAACTATAAACAACCAAATAGATTTTTTAAATTACAATTCAATTAGGCTTATTAGTTATTAAAGTGTTTTACATAAATATTTTTTTAAACGTATATTAAATCTTGTGAAAAATATTTTAAAAATTTCGTGCTTTAAACATTGGTTTGTTTTAATAAAATAAATCAAATGTTGAAATTAAGTTTAAAAAAAAAAAAAAAACTATGTAGTAAGGAATAAATTATAATATGCATCAATATTTTAGAAATCAAGAAAATAATAACATATATCAGGTTAACAGTTGTATGTAAAGTAGTTTAAAATGGCTTCTTGAATAGGATAAGAAATCGATGGTTTTTAGAAAAACTTTACGTGTTTGAAATTTTAACGAAGACATTATTTTTTTTTTTGCAGTGACAAAATATCAAAGAAGTTCCGGGTCTTCATTTAATCCAATTATCATATGACGATATAATTGTAAAAAAGAAACCCTATGCGGGAGTTTGAGTAACATCGATCAACTGTTTAGTCCGACATTAGACGGGTCACATTCAACCAGACCCTCGATTCAAGTGTTTTGTATTTTGTCCATCATAAATTATGATACCTTTATTATTTCTTTATTTTATAGCAACGCTAAAAGTTTTTAAAAAAACTACACCAAATGGTAATTCAATGTCAACCAAAAGTAACGAATGAATATTTGATTCGAACACTTGATATTTACTTTTAGGAAAAGTTACTATATACATCAGTAAACGAGATTTCATTGACCATTTGGACAGTGTAGATCCAATTGATGGAGTTGTCGTAGTTGAAAATGACTATTTACAAGGACGAAAAGTGTTTGGAATGGTAAAAGCTTATTTAACAAGTCTTATTGTAATCTGCATAATGCTTTTTCAGGTTTCTACGACTTATAGGTACGGTCGCGATGAAGATGAGGTAATGGGTGTAAAATTTAGTAAAGAAATGGTGTTAGCGTGTAATCAAATCGTCCCACCAATAAAAGATATCACAGAATTAAGTCCTATTCAAAAAAAATTGGTCAAAAAATTTGGTAACACTAATGCATTTCCATTTGTATTCAATTTCCCTCCAAATTCCCCATCTTCGGTGACTTTGCAGCCGGGTGACGACGATAGTGGAAAACCTCTCGGAGTTGAATACAATATTCGAACTTATGTGTCAGACAGAGAAGATGATAAAGGAAATCAAAGATCATCCGTCGTCCTTGCTATTAAAAAGGTATGTATCTTTCAAAAGTAGTCAATTTAACATATAAATATGTAAATACTCAGTTACAATACGCTCCATCAACAAGAGGTCAAAGACTACCAAGTTCGCTAATTAGCAAGGGATTCACGTTTTCTCATGGAAAAATTAGTTTGGAAGTCACACTGGATAGAGAAATTTACTATCATGGAGAAAAAGTTGTTGCAACAATAATCATAAGTAATAGCTCGAGAAAGTCCGTAAAAAATATTAAGGTATGACGAATATATCTCATTACGTTTACACGCAGTAATTAGTAAAAATGTATTATCAGTGGGTATCTAACCACAATATTGCCTAATTATAATTATAATTTAATTTAATTTTACTAATACAAATAACTAATAATATTGATTTGCATTTTGTATTTATAATCAATGCTTACCTATATTAATAAATATTATTTTTATAATTATTCCTATAGGTGTATGTTGTTCAGCACACCGAAATTACAATGGTCAACGCGCAGTTTTCGAAATTCGTCGCCAGTTTGGAAACCCGAGAAGGTTGTCCCATAACACCGGGAGCCGCATTTACTAAACAATTCTATTTAGTTCCACTGGCCTCCAGTAATAAAGACAGGAGGGGCATTGCATTAGACGGACATCTTAAGGTATCAACAATTTTCGGCACGTTGTCGTACCTACATTGAATTAAATGCATGTGCAATATATACTACAGGACGACGACGTAAATTTGGCATCGTCTACACTGATATCGGGAGGTAAAGGTCCTAGTGACCAAACTGGTATCGTCATTTCGTATTCGGTCAGGGTAAAGTTGAACTGCGGTACTCTGGGAGGCGAACTCGTGACCGACGTGCCATTCAAACTTATGCATCCGAATCCAAGTAAATAAATCGTCATACGTTTGTTTCACATGTTAAAATAAAAATAATTTTCAACTTCAGCATCCGAAGACTGGACTGCGCCGCCCAAACAACCACAAAAAGGAGTATTGAAGAAGACCAAGAGCTCGGATAGAATGAAGTATCAAAAGAGCTTTGGGGACGACGACGAAGACAATATTGTTTTTGAAGACTTTGCAAGACTTAGGTTGGCCGACGAATAAATAAAATCCATTTGGAAAATTGGAAATTGTATAATGTCTAAAAATTGTTTTGAAATGTGTTCTTTGCTTAACTCGCATTGGTAGGAAAACCGGGGTATGTTTAAACTAAAAATTATTACTATTATTATTGCAAGATTATATTAAATCAGTTTATCGCCGTCTTCTATATAATATACAATATATAATATGTATTCGATATTTAAACTATATTCCGATAGCGTACTAATATAACCTGAAATACAGGATTCGATTCCCAGCCGAATATCCCTCATAACAATGACGTCGAACGATTTTAGGGAGAATACGTCATCGGCAATAACCATTACCGACAATCCTGAACCGGAATATTCAGTACTGGTTCGATTTCCGTTTTTCACACCTTTGACCCCTCGTAGCTAATATTCACATACATATCCTGTTTGACCGATACCTCACACGACTATACGAGGGATTCAATAATATCGCATGCATGTAAGTTTGGTACTATAGATGTTTTTAATTCAGAATATAATGCTCTGTATTACTTCCGATTTAGAAAAAAAAAACACTCGTAAAACATGTTTATGTAACCTATACACTATACAATGTAATTTAATAACTGCTATCGACGGGCAACAGAATACAACCAGAGTAAATATCCTCACTTAATGTTATAAAAAATTCATTCTTATTATTTGCCTAAAAAACCGAATATAATATTAATTTATATAAGTAGATATTAATATTATTTAAAGTGACGGTATTATTTGAAATTGTATATTATGTGTTTAATTTATATTAATAATTATAATGTACTAAGTACATGTTATGTAAATAACATAAATTAAAAAAAAATAACCATTTTATAATTAATTTATAACACAATATTAATATAATATATAATTATCCATAATATCATAACAAATAAAATATATTATGTTAAAATCCATTAAAACAATAATATAATATGCATATTAATCATACATTCATAACAATAAACCGTTAATACTTAAAATAATATTATGTTTTATACTAATAAATTTTATTATTCAAATAATAAAGTTAGATCCCAAACAATATCCTTATGCGTATTAACTAAACAATCTTTTCTATCATATGTAAGTAGTACATACATAGGTGATTAATATAGTTGTAGTTATGTAAAATAGATTTAAACTATTTGTTGAAAAATTAAACCACCGCAGTTCATTTCATAAATTTACAAAAATAATAAGTATACTGTATACTTGAATTAATAATAATAATAATAATAATAACAATAATAATATTATTATTAATGATAAACGTATATACTATCTAGTATTTATATCTAATAAATATATATTCCCCCAACTATAAGCACATTTACACCGATGCATCAAAAACTGACCAAAACGTAGGAATATCTATAGTAACCGAAGATTCCACAAATACCTACAAACTTCCTCCCAAATGCTCAATGCTCTATATATACAATCGAAGCAATATATACAAATCAATAGTACAAAATAAGATCATAAACAAAGATTCGTTGCATAATAAATATATCATACTAAGTGACTCTCTTAGCAGCCTAACAGGCAAAAATAACCTGATAAATCCAACAGACATATCCATACTAATTCAAGAAAAAACCGACGAACTCAACGAAGCACGTCAAAAAGGAATAGAGATTTACTTTCTATATTATAGTTTTAAATTTATCATATCTGTCCATTATCGCGTCGATGGAAACATTTTTCTAGTTTGTATTCTGAGAAGTATCCTACTCGTATTTAGTAGTTAGTAATTCAATTATAAACGAACATATTCGTAAACGTATTGTTTCCAACGCAGTTGAATTATAAAATGTCTCGATAAACGTAATTACAGTGCATCAAAATCCAAACAAGCTAAAGTAACTGATTTTTTATATAATTTTAAATAATAATATGTATAGGTACCATTAATATTTGCATTATAAAATAATAGAAATATTGAAATATTATTGATTATAAATATTATATAAATAATAAATGTTGTAAATATGTAATTATTAATTTCTCAGAGTTATTTTCGAAAATTTACCCCCCCCCCCCACCACCTTCTGAATATCGGGCATCTCTAAATCACAGACAAAATTACGGCAACCAAGCGTGTACGGTATTTAGAGTTTTCACTGTACATACTTATAATAGTAAATTCCTATAAAGACATCATTTTATTTAAATCCATCACATATACTTAGGTTAGGTTTATATGTTACACATAGGTCCTTAATAGTTTAAACATAGTTTGCCATTAATAAATTTTACACTCACAATACTCACATGCAAGTATTAAAAATAAACGATACATTAAAAGTAAAAACAATGATAAATGCGATAAAATTTACCTAAATGTAAGTAAATTTTATCTATCCTATAATTTCCCGAGACAAATATCTGGTATCCGATACTGTTTAAGGTCATTTGGTAGAACTAAAAGTGGTTATTTATCAAAAGGTTGTACTACTAAAAAAATCAGCTGTTATAATACCTACTATTACAGTCTACAGTATGCAAATTACAAAGTGATCCATTTAATTATTTAAGTGTATACACTCATTAATTATATATTTGAATAATTCGAAAAGTTTATCTTTTAAAATATATTACTTAGATAATTTGATGTCATTATAATATATTAAATTATAATAATATTGTATATAAATTTACCACTCAAAATATTGGTTCATTAGGTACTTCACTTATCTAAAGTTTGAAAACTTTTAACAAATTAACTATCAACTCGCTCGGAATTTTATTTTTATGTATCGAAGTACTCCAAACAATATTAGGTTTTGGAATATGAAATTAAAAATGTATATAATCGTTAAAAAAAGAGTAATAAAAAAACTATAACTTTGAAGACTGTAAAACATATATTTTTCCTAAAAATGTAAACAATGATGGATCACTTTGTAAATATTAAATATTTGAAATTTAAACTTTTAATGCTATAATAATTATTCCCTTGAAAATTAATACAATAATTATTACTTACTTTAAAAGGGAACTCCAAGTGTGCTCCTAGGCCTGTTATTGAAAACTGTTGATTTCTTAAAAGGTGTGGTCTCAAAAGTACTGTAAAATGAATCCCCACCTAAAAAGGGTTAGCGTTGTGTTGACCCAATGACCAAAGGCGGCCGGCTCTTCTGTTAGGGTTGGGATCCCCCCAATGCCTGCGCCCCGTAATTTTAAATTTATGCTTGTGGGCATTTTTATAATTATGATTTACTGTTGCGTAAACCCATCAATCACCCAAGAAAACGGCCGGTGATATTTTAATGTTTATACAGCCGGACATATCTTTACCTCTCTCTGTTTTTTTTAACCACCGTGTGATATCATCATTTTTATTGAAAAAAAATTCTCACAGAAATGTGTTGAGTCATGTAAATTATGCGAATTGATAATAATTTCATTAAAAGTTTAAAATGATAAATATACAAATACTAAATGATCAAAATGGCTTCAAGGTGATATTATACTTTTATCATGAATCTTAATAAAAGACAACTATATATAGGCTTTGTATACACATCTAGAACTAACAACTCCAAGAAATAGAAAATAGTACAGATTTTTCCAAAAATGCATTTTTAAAAAGTTATTATTAGTTGAAAATTCCTGCAGTTAAAAAATACAACATAACAATGTGGTTTTTACTTTTTAGTCACTTTTCGATATTGTACAACATATCTGCATAATAAAGGAACGTTATTGCGATCTATGAGCTGTCGAGCTGTCTATACTACTGTAGATTTTTTTCTATTTGAAGAAGTTATCATTAAACATTTCATACACAGATGCGATCGTATGTAAATTTACTTGCTATATATGATTAAAAAAAACAGGTATTTGCGTGGTACACAAATAATAATATTTATTATTAACTATTTATATAATGAGAACTATAAAAACCAAAAAATAAAAATAAATTCGGGAATTATAAATTCAGTAAAGGTTTTGCAGTAAGGATCAATAATAGGAAAGTAATTATCATAGTAAATATATAAAAATGAAAATATTTAGCAAAAAAATAAAATACAGGAATTATTAAATATGACAATACATACATCAGGTGAAAATTTTCCCTAACCTTTACCCGGTTTACAGTGGTTTAGCACTTCAAATAATAAATTTCTCAAGCCCCCTTATATATACCATAAAAAAAACTAAAATTGTAATGTTATTTATTATTTTATAGCATGCGTGGTATGTAATATTTAAAATATTTGTAATTATTTAAAGATGTGTTTTTGATCTGTTTTTTAAGACAATTTAGTTACCTATTATGCGTTTTGGACAGCTTGTTAAAAATAAAAATAAAGTTATTCTATAAAGGCTAAGTGTATTCAATATAAATCAAAATAATCAGCATATTTTTGATTTTTCACTGTTTTCAAAATTGTTCATTTATATAATTATTACATGTTTAATACTTGTGAGCACAGTGCACTTATTGTTTTTTTGATTTTACATAAATACAGAGATTTTTGATTAAAGAAACTAAATATATAATATATTAAAAACATATTGGTAGGGTTGTATTTGGTTATGCAATCTTGTTAGTTGTTTCCCTCTTAAATGTAATAGATATTAAAAACAGAATCGACTAATCTCCGTCTATGCGACTATACTTTGCAGTAGACTGAGGCGTATAGTTTCAGTTTTCCTCCCTCTTAATAACTCCGACTATGTCGATAATCCGCCTGCTTCCCAAATAACGAATAAATGTGTTTTTATGACACAGCATTTTCTGATAACTCTCTACACCTACTACATGCATTATACGTCTGTACGTATAAATGTATCGTAGATATTATAACATGTTATAATACTGAAACAGTAAAACAGCTATATCACAAACTAAAATATAAAATAATAAATACTACGACAGTGCCGTTGCGTGTGTTCGCGGTGTAAACGGAGAGAAAATAAGACGTGAGGTGTAACAAAAAATTACGACGATATTATAATATGTTGACGGTGTAGGACATACAATATTATTATATTATTATTATTGTCCTGCAATAGCCACTATCGTCATCGTCGTGCTGCGCAGTGTCTGATGACACTCGATTAGGTACCGCACGTCCTGCAAGTCGGAATCGGACACCCCACACACACAAACCCACACGCTCACGAACCCTTTTCTATTCTAATTATGCAAAGTCGAAATAAAGCGCAAAAGGGGGAGCCGCCGCAAGTATAATAGTGTTACGGTTCCAGTGCCGAGGCCGTTGTTTGGTGATTTATTACAGTGGCCGTAAACATTGAGGCTTCACGCGTTTCTCTGCATACACGGAAACCGGTTTCCGGTGTTTTCCGCGACGGTCGGCCGGTGCCGTCCGCGGAAGGAAACGCTGCTCACCATATTTTTTGTCGTTGAACCAGTACTGTGTGTGCACGCACAATACCCTCCACGCGGACTCGCGTGTGACCAACGGTCGCGCAAAACAAGGGCCGTAAGTGCATTGTAATCTACGAGGGAATTACCTAAGCTAGCGTAAACATTGAAAGGATTTACAAAACGATTTTTTTATTCTTCCTCCTCTTTTCCTGTTGCACTCTCTGTCTGTCCCATGTACGGCCGACGGTCTTACTGCCACAGCGGTGGAAATAATAATAATAATGATAATAATTGTCGCGTTAAAAAATAGCGGGCAGCCGGATCAAGGACTTTATTTGGGGATTAAAATGAGACGAAAATAACCGAATAGGTACGTGATGTTTTACGGCTGAGCTGGATATGCTTTGAGAAATCAACACGTGTTAGCATCACAATGATACCAGGTAATCAATGTGTGCAACCACAGTGCCTGTGGCGGTAACGTCGAGAGGATGAACTACATTGCAAAATCCGATTCGTACAATCCACCAACGCGCAAACAATTTCCCTAGGTTATTGATTATAAATATGTATATACATTATACCTGCAACGTGATGCAACCCACAAATGACGATGTACCCGGGGATTTTTATTCCGCTTACAGGCTATATAGAATTACAGCAAAAATTAATTCAATGCTACAATACTGCATTTGATTAAAACGATATATATATATATAGGTGTTTATTCAAATATAACCTACGCAAACACTAAATGCAGCAACTACCTAAACCAAATAATCAATATTTACAATATATTTTTTTTCCTTGTACTACAGAATTAACTCTATAAGTGTTGAAAGCAGTGCACACGAATTGCGTCCCAATGTAAAAACATTTTTTTTCTTCCCATTTTATACAGACTTGTGAATGTCGGTAGCAAATTATTACTATGGGTATAGGTTAAAAATAATGAATTTTGTCATTGTTAAGCAATTAAAGTAAGTAAATTAAATTAGTAGGTAAGTTTAAATTATTGGAATGTAATATAACAATTATAAAAAAATATATGTACATATTATAAAATAAACAAAATAAAAAGACTGGTATAAAAACTTAAACGATACCTTTTTAGTATCTATTATACATAGATACGTGCTAGTTGGCTATTTCCATATTTTGTCTCAAGAAATCTTCTTTTTTACATACCACCCGTCTGTTTTTAATTTCGCGTTTAATATTTTAAAATAATTTATATTTAAATATATCGTGTACCTATAGTCGTTTAGATAAAACCGAGCGCAATTCATATAGTCGTTTCACGTTTGTATAAGGCCGGACGAAATTCGTATGCCCACTTATCGATACTTTTATTTTGGGACGCAATTTGTGTGTAGTCACTTAAAGGTATACCAAATCTAATTGATCATTATTTACGATGATAAATGCACTACGATATATTTTTTTTGCCATCTTCATATTATAATGTAAACCAAAATATATATTTTAATGTTTAACAACGACGAACGACAGTGATGAATATTAATTAAATAATATATAATTTTATATTCTGTCGAATAAAACTTTTGTATGATGTATAATATGTTATACTGTTAACAATTTAATATGTATTATCATTTTAATTTAAAAATATTTATTACTACCAACCAAGAAATAATTTAATTTAATAATTAGTTTGTTCATTACATACAAAAACCATACATATTTTATTTTATATTAAATAAAATATCTGTTTTTTTCAGAATATTGAGAAAGTAATGATTGTATATTCATAGAATATCTTCGATTTCTTGATGTATCAGTACTTATTAACTATTGATAATCAAATATATAGGTAGCTCTTTATAATTATTCCACTAAGTGAAACTGATATTTTATAAATTATATAAGCATATATAGTTTATAGTATACCTATAAATTATAATGGAAGTATGTGTTTCAGTTTTTAATAATTATTATCGTGGAATTAAAAATTATTTTATTTTGACGATCAAATAACAAACAAAAATTTTATAATAAATTATGGTGTATTTTATGCCACGATAAAAATGTAAACCGCAAATAATTAAAGGGACAAAAATAATAATTATAGGTAATAATATTATTTTAATTATTGTTTATAATGATAGCTTATAGAAAAAGCTTATTTTTTTTTTTCTTTATTATTATTACATACACAATCTGTACCTCGTGGGTACATAAGAAAAAGCTTATAAATTATAAATATTGTACCGTGTAACCTAGCAAGAAAATAAATAAAATAATTCGATTTGAAAATTGTTCGCACATGTTTTTTCGTTTCGTACAAGAATATAGTAAAGTTGGCATATAATAATGTATACTGTTGATATTTTATAGCCTAATTAAGGACCGGAGCGATAATTAATGATCGTGTTACCTCCAATGGTCAACATAAAGGGGATTATTATATCTGCACCCTACTTCGTTCCCATCGAAACCAGTTCTGGACACTGAGTATCCTTTTCCCTCGTCGAGTATTTAATTAAGAGTGCTAAACTGGTTAATTGTCTTTTGTTCGCCGTGCATTATAAGCATATACCGATGTTTGTTTAGCGGCTACGGGAATAAAAGATGGATATATTTTGTCCATCTCAACCCCAACTATGTTTATGTTAATTAGCTTAGCCTTTACTATGTGTATGAAACTTGATCTCATTATAACTATAAAAGATACATATTTTTTTTTTTAATAAGAAGAGAAAAAAATAAAGGCATATGCATGCATTTAAAAATGCTTTTTTTCTTAGCATAAATAGTAAAATATTGAAGTGTTCATGTGTTAATAAAAATAGTCAAAGTTTTCAAAAATATAAATTCTTCACTGTAAGACTTAGTGAGTCGCGCTTGAAAAACTAAACTGAAACATTTAAGAAAATTAAACATTACCTATACCTATAGTTTATGTTAATGAAACAAGTGCAGCGTGTTACTTTTGTTTAAATCATGTTTTATACTTGTTGTTTGTGTGTCATTTTTATTTTTATTTGAATTAAATTTCTCAATACTTTTAAGACTCCGGAGTATTGAATATTTACGAAACGTCGTTTTATTTTTTAAGTTTTATAATACTACAATACAAGTTAAGATTTATTATTGAATGACATGTACCTGACTTTGTATTACTGTTTAAATGGCCAATATCAGTAAATATCTTCAAGAGTCATTAGAGAAAGCCGTTGTTGATTATAGATTAGGTAACTTTCATTGGACTATGTATACCTGCACATTCTGAATCCTGTATAATTTTTACTTACTTTAGACAAAAGTTATCACTCAAATCATTTTTATAGTGAAATAAATTTTACAATGTACGATAACATAATAATATGTTTTCAGATTCGAAATGTAAAATTATCTATTTATTTAATCCATTATAAGATTGTGATTTATGAACCGTTTTTATAAGAGACTTCTACAATATAATACACATTACATACCTTCGTCGTGTTTATTATTCCTTCGTATAATTATATACATATTATACATTCAGATAAAATATAACTTTACAGTTTTTGACATGTCAAATTTACGTTCCTGCAGATGTGACAAACGACAATTTGACATCACGTTCGTATAATGTCATAACGTAATGGTATAATGAGTAATAACTAAGAAGTGTCTACAATCTTTGGCGGTTCGTAATAATAATGTTCACACAATCACCTCGCCGGAAACACATAATTACACATAACATAATAATATATAGTTTATAGGTATAATAGGTAATACCAGGTACCTAGCTATAGATACCTTATATAGGAATTTATCGCAGTGATATAATTTGCATTCATTTAACCGGCCAATGATTATTATTCATATTCTTGAGATGACTGAAAGAAAATCCTTAGCATTTTTTGGCGTGTGATCTTAATATTCTTAACGCACTATATTTCGATAGATATTATATTGTCTAAGTCCAGGCCGGCAGATCGAATGGTGTCTCGGCGTTTACAAAGTAACATTCTAAAATAAAAACTAAAAAAAAATACTAAATAATATATAGTCATATCATATGGACCGCTATTACTGTTATAGCATTGCACTATACTGTTGCATACGATGCATATAATATAATATTATGCATTGCAATACACCATAATTATAAGTAGGTACACGTAAAGCAATTTATGGTATTGTGTGTATTATAAGCTACCTATATGGACGTTTGATTTTAATATGATACATTGATACTACAGCTACAATTGTACGAGCAGCAGACCGCACAACCACAACGATTGGAGTTTTTGAAAACCGCAAACGCGGAAAAAGGCGCGGGTCGTGTACACTCAGCGGGCCCCGTCGGAAAACTACCGTGTAACAATAACAATATAATATTTATAACAATGCGTTTCAGTTTTGCGAATGGCGGTGGCTATGCCGATATAATATTATAATAATATATGTGTTGTGCCCAACGAGTACAGTACGATAATATAACAGTATAATAATCACAATATATAATAATAGTCATGTCCAGGCCGCGAGACACGCGGAAATCCGACACGTTGCTGATAATCGGAACGGATTTCGCTACGATCGATTTCGGCGATTTCTCGTGCCTACCTCGTCTGTGCAGTGCACGTGAACGTCAATACGAATACGATATATGTTATACATACAAACGAAACAAATAACCATATCGAAATCGCCGAGCGCGAGCGGATAACACAGCGAATAAGACCGTCGCGAAAACATGACGTTCCTGCCCTGGCCGATCCGCAGTCATCGTTATTTTTGTCTGCTGTTGATATCGGTGAGTATTTAATAATAATCATCGTCATAATGTCTGTGATGTGTGTTGCTGTAAAACATTCGTAAGTACCTATTATACGTGCCTTTTTACGCGGGAATGTGACGACGGTAGAAACCGCTCACCATCGAGTCAGACAAAAATTTCTTACAGTCCTTAAATATTATCAGTTACAGTGAGAACTTATACTCAATACCTAATTTAGAAGACGGGATCATATAATTTTGTCGATATTTAGTATATTATATAGTGGATACTTGTTCAAACAAAAATCATGAATAATCAATGAAAGACATGGGAGGAGGGGAGCCACATATTGATGGCACTTTCTATTATTGCAGGAAAATTAAATTCAGAAAATAAAATAAAATTTATTAAATATAATATGCGAACATATGGTATAGGTATTCACAAATGGGACGAGGTAGATAAATTGTCATCGGTTCTAAAAATATTTTTGATTATATTCTGATGTCTATTAAATTTAAATTCTATCTGAGAATTGAAAATTGCAAATAATTGAAGAACATTTTGTTTTTTAATCACATTTATATAGGTATACCTGCACTATACGAGCGAGGCCAATACCCTCGCCTATCATTTTACATGTAGAACTGCAGGGCTCGGCAACCACGCCTGTATGTTGTCCTCATAGTAATTATATATAATTAATATATGTGGCCGGTGAGTAAAATGTATAATTTGTTTAAGATAATTAAGATAGTATCGACAGGAGACTGTGGATTAAAACGTGATTCGCTTGTAGATACAATGTTAAATGACAGTTGTTAACATACAGTATAATGAACTAATAAACTACATTTGATATGATTAAAGATTACATATTTTTGTTTAAAATAAAATTAGGTATATTTATATTGTGGCTCGTGAAATATATGAATTGATTTTTTGGCCGTTGATGTCTAAAAGGTTGCCGGCCCTTGATTTAGGGAATACGCGCTAAAGAAAAACTAGAAAATTGAGTTTATGTTGTACCTATATCTTTATCATATATGCTAACTTAACCTATAATCTTTCCCCACAATACACCAGTTCTGGATAAAATACCTATGTATGTATAGTGTATATACTATGTACACGTGGTGGTGATACTACTCGTTCGAATTTTGAATTAGGTATATCAATATTTTCAAAACAACTACTCGCTAAATAATTTACAGTAAAAAGGTTGATTTTAATTTAAAAAACAGAAGCTCGTATCAATACAAGACATTTTTTAAGTATATATAATTACCATGTATATGAAAAAATTCCGGTAATTAGAACAGTAATGAATTCATTATATTTAAATGTGAAAATCGGAGATCAGCATTGAGCGTGCTTGGTGAAGTATACTCTGTATATTATACCGTAAACGGATTATGTATCATAAAGTAAGGCATTTATAGTAAATGGTTTTACATTTTTTTTTTTTTTGCAGACTTGCTATTATTATGGCGTCACTACGGCCATTACTGTAGTCGATCACGAGTCCAAGGATCGATACGCAGCCGGAGGTAAACGCTACAGCGACCGACAACAATAATGATATAATATTATACAAATAAATATCGAATTATAATAACTGTGCATAACACGCTAAAACGTATATTTGTTAACAGCTGGCAGCAATAGGGACACAGTTGACGACACTCAGTTGCAAGAGAAAGTGGAAGACGAGGACGCGGAAAACAAGCATTTCATGTAAGCAGCCGCACTGATTCATAATTTAGTGTATAATATAGGTATACCTATTTATTTTGAATTAACGTGTCGGAAGTCCCGTGGTACGAAATGGCGTTTTGGTGCAGTTATTGATATAAAATAAAAGTGAAATAGCGGCTGAGAAAATCCTACGTAACGATCAGCAAACACCGATAGAATATTATAATACGTTATTTTCATGCTAGGATCGCAGATATGGCTTCACTAGTTCACTATAATCTGTTCGTTTTCAATTATTTGTATATATTATATTATGTTCGTTTGATATTCATATATATAATTTGGTAACTATTATATCTACGTATTTTTAATAAGTAAACGCTGTTTTTCCAAAAATATATAATAATATACTAATATAAAATTTTTACAGTTTTTTTTTTTTTAAATTCAATAATTATCAATAATTAGAAGTTGTTACATTACATATAAATTGACATACAAATTTAGCAGGCCCGTATACAGGGGGGGGGATTTAGCCCCCTAAAATTGATCCTGGATACGTGCTTGAAATTTAGTGTAACCAGTAAAATCTATCACCATGTGTATTGATATATGATATACCTACAATTATACTGAAATACATGAAAAATTGGTTTTTATTATGTCGTTCAACAGATTATTTCTTTAAATTTATCTTCGGGTTTTAGGGACGTTTATTCGTTACAAAGCGGGCCTCAACAATTGGAGTTTGGACATGTGTTCGAGGATCCAAACGTCTGGGAACAGAGATATGAAAAAAAAGATTTCGAAGCACAACGGCACCAAGGAAAGGCGAGTTCGCTATTATTAACTAATAATATTTAATTGATAATTAATATTTTTAAGTAAAATATTGAATGTAAAAGATACTATAAATATTTCAAAAATTACTATTGTTTTTGAATAATATTCGTATTACGTAACATTAAATTGTTACATTTATTATAATTTGTACATTTTTTATTCTCCATTACAAAGGAGAAAATTATTTATGAGTATATAATATCTACTTAGATACATAAAAATCAAATTTTGGATGAGTATTTTATAACCAAGTTATATTGTTATAAGTATTCCTATTTAAAAATTAAAGTTTATATGGACGAAGTGAAGTGATACATGATTTGACATGATGAGTATACCCTGCTAAATGTTAATGTGCTACTATACTCATATCTAACTTATAAATAGATACTATTATTATTTTTATATGTAAAAACTAACAAACTACCTGCCGACAATTGATTTTTATAGATTAAAATATCCCAAGTAATATTCTGCTGGGAAAAAGAAAATTAAAAATGGGATTTTTCGAAAACTGTGTAACGACATAAAATATGTAAATGAAATATTTCAAAAAACGTGATTTATTGAATTTATGATTATCTTACGTTAAATTTATCATGCCGTAAAACGTTCAATAGGTATGTGTTTTATATAGGTGAAATGGGGTGACAAAGACGGCAGTTACGGTGAACAGTATTGGGATTTAAACCACGGCGGCACTGGATACAACGAGAACGTGAGATTATGAAAAAATTAGATGTTTCATTAAATGTTGTTAAAAATAATAATTGTAATATGTGTTTTATTTGTCATATTGTTTTTTTTAGGAAAACAATGAACAGTACAAAGAACCTACTCCGATCGAATACGGACAGGTAAAATCAACAATAATAAATAAATACTGCCATAGGTTCAATTTATGCATTTATCTTTATCGTGCAAATTTTATTTATTTATTAATTAATTTCGCAGTTTAAAAATTCAGGGATTCGTTGCATTTTTATTATTTTAACCTGTAGGTCACCAAATATCGGCCTGCATGCTGACAAAAAAATTTTTTTTTACATAATTATTTTTTGAGATGAATTAAATAAGTTTTCATTAATTTTCGTTTCATGTTTTATTTTTTGTCATACTTTGGATCAGCATCATGTAAATAACATTTTGATGGACCCAGAGAAAACTACAATAATTTCTAGTTTCCCACCAAAATATTAATTGGCAATCCCTGTTTATAATATAATAAAATCCATCTGTTAAATTTAGGAGAGCCGTCAAAGACCCGTGATTTATAAACCAATGATGATTACACTCCTTAAGAATAAACCCAAGAAACCCGTTAAAAGTGTACGGAACCATCCGAAGCGATTAATAGAACCGCCAGCAGCATCGACAAATATAGGAAGCTCAACTAAAAAAACAGCTCCCGTTTTAGTTTTTGATATGAAGACTGGAGTAGTCATGGATGAAGCAACGGGGAATAAGTTCATTTTGAAACAGATAAAAAATTAAGAATTTAATTATATACGTTTTACAATAAAAACCTGTATCAAAGTACTTAAATACCTATAGATGGGTTATTACTTAAATTGTAATAAAACAGGAAACGTAATTATTTTGGTGTTAAAATTATGTTATACTTCAAATATAATAATAATAATTGTGTTACACCAGTTTTCTATCTGCACAATTAACTACACCTATATTTGGATGTACCAATTATTGATCTATTTAATTAAACTTTTCAATTTATTTTATAAAACATTCATGCTTCAGAGCACATTAAACAGATAAAATTTAGACAACATTGAGAAAAAACAAATATTAGATAAGTAAAGTAAGTAGGAATAATTATCCAGCAGTAAGTTATATGCAATTAAACTAAAACGGTTTGTAAAGTTTTCTCTTTTTAATAATCACTCAAATTTTGAATAATGAAATAAACAAATAACTTTGAATTATTAGTTACTTAACATAACGTAAAAATTGTGAAAGGTATTTTTTAATTATGAGAAAATCTAAACATTAAAATATAATTGGTATTGATTTCTATGTTTTATTAGAATTAAATTATTTGTTTTCTATAAACAGCAAATAACTAGGTATTCATAGTTAGGTTTGGTTATAATAATATAAAATAATATAATATATAAAACCTATAGGCTATAATAAAACCAATAAAGATATAATTATTATTTTTGAATACTGTAATGTAGAGTATCATTGTATTGAAATACATAAGTTGTTGTGTATGTATAATGTATAATGTATATACACATATATATGTGTGTGTGTCGTCTATCACTGACCACTGTATACTGTAATCTTGTAATCTCCCACTTTATTTAATCGTTTCCTCGCATTTTAAAGATATAAAAATTGAATGAAGAAGAGCCATGTTTGATAATTGACTATTATGAAAAATGTCAAAATTTACTAGAAAAAAAAGAAGCAAATAGGTGATCCTAATAAATTTTAAATATAATAATATATAAATATATAAAATATATATAATATACATACATTTATGTATAATATAATTAATTCTGAAAAATAAATTGTTTATTTTTTTTTTTGTCAACTTATATTTTTATAATACATAAGTATATTCGGTCATTTGAGAATATTGACAGCCAGTAGACAAATAACCCATTGAATTATAATAATATGTTTAATACATTATTATATAGTGTAGAAAACTATAACATAAAAATGATGAAAGTATCTAGAGCAATACATTAAATTATTTTAAAATATAATATAATATTTAGAACCTTCAGAAGACTTGGTCCATTACATAAACATCTGTCAAAAACTTAGAAGGTATTGATTGGTATTTTGTAACGACTATTGTATTATATTATTATTATTACACCAACCGTCTATGCGGTTATGATGTTATAGACGACATTGTTCATTCGTTCATAATTTAGTTACACATAATAAGAGCAATACAGATATAATTATGTGACTTGGTCGTTTTATTTTGTAAGAACCTTATTTGATGTAGTTGACACTTAAAAAATATAGGTAATAGGTACCTTATTAATGTTGTATCGGTCAGCCCATGCTCTCCGTTCAATTTGACTCTCTTTTCCCACGATGGAAATAAAAGTAACTTTCACTGAAAAATTTAATTTAATTTTGTATTAATGTGATTAATTCTGATCTAATAATCCGTATCCGCAAGAATAATATCGCTATGTATTATTGTATTACACTATCATATGGTCCAAAAATCAATTACTCTACAAGTCTTTAAATTGGCATCTATAGATATATACAACATTAATTAAATTTTTTATGATTACAATGTACAGAAACATCAATTATAATAGTTATAGGCGTATACACTGAAATTAATTCACATGAAACTAGAAAATAATATGCACGTTAAGAGATATAGATACATTTTTTTATGAATTTATTTCCTTAGGTACAACGACTTTAGCGGGAGATTATAATATCATTATTAATTGTTATAGACACTGGTTTAATAATTAGAAAATAGAATAGACTAAATCTAATATGCGTTCTGAACGTGACAGGACATAATATACCACTTTAATACTTATACAGAATAATTATAATTATAATCGAGTAACAAATATAATTTCATATGAAAAGAATGCTAAAATATTTTTTTATGTACACAACAACAATATTATTGTTTTACACTATATTCATCATTTTAGTAATTAGACCAGAAAGATGAAAATTACTATTTGACACTAGTGAGCATTATTTTTTGAATCTAGATTTATGCACCTATTATTTATGTTTTTACGTGACATGTAGCCCATGAAGGTAATCAAAATATTAAGAAACTTTTGATGAAATTATTATCTAAGACTAAAATTAGGACCTAAATTTATTAATTGAAATTCTTTCGTCATACATCTCTATATAGGTATAGGTATATAAATTCGTTATTTTAATAAGGTACTGAATTTATTGTCATTTTTGTCATTTATCGTCTATCTATAATGTAATAATGCGTTTAAAACTAATCTACATGTAATGCGTTTATCTTAAAATCAAATTAAACGAACTTTATCGATTAACTTTGTGTTAACAAGTAACAACACACACGCAATCATCATTACTAAATAAATCCTATATAGGTAGATCGGCGTCTTTGTGCTAACAATGTACGATTTGACATTTGAATTGGTCGTTTTGTAAGAGGTGGGTACATTATAATTGTAAAATAATATCATTTCTTTCATGATAAAATACAAACACAAATAAATATATTTCTTTTGAAACGTAATAGGTGGAGGGGAATAGGAGAAACCAGCCTAGACAGTTCTAATGTCAACCATAATAAAAAGTCAATCTGTACGTTGTAGCCACACGTTGAAGCAACCGAATAATAGTGATCTACTCCAACAACATTAATTTATAACTTATACTTTATTTTAATAACAACATAGTAATACTGTTTAAAAAATTTTATATTTTATTTTAACTTTTTTTTAGTTTTAAATTTTAATCACTTTAACAATGCAGTTTTTATATTATTGTTTGGTAAGTAAATACATTATTTTTCCAAACTTAAATTAATATTTGTCGTACAAATTATTAATATTGGCCGTACTATTAGTATTGTATATTTGTATACCTATGTATGGAATTAGTGTATTTCGTGTACATTTTTATAACTAGTTTGTTAGTATATATTATATTTTTATAATATTCATATGAAAAAGTGTATATCTTTTATTTTTTAATACTGTACAAATAATATACAATATATAATACAATCGGTATTATAAATTTCCTATAAAGTAATACCCCATCGAAATTGGATGGTTTATTAAATCGACTGTTTAAAATTCTAGGGTTCAACATTTTTATAATATACACAGTAGGTACATCTGCAGATATCTATCTCATAATATAATAAATAAATAAATATTACTTGTATAGTTATTATAATGTAATTTCAAATTTCTCACTACTCACACTATTTACAAAGTATCGGATAACTTAAATTTCAAGAGAATTTGGGCTTAAAATTGAATAATTTATAAAGGTAATAATAATTAGGATTATATTTTTAACATACTGCAGTCTATAGATGTTAACTATTGGAAATAACTTAATTGGTTCTCGTTTAAATCCATAATGATCCCAATATTCAACTACTTGTTGAGTTGGTTCCCGCTTTTAATTGTTGACGCACATTTTTCTTACCAATTTTAAAGGCTTAGTACTGCGAGCTTTAAAGTAGTCATGATTTAAAACATGCGTTGGCCATCTTTGAAATGGGAGTCACGCTTAGGAGCTTAGGTATATAAAATAAAAAAATATATAAAATATAAAATTGTTCAGCTGATAGGGTTGGAACTAATCTTGCAAATTTACAACAAACTTTTTTCAAATATTCTAATCAAGTAAGTTTTCCATTAATGTAACAAGTCATACAGTTTTCCAAGTATTGACTGTTTTTTTTTTGTTTTCTGCAAGTTTTCTTGTATTAATTTAAAATTCAATATAACTTAATTTTTGAATACTGGTAAATTCTTTATAGTACCTATGATTTCATATCGTGAAAAATTGCTAAAAAATTAAAATTTTACTATTTTACTTGAACGTAAACGGGGACCAATTCAGTTTTTCTTAATAAAATATCTTCTATATATGGAAACTAATTCGGCATATGGGGCAGAGGCTCAGGAACCAATTTGGTACTAGCCTGGCTATTAAGTAGGTACTTTTTTATTATTTTAGCAGACTTGGAAAAACCATTAGCCTCAACAAATCAACATTATTTTAATAAAGTTTTTGGTTGAAAAAAGTATACATATGTATATACAGATGATTGATTACATTTGAAAAAAATACGTCTTATGTTTTATTTTAATTTGAGAACAACTACTATCTATTTATTGCATCCAATATCGAAATCAAAAGTAACAATAAGTTAATTTTCAACTTGACATAATAGTGCTATAGTCAAAAAGTTGTATCGATGTAATTTGTAAATTAAAAATCAATTTAATATGTAAATAATTGTCTTAAGCTCAGAAGAGAATGAAAAAAAAATGTGCTTTGATATTATTGTGTGCAAGAGTTTATTGGCGTCATTTAACTCACTAAATGCCAATATTTGTACTAATTTACAATTGTATATTTTTTTTGCCATAGTTTTTATTTTTTTAAATTTTATCCGCTAACATTACATAGATATTTTACACATTCATGTAAATTCAACTAAATTTCGAATGTTGGTTGTATCTTACTCTGCAGGTGTTTACAATTTACATATAAAAACTGAAACCTAATACTTATAGTTTTAAGATATAACATTCACGAAATCGGAGGTGATTTCAAACTCGTCTAATATTGTCCTTCCCCATTTCATACACGTATTTATTTTTACACTTATATATATATTTTGTTCACATCAGCTATGATATATCATATACAATATATATTAATTTATATATTTATATCATAGATACGTTATTTATTTTTTTTATCATTTTGTCACATTGATGGCACTTTCCCTCGCGTATCGGCCCAATATTAGTGACGGTTACCAAATGAAAAGAACACGGCGGGGACATGTAGGGAAAAAACGCTCTAGGTAATCAACGGACAATAAAGAAAAGTAACATGTTATATGTTTTCTTGGCCTCATTTTCTTTTTGATCCGCTCGGGCATGTGGATACTGTTGCGCAATCAAAAACAAAACGAAAACATATAATATAATATAAAATCACAAAAAACACATTAACAATAATGCTGGTCGCGTTGATCTCATAAGGTGCCCGCCGTTGTTCAGATGTCACGTTTAATGAAAATCAAACACAATATGTATATTTTTACAGGTGTTCCTCTCGACCGTATCCGTTGCGGTATTATTCGAAGTCAAAAAGATATACGTCATCGAACGCGATTTCAAGACAGGTATAACTAAACACATTATATTATTATTAATTTTTTTTTTACTGTACATAATCATTATCGCTATATGTGTCATAGATAATTATATAACAGATCCATTATATATTATTATGATATTCAATATTGAAAGAAATAATAATATGATCTATACCTATATATATTCACAGGGTAGGTATATAATATTTAAATTGTATTTCATTGCAGTTGATATGCATATTAGATCGAAATGGGCGTTATACGAAATGTTCCAACCTACCTAAGTGTCATCACTAATATAAACTTTGAATTTTTATGTTCTTAAATGACCTTCAAGCGATAAGAGGACGTCGCACTTGCATATTCTGTTGTCTCCATCGTGTTACACTCGTACGACATAGCAAATTTTCGTTTACTAATTCCAATAGTGTGCTGTTAGTTCTTATAGTTGTGTTATTATCAATTGAATTAGCCTATCATACAATTTAAAGGTGAGATTATTATCTAGCGCCCCATTTATATCAATAAAAATCTATTTGGTGCTCTAGATAATAATCTAACCTTTAATTTTCAATTCAGTCTAATATCAAAACTAACAGCACAATATTGAATGTGGTAAATGAAAATTTGGTGTGCCGTACGTGTGTAAGATAGAGATAACACATGCGGGTGCGACGACGTCCACAATGCAATATTATTATGTTATTCGTTGGAAAGTATAGGCGTATACGATAAGCATTTGATGAAAACAAAAAAATTAATGTACCGATATTTTAGCTACACCGATTGGCTTTAAATCAATATCTAAAATAATTTAAATAAATCTCGTACGTTATTTTACCTGTACACACCATCACGTCGTAAACCAGAAGTCCCAGCCCCAGAAGCTATAAAACTCGGTCGAATACAATGATCGGCTGCATAATATACCTAGTTGTGCGTACGAGCAATAAAATCTGACAATTCACGTTTATGGGGTAGTCAAAAAAATTCGTGTTGTAAAATAAATGTCCAGTTGTTATTGCGTATATACTGCGCAGGACTAGGTATGTAACGGTCGTGGCAATTTTCGCAACGTAAAATAACGTATAATATAAAATCATATATATTACGTGTATGTACCTACGTAAGTCGTACGTACAGGCGCGATTTGGCGAGGTTTACGTCCATCGCTGTGACTGCAATGTATATATAGCACACGTTCTACGATTTATTGTATACGTAATAAATAACAATATAAAAATAAGTCGGTTACGAGCCATGATAATCGTTTCTTGGTTGTATAATGTATGGCCGTACGGGTATATAATATACTATTTTTAAACTTCAGAGCCTATTATAGTAATCGATCAAATAAACTAGGCAATTTCGTAAAGTAGTAAAGCAATATAAATACTGAAAACATATTTAAATTGGCCATCAAGTCTAGCTGAGATCGACTTCCTCACATTTTCGATTCTATTCTTCTAAACATCTAAACCCTAAAAAACTTTGTATTAAACAGTACCTAGATATTACAATTTTAGGAGAAAAAAGTTCAAAAACATAAGAAAGTGGTAGAGACGTAATATCACAACAAGTAGACTTCATATGAAAAATCTGCTACATTAAAGTTTTTTTCTTCCTTAATTTTATCATCGCCCCCCCCCCCCCCCCTTTGGCGTGGCTCTCGTCAGACGACAACACTGTTTAGTAATCCTTTTATACATTTCTTTTACTAATTTTTAAAAGAATTGAGTGCCGATGTTGAGGTTGTCTGTTTTATTTCGTGCAACATAGTAAAAAACACCAAAAACTACTCAATTTTGCGCCCCATGTAGTGAAACGATACGTATTATAAAAAATATTTGAAAACATTTGTGCACAAAGATAAGATAATCAGAGAGAAAATAATATATATTACATATACCGAGTTAATATTAAATTTGACGTACGTTTGATAGGTCTGTTGAGAGCTCGCCGACAAAACGTACCGGTACAGTCACACACCGTGGCCAGGATCGGAGGCCTCCAGGACCATCACCATCACCAGCATCAGCAAAATAATATGTTCTCAGCGGCCGCTGTGTCACCACCGCCACTGCAATCGATGTCGGCGGGTGGTCAGCTGCAACAGCCGCCGGACTTGGCGTCCACAGTAGACCTGACAGCCGACAGCCGGACTCCTATCGATTATCTGACGCCACCGCCGAACGCGGCCGACTTCCAGTTACTGCAGCAAAGCTTTCCGGGCGGCGAACCGACGACGCTGAATCGGCCGGAGTCGCACGTCCAAAACGTACAGGCACCACCGCCGCCGCCACTCGTACCGTTAACTGCACCGTCGGCGCCCGTAGCAGTGCACACGTCGCCGTTCACACCGAGTGGAGGCACAGGTGGCGGCGGTGGCTTTCCCTCGGCCCAGACTCAACCGCCACCGTCGCACGGCACTACGTCACTCGGTTCACTCGCGGTACAGACGTCGTCACCCAGTAACCAGGTGCACAGCCTGACGTTTGCCAACCCACCACTGGAACAGTTCACTCCGTACACACCGTCACTGCAGGCGAACGATCCCGCGGCCAACCACCAGCACCAGCAAAATGGGGGTCGCTGGGAACTGGGATTTGACGCTAGTGAGATACTCACGCCCCCGTTCTTGGGCGGCCCGGAACAGCCATCCGGCGGCAGTGGCCAGACGTTCTCCCATCAAGATTTTGGTCAAGAGACAGCTAGTTCGGTACGCAACAACAAACAGTATCCGGCCAACGGTGGCGGATCTTTATTCTTCAGCGGAAGTGGTTTCGACGCCTCCGCTGCGGCCAACACCAAGTTCACGCCGCTGGATGCCGTCATACGGCCGTCGTCGTCCAACAAAAACGTGTACTGGGGCACTCCAAAGACCGCTCAACAACAGCCGCTCAGGCCACCATCGCCTTCATTCGCCGAACCGAACGCGTTCCGGTTCAACAACAACAACAACAACTATTTGCACCAACTACATCATAACCCACACCATCACCACCAGTACGTGGACGCGTTCCAGATGCCGTTCACTGGTCAGTTCGACGGGCCGCTGTCACAGGGCACGGTCACTGACCACGTGGTGCACAGTTCATTCAGGATCAAGCGGCAGCTACGGGACGCGAGATCCCCGCCACCGGAAGCGCGATCGGACTCGGCCGACAGGCGCAGTGACGATGATCGATTCGGTGACCGGAAACCCGTTTACAGTTTTGTCAAGACGGACAGAAACGGAAATTTTAAATGGAGCGTACGACACGGGTATTAATACCCATACAACATATAGGTCACCATCGCCACTCGCTCAATCGTTACAATTACCTATATTATATTATAATACGATGGTATTGTAATAATATTAAAATGTCATACCTATATTAATATATTATACATAACGCGTCCCGTGTAATTATTTTGTATTAAACGTATTCAAAATGAAAACAAAAACTATTTTCATATTAAAATAATAAAAAAAAAATACTTCTACTTGTGGTTCACATTTTATTAGAAGTCAGAACAGAGTTTATCAAACAAGTATAACAACAACAGCGCAAGCAAGCACGTAGGTACCTATTTAAAAAAAAAACATATTATCATTCATTGCGCATGAGAATATAATTACGATGTTTAATTTTCTAACGATATGTCATTGTTGGAGAGGACAGAGCTGCTCAATCCGCAATATTATATAAATGTAAAAAATCTTAATATATATATGATTTTCATAAAATTAAAGAATAAATATTATGTCAACAGTGTGATTGCTGTGAATTTGAATTTACAGAACAGATATTTAAAACCATGCCAGATATATCTATTGTATACAAATTGCATTTAGAGTCAAGGTTTGACCAGATTAATATATATGATTGGTTACAGGTAAATTATACCTAAGATTTGGTATTTTATTTATAAAATTAATTTAAAAAATTTTTCCATTACATTTTGTAATATTATTTCAACTTATTAGCTAAAAATTGTTTGATACTTCATTAACTCTTAATAATTGAGTAATTTAGTAATCTATTAAAATTATATTTATATAACTACTATCTAGGTTTCAGTGTATTGGTTGTGACGAGATCAATGTGGATAGTTTAGCCAGTGTAAGTAGTAGGTACACTTGAAATGGCTAGATGGACAAGACTACAAATAAATATGAAATTGACGTAGATAAAATTACAGTGTCGAATCCTGCCTTCAGATATTTTGCAAATAATGAAATAACTTATTTTAACATATTAATAATATTTCGTTGCCTATAGTTATTTTAAAACTACGATATTTTTTACGGCTTTTTAAATAGCAAATTCATAAATTTATTAAAAATTCTTAAGTTCCAATTTAACCTATGGACTTCCTAAAAATGTTATATAGCTTTTAGTCTTCCTTGATAAATGGACAATCCAACAAAAAAATCATTTTTAAATTCGAACCAGTAGTTCTTGAGATTAGCCCATTCAAACTTTTTTAACTCTTCAGCTTTATTAGCTCTATTTATATGATATTAAGTAGGGATTTGTTTTTATTGCTTTTAAAATAGATAGGTACCTATAAGTGACTTTAAATTTCTAAATTTGAAATATTATTAAGTACCTATGTATATTGAATATTTTTATTCGTTACTACGTAGCGTCAACGTTTTTGATAAGTACCTGTATTATAGAATAGATTTCGTGAACGACCCATATACCCACTTCATTGTTTAACACTGTGTAGTATTATAGTTTATTGAAATTGAAAAAAAATAGAGTTAAGCACCGACCAGAACCATTTGTTATAAATTATTATACGTTCTATATAAAGAGCTTTTCATTGGCGTGTGAGGTGTTTATGATAGGTAGGTACATGTATCTAAGTGATTTATTGACTCCTGTGTATGTGTGTATACTTTGTAAAAGTAGATACGGTGGATCGCGGCAAGGTGACGGAAGTCTTTACACGTAGGATTTCACACATTGAAATAAAATGTGTGATAATTTTAAACGTAGTTGTAAACCAACTTTAATAGGTAAGTCTAATATGAATATAAAATATTTTATAAATGTATAATAATATAATATTCTTAAATTACTCGCATAAGTGAAAATTGAATTACATTGATGAGAGTTTTTTCAAGATAATTCCGCCGATTTGAAACCACTGGATTTGTCGGTAAAGAGTTCTTTGACGTCGCGTCATGTCAAGTCAAAAAAACCGTACAAATTGTTTTGCGAAGTTTGCGCAAAGGGTTTTGATAGACCGTCACTTTTGAAAAGGCACATAAGAACCCACACAGGTGAGACAACAAAACTATCATAATAGCATGCATGATTTTTTTTTCCAGAAAAGAACTATTAGATTTATTATACAAAACTATTATAAAATAAGCAAGAGCTCATTAAATTGTATTCTTGTTAGAATACGTCATTAAATGATATGTTGAATTTATTTAACTAAAATTACAGGTTTCTAATAGAAATTGTTTTTTTTTTTTTGGATTTCTGTATAATTCAATGAGTATATTTTACACTTATAACAGTTATAACCCTGAACATCGCAGGGAAATAAACTGCTTAATATAAATTATAAATACAATATTAATACCTGCAGAATGGCTATAAAAGTTAGGTACTTATATACTCGCATACTTAGGTACCTACCTATCTAAGCTTTTCATACATTTTTAAAGATCACCTATGCTGAGTGGCATGACTTTTCTAATAGTATATTATACTCATTCAAATGAATTACCGGGTGGTGCCTATACATAATATTAGAAAAAAGTCCGAGAAAAATTATTTAAATATAAATTTATTATTATTATGTTAAATTTAAGTAAATTATAAAATATATTAAAATAAAATTAGTTCGTAAAAAATTATTTGACAAAAATGTTTTAATAAGGTTAAATATCTTTTTCAAATAATGTGTTAATCACCTTGTATACTCAAATGTATTTATTATAGACGGGTTATATACAATGATATATCAATTTGGGTCTAGGGGTACCTATTTCCATTAAAAACTAACATGTTATATTACTATTTTTTTTTTTATACCTACGATATAGTGCACTATAGTAGTCAACCACGTGTCATAGGCCATAACAGAGTTAACAGTAATAGTGTAATACATATATTTTTATAAAATGGATACTAGTGTAAATTTAATAAAAAATGGAAAAAAATTATTTTTGGTGGATTTACATATACAATCCAGCATAAACTAATAAAAAGTATGAGACGGAAATGTTCCCAGAAGTCTTCGAAAAAATGTCCTGGTACATTAACTACCAACAGAAGTAAATACATATGTTTATAATATATTTACATTTTGTAATTTACTTATTTATTTATGAATGTAAAAAGAATATATTTATATATGCAGATTTAAAGAATCCAAGCTTAGATGTAAAGCATTCCACCAAACATGCTGGTGATCTACACGTCGGCATCGTTGAAAAAGCAAAGGAAGAAATTTAAAACCTATTTAAAATGTCAACAAATACACTTTCTCAAGTTTTTGAGGAAGTAGTCAATAATTTGAGAAAAGAAAACACAGTAAAAAGAACATTGCATAATTATAAAGGAAAAGGACGAATGTATCCAAAAAACCTCAAAATCTATCAGAGCTAAGTATAACTGGTGATTAGACACTATATAAAAATGAACGCTTTTTATTGTACGATGGTGGACCAGATTCGGATGAACGAGTAATTATTTTTTCTTTGGATGATGGTTTGCGATATATCACTGATGCCAATAATTGGTTATGAGATGGAAACTTTTCTTTGAGTACTGAACATTTTTTACAACTGTATGTTATAAGAGTAAAAAAAGAGAATATTTATGTACTACTGGAGAACTTTGATTGTACATACGTCACAGGTACGTACAAAAAAGTTGGTTCGGGAGAATGTTTAAAACTACGTCGAATTAAAGCGTATAGTACCCAACAGAGATATGGAACGTGCACGAATCAACATTAAATGGGGAACATCGAACAAACAATATTTGTGCGAGAGCTGGAATAATAGATTCAAACATGTGGTGGGGCATAACCATCCTACGATATGGAAGCTAATTGATAAAATGCGACCGGAAATAAGTGTCGATATCGCAAAAATAGAATTAAATGAAATTGGGTTAACATCTAAAAGGAAACAAAATACTTTGGAACACAGTCTTCAAATGACAAATACTATGTCAAAGATCTGCAGATAACGAACCAGTCGAACTGATACTACAAAATATATCGCATTGTTTACGAAAAAAAATTAGGGAGTAGTAACAATAATGGTAAATTACACGTGACAATTAACTTATATATTATGTATCTACATGTTAGTTATAATAATGATACATAAAAAAAAATGTATGTACAATGTAAGTATATATATAAATTTCTTAATATAATAATTTGATATATAAGTAATTTTAAAATAATGATAATAATTAATGCTTAATTAATAATTACGTGTATCTAATAAATTATATTATTTTTAAATTACTTTTTTCTCAGACTATTTTTCCTCGGACTTTTTTTCCCCGGAATTTTTTACCGTTTACCCTATACATTTAGTATTGATTATAGGTAAACTTACAATAAAAACTTGAAAACATTTTCAGACATCCGCTAAATGTACCTATAATTTAAGAAAAATATCGAACACTAGCTGTGAAAATAAGCCAAACAATATTAATACAATCACATAATATACCTACTATCAACCTTAATTAATATCATTACAATCGAATTAATCGATAAATCCAAATGGTATTTTTGCCATGCGGCTGTTCACAGGTGAACGTCCACACGCTTGCGCCGAATGCGACAAAGCGTTCTCCACGTCCAGCGCGTTGAACACCCACAAGCGCATACATAGCGGCGAGCGGCCGCACGCGTGTCCAATTTGCGGCAAAACGTTTACGGCCAGTTCGAACCTGTACTATCACAGAATGACACATTCCAAAGTAAACGGACGGGTCAACACCCATTAGAACTTTGAGTACATTAATAACTAGTAATAAGTATATAGCAACAACTATGTACAGCTATAAACGTAGCGCGTATGAAATGAATATGTTAGAAATATCAGTAGGTTTATTGTTATTGTAATCGGTGACGTACCTAACCTGCAGAATATTACGAAATGGGAGGCAAAATTATGAATTGAACCAAGTTTTGTCATAGTTTATGTAAGCGTAAATAATTCATATTTTATTATGGAAAAACAGCAATGAAAGGGGGGGGGAGGGAGTACGAGGGTTAAACACCTAAAACGGCTAAAACCCCTCTAGCTACGCCACTGGTTGTAATACCGTGAGGGTTGTAAGTACTGTATGGCTGTATTTTAGAGTTTAAACAGAGCCGACAAAACAGAATAATGACAAACACAAATTGTAAGTTTAACTCAACAGACAACAGTAATAGAACATAAACTTTCCATTAATACGAAGATAAAAAAACAAAAAAAAACAAAATGGAAGCATAATATATGAGACAAAATTTTACGTATTATTATAAATACCTATATGTATACAGGGTGATTCTTTTAAGTGGGTACACTAATTATCTCGAAAAGTATTTACTTTTTTCAAAATATTTTTTTACATGGTTTCAAGTTGTTAAAAACCAACGTTTTTATTAAAAAATTATATTTTTTATCCTTATCATTTTTTAAGTTTTTTACTTTTTTGTATGACAACATAGTTTTAATTTCATATTCCAAAGCAGAAAATTTTTCTAAAAATTCATAAAAATCGAATTTAGGGCTACCTAGTAGTTTTTGAGTTATAAGTATTTAAAGTTTAGATTGCCAGAGTGGAGTGGTACGGGGTTACCCCGCAAAATGTTTGTCCACTACTCCACTTGTCTAAACTTTAAATACATATAACTCATAAACTAGGTACTCGTCCTAAATTCGATTTTTATGAATCAAAATACTTAGAAAAATATTCTGCTTTGGAATATGAAATTAAAACGCTATGTTGTCCTTCAAAAAAGTAAAACACTTAAAAAATGATAAGGATAAAAAATATAATTTTTTAATAAAAACGTTGGTTTTTAAACAACTTGAAACCATGTAAAAAAATATTTTGAAAAAAGTAAATACTTTTCGAGATAATTAGTGTACCCACTTAAAAGAATCACCATGTATATATTTATAAATACGTACAATTTGTCGGATGTTGCGGCATAAAAAATACTCGCTGTAAATGAATATATTGGAAAACAGAAAACCTATGTCTTTTTATCGCTTTTAAACGTAGTTGAAAATTTCCCCAGAAATATGAACATCATCACGTCGTCGTCAGTTAGGATAATTAAGTCACGGAATTGTTTCAATATATTAATTTTTCTCCCAATCTATCAAGTCGAGAAGTAATGTTGCTCTGTTGCGGTTTTGTCGGCTTAGTGCTAACTTGACATAATGGCGTACTGCCAATCTACATGTTAAAAAATAAAAATATCTCACCGGAATAAATGACTCGGATTCGACATCCTGGTACGAATATAAATAATAAATTATTATTTTTCAATTTTAAATAGGTCATTAAGATATTATATCGTACATACTTAGTATTTAAATTTTAAAATTTGAATACGTACATTCTTTATTATCTCATTGGGTTCGAAAATATAAAATAATATGCTATCTACAGCACAGAAACAGAGATGGCCCCAAATTGATTTTGACAATTTAAAAACTAGTAAAAATCTTTCACAGTTTACTAGTTCAGTATGTATTGTGTGTTTATGTATTTAAGTAGTAGATACACAATACATTGTACTTAATAGTTATACATTAATACTGTCAAACTTGGATAATTCAAAATTGTCAATATCTAAGACTTTTTCCCGCCCCTAGAATGTCCTATTTAAAAAAATTTTTGTTTTAAAAATAATAAATATTGTAATAAAAATATGCAAGTATTTCACTAACTTTTGTTTTAAATACAAATTTCAATTTTAAATTAAATTAAAATTTTTAATTTTCTTGGATAAGCTACATTTTGTCAGAGGTTTATTCAACTTTGAGCTTAACTATTTCAACTGTATGGAGTTATATATTTTGTCAGCTTAATCTTAAATATTATTCTGATAAGATTTTTGCTAGTGAAGTTTATAATATCAAATTATAATGCCGTTACCTATGGATTATAGTTTATTATTTTATACGATCAATGTTGTAGATACATTTATTCTGTTATTTTGATTGGATTTATTTTTAGATATTTTTTGACCAACTATAAAACCCATAAATACACAATAATCCATTATACTTAAAAACATAACATTCCAAGGTGGGACAATATGATTTCAGGTGAAACCACACAAGTGTAATACGTGCGACAAGTCTTACCCAACACCGGGTAACTTACGCGCCCATATGTCATCACACTCAGGCGAATGGACATATCACTGTAAAACATGTGGCAGAGGATTTGGAAAAAAGATCAATGTAGAAAGGCATGCTAAGACATGCCGTAGATAAACCTAAAAATAAAAGTCATAAATTATGACTCATAACAAACTAATTAGATAATATCATTATTATATTTCTAATAGTAAATATAAAAATATTGTGTTTTAATTTAGTCTTCCGTTGGTACATCAAGTCTTATTTTTTTACTAGCGTTTTCTTTTTCTTCTGTACTTTGAGTGTCCCGTTTATTGTTATTTGAAATTTTGCACAATGATGCTTGTGTGTGTGACGAAGTATCTTGTTTGGTTATTTGTCTTACAACCATTGTAGCATAATTGGAGGGACGCAGAGAGAATTCGATCGACAATGATTTGAAACAACCATCTATAATAAAGGATTTTCTTTTAAATATTAAAATCATATTATACAATTTAAATATTTTATATCATTTGATCACTCACCTGGTACAGAAATGAATGGTTGCTTATTATCTAACAATTCAATATCAGATAATAACAAGTCATCATTTAAGTCGTTATGATTAATGGTAGTCCAGACTAAATCTTCAGCTTTAGATACTATACACCTATAAGTGCCTTTCAGTGAAAACAGTCTAAAAAATAAACATATTATAAAATTAGACAGTAATAATATTATATGGAATAAAAAATTTACTTATTTTTCTTTGAAAGCTTTTCAGAAGTTAGGTCATCTTTTGCTAAAAGATCAATATACCATTTTCCTATTTCATTGTCTGGATAGCTGACATCACAACCTGGCAACGGATATACAACATCAAAAATGGTATACTTGGATAAATTTTCTTCTGATATTGATTCAACTTCTGGAAATTTTATATTAGTTTCTTCTTCTTCGTCTTCTTTGTTTTCTTCTCCATCAATAACTTCAAAAGCTACTTCTTTTGATTCATTGTCCTTGAAAACCAAGTCTCCCACAATTGGTTTTAAACCAAACTTTTGAATACGCTGTGATACAATCTTGTTCCATAATAAACTCTGATAAGAATGAAGATACAATAACACCAAGTTTCTTGGAATCTGCAACATTTATAATAATTTAATTAAACATTATAATTTATAAATATTACATTATACATTACATTTATTAATTATTAATTTTCTTACAATTTGAAAAGCATTGACATAGGCCTTGGGGCCATTAAAAGCTAATGATCGAATTATTTTTGCTTCAACAGAGTAATTTTTTTTTGACAGTTGTTTTAACGCTAGATTTGGGTCTCTAGTTTTCCACCATACTGATCTGGCACGATCAGTGTCATTTTCAAATGCACTCTCCAATGGTCTAGGTTTCAAAATATGCTCAATAGCCTAAACATGAAAATTAAATACATTAATATAAGATTATCATAGTTTTTTTGGTAATCGGTCAAAAAGTCTGGTATGGAAATAGTTGGACAAAAAGTCCGAACACATTTTTAGTTTCGGACAAAAATTTCGAAAAAACAAAATTGTCTAATTTGTCATAATTGTGTAATTACAATATTTTATATATAATATATATATATTTTATATTTTCTTATTCTTATTATTTCTTATTCCTAACATAAATACAACAGAAATCTACTGGATTATGATTTTTAAGATAACATATTATAAAACATCGATAATAATTATAATGAAAATAATAATTTAAAATGAGTTATATGTTTAAAAAAATTGTCAATACAAACATTGATCCAAATATAATAATAATAATAATATTTAAAAAAAAAAGTTACCTATCAGATATATTTACAGATATAAATTAATAATTTGATCTATGCTACGTTTGCCAATACAATAATTATATATGAACTGACTATATACATATAATATTACATGTACCTACATAATAATATTATATAATATAAGGCACATTATAATTATAAATGAAAATTGAATAGACAATTATGTATTTTCGGACTTTTTGTCCGACACTAAAAATGTGTTTGGACTTTTTGTCCGACAATCAAAAAATGAATCCGGACTTTTTGTCCAACTATTTCCATTCCGGACTTTTTGTCCGGGAATCAGTATTTTTGATATAGTTAATTCTAGTGGCTCATGCTATGGTGCATTTGCAATATTTATATATTTAATGCATAGGTATCTATTAAAACTATTTGTGCACCACCTTAGGTGAATCTCACAAGTTGTCACTTATAATAAACAAAATTGTTGATATATATATATATATAAATATATATACCTCTTCACAGTTACCACAAGCCAATGATTTTCCAACAACATAGGTGGGAGACACTACTGAACTACCAAATCTTTGTAAACCATAGTAATTAATAAACCCATGAATTTTTAACATTTCAATAGCATTAGATACTTCTTCATCATTTCCATTGATATTTCTAAAATAATAAACGATCATATAAGATTCTTATAATAAGAATATGATATTATAAAAAAAAATAATAACAAAAACCATATGTTATCTACCATATGTTATTGATAGAATTATTTAAACATCTTAAAGTACAAAGATTATTAGAAAATTATTATTTATTAAAAATTTTTTTTTTATGAGTAATATTAATTTTCAAATATCATTGTAAAAATTACCTTAGGACAATGCGAAATCTATTTCCTTTTAGATCACCTAATTTAAGGGTAGAATCTTTGTAAACATAGTTACCAGTCCATATATTTCTGGCATTAAGTTTTGCTACATTATTGGCATCTAATTTTCTAACTGATAACATTTGAGTAGTGTTTCCACGCTTATCTTTAGTGCCTGCATGTTTAATTGTATTAACTTTCACTCTGAAACAAACACCAGATTTATATAAAATAAAAGGTTGGTTATACATTACAACATTAAAAATTAAATTTTCACAACACAATAATAATATTTTAATTGTTTATAAACAACTAAAGCTTATATCATACAAGTTGTATGTATAATTTTAACCTACTAAGATCATAATTTGAAATATTTTATAATCTTGTATAATAACATCTAGTAGATACAATTTAACATGCCATTAGTACCCAGACGTGATGATTCTTTCTTAAAAATAAACATTAGGAAAATTTTGGATCAGAAAAATTAATTCAATTGTTATTATTGATATTACAGAGGCCTACTATCGAAAAATAAAAGCAAAAATATTATCAAGTGTATCTCACAGAGTGGTATTGTTTTAAAAAGAGTTATTAGTAATAACTGTCAAATATAAAAATTTTAAATGCTCATACTTACTTTGAAATTTAAATAAAAATACCCTAGATAATATTTTTACTTAATAAATTTTGCCCCAATAATATTGAAACTAACAACACACAATAGATTTTGCTACACACATATTTATTACGCTGAACATTTTTAAGACACTGACAATTTGATGTGAGTATGCTGTTTCCTCAATTAAAATTAGTAATTTTAAATATATAAGTTCTTAAATTTTCAAGTACTAAGTAAAAAATGTTGCATATTAAGAGGATCTTATGCTTGTGTGCACCTAAACATAAGCTACCACCGAATTTTACCAAAACATTTTTAAATAATAAACAGAAATAGTTAAATTCAAATAATATTTAATGTTTATACAAAACAAGTCTTAAAATTAAATCCAAATATTACCTTAATTGTTTTGAGAGAATGCTCACTACATTTGTAGTGTCCATGTTGCATTTGTGTAAAGCAAAATGGAGATATTCAGGTATAGATTTAGGCCATGTTTGTCTCTCTGGAAAAAAATGATATGATATTAAAAATGATAAGTAGGGCTAGGATTTATATGCAATAAAAAATTGTAAAATATGCATATTATTTAACAAAATATGCAAAAATGAATTTTTATTCTTATATTAAATTTTACTTCATATTATTATGTGCTAATATTACATATTATTATGTTATGTTGTTTCAAATTTTCAAACATGATTGATAAGCAATATAAATTTAGAATAGATTTCTACTAATTAAAACCTTTCCCGGTCACACAGTGTTATTATATTTAAATGACTCAATTGGTCTTAGAGATTAATATCTTCTTCCATTTCATCTTCACCATTTATGACGCTAAAATTTTTTAAAAGATTTTTGAATCCCTTATTCTTCTTTAGTACCAAGTCCAAGCATTATGTTTAAACATGGAGACAAAAATGATTCTATTTAATAGAGAATAAGACTGTGAACATATCTGACTACCAATCAATTTAGACTAAAGGAAAAACCATGCAAATGCATATAAATCCTAGCACTCGTAATAACTAATAATACTACAAAATTAAAATTAATCAAAGTAATCTGATTTTACAAATATCTTTGACCTAATATTTACTTCAAAGTAAAACATATTAGATTATATTCATGTAATCCTATACCATAACTAACCATTTTTAACAAGTTTAGATAATCTAATGACAATAAACTGTTTATCTTGATCATTCTTTTTAGTGTTAGTACTAACTTTAGCGCCATACTTGAATTTTAAAAAATTGTGTATTGATTTGCGCTGTTCTTTAGTTAATCCATCCACCTGAAAATGATTTATAAATAAGTAAAAAAATATATTTATTGTTTACTTTTATTACAAACATTACATCAATGTCAATACTTTTGGTACTATGTAACTCTAACAGTTTTTCAATATCTTTAGAGTATTTTTCACATAAACCAGTTTCATCAATAACATCTAAACATAATCAAAAAGTTAATAGTTTAAAGAGTAAATGAAACTAAGTTATTTTTGTTATGAATTACCTTTCAAAGAAGTATCTTCGGCTTCCTTTTCTGGAACAGTACGGCTTGTAAGACGAACAACAGTTCCATCCAACGCAATTTCATTTACTTGAAAATCAGACAACCTAAAAGGAGCATTGTTATATTAATTAATGATAAATAAAAAAAAATAAAAAAAAATAAAAAAATATTGGTGTTCTATTCACCTGTGCTTCAGTATACCAGAAATCCCAGGAACAGATGTTGTAAATTCTGTAATACCTACATCTTTTTCTTGAAGTCCTTCATACAATACTGTCTTTACAGGACCTGAATATAAAAATTAAAATTTTATGTTATATTTTAAATGAATTCAACTCAATGATAGTAGTAAATGAAATATGTACGAGAAATTTTCAGGAACGAATCGTCATTGGCTTCATTAGTTGCTTTGTTACTTTTGTCCAATTCTTCGACAACAGAGGTACTCATTTTAAAAATGTAATAAAAACTTTGTTAGACCGACGAATGTATTAACTGTTAGGTATACAAAAATGGAAAAAGTAAAATCAGAACTAAAATGTTTCAAAAAATCATAACACTGTTTGACAACGTTAAAAATATTAAAATAATATATTTAAAATAGAAATACTCAGATTGATATTATGATTTTTCATAAAAATCATAATATAACGTAAAGCAGTGTGGTTATTTTTTAACACACGATGTTCTAAATACTATGATGTAGTCATGTCTCATGTAGAGAGTCATGATGCTCGTTCACCAGCTATCAGTTATCTAATATGTACCCATTCTCCCTCCTGATACAATTTGCGCATGCGTAAAGACTTTTCCGACACGATATTGTTATTACTGTTATCAATAATGTGAGATTTTATATAATCCCGCATAAATTGAAAATTAAGCTTTGCCTTTTGGGTACATATTAAATAATATTAATATGTACCCGGTGTCCAGGACTCTAACCACAACGATAAATAATTTGTAAAAATGATCCAAGTATAAAAATACTACATCTTGTGTGACAAATAATTTATACATTTATAAAACCATTTTTTAAGATTATCCTTACTCCTTAGTGTAAACATTTTATTAGGTACCTAAGTACCTCAGAAATTTCTCATTAAATTTTGATTTAGATTCTTCCACATTTTTAAGAAAATCAACCACTAAATAATTTATAGTTTAAAAGAACTGTAAATTAAACCTGTGTTTATATTATTATAACGAAGTTTTTTGAATATTTTTCAAAATTATCAGAAAATATCTTTTTAAGTGAATATTTGTAGATTTGTTTCTAGAAAATATTAGCTTATTAATATTTCAGGTGTCATAAGTGAACATAAATCCATAACTTATACATAACACAGGAGTCTTCTTATTTTCTAATTTTCTATGACATTTTAGAGTTATTATTATTTTTTATTAATATTTGACATATAAGGTACCTACGTCACATTCGTGAAACTAAATATTCCCATCAAATACGATTATAAGTGTGCGAGATGGGACGAATTGCACGAATTGAATTAAGAGTGAACACTAATAATTATATTATATATTTAACGTTGACGTCTCACCTTAATCCCACATTATTGTATAGGCTAAATGTGTGCGAGGCAAAAATTATGAATACGTATCATTTGAATATGTGATTGAGTATTTTTGGCACAAGTTCCGGATCTATGTCTCAGGAGACTTGGGTTCAACTACCAATAATGTAAGACTTTTGAATTAAAAAGTAGTTAGGGTTCGGATATACGCGTCCCGGTCACGGTCCAATCCCCACTATTCGGCATTCATTATAGTAGAATAGTGATAATAACCGTATTTGATTAAAGACTATAGCTGTACTATTATTGTTCTAGGGTTGTACTTACGACTTACCACATTTAATACATAACAAATTGTCAGATTATAGACAAAAAAGACTAAAGTAATCAAGTAATCGCCAATCACTATTCACTAATCAGTAATCAGACAATCAGTGCTCATCAGTGGTCACCACCAGTTCACCACTCGGCAGTCGGCACTCACCATTTAATCGTCTGATCCAATTCTACTATGCATCTTCGCTTAACTTGGTAGTTCCATTTAAAAACTGTTTGTCTAAAAATACTTAAATTGTATTTTAATAACAATCAAATATATTATAGTTGTGAATGGTAATGTCTTTTCCAGCCCAAAACGCTAGAGGTATTTACACAACTATTTTAATATATTTTATAATTGTACTGTAATAATTCATATTATAGTACTTTTTCCTCATTTAGGTATTCAGAATCGAAAGATACTTGAAGACTTGGAACTGAAGAAACAGATATTATTAAAAACCGGTGCTGTTCCAACTCCTCCAACAGTTTCTCATCCTACAACCCCGGTATGACAATGTTGTTTCACTTCACATTGTTAGAACGATCAAATAATGTTCAATAATGTTTCTTATACAGTGTACAATTTTAATAGATGTCTTATAATTAATTGTTAAACATACATTTTTGAGCAAAGATAGAATATAATAGTATAGTCACACAAAAATATAGGGTTAGAATCTAAAAGTTAATGGTTATAATTATCTTCTATTTAGCTAAATTTAAATATCAACACCAATGCAGGGGTAAATAATGTTTTGAGTATACAACATATTTTCCATAACAAATGTCAAAAAATAAATAAATACATATTACATAGGGTGTAGACTTGTTGTTTAGCTTATACTTGTAATTAACTAGCTATATAATAACCACCTATTAGATAGTATCTATATCTATAATAATAACTCATCAATATTAGATATTTATAAATATAAAAGTTCAGTTACTTGATAATAATACATCTAATTTTAAAATTTCAAAAAAGATTGATACCTAAGAATAAAAGTTATTACATAATAAGTCAATTACATATTCACATCTATCAATTCATTATATTAAATCTTATTTAATCATAGATGTTGATAAAAATTTTTTCTTTTTTATTTCCTAATTTTAATATCAACATTATGTTTTTAGGGAACATCTGATAGTCATTTTCAACGTGCTCAAGCCTTGCAATCTGCGGGTTTCTTCATCACTACTGATTCAGCTTTTGGTAATTCTATACTACCTGTCCTGCCACGCATTGAAAAATAATACTCGACCGCCATGGCAACTATGAAGTTAAAGAAGTTACAGCATGCACTTGAAGATATTGAAACATTTGAAAATCCAAAAATTGAACTTGAACAATACACTACATCATCTCATATTGCAGCTTGTATTCTACATACAGCCCAATTTGTATATAACGACATTAGTGGTAAATGTGTTGCTGATTTAGGATGTGGTTCAGGAGTATTGAGTATTGGTGCCGCTTTGTTAGGTGCTCAATATTGTGCAGGTTATATACATTCTACAATCTATAATATGATATCAGAATATTTCGAAATAATCATGTATATCCGTTTTATTTGTTTCATAGGTTTTGATGTAGATCCATCTGCTATTTCCTTGAGTGTAGAAAATGCTGCTGATCGTGATGTTTTAAGTCAATGTGATTTTATTTTATGTGATGTAAAAAAGATTGATAAAAACATGCAACTTAAAGCATTTGATACTGTCATAATGAATCCACCATTTGGGACAAGAGAAAAGGGAGCTGATCTAATATTCTTAAAAATGGCTATAAGTCTTGCTACTCATGCTGTGTATTCACTTCATAAAACAAGCACGAGAAAACGCGTTATGTCCATGGCAAAGGAATTGGGTGTCCAAGCTAAGGTTATTGCAGAGTTAAGATTTGATCTACCAGCATCTTACAAATTTCATAAGCAAGATTCTGTTGACGTGCAAGTCGATTTAATACGTTTTGCAATACCATTTACTATTAAATAATATCTAAACTAATATTGTATAATTTACATTTGTATAAAAGGAGAGAATACAATTTACCTCTTAACATTTGTGACTATTACATGTTAACACTATTTGAATTGATGAATTTTATAAATATTATCTTATACAGAAATAAACAAATTAACAATAAGTATCTGTATATTATATATTTAAATATTTAATTATTTTCTTTTGTCTTGAGTTTAATAATAATTTTAGTTAAATCTAATTGTCAGAATATTTGGATAGTTTTGTCAAGCCAAATTGTTGTTCATGATTTATACTGTAATTGATTAAATATATTTGTGCATGTGCACCAATCGCATTAAACATAGGGTCCAAGTATTGCCAGGCAGCACCTTAAATATGAGTGGAAAAATAGAATTTATCAGTAGGTATGTAATTATATTTTGAAGGGTAGGTCACCTAAAATTATTTGGGTGATACCAATTTTTTATTTTTAAGTATATGAAACAAACAATTGGCATTTAATTTGGTCCCTGTGACATATTGAGAATTAATGTATACTACATATTATATAAGTATTGAATTACGATCAGTGGGGACTGTCCATCGGTCATAACTCATAAGTGAACCAATTTTACTGCACATCATTACAATTTATACAGTTAACAATAAATTACTATTAAATAAATTTGTGTTATTATTCATATAAGTAATCCACGATAATCCCTGTGTATGAGAGTATATGTAGATTTAATGTTTTTCATTAGTTAATCAATGGTTTATGCAACATTAAAATATTATATTACATAACAGCCAACAGGGTTAGGTCTTAAAGCATTATTTGCATATTATTCTTACAGAATGTAGAAAAACAACAGAGAAGTATAAATACACTACACAGTTTGAAAAACAAATTTTATTTTGTTTAGTTCTGTATTTTTTGGGGATTTTATTATATTTTTACTTAAAAGAATTTAATACTTTTAGTAGTGTAACTAATATGTTTAGAACTCAATATTCAAATTATTTACATTTAAAATACAGTTATAGAAACTATTATTGTTCTCTAATTAATAAATAATATAATCTTTAGTAAAATGAACAACAAAGTTAAATAAAAATTACTGCATATTAATATATTATTAACTTATACTATTGATTTGTTATGAAAAATATTTGAGTTCAAAACACATTTATTTCAAGAAAGGTAAAATCATTCATGTGTTATATTATTAGATAGAGGTAAAAAAGTACTAGTACACCTGATATCCAAAAAACAAATATAAACTTAATTTCAAATGATTAAATTATAACTTAATTGTCCTATAATCTTAACAAATAAATTTATGCAAATATTAATGCATGATAATATAATTAATAGTTAGTACAAAGTAATGGTGGGTACTAGGCAGTAGTTGATAACTAGTAGCTATGTACTTTTCACTGCATGTAAAGCATAAGATAAATCAGTCGAGTCAGTCCAACTCCATCGGTTTGTAAAAGGATCATATGACAGTCCATTAATTGAAATAGTATCACATCTACCTAGATAAACAAAGTTAAACCAAAAAATTAAATATAAGTATTTCAACTATAAGTTGATATTCAATATTTGGTGATCTTATAATATGTATGCATGGTTTAGGAAAAATAAGAACATTGTTATAGACATTTAAAAAAATTTTTTATCGCAAGAAGTTATAGAGATTTATCAAATTTAGTGCGATGGTTAAACTCATATTTGATTATGTTTGTTGTGAAACTGAAAAATATTTAAAAATTCTTCAAAATTGAAATACTAATATATTTTTGTACTACATGCATGTACTTACAAAATAATGCTGACTAAATTGTAATATAATTAATAGGGAACAGATTTAAAAGCATTATGTATCTTGTATAATTTTTTGGGTAGTAAAAAAAATTGCTAAGTGAGACAGATCTGTTTCACATCTAAAGATTAAAAATACACCACTTTTATTTTGCATATTTTTGCTTATTTAGGCATTTTTATAAATAAATGCATATTTTAATATTTTAATATTTTATAGGTCATATTATTGTAAATAAAATATATTTAAATTTAAGAGCATATTTCATTGTTTTTTAGGGCATATAAATCCGTCCCCTAACAATAATTAATAACAAAAAACATAATGTTGTATTTCAGTATATGCGGACAATGTTAATAGTAACATCATTTGGAGCCATCCACAGGTTATAAGTTAAATTACAAATTTTACAATCATTTTAAACTTACAATTTATTTCTAAAATTGACTGCAATTCATGAGTACAAATGAATTTTTCCCATTCATGAGTACCTTTTGGTATGAAATTAAATGTTTCTCCAATCACTATAACACTCAACCATGAACAAACCGTTCTATTGGGAGTTGTTATAAACAAAGATCCTCCTGGCTGTAAAAAAAAAAATAAAAGAATATATTTGAGTTATTTATTAAAACAGTAGTCACAGCTTAAATCAAGCCTATTCGTTTTGCCACAATTTGAACAAAATTAACTAGTAAGTGGTAATTATGTATTAAGCCAAGGGTTAATAGTATATAAATTATTACAATATTTGTTGAAACGTAAACAATTTAAATATAAATATCGGGTGCATAAAAATCACAAAATGTTTTTTTGTGAACACAAACTTTTCTACATTATCTTTCATGATCCTAGATAATTTAATCATGATTTTAATATATTTTTTTGAATATTAATTAAGTTTTAGACAATCATAATTTCCATTCTCCTTCAATAACTATTGATGAGAACATGACGTAATTAAAACTATACATAAAACACACTAATGTGCTATAATGTCTTCAAACAATGGGTCGCTATATGTCTACTGCTTAAAATTTAAAATATCCATATTTATAAATATTATATAATAGTATGATTTATTATGTATGTATGTATGTTAGGAACAATACGAAAAAATTATTTCATATGACATCGGATAAAAGAATTTTTGAGTAAACCGTACTATTTTATATTTGTAGAAGATAAGAATGGTCTTAAAGCCACAGCGTTGGGTAAACCATTTGACGAGTATTTGCCTAAAGATCTTTGTATAAATTATGTGTAGATTGAAATACCCATTAAAGTATATATAATGGCAGAAAACATGTCTACTGACCTAGTGACCTAGAAAACCAATAAATAGACCTGTCTTGAGACAACAAACATAAAGAAATTTTCAATATTTTTTAAAAATTATTTGGGAATCTTAATGCGCAGGAAGTTTTGCAAAACTAACTGCTAAAGCCATTTCAATCCTTCTAATATTTCCAACCACATATCTATGTGAAAAAGGGTTTTCAATTATAACAAATTTGAAAATGTCAAAAAGAAATTGACTTCAATCAAAATATGATTTGCGGAATTGCTTTGAGTGAAATTGAGTCAATATGGAGTATTTTATGCAAAAACAATCAAGCTCATAATATATCTCATTAATTTTTGTTAGTATTAAAACATGTACATTTTTTTCTGTATCATTAGATGTATTTTTTTCTTGTATCATTACTCATAATAAAAAATCAAATATTACCAAGAAAAATTTAAATTTATATTTATTTAATTATAAAAACTCTTCTACAATGGCATACTAGACATTAAACAATTTAAACTTTTTTTGGCTAACATAGGTTAAAAAATGTATGGTAAGAAATTTGGATTTGGAGTTTAAAAGTTTGAAGACCACTGTATTAGATAATACTTTGCAATGTACAGTTAATTTCCTGTCATATGATATTGGAGAATCTAAGTATTGGTAAATTTGATTGACTGATAATTCAACTATTAAGTTAGTATGGTGCACTAAAATAATTTAGATATACCTTTAAACATTCAACACATTTTGTTAAAAATCCATATTTATTGGATACATGTTCTAAAACTTCTGAAGTTACAATTGCATCATATGATTCTGTGTTTGATAATGCATGCTCTTCAATTGATTCATTTAAATACCTACAAATAAAAATGAAAATTTCAAAAATAATTTTAGTGAACAATGTTTGGGTCTAATTACTTAATATTTTTGTTTCTAAGAATTACAGAATGATTGTTGGCAATTGTTATTAGTTCTTTACTGGGATCTATTCCAGTCACATTTCCATTAAGACGTGCTAATGCCTAAATATAAATATAAGATTTTAAAGTTTTAAAATAATTCAAAAATTTTAACATGTAAGAAAAATTGTAAACTATACCTCAGTTAAAAGTCCACCACCACAACCAACATCAAGTATTTTTATATTTTCTAAGCTTCGACCAGTGCCAATGTTTTTCGTTTCAATTTTTTTCATATTTGTTAATCCGTTTATAATAAATGAAACTCTAACACAGTATTAATTATTACACGTTAATACTTAATTACTATTCAGTTAGTTATAATTACCTTAATGGATTAAAAGAGTGTAATGCATTTAATGGCCCATCACTGTTCCACCAATAATCTTTCATGTTTGAATGATGTTCTACTTCGTGAGCATTAACCGTTTCCTTTACATAATTTTGTGTTAAGGATCTGAAATTAAAAAAAAGTTACAATATAACATTAACTGATTTTACTTTAAATGCTGAACATAATATATGAATACATTCTATTAGGTTATAATTTCCATACAAAACACAGATATACTACATACAATCTATAAGTTGATTATTAAAGTATTTATCACAGTAAATTAGAATTTGGACCAATTTGGTCAACAATTTTTTAGATATCTCTATTTAAAGACAACTTGACACATACATAATATAAGCTCTAATTTGAATATGAGTGTTTTCGATTTTGACTAAGTAACAGGTACTAACTACAGGATCTCAAATGGACTTTGCTTATCACATATACTCTATTCAAGTTAAGAAACATAGCCAATGGCCGACTTGTGCATAACTTGGTGTGACAATACTACACACCAGGTAAACAAATAGTTTAAATAATTGGGATGACAAATGAGATTGCCTGACTAAAACTTGTTGCTACCAAGTTTCTTAACCTAAACAGAGTACAGAACCGAGATAATTGAATTAAATATGTAATTATACTAAGGTAGTTTAACATAATACATACTAAATAATACATAGCATGTCTACAATTAATTTAATACTTAACACCTACATTAGACAAATACATACAAAATAAAATATACATTCAACTTTTAGATGTAATTATCATTATACATTTTTACCTGAAAATAAAGAAAGAACTTGAAATATTTGTTTTCTTTGCTATTAAATTCATATTGAAATATTAAGAATAATCATAAAATGTTTTAAATATTCAACTCAAATTAAATATAAAAATTGGAATAAGTTAAAACTTAAACTTGTATTTTGTCGGGTTGCATTGTTTACCTCGAACATTCAAAGTTACGACGTTCTATTGCACCGAATTTGTATGATAACGCATGATAATGCAGTTACTCCGAAAAATCAGCTGCTTCGAATAAACACATTCCACGGTCTAATGTTACTTCCAATTTATAAAATAATTACAATAATTACATTTATGAATTATTATCCCGATATGTCAATACCACTATATCATTTTATTACGTGGAACAAAATAAAAGGCCTCGGTCTCGGTGCAATAATCAGGTGTGTCCACATTTTTTCAAAAATCATTTTTTGATATAGAAATATTCAGAAATAAAATCTGTACCGAACAGTCCAAAAACCAAATACCTATGTCCTGTGTGCAATAAATAGTGTTGTAATAAAATAATAAAAACAGATTTTTAAATTTCTGTTGTGGACAATAACCATGAATGTCGGGACCATAGGCGCCCGCAGAAATTTTTCTAGGGGGGGGGGGGGGGCAATGTCAGGATTTGAGGATAAATATTATAATTTTAATAGGTGTTTTAAAATAATAACCTTTTTTATTATACTCGTATACAATATATTATATTTTATACTTTAAATTTGTTGTATAGTATATAGTAATTTATCTTAAAACATTCAACTAAAAAATATATTTTGAAAAAGCCAGGGGGCAAATGCTCCAGCTTGCCCCCCACTGCGGGCGCCTATGGTCGGGACATATCTGTTAAACATTATACATCCATTTTTTTTTTCATGGACTCAAAAACCAAATACGTCCGGACATAACTGGTTACTGGTTGTTGCTCCCAACACTTTTATTCAAATTTTAATATTGGCATGAACATTAAATTTAAACCATAAGGAATGGGTTTAATCGGTTTATCTAATTATTATAAAAATAATAACACCACATTCTCAAATTTTGGTTCAATTGCCAATTTTTATATAGTTTTTTATGTTTCCCATACATTTTTAAAAAATGGATCTACCCGTGTTTTGCACTGGGGCCTTAAAATTAACTTTGGCTGCCCAGCATTTTTTAAAAACATTTTTTGCTTGAAACATACGTACTAAGAATGATGGTGCAAAAACAAATTTGCAAAATACCATTTTGGAAGTTATATCCTTCCAAAATTTGCGATTTCACGTTGATACACATACACACAACTTTGCATTTGACAGCAGCACGCTGCCCCTTTAACAAAAATTATCTAGAAAAATGTACAAAAAAGAATGTATATATATAATTAACACCTCCTGGACAATTAGGTATAATGCATTAATGTATAGTGTGATATTATTTGAAATTTAAATCAATATTAATTTATAAGCCTGTACTTTAAATGTTATGATTAATGGCGTTCACAAATTCACAATGACCTTAAAGGCAAATTGTTAGAAGAGGCTTTACGATTTTAAAGTTATGAACTTCATGAAAGATGTTCATGACATCTCAATCCGGTATCCACTAACAAGTAAATTGTACAGCAAATAAATAATAAATAAAATAATAAAAAATAAATAACTCGTCGTTTTATTTCGTTCATCCGTAGTCATTCAGCCTGTCTTCAGAGTATTCTAACTTTCTAAACTCTTCGTACTTACAAGTATTTTTAAATTTTTTTACTGTGAGTGAAAACGTGGAAATTGAAAAGAGATATTGAAGACGATGAAGATTTATTTATGTTGGGTGCTGGGTATATTTACCTACAGTTACAAAGTAAAAAAAATAAATAATAAGATTAAAAGACGTTTTAATTATATAATAAATATATATTTATAAATAACCAAATTGGTACTGCCCGCGAAATCCCGATAAAAAATATTGCCTGTTGGTTGTTTTGAAAACACGTCCACACACGTTCGACAGTGTTCGCAAAAACAACAACAAAACCAAAACCTTTTGATGTTTACCGACACCGCTCGGGACACGACTTTGTTTTTCAAAACACATACAATTTGTTGGAAAGTACAAAATTGTTTTAAAAATGTTTTGATTTTGTCGAAAAACACAGAGTTTTTGGTTTGTTTTACTTTTGTCGTCTCTGTGTGGACCCCCCGGCATTAGAATCAAAATTAAAAAAGGCGGGTAAGTCGTTGATGTCGCTCTGCTGTACAGTAGGTTTACAAGTGAGAGTTACTGAAATGGATGGAATTAAATTTGAATCCAATGATAGTATATCATTGTATACGAAAAACGATTCTGAGCGAAGACGGTTTATCTGTCTAGAATATATTATAAATTATTAAAAATTTTCAAATCTTAGATTTAAAAAGAAAATTTTTTAAGAATTTCTAGTTTACACACATGTTGTCAAAATTCAAACTTTGAATTCTTGTAAAAAAAAAATTGTGCTAATATATTTCTTTCATTTTTCATCTGCTATTGTGAAAATATGTTAGGAGCCTTATATAAAATTTTAAATTCTAAGATATAAAAGGAAAATATTTTATGAATTTCCAGCATAAAATAATTTACGAATTTTCGTGATTTTTACATAATATGTTGTCAAAATTCAAACTTTGAATGCTTATAAAAAAAAATTGTGACTATGTATTTCTTTTATTTTTCAACTGCAATTGTAAAAATATGTTAGGAGCCTTGTATTAAATTTTCAAATCTTAGAATTAAAAAGAAAAACTTATATGAATTTCTATCTAAGATAATTTGAACATTGCCGTAATTTTTACGTATCTAGTCAAAATTTGAACTTTAAATGCTTATAAAAAAAATCGTGCCTACGTATTTTTAATATTTTTTAACTTCTATTGTTACAATGTGTTAGAAGCCTTGTATTAAATTTTCAAGCTTTTCTACAGAACAAATAGTTTTTTTATCGATATTTATAGAAAAAAAAACTAAAAAAGTTGAAAAATTAAAATGTCAGTAAACAGCTCAAAACAAATCTAAATATTTTGAAAATTGTATCAAATATATAAAATGCCTATATAAACATTCAGTCAAAATTTCAAGTATCTGCGGTCATTTTTTTTAGAGTTACACCAAAATAAGGAAATCGCTAAAAGTGAAAATCCAATATTGTAAAAATTTAAATTTCAAATGCTCATAAAAATTTAATTTGAATTTCCGGTGGACTTTTTATTTGTGATAAAGATTGAAAAACTTGTAAGGAATCTTGTATTAAATTTTCAAATCTTAGATATAAAAGGAAAATTTTTTTATGAATTTCTAGCTTAAAATAATTTGTGAATTTTCGTGATTTTTACGTATTTTGTCAAAATTCAAACTTTGAATGCTTATAAAAAAGAATTGTATATATGAATTTCTTTTATTTTTCAACTGCTATTGTAACAATATGTTAAGAGCCTTGTATTAAATTTTCAAGCTTTTCTGCCTAACAAATACATTTTTATCAATATTAATTTTAAAAAAACTAATAAAGATCGAAAATTTCAAATGCCTATGAATAGTTCAACTTAAGTCGAAAATTATTGAAAATTGCATGGTGGACAAAATATACTTATATAAACATTCGGTGAAAATTTCATGTATCTATGGTCATTTGTTTTAAAATTACATCAAAAACAAAAATCGATTTTGTCGAAAAATGAGTGTGCGTAAAATTTCCCGTTTTTCCCTTAATTTTTAGTTTGTTTTTCTCGATTATTTAGAAAAGTAAATTTTTCAATTTTGACCCCCCAAAGTACCAACTAGATTCACTTTCTGATCGAACGAAGTACTGAAGTCAAAAATCGAAGCACTTTAACTGCCCCAAAACGTGATGACAGACACAAAAAAAAAAAAAAACACATATCATGGTAAAATCAATTCATTCATCGCTCCGCTCAGAATCTAAAACTATTAGATTCTTGAATAAAATGTTCAAAACACAAATTAACACATAATAATAACTAGGTAAGCAGGGTCAAAATTAAATATTATTTATTGAAATGGTTATTTTAGATATTTATTATCTGTAATGACTAAAAACTCATAGGTCATAAAATATTATTGAACTTTTTACTGAGTGCGTATAATTTCAGAAATGGTATTCGCCAGTGAAAATTTGTCAATGAAGAATAAAATATCATATTCAGCAGTGTAAAATGCGTCAACGATACAGTATTTTGAAGATTATGTTTCGGACATCATGGTAAAATCAATACATTCATCGCTTCGCTCAGAATCTAAAAGTGAGACATATTTCTAGATGATTCAAATGTAAATAAAATTATATTTTCAAAATATCATAATATGCGTACCTACGTAGTAAGTTACCAACTAATAATATTGTGTGATAAGTCATAAGTGTAACTGCGAAAGCAATAACTATTAATAACTTTTGTAATAGGAAAAATAATGCTAACCTAACCTCAATATACAACCCGACATTAAGGTTTATATTTTAGGATACTCTACCACCTGTAGCTATTAATATATAAATATTAAATTATACGTGGCAATTGATACCATATTTTTAGTCTGTAAATGCCTAACTAATAATATTATAATAGTTTTTATTTAATTGATTATCTAATATTTAATATTCTTGCTTTCTGTTTTTAGTTTAAACTGTTTAAAGGCTGATTGCTTAGGAAAGGACGTAGATATCGTAGACAAAAAATACAGACATTTAAATAATACGAGTATATGAACATTATTAAAATTATTTAAGTCCAAAAAATAACATTAAGCTGAATAGTCTGACACTTTCCTAGCTGTAGCTATAAAATATATCTACATTCTACATATTAGATTATACGTTAATTTTTTTTAATAATAAGATACAGTCGCAAATACATTGTTAATAATAATGTTTTTACATATTTTTAACCTATCAGCAAAACTAGAATAGAATTTAAATAATAGATTTATTTAGATAAATTCATAGTATAGCGGTAAATTACATTAAAATAACAGCTTTTATAATATTGAACTTTATGAGTCTTTATTTGAGTATAGCGGGATATTACATAGTGGCCAGACTCGAATAGTATCCGTAAAATAAATTTATTTTATGAACCCTAACTGAATTTGGAATCTATTGGCCAGTCTCGAGTAGCATCCGTAAATACGCACAGCGATATTATCAATATTCATTGTATTTAGGCATTATATTTCAAATGATTTATGTGATGTTTATCAAGACAACTCAATATTAAATAGTGACCTAGTTAATCTGTACATTTAGTAGTATATCCTTAGCTAAATAGGTACATTAAATATTTTGTTAGTTGTTATTAATATTATTACATTATAATTATTTTATTATATTAAATTTAATTAAATTTATTATATTTTTATAAATTACAAGTAATAACTATCTGTAATATTGACTGGATGTTTAAACATTAAATGCGTTCAAACATAATAAAAACATACTTAAACTATAAAATTATTATGTGAGATGCAATTTAATTAGAAATGATAATTAAATATTTTACATTCAAAATGCATTGTTCACACTTAGCATTACAATATTGAATATTCTGCAATGTTAATAATTGTGATTTATGTAGTTAACCTTAATAAAATTTTCTAAAATAGTTTGCAATAGTTATATTATATACAAATGTTACAAATTATATTGTTTAAAAATATAAATAAAATATAAAAGCATTATCTACCAGAAAAATATAATAAAAAGTATAATTAAATAATAAAATTAATTTGATTTATTAACATCACAGTTATAAAACTATATTATATCTAAAATATTTTTAGGCAAAAGACTAGGATCTGCAGCATCTTCCATTTCTTGGTCATTAATTTCTATTTTAATTTTAACTTCTGGTACTTCTTCATTCTCTTCCTCATCAACACTTAAACTAGCCATCTCTTCCAAAAGGTCGGGATCAATTTTTAAAACCTATCAAATAGTACAGATATTAAATTAATGTTAAACATGTTTTAATTACAGTCAAGCAAATTAATTACATACCCCATCAGGATTTAATGTCTCGTATTGATGTTTTAATGTTTGCAGTTCAAAATCACTGGAGCTACAAGCCGCCTTTAATTCATTTAACAATACTATTTCATTACGCAGGTCATTGTAATTTTGACATATTTCTTCAGTTGGAATGGGATTTAATTCTAAAAAAAAAAAAGCAATAACAAAAAATGAATAATAACAAATATTATTTTAAATAAATTGTAATACATACTAATTTTTAGTGACTCTAGAGCCTGTTCAACATTTTTAACTTTTTTTTGACTAACATTAGCTGGTATTTTCATTCTTTGTGAACGGGTAGACACACCACTATTTTTAATATCCGGAAATTTAATAGTAGTAGCTTCAAAGTTCTAAAAATGAACATTTTATTAAAGATATAAGTTTAAAATAAATAAATTATCAAATATTACATTTGGATCAACTCGGGTTGGTCTGACTGGAACAGTAACACGTTTACGGTGATGAGTTGTTTTCTTGTCAATTTTCAAACTTTTCCTACTATCATTTTGTTTATCAACAGCACTTATTAACTTTTGTAAATCTTGTGTTTTACGATCTCTATCACGTTTCCGTGCTTCAATCTTACGCATTTCTTGTATTAACATTTGTTCCTCCTCAATCTAAACATTATCAATCAAATTATTATAATAAATACGCACAAAACTGTATAATGTTATTGTTTGTGTATAATATAAATACTTGTTTGGGAGTTCTACTGTAAAGCCTTTCAAGTTGTTGTTTTCTACGAGTTTCGTGTTCGGCATCAAACATTTTCGATTCATTTACAGTCCCTCCTCTAATCTAAATTAATAAAAACAAACGATTAGTAAACATGATTTGAATATTGTGTTTTGTCTACAACCTTTGTTAGTGTATTACACACTGAATAATATCTATCTTTAAGATCCTCAATAGATCGCTTAACAGCGTTCTCATATTCTCCGAGGTTCCATCTAGCCTGGATGATTATGAAACGTAAATCAAACCATTCACACATGTCAAATAGACGATCAGTCTCTTCTCGAGTCCATGTTTCCGACACTAAATTTTCTTTGTATTCAATATCCGTGTACTTGAGTATTTCTATTTTCTAGTTAACAATAATAATAATACATATATACATTGTGTAAATGAACAACAATTCAATCTTTACAAATAATACCTTATTAAATTTAGCAAATGGGTACTCTTTACCCTCATCAGCAACTCTCCGCCAATGAGAAAAAGAAACATTATCTGTCCGAGCTGGGTTGGTAAAAGGAGCCCATACCCAAGGACGAACACGTCGCATACCCAATCTAGCTTTTTGGAGCTTATAAGTGGGACCTAAATAAATAAAGGTAGATAATTAACAATCTGTAGTAAAATCAATTAGATAAAATAATTACCAGTTTCGGTTTCAATAACAGGCGGCACATCCTTCTTATCATTATACAATAAGGCAAACACCTCACGAGCCATTCCTTCTGGTCTACGGGTCTGACGATTTCCCGATGGTAGTGAAATTTTCTTCTTGGTCTGTGTACCAAGTATGTCTTCTTTAGATACCTGAGGAGCGGATCCCCTTTCTATGTCCATAATATCACGAATATCTTCAGTCATCTTGAACGATTTCAGTTGCCGAATGTCAAAATGTGAAAATTAAGAAGTAGTCACAATTAAAGTACTATAGTCGGTTAAGTACTCTTAATTTAAATTATAATTTTAATTTAATAGTGTATAAACACTATGAACCGTATGCCATATGGCGCATGATAAATTAAATTTATCATGGTATGGCGTATTTACTAACTAGTAACTTTGTGATAAACTGATAATCTCGTTTGTATCATGATAATTTATAATATAATTTTTCAAATAATATGTCGGAATTTATATCCGACGACCAACATTCGTGAGCGTAATTTCTATACCTATTAGAGTTGTGAGCACAACTTTCCTGATTGGTTCAAAATTGCCGCGCAATTTTTGAAATATTTAAATACATTTAAATATTTAAAAATAAGGTATATATAAGTATAGGCGCCCGCAGGGGGGGGGTAAGCTGGGGCATTTGCCCCCACCTGGCTTTTTCAAAATATTTGTTTTAATTGAATGTTTTAAGATAAATTACTATAATATACTAAACAACAAATTTTAAGTATAAAATAAGTTGTAATATAATAAAATATAATATATTGTATACGAGTAAATAAAAAAGGTTATTATTTTTAAAACACCCAGTAAAATTATAATATTTATTCTCAAATCCTAACATTGCCCCCCCCCCCCTAGAAAAATTTCTGCGGGCGCCTATGTATATAAGCTATAGCTAAGGTATATTATAAGCTTATGAATTATGATTACCTAAGCTAACTATGATAAAAATTATATATTTGTGTAATCATTTGTTAGAGAACGTTTGTATTTTACTCATAATATAAGAATTATGAATACAATTTATATTTTATACTGTAATAATATTGGAATCATGACGCAACCATTTTTATTAATCCTTAATTTTAGGGCTATTTTTTGAAATTTTAAAACTCGAGGAATAAAATGTTGTAATTGCTATTAATTACGTATTAAGATTGAATATGTTGTATTATATTAATTAGTAGATTTTTGATATAGTTATAACCATTAAATAAATTAATATTTTAGACATTGAATTAAAAATAACACTAAAACCAGGAACAGATTTTACAGACTAATGACTATATTATGTACAGGGCGATTTAAAATGGATTAATCGTCTTTTATAGAATAATGACGAACCTAGGAAAAAAACAACAAATATATTTTACTTTAAAATTACAAATATTAGCTTAAATATTGTATACTATATGCCATAAGCCCATAACTGTCATAAAAAAAAAATTGGAACGTTTTTTCCACTTAAATATTCTTCACATGTTTTTAATTTATTAGTACCTATTTTTTATGCCATTAGTATTTTAAATATGCCATGAAGAATGATATATTATGTGCCCATGGGCTATTAATTATTATATTATATTATATACTGTAATCATAGACAACTATACATATCATACTTGTATGAAAATCAGAGGTGATGCAACATTGTTATATTTCTTCTGACAGAATTGAAGTAACCAATACTATAAATTTTAGAAAAGTGAACATAGTTAAGCCTATTTCTCAGTAATATATAATACTGCAGAATACATTGTTTATATAGGAACACATAACGGACAACTAGTGATCTAAGATATTTAACAGTTAATTATTATTATACTGTAGGCTACCATTCACAAGGCTAGGGATTAATATTAGTATTTCGCTAGACTAATCCTCCTGACTAATTGATAGTACTGATGTAGTTCTAAAATAAGAAGGCTGGCCAGAGTTTTAAAATTAGATACTTAAAAAAGTTTTTGAATTTATATATTTTTACAATTTAATAAGTTCTCTTATTGATTAAATACCAGAAATAAAAGAAATACCAGTAATTATTAAGTGATCTTTTAAATTGAATTTAAAAAATTTCTTTCAAAAATATCGTATAACAAAATATATCTTATTGAGAAAACTGTATATTATTACATTTTATTAGGATTATATTTATAAAGACAGTCTCTAATGATTTTTATTTTTAATGGTTCTTCGTACTTTTCCATAAATGTTGAAAGTTGATTGTCATTTTCAATACATTTTGATAAGCTCTGGACACATGTATTAGGTAATTTTAAACCATAATAAATATAAACCTAAAAAAATATGGTATAACATTTTATACATAGAAGTACAATATTAAATTATAAAGATGCAATTTTTATATGCATTGTAAAATTATTTTTTATCTAAAATAATGTAAAGGAATTTTTTTAGAAGTCTAATTATTAGTCAATATACTTAAGACTTGCATCCAAAATATTATTAAGAAAAAAAAATGTATACCTTCTGTGAATTAGTTATAAACACAAAACTAGGCATAGATTTCGTATTTGGTTTTACTGTATACATTCCACAACAAAACGCAGAAACAGATTCTTCAAACTTAAATATTGCATGCTGACTTTTCTGATCCAAAATAAGAGTATCTCCATTCAATGAACATGTTATTAAATAATCAGGACCACCATCTGTTATAGACAATTTACTTATGATGAACAGTTCTTGATCAATGTTTTTACTCCTAGAAACCCAACAAATTGAATATACATTAAATATTAGCAGCTTTGGGTAGAAAGTAGTCAAGTAACAATAGTTCCTTGTTATTTTTTTGAGTAACAAAACCAACAACAAAACTAACATTTCTAAGCTCAATACATATTGCACTTTTTATGTACTTAAGTAGAAGCTATTTATAGTATTGCTGGAGGTGTTAACACCAAAAATTAATAAATAATAAGTAACCATAATTTTAAAGATACATTATTATACCTAAAGGATAAATATTAAATAGGTAAAGAAAAACATTTACACGCATAAATCAGGGTCAGTCTAATTTACTGAACTGCTGAATTACTGTATTACTGAACTGGAGCCTAAGCGGCCATAGCGTGGGTTAATAAAGTCCGAATAGGGTAAAACTCCAGAAATACCATTGTAATACCCCCATACAGCTCCCCACCAAATTTCAGATTGCCCCGTCGAATTTTACCTCAAGGTTACCCGTCGCAGAAATATCCAAAACCTAAAAACTTACCCGAAAATTATGAAAATTTGTACACGGCATGGGATGTACCGTACTTAGATACGGTGAAAATTACTAGTTCCTACTGCGAAAACCCACCCAGTTATAACGCAGTTCAGTAATTTCTTAATGTACGCAAATCAGTAAAATCACGGCCACCGTTCAGGAAAATTGCTGAACCGCTCTCAAACCCGTAATACTTTACCGAAAATTATTAAAATTTGTACACGGCATGGGATGTACCGTACTTAGATACGGTGAAAATTTCTAGTTCCTACTGCGAAGACACACATAGTTATAACGCAGTTCAGTAATTTCTTCATATATGCAAATCAGACCTACGCGCGAAATGATAAGAATCATGTATATTTTGTTGCATTACAACATTTCTAGGGCACTTACTAAAATAAAGCAACGTATTACAACAGTCAGTGACTTAGAATTTATCCAATTGACCAAGGTAAGCCGTTATTTAGATTTTTTGAATTGTTGAATGAAGCAGTATTTTGTACAACTCAATGATTTTATTATTTATAATACATTATACTTAAGTGCATTCTTATGACAACTGCTGAACTGCTCATATATATTATATTTTAAATAAGTTTTTAGAGCATTGCATTATTCGCCTACATCATAATGTGTCTTAACATAAAAAGGTCTTAAGATCGAGCCACATGTCCTACAAGATATCAATAAATGCATATCAGTTGTACCTTTTTGTACCTGTAGTGTATTGACATTGGTATAAGTGTCAATTTTTGGCTCCCAACGTTGTGTGTTATGTATTCTTGGAAATTAATTATGAGGGTTATAGATAGATAGTTACTAAAATAAAACAATGTATTACACTTGAGTCACTAAGAATCCATCCATATAGATACCTGAAATTTATTGTATAATTGAAATGAAGGATTTGCCATTTGTGCCTGAATGGTAACACATAAAACGCATGAAGTTGTATGTATTAGTGTATCACCTCATTTAAATCAGAACTGTCATACCCAAATCAGTATAATTATTAATTCATCCTTCTTTAGGGTGTCTCACAAAGAAGGATATTTCTGCGACGGGTAACCTCTTGAGGTAAAATTCGACGGGGCAATCTGAAATTTGGTGGGGAGCTGTATGGGGGTATTACAATGGTATTTCTGGAGTTTTACCCTATTCGGACTTTATTAACCCACGCTATGGCCGCTTAGGCTCCAGTTCAGTAATTCAGTAATTCAGCAGTTCAGTAAATTAGGCAGCACCCATAAATCATTTGATTTAAATTTTGTCATTTTATGTTAGTTTAGTTTTACATAATTAAAAAAGTGGAAAGTAACATTGTAACTAATTAATAAGATTGAGTTCAAAAAAATTAGGTAACGCAACCTATTACTTTTGTATTTTTTTGGAGAAAAGTAATATATAGATACCTTTTAATTAAGAAGCTAGTAACATAACTTACCCAACAATGAATATAAATTAAAAACTATAACAATAATACAATATTAATTATCAATAAAATATTACCACAAAATTGTATCTTTTTTTGCCAACATTACTAAACCATTTAAAGAAGCAATTCCATATAAATGATCATTTTTATCAAACAGTTCTTGATCACATTTCTCATCTACTTTGAGATCTCCTACCATTACTGAAGATATTAAAGGATTAAGAAGTTCTACGGGCAATTCATTTTCATTTTCATACTCAATTGTCTTTTCACTGTAATAAAATAAATTATCAATAAAACTATATATAAACATGAATTATTTTAGAAAGGCTTACATTAATTCTGGAAAAGCTATGGGACAATAAAAACGCATTGCACTGATCCCAGGTTGAGAAACAAGTAAACATGGTCGATTTTTATCGTCTTTAATCAATATAATAGATCCAATTTGGTTAGCACACTCCCATTTATGTAATGGTACTAATCGTCCAGCAGCCGCACTTTGACTCCAACGATTGGAACGTACCACTCTGTCAGTTAAACCAACAATTAGTTCCAACATTCCATCAGAATCTATATCCCCTTGTAAAATCACCTACAATTATTATGAATTATAATACTAAAACAATTTTAATTTACTACATTTTCAATATTTACCTTAGTGTTAACTGGAATTCGCTGATCGTGAACAGGTTCAAGTTTCAATATATTCATCAGATGGATCTAATTTAGGTACTAAATTTTAAACACAAATAAATATGACACCAGCCATCACCAGATACAACAATTAAAGCGTTACTGACAATAGCTATTGCAGTAATTATGCCTAATCCAGAAATTTTTTGAATCAGTCGATTACCTTTAAAGATGAACAAATCACCTTCCACACTGCCAATAACAAGTTCAATTTCATTGTCATTGTCCACATCACCTAATGCAATGGCACTGTTGAATACATTTCCAGGCAATTCAAAATCAAAAAAGTCAACAAAAGTTGCAATATTCATTTCATTGTCATCCATTATACAGAGTCTAAAAATAAAATAAATGTTATTTCTATAAGAATTAGCTAGAAGTTAAATGTAAATTATATACATATTGGTTACCTACATAAATAAATGAAATAGTGGTTCCTATTAAAATATTATTAATCATATATTACTAACTAGTTAACACATTTACAAGACTCAATGCAATTATAATAGAATTTTAAAAATGTAATTAAGAGGACACTACATAGGCATTTGAAGTCTCCATCTAAAAAAATGCTTAACACATCAAATTCACACTCAGTGGATCATGTTTAGTTTTGTTAGTTCAAAAATTATAGTGAATCGACCTATTATGAAACTTGATGGTAAGAACATAATATCTGTGTTTCAGTGTTTGTAAGTGGATTTTTTAGGATAGTTCAATTTTTTGTTAAGCTTTTTGTACATGATATAACATAAATTTAAAATTTAAAGTGCTCATAACTCACTTACAAACTGAATTAATATGGAGACAACAAAATATGTATGTCACTTAATCTTAAATGTTTTAGTACAAAAGATTCAATATGATAAACATGCAGATTTTTAAAACAAATTTTTGAAGTAATATTTAAAAACCATAAAATTTATAATAATTTATACCTCATACACAAAAATAAACTGTGTCATAAATTAATATTAACCATTATTCAGAAATAAATTACTTTATGATAACAACCAATCCAAAATAATGTGAAATATAAATTCTTGATCACTATAGTATCTACAATATGTTCTATAGTTCAATATTACATATTATTAATGTTTGTTTTCTTCAGTCACAATTACTACCTATGAATATCATATTTTATCAAAACAATTAGTAAAAACATTTAAATTCAGCAGGTTAATAGTTAATATTACAGTATTAACACTTCATTGATAATTTGTTGGACTTGCTCTTAGATCTTACACAATCAATTGATCAGCTATAATTCTATTGTTGAAAATATGCTGAATACTGCTACAGAATACTGAAATACTAGTGAATTAAGTATTTAAGTTTTTCATTCCAGAACCATAGATAAAACTGCTATTATAATAATATGTTAAGACTTTAAGAGCCTTGTATTAAATTTTCAAGATTTTCTACCTAAAAACTAAATTTGTATCGATATTAATTTTAAAAAAACTAATCATGATCGAAAATTGCATATACCTATAAATAGTTTAACTTAAGTCAAAAATTTTTGAAAATTTCATGGTGGATAGAATATACTTATATAAACATTCCGTGAAAATTTCATGTACCAATGGTCATTTGTTTTAAAGTTACATCAAAAATCAAAATCGATTTTGTCGAAAACTGATTGTGCATAAAATTTACAGTTTTTCTTTTAATTTTTAGTTTGTTTATCCCGATTATTTAGAACAATATTAAGAATATTTTACTTTTGATCCCCCAAAGTATCAACTATATCCACTTTCTGATTTAACAAGGTACTGAAGTTTAATTTAAAATTCAAACGCACTATTTTTCCTATAATGATACTTCGAGTTTTCTCTATAGCTACTTGAAGGAAAACTTATGGAAAACTTAGTGTTGTATTTTTAATCCTTAGTTATAAATGCAAAACATTTAATGATTTTTCAACTTCAAAATTAATTGCAAATTTTCGCGTTTTCGACAGATTTCGTAAAATTTTGAACTATAAACGCTTATTAAAAAAAATTGTTACTTACGAATTTTTTTTAGCTACAATAAGAACAACTCATATGGAACCTTATATTAAATTTTCAAGTTTGTTTGGCCGTCCAACATTTTTTAACCGGCACTTCAAAAAAAAATTCTCAAAAAAATTGAAAATTTCAGTGGTCTATAAATAACTCAAAAATAGTCAAAAAATTTTGAAAATTAAACTATATATAGCTAACACTAACATAAACATTTGGTGAAAGTATTTACATAAAGTATTTACAGTGATTAGTTTTTGAATTACAACCATATAAAAAAATCGATTTGGTCGAAAACTGAATTTGCGTAAAAACTCCCGTTTTTCTGTCATTTTTTTTTTTGTTTTTCTCAACTTTTTTGAAAACTTGGAAAATGTTTACTTTTGACCTCTATAATGCACCAAGGATCTTCAATTTTACATAATCAGACACCACCCCCAAAGTTTGAAATCGAAGCATTATTTCGACTAGTTATGCTGTACACAGACACAAAAAAAAACACACACACATCATTGTAAAATCTATACATTCATCACTTCGTTCAGAATCTAAAAAAATTCAATGATAATAATAAATTATAATATAAATAAAAATTCAATAATTTTAATGTTTATCTATAAGCCTTGTTCTGATATTATGACCAACTTTATCTAAGAATTTTTCAAAATGCAATGATAATAATTATAATATATGTATACATACACATACAATAAGCAGTTACAACATATTGCATGCAATTATGTAAAGCTATTTATCTAATTGTGATTTTATTGAATTTAAAAAAGATTTTTAAGTTTTTTAAGGCATTTTTTTGATATTAAGTTGTATTTTATAGGTTATTTTTCTTATTTTCTATGGCATTAAAGTTTGTTCCCTATTCATCAGTACCTACCTATACAGCAGCTGAGTAAAACTGTCAACTCAACGTCGCACCGGCAGCACCTCGAAAAATGATGGTGAGTCCGAATACTCCGAATCGCATGCTAAAAAAAAAAACATAAATTGGAATGTCCAAATTGCATGCCACCCCATCGAAGGGTTTGTCCAAATTGCATGCCATCAGATTATCAGGTTGATAGATTTTTATTTATTATAAACTTATTATACTAGGTATAACTTAAACTTTTTTCGAACTTTTCTAATTTAACTTATTTTTCCACTGAAAGAACGGTCTTTTGCTACATTTAGTTCTGAATGTATTTTACAATTGTACATGGTATATTTTAAATAAATAATTACAATAATAATATAAAATTTAGTAATTAATATAATAATATTAAATTTGGTCGAGTTTTTTAAAAAAAAATAATTTAAATAATAATATAAAATTTGGTCCAGTTTTTAAAATAAATAATTATAATAATAATATAAAATGTATACTATAACAAATACAGTTCAAAATAAAACTTAAGCTTAAAATATTTCAATCTACAAACTAACCAGTTGTAACAACCATATCATAGAGCGTTTCTATACATGCGGTTTTTTTTTTAAATTAGAAAAGTTCAAAAAAAAGTTTAAGTTATACCTAATGGCTAATATAATAAGTGTATAATAAATAAATTGTTGCTGATACACGACGTGCAATTCCGACATTTTTTTTTGACATGCAATTCGGACGCAGTCAAATATGAAAATTAAAGATAAATATATATGTTATGTCTTCCACTTCCACCCACAATGATTAGGAAGAAAATATTTACGAAAATACAATGGTTTAAATTCATTTAAAATTAAGGATAATAACTTTTTATGGATAAATATAACTAGATATTATTGATATGAACATTAAAAAAAAAATATAATAATATATTATATTACGTACCCATAACTAATAGGTATCTATATTATATTTACAGGAAAAGGTGATATAGTATATTGTGATAAACAGTTCCCACCCATTCCTGTTTTATGAATAGGAAAAAAATAACCTATTACATAATATATAAATTAATGATAAATAAAATTAACAATATCTTTAATAAAATAAAATGTTTACTATTATATCATTGTTTAAAAAGTATATTGGTTAGTACACAACATATCACAATTTACTCATATCTACATAGGTGATAGGTTAATTAGAAAATAATTATAAATTAAAAAATTATATGACAGTTTTATTCTTTAGGGAACATATAACATATACTTGGTTGTCTTACTTAATTAGTATGTATAATTATATTAATATGCCAATCCTGAGCTAATTTTTTTAATATGTCATTTATATAATTTGATATTTTATTTTTTTCCCAATAAATTACGATTAGGTATTTTATTGGCACAATAATGATTAATCCTCAACTTAAAAGTACCAACGCCATATACACACGCATTTATTTTCGACTTCTTAGTTTACCTAGTGGATATCATAGCAAAGCATGTTTAACTGCGTTAGTTTAAAATTTAAATATTATACATACCAGTTTAAATTGTGTTATGTTTTTTTTAACAGCTATAAATCGTACATTTGTACAAACTTTTTTATGACAAAACTATGCAGGTAACCTACCCAGATTCAAAAATAACACTTTGACGAAATTAAATATTTTAATAAAAAAATAATGATTACAGTTGCCTATTTTGTTGTACTTACAACAAGTGCCTATACCTATTTAAAAACAATTATTTTTAATAAACACAATGCCGTACATTATTATTTACTAAACACAGTGAATCTATAAAAATAAAAACATAATATAGTACTTACATATAATAGAGTATAAGATTTATGGAATTTTTATATTGTATTATACATCATCTATGGCAAACTCTCAATCGATGACATTCGTTAGAGACGATTAACGATTCTAATCATTTCATTGACCAAAAAGGCCACCAATAGCCGGACTAGTCGTTAAGCAGTAACTTTAGTACAAAAAATATACTCGCATAATTCGTTCCGTTCAGGTTGTTCTCATAAAACTACTCGATACTTTCAAGTCTCGTTACGAAGTGAGATGAAGACGGATGAAGATAGCTGCTATTTCTTTGTCGGTGGTGTAGGACGTGTAGGGGTACTGTATATAGATACAGCACAGACCGGAAAAGTCGTAAGTTTATTTTCATATTATTTTTAGGCTTAAACCTTACGTTTACTTTTGAGTATAAATATAATTTCCTATTTATTACCTCGATTATACCACTGATAATCTCCTAACTGGGTGACGTGAATTCATGCATTGTTTTTATTCACAAATGCACAATGTATATAAAAAACGCGAGCTCAAAGGTACAATACAAAGGTACAATACACGGGCGTTCTTATGTATCGTGAAATTCAACAATCGTTATAATTTTACTTTTAGGTGCATTGTAGATACGTAAGTATTCTAAGCCCTTCAACCACAATTAACTCAAAATCCGGTGTTTAGACCTGAGGGGTGGGTCCTTGTATAGTTGTATCATTCGGTTATTGGATTATGATGGGCATCTAATAATGAGTATACAGCACCCTTATTTAACGGTTACACGCCTGCAGTTAAGAGAACGCAAATACGACCTAACCTAACCTAACATAAATCATGGATGTGTATAGATTCTAAAAGTAAATTATCGAATTGTTTTTTTCATATATTTAATATATTTTATTTGATCGACATTTAACATTCGTGTTTTAATGTTATTGCAAATTCAATATTTTTTTTACTATCCATAAGCCTTTTATATAAATTTCGATTGCGACGAAATCTCTACAAACACTATAAACTATTATTGAATTATTGTATTATAATATATTTTAATCATATTATACTAATGGTATTCACTTATAACTTAATGTTGACTTACGGGTATCGTATGTAATGGTATAAAATAACAGGAAAATGTTAAAATTGGAATTTTACAAACTACTTGGAATAGTCGGTATAGCAGGTACTGTATATTTGCGTAGATATTTATTGCATACATTTGTGTTAACTCTAATAATTAGTAGTAACCACATTTATTTATATTAATATATTTATTCAATGAATCATAAAAAAATATGATCGTGCTATTCTAATATTTTTACACCATATTAATCAAAAATAAAATAAATATATAAAATAATACCAACTTAATATTATGTTATATCTAATTCTAATTTAAAGTTGTAAATTATTTTGGTTATTGGTATATAACGTTTTATTATTTTAATGAGCAAATCGTAAACACGAACCTCTTTGATGTAAAAGTTGTATTATAATATTTATATATATCTTTGAAATTATCTTATTGACGTAATGTAATGATATAATCCATGGCGATTGTCAAAGTCGTCGCAGAAGATGCGGTCGATTAATGATTCTAAAATTTCAATTAGCAAAGCAGACATGAACGAAAACCTTACAGCATTCCGTATGATTTTTTTTTTCATCAATTATGTACAATATTTTCAGATTTCAATTCAGTATCAGATGCGTTTCTATTCATCACCATCGGAGTGCAAACACGTCACGCAGATTTCGTCGAAACCCGAAACAGTCGATGTTTAAGGTAAGTTTGTTTTTATATTCTTTTGGGGAACAAATTAATATTTTAGACTTCAAAAAAATATTTAATGTCACGAAATAATATATATTATCCAAGTGTCATAGATAGACGCATACCTACTTTGTTTCTGAATTGTTTAATATATACGCAAGATTGAAGATTGAATAATTCAAACACTGTAGTCGTTTTTTCCGGTCGCCAAGCGTAGAATAATTGTAATTAAAAATTATAAGGGTTTTGTAAATATACATTTCGAAATAACAAATAGAAAAACCCGTGGTTATAACTGATGAGTCATTAGAAGATACGACACAATTTTTAATTATGACTGCTAATATTTTCCAAATCCAATGTTAGAAAACTATCTATTTCACAAAAATTGTATTGTTATTTTAGGTATATTTATAGTTATTTATAATTCACACCTAATATCTATATCATAGGGACTTATAAGTTTGAACACTTAAAAAAATAATATTCTCCGGGTGGTAGTAGATTGTATACCTATCACTAGTGTGCGCGTTCATGCATTTTAATAATCTAAATTAATCATATTTAAATTAATTATATTATACATAATTATCGTATAGGTATTTATATAAATAATGTAGTACTTACAGATAGGAGTTCTTATCTTAATATATTTTTTTGACTATTCATAAGACTAAAGAAAAGCCTTTTTAATAAATTTCTAGTGCAACGAAATCTCTATCGTATATAATGGTGTATATAATTAATTGTAGTTACATAGTAAGAAAAGATTAAAATTAGCTTAAATATTTATTTAAAAAATACATGTGGAATCATGTGGGTATTAGATTTTATAGGTTTTTGTAAGAAAATATGATTTATCAATACCAACTTATGGGGAGTAAAATAGACAAATTAAAAATATTCAATACGTCTTTTAGATAGCTTAAAGTCATAAAATATAATATTAATTAATTATAATTATTAATTTTATGCACGGTAATATTGGGATAAAGTATATATTTCAAGAATTCACCCTAAATAGCAGTAATTTCATTAATAACTTATTTTCATGAACACAATTATTATTCAACAATTTCTAATAATTAATTAATTAATTTTGTACTAAAATAAACTATTATCCATAAAAATTAATTTATTAATTATTTAAATTAAAATCCATTTAAGTGTTTATAGTTTAAATTAGATCCATTTGGTTATCATGATTACGATTTAGATTTTAAGTGAATCGATGAATGTATTGATATTGTAATGATAGGTATGTGATTTTTTTCGACTGTACACGATAAATAGTCGAAAAAATGCTTCAATTTCTTACTTCAGCATATTCTCTGGAAGATAATTTTATCTAGTTGTAACTTTGGTTTATGCGAAATCAGTTTTGGACATATTCCTTTAATTTATATTGGTGTTCCTATAAAAATCTAATAACCGTAAATAATTTAAAATTTGAATCACAACATTTTCGATTTATAGGTACACTGTATACTATATATCTAGGCATTGATTAGCTTTTCTATGTACAGCAACAAAATATAAACCGGTAACAATAAGACACATATCGTCATCATAATTCAAGAGACCTTTGTCAGTATGTCATATCTTACTACTGCCTACTAACTGTACGATACATTCAATGTCCGCCTTGGGATGATTATTGTCAAAATTTAATTATCTCAATTATATATTCGTTTTTAGTAATGGGAATACCAATTATTTAAATATCGTTCATTAGTTGTTACTGCTCAGAAAGATTTATATTTATGTATCTAGGTTCATATATATTTTTTATCTATTTCATTGATTTTTTCTTCAAGCGATTTAGTTATAGTAAAAAGATCTTGCGTTTTTCCCCGTAATTATCCAACTTTTCACAACAAAAATTAACAGATTTATCTTATTCAATATTAGTATTCGATAATACCTCTCCAACTTCAATAATGACATAGAAATATCAATTCTAATTAATATAAGGTAATAATAATAAAAGGCTCTTCTATTTCATTAACAATATTATTTCTATTTGATTCAATTTTTCTAGACGTTACATTTTTTTTTTTTTTAATTAAATCTTTCCCAAATGACTCACATATCCAGTTTTGAATGTCAGTGTGACCTAATGTAAAGTTAGGAACATGAGAATTATTTCCACATAATGAGTATTAAATTATTTTGTTGGCGAAACCTTAGTCTTGTATTTATTACTTGGAATTATGAAATAATAGATAACAGAGCAGTGAATTTTATTAACTAAACCGTACTAGTCGAACACTTAGTAAAATCTGAAGGAAATAGGTCGTAGGAAACTAATAATTTAGTATAGAATTTTTTTTACTGAAATATCAGGCAAATTATAGTGATATATAACCATTGTTGTTCACCTAATATCTATATATACCATAAGGACCTATACCTTGTACACCTAAAAAAATGTATTACTTATTTTTTTAAATACGATATTACAAAAATTAACATACAATTAATTGGTATAAAATTTAGATATTATTGAAATAAAATAAATACAACAACTAATAAGCAATAGTAATTAATACTCAAATCATAAACTATTATTAAAATAAAAATTAACACCCCAGCTCTGGTAGGTAATAACTGACTCCTCATGACCAGTAAAGAAATTTTATATTTGTATATATAAAAAAACTAATAGATTCTTGAATAAAATGTTCAAAACACAAATTAACACATAATAATAACTAGGTAAGCCGGGTCAAAATTAAATATTATTTATTAAAATGGTTATTTTAGATATTTATTATCTGCAATGACTAAAAACTCATAGGTCATAAAATATTATTGAACTTTTTACTGAGTGCTTATAATTTCAGAAATGGTATTCGCCAGTGAAAATTTGTCAATTAAGAATAAAATATCATATTCAGCAGTGTGAAATGCGTCAACGATACAGTATTTTGAAGATTATGTTTCGGACATGGGGTAAGTAGATATTTTTCTATTTTTTAGTAGGTTACCTTTTTTATTGTTAATTGATCTGAGGATACATATTTTAAAATTAAATGTATTGAAACCACTGATATAACACTATTCCGAAAATAAATAAAGTCATGATTAAAATATTAGAAAATTGGTGAGGTATAAAATTTTTAAATTTGTTTTTTAAAATTATTTCCTCAATGATATTTAAATATTTTCTCCGATTATCAGGTACGATGACTTGTAGGTACTATAGTGACTGGGAGTGTGAGATTGGGAGTTGTAGTGTGTGAGAAAGGAGATTAGAGAGGATTTGGGAGACTGCAAGGGGGTGAGTGATATGGGGTGAGAGATAGTTAGGGTGTAAGAATGAAGGTAGGGAGAGTTTGGGAGAGAGAGTGATAGGGTGAGTGTGAGGGGGTATAGAGGGATGGGGAGAGAGATAGATGGATAGGTTTGGTTAGGTGGGTGAAGGGGGAATAGTTAGGTAGGTTAGTTATGTTAACAATGTGGAATACGTAGGAAAGGATCTTTAATTGCAAAGGTAACAGACTCTTTGGCAGAAACCACCAAGTCAATAGGTTTACAACTTTCGACTTATTGGATAGAATAAAAAGATAAGGTTGGTTAGGCCGATTAAGAGGATGTCGGTGTATCTTTTCTTTCTCTAACCCACGTATATTATACCAACATTTTCGTTTACAATAATGATAAACGTAAAAATTTGGTATATTGTGCGTCGGTCAGAGAGAGAAAAAAGAAATTCACTGACATCTTCTTAAATGTTATCAAGTTGAATTGGCTATTGATTGTTGACTGTTTGTATTATAAGAGTTTGTAGGAATGCCCTGTTACAACACAAAATGTAGCCAATACGAGCGCTGTCTCCACACTCGACATAATAATGACGCCATTATGCCCAAAGTTACCAATCGTATTTTAGTAGTTTTGTAGTTTTGGTAGAAGTTTTTGAAGTTTAAAAATTGACTTATAAGTCTAGAACATAACGAATATTTACAAACCTGATATCAAAAAAACTACAAAAATAATATATACAATTATACTCAACATTATTGTACAAAAGTATATCTTCATAATAAAATTATTTAAATTAATGAATCTAAATTTACCAACTTACATTAATAAAAAAGTTGACAGGGTAAAATGCTTACTTTAACTCTAGTAAAAGACCAACTAAAAAATATGATTGGTCATTACTCATAATATATGTTTTGTTAACATATTCGATCAATCAAATTAATATTTTATTCAAATCTTTAAAATAACAAACATTTTATTTATATTTACAACGTTATCAAATATATTACAGCTTTATATATTTAAAAAAAAAAAAAAAAAACTATAAAATAGGAAACTTTAAATTATTATACTTTTATATTTGGAAAAAAAATTCAAATTCTTTAAATAATTTAAATATTTTAAAACAAATACATTTTTAAAAAAAAGAAACAGAACATAAACTACTTATTTAGATTAATACAAAATGTATTCTTTTATGAAATATATAAATTCTGTAAAAGCTTTATTACAATTTTATTATACTTAACACTATTGAAAAATTAGGTAATTATATTAGGGCATGATGGTGAATTATTATATTCACTAAACATAAAATAACTTAATATTTATCATTTAAATAGTATTTGTATACTTTTATTAAAGTACTTTACAAGACTGGACATTAATTATAATTAAAATAATAAACTTGAAAGTAGGAATAATTGGAATTTGTAAGTAGTATAGTTAGAACTGTAGAGCAAGATTTTTTATGCACTAAGAAATTATCAAATGCATGCTATTGAATACGCCCTATTTATAGGGTTAAAAAAATACATACACTTAAACCTAAATTTCAATAAACATTTTTTTTGTATGAATATACAAGGGTAATTTTTTTGCAATAAACTCATGCATAATTTGTTTATGGAATGTGCAACATTAATAATTACTTAAATAATAATAATAATTTTGGCTGCTAACGCTAAGTCCCTACCCTCCATGCCACGCCAGATACGCATATGTAGGCGTTAAGAGATTAGAAGCAATTTTAACGACCAGTTATATTACATTTATTCAAATTTATAATAATGGAAAGAAATGAGATCTAGTGATAGGTAATTATTTTTTCATATAATATAGTCTAAATTTCAGAAATTTAGCTTTTTGACAATTATAATACGTTTCTAGTAGGATTGGGAAGGAGTATTATACTAAGCAAATTAACTTGCTAAAATAGATGGAATACAAAAATTGGTTATATAGGTAAATGGTTTTAGTAATTTTTTTTTTTAAAAATTATATGAAGTTGTCGCGTAATTTCATTTGTTATTTAATATTTTAAGTGACAAACATGTTGTAATTATTATCTATTTATCTTGTATCATAAATTATATTATGGCTTCTATATGAATTAAAAAGTATTTTGGGGACTTATGGTGGACCGAAGTCACATGTTCGAGGTTATGCATGGATCGGAGTTGCTAGCTCCCGGATGGGTGACCACCTGGGTTCTTAGTGATGATTCCTCGTCCTATTTACATGTGTTTCAAACCAAGCAGTGAACTCAGGCTAATAACCATGCAGTTGACGCCTTGAGAAATATGTATATTCCTTTGGCCTGGCATATAGACACTGCAATAGTAGATATTCTTGTACCAATACCTAGAATAAAATAAATGGGTACACAAAATGTGCATTTTGCGGCGCGGTGTAATGGTGCCGTGTTGGTTGTTATCTAAACTGAGTAAAGCATCGTCCGGCGTCGCTAACTCTCGGATGGGTGACCACTTGGGTTTTTAGTGACAAATCCTTGACAAATATGCTGAAGTGTTTCTAAACAACCTGTAACCTACAGAATGATAATATAGCCATAGTTAAAGTTGCTAATGTTAAAAAAAAGTCTATTATGTAATGATAAAAATAATTAGAATACAAATTGTACATTTCTTAAATCTATAAGGTACTATAGTTAATAATTCACAAAACGTAAGTCATTTGAGATATAATTTTCTTAGGGACACTTTATCATTATTATATAATACTTCAATATCACATAAAAGAATAGAGGGACTGTGATGTATAGACTACTATTTATCACATGAACCATTTAATTGAAAAGAAAATTTGTGAAAAAAAAATTTTTAGATCATTTACCTTAAATATCCAAAATTGTAATATTTAATTATTTCTGTTGGGGAGTGTCGTTTTACTAGATACCATAAAAAAAAAAAAAAATAAAGAGGCTAATCTTCTTAATATTTTTAAGAAATATTACGTTAAGCTAAAAAAAAAATATTTATAAACAATTTAAAAACTTATATTTAAAAGTTGTTTTGCATAATAGAGCAAATTTTGCACCTTTCCAAGTATTCATTTTTACATAGCGATAGGGTTTGGAGCCATTTATGTATGGTCTAAGTTGTAAGAGGTGAACAATCAATATATCAACTTGATAAGCAAACACTTATATCGGAGACCAACTAAGGATCTTTTTATTCAAAGTGTCCTAGGGTAACTTCTGTTAGTCACGCGATAACCGAATACTATTTATTGTTCAAATTGATTCATATTAGACTCAGTGACGTAGTATAATCCTGGCTACGGCACTGCCTTCCCCGCGTGACTAGCAGAAGGTTACGTAAGTCATAAGAAGGTTGATAAACCTATAGTGACTATGGTGAGTCGAAGCTATGGTGATGATAGATGACTATCATCGCTTGTCGTTCCCTTAGCAATGATCTTTTCCTACTAACTATCAAGGTATTCGACATTGTGAACATAACGATGAGAGGAGAAAATATATAAATATGATTGAGGAAATAATATAGTATGTTTTAAGGTCATTATATCGGGTGATTCTTTTATCACTGAACACTCATTATTTCAAAAATTATTAATGTTTTTGAAAATATTAATTTACATAGTTTCAAGTTGTTAAAAAACCAACGTTTTTATTAAAAAATTTTATTTTAAAATATTTTTTATCCTTATCATTTTTTACTTTTTTGAATGACAAAATAGAGTTTTAATTTCATATTCCAAAGCAGAATATTTTTCTTAGTATTTTGATTCATAAAAATCGAATTCAGGACGAGTATTTTATGAGTTACCTATAAGTATTTAAAGTTTAGAAAAGCGGTGTAGTGGACAAACATTTTGCGGGGTAACCCCGTACTATTCCACTCTGCCAATCTAAACTTTAAATACTTATAACTCATAAACTACTCGTACTAAATTCGATTTTTATGCATCAAAATACTTCTGCTTTGGAATATGAAATTAAAACTTTATTTTGTCATTCAAAAAAGTGAAAAATTATAAGGATAAAAAATATTTTAAAATAAATTTTTTTAGTAAAAACGTTGGTTTTTTAACAACTTGAAACTATGTAAAAAAAATTGATAATTTTTGAAATAATGAGTGTTCAATGGTATAAGAATCACCCGGTAGTGTTATACCAGTATTTCATGAAAATTAATTAATGATATAATTATGAATCCTCTGATCATATGATATCATTTATTAAATCAAATTTAAATAAAAGTATTTAGTATAAAATAAATAAAAATTATTATTAAATTATTAATCCGCGGAGTCCCATGATTCCATTATCATTTTTTTTCTATTCATTTAAACATCGGTCATTTTTTATTTTTATAATTCAAACATTGGTAGCTTTGAGTACTCAAAATTATAATTTTTCAATAAACTAATTTTCGGATTAATAATTTGAATACTACAGACTGCAGTATGTAGTGTTTATTTCTAATCAATTTTTTTAAAAATTTTTTTGCTCTTTGAAAAACATTTGCCTACGGGTTCCGGGCCCCCCTTCTCATTTTTTTTCAATTAATTTAAGTATGCCAACTTTTGGAGTAGGTCCAAAATTTTATTTTGCTTCTTAAAAAACATTTGCCTGCGGGCTCTAGGTCACCCCTTCTCATTTTTTTCTTTAGTTCATTTGTTGTTTAATTTTGTGTAAGTTCAATATTTTTTTAGCTTCTTAAAAAACATTTGCCTGCGGGCTCCAGGTCACCCCTTCTCATTTTTTTTTCAATTAATTTAAGTATGCCAACTTTTGGAGTAGGTCCAAAATTTTATTTTGCTTCTTAAAAAACATTTGCCTGCGGGCTCTAGGTCACCCCTTCTCATTTTTTTCAATTAATTTAAACGTAGTTAATTTTTTGATTTTTATAATTCAAAAATTGGTAACCTGTAGTCCTCAAAATAATCATTGTTCAATAATCAAATTTTTACTAATAATTTCCCGGATTAATAGTTTTAATATTACAGCTGCAGTGTGTAGTGTTTATTTATAATCAATTTTTTTAAAAATTTTTTTAAAATTTCCCTAAACTTTCGGCTAATAATCACTTAATATTTCGGATAATAATCCCTTAATATTTCGGATAATAATCCCTTCATATTTAGGATAATATCCCTTCATATTTCGGCTAATATTCCCTTGATAATTCGGCGAATGGTCCCCCAATATTATCCACAATATCAAGGGATAATTATCCGATGAAGGGGGATATTATCCGAAATATATAGGGATTAATATCCGAAAGTTTTGTGAAATGTTATCCGAAATATTAAGGAAAGTGTTTTTTGAAAGATAAGTCGACTATTATCCAAAATATAACCTAACCGAAATACTAATGGATTATTATCCGAAATATTAAGTGATTATTAGCCGAAAGTTTAGGGAAATTTTAAAAAAAATTTTAAAAAAATTGATTATAAATAAACACTACACACTGCAGCTGTAATATTAAAACTATTAATCCGGGAAATTATTAGTAAAAATTTGATTATTGAACAATGATTATTTTGAGGACTACAGGTTACCAATTTTTGAATTATAAAAATCAAAAAATTAACTACGTTTAAATTAATTGAAAAAAATGAGAAGGGGTGACCTAGAGCCCGCAGGCAAATGTTTTTTAAGAAGCAAAATAAAATTTTGGACCTACTCCAAAAGTTGGCATACTTAAATTAATTGAAAAAAAAATGAGAAGGGGTGGCCTGGAGCCCGCAGGCAAATGTTTTTTAAGAAGCTAAAAAAATTTTTGGACCTACTTCAAAAGTTGGCATTTTTAAATTAATTGAAAAAAATGAGAAGGGGTGACCTGGAGCCCGCAGGCAAATGTTTTTTAAGAAGCTAAAAAAAATATTGAACTTACACAAAATTAAACAACAAATCAACTAAAGAAAAAAATGAGAAGGGGTCACCTAGAGCCCGCAGGCAAATGCTTTTTAAGAAGCAAAATAAAATTTTTGACTTACTCCAAAAGTTGGCATACTTAAATTAATTGAAAAAAAAATGAGAAGGGGTGACCTGGAGCCCGCAGGCAAATGTTTTTTAAGAAGCTAAAAAAAATTTTGGACCTACTTCAAAAGTTGGCATTTTTAAATTAATTGAAAAAAATGAGAAGGGGTGACCTAGAGCCCGCAGGCAAATGTTTTTTAAAAAGCTAAAAAAAATTTTGGGCCTACTCCAAAAGTTGGCATACCTAAATTAATTGAAAAAATTGAGAAGGGGTGACCTGGAGCCCGCAGGCAAATGTTTTTTAAGAAGCAAAAAAAATTTCAAAAAAATTGATTAGAAATAAACACTACACACTGCAGCTGTAATATTAAAATTATTTATCCGGGAAATTATTAGAAAAAATTTGATTATTGAACAATGATTAGTTTGAGGACTACAGGTTACCAATTTTTGAATTATAAAAATCAAAAAATTAACTACGTTTAAATGAATAGAAAAAAAATGAGGAGGGGGACCTAAAACCCTTAGACAGAAGTTTTTCAAGATGTAAATTAAAATATTGAACTTACACAAAATTAAACAACAAATCAACTAAAGAAAAAAATGAGAAGGGGTGACCTAGAGCCCGCGGGCAAATGTTTTTTAAGAAGCAAAATAAAATTTTGGACCTACTCCAAAAGTTGGCATACTTAAATTAATTGAAAAAAAAATGAGAAGGGGTGACCTGGAGCCCGCAGGCAAATGTTTTTTAAGAAGCTAAAAAAATATTGAACTTACACAAAATTAAACAACAAATGAACTAAAGAAAAAAATGAGAAGGGGTGACCTAGAGCCCGCAGGCAAATGTTTTTTAAGAAGCAAAATAAAATTTTGGACCTACTCCAAAAGTTGGCATACTTAAATTAATTGAAAAAAAATGAGAAGGGGGGCCCGGAACCCGTAGGCAAATGTTTTTCAAAGAGCAAAAAAATTTTTAAAAAAATTGATTAGAAATAAACACTACATACTGCAGTCTGTAGTATTCAAATTATTAATCCGAAAATTAGTTTATTGAAAAATTATAATTTTGAGTACTCAAAGCTACCAATGTTTGAATTATAAAAATAAAAAATGACCGATGTTTAAATGAATAGAAAAAAAATGATAATGGAATCATGGGACTCCGCGGATTAATAATTTAATAATAATTTTTATTTATTTTATACTAAATACTTTTATTTAAATTTGATTTAATAAATGATATCATATGATCAGAGGATTCATAATTATATCATTAATTAATTTTCATGAAATACTGGTATAACACTACCGGGTGATTCTTATACCATTGAACACTCATTATTTCAAAAATTATCAATTTTTTTTACATAGTTTCAAGTTGTTAAAAAACCAACGTTTTTACTAAAAAAATTTATTTTAAAATATTTTTTATCCTTATAATTTTTCACTTTTTTGAATGACAAAATAAAGTTTTAATTTCATATTCCAAAGCAGAAGTATTTTGATGCATAAAAATCGAATTTAGTACGAGTAGTTTATGAGTTATAAGTATTTAAAGTTTAGATTGGCAGAGTGGAATAGTACGGGGTTACCCCGCAAAATGTTTGTCCACTACACCGCTTTTCTAAACTTTAAATACTTATAGGTAACTCATAAAATACTCGTCCTGAATTCGATTTTTATGAATCAAAATACTAAGAAAAATATTCTGCTTTGGAATATGAAATTAAAACTCTATTTTGTCATTCAAAAAAGTAAAAAATGATAAGGATAAAAAATATTTTAAAATAAAATTTTTTAATAAAAACGTTGGTTTTTTAACAACTTGAAACTATGTAAATTAATATTTTCAAAAACATTAATAATTTTTGAAATAATGAGTGTTCAGTGATAAAAGAATCACCCGATATAATGACCTTAAAACATACTATATTATTTCCTCAATCATATTTATATATTTTCTCCTCTCATCGTTATGTTCACAATGTCGAATACCTTGATAGTTAGTAGGAAAAGATCATTGCTAAGGGAACGACAAGCGATGATAGTCATCTATCATCACCATAGCTTCGACTCACCATAGTCACTATAGGTTTATCAACCTTCTTATGACTTACGTAACCTTCTGCTAGTCACGCGGGGAAGGCAGTGCCGTAGCCAGGATTATACTACGTCACTGAGTCTAATATGAATCAATTTGAACAATAAATAGTATTCGGTTATCGCGTGACTAACAGAAGTTACCCTAGGACACTTTGAATAAAAAGATCCTTAGTTGGTCTCCGATATAAGTGTTTGCTTATCAAGTTGATATATTGATTGTTCACCTCTTACAACTTAGACCATACATAAATGGCTCCAAACCCTATCGCTATGTAAAAATGAATACTTGGAAAGGTGCAAAATTTGCTCTATTATGCAAAACAACTTTTAAATATAAGTTTTTAAATTGTTTATAAATATTTTTTTTTTAGCTTAACGTAATATTTCTTAAAAATATTAAGAAGATTAGCCTCTTTATTTTTTTTTTTTTTTATGGTATCTAGTAAAACGACACTCCCCAACAGAAATAATTAAATATTACAATTTTGGATATTTAAGGTAAATGATCTAAAAATTTTTTTTTCACAAATTTTCTTTTCAATTAAATGGTTCATGTGATAAATAGTAGTCTATACATCACAGTCCCTCTATTCTTTTATGTGATATTGAAGTATTATATAATAATGATAAAGTGTCCCTAAGAAAATTATATCTCAAATGACTTACGTTTTGTGAATTATTAACTATAGTACCTTATAGATTTAAGAAATGTACAATTTGTATTCTAATTATTTTTATCATTACATAATAGACTTTTTTTTAACATTAGCAACTTTAACTATGGCTATATTATCATTCTGTAGGTTACAGGTTGTTTAGAAACACTTCAGCATATTTGTCAAGGATTTGTCACTAAAAACCCAAGTGGTCACCCATCCGAGAGTTAGCGACGCCGGACGATGCTTTACTCAGTTTAGATAACAACCAACACGGCACCATTACACCGCGCCGCAAAATGCACATTTTGTGTACCCATTTATTTTATTCTAGGTATTGGTACAAGAATATCTACTATTGCAGTGTCTATATGCCAGGCCAAAGGAATATACATATTTCTCAAGGCGTCAACTGCATGGTTATTAGCCTGAGTTCACTGCTTGGTTTGAAACACATGTAAATAGGACGAGGAATCATCACTAAGAACCCAGGTGGTCACCCATCCGGGAGCTAGCAACTCCGATCCATGCATAACCTCGAACATGTGACTTCGGTCCACCATAAGTCCCCAAAATACTTTTTAATTCATATAGAAGCCATAATATAATTTATGATACAAGATAAATAGATAATAATTACAACATGTTTGTCACTTAAAATATTAAATAACAAATGAAATTACGCGACAACTTCATATAATTTTTAAAAAAAAAAATTACTAAAACCATTTACCTATATAACCAATTTTTGTATTCCATCTATTTTAGCAAGTTAATTTGCTTAGTATAATACTCCTTCCCAATCCTACTAGAAACGTATTATAATTGTCAAAAAGCTAAATTTCTGAAATTTAGACTATATTATATGAAAAAATAATTACCTATCACTAGATCTCATTTCTTTCCATTATTATAAATTTGAATAAATGTAATATAACTGGTCGTTAAAATTGCTTCTAATCTCTTAACGCCTACATATGCGTATCTGGCGTGGCATGGAGGGTAGGGACTTAGCGTTAGCAGCCAAAATTATTATTATTATTTAAGTAATTATTAATGTTGCACATTCCATAAACAAATTATGCATGAGTTTATTGCAAAAAAATTACCCTTGTATATTCATACAAAAAAAATGTTTATTGAAATTTAGGTTTAAGTGTATGTATTTTTTTAACCCTATAAATAGGGCGTATTCAATAGCATGCATTTGATAATTTCTTAGTGCATAAAAAATCTTGCTCTACAGTTCTAACTATACTACTTACAAATTCCAATTATTCCTACTTTCAAGTTTATTATTTTAATTATAATTAATGTCCAGTCTTGTAAAGTACTTTAATAAAAGTATACAAATACTATTTAAATGATAAATATTAAGTTATTTTATGTTTAGTGAATATAATAATTCACCATCATGCCCTAATATAATTACCTAATTTTTCAATAGTGTTAAGTATAATAAAATTGTAATAAAGCTTTTACAGAATTTATATATTTCATAAAAGAATACATTTTGTATTAATCTAAATAAGTAGTTTATGTTCTGTTTCTTTTTTTTAAAAATGTATTTGTTTTAAAATATTTAAATTATTTAAAGAATTTGAATTTTTTTTCCAAATATAAAAGTATAATAATTTAAAGTTTCCTATTTTATAGTTTTTTTTTTTTTTTTTTAAATATATAAAGCTGTAATATATTTGATAACGTTGTAAATATAAATAAAATGTTTGTTATTTTAAAGATTTGAATAAAATATTAATTTGATTGATCGAATATGTTAACAAAACATATATTATGAGTAATGACCAATCATATTTTTTAGTTGGTCTTTTACTAGAGTTAAAGTAAGCATTTTACCCTGTCAACTTTTTTATTAATGTAAGTTGGTAAATTTAGATTCATTAATTTAAATAATTTTATTATGAAGATATACTTTTGTACAATAATGTTGAGTATAATTGTATATATTATTTTTGTAGTTTTTTTGATATCAGGTTTGTAAATATTCGTTATGTTCTAGACTTATAAGTCAATTTTTAAACTTCAAAAACTTCTACCAAAACTACAAAACTACTAAAATACGATTGGTAACTTTGGGCATAATGGCGTCATTATTATGTCGAGTGTGGAGACAGCGCTCGTATTGGCTACATTTTGTGTTGTAACAGGGCATTCCTACAAACTCTTATAATACAAACAGTCAACAATCAATAGCCAATTCAACTTGATAACATTTAAGAAGATGTCAGTGAATTTCTTTTTTCTCTCTCTGACCGACGCACAATATACCAAATTTTTACGTTTATCATTATTGTAAACGAAAATGTTGGTATAATATACGTGGGTTAGAGAAAGAAAAGATACACCGACATCCTCTTAATCGGCCTAACCAACCTTATCTTTTTATTCTATCCAATAAGTCGAAAGTTGTAAACCTATTGACTTGGTGGTTTCTGCCAAAGAGTCTGTTACCTTTGCAATTAAAGATCCTTTCCTACGTATTCCACATTGTTAACATAACTAACCTACCTAACTATTCCCCCTTCACCCACCTAACCAAACCTATCCATCTATCTCTCTCCCCATCCCTCTATACCCCCTCACACTCACCCTATCACTCTCTCTCCCAAACTCTCCCTACCTTCATTCTTACACCCTAACTATCTCTCACCCCATATCACTCACCCCCTTGCAGTCTCCCAAATCCTCTCTAATCTCCTTTCTCACACACTACAACTCCCAATCTCACACTCCCAGTCACTATAGTACCTACAAGTCATCGTACCTGATAATCGGAGAAAATATTTAAATATCATTGAGGAAATAATTTTAAAAAACAAATTTAAAAATTTTATACCTCACCAATTTTCTAATATTTTAATCATGACTTTATTTATTTTCGGAATAGTGTTATATCAGTGGTTTCAATACATTTAATTTTAAAATATGTATCCTCAGATCAATTAACAATAAAAAAGGTAACCTACTAAAAAATAGAAAAATATCTACTTACCCCATGTCCGAAACATAATCTTCAAAATACTGTATCGTTGACGCATTTCACACTGCTGAATATGATATTTTATTCTTAATTGACAAATTTTCACTGGCGAATACCATTTCTGAAATTATAAGCACTCAGTAAAAAGTTCAATAATATTTTATGACCTATGAGTTTTTAGTCATTGCAGATAATAAATATCTAAAATAACCATTTTAATAAATAATATTTAATTTTGACCCGGCTTACCTAGTTATTATTATGTGTTAATTTGTGTTTTGAACATTTTATTCAAGAATCTATTAGTTTTTTTATATATACAAATATAAAATTTCTTTACTGGTCATGAGGAGTCAGTTATTACCTACCAGAGCTGGGGTGTTAATTTTTATTTTAATAATAGTTTATGATTTGAGTATTAATTACTATTGCTTATTAGTTGTTGTATTTATTTTATTTCAATAATATCTAAATTTTATACCAATTAATTGTATGTTAATTTTTGTAATATCGTATTTAAAAAAATAAGTAATACATTTTTTTAGGTGTACAAGGTATAGGTCCTTATGGTATATATAGATATTAGGTGAACAACAATGGTTATATATCACTATAATTTGCCTGATATTTCAGTAAAAAAAATTCTATACTAAATTATTAGTTTCCTACGACCTATTTCCTTCAGATTTTACTAAGTGTTCGACTAGTACGGTTTAGTTAATAAAATTCACTGCTCTGTTATCTATTATTTCATAATTCCAAGTAATAAATACAAGACTAAGGTTTCGCCAACAAAATAATTTAATACTCATTATGTGGAAATAATTCTCATGTTCCTAACTTTACATTAGGTCACACTGACATTCAAAACTGGATATGTGAGTCATTTGGGAAAGATTTAATTAAAAAAAAAAAAAATGTAACGTCTAGAAAAATTGAATCAAATAGAAATAATATTGTTAATGAAATAGAAGAGCCTTTTATTATTATTACCTTATATTAATTAGAATTGATATTTCTATGTCATTATTGAAGTTGGAGAGGTATTATCGAATACTAATATTGAATAAGATAAATCTGTTAATTTTTGTTGTGAAAAGTTGGATAATTACGGGGAAAAACGCAAGATCTTTTTACTATAACTAAATCGCTTGAAGAAAAAATCAATGAAATAGATAAAAAATATATATGAACCTAGATACATAAATATAAATCTTTCTGAGCAGTAACAACTAATGAACGATATTTAAATAATTGGTATTCCCATTACTAAAAACGAATATATAATTGAGATAATTAAATTTTGACAATAATCATCCCAAGGCGGACATTGAATGTATCGTACAGTTAGTAGGCAGTAGTAAGATATGACATACTGACAAAGGTCTCTTGAATTATGATGACGATATGTGTCTTATTGTTACCGGTTTATATTTTGTTGCTGTACATAGAAAAGCTAATCAATGCCTAGATATATAGTATACAGTGTACCTATAAATCGAAAATGTTGTGATTCAAATTTTAAATTATTTACGGTTATTAGATTTTTATAGGAACACCAATATAAATTAAAGGAATATGTCCAAAACTGATTTCGCATAAACCAAAGTTACAACTAGATAAAATTATCTTCCAGAGAATATGCTGAAGTAAGAAATTGAAGCATTTTTTCGACTATTTATCGTGTACAGTCGAAAAAAATCACATACCTATCATTACAATATCAATACATTCATCGATTCACTTAAAATCTAAATCGTAATCATGATAACCAAATGGATCTAATTTAAACTATAAACACTTAAATGGATTTTAATTTAAATAATTAATAAATTAATTTTTATGGATAATAGTTTATTTTAGTACAAAATTAATTAATTAATTATTAGAAATTGTTGAATAATAATTGTGTTCATGAAAATAAGTTATTAATGAAATTACTGCTATTTAGGGTGAATTCTTGAAATATATACTTTATCCCAATATTACCGTGCATAAAATTAATAATTATAATTAATTAATATTATATTTTATGACTTTAAGCTATCTAAAAGACGTATTGAATATTTTTAATTTGTCTATTTTACTCCCCATAAGTTGGTATTGATAAATCATATTTTCTTACAAAAACCTATAAAATCTAATACCCACATGATTCCACATGTATTTTTTAAATAAATATTTAAGCTAATTTTAATCTTTTCTTACTATGTAACTACAATTAATTATATACACCATTATATACGATAGAGATTTCGTTGCACTAGAAATTTATTAAAAAGGCTTTTCTTTAGTCTTATGAATAGTCAAAAAAATATATTAAGATAAGAACTCCTATCTGTAAGTACTACATTATTTATATAAATACCTATACGATAATTATGTATAATATAATTAATTTAAATATGATTAATTTAGATTATTAAAATGCATGAACGCGCACACTAGTGATAGGTATACAATCTACTACCACCCGGAGAATATTATTTTTTTAAGTGTTCAAACTTATAAGTCCCTATGATATAGATATTAGGTGTGAATTATAAATAACTATAAATATACCTAAAATAACAATACAATTTTTGTGAAATAGATAGTTTTCTAACATTGGATTTGGAAAATATTAGCAGTCATAATTAAAAATTGTGTCGTATCTTCTAATGACTCATCAGTTATAACCACGGGTTTTTCTATTTGTTATTTCGAAATGTATATTTACAAAACCCTTATAATTTTTAATTACAATTATTCTACGCTTGGCGACCGGAAAAAACGACTACAGTGTTTGAATTATTCAATCTTCAATCTTGCGTATATATTAAACAATTCAGAAACAAAGTAGGTATGCGTCTATCTATGACACTTGGATAATATATATTATTTCGTGACATTAAATATTTTTTTGAAGTCTAAAATATTAATTTGTTCCCCAAAAGAATATAAAAACAAACTTACCTTAAACATCGACTGTTTCGGGTTTCGACGAAATCTGCGTGACGTGTTTGCACTCCGATGGTGATGAATAGAAACGCATCTGATACTGAATTGAAATCTGAAAATATTGTACATAATTGATGAAAAAAAAAATCATACGGAATGCTGTAAGGTTTTCGTTCATGTCTGCTTTGCTAATTGAAATTTTAGAATCATTAATCGACCGCATCTTCTGCGACGACTTTGACAATCGCCATGGATTATATCATTACATTACGTCAATAAGATAATTTCAAAGATATATATAAATATTATAATACAACTTTTACATCAAAGAGGTTCGTGTTTACGATTTGCTCATTAAAATAATAAAACGTTATATACCAATAACCAAAATAATTTACAACTTTAAATTAGAATTAGATATAACATAATATTAAGTTGGTATTATTTTATATATTTATTTTATTTTTGATTAATATGGTGTAAAAATATTAGAATAGCACGATCATATTTTTTTATGATTCATTGAATAAATATATTAATATAAATAAATGTGGTTACTACTAATTATTAGAGTTAACACAAATGTATGCAATAAATATCTACGCAAATATACAGTACCTGCTATACCGACTATTCCAAGTAGTTTGTAAAATTCCAATTTTAACATTTTCCTGTTATTTTATACCATTACATACGATACCCGTAAGTCAACATTAAGTTATAAGTGAATACCATTAGTATAATATGATTAAAATATATTATAATACAATAATTCAATAATAGTTTATAGTGTTTGTAGAGATTTCGTCGCAATCGAAATTTATATAAAAGGCTTATGGATAGTAAAAAAAATATTGAATTTGCAATAACATTAAAACACGAATGTTAAATGTCGATCAAATAAAATATATTAAATATATGAAAAAAACAATTCGATAATTTACTTTTAGAATCTATACACATCCATGATTTATGTTAGGTTAGGTTAGGTCGTATTTGCGTTCTCTTAACTGCAGGCGTGTAACCGTTAAATAAGGGTGCTGTATACTCATTATTAGATGCCCATCATAATCCAATAACCGAATGATACAACTATACAAGGACCCACCCCTCAGGTCTAAACACCGGATTTTGAGTTAATTGTGGTTGAAGGGCTTAGAATACTTACGTATCTACAATGCACCTAAAAGTAAAATTATAACGATTGTTGAATTTCACGATACATAAGAACGCCCGTGTATTGTACCTTTGTATTGTACCTTTGAGCTCGCGTTTTTTATATACATTGTGCATTTGTGAATAAAAACAATGCATGAATTCACGTCACCCAGTTAGGAGATTATCAGTGGTATAATCGAGGTAATAAATAGGAAATTATATTTATACTCAAAAGTAAACGTAAGGTTTAAGCCTAAAAATAATATGAAAATAAACTTACGACTTTTCCGGTCTGTGCTGTATCTATATACAGTACCCCTACACGTCCTACACCACCGACAAAGAAATAGCAGCTATCTTCATCCGTCTTCATCTCACTTCGTAACGAGACTTGAAAGTATCGAGTAGTTTTATGAGAACAACCTGAACGGAACGAATTATGCGAGTATATTTTTTGTACTAAAGTTACTGCTTAACGACTAGTCCGGCTATTGGTGGCCTTTTTGGTCAATGAAATGATTAGAATCGTTAATCGTCTCTAACGAATGTCATCGATTGAGAGTTTGCCATAGATGATGTATAATACAATATAAAAATTCCATAAATCTTATACTCTATTATATGTAAGTACTATATTATGTTTTTATTTTTATAGATTCACTGTGTTTAGTAAATAATAATGTACGGCATTGTGTTTATTAAAAATAATTGTTTTTAAATAGGTATAGGCACTTGTTGTAAGTACAACAAAATAGGCAACTGTAATCATTATTTTTTTATTAAAATATTTAATTTCGTCAAAGTGTTATTTTTGAATCTGGGTAGGTTACCTGCATAGTTTTGTCATAAAAAAGTTTGTACAAATGTACGATTTATAGCTGTTAAAAAAAACATAACACAATTTAAACTGGTATGTATAATATTTAAATTTTAAACTAACGCAGTTAAACATGCTTTGCTATGATATCCACTAGGTAAACTAAGAAGTCGAAAATAAATGCGTGTGTATATGGCGTTGGTACTTTTAAGTTGAGGATTAATCATTATTGTGCCAATAAAATACCTAATCGTAATTTATTGGGAAAAAAATAAAATATCAAATTATATAAATGACATATTAAAAAAATTAGCTCAGGATTGGCATATTAATATAATTATACATACTAATTAAGTAAGACAACCAAGTATATGTTATATGTTCCCTAAAGAATAAAACTGTCATATAATTTTTTAATTTATAATTATTTTCTAATTAACCTATCACCTATGTAGATATGAGTAAATTGTGATATGTTGTGTACTAACCAATATACTTTTTAAACAATGATATAATAGTAAACATTTTATTTTATTAAAGATATTGTTAATTTTATTTATCATTAATTTATATATTATGTAATAGGTTATTTTTTTCCTATTCATAAAACAGGAATGGGTGGGAACTGTTTATCACAATATACTATATCACCTTTTCCTGTAAATATAATATAGATACCTATTAGTTATGGGTACGTAATATAATATATTATTATATTTTTTTTTTAATGTTCATATCAATAATATCTAGTTATATTTATCCATAAAAAGTTATTATCCTTAATTTTAAATGAATTTAAACCATTGTATTTTCGTAAATATTTTCTTCCTAATCATTGTGGGTGGAAGTGGAAGACATAACATATATATTTATCTTTAATTTTCATATTTGACTGCGTCCGAATTGCATGTCAAAAAAAAATGTCGGAATTGCACGTCGTGTATCAGCAACAATTTATTTATTATACACTTATTATATTAGCCATTAGGTATAACTTAAACTTTTTTTTGAACTTTTCTAATTTAAAAAAAAAACCGCATGTATAGAAACGCTCTATGATATGGTTGTTACAACTGGTTAGTTTGTAGATTGAAATATTTTAAGCTTAAGTTTTATTTTGAACTGTATTTGTTATAGTATACATTTTATATTATTATTATAATTATTTATTTTAAAAACTGGACCAAATTTTATATTATTATTTAAATTATTTTTTTTTAAAAAACTCGACCAAATTTAATATTATTATATTAATTACTAAATTTTATATTATTATTGTAATTATTTATTTAAAATATACCATGTACAATTGTAAAATACATTCAGAACTAAATGTAGCAAAAGACCGTTCTTTCAGTGGAAAAATAAGTTAAATTAGAAAAGTTCGAAAAAAGTTTAAGTTATACCTAGTATAATAAGTTTATAATAAATAAAAATCTATCAACCTGATAATCTGATGGCATGCAATTTGGACAAACCCTTCGATGGGGTGGCATGCAATTTGGACATTCCAATTTATGTTTTTTTTTTTAGCATGCGATTCGGAGTATTCGGACTCACCATCATTTTTCGAGGTGCTGCCGGTGCGACGTTGAGTTGACAGTTTTACTCAGCTGCTGTATAGGTAGGTACTGATGAATAGGGAACAAACTTTAATGCCATAGAAAATAAGAAAAATAACCTATAAAATACAACTTAATATCAAAAAAATGCCTTAAAAAACTTAAAAATCTTTTTTAAATTCAATAAAATCACAATTAGATAAATAGCTTTACATAATTGCATGCAATATGTTGTAACTGCTTATTGTATGTGTATGTATACATATATTATAATTATTATCATTGCATTTTGAAAAATTCTTAGATAAAGTTGGTCATAATATCAGAACAAGGCTTATAGATAAACATTAAAATTATTGAATTTTTATTTATATTATAATTTATTATTATCATTGAATTTTTTTAGATTCTGAACGAAGTGATGAATGTATAGATTTTACAATGATGTGTGTGTGTTTTTTTTTGTGTCTGTGTACAGCATAACTAGTCGAAATAATGCTTCGATTTCAAACTTTGGGGGTGGTGTCTGATTATGTAAAATTGAAGATCCTTGGTGCATTATAGAGGTCAAAAGTAAACATTTTCCAAGTTTTCAAAAAAGTTGAGAAAAACAAAAAAAAAAAAATGACAGAAAAACGGGAGTTTTTACGCAAATTCAGTTTTCGACCAAATCGATTTTTTTATATGGTTGTAATTCAAAAACTAATCACTGTAAATACTTTATGTAAATACTTTCACCAAATGTTTATGTTAGTGTTAGCTATATATAGTTTAATTTTCAAAATTTTTTGACTATTTTTGAGTTATTTATAGACCACTGAAATTTTCAATTTTTTTGAGAATTTTTTTTTGAAGTGCCGGTTAAAAAATGTTGGACGACCAAACAAACTTGAAAATTTAATATAAGGTTCCATATGAGTTGTTCTTATTGTAGCTAAAAAAAATTCGTAAGTAACAATTTTTTTTAATAAGCGTTTATAGTTCAAAATTTTACGAAATCTGTCGAAAACGCGAAAATTTGCAATTAATTTTGAAGTTGAAAAATCATTAAATGTTTTGCGTTTATAACTAAGGATTAAAAATACAACACTAAGTTTTCCTTTAAGTAGCTATAGAGAAAACTCGAAGCATCATTATAGGAAAAATGTAAAGTGCGTTTGAATTTAAAATTTTCACGAAATAGCGTAACGATAACGATTTATCCTCAAACGAATTTAAATATTTGTTATTATTCAAAAAGTATAAGTCGCAGATACTTGAACATTTTATCAGTTATTTAGATTGGCATTTTCTTTACATGATTTAAATAATTTTTAAAAACTAGACCAAATTTTATATTATTATTTAAATTATTTTTTTTTTAAAACTCGACCAAATTTAATATTATTATATTAATTACCAAATTTTATATTATTATTGTAATTATTTATTTAAAATATACCATGTACAATTGTAAAATACATTCAGAACTAAATGTAGCAAAAGCCCGTTCTTTCAGTGGAAAAGTAAGTTAAATTAGAAAAGTTCGAAAAATGTTTAAGTTATACCTAGTATAATAAGTTTATAATAAATAAAAATCTATCAACCTGATAAACGTAATTAATTGGGGAAAAAATTAAAATATCAAATGATATTAATGCATAGACATAATAATAAATTCATAAAAAATTTTCTTTTTAAATCTAAGATTTGAAAATTTAATACAAGATTCTTTACAAATTTGTCAATCTTTATCACAAAAAAAGTGTCCACCGAAATTCAAATTAAATTTTTATTAGCATTTGAATTTCAAATATTGACAAAAATTCGTCAAAACCATGAATATTTGCAAATTATTTTGTAGTTCAAAATTCATAATATTGTTTGTATTGATATCTAAGGTTATAAAATTTAACACCAAGTTTTCCATATGGTTTGCTTCAAATAGCTATAGAGAAAATTTGAAGCGTCATTATAGGAAAAATGTTTTGAGCATTTGAGTTTTAAATTTTTATGAAATCGCGTAATGATAACGATTTATCCTCAAACCAGGCATGGTGATATAGCGTCAACGACTAATACTACTATAGTATTATTGTGTACAATTTTAAGTTTAGTTAACAATTTTTAAATTTTCACAATTATCATAACACCCATAACAAATATTATTTGTTTAATCTATAAGACAAGTACCTGTCCTGTCCTATATGATATGTATAATATTTTGTTGTTTTAACTAACTAGGTAACGAGTTAGTGAACTGGATCTCTGGTTCGACAATTAAAATATAAGTTTATTTTACCAACTTACTCATTTTGTTATACTACTGTTAAATGCCAAGGCCTATTTATTTAATTGAATGTACCAGAAATTCATTCATTGGTAAGTATAAGAATTTGTGTTAAATATAATTTTTAATATACTCTTTGGTCAAGAATGAATAATGTGTAAAATACATATTTTATGTAGATTATATGCAAGTATGTAATTACTTACTAAAAAAATTTATCACTTTAATAGAAAATATTTCTAACATTTAACAATAAATAGGCTACAACACCATCATTTACCAAAAGGCAGATACAAGTCGAGGGCAAAGGGGACAATGCAACAGTTGCTGGTGGACAACCTTCTTTTTTTTAAACTTAATAAATATCATTGCCTTCCCTCATTTCTCTAGTCTGTATCTGCCTTTAAAAAATATCTAATGTCAGTATTTGGCATCTCGCTATGTTAAACAATACAATTTAAAATTAAAATATAATGTTCTTTTAATATTTTATATTAAACTTAATCATACATTATAAAAATTAATACTTAGTAGCAATCTGAATATAGTAATTAATCATAGATGTTAAGATACCAAAAAAAATTTTTTTTAATTATTTATTTGATTTATAACATAATATTAACTTATATTATTTAACAATACCTAAATTTCTATTTTTACTAATCAATGCACCAGCAAGCCATAATATTTCATATTTATCTTTTAGGTTTAAAATTTAAATTATTGATGTTGTAACCTTATTTAAATTTAAGTATAAAATATCATACAAATTACAATACATATTTTTCATTTACAATTTTTAGTTTTATATGTATACAAAATGATTGGTAATTGTTTTCCTCTGGAATGATGGTTGGACTCAATTGTTTACATTTCTTTCAAATTTAGTTGATAAGGTATCTAAACAAATACAATAAAAACCTAATAGGTAACTTGAATAATATTTCACTTAAAATGTTTAGGTATTAAGTATACAAACCATATTTTTAATTTTGTTGCCTGTTGAAATATTAAAATCCATTAGGTATAGAATCCAATATTTTTATTCTTATTGTTTCCAGTTGTAAATTGGAATATTGTTTTAATATTTATCATCCAAATCATCTGGATATTTTTAGTGAATACAAATAATCTTAGAATATCATTATGAAGAATTTTAGTATGCTATAGATTTTCTAAAATGACATTGACTATAGAGCAACTAGCTATGTTATTATAGTCCTACTGGATTGTATTATCAAAATATTAACCATAATGACTGAAATAATAATTAACAAGTCAATAGTCCATATAAATTGCAACAAAAATTGTGTAGAGCTGATGTATTAACTGAAATCAAAATGTTTAAAAATAATGATAATAAGAATTATTTATAATAGTTTTTACATAAACAATATAGTGACCAGAAATACTATTTTTTGAAGCAAGTCCTATTGTCATTAAAAATAGTATATGAAATTGTAATCTACATTTTAATAAAGTTTTGTATTAATTTATTCAAATTTTACACTTGGTATTTTACCTTTAAAAAATAACTAAAATATTTGTAGTTAGGTACTTTAGTTTAAGTTTACTTAAATTTCATAGAATTGTTATCATAAAGACACACATCTAATGAGTTGACATAATAATTTGAAATAATTAGTTTTTTTAGTACCTACCCAGGGAATAATAATAATTAAAAAAAAATACAATTTTTGTAGGATATGACCTATTGTCTATGATATGGGCAAAATGGGTATATGCATTGGCAATTATGACAGAGGAGAAGCTAAGTTTTAAAATATACTTTTTTTAAATTTTTATATCTGGTCACCATACATATAACTACAAAATAAGTAATACCAGTATAGAAGCGAGTTCAAGCGAGAAGCGACACTCTACTTGGTGGTCGATCTCTGGTGGTTTAGTGTTGAAGTTGTAAATGATTACCTGGTGGTTTAGAAGTGTTGTTATAAACGATTTTTTTTACAATAAACGGTTTGTTTACTTTTTAATCTTATAACCTAACTTAAAGTGCTTGCGAGTTGCGGCTATCTAACAACAAGTATGAAATAACAACTGTTTTGCATTACACGTTCAATAATTATTTTAATTTTAATTATTATTAGTAATTATAATTTTTTTTATAATTTCTGTGATATCATGTATCAACTATCAATTATTGAAATATATGATATGAGCCATCAGCTGGTTCTCAAAAATAACAAAATGGCAGTGCCCTGGAGTTCAAGGCCATGTCCCCACTTTTTTCAAATAACATTAGGAATTGTGAGAGTGTCATTTACCAATGGAACTCTTAAAAAATTATTAAACTGAAGTGTTCACCAAATTTTTTTTTTTAATTAATCAATTCTAATTTTTTTTATTTGTAACTTAAAATTATCCACTTTGACTGTCAAAAATATTAAAACAATACAATACTATTCGATTCATTATTTGTTTTTACGTAATCATAATTTCGTTATTTTACTATCCAAAGATTTTTTATACCATCGTATAAAAATACATAATTATAATAAACTGTCAAATTTGATTTTGAAAACCGAATTATATATTTTTATGATGACAGAAATGCATGACCCAGACTTACAAACTAAATCAAGACGTGGTATGTTTATATTATGTTTGCAATATTCAAATTTTATTATTTACAATAGGTACGAGTAATTTTATATTTGTTATGTTCCAAAATAAGCCACAGGAATTTTGTCAGAAAATCTTCATTTTGTTGCAAACGAACCATCCCTGGCATTTTATCGACTTCAAGAACATGTACGGAAATCTGTACCGCCTATGATAGAAAAACAAGTACAAGTTCAAAAACTTCACAAAGAGTTACAAGGGCACTATTATGATGTGGAATATGCAATAGGGTAATAATACATGTTTTGTTTTTAGACTGCGTGTTAATAAATACATTTTAATGACTCATATTATGGATTAATGTCATAAATTAGAGCTATTAATTCAATTAAGAACTGCGAAGAACCATTGAATAATATTCAAGAACAACTTAAAAATGCTCTTTTTCTTAGTCAACAAATCAAGTATGAGCATACTAGGCGGTGAGTCATATATCAGTTCTAAATATTTATATTTTAGATTGTCAAGTAGATACTAGGTACTTCTTCAAAGTGTTTACTTATAGTTATAGGTACTTTCAAGTACAACATTCAATGCATGCTTATACCATGTTTATTATATATAATTTTTTTATATCATGATTATTGTTTAGACATCAAGGCATGTTTTTTATATTTATATTACATTATATAGATTGAAAACTTCACAAATAGTCAATGATGCATCATCCAAGCTTAATATTAACGTACCAGTATGATTGTTTACTTAGCGTGTGTTTACTGTAGATCTATATGGTAAGACATTTATTCTAGTTGGATGTCAATATTAAACTTTGAGCTTATTGTTAATGTTATCTTACTATAAGATGTTGTTCTGTATTAAAACAATCATATATATTTATTAAAAATTTTTAGTGGGAAATCTAAAAAAGATTCCATGTATAAACGGCTATCTGCACACTTGACTACCACACTAGACCTACCTGAATTACCAGAAGCTATCAGAGACACAGCAAACAAAGTGGAATCTATGGTGAACAGTGCACGGCATTCTAATATATATTAAAATAATTAAAAGAGTACAAGACTGTAAAGCATACATTTGAGATACTTTTCAGTAATTTATTGATAGATAATGTACTATAGTACCATACATCGGGATAAAATGAAATTACTGTAAAAGTGCTAATTGTGTGATACAAAATAGTTGTTGGTGGATCCTTAATTATTATATTGCACAATACCTATTTGTATACATTTATTTTACTGAAAATGTTCAAAAGCTTTGTATGAAAGCTTTTGAGTTCTAATCATACTAAACATTATACAACAATCTATAACGTATGGTATAATATAAATTTATTGAATTGAATTCATCATAAAAATTATGTTTATTTTATAAATTAGCTTTGTTACACAAAATATTTGTTTTTATCTTATATATTATAATAATTTGTTAAGCTTGCTGTCATAGTTATATTAGTATCTAATATGATAAAGTTAATAATAAAAACTAAATAATCTAGTTTCTATTATTTTATACTGATTACTAATTTTTAAAAATGAGCACATAATAATGATTAAAACATATTTTTTATTTAAAATAATACTACAATATATTTGTTTTATCAAATATTAACCATTAATTTATCCATTTACTAACTTTATTGCCAGTATACTTAACATTAACTAGACTGAGACTCTTTAAGGGCCAGTTTCACCACTACTTTAAACTACGATTAAAGTAAACCGGAGTTTAATCGGCCAAATTTGGCCGGTTAAATAACTGTTATCAGTCGATTAAGCGTAATTGACGTTTAAAGTATTTGGTGAAAGCAGCACTAAGTCTTATATAATTCAGTAGAATTCAAGGTACCTTGCATGTTTGAATAAAAATTGAATTTATAGATTGTGTTATGGTCAGTACTCAAACTAAGGGAAGACAGAGCTCCTCTTAAATTTTTTTATCTTTTGAAAGCACTCCTTTAAATTATTTTCTTAAAAATGCTAGGACAGAATATTTTATTTCGTTAAAATAATATAATAATTTTTTAATTAAATATGAAGATTTTTTTTTATGATAATTGATAATGCAGTCAAAAGTACAGACTAAGATATAAGTATATTATCATATTATACCTATTACATAACATCCAAATGCCACAGATACAATCATTGCTGTATCTCAAAAAATACTCAATGCACGAACTTGAAATTTGAAATAGTGGTTCCTTTAACACTTTCACTTTAAAATAAGAGGATTTTTTTTTTAATTTAAATGTTAAGGGGCTGAAATCAGAAAAAAAACATTTTTACATGTAAATTGTTCATCTATATAAATATTGTGTGTTTATATGATAAACTATTAAATAATAATAGCAATCGGCAGAAAAAGTTTGGTCCATGTTTTCCGGGGAAATTTCAATTATTATTTATAAATGCTATGTTATCTTATCCATAAATTATTTTACATATTATTCTAATAATTATTGCTGTTACTATTTAACCAATTTATATTCTTTGTAAGGTTATGTATGGCCATTAAATTCCTAACACTTAATTTATGACGTGTCTTATGTATAATAATATAATATTTTAATATGTAATTTTTTTCACTCTGGTTTCTATGTACAATAACAACTAACTAGGTAATAATATAATAATGTATTAATACAAATACAACCTATGTTTATTAACATATTTTACCAAACTACTACTACATACATTGGAACCACATCTGTAATAATATTTAAAATATTCGCTTGGTGTAGAATAAATATAATTAAAAATAATATTGTAAAATAAAGAAATCAGTTGAAACTTACTTTTAATACAAATAATTTATATTAATCTTTTTAATTCAAGGAATGACAATGAAAAATAAATAGGTATAAAAAATCAATTGTTCAGTACATTATGAACAAGTTACAAACACATTTGTATTTAATGTTTCTTCTTTTTGTTCTGTACAATGGGCTGTTTGAGCAATGAACTGGAATTGTATGTCTTTTGAGAAACATTATAAATATTGTAAAGGGCGAATAAAGAAAATAGCAGACTGAAAAATGTAAATAAAATAAAATTAATTTTTTATTATCATTAGTTATTACAATTCAAGTCTTGAAGTCTGGGATATTAACTAGCAGGAAAATGAGAAATACATTTTTGGTAGCTTAAGTACATTCCCAAGGGTAAAAGTGAAGTAGTCACCGGTTGAGTTAGGTTCCCATATAGGCTCCCAGTGAATGTTTAAAATAAACAAATTATTATATCATGAGTATAAAATAATAATGATTATAATTCTATTATATTATGAAAAAAATTTTTAAATATTATACAAACATATATTTTTTATTTTAATAAAAATCATTAAGTATGTATCAATAAATGCTTATATTTTTATTTATAGTTTTAAATGTTGATATCATTAACTAAAAACAAAAAAAGATCTTGTGTTAAGCTAATTGATTTTTATTAGTCTTAGCAATTTTTTATTTAAAATTTCACTATGTTAATTTTTGTTTAAAAATATGAGTTCAAATAACAACTATTTTAAGAAGTATACAATTTTGAATTATTTTTTAAATATTCATTCGATAAAGCTAAATTTCATAAGTCCCCTTCTGTTTCTTCTAACAACTTTATTAAGTAAATGCTAATTATAATTATCAACATCACATTGTTTCATTTGAATATGTAAGCTAACTCTATATTAGATTCATAATTTTCTATTTTTAATTTTGTAATTATTAAAAACTTTCCATTTAATTTTTCCCTATTTTACTGTTAAACTTAATTAATTATTATAAATAAATTCAAGAAGAAACAAGTAGGTAAATATGTTTAAATGTTTAAGGAACTGAAATTTAATACCCTAGCTCGCCTTTGTAATTAAATTTATAAAAAATATTAATAGATGTAAATAAATTATAATATTTACCCAGTTGTAGCACATACTCTGTGGATAGAGACACATGTGAAAAAAGTGAACAATAATGACAATATAACTGAAAAGAAAAACGACAAATGTTTTAATTATAAATAAAAACCCATTGGTTATTAACTAATATTTAAAGAAGTCACTTAAAGCATAGTTCCATAGAAATATCTGCTATAGTATTGAATATTTATAAAATTGGATTTTTTTCTTCTATTTATCCAATTTAATGCTAACCTGTATATACATTTAATTCATGTTTACTGAATCAAATAATAATATTTTTATTTTGCATATTTAATGGTTTTGTATTTAAATTGTATAATTTGGGATTTTAAAAATAAATTTTCAGATATCAATATATTTAAAAAAAAATTTTAATTAATCAACTATATAATTAATTCCACAATTTGTATATATTATAAATTGTATAGGTGGTAACTACAATCTACTACGCATTGACATGAAATATAAATGTGTATTATCGTGTTGGTTTGGGGTTAAGGTACTTATATAATTATACTTATAATATTGCATATGGAATTTGGTGACAATTTACTTACTGATAACGGATGTAGTTACAAATTTGATCAAATAAAAAAAAACCATAATAGCATACTAGCAAAGTGTAACATTAATATGCAATAAATATTAATGTTAATTTAAAAGAAGCGGGAAAGTGGATATCGTTCTGCTGTACAGTAGGTTACAAGTGGATTACTGTAATGGTTGGAATTAAATTTGAATCCAATGATATTATATCATTGTATACTAAAAACGATTCTGAGCGGAAACGGTTTATCTGTCTAGGATATATTATAGATTATTAAAAATTTTCAAGTCTTAGATATAAAAGGAAAATTTTTATGAATTGCTATTTAAGATAATTTAAACATTGCCGTAATTTTTACATATTTAGTCAAAATTTGAACTTTAAATGCTTATAAAAAAAAAATCGTGACTATGTATTTTAAATATTTTTCAACTACTATTGAAACAATATGTTGGAAGCTTTATATTAAATTTTAAAGCTTTTAGACCCATCCACTAAAATTGTATTGACATAAATAGAAAAAAAAACAAAAAAAGTTGAAAAATTAAAATGTCAGTATACAGTTCAAAACTAATCAAAATATTTTGAAAATCTAATCAAATATAAAAAATGCCTATATTATAAACATTCAGTTAAAATTCCAAGTATCTACAGACATTTGTTTTAGAGTTAGGTTACACCAAAATAAGAATATCGCTAAATGAGAAATCTAGTGAAAATCATGTTGTAAAAATTTAAATTTCAAACACTCGTAAAAACTTAATTTGACTTTCTGGTGGATATTTATTTCATGATAAAGGTTGTCAATCTTGTAGTAAATTTTCAAATCTTATTATGAAAATTATGAAATTTTTTTATGAATTTATAGCTTAAAATAATTTATTATTTTTCTTGATTTTTATGTATTTTGTCAAAATTCAAACTTTGAATGCTTATAAAAAAAATTTGTGACTAAATATTTCTTTTATTTTTCAACTGCTATTGTAACAATATGTTAGAAGCCTTGTATTCAATTTTCAAGCTTTTCTACCCAACAAATAAATTGTTATCAATATTAATTTAAAAATAATTGATAAGGATCGAAAATTGTATATGCCTTTAAATAGTTCAACTCAAGTCAAAATTTTTTGAAAATTGCACGGTGGATAGAATATACTTATATAAACTTTCGGTGAAAATTTCATGTATCTATTATGCATGGTTATTTGTTTTAAAATTACATCAAAAACCAAAATCGATTTTGTCGATTTTAATGCCTCAAAACGTGATGACATAAACAAAAAAAAAGAAAAACACACATCAATACATCATTGTAAAATCAATACATTTCTTGCTACGCTCAGAATCTAAAATGTATTAAAAATAATAATAAATAAAACTACTAGTTAATAAAAATAAAATATTTATGTATGATAAACTATAATAAATTTTTTTGAGCACATTTTGATGTTTTTATAGGCTAATAATGCATATTTTATAATTTTTAGCTTATATTTTGTAATTTTATAGTGCACAAATACATGCATATTACAGTAGTTAAAGTGCATAAATATTCGAGCCCTAATTAATATCTATCAGTAATGATTTAAAAAAATATAAGTATACAGGGTGTCCTGTGAGGATTTACCCATTGCGATATCTCTCAAAATAATGGTGATATCGAAATTCTGGTTTAGTAATAAAACTCACAGGGATAAGAACTACAATTGTTTCATACTTTAATTTATTTTAATGTTTTGGTAAAAAAGTTAAAAAAATATATTTTTATATTTAATTATTTATTTATTCATTTATTTTGTAGAGTTTAATTTTCTGAAAATATTGATGTTTCAAAATTTTATTTTCATTCATTTCCTGATTTTTAATATTTTATTTAGTTACGAGAAAAATTGTGAATTATTTAACACCATAATGTTATCAAACATATGACCCACCGTGCCGCGCGCATTCCCATACCGCTGGCTGAATACTCTCTGTGTTCCTAATAGTTATATTTATATATTGTATATTGTATATATTTATAATCATATTTTATTTCATCTAAACTAGAAAAAATTTTAAAAATCAGGAAATTAATGGAAATAAAATTTTGAAACATCAATATTTTCAGAAAAATAAACACTACAAAATGGCTATCTTTAATTTTTTTGGAAATAATTAATATAAAAATATACTTTGTACATTTTTTACTAAAACATTAAAATAAATTTTAAAATGAAATAATTGTAGTTCTTATCCCTGTGAATTTATTACATTTATATTTATAATTTATTATAAAACCAGAATTTTCATATCTCCATTATTTCGTGAGATATCGCAATGGGTAACCTCGCTGGACACCCTGTATATATTTGACTTTTTTTTTCTGTTTTGAACCGACGACGCTGAGGGAACTGCTTTCGCATTATTCTGCGACACATATATTTGACTTAAAATCATAGAAGAATACATAATCTAAATAAAATTTAACAGCCTTAAGGCTAATTACTGTTTAATTTATTTATTCTACTTACTTTCTGGAAATAAACTAGCTTGATATCCTTCTCCCAATAGTAATGTCATTAGATTGCTTACAGCCTAGAAATCACATAGTAAAGGAAAAAGAATAACAACCTGTTACCTACATAAAAAGTTATAATACATACAAAGTATTCATTACTTTATTATTTATAAACAATCTTTAAAATAGTAAAATTAGAGGTATGTTGTAATGATTGCATTATTTTCATTATTTTATTTTATATTTGAAAGCAAAAAAAAAATATATATTTTCTTTTCATAAGCTCAAAGATATTTGTTTATCTCAGACAAAATCTACTTATAAACTTATTTATTAATTAATTTCCAAATGTGTTGGTATAGCAATTATTCATAACACTATCATGAAACATTATTATTTGTAGTTATTTATAAGGTGAGTTGTTCAATTAGTTCACTTTAAACCAAGTACGGCAGGTTTTTTATTATTTACTTTAAAAAAAATTAATAAATTGTTGATAGGAATGTATTATTTATTTACTATTATTAACTTTTAGTCCAAAATAGAAGAGAAAAATAACAAACATTTTAAATGAGTAATAGATTGTGTAGGTAATTGGAAAATTTTATTTAATTATCTGAAATAAGTATATTTCCCTAAAATAGTAAAAACCTATTTGAAATGACTTGTTGAATAACTATTAACTATGAATATAAATATTATAAACTAACTAAAAACAATAAAGGATACAGTTAAGGACAGTGTAAACAACACTGAGCCAAGAAAACCAGTACCTATGACCAACACTGAACTAGACGTCAACCATTTGCTGTTGAGCTGCATGACTGAGAACAGTGACAATGCTAGTAATGTTGATATAAGAAATGACATGCCCGTGGAAACAGCTGAAAATAAAAAAACAAGAATTGAACACTCAAACACTGCATTGTTTATTGAGGGGTAGACAAAAGTGCCTGATGATTGTCTTGATTAATGTATATATTCAACCATGTCTAAATAAAATCAGATTTACCCATAATTGTCACCGGAATAGTGTTCTTTTTTTTCAAGTTTGAAGTACTTAATGAGAACAACAGTTATTAACAACAATTCAACTCAACTCAAAGAAACCGTGTCTTAACAAAAAATAAATGAAGAAGCCAATTTTTTTTTTTAATTTCTCTCTTTTTTTTTATCGAAACATTAATAAGAGTCGTGTACGATATACATTTCTGGGCAATATATTGATATTAAGAATATTAAAATAATGCCCTCTTCGGCAATCGCCAGTCGTGGCATCGAAAGTCAATGGCACTAAACAACTAAACTTACTAAACTGACAACAGTACAACACAGTAAATGAGTAAAAACTAATTCCAAAATTCCAAATATAAAATTCCAGTCTTCAGAAATCAAATTCGTGATAACCATCAAACAATTATTGAATCATTATTGTTAAACAAATGAAGTATGAATTATGATAATAATAATAATATTATTTTTTACGTTGGTTACACTGCGAAATTCCTCATTATGTTTTTGTGCTGTATATATTATATATATAAATATACAAGAAAATTATAATATGTTGACACATTAATATTATTACTATAATTGCGTTATCAAAAGACAAATTCCATCGATATAGTTTATTATACCAATATGATATTTCGCATAATTGTTGTTCTATTAATCATTTCTTGGCTCTTCTAGTTATTCTTTTTTCTCTTGTCTCTATTAATTGTTATTGTGGCAAATATTCTGTATGTTTCCATTATCATTTTGTAGTATTCGTGTTAAGTATACTCTAAAATTCTTTTCGAATCGAAAATACTAACTAATACTAAGATAAGGTAACTTAAGACTATATATTTATAGTAACAATCATTTAGGTTTAAAAAATCAAAAATGTACATTAACCAACCCTAATGATTGAAATTATGAATTACGACACAATAACGGTAACCAGTTCTGTTTGCAAAGCAATCCTTCAGTATTGTGCCAACTCGCATCCGTTTGAAGAGCGTACACTCGCCCTTGATCAACCAGTCAAGATTGGACGTCTGTTGGCCAAAGCCAAAGTAAGTCCGCACAATGGGATTTTTGATTGTAAAGTCTTGTCGAGAAACCACGCCCTGCTATGGCACGAAAATGGGAAATTTTTTTTACAAGACACAAAAAGTAGTAACGGCACATTTGTTAACAACCACAGACTCAGTAAAAGCGGCGAAGAGTCTAAACCACAAGAAGTTTTTAGTGGAGATGTAGTCCAATTTGGTGTTGATGTGATCGAAAACTCTAAAAACATATCTCACGGCTGTATTACAGCTGTCTTAAAACTATATCATGCTGATGGTACAGAGGCTAAATCTAATCCTGTTGAAAATTTCATTAGTGATGTATCTACTCAAGATTTATATACCATAGATGCATATATACGAGATGCAATGCACAGGGAAGCAAATTTAGAAAACAAATTGTTCAACTTAGAAAGATTGTTATCCAACATATTAGGAGAAACAGATAATAGTTGGAAAGCCCTTGTTGCTGAAGATCGTTTACTATCCAAAATTGAATTTTTAGAAAATCAACTGCAGTACTACAAAAAAGATCATGGAGAAGATGAAATGAAACAGGAAATATGTGATTTAAAACAATACAAATATTCATACCAAGGAATGGCTAAAGATTGTTTAAAAAAAGAAATGGAAGAAAAATTGAAACTGATGCAGAAATGTCAAGAACTAGAGAATCTATTGAAACATTCCATATCTGAACAAAGTGCCCTGATGAAACATCTAAATGATGCACAAAATGAAATCAAAGAAGTGTGTTCTAAGCTAAATACAGAAGTTGCTAATCATGAAAACAGTATAAAAGAATTTGATGCATCAAAAGAATTGCATGAAACCGAATTAAAAACATTACAAGAATCAAAAAATGAAATAGAAATGAACTTTCATAATAAATGTGAAGAAATTGAAAGGTTACAAGCGGAAATAGCTAAAATGAATTATGAGATCAACACACGCAATGTACTTCTTCTGACCTTACAAAATGAACATGAGCTTACTGAAGATATTTCTCTTAATAAATACTTTAATGATATAATGTCTTATATTGTTCATATATTACAAGACCGTCAGACTTATTTAAATCAAATGAATTCCCTACAAAGTCAAATGCAAAAACACATTAAACAAAAAGCTGACTTAGAAAATCAAGTATGCCAGTTGCAGACAGAACTTGATCTTAATCATGAACTGTTAGTGAACTGTACCAAGATTAAAAATGTTAATGAAACTGATAATACAGATTCCGATCAATTAAAAATGATTATATTGAATGATGATAGCTTAAAAAATATTGAAGTTTTATCTAAAGACATTGAGATTCAAACAGATTTTTATAAACAGAAATCCGATGTCATTGAATTTAAACTATCTGAAGCAAAAGATGTACTGCTGGACTGTATAACTAATTTGGATGACCAAGAATCAACTATAAAACATCTAAAGAAAGAGATCTCTTGTAAAGATATTGTACTATTGTTGATATCAGAATATTTATGCCAGGTATCAAGTATTGACTCTAATAATATACATGATGTGCCAGATATACTACATAAAAATCTTTGCTCTTTTACTAACTTAAAAAGTATTGACCATAATTTGGATGAATTAAAAGTAACACAAACAGAGAGTTTAAATAATACATCCCAAGTACAGAATAATGATATTAAAAACGAAGTCTTGATTCAAGAAATCAGCTCTGATACAGTAGACATTAAAGAAGATTCAGTATTTGATCAAAATGAATTAGAACGAATTCGTAATGAATATGATTTATGTTTAACAGAAAAAAACAATCTGAAATATGAATTAGAGCAAATCACATTGAGATGCAAAGAGTTAGAACAAACTCCAAATTTCCACTTATTTTTTGCGTTACCATCAATAGTATTATTTTTAGTCTTAGTAATTAGATTTCATTCTTATTTGTCCTATTTAACAGGAACAGCTGAATAAGTGCAATTAACAATATTATTTATTATTGTATTGTTATTAGTTTTAGAATTGATAAATGTTTTTGAGCTCAGGTATTATTGTTTATGAAAAAATTGAATTCTATAGACTACCTGTCATAGACATAAATTTATATTAAATTATAAAATAGTCCAAGTAAATTAAATAGATCTTAGCCAAAAACAATAACACGATTTTCTCAAACTGTAAAGCTGGATCAAATATCTTTTAAACTAATTAAATTTATCCACCAGCTTTCTGTTATATTTGCCATTAGTAGTTATGTATTATTTATATTTATTATAAACTGATTATTTAATATGTGATTCCATCCATATAATAATAATATATTTTTTGAAATTATACATGTTTTTTTTTTTACTTTAACTTAAAGAATAAAATATATATATTTTTACAATTATGATTTTTAGTTTTTTCATAAGACATCAATTAATATCCTAACATTTTCAATGCTCTATGAAAGTATTAAAATTTATTTTTTATTTTTTACATTAATCGTTTAACATTTTGTTTTTATTTTCTCAGCTTTTCGTTGTATTTGTTTTTCTCTTATGCAAAATTGATCTATCAACTATACATCCTATTATTATGATACTAAATTATATTTATTATTTTTAATCAAACGAGTTTTATAATTTAAGATCTGTAATAGTTTAAATCAAAGAATTTTTAAAGTTATTTCATTAATATAACCATCAAATACTGTTATGCATTAAATTACTACAATATTAATAATAATTTCTGTTAGTAACAAAACATTTTTAATTATTCAGGATTGTTTTATAAGTATGCGTATTGTATAAAGTAAAATGTGTTATGAGACAATTTAGTGTATGTACGAATTCTATTCTCAAAAATGCTGGTTTATTTTGATGACAGGAGTGCTATTCAAATTTTCTCAATACTTATTCTCATAATAAATTTATATTGATACATTTTTTTTTCTTCTTAAATAAGTTTTGTATTTAATGGAAATTATGTACTCGTTGACTGAACCATCGAATTCCAATTAATACTGTAAAAAATCTATATGTTATAGCTAATGTTGTATGTTATTGAATTATTATAAACATAAATCATTGTAGTCATTAATTATTATTGTTGTAATTTTTAAACAAAAAAATAACACGATTATTAAATCATTACCTATATTGTTCTTTTTATTTTTAAATATTTGATTCTTTTATAAACTTTATAATATATCAACAATCATTTTTGAAACGGAATGTCCTTTCAATAGAAGGTAATCATTAGAAATGATATAATCAATTGTCAGGATATCAAACCAAGGATAACATACAACATTTAATATATGAAAAATATTTGTGTACAATTTGGTGGAGGTGTTCTTTAATATCTATATGCAATTTCATCAGGTGTGGTTTGATTCCCTGATGATGGTATATAAGAACTTGTTTAGTAAAGTGAGCAAAAAAAAATATGTATTAAATCACCAAACAACATTTTTATTTTTCAGTCTTTAATGATGGACTCATTGGATCAGTTAACTATTAATAATTTAGAAGTCATGGATGTAGAAAGAGGTTCTGTTAATAGTAGTGTAATGAACATTGACAGGAACAAAATTGAAGCTATTCCTAGAACTAATCAAGTATTTACTTATACATGTACAAATTAAATTATAAATAATATGCAAATGTATGTATATTTTTTGTAGCCTGTAGAATTGCAAGACTTAACGGGTTTAACTGTATATGATGTGAATCATTTTGAACAAGAAGTTTTACAACAAGTTACAAATGATGTATTGGATAGTAAAACTGTTTTAAACACTGGTGAGGTTCCTGCAATGACTTTAGGAGTTTTAGGAATTGAAGAAACTGAATATGAACGTAAAATTAGAACAGGAGAAATGACACCATTTGGTTCAACAGATGTGTCACAAAAAAAGTCCAAAAGGTATATTATTGTTGTAATGTAGATCATTGGAGTTCCTATAAAATTTGAAATATTGTTAAAAATGTATTTGGATCTGACAACTTTCAGCTCTGAAGATATGTTAGAAAAATATTTGGTATCTCAATCTAAATTTTCAAAAATGATTCATAAATCTAAAATTAAAACATCTGGTACAAAAAAAGAATTGGAAATAAACACAGAAAAAAAAGAACTAAATGAAAAGTCAAAAGAATCAGGGAGTGAATATTTTCCATCCACGGATTCTGGTAATTAAAAATCTATAGTCTATAGTATTATATTAAAATATACCATTGCCAAATTCCTGTAAAAAAGTTTGAAGCATAAAAATTCCTAACCCTAAAAAGTCTAGTGTATTTAACAATATTTAAAATAACTTTTATTTTACATTAATTTATTGTTTTTACCTATATAAAAAAATTGAAATTATTATTCATACTAAAACATTAAAAACAATATACATAATGTATTATTATGATTTATTTTGTCAGGTTAATCATTTACAATTATAGTTTTAATTTATAATAATACCATTTGGTTCGTTCGATTGTGCACCACATCATATTTTTCCTTTTACCTAATTATATTTATATGTATCAGACTTTTTATAACTTGGACTTTTTGGTTGTCTATTATTGGTTATACCTACATAATGTTTAATATTTATTCAATTTAAGATAATGAATCATCTATCCCTGTTAAAATTAAAGCCAAAAGAAAAAAACAATCAAATAGTCACAAAAAAATATGTTATCAATATTCAGATGAAGATTATAATGATGATTCTGATGATGAATATTTTGAACCTAGACGTTGTTCAAGTAATTAATTAGAATAATCTCTATTTGGTTTTAATTTTGTATTCAGAACATAAACTATAACATACCCAAATTTTTTCAAGGTCAGTACAAATTATCTGATGATGGAATAGAGGAAAACTATGAGTATCGATTGAGAGAGTATGAAAAAAATCATTCTGAAATAGCCACTGATAATGAAGATGTATTTCATGCTATTGATGGAGATTATTTTAAAGTTCCAAAAGAAATTTGGGAAAAATTATACAAGTAAATATAGACCAGCATAACATGATGACTTATAATTTATGAATACAATATTGTTGTTATTATTAGATACCAAAAAATTGGCATAAAATGGTTATGGGAATTACATCAACAAGGTTCTGGTGGTATATTAGGAGATGAAATGGGATTAGGCAAAACTATACAAATGATTGTGTTTTTTGGTGCTCTGTATTGGAGTCGCTTAAAAGATAAAATAACTGGTATACGTGGCTTAGGCCCTAGTTTAATTGTTTGTCCAGCAACTTTAATGCATCAGTGGGTTGACGAATTTCATAAATGGTGTCCACCCATTCGTGTTGTTATTTTACATGAAACTGGAGCTTATAAAGGTAAGTAGTTTTCAATTAAATGACTAAATACATACACATGAATCCTTGCTAAATATTAATAAATTAGTCTAAGCCCATTTAATAATTTGATTTATAGGTATTGAAATATAAGAACTTAATTTTTAACACTGAAATATTATTTTTTAATACTTGTTACTTGTTTGTAATAACTAATCATTATTTATTTTTACACTTAATAATTTTGGTTTTAGGCAAACCTGGGGACTTAATTAAAGGAGTATGGTCTAATAAAGGAGTCTTAATAACCACATATAATGGTTTGCTCCAACATATCAATAATTTGTTAAAAAATAATTGGCACTATGTTATTTTAGACGAAGGACATAAAATTAGAAATCCTGATTCTAAAGTAAGTAAATTTATTCTTACTTATTTCTATTAATTTAAATTGTTGAACTTTCTATCATATTTATATAATATTTTCTGCAAAGAAACAGTGTAGTTATCTGCTTGTTATTAAATACCCACTGTTTAATATACTTAATATACTAAGTATAATATACTTAAAATAAAATAACATTTTATAGATAACAGTAGCCGCAAAACAATTAAAATCTAGTCATAGAATTATTATATCTGGTTCACCCATTCAAAACCATTTGAAGGAACTATGGTCTCTGTTTGATTTTATTTTCCCTAGCAAACTAGGGACTTTACCTGCGTTTATTAAAAGCTTTGCTGTACCAATTACTCACGGAGGTTATGCAAATGCTACTGAACTACAAGTATATTTTTTATGTTTAATGAATTAAATACATTATTAATATATTTTTTGATTAATCAATTAAATCATTGCATATGAATTAGATAACTACAGCTTATAAATGTGCTACAATTCTTAAAGACACAATAACTCCATATCTTTTAAGACGCATGAAAGCCGATATTCAATCACACATATCTTTACCAGAAAAAAATGAGCAAGTACTGTTTTGTCGTTTGACTGAAGAACAGAAAACAATGTACCGAGGATATCTTGAACATTCAAATATAATATCAGAGATAATGAATGGAAGTTGTAAAGTCTTTGTTGGTATATCTCGATTAAGGACAATCTGCAACCATCCTGATCTTTTCCAGACAAATCTTGTAAATATATATACATTTATCATAATGCATAGTATTGATTTTTTTTTTTTATTAATTTTTATTATTTGTAGGAAACTGGTGCTTTTGGCTATTGGAAAAAATCAGGTAAAATGATTGTAGTTGAAGCTTTATTAAAAATGTGGAAAAAACAAAGCCATCGGGTACTGCTCTTTACTCAAAGTGTAAAAGTAATAGACAATATGTTCATAACAAAATTAGGCATTACTTAAATTTGCATTGATTTAATTATATTTGTTTATTTTAAGATGCTTAACATTTTTCAAAAATTTATTATTGAAAAAAATTACTCATATTTGAAACTAGAAGGTGCAACATCCATTGGTTCTCGTCAACCTATAATAAACAAATTCAATAATGTAACAAAGTTTTTTCAAATATTTTTTCGTCTATAAAATAAATGATATATTAAATTTTTATTTTTTTAGGACCCATCAATATTTATTATGATTTTGACTACAAAAGTTGGAGGATTAGGCATTAACCTTATTGGAGCTGACCGCGTGATTATATTTGATCCAGATTGGAATCCAGCCACAGATTTACAAGCTAGAGAAAGAGCATGGAGAATTGGACAAACAAATTCAGTAACTATATATAGATTACTTACTGCAGGAACTATTGAAGAAAAGGTATATATTTTTTTAACAAAAAAAAATTTAAAAAATTTTTAAAAATGATTACTATATTATTTTATATTTTAGATCTATCATCGTCAGATTTTCAAACAGTTTTTAAGCAATAAAGTTTTAGTGGATCCTAAACAACGGCGTTTTTTCAAATCAAATTATTTATATGAACTTTTCACTCTTCAAGATGTAGACGATAATGGTATGGTAGAAACAACAGATTTATTTGCCGGAACTGGCTCGGAAGTAATTAAATTATGAATTAGTTAATATTTCTTGGCTATATTTTATAGACAATTTTCTTTTTCTAGATCAATTTAAAAAAAATGATTTCAGCTCGGCATGAAAGAAAGAAATCTAAAAAAACATCTTCAACCTGTTCATTTTCGGATGATAAAATTGAAGCTATGAAACAAAAGGCTCGAGAACTTAGTAAAATGATTGGTAAAAGTTCAAAACCAGTTATAAATCAACAAATAACATCACCAGAAATGTGTACTAATAATGAACAGTGTACTGAAGCTGATATTATTAACCCATCTCAAAATGATACTCAAACCTTTAAAAATAATGATAAACATTTTACTTTAGCAAATAATGAGAGTTCAAATATTCCATCTTGCAGCAAAAGTGCAATAAAAAATATATCATTTGAAATGATTGAAGCACCAAACCCTTCCTCTAAAAGAACAAAATGTAAATATTTAAATTCCAAACACAAAAAATCTAAAATACCACATTTAGTAAAATGTGATGTTTACCAAGAAGAATATGTTGACGATCTCACATCCAAAAAACAAGATGATTACGTTCTTGAAAAGTTATTCAACAAATCAGGTAGATTTTGTTAAATAATTATGTATAACAAATTCACTTACAGTAGAACCTCGATTATATGAACCCTCTATTATCCGAATGTGAAAACTCCTTTCCAGCGGGTCAGCCAGCTAGCCAACCGGCTTATTGAACTTATCATAACTTTTACTTTTGGCTTATTATTAGGAGAGAGTCTGTTTTTGACCAAAACTTTACCCTTCCATTTTTGGCTGATTCAATTTTCGACCAAATTTAAAATAGGTTGATTCCTTTTTTTACTAACTTTTTTTTTAACTACAAAAAAATTTATATAATTATATAATAATATATAATTTTTATCAATAATTATTAAGTATAATATTAATATAAAAACAATGTTAATATATAGATATTTTTACATTACCGGTATTTTTCAAATAATTTTCTCTATTTCAATTTATAACATTTTATGCAACTTTTAATAATTTTAATTAAATACACAAAGCAATGGAAATGTTGTTTGATGATTCCTAATAATGTAATATATTTCTAAAAATCTAATGTATGTAATTCTAATAAAATATTAATAATAATAATTAATATTTAATCATAAAAATAATAATTAATTAATACATAATAATAAATTTTTTTAATTTTATATTTCCAATATCCGAACTAGATGTGGTTCCAATTTGTTTGGATAATCAAGGTTCTACTGTTTCTAGAAAATAAGTAATATAATATAATATTTCTTTAATAAAGGTGTGAAAGCAGTGATGAGACATGATAAAATTATGGAATCATCAAAATCTGATTATGTTATAATTGAAAATGAAGCTCAAAAATTAGCTAAAAAGGCAATCGAAGATCTAGAAGCATCCCGTGCTCAGTGCTGGGAGTCAGGATCTGGTAGATTAAACTGGACTGGTAATCAAGGAACAGTTAGACCTAAGTTATTTAACAATATGGAAACTAAGTAAGCGGACTATGGTGTTTATTTTTTCAAAATATTTCCATTGATCCATAGATCATTTTGCATTACCTATTATTATTTACCTACGTAGTTATTAATAATTATTGTTTTTCGTTTGCTTAATTTTAGTAAAGAATCAAGTAGTCCATCAATACTTTCTTTAATGAAAAAGCGTAATGGATTTGTGGAGGCCACTCAACGTGAAATGCAGATGTTAAACAGTATTAGAGAATATTTGTTAGAGAACAATCAAAGTGTAAAAACTGATCAAATAGTAGACCAATTTAGGAATAAATACTCACCTGAAGATACCCCACTCTTTAAGTCATTGTTAAGTGAAGTTTGCACATTCAGCCGGTGCGTTGATAAAACTGGTATATGGACTTTGAAACCAAAATATTGTTAAACCATTTAAATTAAGTACAAATTATATTTGTTTTACAATTCAAGTATACCTACAAAAATTATTTTTAACTGTTCTTTATATATTTATTTCAATTACCTCTTATGCCTTCAAAATTTGTTCTTGGATAATTATTTTATTCAATGTATAATAATATATAAAACAATATTTAGGAACTAAAATTAGTGATATTATATCATTTATGATATATTTGATTATTAAATAATATGAATAGTTATATTGTACCTTGCAATATTTGCAATTATGTCAATTGAGTTTATTAAATAATTTTGGTACTTTTAATATTTATTCATAATTTAAGATATTTCTGGGCTGCATGAACAATCACTTAACTTATTTTATTGAATTAATGTAGACGTGAGCTAATAGTAATGGTTTTTTACGCATGATGTATTGATGTAGTAGCCCATGATTGATCTATTAAATTAATCAATTTTTTATGCAACCTGTTATAATTATATTGTTATTTTTATATTACATTTTTAAGCGTTTAATAAAAAATGTAATGTAAGTTAAAATTATACCTAATTATACATATGTATGAAATAAAACAAGTTTTAGTTTTTTCTTAACTCATGTCAAATAATATTAACTATATTTTATAAAAATGGATGGGTATTGTTATTTTTTATATGTTGAAACAAGCATTAATTTTTTCAAGTCGAGTTTAATTTAAAATTCATTTACTTGAAAATGTTTGAGATCTCGTGAATACCTAACCTAACTTGAAAGGGATGAATACACTGAAATTGCAGGGTTCTATTATTGACTTATATTCGCTAATTAATTAGTATGTGTAAATAAATAACTAATAGTCAATAGAAAAATAGGAAAATTAAATAATTAAATACAAATTTAAAATAATTAAAGAGTGATGTACTCAATTACTCAATTTAAGTCGAGTAAGGTCAGTTCTCATTCAACTATATTACTTAATGGCTGAACAAGTCTCATGTCAAACAGAAATAATACAGTGTTCATACTATATAATCGATCGCCGATTACACCTTTAAGCTACCATAATAATATCTCTTCCTATCTCTATATACAGCAGATTATTTGTATATTATAGGTACTTACACTTTACACAATTTAATTTAATTTAAATTGATCTTTTAAGTCACTGCTTAAAAGAATTATTAAAGTAATGTTTTAAAAAGCTAAAAATCTATATTGATTTTCTGTTATGAAATAAAGAAAATTATTTTATAAAATTTTAGTATCAATATTATCATTGTGCAATTATTGTGCATAAAAATAACAATGCAATTGAAGCTACAAATGACAGAACAATCATCTATGTAAATATGTAATTCGTAATTTATTTCTATCTTATATAGTCCCAATTTCAATGCTATAAATTTAATTGTCTTATGCCAAACATATCAGTCTTATCTACCTACCTGATACCTGTTGGTGAAATCAAATATATCTGAATCAATTATTATTATTATGCTGTCCACTGTCTATTTCGTAAGTTATCAGGGCTTAAAGTTGGCTCTATGACATACCTAAACGCCAAAGGTGCAAAAATGAAATATCATTTGCGCTAAAAAGAATATAAATAAGCAATAGTTATTTAAAAATATTTAAAATTGTCAATAATCGTTAAAATACATCATACATAAAATATAAAAATAAGTATAATTTTAATGAATTGCTTGATTTTTAATCCAAATTTTTTTAATGATTTACAATTTATTTCACCATCATGGTATTTCTTCCATTGTAAACAATATGAGTCTAAATTTAATATCTATTAACCGTGACAGACAGGTAGGTACCTACCTATAAGATCTTGGCGTTTTGATACGATACCTATACCTATGGTTTTTTTTCTTATCTCATTTTGGGACTTTCACTGTTAAAGTTCAAAGTTTTTCATAATGGCAAAGGGTATAGGTAATGTGATCTTTACTATTTTGAGATTTTCATTGTAAAATGTACCTAAATTTAAATAATTCTTATTAGGTACCTATTAAGTAGGCAGGCAGGTACTTAAATTTTTTAGATTCTGAACGAAATGATGAATGTATTGATTTTACAATGATGTGTTTTTTTTTTTTTTATGTTTGTTTTTGTGTCTGTGTACAGCAGCGTTTCTCAAAGTGTGGGTCGTCAGTCAATTTTTGGTGGGTCGCGAACAATTTTTACGTGGGTAACAAATAATAATTCATGTTTTCAAATTATATAGATTAATAGATTCTAAGAAATTGGATGAATTGTGAGTAGGTAATAATGATTACTAATAATTCGTCATATATTTATTACGAAATACCTAATAAAAATGTATACATATTTATATAATACAAATTTTGTTTTTTATTACCTACTTTTTGAAAAGTGAAACAATGTGGGTCGCGAAAAATTTTTCGGGGGAAATTTGGGTCGCAGTACTAAACAGATTGAGAAGCACTGGTGTACAGCATAACTAGTGGAAATAATGCTTCAATTTCAAACTTTGAGGGTGGTTTCCGATGTAAAAGTGAATATCCTTGGAGCAACATAGAGGTAAAAAGTTAACATTTTCCAACAGTTTTCAAAAAAATCGATATTTTTATATGGTTGTAATTCAAAAAATAATCTCTGTAAATACTTGAAATTTTCACCAAATGTTAATGTTAGTGATATCTATATACAGTTTAACTTTAAAAAATTTTCGAATTTTTTTGAGTTATTTATAGACCACTGAAATTCTCGATTTTTTTGAGAATTTTTTTTGAAATGTCAGTAAAAAAATGTTGGACAACCAAAAAAACACGAAAATTTAATACAAGGTTCCTTATGAGTTGTTTTAATCGTAGCTAAAAAAAATTAAAAATCGTTAGTCTCAATTTTTATTTATAAGCGTTTATAGTTCAAATTTTTACGAAATCTGTCGAAAACGCGAAAATTTCCAAGTAATTTTGAAGTTGAAAAATCATAAAATTTTTTGTGTTTATAACTAAAAATTAAAAATACAACACTAAGTTTTCCATAAGTTTTACTTCAAGTAGCTATAGAGAAAACTCGAAGCATCATTATAGGAAAAATTTTAAGTGCGTTTGAATTTTAAATTTATAGCGTAACGATAACGATTCATCCTCAAACGATTTTAAATATTTGTTATTATTCAAAAAGTATATGTAGTAGATACTTGAAGATTTTACCAGTTATTAAGATTGGCATTTTGTTTACATGATTTAATTTTCAAAATATTTTGACTTTTTTTGAGATATTTATAGACAACTAAAATTTTCAATTTTACTAAAATTTGTTTTTGAAGTGTCGATAAAATTTTTTTGGCCCTATAAAAATACTTGAAATTTTAATACAAAGTTTCTCATAAGTTATTCTTATATTGATTAAAAAATTATAAGAATCCATAGGCAGAATTTTATTTTATTAGCATTTGAAGTTCAAATATTGACAAAAATTCGTCAAAACCATGAATATTTGCAAATATTGTTTGTATTTATACCTAAGGTTATAAAATTTAACACTAAGTCCATAAGTTTTGCTTCAAATAGCTATAGAGAAAATTTGAAGCGTCATTATAGGAAAAATGTTTTGAGCGTTTGAGTTTTAAATTTTTATGAAATCTCCTAATGATAACGATTTATCCTCATACCAGGTATTCGTATATCTATGATATCTATGATGATAGATCTATAAGGTATTATGAATTGTGATAACTACATGCAATGTTTTTGGAAAAATTGATTAACCATGCTTTATTCAAAATGCGTCCTAATCGAAAAATAATATATTTGTTTCAAAATAGAATATATGACAATATTTAAATATAATATATCCTAGACTGACAAATCATCTCCGTTCAGAATCGTTTTTCGTATACAATGATACCTATCATTGCATTCAAATCTAACCTACCCTAGTTAGAGGTCCACCCCACCACCCAATGTACAGCAGAGTGATACTCACTTTCACACTTTTTTTATTATTATTAGGTACGTATTCGCAAACTAGCGACCGATGCGTGACGATGGGGAAAAGTCTTTATGTTTGTTAATAATGTGCTTCTAATACCTATCTAAATTATAAATTTAATTTATATGCCAACCATATTATTACTTGTTTATTTAAATTACAGCATCCATTTTTCCTACAATACTGAAATTTAAATTGTTTAATGGTTATTGATTATACATAACAAAATATTTCAAAAATATCTAGATATTACAAAATAAACAACAATACCTTACCTATGTAAGTCCTAGATAACTCCCAACTAATAAATATTACAAATTATCTAATTAAAAGTAATTAAGTGCCTACCTACCTTTTAAAATAACTATTAGTGAGTATTAGGTATAACTGTTTAAGATATTATCATTTATATGTATACTCCTCTACTACCTAACTAATAGGTATAGATTAATAGAAACATGGATTGGTAGGTATAGGTAGTTATAATTTATAATTATGTCTAAATTTAAAATGTTTAACAGTGCAGTTTTCCTCACCACTGCATCAACAAGCTCTATTTATTTCAACACATATTTATACCTAAATCATGCTTTTACATATATAATATCATACGCTGCTATCGTACCCCATTATATTTATCTCAATGCCTCCATCATAAAAATATGATAACTGAACGATTATTTATAGGCTTCTATATAATATTGCTTTATAACAGGAGTGGCGAACCTTTTTTGGGTTTAGAGCCAAACTTTTGCAATCAAAGGTTTGACAATTTTTCATGTGCCCAAAGTTAGTAAACACTAAATTGAACATTATCAATAGTGATAATAATGTACAAACATAATCAATTTTACATAGGAATATTATAATTTTTAAAATATATATAATTTGTTTTTTTGAATTTTTTACAAACAAAATTGTACAAATAGTATGATTTTCACAATTTTAATTTTTCGCGTGCCATTGAAATTTGACAAATGTGACACTTTTGGCACGCGTGACGTGTGTTCACTACCACTGCTATATATTATTATTTATTGTATTGGAGTTCACCGAGTAACAACTTTCATTCAATCAGAAGATTACGACGAAAATGTGCCCACCGTATAGATAGGTACCATCTCCATTATGAACCACGTCATGACCAGAGTGATGAATACCTTCATCTAAAACTATATAGGGGCGTGAACATTTATGACTTATGAGGGATCTAACTACGGAGTTCAACTGTTTTCAAAATTGTAAGTATATTAATTGCTTCCTACCTGTATGGTGTACATATCAGAAAATTATCCAATTATCGAGTAGGGATCGAGAAAAGGGTAGGTTCACTCCTACACCCTTAAAAATATAGGTATACCTACCTATATTATAGTTACCTCCTATTATATAGGACTTTAACGTCGTCCCAGCACGCAGCACAATGACGTTTAATCAAAATCACAAAATGGTTTGGTCTCTACTCTTTGTGCACCATGAGCGGCGAAAAAAGAAAAACGAGAACGCCCCACGTGAAATAAAAAGGAAATCTTTAATCAATAGTAGGTAGGTACCTATTACGTCTCACGGTGATTATAGAACGAATTATCTACACGCGTACACTGCCTATAGGGCAGGGTAAATTATATTATTTATTATTATTTATTGCATTGTATAAATACGAAATTCAGTAATAATAAATTGTAAAATTTATTTGTATGATATATAATATTACAAAACAATAAAAACAATATTCTTTTGTATAGTGCGAATTGACTAATATCGAGGTGCTAATGTGCTATAATAGAGAATGTTAAACGATTCTTAAAAAAAAAAACCAATTTGGGTTCAGTTAAAATGTAGGTATACGCTTATAAATTATAATTATACCTATATAAATTAGGGTTCAGTTAACACATCAAAATTTTATCACTTAAGAGGACGCTACACCCGCATGTGTCGTCTCCGTCTTACACACGTACTACATGGCGAATTTTCGTTCGCTAGATTCAATAGTGTGCTATTAGTTTTGATATTAGAGTGAATTGGCCTATTATCAAACTTTTAGGTCATTATCTGTGTTCTCATGTTGGTTTTTTACGATATTTTAAATGAGTTATGTGAATTTTCAAATATTCACGCTTAACATACACTTACCTACCTACGTTGTATTTATTATTTTATCAATGTATTAAATGTATTAGTGGTGCGTATAGCATATTACATAGTAATATTTTATATACCTATTGTACACTTGTGTATAGGTACCAGCTAGCAGTATTCCTATGTTATAATATAAAAATAATATTATTTGCCAAATCCGTTGTCAAATCGGACGTATGGCCAAACGGTGGGTATATATGGCCATTACTGTGAAAACTTTATAAATAGAGAGCAATAATGATCATGTCGGGCGATTTTCACGCGCGTCTCGACATTGCCAAACAACGCGGCTATTATGTTTGACGTGTGCATGTAGTACCTTGTAGTAGTACTGTAGGAGTTTATGACTGTTACAAAGTAACACAACTTTTCTGTACGTTTTTACATGATATTATTTTATTTTACCACACGCCTCGCACGCCTAACTAAATGAGTACTAGTATTATTATAGGGCCGATTTCATCGCAATATGCTTTAATCGCGATTGCAGTAGGTATAATCATGATTAGTATTGATGAGAAATATGACATAAGTGACTTTTCCGGTTGAAGTATGAAACCAAATGCATCTAGGAATTTCTATACATATACCTATACCCCTTTGGAATATTCATTGATCATGTAAAGAGTAAAAGAAGTACGAACAATTTTTTACATTTTGTACAATAATAGTCTTCACTCTCTACCCCTCCCCCTCACGTCTAAAAAGTCTAATTAGTAGACAATTAAAAATTATAGATATGTATTGACAATACGAGTAGGTAAATGACATATTAATAATATGTTAGGTTAGGTTATTAGACTTATACTTTTTGAATAATAACAAATATTTAAAATCGTTTCAGGATAAATCGTTATCGGTACGCTTTTTCGTAAAAATTTAAAATTCAAACGCACTTAAAATTTTTCCTATAATGATGCTTCGAGTTTTTTCAATAGCTACTTGAAGGAAAACTTATGGAAAACTTAGTGTTGTATTTTTAATCCTTAGTTATAAACGCAAAAAATTTTATGATTTTTCAACTTCAAAATTACTTGCAAATTTTAGCGTTTTCGACAGATTTCGTAAAATTTTGAACTATAAACGCTTATTAACAAAAATCGTGACTTACGATTTTTAATTTTTTTTAGCTACAATAATAACAACTCATAAGGAACCTTGTTTTAAATTTTCAAGTTTTTTTGGTCGTCCAACATTTTTTTACCTACACTTCAAAAAAAAATTTTTCTCAAAAAAGTCGAAAATTTCAGTGGTCTATAAATAACTCAAAAAAAAAGTCAAACATTTTTGAAAATTAAACTGTATATAGATAACACTATCATACACATTTGGTGAAAGTTTCAAGTATTTACAGTGATTAGTTTTTGAATTACAACCATATAAAAATATCGATTTGGTCGAAAACTGGTTTTGCGTAAAAATTCCCGTTTTCTGTCATTTTTTTTTTTGTTTTTCTCGATTTTTTTGTAAAGTGTTGGAAAATGTTTACTTTTGACCTCTATAATGCACCAAGGATCTTCACTTTTACATCGGAAACCACCCCCAAAGTTTGAAATCGAAGCATTATTTCGACTAGTTATGCTGTACACAGACACAAAAACAAACATAAAAAAACACATCATTGTAAAATCAATACATTCATCACTTCGTTCAGAATCTAAAATGTATCGCAATACAAGATACAAGATACGATTGTATCTAAGATACTGCCCAACCCTGGTAATATATATATAGTAATATATCATAATTAAATTAATATATCTAATAAATACATAGTCAAACATTTTTGGAGATTCTATAAATTATTTATTACTTCAAATAACAATTGTTGCATACCATTTTAACATTTAATATGGATATATAATACATACATTCTTTTGAACATTAAAAATTAAATTTTTTTTAAATGTATTATTAATGTGTGGATATGATCTATAATTATATAAATTTCTCTTTAAATGTGCGTGAAATGGTTCTGATCTCGATAATACAGACACTATATCTACATTCTACACATTATATAAATTAGATCAATTTATATTATTTATTATATATAGGTAGGCATATTAATACGCGTAAAATCAATCATATTTTCAATATCAAATGGTTTGTCCTGATTCTCTGGACATGCATCGATAATTGATAGCACTGCTGATAGACTAGGGGTTCTCAGCGTCCATCTCTCTCAATAATATAAATAGAATGTAGAATAGATTTGATGGAAACGAAAATCACATTTTTGGTAGAAAAAATGACCACCCTTTAAAACTATAAAAGAAAACCAAGGTCCAATGTTCATGAATCGACTACCCAAATACGCCTTTGATAGGTTGCGTAGTGTGTATGATATATACTGACTGTATGCTACAGTAGGTAAGTTAACAATAGTTATATCTTATAAACATAAAGATGTTATATTTTAAATGTTTGGTCGTTCTTTGAAAATTTTATTCTATTCAATTTTTTAAATAGGCCCGATATTTTATATATATATTTAATATAATATACTATTAATTAGTACATTACCACCTAATTTCTATTGGATAAAAAGTTAATGAAATCGCTAATTACAATTAAATATTCTAGTAGAAGTAGGTACAATAGGTTACCATTTCTTTTTATTTCATAGTTTTTACTTATTAATTATTTATTAGGTATTGCACATTTAATATAATTTAAATTATTCCAAAAGCCTTTGTTAAATAATTAGAATATTTAATATTATTAAGTATGATTATACTAGACGAGAATTTTACTTTTTATAGATTTTATGAGTATAAATATAAATATTATAATTCATAGGTAGATAGTTAATAATAAAAATATGAATATAATATAAACATAAATGTGTGATTCCGGGTATAAATTATTTGAAAAATAATTTACTCACACATCTAAAAAGGTAATTAAAACAAAAAATGGCAGTCATTTCAAAAGAACACTCTTAATAAGTACCCAGGACGTATAATATAAAATTGGATTTATACATATGAATAAATTATTGTAATAGATAAATTATAAATTACCGTATAGATAAAGTTAATGCGTCATTTTACACATTTCTTCACTTTTTCATCTATAAGCCTAAAATCAACTCAATAATTACAAATCCAGAAGAACTCGTTCTATTAAATTATATTTTTAAATATGTTCTATGTACAGTCGAAACATGTAGGTTGTAACAATATGGCATAAGAATAATAACAATTTTATATCTTATGAAACCATAAAACTTTATTTATGATTTACAGTATGTTAGAAAAACTATTTATTAAAATGTTTTTTGACGTATATTGTTTGCCTTAAATGTTTTTTACTTTTATTCTTTATCTACTTTTACACGAAGAAAAAATACTGGCTAGTCGCCTAGTACTGTTGTATTTAGTATTTACAACAGATGAACACACGAGTATTCAAATAAGAACAACCTTTTTTTTTCTTTTGTGTAAACGTACTTACGTAACTCAATAATAGATTATTTTGGCAAAAACACGTGAAATATATACCTTAAGTCTTAACTGAAAAATGACCAATGATGTTTCTGGGTTTTACATTTAATCGAACCCACCTGAAATAACTACATGTAATGGCGTGCCTATTAATAATTTACTTAGTTAAGCGCTAGAAGTAAGCAGTTTTATAAGGAGCCCTTCGCCCAAAAAAAGCGCGTTTGATAAAAAAAACTCATCAAAGTAAAACAAATAGCCTTCATACAACTTCTCAGAATTTTAATTGCTGAAATATCAAGTACAATACATATACGCTATTTAATGTTAGTAAGAATGTTAATAAAACATCGGTGAATTATGCGTTAGTAGTTCCTAAAACATTAAGTTATAGTTAAGGTTATTTAATAACAATGATAACTTAAAAGTTAGTAAAGTATATCTACTAATAATAAATGTAAATAAATGTTTAATAGTCAATTTAAATACCTATAAAGTTAAAGTTATACTAGAAATTTTATTTATACAACGTACTTATATATTATTTAATATAAAAATATTTAAATACCTGAATACATTTCAATACTACACAAGATGTAATTTATTTCGTATAAGCTGTATATTAAAATATAGGTTTTGGTACTCCATTTATGTATAGTAATTAGTAATAACCGAATATATAAGTACCATACTACCATTATTGTGTTACGATTCTATAATTTACCGTAATATGTAACACACAATCATTTAGGATGGACCAAATCGTCCAAATCATTTTAAAACCTTAACGATTTAAATTAAATTATTAGATGTAGTATGTATTATGTGTATGTCTTACATGTAATATACACTTAAATAAGGGATTTGATTTTTAAATATATTACCTGATATATAATAAGACAAACATACTTATTAGTTATTACATATAGTTGGACTGCAAACTACTTTAAATTGAAAATCATAATTATTTATATACAAAACTATGTATCATGTGTGTAGTAAATGTATTTTTTTTACAATATAATAATTTTATCTCTTCAAATTTTTAAAGTTAATATTTTATTTTAAAAGAAGAAAATTAAAATTGTATGTTCTATAATTATATGCTCAACAATTATTGCAATATTCAGGATACATATTATGTAACAATATTAATGATAATAAAAGTAATAGTAATAATGATATAGATATAGATAGATAACGAACATATAGGTAGCAAATAGTCAAGATATACAGCTCAAAAGATAAAAAATAATAATAAGTATAGTACCTAGCTATTTTTTTTTTATGAACATTTCCTTTTCAACATTCGATGACGACAAGTCCATATACGTATAAATGTATAATCTCATTTTTAATGTGTTATAATTTTCAAACTTTAATAATATGCATCACGTACTTTTTAAATTTATTATTTGATTCTGTTATTGTGGTTAAAATGTGAAAATGCAATTTTGAAGTAATGTGGATAATGAAGTGACGTTAATAATGCGCCTAATAATAATAATAAAGTTAATTTTGTCACGTTGTAAGTGGGTAACTACTATTGGAGTACAACTGTAACAGATGGGTGGATTAAAAAAATATATTTCTTTTAAACAAAATAGTGCAGAATGATACCACGTTTGCAGCATAAATAAAATATATATATGACATAAAGCGTATTTTATTATTATCTGTTCAAAGGTCGTCTATTTAAAAACGTTATTGTCATTATTTGCTATGTTATAACAAAAACTTTTGTTTGACTAAAATTCACATTATCATACACCATCATTGTCCATTTTCATTATTTTATTAGATAACGAATATATTTATATATGTTTATATAATTAGTAATACATTTAAACATATACGATGACAGGACAGATTTTCGATTGAGTGAAAAGGATACCGTTAACACGATTTCTGCAAGTCAATGATTTTCCTGTTTTAAAATTCTTATAGGGACGATAATAATCTTATTAAGATGCTATTATATTTAAAATCAGAAAAATTTACAACTAATTAATTCATTGGTAAATGTCACGTTGCGTTTCATTTCAAAAAAATAGAAAGGATACACTCAAAATAAAAAAAAAGGGAACTCCATCCCCCGCCCCTAATCAATCACTGTTTATAATACTAAAATCGAAATAAAGAAAACTTATTATAATACTAAATAAGTAATAACCTTACAAACTGGTAAAATCGTTTTATTTTTCTAAAACTATATCACTACCTTAATTTCTAAAATTTATGAGCCTAATATCATATTTGTACCTATGTAAGTATAAAAAAATGTACTGTTAACCAAATGTAACTGTAGGTACCTAAATATTTATGAGAAAATTTCTGTCACGAAGACCCAGAAGCTAATTACAATCTAAAATTAAAAATAAACTTAAAGAAATGCAATGTTCCTTTTATATATATTAAACTATGAGGTTAGTGTACCTATGTTTGATGAATTGTATGCTATTCAGCTATTGTTCTTTATTCTTATATAATGAATAATGATACATTGTGTAGTGAGTATTAATTCTATTTAACAGAATTAATTGTATTCTTCAACACGTGAAAAATGATATGTATATAGAAATAATTTTGTGTTATATTTGTGAAATGCAATCGCTAATAAAACATTTTACCCTAAGTTTTTTCGAATGAAGAATTTTTTTATTACATTTTCAAACATGAGATATTAAAGTAAAAAAATATTACACGTTTTTATTTTTTACTTAGAAAATAAAAGGCATAATTGAAGAATTTAAAAATTGTAAAAATTTGAACTTAAAATGCTTGTAAAAAAAAAAAAAAAATCGTGACTGTATTTTTTTACATTTAATTATATATGAATAGGATTGCCACCTCTCCGGGTTTTCAAATAAATCTACGGGCTACGGGCTCAATGAATTATTCTCTGGGTTATCGTAAAGATAGTTTTAATTTTTAGTATTTAAGTATTTCATCACTTCAACCAAACGAGCAAGCAATGTTCAAAAAAGTAGCTAATGAAGTGTAAAAAAAACTATTGACTATTAAAAAAAATATTACGATTTCAACGATTCGATTTTTAAGATGTTTTCGAACTTAAATTTAAAAAATAAAATTATTGAGTATGATGATGCAATAAAATCTGTGAACCTATTAGGTTTAAATAATATTGAAGAAGACTGACTTTACGACAAAATAAAAAATGTGCAGAGAGTGTGGGTTGAGCTTTCAAAAATGAACGTATCTTCAGATTTGATGTGAGTAGAGCTGTTCAAAAAATATGATCTCATTGAACTTGCAAAAATTGTTGAAAAATATTTTCAATATCTATAAGTAACGCTTTTGTAGAACGTGTATTTTATTTGATAGGAAATTTGTGGTCTGAAGAAAGAAATCGAGTAACAGTCCGGAAATGGCAAAAAAAAGGCGGGTAAGTCGTGGATGTCGCTCTGCTGTACAGTAGGTTACTGTAATGGATGGAATTAAATTTGAATCCAATGATATTATATCATTGTATACGAAAAACGATTCAGAGCGAAGACGGTATTATAGATTATTAAAAATTTTCAAATCTTAGATTTTAAAAGAAAAATTTTTATGAATTTCTAGTTTGAAATAATTTGCGAATTTTCGTGATTTTTACATATGATGTCAAAATTCAAACTTTGAATCCTTGTAAAAAAAAAATTGTGACCATGAATTTATTTTATTTTTCAACTGCTATTGTTAAAATGTGTTAGAAGCCTTATATTAAATTTTCAAGCTCTTCTACCGAACAAATAAATTTTTATCGATATTTATAGAAAAAAAAACTAAAAAAGTTGAAAAATTAAAATGTCAGTAAACAGCTCAAAACAAAATTAAATATTTTGAAAATTTTATCAAATATATAAAATGCCTATATAAACATTCAGTGTAAATTTCAAGTATCTGTGGTAATTTGTTTTAGACTTTTAGAGTTACAACAAAATAAGAAAATCACTAAATGTGAAATCCAGTGAAAATCCAATGTTGTAAAAATTTAAATTTCAAATTCTCATAAAAATTTAATTTGAATTTCCGGTGGACTTTTTATTTGTGATAAAGATTGACAAACTTGTAAGGAATCTTGTATTAAATTTTCAAATCTTAGATTTAAAAAGAAAATTTTTTATGAATTTCTAGCTTAAAATAATTTGTGAATTTTCGTGATTTTTACATAATATGTTGTCAAAACTCAAACTTTGAATGCTTATAACAAAAAATTGTGACTATGTATTTATTTTATTTTTCAACTTCTATTGTAAAAATATGTTAGGAGCCTTGTATTAAATTTTCAAATCTTAGAATTAAAAAGAGCAACTTTTATGAATTTCTATCTAAGATAATTTGAACATTGCCGTAATTTTTACGTATTTAGTCAAAATTTGAACTTTAAATGCTTATAAAAAAAAATCGTGCCTACGTATTTTTAATATTTTTTAACTGCTATTGTTATAATTTGTTAGAAGCCTTGTATTAAATTTTCAAGATTTTCTACCCAAAAATTAATTTTTATCAATATTAATTTAAAAAAAACAAATAATGATCGAAAATTTCAAATGCTTATGAATAGTTCAACTTAAGTCGAAAATTTTTGAAAATTGCATGATAGATAGAATATACTTATATAAACATTGGGTAAAAATTTCATGTATCTATGTTAATTTGTTTTAAAATTACATCAAAAACCAAAATCGATTTTGTCGAAAAATGAGTGTGCGTAAAATTTCCCGTTTTTCTCTTAATTTTTAGTTTGTATTTCTCGATTATTTAGAAAAGTATTAAGAATTTTCACTTTTGACCCCCCCCCCCCCCAAAGTACCAACTAGATTCACTTTCTGATCGAACGAGGTTCTGAAGTCAAAAATCGAAGCACTTTTACTGCCCTAAAACGTGATGACAGACACACAAAAAGAAAACACACATCATGGTAAAATCAATGCATTCATCGCTCCGCTCAGTATCTAAAATCAGAATTATATGTTAAATTAAATTATAATTTATGAACTATCAATAATTTTTCCAGTTTTTGAAAAATCCTAAATAAGAAATTGTATTGAAATGTGCAACAAAAATGCAAAGTACGATTTTAAACTTAAATAAACATATTTTGTACTTTTTAAGATCAAATAAAATATGTGATTAAATTAACTATTTTTGCAAATTGTTATAACTTTTATTAATTATATTTCAAATTTTATCTGTTATACGCATAGGTATATTATAATACCTATAGTATAATTTTAATTACCTTTTTTTTGTTATCAGAAACAAAAAATCTATTGTATTACATTTTTTAGGGTTTTTAAAGAAAAATTTTACCATAACTATATAAAATGATAAAAACTAAAAAAAAATTTAAAAATTGTAAACATCAGTTAAATAGCACAAAATATTTTGAATATTAGTTATTAATTTTAGTAAATGCTAATACAAATATTTGATGGGAATTTAAAGGCTATATATTTATTCATTTTTGAGTTACGATAAAAAAAACAAGCTATTATGTCAAAAACTGGGTTCGCTTAAAAATTGAAAACTCCTGTATTTTTCTAATTTCTATTTTTAGATTACTTTTTTTGAAAAGTGCTAAGTATTTTTACTCTTGACCTTCTAAATACCAACTAGATTTAATAATTTACTGCCATAAACCACTATTGAAAAATTATTCGTACAAGAGGTACCCATTCTAAAAGATACAAAGTATACAACAATACCTATTGCTACATTATATTGTCATTGATTATATTAAATAATAACATTGTACCATATTAACTATACCATATTAAAATATATAATGTGTAATACAATAATAATATAATAATAAAATAATGTATCATCAATAATTACAAACATGACGAAAAAATTAATACATCTCATGATAGTAATAGTAAAAATTTAAAAATATCAACGTGATAATTATCATAATCCAAAAATATCGTTTTTTTAGGTTCATAATAATTTCACCCTTTGTACACCAAATAACTATAAACTCTATGTGGAAATATTATATTTATATATTAACAGTGAACGTAAATTTGCATGGCTTAGTTCCAATTTATACTAACGTCTATCGGTTTTATTTAAATATACCAGTTTACGTAATTCACAAACTTTTTACGTTTGTTGATGGTCCACCGAACAGCCGTGGTCAAAAGGATCAAAACAATATAAAGCGTTTCAACAGGTTCGTATCGGTGAGAGTTGAACAGGAAATTAATTTATCAAGTATTAACCACAAAACTACCCGTGCTTATAGTATTATGTGATACTCGAACAAATGTACTATTGTACAAATATACAATACGAATTAAAATTATGTATACTAGTATACTTACCTATTTATTATTATCAGCAGACAGCGATCTACATCCACTTATATAATCTATATACATTATACATGGTGTCCCACGGAAATTTGTCATTCTAACAAATGAAATAACTTTTGTTCTAATCAATATTAAAAAAAATTTTTTTTGAATACAATGCATAGACCCATTTTTGGTATACATTTTTTATTTTGTAATACTAAAAATAAAAAACTTAAAAATTCATAAGGAAAATTTCCGAAACATTCGATATAGCCAATTTGTAAATCTTATTTTGAGAAAAATTCATATGGTAAAAATGTATTTAAGTCAAATGGTTGATTTTTTATAATTTTTTAAATATTAATATTCTCGTTAAAAGTAAATTACGATCTAGTTTACGTTAGAAACATTATGATTTAAAAAAACAAATTTTTTTTTAAATATTTTATATAAACATTTTTAAATACCATATGCACCTAGGTAAATTTATATTTTTGAAATTATAATGTTTCTAACTTAAACTAAATCGTAATTTACTTAACCAGAACATTAATATTTGAAAAAATTGTAAAAAATTAGTCATTTGACTTAAATACATTTTTTACCATAAACATTTTTCTCAAAATAGTATTTACTAATTGGCTCTATTGAATGTTTCGGAAATTTTTTTAACCAATATTTAAGTTTTTTATTTTCATTATTAAAAAATAAATGTAGCACAAGTGTCTATGTATTATATTTAAAACAATTTTTTTTAAATATTGATTAGAACAAAAGTTATTTCATTTGTCAGAATATCAGATCTCCGTGGTACACCAGCTGTATAGTTGAGTCTCGACAATTGAGAGCTCAAGGTGAATAAAACTAAATTCGACTTCTGTATTTTTCGAATTATATTCCTCTTTAAGCGTTTAAAGATTAAGAACACTTTAAGGGATAAGAACAAAAATTCGAGTTTTTGAGACTCGACTGTATACCTAGCTACAATTAATACCTATATACATATTATATGAATAAATATAACAATCGGTGCCGTTTCAACTATTTTGGCAATAGAAGTTACCATCCTCATCATCCTCCTATATACTACATTACCACCCCCTTTTACGAAATTAATTATTATCATTATTATTAATTACGTTAAGAATTTAAAAAATCAAAAAATGTCATGTTAACGAATATAATATTATAAAATAAAAGATATTATCGACTTTAGACTGTGTGTGATTTTATTATACAATGTTTTTATTGATGAAAACCAGGAAAATATGATATCGAACAATGTGTTTTTAATTTTTTATCCAACAAAAATTTTACCATTACGATTTCCTTGTCAAAATTTTATCGAATAATGTTAAAAATTTAAGTATTCATAGAAAAAAACATTACCAACTCGTTAACTTTTCAAAACTTCGATAATATTGGTAAAACAGATTACGATTCCCGTCATCGGTCGTCGACCCTATCCTAAAAAGGACAGGAAGGATTATCCTAGGAAAATAATATTTTTCTCTCCGCAGTATTTATTCATAATTTTTGAACCATCAACGCACTTATCGATAACTTAATAATACATATAATAATATAGTAATACGTTATAACTATAATGATGTGTATAGTATTATATTGCTTTATCATGCGTATTTATCCGAATCATTTCTACATCCCTCAAAATGACCATAAACGGTGCAGCACGATGTAAAGTGGTAGTTACGATTGTTGCGATAACGTGTTTCGAAATAACTAAAACAATCGGTTGAAGACTACATTATAGGTTTGTATAGGTTTGCATCCATACATTGTATACTATGCATGTTATCATATTATTCAGTTAGTTAAACTCAACCTCCAGTCTATATCTATATACGGTTATGTTTTAGGTATATAATTTTGCATTAGTTATTGTAATCATGTAATTACCTTATACTTAGTTCACTCATCTGTTTATCTGTTACATTTGTTCAATTACTAATATTTTTTATTTATATTTAACTATCATTTTAAAATAGCCAAAAAATTATGTTCATTATATCATTAGATGTGGCTAGGAAGTTTTATTATTAAAAAAAAAAAAAAATCAGATCTATACTTAAGAGTATAATATTGGGATAAATGATGAGTGATTTATAGTGAGTATCCATAATTATGTATTTGATATAAAAAATTTAAACTAGGTACAATATGTCTTACGAATAATCCACGAGAACACAGAGTATAAAATACTAGTGACGAACGATAACGGTCGTAGTTCATATTATGACGATAATAATAATATAGATATTACCCAACTTTTAACCGAAACGTCTCAGGTAAAATATTAAGCTATTATTACAATTAAATTGCGTGCGATTCTTTGCAAAGAACCTTTGACAAGCTTTGGGATTTTCTGCAGCGGCTTCCGTTTGGTTCGTCACTAAATTTGGCTGAATAGACGTAATATAAAGTTATAATAATGCGATACACACCTATACCGGGTTAGGTGGAGGCGTCTCTTGGCACTCACACACACGCGCGCACGCGCGCACACACTCACATACACGTATGTATTATGCTCGGAGCATTGACATGTGCACATTCAATATGGTTATAAATTCTTATAATACTTATAATAGACCATTTATAAATGACTAATATGAGCAAAGCAATGGATATTATAATGTTATATTTGTCGCGTTTTCACGGAAAACTATTTCCCGGTACCTCGTGCCAATATTATACGCAGTATTTGTTTGGAACTGCAATATTGCGGTTATTCACGTATAGGTAATAATCTGTATAATATACGAGACAAACGCACCTATATTTATTTTTTACAATTTTTTAGTTCATTTTCTCGGTACATTTATACATATCATTCATGTTACACGTGTTGTAAATATTTGTGTATACGATTTGAAGTTATTATATGTTGTTACAAAATTCACACAACATTTTTGAAAAAAAAAATATTATTGATTTGTTTTTATAAATTTATGCCTTTTTAATTTTCAGTTGACGATTACTCTATTATAGCAAAAAACATTATTCTATTAAATTTGAATCTTATAGTGTTATTCAAATGATTTTATCATGGGGGGAGGGATATGGCTGATTTTTTTAACATACGCTATTTGATAATTAAAAATATAATTCAGGGTTATCAGATCTTAAACATTGAAAAAAAGGCCATGAGATCCATCTAACCCCCCCCCCCCCCATTTGACTACCACTGTAATCTTATATACATTATTGATATACTTGGCGTATATTATATTCTATTTCCCAAAGGGCAATAAAAAAAAATGATAAAAATTTACCCACTCCCTCATCTCGATTACGTTTCATATATACCACTTGATTTATGATGACGCAAATTTGTTTGCCTATTCAATGTGAAATTTAGTTTAAAAATAATTAAGCCCTCCCAGAGTTCGATTAAACAGTCCACCTGGCTCGTCTACAAATGGTAACACACTAACACGTATCGGTTACCAAACCAATACAAAATAAAACATAATAAAACACAATAATTTATTTTGTACATGTCATAACAGTATTCGTTGTAACACGTACAAATGATATATAATATATACTCTTATCTAGTACTTACTGTACAATATAATAATAATAATAATAATAATATATTTCGTCCGAGCGGGGCTGGCTCTGTTTCCCCCCTGACCACTTCCAGCCAGACGGGCGCGCGCACACTCCCGCACGCACATGCATGTACGGGGGCCGCCGCCGCCGCCGATGTTGGCCGTCGGCTGCTGCGCGAATCCGTCGCCGCGCGTTATTAGTGCACGTTAATCTCGGGTCGACGGTCTTGTTAATCCGTTCGTCACGTCGCGTGTACACACCACACATACACACACGGTCGTGATGTTTTAGAATTTCGCGACGTCAAACAAAAATAGTAATAATAATAAAAAGAAACCGTTTATTTTTTATTATTGTCGCTTCACGAATTATTATTAATTTTGTTGCGATGAGCGGCCGGAAGAATACGTCGTGTCGTAGTGCGGTGTCGCGGCTGCAATAATATACAACAACAATAATAATAACAACAATAATTATAATTATTTTTATTACTGCACAGTTCGCCGTCTAAGTACCAACGTGTAGTGCGTTCACGTGCGTGCGTGCCAGTTTGTGCGTGTGCGCGAGCGCTCCCCGACCGCCGCGTGCAGTGTGAATCGCGCGTGGAGGCGGACCCGCCGCACCGGGACCGCGGTAAATGCGCGTGGCCACGGTCGGCCACCGGTTGCCGGATGTCGACGCCATGGGAACAGCTGATCAGCTCGACGATGACGCCGACCACCGCGGTGGCGGTCAAGCTAGCCGTCACGGACGAGCCGCCGGAACCAACGGATCCTAACGGCACCGTGCTGCCCGGCGGTTCGGCGGCCTCCGCCAGCACGACTGGTGGCATATTCGGCACCCTGCATAGGCACATACCCATACTGTCCAGGCTGTCGTTGAACAAGAGCGACAAGGCGCACGGCAGGTTAGTAGGTAACTATATACCTAGCACATTCCCATTGCACTCAGCCCACCCCAGCCACCTAACCCCGAAGAGCAATTTATTATTGCATTTTCCCCTCCGCTGGTTTTTGTTCGAATCGATGAATTTGCGTATACCTATCCACAAAACTGCCGTTATTTCATTTATTATTGATTTATCGGAAAACTTGCCTGAATGTTTTTGTCGGTATATCGTATATTTGGTATGATCTTTTCTAGTCGAGTTCTATGGTCACTCATTTCTTCAATGGCTCTTTTATCGGTTTCGAACCAACTCCTCACATTTTAACTCTAACCTTCATTAGCAGGTTTTTTTTTAAATTTTTGTTCATAAAAAATCTCAATACACAAAAGACGTTGAATAGCGATGAGGGAGCCACAGCTGTATCTTTCTGGTTATAAAACTACAGTTATTATTAGGTTACATATTTTTATGGTTCATTCATTCGACATTTTCATTTGCACCGTATTTCAAACAAAACTGATAATATGCAAATTTAATCATAAAGATAACCTCTTAGTGATCATTGTAAGATATAAAAAGTCTTATTGAACCCCCGAAGTATGATACATTATATAATGTTAAATTTTTTTATAAAATTATACAATAAAAACCTAAAACGAGTTAATCTTTTTAATGGATCGAATCTATAAAAAAAAAAAATTAAAAATTAATAATTATAATATTCATCTTTTAATATTCGTCATGAGTCATGATTGATGATAAATAATAAATATACTAATTCATCATGTAACTAAATGTATGATTTATATTAATCGTATTAGTGTTACTAATTTTCTTGTATGCGATATTTAGGTACTGTCTAATAAAATACCTGACATCAATGCTTAGAAATATTTAGTAGGTAATAATTGGAATAATAGATAAATATTAATAATTAATAATTGTATCTCTACGAAACATCGTATAATATAATAGTGCAAAAAACATTTTACGGTTAATTTTAAAGCTGGCGCATATGGTATTATGGCTGTAAAACAATTTTGGTGTTACATTTGAACAATAAATCGCTTATAATAATTACGTAATTAATTTTTATTAAATGCATTTCATAAATCCTCTGCGATATATTATTTTGCCATACTGCACATTTGTGACGAACAATAGATATACAATATACATAGTGATTGATTTTCATCAAGCGAATTACGATTTGATACTAGATTGTAAAACCGGAAACTTGACAAATAACCGTCACTATGGTGTGTGATGTAATTTACTAAAACACGATGACAGTGATAGTGTTGCATTTCAATGAATCTAACGCTCTCCCCTTTTTTAGTGTCAAATAGATATCTATTCTGTAATAGTTTATATTATAATTTAAGATATTTTATTGATCATCAACTAGAGAAGTGTTGCGTTTTATCATAAGCCAATAATATTAATACCATGTGCTTCAGTTACAAAATGTCGATGCACAATAATTATAGTTGCATTTATAATCAAACAAATGATTAACGGTAAATTATAGGCTATATATAGTACAACCTATAGGCTATAATACATTATACGAACCATGGAAGTATTTAAATATTGTATAAAATCGTCTGTATTAATGTAATAACACTAATAACTAATAACTAATTATATATATATATATATATAATAATATATTACATACAATCTTTCAGTCAAAATTGTTCACTTGATATTTTAATTTCATTAATTAATAAACTTGAATTAATTTGAATATCAGAATATAAAATTTATATGCGTGACATTTTTAATATTTATTTTAGGTATCTTGCAAAGTTTCAAAGTTTAAATACAGGTTTTCCGTTTGGTGTCGCGACCTCCTAAACTGAAACACCACTCCATGTCCTAAACGTCTTAACTCAAAAGGGTCCTATCACTGGATAGCTTCCCTTCTCATGTATCCAAAGTCACTTTTATAATTGTAAACATATTTACTTAATGTATTGTATTAAGTACAGATTGTAAATGATATTTTGTTAATAAAAAAAAAAGGTTTTCCGTAGTCATCGGGTTTCCTTATGATCTGGAATCACTTTTTGTGCAACCTGCACCACAGGGGTCGCCACGCTAATCGTTTCTGCACCATTCCAATTTTAATCTATAATCTATATACTGCAGATGAAGCAAGTACGTTTAAATTCGAATTAATTTTTTTTTTAATTTGAAAGAATCATCTTCCGTGTTTCATAATAATAATTGACTTCTGGACGACCTAGGGTATGAAAATAACATTACATTTATAAGGCGTATATTACGAATTCTGTTGTGACGTTGATTTATCATGTATTGTTTTATTATGATTATTATTTATTAGTATAGTAAACTCATTAAATTTTTAATTCGTTTTTAAGACAACGTACAATTTATATAATACGCCAACCTGTAGTAAAGATTTCATTTTTTTTATTATATATTATATATATACCTACATATTTTTTTTTTTTTTGAAAACATGTCCAAAAAATAAATTTCAGTGACATTAATGATGTGTAAAGTATATGAATTAACACAACGTGTTTCTTGATTTTTCAGGTCATTGACACGTGTAAGTGCCTATACGCGTATTTTAGTTAAAAACATTTATATTACTTGGGAAAATAATAAAATTGACACAAAAAATTACATATAGGTAATACAAACATTTATTAAATGGTTTTTATAAGAGATTATTATAAAGCAGAACACTCGTTATAATCCTTTTTATTTTTGAATTTTTAGAATTAATAATTTAGTGTAATCATGTTCATCTATTTTTTTGCATATTCATGATGATTTTTTTATACATTTTTTTATAGTACATGTTAAGCTGTTAACCCAAATTTTTTGTTTTATAATTTACTGAAAAAAAAAAAAAATAATAATAATCACGACGATTTACAAAATACAATGTTAATCAAAAATGTCACTATAATATGTACGTACCTACTTACTTAAAATGTTATAAAATATTTGTTTCTTTTAAATAAACAAACACAAAAGTTCTGTTTTTAAAACTATCATTTTGTCTATGATTGTATTAAATAAATCAATAACTTCTAAAATTATATAATATAAAATATACATACATACTAAGTATATGAATACAAAACCTATGTATTATTTACAATACTTAACAATTCTTGATTCAAGTCGTGATGTACCATATTCTATATGACATATTATTAAATTATTTTCGTGCCTAACTGTATATAATTTTCATCATTTTTATTTAACTCATTATTAGTACTATCCCTAGTTGTTTCATATTTAGGTTATAATTTTTCATCACAATTATTTAAACGGTAGTCTTATTTTGGAGCAAACCGTATTATGATATATATATTTTTAAATAAGAATATTTAAAATTTTTATAAAATTACCAAAAAATTAATGGCACTTGGATTGGGAGGAAGAGCGTGGCAATTTTCTCACCCTGACATTTTCTTAAATTGAATATAGGTTCAAATAATAACTATACCTATAAAAAATTGTAATGAGTGCGTTAAACAAAAAAAAGATCACCATTATAAAAAATCCTGTCAAGCCAAGTTAACAAAATATATTATTTTCTATCTATGTGTAAACAGTAAACACATTTGCCTCCTCACCCTAGATAAATTTATGCGGGTGCCTATGCAATAATTAGGAAGTACAATAGTTTCAATGATCCCGGATACGTAAATAAGGAAATGCAGTCATAATAATTCTAAAATGTACAGTTTCAAAAAAGTTATAACTTACTTAAAAATAATTATGTCAATACAAGCCTATGTGGGGCCTTATATAATAATATAACCTTTAAATTATTTTATATTTGGTCAAATATCAAAACTGACAACACACACTATTGAAACTGGTGAACGAAGATTTTCTGTCACACGTGTGTAAGATATGAAAACAACACATGTGGATATGCAATGTGCTAAGCCCTATAATGTCCGGCATATGTGGTGAATTTTTATATTTATGTTACTTATAATGTGTCTATAATATACGAAATTTACAAAGACAGGATGATTTGGGGTGTGTCTATTGATACTTCTTCAAATAGTATAATTGATGTTATGTCAATTATTGCAAATGCTTGACTTCATCACGAATAATTTTTTATATATGTATTAACGTATACTGTAAAACGCCACTAATAACCTATAAGTGATAAATTAAAATCACGATACATATTAATTATATCGTATAATTAACCGGATGTGTACCGAATGTATATAGTGTATATATATAGATATTAATTGTGTGACTCAGACATTCAATATTATGGTGGATACCTAATTAGATAAATCTCATAACGATATTATAAGACAATAGGTATTTATTAGGTTACACAATTAAAATGTTTAAGATTCCTTAAATTTTAAACGAAATGTATAAAAGTTATTTTACACCTGCTATAAGTTAATAATAATAAAAATAATCAAATATTATTAGGTATCACGGTTTTTATAAATTAGGTAGGTAGTACTAGCACATGATATCTAAATAGAAAAAATGACACTTAATAGTTTACACTGACTTTATACTGACAACATTGACAAATTTTTAAGTATCGAATTTCAAAATATTGTAAACTCTTAAAAATATAATAAGCTTACAATAAATAAACTTTAAGCACAACATATTTATATTTTAATAATTTTAAATTTTAAAATGAAATAAATAATTATTATAGAAGTTATTAAGTTTCAATTTAATTACTTCTTTAGATATAAATCCCTTTTAATCTTATTTTTATTTTATGAGGATTAGGAATATCGAATTCATTAGAAAATTGTACATAATTTGGTTTCAATTACAGCAATGATTAGTGTTAATAGTGTTATTAACTATTGATATTTGATTTCAGCACACATATTGTCATACTCGTACATATAAGTGTATAATATAACGCTAGGTAATAAATAATACGTTATAAACACTAATAATAGTAATAGAACATAAATATTTATTATTTGTTCTCTCTCATTGAAGAAAATAAGAAAATATGTATATTATTACATTACAAATACTATACGAAAACATTAAAATCAGTATAACGTATTAAAAATACTATATTACTTTTCATTAGCTTACATTAAGAATAAAAGTAGGTAACCATAAATTAAAAATTCTTACTTAAGATTCTTAACCAGATGTCCTTATATATAGTCTACATTAACAAACTATTAGTTATTTGATTTAACGAAGACATGATATATCTGAAAGAAATACAATTACTTTAGTCTTTTAAGTATAAACTAGATTCCAGACATTATAATTTAAGTTAGGTAACGTATAAGCTATAACAGTGTTGGGTAAATTAATTTTGATAAGTAATAACATTACGTTACTCGTTACATTAAATATTTTTATTAAGCTATATTCACATTACCCTACATTAATTTTATCGCATTAGTTACTTTTTCTTTCAAAAATTAGGGCGTTACAAATAAAATTACTAATTTAAAAATGAATTATAAAATTAGGCCATAACGACTAATAAGTATTGTAGGTTTACTATTAATTATTGTATAAATTGTATAGTATTATAGGTAAAATTGATGATGTAGGTACATTGTTAATGATTTATACATTAATAAAATTAATACATTTATAATTTCTGAACTCTTCAATAATATTATTAATTATTATCTAAAACTTTCGGAATCATAAAAAAATGTTATTAATTTGTATTTTATCTCAAATATCATAGTCTCAAGTTTTTGACATACATTTTATACTCACAACTTATATTAATTATTTGGAAAATAACACGTTACTGCATAGAAATTATTTGAAAAAAGTAGTTACATAACAGTTGCTTTAAATAAAATAAAAAATCTATATAGAGTTAGGTACTGCAAAAGAAATTGCATTACAGTAATTTGTAATTTGCATTACGCATTGCAGTATTTCATATTTATAGGTAGTATATACTTTCAAATCCATAAGTTATATTTATTTTACAAGATTATAGAAATTTTACATAAAATTTTGATGTATTTGAATTTTGATTTAGAAATTTTTTATGATATACAACAATTTACTGGGTGTCTGCTGTCTAGATCCAAAAAATGATTGGTGTACAATTGTTTTTATTTATTGGACTATGATATTAGTTGAATAGTAATATTACGTATGTCGTATGACTCGTACTATGCTGCAGCAAAGTGAAATTTCCAAATCAACATCACTTACGTTACGTGGTTACCAAACATAAAGCACGAGCTCATATTTGTATGTATATACTTAATAATTAATAAAACAAAAAAATCAAATAACATAATATTTTTAAACAATTAATGTAATTTATAAGTAAGTACTTATTATATGTTATGGACAAACACAATTGAATATAATATTAACATAATACTACCTATGCAATGTTATTTTGGACTTTGCTCTTGCTGATTGCGCTTTGTGGTCAATAAAAAATAATCGACTACTGACCACCTATTGTATTGGTAGTAAATATTTATAGTACCAATTGTATATTATTTAATCTGAGCTACGAAAAAATAGAATTTTTATCACCATTGTCTTTATTTATTAGGTATGCATAATTGCATAATATACTATTGATATAGTCCGTTCACTGAAAATATTTAAGTATAGGTTTCATATACTAATTACCCGCACGTACATGAATAAAATATGACACTATATTACAATTTGATAATAATAATTATATACTTATAAACTATAGTTTACGATTTCTAATTTTGTTCTTTTGTATCTACGACCATAGGATATTGCACTGTTTTGGTTTTGTTTTAAAACGCATCAATTTGTTTTTTATTTACATTTTTTAACGACTGCTGCAGTTGTTTCTTTGCTCTATTAGTCGTTATACTGAAGACCGCAGAATTATAATAAAATTACCACACATCATATTGTTATTACACAATATACTCATATTCCTTGTGACAACGTAGTATTACACTAATGAGTAATCTGTGTCAAAACGATCGCCCTTCGTAATGGTTGCTCAAAACAGTCAAACCTAAACGCCTTTGGTTCGTATAGTTAATTTTCTCTCATTATATTGATTCGACATGCCATAAGTGCTGAAATAAGTATACTGTCAGGTACTAAGCAATAATAAGATCGTTATTTTTTTTAAATGTTATGTTAATAGATTGTAATTATATGGTGAAATTAATCGAGATTGAGTTTATAGTGAGTTGCTATAATGTTGTCAATCACTTGAATCACTACCTCTTAAAGATGACAAATCAGAACGTTTTGTGCAAATTTCCGTCAAGAAAATTAATTGCAATTTCAGCGGCTCACCAATGCACAACCCACCATCATTGTATAGTGTAATATTGTAGCTGCAGGATCACAACAATTATATAGGTATAGGCCATAGGGCGTATAGGTACCCATTTTAGAAAAATACGAAAAATACGATAAGCCATTATACTACATAATAATCGTCAGATGTAAATTTTACATAACTGAGAAAAAAAGGAATTCCCTATTTTCCCTTTATTACGTTTTTGAAAACGCTAGAGATTTTCTATATGATCGCAAAATGTTAAAAACAAAAGAATATTAAGGAAGGTTAGCTTTTAGCTACGTGACGATTATTAAACGTTTGGGACATTTCGATACTGGAAATTATGTCATTAATATTAATAAACTTTTGAATTTTTATATTAATAGGTATAACATAACTATATTCTTTATTAAATGTATAGTTTTTAAATACTTACTTAATGATTCATTATTTATTTTTGATACTATCTATTTTATTTTAGATTTGTAATAGTAAAATAAAATATAGCCACAATATTAGGAACTTATTTAATTACCTACCCTAAAATCTTTCTTAACCTCCATGAAAAAAATTTGATCGGATCATTATCTACGGGCTTATTATTTACAAAGCGCTCAATATCACTATCGCTGATTGCTGAAAAAGTGTTAACGTCATTTACTGCGCACGTTCGCGGGTTCTATAATAATCTTATATTATATAAGTTATATATACTTAGCGTAGTTATATGTTGCATTGTTGCAACTTACAAATTAGTAATTACAACGAATTTAGAAGATGGATTTTTAGTTTGTGGATAAATTATATGTATTTTTTCTTTTTATGTATATATCTACCCTCTAGGCAACGATGGGCATTTTAACTACTGTCGACTTCAGACTCTTATAACAATTTCGCTTTTTCATAACCATTACATTAAATGATAAATGCATATTATCCACTAATCCAATATATTTTATCATAGCTAGAGTATTACTTATAGTAACAATTTAACGTTAACTTGATGAGTATCTTTCAACATTTCAAAGAGTTGTTATGGACAATGTTTAACCATAATGTATTAATGTGTATGAAATGTTTTCTTTTATATACTTTTAACTTTAAAAAAAATTTAATTTTATAAGGCTTAATAAATAACTATCTGTTTTGTCGACTGTCGGCGATAATAATAATAATGTCATTTTATAACATACTTAACAAATTAATAATTTTTTTAAATAGTTTAATACAATATATCGTGACGTGCGTGTTATCATTAAGAGAAACTTCGTAGTGATGGCACGAGGTTTTGTATTTTGTTAACCTTGAGAACCTTTTCCCTAGCTCAAATCCCTCTGAAAAATCTGTTCATCAATTTTACCGGCTTGGGCCTCGAGAATCAAAAAATTACTACTGCATGTTTCACCGCCAACTCGTGATGCCACATGGTTATGTTTGTATAATGTTTACATATATTTAGGACGTGTCTATAGTTTATATCTATTACATACATTTTATTATAAAAGTCTTGTTGCAGTGTACAATAAAACATAATAATGCACTTGAAAAAACAATTCGAGTTCCTCGAGGTTTTCACAAAATTTTTTTCACTTTTTTCGTTTAAAAAGTACCTAGTATGCAATATCTGTAAAAATATCATAATATTATATTCATATAGTGTAGATTGTTTGGGTACACGTCGATCTGTATTCTGTAATACCCTACAACGAACGAAAATAGGACTAAAATAATTATATGTTACGTATTTTATTTTTTTCTTGCCTACTCGTCCGTTAACGATAGTATAATTTATGGTAAACGGTTATAAGTACCTACTATTTATTAGTTAGTTAATATTATACTCGTTTTAAACGTGCATATTGTTTATATTACTCTGGAGATGACAAGCGATCGCGAGTAATGATGATAGGTTTGCCGCCAAGTCACACAACAACAACGCGCAAGGAACATAAAAAAAATAAAATTATGCATTTAAGTGATCAATCACGAGTTTATTATGTTTTACGTACCTACGTCGTGTTATGGCTTGCGTGCCGTTTTCAATCATTGCCGCGGCAATGTTAGAATGTTTATACGTATGCAGTATGTACAGAGTGATTTGCCTATAGCGTTCTCACCCTCATGAATGAATTTAAGTGCTGATTTATTTAATTTTTTAGTGGGTAACCCTATATAGGCACTTATAAAGTTTTATTTACATTTTATTTTAATAAAATAATTATTTCAAATGTAAAGATTGATAGATTGTTCATGCTATTTAAGGAATATATCGTGTATACTCTTTTCTCTATTGTAAATTGTTGAGTATAATATTATATATGACTATTATACAATTATTATTATTTTCTTTTTTGAAAAAATATTTATTTTATGTATCTAAATAAAAATTCAAACGAGTAGTGCATAGTTATTAATCTTTATGTATTAAGGATAATAATCCATGATAATAGGTTTGTAAGCTAATATAATTGGGGCTATAGTTACGGATAGAATATAAAATAGACGTGCCTGATATATTTTACTTTTTAGTCTGGTACCTACATGTAATAATTATATTTGTCGGACAATGTTTATAAATAATGAAATGTTAAAAGATTAATATTGACGATTATAATTTTCAAATCATAATAGTCCCCATATTTTCTAAACATATTATCATAGACTATTATTTTTAGTAAATCAACATTATATAAACTCAGAAATTATACTCGTTTGCAATTCGATTAATGTACAATATTTTCAAAAAAATACATCTGTTTAATGATTCACAGTAAAAAATAATGTTATCATTTGAAAAAGAAGCTTCCATGACTACATCCTTAAATTTCGAAAAAAAAATCTATGACGTGCTTGTATTTGTTAAACGGTATCTAGAATATTCTAGATAATTCTAGGTAATTTAAAAAAATATATAGAATTTTCCTAAATACATAATGATATATAAATGATAAAATTGGTGCAATCGGCTTGATTAATCACTCTGTATAATAATATTACCTATGCTAAAAGTCGAACACCATTATCATTGTGTACCTAAGCGTATTTAAATAATTGAACCCAGGAAAACCGAGAGTATCTGAGGAATCTTATAAAAGATTACTTATTTTGTGCCATATAATCATTAAATCATTATAAAAAAGGCGTTTGTTGCTTTTTATGTTACGCGAAACTATATACATAGGTACCTTATATAATATATATATATATTATATTATACAGGTATTTAATGACGAATAAAATTGCTTGTGAGTTTTAATTTGCAATTATAGATATTTCTTCTTCTGGTTTTTAGTTTTTGTTTTTAACATCCTACTTGGATAATCAAACATGACACGTGCAATTATTACAATGTGTGCCCAGTGTTCTAAACTTCTAACCATGCGCATTCGCGACGAACGTCAAATATAATATAATATAGCATATAGGTATATTGTATATATATTTTAGGTACCTCTAAATGGAATTTATATAATATTTATGAATATTATAATTTCTGTCTTTGTATTTATAGTATATTACACGATTTTGAAAATTTTTTGAATACTTTACCCAGAATTTTGGTTAAATATAATCATTATCCATGGGCCTTGGTATGGCTCAGTGGTCAACCTCAGTCACTGACGTGTTCTTAGGTCAAGTCTCAGCCGGTGTCGCTAGTTCTTATTTGGGTGACCACTGAGGTTTTCAGAGAAGAATTCTCACTCTAAATACATATGTTCCTCAAACAATTTTAACCCTCTTATGAAATGCTAATGGTCAGAGTTACCGATACTGAAGATCAATAAATATAAAAATAAATAAATTTCACTGTACTTGTGCAAGTCATAATACATCACAGTGGTATTGGTGCCAAAAATAAGATTGTTCAATTGAGTGCGATACAAAATAGTAATCGCAGTAATCACTTAAATTGTTCTCGTTTTCTTTACATCGAGTTGATTGTAAGTCTCGATTCTAGCACGCACATCGGTAAGATTAAAAATAAATGGGTTAGAGAAATATATTTTTATTTTGGTGCAATTTTTTTATAAATGCGTTTTTATCAACAACTTATTTTTTGTCAGATATACATTTTTTTACTAGCAATGTTTTTTATTTAAATTAATTATTTATTATCTCGAGTGAAAGAGAATATTTTTCTACTGATGAATGTTACATGAATATTATCATTGAATTGCTTGGATATATAACCTAATAGTCGAAAAGTATATATTTATATTTAACGAAAGGTCTTTGGTTTTGTTTGAAGAAACTTATTAAAGATAACAAACTAACCAAGTCCATATTTACAAATGTAGAAATATTGTTAATTCAGTATCAGTTCTTCCGTCGACTTCACCACATATGTGTTTCGTCGTTAATGTTTGCATATAGGTATCTACGGTTAATTACAGTTAATTAGTGTCTAATGCCCACCGATGATTGATAGGTATTTAAGAAAAATGGTAAATTAAATTCCTCGAGAAATGGATAGGAATCAGTAAGTTTAAAACAAATATTTTTTATTTTAATTATTTCAACGTCATATTTTATAAACACGAAGATTTAAAACAAAAATTCAAAATTTTCGAGAAAAAAAATCTTAACTCTCCAACAATTTTATGTTCTCTATAATATGATTACTTACTTACCTTGTATTGCGCAAGTTAAAGTGCCTTGCCTATGCTATGCTGATCTATGGTGTTCAGTGTATTCGTTATAAAATAGTTAATTCTAATTTTTATTACTTATTAGAACACACCGTGATAAATATTCATTTAAAAAATTTGCTTAATTTTTGAGTAGTCAAAATAAAAAAATTACAGGAATTATTAAAACTATATAAATGTTTGTTTATAAGTTGTTATTTTCTGGTTTCAGAAATGTGGATCACGTCAAGTGTAATGGACAATCTCAACCAATGTGAGTCCGCTTTCAATTGTTTTACGCATTTTGTCTGTAAAGTCTTATGCTAGAAAATTATAAATTATGTAGTTACAGCTGGCTTATATTAACTTGTTGCCTATAAAAATGTCTTCTTTTAAATTTTCTGCTGTTGGAATTACAGAATGCGAACCTCATTTGCAATCACTATATATTTTAAAAAAGCTTTAACATTTGATAATACATTTATACATAAATTACACTGCAGTGACAAATTCTAGCTCATTAATGATACGTTATAAACACTATTGTAGGTTTGCCATATTTGAGGTTATGCTTAATTAACTTTAATTTAAAATTAAATTTAAATTTTTTATTCGTTAAACAAGTGACAATTTTACAATAAATATTACGAAAAATTAATAAGTCAACGACTTGTAAGTAAAAAACATTAATTATTAAATATTTGACAATATAAAAAAAATATCATTTGTTTGTAGACTAACTAGATAAGTTATTTGGGTCATGACATTTGTTCTACTTATTGATCAATATTCACATTCGTATGTTATCACTTTTCTGTTATTTATATTCTATTATGTACCTATAATTTATCGTATCAATAATTTCTTTAAAGGTATTTAATGTACCTTTTTTGATTAAATTTATTTCTCAAACCTAGTATAGATACTTATATGCTAATGCTTTAAATAGTCGGACAACTGCCCACTAAAATTGAGGTATTTACCTGTACTATAATAATATAATTTATAATTTAATTCCAATATTAAGTATTATAAGCATTGTAATGCGAAAACGTTGATAAAATTGTTGTAAATTATTATTAGTGATCTTTTTTTCTTAAATTCAAATTCATTGCATACGGTACAAAACATAAATGGTCATACGCAGATGTGTGTGATAAAACTTTGTTGACCTTGGCATTGACGTTCAATTGAACAAAGTTTGAAGAGGAGAGGAAAATGCAATATAATATATAATTACACATAATCCTTTTTATTGGGTCACAATCTTCTTGTATTTATGTTTATAAATCATAATCATTTCTTAGTAGGTGATGCAAAATTATTTATCGTTAAAAATGTATATTATCGTGAATCATGATGATAAAAAGAAATTTAAAATTAATGCACTTGTCAGTTGATAAATTTAAGGTTTCTTCATTATTGAAAGATTAATGTAGTATATTATTGTAATGCTTGAGTTTTATGATGAATAATGAATGATTATACAATATAATATTCTTGTATGAAAATGTTGTTATAAAATATTAAATTATATACCCTACAGTAATTATAATTCTACCTATAGCTATAACAATAAGGGCATGCGTAAAATATCATAATAGGAAGGTACAGCTGTATACAAGTGTGCAATTTATACAAATGTGTGCTATAAAATATTTATATAGCATTAGGCAAACTTGAAAAGTAAACGTTTGATATTATCACAAATTATAACTCATAGAGCAGGATAAATGATTTATTTGTAGACACTTTGATTTATGTATATATCCATATAAATATAAATAATATACCTACTCTACATGATATGCGATAGGTAGGTATCTACAGTTTTTTTTTTTTTTATCGAGGTATAACAAATGTATAAAACCTGTATAGCAAAATACATTTAACATTGTACAACTATTACTACATAACTTCAATCTTAAATCGGAACATTAAATTCAGATTTTGACCATCATGTTTACTGTATAAAGGTACATGTACTCGTATATAATCATTGAATATATAATTCATTCGTAATCTGCATTGAAGACTGCTTTGACAAGACACAACAGTTGGTTTGAGTAAGTATGTTATTTTTAAAACAAACAGTGTGAAAATATTATAATATGTACATTGTCCAATAATAGTTGATAAGTATTTAATAGTCAAAACCAGTATAATATGTGCATTATACTATTATGTTTCATAAAATAACACCTACTGAGTAGGTAAACAGCTCTATTCGAGAGATTAATGATTATTTGTTAATATTTAAACGGCCTAGAATTATTAAAATTTACAATTATATAAAATTATATTGTTGCAATGGCGTGTACAACATAATCGAGTGAAACGTGATTATAATCTTGCATTGTTTTATTTTCTATGGTATTTGAAAAATCCGCCAAAGTTTATATTTAAATATTAATTTTTGTATTTTATACATAGGTACCTATAGGCTTTAGCATTAACATATTTAATATTTTGATTTAACTTAAATTAAATGTTAACATGTAATATTGTAAGTGATGATTAAAATATGCAAATTAATGTAAGAGTGCTAAATTATATACTTATTATTTTTCTTGATTAACCTTCCAAGGTCTTAATAAAATATTATATTATATCAAACACTAGTTAGGTATAAAGTATATCCGTAGTTAGTAATTTCCTGTATATCAAAGTATTTTAGATAGGCGCCTATCATTATTATCACTTTAGGTTAGCCAAATTACCACGGACAATATACACTTTTCTTATAATTTTATGTAAACGGGTTCAGTTTACTCCAGTGCGCGCACAGGAGGGTTGTCAAAATCTTCGAACGCTATATGAAAAACTCGAAACTATTTCTTAGTTAACAATATTTATAATATGTATTATAATAAGTTCTAAGAATTCTATACATCGCAGGACGTAACTAAATTTTGTGTAACGAAACTGATAGCTGTATTTAGGCACGTAGAAATCATGCGTGAATGTGTTTTAAGGGGGAGGGGGTTGTTTTAATTTATGCATTTAAATATAATATCACGTGACGGGTTTTACATTCCGTTGCAGTCATATCGGTCTTTATACTGATAGTATATTAAATATGAAATAGAACCACACGATGAAATATTTTGTAGAAATCTAAAACATAATATACTACATATTAATATAATATAATATGTATTATCCTATTAAGCTTGCGCACGGGGTATGCAGGGTATGCCGCTGCATATAGTTTACGGTTTCACGTGAGGGGCCCATTTTTATCATACCAAAGTATTTTTGATAGTATCTTATATTCTTATATATAGTATTTGAAAAAAAAAATGTTTTTAGTTTTAAATTTTTTTGCGACCAGCAAGATAATTCAAACTATATATGGATGTGAAAACTTTATAAATATGTTAAAATTATTTAAAGACATTCAATATTGTATATACTTAATCTTTAAGAAATAATATATTTCATTTTAATAAATATAATTCAAATTTCGAACTACTTATTTCTGCAGTGCATTGTTTAATATTCTATTGTAAAACTATGTGTGCACACAAATCATGGTTTTAGATTCTGAGGGTAGCAAAGAAACTCAGTAGTATATTTAAAAAAACTTAGATTGTATATTGAGTCCTATATGTGGTAAAATAAAATGTTTAAAGGCTCTGAATCGTTTTTTAGAATGAATTATTTTTTCTTTCTTTTAAATTCAGTAAAATTATGTTGTGTAGGTTAGGTGATTTTTTTTTTTGAGGGCCCCTATTTTCTTATTGCATAAACTGTGAATTAAGTCTGCGCACGCCTATGTATTACATCATATATTTCACAGAAAGATAAAGCCGACAGGAATATTAAGACACCCAACATCCCTCTAGTGAATGACGACACTACTTGGTGAATTACGTTATTAGGGTCTCTCGATAATATGACACTGCAGTCAATTTTGACGACCTGTAAAGTATATTTTATGTGTATGTAGTTGGTATATATTGTATAAAATACAAATATAAAGGACTTTGAGAGCGAGATGAATAGTGGTACGCCAGTACACCCACCAGAAATACTGGTAACCGATAAATGGGAAAACGAAAAAAGAAAATCGACCACGTGCCTCGGTGACGTAAGCATGTTCTGTACACGGACGCCGCAACGGCGGTGTATTATAATGATCACATTGTTATAAAACCTCAATAATTCGGTTTCAGTCAAGTTAATAGTCGTATTATTAACCTAACCTTAGATATGGGAGCTCGGTAAATTTTACTGATATAATTTTTTACTTGGTACTGTTCATAAAATCGAGTAACCCCTCATTTCAATTTGTTTTTATGTGCTCGTCAGTGGCAACGTGAACGGAGACGATTATTTTATTTTATTAATATTTGGTTCACGAGTAGGTTAGGTGAATGTAGTATAACATCATAATGTCGATAATTATAATAAAGTTACCAAACTACAAAAAAAAAAAAAAAATACTAGAATAATAGTTATGTGTGTAATAATATTTTAACCACAAAAATTAATAACAAAAATATCGCTTTCCATTAGTTGTATCCAGCGTTTTATAATAAATTATGAAAATATTATTAATTTTTATATCTTTTTTATTCACAGTAAATTTATAAAATTAAAATATTGCACATACTAATAATTAATATAGGTACATGTAAAAAAAAAATACGTCCAATTTACCGAACGTTATGATATATACAGAATATTAAATTATATAATTAAAGTAAGAAATTAATTTAATAGTTGTAATAGTTGCCATTTGTCGTAGGTAGGTAGGTATAGGTTTTTTTCTGTTCTCGAGGTTCCATGAGCGGCCACGCTGCGTGACAGACGCTTAGACCGGCCGTAGCTACAGTAGACGGGCGCCGCGGATGTTTCCCGATTACGTTTCGTGCCCAAAATATATATTTTTATTTGCGTCTCTCGCGTGTATACTATGATATATATATTCATACAGAGTGGTCCATTTAACTGACTGTCACTATTTCTCTCAGTAGTGACTTTGAAAAATTAGTTATATATTTTAAGCATTTACGAAACGGAAACTGAATTAGATATACCTATAATGCCGACCTAAATATTTTCTAAAAAAATTATGTTTAAACATCGAATAAATTATTTTTATTCGCAATAGAATTTAAATTGTAAAGTGAAGATGAACTATAGCCACAATTTTTACTGCGGGTACTTGCGCTTGCCGTTTTATAATTCTTTCGCTTAAGTTATACTGCAATATGATATTTGGTATTATAACATAATATTAAAACAATATTTTTCCGACATATTGATAGAGATAGTTAACCGTTTTTCATATTAAGAACGTGGGTTTTTTACAATATTGTTTAGAAATAATAAATTTAGACCTATGAAAAAAAAAATAGTTGTATTTCATCAAACTGCATATACCTATTGCTAAAATACTCGAAACTTATTTAGTAATATTTAAATATGATAACGTATTTTTTCTCTATAACACAAACAAAATTTTTTTACTCGTCGTCGAACTTGTGTGTGTTTTTTTAACTATAAGATTGGTGAATGGTGATTGGTGATAAGTTCTGAACAGTTGTTTCATATAACAAAAGGATTTAGTGATACTACAGATTTACAGTGATTTATCTTTTAATAATCACGTAAATATGATAAGTGACTTAAAAACTCTACGAACTGGGAGATTCATAATGAGAAATTATTTGGAACTTAATGATCATGTCTTAAAGTTATGTTATATTCTTTGTTAGTTTAGTCCGAATTAGATCACGGATTCAAAATTTGAAACTCATATCAGAAAAGTTTTATATATACCTATGTTTTCTACGTGTTCTACAACGGAAATTTAACAGGTCAAATGATAGTTTAGACGTTAATGCAGCTAGTGAATTTAAATAGAAAAATGCAGAGTTAAAAAGACAGGTAATTTATGTGTTTTTGACTTATTATCTTTTAAATTGTAAAATATAGTTTGATCTGAAGTTTTAGGGTTGATACCAATTAATGTTCCAAAACTTTCACTTCGTCCTTATATATTATATATTATATACACTTTCACATTACTGTGGCGATGTTTAAATTACAATGATGCTATAATTTGTAATGTATGTTTTAATCAATTTACTTTTATAAATTGTTGTGGTTTTTTCCGTACTGATTGCCTTTTTTGGTGTTATTCTCAAAAAATAAAATAAAATCACTGAAATCGATTCTAGACAGTTAATGGATCATTTACAACATAATTATAATATATTCTATATATTATGTGGGACATGTTATGTGCATTCGTACAGTATATACTATATAGGTCTATACCGTACCGTACAATAATATACTTATAAGCGCGCGCAGTGGGTGAGAATATGGAGCGTGTGTGGTTGTATAGTGTCGGAGTGTGGTGAAGGGGTGTTTTGTCGGCTGAAAGGAGGGGGGGGGGGTTAGAGGTGTGGTTGGGCGAGAGGAGAAGTCGCTCAGAGTCCTCTGGCCACCGTCCAGGATATGCGCGACATTGCGTGCGTCACAGGCTGTCTCGTTTGTCCCGTTTCCGAAAGCCAAGAGTCTCGAAATTATAACAATTTGGCAACCGGCGCAGTGCTATATAACGAAGCAACTGCTGTCGCAGTATAACGCGCGCGTATAGTACAGTGGGCCTATATCGGATTGTAGGTTAATCATAAATCGAGTGTTGAGCGTGAACTAGGTCGACCCCCCTTTGATGTGCGCCTTGCATATTATTATTATTATTATTACTACTATTTAAGTCGGTGCGAGACAAAATAAATAAGAAAAAATGGCTGACGTTTATGTGAATATGTATAATTGCAATATGTGTGTATATTATTATTATTATGTGTGCAAACTGCAAAGCGCGCGTCCTTTGAAAAATGCGCGTGCATCGCATATTATATTATATGCACTCATAATTCGCATCATTTGTCGTATTTCATAATTTGTAGTTATTAAAATTATAACGTATACCGCAATGACGTATACATGCAAAATATGGTAATAAACATGAGTTTTGGTATAAAAAAAAAAACGGGACGCAAATGGCTCATTTCGTCAACACATATTCAACTACTATGGCCACTATAGGTGATAGGTCTAGTGTATACAGGTATCTACCTATATCGGTATACAATTGAAATTTCGGTAGTATCGAGCAAATGGTAAATACCGCATAAATTCACGGGTTCACAATCTTGATGGTTAGTAAATGATAAACCATCACTGCAACGACCAATCGGAATACAATTAAAAGACAATCGAATACACGATAGCTGATGACGTACTACCTATTAACTAGGTTTAAATATGCACAAACATTGTTCATGAGTGAATATGACCAGGCACACACAGTATTCGCACGTTTAATCTTGTACCTATATATAAGTCCAGTTCTAACAACTAATTAGGAAAGTCGAGAGAATAATCTTTTTTTAAGCAGGGGCGCCATTTGGGGGGAGCAGGGTGTGCACTTGCGACTTGCACACCCTGAATTTATTATTTGCTATTGACCTAGGCGTCACTGATACACGGCATTGCTGCCTTGGCCTTCAGTATTCCTATCTTTAACTTTATGGCTTAGGTCATAAACTGCTTTTAATGATTGATTTGTATTTTTAATTTTTATTGATATTCTAATTTCAAATATAGGTACCTAACCTAATTTATGCGTTAAAAAATTTCAAAATAGTAATAGTTGGAATGGTAAGATATCTAGTACCTACCTAAAATATTAATATTTTATGTATGAAAGCCAAATGTTTTTTTGATACGAGTAGTAAAAATTGTATAGACAAATTACGATGAGAAACCTTTTTTTGACAATTTGCCTGGTGGTGGGGAAAAATTGGCCTCTTTAATTGCATGTACACCCTTAAAAAAACTGAAATGGCGCCCCTGTTTTTAAGCACTGCCATTCTTATAATATCAATACTGGACATACGAGGTATTGCACAAGATAATATCACTTGATCTATGCAATATCACATACAACAACCGATCGTTATACTATCATTTTTCCAAAATATGTACGATTGTGAATTACTTACGATACTTACTAATATAGTAACTATGGTACAGTTGCTTTATTGCCACTCTCCTATAGCAATATTTATGAGATAATACACTTATAATTAATATATTTTTTTGGAAATCAAATTTTAACCTTGACGATTAATTTATATTGTCACGGCTACTTTGTAGCCTTTAGGTACCTACCTTTATTATCTGTACAACACACATAATATAACTCTCTAACATTCTTATTGGGTATATCTTATCGTTGTAACACAATATAATAAATTATATACATTATAATATCAATTTTTAATTGTGTATCCTTAGACGAAAAGTTAGTTCACAGTATATTACAGTAATGCTGTCTACAGCAACCACCCCGTGCGAGCACACTTGGTATAATATAAATATATAGTATTTCCGGTATTATTAAAGAAATAACGGTAGACCGTAGACAATAGACATATCAAATTTTTGTCGTTACATAATATTATAAAGTATCTATAGGTTCAATCCTATATGAGTCAATGAGCATAATAAACATTTTACAATATTTTTCCATCCATACGACTATATTATAGCCATTTTTAATTTGCAGCTGCAGATTAAATCTGTAAAATATGGTTTTTGTGTACAGGTATAGTTATTATGCACTGCACTTTTAAAAACCACGGAACTATGACAGCGTCTGATTGACTGCATAAGAAAGGTCTGAATCACATATTATTATAATATTATGATATGTGACTTGGCGTGGCGCGTTGGCTGCTACCAATCGTGACAACCGTAAAAACAACCTACCGTACCAAAACCTTACCCCTAAAACAGCTAATGGCCTTAGTCACCGGGTTTAAGATTAATAAAAAAAAAAACAAAAAAAAAGTTTTAACGAATTAACTGAATTAATAGAAACATATGGACACGTGCAATATGCAAAGGACTTATGATTCCTACAGATAACGTGCAGACAACGAACGGTTTTGAAACACAACGCTGCATAAGTAATAGCTAATAGTTAAAATATTATATTTTATAATTTACTGACGAATATAATATGTACGAAATTCAAATCAATATATTATAAAATTACGAGCATTCGATTTTTTAATAAACATTTTCGATTTCGTTTACGTAACTTTTTAAACAAAATTTATTTTATTATTTTTAATTCCCGTTAAATTGATCCATCATGCAGTTAAATAGGCGACCTCACTACAGTTTCATATATCTACCTACGACATAGTGATAAAATTAAGTGTGTCCTTTCACTTCATTTTTTTTTTAAAATTTTTTTTCTTGAACCTATAATTTACAGTTTGAAACTTATAAGCCGTAACTATAACGTTAACTAGGTATAGGAAAATATTAAAATTATTATATTATGTTATAATACATATAGTTTTAAAAATTGTAAATCTCATCAACATGAGTGTAATATTATTCAGTTCGAAGAACTCCCAACTGATCTACTGGGAATACCGGATGAGTAACTATAATGATACACTGGAAAGTCAATACATTTTAAAGAAATACCGAGTAACAAAATAATTTCCGATTGAATCATTGCGAGAAATGTATGTGATATACACTTTAATAGTTTAATACGAATAGATAATGTATTAAAATGTATGGCCTTATCATTGCAATCCAATAACAATTAACTAGATAACAGTTACTTTTAATAGCGTCAATAACTAGATCTTTATTTGCATTATACTTGTAATTATTAAGTTATTAATTATAACTAGTAGGTATAAATTTACGATGGGTAGTAAATACTTTTAATTATTCCAAGTACCTAAGCGAGTACATAATTTTTTTTTAAATGTTTTAATTTGAAAAGTATTTTTTTGAAGTAGTTTTAGAATATTTTTTTTCTCAATATGTATCGATACAATATGACAATATTATAAATTATTATACTTAAAACTAATTTAAAAGTTATTTAGTTTACTAACCACCTAAGCGTTCATTCGAATCCACTTATCAAAAAATTGGCCTCCGCTACCATACCAGCCACCAGGTAATCCCCAAAGACGCCTAACCGCGAGTGGTGTCGTGATTTGTCATACTAAAAAAAAAAAAATAAATATTATTAAAAATAATTTAGTATCCATACAAAGTGTCATCAATGGGTGGCTCCCTTTATAAAATTATTTTCCTGTGAATGTACTCTTAGCATATATTCTTATTATATTAATTATACAGATAGAATATTACTTGTAAATATAAAAAATAAATTTTGGTTTACAATTTTTACTATATGGGTTCTTGGATCTTATATATATCTTTTAAATATTTAATTATTTAATTAAGCAGTCAGTATATTATTGAAATTTACATTTTATTTTAATATTGTCTGTAATATTTAAAAAAAAAAACCCAAAATGTTGTTGCTACTCAATTTAGGTTATTATGTTGGTTAGTAATCTTTACAAATAGGTAATAAAAGTAATAGACCCGTCCACGAATATTACAATTTAATCGGTATAAATTGCACATATATAGTAGCTTACAAATTTATATTGGTGAGACACAATCTAACCCAAACTAGAACAGAACTTTCTATTCTACCTAAAAAGTATTCAAATTAATGAAATATTATTGTTCTAAATTTGCATCAGGTTAACCATATTTCATATTTAGATAACTTTTGTTTTATTTTTCTACTGTAATTTTCGTGACATGAAAATGTATGTTTTGGAATGAATTGAATGCTTAACACTTATTAATGGATGCAATATTGTGACATATATACATAATAATATGTTATACATACAGGGTGTCCCACAGAGATCTGACATTCTGACAAATGAAATAACTTTTGTTCTAATCAATATTTTTTAAAAATTTCTTTTAAATATAATCCATAGACACTTGCGCTACATTTTTATTTTTTAATACTGAAAATAAAAAACTTAAAAATTGATAAAAAATGTTTTCGAAATATTCAATATAGCCAATTTGTAAATCTGATTTTTAGAAAAATTTATATGGTAAAAATACTTATTTAAGTCAAATGGCTGATTTTTAAAAAATTTTTTAAACATAAATATTTTCGTTAAGTAAATTACGATCTAGTTTATGTTAGAAACCTTGTAATTTCAAATAACAATAAAGTTTTTTTTAAATATTTTATAAAAACATTTTTAAATAAGTGCATGTTAAAATCTAATTATTTTTTATTGTATTTATTTTAATAATATGTGATGTATAAACTATAAACTATAAATTACTATAATTTACCTAACGAAAATATTGATATTTAAAAAAATTGTAAAAAATCAGCCTTTTGACTTAAATAAGTGTTTTTACCATATAAATTCTTCTGAAAATCAAATTTACAAATTGGCTATATTGAATATTTCGAGAAAAAAATTTATCAATTTTTAAGTTTTTTTATTTTCAGTATTAAAAAATAAAAAATGTATTCTAAAAATGTAGCGTAAGTGTCTATGGATTATATTTAAAAGAAATTTTTAAAAAATATTGATTAGAACAAAAGTTATTTCATTTGTCAGAATGTCAGATCTCTGTGGGACATCCTGTATATTATATGGTAAGAATGAATTTGTTATTTTATAAATAGCTTGTTTTATCACAAGGGAATAATCTTGAAAATATGTTAAAAATTAGCGTCTACTGAAAAACCATAATTTTAATTTGAAGTATAATACATACGTTTCATGGGTAGTTTAACTTAGATTTAATATTTAATTAATGTTATATTTAGAATATGTTCATTAAATAAAATAAAAAATATATACGTAACATCAGATAAAAATTAAATAGTAATTTGTAAACGTAGGTATATTTTGCAGAAAATTTTAAAATATCTAAATAATTTTTATAAATATTATGCTATTATGATTATTATAATATTATATTTGCGCCTTAGCGTCTTTGAAAAGAACATCCCAATTAATTTATTAAAATAACCATAAATATAAGACTATAAAATGATCATAAATACAATATTTGACTAAAAAATTAGCTATAACATCCCCACAATAAAACATTTTCCAAGTTTTATTCAACTTAAAATCTAATTTACAGAAAAATTAACATTTTAGATTGTTATCCTTGCCTATTTTTGTCATGAACTTTTCCAATATTTATTTTATAAAGATTTAATGAAATATTTTTTGTTATGTTTCATGACTGGGAGCAAAGATTAACAATTTTGGTGCGGTATCTTCTTAAGTTTATTATTATGTTATAATATACCTACGACATACGGTGAAAATAAGAAAGAATTTATTAGCAGATCTTAATAAATGCTCTCAACAATTTTCTTCTTTAAATCTGTTATCGCCTAAAAAAAAAAAATAATCATTAAATATCAAGTAGGTATGTCAAAATAAATATGTGTTTAGCTAGATACATATTAGAAATATAACATAATTAAACATTTTAAGTTTTGCAGATTATTAAGGAAGATCTAGGTTATATAGAATACACACTGTACCCACATGTTTACTTAATATTAAACTAATTGTTTTTTTACCATACAAAATATGTGTAAACGTATACCATTCATAATTTTTAACTGATTTCGTGCAGTTTGTTGATACTTGATAGTATATTAGCATACATATTACATATATGTTATCATAGTACCTATACTATAGTCTATAATAAGCACACGATACTGCAAAACCATAGTTAATAATTAATATGTTTTAGATCAGGGGTCACCAATTAATATTTTCCGCGGGCCACATTAAGAATTCAGAAAATTCTCGTGGGCCATAAAAATTCAAAGTACATAATATTTATTATAATATGCCGGTTGGCCAAAAATATTTTATTTCTAAATAAAAAAATATACACTTATTAATTATTTAACTAATAAAACTAATGAAAATATAATTAAGTTATTGGCTTTTACTTTTTGTCTGAGGGCCGGTTAAAATGCATTCGCGGACCGCTTTGGTGACCCCTGTTCTAGATTATAAATGTGATCATGTTCGCGTACAGTATATTTAAATCGTAAAGATTAATAACATAAAATTAATTATTAAAATATTAATTTTTGTATTGTTACAAAAATTTGAAAACTGTTACATTATTAAAAACTGACTAATCCGTTTAACCATCAAAAGTAATTAATTATATCACTGAAAATAAAAATAACAAATATTTCAAAAAGAAAAAAAGGAACTATTAAACTTATGCAACGGCCATTAATGAGTCGTTCATCGATAGTTTCTTTATTTATTTGTATTACCTAGGCATGTCTGATAATATTACATATTTTAGCTTAATCATCAAACATTATTGTTATTAATTATTTTATTATTATATAAGAAAGTTTAAAATATAACTATACAATAAATTTAATCATTTGTTCAAAAATTTAAAGAAATTATGATGATTATTTTATTCAATGCAGATTATAATACAATTTAAATAATATTTTAAACAGTATTAAACTAAAATTATTTATAATGAAGACGTCCCTTTAAAACAAAATATCTATGAATAAATTTCATAAAAAAATGTCCAAAGCTACAATATTGCGACCAAAGCAGATGATTAAAAATAAAAGTGAAGTTTATATATTATTTTATAATAGATAACTTTATTTTAACATGTTATAAACAATAAAGTAAAAGTACAGCTAGGTGTAACTAGGTACATATTTAAATATTTTTACCTATAAGTATAGGTATTTTGTGTTTGATACCTTAAACATTCATATTTACACAAAATTTCAAAATAAGGTAAATGAGTCAAGTAGAAATTTACCATTTTCACTTTACACTCATGATACATTGAGTTCGTTGGGTCCTACTCAAATAAATATAATGTGACTGTCTCCGTCCCCGTCTCTGTTTATTTAAAATTGAAAGCAATTTGGTATTTTTTTCGTTACACAAAACCTTTTTAATATATTTAAAAATATACTTACTCTCATCTAATGTAAAAAACAAGAGCTTTACTCAGATACAATAAAAGTGACAGTTTTGTCAATGTCCGTGTGAAGTCAAATGATTAACGGTATTTGATTTCATATTCAAACGGACCGTGGAAGGGAAAATTAATATTTTATGGAATTGGATTAATAATTTATGTATATTCTATTGAAGGTGTGTTGTTTATAACGTGGCAAGTTACCAATAAAATTTAGTCAATGATAAGAAGATTTACCAATATATCATATTCTTTATTAATTAACATCGATTTCAATAAACAAATAATTATAAAAATGTGTACTGTTTACGTTTACTTTGACACAAATTTAGTTATGATATTCATGATTTAGTTTATCCTATCTCAAATGAATATCACAAAAACAAATTATTATTAACACGTTTATTAACGTTTTGTTGCATGAGAAAAGTATTACAAACATTTTAATAATTTATTGTATACATGTTTTAAACCTTTTCTTATCAAACATTCATAATAACAATATAATAAACTATAAAGCTGTCGTTGAATAATAGTTGGAAAGTTAATTTCATAAAGATTCTAATTTCTAATACATGTATGATATTATGTAAGTTTGAATAATATTATTTTTAAACGTTTAGTATTTTGTTGAAATATTCTATAGTTTTTAACAGAGTTATCTAGGTGTTTGCTTAAATTGTAATTTTAATAAAACATATTGTTGATATTGACAGGTACAGACAACCAAGATTCAGCTCTAGAAGGCAGTACAGAAGAGTGGTATTCAAACACGGTGAATGTAATGTTGTTCAAGGAAAAGTAGCTAAAAGAAGAAGAAAATATTTACAGGTGAACTTTTAAATTTTAAATACAAATTAATAACTAGATATATAATATACTACAGGTAGATTTATTTATTTATTTATTATATCATTAGTTGTAGTAAATGTAGCTAAACGTTTTTCGATACTAATTTGGAACAAATTTATTTCAAAATTGTTGCACACTGTACCATGGTATAAACACTATAAACAGTACTTAACGATATACGTCCCAATTTTTAAAATTAATTTAGCTAATGAAGTAACAATTAAATAATTAATTATAAATATAAAATATAGATTACAGAATATGTTAATTAATTTGGCTGAAAAAAGTCATAAATAGATAATTCATAATGATAGACATGTAATTTATAGTATAAATATACGCTACAATTTTTAATTACATTTTTCTCATTTATTATTGGGTTAGTAATAAAATAATTTTTCTTAATAAAATGTGTTACTACCTATATAATTTTATTTTATATATTAAAAACATGTTTCTAATTAAAATCGTGCTATAACGCATATTTGTTCAATAAATTTCAATAACCCTACTTATTATATTTAATACTCTATAATATATTACAAACTAACTAAATTTTTAACTCCATATTACACTAAGCAGCGAGCACGTACGAATTATGCGAATTTATTTACATAAAATATATATCCAACTTTCAGTAAATATTTGATAAAAATTACTTAGAAAAATAAAAACACATTAATTTGATTTATTCAATTCTGAACAAAATACACGATGAATTATAAAAATAACTCATATCATTCATAATGGTAATTAATTGTCTATTATTTTCATTATTATTAATATTTTTATTTATCAAAAAAATGTTAAAATAGTGACCATAAATAGTTAATTTAACATTAAAAATAAATTATTTTTTAAAGTATAATCTCTATATATAATATACATCATACATATTATATATCGGCGGTCGCCAACCTTTTGGACCTAGCGGACCACTGAAACCATATTCTAAATTCTACGGACCATCTATATCTTAAAATAGTTTTTTTACATAAATACCGTACTACTACTGATAAATTTTGCACCAAAATATTATAAAAAAATACATATTATGTAAAATAATAAAAAAGGTTTTATTTTTATTTATGATGAAAGTTTTAAGTTTTAATTAAATTTTAATGTGATATTTGTTCCTGTTTGTTTTGTAGAATTTCGTGCAATTTTGGCTAATAAAATAATATTGCAAGTTAAGTTCAAATTTTTCCGCGGACCATCAGTGGTCCACGAACCACCGGTTGGCGACCGCTGTTATATATCACAACTCACTAGTGCATATTAGACAATCTATACGAAACATTTGAAAGTTGTTGACAAAATGTATACGTTAATGCGGGTTTAAGTGAGCTTCGATGAAAATTGTTTATGAATGCGATGTTTTAACATTCAACATTTTAGCACAAATACGTAACAGACCCGTCCTAATAGCCCACACCAAGTACCCTGACCCTCATAGTTTTTATTTTTCATTAAAAAATATAAGAAACATATTTTAATGTCATCTTCCAACAGAGTACTGTGTGCCGTGGACTGCACACCAATTTCCTTGTCATTTTAGAATCTAAATCACTAGCCTATTTTTAGTGTTGACATAGCACACTATTTTTTAAATGTTTATTTTTTTTAACAGCCTGCTGTCACTGCTGTATTTGGAATCTAGAGCGTGACAATGGTCGGTGTGTTATAAAAGAAATCATTTTATCTCATCAAAACCCAACAAAATGGAAACGAACTATAACCTAACCTATACCTACCTTTTCTATTCAAAGCACACACATGAAAATGTATCAAAAGAGCCAATATATTGTTATTCTGTTCTAATGGTTAAGCACACAATCGTTTATAGATTGACATGATAAAAAATAAATTTCTTAACACCATTTAATTTGATGATGGCGGTGTCCCAATATTTATACCTAACACAACACATATTATCATAATTAGCTGTTATTTGGGTATACATTTTTAGAAATACTTACGTTTTGTTTGTATAGATAAATAGTAAATATACATAAGCATGGTAACATTAATTGGGAATGCATCTTTATGTATATATTTAAATTATTCAGACGCTATGGGAATGAAAATTACCTATATAATTATTGTGTTAGATCTACAGCTTTCACTCGACACTCACAATTTTATAATATAGGTATAGTATAATATAATTTATCACCGCTAATTAAAACCAAAATGGCATATTCAGAAATAATATTAGGCGCTGATGACTGATTTGTATTACACAAAATCAAGCAAGAGATATTTTGATTCATGTTATGAATTTAGATTCATGTTATGAATTTAGTTTTAGTTTTTTAACGATGGAAGTATATTAGATGTATTGGTTTTACATAAATGTGTAATTTTTTTTCGACTATACTCTTTACTGATATTACATTAATAAATTTAAGCTTAATAAAAATAAAGACTTCATTTAATTTTAAATAAATTTAAAATAAACACAAAATGTAAAATAAAAACAGTGATACAAAATGTATGTGCCATGTAGTATCAACATAGTTATATTTTTATTCGTAATGAATGGGTACTATTTAATTAAATGCATAAATTATATTCATAGCGCATTGCATATTATTGTTTTAAAACAACAATTTGTTTGTTCATATTGTGCACTTATAATAGTAACAAAAATTATTTCTACGACATTTTTCTATGCTCCCACGGATTCACCTTGAACGCAAATAGTTATGCTTAATATAAATTACATAATCTATAACTTACTACAAGATACTATTTTCAAATTATTTATTAATAGTATAATCATTTTTAATATTTTTAAAAACGTTTTATCTAGTCTCAAAAATCACAAATTTCTAGAATAAAAATATTCTTTACGCGAATGATAATATTTTAGACGCCGCTTGATTATGCATTTGTATACCTATTATTATTATACAATATTCATATTTTACCGTATTGTAGAATTTGGTTTAAGCTGTTTAAGATTATTTTATTTATTTGACCTTAACGGTCATGTATATAACGGCATGATATGCATTTCAATGATGTTTACATGTTTGTATTTTTTCTAGGACATATTTACAACACTCGTCGATGCTCAATGGCGATGGACGTTGTTAGTGTTTTCAATGAACTTCATGCTCAGCTGGTTAGGGTTTGCCGTCGTATGGTGGCTGATCGCACTAAACCACGGCGATTTGGAACTCTCGGTAAGGGATAATAACTCAACGTGGGTACCATGTGTTCGAGAAATGTATTCTTTCACCTCGTGCTTTCTGTTCAGCGTCGAAACTCAGCACACAATAGGTAAAAATCTAAACCGTATTGTTTGGACGGATAGACGATGATGATATGCAATTTTTCTCATCGTTTGCCTTAAAATCGGCCGTTTTTATTTTTTTGCATATACTTGAGACTATAAAGCCGACCAACGTACATGACCGTTACTGTTCTTCTGTGATGGTCTTGCTGACATCCGATGAACACGATTATAATAACAATAATAATAATAATGATGATTATTTGTCTATAATACCAATTTCTTGTTTGCGCTGTATATATTATCAGGTTATGGTTCCAAACACACGACCGAAGAATGTCCTGAAGCAATATTCATTATGTGTCTACAGAGCATAGTGGGCGTTATGATCCAGGCATTTATGGTGGGCGTGGTATTTGCCAAGTTATCCAGGCCTAAAAAACGAACGCAGACACTACTGTTCAGTAGAAACGCTGTGATCTGTCAAAGGGATGGCATTCTGTGTCTCATGTTCCGGGTGGGTGACATGAGAAAATCGCACATTATTGAGGCACACGTCAGGGCGCAGCTAATAAAGAAAAAAGTGAGTATCTTTATATTATATTATTATGTAATAATGTTACTGAAAATTAAAGATAACGACGTTTCGAAATCATAAAAACTATGGAAATTCACAGCTATGCAATCATACTATAGGTACTCAAGAATAGTGTCTACGGACAATTTCACGAACGTGAATTAAATACAGTAAAACCTACTTATAATAGAATTGCTATTTGGTAACAAATTATTTTTTTTTGTCATAAAATAGTTTCCGTTATGAAGAGATTAAAATATACGGATGGATTTAGATTGGGTTAGATTATAGTCCATTTTAAGGAGAGGTTCGTGCCTTATAAGGAGTCTGTTTATATACTGAAATTGTATTGTATGTGCGTATAATATATAAGTATAATTGTATTATAAGTTATAATATTAAATAATGTACAAAATATAATATGGTAACAAATTATGATCAATTTCACAATTACTCACTATAATTTTAATTATTATAAAATAGATGACAATAGAAGGTGAGCTGTTACCGTTCCATCAACAGGAACTTAAAGTTGGTGGTGATGGTGAAGAGGACAGAATATTTTTCATATGGCCTACGACTATTGTTCACAAAATTACTGCACAGTCACCATTGTACATGCTTTCGGCTGCCGATTTTCTACAACAGAAGTTTGAAATTGTCGTAGTCCTAGAAGGTAACTTACCGTTAAGCAAATAAAATCAACTGATAAAAATACTTCTACAATATGAATAAATTACTACAATTACAGAAAGAACATTTTGTGTATTACCTATTGTATAAAGATAAATTAAAATAAAAAATAAATCCATTTCCTATCCATACAATATTTCTTTTTGAATCAATATGTAATTATATACGGTTTTTGATAGTTAGTAAAAACCATAGGTATAGGTACATCTGCAAATTTAAACTTTATGTTATACACACATAATATATATATCAAACTTTGTTATATTAGAGTTAATACTATAATTACATAAATATTATTTTAAGCGATTTTAAATGAGATAACGAAAAATTTGAAATATCGATGTTCAACCTAATAACAATCTACCATAGGTACTTTATTTTAGTTTTTAATTTGTAATTGTTGATTTTATTGCAAATGTTCAAAACTTCGTTAAATTCAAACTAGATTTTATTTACATAATTTAAAACACGTTTAGCACTTAATCAGCCAATTCCATTAAATAATTAAATGTAAAATTTAAAAAAAATGGCCAACTGGATGTCGATCTGCTGTACAATAGGTTAGAAGTAACAAGTGGGTTACTTTAATGGATGGTATTAAATTTGAATTCAATGATACAAATTGAATACAATTTGTATACAAAAAACGATTCAGAGTGGAAATAGCTTGTCAGTAGGTATAAGGTATAGGATACCTTAATATCTTATACTATATTAATTATAATGTTATTATTTAAAAAAAAAAATGTAGGTACCTATAAAATAAATTCCAAATTAATCAAATCAGATTCATTATGTACACGACTCTCTCAGTCGTTCATAAGTAGATATATATAATTTATTATAAAGTATTAATATAAGTCATTAACGATATTAACTATAAATATTAAAATATAAAGTAGTTATACTCAGGAAATTTTAAGTACCCACAAAAAATATTTTTTAATTACAAAAAGATAACTTACTAAAACTGTTATTCTTGATTATTTAATATGTAATTTCATCCAAATTTGAACTTAATATAACCATAAAAAAAAACTTTGTGTGTATAGTTTTTAGATTTTTTTGTTACAGAATTAACTTTTTTTGTTTTTCCCGGTGCTTTTGAAAACTACTAAGAATTTGACTTCTCAATGCACCAATAAGATTCACTTTCCAACCAAAAAAAACTACTGAAGTTGAAAATTGAAGCATTATTTCGACAACTTATTGTGTATACAGATACACACAAAAAAATACACATCATTGTAAAATTAATATATTCATCGCTCCGTTCAAAATCTTAAATTTAAAAAATATATTATATAACAGTTTATACCTACTTAACTAACAACCAAAGAAATTTTCTTCTAAATTTTTTTTTTTTATTGATCACAAAAAAACATCGACAGCGACTTTCTTCTAGATTATAAACACTTTTAATGTATATTACACATAGACACCTTATGTACATTTATCGGTAACTTATACACAATGTAACAATGTTTTTGTATGTTATCAATATTGTGATACGTCAATAATATTAATAATTCTTTGAATAACCCAAATTATTATTAGCATAAGGCTAAAAAAACAATTTGATTATTTTTTTAAATGTGAATTTAATTTTACAGGAGTCATCGAGTCCACGGGAATGACGACACAAGCTAGGTCATCGTACCTGCCAAATGAAATACTTTGGGGTCATAGATTTGATACATTGGTGTCATTCAAAAAAGAAACTGGCGAACACGAAGTGGATTATAGTTTATTCAATAATACGTATGTTGTAGACACGCCGCTTTGCAGTGCACACGATCTGAAAAAGCTCATTTCACTACGGGCTCACACTGGTAAAATTGACGATTCGTTTTTAGAAAAAAAACAAAAAATTAACCTTTTCCTACAGCTTTTTAACGTACCTATAAGCTATTCAACATGATATATATAAATATAATATTTTATTTCGTTTTCTATTATTATCTTTTTTAAATCTAAATTATTTGTACATTTTTTTTAAATCGATTATTAATTAAACATGCACAATATGCACACTTCATAAACAGTTACCGTACAAACATATTTCAAACATTCCAGTACACAGAAATTACGATAAGTTAACAGATAAATAACCTATTTGCATAAAAACATTAGGTAAGCATAACGTAAGTGTTATTTTTTATCAGATCGTTATATGCGTATTGATGAAAGAATAATGCTAATAGGTACCTATGTATGTTTTATGTAGATATATATATTATATCTTGTTCGTTTGAATCAAAATAATTTTTTTTAAACAGCCATGAAGTGTAATTAAGTACCGAAAACATAAATTATTTTTAATAATGAAATATCATTAAGTATATATTTTATGTATAACTAATTAATGTAATATGCTCTACAAATTACAAATACATATATATCATATTATTCATATTTATTGATTTAACCAAATAATTATATCGTCTAAGATATAATATAACTCTTTATCATCACGTACTAAAACATAATTACTTTATATAAGCTATTATAAAATGTACTAACGAACTTTGTGTTCTTTCAAATATTCTAGAAAATTAAAATTGTACATTTTAATATTTCATTACTAATAATAAGTGATGTATACGTTTGTTTGCTTGTTACAGCTATACGTTTTTTAAATGAATTGACACAAGTATTTTGCAATAATATTTTTGTTTCATTGAATAAATAATAAATAATGAATAATAAACATTTAAAATAATTTTTATTTTATTATTTTAATTCCTAATTGTTAATAATATAATATGTTATTCATTCTTATATTTAATAAAATATTAATAATTTATATGACTATATCTATATATACTTTCACACAAATTATTATTCTTAAATTTGTGCATTACAAAATATGCACAACAGTCAACAATGAAGCATCTATACCTATTAACATACCTAATTTTATACCTACGAAATTTTGTTTTATAATCCATTACTATAGACTAGTATATTCTTGGACAATTGAAACTTCCTTATAATAACTATAGTGGCTGCAATTTTGCGTTTATGCTGCATGTTTCAACTGAAAGAAATATATTCGAATATTTAATCCTTATTAGAAACTGTCATTGTCGGTTTACTTTCAGAGATGCACCATATGCAACCCCTGAATGACCATTCTACCAACTACAGTGACCCATCGGAGAGTACTTCCGGATCTAGGACTTACAAGCCCCGTAGTGAACTACATGACAAGCAATTGTCCACAAGTGACCTGATGATGGCCCAACTAGAGCCGTTTCTCATAAAACCCGGTGAACTGCCCGGGCCAGAATCATTCCTGTGACGATTAATGATCTGCAACGATCATTTGCTGCCGCCTAAGCTCAACACCGGAACCACCATCGTTTCGTAATAAGCAGAGGCATCCCAATCATCTTCCACTCCCAAAATTATTGTGATCTTCTTAGACGTTATTGATTATTATAATTTATTGTACTTTGGTTTTTAATAAAATTAGTATAATTTTATGTCATGGTTATAATGTGATATCAGTTAGAAACGTACTGTCGTCATATAAATATTATTATCTGCAAACGGGTTGATTTCGTTGACTGGAAGGTCCTCAATCCCATAATCCTTCTGGTAGTTGTCGCTTAGTTTAATTTTTTAAATTTTCCATCCGTTATCCTTATGACCTTTTTATATGTGCATTTAAGTTTTAAAAACAGATTATTAGTCCAAATTATGTTTAAAAATATATATTAATAAACACATTTTTAAAGATTTATAGTTTATTTTGATTACTGAAACAAATTTATCAAAATAGTCTAAAATGTACTTAAAATATGTAGACACACATTGAACATAATGTTAAAAGAATACCTGATAAAATATAATAGCATTAAATCATTTTTTTAACAAACTTTATTTACATTTTACATTTGCGTACCTACATTGTAAAATTAATGTACCTAGATTGTATGTACAGAAATTGTTATAAAGGCTAATTTTTTTAAGAATGCAAGAAAAATATTTTTTTTAAAAGCATTTTATGTATTAAAATAAAATACATTAAAAAAAAAAATTATACTTAGGTTTCAATTTAAACAGAGTTCAGAGGGAACAATGTTTGTTTTTTTATAAATACTTATATTATATGAAAATTTCTAATCTGTAAAATTTAAGTAGGTAAATAATTAGTGTTGATTACAAAAATTATATAGGTAACGCATGAAAATGGGCCTCCAGTGCCAACACTTTATTGAGATTGATCAGCCTATAATAGAATGAATAATATTAAATATAAATCAAAAATATTTCTTTGCTATAGTCTTATTTTTAACATTTTACAACTTTTGTATATAACACTGAAGCTTAATAATTTAAAATCGACTAAATTGTTTTTGACTTCATACTAAAATATTATATTTAATAATAAAAGATACGCCTTGTCCCCACTATCTCAAAATATGTGTCCCAAAATCCTTAATATACCTAATCAAATTATTTTAATTATAAGAAAATCTATTGATGTTCTAGAACACACAATCTTGTTTTAATATTTTACGCATTGTTAATAGTTTAGAGTTGTTTTTAAAATAGTTCTATTCGTTTCAATCTATTAAAATATAATTAATTTGTGTATTATGGAATGCTGAATGTAGAGCATAATATATTATTCCGAAGAATGTCATAATTTTCCTCATAGGCATTAGTTTATTAACACTTACATTTTATAAATTAATTTGTATTTATATGTTTATAAATTGTACTAATTTCTGACTGATTACATAATGAATTCCTATGTTTAAAATCAAAATATATAAACATTATTGAGCAATGGCTAAAATTGAGCATGATATAATATTATTGTATACAATTTATTTTGAATAAAAGACATAATTTAAATGTCCTGAATATTTTATTTTTTATGATAACTAATAAGAGTGTCACCTTTAATTTTTCTGTGAGATAAAAATTCTAAATTGTGTTGTTGACGTAGTGACATATTGTATTGCAGTCTGCAGTGTTAGAATTAGAATTGTTTTTTCTTCTAGACAAATTGTAGTTACCATTAAACATAACACAGGTTATGGTCAAAATGAATATAAATACTAAAGAAAGATAACTTAATTTATGTATATTCATCTACCTAGATAAAATTTAAAACAATCGTTTGTTTTAAATTTTAAAAAGTTAAATATACTTAAAACGAACCATATGTAATAATGGAATTATTGCCTGTTGCATCTATGTAAGGAATGGCACCATTATTTCTAAAAATGTGAATAATTATTATTTATCAAGTATTAGCATTATTATCAATGGTTAATCATCTTTATAGCCAATGGAATAATAAAGGAGCAAATATTTTTTATATAAACTAACTTAATTATTATTCAAATTTATTTGCACACAGTACACTATAAGCGGTGGTGTTTTTAAGATTATAGCACCACAGGCATGAACATAATGAAGTGTACCACCCCATGTAAATCAACATTAAACAATATAATATATACTTAATATTATTGGCGATAGTGGATTTCGGCCAAATCCCTAATTATTCAAATACGAGTTAAGGTACGGTTTGGCTAGAGCGACAGCGACTGCGACTGAATAATAATCGCGATCGCGGTCGCGGTCGCAAATCGCCAACATGGTTTATTTACAGCGATAGCGACCGCTTCTAAATGAAAAATTCTGTCATAGAGGGGATGATAATTGATAACAGAAATAATTTAATCAATAATCATAGCCGAATACTTATATGAGAATTTATGTTTGACTTAATAAATTCGACTATTTAAGTTTTGTATCGAAGTATAAAATAATACTAAGAAAACCTAACTTATAATTTCACAAACGCAAATATGGATAATAACCAATTAATTCAATGGTTATTACTCGAAGAAGCAGACGACGATGATATTTATTTACAGTATTTAGTTAATCCAAAGCCAAAATCAAGACCTAATCCATTATTTAAGACCAGGAGAGAAGAAGGGTATCATCAAATACTGATCAACGGTCATCTCCGCCTAGATGAGAAAAAATTCAGAGAATTTTTTCGTCTCAACCGTGATCAATTTGACTACATTTTGAGCCTAATTGAAGGAGACCTGACTACTATTCCAACACCATTTGTACCAAAACCTATAACACCTGAAGAAAAGTTGGCAGTAACTCTAAGGTAACAGTTCTATGATCTATTTTTAAAATTACCTAGCAATGAAATTTTCGATTTTTATTGGTTTTTTTTTTACATGTATGTGGATAAAAATGTTATTCAATGTTTCTCATAATTTGCTTTCAGTGGAAATAAAAAAAAAAGTGGGTGTAAATCCTAAATAATTTTTATGAGAGTCAAGTCAAGATCACTAACATTTTCAAATTATTTTGAGTTAAAAATTCATAAACAATTTTCTTACTATATCTAAGATTTTAAAGTTGAATGCAAGATTTCCCATTAGTTTGTCTAAAACATACCTACCTTAAATACAATGTCTACCGGAAAGTTGAATTAAATTTGTAGGATATGAATATTTAATATTTTAAATAATGAATAACTGTAGGTACATGAAATATATCCCAAATCTTTATATTTTTATCATTTTCTAATATTCTATACTCAATAGTTTTCAAATTATTTTTAATTACGGTTTTAATTTAGATACGATTAAACATGTAGGTTGAAGCACTTCTAACATTTTAGGTATGTTTATTATTATACAAATTAAAGTGTAAGTTAAACTTTAATAAAAATAGCCAATAGATATTTAAAAGTATAAAATAAAATTAAAAAAAACATTTTCCTTGATAATATTATTTTTTTAAATTAACATATTATTAAAATAGTAAAATTTGGAAATTCTTCATGACTACAGATTGTGGTATTTTACAATGTCTTCTTCTGCCCACCTTGCCGCCGTACTGTTTTCAATCCGAATATATGTGGAGCGACCGCGATTTGACCGCTCTTGTAGCGACCGAAGTTATAATCGCCGCGACCGATCCAAAATCGCCGGTCGCGGTCGCCGTAGGTAAACCGGGTACATTTAATTTCATTAATGCAGTAAAATCGTGGTCGCGGTCGTAGTACGGTCGCGGTCGCTGTCGCTCTAGCCAAACCGTACCTTTAGAGAGATATTGGTGGCGTATATGAATTTATTTATTATTATTTATTTGGTTTTATGAATTTGTGGGCTGTAGTACAAAATTTTATGACTCAGATATATCAAAAAAACACTTAGGGGGAGGGGTGTGACGTCTCGCCAGCCCCGACATAAGTAATTACCTAAATATTGGGAATTTTCAATTTAAGTTTTCAATAATATCAACTAAATTCACCATCCTATCAGAAAAGTTACTGGAATTGAAAATTTAAGCATTATTTCAATTACTATTATCGTATATTCATACAAAAAGAAATGTGATCAAATAAATGACACATTATTGTAATATTTTAACTTAAATCGCCCCGTTCTGAATCTAAAATTTAAAATATGTATTTTCCTCCAACAGGCAATCTTGTTTTAATTTCAAATTATGTGAAAAAATTATGAGCAAAAACGTTTAATATTTTCTTTAGTACTCATTGTTTACTGGTTAAGGAAAAGATGTACCTATAGATCAGAGGTATTCAAACTGCGCATCGCTGCTCCTAGGGTCCTATTTCCTATAGAGTTAGCGAAGCGATCCTCTACAAATGTACAATAATATAAATATTATTTATAATCATAAACCAAACGATAACGAAACACATCATCATGCTACCATTTGAAGTTTTATTTTTAATACTATAGTCACTGTTATATTGTCACCCATATTGCATACGTATTGTTTCAATTTTTTCATAAATAATTTGGGAGCCGTTCAAATATTGTCAATACACAACGGAGCCGTGGGATGAAATAGTTTGAATATCTCTGCTACAGATAATAAATTATTATTAATAATGTTATCTATATAGATCAGCGGTTCCCAACCTGGGGGGCGTATACACATCGCTGGGGAGGCGTAAGCAGTCATCACAAAGTAAAATTTTTATTTATCAAATTTTATTATATTTAAAATGAAGAGAAAAAATGAAAAATTAATAAAGACTGGTTATCGTTATAGATTTTAGAATTTTATTATACATTCTATAATTAATATTTTTTACTAATTTATTATAATAATTACTCACGTCAATTTATAATTCCACTATAATACTATATTATTTACAATTATTTATATTTTATAATTACTATCATCAATAAAAAAGTAGTCTTTCCGAATATTATATAGTTTATTTGTTAAATGTTAAGTAAACAAAAAAATTATAATTTTTTCAATTTATTGGTGGGGAGGAGGGCGCGAGATTTTTGAAAATCTACAAAGGGAGCATAGAATAAATAAGGTTGGGAACCACTGATATAGATATAATAGTATAATACTCATTACTCACTACCCGAGTATTCTTCCGAAATGGTTAACGAAGCGCAATCTCACGGTAAATAAATGTTGGCAGTTGGCTATAGTAGTTACAATATTAAATACATGAGTGAGCCACAATAAGGCATGACAATAACCCTGAATACAAATTTTTTACCATTTCATTATAAATAATTTCATTTAAATTATACTATTACAGTGCATAATATACGAGGACAATAAAATAAATATATTTTTTAAATTCTATTATCTGGTCTTAAAAAATAATGATTAGTTTTTGTAATCGCCTGAATTAATCGTCATACAAATTAGAGTTATGTTGATACCTAACTTCATATTATGTATTTAATAATTTATGTTATATGTATTAAACATCAAAACAATAACATAAATATGAAATATCACTCTTTAAAATAAATTTTCGAGTTACAGAGATTGTGGTCGTTATTTTTAAAAAGTTTATCGTGTAAGACATGGTAAATGGAAAGATGTACCTATAGAAGATATCTAATAATTGACAATAGTACCTACTAACTATGTAATTTTTATTACCTACCTATAACATTTATAGGCTGTCGAGATTATTAAATAACAATTTTGCGTGAGGGATATTTCACACAATTTAACGTTTTACGTTTGTATTTGTTTTTGAAAACTAATCAGAACGTTTGTTAGTTAACAATTAAAATTAGAATTATCACTAATTAATCTAGTAAAAAGTATGTAGTATCTGAAAAAATAAAAATGTCATGCTCCAATCCACCGTATTACTAAATCGTCCTCTCCAGATTGAACACATCTTACTTATCGACGATGTAGGTACAATCGAAAGTTACTGAACAGCAGAGTAAAGAGTTTTGGGTTTTTTTTCTGTTTTGCTAGTCACAAATTCAAAAATTCATAACGTCAAATTAAACATTTAAATAAGCGTACAAATTAATTCAACATCTTCAATTCATAAGAATGTACTTACGTACTTAAAAATATTTTGTATACAAATCATAGGCGTTTGTAAGAGTAGTCTTGGTAGGTAGCTGACTAGGTACCCAGCGAGATTTGTGAGATTTTAATAACTTTATGTCTCCATTTCTTGGAATATATTCCAGAAATGGTCTATCCAAAATATTCACTAACTATTCGTCTCACAGTCACGAAGGCCTGAAAATGATTCAATGCACAAATTATAAAAATAATTTAAGTAATTTAATCATATTAAAAATAATGTATTTTAAATAGCGTTCCAAGTGGTTTAAATACTAATTTATAAATTATATTAAAAAATAACATTATAGTGTGTTTATGTATATAATATTATAAGTATCTACATGACTACATCATGGTTGAACAAAAATTATTGTGATGTACGTAACCATATTATATTCGGTTTAAAAAATTAAAACTCAAACTAATCTGATAGAGCTAATACAAAACCTATTACATATATTATACCCATCAATAATCTGATTTGCTAATTATATTAAATAAAATAGAATTAATATTATTGAAAACGTATAATTTTTAATAAAATACATGTTTGAAAACAGTTTTCTTCATGGCAAGTATAAAAAAATTTAAGTTACTTTTATTTGGTTTCACAAAATTACAAAAGTATAATATGCTAAATGATATTACAATTTATTTGATGTACATACCATAGGTATTCTCAAAGTTCAAAAACATGTGACTTGAATAGTCACTAGTCTAACCCACTTAACTTAACTTAAATTATAATTAAAATTGTATATCTTTATATCTTTATTTTATTATAACCATTATGATATTATATTGTTAGGTACTTACTCTCAAAAATAATCAACGCTGCTGTGACATTTGTATAAACACGTACCTAGCATAAAATATGTAATCGCTGCCTGTTGAAACACAACATGCAGGAATAGAGATAATAAAGTAGTAAGTTCAGACACACCTATTGTATCTAACCTAAAGTAGTGTGAACCTGATTAGCAAACCTGCATTTTATCAACTTTTCACAATTTTCATTAATATACTTAACATTTTAAAGCCTAAGTTTTTAACGATTCATTTTATTTGCCTAAGTTGTATAAATTACTATATCACCTAAGACACATAAGAAATCACATTTTTCATTTTAATTTTGAATTAAAAGTTGTTTGGTCATGAACTCATGAACTTAATTAAAATATACATCAATAAGTAAGTAAACCTTAAATAACTAATATAGGTAACTAATCACCTTTTTAGTCTAAGCCTTAAGCCATTTTTAAACTGTTAACAGTATAAAAAACACATTCACACCTAACTTGACACCAGCTGTACTTCTAAAAAAAAATATTACCTAGTCATTAGTTATTAGCTTATACTTTTTTATTATATAAAGTTTTGATGTTCGGCTTTAGCTAATATTACCTTTTAAATATACGAGTTTATATTTTTTTAATTCCTCAAATTTTGATCGAGTTTGTTATACCTATTATAGCATATTTCAGTATCTAAACAGTTTAAATCTTTGCATCCACCTATTCCATACTATGTATATAAGTACAATAAATTTAAGTTATGAACATTTAATTTTTCTTGAATAATTTATTATGGCATCGGAATCTATATGTTGGTCAACTAATAATTATTACTGTTAATATTAATACGTTGTCGTCGTCGTAAAGAAACCGTGTCAATAGTAAATACTGTTTGATAAAACTTTGTTATTACTTATTATCATATCTTATCATGTACTTTATATCAGTTTTATTAACTATATAATTTTAAGGTTATGGTTATATTTTATAGTAGCTAGTACGCGCTCATTTTTTTGATTAGATGTCATACTGTTTCACTTTTTTCATACAAAAATATACAGTCCACACTCGACATTCAACAGAACAAAACCTCATGTTCTTTCTTACACTCATATACCTTTTTCTATAAACATTAATGGTCCTTCGAACCGGATCCATCAGTTTTTACATCCATTCGCATCGACTCGTACACAAGTGCTTTCGATACCTGCAGAATTACACAAGTAAATTTACATGCGGCGCTCGAAATGTTTAGTTCCGTACGTGTAGTTACGCTCGCGTAGTTATCGTTTCCTTCGCCTATAACACATTCGCATCGTGGTAATATACATTCACAATGGATCTTAAGACGCTCAAAAACAAAGGCAAACTCATTCTGAAAAAACGAGAGAAGCTGACCGAAGACGTGGTTAATCGCTATACAGATGAGGAAGCTCAACTTCAGTTGAACTTACTGGAAGATGCTTTCAGTAAGTACAACGAAGCCTACGATTTGAAAATAGTGGAAGCCAACGACGAGGAGATCGACAAGCTCATAGAGGATTTAGAAACGGTCAGTGACTACTATGTTAAAGCTAAGGGTAAATTAACAGGTCGGTTACATGAACGGACAGCTGCGACAAGCGTGTCTGAAAAAAGTGAAAACTCTAACAATACACTTAGACTGCCACCGATTAATATACCTACATTTGAAGGGGATTTCGATGATTGGTATCCATTTAAAGACCAATTTATCTCCATCATCCATTCTAACTCCTCTATCGACAACACACGTAAGATGTACTACCTCAAGTCGAGCCTGAAAGGTGCAGCAGCTCAAATCATCGAATCAATGGCAACTATTGGGGACAATTACCTAGAAGCGTGGACACTCTTACTAAATAGGTACGACAACGAACGCCTAATTGTACAGAGCCATGTTCAACAACTACTGACACAAACCGTTCATCAAACGGAAACCGCCGTGGGCCTAAAGTCATTACTTGACAGCACAAACAAACATTTAAGAGCACTATCAGTACTACAACAACCAGTAGACAAGTGGGATGCTATCATCATCGGCATCGTTGCGACACGTTTGCCTACAGAAGTAAGAAGATGTTGGGAAATCGAGTCTGCGTCTTATCCTGAAATACCTACATGGACAAAACTTAAGAGATTTATTGAGAATCGATTACAAGCCTTGAATATGTTACAATACAAACCAAGCACTGTAAGTAATGTTATCAATGCTGGTAAGACAAAACAGTTCGTTAGAACTACAGCGCATTTGGCTACTGATAGTCAAACCAACAATCAGTGTTCAATATGTACACAGAACCACATCATTTACAAGTGCAATACGTTTATGAAGTCGAAACCCAGTGAAAGATTGAATTTAGCAAAAAAGGCAAAAATATGTTTTAATTGTTTGCGCACAACACATGGTGCGAATCAGTGCACAAATGAAAAGACTTGTAAAAACTGTGGTTTAAAACACCATACACTATTACATTTGGACATAAAAAGGGTCAATACACCAGAAGGTGAAAATACTACAAGTGATCAGGAAAAGGAGCATGGATTTCTAAGTACAACATCTCATCTAGGAGCGGCACACCCTACCACGTCTCAGAATGTCATATTATCAACAGTATTAGTACATGTGAGTGGCAAGAATGGTCGAACAGTGTTATGCCGAGCACTACTAGATTCTGGATCACAATCACATTTTGTCACATCGTCTTTGATAACAGACCTAGGTATTAACAGAACAAAAACACGTGTGATTGTCAACGGTATCTCTTCAGCAGAGACGACTGTTACCGAGATGGCCGAGTGCACAGTGACGTCCCGCTTAAACCACAAGCAGTATCAAATCACTGGCTTGGTAACACCACGTATTACTGTTAACTTACCTGTCGACAAACTGGACACATCAAACTGGCATCATTTACAAGGCATACAATTGGCCGACCCTACATTCCATTTACCAGGAAAAATTGACATGCTCATAGGAGCTGAATTCTTTTATGATATTCTTCAAGATGGCAAACATGTTGGACCAAAGGGTACTCCTACATTACAGAATTCAAGGTTTGGTTGGATCGTGGCGGGTTGCAGTAACAAAATAATAAAAGATGATCTCGCAAATATTACTACAAATGTTATTACATGTTGTACCACGTATCAGCAACTTGAGAAACAAATTGAAAATTTCTGGAATATAGAAGAAGTGCCTAGAGTGACAATTATGTCAAAGGAAGATCAACTCTGTGAAGAGCACTTTCTTAAAACATTTAAACGCAACGAAAATGGACGTTATGTTGTTCGATTGCCGTTTAAGGAGACTCCACATTCTATGAACAGTTCATATGACATTGCTGTACGAAGATTAGCTCAGGTGGAGAGGTCTCTTATTCGAAATCCGTCGGTGTACAACCAGTATCGTGAGTTCATGATTGACTATCTTCGACAAAATCACATGGAACCTGTGCAACCCACTGAAGACAGTCCGGTCATCTTTCTACCTCATCATCATGTTTCACGTCCCTCAAGCGTCACTACCAAATTGAGAGTTGTATTCGATGGATCTGCTCTCATCTGTAATGGAAAATCATTAAACGACATGTTACATCGAGGTCCTAAGCTACAAAGAGACATTGTAAGAATTATCACTAGATTTCGAATGCACAGATATGTTTACACTGCTGACATACGTCAGATGTTTCGACAAATAAATATACACTCCAATGATCAGTGTTATCAAGGCATTGTGTGGCGAAATCACCCATCAGAACCAATAGAACAGTTCAAATTGAAAACTGTCACCTATGGTTTAATAACTTCTCCGTATCATGCTCTCCGTACACTAGCTCAACTAGCTGTTGATGAACAAGTGAATTATCCAGAAGGATCCACAATACTTAAGAATGACTTCTACGTTGATGAAGTCATGTCAGGATGTAACGACATCAATGATGCTAAAGCCCAAATACAGCAGTTGATTGACCTTCTTCATCAAGGTGGGTTTGATTTGAGAAAGTGGGCCAGCAATACACCAACCCTTTTAGAAAATATTCCAGCTGAACACCAATCGTTGCAGATCTCAATGCCCGAGCAAAACAGTGTGTCTGTGTTGGGAGTTTCATGGAACACTATAAGAGATACCTTTTCATTTAAAGTAGAACCTCTACCATGTTTGGAACGCATCACTAAACGCGAATTATTAAGTGAAATTGCACGCACTTATGACCCATGTGGATGGCTTGCGCCACTTATAATCGTCGCCAAGATACTCATGCAACAATTGTGGCAGACTGGTACCGAGTGGGATGATCCTGTGCCTAACCAACTACTTGAACATTGGATCGCTCATCGGACATCATATAACCATTTACAACATTTTGAAATCCCACGCCATGTTGGTAACGTCTTAGATTGCCAACAAGGTTGCTTCTTACATGGATTCTCCGACAGCTCTGAACGTGCATATGCAGCTGCTATCTATATCGTTTCAAATAACACTGGACATTTACTGGTGTCAAAAACAAGGGTTGCACCATTAAAAAGGATTACCATACCTAGACTGGAATTATGTGGTGCTACATTATTAGCACAACTGATGCACTCATTGATGGAATCATTCCAATTAAAAATTGATACAATAACAATGTGGACAGACTCCACAGTCACATTACAGTGGATACAAAGTGACGCCAACAAATGGACCACTTTTGTATCCAACCGAGTGAGTCAAATACAGTCATTAGTTCCGAGAGCTGAATGGCGACATGTACGTTCTGCAGACAACCCTGCTGACCTGGCATCCAGAGGAGCTTCTGGTGATCAACTCGTAAATGACCATTTGTGGTGGCATGGACCCAGCTGGCTGTCTGAAAAGGATAAGTGGCCAAATGTCAATTCAAAAACTAAAACGGTTTCAGATGCAACTGAAGAGTTAAAACATTTACCTACTATCACTGTATCACTGTTGGGCAATATTGATCCAATAGGGCAAGACCTATTGATGAAATGCTCAAATTATGAACGCCTCAACCGCATAGCTGCTTACATCTATCGGTTTTGTTACAATTGCAAAACACCAAAGCGGCTGTCAGGACATATTACTGTGCCAGAATATAAACAAGGAGTACTTTTCTGGATCCGTATTGCACAACACTATGCATTTAGCGATGAAATGAAACGAATCAAGTCATCCAAACCAGTTGCGACAAATAGTGTGTTAGCTAGTCTTGATCCTTTCATTGATAATGAAGGTTTGCTGCGCGTTGGTGGAAGACTTCGGCATGCTAACATATCTTATGGTCAGAAGTATCCGATTTTGTTACCTAAAAATCATCCATATGTATATTTAATTATAAAACATGTTCACTTATATTACTTACATTCTAGTCTCGAAGTAACTATGTCAGTGATTCGACAAAAATATTGGTTGATTCACTGTCGCAGCACCATCAAGAAAGTCATACATGACTGTATACCATGTGTACGTTCTCAAAAGGAACTGTGTCAACAAATCATGGCTGATCTCCCGGCAGCTCGTGTTACCATGGCTCCTGTCTTCGCTCGAGTTGGAGTTGACTTTGCTGGGCCAATAACAACCAAACCTGTTGGAGTACGTACACGCACAGTTACAAAGTCATACATCGCACTATTTGTGTGTATGACAACAAAATCAATACACCTGGAAGTGGTGAGTGACCTAACTACGGAGGGATTTATTGCCGCTCTCAAACGCTTTGTTAGTCGTCGTGGGTGTCCATCTGACATCTATTCTGACAACGGTACTAACTTTGTGGGTGCAAATAATAAATTAAAGGTTCTGTATAACTGTCTTTCCAATAATGAATTTCAAAAATCAATAACTACACATTGTGTTTCTAATAACATAAATTGGCATTTCAACCCACCAGCATCCCCACATCATGGTGGTTTATGGGAGGCCAATATAAAAAGTACTAAAGTCATCCTCTATAAAAACATGGGAAACATTGTATTTACCTTTGAAGAACTCAATACAGTATGTTGTCAAATAGAAGCTATATTGAATAGTCGACCTTTGTGTGCACTTGTTGACGGTACTGTATTGACACCCGGCCACTTCATTATTGGACGTCCACTGTTAGCTGTTCCTGAAGACGACATCGGGCCTATTGTCAACCATCGAAAGCGCTGGAACATTTTACAAAGAATCACCCAGACTTATTGGAAACAGTGGTCAAATACTTATCTGAATAATCTACAACAACGATCCAAATGGCGCAAACCTCAAGATGATTTGGCTGTAGGCGATATAGTCATACTACGTGACACTGGAACACCTTCTACTCAATGGCCCATGGCGCGTGTAGTCGAAGTGTTTCCCGATCCTGCGGACAATCATGTACGAGTTGTACGCATACGCACCTCAAAAACTGAACTCATACGTCCTATTACAAAACTAGTCAAACTTCCTATTGAACATTGAGTTCCTACATTTCTATTAAATATTATGTAACATGTATTATATAAAGTATTATGTTTTGTTAATTTTTTTTTAAGCTCATTTATATGTTTCATATTATGTTATTGTTTTGAGACTATTGCTCAAGGTGGGCGGTGTTTGATAAAACTTTGTTATTACTTATTATCATATCTTATCATGTACTTTATATCAGTTTTATTAACTATATAATTTTAAGGTTATGGTTATATTTTATAGTAGCTAGTACGCGCTCATTTTTTTGATTAGATGTCATACTGTTTCACTTTTTTCATACAAAAATATACAGTCCACACTCGACATTCAACAGAACAAAACCTCATGTTCTTTCTTACACTCATATACCTTTTTCTATAAACAAATACCATTGAAATATTTAATTGGTCTCGCCCAGCCAGTAGAAAGGTTGGTAACAAACGCGCTACCGGAAGATAACCAGACGCATTACGCGCCCGATAAAGCAACTGCAATGTGTTGTTTTCATTATACCAAGCGCCATAACGTCTGCGACAAACGTGTGTGTTTAGTACTTCGCATGAAAATCAGGTCACACCGTTCGGTCTAATACTCCTATTTGTTGCGTACGTTGTGTCGATTGAGTCGGCAATTAATATTTTCAATTTTGTTACCTTCGGTTAAAGTGTTATTATTATCATCTGCAGCGCACGCGACAATTTCCTTTGAAATATCGTTATAATATGTTAAATAGAGTAGAGAAGAGTAAAGTGCCTTACCCAATAAAATGATAACATTTCACCGTCTACGTGGCTATGAATATGGTTTTTTTTTTTTTTTAATTATCCCGCGGCAACTAAGGCCATTGGGAAGGGGGTAGTACTGTAGGTTTTTATGGAACTGTAGGTTGGTTTTACACGTGGGTGAGAGTTTTGGCAGAATTTCTATTGGGGCACCCGTAGGTTTCTGCCATGCCCCGGAGTGGCGGATAACGGCACTTGTTCTCCGGACACCGTGACTTGCCCGGAGAAAAATGCCGCCCGATGGTCGAGGATCGAACCCGGTCCGGCTGAGCCACAGCCGAATATGGTTTGCAAATTATGAAAAACAATACTATACAAAGTTATTTTAGATTTTTTTATCGTTAATAATAATTTTTCAAAATCAAACTAATTGATAATTAGAAACCTAACCTAACCTACCTACAAGGTTCTACATAAGTAGTATTAATGGGATTAAAAATAAACGTCGAGGGCAATTCACATAAAAATTTTATGAGCGGTTGAAATTTAAATCATGACGAAATTCGATAATTCACACCTTAACTATAATGGATTTTCATCAAATGATAAAATAAAATAAAATATAGGCTGACAAGCCATTTTCTCCCAGAGTCCTTTTTTAACAAGTATTTTATTATTATGCCAGTCACGAAGGCCGACTACGGCAAGTCGATGACGTCCAACAATCGGCAGGCGTTGGATAAGTTTCAGCCGGCCGCGGCGATTGTGGTATCACGACTGTATCAGGTGATTTCGATGAGTAGGTACTCGTTAACCGACAATACGGCCGCTCATGTCGAAGGCAGTCCGTCCACGGTCGTGCAGATAGCCTGACTGCTAAACGAGACGCTGTACGTAAGATGACCGATTTGTTGTCAACCTACAGTTTACCATACCCCTCGCCACATAAAATTTGAACAGCCGATCAACTTATATATTCCCGACCACTTGTAACTTGACCCTTCCCGTTTGACCAGTTGGCCCCCTGGCCATATAAAAAGTATCCCCTCGATCTCCCACTAAAACTAACTTTTTACCCATCATCGAAACCAATTCTCCGATAGTCCCCGACCATAAATCACAGCTGATCGGTCAATGGTCGAAGCGACTTCACCGACCCCATTCGACAGTGACGGCCTGAAGCAGAAACTCAGCTGCGTTTAAAGTGACGTTGACTGCAGTGAAAAGACGTTGGAATGACGAAGACATCGTGAGTCCGTACAAAACTTTGTTTAGCTCACGTGATTCTACGAAAGCGACGCATCAGCCGAAGACGAGACTCGTTTCAGTTCGATGTTCGCGACAGACAGCCATCTCGACTCCTCGAGGAGCTCTGATATCCAATGAGGAAATCGCTTATTCAAGATTTAAGTGAATTGCGGCAGCAAAGCATTAGCTTTTTTTTTTTATTTAGTTTCGTATATAAACTATTGTAGCCCAACAATTGACGTGAATACAGGAGACGCATATATTATGTGACAAAAAATGAATAAACATAATGTAGGTTAATATTAATAAATTAGTATAGTACACAAAATTATAATTTAGTGATTAAAGATAAATAAGAATATAAAATGATGAAACTAATAATATTAGCTTATAACTAAAATAAAAGAACAACCATATTGATGGGAAGACGTACAATGGACAATGGTATAGATAATTATAATTTACCTTTATTTAGTAAAGCCGTTAACAAGGCCAGGATGGGCTTAATGATAGCGCTGAACTAAGATAAATGAAGAAAATAAAGTTAGAAAAAGTTGGGGATTGTAGAAGGCTTGGGAAAGTTAATTTTGGTTTAAGGAGCAGGAGTGACACATACTTGTCGAGTATGACTAAATTAAGATTTAAATCTTTTATACACCAAAAAGATTTTATAATTGATTGGATGACTATCGTGGCATAGTGCACACCTGGGCGGGACCCATTTCGCCCAAAAATGACCGTACCCGTTTCGCCCGGGTACCCGTTTTGCCCAAATTTTGTTTTTATATGATTCCCGTTTCGCCCAGAGTAGTTTAGACCAATTTAAAATTAAGTTGGCAATAGTTCAGTCAAATACTTGAGTCAAATACTTGAGTAAACTGATACGTATATCAAAATCAATAGCGTTAATGTACCAAAGATATCAAAAGATGCGAATATAATTAAAAGGAAAGTACACAATCAGAAACAAATAACGAGGTACCGCTCAAATGAAATTACTCGTTATGAATTCATAAAAAACATGTGTAATAATTTTAAAAATAAACTTTAGGTGGTATTAATAATTATATTTTGAACGATTAAAATCGATTTTTTTTATAAGATATGTGCAAATTTTTATGACGTTAATTTGATTTTTTAATGATAAGTATTTATAAATGTTGTGTGGACTAAATTTTTAATGTGTTAAACTTTTGTGAAAAAAAAAAAAATGACGTGTGTATAATTTTTGGAAAACAAAGTGGTGTTTTCTGGATAACGCTAAATGATACTCAAGTATTGGACTGAACTATTGCCAACTTAATTTTAAATTGGTCTAAACTACTCTGGGCGAAACGAGAATCATATAAAAACAACATTTGGGCAAAACGGGTACCCGGGCGAAACGGGTACGGTCATTTTTGGGCGAAACGGACTACGCCCGCACACCTGACATGAGAGTTTGGTGACGATGTGCATTCGTCAGAGCTGTGTTCTTCACCACATCTGGTACATCGTGGAACGTGATTGCAGTATATGTGAGTGTACCCATAAGACAGGCAGCGTGCAGCGATGACATTGGAGTGGTTTTTTGGATGGATGTGGTTTTTCAACAACTATTTTGGTATGCAGCAAAAATTCGAGTTATTGGTAGCTTTTTTTACATCGACGAAAAAAAAAATGTTAGTTATAAATTATAATGTAATAGTATCAAGGCTCTGTCAATAAAATTGGTAAATGTTGTGAAGTTTATTAATAGTTATTATAACCACATTATATAATCTCGTAAGCGCCTACTGTAATATCTATAATCATTGGTTAGTTAAATTATTATTTTTAATTTGTTTATTAAAATATAATAATAAAAATATATGTTTAAAACTTTAAAATAAAGCAAATTTGATTTAGCCAAACAAAAGAGTACCTAGTATTTCTTCCAGCCTATTTTTCGGTTACTCTCTATAGTGCGGATTTCTACAAAATTTACTAATTAAACAGTATTAATGGTGATTTATTTTGTATGTGAATCACCAATAATTAACATTTTACGTTCATTGGCGTATTTAAAAGCGATATGTATCGAAACCGTGTTTAAGAGTGGAGTTGAGTGGGAATTTTAAGATTTTATCAGCCGAATGCGATAACTATATTCTGAAGTAGAAATTTGAAGCATTATTTCAACTACTTATAGAGTACGCATAATCAAATAAAAGAATCGAAAACATCATTGTAAGATCAATACTTTCATCGCTTCGCGCAGAATCCAAAATTATTAGAATTAGATACTTTTTTTCCTGTTCAAAAACCAGAAACGGGTGGGAACTGTTCATTACGATACTGCCACCTGTTCCTGTATCGTTTATTCACAAACATAACAATTTATATAAAATAGGTGGTCTCTCACCACAAAAAAATCTGGCCTTCAGCCCACAGAAAACAACATTTCTTATCCTACTCATCCACCTCTCGCCTATTCGACGCGCTTTGTAGCCTCCTTCTGCCCAAGTATCGTCTCCACCATCCTGCCAAATGCAAGTCTCTACTTCTCCGCCGACGCCACAAGCCACCATATCCTTGATGTATCATCTGGGAGGAGCTTCTGCTCCGGCTCCAGAATGATAATAGTAGTAGGTAACTATACCATTAATTATAAATACCATTATATTAATACAATACTAATACTAATAAGTAAGAAAGCCAAATTATCTTACATTTACCAAGCATAGACCTCGTAAATAATTTTAACTACGACGTTTTGGCTTAGCATTTCCATTATGGGCATTATCTACCAAACTTACAACGTTATTGCTGAGCATTAAATATTTTTTAATTTGTTTTTTCTTCATTAAGGACATTGTATACTTATCAATAATATCTACATTAGGTTACTGCAGTAACTTCATTATTATTATTATTTTTTTTTTTTTTTTGTGATGTGCAATATATTAAAATATTTTAACCCTAGTAATTAAATAAATAAATTATTTATAATTATTAAAGGGATTCGATACTATGTGATTTTCTATCTTTGTCTAACACAAGTGCGTTGCAAACTTAGTCTTAGTATTAGTCTATTGGTCTTGCTCAAGAAAAAAAAAGACCATTGTTATTTTCACAAAATGTATAAAAAAAAAAATTAATATCTGTTTTAGCTGTGTGTGTAGGTTTTTTGCTATGAACTTGATAAAAGATGAAACTTTATTCCGATATATTTAGTATAATATGTATATAGTATCTTACTGTGTCTCTAACTCTCAAAGTCTCAAGTATGATATCGTCTACACTTTGATAAACAACAAAATTTCATGATTTTAACGTAAATATATAATATGTACTAACTAGCCGGCGGTCAACAACAATAAAATATGGTTATAGACTTATAGTAGGTAATAGCCAATAGGTGTCCTTTTTGCATGACGAGCGCATGACAATAAATCATTACGTTAGAATACAATACAAATAAATAAAATAAAAACAATATAAAATAAATACAATACCACCACCGACGATGGGGTAATAGCGTAGTAAAATGTAGTCTAATATGTATAGGTAATGTGTAAATAACGCTAATAACGACATAATAACATCACAACAGAAAACCATGGATTACGATATAAAGAGTGCGAGAACGTAGCCGCACTGCACGTCCACGCAGTATACGTACAAAGGTAACGGCAGACGAGTCGATTTCCGGTATGCAGTAGGTGACGGAACAGTAACGCACGACGAACAGCCTACGAAGATCATCGAAAAACGATGAACATACTAGACTAGTGATTAATTTCCGGGACGGCGAGCAAGGCGCGAGTTGCAGTGGCACGTACAGACGCACAACAAAAGAACGTCTAAATCAAAATGTTTCCTCGTCCCAGTGCCCGCGACAGGCATCTTCAAGTTCCGCACAAAATAATTAGCGGTAGACGGCGTACGTTCAAATGGTATTTGGCGATTGCGAGAACAGCGAGCGATTACATAAGATTGTTATGTTCTTGGAGAAGACGGACAGCTTTCGGACAGTGGACCTGCAGTAATGCTAACAAAAATTAATCAATAATAAGAAAAGAAAAAAAATAGCAAATATTGTCGTACGGCATACAGCTGGTAAACAGAAACAATGTCCAATTCCTATAGAGGCTCAACGCTCAAGGTGCATAGATGATGATTGCCTGAAGCGGAATATTATGTTGATTAATTCGGGAGGTGATAGCATATTATGACGGAAGTGGAACATCGATACATATATATATATATATATAACGACTGTACGATGACATGACACACTGTTTATAAAATATATTTATAATTTATATACTAGCTGCCTCGCGGGGCATATTTTGTTATTGTTATATTATATTGTTTTATTGCAAGCTTAAAAAATGCATGTGTGAGCTAGACTTAACTAAACTAAATTCAATAATTTTATCGCTGATTGTCTTAAAGATAAATTCGTTGGTATGCTTACCAATATTATGATAAATCAGTCATTGAAAATATTAATTTGGTTTATATAATATTATTCCTTTAATAATCTTATATTATCAGTTATATAACTATAATACATGGTCGTGTAAAACTTAAAATCATGTTAACGTAAAAAATTAAGTATATGCACATTAAAATGTACTTATATATACATCCGGTGCATATTATTATAAGCTATCTATTACTTTATAATTATTATTCGGTGTAATAATTATTATAAGAGTCATAATTTGTTTTTAATCATTTCATTTTCTACTATTTTAAATAATTTAAATATTGAAAATTAAATTAGTTAATACAATCATGAGATAATTATAACAATTTTATAAACTATTTAACCATATAATAATTATTAATAACATACAGTGTGCTGTCATTATATGGTATTGTGGGACATTAACAACAATTTTCTCAGCCTATTATATCCACTGAGATAACTGTTAATACGTTCTTTGTCGGCAAACATTTTTCTTAGTTCTTGTTAATAAATTCTTATAATATGCCTCTATATAAAGATACAAAATAATTTCCACCATATATTTTTTGTAGTGGGGCTAGATAAAACTATAGCCGGTATTTGATATAATAGTTTAAAATTTCAAATGTATGATATAAGCAAGTAATAAGTTTATATTTTTATTTGATTATGGTTGTTATAATGTTATAAATAAATGTTACAAATAATTCTTTAATGACTGCAAATTGCAATATCAGTATAGTCTATGATACCACATTGTTAAATTTTGATATTAGGAATATAGTTTGCATACATATAACTATATAAGTATTTTATCTAAACTATAGTAAATTGTAAAGGCTAAATTTTTAATATTAGTTATTACCAACTTACCCATTTATACATTTTAAAAACGTGATTTTATTTTTTCTCTTTTGAGTGTTTTGACTTTTAACTTTAAATTATAAGTTAGACAAATTAGAAAGTTTGGATATTGCAGTAATATTGGTTTTAGATTTATTTTATTAGAATTTTAGTGTTGAATATTTGTTTATTATATATTAATTATTTAAACACAAATCACCTAACATGTTAATATGTTATAGTACGTAAGTACCTATGTATTTTACTGTTATCAATAATAACGATTTTTTTAATTTAACTAACTGTCCCGTCCAACGTTGCCCGTGCGGTCCAAATATTTGTGTTCCTGATAAATATTTATCTGTAAAAAATTTCTATGTGATATACTGATATGCCATAATTTATTTCTTCTACTTATAATAGTATAATATAATACGCAACTGCAATGGTGACCATTTATATAAACAATAAATAATTCGTAAGATTTAACAAAATCACGTGTGAGCTACCTTTTAGCCAACAATACAGGAATTGAAAAAATAAGCTATACGCCTTTTAAGTCTCAAGGTTTAATGATATAATTTTTATTGAAAACGGTTCAGTTGTTTTTGAATCTATTAACTTCAAACCAACATTAATTTTTGTCTGTATATTATCCACATTCACTGTATTCACCCACTATATTTATAAAATCTAGAACATAGGTAAGTATACGTAGGGCAAATTCGTGTAATTCCGAGCATTGCAAAAACTAATTCAACTGAGATGACAAATTTGCCTGAGGCAGATTGGATATAGCACAAACTATAAACTAAACGTTGTTCAAACTACTATTTAAACTTTACTGATATCTCTATTACTGAAATGTTCTCAAAATAGGTCAAGTAATTTTCGAGTACCTATATATAAGCTACAGACATACATTCAGCTCTGTTATTTGATTTAACATATTATGGTATATTTCTGTTTATTCGAAAACAAAAAATCGACGATTTGAAACATGTCTTACATCTACCCGAGAAACCGATGACTACTACACACAATTTTTTAAACTACTACATTTTCATTACTTATATTTATACACTAATTAGCATTGTTTGTAGATAATATGAGATTATTGAGATATATATGTAAATATTTACTAATAAAACAAGAAATATTATTAGAAACATACCTATTTGGGGTAATTCATTTAAACTAACTATTAATCTAAAAACTGATTAATTTGTTACAATTTTAATTACGTATTAATAGAAAAAAGGGCAATATGTATTATAAATGATTCGGTAACCGACACATTACATTACAGGATAATAACATACACGTTCATTGCTGCAGTTTGCTAAGTGCGGAGCATCATTATAATATTATATAGTATAGTAACCTATAACCTACCTATATAATATATAGTAATATAGATCAATCTACACTCGATAATAATGTACATTAAAAAAAATCCTGAATAACATTTATAATATCATAATTTATTTAATCACAGTATAAATAGGTAGTAATAATCATAATAATTAACAGCCACATAACACGATACGCGTAAAAACCGATGGCCGCGCAATGACATTTTATAAAAACATGGCAAAGTGCCCGAAAATAAATTTTCAAATAAATTTTTATGATTTGTGCTGATATAAGTTGGCTTTGAGGCATAAACCCATGCGATAACGTGTGGCAAAATGCCCATTATAGTCTCTACACCACGAGCATAGACGCACGGTGGATAGGCTCACAGGGTTTTGATGAACTGTGCGATGGTGATTGAGACTATTCTGCAATCCGTTACACATAAATAAACGTATCGTACATACATATAGTACATACTAAACAACTATTAAGGTATAAAAAATAGTTGTATGCTATCATTCCGATGAATTCCAACAAAATAAAATTACAAAAAGTAGGTATATAGGTAGGTGCATATATTATAAACAGTGCCATTTTTTAAGGATGTTATTTGTGTCCAAATGGACACACAGTAAAGCCCAATAGACACCCAGTGGAGTAAGATTTTGCTAACTTTGTGACAACGAGAATAAATAGTATACATTAACTATAATATATTATTTATGTTATTATTATTATTTAGATACTTTTTCTTATATTATATTATAAGTAAATATCCAAAGCTCCGTCTCTTCGATTATTAAAGGGAGTAACTGGAAAAGTCACTAAGTTAGGGAAGGGGATTTCTCTACCAATGAAACTTATTATTTTGAAGGAAGGAGGAGTGAACACACAGTGGATATTCACTAAAAAATAACCTGAATTAAGCACGGGTGTACTGAGTTTGAGTATAACATAATAACAGTGAACCCCTACCCCCTAGGTTTTTATTTTTGTTTAAAATTTGTCCAAATATTTAAACTATACAGTTATTGAGTCGTGGTTACTCGATAAACTTGACAACTAAATTTTTTTTATTCCCTTCCAAGTTAGGTTTAATTCGAGTTAGATATCTCGAAGTAATATTTTATCTCATAATTTCAACTTTGAGTTATCGCGACTAGACTGTATTTATATTAACTCGATAATTTAAAATAGGTAATGCATATTCAGTACTATAGTAGTTATACCTGTATGATATGATAAAATAACACATTAAAGTAAAGAGCATAAAAAAAAAATTATTTTTTATTTTTAAATCATGCCGCCCAAGTCTATAAGACGTAAATTTTCTCTGTGCACACGCCGTTTCCGGCGATGTTATCAATATTCATATTATTTTTATATTATTACATATCTACGCTTTAAAGTTGATGGTACTGAAAAAAATACGGGATAAAATTTTTTAAGCATTGCGAATATAGTGGCTTACAGCTTAACGTAGTATTAATAAATACAAGTAATGCATATCGTATATGTATTAATCCTAAGTATATAATATAATATATATGTATATATATGATGTAATGGTGTATTATATACACATATAATGATTAAACTGGTTTTTACCCCAGCTCGTAGGTAATGATTTCGCAGAAAGATTGGCGTTTAAGTATAATATATAATATAGAGACGCACATAAGGCAGGAACTGCAAGGATAATAAAGAGGGGGAGCCACAATAACGGCAGGTAAAAAAACGGGGCATATCATAGACATGTCGTGCCTGTGACATTTTCCAAGTGGTCGGTCATAAATCTGCGGAGTTGAATTTCTATACAGTATAATATAGAAAAGACCACGGCGGTACGTTACTGTTGCAGCTGATTACTGCGGCTCGCAATAAATGCAATGATTATTTTTTTTCCCTACACTTATTCTCAGATTCTTTTGCACAATGATAGGATTCTTTGATTCGATTCGTCTTTGCCTTCAACAGGATCTTAACGAAAACTTCATTTTATACCTATAGTCGTATTTCCAGTGATTTTATAAATATAGGTATTCGTGCTGACGTGTGTCTATACTACATTATGCGTGTATATAAAAATTTAGTAAAAGTATTTAATATTTTAAACCTATTTCACCTAAAAGTTTAATTTATATGTATAAGACATAACTATAGAGCTGAGATTTCGATACAAAGCCACGTTTTTTTCTAGTGTTACGAAACCATAAACATATATATGATATATTATATTATATATCTATGTTCGAAACGTATAAAATGTTTTTGGGGTGATATTGATTATTTTAAAGTATTTTTTTTATATATGTTTTTTGACGATTTTAGTGGTTTTTCATAGTTTTCAAAGCATTTTTTACGATTTGTTCATAAAATGGATGAACATTTTTACGATTAACAAGAAACTTTCGATAAACTGACGACGATACGAATAATAAATTATATAACGGGAAGAGTTGTTGTCGACAACAATTTTATCATTGCTAGGCCTTTCCGCTAAAAATATATCCGTTATATATTACGTTATAATCGTTATATATAATATACTTATTACGTAGAATAATGTAGTAATTAACGAATAACGAATAAATATTATATAAAAAAATAAAAACAAACAAATGTAATACAATTATTATTTAAAATAGATACGTGTTTTAATTTCAAGAGTCCACTGCTAGGATTTTCAAGGATTTAATAATTAGAAGTAAAATGTAAAGATCGAGTTACCTATACCGTATATACTTCCTATATCTTTTAATTAACATGTATTGATTTCATGAAAATGTTATTTTCAGAATTTTTTTCGATTTTAGTAACTTAAATCCGCTCAGGATCATTTTTCATGAACTTGAAGAAATCTTTGTTTTTTTTATTGATATCTGCAGTTGATAACTATCTTGTTTTTAAAATAAAATTGTTCTAAATAACCTATCATGATATTATTTATTTGTGTGAAGATAGGTATAATAAGTAGGTATTATAGAAGTATAGAATATACACCAACATCATTATTTAATTTTTAATAACTGTGAAATGAAAAAGTACATAAAGTTGATCAAAAGTAAAAAATTCACAATACTTTTCTTAATAATTGGAAAAGATTAATATTATTATTCAAACTAAGTTTCAATAATAAAATCGAATTTGTTGTAATTCAAAAACAAATAATCACTGCTTAACAACTTCCTGAGGAATGAGCACCATTGCTGGAGAAGCGTAATTAGTAATCATGAAGACCTAATATTGTTTTAAATTATTTTCGTAAACCAGGGAAAAAATGAAAAATTGATAATGGTAAATTATTGTATATTACTGAACACTCGCGTCTCATTATTTTTTACGGGGTACGTATATATACGGGAGTTTCCTGAGTACCTCCCAAAATAACCAGTATTTAATGTACCAAGTGCGTACGATGGAAAAAAAAGGTTGTGAAACACGCATTACATTGATTTTTTTAATGACAAGGTACGCGGTACACTTTACACCTACTGTACAGTAGAGAGGTTTATAGGTGAGTACATACTTTGCCGCTTTTTAAACATGACAATGCTAGTTTTCAACAAAAATAGAATAAGTCTATAACTTATAAGTGGTGTATATTTATAACATTTTATTTATCGAAATTAATTTCTACATTGGCCGTCAAAAATATAAAACAACCAACGAGTAAATTATAGACCATATTCTATATACTTACTAGTTACTGCAATACTCTTAGAATTCTTATATGAGTTTGTGGTTAGGTATATTATAATGTTGCCATAATGTTATGTCTGTGTTTGTTGGTTAGAAGTTAGATACCTATAAAAATTCGTTGAAATGGAAATGATCTGCAAAAATAAAATAATATGAAAAGAGATTTATATCAAAATATTTTGCTTAAACACGAATAAATGATGATAGTGTATAATATGCTCGAACTAAAAAATAATGAAAACCGAAAAAAAACGTATCATATGTTATAATAATATGTGTATACATTACCTTCAGGTTTAAATGTGTGCGTGTGGTGTATCATATATTCGTCAGAAAACATGATGTAGATCTATTCATGTTTAACATATTATATTATGGTCTATAAGAATTATGATATGATTCAAAAAATAATTTTTGACGGAAATATTATGATACATTTATAGATACACTAATACCTACATATTTTTTTTAAAGTATAATGTATTGTACTTGTACACTACTGGTATATCTTCGCATGTTTTGTATAAATAAAAATTTCAAATAATTAAATAAGCAATATATTGTCCTAAAAATAAAAAAAGCGGGTAAGTCGTGGATGTCACTCTGCTGTACAGTAGGTTACTGTAATGGATGGGATTAAATTTGAATGTAATGATAGGTATCATTGTATATAAAAAACGATTCTGAACGGAGATGATTTGTCAGTCTAGGATATATTATATTTAAATATTTTCATATATTCTATTTTGAAACAAATATTTGATTTTTCAATTAAGACGCATTTTGCATATGGCATGGTTAATCAATTAGTGTAGTTATCATAATTCATAATACCTTATATTATCATATAGATATACATATACCTGGTTTGAGGATAAATCGTTATCATTACGCGATTTCATAAAAATTTAAAACTCAAACGCTCAAAACATTTTTCCTATAATGACGCTTCAAATTTTCTCTATATCTATTTGAAGCAAAACTTATGGAAAACTTAGTGTTAAATTTTATAACCTTAAATAAAAATACAAACAATATTATAAATTTTGAACTACAAAATAATTCGAAAATATTCATGGTTTTAACGAATTTTTGTCAATATTTGAAATTCAAATGTTTATAAAAATTTAACACGCATTTGCATTTGAAAATTTCAAGTATTTACAGTGATTAGTTTTTGAATGACAACCATATAAAAAAATCGATTTGGTCGAAAACTGATTTTGCGTAAAAATTCCCGTTTTTCTGTCATTCTTTTTTTTTTTTTTTTCTCGATTTTTTTGAAAAATGTTTACTTTTGACCTCTATAATGCACCAAGGATCTTCAATTTTGCATCGGAATCCACCCCCAAAGTTTGAAATCGGCTTTAATAATCGAATTATTTCGACTAGTTATGCTGTACACAGATACAAAAAAAAAAAAAACAAAAAAAAACCCACATCATTGTAAAATCAATACATTCGTCACTTCGTTCAGAATCTAAAATTATCTTAAAAACATTTTGATACTTTATAGTGTGTACATTACCAAAACTATATAAAATATCTCGATTTCAATAAGTCAAACCACGTGATTTATAGTGCTAAGAGCTAAAAATAATATGAGGATCTCCTATAATACCAAGAAAATAACAGCAATCACTTGACCAGGGACTTTATATAAAATACATTCAAGTATTACCATTTTACACAACAAAGTACTAATAATACTTTTACAATATATAACTATATAATTTATTTAGACAATACTAAATTGTAATAAGCTTACAACAATCGTGGCGTATGCTCAAGGGTGCTGTACGGCCTGTTTGTAAACTATTCGGTGGTACAATATGTCTGGTATCCTAAATAATTTCCTTATTAATCTATTAGTCGTTCTTGTGGTTACTTTTTGTCCAAAGAAGGCTCAGAGACCCTCTTGGTATTTAGATAGTTATTACATCCGTTACCATTATTTTAAAATTTACGAATTCCGACCTTAGAAACTATAACAGTAACTACAATAAAGTATATACCTAATATAAGATTCAGTATACTATAGAATCATTCATCCATCCCCTAATGATCTAAAACGGCTAAAACCGGATCTTCAACTTCAAATAGTAACATTGTTAATAAGATCCTCATCTCCTTAAATTGATTATATTAAAATAAAGAACTATACTATTATTTAAACATACACAGATGTCTAATGATAAGTTAAAAATAAAAAAAATGCCACAAAGCGATGTTAATGTATGAGTTCTCCATTCAAGCCTAAAAACCATAAAATAGTAGTTATGTAGGAGGTAGTTGTATACTTAAACCTAAGAGTTACCAACATTTGTTATTGTATAAATAAATTACTGTACTGCGTAAATTATATATATCTTTCACAAAAAAAAAAAAATAATTATAAACAATGTAATGCATTTATATGCCTTTTTCTAAATTTGAAAAATAAAAAAACTTAATAAGTTAATTTGCCATTACCTATTATTAAATTTGTATTAATGAGTTCAACATTTTAACAATTATACATTTATACACAATTTCATGATTATGATTTTTAACCAGGAATTTGTGAATTGTATTCTATAATATGTTAAAATGTATTAGGTTTAATATTACTTTTAAATGTTTGACTGTGAATGAAATATAATCATAGGTAAGTACTTAATAAAAATTGAAGATTAAAGATTCTAAGTAAGTACATATTTTTATATTGGCTAATTTTGGATTTTAAAATTTTAATAACTATCTATTAATGCTTCTTTGTGATTATTAAAAAAAAATATATCTTTAAAAAAAAAAAATATATCTTATCCCAAAGGTCAAGTTGCCGAGGGTTATTTCTTAAAAAAAAAAAAAAAATAATACTACATTTTTAGAATAGTATACCAATAGGTATATAGTATATTATACTAAAATTTAATATATTTTATTATGCTCTATGAAAAATTGAAAATTTAACTTTGTGATGTTGGTTATTTAAAAATGTTCAACTATATAATTTTTTGTCAATTTTTGAACTATAATTGAACTATAGTTTTTTTTAAACGTGAAACATTTTTTGATCTACTACAAAAATTAATATTTAAACATACAAAAAAATTTATCATTAAATGCAATTTTATACTTCCGACGTTTCAATTTATTTTAACTTGTAAATAAATTTCAATTTACATATAAAATAAATTAATAATGACATTTTTATACAAATATTTTAATTTTGTAATTTAAAAACAAATATTAGGTACTGTATTCTTTTACAAATATGTAGTTGAGAGAGTATTAGTATCACAATTTATTCAATAAGCTATAAAAATATAATAATATTCAAAATTACATTAATAATGTGATGGTATAACGATAACGTATTGAAGTGACATAACTAAGTACCTATATTTTTACGCATATTACATGAAATAATAATATGTTAGTAAGCAATAATTATTAATTAACAATGCAACAATTTATTCGTGTTTTGCATTTTTGCGGTGTACAATTATGACATATCTTACATTGAATCATTAAATGTGCATATTAAAAAGTAATGCTAAATCACAAAATTAAAATAAATACTTGTAATTACCAAGTAGACTTACGCATTCTAGAAGTCTTTTATTTATTTATAAAAATATTGTAATTAAATCAACACTAATTAATTAAATTATGTACACATTTTATTTCATTTTTATCTTATACCAGTTTTGATAAACTAATTCTTATCAGTGTCTAATTGCTAATTGTTTAATTTTGTTGAAATAATTTAAAATAATTTAATAATTAATTTTAATGATTCCAATACTATATTATGTTTAAAATAATTAATTATTCTAACATTTAAATAACATAATTGTTATTTTTGTAAAGAAATAATTAATCAAAAATAATGTGTTAATCATTAATAGAATAATAGAAGCACATATAAATTTAAATATTAAAATTTAAAAGTATTTATGACCTTTACTAAACTTAAAAAGGTTTTATGTATACCTAACTATTTTAGTTAACGATTACGAATACTATAATATAATATACGTATCTAAATTCTTTATACGCATATCAAATGTTGACGTCTTATCTTTACCTATTCTAAAAGAACTGCATGGATAATACTATAATATAATTAGTATGTACTTGGCATTTCAATAATATTATGTTTAATACCTCCTTGCAGATACTATGATACAAATTTAATTAATTAATTTTTAACTTTTATTGTATTAAAAAAAAAAAGATTATATATTTTGAGGTATCCACAACATTGATGATTTTCGCCAAAGAAAAATATTTTCAAATCTCAATTGCATTTATCCGTCAGATGGCGCGAAGGTTGTTACTTCAACTGTAATAGTATGTACTCATGGTGGCTTGGTGGCATGTGCGTCTGATGGTGGAGCAGAGTCTTCCACACGCACCGGCGGTATTCGTCTGTCGCGGTCGATCGTGTCTCTGTGTCATTCTTGTACATTAACAATTTAAATACGAGGTATTTTAACATCGCCAATCGAGTGCTTTAATTTTAATTTTTTTTTTTTTTTTTTTTTGTAACAATACCATTGAAGTGCAATACATTTTATTAAACAAATTGTGCAATGTGCTAGTTATGAAACGAATGCCAACACTCAAGCTACCTACTGAATAAATGTAAGTAGTACCTTTATTTATAATTTAACTGTAGTATATGATAATCGATTGGCAAGCCAAACGTTTAAAGCCTAAAGGCGCTATTAGAATAACTATTATTTGACCATGAACGTAAACCGTGCTTTTCTAAATAATCCTATAAACAAATAAAATATTTTCAATAGTTAGGTATATCGGTAGGTAATAGGTATTATAGTTTAATGAAGCACCGGGACACTAAGCTAAAGATTACGAACAAACCAATAAATATGCAGTCCATTTAAAGGTTTTATAACCCGGTAACACGATAATGCTTGACACTAAAGTCAAATTTGTCTGAAATTTTAATGCACCCGCTTTTTCATGCCTGCAGCTCATGTTTATCGTTATATCAACCAAATGCATTATATATTATATTATATTATATATATATATATAAATATATTGGTATTGTGGGTCCAGTAAACCTGTTGATTAATACTAAAACTACTATAGCTGTAATAGCACCTACATAACTTAATTATTTATATGTTTATAACTATAGTGTCTGTGTACGATTTTCCTTTTTACTGTAGACATAATTATTTGATATAGGTACACATTAAAATCTATGTACGTATACATTAATTTGCACCAGTGCGCAACATTAGCACTTATAATGTTGTTACACTTTCGAATTACTGCACGTTTGTCAAACAAGAAGTCATTTAAATTTAATTGCATAAAAAAAATTAAATTTCAATTACCCATTTTCGATAAAAAAAAATTCAAACTTATATTATGGTATTTGTCAATGGAATTACGTAACATACACGATCCCGTCAAAATATATTTATGTGTGACGTTAGTGCTATTTGAGTACCTATCTATATGTAAACGTTTAGAGTAGCAAAAATAAAATCAAAATACTTACTTCTTTACGACAAAGAAATACTTACTACTGGACAACGAAATGTTTACATACAAAATTTAAAAAAAAAAAATAAAAAAAAATAATACAAACGGTGATTTGGCTCTTTTTTTGTGAACCTATTTTATATTTGTCAGTTGATCGATGATCAAATTTTTTTCGTTGATGTCTGTGGGCGAAACAATTCTCGGCGCGGCGGCATCCTTTGTATTGCACGTATGCATTCCAAAACGATTAATGAATCCTGAATAATTGCGTTCATTCATTTTCGAGAAACGGTTTGGAGTCTTTCACCGCAATAAACAAAAATTGGTTTGATCAAATGAAATCAAAAAAGGACAATCTCACAGGTGGTGACGCATAATATATTCGTCAACTATATTATAGAAGATGAGATGAGAATAGTAACAACAATTATAATAAAATTATAGTCAATATTATGTACTGTAATATAACTATACAATATCACAGTGGTCGGAGTGGTCGTGACGAATATTATGTATATAAACGTGTAGTGTTAACGCCAAGAAAAGAGATGGATGTAACTATGTAAGAAAAAAGTAGAAGTAGACGAGAGATAAAACTGGTGGACGACGATATCTGCAGTTACAATTCGTGCCTAATTTACGCCAAATATGTTCTAACTACATCCTATTTGAAGAATGCTGATTGATGCTTCCGGTCTACGTTGCGTCATATATTATATATACGAACATTACGAACGCGTGTCCAGGCCAATTTGATATCATAACATTATTATTATTACTATGATTATCGCGCTTGGAGATTTTTCCCCCCCGTCAAGAGTGTATTACGAGAGCCGCAATGTTATCGCGGTGCAGTAACAACATCTCTGAACCGCCGAAGTGGCTGGCTGCTGCGTGGTACAACTCGACGAACATATCGAATGTCTCTTGGACCGCGCATGTTCACGTACCTACCATGTGTGTGTGTGTGTGTGTGTACACCTTTTAACAGGTGGACAGGTGGGCCCATAACGCGATGACCCGGTCCAGTGGAATTCGAATGTAGCAGGTTGGAAAATAAACCAAGATTTTATTCCAAACGCGCCACGCCCCCCTGAAGGGAAAAATATATGTATATACATATAATAATAAAATAAAGAAAAAACCGCAAAACGACTTATACGGCCGCGGCGGCGTTGTCGTCAACCTACGTACAATATATATATATATATATAAATAATATATAATATTATATATAGGTACCTATACTATGCGATTATAACTCGGTGATTATCGGATCTTTGTTTCCCGTCGCATTGTATCTCAATGTAGCATCAAAGGGTGCAGTATAGTACGAGAGCAGGGGCTCTTAAAGAAAAGTGAAGATTATTTGATGAAAACTTTTTACATCATCAGTAAAAACGACTATAGAAACGCTGTAAAAAAAAAAAAAAATGCAATATAATAATATTGACCAAAATACTGCTCGTATTAAAGGCGTTATACGAATAGGTAGAGTCTACAGAAGTTTAGTATAATAATATAATATCTCATAATATATTAGTTCATCGTATACTGTATAGGGAATAAAGCTTTTCGTATACGCGTGTAGATATGGAATATTAATATATTAAGTGTATTTTGTTGGGTATTTACATAATTCGTAAATTGAAGTATAATCGTTTCGTATAGTATCATAAACAACTTTACATTTTATATAGCAAGTAATTTATAATCATTTATTTTTAATACATTTATACAATATTCCGTTATAATATCCAAATGTCAATACAAAGTATGTTTTTACTGTATATTTATATACATATATATTTTTGTTTTGTCAAACAATGTATTCTAAATACATTCATTTTATCTTGCTTTTTTAGCGTCTTCGGATCATTTAAAAATTTTTTTTATTCATTTTCAAGTTTTAGTATAAAGTTAGGTTTCGAAGAAACTTTATTGAGTTTAATGGAAATATGCAATAATCATAATTATTTAACTAGTTAAAATGATTAACTTTGAAGTTAGTCTAGTTTTAAATTTTTATATGTTTTGAAAGAACAGTAAGATCCCAAGATGATGTTACTCACATAATGTTGTCCCATATTATTTGATTATATAATTAATCACATTTCACATTATTATAATTTACTAATAACTAGCTTAAAGTACATAGTATTAGGCGAACTTTAGTTTTTATGATTATGATTTATGAGAATGCAATAATATTAAATAATTAAATTTATAGTAGTGATTACTTTTCTATATACTTTGAATATAATATATTTTTTTTAACTGTATATAAAGAAAATTATTAATATTAAAAATGTATAAAGAATATGAACACTGTAAAATAATATAGTTGTCAATATAAATACAACCCATTGTAACTTAAATTTTGTAACCTATGTTGCCGAGAGTATATTTCGTGTAAATAAAAAAAAAAAAATGTATAAATGAAAAGCCAAAGCGTGTGCGCTACGTTGTGAGTACAAACTCCATGAATGGTCAAGTCCTGAAGTCCCCGCGTTGTGGATGACTGTAATTCGTTATCATCAGGCCTCGGAACTTTATGGACTAGGTACAGAATAATAAAATATGTGCACTATGCACATATACGCTTTAAAAAACTTATATACAATATTATACGGTAAATATAGTTTAAAAAACATGTACCTATGTTAATACGAATAAACTTGAAAATGAATTATTATTTTTTAATAAGGTATAATTTTTATTTTAGGTTAGTTTTGTAGGTAAATTTTGAATCATTTTTCGATTATTCTCAGTCCTGAATAGAGTTATTTTAGTTTTAATTACATTGAATGATAAGATTTTATAACTTATAACTTATTATTAAAAAGTAACTAAAAGCAGGATCGTAATAGGCTAGATTAATATGTGTATACAATAAAAAGACAAAAGATAGTAACAACTACTGCGGGGATTTAATAAAAAAAAAGAAAAAAAAGATAAGAGAATGTGAAAAATTCCGTTTTTTCAAAAGTCAAATTCGTTATTTGTTTATATATGACTTCACATCTCCATTTATGAGGGCGGTATTACCTTACATTATTTCGACCACGCACAGGCACCTACCTACATCAACATAATAATAGTAATAATATGTAAGCCACGAATCACGATAGACACTGAAGGATGATCTGTACCTGTAATATACTATATACATGCTGTATATAATATCGTATTAAGCGTTTGCGGCGAGGTATAATCGCGTCGATAACCGCATCGCGGTGGTGCAACCGCCAACCAGACTGTATAGGTACACATCTACTCAATAATGTGTACCTATAACACAATATATAATACGGTGTGCACGTCAACGGACACGGTCGGTCAACGATCGATCTCCGAGCGTATATATTCACCCCGCGCGCTATAGATCACACGTCACCCAACGCGAACACTACCTATATATATAAAATAATACCGCTGGTAACGACCGCATCGTCGTCATTAGTCTGACCGACTACGACTGCACGCCGACAACGAAAAAGAACCGATTTCCATTATTATTTACATGTTATACTTACAAGTTATAAGTACCATATACATATAGTGACCTACCCCTCGGTGGTTTATAGAGAGCGTGATGTACGCGCGTATGTTTCCCTCCCACAACTGCAACGATGCGTCTCGGCGGCGAGGAGATATTATTATTATTATTATTATTATTATTACACGTCGACGATCGACCCTGTAACACCACATTATAATTTAATTTATATATACCTACCTAAATAATATAATCTATTGCCACGCAAGATGACTACAACGGCCGAGACGACCCCCTCCCCCCTCCCCCTCCCCCAATCAATCACATCACGGTTCACCAATTCCTTTTTCTTTTTCTTCTTCTCGTCTTTTTTGTCGTCACCACGTCTCGTAGTGTACCGATGTGACTACACATTTGTTGCTTTCTATGATCGGTCGACGGGTGCATAGGTACAATAGAAAAAAAAAGTCACTTCCGGATTAGTCAGAAACACATAGCTATTACTGTCTATACAACGACATTGTCTACGATGGATGACCGCGTAAAAAATACGGCAGTTTTCTTTGACTGCAGAAACCTAAAATAATAACGTTACATATTGACGGGGACAGAAAAAAAAGTGAATTCGTCGAATTGGTCCTCCCCTGTGCAGTACCTATTACATCAATAATAATATTATTGTCCATTTGTCCGTACTATGTATAGATGAATGAGATGTATGCACGTTTCGTATTTCCGCGAAACGCCCGCGATTGTGTATGGTTCCTCTGGTTTGCGTGCAGTGGCAGAATTATAACTAAAAAAATATGACGTTATTCTTGGCGTACGTATTTGAAAGGAACGGCCCATTAGTATATATGCTACAACCGTAATCGATCGATCGGATACCTAAGTAATATATAAACACTAAAACACGTAATAACGAGTTTCCTGTATAGGTTATATATTTATACCGAATTATCGAAGACGTGTACCTTCTGAGTTCTGAGTTTCTGATATCATATGCATATATATATATATATATGAACATAATAATACATAGCTAGAGGTACATAATATTATCATACACCGTTGTGCCTCGACCACTAATGATCGGACACGGGACAATGGACGACGTCGATTCTCGGGGAACGTACACAAACGTTTTTACTACCACCTGCAGCAGACGTGTATTATAATATTATACTGAATGGCGAAAGCTGTGTATCGAACACACAAATACAATTTAATATTATAACACGGTTGTAACATATTATTATATATTATTCACATTCCTGAGCACCGCACGACAAACCGTATTTTGTCGACGCGCGAACGCTTTTTTGCGGTATACGCACTGTACAAATGTATGCTAGACCTATACTAGAGTCGCAGCTATTAAATCCAAAATTGATACGAATTCAAATCGACGCCCCCGCCAATAGAGATCTATATAATCTATGCACCTATCGCAGCAGCAGTTACCACACGTCCCACGGTAATTTTCGTTCAAACTCGTCTTATATAGGCGCTATATTTCCCGCCTAACCATTATATGTCCAATGTCCATATTATATATGCGTTGAACGCGGACGACGTATTTTTATTTTTATTCCATATAAAGGTAGTCTACCCACTGACTATGATTAATCATGATGCGATTGCACGACAAAGAGCGTCTTGACGATCTGCGCAAAGGATATTCAAAAACACCCGGTAAGCCCGGTCCCGGTGAGGTGTACCAGTATAATGGCCTTGACGATTTTGACTTCAACTTTGATATCCACATCACCTCATCGGCGTTTATGTTTAAATTTTGAATATTAAATTGTTGACGTTTTAAATATTACCTTTGTACCTATATAGATACTAACAAATATTGTTAATTAAATTATATTATTTATTCTATAATAATTATTACATAATCTATACGTCATATTATATATCATATGGTTTTTTTTGGCGTCAATATAAAATAAACAATCATAGTACGATGTAATACACTTATATTGGTAATTAGTATACCTACAATTAATATACACTCACAGGTATATCGATGTAAAATTTTGATACCTGTATACGTACTACAACATGCAGCGGCTCTTTCCCTATAAGGTGTGTAGGTACAACACTACAACGTTGTCGGTCTTAACGGAATGCGAGTTGGTCGTTCGTGGTCGTCAATATTATAATATTTCCAGAAACGTTAATATTATGCGCAGTGCACACAAAACTGATGCCCTCGCGGAGCTCGTGATGAAAAAGAGCGTGTTAGTACACGTGCATTAGTTGATCTCATATACAAAAAATTTGACGTATACATAGGTACCGTACTAATATAATATACAGGGTGATTCACCCTGCACAAACGCCCAATTTTTTTAAATTGAATAATGAATTTATTCAAATTAATGAGATTTTTTTACATTGAGCACCCCTTGTGTTACAGACTTTAGTTTCTCAAAATTAGAATCGCCCGCTTTTTTACTGTGAATTATAAAATTAAATTATTCAACGACCACTCTTTCGAATTCTAATTCTAATTGTCCACGAAAAATTAGCAGTTTACAGTATAAAGAGGCGGGAGGATTGAGTTTTTCTATAAACAGAGTTTGTACATCTAAAATAGTATGAATAATATCAAGAATTTGAAAATTTGCAGGTCTTCAAATATAATTAAGAATTTCGAAACCCAGATTTTGAATAACTGCATTAACTCAAAGAAAAAACGAGAGTACATGTCTGGTGAATCACCCTGTATACAATTTTACGATTATTATAATATTATATAAGGTGCGTACATCATCGCATTACGATTTGTTGAAAAAAAAACACTTTGTCAGAAACCTGCATGAGTCGACGTTTCTATAATACAATAGTGGTTGGGGATCTGCGGGTATTTTTTTTTCACCTTTCGCCCGCTCGATTTTTCAGTGTGTTTTTATGAAAAACGAATTCGGTTTCCGTGATGTGATGCCTTGTGCGCGAGATAGGTACCTGCCTGCCTGCCGCGCTGCAGCGCCACACCGCCCACACCAAACGTTATAATAACTTTGTGGTTTTTATGCACTATACCCGAATCGAAGATAAATCTTCTGGATCATATTATATTCTGGCAATGTGTATACAACATAATAATAATAATAATATAATATTGTTATTATTATTATACATTATGCTATACGCACGTAAACCCGCTTGCCCGCCCGTCGGCTCGTGTGTACTCTCGACTGCGGAGAAACACGTCTTGGAGTGCATCTCCCCCCGGGGCCGGTATATAGGTAGGTACGTTCCACCTTTCGGGACTACCGTCTTCCGGGCGTCACTTCAGGTAGCTACATAATTCAGCCACCGAAAGCAATTATTATGATTATTACTATTACTATTATAGACGGCAGCCGGCCAGGGATTATTTAATATATTATATACGGCGGACAACAACAATTATTAATACGCCGGCTAATTAAACAGAAACACTATTATGCACGTAGATTTATGCTGCACCAGTATTATAATAGTAATAGGTTCATATAATATTATATTATAGTGATTTTGAAATAGAACAGATCGAAAACGGGTTTTGTTTTTCTTCACTTCCTCCTCCCCCGACGATATTAATATATTAACGGTATCAACCGCATTATTTTATTCGTAACCGCGTTAACGTCTTGTCACTGGTGGTTACGATATGGATACAGGTATCTCGTCGTGTTATAATATTATAATTTCTGTTTTTCGATGCTTTTTATTATTATTATTTCTGTCGTCCTATAGCTATTCTCTCGCTGCGGCGTACCGTCGTGTTATAGTCTTGTCGTAGAGCGCGCGCAACCCAATACGTGAGATAATGCGCGTATGGAATAATAATCGGCCATAATAAAAGTGTCCCATTCGCCGTCGTATACATAATAATATTATATATCTATTTACATTTGAGAAAACTTTCACCGGTGGTCATTCGAAAAAGAAGAAAAAACATTCACCTCGTGTGCTCGTGTTGCTTTCTATTGTCGACCGTCGCGGCGGTGTCCACGGGTTCGCACGTTCGCACGTTCGATCGTTATTGACTTTTTAGAAGTTTTCACCGAACTACGCCACCGTACCTATATATATATATATATATATATAATATTGGTAATTACGTTTATTCGTACAATAGTCGTTTTCAAAGGGGACGGTCGACTGCAGCCGAGGAGAGAAGCATATTTTGTGTTTTATACATATGTACCTGTGAAGTGGTATACCGCACGCTGTGACGCGTGGAATATATATTATAATATTTTATTTATGCGCATATAATATATAACTGCAATATGACAGAACCACTGAACCATAATAATATCGCATTTCCTTCTTTTTGTACGGCGTTCGGGCTTTGACGAAAGAAAATAATAATAATATACTATCACGTCACACGTCGTGTTCTCGCGTAATATCTCTTATTGTTTTTACCTTCAACCCCGGAAGCTGTTTTTACGCCATATTATATTATACCCTCAACAATATTTTAATATTATTTATTTTCTATTATGTTCTTACAATGAACATTTCTTTTGGTACTTATAGGAGAAAAATGAAATCCACGAGTAAATCTTATTGTTAGATTATTTATCTATTTATAAATATATATACATGTCATCAGAAAAATATATTTTACAACAAAACATTTCTCAAAACTAATATTTTTTATAAATACGTTATATAATTCTTAAGACACAATAATATTAAAATCAGTTTTATCGAACTTGTAAATATTTAAAATGAAAACAATTTTACTTTTTTTACTGTAATCGTTATACTGTTTTAAATTCTTCAAGATTCAATAATTTATAATATGAATCACGAATATCGAGTGTCACCAGACTTTAATCAAAGAAATATAATTAATGTATTTTCAACTTAACACTATACTTGTATGTGGTTATTACTGTTTACATTATACCATGATAGTAATATAATTCAATAATTGTATGTAAATAGTTATATTATAATACTATTTATAATCAAAGATTGTAATACTTACTTACATGATTAACTTATAAAATATCTGAGTACCAATTTCACTAAATTCGTAGTGATTACTCAGAGGAAAAATAACAGAATTCTGATAATTTATTTTTAATGAGAGACCTATCGGAAACATAATAATATGTTGTTGAATTTATTTTTGTTTACTATTTAATTTTTCGTAAGAAGATGTTTAGATATTTGTAGTTCAAGCATAATGGTTCTCCAGATCTAAAACCGACAGTTGATTTGATTTGAAATTGTTTTCATCACTTATTTCTGTGTAAATACATTATATATTTAAATATTTTACTATCAAAACAAATATAAATTTTATAGTTACAATTATTATATTCATCTTGTTAGTTTATAAGAAAACACAATAATATATATATATATATAATAAGTATCAAGACTATAATTTGTTAATCTATTTAATTATAGTAGCTTTAAAATTAAAGTAAATACACAAAATTAACTTTCACCGTCCAAAGATCTACTGACTATGTTTAGCGAAATGCAGTTGATTATAGACTTTTACACCGGAAGAGCTTTTTTATCACTACCAAGAGAAAACCACATCATGCAATTATTTTATTACGATTATAAACATAATTTTCTATAGTTTATTGCATCGTTAATATATACCATCATCTGATTTTTATTGACACGCCGCCGTGAGCCAGCCATTGATCATCAGCGTATAAACGTTTCGAGTAATCAATAGTATAGGTGCCTATTACGTATTGAATATAATTTATTTTATAGATGCCTATATTATGATATATTCATAGTGAAACTTCCACTTTTGAATATTGCATGCAATAAACGGGAAAATGAAACTCACAAAGCCTGCGAGCGACTATTCGGAAAACCTATACGTATAGTTAAAAAAATTTTAATGATTTCGAACAAGACTCTTGTCAACGCAATCACAGTTAAACTTCCACTTTTGAATAGTGCAATAAACTTTAAAATGAGATTCATAGCCTGCAGTGGGACTATAGTCGGAAAACTTGTGTAGTTAAAAATGTTTAATGATCTTAAAAAAGCGCCTCGTTAACTCACCAATAATTGCTATATACCAGGAGCCAGGAGATGCGGATAAACTATTTATATCTTTTGCGATTTTCCACTGACGTATTTGCGCGATGCAATGTATACCTAGCTATTATAGGTGCCTATAATATTTTTATACGCTATATATATGTACCTACAGCGTATAACATTAACAGCATAAGGCCACTGTTTTCCCGCAATGTAGCAGATTCCACAGGACAAACATACACGTATTACACGTATTATATGAATACCTATATGTCTATTATGATGCGTATTATAAAAAAAATTTCCGACTGGCTCATCAACGTCTACACGCATAGTGTAATTTGTATTCCGTGTAACTAACACGCATTGTTTAACGAGCTGCATGTTATCATCGGAATACTAGCTCGTGTGTTTTATGAGCCAACAAACCGGTGCGGCGTGTTATTATTGGTGCGGTGCACGTTTTTATTTTCGTTTGTTGTCGTTTCCACTGCCTGCAGGGGGATGCCGGGATGGGATGTCCTGCAATTATTATACACGGACACCGAACGGCGGGCTTTGAGAATAAAAAACGCTTTTTCCGGACCGATTAATAATTTCACAATCGATGATCGTGCAAAAAAGAGCGCAAATGATCTGCTGACCACAAAATCCGAATAAGACGTGCAAACGAAGCGTCCTCGCGTATTATGCGATGTTCTATGTATAAAAGTATACCTATATGATATGATGTATACATGCATATTATACAATAACACCGTACGGCGTACACAAACACTGACACACAAGAACGCCTGCCCGCTCTGTGTCGAATGGTCGGGGGGGGGGGGACCCCAGAAGGCAAAAGCGAAACAACCGGTCCAGCAGAGACCACCCAACGGAGCCCAAGGTCGAAGATAATTATGGGCCGCTATTTAGGTGCAGTATATATGTATATATAAGCTATAGGTGTATAAAAAGAAAAACAAAGAGGGAAAGAAATATTCTGTGTGTATACCTTATATATTTATAATAAGGAGGTAAAAACAATAACACTGGTGGCCTGATGAGATGCTGTGCTACAGTATGCCCACCATACCTAAGGTGTGTGTGTGTGTGTGCGCGCACACATTGGATGCATATACAGTAGCCGGTATAATGTTAATCACAAGGTAAACACAACACAACACACACAAACACACACACACATACACATTGGAATCAAAAGCGGTTTTTTAATATCATACATGTATATAATATTATAATCATATACCTATTTTTATATTATATATATTTTTTTTTTTGAATGGAAGTCTGACTTCGACTATTATAGGACACAAACCTGCATGGTTAGAATTGATTTTATGGGAAATATTATTACAATCCGTAGCACGAGCTATAAAAACCATTATATCACATGTAATTTTCATCACTATGTCCGAAACAATTTGTACCGTATAATAATATCGTTGTTATAATATTCCCCTATGTAAACGCGGCGTCATATTTAATAATGGACGTTAAATTATATTAAACTCTTATACATACATCGGACGCAACTCGTAAGATGATTTTAAACTTTTTTGATAACATTTCTGTTATATTTTTTTATATCTATTTTTTGGTATTATATACCCGAGATGATATCACGTTATTTAAACAATGTATATATCAACTGCATAGTATATTACCTATATTAATATGCTGTATATACAAATATACTCGTAACTCGTTGTGTAGGATTTTCGAGTATTGCTTGTATAACTTTTACTTGGCGGATATTCAAAATACTACTCAACAATTAAGCACATGTCCTGTGACATTTACTCGAAACTCAATCTAATATTTATGTTTAATAGGATCCAAAAGGTATTATTAAGTTTAACTACACAAAATTGATTATATTGATCACAAATCGACTATGTTATATATATGTAAGACTAAAACAACACTTGCAGGTGTGGTGAATTATATTAAGTAAATTAATATTGAATACATTATATTGGTTAGAAAAAACTTTTTAACTTAGTTTTTATTAGCATACCTCATGCAGAACAATAATGTATGGTACCCCTAAAAAAATAGGTTAGGTTAAACTTTGCCATCCTTTAAAAAGTTACAACTTTTACCACCTTGTTCACCTTAGAGCACTTGCCCTATTTGCCACCCCCTTTGAATGAATTTGTAAAAAACTAAGCTGATGAAAAGAAAACTTTTACTTTATTTATTTTAATACAAAATGTTTTCATATTATATTTTTAGAAGTGCAATAATCAATATTTTTTATTATCCACTTGTTTAATGTTTTTATATTGCTTATTTATTAGATACCTATCTGTTTTCCATTGAAGTTTGGTTTTCATAAATATTTTTCACTTTTATAGTAAAAGATATTTTATAAAAGGTACAATAGACATACCAGGTACTTAGGCTACTTATCTGATATTTGTATCGTTACATATTTAATCCCATAAATTGTGATCAAAAATCAATACGTAAAATAATACTCTAATAATGAACCATTTACCATACCTATAGATATTATTTAAAAATTTACTCTGTTTATAATAAGTATTATCTTCTACAATTATTTTTATTTTTATTACTATTAACGTGATTTATGATAGTAATATATTATAATTAAAAATGTGTAATTTATGGTTTATTGTGTTTATATACTTTACTTTATAATAATAAATAAATAAAATAGTTGTTACTAGTTGATATTATTATAATGACATATTATTATTTTTACGTTTCTAAAAAATAAGTCACGTCATATAACGATATAACGTAGCAACTTTATCTTACCATTATAAATCAATCACAATCACTCGAAAAATACAAGTTCAATCCTAAGCTAAAAATAAAAACTGTCTTGTTCAATTTCTACCATTCGTTTTACATTTAGAAGCTATAATTACGTAATTAGGTCGTGTACCTACATAATATACCTGTGTATTCGAATAGATGATACAGCAGTCGTGCTTTAACTAATGTCCTCAGGATTTTTTTTTAAGTGAGATTAAAAACGATACCTATATTATATTTATAGCGAAATGCAACCATATAAATTATATGTGATTTTAATGTGTTTAATCATAAGTCATTACTCGCATTAGTCCGTATGTTACAGGTGGGTACGTATAACTACGCGTAATATCTTTGAGTGTAGAATACACTAGCACTGTTAAATAATAGAATATGTCAACAAAAAATAACACCGTCTAATATCTTGAATCCGAATACTTATATTGGCAGATGGTATAATTGCCCGAAAAAATTTGAATAAAATTTGCTAACCTTTCAATTTGAGTTCATTAAACGTATATAAATAGCGTACATTTACATTTTACAAGTGCGATTTAGAAAATTTCAAATTAACATTCAGAAATCGTAAATTACGTAGATACGTAGGTAGGTACCTACTTATAGAATCTAAAAATGTTCTCGATAATAATAGATTATGTTCATTCAAATACACGCATTAACATACCACGAACCCGTGTAATTTATGTATAAAATGTGAATATTTGTCATTCAAAAACAATCCTCAGTATGCCAATGTTAATGAAAGTAGTATTCGTGTCTTAATCTATTATGGTGATGTTGGGATACGATGAATACGGAATATCAATAGATATTGTAGAATGTAGATACCTGTCTTTTAAGTTATAAGTTATAAGTAATAACGATCGTAAAAAACCAACAACAAACGTGTTTCCGATTTGTTGTACATCTGTAATAATAATCATTACCAATAAATTAATAGAATACAATTTAAAGTTAAAATAAAGATAAGTAAATCTACAAAAACCACATTATTATATTTCAGTTTTATTATGTTTCTATAGCTACATGTCATACAAAATATTTGATCCGATGTGGCAGTCAAAATAATTTTTCTAAATTAAAAACTTCTTAACCGTAATGTTCTTTAATATGCATGTTATATTTGTGATCAATCTATTATTATTGTTTTAGATCATAATAATAGATGTTTTTTTCATTATCGAATAACATAAAGTTATATAATATGTTAAAATCATATTATATTGTGACAATGCGACATTGGTGGTTACTAATTAGTTATACTTAACATAACTTACTATATGTTATGATTGCGCGTACTGAATACGATGTACGCCGTACGGTGTGTATATAATATATAAATAATACCTACAACAGGTCCTAAGGAATGTAGAATAAAAAATGTTTATTATTATAGTAATTGTATTCAAAGTTTATTTATAGATGCTCGAAAAAAATTGATCTACATAACTGGAATGCGCATATCAATAATAATACCGAGTGTCAATTATTTTCTTGTTGTTCGTTTCAATCAAGTTTAATGTGGTCACAGCGTTTCAACGATTATAATACATATAAGATAAAGTCATTAAAGTATGAAAATGCTACAGAATATTATAGACTATATAGTTGGTTTATGTATATCATACCTATAATATGCTATACGAATATGCATATAGTATAACGTATTACTATCAGTGTTTAATCAGGAACATAAAGTTTTCTCAGATAATTTCGGTGTTTCGACAGCAGGTACCCGTCTGTGTGTACGGTTCATTGGCCGTGACTTCCTCATTATCTCATCGCGTCTCTTGTTTTATATGTAAATATATAAGTATATAAATATGTGAGTAATTGTTCGGTCACAGATTCCTCGTGGATGAAAAATAAAATAACGTAAATGAGTAGTTTTTCCCTAAATGTTATTAAACGCGCGTTAAGCGTGGGCGGTCGAACGCAACATAACTCCATATTGTGTTTTATGTACCGGTTAAAGGGTCGTCTTCCTCCTTTGGTTACAACTAATGCAGAAACAATGATATCGTTCTCTATGATGGTGTACGTCCGTTCGACATTCGAGTAGCTCAACTTATTACCATGTTTTAAAAAAATGTTATTTAACAATGCACGTACACTGGGTGCAGGAAGAGTTGTCGAAATGCTGTCGTTAATCGGTTTCCCGTATCACGTTACCTACTCCCGAATAAAAAACTTTAGGTCATATAAAAACGAAATAAAACATATGTGATTGCTGCAGGTACCGCGTTCGATCATCGCCGTCGTCTTTCGTGTTATTCCTATGTGCGCGGCGATAGTTTTCATACAATACTCGGTTTGACAAAAATTGTTGAGAAGATAAAAAGTATTTTCATTTAATTCGAATGCTACTTGATACTATTATGAATCATAAAAATACTACTTTGCTTATCAAAAAAATCATAATTTATTTTTTTTTTTTGTTTTATCTGATATGATTATTTTTTTTAAGTCACTTATTGCTCGTTTAAAATTGAATTGCATATAAAAAATAATGACTGATTTCTATCGCTAAAAATTATTTCATCTCAAAAATTAAATTTCAATTTAAAAAAAAAAAAAAATGAACAAAATTACTGAGTTAAAACTATAAAATAAACAGATAGTAATATAATAGTAACTGCAGTTGCAGTAAGTGTATAGACGTATAGTAGTAAATAGTAACGCACTAATGCAAGTATAGTGTGTACGTTGCTGGGAAGGAAAAAAAAACATGGAAGGCGGATCGATCTGCAAATAGTCGATAAAAAATAGGGTTGCTGTGTCGCAGATGCAGAGTCAAATATCCCGAGCAGTCTCGCGCGGGCACAACTCATCGGTCGCTGTATATAAATCACGCGGCGATCGACTTTATATATAATAATAATAATAATAATATGTTTCACTCGTATTGTTGACCTTTTAATTGGACGGCCGCGCGTCAACAGCCTCCCGTCTGGACATCATCATAACGTACGTACGCATATTATGTATATCTATACAGGTACATGTGTATATTATACGAAAGCTATCTCAGTCGTCGCCGAGAGAGACCTGTGTGCAGCCACCGTCGGGGATTTCATATACGACCGTAGCGGCGGAACCTGTAATGAACTGTCCCGCTGCCGATATACACACATTTCCATAAACTTTATATCGTTTCTGTCGTAATACGGGTCGTGTACTTCTCTCACTCGCCGTCTCTCTGTCTCTCCGTATAGTATATACCTGTATTTTTACTGGTGTGTTTTTATGCGAGTGTGTGTGTGTAATACGCGTGTCGCGAGTGTGTATATAATTCTTTATTATGTACGACAGCAGAGTTGCGATATCGTACGGAGGAAAAAAAAATGAGGCTGTGTATATTTTATATACCTACGCGCGTGAGTTGATACGTTGACGGTATTTCCATGTGCGTGAAGTTGGCCCCCCCACCTTTGCAAATTTCTGTGAAAATTATGTAATCATTTTGCAAATAATTTGCAAATATTTGCAAATTGGTTTTCAGAATTTGCAAATAAATTCCCCACCCACAATAAAAAAAATAAGATAGGGGGGGCCAACTTCACGCAGCCCCCCCTATATGTAGATAGTGGATCCAAGATACTACCAACATTTTGCAAATCATTTGCAAATATTTGCAAATTGGTTTTCAGAATTTGCAAATAAATTCCCCGCCCGGTATAAAAAAAATAAGATGGGGGGGCCAACTTCACGCAGCCCCCCCTTTTGAGCAACGAACTTCAAAATGCTACCAACATTTTGCAAATCATTTGCAAATATTTGCAAATTGGTTTTCAGAATTTGCAAATAAATTCCCCGCCCGGTATAAAAAAAATAAGATGGCAGCTACGAATTGTGCTGACATTTTGTAAACAGCCCGCTAACTTTTTTATAATTTCGAGTTCAAACTCATACCAATCGTTGGTGTTTATACGTATGTATAGTTTATAGTATAGTATAAAATTATATTATATAATACACAATTGAAATAATATACTAGGTACTTATAGAAGTATTTTACATAATAATATATCGGGCTACTATTTAATATAAGTTTAATAAATTGAGCATAAACATAAAAGTAATTGTTTCTTACCTACCCTTATAGTCTTAATACATGATACTATTATAACATTAAATATATATATTAATTAATTATGACATTTTTCAGATCTACATCCTATCTACCTACCTATAAAATAACAAAACGAATCAACCACAAATTTTAAAGAGTATTAATAATTTAATATTTTTAAATCAATAAATTATGCTTATCAGATCTTCAAATTTTATTCATTTTAAATTTAGGTTGTTAATTTTTAATTATTGAAGTTAGAAAACGTTGTTCCTAGTTTTTGCCATTTATTATAAAACGTCAGGTCCATACATCAAAACAAATTAACACCACCGGCAATTTTCTCATTTTGATGCAGGATCCTGGAGTCATGTCACTATCATAGAATTGGTAAAAGGAAAATTAAAAAGACAATTTTTTTACTTAATTATTAATAGGTTTTGTTATTACACGATAGGTGTCCCTAGATAAAAATATGAACCTATCACAAATTTTAAAAGGTATTAGTAATTTAATTGTTTTAAATTTATTTAATTTAATTAATCACTATTCATTAGTCCGCGTGGCATGATCCTTTACCTATGTGAAGTTAGCATTACAATGTTAGCAGAACTAACCTTTCAACAATGTTCAAATGGACTTGTTGGACATTGTTGGAAACTTGTTGGAATTTGTTGGACCCCCACTTTTCAGCTATCCCACCATGTATTTTGTACTGCCAACTTCACCCCTAGCATTACATTTTTATTGAAATCGTTCAAAAACCTTCCAACAATGTTCAAACGGACTTGTTGAACATTTGTTGGAATTTGTTGGAGCCTGTCCTCCTCCCACCATATAGTTATTCAATTTCATAAAAAATATATAAAAAAAAAATATTTATAAAAATCGATTTTTTAATAAATAATGCAAATTATAAAAAAATATATTTAATAAAAAATTTATAATTTATAATTTTTTTTAAATTCTTTATTTAGTTTCATTTTTTATTATAACAGTGTTTTTTACAACATTTTTGATTTCTTATCAAATCTTGATTTTTTATTCAGTTAATTTTTTACAAGGTATATATTGAAGGTTAAAGATGAATAAAAAATATTCCATTTTTATAAAATTGCTAAAAAATATATATTAAATAAAAACATTTATACTTGATAAAAAATGTATTTATTATATTAATTCAATAAAAAATCAATATTTGATAAGAAATCAAAAATTTTGTAAAAAAAACTGTAATCATAAAAAATGAAACTAAGTAAAGAATTTAAAAAAAAATTATAAAAATCATTTTTTAAAATATTTTTTAAATTTCTTATTATTTATTTTTTAGATTTTTTGATTACGGTCTGAACTATTTATGAGAATCTTTGTTTTAAATTATCAATCCTTAGTTATAAAAACTGAGCATTTTATAATTTTTTAATTGCAATGATTGATGATTTTCGAGGTTTTGATAAATTTAGTCAAAATTCGAACTTTAAAAGTTTATAAAAAAAAATGTGCCTATGTATTTTTAATATTTTTCAACTGCTATTGAAACAATATAACAGGAGCCTTGTATTAATTTTTCACACATTTTGGCACACCAAATAAAGTTTTATTGATATTAATAGAAAAAAAAAACTAAAAATATTTAAAACTGAAAGTGTGTAAACAGCTCAAAACAAATTAAAATATTTTCAAAATTATATGGTGTATAGAAAATGAGAATATAAACATGTAGTGAAATTTAATTAATTTTGGAAAAATATTATTATTATTGATTATTTTTTTCACCCATTAGCTTTATTCTTCTATACCTCTCCAGTAATCCTTATCTGCTAATTGTTTCCAAGAATCACTGTCACGCCGATTCGGGCAACCGCGCCGGTCGCCGGAAGAAACTCTCACACGCACACGCACATGTCAATTCATCGCGAATAATGAAATATATTCTTGTTTGCATGACTATAAAAACTACTAAAAGCGGTAGTAAATTAAACATACTTCCCAATGTTCGATTGTAATTTTGAAAAAATAGTTGAATTTATAAACTTCTAAACTATGCTTCTTAGGAATCACTTTTTTGATTTAAAATCAGATGTGCTCAAAATAAATACAAATGTAATGCAATTATTTCATGAGATTTCTCATTAAAAAATCGTTATTTTAAGGTCCTTTTAAATTGAAAATTGAAAATCGACTTCCTAAGAAGCCTAGATTATTTGTCAATGTTCATACATGTATAAAAAATGAAAATCGGACATTTCGAAGTATGTGTAATTTACCACCGCTTATTGGTCTGAAACGTATGAAAAATACGTCTGCTGCGATCCCCTTAACAACCTGTTATATTTAAAACTAAACGGTCCGCAAGAAAACCCAATGCAGCATGCTGCAATAACGAATCGTGTGAATAAATGGCAAAAACTAGGAACAACGTTTTCTAACTTCAATAATTAAAAATTAACAACCTAAATTTAAAATGAATAAAATTTGAAGATCTGATAAGCATAATTTATTGATTTAAAAATATTAAATTATTAATACTCTTTAAAATTTGTGGTTGATTCGTTTTGTTATTTTATAGGTAGGTAGATAGGATGTAGATCTGAAAAATGTCATAATTAATTAATATATATATTTAATGTTATAATAGTATCATGTATTAAGACTATAAGGGTAGGTAAGAAACAATTACTTTTATGTTTATGCTCAATTTATTAAACTTATATTAAATAGTAGCCCGATATATTATTATGTAAAATACTTCTATAAGTACCTAGTATATTATTTCAATTGTGTATTATATAATATAATTTTATACTATACTATAAACTATACATACGTATAAACACCAACGATTGGTATGAGTTTGAACTCGAAATTATAAAAAAGTTAGCGGGCTGTTTACAAAATGTCAGCACAATTCGTAGCTGCCATCTTATTTTTTTTATACCGGGCGGGGAATTTATTTGCAAATTCTGAAAACCAATTTGCAAATATTTGCAAATGATTTGCAAAATGTTGGTAGCATTTTGAAGTTCGTTGCTCAAAAGGGGGGGCTGCGTGAAGTTGGCCCCCCCATCTTATTTTTTTTATACCGGGCGGGGAATTTATTTGCAAATTCTGAAAACCAATTTGCAAATATTTGCAAATGATTTGCAAAATGTTGGTAGCATTTTGAAGTTTGTTGCTCAAAAGGGGGGGCTGCGTGAAGTTGGCCCCCCCATCTTATTTTTTTTATACCGGGCGGGGAATTTATTTGCAAATTCTGAAAACCAATTTGCAAATATTTGCAAATGATTTGCAAAATGTTGGTAGTATCTTGGATCCACTATCTACATATAGGGGGGGCTGCGTGAAGTTGGCCCCCCCTATCTTATTTTTTTTATTGTGGGTGGGGAATTTATTTGCAAATTCTGAAAACCAATTTGCAAATATTTGCAAATTATTTGCAAAATGATTACATAATTTTCACAGAAATTTGCAAAGGTGGGGGGGCCAACTTCACGCACGTGGTATTTCCAATTTTTTCTATTCCCTCCACTCTCTCGGCTCTTCGGTGTGATGATAATAAAATAACATGGAAGTTTTTTTAACGCGACTTCCAGTAGGACGTCTTCGCATCTTCGCCTCTCGCCTAGCACTGCGTTCGGTACTTCGGCGCACTGCAGCAGCGGTTGATCTGCTGCAGTCGGACTCGGTGCAGACGAGACAGACGTGCACGTGCAGCAATAGCGACGAGTAAAAAAATTAATAAACGATAATCGTCGCACTTTTCAGTACATAAATCATATTGTTGTTGGTACCCATATATCGGCTGTGGCTGACAGGCATCCAGAAAAAACGCGACAAAAATTGCGAGATTTTTTTGTTCTGATGACTTTTCAATCGCTCCTTTAAAATAATATTATAATAAGTCTGTTATTAATCATAGTCAATAGTATTGTATTGCGTATATTTTTCGCTACAATTATTATATTCAATTTCGCATATAATAATGATCGACAAGTGCTACTCCCAAATCATTGTTCTGCTGTCAAGGCGTTTCAACTTAAAAGTAGAGTAAATCCTACAACTTATATGGAACTAATATTATTTAACGAGACACAGCCATATTATTTGATTTGAATTATTGCTATTATGATCGTGTCGTAATAAGAAAAATACGAAAACACACGTACCTAGGTACATTGATTTAATACTAATCTGAATAGGACTACTGACCATTATTTGTAAATCAAACAATTTGTCATTGACATACATTTCAACTTGATTTTTAAAGCGCGTGAGATTTAAGCCTAAAAATAATACTAAATTATTTTACAATACACTCTTAGAAATAATAATAATAATTTTAAATGCGCTATAATAAAGTGTTGCTACAGTTACATAAATTGAATGTAGGTAATGTTCAAGTGCGTACTAGATCATTCATCACGAAGTTAATGTGTAACCACAATGATGTACGTTAAAAAATCTCTGAATATTCCTTCGAATACGATTGCGTGCACTTGAAACGATATTCTTAAAATTTAATAGGTACCTACAGTTGAATAATCATGATTTGTGTCAATTATTTTATTTCAAAACATATAATATCATTGAACGGATGTCGGGATAATTATACATTCAATTTATTAATTATTGTTTCTGTGTACATGTGTATGAAACCATCGATACTTCTAAAAGCATTCTAAGATGGCAATTATTTAAATCCTTCAAAGCTATTAACAGCAATGCGAATTAATTGTCGACCACCGTTATTAAATCATTATTATCATTATTATCATTATTATTATTATCATATTATAGAAATGTTTGAAGTTTTAACTCATATTCCTATTATAGGTATACCTATAGGTACAACTACAGCTGCAGTCATCCGTTTGCAAACAGATTTTTAGCGCGCTTGCATAGTTGCATCATGATATGTGGTACGACCATATATTATATATTATTCACTATTACTTTTTTTTTTATCCTAGACCTAAATGTATTAGACTTATGTGGATAATAATATATTTACCACATTGTTTTACGGAATCACGCTTATGAGTTATGATGGCAGTGCATTGTAGCAACTACCTAGCAGTGTCAAGTTAAATGCTATAAGTAACGAACAGATCACAAACCTCGACGCAGGTCTGCAGTTTTATTATTTTTATTCGAATAAACAATAATTCCTTGTTGATTCTGAGTGCAATTAATAAAATTGATTTTTTTTAGAACAAAAAATTTGGAAATTTAAGATAACAGTCGATATGTATGATGCCTATAAAATTTCAATTTTGGTATATACCATAGTATAGCAGTCATTAGGTAATACGCATACTAGATATTTGTTAGATGTGTGATTGTATTATAATTGTGGTATTTCCTATTTCGGAGCTTGAGAGAAGGATGTCTTGTGACGGAGGTAGCATAGGTTTAAAATGAGTTTATTTACGATTTTATTGCCTATGTTAAAATGCTCCACAGAATTACTACTTAATTACTACATATTGAAAATAATTTTTTAATTGAGTTTGAGTCTGCAGCGCAGGATGCGTTATTGTGAGCAGTGAAATCGGTCGTCCGCACTACGCGCAGTAGCCAATAAGACTGTAAAACTGTTAAAGTATATGTTTTGAGTGTTTTAAGAGTTGAAATAATTAATGCCTAATTCAGTTAGAGATTTTATGAAGACTATCAATGTAATATGTCGTAATGGTTCAAAAACTTTACTAACAATATTATATTATGACTTGGTTGAAAAAACATTAAGTGCTTCTGCGGACATAATATAGGTACTATAATACTACTAACTACAGCTACGATGCGTTTTTGCATGCCATCATGTTCCTTGTGATTGCTATTATACAATACTTTTATACCTACCACCAGTTTCCTACTAAAGAAGCACTGCTTAGAATATTGTCAGAATATATTCTCCGCAATGAAAACGTAATGTGTTCAAATTATACGTTGTCAACGAGCTACGAATTGTATTAGGTATATATATATGTATAGCTGTTTGCTGCATTTGTTGTGCACGTGAGTCCATACTACTTATATTATATTATTATGGTTTATGGTATACGGTATGTAGGTATACACGGTTAACGCCCACTGCAGATGGCGTGCCTGGACCATATTATTGTTATTATTAGGTATTACTACATTATTACGCGATCGGTGTGACATTAATTGTGTACTAATTATTATTCGGCGACTTTGCAATACGCGCGATTGTTCGCGGCAAGCCGGCCAACAGAATGTTCTCGGGAAATTGACGCTGGACATATGCTGGACGACCTGGACGAATGTTTAATCCACAGGTGGTTTTCAGAGGCACGTGAATTGTATATTTTTTTTTTAAAACTCCATTTTTGTGTCGTCTCGAGTTTCGGTTTTAGAAACTTAATCCCACAAAGATATTATGTGCATAATGCGTGTAATATAGGCGCAGCATAATGCGGTTACTCGGTTATTATTATTAAGGAATGATAATGGCCCTATAAACATTTTTAAAACCCATTTAAATATCAACAAATTTTAAATCCTAAAAATATAAAGGAAAATTACAACCTAATACTTATCAAGTTAAAAAAAAAAAAAACATGTATTGCTAATTATTTTAGATAATTTAATTTTACAAATTTACAAAGTTCATTTTATTTAGGTTATCATCTTAAATAACTTTTTATCTTTTCCCTAGCTCTAATTTGGTAAAGACAATGTGAAATAATTTTACTTGTAACGAATAACGATGACACATAACACATACAGTTAGTTAAAAGCCAAAATGTCAAAAACCCTATAATAGGTAAATAAGTACTGTCTAATGTCTACTTCTTCGATATACAAATACGATTCAAAATGTTATAATAAACAATAGCTTATAGACAGACAGACAGTCAATAAGAAGCCATGCGTTAAATAAAAAACTTCACAGCCTCGTTAGTTATTAGTCAGTATGATTGTTATTATTATTATCACTTTATTCCATTGTGTGTCGTGTCTTACCAGCCTGACACTCAGAGCTGTTAGTCGCAGACAGTTGTGTGCTAATGTATTATAATATTATAGCGCACGCGGAAAACTGGTTACCGACATAATATTATAATATACATTTATATGTTATTATACGCACACCAACAGACTTTGTACGACTATATTATTATTATAATGTTTATGTATACAGTATATACACACGCATTAGGGCAGCAACTGCGAGTATAATACTCGTATATACTATATAGACACGTTACTTTATTTAATTTTTTCTCTGCATTCTTTTCGCGCCATTGCATTATCATTATTACGGCGTATCGATTAGAAAATCAATTCAAATAGATTATCCGTTTATGCAAATGGCCGTAATTAATATTTTACCAGGCAATTAATAACGAAATACGTAATTATCCGAAATTATCAGCAGTAGTTTGTAACTGCAGCACCGCAACGAACCATAAGTTATTATTTAAGTGTATAATAATGTGTATAATATATTATGTGTGTGCGTATGTGTCCGTAACAACATTCTTGTCACAATCACATTCCATATTGTTGGTAGAGTAGGTATATTGAAATATACTCACGGATTAATAATTTAGTGTTTTAAAATTGATATTATTTTTATGTCTTTATATGCAATAGGTTATACTTTCAAAAACTTATCGGAATATAATCAAATTTAATTTATTCGTTGTAGTAAATTGTGTATAATTATATGTCTAATTCTTTCACTTTTAAATAACAATGAAAAGAAATCGATTTGAGTTTTCTTTTAATTATAATAATAGTATAGTGAAGCAATTTGCAAACAGTATTGCTACAAGAGTTTCATGCAACAAAACGTATCGTATTTCGCATTTAATTAAATTTTTCATTCCTTAATTATTACTAAATTATTTTATCAGTCTGTAGAAAATTAATTCACAGCGATTTGATAAGATTACCATTATTTTTTTTTTAAACTGAAGTCTGTTGTTTTGTTACCACACTATTATTCAGAATTAAAAGTGGCATATACGATAATAGAATTTAATAGCTTCAGGCTCGGAGGACTACGTATCAAATTAAAGATATAAAGCAGTATATTTAAATACTCAAATATTCGTTGTTGTCATAACAACGAAAAACTAATAATTATATTTTATATTTAATTATTTAAAAAATATAATAAATTCCATATTATCTGCACGATGTATCAAATATTATATTTAGTATAATCAAAGTATAATAACGTTGCACCTCAGCATACTAAAATAAATGTCTGCGGTTATATACATTATACAATATAATAGGTATATGAGCTGTAGGTATATAATATACCTATAGTGAAACTTATTTGAACTTTTTACTATAATGATTACAGAAGGGATCGAGACAAATGGCGTATTATGGCCAATGTCCAATGGCCGCATACTACACTATTAAGGGGTGACCATTATCCAAAGAACCAAGTTAATAGTAGCTGGTAGCTGTAAGGTATAGAGCTATAACACCAGCTATCATAGATAGGTATACCTATAAGTTTGGACTATATAAGCAGTAGACTGCACTATACAAAATGAACTGCTGAATTTTGTAAGATGCTATACCGTGTCAATAGACATTTTAGGTACTATATTTTATTATTATTACTATTTAATGTATTTAATTAAACAACCATGGTATAGTAAACAAACATTTCTTATTTGATAAAATGAAAATACTATTAAATATATATATAGGTACACGAGTTAAACTTAATTATTTTCATTACGCAATTTTATTTTGACCTATATAAAAGTGTTTTTGACCGTAGTTAAATGTCTTTAAGACATCCGTGTTTACATCGAATACAGCTTACACCCATCATTTGCATAATACTCACTTGTTATGAAGGTTTTATAGCCCATTTATTATAGTTTGATTGAATAAAAATTTACGTAACTAAATTGTACATGTATCGGTGAAATTATTGGAGTATTATCATTCTCAAGATTCACTGAGATATAAAATATTTTCATAAATATATTATTAAGTGAAAAACAATTATAATATAAAGAATAAAGAATATTTAAAACAGTTTTAATATAGCCTATAGGCAATAATACGGTGATCAGATTCAGGTATATTTTTCGTTTAGACATTATATTATATTCTCCAATGCAGATATGCGAAAAAACATCGCGATGTTCTGATAATCGTAAAATACACAACCAAACAATGTATATTATAATATATGTACGAGCATATTTTGAAACAATTTAGTTTCTACCTATACATAATATTTGTCCGTCATATATAATGGCATACCTACCTATATTATACTATTAATATTTATAACTGAAAATCTATTAGCGTTTCAGAGTATGGAAGTACAATAAATAAACGGGTTCTTTATAAATTGTATTCGCTCTATAAATTATATAATATGTATATCTATTAAAGATATTATATAGTGAACAGCGATCTCACACTGATTGGACAGTTTTTTTTTTTAACGAACAGAAATTCAAACGTTGCGGTGGTGCAGGGCCTATATATACACTATATTGAAGTGTTTAACCAAAATCGATATTTTCACATCATCGCGGTCGAGTATAGCGTAGTCAATATAGCAAGTATCACGACGTGTATATCGCCTAAACACAGAAAAAAAAACCAAAAACCTTTAAAATACATGACATAGGTAATATATATCGTGATAATTGGCCGGAAACCGTTTGCGGTAAGCCCGATATATCCGTAGTCCGTAGTATATCTCAGCGTGTAGGTAGGTACCTATATTCGGTTATGATGTTATTTATCGACCACGGTGTCGTCGTGGACGCGAGTCGTCGCTGCAGCGCATATATTCGATTTCCGTTTTTATTATTACATAAAATCGTGTATAATATAATAGTATACATCGTAACACACACCCACGCCGCCACCGCACTTATATCCGACCGGCGCTGTAGCATAATATAATAATATATTTGTTATACACTTAAATTGTCTAGGTGTATAGGTATATCGTATCGTATCGTATAATATATATGCATATACCTATATAATAATAATAACGACACGTGTTTTATTCGATTTCGGGGCCTCGGGCGCCGCTGTCGCCGCAAGACCCGCACGCGTATATATAAATATATAATATAATATTATAGTCGATACTATTACACCCGGAAGTGTGTGTCCGCGGCGAGTCGCTGACCGATCGACCGCGGCGCACGCGTTACGTAAAGTATATTATAAAAAACCTCCCGAAACGGGAAAGGAATAATAATGAAAAAAAAAATAACCGAACGGATTGTTTGTGCTGCAGTGCTACATATGTCGGGTCTCTCCCTACCCCGTGACGCGCCAGCGGGGTGGTGTGTGGGTGGACCTTGTAAGTTTTCACGCGCACGCCGCGCCGGCTGGAGAGTCGCGTACAACACACACTCGTTCGAATTATTATTATTATCGTTTATCACGACAGTCGCTGCCCGCCGCCTCGAATCGCAGTCGCATCGCGTTCCCTCCGCCACGCACTCGCGTCTCGTCCACGGACAGGCAGTCCTTCTCTATCAGTGTATCTCTGTCTTTCTCTATCTCTATTTTTAAGTGTCTGTGTGTCTGTAATTGTTATAAAATTATCACCATCATCATTAGTTTCGCGTGTCAACGTCTATTAACGAAAAATAATATTTCTCGAGATATATTATGCTCAACTGGTAAAAACCACTAACCATACTTACCACTGTGGTCCGTACACGAGCCGGTCGGATTCTGTGGGAAATTCGACGCCACCGCGAACCTCGATCGTGATATCCGGACACGGGACATCAATATACATCATGCGATGGTTATTATTAGCGGCTGATCTATCTCATCTGCAGCACACAGTTGACTTTAACATGGTATATTATTTGATGATTGTATATATTTTATGCTAAATATAAGGTCGTATTATAATATATATATATATATATATATATATATACATGGCGTAGGTGTATTACATTAAATTATTATTATGCGATACGTCGAAATTTCGCGTAATCTCGAGTTCGATTAAAATCTCCTTTAAATAATTATTATCATTACGGAAGAACTCGATGTTTCGAACTTTTTTTTTTTGTTTCCTTGAGATCGACGACATATCGAGATTTTCCAATATTTATATCATTGTTTTGTTGTCGTGAAGTGAAGTTTTGTGGGTTTTCGTGTAGCCACATGCAGTCATGCAAGACCCACAAGGGATGAAATTCGTCGTATTTTATCGTTTTGCGCTGTTTGAAGCCACTGCAATACACTGTCGAATATAGTCTCTTTTCCATCCCGGCGATTCACTCTATTCCAGCTGTGGGTATTTATGTGTTTCTTGAAATGTGTAGAGCTCTGCCATCGTACAATTGAAAACAAGATTTTAGTGATTTTACTACAAATATCGTATACGAAGCAAATGCCATCGTCATTTTCTTACTAAAGTATTAAATGTTGGAAAATATTAACTCGATGATATTCTATTTCGTAAATGTATTACATTGAAATGTATTTAAAAATGTTGCTGACCTATAATTTTTATATTTACCACTAGTTTTCAAAAACAAATTAGGCGAATAAAAATGTTTAAAAACATATTTTTAACTAAATATTTTAATTGTATACAATATGTTTCGATAAATTTTCACATCTTCAAGCACCACTTTCAGATACCCTTTTAAAATCGTTTATTTATTATTTTTAGATTACATTTTTTGTGATTAAAACGGATTTGAAGGACTATCGTGTTCCAATATTTATTTTTGAAAATAAGTGGATTTTTTATGCTATTCAACTCGTCAATATCAAACAAAACTTATCCAGATTAAATAACAAACAAAAAATACAAGACAAAAGAAAATTCAAAAAACATAAAGATAAAGTTCATATTTTTTAAAAGAAACAATTGATTTTGTTATTATTTAAAACCGATAGGATAGTAAAAATATAATATGCTTACACTTCACTTTAATTTATGTGTACTTACCCCTTACCCCATACCTATAACATATATATAATGTATAATACACTGTTGTTGCAGCGATTCAATATTATAATAAATAAATTTAAAATCATGTGTATAGCATTCCACTATATACCTACACAGTGCCGATTTGAATATTAATTTACCTTTTTTTTAACTAAAATATTCGGTTTTTAAAACACATTGCAAACTCATCAGCGTTATAAAAATGTACCTATACGTATTTTGTTCACGTACGTTTATAATTAAGGGTTATAGATTACAGTCTATAAATAACAAGTTTATTATGAAATACATCCAAATATAGGGCTATTTAGTTAAGCATAAATATTGTATTAATATTCATGGATCATCATTTATTAACTGTTACTATAAATCTCATTTATTACCCATTATTCATACTTTGTTGGTACAGATGTTATTTCATAAACATTAGATTTATAACATTCGTTTTACTATCATGGAAGTAGGTATTACGCGTAATATTGTATGGAAATGGCTTAAAACATATATAATTTATTTAAAATATATAATAGATGATAATAATAAACAAAAAAATTAAAATAATAATATTATTGTTTATTTGTGTATTTGTGTTATCTAAAGTGGTTTATAATATTATGTTTATTTCAACAAATTATGGACAATAATATATGCATATGGCAGACAATTAAATCGAAATAAGTTTGATAGTTTATAGATGTAACATACTGAAAAGAAAAGAAGAGAAACAATAGAATTATAATTAGTATAATTTAGTATTAAGAACATTATTCTTAATAGTGCATTCACTTTTTACAATGCAAAAGTATTGCTAACATTTTCGCAAACATAATGTTCATGCTCTGTCAAATATAAAACTAATCCTATGCTGGAGATAATATACTTATTAGATTTTGAAATGTTCATGAATAGAAAACATAATGCTAAATATGTAAATTATCATGACTTGACTCTTATGATATTACGTTACTTTTATTGTTACTATGTAGCATATCGTGTTATTACAATTTGTTTAATATATTATTTTATTTATACATTTATATAATATTCCACAGAAGGTAGATACTACCAGGGACCTACTACACCAATACTACCCGGCACGCATTATTTATAATTTAGATCTTATAACATCTTAAAGTACATATATTTTTATTAATGAAATATATTTTCATAATGATGTATTGAATAGTTATGCAGAATGTTTTATTATAGTATAAACATTAAACATATTACATGATGGTAAATATAATAAATAAATAAAACAATTGGTTTGATCTTAAACTCAATTTATTCCACCACTTGAACGATTTAACATAATATTTTAATGGTTATTCTTTGTTTTATTATAAATAAATCCATTAATTGTTATATTGTTTATTCGTGATAATCATAATTATATTTTAAAAGATTAGGGATCATTGAATTTGTTATTTTATTGTGATAAAATATAAATTATAATCAAATTCAAATAAGTAATACCACTAATTCATCATAATAATATTGTTATAGCAAATTAAATTTATCTCATTAATTAATATTAATGAGACTAAATAAAATGTTAAGTAGATACTTGAGTACGATGTTATAATTTATAGTCATATTTACAAATATGATAATCAAATATCTGCGTGATATATTTATCGATGTCTATAACGTAAACGACATCACAAATTAAAAATACTCAACATATGTCATAAACTCATAACAATGGAAAGTTAATTAAATCTTCCACTTAGAGAGTATTTAATTTTGTCATTATTAAGTAAGTAACATTATAAGCTCTCCTAACGATGTTTATTCACTATGGAGTGTAGAGCAAATTTTATCCCTACGAGTTCCTACAGGATGCTATTAATGTATAATACTATAATGCCGTTTCCAGACAATAAAAAAAGCACTTATTATTATATTATACTGACTTTTCGACCTATGGTTATTTTCATCTCGTAAAATGCATTCATGGATCCATCAAGACTTTATCAGTTATGGTCAAGCAAGTGGGCGTTCTCGTATGAAACGCGAAAATATGTAAAAATAAAATGAGAATTCTTATTTTAAAATACGAAAAAAATTAAGTGTATTTAAGTTATATAGTCATATAGACGACCGGTTTTTTTTTTAATCCTTCACAGACTTATTATACAATTATAAAAATTATTTAAAAAAAAATCTGTCTTAGCTTTACGAATATAATTTATATTAACCGGCTTTAAACGCAACAAGTGGTCTCTGTGGTCGTAACTCCTTCTCGAATAACTTTTAAAAAAGAAGCTCTATGGGATGATTAATTACACTGTTATAGCAATTATAATTAATTATTCAGTGTGTTGTTAAAAGAGTGTCGTTATTAGCTCAAACACACGAGTACACGACCATTACGAAACATGCTGTATCTACACATTGGTACCTACCGAATTTTTTTCTTGTACCTACTTTTATATAAGACTCAATACTCGCTTGGTGCAGTGAAAGTGGACACGAAAATTAAATACTTACCTGCAGCCGCACTTCAGCAGACAATGCGCAAGCGCGTAATAGCTGAATTAAAATAATTCGAATTGAAACAAACAATTATTATTATGTTCCTGTCGGCTGTTACACTATTGTTTCAACACGATACGTAATGTATAATATATAATAGATGTAATGCATATTATAAGCTTACTGATTTAAGATGTATCGCTGCCGCATCGTTGTTTTCCGTGCTGCAGTCGAAACGCATCTTTTTGACGCTATTGCATTATAAATAACAACAGACCAATAATTATATCGGCATAATTATGACTTGTTTTGATGATTACATTATATTAAACTTATAATGTTATACAATAATATACACCACAGTTACTGACGATTCGCCTACATAACTTTTTATCTTTTTTTTTATTGGTCTAGTACAAACACACTGGACACTATAGGTATATAAAGCGGTAAACCTATTATACCTACGATTTAAGTAGACAACTTCTGCAGCAGCCTTAATTGCATTTGACAAATAATATTGTTATGCGGATGTATTGCGTTCGTCCAAGAAAATTCGTTTCGTATAAATAATACCGATGGCGCCATGGTGGTATAATTATTATGAATTTTATTATTTATCATTACATTTGTATATATTGATCACAGTTCTAATTCATTTGTGCATTTAAAACTTCAGTTTTTCATATGAGTGAAATATTGTCGATTCTGATGACGTGTACTTTATACTCTTTCTGCTCTCAATATCTAATTAAAAAATATAAAAAAAATTGATTAGATACTCCAATTTTGCTAATATGGGATGGTATATAAAATTTGGAGAATTAGGTCAAAAGATTACTATTCTTCATTTTTAGTTATTTCCATGATAATTTGTAATACTATAATTTCTTTATATTATTATTATTATTTTTTTTTTACCTTTAACCCACGGCAACATTGGTAATTGGGTGGGGTTATTATCAGTAGGTTTTTCAACTGTGAAGTAGGGTTCGGTTGCTCAAAACACGTTTTTTATTTTTTATTTGTGTGGTATTTGATGCTAAAAAGTGGTCACCCATCCGAAAGCTAGCATACCAGCTGATACGTACACTCAGAGCGTTTCTGTAGTTGAGCGTAACCACGCCAAACCAAGCCACTTATACCAGTTATACCTATATTATTATCATCATTATTTTAAGAATGTTCTAATGGTATTCTGACAAGATAAATGTTTATTATTAAGTAATTTGGCTTGTCAAAATTACACCACGTATTGTTTCTGTAAGCAAATATTTCCCGAAAAATAATATGATACATCGGTAAGATCGTGATGATATTGTATTTATTATTCAACATATTTCGGTCTGCGATCGAGCACGTGCGATTGGTGTGACAATATAATATTATATAATACTTATAATAATAATAATATTAATATGATACGCGCGAACTAGTTCGGGGCGCGACTTCGGAGAATGTTTTCTCGACTTATCGGGCAGTGTCCGTCGTTGTATTGTTGTCGAGAGTAAATAGTAAAGTAATAACAATATACCAATATTAAATAACGATAATAATAGCCAAAAGGTGTGGCCCTTGTAAAGAATAATATTGTATGAAGACGAAACTAATGAAAAATGTAGTCTAGGCGACAATGTGTCAGCGGTCATCATCCGGAGTGCTGAGTCGACAATGCCCGACGATCAAGACCATGGTCGCGAAGAAGACGATCAACAATTTCGAAAACCTATCGGGTTAATATCATAAATTATAAGCGATATCATTCGAGAAATCGGCTCTGTCGTACCTATATCGTGCCTATACGGTGTGCGTATCGAATTTATCACGGCTGACTATACGGTGCGATGTGATCACGGTCGCTCGCACGAGATATATTATAATATAATAATAATATTGTGATGCTGTAACAACTCAACGCATTTCTCTAGAGGATATCATCATCTTTTATAGGTAATAGCCAATAAGTATATACCCGAATATGCACCTTGTATTATTGTTATTTTATTTATTTATACTTCCCGATCGAATTTCAATATACCCTACTCGGTTTAAAATGACTTCATAATAGGACCCATCTATACTTGCTACGTCTCTCTCGATAATCTTGTTATGTGATCAGTTGTTTTCACGGAACTCTATGTTCTGGCGTTATAATAACCAATTATCATACTTTAATATTATGATAATACCTACGTAGTAAAGTTTTATGACCATAATATAATTGAATATTATTATAATATACGAACATACGATAAACCACGCACATTGTAACTTTAATAAAATCGTGAAAACATTTTTACAGATGCATAAAATATATTATATATATTTACAATTTACAATTTACCGAGAAAAATCAGAAACATAAAACCAAAGCGGTTTTTTGTTAACTATATGCAAAAATAAAACTTAGTTTAATTATTGTTTTTATATACTGTATTATGTGTATGCTCCAAACATAAACATATCGCGACTGAGTAAAATTATTATGTATAATATACAATAAACATTTTTTTCTTTATTAATTCCTCATAGGTTCATAATCATACAATATGGTCAATGACCGAAATTAATAGTTACGATCGATAGTATAGGAATAGGAACATAATAAAAATAATGGAGTAGATTCTATTTAATTTTTTAGATTTTTCAAATTATACTGTTGTGTGTTTAAATAATAGGTATTACTATTTCGCAACGATTATAATTATGTATAACGTACCTACTCGTAGGTATGCCGAGTGGAAAAAAATATTGTCTTTGCACAAACAAATCGATGTTTATTAAAACGCGCATTGTCTGAATGGTGAAATATTATTTGTTTATTATTTTTTTATACACCTATACATATTATACATATTACACGCGTTTGAAAAATGCAGTGATAGATATAACACGACCGTATAAGTATAGTTGACATTTTCAAGAATATCCAATGTCAATGTTATTCGAAAACTCTTTAATAATAAAATGGACTGCTTGGAATATTCGGTTCAAGTTTTAACATAATATATAACACAATGCCTTAAGTGCACCGTAAAAAATAAACCGAGACTCTACACGACGTCTAAAATAATTGAAGTATCGATTTCAAAATAATGAGTCCACAGCAGTGTATCGAGTAAGTATACTCTTTCGTATCGCAAATTTATTTTTAGATTTGTTCACATTTCAACAATTCGTAATGTATAGATTATAGATACATACTCGTATGTATAAGTATAGATACCTATCCAAAATATACACTGCGGCGCCTCGGGTATAGCACATATTCTTAATTTCATTTTTGTAATTATTATGACTCATTACCTACATTCGTTCTGATGTTTTAATAGAAAAACAGAAAACTAATACGTACAGTGTCAGGTACCAGCTATACGTGCAGCGATAAATTATATCATAACGACGCAGTGCTTATATATAATATGTATGATTACATATTAAGCATTGAATTGTGGGTTTGTTTTTAGTTTCAATTGTCCATTTATAAACGTGTATAAAAAATGTAATAACCTTGTAGATCTATGATCTCGTATGTAAGTACACAAAAGCAAGCAAAAATCCGATAATTTTCAAATTTTGTATGATTTACTTATTATAATAATTGTTACCTAATAAAATATAATAAAATATTTCAATGATTTGAAGAGTGTTTAATTATCTGCTAACCAGCAAATGCACAAATTTTTAATCATAATATGAAATATTTTTATAATGCATATTATATAGGTATGTGGCGTAGTAATAAAATAAGATTAATCTATAGAAATTATATTATATAATAGCAATGAAATATGTCCTTGATGAAGTTGCTTTTTCTTTAGATACGATTTAATTTTTGAAACAAAAATACAATTGAGAAAACAAAATAATATGATAAAACGGTTTCGTCCATTGGTGGCTATAAATTGTCAAAAGACTTATCTTATTCGGCTTCCGAATTATATTATCGCGTACTTATTATTTATAACTGTCATAAGTTATCATCTATGTTGATAATAATATTTCCTTTAGTACACCATGTTATACTCTGTGTATACTAACATTGCACATGCGTTGTATGAGTATGACCTATATCTATATATATATGGCTGTATAATAACATAACAGACGTTAAATTATTTGCAAGCCCGTGCAGTATTAAAAATATATAGACCATATAGTCATACTTATACCTGACTGCTTATTTTAAGAACACGACTTCAGAACGTTACTAAACAAGCGTGTTCGAAGTATATAATAATATATGGGTCAAAACACTATACAAACCTGGGTACCTAACAGTGTGGACGGTGTCCCTTCCGGTAGATTCCAGTAATTCGATATACCTGTTTAATGTCTACTGCGTCGATTGAAACCTTAACACTGCGCCATTGCTATAAATTGTATGAAATGATCTTAGACATAACACCTAATGTTATATAGGTACACGTATTGTAGTACCAATGTACATGCATAGCGACAGATGACAATATATTATATAGGTAAGTAGAGGTACAAACATTATTGTCATCATTTACGCACACGAGGTCAAGGAAAATCACTACGCATTCGTCGTATCTATTATAATATATACATGTGTGCGAGATGCGGCATTGCATATTATTCAACAACCACTTTAATATATATGTATATTGTATACGTATATACAACGGATACACGTGCATACTGCATAATATAGGTAATGGTCACCCTACTCTGCTGCTATACAGTTTGTTGCATTATTATTATAAATGGATTTCACCATTTTCACCTCGCATTCCCAGCACATAATACCAATCGGAATTAAATAATGTTTTTCTACACCTATATTATATTTTTACCTTCAGAGTTTATTTTTATTTAGATGTCTGTAAGTTTATAATATACTTTATCACTGCCTAGGTGCGGTAATATTATCATCATTACTCGCTGGCGACCCTTGTAGACGTAAATGCGTTCGTAAAACATAAGGCCAAAATTGTATGATGACAAAGACAAACATTATATTATTATGTCTTGAATCGAATTTATATATCCATGGCGAATCGATGAGTATACGCAATATGTATAATGTAATTCGCGTTTTCCGTGAATTCTTTACTTAACTCATCACTGTCAACTTTCAACTACGTAATCGAAATATTATATACGCTCACACACATAATATTTATAAAATATATTACATTATCTATATACTATTATTACACTTTTATTATGTACATAATAGTTTATTGATACACATTCTGATACGATAACTCGTTATGTTTACGCTCGCATATAATATGCAACTCGTTTCATTTCACTGCGTACTCGTTATAATTATATTATCATTTATCTAGACGCCATAATTGAATCTGATTTTGTAACAAGCGGCCCTGCCAGCAGATTCACTAGTCGACTTCTGGGAAATCAAATCGAATTATACCACACAATAATAATTTAGCCACATACAGTAACATAGCTAGGGGGGGGGGGGTTTCAACATCCCACCTCATCACTAGACCTTATTTATACTAAATATGTAATAAAATGTAGGTACTATTAAAAAGCCCCCCCCCCAAAAAAAAAAAAACTAATCTCATACATACGCCACATAATAAGTATCAAAATGTTCAATGTAAACCTGAGCTTCAGCCTCCCCACCACAAATCTTAAACACTATTTGTGCCTATGGTACTATTATAGTACTTTCTATTCATAACATGATTCAGATTTTTACAAAATATTTAGCATTATTATTATATGGATATTAATGACTATAGTCTACAATATATGAAGTGCTTGTAAGTCTCCAATATGGCCACATGTTATATTTAAATATATAAAATCAAGAATTCAAGAGGACGCATGTGTTGTCTCTTTCTTACGAACGTACAACATATGGCAAATCGTACGTTCATAAAAATCAACTTTATTTGCTTTTAAAACTAGAGTTAATTGATATATCATATAATTTAAATGTGGAATAATTCAAATTGATATTTTAATATTGAAACAAGTTATGAGCAATTTAAAATTTATTTACAGTTTCTGAATGCTTATTTGTGATTAAAATCTCGATGAAAAACTACCAGATGGTCAACAAAACAATAATTGTATCTCTAAATTTATTAGTAGGTCAATCCACTCTAATTTTAAAAATAACAGAGTAAAATGGATCATTGCGCGGACGTACAATTTGCTATATTAATATATATGTTGTGCGTTTGTGAGACGGAGATCCTAGACAACCCGTGTATACCGTCCTCTTAGAACAGGGGTCGGGAACCTGTATGCTGCTTTTTCATGTAATCTGTGGCTCTTTGAAAAATGAATCAATAAATCAAGACCAGTAAAATATAAATCTGGACCAAACAACCTGTACGGCTCTCTGGACATCATGGTTTAGTACCTTTTTAACAAGAATGGCTCTTTCCAACGAAAAGGTTATTGACCCTTGTCTTAGAACAACCCCCTAAATAAATTCCAGTTAAGCGACTGATATCGTAATATATTACGCAGAGTGTTCACAATAAGATTCGGATGATGTATAAACGCGTTCTCAAAGTTTTTAACACATCAAATATATCAAACACTGTACTGTGGTGAACGCAATAATACGCTACTGTTATGCAGTGTTATCGAGAGACGTGTTTTTGAAATTATGTTCGATAGACAAAGGACGTTTTGTATTGAATACTTTTTGGAGAAATTTATGACACCCGACTTGGTAGAATCGAAAAAAGGCGTGTTGGTGACGGCACCTATAGACAATACAATACAGTGGGTATTGATGTGGTGGTAGCCGAAAGGGCGTACAATCGCTTCGGTTTACATAGGTAACGAGAAACGCGTTACGTGGTTGTTGTCGATGAAAACTTCTACTCACACATACACACACACGCGCGCGTACCTCGAGGGCCAATCATTCATAAACACATTCCGACTGCATAGTTTTGTGCTCGGAATATTCAAATAGCACGCGCTGGCGATCGTTAAATAGAATTATATTATATTATTTTATTATGTGTGCGTATGTGCAGCGACCGGCGAGGTAAGAAGCGTAAGTTAAGACGAATATTGTATATTATGCCACTGGACGGGGGTAGGTGGTGGTGATGAAGGGAACCAAAGAAACGCGTATTGTATCCAAGTCATTATCCACCGCCGTCGACGACAGTCACTATATAGTCGTCGGCCGTCGCCACTGCATTACTGCGGCGCGGCGGTGTCGACTTGGTCGCACAAGTTCCTACGTTTAAAACAATTCGAATTGTGAAAAAAAAAAACAATATGAAGATGGAAAAAAAATTCGCACTTGTATAAATCAACTGTAGGACGCGCGTGTGTGTATATATATATAATAATATGACGAGAAACATCAAATCGGAATCTGCAAACTCGTTTGGATACTGAAGAGAGTATAAAATATAATAATGATAAAAACGATTTCGCTCGATGACTGCTGTCCGGAGATAGAGATTATAGAGGTAGTATAATATATATAAGAGGTATTGGTGTATATATATATATATATATAGAGGAAGTATGATCGAAATAATTCGTCCGGTTCTCGTGGATACGCGTAACAATGTCGGCGCGATACGATGACGATAAACGCGTCTGTCAAGTCTGGCCGTCGTCATAATAATCTAATACCTATACGACGGAAGCGTGAATCGTATGAGTGGTTGTGTCTCGTGTGTAGGGTCGATGGCAATTATCGTCAATCCTATCGAATCCGAAGACGAAAATAAAAACTTTATACGTATATCCAATCCTCGGAGCGTCAAACTATATACGCATAGAGCGTAAGGCAGCGGTCCGTATAGCAAAAGGGTACGGGTGAAACGATTTTAGCATTTCCTAGGTGAAGATTCGTGAAACGGAAATAAGTCCTAATAGCAATAATCCGTAACGTGATGTAACGCGTATAACGCACACCATAATGTAATATCGCGTTCTATTAACTAGTTATTAGGGCGACGTAATGATATAACATTATAATTGTTGTGATGAGATCACCGGCTCTGCTGGCGCAACTGTAATAATATTATAGTGTATAGATAAAAATATTATGTGCATAGCGTTAAAATTATATGACTATTGGAGAGCTGTCTAATTATGTAGGCAGTAAACATTTTATGGACCAACTGCAGTATACTCCAATTTCTAAAGTTGTCTGCGTAATATATTATATATTTGAGTACATGATCATCAATAATTCCCATATTTTTAAGAATCATTTTTCAGAGAACATCGCAGTAGACCGAGGACCTATACGTTCAATTAGCTTATTTATTTCAAGATAATAGTTATATAATTTTAAAATTACGTATTTTTGAATATAATATTGATAAGCCACGACTTGTTTTAATTCTATACGAATAGGAATACAAATTTCAAAATGTTTGGTTGTTTCAACGCCGTGCCCTACGTGGATCCGGTGAGTGCTGCGAAAAACCAAAAAACTTGTATTTCACCGCATCGGATGCACCGCCCTGCGGCGGAACAGCATGGTCAGAATAGGATTCGTTCGCACTCGGCGGATTCACGTAGTGGGCCATGCCGTAACCATCATGCTGTTCCGCCGCATTGCGGTGCATCCGATGCGTCAAAATTCAATCTGTTTTTGTTTTTCGCCGCACTCTCCGGATTCACGAGTAGAACACGGCGTAAGCATTTTCCTGTAATTCTTAAAAACTAAATCGAGAACCATAATTGTAACGCCGTGTCCTACGTGAGTCCGACGAGTTCGGCGAAAAACAAAACAGCTTGTATTTCATCGCATCGGAAGCACCGCAGTGCGGTGGAACAGCATAATATGGTCAGAATAGAATTCGTTCGCACTCGCCGTACTCGCCGCACTCGCCGCACTCGCTGGATTCACGTAGCACACGGCGTAACTATTTTATTGATGATTAACTTTTTTGTTACATAATAATATGTTATTCTGTAAAACTTTTACTTAAAACTCTTCTATTATTTTTTTCTTTTTGAAATATTGTGAAAATACAGCAACACACCGTCGTAGAAATGTCAAATAGTACAAAATATTGTAACACAAAATTGCCGCTGTATATTATAAGCGTGCCTTAAAAACATCGTAGGTATACGTTTCGTTCCCATAAACGCCACGGATGATCTTCAATGTCAACAAGACAACAAACATTAATATTATGTAAATATACGATAAGTCGATAGCACTCGAGTGGTTCGTGTATGTATATTGATTCGAAAATAGATCTCGAATTTATGACTGTCGGTCGAAATGTTCGGCCCAAGACATAAATCATAATAATATACATACAAACATACATTCTAAGTAGTATTTAACTGTGTATAGCTAGCTAGGTTGCTAGGTATACGACGATAAATGTGCTATATGAACCGGAGATTATACGAAACTTCCAAGACGCACAAGTTTTATTATTATGTTGTATTTGGACGACCGACAACCGCATGCAGCGATCGGCAACTCTCTTAAAACAACTGTGGGTATAAGCACAAAACATTAAATACGTATCTTCAACTTACTGATAAGTTGTTTGGCGTTTATCTTTCAAGAATGTAACTAGCGCATCGCATCCTGAAAACCGTAATGTTATATGTGCACGAGCGTCGTCGTATACGAATGTTAACATTGTGGATGTTTGTGAAAACTTCGTCGTAAGTCGTATGCAAATACGAGAAGAGATGATGATAATAAATTAATAACGTGCACATACAATTACCCATGTCCTATGCCTATAATATATATATATATATCTGTTTTAACGCATTATTTTATACGCGGCGTACGCAGATTTCATTTGCACGATTTACAGCAATCACATAATGCACTATGATGTGCATTTATCCGCTCATAATATGTGTTATTATTCGTGCTTCAGGTATAGCAGGTATTGCTATATCATCATACTTGCACATGACACGTGGTTAGTGGTCACGTTTAGATCGATGCCCGCCGACGATTTATCAATCACCGATTAGATAACTACTGCAGGTGCCGTTTCTAGCACACTGTAAATGTCTACGTTTTATTTCAGTACCTATATTGTAATATTTTATACATATTTATACACTATAGATACTAAGATACCTATACCATTTAAATACCTTAAATATTATTATTGCACCCGATGCCCAACGGCACTGACAATACGCATAATATTATGTACGTTAAAGCTCATCGACATGAATATATATATTGGATTGTTGGGTAATAAAAGGCATTATATTGTGCTCTATTGGATCGACTACTGGTCACTGTTCAGCCAATTATATAGTATATACAAAATTGTGAAATAACGCACGATCATTTCGGACGTACGAAAATATTTTTACTGTACAATTTTCGCAGATTTCGAACTACCGAAATCGAAATTTTGTTTTGTATACCGCAGCATATACCGATGTATAATAGCTAATAATAGCTAGTTCGTGCTACTGACAATCGACATTTATATTTAAGCAGCGTTATAGGTAGGTATATGCTTTTACAGCATAATAGGCACTCGTCTATAATATTATTATAATATTATAATACGCGCCTGTGGTCAAATTATTGCCAATTTTCTAAATAATATATTCGATTGCAGTTTACTGCGTTCCGATCAAAATATATCGACGTGATCGGCGACGTTATTGATCGACGCCGTACATGTGTGCGCGCGAGATAATGACGCATGTATAAGCCCCTGCATTCTTGGTAATTAGTTTCAGCAAGAAATTTCAATTTTTGCAATGACCTATTCTAATAAAAAACCGTTACTGCGATCGTATTATAGTGAAAAAAAAAACGATAAAAATCAAACCGGATTTAATTTTAAAAATTTGTTTGTTTCACCCGGTGTATGGTGGAATAGCGGATTTTAAACTGTGACAAATACATTTTATTCTCGTGGACTAAATTTTCGATGTCACTTGGACGCAGATAACGACAAATGCAAATGTGTCTATTTTAAATTATTAAATCGTAATAATGTTTATTGTAATGGACTTAGGTATTATGTTCACAATATTATGCATATTATATATATTATGATGTTTATTTATCATTTTATCAACTATATATCATTATAATTAGGGCTTGGATGTTTATGAAATTGCATTTTTTTCCTATTTATCCAATTTAATGCTAACCTAGGTACAAATGTAATTCATGTTCAATTGAATCAAATAATTCTATTTTTATTTTGCATATTTTTTGCATATTTAATGATTTTGTATTTTAATTGCATATTTTAATAAATAAAAATGCATATTTCAATTCATTTTTTTTTTTTATACAATTTGAATTAACAAACTATACAGTTAATGCTACAATTTGTGTATCTATAAGCTTTATAGGTGGTAACTACAATCTACCACTCATTGAAGTAAGACATAAATGTTTCATTATCGTGTTTGTTTGGGACTACGGTACTTTATTAGATACCTATAACGTATACAGAAATAATAGAATTTTATATACAGCAACGAATGGACAATGTATTAGTACGACTTAAATTGTCATGTCGGTCAAAACGTGTATTATAGTAAATTTAAAAAATGTATTTTAAATTGATTTAAAACAAAATAATAAATATAAATAAAATATTTATGTTTTATGAATTATAATAATTTTTAGTGCATAAATGCATGCATATTACAGTAATTTTACGAGGTGTATAAACATCCGAACCTAATATTTTTTTTTTTTTTTATTAGAAATAAGCCTCGGCTGCGGAGGCCATTGGCTGACATATTTTACATTGTTAATGATAATTGTTGTATACACTATTTACATTATTTACAAAAACATTACACATATTACACATATTACAACATAATAGATTATAGATTGTTAATTAGGTTGGTCTTGATTAAAAAGGACATCATGCGGCTAATGTTGTCTGGGTGGAGGGCTTCCGATATAATATTTGATACTCCAGCTTCTCGTTTGTCCGATTCGAAGGAACGGCATTCAGATACGATGTGTTTGATAGATAGAAGTGTACCACAACTGGCGCAAATGGGTGGGTCTTCTTTCTTCATCAAGTACTGGTGAGTTAGCTGCGTGTGTCCTATGCGCATTCTATTTATGGACTTCCATCTTTCTTGAAAATTCAGGTGGGGAATGCCATGTGTGAATGGTGTTTTTGATTTGGTTAAGTTTAGAGGCGCCTTGTTTCCATTCCCGTAGCCATAAATTGTTTGCAATTGTTTTTGATAAGGATCTGGCGTCGTTTAGGGTAAAACAGTTGAGTTTAATAGCGTCAGGGGAGGTTAATGCTTGACGAGCTTTTTCGTCAGCTCTTTCATTACCCGAGATTTGATTGTGGCTATAGGAACCCAAATCAGAGTGATTGAGTGGCCTGACTGTGTAAGATCGTTGAGTTGGTTATGTATTTTCCTGGTGATCTCATTTGGGGTGATGGGGTTATCGATACTTCTTAACGTGCTTAGTGAGTCGCTTAGGATTACTGCTTTATGTGTGTGTGTTGTTTTAATGAGGTCCAGGGCAAAGAAGATTGCCACTGCCTCAGCTGTGTAAATTGAGCTAAAGTTTGGTAGTCTCAGCATGCTGACGTGGTCATGGTACTACCGCTGCTCGGCTGCTCCAACTCCATTTTCCATTTTAGAGCCGTCAGTGTAAATTTTGGTGTAGTCGTGAAGATCGTCAATGATTGAATAGAGTTGTTGATTGTAAATTAAGGGTAAGGTGTCTTTCTTCGAGAATGAACTAAGTTCACTGTTCACGTAGTTTTTTAATAACCAAGGTGGTGACTGTATATTTTCGTTTTTGATAACGTCAAGATGTGGGAATGGGATGTCTTTTAGGGCGTTTGTGATCTGTTTCGAAATATTGAGATTATTTTGGGAGCGTCTGGCTGCTAATAGCATGGAGCTTTGAACTCTCCTGATGTAAAGTGGGGCTACACCGGCTGTGTTAAGCACACTGGGAATGGGGCTAGAGCGATATGCTCCGGGAACCTAATATTATAATAATATATTTAGGTATATAGCAAGGTATCATAAGTGGAAATCATGGAGAAGAGAAGCTGAGTTTTCTTAAATAACTCTTAAGCATCATCAAAGCTGCAGTCTTGTTCTCTAGTCTCATCCCGGAAAAGGCGTCCAATAGAAATTTAATTGTTAACCATAGTTTTGAATGTTTTGATTTTTCAATTTTATTGAAATATTATGTTTAATTATTATTAATATACGTTTTATACATATATTAGGTAGTATTATTATCGATGTAAAAAAATATTAATATTTTAGATAAAGGATGCAAAAATGTAAAAAATATTTATAAAGTGAAAATATTTTATGGGGTATCATTAAATATAGTATATATTATACATAGGTACTCAGTGATGATAATATTATTATATGAAAAGAATATTTATCCAAAGATTTTTCCTCTATTCTGTTTAACGTGAAATTTCGCTATATAGTAACGTTCCCATGATAAGTGTATCACTCTCGTATAGTAGTATAATACTAACTATAATAGTCGTATTCGTATATCATATTGTTATTGTTTATATTACATGGGCCATAAACCAACTACGACATACCGGCTTCCAGCTATCTATCTGTATTATACGTCACAATATTGTGCAAACTACAGTTTAGTGACGATCAATGAAGGATCGGTGGACTAGTCTCGTTCGATATATATTATTTGTATTATAAACAAATCAGAGCGGTAATATCGGTTGTTGAGGAAGGGAGGTCTGTGTATACACTTGACATCGTCATGTATTATATTATGATATAATGTTTATATATGTGTGGGTCTTATAGACTAAACTGTTCGTATATACATAATATGCTATATTTGGTATAAAATATTATATCGTACCATGTGAACGTTTCTGGCCCAAGAGGGTCGCAAGTCTCGTACGGATATTATGTTATTATAAACACGAACGGTAATGTAACGATTATTATTTATTTTTATTTTTTCTTCTCTCCGGGCCAGTCACGAGCCAGATGTTGATCACCTGCCTCCGGTCCGGCTACCATATAATATATTATATATATATACTAAAATATGCATTTATGATGTATGTATATATGATATATGTGTGTTTGTGTGTGTGTATACTTCGAAATACTACTGCTGCAGCACATTGTCTCTCTGTATTTGACATTAGCAAACGGATTTCGTCTAAAAGGGATCTCTTCAGTCTTAAGGATAATCAATTGAGTCACTTCCTTCTTAAAATTCTACATTTAAGAGTTATTTTTATTATTTTTTTTTTTTTGTAACGAGTGGTAGGGGTGGTTACTAGATCGACATAATATAACTGTGAAACAAATATCAGTTCGCACAAATACAATCCGCGCAAGCGAGGCAATTTATTTACAAACGAAATTCAAGATTTCCAAATTTGTGAGTAAAAAACGAGAAACCATATAATATTACGATAATATTATACTCCGCAGACCGCATCACGCGTTACCCGCGAGATATTTTCTCTGTTTCGATATAATCGAATTATCTCACATAATATCATATATTATTATTATTTATTACAGTGTGAAGACCGCGACAAAACGATAGCGGTCACTATTATGAATACGAATATTGGTATACACTATACGCGATTGTCGAATCCACCGCACTGCACCGAATCGAATAATTATGTGGGTACATATGGGTACCTAGTTACCCATATAATCGAAATATCAGATCTTTGGTCTTCCGATTTGCATTGTACATCGCTAATCCTATGTAGAAATATCATAAAATATTTTATTGTATGATGCATGTCTGCAGTATACAGGCAGTTCCGACGTTTCATCTGGCGATCGGTTTCCAGTCTCGTAGTTAGGTAGATACTTTAATTCAAATAAAACACTCGTAATGGTTATATGTATATACATATGCGCGGTGGCAGAGGCGAACGTCGAATCGATGCGATTTATAGACAATATTATGCGTATGTATATTCCGGTCAAGGAGATTACGAAAGTCCACCTCGCGGCTGCTGCAGGTTTCTTCTCGGAGTCAAATATCGCGAGAATTTCGGACACAGCCGCCGCTATAATAATAACGCTACATAACAATTTATAATGCCTAATTATAATATACCGTCATCGATAATATCCATGAGCACGATTTCATAAGACATTTATACCAGGGATATGGTATGTAGTACCTATGTGGTACTTACCGTCGCGCCTATCGGTTATATGAGTTTTTTTTCTTTATATATGATTACACAATATAATATAATATTCTTCTTCTATTCTTACCATTATTATAAAATATGAGTTATTATCGATTTGTTTTTCGATTGATTTGTTACATTGATTTATTGTTTTTTATTTTATAGGACCATGCGAATGTTTAGACAAACAAACGTTGCGGAAAAAAATGGCAAACCTTTGGTAACACCGGACATGGACGGTCGTTTTTATCAAACGGTTACCGCCGTACCGGCGATTGTTCTCGAAGAGAGCCCCAAATCTGCCGAAGTCAAAAGAAGTATGTATAAAAATTATTGTATCATAACTAGATTATAATATATTTAACTATTCAAGTATAGACAGTCGTATACCTTAAAAATGGACTTACACATATTTGTTTTGGCTCTTATTAAGTATATATAGGAATATTATACATTATAATGTTATTGTGAATTTACATTCACAGTAATATTAAATCTTGAACGATCTCTATCTCTAGCTATGTCGAAGGTCTTTTAGGCTATACCCATTAAAAGTATATATAATTATCTATATACGCGATTTTAACTATAAATTAGATGTTTATAAACTGCAAATTACTGAACACAGGTGTGTTGTGTTTATTTATTATTAATTTTTTTTTATCCATGTTCAACGTTTCGACACAGCAATTACTTTTCGTCACTGCATTATTACCGTCATTTCTCGTTTTTATGTGCAAAAATATTATAGGCGGTCGGTCGTGTAGGTATAATAATATACAATATACTGTAAATTAACCACATGCCGTACGTCGAAGTTATTTATGATATTGATTTTTTAGGTTTTTGAATTTTGAATTCTGCAACATTAATAATGCGTACCGTAAAATCGACACAACGGTAGATGAATTAAATTTAAAAAGAATATTGATTTTCATAAAGATATAATATTATACAATAGCAATATTTGTGTTGAAACAAGACCGTAAATCAGCGGTGTAAAAAGAGAAAAACTTAAAATAAAATGTGATGTATACGCAATCTGCTATATCTTCTCTGTATATTGTATACCTGTATATAATAATTTGTTGTGTATAATATTATTTGTAACAATGACCGTGATTTGAACGCTAAACAGAGGACGTCAAACACGTTTAGAATACATTCACCGGTCTCAATATTATATGGGCTTGGCAAGCTCCCCATACGGTTGACACATACTACACGTACACTTTACGAATTTGGCATAAACCTTTATAGGTTAAGATTCTCTATAAACCTTTTTACGCATATACATGTTACATATGTAGCTGGTTTACTCTATCCCAACAAATATTTTAAGAGTGCATTTGAGTATATAGATATACCTACATGTACATTATACGTATTAAAATATCATAGAGGTATATGGGATATCGTGATTTAACAAATGGTCGAAAATTTAACATATTTATAGGCATTTAAATTTACAATTTAACCTAATCGTTAAAATATTCGTAAATATATATTATATATTTATATTTTTAAGACGTTTAAGTATGTGTGTGTGTGTGTGTGTGTGTGTGTGTGTGTGTGTGTGTGTGTGTGTGTGTATTTACGTGTTTATATTATATTATGAACACTACATATCATTCAAATACCATCGGTTACAATGTCTTCCGAGCATTCCGGTTTTGCGTGTAGTTTTTAAGTGAAATATACCAGTGTATTACATTATTTTACACTTCTATTATACGTCTACCTCGCATAGTGCAGCGTGTGTATAATATTATATTATGGAGTGGTATGGCGTGGTGTGGTGTAGTGTAGTGGGTAGCGGCGTGAAAAGAAATGTAAATAAACAAATAAGTAACAAGCGGTGATCGGTTTTTTTTTTCGTTATTTGACGTGGTTTTCGTCGTATCTCACTGGAAGCAGCCTCACTATATCCGACTATAATAATATTGTACACACACACACACACACACACACATATATATATATATATGTGAGTTTAAATGCCATTAGACTGTAGATCTCTAAAACACGATTCTTGACCATTAAACATTTTTTATGGCTTCGGTTACTAGTATACATGGTTTGCAGTGGTGAGGCTGGACGCAAAAAAAAAATGGCAATAATAAAACGAAAGAAAGAAAGAAATAATATATCATATACATATATAATGCGATGGCTACGACGGTAGTATAGGTACCGAGTATATGTGTTGTATAGTATATATCGTGTTATAAATATAAATATATATACCTATGTATAACAAGGTATAGAGGAACACCACGCAGCACGCCACGTAACTCACGTTTTACATTATATACCTACACACGTTCTAATTACTACTGCAATGCCGTTTAATTGCCGTAGATCAAAATGCATGTGCACACTGCACACGTAATCGTATATATACATACATGCCACATGCGTGTAAGTGTAATATATAGGTTTTGGAGGGAATATACACACGAGCTGTATACGAGTAGTCTGGCAGACTTCAGACGCATCAGCTGCAGAGAACAAAAAAGTTATAGACTATTTTATTATGTATATATTATATATAATAAGAGATAAACTCGTTAAAAACGCTTGCAGTTAATATAATATATTTGTTGTATTGTATCTTTTTTTTTTTACTTGACGTTTTGCATAATATTTATCGTAATAATTAACAACATTTCAAAGAGCCTTATTGTATAAACATCTTTATAGCCGCTTTCGATCGCATTTTTGACATACCTAACGGCGAAAACTTCAATATTTAAATGAGTCTGTCTCATGTCTGTCTGGTGATTTACATTTGGCCGGCTGTGATGTCATCACGTTTTACGTCTGAAAAGTCTGATGTACATTTTTGGTTTCGTGTACGCCCTGCTGGTATCCGCGTAGATACCTAATGGCTAATACATATAATACATCACTCCACGATAATTTCTGTGAGTAATAAATAATTTTTGTTCACAAGTTGGTTACCTGATTTTGGAACGATTAATGAAATAAACAAGCCTGAAGAGCGAACGAGTTTCAATAAAAATTACACAACTCAAGTGTCAAATTTAAAAGTGAGCCACAGAGCCCCGTAATTAATTTATTATATTTACTTGATTATGTCGTTTCACAATCTCAGTGTTCGATCATTACACGTTTGATAACCATATGTGGTATATATAGCTCCGCCTGAAACGCGTGCGCCTCTATATAACACATATTCAACCGCCTTTCAAATTAATATAAACATGTTTTACCTTCACCTCTTTCTAATTACTTATTCAAAAGTGCAGTAACATCTTAATACGAAAACAGTAAGAAATTGTCAATATTATTATACTTACATCGAATTACTTGATAATTATATACGAAAATAGACACGTAGTTTTTTCTAATCACATATACGAGTATGTTTTATTTAATAAAAACATGCAAATTATTATGTTATAATGTTCGAGCTACTATAAAAATATTAAAACACATTATTCTACCCAACCAACTGGAAAACTGAAGAACCTGATTTTGTTTGAACATTCTGAACCAGCGCGATCCTGATTAAGGTCTATTACATATTAAAATGTCTGTAAGCACGTATATAATATAATGTACAATATAATATTAAATATTATATTATATGGTTATAACTTTATAAGATATTCGTGTTTCAGTGTTTGTAAATTTGAGTATCGTAGTGTAGTTCGTAATCGTAATTAGTAATTAGTCCAACCTGACGACGAGCCACATTGATGTATTTGATCGATATACATAAGTGAGACTGAGAAAACAGTTCTAAACGATTTTAAAACTTATATTTACATATTTTTCTGAATGACATTTTGAAAACGAGTTGCACACATACTTTAAAACATTTAGAGATTCGGTTCCACATAATTTAATACGTATAATATATTCTTGTTATTATTAGTTATTACAGCCCTGAACCCGAGGTCATGTTAAAAATCGACAATCCTTAAATTTAGTCGCTATTTTTTTTATAATATTTTATAGATACTATATACTACCTACGTATGTTGATTAATTTTTTTTAATAATTCTCCGAATATTGACCTATTCAATCGACGATTGTTGGTATTATGAGTTTATGACTTTCATGGCCATTAATCCCCTATATTAAATTATAATAAATGTCGTGTTGTGTCATGTTTGTGTCAAATAAATATTTCTCTAATAGATTTGATACTAGACAAAAGAAAATGGAATATTTTTCTGATGGTAATAAAAAATGATTTGTAAATTTAATATTTAATTTAATCTATTTTATGTAAATATTAATGATTAATGTATTCCATTTGATTTTAATCATATCGTTTAACGTTTTACATAAACAATGTACGTCATCGTCATATAATTAAATGATATACATTTTAAATTTATGCCATTATAAGCTCCGTGCAAACATATTATTATAATATTATAATTAGGGAATGGATTTATATGTCCTTAAAAATACGCAAGTATGCATTGAAAATGCCACAAATATGCTCGAAATAATGCACTCAAAAATGTTGATATATGCACTTAATTTCTAAAAAAACATGAAATATGACACAAATATGCTTTAAAATGTATATATTTATATTTATTATCATTTATTTAGTACACGAGTAGGTACAGAAATATATGACAATAAAAAAATGTTCAATTTCTTAATTCCTAAAGAAGTAAAAAAAAAAAATGTAATTGTTATATTTACAATAATATGGCCTAAAAAAATATGACTTATAAAATATCAAAATATTTAAATATGTATTTATTAATAAAAATGCCCAAATATGCAAAATTAAAGTAGTGCATTTTTAATCACCAGTAAGTGAAACGGATTTCTGTCTCATTTAGCAAATTTTTGAACTAACCAAAAAATATGCAAAATGCATAATAAAATAAATCCGTTCCCTAATTTATTATATAATGATTAAAATAGCATCGATAAGTTATAACCTTATAACTTATCGGTTTCAATAGTACGATTTACGATTTATAATATATTTAAATAGCGTAGCAAAAATGCGTCCATTGACTGCACCATAAACATCTGCGTGATTATTAATTGAACGAAATAAAATACAAGTAAGACGAATACATATTAGTTATTACGATATACGTAAATATTATGTAGGACATATAGCTGGTGCGTTCAGATAAGTTTTTAATTTCCGGCCGATTCTCTACACTATACATTTAATATTGATACTATTCAATTAAAACACTGGCGTCTGGTATAATAAGCATCATATATATGTACCTATACGTAAGTATACATATCCGCGTGCCATTATAATAAGTTATAAATAATACTTACAATCTAAACACTTTTGAATAATCAAAATCGTGCTGCACTGTAAAAAAACCCCCATATTTTTTGTCGTAATAAAAAATTTGGTCTGCAATATGTATATATTTCATTATGTTCACAAAATATACGACCATCGAAACTAGTTTTACGACTGCAGTTGTAATAGACAATGTAGTACGGGAAAAAAAGTACTCTATAAAACAAACTTATATACCCATAAACGCATTTCGAATATAATGAAACTGAGCTAAAGTTATAAACAGCTGATAGAAAAATTTAACACAGCATTGGGATTAAAAACTGCATCACAATTCGAAACAATAAAATAATTAATTCAAAGTTCAAAACATCCTTAATATACCTGTAGAGGATGTCTATAAACAAATCACGCCAATTTAAATATAAATCTCGACCCGAGGGCAAAACGTTAACCCTTTCATTATATATATATCAGCAGCGGTAGCTGCACGTCGCATGTAATGTACCTATATAATATACACTCGCGATCTGAAAGAAACACACTGCACAATGTCGTCTCGTTCCAACGACCTTGGGACACGGCGGTAATGAAATTTTGGACGTACCGTAAACTGGACAACCTTGAGTGGTACTCGAGTGGTTGATCTCAGTGGGAGCGGCAGACGCGAGGGAAATCAGAAGACGACTTTAGCAGCAGCGTTATGAAAAAGGAATCTGAGTAAAAAAAAAAAAGGTTTCTTAAGTGCGATTGTTGCCGGTCACGATATCGCCGTACCACATAGATACGCCACTGTGCGCATACATATACCGTATACCTATACACCGCGCAATGCATGTATAAGCAATCTTGAGAGGCGATTAGTACGCGTTCGTTAATTGACAGCTCGTATAGTAGCATTGTAGTTAGGTATATATGAAGGTTGGTAAATACTAAATACCTATAGTAGAAGAATAATTCGTATACCTATATATTGTAAATTTGTCTCTATAGTAGAGAATCTATATATACCTACTATGGTTTTATAATATTAACCACCGCTCATCTTATATAATGCACAATACACCCATCATAGACGAAAATCATGGTGTGGTCGTGAGGGGCTTCAGCTGAGGACATAATCCCCCAAAATGTCGTTATAGCTAAATCCACTGTTATGACAATTGGTTAGGATCCTTAAGACTTCATATAGGCAATCGGAGTTATGTTGCAACATTTATAGTAAACACATCTAATAGAAATAAATAATAATACTTGGTTAAATTTGATTTGAAACATTTATCCAATTCAAATATGCGAAAACCTCAAAATATTCAAAAATGAATTTCGTATTTTAATTATCTGTAATATGGACTCCAATCGGCGTATAGACAGCTTTGTCTTATTACGTCTAAACGGGTATAATAAACTGTTAAACTATATGTACAATGTACATAAGTATGCAGCATGGACAGAACCTCGTATGCTTATATGGTACCTATACAATATTATGTAGAATATACTAATGTGTATAAAAATATATAAGTTTAATCATATTTAATATTAATACTTCGCTAAAGATACCTATTAATCTAATTTAATATCAATGTATAGTATATCATTATGGCATAATATGTTTAATATAATATAATTTAATATAATATAAAGCATTATTAAAGAGTGTATGCGGTTTCGTGGCAAATCAGTCCTTGACGAGTGGATTTGGTATGTAATATATATATATATAGGAACAAAATAATTTGGCAGTCAGCCCCACCCAAGTGAAATGTTACCATATCTCTAACAATATAAAATATACCTAATATGCTTATGAGGTAATACAATATAACAAGAATGTCGTTTTTGGTCAACCGGAAATCACGAGCAACTGATAAACGATACATTGATGATGTGATAATAATATTATACCTACCTGTTCTACCTGTATAATAATTTACATGCACTCAGTAAATAATATTTTGATTTTTTTTTTATCGTTTTACAGAGTTGATTACTTGGGGCAGGAAAATGGGCAAGCGGCTGGAAGGGCTGCGGAAGAGTGAGTCCCGTGATTCTCTAGACAGCCTGTCGTCCAGGGACAGCGTGACCAAACATCAGCCAGCGGTGTGGCCGTTAGGGCAGCCGTCGTCCACCGAGAAATCATCTTCGTCCACGCTGAAAGGGTTTTTTACGCGTATCGGGTCCACCGGAATGCTGAGCTACTCACGGCTGTACAGCAACAGCTTCCGGGACAAGCTGCAGCAATCCAGGAAGCAAGCCGAGTGTCAGTTATACCGGAGCGTGTCCACGTCCCACCTGGCCACGTCGTACATGAAGGGTGATGACCCGGCCGACTGCCTAGACCGCGGAGAGCCCCGGACGCTCGCGGCCGCCGACCGTGGCGCCGAGATCGAGTCACCCACCGAGCCGGGTTACGTGCCGTTGAAGACCAGAAGTTGCGACAATATATCCAAGTTGGGTACCACCAAGAAGCCAAATTTCCCGTACGCGTTCCTCAGGTCTAAGCTATCAGTGCTGCCCGAGGAGAACGGTGGCGGCGGCGGTGGTGGTTCAGGGGGCGGCGGCGGCGTCGTCGTCGGCCACCCAGCGATCCGAGCGAGCAGTCGACTGCGGAACAGCATAGCAGGATCAACGCACGAAATAGTGGTCACCGAAGAGCTGTTCAGGGAGATGGACAGTGAAAGGGAATACCGGCGCGTGTTTAGCAACATGAGTTCGTCCAACGAGTCGGGATACGATAGCGACGGTCCCGGCAGGACGCCCGACACGTACCACCACCATCACCATCACCACCACCAACACCAGAAGGCAGCGGACGAGGACAGCGGGTTCGGGGACACCAAGTCACTGGCCACGGACAGCCTTAACGAATTCGAGGAACAGTCGGAGCCGCCGTCCAGGCGCCACAGCGACAAGGACTATAACGTGCCGTCCATGTGTCTGTTCTACAAGAAAAACCGCGAGATCAACGATCGCATAAGGTCGGACAGACAGTCGTCGAAGGACACGCCCAATTTCCACCGTCGGATGTTCATCAAGAACCGTTCGTCGCCACCCAGCAACACCGCCGCCGCCGCCGACAATCACCTGTCATCGTTGCCGGCCGATCTCAACAACCTGCGGTCCTGTATGCAAATGGTCAGGTTGCTCAAGTCGCGGTACGAGGATGACATTGGCGTTTACTTGAAAATGGTCGTCAAACACGTAGCTAATTACAGCGAGACCCGATTCGTCGTGATGAAGTTAGAACCGGGAAAAATAGCGTACAGGTATGATGAGAACCATGGGCGGATAGGCCATTTTTGGCCTACCGGAAAATTTTAAAAAGGGGCCCCCGCATGAAAAAAAAATTAATAATATATGATATTAAAGGGCCTCACTACCGAAATACGAAGGGGGGCCCACCGGGAAATGCCCGGTAGCCCGGTAGGCCTATCCGCCCGTGATGAGAACGCGTCGACGCGAGAATGTTGACCATGGACGACGTCGATAACGTTTTTTAACTATTTTTTATTATTATTATTTGTATGTTTCGTTATCTAGAGACGGCAGGATTAGAGTCGGCGACGAGATAATCAACGTCAACGGCAAACTGTTGCGTGGCATCACCGACATGTACGAGGTAGAGAAAATACTGAATCACAGTTTTTCCATAGCCAACAAGTATTACGTGGACATCGTACTGTCCCGGTCCGAAACACCGGACTCGACCACCGCGGCGGCTTATGACCACAGTGACGGTGCCGCCGAATCGTCCAAGCAAAACGCCATCTCCGTCATCAATCGAGTGCTAGCCAACAAAATGAACGGTCACTCGTCAAAGTCGCCGACTCCGAGCATGAGTACCATGTACATGGTTGTGACCTTCTACAAGGGTACCGGTCATAAATCGTTGGGATTCAGCATCGTGGGCGGGTCCGATTCGCCGAAAGGCGAGATGGGAATATTTGTTAAGACCATATTCACAAGTGGCCAGGCTGCCGAAAACGGGTCATTGATGGAAGGTATGTCCGTTTTAGAATCGTGTGGTAAAAATATGACGTAATATCATAATTTAAGAGAAGACCGGTAGAATTTCATGAAACATTTATTTTATCATCATAAAAAACAGTTCAAATTTTAATTAAAAAACAAATTACCAATAATCATGTAATGCTATCACAAAGCGTCACGCCCGTATAATAAATAAGTACGAAATTATAAGCTCGACACAGATCTCATTGAAAACGTTTATACATAGAATAAAATTGTTTTTTAAATGATTATAAAATCTATAATAATAATCGATACACGATCGTACTATATAATATAGTCGTATATTATGATCGAAAATGAAAACGTTTAACATTTCTCTACATTATAAATAACAATACAAATTTCATTTTTTTACAAATTTTTCCAGATACATCTTCAAATAATAGGTTATATAAATGTAATAGAAATTAGAAATAGACAATAGTTTATAAATAAATTTCACTGCCAACGACGGTCAAAGTTCGTATAATAATAATATGTTGTGTCGAGTTCAACAAGACGTGGTAAATCTACCGCCGGACGGCGAACCGACTCGTTCGAGACTCGACATAATACATTAATACGAATGTGTATTATATAAGCCATAAAGTATATAAGTATTGAGCGCAATATGAAAGAAAACTGTTTCGAAGAATAACAATATAAAAAGGTACGATAGGTCGTGTTCGGCAGAGGGGGAAGAAAGATTATACGAGAGTGAACACGAGGAATTCGAAATCGTGAAAGCACTTGTCAACCCCCACACAATCCCGAGTCACTGTCACGGTTGTTGTATAGGGCGTACCACGAATGTCTGACGGTAATACGTTGAACTAATATGCCTAAGAGTTCCACGATACATCCTCTATTAGAGTACAGTCAGTGAGCTGTGCTCGTGACACACTCCACTTGTGTGAATAATATATTATTAAACACGTCTCGTTTATTCGTGTTTTATTTTTTATGCAGGTGACGAGATACTGTGTGTCAACGGCGAATCTGTCAACGGAATGACGCACGCGATGGCCATAAACTGTTTTAAAAAGGTACGCCAGGGCCCGCTGGAGATAAAAGTATGCCGTAGAAAAATAATTCCGGACGCTGCTTGTGGACCCAAGTGAGTTGAACGATGTTCATAATATTATTTTGTTACGCACGTGAAAACCGAAAGACAATGTTATTGTACAGCCGATCAATATTAGTTTTATGTGATATTTCGTACAGTAAGACTGTATAGTTGGAGGGAGGGGGGGGGGGGGGTGGCGATATAGATAAGTTACCAACAGGATATTTTTGTATGGTGAAAAAATGTTTAGGGAGGTTTATTTTTTTAATTTTTTTTTACAATTTTCAATACGTTTTACGAAACAATTATTAAAAAAAAGGATTCCACAAATAAAGATTTAAATATCCTATGAATTAAATATTTAAAAATACTACAATACAATGTGCACATCATGAGATTAAATAAGAATGTATGGATAAAGGATGGCATTTATAATTGATAATAATTTACCTTCCCAATGTGAATATTTGTTAACACGGTACTGCAGAGTATATTACACACGGTATAAATCGATGTATTATGTAATATATTATTATGTATTAGTACGTTGTATTCAAATCGCCTGAAGAGCTTAATACCCTCGATCAAATTTCGCATAATACCATAATATGGAAATGTAGCATTCAAATTAATTATTAAAATACAAGTACAAGAAAAATTAGTTATGTGACATTGTCTATTAAAATATTTTTCTAAATACTTAACCAATAAGTGTCTATATAATTAGGAAACTGTTGGTTTTAAAATGTAAAATGTTATTCTACAAAACATTTTCTCAAACAAAACTGAATAATTATTTTTGTGAAAGGCCTTAAGCTGTTCTGGCACTTTGCACCTCAATTATCTGTTATGTGACGTAAAATTTATATAACATGTAAGCACGTGATATCTGATGAATAATTCTGTTTTTGTTTTTTTCCAGCGGCAGCAATCGAAGTTTCAACAACAGCATGATAGCGGTGGCGACAACGACGACAACTACTCAGAACTTTTGAAGACCTCGCGCGTGTTTTCGTTATTATTATTAAAATTTTATGTACATACCTATATATTAAAATATTTTATATCATATTGTCACGACTCTACGTGACATATTGTAATCTAATATACATTGTACCTGTACAATTGTACATACATATCATATATTATATATATATATATATATATATATATATTATGTTGTTTTTGATATTTCTACGTGTACGTTTCATATACATATATATATATATATATATGGTGTGTAACCTACCAAATAAGTAGGTACGTAGATGGACGTGTTAGTATAAGTTCTAGGAGACAAGTGCTCCTTCCCCCCCCCTAAATCTGAGAATTTTAGTAGAACGATTTATTAAGTATGACTGTATAATACCCAAGCATTAAAATTCACAGTAAACTTACTTTGTCGTGTTCGTAGATCACCCTACTCCGAGACTAGAAAACCAAAAGCTAATTCAAAATAATAAACTTATATGGGAGTTTATAAAGCCACCCATCAAGTTTAAAACCCCAAGTCCATGTAAATGTTGTGTGTGTATAATGATTCAAACATGTATAGGTAGATATTTTCTCTATAATATTATATGTTACATCGAAAAGTTCACGTGAAAAAAATAAAAAAAAAATATTTATAGTCTTCGCATGTTTGAAGTTAGTTTCCAATCGTGTCCGATTTATACATTTTGAGTTATGTTATGCGATTTGTAAATTTATTTTTCAAATTATTAGGTATAGTATCATTCGTTGGTGTAATTGCAGTCACGCCTATAATATATTAAAATGATACTATGCAGTTGTTTAACCCACAGGCACAGTGTAATGCCATCAGTATTGTAAAAATATGAATATTAAACTTTTACTTGTTGAATAATATGTGAGATTCCTAAAAACTGAAAAACTCAGAATGAGTACCTATAGTTGATGATATATAATATTATATTGGTACCTACTTATAATTTTTAAGTCATCATTATAGAATCTCATAGTTTTTTTTCTTTTCAAATAAGAATCGAAACCAAAACGTTGTTGGAAGTAAGACATAAAATTAAAAATAGTAACACAAAAAAAAAATCAAATATTATAATAATATTAGACTATTTTTTATACATTGTCTTCTGAATTCTAACGTCAAGGCATCAGTATTTGTATGGTACATAGTCTATAAGTTATAACATAATATATTATATATATATAGTGCAAGTTTCGATAAATTAGAACAGTATTTATAAGTTTTCGCAGTAGATTACTAGATTAGTAAACATTATGTGACGAGTGGCATGAGTGCCTACACATTTTTAGTGAATAATTTACTTAAACAGTTAAACATAATATGTTACCAAGATCTTATCCTATGATTTACAAAAGTTGTAAAGCTAGTGCATATAGTGACCATCACCTAGTGATGAACAATAATAATATTGTGATTCCTCAACCTACCTGATCATAATCAAATTATGATTTTAGTATTTTACTGATTATAGACTGTAGAGTCCCCAGCCTTTTAAAGGATTTAAAATATTTTATTAATTCAAAATTTAATACGTATTTATTAACTATCTTTGTAATCAATTTTTTTTACTAATGTTTTTAGTAGGTATTTGACTCAGTGTATTAAATTAACCGCGGCGTGTGTATTACCAAGTATCAATAAATATTTTGTATATAAGTGTACACTGTACATAGTAATAATGTACAGAAAATACTTTTTTTTTAAACTGTAGCTTACTTTAGTAACCACCTATATTGTTCGTAAAATTGTGTGGAATAATGATGAGTTGTATTTTTGGTGTACGAATGTGCTAAAAATGGTGGCACTCTGGATGCACTAGAATTACCTATTATATTACGTATTATTATTATTATTATTATTACATTATTCTTCAGTCCGTCCCGAAAATGTAATATAGATCATCGTTGAAAATAGTGAAGTTATAGGTAAACGTAAACCACAGAGTCGGGCATACTAGTTGAAGCGGAATTCACAATTAATATTGTTAAGTTCTTGTACATATTATATTATACGGATACGACGTTGGTTATTTTTTTTTTTCATTCGTCAATGGTGTGCACACAATAAGTCATGAACTTATTTGCCTGTCGTTTCAATAGTCAACGTGTGTATACGTTTTTAAAATAAATCAAGTAGGTTACTTACATTATGTATAACAGTTTTAATTAAATGCGTATGCGTAACATGTTATATTCACTTACGACACACACATCTATCTAAGATAATGTATATTTAAGTGCATACATTGTTATAATATAAGTCTATTGTATTTTGTACGGAGACGAGTTGTCGGTTTTATTTTCGTTCTCAAATTATAATATGTAGGCAGTTCTCATTGTTTTATTATATTTTTATAAGTTATAACATACCTATGAGATCAATCCGGATTTCGCACGATCGGTATCTCGCTATTCATTAGATGGAAACACGACGCGCACATCTTAACGATGCGACTTCATAATAGCCATTTATACGTACATGCAGTGTTTACTGTTATAGGTACCTATGTATTATACGTATCCGGAAACCGTCGCTAATTGTCTGGGTACATCTTATGTCGAAGAAATAATGAATAATAAATAACCGCAACGCGCAGTGGTCGTCGACGTTCGTCGTAATTATTTCTTCGGATGCAAATTTAATATTTCGCTTCTGCTGCTGTCCGTTGGGATTCATACATGATTGTCGTACCTCTTAACGGTCGAACTAGATATATAATATTATTATACGGGTAATAGGTACTCAGAGGAAATAGGTAACTAATAGGTACTCTAGGCCACAGGGGCGTATTTAGAAATGTCTTAAGGGGGGGGGGGGGGGCACAAGCAAAAAGTTCAAATTTGCGTACATGGGGCGTAGAGTTGTAAAATTTCTCATATAATAAAAATAAGTATAAAATACAGCGAATGGGGGAGGCACGGGCCCCATGTGCCCCTCCCTTAAATACGCCCCTGCTCTAGGCTATTAGAATTATGCTAAATATTATATTATTAACCACTGATACAATACAAATAAATTATTGTAAAAGGTAAATATGACAAGGGGAAGAAATATCATTACATCAACAATTTTTTGTTTGTTATGGATGAATAGACACAGGACACATATGAATCTCGTATTTAAAAATAAATTAATATGATACTGAAATGCTTTTAATTTTTATACAAAAATTGTCTTTTTCCTTAACAAAATTGTTGTATAAAAATATTTTTTTATGTAAGTACCTACTAGGTTTTTTTTAAGGTAGATACTGGATTTTTCATAGCCAAGGAATACAAAATAACGCTTTAATAGCGTATAACAGTATAACAGTATTAAATATATACATATAGTTATAAAATTATAATTTAATTCAGCAAACAACTCAAAAAAGCATTTATTGGGTTATTCTATAAATTTGATTTGCCATCAATTCTTATTGAAATAAACAAATCCGAGAAATATTATATTAATCCGGTATGCTTAAAAACAACTTTATAATGAAAGAACAATAAAGTAAAACGTCTTTTAAGTTTAAATTTGAATACAAATAAATGGGCATAGCCGTTTTCGATAAAAAAGAACCCTTCCCTTTTCGACCAAATTTAAAAAGACTGATTCCCTTTACGACCAAAAACAAAATTTTTCGTAAAATTATGGCAATTATATAATTATGTAATTTTTACAAATTATTAAAAGTATAAGTTGGTACTGAATAGTACCAAGAAATTTGAATTCGATTCGAAAAATCTTCAAAATTTTAATAAATGAAATAATAGGGATAATTTTTAGTGTGTGTGTAAAATTAATATCGCTTTGTAAATAATTTTGTCGCGAATTGTATTTTTACGAGTATTGTTATTTTACAACATTTTATGCAACTTATAAAAAACTATATTATGTAGCAGCAATTATTTTATTTTTTTTACATACATTATATAAATTTTTGTTTTGGCTGAAAAGGGAATCAGTCTTTTTTAAATTTGGTCGAAAAGTGAATCGGCCGAAAAGGGAAGGGTACATTTTTGGTCGAAAACGGTCTCGCCCAAATAAATACATAAAAAAAATACCTAATATTATATAGTCCATATGGAATAGAAGTATTTAAACAATAAACATAAACACGTGAGCCATTACTACTATAATTATTCCAATATAATAAGGAAAACAAATATTATTCATTCTCCATGTATCTTAAAAACTTGAAATAAAATGTTATTTTTGATTTCAAATTAGAATATACATATATTGTGCAAATTATTTCAATTAAAATCTGTTTATAAACACAAACTACTGTATATCTTGTTCTAACCAATAACTACTAGCAGTATATTTATTAAAATATAAATGAATATCGATTCTATGCCAATTTTTCGAGTATGAATAATAATTAATCAATATATGATACGATTCCTATGAATTATATGGTTTATAGTAAATACCTAAATAAATAAAATCATGATACTTATATAAATATGCAAATTAATATACTACGAAAACAATTTTTTCTAAAACAATCTTTTTTTGTAAATAATTAGTATGAATGCCACGCAGTTCGTAAAAAAATTTACAAATTACCTAAATTTATTCAATATTTAAAAATAATCTAAGTTAAACGTAAGGGTAGCCAATATAATTTTATTGAAATGTTTTATTATATGACGTGGCCCGTAAATGTAGGTGTACTGAAGAATAAATTTAATTTTTAAATTATATTTTTTTCAGTTTACTTGTAAAATTCACAAAATTATATTCACTGACTATTTTACAACTATATATATATATACATAAGTTCACATATTACAAGTACACATTTTTAAAACTATTAAAATTATTATATAATAATATATTAGCCATTAGGTATATTATTAAATATTACATTTAAATAAATTACATAATTTATAATATAACGAAATTGGCGAAAAGAATTCGATTCCGTCAAACAATGCCATGCCAATTGGCAATTATAAAAACATCAAAGGATTTCTATGTATAAATTTCATTATATGTGTACTTATATAAAAAAGTTTAAAGGAGGGAAGCTCTGCAGGTCGAGCTAATAAAGGAACTCACGCGAAATTGTGTTGTAATACTTTTGGCTAGAGATCGTGCAAAAAGTCTCACGTTTTAGCTAAAGGCAACCCAAGCACATATATATATATGTATACCTATAAAAATCTAATGGTAATATTGTGAAATAAACTTTATATTAGGATTCTTTGAATATATAACTCTTAAAATATTATCACGAAATTACAGGCAATGCAACAATCCACAAAATATATTTTAAAGCTACCTATTATATAGTATTTTAGTTCATGGCGTTCGTGCGATCACAATAATAAAATTGATCATCAGTGCATTGTTAATTTATATAAAATAATAAATAATATAGGTAATGATGACAACGAAAAATATGCATCAGCTAGAACGGTTTAATATAAAATTCAATATGATTTACACAATATAATATACTCAGTAAAATACGACGTTCAATAGATAGGTAATAAGGCAGTCGACAAGTAATGAAAATTTAAAAATCTCGATAGGATAAATCGTCGTTTTTAAGATGGTAAATTATTTTCAAGACTTCAAAAGTGCAGAAATAATAATAATGGAATCGACGCACCTGGTTATTTAGCGTGCGCTAGCTAAGAAGGGATTTGTAATTATTGAAAAAGAAAAATAGTATTTACAAAATCGAATTGACGTCGTGTTTCCGGTGCACCTGAATAAAAAAATATTACGAGTATACGATCGACAAAACGAAAAATTCATTTGATTCGGGAAGTTTAAAAGACAGCCGTTCGTGCCTTATAATAATAAAAGTTATAGCAGATATACATACGACATACCAATTTCATGATGAGTAAATATTATACTCTTCATTAATATTATTTTAAAACGCCAATCATGACGATTGATACGAGGCAGATTACGAGTCGTCTATAGATATACATTTAGGGGAGGTTACTACCCCTGCCGAAACATTTCTTAACTTAGCCTTGTATATATAATAAACTACCTATATGTAAATACGTGTTAATTTATATTTCTACCCCCCCACCCTACAAAAAATAATTTTAACAATATTTATGCGCGTGGAGTGGTTGTATACCTCATATTAAAGTATAGTTGTAGCGTTTTGCTATGAGCGTTTACCATACACTGCAGCAGCCGTTGTTATGACGCAAAGTTAGTGACGAAAGCTAATGACAGCAATAAGGTTGCAGTCCACCGCCAACACTGCAACAGCGGAACCGAAGAATTTGGAGTCGTCGGTGCGGGCGTAGTGACGACGGTGGTGACGTTCGTCACTCCGTAGCCCAGCGGACTTGCAACCTGCATCAACACCCCAGATTCGGTGGTTGCTGTCGGGAATGTTGTGACGTCGGTGGCTGTAACGACCGTTGTCGCGGACGTGGACGGCTGGACCACCGTGGTCGTGGTAGTATACACAGCTTTTGTATCGGCTGCAGCGGTTGTGGTGGTAGTGGCGGTAATGGTGGTTGTGTTGGTGACGGATACTTCCGTAGTAGTGGTGGCGGTGGGCACCACGATGCTGACGTCGACGGGCGGTGATGCAAAGGTCTTTTCCGGTTTCGTTGAATAGCGATCACCGGACATCTGTAAAGCGTCCGCGGTAGTAGAATCGTAATCTTCATACGAGTAATCTCCAGCGGCCGCAGCAGTCGCGTTCCACGCGGCCACCTCTTCGATCATGTACACCGTTTCGTCTGGTGGCATTGTGGCCGTCTCGCCGCCCTCGAAAGTGGTGCCGCGTGCCGCCGTGATGACGGCGGCGAAGATCATCACGACGGTGAGGGTGACGGTCGTCGACGTCGTTTTCAGATGGTGATGATCATCACTTCTGCGGCATCGGCGCCGCACATCGGCCGTCATGATGATCGTTTGAACGGTGAGCGGTGATCAAATGCGGTAGGTCGCGGAAGCTGCACGGCCGGTGTTGTGCACAACTGCGCCGTATTGCGTCAGCGGTTAAAACAACGATGTTATAATATTAAAAGGACAATAACAAACGATGAGATGATATAGGCGATATAACGATATAACTATAGGTAGACATAGATACCTATATAGTGTATTGACGACTACGGCAATGGTGTTACCTATAAATCATACATGCGCCGATTGGCCCCGCCGCCACGTTTATTTTTATAACTAATTTTGCCCGGCGTGGACTGAGCCACCGCTGAACGACCTCGTTTAATGCCAAGAGTATAATATGTTTTCGCGAATTACGATTTTTGCACAGCACGTTTGTATAGCCGTCGCACCTAATAATATTATTAAACTGTGTTGCGGCGCCAGTAACGATAACTTACGCTTGGGCGTAGGTATAGATATTATAATGATAATTAATTATGCGTGTAAACTGTATGTGCCAGCCACCAGGGATGACGGCAACGATGTGCGTGCAAAAACTTTCGTGCCGGCATTTCGAAAACAGTGACTTTATTTGTTTGGCTGTAGTCAATTTGCACCAAAATTGACCCAAAATATTTGCAACATGTGTAATTTGCACAATTTTTTTAAAATGCGTTTGTAATTTGCATCAAAATAAAGATATGTGATTTGCACCATCCTCAAGTAGTAAGAAATAGTAATTGTAATTTGCACAAAAATTAAAATCGATTTTTTTTTTCCATGTATTTCGATAGTTAATACAAACTTACAAATTTTTATATCCTAATGTAAACTTAGTTTAGTTGTTACTTGTATTTATAAAATAGCTGAGCTTATACACATATTGATGTAAGTACTACGTTTATATAAAATTGTATAATTATGAATATAAAAAAAAGTCGGCCAATTAAAAAAATTATATGTTATTAAATCGTATTATTATTATTATAATGAATATTCGACAATCGAACAAATAAATAATCATTTTGGTGCAAATTACAAATTCTATTTTCGACTACCTGCAGTGGTGCAAATTACATATCTTTAATTTGGTGCAAATTACCAACTCCCATTTGTTTGACAATTATTTCGCACCTCAACGGCATTAATATCGTTTTCAATGTTTTCATATTTTTATTGTTGTGCTCAGTATAAACATCATAAAACAAATTATATGATGACTGTCGTCACTGATGATATAATTACCATTTAATAAGCGTTCGTGAAGTCCCCCCCCTCCACATGGCCCCACCAAGTATTATTATATTATTTATCATTATGTATTTTAATATTTTCAAAAATTGTTTATAATTTCACGAAAATGTATTATATTATTTACTTGGACATTTTCACAACTTAACTAGATAATATATGTATTTTTATTATTTTTAACAGGATTTTTTTATACATTTGAATTGAAAATTCAAAAAATTGAAAAAATTAAATTTTTAAATCAAAAACCTACTCTCGATAGAATTTATCAAAATATAGGTATCCATTAAAAAACTTGCTTAAATATATAGGTATTTATATAAATTTAAGAAATGCTCTGTGGAAATATAAAAATTACACTGCAAAAGTTTCAATGTAAAAATAGAAAAACATATTCAGTAAAATAGCTGCGATAATATATTATAGGGAAAGGTCTACTATCTTTATTGAAACCGATCAATCAATTGTAGTTTGAAGTCTAAGGGACCATGACATCAAACGAGGGAAGGGGTTACATGAAGACGCCCCTCCCCATAAGTGTTTCTGTTTCTACAAGCCTCTTGAAGGATTGCAAATTGTTTCCCGAGACTTGCAATTAATTGCATAAAAATTGCAAAATTTTGATGCCGGTTTGAATTTCGTATGGTTAACTTCACGAACGTATTTAATAATGGAATCTCGCAAATGAAATATTAATTTTAACAATAATAGGTACTATTATTATAAATTAAATATAGGTTATGTACCTATATATTAATATATTATATTTGATTATGTATGTATAATTTAGGAATCGGAAATTGTACCTAGCACTAAAGTAAGTAAAATACTTTAAATACTTGTAAATTGTAAGTAGGTACCTACTGAAATATTTCCATAAAAAATATCCAAAATTGTACTCAATTAATTTTTAATTATACCTATTCAAAAAATAAGTATACATACAAATTAAAAAAAAAAAAAATTACACAATTTAAAAACGATAGGTATTATCAGTCTGGTTTACATGTGCTTGGTACCTTGGGTGGATACATATTTTAAATGTAAATTGACGAGTTAATTACCTATAATAGAATGTTAAGTTAGCGATAAAATGATTTAAGTATAACTTATATAACCTATATCAGTTACTACAGGGGTTGGCAAAATAGCTGGCGGCCAATGTCTAGACCACCGCGTTGTGGGGAAATAAATGGATCACCAAATTTTATTTTTTCGAATCATCAGAATTCCTTTAGAAACTAATCGCTGACCCCTGCATGAGCTTCTAGGATAACACCGTATTATTATCTAGTATCTACCACCAAATTATTTTATTCTTATATAAGTACAGGGCCACAGGGGATACGTATATAGCCATATAGGTATATAACCAGATTTGCACCACTACATCGAATCATTACAATATGTATATAATATATTAGTATCTACTTATAGGCTATAATTATAATTTATAATATTTGCCAATTTGCAATACATATAGGTACGTATACTGCAGTATGCACAGTATAAATATTTTTAAAAGAAAATAGAAATATCTAAAATGTTAGTTGGTACCTATGCAGTCAATTTTTTTTCTTAACAATTATATTTTTAATTTTTACTGTACATCAAAAATTCATAAATTTCACTCTAATATATATAAAAATGTGTGGTACCTATAATACAAGAAGATATTATAACCAAAAAAAATCCAAAATAAGTAAAAATTGAAAAATAAGTAATTTATAAATTTATAATCGCATTGAAATGCATTTCTATTTTTCTAGTTTGTTGAGAACAACAAATAATTTTTTCGAAGATAAAAATTAAACATATGCAATGCAACTGATTCCGATTCACGTACATAACATGATAATATTATATTAAGCTATATATCGTAGTGGTCGTTGTCTTTGCACGGACGTCGTGATTGTTACCTATTGGCTATTATATGTAGCGCAAGTGCATCACGACTTATTACCGCGGCGCCAACCTTTATTGCAGCGTCATTGGCATTTGGACAGGTGACAATTATCATTTTTTTATTAATTGTAGGTACCTACATATTATTTCTTAGGACTATTTCTACCGTCTACGCGTTACGCCGTTGCGCATAAACGTGAATATTTAATAATTTAACTTTTACGTCCACAGTACCATGTTAAACTTGACATTTTTCAAGACAAGTCCAAAATTTTTTTTTAATCTGGATACTGGACACTTATCATTTTTAATTTCATAGGTATTATAAAAACTTTTGATCAATTTTTAAAAATGTCGGTGATAGTTCTACAGACAAGTTTATTCTGGTTCGGTATGCGCTCTACATATTATTTTATTATTGGCATTTATATCTGTCAAGGATGGAGGAGCGTCTCCAGCTAATGGTCTACGCCTATCGTACTTCCATTGGCCAGCGAAACGAGCTTCGTCAATTTGAACACACTCCTTACTTCTTCATGTCCGATGCATTGCCGTATGAGTAGGCAATTCCAATACAAATTCAACAATTTGAATAAGTGTTAACCCACTGTTGCAACGTTGGTTCAAGTCAGTGAAATTAAAAAATCTGCCACTAGCCCATGTCGATCTTGTTGCAGCCTTCTTTTGGACACCGACAATTTTCACATTAGCCCATTTCCGTCGTTTTACTTGCATTTCTGAGTCCTAATAAAATGTATAGTAGAAATTACAGTAAAAAGTAACTACTACAGTAATAAATATAAGATAATAAAGTTGAAAGAAAAACCCAACATATCATATATAAAAACAAGGTAGATTATTTTTGTCAAATATTCCAAAAACGTAAACCGAGTGTAGAACGGCAAAACCTGTAGAATGCATACCGAACTAGCACCAAAATATCTAGTTTCATTATTTCATATGCATCATTTTTTTTTAAATAAGATAAAATATACAAATTTTCATTTGATTTTCATGAATATTATAAATTATAAATAATAAATGTATATTTTTTATTAACTAAAATACTTAAAACAATAAAAATTGCTATTAAAATAATAAATTAAGTATATATTATTAAAAAGACTGGTTTATTATTATTATTTTAATAACAATTTTTATTTTTTAAAGTGAATAATGTTATTATTTATTAAATATATCCGCGATTCATTAAATTTATAGCCCTGATAATAAATATTAAATATTATTGTAAATAAAATATATTTTGAGAAAAAATTTGTTGATGCTAATAAATATATTTTTTTATTTCATTACTCATTAAATAAAGTGCAGATTTCTATGCAATAGCATATTTTATTTAAGATCTTACTCTGATCACTCTTATTACTGTGTAAGCTGGCTGTCATATATATAGTATATGCGGTCTACCGGCGATTTACGAATATAGTATGCGGTCTACCGCGAATAAATAAATTAAAAATATCATAATATTATAGTATAATTATTGTAGAAATAATGCCTGGTAAAAAATTTATTTTTTTTGACGTCCCTTTCTCTTACAACGTAAAACTCAGTTTCCTAACCTCTCTCCTTACGTAGGTATAAATTCATAGCTGCACTTCCACACTTAATACATTCGGCATTTTCATTATTTGCCACAAGATTTTTGCTGATTAAAAAAATTGTGGTAGATTCGTCACTACTAATTATTATTACTTTTGCCAACATATTGTGTGTATAAAATATGATGTTAAAATGTGGTGTTGCGCAATTATAAATGGCATACTGAGCTATTGAGCCAATACTTTTACAAAATGTTGAAGTATTGTTATCTATGTATAATGCAATTAAGATAAAGAGCATCTAAAAGATCGAAAAATATTAAAGTGTATCTATTAAAAATAATAAACTTAAGCCTAATATGTAAAAACCACAGATAGACCGCATCCTACAGCGGCTGGTAGAACGAATTTTCCGGTAGACCGCATACTATATGACAGCCTTAAAGTGGAAATCATACCAAAAATATGTAAGTTTGATTTGACATGGTCTCTTGTGCATCGTTATAAGTATTATTACACAGATCATTTTAGCAAATATAAAAGTCATTGAAAGACTGGGAAAGGATATGATGAACGTTGTAAAAAAATGTCTAGATATAATTGAAGATAATATGGTACTGAGATACTGTTGTTAATTTAATAACATTTATACCTACTCATCTGCAGTTTTTAGTGATAGCAATTAACAATAAAGAAACTAGAAATTCAAATTATCACATTCAATTAAAGTATTTCAAAAATGATGAAATAAAAGAAAAAAATCAAGCTATTCCTGGATCAAAGGAGGCAACACTTCAAACAAAGTTACATGATCTTATTAATAAAAATAAAGGCCTGGTAATTCTATATTCTATGGCAAATTAATACAGTACTATTAAGCTAAAACGTTAAGCTTAGCTTCATATTACCAATGATACAGTTTATCAACACTCAACAACTTTGTTTAACGTCAAAATAAATTATCGTTCTCAGTATTTTAAATTTGTTGACAGATAAACGCCACAGCTTCACTGAAGAAAATCTGAAAATGCATATAGTTATTTATTTTCATAATAATTAAAATATAATAATTTATAATACCTTTTTTATAATATTTGAATATAAATACAGATTTGTGAAGAAATAATTGAAATTTTCTTGCATATTTATAAAAAAATTTATATATGACATATTTTAATTTTTTTTTAGAAAATTCTGCACTTCATTTATTATTAAATGTAATGATAATAGAAATAATTAGGTACATGTGATGTAAAATAAGTTTTAAGTAGTTATAGGTTATAAGTTATAACATTTATTCAAAATAAAAATACATAAGTCAAAGAAATTATATTGTTTATTACTATTCGATAATTAGATTAATTGGGATAGAATTTATAATAATATAGCAGATATTTTTTTTAAATTGTATACAAAATTTAAATAAATCTGAAATAAATTTACCCTTAAATATTTTAGTGAATTTAATTGCCATTTTTGAATATATAAGCTTCCAAAATTTCTTTTAACAATCAAATAAATCATCATAATTTATTATAAAAATATATTGACATTATATATGTACATTTTTTATTAAAATAAATCTATATTATATACATATATCGATGTTTATTAGAAAAAGTCATTGTTGCAATCAACTATCACTCAACCATGTCTTGATAAATGAAAGTAATTTAGAAGTATCCTAAAAAAATAAAAAATATTAATGTTATTTACATTTAAATAATTCAATAATAAATATTTAAACTAATTGAGTTCTATATTTAGAATAAATCTTCAATAAATATTTATGATAGTTCCTATTTATAAATTTAAGATAAAAAATACTTTAATAACAAAGAGAAAATATTATTCAGTTAATTATTCAAAAAATATTATATAACACACTTTGAAAAATAATTATCAAAAAAGTATTTATAATTTATTTATTACAAGCTAATAATTCAATTAATAATAATACTTATCACCATTAATTAAAGAAATAAAAAATATTTTAAAAACATAAATTGGCAAATTAGAAAGCCAAATTACAAATTAGTGTCAAAATGTTTTGGAATAAACTAAATTGATCTAATGATATAGGTACTTTTGTAATAAATTATTCATAGGTGCAAATGGGTGGGTAACACTTTAACGCTTTAAAAATTGTTTACCCCCATCCCTGAAAAACTGAAAAGATGATGTTAAATGTTAACCATAAGAAAGACATTTCTCTAATTTTATCAAAATAACGTAGCCCTCTCCCAAACTGTAGAGCATATTTTGTGTCAATGGATTTAGAGAAAACTAGTTTTGACTATCAAATAAATTAATACATTTTAAGAAAACCATACTTAAGAATACTCTTCTTCATCATCAAAAGATAGAACTAATTTTTCTGTTCGTTTTTTCTTTTTATTCACTCTATGCTTTTCTTCCGATTGAGGAGTAGTTTTAGCTGGACGTTTGAAGATTATACGCTTAGATAAATCTGCTGGTTTACTGTTTTCTTCTGAAAATATATCCATTATATATTTAAATATTGTTTTAATATTTACCATAAAGATTTTGCAGATAAAAGAATTTTTTTTAAGTATTTACAAGTAAAAGAAAATAGTCTCGAAAATAATATATCAAGTATAATATAAGTATCTATTTAAAACATACATTTTGTATGATTTAAAGATTTTATACCTTGTTCTTTGGCTAATGCCTCTCTGGAAGCTTCTTCAGAAGTTAAATCACCTTCAGTTAATACAACCACAGTAGGGTTGTCATCATCGTATGATTCGTCATCTTCATAAGTTGGAAGAGCAATTTTCTAAAAACAATTAAAATATTTAGTAGATTATATACATTATTTTTGTTAATCTTAATATATTAAGTAAATAGTTGTTATATTACATTTAAACCTAAACTATTTAAGTTTTAATTTGGTACCAAACAGTTTTTAATTTATATACAATTTTTTGATAAAGGAATTTATGAATTGTGTACATTATTACAAAATACCATAGGTAGGCATTTCAAAAGAAAAAACTACATTGGTTGATATTACATATCTCCAAATTAAATTCATAATATCGCTATCTAGGTAAATGATTGTATTCAAAAAGATAAAAACTCTAATTTTTATAATTAAAAACTGATAATATGCATAAAACATTGTTCATTAATGTTATTGAAGCATGATTTTTTTTCAATGACTATACAATGTTGTATGCTATAGATGAGTAGGTATAAATAGTATAAATAAAAGTAAATTAAAAAATCAATTAAATAACAATGATAAGTTTAAAAAAGTGGTGTTTTGTTTGTAATTTTGAATATCACTGAATTAGTGCATGACAATTAATAGTTCTTTAGTTTTTTTTATCCTAAATGCTTTTTTTAAAGATTAGGTTCAATAAACCTGTTTTTATTTAATTATTATTTGACATTAATTAGAATTAAAATTGTATTATCAGTTTCCTATAAATTTTTAAGGGTGTCTGTAGTTATTGTTATCCCACTTTGTGCTTAACTTCAGACAATCATAAATTTTATATAAAAGCTAAAAAAACAAATATAATTTTGAGGAGTTAAATGTATTGGCTAGATTGAATTTTTTTTAAAGAATTTTAAATTCATTATTTTAAGAAATATTTTGTAAAATAAGATAACCTTTAGATTAACTCCATTCTATGGTATTTATAGTTAATGGTACTACCTAATTACATTTTTAAATAAAAACACGCCTAAGCTTAATTATAAGCTTTGAAATATTCAGTTTTAAGTAATAAATAATAAATAATACCCACTTTTGTATCAACAGTAGGTCCTTCTTTATAGTTGGCTTCTTGTTTTAATTTTGTTAAAAATGATGGTTCTCGTGGTTTGATATACGAAATTTTATTTCTTTTTGACATTTCAAAACTGATTTTGTAAGTTAATATTATGTAGGTACTCAAATTCCTTATTTTGAGCACAAATTATTCCTAAATAATATACTGTTGGTAGGTGTTATTATATTAAACTTCCCAATTTGAAACATGTAAAATATTAAATATTGACGTGCCAGAGAACAGAACACAAGAACAAATTTATTAATAATTTATTACTAGAGTTTAAATACTGAAAAGTAACAGTTAAATAATAAATATTTTATCTTAAGTTTTTTAATAAGTTTTAAGTAGGTACATAACCATGATAGTAAATCAAATAACAGTATAATATACTTTACATTTATAATATTAATTAGTGTATTATAACAGTGACACTTTATATTAACAAATAAGTAGGTAATAATTAATAAAATAACTGAAAATCTGGATAAGTCAAGACGCCAAGATGGTACTACGGTAGTAGGTGGTAGTAGTAGTTACTATAGAGGCAGAATATTGTTAAGTTGTCATTGATAAATGATAATATTATCACCACAAACTACATTAAGTTGTGATAATATAGATATTCAAATTCAATTCGTATAATATTGTATATTCTTGTATCTTACAACGTTATAATATATATTATATAATTATAATAAGTTATAATACTCTGCTTACAACAGTTCGTGATCATGACTAAACTTGATTTTTACTCTGTAATACCAAATACCATAGAACAATAATATAATAGTAATACTATTTATATAATATAATTATAAACTATATAATAATAATATATAATATATAAATTATATACTATATAATAATAATATAAAGTAATACTGCAGATTAAATAACATTTTAATTTTATCAGTGATCGTACACGAATATATCTCATAACTTAGATCATATACTATATGATCTAAGCCTCATACATACACATGATATACCTATATTAATTATACGTTATTCACTCCACTGATATCGCTCCGGCAATACTTTTAAACTTAAACGGCATATTTAAGCATATACTAGCATATTGTAATATTATGGTAAATGTTAAAGGCATAAGCCATAAATGCGTATATTTTTAAAGCATAATGTTCCTTGCCCAAATTATGAAAGTAAAATATATTCTCGTCTGTTATTCAGATTCGAATAATTTATTATTTTCTGCCGCAATGTCGCGACGACGATATCATTCATTTTATTATTTACTCAGAATGAAAATAATAAAATAAAATAAATAAATATTGAGATTATGCACAGTAGGCACATTATACAAACTCCCAGCAAATATTGCTTATTTCGTTTCTTGTATAGTTGTATAGACTGTAGAGGCGATAGAACCAGATGAATAGTAGTAGTTAATAGTTAATGGCTCACTAGCCATTAGCTAAATAGTAAATACGTAAGATGGCATTATGACAATGTTAATTAATAATTAATAACGTCCGATACGTTCGAGTTTTGTACGGAAAATCGACTAAATCGAGATAGCAGAAATCGGAATAATATATTGTATTGAATATTTATTGGTAAGTAGTTTCATGATAGAAATTAATACTTCTATCCAGACTTCTATCTATTTATCTATAGTAGGTAGTTTCTTATAGTATTGAAACGAGCCCACAAATAACCAACAACTAGAAACACTTTCAATGGTCGGCATTAATAATTGAACATTGGACTTTATTATTTGATTGTACTTGTTCTTATTTTTACTATTTTAAATTTTTCAGTGATAAATTCAAGTTTTCGCTGCTCTCACTTGTTTTCCATCTATAATTGACGAATTTATGAGTAAGCATTCCAATGTTTGGTACTTAGTTTTGAATTTTCGACAATATTAAATTTATCATTTTATCATACGTTTAATGACAGCTACAGCTAAAAATTTCGAATGAATGCACTTGTAATAACTATGTTATTGATTTAGTACACTCGTGTTTTGTATACTGAAAAATGGCTGGTTATGTCGATGACTTGTCTGATTCGATGGGAGCTTTGTCCTTCAATGATGACCACTGGAATGAACTAGGATTGGATGACAGCATTCAAAGACAGCTTAGAAAAATAGAAAAAGATTATGAAAGTATTTTCTCATGGGACATCCAACAATTAACAGGCGTTAATCAAAACCTTATGATGAACCTCATTGATAAAGTTCATGAAAAATTAGAAATGATCATAGACAAGAACAATGAATTCAATTTAAATAGGTAGCTATCTGTCAGATTTATTTAAATACAACTATTGATTATAAATTTAATATTAATAATAATGATAATATCTATAAAAAATATTAACTATTAACTAGATTAATATAGCATTTAAATTTAAAACCAATGTTATTACTTAATTTCTCTATGTTATTTTTTTATTAATAAACAAAAATTCATAAGTATCAGAATACAATCATAAGGTTCACACTTAGGTCCATATTAATTTTATAAATCAAACTGTTTGCTTGCAGTGTTGCACACAATGGCATAGCGAAATGGGTAGTCAAAACACTGATGCTCTGAGCGATTCGGAGCAAGTGGATGATAGATTATGAAAATATGATCGCAAACTTTTAATTAAATATTTTTATGATGAACTTCTTTTTTTTTGTCAAAAATGTATGAATTATGAGATTTTATTGAATCTTTGGTTAATGGGTAGAATATTAGACTTGTCTCTAAAAAATGATTAAATTACAATTGTAGATAAAATATCTAGAGTGAAACTATTTTATTTTTTAGATTTTATTTACAATTGGTAGCTAGTTATGAACTTTACATTAGTAAAAGTTATCAAGAATCATATTTGGAAATTGAAAATGTTCTTAAATTTATGGAAACCTGTAAATTTGATGAGTCAAATGAACAGTACTCTGATGCTTACTACCATATTGCTCATGCCACCAATGCTTATATTGCATTAACATTAAAAATTGATTCAGAAAAGGTAAATTTGAATTACTACTTATTAAACTAAATTAAACTTGAGTAACCTATAATAAGTAAATTTGTATTCATGATTATACATACTAACCATATCATATATCATGTTTAAGCATACTAAAAGACTATAGTTTATAAATACTATGTAAATAATAAAATGTTTTGAATATTCATATACCAATTATTTTTACATTTTAAAAATGTAATCTGCTTAAGAGGATGTCAGCGCACTATTTGTTTTCTCTCTCTGACCCACGCGTAACATAGACAAAACGCATTTACAAAGAATCATTTTTTCTACGTCTTTAAGTAATTTTAGAGTAAAACCTTCCATTACAAAAAAGATAAAGAATAATATTTTTGAGGGAATGACATATTGATTTTATATTTTATTGATATTTGACTTTGTATTCGACTTTCAAAATAAACAAAAAAAATACTGTACCTACATTTAAATAATGTTTAAATTATTTAGAGACAATATTTAGACAAATCGATATGTCATTCCCTCAAAAATATTATTTTCTATCTTTTTTGTAATGGGAGGTTTTACTCTAAAATTACTTCAAGATATAGAAAAAATGATTCTACGTATATGCGTTTGTCTATGTTACGAGTGAGCCAGACAGAGAAAACAAATAGTGCGCTGACATCCTCTTAAAAAATTAGTATCTTACGTAAATTCTGATTTGATTAATTTAATGGTCTAGTGTTGTAAAAGTGTAATGAGTCATTACAGTATAACTGAATAGAACTAATTGGATTAATTAAATATTTTAATTTTTCCTATATCTATCTTGGTATTACCAATGATAATTAAAATAATTATTTTAATAATGATCTACTGTTATATTTATCACTTTTAATGTAATTTTGGAGTCTATATATTGTATACAAAATTATTAAAATAAATCTAAGTGTTTAACCCTCTTATAATAATAATAATTGATGCTCTTCCATATGCATCTTATTTATTCTAAACATAATCCTACGCATTACTACGGTAAATCCAGAACCTTTTTAATCTCACAGTTAGATTCAGAATTCAGATTCAGCTTTTGTTATCTTCTAGGATTCTTAATAATTTTTTCTTGTTGCGAAGATTGGAAGATTTGAATTCAAAATTATCAGTATCCTATTGCTATCTATGAATGTTTTTCATTTTATATTTCATGTATTATGTATTATTATAATATTATTGATAATTTATATAATAAAATTAAAGATTAAGCCACTTATAATGAGTACACACAATAATATATTTCTTCAGTGGCGTATTTTGGAGGAGTGTCTTCCATGTCTGAACACCCCCACCTGAAAAAAAAATCCTTAATATTGGTATTATCATTTTTTTTTATAATTAACTAATTTTATTTTATTATATATATATTCATTAAATGTTGGATTCCCCTCGAGAAATCACCCAAAATATGCTACTGATTATAGATCATATAGAGATCCAATTCAAACATTAAATCCTTAACAGTAAGCGACCTACGTGTTTTAAAAATATATTAATTATACATCATATAAATCAATTTATCAATAGGGAGAAACTATATTTGTAAAAATCATTAAACTAATGCCTTTTTCTCTTTAAGTTTTTAAAGAATATTAAACAAGTCAACAGTTTTAATCGAGCAGAGAAATCTGCAGTTTGTGCAATTAAATCCAGGATATTTATGGAATATCCTCCTAAGGGAAATGATATTGCTTTAAATTTTGCTTATCGAGCCCGTACTCTTCATTCTACTGAACCTGAATGGATAATCATTTGGTTAAAAGCCAAAGGACGAGTAAGACGTTATTACCAACAATATACAATGCCAGAAGATGATGAAATGGATGCTGCAGAAATATTATGCTCTACAAAAACTAAGGCTCGACATTTAATTCAAGCTTCTAAATTATATATGGAAGCGGCATTTGTTAATAAATTAAAAAACAACAAAGATGAATCACAAAAATTTTATGAGCTTTCATCAGATATTACTAAGTATGTAATTATTCTATGTAAATATCACCTAAAAGGTATTAATGAATTAATAAAAATAATAATAACTTAATATTCTATAACAAATTATTAAGCCCCTAGATTATGTTTCATGTTATAGTTTTCCAAAAACTGAATTATCTTTCAGAATTTATTAATTTTTAACCATTATTCAATCAAAATATTTCAATTTTTATTATTTTGTTCACAATCCCGTTTGTTCTTATTTACTTATTTATTTGTTTTCATTAAACAATTGTATATTTTAAATGATTGGTTTTTGATAGAAAAGCAATTGAATTAGCCAATGACGATACAAAACAACTTTATTCTTGTCTACTGACATGTATTGATTATCCTAAAGAGTTATTGTCAAAATCTATTATGGACAATTTAATTAAAAAATTGGAAAGTGTTAAAAATAGCCGTGTTGATCAAGTTTTAGGCAAATATTATCTAAAACATGAAAAGGTAAGATATTAATCAATTAATTATTATTAAGAAAAAATAACTAAGCAAATTATTGTTTTATTTCAGGATTATGAAAAGGCAAAAATTCATTTATCTCGTGGAATGGCTGCTGGTCATTTTAGTAGTTCATTGCAATTAATAAAAGTAGAGTGCTTGTTACAACCTGTTGATAAATTTCCTCTTGTGAAAACACTAGACATGATGTATGGTGTTTTTCCAAGCCCAAAAAGAAGGCTTATTATTTTATCACAAATACTGATATATTACAATTACTGTGAAAATAATCCAAAAGAAATGATACGTTTCCTGAAAATGTACATTGATCAAGAGATTGATGATACATTTAAAAAACGCCATTTAATTGTAAGTTATTCAAATTGAACTACTTTGTATCTATAAACTCTTGAAGGAATGCTTAAATTTTTAGGAAACTTCTTGTTTCAATGATTTTCAAGTTAATTATTAGAATATACATTTTTGAAATTTTAAATGTACAGTTTAAATACACAATTTCAGAAAATTTGTAACTAAAATTTTGATATTCTTATCAAATGTAAATGTATTTTCATACTATACTAACATAATTTTTGGTTTTTGCAGTTAGTGTATTAATAATTTAAATCAACAGTGAATAGAAGTTGGGTTGTTTTTTAAAATATTATTAGAAAGAAAAATATTACTTAGACAAATATGAATGTAATATTCTGAATTAGGTAAAAGTAAAAACAGAGAATACAATTTGTAATCATATGCATATCTAACTGCATTGCTATTCTCCAGGGATAAATCTTTGGTGTATGACATCAATGTCTAAGGTCAAAAATCATAATTTTTTACTAATACTATTATTGAAATCAAACTTATTATATTGTTATTTGTTAATTGTTATCAAATGTACATATTACAATTTTAAATTTTTAAAATAATAATGTCGTTAAATATTATTGTAATTTGTAGTATTGATAATTTAACCTGTGAATTTGTAAATGTTTTAATATACTATGCTTTTCAATAGGTTTTTTTTTGTATTGATTGAATATTATCGGTTTTGAAAAAATATCGATACCACTGATATGTGGTATCAGTTCTAGTATTGGCCCATTTCTAATCAAAACTATATGTTATTTTATTTTATTGAACAATTGAACAGTAATTGTAAGATTATTTTAGATTCTGAGCGGAGCGATGAATGTATTGATTTTACCATGATGTGTGTTTTTTTTTTGTGTTTGTCTGTCATCACGTTTTGGGGCAGTAAAAGTACTTTGATTTTTGACTTCAGTACCTGGTTCAATCAGAAAATGTATCTAGTTGGTACTTTGGAGGGTCAAAAGTAAAAAATTCTTAATACTTTTCTAAATAATCGAGAAAAACAAACTAAAAATTAAGGGAAAAACAGGAAATTTTACGCACAATCAGTCTTCAACAAAATCGATTTTGCATTTTGATGTAACTTTAAAATGGCCATAGATACATGAAATTTTCACCGAATGTTTATATAAGTATATTCTATCCATCATGCAATTTTCAAAAATTTTTGACTTAAGTTGAACTATTCATAGGCATTTGAAATTTTCGATCATTATTTGTTTTTTTAAAATTAATTTTGATAAAAATTAATTTTTGGGTAGAAATTCTTGGCTAGAAACAAATGACCATAGATACATGGAATTTTCACCGTAATTTAATTTCTACATAATAGTTGATATAAAAGTAGGTACATTAATTGTTTAATTGAATTAACTATCATCTTAGATGTTATAAACGATTTTGAATGATTTTTCTATTGTTGAAAACTAGGTTTTTTGGCTTAAGACATTTATATCATGCACCAAATAAATGATACAGAGAGATAATATAATAATAATAAGTAACTTGTTTTTCTTGTATGAATCATTTGCACACAGTTATAAATTAATGTGTGATTATGATTTAAATAATAGAAACAGAATAATTTTTGAAGCTTTTGTGTGGTATTAATAAGTTATAAGTTGATGCTGTCTGTATAAATAAATTGTTAAATTTTTTTTATCTATTGTATTTTAAAGTAACACAACTATAATTTTTGATTTTAGTTTGCTCATCCATTATTTCAAGTTAACGGATTCAGACCAAAGCAATTTTTAAATGTTCTATCTGCAAATGTAAAAGAATTAACTAACAAGATTAAATGGAGTGTAGAAGAAAAAAAAATGATTGAAAACACATTTGACAAGTTGAATAAAATATCAAAATTACATTTTCATGACAGTCGATTTAATGATAATATAAAAACTGCTTTTCATAATAATAATGAAGCCAATTCAAATAAAAGACATCATAATAAACCGTATAATAATAGAGACGACAAATCTTGGCGAAAACAAAAGGTTGATTTGTCAGAGAATGGGTCTAATAATAGCCGTCAACACCAATTTGCTTCAAAACAAATAAATCAAAATAAGTCTTCAGAAAAACATAGTGATCTAAACATAAAACCTTCAACAAGCCAGCATAAAGTGATTGATTATAATTTTAAATTACCTACACAAAAATCAAATGAGCCAATAAACAGTTTGAATAATTCAGATAACATAAAGACAAAACTAAATAAATTTGAAAACAAATTTAGTTCCTCGAACGATTTACATGTTGTGTCATTAGAAAACAACTCTATCAGCAAACCATTCAGTAGTGTAATACGTGGCAGAGGTAGTAAAATATTTGGTGGTAATAAACTAAGTTGGCGAAACCCACAAAATAACCCTCAAAATCAAGACAGCTTTGAAATATTTCACAACAATGGTATTAATTCTCAACACTCACATGGATATAAAAACAAGTATCCAAAAAATCAACAAGACGGAGACCCAAAACATAAATTTGGGAATCGTCCACACTTGTCTAATAAGTCATGCAAAAAAGATATTGACGATATTGAGAGTTAAATACATTTTTCAAAACTAAATTTAAATATAATTGATTTATCTTTTATTTTCACTAATAAAATTGTTAAATTTATGTACCTACTATTACTCTTTTAAGACTTTTTTACATTATGATTAACATATTAATAATCCAATTAATTACTTTTATTTTTATTTGATTATTATTCATGTTAAATTTAAAAAGTTGATAACTATTATTAAAGATTTACATTTTTTTTTTGATAATTTTTTGAAAAAAATTTTTTACTGAGCCTATTTAAAAAAATTGGTATACCAAGATTCTTAAATCTATTAAACCATATTGGGTATTCAACATTCGTTTAATATTTTAAGTCAAATTAAAAATCAAGATAATGTTAATTAACCTAACCTAACCCACATTAGTTTTAAAGTTATATAATATGGACCTTCTAATAAATCATATTCATACCGTTTTAGGGGAAAAGGTAGCATGGGTATTCTCAAGGGGGGATGAGGGTCTCATATCCACCCCTTCGTCTTATTTTTGTCATATAAGATACAGTGAAACTTTTAAATACTGGACACTCTGTCACTAAAACTTTGTCCGCTATTAAGAAATAAATAAAACAACTTCATACGTTGCCGATCCCAACATTCTGACCGTTATTTGAAAGTATCCGTTACGGGAGGTTTAACTGTACATGATAAATAAACGTATGTATGTATAAACTTTATCTAAGAATAGTAAAATTTCAACCATCCCTATTAAAAAATCTGTAAATCACTTTAAGACGATATAGTAGTATTTACTAAAAAGTTAATTGTAGCCTTATAGGTTCTAATAAATTATACGAATAAGTACAATAATAAATTGTATACCTAAAAATATTATAATATAATTCTTGTCAAAAATTAAATTAGCCCATTTTATTGTGTTGTTTTATACGTATAGTGAAATAAATTACTTTAATAAAAACATTAAAAAACATATGAACTATGAAGCGTACTGTTAAGTCATAAGTACCTAGTAGATGTAGACTAAAATACCGTCTTCACTCAGCTTCGTTTTACTCATATAGTATAGTGATTCAATCATGAATCATGGAATTCAAATCTCACACATTTCACCGACTTACTCGATGACGAGGCATATTCGAAATTTGAAATTGGTGAACTGCAGCTGAGTGCTTAAATCAAGTATTCAAGTATTCAAGTACCAGTTTCGATCCGGGTTTATGAGAAGAACGTACGAATTGAAACCCCATAGCCCATAATAATTACCAGCTCATATCAGCCTTTCAGCCTACCACCGATCAGTCACATACACAGAATACTATTTCGGGGGGGGGGGGGGGGGTACAAAATATAGCTACACAAATTGTACAGCAACGTAATAAAACAATTTCCTCCTACTTACTCATTATTTTTTAATGTGACAATTATTATGCTAAATATTCAAACTTTATCTATGTAATTTGTTCAGTGTTCAGAAGTCAATATATTTAGGAATAATAATAAATAAAACTTTAAATAATATATATTACGAACGTCGAACAGAACAGAAATGTATTTGATTATTATATGCACATACAATTACCTAGGTATATTAAACTTTTAAGTAGATAGAAGAAAAAATGGGTGGTGTCCACTGTCCATGGGTTTTTTAATAACTTGTATTTTTTTTGCATGATTTATATTATTAAAAGCTGATAAAAATAATCCAATATCCAGAGAATAATTTTTTAACGATTCATTGTCTATATTTGTATCAAGTTGCGTCTGCAAAGAGTTTGGTACATCAACTTCGGTTGCAATATTTTCTATATTACTCGATTCACTTTCAGTTTCTTCATTATTTTTAATTATTTTTACACCAAAATTGAATAATGACGGTTGATCACTATTTTTTTTCATTATAAAAAATAAAATATATAATATTTAATAAATTTGGTTATTTAAAATTTAATCAGTTTTCATAAGTTAGAACTCGCAAAAATAACCATAAAACTATATCGCACTCGTATATTATAAGTTATAACTTACTGTTCAAATACCGAACACACAAACACAGACCAAACTAAACGTCTAAACGACCGTCATTGTTTAACAATTATTGTAGTTTAACAATTGAATAGAAATTGTTGGTGACCGATCGAGTACGGAAATAAGATAAGATAATCTTATCCACAAAATATGAGTTTTCTAGGTATGTCGCAAATCGCAATAATACAGTTCTGTGTACTGTGTTCGTGCGTAGTCCTCAGCAATCACCTCGATCATTCAACTATGATAATAATACTATCAATTATATAGGTATAAACTTGTATTTCATACCCGACTAATAAACAGAGAAAAACAGTCAACAGTTAATTATAAAAATATTTTATAATAAATTTGACTTAATTTTCCAAGAAATTATTTCGGGGGGGGGGGTATACGTGCATGCTACCGATACTCTGACGCCACACAAAGGTTGGCAAATGCTCAAACGTTAATTCGTCTCCCAAAAATATAAATTTTTTTGGAGGCACTTTTAAGTTTGGTTTAATTGTAGTTTAGCTACCACGCGATTTTTTCGAAACATATTTATTTCAACGAGTTAAGAACAATGATGCAAAAATAAATTTGCGCAAACCGTTATTTTGGAAATGACAGCCTTCCTAAGTTTGCGATTTCAGTTTTAAACGCATGCACGCAACGCTGTTTACTTACTGCCGCGCGGAAGTCTTCTATACTATACTAATTAGTAAAATAAAAACTGGCCATTGAGTCTGTAATAACCAGGGCTAGGATTTGTATGCATGTTTTTTTTCCGACATCTGATTATTGATTTTATCAGTAATGTCCACAAATCACCTCATGATGAGATAAATGGTGGTGTTTTTATTTTGCATATTTCAATATTTGGATAAAATGCATGTTAATGCATATATTGAATAAAATAAATATTATTGCATATTTCGATTATAAGAATACGAAAAATGCATGTTTTATAGTATATTTCGTAATTAATATTTATAATTTAATATTAATATTTCGTATTCAATTCTAGCTCTGCTGATTAAGAGGATGTCGGCGTACTATTTGTTTTCTCTCTCTGGACCACCGGACCACGCGTAACATAGACAAAACGCATTTACAAAGAATCATTTTTTCTATGTCTTTAAGTAATTTTAGAGTAAAACCTTCCATTACAAAATAGATAAAGAATAATATTTTTGAGGGAATGACATATCGATTTTATATTTTATTGATATTTGACTTTGTATTTGACTTTCAAAATAAACAAAAAAACACTGTACATTTAAATAATGTTTAAATTATTAAAAGACAATATTTAGACAAATCGATATGTCATTCCCTCAAAAATATTATTTTCTATCTTTTTTGTAATGGGAGGTTTTACTCTAAAATTACTTCAAGATATAGAAAAAATGATTCTACGTATATGCGTTTTGTCTATGTTACGAGTGAGCCAGAAAGAGAAAACAAATAGTGCGTTGACATCCTCTTAAAGTATAAAACTTGGTTTTTTTGTCAAACACAAATTTTATTTTTATAAATACAATCCTAGTACCTGTGATTTAAAGATTGAATAGTTTGACGGAGAAAGATAAACACAATTAATAAAAGTATGTCGGTCAATATAAAATCTAAGATGGAAATTGAAATGCATATTTTTGCATATTTTCGTAAATAAAATGCATATTTTACAATTTTTTATTGCACACAAATCCTATAGCCCTGGTAATAACTAATAGGTAATTACCCTGTGACCTACTCGAGGTGGTGTTCCATAACAAGTCGAGGGATATTTTCGATTTGCGGAGCCTAGCGACGAGTGCCGCAAAATGTGTGATCACTGTTCATACTACGACATAACTTTGATTAGCTATAACTAGGTAAATCGACGTTTTAAATATGATGGTGCCAAAAATATATATAAATATATTTGCGTAACAGATATTCCCAGCTACGTGATAACTAGGTGGATAAGTAATTATTAAAAGAACATCAAAAGACATTAAGATAAAAATTGTAGCTCATAAACTCGTACCTATCTAATGTTTTGGTCGGGCTTGAAATCACCGTAATTGGCACTCGGCAGTATGCGGTCTGCATTATTTGTAAAATAAGTGTCTTAATCTTTAAAATATTTTTGAACTTTTCTCGTGCAAAACGAACGGGCCCGTTAGTATCGAAGTACTGGAAAAACTTCAAGTGTGGAATCAAATAAGTAAAAATAAAACATTAAAGTGAAACGAAGGGTATCATATTCTTCGTTTATGTCCCTTGAATAGTGCATCGATGGATTTGTATGGCGATGTCGAGAAAAAAAACAAAAGGTTTTCGAGATGTGATTTTTTTCAATCGATTCGCAAACATACTTTTTTTAAAATCTTATCTGTACCTTTTCAAATAGTGGCATTTTCTTATTTGTGGCTTAAAAATGTTTCTCTATCTTTTATAATGGAGCAAATTTTAGAAAAATAGGTGCTAAACTATCAATTTTAAATTTGTATTGTCAATAAAATAATAGTTTTAGTTTTATTTTTCGAAATATTATAATTAACAATACACCATAATCATGTTAATAATAGTGTATTATTTTTCCAAATATTAATCTTGTAGAATAAACAAAATTCCTACAGAGTGAAAAACTTTATATTGTTAAGCATCGATGATTATGTATTATCACAATATTACCAATCGTATTTCTTTGAGTATACGTTATTTCTATAGTATATTGTTATACACAAAATATAGTGTATGTATTAATTTATTAATTATTATTGCTTATTGAAAACTACAATCGTTTGGATTTCAAGATGAAGAAAAAATAATTTATAGCACTAGGTGCATTAACCGGAATAGGATTATATCAATCATATTCCGGTTAATGCATCCATATCGGATGAGGAGGCGAATTTTATACAAAAAAAGCAAGAGGAGATTTAAAGGTATTCAAATTATAATAATTATGCCGAATATGTCGGCATAATCGAAAAGATAAATTAACTTTTTACAAACTTAGAAGTTAAATACATTTATACAAGAAATTAGGTTTTATAAAAAATTGTGACTTAAAATTTTAGAACGAACAAGATCTGGTATATGTATACAGAGTGCTTCAGCTGCTCAACCTGCAAATACAGACGATGGCATATAAACGAATAATAATGATGTAAGATTACTTAATCATTAATACGTCTTTTAAATATATAAGTTATTATAGATTTAAAAAAATGATATTGTGACCTAAACTTTTAGAACGAACAAGATCTACTAGGTATATGGACCCAGCTAGTACCTACTTCTACTGCTCAACCTGAAAATGTAAACGGCGGCATATCAACGAATGATAATGATGTGACATGATTAATTAATATGTCTTTTATGTTACAAAGAAATACTTATTAGTTTTCAATGTATTGCAAAGACAAGCTATTAGCTCAAATGAGAGAGTTATCTTATAACAATAGAAATAAATTTAGTCCTTTCTTTTTAATAATTAAAAAAGTAACAAAACTCTACTTATTATAACTATTCTATCTATTATAAAGAAACTTCTCTCTACCCTTAGTTGAGATTTCTCACTTTTACACCTCGTATTCAGTGGCATGGTGAACTAAAAATATTCCAGAGGAAACCCCCCATATAGATGACCCACCCCACATGTATTTGCATGTAAATAAGTACAATCCTTGATACCCACCAATATTTGAAAAATCCCAGAGGCAATTGCCTCTGAAATTACTCTTTGCCACGCCACTGCTCGTATTTATGGGCCTGGTTATTCATATTACATTTTGATACCAACATTCATTGTAACTATGTGGCTAAGTTAAAAATAATTTATAATTAAAATTTAGAACTTACTTCATAGATTAATATATTATTTTACTATGAAAATATAAAATTTTTAAATTTAAACCCTTCAATTTTAGTCTCATAGCTGGATGATAAATTTGGATTATGGAAAGCAGTCAATAAATCCATTAGCACCAGGAATTAAATATGTACATAAAATTATACGTAATCACCCTTCAACCATTAGGGTGAAAGCTATAATACATAAAAAATCTTTTGTTGCACGAGGTAATTTTTTATATTGTAACATACTTCTATTAACAACTAACATTTTTAATAAGTGCTTTTCATTACTTTAAATATTTCATATAATGTAAACTCAGATAAAATGTGTATACAATAATCAGTTATTATTGGTATTAGTTAATATTTTACAGCAACAACAAAAAAAGAGGCAAAGGTAAAAATCAGCATTATGGCCCTAAATTATTTTTATGGGTATGATTATTTACGATATTCATAAAATGTCTAGATTTTAGAAGTAGGTATTGTAGTGTAGGTACCTACTTGGTAGTATCCAGTAATTTTAATAATTTTAATAATGTATTAGATTCATTGTACAATAAAAAATATTATAATTGTGTTAAAGTTTTAAAATTTACAAGTATTATATATTATTAATTTATAAATAATTTAATATTGTCGCCGAACGGATGTGTAGGTACCTAAATAAAATGACAGTCAGCGCAGTGCAATGGTACATTCTATATTTCTACGTATGCGATTTCATGGGAAATTCAGAAAGAACAAAATACATTTATTTAAAGTTTGACTAAAGAATACATACATTTTGTTTAATTTTAGAAGAGATATAATTTCCATCACAATACTCAATCAAGTTTGAAAACAATTAAGCCTCATGCAAAACATACATCATGTACAACAAGATACACCATTACTGTAAAAAAGAAAAACACGAAAAGCAAATGATATTCACTCGTTTTTTTTTTTTTTTTATTGATTGTATTTGACATCAGCAGCAAAGGCGTTTAGTTGCAATTAGTATTCGCGTTTTTTTTTTTAGATTATATTATACAGATATGAATATTTAAAAATTGTAAATAGTTATTACATCTTAAAATACTTATAACTCGATTTAATATTAAAATATCATAAAATGCATATAAGGTTGTCTAGATAATAATCTAACTTTTAGATTTTATTAGAGTTCAATTTACTCTAAATTTTAAACTAACAGAGGTATGCAAGTGTTCTGCTGATTGTAAAAGTTGCTAGGTTACGCGGTTGTAAGACGGAGACAACACAATATGCAGGTATCACGTACTCTTAAACATTTTAAATTTCTGAGGATACGAAAAAATATTAGATATCATGGTATTGCTATGCCATCGGTGAACACACAGTAAATGTTTAAAACCTCTAAGACTTTATAAATACTCATAATTACTTATATAATAATATATCTATAAAAGTATAAATCTGTGGTACAGCCAATTTAATATAATATTCTGTTCGGGTAAATGAATAATTTCATAAAAATCAGTATTCAGTATACTAACATCCATTTCAAAGCGTCGAAGATGATGCGTTTAGCGTTCGTAACCGCACAAACAGAAGTTTCACTAGAAGAACCGATGTTTTTGTAAGTTTTTTTTATATTCTTTTGTTGCAAATATATTAATATAAATATTTCGAAATGGACGAGTGTCTTAAATACCAAAGCACGCAATACATAAAATACACGAAGCAACTATACAGCAGCTCGGCCAGTTGTCGAGTTATTTTTTACTCATTATTTGTACGCCGTATTCCACTCATAGAATATTAATAATAATTTTTGTAAATAGTATTATAAACGGTACACCATACACCCTTATGTCGATTAAAATTCAATAATTATTATTTATATTTCACGCGTAAATTTTATTCTAAACAGAAAGTTTTCCTATTACTTTCCCAAACCAAAAAATAAAAAAACAATAAACATACTTAAAATAGGTATAAATAAATCGTTTATTATTTCAATGAACAAATTGTATACACGGACTATATAAAAGTTGTATAATAATGTATATCTGTGGATTTATCTAATTGATTTAATATAGTATAATCTATGGCGATTGCCAAAGTCGTCGCGGAAGACGCAGTCGATTAAATATTCTAAAATTTCAATTATATAGCAAAGCAGACATAAACGATAAACATCCTGCTTTCTTTATAATTTTTTTTTTTATAAATCACATTAGTTTTAGACTTCAAATTCAGCAGTATCTGATGCGTTTCCATGTCAGCGTCGGTGTGCATACCTACATGTCACGGGCTCCAACAAGCCCCGAAAGAATTCATATTTAAGGTAAGTTTTTTTTCATGCCAATTCTTTTGTGGTTGAAAATTATAAAAAAATAGTTCTTTACCTATGCATTTTAAACTAATAACTCGCAAACATACGAGACTTTATATTATGACTTTTTCAAATACAATTAAATACTCCCTTGAACCCAAAAAGTCAGACATACGAATAATATGGTCTTTTATAATTGTTTAAGTAATTGCAATACAGCCTTGTTTTGATATGTGGCTGTTTTACATACAGACATTTATTTTCAGACATACCAAAGTATGGCAGTATTGAATTTAAGCTATGTTTATTTTTGTGCCATTAATCCAATTATGGTAGTATTGAACTTAAAAATATAAAAAAAATATAGAATTTGATTAAAATTGTTGTATTATAATCGTACAGGTAATATAGGTATAATTATTTAATAGTTGTATGTAACCAATATCTATAAAAAAATGTATTATAAAATAAATTACTTTTTTCATTTAGTTAATAATGTGAACAATTAAAAACAAATTCTTAACTGATAATAACTATAAAATTATCAAGACTAACATGTAAAAATTTGAATAGTTAATTTGAATAATTTAGGTAATACTTTTAGATTCTGAACGAAGTGATGAATGTATTTATTTATTTACAATGATGTGTGTTTTTTTTTGTTTTTGTGTCTGTGTACAGCATAACTATTCGAAATAATGCTTCGATTTCAAACTTTGGGGGTGGTTTCCGATGTAAAAGTGAAGATCCTTGGTGCATTATAGAGGTCAAAAGTAAACATTTTCCAACAGTTTTCAAAAAAATCGAGAAAAACAAAAAAAAAATGACAGAAAAACGGGAATTTTTACGCAAAACCAGTTTTCGACCAAATCGATATTTTTATATGGTTGTAATTCAAAAACTAATCACTGTAAATACTTGAAATTTTCACCAAATGTTAATGTTAGTGATTTATATATACAGTTTAATTTTCAACATTTTCGACTTTTTTTGAGTTATTTATAGACCACTGAAATTTTCGATTTTTAAAATTCCAAATTTTCCAAAAGCTCCCAAAACTTTTTTACAATAGCAGTTGAAAAATCAAGAAATGTATAGTTACATTTTTTTTCTATAAGCATTTAAAGTTAAAATTTTGTCTAAATACGTAAAAATTACGAAAATTCGCAAATTATTATAAGCTAGAAATTCATAAAGAATTTTCTTTTTAAATCTAAGCTTTGAAAATTTAATACAAGATTCCTTACAAATTTGTCAATCTTTATCACAAAAAAAATGTCCACCGGAAATTCAAATTAAATTTTTGTTAGCATTTGAATTTCAAATATTGACAAAAATTCGTCAAAACCATGAATATTTGCAAATTATTTTGTAGTTCAAAATTCATAATATTGTTTTTATTTATATCTAAGGTTATAAAATTTAACACCAAGTTTTCCATAAATTTTCCTTCAAATAGCTATAGAGAAAATTTGAAGCGTCATTATAGGAAAAATGTTTTGAGCGTTTGAGTTTTAAATTTTTATGAAATCGCGTAATGATAACGATTTATCCTCAAACCAGGTATTCGTATATCTATGATAATATAAGGTATTATGAATTATGATAACTACATGATAACTACACTAATTGATTAACCATGCCATATGCAAAATGCGTCTTAATTGAAAAATAAAATATTTGTTTCAAAATAGAATATATGACAATATTTAAATATAATATATCCTAGACTGACAAATCATCTCCGTTCAGAATCGTTTTTCGTATACAATGATACCTATCATTGCATTCAAATTAAATCCCATCCATTACAGTAACCTACTGTACAGCAGAGTGACATCCACGACTTACCCGCTTTTTTTAAAATATGATGTAAAAAAAAAAATAGTTACTTTTTATAATTCTCGTGACCACACTAATTAAATAAGTATAATTTATTATTTACATACATTAATCACTATCTTCATAGTTTTTTTTTTTTAAGTTTGTATAAAAATGATGGTAAGTATCTGGAATAAGTTTTGCTTTGCACAATAAAATTAAATATTTTTTTTAATCTGCGAGATTTCAGGCTCTTCAGTAAATGAAAATTTCAAATTTATGTTTGATGGTTTTATTTATGAATTTATATTTTTCTTTAAAACTATATTTTTTTTTAAAATCTGCTTGCCCATAATTTGCTTAAGTTGTTGTATAAAACAACCTGTCAGGAAATTCTCTTGTGACTTTAATAATTTTAATATATATTATCTCTCCATAAAACCATTTGACCCATAGTGTTTTTATTAAAGTTGTTACCAAAATCTTTACTAAGATTCCTTCTATATTAATATAATCACTAATTAAAATGTCATCACATTCTGATTTAGACCTTTCTGATGAGGTTTCTAAGCTTTCGTCTTCCTTCTAGTCCTTGTCTTTAATGGTTTAATACTATCATAAAAATCTTCATTTTCTGAATCTGTAGACAATATACAAACTGTTGTTGAACATAAAATTCATATAAATATCAGATCGAGATAAAATTATTATTTATTACTATAGAGTCAAATATTTTATCACACTAAGTTTCCATTGGTACCTACTAGCTCATTGACATTTTGTGAACTCTAATTTGATTTGTTTGAATGTGTGGTTTTATAGTGATAAATCTCCTAAAATAATAAAATAATTATAGAGTTTGTAAAAAATAGCAACTACGTAGCTACTATAAGATCTTACTGTTGTCATATCCAATTACATTATTTGTAATACCAACTTCTGCATATTTAATAGTTGTTAATATTGACATACCACAATAACACAATTAGTTAAAACTCATGGTTGATAAGGTTTTGTATATTATAAATTAACAGAAAATGATTTATTGGATAAATTACATTATAGGTATTTATTATGGTATATAATATTATACATTATGCATACAAAATATATGATACAATAAGCCAACAACTCACATAATAGGTTAATCTATTACCTACTTATACTTTATATTTATAATTCGTATTAATATATAAAATTTTAAACACAATTTAAAATTAAATTACATTTTTACAACTTTATAGGTACACAATTTTGTAATTATTTTATATAATACATATATTATGTACCAAATTCTGTAATTTATTGGAATCGCGTTTATCATTTATTTTCTAAAACACAATATAACAAAAATTAATAAATAATAAATTGGAATAATATTTTTAAATTATTGAAATAAAATAAATAAACAAACAATAATAAATTAATAAGCAATAATGATTAAGCTTTGTATGAAAATTTATAAAAATAAAAATGAACCGGTATCAGAGTTCTAGTAGCAAATAGATGACTTGTCAGTTATCGTCATTCGTCGTGAAGAAATGTTATATACTTATAAGTTATATTCATATAAAATTAATGAGTTTTTGAATAAAATATTTAAAACACAAATTAATACATAATAACTAGGTAGATACGATAAAAACTAAACATTAAACGGGTTGTTTAGCTATATATATATTATCTGTAATGGTTAAAAATGAATATGTCATAGAATATTGTTGAACATTTTATTGAATTTTCAGAGATGGTATTCGTCAGTGAAAATTTGCCAATTAAATATCATATTCAGCTGTGTGGCCTGTGTGAAATATGTCAATACAATTTTAAGTATGAAGTTTTATAGAAGATATTGATTCAGTTATGGGGTAAGTAGTTTTATATTTTTCAGTAGGTTTCTTTTTATATTGTTATTTTGTTAATTGATCAGGGGATAAATTGCCTGCAATCTTTAAATTAATTGTTTTGTATCTAACCACTGGTGTAACACTAATTTGGTTCACAATAAATTCATGATAAAAATTAGGAAGTCGGTCAGGTATAATATTAAAAAAAAATTTTTTTAATATTTTCACCAATTATCAGGTACGATGACCTGTAGGTACTATAGAGACTGGGAGTGCGAGTGTAGTGTGAGATAGGGGGTAAACAAGGATACGGAGAGGGGGAAGAGAGATAAAGAGAAGTAGCGTAAACAGGTGGGAGATAAGAAGAAGAAAAAGCGGGAGAGGATTTTGAGAGGGTTTGAGAGAGAGTGATAGGTGAGTGGGGGATGATAGGGATTGGGTGAGAGAGAGGTAATGGCTGTGGGAGAGGATTAGATTAGGTGGGGGAAGGGGAATAATTAGGTAGAATAGTTATGTTAACAATTTCGAATACGTAGGAAATGATCTTGAATTGCAAAGGTCACTTGACCCCTTGGGTGAAACTACCATTTAGGTAAGGTTTACAACCTTCGACTTATGGGATAGAATAAAAAGAAAAGGTTGGTTAGGCCGGTTAGAGGATTTCATTGTAATTTTTCTCTCCGACTAATCTTAATAATGTATACAATTAGAGTGAAATGAATGGTTAGATTATTATCTAGAGCATATCAAAGGTTTTTATTATACTTTAATTATTAAGTTAGTTATGAGTACCTATTTTAAAATACCTCATAACTCGCTTCAAAATTTAGCCTATGAGATGCTCTCGATAATAATCATAAGTACCTACCTTAAAAATTTTAAAACAGGTCATAGGTCACTCTAATATTAGAAATTATTATGATTTTTACTGAACGTAATATTTACCATGTTGTGCGTGGGTCAGAGGGGAAAAAAGAAATGCACAGACATCCTCTTAAGTGTTATCAAGTCAAAAAAGCTCTTTATTGTTGATTGTTTACGTTATTAGAAGTCTTGTAAAAGTATGATTTTGATCATTACATTATATTTTGTTAAGATATCACATCAATCAAATGAATATTTTATTTATATTTACAGATTTACAATCTCATTAAACATAATATCATAGTTTTATTTGTCTAAAAAACAAAAACGATTTTAAAACTTTGAAATAAATTATATAAAATTATAATAATTTTTTTTTTTTTCTTAATGTAACTTGTTCTTTAAATACTTTAAAATCAAAAAAAAAAAAAATCAAATACTATTCCAATTATGAAAATTAAATTATCATTTAAAAATATTCATTTGAGGACTTCAAATTTAAAATAAAGCATTTGAATTATTTAATTTAAGTACTTTATGAAACTGGACTGTAATTATTGTGATTAAAAAAATAAACTTGATACTAGGTGCAGTGGCGTGCCGCCCAGGAATTTGCAATGGGGGGGGGGGGGTATATGTTATAAATTTTTAAGATATTTAATATAATTATACCTTGATTCATAAAAATATTTATCTAAGTGCTTGATTTTCGATAAACTATCAAAATATGCACTAAAAACATTTAGAATTTGATCATCACATACGTTTTGAATTATGCTGTGTACTACTACTAACCTAGAAATAAACATATAATAAAGCTTACAAAAAAGAAAAAATACACAAAATGCATAAAAAGTCCTTGCTCTAGTATATATATATACATAAAATGTTGTAAAATGAAAATCCGTAATAGTAATTTATCCAGATAAAAGAAAAACAACTTTTGAAGGTGATTAATTATTATAAGAATTTCGTTACGAAATTAAAAGCAACTTCAATTAATAGTTTTTTAAAATTAATCCAAATCTCTAATACTTTAAAGAAATAAGTTCTATGTGATAGGTACATTTTTCTGAGAAATAAAATCATTTTTAAAGTATTATTTTAGTCGAGTGCTGGAATCTATACTTGTTTTGATCGTTTTTTTTGACTAGTCTAATTGATTTTTTTAAATTTAAGATTTTAGACATTTAAAAAAAAAAAAACAATAGTTTTTCAAGTATGTATTTATTAGGTACTTATTCAATATTTTAAGTGACATACGTGTTGTTATTATTATCTAAATAAACAAATAAAACATAATTGAACTTGACGAAAAATAGACATACAAGTACTAATTATCTCATTATATAATAAATAACGTTATGGTTTCTATATGTTTAAAAAGTAAATTTTGGACCTGCAGGTGTGGTACGGTGGTTGGCCGAAGTCACTTATTACTTGTTCTGAGGTCAACGCATCGACCGGCGTCGCTAGCTCCCGGATGGGCAACCACCTGAGTTCTTAGTGACGAATCCTCGTCCTATTTCCACGTGTATTAAACCAAACTGTAAAATAAGGTCATGCAGTTGAACCCTTGAAAAAAAATTGCCTCTGGCCTAGTATATAATATGTACACACTATAGTCGTATACTTAATGTAAGAATACCAAAATATAACATTTATATTTATAATAATACACAAAAATGTATTTTGGGGTCTGGTGTGGCGCGGTTGTTTGCCGTGGTCAAACATCGTCTGGCGTCACTAGCTCCTGGATGGGTGACCACCTGGGTTCTTAGTGACGAATCCTTACCCCACATGCTCACGTGTTTCTAAACGAACACACGTAATATGACCATAGTTGCCGATGGATTTGTTAAAAAAGACGTGTATTATGTAATAATAAAAATAATGCGAATCAAATTGTATATTGTTTAAGTCTATATAAGATATATATATATATATATATAATATAATATAGTATATATATAAGTTCATAGTATAACTTTTCAATAATAATAATTAACAATAAGTATGTAATTTGGATATTTTAGATGATCACATTTTCTTCTGGACATACTTGATCTTTATCACATAAAAAATACAGACATATTGCGATGTAAAGATTACCTATCACATACCAAAATGTTATGTTTAAATAATAGACAATTATGTTTTATCGTAAAAAAAATTGTGTAAAATTTTTTTTAGTTCATTTCACTTAAAAATATTCAAAATCGTAATAATTCAACTTCTGGTGCCGAGGATAGTTTTTTTTTTTAGGTAGGTACCATATAAAAAAAAAAATTATCATGACGCCACATCACGTTTTTGAGGCCAGAAAAGCATAATAACTATAATTTTAGTGTGTTGGAAGAGGACATAATTTAGATAATACCTCATATAATTATATTTCAAAAGTTGTTTTGCTTTAATGAGGTTGTCTCACTTGTCCAAGTATTCAGTTATTCTTACAAGTGCAAGACATAAAAATATTTATGTTCAGCAGTTACCAATAGGATAATCGGTTTTTAATAATAATAAAGGAAAATTCTCTTCAACATGACTTTTGTAAGTCGGAGACAATACAAACAGATAAATCTTTAATACTTATTAGTTATTACTTCTACAATTTACGTCCAATCATACTTCGTGTTTAGATCATATTTTTTGATGTAGGTACCTATTATGGATGCGCATATATTCACAACAGTTCCCCTCACGTATACGCATATATGCATAGACACGACTATAATTATGTACACAAAAAAGTTGGGCATGGTAGTTCTATCCATAATATACCTATCTACGTATTATCTGAGAGGAAGTGGCACCGAAGTCCTAAAAATCTAGTAGGGCGAAAAATATTTCAAGAGGCCCCATATTTTAATAATTAGAGGTATTTTTAAGAGGTAAACAATCAATAGAACAACTTGATAAGTAAACACTTAAATCGGAAACCAACTAAGAATCTTTTTACTCAAAGTGTCCTAGTTAACCATCTGTTTGTCACGCGTTACCCAAATACTATTTATTTTTCTACGATCATTCAGATTGATACTTATTAAACCCAGTGCCGTAGTCAGCCTTCCCGAGAGGTATTGGGTGTATAGTACTGTATACACTATTTCCCTCTACAAATCCTAACTCTGGCTACGGCACTGCCTTCCCCGCGGACATGTAGATAGTTAAATAAGTCATAAGAAGGTTAGTTTAGGTTAGGTACCCATAGCAAATGGTAAGTTGAGCTCAGTTGATGATAGATGGCTATCATCACTGGTCGTGACCTTTGCGTTGATCTTTTCCTACTAACTATCAAGGTATTCGACTTTGTAAACACACAATGAAAGAAAATACTTAAATATTAACGAGGAAAATATTTATACTATACATAATATTTTATTAGTAAATAATACATACTTTACATACTTTTTTATTTTAGATTTTATAAGAAATACTTAATACTTAATAATTTTAATATTATTTATACCATATGATTAATATTGCCGTAATTTTTAACACGATTTTAAAGCCATATTAGTGTAAAACAATATTTCATAAAAACTAACTAATGATGTCAATCACAGTAAATAATGCGTCCTCTGATCATAATTTTTATATATAGAATACTTTTTAATAGGCAACTTAAAATTCACTAAAGTCCGTAACTACCAGCCTTATTTCTTCATTTTTTAAATTGTATGCTATTTAAATGTGTTTTATAATGTTCACTCACGTTGCCCTCATGATTTATATTATCATTAAATAAAAACTGAAGTAGGTATGATAAAAAAAAGTATTCGAAATAATTAAATCTCCAAGAATATCAATTATTATTTATGGCATTCTAACCAAGAACTGTCTGAATCGCCATTCCTAAACGAACTATTAATTATAAATAATTTAATCGGTTTATAAGTTTGGAGATTGTGGACTGCAGTCATAGGTTAGGTTTCAAAATTTGTTCACAATTTCATATTTCCTTAAATTAAATATTGTTATTTATTAAGTACACAATATTGACACATTAATAATTTGCCTCAAAAAACATCATTATGTCAGCATTTCATTATTCTAATAGTTTATTTCAATTTCTTTTCTTGAAATTGCAGTACTGCAGTCTTCAGTGTGTATTCTATCATCATAATTTTTCGAATTTATTTTTTTTGCTTCTTGAAAAACATTTGCCTGCGGGCTCCAATCCCCCCTTTCCATTTTTTTTCTTCATAATTTAATATAGCTGATTTTTAAGTTCACACTTTTTATCATATTGCCTACGGGCGCCAATCCCCCATTCCAAAATTTTTTTAAATGATTTAACTCACGCTGGTTATAGTGTTAATAATTTTTAAACATTTATATAACAATTTGCATCATAAAAAATAACTCTATCATAATTTTGCAAATTTTTTTTTTTGTGATTATCATTCTCTATATTTTATTGATTATCCTCAATTATATTTCCGTATAATCACACCTCCCATTCATTTTTCCTAAGGGATTATATAAGGGATGATTATCCGGAAAATATGGGTAATGATATTCTGGAAAATATAAGGGATGATTATCCAGATTGTATAGGGGATGATTATCCGGAAAATAGGGGGTGGTGATTATCCGGAAAATTTAGGGGATGATATCCGGAAAATTTAGGGGATGATTATCCGGAAAATATAGGGGTGATAATCTCTAATACTTTAAAGAAATAAGTTCTATGTGATAGGTACATTTTTCTGAGAAATAAAATCATTTTTAAAGTATTATTTTAGTCGAGTGCTGGAATCTATACTTGTTTTGATCGTTTTTTTGACTAGTCTAATTGATTTTTTTAAATTTAAGATTTTAGACATTTAAAAAAAAAAAAACAATAGTTTTTCAAGTATGTATTTATTAGGTACTTATTCAATATTTTAAGTGACATACGTGTTGTTATTATTATCTAAATAAACAAATAAAACATAATTGAACTTGACGAAAAATAGACATACAAGTACTAATTATCTCATTATATAATAAATAACGTTATGGTTTCTATATGTTTAAAAAGTAAATTTTGGACCTGCAGGTGTGGTACGGTGGTTGGCCGAAGTCACTTATTACTTGTTCTGAGGTCAACGCATCGACCGGCGTCGCTAGCTCCCGGATGGGCAACCACCTGAGTTCTTAGTGACGAATCCTCGTCCTATTTCCACGTGTATTAAACCAAACTGTAAAATAAGGTCATGCAGTTGAACCCTTGAAAAAAAATTGCCTCTGGCCTAGTATATAATATGTACACACTATAGTCGTATACTTAATGTAAGAATACCAAAATATAACATTTATATTTATAATAATACACAAAAATGTATTTTGGGGTCTGGTGTGGCGCGGTTGTTTGCCGTGGTCAAACATCGTCTGGCGTCACTAGCTCCTGGATGGGTGACCACCTGGGTTCTTAGTGACGAATCCTTACCCCACATGCTCACGTGTTTCTAAACGAACACACGTAATATGACCATAGTTGCCGATGGATTTGTTAAAAAAGACGTGTATTATGTAATAATAAAAATAATGCGAATCAAATTGTATATTGTTTAAGTCTATATAAGATATATATATATATATATAATATAATATAGTATATATATAAGTTCATAGTATAACTTTTCAATAATAATAATTAACAATAAGTATGTAATTTGGATATTTTAGATGATCACATTTTCTTCTGGACATACTTGATCTTTATCACATAAAAAATACAGACATATTGCGATGTAAAGATTACCTATCACATACCAAAATGTTATGTTTAAATAATAGACAATTATGTTTTATCGTAAAAAAAATTGTGTAAAATTTTTTTTAGTTCATTTCACTTAAAAATATTCAAAATCGTAATAATTCAACTTCTGGTGCCGAGGATAGTTTTTTTTTTTAGGTAGGTACCATATAAAAAAAAAAATTATCATGACGCCACATCACGTTTTTGAGGCCAGAAAAGCATAATAACTATAATTTTAGTGTGTTGGAAGAGGACATAATTTAGATAATACCTCATATAATTATATTTCAAAAGTTGTTTTGCTTTAATGAGGTTGTCTCACTTGTCCAAGTATTCAGTTATTCTTACAAGTGCAAGACATAAAAATATTTATGTTCAGCAGTTACCAATAGGATAATCGGTTTTTAATAATAATAAAGGAAAATTCTCTTCAACATGACTTTTGTAAGTCGGAGACAATACAAACAGATAAATCTTTAATACTTATTAGTTATTACTTCTACAATTTACGTCCAATCATACTTCGTGTTTAGATCATATTTTTTGATGTAGGTACCTATTATGGATGCGCATATATTCACAACAGTTCCCCTCACGTATACGCATATATGCATAGACACGACTATAATTATGTACACAAAAAAGTTGGGCATGGTAGTTCTATCCATAATATACCTATCTACGTATTATCTAAGAGGAAGTGGCACCGAAGTCCTAAAAATCTAGTAGGGCGAAAAATATTTCAAGAGGCCCCATATTTTAATAATTAGAGGTATTTTTAAGAGGTAAACAATCAATAGAACAACTTGATAAGTAAACACTTAAATCGGAAACCAACTAAGAATCTTTTTACTCAAAGTGTCCTAGTTAACCATCTGTTTGTCACGCGTTACCCAAATACTATTTATTTTTCTACGATCATTCAGATTGATACTTATTAAACCCAGTGCCGTAGTCAGCCTTCCCGAGAGGTATTGGGTGTATAGTACTGTATACACTATTTCCCTCTACAAATCCTAACTCTGGCTACGGCACTGCCTTCCCCGCGGACATGTAGATAGTTAAATAAGTCATAAGAAGGTTAGTTTAGGTTAGGTACCCATAGCAAATGGTAAGTTGAGCTCAGTTGATGATAGATGGCTATCATCACTGGTCGTGACCTTTGCGTTGATCTTTTCCTACTAACTATCAAGGTATTCGACTTTGTAAACACACAATGAAAGAAAATACTTAAATATTAACGAGGAAAATATTTATACTATACATAATATTTTATTAGTAAATAATACATACTTTACATACTTTTTTATTTTAGATTTTATAAGAAATACTTAATACTTAATAATTTTAATATTATTTATACCATATGATTAATATTGCCGTAATTTTTAACACGATTTTAAAGCCATATTAGTGTAAAACAATATTTCATAAAAACTAACTAATGATGTCAATCACAGTAAATAATGCGTCCTCTGATCATAATTTTTATATATAGAATACTTTTTAATAGGCAACTTAAAATTCACTAAAGTCCGTAACTACCAGCCTTATTTCTTCATTTTTTAAATTGTATGCTATTTAAATGTGTTTTATAATGTTCACTCACGTTGCCCTCATGATTTATATTATCATTAAATAAAAACTGAAGTAGGTATGATAAAAAAAAGTATTCGAAATAATTAAATCTCCAAGAATATCAATTATTATTTATGGCATTCTAACCAAGAACTGTCTGAATCGCCATTCCTAAACGAACTATTAATTATAAATAATTTAATCGGTTTATAAGTTTGGAGATTGTGGACTGCAGTCATAGGTTAGGTTTCAAAATTTGTTCACAATTTCATATTTCCTTAAATTAAATATTGTTATTTATTAAGTACACAATATTGACACATTAATAATTTGCCTCAAAAAACATCATTATGTCAGCATTTCATTATTCTAATAGTTTATTTCAATTTCTTTTCTTGAAATTGCAGTACTGCAGTCTTCAGTGTGTATTCTATCATCATAATTTTTCGAATTTATTTTTTTTGCTTCTTGAAAAACATTTGCCTGCGGGCTGGTGCGGGTGATTTTCCAGATATCATCCCTATATTTTCCGGATAATCACCCCTATATTTTCCGGATATCATCCCCTATATTTTCCGGATAATCACCCCTAAATTTTCCGGATAATCACCACTAAATTTTCCGGATAATCATCCCCTATATTTTCCGGATATCATCCCCTAAATTTTCCGGATAATCACCCCTATACAATCTGGATAATCATCCCTTATATTTTCCAGAATATCATTACCCATATTTTCCGGATAATCATCCCTTATATAATCCCTTAGGAAAAATGAATGGGAGGTGTGATTATACGGAAATATAATTGAGGATAATCAATAAAATATAGAGAATGATAATCACAAAAAAAAAAATTTGCAAAATTATGATAGAGTTATTTTTTATGATGCAAATTGTTATATAAATGTTTAAAAATTATTAACACTATAACCAGCGTGAGTTAAATCATTTAAAAAAATTTTGGAATGGGGGATTGGCGCCCGTAGGCAATATGATAAAAAGTGTGAACTTAAAAATCAGCTATATTAAATTATGAAGAAAAAAAATGGAAAGGGGGGATTGGAGCCCGCAGGCAAATGTTTTTCAAGAAGCAAAAAAAATAAATTCGAAAAATTATGATGATAGAATACACACTGAAGACTGCAGTACTGCAATTTCAAGAAAAGAAATTGAAATAAACTATTAGAATAATGAAATGCTGACATAATGATGTTTTTTGAGGCAAATTATTAATGTGTCAATATTGTGTACTTAATAAATAACAATATTTAATTTAAGGAAATATGAAATTGTGAACAAATTTTGAAACCTAACCTATGACTGCAGTCCACAATCTCCAAACTTATAAACCGATTAAATTATTTATAATTAATAGTTCGTTTAGGAATGGCGATTCAGACAGTTCTTGGTTAGAATGCCATAAATAATAATTGATATTCTTGGAGATTTAATTATTTCGAATACTTTTTTTTATCATACCTACTTCAGTTTTTATTTAATGATAATATAAATCATGAGGGCAACGTGAGTGAACATTATAAAACACATTTAAATAGCATACAATTTAAAAAATGAAGAAATAAGGCTGGTAGTTACGGACTTTAGTGAATTTTAAGTTGCCTATTAAAAAGTATTCTATATATAAAAATTATGATCAGAGGACGCATTATTTACTGTGATTGACATCATTAGTTAGTTTTTATGAAATATTGTTTTACACTAATATGGCTTTAAAATCGTGTTAAAAATTACGGCAATATTAATCATATGGTATAAATAATATTAAAATTATTAAGTATTAAGTATTTCTTATAAAATCTAAAATAAAAAAGTATGTAAAGTATGTATTATTTACTAATAAAATATTATGTATAGTATAAATATTTTCCTCGTTAATATTTAAGTATTTTCTTTCATTGTGTGTTTACAAAGTCGAATACCTTGATAGTTAGTAGGAAAAGATCAACGCAAAGGTCACGACCAGTGATGATAGCCATCTATCATCAACTGAGCTCAACTTACCATTTGCTATGGGTACCTAACCTAAACTAACCTTCTTATGACTTATTTAACTATCTACATGTCCGCGGGGAAGGCAGTGCCGTAGCCAGAGTTAGGATTTGTAGAGGGAAATAGTGTATACAGTACTATACACCCAATACCTCTCGGGAAGGCTGACTACGGCACTGGGTTTAATAAGTATCAATCTGAATGATCGTAGAAAAATAAATAGTATTTGGGTAACGCGTGACAAACAGATGGTTAACTAGGACACTTTGAGTAAAAAGATTCTTAGTTGGTTTCCGATTTAAGTGTTTACTTATCAAGTTGTTCTATTGATTGTTTACCTCTTAAAAATACCTCTAATTATTAAAATATGGGGCCTCTTGAAATATTTTTCGCCCTACTAGATTTTTAGGACTTCGGTGCCACTTCCTCTCAGATAATACGTAGATAGGTATATTATGGATAGAACTACCATGCCCAACTTTTTTGTGTACATAATTATAGTCGTGTCTATGCATATATGCGTATACGTGAGGGGAACTGTTGTGAATATATGCGCATCCATAATAGGTACCTACATCAAAAAATATGATCTAAACACGAAGTATGATTGGACGTAAATTGTAGAAGTAATAACTAATAAGTATTAAAGATTTATCTGTTTGTATTGTCTCCGACTTACAAAAGTCATGTTGAAGAGAATTTTCCTTTATTATTATTAAAAACCGATTATCCTATTGGTAACTGCTGAACATAAATATTTTTATGTCTTGCACTTGTAAGAATAACTGAATACTTGGACAAGTGAGACAACCTCATTAAAGCAAAACAACTTTTGAAATATAATTATATGAGGTATTATCTAAATTATGTCCTCTTCCAACACACTAAAATTATAGTTATTATGCTTTTCTGGCCTCAAAAACGTGATGTGGCGTCATGATAATTTTTTTTTTTATATGGTACCTACCTAAAAAAAAAAACTATCCTCGGCACCAGAAGTTGAATTATTACGATTTTGAATATTTTTAAGTGAAATGAACTAAAAAAAATTTTACACAATTTTTTTTACGATAAAACATAATTGTCTATTATTTAAACATAACATTTTGGTATGTGATAGGTAATCTTTACATCGCAATATGTCTGTATTTTTTATGTGATAAAGATCAAGTATGTCCAGAAGAAAATGTGATCATCTAAAATATCCAAATTACATACTTATTGTTAATTATTATTATTGAAAAGTTATACTATGAACTTATATATATACTATATTATATTATATATATATATATATATCTTATATAGACTTAAACAATATACAATTTGATTCGCATTATTTTTATTATTACATAATACACGTCTTTTTTAACAAATCCATCGGCAACTATGGTCATATTACGTGTGTTCGTTTAGAAACACGTGAGCATGTGGGGTAAGGATTCGTCACTAAGAACCCAGGTGGTCACCCATCCAGGAGCTAGTGACGCCAGACGATGTTTGACCACGGCAAACAACCGCGCCACACCAGACCCCAAAATACATTTTTGTGTATTATTATAAATATAAATGTTATATTTTGGTATTCTTACATTAAGTATACGACTATAGTGTGTACATATTATATACTAGGCCAGAGGCAATTTTTTTTCAAGGGTTCAACTGCATGACCTTATTTTACAGTTTGGTTTAATACACGTGGAAATAGGACGAGGATTCGTCACTAAGAACTCAGGTGGTTGCCCATCCGGGAGCTAGCGACGCCGGTCGATGCGTTGACCTCAGAACAAGTAATAAGTGACTTCGGCCAACCACCGTACCACACCTGCAGGTCCAAAATTTACTTTTTAAACATATAGAAACCATAACGTTATTTATTATATAATGAGATAATTAGTACTTGTATGTCTATTTTTCGTCAAGTTCAATTATGTTTTATTTGTTTATTTAGATAATAATAACAACACGTATGTCACTTAAAATATTGAATAAGTACCTAATAAATACATACTTGAAAAACTATTGTTTTTTTTTTTTTAAATGTCTAAAATCTTAAATTTAAAAAAATCAATTAGACTAGTCAAAAAAACGATCAAAACAAGTATAGATTCCAGCACTCGACTAAAATAATACTTTAAAAATGATTTTATTTCTCAGAAAAATGTACCTATCACATAGAACTTATTTCTTTAAAGTATTAGAGATTTGGATTAATTTTAAAAAACTATTAATTGAAGTTGCTTTTAATTTCGTAACGAAATTCTTATAATAATTAATCACCTTCAAAAGTTGTTTTTCTTTTATCTGGATAAATTACTATTACGGATTTTCATTTTACAACATTTTATGTATATATATATACTAGAGCAAGGACTTTTTATGCATTTTGTGTATTTTTTCTTTTTTGTAAGCTTTATTATATGTTTATTTCTAGGTTAGTAGTAGTACACAGCATAATTCAAAACGTATGTGATGATCAAATTCTAAATGTTTTTAGTGCATATTTTGATAGTTTATCGAAAATCAAGCACTTAGATAAATATTTTTATGAATCAAGGTATAATTATATTAAATATCTTAAAAATTTATAACATATACCCCCCCCCCCCATTGCAAATTCCTGGGCGGCACGCCACTGCACCTAGTATCAAGTTTATTTTTTTAATCACAATAATTACAGTCCAGTTTCATAAAGTACTTAAATTAAATAATTCAAATGCTTTATTTTAAATTTGAAGTCCTCAAATGAATATTTTTAAATGATAATTTAATTTTCATAATTGGAATAGTATTTGATTTTTTTTTTTTTTGATTTTAAAGTATTTAAAGAACAAGTTACATTAAGAAAAAAAAAAAAATTATTATAATTTTATATAATTTATTTCAAAGTTTTAAAATCGTTTTTGTTTTTTAGACAAATAAAACTATGATATTATGTTTAATGAGATTGTAAATCTGTAAATATAAATAAAATATTCATTTGATTGATGTGATATCTTAACAAAATATAATGTAATGATCAAAATCATACTTTTACAAGACTTCTAATAACGTAAACAATCAACAATAAAGAGCTTTTTTGACTTGATAACACTTAAGAGGATGTCTGTGCATTTCTTTTTTCCCCTCTGACCCACGCACAACATGGTAAATATTACGTTCAGTAAAAATCATAATAATTTCTAATATTAGAGTGACCTATGACCTGTTTTAAAATTTTTAAGGTAGGTACTTATGATTATTATCGAGAGCATCTCATAGGCTAAATTTTGAAGCGAGTTATGAGGTATTTTAAAATAGGTACTCATAACTAACTTAATAATTAAAGTATAATAAAAACCTTTGATATGCTCTAGATAATAATCTAACCATTCATTTCACTCTAATTGTATACATTATTAAGATTAGTCGGAGAGAAAAATTACAATGAAATCCTCTAACCGGCCTAACCAACCTTTTCTTTTTATTCTATCCCATAAGTCGAAGGTTGTAAACCTTACCTAAATGGTAGTTTCACCCAAGGGGTCAAGTGACCTTTGCAATTCAAGATCATTTCCTACGTATTCGAAATTGTTAACATAACTATTCTACCTAATTATTCCCCTTCCCCCACCTAATCTAATCCTCTCCCACAGCCATTACCTCTCTCTCACCCAATCCCTATCATCCCCCACTCACCTATCACTCTCTCTCAAACCCTCTCAAAATCCTCTCCCGCTTTTTCTTCTTCTTATCTCCCACCTGTTTACGCTACTTCTCTTTATCTCTCTTCCCCCTCTCCGTATCCTTGTTTACCCCCTATCTCACACTACACTCGCACTCCCAGTCTCTATAGTACCTACAGGTCATCGTACCTGATAATTGGTGAAAATATTAAAAAAATTTTTTTTTAATATTATACCTGACCGACTTCCTAATTTTTATCATGAATTTATTGTGAACCAAATTAGTGTTACACCAGTGGTTAGATACAAAACAATTAATTTAAAGATTGCAGGCAATTTATCCCCTGATCAATTAACAAAATAACAATATAAAAAGAAACCTACTGAAAAATATAAAACTACTTACCCCATAACTGAATCAATATCTTCTATAAAACTTCATACTTAAAATTGTATTGACATATTTCACACAGGCCACACAGCTGAATATGATATTTAATTGGCAAATTTTCACTGACGAATACCATCTCTGAAAATTCAATAAAATGTTCAACAATATTCTATGACATATTCATTTTTAACCATTACAGATAATATATATATAGCTAAACAACCCGTTTAATGTTTAGTTTTTATCGTATCTACCTAGTTATTATGTATTAATTTGTGTTTTAAATATTTTATTCAAAAACTCATTAATTTTATATGAATATAACTTATAAGTATATAACATTTCTTCACGACGAATGACGATAACTGACAAGTCATCTATTTGCTACTAGAACTCTGATACCGGTTCATTTTTATTTTTATAAATTTTCATACAAAGCTTAATCATTATTGCTTATTAATTTATTATTGTTTGTTTATTTATTTTATTTCAATAATTTAAAAATATTATTCCAATTTATTATTTATTAATTTTTGTTATATTGTGTTTTAGAAAATAAATGATAAACGCGATTCCAATAAATTACAGAATTTGGTACATAATATATGTATTATATAAAATAATTACAAAATTGTGTACCTATAAAGTTGTAAAAATGTAATTTAATTTTAAATTGTGTTTAAAATTTTATATATTAATACGAATTATAAATATAAAGTATAAGTAGGTAATAGATTAACCTATTATGTGAGTTGTTGGCTTATTGTATCATATATTTTGTATGCATAATGTATAATATTATATACCATAATAAATACCTATAATGTAATTTATCCAATAAATCATTTTCTGTTAATTTATAATATACAAAACCTTATCAACCATGAGTTTTAACTAATTGTGTTATTGTGGTATGTCAATATTAACAACTATTAAATATGCAGAAGTTGGTATTACAAATAATGTAATTGGATATGACAACAGTAAGATCTTATAGTAGCTACGTAGTTGCTATTTTTTACAAACTCTATAATTATTTTATTATTTTAGGAGATTTATCACTATAAAACCACACATTCAAACAAATCAAATTAGAGTTCACAAAATGTCAATGAGCTAGTAGGTACCAATGGAAACTTAGTGTGATAAAATATTTGACTCTATAGTAATAAATAATAATTTTATCTCGATCTGATATTTATATGAATTTTATGTTCAACAACAGTTTGTATATTGTCTACAGATTCAGAAAATGAAGATTTTTATGATAGTATTAAACCATTAAAGACAAGGACTAGAAGGAAGACGAAAGCTTAGAAACCTCATCAGAAAGGTCTAAATCAGAATGTGATGACATTTTAATTAGTGATTATATTAATATAGAAGGAATCTTAGTAAAGATTTTGGTAACAACTTTAATAAAAACACTATGGGTCAAATGGTTTTATGGAGAGATAATATATATTAAAATTATTAAAGTCACAAGAGAATTTCCTGACAGGTTGTTTTATACAACAACTTAAGCAAATTATGGGCAAGCAGATTTTAAAAAAAAATATAGTTTTAAAGAAAAATATAAATTCATAAATAAAACCATCAAACATAAATTTGAAATTTTCATTTACTGAAGAGCCTGAAATCTCGCAGATTAAAAAAAATATTTAATTTTATTGTGCAAAGCAAAACTTATTCCAGATACTTACCATCATTTTTATACAAACTTAAAAAAAAAAAACTATGAAGATAGTGATTAATGTATGTAAATAATAAATTATACTTATTTAATTAGTGTGGTCACGAGAATTATAAAAAGTAACTATTTTTTTTTTTACATCATATTTTAAAAAAAGCGGGTAAGTCGTGGATGTCACTCTGCTGTACAGTAGGTTACTGTAATGGATGGGATTTAATTTGAATGCAATGATAGGTATCATTGTATACGAAAAACGATTCTGAACGGAGATGATTTGTCAGTCTAGGATATATTATATTTAAATATTGTCATATATTCTATTTTGAAACAAATATTTTATTTTTCAATTAAGACGCATTTTGCATATGGCATGGTTAATCAATTAGTGTAGTTATCATGTAGTTATCATAATTCATAATACCTTATATTATCATAGATATACGAATACCTGGTTTGAGGATAAATCGTTATCATTACGCGATTTCATAAAAATTTAAAACTCAAACGCTCAAAACATTTTTCCTATAATGACGCTTCAAATTTTCTCTATAGCTATTTGAAGGAAAATTTATGGAAAACTTGGTGTTAAATTTTATAACCTTAGATATAAATAAAAACAATATTATGAATTTTGAACTACAAAATAATTTGCAAATATTCATGGTTTTGACGAATTTTTGTCAATATTTGAAATTCAAATGCTAACAAAAATTTAATTTGAATTTCCGGTGGACATTTTTTTTGTGATAAAGATTGACAAATTTGTAAGGAATCTTGTATTAAATTTTCAAAGCTTAGATTTAAAAAGAAAATTCTTTATGAATTTCTAGCTTATAATAATTTGCGAATTTTCGTAATTTTTACGTATTTAGACAAAATTTTAACTTTAAATGCTTATAGAAAAAAAATGTAACTATACATTTCTTGATTTTTCAACTGCTATTGTAAAAAAGTTTTGGGAGCTTTTGGAAAATTTGGAATTTTAAAAATCGAAAATTTCAGTGGTCTATAAATAACTCAAAAAAAGTCGAAAATGTTGAAAATTAAACTGTATATATAAATCACTAACATTAACATTTGGTGAAAATTTCAAGTATTTACAGTGATTAGTTTTTGAATTACAACCATATAAAAATATCGATTTGGTCGAAAACTGGTTTTGCGTAAAAATTCCCGTTTTTCTGTCATTTTTTTTTTGTTTTTCTCGATTTTTTTGAAAACTGTTGGAAAATGTTTACTTTTGACCTCTATAATGCACCAAGGATCTTCACTTTTACATCGGAAACCACCCCCAAAGTTTGAAATCGAAGCATTATTTCGAATAGTTATGCTGTACACAGACACAAAAACAAAAAAAAACACACATCATTGTAAATAAATAAATACATTCATCACTTCGTTCAGAATCTAAAAGTATTACCTAAATTATTCAAATTAACTATTCAAATTTTTACATGTTAGTCTTGATAATTTTATAGTTATTATCAGTTAAGAATTTGTTTTTAATTGTTCACATTATTAACTAAATGAAAAAAGTAATTTATTTTATAATACATTTTTTTATAGATATTGGTTACATACAACTATTAAATAATTATACCTATATTACCTGTACGATTATAATACAACAATTTTAATCAAATTCTATATTTTTTTTATATTTTTAAGTTCAATACTACCATAATTGGATTAATGGCACAAAAATAAACATAGCTTAAATTCAATACTGCCATACTTTGGTATGTCTGAAAATAAATGTCTGTATGTAAAACAGCCACATATCAAAACAAGGCTGTATTGCAATTACTTAAACAATTATAAAAGACCATATTATTCGTATGTCTGACTTTTTGGGTTCAAGGGAGTATTTAATTGTATTTGAAAAAGTCATAATATAAAGTCTCGTATGTTTGCGAGTTATTAGTTTAAAATGCATAGGTAAAGAACTATTTTTTTATAATTTTCAACCACAAAAGAATTGGCATGAAAAAAAACTTACCTTAAATATGAATTCTTTCGGGGCTTGTTGGAGCCCGTGACATGTAGGTATGCACACCGACGCTGACATGGAAACGCATCAGATACTGCTGAATTTGAAGTCTAAAACTAATGTGATTTATAAAAAAAAAAATTATAAAGAAAGCAGGATGTTTATCGTTTATGTCTGCTTTGCTATATAATTGAAATTTTAGAATATTTAATCGACTGCGTCTTCCGCGACGACTTTGGCAATCGCCATAGATTATACTATATTAAATCAATTAGATAAATCCACAGATATACATTATTATACAACTTTTATATAGTCCGTGTATACAATTTGTTCATTGAAATAATAAACGATTTATTTATACCTATTTTAAGTATGTTTATTGTTTTTTTATTTTTTGGTTTGGGAAAGTAATAGGAAAACTTTCTGTTTAGAATAAAATTTACGCGTGAAATATAAATAATAATTATTGAATTTTAATCGACATAAGGGTGTATGGTGTACCGTTTATAATACTATTTACAAAAATTATTATTAATATTCTATGAGTGGAATACGGCGTACAAATAATGAGTAAAAAATAACTCGACAACTGGCCGAGCTGCTGTATAGTTGCTTCGTGTATTTTATGTATTGCGTGCTTTGGTATTTAAGACACTCGTCCATTTCGAAATATTTATATTAATATATTTGCAACAAAAGAATATAAAAAAAACTTACAAAAACATCGGTTCTTCTAGTGAAACTTCTGTTTGTGCGGTTACGAACGCTAAACGCATCATCTTCGACGCTTTGAAATGGATGTTAGTATACTGAATACTGATTTTTATGAAATTATTCATTTACCCGAACAGAATATTATATTAAATTGGCTGTACCACAGATTTATACTTTTATAGATATATTATTATATAAGTAATTATGAGTATTTATAAAGTCTTAGAGGTTTTAAACATTTACTGTGTGTTCACCGATGGCATAGCAATACCATGATATCTAATATTTTTTCGTATCCTCAGAAATTTAAAATGTTTAAGAGTACGTGATACCTGCATATTGTGTTGTCTCCGTCTTACAACCGCGTAACCTAGCAACTTTTACAATCAGCAGAACACTTGCATACCTCTGTTAGTTTAAAATTTAGAGTAAATTGAACTCTAATAAAATCTAAAAGTTAGATTATTATCTAGACAACCTTATATGCATTTTATGATATTTTAATATTAAATCGAGTTATAAGTATTTTAAGATGTAATAACTATTTACAATTTTTAAACATTCATATCTGTATAATATAATCTAAAAAAAAAAACGCGAATACTAATTGCAACTAAACGCCTTTGCTGCTGATGTCAAATACAATCAATAAAAAAAAAAAAAAAACGAGTGAATATCATTTGCTTTTCGTGTTTTTCTTTTTTACAGTAATGGTGTATCTTGTTGTACATGATGTATGTTTTGCATGAGGCTTAATTGTTTTCAAACTTGATTGAGTATTGTGATGGAAATTATATCTCTTCTAAAATTAAACAAAATGTATGTATTCTTTAGTCAAACTTTAAATAAATGTATTTTGTTCTTTCTGAATTTCCCATGAAATCGCATACGTAGAAATATAGAATGTACCATTGCACTGCGCTGACTGTCATTTTATTTAGGTACCTACACATCCGTTCGGCGACAATATTAAATTATTTATAAATTAATAATATATAATACTTGTAGATTATTAAATATATTAAATTTATTTCCATTGTTATAAGATAACTCTCTCATTTGAGCTAATAGCTTGTCATTGCAATACATTGAAAACTAATAAGTATTTCTTAGTAACATAAAAGACATATTAATTAATCATGTCACATCATTATCATTCGTTGATATGCCGCCGTTTACATTTTCAGGTTGAGCAGTAGAAGTACTAGCTGGGTCCATATACCTAGTAGGTTTAGGTCACAATATCATTTTTTAAAATCTATAATAACGTATATATTTAAAAGACATATAAATAAAATTAAAATTGTTAATATTATAATATACATTGAATAAAAATAACATTATATTTTGTGGATATTGTCTTGAAATCAATTGATTTATGTCTTACACCCAGGGCCGGATTTAGGGGAGGGCTAAGTGGGCTGCAACCCAGGGGCCCCCACAAATTCAGGCCCCACCAATGTCATGATATTTAAATTAGGATACAGAAAAAATATTTTATTTATATATTAAATACTCATATTTACACATATGTAATTAAATAATATTGAACATTATTTGGACATTTAAAAAATTTAATTTTACTAACTATAATAATATAGTATTAGTATTTATAGATGTATTCGCGTTTGTTGACAATGAACGGTGTCTAAGAATCTAGATATGATAGGTTTTTATGCCATCCGTAATCGGTATTGATTTTCAAAACGTTGTTGATAAGTTTGTACAAATTGAATTAAGAAAAGTTCCAGACATTTAATTTTAATTACCTGATATTATTATTTTTATTATTCTTTATTTACCTACTTACTTCAATATTATGATGATATTACTTATACTATAGTTATACTTGATTTGATTGTTTTTATAATTGTTGATTATTAAATATGTAGTTAATTGTTACTACTATTATAGTAGTATATTATATATGATAATACATTTTATTTAATAAGTAAAAAAATAGATTTTCTTATTTATGTGTAAGGGGCCCCCTCAATGCATTCCGCCCAGGGTCCACCACATACCTAAATCCACTCCTGTGTTACACCCTAGATATGTATAAGTTAATGCATATACTTTGTACAGGGAAATTCTTTTTTAAATGTATATGTTACAACTTACAGTATGAACTGCATGTATATGTTTAATTAAAATGTTTTGTTTAATAAAATCAATAAATTCATTGCTGTTTAGAATCTAACATATATTTAGGTATTACTATGAATAACATAATATAACCTGTGTAGTAATAATTATATATATATATATATATATATATATATAATATGACCAATAATGTATAAAAAAATTTTAAATAATACCTCATTTAATACATTAATTTTAATTGTTATATATTTAATTATTGTAATTTGACTTTTTTTTTCCATGGCTTATTTTTCTCATTACTTTTTTTTCTGTGGATTATTTTTCCCTGGATTTTTTCCATGGAATTTTTTCCGTGGCTTTTTTTTCCTACATTCCTATGCCCTATGCGGAGTTAAACTTATGAAAAAAAAACCCGTTCTATTGTTAAAAAAAACTCCCGCCACCAGTGTGTGCGCTGTTGACGTACTATACAGTATTATACGCAACTATATTATATAGTTATTATAATATATAATGAGTATTATAAAGCAGTACCGACCGAGTTTCGAGATAACTATGTAACGACTTAATTATTTGGACCGCGAGGCTGTATTGTTAGGACGACTGGCTATAAATCCATATACACACACATATTCCAATCCGGTTATCGTTCGTCCTATGTTCACACACGCGCGATATAAATATTTTACTAATATATTACGTACATACACATATTATACAGGCGGAGATATAATAATAATAATAGGAATTTAATATGGTATAATATATTATTAAACATATATATTATTATTCGTACAAAGACTTGAGATATACCTGTGAATTACCCGTCGGTAGATACTAGATAGGTATTATATTAAATAAGTAGGTAGGTACCAAGAATATAATACACTGTGCTGGATTTAGAATTTTGGCAACCCAAAGCAAAATTAACTGTGACCCCCAGATCTAATACATTTGTCTTCATTATCTTATCGAATTGTCTTCATGTGTTCGTGCTACAAAAATCACATCTTCTACACATTAATTGTTTACAAATATATAAAATAAGTGGTTTTTAATATTTTTATGACAATATTGTAATGCATTAAAATTATTTTGGTTATTTTTTTAAATTTATCGATAAAAAAATCTAAGGTTATTTTATGCACCTCCCCTCCAAAAAATAAAATACAATAACGGATCCCTGGCTATATTGCTCTTAATGGCTTAATGCCCGCCCTCCAATCCAGCTTTGCTGAATATTATAGGTATGCCTATATTGTATATATTACATAATAACGAGTGATATACGATTATATTATTATACTGTGGTGGCGGCGGTATTATATGCGATACTGAATTATTATTACCGGCGATCGGATGTGAGAGCGTATATATATATATTATATATATATTATAATTTATTGTACTTTATAGAACGTTTCCGGTCAGCAGCTTGCAAATGGGGAAACGACGACCGCTGCGGTCGAACCGGAAATATATAAATAATAACATTATATTATTATTATTGTTATAATATACGGTGACATTGTACAATATTCTGTGTAGTGCAATATAACTATACAGTATACCTACTTATCTACGTGTCGTTAATTGTACAATATATTATGATAATATAATATATAATAAGTATATGCAATTATAGTAAAAGACTCGTGGTGTGTTGCGGGATGAAGTTTATTGTTTGTCCATGTATTGAATTCGGTTGTTTACGACCACGTTAATCAATGTGTGCAGCGTAGTGGCTCGAGCAGTTCACATCTATCGGGATGACGTCTCCATTACCGGACACGAGCACATATATTATTATTGGATACGAACACCGTAGATCATCGTATAGATTTGTATTCAGTAGTATGATTATTATAATTGGCACATAAGCAGTATAGTAGGTAGTAAAATATAGTAACATTCTAATATGCATATGACATATCGTGTATACTATATATATATATAGTAATGTGGCTCATCCTCTTCTTTTTTTTTCTTCATCTCCCGAGTTCCTTCCTCCTTCGCCTTGGCTTTCCGGACGATTAATAATAATTATTATTAACAATGGCGGCCGCCGGCGACTGGTTATAATATATCATACAATATGTGCACGTACGACACGTGTGCTCCGTATAAAATATTACTCTTATCGCGAAACGGTATATTCGTATATATTTAATATTTATCTAATATAATAATACCGCGTAATAACGTTATTAAATTGTACGGGTCTCGTCCCTAGTTCGGATGTGTACGATAGTAACTACGCGTACATATATATACTTAACCTTAAGCCGTTATACGGAATAGATTCGACAGCTAACGCAATGAAGCTCGGAAAGATAACGTCGCGTTATAATTGTGTAAATTTAAGTATATTACTGAGCGATCTACTGATTATTGAATTTCATCCCGATTTTTGAAATGTTAGGGATGCTGCAAATATTTCTTCGATGCTCCTAGCAATATTATATAATAGGGGAAAGCAGAGAGGCGTTCTGGCGTACCTAATATTATGTGAAAAACGATATGAGTACATAATACGTCATATTATAATAGGCTGCACGTGCTTGGGCACAACATTTTTTTTAGTGAGGAAGTGGATGCTCTTATCCACGGAAAATAGGAAAATCGATTTCAGCACAAGCGATTCATACTAAAACACCATTTTAATTTATCAAATATCAATTTCATTTTTTCAATGATAACGCATTATGTTGGAGTGTTACACTGCTCCTTCCAACCTTTCTGTTTTCCGTCAATAAGTCCGTTTAACCCGGCAGGCAGGTATCTACAATTATGTATTTTTATTTTCTACCGTATTGTTTTATACAATTAGCTAACTTTATGTGTATCTACTTATTATACATTTATACCTGCTATTATCGTAACTAACGTTATAATTTCACTCTTACTTATTAATGGAAAAAAAAACATTTATATATTATCATAACATGGGGTTTAATATGATATCGACCCCCTCCCCCCCATAATAATGATGTATATATTGTATAGTAGTATAATACTATAATCAATAACGGTCACTGGTCCGAGAACCCTCGTCCCCCCTTCCCCATAGAAAAATCTTGAGCATGCCTCTGCCCGATAGTATAATACTATTGCGACACCCAAATGGAAAATTTGACATCTTCGTAGAGATGACTGTAACATCACCGTCGAAAAGACATCCACATAGCTACCTATGTACTATGTATAATATTATGTAAGTGGTTAAATAAAGACTAAACAGTTAACCCTTAAAACGGAATTAGATATTATGCACTACGCTCATACCTAATATTAGGTATAGAATGATCACATAAAAAATGTAAAATACGTGTACACTACATTAAAATAACAGTATCGCACATGATGCATCACGAACGTGGGATACGATGATGACGAAGAAAATATAAAACAAGAGCGCAAATCAAGCACGTCGGCAGTTCCGAATTACGTAGCGCAATGTTATGGAGGCACATCACAATATTATCAAACGTTTGTATACCCATTAAATATTATGTTTTTACACGGCATTTTTGTCATAATCTAATTAAAATATTATAATCACACAATACGCATTAAATATACCTACGCGTGTTGTGTGTCGTGAGTGCTGTAAATCAATGTGGTGAAATCAAATGTTTAACGAAAAGAGGAACCTATCAGATATAATTAGTCTCCGCTCAAAATTCCTATTGTTTATTTATATTACCATGGTCTATTACCAGTTCATGTAAACATATTTTTTATTTTATTATTTTCATTAATTTATTATACCCGTATGTTTTTTAATATATATGGTTATAGGTAGGTATGTACTCTCTTGTCTAGCAACCTCGAAGTCCTTAAAATCCAAATCTTTCTCTCAGCCATACGGAATCTGACCCAAATTTCAGTACTAATAAATATTCCCTTTAAATTGATGCTCCCGGATCCCCAATATTTGGTCTTGATTTCTCATTTCTTCTCATTTTTTCAAAATCTGTTGGTACCTACTCGTAAAGGTAAGATTCATGTATATAATAATGTAATGTACGCAGCGAGATATCGATAATCACTAAGTTTATCACCTATAAATAAATACCTATAATATATGAGCCACAACTCGCGGGAGAGTTTAACACGAAAAAGCATCATGAATAAAAAAACTGGACTTCCGAAGTTAACCTACCATTACGCGAGTACGAGTGTAATAGCTTAATACCTAAGTCGAAAAACGTACAGGATATATGTATATGTATATCATTATATTTTGAGTTCCTTTTGGAATATAATATATTATTTTAATTGAACCATATATTTATTCATTTTTCGCTTGGCCGATGACGGTATAGTGTAAAAGTACAATTGTATAATACTCGCTGTTCACATCATTAATACAAAATACCTTATGATATAATGTATCTTTATTAATGTTAATGTTATCAAAAAATCTTAGTTGATGAGGCTAAAATAAAAAAAATAAAAATAATATCTACCTACTTAGAAATAAGCGTACACCGTGATCTTGTAAAAATATTCTTTTTATGTATATTAATATCTACAGACATTATCAATAAATGTGATGACCTTTTAGTCGTCAGGAACACTTTATAATAATAAACAAAAATAAAATTAATAACTACAGACAAATAATATTATACAGACCGCATAACGATTTAAAAAGTATTTAATGTACGTAACGCAATAGTTGCAAACACTGTGGTCTGTGGGAGTAAGTATCTAATTTATTTTTGAAAATTAAAATTAGTTTTTTTTAATGTAATAAATATAGATTAACAATCAACTATTGATACTTTCAGTGGCGTATACAAGGGGGGGGGTCAAATCCCTCCCATTGGCTATTTTTTTTTTGTTTTTATTACTTCATATACGATACTATCATAGTACCTATAAATACTATAATGTAATATTTTTTCATATTAATATGATCTATCGAGCTATTAAATTTCTGAATTTCGACAATTTCGTCAATACTGAAATGCAATTACAATTATATTATTGGTAGTAATTTATACTACTAATTTTCGAATTACCGCTAGGCACTAGGTACCTATAATATAGGTAACACCTAAACATGATGAAACTATGATAGTATAATATATGCATGAATCAGTGGCGTGCAGATCTCTTTTTTGCATGTGGGGCAAAGCTAATTTTTTTCACCCACCACCCACCTAAAACTAAAAGTTACAAAAAATATATGTTTTATTAAGGGCCTCTATACAGTTATATGAAAACACAATATTTATTAAATAAAAATAAATCCACACCCACCCCACATTCAAGTGGGGCCTAGGCCCCATTTGTGTCTTGTCTGCACGCCACTATGCATGATGACGTAAGATCATATTACGATCATAGTATAACGCAGTCTACAGTAACCAGAGCTAGTTAAAAATAGAAAAGATTGATATTGATAAGGGCTTTTTCATCATATTTAAAAAAAGCCCTCATCAATAAAGTATTTAAATATCAACACTATTAATATTTTTTATTTTACGGAATACAAGCGTACATCATAATTTATAATACTATACTGTCATCGGTGCCATCATATTACTCCATATTATAATATATACTGCAATTTATCATTTTCAATTTAGTATTATGTTATCGTGCTAACATATTATAATTATATGTACCTATAGTCTATGTACTATATATAGTTATATAATAAACTCTGTGTAATCTATATTGTCTTCCATCATAGACAAATATTTACTACAATTCCATAGTATATTAAATATTAATAGCTAGATAGACACTATTGTACCTAATATATCTAATTGGATTGTAGCGAGTGAAAAATCAGTAAGGACCAAAAAAATTATAACTATACCTTTGTATAATAAAACACTGCTATCACGACAAACACGTGTTCGACTAGGTCATTACATCAATCTAAAAAACCATTACAAGCAAACTATCCTTGAACTTACTTTTGGACATTTTGGGGTTATGTTGGAATAGTTATTTTAAAATGTTTGCAACTACATAATATGCATAAAACTACCATAAAATATGGGCTTGAAACCGATATTAAATAGATACTGATGGCATAAAACTACCATAAAATATGGGCTTGAAACACATATTAAATAGATACTGATTTTGAATACCTGTTAAAACTGTTAAACCGATATCGAAACTGAAATAAAAATGGGGAAAGAAATACCGATATTGACACCAAAATCGTAACCAGAAAAATATTTTAAGTTTCAAGTCTTGCAGTTAAAACTTATTCAACAATATGCATATAATGTCGTTAGACTTTTTTTTGAATTTGCTTGACACAAGTTAAAAAGTTATCTAACTTTATCTTACCTATTGATGTACTAAGTATAGAGTTCAGCAACAGTGTATGTATGATAGTTCCATGTGACGTGCTAGTGTATCATATAAAGTTTGTTTTTAAAGTATTATTAAAAAAACGTTTTCTACCAAAATGTTTGCTCGAACTTTTCTTCAAATTATTTCACATTTACCTATATAACCGAACAGCGTCGCCAGAATATTATAATAAGATATATATATACAATATAGTATAGGTAGTTACCATCATATTTTATTTTATTGAAGACGGTAAAATATTTTTCGTATATACATTTTATAGGAAAAATCTTTTTAAGGTTAACGACTGATATGATAAATATAATATTTTTCTGTAATTTTACACACTATGGTAAGCACTGCAAGACAATACAACATACATCACGATACGTGTTTACAAGGTAAAAACTAAAAATGAACAAAAAATTACCTATCAGAATGAGTATCCCAAAAAATTATGAATTAGCAATAGGTGATAACAAAAATTATCGTCAGGAAACAGAAAAACAATGAACGTGACCGTCGATATTGGTCATCAAAAAGCCGGAGAAATAATTTTAAAATAGACGTCTTCGTCAGTATTTTATGTAATAAACGATTTTCACTTTTCAGGCTTAATTTAAAACCAACCTGTAACTCCTGTAGGTACACGAAAAACTATTTAAGCATTAAAATACAGAATGATCTGTGGCGCTATCTGTTGGGTATTCACTGCAATATAATATTATGAATATTGGTTTTATTTTGTTTTTATTTTTATTTTACTTATCACTTTATTTGAAATAGCAACAATGATTCAATTTTCAACTTTGAACATTTCGTTTGTGATATCTCTATAAGTGGCGATTAATTTTTTTTTATTGGACATTTAAGAAAGGATTTCGAGATATAGGATGGACATTTTTATGATTTATTTATAACTGTTTGCTATTGGTTACAGCTTACATACCACTTAGTATAATTCTACAATAGTAATAAGAGAAATTAGTATTTATTGCCAATGGTTAATCGGGTAGATGAAGTATAATGCATTAAATCGTCATGTTTATGTGGTTTCAAAACAATAAGAAATTGAATTTTGTAACAAATATGAGAGTCAACTGTACTATGTTCAATGATCATGGCGTATATGTATAGGTACTCAAAAACTACTTAACCAATTTTGTGAAAATTTCAAATCGTTTCTGATACTTCAGAAACGACATCGGTTAAGATGAAATATGACGAAATGAACACAAATTTTGAATCCTACAGAGTTGTTATTTTTAAAAGGCTACGAAGTGCACAGGATCGCAGCTATATAGTTTATTGTTTTTCAACAAAACGTTTTTTGTTTATTTGATAAATTTGTTGTTATTCAAAAATTAATTTCATCAGACTTGAAAACTGCATGATAGAATAAGGGGTCTGTTTTAGTACATGCAACATACTTAGACAAAATATTTAGAGTATTAATAATTTTTTTGTAGAAAAACATATAAGACATTGTAGGTTGGAAGACGAAAATGAGTCTGTAGAATATACATCGACAAAATTATTATTTTTTATATCACTAGCGGAAAACGAGTTTTTTAGTGATTACCGCCCTTAGATCATATACAATGGATAGAGCTAGGTACTGGCTAAATAATAAATATTTAAAGTCAACATAACTAAGGTGGATTGTGGCTAATGCGCATGTGTGAAATTTATATCTCGTACGGTTCAACCGCAATCATTACTAATTTTGAGATTTTGACAGTGATAACGAAATACAAAATTCCAGTTATTTTTTTTAAATTAAAATTTGAAGTTTAAACTGTATTTTAAAATAAATATTAATATTAATTAATTTTTTTAATTATTATTTGAAAATAACAATTTTTTTTAAATGTATAATTTATACGATTTTACTATAAACATTAAACATACCAAGAGTATATTAGTATAAAACTAAGTATTAGTGGCATTATTATTACCACAGCATAGTTTAAACGGAGCCATTGAATTGGCTCCCCAATACAGATAGTCAATATTTTACCATTACTAAGTACCTTTGAATTGTCTCCCAAGAATTTACTGTTGAATTGGCTCTCTACCGGTTTTTTTCAAAAATTTATCGGTTGCCAAAATGTTAATAATTTAAATTACGTTTAATTCATAATTCGTATATTTTACATCGTTACACAAAATTAAATTAAAAATTAAAAAAAACAGGTAATAGTTTACCTAAGTGCGTCATTATAAAATTTATACATACAAATTAATAAGTTAAATAAAAATATTATATCAGACTATTTTCTGGGGTCTATACTTATTGGCCAATATTTTTATGTATTGAAACCTCGAACTTACACCAGTATCATATTTACTAATTTAATTTTCTAAAAATGTTATTTTATTTCTAATTTCTTTCCTGTGTGGTTTTGTTGTAATAGTGTTTGTATCAGATTTAATACTATATAATATATTTAGAAAGTTCAATATATTTGGATTTTACGTCCTAAAAGTAAACGCCTATAATATGAGAACCCCTGGTTAAAAAATAATATTTTACAATTTAAGGATCGAATTTATATTTACCCAAAACTGGGAGCTAATTCAATGGTAGCCAGTTTAAATATAGGTACCTACGACCTACAAAATTATCTGTAATGAATTATGAAATATGAATATTAATTATTAAATATTAACTGTGGACAAATTTTGAACTCACGTAAATGGTCAATACATACGCAGTGGCGGTCTTACGGGGAGGTGGGGGGGGGGGGGTTGGTGAATCGCCCCTCCTTGGTTAAATATAAAATATAAAATTATTACAAGAAATAAATTTTTTTATAACTTCTATTTTTGAGTACTTATTGTATTTAATGTGAAAAATATTTCGCCCCCCTCCCCCCCTGGAATTGGTCAAGGACCGCCACTGTACATGCGTAATCACTATAATCACATATCATAACACATATTTTTATTAAGTATTACACCTAATGATTATTGATTACACATGCGCAATAGATATCAGTCACTTTCATAATGTTTTCTTCAACCCGTAGTAAACGTTTATAATGCAGTATAGCTCTATCCATTGTATTTGATCTAAGTTACCGCCACACGCGTTCGCTGTGCACTTACTCTTGCACAGTGGCTAATACAAACAAAAAGTGTTTTTATATATGCAACGAAGCACAAAGGTTAGCTGGTATATCATAGTGCAGTGCATAACTCGTCGTAGGTTGTATAATATATGATAGTAGGTATAGGTAGCAAATAATAGCGATAGGATGTATAAAGGGCGAACTAATGACAATCTCAATAATTTATTATAATAATATCATTAATAATGACGATCAAACCAGTTGCCGGGTTTAGAGCGGTTTGCGATGATCGGAAGGCAAGTGCAAAAATTGCAATATCAATAAAACGTATAATGTATTGTATATATACCTATACTTGTTCTCATGATTTACAATAGGTATATAGGTATATGCACAATGCGTGTTGTGATAATACGCAGTACGCACACTTGACACGTGTATACAGGTAAACTGCCAGTTCGGATAGATATTATACCTACATAATATTTGTATACTATATATAGGTATCTAGTACGCTTGCAGTTGTAAGTTATAATATTATAATATGCGATCAGGTCGGTATTGCTGGTGCAGCGCGACGACTCCCACTCGAAAACAGAAAATCGCTGCATCCAGAGCATGTGCACTGCTGTTATAATATTATTATTATAGTACCTGCTGCAGTTTGCATTATAATATATTATATATAGGTACACCACTGCACCTATATATATATGCACGACACACGTAGGTACACTGTATAAATAATATACAAATATACAATATAATATATATTATTATATAAGAAACACTTATACCTGTACTGCTGTTGCTGTATATTATACCAATTAAAAACTCTGTTATTTATGGCACGCGTGTATAATAGTGTAGCACTGCAACGAACTGCAACGAGTGTGGCGTATATATAATATTATTATTATTATTATATTATATAGTTGTTTACTAACCACCCGAGGCGTTTAAACGGCTCGAAATCGTTCACTTTTATACCTATGTAATATTGATAGGTGCTCGCACTAGTTGTAACCTGTAGTCATATACCATCACTGTAACGTCTGTAACTATATAATATGCATATTTTTCTCGTCTATATTACATTGTATTCAATGCGTTTTCTGGTTTACTGTACACAAATATCGAGATGAGACTGATATTGTGCAATAATATGATGGCGAGTGATGTAGTTAACCCATTTTGAGTTTTGCAAATGCGTTACTAGCAGTGGGCTGCAGTGGTGCATTGGGGCGTATACTATACGCTGGTATATACCCACTTTTCTGTAAGTGCCTATACTTATAGAATAACACATGATACGCGAGAAATACACGGAATGTTTTTAAATTTAACAGTTGCTTTGATAGAGATTTCAAATAAAATGATATATTTTATTTCATATTTTTAATGTTTTCCTATAATCCAGTTTCTTGTTTTTATTAATTAATAAAATAATATTTAATAATATGTATGATTGACATTTAAAAATCCTATTTGATTAAAACTTAAAATAGGAAATCGCTGAATTATTATATATCAGTCATAGGTAATAACACGATAATATAGGTAATAATAAAAAAATAAAATGTGTATTGAATATTAATATATTTCAATAGGAGTATGATTATAGACTGTATAGAGGCTTAACTGCGACAGGGTATAGTAATATAGTGAATGCGATTATAAATATAAACACAATAATAATGTAGATTCTACATTGTAGAATACAGAAAGGTGTGAAGGGGGGGGCGAAGGCCCTCACGCTTACATATCGAACACATTAAGCGTATACTCACTAAAAAAATGACGACATCACTGGCAATAGGTAACTACTAAGAAGTAGCTTTAATTAATAATTAATCATTTTTTTATTGAATAAGTCTTTAACAAATATATTAAACTCATCTTACCTAGTAATAAATTCCCTCGCGAAACTTTTCAAACACATTTCAGTTGTATTAATAAATATATAACACTTGAGTTATGTTTTTTGCTCAATCGTTTTAGTCAGCTAACATTATTATTTCTAAAAATGAAAAATTATTGTTATTTTTTATCAAACACTAATATTTTCAGGTAAATATAATAACTAATAAGCTATATATTATATATTTTGTATCTGTCTCTTAAGCACATTTTTAATCAGAAGACTAGGGTATACCATCAATTTTATTGTAGGAATTATTTCAGTAGTATTTTGAATCTTTTATTTAATATTATTACTTATACTAGTATTGTTTAGTTATGTATACTATTTACTATTGAATATTGCGATACGAATAAGTTTTTACGAGATAGCTAACGCGAGAGTCTTGAAAAATTTCGCATCCAAAAAATGCATAATCTAGATTTTATACCACTTACTAAGGTGAAATCGTTCTCTAAATATGTACCAATAGAAATTCGTGATGCACTGTATAATACTTAAACCTGTAAAGTTTGTGCGATTTAACGTCACTGCAGCGCTCCTGCCAATATGACTGCGAAGTTCAGCATAATATTTGATATGCAACTGCACTTGTAATAATCTAATATACTTCTGCAGAATATGTACACTGGCCGATCGATGAAACACGAATGGACTTACGGTGGATTGGGAATTTCCTCACAGGGATTTACCACTTTAATCAAATTTTAATAATAATCTCTTTCAAGTATTATGATTAGGCATAAGATGTTGAAAAACCATACCACATAGATTCAAACAAAAATCTAGGAGCCATTAAAAATTGATTCCAAACTTTCATGCAGATTGAAAGCAAAAGGTTATACCCCAATAGACGATTTCTTTGACAATCGATTATATAATACGTATTAATTATACTATCTGAGTATTTTATATTTCAAAGGTTTAATCGTTGTAAGTAAACACTAACAATAAAATTCAAAATTTTTTTTTAATGTCTGCAGTGAAATATCATAATATATAATATATTTGTTTTATTTTTCTCTGCGGTTTACACAATTAATATTATGTTATTCATAAAATAACATTTTTAATAGTATATAAAACCGCGAAAACAAGAGAACATGAGTGAATGAGAGAGAGAGAGAGAGAGAGAGAAAAGAAAGAATGATAGAGAGAGCGAGTGTATGAGAAAGACAAAGAAAAGAGGGGAAAAGATTATAGAGATAAGATAGAGATACTGAAAGATAGAAACAAGTATAATATAGTTGAGATAAAACAAAGACTAACCATATTGCATTTTTGTACATAATCTATACACATAATATTTTTTAATAAATATATGCACGTAAAAAAATAACATTCGTGACTAATTATGCGCGTACGACGATTTATCATTTATAGGTACATTGTAATATTACATTAAAGATCGTCGTTTCGGTGAGAGTTTGAACGCAAACGTAGGTATCATTATATACACATTATGTTATTAGCATTTAAGTCGCGGGCGCTACACTGTGTGCGTTTTAAACAATAATAATATTATATATTACATAATAAAGGTACTATATACACTTAATTATTATCACTGGAAATATTATTTAGGTATATATAAACAATCAACAACTAATTAAAACACTTATGCAAAAAAGTCCATAATTACACTTAAAAATAAGATTAAAAATAAAAATAATAACTTTAGGTTTGCACTAAACAATAATAATAATAATAATAATGATGATGATGATGGTTATAACAATCATCTTAACGTCCCATATTATGATGTGATTTTCGCTAACGTGATAATATTATAATATATTCGCCAGCCATGTAATGGTAATTTTTGGTAATGGATCGCGGTGCGTCATCTGATCGTCATCGGCTGAACTTGGTCGATGTTCGTTGTTGGTGCGATGATTAATATTAAAAATTATAATATTAGAACGACAGCCGTAATCGATCGATCTACGATGAGATCATGATGTCAGGCGGTCACGATGACGTTGTAGCATATAGTGCATCAGTGCATCGTCGCGGTGCAGGGCCATCAAACAGCATTTTCAGTGGACGTGCGCAACTTATAGCGACTAGTTCTGAAAAAATTTTAAAAAAAACGATGTTAATTATGAACTCATTAATTACAGTTGCAAACATATTTTACTATTAAGGCATAGAGTTGCCAAACGTCTGTTTGGATTTATTTCCTTAATTTACAACAGGTAGATTATAACCAGGTATTATAGGTAGCCAGGTAGGTACGTAAATATAGGTACTGTTGAATCGTCGATTCGTGTAATCATGCCTATGCGTGCGCGTCGCAAATTTGTTTTTCAATGTCTACCATATAATTACAACTTAGCACATAATATACCACACTATACAGACGATATTTTCTTGCAACCTTAATTTCTTTTTTTTTTTACATCTAATTATAATATATATGGTCACCGCACGTCCCGTACAAAATATGTATTATAAATTATAATGTGCTTTTTTTGGTCGTAATGAGCGGTTGAGCGCCTTACCATACTTTTATTACCGTATACTATTTAAGAATTATTACCTACGATTGCACGTATTTTGTAAAGTATACCTACGATAACGCGCGAAAACCTTTGATTTTCTATTTCCTATAGGCTGTGTTACCAGATAGTATCGCGTACGAATATTACGATTGTGCTCGTTAAAACACATAAAAAACAAAAATGCATTTCGCATAGGTTATAATTCTGCTGGTATAAATACATCTTCGACGGCACAATGATCTGGTTTTTGCGTTGCCACAATTAATGTCCAAATAGATTTGTCGTGAAAAAACTCCTCGGCAATGTAACAAGAAAAAGCTTAAACTGGCAACCTCGCAGAGTCGCAGCATATATAGTAAGTAGTAAGTACATAATACATTTCACTCAAAAAAATAATAAATATACGTTCTATAAATAGTCCCGCGAAACACACGGAGTCGTATCATGAAAAAAGTCGAAAACGCAAAGTCGTAGGTACTTTACTGCCATCTTCAAAAATATTTTTCCTGTTGTCCTAATATCTCTGTTTGGAACAAGTCCCTGCAAGTAAGAGATGATATTTTATATGTATAGCCATATTTTTTTGTTATGAAATTTAGTTTTTTCGAGCTTAAAAACGTTGGTTTTTGTAACTTATGGACTTGTGGTGATAAGAATGCTTAAAAATAAAGTTTTTTCTCGGAGGTATTCAAGAAAAATCACTCTGCATGTCTTTAGAAAAAAATTTCAAACAAATTCACGTCTATACCGCAATAAAGATCCGCCCAATCATTATATTCATATAATCACTCACAACATAATTTAAGGTAGGTCGTATATATTTCTTGAAAATGATGTTAAAAATCTCAACTGGTCGACTGAAAATATGCATATTTTCTTGTTTCGTATTCTTAATCATGAAATCCTCTATTTACTTATATTCTAATTTACGATCTTTATTATTATTATATTAATCGTGGCCATTGTTTTTCGTTTTTGGAAATATTACATACTATACTTTTCCCCCGCGAGCTAATGTTGTACGTCTATAATTTAATAATATAGATACAAATATACAAATATATGTATAGAATATGTATAATAATGTGATATTATTTACACGACCAACTCGGCTGTAATATATATATAGTGGCACGGCATGTCTGGCGCGGGTGTATAATGTATATATCATATTATATTCGACGAAATATTGCCAGGAAATTTACATATTTTCCTTGCATATGGTATCTTCCCGATAAGCATATTATGCGTATATAATATATAACGCGGAGGAAAATTAATATGTTTTGTTCTATAAGAGGCGACCCGCAGAGTGGCTAGCGTTTTTTTTTTTTGTTTTTAATTAAAAAATAAATAAAATTTCACGTCGGTCGTGTGACTAGGTGAATAATTTTGGGTAATTAATCTCTCGAATGTGATGTACAAGCGCAGACGAAACGCGATGTATACTGCAGCCGACAAGTGCGCTCATATACTGCACAGTGTATACAAACGGTCGACCGGCGACTGTTCCCACACGTATCCGTCGGGCGTGAAACGTAAACGTATACATATATAGCTATATTGGTATTAAAATATTATATTGTATAAATTCTCATTTGTTTTCTTTAATTTGTTTTCTGATGCACGCTTTAATTCTTTGCGCGCGAGATCTATACAATATGTATAATATAATAATCGATGTAATGCAATCGGGGGGGGGGGGGGGGGGTGTTATACCTTTTCGACTTCCTATAGTCTATATGCATATAATGATATATGTAAATATAATAATATGTTAATTTATACAGATTTTAGGTATAATATATTATGGCGAAAGCTACCAATGTTTTTTTTGATTATACAAAATGTGTGGTATATTTTTATAATAATGTAGCCATTCAAAAGATAAATTTTAAAGCCCCAGTACTATACCTATCAAACAGTTCAATATAGTTTAGTAGGTACCTATATTTTGGAATGTAGACATTAGACAAGACGTTAATTTATGCAATAATCAAATTTCCACAAAGTTACTTAACCTATACGTACTAGAATATGAGTTGAAAGATATTGGTTTCTAAGGCATTTCCGGATAAAATATTCATGTTTAATTTTCTGTTTAATAAAACAATTAGCAATACTACTACTTTGTTATACTTCCCATTATAGCCGTAATCAGTGATCAGCACTAACTATGAGCGTACCAGCTTTTATTTTATTTTTGATACTTGACCATCGCTCAAATTTCGTTTACTACATTCTTAATAAAAAGCTACCTATACAATTAAAATATGCATTTAATCTCAAACATGATTTTGCGATTACAAGCTTATTTAGGTTTATGTATATATCGTTTTAATATTATATTGTGTTTATTAGGTACATTCTTTGTATGAGTACACATCAAAATCAGTTGCGCTCAGAATAGAAGTAGGTACGCTGATTTCGCATCGAATCGTATCATATGCATCCACACATATTGTTTGGTTCAACTATATATAGGGTGCTCAATGATACAGATTAGTGAGAGCATTCTATTTACTTAAGCTACCCGAAAAAATTAAATCGAGATAAAACTCCACGGGCAAAGATAACAGCTAACGTTGTTGCGTGTTTCCACGACCCTCACGCATACGTTTTTTTTTTTTTATTATTATTAATTGACACCGTTAATAACACTCTATATAATAATATAATGTTCTTACAATATTTTGGATGGTGTTCAATTGAAAAATGTGCTTAGGTAACATGCGGGCGACCAAAAAGCGTCCGAAACGGTCGACAATATTAATTATTATATATTATAATGTGTGAGAGTCACGGGTGTGCTGCAAGTACTTATGATACCGTTTAAATTAATATCATATTACCAGGCCAACTGTTAATCTAGCAGGACGTATCGAAGATAATATTCGCGGTGCGTAGTCCAGTAAACATAATACCTATTTTAATTCGCAACCCCTTATAACATCATTTATATTTATTTTTGTTTCAATAATTTATTTTTTGTAAACGTAAACATCGTTGCAAATTTTGCATTACTTATCGGACATAAAATATTAAGTGGGTAATTAATAATTATACAAAGACGTATACTATTATTTAAACAATTATATTATATAGATAAACGATATACATAATATAGAACGATAAATTTTTCCAACTGCAGCCTATAGAGTCATACTAGAATTTGTGAAGGGTAAAACATGTTAAGAATATGTAAAAGCATGAAGAAAAAAAAATCGACATGAATATACCTAATAAATACGTATAAACTGAATCGCAGCAAAATTGCAAAATAACATATCTATATTGCAAGCCTTTATTTTTTAGTCTTTTCGATTCGATTTTGTCACCAAAACACGTAGATGACTTCTATTTTATCTTCAATCGATACGCAATTTGTGTTATATTGGGTTTTACTACGTTTATTACGTGTTTAAACTATTTTTCTTAGAAATAGGTACGCCACGGCGCGGGGTACATAATACATTTTTTTCACCCAGTCATATTTTTGGTAGGTATACGATAGGATCGGAATTTAAAAACTTTCTATAAAAATAAAATACGTTTGCGTTCGTAAAAAGTAAAAATGATTATATAGACAAATGTATTTTACATTTTCTATTTTCAAATAACACGTAGGTATTCCATAAAAACTCTTGTATTTCTCACAATTTTATATCGTTTGCAACGTCATCATAATATCTTATTTTTAATTCGAACACCTAATCAACAAAATTACCATTTGATAAATACGAACAAAGTCAAATTGAAATATAACTGCTATAGGCGGTCAAATATTTTAAAATATCAATATTTATAAATATATATATATAATATATATAATATATTTTTAAAGTGTTTGTGTAGAATATAAAATTGATTTATACACGTCAAAATATAAGCATTATATAATGTGGAATCCAATTTCGTATTTCGAATTATATATGCTTTTCAAACCGATAAGGTATAACGTTTAAAATTCCAAACATTCAGACACAAAACTTTATTGACGATATCAATTAAATAAATTTAAGCATAGAGAGCATATACGTAAATGCTATTTTAAATGTAAATTAGTATTATTGTCAAAATGATAAATATCATATTTCTTTGGCATATTTATACGTAAACTAATAAAGTTTTTAAAAGCCACAGTGTATAGAACATTTATTTAAATTTTAAAATAACAACATACTTAATCTTATAAACTTTTATGTACTAATTAATGGCAAAAATATATAGGTAATCAATTCGCCAGTATAGGTATAACACTAAAATATTATACTTAATATAATTAATTGAATAATTGTATAGAAGTTGTTATACAAAGTAAAGTTTCACTACTGGAAAATAATTTAAAATAATTAATAGAAAAAGTTTTAAGTAACGACGCACCAATTTCTTTAAAACATTTATTGTAATAGAAATTAAAGTATTTAAAAAAAAAATTAAATTTCTTTTGCAGCTTTTGAAAATCCACGAAAAATAAAGCAATTAAGGTGAAAGATTTAACAACATTTTAACCATTTTTAAAAGCTCATTCCACCAATGTGACCCATCCAACTACTACTACAAAAACTTCGCTTTTTGTCATTAAACCTAAATTATATATTGTGCTGAAGCACGCCACTTATTATTACTATCATTAATCATTTTTATCCTATATTGTATCAATTATATCGCAATCAATGAACTGTATATTTTTCAGGATAAGATTGATAAAAAGTAAAATAAAATGTTAATCCTAAGAACTTTATGCTATATATTATAACATCATGTTATGATATTCATATACTTTTATTATTATGTACACGCACATGACAATCGTATAACGGGACCACACGTACATTTCTCAAGTTTTTTCATATTTTTTATACATTAACCATCAAGGCATTTAGGCATTACATATTATAGTAGGTAAGTATATCAATTGCAGCCGTTATCTATACCACTCATATTCCAGTTGTATGTAACGTCAATGTTTGTTCCGATTAATCCTTTCAAACAAAAACCACGTATGAACTTTAAACGTATACATATACACACATATATGTGTAGATTATATTATGTATAGGTTCACCTCGAATGTACATATACGCGCTATCAATTCTGTCATCGTCGCCCGCGTCGGTGGGTATATAATATTCAGTATACAATAATAATGCATGTAAGGGCAAGCAAAATATTATAATATTGTGTCAAGTTTTTTCCTCAATTTTCACGTGTTGTAGTTGGTTATATTATGGGAGAAAAAAAAGTCGTACGTCGAAAATTCTCGTCTGCCCTCCGAGTGTTTGTTTTTTCCAAACTAAGATAACGATATTTATACAGAAAAAAATAAACGTTTACGGCCGAGATGAGTGGAAGGGATAACGCGTCGCCCGCGTCCTAAACGATTATGAATATTTTTTTATTTTTTTTTTTATCTAAAACTTCCAAACGTAGAAAAAATAAACTATACAGCAGGTAACCTCTGTGCAAGTATTATTTCGTATATAGGTATAGGGTACCTATATAGCTAGCGCTAGCCCAACCTGTGCAGTATATATATTATATTATGGTACCCAATATCCAAATACCATGAATACTCGAATGGAATATAAGGTGTATTTTTCGAGGAGTCACAAGATGTACTATTCTCATATCTATATATTATGTAATAAATGACGTAAAAATAGTGTTGTTGAGTGATATAAGTAACAAAATTACTTTAAAAAAAATTTGATTTATAATTAAATATTATTGTAAGTGATTTATATTTATATGTTATTTAAGTTATGTCTTTTCTTGTAGCAAAATAATTAAATAACTCATTATTTTATTTTTTTAATACATTTTAAAAATTAATTAATAATATATGTAAATATTGGTATTATGTATAAGTAGCTTTAGTAGATACGGATTTCTTACGTTGGCACATTTATAATTAGCAACAAAATTTTATTTGAAAAAAATATAATTTTTGGTGAGTTTTAATTCGGAGAATGCATTTTTATTTTAAATCAATCTATAAATTAAGAATGACATAAATTATTCCCATACTTGAGTTAATTAAAGATTTTACATAATTTATTGTTGTTAATTTCCATCATTTATATCGATAATTTATCAGCAACAGTATTGTCTATTAATTAAGCTCCATTGATATTTCCAAAAATAATAGGGAATTGTAACTGTAACAAAGTCACTCTTTTAGCCCAAAAAACAGTGTAAATTGACTAAACAAGCAAAAGAAATAACTTGAGAATAATTAAATTACAATTTTGAATGACAATTCATAATCTAAATATTAATTAGGTACCAAAAAATATTGTAACTTCCTCAACACTGCCTGTCCACGTGCCTATCCGTATATTCGTAAAACATCGCTTACATTCAACCATTTTCCGTTAACAGGGAAGTGAACATGAAAGCGAGCATAACGAGTATAATGTAAACACGTCACTCGTGCTGACTAATGAACATACTCCTCGCATTGCCGTCGTCCCTCACTTGGTAGACTATTAAAAAATCCGATATAAAAAAGTCCAATATACATTAATTTGGTAAAAGGAAAAATACCATGTGATGCACAATCAAACTTCCAATAAGTATTAATATAAATTGTGACTACATTATTTACCTTACAAAAATTAATAAATAATCTTTTACTTATGTACCAATATCTATACTTTCGGACTTGGAACACTGCTTGACTTTTGGCTGCATCAAATAACATATATTTTATTTTAATTATATTTGATTTGTCGAATTTTACTTGTACCTATATATAGTCTATATACATCCCACATACCTAATTAATGTAGATAGAGATATTTATTATATCTATAGGTGGCGGGTATGTCTATATACCGTGTATATATTGTTCGTGGGTAATTGAACAGTTGTCATTTTTGTCAGTATAGTTCGAAATGTTGTCTGAAAAAATTTTAGAAATCATACAAATCAACGAAAACATGTTAGAAATCAACGAAAAAAGCACCAAAATAGTTGTGGGTGGTTATGCATATACCCTTCAACATACGTTATCAAAAACAAAGCGGTGCGGAAATGTAGCAATAAAACAAAGTATAATTGTCCGGGAATACTATCTTGATCGTGGGTCTTAACGAATCCGTTACTTCAAATTAAACACTGCAACCACACAGGGATGAATAATCAAATTCAAATAATTGAAAACTTTAAAAACGATGTCAAATCACGATCACGAAAAACTTATGACAAACCTAGTCAGATATTTTCGGAAGTTGTAAGTCAAATACCAGCCGAAGCTTTTTATTGTTCTTACCAAAATAAAGTGTAGTAAAACGAACAATTTATTAGAAATCAAATAACTAATAATAATCCTGCATTAATGATATTGTTATACAAAGTAAATACAATTTATTATTAAAATATAGTGAGCCAACATTTGTTGTTATAGCCTAACTTTATTTTTCAGATGACAGGAATTTAGTTAATGGATAACAGTTTATATTGGCTGATAATAAATCAATAACTAGTGAAAGAATTGTATTGTTTGCAACCGATGAAAGTTTGATAATGTTGACAGACGCCACAACGTGGTATTGATTGCGATGGTAATTTTAACCTAAGTCCTAAATATTTTTTACAACTCTATGTTATAAGAGTAAAAAAAAAAAAAATGATTCATATATAACTACGGTGTACTGTCTTCTTGAACGTAAGACAAAGTCTATTTATGAAGAAATGTTCAAACTTATTTTAACTAAATGTGCAGAGCACGCATTATTTCCAGATTCAATCCACTTAAATTTTGATTTTGAAAAAGCTCTAATTTATGCCGCTCAAACAATATTTGATTCAAATTTGACTATTTTGACGCAACCTACGTAAATGAACTACTTAGAAAAGTAGGGGCTGGTACCAAATTTAAATTCAAAAAAATAAGTCCACTTTTTCCTCCGAATACCTACTTGGAATGTACATAAAATAACGATGAATGGTGACCATCGAACGAATAATGTATGCGAATCGTGGAATAACAAATTTAGTTATTTAGTTGGACACAGTCATTCGACTAATTGGACACTTATAAAAAAAATGAGATTGAAAGTAGCGGCAGATAAAGCGAAATTAGCTATCGACTACATGGGAGAGCCGGTAAAAAAAAAATCAACACATATCCGACTATAGTAAGTTACTTTATACCAAAGAATATAGATGATTATTCAATTACCATTGAAGAATTTTTAGAAAAAGTTGGTCATAATATCAGAACAAGGCCTAGATAAACATTAAAATTATTGAATTGTTTTTTTAAATAAACTTTTATTTTAACATTATAATCATTGCATTTTTTATTTATTTGTAGGTATATGAATAATTATTTCGATTGTTTTATATTTTTTATTTTAACATTATAATCATCGCATTTTTTATTTATTTGTATGAATAATTATTTCGATTGTTATATATTTTTTATATATTATCATTATAATCATTGAATTTTTCTAATAATATTATATTATACCGGACTTTCATATCTCGGACTTTTTAGGCTTAGGACTTTTCTACGGCAGACTTTTTATGCCTAGGACTTTTTTTCCTAGGACTTTTTTACTTGAGACTTTTTTCTACAATTCCCCTCGCTCCCATCAAGAGCAGTAAATTGGACAGCGCGAGCCTATAACCACTGCACACATTATTATTAGCAAGGCGATGTAAACATCGGTTGCCTATATACGGTGCTGAAACGTTTTGGGAATCAAATAGAGCAGCACCGCGAGGAGCTGAGGCACAATGACTGAATGTATATGAGGTATATGTCACGAACAGAATACATTTCACAAAACAACAACTCACCTATTTTAATATTTCACGGTACACGCGAGAGACGGTTGGCACCGAGACCGGCAATGCGGCTGCGTGCGATCGGCGTCGTCGGCTGCGGCGGCGTCGTCGATTCGCGGGCGTCGCGTGCCGGGCGTAATATCAGACGTAGTCGGACGGCAGCGAGTTCTGCCGCTGGTGATGGTGGTGACTGCTGTGATAGGGGTCGATCGGCTCGTACATGTCCGAGTAGTAGGCGCTGCTGTGCTGGTCGAACGCGTAACCGGCGTTGTGGTAAGCGGGCGTCGGCACCCGGTCAAGCTCGGTATACAGCACGTCGTCGGCGGCCGACGACAGGGACAGCGACGGTGGTGACATGTTGTGCGGCCCGTCATCCTGACCACCGCTGATGACAGACGCGTACACGACCACCGGTATGGCGGCGGCCGCTTCTTCAACCGTGTAATGGTTGGCCCGGACGGCGTTCTGATTGGACGGCACGGCGTCCGGCGGCAACACGGCGCCGCGTTTCCGCCGGAACCACCGGAACCAATCGCCCGGGTTCACGGATAGCTGATGCCCGACGCCACCACCGACGCCACCACCGTCGTCACCACCGCCGATCCTGCCACCGATGAGGCCCCCAACGACTCCCCCAACCCCACCACCACCACCGCCGACGCCGTTACGGACGCCACCAACGACCGACGGCCGTCCGGGTCCGGTGTGCTTGATGGACGACGTGCCGTCCGGACCTCCAGACCGCCGGACGATCGGGCCGGCGCGGCGGTTGTTCAGGTTGTTCAGATGGTTCATGTGGTTCAAGTGGTTCAGGTGGTGGTGGTCGCCCGCCGCTATCTGCGCGATCTGCCGTTGGTGGTGGTGTAACTGCTGATGGTGGTGATGGTGGTGCACCCGGTCCGTGGGCGGATCGAACGACACCAAACATTCTGCGCACACAACAAAATAACGACATATAATTATTATGTGTATGTACACCTGCAGATATTAATATTCGGTAATTGGCCAAATAATGTATAGGTACTGATACATATTATATATAATATAATAATGGTAAAAAATTGACATTTTCGATTGTTTTATGGTATTCGAAAAATATTTATTATAGAATTCAAACATTTTTCTATAAAAGCAGCAAGAAACACGATTGTCCACGCGCTCGACGACCACCTGCGAAATTATTTATACGGGATCACCCCACACGCCCTCGCGCATTATTACACGCGCAATCTCGAAAATCTGCAAATTAACATTTTAATAATTATATTGTAAACGAAAATATGTAACGAGTCATTTTTTACGATTATGTTTATTTTGTTTCTACTGGTTATATGTTCGTATTTTTCCTTTTTCAGCGCACTATAGGTATAATGTATATATGATGTGTAAGCTGCAATGTAGCGATACACATGCAGGTGAGTATAGTAACTGCAGACTGGTGCAACGTCATGTACAGCCATACTAGGCATTTTATTCGTATAATATTATGATATCGTTTTATATTCATGAAGTATTCATTTTTTAAAATCCTCTCCGTTTTATTCACACATCACACGCATACACGTATACCTACGGCAGAAATACTCGTACATATATATTATTTTATCGGGTATAGTACAATAACGTGCAGTCGGCGGTAGGATACTTCAGAGCCGGCCGGGCGAGCATCATTTATTTACCTACTTACTGTAAAAATTATTTATTAAAATAATTTATTCTATATTTCTGCAGAGTTGAATTTGAAATATTTTTTTGTTTCAAAAATAATGTGCACGTTTTAACGTTTATATACAAGGTAGATACCTATAATACTACGCACCGTCCAAATAAAATAAAAACGAATTAAGTGTAAGTATATGAATACCTATTGAATACATATTATTATAGATAACGATGGTTAATGAATAAACATTTAATATTGGGAAAGAATCAATATTTAAATGATCTTTAGGTATTTAAATAATAAATCCGATATGTTTAAGAGACTGCAGCAGTTAATTCATTTTAGAGTAGAATATGATTATATTATTATTCCCAACAAAAAAACACGTTTTATATTTAATGCGAGTTGTAAGTTATAAGCAAAATTACTTTTCTTTTACGATCGTAATATTTAATGAGGTATAAATTAAAATATTTCTGAAACAGAAAAAAAAATGATTATACTCAGGTATAATTAATTATTTAATAAAATAACGGCGTTAAATAATGTACGAGTATATAAATAATATATTAACAACGAATTAATTAGTGTCAATATCATAACACTACGTTCGTTAAGTACATTAAAATTATTAATATTATATTATATATAGATCCCTATTATATACTTTGAAAAAAAACTTTTAAATTTGTATGGTAAATAACTATATTATATTACATAAGAAAACATTTGCATTACCAATATTAAAACGTGCAGATAAAGAAAAAAAATAGAATAAATTACTGGAGAGCGTTTTACACGAATTATTTGTCGAAAAGTTAATGAAAAAGCTTTTTATGTTATTAATATATTTTCGAGCAAGTATATGATATTATTTTAGTTAAAGTTATTGTTACTATTGTACTCAAGCCGTAATAACCGTTCTAATATACAATAACGATATAGCCTGTACATAGCAGGTGATGGTACTCGGTAGTCGGTATATTGTTACAAATATCATTATATAAGCTAGGTATACATTGTATGGGTTATTGTTTATTTACAAGCACGCAATATAATATTATACTAATGCTACTGTGTTGTAAAAAATCATATTGTCGATATTATATAGTTTATATACATCGTGAAAAATTGTTAGCGTTCCAAATTTCGATCGTATAAATCCCGAGTTTTTTGGCTTCACACACACGGTAATTTTGAAATATATATTAATATTAGACGACCAAAAGTATACGACCGTAATATTTTACACGCGTATATATAATAATGTAGACGTTTTAATATCATATACCATGCACAGCAATATGTAGGGAAACGGAAATTGTTTTCGTGATATTGTTATCCGAACGAACGGTTATAAATAATAATAATATATACAAGGTGATTTTTTTAACAGTCGACACTAACTAAATGCTAAAGCCATTTTCTTGGTAATTTGTTTTTGAAAAAAAAAAAATGTTTTTGCTTATCTAACATTGAAATGCTTATAAGTAATAATTTAATGACTACTGGTTCGTAATTTAGTTTTAATTTTTTATACACAGCTTTTGAAAATGGAAAATTAAAATTAAATTTATTCTTTTTATAAAACAGCAAATAAACTTAAAATATGATAAATTGATAACGAAAAAAATGTTAAGAAATATATTTCTTACTTACTAAATTTTACGGTGTTGTAAATGTTGTAATGATTTAAAATTATGTATTTTTGTTTTTAAAAATCTATAAGATAAACAAGAAAACGACAGTTTGGTGATACAAGAATCACTCTGTATAAAGTGTGCGTTATAAGTTATAACAATGCTTGCAACATTCCAACATGTATATGCTTATGTATTATTTAATATATATATATATATATATATATATGTTTTATAAGTGTATATATACTTATTATACAGGTGTATTAAAGGCACTATATATTATATTTATACGCGGACGACGGAAAGACTGTCGTCTGAATTGTAAAAGGGAAAAACGTAGGTATATTAAATAGCAGCAGCGGCAGCAGTGCGCCTTGGAAACGTCCGTCTGACATCCGATTGAGAACATAAATTTAGAATAAGCGAAAAAAAGGAAACGGACCTATAATAGTGTATATACGCGTAGAATATATACTGTCCATTATTATCTCTCCATCGCAGCGATACGCGCAGCAGCTAGCTAACGTATTAATTTATACTCGAGTTGGTATTGTTCTGTCAGCGGACTAAATAAAAAATGTGTTTGGGATATGCCTACACAATCGTATACGCATATATATGATATATATATATATAATGTATTATATGCTCGTTTCCACAACTGCTGCTGCACATTATACACACATTTATACCTATACTACTATATATATATGTATATCTCATATATATATATAAATACTTCCCTAAGACACGACGCCTCACCTACATATTATTATTATATATTTTCACCGGGTGTACGCGTTTCTGTGCAGTTGTCGCCACCGACTCTGCCCCATACCTATACATCTACTACGTATTAAAATATATCATCACGCGACCTCGTTATACATAATATTATATATGATAATGATAATATTATTAAAATGTACCTGCGCGTTCCGAGCGTACCTATATACCTCTATATGGAGGTATGTTAAATGACGTGCGTGATACTTAACTCGGAGCGATAGATCATATATAATAATACGTAATAGGTATATAATATATCCGCATAAACGCGTACAACTCGGGCCATGCGGATAGTACACATACGGCGATAAATATTTTATAATATAGCGAGCGCGATGCTAGTTCAATTCTTCAAAATTTTCTCACACGACCTATCGGCGCGGAGAACAGATATTATAATATACGAAGAGCAGCATATTATACACGAGTATTATATATATATATATATATATAGGTACCTTTAATATACGCATCGGACAAAAGTTTTATGCGTCCGTCGCCGCCACCGAACGGAATATAAATTATACCGCAGCGTATACAATATATATATATATATAATATTATATACTCGTACACGGGTATACCTATCGTTATTTAATATTTATTATTACATTGTGTACGTATAGTGGGTACATGAGCGTTCATACCGCAATAATGTACACGAAATTATTATAATACACACGAAACGTAAACGAAATAATTCTGATAATTTTTTTTTCTCCCTTTACCCCTGCATCTCGATGTGTGTTATTATAACGCGCAATGGCGTGTTGATCCCAAACGTGTTTTTTTATTTCGTTTCCACTCACCATCGCGCGCGTTGCATAACATCACACGCTAACACAATAGTTTTTTTTTTACATAATATATTATTATAGCTGAGAATCGTAAAAATGTACTACATAAAATCTTGTTTGGGTTAGTTAAAATTTGACGATCGCGTACAATATAAATGTATTAGTTTCCTCGTTTTCGTCGTCGTCGTCGTTATTGTTGTTGTTGTTGTTGTTGTTTGTTGTTTTATAGCCAATATAATCGTATTCTGCAGTTTGTTCGAGTTCGCTGAATATAAAATTAATATGAGTTTCCACCTGCGTATATATTATTATGATATTATATTTTATTTTATACTTCATTATAGGTTAGGTATACCTATACCTAGTATACCTATATAAACTCAAACCCTTTAGTCGGTACAGCTTACACACGTTTACTATAGACACTTATTATATCATAATATATTGTATAAATACGACAAATACCTAATCTGGCTAACTCGCTAAATTAAGATAGGTGCCTACACGTACGTACAGAATTTAGCATTTTGTAGTGGAAACAATTTTCTGAGAATTATTATTTATTATACAGAGTGTGCGTAATACGCACTCAAATCGTTGTTATTATTTTGTTTGCGAGCTTAAATGTGCATGCTGAGGTTATACAAACATTACAAACACACTATATTATATGCATAACTCACTGCCATGTATACTGCACACACATCATGGAATTTTTACCTCGCAGATGGAGTAAATTAAAGAAAAAACGCAGTGTCAATAATAAAAACCATAATTCCACCAGATGTTCCCTCCCATCGAGTGTATATATTCTGGGAAAAAAAAATAAGACGACCCCACGTTTTCCTCGAACGGCGGGCGGCATAGCGGCAACCAGTGTACAAAGGATATAATACCCTGTTGACCGTGTTATAACTTCTAATTAAAACATCCAACACGATGAACCAACCGCGTACGGTTATAAACATTTTTATTTATTCGAGATTTATAAGCCGCTTATAATGACTTTTCGAAGTAATATAGTTGAGTCCTGGTACGATTTAGTGCTACATACTGATATTATAAAATACATATTTACCTACCCGCGAACTCTTCAAAATTTTATTCTCAGTAACATTTAAATTGGGAGAGAAAATTCAAAAAATATATTACATAAAAGTAACTCTATTCAACCTGCCGTGTATGCGGTCCGACTAGAAATGTATATACAAAAAGCTATATAATTTTTTTTACTTTTAAATCCAATAGTATATTCCACGCGATTTGCTTGGAAAATCCACACATTTTGCTCCAACTTATTTATACCAACAGATCGCGTGTCACATCAAAGAACTCGTTTTAAAGTTTTAATACACTCTTATTAATTAAAAATAATTACATACATAATAATATAGTAATTTGTAATCTCGGAAACGTTCGTTAATATTCAGCTGCAACTTATAAAATGTATTATTATTTTAATTTTCTTATTAATAATCATATTATATTATATTATTTAGTTCATTATTTTTAAGTCGAATTACTGATATTTTGAGTAGTTTACTAAGTGCAGGTACGAAAATAAATAAACAGATTAAGAAAAAAATAAACCGGTAGAATAAAACGCAAAACAAATTTCAAAGGAAATTTGAACGGGCGCACACGTGTTAGTACCTACGTTTATAAACGAGTTGGCGACGACATAAATATATTATATTATCGTATATTATACATTATAATGGCATATTTTATATTATATTAAACATGTAATACACCTAATATTATTGCGTCTAACTCACCTGGCCGAGATGGAGCTGTGCGTCCGGAAAGTCGTCTGAAACAAAACAAAACAAATTTTATTATTTTAAAGGTATCTATATCCACAAAGTATTTTTTTCGAAAATCGAGTGCTCTTTGTACGCGACCATATTAATATTATATGTTTATGTTTATTATCAAATTTTACGATCGACGGGCACGAGATTATGAGCATTTTTATTTTGCGTAGGAGACGGATCTCAGATGTACGATCGCAATCACGTATTTAACGTGTCAGTTTTACATAATATATTATTAATTATTATTCATTACTAATATAATTTTATGTTATGGTACATTGGTAGGTATATTATACCATTGCAGCAGTGTTTTGTGCGAGGGTGGATGCATCGCAAACGTCGTCTCTATTCTGTTTAAAACTACAATACTGTTTATTGTATATACGAATATTAATATAGTATAGATCATTCGACGACGGATTTATTATGTCCTATAACCCGATGGGTTAACGTCGTTTTAATTGGTCGTGTGTATGTGTGTGTGTGTGTGTGTGTGTGTACTGTGTTTATATCTCGACGAATGATTTAATATATCTGGTATGTGCGCCAGTCTTTTAAAAACCTATTTCTGCCGTACATTATAATAATATATTATTATGCATTTGTACAGTGAAACGCCGACGACGATCCCGCATCATTATAAAAACATTACCGTTCGTCATCAGTCGGCGTGCAATTATTATTATTTTTGTTACTATTACAATTATAACTAAACGCGCCCAGCAGCAATCGTTTTTATTATAATTTCGTTCGGGCCGCGTGGAGATCTTCTCGGGAAGTCATATTCCCCGCCTTTGACGTTTCCGACCGGTTATTTAAAAATTTTCTCTAAATCCGTTCGCCCGAAAGGAACTTTTTTGCCGGGCCGTATTATGTTTATGTCATGTGAACCACCAACACGCCTCACCGCTGCCGCCGGGACACACTGGTGTTTTTATTACAACGTTTCAGTATTCCACAAAAATAAATAATTAGCCGAGTCTGCTAGCGACTAAAATATAAGTTATAATACACTGCTTTTATATTATGTACAACGGACGTCTCGTGTGACATTTTTATTCGAAACAACTGCAGCAAGGCAATATGTACGCCGCGAACGTTTCGCTACTACTCCGCGCGTTAAAATCGTGGTAAATTGTTGAAAACATTTTTGCAGAGATCGCCATAAGCGTAAAACGCGAAAGATTTTATTTTTACTGCAAAAGTTTTATACACTAAATCCTCTAATACGCGCACGCGTATATTTTTTTACGAGATGTCTGGTAGAGTTTAATTAATGCTTGGGCAGTAGAGTTGACGTTTTACCTCCATAAAATTTGATAAACGTTAAAAACATAATCTTGCGCTGGTATATTAAAATGATATAACGCGCTCCGGGAGAGTAAAAAAAAATAACATTGCAGAATGCGACAGACAACTATCAGTTATATAGGTAACTATAATATATGTGCATTTCTGCGGGGCATGACAACATGACTTTATTTTTTATGTAGTCCTAACTGACGTACTGCGTGGTTCATAATTTTGTAGTCTTCGTTAAAAGTTGTTTTATTGCAGGATTTAAAAACTTAAAATATTTTCTGTCGTTATAAAAAATATAAATAACTATTTATTGACATTTTTCAAATCAGTAAATAAACAACTCGAAATGAAAAAAAAAATTGTATTTTGTGAATGACAAAAACATAATATAATAATCTATTTAAATTCTATTAGGTCATTCTGCACTCCTCGATTCATACCTGGTTAGGTAATTATAGGTATACGTATAAACATAAACAAATCGTTGTTTTCAAATCATTTTAGCATTATATTTATATTGATACATTTTAAATGATCGTGTGATGAGGGTTGCATAAAGATTTAACGGCTAATTAAAATGTAATGCATCCATCCTACATCAAGGATCACTTGTATTTCACTATATATATATTTTAATTTAATGCTGTGGACGTTAAAAGATTTAAGGAGCTATTAAACCCAGACATTAGTAAATATTTGTTTATGTGGGTTATGACGTAGCCGTTACGTATATTAAATGGTTTATATTTTAATGATATCAAACGGTTTTATTACAAAATTATATAATTTGTTTTAAATTATTTTTTGCGCATGGTCGTGGCGTTTGGCATATGTTCTGCTTCAGCCTCGACGTATAATACGTACGAATAAAAATGTTGTTGTTTTGAATTGTTTAATAAAATGGAAAGATATTTACTTATTATAATTCACCGTGTTTAGACTTAAAAATATTGTTCACTCAGCCAATGAGGCATTAACCACGAAGGGGCTTAATATACATGAGTATTATATCTGACGTGCACATAGGTATGCCATTTGGCACAACAATGCGATGGATTTTTTTCGCGATAAACCTTGATTTTTTTTCTCAACCACCCATGAAGTCGGTATTTTTTTATGACCTCCGTTTTGGATTTTACACAAGATATTTTGCTCGGCCGCGTGTCTCTAGTATATAGGTTTTTGAAATTTTTATTCGCGCTTATCGTTTTCAAAACTGTTTGTATACCTGTTATAGGAACGGACAGTTATGTATTGTACTCGTATTAATATACCTATATATATATCTGAACACTGTTGTGTTTCGGGAGTGGCATTTTATAAGTATATATAATAATATATAAGTGCCTCCTAACTTGTAGGTACGAACTACGTATGTATTATATTGGCCTTTAGATAAATATATTTTTGCAGTCTTATCCTTTATAAATTATAGGATGTACGTACAAATAAAATTTATCGTTAATAGCTCGCTGCAATGTCGTTAAAAACGCTATTGATATTTTTCTAAATCGTTTTTCCTCGAGAACCGTCGCCGCCGCTACTATACGCGCGTGGGCTTTTCTCGCATACACAGCTATATATATGTAATATGTATATTATATAAACTAAAGAGGTTTTTAAACTTTTCTTTCCGTCGTCTGCGTTATATTTTATACATACCTCTAACAAGTTTCTACCCGTTCTCTTACATAATCGTTAGTAAATTATAATCAGCGATCTTATATATATATATACCTATTTTCTTTTCTGCAGACTAACTCGACAATTTCCATTTTTGGTTTGATTTTGTTAACATGAATCATTTCATACTTTATAATGTTCATATTTATCTATGATTATTTTCGTCACACAATATAAATCACTAATATAATAAATTGTATATAGAACTAAGTTAGAATTTTTAATCCTATAGTTTATAATTATAAAACACTATGCAAAAGCATCAAAAATCCAATTTATTAAGTTGATTAGGTTTTATTCTTTTAATTTTTTATATAATATATAATATACATGAAGAATATTGTACATGATCCACAATTCTCTACGTCTACATCCTACTCTCCCAGGCCCCAAGTACCAAGATCAAATTTTCTACCGCAATTTACTTACAAAGTTGAATATTGGAAAAATGCTCTGCATCAAAATGCACAGGAGACAAATATGAAAAAACACACATATATTTGTAAAACAATCGCTTTACTTAAAGTCTAGAATAAAATGTACATATGTGATTAATAATTATAAAAATACCTATTGCCATAGCTATAGTATTATATCATTATGCTTATATAATAATTTAACAAATAATAAGTTGGTACTACCCCACTCACTACTGCAGAGCGATATAAAAGTACATTTTTAGCATCAGATAATTATAATTGGTCTTATACAAGTCTTTAACATAATTTTGTCTGATTTTATAAAAATATGAACTCATAAATTGTTTTAATGTACTTCGTTCTATCAAAATATTTAAACAAATTTTCTTCTAGTTTGAAGAAATTAATTTTAATTACTTTTCGAATTTTATTTATTTCGTTTGTATTTAGTTTTGTGTAGTCTCTTGTGCCATATTGAAAAATATGGAAACATATCGAACGTACGACCTTTATTTTTTATTTTATTTCCTTAAAGTTCAATTTTGTTGATAAATGCTTCTATTTTATTGTAATTTTGGTATAAAAATATTAGTATTATAATTATATGGCCCTTGCATATCCAAATTTACGATATTAAAATAGAAAAAAATATCTGAAATATAATAACTATAGCCAACAAGGATTATATTTTTGTCTTTCGAAAAATTTCCAATTTTTATGTTTAAAGGTCAAATAAACGAGTTAAGACTTTTCCCCGTTACATAACCATCTTATGTGATATCAATACGTGTGTGACAGGTTAGCAAATCTTGTGTGACCTGAACCAGCTGAACCCATTTGGTCATCCAACAACTTTAAAAATACGAATATTTACTGCAATGGCTCGAATGAGGTTTATTATTCTACGCATAAAGCATACATTCACAACATCACATACTTTTTCACCCATATCTATAACTACTAATTACTATAGATAAATGAAACAATGAATTGAAAGTATATTTTTACCTGTATGACTATTACTATTATGAGGATGATAGCGATTTTTTTAAAATCATTATTCATGTTACAAGATCATTACATTTTCCAGCGCGTATTATGGCTACAGCATTGTTAATGTATACATGTGAAGTATGTACAATACATTTAGAAAAATTGTAATAATTTTTTCGTAATAAACTAAAATAACTTTGATGTTAATATACCAATAATTATTATCCTATATGATGATAATTACGTAAAAAAATTACTTAAATTTTTTTTTTTTAATTCTAAGTATTGGTCATCATAAAACAATAATTAGCGACCCCCAATCCGAAAATTGCTGGTATAAAACATCTCAATAATTAAGTGTATAAAAAAAATCAATAGATCGATCACACGTCATACGGGTATTCGTCAAACGTTTTAAATCATTTCGTCTTATATAAAATACATAAATTATTTTGTAAAAGCGAATGGTTTTGAATTTTTATTTTTCGAAAAATGGTTTTTCGAATTCGTGCATCACGAATTTCGTTGGATTTCACCCCTGTACAATTGAACAGTACCTATATATACATATATATTTTGTATAGCATTATAATATTATGTACGTGTGCATATATAAATGAAAAAAAAATGTATATACCATGCTAACATATACCTATAGATAGTATATTTTACGGTACCAAGTCAAATCTGATAATATAATAACCACGTATAATATATTGCTCATTATTATTACTATTATAATATATAGATGTGTATATTATAATGTATACGAATAGCCGAATATAGCAGATTGCGTCGCTACAGCGGGAATCGAATAGTTAAAAATCGATGGGTTCGTTATAGGAATGTGTATGTATATAATAATATAATATTATAATCTCGTTTTTCGGTCGGGATAATTACTACAAACGCGCCATACTATATATACTATACATATATGTATTATTATATTACTATATTACTATTATTATTATTTATGTGTGGACCGGGTACGAAATGCGCGCGCGTACCTGTAATATAATATATATAATAATATAACGATTATTATTATAAAGCCCTCGAGTGAACAGTGGGCGTACCTCTCCGTATCTATATAATATACAAAATAAAAAACATAATAATACTTAATAAAAACGGACCTGCCACCTGTTATAAACGTCGACGACGCGGTAAATTTTACGCACGCGCTTGTGATGTGTATGTCCGAGCCGCCAGAAAGACGGCGATCGTAAATGTGTACATTAATATTATTATTATTATTACATTTATAGGAACGCGTAGGTACTATCATGTTGTATATTATTGGAGAGTTTATCAATTGCGCTTAAAATGACCTTTCGACATCCGTCTTTTTTGGGTCGATAGACCAATAAAATTGCGCTCAATAAAAATGTAGAGTCTACAAATATTAATATTATATAGATGTATTATCTACAATGTAGATTCGGTATACATCTATACCCAATAATACCCACACATGTATAATTCAAATTTAATAAATTGCTATTATAACATTATTATAACATTACGCCTAGAATAAACTTTTGTAAAAATGTGAATTAATAAAAACATGTCCTAAAATATAAGCAGCGCAATTGGTATATATATACTGACCCGAAATACAAATTTTGTTTTAGGCGCAGCTGGTCCATGCCCGTAAAGCAGGTTCACGTCGCGACCACTGTTTTGGGGCGAAATCCGGCCAAATATAATTTCGTTTAAATCGGAATAAATAAAACGGGCCCCCCCCCCTTCTGAGTCATTATTATTACGATGGATGAACATGATATTATTATTGTCATATTCCGGACGGTGCCGCGCGACAAGTTTACGAGCGCTAATCGACGGGGCGCGCACAGGCATCACGTGCAAAAATATTAGCGGCCGGGCGGACGTCCTGCAGGGCTCGCGCGCGCGTTCGAAACGATGTTGCGCGCGCGTTCTAAACGATGTTGCGCGCTGTGTAATATTATGTTTCGCGAACACGCCGCGCACAATATCACATGCGTGCAAGGCGCGCGTACCTATATACGTCGTGTAAAGTGCGCTTGTTGCTTGCGCTAAAGTACGTATTATATATCACGTGACGTAAATGCGGCGTGCTTCATTTATTACATACGACTGCTCCGAAGATCACACGATGGCATATACAGTGTGGTTAGTGGTATGTGTGCTCACCGGCGTACCAGCATTACGCGCGTAGGCGAAGTCACATTAGCGCGCACTGACATTTTACAATACCGTATTTTACAGCATACGTTATAATAATAATATTATGTGCAGTATACATGGTAGGTATATACGTGTGCGGCGTGTATCGCGTGTGGGCAAGTATCGCATAATATATAAACACAATATAATGGCACGACATAATATAGGTGCGCAGCGCATACATAAAACCGACGACGTGTGTGTGTGTGTGTGTGTGCGTGAGTTTGTATGCGTCGTAGGTAAGTACCTATGATATATATTATTATTATTATACCGTATAGTTGTATACACGAGACATACTGCGACGATATCGAGAAAAAAATGTCCCTTATATATTTTATATGTTTATCATTTATAATTTCATACGTACATTAAACGCGTGTACACCTATGCACATTATATTAGTGTATTACTATACATAGTACGCGTGGCTGCAGTATATTTATGTATTATAATAATATAATGCGTGTGCGTACCTATACATTCGATCGTAAAAAGGCTTGTAATGATTATTATTGTCACCGAGTGGTTGTAAATTATCTATCTCGCTTTTCGTATATACCTACCTAAACGTAATATTATGTACACGCACATAATATTACAAAATCGTTATTATTATCGATGTATATTTTAGCTAGGCGGTAATTTTTATAAAACGCTGACACCGTCGTAAAAAAAAACAAAAGTCTGCTCGTAAACCATCCGCTTTACACACCATCATATTATGATCGTATATGTCGTCCGTCATCATAATAATATACATTATTGTGCCTGGATACGATGTGATGGCATAATATGATGGCGGTAAGGGTGGTGCAGTGTGTACGGAGGAAAAAATACGAGGAACGAGCGTTGACAAAAACCAAATAAAAACCTGACAATATATAATAAAAAAAAAAACACGTATTATAATACTAATAATAGGTAGGTATAGACTATAAATCAGTAGATGGATACTCACAGTTTTAGGTGTAGGAAGACGACCATGAAGAGGGCGCCGATGGCAGCGGACAGCAACGACACCAGGACCAATATCATGGGCCACGTCACCTCGGCAATGGGAACTGTCAACATACCTGTCAAAACACGACAATGATGATTATATATTTTTATACACGTGTCGGGTGATAATAATAATAATATAATAATCACGCTATTATTTATTGGATTATAAACCGTAGGTACGAAACAAATACATACAATATAATATATTAGGTAGTACGCGATCTATTATATGATGGCGGCATACTATTCATATTATATATATTTATAAATAATATAATATAAAAGATACACAATAAAATATAGGTATATTATCGTATACATACAATAACGCGGGCAATGTTTGGTAACCACCACCGCGAAGTCCGGCGGGCGGGGCACGACAAAAATATTAATAATAATAATACCTATACAGCCATACCTAATATGCGCGAGATGATGGCTCGATTATTACACGGAGTAACGTCTTCATTTTGGATTTTTTTTTTCACAACAACACCGTAATACATAATACAACAACACGACACCTATAATAGTATAATATCATTGTCACACCTCTGCCGCCGTGTCGTGGGAACGAGACTGTGAAAAATGTGTAATTTCGTTTTGGTCGGCATTTTATTACTATTATTACTATTATTATTATTTATCACGTCAACGCCGCCATCGTCGCACCCGCATCAGATTCGAGTGGCGCGTATCTTCTCCGGTCGACGTTTTGTTTAATTTTTCTTTTTATTTGTCATTCGACGAATCTTCCCGCTTTGTATGACATTATTATGCTCTGCGCGTACAAAATTATACGCATACGTACACACCAAAACACTGGCGGGAAAACGCTGACGGTTTGATTGAGTTCGTATGACATGTCGTCGAGTATAATATTATTATTATTATTATTATTATATAGCAGTAGTCGGGTTACAGCAATAAGGCAGTCGATCGCAGGCGGTGAAACCACTATTATACGACACCGCCACCGTTACCACTACTACCCTCTGACAGCCGACGACAGGCGACAGTGACGTCGTTCGGGTTTCATCTGCGACGCGTTCCAAACGAATATTTTATTTCTATCGTTGTCCGTTGACGTAGGTATATTATTATATAATAGCATGGCCGTATGAATTTTTGATCGTTTAACAGTGTTCACAGAGATTCACAGATTTAGCGGCCGCGTGACAATAATAAATAATACATTTAAGAGGTTTATTGTAATATTGTATAAGATTCAATTTAAAAAAAATTATCCATACACGGGATTTGAATCTCTATCTTTAAATATATGGTCGTTTGAAAAACTTCAAAGATTTATATCCCTAAACATATTACATACTATACAGTGTACACAACTTATTTATATTAAATTTTAAATTTAATTAAAACATGTTATACTGCATCTGTATATTGTATACCTATATATATATAGGTACCAAGTTCATAACTTTATAGTGCAGTTTTGTTAGTGAGATTACCGCTGGTTTCGGCCTTTCGGGTAAAGTTTAAGAGCTATATAAGATTTCACTTTTATAAACAAAATGGTTATATTGTTTACATTGTAAGACGGTTTAAAATATAATACTATTTGAAACAAATAATAATTATATCGTCCAAAATGAGTAGTAAACACTGTATTATACATACGTTTATACATATATATATATATGGTACAAATTCACCCATATATATAAGGGTGTGTTATAATTGATTAGACAAAAATAACAAAGACATTTAAGATCCTCGATTAATTTAAATTCAATTAAGGAAACGAAAATATAATCATTATTTATATAACACAATAATATTATGTAAACAAAATAATGATTGAAGGATAACTTGAGTTTACCGAGACGCAAATGGTTGTTAAGAGATATTTTTATTTTACAGTTTAGGAAGCTGCAATTGGTGTACTAAAATCAGCGAAGTTAAATCATAGAATAATATTGAATAAAAAAACCCTGCGATGTTATTTACATTAAATAATAACAGTATTTGCGTATACATATACTAAGTGATTCAAAAAATTATTATCAAATAGCATTGCACGCAAATTCTAATTATCGTACCTCCTATTAATTTCGCACGCAACTCGGATATATCTACATTATTAATTTTCCTCACACGCAATTCGGTTGTTTTGATTTTTAATTCGTTTCTGGCGAAAGTAATTCGGAAACACCGGTTAAATACCGTGTTGATTGGACGCCGCGTCATACATTACGTATAGTAAAATAATTCACACACGTTTCGTGATAATATAGTTAGCCCTCGAATATGACCTCATATTCATAATATAGATGTATTTTATTAACATGGGTGTCCATCCTCAAAAATATGTATATTACGTAGTCACAGATTCCACCTAATTTAATTAGAATTATACAATTTTTGTTAAACTTGCAAAAATAAAAATGATGAATTAATAATCTACAAGATCTTAGACAAACGTTACATTGATTTTTATTTTTATAGCGTATAGTTAATTGAGATATAATGTAATGTAATAAAATGTAAAAAAAATGTAATGTAATGTAATATCGCATGATGAAGTAATGTTTGTAACGCATTTGTATTTCTTTGGATGATAATTTAACTGTTGGTACCTATATATTATATTCACGACAGAGAAATGAAAAATTAAATTTCCATCAATACGAATATTATTATATGTATATCGTTTATCGAGTTATAAGCGCGACACGTTATCATCACAAAGATAAACCTATATCTGAAATTCGACAACGTGACCTATAAAATTAAAAAATTGTTTTCTGCAAACTTATTACTATAATTGCAAAATTATTAATTAACGGTTAAATATTATAATGATTAGGATTATTTTGGTATATTGTATTGAACGTGTTTTGAATTTGCAGATAAAATCGAAATTATTAATTATAATATTATGTTAGATAGATAATTTATTCTATTTTATTATCCTATTATAATTTCTGCGAGAAAAAATCGTGATTTATTTTAATTGGGCTGTATATAATTTTTTAATTATCAAAACAAAAAATGTCCACGCTCACAATAGTGATACAATATTATTTAATTATTGTTTACGTGCGTATGGTTATAAAATGTATACAGTAGATTATTTTATTTTCACTCATTAATTATTTCAGGAATAAAAATTTTATAGTTGGCACTACCTTGTTTATTACTTACACGCGATAGGTAGGTGCATTTCAGCTAAAAAATAACGCGTCACGAATGTATTTTAACAAGTTAATTTGAACATAACCAGTTTTTCCTAAACGAACGTTTTAATTAATAAAAATATTGTCTTATACGGGACTATGGGAGTACCTATTTATAATATAATAACTTATTATTATTAATAAGCATAATACCAAATTCTACTACAATTTTGGATTATATATATTATTATTATTCTTCTTTATTAATTATAGATAGTCTATGAGATAAACAATTACATTATAACATAATATACATAGTATGCACCTATATTATAATATTATATATGCTCACAAATGAAAAACGCCAACACAGAAATCGCCATTTGGTAGATTGCGTTGCGGCGAACAATAAATATAATCGAACAACGCTTACGATAATAATATAATAACATTAATTTCGAATTTATAGGTAATTCATCTGCAAATGTAGTTTTTTCGCTCGCGGAGGTGAGATAGTTGATGATAAGTATATAAAAACTGACACGGAATAACAACTTGATTATAGTGTAAATCGTTTTGAAAATATATATATTGACCGGTATACACTTTTAAAAAAATAATATATTATGATAATAATAATAAGACAAGCGCGCAATGAAAACTCGGTGGAATAAATCATGTTTTTCGCCGGACCGCATCCGTCGCAAGCCGCCGCGTTGTAAAACGTATAAATATATATTATATATATATATAGTATAATTTTTTTTTCGAAATCCTATTTGCCAAAACGAATTGTACACCGGCGTGTATTAACGCAGTGCACATATATTATATAGGTACGATGAATGGTCTACGTGATGAGACACCCACGCACAGTCATAAATCTGAGTAACAAATTCGAATATTTGACGTGCCAGCGTGATAAAAAAAAAAAAAAATAATAATAAGAATGTGAAAAAAATAAGACGCTGATGGCCAACCGACAATACGTGCATATTGACGAGCGAAATTTTTACAAAAAAAAATTTCTCAAAAAATTTTCAGATAGCTTCGCTGAGACATTCTTCGTCGCATGTTTGTCGAACCACGCGCGCTTATACTGCAACATATTAAATAAATTTATTATGTACAATATAGGTACGGCGTAATATTCTTGATCCGAAGACGATCGGCGGCAGAGTGGATTTATGTGTTCGGCCGTAGTGTTGTTATTATTATTATATTATCATTATAATATACGTTTACGATTTTTGTCGGGTTCGCCAGTAAATCTCAACTGGTTTCACAGAGCGGGTTACTAATCACCCTGGTTGACTAATTAGCGACTTGACAAGTTACTCAGTATTATAAAAGTGCCTATAATACACATATATGTATATAATAGGTGTACGGCGGCGGATAACCGGTTGCAGGCTGCTCCAGTGTTTAGTGTTTATATTCTCTTCTCATTTTAATTTTATTGACTTGTAAAATGAGAAAGTGCAGCGGCCGCGGATAAGCGCGACAGCCTAAATGACAATATGTATAGTGTTTTTATTCCGTCTATATTAGGATTCCGTAAAACGTGTCGCCCGCGTACACAACGCCATCATAATATTATATAAGTAGGTACACGGGTCAGGTACCTAAAATTCACAATCGTCTAATCGTCGTGACCGCATAAAATATAATGTAGTCTTCTTCGTCTCAACGTCTGTCATCCGAGACTGCGCGGGCCACGTGGCGCGCGAACGACGACATGATAATTATAATATTATAAATTATAATGCACCTACGAGTTACGGCTATCGTGCCGCAACGATTTGGGCCATTTTCTGTCGACCGTCCAAAACGGACATTTATATTTATATACGAGGATGACATGCGTGAAGCACTCCGTATATCCTATACCTATAGTTATCGAAAGCGATTATTTTTCACTAATCACAAAACACGCAATATTACATAAGAGTTTAAAATTAATGCAATATAAAATGTACATTGTACATTCTACTCAAATTTAAATTTTTTATAAACTGCTCACCACGGGATACTGAAATGTAAGAAGAATTTTGAAATACAAAGCGAGGCATTGTTTTTAAGCTCTATATATAGTCTATATAATATAGTTATAACTGTTATAAGATATGCAGGGACTCTTGGATTTCGTACTAACGTTTGATGCAGCACTCACATCCCCATATTATGTAAAAACTGAAGATAATACTCTCTCTCGAGGGGCCAATTCTTGTTATTGGTGTGATAATAAACGCGACTGCTCACTGTGAAATGTTAGAGAAGTTACGTTGTGTGATTGAAATCAAATACCATAGGGTGTTGATAATATTCAGTGTGTTTGTCATCTCCATGACAACACCCACCCCCACACAACTCGGGCAACGTTTAAATTACAAGAACAAAAGTATTATAATAATTGTACATATATTATGATATGATAGGCTTAAATAACTGGGAAACTTTTCGGTCGAATTTCGATTAAGTTGCATCAAAGTGTGCTTGACTTTGCACAGAAGAATACGGGTTCCTATTTGAAGAAAAAAATTATCATTTCACAATTCAAAATTAAAAAAGTTTTGTATCATTATGAGATAAAAAAGGAGATGGGAGATGCTTGGCGAATCAGCCTGTGTATACGACTGACGACGCAATGCGGTTACTATATGTAGGTATATATATAATATGAATATTTTTAAACAATAAATTCACACAACTAAAGGTATGCGTTTTTTGGGAAATCTAACAAAATACGCAGACAAGCCTGCAATGCTACGTACACCTATATAGTATATACACACCCGAATACCACCGTGTACGCTACAATGAATGTTATTATACGATTAGAGATACGATCAGCACAGGCACCAACAAAATCGTATTGTTATTGCGACTAAACGTGATTTGTATCGACGTCTTTCAATAGACATTTATTGTTATTATTATTATACGCAAAAAATTGCTGTTATACTTTTTGTAAATGCATCTACATTCTACATTCTACAGGGTGTCTCATTAGTCGTTGTTTATTTCAAAGAATATTTATTCTCGCGTACCCATGCAATATATACTGCCCAAGTCCAGTCATCAATTACACGATCACACAAATATGCTGCATTCCTCTATTCGGTTCTTGCTTAAATCTTAAAATTTACGACGTACATATTATTGTTTGAACACTCAATGAAAAAAAGTAATTATATTTTCAAAATGCTAAAACGAATTATAAAATACATCTATATGCGTATACCTATCAAACAATATTCGATATCTCAGATTTTGAAGGTAAACTAAAACACATCTTGAATATAATTAACAATAAGAATTAATGATTTGAGCATGCAGAGTGGTGAAGTAATGATGTTGAGACACCTGTGCAAATGTATGTATATACATAATATTATTACCGATGAACGTTTCGATTACGTTCGCCTGCAGATCGTGATCATGTTATTATTATTATAACTATTACTATTGGTGTTCCGCCAATCTATATCGACGCGTATAATATAAAGCTTATATAGAACATATATATATATATATACTACACGTTGGACCGTAGGAGTTGTCAGCGACAATGACGGCGAATGATTTTCTGTATCTGTTACTCTCTCGCTCTCTTTCTCTCTCCGACAGATTTACATGTAATAACACGACGACGGTGGTTGTATACTGTGTACCTAATACCTATACATGTATGTATAATGTGTGATGTGCTCGCGTTGGCTTATATATTTTGATGATTACACCCGGTCAGCACACGTACACGGCCAGGCTACTTTCAAAACGAATTAAAAATGTAATTTATTTGCTGACACTCGTTGAAGGCTGTGGAATCGTTCGGCCGTTATACCGAACGCACACACGTACACAAGTCCCGGGATGTCGGGGAGACGGTTAATATTTATAAATATATAATATATATCATGATTCATGATGTATCCGTATATATACAGAGAAAAAATTGCACCAAAGTTCATCAACCGAGGTTTTTTAGCTGCACGCTAAAATCCGATAAACTCGTATATTATACTTATTATAACTAGGTAACTGCCGAAATTTAAATCGTTAACGTACTCTTGTTTATAGATACCTATATAATAAAATGATGTATGACGTTGACGTGTTTGTTTTCATTTCTAGTTCTTTCACGGCCATAGCACGATAATAATAATGTGATAATTACCAAGTTGATAAATATATTATAATTATGTATGATACAGGTGCCTTTATACGTTGTACGTCGATCGCTGTCGACTCGAAATAGTCGAAATTCATTGCTTTTATAATTTAATTAAAACATAGCGTGTATTTGTTCACTATACTTACCATACGATTATGAATATATATAGTGATTTAAAATTAACAGGGGATTTCTGAGACGGATTAACGATCTTAACTGATGTGAATAAAAACTTTGTTTTAGAACTTTATCAGCCTTCCCGACGGAATATAATTAGTCTACTACAACTGCCGCATCATCCTTGTGTACAATAGTTTCTTATTTTAAATTATCATCCAAGGAATTAAAAATAAACAAATGATTTCACGACAGGCTACTGTCATCTTAAAATTTTTAAAGTATTTAATTAAATGATAAAATATAAATGTTTAAAAGTTTCAATTAACGTTGACGAAATGACGAATGCCAATTAAATGTTCCGGTTGAAGCGTATTAAAATCATATGCTCCAAAAACAATTATCGTGGTTATAATAAAATAATATTAATATGCTAAAATATTACTGTTATATACACTATATATAGTAGGTATATACGCTAAATTATAATATATACATAAACCGATAAGCTCGCCACGTTCATGCAAACAGTTATGCAATTATTTAAGTCCTAAACTATGTTTAATGTTTACGATTATTTGGACTCAGTAATTTATAAATTTACATATTTGATTGGAATAATCGATAATCGCAAATATGCCTAGACGAAATTGCACTCGATTTAATTTGATATAAAATACGCTGCTAAATGAAGCTAGCGTTGAATATTTTTGCATAATTATTAATTTACTTTGGAAAGATATTTGTATCGACACCATAAAATGTCTACGTAGCCTATAGGTAATTCTTGCACCCAATAATAAACCAGAATTTTTTTTAATTAATCCCGCGCTTTTAATAATATGTCGACTGCTGGAAAAGCAATTATATGTTGGTACCTGCTGGGAACTATTATCATACAGTTATGTATTCAGTATGTTTTGTATGTAATCTAAAGTACAAAAACATTATAATTGTCTGATTTGAAGTACACAATTACTGCACACACACAAAAAAATGGAAGTTTATAAGTTTATTTTTTCTTAAAATTCAATTCCGACGCCATTGCTGCTGCCTGCATATGATTATATTATATAATATATATGTATCTAACACAAGTAACACGTAAGTTATTCCACTTGGTGTAATTTTGAGTTTTTATACTTTTCACACGCGTACAAAGTAAAATATAAAATAATATTTTGTAGGACGCAAAAAATGTCAGATTAATGATTGAAAAGACTAAAAGGATCGACAATCAGATTTAAACACAGGTGAAAATTAAATATTGATTTAAAGACTTTTAGAAATTAATAAAATGTTAATAAAACGACTTCATAAGTTAGACGTATTTATAATGTTTAGTTTATATATAGTTTGTGTGTTTACTTAAAACGTATATATTTTCATGTTCCAATAATCGCATGTAATTAGAGGATGAAAGGGGTGTGTCGAAAAAATAAATATTGTGTCACTATCTTAAAGTATTGAAAAGCACTTATTACAAATCACACGTGTTATAAAATATGTTTTATACGCGTGTTTTGTTTTTCCAGTGATTATCACAGTCTATAATCACGTTAACTCGTATACTCATTATATGTATATATATACGATTCTGGTACGTATGTAACTACCAGCCGTTAAGGCAGCAACGAGGTATGAAACACTTCTTGAATTTCGTTGACAATTTATACGTGTCCATATTCGATGACCTTTTGTGTGTTTTGTATTTGTTTTTATTTTTATTCAAACAATGTTCGAGTCGTTTTATTTTTTTTTTCGGCAGTATATAGACTCGGAGAAGACCGTAAATTATAATATTTCCGAAGCCGGTTTTTCATCACCGCCACTGCCGCCGTCGTTTGTGTGATCTCTAACGAGCTCTCCTCGAGGATTCGGGTTTTACGCACAGGGAGACACTTGTTTCCACTCGTTTTACTCGCTTATTTTTATTCATTTTTTCCCATACGGCTTCAATGAACTGCTGCAGGTAAACCAATACACACGAGATTTTGGAGAGCACCACAGTATGTCATCTTGTTTGTACAGTTGAAAAGGTTTTCGGACCGTAAATATTGGCGGTAAGCACAACACGCACACAACGGAATTCAGCTGCTGCGTTTACATCTCAGGTGAGTTTCAAATTACCGTCATTTCTCGTTGACGGAGAATAAAAACGAGATCGACAAAAAATCGTTCACGGATAAGAGAAAAAACTGCCGTCATCACCATCAGCATGCGGTATATTTTTTTCACGCACGCGTATATAGAGTCTTCCACGAATAATTAATATTCATATTTCTTTTTTTATCTACTTAAAACGATGTTCGGTAACTTATGTAAAATATTATAATCTTTGTAAAAATCATCTTTCTGGCTACGTAATAATTTGATGTCCACCGAATTACAATTAAAATTTTTTTTTTTGTAAGCCAGTAGATTTGTAGATATCTGAATATATTATAATACGATTGTGCAGTGCTGACAGGGTCATATATAATAATAAAGTCATGTGACATTGATAATGTTCCCGTCGGATTTTCCGAGTGAAATGCGCGGCGCCGATGACGAATCGGAATCGATCTCATCACGGGATTGGATATATACCTTGATCGACGGCCGCATTTTCTCATCGCGCGGACCACGTAATCGCCACCGTCATCGTCTTCCTCGCCATAGTAATAATAATAATGATAACGTTATGCACTGACGCAAGTGTAAAAAAAAATGACATCCTTTTTTCGGGTCTTTGTTCCAGAGCTGTTCGCGCCATACAAAACACATCCCGCGCCCATAAGACCCGAGGCTATTATATAGGTACCTATAGACACTAGACAGTGTACATAATACTTCTCTTCTCCATATGTATAACTAACACTGCTGATATATATTTTAATTAAATGTCATGGATCCACACACACACACACACACATTAATACTCACGCAGACACACGAACCCGTCTCTGTCGGCTATCCATAATTATACCTGTCAAAGATATTGTATCAACTGATAGCTAAATTAAAAATACGTTCGTTGGTTATTTTTTTTTTTCGTAGCCTCTCTCCCTCACATCACCCACCACCCCCGACCACTCCCCGCCGGTCTATAGTCGTCCGCGTGCATATAACGAACATGACGTGGAGATGTATTACAAGCATATATATACATACACATAGTTGGTATATAATACGTACGTGTATTATTGGGTGTACCTATACCTATATGTATAATATGTTTAGATCCGACGCCGCCATCATCGTTGCTGCAGCGTTCCGGGGGGAACGTGATATTTTCGCCCATGTTGGTGATAAGAACCCATTCATTACGATCGTTTCCGAACCGTCATTATCCAATCCAGGAGCGGGTCCGGTTTTGAGAGCGACGGATAAAAAAAAAATAAAATAATAATAACCATCCGTAAGGACGAACGCTGGCAGTACACCTGCAGTATATAATAAGGTGCGCGCGAACCACGCGTATATATAATATAATAACACGGGGTTACACCTCTTTCCGGCGGCTCTGATTGTAACAACTCATTTTGTCGTCGGTGTTAAACGTCTGCGGTGCATAACATACACAAATCATAAGCTCCTTTGGGCTGTGTCGGCATATATTATTTAGGTATGTATATATATATACGTGATACGTATAACGCCATTCTGGTTTTCGGCAAACAAAAAAATTACTCAACAGACGCGATATTATAGATATACAAATATATAATAATATATTATACGTACATTGTATATATATATATATATGTATATGTATGTATCGCGGGAGACGTGTTAAAATTGACGTGATTAATGTTTTCCTCTTTAACACTCACCTCGTCCCCGTGCGGTATACTTATTATAGTTTGCTGCAGTATGTGTGTGCGCGTGTGTGTCGTGTATGAGTGCACCCTGTAATCGGGAGCAAGACCAGAGAGATATATATTATAGTGGTCTGGTTTTTATGCCAAAATCCAGGTTTTCTGCGTGATTCTCGCCACGCCGCATACACACTAAAATAACTATATAATAAAGCAGTCAGATATTCCCAAACGTCCGGATTCATGTGTTGTATTTGTATATATATATATATATATATATATATATATACAACTATATAAAGCATTAGCGTTTCGATGTACGACTTGTAGGTTCCGGCTGTGTTATGATAACGTCGTGCGATTTCCAGAAACAAAAAATCCACCGTAGCCAAACTCCCAAACTGTCTCAAACATTGAGTGAAACACGTAAAATATGTTAAATGTACATTATATTATATTCCTGCGGCTAATGCACGTCGATAGAACAGAACATTTAAACTATAACGCAACTGTGTGTAGGTATATAGGGATATTAATATATTGGTATACTTACATTAATAATAGTAATAACTGCTGTTGGCAGCTATATCAAAAGTCGCATAACATTTTATTTAATGCAAATGAAAATGATAATTTATTTAAATATCCGACGAAATTGAGATATAAAATCGAAAATCTAGTCGTTATTTCAAATAAAATAAACATTAAATTTGAATCCATAAGAATTACTTACACGAGATGTTTCTTGTGTTTCCACATAATCGATATTAATGGACAGAGGTCTAGCGCGTGTTTATGTATATTTATATATATATATATTATATTATATTACATTCGCGCGCTGTAAATTTTTACCGTAGTACCTAATATTATACAGAATTTCATTGCTCCCAAAGTTTTTAAACGTGTGCCACACTGATTCCTTTATTATTATATTAGGTATATACTCCGTAGGGACTAAGTATTATCGTGTATATAGTTAAATCTATTATATCGTTGTAATCTGTTCTCCCTACGTGTTTCTAATGCGTCCGTCGAAGTATAATAATATGAAATAATAATATAAGAACAAGTTTATGGTAGTTGAATACAAATTACTCGGATGCAACTTCTGCAGGTAGTCGAATATAATATACGTATAGAGATAGACGTTTCGATCGTCGTCGACATCCGAAATGTTTTCGTTTCGGAAATTTGTACGCGAGTGGGTTTGACCAGTGTATGTTTATTTTTTCAACACGGAAATTTAATTATTTCGTTTGCGGTTGTCGTCGTGTGGGCCGAGACATACGAAAAATACTCGTAAAATAGTCTGTGGTGCACTGCAAACGATATAATACCCCGACGTGTATGTATAATATATAACATGCATGTTCGATAATATATACTATTGAATTTTAACGAGATTCCAATCGCTGGACTACCCAAAAAAAACATACAGAACTTACTCATTACCGTGTTTACAAATTTGCCACCATGAAGCAAATTTTATGTAGATATCTATCATAAATACATTAATAGAATAGGTAACTTATTTTTCTATCCCCAATAATTAACCACTCAAAGCGACTACCTTCCTCTCCTATATTTGACATCTACTCCACTGAATCCACCGTACTGGGCTTAAAATGAAAAATTTTCGTAGAAACTTATTATAATGATTATAATTGTACAATATATCATTAAATCTATTGGTTATCGGACTATGTCGATAGTGAATAATTGTAAGTATATACTTATAGATACGTCTCACGAATATTTGTATTTAAGTCTGTATAATTTATTATTATAAACTGTTCATTACACCACAATTTTTTGACATATTTGGTGGTGTTATTATTATTATTGTATTATATTATGGCGTGCATCAGTGTATGGGAATAGCTTTCAGCAGAATACCTCCCGTTGTCGGTCGGTCGGACGTTCGTATAATAATATCGTGTCGGTTGCAATCAGTGTTCTACAGTCAGGACTCTCTCCGAGGCGGCAGTATATTGTCCGCATACGGCACCTATATACACACTTGCTTTCAGCTGTATACTGTCTGTTTTATATATACGCACTAAACTTCGACGTCGACTAGAAAGTCATTAGGCCGGTGATTTGTTGCCGTTTTAATGGCACGTGTCGATGGAATGCAAAATCGCTCAAGCCGCGAACGAGATCACGTATACGAACAAAAGCACCGTTGAATGAAGCCATTAGTTTAGTATATAACTCTCTATGTATGCGTGTGAGTATTACGTTTAGACATCCACCACTGCTGCAGTTAATCGCGTATGTATATATCATAATATATATATATATATATATATGCGTGTGTACACGGAGGCACGCAAAGAGCTCGCTAAATCGTTTTCTGTGCATTGTTTCGACAGTATATTATTATAGTGTATGAAAAGGTAGGTATATATTGATAGTTACTATTGCACTCAAGCAATGATCCTTCGTTGTCTAAATTTAAATTATTCTTTGTTATGTCCGGCGTGGTTAAGTCTCATTAAACGTCTTCATCTATAGATATAATCATATTAAGCAGATACAGGTATAATAAGTAGGTACTTATTAAAGCCATGCCACGTTTTTATAAGCTCAATTACCAATTTTTTTATATTTTAAATTTAACAGAAAATACGCAATCTGTATTACCTATTATAGTTACTACTTTTTTTAAAACAAGAGTATAGGTATAAGTATAGGCGAAATGAGAAATTTTTACATAACTTAAATTATTTGAATTAAAGAAGCCATCCAATATGTTATATATATATTGATATTATTTTAAATATTCTTATATATTATAATAAATTAAAATTATTAATATACCAACCACTGATTTGCTAATGGGACGTGATGAAAGAATTCTTATGCTTATTAAAAATTTGAAATCCCACGAAAATGTGTCAAGTTCTAATAAGTAGGTATACACGAAATATATACACCAAAATTTCATTCAATGTATAAGTTGTTAACATTCAATATTGGTTTATTATTATGGGAATTTTAAAGTAATAGAACACGGATATAAAGAAAACACAATAAAATGTGTTCATAATCTTAAAAATATTTATGTACAACATAATATGTATATAAATAAAGGTATCTATAATACCATAGAACTTTATTGAGAGCGATGAATCCGAATTCCAAAGAAAATTTATATTACACGTCTAATTAGCCATTTTAACTGCCGTTGACTTTGGTGCGGAAATGTTATTATTATCATCTAAAAATATCCAAATAGAGCGGTCCTCTACTTAAGATGACGTCGAGAGGGCAAACATAATGAAAACTTTGGTGATACGAGCCAATTGTCATCGTTTAATTTATCGAAATTGGATCGCGGCCAACGAGCAATTTCCTGTTGGGCGTATATCCCTTAAACGTATATTTCTGTACGGCTAGGCCCGGCTGAAAACTATTTCAGATGCGAACGGCGGTGCCGAGAGAGATGGATAGACGGAGGCGGAGAGAAATAAAAGTAGATAAATAAATAAAACATTCGTGATTTGGACGTCGTCGTTAAAGAGGAGGTGCTCGCCCGAGCTGTAGAAACGACACGAACGCGGGGCATATAATAATGTGCGGAACGCAAGGCGAAATCTTACTATATTATTTCGATCGCAATCAGACGCGTGAAAACGAAAATCATTACCGGACGACTGTACAGTGTACACTCGAATCATCGCCCGTGAACGAAGTGTTTGGGTGGAGGGAGGGGAGACAAGAGTCTCAGTCGGTGGTCATATAGTGATGGGGGTGGGGGATATCTACGATATACAATTTATAAGTATATATTATATATTTATATACACGACAGCCCGGTTAAAACAAAACAAAAAAACGTTAAAATAATACAATGAGCGGCACAATAGCCGTTTAAAACACTCACCGTTGTCAGTGCCGTCTAGAGGTTGTAGGGCCCATGTGCACAGGTCGCAAGTGGTCAGGCCGTCCGAATAAGGGGGCTCCAGGAACGGTGGACGGGGAGGCGGCGGGGGAAACTTCCACAGGTCCTCCTCGGTCCACCACTGATAATCGTCTTCTTCCTACACACGCACAAAATACCAAAAAACAAAAGGTCAATTTATCATGATTTTATAACAACGAAAAATTTAAGCGCGCGCACTGCAGCACCGTAGTCCCATTGTTTGGGTTTAACACGTTGCGGTTTCGTGTTTATCGTTTCGTTTTATTTTTTTTTTCTTCTCTTTAGCCTACGCACTTATGCTAAGTCGGCGGATCCCGCGAACGTGCATAAACTGATATACAAGATATATTATACATTTTTGTAAGTAATATATATATAATTTATATATATATATATATATATAGGTATTAGGTACATACACACAGCAGAACTCGGCGAGACCCCGGAGGGCACGTATAAATAAAATTGTCGAAATGACTATTTAGAAAACGAGCGACGCGTTTCTTATTAAATAATAGTATAAATGTATAATGTAAGCGGTGGCATTTAAATCATCGTCATTTCACCATAGGTACAACATGCTATGTATAATACTATCGCGAGTGTGAAACACTGCACCTTTTCCACCTCCACTGATGCTCAGTGAACGCCGCACGAATGTATGTATAATAATAACTATATAATATGAAAATATATAATACATATTTTTGTAATTCATTTTGTAATACACACCGCTGTAGGACATTGCAATTTAATAATAACTATAAATACTGAAAAGTCGATTTTTCCGTTAGACGATCTGACGGAAAATTGGACGTGTTTGCACTGATACAATATTATGATGATGTCCTTCAAACTATATAGGCTTTAGGTTTCTACCGTCGATTTTGTTGCGGTTCGAGGTCGAAATTAACGTGCATTTCCAGTGACATTATTTGCTTAGATTATGCGAAAAATCTATAACTATATAATACAACTTACAACTATTTCAATCAAACATAATTATACTCAACCAATTAATATAATACGTTGATAAAATTCGTAATAATAAACGAACTTCACAACTTTAGACAATGAACCAAACTCGGGCATACACAATAAAGAGTAAAGACTACCGGCAGATAACATACGAGTATTTACACACGATAGACAATGCTGAGTTCCTTCAAATCGTATCACATAATAATATGCAAGTATTACGATTTAGGGGCAGAGAGTGTTAAAATTAAAACATTATTAAAATAAAAATAATATGCGTTCCTTACGACAAACAGTGCGAGACAATATATACGTATACAAACTTATTATAAAAGCATATTATTACGACGGTGGTACAATCTCACTATATACATTATTATGTAGCTAGAGCTACGCGTCTTAAGACGGATCTCATTAAAAACATTAGAGCAAACACCGAGACATTTTTAATCAATTTTGACGGTTTTGTTAATTTATTACTATTATATACACATAGCAGGTATATATATATATATATATATATATATATAAGTATATAGTGTATGTACATTAAAACGCATTAAGTTTTAAACACATATAATTATAAACAGTGTATATATACCACGCTCTGTATTATTTTTGCGTCTTTAATATCGCATTACTAACAGCGATTCCGCCGAGTATATACCTATTACACAACACAATGAACGTCGGGTTAACATCCTACCTCATTTAAATACGTTGCGGATGGATTTCGGGTGTGCGCGTGTACATTAATTAATTAATAGAAACGGACGAAAAAACAAAATGGCGGTAATCGTACGGACACAAACAAATGATTCGATAAAACATTATTGTATTATAACATTAATATTACGAACGACGAGGTTCCCCGGGCCACAACGGCCGCGGCCATTCGCACGTGTTCGCGGGAATTATCAGGTTAGATGAGTAAAATAGCTTACATATTACACTTACAAGTACGAATTATCAATTTAAACGCACGTGACCGTTTGCGGGATTAATATATGCGATAATATACCGATAAATAATTTATATTACATTAAGATTTATACGCATGTTTTTCCGAACGAAGGTAAAATGACTAAAAGAGCGACGCTTTTTTATATATATTGTTGTGTCATGAAACTTTCAATTTGTACAAAACAATAACACAAATCATTGCCAGTACCTATATACTAGTTTAGCAGTCATAAAAAGGTTTGTTTTTGCTTTATTATGAGTATGTACAATTTTTTATTTAGTCATCGAAAAAATAAGAACAGCGCATAGTAGACAGCTAGAGTTCTCTTATTCGGTGTCAGACAGTATGTTTCAGTTGCAGGTTCAATCAAATTATAGTGTTCGTATACTAATTTTACAAATAATATTGGTTAAATTTTTGTTTTTCTAAGAAACTTTTTAAAATTACTTAATTATAATCCATGAGGAAAAATGTCTCGCAACGATTTCGTTTTTATTTTTTAATCCTCTTTGTCGAATAGACATAATATAATAATAGGACCTATATTGTGTATTATAACATAAATTACACTTGTATAAAACTGCAGTATGATGGTATACGCCGGCGTTATGATGATATATTGATATTCCGAGGTGGGATGGGGGGGGGGGGGGGAGAGAAAAATGTACAATATCGAAATACGTATCGGATCGCTATAATAATGTATAAGGATTATATGGTATTATTATTATATCGACGGTGGGAAGAAATTATCCGGTAAAGATGGAGGATGTACACTGCCACAACATCAACAACTACTATGACGGTAATAATAATAATATTATGATCGCCGCGAGTACCTATGTAGATAATAATGGCCGCGCGTTGTGATACATATAGGTATAAAATACATTTTCGAGACCAGTTCGTTACATATAAACGTCGTGCACGGATAATGCCTTTAATTGAGGGTAAGACACGATGAGGAGACGGTAAAAAAGAGAACGCCGCGACCGCAGCCAGGGGAAAGGGCCAGCTGCTAGTTGCTACAGTCGTCGATGTAATATAGGATAGCAGAGCTCGTAAAGTATACATATAGATGCATATAAATATACCTTATATAATATTTAGCGCGCGCGTGTGTGTGTGCTCACAAGCGCGCGGGAAACGCGACGTTGCGGTCCGTGTCACGCGATGAAAATGCTTGTTTCGAGTATGTATTATATATAGGTAGGTATATGTATTGTATGCACATAATATAATATAATATAATGTGTAAGCCGGTACCAATATTCCTATAAATGCCGGTAGCGTTTTCTGCGGCGGCGGCTCTCGTAAAGACCCCGACAAATATATAATATTATATATTATATTATACACTGTTCGGGGTTACGCTTCCGTAAACACTTCTCGGCGAGTATCGACGTGCATCTCTCTCGTATACACATTATTGTACGATTCGGTATTCACAGTGTATAATATATATATTATATACTATGTAACTAGCAGTGTATGTAATATTTATACATTATTTTATTATACATTATATTGTGCGCGGCGGAGCGCGTACCGTGGGGTATAAACACAGCGCACCAAACAAGTAATTATGCCGCCGCCGCAGCCGCAGTTCCTCACAATTTATATTGTGTTTGTGTAATCAACCCGATAAAAACGGATTTTCGGTGCGCGCTTCGCGGTCTGATGGTTTTTTAATGTCTTCATCGTTCTTCAATCCCCCTTCCCCAAGTCAGTGGAGCAGGCAGACGACCGGAGGCAGCCTTTTGTTTGGAGGTATAATATATATACTTACACGCGTAAAAAAATAAATAAAAACATAATATATATATACATACTATCTTAAGCCACCTTCACCCCCCCCCCCAACCAGCAACGGTCATCGTTCGGGAGGAGTGTGTGTGTACAAATATACACATATACACGCCCGCGCACGCTGTACACCAGTGGGGGGAGGGGGGGGGGAGATCATGCTCTTGCGCGGTTATATTAAACGAGAAAATTGGTGTTACAACGTTGAAAGGAACACGTAGGTATATAGCAATCTCAATAGACCGGCGGCGGGGCCATTCCACCACGAATTGTTGCAGCTGCACAAGAGGAGAAGAAGAAGAAGAATAACACAGAGTATCGGTTCGGCCCCAACCACCTCTACAATATTATATTATATTATTACGTATATATATATATATATATATATATATATATACAGTATACGTCCGAGATACGATATATTCTTCTCGTATGCTGCAGTCACGATTCGGCGCGCGGTAATGTCATCATTAACTACGTCGGTCCAGTGGTTCCCCTCAATCCTCATCGTACTGCGGTATAATAATATTATATAGACGTCTCTGTCATCGCATGATGCCATGATATTACATGGCATAGTAACATTTACCGACAGACATCGTGTGTTTATAATGTAATACAGGTATAATATTGTTGATATATGCACGTACCTCTGTAATAATATTACGAATACGATAATTTGGTGACGTATTTAAGTCACCGAACACCGTTCACACACGGACTGCACAGACGCGCGCACACTGAGGTATAACGGACCAATTAACCATCATCCAACGTGTATAATAAGTAAGCACAATATATATATATATATATATATATATGTATGTGTATAAATGTTATACGCATATAATGTATACACTCGTCACGCCGCCGGAGTCACGGGATGAGAGATCCGCCAATTAAAGAAGGTTTTTTTTTTTCAAACAATAATAAATTAAACGAGAGATAATAAAACGCGATTGTGCGAGCCAACGACTATATCGTATATATAATATATACACAATACATAATATATGTACGTGTACATATAATACCTGAGGAGTAAAAACAACCTACGAGGCGTGTACGCGGTCGAGGAAATTTCGTGAGATATATACCTTTCGTGTTACTATTATTTCGTTCAATAAATCACTTGTAATAGAGCTCGCAATCGAAGTAAATACACACGCGCGCGTACATAAGGCGCAATCAGTGGGCACCAAAGCACAAATATAGTGATTTATTCGACCGGTCATACCAGTGGTAGAAAAAAAAAATGAAATTATATATATACTCGTATATAGATGAAAAAACAAAATACAAGTCGTGTAGGCAATATTTTTCTGTGAACATTATTATATATACGTGCACTGTCACGCGACCTTGTTTCGCGGTCCTAACCGATTCTCTCTCGTTCTTCAACAAACAACGTTACGTACCTAAGTGTGTGTGTGTGAGCTCTGGACAGATTCAGAAGAAAAGAAGAAAAAACAAGTTCGATAATTTATATTGCTTGTAACCGGTGCACAGTGGGTTGGGAAAAAAATGTTTAAAAAAAATAAAATATTTGTATTTTTTATCAATTTTTTTTATTATTATTATATAACTATAACTGAAATGATTCCTTCATATTATATTAGTGAAAATAATATATGTAGATACTATTATGTATAGAGGTATCTTTAAATTAAATTTCGATAAATATTCAGAAGGTAAATTATCATACATGACAGATTTATCGTCAAACCTTTATCACTATTAGTTCGTATACTGTAATAGTACAGTATACACTGAAAAAAATAATACTTGTAACATTGACAAACGCGTTTTGTAAATAATTGACAAATCTAACATGTATTACGCTGACAATATTTTATCGTGGTGATACAATTATTGATAAATTAATAAAAAATTTGTCATATAATGTTGTTGTTTTTTTATCAACCTGACAAAAAGTTGAAAGTTTGATAAATCTTATTAAATCCAACCAACAAAATGTATTTATTATTTACAATATACATTTTTTTAAATTGATAATTTTTTCATCATTCTGACAGTAAATTGTACTTGAATGATAAAATCATATTGTATAAAATATATTTTTCAATTGACAAATTAATTTGTTTAGTGCAACAAACATATAAATCAGCTTTACAAAATATGATTATACTTTACCTAAATTCGTATCTCTGTCCACTAGGTATATATATGATATATGCCCACTTTATTTTTTATGAGAATTGTTGTTATAACTTATAATACGGTATTATTAATACCTACATTGGCTAAACATTGAATGTATTAATTACGTTTATTAGTTATTAAATAATTTATAGTGTTTTTAAATATTATATTTTATATTTTGTAATCCAGCATATTATTATACAATGTTACACAATTTAAAAAATGGTCAATTTTTGGTTTATGAACCATAAAAGTGAGGTAAGTTTGTTTTTGTATTCATTATTTCATTACGTAAGTATATTAAATACAAAATTAAACGTTACATGATATGCATTTAGCATTAATGCACGTATATTTTTCGCAGAATCAACGTGCCTATGTGTCTGTTAAAATTAGTTTGAAGCTTAATAATAATATGTTATAATATTAAATTCGGAAAAAAGCTCGATTGGTGATAATGGGAAATAATTTTCCATGAATGTGTGAGCGATTTAACGATGGGTAAATCACATTTCTCGTCAACTCTCATTGGGCCTTTACTGATTTTACGCCTGCAGAACAAACAAATAATAAGACGTGAACGTTCTTGATGATTATACATTTATTATTTATACAGTCTTGCATTAGTCGCAATCCGATTTTGGTGTTCAACGTAGCTTAAACGCTAGATACCATAATATTCTATTATTACATAAGAAAAATTAGCATTTATATTTTTCTCATATTGTATACAGACTTTGTATCTTACTGCAAGTGTTATACAAGCCATAAGGTAAGTTTATATTAGTTAGTTATAATTTACATGAATTAACCATAGTCCATAGCCCATAATAAGTATGTACAAGCATGTAGTTAACTTTTAGGCATTTTAAGGTTTATTTATATAAATATAGCTAATGTTGATCTTGAATTTTGAAAAATATACATATAAATTTCAAAATATAAAACAAAAAATTAATTATTTTAAACATAACATTATTATTAGGTAGCTATATAATTGAACCTATGCTATTTTTTTTTATTTAATATAAGATTAACTCATGTGTAGGTAGGTACAATACATAATTTAAAAACATTTTTCTAAATATTTATTTTATAAATAACCAATATTAAATTAAGTAATAAATTCACATTTAACTTATATTTATTATAAATATTTTTAAAAACTGGAGTACATATAAATATTTACCTAATACTTGATTAATTTAGAATATCATCCATACCCACCACACACACTTTTGTAGGCTTGTAGCTAATCACTAATTATGCAAGTTACTATTTTTAAAATGTGGAAAATATATAAATATTTTTTCAGGTTAAATTCCAATACTGCAGTACTGGCTGATTTTTCTTTTTTTTTTTACTTATTCTTACAATGATTTGTTTTATTTGTAAATCTAAATTTTCTAACTTGAAAAACCTGGTGGTCCATTTTAAAATATTTCACTTACTTAAGACAAATAGCACATATGAATGTGTTGAGGAATCTTGCCATCAGGCTTTCCAATGTTTAAATAGTTTTAAAAGGCACATTTCAACTAAACACATTTGTCATAATAATCCAATAGATAATGTTGAAAATTCTAATGCCAATAATTATAAAAATGTCAAAGAAAAATACCTTGATACACCCACATTAGATAGTCAGCCTAATTGCTCAACAAAAACATCTGAATGTTTTGATATAGATTCTGCTATTAATTCCTTATATAAATCAGCTATAACATTTATTATGAGTCTACACAATAATAATAACTTTACGGTCAAAGATGTTTTAAAAATACAAAATGGCATTATTGAAAATTTAACTAAACCGATGGCATTTATGCTTACAGAATTAAATAAAACCCAAGTTGAACATTCAGTCATAAAGTTAAAACTTAATAAACTTAGCTCAGTTTTTTCAAATCCTTTTCAACCTTGTAGTACCGAATATCGTCTAGAAAAATGGCTAGTTCAAAATCAATATGTTACTCATTTACAACAATTTACAATTAACAATGAAATTTGTAATGTTCAGCTCATGGGAGAAACAATTTATGATGAAAAGGCGACTAAAGGAGCTCTGTTACCCTTGAATGAACAATTTAAAAAATATTTAGAACATGGTGATAATTTGAATAGTTTTATTAATAAGCTCACCTTACTAAAAAATGACAATTCAAGTATCTCTCATTTTGTACAAGGGAATCTTTGGCGACAGAAAACATCCCAGTATGTTGGAAAATTAGTTTTTCCTTTTTTTTTGTACATGGATGATGTGGAAATAAACAATCCTTTAGGGTCTCATGCAATGTCCCAATCAATATCTGCAATTTACTATAGTTTTCCACTTGCGGAAAACAGTTCTCAACTCTCAAATATTTTCCTGGCTGCACTTATAAAAACCACTGATTATAAAAAATTTGGAAACGAACCATGCTTAACACATTTAATACAGGAAATAAATGTTCTTGAAAAAGAAGGAATAATAGTTACAACACCAAGCGGAGAGTTTCATGTGCATTTTATTCTAGGTTTAATATTGGGTGACAATTTAGGATTGAACACTATGCTTGATTTTAGTAAATCTTTCTCAGCAAACTACTACTGTCGTTTTTGCAAAGCTAGTAAATCTGAAGCTTTAGAGCTATTTATTGAAAATAAACAATTACTGCGCACAATTAACAATTATTCAAATGATATAAATACAAATGACTTTAGAAGTACTGGGATTTATCAAGAGTCTGTTTTAAATCAAATTTATAGTTTTCATGTTGTAACTAATTATTGTGTAGATGTCATGCATGACATATTTGAAGGGATATGCCATTACGATATCTGTCATGTAATTTTTTATTATACGCAAACTGTTAAATTATTTTCTTTGGAAAAATTAAATAATCGAAAAACCACATTTCACTATGGTCCAATAGAAGTTGGTAATATTTCACCCGAAATTACATTATTACATTTACAAAACAATCACTTAAAAATGTCTGCACGAGAAGTAATGACATTTATACATTTTTTTCCTCTGATGATAGGAGACTTAATTCCTGAAGATGATGAGGTATGGAATTTTGTAATTATTTTGTTAAAAATAGTTGAGTTATTATTGTCTTACAAATTTACAGAAAGCTCAATAATATATTTGGAACAGTTAATTAAAGACCATAATTTTTTATACAGCCAACTTTTTAATGATAGACTAAAGCCCAAACATCATTTTTTGATACACTACCCTAATATAATACGTGAATCAGGACCACCTCGACATTTTTGGTGTTTTCGTTTTGAAGGAAAACATAAGGAGATAAAAATGTATGCACGTTCAATAACATCAAGAAAAAATATAACACTAACACTTGCAAAAAAATTTCAAATTAAATTTGCCTATCTACTTATGCAGCCAAAAAAAGATGATTTGGTATTGAATTTTAAACACAAAATTAAAGAAAGTCAATTTGGCAAATTAATAAGTGATAAATATAAAATAACACCTAACCAGTATGAATGTTATAATAAAATTGAATACAAGGGCACTAATTACAAAGAAGGATACTACTTAACCAGGTTTATTTATGAAATGTGTCTATTTAAAATTATAGAAATAATAGTGATTAGTAACATTAAAATAATTATTTTGACCAAACAAATACAATTAAATGGTTTTCATTCTCACTTAGAAGCCTACGAAGTAGATTTCAATGAGCATATCATTTTAAATCCAGTTTTTAATGAAATAAATGACTTTAATGGACCACCAATAAATGTAGTTAATACTTCAATAGGCAAAAAAATGTTCAGAACAAAAGAGTATTTTATGTAATATACATCTTTATGAATATTATGTTTATTATTAGGTATAATATTTCAATAACTGATAGCTAATTTTTGTTTTTGTATAATAATATAATTATAATTTAACCAATAACTTTTAAGATTTATGATTAAAAACATATTATATTGTAATAAAATTAATTAGAATTAATTGTAATTTGAAGAAGAATGAATAGTATCAAAAACATTTTTGAAAATTTGAATGATTCAATGTCTGCTTCAATTAGTAATGAAGAGTGCTCTTTTACTGAAACTCAGGATTTTAATAAAGTATGTATTATCTTATAAAATATTTAAAACTGAATTAGAATTTAATTTTTTTGTAAATATAGGATCAATCTGCAATTTATGTGGATATTCCAACGGTTGGCGGTTATGAATATCCATTGGAAAATATTGAAAGTTTAAGTGACTTGTTGAGCCAATGGGGATTGAGTTGTTTATACAAAACATGCTTAAGTAATTATAACATAATTCATAAATATAGTTCTGAAATATTTAATTTGTATCCTTTATTTTTATTTTTTTTATAGCTGAACTGGTAGACCTTACAAGTTTGTCAAGAATAAATCCATCTGAAATGTCCATGTTAGTTAAGGAATATCCTTTAGGTGTTCAGATCAACTTTAGGTACCATGTTGAAGCATGGCAAAAAAGTAATATTACAGAAAATGAACCTAATAAAAATATAACATCATCCCATGTTATCCCATCTTCTTCTTGTTCGTCTTCGTTGGAAATGATAAAATTAGACAAAAACCAAAGTATTCAGTGTATAATACCTTCAAAGAATCCAAACATTGAAGTATCAAATATATTAAACTCCACTCAGGGTGCTTTAATAATTGATTATTATAAGAAACATAACAGTATAAATGACAATATAAGAACACTTTTAGTCGAAATAATAATTCAAGAGTTAATCACAAAAAAAATATTAATGTCTGTGTCATTGGCAGAAGAAATTGCTGACCAAATACAGCAACTATTTCCCTCTGAATTGAAGGTTTGATATGAATAAATATAGTACCTATTAAAATACTTGTATAACTAAAAATTTAATTTATCATACCATTTTGTAGGAAAATTATTTCATTAAGGACTGTTCAAGACAACCCAAAGGGAAGTTATATTGCAAGTACTATAATACAATGAGAACGTTGAAATCAAGTGGGTTAATTTCAAAACAAAAATCAATAAAAAAAATAACTAAAAGTAGGAATTTTAGTAGTTGGACTAGCAATACTTTTGGTAAATATATTTTTAAAAATCATATATTGTATCATACATATTATACATAATACATTATTTAATTTAAAACAGAACCTGAAGAAGATGTACAATTAATTTTGAATCAAATTAAACATGATAATTGTAGTCTTCCAGAACTAGAACGACATTGGAGTTCAACTGTCAATTATAGACTAAATGAAATTCAAAAGGCCACATCAACTCAGGAAATAATAAAAGAATGGAGGAGTTATAAATTACCAATGGGTTATAAATTAGTGAGTAAAAGTATATTTTTTTAATTAAATTTAAATCAACATTCAACAATAAGTTGTTTGAAACAATTATATGCTGCACATTACATGCAAATATTAAGTTTAAATAAAATTGATTAATATTATAAGTAGGTAAATAATACCAAAAGGGTATATATATACTACTATAATCAATTGTGTGTTCATCTATCTATCTTACATAATTTATTACAATTTACATAACACTGTAGTAAAACTGCGAATAGTAAATCATTGATATTATATTATGCATTATTTTGCCTAGCAACCATCATGTTACAAAAATAATTTATAAACATTGGTTTAATTTAATACATACCTATAAGTAACTAATTCCTACACTTTTAGTTGATACTAATACAAAATATAAACTGTAGCATCAATTTTTATGAATCTGCTGGTTGACCTTTATAAATGTATAATAAGGTATATAATTAATATTACCAAACATTTAATTTTATTAAATTTTTTATGTAGAAAGTTTACTTATTACTTACCTAATATAATTTGAATCAATATATTATGCTAAATGGTAAATAATGCCCTTGCATATGAAAAAAAATTATTATTTTTTGTTCGTTAATGGTTATAGCTGTAATAGATTGTAGCATAACTAGTTACTCGATTCCACACATGAATTTGAATATCTGCTACTGCATTTTAGTAAATTTAAATGAAAAACTACAACAAACTATTTAAAATCTTGAAAAATTCTGAATATTTGGTGCCTTGCTGGTAAACAGTTATAAATAATAAAATAAATACTAAATCGGATATTATAGAACATACTACTATAGTACTACAATTGAAAGTTGTTTTAACTTCAGTTTCAGTTACTTTTTAATTCACTAAATTGTGACTGTTGTGTTTTTATCATTGAAAAAGAATGAAATGATAATGAAAGCATCTTATTTCTTATTAGTGACTAGACATTCTATTTTTAGATTGTATAGTGTATACTGTATGATAACATTGTAATCACAAACTTGATAGTAAATAAAATAATTTTGACTGCGATTATCAATACATGATGTTCTATGATATTATAGATATGGATATAGATTATACCTGAGACCAGCGGTCGTTAACCTTTTACTTTTAGTTTCCTGTGTATCCAAAAACAAATACGTAAATGGACCCTGCTGATTACCTAATACCCCTACCGGCCCTACCTGTCTAGACTATTTTATAGGTAGACCTATTTGGGCTTGAGCTTAAGACATGTCTTATAGCTTATTTAAATAACAAAATGTAAAATATTTATTAGGTACCTGCAAATTTATTTTTCAGATCGATATTGATTTTAATGTTCTACATCCAAATTGTTTCAATGTACTGGGCAATTATGAACTAAAATTATTCAGAATATTCAATATTTTAACAACAAAAATCAAAGATATAAGCTCTCGTAAATTATTAGAGAGTTTAAATGAGATTGAAAATCCATGTGAAAGTAATTTGCAACAATTTATATATTATACAGGGTGTCCCACTGAGATCTGACAAATGAAATAGCTTTTGTTCTAATTAATATTTTAAAAAAATGTCTTTTAAATATAATTCATAGACAATTGAGCTACATTGTTAGTATACACTTTTTATTTTTTATTTTTTAATACTGAAGAAATTTTTTAAAAATATTAATTAGAACAAAAGTTATTTCATTTGTCAGATCTCAGTGGGACAGCCTGTATATTATATCTCTTAATAAGATTATAATATTTTAGACTTGTAGTCTTGACTCTTGAATATTGATAACTAATTATATAATATATTTTCAGATGCTAAACAAGCAGTTACATTTTATTTATTACATTCGTTACTTGTTCCAACTACTAAGAAAGTAACCAGGGATGATAAGGGAAAAAAGAATATTATTAAATTCTCTATAAAAGATTCCCAAAATACTTTTGTGGTGTTTTGCAGTACTGTTTCCCAAGCTGAAGAATTAATATCTAATAAATATAGCCTTAATATGCCGATTCAGCCTTTTATTTTGATTATTGGTACACCACTACAACCAAAAGAAATAATAGTATATTTTGATACAATAAAGTATAAAGTTTTCACTGTATTAAGAGCTATAGATGTATGTTTCAAAATAATACATTTATTTAATTTAGAATATCCAGTAGAATCGTGTGCTGTATGGCTATTTATTCAAAAATATTTGTATAATATTAAAACCAAGTTCGATAAATCCCACCCTAATCTAAATCAATTGATATTTGATTTAGAAAATAATGTTGAATAGTTAAATTTTATATAATTGTTGAGCTTTATTAGTTATTACTAGAACCTAATCAAAAAAATAAAAATAAATAGTTAAATATATATTTTATAAGTTGAATAATAATTTATTTACTTACTTGTAATTAACTACTTTAACTATATAATATTAAAATATGTATACATTTATAAACCTATGTTTCTTTTTCTTTTTTTGTAAATACATCATTAATTTTATTCAATATACCTATAGATAATATATAAAAATAATAATATATGCATAAACATTTTTCATGTAATTTACACATAGTGTTATTTGTATTAGCCTATACTTGTTGTATTTATGTTGCTTAAAAAATATATGTTATCCAGGCTGTTGTGTGGTTTAAATTATATATAAATTTCCTACTTATTCGTTATAATATAATTTAATTTAATATACCTTTTATTTATTTGATTTATTTGTTTATAAGTATTCATAGTAGTAGTGTAGTATATGGACATTTTAAACACTACACAGTAAAACATTATAATGTAATTTATATGTATTTGTATTGTATACTTTATTTATCTAAACTTCATTAGGTACCTATGTTATTTAAATATATTTAATACACTGTCTTACTTGTATAATTTATATGAATTTATATTGTATAGGTACATTATGTGCCTAAACTATTCAATTATTTTAATATATGTTTAATATATCTATTTTGTTTTGGCTGTATAATTTTATTTATATTTACATTTTGCTCACATTTATGTTTAATAATATTTGAAATTTTCTAAAAAATAAAAAAAAAATTTAATACCTTATATGTATTTGCAATTTGCATATTATATTTTATTTCAACCAATAATAAATTCAGTTAATATGATTAAAATAATTTATTGAAATAATAAACATATTTTGTTGAATGGGAACAGTTTTTTTATCAGTAACAAAAACATTTTATTGAAAAGATAAAATTAATAATCTTGACAACAAATTTCTTAAGATGTGTTAATCAAATAATTTATTGTATTGATTAAATATTTTATTGTATTGATCAGAAATTTTATGAAAACAATTTCACCATTACAATATAATATAATCAAAATAATAATATAAGTTAAATCAAAATGATAAAATGTTTGTCATTTTTGAAGATCTTTAGGAACTGACATTTTAATTTTGTTGATTGGATAAATTTGTTTGTAAGCTGTATAGTGACAAATATTTTATTGATCCAATCCATATTTTTATCAATGTTACCAAGGTTTTTTTTTCAGTGTAAAATGTACTAAATTTAATGACTCCGAGCAAATTCAAATCCAACGACTCCGTCAATAATTTAATACTAATAAAAAATAGCTAGTCTATCCAAATGTGGGTAGTTTAATGGATTTATTCGAACCCAGTTTGATAATTAGATCGAGGCTAGGTATAATAAAATATAAAACAATTCGGTTTGAAGTAAAACGTATATAGAGTAGGTACCTATATGTATACATTTATATACTTTATACCTATAATATGTCTGGTATTCTGATATGGTATAACAAATAAGAAAAATATATATAGCCGAAAGCGCATCGGCAAAAAAAGTTATAAAACACAATCGTAAAGTATAATAATTATTACTTTAATTTATAATATACAATCGACCTGTTTAGTCAGAACGCGTGTAATATGTATACATTATGTAGGTATAATGTCCTACTCATATAAAAAAAATGGTTTTTATTATTTTCACTTACCATAAATATGAGTGTCCATGTGTCGCGCGATAACAAAATATTATAGTCGCTGAAACCGGAAAACTTTTTCAAAATCGACACGACAAACAACAACATCGGCAACGTATATGTACGTACACATGAGCAGTAAATCTAAACCTAAAGGGAGGCGGCACAGTTACGTCTTGTCTCGGCGATCGCCGGTCGGCTACTGCAGAACGTATTGCAACTGATGCGAGGTGTAGTCGTGTAGAGGTAGGTATATATATAATATATATAGTATACAATATAATATAAATATGGTGTACATGTGTATATCTTCATTGTGTGAGAGAGGAGCGATTGCCGTTTGCGGTCCACGCTTCGGGGTGGTTAAGAAGTGAAACAAGACAAAAGGAACGCGTCTGCGGAGGACGTGGTCGTATTTTTTCTCTTCAACTCTATCGTCGTGGAATAAATTGGTTGACGGCACATAGAGGTACCTATACGAAAGCGTAAAAATAATGGCAGAAAACCGAGCTGCGGTGAACGATTTCGGTCAATAAAACCGCGGTACATCGGTTGTTCGGACAATGCGGCGGCGGCATAATCCGATTAACGGCGGGGTTGACCCGGGAGGGTGGGCTACCCCCAAAGAAAAAAAATCGTCGTCGTCGCTGTGCCGCGTACAAGCAGCAACAGCAGCAGCCGCTGCGCATTGTGCTCAGCAGCGTGTATATAATATATATGTCCATAATATAATATAATAATATGTGCATGTACCCATCAAAGGACGCCCTGTCGTGACGATCGTCGGCGACAACCGTCTTCGCATTTATTACTTATACATATATATTATATTATATATTACGATATACGTATAGTGCGTGGCACACAATGAACCCCTCTCGACGATCACCACTGCAGACGGTCGACGACGACGACATATTATAGGTATTATATATATTACCAGAAGGAACACGGTGTACATACACGCCTTGTCGTTAAACGTGTACACGCCAAGACCACGCGCGCACATCCTCTTCACGCGCGCGGCATTGTGCACCGTCTTCGTAGCTATCACACGCACGCGGTATACGGTAGGTTATAATAATAATAATAATATATACGAGCAGCAGGAAACGTACACGTATATATGTATATAGATATTACGATATTGTCGTCCCGCGCGAAGGAACACGATAATAATAATATCCACCCCGTATAGTATAATATTGTATACGACACACCCCTCCCCTGCACCCCCGACGATCCGACGTAGATATTCACAGTTGCGTGATTTTTCATAATCGTTTCGCGAACGGCGTCGGTGGAAAACTATAATATAGCTAGGTAGCCGCCATCGCGCTCTAAAGGTGTGCGCCGCCTTCGTATGGGTAGGTGTCTTACGCGACGCGGTTATACCCACCATAGTAATAATAATAATAATAATATAAATTACATAGGTGTACGGGCAGACGAAAAATAATTTCAAATTCGTCTGTATAATTTAGGCACTATAGTAATAATAATATTTTAATCCGTGCGGTTAAAATTTTTTTTCATTTTATTTAATTCTTATACCACCTTAGCGCAGCAGTAATACGCGCGTCGTAAAATACAAGATAATATATCTTGTGGAAATTGACTACGGCATGCCGAACAACTCAATTATAATAAACACACTCTTGCTCGGGAAAAAAAAAATGTATCCTTATAATATAATGGTTAACAACATATTTTATTTTCTTCGCGTATATATCTAACACCTGCTGTTCACCCCCGTAGTTATAATATACGCACTATACGCAGTCAGCAGCAATCGTTATATTATGTTTCTCTTTTGATTCGGTGTCTGCTGCTGTCGCTGCAGTTATGGATGTATATATTATTATACATATATATATATATAATACTGCCGACGCCGCCGACGGTAATTTCAACTGAATCTCATAAGTCATTACTTATATACAGTGTTTAATCTGGTATGAGTAATAATTCAAATAAAAAATAATACAAAAACTTTGTTGCCAAAGTACCGTATATATATATTATAGTACACACGTGTGCCCAAAAATCGCGGTATGTCAAACCCTAAATGAAAGTGTCCCCTTGTCCCGACCGAAGCGCCTGTGTATTATAAAGTAATAACGTTTTTTACTTTTTTAATAATCCAATCAACGCCGTCGCCTTCGTTTGACGGATCTATCGTGCCCACGTTTCTATATATAGTCGTAGGTATACAGGATGTAAATTGTTATGGGTATCGTGTTTAGAAGCATTTAAAATGTTTTTTCAAACATGGTTAACCCGTGGAACCGCGCGGTTTAATTATACCTCGACGATAATAACGATGGCTAAACAAGACACGTTGCGTATATTATAACAATGTAAATTATGACAACACCTGTCTCCCCCCAATTTATTCGCAGTAATCATTGAAGACCGGTAATACATTATTATTTACTCACACGCCGTAACTCATCTCCAAAAATGTTACTACTTATTAACGTAGGTACGAGAGTATCATTATTATTGTTATTATGGTCGTATTGGTTTCTACATAAATCCAGTTGGTTGAAAATAAAGCAAAGACAACAAATTATTCGTAGAAATTTGTTGAAAACCATCATAATACTGGTTTGCTGCCCGGGAATAATAATCAATTGATGCATAATATTATCCGTGGTACAAATATTATTATAAATTATGATCTACTCGCAGTAAGGAAGAAGACATATTTTATTAGATTTGTTTTCCCCAGACGCTATACGTAATTTACGTTTTGGGCACAACTCCAAACCAACCGAAATTCATTCATTATTTCAATTAAAATAAATCTATGAGAACGGACACGGGTCGAGGGTATATAAATTAAAGGAAAATCTGAAATTATTCTATTTCGGCCGTCGTCATTTTTCGATGCCTATAATAATAGTACATAACGTAGTATTTATTATTATTATTATACATTGTATTATACGTATGTAAGTTGTGTTATATATATACTGAACAATATAAAGTCAGTATTCGTCGGTGTAGTCGTAATACAATAATAACAGTGTATAACTGCGCCACGAGTACTTATCTATATATAGGCACCTATGGTGTGGTAAACTAAGGTCGGAAAACGAGCTTTATCGCGAACACAATATGTTTTGGAATCTGAGTCGAGTAAAGGCGGGCCTATGTTATAGAAGAGTGTGGTACGACGGTTCCAGGAGCGGATTATGCGCATGAAATATACGTGTGAGGCGGAGATCCAACGATAATTATTATTATATTAAATTTATGCATCACAATGCGTGGACAAAAGACAATTTGTTTGCAAGTAGATCGTGTGCAGTGCGTAACTCGGCCGTCGGACAAAAATCGAGAAAGCCTGTTAACATTTTAACAACGGTGTCACGAGCTATGCGGCGGCGGATTATTTTAATTCCCTCGTTTTGGCCGCCCAGAATCTAGACGCGACACACGCACATTCACATCTATCTTCTCTTTCTTTACATACAATACGTTTTCTTCTATTATAATACGACGCTCTGTCCGCGTCATTCTGTCTCAGTCTTTCTGCTATATCTCTCTCCCTCACTCTCTCTCAATCTCTCCCTGACCGCCACTTTAGTTCTCTATTCGACTCTTGGCAAGCCGTTCCGATCGTTTATGTCTACATATAATACAATATAGATGTTTATTATATACATATATATATTACTACGTATATGTTGCATCACTAGTATACGCTTCGACATGCGGTCGACGCGGTTTAATTAGCAAATGCAAATTTCCGGATTTCTCAGACGGCCCAGAAATAGAAGAGTGCAGCTGCATTAAACGCGTATATACGCATGTATATAATAATATATATATATATATTATATTAAATTGTCGTCGTATATCGACGACGACGACGACGACGACGGGTGCCCCCAACAGAGAGCGAACTCGACTAATTAACCGCCGAAATCTCTATTCTCTCTCATTGTGTGCCCAAAAAGGACATCGCGACAAAGCCCGTCGGCGGCGTTGTCCGGCCGGTTTACGTACAATTTTTTTATCCGTTTGGATATAATAAATCGAAAAAAAATACCTTTCGGCATCTAATAATTGTAACGACGCCGTCGCATTCGAACGTTGCACCGCTTTTTGTTTTCATAACAATTATTTTCGTTTGTTTCCTTCCACCTGTAGCAGAACTGCAGAAGTGCAACCTGGCCGTCAGACAACACAGGTCACTAATAATTAGTTTAGCGTATCACTAATAATTAGTTTAGCGTATATTATAAGTCGTTATGTACAAAATTAATTACAATAAATGGTCATAATTTGTACGCACAACATCGTAATATGTAGGTATACGTATATAAATTAACTTATCGCTCGCGACATCTTCAGTTCCGATTGGCGAGGACAATAATGTTATTGCTTATTCCCCTCTGTAGACAACGCCGTATGTGGAAAATAAATAATAATATACAACTAAGTGTTTCAATTAAAAACCACATCGCGTGCAACACACATTCACTGACACACTCCGTGCAGAACGATCGACGATAATAATTTAAAGGTGCACAATGCACATAATATTATTATTATAACACATTATAGAACCGTCGTTGACTTGTAATATATATTATTTAAGATTTACAATATTTATTATTGTTGTTGTTGTTGATGCCGCTGTTTTTGTACGCACAGGTATATTGAGAGATAACCCAAATGTCGGATTGGATCGTATTCGTGTATAGGTAGGTATACAAATAATAATATAATAATGATCGGGCTTGCACTCTCGATGAACGCTGATGAAGACATCATTCGGCGGCGGCGGCGGCTGGTGCTACGATGGCGGCTGTGGCGGCGGCGGCGGTCTACTGCCTGTCGAAGGTCGGCCTGTTCACCTCCCAGGTGGCATTCCTAGTACCACAGTCGCCGTGACGTACTCCAGGGTGCCGCCAGCGCTAAACCACCGACGTTATTGTCTCTCTCACTCTATATATACATTATATATATTCCAGTCCGAAGTACAATTTAAGATCGACTTCGGTTAGGTACAGGTAGGTGCAATAAATGTAACTACTGCGGGATATTCGGCAGCACCCTGCACGTCATCCCGAAGAAAATTACAGCAAAAATATATTACATGGTATTATATCGTGTATTATAGAAAATAAAACACAATATAATGTCTCTCGTAATTATAATAACAAATAAACGTGTTTCCGAGATGCTCCTATATACCTATTTATATAAAATATATTACATAGTACACAATAATAATATATAGACCGCATGCTTAAAATCAAGTTCATCCTTATCGTATTATAGGTAACACCTGACGCTGCCCAATAACGAGTTTCCACTTGATTATTCCGTTTCTTTTCATTCCCCCTCCTACCGAGTGTAAAAATAATCCGGTCCGATATAACTTCAAAATAATCATCAATAATAAACTTATATTATATAAGATATGTGCGTTATACATATACACTTCATTGGTGTAAACACATAGAAAGACTTAACGAGGTATATATGATATGATACTATATATATATATATATATATATATATATATATATATATATATATATATATATATATATATGATACTGGTTGATTGTTGTAACGATATAATCATTATTTCGAAAAGCTTCAATCATTAAGGAATATTTTTTGTTAAATAACTTAAAGTTATACTTCGTGACAATATTTTCAAAAATCAACTAGGTATAGTAGAATATTACCGAATTTCAAGTAAATTGCTACTTAAATAATTTTCTCGTCACTGCTCCAGTTCTATAGTGTCTTTATTCTGCGGATAAACTATTATTAATTCACCAATAGATCTAAAGGGTTTTATAAATGAAACAATACAATTATGAAGTTAAAAAAGTAACTAGACTATTATATGGACACCATTGTTTTTTTTTTAATACTTAATAATATTGCAATGTGATTGCTATTGCTCGAAATATAAAGCATTCTTGTACAATATATATATGTATATATACTATATACCTAAATGAGCATTCGTGACAATATTATGCTGACTTCCTGAAATGAATGATGAGATTTAACTTAGCCCTAATTAAGCTATTGAAATATTAAAGATGTATGAGACTATACCTACATATAACATTTGATTTAAAAAATAAAACAAAACGACTGAGTTATTTATCCTTTGATGCAGTAGTAGTCTGAATAAGCCGAGTACCAACTCATCATAACTCATAATAATATTATACATTTATTATTTATTACAATAGCTAGCTAGGGTCAGATTTTTTTGTTCATTTATTAAGTAAACTCTTTATTTATATTTGCCTAACTTTTTCCGACCAACTCAAGCACCTATTATTCATTGTTATGATACTGATGTCAGTATTATACCAGTATTACTATATTATTATACGATTGTTCTGCAGTCTTGACCACGCTGAAGTGTATACTATATTATTATATAATATATTGCATCACGGTACACAAATACTTGAAGCATTATTCTCGGTGACGAATTTTAAACATAATAACGATCAAATTATATATTTTTGGTACTTGTGAAGAATGCGTCCCGCGGGACTGTTTATCGTATAAATACAACATGCAGGTGGTTATACATTTCGCGCTCTATACCCCCGTCGGCACTTTGAAACTTTACAACGTTTCACATTTTTGTACGAAAGTTAATTATAGCTGTATAATTGTCCAACCGAGAAAACTCGATAGCCCGGAGTCGTAAATTTTCTCTTTAACGTCTTCACCGGTTTTTTCCCTATAATTCTTCCAACAACTCCATCGTTTGACCAGTCTCTGCTGCAGCAGACAGTAGACTTTGAACGTCACCGGTAAATTTATTACTATTTATGCCCGATTCGAGTGCTTCCTGTTCCGTGGCTCTTATTGAGTATAAAAAGTCTATATACAGCCATATTGCAGATTTGATCTATCGACCACAAAGCGACGTCCAATAAACTAAATTTATATATATAGGTAGTAGTGTTTTTATACATGAAAAAATACATATTATATATACATAGATGTATACGGTAATGTTGATATAGTATAATGCTATATACCTTCGACATGATGGTATATTCAAGTAAAATGTAGTGCTTAGCTGTTAAATCTTCTCCAGGCGTACCAATCGCGGATGACACGTTGTTTTACCGGGATAACACATGATAAATTGATGTGCGTATAATGCATATAATATTATACTTTCTGCGTACCAATATGGCAATATATAAATATTTTATGCTATATAAAATATACGATAGAGAGGTGTATTTATCCTACAAGTATCGCGTATATTATTATGAACGAGACGGTTCCCAAGAACGGAGGAGAGTGAACAAAAAAAAAAAAAAAACAATAAATTCATGCGATTCGTGCGAATCGAACAGAGTAATCGCTGAGGACGCGCATATAAGATGCATATAGAATATATACATCTTAATATAGACACGTCATAATAATATAGTTATTCACCTTATGATTTTCAATTCTGTACGAAAAATGTGAAAATTTACGAGACCTTCGCACGATATAATATATTTTACGCCTATACTGCCAATATATCACACCCGAGCTGTTTATATATATTATAATAATATGTAGTTGTATAATGATGTATAGATCCGGGCTGCAGAGCGGACCCGCCGTAAATTTCTATGCGATCGAGGCAATATGTTAAAAAAATCGCGCGGACAATAAATAAACATATACGTTGGGGTATTAATAAAACACATGTATAATAATAGTACATCCCGCTTTTGGTACAAGACGTATGAGCTCTGAGATTCTTCTCGGGTGGAAACGATTCGACTGGAACGCGCGACTCGCGCATACCTATATACCTACGTTACGCTCGCACAATGCGAACACAATTCGTACATATAAATCACGCTGACATACATGTGTGTATATATATATTTATATATTAATAATACATTATTTCTTTTTGCGCGCCACAGAAACGGTACTCGCGTGTTCGATCGATACATATACATAGGTACGCCTGTATTATATACCTCCAACCTCCATATAATATACGACGGCTCGCATTGTCGTCGGATCACCTGCGTAACGATGTACGACAATAATACATAATATAATATAATTTTATATTCATCGTCGTAGGACACGGTACACATAATGTGCGACGACGAGAATATAATGAGTATGATATGGTACAGCAATAATCGCTATTAGCTATATAATATATATTATATTATTTATTATTATTCGGCGAATAAAAAAATAATATGATATCATCATCATCGAGACAGGCACTCGTCTTCCGCGGCTTTCCGTCGTATTATGGACTGAACAGATCTCGACACACGACACCAACACCGACGCTCGGCCGAGTCTGAACACAATTTTATAATATTACACAAGTCGGAATATTATTAATAATGATGATAATAATAGTAATAATAATGTACAAACGGCGGCAGACGGGAGCTCTCTAGTACGCGCGCGCCCGCACAAAAGAAGAGTGTCGTGTCACGAGATTATGGTAATATTATGTGTTGAAAACCCAACAACGACGGCTGCCAGTACATATATATATATATACATGTAATATATATAAGTATACGTGTACGTCGGGTCGCGTTATTAGTGGCCGGACATGTTCGTTATAATATTACCGCGTGTGATATAAACCGACACGGGCGGACGGAAATATCTCGACGCGCTTAAAATATGTATATTGTATTATTAATATGATATAGGTAGGCACGAAGAAGACGCGTCGCGCTCACCAACTTATTATACAAAATATTATTCGAAATACGGTTTTCTTTTTTCTTTTTCGTGATTAATTAGTGGCCGAGGGATGGTTTTATATACGTATACGTATATGTATTATAATATATGTGTCACACCTGAATGATGCCTTAATTAACCAGTCGTGTCCCGCGCCAGTCCGATCGCACAGTGAGGGAAGGGGGCGCAAAACATGGACGGTTAGGTCTGCACCCCGCCACCGGTCAAAAAATAAATAACTCTTCGTGTGCGTGTATATTATATAATACACAGGTACGACACGCATTGTGTCCCGCGCATGTATAATAGATATATATATATTATTTACAACAATATAGGTGTACCTATCCACAACAAGTGTTATTATAATTATTTGTACAACAAAATGGAACACTGCCGACCATTAAATTATCCCGTGGAGACTTGAACGCTCCCTCTACGCGCACAGCTCAGGATCCGCGGCGGTGTACGGACCTACATAATATTATTACACGACGAAAAATTTAACCTCATATTAATAGGTTTTTATGTAATAACGTAATATGCCGTACTTTGCAGGTCTTATCCCAAGGAATTTCCCCCATTCTACATTGTCCTAAGTGTGGATATTATAATCAATGATGAATTTAATATATGTTAGGTGATCTTTGATGTCGATAAATATTTATTATTTTGATATTTTATAATTTTGTGAAATAAGGAAAAGCAACAATCCGTGTGATGGCTATGTCCATCAAGTTAATTATGCTGTTTTAGAGTTTGTTCATACTTCATAATGCTAGTTCTACTAATCTATACTAATATTACCATATAAGCATCAGAATAACTAGTCGAAAATATAAAAACAGGGAATAATAAAATAGTACAAACACAAATCGACTTAGTGAAACTAACTCTCGTTATAGCATAGTGCACGCGCCCGACATCGCGTACATATCATAATAATAATATAGTAATCCGTCTCGTGATGCCTATGTAAATTATACGAGAGCGCACAGCTCATTGGCTCGTTGGCCTCGCGCTACAAGAGTGTGTGATGCACGCCACTAGTATATTTATATACCTATACGGCAATACGTTAATATAGTTGTAGTACTGTGCACACGCGTTATAATATACGAATAACTGTTGCCATGCCTATAATAATAATAATAAAAATACTACATAATATACTATGTATGGTATAATATTTGTAGTGTGTACCGCGTATGTATCTACACACGATTTACCTGCGGGTCATAACGGCAGGAAATTTTATAATGCCGCACAAAAGAAATAACACACATAGGTACACACACTCAATCCGAGACCCTCATCGGTATTATTATTATTACGTTGTATATTATGCGCCCGAGCATTGCCTCCGCCGTCGCAGTGTTGTTTGATATCGATTGGGATAAAACGACGGATCGCTATAATTCCCCCGAGTGCTGTGCGACCCCGTCGCGTCCTACTCGAGTGACGTGGAAAACACAAAGCACACGGGAATCGCATTTTTGAATTATTATACCTGGCCAAAATGTTTAACGTTACAGCATCCGAATACGGGTTGAGTCGTTTGACTGGCTTCACTAAGTTTCCAAATCAATATTTTGGTTTTTGAGAAATGTTATTTGTATTATCTCATATGTATTCCTTATTTTTATTTTATAGAAACAACTATAAAACTTATATTTTTAATTTTATAATCTGAAGGATATTTTAAAAAAAAAATGTACCTATTAATATCGAAACCTATTAAATAATGAGTTTCATTTTACTAATTACTTTTCAGTATTAAAATTTTAGTCAAACTAAGGAAAATAAACTAAAAGCTACACCGCTAAATGGGTGGTTATCACTCCGCACATCTAAACATAAAATCTAGAAGACTAGAAAACAATAAGATTGTTATGTAAAAAACCTTAAATATTATAGTATTTATACTTAAGTTGACTTGAAAAATCAGTGTTACAATTTAATATACATATAATATATTCACATGAAATACTGCAGTGTAGTTGAAGCGAGGGAAATATTAACGTTCATTATTTACACACATATGCGTAGATAAGGCGAATTTTTTTACAAACGCAAACACACTGCAGGTTTTTGTTTATAAAGTGATCTCATATAAAATTATGTGTTAGGTATACATCGATATCCACCGCGAGAAACTTGATCGCTTACATTAGAATTTTAGAAGATATTTAAAACCATTTCGCTCATTTTTTTTAGCAGTATAAAAACTATGGGTAATTTAATATATATAATAAATATATGTCCATATTATAGGTGTTTGAGTTCAAAGGTTGAGATACCGGCTTAAACGGTACAAAGAAGATGTCTAATAATAGGTTGGATTAAATATATTATAGGTATATAAATGCAAATAAAAAATTTCTGAAGGCAATTCGGTTGATACAATATGTATTCAATGTCTGATTAATTATTATAATGAGAGAAAAATTATACACCCATCTCGAGTTTCTTTATGCACACTTGACCGATGATCGTAATATAATAATATAATGAAAACAAACTCTCTATAGACTAACCTATTCTTCGACTATACAATAATAATGACATTATTATAATGGTAAAGATTTTTTTTAGAAGTTTTTTCGTGCCAATCATCTTAGTGACACTAATCATTGTATAGGTAGTTGCCAGTTGGCCATCATATACGTAAGAGCATGCGTATATATGAATTACAATAGACTTTTTTTTTTTAAATCAATGTTAACAATATATGTATAGATAAAATATTAACACTTGAGGACATAAATTTGATAAAACCAAATATTATTATATTTTAAACCATGAATTAACTTCGGACCGGGGTCATGTCCCCTACGGTTCGGGTCCTTGTAACCTATATCAAATGAGTGAGTTCTTAAAGTTGGAATCAAGGTTTTTCTGCTACAAAATAAGTACAATATGTGAATTATTCAAGAACAACTTCTATAAGGATATACCATCGATGATCGATAAATATGATCAACAAGAATAGAAAATATTGTTATCATTTGTTCATTTATTGTTATGATTATTACAATATTTATTAGAAACACCCTTTGCTAGAAAACACAATGATGGCATTCAATTTTTTGATTATTTTTTTATTCCCTATGTACCTACTTATATTTGGAGACATGACGTATTAAAATATTTTGGAAAAAAAACTGAATGGATTATTTAATGTGTATATAAATCTATACACAGAAATTACAAAAAAAATATATGTTGAAGATTTTGTGAAAATATTTCGTACCTACAAGGTATATTTCGGGTTAGAGAGAGGGAGTTCTGGGTGACTATAATATCTTATTTAACTAACCTATATTGTAAACAAGATAAGTTATGACGTTTGACAGTATATACAAACTGTTGTCTCAAAGTAACCCCCCTGCCATGTATTATACAACATAGCCCAAAGTATTACATACAATGAGCATAAAAGAATATATATATATATATTATAAGTATTCGATTAATCCCTATTTTGAGCGATTGTAGTATCATACACTCATACTACTACTGCAGCAGGTATTAAACTCAAAAGAACGAAAATATTATTATATGATTAATGATGATTCTTCGGTTGCTGGAAACTGGTAAGTACATAATATAATTTAGTGAAGACTATTAAAATAACTGCGATGTTGTCGATGTGGCTGCTGCAGAAGAAGGAAAATTGGTCGGAATTTTTAATTCGACTACCTGAGCCTAGACAGCTGTAGCAGGGGATTGCAAGTAATAATTTTTGTTACAGATTTACGGGTAAGTATTGCATACGCGACGGCGCATATTAGAATAATACGCATCGCGGCTATCACGCATGGCACTATTAAATACATATTAATATATAATTATTATGGTATTACATAAGTACACTCGAATTATTATGTAACGGACAAAAAATGTCGTTTATTATATTCGATATATTGTTTTCACCTGGTGCGGATACACGCGCATAACTTCATTACATATCACTCAACTATACATAATATTATAATATATGTGCATTGTACCTTCGCGTTGGGGTTCGGGGAGCGTGCATACTGCAAATGGATATATCAAAAACTGTGACCACGCCCCAATTAGTGTCGCATTTAACCCAATAAAATATTGGTACTGGTCCAGCTGTTTAATTTAAATCGGCTGTCAAAAAATAATTTCTAATTAAAACATCGAAAGATGTCTTGCGCAGGGCGAACGTTAGATATTGCTCCCGACGTTTCTACCGCGAGTATTTGTTCAGCCTTCGTCAAGATCCAAGGACGTTTACCCACTAATAATGTCATTGAAAACCGCCAATGGACAGCTCATTTTATATTCATCACGAATAACCATTATGGACACAGCGCAGATTTATATTTGTCTTAACGTCTATTCCTAGAATTTAAAACCGGCGACGTACCGAGTATTATACAAACATGCCTTAATTGCGATGTCCTCTCCGTAGCTCAGTTTAATATTGTTGTACATCTCTTAGTTTTTACTGCAGTGTACCTACGTTGTATAGCTCGACAAAAAAATCATTCCTACCTAATGATAATTATCGATTAATAATACATTTATGGCTCGCGCTGCTTAGGTATTTCTCGTATAAAATATGTCCTCGGTAGCTATTACTTATTCAAATAATAAAAAAAAAGTTGTTAAAACAATTAGTAATCCTATTAAATCGTATTTATCTAATAAGGTATACTTCTGGAGAATGCGCGTATTACCTACATACCTAATATATTTAAACGTAATCGTAATATTTAAATATGCAGTTGACTTACCTCGGTTACATAATTTTCATCGGTTAAAACAGTAGTTGGCAGAAGCATCAGACGATTTCGATCCCAGAGCCTGAAAAATAAAAATAAAAATGAAATCGTGAGCGTGATGGGAAAACAAAAACAATAGCGTACGGTATGTCGTGATGCTTATTGCAGAAGGTTATAATATCTATAGTACTCATACACAGGAAATGTCATCCTGCCGAGATGCTTATAATGATATGTATAACGACACCGCGGTGGAAGAAAATATGACCAGAGTCCCTAGGAATGTAGCGTTGGTTAATGGAATTCGGTGACATACTGAAGTGTTATTACTAATAAGTATGTAAGTATAAATAGTACCTACATATGTGCGTCGGTGAAGTAATTATAAAGACATCTAGTTCCGCTGGAATATGGGTATTTTGATAAAAGTGATATTTCAAAGTTCAAATTCAAACAAGTTATATTATAATTAAATGAATACCTATTCCTAAAGTTTCGAAACGTAGTTAATGTTTTAATGAAATATATAAATTGTGTACAAATTTTTGTTCGTACTTTAATAATCAAACAATGATATAGTGAATCAATTTTATGAGAAATCTGTAATTTAATACTATTTTTGAGAGTACAATAATTATAATCAATCACCTAACTTACCAATTAGATTGTGCAATGTAAGCATCATTGGTGCAAAAACTCTTGGACAAAAAAGGTAGTCCAGGATGGGGGGGGGAGACATAATATAAAAATGTTTCCCTCGGCTCCCCCCTGTAAATAACCACACCGAATTGAGTGTGTGTTTAATTGTGTTTACATAATATTATTATTATTATGAGTATCTATGACATATCGAACCCTTTCGCCGGACCCGTGCTAGAATTAAAAAGACGCGCGCGTCCATTTATAATATACGTACCCGCGTACAAAGGAAATAAATTTACGCGGCAATCAAGATATCAACCGGTCCGAAGGTTGTTGTAACACAACAATAATAACGAGAACACACGGACGTATATTATATGTGTGTGTATGTATGTGTGCGCTGAGTAATGAATTGGAACCCCGCGGTCAAGAAAATGAGATATTTTTCTCTTCACATCCTACATCGGTTTCACTCGTGACAACCGCGAGCGCGCGCGCCTGTTTTATTTACGTCACACGCGTGCCACCGTGTTTATCCGTCTCGGGCTAATCGCGCCGCATTTTCTCGTCTTTCTCGATTTTGTCGCCGACATCTAAAAATCACGTCGTGAAACAATAATATTATGTCTATGTATGTAATATAATATGTTGTCATGTTGCCGTAAATACTTAACCACCCATAACCATTACACTAAATGATTGCAACGTACATAATATACATTAATTTTTGTAACATCAGAGTACTATATATATAGCTGAGTAGATATAGGTATCTAACAGTAATAATATATTATGCCTATACATGTATACTTTGCACGGCCGAGTTTCCCCTCTCCCGATAATTTTTAAAAGGTTTTAGGAATTATTAGTTTTAACTTCCCACTGCAGTAGGTACAGACTAAATCCAATTTGCTACCAGCAGGTATAAGCACTATAAGCCACCCTCAATATTAAAGATTAAAACATTTTTTTTTTATATATAAAAGGTCGTCTTCAAACACACAAAAAAAATACATCATTGATTTTTGTTATTATGAATGCGCTTTAAGGTTTTCAATTTCAACATTATCATAATATATTATTTTTATAGTCCTGTCCCATACTATTGTAAAATATCACAATAATAATAATATTTATTGATCTTAAAATTTAACTCAATTTCCAACTTTGGGCCATAGGGAAATAAGGAATTGTTTTGGACGCTTAGTAGGTAATATAATGTACAGTGTTCTGTGTAATAAAATATTCTGTGAAGCGACGCTGTGAATGCTCTACTTGGAAAAATAAAGCTTTTCGACTAATGCAAGTCGCTTCTAGGAGTAAAATAATCGGATCGCAGACTGTGTTGTGCTTACTAACCGTAGACAGTTTCGGGCTGCTCTGCGAAAACCGCGAAGATGTCTCTGAAATTTCGGCTGACACAGTATAATTACCACAACTGTGAGGCACGTAGACCGTTACAATATGCACGCGACCGCAAGACGATGGGTAACGAGTCGTATACACGAGATCTAATGCTCACTCCACCCCTCTTTTCTCTCTCGCGGATAATATACAATAAAATACTGGGAAATCTGAGCAAATTCACATAAATCACGCTGCTAGATCCGTTCGCTGGCGTCTCAATGTATATACAATATACATATATGCAAGTATTATGTACAGCGAACTACAGGAAACGGAAATAAAAAGAAAACGGTCGCGTGCGACGTCAACTCGACACGAACAATATGCGTAGGCAACGGATAAAATACATCTCTCTTTATATTGTATATTATAATATTATGTATAGTATGCAGGTATGTATAACACCGTGCACAGCTGACGTTTAATTCTCTCAGAAAGAGTGAATATAGTTTGGGAAGGGGTGAAGTGCCAAAGGCATGTGTGACATATCACCTCCATGGAAAATGTTTAAAATAACAATTTTAGTCGTCGATTATTTTTATATCAGTTATCAGTTAATTAACATCCAACATATTATAATTAACTCATTTTTATCAGCCATAATTTCAAAAATTATTAAAAACAGCCATTTTTCCCATATTATAGTGTCCTCTTTTAGAGAAAATATCGAACCTACGGTATCGAATAAAATGATATAAAATTCTGATTTCGAAATTGGAAAAATAATGTGTACCATGCAAAGTACGGTGTGTGTGATCAATTTGCTGTCAGTTCTCTACATGGACGACCGACGAGACGAAAGAAAACGAAAAGATTTTCCGCTGATCTCCATGCCCGCTCGTCATTATATTTAGGTATGCGTACTTATATTATAGCTTATAATAATATGCACAGTAACATAATAATTCTCACACTCGCGTATGGTTGTTGTACCTTATACGTACTTTTTAAATTTGATTTTACTACACTATGTACACGAATACACTAAATCATTAAATTAAATATTAATCTTTTGATCGAGTTCTAAGAACATATGTTGAATCATTGTTTAGACACGACGACGTCTACGTGTGCCTACCCTGTAGTCTATCCTTCTACCAAAATATTAATTTATTGCGTTTTCGTTACGATCGACTACTAAATAATAAATATTAAATCTATGTGGCAATACTATATTTATTATAATAATATATCAACTTCAGTGTAGTTGTTAAAACAATATATAATGCCATTGAGGATGACAAGCATTGTCTACACAATTTCTGATACTTTTTTCAACCACATTAGATCATATATTCTATACATAGGTATAATTTTATTAAATATGTAGGTATAATAATATTAAGTTATTAAAAGTGTATTTCGTTGGAAACATCCTTAATCCTTATTTTAATGTAATATAATGTGCAGTAGCTAAACTAGAAATATAATACTTATAATATTATACGACGCGCTTGGTACCTATATTTATAAGGTATTAATAACGTATATTATATTCTGTATATACTCACTGTGTAGTTACGACGATTCCCCACTCATTTGTATATATTCCCGTGGTGGTCGTAAAGAGTGTTTCAAATTTCGTGTGACAAAAACTGTGAGGATTATTATATACGACAATTTCTTATAATGCGTAACGATAACGAACTAACCGATATCGTCACATTATAGGCTGAGAGAATGCATAATATTGAGGCACGCAATCTTAGCGTATTCACGGAATTTTTTTAATCGAAATATTTAATATTTACGGTCATCATCTGCATATTTTCATACTAATAAACAGAAGAGCTAACAGATATTTCGGCTGATCGATTTATACGACGACAATATAATAAGAAAATATGAATTGACGCACCTTTTCAAATATATATATATATATATTATACATAAATAGGTATACACTATAGTGTAACTATAGTTAATATTTTATGAACTATGTGTCAGTCGGTTAGGTTAAGCAATATATTTGCGATAGATATATTAGGTAAGGTATAGGTCAATCGAGTATTGGAACAAGTGCACGACACATGTTGGCTTTATCATAACACGCAGATGAAAAAATAAAATATTATTTTAAACATATTATACCCCTGTCCCCTACGTATTGCAGTGTATACCACGGTATCGTAAGATTAGTGTAGCCCGTGTATATAAGACAATCGGCGTTATAAATTTAAATAACCATCGGTTTAAATTAAGCAGCTATTATTTCACACAAACAAAATAAATATTAGTTATATATACACGCACGCCACGAGGTCAAAGAATGAAGAAATCTATAAAGAATATTATAAATAAGACCGATATAGAACGTAATACGTAAAATAAATAGTTTCTGTTTAATTTTCGGATGAGTTTTTTTATCTTTTCAATCTGAAACGATAAATCTTTCCTTAAATAATAACAAAACTTAATTTTATATGTTTTGATACTTAGTCCGACGTGACATTAATAATGCGAGACTAAAACTACTAAAGCCATTAAAAAAACTTGCCTTCGTGGTTTCGTGTTATAATTTAACTTTGTAATGTAATTAATTTTGTGTCAACGAAAAATCTTCATCATAATTCATAACGTCCTTTATTACATTGTACACTCGTTAGACATCGATATGCGTTGTGCTAGTTATTTTTGTGAGTAATTTTGCACGCGACCGTATTTTAATGCAATTATTCATCACCTTTGGCAAAATTTAAACAAACAATGAAATGTCATTTTATCCAAGTCTCATCATCACTGGTACTTCTCAATTTTTAAACGACAAGCATTGAGAGAAAAAATATTCGTTTACCGAGAAAAAAATTAAAAACTTTAGATATCAAGTTTTGTCCGTTTTGTTACCGTATAATAATAATAAAAAATAAAAATAAACAAATAAACAACAATCGAAAAAGTGTACGGGTCTTAACTTTTCAATGTCGTTGCCACCAACTACCAGGTTTATACAGCGTATTATAACGACTGTGTCGGCGGCTATAGGCATGAAGTCATTAGTGCGTCGTCGTCGTCGTCGTTTGCTCAAACTCATTTTCACAGCCTTCGAGTACTTATACCTTATACCTGCCCGGGAACCTATAATAATTCAACTGGGCAACGAGTTTTCCTGTATACATATACCTACCTACGAGACACTTTAACAGTATTATTATTATTATCATTATAAGTATTATATATTATGTACCGAGGAAGAATCTTTTCTGTATAGATACGCTCTCGCCCCCGTGCAGTGTGCAGCTCGTATTAAAAAAATATTATATATTTATACGCGTTTGTAGCCGACTGCGATACCATCGCACGTGTGTGTTGGCAGGGTGCTATATATGCTGATGACGCTGCCGCTATACCGGGTTACGAGAGCCAATAATATTAGTAGATATGTAATATAAAACAAACCGGGAGAAAGATTTTAATCGTATCCCGTGTTTTTCTCCGCACGTACCTACCAGCGTATATTATATATTATTGTAATACGCATTGAGAGTTATACCTACACACACTCACAATCGCCCTTTGTGACGTTCGAACGCGTATTATAAATATTAACGCTGTATGCACTTGCGCGGCGGCGCGGCCGAGTCTTAAATCATGACGCCGCCGACGCCGACGCCGAGTGTCATCGCGCCAGTTTTGTTTTGTTTTTTTCTTACATTTTTTTCCCCCGACGGTAGCCTGTTCTCTACCAAACAAACGGCTTTCATCACAATGCCCTTACGAAACGACTTTTTTTATACTCGGCTTCCCCTCGAGCGTCTCTTCTTTCTCTAACCTTTTTTTCATCATCCACGTCCCAATATACCTACGACAACGCAAAAACCAATACTTTTTACGTATATAAATATAGATACCGATAAATTCAATACTATATTATTATATAGGTGTATGACGCTCGGTATTATATTTTTTTTAAACATGCAACGGTATTGATGTTGTCGACGCCGATTAACACATTTTATTTGCGCTCGACTTACGATGAAATTTCACACACCCACGTTAGCCGTACATTTCAAAGGATTTCAAAATATAAAATTGTATAAATCATAAGACGGTTAATTACAATAAAATAAAATATTTCCAAGCGTCGTCGTTATACTATCTATCTGATACAGTGAGGGTTAACGCGATGAGATTTCAATCACCGGACAGGTACGCATTATAATTTAATATACCTCGGAAATTGTACACAAACCGCAGCTATCGTATACAATTCGCCTATCGCTAGCCGCGATGTAAACTAGAAAATATTACTTTAAAGTTTTAACACAGACTGATTGCGTATATCGGCATGTTTTTGACAGAAACAGAGCAAAACTATTGATGGCATTAATACGCGACTGTGCGGAAGGGGTAACCGACATGTGGGTTTTGTCGTTTCCGCTATATTATACAGCTATATAAAAATATACCTACACAATTTTATTTTTTATGATAGATTTGATCAAAAAATTAACGAATTTCAGCATTTAGAATTTCAAATACACATAGACTCACCATTATGTTCAAACAACTTCCAAAATTTAAACTATTTATTTTACGTATTATAAATAATTAGTAAGAATTTCAACTCAATTAAAATTATAATTTCTTATGATAAACCAAAAATCTAAATAAGCGTCATAGCCCGTAGGGTGTATGAAATTGTTTCTATTCTTATACGGAACTTGTGACTAATATTCAGTAATATATAGGCGACTGATACGTGCATCTAACCATATTACGTTTATATTATCCGGTCTGGTATGTAATTCACAAAAAACGATCGACGCGTTTCGTCACGGGCCTGAAGGTGAAGTAATATGAAGGAAGCTCATTTAAAACTTATTTCGCCGAAATGTTATCACACTCGAGTGTACTTGAGTACTACAAGAGAGAATATTAAAAATAATTACTTAAATCGAATTCGTAGGGTCTGACTTTAATCGTACTGTGAAAACACTTATAATATGCATACCTATTATAGTCGCAAAAATCATATAGTGATATCCGGATAACGGACGGCGAAGGCCATCATTAACGCGTGAGATTGATCATTGATGATCACCAAAAAATATCGTGGTTACCCAATACCCACTCACCATCAAGCCCGGATTAATGGGGGGCAGAGGGTTGAAATTTATTTAGGGGCCTCAGATTTTCTTTTTTATTGTCATTATAGGCTATATATTTATTGTATAAATCACCTAAAAAAAATCGATAATAAATCTGCTGATGACATTATTTTCAATTATGTCAAATAACATAAACCTCTTAATTCTTGTAATAATTCATAAGATTAATATACACAATTTAGGTACTACCACAGAATAGATTACATTTTATAGGTTATAGGTCTAATAATACATCTATATACCTACAAGACAGTTCTTGTGACCCATTGAACGCGTTGAATTTACTAAAATCGTTGAAAAATTACATTAAAAATTTAAGAAATAGTAGTGTGGATTATGAAAATAAAGTTATTGAACTTGGTCCAGAAATTAATAGTCTTTACCATGATGAAGAAAGAAGAACATCAAAAAAAAAAAAATGTAAATTTCCGTGGTTTAAATAATACTATGTTACATGGTTGAAGGTGGTGATAAGTTTAGAATTGAAACCCACAACATAATCATTGATACATTTTGTTCTGAATTAGATAAACGAATTGAAGCTTACAAGTTTGTTTCAGACAATTTTTTATTTGTTACAAAGTTGTGTGTTCCAATTGTAGACACAATGAAGAAAATGATATTGAAAAAAGTATTGAGAACTTTATTTTGACCTATACAAGGATGATGTAGATATTTACATAAAAAATGAAATCAAACAGTTTCAAGAGTATTTTTCTTTATGCAGACCATCAATTGAAGACTATGAACATTTTAGTATGATTGATCTTTGGAAATGGTTTAATGAAAATAAATTAATTGATGTTTTTCCCAATTTATATATTGCACTTAAAATTTATTTGACCATACCCAGTTCTAACTATTCAGCCGAAAGAGCTTTTTCAAAACTAAATAGAGTCAAGAATAAATACAGGTCAACATGAAATCAAGAAAATTTGACTGCGCTTATGATATTGGCATCTGAAAACGACATTCTTCAAAATATAAATAATGAAACAGTTACCTATTAAAGAATTTTGTGAAACAAAAGCAAGAAAAAAAACTTGTAAATTATTAATTATTAATAAAGTGATACATTATTGAATTATTCATTATTTATTACTATGTATTTATATATATTTATTATAATAGGCAGGTATATAATAATATATAACATTTTTTTCGTACTAGGGCCTCATTTAAAATTTTGGCCCCTGGGCCTCAAAATGTCTTAATCTGGGCTTGCTCACCATGAATACAGCCGTAGTAAATGCCTTAACCGAGCTTACGTATTTACAGCCCATATTGTGGAATTCGTGTTTGAAAAAACGAAGAGATACTCTTAGAGCAGCGGTTCTCAAACTGTGGTACGCGTACCAATAGTGGTACGCGAAAGACTCCATGGTGATACGCAAAAGGCCGCATGGTGATATAGGATGGAAAATTAAAAACAAATATTAGATTCTTGGCGTAGCGATGATTTTACAATGCCGTGTGTTTTTTTTAATATTCAGATAATAAAGGTTAGATTTCACGGAAAATACGTCAATAAATAAGATATCGTATAGGTATAATCGTTGATATTGTCGATATTTATAATCATCAGTGGTACGCGACTGATTGATAATATACTTAAGTGGTAGGTACGCGAAAAAAAAGTTTGAGAATCGCTTTCTTAGAGGAAATTCTATAGCGGAAAACGTTTGATAACGGACGAATTCGGGCTGCCTGTTAATAACGAAGCCTAAAACATTTGCAAACGCCATCATGATCCAGCGTTTGGTCAGTTTAACTCTATTAACCAGAACCGTGATCGACTTTGTTTATACTTTTGCGGCCATCTAATATCACGACTTATCACGGTCAACATTTTATGTCTTATACCACGGTTAAACAACTAAGTTAAGGTTATACACCAAGCGCTTATATGAATTTCAATCTTACAAACGTTTCAAACGTTAGCATTCGTATTGAAAAACGTTTTCCAGTATAGAATTTCCTCTTATAGATACGCACCAAACACACGTGCGGTAATCAAAGCTTGGGTGACCGTTCTCCATTGTTGTTTACGGTATACTCACGGTGAACGGGATACGAGCGACTGCCACCTTTTCTATACATCAACCGTTCGATTACAACGTTTTTTTTTGATTTTTGTTTCCTTTTCCTGCACCTCAATGAGCACGTTGTGTAGTACTAAGAAGTTTCATCGGCGAAGTTCGATCACTAACTATTTTTGTGTCAAATGATGTAGTTATGTGCTGCAGTTGCCAAACTAGTCTTAATCACCTTCGGCACGACAACACGTGCCACCCGTTTGAAGATTCCCGATGATTACTCACCGCGCGATACGTCAAGATAAGATACACTTAGACACTTAGTCACCTATAGTACTCACAGGAATTCGTTGTAAATAGGATTAGACATTATCTTACGTTTCTACTAAATATGGTAATTAAAATAGATTGTATATAAATATAACAAAATGGGTAGGTTTGAAAATCTTTGAAAAATAATCGTGAAACGCGTTGCATGACAATTTTATACCTATAGTATCACTTACTAGAACATTTAAGTATCTATCGTGCATTATCGTTGTGTTTATAAGTTAGCGGCATATTGAAAATTAGTGTAATGTAAATTGTAACTAAAATGCGTATTGCGCAAGTATACACTTGTATTAATTGGGTTTTTATAACGCAACCAATCTGAAGTTATCGGTATTCTTATGAACAGCGAAGGATTTTTAGGTATGATTATTAATGCGCGAGTGTATCCAACACATGCACAAAAAACTCCACAACGACTCGGGATAAATCTAGAGAGTTCAAGGGCCCCAGGCTAAGCCCCTCCCCAGCTATATTATTTATCCAATTTTTTTGTAACTCTATAGATCCTGTAGATATCACTATATTCCAGTCACAAATATGTGTGATAATATACATATCAGCATTGATTTTATAATATACTATAGTCTATAAAATATAAAATTAATGATATCAGTGAACTGTGATTCTATTATTGCAGTATTTTCGTATTCACGTGTTAATCGAGTTCATAATTTATTTATGTACATTAAGATTATACTATAATATTGAGAAATACATTTTAAATTACTATGGACCCGTGCCTGACAACAAATACAGCATACTCCATCAAATAAATGTTTTTCAATGATTAATAATCATATAATATATCATATATAATTATGTATTTTTTAATTTATATATGATAAGTGCATGCTATTATTGCCGGTTACTATTATAATATTATTCATACTAATAAGTTTCATATTGTCAATTATATTATTATTATTAATTAATTACAAAATATTAAATATGATTGTTATGATTTAGAATGGATCAAATACATAATTTTCCATTAAAAATATATTATATATCTTATATCTAAACACAACGCTTATTTGCGATTATACGAATTTGATTATAATAAGTAACTAGAGAAGCATCGCAAAATATTATTGGATCTACTTTTATACATAAGCTGGAATTAATCAAAATGGGTACAATGTTCTTCATTTTTTTCCGAATAAGTCCTTGCCTGTGACGCACCTCTTGTTAAACTTCTTTAGTCACTCCTCATTATTGGTGTACATAATATAATGGCGAATTCAGCTAAATACTTAACTGTACTACACTACTTCATAGTACACTGTTAGTACAAATAGTCCAGTAATGTTTAATTGTCGGAACTAATTATAGGCTATAGTATACAGTATACACAAATACACAATATTCATATATATATATATTGTTGCAATAATAATTTGTTAGTTACCTAATGTAACTTTATCGATCGTATATTTTACGACTTGTTTCGTTTCAATTTATTATTGTAATGATTTTTTAGTGTTTCGCGAGGGTGTATACTGTATATAATGTATATTACAATAAATTAAACGTAAAAGTTAATGCATTTTTCTAGCAAATCTCGATTTAAATATTTTTATCAAATCTCGCTTTGTTCAAATGTTATTTTAAACCCACGCGGGATTAAATTAAAACAACAATGCCTCCGACTAGGGCGAGCATGTTTTCACTGCCGTTAAATTTAGCATTTGTTATTCAAATCAAAATCAGAGGATTTTAAAACAAAAACACTTTTAAGTTTTATTCATTCAATAATAGCGTATTTTTTTAATTTTATTAATTATATTATTATTTAGTCGCATTAAAAAAAGCAACGATTTGCATTAGCATGCACACAGATGACAGATTATGGTGATTTCGTAATTTCGTTACGAATAAGTAATATTATTAGTTACAGTGAAATTATAAAGGAAAAAATATTTTTGAACCTAGTACGTATAATTAATAAATAACTATATAATATTATGTGATATTGAATGTTTCTATTAAAATAATCGTTTCTCTTTTTTTTTTCACCAACGAACATATTTTTATGTACGTATGAACGTATTTCAAATAGAATTTCGAATAACTCGGATAAACGCAAACAGAAAACTATAGTATATGTTTGGTTAGTATAGATAAATAAATTACGCATATTATAATATCATACAAACGATTTATCGTTATAGGAAGCTTTAAATACAATCTTATAGAGTATGTATCCGTTAACCGGTTTAACTATATCCAACGGAATTAAGGAATCAAATTATCAAATGCACACAACTTACTGCACACGACATATATATACCTATGTATTAAGATTCCGAACAAAAATTTACGTGTGAAAAGTACCGAGTCGTCGGCATCGGCCATCGGGAGACGAGACGATATTACACGTGTAAAATTAACCACTAGGATGATGTGCATGTATGTACTATACACACAATAAAGTATATACGATACACTTACATATACATGCACAAAATGACGTTAGGTTATAAAGAGAAATCGCTCTCGCATCTGACACGTGTTGATTAATATTTAACGTTCATCGTGATATTACAAAATATATAATATTATCATTATGTGTAGGTACATTTTGTTTTAGATCCCATTTCATTTGCGCAGTAATAATAACCAATAAAAATAATAATTTATGTATACTTAACCCGTATACAGATATAGTAATGAAAAACGTAATAAATCTCAGCAGCATCCGAATATATTGTTGCTATTATTTATTATAGTAAGCTCAGGATGTAGAACGAATAAAGCAGATTATATGACGATAAAATACACGTTATGCAAATATAATTTTTATCAGTGCTAACATTTATGTGTGCATCACAATTCACAATACTTCTAAACATATCTATTGTGAATATTGTAATATTGGTCATTCGACTGTATAACTATGTCGTTATAAACTACACCTATACATGGTATGGATTTCACTCATAGAATATGTAAATCACGGGAAATTCGATCACCGACATTTCTCATTAGCTTAGCTTTCATTCGAAAAAAATTATTTAAATTCAATATCGTATTTTTAGCAACGCTGTATCCAGTTTATAAAAATAAAATGCATTATAAGAAAGACGTATTTAATTTCACAATATTATAATAAGTAAGAGTGTATTAATAAGGCTTCAAACATTATTTGAATAAAGAAATACTATTAAGATGGTTAAAATATGATCTATTGTAACCCATATCAAACTCGTGAAATTTATTTTTATCATATTATCATGAATGTAAAATATTATTTTGATCCGCAGTATGCCATTAAAATAGTGATTATTATTAATAAAATAGCATTTAAAATAAATTCTTGCCCTTGCTTTTGATTATTAGTTGTATAAAATAATGATTGATATGTATAAAAAACTTAAAGCAATTTTTGTCTTTTACAGTTTAACAGATATCATTTTGTGATTAAAATAAAAATAAATTATATACAATGCTATACATTGTATACAATAAATAAATTGTATAAATATAATACTTACTATTTTAATACTATAGCCATAGATGTAGATACAAGGTTTCATAAATTTAATATTACAGAAATGACAGACATTATCTATCCAAGAACCGTTATAATACCTATATAACGTGAACACTGAACTGGAATGGTGCAATTTAAGATATCAGTGTACCTACCAATAATAGTAAGATAACAAATATTTTCATTCTGTGAAGTTACCACTCTATTATTACAAGACCTATTGAGAAAAATATGATTTATAAGATCACTTATTCAAAATTACAATTATTTCATCATATAGCATAAGTTAAACCAAAATATAATCAAAACATTGTCGTATTACGTATTATTATAATAATTAATAGTACAAAAACCGTAGTTAACTCGTCAGATGAACTGTAAATAATATGAAAATTCATTTACCATAAGTCGAAATATAATATTATATTAAACAGTTATTGTACTCAAAAAAAATTAACTTTGATAAATACTTATAACAGTTTTAACATTCATAAGCACCAATAGGGGTTTAAAGAGAGAAAAAAATATAAAATACAATACAATAATTCACATTTATACGACAGCCAAAAACTATCCGCCCTGTTGAACACGTGCAGTTTTCGTAAGCTACTAGTCCAATAATTTTTTTTTTGTTATTTAAAATAATGTATATGTATATATTCTACAGAATTTTCGGTACATGTGTTAACCGTGGAAACCACCCCATTGAATTGTCGACAGACGACAATTGATCAGAAACATCATTGTTAGATTAATGAGTGGCTGTGTTGTATATATATATATATATATTATATGCGTACCTACAAACGTTTTTTTTTATATATATAATAGTTACAATTCTACTTCAATAAAAAAAATGAATTTCCCTTCAACAGTTCAAACGCTTTACCTATATATATACGTCGAACACGGCCAGCCCACTGCGGCGATTACCATTGTAAAGCGTTTAACCGACAATCGTTACGTTTCTTTTTTTTTCCGTATAGGAACTACGCGTTTTTGTTCGATTCACGCAGAAAAATGATTTTTCGAATCCGGGCGCGACGTTCTTACATTACAATAATGTACCCGACCACCGCATGAGTCGGACACATGGCAAATTATGAAATATCCAATTCAAGCGTTATTATTCGACACAAAACATCAGTGTGTAAGCGACATGCTCGCCGACTGTGCAACATTTATGACTACTGCGTGTCTGCGTCCATGTTATAATATACACCAAGCGTATATAATATATAACACAATAATGGTTGGTACACGGTCACGTATATAATACTGACGTTTTAAAGTAAGTAGTAAGTACATTTAAAATCACCCGTCGTGATGATAATGTCGTCAGAATGGTTCGATTTTCACCACAATTTGTTTTCATGTTGGTGCGAACTACATCCGTTGAGTTTATCGTTGTCGAATCGCCTGCTGAATATTTTTCAAAGACTAAAGATGCGAATAAAATTCGTCACTGTGGTCATTAATAAATGGTGGGGAGACCGTTCATCGTTAAGGAAGATTTAGCCATCCCTGGGTCATTTCAAGCCATACATATGATATTTTACACAATTTAGTGTTAAATATTTAAACGTAATTTAATTTTGTTATTTAACATTTATTTCTGATTTTATTAGGTTTTGAATTTATTATAATAAAAATACTAAATAGATGCCCATACTTTAGGTGATTGTTAATTGATATACATGTTTAATAATTTAATTTACAATTTCTTTGTACTGCTGCAGTAGTATTGATAAAACTGTGTGTATAAGGTATAACTACCAAAAAAAAAAAAAAGATGTGGACAAAGCATATGGTTTTACATCAAAAACTAGAATAAGTTAACATCAACTGCTCAAGCTTTATTTTCAGAATTTTTTACGTCTATGTTCGAGATAAAAACTTTTTAAAGATTACATTGGTTGCTTCATAGGTGTCATTACAATGAAATTGCTACCTTTACCATTTTTATTAGGGTTGAAAATAAATAGCTACGATACCTTTTGAGTAATTTGTAAAAAAAATACAAATTAATTTTTTATTCAAACCATTTTCCATAAACGATGGCTAAATTATTCAACCTAACCCAATATCAATTTTAATATAGTATATTAAGCTAAATAATAATTGATTACCTAAGAAATTAGAGTGAATTTTATAATAAAGTGTCTGGAACACTTCCTTTAGAATTAAATTGATTAACTTGTGAAATTCAGAATATATTTCTATCTAATTATGATAAACAGTTTATTTAGACTTATCGATACACTATAGTCTTCTCAGAAGCTTCATTAATACAATTGAATGCAAATTTAAAAATATTTTTCAATATGCTATTTCTAACCATGGTGTTACTCCAAATGAAGCCTCTATTTGAGTTGATTTATTGGTATAATAATCGAAACCATGATACGTAATATCTTGTCACCTAGGTATGTCACTAAAATCACCGTATCACTGTCTATACAAAATATATGAGGGGCTGTTAACTGTATGTGTATATTCGAGTATATTCCTTTAATAATTTATAAATTTATAATATATAATATGTTATTTATTTACGTGCTAAAACCAGATTTATTAGGCTCCTTTATTGGTTTTTAATGTCCAACGAGGTAAGTGACAAAAACAGGATTTCCAGACGAGCACCAATAAGGTATAAAATATATTATAAGATGATTATAATATTGGAGCTTAACTCAGTAAACACGCACTGAAATTGCGAAATAACATCGCGGAAATGTAGAATATATAAGCACTTTTTTATAATGCCATTATTTATAATGTATATAGAATATAAATTGCACATATACACATAAAAGTATGTTTAACAAATACTTCGTTTAAATGTATTAACAGAATGACTGAATGACGTATTACCAAGAAATATATATTAATACTATTATACTATATTTGCTCTTGAAAAGGGTTCTGAAATATATACAAAATTAATTTAAATTTAGGTGTAGCGAATCCGTAACGAACACTTTACCTTAATAATATAGAAAACGACGTTAGACACCTCACAACCACAAAACGTCAGGAAACTTTCCAAGTTTAATAAGGGAATTCACAAATTATAAATTCAATTATTCTCGTGTCAATCCAAATGAAAACACGAGCACGGTGGAAATTAAAAACAATGTTCATACAATATGTGATTAGTAAAACTCGGTGGAAAATGAATTAAGAATTCAAAAAATTATAAATATGAACATATAAAATTCTCTTGATTACAAAAATATTGCGGAGAATGTAAGCTTTAAGCGTAAAAAGAAATGCATTTAAATTTTAAATACCCTTACAATAGCTGTGTTAGAATTATTTATTTATATATTTGTCTTTGTATAGCATAGCTCACCATAAAGTCTCGAGCTACACCGGACAATATTGAAAAAGCATTTTTTCGTTCGAAAAATATATTTGCATAGATTTTAACCGTACAAGTCGATATTGTTAAATAGGTAATGTAACTTAACGATCCAAAATCTACGATTAATAAAACATTTGAAATATCGTTGATAAACACGTTGAAACAATTATTATAATTAATCGTATAAATGAAATATAATATATTATTTTATAAACTATTTCTTAAGCATTTAAAAAAAAAAAAACGATTCAAGAAATCATTCATTGCAGTAAACGAGTACTTCCCTAAAAATAAAAATTTTAAAAATAAAATGAAGATACCACTTAATTATTGTTTTCTAGGTGTATATAATATAATAGACAGTAACAAGTATAGGAAGATATCGAACAATTGAGGGGTTGCGAACTACCGGGTCTGAGTATGGGAAAACTGGTTTTTTATTTCGTATAAATAATGGCTTTATTGTTTTTAATGACTTTATTTAGAACAAAACCGGAATGGCGGCGGCAGCAGCAGCAGTGCAGCACTGTACATTTTACCTATAGGTACGGTACTAACGAGTATGAATCTATGGAGGGAAATATGATAATATAGTTCGTGTTTTTTGAAAACATTACAAACTCATGTGTTCAAGTACTTAACATATTCGCAAATTAGCGTGCACTTATTGTGATTATTATTTTCATTCGGCGGCGCCCGGAGAACGTAAGAAATTTAGGGTTGGCCGCCGCCGTACTTGCAGACCATATAATTATCGACCGTTAAACCAAAACGATACAATTATTATAATTAGAATATAAACAATACGTTCAACCGAACCTGCAAGAATGGATATAGCCTATTAATTACTATTAGTGGTGTGTGTGCCTAGATAATATGTTTATACCTACACAACCGTAACTAAAATACATATTCATACAAATTCGAATTTTTTAATAGATTCTTTGACAACGCTCCGTCAAATAATATTGACATACATATATATTTACGAATGATTTTGACAACTCCTTGTCAGAGTCATACTTTATATTCAAACACCCTAAATGCCCACATATAATATTATATGACTTATGCCGACAATTGATTCAAAATTAAACACGCGATGAGACAATATAAAAAGTCAATTAAATAAGTAGGTATATGACACGTCACACGACGTAGATAAAATGTTTGATACGAAGTGCATACCTCCTTATTATTATTATGTTATTACAAACATTCCACCGAATTACGACTAAGTAAAACGTACGCAGTCGATCCCATAACTATTATAATATGTATTATTTAAAAATCGCTTTTTGAGAACAGGTTTAAGCTTCGATTTTTGTCGGCGGCTATAGTAGGTATAAGTATATAAAGTGTCTGCGGTTCAGCATTGTTTCAGTATTGTCTTTCAGCGATACATCCACTAGAGAGAGTGAGAGAGAGGGTTATAAGTTATAACTTAAAATATTTTTTGTATTCTTAGACAATTGAGATATTATGTATAAGGAAAAGGTGACCCAGCACATTTTATCGATATAATAAGCATTAACTACTATAACACCGTATACAGATTCTACACATAGCTATAGGATATAACATATTATAAGGTTTAATAAATATATGTTTCGTATAATATCGATTGCTTTACGTTATTGTAATAAAACTTAAAGGCAATTTATATGTATATAATATATTATATAATACATTATGTACATATTATCTTATATACCTTTAGATGAATGTTAGACAAATTTGCATTCTTGAAATTCCTTTTTAACTCTGGATGTCGTATGAACTATGAACATAATATTAATATTCTATACCTAGTTTGTGATCGAAATTTTGAACCATTAAAATAACTTCCACAAGCCATATCAGGGGTTGAACACAGTATTAAAGTTTTAAATTATTTCGGGATTATCAAGTAATTTTGTTCATTGATCGTCGTATATGTATAGGTAGGTATCTACCAAGAATTTTCTCAAAATAAAGCTATATCTAAAACAAAAATGAACACGTAAAGGTAGATGTAATATAATTCTACAATAATTGAATAATTCATATTATTCAAACCGCTCACCTTATGAAATTTTTAAGATTTTCACGATTTTAATCTTATTATTACTAAAGAAGATAAACAAAACTTTTGTAACAAAAAACACGTGTGTGTAAAATGCGGTGAAGAACACAGAAAAAAAGATTGTCATTAGTAAAAAAAAAAATCAAAACCTAAACGTGTCAATTGCGGTGAAGCTTATACCGCAAACTGGAAGGGTTGTTCTACTTACTAAAAAGCAGAAGAAAATTGCATACCCTAAAAAAGTTTCTGCAGTACAACGCGATGAACAACAATCAGCAAAAACTGTCACAACGGCCATATCTTACACTCAGATGACTTAGGTTAAGGAAAGGGGCTATCTCATTGGAGGTATAACACCAAACATGTTCTTGTACAATATATATTTAAGTAATTATTTTTATTATTATTACTTATAAATTATTATATTGTACACACTCGCAACATATTGTATTTATAAAACCTTTTGGTCGTTTAAATAAAGATGCCATAGGCAGTTTTTAAAAAAAAATTTAGTAAATAGAAATGAAAGTTTAACATCATATTAGGTACTGCTAATAGCGTCTATGAATTTAATATGAGATGAAATCATTGTAACTTGTACTACAGTATTACATGTCATTTAGTTTATAAATCTAATAAAAACACCAATCGTTTAAAAAATAAACCATAACCACAAACAATAATAATAATAATAAAACACTAAAACTAGATTACAGACAGACTATAATATATTATACATAATTTAGTATTCACTGACATTATGATATTGCTAGTTGGATGGAAAATAATACTCAAGTAATCTTTAATATATGAATATAAAAATGAAGAATGAACTCTCGAGTGATATGACATTTTAGAAAAGCTGGCGAAGTTTGAAATATCATACACATGCGCGTCCGAGAAAACGGCGGCGAAAATGTCAAATCACTTAGCGAAAATATATATTTTAAGACGGTATATTATAATAGACGGATGTGCAAGGAGAAAAAACAAACAGTCATGATACACTGCACGCGGAAATCTAAGTGTCGATTACCCCTAAGGGTATGATATTATATTGCGTACTTATATAGTATACTGAACTTGCGGCAAGCGGATACGATGAAAATCCATTACTTACTATCGAACACGTGATGTAATAAAAAAAAACCATAATCGATTTGTGTTAGCGATAGTTTTCAACAGTAAAAAACCTTGCTCGCATCTCCTGAACTGATGAATTTTAACACCTATAGGTACGCCTTTTATGTTTATAATTCATTTTAGACAGAGCCAAATGGTCAATAATCATATTTAATTGTATGTAATATTGTCTTACAAACGTTTTAATCAAAAAGAGATTTCGGAAGTTGTCGATCAAACGAACCCATGTCAATTGTGCAGATCAACTGCGCTAACCATTATAGGCATATTTTATAGGGAGTACATGTCTGTCAATTGTGGATTAAGGATATATTGTGAAGAATAAGAAGAATGTGTCATACCGTTGTGGACGTTTAAGAGAAGGGATGGCGCTTAAAAAAAATGTATGACCAGAATAATACCTTCGGTCCTACTCTGTTTAGCCGATATTAGTATAAATAATCGGCATTCTTGTGAGTCGAGTATTAAGACGATTCGTAATTCCGCAGTCGCCGTGCGAAGTTATCGTCACGATTTCCGCGAGCATATTATTATACAACATAATTATAATAGGTATATAATATGCTTTTTTATAACAGATACGCGTATATTATAATATTCGGTATTACCTTAGAACGAGTGTCCCGGCGGGATCGTCCTGGGCCTCCTAGTGCGTCCGACGAAGATGGTTACGACTGCGCTACCGAGCTGGTTCCGCTGACGATTCACAAACATTTACACAAACGCACACGCGGCGGCGAAGGATTTACCGGTAGTGTTATATAATACCTGTGCACAGTGTATTATACCGCTAGAAGAGCCTAACAGGGACCTCCTCTATCCGGACGACGTTACCGAAACGATTGTCATGGCGGCGTACGGCATTATCGATTGGGGTGTGAGTGTGATGGGGAAGGGCGATCGCGCGCAAAGTATTAAAAGCTACGTCAAAACAACACGACGACGACTAACATGGGTGCGTGATGACGACGGTCGACCGCGAGTTACGACGTTCGGTGCGGTAAGCGGCGTACTGAGTACTGACTGACTGCGAAGTGCGACGGCGGCACCGGGTGCGGTGCGAGAGAGAGAGCGCAGCGGCGACGGCGGCGGCGGCGGTCATGCATCTATATACCGAACGGCGGCGGCGAGACGAACGTGCACGATGACTGCGCGCGCGGAGGACCACTCTATACGGATGTATCGACGGCCGCCCGGGATTAAACCGGTTTCTTCGCGGTGGTCACACGGACTGGTGCGCGGGCTACCTCCCAAGCCGCGGCGTGTTGTAAAGGCGCCTGCAAGACACAACCGCCGCCGCGGTCTCTCGATTCGGCCGACACACACACACACACACGCACACAGTGGTACACACAAGTTCGCATCTTCATCTCGCGGCAACGATGACCGTCGTCGATACTTCATAATATAAGAATAATAGTGTGACGCGGAAAAAGTACTCGCGCACAGTGGCGATAGCGTAGTGTGCGTCTACCGTGATACGACGTCGCCCCTGCAGGAAAACTCGAAATTAGTCGAGGGATAGACTTGGTAAATATTTTTCACCCATTATTATAAATATAATGTTCAATATTTTGTATGCAGTCACCTCCCTACCGACCTTTACGTTATAGATGAAAAAAAAGTGCACTCGCTGACGTTTTCGATAAGAACACTACGCCGTATTGTCCGGCGCCGTTCTCTGTTCCGTTTATCACGATCGTCGTAAATCATTATTCTTATGAATATTTCATATTATTAGTAGGTTTATAATCGACGACATGAAATGGGTTGCCACCGAGAAGTTGAAAAAGTTCCTTCCTAACTATATTGAATATACAAATTAATAATTTAATTTAATATCTATTATGTTACAGTACATTTTCAGAACAAAATTATTCCTATTCCCAACACTCAAAAAACTTCCCTCCTAAAATATCATCGTTCGTATTAGCTGCTTGTATATGCGCATACCATATTATTATACGGTACCTATACATATATACATTTACATATTATAGTAAGATACTATATTTTAACATCTCCATTATAATTTTGATATAATATGAATAGTATGTACAATAATAATTATACAATAGAGTTTAAAAATGCTCTTAAAGTCATAAATCATTATGATGAACGATTAATTTACTCGAAATGATATCATCTGATCCTAAACAGCTAACATATACCTACGTTACGGTTTTAGCTGAACCTACTAACCTACATTTGCTAATGGTATTGGTAGTTATGCGTTTGTTATAATTAAATAAGATGGATTTTAAGTATGCGGGTACGCTTTATTAATCGCTACAACATTCATTATACCCTTCATCCTTGATAACATCGTCAGTACACGAATTATCACAATATTTTATATCATATTAGGTATTATATTCGTATAATACAGTCCCATGAATACGAATATATATATATACGATAAACATACAACGTTTGAGCAATATTTATATTATCATTATGTATTAATATTATTTAGGTGCACAAAATAAACTACAATGCAATGTATTGCGGTACACGACGACTGTCGTTATTCGCTGGTTCCGGTCGCCGGAAGTATGCTCGCGTGAGTTCCAGCGTTCCTGCGTGCCGATCTCGCACTAGCAGTATCGTCCCGCTTGAGCGTAATAATATACGGTACAATATACATATATATTACACGACCGACGCGTATCGCTGTGTGGCCGACTTCCCGGTTTCGACGGTGGCAATGGTGGCGGTCGTATAGAAATCGTCAGTTCGGCGGTAGGTAGGCAGGCTACAGGTAGGTATATGTTTATGCGTATCCGAATCCTATAATATATATGTATACGCTGCGCACTCGGTCGCCGACGACGACAGCCGTAACGATTTTTATGGACAAACATATATAATATTATAATGCTGGTCGTTTGGTGAAAAAAACACACTTACACACACACACATACATATATATATATATACATATATATAGGTACATGGTCAAAAGTTTTTGGGGGGTAAAAATGCATTATATAACGATGTGTAGTACGCGCAATGCCGTAACCGTATAGCAGTGATCGATTTGCATTACGTTTGCAAAAGTTACAGCGTTTATGGCAGATTTATACATTTAGTCTGTGGACTCGTTCGCTATTATTGGACTCAAATTATATTATGGGCTGCAGGTCTCGATTTACGCACGTATATCAACACATACCTACGTAAAAACTCTTCTATTTAACTCACTGGTTACAATGGGATCAACGAGTAATGTTAAGGACGTATTTCCACATTTTTAGTCTATTTTTTCGATCTTATCAGATATACCTTGCGAATTACACTATGTCTTCGACTCATTAGTCATCACCACAAAATATTAATAAAATATTTGAAAGTATATTTTTAAATAATTTAAGAAGATATAACAATTCAAAATTGTCGAAAAAAATAAATATTTTCTGGCTTAAACTGTTATTAATTGTTATTATTTTTCATTATTATATGTCTCCCTATTCTTGAACTTTTCGCTTTATTGAAATGAAGGTTAATACTCAGGTCTTAAATTGAAAAAGTGGTGACTTGCACTGTTTATCGACGCAATCGCGTAAACACCGCCACGGCGCCACAGAATTCCGAGATCGAGAATACGAATTTTTGGTATCTTAAAAATATGTTTAAGCCCCATTGATATAATATACGTAAGTTATATAGTCGCGTCATTAAATAAAAATCTGTTAATCAACACATCTGCGGATATCTGTAATATACACTGTTATTGTCATCCTCTGCATTTCGTAACATTATTGTTAAAGTGCAGTTAGGTTATTTTTGCGAACGAGAACCATATTATTTCTATCTCTGCATGTCTGTACGACGTTTGCCAAAATTGGACTGTTTAATGAAGATAAGAATGTTGTATGGATATATTTTTAATATAATTGTGTAAATGCGCAATCGCACAGCGCTAAAATGGACAAATTACTGCATCAATGCTTCGTACGACCTATTATATCTCGTATCTGCAGACGTAGTGAATAGTACGCTTGATGTGTACTTACTGAAGATATATATATAAGTTGGTCTGTGATGATATAATATTATAGTAGGTAGTTTTGAATCGGAGTGCGTTGTGTGTGTGTGCGTGTCGTGATTAAAACAGCATATCAGTTTCTGCATTAGTTTGGTACTAACCAACACAATTCATGCGATATAACATACACAAATACACTCGTAATGTCATCCGAATCTTATGTGGTAGAAATAAACGAAAACTATGTCTACAGTTTACGATATCGCCGTCGTGCAGCTGTGATCGATTTGCGTTATATATCGACGCGATCTCGAGAAGACCACGATGGAATTTCAAAAATACGATTATTTTGATTTTGAAAATACGTCATTCTAAACCACATTGGCATATTAAAATCTATCGATGATACGTGTCATTATATATATATATATATATATAAACCTGTTGGCCAACACATCTGATACTGATATAAAAAAGGCCGCATTGTTACAACTTCATCAAAAGTGTATTGCAGGGTATAGGAACGCTGCATGAAAACTATTCGTGTTGTACACGATATCGTCTTGCAAAGTTGCAACAGTGATCTATTTTCCTTTTATATATATCGAAGCAACTGAGAACACTATAGAAATTAGATTTTTGTGATTTTGAAAATAAATCCACACTTGCACAGCGTTAAAACTTAAAAATTACTACCACTACGCGTTTCGTGGTCTTATATAAGAATATAAATATGAAGTATCTCATATTATATCTGTTGTACGGTGAATAGCAAGTGGTGTGTGTACTTGCAGATATAAGTTAGTCCGTTGTGATGATATTCATATATGATAATAATATGGCGGTGGTTGTTAGCTGGTTAACTTCACAATGTATGTCTCGATTAAAACAGTGTAGTAAGAGTTTCTGCAGCAGTCGGATTAACCAATAAACTTGAACCGAAAATTATTATCATAATATTATGCAAATTTAAAAATGAATTATTTTACTAACCGACCGTATGCCGTTATTACAATTTAGTATGCAATTTATTACTAAATTAGCACTGTCGAATATTTGTATGATTTATAATGGGTTTCTTACGCCGCCGTAATTGTAATACAATAAATTTATTACACTATTTAGTATGTTATCATATATGATATATCAGATTTAGGATGAGACTACCTATTTAATAGTTTTGTCTTATTATTATAATTTTTTTTTAATTTAAAATAATTATTGTTTTTCGTGCCTTCGTGAATTAATAATTAGCTACAGTTAATACACGATTTTTTAATATAATATTGTACTTAATAAATATACTAAGGCTGACTATATTTTGTAATTGGCGTATATAACCATTATATCACCCAATTAAAACCATCCTGTTATTGCAATTAAGTTTAATAACAACTGAACTCGAAAACTTTTATTCATAATAATAAGTATATATTTTTATTAATATATATATATATATTATATAAAGATGCTTTATGTCGATAAAACAATGTAATTTTGAGACAAGACGTGTTAATAATTTATCAGTAAATAATATTAATTAATAAATATAGCACTTATATTTATCTTATTATTTCTAAATAAAAAAAAAAAACAATTGTAAATAATATATACAGTCAAAACGTTTTTACTGCAAGAAATTAATTTTATTTTACTTTGTCAAGAGCAAATATTTGTTTTAACTTTTAATTTAGTAATCAATCCAATAATACTGTCAGCTGCAGCCTGCAGATAATGGTCATAATATTAGGATATTATAAAAAGATGTTTTTAAATCAAGTTTATAAGAACTATTATAAACCGCATACCTACTGCTTTTCTCGGTGGTTAAATTTACCGATCACTAGAATTTATCTATTGTAGATATATCATTCTTAAATGATAAGGCACAGTGTAAGAACATCTTGTAATCCATGGTTTAATTTGGCGTAAAAGAAAAATCGGCAAAGACCGGTGGCTGGTCAGATGTCAGAAACCTGTAACCAGCATTATTTTCTTACTACACCTACCTCAACCATATAAAATACCTAACTAGAGATTTTTTGGCTTACATGCTTAATTTATAAATTATCAATTTATGAATTCTTAATCTACTTAAAGAACAATAACGCATTATTTTGATAGTTTTTTTTAATCATTATATTTTAATCTGTAAAATCGTAGAAGAGCTTAGTTTTAGTTTTACTTATAATTAATGTATTCTATGCAAAATTGAATAAACTAACCTATTTTTTATTAATGACAGTTTTACTTTTATAATTTCTTATAGGCTTATAGTTAATTTTCTTAAAAATAATAAAATACCATTTTCACCCAGTACCTATTATTTTGTGTTTTATTTTGTCACCTGTATAATGATACGATGAATTCAAACGATTATTTAATAAATATATATATATATAATATTATATATGTATAAAATATAACCTAAAATATAGGCAGTAGATTAAAAATAAAAATAAAGTAACAATTTTAAATTCCGAAGGATGTGAATTGTTAATAATAACAATTCACATCCTTCGGAATATACAAATAATGGTTTTGGTAACCAGTAAAACTATCAGAAAAAAAATTATTTTAGTTACATACATTTCCCTTGTCTAACTGCAATTTATGTAATTTACTGTAATAAGTAATAACTAATAGTTTAATATATATTAAATATATCAGTTTTCATCTTTTCTTTAAAACATTACATTAAAATAATAATAGAATCTAGGTATTCATTTATAGTACCTAATATAAGTATAAAAACAATATTTAAAAATTATTATGTTCAATAATAAATATTAACACTTCTCCTTTGATTTAATGTTATCAGCAATCAGCTCATATGGTAAATAAAATCGTAAATATTTCTTAGAATTATAGTTACAGGTTTAAAAACCAAACGGTTTTTATTTTGATTGTTTTGTATTTTTTTTTTTTTTTGCAGTACCTAGTCTTATTATTTCCCTTTGTAGTATGAACAAATATATTTGAACCAACAAAAATCTCAATGCAGACTTTCGAAATTAAAAACATTATTTTAACAGGCACTATTGTAATATAGCCGTAACTATCGATTATGCAACAAACAATAATACTTTCAACCGTCAAAAATAATGAAATTATTTATTATTATTAATCAGTAATCACTAGCTGAACCCGTGCACTTCGTAGCCCATTAAAAATCCTACTTTTTATATGCCTCAAACTGTGTGTTAAATTCGTTTCCTGTGATTATGCTAGCACTGCTAGCTGCAGCGTGTTTGTATACATATATAGATAGATAACGATGTACAATATCCTATAGACTTCGTATTTATAACTTATAAGTTTTTAACCTATATACATGGAAAAAAATTTTATTTTAAAGATTTAAAAATATATATGGAATAAGAGTATGTACTCGAATGAGTTACGGTTACAGTAAAAATATTTTCCACAACATACATCGACATTTGACACGGTTATCGACTTGCATGTATAAAAACACTAATACTGCTATAGTGGTGTATATAAAAATTACCAAGATCATAGCATAATATTTATTTTTGTAACGACAGTAACGTTCAAGCCAGCTAATACAATTTTTACGATGATAATTTACTATCAATCATCCACTGGATAAAGTATTTAATATTTATAATAATTAATTTTAAATATTTTAGGTGAATAGCCAATAGGTATAATAAACTAAGTCAGTGAGCTATATAGCTATAGGTTTAGTATATGAAATAAAATAGTTATATGTGTGTATATAAATTGTATTGTATTGTATAATATAATACCTATAAGTACTCAAGACAAATCATATTATTATCGACCATTGCATCGTCAGCATTTTATCATCACACAACGCTTATGACGTATTATAAAGACATTTCAAAATAATATCAACATATTAATTTATAATGTAATATATTCATTATTTATATCAAGTATTAACAATTCAGGTGTCGTAACACGAGCCATATTCAACTCCAACGCTGCAGGTGAGTGGTGACGACGGTAACCCGGGGATCTCAGACTGGCACCAAATCAGACAGCCCTTGCAGGTGATAATAATATGTAATATTATGTAGCTATATTATATTTTATATAAATAAAAATCATGTTAATATTGGATTATGGAAATACCTATAACGCTTAAAGCCGGACTACATAACATGTTGTTATAATAAGATGCAGTTATAAGCATTTACAACATACGTCTTGTATTCCGTTAAGGTATTGTATGTGATACAGCCTATCTGAATATAACGTTCACACTTTAATAAATGTATCAAATATGTGTTGAATATAGACCCTATTATATCATGACAGGGTATAATAACCCTTTTGTATTTTTTTAAGTAAGAACGATTTATTCTGACAGACTTATTGATAATGGGTAGGTAGTAGGTACCTATATGGCTATATATATATATTATATAGGTTCTATTTACGTTAGTACACAGTGCAATAAATTTAAGAGAAATAAGAATGATTTCCTAATATACTATGTATATTATACATAATATATTATTATATGTATTATATGTATGTATATATTACCAGGAAAATATCTACCTAAACTAGTTATAAACTTATAAATAAGTTACCACGATGATCGGTATACTTAAATTTAAATTTATCATATATGCAGGAGTGGAGCATATAATTTAATACGCCCAAAATGTATTTTCCTGGTTAAAAAAATAATTATGAAATAGGTACCTACACATTGTTGAATAATTGTAACTCTTTTGCTTTACTCAAAATCGGCAACCACCATAATTATCACACTTAAAAATCAAACTTAAATTTATTTTATATCCATCGATAACATAATATTTAAAAACACATTAACGCATTGTATACGGCTTAAGTGCGGCGAGGGGTGTATATTATGTTTGCTATGTATTATTGTCTATACGCATTTCACGGTACCAGCATATATAATAGGGCTTAATGACGGGGAAAACTAAACTCGTTGGCGTAAGAGCGCGTATATACACTCATTGCATTAAAAAGTTTATGCAGAACGAAATAACACGAAAACCGAGAGAAAAAATACCCAGTTCAAGGGGTTACGTTTGTCCTATTTTTAATAGAGATATCTCAGTTTTAATTAGTAATTATTACCAGCACATGTTTAACTGTCACGAGCTATTAATAATAACCGAAGGCGTCGGGACGGAAGCCAATTTTTATTTTAGAAAGGAAGAGAGAAAAATGAGAAATGGTGGAGGGGAAGAAAGACGGAGAGAGAAGAATGAAACTGAGATAGAGAAGCGAGGAAACCGCCTATTTTTTTTTTCGGACACCTAAACGATGGGTCAATTATTAATACGAAACCTGAGGTACATAATAAACTCGGATTAAAAAATTAATACGTTCCTGACGGCCGACCGGCCAATCGTGTATTTATGTATTATTATTATACGTATACCTGCGGACCATTTTTGATACGCCAGGTGTTCGATAAAAAAAAAAAAATAAATAACAACAACACCACCACCATCACCACGTATAGCATCATATACCTATATAATATTATATAAAGCCATTTGTTTTTATACTCTTCGTGCACCGTATATACCTATAATATAGTCGTTAGATTTGACGGCGAAAATACTCTCCGGGCGCTAGGTAGATATAATAATAATTAAGGATCGAATGTTTTTAACGAGCACCCTTGTCGGGGTATCAGTACCATCTGGGTAGTACGCCCCATTTTATATACATACATATACCTATGGGGATATGTAATTCCGAAAGTCCGTCACGGTGTGCAGCCTATTGCCTTGTGCATAGCAGTATGTCTGTCTGTCTATATATTATACACACACACACACACACACATATATATATATATATTTATTTATTTATATATACCGCGACGTAGCGTGTCGACAGCGAGTTTACATTTTCGATTAAACCCAAATTAAACAGACGAACAGCTCTATTAGAGCACGCGGCTGCTGCGCATACACTGAAACATATGAACAGCTGACGTTGCACTATATTGTATACATATATCAACTATTATTATATGTAATAATAATTTATGAAAATAGGTAAAACCGAACATTTGTAAAAAAAAAAATAATAATAAAAATGAAAATGATATTAATTGACACAAAAAACAAAAATAAAACCGTTCTAAGCAATCGACAATTGTAAATTTATATTATATGCAACTTTTTCCTCGCATAAGAGTCGTAAAAATGTAAAACAAAAAAGTTTTATGACACGTTGCGTGCTCATAAGACGTTATATAACACGAGTAACAACTATGTTAATGCTGAAATTAAATCTTTTTAAAACTTATAACCATGGAAATATTTGAGTACACGGCAACAAAGCCAAATATTTATTTGTTATAATAAAATATACTATACGGACCAGACCCAAATTAATTTGGTAAATTAACAAAATATGATGAATGCAAGTTTAAGTAAACTGTAGTACCTTGTAGTGGTTATTATTTATTAATCCCCAACATTAGTTCTAAGTGTATAAAAACTTTTATGTTTCGTATAAGACATAATTATAATCTTACGACCATTATTTTAAAATGTTATTTCATTATTTAGCATTATTATACCGAACTGTTAATTTAATTTTCATTTATTACGGAGCTTATATAAATAAATTAAGAGAAAAAATATGAATTAATATAAAAGTTATTAGGTATCTATATGACTATATACATAGACCTAAAATGGCTAAATAACTAATAGTAATTTTATTAAGTTAAATTTTATTATTATTATAATTATTATATATATATATTATACTATATTGTGTTACTATTAAAAAGTAAAAACTAACGCACACCATTTTTTTTATTCAAATTATTATCTTATCAAGGTAAATTATACACATTATATAATATATATACATATATATATATATATTAACTATTATACATACCTTATAGGATTGTGTATTATAACTTTTAAGTACAATTAAACGTATCGTGATATTTTTATTAAACCATAATAATTACTTGGAAGGTTTAATGTTTTATGATTTTATGAGGATAGTGTATACATAATACATAATATTATACATCCATACACCAATAAAAAAAGTGTATTACTTAAATTTTAATGAGTTGTTAATTTCATGTAGGTATCTACAGTCTGCGTTTATATTTTAAGTCATTTTATAGCTTTAAATAACACTCGTTTAGTACATCAGTAGGTACATGATAATTATTATTAAACTACATAGATATCCATATATTTTATTATTTTCTAGTTAATGATGAGTTAAAACCACCAAATGTGAAATGAATTGACTGTACAATTATATTATTCAATATAATATTTCTTGCGAGTAAGATGTTGAAACAAATATAATATTATTATATTATGTATTAAATTTTGGTTAAACGTTTATATTCGTATTTATATTAAGTTTTAATTTAGTATATACTTTGATACTGTTCGTATAATTTTTTCGTGTGTTATTTTGCAAAATAAAATTTAAATATACAAACTTAATTTTTTTAAATTTTGTACTGTTTATTTATTTTTTTAAATTTAATGGTAAATTAAAAAGGAAATACTTTGGGTTTTGCGAACACAAATATAATAATATAATCTAATATATAAATTCCTAGCTTCTTTAATTTTTGTCAAGCGTTAAAAACTATACCGCGTATAGTACCGCACAAAAATATCATTGATAGATCGAAATACACAACAAAAATATGTTTTTATTTGCAAGTAGGTAGTTTAAAGAAAGAAAATTATATATACAACCATATTACCTGTATATTATACATGTATTACATTTCTAAAACATGTATATAAATGAACAAGTCGTATTGTCCTAGTGTTTTCTTTACAGTAATAAAAATGTGGCTCGGTGAGGCGCGGTCGTACACTCACTCATCTGCGGATACGCGCTGAGCATACGAACCGGCTGCAGTTGTTAGCTCCCGGATGGGTGACCACTGACCACTCAGGATTTTCAACAACAAATCCTTGTCACACATACATAAAACGTGTTACAAGTTTACAACCAACTTAAAAATCTACAAATACACAAAAAAAAAACCCTACCGTCCCACCCCACACCAAATGGACTATGTTACAGCGGGTTCTCTTAATAATAATAATATATACTTATTCTCTTGGCCGTAATAATTTATTAGTTCTCTGTGTTCAACTTATGAACGTCATATCAAATGCTTTTTTTATTTCAACAAATAAATAAACAAACACATGATAATTTTGTTACATATGGGTTACATGTGTTTAAAACTACTTATGTAAATATTACTATATAATAATATATTATAATATTGTTTTATTCGACCAATTATGCAATTATAATGTTTAACACTGCAGTAAATACATTTACAACGAGAAGATTAAATTAAAACGAAAAATAAATTCCGTATTAATAATAATTAGAGTATCTACATTATATAATAAATATTTTGTTCATGATATTTGTGTCTTGATATCATGTTAACTGTTATTTTAGTGAGACATTTTTATGGCACCTCTCTACCGTGTCGTGTCTGAGCGCTAAATATTCAGGTCTCTTAGAGCTCATTAAACACATAAACAACATCACGTTTTTATAGGTCTGTCTAAAAGCTTTACCACATATTAAATATATTATATCTTATAATGATACACATACATACTAAGTTTTGATTTGTTAGTTTAAAAAAAAAAAAAAAAACGTTATAAAGCAACAAAACTGCTATAACAATATGGCAGCTGGCAAGCACGTTGGATTTTTTTAATAGAAGTATTTTTTAGTTATCTGCAGGATGCGTTTGAAACTTCTATATCAACTGAATGAAAGCGTTTGGTTTCACCAACTGTCAACAATCGTTAACTTAGTATCACCAACAACTACTTTATTTCTCACTTACCAGATTTTCATTTTAAAAATACATTACTCCCCTAGAAATATGAGTATTTTTTCCTAACCACCTAACAATGAGGGTTTTGTGGTTTTAATAGAGGCGTTAAGTAGAAGGGTGTCTTAGGTGTCAAAACACCCCAATACCTTTCTTCTCAAAAAAAAAGTTGGTGTGGTGAAATTTGTCAACCCCTCTCTTTGTGAAACACCCAGTATAGGGTATCTTTGTTCTCTGTATGTCCATTGGTGCGCACGAACGCTTCAAATAAACGTTGTTTTAACGAATGAAATTTAATTAAAAAAACATGGTTCTATAAAACAGTAAAAACATTTTTATTTATAATTATTATTTATTTAAGAGTAATTATTAACTAATTTTTCTACTTTTTGGTATACTGCATGACGTGTGTGTATAAAAATATAATACATTTTTTTTTTCATAATAATTAAATATTTAGATGGATAGACATAGGCACATAGCTAATACTATGGGTATAATTATAACTTTGCATGATATATTATAGACAATAAACCAGCGTGAAAGTGATCAAGTTGTTTATAATTAATTTTTTGGCTAGCTTGAAAAATGTGATCAATTATTTGTTTTTATTTCTAGGAAGCTATCTTAAGGCAACCAATTACACAATAATCCAGACATTGTGAAATCATTATGAGTTATGCGTTATGCCAATGAAAATCATAAGACAAAGTATATATTAATTATTAGTTTCAACTATTGTTATTATTACATGTCTGTTTCCTGTATATAATGTTAATATTTTATTTTATTAATTTATATTTATTTAATAATTGTTTGCAAGTTTATCTACATTTTTTAATTTGTATAGTTATATACTTCTTTATTGTCAGTATGTCTGTATTTAAATATAAATATTTTAATTTATACATTATGAATATTAGGTCAGGGGCGTCCTTGTGGGGGGGGCGAAAGGGGCGATCGCCCCCCCCCCGTAAGGTGACTGACTTGCATAGTAATTATTAGTAAATTTTATAATTTATATTAAATTATTTGACATTTATATAATATGAAATTTCAGTAATTTCACAATATTATCTTGTTATCAAAACACGTATTCGCGATCATATAGTATCATACTAGTATCTATAAACCTTGCAACTACCATAGATATTAAAGAATGGATAGGCCATTGCTATATTAATCGAATAGAGGGAAGTGTGCCGGAATGGGGAAGAGAGAAAGACAGATTTTTATCATTACCTCTCTTTCTGGCAGAGGTCTTATCATAAATTATATTTTGTGATTATTATCATTGCTGGACGCATAGATAATACTGATAATAGATATTTGAATTTATAAATTATAATAAAATAATAATTATTATAAATGTAATATGTATATTTTATTATAATATAAATTTAATTGTATTAATTGAACCTGTTGGATGTTACCTAGTTATTGCATAATTTGACTAATTTACTCCATTTAAGTCCAAAATCCAAACTGAATATTTATATTAGAACTTACTATGGTTCATATTTGCAAAGTGTGTAATGTTTCATCTAAAGACAACAAAGATTTACCATTTCATAGGTAGGATCATAGTCCCTTATGGGTTATTTTAAATTAGTAATATCAGATATTTAATGTTAATTAATTAATAATTATGATGGTTAGATTTCCTAAGAATTTGGAAAAAAGGAAAAAATGGGCATCAGCATTAGGGTTCGGGTTGCAAGAAATTGGTGATTGGCAATATGTTTGTGGAAATCACTTCACAAATGATTGTTATATTTTTAGTACTGCAAGAAAAATATTAAAGCCTAATCTTGTTCACCAGTTCCAAGTACTTCGACAACTGTTAATTATTCATAGTATGTATTTTTTTGAAATCCAGTTTATATAAAACAAATAATACCTGCCTATTTAATTGCCAAAGTCAAACTTCTGCTTTGGATACTCATCAAAATAAACTTATTAATTCAATTGCTGTTACATATGTAGACATTAGAGTTTTCCACGAACTACGTAAAATAAATGATATAAATATTAAATCTGGAAAAACAAGGTCAAAATTGACGAAATTAGTACATTTTAGACATGAATGATTTATGTTATTATTATTATATTATATAAAATATGGTTTAATATTAATGTATTAATTGTATTATTATTATTTATTAATTTATAAACTTACATATTAGTATATTACACTAATTTATAATATTGAGTATTAAATATTGACAACTAATTGAATAAAATGAAATAAATAAAATAAATAATTATTATGTGTGATTAAACCAAATTCTGTTATCTATTTGTGTTAAGACCTCTATAACCTCAAAATAATTTCATATTCATTCCCGTATGATAAGCTCAAATGGCCTATCCATTCTTTAATATCTATGGCAACTACTCCACATGGCCATGATAACTGATAAGTGGAGTCAACTGATAAGTGTTATAGATTTAAATATGATAATACGTTATGTCGTTATGATAATATGATAAATTCTCTCTCAGTCTCTAAAATCATCACTCAGTATCTGAATCCCATATTCTCATGTAAATTAATATTTATTTTTTTATTATTTCGCCCCCCCCATAGCCAAGGTCTGGAGACGCCCCTGTATTAGGTAGCAAGTTTATTCATTTTTTATACTTAAACACAACTATGATAGATTTAATAAATTGATAATATATGATAAGAGTTAAAAATAATATGAAATGCATTCCAAAAAAATACACTAAGTTTTACCACTCATTAGATTTGACCATTTTCTGTTTATGTATGGAATTCTGTTAGTATAAAAAAAATAGCGCAACTAAATCTTTAAAAATAAATATACAGCCCATAGTTATAGTAATATAGTTTAATAATTTACTAGTTATATGCTTAAAAATATATGTTAAAAATAATAATCTTGGTTTCTAAATTATGTCCAAACCTACATATGAACATGGATTAAAATGGTTAGAACCCACTCAATTCAAAAGACATACAGTGCGTACCTATACCTATCTGGTATCTATAATAATTTGTACTAACACGATGTTGTTTTAAATATTATTACTAAAAATAACTTAGTATAATGAATCATTGCGCAACAATAAATTCGTAGTTAACTATTAGTTTATCAAGATTGAAGTATATGTACACGGTGCACGTAGGACGTTAAGAACCTAACAAATCGTGCTTTAGGCATAAATCCCATGCTATGTTTCTTGTTACCGATAATTTCAAGACTTATCGGTTGATCACCGACAGCGAGATCAGGATGCCGCGCTTGTATTGTAACCAAGTTTAATTCGTTTTTTTCTTTATACCGTTCGAATAAAATATATTAATTCGTAAAAACAAGTCTAAGGTTATTCTTAAAAAATACGAGCCATTAAAATATTCCATAGGTACCTATTTAGTGTTTGATAAGATGAGAATATTTAAATTAATACGTCAGTTACAATGAGGATCGAATTAAGTATTAACTTGGGTTTAAAAAAAATTCAAATTTGTTTAACTAATTTGTGGTTTTATTATTATTTATACAGATACAAAAAAATAGGGATACAATATTTATCATTTATATAGACATTCGGTAAAGCAATTAAAAATAAAAAAAAATCTGTAACGGAATATTTTAAGTTATTTTACATATGTTTGTAATAAAGAATAACATTTCGGTTTGCCGTAGGTGTATTTAAATAAATTATACAAATATAAATCGATTACCAAAAAAATAATATTAACTTTTCTAATAATAAGCAATTGTTTAAATTTAATGATTTTGTTTTGTTACGATTTATTGAGTAGGTGCATCGTGTAAATAATATATGATACCAATATGAACGCAATATCAAGCACTGATGAATACTGTTAATACTCAATAATGATCTATACTAAAACTTAAGTGGGATAATATACTTAAGACTTTTTATTAGGTACTGAATAATTAATTGGAAATATAATAATAATTTAATTGGAAATATTCCATGATTCTTATTAGTTATTACTGAGATGAAAATGAATAGACCATAAAATAATATTAAGACTTGTAAATTTTAAGCAAATAAAAAAAAATTAATTATAAAATACAATGTATACCTACCTATGTATATCATCAATATCACCAGATAAAATTAAATCCTAAATATTATATAGGATTTAATATACGTCCAAGCATTATATAAAGTAAAAATAACTATTATAAAATGTAATACAGGTATAAATAGGTAATAGACTACGTAATGACGAATATAGATAAATCTGCTATATAATTATCATATAAAAAAAAAAATGAGGATATAATGTATCCACTGCGGTCTTTCACGGGATCTTCAAATGAGTGTGACAATTTATCTCTAACAACTTCTATTTCTCCCCGCATAACTGTATTTTTTCAACTGATATTTTCTCTCTGCGGTACTTATTTGCAGTGCATTGTTATAAAATGTCTACGTTTTAGAATACGGAATTTCCTCTTTCAAGCAATGCCATAGTATACTAAAAAATACTTAATACTTATTTGTTATTATAAGATGCAGAAAATATATTAATATTTTTATACTTATATATATTTTTTAACTTTTATTTGACCATTTCAACGGTGTATATAGTATTTTTATTTTTATTCAGTTTTTATTTCCCGTAAATTATACAGATAAGTAGGTAATAGTGTAGATTACGTCTATTGGTGTAATCTCATAATATTATAACGATGGCGTTGAAATGTTAATATGCATAGCTCATCAGCGAAATCGTGTAAAATCAACCGCAGTTATTATACTTCTCTACCTTACTTTTTTTTTTAACAAACACATGCCCGGCAGACTTATCTTGGCACCCTTCGTGTTCGGAAGAAATCCCGACAGCTCTGACGTTAATTAGGGTTGTATGTTATGTCAACACGAAAAAGCCTTAAATAATAAATGGATCTCAAATTTCAATGATGGATTACGAATAGTGTAAAACAGCTAGGCACAGACTAGGTGTCAAAAAGAATAGCGCTGAAAAGAAATTAATGAGAAACGGTAATTATTTTAAAGAAACCAAACTAACTTTTATGGTTTTCAGCAAACATCATTTTTGTTTTTAAAATATCCATTAATTTAAATTAAATTATCACTTTAATAAAGTCAAAACATAATTTAAAAATATTTTTTGTCGCAATGTTTACTAAATGAAATTAATCGAGAAAATTAAAGGAGTATGAAAGTTATTTTGAATTAAGCGATCTTCAATTAGCGTTTAGATTATCGTTTATTGAATCAACATTTTTAATGAAAAATTAATAAATATATTAAATTGAAACGTAAAACTGTTTCAACAATTACAATTGATTATACATATACATATAATAATACTCCAAAATAATATTATTTATAGTTACTGCACACCATAATGCGGTAAGCAATTCATATATTACATTATATTTAACCATAAATATGTAATTAATAGACTTTAAATCGATCTTAAAATTATATAATATCTTCTGTTTTTAGTTGTTACATAAGTTATATATAATAACATACATAATATAAATACATTAACTATATTAACTACAAAATCGATAAACACAATACTTCTACAGATTTTTACACATACAATATAGGTACCACAATCATTTTTCAAATTATTAAATAAAATATATATTTATATATTTATTTTCCCCTAGGTGGTCGTACTCTTCCTTTTTGGATTTTATTGATTATTTAATAACAACATTACTTACAGAGTTGTTCCTCACGAGGACTTTCATGAAGTCGTTTTATATTTATTATCATAGAATAAAATGAAGTTTTAATTTCATTTTACCTCAACCACTACATCATAAAATTTAAATCAATTCTGTTAGCTATCAACTTCACATGATTAGTTCAGCCTTAAATTTCCGTTTAACTTGTAACCATTCGTACTTAACTACGGTTCAAATAATTAATGCGTATAACAAATTGAATTCACCAATTCATTTTCTAATGCTTTAACGTACACGTAATAATTTTAACAAATTAAATGCAAATAAATATGTGTTAATAATAATATGCGAGTATGATATTTATGTAACTACCTATATGACATTGTTTTAATTAAAAATGTAAATATACAAGTAAGATATTGAAGTAGACGGTAAACTAGATACATGAATAAAATATATTATATAAACATTAAATTTAATATTTACACGAAATCATATCACATCAACACAGTGCCTTAAAAACCTGGTGTGCAGAGTGTGCACCGCACACAGGCCTCGGGCCTCATAATATATTGGAGGGCCTCAAAAGTCGAAAGGACTAATGTTTCAAATTATTAAATTATAAAAATATAAAAATATATTAGTTATAAGTTTATAACATTTAAAATGGAACGAATTTTATTTTGTATCTATTTACTAATTTACTATTATTGTTGTCCTATTATTTTGCTAGTACTTATCATAGAACCTATCAAAGTTATGAAGTATTTATATAGATGTTCGTCTGTATTTCCATGTAATACTATTAATAGTATCATGGTATCGTACATTCGTACGATGTACACACGCCTTGTCTGCTTATTGGGATTAATCGCCGATCACCGTGTAAATTTTTTTTTCATAAGTAATTCAAAGAAATAGGAAAGATTGGTTAAATTTAAAACAATTTTTGATAAATTATTTATTACAATTAATTGAAAGTAATTGATTTCAAAACTATTTATTTCTAATTTTAGATGTTCATGAAGATGTTCAGGATGAAAGACCAACATTAACATCTAGCTGTTATATTGAATCTGAAGAAAAGAAAGATACAGCTGATGCCTGATACAGGTATAGTGATACAGCCCAACAAGACACAACTACACAAGTGGTTTTATAATACAATATTTGTTTAATTGTTTATTAATTATGTAGTTCGTGTATTATATTATATGTTATATAATATATATATTATTATTCTGATAAACTGTATTTTATATTTTTATTTACTTTTTTATCCAGCAGCACCTCCCCCCCTCCAAAAAAAGGAAAAGTTAAAGTTAAAAATGATGTACCTATAACAAGGGGCCTCTAGATTTTAGTTTGCACACGGGCCTCCAGTAGTCTAGTTACAGCACTGCATCAACATTTTAGTTTTCTGCATTTGCATAAAAACTTTTAATAATTATTATTGTTAGTAAACGGCTATGCAAATCAGAAGAACAGTTTTCGAGCATCACTTGAAATTAAGGTATTATAAAACATAATTATTTAAGTTTAAACGTTATACAGTAGAGAGTTTACTTATTTGTTGTTACCTAGTTGTTGCATATAAATATATAAATAAATTATACATAGTGAAACTTCTACAAAGGTATTACGAAGTGTAGCGGATATTACAATCTTTGTTTTAAATAGAAATTTATAAAATAAAATTAGGTTCATAAATCTGGTTCTTAATAATTTCTTATAATATTGTTCTCAGATATATTTTGTCAAGCTAAAGTTGTTCCTTCGTCATAAAATGTATGTTTCATTTTATATGTGTGTTTGATAATTAAAAACTTGAGTCGGTATCTACATAATACATATACGTTACACATGGGCGCAACTAGGGTAAAATTTATGGGAGTGCTTAAATCTAAAGCACAATACGAGAACCCCCCCCCCCCTTGTTTTAAAATCAGAAGTGTTACTGTCACCGATAATGTAAAAAATCGGTACAGAAAATTTGGGAGTGCTAATTTTGATTTTGGGAGTGCTAAGCACTCCCAAGCCCCCCCCTAGTTGCGTCCATGACGTTACACCTATACAGATTAAAATTATATATATTATTGTATAGATTACAGTATTGTATCACATTAAAGTATAAAATGTATTGATATTACTCAACATGGCTCGAGACTTGTAGCATTTGCATATTTTTTTGTAGTTTATGAAAAAATAGCAGAGAAAGCAATAAATCCATTTCAGACAAAAATGAACTCAATACCAAAAGTTTTTAGTGCATATTTTTGCATATTTTTGTATATTCTTGAGGTTTTGCTATTTTTTCGACTATTTTGCTATTTATTGCTAATATTAATGTAAAAATCGAAAACTCAGTCCTGCAAAAATACATATTTCGGCCACTCATCAGTGATCGACAGTTTTGGGACGTTATAAAACTCATTGTCGATTGAAAAAAATATTCCAAAAATATCCCAATGCAAGACTATATTGTGTTTATCGTATCTTTTATGTAGTTTCTGTTATCGTCTTCGACCATACTTGCTTATATACCCAATAATTATAGACTGTTCCGATCTACAACGACGTAATCGATTAGTATACGTCGACTTTTGATTGCGCTCGTATGTACGTTTTTATCTGTACCTATAGTGAATTTGTGAATTTATAAATTTTTCTTTGTTCAGCTTTGTGTGTTTCATTAAAACATATTTTTTATACCATGCTAAAAGATAAATTATCACTAGCCCGACGGTTAAGAAGCTATGTATAAGAATTCGGTTCAGATACGTTTTCACACGATTCATCTATTCTTTTCTGCAAATACTGTGAAATTAAAGTAAATTGTGAAAAAAAATTCAATGTAACACAACATCTTAAAACTGACAAACATACAAAAGCAATTAAACGTAAACAAGAAGAATCAGTAAAATTCAACACATACAAATTAATAAGAACAGGAAAGATTTTTTAGTCATTATTTGTAGAAAATTATAACTGTAAAATTATATAAAAAAATTTCTTTAAATTTTAATAATTATAAATTCATAAATGTCTAAATAAAAATTTTTAATAAATAATTTTTAAAGCATATTTTCATATTTTTAGTGCATATTTTACATTTTTTCGGTGCATATAATAGCGCATATTTCATGATTTTTTAGTGCTATAAGTCTCGAGCCCTGGATATTAGTATTGTTGTAAAGTCGATGTGTTTACTGTGCGTTTCATCAGCACATTACTTTTAATGTCTTAATACGCAGCTACTAGTGCAGCTATACAGTGGTATATGTATATAATATATATATATACACATAATTACCTCTTCCGCCCCGAAATGAATGTTTTGTGCAAATCTGGTAATGCCTAAATCCGAAATCCTAATGACTAACAGGTAAGTAATGTCCGCTCACAATGGAAAACAGTTTGTCTTACATTTTTGCGGATCGACATTCAACGGTGTTAATAGTAATGATGACGACGATGATAACGTAGTTATTATACCCATGCGTTTTCTACACGAAATCGTGGTTTATACAGACACCGCGGTATACCTATATAAGAAGACCGTGGACAGAGATTTATAAGTCGGTTGGAAATGAAATATTCACGGCAATAGAATAATACGTCGCCTATATAGTGTCTACACGCTAATTCTACTCCGACATCTCCACTACAAACACACACACACATATAGGTACCTATATAAATATGTGTATGTACACGTGTATATATAATAGGTGCGTATGTGTGTCCAAGCCGCGGAGACAATTAGTTTGAATGACATCAGCAATTACCACCGATGTAAAAAGAAGCGGCAATTACATATATATGTATAGGTATAATATAATTTATTGGTATAGGTACGCGTATGTAACGACGGTATATATACATACGATGATGGTTCTGAGCAGTGTACCTCTATAATAGTGTACCTGTATCCGAAACGTATATGAGAAAATTATAGGTAGGTACCATAATATAACTGTTAGTTATATCATGGTAGGTAGGTACCTACACGTGCTATACGCACGGCGGGTGTATGCGTATAATAATAATATATTATATAATAGCGCGTAGGTGTGCGACGACGACGATTGGGTTTCCGATTTGAATTCCGACGGCGACGGCTAAATTTATTTTCGATTTTTATCCGCGGTTATGTATGTGTGTGTGTGTGTGTTTTTTGTTTTCCGAGAAGGGTTTCTCCATATATATGTATATACGTAATAAGATTATCATCGTCGAAAAACCACAGCCGCCGAAGATCCCTGCCAGCGCCCATTATTGTATACCTATATTATATAAGCGGGCTGTGCAAGCCCCCCCCCCCCCCGCGTAAAATGTGATTTACGATTTACGGGCATAGGTACCTACTACCTTCTACCTTCGTATACGATCTTTATAATATGTATATACGACGATCCTGCGGTGGCGACCTGCACAACAGATTATTATCAACTGTCCTCAGCCACCCTAGGTCTATTGTTGTATTATTACTATTATTATTACACACCCCGTAACAATATAATCACCTGTAATTTCTACATTTCGGTGGTATTTTTATACGTGTATAAAAGCTGCTGGTACCTACCAATATAATATTATAATATTATACACCACCGAGACGCACAATAAAACATCTCAATCATTGTATCAAACCAATATACGCGTGTATAAAGGGTTTAAAGTATTGTCCGAAATTTCGCTGAATGAGTTTACACGGTTTATCACAAAAGAACATACTATATATAAATATGTTATAATAAATAAATAATATGTTAAGAACAGAATATGAGGCTGCAAATAGGTATATCGACTTTAGCACAAAAACATCCCGAATTCGCCATGCTTAAAAACCAAATACATTTCAGATAATCAGATTTTACACCAGCCACAGCTGCTGCTGTTACATTATTATTATATGAAAAATCGAAGATCTCGGATAAAATGCATAATATAATATGTGTAAATATCGTATACAATAACGTGCGAGACAACTATTATAGGTATTATATGTACATTTTAAAAGTTTCGTTGGTGATTATAATAATGAAATAAGCACTTATTTTTGCGAATGATGTTAAGTTTACGGTTTAAACGTATCATTGTATATTTACACGTTTCTAAAGTAGGTAGAAACCTCGACCTATATTTTTGAATAATTTATCTATCCGTATGCACTGCATTTTAGTAATTTATATTACTTTTATAATGTATATATATATATATATAAATATACTTTGGAACAAAATACTTGGCTTAAAAATCCTTACCGTTACCTCTATCGGTCCCTATTGTAATACTTAAATCGATTTCATCTATATTATCACGCTTACATAACCATAGCGATAAAGACATTTTTTAAAACTATTTTAACAAGCCAAGGTAAGCCACTAAAATCTTCCGCATATATTAAATTATTGTTATGTTGTATTATAATAGTAATAATTTAAAGTAAACAGAAGATTCCAATGATAAAATATTTTGGCTTACATTATTTACACTGGTTCGATAAAATAGTGCCTGCTTCTTAAATTTCTTTATCGTTGGTTTACAAGCTTATTTTGAATGAATTACTTTTTAAAGAACCTACTATCTTTGTTTGTTTTCCAATCAATATATAGATGCTGTATTGCTGTATGAAAGTTTTTTGAATTTTTTTTATCATCCAAAAATATTAATCGTGAGAACACGCGCGCATATAACATTGTAAAAACTAAAAACAATAATTCATCCCTCTATCGCTATATATACATGTTATGTTCAAAATCGAAAACAATAATGTAATATTGCAATATATTATTCCCCATAGCCATAGGTGTCTAATATTAAAAACCTACTTACATCTAACATTTTATACAATATATAAGTAGGCTGTGTTAGTTTCTGTTTTTTCGTCTTAGCATATATCATCCACGGGACCATGGATAATTGCTTTTTATACATTTAAATATTTATAAATATTTATCATAAAATTATTATTAATTGCAGTATATATCATTGTACACGCGTGTTTAAGTTTAATAACTTGATTATAAACAAATCATCAAATGTGTATAAACACACACGAAGATTTTAATATTAAATTATATACTTCAAAGCTGAATCAATATTGCACCATAAATTGTATAGTTTAAAACTAAAGTTATGTATATTGCAAATATATATAACGCATTTTGAATTGTTTATTGTTTCATATAAGTATTATTAATTAATTTCTATTATGTGTGCTAGAATTGATTTTAACAGAAAACACTATATAAATTAATTAATAAATCGATTTCTTATGATTTCTCAAGTAAAATCTCAATTGCTTTCAAAACTACTCTTTTGAGTTATAATTCTTTCCTGAACTTTATGTTGCTGACAGTATTTTACTCGAAAAATATTAAGATCAAATAATATTTTACCAGCAAATATTTCATCCGAATAATATCTTGGATGAAAGCATTATTTGATATACGAAAATATTTCAATAAAAAACAATTTAGCCGACAGTATTTCATCCGACATATATTATATATATTTTGTTTGGATTATATTTTAGTCGAAAAGTATTTTGACTGAAACGTATTTTAGATGTCGCATAAAATATTTGTGGGCTGAAATACTGTCCTCTGAAATAATGCCTTCTATAATATTGTAGGCCAAAATAGTTGTTGGCTAAAATACAATCTGCTGAAATAATGTCGTCCGAAATATTGTCGACCAAAACATGATTCCGCTAAAATATTTGTCCAATAAAATACATTTCAGCTAAAACGAAGTTGGTACACAATGTCTTCGTATTCTTTATGCGTTTCCGTATTACGCCATGTCCTACGACGTGAATCCAGTTAGTGTGGCGAAAAACAAAATAGTTTGTATCGAACGCACCGCACTGCGGCGGAACAGCATGGTCAGAATAGACTTCGTTAGCATTCGACGGATTCACGAAGGACACGGCGTTAGCGTGTTTTCTGTATTTATTATTATAATATACATCATACAATGTTATGATGCTGGTTAAAATCTATATAGGTGTGTGTGTGTTTAAATTTTATATTCATATTTTTGCAAGATAACTATAATAACTATTATATTATAATTGTATACGATTTTAGATATGTATTTTAAATTTGATCAAAACCACCAATGAATGACTGAGTTAAAAATATCTGTGTAGCTCATCATATTAATGCAGTTTAAGACGGGGTTAATGTTAATCCACTGGCATTATATTTCGATTTGTCACGGCCAACACCATGCAGAAAGATCTAGTTTATATCATACTAATTATTATTATTTTATAAAAATAATACCTATTTTTTTTTTCTATTTTTATTCGTCATACGCGTACCTACGTAGGACTGTTGAGATACTTACTGCGGATGCAATATGATCATATCATTCGCTCTTAACTCAAAGGACGTAGCTACAGTATTACAACGGTGCATAATATACTTAATATTGTATGTGCGATGGCCTTCGTATGATGCAAAATACCCTATAGGTATATACATATATAATATATATATATATATATCGGGGCGTAAGTATAGCACACTTTAAATAAATTTAAATATTATATTATTGTTGTTTTAACGGACCTCGCGGGACGACTGCAAACTCCGTCAGCGTATTTGTTGGTACATATATGTAAATGTGTTGCAGTTATTTACATGATTTACATTATAAATATACGTCACACATTATACAAAAACCGTGGTGGCGGCATGTGCACAAGCACGCCCAGTATATACTGCATATTATATTATTATACATTTATACATATGTGTGTGTGTGTGTGTGTGTGTATACGCACGTCTGATCGCAGGATTATAACGCACGATGAGTTTGTGTGTGTATGTGTGAACGGTGCACTCCACCACGGCCGGAGAACGAGGCTTTTGCCCGATGGGTGAGTGGGCCGCTGAGGGTCGCGGGTCGTCGTGTGGTGTCTGCACCGCTGTCTGCGAGCAAAAGGTCATTGCGGCATTTATTTATTATTATTATTTTTTTTTTTTTAATTGTTCATATTTTCCGAAGCAGCTCTCGTGTAGATATATACATATACATATATATATATATATATACCTATACGACACACTCACCACGCGTTAGCACGAACGTGCGGGGAGAAGTTTGCGCACTGTCGCCGGATCGATCCGAAAGTCAACTGTCCCCATCCCTTTTAATGTGTATACGTATCGCCCTAACAGCACCACCGCGCGCCGGACTGGCCCGCTCAATGTACAGTGCACACGCACGCACTTCGTCGCCATTTCACCGTAATAATACATATTGTATAATACAAACTTACTACCCCCTTCTCTCCTAAATCTGTGTCGGTACTTTTGTGTGCGTGTCGACTGCAGTGGGGCCATGCCAGATTGACTTATTAGTATATATTATGTGCAGGGCGTAGGCATATGCCTCAATTCCTATATCTTACACTCAAAGTATTACCAAATTATTGCCCAGCCTATATTATAATAATATTATGTTATAGTATAGTTTTATTTTGTACATGTTATTATATAATAATAATATGATGATATTTACTAGCACACAACTTGATAACATCATAATGGACGGTATAACAATTAAATAATAATAATAAATTAATAACAATATGAACGAGTAACGAGTATAGGTATACAATATATAATAACGAACGTCGCGTAGTCGTTATACTACAGCAGCGCCCGTGTAATACTTAATTAAGTTTGGGAAACTGTTTTGTACATTTTGTCAAGTCTTCTTCGTTATAATAGTTATAATAATATTATATTATGCAGCATTGCAGCAGTAAGGGGCGTACATATCGATTCCACCGATTTTGTATATCGACTCCACCGGCTACTGTTCATAATATATACAATATACTATACCAACTAGGTAATTTATATATCAACGCCACCGCCGAGCCTCAATATAATAATATAATGTATAAATATTTAAAACTATACACCTAAGAGTAAAGGAGGTTAGTTGCATAAATATTTATTGAGAAATCATAATTCACCTAGATTCGATTTGATATTATTATTTTTAATATCAATATTTCTAAATTAAAATAAAATGTAGGTTACCTATATTTTTTTTTTAAATCTTTTTGTTTTAATAAATAAATGAAAGTTTTTGTTTTCAGTTTTAAAAAATAAACCTTAGCACCTAATATGCATGCATATTACAAAATATACATTTACATATTATCTAAAACATATTTTTGATATTTCAAAAGTATATAAATCAAATCTTATGCAAACGGTTTTCATAATATATAAGTAATAACGTTTATATTTGATAAATATTATTATAAAAGCAATTTTTCAGCAATATATTCTATATTTTAATAATAATACTGTAAAAATATAAACATTATTATATACCTATTGTGATTTATGATTTTGTAACAGTATACTGAATACCGAATACAAAACAAAATTACCCTCTATATGTGATCTAATAAAATAATGACAATATTAAAAAACTTTATAATATCTATGAACAAATATTCTGGATAGGTGTGTTATTGTTTTAATAATCATATAATTATACAAGTGAACTCTTTTTTATTTTTTCAAATATTGTTAAATATTATTCAGCTGTGTTGGTGCGTCACAAAAATACCCACGCTTTATTTTGTAGGTATTTATAATCTATTACTAACTTTACGATCGTGAAATATCAAAATTAACAAATAAATTTGTTAAAATAATAAACAATCTTAGTCTAGAATTTGATAAATTTAAAAACAAATTACCTATTACGTTTTGGTACTTATTTGAAAATTAAAAATGACGATAGTAAACGCACTTCATTATAGACATTAAAATTATATTAATTATTTTATTTTAAATTCGTTGTACATATTATATCATATAAATATTATGATATAAATAGTATATAATATTAATATAAACTATAATTAATAATTGTACATTAATTTATTTAACATTATATGAATCGCGAATTATAAATTAATAATTTAAATAAATACAATTCAGTAAAATGTTAATTCGTATTATTATTGAGCTTATAACTATTGGTTAGTACCATTTTTATAAATTTTAGACTTGGCGAAATCGATAGGTAAATAGTATAAACAGTTGCCACTAGACGTCGAAGTTGATATATGTATACCTTTTATCAAAAAAGGATGTTTCGGCCAAATCGATTAATTCCCGCTGCAGCTACCAGCTAGCCACTTCGACGGGACGCGCCGATTATACGATGACCGACCGACCCGAACGCAAAGTATCGTGTTATAGGTATAATAATATGATAAAAATATTTTTATACAACGGTATGAAACGCGCGAGTATAAACCGATTGAATAGTTCCATCAGATATCCACTTGTATTAATTAAACTTATTAAACACTCAGCTTGACCTGCAGATAAAATGCTATATATTATAGCCTTTAGGTATATACATGCGAATAGTTTAAAACTTTAAAACGAATATTAAATAAAAATTGAATAACATATTAAATATAATTACCATAAGCGTATATTATTATAACTATTGATTTATATTATATGATCTATATTCTATAATTTACAAAGCACGATTCGTGTTAAAAATTAATTTTCATATTGGTGTTGGTGACACGTTTTTCGTAGCTTGATTATTTCAGTTCTCGTTCAAAAAAGGAAAAGTGTAAAACAGCCATCACATCATACGGGGCCAAGTACTCCTTCGTCGCTAATATCTATTTAATAATAAATTACCATTTTCAACTCTTTAAAACAAAATGGTTGATAATAAATGATAATAACGGTTTTTAATATTTTTATTTTATTAAAAAGTCTTATGGATAATGATTAGTTGCAGTTATATTTTTATGATGTGCATAGATTCATCTTTTACGTTGATAATTTTATAAGGAGATACATTTTTTAGCACAGAATTCAGTAGTTAATATAAATATTAAATGAAATATGACTACGTTGCCAGTGATAGCCGACAGGTATTTAAAATGTTCACATATTGTTGTTTAGGTAAGAATTAATTTTTAAAGCGTAGTCGCGTAGATATATAAATTCAATATAATTATTATACAGGCCTAAGTCGAAGAGTTCATATGGGGCTTATATATAGTCATATAAATTTGAAAACATATTATAATATTATATAAGTTTAAGTATTCGACATTTGATCAGCATAATTTTCAATACACGAAGACAAGCGTTAAGAAAAAGTATTTTTATTTTTTATTATTATAAGGTTACTCCGGGTTAACTGTCTATCATCCATATACCCATATAGGTTAAATCGCATAAAAACCTTAGCTGTATTAGAAGTATGAAAACGAGTTTTAAGTTTTAACTGTAACATTTATATATATATATATATATATATTATATAATATAGACGTCACTCGATGTCGTTGTGCACTGACAACCTAGAAATTCCTTGTGTCAAGATTACTTCTTATTTCATTCATACACATATCAATATAAAATAATTCGAAGATTATAATAACACATTCTCGCATAGTGATATAATTAACAATGTGTTGAAAATACATATATAATTTTAAATTATGTCTAGACATACCTAAATCTAATTAGTAATTAACAATTGAGATTGGTTTGATGTTTCTGAATTAACGAAGTCAAGAAGTCCGTTTAATACATAACTATAACCTTCGATATCATCGATTTTAATCCATTCTATATGGTAAGATTAATATTTAAATGTTTAAAAAAATACTATACAAAATAAAATTGTTAACGTCTAAACGGAATGATAAATATTTTCAATATACGTCAGAAGCAGAACGCATAAGAATAATGTTTGTAATTAGGACTGTATAGAAGGAATGAGTGTATCTAATTATTCAAAACAACAATAAAACCCTACATCTATTTCATGATGTCATTTTAGTTATTCCTTTTTCATTCCATCGTGATCTTATATTCTATGGATGACTCAACTTAATATAAATTATTTAAAAACAAACGTCATAAACTCATAACGTTCTGTTACAATAGAAACATTAGAAACACTTATGGTAATATTATATTGAATAGTTTTGAGTTTCAAGAATGTGTGAAAATTCTTACAAATTATAAAATTAAATTTTTAGGTACTTAGACATAATATACTTACATTTTATTTCTTTTTAATGAAAAACAAAAAAACCAAAAATGTTTACATTTAATAGTGATTTATCATTCGTATTATACACTTTAAACGTATATAATATAAATTACCATAGTTTGAATGCATTACTATTACAATAAAACTTAAAAGTCGTAAGAGTATCGGAATATAATGGCGGTGGTGCATCGGAAACTTGTGGAGCAGCCGCAACAACAATCCTCTCGGAAAACGTTTGTCATGCGGTTTCTGGTTCTTTTCCAAAACCCGTATGAATTTTGTAGCATGCCACCACATCCTTTACGATCCTATCAGCGTCCTTGTGATCAAAAAGTGAGTCCATCGAAGAGTCGCCGGTTGTGGAAACTTTTGGCAGTGGAAGCGTAGATATTGTCCGTCTTAAGAACTAGTAACAGTAGTATGATATGGTGTTGTATGACATATAAGTATCGGAGTGTAACCCGAATCTCGTGGTCGACCACCGTCCGCATTGGCTTTCATTACATCAGACTCAACAAACTCAAAAGTCATACAAGACATTACACTTGACTGCTCATATTATAGTTGTCTATAGAAATAACTAACTGTTACATAGATTTGTGACACTAAATAAATTACAATGATATTGTTTTTTTGTTAATGTTTATTAAAATAATATCTTACCTATGTATCTACTGTTATAACTTCTGAGGCGAAAATCTTTTTATCACTATTTACAGAAAAAAAATTCAAAAAATGATCTATAGTTAGTTAAAATAGTCAACAAAAAAAAAAAAAATTTTATACTATGTTGTATAGGAAATGCTATTATAAACATTTAGTGAAAAATTTAATTATCTACGGTTATTTGTTTTAAGTTACACGAAAAAAAAAATGATCTAGTAAAAACTGGTTTTGCCTTGAGTTTTTTTTTTTTGGCTTTTCCTTATTTTTTAAAAAGATATTGAGAATTTTTGAATTTTACCTCAAAAAAGTAAAAACTAGATCAAATTAACTGTCAAAAACTTCTTCAAAATTGAAAACTAAAGTATTTTTGGAATACCTTACGTTTACATACTCAAACGTCAAACACTCAAACGCACACATTATCGTAAATTCAATATAATATTCATCGCTCCGCTCAAAATCTAAAATATTTTTGTACCGAAGAATCTAGAAAAACATAGTTAATAGATTATTCAAAAATCAATTAACTTCATCTATAATTAACTATATATATTTTTATTATTAATGATTATTTATTCAGCTTATATTCATAGTTTCACTTATAGTTTTAAAATTCTGATATATAACATAATTATAATTATATAATATAATATTTCATATGAACTAAGGTACTTGTGAACTACTGTTGACTGTTGTTAGCAAACATAATATTTTGCACAAGTATTACAGCAATACAGCCTACAGGTATTAATTTATTTACGCAAAGTCAAAATCATCATGTGAATTTATGCATTTAATTATTATTTCCACTTTCATCGTTATAAAATTTGTTTAATTTAAATTCATCAGTATTTTATGGTTAAATCTGTGCTTACTATCTTTTATTTTGATCCATTGTATATATAAAAAAAAAAACCACAATTAAAGATAGATTATAACCAGTCGGCAGGATTGCAGGAACATTAAATTATAATCCCGTATATCCTATATATTTTATCCTTCAAACTAATTAATAATAAGTAATAATTATTAATTACTAATTGTCTATTCTTATGATTTGTACTATTGATAAAACACCAGCTGTGCATGATAAATAAATAACGAAAATATAAAAATAATTTTTAAAAAACTATGTTATTTTTATATTTTTATTATTAATCACAATCATATGATGTAAAGCTACAATTGCATTAATATAATATACATTTATAATTATTACCTATATAAAACAATAATACACACTGAAAAAACAATAAGATACTTATAGAGATGCCTATCTAATATAAAACGACAAAACGTAATTGTTGGGAGGAATAATATATTATCATTATTAATATTAATATTGTGATAAAATGTCACACAATTATACTGTGGGTTGTTATAAATGAATAATTTTTATATTTAATGATTAAGAAGATGATGTGTTTGTTCACACAATGAACATTAAAAGAAAATTATAGTGGCTTGCTTACAAATTATAAAACCCATTTTAATTTGTATACATATTTTTTAGTCGAACTCGTGTTTTATAGGTATAATAATACATATATTGTTGATATATACACTTATGATATATTACTTATGCAAATGTATTTATTTATTCTGGATTTTGTCTTAATTTAATTTTTATTATTTTAAACAATACTTCATTTCCTTTTTTTCATTATTGTTATTTTTATTTTGTTATATACCTAAAAATATATTTTATCTTATAACAACGTAGTTTCATTGGATGTAGGTAGTTACATCATGTGCATAATTATTCTTACACTTTTTAAAGTAAGCTAATCGAATACAATTTATACAAATGTAAACTGTATAGTGAACGTGATATTATCTATGTATACTATATCTGTCAAAGTATTAACATTAAAAATTCAAACCAAATATTTTTTTTTGTGCGGAAAAATGCGCATACACGAAACTCGACATTTATATAGTCGTTAATAATTTTGTTTCATGAAATATAAAGCAAAAGTTCAAAAAAACATGACTGGTTACAAAAGCATTTAAAAATGATATCCCAATAATATATATTATTATACTATAATATATATTATTATACTATAATATATAACCGGAAAATGCCAGCTAAAGGTACCGGCGTACCGCACTACCGCGGCACACAGCGTATTTATATAGCACTATAGGTAGGTAGTACAATGAACGTGATTGTACTAGAAAAATACAAAATAATTGTACGCAACAGAACAGCACAATTACATCCTTTATACTCTCTTAAACGTTTTCTTTGACATTGTCGGCCGAACAAATAAAAACATTCTCAAACACTATAGCAATACATTGCGTGGCTCTTGTATGAAATCTAGGATCCGGGGACTGCGATTTTGATCCTGACAAAACAACGTCAACACAATGCCTTGGAAACAAAAAATAAAAAACTTAAAAAGGTAAGCATTTTTGTATTTATACCTGTGTACATATTATTATTTATTATTATAATTTGGTTTGGTTTCAACAAATATATATATATATATATATATACGAGAATATATATTATTCTTTTGTCTCTACGGACACGTCGTCGTCCTTGATTGACAGAATTAGTATAAACACATTGAGCATATAACTACAGCAGTATAAACGAGTCATACCGTCCTGTATATTATAATATACGCGAGCGTGATTTAACCCTTTCGTCTCGCCCCATACGCGCGTGAATAATAATAATAATAATAATAACGTATTGTTTCTTCGTATTCTTTGTCCGGACGAGGACGGTGTCTCGGAGTATATAATGTATGTATATATATATATTACATAGTAGGTAATAGGTATGTACCTACCAGCTATAATACTCGTAAAATATCGGACCGTTGCGGTGGGAGTGAAATAATTTGGGTGATCATACCCACTGCTATTGATGTATTGATTTCATTGGCCCGGCGGAAAACGTGACGATCGGATGCCATTATTATTATTACGCGCGTATTATTAGGACGTATTGGGTGTATATTATTATATAGTACCTAAATCCACGCCGGCGTGTGTATGTGCGCGAGAAGTGTAAAACATTTGTTCACTCGTATTTAACTCGTTCACTCGCTCTAGTTATTAGTCATTTTCTTAATAAGAATCATTATTATTATTATTTCGAGGATTTTATTTTTTTTTTACCATTTCATTTTGTCTCGTTACACGCCGAAGTTTAAGACGCACCATGTATATATAATGATATATTTTATATTTATTTATTGTTATTACTATTATTATATGCGATGTATGTGTAGCGCGAGATGACGATGCGTACACGTATATGACGATGGCGCGGCGGTGGTAGCAAATGGCTTTCTTCACCTTGTTAGTGTGAACATCTCGCCAGCATCCGCAATAAAATAATTTTATGTATAGTTATGTTTTCGAATCATTAAACATTAGTTAACATTTATTTTTATATTTTTTTTTGTCCAGCTATACGTCTGTTTGTTTTTTTTTCAGACGTTTATATTTTTTCTAACTATAAATCTTTAACGAACATATCAAAATATTTAACAATAAAAAAAGTTTACCAACCTTTATATACATAATTACTTATATGTGCTACAAATGTGTATCTGTGTGACGTTTGGTGTGTTTCATATATACATAATAGATGTTAGATATGCCTAACGCCTAAGTGTATATAATAAATTAAACCCATTATAATATAATATAATATAATATCATCGTATTTCGTATAATATTGTTGTGATGTTATAAATGTAAAACGTATTTCATAATTTTATTATGAAACGATGTCTTCTAAGTTAACAATCTAATTTTTATAAGGTATTCACCATAACAAATATATAACTTAAAAGTTATAACTGTTTCACGTTAACTATATACAGTGATAGTTTATCTTTAACATTGAAAACTATTACGTATACACAATGTTAGTCACCAAATCTTCTAAACACGAATATTAGAAATTGCTGTAGGTATATTATACCATATGTATGGTAAATATGATACATACTATTACTTTAATTTTAATAATAGTATTTACAATCAATCATTATAGTTATAATTAGTAATTACCTACCTATATTGTACCCAACAAAATTTCAATCACCAAAACAACAATATTGATGAATATAGGTGATAATATAATTAATCTCGGTCAAACTTATACTAAAGATATGTGTATAGGTGCTATTATACTCGTGCATGATTCTAAAACAATACATTGTAGCTATTTAAGCCATAGAATTCTATTTAATAGAATTTGGTTCTAATTTGATTTTTTTCTCAAAAATGTTTCATTATACAGAAAATGTCGTTAAATGGAAATTCGTTTAAGGAAATTTCACTATGTACGGTCGTCCTTCGTCGAGTATCTTGTATTCGTCTGCAGTGTCTCATTGCGCGTTTTTAGTATTTATAAACTTTAAACCAAAATATTTGAATTTAATAAATCTAAATAGGCAAACTAAAAAGTATGCAAACTTAAACTGTCATCTAGACAATTGAGTTCAAAATTTATGTTTAATGGATTCTTATTCTTACTCCCCTTATAGTATTAATTAGTATTAACTTATTTTAGTTTTAATATTAATGTAAAATGTTGCCTCTATAATGGCCAACTATTATACCAATAAATATATTTTTTATGATAAATGCATCCTTATTTCCGTTAATAAATTGTGTATTTATTTAAAATTATTTTCAACAGAACAATGATTTATAATGCACTTCACAACTAAACATAAAAAAACTTGGCATTAGATGCGCTTGTATTATTATGATATTATATATACATATTGAAGAAATTGTATTAAGATTAATGACTTTTAATTTTTTAGTTATTATTAGTTTTGACGTATTAAAATCTATAATGATTAATGAAATCCTAAAATATGATTTCAATTCTAAGATCCTCTATTATATAATATAATATGTACAAGATAATATACTAAACATGCTCAACCACGTTTTTTTCCTTTTATAAATAATAATGAATGTATTCAAATTTTGATTATTATAAGAATTTTTAGGTATACTTATATAAACACCGTATTTTCAAATACAGTGATGAAAACTCTCTATAACGAATCTGAAGGGACCATGTGATTTTCTTCGTTATTGAAAGTTTTCGTAATAGAGAGTAATTAATAGGTTTTTAATCAAACCAACCATTATAAGTTAACTTAATGTTATTTACGTAATATAGAGTTTTTAGTTGTAACGAGTTTCGTTATAAAGCGTTTTCACTGTACTTAGATATTTTATGCAATTTAAAGTACCTATTGTGTGCTGTGTCTATACAAACTTCTTTTTTTTCTCTCTTTTTTTAAAAGAATTCCTGTTTTTATAAATTGTTAGGCAGATAATTTTTTATTTTTATTTCAATGTATCTTGAATGAATATTTTTTTTTTAGGTTTTAAATTTGTGTAATAAGAATAATAACTATAACATAGGAAAAATATATATGTTAAGTAGATTTGAGGACTATGGTTATCTATCAATATTCAGTAGTATGTAAAAATTTTCTGATCATAATAAATAGTAAATACTAGATCCAATATTTCATACATTTTATATTTTAAGGAACTATTATACTTTATATATATACCAAATACAAGTTAATAACTCAGACAAATTACTAGCCCAATTTTTTTTTTTAGGTATATACATCGACATTTTCAAATAAATTATTATAATAATTACAAATGTCGTTAAATCTATAATATGTGAATAGATATTATTCACAAAAAACTTGATTTATAAGGGCACATTGGGTAGGCAATTTAAAAGCATATTTTAAGGAATATCAGAAATTCTATTTTCATCATATTATTATATTAATAACATTGATTTTAAATATAAATGGAATTTATATTTATAGTCAAATATAACTACCTTTAAAATAATTACATTTAATAGGTACTTTTATTTAAACATTACATAAGAAAATCAATTTTATTTGTTTGTTAGGATTTATTAGCCTTCTGAATACAATCTTAATAATTTTAATATGAGTAGTGTATTTAAATGAGAGTGATGGATAGATCCCCCTTAGGATTTTTATACATAAGCATTAACCCTTAAATATTATAATTAAAAATTACCAAATTGGTATTCAATTAAATTCAATTAAAAATTAATATCACTATTAAAATGTAATCACCTATTATACCTACTCTATACCCCTTGAAAGTTGAGCTTCAAATATGCCACAAATATATAGCGAATTAATTATTATGCTAAATATTATAATAAATCAAATGCTAAAAAACAATATAGTTAATGGGTAAAAAAGGTACATTCATACAGAATGCTGTTTATAGATTTTAAATATTTGGATTTTATTTTAAATTTTTAAATTATCTTTTCATGCGTTAAGACTTAAATTTGGCTAATGGCTAATTCCACTAATGGCTAACTACAAAAACTTTCGGGAGTAATTCAGATAAGTTAATTATTTAACTAATTAATATACTAGATATTTATAGGTATATACATACAGGGTGTTCCAAAGAGATCTGACATTCTGACAAATGAAATAACTTTTGTTCTAATCAATATTTTTTAAAAATGTCTTTTAAATATAATCCATAGACACTTGCACTACATTTTTTTTTTTTTTTTTTACTGAAAATAAAAAACTTGAAAATTGATAAAATTTTTTTCGAAATATTCAACATACCCAATTTGTAAATTTGATTTTCAGAAAAATTTATATGGTAAAAACACTTATTTAAGTCAAAAGGCTGATTTTTTACAATTTTTTTAAATATCAATATTTTCGTTGGGTAAATTATAGTAATTTATAGTTTATACATCGCATATTATTAAATATAAATACAATAAAAAAATGATTAGATTTTAACATGCACTTGTTTAAAAATGTTCTTATAAAATATTTTTAAAAAACTTTATTATTATTTGAAATTACAAGGTTTTTAACATTAACTAGATCGTAATTTACTTAACGAAAATATTGATATTTAAAAAAATTGTAAAAAATCAGCCATTTGGCTTAAATAAGTGTTTTTACCATATAAATTTTTCTAAAAATCAGATTTACAAATTGGCTATATTGAATATTTCGAAAACATTTTTATCATTTTTTATCAATTTTTATGTTTTTTATTTTCAGTATTAAAAAAAAAAAAATAAAAAATGTATTCTAAAAATGTAGCGCAAGTATCTATGGATTATATTTAAAAGACATTTTTTAAAAATATTGATTAGAACAAAAGTTATTTCATTTGTCAGAGTGTCAGATCTCTTTGGGACACCCTGTATATAGTAAATGATCCACATCCACTATATATTAATTAATACATATTGCTTATTTGTGGGTGGAATAATCGTGAAAGTTAGTTGAATTCTCGAACTTAGTGGACTTAAAATACATCTAATACATTAAGCACTAGTAACTAGATAATAATATATAATATTGGTCACCACTTATCTCTCACATAGTCAAAGACATTAAATTATTAGACGATTAGGAATAATTTAAAATCTATAATATATATGCCTATATGTAAGCCATGATAATAAACTTTAATTAGGAGTCTGAAATTTACCAAAACAAATATAATTTAATATAAACTATTACCTAAAAGAAGTACCGTAGTGAAGTAGGTATCCCGTAAATATACCATGCAAAATTATCCTGTAGGTATAAATAATTTTATTATTGGCTTTAAAATGAATTTTTTAAATATTCACCTCTGATCTTGAATTTTTTAAGTTTACCAATAAAATTTTAGAGAGAAGACTGTAGATACGGATTTTCTATGATTGTAACTTAATTGTATTTTTTTTTATTTTTTTTACTTATTGCAGTTAGACAAGAAAAGAATTTTGGGTTTATGATATTTAGCCAACACAACTGAACTTCACATCGGTACGGTAAAAAAAAAAGAATAAACTGTAATCTTTTTAGACATTTTATATGCAAGGACGTAACTTACATAATTATAATCATATTCAGAATTCATGATATATATGTACTGTTACACAGGTTAAATTATGTAAAATAAGTTGCCTACCTATAAAATCACCGACATTTATATGTATAGTAAAAGAATACCTATCATAGAAACCTCTATGACGATATTTATGAGATAATCTACTTATCATATAATTACGTGTTTCCGTTAAAATGAAATAAAAATAATATTTATTATTCATGATTAGCTCGTAAATAATACGTAATTATTATAATACATCTGCAGCCACTAAAATTACTTTTTAGTAATTATTTTATTATTTATACTTAATAAGCAACTATAGTTACAATGCTAACTAAAAAAATATTAATAATAATTTGGTCTTATTTGTATTGTTATTATGGTAGTGAAACTATTGAAAAAATAACTGTTGAAAAATCCTCTTTTATCCAAATAAATTGCTTTTAGAGGACCACAATGTAACCTGCACATAGGTATACCGCAGTATGTATATAGTGTCTAGTCGCGATTAAAACAGACCAATTAATTATTTAGTCACTTCAACATTATAGGCACTCAAAATTTTTTAACTTTTAAGTAAATTTAATATATCATGAGTGTTTACCCTAACCTACGAGCCTATAAAATAATTAAATTATGTATACGTTGTATACGTTGAATAAAGCACACATTTAGTACATCTCAAAGACCTACATTCAATAATACATAATTTAATATCATCATCATTCGCTATTATGGCACAGCACATATAAGTGCACTTTGAATATAAGACACTATATAAACACTGTCGCTTTTAAGATTCATCATTTACACTAAGACTACAAAATATATGTACATTATACATAGATACATTGTAGGCGTACGCAGATCCGATATTTTCGGCCGAACCTGAGATAACAAATGTGGTCGTGTACTCATGTCACAATTATCCAACTTTGGTGTAGTTTTTATTATTTTTTTTTTAAATATTTCAACTTGAAATATATTTATAAATTTAATACTGTTGTGTTTAAATATAAATAAAAATACATTTTAGTTGTTTATACCTACAACAGTGAACGGATAATATTATATTGTAAGTATTGCTCTCATGAAAAAAAGCTATTTTATTTTTACATAATCCCATTAAAATGAAAACAAAAAACACATTAAACTATAATTCAAAAACTTAATACGATAACTTACAAATGAAACAATACTAGTATATTAATAATTTGTTCAATAATTTATGAATAATATAAAAACATAAAAAATAATTCATCTATTCATCCATGGCTTTAAAATGTATCAAGGGAAACCAGTGGGTTTAGGGAGTGCAACGCCCCCTCCCCCACTGTAGCTACAGGCCTGTGGAGAGGTGTTAATAACATCATATCTTAATAAGATGACTTATCATTACACCGTCAAATGACCATGAGCCTCCGCTGCAGATAATATGTATAATAATATAATATGCAATATATACATAGTGCATTTATTCGTATTTTTAATGCCCCCAAAAAATGTCAAGTCAAAATCATGCTCTACCAGTTCACCCCTTACGCGTATATGCCTATAAAAGACATTATATAATAATATGCTTACGTCTATATATATATATATATATATATATATATAATATATATATCAAAAACCATATAGATACCCTACACTGGTTACACTCACATGCATACACTATCGATAGTCACTTGAAATGTACCTATAGAAAGATATCATGAATATTAAAATAGAATGTTGCGCACCTACCTACCCCATACTTGCGTCATAAAAACTAAACTTTCAAAAAAATCTTTATTAAAAATACCAGCTCAAATCAATTTATTTTGCGCATTTAAATTTTTAATTCAAAACATGAAAATCTGTTCATAATAATTAAAATTGAGTTAGTGAAATTTAAATGCTTACATACAAATTGTAAATCGATACAATAAGCCAACAACATACATGAATAATATTCTCATTTAGAAAAAAAAAATATTTAGTGTTACGTAATGTAAACATAGTACCTAAACGCAAATGTATTAATATGTAAATAAGCAAATTAAATATTTTATTATTGCTCAGCAGAGGCGTAATCACAACGTAATATAGACTACTAATTGACTAGAATGCACTAAATTCTATCTATATGTATAATATTTAAAAAAAATGGTTAAGTAGTGAGGTTATAAATTTACAAGTAAGTATTTAATATTTAATAAGTTCATGTATATGATGATTCTATATTAATAAAAATATATAATTAAATAAATTATTATTGAAATAAAGTAATTGGTGATATGATTATATGAATACGATGGTGTAATAATACTTAAGTTCTTACGATACATATAATAGGCAAGTATACTGTATTAGTATTACACATGTCTTTATTAATAAATTTGTTAAATTTTATCAGACTATTAGTTTGTTGACTAATTAAGACCAGTTTAGTAAGACTAGTTTAGATTTCTTCCTCTGCAATATAATAATAATTTTTATTATTTTTCAACATTTATTTGTGATATCTCATAAGCAAATATACATGCGTATTGGTGATACGCATAATATAATATAGGTATGTACCTAGGTAAACTAGTAATTTATATAGCCATGAAAGACATATTAGAACAAATTACACCACAACAATACTTATTTACAAAAACATTTTTTTAAATGTTGTACTTTATCATTTTACAGTATTTGATAATATTTTTATCATTTAGTTTACACCTGTAGGAATAACTTGTTATAATATGGGTCATCGGTATCACCACAGTTGCGATTTTACGACGAACGCGTGTGTCATCAAAATGTATTTAGGTATACTGCAGCTGGGTTCATACGATGATAAAAAATGCAATAGTTACTGTCGTGAAAGATCTATCATGCATTTCATGATCATGTGAGAGTGAATAAGTAATATGGTGTGATAATAACTATCGACTATCGTAAAGTTCGTACAGTATAAACTGTCGCAAAAACAAGAAACTATCGTATTTACTAGCATAGTATGGACCTAGGTACTTAAATCTACAAAATATAGGTTCAAAGAAGGTTGAATATAGGTATATAGTTATAATCAAATGAATATATATATATGTATATACTATATATAGTATGCGGTGGATCAGAAATACACTTCCCTATAGGTACGTAAATATACGATTGCATTACTGCAATACCTATATATTACAACTGCAGTCATGCTTGCAGCTATATGCAATTAATGATCCACTGCAGTTTCAGGGTACCGCCTATTTAATTGTGAAAAATTGTAAGGAAACACGATACTATAGACATCGTGTGCACGGTAAATACATTAAAATATATTATATGTGTATTATATATCACGTTTTTCCCTTATATAGGACAACTATATAACACTGTTAGCTATTTTCTGTTACGATAAACTATGTATAACCTACCTACGGTATACCTACAGCATTTTACTCATTGTTCTACATATTTTTATGTTCTTCCACGGAAAAATATCATATTGAAAGTTATTTTTGAGAAATCAATAGTACGTTTTCAACCAATAGTTTTTTTTTTCTGAACTAGTTTTCTGCTCAAATTACACTTTCACAATTAGACTTAAAAAGCCGGTTGCCGATATTAACCTATCACCGACCTATAAAAAGCCGACATTTCCATCTGATTGAGAGTTTCAGTTTAAATTTATTAATATTTTATCGTTTTTTTTTTTTTAATTGGTTATCCGATATTGCTGTCAATAGATAGTATAATCTTAATTCTTAATAACTTTTTAACTTCAGAGTCAAATCTAGGTATTTGTATACGCCGATTGACAACTTTAACATTTTTATATGTAAGTAGTATGACTGATATAATATGTAAGTACCTGCTATGCGGTTGTCGTGTGTGAATCTGTGATAGACGATTGAGTTCAGTTTCAAGTAATATTAAATAAAAATGCACGTAAAATTATGACCTTTTTTTGTGGCCGGTATTTTCCAAATTAAAATTTGGCAACCCTAGCTGTAACTTGTGTCCTGCAGGACCCGGTGGCAAGTGTACACGAGTCAGATATATATTCCTTATAGTAAGCGAGTGAAAATTTACGAGGACATAATATACATGGCAAGAGTGTAAGACGTCCTGTTTCAGTTTATTATATACGACGTATATAGTATGGTATTTATATATAATGCATATTATACCTATTGGTTGAAACCTACCTACCTCCTTGCATTGTTCTGTTCCGTCGTGTGTCATTGATTATCATATCCATCCTAACAACTTGTTCGATGCGATCAATTATATTAATTAAGTATAAGTACGGGTGGTTTTTTATTATTATTATTATTATTATTATTACTATTATTAAACAGGTTCACGTTATTTTTTTATAGACGCAGACGATATAGGCACGACAATTAATGCGATAAACGTATTATGCAAGTTAAGGTGATATAGGTATTATATTGCACGTAGGTACAAACGTAATAATAAGAACACAGGCTTGTATTATAGATAGTCGTATACAGATACCTATATTTACTACCTATATACGTATTTATTTTGATACGTGCTTCGTGATGAAGAAACCGTCCCACTATAATATTAATTTAAAAGCACTTTTACTATAATAGACACAATGATGTACCGGACACTCAGCGGCAGGTTGATATATATTATAATATAATATCTTCTACACTAAGATGATACATAAGTACCTACCTTATATAAATACCAAATGATTATAATAATGGTTTTATGTGTAATTGTGTGAGGGCATAGGGTATCCGTATACTGTATAGTGTGCGTATAACATATTGTAAATATCATCATTCATCTGCCACCGGTGTCTAGATCGATGAATTAATGATCTACGATCTACCAATATACGAGACGCGTCACTGTATGAGCTATTATATTATTATTAATTTATTATGATTATAATACCTAAATTAATACATAATATGTATATATGTATATTATAATTGAGAATATAGTATCTACTAAACGAGTACACAATAAATTATAATATAATTCATATATTATAATTTATTATTATTATTATCATATTTAAATAAAAAGGTTTGAATTTGTTTTATTGTATACCTACTTTTATAATTTCAAAGAATTGTTTTTATTGATGGGGGGCCCACAACCGTGTATTGGCCCCTGGGCCCCTGAAGGTCTTAATCCGGGCTTGATATATCGTGCATATTACAATTTGGAATTTATTGCGAGGTAGATGGTCGATAGTTTCCAATTCCAACAATAGTTAGTTACATCAACGTCACTAGGAGGACTATAATACAGTCCTCAATATAAGTGTTTAGCCTCCTCACATTGTCAAACAAAATTTTTCATGCGTCCAATATGTATAACAATAAACAATTAATATTTTTATATATTATATACTATTATTATTATTGCTTAATTTCTTTAAGAACATAATGTATATATAGATATAATATAGATACCTGGGCGTCGCGAGAGTTGGCAAAGGGAGCCACGTCAAAGCACCATAAACCAACATCATACCTAGGTCTTGTATAATTATTATAAATATTATTTGCAATCATTATGGCGATTAAAACGACACACACTTTACGATTCGGTCATTTGAAGTCTTATTTCTAGTCACTGTTATTATCACCCATATAGCATATTTCCCATATTGTATCCGTGAGTTGTTTCAATTTTTTCATAATTAATTTGGGAGCCGTAAAAATATTGTGAACACCCAAAGGAGCCGCGTGCTGAAAAAGTTTGAATACCTCTGACCTATACGTATAATACAATAATTTTGAATATACATATAGTTATTGACTAATGATATGTAAGTACCTACTATTAATATAGTTAATATCTTAATATAATATAATCAATAGTTAACCATACTATATTATATACCTATATACACAAAACGGCTATTCAAAACTGTGTGGTATGTATTAACATATTTGTGAATTTAATACATTTGTATGTTTATTCTTTTTCGTATGAAGGCATAATATTTTTAACTATATACATATAGTCAAGCCAAACAACGAGTACACGAAACGAGACTGAACTCGGCTTAGTTCTATGACGGTACTAAGGCACGCCTACTTCCAATTCACGTTGTCATTACTATAATAAATAAATGCAATTAATGTAAACAATGTAATTGATTATTGATCACATACCATTTTCGATAGGCAACCAAATGTACAGATATGGCAACATAACTTTCGATATTATGGTAAGCCCCACATTGCCTGTCTCGGTTTTATTTAATCACGGCGAACGACTGGTAATAATAATAATAATAATACTAGGTAAACCTTATAAATAAATCGTTGCGATAAATAATAATATATTAATTATATACACTTGATTCGTTTGAATTTTAAAAATCAAAGTTAAGATTATGCTGGCACAAAATTTGTAAGCACTGTCTTCGTTGTGAGGTGTGCACAGTGAGACTGTACTGTGAAATGATAATCGACTGTCATAGACACACCGAACGGCGTCACGATTAGTAGAAGACGCAATACCTGGTGATGTGTAGCAATGAGCAATGCGTTCGATGATCTGATCGAACGGTTGATCCGGTAATAGCAACACTCGAACTGCGCAAAACGCTATGCGGCCGAACAACAGGTAAGCGGTTCTTACCTTTTTTCCGGGGCAAATAATAGTGCCGTAGTGGCTGCAGCCCCGCGCCCTTAGTCGAAGTCATCATCGGGACAAAATAACGCCGTGCGGATATACGTGACAGGTTACGTAGTTCGGTGTTGAGGCGCTCACTCGTTTTCTTCACTGTCCACCGACAGTTGTATGCAGAGAAGCGACAACCATACAGAGAGTATCAGTTACATGATATGAGTATCAGTTCCGCGGTACCACTTCCTCGATCCGCGTTTTGTTATTATTTCTTTATTTTGTCACCGTCACCGCCGCGGCTGCCGTCGTCGCATAAAACTCAGACTACATAATCACGAAGCAGCGTGTCATCACGACACCTTTTTTGATAAGTTCGTCAGTCGGCGATGATATTTTGCAGTGGTGACGAGATATGACCAGTGACCCACAACTGATTATATCAACATCTGTACCAACCATGTCGTCGCCTAAGCGCCGTTGTTTATTGCGAACTTTTGAAATGTCTTGTTCGCATTTTACATACATTTTACAATTTTACTAATCATCTACTGATGCGGTCATTTTGAACCATCACCTTTGAGAATTATAAAAATTTTATCGATACTTTTCGAGACACGCGTTTGTTACAATAATAAAATTACTGTTTGGTGTAGTTTGGTTGACGCGCGTCGTATTATTTTTTATAATTAGATAAGTATAATAAAAGTATTATACGACGAACTGGAGTTATTATTAACAGCTGGGTAACGAATGGGCGATGACACTATAAATACTGACAAATAATTTAACCTGAACCCTTTTGGTGTATAACCTTTCTACTATACCTAGGTACACTTCTTAGTGTAAATATTGCACAACTATTAATATAGGTACCTACCTAATAATACTATATTAGAAATACTAATAGCGTATTCCACCACACTGCACTGACTGCAGCAGTGCATATTTTTATGTTCTGTCCGCAAGATTAATGTGCACTGAGTGGACTTTTTTATGTTTCACCTAAATGCACGTCAGTATTTTGCACTCAGTGCAAAGATAATCGCACGAGCTCTTGGAGCTTATGCGCATTATCATTATCATGATAAGTACCCCAATACCCATTAAATGTTTTATTATCTTTATATATCAGTAATAAGTACAGATTTAATGTTTCATCTACATTTGCACCAGCCCGTGTTGGGACGATTATCAGTGAACTGTACCAGTTCCACCTTGGTGCAATAGTGCGGTGTGGTGGAAAACGCTATAAGTGAGTGCCCAGTACCTGGGCGTACCCAGGAATTTTTTATGGGGGGGGGGGGGGTCCAACATTTTTATTTTATCTGTTCTCTAATTATAATTATAGTTTAATTCATTACCAACATATTACTGTTAATAACTATAATAATAGTTACAATAGTTATACACACACTCACAGCACATATATATACAAAAAGGTTTACTACAATAGGTAGGTACTATAATTTTAAATTAATTTTTATTTGGCAATAAAATGTTAAAAAAATTACATTATTTAACTTATAATTATTATCATAACTATATATTTATTTTAAAATTTTAATCTCCTGTTTTTTTTTACAAGTTACTCATATATATATCATCTTGTGTTAAGATTTCATTTCGATGAATATTAAGCATCGCAAGTCCATTTAGTCTGTCTACCGAAGATAATGGGAAATTAAAATACACTGTAAATTGACTCTTATTATACTATTAAACAATTATGTAAAATGTAGAAATTTCAATGGGGGGGTCCGGACCCGAACCCCCTCCCCCCTTGGGTACGCCACTGGCCCAGTTAATAATAATAATACATAATAATTAAACAAATAGTTATAAGATCGCACCAGATTAGTGATAGCAATACAATAACAAAATCTCCTAACAATCATTGGCATGACTGAACGACGTACGGCGTGGCATCGCTAGCGTAATTATTAATTATTAGAAATTGATTCTGGGATAGGACATATGTTTTATAAACGTGTCTTAAAAGTATTTAATTTCGAAATTTAATTGTATGCATTTACATGTGTTTACCTTATAATTTTTGTATAAATTGAACAAACAATATCAATGTGGCAACTAAATAAATATAATATGATCTAAACCTATACATAAAAAAATAATAACGTATAGAAATAATTATTTTTTGTGATTTAATACGTTTAGTCCCGTCTGTAAGACTGAATAATAGAAATATTAAGAAGAATAGAATAGTCATTGTTAATAGAATAATCATAAGCAATATCAACATTTTTAATTTATTTTGTATTTATATTAAGAAGGCATAAGATTTAGGCGATTAAAAATGATATCTGCAGATGTAGGTAGTAAGTTTTTACCAGTTATTGTTTAACTGTGATAATAGACCATTGTCCAACTAAACAGTTTATTTAGCCGTGAAGGCAGTACGCAACATAATATTGCTTCTATTTTTCAAATTGTAGAATAGGTACTAGAATACATAAAATTGAATGTGTCTAAATGGGTTTCAGAATAATCAACGATTTATAAAATCGTTAAAATATTTAATTAAAAAAATAACTCGTTTATTTAGAGTATAAGTATGATAAATCTACATCTGTTAATAGCAGTGGTGGATTCAGGGGAGGGGAACAGGGACACGTGCCCTTCTGTCAAATTTTAAGTAACTGCAAATATTTTATGAATGAAAAATGCAGTTAACAAGAATAATACTATTACCAACTATTAATTACCCTTTTTTTTTTTGTATCGAGAACCGGAGGAGGAACCATGGTGCTTGTACTTCTCCTCTGGCCACCATCGTTATTTACTACCATATTATAATTACCTATCATAATCATTATCCGCATTCAAACTGATAAAAAAAAATGTACAGCTTTAGTGTCTTCGATACCTATATTTTGAATTATAAGTTATAATCATTTGCTATTAATTAAAATTAAAATAATACCATTTTTAGTGATCCCTCTATCAAAATATTGAAGATCCGCCCCTGTCTGATAACAATATAGTAGGTATGTAAACATACACCACACACACACACACACATAAACAATAGTTTCTGCCTAAAATGTTGGTTCCTATTTTATTCTAATAAATATTACGAGTCATATACATTTCCTATAATATTTTAAATAAATATATTATCAAAATTATGTTTATCGTACAAGTATATAACTTTAAATCCTTAACCCGTCCCACCCAATGTTTATTCTGTATGAGCGTTCCGGTACCGAAGTAAACCATTTCTGCTGTAACTCTTTCTAAGACCTAACTAGATTCCTAACCTAACCCAACTGAATCGGGACTGAACCGACACGTACGTTTATGCTAGATGTGCTACCTGCAGCATAACTAATGATGATCAAAACAAAACCAAGGCTTTCAAAATCTTGGTCATGCGGAGCAGCCAGTGGCGCCGAACTACAAAAAATTCAGTATCGTGTATACGCAGGATTATTTTAATCCAACCTCATATTTACACATGGGCTATAGGTACCAAGTTATGTGTCACCGTCACCTTACCGGGTACCCAGTTCCAGTATCCAATCATTCATTCAATGAATACAACCTTATGAGAACAAAAATAATGTAAAATGACTTATTTCATATTATGAAATTACAATTTGGCAAAGGACTGCAATTATTAACCATTGATAGTACAATTCCAAAAAAAGGACATTTCTATTTCTTATTATAATTTATAATCATAGGCGCAAATACTGTTAGACATTTGAGGGGGCTTATATCTTATTTAATACCCATTCTTATCAGATATTTCCCACCAATTTACTCGTTGTTAACATGATTACGTGGTTCTCGTAAAATTTGTATAATTGTCACAGTAAAATCTTATATTTTAGAGTTATATTAAATAAATTCTAAAACGTAATTTAAAACTAATTAATGTTATACATACGCGTTAGGTATAACGCATACCTATTTTATAGATGATTTATCTGCTCGATTAATTTAATTTTGCTTTATAAAATTTCATATGTAAAACAATCAGCATTTGTATGTTCCTCTTCTTTTACACAATACACATAATAATGGCATCGAGTCTAGGTAAAACTTTATACACAGGTGCTGAGGTGCGTGTATTGAGACGCACAAGACGTATGGTGGACGGTGGTACTTATTACCTATGTCCTATGTTATAATAAAAAATCAATTTCGATTTAAGCAAAAGTTGTGATTACATGGTTGCCACAATATTTCATTTGTCATTTTTCCTGACTTTCCCATGTTTTTCCATATATATTAATTTAAGAGTAAATTTTGATTTTTTTTTAAGTTTAATATACCTAACAACGTTTATTTTATTTTATTTTATTTTTAAAAAATAATAATTTAAATTGACAATGGATATAATATGCTTTAAACATTTTAGGGAATACCTAATTTATTGTTTACAAGTTCCATATTTTCCATATTGTTTTTATCAATAAGGTAAAGTATTTTTTTTTCGAAATGAATGATTTACATTGAAATATTAGGGAAAATATAAATTACGATTTGAAATATAAATTCCAGAATTTCATGCGAATTCCCTGACTTTTTAAAATTCCCTGACTTTTCCAGGTTTTCCAGGTTTCCAGAAACCGTGGCAACCATGCATGGATTATTAAAGGAATAATATTATATAAACCAAAATAATATTTAATAACCGATTATCATAATTTTGGTAATATTACCAACGAAGTTACCGTGAGGACAATATATAGGGATAAAACGATGGAATTTTGTATAGTAAAGTTTTTTTTTTTTATTAGCTATTAGTAAATACTATGATAGCTCAACATTTACAACTCTATCGATAAAACATAATACATTACAATAATTGTTTTAAACAAGATAAAATAATAATCATATAGTAAAGTTTAGCTCGCTAATGAATTTTTTTTCAGCTTGCTATAAAATAATATTTAACAATAACAACATATGCCCGACGAGGCAGCTGGTATATAAATTATAAATACATTTTATAAAGTACAGTGTGTCAACTGTGTCATGCTATCGTACGGTCGTTATATACATAGATATCGATATTCCATTTAGGTCGTGTTGTCATCTTCGATTTAATCGATGTAATATTCAGCCTCAGGCAGACATCGTCTAAGCACCATTGAGTCTTTAGGAATTGACTATTGTTTCTGTTTACCTTTCAAAAATATTTATTATTATTGATTAATGTTAATTAGCATTTAGCATTACTGTTGCAATGTCCGAAAAAGCTGTCCATCTTCACCAGGAACATTGCATTTTATACATATTTGTTCGCTGTTCACGCGATCGCCAAATACCATTTGAACGTACGCCGTCCATCGCTAATTATATTGTGCGAAACTTCAATAGATACCTGTCGCGGGCACTGGGACGAGAAAACAATAAAATTACCTACGTCTGTTTGTGCCACAACTGGCGCAACCTCACCATCCCAGAAATCAATTGCGAGCCCACTATGTTTTTCACTGATCTTCGTAGACTGTTCGTATAACTGTTCCGTCGCCTACCGGAAATCGACTCGTCCGCCGTTACCTTTTTTCGTATACTGCGGTCACGTTATTGTATTCTTTGTGTTATTGTAATCCAGTGTTGTTTTCTGTTGTGATGTTATGTCGTTATTAACGTCATTTATATTACAATTATTACATTACTACGCTATATCAACACATCGTCATTTGTCTTCTTACGTAACGATTTATTGTCGACATTTGTCGTGCGCTCGTCATGTATAGATAGAAAAAACAAAAATTTGGTCATATTATGTATTTATTAATTTTAAGGCTACAAAAATCATTCATGTGAATCAAATTTTTAAAAAAGCGGGTAAGTGGATGTCGCTCTAGCTGCTGTACATTAGGGGGTGGGATGGACCTCTGGCTAGGGTAGGTTAAATTTGAATGCAATGATAGGTATCATTGTATACGAAAAACGATTCTGAACGGAGATGATTTGTCAGTCTAGGATAAAATATTATATTTAAATATTGTCATATAATCTATTTTGCAACAAATATTTTATTTTTCAATTAGGACGCATTTTGCATAAGGCATGGTTAATCAATTATTCCAAAAACATTGCATGTAGTTATCATAATTCATAATACCTTATATCATCATAAATATACATATACCTGGTTTGAGGATAAATCTTATGAGGAACTTACTATTAAATTTTCAAGTATTTTGATTGGACCAAAAAAATGTTATCGACACTTCAAAAAAAAATTTCAGAAAAATTGAAAATTTCAGTTGTCTATAAATATCTCAAAAAAAGTCAAAATATTTTGAAAATTAAATCATGTAGGTAAAGCAAATGCCAATATAAATAACTGCTAAAATTTTCAAGTATCTGCGACTTATACTTTTTGAATAATAACAAATATTTAAAATCGTTCGAGGATAAATCATTATCGTTATGCTATTTCGTAAAAGTTTAAAATTCAAACGCACTTAAAATTTTTCGTAAAATGATGCTTCGAGTTTTCTCTATAGCTACTTGAAGGAAAACTTATGGAAAACATAGTGTTGTATTTTTAAACCTTAGTTATACACACAAAAAAATTTATGATTTTTTAACTTCAAAATTACTTGCAAATTTTCGCATTTTCGACAGATTTCGTAAAAATTTGAAATATAAACGCTTATAAAAAAAATTGTGATTAACGATTTTTATTTTTTTTTTGCTACAATAAGAAAAACTCATAAGGAAACTTGTATTAAATTTTCAAGGTTTTTGGCTAGATTTCAGTGGTCCATAAATAACTCAAAAAGTCAACAATTTTTGAAAATTAAATTGTATATAGATAACACTAACATAAACATTTGATGAAAATTTCAAGTATTTACAGTGATTAGTTTTTGAATTACAACCATATAAAAAAATCGATTTGGTCGAAAACTGGTTTTGCGTAAAAATTCCCGTTTTTCTGTCATTTTTCTCGATTGTTTTGAAAACTGTTGAAAAATGTTTACTTTTGACCTCTATAATGCATCAATGATATTCAGTTTTACATCGGAAACCACCACCAAAGTTTGAAATTAAAGCATTATTTCGACTAGTTATGCTGTACACAGACACAAAAAACAACAACACATCATTGTAAAATCAATACATTCATCACTCCGTTCAAAATCTAAAATATAATAGGTTCATTTAGATTAAATATAACAATGTAAATTTGATGTAGATGTATATATTAAACACTATTGAAGAGTTTAACAAGGTTGTGGGTAATTGCCAATAGGACATATTTTTTATTTTTAGATACATTGTATTTTACATACATAAAAGAACAGAAAACTTTTAATCATTCATCACTTAGTCAAAATCACTGCAAAAGTTATGAATATGAAATTTAGTCAATAGATTTGTTTTATGATGTAAAAAGCCATCAAGAAAATACTTTTCTTTTGTTTTAAATTGTTGCCATTGGTTATAACAGTATATAAGACAATTAGTACCATAAGTAAAAACTATTATCTATTTTTTATTTTTTTATAAATGGTAGCAAAATAAAATGTGCCAGTCATATTATGATTCTCAGCATTTTCATAAGTATTGAATCTGTATGCAATTATAATTAATGTAGTTGTATAGTTATTGTACATAGCTAAATAGCAAATAAAATTAACTGAAAGACACTATAAAAATATAGCGCTGTTAGTTTGTGTGTCAGCTGCTTGTAACAGAAAGGCATTTCATGAGCTCTAGCTTCTAGCAGTCTAACTTGTATAAACAATTGTGATTTCCATATTCAATAAACAAATCAAAACCAAAAGAAACATAAATAATCATGAGACGTCTTTATTAAGCTTTCAAATCTTAATTAAATATTAAAATCCTCATCAACATAAAACATTTCATGTAATATTATATAAATGATTCATATCACCATACCAAAACAAAGCTTCCAAAAAATGAAAAGATGATTAAATATTCAGAATATTTAGGTATTGTGTTCCAAAATCACGTCATAATATGTATCTACACTATTAAAAAATAAAGTATTTTGTACTCCAAATTATCAAATTAAATTTCTAAAACAGATAACAAACGATAATTTAAATTTTCTAAGTATGGTGTATGTTCACAACTTAAAATTATGTGGAACAAAGAATTATGGACCATAATTCATAAATCATAATAAATATTATAATTAATAATTAAATAGTAAATAATATGCATTGATAAATTAATAGTTAAGGTATCAACATATTGATCCTAAATAATAATGCCTTTATAAACAAATGCTTTAAACATTTTTTTGGTAAGAATATCTATTTCAAAAACAATGATCATTGGCATGTCTCTTATCCATTTAGAACAAAATAAATAATTCTGTTTTTTTGAATCTTATTGTTATTGTTATCAATAAGGTTTTTACTTGATGCAATCTTATTATGCATGAGGGTACTTACATATACACAATAATAATTATGTTTTTTTTTATCAAATTATAATTGGGTTGTAATAAATTTTAAGCTTAAATAAATTTAACACTGGAATATATACAGGAATAAAATGACAATCAATAGAATTAACTAAATATAGCGATCACTTTTTCAAGCTTTTTGACAGAGCAAACCCAATCCCGACGACTGCACTAAGGCCTAATGCCAAAGCTCCAGCTACCGCCATTCCTTTGTGTGCATCTGAAATAATTTAAAAAATGATTATTCATAGCATAAATAATATTATAGCGTATTTTTTCCTATTTTTTTTGGTTTTTTTTTTGGATATTCATACTTAAACATTTAAATATCAAAAAATAAAACAAGTTTAGATTCTCATAATTTAAAAATGTTTATAAGTGCTGACTAAGATGAGGCTTATTAAGAACAAAAAATAAATTGGTTGTTACCTTTAAGTATTCTTAGTGTAAATGGATTATAACAGTAATAATTTAATTTAATATTATTTAACTACAATGCGTATTTAATATTTATGATACCATCCTTATAATTATTAAGAGGTTAATGTGTGTAAAACAATATAAAGAAGCAAATGGCATTTATGATAATGATATTAAGAATATGATTATGATCAAAATAGATTAAATTATTTTCAAAACGTACCAGATTCCATTTTCTTTTGAATAGTAACCAACAAATTTTGTGCTTGCATATTTTCAGGTTGCATATGTAAAAAAGCTTTAATAAATTGCAGGGCTGTACTATATTCCTGAAAAATATATATTGGTTGTTAAAACATTTAAAATAATAACAAAATCACATAAAAATATACCTAATGATCAATAGGAACATATAATATAGGTACTTATAATTTCTTTATGTACTTTTTTTTTTTATGAGTCCATAAAACACAAGGTATATACTCGCTACTTACTTTAAGTCTTGAATTTCCTAATGCTAAGTAATAAAGATAATTTCGTTTAGCATCGTCATCATTAGCTTCATGCTTGATCAACTGCTCCAATAATATGAGTCCTTTTCTGATGTCAGCTGGATAATTGCTTCTCACTAAGCACCAAGCGTAATGAAACTTTGTTTCTTGCGAAACAGTTCCTGTAGTGAGTTGATTATGATATTCTTTTTCAAATTTCTGAAAATTATAAATATTTAAGATTTTAATAAAAATATTATACCTGTAACAATCTGTAATTTTTTATTTTTAACAGACTACAATATTACTGTTAATATAATAGGTATACATGACATTTTCAGATGACAAATGTTACAATAAAGTGTCATGACCTTGAAATTGTAGCAAATGGAAAAAGAAAACTTCAGTCTTAAAGAAAACAAGGCCATAATAAATGTTATGAGTATTTCAGGTAAATTAAGATAAAGTAAGCACTTTCTCGTGACAACTGTAGATGTAATAATATAACTGAGCAATAGTATTTCTTTCCACACACTCAACTCATGTTCATTATACATAACTAATCTATTTTAGTATTAGTATATTAAATAAAATTATATGATAATTGAAAAAATATGTATGTCATTAACCTTCTTTAATAATAAAAACCAAAACGATTTCAATAAAATTACTATTTCAGCATCAAAAATAAATCAAAAACCCACAAATTGGCAAACCTAGAGGGGAACAAAACAGAATAATTATCTACTAAAAATCAAAAACAGTAATGATAAATCAGTGTCCACTGACAAAAGATTAAGAAATAACTGTTGAGCGTTGGTGATCAAGAATTCAAATTCATCCATTGGCGCACATACGGAGGTGCCAGGGGGGGCCTTAGCACCTCTAAGTTTTAAATTAGCACCCCCAAATTACTATAAGTTTAGATATTGTTTAAAGTGTAATTTTGCATTTAGAATGAATTAATTCCAATTTATATTGGTGAATGCACTAATTTTTAATAAAAAATTTTGTTTTTGTATAGGTACTGCAATGTCTATCGGAATGGTGATTTATTAATATAAAAATAATGATATTAACAAAAATTGTTTAGTTTAATAGTATAGAAATTTTCAGCCATCTATTCTTAGTAGTTTTTTAATATAGTGTTCTCAATTCAGTGACAACATCACTGATACTGAATTATTTTATTTTATCATTATTTCCTTTTTTCTACATAAATACCAATAATTTATTAATGCGGTGTCAAGTAGTAAATGTAATATTTTATATTACTCAAATTGTATTAGTTGTTTCAATATTTCCAGTGCATTTAAATCAAGATTTAAATTGAGTAAAAAATTAAAAAATAATAAAAACTAATGAAAGTACCTAGTGAAAATTTAGACGACACTGATTGCAACACTTGTTCATTTAAGAATATTATAATAGTTTATAATAATCGGTTATAGGATATATCGAAAATCAGAATCATTGATTTCAGACTTTTATTTAATGTAGTAATGCTGTAACTTTTTGAAATAGTAAGTGTAACTGTCACTAGACATTTAGAGGTAAAAGATTTTTCGCACTCCCAAGTTTAAGACTGAATGTGCGCCTATATTGATTAACTATAAAGACTTACCTTAAGATCTTCCATGGTGACCACATCGCTTAAAACGTCTTCAACGTCCATTTTTCAGAAGGTTTCCAAAATTTTAATCTTCAAACTTCTAAAATAAATATAAAAAATTGAAAATGTACGACGTTCATGCGAATAATAGGGTGATGACAGATAACAACGACTGACTCATAGAATAAAGAACTGGGCAGACTGGCAGACCTTTGCTTACGAGTTAATCCTATTCGGACAAAATATCAAATAAGAGATATTAGTCTGGTAAAGTGGTAAACGTATGACGTATCATCTATAGTATCATCTAAACTCTCAATGTTTGTAATTATAATATAATATTATAATTCGATAAGGCATACATACACACACAATAACCAATGTTATGTAGGTATTGCAATCAAATGTTTTAATGAGAATTTAAAATTCTGAAGACTTTTGAAGACGATTGGGTTGTATTATTAATGATAAGTGATAACTAATAAGTAATTATAATAATAAATTAACTTATAATTTATCATCAAAATTAAAAAATAATATAATGTCAATTACTATTATTATAATCAGGCTTTGTTGGCTTGTCACGTTGAATATTGATATTTGATTGTGTATGTATTTGTTTATGTGTGCGAATGTGTAATGACACATTGACACTGCACAAGGCCACAACAGTTAACAACTACAACTACTAAACCTATTCAGCAGCTGATCGCGTTGTTATCAAAATATAATATTGTTCTGTGATAATATGCAACTATGTTACGCATCGATTTCGATTATATTATAATTATTATTAATATAAGAATATAATATTATTATTAGTATAAAAATCTTCTATTTTTCTGCATTATTATTGATTTTTGTATAATCTATGACTTACGAAAAATCACGATATAATCGATGTACAATGTACGTACTGTAGACCGTACGTAGTCGCGTAGACAATAGTAATAATATTCATAAAAATGATCATACCTTATACCTATATTCGTATTTGACATTTGTACAATTATATATATCACATTTTATTATATATAGTTACGATAAAAACCACAGTCCAGTAGTCCACAAGGCACAGACATAGATAGAAATAATATTATAAAGGGCATAGATAGGTACTTAAAATAATATTTAATGTATACCTTACCTATTTATAATGCACTATGCCAAACATGGCTAAATAGACTATTTAGCTATGATGCTAAATAACTAATAACCTTTGTTGTTTATGTTATTAAAGTTCGATAAAAAATAAAAAATAATATCTAATATTATTACAATAATGTTTTAACAGTTAAAAAATATACAACATAGTTAATCTCCTAAAGTGATATAGGTATTATTATTTTAGTATTCAATTCTTTATATTATTAGCATGAATAAGGCTAAATAAAATTAATTAGTGGGCAATTTTTATAGTTAAGGATTCATTTAACTGGGCTGGTCATGGAATACAGTAATTTTAGATGCATAAACCATCGATATATTGAGAATAATATTATTTTAGACCTATTATGTGTATGATAAAGACTATAGTGGTTCTCAAAGCGGCGTTATTTAACACCCTGCCTCGGTAGATGGTGAAGGGGTACTAAGGGACGATGAACTAGATTTGGGTTATAGAATTAACATTTTTGACTTATAAATGTAGACTTACTTAAATCGATTTCGAGGTATAGGATATCGATATAGGTAACCTACAACCTACCTATACGTCATACGTGGTTTCGGTGGCCGGTGGTCGATCGAATAATTTAACCACAGTTCTTAGGTAAATTTAACCTCATGAGTCATGACTCTTAAGAGTTAAGACCTATACTCTAATGTTAGGTACACTTTAGTCTTTAGGTCTTCGAAATTAACTAGGTGACCGTCGTGCTGAATCAGGGTGTAAATAAAAAAAAAACTTATTTAATACACCTGCAGTACTGAAGCGGGTTTCGAGAATTCATAGTTTGTTTCCACAGCACAAAGCCGTACTCATTGGAATTTGAAGTCATTCATTTTCTAAATGAAAAAATGTCCGTATTTAGTTTTCTAAATACATTTAGGCTACAGTAAAAATAAATATATTTGATTTATAATATAAATGTGTTATTAAAGTATATACGTTTAGAATATCAAAATCAAAGTTTCCCACTGTGGAGTCACGCAGACCAGCGAAACAATTTACAAAGAGTATCATAACTTACAAATATAGGTAGGTAACCATTACCATAAATTAATACCAACTATAGTTATTAGGTACTTTATAGTTTATTATTGTTATTATTTAAGTTATAGTACATATGGGTTATTGAAATAGATATTTTTTAAATACTGTGGAAAATAACAAATATTTAAATATTAAAACTAAGTAAGACTAATAGCCTCCCAAGTGTATTAAATGGGTTTTTTTATCTTCATAAATATTCTTTTAAGTATACCTACCCCTTCAGCATGTTTACTTAACTCACTGGACACTGTATAGTGATATAAATATTAATAAAATACGTCATAAAATTGAAAGAGATGGGCAACTCAAAGTAACTAGACTATAGTATACTAGAGGGCCAGTTTTAGAAAATTAAAATTTGGTGGACCGCCAGAGCATAGAGAGCAAAAAAAGGCCATTCAAAATATACATTTTAATTAGCATTTATTTTGTTTATAATGTGAATTAATAGTATTATCAGTAATTAGTAGTAAATTCAACAACAGCACAACACGAATGATATGAAGAAACTGATATAATAATTAAACAGATCGGTACCTATACCTATCGGTGAAAGCTATACGTATAAATACGTGCGTATATATATACTACATAGTATATATGACATTTAGACATTTTAACGATATTTAATACCCAACAATACCAGATAATAATTATTACATCGATAAGATTGAGTACCTATATAGACTATAGATATAGAATATACATTATAGGGTATAGACTATTGAATCTATAGTGTTGGAAAAGGGTATTATAGGAAAATTTCATGAACGACACAAATGTATTTTTTGAACTTTCGATTTTCGATTTTAAAAGGTATCTACAATTTGATTTAGTGCGGGTCGCATGAACTTTGGTAAAGTACCGCATGTGAGTGGGGACCACTGCGGCATAGACAATAAATTTTAAAATGATATGATATAATTTTAAAAAGTAGCAGGAGCCAGATAAAAAAAGCTTGAGGGCCACAGTGGTGGACATTAGTTACCCACCCCTGGAACTAAGATTTCGATTAATGGAAATAATATGGTAAAATTAGTATTCTAACCTCTGACTTCTATATTATAATAAGTTATTATTAGTTATTATTAATAACCACATATTATAACATTAATAAAACATATATAAGTTGATAACTATTAGATATAATAGGTAGTACTACTAGTAAAAGCTAGGGAACTTTCCTATAAATAATAAATATGTAATAAGTTATTTTAACCTTTATGGATAGCAGAAAATGTAGGTAGGTAAACTAATAGATAAAATAATAAATATATAATATATACCTACTTTATACATTGTTTTAAAATATACCTATCATCAAACACAAACTTATAGCATTTGAAATTTTGAAAGCTGAAATATTAACTTATAGGTAACCTTTTAAGGGGGTCGCAGCAGACGAATTTTTCAAGCGTTTTAGACCAATAAGCGGTAGTAAATTACACATACTTTGGAATGTCCGATTTTAATTTTTTATACATGTATGAACTCTTTGACAAAATATCTAGGTTATTTAGGAAGTCGATTTTCAATTTTCAATTTTAAAAGACCTTAAAATAACGATTTTTTTTTCAAAAATTCCATGAAATAATTACGTTACATTTGTATTTATTTTTGGCACATCTAATTTTAAATCGAAAAAGTGATTCCTAAAGAGCATAGTCTAGAAGTTTATAAATTCAACCATTTTTTCAAAATTACAATCGGCCTTCAGGAAGTAGGGTGAACAGACCAGTTATTGAACACCCTCCAGTAATTGAACAACGTCAACAAATGCTTTAAAATTAAGAAAACTAGATATCTTATTTAATAAATAATTTTTGTTTTCAATATTAGACATAGTGGTCATACTGTATAACCAAGATTTAATAGTTAAGATGTGATAACAAAAAAATTATAAATATACAAAATCACTGTAATCAAAATTGCGTGTGTTAGGGCCAAATTTGTTTAAGTAAGTACTCTAAATTACTTTCTGTGGGAACTGAATAACTAATAGAATATTCATTGTATATGGTTATTATTTGTTTGGATATGTTAAATACCTAAATTTGTATCATTTTCTTGCTTAAAAATTTAAAAAAAGTCCTTATCTTGACTAGTTATGTATGTGTTCAATTACTAGTTACTAAAATTTAACAAAACCTAGTAATTGAACACATGTTCAATTATTGGTATTGCTTAAATATAATTTAATCCAGTGATTGAACAGGTATATTAATATTAAAAAAAATTATAGTACACATTTTTTATTGCATTAGTTACCTCGATACCTACCTAATAATAATATATATAATATATATTAATATATTCTACAAAATATATTGTCAATATTTAAGTGTGGACTTACAAAAATATTATACAGCATTAAATAGAGTATATTAAAATATTACCAATGATAGTCAAATTTATAATTATGGTTTATAAATATGTTTGAAACTGTGAATGAGACTGATATGTTTGAAACTGATGAGACTGAAAATAATATGAATGAAACTGTATTATGTGATATTGAAATAGAACCTAAAAATATAATAGATTGTAGTGTTAAAAAGACTGATAATGTAATAAGTGAGGGAGTTATAGAAGTTAATATAGTTGATAAGTGTCCAAATGAAACCATTCAAAAAGCAGTAAGTGTAAATAAATCTAATTTAAGTCCTGCAACAATTGAAGAATCATGGAGCAAACATTTGTTTTGGCCAAAGCCTGACACAAAAAAGAAACAAAATAGAAGTCATGTAAAATTACCATTTGCTGTTACAGCAATTAAGTGGAGGGAATATCATGCCAGTAAAGAACAAGAAAAACTTAAAAAAGAAGAAGAATTAACACAAAAACGAAAACGTAGAGAGGAAATAAAAAAAGAAAAAGGTCTTAAAGATGTCAAAAAAACCACAAAAAAACAGGAACCAAAAAAATCAAATAGTGCAAAAAAAATTAAACCAGGATTGAATATAATTATGGGGTCTGAAGATGATGCCACATGTTTGTACTGTAAGGAACCTTACACTTTGTCAAAAAGTGGTGAGCCATGGATCAGATGTTGTGGATGTGCTGAATGGGCCCATGAACTCTGTGCTGGTTCTGAAAATACAGTTGCTTATATTTGTGAATACTGCCGTTAAGTTTTTTTTTTTTTACTTACAATTGTTAATTTTTAAATGCTTAATATACAACTGTTATATATAGTTGTAACATTGTTACATTCCTACCTACACAGATATTTATTTTAATAGTTACCAAGTTGATTTTCACTAATACATTTATTTAAGTCATAAGTTATGTTTGTTTAAAATTGTTTTACTTTACTTACAATTGTTAATTTTTAAATACTTAATATACAACTGTTATATATAGTTGTAACATTGTTACTTTCCTACCTACACAGATATTTATTTTAATAGTTACCAAGTTGGTTGTCACTAATACATTTACTTGAATCATAAGTTATGTTTGTTTTAAAATTGTTATTATAATCCTGTTACTATGTTTGTAATTAGGTATAAATGTTTTTAAATTATGTGTTATTTTTTAATAAAGGAACTACATTTTATTCATGAATTATATTATTAATTATATATATGAATTATATATAAGTATTTATTAAATACAAATTATTTAATAAAATATTTGTAGGTGTTCCACAGAGTAATAATATGGTGTTCATACACTGGGTTTGAAGTGTTCATAGACTAGTATAGTATGTTCAATCACTAGGATTTCACTTATTTTTTCAATTAAACTAATATGCTTAATAGTAAATTGATCTTATATGGTTTTATCAATGTTAGCTTTATAATAAACAGTTGTACCAATCTTAAAATCTAAAATGTGTAAATGTGATGCTAAAAACCTAATTATGAATGCATTTTTATTGCAAACAAATCCTTAACTGTTCAATAACTGGTCTGTTCACCCTATGTTTAATTTACTACCGCTTTTAGTAGTTTTTATAGCATTGCAAACATGAATATTATATTTCACTTTTCGTAAAGTATTGACATGTTCCTGCGCGTGCGAGAGTTTATTTCTGCGGCGGCTCGCGGCTGCCGACCGGCCGTCATAGATTCTCGGAAGTCGGAAACAATTAGCCGATAAAGATTATTGGATAGGTATAGAACATTACTAATGGGCGACAATAATAATTATATTTTTCCAAATTTAATACAACCCACATATATTTAAATTTCAAGGAAATACAAAGTATAATAACACTATCAATATTTTCGTTATGTAAATTACGATCTAGATTATGTTAGAAACCTTGTAATTTCAAATAATAATAAAGTTTAAAAAAAATATTTTAAAAGAACATTTTTAAATAAGTGCATGTTAAATTTTATTAATTTTTTATTGTATTTATTTTAATAATTTTTGATGTATAAACTATAAATTATATTATAATTTACCTAACGAAAATATTTATATTTAAAAATTTTTTAAAAATCAGCCTTTTGACTTAAATAAGTGTTTTAACCATATAAATTTTTCTGAAAATCAAATTTACATATTGGCTATATATTGAATATTTCGAAAAAAAAATTTATCAATTTTTAAGTTTTTTATTTTTTATTTTTTTTTATATGGTTTTAGAATTAATTGATTTAGTAAATGAACGTGAGTTTCCTTTTCCTATCGGGGATGGTTTTTAACACTACTTTTTTAAATAATAGTTAGTACTTTAGTAGGTAATATAATAGTAAAAGATAACGTGCGCAATTGAACATGATATATTGCCATTTTAATTAGGTATACGTAGTTCTGGGAATTCGTAATACTGTCGACGACCGAATGTCCATGGCACGCGATAATGGATTACACACACTAATGTTCATTTACTACTCACACATAGACATAGCCCAAATGTTCATGTTATGTGAATTGCCTAAATATTACTCCTTAAAACATGATACGCTGGAGCCCCCTTAACCTTTATATATAGTATACAGAATATGATGTAAAGTAATACCTAGTATGTAATGTACATTATTAGTTTATTACCTACTTATTATATGATAAATTGTATTATGTGCAATGTGCCACTAAATATTTCAGTACCTAACATATTATTTACATGTTATAACTTTAAATTGAAAATATACTGTTTGTATTGATAGCTACCATCAGGCGCGGACTAGTAAAAAAGGGCACGGGATGCTAAATAATTTTAAGGGCAAATAACAAAATTTTTTAGTGCAAATTGAAAACTTATAGGTTATTTATAAAATATTGAAAATACGTTAAAAACCTAAATAGGGACTTACCAAATTACAACAAACATTCAAATAAAATTGTACAATATTAGATTACAAAGTTCTACGGTTGTTTTGTAAAAATAAATTGATAGTCTGTTATTAAACATTCAAGTGTTATATTTAATTACCTTAAAAATACCATAAATCTGATTTTAGCTATTGCGATGTATGAAGGTAATATATATATGACTAAATAAAAATACAAAGATATAGGTACCAGCTATCTAAGAGCAATACTCACATTATACCTCAGTTATACATTTTTATGCTTACTCTCATTTCCAGTACAATAACTATAATATTAATAAATTTATAAATATAATCTACATTTGATACAGATGTCTCATTGATTATTTTTTATTCTTCCATTTGATTTTCATGATTTAAGAACTCGTCATGATCAACGTTTTTAGAGTTAGACGTACACTGTACTGTATAAGAAAATGCATTACTCACTGATGGTACAGCTGGACCAGCCGGTACAGATGAATTAAAACACAATTTCTTTTGATTTTTGTCATTTGCAACTAATTTTAATAACTTGTATTCTTTAATTTTTCTATTTTGGCTCACACTATTCAATTTATTTTTAGTCTTCCCCATTTTTTAGCAATAAATTCTTTAAATTAATCTGATTTTAAAAATAATGCATTGAAAACAAAGTACCCAAATTACATGGAGAGACACTCGACGTAGAGAACTGTACTAATGTTGACGTTGAGTGTTAAAACTCAAAGAATAAATTAAATTTTGTTTTAACAAAATTATATTAATTATATTTTAATTTTTTCGAAATAGTGTAACGATAATAACGATATATCCTCAAACGGTTTTAAACATTTGTTATTATTCAAAAAGTATAAGTCGTAGATACTTGAAAATGTTACCAGTTACTCAGATTGGTATTTTCTTTACATTATTTAATTTTCAAAATATTTTGACTTTTTTGAGGTATTTATAGACAACTGAAATTTTAATTTTTCTGAAAATTTTTTTTATAGGATTTAGGAGGGTTCATACAACATACAAACACTAAAACAATAATTATTAACAGCCAGTTGTCAGAGAATTACAAAATGTATAAATTATAAATACTCGACTGAAATTTCGAATTTGTATTCATATTATTATCGTTAAAAACCGGTATATTGCTGACCTACCCTTTTTAATTTATCATGGTATTACATTTTATATTCTAATATTTTATATTATATTTCTATACGTAAGAATACGTTCATATTCCACGATACTTAAACACCTATAGTCAAGATTTTTCTGTGGGCTCAGGGCTAAGCTGTGGAGCTGTGTTATAAACCTTATAATATAATGTTATATTATATTATGTATTATTATAATGTTATATTATTTTATATTACACATATTATGTCTGTAGCATGTGGTCAATGGTCATGTATCGTATTCGTATACCACATTTTTACTACTGTGGGGCGATACGGAGCTTTGTATCCGGCATAGACATATTGTATAATATAAGTCTATGGTATCCAGTATCGCCACACATTTCATCTATTATTCTGTGGCCACACTACCATAGCAGACTGCTGATACTATTGTTATCATCACGGTTTATCTATATGAATATTGTGATTTGTGAATGTTTAAAATATTAAAATTTTATGAATATAGTTTTAAGACTTTAAGTATTAAAAGTTAAGTGTTACCTTTGTGTGTTGTATCGAAACTAATTGTTAACAAAGTTAAAATAAAAAAAGAATTATTAGGAATAATTATTTTAGTAATAACACTAATAACATTTTTCTGTACTTCGTAATATTGGGAACTATTCTAATGTTTCAATATTTCAGTAGGTACCAATTGTGCAACAATGAATCATAAAAGTAGTTCTTCTTAGTATTTGAAATACGTATTACATTTTTAAACAAATATCTCCATTTTTGTGCTTACATTATCAAAATATATTATATAAAATGGAAACGAGTGGTACAAATAATATTCCAGAAAACGTCAAAGGCAATATTCAAACTGCTGAAAACCAAATCAAACCAAAACAGCAATCGGCAGAAAAAGAAAAACTTATTCAAGAATTAACAGATATGGGCTTTGCCAAATCACTAGTGCTACAAGTAAAATATTTTAGTATTAGGCCTTTGTACTAAATTTTTTAATACCTTTGTTTAAGATTGTAGATAATGCTAGTGATGTACCTAAAAACTTAATTATTGAACAACTATTGACTGCAAACTCAGAGCCTAGTGAAAATATACCTGTAGTTGATGATGATGGAGATAAATTATGGGAAGACGTTACTGTTGCAAATAAAATGGTTATTATTATAAACAATGGCTTGAACATGAGCATTGGGAAAACTGCCTCACAAGTAATTAAATATACGCTATATAAATTATAAACTATTTTAAATCACTGACAAGATATATCATAAAAATTAACAAGTCTTACTTAACTGGACATTATTATTTTCCCCAAAAATATATAATATTTATTTTATTTTTTGCATTATTTTATTCTTATATTGACAATTTGATGTAACTTTTGAACAATAATTTTCCTCTAATTTTTTAATCACTTGAGTTCAGCGTACTAAAACACATATTTTTTTTGGAGGGGAGGAGGGAAAAAGGGTGTCCAGTAAAGTAGATATATACCAAAAAAATAATATACTTAAATAACAAAACATTCATATTTCGTATAGCTTTAACACGTTGAATGCCATGTTGCCGCCGGCGGCCTCAAGAATATTTATCATGGGTACGCCAAAGACATTTTTCAGTGTCATTATACATTTTTATTTGTATATATACTTTTGAATTTGAAAAAAAAATTTTTAAAGTACAAAAAAAAATGTTAAAATTATGTTTATTACATCAAAAATATTGCAATTATTCCCACTACACCACAGCGTATTTTCAAGATCATTATTGTAGCGCCACAGAAAAGTTAATACTATAAATCCAAATTAATTTACGGCAGCGTGCTGCCTCCTAGGAATGATATGGTGCGGTAGCCCGGCAGTCTAAAAATTATCAATACCTAATTATTTTTATACGGACGTCGGCAGCCGCATGGCAGTAAACGTGTTTAGAGGACGTGATATCCGCATGTGATGTTTCCGTCTTACAAGTGCGTAACATAGTACATTTTTCGCTCAGCAGAACATGTGTAGGTTCGTTAGCTTAAAAATTAGAGTGAACTGACCTCTTATAAAATTTAAAGGTAAGATTATTATCTAGACAACCTCATATGCTTTTTATTTTATATTAAATTTAAAACGAGTAATGAGTATTTTAAAATTGTAAATTTGTTGTGCATCTTAAAATACTCATAACTTGCTTTAAAATTTAAATATAATAAAAATAATATGAGGTTGTCTAGATAACAATCATACCTTTAAATTTTATAAGAGGTCAATTCACTCTAATTTTTAAGCAAACGGAGCTACACGTGTTCTGCCGAACGTAAAATTTACTATATCATGCACTTGTAAGACGGAGACAACACACGCGGGTATCACGTCCTCTTAATTGTCAAGGGAATGTAACACTGACATTTGTTGTATCCATCATAAAAGTGCATTATATGGCAAATTTAGTATTTACACTCAGTCGGTATTATGTATTAAGTGGTGATTCGCCAAACATTCTCACCCCGATTTTTTCCTTTAATAATGAATAATATTCAAATTCTTGAAATTTTTTGTACTACCTAAGGAGTGTCCTGTGGCACAAACTTCTATTTTTCAAATGAAAATCCAACCTTTTTTTACTGTAAAATATTTAGTAGATAATTTTTTTTTTAATTTTGATGCACCTTATTAAAAATTTGAACGAGTAGTTTTCTAGTAATTAAAAGATTTGTAATAAGGTTAATAGTCTTTAAAACTCGTTTTACTAAAGTATAAAATAGATATACTTTTGAAACTAATATTTATGTTGATAGATTAATATTAATGACTAATGAGTAATGACTAATATTTTCAAATCCGCCATAGACCACATATCTTATAAACTTAAGCTATGGACCTTTTCACCTTTTATCCTTAGAACACAAAGTTAAATAACTGAAAAACTACTCATTAGAATTTTGATCAAAATTCTCAAAAAAATTATCGGCTTAATAATTTAGAGTAAAAACTTAAGATTATCATTTAAAAACAAAAGTTTGTATTGCTACAGGACACACTAAATGTCCAAAAAATTTTGAGAATTTGAAAATAATATGGTTTCAAATATATTTAAAGATTCTAAAAATCAGATTTTGAATAACTGCATTATCAAAAAAAAGGGGGTGAGCATGCGTATTGGACCATACATCCCGCTTTGGGCAGGACAGTCCTACTTTCCAGCTAAGTGTCCCGCTGTCCCCGAAGAACCTAAAAATATCCCGCTTTAAGAAAAGTTGACTTGTGGTAGGTATTTATTGATCACATATCTCAATCATACATTTATACTATACTTATACAGTATACATATATCTACATAATTTATATAAACCTTAAAACGCTAAAACCCATCATCCATAGATTGTTATTAGTCTGTGTATTAAAAGCTATTGTTATAACAAAGAGTAACAGAAGTCAAGTAATCCATTCATAAATAAAAAACAAACAGGCCACTTTAATGCAGATTTGTTGGTCCGACAAATATAGAAAAATTATATGGTTTCTTAATAAAATGTGCAGGTGTCCCGCTTTAAAGAAAAAAGTTATGGTCACATTAAGTATGCGTGGTGAATCAGGCTGTATAGCATAAATTAAAAATGCTTATAAATGAATTAAAAATTTAATTATTTTGGATAACCCACGTGGCACGTACATAATCACATAATCACACATAATGTTCTTACCATTATGATTCGTAATAGGTTATTCACTTTAGTTTTTAAACTTACAAAGCTACATGAAATCTGTCGAACGTAAATTTGCTGTTATGCACTTGTAAGACGTAGACAACAAATGCCAGTGATACGTCCTTTTAAATTATAATTTTTTGATTTTCTATATTGTAGGCTGCACATGCTGCATTGGGCTTGTATGAAGTGATGAGAGAACGTGCAGATCTAAGCTATGATTTAATTACTTGGAATGAACAAGGGTAAGATTGAATCAATATATTTTATTTATAGAATCAATAGATAATTTTCAAATCAATTTTTATAGAAATCTACATACCTTTTTTCTCCACTCAAATAACTTTGTCCAAAATCCAATTCAAATTATAAAGAGAATGTCAGCACATTTTTTTTCTCTTGGATCCACGCACAATATACCAACTTTTATGTTCAAAATAATGATTATAATCATAATATTAGGGCTCAGATTTATATATATTTATATAACAAAAAAAAAATTATATTATCATAAATGTGCAAAAAACCTCAAAATATATATTATCAAAAACAAAAATTATACCTAATAATTAATAAAATACTAACATGTAATGAAAAAAATGAATATGTATTTACATTTTCTTGATTAAAATTAATATAAACATATTTTATTGCTTTGCAAGTTCTAGACAATGATACTTTCAGCATTGTTGGTAATCTCATGAATAACGAGCACAGATTACACCCACAAAACAAAAATACAGCATCCATTATAGTGTTTGCTCATTTTTTGTATAATAAAATTTTGTTCATCAAAATAAATACAAGATATCTGATATTTCAGTAAATAAAATCATACCTAGAATTAATTAAGAAATATTTTGTCTTGAGTGCCATGGTCGTGTCACTGCAACGACCCCTGTATTATAATCATTATTGCAAACATAAAAATTTGGTATGTGGCACACGGCTCAGAGAGAGGAGAAAAACATGCCAAATAAATATGTGATACTGAAGATAATACTGTCATTTTTCAGTTTATAATAGGTTGTATCACACTAACTCTTGTAATTTCAGAATAAAACCTATTTTTCAAAAGCATGTTACTGAAGAAAAATAGCTGCGCTAGTGCGCTAAAATTCACTAAATTATAAATTATGTTTTCAGAAGTCGAAAAATTGTTGTTGCAGCTAAGAACACTAATGAACTTATTAAAGTGTGTTCAGAAGGAAAAATACTCAAAATCCCATTTTTCTGTGTTCATGATGCAGGTTTAACTGAAGTAGAACCCAATTCATTCACTGCATTGGCTTTTTTTGGATCTGATCAAGAACTAAAGCCTGTTACCGGAAAACTTAGACTATTGAAATGAATAAAATATATGTTTTGGAGAACATTTAATGCATTTATTGGTTATATTTGAAAACTTACAACTAACTTTTTTTGTTATACAACTATAAATGTTGCTACATGAAAACACAATATTGTATTCAGTTAAAAGTGAATAAAATTGAAAGTTATCTTTTGATATATTATAAGTATGATTTAAAAATACAATATTAAACATTAAAATTTAAAATCCAAAATAATTTACCTATTATAATTTTATCTAGATAATTATAAACTGTAAAATTTACTTCTTTTAAATTAATAATATTTTTGTTATTTAATCTTAAAGTACAATAAAATTATTTAAAGAAATAATTAACTTGACAATCCAAACAATCCAAATAATAGTAATATTTAACTTTATATATAATAGGTATATAACATTAAATTATGTATATATAGTGTTGTAAAAAGCATTATAAATAGCCATTAAATGATGTTAAATTAATTGCCAACACCTTACAATACACTATCTAACCAAAAAAATGACATGGCATGGTCAGCCTAAAAGGGGTATTTATTCAATTATAATAAAAAGTACAAATTTCATTCACGCGTAACCTGAGAATGAGTAAATTCCAATAATAATAAAAACATAGCATCAGATTTTTCTTGTTTTTAACATGTCAGTCTATTATAGGGTTTTAAAGAAAAAATAAATAATAAATTAAAACCAATAGTTTTTTGGAGTTAGTTTTTTGTTTGCATAAAATTGTTTAATTTGTATGATTATGATCGTAAAAGAATTTTGAAGCATTTGGATAACGAGTAGGACAAAAATCAGGATGTGTATCTAGTCCAGATCTTCCAAATGTCCTAATACGTTCGGTATATGCATTCTGTACAGCAGTATCAGCTCCAGCACTTGTTATCACTTCTGTATTAATGGCTACGCCGGCTGCACCCATGGCAACTTCCAAATTTTCTAAACAAATTTTATAAACAATTAAATCAGTATAATTTAAAAGTATATTTTCTAGATTTCACTCAAAACTTGGTCATGATAATCAAATCATAAAATGGAGACATGAATTGGAATGGAGTTGGGACATTTTAGATCCAACATAATGACTAGTAAATGATAATTATGGCTTGTATAGAATGCCACATTGTTGCCATTACTTGATTATTGTTATTTATAAATTTATAATAATACACTTGGTTATTTGACCTTCGAGTTATCAAGGTATGAACGTGTTATATGTACATATTATATTATATAAATTCGAGGTATAAGCCAAAATTCGAATAAAAATATTTTGACTTGTAGAGAAATTCGAGTTAGCAAAATTCGAATTATCGAGAAAATTTATCACACATATCATATATTGTAAGGCCGGGGCCAAGGCCTTCTTTTGAATTATCAAAAATTTGACTTATAAGGTTCGAGTTATCGAGGTTCCACTGTATTTGTAATGGTTATAAATAAAGCTCGGATTTTCTATGACAGTATATTTATTTTACACAACCAGAATTCTACCAGAGATTAATAACAGATTTATCTCATGAAGTTTAGATCGTTAATATGCAAATCTATTAAGTATATTTGAGCATGTTACATTGATTATTTATATAAGTATAATAAAAATTGTCCACAATATTATCAATTATTATTGTTTATTCTGTTTATGAGTAAAATCCGAAGCAAATGTGTTAAATTTAACTTGAATAGAGTTTACATTATAAATAGATGAATTGAATCAACTCACTTGCTATTATTTGAGATAAAGACCCTTGTGGCTTAGAACTTGTCACTATCTTCCTGCGTTTGTTGGGCATACCGGATAAATATGCATCACTATAAGGTGGCTGTGTTCCTTGACGTCTTTGGCGTTGTGAATCTCTAGCTATAACTGGAACCCATTCCTGTAAATTAGAAAACTCCTATTAATATTTATTTTTTCATATCAAAAATGTTTAATTCTTTAAAAACTCACTGAAGGAACATTGTGATGCCAATCTTGAGATCCAATAACAACTTCGGGTAATGGTTCGTTTTCGGGAGAAGGCATAGAAGGATTGGAAGATTGTTCTCCGTTATTACTCTACATAACAGAAAAAATATATAAATTGCATAAATTGCACTATATTCAATTTTAAAAATTTTCAATAACACAAATAGGTATCAGTACTGACCGCTCTTAAATGTTGAGAAGATTCGTCGAATGGTACAATATAGTCATCAACTACAGATAAACTCATCATTTGAAAAGTGGTCATTCTTTCCCAATATTGGTCAATATTTGTACGTAATTCATCCATTATTAATAGGTGTAAATTTGTAGGAAGTGGCAAGTATTGCTAAAATTATTTTGAACATGATAACTGAGTATATTTTAAAATAAGAATATTAATTAATTACCATTACTGCAGAAACACATAACCGAAATATAGGGCGGCTGTTACAGCAATAAACTATCAATGATAAAAATCCTTCAGCAAATATAGACAATAAATGCACAATACTATCAACAGCTCCCATTCGATCTAAAACATATGAATTGTTTGAGAAAGTTTAAATTATTTCTTATCTTTGTTTCATAATATAAACTATTAAGTAAAACCATTACAGATTTAATCTTAAATGTATTCATATGGTCCACAGCGGAACAATAAAACCAGTATAATTTTATCCACAGATAATACTGTTGAGGCTTCTGGAGACTTGATCATTCCAAATTTATATTGTTATATTTATGAACGTACATTGATTTGTGAAATAAAATAAAATAAATTGTATTATTTACAATTAAGAGGATACTAGGCCAGCGAGACAACTGAATATTCAAATTTATAATACATTGAAGCCAACATATGTGCAAAAGAGAAAGACAATGTGAGGCCTATTATATTATGTCTAAGCTAAGTTTAATAAATTTATAGATAAAATATGGGTTTTTTGGTAATGTAGCATCACACTACATTTTGTATCATTTCTGGTTAATTATACTATATATATATCATATAAATTTTGTTTAGTTAGCTTCAATATTACAATTAATAAAATTATATATTTTTTAAATATCGAAAAAAACATCATAAGATGATATAAATATGATCATACTTTTAAGATTGATAATTAATCAATATTTCTCTATAATTAAAACTAATTTCACAAAGTGGAAATGCTGAATGCAAATTCACTGTTTTAGGATGTTAAGTAAAAACATTTAAAATTAATATATTGATGGATAATTTTGTTTAAAATAAAATTGTGTTCAGTGTAAACTCTACCAGTGAGATTTATAGTATTATATTGTTTTAAGTTCTCAAAGAGTAAATGTTATAAAAATATTGTCTTTTATAAGTCCTTTTGAAATTTTAATACTACATTAACTTGATAATTTATTCTTAAATTTTAAAATCACCACGATAGAAACATCAATAAACCGTGGTAATTGTTGTGTGAAGCAGTTTAACAAGAAAAAATACTAAATTTCACATAATTGACTGCAATAAAAATTGATAAATATTATAAAGCAAATAAAAATCTTACTTTCATCACAGAAGTTAACAATTGTACGTAGATTTTGAAGAATACACCGCCGGAAAGATGCATTCACATTAATATTTGTACGTGTTGGCACAGTACATTGCTAATGTATTCATAAATAAAAAATTGTTTTAATTGTATTATAAAATTAGTTTAATAATAATAAATATATATTTCACTTACAAAAATATTTATGTATGGCACGATTTCTAAAAATATGCGATTGGCAGCATCCTCGATATTTTGATTGTTAACTGGTCGATTAAGCATAATTCTGTCCAATATGAAGTTTATTAATTCTTCAGAATGTGAAGCAACTGGATTAGTTCTAAGTGTTGAAGTTTGTGACATCAAATTCACACTGAACATGTCACGTAAAGTCCAGTTACGAGCAATTATCAAGAATAAGTCTACCAACATAGATTGACCCTCTAAACTTCTGAAGTACGGTATTTCACCAATAGGAGTTGTAAGCACTCCATTTGGTAGACGTGAAGTTGATTGAGAGGTGGATGTACTCATTGAATGCTCAAAACCCTATTCAAAATATAATGAAAACCCAACATTAATAAACTCAGATGTAAACATTTTAGTTAAAAATCAAATAATCAAAATTAAAATATTTCATTAGCATTATTAATTATTATGTTTACTAAAAAACTGTAGGGATAATCTTTCGAGATGTGGCACTACAGAAGAAAGGTCTAGATTTGGTGATCTATGATTAATGTATTAGAAAAAGATCAAGTATTAAAAAAAACATTAAATTTATGATTGGCTGCTCACTGATATATGGTAGATTGCTTAAATTAGTTATATTAATTCTATTCCAAATAAGAGTGCATCAGGCGGCAGACAAAAACCGGTCAAATTCACAATGCATGCTATTGTAAAACAGCAACCAATCCACCAATCAGAACAATTGAGTAATTCTACAGATCTCGTCAAGTTTCACAGCTCAATTATATGCACCAATACGATACAGCTCTTAATTAAAATAGAATATCCTTTTGAAAATTAAAATATTTAGGGGAAGACTACAAATGAAATTCTTGAAAAAAAAAAAAAAAAATAGTGATTGATGAAGGATGATATTTGTACAAAATATTAAAAGGAAGGCAAGTAAAAGAGAACAGTGGAGAAAATTTCTGCAAAACATCTTAGAAATGAATACAGGAAAAATAAATACATTTAATAGGAGTTATAATAAAAACTCGGGAGCATACCAATGATTTTATAATATATAGATAAGCCATACGGGTGTTTATTTGGAAACCTAATTAATAGTAAAGCAAGAATCTGTAGATTGTATAGCGTTATTTATAGTCGAAAAAAAATATTATCACCTATTATAGAACGTATAGCAAAACAGCACTCGTCCTATGTTTACCCCTTTAAAATGCAATAGAATACAGCAATGTTTAACGGCTGAATGCAATTAGACATTGCACTATTAACAATAGAATGGCTTATTTGTGTATTATAAGATCAATCATACTAATATGTCACACAATAAATGTCTACTTACTGGTACTGAACTGCTTGTAGGTGGTAAATTTAAGTTTCTGGTTCTATCAAAATCTACTTCTCTTTCCAATGTGTCAAAAACACTTTCCATTCCAACTCCTAAAATAAGTCAGACTTGTAAATAAATGGATAAGAGAATAGAATTAAGAAAAATTAATTTAAATTAAAATTGTTTATGTTTTCATATTAACATATGACTATTTTAGTATACAACAAACATAGAAAAATATGAATATTATATTACTAGAAACATGTCTTTTTGATTTTTTTTTCAGTTAAAAAAATATATTATATTTTTATTCAACATGAATAAAAAAAAATTATTATGACAATTAAATCAAGATACATAAAAAAATTACTTATTTGTCCAGCCAAAGCATCAGTTAAACTTGTACCCTGTCCAGTAGCCTGGGCAATATTGCTTGCAGATGTTGTAGCTGTGTTGTTACGTTGTCTTCCCCAAGTCAGAATCGGATGTATACCAGACAGAATTCCATCAGGCTCTTGTAAATAACGAGTTCTTGATCGACCTGGACGTCGACTAGTAAAAGATCTTACTTCATTAGGAGAAGTTGGAGAAGAAGTATCTGTAGTTGAGTTTCCACTTGTGGCAGAAGATGTGGATCTGTCAGTGCCTTGAGCAGCACGCCTAGCTAATACCACCGGTCTTAAATTTGGTTCAAAATGGTGTGAACTGCATGGTAAAAATGGGTCCATACGAGGGGTAGAATCCCAACGTCCGCGAGCTAAGCCTATTATAAAATATATAGTGTAATATATAATCTTTATTGATAAGAATAATAGATATTAGTTATTTATTTATTGATTATTCAATAAGTATTAAACAATAAAGAAGGACATTTGTAGTTAAGCTAAAGAATTATTTTATTTATATATATATATATAATTAATCAAGATTGAAATCAACAATTTATACTAAATTATCAGTTTGAAATATTTCACAGGAGGAAAAAAAAAATTGTGAAAGTAATTCTACGGTTGAAAAATTACTGAATTTAATACATTTTTACCAAAAATATATTTATTTAAAGACATCAATAATAATAATAATAATAATAAAAACAATAAAGGTAATTAGTTTAAAATAATATTTACTTATTAAATATAATGTTTTACAAGTTTTTAAATAAATTCCTTCAGTTAAAATAATCTAATTAAATGAATTTACCTTGTGTTGGTGGAGTTGTTGTAGATGATGAATCAGTTGTCCTAGGTGTTACACGAGGAGTTCGAGTAGAAGTAGTAGGTATACTATTATTCCAATCAAAAGATTGTTCAGACATGAAAGGACGTCTCACTCCACTAGAAATTACATCAATCATTTGATCCATCCAGTCAATAGGCATTGCTGGATCAGCAGTAGTGGCTGATGATTGTTGTGGTTCTAAAAAAAAAATTTAATTATTATTTTGATTATGTTGAATATCATAATATATACGAACGAGAAACAGCTGTAGGTAACCCTGTTGCTGCCGAGACAGTTGGGTTAATAAATGCAGCTTCAACAGAATCTATGCGAATGGACCCTGGAGCTAGATCAAACAAAAGTTCTACTCCCTGAGGAGGCGGGAACTCTAAAGGCGTATTATTACTTTCAGTGTTTGGATCAACTGGTATGTTTGTGTTTGTATTTGTTTCAGTAGCTGAAGTGGGCACATTTGGAGTTTCATTTCCTCCTCCATCTGAATTCATAACAATACATGGTTTATAATCATAAAACTAAAAAGATTCAAATTAAGTATAACTTACAATCAAGTCTAAAAGCTCGTACACTTGGTATAGATTGACTTGTGGTGGTTGTTTGTGTAGAAGTAGGTTGTTGAGTAGATGGAGGTGCTGCTGTAGTAGTTGTTGTAACTGAATGAGCAGCATGTAAAATAGTACCTTGTAGTAAACAAGGACGAGATTGGAAAGAACGTGGTGGTGGTCTGTTAAATGCAACTCTTATATCACTAATTGCATGATAAACATGTGATATTAAATGCATCACTTCAGACACGCCATTAAAAACAGTTTGCGCTCTAAGTGATCCATGTTCACCCTAAAAGTTATGCAATTACTAATTAAAAGTATAATAAAATAAGAAGTACATTTTTTTCTCAATTTAAATATTAAAATATTTAATGGCTAATACTCCAAATTTTTTAATTATCATACTTCTGTGGTATCAAATCGAGGATCATCAATAATAAACTGACAATAGATAGCATAATATGGTCGAAGTCTTTCATTTAACTTATTCAATTCTTCAATCAGCTCTCTTAAACGTCGCCTGTCATTTACAGCAACCGTAGATCTATTTTCTGAAGTTTGACGATCATTCCTTCTTGTTTTTAATTAAAATATAATATTAATTTCTTTAAATATACAATAAAAAGCACATTCTTATTTGTCAAACCTTAAATGTTGTTCAGATGATGCAGAAGATGGTAGTGTTCCAGTACCCTGTTCAGCTGAAGATTGGTTAGTTGAACCTCTAACTGGAGCATTTTCAGGAACATTTAAACCTTCACTTTCAGTAGCTAAAAAAAACATATAACAAACATAAAGCAACTATTTAACTTTGTACAAACATGTTAAGTGAGAAATAAATTTGTCAATCAATAAAAATAACCACAAATTTAAACTTAAATTAAACTACTCAAAATAATTACTTTCTAAATCACTGTTAACTTATTATTAGAACAAAGAATCTCTCGAAATAACTAAAATAAATCTTTTAATGAAGAAAACAGCAAAAAAAAAACATCATGGAATAATTCTAAAAACCTATTGAATTAACTTATTTAATGAGAAAAAAATACATAAAATATGTATTTTGTATATATTTTATTTTAAGCTTAAAAAACAAATAGTTGTAACCAAAATAAATAAAAAATACTTGAAGGACTTACATGCTTCAGTAGCATTTTGATGAATTGGAAATAGATTGTTTGCTTGCATGTGATTATGAACTTGGCGCATTAATCCTGGAGGCATTCTCATGTGATGTGTAGCATCAATAGTAACAACAACAGTATTTGGGAATGTTTCGTCCACTTCATAGCTCCTGATAAAAAAATAAATCATTTAAGTCAAAAAATGAAAACATAAGAATGATATGTAATGATATTTTAAAATTAATAAATTTTAAACATACACATTTACTGAATCTGGATCTGTCTGTGATTGTGGTACAGATGATTCTGGCAGGGATGATTCCGGTGGTTCTACTCCTTCTGGCGATACACTTGGAGATGTAGCTTCTGCCTGTTGTGAGCCTTCTGGAGACTGTTCTGTATTAGATGCAGAGGATTGTTGTTGAGAGGGTCTTGAATTTTCTAGTCTATTTAATATAGCATTGCCTCTGCGTATCATCTCCAAAGCAAATGTCACTCTATTACCAGTTCCATGATTTCTAGTACTTATAAGGCGCGGTAGTTCTAAAATAAATTATACAAATAACTCATAAGGTACTCATAGGTACATGAATTCATTTTTAATCTTACACCAATTTATACAATAAAACATGTAATATACCAAAAAAAAAATATTAAACTGTAAAAAATATAATAATAATATATAATACCTAAATGGATATAAATAAATTTTGATTTACTACCAATACCATTTCGGTGATCCGCAAAATAACAAAAAAACAGTTGGAGTACGACGAGTTATGAGGAAACCGTGGTTTAACCAGATACACAAAAATGCCCTACTATGCACAAAGCAAACGAGGACGGTTTGGTTAAAGGATATCCAAAATGAAGAAAAATTCTCTAGATATAAAACAAGACTAAAAGAAGTAAGTAAAATTATAAGATCCGAGAAGCAAAAATGTATTTAAGACATAGTGAGAAATGCGGATCAGGTTATAAAAATCATAAGACAAGAGACCTATATAAAAAGATTAGCTCTTTAAGCAAGGATTTTAAACCGAAAGATATGTTTTTAAGAAACGAAAATGATACTTAGTTAACGAATAGAGATGACATAGTCGAGGAATGGGTTCAATACTTCGACCAGTTTCTGAACTATAGAGAATCCACTAATCCATTACTCTTTGAGAATAAGGAAATGAATAGGAAAGATTATCCCGAATCTAAGGTAGAGGAAATTGCGAAACAAATAAAAACCCTAAAAAGCCATAAGTCACCCGGTGAAGATGGGATTCCCAGAGAGCTACTTAAAACAGGAGCAGATAATCTTGTTATATAAACCGTTTAATAAGTTTAATTTGGCAAAAAGAAGAGATACCAAAGAAATGGAAAACAGCAGTCTATCCCATCCACAAGAAAGGATACAAATAAATATGCAACAATTATGCCCTGCTTAATGTAACATATAAGATTTTATCTTATTGTATACTTGACAGAATCAAACCTTGGTCAGAAGAGATTATAGGAGACTATCGTCCAGTTTCAGGTAAAATCGCTCCACGATAGATCAAATCTTCATTATACGTCAGGTGTTAAAAAAAAACCTGGGAGTATGATAAAAGCGTACATATGGTATTCATTGATTACAAAAAATCGTATGGTTCAATACATAGAGTTTTCCTAATCAAGACTTTAGAAGAGTTTGGAATGCCAAGTAAGTTAATAAACCTCGTTGAGTGCAGTATTGGTCACACTGAAATCAAGGTAATTAGGTAAATGTAGGACATTCTCTACCAAAAATGGTACAAGTGACAACTGGACTAAGGCAGGGTGACGCCATATCACAGGGTTTATTCAAAATAGTATTAGAATAAGTAGTTAGAGAAGCAGCTCTAGATAAACTAGGAGAAAATAACATTGGAACATTAGTGTATGCAGAAGAACAATCAAAAAAACTTATAAATTCTGCTAAACAGGTAGGTCTAGAGATTAACTCAGAGAAAACTGAGTATATGTAAGTGCAAAGACATGAGCAAATAGGCCGTCGAAACGAGGTCCTGGAAGTCGAAAACTAAAAATTCAAAAGAGTGCAGCAATTATTATTCAAATACGTTGGCATACTAATTACACAACAGAATAAAATAGGCACAGAAATAAAAGCTAGAACACAAGCTGCCAATAAATTTGATTTTGGCCAGACAGTTATTAAGATCCAGAGTAATCTCAAAAAATCTGAAGTCCCAAATATACTTGACACTTATTAAGCCAGTAGTGATATATGGCTCGGAAACTTGGACCATGAAGAAAATTGACAAAAATGCACTATTACTGTTTGAAAGAGAAAGATGCTGAGGAAAATTTATGGACCATGTATAGACGAATCTACAGGAGAATGGAGTATATGTAAAAACAAGGAACTTCAGGATTTGTACCAAAGACCAAGCATCAAAGAAGATATCGCCAAAAGAAGACTGAAGTGGGCAGGTCATTCTTGGAGAAAACAGGGTCATTGATAAAAATAGTACAAGAGAACGTATCACAAGGAAAGCGACCACTTGGAAGGGCGAGATTACGCTGGGAAGATAGGATCAAAGAAGACATAGAGAAAGTGAGACCAGGAATGGATTGGAAGGAGTTAGCTTTAAATAGGGAAACATGGTGACAAATTTGTTGGATGACAGGATCTTGAAGGCCGAAGTCACGGAAGAAGAAGAAGACCTATAACATTTCTTGGCTCTCTAACTTAATAATGGGTGTTTTTATACAAACTCTAGAACACCCTACACGCTATAATACGAATTGAATCTTTTATTTCTCGATTACCTTGGGTGGACAACTGTGTTATCTCGACTGCTACAATTTAATTATCAAGTTACTTAGTTACCACAATCAAGTTATAATAAGGTTATATTTAAATATGTTTAATTAAAACTTCACACCATGTAATAATATGATTGTTTTAACTTTAAAATAATTATTATTTCATATTTTTTCTTTGGTAAATTATTTAAATGTAATCACACTTAAAAAAAATTTAAAAAAAATTATTTAGCAATTTCTATCATTATTCATTTTTAAATTAAAAAATATATATATTTTTCACATGAAGAAATATTTCAACTTGAGAAATTACTTAATATGACTTTTTTTATGAACAAATAGTACAATATATTCTTAAGAGGATGTCAGCACACTATTTTTTTTTCTCTCTCTGGCCCACACTCAACATAAACAAAACGCATTTATGCAGAATCATTTCTTCTATGTTTTTAAATTATCTTAATATAAAATCCTCTATTACAAAAAATATAGAGAATAATATTTTAGAGGGAATATGTCATCGATATCATACCTTAATGTTATTTGATTTTGTATTCGACTTTCAAAATAAACAAAAAAAAAATGCTGTAAATTGAAATTATGTTTAAATTGTTTTGAGACAATATTTAAACGAATTGATATGTCATTCCCTCAAAAATATTATTCTCTATATTTTTTGTAATGGGTGATTTTACTGTAAGATTACTTAAAAACACAGAAAAAATGATTTTACATAAATGTGTTTTGTCTATGTTGAGTGTGGGCCAGAAAGAGAAAACAAATGGTGTGCTGACATCCTCTTAAACATGAAATATAGGCTGAATATTCTTTTATCATTAAAATATGCTATAATACGCAAAACTCATTTTTTTTTACCAATTCTATACTGAATAAGATGTCCAATTTTTTTTATCCCTTTTGAGCTGTATTAAGCCAAAAAGTAAAACTGGAAAATTCACTTTTTCCATATATGAGACAAAGCATACAATGCACTCAAATCCAAATAAGTTTAAAAAAACTGTGTAGCTTTGGAATGGTACGGCTGCTGTGATTAGCTACAGAAGACAGCAACGCACCAATGCAGCTAATCAGACTGCACATGCACAAACTGCACACGTTTCTATCAATATTTTGTTCAAACTTATTTAGTTGAAATAGAGTAAAGTTTGCTGGGCGATGTAGGGCTCTACATGTAGTGCAAATTGGATTCTATTAACCTACCATCAGATACCTATAGATACACATCATCCCATTATCCTATGTACATATACAGTTTAAGTTGATTAGCTAAATCTTAGAGATAAATGTTTTTACTTTTAAGTTTAATGTAAGGCTTATTCACTCTAATAGAAAAACTAACAATAGAAAATTAGATCAGCAGAACAACTGTATGCAAGTAAACATTTTCTAACATGTATTTATAATGAAATAGATGCTTGGAAGCAAAATAATTTTTATTTATCAATCAGTATTCAAAATAACGTTAGTTCATAAATGATGAATTTAAGAAAAAATTTATATTGAAACAAGTATTTCTGCAATTAGCATATAAATATATATTAACACATTACCTCCAGCATGCATCAACTCGGAAGGAATACCAATGGCACCAAATAAAACAGTAGGATCGTGTGTATGCCATCCTCTAAATCCAGGTCCTGCATTTTGTCCTGAACGACTAGTAGTATTGGTTGTTGTAGATGATGATGATCCAGAAGTAGTTGTTGACATACGCGGAACTTTCTGCACAAGATGCATAACTTTTCCATTAATACCTATGGGAAAAACGGTTTTGTTAAATTCAAATTAACATTAAAATGAATACATAATCACATCTGTACAAATATCATGATTAGGGGCCGGAATTATATTCTTTTAAAATAGTCAAAATAAGATGCTAATATTCTCTAAAAAAAGTTGAAAATATTCTTTAAAAATCATAATGAAATATGCGAAAAATATGATTTTTTATTAATATATTCTCTTGAAATAAAAATATCCATTTATACGAAAAATAATACAAAAAAATTGATTAAATTATATCAATGATAATAAGGTATTTTTATTTACGAACATTTTTATTAAATGTTTTTATAAGTGCCAAATGAACGTTCGACATCAACTGAAGTCACGGGAGCATTTTGTAAATCAGTAATCATAGCCGGTGAACAATTGTCTATAAGTTGAACTTCATTATTTCCATTCAAAACTTTAGCTACGTTTTTTAAAATGATGAGCCCTTGATTTTTTTGTTGAAGTTGATCAATTTTTATTTTTATTTTATTTCCATATTCTCCGGGTATTTTTTGAAGTTGACCAATTGTATTTTCAATTAGATTTATTGAATCAACAAGAGACACATTAGACTTTTCCAAACTTTTGATGAATGTAACGAGACCAAGAAAATGGGCCTTAATAAACATTAGATGATTTTCTATGATTATTATGTCAAAAACTGTTTTACATTTAAGTACTGATTGACTGGGAGATTTTCGACTACTTAATTCTTCAATAACTTTTTTTAAACGTAGAAATTATTACAGTTAAAAATAGCAGCTTCCAACCACGTTTCCCATCTGGTTAGTACCGGTTCTGGGGGTAACGGAATATCTGGTAATATTTCTTTATACACTTGTACATAGTCATAGTATGGAGATTTTAGAAATACTTTTTTTATGTTATTAATTAATTAATTTATGTCTGGGTACATTTCTCTAACCCTTTCTGCAACCCTATTAAACATGTGAGCTACACATGTAACATGAATTAAGTTGGGATAGAAAACTGCTAGTGACTGTCCCGTTTTCACCATGTACGGCGCAGCATCTGGGAGCATCAACAATACTTTTTCATCATTTCCGCCCCATGTCCACAGTTATATTTTAACTCATCATTCTCAAAACGAGCCAGTTAAACTTTTCTAAACTTTACATGTTAAGAGAAAAGAACGAGTCAGATGATTTGACTTTTATATACCAACCAATAAATTTGCCACAAAACGGACATTTATATCTATTGTCTCATCAACAGCAAATCAAATATTTAAAATAGCTTATTTCATTTTTTTTTATTGGATAGTCTTATTATAACAATGTGATAGATAATTTTTTCTTAACAGACTTTCATCAGATATATTTTTACCAGTACATTTTTCTAAAAATTCACGAAATTGTGGATTTTGCAATTAATACCACGGAATAATATTTGTGGCAACAAGACTCAAACATAAATCTTCATAAAATTCATTTACATTTTTTTAAGAAGTCGATTCTGATAAAAACAATTGTTTTTAAGTGTTTAACTTACGCTTTTGAGCTTCTTGGTGTGAAAATGTATCTACATGTTGTGATAACTGAGACTTTTTAATGCACGGTACAATTTTATTACACTTTTGACAAAAGAGAGTAGTGCCTTCAGTTGTAAAATTTATATTGTTTTTATTTAATGGTTGAATTTACTGTGAAATTAAATCTTTTAATTTAGTTGATGGTGTTTTTGGCATTATGAACAAGTAAAAACAAGTAACTAATGAAATATAATGAAACTATAATGTATATCTATGTCAATACTACACAACACGCGACACTGCTGTGTTGTACCATACATGTAGTAATAATTGAACGCCTGGAGCTAGCTATTTTAGAAGTGTAGTAATAATTCTATTTCTTGCAAGGCATAGTCATCTTAGATAAGTCACTTATCTACTACAGACTACTATAGTATATTCCTAATTAGGGCATTATGATTGTATATACGTTGGTTATAATACGAATATAATATATCAATATCATATCACTATTATTGGACACTTAATCTATATATATATAAAAATGGAGACAAAAATGTATAACAATTCATCAATTGAGCTGCTGAACCGATGTAGCTTATTCTTTTTTTGTTTGGGTCATAATTGCCAGAAGGTTCTTACGTATGAAAATATTGAGAAAGTTATCGGGTTAGAGAAATATGATGAGGGTGTGATGAAATTAAAGTGGTGCCATCTGCCCAGTATTAAAAATAAAATAAATAATATTAATATTACATAATGATATACGAAATTGAATATCGTTGTAAGATTATAATATATTTTAACCACTATCATTATGTATAAAAATATACTGCTAGCATCATCACATGAAATGATTTTAACACACAATATGAACTATGAACCATAAAAGAGATAGGATTTTTAACGGGCTACGAAGTGCACAGGTTCAGCTAGTTACATTTACGCCACTGCAACAAAAAATATTGAATGTCCATAAAAATTAATCGATATATTCTCAAATATTCTTTACTGTACGAAATATTCTCAAATATGCTAAAAAAACTTTTGCCATTAATTAACCGGTTTCATGATTTGTAAAAATTTCAAACCCCTGTCTGACTGCATAGCCTCAAAAACAAAATATGCAAAAGAATATAATTCCGGCCCCTAATCATGATACAACTTTATCAAATGACTTAATTCTGAAGCACTAAAATAGTTTTTAAATCATCTTAAATTACATCCACCATTCAATATCAATTAAATGACAAAACAGGAAATAGAAACATACTCTAAAATGTTATATAAATATTAGTTAATATTTGTAATGGGAGAGAATGAGTAACTCTGTGTAAAAAATATTAATTTAAATTAGATTAGTTATATTAAGAGGAAATCAGCAAAATAACAGCCGTTTTTCAACCAAAACAATTAATTATATTACAATTATTTACAAATTATATTCAAACAAAATAAATTAGTTTAGGTACTTTCGATGTTAAATACATGTTAATTTAGCTTACTTAAAATGGTTTTGTTAATTCACATGAGAAAAAACTAATTTAAACAGAAACACTATTGCAAATTATTACTTAACTATCAACAATCTTATTTTTCATTGAAATGTTTTATACTTTTCACAGCTTCCTCTACAATATTCAATAATATGTACACAAATGGCATATTTAGTTTCCAATATTTGTAGTGTCTGATAGAAATATTACAATCTATTGAATATTATTGTAATAGATTTTTAATTTGTAGATAAATGTAGCAAAAAAAATTAATTCACTGAATTTTCTAGAGAAATACGTAAAAATGTAGAATATTGTGAGATGTAAAATATAAAATAAGCTTGATTTTATCAGAATTAGATACTTCAATTTAAAAATATGTATTACTTGTCACATTTTATATATTATTATTTTGCAGTTTATTTTATATCTACCTTGTACATTTGAAATATAAGAATAACAAGTGACAGCCAGTAGGCTTAACTTGAACAACAAAGTAATGCTTTTCCTAGCCAGATTTTAATTTATTTGTAATTTATTCACATTTAACAGTCAATTAATAATAAATTATTATTTAGACATTTGGGCTTATGATATGACTGCATCGAAGGTGAAGAATACAGTGGAATCCACTTAAGAGGACGCCCTACCCGTATGTGTTGTCTTCGTCGTACAAGTGCGTAGCATAGCAAATTTTACGCTCAGCAAATCTTATTTATCTCCTTCAATTTAAAATTTAGAGTGAATTGACCTATCATAAAAATTAAAGGCAAGATTATTACTGAGGGCAACAAACCGAGTTATGAGTATTTTTAGATATAAAAATAATTTACAATTTTAAAATACTCATAACTCGCTTTAAGATTAAAATATAATAAAAAGCCCATGAGATGCCCTCGGTAATAACCTTGCCTTTAATTTTTATAATAGGTCAATTCACTCTAAATTATAAATTAACGCAGATAAACGTGATCTGCTGAGTGTAAAATTTGCTACGCTACGCACTTGTACGACGGAGACAACACATGCGGGTGTGGCGTCTTCTTAATGGGGACATCATATCAAAAGAATCACCGTTTTATAGGGACAAAACGACAGAGTTCCAAACGAATGTATTTATTTTAGGCAGTTTAACCTCTTTTATTGAGAACAAACCATTGATTATAAGAGATACTGTTCAATCTCTTCAAACCTGTTTACTTATCGAAAATAAAATAATGATTTAATCACAATTCACAACATCGCTATTATATTTTATATAATAATTTTATGTCATAAAATATGTTATAATATCATACGTATATAGGTATGTATTTTAATTTGTCAATCATTTTTATCCTACTACTACATACATATTCCATGAAGATGAGTTGTTTTTGAAATAATATTTTTTATAAGTTTATAAATTATAAATGTAGTTATGATTATACCTATATTATTATAATTATAATTATTATGTAAATAGGATAATATTATTTCTTAATTTCCATATGCATAGTAAAACTGTGGAAAAAATTGTTCAGTTAATCAGAACAATTGGATAATAGGGAGAAATAAGTCACCGCCCAACATGTCCCAATTAAGTAGATTCTACTGTATATATAGTTGATGGTCAACCATTCCGTAATTTATAAGGATTTCGAAAATGGTCAACATACCAACATCGTTGAAAGCTTTTAGCAGCACTCTAAATTTTCAGTTAATTCGCCTCAATTCCATAAAAAAGAAAAAATAATTTCTAGTTATTTAGCAACTCAATGAAATGTGTAAAGCACAAAAATTGAATCTCCTGCTCGAGTTTTTCTAAACGGATGAATCTATCTTTAATGTAATGAAAGTTTATCATATTAAGATAGAGGAAATCAAGACTGAAAATTATAGTTGAGTCGATCAGAGGACATGATGATTATGAGGTATAAATTTGTATTTATTTATAAATATTCTAATACCCATAGTAATACTGAATATATTATACAGAAACTATTTATTTATGAAACATATATATATATATATATAATAATAGGGCTTACATTTTAATTTTTTATGATGTAACTCAAAATATTAATATTATGTGCGCTGGAGTGTTAAGTGAATAATGGCATTCACGCAATATGTATACTATTTTAGTATTTACCATATAACAGAGAACTTGAAATAACTAAAATTAGTAAAATAATAATTTAAAGTAAATGATTTGTAGGTACACCATAATTTCAAGCGTAAAAAAACCAGTTTTTTAAAAATTAAAATCATGGGGGGGGGTTGATTAAATATATATTTTGTCATAAGCTAAATATTTAGCAATCATAACTCAACAACACTAATGGATAACAAAATCTATGGTCAAAAACAAATGAATATCTTACCAATATCAGCAAGTTTGGTTTCATTGCTCAAGACACGACCACAAAATATCAATCTTTGTTGGACAACTGCGACATTCACTTGTGCTGCAATATGCTCTTTGAGTTCCAGTATGGTAAACTAGTAATAATAATCATTAATAGGTACAATTGAATATCTAATAACAAAAACAACAATTTATGGGGGAACAACATAATGAAACTTACAGTGTCTGGAACACGAAATTTGTGATTCTGTGAATCCAATGTCTTTATGGTCAGATCAATCATTTTGGCGTTTGAGGTCGCACTGTTCTCGGTGGTCCTAAAATTCGCAATAAGGTTTTTAGAAATCACAAATCGTGACAAAAACGTAGATGAATTGACGATATCACAATTAAACGAAATAAACTCTTATACCACGGACAGCAGTCAGTAATTTATTGTAAGGAGCACTGGCTAATCACCTAGATAGTAATAATATGCTTCAACGGTGTTTAATCAATACGATGATAGTGCGCCTACACAATGAAATAATATGCTAGCGCACAGTGCTCGCGATTATTTTGTATCGGCTGTACGGCGGACAATGGTTCTGCGTTAATATCGATGTTTGATCATCATTCAGCGGATGTTTAGCGACACTTGCGATTTAAAGATGCCGAACATTCGAGAAACGAATTCATACGGCTCAGCGAAAACGCATCGAAAAAAGGCGAAACGGAAGAACCAGTGGTAGAGTCGGAGTGAGAGTGCGGCCAGTGCGGGACTGCGGGCTGTGTGGCACTGTGGTGAATGTGGTAAGTGGGGGCAAAATAAAAAATAAAATACAAAATGACCAAATATCCGTGATAAACCATGGAGTAATAACGAATATCGGAGAGAAACACTGTTGCCAACGATCGAGGAAATACACTTTAGCGGAATGTGACGCCGTGCCATTGGTACACATTATCACAGTATAATAATATATTAATATTATTATTATGATAATTTATGGTAGGAAATAAATTGAGTAGAATAAACTATATCGATGACTGCAGCAGCTGATCCATAGAGTAATATTACCCTATGAGCTGATCAGTGGACAGTGATCAGTGATCACTCATTCAGTCATTCACTCATCAGTTCATCACTCCAATTCTCTATGTGATTGACGATTCTACCAGTTTTCTTTGCTAGAAGACAATATGGCAATATATTTTTATATTTATAGTTTTGTACAATACTACAATATTAAAGGGGGTTTACACGGTGACAGTACTGTCAACTATCTAGCCGCGTTAGATAATATGACAGTACTATATAGACTATAGTTGGTGGTACAACTACTGCCATGACAGTTCTATAACATTGTAACATCAACTGTCACCGTCACCGTGTAAACGCGGCTTTAAGCTTTAAGTAGAATTTATAATAGTTTACTGTTTACTATTACTATACAGTATGTCATTGTGTCAGTGTATTACGTGAGACCAATAACCCTAAATAAACCACTCACTATCAATATAATATTATTTACCATTTACAGCATAGAATTATAGTAGAATACAGATTAAGTGAACTGTGAAGGTGGAATGTGGATCGATCCGCCTTGGATTTAGTGAAACTTATTAATATAAGTATATTACTGTTTATAGTATGAACCCGGACTATAATTAGTCTTTATTCGTGTTATCATTGATTTTAGAATATATTCTAAAATCAATGGTGTTATGAACTGTAAATGTTTGTATTCATCAATCATAATTGATATTAAACGTTTACGTCATGCTACATCGCTACATGTTGTATAAACATCTGTAAACAGTGTAAACCTTAGATAACAACATCAGACATAATTATTCATTACATCAACTACAAAGCTGATAAAAATATTAAGTACTCAACAGTCGACATCATAAAAACTCGTTAAAATTTTAGTTTTCATTGCTTAGAAGCAGTGGTTGAATTGGGGGGACGTGGGGGTAACTGAGTACCTCAATTAATTTTTTGGATACGCTAGCGTACCCCTACTTCTTTTTTAAAGGGGAACGCATGGGACGGATTGTTATGTAAACTTTTAGCCCCCCACCGCCATGATTATGTAAGTTTTATTAAAATTCTAGGGACGCTACATTTTAAAAGTAGCTAGAGTACCTCTACTACTTTATTTCCAAGTCAACCAATGCTTAGAAGCTTCTGTCACGTAATATACTGGTCTATTTCTTTTATATGAGTGAGGTCCTTCGTTTTTCTATCAGTTATGTTGGTCTAAAAGTGTGGAGAACTTGTGAAGGTAGGAAAGTTATAAAATTATAACCATACGTTTAATATCCAAGATAACCTATAAATAATATCAATATTGAGTATTAATGATTAGACTAAATGGTTGGTAAATATAACATATTTTATATTGTATTATTATATATTTCGATTATTACTTACGAATTCTCTTCCAACTGACCCGATGGATTTGAATAACACTAAGCCATTTAGAAATAATATTTTTACAGTACCTTTGGTTAAATAGTTTTGTCAATTAAAATTTAAAATAATATCATTCACAACGAGAACGCCATGATACGCATAAATGAGGATCAAGGAATAACTACTAACAGAGTAACAGACAACAGTATTACAGTACTAAGTACTAAGCTGGTAATAAGGTCAAAAAGACCACTGTTCACTAACCAGTTAACCACGAATAAATAAATAAAAGAGTAGGTTGCACATCGGGACACCATGTGGAGACTAGTTAAAGACAGACCTAGCGGCTGCCGGCTAGCGAGTAGCGACTAGCGTCCAAGCCAGTTTGTTAGCAGTCAAAAAATATATAACCATAGGCGTAACAAGGGGGGGGGCTAAGCCCCCCTCCCCAACATGAATTTTAGTCCCCCTATCATAATTCTTAGTCCCGCACTTCCCAGCAGTAGTAAATTTTTTAAACTAAATGTCGTTTTATATTTTTTTATTTATATCTTGGAAAAATATTTTATTGTATGTAATTACTAATGACTAGAGCTCTGAAGTTGTAGGAGTTGCATAATTTTCTGTATGCTCTCAACGTATAGTATACCAAGCTAGAAATCCAAGCTAGATATTTTGTCAATTTTAGAAAAAAGTGCATATTATTTTCAATTTTCATATGCTTTTTATGCATATTTCTATATTTTTATTGGATTTTTTATGCTTTTTTAGTAGAATATTTAACCCAGTTACTTAATCACTGGTAGTTGAAACATGAACTAAGCCATGATCTGATGGGCTCCCAGATTTGGGAGTTATGTATAAAAATCCTTAAACTATCATAGTTTCATAATATATATCTTAAGAAAATTTAACTTAAAATAATACTTAATAATATGTTCATATTTTAATGTTTATTATTTGTTTTATATTACAATCATAATCAATTAATGAAATGTGTTTGTGAGTGTGGGAGGCAGTGCTCCCCCCTCCCCCAATTAATTTACCTATTATCAAAATTCTGGGGCTGAAACCCCTCTAACTTTAAGGTCTAGTTACGCCTATGTATATAACAATTATTTTACCATTTTAAATTTTAGATTTTATTTAATATTTTCATAATATAATCTGTGACCAAAAAGCAGGCATAAAATTTTTTTTGGACCCACTTAAAATAACATGGTGTCTCAGTGGCTAATGTCACCTCGAGTATATTTAATAAAAATTATTATATATTTATATAACGTATAATGTGTATACTATAAGTCTATAACAATATTATTAAAGATTTTAGATTAATTTAATTCCCTTGATGAGCATTACATTTTTATTTGAGACCGCTAGTAGAATATGACCTTATAATATATATCAGCTATATGCCTATGTATAAACCCTATAAATCGACCACCTAACCCAACCAAACCAATTTACAGCTTAAGTCAGTAGTAATATTTTTCAAAAAATACCCAAAAGGCTAACTTGAAGTGGTTTTGTATAGGGAAATTATTGACAATTATGTAAAAATATTCAAGATTTTCAAGAAGAAGAATTCGATACGTATCGACTGAGAATGGTTAAGTACGGAGACGGAGTAGTATCGAAGTCTAAACCCAATATGGGTCGGTAGGTAGGTATATAATATATCGCTTGTATAATGTATATTGAACGTGTAACTTCTTGAACATTCAAAATTAAATCGATATACGATACTTGATACACTCCGATTTCTTCCTTGAAAATAATAAATATGATAATAAACATTATTGCGCAAAAGTTTAAGCATTTAATCTTAAAAGAATTTGATACATTCTAAAATATATATTTGAATGATTGTATCTATATTCTATATTGTATTATTGTCGTATTAAAAATTAAAATACTTATAAATTATAATTATTGTTATTAAAAAAAGAAAAAGTACAATAATTTAGTCCCGTAAGTCCGTATATTGGTAACAATACATCTTATCTTCTTATTAAATGATAAACTGCTAACAACAATGACAAGACTCAATATATGATAACATACAGATAAACGTTGATTGAATTTAGTTAGTCTTAGAGATGTTCTGTGATTGTAGATTTCGTTTTATGATTCAGATTCATATTTCATTTTCAATTTTTATGGCACGGTCCATGACTTGTAGCCTAGAGAGCATACGTAAAACCTTGTAGTGTTACTGTGTTAGTTTAAAAATTTCACTGAATGTAAATAATCAAAGTTTATTATTACAAATCAATTTCGTTGATCATTAATATTTCTCTAAGTTTATAATAGTGTTATAATCTGATATTGGTCCATGTTCATTATATTTATGATTGATTGAATTTATGACTGATGGAGGTGAACGATTACTATAGTACCAATAAGAGTAGCACGGATGAAGAAGAATTATTACTAAAACGTTTAATTGCCCTCAAAAGTATGTATTAAAAATGAATTATTCTTATAGTAGTTTTGTATTTATTTAAAACTTATTGATTGTGATTCTTTTGTTTTACCTAGGTACATCTAATACTTATTAAGTACATAACAATGTGTGTACTGTAAAATGCAATACATCAATCATTATTAATAATTATGATAGGTAGACATTAAATAATGAAGATATTGCACTTTTATAGCTTTTATATGTTAAACTGCCGTTATATATATGTAATGAAATTTCGACCATTTACTTTAAAATGTTATTGTGAAATAAGCTGGTAAAATTATAGAATTAGTCAAGAACAATAGCCAATTTTCAAATAGTGATAGCATAAATGCACTTTATCAACCCCCTCACGATTTTCAATTTTTTTTTACTTGTCTGTCATCTTTTAGAACAGTTAAAATGCTTTGATTTTTTTCAAGCATACCTATGTTTTCTGGTTAAAAAGTTAATCTAGTTTGGCGCATACAAGTTTAAAATTAAAAATTCCTACCTAGTTGTTTTCAGAAACATCAAGAAACACACAAAAAAAACATTAAAGAAAAAATAGAATTTTTATGCAAAATCAGTTTTTAACAATAAAGTTTTCGTTTCTGTCGGTAATGAAAAATATTGATCATTGATGCATAAAATTCACATTTGGATGTTTATATAGTGAAACTTCCATACAGTGAATTTCCATTTAACTTATTAGTTTTAATTACCATGACCTTCATTGTGATTCATGCAGAAATGTTATTTAATAAATTTTCTTTTTGTTTGACTTTGTTGTATGGAAATTTTACCGTTTTATAATTTTTTAGACAATAAAATTTAAATCAAAATATTTTGATTCTTTTTGAGCTATTTAGAAGCATAAGAAAATATGGACTTTTATTAGTTTTTTTTATTATAATTGTCTATAAAATGTTTTTCCTGCAATAAAAACATTTTAAATGTATTATAAGTTTCCTCATAAGTTGTAATGAGTGAAAATTAAAAAAAAAAGTTGAGTGTAAATCCACAATGTTTTGGCAAAATCACGAAAATTTGTAAATTATTATAATTTAAAAATCATAAAATTTTTCTTTTCCCATCTAAGATATAAAAAATAATACAAGATTTTCCATAAATGTGTCTACAGAAAAGTCAAATTAAATTCTTATGAGTGTTTGAAGTTTAAATTTTTATGACATTAAATATTTACCTCAATATTTACTTGATTTCTCATGGAACAATTTTCTTATTTTCTTGATACCTATTTATAAATAAATAGATACTTGAAATTTACTCATTTTATAATTTCTTAACCTAACTTTGTTTTAAGCTATTTACTTAAACTTGAAATTTGTTTTCATTAATATCAATAAATTTGTATTCATTGGGTCAAAAAGCTTGAAAAATGTTATACTCTAATTGTTTTAATACTTCAAAACTTCAATATTTAAAAAAAAATTAAAAATACATTGGTATGATTTTTTTTTATAAGCATTTAAAGATCATCTGTTGACATATACTTGGCCGCTTTTTTTAAATTGTAATATTATGTTTTTGTTTATTTAGAGCAACTAGATGATGATGAAAATGACGATAAACCAAAATTACAACAGACTCCGAATAATATCAAAGAAAATATTATTACTAATAAAAATGTTAAATCATCATCCAAATTTAAGTATTGTAAAGATAATCATACAGCTAATAAATTCCTTTCTACCAAAATAGATAATCGTAATTTTACCAATCATCAAAGTAAAATTAAACAAAATAGTTCATTTGTTAAGACTAATAATTCATCTTCTAAGGTGTATACCAAACAAAATGCGTTACATTCAAGTCCTGTCAAAACTGTTATTAAGAAACAAAATCATGAAATATTAAATAACAGTCATAAAATCATAGAATTTGATTCACAAATTAATGAAATTGTGAAAAACAGCTTTGTTAATAATTGTAAGCTACCATTAAATGAGAGTTGTTATGAAACTTCCGATATTTCACAAACATTGCGTAATGTTGATAAATATATGATTAATGTTCAAGATTATTTAACCGCATCAAAATATGTTATTGATAAAGAAACAAACTCTTCATCAACTAAAAAAACTAATCAATCAAAAAATGTACATGTCAATAGAAAATTTCAAAACCAATTAATTTCTTCTAGTATGTTAAATTCAAACTTAAAAAATGTGTCAAATTCTTTATCACCAATTAATAAATCAGCAAGTATAAATAAGAAAAAAATAATGAAGAAATTGTCTGGAAAAATGATAGAATCACCTAATCTTGTAAAGATAGGTCACACAAAATTAATACGTCAATCATTATTTAGAAATAAATGGAAGATCAACTATAAACTGAATGGTATTGAAAATAATAAAATTGAACGTAAACCCCTCTCAACTTTACAATGCCCAGTATCAAATACATTAATACCGTCTTACAAAAATACAGAATGGAATAATGTTACTAATACAACATCTGTACTTCAATCAAAATTATCCAACCCTAGTAATACTAATAAGTTAAAATGGACAAGACCCAGTATATTATTGGTAAATAATGTGAACAATAATACTCATTCTTCCATACAAAAAGCTGATAAATTAATTTTATTTGGCAAGAATAAAATAATTAGACAATCATTAATAAATCCAATTCAGTCAAAAACAAAATCTTATATGCTTAAACATCTATCGCATAGATTTGCTTTAATGAGGAAATTACAGCAAAAAAATATTGTTGCTAAAATAAAAACTGTTACAAGCAGTGAACAAGCTAAAAATACAGTAATTAAGCCAGTTGAAAATAAAAAAAGTGGCAAGAGATCATATTCAGTGTATTCATATGTTAATCCAATATTGAAGTAAACAGTATTTTTAAACAAATCAATATATTTTGATGATGACTAATCATTTATTTTTTAGATCTAAGACAAATATTAATAAGTTGGATAAAACTGGATCCTTGGATAATAAAATACCACGTTTAATAAATATTTCTGATAAGAAACCTCAACAAAATTTGAAAATTATAAACAATAATAAAAACAAAATTCAAAATATAAGTTTAACAAACAATAAAACCCTCCAACGACTCAGGTTCATTAAATTATATTAAAATTAATATACTAAAATATTCTTACAACAAAAATGTATTTTCCAGAAGTAAAAAAACACTCACCAAACAGCTTTGTCTTGTATTTAATCGCTTTGGCAATTGTTCAAAATTGGATCAAGGAGAATGTGATAAATGTCATTACAAAAAATACATCACACTGTGCACAAAGTTGGCTAATTTTTTTTCTAATGTATTACTAAATTAAATTTTTGCTTTAACATTTTTTTTTAGGTTTTTAAAGGGAGAATGTTTTAAGGAAAACTGTTCATTATCACATAATGTCATTGAAGAAAAAATTCCATTCTGTAAGCATTATTTAAATAGTGTTTGTGTTCAATTAAATTGTCCATTCTTACACGAATATAGAAGTAAAAACACTCCTATTTGTAAAAATTTTCTCCATGGTTCCTGTAATTGGGGGAAAAAAGTGAGTGAACTTTAAATTGTATTTTATTAAATATTTAAGTTATATTTTTATTTTAAAATATTTGTTTTGGCGGAAATATTCATAGTTATTTTTTTTTTCACCATAATTCAAGTGTCCTAAAAAACACATAGATTTATGTCCAATTTTTGAAACAAAGAATGAATGTCCACATGGTCAAAAATGTCTATACCCACATGTTCAATTTGAGGATAAAAGTACTGTTGTAGTTGAAATCAATGAACCCAGATATTTTGAAATAACAATACCCAATAATGATGAATCAAATGAAAACGAATCCATTCATATTGTACCCAAACGCCGTGCACCTTTATTGGATTTACCATCTTATATACCTTTAAAAAAACAGTAAGTATTTTAAATGTATATAAGTACATAATATTCATCTTTACTTTTTCTTATTAAGTTGGTAACTATGGTAGCTCTATGTTATTCACCATAATATCACTCAATAAATAGTTGATTGACTATAGAGTAGTGTTGATATTTTTACCATATTTCTTTTCAAAGACTAGAAACTTTTAATATTATATATTTATATATTTCATTATATTATTCAAACTGCTTAAATTTGTTTGATTGAAATAATTATGATTAAATTGGATATTTTTTAAAAGCTATTTTTTAAGCATAATAGTTAATAGACAGTATGTTTAATAGTTTAACTGTTATGCTTTATTTTAATTTCCAAAATATTATTTAAATCAATATTAAAACATTATTTTAATGCTATTAGTACAATGCAGAATAATTATACATAATTACATATTTAATTTAATATGTAACATTTCACATTTTTAATTATTAACATTATTTTGAATTATCAGATCAATATTGTTTCTTAAATTATAATCGAAAATAAAAAATTTTTTACTTTCTGTTATAATATTTTTGATTTAAAAATACAGTTTAAAGTTAATTTATTTATTTATTCAAATATTTCATTCTGAGGTAATCATACATCAAATTGTTTACCTTACTATAAAATCTCATAATAGTCATATTGATTCTCAATTTCAGGAAATTATGATACACAATTATATTTTTAACATAATATATTATTTATAAATTATATATTTCTATGATTGTGTTAATTATCATGCTATTATTGAATTTTAAAGTTTGTAATCTCATTTTTGGCTATGAAATATATTATTTTGTTTCAGATAAGTTGTCTACAATTATGTAGATTTACTTTTAGGTCAATGTCCAATATCAAAAAATATGGTATGTAATACATTATTTTTAATTTGTACATGTGTATGTACTACATATTCAAATATCCAATTACAATAATTATTGGTAAACACGTTTTTATACATACATATGTAATAGAAGACTGGTATGTTTGTATCGTAAAATGTTTGTTATTTTATTTTAAGAGAAAAATTTAAAAATTACCGAAAAAAAAATATTTTTCTTAAGAAATATATTTTTATTGTATTTGTTTTGATTTTTTTTAGTTTTCTTAATAATTGTTAAATTTGGTATTTATTATTATTTATTTTATTGAATATTACAATATTGAACATACAATTGAATTGAATTCCTTAAGTTATATATAAAATTAATTAAATAATTACAAATTTTTCTTTTATATCCGTAGATATCACATTTAATGTATTTTTTATTACATTGAATAATCCATGAACATTTTTTGTTTTCAGAGATTTTACATTAAGATGTAACATTTTAATGTTAAAATTTTACATTAAATTAATGTTCAAATTATATAATGATGTTCAAAATAATGAAAACTAATCTACAGTTAGTTGACGAAAACTGCCAACCATGTAATGGTTACTGTGATTTGTCAACGCTGATACTCGCCCTTGTCTTGCATCCTCAGTAAACATATCCTCTCTTACCAACATTTTTTCATTTTTAAGTATTTGTTCTCGTTTTTCTAACAATTCTTGTTTCCATAAACCTATCATTGTTGTTTAAATAAATAAAATGTTGATTACAAAATTATGTGTTTAAAAAATAAACTTGCCTATCATTTTCGACATTTCCATTTCTCCACCATATTCTTTAGGCAATAATGACTTATCAACATATGAGTGGCTCTCTTCTATTGAACTAAATATCTGGAAAATGATTTGCAAGAGTTATGAATAGTAATTATTCTTTGATATTATACAAATAGGTTTGTTACTTTTACACGACTTCTAATTTTTTCAGATATCAAGGTCATTCCAAAATCCAACGCAAATTTTAAACTTAATGGTACATTTACTCCATATATTTCTTTATGTCGCATTGGAAGTGTTCGCTAGAAAATATTAATAAAAAAAAAATATTTATTTTTATAAAATAATAATTTGTATTATTATTATTTTAGGTGTAGCTTTTATTTAAGAATATTATAGTTTAAAAATATATATATATAGTATTTACAAGAAGATTAAACCAATAAGGAGAAGATAGAGAGTTAAGACTGAAAGTTTAACAAAAATTACATTATATCTTACATCAGTATTGGAAACTAGCCAAAAATATGACGTCGTCAATTTAAAAGTGTATTTGTTATTAATTATTATAATATATAATTTAAATATATTAATAAATTATATAATTTTAATTTTAAAATATTGTGTTTTTTTAAACAAAACTTAAGTACCTCTCCATTTTTAACAATTCTGACAGCTTCTCTTGGTGTAAATAATGTTAGTTGTTGTAAGCACATACCAGCTGCATCAGTATAGTGTACAAACCCACGAATTTGGTTTTCCTGGTCTTCCATCAGTGTTTCATATGTAACACCGTGCATTCTACACATTTCTGCATTAGTCCATATTGACGGGTCAAAAACTCCTTAAAAATATTTTAGTTATTGGTAACTAAATAGTTTCAAAGCATTTGGATATTTTTTTAGTTTTTAAATATTTAAAACTGTATTCTGAATATATTTTGTTGATCAATATGCAAATTTGTATTCTGATTAAGTTTTCAAGCTACAAATTACTAGCTCCAGTTATGCTCCACTCAACATTACCTACTACATATATTTATAACTCATAAACAGATAACTTAATTTTTTATTTATTTATATCTTTGTACACTAAAAAATATTCTGCATTGCAAAAGAATGCATATTTTTTTAGAAAAATTTTGTTTTTTAATTACCTACTTAAAATTAGGTATGTAAAATAAATATTATTTATAAATAATGAGTGTCTTACATTAAATGTATTATCTGTTAGTTACTAAAAATACAACCGAGTCCTATAACTTTGTCAGGTATAATATATTTTCAATGCTGCCTACGTATTATGTTATTCTTTATTGTTTTCTAATTTTAAGACTTCCATAGTTCCATGAATCACAGCAGAATATTAACAACTCTTAAAAGTGAAATAATAGGTTGATAGCTATTTTCCTAGCTAGCTGTGTGCCTGTTGCCTTTGTGTTATGTACCTACAGGCTACAGTATTAGCATCTAGAATAACATTTATATAATTATATGTCAATAAAGTCAATAAGTATTTAAAATAGAAATATCATCTACTTAATATTTAAATTAACAATTGTAACTGGCAACTTTCATATTATAAAATATTTTATAGACTGTTAATTTGCCAATAAATTAGTTAAATCCTCAGTATCTCAGATGTCCTCCAAGCTTAAAAATTCTATGATCCAACTTCATTACCAACCTTAGGATTTGCACTTTTAACCTATGGCTGAAATATAGGAAGTCATTCCCTCCTCATTTTTCAATTTGGTACAAAAATATTTTCTCAAAAATCTTACCATTGTCCTGGTTTCACAATCTCAATCTCTCCACGAAAATCATAATATTGTTTTTAAGTCTCAGCTTTGGCCACACTTTACTTCTTTCAAACTTTCTTCAACAACAACCCCCGAGACACCATAATATGCCGTATGGCCTAAAAATTATATTGACATATAATATACATATATTGAACACTTAACATCAATATTTATTGGTAATATAGCTCAACTGAAAAATTAATACCAAATAAAAAATTTAGTAGGTACAAAATGTAAGGACAAACTATTATATAACTGATTATTAAATTATCCAATGTCTAATAATAAGTATCAAGTTTAAGAAATAAAAAATTATAAATTGTATTTATAATTAAAGAAAACTGAATTGATTATGGCAATACAGACTTAATTTAAAAAATCGGACTAGACCTATTATTTTCTAATAATATTAATTATTTATATTTTATTTCTAATGATAATATATGTAATACATTATGTTACCTGGTCTCGTTATAATAATTCTGCGTCCATTTTTGTCACGCTTGGGAACTACGAATATGTAACTGTAACACAACGTATATTGTATAGGTACATTATTGAAAAATTAATTTCCTGTATAGTGTGATTTCAGCAATTAATACAATTATTCTTCAATTACCCAAGTTCCAGAAGTTTTTCAAGTCGTGGACACGTGATGTCAAGTTTATTAAAGTGTTTATGCCCAAACGTTTGTCGTAATAATAAATATCGTTCTAAAGCTTCTTGAGCTAACGGTAAGCTAAATTTCTTGGCTCTAAGAAATCTCAACAAAAAGCTGTCATCTAAGAAGGCAAAAAAAAAATCATTTGATAAATTTCAAAAATGTTATAGTATAATATGTCTGATGTCATATAACTAAAACGGACACTCGCCATTTTGAACAGCAAACAGTATTTTTAATAAATATAAACTTTTTTTGAAATTATTTTCAATTAAAGCTTAAGAAACTTATAATTTTGCAAAATCTATTTTAGATTTTATAAATTGATGTAGAGTCATGTTTCTAAACTTTATGTACTTTTTATAAATAAAGAATATATCAAACCTAACCTAACCTTACCTTATTTAAATCAGGTACAAATTAACCAAATACAACCACATATTTCATGGAATCGCTATACCTTGCTATATTTCTTATTTCCTGAACTTTAAATGGGTTCTTAAGGTTCTTTTTTTTTTGAAAATAAAGCACACCTTGATAATGATGCATATTAATATAATAATTATTAAAATAAATAGAACTATTGTTTCGTTTTTGATATCAATAGTCAATAATGTATCTTGTTGATATTTTCATAAAAATGTTCTGCTTCAGATTATGAAATTGAAAATAGTGACTAATTTGAATCAACAATTTGATAATGGTAGTTTTGTCAACCAACATATATAAATAAATTGTAAGAAAATAAAATGTTTATCTATTTTTTAATTTTATACCTATGGGAAAATTCAAAACAAAATTTACTAAAGCTAGGTAATGAATATTATAGTAGGTACCTACTCGTATATGTAAGCTGCTATATTCAGATATTCCCTATTAAGCAAATAACCATGTATCAACTATATATAATAATATAATTTACCATAATTTATCTATAATATATTTAAATAGGTAAGTATTTACTTAATATATGTTGATGAAATTGTTTAAATTTTCATGTACATCCTAATAATTATGTTGGTATTAGAAAGTATAAGTACCTATAATCCATAGCTGTTATATATTTAAATAATAATATTTCAATTTAAGAGCTCTAGAATATTTTAAAGTACCTAACTTAATAAAAGATTTATGGTTAATAATGATTGGGTAATTATAATTTATAGGAAATATACAATGGAACATAAAATTATATTTACCACTACGAGAATAGATAATTTTTTTATTTTGCTTTAACCATAACCGCATTTGACTTAAAGCATTATTCCGTGTTGCTTCATCTTCTCTGAGTTCTTTTTTTGCAATATTCAGTGTATCAATGTTCAAACACTGTTCCATTTTAATTGAATATTTAAATTTCAGACAACTAGTTCTATTTAAACAAATATAAAAATCTAAAAATTAAATTAACATAGGAAACTGTATATTTTGTCAATATTTTCGATTTCAAGTTCACAAAATCTCAAAATATGATGTAAGACGTAGGTATACCTAATTAATGAAAATTGAAAATTGTAAATTATTGTAGGTAAAAATTGTTGCATTAAATTATAACTATTCAAATATTTAATACATGTGTTATATTATTCTATACTTATTATTAGTACTTATTTTATTTATGCTATTAACTATTATAAAGTTAAAATAAGATTTTATACCGTTTTTCATACACTCATAATTTTAAAACCTATCTAATTAATATGTACAATATCATGTTATATGATAATGTGATTAATATTTTTACTTACCTACTGTATGTTGTATGAATACACGTCTAACCTAGTGAATGTCAACACCACTATTGAGATTTTGCACCATTAAATTTGTTTATATACTGTAATAGGTACCGATCTTTTGGTAAATATATTCCCCAATCAGGCCAATACCTCCCACTAAATATCCTACATTATTGTTCATTCAATAACAATAATAAATACTTAATAAACGTTAAACGTTTTACGTAATACGGATAGCTGAACATATTATTATGATTTATATTTATTATCATCAAAAATATAATGAATGCGCGTTGTTAAAATAATATTAAATTAAATGTTTTTAAAAATATAATCCCAAAAAAATCTATGAAATTTAAATTCATTAGAAAAAGCCCACTTATAGTTAAAGGTTTCTGAACCACTCACCTAAATTCTTAGTTCTCAAAAAAAAACTTAGGTAGGTATTTAATCGAAAGGATCCATGGATTTAAATTTTAAAAGCCAACCCACATTAAATGAATTAATTAATCAATTAACCAATCCTACCTTTTTGTGATTATTTATAGAGAATCAAATGTACACCTTTTCGTATTAAAAAAAATAAAAGTCGGAAAAAAATTGTTATAATATGCAAGCAGTAGGCATAGTTAAAAACAAAATCATTATATTTTTGATAACTTCCTATGATGGTTAGCACTTTAGCAGACTTTGGTTTAAAAAGTATGAACTTTAAATTAAAATACCTACAGAGCCACAGAGGCTTTTGTTTTGTTTTGTATTTTTAATTTTAGCGTTTCACGTTTCTTCACATAGGTTAGGTTAGGTTTGGTACCTTCCATAGGTATTTCAAATTTGATAAATGTGTTTAATAAGTTTCTTATATTAACTTTGGCAATTTCGATTTTTTAGTGGAATAGTAGGTATTTGCTATTTTATCGCTGTGAGAGTTATAAAAACAGTATTATATTAACATTTGTATATGTAACTATAAACAGGAATTTGGTATAAATGTTTAGAACTAATAATATACTTAGTAAATGTCAGGGGTGAATGGGGTGATATTAAACCATATGACTTATGAGTCATGTTTTATCTTATAAAACGCAAAATATTTTTTACTTACAATAATAATTAATAATAGCTAAGTATAATGTGAAGACAATTACACAATTTCATACAAATTTAATCTAACTTTATTATATATTATTTAGTTATTTATAATACTAGCCCTCAGTGCTAGCTATTAAATATTGTTTCTTATTCTACACATTTTATTACATAGGTAGGATATATCTTATGATTTATACTATTATTTATGATAGTTAACATTAACAAAACCATGAAGGGTTACTCCTTATTGACATTTTTTTACCTAATCTAACCTAACCCCACCTAATAAATGTGATGTTTTTACAGTAGCCACTCGATAATTCGAACCTAGATAATTCAATAAACTCCATAAATCCAACTAAACGCTTAGTCTTCTGAGAAATCTTTATAATTATGAGAAATTACATGTATTCTGAACCCCTCGACAATTCAAAATGTTTGTCGGTGGGACACGCTTTAAATTCGAATTTTTTACCAGAACTTAGCTCTATGATTAGGATTTCCTTAAATACGATTATTATATTTTCATGTGTATAAAGATTATGTAGGTACAATCAATTTGTCGTATTTGTAATGAAACTAATAACGACGGCGATTAAAATATATTATCGTACTTTACCTAGGTACCTAATCAAGACTTAAATCGTACCATTGTACCAATATAAACCTCTGCAATGGGTAAAAAGTTGTTGAAATTTGAAATTGAATAAAACGTGGTCAGTTGGAATATGGGTTCCGTAAAGTATAAGTGTTTGTCGATCGCTACAAAAAAAGGTGTTTGCGGTAGTTGAGCAGATGAAAAATTGTATGTTATTTTTCACCTCTCTTTAATTCGAATTAATTTTTTCCCCTAATTATTCGAATACCTACTTGGTAAATGGAAAACCTCTACAAATCGAATTTTTAGCTTGGTCCCTTGAGTTTCAAATTATCAAGTAACTACTGTATTTAAATACGAATAAACAGTAAAAACTTAGTTTAATTTATACTTACTCACTCCCTTCTCCCTCATTTGATGATGCTGACTGGTACTTATATATTTTGATGTATTATAATCTGCCTCTATTCTTCGAGGTATTCGTATAAATATTGACTATGAATTGGGTGAATTTTATATTTTACATTTATATAAGCATAAAGGGCAAACCTAAGAATTGATTGCAGTAAATAAGTAAACGTATAAGTTATCATAATTCATAAGCATTATTTTTTAGATTTTTTTTTAAATGTAGGTTTATAGGTTTCCACGCGATTACACCAAGACCTCCTCTGCGGCTCTGCCTATAGCCTATATCAGTTATAAAAATTAAAAACTAGGTATTATTATTTTATGTGTATAATATCAATATGTAATAATAGTAATAATACCTGTTTAAAGAATGTTTATTTATATTAATTGTCCGTCAATATTAGAATATACTCGTTACTCATCAATATCACTATATAATTTAAATAAATCTTAAATCATTATTTATATTTAGCTGTTAAATGCAGTATAGCTGAAGTGAGTATACGCATAAATATTGATGAATTATATGATCGATTGATGATGATTAGGTAAACGTGTAATAGACAGTAGGTACCTAGGTATACGGCGTTATTATTTTTTATATTTTACGGTACACCTATTGCGACTACTACAGATTTGTTCTGAATATATACAGACATATAATTTATAACTACACAATATACATAATGTAACTATGCGTCTATGCTACATTATATTATTGGCCATCTATAGAATACGAATTCACTTGTGTTAGTTGGCTTACTTTGACAGTGATTGAATATACAGAAATGAAAGGGAAAAATAGAATTGAGAGTAGAACCATATTATATTATAATTATATATTGTTAAGAAGATGTGTTTAACGCAATCCATCATATATGGGTGGAAGTACCTAATTACTTTTACAAATGTTCAATAATTATTTAATATACTTTTATTATACAAGGTAACCTGCGAATACATTTTAATAACGATATGCATATTATACCTTCATAGCTGCTACCTACTATAATATAATAGTCTATAATAAATAAGAAACGATTATGAAAATATTAAATAGGTACCTATAGAGTTAAAATAACAATGCATTATTATAAATGTATCAATATATAGTCTTATTATATAATCTATATAGACATAATACAGTAAAGTTTTGAAATGTATAAGTAATAATACGCCTATAGGCTATAGTGTATATTATGTATAAAACTATAAAGTATCTATTTAATATTGACTCAATATTTCAATGTGTTAAATTTCATAATTTATATTCATAATATTATATATATGCGGTAACACATTAACCCTGCAAGTACGTATTTTTATCTCTGTGATTTTGTTATGCGCCTATGACTTATACCCGTATATTATATACATTTAAATAATAGGTAGGTATTACAATTTATGAATTTGTGATTTTAAAAAAAAAAACTTTTTTTTTAATATCTAAATATTATGTTCATATTATTCAACTTAATTGCAACTTACTTACTCTTAAATAGAATTATTACCAGGCATGCATTGTTAATTTCCCCTGCCCAAAAAAAAAAAAAAAAATAAAAAAGGATAGATTTTGGTTTTCATAATTTTTCTTTCAAAATTATGGTTTGAGATTTGAGTATCAATCATCATTATTCTGGTTTTAAATTTTTAATTAGGTAGTATAGATACTAGGTAATCATTTTTTTCTATGGAATTTTGAAAATTAATAACTTAATAAATAGTGCGTTTCCCTTTCCACGATTCTACCCACAGTGCAGTGGTCCAAATATAGAAAATGCAGAACAACAAATAATTCCGAGATATATAGTATATATCATTCAAGTTTCAGCGAACAGTTCTTAAAATCACATTCTAATTCTTACTAATAAAGTAATATATAAACACGAGAGTAACTCTGTTAAGTTTTTATGCCTAAACCATTGAATCGATTTTGATGAAATTTAGTACAAAAATATATTAGGCCATGATAAAGGACATATAGGATACCTTTTTTAGCCTTTAGTATCAATATTAGGATTAGTTTTAGTGGTCTAAACGGGTCTAAGGCGTAACAGACAGACAGAGTTACTAAATAATCTTATAAATAAAAGTACACTACTGTTTAGCGCGCTCGCTCGAAGATTAAATGTTTGATGTTTAAACTTATATATACGCGTTGCTATGAAATGACGTGTGTTGTATTTACGGGATTTTTTGTTTTTGTTGATGTTCGGTAAAATACAGTATTTTTTCCAGATTTTCCGGTTTTTTCGGTTGATATTTTATTTCGATATGTTTCGTAAACGCAAATCTAATCTAGATCGTAGTTCTAGCAAGGCTCACGCGGCCAAAGTTGCTAGAAGACAACAATCTGATGAACTGCGTCGACTTTTAGATACTGACAGTCATCATGCATATCTTAGAACCGTGGAGAACTCATTCTAGTTTTAGTCTTTAGATGTGAACGTCACGTGGTCCCAAAGATCAGCAGCAAATTAAACTCATCTGAAGTGTCGATTTTTCAAAAAATATTTAAAGGGGGTTCCAGGATACCATGTTTTAAAGAGTGATATTTAGGCAAATCATATCACACGTACATTTGAACTGTGTCATTGCGTGAGTACTGAGTAGTAATTTAAGCACGGTTTAAGATTAATTTATCAAAATTTTGACCATAATTTGAAAACAAAGTAGTTTATGTCATACATTTTAGTAATTGCTGGTTGAAAATTAAATTTATAATTTCTACACCCAAGAGTTGATTATAAATAATGTACCCAACTGTATATCAAGAGTAGGTCATGCTCATGTTGTACTCAAATAATGGCCAGCACTAAAATTTTATAATTTTTATCAGCCCAGGAAGATGTATCTCCACCTCCACAACTCCTATAACCAGTCGATGATGGTTAATTTAAAGAAAAAATTTAACAAAATAATATTCTTATAGAAATTATAATTTTGAAATCATTAATTCTATATTTATATTTACATTTTTTTTTAACAAACCGTTATTTCACCAATTAGTGAAACGACGCATTGTATAATATAACTGATGTTTTTATAACATAAAGAATTTCAATTTAATGTTTAATATCAATTTCGATTTTAATTTGTTGGCGCCTTGGCGGTGGTGACTTAGAAGCATTTACGGTGAACAATGCCTGGGCCGGATTCGTCGTATTCTTGTTTGGAGATCCACATCTGTTGGAAGGTTGACAGAGAAGCCAAGATGGAACCACCGATCCATACGGAGTATTTACGTTCTGGCGGAGCAATGATCTTGATCTTGATCGTGCTTGGGGCTAAGGCGGTGATTTCCTTTTGCATTCTGTCTGCAATACCTGGGTACATGGTGGTACCTCCGGAGAGTACAGTGTTACCGTATAGGTCCTTTCTGATGTCAACGTCACACTTCATGATCGAGTTGTATACGGTTTCATGGATACCACAAGATTCCATTCCCAAAAATGAAGGTTGGAACAAAGACTCTGGGCAACGGAAGCGTTCGTTTCCAATGGTGATTACCTGTCCGTCAGGTAATTCGTATGATTTCTCCAAGGAGGTGGAAGCAGCGGCTGTGGCCATTTCCTGTTCGAAGTCCAAAGCGACATAGCATAATTTTTCCTTTATGTCACGGACGATTTCACGCTCAGCTGCAATCATGAAAATTCATTAGAGATAACGATAAGTATGATTTATGGATATGAACATCGATAAGATACATACCAGTAGTGGTGAAACTGTAACCCCTCTCGGTCAAGATCTTCATTAAGTAATCTGTCAAGTCACGACCAGCTAAGTCCAAACGGAGGATAGCATGAGGCAATGCATAACCTTCATAGATGGGGACAGTGTGTGAGACACCGTCACCTGAGTCCAAAACGATACCAGTAGTGCGACCGGAAGCATACAGAGATAATACAGCTTGAATGGCAACATACATGGCAGGTGCGTTGAAGGTTTCAAACATAATTTGAGTCATCTTTTCACGGTTAGCTTTTGGGTTCAACGGGGCTTCAGTCAACAGGATTGGGTGCTCTTCTGGGGCAACACGAAGTTCATTGTAGAAAGTGTGGTGCCAAATTTTCTCCATATCATCCCAGTTAGTGATGATTCCGTGTTCAATTGGGTATTTTAAAGTAAGAATACCACGTTTGCTTTGAGCTTCATCTCCTACGTAGCTGTCCTTTTGTCCCATGCCGACCATGACACCCTAATAATGAGCATAAATCCAATGGTAAGAAATTGAAACGTACCAAATTAATAAAAAAATAACGACGATTTCCTCAATAATATTTTATATTAACAACCAATTCAGATCAAAGTGAATAAAATAAGATGAAAAATTTTGTTTGGGATATTTTTGGTGTTTGTGCATATTATAGTCATAAAAATGCTTGTTTCGAATATTATAAATAATATAATTATTTGATAATATTGTTAACTTTTTTCAAAACGATAGATATATTTGAAAAATTATTATGACTTGTTTTAGCGCTTACAAATATTGAACAAATTAAGATTTTTATAAATAACCTTTGTGAATATAAACATAGTACATTTATTTAAAAAAAATGTTTTATGGCTTATTGATATCGATATCGATATGATATACTATATAGTAAATTAAAGTAAAGGCTTGCTAATTATAAAAGACATTTCTAAATTTGTTATGGTATAAACATTAATTCAAAGAGTTTTTCTATTCAGTTTAAAGTAACAAGCAATGATATTTCTTTTACGTACAAACATATGCTATAATTTTTAACAATCTAGAACAAATGATGGATGCAGCCATTTGGGCGCGAGTCCTTGAGACGTGGTCGTTTAGGCACGGGTACATTTGGTGGCCACGAAAAAACTTAAATAATACATTTTTTTTTCAGGTATAGGGGAAATTATATTACGATCATTATTAACATTATGGAATTGTATGGGTGTTAACCATATCATTTATGTTTTATCACATCCAAATGTACCTGCACTCAAACGGGGGCGTCCATTTGTCCCTGTTCAGAGTTTTACTTAGACCGATATTATGAAACAAATAAATAAATGTTCGTAATTTTTAATATTTAATTTTTCGACAATGCCTAATTAATATAATTATAAAATAATACTTTTTTAAGTGAATAATTTTTAGGTTTTATGGCTGAAATAAAAATAAATTATTGTACCTAATTATTTAATAAAGAAAAAATTTAATTTCATATATTTAAAACTATTTTGTTTAATGCTCATAACAAATGTTTAAATGTTAAAAAGCTAATTCATGGCAGGTAAGTAACATTTTGAACAAGTCCTGAACAGTGAAGTCGAAAAAGTGGTTTGTTTGAAATCTGATGTATATAAAATAAATCATAGTTATAAAAGATGTATAAATAAAAATATATAACTATTATATATTTAAATATTAGTACAAATTATATTGGCTCCCAGGCTCCCACCTCCCATACACAATGTCCGTAATTACTTCATGCTTATTTTAACTACGTCTAATATGCAATGAGTTATATGACAAGTTCGCCCTAGTAGACAGTATTCTATCTTAAGATCCAGCGTAAAGAAGTCCGATGGAATAAAAATCAGTTAAAATTTATATTTATATTACACACCGAATGCACAGTAAAAATAAAATAAAAGTTAAAAATATTACATAAAATGACGGCATTACACACTAATATGTCTCTAAATATTACTTTATATTTAACATATTATTCAAAATTGAATTCAAAATAAAATATTTATCCTTAGCCTGCTTTAATCTTGGCTATGTCCCAATAATATTTTCAATTTGAGTTAAAACTTAAAAACTCTTCAATTCAACTTAGACTTCAGCGTTTTAAATTTCGCCTAATGTTTATTGTTTGGACTGTTTATTGAAGCCTGATATTTTTTTAAATTTTTTTGTTTATTTTTTTATTGTTTGCCCCGTGCTACTTAGTAAAATCTTTACACTAATTTAGGGAATTACCATCCATATTGTTGGAAGACTATATTCTAGCAAATGTGTGAAGCGATTGTTCCACGAATTACATTCATTATTAGTTTTTATGTTCATTATTTATAGCGGCTTCAAGGACATTCCACTTTTTTTTCAGGGATTAGTTTTTCTTAAATTTATATTCATAACGGCACCAACTCTCTTATAAGACTCATTTAAACATTTTGAAGTAGTTTAATAATTCAATTACTTCAGAAATATTTGTTTGTTATAAAAACTATATTCTTTCGTAAAACCGTTCTAGGAGAAGAAATGCCAGACCTCAGACCATCAACTAAATTTCTGGAAAAGATGATAAAAGCATATTTTTATCGTAAACTATTACTAAGCTTATGTTGAATCGGTACGAGAATCTACCGTACGTAATTTTATAGATAGGTAATCGCAAAAAAAATCCTCTAAGCAAATATACTATTCAAGTTTTTAAATATTATAAAAGACAGTACCTAGGTATAAATATTAAAATACGTAAATAAAAATTGCACTTTAACTGAAATAATGTACCTAAAAAATTATTTTGACAAAAATACCAAATGGCGCGGTCGTACGCTCAGCTGCGGAAACGTACATACGGGCCGGTGTTGCTTATAACCAGATGGGTGACCACCCGGGTTTTTAGCAATAAATCCTTGCCACGCATACATTACGTGTCCAAACCAACTGTTTCTCCCTAAAAATAGCTAATAGCCATAGTTTCCGGGCTAATGATCAATAAAAAAATAAAATAAAATACCAACTTTAATTACGATGTAATACTGATCAATGAGTTCTTCTCGCAATCGTTTATCAAAAACATCTCACAATATGGAAACTTATAGGAAAAATTAAAAACGATTTATGCCGATGAAGTTAATTTAGCATTAAATACTTTTTAGATGAACCCGGAGAAAGAAATACGAAGGAGGAAATAATATCATTGGGATGATGTTTGGAATGGCTGTTTTCAGTTTAGATCTTAGATTTGTTTAATTAACATATATTATTATACATAGCTGTGGTTTTAGGTTTAGGTATTGTTTATACTAACTTGATGACGTGGTCTGCCTACGATGGATGGAAAGACGGCTCGGGGTGCGTCATCACCGGCAAAACCGGCCTTGCACATACCGGAGCCGTTGTCGACAACCAAAGATGCTACATCATCGTCACACATTTTGCTGAGTTGAGTTTTTGAAGCTAAAAAAACACAATTAACAATAATATTATGTACAGGATTGGAAACGGGTAAATACACTGTGAATAATAATAGACATCAGTACATCACCCAGACTATAAAACATCTCAGTATAGGTATATTGTTTTAACTTTTATGAGTGATGTGAGTGTAATACACTGCATATACCATGTATTTAAAGCAATAAAATATAATGAAATCAAAACAACTATCAAAAACTGTAACAGTGATTTTAAAAACGTTTGGGTAGCTATCGTTACAACGTGGGGAAAATACACCTTAAATGCTCCGATTATATTTACTTATAGAAATTATATGAGTCAGTAAAGGGTATCACTTATAAAAAGACGATATGGAAAATAAAAATATTTGACTTTAAAACTGAAAATACGAAACACTACACGTTTGTTTTGTTTTTATTAACTTAAAAAAAATAACATTCAATATTTGAAGTAACAAGTAAATTAAGTATACCTAATATATTGATAAAAAATAATAAACGGACTTTGCGTTTCCGCGTGATTGTATACAGTATAATTATAATATAATATAGTATAACATGGAAATTTACGTAATTATCTCATTTTAACAACGTTGTACAATCATTTGTATGACTATTATAATTCCGAAATCGTATGTGCTGGTAAAATATATAAAAAATGCTATTCTACTCACCGATTTACGACAAAAACTATTGCTCTGTGGCTGACGATGGGAATATGCGCAACTGCTGTTTGGTACAGGCCGTTTTATAAGCAGACCAAATCCAAAAATATAATAGTTTGAGTATAATAACACTAATAACTTATATAGTAATATCGGTAGCGTCTCGTAGATTCTGGAAGTGGTGGGTGATTATAAATTATTTAAATATTTTGGCATAGTAAATATAAAATTGTCTACCAATCTATAATTATAATGCAGATTTATAAACTCAACAAGCTTCTAACTATAGTCATATAGGTATATATATACGATATTATGTATTGAGTATAAATTGTTAAGGAGGTAAAGACTAAAAATATAGTAATTAATAATCATCAAAATAACAACAATTAATACAATAAATAACATTAGAATGACTAAAATAAAAAAAGTTGGTTTGAAATTTAGATCTCTTTTTCATGACCTATATTTTATTATTAAATATTTAAATACTATACTTATAGCCATTTAGATGTACAGTATATCCTACCTACTATTCTTATACTTATAAAATTGTATGTGTAATATGTGTTGTAGTGTTATATTATTAATTATATTATAATATTTATCTCCTAATTTATCTAAAAAATATAAGTATACAATATATAAATACCAAATGGCTAATATATTAATATATACATAACTACAAATTGTTAATAATTGATTATTAAAAAATATGCTTAATTATTATTTCATTGGTATAACAATATTGTATTCAGATATTCTTATTATTTATGGATTTTTATGGATTATTCGGGTGCAAAATTCTGAAATGGTCAAATGTTTAATAATAAGTTAATATTAAACAAGTGTCAGAAAATAAACACAGTATATTATGTGGTAGATGGTAGTGCGGCTGTATTATTAGCACAGTTCCCCTTTCTTTTATTTTTATAATAATGGTGTCCGACGGGTGATAGCCATATATGGACATAATTTTCAATTATTTAAATCCGTTTCATTATTCACAAACGCAACGTTACTTACGTAACTTCATTGTCTAAAAGTAAATGTTAACATTTATCATAAATACTATAGTTATAATCAACGACAATATCTACAATATAGGTACTTCATAATATACCAATGATTAAAATATAATTAGACATTTATCAATATGGTTCGATTGCAAATTGTAAATTTATACTAGATTTTATTGAACTAGGTATTTAACTATTTTTTTTTTATAAATAATATATCTAAATAATAATTACACAATCAAATTCTTGAAATCAGGATACATACCTAAACTTTGATCCAATTTGAACGAATGGCTTTTCAATAACCTATTTTAATATTTAGTATTTACACACCTGGCCCTGAGCAGTAACTAGTTAATAAATTAGAAGTTAAATCATAAGCTTTTTTGTTTGAATACTTTTATCTTAACCAGTTTAAAAAAAAAAATTGAATATAAGAAAATAATTAGTTATTTTATTTTATGAATAATTGTAACTTAACTAATTTACGAATTTTTATATTATAAACTGTTTGTAATGTTTGTATGTAAAATTACATATTATACTCTAAAAAAATACCGTAAATAGATGAAATTTTAGACTGAATATTTATATTAGCAATTTCTACACACAATAATATATAATAATTATCAAAAAATCTTGAATCGTTTAGTTTTTTATAAGTATCATATGAAATTTTCGATTTCTGTAAGTTTTTTTTTTAAACTTATGTCGATAAAAAAATTTTCATTCTGTCAAAAACTTGAAACATAATACAAGATTCCTCATAAGTGGTTGTAATTGATAATTTAAAAAAATTGAACATAAATCCACAGTCTTTTTAAATGGGCGTCTAAATATTTCCGAGTTTCGAAAAAACCGTGAACATTTGCAAATTATTTGAGTTGAATATTCATTCTTTTTATATCTAAGAATTGAAAATTGAATACAAGATTTCTTATAAGTTAGGTTTCTCAGAAAATCGAATTAAATTTTTACAAGCGTTTCAGCGTTTGGAGTTCATATTTTTACAACATTGGATATTCACTTGTTTTTCCAAGGAGTGATTTAAACTGATTTTCTTATTTTGTTGTAATTCAAAAACAAATAACCGTAGATACTTGAAACTTCTATCATTTTATTTAATCATTTGCTATACTTGATCTCTCATTTCAGCCAACTATACGTTACTGAGTCTAAATATTTTGAAAATTGAATTATCAATTCGTTTACACGGTGAGTTGGTGAACAATGTAATAAGTCTCTATTTTGAATTGTAATAATATCTATCATAAAATGATTAAACTCGTTTTTTAAATTTTTAAATATGTAATTTCATTAAATTTGTGTATTTTTGATACATTTTGATGTGTAGGTAAAACCAACGTATGGTATCATTTGCAAGGCTGGGCAAGTTAATGATTTTTTTTAACTCAGTTAAGTTAAGTTAAATTAAAATCTAAATCAAGTTAATTGTTAAAAGTTAATTCAAAATGTTTCATCAATTGAATTAAGTTAAGAGTTAACCAAAATTTAATATTAACTTTTTAACTCAAGTTAAGTTAAAAAAGTTTCTTGTTTGCTTATAGATAAAATTAAAATAATCGGTACCTAAAAATTTTCATGTTATTAGACCAAAGAACTATTACTATTTTTATGTGTGCAAAAGCTAACAGTACACATTTTGTTAGCATATACTTATAACCTTATAAAATGTGTACCTACCAGCAATTTATATTCCTACAATAGTTCACAAAATTAAATTAAATTAACTTAACTTGTTTAAATGTAAAATTAACTCAAGTTAATTAAAAGTTAATTCAAAAGCTCCTAAAGTTATTAATTAAGTTAGTAAACATAAAAAAAAAACTTATTATGTTAAAAAGTTAAATTAACTTAACTTTAACTTATTAACGCGTTAATGCCCAGCCTTGATCATTTGTATTTTATAACATATTTTCAAAACTTGATAACCAAGTATGTAATTCAAAATTGTTACGGTGTGAGCACCATATATATGCGTATAAATTATTATCGCCAAAACTTGGCCTTATCTATATCTTTATTTTTGTTATATTGTGTCCACGGTTTTTTCGCCACTTGATGTCAGGCCATATTATATCGGGCATAGGTACAGTCTCAAGTCTCAACACTAAAATATATTATACTATTATATAAAAATCATTAAATAAAATCTAGTCTTCAAGTTTTTGTTTTAGTTAACTTATTCTAGTAAAAACAAAAATTGTAGGTAATTTTTAATAACAATCTTGCAAATTGGAGAATTGTTGTGTCTTGATAAATTTAATTAAAATTATAACTTTTTAAATCCTTATAAAAATATTGTAACATGTATTTTCGATAACTTTTAATTTTTGTAAGAAAAACTTATTAACATTAATACTTACAAATAAGAATTTATTAAGGTTCCAATTATTTTTTTTTAAGTCGGTACTTTGATCTTTGGGGGGTCAAAAGTAAAAAATTCTTAATACTTTTCTAAATAATCGAGAAAAACAAACTAAAAATTAAGAGAAAAACGGGAAATTTTACGCACACTCATTTTTCGACAAAATCGATTTTGGTTTTTGATGAAACTTAAAAACAAATGACCGTAGATACATGAAATTTTCACCGAATGTTTATATAAGTATATTTTATTCATCATGCAATTTTCAAAAAATGTTGACTTAGTTGAACTATTCATAGGCATTTGAAATTGTCGATCATTATTAGTTATTTTTTAATTAATACCGATAAAAATGTATTTGTTAAGCAGAAAAGCTTGAAAATTTAATACAAGGCTCTTAACATATTGTTACAATAGCAGTTGAAAAATTTTTTATAAGCATTCAAAGTTAGAATTTTCACAAAATACGTAAAAATCACGAAAATTCACAAAATATTTTAAGCTAGAAATTCATGAAAAATTTTCTTTTGAAATCTAAGATTTGAAAATTTATTACAAGATTCCTTAAAAGTTTTTCAATCTTTATCACAAATAAAGAGCAACTGGAAATTCAAATTAAATTTTTATGAGCATTTTAAATTTAAATTTTTACAACATTGGATTTTCACTTTTAGCGATTTCTTTATATTGGTGTAGTAACTCTAAAACAAATGACCGCAGATACTTGAAATTTTGACTGAATGTTTATATAGGCATTTTCTATATTTGATTAAATTTTCAAAATATTTAGATTTGTTTTGAGCTGTTTACTGACATTTTAATTTTTCAACTTTTTTAGTTTTTTTTTTCTATAAATATCGATAAAAATTTATGTGTTCTGTAGAAAACCTTGAAAATTTAATAAAAGGATTCTAACACATTGTAACAATAGCAGTTAAAAAATATTAAAAATACATACGCACAATTTTTTTTATAAGCATTTAAAGTTCAAATTTTGATTAAATACGTAAAAATTACGGCAATGTTCAAATTATCTTAGATAGAAATTCATAAAAGTTTTTCTTTTTAATTCTAAGATTTGAAAATTTAATACAAGGCTCCTAGCATATATTTACAATAGCAGTTGAAAAATAAAAAAAATACATAATCACAATTGTTTTTTATAAGCATTCAAATTTTGAATTTTGACAACATATTATGTAAAAATCACGAAAATTCGTAAATTATTTTATGCTAGAAATTCATAAAAAATTTTCCTTTTATATCTAAGATTTGAAAATTTAATACATGGTTCCTATCATATTTTTACAATAGCATTTGAAAAGTAAAAGAAATATATAGTCACAAATTTTTTTTTACAAGCATTCAAAGTTTGAATTTTAGACAACATACGTAAAAATCACGAAAATTCATAAATTATTTTATGCAGATATTCATTAAAAATTTTCCTTTTATATCTTAGAATTTAAAATTTTATATAAGGCTCCAAACATATTTTTACAATAGCAGGTGAAAAATAAAAGAAATATTTTAGCACAATTTTTTTTACAAGCATTCAAAGTTTGATTTTGACAACATGTTTAAAAATCACGAAAATCACTAAAATTCGCAAATTATTTTAAACTAGAAATTCATTAAAAATTTTCTTTTTAAATCTAATATTTGAAAATTTTTAATAATCTATAATATATTTTTGACAGATAAACCGTCTTTGCTCGATTCAAAAAGAATCGTTTTTTGTATACAATGATATAATATCATAGGATTCAAATTTAATTCCATCCATTACAGTAACCCACTTGTAACCTACTGTACAGCAGAGCGACATCCACGACTTACCCGCCTTTTTTTTTTGGAATGGGTGATTTTACTCAAAGTTCACTTGCAACAGAAAAAATGATTCCGAGGAAATGCGTTTTGTCTATGTTGACTGTTGAGCTTGGGCCAATTAGGGAATACAAATAATTCGCTGAAATCCCACAGTCTATGATTAAAATCATTAAAAATAGCATTATATACAGTGAAACCTCCCTTAACTGTCACCTCCAAATAGCGGAAATTTTTTCATAAACGGGGAAATTTTCACTATTTTACACAGGAAAACCCCTAAAAATCAAACAGTATCTAAATAACGGACACTGATGATATGGCAACTTCATTTTGATTTTGAAAAATCGTAAATAATTTATCGTAAATATTGAATAATCGTGGAATGTTTTAATAAATATCTATCTATCTCTATTATAGTTTTAAGTTTATGTTATCTGTCCATTATCAAGGCGATAAGAACATTTTTCTAGTTTATGTTATGTGAAGTATCCTACTTCCTAGTTCCTACTCGTATTTAGTTGTGTAATGTGTAAATATGTTAATGTGTTTGTGATTCCATTACGCACCAACGTATTCATATAAACGTAGTATTGTCTCCAACTAGTTGAATTAGAAAATTCCTTGTTACACAAATTTAATATGCATCAAGGTCTAAACAAGCTAATAAGTAACTGATTTTCTAAATATTTTCTAAATATATAATTATTAATTTATCCAAGTTAATTTTGAGAAATTAACTCCCCCCCCTCTCTGAATAGAGGACACCTCTAAATAACGGGAAAAATTATGGCGATCGAGAGGGTCCGGTATTTAGACTTTCCATTTTAGGTTTTCAGACTGTATATAGTAATACCTATAACCAGTATAACCACTAAGGTGGATTCGTGGAATGATCAATCCATCTCGATAACCACATATAACCACAGATATTCTGTGGTATAATGTGTTATCAGTTTTGGTAAGTTTTCTATTCTATTATCACTTTTATCACTGAGACACTGACTAAAATGTCGTACGCTCGTACGATAATCAATGTAATCACAGTTCCGAAGGTCGACCGTCGACAGCGGACAGAACATATTACTACAACACATACACTATACTAAGTTGCAAGATATTGTGCAAATATTGTACATGTACAATAATTTTATGTTTTGTCGTAAGTCTATAGTTAAATAGACAAATATTTTAAATAATTCATTATTTAAGTTTTATAGAAATCATTTTCTTTACGATAAACGACCAAATCTTTTCAGGTTAATGGCATTCAGTCGTGCATGGTACCACATCAAACGTAATTTTGTATCCGTAACATTTCCGATTATTTCGTTTTCTGCAATCTACGCTGATTACAATCGGACATTAAATTGGAAAAAAATACAAAACCAAAAAGTTTAAAGTAAGACATTACAGTTCAGGTCATTAGCTATTTATTAATTAATAATTACCTATTTTTTTTTCTTATATTGTAAATTACTTTGCTGTGAAAAATACCTGTAACTAATGTAAAGACAATTTATGACATTCAAATAGGAACTTTTCTGTTTTTGGACTCTGTTCTTTTTCCAATTTTTTTTTTTTGTTGGTTTAAACAAGTAGTTAAGCAAAGTGGAAACAATGGTGAGGTCAGACTTGCGGTTGTACTTAGTTTTAAAGTTATAGCTGATTGCAATTTATAGTATCTTCATTTAATACACTTGGCATGACCTTTCCTTGGACAACTAAAATCAAAAATACACTCAAATTTCTATGTAAAACCACCTTGGTCGGGTCTCAGATTTCAAATACTATAACTTCAATATTGAGTCAAAATCCTGACTTCACAATAACTTTCATCAGGAGTGTCAGGTTAAATAAAAATTATCTTCAAATTTAATTATCAATTGTCAAATAAAAATTGGACATATTAATATCGGTACTTGTGCGTTATCGCGTCACATATGCATTATCGCGACTACCTCATATTATGGGTTATTGCGAGGCCGTTTTATATGCAATTCTATTTTTTCCAAACTCGTTACAATCGCACTTATCGCAATTTTTATAGACTAGCTGGGTAACTTTTAGGACACTTAGACATTTAATTCTACATGCTTATATCAAATATATTTTTATAATTAAATGCTGAATAATTAACCAACTATTTATTTATGCTTAAGAGAATGCCATACCCATATGTATTGTCTTTGTCTTACAAACGTTAACATAACAAAAAATGTTTTTCGCAAGATAGCTTAACTCCCTCTGTATTTATAGAAGAATTACTAAAATTCAACAACACATAGAGAAGACTTTATTTGTGCTACAGTGCTTTTAATTTTCTGATAGCGGTAACTATTCATTTTAATAATTAAATAAAAAATAACAAAAAGATTAGTTCTTAAATTGGTAATTTTAATTGTATTTATGTTATCAACAAAATAAAGACGCTCTAGGCCAGTTTAGCTCCGATAAAATTCTTTCCTATGTGTTAGGTATGCAGTTTCAGTTATTGCACTATAAATAAAAATCGAGTACAGTTGCTCTGGATAAAATAGTTTTTGCCATGTTGTATGTTTGTATGACACAGACAACACATTTGTTTTTTTTAGTCTGCTGTACGTGCAATATAGCAAATTTATGTTTAGCAGAACCAACCCTATGTTGTTACTTTCAATATTAGCGTGATTTCATCTATATTAGTATTTTTCCTATATTGGATTTTTTATAACATTTTAACTTATGTAAATTGATATGCATTATAATTGTAAAAATTGTAAAAAAAAAAAGTCAGGAATTATGAAGTAGTGTTGCATAGACACTCCCATCAATCAAGCCGTCTAGCTTTGTAATCTAATCGCCGTATTAAATGTATAAATTTAATACAGATTGTAAATATTTTTGTTTTTTTTTATATAAAAATTTTTTTTATTAATTTATACACTCATAACCAGGGCTCGTAAGTTCATGCATATGCATATCAATCTTGTTAAGTTGTATTTAATTCTAGATGACATAAAAATCCATTTCAAGGTACCACAACTAAATATGTGAAGTCTTATTTTGCATGTTTTTGCTTATTTAGAGGTTTTTTGTCTATCGGGCATATTTCTATTTTATCGGCCATATTATATACAATTTTGATATTCCTAATCTATATTATTATGTCAATATGCATTTTTTATAGAAAAATTATGAAAAAATCAACATTTATCAAAAAAAAAAATGCGATTGGTTTATAATTTTTTATTTTATTTGTGACATAAAAAAATTAAATATTACCATAAAAAATTAATGAATAATTCATGTTGTTTCAAAAATTGTTTATGATTTTTTTTAGTAAGCAATTTTGTGCATACAACTTGATATTTGGGACCTAAAAATACTTATTTTGCCAATTTTGAGTGCATAAATGCATGCTTATTTAGGTATTTTTTAGTGCATGAAACAAGCCCTGCTTATAATTTGCTCAACAATTTAAGTATCATAAAATAGTAAACATAGACATATAGATAATGTTCTTTGTTCTTATCTTGAGGTATCTTAAGGACAAATTTACCCCAATATAAAAAGTAATAACTATGGTTTGGTTCTTCTTAATGTAGGTTTTCTATATTGCGGGTGGGTTAGATAGAAAAAACAAATAATGAGCTGATATGTTCTTAATTGTATTTATTTAATTTAGAAACTGTCTCCATTAATACATAAAACAAGAAAAAATTTTATTTTATTATTATAATGTACAATATTATACAACTATTTTTTTTTTCTCAGAAATATCGCAATATGGCTGGTAGACATGCATTATTTGGATTAACCTGGGACTATTTCGCATTGGCTATCACAGTAACAGCTGGTGCCTTATTTGGCAAATTTTTAGATGACAAAGAAACAGAAAGAATGTCACTTTTTAGAGATAGAAGTGCTTTATATGGAGGAATGGTTAAGAAAGGAGAAAAACCTTCTTGGCCATAAGTTTGTCTTATTTAAGATGGTACAATTAGTTTCAATTCATTGTAATAATTTTTTAACAATATTATTTAAAATCTTATAATAAATTAAATTATGTTAGTTATTTATTTTTTGTGTATCATAGCTTTATAGAATAAATATATTCAGTTTGATTAATTCATCATATACTTTTTCAAAATGTAATCTAGTATTTTATTAATTTTGCTTGTTAATAAAAAAAAAAAAAACAATAAATTGATGAAAAAACTATGTATCACCTACAATTATATTAGATGTGTAGTTTATTGAAACCCTTACAAATTAATTTTATAATAATATACAGTCTTGTTAAGAACACTTTTCAAATGTATTCAGAAAACATACCTAAATATTTGGTATCATTTGTATTTAAAATATGTATTCAAATACTTCCTTTTAATAGAATTTGAATTTAAATACAAGTACTTCTTAAAAGTATTCAAAATACTTAAACAAAAGTATTTAATTACTTAATATAAATGCATACTTAATTAAATCTCTATACAACAACTAATACTATATAACTGAGAAAGAAAATTTTATATTTTAGATACATTTAAAAAATTTGAAATAATAGCACGATTAAAAAACCTAAAATTTGACTAGTTATAGATCTAATACAGAACAATTATCTAATATTATATAATAATAGTCATTATTGTGGAAGACGACAAAATAGAAAATTACCAACCACCAACCAATTGATTTTTGATTGGGATTACATCAAGCCCTCTCATACTTAGATAAAATCTTAAAATTTATTTGTATCTATAAAATTTTAATTTCCATACAAAATACCTAGATATTACACTTTACTCTTTAGATACATAGGCACTTATTATATATTTTATTCAATGATTATTTCATTGTAAGTAAAGTTTAAGGAACCTATTATCTATGGTTAACGTCCTCACTAAATCTGATGAAATATCAAGCTTTGTTTTCAAAAGACAATTTAAGTACCAATAAAATATATATGTAAAATAGCTTACAGAATGGAGAATTATGGTTTTTTACTGTCTTAGTGGTGCTCTCAATATACATATATATTTTTGAATAACACAATCAAATAATATAATAAACTGTGCAATACAGACAACATTGTAGGACTACACTAGTTTCACAAAAATTACAATTTATATTTTTATTTAAACTCAACATGTTCATACAATATATATTATATAATTTTTTTAAGATACAATTTATAGGACAGCACATGTGAAAATAAAAATACACACTGCAAGTATTGAGCACCTGATGTTTTAATACAATAGGTATTGTAATATATATATTATTTAATGTCTAGGGTATACAAAGTAATAATAAATTATAATATGAAATTATATCTTTTATATAATTATATAAAACAACTGTGCATCCTAAAAGATTAATCATACATATTGTTTGGAATATAATTTAATATAACAATTGTTTACAAGTAACTTGAATGGTGTAAATATTATTATTTTTTATAATTAAAACGGCACAAGTTCAATACAATATTATTGAATTACTGTTACGAGTGTGATTTAGTTTGAATTTAATTTTGCACACTAAAAAATCTTACTTTTCATTATATTACTAAGATAATCAAATAAATAATTATGTTCAAAGTTCACATAGCATTTTTTTTTTTTTTGTACAAAATTAAAGTTATTTTATTTATACAAGTAATTATATTTAAGTAGACAGCAAACAGGAAGACAAAACAAATATGTGTTAATATTTTATATTGCTATTATAATCGGAGCCATGAGAGTGGCTGGTGTTATTTTAGTGAGTGGTGACCATTGATGGTCCTAGTTTACAAGGGGTTCAGTTGGGTACTAAAAACTTTGTAATTTATAAAGGCACATGCTTTAAAAACTACAATGTGCATCAGATAAACATGTTAAGAACTTATGGCTATGGATGGAGCAAGGGTTGTAGTCATGGGCGTCTCCAAACAATTTTCTAAGGGGGGGGGGGGGGGGGCAAAATGAATTTTAAAAATAAATGAAAATTTTTTTATACATTTTAATTATAGTAAATTATTAAGTTTCGTAATTTTACAATTATGAATTAAATCATTACAATTAGGTAGGTATTATTACTACAATTAAAACATTAAAAACATTATTATACCAGAAATTTACCAATTGCTGTGGAAATAACATTATTCCAGGGGGGGGGGGGGCAAGTGCCATGGTTGTAGTATAATGTTAATCATGACATTGATTACTTTTTGTAGCCATCACTAACTATTATAATTATAGTAATTGTTATTCTTGTTGTGTATTATATAATTTCTAAAAGTATTAACTATCATTAAATAATCTTAGCTTTGTATAAAATAATGGTAAAGTATTGTATTCTAATTATTTTTACTCTATTATCATTGTTATTATTTTTATTAAAACCATTTATGGAAGTAATAAAAATATTACCCAAATCCTAATCCTTATAATACAATAAACTTAATAGAGTTTTAAAAGCAACATATTTAATACTTAACAAATTATATCATATGGAAGTTATTACAATTTTACTAATAGAAAAAAAAAATTGAAATATTTATAAAATAATATATAATAAATATAATAATAATTAAAATAAAAAAAATGTAAATAAAGTTAATGTACATAATTATAGATGGTATAATAATAAATTTTTTGGGATGATAATATGGTATATGAAATTTCAAAATTGTATCTCTATATTTTAATCAAATAAGTTTCATTAACTTTTACAATGTTTTACTACCTAATTAAACAAATTATACGTAAACCCATCACAGCCAAATAAAGCAATTTTTCATACAACCATTGTTTACATAAAATAAACTCAGTATCCACACTGAAATTATGTTACACATTATTAATTTAATTTATAACATGAAACTTTACACACACTTGGATACATGCATTTTTTAACTGAGGAAAAAACAACAAAAGTTTATCAGGTGTAAACAGTGAAATCTTTAGTAATGTTCAAATAAAATTAGTTAACAAATATTTGTTAGTGCATGATATTACAGAATATTAGAACTTTAAACTTATTCTTAAAATATTTTCAATGGTGTAAATGTGTTATGTAAATATTATTTTATCAGAGCTTGGTTATTGGATATATACTTAAATCATTTTGTGACAAATAGTGACACAAAAAATGTAACTAATACATAAATGAAAAAACACTTGAAATCTAAACATTTTGAGAAGTATGAATAATAAAACTTTTTAACAAATTGGTAGTTTTAAAAAAGGAATAATATATTTCATATTTATTAAATAAAATGATTTCAAATTTCAACATAAAAATGTAATCAAAAAATATATTTTAACAATAGCGAATTTAAGAATAAAAATGGCACTAAAATTGTAGCTATGAGATCAGTATTATTACTGAACTACAAGATGTAAGTATGTCTTTTTATAAGTGTATTATATAAATTTATTACATACAATTTTAGTTTAACTCATAATGACCAAAAGTAATATTAGATATTACAAAATAAATAATACATATATATTACAAAGCATTGAAATTTGATACTTAACTATTATTTTTTGTACAACAGTCTGTTGACTTTCTAATTATTTACATTTTTGCAAATACATTAGGTTTACCTAGTCAATGCATATTAAATAAAAATTTAATTCTTTTACGAAAATCAATAAAACATAAAATGGCAAATGATTATAAAACAATATTATTTATTACATATTTATATTCTCCTCCAGAAATGTATTAAGAATGTTGGTTAACTATTTAAATATTCTTAAATGAACTTATTTATTGAAATTGGCAAATACAGCCCAAATTACGTCATTAGTAGAACCTTTCATTGATTCAACTTCTAAATCCATGTCTGATAATTCTCGTAATCTTCTAGTGGCTAATTCGTAATCTTCATCATTTAGTGGAGAAAATGCACTTTCCAGTACATCTGATGCTTGAGCCAACAATAATAAAGCCAATAGACGTTTATCCATTCTATGTGGATCATTAATCCATCGAGACAATACAGCATCTTGTACCTAATATTTTACAACAGAAAAAAATCATAATAAATTAATAATTAATATATTAATTAATTAATTTTAGCAACAATTTTTATGTAAATTTTAAATACATAAAAACAATGTAATACTGAATCAACTACCTTTTTAACTAGCCTAACTTTAGCTTCATTATCTGTTAATGGATGCGTAGTCATATCAAATAAAAGGAAGTTTTGTTTTTCAGTGGTAAGAACACCTTTTTCTACTAAGTTTTTTGCTAATCTTTCTCTCACATTTTTCAGTTGATATTTGATTTTCAAAGGATTCCATGTTTCACCTGTAAATCAAAATCAAAAGTATTATCAAAATTCTTATACTAGTTATAAATGCTGATTTATTTATAAAAACTTATATAACATAACATACCGCTCAAATATTCAATCCAACTTTGTATTGTTTCAGGAGGATTGGTCTCTTTGATATGTTTCAGAGCTTCATCTAACAGAACATCACCTGTAGGTGTCTCATTTTTTATAATTACTTTCCTCATTTGTAAACTTTTTCTTCTCATGCCTGCTTTTTCTAATTCAATTCTTTGACGAAGTGCGAGTTCAACAAGTATACATCCACGTAAGCCAGATGAAATTGAATCATTCCAAAATGATGTATATCCCTACAAAATAATGATTAAAGTGAATAAACTTTTGTAAATATGTAATAATAAATTAAATAATTTAAATAATAATTTGTTATAGGTCTTCAATGGAAATGACATGCTGGAATATCTATAAGTACTCTAATGTTAATATGCTTATATTTTTAACTTTTAAATGTGTAAAATTTAAATATAATAATTTTCCCCTGTATCATAAATTTCAGTTTATAATAGTACATTATCGTGCATATGTACGACTGTCAATTATCACAATCATTAGAATTGTTGTGAAGTACTCTTGCTACAGTTAATAGAATGCCCAGTGGGAGGTTAAAGATAATTATTATATCTATAACTAATACTTAAGAAATATCATATTATTACTCATATTTAAAATGATTATTCATATAAAACTAATTTTGAAGAATAAAAAATTATTGGTTTAAAACTTCAATGATAACACTTGACGAATACTTGACAATTCTTAAGTTTAAAAATCTAGGATATGTATTATGTATACATTTAAAAATATTTAAAAATTATTATCTTTAACCATCTATACAATAAAATTATTGTTTTAGATTTGTATAGCAAATATTCCTGACAAAATGTTAACAATTACCTATGGATAATAATAATAATAATAAAATATTAATAATTCCGTTAACCTAGCAATTAAAATTTTAACGAAGTCTAAAAGTATAAAATTAAGTCCTAAAAATTAAAACGATTATAAGGTTAAGTCATTATTTTCCAAGTTGAACTTTTTTTTTTTTAACTAGAATTTATACAATCTATATTAAAAAAAAAAAAGGAAAATAAGTATAATGAATGTTCACTTTAAGTGCAGTGGCTTGAGTGACTTGAGAGAAGAACCAACCAGTGAAGGTATTTATTTAGTTTATAAGGACATAGGGCCGTTGTATCTTGAGTCTTCTGGAAGTGTTTCCGGGGAAGGAGATTGATGGTAAATCTTTACATGAGGGTTAGCGTGATTTTGAAGACAATTTATAAATTTGGAGTAGTACAACTTGGTTGTTTCCGTGACTTTAGGAATGTGAAGTTCTGTGTGAAGAGTATGATTTGAAACATAAGGCGGAGCATTAGTTACGACTTATGAGTCTGAGGATTTTTGATTGGAACACTAAAATTTTTCTTGTATTTGATATTTTGGCAGTGCCCCAGAGCTGTATATAGTACAGCTAGATGAGTTTTAAAAAGAGATTATAGATGTGAGTTTTGGTTTTGAGGACTTGCCGGGAATGGATTCCGAGTGAATAGAGACGCTGGTTTAATTTTAATTTTGTTGTATAAATGTGATTAGCCCATGTTAGGCGTTTGTCAAAGGTTAGTACAAGATATTTGGCTGTGACGGAGTTTGGGATAGGCATATTGTTTATATGTACTGAAAGAGGTTGACTGTGGCGGAAAAGCAAAGGTAGTGTGTATAGATTTGTTTTCATTTTGACATGTCAGTGGAGTACTAGTGTGATAAGTTGTTCAAATGGTTTTTAAGGGGTGTTGAAACTTAGTCAAGATCACTGTGGGTGGTCTAGATTGCTTTGTCATTGGCATATTCAGCAATTTGAGTGTTTGGATTGGTGGGTTGGTCTGCTGAGTATATATTGTATAGAGCAACGTTTCTAAAACCTTTATACTTGTGGAACCCTTTTTTGATGTCCACTTTTATTGTGTAATAATATATTTTTAGCCTTTTTTAGGATTTTTTGCAAATAAATAATAATATTAAGTAAAAGTAATATAATATTTAAATGATACTAAAAAAGTTTACTGTAATTGAAATTATTATTATATTTAATAAATTATTATTTTTTTTTATATTTGACGAATATTTTTATGATATAATGTACTCGTAGTAAAAGTGTAATGTGTTTTTATACTATTATCCCCCCCCCCCGGTAGATCACCTGCTAAACAAATGCCAAAAAAAGGTAATATGAAGGAGGTAGGAATGATTTTAATTTTAAAAAAAACCCGGAGCGCCAAAACTTGTAAAAGGCTTGTGCGACATCAAGAAATACTACCGAGGTGTAAAGTTTCTTTTCAAGAGAATAGGCAATGGTATTGACTAGACGGTATATTTGGTGAATGGTTGAGTGATGTTCTCTAAATGCAAATTGTGTGTTAAGAATTAATTTTATTTCATTGATGATTGGGTAGATTTAGTTTAATATTAATTTTTCTAGAAGTTTTGAAAAGAAAGGTAGTAGGCTAATAAGCCTGTACGAGAAGGGGATCTATAGGTTTGTTTGGTTTAGGGAAAAGAATATTGTGGCGAGTTTCCATTGAATCGGAAAGCATGAGATTTGGAGAATACCGATAAATATATGAGTAAATTGTATTATAGCTATATAGGGAAGTCTGCAGGCTATTTTGGTACTTATCAAATTATGTCTGGGATATTTACCTAGTGGAAATTTATGTATAAATGATTTAATACCGTTTGTAGTGAATTGCTTGGGAGGAAGTGTCATTGGGAGTGGGCTATCTAGGAAATTGTGTATTTTATTTTCCTTAGAAGGAGAGGTGAGGTAATTTGGGTTAAAAACTTTGAAAAGGTGTTGTCTGTGTGCTTCAGATTTTTCAGTATCATTTATTGCCAGGCTGTCATCTGATTTTTTTTGTTGGAAATGATATTGATTTAATTTTTAAGATTCTTCTAGTGGTTTTCCACAGAGAACCATCTTTTTCAGATAGGAGGCTGGTTTGTTTGGTGAAGTCTTCTGAACGTTGTTTTGACATTTGTCTTTTAAGTAATGTGCATAAGTTATTATAGATTGTTTTATCGGTAGGGTATTTGGTACTTAGCCAGGTTGCTCTGGCATGACAGATTTTTTTGATTGGAATTATGAGTTTTTGGTTTGTAACCATGCTGTGTTTTGTTTTAATGAAGCTTTTTTTTTTGTTTTTTTTTTTTATTAAGAAAGACTATTTAGAATCTGTACACAGTAATTACAATAAGCAAATAAGATAAAAATAGAATAAAGTAGCATGAATGACGTGATGAGGAAGAACCCAATGGTAACACCTCCTTTGCTAATTTAATAGGTCTCTACACCATTTTCGCTTTAGTCTGCGTGGTGGGTTTTTTGGGAGGGTGAGGAGGACATGTTTGATATTAAAGTATTGTGATGAGTGCTTAAATTTTTGTGGAAATATTTATACATTGTTTTGGCTAGTTCAGTGGTAGTTAATATTTTTAGGTCATTGTGTAAGGTAGAGTTTGAAACGTACCAGGGGGCTGTTAATGAAGCTAAATGTTGAACTGATTCATCTAGTTCTAATGGGGATTTTAAACTAATTTTAAGGTTAATTTTGTTAGATAGTGTCAATTGGAATTTTTCCCAGTTAACTATTCCATTGATTATTGATGGATTCATTAATCTTTTAAGAGGAGTGGTATTGAGGGTAAGAAGTATGGGGGAATGGTCCGAATGGTGTTTTGATAGGTTATCTGAGTTGATATTAAATCGGTTTGGTATTTTAGAAACAAATATAATATCAAGGATGTCTGGTCGCTTTCGTGGTGATGTTAGCCAATATGTGGGGTTTTATGGGAAGATGATTTTGTAATTTTTGGCAATAATAACTTGTCTACTTTAAACTACTTGAACTTAGTAAAAATATTACCATACTATTTTATATATTTTACTAGAAGGATTTTTTTTTTTATTATAAGTTAATTTAATATAAATATTAAACATTGGTGTTGAATAACGAATTATTGAAATATTTAAACATAGTGTACATCAATATTTAACATTGCCAACCAATTTATTTTAAATAATGCTACATAACATAACGCTAATAATGCTAAAAATAACTTAACAAGTATTATTCAACATATATTTATTTTGTATTTCATAAATAATGAAAATATATTTATTCAACTATTTTTTCAGTTCAATAAATCTCAAACGCCAACCAGTAACGTGCCATATTTTTATATATAAGAGTTTTAAATAATACAATTTTTTTAAATATTTGTATTTAGAATTTTTTTTGTGTATATTAATAAATAAGTAACACACTTTTAATAAATGAATAAATTTTTTTTTGCATATTTTTCCTTTTTTTGCTCTTATAACTTCCGAACCTTAGTCATAAGTTATTGGACATAATAAATAATTTTTTTTTTTAATAAACCTATTTCCACAAGTCATTGTAATAATATTATTTAAGTAAATTGTTTTAATTATTGGATTACTGCCTACCAACTTACACTAACATAATAACATATATTCAAATACATAAGCACATTTAATTATCTTATTTCTATTAGGTAGGTACAATTTTTTGGTAAGGTAAAATAATTATTAGTGATACACCTAATACTTATACATTTCAATTTTATTCTGAAAATAAGTAATCAAATAAAAAAAAAAATTTATTTTCAGAATATATGTTCAAATACATTTGTCTTAAGAGGATGTTAAACCCGCATTTGTTGTTTCTGTCTTACAAGTGCATAACATAACAAATTTTATGCTCAGCAGATCACATTTAGCTCTGTTAGATTCAAATTTAAAGTGAATTGACCTCTCATAAAAATTTTAACTCACGGAGCTTAACGTGATCTGCTGAGTGTAAAATTTGGTATGTTACGCACTTGTAAGATGGAGACAACACGTGCGGGTATCCTCTTAAGTATCTAGAACTGTATTAAAGTTTAAACAGTATTAATCTACCTAAATAAGTTATATTCAAACGCTGTACAGATTCTCTAAAGTAAAATAATCTCAAGATTAAGTACCTATTAAAAGTTTTAATATTTTATCTTAATTAACTTAATGATTTAATTATATTTTTAATGTTAATAATATAGAAGTAGTTATGATCATTTTACCAGTAAAATGTAGCACTTACATGCATTGTTATTATATAGGTAGTAGGTATATACAAAAATCATTCTGTATACCTAAAATGTTACTCGATATAGTTTTTATATAAAAATAAATTCACAATAATAACCAGTTCTTTAGACAATAAATTAACTGCATAAACTATAAAATAAAATAAATCAAGGATTTGGAAAATAAAAGAAGTCTATAGCTTAGGTTAGGTACTATAGATTTCTTTAAATTGAATAGCTATTTTAAATATTACTGTACTAAATATTTACGTTGTATGTACAATTTACATAATAGTTATAATGAATTTTATACTACCTACTAAATACTCAACAATTGCAACAGACATTATCTAAATTTAATGGTTTTTTTTTGTTTACATCATTTTAAGGAAGATAGCTCTAAAAATCACTCAGAATTATAATCATAGAAACATGAAACAATACACTTACTTTGATACTTTTAGTTTTAACTTTTAGCCAGGTATTAATATAAGTGCTTTAGATTTATGTAATGAGGATCACGAATTCTAATAGAAGTGAGCGTACACCTACAATATACTACATTGTCAATTGTCTAGCGGTTATACTCTAGCTGGGTATTCATATAAACATTTCAGACATATACACCTGACGGAGATCATGAATCTTAACATAAATGAATAAACACATATAATATACCTCTTTGTCTTTAAGACCAAGCAGCAGCACTTCTTCCATTAACGTGAGCCGTGTCTCTTTAGAGTCACCGTCGTCGATGTCTTCCTCGTAATCGAGTTTATCGGCCGCCGACTGGCCGTTCTCTTTGGAAACGCCGTCCGCACTGTCTCTGTTGACGTTGCGCCTTTGCACCAGACCGTCGGCGCGGCTCATCATCTTGGCAGGCCGTTTGTGGATACTCGCCAATCGTCACCCGAATATCGCAACGGAAACAGAATTTCCGGAAGAAACAAAAACAAATCCAATGGCCCGAAAAAATTACGTCGTCGTGAAAGAGTTACGCTCCTAGCGTTTTTACTTTTTGACGCGAATGCGAATTTTGAGAGGGCGAGAGCACACAATTATTGATAAGGCTTAGATTTTCTTGTTGACGTCTACACAATTGCAGTACCTAATGGCATATAAATAATAATAATAATAATAATAATAATAATATCGTACTGAGATATCACAATTCACGATAATATAATACTTTTTCACTCCCCTTTCCCCGCGTGCTAATACATAAACGTCCAAAACTGAAAACTTAAGTTGTAGGTATAATATTATTATTATAGACGGACGCACATAGACATATATATGTCTATGCGGACGCATAGAAAAGAGAACTGATTACGACAGACTGTTTCATAATAATATAATACGTATTTCTATGGACGGTTACTTGTTAGTACCAAATACTACACAATATAATATTATAGTACGTCGTTCTGGAGGTTCAAACGAGGTGATAACACATTACCATTGCGTGGAAGACATGTATAAAATGTATAAATTACAATTGCATTATCGTTATCGACGATATCGTATCGTATTATCGTGTTGTGATGATGACTTCGTAAAGTAAATCCTATTATTCCTAAGTTGAGAATTCAAGATTGCAGTAGGCCTTCGGTGTTCGGTGTGACTGTCACTGCGATACTCACAAAATAGCTATTATTATTATTTATTATTATGAGTTATTTCATCATAATTTAATATTTATTGTAGAATATTGATGGTTTGCGATCGAGCATTCGCCACAAGCGCGGCATAGAATGAAATTATTAATTTAATCTCACATGTGATTATGAATAAACGGGTATCCATTAAATATTTCGGCTGTAAGGGCTATAATTTTTATATTATAATTATAGATTGATAATTAGCAATTCGGGTGTCGTATACGTCCATTTGATAAACACAACTTCACATGGGCGCATCTAGGGTAAAATTTATGGGAGTGCTAAAATCTAAAGCACAATACGAGAACCCCCCCCCCTTGTTTTAAAATCAGAAGTGTTACTGTCACCGATAATGTAAAAAATCGGTACAGACAATTTGGGAGTGCTAATGTTGATTTTGGGAGTGCTAAGCACTCCCAAGCCCCCCCCTAGTGGCGCCCATGCAACTTCAGTCTTGAGTCTACAGACATTTCTACGAGTATAATAGTACAAAAATACAGATACCACTTTCAACTTTTAGTAACATATTATATTTGAAATCATTTCTATATGTCATAAAAATAACATAACTTTACCTTCACAAGATACTAATGTAAAAACTAAAAAGAAAGAAAGAAATTAATTCCGAAGTACTTAGAATAATAAAATGCGCTAGAAGAGTCACTTACATGGCTACATCTAAAATAGATTTAAAAATCAAATTGTATTATACAGTTGTTGATTTATTTTTATTTTTATTAGCTCTTAGTATAAAACTATAATAGCTCGACAATTATATGAATTGTTGATTATATTTAGGTAGCAATTAAAAATTGATTTTTTAACGATTTTAAACGCTGTTTCATATTTATATCCTGATATTGGTAATATACATTTATCTAGTTTTAAACGCATTCAGCCTTTAGCCAAACATTATGGGGCCAAAGTAAAACAAATATTTTAAGCTGAGTATATAAAACAGATAATGTTATAAAAAAAAATAGTAGTAATAACATATATATTAACAGTTAACAGCTGATGTACATCACGGCTTTGATCACTGCTGTGATGTACATTATAAAATGTAATTAAAAATTGATATAGCTTCTATAGAAATCAAATTTAACAATGTTATGAGATTTAAGCATTAAGCGTACAATTAATCATAAAACAGATGATCATGATTTTGTGCAATTTGTATATTATGAACATAAAATATTGCTATGCTGATCACATTAGTCTTCAGATAATCAGATGTATATATTACATTTGTCTTGAAATGAAATGATGCATCATAGTCATCACAAAAATATAATTAATTTTTTTATTTTCAGGACATCTTTATGTTTTGTTTATTTAAACCAGAGATTGAATTATGTTTAGCATCACAAACTTGGCGATTTAACATGGTTATTATTTGGTAAAATTAATAATTATTAATAATATTTAATAATAAATGAATAAAATATAATGAATCATGAATGTTAATAATCAAAAGTTAATAACACATAATCACATTTAACCCATATGTCGAAGCATTTAACAATGTATTATCCTTAGATCTAAGGTATTATCATAAATCGTGATAACCAATCATCAACGATAAGATGATAAGGATTATTATGAAATTTCTGCGAAAGTGCCCGACGCCCTTCCATCATTTACGACGTAACTCACTCTGGTGGACATCGTAAGCATCTTAGATCATAAAAAATGTGAAATGTTTTCAATTTCAATGATAATCCTATCGTCCCCATAATCAGTATTGTTCATAGACATATAAATATATTTATATGTCTATGGTATAATCAGCCCCTGGACACTCGGTCGCCATTTTTTTGGAGGACAAATTGTTATCACTGCTGTAATCAAGAGTTCAAGATACTATCATTGTTTTGTTATGTGATAACAACGTGTTTTCAGTTTTTGAAAATTTTGATTATTGTGAATTTGTGATCATTTAATTCCTAGTACAAAACTACAAAGTACCTTATTTGATTTTCTATAGTATTAAATCACTTTAAACAATGGTGCTTGTGTGTATTGTTAAAAATTGTGTTAACTCCAAAAGGAAGACTAAACAAAAGGACTGTAAATTGCATAGGTTTCCAAATGATATATCGCGGTAAGTGTACCCAAAATTTTTTTGGAATTGAGATGTCAAGTCAAAGTTAATTTTTATTTTATTATTATTAAATATTTTACAATTTCAGTTGTAATCAGTGGTTAACAAATTGTAAATTATTTAATCTTCATGGCCATTCTGAAGATTATATTTATAAAAATTATCGAATATGTAACAAACATTTTGCTGCTAGTTCATTCAGTAATCCTGAAAAGACAAGGTTATTACCAACTGCAATACCTACAGAGTTTGGTCAGTTAATTTAAAATGTTTGATTGTTATTTATCATATTTCATCAACTTATTAAATTGTACTTTATCTTTAGATAATACTGAAGCTGGATTTGAGCTGCCCTTAGATAATAAAGTCGAAGTGTCCTTTGAAGATGATATTTCTATTTCAGAACCAAGATACTCGAGCAGCACACCTTCTAAATTAAATGTTTCAGAAAATCAACTAGATAGTAAGTATACTTTATGGCAAGGTTAATTTTTAATGTTCGATTTTTATTTTATTTAGGGGTTTTTAATGATAATTGATAATACATATTTTCACTTTTTACTTTAAATAATGTTACCATTATCTTTTATATATTTAGTAATTCGATTTATTTTTAGGTATAGAATCATCAATCATTAGTTCAACTTCTGTATGTTCTACAATTTCTATGTCAACATCTACTACTCAAACCACCCAGCTGCTCTCTGTAAACACACCTAGAAAACGTCTGTTGAAAACTAAGGTGAATGAACTTGAGAAAAAGTATAGAATATTGGAGGAAAATTTCAACCTTATGTCCAACAAATTTTCACAAGTAATGACATCCAAAGAACATTTTTATGAAGTATGTGATATACATTTACCATCTAATCTTTCAATGATTGTTAAAAGTTATTGTAGAATGGCTTCTAGACAGCCTCAAGGCTTTCGTTACACTAACCAATTAAAACAATTAGCCCTTACTATTTATTTCTTTGGGCCCATGGCATATAGGTTCTTAAAAAATATTTTGCAATTGCCTAGTCCAAGAACTCTACGAAGAGTCACAGAAAAAGTAGATATTATGCCCGGGTTAAACGACATTATATTCAATTCTATAGAACTAAAGATAAAAAATCTTAAAGATGATGCAAAGGACTGCATTCTTTGTGTTGATGAAATGTCCATAAAAACTAATCTTTTTTATAATTTATCAAAAGATTGTATAATTGGATTTAATAATACATATGATCAAAAAACATATGAACCCGCAAAACATGTGTTATGTTTTATGATTAGAAGTCTTAATTATAAATGGAAGCAACCGGTTGCATACTATTTCATAAATAATAGTTGTACTGGAATTACATTACAGAACACAATTGTTGCTGTTATCTCTAAACTCCAGAGTATTTGTGTTAATATTAGAGTTTTCACTACCGATCAAGGACCAAATTTTTATAGTTTTGCTAGTAAAATGCATGTCACAAAGGAGCGTCCTTTTTTCTTTGTGAATGGGAAAAAAATATACTATGTATTTGACCCTCCACACTTGTTAAAATCAACAAGAAACAATTTTTACAAGTATAAACTACAATTGTCTAATGACCTAAATGATCTAACGGACAAAAAATACCTCAACGATTTTTTTAAGGCTGACCAAGGTCTAAACCGCTGTGCACCCAAGTTAACTGTTGCTCATATTTATCCTGGGCCTTTTCAAAAAATGAAAGTCTGTTATGCTGCTCATGTTTTCAGTGCAACAGTGGCCGCAAGTATGCGTAATTGCATTATAAATGGTACCTTGCCTTCTAATGCAAATACTACTGTCAACTTCATAGATGACATGGATAAACTATTTGATTTATTGAATTCTAAGCCAAAAGCCGGTAGTAAAGATTTTAACCGTCCATTTAAGAACACTCCCAAACAAAGAGAACATTTATTGAAGATGTTGAATATTTTTGAAAATATGCAAGTTATTGAGACAAAGATCATAGATGGAGAAACTATACAAATAGATGTTACTCAACGCATGAAATTCTTAAATGGGTGGCAAATCACAATTAATTCACTTTTACAACTTTGGGAAGATGTTCAAACACCGCAGTATGCATTATGTACATACAGACTCTGTCAAGATTGTCTTGAGAACCTTTTTGGTAATTTCAGAAATCAAAATGGGAATAATATTAATCCAACGCCAATTCAATTTCTTTGGGCATTCAAAAAGATATTTTTTCTTAACTACTTCAAGCATTCTGAAGGGTCCAACTGTTTAGAAGATTTAGATGAAATTCTTACTAACATCGGAGAAACTACTTCTCCATTAATTAATTCGTCAGTACTGTTTCCTGAAAAGTCACCAATCAACTACAATTCTTTAAAAATTGGAACTACAGACTATAGGGAATTAGATTTAACACCAAGAAATGCTCTTACTTATGTTTGTGGATATTTACTAAAAAAATGTCTTGACAAGCATACCTGTGAAACTTGTTTAACTTTTTCCAAAAGCCAAGACTACTTAGATGAATCATTTCTATTCACCCATTTGAAAGCGTACCAAAATGATCAACCTACAAACTTCGGTAACTTAAATGTACCATCAGATGTGTTTTTTAATTATATTAATGAACTTGATAATTTATTTATAACAAATTTTCCAACACTGGCCATAGAAAACAATGTAGGAATGAAATTGAAAAATTTAATAGATAATGTACCATTTAATCATCCTTGTTCAAATTTTAAAGTTGATTTTCTTAAAAACCTTTACTTACGTTTAAGGATTTTTCATGCTATCAAAAAAATTAATAGAGATTTACTCTCTGCTCCTAGAAAGCACAGGAAACTAGATATTCTTTCTCACTTATAATTTTTTTATCTAGACTCAATAATTTATCTTACAACCAAGCATTTTTATTTGGATGATGTGATATACCTACTGCTTAATGACAATATTGAAATGTATTAACTTTTTAAATCTATTTTTATTTATTTATTTTTTTTTTTGTACAGAACTGCAAAATATACTATTTACTGATAATATTAAGTTTCAATAATTTGTTTTAAACCCTATTTTTATTAATATGACGTTTTAGATTTACTGCTTAATGACAATATTGAGTTTTAATAATTTGTTATAACTATTTTTAATTTTTTTTTTTTTTATGTACAAAACTGTAAAATATACTATTTACAGATAATATTGGGTTTCTGTAATTTGTTTTATACTTACTATTTTTATTTTGTAAGAAAATTTACTATTTAATGACAAAATTTGAATTTTCAAATAAAATTACTATATAATGATGCAACATAGTTTTTTTTCTCATTAAAGGTCACACTGTTTTGTCCTCCAAAAACATGGCGTCATTGATTTAGTTATTATCCTATGTTTGCTGTATATTTTATAATCAGTGTCCATTCTGATTGTCTTATTCTGTGGTATAATTGTTCAACACGTGGATTTGTCCGGGTAATCGAGACATCAACGCTTGCCACAGTTTATCAGGTTCACGGCCGTTGGCTACACCGTACACATTCCCACCCACTACGAATCATCACTCTCGACACTCTCGTGGATTGCAGGCCACTTCCATGTTCCATTGAAATAAACAAATCCAAATTCTTTTACCCACCGCCACTACGCCACTACGGACGCAGCATAGGACCACGAGGCTCATTTGCGTGCCGGCCATTTAGTACGTGAGTCACTTGGTAGACATTGTTTGCTAATACTTCTTTTTTTTGAAAACTCGAATTAGCACTACGCGGCATCGAAATGAGTACTGAAACCGTAAACGCGTTGGTGTTTGACTATCTGAACTCATTGGATCAGAACCTTGCAAACATGTTCCAAACCAAGACTAAAGCCGTGAGTATATGCATCTATTATGGAAACCACGTGTGTGTGTGTGCCTAAAAGTTTTTTTTTTTCATACTATTCGAGTTCTGATGATATTTTACCTCGTATTAACACTAAGAGCCGTTTCTTCGTCTAATAATGTTCAAATATTCGGGCTTTGTAAAATTAAAATCATCTATATTAGAGGTTTTTCTATTTTTTTACACGTGGTATCCTAATATATCAAGCTTATGATTTTATTCCATATTTCATCGTAAGATCTTAAATTATGATTATGTTGTATGTAAATACACCTGTATAGTACTTTGAATCGATGTTGACTTTGAACTTCTAGCTAATTCACGCAGTTACAGCTATCCTTTATCCAAGATAAATAAATTGTAAACAGATTTTTATTATGTAATAGTAGTTGTAATTGTTTTAAGAATATATAGTTTTATATTTACAGTGATGTAAATATATTTGGGTATAAATTCTACACGATTTTTTTTGTAAAAAAAATATATACGTTTTTTCTTGGTCTTAATTTTGTGTTATATGCTTAGTATCTACAACAAAATAAATATATATTCTAATTTTGATTTTATTTAAAATTCCAGTCAAAACTGCAGAGAGGACAAACTAAATTAACCCAGCTAATAAATGACCATTTGAAGTAAGTATTTTCAATCTGATACATAAGTTTTTACAATAATCTGTTAACATAGCTAATTAATATTTAAAATATTTTTTCAGGACTTCTAAAAAGACAATTAAATTACAGAAAAATGGACCTTGTAAGTATTAAAATAGTTATTGTATTTATATTATTATATTGCGCTATCCAATTGTTGACCTCTACGTAGATTCTTTTGACCCTTGGAGTTGTTGGAAAGTGATCAGTTCCCCAACGGTGATTCTGTCGAACTGCCTCCATGAAATTCTTGACTCCAAAGTGGAATTTTTCTACATTTTCGAAAAAATTTATTTGCGTGAAAAATTCTGCTTCTCCTCTTGAATTTTTGATGTTCTTCTTAGGGTTCCGTAGTCGACTGCGCCAGATGTAGTAATCACTTGCCTACTGGTATCAGTAGTCTAGGATGATGTTGGAAGGTGACACTTGAGTTAATTTAAACAACGTTGAATTCTTCTTTGTTAGACTGATTGATTATTTATTTTGACAAAACATATATTTATTTATGAACATGAAAGCTGAATTTTATTTAACAAGTTAAGTATTCTGAATGACTAGAATAAATTCGGTTTGACTCGAATATTTTCTAAGTTCAGAATATTATTTTATGAGAATTTTTCTAAGTCCAATTTAATTAATTAAAGAATAGACTGGTGTGAAGGTGCTCTGGCTAGTCTGGTCAAGTCGCGTCCGAATACAGGCCGTTTCGGGGTCTCTTATATAGTACTACCCTCTACTCCCCATAGTCTACTTGCTCTTGTCGCTGTTCTCACAGATGTGGTATAATTATCTAGACTGACGGAAATGTTACTTGCCCACATACAAATGTGCATTCCGTGCAGCTGCAGACCTCGATAATTTATATTATTATTATGTAAAAATATATATTATGATATTACATTATAACATTGGTTATTGGAACTTTTGTATTGATGTATAACCCCACACCTTGTGTACCCCTATCAATGATCTTTTATAGTCGTATGACCACATGATTTCGTGTTTCCCTAATGTTAATGATTTCCACTAAATGCTTTCTCTCCTACAATTACAAAGTTTGTCTCGCACCCTACCCTAGCTTTGTTCAGCTGGTACCTAGTTGATTGTGAACTGCACAATGTGGGACGCTAGTCCATAGCAGTAATGTTTTTAGTAAATATCTGTAAATCCCAACAAACGGACAAAACATGACTCATAAATATTATTAGCGTGTTCCTTAAATTTTTGATTTTAAAAAATGTTTTGTCTCACCCCCTAAATGTGTGCGTATATGTATAAAAATGAACTGCAAAAAATTTAAAACCAATCTGTTAAGATTAACCCGTGCTGATTTGTAATTTAAGTTTGAACTCCTTAAATTTTTAAATATTTACGAAAATTTTCCACATTTCCATAAATATTTCGTTAACCTTTAGAAATATCGACATTTTTTATATACTATATTTTAAAGTAAATTAAATTTCCTATAACTTTTATGGTATGATATTTTTTAATATCTCCAATAGTTCGTGAAGTATATTGACTAGAACGTAAAAAAACATGATATCTTTTTAAATACGACTAGCATAGTAACGATTAGTAATAACTAATCATAAATAATGTTATAGAATAATTATTAATAATTATGCTTATGATTTATAAAACTTTTTAAAAAATGTAACATTTTTATTATGAAAAAAAATCCTATAGAATAAAAAATGTTAATACTGTAAAAAAGTACTTTTTTACAACCTGGATAAATTTTCCGATGTTCTTGTACACATTTTAGTATATATTGTTTTTGACCTTCATCTAATGTTAATGTTGCATTATATTGTTCCAACAGCTTCACGGCTCTTTCTGCAGTATCATCAACTATTTTTAATGAATCAATAATTTTTTTACCATTTATGTAACTTTCACTAGATTCTCAGGAAGTCTGATCATTTTTAAAAATTTGTCATCAATGTTAGGCTGGAAAAATAATTTTAAGCTTTCTTCTAATATAAATGCGTTAATATTTTTTTCTGTAAAAATTATAATATAAAATAAAATGAATTACTTATATTTTATTTTATGAATATTGTTAAACGTATTCAATATGTATTTTAAACTTAAGGTTTATTTACTTACCAATAAATTTATTATCTATTTGGTTTGGTTTAATTATCAACCCTCTGGCCGGATATTTTGTCGCTTTTCTTCTTAAGGCTTTTACCATCTGATGCTTTACCTCTAGTGGTATAGAATCATCAAAAAAAGATAATGCAGTAGTTTCTTCGGTTAAATACCACAAGTGATTGCATAATTTTTTAATTGATATTCTAGATATTTCTCTTTACAATTTATAGAAGATATATGAAATTATATGAAGCATTTGATAGAGAAATATCTAATATAAAATAAAATAAATTATATATATTTTTTTTTATTCTATAGGATTTTTTTTAATAGTTTTATAAATCATAAACACAATTATTAATTATTCTAAACATTGTTTATTATTAACTATTACCATTGATTATAAATACCAGTATAGAGTAGCATAGTAATGATTAGTAATATTAGTATTTATAATCAATGATATTACTAATCATTACTATGCTACTTGTATTTAAAAAGATATCATGTTTTTTTACATTCAAGTCAATATATTTCACGAACTATTGGAGATATTAAAAAATATCATACCATAAAAGTTATAAGAAATTTAATTTACTTCAAAATATATAATATAAAAAAATGTCGATATTTCTAAAGGTTAACAAAACATTAATGGAAATGTGGAAAATTTTTGTATACATTGAAAAATTTAAGGAGTTCAAACTTAAATTACAAATTGGCACGGGTCAACCTTAACTGATTGGTTTCAAATTTTTTGCAATTCATTTTTATACATATACGCACACATTTAGGGGGTTGAGACAAAACATTTTTTTAAATCAAAAATTTAAGGAACACCCTAATAAATATACTTGAATAGTGTGTAGTGTCTTGTACTCCTATTAGTAAATATCAGAGAACAATAAGTTTGTATGATCCGCGGACAACAAATACACGCATTGCGTGTAACTAATTTAAAATATTAAGTTTTTCAATTTTACTGACTACATGCCTACAGTGTTCCCCATAGTAATATTTTTAATCAATAGAACTGCTAAAGATATATAATTATATCAACTTAACGTTTTATTTATGATGGTTGATATATATATATATATATATAAAGTGGTTTATTGTGCTAAAATCAATTAAGATATTTAAATTTGAATTAGCTTTATTTTAATGTCCATAATATTAAGAAGACGCTACACCAGCATGTGTTGTCTCCGTCTTACACGTGTACTACATAGCAAATTTTCGTTCGCTAGATTCAATAGTGTGTTGTTAGTTTTGATGTTAATTGACCCATTATCAAACTTTTAGGTAAGAACTAATGTTCTATCTGTGTTCTCGTGTTGGTTTTTTACAATATTTTAATTTTTAAATGAGTTATGTGAATTTTCAAATATTCACATTTAACATGCTCATAACTCAATTAAAAATTAAAATATCGTAAAAAACCAACACGAGAACACAGATAATGTTCTTACCAAGAAGTTTGATATTGGGGGTCAATTCACCCTAATATCAAAACTAACAGCACACTATTGAATCTAGCCAAAGAAAATTTGCTATGTAATACACGTGTAAGACGGAGACAACACATGCGGGTGTAGCGTCATCTTAAGAGATATTTTTTCTATTTATTATTATTGTAATTACATGACCGAAGGAAGGAAAATTATTTTGATATACATATTTCAATAAAATTCAGCGTTCATTGACATTTTCGGAAAGTTCATAAAAAGTATACACCACATATGAACAACATAAATTTGAAAATGTAGGTAAATTATTATGTGTATCAAGTCACTTTTATATTTAAAATAATAAGATAAGCATTTACTGCAAACCCCCCCCCCAGTCTGATGACATCAAGCGTTTATTTCATTGCATCACAACTCGTTTATGTAGAAATGTTAAACCTATACCCCGTTATTCTTAGAACTGAACATTCTATCAAATTAAAAAATACTCATTTTTGTATTTTGCGTTCTTTTCAATGTTAGTGGATTGATATATTGTAAATGAACCACAATTATTTAAGTTGTATTGTAACAAATAAATTAATCATAAGGTACTTGTTTGTTATTGCCTCGCCAGTACACCGTATTAAATTTATCTCTACGCCACTCTTATTTGTTATCGTCCCTCTATATAGTTATCGTGTTTAGCTCATGATAGATTATATATTTTAGGAAATAACTACACTTTGCAAAACATTCTATATCGTAATATCAAATAAATAATAATATATTTCTGAGTTCTGGCCTCCTTTGTAAATTTTTAATTATAATACATGTCATTGATTATAATATATTTTATTAATGGGGGGGCGATAATAAAAAAGAGTTGCGGGGAGATAAATTTTATACGGTGTACTGGTGGGGTGATAACAAAAGAGTACCAATCATAATATCCATCTCTCAATGAATGAATTATTAAATTTGATTTAAAAGTTGATTCAATTTTTTATTTATTTATTTAGCTGTAGATCAAATAATTAAATTAAGTAATGGTAAAGCAGCTGCTGTTGCTGATGAAGAATCTGAAGAAGAGAGTTCTGATGATGAAGAAGTTGTTGCGCCAAAGCCAAAGATTAATGACAAAAAAAGCAAGGCAGTAGTAAAAAAAGACGAAAGTTCTGATGAAGAAAGTTCAGATGACGATGATGAACCACCAGTAAAGAAAGGTATCTATAATATAGATCTTTATTCAAGGTTATATTAGCTTGTTTATACTGATAAATCTTGTTATAATTTCCTGCTAAATTTTGGTTATAATCTAATGTTTAGATTTAATTTTTATGGACTTTAATAATAACTTGTTTTTAACATTAAAAATAATCATTTTGTAGCATGTATTGCTCCTGTTAAGAAGCCAGCTGCTGAGGAGGAATCTAGTTCAGAAGAAGAGAGCTCAGAAGAAGAAACTCCTGCTACAAAAAAACCTGTTACTAAACCAGTTGTAATGCCGCCTGTAATTAAGAAAACTGCTGCAGAAGAATCATCAGAAGATAGCTCTGAAGAAGAAAGTTCTGAAGATGAAAAGCCTGCAGTAAAAAAAGCCCCTCAGGTACCTGTAAAAAAGGCTAAAGAAGAAGAAAGTTCAGAAGAGGAAAGTTCTGAAGAGGAAGCTGTAGTTAAAGTTCCAGCTAAAGGTAACATTTTAACATTATTATTAACTGATTACTGATTATTATTCCATGTGTATATTTTTATAAACTTATTAAACCAATATTAAAATTATTTCTTAATCTTAATACTTATGTATTCTTACTTTATATGAAAGGAATTTATTTTAAAACAAAAAAAAATTGACAAATATTTTATAAATAATGATAATTATAAAACTATTATTTTAATCATTTTCAGTTGTTGCTACTAAAAAGGGAAAGACGGAGTCTAGTTCAGAAGAAGAAAGTTCTGACGAAGAAGATACACCTGTAGTTAAGAAAACAGCCGCCCCTGTAGTTAAAAAAGCAGCTGCTCCTGTAACTGTGAAGAAAGCCCAAGAATCTAGTTCTGAAGAAGAAAGTTCTGAAGAGGAAACTGTAGTTAAAACTCCAGCAAAAGGTTTGTTTTAAAAATTATTTACCATAGTATAGCTATTTCTATTTTTTATTTTTTTAGCTCCCGTTCCTGCTAAGAAAGCTAAAAAAGAATCGAGTTCTGAAGAAGAAAGTTCAGAAGAAGAAACTCCAGCTACAACCAAACCATTGAAAAAAAGTAAATAAACATTTTTTTTTTTTTAAAATTATGATTACGATTATTTATTGAATTTTAGCTGTAACTAAACCAGTTATTGCCAAAGAAGAAAGTGAAGAAGAATCAGATGATGATGATGACGATGAAGAAGAAGCAGTTAGCAAGACTCCAAGTAGTCAGGTAAAAACTGATGATCTTGTTTTAAATGCACTTGGTTCTCATGTAGATTACCTATATTTACTTAATAATTTACTTTTTATCTTTTCTAATTGACAATATTCTATATTTTCTTAAAATTTATATTTTATTTAGATCAAAAGTCAGCCGTTTGTTAAAGCAGCAAATGGAGATGTAAGTAAATTTTAATTTGACCTATATATTAACTATTTTGGAAGAACTTAAGGATAAGGGTTAGGGTTAGGCTAGATATTAAGTATGTTTACTTCTACATAGTTTTCAATATGTCAATTAGATATTTGTTATTTAAAAATAAAAACAATTAAACAATGATTTTAGAATAAATTATTTATGGGAAACATGGAGCAATTTGATACTAGTAACAATTCTTTTGAAAATGGTAACTCTTTTGGTTCTGATAAAAAGAAAAAACAGCAAAATAGACGATCAGATCCTTATAGACGAGTTCGTGATGATAATGTCAGTGTTGATGGGCGTCTTTTGGATAATTCACTTAAAGCAAAGGTAAGGTTAGCCTTAATTTTTGTGGCTAACCAAACTGGCGCATGAAAATAATCTAATAATTATAAAATAACTTTATGAATAGTGGTCTTATTCAAATTCTTCCAAAATAGTCTTCTTTTTTTTTGTGTTTGATATTTTTCATGCTCAGTTTGGATTAGTTCACTAATTATTAATATTACTTCTATATAGGATGAAAATGGTTCCGGCAACAAATGGGGTGAAGACCGACAGGGAGGTTTTGGAGGTGGTAGAGGCAATAGAGGAACTCGAGGAGGATTTGGTTTTCGAGGTGGTCGTGGAGGCCGTGGAGGTTTTAATCGTGATGATGAAAATGGAGGAGGAAGAGGTGGATTTGGCCGTGGTGGGGGTGGTGGTCGTGGGGGTGGTTTTAAACGTAAATTTGATGACTCAGGAGACGGTGAAGGTGGTGGTTTCAGAAAAAGTTTTGGAAGTGGTGATGAAAATGGTGGAGAACGCCGTAGTTTTGGAGACAAAAGAGGATTTGGGGGTAATAGATTTGGTGGTGAACGAGGAGGATTTGGAGGTCGTGGCGGTGGCGATAGAGGCAGAGGAGGATTTGGTGGTCGTGGAGGTGGCGGAAGAGGTTTTGGTGGACGCGGTGGTGGGGACCGTGGTAGAGGTGGTCGTGGTGGTGGTGGTGGAGACAGATATTTCAATAAAAGTTTTGACTCTAATAGTTCAACACCGCAAAACAAAAAAATTAAATTTGATGATTGAGTAAGTATTATAGTGATTTACACAGTGTACAATGTTTACTTAGTAAATAACCTTTTATCAGTCAATGATATTGTGCCAAGTGTTTCTGTTTACTTAGTTTTAATAGTTATGTATTTTCAGAAAGGTCAATATGAAAATTGGGGTAAGAAAGCTGCTCTAGACTTACAATACACTAAAGGAAAATCATTTAGACATGAAAAAACAAAAAAAAAACGTGGCTCTTATCGAGGTGGACAAATTGATGTAGGTTGTAATTCCATTAAATTTGACGATTAACAATAAAATCGTTTTCAAATTAACTTTTTATTTTTTCAACATTATTATTGTTATTACAACAATTCCTATCATTATTAAAATGTCATTTTATAACTTAAGTATAAACAAGAGTTTGTAATTGCATTCTTTAAATTTCTTTTATTAATGAATGAACTAGATTCGTGTATTTTAAGTTTAGAAGTAAGATTTGTAAATAATTAATATTTAAGTGACTGTAATTAAAAGTTATGTATTCATTTTTGAATTAGGATATAATTTTAATTATTATAATTACCTCATTTAAATAATTTAATGTATGTTGAAAAATAAATATTTTTTGATAAAATATAAGTGGTACTATAAATAAATTAACTGTTATTTATATTCTATATAAAATAGAAACATTAAATATGGCCCATACTGACACTCGTTTCCTGTAACCACTGTCTTGAAGTTATGTTGTACTTTTTTTTTTGTTAAAGTTTCTTTGAAATTAAGTGATCTAAACTTATTGTTATTGAAGTTCTATATTTTTGCATTTGGAGGACAGTTAATAACGTACATAATGTTATAAGAAAGTAATTTTAAATTACAGTGTTTTAATATTACGTTACAAGTATTTTATTAGGAAGGTAATAATACTTAAATGAAAGGTTCTGGAACTCTATGCTTGAGTCAGCGTTCAAAAAATGTAGTACTTTTAATAGAAGATGTGTTGTTAATTTTTTTTATGTACCTCTGTTATTGTTGTTAGTTGGAAGTCTGTGAAGTGCGTCATTATGATCAAACTTTAGAGCATTGGATATTCTCTTGAGATCTTAGTATTGAAATACTTGAATTGTGTGTATATAGGCCTTAGCACATTTTATCTAGCATTAGAGAATATCTCCAGCTTAATATGTTAGTCTATTGATTGGTGGGTATAAATGGTATAATACTTACAGCCTTTGGTAGCTTTGTTGTAATTTAGAGGTGATAAGTGGTAGTATTTGGTGTTAGGTGACAAATGACAATAGAATACTATTATCATAAAGTTTTAAGTTCCTAAGATTTTGGGGGGAAAATTAGGTACTAGTTCGATCTCCACTAAAAAGGTTACATACTAGTTTCGGGCTTTCGGCCACCCCTCAAAAAGGTCCATACTCAGTTTTAATTATATAATTATTTAATATGCGATTTTATTTGCCAAAATTTTACTAATCAACATTTTTCTTTGACTGTCTACACTTTTATTAATTGTTTAGGGATGGATAAAGTAGTTGATACTAGTTTTAATTTAATAGTGCCAAATAAACTCGGTAGTTAATAGTTATAAACAAGTTAAACTTGTGTCAGATAATATATTTTTTAAATGTTAAACAGTATTACTAACAGACTTGAATAGTATTTCAAATACTTTTTTTTTAAGTATTCAATACGTAATAATGTATTATACAGTTATAATTTTCAAAAAAATTTAGGTACAAATTTGAAAGAAATTTACTTCAGATATTCAAGTCGATTAATTTTCACCCTCTTCATAATAGCGTATTTGTTGGGATGGAAAATTTTCTTTCACCTTCGAAATTTTATTAATAAGACTGAAGTTTTGAACAGTTCATTTTCAAATTAGTTATTAGTTTGAACTTCGAATGACAACTTTCGCATGCATAATTGGTTGTTCGTGTAATGGTAAAACAACCAGCCCATAATGACGGTGGTCGGTGGTTGTTCAAACTCATTTTTACCGCATTAAAAGACTTAGGCAATCGTGGACTAACAATAGGAGTTACGGAGTATACAATTTTAATTTTAATCTATTTAATTTATAAACTTTTTCAAATAAGTAGTGCCGTAGTGGTGTTCCTAGTTTCCTACTTATATATAATGTTATATGTTATATTATATCGAAAAATATGTTTGTCACATAAAACATAATATAATTTCTGCCTGGAATACGGCGTGACCGTAACTGTTTTATCTGTTCACCTCAAAAATCGTAGCGACAGCAACTAGTATGCCGCCATTTGATAATAAAAAAAAATAGTTCACATATTACGGTTGGAGTGTTTAATGTTTTTAATTTAAATAAAAGTTCGGTAGCTAGGAATCGTATTCGACTCTAGAAATAATTGGTGCGCCCACCTTAAAGAAATTAGAAAAGCAACAATAACAAGAATAAACATTCTCAAGATGTTGGCTCACACTTCATGGGGCGCAAATTCGTCTTCACTCAAAATGATTTACAAATCCCTCATACTGTCAAAATTGGAATACGGATCTTTTCTCTTCATCAATGCGAAACCCTCGAACTTAAAAATGATCGAAACAATACACAACTCCGGCCTAAGGTTAGTTTCCGGAGCATTTCGTTCATCACCAATTCCCAGCCTACTTAACATTACTCAAACCCCTCCCATCTGCCTAATAAGGAAAAATAATGGTATGCTTCTAGCCGCTAGGCGTTCGCAAAACAATCTTCCCTCACACCAAGGTATCAGAAATCTGCTAGAAAATACAAATATCGATCTTTCCGGAATTATCAGACACGAATATCCATACATTCCCCCATGAATCATGGATATCAATATAAACACTACATTATCCCTATTCCCCAAAGCGGATACTTTGCCCAGTGTATACAGGAAAGAATTTTACGCATTCTCGGACAACCACCAAGAGTACCTATACTAAGTTTTTCACTGAATGCTCTAAAACAAACTTGGGTGTGGGAGCCGCAGTGGTATACAACGAAATAAAACAAATGTTCAAGCTACCAGATTTCTGCTCAGTCTTTACAGCCGAAGCCACTGCGATCTCCCAAGCTCTCGACATTATATACGAAAATAGAATAAACAAAGCCATAATCTTTAGCGACTCTCTCAGCACATTAACCGGTATTCTAAATCTCCCAAGTAACAAAAAAATATTTTTTTAATGTTTTAAAAAAGATTAAAAATATGTTTTAAATTGCATTCAAAAATATTTATAAAATGTTATAATGGCCAACTTTTCATTTAAAATACAATATTAAAAAAACAAATTTTAAATATTTTTTAAACATTTTTTTTCTAATGTAATTTTGATAATAAAATATCATAAAAACATTTTTTTCAAATCAATTAAACATTTTTTAAGTACTATTTTGATGTTTTTATAATATTTTTATTCCGTTAGAAACACCATTTAAATATATTTTTAATATAATAAATTCATTATATCATTATAATAACTGAAAATAGCTATAGGTAGGTTAGGTATTTAATAATAAATATGTTTTAAAAAAATCTTTTTATTGCTCTGGTTAAAAAATATAATAATATATATAAATGTTAAGAAATGTAATGACTAAAATATATATAGTTGTAATACATTATATATACAATGGTTATAATACAATATAAATGCTTATAAATATAATATGTATTATTATTATATAGTAATAATATATAAAAGGAAAATTTTTATAAGACTTTTTCGTTTTTTTTTTTTAAATTTTAAATTAATAAATACACAATATACTTAAGAAATATAATAATATGTATAAAATGTGTGTTTTATAATGGTATACAATATATATTAATAAAAAATTACTTCTGTTTTTGATATACACATTTTTATAAGCATAATATGTATTTTAGTTATAATATATAAAAGAAAAATTGTTAAAATGATTCATTTTTTTAAACTAAAATTCATAAATAGGTATACAATTACATTTTATAGGAAATATAATAATACGTTTTATATAAACTTATATATTTCATAATACTATAAAAGTTAAGATATATAATTGAAAAAAAAATACTTGTAGATATATGTCCGTTCTTTTTTCTTTTTTACTTAAATTAATATACAATATACATTTTTATAAATTTATAATATGTATTATAGTAATATAATATAATATAATAAAAGAAAAATTGTTAAAATGATTCATTTTTTAAAACTAAAATTCATAAATATACAATTAAATTTTATAAGAAATATAATGATACGTTTTATATAAATGTATATTATTATTTCATAATAGTATAAAAATTAAAATGTATAAAATCGAAAAAAAATTACTTGTATAGGTATGTCTGTTATTTTTTTTTGTTTTAATTGTAATGTAAAATAATATTATGTTATAGTGATATTTTTATCATTTGCAATATTATTGTCGCCATCATCATCATCATCGTGATGATAATCTGCAATTTCTTTCTTTTTTTTTTGTTTTTCTTTGCTGTAAAAATACAGAACAATGAGGATCATTTTAAGGTTTAAAATATTTTACTATTTATATTCCTGTATCGGTTATACATTGTTTAAGTTTATTGTATAACTTATGCGCTAAATAATAATTAATAAACATAAAAAGTGGTTTTTATCAATCTTTATAATGTTAATTATACCTAATAATTTTTGTCAACATAATCAACGCTTCAAAGTTTTAAATAGTTCTAAAAATCATCAAATTCATATTATTTGTATATACCTACACATACAAATTTAAATAACCAGTGCTTGCAATATCATCAAAACAAAGTATCTCATTTAAAATCAATTATTTGCAATTTGTTATTTTTCATATTAAATAAAAAATAATAATTTACTAATTAGGTATCTCATTATTTAGGAATTATTTTAATCTGTGTAATAATGATCTAAACTTTTTGAAAATGTTAACATAAACCAACTTTGTCGATCAACAACTTTTTAGTGTTAAGAAAAAACATATTAGCTTATAAATCATATATTAATGTTTCTTCAATAATAATTATATTTTCAATTTTCTAACAATTAAAGACTAGGTTATTATTACTTTGCAATCCTTGTTGGTGCCTGTGCCAGCCATGACATAATACTATTGATAATATCATTTCTGATATCTTTTATTTGTTCAGGAAATTTTTGTCTAACAGCACCTTTAAATAATAACAATTAAATCATAACTATTTCATCATCAATATATAAAATACCATATTTAAACAATACTCTATACAATATATTATTGGCATAATAACAATAATATCATCTAATGAAAAAATAAAAAGATACCTACCTATAATGACTTTACAAATTCTAAACTCTGAAAATGGTTTTTTATTTTTTTGACCTTTCCAGCTGTAATACTTGAGGAGCTCATCAGAAAACATTATTTTTAAGATACTATAAGTGACTTTGGAAATATTTTTTCCTTCAGAGGCAAAAACTAGTGTTGATATCTATGTAAAATAAAATGTATATAATATACAATAAACAATATATACTACAATTATTCCATAATGATAAAAAAAAAAAAAAAAAAAATACAACATACAACATACCAATTTGTTTGTGTAGCTTAATTCTTCATTTTTCAATGTTGATTCTATTGCTAAGAGTTCACTTTCGGTTTTTAATGGAAAACATGATAAATAGTGTTCTTCAGAATTTGTATTTGTATTTATTGTCTGACGATTAGGTGCCGGTTGATCTTCAATAAAGGATGAAACATCTTGTTTTACATACTTTATACTTGACTTTACTTTATTCATATCAGCTTTAAAAACATAGTATGTATGGGTTAAAATATTACTCTTGTAGTATGTATAAATATAATTTATCAAATAGTATTCAAATTAGATGTTGGTGCAGTTACCTGATAGCTTACAAAGTTGATGACCAATAGCTTCTAATAAACTTTTATCTTTGATATCAAAAGTACAGGAATGTATAACTTTTTTGGCTAGTTTACATTTTTTCAAATCTTTTGATGGTTCATCTGGTATAGGAGTAGAAAAGGGAGTACTGCTGCTAGACTGAACTGATGTCTTCTTATTGGTAAAACATGATGTGTCAAACTCATTTCTTGGTGGAGAAATATTATCACAATAATTGTTGGTCTCATCAAACGATTGTGACTGTTCTAGTTAAAAAAAATTATTATTATTAACTGTATTATAAAATACTATGATTGAAACATATTATATACAGACTAAAATAGCTTAGACAGTGTAATAAAAAACAAAAAAAAAAACATAAAATAGTTTTTTTTTTAGAAAATTCAATTTACTTTTTTGTTTCTTAGGGAATGCAGGGTATGGTGTGGGCTTATCTTTGAGAAGTATATCATCCTCATCAGAGTGTGAAGAGTAATATTGGTCTAATGATCTTTTAGCTTTAACTTTTAATCTTTGTCCACGGCCTCTTTCTTCAACTTCTGAATGGAGGTTGGAATTCTTATTTAATTTATACATCAGTTTTAATCCATATTCATAATTGTCTAAAAATATAAATATTACATTTATGTACATTGCATAATACATTCATACTAGATTGCATAAATTTATAAATTACCAATATTTTCTTCTATAATGTCAATCTTACATTTTTTCCACTTATTATAATCGGGGTTTTCTTTTGATTTTGCATATTTTTTAATTGTAGATATTTTGAAATCCAGTGGATACCAACAATTTAATTTATTAATTATCCAACCATTTGGTATTAAATCTGGACTTTTTTCAACTGCATCATCTTCATTATCATATAATAATATTAAACACCACATGCTGACAACAAATTATAGCCATCATAAACATATATTTTAATAAAATAAATATTAGTCTAGTAGTGAAATATAAAGAATAATAACTACCTACTATAGGTAATTATTTGAAGACTTCGATGTACTAAATATTCAACTTTTGTATTATATAGAAAAACCTAAACTTCAATACATTATGTTTAAACATATAAAACGATAAATTATACACATAATAATTGCTATATACATTATGAAAACAATCTGATAATATAATACTCTTATACACATCACAAAAAAGTTTATACAATGTAACTTGGCCGGAAAATAATATATATATTTAGCTCTAATATAATATTATGAGTATGAAAATAAATATGATTAGGTTATAAATAACATTTATTTATATAAAATAATAATTTAAACACCAAGTAATTATTTATTCGAATGTAATAATGGAAATACAATAAATGCATTTTTGTGAGAAAAATATACATATTTGTTAACAATTTCATGAACTGGCCAAATTCGCATTTCTGATAACTTTTCGACTTCATATACTCCAATAGACGAACTTTCACATGGAATTGTATAAAAATTGTTTTTTCTTAGAAACATTCTACCAATAATTACACAACTGTTCATGGCTTGTGAAAAACAAATATTGTCCACCATTATAATATCACCAGAAGCTGAACCACAACAATTATCAGGAGAACTAATTTTGATTTTAAAATCACTAAACTGTATATTGGAGTATTGTGGATTAACACATGAAAGGACCAAAGGACCATTGCAATGCATTTTTGAGTAAATAGGGTATTTTTGAAAAGTCTGAGGATTGTGTGTTGCGTTTACTGTTAACAATTCGGCCATTCTATTTCCTATTTGCTCTAATGGTTTATTTTTTCCTCTTGTCATTCTTTTTATTTGTTGAAGGTAATTCTCAAAGGGAAAAGCTGATATAGTATCTAATGTTAGCATAGGAATTATTGGTGCAAAGTAGTCAGCGTCATCGACTAGATGAATCAAATTATGAAAATTATGAGTAATGAAGCTTGGGTGATATAAAATCATAAATGACTGCACAAAATGTCTTAATAGTTTTCTTGAATAATCTCTTAATTTATGGTCTTGAATACTGGTTTGATTTAACAAAATAGATATAGCTACATTTAATGTCATAAAATTGTTGTATTTTTCTTGGTTTAAAATGCCTTTTAAAGCAACTGGACCAAGATAGAGTAAAAATGACCGATACTCAACAGCTTTCCATCTTAAAAGATATTTTAATTCCCTTGGTTTTCTTACAAATTCTACCGGTAACCTTGCACTACACATAAAATCTGAGATTCTCTGAATTAATAGTCGCGATAGCTTAAAAGGTAAATCTCCATCATACCAAGTTAAAAGCATGGTCCGCATCACTCCTAAGTACACCAAATGCATTATGTCGAGAATGATTGAATGTACAAAATCAATTCCGGGTATTTTCACCAAACATGAATCAACTAGTCGATAATTTGGATCTATCCAATTAATAAAGTCATCACTTGTTTTAGTTGGACAGTTAATATCAGTAAAAACACGCTTATTATTAAGAGTAGTACCTCGAACGGTACACCTGGTACAAGAATAATACCCACCATGACCTTTAATGCCCAATATATCTTTTTTAGCAGGTGCATCACAAACAAAACCGAGAATTTTAACTAACATATTAGTGTCATTATCAATTAAAATACCTCTTTCTGACAATTCTATGATTTCCAATACAAATGGAGTTAAAAAATTATCCATGTCTTTAGGTTTTTGAAAACCATAGTATAGTCCAATGGGAAAAACTATTTTGTTAAGTTCAGGGACATTAACAACTGAAACCAATATAGGAATTGCTTGGCCTGGAGAACTTTTATACAAAGGTAGTCCATCAATATTTATTAATAAATGTAATTCATGGACATTACAATCAAATGATGAGATCAAGCGTTTTAATTGACTTTCCAAACCAAAATGAATATAATGTCCTGGTTCAACTGTTTTTTTTTCAAAAACAATACTTGTTTTTAGCAAAGTTCTTGAATCTGAAGGCAAAATGTGACTTATATTTTCAATATTTTTTTTTAAGCCAACCAACAATTCAGATAGTGCACTAGCAGTAATATTATGCTTAACAGCCCAAACACGCAAGAAATTTTTAATTGAGTTTTCGTCATTTATCGAATGGTCAACAGATTGCCTACGAAATAAATTATTAGAATCAAAGTCCAATAAAACATCTTCATCAATTATATCATGTTCACTAGATGAGGTACTTGATAATACTTTATCATATTCATCATAGTCAATACTTTGGTTAGTAAAATTTGAAAGTGTCTGGTTGAGTGAATTTATAGGTGCATTTATAACATCCTGTTCATTAGAAGTATTTAATTGTTTATTGTTATCATTATTAGAAGAATTATTGCTATCTGAAGAACTATAATGATCAAACATATAAGAACAATCCTTATTTTCGGCCATACGCCTTCTTTTACTTCTGTTTGATAGGTGATGGAATTTAGAAAAAGGTCTAGGCATCCTAAAAACAAGATAATGCCCGACACAATAATTGAATATTGAAAAAAAAATTCACAATTTTATAGTTAAAATGCAATAATAGGTATAGTTGGCCAATATTTTAAATTATTTTTAACGCAAATGTAATTAATTAATCAAACAGAAAGCTTATTAAGTACCTATACTTTGATTTCTTAAATATTTAGCAAAACTATAGACGCCAAAGAAAAAAAATGAACAGATACTAAAAAATTCAATTTTTAACAAATTAGGTAGGTATACTACAAATTAAATAATTAAGAGAATATCTTTGTATAGTATTTGTTATTCCTCTCTCTTTCTGACCCACACGCAACATAAAAAAGTTTACGTTCACAACAATGATTTGAACCATAATATTAATTTCTCAAACTAAAGTTAGTTATGAGCTTTTTAAGATGTAAAAACATTTACTTAATTACCTAACAATTGATAACTAGATAGTATTAAACATAATATTGGTTTGAATAAAAAAAAATATTTTTAAATATTGTACTAGATTAAAAAATATATGATAAATAGTAATAATAGTTTATAGTTAGGTAATACTGGTAATAGATATGTATAACATTATTATTATTTGTATTCTTACTTGGCACTTCGCGAACTTTTTCGAGTTTCTTAGACAATATAGCCAACAAGTATATAGGTAAACAGCTATTTGAACGGCGTAATACGAACGGCACTATTAAAAACATTAACGAATTACGAAACTAGAAATGCAAACAACAAGCAAACCACGATGGCGATGTACGTTGTAGATTTGAGTATTTACTATTTGACAGAAGAAAATATAGAATATAATGACTTTATAGACGTATTAAACCATGATGAAACCACGGTTAAGGCGAACACAATACAATATTATTATTATTGATTAAAATTTCGTTTAACCAAAACGGAAAATTATTTGGAACAAATGCAGTTTGGTTCCCACGCGAATTTTTCGATTTTTTTTTTACCAAAATGTGTGTTTCACGACACTGAATACAAAAGTCTAATTCCAAAATTCTCGCAAATCATTATTTTGGAAGTTATAGCCATCCAAAGTTTGCGATTTTATGTTTATACGCATATACGCGCAACACTACTTTAATGCCGTGCACATCGCCAATATATACGCACGTTCGCTGTAGGTAAGTGACCTAGCAAGTAAACTGAACCTTAAGTAACACAAATGACTCATGTCTTAAAGTCAATAAACTTCACGGCTCCCGGAGCCTATCGGCTCCGGTCACCGGACTCGATGGCCAGATAAAATAAAATAAGTATAAGTGGCTCCCTTCGCCTGTCGGCTCCGGTCGCCAAACTCGAGGTCCTCTGGACCTCTCGTTGGATGGGGGCTCGGCCCCCAAACCCCCCGGGGCTTAAATAGCAAACCTGGGGGGGAGGGGGAGGGGGGGGGGGCGACCCCTCCGGGGTCGCGGGGGGGAGAGCGTCCCTGCCCTGCGGGCAGCCTGATGACCTAACAAGTAATCTGAAACTAATTTAACACAAATGACTCATGTCTTTAAATTCAAGGGACCCCCGGTTCCCGGAGCCTATCGGCTCCGGTCGCCGGACTTGATGGCCAGATAAAGTAAAATAAGTATAAGTAGCTCCCTCCGCCTGCCAGCTCCAGTCACCAAACTCGAGGTCCTACGGACCTCTCGTTGAATGTGGGCTCGGCCCTCAAACCCCCCGGGCTAAAAAATCAAACTTGAATGGGGAGGGTTATTGAAAACAAACATTTTTTGCAATTTTAATTTTATTTAAATTTTTCAATATTTTATTAATCGTCATCCGTTCCTGTAGAAGAAGAGTCTTTATCATCATCACTTATCAAAACATCGTTTTCTTTTGAGTTATACAGCTCACCAGCAAGTTTAAAAAATTCCGTTAGAGGTTCAATGTTTAATATACGACACCTTTTCAAAAACATGTACTTTGCTAAATATCCACCATAAAACCGTTTTTTACGACAATATTGGGAAAGCGAAGCCTTGGCGTGACGCCACATTCCCTCAACATTATTAGTGTGTGCTCCGGTTTCTGGGTTTTTGAATTGAATGGAATGATTCACTGTTAAATGAACATACCCTTCATCCTCCAAACATTGATAACTCTAGTAAAACAAATTAACACAATATCACAACTCAGTACCACAATATCCCTCGGCACAGCCCACATAGTAAAAACTAAATCTACCTTCCAACAATCGCTGATAATTGTAGTCCCTGGCAAGATCCAATCATTGATTGCTCTTAATAGGGTATCTTTATCTCGCTTTTCTACGGGTATTAAAAAACAAGCCCCAGTTTCTCGCTGAACACCACCAAAAATCCACTGCCCCTCTACACGATGCCCGCGGTTATATTTTCTTCGACCAAATTTGGACTCATCAATTTCAACAACTTGTCCGACTCCACCTATTATATGAATTAATTATTTTAATACTATAAAAAAATGATTTATTTAAGTTTAAACTAACCTATCTTATTATGATTCGTAATCATAGCCTCGAAGACGACTTCTCTATGAAATGATGACCAATCTACAGCAGTATGTTGAGAAATTCGAATTTGTTTAACAATAAATGACAGTGACACGTTTTCTAACCACAAATATGCAAACGATACTATTTGGTATAACGACAAATGCGATTTATGAAAAAATGTATCTATGCGAATCGATCGATAATAGTCACATTTGTTTTTTTGTTTATTTATAGGTGCCCTACATCTCCAACTAAACCCGTCTAAAGAACGTATATCGCTGTATAATTGTAAATAATGACCATTTTTACATTTTAATACACCATCACGGGCTAACAAATTCCACGATTGCAATTTTTGTATAACACTCATTGAGACGGGGCCATTGGTTTTATGCTCAAATATATCATACAACTCAATAAAATTAATAGATGTCATTTTAAAATGATATGTTGTCGTAACTGTAACAAAAACTGTAGTGATCTGGAGTACGCTTGTAGGTACTAACATAGCAATCTTCAAAAAGTAATATTTAAAACGAAAATAAAACATTATCAGTTCTATTGCCTTTTGAAACTCGTTAATTAAAATTATAATGAGGTAGATATCTACATAAAACTAATAAGTTAAATATAACTTTTACAAAAATATAATTATAGGGTATAATCTAACATTTTTCATCAAACTACTTTAGATAATATTGTAATAAAATAAAATAACATATAAATGAGAGGCGAGAATACGAAAACGTAAGAAAGTGGGTATCTAAAGCCGGTTTGCGCGCATGCATGCGTAAATACTAAATACGTGAAATCGCAAACTTTGGATGGCTATAACTTCCAAAATAATGATTTGCGAGAATTTTGGAATTAGACTTTTGTATTCAGTGTCGTGAAACACACATTTTGGAAAAAAAAAAATCGAAAAATTCGCGTGGGAACCAAACTGCATTTATGCCAATTATTTAATATCATACCGTTCTAAATTTATATTTTAATAACGATATAATTACCGCCGGCCGTTGTGCGTGTGGTATGATATCGAGCAAGTGCGCAACGTTTCGCAACGGTAGTACGGTACGGTACGTTTACTGCATCAGTAGGTATCACGGTTATCTAGTGTAGATAACCGTGGTAGGTATAAATTCTGTTTCATTCATAGATAATCTTTATTATCAATGATTTCATTAGAGCGCATAGAGTAATAAAACTAGAGAGTCATCCTTATCACTTAAAATCACTGCGTTCTTATCTACATTAACTATTACTTAATACTTATTAGTTATTAGTCTTTAATTAGAAATTGAGAACTTAATATTATAACATATTTTATTATTATTATTAATATCTTTGATTCTTAGGCATTGTTCTAGCCTTCTAGGTTCTAATGTTTTATTATTTTCTGTTTTCATATATTCAGTTTACTTGGGCTTATGTTCATCAATATATTAATAATAGGAGCTAGGGATAATATTTGTTCCTATTAATCTTGTTAAATATTATGTTAAGGTCGATTCATTAATAATGTTAATATTTATATAACAGAGAGAGTATCTATATTTCATATACCTACACAATATATCTAAGCAATCAACATAGACATTAAGCTCTAGCTGTAGGGAATTATAAAATCGGAAGGAGTGTTACACTTGACATATGATTTTTAAAATGTACATAACTTAAAAATTTAAATTGGACTTTATTAAAACCAGATATTTCTGAAATAATGTATATCTATTATCCTAAATTGCGATTCCTGAAGACACTGATCTATAATTATAGTTTCAAATATGCATATATTTGTTAAAATAAATTTAATACTTAAACCTTTAATTTTGACTCTTATTCTTAAAATAAATATAAACTACCCAGGTTTTTAACACGCAGTTAGAAATGTTTTGACCAAGTAAAAAATACTGGCTTAAAATATTATATAAAATTGGATTGATGATGGTAACAATATAATATAGGTATATAATATAATAAGGTATATTGGTAGGAACACTACATAAAATATGATCATTGTAATTGTGACATTTTGTTCATACCTAAGTATTTGATTTTATTAAAAGATTTTATTTTAATTTTATTTTTGATTTGATTTGTAAAAATATAGTTTGTATGCTGGCCTTTATCATATGTATTTCAACACTCATTTATCATACTACCATAAAAGTATATATTAATAATATACTATAATAGTAAATATTATAATCTATATAGCCTGCAATTATGGCAACCATTTTATTAGTTTAAAAAAAACTCAATATTTGAGAGCCAAAATTAAATTTAGTTTCTTCATTAATGAATTGCATATTTATGTATTAACTATATGTATAGCAGGGGTTGAAAAAATATAAGCAGTATAATAACAATTGTTCTAATAATTTATTAATTCATACCTCAGAGCCTAAATAATTTAATTACAAATAACTGGTTTTGGGAGATAAATGGTCCAGTGTATAGATGATATATATGATATGATGATATATGTGATGATGATGATGATGATGATGTAAAGACGATCAGAATCTAATATTATATATTTTAAACATTATAAAAATGATAGAAAATAAACATTATAACTTAATATTTTTTTAATATTTTAAAATGTTTAGAAAAACATATTGAATAATAAACATTATATTGATATTTATTTTATCTTTTATTAAAAATCTTATAAATCTAATATTTATTTAATATAAAAAAAATATATTTTTTGAAAACATTATTTTTGAAATGTTGTAATATTTATTAAACGTATAAAAAACATTCCATTGTTACTTGGGCTACACCAACCCAACAGCATATCTAGAAAAATCTACAATCAGATACACCGTCTCAAAACCAATTCACAGATCATCATTCTCTGCTGGATACCCAGCCACGTCGGAATCCAGGGAAATGAATTGGCTGATACGTATGCCAAAGAAGCCATCTCCTCCCATCTCTCTTACAAAATTCACACCTATACTCTTCACGATCTAAAATCCGTCATCGACAAACACATTTTAACTCAATGGCAAATCTCGTGGTCATCACTTCATACCAAGCTAAATAAAATAAAATCTACAGTTTCTCCATGGCCATTCTTCTCATTACCAAGACGCCAGGAAGTAATTTTAAACAGATTACGGATAGGTCACACATGGTCATAAACATCTTATGAACAGATCAGATCCTGACCAATGTCAAACTTGCGGTGAAACTTCTACGGTTGAACATCTAATATGCCACTGCCATAAATTCACCGACATCAGAACCAAGCTCAACATAGAAGATAATCTGGAAGAAGCTCAAAGTCCCCAGCCAAGCAACATTGAAAAATTAATCAGTTATCTAAAACAAACCAAACTATACCAAATTATTTAACCTAGATATATCTCAATCATTTTTGTTCATATTATTACCTTTGTTTTGTATATATTATTGTTAATGACTTATTCTTGTTAAAAAAAATATTTATGTTAAAGGCCAATAACCTTTGTTGTTGAGGCTCATTTAAAATAAAATAAAAAAAAGTTCGGTAGTATTATAAATTTACATTTAGTTTTAGTATTATGGTTAATTAACCTAATTTATATTTAAAAATAACAGTAGCGTTCTATGGCAGTGGGCATTGCTTTTTAAGTTATTTTACGCTTAACACAGGCCTCCCTAAACCCTAATTAAAATTTATACTAACTAAAAATACAATATATTATGTGTTGTGTCATCTTAAAATAATCAATAGCTTGAAATGAATGTTAAATAGTTTGTAAGTTTTATTTATTATTCTCCATTAGTCATTACTAGGGTGCGGATTTGTATGTATTAAAAATTCAAAAATATGTACATATATATGTATTTAATTTTATCCAAATATGTAATTAAAAATACAAGATATGTAAAAAAAAAATGTTTTTATTCTTGATAAAAAATTTTTAAAATGATTAAATTAAAAAAAGTACGTAAATATAAATTATACAACACTACATTATATTATTATTTTATTAATATTAATTAGGAATACATTCAAATTAAAAATTAAAAAGTAAAAATTTCAAAGTAATTAGTAAGTATTCATTCATTGGAGTTTGAATCTACTTCTTCGTCAACAAAACAATTGACAATCATTTATTTTTTTAGGTTGTCAAAAGTAAATCGACGTCGATTAGGACGCAATATGTTTTTATAGCAGCTAAAGGATCTTTCCACGTCAACGGAAGTTATAGGAGCAAATTTAAAAGCCCCTAATTCAGCAATACTAAATTGAAGAGAAGTTTGCGTATGGCTGCCGTTATGAATGTTTGAAATAGCTTCAATTGTCTTTAAACCAGGGTTTTTACTGAGTACTTGTTCAACTTTCTTCTTAATTTTTATTCCAACCTCCCCAGGGGCTTCTTTCAATTTCTTTACGGTGTTAGAGACAATACCCAGGCTATCAGCAAGAGACAAGTTTTGAGCTTCAAGTTTCGTAATAGAATTGGCAAGGAATGTAGTATTGGGGGATATGTACACTAAATTATTTTTCAATGAGGTACTTTTAATTAAATTTTTAGCATTTTCTACTGAAACAGCATCTGTTTCAAGTTTGGAAATCACATCTTCGACTAGGTGCTTTAAGGAAAATTTTTTTTATAGTTGATATCAAAAAATCAACTTCGGAAAATTCTGATCTAATTGTTTCTGCGACACGATGGAAAGCGTGAGCAAGACAGGTCACATGAACTAATTTAGGATAAAATACATGTAAAGCAGTTCCAGCTTTCACCATATAAGGTGCTGCGTCTGATATAAATAAGAGTACTCTTTCATGCAAAATACCATTTGGCCATAGAATACCCAAAGAATCGTTGACAAAACGAGCAACTGTTGAGGGGTTACATTTTTCAAGAACTTCAGTATTTAATAAATATGGCTTTGAAGCATAATCTGAATTCAATTTACCAACTATTATATTCCCTACGTACCTTCCTTCTACATCGGTTGTCTCGTCCATGGAAACCCAGATTGGTCCGCTTGAAATATTTTTTCTGATATTAATCAACGTGTTCTCGTACAAGTCAGGTAAATAATTTTTCCTTAGAGTGCTTGAATCAGGAATTTTGTCGCTAATGTATTTTTCAAGAAATTGACGAAAATTAATATTATCGATTTTTCGCAATGGTATATCTGCTTTAATTAAAGCTGTGCATAAGTCACTATTAAAAGTTGATTTATTGGACGATGACAAGGTGATGAATTGTTGTACTGTTGTTGTCTTTCGCTGTTTATTTGCTATATGAATTGCGGTTTCTATGTGTTGTGTAACTTGAAAGCGCTGAGTAGTTGAAACGGCTTTATCACATCATGCATCACAGTATAAAATATTCGAATCGCTACGAAATGTTTCGTTCGGAAAATCTCGCACGTACCTCATTACGAGGTCTCTTTTTTTAGGAGCAACTTTCGGCATTTTCGATTAAACACAGTGATATAATGACTCATTACTCATTTATAAAATATAATTAAACAATTGTCATTTTTCATGTGTTATTGAATATTTTTTAATGCAAAGTGGTTCATAAATCAGTGGTAGCTTCTGATCACTGGGATCGCTATAATAATGTGCATAATGCATATAAACTTCTTTCTTTTAGTTTGTGTATGCATATTAATTTTAAATGCATAATAAACAGACGTCAAGAACTGCAACAATATATTGCATTTTGTACATTTTTAATTTTTATACGTTCTCAGTATAATACGAATTATTAACCCTTTCATTAAAATGTAAAAGAATAAAGTGATTAAATGCATTAGTGTAATCTCACTAAATTATAACTGCAAAATTACTATATATAGGCAAGAGGTAACATAAGTATTGATCAGTTAATTAATCAAAATTAATAACTCGAACTAAAATTCAATTATTTTTTAGAAGAGAACATTTTATACTTTAGGACGATGTTTTTATAGTAATTCGATTTTCGTTCACGATACATTAATTATAATTTAAAAAGAAAAAACGAAAAGGCATTGATTGACTAATACAGTACGTGTCACTTTATATTAAAATAACTTAATAATCCACACTTACGACTTACACTTACCTCTATTGTAAAACGCTTAGTGCGAAATGGTGGAATTAAAATAATCCTATAATAATTTCACCTAAAACAGCTATGGGACATAAGGGTAAAAAAAACTCGGGAGGCCACTGTCAGAGCTGTCACTGGGTCATATTATTGTGTTGAATCGTCGTCCTACAACTGTAGTACTGTCATTGATTGTAAATTATGAACTTATAGTACATTAGGAACTTGGTAATCCAAGTATCCGACAGATGTCAAATCAAGGTAGGTACTGCCTAAGGGGGTTTCACATAAAAATGATTTTTACTTATTGAGTCTTACATTTTTACTAATGTTAAAAAAATAACCTTATGCCTTATGGTATTTTATTAAGACACATCGATTGTATTATGCACTTACATATTAATTTATTGCATACTGCGTTGAATTAATCTCGTTTGATAGAACAGGTTTAAAAAATTATCAATTAAAAAACAAAACAAACTTTTTTTTTTTGAAATAATAAATAAACATCTCATGGGCTTTTTGTTAGATTTTAATTTTAAAACGAGTTATGGTTATTTTTAAATTGTTAATAGTTTGCAAGTCTTCAAATTCTTACGACTCGCTTTAAAATTAAAATATAATAATAAAAAAAAAAAGCGGGTAAGTCGTGGATGTCGCTCTGCTGTACAGTAGGTTACAAGTGGGTTACTGTAATGGATGGAATTAAATTTGAATCCAATGATATTATATCATTGTATACGAAAAACGATTCTGAGCGAAGACGGTTTATCTGTCTAGGATATATCATAGATTATTAAAAATTTTCAAATCTTAGATTTAAAAAGAAAATTTTTTATGAATTTCTAGTTTGAAATAATTTGCGAATTTTCGTGATTTTTACATATGTTGTCAAAATTCAAAATTTGAATGCTTGTAAAAAAAATTGTGACTACGCTTTTCTTTTATTTTTCAATTGCTATTGTTAAAATATGATAGGAGCCATATGTATTAAATTTTCAAATCTTAGATATAAAAGGAAATTTTTTTATGAATTTCTAGCATAAAATAATTTACGAATTTTTGTGATTTTTACGTATGTTGTAAAAATTGAAATTTGAATGCTTGTAAAAAAAATTGTGACTATGTATTTCTTTTATTTTTCAACTGCTATTGTTACAATGTGTTAGAACTTTAGAAGGCTTCTATTAAGTTCTCAAGCTTTTCTACCCATAAAATAAATTTTTATCGATATTTATAGAAAAAAAAACGTAAAAAAGTAGAAAAATTAAAATGTCAGTAAACAGCTCAATATTTTGAAAATTGTATCAAATATAGAAAATGCCTATATCAACATTCAGTGAAAATTTCAAGTATCTGCAGTAATTTGTTTCAGAGTGACTTATACCAAAATAAGAAAACGCTAAATGTAAAATACAGTGAAAATCCAATGTTATAAAAATTTAAATTTCAAATGCTCAAAAAAATTTAATTTGAATTTCCGATGGACATTTTTTTTGTGATAAAGATTGAAAAACTTGTAAGGAATCTTGTATTAAATTTTCAAATCTTAGATTTAAAAAGAAAATTTTTTATGAATTTCTAGATTAAAATAATTTGCGAATTTTTGTGATTTTTACGTATTTTGTCAACGTATTATTGTGATATTGTGACTATGAATTTCTTTTATTTCTTAACTGCTATTGTAACAATATATTAAGAGCCTTGTATTAAATTTTCAAACTTTTCTACCCAACAAATACATTTTTATCAATATAAAAAACTAATAATGATCGAAAATTGCATATACCTATGAATAGTTCAACTTAAATCGAACATTTTTGAAAATTGCATGGTAAATAGAATATACTCATATCGGACTCATATAAACATTCGGTAAAATTTCATGTAGGTATTTTTGGTCTTTTGTTTTAAAGTTAGGTATATCAAAAACCAAAATCGATTTTGTCGAAAAATTAGTGTGCGTAAAATTTCCCGTTTTCCCCTTAATTTTTAGTTTGTTTTTCTCGATTATTTAGAAAAATACTAAGAATTTTTCACTTCCCCCAAAGTACCAACTAGATTCACTTTCTGATCGAACGAGGTACTGAAGTCAAAAATCGAAGCATTTTTACTGCCCCAAAACGTTATGACAGACACAAAACAAAAAAAAAAAACACACACACACATCATGGTAAAATCAATACATTCATCGCTCCGCTCAGAATCTAAAACTATGAGATGCCCACAAAAATAATCTTATACACTCCAAATTTTAAAATAACTGAGTTAAACGTGATCTGCTGTGTATACAATTTGCGATGTTATGCACTTGTGAGATATTAAAAACTATTTTCTTCTTCGATAGTAATAATTTTAAGAATATTTCGTTATTTGCCAGGTAAATAGCCGATTACAGGACGTACCTAGCAGATTATAGAATGGACGGATTACCGAGATCCTTCTGTAGTTCTGTACATATAATTAATAATCAATAATAGAAATAAATCCAATAGCTATATTTAAAATTAGGGTAGTGAGCTGTGGATACTGAGTACTGAAGGTGTTAGCTTAATATATCATTTGCTTAAAATGATAAAATGCCGCAACTGAAAAATTACATAACGGTGTCCGGTAGTCTGGAATTCTCTCTTGATCTGCTGTTATGGCACTATCTATATGAAGTAATTTGAAGTTTTCAAAAAAAAAAATTCAAAAGTTCACAATACTTTTTACACTTGAAAACACGATTCAGGCAATATCAGTTTTTGAGTATAAAAGGCCTACCTATTGAACGACAGTACCTAAACTTACGTTACCATTATAATATTATCCTATATCGCGGTTGACACCATAACAAGTAATATCACAGAATAATATTATTATGTAGTGCAGCAGCTGTAGTACCGACAGTACTTAATTTCTTATTTGTCCATATTATCATGGTTGAATGTTCCCGCTCATCCACCGACCGCAATGGTTCTCAAAATCATGTGTAATCTATAATCAATATAGATTGCAGGTTATGGCCTATGGGTAATTTGATGTTTTTTGTTTACCTTTAAATTGTTGATAAAATTCTTGATCGACGACACAATATATGATACCTGTAATATTTTAGGTATAATTCAAATTAAAATTTATATTGTTTTTCGTTTGCATTTGTCCCACTATCCGTTTCAACAATTTCAACCGAAGGTAGTTATGCATTGCCCTACGGCGAATACTTTATGACATTTATGCAGAATACCATTCAGATTCAAATGATCCATTGGGTATGGCCAAAGTCACCAGGAAATGGGAAATGTTCCCTGGTCGAAACCGATTTTGCTGTGACGGCCGGCTCATGATGGCACCGCATGCGGCAGTGTTCTACATCAATGTGATTCTCATCATTGGTACAAGTGTACTCTTCTTTGTATTCGAGTGAGTCGAGTTGACACCATTTTATATACCAATATGACCAATATCTGTGATGTGACAAATTATCTCCTATTTCTTTGTTTTAGCTGTCCATACCTTAGCCATCGTGTGACTCCTGTGATTCCAGTTATTTCAGGAGTTTTGTTTCTCTTTGTTATTGGCTCGTTGTTCAAGACTAGTTTCACGGACCCGGGTATTATTCCCAGGGCGACTGACGACGAAGCAGCTTACATCGAGAAACAAGTTTGTAAGTTTGATAAAAATATTTTACTCTATTTAAAGGTATTAGTGGAAGTCTTACATAACTAGATTTAACCGTGTAAAAGCTCTTGGACCTTTGGACAGTTCAATTTTTAATATTTTCTCTCTCAAAATATCTAGTTGCTAAGCAACTGTATTTAATGCTTTATCACAGTACATTGTTGTATTGTTTTTTTAAAAGGTTTTGTTTAAAAGATATGATGCAATAATGGTAGACGGTAGTGACATATCACCCTTCAGCACGTGTTGTATAAAAATTATTTTGGTATTTATTATAAAAATATTAATATTATCAATGTGATTTTTCTATAATTATACATGCTTGTCTTTAATAGTCAATTTTTTTCATAAAAATGTGTACTTATTTTGTACAATTATTAATACAATTAATACATTTTCCAAACTGTTTAATCTTAAGATATTTTAAACCAATATATATTTAAAATCTATTGGACACTGATCAATTTTAGTTAATATGCTTGAAAAATCTATGTTCAGCGCTTTAATATAATTATTTTTTTCCATATAATTTCATCTAAATTAATGCTCTTTTAAAAACTAAGCTATTAGTGTTTGATGATTTGACTGTCAATTATAAATTATTGAATTTAAATTAAAAACTATATAAAGAAATTTGATAAATGTTTTGTTAGTTCTTTTAATAAGAAATATTTTCATTAAACCATGATCATTGAACAATAATTTTGTCATATTTCAATAATTATTTATTATTATAACTATTCAAATTAACTTTTATTACTAATGTTCAGTCAATAGTCAAGATAATTAAATTTAAAATTTTTGTTTAATACGGCATTACCCAAAGTAATAGCTTAATACATTTACTAGCAAATGACAATTCAGTGGAAGTAAAACTGAACCAGATATCTAGATTCATAATAAAACAAAGGATGGACTTTAGTAAGGTGCATGTGGTGTATTAGATTGTTACTATTCCAACTATAATTAGTGATGCGCATAGTGTATAGGAATTGCAAAGTGGTGGTTGAGCTGATTAGACGTGGGAGGTCTCAAATGTTGATGAGGAAAAAGAGCATAGGTTTGTTGGTAAATGAGGTTTCAAAAGAACTTCAAGTTAATGTCAACTCTTATATCAACTAGCATTGATTGGCCAAGTATGTGAAAAATTTGAGAATAGTTATGTCAAGGGTGGATGATGTTCAACATATGGCAGGTATAGGATAGAAAGTTCCTTTGGACTTACTTGATGATTGTTTGGATATTATTTGATCAATCAAATATCTTCAAAGTTGTTTATTTTTATATAATTGCATTTTTTTTAGTCTATTGAATAAAATATAATTTATTTAATGGATTATAATTTAGACATTAGTATACCAAACAATGGAGGAACCCCAACTATACGACCACCTCCTAGGACCAAAGAGGTAGTCATTAAAGGCAATTCAATCAAGTTAAAGTATTGTGTAACTTGCAAAATTTTTAGACCGCCAAGAGCTTCCCATTGTAGTTTATGCAACAATTGTGTTGGTAAGTGTTATTAAGATTTTTAGTATTTAAATTGTTTAATACAATATTATTTGTTAGTTAAAGGTTCTGGAGCCTTTTTTTTAAGTACAAAAGTTGTCTTTCAGAAAATATTAACTTTTCGTGTAATCATTAAATTTTAATAATTTTATTTTTTATAAGATAACAATTTTTGGGGTGACTGAAGGTGGAACGCTGATTTTCTTAAACTGTTGAAATGATTTAATTTTATTAATATTCTTTTTGTATGTTTGCATATAACAAACAAGAAATATATGTATATTTAAAAATTGCCAGACCCTTCTTTGATTTTTTTTCACTGATTAATATTCATGTTATATTTGTATACAATATAGATAAATGTACATAACTTACATCTTTTAATATTATATATTTTTAAAATTTAGAAAACTTTGATCATCACTGTCCATGGGTAGGAAATTGTGTTGGTCGTCGGAATTACAGGTTTTTCTATATGTTTATTGTATGTTTATCTTTACTTATCATCATCGTGTTCATTGGAGCAGTACTACATTTATTTTACTGTAAGTGGTTTCATTTCTGATCAAATTAATCTTAATAAATAAGTATATATTTATTTTATACTTTTGTGTATTTTTTAAAAAATTAGTATCTGAAAACAGACTAATGGTAGATGCTATTTCTGAATCACCTACTAGTGTGATAGTAGTAATTATTACATTCTTCAGTTGTTGGAGTGTAATTGGGCTGGCTGGATTTCATACATTTCTTGCTGCATCCAATCAAACAACTAATGAAGATGTTAGTATATTATGATTTTTTTTTTTGTGTATTTTATACTATAATTTTATAATAAATATAAAAATTAAACATTTGCAGGGAGGGAAAGAAAATAGTCTTTCATTTGATTAGATTGAATATACAGAATATTTTTTAATAAATAATTTTGATCTTTTTTTCCCCAGTGATTTGAGATTTACATTTATGTGATTTTCTAAAATATATTTTTATTATTAATTATATATTCTCTTTAAGTGGTTATTTATTATTCAAAATTCAATATTTTTCAATCAAAATTATTGTGCTTCAAAAGGCAAAATTGAAAATTGAAATTTTGATTATATAAGTTATTTTAAAATAAATTGATATTTTGTTTATTTATTTTATTCATTCTATAGTAAATTTTCTTTTGAAATTAAAATGGTTATAATTAGTCAGTACCTAATCAGTAATTAAGTATTTAGTTATTGAATCATCAATTTTACTTCTTCCATCCTTGCAAATAAATGGTTTACTGTTAAATAAAACTAAAATTTGTTTTAATTAGATTAAAGGATCATTTGCCAGTCGAACAGGACGGCCAAATTCCAATCCATATAGTCGAGGTAACATCTGTGCCAATTATTGTTATGTATTGTGTTCTCCTCGTCCTCCAAGTCTTTTAGGTATTCATAAATATTAATATATTGTTCTAAATAATATAAATTCATTTTATATATTCCAGATAGACGTGGTGTGGTTTTATCATTAACGGAATCTAAATCAATGAACAAAAGTCAGAGTAGAGATACAGTGATATCTAATAAAGGGTTTGAAGTTTCTGATGTACCTATCAACCAGGTAATGTTTAATAATTATTTTAATATTTCTTGTATTTAATTTAATTATTGCTCATAGAATGGCAAAACAAATTCTGATGAGATACAATTGCATCAATATGGTTCATCTAGTATTTTACAACCTGATAGCCTGGACCGCAATCAACATACATTCACAACATCGATGCCTAGTATTCATCATACGCAAAACAGTCATGTGCATCAAAGTCATATAATAAATGGTTTGTATCAAAAGCCACCAACCTCACATTCATCAATCTTGATCACAACACATAACCATTATCCAACTGACTATTTTTTAGTTCCCACTAATCCAAATTATTTTTATGCTAGTCTACCATTACGTAGGGACCGTGCAGCAATGTATTATTCAGCTGTTTCTCGTGTTCCTACTTATCGATGTAGAAACAATCAAAAACTTTATTATAGTCACTGTCGTGAGCATAGTGGGGGTACTTCATCAACTAGGATGCATTTATCAAATAGTATTAAAAATAACACTAGTTAATTTAATGCTCATCTTTTTGGGAAATGTAAAGAACATAATTTAATTGTTAATATTATATGTTTTGTTTCTTCTTAAATGCGTTTCACTACCATGTAAGTTGATTAGGATTGATATTTGTTGGTAAGTGTTCTAAAGATTGAGATTGAATTTAATAAATAAATGTATTCATTCATTTTTATATAATATTGTTTGTATCACTAAATAGGTGTGAAATTCAATAAAAGTGTAACATCCCTGACTAACACATTCAATGATACCGGCATTTACGAGACTATTGAACCAGGTCGATTAGATCCAGATCTAGATTTAGATGATGGGTCAAAAACTATATCTAGTGCTCCACCACTGAGTGCTAGTCGGCTACAACTACTTCAGGACACAACAATGATCGAGTCAGCTTTAGACCTGGATTCATTAGAAGATGCATCATCAGTTGGTACTGGCAGCCAAGTAAAATTGGTTAAAAATAAAAATACGTTATGACTAAACTAGAAAAAAACAAATTATGTACCTGTTAATTTTTGTAGTTATACTTTAATGTAAAATTCCTTATGGCATGAAGGCACTTATTAAGGATATTTGTATGTTGTTTTATATGACTTCAAATAAAATCCATGGCAAAATTGTTATTTATCACCAACTGACTGCCCAATCAAATTGTTTTAGGATTAACAATTTTTATATTATGAAGTGCCTTTTGCTTTATTTATTATTCTAATTAGATCCTTAAACTAAAACCTAACATTTTTTAAGTATTTAATTTCATTACTAAACAGTAAACACCATGTCATATTTTGCACTTTTCTAAATAGGTCCTTAAAATTATTAATTTAGTTATATATACTTTTTTGTATTCATAAGATAACTTAAATTATGGTATTGTTATACTGCATTACACCAGTGTTGTGTCTAAGGTTTGACTTAAATATGCCATTGAATAATATGTTTTATTTTATAGTCAGGGTTTATTAATAGGTAATTATTATTGTTAATTTTTCTTTTTTTTTATTAAAAAAACTAACAATTTTTATTTTTGGTGTTACCATCTTCTATAAGACTTTTAAACATTCTAATAAGTAAATTATATTATTTATTATTTTTATTAATAATTAGTAGGTATGTATATTTTTTTTAAATTATTATTATTATATTGTTCATACATTTTCGGTTGTGCTTTTACTTGAATTAATGCATTAGTGCCTATTTCTTGGAAATAATATTTGCTTTTATAATTAATGTTATTGATAAAAGTTTATTAATTAGATGAAAGAAATTTAAAATGTTATATTTTTATATTCTCACTGTTCAATATTTAAATTGTTATTTGTTTAAAAGGTAAAAATAGGGTTTATAATATTAATTTAAATTTTCTTAACACAAGAACATCAATGAAAATTTCTAGAAAAATAAAAATAAATATCATGATGGCTAGTTTGTTTTTTTTTTGTCTAGACTTTTACAATGTAAATATTATACAATTTAAAAATAATTTTAATAATTGATACACCATTTATTCATTTAATATGTAAAGCAGTAATATACAATTATTTTTTTACTAGCAATACATTTTTATTATTCTTTATTTTTTACATACAAGACATTGTCAGTGGACTTTATAGGTGGGCTAAAATTAATTATTGTGATCATTCAGTGAAATTTAAATATAATACAAAAAAATTAATATAATAATATATTAAAAATTGTACTATGAATTTTTATGCTTGTACTTAAGTTTTAAAAGAACATTTTATTACACTAATTAATTAAATTATAGAAAGGATTATGTATGGTTATACCATTTAATGTGTATTATTATACCTTGTTACTATGAAATAGAATAATAATAATATGTAAATAATATTCACCAAAATGAAACAAGAAAATTGTGAATACGACTGATTCAAAATATACTTTCATGTAAGGAATTATTTATTAAGATAATTATTGTTTTTAAATATTAATTGCAATACAATTTTTGGATTAGCTAGTGTATATTTCAATTAATTCAATATAGTTTCATAAAAAATGCTTTTTTAATATTTATGAGAATTACAACTATTCAAAATTAGACAAAAGACCAATGTATAATTAACATCTGAATGTCTTCTTAATTTTAAACACACTAATAATAAAGTGTTATGTACAGTTTGTTTTCTACTTTAATTAATATGTATTATTTTAAGTATCAAGTATTTAAAAATATATACAGTTTCTTGTTTATCATTATCGGTTTTTCATTGTTTAATACTTTGATAATATTTATTGTGAGTTCAGAATCTAAAAACAGTTTTTTTGAAAAAAAAATTGCTACTTATTTCATGTGATTTTAACAACTCATATTTTATGAGTCCTAATTTATTCCCGAAGACGTAATAAAAAAAAATACAACAAAATGCAATCATCCAGGAAAAATAAATTAAAAAATGTACAGAATAAACATTAGTCTTCAATAATTGAATCCTGGAATGCACGATAGTCTGTGAACATTTGCATAATTTAGACACTAAGTTTCTTTTATTATAACTCTGTGTGTACATCATCTTCTTTCTCCCCTATAACACAAAAAAAAAATCTTAATAAAAAATATCTTGTAAAAAATATAGATAGATTCTAGTTTAATAACTAGCCTATACTAATATTCAAGAATATTTTTCAGTATATGTTCTATTTAGAATAAGAAAGTTATCAGGTGGTGGTGGTCAAATGCTTCTTTAATTTACTATGGCATGGGAGGCAAAGCCTCAGAACAAGGCCACGCTCATTTCATGAATTGACCACCTGGTACCTTTCTTATACTGAATAGTGTGTAATATTATTTAAAAATATATATAAGAACAAAGTATTAGTAAATTAGTCTTAAATAATTTTACTAATGATTATCAAATCAATGTTGTACATTTATACATTCAAGTATATCTAATTAGTAATTAATATTTAATTCTTAACTTAAACATATTTCACTAATGAATTTTTAGTATTTAGATAAATGTATTTATTTTATTTTAATTTTGAATTAACAATGAATGTAAAGGTATTACAGTAATGGTTATTTTTTTTTATGTCTATCCACCTATGGGAGTTGTTAAAATGTTTCTATATAAGTGGTTTTTATTAGGTAGGGAAGGGGAAGGATAATAAAAATCTCATAGTTAAGGTTAGAATGCTTATGAATTTTTCATTTTATTCTCTTTTAATCACACATTGCAAATCAAGTTATATGATAAAATAAATCAATTTTTATTTTGTATATTTATTTTATGTTTTTCAATAACAACTGAGAAAACTTATAAAAAATGTTTTTATTTTAAATTAAAATATTTATAACCAAAATTCTAAACTTATTATTATTATTAAAATTTAACATACTTAACATATATTAATGTCATGTCTTATTGGTTCAAGAGAGTATTTCAATTTTTTTTTTTTGGCATATTTGCATGTGTTGTTTGAGTTTTATTAGGTCATAATTTATAAACATCCTAACCCTAATTAAAGTACTAAAGGAAAATATTTTAAGTACTTATAAAATCAAATTATATTAAAAAGGAATATAATTTAATGCATATTACTAGTTTTTAAAATTTGAATAACACTTAACACTGTATGTTAAATAAGCAGAGAGGTAGCGGTAGAACTCAGGCTAGAAAATGTATGTATTAGCATTCAGCAAATATATTCATTTTTTCTCCATAAGCTTGCTAAAAATGAATCTTACTGTTTTTAATCAAACTTTATTCCACGAGAGAAGATGCAAGTTCTGCACATATAGAATGAGATTTATCTGACTAGCTTGTTGCATCCCCTCCACAAGGCAAAATATTTCTAACAACAATCGACCACATATCATGAAATTGGCTACAATTAATGTTGAAGGACACTGGCAATCAAGAGTTGCTAATTGAGAATTTGATGGGGGATGCACGAAGCGATAGATCACTATTCTCATAGTTGCACAAAATGTTCTCTCGTGAATTAGAGTTGGCACTGTAACATTCCTAACCTAATCTTCACCCCTTTAAAGAGTATTCTAGTGTATAAGATGAAATTTGATAAATAACCCAATAATCAAAGGTTATGTTTAAGTAAATTTCATCTTATTTCCTCACAAATTATGGCATGTATAACTATAAAAAATAATAATAAACCTCTAGCAATTTATTGGTATTCATGGTAAGAATAATTTTCAAATAAGTATTATTACATAAATATTTTCCACTAAGTAAATGAAAATTATAGAAGATAGGTATCCTAGAAAGTTACAAAATACTTATAGTATTACAGTGCAATAAAGTTAATGTATTCTAAAATGAATGATTCAATTACTAAAATAAGCGAAATGCAATTTGTATTATACAAATAACCAATGCTGATGAAATCCATGATGAAATATCCGCCTTTAAATCATGTGACAATTTGAAATTTTTGTCTGTAAAAATATATATTGTGGTGCTGAGCAAGCAATGTGCAATAAGCAACTATGATAAAAAAAATTAAAAACTGCCGTGCTCCATCACCATTGATAAACATCACCATTGATTCTCACCAGTTTTGGTAGGTTCAACTATTGGTAGTTCAGTTGGTTTAGTTTTATCTGTTTCTAATGGACTTTCAGATTCAGCATTATCTTCTACACCACTACTTGGTTCATGTGCAGTAGACTTTTCAACATCATCTTGTGCGTTAGTCTTAACTGTAGAATCATTATCTTGTTCTTCTGGTGTTTTAAGTTTTTCATTGTCAGTCTGTGATGTTGGTGCTTCGCGGACAACAATTATTTATTAGTCATATTAGTTAGATAAGTTAAACATAACACAAAAAATCTCACTCAAATCCAATCATATCTGTTAATTTAAATAGGAGTAGATCAAGAAGTAACACTTACCTTTAACTTTAGGTTCCTCTTTTTTTTTTGGTTTCCAGGAAGTGAATTTTGACATTAAATATCTCATCTAAAAAAATTAATTTTTATTAATTTTTAAGCCAAAAATGTATACTTATTAATAAATATTTTTATAATTTAAATGCACCTCGCGTTCTATCGATGAATGCTTTATTGCAATTGTTTGAATTGTCAACACAGGATCAACAGACCTTGGAAGTTTTTCCTGTTCTTCTACTTGCTTATCTTTCCAGCTCTACAATTAAATAAAAACATTTTTTTTTTTTTTTTTTTTACAGGTATTCAACTATGTTTCTTTAATTTTTCTAATTTTTAAATATTAATATTCTTACTGTTATTTCGGAAATCAATTTGTCAAGTGTATCTATTTCAATTTGTGTAAATGGAGTATCATCCAATGTGGTATTTTTTATTTTTTCCAAAAATGAATAACTACTGTTCAATGCATTATTTAAGGCGTCCAATCTTGATGGTCTTTCTGCATGCTCAAAAGTTCTTTCCCAAACAGGTAAGACAATTTTTTTTAAATCATCAAATTTAGTGTCTAAAACTTCAGCTTCAGCACCAAAACCATCATCTTCTAACCAATTTGATATCTTAACAATTTTAATTTATATTAAAACATTAAAAATTAATTTAAAAGTTTCAGTATTGAATATTTATTGTTTAAGAAATTTAAATTACCTCAGAACATTTATCTAAAATTGATCGAATTTCAATATCAGTAGCAGAACTAGAATAATCAGGTTGTTCTAATTTTTCACGTGTTTCAATTATAGCTGTTTCTAAATTATTTAAAGAAGTTTCCTTGCGTGATTTTGCTAGATCTATTTTTTTAAGTTCTGATATCCTAAAAAATAATCACAGTTCAATAAAGAAAGAATTGTTCATTTATCTAGAAGTACTATACTTATTAATTGAACTTTGCAAATCATCATCTTGAGCAGGAAGTACAAATAAGTATTCATGGTTAACATCAATAGTTTCTTTAACAGTTACAACTTTCAAATTCTTCTTAGAATCAGAAATTGGAATTGTATCATTTAATTTCACTTGTTCAGTACTATTTGTTTGATCAGAAGTATCAGTATTATTTGTTGTATTATTAGAAGGTTGGGGAATAGGATCTTCTTCTGGCGCTTCATGTACTGGTTTTTCTTCTTTTAATACTTCTTCAGGACCTTTTAAATATAAATATTTTTATTTTAAGTATTTTACTAATTGAAACTAGTTATTACCTTTAAACAAATTGCTAATCGTATTTCCAATCTTTGATAAAGTAGATTCTTCTTCTGTATCAGCAGTAACAGTTTTTTCAATTAATAACTCCACATTTTGTAACACTAATAATCCACTATCGTCCATTGCAAAGTGTGCTTTTACTCCTTTGGTATCTACACCTTCTTGACCTTGATATTTGGAATAGGCATCTCGTACACCATTTAATTTAATATTACTCAGTGATAAAGAACCTAAACATTTAATTTCATTTTCATCCAAATGGTTAAGTTCTGCATAACCCACAGTAAAATCAAAATCTTGTTGATGTTTATTAAATGTTATTAGTTTGCGTTGTGGATATGGATTCATGTGACCAAACAAAATACGCTTGACTTGTTTTGCTGGTTTATTTTCATCTATTAACTCTTTATCAAATGTAACCTAAAATAATTTAGTTCATTAAGTACTTAGTTAAGTAAAGACAATACAATATTGTAAACAAAATAACTTACCTGTATAGGGAATAATGTAGCATCCTTAGTAATAAACGTTTTTACTTTAAATCCATTACTAAGATCTGCTGCTTTATAAGCAGCTCCTAAAGCAGAAGCTTCATCAGTATTCAAGGATCGACCAAGTGGTTGATTACTCTTTAAATCTTTAACCAAACGGTCTTGAACTTTAGGAACTCTAGTACCAGCACCAGATAACATAACCTAAAATATTATTTAATGATAAAATAGAATAATTATTTCATTGAAAATAAAATAAAAATATACTTGTTCAATCAGTTCAATAGCCAGTCCAGATGCTTCTAAAGCTCTTTGAGCTGGAAGCACAACTTTATCAAATAAATCTTTACATAATTCTTCTAATTCTTCCCTGGTAACTTTGATACGCAAATCTTTTTCATCAATTAAGCCTTCTATCTGAAGTAAAAAATTAAATATTTACTTAAGCGCGTATTGAGAAAAACATTATATATTAATACATATCATCATGTATTGGATAAAAAAATTTGTTTTAGTCTCCATAATTGAATTTTTTGACATAACTCTAAATTCAATTTTTATGTATTAAGGTATTTGGAAATATATTCTGTTTTGAAATATGAAATTAAAATTATAGGATATCATTTCAAAAAGTATAAACTTAAAAATTTATGAGAATACATTTTTTTCTTTCAAAAACATCAATATTTTTTTGAAATTAGTGGTTGATGATAAATGAGTCAAATATAAGTTTACTAAACATTTTGATATTTAAGCTATTTATACCAACAATATGCTAACAAAACCTAATCTTACTATTCAGCAATATGTATTCATTTAAAAGTTTTGAAGAAAATCAATTTACTTTCCAATACGACCTAAATATAATTAAATAATTAAATAAAATTGTATTACTTGGGCAAAATGTTCAGTGTTGGCACTTAATACATTCTTTAATCGTCCAGCTTCTTTAAATAATTTTGCCATTGATCGAGCATTTTTAGTCACATCATTGGGTGTTAATTTTAGGTTATTAAATTTGGCTGCTAAGTAATCCCTTAGTCGTAGTTGTATTTCTAAGCCACCCAAATTACGTTCATAGCTAATAAAAAAATTATTGAAATTTATTAAATCAAATTTTTAGAACAATAAATTTAAATTTGTAGAAACAATGATTTAAATTTAGATACCAACCCCACTCCCAGCACAGAAAGATGAGGTTGAAGTTCAGGAGCAATTCTATCTTTTGATTTGATCAACTGATAGGATACAACTGATACTTGAGTTGCATATGCTCCCATATCATAAAACATCATATACATAGGAGATGTTTCATTAAAACTTTTTGTACGGAATATACCATAATTTAATGCAGCTAAAAATAAAAAAACAAATTTAATAAATAACTTTCAATTTCTAGTTTAAAAAACTATTTATAACATATTTTATTTTGCATTTCATTCTTATTTGAATTGTTTACCTGTCTAACTATATAAGTAAAAAAATAGCACAAAATATTTTTCATAATATGTTTGCTGTTTGCCTAACTTAACTACTTATAAATGTTTTAATATTAATTTAATCATTTCCATATTTATAAATAAGGTTGATTTCAATTCTTTTTTTTTAATAATATCATTTAGTTTGTTTTCTGATAAATATTTATTTGTTTTTGCATCACTTAAAAAACTTTAAATTTAGCACCAACAACATAAAATAACAGTAGATAATCTAACAACAATAAAACACCTCAATGAATAAATGAATTAATCAGGATAAAAAGTTTTTATTTGTCATTTTTTTTTTACGATTTTCAATTTTCAGGTCATTTTTTTTTTTTTTTGATTATTGCATTAAAATTCTAGCCTTCGTCAAAAATTAATAATCATAATTCATAATATTTACAATATCCAAAATAATAAATGTTGAAAACATTTCCAATTATAGATTGAATCAAAAAGTTCATTAAATAATTATACACAAATTAAAGAGTAAGCAAAAGTTTTTAAGCAGATAAAAAAATATGAACAATACAAATATGAGTATTATTTAAAAAAATAGACAATATAAATATATAAAACATTACATTGAGTATTACAAATAATGGCTGTAAGATTAATGTAATTTCAGATAAGAAGGTATATTTATTTAATGATAACAGTCACATAACTTTTAAAAATGCAAATATTATCAAAATTTTACTTACAAAAATTAAATCATTATTTATTCTGGACTTCATTTGTAAACCACTTTTTTCTTACCATAGATATAACTTACTTAGTAAGTAGTAACTATAATTAAGATTTTTTTTGATCATGTAATTTAACAAATCAGATAGTTTTGAATTCATAGTATGGAAAAATATTTGCATTTTGCAATGAAAATGGAACTTGGGTTTAAATTCTAATTATAGAGTAAAGTGAGCAAAAATCCAAAATCGATAAAGTAATTAAATTGTTTCTATGTCAAAGCTTAAACATTATAAAAAGTAAAGGCTAAAATGCACTTTACCAACCCCCTCACGATTTTCAAAAAAAATTTTTTAAACGACTTGTTTTTTTATGCTGAAAACGATGGTATAATTTTTTTTTATCGGAAACTATTAATTTAGAAGTTATAGCCTTCCAAAGTTTGTGGTTATACTACAAATAGTATGTATGCGCGCGGCGCGCTTATCGCATAACACAACAGTTAACAGGGCGCGCGTAATAATAATAAATAAATACTGTAGGTAGGTACAACATATTTAATGATATTACTTATTTATACAATTTATAAAGTATTTATATCACATAATCATCAATCATCGTCAAGGTAGGTAATTATATAATTGGGTCACTCGTTTGGTAAGTTCAGTTATAGACGTTATAGTATATACTATATAGGACAAAGGTACCCATTAGCAAGTTGTCTACCTGAAGATAATAGCAAAACAACTTAATATAGCTTATTCTGTTATCATAAAGATAATTGGTATATTTATACTCTCTCGCATAGGTTTGATATTTTAGCCCCGGTGGTGGATGGAGGTCCCTCGAGTTTGGCGACCGGAGCCGGTAGGCCTAGGGAGCTACTATACTTGTCATACTCTAACAAAAACTTCGAAAAAATCGTGTGAGAGCTAAAGTACAATTATTCCATTTTTTTCACCCGAAAATTACTATGTCCCACAACTGGTTAAAATACATAAAAAACATAATAAAAATTTGTTATAGTGGCTGTCTTATAGCTTTGCGCGCAAACACATAAGCGTAAAATCGTAAAATTTGGAAGGCTATAACTTCTAAAATAATAGTTTCAGGTAAAAAAAAATTACACCATCGTTTACAGCATAAAAAAACAAGTTGGTTTAAAAATTTTTAAAAATCGTGAGGGGGTTGGTAAAGTGCATTTGTTCCAAAGTAAATAATTGAAATATATTGAACATCAACTTCTACTTTATCTAGCTATGTTTCTACTAATTTTATATTATTTATATTTTTTGTAAATAATTAGTATTTGAATTTTTGAAAACAATATAATTTATTGCTTTACCTGCTGTATAACTGTTAATTAGTTGTAATACTTTAATTCCGGCAATTTCTGCTGCTTTAAGCATTGCAGTTCGTTCAGCTTGGCCAAAATAACCAGGAATAGAAATTACTGCTTCATTTATAGCCTGTCCAGCACTATCTTGTGCAAATTCTCTTGCTTTTTCCAACATCATTGCCACAAGTTCTTCAGGTGAAAAATAATCATCTCTAAAAATAAATGAGCTAATATAATAATATGGCTTATATAGTTACTTATATAATTTATACACACGTTTCACCATGCTTGAAAAGTACTGTATTTCTTTTTGGATCAGGAACAATGTTGTAATAGGGAAAACGTTGTTTATAGAGATCTACAATTGGATTGTCTATTTTCTTTCCTAGCAAGTCAAGGAAATAAATATAACAATTGGATGGGAATCGAACGCCAACTGTAAGTGCATCTTCACCAAATGTACGTTCACCATTGCGGAATGCTATAGCACTTGGAGTTTTCCTTTTAGATTCTTTATTAAGAGCTATTTCCATTGGCACACCAGGCTGTACACAATTTAAGCACATTCAAATATATTTATACATCATTAATTTATTTTGTACCTAATACTTACTGAAACTATTGCTACTTTCATCCATTCTGAACCAAAATCGACACTCATTACAGCTAAGCCATGTACATTGATGAGTTGTAAACTCAAAACCAAGAACATGGTCAGTGCAGTGACACATTTCAAAAATGGGATACCCATTTTGAAGATTGTCAAGAGTAAAAATTTACCTAAATTAAATTTATATAGTTGAAGAAATCATTATTCGTATTAATACAATAAAAAATTATGAAATGTAAAAATATAATATTACTTACCTAACTAATAAGTATATTATTTGCCCCTTAACACTTAATTAGAAATAATCGTATTTGATTTACAACGAGAATAGGAAAAATACACCGGGTATTGTGAAAACTATCATGACGTCTGCTATTGATAATATTATCAATGTAGAATTTTCACGTTAATATTTAAAATCCAAGTAATTTAGGTGAACTAAAGATCAATTAAATTTATAACAGAGAGTTGGTTGAATACCCTATCGACTAACGTTGAAGTCAGGCATACGGCTAAAGATTACGTATGCTAAGTTAAACTAAATATATCAAGTTAAGATGCAACATAATCGGAACTCAACACATAATATAAGTTTTACAAACATGTACAAAACAACCAACAAAATCGCCGATTTGGCGGCTTCTAATTGGTCGACTGCTGTGACACGTATCTGCCAATTTTCCTAAAGTTTATACTACAGAACAGAATAACAGAATACAGATAACTCAATTTTCCATTTTGTACCTATTCATTGATAAGAATTTCTTTACTGGGGATGTATCTTTATTCTTTTTTCTATTTAATAATAATTTAATTGTTATTGATTCATTACGGTCATGGACAGATACGTATAATCCATAAACCTTATAATTTGTAAATAGATTATTTATAGTTCATTTAATAAATTATTTTATTTATGATTAAACCCTTAAACAATTTTGAATTATATATATATTTTAATATGATATAAGATATAAATTGAAGGTATTTAAGGTCATAATGAACCACAACCCAAGAGTCCGGAGTGACGAACTGACGACTGACGAAGTTATGACACTTCCAACTTTCCACGTACAATATTTTAATTTTTAAGTTTCACATAATAGCATAGGCGTTTTATTCATTATTGAAGCCTGAAGCGACAATCGCCCCTCCACTAAATTATTTTTATTTTGCGGCGGACTGCAGCTTTATGTTGTAAGCTTGGCGATAGGATTAGATGTTAGGAACGCTTTTCGAGACGAGTCCGCCAATTTTTTTTTTTAAAAAAGGTCACTGCATACTATAATACCATAAAATAGGTAATAACTAATAACTATTACCTTATTACCATATTATAAGTGTAAACATCCGTTAACTAAAGTTAACATAAGTATTAAACTATATCATAATAATTAATAATAATATCATGATAACAATGTGCCTATATAATTTTATGATACTACTAAACATATTATATACCCATATTTAATAAAAGCCATATTCAGGACAAAAAAAACTAGAAATAAAACCTTGTTTTTACCTACGCTAAACCTTAACCAAAAATTGATTTGACTCCACCTATAAAATCGTTGGTCGTAAACAATGATATATGAATTTGAATTCGAATTTAACACCATCCACTATAGTGGTATGATATTATACAGTTTATTTTTAATCTGTAATTTTATTTTTATTTTTAATAACTATTCAACCAATCGTTCTTATTGTTCTGGTTTTTAATAGATTGAATAAAAAACTTATGAAACAATAAAAAAATTTCCATTATACTTATTGGTCATTATAATTTATAGCTTCATCAATGTCGGCTCGCTACATCGCTATTCACTACAATATCTACATGGCGATTTGTGATAAGTGTTATCAAATTGCTGACGCCGCATATTGTGCTCACGAGTCACGAGTCATGACCCCGACTCTGAATATTCTGATAGTCTATGCCATAGCTATGTTTAGTATTTATGTTAAAAAAAAATTAATTATCTCATTGTTTCTTCAGTTTCTTGCATTGTGAAACGTGGAGAACCGAAAACGTCTTGTCGATTGGCCAGTGTCTGGTTGCGAATGTATGACAAAGACAGTTGATAATGTAATATATTATATATTTATATATAGTGGTTATTCTATAGTCTTTACTCATAACTCCAATTCAAATGATATGTTGGCAATTATACAATATTGTAGTAACAAATTTAAAATTCAGTATAATATATTAATAACTATTAACTAGCAATCACTATTCAACACTTCTTTAGTTCAAGGGTCACTAGTCAGTACTTCACTACTTTTGTAAATGTGAAATGTGAATGTTCGCATGGAAAATTGGAAAAGATATCTGTTATTGTTTGTTATCTGTAGTTGGCGTCCTTGAAAATTATTGTCTTCAACGATTTCTCTCGTAGTTTCGTGCGCTCTGAGTTTTTGAATAATAATTCTTATTAAATGTTATAGGTACATTTCATTCAAATTGCTCTTTAATTCACATCGATTTTGTATATAACAAATTCTATACCTTTGAAGCTCTTAATTTCTGGGGTTGAAGATCATATCTCAAAAATAATTATTCATTGTAAACATCACTTTTATTTAAATAGGTATCTACCAATATAATTATAATACAGAACTTAAAGTTACTTATATAATATGTAGTATAAAGTTTGATTTTCAAACAATTTATTAAATTTTTATTTTTTTATATTGTGTAAAAAATCATATCAACCTATTTGAATAGTGCATACCTGCATAATAAACCATTAATTATTTAGTAGTAGATATAACAACAACATATGTAATTTTTATTATTCTAGAAGTGTCTGAACATAATATGGACAAATTACGTTTTGATGGACGAGTGGTAATTGTTACTGGAGCTGGTGCAGGTTTGTGGCAGATAATATTAGTGTACCCATAACAAAATTAAGTGTCATCTTTTTAGCATCAATGTATAAGTATTAGTTTATGTATAGGCTCTATGGATTATTTTTATATTTTATACTGTCAATTAATAAATTTAATTTGTTTAATTTTTGAATTAAGTTAATATATTTATTAAATTGTAACATTTTGACATTTACATTAATTAAATACAAACTAAAATATTTTTTTGAAAATTATGTTTTAATTTTAAGGTTTGGGTAAAGCTTATGCATTATTATTTGCTGAGCGTGGAGCTTCTGTTGTCGTCAATGATCTTGGGGGTAGTCGATCTGGAGATGGTAGCAGCAGCAAAGCTGCTGATGCTGTTGTATCTGAAATCCGCTCTAAAGGTAAGTCGATTTCTGTAATAATTTATTTTTCACAAAAACATTATTTATTTTTCAAATTTATTATTAGGTGGAAAAGCTGTACCCAATTATGATTCTGTAGTTGACGGTGATAAATTAGTACAGACCGCACTTGAGAACTTTGGTCGTATTGACATAGTAGTGAATAATGCTGGAATACTAAGAGATAAATCGTTTGCACGAATTAGTGAATCTGACTGGAGTTAGTTATTAGTCCAATTCATTTTATTAAAAAATTATTAAAAATTGTTTTCTGGCTATAGATTTGGTACATGATGTTCATTTGAAAGGTGCTTTTAAAGTTACACAAGCTGCATGGCCACATTTTCGTAAACAAAATTATGGTAGAGTAATTGTCACAAGTTCTAATTCTGGCTTATATGGAAATTTTGGACAAGCAAACTACTCGTAATTAATTAAAATAATATTTATTTTTAATAAGAAGATGATATTTTTTATTTTTTTTCAAGTGCCGCCAAATTGGGCTTAGTGGGTCTTTGTAACACTATGGCTATTGAAGGTAGAAAAAACAATATCAACTGTAATGTTATTGTACCAACAGCAGCTTCTCGACTCACTGAAGATATTCTACCACCAGGTATTAAAATAATATTTTTAAAATGTCCAAAAAGTTCAGTTCTAAGTTATGGTTATATAAAAATGTATTTATTTTTATTTTTTTCATAATTATATTTTTTTAGATTTTTTTGCAGAATTGAAACCTGAGCTAATTGCCCCTGTAGTTGTCTGGCTTTGTCATGAAAACTGTGATGAAAATGGTTCTATCATTGAATCAGCTGCTGGATGGGCTACAAAATGTAAGACTTAAAACAATGTTATTGCTAAATTCTTTAGCCTATGAAAAAGCCTAACTTGCTGGGTAAAATACAATTGCAGGTCATTTGGTGAGGGGAGCGGGTGCTTTACTTAGACACAAGATTACAGAAACAGTGACTCCAGAAAATGTCCGTGATGTTTGGATTCAGTTGACTGATATGTCACAAGCAACTAGACTAGATTCTATTGAAGTAATTAAATTAATATTTTGGTACTTATCCATTATTTTAACTACAGACAGTCTAAATTTCATTATCTCAATCATATGATGTTGCTATACTGATTCTGTTATCTTGACTAACTTATTACCAATATACTCGTATTGTTAACTTTTATGTTAACCAGTATTTACATTACATTTCCAAAAGATTTGTTTTAATGTCGTATTTTTTTTAAAAATATAATAGCTACAGCGTAACAAGGTAGTTTTTTGATGGTAAATTTATTAAATTCATAATTTTAATTAAGAGTTAATACTAAATAATAAAAAAAATTTTGAATGTCAGTTAACCAATTATTAAACTTATTTCCCGTGAAGGTTGAATATTGAATGTTTCATAGTGTAGTTGATAGAAATTACGATGTAAGTGAGATAATGGGCAACTGGTGATGGTCAAGATAACATATAAGAACTAATATTTTTCATACCTATCTATACTGTTCACAAATACAATTTTTGACTGTAGGAAGCGTCTTCAACTTTATTAGGAGTTTTAGATGAAATCAAGTCAGGTCCAAAAGAACCTTTAAATGAAGCTAGTAGTGTGTTCAGCTACAATTACAGAGATTCCATTATATATGCTATTGGAGGTAAATTTTAAATATTAATTTTTTCTAAATGTATGATTTAATAAAAATAATATTTTATTCTTAGTTGGAGCAAACGTAAAAGAAGAAAGTGATTTACAATACTTATATGAATCTCATGAACATTTCTCTACAATACCTACTTATGCAGTTTTACCCAGTCTGATGGCTACTATGAGTAGTAGTTTGATAACTGAGGCAATACCTGGTAGAGAGTTTGATTTATCTCAGGTAAAAGTCATTTGCATGATTTGTTTGTGGTATATTATAAAACTTATGTATGAATCATTTAATACATTATTTAGCTTTAATTTTTATCGGATTTAATCTCTAAAATAAGAGAGAATTAAATCTAGGTAGCCAATAATATTTAATAAAAATAGTCTTTCATCATATATTGTACTTAATCTATATTAAGAGAACAGAAATCTTGGGTAATATTAGCAGCAATCCTAGTTAAGATACCATATTTTTAACAAACAAGAAGGCAAATTTAATTTTAATTTGTTTTTGTAACATAGAGGAAAAAAAATTATTGAAGTCTATACTACACAAAAATAAAACTTTTTTGTAAAATAGTTTCATAAAACAAATAAAAAATGGCATTATATGGTAAAATTTATTTCTTTTTTTCTGGTAAAAATTAAAATAACTATAACTAGTTTTCTTAATTTTTCTTGCAGTTTAAATTAAATTAAGTTTTCTAAATGTAAGAATAATTTAATTTTCTAACACATAATAACCAACTATAGTAATCCCAAGTGATTACTTGTAAAATACTTTAAATTTATTTGAAACATAAAATTAAAAAAAAAAAATCAATTATATCTTCCAAGCTTGCATTTGCATGTTGTACATAATTGTTTCATATATTTTTACAGCCATCAAACTCTTAATTAAAACAAGAAACTGAAGTTAGTCATCATCTCGCTACAATACTGAATCTAACTATGTACCTAAATATCACAAATACATTTAGCCATAAAGCTAACAAAGTTATTGAATGTAACATTTTTGTTAAAATTTTACGTTGCTAATTAGTGCTAATAAAATATTTTTGTAGTAAATTTGTATTGATTTATACTCAAAATTTGTATCTATTATTAAAAATATTATCTTATATTTTATAGGTTTTGCATGGTGAGCAATATTTAGAACTACACAGGCCTTTTCCAACTGAAGCAAAACTTGTAACTAAAATTTGTGTTTCTGATGTTTTGGATAAAGGAAAAAATGCAATTATTGTTGTTGATGGTAAATGTTTTATTTTTTAATTTCAATCATTCTTGATAAATTGTTATGAACAACTATTAAAAGCTTTGTATTTTATAAATTCTTTAATCTTTAGGTTATATAGTTCTTGATAATTTTCTTGTTAAATTTTTTTAGGTAAAACGTATGATGAATCTGGTGATTTGATTGTCACATCACAAATATGTACTTTTGTTGTGTCAGCTGGAGGATTTGGAGGAAAACGAGTTTCAAGTGTTATGATTCCAATACTCGATGAACCTAAACGTTCTCCAGATTCTACAGTTATAGAAAAAACGTCTGTTAATCAAGTAATAATTTTTATTTATGCAATTAGGTTAGATTATTAATTTATTTTTGTTTTAAATTTAAAATTATTTAAAATTGTACTATATTAAATATGTTGTTTTTAGGCAGCTGTTTATAGATTATCCGGTGATCTAAATCCTTTACACATAGATCCTTCATTTGCACTTGCTGCTGGTTATCAAGTACCAATACTTCATGGTTTAGCAACTCTAGGTATTTCAACAAGACATATACTCAAACAATATGCTGATAATGATTCAAAATTATTCAAATCACTTAAGGTATTCGTTTAATAATTTATAATGAAATTGTTGATTTCATTAAATTACATTTACATGAACTTCAATGGTTACACATCAAATAATTAAACCTAATAATTATATATTTAGGATTTATCTTTTGTTACATTTTTACTAGATAAAATATGTTCATTTATTTATTCATAACAGAAGACATAATTTTAATTTTAATTTGAAATTATAATTAGTTATTATGTCATATATTATCAACAATATTGCTACATGTTAATAATTTGACTATAAAAAACTACAATATCAGCATTTTATATAAAATTCCAAATAACTTAAAATATAGAAATCATAAGTCTAATATCATTGAACTATACTATGAAATATTAATTCTAAAAAATGAATGTGGGGAAAAATGAAATGGGAACAAACAACTCACTAATTAACTTCTTTGACCTCTAGGTGAGATTCAGTAAACCAGTTGTACCAGGCCAAACATTGTGCACATCAATGTGGAGAGAAGGGAACCGCATTCACTTCAAAACCACCGTATCAGAGACAAACGACACAGTTCTATCAGGTACTTTTTTATTTAAGGTAATGCAATTATTTGTTCTCATATTTCTCATATTTATTTTATACCTTAATATTTATTGTATTTATGTCTAGCCATCTAGATTATATTTATTTGGCCTTGACAGTTACCTTTGATAATTTAAAACTATATGTATAGTAGTTTAAATTTTATTTATGCCATCAATTAAATTACTTAACATATTAACCTATACAGTTACTTAACATATTGACCTGTACAATTAATATTTTCATATAGTTAAAAACAGAATGACTAGAGTTTTTAAAAATTATCATTGTTCAAATAAAAAGTTAAATTCAAAATTATGTTTTATCAAGCTTATCTTATATTTTCCATTGTAATATTTTTATTATTTTTCACTGTATTTGGTGTTATATTATTTGTAGATTTTATTTTTACTCGGTGAGTTTCTTGTTTCGTATTAAATATACAAATGTATATAAAAAAACATAGTTTTTCAAGGTCAACACTTAAAATTGATGAGTATAAATCAATGATAGTTTGTGAATATTTATTTTTAAAAATTTTTTATTTTAAATGATGATTGGTATATTTTAGGCGCTTACATGGAATTACACGAAGTTAAATTGCCAGCCAAGCCCCATGTGGTTTTATGCACTGCAAAAGTTGAAGAACTGCCTAGCGATGCAGTATTCCACGGTATGAAAGAACGTATAGAATCTAATCCAAGCTTATTAAAATCTATTAATGGAGTCTTCGTTTATCATATCACAAAAAGTGGTAAAGTAACTAGTACATGGAGTAAGTATAGTTTTATTAGAATTACATTAAAGTAAAAGATACTTGTTTCAATATTAAAATAATAAAATTAATAATTAGCTGCAGATCTGAAGACTGGTAAAATTTATCGGGGAGAACCTGAAAAAGGCATTAAAGCAGATACAACATTGACTATTGATGATTCAGACATGATTGATTTGGTAAGTATCCAAAAATTATATTTTTAATATAAATTTATAATATTATAAAAAATTTTATTCAGGCTCTTGGAAAGCTAAATCCTCAGATGGCATTTATGAAAGGTAAACTGAAAATCAAAGGAAACATCATGTTAGCTCAAAAACTAAAAGTTTTAAACACTGAATCTAAATTGTAAGGTGTTGGGAGTTTATGGAATTAATTAAAGATAAAGTTTATAGCATAGTGTTAAGGGTAGGGATTTTTTTTGGATCATTATTGTAAGAAATAGTATTGTTGGACATTTTTATATCTTTTATTTATTTATTATTAATGGTATTTTATAATTGATTTGTTACTTACTATTGTTTTAATTCTTTTCTTTTTTTACCATAAAATATTTATAATAAATCATTTTTATAAATATAAATTATCACCGTTGTTTTATTAGTATTTAATTATTAAAATGGTCAAATTACTTATCCCTCTCATATTCTTTTTTACTAAATATATGTGGTTTTATACTACAATTATTTAAAGTTAAATATTAAACATGTTTAGTATAATATAAATACAGTGAACAGAAAACTCAATAAATATAATAACTTTGATGTGTTACTTTATTTATGTCCAATAAAATATTAAAATACAATACAATAAGGAAAGATAAACGTGCTGTAGGGCAAGGTGAAACCATGAAGGAATGACGTCAACAATAACATAAAATAAAATAATAAGATAAAAATAAACTATAAAACTTTTAAAAATTAGCTTAATATGCTTTGTTAATTAAAAAACTATTATATCTATATACGCCTAGGTAAATAATAATGAAAAAACAAAAATAACCATTTCAATAATATAAGTGGAAACAGCTTTTTGATGATTAAAATATGTATTAAATAATTAATATTTATATTGATTTTGTGATTATTTCGACACCAAAAACATGATCAACCTAAAAAACAATAAACAAATCATTACATAATTTTTGATAGATAAGCAAAATTTATGTTTATGTTATCTTAATGAGTATCATTTAGCGATACCTATAGGGTAAATTAAATTATAGGTATAATGCAAATTGCAAATCAGATGCTTTTCTGAAATTGTTGATATTTTTGAAATTGAAGTTTGAGAGTTAATATACTTGAAACATTAAGGATAATAGTCTGTTAAATACTTTGTAAATGGATATGAGCTCAGTAATTATAAGTGAGCAACATTAAATATTATACAGTAACTACAACTTAGACCCGTTCTTACAATCTCCGGTTAAGTGTCGGTTAAGACTAACCGGTAGAATTCTATCGGTTAACTCATGATAAATTCTTCCGGTTAGTGTTATCAGGCACTAACCGAGCATTGTAAGAATGGCCCTTAATCAAGGTGTATACTCTATGTTTTTATATTGTCTTATAACTAACAAAATTAAAGTGAATAATATCTTTTAATGGACTATTATCCTTAGTATTTTAAGTTAATAACTCAGAAACTTTTTGTTCCAATTTCAATTACAAAACGTCAACATTTTCAGAAAATCTACTTGATTCACAATTAGTACAAAAAAATGTTCTTAATGTGATGACACTCTTTAAATGAAAAATCTAAGAACTTGTATATGCATAATTTTAACGAAAATGAGCGGAACATGTTTAAGGATCATTTTAAAAATGAAACATCTTATATAAACATTCTATCTAATAATTTAAATTTATTTTTACTAACTAATTTTCTATACTTATAAATTTGATATCTAGTTCATTAAAATTGTTTAAGCATGTTAAAATATGTTGTAGAACAAATTTTGATAAATAACATATCTAATTCAAATTTAACATTTTCAAATCTATACATTTTATACTAGAGTTAAAATTTTTTTCATTAATTTAAAATGAATGCATTCAATTAGTATAAATTTTAAAATGTTATATTAAGAAACAATATCTATTTTAATAATTCTTATTACCTAAAGGTTTATTATTTTTTTGTTTAATACCTCAAATTTATAGTTTTGGCTGCTAACAGCCTATTACATTCGGCTGAGTCTGGTAATGGCAATGTTACAAATTGTGTTTCTGTTTCATTCTCGTTGAATTCAAACTTATATATTTTCGGATTCACCTTCATATCACCAAATGGTCCTTTAACTACTAGATAATGGACAGACATAGGTGTGGGAATTTTGGTTTTCAGAATCAGCTATTTACAGATGATCAGCGTGACGACGACATAATTGAGGGCGCGTAAAGGAAACAGAGGAATGAATAAAAAAAAAAAAAAAATCAATTAGTATTTTCTGATAGTACAACAAATAACCTGCAAAAATTACCCTGAAATATTAGTAGTAAAATATGATCATTAAGTAAATTCGTTAAAAAGTATATTAGTCCGAATGCACCTGAAAAACAAAACTCAACCCAAATTATTATACACAGTGCTTCCAAATGTTAGCATAACTTACCAGGACAAGAAAAAAAGCAATTTAGTATATTTCTGACTAATGACTTACCAAAGCTTACCCTTTATACAAATAAAAAATGAATTTAAGAAAAAAATACAATTACAAGTTTTTAATAAATATGTTTATATTAACCTAGCAAGAATAGTTAACAAGAATCCGTAAAGTTTTACTTTGAGAATGTCGTAAAAAACAAAAACTGTTTATATAAAAAAATCCTGCGATCTGATCCATATCGGGCGTCTTTAATTGATGTTTCAGCCGTTGTTATCTCTTCGATGGTGTTAGGTAAAATGTGTCTAGACGTGGCAGACGTAGAGAAACGGGCAAAAACAAAAAAAGAAACACATTTTATAGATGGCAATATGAATTTTGTCGTGCATGTGCCGATTCAGCGATAGATTGATTTGAGTGTCCATACCATGAAGATGATGCAGTTGTAGTAGTAGTAGTACTAGTACTAGAAGTAGTAGTAGTAGTAGTGTGATCTTGAAAACTGTGAACGTTTATTAATATAACAAAAAAATATCTTGTCTCCTGTTTCATAATTATAAATGGATTATCGTTGTCACATTGACTATAGTTGAAAACGTGTCGTCCTTAAACGTTACAGTGATGACTAATGACATCCATATTTTTGTTGTAACCTAACACTGAAAGGACTGACAACACGGTACATGGATACTTGTGGTTGTGTTTACGCATTTGTGTATATTATGGGTTAATTATTGTTTTTTTCTTATATTAAATAGAACTTACCTGTTTTTTCTACGAAACAATGTTTTTCAAATTATATTATTTTAAAAATAGTATAGTGAATACAATACAAAAATTTAAAAATTAATACATTTTTTTCCTACAAATGTTGTACATAAATTACCTGGTATGACATGTGACGATCAATACTCAATGCTGGGTCTCTTTGCATGTTATTGATGCGGGTTTTGACAACCCACTGAAAATTGAACGCTGAAAATCGGGCGGTCTCATAATACAACTTGTGTACAAACTCTTCTGTTCGGTATGGTTTTAATTGCAAATCTAAACAATGGGTTTCATCAAATTAGGTATTGATTTAATTTAAATCTTAGTAGGTCAACTTAAGTTAATTACTATTGCATTAAAGCATATAGGTACTAAACTATATATTTTATGATTTACCATTAAATGTTATCTTTTCAAAACTCATCAAGTCAAATATGGTGTCATATAACAATTTCTCTTCCTGAAACTTTTGGTCCATAGCATCAAGCGCAGACATAACATCTTTTCCTGTAGTTGATGGGTGAGGGCACACTTTTTCGTGTTCAGATGCTTCATGGCTGGGTCCACGCCAAGGGCAGCCTATCTTACTATATCCACATTTTACTGGTCTAATAAATTAATGTTAGTAAAATATAAATATTTAACATAAGCACAACCAATTGTTCAGATAAAAATAAAATGTTTAACTGCTTACCTTTCCGCACAAAGCTGTTGTTCATGATGTTGTAATGTATTACGCGGGAATTCTTTGGCGCAAAACTGACACTCTGATGGCAGTTCACTAACTGCTTTCTCAACAGCCAAGTTACGTGTGGCTGTATTTTTTGCAATGTCCACACGACAATTGGGACATGTAGCCATTTCATCTCGTAAGCGTGCATCAGCCAACAAATGAGCAAAGCATCCAGCGCACATTAAATGCCCATTTGTACACTGTAAACAATGATAATTAAGTTTGTACACAGAACACACGTCATAGATTATTATATTATAATACAAAGTATAAGTCTGGAAGCATAAATTTGAATTTTTAGTCAATTAAAATGATCAAAAACTGCACTTAAATCATATTTTATAGTACCATAGTCCATAAATAGATCAAGTATACTTAAGGTTTCTATACAATTTCTTTACCAAATTCTAAGTAAAATAAATGTGGAGCAGTAAAATAGTTATGTCGGGAAGCATGAACATCTAACGAATCAATAGTGAGCTAATGGCTAAACATGATTTAGTGGCCCATGATTGGACCATTAAATTAATAAATTTATCATTTGTTTTTACCTACTGGAGACTACTAAAGCACAAAACACGAAGTACAAAATATGTAATGTTTCATTGTAAATTTCTAAACCCCAATCGAGTAGAAAAAAAGAAGGAAGCACTTGATGATGTACACAGCTACTACCCTTGAGTTTCCGAGATCGAGTGTTTTCAAATTTTTAGTTAATCTTCAAATGCCCTCCAATTCACGGGCTTCCATTAAAATACCCAAAATGTATTTTACCTAATGCAAAATAACAGATCGTCATATAAGATAAAATCGTCCAAATAAACAAAATTGAAAATAACCATCATTTTTTAATGTGGGGTGTTTTGTTTTGGAAAATATCCATTAAAAATAACTTTATAAATAAAAATGTTATAAAATATTTAGTAGGTGACATGTGATAATGGTTGAATGGTAATAAAAAAAAAAAAAAAACAGATTAGCGAGCGACAAATGTCACATCGGAATGCTAGAATTACTGGACAAATTATAATTAATTTAGTGTAGGCACGACTGCACGAGGTACCTATTGCAATATTGATACAATACGCTAATAAAATAAAATAAATTATAGCGGTCTAAAAATATATATATTTTTGTTTTTATCAGCTAATTCGTCTTAAAAAGTCGTTGTTTTTTTCCAGCATGTCAGCGTCGTAACACAAAATTAAATATCAACTTTTTTTTTTAAGTGACTTTTTACCTGGGTATTTTCAAAGTACCTTAAAATCACAGTCCTAAGGGAACATTATGTTTAGTCGTTTATAGTGAGCGTTGATGATTATTCAAATGTTATGCGGCTGTACCACTTAAACCATATAAATGATAATAATATAATAATTGTATTTTTGTTGGGATAATTACTATTAAATTGTATTAATTGCCAACAGGGCAATAGCCAATTTCGAACACGAGCGTATTCACGTCTAAGACTGGGGCTATACATGGTGTTTTCCGCTGAAGTCAAAACTCATTATTTTATATTGAAGTAGCTATACACGACAGATGACGTAATGAGCCGCGAAAAACTCCGTTTGGCGTGTTATAACTTATAGCCTTTAGCCTTAAGCCGGATTCCCACGACTGGTGTACTTGCCAAATACGCCAATAATTGTACATTTGACCAGTGCACGAATATGGTGCTCACACGTCTGGCGTACTTGACAAGTACGCCAATACCGGAGCACTAGTGCAAGTAGCCAAGTACACTGTTATCTGTTCCCATTGCTGGCTGTTATACGAACCGGTCGTGAGATCAATAATACAAGTATATTGGCCGTTCCTTTGACTTGTGTCACATTTACCGACAATCGCCGGGAACGACACCAGTGACAAATAATTGTACAAGTATGGCGATCCGACGGCATGGCAAGTAACCACCAGTGCCAAATATTGGCCAAATACACCAGTCGTGGGAATCCGGCTTTAGCCAAAAGTACACACGACTTGAAAGACAGATAACGGAAAGACCCATCCGACTAACGACGTTCAACGATTATCATCGGCCCGAAAATGTATTTGTATACATAATTATAAAATTGTACACGATTTTTATCAATCGCGTGGTGTCGGACTTTGTACCGTGGACATTGGACCGCTAATTACTTTGGGAATTCACGCGAATTCATTGACAAACACGCTGCTGCCGCGAAAAGGACGTCTCATTTAGATTGGGAAATGGCAAAAAAGTCCGTCCCTCTAACACGAAAATATAACAGTAGTGTCGTCATCGTAACACGCAATAATGCGGAAACAAATGGACGAAATGTAGAAATAATAATATTTTTTAAATCATTGTATTATAACAATGAGCGAGGAAAGCCAATAAACGTGATTCGCGCGCGCATAATTTAATGTCGTTGACCCAGGGACTATACTAGGTATAGTCACAGCAGTGGCAAGTCGGTCAGCTGGTACGACGATAACAACAATAATAATAATAATGATAATAATAATAATAATAATAATAATAATAATAATAATAGTTATAATAACAACAACAACGAGACGAGTGGATGGACACGAGCTTTTAAATATAGAAAATAGAACACGTGACCGTCGGGTGGTTGGGACTGTTGGGAGTCAGGATGGCGCGCAAAGGGTGCGAAATCGCCAATTCTCACCTGATAGATAGACGACCTGGGCAAGTCCAAGCACACGGCGCAACACAATATACCTCCCAGCCTATGCTCCAGTTTCTCTGAAGCAGTGTGCTGCTTGTCGACGCCACCGCCGCCGCGGCCGAACACATCGCCACCACCACTGGAAAGTTTGGCCTTTTTCGGGTTAGGTTCGCCGTCGTCTTTGGTGATAGACACGTTCTGCTGCTGCAACTGCTGGCCATCCGTGGCCACCGTCATGTTGTCCGACTGGCCGCCCGTCTCCAATGCGACCGTCTGCGCCGAACCTTCACCGTCCGACATTGTCTACTTTTCCCGACTGGTTTCTAGAAAAACCGCAGTGCGTGTGCAACGAATTGGGTTTGAGCACACCCAACGGTTGTGTGTCAGAATAATGTCGTCTACTGGGTATAGACACTTTACGATCGTCGCAGGAATGTATAAACGTGACACTCGATTCTCAAAGGCGAACTCGGAAACAAAAAAAAAAACAATTCGTAAGGAATTGAAAAAAAATTTGTGTCTAATAATATTACGTTCGACTGGTGCGTGACGAGTCAGTGGTACGGGAAAAAGGAAAACGACAAAAAAATAAAAGAAAAAACCAACTTACTGCGTCGTAATAATAAATACAACTTATCCAGCGGGCTGGCGGGCGGGCGGCTGACCGGGCTGAGTAGAGTCAGCTGTTCGATCGGGCCGTGCGCTTCAAGGACGACGGACACGCGCATGCGCTCGCTTACGGACTTCATTTTCCTCCGGCTGTTGGCGATGCTGATGGGCGGGCGGGCGGTGTGCTTCCCTTGGGCGGTGACGGCGGCCCTTGTCCGGATGACGTGACACGTCGCTACGACGCAAGACCAAAATTTAATGCGCGATTATTACGGGTATTGATTATATTTTGATTATCGCCGACGGAATGCGTGTGCTCGTCGTAGCGCACTGCTGGTGCACCATAAACTATAAAGTAATATTACTCTATGCGTTGTTCGAAATGTTGAGACTCCCCAAAGATATATTATTACTTTTTTTTTCATAGTAATATACTTTTACATTGTTGCGGGAACTCCTCCCTCCTTCTTCTCATCGAACGCCGTGTAAACACTCTCTCGACATGCAATCTGTGTTGTGATATTAATGGACACTATTGTTTGTTTTATAGTTTTTTACTATAAATTATAACACTATAATATTATAATATATTATTAGTGCACTGAAAGTTTCAAACAATTTTTATTCATAGGAGAGTAAAAATTCTTCAACTTTACGCACAAAATTTTTTTCCATGACCTTTTTCTAAAATTTATCGATCGTACTACCTGTAGTATATTAATGTGTAGTATTACTAGGGGACGTAGGTAGTAGGTACAGTGCACTACTACCATGGTAGTGCGATTAATAAGCAAGCTATAAAACGTTGGCGTTAATATTTCGCGCGATGAACTGTCGCGAAGTAGTACTGACCTAATCAGTAGGATGGCTAATAAGTCTTAAATTATATTTTTAAAATATGAACAGAAAGATCATTGCTATTTTAGATTTTGAGCAGAGCGATAAATATTTTGCTTTTACAATGTTGTTATTTTTTGTGTACACAATAAATTGTCGAAATGATGCTTCAATTTTCTACTTCAGTATCTTTTCCAGTTGGAAACTGAATCTAGTTGGTGCTTTGGTGACGTCAAATTTTGAAATTTTTACGCAAAATCAATTTTGAGAATATCGATCTAAGAATCTGAGATATCAGTGTAACTCTAAAAACGAATTACTGTAGATACATGAAATTTTCATTGAATGTATAAACTGCCATTTTCTATACTTGATAAAATATTCAAATATTTTTAAAATATTTATAGACATTTTAAATTTTCCGTTTTCTTCATTTTTAGATTCTGAACGAAGTGATGAATGTATTGATTTTAAAATGATATGTTTTTTTTTTTTTTATGTTTGTTTTTGTGTCAATTTCAAACTTTGGGGGTGGTTTCCGATGTAAAAGTGAATATCCTTGGTGCAATATAGAGGTAAAAAGTAAACATTTTCCAACAGTTTTCAAAAAAATCGAGAAAAACAAAAAAAAAATGACAGAAAAACAGGAATTTTCGAAAAAATCGATATTTTTTTATGGTTGTAATTCAAAAACTAATCACTGTAAATATTTGAAATTTTCACCAAATGTTAATGTTAGTAATATCTATATACAGTTTAATTTTCGACTTTTTTTGAGTTATTTATAGACCACTGAAATTTTCGATTTTTGTGTCGGTAAAAAAATGTTGGACAACCAAAAAAACATTAAAATTTAATACAAGGTTCCTAATGAGTTGTTCTAAATGTAGATAAAAAAAATTCAAAAATCGTTAGTCACAATTTTTTTTTATAAGCGTTTATAGTTCAAATTTTCACGAAATCAGTCGAAAACGCGAAAATTTGCAAGTAATTTTGAAGTTGAAAAATCATAAAATTTTTTGTGTTTATAACTAAAGATTAAAAATACAACACTAAGTTTTCTATTAGTTTTCCCTCAAGAAGTAGCTATAGAGAAAACTCGAAACTATAAATTATAGGAAAAATTTTAAGTGCGTTTGAATTAAAAATTTTTACGAAATAGCGTACGATAACGATTTATCCTGAAACAAATTTAAATATTTGTTATTATTCAAAAAGTATAAGTTGTAGATACTTGGAAATTTTACCAGTTATTTAGCTTGACATTTTCTATACATGATTTAATTTTCAAAATATTTTGACTTTTTTTGAGATATTTATAGACGACTGAAATTTTCAATTTGTCTGAAAATTTTTTTTGGCCCTATCAAAATACTTGAAAATTTAATACAAAGTTCCTCATAAGTTATTCTTATAGTGATTAAAAAATTATAAAAATACATAGGTACGATTTTTTTTTATTAGGATTTGAATTTCAAATATTGACTTAATACGTAAAAATTACGGCAATTTTCAAATTATCTTAGATCGAAATTCATAAAAGTTTTTCTTTTTAATTCTAAGATTTGAGAATTTAATACAAGGCTCATAATGTAGTTTTACAATAGCAGTTGAAAAATAAAATAAATGTATAGCCACAATTTTTGTTTTACATGTATTCAAATTTTAATTTTGACAACATACGTAAAAATCACGAAAATTCGTAAATTATTTTATTCTAGAAATTCATAGAAAATTTTCCTTTTAAACCTAAGTTTTGAAAATTTAATACAAGGCTCCCAAAATATTCTTACAATAGCAGTTGAAAAATCAAGAAATGTATAGTCACATTTTTTTTTTTATAAGCATTTAAAGTTCAAATTTTGTTTACATACGTAAATTACGAAAATTCACAAATTATTATAAGCTAGAAATTCATAAAAAAATTTCTTTTTAAATCTAAGCTTTGAAAATTTAATACAAGATTCCTTACAAATTTGTCAATCTTTATCACAAAAAAAGCGTCCACCGGAAATTCAAATTAAATTTTTATTAGCATTTGAATTTCAAATATTGACAAAAATTCGTCAAAACCATGAATATTTGCAAATTATTTTGTAGTTCAAAATTCATAATATTGTTTGTATTTATATCTAAGGTTATAAAATTTAACACCAAGTTTTCCATAAGTTTTGCTTCAAATAGCTATAGAGAAAATTTGAAGCGTCATTATAGGAAAAATGTTTTGAGCGTTTGTGTTTTAAATTTGTATGAAATCGCGTAATGATAACGATTTATCCTCAAACCAGGTATTCGTATATCTATGATAATATAAGGTATTATGAATATGATAACTACATGATAACTACACTAATTGATTAACCATGCCATATGCAAAATGCGTCTTAATTGAAAAATAAAATATTTGTTTCAAAATAGAATACAGGGTGATTCTTTTATCAAACAACACTCATTATTTCAAAAACTATTGAATTTTTTCAAAATTTTGGAACCATCTTGTTCTAGAACTATATATTTTTTAAATATTTTCCCCCTTATATTTATCAGGTTAACCATTATCAACTTTTGATTTTCAAATGACAACCTATACTTAAAATTTGATAAACTAAAAAGGCTATTTTTTCAATGAATTTTCATTTTTCGTCAATCCGTTTACAAGATATAGCCTCCCAAAGTTGGATGGTTTTGGGTGGTGTTTGTGTGTTATAGGTGTATGTTAGGTGGTATTTACACACAAACACCATATAAGTGTTGTTTGATAAAAGAATCACCCTGTATATGACAATATTTAAATATAATATATCCTAGACTGACAAATCATCTCCGTTCAGAATCGTTTTTCGTATACAATGATACCTATCATTGCATTCAAATTTAATCCCATTCATTACAGTAACCTACAGTACAGCAGAGCGACATCCACGACTAACCCGCTTTTTTTATATTGCACTTTTAATCATAAATCATATTAGAACCTAAAGTATAATAAATGCAATAAAAACTATGCAATAATACTCTAAAATAGCAAGTATCTCCTTTAAAATGTATTGAACTGCAATGATGTCCTTTAAAATTACCAAAAATTTCTTTTAACAATTATTAAGTGAAAAAGGCTACAGACTTCACAAAATAAACGCGATGATGATGTAATACACCAACTGACCAATTAGTTATTATTAGTTATTACTGATTGGAGTTCATAAAATTATAAATAGTAAAATTGACAAAATCGACAAAATATGATAAATAGTATAGTAGCAAAATGTTTTAAATTACCAATTAAATTTAATCTAAAGTTTGAAAATGTATATTTTGTATAAATATGCACTAAAAATTAACAAACATTACTTAAACATTATAATAAATAATAATTACTACCCAATGGTATAACCCTTCACTCAAAAGAAAAGAAGAAACAGTAATAAATAGACTACGGATAGGACACACTAGATTCACTCATGGTTTCCTCATGGCCAAAGAGGAACCTCCCATCTGCACAACCTACGGAACAAATCTCACTGTCAAGCACATCATATCGGACTGTATAAAGTATATAATCAAGAAAGGATCAAACACGGGATATCACACAACCTCGATGCAGCCCTTGGAGCCTGGAGATCAAAAACTTGAAAATTTAATACAAGGTTCCCCATAAGTTTTTAAAATAATAGTTGGAAAATAGTAAAAATACATTGGCACGTTTTTTTTTTTTTTTTATAGCCATTTAAGGTTAAAAATTTGACAAAATTAATTTAATTCAAAACTTACAAATTCTTTGGTCGTTAAAAATGTATAAAACATTCAACTCTTATAACTTATAGCCAGAGGCGTTTTGAATGTTTTATACTTAGTGGTGCAAGACGCCAAGACAGTATATAGACACCCATTCACCTCCAACCCACCACCATCATCATAGAAATTTCAAATAAATATTTTTTTTAATTAGTTTATAGTTTATAATTATAAGGCCCTTATATTCTTAACTCGACGCTTTCAACAGTTTCAGCCACGATTATCATTTATCATATGTCATTGATTATAGGTACTTTATTACTTTTTTCATTTATTGAACATTAAAATTAAACATTGCGGTCAGCACATGCTCAACCAAGACCACCCACCCCCCTAACATTGGTGGTGCAGTGCACCAAAAATAGTATACTCAAACCGCCTCTGCGTATAGCTAAGAAATTAAAATTTAAAACAAGGTTCCATGTAAATAAATAATTCTTTGGCAAAAAAAATTAAAAGCCGTACAAAAATAGTTTTCTTTTAGTTACTTTAAGTTAGAATTTAGATGAAATTATATATTGAATAACTTAGAATAACAATTTTACCTATATTATTGCAAGTTAAAAATATTATTTGTGGGTACTTAAAATTTCTAGAGCATTATACTTTATATTGTAACTGCAGTATAATAGTTAATGTCGTTAATGAATTATACTAATACATTATAGCAGTGCCGGCCTTAGGCAGGGGCTAGCGGGGCCCCTGCCCCGGGCCTCGCGCTTTTGTATGACATTTTGGGCCTCGCGTAAATGAAATTATTCATTATTTTATACTATAATTTTTCGGCGAAATTAAAAAAAAATAAATAAAAAAATATACGATTTAAATTTAATGGACAGATTACATACAGTAAACAAAGAAACAGATGTCGTTATGAGTTTTATTATTATTAGTTTATACCATATACTATACATTATTGATTGACTTATCGATTGATGTATACTTGTGTTGGAGATTCCGATGCTATACGTAATACGTATATTATTGTAATAAAATCATTTTGTCAACGAAAACGATTTCAAACAATACTAATTTATTATATTGTTATAATGTTATCGTGTTATTGTGACAATATCACGAAACCCGGCTTATATCTGTTCCAAAGTTCACATATTAATCGTTATGCCGCTCGGATAAAATTTAATTTGACATTTAGGAAATCGTTCATTTTGCGTGGCGCATTCGTTCTAGTAATCAGAATCTTCATTTCGTCATTTAGTAAGTACTAATTCTTATTGATATTTATATTATATGTGTAATACTATACAAATATGATAATTATTAAGTTATAGTAAATAATAGTTCTAAAATCTTAAATAACTGTAGCCAGTGCAGAACGATCTTTTTCTAAATTAAAACTTTTTTTTTTTTTTAGCTTTTACAGTCCGTTTAGGACCTTCGCTGCCTCAACCACATCTTTCCACCTATCTCTGTCTTCACTATCTTCAATCCTTATTAATTCTTCTGATACTTCCGTGAGATCCGTTTTCACTCTGTCCTCCCATCTTTGTCTTGGTCGGCCCCTAGGTCTTTTACCGTTTAATCTTCCAACGAAAATATTTTTTGCAATACCGTCCGATCTCCAAATATGACCCGCCCATTCTAACCTTTTGCTTTTTAGATACGAACTTATAATGGGTTTATTGAACATTTGGTATATTTCTTGGTTAGTTCTTCTTCTATATTCTCCATTCTCAATTACAGGGCCATATATTCGACGTAGTACTTTTCTTTCAAATATGTTTAACTTCTCCTCATCTCCCTTAGTTACCGACCAGGTTTCACAGCCATACGTCAAGACCGGTCGTAAAAAGCTGGAATATAAATATTCCTTTGACTTCCTGGACAAAAGTTTCGACTTAAACAATTTCGCAAGTGCATAATATCCCTTGTTTCCTGATGCAATTCTCAATTTGATTTCGTTGTGCATATTATTACGGTTGTTTATATTAGTTCCTAGATACTTGAAATCTGTTACTTGTTGGAAAACATATCCATCCACTAGCATATCATCCAGAGCCCTCTCTTCTCTTGATACTACTAGGTATTTGGTCTTTTCTCGATTGACTTTTAATCCTATAGGTTCTGCTGCTTTGATTAGGTCTGCAGTTCTCATTTCCACATCAATTCGAGAACTACCAATTATTACGATATCATCTGCGTATGCTAAAATAGTGTTCTGTTCCAGAATTTCCATATTTTGTCTAGCAGGGAGAGATCTAATTACTTTTTCTAAAGCCAAATTGAAAAGTATTGGAGAAAGCGCATCTCCCTGTCTTAGGCCAGCCCTGACTTCAAAACTTTCTGACAGTGTATTTGCAAATTTTACTCTACATTTTGTTTCGGTATTGCACTCTTTTATCAGCTGGATTAGTTTGGTTGGTATACCAAATTCCTCCAGTGCTTCCCATAGTTTTCTTCTTATAATACTGTCGTACGCCTGTTTGAAGTCCACGAAGCAAAGATGCACTTCTCTACCATACTCATAGTACCTTTCTAACAATTGTCTGGTACTAAAAATGGGATATGTTGTAGATTTCCCTCTCATAAAGCCGCTTTGGTAGTCTCCAATTATGTCGTTAGTATAGACTTCAAGCCTTCGCAGGATTGCTTTCGACAGAACTTTATAGCAGGTGTCTAAAAGTGAGATTCCTCTATAGTTTGATGTTTCCATCGGATCTCCTTTTTTGTATATCGGGCAAATGATCGCTGTTTTCCAGTCGTTCGGGACTTTTCCACTTACCCATATTTCCTTGATCAATAGCCAAATCTTTGATATTAATTTTGGGTTAGCTGCTTTAATTAATTCCGCATTGATATTGTCCTCCCCCGGTGCCTTATTGTTTTTTAGAGATTTAATTATCTGTGTTATTTCTTCATATTCTGGTTCTGGTAATTCTGGCTGTACCGAGTAGTTAGTGGTATGTTCTTGATATTCCTCTGAGTGTACAACCTCGTTAGTAGTACTCAGTAATTCTTTGAAATGTTTCCGGAATTTTTCAACTATATTTGATTCCTCAGTAATCAAACAGCCATGAGCATCTTTAACTATGTTGGTTTTGGCTTTAAAACCCTCCTTGATAGATCTGCATTTTCCGAAAAATAGCCGTGGGTTCCTTCTGTGTTCTTCTATGTTTCTTTCTAAATTAAAACTAATAAAATCATATTTAAGGACATCAATGACTCAAGAAAGGCTAACTTTACTTGCAATATTATCTATTGAAGAAGACATAGCTTCAAATTTGGACTACAATGAAATAATAAATGAATTTGCGAGAAATAAAGCAAGGACACTGAACTTTGTTTAACTTAGCTATAAGCGTCAACGTTCAGTGTATTTTTACTTTTTAGTGTGTATAATATTATAATATTTTAAATAAACTAATATCTAATAATAAAATATTTATTGAAATTATAATTTTTAATGATGTATTATATTATTTATTATTTAGATTCTGATGCCAAAAGCACCATATTATTATTGGGCGGAGACGGTCTCAACAATTTACCAACTAAAACATTATAATTACTGTTTGTCGACTTACAAATAATAAAAAAAAAGTCTTTACTATAGGCCTCATCTAAAAAAAATTGCCCTAGGCCTCGCTTTACCCTAAGGCCGGCTCTGCATTATAGTATATTATTGTATACCTATAATACCTACTATGAATAAGTGAGTCTGGTACATAATGAATCCGATTTCATAAATTTTGGATTTATTTTACCTATAGGTATCCAGATTTTTTTACTAATTAAATATTAACAATTATAATTATATCGACGTTACAAGATCAATGTAATGGCTCATACTCCGTAGATAAAGAGTTATACTCATGAGTCATGATATATGTATACCATGAGTCCATGATAATACCTATAACATATAAAAATTGTGGTTTTTCCTTCAGCCTATTAATTTTTCAGCCAAACCAAAAAAAAATGTATTTACCTTTACCTAAAATTTATTAAAAATTCAAATTGTATAAATAATATATTATTCGTCATTAATTGTCGTTAGTATTATAGCTATTCCAGGCTTACCTAAATAATTATTATTATTGATATAGTCAGTGGCGGCTTGAACTTTTTTTCCCTCGAATCACGTTTAATATTTTTACACCACCCACCCTAAAATATAGTTATTAGTTATTACTTATTATTGTACATTATCTGCTGAGTACACATATTATATTTATTATTTATAATTTAATATTTAAATACCAACCTGCAAAAATGGTCCAATCTACCTTTTCCAACCATAAGACCTACCCACCCAACCACCCTTTAATATATTTGTGAATCACGTGATTCAAATATACTCCCTTCGAGCCGCCACTGGATATAGTATTATATAATATTCTATTCAATTATGTGATATTTGGCGATTATCTATATACCTATTTAGTTGGGTGCCAATGAATTAATACGTCCAAATTTCAAATATCAAACGCATGTGTAAATTTCACACTTAACTATTTAAGAAAAATATCACTCGCTGTACTGACCTAGATAAATAGGTACATGTTAACACCAAAAAAATATAGATATTGAAAATAGGTCATCACATAAGTCCCGTATAAGTATATCACTATATTATGTGTATATATGTTATGTGAGACTATGATGACAGATAAATATTTAAATATATTTTTTCTACAATAATCTATAAGAATTTGAATTCATAAATTCCTCATGGATTACTCCTAAAAAAAAATCGTATTTAGATGTATTAATGTTGATTATAGCTATTGCTACGAAGATGATTTTGCGGTGATATAAGATTTTATAGGAGTATTTCGCATGTACATTCTAAAATGTTTACTCATTAATGAAATAATGAGCAATATGAATATTTCTTATAAATATAATTAAATTAGTTGGTACCTGTGCTACATACCTTTATGTTTTGGTATTACCTTATGCTTAATGCATTATACATTTATAACAATAATTAACACTGTTTTTTTTTTTTAAATTAAAGCATGATATATTTTTTTTCAACAAATTCAAAAAATACCTGGTATTTGATATAGACTTTTTGGATAAAATATGATGACGATCGACGGTGTACAATGTACCTACATAGCTAATACCTACCTATAGACTATAGCTAAGTATACTTGTACATTATATTACCTAAATGTTATTAAGATACATATATTTTATTGTATACACGTCCATGTATTAGTATTTAATGTGTATATAAATTACGTAATTATGAGCTAAAGATAATTTTTTTTACACTTGATAACAACCTAAACCTATCATTGTTAAGTGGTTTGCTGTGTAAGATGTTAAATGTAGTTGTGGTAGCAATATAATATAATATTATGTGACATGAACACGATTTACCTATCGACATAGGCCACATAATAGCTATATACACTATAGTACTATACCTACCATGGATCTATGAGTCAGTGATGTGTATTGTGTATAAGTATTAAGTGTAGCTATTATAAATAAAATTGATGATGCTCAAATAATTTTAGGTGACCTACCCTTCATCATAATATATTTCTATGCCGACCTATAAAATATATCTTATTTTTTTTTATATCAATACCAATCCATCCATATTTAAGATGTTGCTTGAATAGCACTTGAACCCTATATATAATGTTACAACCCACTGCTACGAGCATATTCTATAAAATATCTGTACGATTATACGTATTACGTATACAAATACAATATAGATAGATTTATGCTCATTAAATATTATATAAGTACGGAAAAAAGCGTTTAAAATTATCACTTCAGTAGCCATTTAAAATTGTTACAATATGTTTACTTAATACGAGGAAGTCGTTGAAATAGAAATTGATCCGTTTTTATCTTTATATAAATCAAACATCCGTTCGTATAAATCATACAACATAAAGACATAAAATACCGATCGTTGATCGCACAAAAAAGATGAATTGTTCATCTGACCGCAATGCCGCATCGATATTATTTAGTCTAGAGTCTAGACACATATTGATATTATACTAATTAGGTAAGTATGTAAATTTATTATAGTTAGGTATCCGTTAAAATCTGGAATATCTAAATAGTGCTTGACCTCGAAACAAAAATAAATACAATTAATACGGTCTGTCAATTATAGTTTAATTTTCTAGTTGAGAAACTTAGCTTAATGCTTAATTGCCTATACCACCCTATAAAATTGCATTTAGGTATTACCGTTAACACAAAATTACATTTACCGTAGATCTTGCCGATCTTGGTGTTAAAAATTATAATAATACTACTTATACAGAGTGATTTTTTTATCATGAACCATCACTCATTATTTCAAAAACTATCAATGTTTTTGAAAATATTTTTTTACAAAGTTTCATGTTGTTAAAAAAACAACGTTTTTATTAAAAAATTATGTTTTTTAATATTTTTTATCCTTATAATTTTTTAAGTTTTTTACTTTTTTGAATGACAACCTAGAGTTTAAATTTCATATTCCAAAGCAGAATATTTTTCTAAGTATTTTGATAGTAAAAATTGAATTTTGGATGAGTAGTTTATGAGTTATAAGTATTTAAAGTTTAGATTGGCACAGTGGAGTGGTATGGGGTTACCCCGCAAAATGTTTGTCCACTACTCCACTTCTCTAAACTTTAATAACTCATAAACTACTCGTCCAAAATTCGATTTTTACGTATCAAAATACTTAGAAAAATATTCTGCTTTGGAATATGAAATTAAAACTCTAGGTTGTCATTCAAAAAAGTAAAAAACTTAAAAAATTATAAGGATAAAAAATATTTAAAAATATAATTTTTTAATAAAAACGTTGTTTTTTTAACAACATGAAACTTTGTAAGAAAATATTTTCAAAAACATTGATACTTTTTGTAATAATGAGTGGTTCATGATAAAAAAAATCGCCCTGTATTATGTATAGCAGGCGTACATAATATTATGTTATGTATGTTTTATTCCAACGGAAATATATATATATATATATATATATATATGCTAGCCTATGCCTAAGTGAATATATGAACAATAATAACCTAGCCTAAGAAAATCTCACTCATGTCGTAGTACCTCCACTGGGAGGCGATTGTAGAAATCCGCCAAATCTGCCATTGTATATATTATTTATCTTAGCTTCTATCATCAATAATTATTCTTATTGTTCTCCTTTGAAACAGATTGAATAAAACATAAGAAAAAAGAAAAAAATATATTATTAAAAGGAAACGTTATAGCACTAATAGTATGATCAGTTATTAATTTATTATTATTATTAATATTTGAACAAAAATCGGGTAAGTTTCACTGTTGGATGGGTTTCGACTTTCGAGTAATCGAGTCCACTTCGTCATTGAGTTATAACTTAAAAATGACTGATAAGTGATGAGTGTAGGTTGTAGGAATGCGATAAAACTATTAAAAACAATATACATCACAACAAAAAACGATTCTTAGCATAGGTCTGTTAGCCTTTATTTCCAAGGATATTTTATTATAATATATTATTTATTATACATTAGTCGTTAATTTTTTTAGATGTCATATACGGCGGGTTGAAGCCGTTAAATCAATATTTTCTTAAAACATAAGTATATGATATAATATAATTTAATGTAGTAATATTAGTAATTAAATGAAAAAATAACTAATTATCATAATATCTTCTTCGCCGTCCTCGTCCCATGTCTCAAATATTTGGGGTCAGCCACCCTTCATGTGATTATTTAATGTTATTTCATAATATAGTATTGCTTTGGCTGCTTTTAACTTATTAGTTATTATAGCTATACCGACGTGATTAATGATTCTGTGAATAGACTCCGGGTAAAAATAGCTAAGCATTAATTTAAATTTAATGAAAATGTCATTGTGTAAAGTAAATTATAATATCACAGTGGTAACAATAAGGTATGTTTTCTAATATCGGATCTATTTAGAGCTTTATTCAAAAGTAAAAATATGTTGATATATTTTTCAAAATAATTGGAATAAACAAAGAAAACAAATTAGGGAACTACATGAATAATTTTTGTAGTAGTTTTTGGCAAAATTGATTTTTTTTTTTTGGTATTACTACAACATGAATGGTTGTAGCCTTGTAGGGTGTAATGCGTAAATGCATATTTTCAAAAAATTTTTACAATTACAATATTTTTTATAAACTATATCAATAAAAATTTGTTTGCTCGGTTAAAAACTTGAATTTTTAACACAATGTTAATCTTGAGCTGTTCATACACCAATTATAAATATATGAATAATTATTTTTAAATTACAAAAAATAACTGAAATTGTTATTCTACGTTAATTAATTAGTTAATTTAATTGTGTCCATTTTTCTTAAAATATCTACAGCAGAACTACATTTAAATATTTTTTTGTTAAAGTATTAACTAAAAATGGGAAACCTTATTTGAGCAACTTAATTATTATAAGAATTGTGAATTTTAAAATTTGTTAACTACAAAACAATTTTTTGAGATTTTGCCAAAATTTGGAATAGAATTCATTAAAAAAAAATTGTACATTGTATCTTTGATATTTTTGAACCGTTTTTAGAAATATAATATGAGGAACCTTACATTCATTTTTCAAGCTATTTAACCTAACGGCCAACAAAGAAAAATGTACAAAATAAAGTCTATAAGTAGCTCAAAACGAGTTAAAATATTTTATCATATGTAATATGTATAAAATGATAAAACCAACATTTGGTGAAGTTACATGTGTCTACAGTTATATGATTTTTGAATAATAATAAAACACGCTTACTGACTTAAAAGGTGATCACTGATCAGCAATGACACATTTTTTTTTTCTAAAATAACAAAATAAAAATATACAAATCATTGTTAAATTAAAACATTCATTGTTTCTCTTAAAATCTAAAACATCTAATACCAATACACTCACTGCTCAGATCAAAATCTAAATTAGGGATCTTTCTATGATAATCATACATAGGTTTGAGCAGACTCAGAATAGTATTTTAAGTAGAAGCACAAGCTTTGTACATTTATATATAGAACTTATTTTAATATACTACTTAATTTGATTTGTTAAATAAGGGGGTAGGGAAAGACACTCTTACTGGGTGAAAGCGCTAACTATTGTGGAACAATTTTTTACCTTTCAAATTAAATGTTAGCAGACCACTACTATTATATGTATATTCTAAATAAAATATAAACACCATTGAAAATTACTGTAACAAAATAAAATAATATATATTTAGGTATTATAAATATACCGGCCAATAATAAATGATTGAATAATAAAACAATTATTGTTATTAAAACCAATTGATAATATTATAATTATTATCAACATAGCTTTATGTTTTACAATATAATTTACCACAGGCAATGTCACAATATTAATTAAACAAAAACTACACGGATTTAAAATTGTTTAAAAAAATACAATACATCTCTCACTCGTTTTCACACCCACTATTCTTATTTACATAGAAAAATACGCGTGACATAATAGCGGGCATTTCAAAATCGGAACGTCTTTAAATAAAATCTAAGTTATATATTTATGTATAAAAAAGGTATATATTCAGTGCGTTTAACAATAATAAAGTATTTTTTTTTTTTTTTTTTAACACATTGAGCTCGGTATTGCAAATTAAATAGTAAACCTTACATATTAATTTCATATTTTGAAAAACATTGGTAAGAAATTATTTTTACTAATAATAATTGCTAATGATACGTATTATGAAGTAGCTATTTTTTAAGTATCTATCAAAAGAATTAAGATATTGATGCTGACTGCAAAAGTAAAAATCATTTTAATTATTCTTGAAAAATTTATATTTTTCTTTGTATCTCTATACACCCTAGTAATTTGCGTTTTTAATTAAATAACATTATTACGATTAAAAGTTATAAAGGTAATTATTTTTTACAATTATCGTTAGAGACCAAATTAACTTTTCCAAGCTCTTTTTTCTTAATTTATTTACATTTTAAATAAGAAGAAAAACACATGTTGCTCGAATAAAATATTACTGGAAATTGGAAACAATTGTAAAAAAATATAACTTTGTTATTGTTAATCATTTGGTAATTGATTAAAAGAGTCCTTAAATTTTGCTACGACAGAAACGGATTTGGTGACGGCACAAGTGGTGGTGGCAAAGTCGAAGTAGTTGGACCACTGAATGCAGATGGAGCTGTTGGTTGATTGGCAAATGGAGGTTGTGGAGTTAAACCAAAAGGATTTGCCATGCCTAAAATAATTTTTAAAAAAACTTAAGAATAATGTAGTAAATATAAGCATACTATAAGACTATTCAACTAATATTATATTAGGATCAAATCTAAATTTAAACAACTAAAAATAGCTCAATTGTGTTATTTATAACTTTATATCATTAATTATAAAATGAGAAATGTTAATAACTTCATGAATAAAAGTTATTAAAAATGTACGTACCAGGTGGTCGTATTTGTGCAACTGGTGCTGGATTAATAGGAGCTGTCACTAGGTTATCCAAATTTACTAAAGCAGAATTTTCTCCTAAGAAACTATGTGGTGTCTTTTTACCAGACGTTGAACTTTGTGAAGTTCCTAGAAGTTCATTATTTAAATGGGATAGGTCAAATGGGTCCGGGGTAGGTTCTAAATAATTAAACACAACATAACATTGGACATTAATAATTAAATAATATTATATACATTTGAAAACAATAAACTTAAATTTAAAAAATCTTATTTTTACATACTTGCTTGTACCGATCGATTTCCAAGAAGAGCAAATTCATCAAATTCTGGATTTGGTGTATTTAAAGGTTGAGCAATTGTCGCAGGAGCCCAAGGGTCTGGTGGAGCCATTGTTACAGCTGAGGTGTTTTGTGATAGCCAAGGATGTACACCTTAAAATCATTTTATAGAATTAAATGATTCTATGTATTATAAGTATGTTTATTTTAAACTAACCATTGTTAGCACTTGGCAATACATGAGTAGAAGAAGTCGCATTTTGTTTTTGTGTAACAGGTGACCAAGGGTCAACAGCTCGGCCTGACGTTCCATTATTTGAATCTCCATTAGACCAATTTAAAGGCTGAAATTAAATTTTTTAAATCAAACATTTTTGAGTTGTGAATTGACAAGTGGAATTGTTTTTTAATACTAAAGACTATTCAATGAATTTGAATAGCTTTTGTTCATTTTATTTAATAACCATGGCTTAATAATACATTTTTAATTTTATTCAAATCTATTCTTTAAAGTTTTATTTTTAGTATATTACCTGTGGTTGAGTTTTTATTGGCATACCCCATGGGTCTGCTGTTGTTCCAGTTGCACCATTTTGATCTGCATCATTGTCTAGATCAATTCCCAATAGGTCCAACATATTACTGCTCTTGCCACTACTACTATTAGCTCCAGATTCCGAACCACTACTTAAATATTATTTGTTATTTAACCCGAATAAACATATCAACTATTTTTATATGAATTAAATTTACTTGAATTCATTTTCACTCTGAGATAGTGCCAGTTTTAACCGCACATCATCACTACGCCTCTTTTGTTCTTCTTGTTCTGCTTCTTCTCTAGACATAGCCAAAGCTAGTTGTAATTGTAATTCTTCTTCACCGACGGTCTGTGGACGTGCACTTTCTAGTTCCGCTGAAATAGATATAACATGTATTTAATGGTAAAATAATTTTACATATGAACATTAATGTACGAATAACAATAATTATATTGATACTTGATTATTTATTGTCTTTACTATAATTATAAAAGCATAAATTGTAATAATAGAATTTGTTGTTTTTTGTATCTAAAACAAAGTGTAGCAAATTTTCATATAACCCAAAATTATGAGGTATTTCAAACTGAACACATAAATTGCACAATTAAAAGAAAACTTAGTGGTATTTTTTATATTGTTAAACAGCACTACACAAATTAAAATAATAAAATAGCCAAACAGGAAATAGTAAATAAGTGTTGGTTACTCATTTTGCTAGGTTCACCTTGAGCCTAGATAATATTGTAAACATATGAAAGTAAAATATATTTGATGTAATGATTTCAAGTAAAGTTCAGTCAAAATGATACCGGGTTATTATAAATAAACTTGTGAACCTAACTAAAGAATAAACTAGATAAAACATCACATCCAATAAGATTAAGTTTTTGGTAACCAAAAAATACTAAGTCATCATCTTATTTAATAAATAAAAAAAATAATAGTGAAAAAAATATATTATTTTGAACAATTTCATATTAAACCCTCATCAAATCTTATATTATCTAAATGTTCATAAGTTTGGGAAAAAATTTTGTTACACTAAGTTAAAAATATAATATAAACAAGAAATTCTACCATTCTGACCTTTAAATAAATACATACAATAACAATCAACAAACCTTTTACAGGAGGTCGTGTATCATATAAGCCATAGGAATCTCGGAACTACAAAAAATAAATTAACTATTATTTTATGATTTACAAAATATGCATTTATACTTATAGAACTTATTTCAAATATAAAATAGTACAATGATTTTAATACATTCAATATATAATTTTTAGATTCTGAGCGAAGCGATGAATGTATTGATTTTACAATGATGTGTTTTTTAATTACATATTTTTTTTTTGTCTGTGTTCATGTTAAGTTGTAAAAATAATACTTCAATCTTCAACTTCAGTAGCTTTTCCAGTGGGAAAGTCAATTGGGGAAGTTAAACTGTAAATTAGTTTCCAAATGCACCAGGAATAACAAAAATAAAAATAAGTAAAACAGGGTATTTTTACACAAAATCGATTTTGGATATTGGTTTAACTATTAAACAAATTACCGTAGATAAATTAAATTAAAAAGTTAATTATAGACATGCAATTTTATGTTTTTTTAAATTTTTTATTGTATAAATGTCAATTACATTTCACTCGCTGGGTTGAAAAACTTGAAAATTTAATACAAGGATCTCCATACATTTAGCAGTTGGAAAATATTAAAAATAATATAATATAGGTAGGTTTTTTTTTTATAACCGTTTGAAGTTTAAATTTACAAATTATTTAGTTGCAACAGATGTATAAAATGTTCAACTTTTATATACTTCAGCCCACAAGAAATCAGTACCACTATACGACCAAAACTCGTCCAATTCTGTGTATCCCCCATATAGCGCGCCATGATTACAACATACAGTGGGGAAAAGCGCTATTGCTGCCGGTTATTATGCATGCCCGTAACGGTACTAATCTTTTGTGGGTCGGAGTATAGCTAAAGATTGAAAATTTAAAACCAGGTTTCACAAAAGTAGTTAATTTTGCAAAAAAAAATCTAAAAACTATCAAACATAGTTTTTTTAATAATTATTTTAAGTTCAAGATTGGAAAAAATTACATATTAAATAACCAAGACTAATAATTTTAGTTATATTGTTATAATTTAAAAATATTATTCGTGGGTACTTGAAGTTTCTAAAGTATACCTTATAGTTTATATTGTTATTGTATCATTTAATGTCATTAATGACTTATACTAATTGTTTATAGTATATTGTATACATTATGAATTAGTGAGTCGGGTACATAATGATTAATTAAAAATTAATGAATTAATTTTGGATTTATTCTATAGGTGCCTACAATTTTTTTTTTGAAATAATAACAATAGAATAATATAAAATATCCTTGACTGACAAACCGTCTCTGCTCAGAATCTTTTTTTGTATAAAATGATATTAAATCATTGTATTTAAATTTAATACTATTCATTAGAGTAACCCACAGTAAAGCAGAGCAACATCCACTTATCCGCTTTTTTATTCTTTGTGTCTCTGATTTTTAATAATAATAATTGATATAATAGTGGAGAGTGAAATCAGGGTCCCAATTATATCCCAAAAAATAAGAATACTTGTAGATAATTACCTTTTATATTAAAATAATTGAACTATTTTAAAATGAATAATTTCAATAATAATCATAATATTTCTTTATACTATACTATGATTTAAAAACAATTTACTGTTATATACAAATACAATCGCTAAATTGTTAATATTTTAATTACCAGTCTCAGAAGTATCATTAAAAGATTATACTACTATTATTATTATTGCACAATTAGACTTTAGTAGATAATACATGCATTTTTGTTGTGAACCATAAAATCTTACGTAATGAACTTACCAATGGATACTTGGGACTTTGTGGAGTTGTCTAACCAAATGTAAGCGTAAAAACAAAAATACAGAAAATACATGATAACCACCACCATCATTAAATTAGTTAAATATAATATGAATAAATTTTTTTACATTTCCATCACTGCCAAAACTAGAAATTTTTTGTGCAGATCGTTCTTTTGCTTTTATTGCACGTGCTCGTTCGGTCTTTAATCGTTCATCATCATCTAATAGAGCTACTAGTTGTGTAGCTGTATCTCTAACTCTTTGTCCTTTATCTTTATTGTCCTCTATGTGTTGAAATGTTTCTAATGTTTTAATAGCAAAACGATTTTCCTTGCATTGTTGGGCAACCTTAGAAAAACATAAATCATTAATAAGATTATACTAAAAATATGGATTATTCATACTTTTTCACTGCCAGTCTTTATTAAATATTCTAGAAGAATAAGTGCTTTATGAACATGTCGCCAGTTTCGTCCATGATCATTAAGTCGTTTCCAAAGAATGGCCATTATTTCAGAAAAAGCAACTACATTATAAGTTAAGTCTGCAATTTCAGCCATTAACGTACTGCTTGGACCCCATTGATCATTGCTAGTTGCCTCTCGCACTTTTACCTAGAATATAATGTATGTAAATAATTTATATAAATTTGTATCTAACTAAATTTATTTTCTTGTTGAACAAAATATAGTTATTTTAGTTTTTATATTTGAAGCGTGACTAATGAGATAAAATTAACTAGGTCAAAATATTAATGATTATTTATTAGTAAGTAGGTATGTTATATATATATAAAGTTAAATTAATAGAAATAGAAATTCATCATCAAAAAATATAATCAAAAACTGTACTAACTTGAGCATCAGAGTAATTATGTGCTATATTTTTAATATTTCTCCTTAGCCCGGCAACATTGACTTGCATCTCTTCACGTTTCTTCATCTAAAATTCAAAATATATATTAGGGGTCTATAAAAATATTGTAGAATACACAGTATAAAATTTAATTGCAAATTGAGTTTTATTTGAAATATTTATATAATTAAGACAATGATTGTTTTATTTATTTTCAAATTAATTTTAAACAAAAAAATTAGGAATATTAAATGTTTATACAAATTATGCACTTCAATTAAAAATATCTCAAGCAACACAATTATTAATAATTAATCTAGCTTATAACAGTAAATATAAAATAATTTAGATAGGTACATGCCAATTAAACATGTCAATGTTAAGTATCTCAAAATGGAGTTAAATTCAGCCAAATCACAGTTAATTAATTGTAATACTCTAAACAATGTTTTTATTAATTAATTTCTTAGAAATGTAAATAAATATTAATATATAAACACATTGAAATATTTAATACATATTTTATAAGTTATTTAACTATTCAATTAATTATTTTTTATGTTAACTATCTATGATTTTAAGCATTGATTAGTATTTATTTTTGCTATAGAGCTTTTTATTTTATTTATAAATACAGTAGTAACCTAACCTACAATATGAAAATTTATTGATTATTGAAACCTTAAATTAAATCAAGAAATGTAAATTTATATGCATGCCATAGCATTATAACTAACTCAGTACATATAATTACTTATAATGTTCATTGTTCTGGAGTTAAGATTAATACTTAATACCTTATACTAACAATGTTATGTACAGGTATTTAAGTATTTAGAACAAAATCCAAGAATTAATTTTCTTTTTGTAGTTTTGTCTTTAAAATACATGGTTTGACTAACTCTATTTAGAAAGCTAAAACATTAATTAACCATTTAAGTTATAACACATACTTAGATAGGTATAAGGTTTTTTTCTTTATTTATTATTTTTTATATGTTACAAATATAATATCTAAGTTTAAAGATTTAAATGTCATTGTTATATAGGTACTAGAAATAGTAATTTAGAAAGCAAAAAAATATGCTTCTTTAAATTTTTAATACTGATTAACCTCGTGATTAACTTAATTGTCTTAATTAAAGTACTTTTAAGAAAACCATAATTAGGTTATGTTTAAATTTATACATTTTTTAAAACCATGATTCCTATTTCAAGTTACTATACCTAGTTGATTTCATAAAGAAACTTTATAGGCTAGTATGAAATAAAACATAGACATTTTATGTTAAGGTACATCCTTAAATTTATGTACATGACTACAATTACTTATTTTACAAGAGAAAGTAATGATACTATTCTTTTCAAAATATTATGAAAACAATGAAATAATTATAGAATCAATTGTTAGAGAAGAAATAAAATACTGAAGTGAACTGTTTCATATTAATAATTAGGTTTATCTAATATGATATATTTTAATCATTATGCAATAGGTACATAATTTTATTAAATGCAATAATTTAAAACATTAAGGAGGATATCAGGACACATTTTACAACGATATAATTAAAAAATTTTATCAAATGATGGTCAAGGCCATAAAGGGAGGAGATCAGCAATTAACCCTCTTCTCCTGATTTTGCTCTATATTATTATAAATAAGGTAGCACATTTTCTGTAGTTTAGAAAACCATTCTAATTTTTCTAAAATATCTATTTTTTGACATAAAATTTCAGCCTTGATGATTGGCGGTATCTAATTAGATATTATTATTGTTTACAATTAGCATATTATACATAGATAAGAACAAATAAACAACAATTTTGAAATACCTAACACTGAAATGGAGAATAATTTTAAGGGTTTTAAACATTAGTCTTAAAATTAAGGTATAGTAGGTATGGCTTATTAGCATAGTTTTTTACATTTATAACCGCATCAACAATATATACTAGACATGTAGAAAAATACCATTGTACTATACAAGATAAGCAAACAGAATATAAAATTCATCAAGGACACTAATTTTTAAAGGAATTTTGACCGAGAATACAAGTTTATCTTTAAAGTGCCTACTTATGGCATAAATAAAGCATAGTTATTAAAATATATAAGCAACCAATCATTAACACTTATATTTTACTCATTATTTCTGACAAATATAATTGTATGGAGTTATTCATTATGATTAATACATCAGGTAGACTATTATGACTATAATATTTAATGTATCAGCTGTATCAATGTAATACTTTATTTGTTTCAGATTAAATAGGATTAGTCTGTATAGTTAATATAATCAAAATAAGTATTTGTTTTGATTACAAGTATAATATTATGTAAAAAAAAAAAACTGTTTATTGAAAGCATTACATTAGATAAGTAACAATCATAGAAAATGATGATTATTGATTAGGTTAAACTAAATTTATAAGCCAGCAAATAATATGAGTACAACTGAATAAAATATATAAAAAAAACAAGAAGTTTTAATTTTTATTCTGAAGGTAATCAACATAAGCATTATTTAAGAAATTTGCATACCATACAAGCGTATTGGTTTTTATTAATTATAATTTATAGGTATGTTATAACTTAAAAATTTTATTTATTATAAATTTGTCTTTTAATAAATGTTGGGCAATTCAAATATAAAACCAGGTTGATGTAATAACATAAGACATCCTATGTCTAGGTTTGCTGTCAATTGTGCGAAATACTGTTGTTCAGATTATTGTTGGCAGTAAAGGACAAACATTCAGACCTAGTCTGACCAGAAAGGCTACCACTGCTAAGTACAAGTATAATAGGAGCGAATACGCGATTCGTCATGTCTGTCAGCGTCAACAGAATATGATTAAACTTCAGTCTATGGAAATCTGGGCCGAACATTGATAATCAATTTCTGTGTAGGAGGATGACACACAAATTACTCACCTCGATGACAACTGTTGATACCAGGACGCGTTCTCGAGATTGGATAGTGTTTTCCGGTCAGACGACGATGGGCATAATAATAATATATTGATGTGCGCACACGCCGTTGTGCGTGTGGAGTTACAGGAAAACGTTCAGCAATTAGCAAATGAAATTATTGCACCGAAAATTTGCGATTGTTGCGCGAACCGCGAACGATGCACAATAGCGAATAATACGGATCGACGTCCGCGCTCAGTGTTAGATAGCAATTGTGTACTGTATTATTGTGTGTCCGTCGAGTCTATAATAGTATTATTATTGTGTCGTAAGTTCGTCTATTATACATATATATATATATTTATATAAATCGCGTATTCGTGAGTGTGTTTGTATGTGAGCGTTTTGCCGTGTACTGCTGTATGCTGCACACAACACACCTCCTCGCACTGTCCGCGGACGTCGTCCTCCTCTTTTTCCTGTGCGATACTTTGTTATTATTATGAATGAAAGGCGGCGGGAAGAGAGTGCGCCACATAGAGGAATCGCCGAGTTGCCACTTAGAGGCACAAACCACTAATACCACAATACTATTTACTACTACTACCACTACGGAGTACGAATGTACGATACTACGAAATACGAATACGATACCGCTCGCTATACATATTATAGTCGCTACACGACGTCTTGCCCATCATACCTAATTGTTAATATAGTTATGCAATAAAGTTGTTGGTGTTAAACAGTGGCGGCCGGAGGGGATGATCGGTGGCGGCATAGAATATTATAGAAGCGACACTCGCCCCTCCACTTTAATAATTTTTATTTCGTGGCGGACTGATTGATGTTGTAAGCTTGGCGGTAGGACATGATGTTAGGAACGCTTTTATCGCTGAAACGGACCGCTCGAGACCAGGCCGCCAAAATTTAAAAAAAAGGTCACTGCAACTACCTAAGATCTTATTTTGATATAGTTCTCTGATATTTTTTCTTCTAAGGGGGGGGGGGGCACTCAAAATCGTCTACCAGGAGAGCCACAAATACTGCCCATCTTTTTATGTTTATGGGTCACACTGTTACTAAAAAATGTAATGGTTTGTTTTGTCAACATTGCGGATTTCCGATGCGGTTTCTATGACATACGTTTTGTACTCTGATCTGAACGGTTGTCTTTTACGCCTTTTGATTATATACACGTGTTTTTTTGCAATTTTTTCTAAACTCGTTTTTTTTGTAATTTTGCAAAATGCCCAACATTTGTATTATTTGCAAAAAGAAGGAAGGACTACACCAGGTGACTTTTCATCGTTTTCCTAAAGATGAAAACCTGTAAGTATTTTTAAATTAGTTTAACTATTAGTCTTCATAAATGCAAGATACTTCCAGAGCTCGTTCTAATTATTGATGTAATTTTAAAATTTATTTTTTATTTTGACAAAATAGAAAATGAACAAATTTTAAACAAGTTCTCTGAGAAGGAAAGGAGGATGCAATTATAATGAAATTAATTTTGTATAATATAAATATTTTAATATTGTATAAAACTTATATTTTTATAATAATTCAATAAATAAATTTAGATTTAATTTGTGATATGTATTGTAGATAAAATTGTGTGTAGTAAACTAGTGGGTGGAAATGGTGGAATTTTCTCACCGTTTTTGTTCTTGAAACCTTTTGGGCTCAAGCCCTATGTCTTTTAGAACCCTATTTACGTCTATGCCAGATTGTAATTTTTATCAGTATATTTTTGAACTAGACACTATATTTATTAATCAATTTCCTACTTTAGCACCATTACCAAAAGTAGGGCAAAAAATAAAAACTCTTATGTTAAATGTATATTTTGAACATCCCTGTGAACAATTCCCTCATGAATATTTGTTGAATTTATTTATAAGATTTAGAATTTATACAACGTTAACGAGAACCAATCGAAATTTGCAAATGCCTCACACAAAAAATAGAAAGTTGCAAATTTTATGTAATTTATAAATATTGTTATGTATATATGTTTTTATTTTATAATGTAGTTAGTAATTTTGTATAAGAACATGGTCTGTAAATAAAATAATGTAAAATGTACTTACTGTTATTAACTGGTTATACTATTATGTTAAAATTTGTTGTTATATCATTTCATTATCTAGTTTGTATAATTTGTATTTAAGTAAATTGTAATTCTCTATTTCCAACCATAGAACATTAATGTTCTAAGCTTTAACACAAGCTTGTCTCATACCTTTATAGCAGGTAGTTGATTTGTAAAAATTTGTAATAAATTGTATGTATTAAATAAGACGTACTACCTATTATAGGTACATTAATAAATAAATATCTGAAAAAAAAAAACTGCTTACAATATTATTGAATAAAAATATACTATCCGTGATCCGTCCTATATACTTATAACTCATATCGTACAATTCGTACATCATTAAAAAAAATTGATGTAATATTATAATTTATAATACTCTTGTCGCACAATTATCAACAATAATGATTTGTCGCACAATTATCAACAGGAATGATGTTGTAAGCTTGGCGGTAGAACAAGAAGTTACGAACAATTTCAAGGTCAAGAAATATTCTAGACCCATTAACATTGGCCGCCCGAGAGTGTCGCTTCTATAATATTCTATGGTGGCGGTGGACGGTGGCCGCACATAGCACTTTCAATCTCTTCAATCCGTTCCACCTTCCACTAGCAGTCTTGCACGTCCGGGAAACGTGAAATTACCGTGCCCCTTCTTTCCGCTGACCAATTCTCACCGAAGTGGTCTCTCTCTCTCATCAATTCACTTATCACTCTATGATTCCGCGTTATCAGCTTACTGATTAGTGCACCACATCTTACTGCAGTACAAGTAGTACAACCACAGAATAGATTAAATGCTACTACAACTGTAGCCGGCCACCGGCCGGTCGTTTTTCTACCTGTTGTGGCTTTATGAGTGGTTAGTTTTATCGGAATTATTTGTTTTAAATTGGAAATATTGAAATGTTTAAATTTTCATTGATTTTCTAAACGTCCAAACTTCTTAGTTCCTATCACCAAGTAACGAGCACAATTGCAGATTTTTAATTTTTATGGTAAATTTAACAGTGTCTTGATTTCTGTTCTATATATTTAATAATCTGTGTTTAGTATTGATAATTTATAATTAATAAAATGTTTACAATATTTGTCACTATAATTTTTTTTTTACCATTTTAATTGAGATACCTTTGTTGACTTTTCACCACTGAACAAGGTCCAGACAGTCCCATAATTTTCACAATCTCCATACTTGTCGTTAAATACAAGTAATCTGGTAAAAACCAATATTTTAATGACTTCCTCCAACTTCCAATAGGCTGGTGATAGATTTTTTGATATTCTGTATTTGAAAAATATCAGGTACTAATATATTTTTCATTTAAAATACCAAAATTAGACTTGTTTGGTAGCTATAGTTGTGTAAATCTATAATATAAAAATAAGAACCGTCTAAAAATAGTAATGAAATTATTGTTATGCTTTCTAAAATACTTACTCTTTTATTCAAATAATTTCCTTTAATTGATCAGTTATTTCTAAATTTGGATTATTTAAGTTATCTATATTTGTATTTTTTTGAGTATACTTTGTAATTATGTTTTTTTTATCTAGAAAATTAGTATTGGAAATATTAAATATGGTATCATATCCTACATATTTTGAATTATATCCTCGTAAATTGATGACATTAACTTTCATAATTAAAAACGATGAAATCTTATTGGGTATGAAAAATCGTGGAATGGGAAAAGGCAAATGGAATGGATTTGGTGGCAAAAAGGAACTCAATGAAACAATATTTGATGCTGCTAAACGGTAAAAAATTTAAAAAAAATAGTTTTAACTATAAAAATATTTTCTAAATATTATAAAACTTACCCATACAATTATAGGTACTTTTCGGTTATCGTACCCCAACGGTCGGCCAGGCCGACTGCGGCGGCGGTCGGGATATACCAGTTCCGCTATCGTACACCATTATATTTATCTCAATACCTCCATCATAAAAATATTTTTTAACTAAAATAATTTTTTTAGTATTAATACTTGATTATAATTTTTTTTTTGTATTGATGTTTTATTAAATTTTATTGGTATTATAATTTCTTTGTATTCATATAATTTCATATAATATTATTTTATTAAAATAAATTATATTTTTGGCAATTATTTATTTATTCGTATGGCAATGCAACTTGACAATATTGAGATAAATATAATGGGGTACGAGAACGGAATCGGTATATCCCGACCGCCGCCGCAGTCGGCCTGCCGACCGTTGGGGTACGATAATCGAAAAGTACCCAATTATATAACACTATAACAACAGTAATACTAATATTTATTTTCAGTGAAGTAAAAGAAGAATGTGGATTGGATGCCATATCTATGAAAAAAATTGGTGTTATAGATTTTGAGTATGTTGGATCAAAAGAAATTTTGGAAGGTCATGTATATTTATGTGATAAATTTGAAGGTGACATAATTGAATCTGATGGTACAAATAAAATATTTTTATATTTATTATAAATATTTTTGTATGGGTACCTGTAATACTAAATTATTTTATTTTAGAAATGGCGCCAATAAAGTGGTTCAAAATTAATGAATTTCCATGCGACATGTGGGTTGATCATAAATTGTGGTTTCCTTTGGTATTAAAAAAAATTCCATTTAAAGCACATTTCAAGTATTTGAATGATGATACCATCTTGGATAGTACTATCAAATTATTAAATGTTGTCAAAAAGACTAAAGAAATTTGGGTTAATGTTACTATTAAAAAAGATAGTCAAATACTTATTTGTAATAATGTTGAAGAATTTAAAATCTTTGAACAGCATGAAAAAGTAACAAAAGGAGAGTCTTTGGAAAATGCCGCCTTGAGGTTAGTTTGAATAATATATAAACATTGTTGAAACTTTAGATTTGTATTGTTTCAGATATTTAAAAAGTAACTATGAAATAACTACAGATGAAGTACAAAAAATAGCAGTTGTTAATGTTGAACTCACTGATATTCCACGTATGAAAGAAATTCATATGTTTGTTATAGACGTCTCAAAACTAACCAATTTTACACCAATAAATGGTAGTTTTTTAAATTAATTACTTGGATAGTTAGTGATAGTATATTAAGCGTTATAGTAGGTTCGATAGTAAGAAAAAAAATTTCTTGGGGTAAAAAAGTCTGTTACCTATAATATAGTACCTAATTAATACAAAAGATATATTTAAAAAAAATACACCATTGAATCATAGACCATAGTCAATAATATTTAAAATAAATAATATATATTATACTTATATGACTAACTTGAAGGACTTGTCAGGAACATTTTAAAAAAATAGAAAAAAAATATCATATTTATAAAAAAAATAGCCATTCTATAAATTATTATCGCTGTAACTTAATATTTAGGGCTATAGCTTTTAAAAAATCTTTGAGATAAAGTTTTATTTGAAATGTTCTAAGTTGTATAAACTTTTTTTCTGTTCTACAGTAGGTTCAGGGGTGGACTCGGCTACTGTACAATTGTACGGTGGGCTAGTGTCTTATTATGTACCTTGGACTGCTATAAAATAAACCTGGTATAATCTTATTATTTTTCAACATAATCCATTTAGTTCTATTAATTAAACCTTAAATACTTCTAAGTTATAATCAGGGCTCAACGCTTAAAGCATTTGCTTATTTTTATGGATTTACTTAAAATGTAGCATAATGCATGAAAGTGTATGTCATGTTATAATATGTTTAATTATAAAGTTTGAAAGTGCTTTTTTTCGCTTGTTTTAGTGATTTTTCTAAAAATGTTTATTTCCAGTTATTCTGATTATTTTTGATTATTTGACTAGTATTTAAGCACTTATTTTATTGATTTTAAGTGCTATAAGTCCTGAGCTCTGGTTATAATATTATATAGGGTCTGTATTTCGATGCAAAATGCATTATTTTGTTGGGACGTCCCCAGCAATGCTTTCAAGTACAAAATCCCTTTCATATTTAAACATCAAAGAAATGAAAACAATTAAGCTTTTATTTTGTATTTTTATCAGTTTTGATGTTTTTTTAGCAATAATTATTATTATTGTTATTTTTTTTTTTTATTGATTGTTTACAACTACGGCAACAAAGGCCATTATTTATTTTATTTTTTACATTACGTTTGCTTACATGTTTAGATTTGGTTATAAATATTGGTTTGCTTGAGGAAGTTAATTAAATCTGCGTTGAGTTGGTAATTGGCTCCAAGGGCTGCATCGAGGTTGTGTGATAACCCATGTTTGATCCTTTCTTGATTATACTTCATACAGACCGATATGATGTGCTTGACAGTGAGATTTGTTCTGCAGGTTGTGCAGATGGGAGGTTCCTCTTTGGCCATGAGGAAACCATGTGTGAATCTAGTGTGTCCTATCCGTAGTCTATTTATTACTGTTTCTTCTTTTCTTTTGAGTGAAGGGTTATACCATTGGGTAGTAATTATTATTTATTATAATGTTTAAGTAATGTTTGTTAATTTTTAGTGCATATTTATACAAAATATACATTTTCAAACTTTAGATTAAATTTAATTGGTAATTTAAAACATTTTGCTACTACTATTTATCATATTTTGTCAATTTTACTATTTATAATTTTATGAACTCCAATCAGTAATAACTAATAATAACTAATTGGTCAGTTGGTATATTACATCATTATCACGTTTATTTTGTGAAGTCTGTAGCCTTTTTCACTTAATAATTGTTAAAATAAATTTTTGGTAATTTTAAAGGACATCATTGCAGTTCAATACATTTTAAAGGAGATACTTGCTATTTTAGAGTATTATTGCATAGTTTTTATTGCATTTATTATACTTTAGGTTCTAATATGATTTATGATTAAAAGTGCAATATAAAAAACATAAATTAATATTGCCTCAAAGAAATTTAAATTAAAAATAATACTATCACCTGTTTATTATGGCTATTGGGGAAATGTGGAGTAATAAAAAATTCAAAAATAAATTTTTAATGTCTAAACGTTTAGGTAGTAATAGTATAGGGGAGATTATTTTTCAAAAATAGTGGGCTGAATGGTTCTAAGTCCACCTCTGGGTAGGTTAGATGTAGATAATTGTAATATTTGGATCATCTTTAGGCATTGGGATTATATTTTATATTTTTGAAGGGGGAAAAAATCAAAATACCATGAATTACTTTTTTAAGGGAGATAAATTAGCAACAATTTCAGATGATTCATGCTTGTGTAGTATATGTACAAAATGTGACAAACAATTGATTAAGTTTATACTGCTTCTACTTCTAGACACTGTATTTTATATTAATAGTTATTACTTTTGTAAAATATTAAAATGATTTTGTTTTGATTAGATAATCAATGGTTTGATATAAATAACATACCATGTTGTGCCGATAAAAAGTTTTTATCAACATTATTTATGATGAAACCATTTACAGCATATTTTCTCATTGACAGTGATGATGTTTTATGCAGCAAATATTACAACAATTAATCAAGTAATTTATTAGTTTAATTTAATTTATCTTCCTAGAAATTTGAGTTATAATATAATTATAATATTTTTTAATATTTTTTTTTGTTTTGTTTCAGCATCGACTACAAGGTTCTTTCAATATAATTCACAACAGTCATTTAAACAGTTAAACAGTTTGCAGTATATGGAGTGTTATTTACATTAGATTTACATCACATTAAGTTCTATGATACATTTTTTGTAACAGAATAGGGTCCTATTGCATTGTACAGGTTATCTGAAATTAAGCATTTTTCTTTGGCCTCTTTAAATATTGTACATTGGATGATTATGTGTTTTTATAATATTTATTTTACATGAAGGGTTTATAAAAGGTTCTGAATTTTCCACCATGTGTGACCAATTCTGTGTCTTTTCTGTGATTTCTGTATAACCTATTGACTTGAAACTGTTGAGTTATGATCAGAGTTCAACTGAGGTTTAATATTTCTTAGATTTTAGTTTTTCTCTCCCAAGCTGTAATAATAACATTGAATATAAAAGTCACTATTATTTATTTTCTTCACATTTTACTATTAATTTATTGTAAGCAGAGCAATGTGCCAATGTGCATATTATAATCTCTATTGTGCTAATATTCCAATGTGATATTTGTATTTTATCAAATATAATTTTTAACAATTTCTTTTTTAAACTATATAATGTCAAAATTGTAAATAGTTTTCTGTTATATTAAACATTTCTTATAGTGCAAATTAATAACATAAAATTATTAAAATTAATTTTTGGTATTGTAAATTATTGTATTTTTATGATTATTTATAAAATTTGGTTTAACTCCTATAACTTCCTACGTATTGAGCATTCGAGCCCTACTCATTAGTCATAAACTCATAACTCATAACATGATTATTAGATTAAAGTAGACAGAATTTTCGTGTTGTATTTAATTAATATTGATTTATTTGATAGGAAATACTTGAATAGTGCTATAATAATGTTTTCTTTAATTAATAAGTAGTTAATCAAATAATAATTATTAAAATTATCAATTAGGTACAACTGTACAACACTCATGTCCGATAATATATATTTGGACCTAGTGTGGCTAGAGAGATATTAAAATTTTATTATTTTTTTATGTTTTTATTTTTTTTATACCTGCATATGTTTTCTCAATATTATTAGTGTAAGTACTACACAATTTTATATTCATATAATTCATCACATTAAGTATTTTATTACTTTAAAATATAAGATGTGTTGGCTGTGGGTGAGTTGCCGACCGACGTGTCGTTTCCAGGTATTGGAGAATGGTGAATTCCGGCCTGAAAATATTTTAGGTATAGGTGAGTTGCTACTCGAGTATCATTATTCATTACCTAAAGTCTATGTACCTATATATACCGGTAAACGGAAAACTGGTACGGTACCTCTATAAACGCGGAATACTGGTAGGATCCTCAATAGTCAAGGTTTCCCAGACTTTTATAAAAATAAAATATGAACGATTATTACAACAAGATGAAGCGATAATGCGGATTGAAAGAACCCGTAGCCCGTAGTTATTGAGTAACATATACCTTCTTTTTTTTGTTTTTTATTTTTTTTATATATAAAAAAAGTGTATATATACATAATATATACAATCTGTATTATGCTATACATTATACAATAAGTAATATGGTTAATAGTTTACAAAACTGGACGGCTTGATAGAAGGGCGTGTCCAAACAACACTACTTCAATTATAGACTTTTAGAAATTGTTTAGATTCTGTACGGAGTGATGAATGTATTGATTTTATAATGATGTGTGTTTTTTTTTCATGTGCCTGTGTACAGCATAACTAATCGAAATAATGCTTCAATTTCAAACTTTGGGGGTGGTTTCCGGAAGTAAACATTTTTCAACAGTTTTCAAAAAAATCGAGAAAAACATCAAAAAAAGTGACAGAAACGGGCATTTTTACGCAAAACCAGTTTTCGTAAACTTTTTACCATTTGCTGGAACCATTTTACTATTTTTTTACATGGTTGTAATTAAAAAACTGATCACTGTAAATACTTGAAATTTTCACCAAATGTTTATGTTAGTGTTATCTATATACCTACAGTTTAATTTTCAAAATTTTTTGACTTTTTTGAGTTATTTATAGACCACTGAAATTTTCGATTTTTTTTTAAGTGTCGGTAAAAAAATGTTGAATGACCAAAAAAACATGAACATTTAATACAAGGTTTCTTATGAGTTGTTCTTATTGTAGCTAAAAAAAAATATAAATCGTAAGTCACAATTTTTTTTATAAGCGTTTATAGTTCAAATTTTTACGAAATCTGTCGAAAACGCGAAAATTTGCAAGTAATTTTGAAGTTGAAAAATCATAAAATTGTTTGTGTTTATAACTAAGGATTACAAATACAGCACTAAGTTTTCCATAGGTTTTCCTTCAAGTAGCTATAGAGAAAACTCGAAGCATCATTATAGGAAAAATTTTAAGCGCGTTTGAATTTTAAATTTTTATGAAATAGCGTAACGATAACGATTTATACTCAAACGATTTTAAATATTTGTTATTTATTCAAAATGTATAAGTTGTAGATACTTGAAAATCTTACCAGTTATTTAGATTGGCATTTTCTTTACATGATTTAATTTACAATATATTTTGATTTTTGTTGAGATATGTATAGACAAATGAAATTTTCTATTTTTCTGAAAATTTTCTTTTGAAGTGTCGATAAAATTTTTTTGGCACAATAAAAATACTTGAAAATTTAATACAAAGTTCCTCATAAGTTATTATCATAGTGATTAAAAAATTATAAGAATACATAGGCACATTTTTTTTTAATAGCATATGATGAAGTTCAAATATTGACAAAAATTCGTCAAAAAACCATGTTAGTTTATTAATATAAAACCTGTTTTGGAGCAGTAAAAGTGCTTCGATTTTCGACTTCAGTACCTCGTTTGATCAGAAAGTGAATCTAATTGGTACTTTGGATGGTCAAAAGTAAAAAATCCTTAATATTTTTCTAAATAATTGGGATAAATAAACTAAAAATTAAGGGAAAAACGGGAAATTTTACGCACTATCAGTTTTCGACAAAATCTGATGTAGGAACTAAACAAATGACCATTGATACATGAAATTTTTTTTAAAATTAATATCGATAAAAATTTATTTTTTGGGTAGAAAATCTTGAAAATGTAATGCAAGGCTCTTAACATATTGTTACAATACCAGTTGTCAAATAAAAGTAGTTCGTCACAATTTTTTTTTATAAGCATTCAAATTATGAATTTTGACAAAATACATAAAAATCACCAAAATTCGCAAATTATTTCAAACTAGAAATTCATAAAAATTTTTCTTTTTAAATCTAAGATTTGAAAATTTTTAATAATCTATAATATATCCTAGACAGATAAACCGTCTTCGCTCAGAATCGTTTTTTGTATACAATGATATAATATCATTGGATTCAAATTTAATTCCATCCATTACAGTAACCCACTTGTAACCTACTGTACAGCAGAGCGACATACACGACTTACCCGCTTTTTTTTTACCTTTTTTTCTTAACCATATTCAATTCATATGATTCAATTATTATGTAAGTATATATTTTACAATCATAGACCTAGTGATAATATACCTATTATAGTATTATGTTCAAATGTACGATCATCTCACCTAGCTATATTGCTATATAGTCATAAGTCATAAATCATAATTAAATTTTATTTTTAAACCGAACTCTTTTTTTTCTGCTTATATAATGATAACATTTATTCCTGGAATGTTTTATGTTTAGTTAACTATTATCGGAATCAAAAATAAGTATAATTAATTTTTGATTTATCTGAGATATCCTATCGGTTTGTTTTTGTAATACATTCAAAACTATTATTTTCGTAACGTGGAAAATAACGCGTTAGTGCGTTACTTCATAAAAATCACTTTTGAAAACCAAGTAATTTAGTTACAATTGCGTTATTTTTAGTATAATGTAATGAATTTACTGCTGCGTTACTGAAAAAGTAATTGCGTTACAGTAATTTGTAATTCGTGTTACGTTACTACCCAACACTGAGTTTTAACTGTTATTTCTGAAATCCAGAATTAATCCAAATTTTAAAACCACAACTAATCGGCTATCCCTTTTAACATTTATTTCAGACTTTATTAGTTAACTTTGTAACAGTTGTGTTTAATCTACTATTCTCCATTGCAGTATAGAATTTAGTTTAGTGTATTAAGATTTATTAATTTTTTTTGTGTATCTATTAATTGTTAATATGAACAAATGGCATAAAAAAAAGAAATGGATGATGCGGCCTAAAACACACGTGCCGAAAAATTATGTAATTGCAACTTGCTTGAGTTGTAAAGGATTTGTGATATGCTTAAAAAACAAACAAAACTTGAATCATTAAGCAAGAAATAAAAACAACAAATTATTATAACTTAAAGTAATATTAGTTTATATTTTTATTAGAGTTTTAGTTTTTATGTATAATTGTTTCACACTAAATCTGTTACTTTATACAGTAGACGCCACTTATTAGACTCACGGATATAATAGGTTCAGTCGCTTATTAGACTCAAAATCGTCTGGAACGGTCCGGACGTATCAAAATACATTTAAAGAAAATCGGTTATAAGACTCAAATTTTGTAAAATAAATAGTAGAAAATAAACTTTTTTGGTTATAATTTAGAAATCAATTGGTATTGAAAAATTAAATAATATTCGTGTTGATTATTTCTAGTTTCTGTTGGTAGGTACCTACCTTATAACGTATAATAATTGAACGTGCTTCGCCTTTGCTTCGCCAAAAAGCTGAAGAATTGGCAGGAAAAATGGGGAAGGTTAACTTCAAAGCGAAAGAGGGGTGGTTCCATAGATGGAAAAAAAGAGAAAATATTAATATTAGAACAAAATAAAAAACAAACTAAAATTACAAATTTTTTTGAAAAATAATATTGAAATCTTATTTAGGTTTTTGCCCTTAGGTGTTTTGTTTCAAATGGTTTTAATGTTTAATCCTTATCTTAGTGTGAACTAAATGTAATTGAAAAAAAATTATAATTTGTCATTTTAAGATATTGCACAATCATCCAAAGAATTATTTTCCATTTTCAATTATATTAATTATAAAACGTGGCTTGGCAAGGCGCGGTTGTACGCTTACTCTGCGGAAACGCACTGATCGTACGTACAGGACGCAGTTGCTAGCTCCCTGATGGGTGACCACCCGAGATTTTTAGCAACATATCCTTGCCACATATACACAAATATGTGTTACAACCTACCAACTTAAAAACCTACAAACAAATACACAAAAATAACTCCTACCGTACCACCCCACATCCAATAGCTTATGTGGCCGCGGGCCTCTTATAATATAAATAAAAAAAAAAAATTACAAATTATTATTAAAATTATAAAATAAAAAATAATTATTTAAATAAGTTATTATGGGTTTGTGATAAGCGAACTGCAGTGATAGCGTGCAGTAGTTCTCAAACTTTTTTGGTTCACGACTCACATTAGTCACACTATACATCACATCACAAGTTATTGCGGCACACTGAACCCAAATGTAATTTAATAAAAAAATACTGTTTTCAATATTTTTTCCTCAACATAATATTACGATTACGAATATCAGACATTTTTCGCTGCACACCTAGACCTAGTTGATCTCGCAACATAGTAGTACTGTCACTGTACACCAGTTGAGACTTGAGACTCACTGGGTAGTGGGTCTAGACGTTTGTTTTTTGTTGGTTTATTTTACAAGAATTTTCTCCTCTTACAATTTAGATAGCCACTGCCCGCAGCAGGGTAGAAACTACTACTCAGTTAGATCGCTTAATTTGGAGTTAGATTATAATAATTAATATATAATATATAAATTAATAAGATAATACTAAAACAATATGCATCTACATAATTTAACTACATCTTTAGTATAATGTGATTCAATGTTTATTATTAATACAATTACTAACTCTCTTTAGTGCTTCCGACTATCTAGTTCAATCACTAGGTATATTTAAAACATATATTAGATGATATTGCATAATATCATAATAATATAATACATTATTAATTAACAATTATAATATTGTGACGGGTAAATAAATTATAACTTGTTAAATTATTTATATTTTAATTCATAGAAAATAAAATTGCAATACTAACACAAAAAAAACTGTAGGAATATAATTCTATTATTCTTCCTTGACCTGGAGTGGTAAACAAATAATTAATTCATATTATGTTAATTATATTATAAAGGCAAACCACCTGGAAAGCAGAGAAATTACATTCAATTGTAAAGTAGAGGATCATTCAATAGTTTATTTAGATAATTGTATGATTGTATTTCTAAACCAATATGCCACTGAAAGGATTAAACATATTAGAATTTTCTGGACTTGCACCTGTACCTTTTGTTGGAACTGTATTATCTGATTTTGGAGCAAATGTGACTGTAATACAAAAAGTAAGTACACAACCCATAGCAATATTATTATACTGTAATTTCACTATCTCAAAAAATATATAATGATAATGGGTACATACTTTAATAAGACTATTTTTATTGTTTTGTAGAAAAATGTTGGTATGGAACTTACAAACTTTTTTAACGTTGGCAAAAAGTCTATAAGTATCAATTTAAAACATCCAGCAGGTGTTGAAATTACACAGAAATTAATCACTAATGCTGATATTGTACTTGAACCTTATAGACCTGGTAAAAACAGCTAATCAATCTTAGCTATACATCTTAAATGATGAAATTATGACATAGGTACCCATATTCAAACATTAAAATTAATTATTTAATGTAAAAGGTGTAATGGAAAAACTGGGATTAGGTCCTGATGAAATGATGGCCAAAAATCCTCGTTTGATATATGCTCGATTGAATGGTTATGGCTCACATGGACTATATGCACCAAGAGCTGGGCATGATATAAATTATTTAGCCATGTCGGGTTGGTTGGTTTTACTTTTTAATAATGACAAATGTATTAGATTAATTTCTTCACATGTTTATTTTAAAACTTAAAGGGTTGTTATCATTGTATGGTTCAAAGAATTCAAAACCTGTTCCTCCCGTAAATTTTTCTGAATTCGCGGGCGGTAGTATGGTATGCGTAATGGGAATTTTAATGGCAGTCATAGAAAGATATAAAAGTGGAAAAGGACAGGTAGTTAACGCCAATATAACTGAAGGAATTTCTTATGTTGGAAGTTGGTTGATGTGTTCACAAGACTCAATGATTTGGGGGAAATCAAAAGGACAGAATTTGTTTGTAAACTTTTTAAAACAAAATAAAAGATTGTTACAAAATATTGTATTCATTATTTTTAATTAGACTGGATGGAGGAATGCACTTCTATGATACATACAAAACCAAAGATGGTAAATGGATGGCTGTTGGTGCATTAGAACCACAATTTTATCAAGAATTTATTAAAGGATTAGGATTGAACATTGATGATATTGAACAGATGGATAATTTTGAGAGAAATAGAGAAATTATTGCAAACAAATTTAAAGAAAAAACACGAGAAGAATGGTGCAATGTAAGTAACATAATAATTTTGAAATTTTATTGTAATCTAACTAAAAAATAAATCTTATTGATTTTAGATATTTGATTTAAAAGATGCTTGTGTAACTCCTGTGTTAGAGCTGGATGAAGTTGACCAACATCCTCATAATGCAAGTAGAAATTCATATATCAGGAAAGATAATATTGTGCTGCCTGTTCCTGCACCAAAACTAAGTGTTACTCCTGGCGTTTCAAGTTCAAATAAACCAACTGCAGTTTGTGGACAGGATACAAGGGAAATACTTGAAAGTATTGGATATACACAAATAGAAATCAATAAACTATTTGAAAATAAGATTATATTTCAAGACTCAAAATCCAGGTTATAATTGGATATTTTATTTTCACAGGATTATAATGTAAGCTGTAAGCTTTTGTCACCATGTTTTTACGTAATAAATGGTTTTGTTTTCTGTGATTGTACATTGTTTTGTTTAGTTTTAATACAAAAAATAAAAAAGTTAGTATTTTTAATACAAACACTTTTGGTTATACAACCATCTTATATATTTATATTCATTAGCAAAATAATCATTATTATCTGGAAAAAATTTTTGATCAGTTCTGTTTCTGAAATTCATCAACTCTCTTTTATTTGTCCATACACCTAATGTGAACATTTGTATATAAATATAATATTTTTAAACATTAATAACATTGATAAAATACTCAAGTACATACCTGAAGATAGTCCAGCCATAAAAGCTGCACCTAAACAAGATACTTCGGTTCTGTTACTGTTTTTCATTCTTACAACTGTAGTGGATGTTACATTGGCAATTGTTTGACAAATGTAATCATTTCGAGACACTCCACCATCAACCCTAAACAATAATATGTACAATTTTAAAGGAGTTACCATTTAATAAGTATTATGGAAGTATATATTATTACATAAAAACAAAAACTTTAAGTAATAATAGGTTATTAAATATATTGGCGATAATTAAACAAATATTACCATAAAGTATTTAATACCATTTGTGGCATTTCATTGTGATAATTATCAAGTATCTTTTTAATTCTAAATGCAAAAGACTCTAAAATCGATATTGCCATATCTGATTTTGTAGTACACGTAGTAACACCAATAAAACTGTAATCTTTTCTTATTGATTTAGATGACTGAAAAATAATTTTTGCCATATAATTACAACATTAATCTATTAAATCACAGAATCACTCAACTACCTCAGATTCAGGTAATACAAATAATACATTGTTAGTTGAAAATTCATTTCCTTGCTTCAACATATTTAATTCTTTTAGATTATTTAAACCACCTATATCGAAAATAAAAATAGAATTATACTTTCACATATTTTATTCAAATTCTCCCAAATACACATTTTACCAATGGATTTTGCAAGTTGAATTAACGATCCGCTGTTGTAATCAACTGCCTCCAATGAAAAACAAATATCTTCATTAAATGTCCAACCCACCAAAGGAAAGTATCCTATTAAAAATTGTTTTAAACTTTTAACATTAGTTACATTAAACATTTAAATATCACTAAAATAGATAATTCAAAATAAGTGCTTATTGAATATTCCAAATTTCCAGATAATTTGTTTTAAGATCGACATAAAACATATTAACAAAAATAATAACTAATGGTAATAATTATAAAAATTATAGTAAGAATATAATATAATATTCTTTCTGACCTAAACATACTTCCGGTAATGAACCACAATTTATATCTAGAAACATTCCGGTTCCCATTGTAACTTTGGCTGTATATTTTGAAAAAGAACCTGTTCCGTATAGTGATGCTGATTGGTCAGCAAGCTATATTATTAATTATTAAGAAATATAAATATTCAAATGGATGGTTAGATAATTACATTGAAAAGTTAACTCACTGAACATGCAATCGAAATATTTGAGATTTTGCAGGTTATATTGTTGTCTGCTAGGTACTTTAATACGTTTGAATCACAAATACTGGGAAGTATAGTATTTGTGATCCCAAAATATTGAAACATAAGATTAGGCATCCAAGACATGGTGAACAAGTCGAACAATCCAGTAGCACTAGCACACGATACATCAGTCACATGTAGTTTACCATTGCTGGCTTGATATAATAACCAAGTGTCTAATGTGCCAAATTGCACTTCGTTATTTTTCATGTCTTGTCTGAATTTCCGATTATTTTGTAATAACCATAAAAGCTTAGGCAAAATCTGCAATTAATAACCATTTATAATATACATTAAACATATAATAACATATTAAATTATAATACTTGTATGTTTGAAAATGTAAATGATTTCACAAATTTCAGTTGTTTTGTTGCAAATATTAAATATAGTATTTTTGAAATATATTTGACTATCTAAAAAATATGAAAATATTAAATGAGTTAATAATAACACTATAATTTTCAATTTTATTAATACATTTAAATTAATGATCATTTGCATACATTTAAATAGTATTTATAATACAATTCTTACTTTGAAGGTTATAGATTTGTTTAACTCTTTAACTATTATATTTGAACGTGTATCTCCCCACGTAATAAAATTATGATAATGTTGACCAGTATTTTTATTCCAGGTTATGAATGTGTTCCGCTGTGTAGACAAACCTATGCTTTTTATATTATTGGACTTGAGATCAGCATCTATTAAAAGATACATTGACTAAACTAAACATTCTTATTTAATATTTTTTATATATGTGCCATTGTACATATTATACTAAGTCAAGTGTTTATTAATATTTAATTTATTATCAATAAAATGTTTTTGTAATTTCTATTTCAATCAGTACAAATGATAATAAACAAGTAGAAAAGTTCCGAAAAAATATACATTCAAATTAAAATACTGTAATAAGCTTTTTGAGTTTCAAATTATTAATTTGAAATCTTTTTCTTTTATTTATTATCAATTGACCAATTATAAAAGAAGTTACAAAAATATTTTATTAGTAATAAACTAATAAACCATACATTTATTATATGTACTATATCTGATGTTACATGTGTAAAAATATACTTAAGTCAAGAATTAAGTAGCAATTTGGTTCACCATAAACTACAATATTATTATTAGTTATAAATAATAACCTTTTAATGCATTTTGTAAGACTAGTTTTACACCATTTTGTAATTCATTTGGATTGATTTCTTCCCAGCCTTGAAAAGGTTTTAATATATTAACCTATAACAAATTAAACATTAAATATCCATATTACAACTTAGGTAATAGTAAACGACAGAAAAAATTTGGGGGGTTACTTTCGAATAACTGCATCATTGGAAAAGAATAGGGGATGGTAAGCATGCATGATGAATTACATTGTATTAAATATACTATTTTTAAATTTTAAACTTCTACTAATAGGCAGAAAAATATTTTATAAAATCTAAAAACCAGCAATACAATACAAATTTAAAACTCTGCACCTATAATAAAAATAAAACATAATATACAAATACATACTTTTTGAATACAAGATCCAATAACACGAAAATCAGGAGAAAAGATCTGGCATTTCAAATTAGTTGTGCCTATGTCAATAGCAGCAATATAATCCATAATTTTGATTACTTTATTGGTCGTCGTTTAAACCTGCTACCTAAAAAAAAAAAAAACATTTATTGAATAATTTGATAAAATCCACTTAATATTTTTCTGTTGTAGGTAAATAATGACAATTTTAATATATATATATATATAAATTGCAAAATATTAAATAAAACATTTAATTGATATAAGCTATATAGGAAGTACTATTGATTATAACTAAAGATCTTTTTATAGTAACGTGATTTAGCAAACTTGAATGTGTGTTTGCGAATGAAGTTAACTTGCATGTTTAATTTGATCGACCAGGGAAATATAATTATCTTATTATATGTTTCTATTTAATATAAAGTATAAAAATATACATTTAAAACGAAAATTCGAAGATTTATTTATTTTTTACAAAAACATACTTATATTGTATCCATAAACATTAAAATTAAATTAATTTATAGCATTATGCGATCTAATTATTCCTTTTGATTTGAACTATAATTTATTTATAAAATTGCATACGGATGATATTATTCTGTACCTACTTGTTAAAAATAATTGTTATATTATTTCGACAATTTATATTCCATATTGTAAATTTGTAACTATATAAGTATATATAGTGGTATCGTTTTAACATTTAGAATTATTTATTAATCAATAAAAATTAATATTATCTTAAATAGGGCAAAGTAACAATATCTAAATTGATTTACAAATAAATTACTATTTCGTACTTTGATTGCATCATCAATCATTATATTATTATTGTGACGCATTACTACCTAAATAATATAATATATATTATTCGTGCCGACGATAATATATCTTGCAAATTGTAATAAAAGGTAATTATTATAATTATACCGGAATATAAAATTATATAATATTTTTACCCTAAAAATTATGATTACTGACACTAGGTCGATTATCATATTCTGTCAATGTATTTTATTTTCCTAGGTATATACAAATATACAATTGTTTGGTAAGTTGATTCAATTAGTGATCATTAATCTGTGACTGCAGAATCGTCTTAGACGTACTAAAATAATTTCTCCACAGTTTTATATCATGACTTATGTGCGTCAATTTTGTATATATAATATGTTAAATACATTATGGACTAAAAAACACATTAATAATAAACAATAATAATATAGAATATATTATACATTAATATTAGATATTTTCAAGCGAGTACAATAATGTGTCTAATAATTTAATTCCAAAATTAAATAAAAATTAAAAATATGAGATATACCTCGATATATACAGACATACAATACACCCATGGCCGCTAGGCATTTTAATTATTATTTATTGTTTTTATCACTTGAAAATAAAATGAAAAATAGTATGTGCTGTGTTATCAGAAATTTTCGACTTTGCTTGAATGTTTGAAATGTAATACACTTTTGCAATTTGTTTCAATTTTGTTTCGAAAAATTAATTGTAAGAGGTCCAGAGAATAGGATCATATAACCCTCCCATTATAATTAAGAAAATTGTGAGCGACAATTGTTTGTGTCTAGATTTCTGACATGAAATTCCGAAAATCTGAACAGTTTTAGCTAGACTTCAGTCTAATACGAGGTCTAATATTAGATCTGATTGACCTATAATCAAAATTAAAGAGCAATCTTTTCGTATTTTTCACAGAATTAATAATTTAGAAATTATAATTTGAAAGAAACTTTTAAGAAAATCCATGAACAGTATGATCAGAATTTAATAAAATAAAATGTTTTTTTTTTGACTGCAGTTTTATTTATCATAACGAGCAGTAAGCATAAAATCATGCATGTTTCATTATTAATTTGAATCTTCAATATGTAGGTTGTACATGCACAATAATAATAATTGTTACACTAATTTACACTATACATTCAGCAATTGCAGTTGGCAATTATTTTATTATATACCTATCATTCCGCATTCGGAAACATGAACAATAAAATATTGATGGGTGTATTTTTTACCTACAGGTTACTTATATACATTTAACATCGTAATTCTGAATTTATATTATATTATACAGTATAATTTATACTATTATATCATAGAGTAAGTTAAATGTATTATGTGATTAAACTAAATTGGTACTATTGTGTTTTTTCCTGTTTGCTGTTTTAATTCGAAAAATGTTAACACTGCTTTACTATGCATAGGTATAAGGTATATTTATATCTGTATAATATGTAGGTAGTTAATAATCTATATGGCTTCGTACAGTTTTTATTATCAATAAGTGTATATAGGTATACAAAAAGTTTAAAAAAAAATCTATAAGGCTATATATCAATATGCCATTGGCAATAAATACAATCCTAGCAGATTTTCGGTCGACTTACGAGTCGACCCACGTCTACGAAAAACAAGTAGGTATATGTAGGAACACTAGGAACTAAACAATATATTAAATGCATTTTCAAGGTGCCAAGCAAAAGTACAAGTTGGCCTTGACTTATCCCGCAAAAACTAATTACACCCTCCACTCCTCAAAAGATGTTTAGAACTTACTACGATTACTAAATACTATACCTGTATTACCAGGCTAGGTATAAATTAAAGCGAGATAGGCAATTCACGACTTTTTACGTTTAACCTATTGCTGCAAGCAAAAATAAATGAATGTGTGGTTATGATTTTTATTATTAAAATCGGGAGTAAGTCACCCTAAAATACAGGTACATATAATTATCTAAATTCTAAACCTTTCTTGAATCAACAAAATCAGTAGAGTATTTTTCGATTCTATGGATCAATGCAATACACTTTCTCTTAATCTAATAAATAACAGCCGTTCCTCGAGCCTTCTAATCTAAATACTTATACGAACCACCAAATAATACGTCTAAAAAATTTGTTACCAATTGGTCAAAAATTGTGGATTTACATGATATGATGTATTCTTACATCTTCATAGGTCTAGATATGACCCATTGACCTCACTAACAATAATTGTATTAGCAGACAATTTTTTATAAACAATCTGTCGCTGTATACCTATCGATATAAAATGAAAACGGTCCCAACAATTCAATTTGACATTTTAACTCGAAAATAATCAAAACCAATTGGTATGTTTTTCTCAATATTGGTGGTACTATTGATTATTCCAAGTACTACAAATATTACTGATACCAAGGATTAAGATATATTTATATCTTAATAAATTTGTGAATTATACTAACTTTTATCTTTCTAAATATACGCCATTTCCTGGTACTTATTCTATTATTCATCGGGTTTACCAATTTTATCGGTAGATGAAGTTGCTATTTCATAACTATATAATAGTTATATAAAAGCTTCAAAAATAATTGAATCATTTATTTATTTTTTAAATTTATATTTATATTTAATACTATGTAATATTATTACTCTAATAAATCAGTAAGTAATGACTAGCGACCAGTTGCAAAAATAGGGGGCAGGCTAAGCGTTCAAAACATGGGCGTAGGAAATAGGTAGGAAATATTTTCGGAGGGTTTTTTTGTCTAAATCTATATTAATATGATAAAATTAAGAATCATTTATTTGTATGTATTAAATAATATGATAATAATTATAATTATTTATAATATAAATACAATATTTTGTCCATATAATTTACAAATTTAAAAATATAAAAAAAAATTATAAGATAAAACTTTGTTTTCTTGGTTAGGTTAGATTGTTTTATTTGATTTCGGGGGGTGTTTGAACACCCAACCCCCCCTTACCTACGCCCATGGTTCAAAATATTATGTTGGTTTGCTAATGGTTTACCGATTTACGTGGTTTATTCAATAGTTTTTTTTTTGTGATTAATGATAAGGTATAGGGGTCTACAACTACTTACTCTGTCTATACCACGGATATAGATACTATATAGATACTAGTATCTATATCCGTGGTCTATACGCAGCATAAATAATTCTTTTATTATCTATGATAAGCAGTCGATTAGAATTTAGACCACCACCATCGTTATCAAAAACAAAATTGTTATCATCCATTATAAATTATAATAAACATATTGCATTATTTTATTTGTTCATGTTTATATAAAATGTACAATATTATGCTTAATGCAATAATGGCTAATGCTAATATATATATATATATATATATATATATATTAGCATTAAGCAAATTATACATTTTATATAAACATGAACAAATAAAATAATGCAATGTGTTTATTATTATGGATGATAAAATTAATAATTATATTTACGATGGTGGTCTAATCGACTGCGTATAGAGTATAGACAGACCCTAGGTATAGAGTGTTATGGATAGTTGTTTTATAACTCATGAAGTCGTGATAGTATAATACATTGGGTCAAGGATTATCAAAATTTGGCTGTGAACTTCTTAAACGTTTCAACAATTTCTAATACAGAAAAATGTATTAATAATGAAGTCAGTTTTGGAAAATTTTTTTGAAAAAAATAGTGCAAACATTTTACAAAAATTGTTTCAATATTTTTTATATGTAATTTAACAAAAATTATGGGCGGGACCCGTTTCGCCCAAAAATGACCGTACCCGTTTCGCCCGGGTACCCGTTTTGCCCAAATTTTGTTTTTATATGATTCCCGTTTCGCCCAGAGTAGTTTAGACCAATTTAAAATTAAGTTGGCAATAGTTCAGTCAAATACTTGAGTAAACTAATACGTATATCAAAATCAATAGCGTTAAAGTATCAAAGATATCAAAAGATGCGAATATAATTAAAAGGACAGTACACAATCAGAAACAAATAACGAGGTACCGCTCAAATAAAATTACTCGTTATGAATTCATAAAAAACATGTGTAATAATTTTAAAAATAAACTTTAGGTGGTATTAATAATTATATTTTGAACGATTAAAATCGATTTTTTTTATAAGATATGTGTAAATTTTTATGACGTTAATTTGATTTTTTAATGATAAGTATTTATAAATGTTGTGTGGACTAAATTTTTGATGTGTTAAACTTTTGTGAAAAAAAAAAAAATAACGTGTGTATAATTTTTGGAAAACAAAGTGGTGTTTTCTGGATAACGCTAAATGATACTCAAGTTTTTGACTGAACTATTGCCAACTTAATTTTAAATTGGTCTAAAACTACTCTGGGCGAAACGGGAATCATATAAAAACAAAATTTGGGCAAAACGGGTACGGTCATTTTTGGGCGAAACGGGCTACGCCCAAAATTATAATCATGTACCTAACAAAATAAACACATCATAATTAAATTACATTAACATATTGAGTTTGTATAAATTTATAAAAAAATAATTATATTATCGTTTGTAAATTGAAGATGATCTTAGTGATCGTACTACGTCTTATATGCATGATAAATTAAAAAAATAATAGCGTTTTCTTTTTAATGCCCGAAATTGTAATTAATTTATGCCTACAGCTGTGATTACAGATTAAGTAGTGAAGTAATGAGTTATACAAATTATAATATAACTTGATCTTAAAATAACATCTTTTTACAGCCATTTATTAGTTTTTATTCATAGTTAAAAATAGATATTTATCGAATCACTGCAGTGCATACCTATTATTTAGAGTATAATGATAAACATCTTGGGTCATTGACGTTGCGTTTTTCTAGATTCTGGGTATAGGACACAAGTAATAATAAATACATATAAATAAAGAGTACAAGTTAATATTTATTCTTGATATAGGGTACCGGTACCGATACATTATTAAAAGTGGTAAATTAAAAGAAATGTGATGAATAAATAGTACGGAATCGAAGAATAAGAAATTGGTAATCGTGGGAGGTAGTGAGGCGGTTATCACACACAAAAAAAAATTCGAAATTGTATGTTTGTTTTAACAAAATCTCTAATCTATATTATTATTTGTAGTCAAGATCAGACATATAAAAGTACTGCATCCATCACAGAAATTAGGGTTTATTTACGGTGACAATAGGTATTTTGGTATTCAACACCTAATTAATTACAAAAAGTAAGAATATATTAATTAAAACAGAATATCAAATCGTGAATATTTTTAGAGTTTGGCCGAATTATTACGTGTCACATATGACTTGTAACACATTCGTTTAAGGGTACTACTTATATAAATGTAATATTATATAGGTATAGTAGATACATGGGATGGTCGCGTTTATAACGAGAAAGAACATACTCGATGCTGTTAACGCCGTCACCGACCCTTCGACGATCGTCCGCCTTCGATGTCTTCTCACACGGACGTCATTACCGGACGCTAAACGACACAGTCAGCGAAAAACAAATAATAATATAGATCACAGACGATATATTATTATTGTAACGTCGATGACTGTCGGTGTCTCCGTGCAAAGGCGATTTCACGATATTATTCAGAATAAGGCGCCCGAAACGAAAATTGTGAGCGGCCGTCGTATCGGGCCAATCTCAAATGCTGTGCTAACGTCGACCGGTTCGCTCGGAGGAGTAGAAAACATAATACTGCGTATGGCGAGTTAACGTGTGTGCAAGCGTGGAGGAAAATTTCAGAATTTTTTTCGTCGGACGTCCCTATACGTACAGTCGTACAATAATATGATTATTATTATTATTATTATTATGATTATAATAAAAACATAAATTATTGTTGTCCGCGAAAACCACAGAGATAACTGATAAGCGTGACGGTGGTCGTCGTCGTCATTATTCGTTATCAATAATGTTTGCAGTGCGTGCACCGACGCGGTCCGACTTCAATCAGCTAGCACAATAGTTTATTTTTACAGTCATTGTCGTCATTCATTATCACATACGATAGTACGATACTTGCGATAGTTGTTGTGTGCGCGCTCGGCAGCCTGGACCCCTGTGCGGAGTATAGTATAATATACACTTTTTAGTTTTTTTTTTTTTTTTTATACTTATTTATGTTTTAATGTTTTCCAAGTCCGCAAATTGCTAACTATTTCTGAATACTCTAGAGACTGTAGGCTTTGCGTGGCCGTTTGGGAGCCTCTTCGTTGATTTTGATCGCTGCAGTAGCCACAGCTCTTACGATCATTTCGCATCCGCAGCCGTGTCGAGTTCGCGCGACCCATCCGACAGCAGCCTTTTCACGACCACACGGTTAGTGTTTAATTTGACGGTGGAGTTCCTTCGATCGACGGAGTTTTTGAAACGGTCGTTTGGACGATTTGTTACAGGGAACAGCTGACGATGAACAAGGACACGAATAGACGAATATTGGCGATTCAGGCAAAAAAGAAACGGCGCAAATTGCCCAAGAAGCCGCACGAAGATCGCAAAACCGCTCTGCCCTCCGCACCGAGCCACAAAGGCTCGGACAAGTCCAAGTCCCATACGAATCAGAGGGACAGCGATTCTTCTTCAAACGAGTCTGATGAGGGCACGGACGAGATGTATGCATCTGATGAGGAAGAACAAGAAGAGTCTAGTGACTATTGCAAAGGTGGCTATCATCCAGTTCAAATAGGAGATGTTTTTCAAAACAGGTTAGGATAAATATTTTAAATTTTTATTACACATACTCAATGGCGCCACTACAGTAAAAATTTTGTTTGTCGGGAGTGGAGGGTAGCTATAATTGCAATTAAAAATTATTGTAAGCTATGTTATAAAAAAATGCATATTTTATGCCTTAAAAACATTTTTAGCAATCACTTATACCTGTTTTCTCCTAATATTTTTGATCTCATCGGGGTGTTAAACCTATATTTATCTGTTGGCCATGGTTACACCAATACCCCCAAAGTTTTTTTATGCTCACAATAAATATTTTGTGAACTATTACAATCATGATTTTTTAAAAACTTGTTATGTAAAAGCTGTCATTATGTAAATGTTGACTGATAAAAAATGATTACAGATTATCATACAAAAAGTATTTTAAAAATTTTTATTTTATTTTATTAAGCTTCAACTGCACAGGTTATTAGCTTTTTACAAAAATTTTACATTTTTACAATTTATATTTTATTTTACAAATCAATATTTTTTAGATATAATATTATATTATGGTAGTTGGAAAATGGACCAATAAACTGCTGCGTTTAGGCTGTCAGGGATGTCGAAGTGTTTCCTTAGTTTCATTGAAGTTTGGGCAGTGGACGATGATATGTTTGATGGAGTAGTTTTCATTGCATGTTGGGCATAGGGGTGGATCTGTCTTTGCCATTAGGTGTCCATGTGTAAATTTCGTGTGACCAATTATGAGTCTATTAAGAATTACCTCATTTTTTTTGTTTAAATCAGTGTACTTTGGCCAGAGTTAAACAGAGTGCTTAATTTCTGTTAATTTATTTTCCGTGTTTGTGTGCCAATATTTAAAAAATTATATGTAATATCCTTTTGTTATTTAGAGCAGATTATCATGGATAGTAATTAACTTCTTATAAATTTCTTCACTTTTATAATTTTAGTTAGTATTTTTGGAAGTAATAATACTTGGTAAATTTTTAAATTGTAATAAAAATATAAAATAAATTATAAAGTTAGGTAATTTTATGATGATGATAGGTATAATTAGTCATAAAAATTAGCTACCTACATAAAAAAAAATTATTTTAAATTCTTAAAAGTATTCATCTTAGTGTAAATAACTATAAGATTATAAAAACAAGATTTATTTATATTATTAATTACTTTTATTTTTTTACAGATATCATGTATTAAGAAAACTTGGATGGGGCCATTTTTCAACCGTTTGGCTATGTTGGGATTTTACAGACAAGCGTTATGTCGCTCTTAAAGTAGTAAAAAGTGCATCTCATTTTACTGAAACTGCTTTAGATGAAATAAAGCTTTTAAAAAGCGTTCGTGATTCTGATACTAGTGATAAAAAACGGGAACGAGTAGTCATGTTGTTGAATGATTTTAAAATTAGTGGTGTTAATGGTAATCACATATGCATGGTATTTGAAGTACTAGGTCATAATTTGTTGAAGTTGATTATTAAAAGTGATTACTCTGGTATACCAATACAAAACGTTAAGAATATTATACAACAAGTACTTGAAGGCTTAGATTATTTACATACAAAATGTAACATAATACACACTGACATTAAACCAGAGAATGTATTAATATGTGTGGATGAAAAATATATAAAAAATTTGGCTAAAGAGGCAGCTGAAATTCATCAAACTGGTCAAAAGTTGCCTGTATCATTTAGCAGTACTGCGCCCAAAAGCAATCTCAATAAACCTAATTTGACAAAAAATCAGAAGAAAAAAATGAAGAAAAAAGTCAAACGACAATCAGAACTTCTCAAAGTTCATATGCAACAATTAGAAGAACTAGAGTCCAAACAAAATGAAGAATGTTGTGGTGAAAATAATAAAGGCATGTATTTATTATATTTAGTATTCATTCTCAATAAGTTTGCATAATAGTTTTAATTATAATTTATATGATTTACTTTATGATAAAATTAATGTAATGGTTTAAATTATTTTAAAAATGAAATGTATTATATGATTTAATAACTAAAAATCAACTTTGTTGTTAATTGTACCTACTCGTGTTCAATATTTAGTGTTAATATTTGAATAATTACTTTTTTTTTTCTAAATTAAACTTCATGTTTTATTCTGGGGCACATAGTAATTTAAAATTTTTTTTAATAGGCTATCGTTTTATATTAATTTTTATTGTATGCTTTCAGGTCATGTCAAAACCACCGAAGAACCAATAACAGTAGATGCAACCGCTAGTGAATCTCTATCTAATGGTTATAGCAGTGACAGTACTAATCCAAATGTTGCAAACTCTCCACCTTATGAATCTAATACTGAGAATGATCATAATTCAGACGAAACTAATACAACTCACCAAAATGGAACTGGTGAATCTAGTAAAAATAACAAACCATTATCGAAAAAACGAGCATATAGAAGTAAATCTCGTGATGATCCCTCAGAAGATCCAGCATTTAATATATGTGATATCAATGTAAAAGTAGCCGACCTTGGTAATGCATGTTGGGTAGATCGTCATTTTACCGAAGATATTCAGACTAGACAATATCGTTCTTTGGAAGTATTAATTGGAGCCGGGTATGGTGTATCATCAGATATATGGAGTGTTGCATGTATGGCATTTGAACTGGCAACTGGTGATTATTTGTTTGAACCACATTCAGGTGAGGCTTATTCTAGAGACGAAGATCATATTGCTCATATTATAGAGTTATTGGGTAAAATTCCGAAAAAAGTTATTGATGGAGGAAAGCAGTCACCGCAGTTTTTTAATAAACGTGGAGAGTTGCGCAATATAAGTAGTTTGAAGCCATGGTTTTTGTATGATGTACTAAGAGAAAAGTACAAATGGCCTGAAAGTGATGCTAAGGCATTCACTGGTTTTCTTCTACCAATGCTAGAGTTTGATCAAAATGCTAGAGCAACAGCTGCACAGTGCTTACAACATGAATGGTTAAAATATTGATTATACTTCTGCTGTTAACATTTAACTTGGTAAGAATTGAAATATATTTTTATTTTGTAGTTGAACTTTATGTTTGTATTTTCTAATAAAGCCACAACAAAATATGAATTTTATATCATGTAAATAAGTATTAAATATATATTTTTAGAATAATAATACATATAATATTAAAAAATAGTCATTTCAAACATAATTTATGAAATATATTTTAAGCAACATTTGTATGTTTTAATGGTTTATTTGTAGTCAAAAAACAGATTTTATATAGTGTGTTTTTAACCAAACAAATAATTCCAATAATTTATTAAACAGTCATGTTATTAATGAAAAATGAATGTAAATAACTGCAATTTATGTTTATTATTTTCCCTTTTCTTTAAACATTGCTTTAAATTAATTAGTCAAAGAATTAGGTTTAATATGATATTTTAAATTTACTTGTAATAACAAGTTTGTCACCCACTGCATCATTATAATTTTTTTTTACAATTAACAATCATTTTGGTTTTTATTCCAAAATTAATTTGTTTTTTACCTTGAAACTCTACAATGAGTTTTTTAATTTTGTTCCTATTCACTCCAATGGTTAACACGTTTAAACACGTTTAGTCAATAACATACTTAAGCTACTTAAATACACATCCCATAATGTTTTCCTAATTCCTATCTTATTTGTTTTTAGGGAATGAAATTATTTTGTGTGTAAAATAATTTTATAATTATTTAAAAACAATATGGTTTAAAAAATATTTTATTTTTATCATTATATTGTAACACTTTATTATTAAATTTTATAGTTAATTTTTTTCACAATATCATTGATAAAAATTCTTATGCATTAATTAATGAGCCTTTAAACTTTTATTTACTGTCCAACTTTATGGTTTGTAACTATTATTATTAACTATCAAAATTAAGTAACATTTGTAATATATCGAAAAAAAAAACACCATTTTCAATGATTAAAAAAATATAAGGTCAGGTCTGTTTTGTATATTGTAACTATAATCATAATAATTACCTTTTATTTGTATTGTTATAAGGGTAATTTGTAAAACATGAGCCTATTTATTTTAAGAATAAATTACAATTGGTTAATATTTTTGCATGTTCTTCGATTCTTAGTTGTATCTTGTCTTTTTGTATTTGGAAGAATTTTTCTTTTACTCGTCATTAGGAAAATTACAAAATTGTTCTTTATGTGTTTATATTATAATAATATAATTGGTTTATGGGTACACTTAATTTAGATTGCGATTTGCGAGTAGTCATTTTTAGTATTTAATAGAATATTGAACTATGCCACATATTACGGTATTGGTTACAATAAATTTTAAACAAATAATCTAGTCAAGTTTTCTAGGTTAAAATTAGAGCAGTATTTTTAAATAAATAGTTTCTATTCAGTCCAAGTTTTGAATTAATTTCTTGAACTATGTTTTTTTTTATGTCTTAATATTTAATTTTACATCAGTTTTTCTTGGAACATTATAAAAATGACTTTGTTCTGCATAGTAAAATATAATACTTGTAATCCACAGTTAAATGGTTTACTAATCAAATATTTTTTCCTCTAATCTATGTAAGAATTAAGAACTCAAGAATTCTATTTTCAATCATAGTTTATTTAACAGATTTTCATCCATCTCAAAAAGTATTATTTATTTTAACTCATTTAAATGTCACTTTACCAAACAAATTTACCAGTCGCATCACATTTTCTCACTGGCAGTCTGAATAAAACACAATGATTGATTAAAAAACACATATAAATATTTTATGTATCACCTTTATTTTCTTACACAATTTCTATAAATAGTGTTTTGTAGACAATATGTATATCTTTTTATTTCTATAATTAAGTAAAAGATAATTTTTTCATCCTACAACAACTTCTAACATATTACTCATTTTATTATAACAATTTTGTAAGTACATTGAGAGACATTGAAAAATATATAACGTTAGGTCATACTAAATTGCTATATAAATCTATAAGGGCGCATAATTACGGAATGATGGTGGTTTGAATCAGTGGCGAAACGAACTTAAAATAATCCATAGGCAAACTTATTACAATTTACACACCCACCCGCCGACTTACCAGCTATAGGTACTTATTATATATAGGTATTATACCCACGGCACCCACCCACCCTCAAACCTTAAAAAAATCCAGAAGCAATCGCTTCTCAAAGACCACGGTTGTTTCGCCACTGGTTTGAATCTTGCTTAAGACAGTATATTTGTATGGGACGGAAACTATATTGGGAGAGAAGTCACTATCTCCCAACTGGCATGGCAGAAACCAATGGGTTCTAAAATAAAATGTCTGCCAAACTAAGCCTTAAAATACACCATACTTAAATTAAATTAAATCTATATGATAGAAAATTAATAACTATAACATGACTGCGTCATGATGTAAATGTTGATCAAAGGTAAACTCCATCTACTAATATAAGATATGAGTTAAGTATACATTTATGTGTGTATAAATACAGTAGTTACCATTGAGTTACCAATATACAATAAAAAAAAGATGAAAATAATTTTAAAATTATATTTTCTTAATTAATAATTAGGTTATATATAAATATAAATAAGAAATAACAATAGGGAGAAAAAAAAGTCTAATACTGATAGTCTGACAATAGCACTCAGTTATGGGTTTATAATTATGTATACCTCCTCTGGGCATTGAGCTATATTTAATATTAATACATTATATAACGCTTAAAGACAAGATGTAGAAAAAAAGAGAGTAACACTAGAAATAGGGGTATAATAACGCGTGACATGATTAGCGTCAAATGAGAACATAATTCGTATGGACAAGAGCAACTAACTACAGAGGGTAAAAAAAAAAAAAAAAAAAAATGTTTACAATCTCACTTATAATCTAATATTGGATGTTAATTTACCTATCAAATTAGTTAAACTATTTTTTCTGTATATAAATGTGAGCTTTATAAATATTTAGGAATATTAATATAATATTATACTTATAACATTGAACAATAACCATGTGTAATGCATATGTTTTACCCTTGTTATGTTATGCCATAATTGAAAAAATTAGTTATAAATGATAGAGAAGAAAACATTTTATTGTTAACAGTAAAAATAATAGTAATAACATAAATATCAACCATTTGGACGGTGAATAAAAAAACTCCTTCTCCATATTTTTGTATTGTTAAAATAAAAACGTAATGAAGTATTTACATTTGGAATATAATAATTTTAAAACTATATATATATATAAAAAAAAAAAACAAACAAACAAATGTTAGTTACTAAAACAAATTATTTTTTGGTTAGAATCATTTATTGTGATTACATCTTACCCCAATTAATAATTTTTAATTTAGATATTAAGGAACGTCAAACAGAACATGTCAGATCAACAAGCTAATTTGAAAACACAACAAAGCCCTAATTTTGTATATCCACATCCAAAATTCACTTTGGCAATGTGCACAACTCTGTATTAATTCATAAAAACTCACGATTCTATGTATAAAACTTATAAAAACTTACATCTTTAATAGATTATTGTGTAAACAATAAATAATGTTTGGCACTTGTCCATAACATTAAGTATGTTTGAGTAACAAGGTTTGTTACATTTTTTTTTTTAAATAATCACTGGTTTTAATTATCTAGGTTAAACTTTTCAGTGCTGATGCTGGAAGGAGATATGGATGTAGAATTGCATAGATTCAAAGTCAAATGCTGTTTGGTATGACAAAGTTCTCCCAAAGCAGGTGAAAGTGGTTCTTCTTTGGGCCTTTTAATATCACTGATGTTGACAACATCATCCATTTTGAATGATAATATTTTACCTAGTGTTTTTATATCCATATTATCCATCTCTGCTTTAGCAAGTTCTTCATCCAGAGTAACAGCACTCACAATTGAAACAGGTTCTGGTACATCATCATTTGATTTGGCAACTACAAATACGAATGAGAAACCAATGATTAAATACTTTAAATGTAAATGCATAATTTATCATGGGCCCATACTTATATTCTTGGGTTTTAGCGGAGTTAAATCAGCCGCATTTGGTTCAAAAGTGTCATCAGTAGGATTGTTTGACTTTTGACCAGGGAAAAATTGACTCTGGTTTATTTCGAATGGTTGATTCGAACTACTTATATAAAAATCATCATCAAAAGTGGCTGTAAATAGAAAATATTTTATTCTTAGTAGACATAATATGGGCCATACAAACTAGGGACTTACTCGAGGGAAAATTGAAGTTGGTTTCTTGTGGAAATATTTGAATTGGATTACATGCTTCATCATCAATAAACGATGGACTGAGTAAATCAGTTTTTGATGGACCCGCTCCCCAATCTTAAATAAACAAATTTATTATTAGCTATTACTACAGTTACAAACATACAGAATATTAAAAAAAAAAAAACATATACCGCTAAAGGATGACAAATCAAAATAATTAGGCGTGCGATCCCAAATTGGTCCAATATCTGAATCAAACGTTTCACTATCATCACGTGGATACTCGTAGACACAATGATAGTTTTGTTGCTTAAATGATACAGATTTTTTGTTACCCTAAACAAAAAATAATTATTATTTCAATATATATTATTTAGAAAAAATGTGTCTCAAAAAATGTTTACTAACTGATTGACAGTTTGAATTGCGTAGTGAGGTTTTAGTAGGTATTGCATTACTATTCCACGTGGAAGGAACAAATTCAACTTCATCATCACTAACATCTTCTGATTTAGTAGATTCATTACCATCGCCATTATCGCTTTTACAATTAGATGAATCAATCACTATAGTTTTCCAATTATTTAAAACATTGTCATCTGGTGAAGGAATTGGCAATACTTTATGAGTTTCTTGTTTTTCAGGAGATTCGTTTACAAGTGACACTTTAAACTCTCTATGAGATTTTTCTTCAGTAATTGTTGAATTAGAATCTAAACTCTTCCAACAATCAGATTCATAAACACCTTGTGTTTTTAAAGTTATATCAACATCAATTTTGGTTAGATTTGGTTCTGAGCTGCTTATGGCAGTCAATTCATTAACTGTCGGCCAATTGTAACTATCAAAATTTATTGAATTTGGTAATGATGTACAATGATGAGCAAGATCGTTTTCACAAAAAGTTTCAGAGTTCAAAAACATTTTTAACCAGTTAACGTTCTGTATGTTATTGAAATCTTCTAAGTGTTCATTTGAATTAGTATGACACGTAGAACTTAGCAATTCTTCAATGCTTTTAATTGCATTGGTTTGTTTGTCCAGAGGTAAATCATTATTACTGAGTGTCGGAGAAACAAATTGATCGGAAATTCCGGCAGACTCAGACGATGAATAAGACATCGCCGCAGCTGTTTTACTAGTCGATCCTGGTGATAATGAATCAGGGGAATATGATACCACACTGTCGGATTCTAAATTTTCTAATATATCATCTGTATCAGAGTTAACTTCTTCAATTGTGTATGTATTATTTAAAACATTAATTTCTTGTTTTTCTGACACATCTGTGTCCAATATAATAGCTTCATTAGTTATAGTGTCAATTATCAAAACATCGTCTTGAACATCAAGTTCAGATGAAGAATCAACAAGTTTTTCTCTACTTATGACTAGATGGTCGGTAGAAGTATCTGTTAAAATACAAGAAGGACTGGGATTTTCTGAAAAATTATCAATTATTTCCGGTTCTTCATCTTCGTCTTCTTCAAATATTGTGGATAAAGGAGGAGGATAAACATTGTAATGTATTACCATATCTGTATGATCAGTGTTTTCTGCTACATTTTCATTTTCTTCCAATGAAATGTTTAAATTCCTAGAATCATTATCGTTTTGATTAACTTTACCTCTAAGTTCTTGTCTTATAGCTTCTGCATATTCTTCATCTAATGATAATTCTTTATCATCAGTTTCATTATCATGATTTAAAGTATCTGGTAGCCAACCAGATGTATTTTGATATGGCGCATGTAAGTACCAAGACTCTGAAAGACCTTCTATGATATCATCAATTTCATATTGGCCTCTACCCTCACATTGTTTGTTATCATCATCAGATATTCCTTCAGGTTTAGACAAATCATTGTGAATTTTGTCTTCATACAAATCATGTACTTTGATTACAGTAATTTCATTGTCATCTTCGTCTTCTGATTTATCATTCAGAAATTCTGTGCTACCATCTTCACTTGTTATCTGTTCAATTTCACAACCAGAGTCATCAGAGCCATTCTTTAACACAGTGATATTGTTGTAGTAGTTATAAGCTTCGCTCGACTCATTAAATGTATAATTTGGAATACTTAAACTTTTGGTTTCTAGAGTATCTTTAGTTGAAACATCTTCACAATTTGTATAGTCTGATGTATGACCAGAGTCTAATTCTAATGTGCTGTAAGTGGACTCTTTGACTGTTTCATCTAAGATTAGGTGCTTTAATTTACATTCTACTTTTGAGTCTTCAGGTTCTTCTAAAATAGGTTTACTAAAGTCAAATATATTAGAGTCCCATTTCATTGATTCGTAAGGGTTAAATGTAAAACTGACATTTTCAAATATTGAATTATCTAATTTTTCAGTGATTGGTTTCTCTGTAAGAGAGGAAGTAATACCCTTATAATAATCTATTGTGAAATTTTCACATGGACCCAGGAGGATAGAAGAGTTATTAGTAGCTGTTGAACATTGAGTTGTGTTTGGTAAAATAAATGGGTTATTTTTTTCCGAGGCTTCAATCTCTAAAAAAGGATTGGTATTATTGTTTGTTTTAGTGTCTTTTTTTACTTTCATACTATTATCGATCTGTAAAGACAAATATGAAAGCGAATCATCATCTCTATTTTTTAGGGCAGTTTGGAATTTTTTCAAAGTATCTTGAAAATCATGATCATCTTGTGCATTTCTTAAATCACTATCACTAGTAAATGTAAGACTATTTAAGAGTGGAACAGCCAAACGATTGTACTTAAAACTGTTTTGTCTTGATAATGAATTTAATGGAGTATCACCTTCACTACTTTCACTAGCATCAATATGAGTCAGTACCATCAAATCTGCAACACTTTTTGATTTCTGTTTCACTTTTTCGGAAAATTCCCCTCGTTCAATTCTTAATCTCCATTGTTCATCTTCTGTATCTGTCCCGGATGACTCATTACCAGAACGTCTTTCTAGATATGAGTTATCACTATAAGAATTTTTAAAAAGTGGACGGCTTATTTTATTACCGGCTATTGGACCGAGTCTAAAGTTAACAATTGGTGGTGAGCATTCAGCATCAGATGATGTAGGTTCACCAGCTAAAGCTTCATCTAACTCTCTAATAGCATTATTTATGCCTTCCATAAATTGAATACTGTCATCTGTTCTTATCCAGGGGTCATTTGATGTTGTTAGATCCTCTAATGATCCATGCAATATTTCTAAGGACGGGGATTTTTTAGATTGATTAAATACATCAACACCACTAGACGCTGATGGTTGAGAACTGATATCACTCATGTCATCTGCATATATTTGAACTTCACATGATTTTGGTCTATTGACAGAGCTCGTTATTCCTGAGTCACTATCACTTTTAACAAAATCTTTAGAAAACATAGGACTTGAATTTGAGGAAATAGGATCAAAATTAGCTTTTAACATGCTATAGGTTTCTTCCAGGGATGATATAATTTCTGGAAATGTTGGTCTTTTTGATTGGTCACTATTCCAACACCGCAACATGACTTGATATCTAAATAAAAATAGTTAAAAAACAATATTATTATATATGTACTAACAAAAATAGTAAGTGTAATTTACATTTGTTGAGAAAGTTTGTGATGTTTAGATGATGGTGGAAGCAAAAGTGGCGTTCGTTCAATAAATACTGCTGATAGAACAGCTAAATCACTAAGAGAACCATACGGTTGAGCACCATTTTCCATTATTTCCCATATTACAACTGCAGCACTCCATACATTTCCTTCCACAGTAACCTAAAAATAAAATATAATTGTTGTATGCTATTCTGGCTATTATGTGCATATAATTTTTTCTATAATGTATAAACATATTAAGTATATTAATTATGATGTGTATTGTCTAATATTTACTTTTTTAGTCTCAATGACAGATTCAGAAACATTTAAGGTTTCAGGAGAACTCCATCTAATAGGAATGGCCACTCCTTCTTCAGTGAAATAATAATCTTCCTTATATAATTGGGTGCTAATACCATAATCACCAATTTTTACTACATTGTCAGGAAATACTAAAAAGTTTCTTGCCGCTACATCCCTAAAATTATACATAGTTAAGTCAGAAAAATTATAAAGTTTTAGTAATCTATTTACATGTTAATTGAATATCTAAATTTGGTTCGTAAATTGAAATATATATTATATTTTTACAATCTATCACTACTTGCAAATATGTTTTTCATTAGTGTTAGCATGAAGATTCTTTGATGAAATATTTAATTTAATATTTAACTTATCTAATATGATTCACCTTGTACTTAAATTTCTAAATCTTAGACATGCCCAGATTTTAGTTTAGGGTATATAATGCTGCTGAGGAAATGTGGTTATATTAGACTCCCCAAAAAAAGTGTCTGCCCTAACCCACAGGGCACACCTATGATCATATAGTCACAATGACTAAATTATCAGTAGGTTGGCAGGGATTGATGAAATATAAACAAAAATATTGAAACATTAAAAATGTTTAAGGTACTGAATAATATGTGGGTACCTATATTGCTAGATATAAATATTATACATAATTATTACTTACGTATGAACAGCACCACTTTTTAAATATTGCAAAAGCCCATTGACTACTTGAACAGACATTTTGAGTTTACGTTCTAATTGGGTTTCATATTCATTGGTGTCTGCATTTTTGCGGAGCCACATTTTCAGATCACCCTAAAAATAATATACCACTAACAATTTGAGTACAGAATTATTATAATAATTTTGCTTACATATGGACTAGATTCAAATATTAACAATAATGGGTCCATTTTGATACAAGCAGCTACAAGTCCTAAAACTAAGTGATTTCCATTTTTCACTTTAATTTTATGAGGAGCAGCTTCTTGTAAGAATTTTAGTCGTTCGGAATCAGTAGCATCATCTCTTAACATGCGGACTACTACTTTATTGTTTTCACCATGGTTCAAGCCAACAACTTCACCACTTACCACCTAAAGTGTGTTACAATAATTATTTATTTATTTTTGAATAATAGAGAAATAAACTATTGATATTACCCTTCCAAACCATCCAGAACCAAGTTCATGATGAAACTGTAATCGGGACCTTGGAAAATTTGATAGAGAATCATCTAAAATAATTAAAGTTAAGTCTTATAAAAAGAATATAAAACAACATTCATTTTTTTAAAAATATTTTTACTTTACTTACTTATCCATTCTTTGAATAATGACTGATATTTAATTGATGGCGAAAGCTGTTCAATATTGATGACAGTAGAATCTGATCTTGACAACTCGCTACTATGAAGATTGCTAATAGGATTAACAAATGCCAATCCAGGAGAACTATAATCCCTTGAGGAGAGTACTTCATTTTGAAACTCCTTAAAAGAGGATAAAAAAATGGTCAGTAAAAATCTAAGGTGAGAATTCCAAAGTGAGGTTGTAAATATTAGATAATTCAAACCTGTGCTACTGTAGAATCCTTAAACGTAATAGCAAATTAAAACAAAAGACAAAAATGATTTAATTTAAAATTATATAAGTATCTATCTAGTATCTAGTTAGTTTATATAATATAAATAATTATTATGATATTTCACTGTATACATTTTAAATTATTAAAACTAAAAGATTTACGAAAATATTAGTTCTATATATAATATATGTGCCCATTTTACCCATTGGTTTATATTTTCAATTGTAGAACGTGACAAATGACAATTTTTTTTCTATTATTGACCATCTTATATTTAAAAGTAGCGCCGCACTGTTAAGATTTTCATATTATTATGAAAATATCCTATGGCGCTGCAACCGAAAACTATAATACAGGAGGTCGATGTTCTCTGTTTGACAATGAAACTCCGTACATTTAGATACCATTGGTCATGGTTCAGGCTATACAGAGAATATAGTACCAAGACACATATAACATGCATGCAACACACGGAACAATGAAAATCTCATTGGATCTGATGCCAAAATCGTATTAGGTACATTTTAATTAGACGGGCGTAGGTATATAATAATTAAAATTGAAAATGCGTATTAGCGGGAAAATAAAACCCTGGCAGTAAATAAAATATTTTTAATTAATTAACAATTGGTTCTAGAAAGCAATATCTAAAATATTTCAATGGAGTAACAGATAGCAAATTGTCTAGACTATTAGGTTTATGAAGTTTACAAGGAAGTTTATTTGAACGATAATCAAAACACTAGCTAATATAACATGTATACATGTATTTTACGGCATTTCGCACTTGTATTTGTGTACTGATTAGTGATTGCACTTTGTAGGCGATTATTAATTAGAAATGGCGATTCATTTACTAATAAACAAAAGTTTAATTGCTAGAAATATTGTATCCAATTGTTATCAATAGAGTACACTAATAATAAAAATACTTATTTAACACCGAGCGAAATATGAAAATATATTATAATATAGGCACCTGAATCACTTATAAATAAGCTGGGTTCACAAAGAGGCAACAAAATTTAACAGTGTTAGTCATTTCAAAAAGAATTTAAATAGGTAGTCAGTAATGGACAGTTGAATATTTGATTTTGTCGAGATTTTTGTTAACTATTTGTGCCTTGTGGTCCTGCTGACCCGTAATTAAATAATACGAAATAGTCCAAACTCGTAATAGATAATAATTAAATAGATTTATAATACAATTTTGTAAATAAAACTAGATTTTAATACAAAAGGGGTAAACGGTGTTAAATATAATGACCAAGACGTATATTATTTATTGAAAAACATCACTGTACTATTAACATGTTATTTTAGAAGACATAAGCCGAGTTCCATAACAAATTGATTAATTTAACGTTTCACTAAAATTATATGGACCAATAATGTTTAAGGGATCATTAGCTCACTATAAATTCATTATATCTATTAATTTTTAATGTATATATTATTCTTATTACACAAATAAAATCCGATGAATAATAGAAAATATAATTTTTATAAATACGATTGTGATTGAAATAAGAGATAGAAATAGAAAAGAAAAAACAAAGCTTATTATTAATCTACTTAAATTAGAGTAAATATGAACGAAATATATATACCTATACTAATAATACTATCTTTGAAAAGGAGAATAATGATAAGATGAGTACAAATAGTACAATATTGAAATAGAAAATGTCACGAACTTTCAACATTTTAGCATGTTTAGAATTAAGTACTACATTTAATACAAGTGATATGATGGACTTTGGTGTTTAGTACCTACTATAGTATAAAACTATGCAATCGATTTATTATTTAGCAACAAAAATTTCCATATTTTTAAGGTATTAAGAGGACGTTATACCCGCATGTGTTGTCTCTGTCTTACAAGTGCATTATATAGTAAATTTTACGTTCAGCAGAACACGTGTTGCCTAAAAATTAGAGGGAATTGACCTCTTATAAAATTTAAAGGTATGATTGTTATCTAGTCAACCTCATATGCTTTTTAATATATTTAAATTTTAAAGGAAGTTATGAGTATTTTAAGATGCACAAAAAATTCACAATTTTAAAATACTCATAACTCGCTTTAAATTTGATATAAAATAAAAAGCATATGAGGTTGCCTAGATAATAATCTTACCTTTAAATATTATAAGAGGTCAGTTCACTCTAATTTTTAAGTTCACGTAGCTACACGTGTTCTGCTGAGCGAAAAATGTACCATGTTACGCATTTGTAAGACGGAGACAACACATGCGGGTATCACGTCCTCTTAAAGATAAACCAGAAATGTAATTTAGTTTTAACTTAAATAAAGTCATTAACACACAATCGAATGATTATAATTTATAATAATTGCTCGTTTATAGTTGAATATACTAAAATAATGTGATCACTGGTCACATTAAAATATTGAGAGCCTTTTTGGGGTAGTAAAAATGTGATATGTATAATAGCTGAAAACTATTTTGGACTCTATGATCTCGCAAGGTTCAGATATACGATGTATTTGCGCAATTAAAATTTTATATAATACAGCATTTTGACTGCGTACATTATAACCAAGTTCGAATTTGTGTTTCTCAAAAATCGCCTACTCAAAATATTGAGTAAAAATGAAATGAAGCCAGTGATATAAGTAGTATTCTACATATACGGCACATTCTGTAACATTACTATATTCACTAATAATAACATTATTGATGTATATTTAAAACAGTTTGAATTATTTTGGAGAACTAGAGAGAAGTAATAAATAGTAGAATACTATTTACCCACTCAAACGACTCAACAATGTTGAGTCGACATTCATTATTTAAATACCTCTTATAAACATTGTTTTTTTTTTAAAAATTAATTTCAAATTTTTTACTGAATAAAAATTAATCTCCTCGTACGAAAAATAAATATTTAAAATACATAAAATTATATTAGGAACTTTCTATAAATACATACAGCATTAACCACAAACAATGTGTGCACCACATATTATTATATACCTATGCCATTTAGGTTAAATATTTACACGTCGCTTATACTGCACCAATTCCTATTACAATTTATTTTAGCCATTTATTTAACTAGTTGGTGTCTATTGAAAGAATGTATAAACATAAATAATTTTGGGAACCACCCATAAACCTACATATTTTATTGAAATACAAATACCTAAGAACAAATATATTGGAAAACCCAGGAATTTTTAAAATTATCTATTGGTTCTTTAATAGTATAATAAATGTATAACACTTATCATATCATGGTTGATTTATAACACAAAAGGTAAAAGTAATATTTCAATTATAGTCAAACAAATTTGGTATCGAATATTGAGGTTTATTTACTGTAAGTCTTACATTAAGTAAGTAAATGTAAATTGTAAATAATAGTAAGTAAATTTACAGTAAATAAATGTAAGTGTTTACTTTGTAAAATGTTTAAAAAGTTAAAATTATTAATTGATCACAACTGAATTTTAAGAATTATCAAAACATTATTCCAAAAAGTTTTGATATATGAAACTAGTTAATCAAAATAATTAACATTCAAAAAATGTATACCTGTAAAAAAATTAAAAATTAAACTTAAATAATAAATACTCCTTGTTCCAATCTGAAATTCTTTTAAATTAACATTATTACCTATTCAAAATAATTAATTTGAATTAAATAGAATCAAGAATAAATATAGGTAGGCAGGTACTGTATGTTACATTTACACATCTGATTTTGAATTTGATCCAATATAAATGAGGTGAACATAACTGTAATGACTATTAGACTATATTTTTTTTTCCATAGCTATTGTCAATGATATTCAATAACATGAGCTACATTCACTTTAAAAATAATTTTGATTCAACTATATAATTTCCTAAGTACTAATACATAATATCTAGTAGATTAATTTTTAGGTATAATGAATTATTTTGATAAGGTAATATAATAAACATTAGTTAGGTAATTTGAACACATTTATACAAATTAGTTTAACATTAAATTATTCTAGACTTTTCTATGGATAGTAGTTATGATATACATCATAAGATACCTAACTCAAATTTTATTTGAAAATTTGTAATCATATAAAGCTGTTAACTTGGAAATTTTTCATTGAGATTTTCAGCAACATCGTAAAATTTCAAAGATTATCAATTTTTCAATTTTCTCTTTTTTCTTAATAGAAGTTTGGAACAATATTCATAGAAAAAGCCAAAAGGCATAGGCCATAGCCAAGTTTCCAATTTTGGTGTATGTGATTATAGTGTTAGCAATTTGTAATATAACGTATTTAGTAATACCACAGATTATATGAAATATTTCATATAATTTGTGGTAATACTAACAATAACTGTGATATTTATTATAATGATGTTAAGTGATAATATATTGACTATATCATCGGTAAGTATTTTTTTTTTAAATTAATAAATGGTCTATAACTTAAAAAAAAATTAATCTATTTAGGTACAAAAAAGTTCAAAATGTTTTAACAAAAAAATTACATGAACATAATATTATACTGCTCTAAATTTATCTATTTATAAACAACAGCTGAATCTTTAATAACAAAAAATTCTATAAATACCTAAAATATTATTAGTACCACTTTAAAAAAAGTACTAATGCTAAATTGTATTCTACTTTACTGATTTAGGTATCTGACTTGAATTATTTTTTTAATGTATGTGGCATGTGTATTATTTTTTCTAATAACACAAGCTATACTTAAGAAATATGGATATCAATAACAATTAACATTTTATTTAATACCAACTATTTTATTAAAACTTAAAACTAAATTAGCATAAGTATTTACCTTGAAACTGAATCTACTGTTTCTACAACAGTCCAAGCAGCCAACAAGAAAGACAACTACACATATCGTAAAAATGACAGCAACTATTGATGCTTCTAGCCATATATTATAACTGCTCCATAATGCTGTACTAGAATTTAAATCTGAAAAAAGTATAAATATACAATTTGAATTAAAAACCACGGTATATTATTTTATAAGTAAACAGTTGAGCACTTTACATTTTTGATAAATAATGATCATATATTTTACTTTTTTGGTTTTTATCAGGTTTACTAAACAATTTAAAATAAGCTATGTGATCAAGCAACAAATATTTTTTTTTATATACCTATGAATATGATAGGTATAACAAATGAATTTGTTTATTATGCCAAGATATACAAACACAGTATACAACTATTGTTTATAACATCATAAATTAAAGAAAACAATAGATAAATAATAATATTTAATGTAATTATTTCCAAATTTTATAATATGGAAGATAATGTACTCTATTTTCTTAAACCCATATATTTACTAAATATTATAAGTCATGACATGTATCATATATTGTGCATAAAATATTTAAAATGATTATTGATGTACCAAGTTAACTAAAATACATTTTGAAAAGTTTCCACCAGCACTAAATATATATCATATACCCATGGACCTATAAGCTAATGCACAACATTGCACCTATCACACCACCTTTCCAACAGTTAATGGAGATGAGATAGTGAGTGAGAACTACTGTAACGCCCTAAAAACGCATAGTTTTCCTTTATCAGCTGGTTTCTCTCTATAAATACTGCCTATTAGATTACAGGTCTATGTACTTATCTTATAATATGTAGATGTTACTAATGTAGTTTTAATATAAAATTGGATATTAAATAAAAATATTATTGTATTTTCCTAATTACAACAATGGGAATTTAATAAGGTATTTTAAGGAGGGACTAGAAGAAAGAAGAAGCTTTGGCATAAATTCACTTTAGCTACCCAGCACATTTTTTGAATTTTTTTTTCGAAATATACACATTTCAGCGAGTTAAGAACGATGGTGCAAAAAAAACTGTATGGACGCCATTATTTTGGAAGTTATAGCCATCCAAAGTTTGCGATTTTACGTTAATACGCATGCGCGCAACACTGCTTTATAATGAGCCGTGTAGCGTAGCGTATACACGCGTAATCACTGCAACTTTTAATTGACATAACTTTTGAGCAAGTGACCACGCTAACGGCCATCGAGTCTGGCGACCGGAGCCGGTAGGCGACGGGAGGTCCCTTGAGTTTGGCGACCAGAGTCGATAGGTGAAGGGAGCCACCATACTTATATTATCTACTTTAACTAACAAGGTTAAAATTACTTGTTAGGTCATCCGTCTGCCCGCAGGGCAGGTATGCTCTCCCCCCCCGCGACCCCAAAGGGGTTGCTACCCCTCCACTCAGCCCCCCAGACTTGTTATTTAAGCCCCGGGGGGTTTGGGGGCTGAGCCCCCATCCAACGAGAGGTCCGCAGGACCTCGAGGTTGGCAACCGGAGCCGGTAGGCGAAGGGAGCTACTATGTACTTATGTTACTCTAACTGGCCATCGAGTCTGTTGACTGGAGACGGTAGGCGGAGGGAGGTCCCTTGAGTTTGAGGACCGGAGCTGGCAGGCGAAGCGAGCCACTATTATATACTTATTATGATATTTTAACAGGCAAGGTTTCAATATAGGTGCTCATTAGCCTGTTGTCTACCTGAAGATAATATTGCAAAACTACATTATAGGTTATTATTCTAATGTTATTATCTAATATTTAATATTATTATTATAATAATATAAAATTTACAATTTAGTAATAATGAGATAGTTATAAAACAGCGATATTGGTTTAACTATAGAACGAAGACCAATTAAAATGTACAATTATGTGGAGTTAAATTACTGATATATATAACATAATATAATATACACTATGGTAGGTAGGTACCTAAATATTGTTAAGTAAAGGAGGGGTATTAAAATAAAAACTTAGTTCTAAATAGTTGATTTATAATACATCTGAAACATTGTATTTGTGTACAACGTGTTGTGAACTTATTATATAGAAAATTATATATATAAAAAAATTCAAAACTAACTATAGCCTACTGCAGGTGCTGCGCTCAAAATTAAAGCAGTGTTGCGCGCATGCGTATTAACCTAAAATCGCAAACTTTGGATGGCTATAACTTCCAAAATAATGGCATCCGCGCAGTTTTTTTTGCACCATCGTTCTTAACTCGCTGAAATGCGTATATTTCGAAAAAAAAATTCAAAAAATGTGCTGGGTAGCTAAAGTGAATTTGTTCCGAAGCTTTTTTTTTAGCTAGGTATATTTTATATTTTTTAAATATCTGAAGAATTACCCTTAATACCTATAACTTGTTAATAAATACTATAAATTCACAAATACATTTTCTCAATATAATGACATAGGTAGCCATAAATGCATTTTTTTTTATATAAACATTAAACATACGAGTGTAAAATATGAAATAATAAAAAGTTGAGTACCTATTTATTTAGTGGGTTAGCTTATAGAATGCAAGAGCAACAGAGTTGACTGTTTATTTATTCAGCTGAAATATTAGCAAATAGTAGATATAATGAAAATGGACAGCCAAAATAATTACTCTGTGTGTTGGTCATTAGTCATTAAGTAAATATAAGTCTGGATATAATTTGAAAAACAATTCCTATATTTAAATTTAAATGGATAATGATATTGAACTTAATCATAATGTGTAGTATTTATTTGGAAATAAACTATAGATAACTGAATTGAGTCTAATGCTACATAGCTACATTAGTATATCTGCAATTATTTTAAAGCGGTAAAGAAGAAAATGGTAATTTTAGTTAGTGAGATGATGGTAGTTAGTATTTTATATCAACCATAAAAAATTGGTTTTTGAATTTTGAATCACCCATGAAAAGTAATAACTGACAATATAACTACTAACTATTTTTTTATTTTATAGGAAACCATTTAATATGTTTTATTATATAAAAAAATATTTTATTTTAGTTAAGTACTTAAATCCTTGAGTAATCATCAAACATTTGTTATGGTTTAAATTTAAATAAATGTTTAAAAATAAAATAAACCGTTCAAAATGTTAGCATATTTTTTAAATAAAGCTTTTATGGAACAGAGCCAGTTATAGTTATATGACATTTAAAAATGAGTTCTGAATAAGACAAACTTTGTAGGTACTCATATGAGATGTTTACATTTGAGAAATATTAGTCAAGCTGTTGTTTAAAAATATATGTATATATTACTATTTTCACAAATATTTTGGCATTAGATTTGGTAGCTACCTATTGTAATCGAGAAAGCTTAGAACACAATATTACTTGCACTGGGTACTTAAGTCTCTGGGTATCTGGGTACTCTTAGTCATATCACATAGATTAGTCATTACTATAACAATTGCTTTTTAAGTAATTTTATGGTTATGTTTATAATTAAGTAAATTGTTTACAAAATAAGAAATTAAATTCAAATTTTTTTTAACAAATTTGTTAGCATGACACCACTTATTACATAATACTATACTTTTCATTGAACTAATAAAAACTATATTATAAATAAACAATATGTGTTATTGTTTAAAATTTTTATTTTGGAAAAAATACGATAATCATCGTGTGATACCTGAGTATATCATCACAGATTATATAAAATATTATATTTTATATAATCTGTGATATCATAGTGAGTTGCACCTAGGAGGCGCTTTTTTATAGATATTAACCAATGAATTTTACCAAGTACTATCAATGATTTAATTAAAAGACTAGAGCTCGGACTAGAGTTTTTGTTAAAAAAAATAATAAATAATTTTACATTTTATTCAGATTAGTCTTTATATTAGAATTTTTGTTATTAAAGAATATTGTAATTTTTATATTCGACAGAAATATCAGGGCATAGGTAATTCCCTCCAATATTTCAATCGAAAGATTATGTAATTAATTTATTAACTGATTACATTATTTGGAATATAGTTTTGACACAAAATGTATGTTAAAATAGGTTAAAAAAAAAATAGGGTATAGACACCCACATAAAAATGATTTTTTATAGGTAAGAAATTTAAATATGACAATGTAATGTCATTGTAATTATATTAGTTACTTTATTTTGAATAAAAATAGTACCTAATGTATAACCTTGTACATAATACAACTTTTAAATAGGTAGTTAAATAACCTAGTTATCTTTTTATTTTGGAACTTTAATATACATAACTTGGTTACTTTAAAAAAAGTAATATTCCTTACACTGGAGACTACCAAGTGAATATCAACAACCAACCTTTGAATATATATGATAATAAATTATAATAGTTCAATCATTTAAAGTAAATAATTTTTTTATTTTGATATTGATACATTTCATATATTCAAATTTAATTTGAAAGATGTCAATAAACGTTCTGATTATATTTAGTTCTAATATAGATAGATGTCACATCTGTATTCAATTAAACACATACTTTTAATATTCTTAAATTTGATTTCCCGCCATATCATTTGATAATAGGTCAACTTAAATATTTAATCATGAAAAGTAAACATAAGTACAGAATAAAGGTAGGTAGTATAGAGATAAAAAAAATATTCAACGAGACATCTTAAATGAAGAATTTTATCTCATGACTATTTTTTTTTTTTACAGGTGATATATTCACAGTAATATGAGAATCATAATAGGATAATAAATGAAATATTAATATAAAAGTGTAGAAACACTTAAGACTGTTATGCAATGTCTTCAACTCAATAGATTAAACTTCAAAATGAATAAAGCATTACAATTAAGTAGGTACCTAATCCAATATCTAAAATTCAAAAACATACCAGTAGTAGGAGTAATAAGTGGACGTTTAGCGAGACATTTAGGAAATTTAAATTTCTTTATCATACTTTAAGTTATTACCGAGGTTATTACCTAAAGGCTAAAATACTTAATAAATTCTCATAATCTTATTAAATTTAACACATTTAATTACTTAGCTATTACCTGGACATAAAAACTAGCTTAATGATAGAGAGAAAAGATTAAGATTATACGAGTTCTAATAAATTAATTAATACCTATTGTCTCGAATTTGATTGTAACATAGATGATTTAGTTGTAGGTACTTACTAAATGTTTATACCACTTATACTATTGAAACTAAATGTTAATATGTGTGTCTATGTATCATAGGCACAGTTATATTATTAGTGTTTTAAATAAAGTATTGAAGTCAAATTATGAAAAACTACCTTTTCCTGGGAGTGGGTGCTCCGAGGGGTAATCAGATAAAATCATATTATAATATAGTATTATACTTAATCCGTGAAAAATAATGAAATACATTGAAAAAGATAAGGATCTCAGTATTGTAAAATGCTTTGCGGTAAAACTTGTCGTAGATTGAAAGATCATTGTGTAATTTTATCACACATACCTAGGTAGTATTATGTAACAAAGTATTACACCTTAAGTTTTAGGTTCTATCGATTGGAGTCAACTTCTACTCTCATATTTCAGATCAAACGCTTCCCAAAACGTTACAAATGAATTAGGTATCATGTATCAAAAAAGTGATTTAAGTAGGTAATCAATAAAATAAATATAAATATTGCCATCACCTCCGATTGGATACGACGTTGACGAATCGATCCAGGTCGAAACTAAACACAACCACAGCAACGAGACGGCGGTGTGTTCCATTTTTAGCTCTGGCTCATGTTCAGGGACTCGGCCATTTCTCTAGCGTTCAGCCACGCCACGCGTATGGACTACTGTTGCTGTCGTTGAAACGTCGGGACGTAAGACACAGAGGCAACCGCACAAGTCATCTGTTCACAGACGACGGTCGGTTCAACATATTAATTTTCAATCACGCACAGCTCAACGATAGTCAGATAGTACGCGGCGCCCCAATCGGGGGTATATTTGACACGAATTCGCTTCGTTCTGAAGGAAAATCTGTTTACATTTTTGGCGCGTACAAACGTTTACGGCTGGGAAGGACTGTACGTGAAATAATCCGAACGAACGTCAACGAGTACAAGGTATTATGAATCGATCTACGATATTCCGGAAAGCCGGAGAAAACGAACTATAGATAGGTAGTAGGTACAGATGAAACAAAAATTAACGGGAAATGACGACGATTACCGTCGAGTGGTACAACAGGGGCTACCGGAAGTGCACGACGTTTTCCCCGTACGGTGCGGATTCGCGAAAAGAAAACATGAGTCACTGACACTGTCGTACGATTGCGACTACTGCGCGGATCACCGTTCGGAAGCGGGCGGGGGGAAAGGTGTGTTTTTTCGCTGGTCGGCGAGGAGGGAGAACACCAGACGACGACGACGAGGATGACTAAACTGTGATAACAGACGAGCTCAGATAAGAAGATTGTTATCAAAACTATTGATAACAAAATGCGTAGATAACAATGAAAGACTTTGAATCTTGATGTAAATTCACTTTTATTATTATCGGACATCGGTTTTAAATTGAGGAAAACGACTGTAATACGGATTTTAAATGTTTTTGTACAATAGTCAATAATATTATGATAACTGTAACGCAATGCGTAATACCAGAATGAAATGGAAATATTATTCGTTGAATTCTTTGAAAAATCGTACGCAGTGGTTTAGGCAAGGGGGTTTGGGTGTTTAACCCCCATCACCTAAATCACAAATTGTCTATATTTCTGTTATAAATATATTATATATATAATTTAAATAAGAAAAGTTTAAAAACTTAGTGTAATTTATGCTTAAACCCTTCCCCATTCATAATCAAAGCTCCACTGATTGTACGTATTCAAGGACGTTCTCAGGCAATTCACCATGGTGGGAGAGGGGTCAATACAATTTTATAAATTGGAAAGCGAGAGGTGGCATCACAAGTTTAGGGGTTAGTGAGAACAATGGAAGTTTTTTTTAATAGTAATGTAACTATTCTTAAAGTTTTAAAGTTTTTGGAAATATTATTTGAATAAACAAGTTGTTTACAACAATAATAATCATAATAAAATCTGAAAAAATTATTATATCCAACAATTTTAAGGTTCCACTAGTTTGAATGTTTGACACTGGATTTTTATGCATAAAAATACTCAGATAGTATAGGTAATATTGTTTAAGCCATAACACCGCTAATTTATTTAAAAGACAATGAGTACCTATGTGGTTGTGGTTTTTAGACTTACAAACGACACAAACTACTCAACTGATCTATATAAAAATGTCAGAAATTGTTTTTAAAGATACCAAGAAATGTTAGAGAGTAAATTAAACTTTGTTAATTGGGTATCGGCGGTAGCGCTAAACAAATTTTTTTTAAATATTTTTATTGATTACATATGCGATATGCTGTATAAACTACTATATATTTTCAATAATAACAATAAAAAAACATTATCACATTCATATAAGATAATACAATTTCATATTTATGATTTGAATCTTTCAAAAATAATTTTCAGGTTTCAACAATAAAGTTTATGATTTTTTTAAGTTTACGACGACTTATGAAATCAATCCAATTATAATAATATATGATACCGCAGAATGCAGATGGGTATAATAATTATTTATGTACAAGTATGTTGTATGTGTTGTTACTTTCACTTTTACATTTTAAAGTTTTATTCTACATAAACGTTCAATTTTTATTTCTCTGACCTGAACATTTTAATCAAGATTAATATATCTATACATATTACTCATCATCATAATGAGAATAAAAACATTAAAAACTTAGTAATCATAAAACAAAAATTCTTGAACAATAACAAATTTTTAAATTACATAATATGCAACTGTTATTTTAGTACACATTTTCAGTAGCTTATTTTCTCAAATGTCCCCAGATAAATAAGTTTTAAAAATGTTCACAAATAGTTGAAATTCAGTTGCAAAAAAATTATGAAAAAGTTTTTAATATATTTTATGGCTATCATTGAATTACTTTTAAAATGTTTTAGAAAATGTAAATTAAAAACAAAACATAATAAACAATAGAATAAATTCGTGTAAGTTATTTTTAGACTAGAAAAATAAATTATTTAGGTTAGGTTAAATATTTATCCATTAAAAAAAAAAAAACTGTATATAAGAGATTTAAGCAGTAAATCGATGTGACGTGCAACAATTAGTATGTCAAGTACGCAATGGCGGTTCTTGGTTGAAACTTAAATGTACTTGTTGTTGGTCGTAACCAGTGGTGTATTTTGGGTAATTTCTCGGGGGGTGTCCATGATTTAATGAATATACCACAATATACATACCTATTATACTAAAATAAAAATAGTAACATATAAAATAAATTATAATACCAATATTTAGGCCTTTTTTTTATAAAGCCGGGTGGTGTCCAGAGGAAGATACCCCCAAAATACGTCACTGGACTCGTAACTAAATATCATTGATTATATTGATAGTACTTATTATTTATTGTAAGTAATTGTTATTATTTTCATGTACCTACATAGAATTTATTTTCTTTGTTTGGTACCTACGGGCCACGAGTATAATGCTCTTGTTTTTTTTTCATTTCTAAAAACTGAATATTGTACAAAATAATTATTTCTTGAAAATTGTAATTAATTATTAACTATTTAAAAACTTAAGTAGCTACATTTCATTATTTTATTTTATTTCTATTATTCTTTATCAACATTTTTTAACTTTATGGAAATCATTGCATGGTGGCCTACATAAAATATTTTAAACAAGTTTCCATAAAATGTCTACAACTGAATATTTCCCTTCAGATAAGCATAGGCGTGTCCAGACCTTTGACGCAGAGGGTGCAACCTGGCCAAAGCCCCTTAGCCTCCCCCTTTTTGTACAATTTTTGTTAATTTCAAATTCGTCCCTATTTCAGATGGCATATAATAGATGTGAGTAGGTAAATAATTAGAATAAAATCACGTATAAATAATAAATATGTGTCAGTTAGAAAATTTTAAAATAATTAAAGTTCTAGTCGCCGTTGTGTATTGTTAAGATGTTTGAACTTTTCAATTATGTCTTCTGGATCTAATTCAGATCCCAATTCCTGTTCAACAAATACTATAACATCATTGACTTCAATCGATCTTGCGTCATACAACTTCTCAGCTTTGTTTTTACCAGACTTAATTTTGAAAAAGATCTCTCACAAGAGCAACTTGTGACTGGCATTGTTACAAAAAGAGTTAATATCTTGTAAATATTTTGAAAACTATTACATAAATTATTAGTGGACAGATTATTTAACCACTGATAAATAGTTTTGCTAGTTTTACCAATTTCAAATTCTGGTAACGATTTTAACAATCTGAGTTCTGCTTCAAGTTCACTGTAATTTAAGTTAGACCTATTGGAAAGTAAAATTAAGTCATGTTCATGCAGGTTAAACTGTAATAAACATCCAATTGCACTTATTAGTAAAAGTGTTTCTTGACTAAAACGTTCTTCTTATCCGTTTAAAAGGTCATCTAAAACTGTGTAGTACACAAAACATTTCATTTTTGTTTTTTTGTCAGAGGTAAAATGTTGAGTATTGTTGATGTCAATTCGACTAGACACTTTTTGTTTGTTTTATATTTGGTATCTCTATTTTTTGTGAACTACAAATGTCCAAAACTTTGTCAAATAATGTTGAATAGTTATCTTCATCAGTTCTTAAGTCAGTTAATGATTTCCTAAGTGCTTCAATAATTGATACGGCAGCTAAGAAGTCTAGGTCTAGTGATTGCAACCTTGCGCTAACTATGCGAATTTGAATCAGAATAGGTTTTAAAACAGTTAAAGCAAATATAAAATTGAAACTTTTTAGATTGTTGATAAGTCCATTTCCATCATGTTATCATGATATACGGAGGAAAACACCGAAATAAATAAATCGTTATTATCACGTAATCTTGTTAATTGTCCCTAAATTTGGTATAGTACAATTGGTATGTTCTGACAAATGCATTTGACCCACTTTTGATTTTGATGCTACCGCTTATCAAATAAATAATAATTTCAAGTCTGAATAGAGTGGTTATGTATATCTAAAATTTTAAATCCAAGGAATATCTTAGTTCCTGCCACCTGAAATCGCAGGGGGTGCCGGCGCATACCCTGCACCCCCTTTGGACACGCCTATGCAGATAAGTATACTGTTGTTAAATAGGAATTTTGGTTGCATTCATAAAAATATAATATAATATATATAATTGGAATAATGTTGCGTTTGTGACTGAAAACAAAATGCATAATTTATTAACGAAAACGTGAGAAACAGATATAAAGGGCGCATGACCAGTGGTGTAGCTAAATTGCCTATACAAAGCACCGTGGTATCATAATTTTTTAAAATTTAATTACTACTTATCAGTGTAACGTACGAAATCGTCGAAATCACAACGTTAACTTTATCACTACTATTCTCGGACCACGATTTCATCACTCCAATTTTCGAATTTTTATTTCGACCACAAACTACTGACGAAATTGAACTAAATATAGTACTAGCCAAAGTCAATCCTTTTAATCTCTCTCATATAAAAGCACTTATAACTGATCATTAACAGTTGTGGTACTCTTTAACACAGCGTAGGTTTTTGAAAAAGTTCATTATTTTCCACATTTACTGGAAACATTTGACATCAATGCTCTATTCGTGAAATTGGCTGAGGATCAATGGGCTAGGCAGTATCATAATTTTATTTGATGTTTAGACAGTACAAATATATAATTATGCATGGATACATCATGGACAAAGGAGAAAAACCATAATGCACTTCTTGTGGAACTGAACTCTCAGTTAACTATGTGATTACCGAATGCCTCCAATACGCAGATGAACAAAGAAATGTCGAAATACCCAACACACTAGATGCAGCCCTCGGACCCGACGCAACTACCTGCACCACACAAATCCTTAAATTCCTAAGAAAAACAAATCTGTATAATAAAATTTAAATCTAAAAAAAATGTATTTATAAATAACTATAACTAATGGCCTTTGTCACCGATGTTTATAAGAAAAAAAAAATATATATATATATATAATTATGAATTTTGTTTTATGTGCATGCTCAGACCCAAACAAACATAAAAACAGACGGTCTACGTTTATTTAGTATATATAATATCTCAGTCAAAATAATTGAAAAACAAATTAAGGCAAACGAAAATTTGTATGCAAATCCAGATCTTGGTAAAACTGATTTTGTAATTTTTGTAGTTCAAAATATTTAAAAATCACCAAAATTTGCAAATTAATTTTTTGCCGATGATGCGTATAATTTTGAATTTTGAATAGTTATGAGTCTAGTCTAATAATTAATACAATGTTAAAAGTTTTTTTCTAAAAACCTAATGCAATTACAATACAAATGTAATATAAATATATTTTTTTAAAGAATTTAAAGATCAGATATAGACAAAATGAAATATTAAATTATAATATATATGAATATATATTATAGACTATAGTATTATTCTGTTGTAATTCAAAAAATATTATGTGTTGAGAAAACATTTCGGTATCGCATATATTATTATATTAGGGATATTCAGGGATAATTTATTCGGGAGTAGAATTCCATATCCCGTATAGGTACTTGTATTTATCTAATTTGAAATATTAATAAAGTTAGGAGGTAATTAAATATACATAATATCTTTAGAGCCAAATATAGGGGTGGATAAAAGGAGTAATTACCTCAGGTGAAAATTTATTAAAGGTGGCTGAAATACATACTGAGAAATATTACATCTACGTGTTAATATTTAACTCAATAAATAATAGATAAATTTATTAAAAGTGTAAATTATTGATTTTTTCGAAGGACAAAGAAAATCCATTAAAGTATAGTCAGATAAAAGATTGTGAAGATGTGGCGGGGTGGAACAATTAATAAATATGTTCATGTCTAAATAATTGTTTATCTAAATAATTACGCATTTTTTGATAAGATAAAAAATAAAAAATATGTTATAAGTTATTTATTCTGTCTATAGTTGAAGTAAATTGAAATTAAATGTTTATCATAAGATATGGTATTGTGGTATTTGTTAGTGGATTAATAGATATCAAAAGAAAAATATTAATATCTACTAAAATTATATTAGCTAAACCCGTAATCATAAACAATATTTTTTTCAACATTAATTATTAAAAATATAACTAACAATTTTTAAAAACAACTAATAATCTTTATCGCATATTCACGCGACGGCAAGTGGCAAGGAAAACAATTTATTGAATCTAATTTCAGTTTTATATATAAAACGTAGATTATTCGTCTCAGTCCCTTCCATCAGAAAATGATAGGTTAGGTGTAAGTGGTTTAGCTGTGACCCTAGAGTCATTCATATAAGTGCAAAGGTCATGCCCGCCCCTTCGTCTTGCTGGAACTGTCGAGAGTCCAAAGTTTTGAACAGTAACGTTCTAAAGAAACGTAAATCGTGGGATTGCAGAAGCTTTGAGATCGTTATTGGGTTGTAGAATAGTAATATTGTCGAGTGCAGAGGTTTCTAAACTTTTTTCCCTGCACATCACGTTATTTTTTTTGTTTTTCGTAGACCCCCATAACATTGAATTTTTCAAATTCATCAACGTGTTTTTGATAGTTTACTTGTTCAGATAATAGTATAGAATTATTAGAATCTATACTATATATAGATAGATATTTTTCTATGAAGATCACATTAGGTGCATTAATACAATACATTAGTATAATAAAAAGTAATTTGAAGCTATAATATCAAAATAAGGAAATAATGTCACTATTAATCAATGGGTGGTCAAATAACCAGAAGTTAAAAAAGTTTGATATTTATTTGTTCTTAAATCTTATATCATTTATATATTTTATTGTGTATGAGTGTGAGTAATGGGTGGTTGTCATGTAAATGTGTGTTATTTTCTGAAGATTGATTCTCAGAGACCATATAGAGTATAAAGTGTGTTCTTAGACTGGATTAGGGCATTATTCAATATGCGACTCACATCATGTGTTTGTAATAGGATTATTGCGGGATTAGTATAATATAATAATTATAATAAAAACATTTTATACATAACATATTCAATTAATTTACATGTTTATTTTTAATTTAAAATAATATGATTATGTTTCATACTTGTTTAAAATAAGGTTGAAAATCCAGCCTGTCATGTGAAATCATTTTATCGAAGTTTCAACTTCATATAGCTGTAATTTGTGATAGTTATGGCTTGTGTATGTAGCCGACAGCCATGTACATGTATTATAGTGGTTTTATTTAAACTACCACCGCTAGAAATTTATTTCATCCAAACTCTACTTTTAAAAGATAATTAAAACATTTGTTTTTTATCGTCTCGTTGGTAAATGTTTTTTTTTTTAAAGAACAACTACTAAAATTTGATGTCTGGTGAAGCTGCTCCATATACTCCATTTATTTATTAATATCTTTATCTATATAAGTGGGGCTAGTTTCTGGAGCAAAAAGATACCTATGCTCAGCTTGTAACAAAATAGTATAATGTATACATAAAATATGTAATAGTCACGTGTATTCCAACAATATTATAATGGTAAAACATTTGAATTAACGACTCTCAACATATTTTGTTATTTAAATGATGAGAAGATATCTATGATTTTGAAGGTCAATAGTGTTTTTTAAAGAGAACAAATATTTGTATATGTTACCTACTATAATAGAAGTAAAGAGAAAAATACGATAGAACAATCATTTTTAAATGTTAAAATAAAATAATGCATGTACTCAACCAGAAATAGGTTGTTATTTTTAAAAATACCGGGTGCGGCAGAGCCGACTGACGAGTTTTGAAGGGTTATAAAAAACAAACAGTAAAACTTAGAGAAAAAAACTTTTTTTTATTAAAATAAGTGTTGAATCCCATTTTTAAAAATTATTGTTTGAAAATTATATCTCGAAGATGGCGGCCGTCAGCATCAATACACTGTTGTAGACGATCTCTGAAGCTCTCAAATGATTTTCGGCACGTTTCGACTGGTATGGCTTCGATTTCCTCGGTGATTTTCTGTTTAAGGTCTTCTATGGTATGTGGGCGATGTCTGAAAACCTTATCCTTAAGGTAGCCCCAGAGGAAAAAATCACACATGCTTAAATCTGGAGACCGTGCTGGCCAGCCTAATATGTCTCCTCTTAGAGAGACTAACCGCCCAGGGAACATTTGTTGCAAGACATCAAGTGAAATTCGAGCTGTGTGTGCTGTAGACCCATCTTGTTGAAACCATACATTCTCTAAATCATGGTCTTCAGCCATTTCCTCCAACCTATGCTGCAGATAAGTTTCCAACACCACAACATAAAATCATATGAGAGCTTCAGAGATCGTCTACAACAGTGTATTGATGCTGACGGCCGCCATCTTTGAGATATAATTTTCAAACAATAATTTTTAAAAATGGGATTCAATACTTATTTTAATGAAAAAAAGTTTTTTTCTCTAAGTTTTACTGTTCGTTTTTTATAACCCTTCAAAACTCGTCAGTCGGCTTTGCCACACAGCTAGATTCATTAACGAAAATTGTAGAGTTTGCTGCGACTGGGTGATAAAGTTTATTTGAATTTGGTATTAAACTTAAAGATATAATTGCAACATTATCATTTGCTCATACTAAATACAACATTGTAACTTATTTATTTATCGCAATTAATACGCCAAAATGTATTTTATCTTTCATCTCTAGGTATAGATAGCGCAAGCTAGGAGTACCTTATTGTATTATAACAAAAAAAAAAAAAAAAAAATACAAAAAAAAAACAATAAAGAATTCCTTGTCCAAAAACTTGATAACATTATTAGCTTTCAATTTTCTGTCCATGGCAAAACATCTTGTTCGTGGCAACATCATAATTGACGCAATGTATACATTATCTTTCATCACGGGATCACGCATATTCTTTTAGAAAACATGCCATCTTATGAAAACATAAATTGATGTTCAAATTTCATGAGTAGAATTTTTAGTAGAACAAATGTATTAAGTTGTAAAATTAAATTGATTTACCACGAGTTGACTGCATTTGTAGTTGTTTGATTTATATTTTGATAAACCTTGTTATGATGAATTTTGTTGGTATACTTTTGAGTCTTGATGTAACAAACTTTTGATATACCGTACTTTTTCTCAATCCCTTGAAATGCGTTATATAGTACTGTAGTACCTTGGATGATTTGAGATCAAAGAATTATTTTGTATTTACTAAGTATATATAATACTAGCTGATCCTATGTACTTCGTTGCCCGAAAAAAACTGTCATCACTTTAATGATAACCACCAAATAATTATTCAGATTGGACTGCCTGTCTAACAGGTTGCCTAAGTTAGTAATATATCTAGCCGTATTATTTCACATTGATAGAATCAACATTTTACAAAATATTTTTATTATTATCTTATTGTATTTTACTGGATAGATGACGATACCATTTAATTTCTAGGTACTTGATTTGATCAATTCGATTTATTCGAATATTTTTGTCATATTTTTTATTATTAGTTTTGATCACTGCTATTAAATTATTTAAAGCATGATATTATTATATACATACTGTTGAGTGTCGATTTTAATTAAATATAACTAACATAGTTTATAATTTCATAATCACTGGCTAGGCTAATAATTAAAAGTAATTTAACCATGTGTTACATAATCAAATAATTGAATTAAAACGAAATCTTAACAACTACACTTATTCAGTAGAAAACTGGTTATGCATATTTTAGCGCGTTCGGTTCAAGAGATATAAAGGTATAGATTGCATAGGCTAGGTATATAAAAAAGTATGAACAAAAAAGTTGGAGAATTGTCGTTATACTTACTATTACTACTTATTTAAATTTTAGATTCTAAGCGGAGCGATTAATGTATATATTTTTCAATTATGTGTGATTTCTTTGTCTGTTTACACGATATATTATAGTAGAAAAATACGTTTCGACTTTAACTTCAAATTGAATTTAGTTGGTTTAAGTTGTTGAGCTATAATCATAAATTATATAGCTTTATAATTTTGAATTTTTCACTCAGTCAAGGTCTTAGAAATGTTTAATACAAAGCTCAAGTTTTTATTATAATCAAATATTAAAGTTCCACGATAATTTTATTTTCAAATTTTGACAAAATTAGATTTTTAAATAAATAAATATTATTTGTATATATTCAATGACGATTTTAAAACATTTAGATAACTTTATGCTATTGTTTATTTATTATAGTGTATTCCATATTTCTAATAATAAAATAAATTACTATTATATTTAATAGAAATTCGGTAATATACATATATGGTATACCATGTTAACTACTAAAAAACATTTTTCGTGTGCAATTATTTATCAATGGATTCATATTTAACACGATCACAGTAATTTACTCAATGATGAGGTATACTCGATTTCGCGGTTACCTACTTCCCCCTTTTTTAATATTATTTCATAATTAACTAACTCAACCTAATCATCGGGCAATATAAACCTTTTTAACAACATGATTGAGCATAGAATATTTTATGTGATGTTGTCACATTCACTTTTCCAACATTTTTTAATTTATTATTTTCACGTATTTTATTTTGATTACATAAAATAAAAAATATTAACAATTCAGAGAGCCGTAGATATTGTATTTAAAATATTTCATGTTTTCAATCTGTCATACCCTCCAGAGTCTTTTATTGTATGCATAGGCAGAAATCCATAAACATTTCTGGGGGGCTAAATTAACTAAAAAAAAATTATATTCAAATAAAATCACATTTCACATGAAACCTGACAAAATGTTGGGGGCCTATTAAAATATTTAGGGGCTAATCCCCCCCCAAGCCCCCAATTTCCGCCTATGATTTTATGGTTGTTTATTCAAAAGCTATTTTATAATATTTATGATACATTGGATTAACCATAATCATTAATAAGTTTAATTTTAGCTGAACTCTATTTGTAAAATATTGTATTTTGATTGATTTTGTTTAATTTTAAGTTAATATTTTATAACATTTCTGATTATGCCATATTCTGTTATTTTTTTCAATTATATCAAATTTGTATAACTTAATCAGTTTTTATAATTTGTGTAAATATTTACCTATATATTTGATTAAAGATTACTAATTGATTTATATAATATAACAATATAGAAATATGTTTTGTTCCTATATTATCATTTTATTAATTTACTTATAGTTAATACATTTAATAAGTATTAGTAACTTAATTAGGCTTAGCTACGTATCAACTAACTTTAATCTAGTGCAGTAAATATGAATCTTGGTAAGAAAGATGGATAACATTTCTTGATTTTGCATCAATATATTGCATAGGTGAAAGGTATTTTTAATGAACCATATACCATATACCATATTGTTATTGATAAAATCACATTGTTATTTTATCAAATAATTTTCTTATTATAAACATGCAACTTAATTTATTCATACATTATACATGTTAAACCAATAAAGAAATTGCTAAAAAGTTAAACAAATAATAATATTTATAAATAACAATTTTCCTTGTAACAGGAACAATTTTTCAGTTAAAAAAACAATTTTCTATGTTAAAGTAACAACTACTTTTAAGCTGAAAACGACAAAACTATTGTTATGTTTACATAGTTTTTGTGACTATTAATAAACTTTGATTTTCTAGAATTATTACTAGGTAGATATAATAATTAATGTTTTGTCGGTTCAGGAGTGATAAATAAATTGTTAAAACAATGTACATTTTTTTTGTTTTCACGTATGAATTTATTTCAGTGTATTATAACACCAATTTTTATGATATCTGACGCGAGCCGTGATCCGAGATCCTCAGCTTTATCGACAATGTTATCGATTAATAAATTAGTTCCGGAGCAAAACGACGTTTTAAACATTTAGCATCGGTGGAAAATATAAGATAATTAAGATACAGTTCCAAAATTATTATAGAAATAATATCAGTGTTCGATCACCTATATATAAGTATAGTGCGTTTCGTATAAGTGCGTTTATAGTTTCTATTTCTTTTATATGGATATAACTATATAAGTGACATAACAATTATTTTATCAGAAAGAGTCTAAGAATTGGCCTTAGTGAATTTATACAAATATAAATTAATTGGAGAGCAGAAAAAAGATAATCTTTTGAGATGGAGGTGTCCGAATAATAAATGTTCAGCAATAATGTTCTCAAGTTTAGATAAACGTCAAATGATTGAAACTTCTGAACAACATAAACACGATCATAATTTATTATATTGAGAAAATAGAAACACAAGTTTTGAAAAAAAATTGCGAGAGAATCTTTTTAGATTACTAAAGAATCAATTTCCACAAGACCACTTAAAAATTTTGTGACACGAGTTTAAGTGTTCGATAATAATAATAATAAAAAAAAAAGTGTTCGAATGAAATGTGTATAGTGTATGAATACTACAAAATGTGTTCAAATATATTATATTCTCAATATAAACATATTTGGATGGGCACTTAGTTTTTTGTTACAATTGATTATTTGTCATATTATTTTAAAAAGAAATATAGAAACTATAGTAAACTAAATAAGTAAAAACGTAAACACTAAAAAGAGGTATCTTCTTGTTTTCTATTTTAATAGATCCATGCATTTTTTAAAGCAAGACTTGTACATACTATCTCGTGATTAAAATTTTAAGATACACACACTTACTACCTATATTCTGAAACGTTGTAAAAATTTTTATTCTATTTTTGTTATCATCTAATACATAAACGATTTTCATTTGAAACCATTTTTCTTACTACAAGAGAATAGTTGAAACGCAATCTTTCGTTTAATTTACACATTTTTTCCAGCCTTATTTTTAAAAGTTGTGTTGATGACTCTTCGGTTATTACTGATTTGAGAAAAAGAATAGAAAAAATGTGTACAATATATCTAAAATGTACTAATTGCCTTTAACTTTTGGAAAATATTGAGATCTGGCTTAGGTAAATAAAAAATAATATCTCATTCAACAAATTTATTAACAATTGTATTCACGAAAAATGTAATCATGCTGAAGCGTCTAGCCTCTGGGTGGCCAATTAAGTTCAAAAGACAAGAACGACAATCTTTTATAAGGTGGTTCAGTGGTTGCAAGCTGTTATGGATATTTATATGTATTAAATTAGACTCTGATAGTAGGTATGTATAATAATAAATGATAATAATTACAATTAGCATTTATTTAATTATTTTTAATTGTATAGGTATGTTTTAACTAAATTTCTGGCGATTTTTAAATGCAATAATTATATTAAATACTACTATACGAATTACACATATAAACTTTATAATTCCTTTTACAATATTAAACTTAAAATAATAATTCCTTTTTAAGCAATTTTTAATTTAAAAAAATATTTAGAACAACAAATTAATCAATAAATACTTATTTACTATGAAATGAGCTTACATAATAATACATTTTTTATTATCAAATAGATATATCTTTATTAGAATTCTAATATGTATTATAAATTAAATGTAATGAAATGTTTACATTATTACCTACTTAACACATAATATTGTACATTCACTATTTATTAACGTAAAAAACTCAATTGATAAATTATCAGGAACTCCTTAAATTATAAATATAATTCGATTTAGAAATGAAATTTACAGTAAAAAAATTATAAATATATTCTACTTAAAAATAGGACATAAAACTAATTAAGGTACACAAAATAAAATAGGCAATGGTTTGTTTGATTTGTCAAAAAGGATAACAATTAGTAAAACATATTTACGGAATGTTGTACTTCATGGTAGCTATATATATTTAATGTGATTAAAATTGAATCCAAGCTTCAAGGATTTGTTCTCTTGTACTTCAAGTCCAGCAGCCCCTCTCCCCACTTGTGAGGGTCTTGTGTGTAGCCATGTAGTATATACACGGACGTAAGCCACAACTAAGCCAAAAACATTCTCTTTAAAATCACCCATAACAGCATCATGAGTCCTATGTAGACAGCGGCTTTGAAGATCATATGATAGATATATAAACTAAAAAACAAATATAAAACAACGATTATAATTGGAATTGTCAATTGTTATTTACAAAGCAATAAATTATAGACCATGAGTTAGAATATAGTGAATCATTATTGAGATATCAACTATCGATAGATAGATATTGGAAAGTATAAAAGTTTTGGAATGGACAATTTTGTTTATTTTTACATAAGTGCAACTATAATTAAGTAGTAGATTTTACAGTTGATTACTGTAGTCATACTAAGTATATATCATATGTTAGAGATGGAGAATTTACGAAAAAAAAAGATATCGTTAAATTTACGAACAATGTGGTAAAAACAGTAAAATAGCTAAATCTTATTAGAGCCATTGTTATTTTTTACTATTAGACATTAGTAAATACGATTTGTATTAGGTACTAATGTTGTATATCTACTTGTTATATCTAGTTCTTTCTAATATTAACAATATAATAATTAACAACAAATTTATAATACCTATTGTTCTGTATTAGACATTAGTAATTAGTACATTTTATGAAATATGAATATTTAATTATTCATATTACAATTAATGAATAATTTAAATTTATGATTGACGTTCGACGTTCGAGAAAAAATAGAAAATATGTTATATGATTAGTAAAATAATTATTGTATTATTATCAGTTGATAACAAAGATATCTCTTTACAATTCAGACTAGGCGTTTTTAATTTCATTTGATTAGAGGGGCCACACAACATGGTTTTTGGTAAAATATAATTTACCAGTATAAAAAAAATTGACGGTAAATTTTTTTACCACTAAAAATTTACCTGATAAATTTACAGCACTCACATCTCTATTATATATTACTAAGAATGCCCGTAATTGGTGAGTGCTGACATTATTTATTATACCTAATATATTGGTTGGAAAATTAAAATAATATAGACATAATATACTTGTGAAAGTTGATATTTACATCAGCTAGGATTTTGGTGAATGTTGAGATGTTGACATAAGTACGTAAGATAGAAAAAATTTAATTATAATTAAATTAATCATAGTACCTAATAATTATTAAATAATATTGAACTTGTATTATTAATTTAAATTTTGATTATTTTGCCATACAAAAATTTAAATTTAAAATTTGCGGGGAAAATTATTGTAATATTATGAAAAACTGTCATGACATTTTGTAGTTCTTAAAATACCAATAGTTCTATAACCACACTCTATTGTGGTTTACTTTGTTTTGCAATTATATCGCGTATATCCTTGCCAGACTGCCACCAATTGATGAATTTGATTCAGAAGGTTAAGGGAATTTGTCGATTATGTTGAAATTATCAAATTGTACAATACCTTTACTGGTTTACTGTATCAATAGGTACTAGAATATTAGATAGTATGGTTAGACTAGATTAAATAATATCGGCATTACCAACATTTACCAGTATCGTTATATAAATGTCGACATTCACTATAGCTTATAAATTATAAATAGTATTTATAGGTACATTAAATCAATATGTTAGCATTCACCATTGACTTTAGTGTACGACGACATTAATCGGCAACTGTCGGCACTCATCAATTGCGGGAATTCTCAGAATCATATACATTATTATAGATAAGTCATACCTGTGAAGACGTTTTCTAGCCTCTGGTAACTTGTCCGGTCCTTCTTTGAGTAAGAATGTCATTATCCCTTTGTGGTACGTATCCAAAAACTCTTCCCAATGCATCTTTTTTATATCGAAAGGAAACAGTGTTTTATCGTCATGGTTTAAACTGTTCCATAAATTTTGTACGTTGTTATTACTGAATATCCATTCCCTCGTGGAAAAGTATTCCAATATGTCAGTGAATCTTCCTATTTTTTTGTATTGATCGACCAATCTAAAATCGTATACGTTAATTACTAATATTATATTATAATTCTGTTAATTTCGGATATCCCCGATTAGGTATATTATATAATCCCTACCACCTTTGCGGAATGAAAAAACCAAAAAACAAACCTGAGTTTATTTCCCGTGCAAATGAACACTAAATCCAACAGGAACGCTGGCAGATAATGTAGTATCAGCACAGTGAGCTTGTGTAAAAGCACCGACGAGTTCATTATCAACGTCGGGTACCACATGGCTTTAGCTGTGGGTCGGTGCAAGATGTAGTACATCAGGGTCGTCGAAAATATTCCCCAAGTCAGTGGGTTTTCTGGCGACGAAACGAAATTGTAGATGCGAGGGTCATCCGTGTGATGATTTTCGATCGATTCACTCAGCTCGGAACGGCGGTGCCTGCAGGAGAAACAGTTTATTATAATAGGTGGTTTATTCATGGAAAGAATTGTAAACGTACCTATATTATATTATGTTATAAAATAATATAATTTTATGGCGGAAAGGATTGCAAGTGATGTACCATCCAAAAATGAATTTTTTTAAGAAAGACTGACATTTTAATGGTTTTTTTAATCAATACAAATGCACCCCTGACAAAATTATTGGCGGCACCTATGATCACACTTTACCATAATATTACTACCTACTATGAATTATTGATAATACTGTAGTTCTTAAATAAAGTTAATTTGAATTAGAATTGAAAAAATGATTTGAAAATGATTATGATATTTGAAAAAAAGGTGTATTTAAATCCATTTCATCATTATCAATTAAAACTCCGTTGCGTAGTCAAAGAGACGCGGGAAAATTGTCTCACCCCTCTGTCCATAGCTATAACAATACATTTTAAATTGGGATAAACATTTAGAAATACACTTGGTTGGTTGCCCACCTGATGAAATTTCTAGCCCTTATTATAGAAACTAGATTTTGATAAAACAAAGGGCTTATATCACTTGACCTTTCCACTACTATTTTAAGTGGCACATGTACGACGAGAGACATATTATTATTATCATACGAATTTAATAATGTAATAGTAAAGGACTGTTATCGTGTGTCGTACCTGACATGTGTGTCCCAGGACGCGGCTATTAGCGCGTTCACAGTCAAATCAGCAGGCACTAGATCCGTGACTGCATTTACATCACATGGCAGCGATTTTATTATACCTGTCATCACGCCAGTCACGATGCCCGTTGGCCCATACAAATTGTCGATCCAACCCGGCAGAGGTTCGTTGGCGGTTGCTATCACTGTGTTTGCGACAAAAAAATAATAAAAATAATAATCGTCTATTATGCATAACATATTATTTAAAAAAAAAAACTTAGCGTTCCTTGTCATTTAACATTTTTAAATAGGTAGGTATAAGCACTTACCGATTGCCGGACGGACTATCGTCACGGGCAGACCCTTGGCTTCACGCTTGATCAGTTGTTCGGCAGCCGCTTTTGTCATGACGTAAGTGTTTGGCATAGGTCCCAACAGGCTAGATTTATAATGGCATCAATATTATATTAGGGTATATCTTTGTGTTCAACAGATTTAAAATTTGTTTAAAAACAAAAAAAAAACAAAAACATTGTGGACAATTTTGACCGATGATTATTTTGTTATCGTACTGATATGGAAATTGTGTAGATAATAATAAGTGCTTAACGAATTTTGAAATATCAATGAAATTAAATTAATGGAATTAATTTACTAGGAACGACGAGCAGGAGCAGTTGTACAAAATAGTGTAAGTATGTAAAATTTTAATACTTACAAAGGTTTCATTTTTTCGAGTATATTTGAACTTTTTGTCTTATAAAGGTGTATGAGTTTTTCATAGTTATATGGTAGATTATAAAACCTTTCTTCTATACATTTATTATGACAGTTGGAGAAAGCCGTCGAGACATGCAAATATGACTAAAAAAAATTGATTTGTTTTTGTGATTCGTAAATAAATATTAAAAAATAGCGATTATAAAATTAATAATTAATTACCGCGAGATTTTCGATTTTGTGAGCAAGTTTAACGATTTCTCTGGCGCCGATCACGTTTATTCCAATGGCAATATCAAGGCGTTCATCAAATCGAACCGTAGCTGCACTATGAAATATAACATTCACCTCTTTGATTAATATATTCAGGTCTTCAACAGATAGTCCCAAATCTGCTTGACTACAGTCACCTCTAAGTGCACTTATTTTCTTTAATCTTGATGCATCGATGTCTTTAAATATCTAAAGTTTTGTTAATCAATATCATGTAATATTTAAAACTATTTATGCAATATAGATCATGTAAAACGTACCGGCATATTGAACATGTCCTCTAGTCTTTCATGTGCATTTTTTCCTTTTTTGTCCCTTACTAGTAGATAGATGTGGTTGATCTGAGGGCATGATCTAATCAATTTGTTGACGATCAGCTTACCAAGAAACCCTGTACCTCCGGTAACGAAGACGGATTTGTTTTTAAAAAACTCTTGGATGTTTGATTGTATTTCAGCCATTTTTGGGCAAGTATAATCGTTACTAAAAAAAAGTAAATCTGTAGATCTAATAAAAAAATAATCAGGTCTTATAGGATACAATGTTAAATAAACTATTCCTAACATTGTGTTTGACCAAAGTATTGTTGAAAGTTAACGTATGTGCAATTGCGCTGTTAGGAACTAAAAATTATAGACGTTATATAACACTATTTTTTTTTTAATGAGAACCGTAAAACTTTATATTGTCACGATTTAAAATTATATACAAAATAAATCGTTCATAGGTTAAAAATATTTAAACATATCAAAAAAAATTCCTTATTCGCATTATTACAATTTTAGTGTGAGTTGTCTATTTAAAATGTCCACTAAGTATTAATCCTATTTATTTTTTTGAAGTGATAATATACAATAAATACAATTTTCATTATATGCATCAAAAATAATTTTTCGTATAGGTACATATAGCTACACGTATGGTCCTGTATTTAAATTGTCATTTGATTTGGTGTTCTTGAATTAGAGAAGGACAATGGAATAATTACTGATTTGTATTTTTATATAACATTATAGGTACCTACTACCTATACCATTATTTACTGCTGATTATCCTAAGTTATTACTAATTTTTATCTTAGTTCAATTATAAAATCTTAGTACAGCATCATTTGAAAATGCTAATATATTACCATCTATATCATATAAATAAAATAAATCATTAACATAAATTTAAATCAGGGGTTAAAGTGGGGGGGGGGGACGCAGGAGGATTCAGTCCCCTTACCTCTGACGGCGGTTAAAAAGTGTCCCCTTTAACAAATTAGGATTTTATACATTATACATAAAATTATATATGGTCATATGGAACGCTGAAAACTATATGGAGACATAAGTCCCCTCTGGAATTTTTCCCACTTTAACCTCTGATTTAAATTAATATATAGGACTTAATACTGTCCCTTGTACGTCATATTTAACCACACACAAATAATTTACCTATATTATTACAAATAATTTATCACTGACATTAATGTTGGATGTATTAAAAAAATATAGTTTTAACAAATGCCAAAATCTGTTTTTAAGTATAACTTATATCATAATATTATAGTTTAAATCTAGATTCTAGACAAAAGTAACGCATGAGATAATGAATTAAATTATTTAACAATAACTAAGAATTTTATTTTGTTTATACTAAAAATATTTTAATAATAGAGATCTAACCTAACCCGTTCTTAATTATGATATAAAAATAATAAATATATATGATAAATAAATAATATTATATAAAGTATAAACTTAATAATATAATAAAATTAGATTGTTTAGGATGTACATTATTCAAAAATTAATTTGCTAACTTTTTAAAATTAATTTTGCGTAATAAAAAGAAAAACATTTTTGAAAGTTTAGCTACAGTGTAAATACATATTAAAACAATACAAGTTTTAATAATATTATTACTCATTTTAAGGAAAAAAACATGTAGTCTACACAGAATAAAACTAAAAAACAAACAACAAAATCATATTTACTATTTTTAAGGGCTTAGCACGAATAATATATTTAGTTACATTTATGAATATGTTAATTTTAAAATTCAATAAAAGTTTTGTATGGGTACAGAATAAGTTTAGTTTTAAAAATTAGTTTAGGTGTAATGATAGTCAACACGAAGTAAGCAATATAATTGAGAAAAGTTTTCTAGAATATATTACTATATAAGTACTAAGTAGAGATGATTTCTATTAGATTATATAGAGACATTTTAGAAATAAGGAACCTTTTTGTTGTTAAGTGTGCATAAATAAAGAGAATAATTACTAAATTTAAAAATAGATTAACTTCTTTATAATATGGTGGTTCGTGCATACTCAAGTTTTTTTACACAATGTCATAAACGCTTAAATATTCTATTATATTTTATTAAACATTTATACAGTCTTTCATAGTTTCATGATAATAATATTATAGGTTCTTCAATTCAAGAATCATATAATAATTACTACCTATTTTAATTGGATGCAATTGTGTGTGAATACCTACACTGTAATTATTGAATTCTATTCAGTTTTAAATATATTGTATAGACTATGGTTTTGGCATTCAATTTATAGATAAAATAAAATTGTTTTATACACATTGTAATGGCCGTATTTGCACTTTTTGATTCGACTTTTGCTTAGTACGATATTATTATTATTATTATTATTATTTTTTTTTTTTGAAATATGGACAATTGGAGAACTGTATACAAAAGTGTACATGTTGTACTGAAAGTTATGTTCTTAATAAAAAGAAATCAATTTTAAAATTATATTGTAATCTAGACTCTAGTGAATCATATGTGTTGTTGGTACCTAAACATGTCTGTGTTTTAATATGACTACGTTTTCCCATAACAATATTATAAGCATTGCCGCTTATTAATAATAAAATTTCAAAACGGCAGTGGCGGTGTTGTGTGTTCATATTTCAACGGAATTGACAAACTTTGCTCATAACACGTCTTGTATAACTTACATACCTACAAATAATATTGTAGTGGTAGGAAATATATGACTCAACAATAGTATTGTTATTATACCCCGGTCATATTAAAAAAATCCGAACTATTCTCACAATAAAAACAACCAGGCACGCATCAAATAAAAATAATAATAATAAAATAAATATACAAACGTATAAAGCATACACGTAAGTGTTTTAACGATAGCTACCTACCCGCACTTGAATTATCGTTGTCTACACCTAAATATATGTAGTATACCCATCTGGATATAAATAACTCAATAACTCTATGTCTTTATATGCGAAGAGCGTGCAAATCTCTCCAAGCAGAAGGCGGAGTTGTAAAAAGCGCGCTTTAGTCGAAACGAATGGACTGACATTAAACGCAAAAGTTATTTGCTGCTATATGTTTCACTACAAAGGGCTAAAATAGATAGCCGCTAAGAAACTCTATCCTACAGGTTTAATTGATTAATTGTAGGTTAGTTACGACTAATGGCAACGGATTACTTTTGGATACTTATCAAGCTATCTCTCTCTCTCTAACTTAAAACGATTCGTGTATAATGCTTATCCTAATTCCCGCCTACAGCAAAATGTAATTATTTATGTCATCGATAACATAACAAAAATAAATATAATTTGGTGAGTTTAACAGCTGTGTGTCATTTTTTTTCAATGTTAAACTACTGTATTTTTTAATTTTTCCCTCGAGAAAGTTTTATAGGTGCACACTTCGTACAAACGATTTTACCGTTTCAAATATTTTCTCTTGTCCTCAATGAGTCATATTATTTGATACGAATGGATTGCAGTTCAAAGAACCCACTAGGCTTAGAATAATAATGCATCCGGAATAAAAATATAATACATTACGTGGTTCATAGTCACTTATTTATAACGTCACATCTATCAGCTTACACATATGACTGTCCAATAGAAAACCAATTAAATTACAATAGCAACCTTATCCTTTGATATGAGATTATGAACCTAGATTTAAATTACCGTAATACTTTTTTATATTTAAATTTTATCATATTAACAATGTTTAAATAAATATTTATCTAATGCCCCTTTTAACTTATGTGAATTAAATTATTTGATATAATTAATAGTTAATTGATAAAATAAAATAATATTATATTCTAACTATTAAAAAATACTATTGTAGAGTACTAAAACAATAATGTTATGTTTAAATTCATTAAAGGTCAAACATCTTAAAATGATATGTATTCACGTAATTTTTCATCGTGTTTATAAATCATAGTAAAAGAAATAAAACAATATTCAATTATTTCATAACAATAATTAATATAATATTAAATATTTAAGTTTTCGAATAAATTGTGTTAAATTGTTCATATTATGAATCTTAAAGAAAAAAAAAATTAATATTGACTCTCAGCTTACTTCTTAAGTCATTAAACGAATTTTTTAAATTGTCGTTTAAGTACTAATAAAACACCCGGAACCATCATGCTTTCAACAACACTTAACTTAATATAGCCATAATAAATATAATAAAATCACTCTTACTCTGTGTCGTAATTGTCCACGAGTTTCACTACTTGACGGTCTTAAAAAAATATCGAACTTAAATTCGCGTGTTAAATTTAATCATCACTCGTTGAAAAACAACAAACCACTGGACACAGCCCTCGTCGCTGCAGGTGAGAGACTACCGCGTTGGTAGTCAAATTGATCGATTTAGTGCTAACCGGACGGCAACGATGGGTGAATTGGTCAAAAGAAGTGTATGCTTTTTTTTACACGTTATCAGCCTCTGGCGGTGTTCGGCGCTCACACTCGAACTTGGTTGTTGGAGATGGTACGGACCGTTATGTACGTACTGACACACAATATCCGATCCCTCTCCCCAAGCGACCGCGGTGTATACGCTACGAATTTTATGATGATAATAGTAAAAATATTATATACATATTATAATAATAATGTTACAATACGGTGATCCGGAATAAATTGTCGGCAATAGTACCTTATATAGTTTTGACGTACACGCGCTCTGCAGTAATGTAATATTGTATATGATCGGTCTGGATTTTTTTTCCACACACAAAAAACTACGAACGCATAATATTATTATTGTTAATAATTGTCAACCGGATCAGACGCACTCTGGGGGCAAAAAAATAACCACGTTTAACTGTGGTATAGGCAGTATTTTAGTCTCGGGACACACGGTTTCTTCCAGTTTAGATATGCTCAGCTATTAAAGATTGTACTACGAACCAGCGTGACAATTATAACCGCCGTTATTTGAACTTGTGATATTGATGCCGTCTATAAACGACAGAAAACAACAAGCTTTAATAAACCGTCGGTCGAAATCTCGCACTGTATCCACCATTCACCTTTCTATAAAATATGTACTATGTATACTCAGACACGCAGTCGGTTTGAGGCGCCCACATTGAAATATGTGTAGTATTATGTAGCGGACGGACCATACACAGTCAACATTCGATATCGACAATGATCCTGTATTGGTTATATTGAAAATATCAAAATAATTTTTACACTTGTTGATAGGTTTTTATTGACACTAATAACATTGATCGTGGGTGAATCGCTTAAGGTAGGTACGTGTAATACACGAGAAGGACGATGAAAACGAATTACGATCAATAGACGATATTATAATACTTCGGAGCTGAGAAAAACGGTGTAGACCGGAGACGATAATATAATAGAATACCTATAATATACAGTGGTACTAGCGTACTACCGTATCGTATCGACTACTGGCGGGTCTAATATAATATATTTTGTAATCGGGTGGGCGTTCGCCCGATGTTTCGGATGTATAGAAACGTAATGTCACACTTGAACACAAGAAGCTCAGTAATAATATTATACGACAGTGACCGCCGACCGGTCGACGGTCGGGTCTGTGTGCGATGCCCCACTTTACGAGAAAAGCGGTTCCGTCTGCGATGGCCGCCGACAGAGACCTACTTCTTTTTACCTATATTATAGATGGTAGATGTGGCTCATTGTTAAGGACGTTGAGGTCATGCGACGTGTAAACACAACTCGCGCACCGGTGCATTTAGTAAACATTATATTTTGTGTTACATGCATCACGGTTCACGCTGTATGCATGATGAGAACGATTATGTTTTGGAACAGTTTCGATTACAACTATCCGGCCTGCATTCCGCAGGCAAACGTGCATACGCACTAATTATAATAGGTAACTATTATATTATTATGTATTCAGCATCGAAATGATATTTATAATTAGGTACTAATAGGGAAGAGTACTACAAAAAACAATAGATATGAAATCATCTGTGTTCTTATAAAGTGTGCACTTATATTTAGTGGCGGTTTAATTATATTGCCACGTGGGTTTTAACATACTCTATTTAATCATTGCAAATACAATCATTTAATTATAAATTCAAACAAACTTGGATGTTTTTTCTAGTCTTAGTCTAACTTTTTGACTGTTGAATAATGTAGTGTTCGGTCACTTGAAATTATTTTCATTCCCTTATTTGTACTTGAACAAATTTATTATTGCGAGAGTAATGCATCAATGCATCAATGCTAGGTCATTACTAATTATATTAATTCTTGGTTTTGATTGATGATAAAATAAAATATATGCCAGGTACAGTTTTGAAAATGACTGTTTTTATAAAATAATTGCCAATTAAGTATTAGGTATACGTATTTCTATACAGAGGTGTATATACCTATCACAAAATATTAAATAATAATATTATTTTACAATTCATCAAAATAATTTGTATTTTATTACTAATAATTATTAATCAATAATAAATATGTAAATTATGATAATTCGTATTTTTTTTTTTTTGTATAAGGATTGAGTGCGTGTACTTATAACATTAAGAACCACCAGTTTGAAATCAGTACCCTTGTAATTTAAGTTAATAATAACATCTTATTTTGTATTTATAAATTAATATGTACAGTGTAAACGTAGAACCATTGTTACCTATATGCGTGATAATTGGAGAGAGAGGGCAATGCTTCATTGTGTAATGACTAATAACTAATACACTAACTGAACAAAATAGGAGGTTTCAGTACCCACAAAATGTTTTCATTGAAATCGCACCTTTATATCCAATATAAAAATAATTTTTTTTTATTAAAGAAATAACCCTCGGCAACTTGGCCATTGGGATAAGATAATTTTATTTTTTTGATAGATGTTACATAATAATAATAGAAAAGTTTTAATAACAATAACAATAGCAATAAATGCCTAAATTATATAAGTATAATTATAATAAGGTTGTGTGTTTTTTTTTTTAAATGATTAAATAAGTTTGTCCAGTCCTGTCTCCTGGAGAAACACGAATATATCTGGTCATTGCAGAACAGATCCCATTATATCGTATAAATCGCAAATAAATTTCTTATTTTAATTGTTAATTAGAATCATTCTATTTTAATTATAATCCAAGATACTATTGTATATTTTATAATATGAGTACTATTTAGTGTTTATTAATTGTTTAAGTTATAAACAATTAATAAAATAATTTTTTTGGTATAAACAATTAATAAAATAATTTTTTTGGTATAAAAACAGCAATCCAAGTTTGAATAATGGTATCATTAAAAGAAAAGTTAAACGAATTAAATTACCAATAAAATACTATTAAACGAAAATATATAAATTTCACATATTTAAATATTGTTCTCGAATTAATATTCATTCTTTGTCAATTAATGCCATATTAAATGATTATCATTTTCTTGTGCATGTTTTACTATTTTTATTTATCATTGTAGCCTACGTTGACAAAATAAACATGAGCCAAAGAATCTAAACCAGCATTCCGAAAAAAAAAATCGTATATCTATCAAATGAAAACACAACACATTGTTGTCGCAAGTTGCATAAACACTAAATATACACGTAAACCCTCATCTATGTTATGTAAACTAAACAGACAAACAAGGTGGCTATATTGGCCTTCCAGAAGTATGATATTATTTTTATAATTTTTGGTCGTAGGTATATGTTTTAATGTTTAGAGACGTATTTTAATTACATAAAGAGTGATAACAGTATTTAAGATTCTTTTGAATTGTCTCATTATGATTCTTATTTTAGTCGATATAATTATTACCTAATTATAATACTTCTATTATGTACACCAAATCATAAGAATAATTATAATATTCTGTGTAAGTATAAATTGTATAGTAATATTGATAATAACAATGATATGATTATTATATAGGTATTAATAATATGAAATGTTTAATTTAGCGTCGATAAACATATTTTTCGATATCTATACCTTAGCCTTAATGATATAAGTGGTTTGATACATTTACCACATAACTGTAGGTACCCCTCGCTGTCGGATTAAAAAAAAAAATAACAATACAACTCGTCACCAAATCGCGGACAATGACCCGGTTGTCAAATTTGAAAATACGTCAATTAACTCGGTCAACGTCGACCTATGGAGAACTCACAGCGTGGCGCGGCTTATCTCATGAAAAGTTAATTTGCTAAGATGTTTCGTGCTCGTGACAGACAGACACTTAGAATGTATAATAATACTATAATTATTGTTTTGACAAATCGATGTGACGTCCTCGAGTGTCACACGGCGTTATATTATTATCTCTCTATCCGCAGTGTGTAAACGTAACGCATGCTTCCGCAACACCAACACTAATTGTTGGAGCCACTCTGGGTCAATATCAAAGTTAATTGACCTGTTATTGATTTTATGACCAAAACAGTATCGGTGACGTATAATCATACGAGTAAACTGTCGAGTTTCTGTACCATTCGATATTTTAATTGTGCAACAAGCCGAATGGCATAATGCCGATGACATCGAGTTGGTATCTTCTTGGAGTATTTTCTATTACATATCGGAAAGTTATTGATCAGTAGCTATAGTATGGTAACCTATACGTTCGCACAAATAAAATTCTAAATATCATGACTTAATATTTTTGGATTTGAATTTTTTTTTGAACTAGTCAACTGTTATTAAGTAGTAAGTACCCGCGTAAAATCCTCGTTGGTTCTTTCGATGGAGGTCATTCGATTTTTAACAAGTAATAACGTGCCTTCCCTGACAATTGTTGTATTTTATATATGTAATGATTAATGAAGTAATGAATAACTAATACAAAATTTAATTATTATTATTAATAATAACATAATATCCTACGACCGACTGTGCTATTACTGGTATTATCCAATCCACAAAATGCGTCCAATTGAACGTTATGCAAAAAATGAATCTTATATTAAATTATTAAATTCGTATGTATCATAAATAATAATTATTCAAAATATGATGTATAATTTTAAATTGACCGGATGGGTGTTCATAATGTGTGACTAAGAATACTTCGTATAACTGTATTTTAATTTATTGTATGTTTTTTAATATTTTAGATTGATGTATATACTATATATATATACACAGTGATTTTTAAATATGTAGGGAAAGGGAAGGTGCTTTGGAGCTGGAGCACCCACTGTTCTACTTATTAAACTTCTACCTAGATATCAGTTATCATTACTTATCACGTAAAACTAAATGTATTAATATAGACCGTACTATCAAAGAATTTGTTTTTACTCGGAAATTACTATCTAAGTATACCTAAGAAGCATTAATATCATAATAACATCTACCATAAAATTACCATAATACCATAGATCCTCTACTGCTGTCGAGTATAGTTATTAGTTGTTATTATTATTAATACATATATTTGTACATTTCCTGATCTATTCTGTGATTTAATTAACATACCTATAGTTTAATTTACATTCTGTACGTAAATTACTAAAAAAAAGTGTACTGTGAAACTACACATTTCTTAATTATTTAAATTATAATTATATAATTAATAACAATAACAACAACAACAACAACAACAACAACAACAATAATAATAATATTTTTATATGATTATGTTATTAGTATTATGTTTGATTCACATCATGTTGTAGATTTTAAACAGACAAAAGAGACTAGGTGTTATTGATTTTTTAGTCATATTATGATTTTGTTTTTAAAATAATATTATGGAAATCAAAAAACTGTCAAAGTTAAATGTAGAGAATGATTTTAGCTGGGAATGTAGTATACATGATAATATAATTTAGCGAATTCACTTGGCAAAATCATTCTTTTTGTGAAAAGTTAGAAATGTTGTTTCAACAGTGTGTTTTTACTTATTTCCGAGCATACTAATGGTATATTTTATTTAAAATTTTTATTGTTATTTTATAAGAACATTCTTTTTTTTTTTTTTTAATTGTAGTTTTAATATAGGAAGCAAAATTAAAAAAACAAAAATTTCTATTTTACCTTTAGAAGCATACCATGATGATGTGTAGTATCGAATTTATTATGTTATAATTTTATCGTGCCTATATAGGTATACATAACAATTATATTTTTGACTGGTAGTTAAATTTAAAAGTATTTAAAACATTACTGCAGTGTATAATCATATTTAGAAAGTTTATACAATTTTTAACTATAATATCACCATTATTGATTTTTCGTCAACAATATTTGTAATATTTTATTTATTTTGCAACGGATTTGTTGATGATTACGGTTTTACAAGTATGTAATTTTTTTGTTTTAATTTATTAGTATAACGTTAAACTGATAAAATGTGATTTTTACTTTATGTTTTATAGTGATAAAATATCACTGACTATAATAGTGATTGTGTATGTATAATATATTTTATAAATTTAATTTTTTTTGCTTTCAAATAAAATAAATAAATAGATAATTTTGCTTTTATAAAATAAAAAAACTGCAGATATCGTCAATGGGTCTGAATGAAATACCTACATGAGATATTAGGTATTACTTATTATACGGAGAACCAGTTATGTTCTAGAATTTGGGTTACCAAACCAGTTTATGATGTCAAAATCTTTTTATGTATCTATTTTATGAAACTTTCTTTGTACCCACCTCACTAAAAATAGGATTATGTATTTTGATATCTCATGCTTTTACGTGAAAATTTATTATTTATACTCGCTGAGTTGAAAACTATAAAAGTTTAACGGGATATTAACAAAAATATTTTTGGTAGCGATAATTATGATTCATCGCCAAAATGTAATGTTGTATTTTTAGACCTAAATCGACTTTAAACTTGTATAGTTGTATCACACATACTATTCAACGAATAATCGCTTTAGAAGAACATATTATTATACACATCCTATTACGTAAGTCCTATAATGTCTACATGTAATTCATATAAATTTTTATCTTAGTTTCTATCATCAATTATTCTTATTGTTCTCCTTTGAAACAGATTGAATAAAACTTAATAATAAAAAAAAAAAATTCATATAAATGTTTGTAAAATATTATAGGTAGTTCAATAATCAATAACACATAGAATTATAGAAGCCTATTTTTATAAATAATCGGTTGATAGAATTGTATAAAATATAAAATAAAATATTACTTACTTAAAGTGATATTGAAAAAATATGTCTAATATTAGGTATGTACTTACTTTAAGTGACAAATCGATGGAGTGGTTTCATATATCTGTGAGCAAAATGTGTTGGTAGATTTTTAAATTATTTTCATAAAGACGAAGGTGAATGCTAAAATTAACATATTGTTCGAAATTCACTTATAATAACATAATATCATAACAATAACTACTCTGAATAACATTGTGGCTACCCATCAAAATAGTTAAATGTAGTCAAATAATATTTGTGTACACATTATGTTGTTGTAACTTGTTGTTAACACTAGAACTCATGTAGTAGTATTTGTAATAGTTATTAGAATAATTATTAATTGTAGAGTATAATACTTAATTTATTTTACCCACGAATAATGTATTACATCAAAATGCTATTTTATGGTAGGTAGGTTTATGTATATATTTATGTATACGTATGAATAGTATAATTTATGACAAAATTATGAAAACTTGAGAAAAAGGATTTTGATTTTATTTGGAGTTAAAAATATAAAATGTAACATTAAGTTAACACCATCACACCACTGAATTGTAACACGGATTTAATCATGTGCTACACTTCAAATTTTTCATCTCTTCAGTTCTTAGTATTTAATATTAATATGATATGTTCTTAAAATAACAACGTACTAGGTCGTGATTGCTGGTTTGTTTGTATGTAATTTTACTACGTATTAGCTAATAATGATATTTAAAATATGATCATTTTACTGTTACAATAACAGGTATAAATCGATTTTTTGAACAATTACGGATTTATTTTTATGCTAGGTACTTAACTGCACACACGTACAACATAGTCACCCACATACGGTGAAAATTTAATGTGATACCGATGCTAAAAATTTGTCGAATCAATAAGCTGGTAAGTAGTAATTAATGCTTCTGGTAAATACACCACTAAATTATTTTTATTGAAATGCCTTGAAACTCCCTAAATGCAATCATAAAAAAATTAATTTAATTTAAAAAAACAAGAATATTCTGTTGTTATGTATGAATTGTTCTGGCTTTTATGAAATGATCTTAGTAAATTATTAGCGTTGTATTATTTTTAACCAAAATAAAAGTTAAATATATTACCAAAATATAAATGTCTTTTTAATAACAAAAAAATCCAGGGTACTCACACTTTTGTTTTGTTTTGATTTTATATTCCGTTTTCTCGCTGCTTAGAGTTATTTTTTTCATAAATTTTAAATTTCTGATAAGATTTTTCCCATTTTTGCTGTCCTAACATACTAATTAGATCAAATTTGATGCAACAAATCATGTTGAATTTGAAAGATTTTAACATAATATTATTTTACGTTAAAAAGTTAAATAAAGATGACAGACAGAATAATGCTTACTACACTTCTACACATACAACTGTAAAACCTTAAAGGATAGTTATATATACTATAGAATAATGGTGTAATTTTTTTGAAATTTGAAATTAGTGATTGTTAATAAAATAATTACATTGTCTGTATGACTATTTTTGTTTGTTGTGTGTTAATAAATTTCAATTTGTATAGAAAATATAATTTCTGAAGTATTACTTGTGTTAAGTTGTTAATCAGTTAATAAAAAAAAAAAAGCGGAAAAAAAAGTCGTGGATGTCGCTCTGCTGTACAGTAGGTTACAAGTAGGTTACTGTAATGGATGGAATTAAATTTGAATCCAATGACATTATATCATTGTATACGAAAAACGATTCTGAGCGGAGACGGTTTATCTGCCTAGGATATATTATAGATAATTAAAATTTTTTATGAATTTCTAGCAAAAAATAATTTACGAATTTTCGTGATTTTTATGTATGTTGTCAAAATTAAAATTTGAACGCTTGTAAAAAAAAATTGTGACATGTATTTCTTTTATTTTTCAACTGCTATTGTAAAAATATTTTAGGAACCTTGTATTAAATTTTCAAATCTTAGATTTAAAAAGAAAATTTTTCATGAATTTCTAGATTAAAATAATTTGTGATTTTTACGTATTTTGTCAACGTATTATTGTGACAATCTGTTAAGAGGCTTGCATTAAATTTTCAAGCTGTTCTACCCAAAAAATCGAAGCATTTTTACTGCCCCAAAACGTGATGACAGACACAATTAAAAAAAAACACACATCATGGTGTAATCAATACATTCATTGCTCCGCTCAGAATCTAAAATATTTTTGATTTTCGCTATTTAAAATATTGATTATCCAATCAAATAAAAGTAAATAAATAAATTTATTTTAATTTTAATTTTAAAACCAATAAAATTATATTGTATTGCTTTGAGTATAAAATAACTCTTTTAAAAATAGGTATTTTGTAATTTAATATTTAAGTTGTTTTACAATATATGTTAAACAAAATGTCAAATGACAACATTTGCTTTTAGTGATAGTAGTGTTGAAATGGCAATTAAATAAAATAAACATGAATGTTATTCTATTGTTATTGTTGTTGAAGAATTATTGTAATCAACATAATATTGCTAAGGACAATTTAAATTGGTGATGTCGTGACTTTAACATTATAAAAACCACGGGAAGATTATTTAAGTAATAAACAAGCAAATAATTAATAAACAAATTAACAAGTAGTATATTTCCAATATAATAATATGAAGCTGCAAGTTATAAGTACATTTAATTATTTACATTAGACAATATTTTCAAGTAAAACTTAAATTATTAATATTAAATTTTTTCCGTATAGCAAATCAATACAAAAAAAACATTCAAACATAATATTAGAAAATATCGAAAACGTGATACATTTCCAGAAAATATTTTCTAGTGTTTCGAATTTCAAAATAATAAAAAACAACCATCAGTAATATTTCAGAGCAGTTGTAATTTTCCACATTTTGTTTTTTATAATTTTAATAAATAAAATTAAAAAAAAAAAAAAAAAAAAAATGAGAACATGTTTAAACCTATAATGTCTAGTAATTACTACAATACAATTTTATTATATAACATTATATGTAAATACATTTTTATCTTAGTTCTGTAAACAAGAACTATATATTAAACATTAATAAATGATGGCAGCAGAGGAGTAGTAGTGTTCATACAGATCCTCTTCTGCTGTCGGTTTAAACGGAAAAAAAAGACAAGAACTATATAGTACGGGCTCAGCTTCGAACGGGTTGGTTCAGACCATATACATTTTTTAATTAGAAAATAAAAATAGAAAATACAAAAAATGTGGTCTAGAAAGTTTTGTTTAAACTTTAGTGTTAAAAGATTTCGTATTCGATTTCAAGAAAAAAATCGGGTTCTTTTCTTAACTTTATTAATTACATTATATTTTTAAAACAATAGTAAATTTCAAACTAATCAAGTTTGGAATTATATCAAAACAAATCCTTATAAATTTACAGAGAAATGTTTTAATTTATAAATTGTGTTCAAAACTGTTTTATTCCACTAACATAATAGGTACAACTAGATTATGTATTTTGGATGTAAAGTTGCGTTCTGGAATCACACTTTTAACAAATGTTTTTTAGACTGGTTATTCTTTTTGTTTTTTCCAAACAGCGATCTCGATTCCTCAAAGCGTTTTAAAATATGGCGAAGGGCAGTTTTTGGTTGGTTGAGGTGGAATTTTATAGATCAGCTGTGACGTGACCTTGAAAATATAGTTTTGGATTCTCATATCATATATGGACGTATTGGACATTTATTAAACAATCAAGTATTTAATTATTTATCGGCTTTAAACCAATCGTATCATTTTGAAATTTAAAAAATGTTATTGAATTTCTCGCGAATGGATACCAAGTTAATTTAAAAATTCAATTAATTTATACTATGATCTGCTCTTGACTTGTATTAGAATTTAATTCAGGCCTAATTTTACTTAACTACTTATATGAGTAATAGTCGAGACTAGCATCTTAAATATGATTTTATTTAAACAGTGGTTGTTAAAAACAAATGTACTTTGTCCCCACTTCCCTAGTGAAAAATTTTCATTGTAATAATTATGATATTTACTAGAAGATTAACTATAGGAATATTATATTAAATGAATGCAATTAAATGGTCCTTTTTCATTAGTTATTTAACTCAGTGGTGCCAAAATATATATTTACCTATAACAGCTGTCATAGGTGATTTTAGTAGGTAGGAGAGTTACGTTTGTCATTCTAAATATATTACGATATGGATAATTGCATGTATTAGACATTACTGTCAATTGTAAACTAAAAGTTGATTATATTTCATAAAAAATTATAAGGTAAGGTAATTGAAATAGGTAAATGAAATAGGAGGGTGTCAAAATTTTATGTGGAGGTGTCTGATGTCATAGGTAAAATTTTGGACTTTGGCGCCTCTGATTTAACCATAATATGGATAATTGAATTATATGTAGGAATGGATAACGACTAGGAATCATTAACATCGTTGAAAATCGTTAGTTTAATTTCCCTCTGGGTACTTTTAATTTCTTATTAACTGGAATCAGAAAATTTCTAATTCATGGATACCTCGAAGTTGATTCAAGTGTGGGAAATTTTTTGACTATTATTAAGATTAAGCTTCTGTTTAACATGTTTGAAATTAATACTAAGGATAATGTATACATAAAAGTTACCTCATTGTATACGGGAATTGATTATTTAACTTTTTTTTTTTTATAATCGGATTAAACATATGAATAAATCCATAATAATACACACAGTTTATGTATCTAAAATTTAAAAAATAAATGTAGGTACTATTGAAAATGATAACCAAAATTACAAGTTTTCTATTTTTATTTATGTTTTTAACAATAAAAGCAAGTATTGTCTGTTGAATTAATTTTGATATTTACGTACATCATAATTTTTTGTATAAAACATAAATATTTTAACATCATATAGATTCTAATAGTTTATAGTGAAAAGTATTTGTAATTAATTAAAATTTGTTTACAACTCAAAAACAGATTGGTCGGAATTGATTTGTATTTTATTTAATGATAAAAAAATACTAATTAAAATGCAAAAATAACAAATCAAAACATCTGCTATTCTTATTAATTGCCTACAAAGCGTAAAATATGAAATGCCTCGTCGTATAGAAATTAGAAGTTGATGCTTTTTTTATGCACCACGAGAAAAAGTCAGAAAACTACAAGTCATGATAAAATTGTATCTAAATCTTGAATCTTTTAGAAATTATGTGATTGCATGATATTTACGTGATTTTTGATTATGTAATCCGATTTTAATCTGCACTAATCGACTAGAATAAGAATTAAAATGTATACAAATGTGAGATAATATATCATATTTGTGCTGTAAAGGTGTTTGTAAAATAAAGCATTATAATATTGCTATTTATTTTTGGAATACTTTGGCAAGGTGGTTGGTTATTTTTGTTGCAGGGGCTCATCACATATTGTGTGTTCGTTATGTGTAGTTGTGTAGTAAGTCACATACCATAAAATTAATTTTTTGAGAGGAATACTGAAAGTAAAATTTGTTTGAATTGTTTTTAATTATGGTTTATATAATAATATAATATTGTTTTCGTATAAATGCGTGTTTATGACTTGGTTACATTAATAATATTATCAAAGTGTTCAATATTCATATAACTATCTATCGTGGGAGTTGGAACATATTTTTCGAGAATTAAACACTTCATTATGTTATGAAATGTTCTATTTATATAATATAATTTATTCATATTAGATTTATTTATTGTTTTCAATACAAAGAACCTTTTCTTATTATGAAAATTATATTTTAATCACAACGGTAGTGCCTACGCATAAAAAAAAAAAGACAGATTTATAGAAAATATTATTACGTACGCACATTACGTTATAAAACGTACATTATTATGCTCTCGGCGCGTGTACCTCTGGTATGTAATTTAAATACCATACACGCACGTGTGTGCATCGTGGCGCATACCGCGTATGCAGGATGTTATCTCAAACCAACGATTTATGTATTATAAGGTGTCGTCTTTATTACTTCGTCTGAGTTTACTTGCCCCTCTACTTCCACCTACCCACCGCACAACATACACAAAAAATCACTAAATACACTAAAAATAATAATAATAAAAAAAAAAAATCCATTGATTCATACACACGTCACCAGATGACTATGGCGTCTTTGATGCCACAACCATTCGTGAATTTTTTTATGATGAATATAATAAAAAAATAATAATAACGACATAATATATTATTGTATACGTATATATAGATATTACAAGTGCAATGTCACCGAGATCGAGTGCAGAGCACACAAGCCCTTATCGAGACTTACGTGACCGCCACCACGAGCATGGCTGCCGCAGCGATCAGTGCGTAACCCAAGTTCAGCAGTGGGTTCGTGTTGTTGGTCTGCTTGGACGATCCGTTGTCGGACAACACGCTGCTCGCCAGAACAATGGCCGCTCCGCTCTTGGCGCCACCCGTCGCCGCAGTCCTGGTCACGGCGTTCGTATCCACAGAGCAGCCCTAGAGTCGACCAAAATACAAAACAAAAATATAATGATAATGAAACGCGTTTTGATATTTCGTACTAAGACAATTTTTTTTTATGAATTTGGAACGATTTTTTCGAAACGCGATCATTTTAAATTATTTTTTCTAAATTTTCTTTTTAATTGCTTTTGATTCCATCAATATTTTTATATAAACCTCGAGTTGATTGACAAAACAATTAAAATTATCAAATTTTGATATTTAAATGAAAAACAATATATGGATTGTAGCAGTAGTATCCCGACAATTGAGCGCAATATAAACTATTATGTTAGAATAATTAAAAACATCAGTAGGTATATTGCGGGTATAATATGTTGATTCTTTTTAAAATATAAAAATATAAAAAGATAATAATGATAATAAATAATAAAGATTCTTTTCATTACTAAAAAATTATAACGTATTATATAATTTAAAGTAGGCCGGGTTCATAATACTAGAGCATTAGCATAATTAAACAAACGTAGGCTTTTGAATTAAAATTTTGTTTTTATTTTTGTAGTATTTAAATAATAGATAATATACGATTTTATAGATTTATGCTGTGATTGAATTGTGGCTACAGGCTGGCCTACCTATAATTTTTCGGGTTTCTTGTATTTAAGTTAAACGAGAGAACGCCAAACACAGTGGGCCACCTTCTATAGAAAATAAAAACTAGAACAATCAAAATTTCAAACATTTTGTACGAAAATATAATCGAATAATCTCACGCGTTCAATATTAAAGCCCATTAACAATACATTTTGGAAACGATCGGTGAACGAGCTTACACGTGGAGTAGAGTTCAAATAAAATTCCGAGTCGTAACACAAATGAGTACACCACCATCCGATTAACTTCTCCAAATCATTACAAGTTTCCTTAACGAGCTAAAATTAATCCTAAACCCCCTCTTAGCTGCTCTAACATCCCCAATAAAAAAATTTCCACTCCTCATCATTTCCACTCCTTAATTAACACACGTATCACATATCTAAAACGAGGTCGTCTCCACGACCTTCTACACTAAGCCACCTCTCAACATCCAAATCTTCACTCTACGACTTCAGTTACTTATAGTTATAGGTACTATTGTAAATATGTAAATATCAGAATATTATTGTAATCTTAAAATTACCAATTGCTAATATTATCCTTAGTACTTAAAAAAAAAATTTAATTATCATGTTATAATGTTAAAACTATTACTATTCAAACTGTCAAATATCCCTAGATTTAGATAGCCTTAGGCAAGGAATGTCTTACGTTAAAAAAAAAAAAGCACAAATGAGACGTAGGTATAATTAAGTTGTTATTATTTTCAAAAAAAAAAATTTGTAATTACTGTGGGGAGTTTAACCCGAGTTTTTAGCGGTGCTACAGAACGTTGGACTAAGTAAAATACCCATATATTGTATTACTATATGAATCAAACCAGTGGGATTGTTACAAAAATGAGGATTTGAGGGCCTTTTCAAAATTGCAATTGATGTTAAAATATGCGCTATTTGTTTATATTTTGACCGCGAAGGTAGCTCACTCGTTGTAATACTACACATTAATAACCCTAAGTAAAATTTTATAAAACATGAATACTGTAGTAGTGCGGTGCAAAGTGCACAATAAATTTACTATATGATTGATGCATAAAATAATTTTTAATCATCTAATGCATGATAATTAGAAAAACGATTGTAATGTCGAATTTCGAATGATATATTCGAACTAAATATTTTACCACTCACTATTATCATCATGCATTTTTAACATAGCACCGTTTTAAATTAGTTATTTTTCTGTGCGAAAATATCAAATATAGTAATGAATGATGAGTTTACTTTTATAGTTTGTCAAAAATAAGTTTGACAACATTTCAACTTGCAATATTTTTGTATAATTATAAGGACCTTTCTTGTTTGAAAACAATTCATTGTAGTTCAATAGTTTAATCATTTATTAAGTTACTTAAGATAGTATTTTAGTTATTCACATTATTTTATTTTACGTTATATAAATGCTGACAGTTATTATTACTGGTTAAAACTACTTAAAATAGCTAAGTAAATTATCATGTCTAAACATTGACACTATAAAATATAATATTCCATCTAGTAAATGGTAAATTATTTATTTTTAATTTTTATCTAACTAGGGGAAAGGTAAAAGTGTTAAACTTACCTTTCTACATAATAAATATTTCTATTATTTGAAGGTTACACATTATTCCATAATCTTCAGTTTTGTACAATGTAAATTAATATTTCTATATCTGATATCAAAGTAATATATTATAACTTATAATTTCATAGATAAATGCATATTATGATCTCTACTGTTTTGTGTCATTAGGTTATGGTTTATAATATAAAACAAGACATCTACCTACGTGATAACATATAGATGTTTCTATTATAGTATGTAAATCTTAAGTGCATATTTTATAAAATTGACAATGATGTTTTAGAATATTTTGTTTGTAGAAAGACCAAACTTCATTATTTAAGCTATTGTTTATTGATTGTATTATGTTTAACGAACTTTAGGTATTGCACTTTTGCATCTTTAATGTTATATTTACTTATGGTTTTTATTTTGTAGGCAATTTTGCATTATTAGTTGTTATGTAATAAGTAAAAAATGCCATCAAATTGTGTAGAATTCCATAGCAGAAAAGCTGGAAAGTAGGCAAAACGGTCTGTTGTATAGTTGAAGCTATCGAGTGTACCTCATCCTTGAGTATAGGTCACTGTAATGGCTGTGTTTAATTTGAATTCAAATACGTATTTACTAATATGTACTTATTAATATTATTACTGTGTATATTTTAATATAGGTTTATATTGCTATATTATAGTTATTTAGCTATTATATTACTACTTATTATAAGTACCACATACAGGAGGTATAATATTAATTATTACAATAATAATAGTTCTATTTGTTTAAATCGTTTATTATTATTAAAAGATAACTCTATACTTTTAAGTCAATACTGATTTAATATAAAATGGTGTGATTAGATTAGTAATATAAATAGACAACAGCTTACAGCTTATCTAAATATTTTGAAAAAAGCATTGTGCATTATAAAATATAATATTTTAATATTTAAAAGTTTCAACTTTCATGTCTCTACGAATAATATTTTTAAACAACATAAAAATAACTAAAATGGTTATTCTCGTCCAAGTACTCAATTTTGCAAAATTTTAATTCTAATTGTTTAAAAAAAATTGTGCCCAAATATACTTCATTTTTTTAACATATTTTATGGATTTTCGTAAGAATTACTAATTATTTGGAAACTGGTATATTACACTTTCGAGTTACATTTTTAACTACAAAATAATTTGCAAAGTGTTGTGGTTTTAACAAATTTTGAACTTTTAATTATAAAATAAATGGTTTCTTTATATTATTGATATTTTTAACTGTAATAAAAATCACATATATGAGACCTTGTATTACATTTCCAAGATTTTTGATCAAATAGATAATTTTTTCGTTAACATTGATGAAAAACAATACAAAAAAAGCGTGTAAGTGGGCGTCGCTCTGCTGTACATTAGGTTGGGGGGGGGGGGTGGACCTCTGACTAGGGTAGGTTAGATTTGAATGCAATGATAGGTATCATTGTATACGAAAAACGATTCTGAACGGAGATCATTTGTCAGTCTAGGATATATCATATTTAAATATTGTCATAATATATTCTATTTTGAAACAATTAATATTTTATTTTTCAATTAGGACGCATTTTGCATAAGGCATGCTTAATCAATTTTTCCAAAAACATTGCATGTAGTTATTATAATTCATAATACCTTATATTATCATAGATATACGTCATATACCTGGTTTGAGGATAAATCGTTATCGTTACGCGATTTCATAAAAATCAAAAACTCAAACGCTCAAAACATTTTTCCTATAATAACGCTTCAAATTTTCTCTATAGCTATTTGAAGCAAAACTTATGGGAAACTTAGTGTTGAATTTTATAGCCTTAGATATAAATACAAACAATTTTATGAATTTTGAACATCAAAAGTACTTGCAAATTTTAGCGTTTTCGATAGATTTCGTAAAAATTTGAAATATAAACGCTTATAAAAAACAATTGTGACTAACGATTTTTAATTTTTTTTAGCTACAATAAGAACAACTCATAAGGAACCTTGTATTAAATTTTCAAGTTTTTTTGGTCAACCAACATTTTTTTACTGACACTTTAAAAAAAAAAATTGTCATAAAAATCGAAAATGTCAGTTGTCTATAAATAACTCAAAAAAAGTCAAAAAATTTTGAAAATTGAACTGTATATAAATAACACTTACATAAACATTTGGTAAAAATTTCAAGTGTTTACATTGATTAGTTTTTGAATTACAACCATATAAATAAATAGATTTGGTCGAAAACTGGTTTTGCGTAAAAATTCCCGTTTTTCTCTCATTTTTTTTTTGTTTTTCTCGTTTTTTTTTTGAAAACTGTTGGAAAATGTTTACTTTTGACCTGTATAATGTATCAAGGATAGTCACTTTTACATCGGAAACCACCCCCTAAGTTTGAAATTGAAGCATTATTTCGACTAGTTATGCTGTACACAGACACACACACAAAAAAAAACCCACACATCATTGTAAAATCAATACATTCATCACTTCGTTCAGAATCTAATATATGAAATAAAAAATGTCTATTATAATAGCACAAAAAGAGTCAAAATATTTTAGTACATTATATTATGTTACATGGAGCATACTGCATATAGCATATTAATATTAATGAACATTTTGAGTATCTACAGTTATTCGTTTTTAAATTGTTACAAAATAACAAAAAACCAATTTCATCAAAAGCTGGTTTTGTAAAATAATTCCGTTTTCCCATTTATTAGAAAAATACTTGGGAATGTATACTTTTGACACTCCAACATACTAATTAAATTCACTTTCCTATCAGAAAATATATTGAATTTGAAAGTTGAAGCATTTTTTCTATTATAAAAAGTGTCTTCGACACAAAAAAAGCTACTAAAAACAATAAAATCAATAATTTAATCGCTTCACTTAGAATCTAAAACTCAAAACTAAAAATTATAATTTGTAAGTAAATGTTCCTTAAGGGAATGTTAAAAAAAATTATATTATGAACTATTATGACTTAGGATAAGCAATTACTAATAGAATAAAATAAAGAATACCTAATAGTTCAAGCACAAAAATTATGTACACATATTGGTATATGAATAAAATGAAAAAAGTGGATAAGTGTATATCATTCTGCTGTACAGTATAGTTGTTGATTGTGTCGTGGTAATGGATGTGTACCATTGCATACAAAGACATCGAGTGAAGATGTAGTGTCATCCTAGACCAATTACCAATGATTGTAAAAATTATTAAATTTAATAATAAAAAAAATTCTTATAAATCTAAAATATCTAATGGCTATAAATAGCGTAACTTTCCAGTAATTCTTTTCATTTGTGAAATGTAGAAAAATATTTATGGAATCTTCTAAAAAAATTTCTAATGTAAGCTACGGAAAGGAAATTTTTATAAATCCCAACTAGAGTAACTGAAAAGAAAATTTTAACGATTTTTCAATGCTATAAATACGTCAAAGCGAATCTAAATAATATTTTGAAAATGTTATGATATATAAATAATTCTTATAGAAATATTTGGTAAAAATTTCAAGTTGTACGATAATTAGTTTCCGAAAAAAATTTGATAATTTCAAAAATATTAAAAATTGCTTTTGCCTAAAAATTAATGTTTTTTTGTTTTTCCATTGACCTTTATTAGAACTACAAAGAATTTTCAAATTTCAACTTTATAAAGTACTAATAGATTCAATTTTTTATTACAAAAGGTGCTGATTTTAAAAATTGGAGATTTTTTTCCCAAATGTTGTTGACAAACAGAAAAAATCACACATCATTGAAAAATCAATACATTCATCTCTCCACTCATAATCTAAAATATAGAATATTCTGTGTCAAAAAGTGATGGAAAAAAGTCTTTTACTATCAGCTAATAAATATGATGCAAATGATTTTGATCCTGTATATGCAATTAAAAAGAATTGTATTGTGTAATCAATATTTTAAGATAATTGAATTGTTTAATCGTATTTAAAACAAACCAGCAACATTAGTGAAATATGTCTTACTTACTGTAACAGGTACCTGGTACATATTTTACTACCGAAACCAAATATTATCATAGGTAATATTATAAATAACGTAAATAAAAATATTAAATTTATAAACAAATATAGAATTTTATGTTTTTCACATACCTTGAAAAAAGACTTAAAAAACGTTATAAATATAGAGAAAAAGTAAAAAAGTACCTACCAACATAAAACGTACTAACAGTAAATTATAATATCCGTAGAACAATGCAGTTATCTTATTTAGTTTTTGTGAAGTTTATTTTTTCAAAGAAAAATCGTTGTTCTTAATGCCTGTAAGCATTTTTTGTTGTTGAAATGTTCATAAATAATCTAAGAAAATCATATTTTTCATTCCCAAAGTGTTTACAAGAATGAAATTTCAGTCATATCATCATATAATGGTAGAAATATAGATTTATGAGATTAATAAATGTACACGATATTAATAGGTAGGTACTTATTAAATTTAAAAAAGTTACAATCTGAACTTTGTATCAAAAGGAAAAATTAGTTTAAATTTCGAATGAATGAGTAATTAATTTTATACATCAAAGTACATTTTACTCAGAACTCATTGGAAATTTATATTAGGGAGGGGTAAGATCATTTTAAATCTATGATAGAAAACTATAGTTATTATTATGCTTGAATTATTTAAATATACTAATGACTTTCTGATTCACAAGAAATTGATGCACTTTTGAACACAATCATCTTGAAAGTGAGAGGTTTTTTGTAAAACTAAATCATATTAGAATTTGCTGGTGTATGGTAGGAACCTCACTGTAACGACTGTGAGGAACCCAAGGACACAGTGTAATATACTTTGATCAAGAGCGGATGGTAGGTTTGAGATGGAGCTATGCACCGGCCGGCAACTATGACTCCAGGATGTCTCGGATATCATTCTTGGGCCGGAGCAAGAGCTCCTCTCAGACGGTACGTCGAGGAGACGACGGACTGAGGCGTTGGCCGAAAAGTAGATGCTGGCGTTTGGTAAGATGGTGGAGACGATACTCGGGTAGAAGGAGTTTGTAGTACGTGTCAGACAGGCAAGAAGTGGATGTTAGGGTAAACGTGGTATAATTCTGTGGGCTGAAGGCTAACTATTCAGGGTGGTTATTGCCCTCTACTAATCATAATATTTTAGGTTTGGTGAATAAATGATGAGGGATCTGATGGTAAAATAGTGATAAATAATACGCAACCAGTCCCCCCTGGTTAAAAAAAAAAGAAAAAAGTGTATCGTACGAAAAATACATCCAATATTTTATTATAATTTTTGTATGAATATATTGCACTTTATTAAAGCTATATAGTAGAATTTTATAAATTAACTAAAAGAACAAGCAATGTTTAAAATAAAATATAAAATTATGTTAATATTATGATATTATATTATATGTAATTATTTGAACGCGTGTTGTTTCATTAATTACTTTGAAAAGTTTTAAGTTGCAGGATTTAGATAGATGATTAAAAATAAATAGACATTTCACTCTTAGATCTAAGTGTTATGTTAACCGTCTACCATTTTAAAAGAAAGAAGAAACGTTAAGTGTTTACTTTCACTTGACATTTTCCATAGTTATGTACTTACTCATATTAACAATAATATAATATACGTATACCTGCCTCATGTATCCGGTTTCTGTTGTTGATTATGAACAAAGTTAAAAATTGCAAATTATTAGTCATGATAATATCTAACCATTATTTTGATATTCACTATTGAGCTTTCTAATCATCTTATTATATTAATCTGGAAGATAATAATTTCAAAAAGATTATATTTTAGGCGACTTTGAAAAAGATTACCTACCAACTAAAATAAAAATAAAGACGCTTATGATAAATTAAAAAAATAATGAGACTAAGGACTTGTTAGTCCATTTGATTAATGGACTAATAGAAATGCTTTCTGTAAATGTACTAAATATCGATATTTTTTCATTTAATTTACTACAATCTTTTAAACATAATCTGTCTCTTAATTAACGTTAAAATGTCGTAATTTATTTCTTGTTTTCATAAAATTATTTAATTTATACAATTCTGCCCCAATTAATTATTTTATCTATTACTTATTTTTCTTCCATTTACAGTGTTCCTGTGTTGATTGTTAAAATAACAAATTACTGTTTTGTATCTTGTGCTCGATCCGTTAAAATAAATAAATTAACCAATGTGATACATAATTAACCTAAAAGGAACGAAAGAATAGATTTTTTGGATTAGTTTAATAAAAATCGAGCGCCACGATTGATATGTTATAGGAGCGCTAACGCAAATATTAAACATCAACTACGTTTTTTTGTAATAAGTATAATAACCATCAAAATAACAACGATGATTGGAATAATAGTAATAGTAATAATAATCGAAAATTGTACATTAATAACGACTCAATCAAATTGATGACGGATACACCCCGGTTTATAATATCGACAGTATTCAGAAGGTCCATCAATCACACATGATGTGTTATACGTGCTTTATATAAAAAACTATATTATACATATGTGACTAGTGGAAACTTATTTATTTGGCTTAATGTACATTATACGACGTGTATGGTGTCTGAGTAACTAGGCGTGTAAACACATTGGTTTTTTCTTTTTTTTTATTATTATTTTCTCTCTCGCTTGTCATCAACAGCTGAAATTATATTAAAATGTATTGAATCTTAAATAACTACTAAACGCACTCGTGTGTTATTCTATTTATTATCGCAATGAATAATCATAATATTATAATGGCCATGTAACCACACGATCGACGACGGGAAACGCTGTTAATATACTTTTCTATAAACCCTAACAATTATTGGCCAAAGCTTTTTCATTCGATTTTAATACTTATCGTCATTTTATAAAAAAAGTATAATTTTTCATAGCTTTTTGGTTGTTAACGGAAACCATAATTAAACTCACAATACTATTATTGTGATTGTCAGTTAATAGTTTAAACACGCATAATATTATTATAATCATTTTAGAGCGGAGTTCATGGATAAAATATTTATTGATTTTACAATAATGATGTGTGTTTTTTAAATTTTTAAATTTTGTGTGTATCTGTCTATGTATATTGTAAGTATCCACACGGCAACTAGTTGAAAAATGCTTCAATTTTAAATATTGAGTATTGTTTATGATTGAAGATAGGATCTAGTTAGTACTTTTGAAAAATAAAAAATGTTGAAAACTAAAGTACCTACTTTTCAAAAGCACTGGAGAAAATTTAAAAAAAGAAAAACGGGATTTTTCACGCAAAACGAGTTTTAGACTAAATGTTGATTTTATTTTAGGGGCGGTGTAACGCACAAACGCGTAATTATAGATCGTATAATATTGATATTAGCATTTTCTGTACATGATACTATTTAAAACAAACATTTAAACTCTTTTTCGCTATTTATAGACATGTGCAATTATTTTTAATTTTCTTTATTAATTTGAAAGTAAATTATGACGAAAAGATTAAAATTGTATTACAGCTATTAGTCACGGATTTGTTTTACTAAAGCATACGTAATATATTATATATAGTTAGTTCGACAGATTTGAAAGGTCATATTATAAAATCACTTTCATTAATACTAATGTATGATAGGTAAGTTGATTCATTAAAACCGAGTTGGTGTGTACCTACTTTTATTTTAAACTAATTTAGTATCATTAAACTTTTAAAAGTAATAAAACAAATTATGCTCTTATAATTTTACTCGATTTATTGAAGTCGATAGATTACCAATAGTAACTACTAATTAAGCGATTTAAACGACAAGTGTCTATAAAATATAATTTATATCCATATTTTGAAAAAAATTAGGGTGAAGATGTGTTGTTGTCCAATTTCTATATTAAACATTTATTTATTTACAGACATAATATTTTTGTACGATTGGAGTCAATCTATTTAATACTAAACTTTAAATTATTATAATATTTACAAGTATGAAATAATATATAATAATTTTATATCTAAAACATTTTTTAGATAACGTATTGTGTAACTTTCATTTTTATTTTAAATAGTTATATTCGTTCTTATTTGTATAATAAATCAGTAAGTAATCCAAACGTAATAACTAATAAAAGAATAAAATAATATATTAATTTTTTTAACTTTCATATCCGTTGAACATTTGAATGATTCATATATTTCAAGAACACATAAAATGTTTTATATCATTTTATCACGATATTTGTGTGTACTGTGTATACCTTCAGTAATATGTATGATACCAGGTTGGCAGTAAAAAAAAATCCGTACAAATTACATTATTTACATAAAAAATAATCCAAAAGTAAAGTATGATGCGGGTACACACTAAGTTATATCGATTTAAATAAATACATGTTTCGAAGGCAATAAAACAAAATCCTAATCTCATTTTGGGTACCTATACTTACTTACGTGAATGTTTAAGAATAATATAATTCAACTTTTTTTATATAAAATATAGTTTTTTGTACATAAAAATATTATTGTTTTTAATAGGTAATTTTTAGAAGTAATAAAAAATATGTATACTATACATGTTTTACATCGTGCAGTATACATGAGAGGTATTGTATTGTAATTTTTTGTTTTTTGAGAAAACTGTTAATACCATTGATACGTAATTCAATAACTAAAAAGTAATGATTTTTTTAGTTTTTGAATTAGTAGTGAGTACCTAGATTATTATCAGCCGATCAAATCATAGAAAGATGTGAAACTATACTCATTACAAACGACAGTAAGTAAATATAAATTATTTAATTTAGTTAAGGTTCAGAGGCATAAAATACTATAATAGTATAGTATAATATATATTATGTATATATTACCGAATATTTAGAATAATTGTCTATACAGTATAGTATTAATTTTAGAATATTTTGACTCTGTGAGATTTTTAGTCGTGAAAAACTTCATTTAGATTGAAAATGTAATACAAAATTTCTTATAATTTAATAATTTACTATATCTATCGGAAAATATTAAAGATAAATTTGTACGTTTTGTCGTTTTTATAAGTACATTAACTTAAAAATATTGTATTTATAAAATGTACAATTTTTTCAGTTTAGATTTGAAAATTTAATATTAGGTTTATCATAACTAGTGTATAATCTAAGTCTCTAATCAATAAATGTAAAAAATATTTAAGCTCAAATTTTTTATTGAAATTTTAATTTAAATTTGGAAAAAAATAGATATTTAAAAGAAGATCGATAAGAATGATTTTAGTTATTTTGTTGTAACTCTTAGAACGTAATTATAACATTATATAATTTTTAAAGTTTCAAAAACAAACATTTTTACAGTATGGTCATAATTATAAACTATTTAAATAATATTCATGAGTTGATAAATTTTGGTAATTTTATAATCTGGCGTGTCCGTTACAATATTACGAAGGTATTACCCATATAATATTTTACGTGTCGACTAAAGTATCGAAAAGGTAAGAACAACGTTTACCTGGTGAATGCGCTTTTCCGTTTGACTAGTTAAAGTGTCTTAGAAATAATATCTCAGAACAGAAGATATTGACACTAAAAATATTTTCAAACAAAATTATCCCTTAGTAAAATTTAACTACACGCATAAAAGTATTTTCACACTGAGAGTGTTTTAAGACTTACTGGCACAAATATAAATTATACTGTGATCAGTACACCTCTGATAAATTTCACTTCAGGGCCATTTCATCTAAAATAATATATATTTCACAATACACAGTCTAAACAAAATTCACAATAATATATTTTTACATAATACATATTTTAAAACAAATTGTTAACAACGTTTGATAAAATAATACTTTTTAACAATGAAAAATACATAATCATGATTGGGTGATTTTTATTTTGAGAAATTAAGTATAAATAATAATTTAGTTTGATAAAATAAATATGTTATTTTGTTCAAATGATAAAATATATAAATGGCAGATATTTATTTATTACTAATAATACATGTTAAATTTATAAATAATTAAGACAAATAATATTATTTACTAAAATTATTGATTAAATTATAAATAATGTAATTACTTATTCAACTGATTAATTATTCTAATATTTTTTTAATAATTTATAAATCTGTACGATAATAGAAATAATTTTATATACATTTTTGAATTTGACATAAATGTTTTTTTTGTTTGTTTGTATTTCTTGGTATCGTCTTATTTAAAGTTTATAATATTTTATAGTTAATAGTTTAATACCATTGCGATTATACTAAGCAGCTATCCACTTTACCTATATATAATATGAATGTTTGTTTTCAATATTAATATTGAAATTTGCGAACCCTTATATCATATTATAATTTATAATATTATGCTTATAACAATTTTGGTCATTTAATCCGGTAAGTGGTAAAGGTTGATATATATAATATATATATATAAATATATAGACGGATGTTTTACTATTCATAACTCAACTAAACGCGATAAAAGAATAAATATATATCTAAAAAAATAATAGTATAGTAACAATATAATTTGTGCACCATCTTCTATTTATTATAATTTATAACCGGTTGCTAAGCACATATTGTTTTTTTTTTTTTTTTTTTTTTTTTTTTTTTTTTTTTTTTTTATTAAGAACTTTCAGTATAACTATTATAGTTCAACAATTACAATATTGATAGAAACAGTGATACACATATTGTTTTTATTGATTTAAATATAAAATTGAGGCCATTAAATGAACAGTGAAGTAGTAACGACACTGTAGTTATGAGAATAATATAGTTATGATATTATTTGCTAGAGCAGTTTTCGTGTTCAAATATTTTAGAATTATTTCTATGTGTAAGTAATACATTTATTATGATTTCGAGAATTTAAAAAAAAAATTATAAAATTTATACCAGTATGTTTTTTGAAAATTGTACTGTTTAATATATTTATAGTCAAGTATAACTGTATAGTACTGGTATATTTATATTATTTATTTCAACGACAGTTAAACAAATAATTTTGCTAATGTACACAGAGCACTATTGGATCTTATGAACGCTGTTTGTGTTTTTTTTTATTTCAAATCATATAAGATAAACAAAATTATTTTATATCATCATTTTTGTAATAAATTAAAAAATTTATGTTGCTTATAAAAATACATAGATACTTCTGATATAAATATTTTTATAAAAAGATCTGTATTTTTTAATAACGTTTTTTGTTTACATTATATAATTTAATTTTTTATTACGATGAAGGTGCATTGATTATAAATATTTTTTGAATAATTCCTAATCTCAAAATTGAAATAACTTCAAGATTAATTCCAATCGGAAATCATAAAGTTTAAATTTTTCCGTCTTACTATAATATGTATAAAAAAATCCACAAGATAAAAACTAGGATTGATGACTGGTAAAATATATTGGGATTTTTACCCAAAACACAATTAATTTAAACTAAAGTATACATTTATTTTTTGCTGTTTATATATTTTTAATATTTTCAAATTAGACAGTATATAAATATTTTTTTTTTTTTTTTTTTTATTGATCAAAAGGACATCGGCGACAACGGCCATTAGTCTTAAACTTTACATTATTGATTACATTTTTTGGTATTTTAAATATGATAATTTTAAATTAAGTCGTACAATTCATATTTTCTTAAAAAAGACAAAATTTTGAATGTGGAGTCTGCATTTGGACCGAGGGCTGCATCTAAGGTGGTTGGGATGTTCAGCTGATCGAGTGCGTCTGTGTATATAAATATTATATTTAGTAAAATGGAAAGTATTTCTGTTTGGCATTAGAAAAAAATAAACAGACATTTATACCTAGTTTTTATTTTGTATAATATTATTGTATAATATTGTATATTATATACTCCACTTGAAATTTAGTTGGATTTCAAAATTTTTCTGATTGTTAATTTACATAATAATAAATTAACTTATAGTTAATACGCAGTTGCATAAATATAAAATAAATAATAAAATATAGATATTTTTTACAAAAAGCTTATATATTTATATTAGGTTTATTCTAGCTAGACATTAATTTATAACGTAATATATAGTAATGAGAATTGTATGAAATGTGAATAGTAAAAAAAGTAATAAATATTATCCTGCATTTTAAAATTATATAACTTTATTATAAAGGGTCTACGAAAATATTTTAAGTTTCTGCAACAATAAACCATTCACGTTCGTCAATTTACGTCAAATATAATAACTCTACATAAACTTATAATTAAAATTATTAAATATATGTCGATACTACAATACTACAGGGTAATAAATTTAAAACTGCAGATTAATTGCCACGAAGCGTTCAAAATGTCTATAGTAATCCTTAGAACATTTTAATTAAAATAAGTCGTTTCCTTTTTTTACATTCAAAATAAATTTCACATTTCACATTTTTTTCCTTAAGCCATAATGTAGGATAGAGTTAAAGAACGTTTGAGAAACTTTTCCGGGAATCTGTCTTAATACTAAACAGTCAGGCCAATATGGGTATGATCTGCATAGTATGATATATTATTAAGATTAATTATAAAATCATAGAAACCAGAAAAAATATTTTTAGCGGTAATTATTGTTTAGTTATTATCCATCGTTTCTATTTTGGTAGCTATATTATAATTATTATGATAGGAAATGAAGCACTCAGTAGATAACTAAATATAATAATAATATAATATTAATCTTTCGTCAAGCGAGTTTACCATCCATTTCCTTAGACATTGAATGTGAACATAATGTTAGTTATAATAAATTAATAAGTAACTATTATTAGTATAAGTAAAATATAATAGATGATAACTATTTTTAAAATCCTTACTCATACAAGCGCACTAACAAACTAAAAAAATAACTTATTATAAAAGTATTTTACATAAAAGCGGAAATAACATTTTATTACTACTATATCTAGATATTATATATTATACATTCATATCGTACTTTACACCTTCCAGTGTAGAAAGTGGGTCACATATTCGAATGTCATGTTTTCAAATAAAAATATATAAATAGTATCTGAAGTGTCACGGTCGAATGCGCGGTTAAGTATTGGGATAAACCTAGTTAGAGAAATTTCATTCGACAAGTTAGATGATAAATCCAACAAATATATATACTCAAGCATTGAACTCACCCAAAAATTAAATTTCATATATTTTGCATGTAGGCATATACCTATTTGACCGCAATATGTTTTTTCGACATATTTTGAGTTTAATGTAGAAACTAAAAATATATTATCGTACTACATAATTCAAATATTATGTGGTTTTCAATTTTATGTCAGAATGATTAACTCAATTTATGATTAATAGAATTAAAAATATTGGTAAGTATACTTTGTTTTATACATCCGAGTATTTCTAATTGAATTTGTTAAAAAGTGCCGTACTTTTAGGAATCGTTTTTCATGGTTTGAACTTTTATTAGTTACTTTTAACAAGTGCTTGTAAAAAGTTTGTTTAAAGTTTCCAATATTTCATTGTGAAATAGTTAGCATATAAATAAAAAAGAAACCCAGACTGGATACTAAGACCGGGTATTTGAAACTTGTCTCATCGCTTCACTGGCTCAAGCACAAGCACAAGCCAGCGTATATTGTAACTATACTTTTAAAAGCCAATGATTTTAAACAGAGCTTGGTCAGTGCTGACAGGATATTTATAAAATGTTAAGTTCTTCAAAATCAAAATATGTGAATTTAATTAGGAAAATTAATTTGACTTATAACATTTCTAATAATATGTCATAAAGTATTCTTCAGACATAGAGAAGTGGGAAATATTAGAAACATATTGATTTTGTATTGCAAGCATTTTCGGAGAAAAAAAATGATCAAAATAAAATAGGTCCTTTATAAATTGGAAACACAATTATTGTTTCTTAAACATCTTATTTTTAAAATTTATAATTTTATTTTATAAATATAAACAATTTTTAGTGAAATTATTGAATAGATTCAATAGGTAACTAAACATTTTAAAGTGTTGATGTTTCATAATATTATCATTTTCACCAATCTACACCATCAATCTCAGCGTGTTGAAAATTGTTATACCTATATTTCGGGAAAGACAAACGATCGGAATGTATATTTTCAAACGTATTATCAGAATTGTGCTCGATATTACAGAGCTTTTACGATCTGATAATATCTACATGTGTTTGTTGCATCCGACAAACGATGAATTATTGTCTTATTTTAGTAAAACAAAAAACCATACAAGGACGATAATCAATCAAATTGTTTACACTTTCACGCAGAGAACTATTTTAATTGAAGGAGCCTAGTATATTTAATCTATCCAACCGGGTGGTTACCCGCCCAAAATAGGTTGTACACCAAGATACTTCGCTACGTTCACAACAAATGGGTTACCGTAATGTAATGGATGGAATTAAATTTGAATCCAATTATATTGTATCATTGTATACGAAAAATGATTCTGAGCGGAGACGGTTTATCTGTCTAGGATATATTATAGATTATTATTACTTAATATTAAAATATTTGACTTTCTGGTGAACAATTATTATTATTTTTTTTGATAGAAGGTAGACAAACTTATAAGGAATCTTGAATAAAATATTCAAATCTTAGATTTAAAATAAAATTTTTTATGAATTTCTATCTAAGATTATACGATAATCATAAGATATGTATTTTAATTGTTACGTATATTGTCAAAATTCAAACTTTGAATGCCTATAAAAAAAATTGCTACTATATATTTCTTTTATTTTTCAACTGCCATTGTAAAAATATGTTAGTAGCCTTGTATTAAATTTTCAAGCTTATTTACCCAACAAATATATTTTTATCGATATTTATAGAAAAAAAACTAAAATAGTTGAAAAATTAAAATTTTAGTGGACAGCTCAATTTAAATAAAAAATATTTTGAAAATGTTATCAAATATAGAAAATGTCTATATAAACATTCAGTGAAAATTTCAAGTATCTGCGGTCATTTGTTTTAGAGTTATACAAAAATAAGAAAATCGCTAAATGAGAAATCTAGTGAAAATTCAATGTTGTAAAAATTTAAATTTCAAACGCTCATAAAAACTTACTTTGACTTTCTGGTGGATATTTATTTATGATAAAGGTTGACAAACTTGTAAGAAATCTTTTGTGTAGCTTTTGTGTGGGTTGCCTGCACAAGTCGTTTCTTGGAAATGATAATGTGTGTATGATACTATGATAACGAGTTGTTATATTCATAAACTATGTTTATGTTTTTATTACGCCATGGTAATATTCCAATTGTATCCATATTATTATAAATATACTTGGTGATACATCAACTTGTATGTAGTGTGTTCATAAATTAGAAGCAATACATTTTACAAATCTGCCTCCACCAACACCATCACCACCACCACCATCCCCAAAAATCAACAAAGCCATGGCTCAAAAAAACCACCTCGCCATGCCACTGCTTTCACGCCTTGGCTTTCAATGTTATTGAAATGAAAAAAAAAGGTAAAAATCATTATATAAAATTTAAATCCATCCAACCGCGTAATTTACTTTGTTTACTTAATAGAAAACTCTTATGACACGAACATGGTTTCTACATGGTGCACAGAACGTACCTGATGAGAGCCATGCGCCTAGGGTAAGCGCCCAAAATTTTGCAGTTTTCATGCTGGCAGCGAAAATCGTCGTCAGTTCATTAGGTTCTCTGTAGCGTTTGTATTTCACGCACCGATGGTTTTCAATGATAAGCCATGGGGAAGTTGCAACTGATCAACTGATCCGTATGGTTTTGAATCACGACCAGAAATCGTAAAATGTAATGGCTGTGTACTTAGAACGCTATATTTTTATGTTTGTACTGCAGCTTTATTTGTTCATTCGAATATGTTTAATTGTTGACATGGCAATTTTGACTAAAGTTCACCTCCTTATGTATCCTTACTCGCGACGAAGTTTATAGTAAAAAAAAAGAAAGTAAAATACGCTTCACGAATTACAAAATGTCACAAAAGTCAGTAGGTATTTCAATACTCTCGATAAACGAATAATTTAAAATTCTCTTAGTCAATCGGTATTTACTAAATCCTCATTTATTTTTTAATCTTGAAATAAAAGTTTTAAAAATTGTTTGTGCGTATTACATTCCAAATAATTCGTTTACAAATAGAAAATATTTGAAGAATGACGAGACAGCAGAAAATCGTTTTAAACAAACACAAGCAAAATAAATTATTTCAATTTATCGGAATTTAAACGGTTCTTTCAACTAATGATTTTCTATAGTGTTGTTGCAAAACTATTCACTAATCGTTTAAATACTCAACACTCGTATGCTCATCACATTCATGTGTGGTACGTATTATTACTTAATTTAATCATTGTTTTATATGTAACACTTGGTTCAGTTTTATTTTTTAAGTTAAGTTGGCATATATTTTAGATACAAATATTAAATAATATAAGTCTAAGTCAAGACATCAACAACTTTTTATTTTTATATTGCAGACTAACAATTTAACGCAAAGAAAAGAATAAAAAATATTTGTTATCTTTTTTTACACGTATTTAACATTAAAAATAAACAATACTAAATAGCCCAAAAATATATATTAACAACAATAGAAGCTAATATTTTTTGAATAGTTTTTTGATAATTTTTTCTATCTTCTATTTGCTATAACCTATATAGGTACGTTGGCCTGTTAAAAAAAAATGTAGCTACGAGTATTTTGACCTTAAAACCTTAGAGTGTTGCAATATGGAAGAATATAATAGATGAATTTAGCACATTTAGATATCAAATTGTTGGAATATACGACCTATTATAAGGACTTATCTTTTAATCAAATCACTAACTTAGTAGCCGAGTCTTTTGCCAAACAAATTAAGAACTAACTTTAATTTTGTGTATTACATTATAATATAGCACTGAGTTTTTTTTTAATTCAAGTCAATTTAGCGAGTAAAGTATTACAGAAAGTAACGTAAGGTATATCTGATGCAGAAAATATATTAGCTGAGACCATTAAAAAAAGTTATAAGGTTATCGCAGATGATTTAGTAATTGAAGTATTTATTTAAGATCCGACTGCGAAAAATAATGTAGAACAGTATTTTCATTGGGATCAAACAATAGGTAATAGTTGATTAAAACTGAAATTTAAGTTAAAGTTTATTCTTATATTTTTGATTTAACAATTAACCCTCTTTAAGAAGGTTTGAACAATATTGCATAACCATAGAATATATTATTTTTACTATGTTGTATGGCATAATAGTAATTTGAAAAATATTTTAGGATTTTAGCTATATTTTACAACAGTCCAATTCATTTTTTTACTTCTTCTTATATCATTGTTGTACTGCACAATAATATATTTATAATAATAGTTATATATCATTTTAGTAAAGTAAAATGCATATAATAAGTATATCTATTATTCCGTAAATGCGAAGATATCATGTGCACCTACTGAAACACCCTATACATGTGTTCGAATTATTAGTCAATTTTATTTTCTATAATTTAGTCAGCAGAACACTTAAGGGATGGCTAAAAATAGATTTTTTTAATTTTAAATACTAGTTATGAGTTTTCAGTTATATTCGATTAAATTTAATTTTTACAAATGTACTTACCTATCCATAAACTCAGTCAAAATATTATAATAATTTAGTTTTTTGATTGATATTACGATTTAGTTTTCTAAATTTAATTTGAGATATCATTACTATCTGAAACAAAGTTTTTACGTTGAAAGACTTCATAAACGTCATAAAATAGTAAGAGAAATTAAAAGTTGTTTATTTTCAGTAAAGGTATATAAAGCATATTTTTGTCGAGGTCAACGTTAATAAAATGAATCTAAGGCTTACATTTATGTTTTTTAAAAACTTTTTATATACTTTGAATTCAAAACATTTTTTATTCGCAGTAAAAATTAATTTAATTTGGTGTACATAAATGTAATGGAATTATTAGCATAATTTTTCTATCATATAATAAATTAAATTACCTATCAAGTATTTGCGATATCGTTAGATTTTTAAATTGAAATTTGAATATTGAAAATTGAAAAATAATTATTTTTTTTAAACTCAGTTATAAATATAATTTTGTATCATTTATTAAAAATTAAAACACGTGCAAATAGAAAAAAAATATTTAGTTCTTACCTATCATGGTTGTTTTAAATTTATTTATTTAAATAGGCATTTTATTTTAAATTAAATATTTGTTATTATTATGATAATATTTATTGTAATTATATTGAGGGCAGAATTAAATAATTTACAATAATATAAATACTGTAAAACGAGAAAAATACATACATCTTTATATAGTTATCATATTACTATTCAAAATATCTTTTCGTTGGTCTAAGTTTCGTTAAATAATTATGTAGGTAGGCACCTAATTGTATCGGAATAAATGTATGTATTTTATTTATATAAAATGTACTATTCTATTCTTCTCAAATGTAAAAAGTGTTCTAATAGTATAATATAACAATGTTATAATGGATTTAATTATATTGCATGCTCGATATATTTTTTATAGAAATATTTGACTCTATAGAAGAACTTTTGAAGCGGTAACTATCTACTTAAAATTAGATTTCATGATTATTTCTTCACGAGATAAACATTAAAGAATTTTTATAAATTATTTTGCTATAATGTTGAACAGGTACAATTGTAATTTTTATTGTCTTTAAATTTGTTTTTCAGCATAATTTTTTAAGTTTAGACATAGATGGGTAATATTTATCTTGGGAACTATAATATTTATTTTTATGTTGTAATTTCGATGAATATTAATTATAAACAAAATTATTCAATTTAGATTCAATTAAGCTTTTACAATATTTTTTGGTCAAAGAAGTATAATTTTTTTTGTGACTGCCGTAAGTATGAAATTTAGGTGATATTAAAACATTGAATAGAAATAAATTACTTTATATTAATTAATTAATCAAATACCTATATTTTACTTCATTCAAAGTTAGTTGACTATATTCCGATGATTGCTGTAATTCAATTTGTACGTGTAAAAAAAATTCATTCATACTTTGACTTAACACTTAACGTATTAAGTTTTCAACATAACTACAAATGTGGAATGCAGTGTTATACAATTCATCTAAAATGGGTTAAGACTCTGGGGGAATGTTTTCAGATTTGGTGGGGACGCAGGGGGACGGAGTACCCCAACTAATTATTCAGAAATTTCAGCGTACCCCTACTTTTATTTTTAATGGGAACGCATGGGACGCTAAATCATGCCATCATTCTGAATTTTTAATTTTTATCAAAATGTACGTGATAAGTGATAACATATATAAGTAAATGGTTTTTTTTAAATTTTGTTTCAATTGTTTTTGAGTTTGTTATATTTTATTTTATAAGTTAAAAATATAATATACAATATAATATTTACATAATTTTTTTTTTAAATTTAATTATTCACATAAATATTTTATATATGATTTAAAGAGGTGTATTAGGGGGTGTGGGGAACTACTTTTTAGATTCTGAATGGAGTGATGAATCTATTGATTTTACAGTGATGTGTTTTTTTTTTTGTGTGTCTGTGTACAGCATAACTTGTCGAAATAATGCTTCAATTTCAAACTTTGGGGGTGGTTTCCGATGGAAAAGTGAATATCCTTGGTGCATTATAGAGGTCAAAAGTAAATATTTTCCAACAGTTTTCAAAAAAATCGAGAAAAACAAAAAAAAGTGACAGAAAAAAACGGAAATTTTTAGGCAAAACCAATTTTCGACCAAATCGATTTTTTTTTATATGGTTGTTATTCAAAAAATAATCACTGTAAATACTTGAAATTGTTGTAGTAAAATGTATAGTAGAATCTGGTTGATCCTCTCTATATTCGGTGATTGATTTATTAATTTAAAATTTATTTATTTTATGTTATGTTATTTAAAGTCAATAACGTTTTTGAATCCTGTATCAAGTTTATCGATTTATTAGCACTCGTAAGGCTATCGTAAATACTTGTTGGACATAAACTAGTAGAAAATTCTTAGAAAAAAGGCTTTATAATTCAATTTAAAGTAGATTCGGGAAGAAAACTTTGAAGGTTTAAGTAAGATTTCAGGTACATTATTTAATGTCGAGAAGTGAAGTGAAAGTATTGAAACATATAGCAGAGGAAATTACAGATTGAAATGGCTAAAATAAAAGTTTTCAAAAATATGGTTATAAATTGTACTTTAAAAAATAAAAAGGTAGAAAGTAGATACATATTCTGTTCTCAAGTGTACCCCGTCATTGAATAAGCCACAATGATGTGACCCAAAAGTACCTAAGTATCAACTATCACCAAATTGCTATCAGAAACCATCCTTAAAGTTTAAAATTGAAACATTTTAACTGCCCCAAAAGATAATGACAAAACACACATTATTTGAAAATCAATACACGTACCAGTTTGCTCAGAATGAAGAAAATAACATTTTGATTTATCCAACAGAATGAAAAAGACAAATGAAAAAAATTTTTAATCATGGCGATTGTCTTATAGGTATAGTATGACGTACGTCCTTCGAATTGGAACTAGCACTTAATGTTACAATCAACATAAATCAACATTGTGTAACGAATTATATATTATATATAGCTATATATTACAACGATATTTTCACTCGTTTTTCTCGGAAAATCGAAAATCTTAATACTTTATTCGAAATGGGCATCAGCATTTTGAAAAAAACTCGTTTCAGTTTGAAGTGATTTTTTTAGAATTTGATATCCTCTAGATTTTGTAAAATCCCATAAAATAAAAAATTTCTTAGCAACAAAATTTTATTTTAATACCGCGAAATAGGTATCAACGTTTTGTCATTTAGTTATGTTATAAGAGTATATTAGTGGTTGACGTGCGGTGGTTTCAATAAATCGTTAAGCGAGAATAAGCACCGGCTGGTGCCACTAGTTCCCAGATGGGTAACCATCAAGATTTTTAGTGGAAAATTCTTGCCGCACATGCAAACACATGCCCAAAACCAACTGCCTCACAGTAACATAATAATTACTAAAAATCTAGAAAAATAGCTAATGACCATAGTTTCTAATCTTAAGGGTTTAATAAAAAAGAAAAAAAGTAAGAATATGTCGAGTAGATGACCTAACCCAGTTGATGTAATAATACACGATTATTAAAAAAAAAAAAAAAAACTAAAACAAATAGGTAGTGCATTCACTGATTGGATTCCCTTACGTAGTTCCATGCTATAAATTCTCACTTATCACATATTCTTATTGTGTCAAAAGACACAGCAGATTGTATATTTATCTTAAAACAAAAAAGATAGTTTATATATTTAACAGAGGATAACCTGTAATTATTTATACTTAATCACGAGTAGAAGTGTATGTATCTTTGGCGTTCAATATTAGCCATTATTGCATTGTATTTATATATTTTTTATAAATATGTAAATGGCATTTATTAAAAAAAAAAAAAAACAGGACAGTTATGTTTTGTCAGCAGACCGGAAAAGACTTTTAGAATGCTAAGTCTGGCTATCCTATTATACATGATACGTGAAGTGTTTCTTTTAAATTTGTCATAGAGACCTCGCGCCAATATTTAGTACGTAAGTGCAACTTAATTCAATTTTTCCAAAGTAAATTATTTAGAATTTGAATTCATTTGAAATATACCCATTTTAATAACCAGTTTGATGTGTACATAAGTTGAATATCACGTATGATAAAGTTTTTGTATTAATCATTTTTATTTTTTTATTAAAGTATCACAGTGAAATATCCTAAAACTTGCCTAATTCCTTGAAAATATAAACTATTTATACCCAATACTTAATGGCTTAAAAAAATTATTATTATAAAGCAATACATTTTATATTTCGAATGTATTATAAGATGTTTACCATTGTGACCTACCTATGCGAAAAGGCATATACTCACGAATATTTAAGCAATATAATATCACAGGAAACTACTACAGATGGTCATTTTCATCTTGTATTCATCTTATTTGTTTTTTTACACAAATTTATGACAACTGAACTGAAAAAAACTGAACCATGTGTGCAAGTATCAATTCACATATTTTGTTGTATAACGCATTATTACACACGAATTAAGCAATAATCTACAGAGATGTAATTACATAAAGGTTATATATAATTCAAATTATTAATAGGACTTGAAACTTAATGCACTTAAAATGTACAAATATGATTTAAAAATATAGCTATAGTAATCACTTGAATGTGTTTTTGTAAAATCATATATTTAATTAAAAATTGATTACCTAATTATTTTTGTTATTTTAAAAATCATTACCAAGGGGTTAACAAAATATAGAAACTGAAATTTGTGGTGGCGGTAAAAGGAAATATATATTTTTGTACTGGCGGTAAACGGAAAGGTCGATTTTGGCGGAAAAGTAGACCACCCATTTTTTTACCAACAATTTTAAAACAAATACTTTACAAAACATATTTTTATAATTTATAATTTTTACTGAATGTTTATTGATAAAAACGAGAAATTTTATATCAACTAGTAATTTTAAAAACATGATACAATAATGCCAATTAAAAACTTTTAAAATAAATATACATTATACCGTATTTATTATTTGTATTGCTAAATTTAACATTTTAAGCATGTTACAATAACGATCTAACGTTAAAAATTTGTTTATTGTGGTGATCTCATCAAATTCCATCGAATATTGTTTCATCTTTTCGTCTTGCATGGATGAGTGTTTTTGACAAGATAAGTTTTTCACTATTGATTTTATAACTGCATTTTTGAAGAAAACTCGACTTTTTAGAATACAGACAAAAAGTATTGTTTACTGTGATGGATGCTTTTGTTTTATGATTCCGTTGAGCATAGAAATACAATATTAAAATGTTACTTATATACATAATATTATAATAAACTTTGTTGGATTGACGATAATAAATACAGACAGTTTATGTGCGTAACGGTTTTTCTTTTTACATTTTTCGCTTAAATTGACAGTCTCAGAGGCACTAACGACTAACCAATGAGTACAATATTATATGCTGACACGATGACTTATTGTATCAGTTACACTGCATATAACACAATTACTTTTGGATAAAGAAAATTCATAATATAATATTTAATATAATATATTGTATTACAAGTTAAAATGTATAACGTTATAACAATTTAGTGACAATTTAGTGACAATTTAGTGACAATTTATTTTTATTTTTTTACATATTACTTATGATGTCTAACATATAATGATATAATTTCTAATATCAATATCGTTAAATATTTTCAGAGATCGTAAATAATGCCAAATATTGTACTGAAAAGTATCAACTTGAATAATCAATGAATATATGTATATATATATATTTTTTTGATTTTTGATAGTTTTGTATACTTTATAAAAGCGAATTTATTTTCAGATTGATACATTAAATCTTATTCATTATTATTATTTTTAGTTCCTGTAGAATCTTCTTGATTCATTTCGAAAAGTTCATATTGAATTTGGAAAAAAAAATATCACAATTATCGGGTAAAATATTTTCCACAAACCTAGAAAGTGAATACATAACAAATTTTCAACAAAACTGAATTTGATGTATTGAATAATTTTAAAACGATATCGAAACCGTTGGTAATCACTTTTTTATAAAATAAAAATAGTTACGTGGCGTCTTAGATAGACTTCTAACGGTACATCACAGATCTGTGGCATGGCATAAAATATGAAACTCAATATCTGGGATAGCTCCTTGGCCGCTTGTTGTCCACGACTCAAACGAATTTTGTTCACTTACGCATCTTTCTAACGGTTTTATTCCTACCACTTGTCCGTATTTCAGGACCTCACGTATAGGCTCAAACGACCGTAGTAATAAGTTAATGATAAAAACATGAAATAAAAAAAAAATTTCAAGTTTGTAAATCATTATTTATAATGTAACCTAAAGGCACTTTTCTATAAACTTGTTCGTACGTTTAATATACATGCTTCCCTCCCCCCTCCACACTGCACAGTTCATTCAGTTGATTTACACCAGTCATTCTACAGGCACAGTTTAATGAAATTCTCTACTTACAGTAGTAATGTAAAATGTGTTATTTTTGGAGATTGCCGAGATTTAATTTACCTAATGCATCTTTGGTTCTGATTGCTCACGTCTCACCTATGCAGTGGGATAACTAAGTTTTCAAGATCCCGATGAAAAGGAATTTATGCAGCCTTAAAATTAATATCAAAGCAATTATTGAGTTTTGTTGTTTAATTTGAGAACTTATACAGATTGCCAATTACATTGAGTTTATAAACTTGAGAGAATACATAAAAAGTGTGGAAGTATGGTGACGTACGAGGTACAAATGGCAAAAAAATCTTTTGAAACTGTTTTAAATCGTGTGGCCTGAAACCTTTAGTCCAGTGCCATAAACATACCTGGAATTAAGTTTTAAATAAATATTTACTAAGTCGGTCCTGTTATTCTGGATAGAATAAAATTTCAGTTTATAATTTTACTATTTTCAATAATATATATATAATATTATTAAGCACTAAATGCAAATTGCGTTCAAAATTGATAGGGGGTCCGGTTATTCATTGTAAATATTATGTTTAAAGGATTTTTTGTTTTTTGCATCAATCTTTTTTGAAATTAGAGATTGTATTTTTGTTACTACTCATATCGTAATTCATTTTAAGTATTTCATGCATGTATTTTTCATTCAAACGGGGTGATAAATTATAAATAATAAAATCGCAAACACTTGTTTTCTGTCACAATATTTAAAGTAATGCTATCAATATTTCAATAAATTTGAAATCGTTCAAGTTTAAAAAATATTGATTTTCAAACGGTTCTTATAAAATAAGATTAAAACTAGTATTTTTTTATTTTAATTTGTGGGTATTTTTTCGGGGGTGGTTTTGAGTTTCAGAAGCGGTTCATTGAGATTTGGTTTTTGTAAGATCATTAAAACGAACTTAAAAAAAAATGTTACCTGCGAGGAGGGTCCAACCCCGAGGACGCCAGCTTTACTGGCGACAAATGTGGCGTCACTGTTGCTCCGGTTGACGGCTTCGGCATCCTGCCGCCGACACCGTTCGGCGTATTCGGCCAAACACGCCACGTAAGCGATGGCATGTGGTACGTAAGACTGGTCGAACGTTCCAGAGAAAAGCGCTTGCGTGATACCCTGTGGCCCAGCCGCGTACACCGGCACATCTTCGCCTCCATGCGTGGCCCACTGCCGAGGCACAGCGGCCCCGTGCAACCGGTTGTGCGTCTCCGCGTCAGTGGCGTTCATCATAGGCACTAATCGATGTTCAGCATTGTGGCCGGGTCCGTTACCATAGAGCAGCGTGCTGTACGGCAGCCCGTCCACGTCCGATGGCTTCACGTCTACTCCTGTGGAATGACACAAAAAGAAAATAAATGAAAACGTTTGGGCTTTGAAGTGCTAAGTCTTGGGAGGCCGAGGGTGCAACCAATAATATTTATTGAAGGCCTCCCCCTCCCAAATAAAAATGAAATTTATTAATACCTAGCTTTTTTGTTTTTTTTTTTAAGTTCAGATAGTTTTAAAGAAGAAAATATTTTATCTTTAATGTTTCATAGAATCAATATCGATGCGGTCAAAGTCAAACAATTGAATTACAGCCAGTGCCGTATTTACCATTAAACACTATAAGCTAGTGCTTAGGGCGGCAATTTCTCAAGGGCGGCAAATAATTTTTAATATTACATTTTTACTAAAATAAATGCAACTAATTATAAAATGTTTTTAGACCAACGGGATTGTGGTAATATTTATATTTTATGTTTTTCAATTTCATAATCGTAGAGTTTATCGCTCTATTGTATAGCTATGTGTTTTTTACCAAATATTGGGCATAAGTCTGAAACACTTGAAACGGCCGTATTGTCTTTTCTAACTAAACATGATATTGACATAAAAAACTGCAGGGGCCAGTTGTACGACAACACCGCCAATATGTCGGGAATTTACTCGGGTTTACGGGCAAAGATAGTAAAAAAAAATCCTTACGCTTATTACGTACCATGTGCTGCTCACTCGCTAAACTTGGTTGGGACTTGTGTAGCTGAATGCGTGAAAGAAGGATTATCGTTTTTTAACACTATTCAACATCTTTATTCTTTTTTTCTGCATCTACTAGACGATGGGATATTTTAAAGTCCAGCCTAACGCTCAGTAAAAAAGTTGTCAAAAGAGCAGATTGAACTAGGTGGTCTGCTCGGCATGAAGCTTGTGACAGCTTATATCAAAACTATGACGGTATTATGAGAAGTTTAAGTTTATTAGAAGAAGATGATTTTGAAAAGGCGACGACGCGTTGTGGAGGCAGCTGGCTTAAGACGTCAACTTGACCATTTTGAAACAGTTTTTATGATTGTATTTTGAAATGCAATTTTGGAGCGTTTTAATAGCACAATTAAAGAGCTTCAAAAAGTAAACATAGATTGGCGGATAGTTGTCAAACTCTATAAATCATTAATTAACTTCATAACATCTATTCAAAATTATAAATGTTTTAATGAATATGTAATTTTGCCAAAAAAAAATAAAGAGTGAAGAGTACGAGTTTGATAAAGTAAGGACTAAAAAACGCAAACTTCAAGCAGACGAGACAAGAGAAAATGAAGTTCATATGACTGGAAGTGATGAGTCAAGAATAGAAACATATTTTACCATACTGGATCGAGTGAAGAGTGAACTTGAAAAAAGATGCGCTGCTTATACTAATACATTTGACAAATATGACTTTTTGACTAATTTAATACTACTTTCACCAGAAGAAATAACTCAAAAAGCTAATAAGCTTAAAGAATTTTACAGCGATGATTTAGAAGAATCATTCGCTTGTGAATGTGTTCATTTTCGAGCATATCTTCAAAGTATTAATACAAATATTGATGGAGTTATCAATACACTTACGTGGTAATAATTTAGATACAGTTTTTCCTATGTAGATAATTGCTCTACGTATGCTTTTATGTATGGTAATAACTAATTGTTCAGCTGAGAGGTCTTTTTCTACGTTAAAACGTGTAAAAAATTATTTGATAGCAAGTATGGAAGGAGATAAACTAAATTCATTGAGTTTATTGGCAATTGAAACTGAACTAGTGAACAAAATGTACTTCAATGCCATAATAGATGATTTCGGGACTCAAAAGTCGTGCAGAAAGCTGATGAGTACTAGACATTAACTATTTAATTTTGAATATAATAATTAACTATTTAAGTATTTATTGCTACCATGTTTTTATCATTATATTTTATATCATATTTTTTATAATTAAATTTTTTATATGAATGTATATGTATGCATTTTTATAACAGCTGTATATTTTTATTTTTCATCATTAAAATTTTAAGTAATAAAGAAAAAAACAATAATTGTATGATTTAACAACATTTTTTAGACTAGATAAATATTTATATTAAAAGACAGCAATTAATTTGTGCTTAAGGCGGCACAATGGTTAAATCCGGCACTGATTACAGCCAAATTAATTTTTAAGACAAAAAAATGACGGATAGAAGTCTATAGTATTACAGTCACGATGTTCGCTCGGACTTGTATAAACGCTCCACGAACGTGTTCATTTAGTTTAACCATAGGTCTTACTATAATACATAGAAAATTATTTAAACTAGGAGTCTAAAAGTTGACTTTTTTTTATAGGTTCTAACCTTTATTTTTGATTAAAAAAAAAATATATATATATATATATATATATATGCATTATATTATAGAGTTTTTTCACTTCATTAAACAAATTAAGGTAAACATTGTTTGTTCATAATTTATGATGTTCTTATCAAAAAGGAACAATTTTTTTAGATCATTTTTATTTTAATAAAATTAATCATATTTTTACCTTTATATATTTAATTCATTCTTCATAATTAATTTTGATTATTCAGTTAGGTTAGGTAGGTACCAACTTTCTTACAAAGTTACCTACCCGTATATACTTGTTTAGTTATTTTTCAATGAAATATACTAACAATAATAATAATAATAATTAAATCTTCAAGATGCTAAAAACAAACCACTAACTTGGCATCACAAAAAAAATCAATGAAACATTCAAACATATTCACCCATTTAAATGCCCATAACTATTTACCAACAGTATTTAATTTAAAAAAAAATTCAATACATTTTTGTAAAATTGTATACCTGCTTACCTTTTAAATCCCTATTATATTGAGTTTTAATTTTATTATAATTTATAATACCTACCTAGAATATACAGAGTGTTCACTAAACGTGCTAAGTTAGCACTGCTAACTCCTTTTTTTATTTAATTATGAAGTTATTCAAAATCTGATTTTTGGAATCTTAAAATATACTCTAAGACCATATTTTAAAATTTTTGAGATTTTTTATTCCACTTAAGGAGTGTCCTATGACGATACAAACTTTTGTTTTTCAAATGAGAACCTCATTTTTTTACTGAAATAATTTAGTGGATATTTTTTTTATATGATTTTTTGTGTGTTGTAATTAAAATTCTAATGAATACCTAGTTTTTGAGATATTTAGTTTTGTGTTCTAAGGATAAAACGTCCATGGTTTAGGTTTATAACAGGGGTCGCCAACCTTTTCAAACAAGTGAGCTACATTTGAAATTTTTAGCCCCAGGTGATCGACATCTAGGAGAATTTAGGTCTTTAGGAAAAGATTTGTTTTATGGTAAAATTAATTTTTATAACGATCGACCTATATTCCTAAAAAGATCGACCAGTCGATCGCGACTGGTTGGCGACCCATGGTTTATAAGATATGTGATCTATGGTCGATTTGAAAATACTAATCATTATATCAGTCTATCAACATAAATAATTCGTAAAAACCCCTCACACCAAGGTATCAGAAATCTGCTAGAAAATACAAATATCGATCTTTCCGGAATTATCAGACACGAATGTCCATACATTCCCCCATGGATCATGGATATCAATATAAACACCACATTATCCCTATTCCCCAAAGCGGATACTTTGCCCAGTGTATACAGGAAAGAATTTTACGCATTCTCGGACTACCACCAAGAGTATACTAAGTTTTTCACTGACGGCTCTAAAACAAACTTGGGTGTGGGAGCCGCAGTGGTATACAACGAAATAAAACAAATGTTCAAGCTACCAGATTTCTGCTCAGTCTTTACAGCCGAAGCCACTGCGATCTCCCAAGCTCTCGACATTATATATGAAAATAGAATAAACAAAGCCATAATCTTTAGCGACTCTCTCAGCACATTAACTGGTATTCTAAATCTACACCAACCCAACAGCATATCTAGAAAAATCCACAATCAGATACACCGTCTCAAAACCAATTCACAGATCATCATTCTCTGCTGGATATCCAGCCACGTCGGAATCCAGGGAAATGAATTGGCTGATACGTATGCCAAAGAAGCCATCTCCTCCCATCACTCTTACAAAATTCACACCTATACTCTTCATGATCTAAAATCCGTCATCGACAAACACATTTTAACTCAATGGCAAATCTCGTGGTCATCACTTCATACCAAGCTAAATAAAATAAAATCTACAGTTTCTCCATGGCCATTCTTCTCATTACCAAGACGCCAGGAAGTAATTTTAAACAGATTACGGATAGGTCACACATGGGTGACCCATAAACATCTTATGAACAGATCAGATCCTGACCAATGTCAAACTTGCGGTGAAACTTCCACGGTTGAACATCTAATATGCCACTGCCGTAAATTCACCGACATCAGAACCAAGCTCAACATAGAAGATAATCTGGAAGAAGCTCTAAGTCCCCAGCCAAGCAACATTGAAAAATTAATCAGTTATCTAAAACAAACCAAACTATACCAAATTATTTAACCTAGATATATCTCAATTTTTTTTTGTTCATATTATTACCTTTGTTCTGTATATATTATTGTTAATGACTTATTCTTGTTGAAAAAAAATATTTATGTTAAAGGCCAATAACCTTTGTTGTTGAGGCTCATTTAAAATAAAATAAAAAAAAAAAATTCATAAAAACGATAATAACCAATTGAAAATATGGTATTTGAGTATATTTAAAGATTCCAAAAATCAGATGTTGATTAACTTCATTATTAAAGAAAAGAAAGAGGGTGAGAATGTTTGGTGAATTACTTTGTATATAACTTATGCACATAATATAATTTGTTTAAACTAAAAAATATTATATATTATTGTAACTATTGTAATTTATAGCTATTTAATTTTTTTTGTTTACTCTTATTTCTTTAAATAATTTTCAAACGTCAAAGATCTGGGGTAAAATTGTGTGAAAATTCTTATTAAACCATATCCGAATATAACCTATATTATCTATATTAATTTAACACTATTTTAAGTCACAAAACATATATTTTGGAGTCTTGGTTAGGTTAGGTCCAGCATGAACGCATTGTTTGTGATTTCGTGCTAAAGAAATTTACTAATAATTAATTGGTTGTAAGATAACTTTGCGAAAGCTAAAACTTCCTTGTTAACTAATATCGGATAGTTGGACCGCTTATCGACGGTGGTCTAAGAATTAAAGGATAGAAATATTATTTTATTTATTATATTATATTGGTCCGTAAGTATATGCCGTTTTACGAACACGGGTGTATTATGGATGTTAAAAATGGTTGTTAGATCAGCATATTATGTCAATCTGATTTGATTGTTTTATTTTTATAGGAATAAGAAATTTTCCGTTCATCCTATTTCATTAAATTATAATCTTTAAGAGTGAATATTTTTGGGATGTGCTACTACTAAATCATGGAAATAGTAGGGCGTGTGCACCTTCTATCATTTTGATCGACTGCGAGATGATCTAAAAGATAACTATAAATTATAATGATAAGTAATACTTGCACGTCATGACTGTATAATACAGACTTTATTGTTGAAATGTTGTGAAAATCAATCACCGAAATCGAGTTATATGAATTTACGCGTTTATTACCTTACATTACGAGTACGCGCATCACCTATCATTGGAGTATTCTAAGTTTTTGATATTTGGAGGAGGGGTAAGTTTTTTATAGGCACATATTGTAAAAGAACTTCAAACTTCAGCCACTTGCAAATGTTTGCATATATTTTAATTTTAATAAAACTGGCCATGCATGTATACTTATTGTATTGACGTATATTTTTTCACTCTGGGTAGCTATTATAATATTAATATTTTATAAACCACAGTTTTTTTGAAAAAGGCAATACTTAAAAAATATATTTTTCAAATGCCTTATTAGAACAAATTAAATAACAATACTAGATACGATTGCAATAGGTAATAAAGTAAATGAAAAAGTGAAAAATATAAAATAATACTCAAGGTTCTTCAGAAATTGTGGAGCAATAATTTAAGATCTGAATTGGTTATATTGTTAGTTAGTATGATTATTTAATACTATAATATTAAAAAGTATATAATTTTTATAAAATAATTGTAGAATTAAATAATGTTAAAAGCATTAATGGTGGGCTTAATATTTGAAATATATTTTTTTATTTTATTATTTTCAAACAAAAAATAAAAAAGTGATGTTTGAAAATAATAATATTTTAAAAATTTGAAATATTTTTTACTAAAAGTATTCCAAATATATATATATAAAATATTTAACACTTAAAAAATATAAAAAAGTTAAGTTTTTCACAAACAACCATCGAGATTATTAAAATCAGATATAGGAAATTATAAATTCCCATTCCCTACATCTCCCCCCACACCCCAAAAAAACAATGCGTCGTTATTACGTTTACCATGGCTCAGTGCTTTAGGTTATGACTTGAATACTTGAGTCACATAATATGATTTATTTTTGTTATCATAGCTTGTGCCTCACTGTGCAGATAAAATGTTATTATTTCGTATTGAATATTTTTTTTATTTATTTTTATATAATTGTAATATTTTCTACATATTAAATATTTTATTTCTTACGTATATATTGTAATAAGTTATAAAATACCTATAAGCACAATTCAGTAAATAAAAAAATATATGTGCCCACCGCCTGGCACGTTTTTATTTTATTAAATTGTTTATTAAAACCATAACATTCTTAAATTTAATTTCATCGGCATTCTCACCAGCTGCGTGCTACACAAATTATATACATATTTTTTTTTTTTAGTTTCGTGGTGAATATTAAGTAACACGTTTCTAGACGTATAAAGATTATAACTTGTATATATATATATATATATATTTATTGGAATTAAACGACGAGAATTGTATTTGAGGGAAACGCGAAATATCCGAAGATATATTTAGGACAATTTTAAATTCTATTCAATTCAAATAATGTAAAATCTTATTTAATTTTTCGATACCGACGATTCTACCACCCAATAAAGAATGATCTTTCATTCGCCGTATTTTTTCAGACATATTTAACTGTGTACGCATAAGTTCTATTTGTATAGGTAAAATAGTTAAATTAAAAACAGTACTTTCTCAGAATTTTAAAAACCAAACTGAAAAATATTATTCTATTATGTTGTTGAATATCTGCAGTAGTAATTATTATTAATTAGAAAAAAATAATATGAAACTTGATGCTGTTAAAAAATACCTTATTTAAGATAAGAATAAATTAGAGTTCTGTCATCAGTACAATGACATAAAAAAAATTATTTTTATAATTAAAATTAAAATATCCATAAAGATGCTATATCTAAACAATCATTGTGTTTTTAATTTTTAATAACGAATGTATAAATGAAAAGAATGCAATCGTTTTTTAATTTTTATGTATAACTTAGGTTTAAAGAATATATACACCATTCAATTCACAAATTAATTTGTAAACATTGTGATTTCTATAATGTTATTATACTTTTTATTTATTTTTATTTTTATTAGCCTTCAGTCATCGACTATGATAGCTCAATGTTATTATACTAAACATCAGTTTTTAGTGCATTCATCCATTTTCAAAACTATTTAGAATTGAATTGGTTATAACTGCATATTATATTGTATTATTCTAAACATAAAAATAAGCAGGTAAGTCGTGGATGTCGCTATGCTGTACAGTAGGTTACTGTAATGGATGGGATTAAATTTTAATGCAATGATAGGTATCATTGTATACGAAAAACGATCCTGAACGGAGATGATTTGTCAGTCTAGGATATATTATTTTTAAATATTGCCATATAGGTAGGTATTCTATTTTGAAACGAATATTTTATATTTCAATTAAGACGCATTTTGCATAAGGCATGGTTAATCAATTTTTCCATAAACATTGCATGTAGTTATCATAATTCATAATACCTTATATTATCACAGATATACATATACCCGGTTTGAGGAAAAATCGTTATCATTACGCGATTTCATAAAAATTTAAATCTCAAACGCTCAAAACATTTTCCTATAATGACGCTTCAAATTTTCTCTATAGCAATTTGAAGCAAAACTTATGGAAAACTTAGTGTTAAATTTTATAACCTTAGATATAAATACAAGAATATTATGAATTTTGATCTACAAAATAATTTGCAAATATTCATGGTTTTGACGAATTTTTGTCAATATTTGAAATTCAAATGATGATAAAAATTTAATTTGAATTTCCGGTGGACATTTTTTTTTGTGATAAAGATTGAGAAATTTGTAATGAATCTTGTATTAAATTTTCAAATCTTAGATTTAAAAAGAACATTTTTTATGAATTTTTGGCTTAAACAATTTGCGAATTTTTGTGATAATTACGTATTTTGTCAAAATTCAAAATTTGACTATAAACGCTTATAAAAAAAAAATTGTGACCAACGATTTTTAATTTTTTTTAGCTACAATTAGAAAAACTCATAAGGAACCTTGTATTAAATTTTCATGTTAAATTTATGTATTATTATTTTTGTCTAAATATTAATAAGTGATCATAAAGTTTTAATGTATTTAACTGCAATGTGTTTAAAATGTCGAAAAAGTATAAATAATTAAAAAGCGGGTAAGTGGATGTCGCTCTGCTGTACATTATAGGTGGTGGGGTGGACCTCTGACTAGGGTAGGTTAGATTTGAATGCAATGATAGGTACCATTGTATACGAAAAACGATTCTGAATGGAGATCATTTGTCAGTCTAGGATATATTATATTTAAATATTGTCATATATTCTATTTTGAAATAAATATTTTATTTTTCAATTAGGACGCATTTTGCATAAGGCATAGTTAATCAATTTTTCCAAAAACATTGCATGTAGTTATCATAATTCATAATACCTTATATTATCATAGATATACATATACCTGGTTTGAGGATAAATCGTTATCGTTACGCGATTTCATAAAAATTTAAAACTTAAACGCTCAAAACACTTTTCCTATAACGACGCTTCAAATTTTCTTTATAGCTATTTGAAGAAAAACTTAGTGTTGAATTTTTTAACCTTAGATATAAATACAAACAATTTTATGAATTTTAAACTACAAAATAATTTGCAAATATTCATAGTTCTGACGAATTGTTGTCAATATTTGAACTTCAAATGCTAATAAAAAAATTTTTTAATCACTATAAGAATAACTTTTGAGAAACTATGTATTAAATTTTCAAGTATTTTGATAGGGCCCAAATAATTTAATCGACACTTCAAAAAAAAATTTTCAGAAAAATTGAAAATTTCAGTTGTCTATAAATATCTCAAAAAAAGTCGAAAATTTTTGATAATTAAACTGTGTATAGATAACACTAACATAAACATTTGGTGAAAATTTCAAGTATTTACAGTGATTAGTTTTTGAATTACAGGTTTTGCGTAAAAATTCCCGTTTCTCTGTCATTTTTTTTTTGTTTTTTTCGATTTATTTGATAACTGATGGAAAATGTTTACTCTTGGCCTGTATAATGCACCAAGGATATTATTCACTTTTACATCAGAAACCACCCCCAAAGTTTCAAATTGAAGCATTATTTCGAACATATTTTGATTAACTTAAATTTTTAATAAAAATATATTGAAATAAAAGGAAATACTAATTTCTAGTGTTTAAAATAAATATTTGATCTAAATTGAATGACAATTTTAATTAAATAGATTTAAAAAAAAATGTTGACTGCTACAATAGTGTTTTTGTGTCATATAATATTATGTCATTTAGTGTTAAAATATGTACTCTGACAGATACACTAATTAAAAGTTTCAAAGTTTCTGCAAGTTTAAAGTACCTATTAATGTTCATTTATGTTTAAAGTGAATTTATGGTAGCAAGAAAAGGGATCACGAGAATGATGAAGGTGATATTATTAAAAAATAACATAATTTTTATACTATTTATACTTTAACATACACATTTTCCGATTACGCATCACATTGATTAACTAAATAGGTATAGAAATACAATATAATATAATGGTTATTATAATTTTGTGGGAAGTTATAGTTATTTTTATTATTATTATAATTATTTTTTTTTGTTGAGAGGAGGGTTAATTTAGCTACGAATAATAATAAACACGACTATCCAATACCTGTGGTATTCAATTCTTGTTGGGACAGTCATGCAGTCCGTTTTGCATTATTTTTGATTTCAGATTTGTGATGTGCAATACAATTATTAGTTAGGCATTATTTTTAACAGTGAATATAGGTACTTATCACATTGTGGTCATCTTATTCCGCATGATATCATGACACAGACATTATTCCTAATTAGAGAATTCATAATTAGTGACTAAAAAATGATTGTTTTTTTTAAATTTAAAGTGTGTGACTTTCATTTTTATGTTTATTGTTTATATTTTAATATCATTTAATATTTATAATCGATCTTGTATTTTTTACATTAGGTGTCTAATAAATCACTATAATGAATGTGTTAAATTTGAATTAATAGTATACAATTATTACATAAAATATGATTCTGAGAGAAGACGACTTGTTAGTCTATAATATATTATATTGTTATTTGATATTAGTGTGGTTAAAGTAATTCATTTAACTATTAAGTATTAATTAGTACTACAGTAAGTTAAATTCATTTTGTCAAAAAATTACATTTGAAAATGTCTTTGTATGTATAAAATATAATAATATGATTTAAAATTTTCATATACACACGAACAATATTTTGAAATTATAAAAAAAATAACTAAATCGTAATTCTTGATGTTGATTTGTAATTTCGTCTAAATATGAATTTAAAATGTCTGTAGAAAATAACTGTGTTTAGATTTTTTTAGATTTTTGATCACAGTATGATGTATTTACGATAATAATTGTTGTTTAGGTGTACAAATTTAACATTTACAGTTTTTTAACAACAACAAAATTTGAACTTAAAATAATTATAAAAAAAATCATGTCTATAGAACTTTAATATTACTTATTTAACTGATATTGTTACTACTTATGAGGAATTTTGTGTCTAATTTTCAAGCTTCTTGACCCAGTGAATACAATTTTATTGACAAGTTTCCACAGTAATTCGTTTTTGAATATCTATAAAATAAGAATATCTATCGGTTCAAAGAGAAATCGAGAGAATATTCAATGTTGTAATTCAAATGCTCATAAAAATTTAATTTGAATTTCCAGTAGTCGTTTTAATGTGATAAAAGTAGACAAATTATTAAAGAATTTTGTATTGAATTTTCAAACTTAAGATTTAAAAAGATACATTTTTATAACTTTCTAACTCAAAATAAATTGAAAACATTCGTAATTTATACGTATTTTGGCGATGGAGAATTAAATTCAAAATATGTATCTCCAATAATATCAAAACATCTCTATACTACTATAACACTTTCAGTAAGTAAGTAGATATATAGCTAAAACATGAGATTGACGACTATTTTCATGTTTAATATCCATTTTAGGAATTTTAGGAAGTTTGTGGATAAAAATTGTTTAAATTAATAAGCCTTAATTAAATCTTGTGTGTAGTTAATTTTCGGTTAAATATCCAAAAAATGTGCCTATTTATTTTCAATATAATTAATTGATAATTTATATTATTATTATTGTTATATTTTAATGAAAACAATTGACGAGGGACATTGTACTACATCATTTTTAAGCTCTCTTAAAAATCATTGATATTTATATCAACATTTATCTAATAAAAATCTAACATTTCAAGTGTCAGTATAAATGCCTAAAAAAGATCTAACATTTTTCAAAATTATAGAATAACTAGAATATGAGTATAAGGATATTTCGTCAAAATACCTTAATCAAAACTAGACGGTGTTTTATAAAATATATTCCTTGTTTCTATATTTTTTTGTCAATTTCATTATAGTTCTGGAAATTTTCACTTCAAAGTACAAACTAGATTGAATTTTCTACCATGACTACTGTATTGAAAATTTTTACTGATATAAAATGTTTAGACACAAAAAATAAAATTAATTGTATATAAAACAAATATATTTATCTCTCCACTCAGAGTTTAAAATTAATAATTTTCCAATAAAATATTTTTCTGTTTAATAATGTGATATATAATATAAAAGAATTCAATTTTTTTTTTTTAATCTCAAACGGATCAAGGAGAATTTTATATTTTAGAGGTGTTCTGGAAAACTGTAATTTTATTTCCTGAAAAACACTTTTGAGACAGTAAAATTTTACAAACCACCCAAAACTGTTTATAACATGGAGTAGTGAGTAAGCGTAAGAGGAGTATAGTTTATGTGATGAACATTTATTTTGTACTTCAAGTTCTAAAAGTGTATGTATAAAGAATTAAGAAGTTCAGAAAAAAACAGCTCCAAAGAACGAAATGAAATGCGCTGTTACATAGATTTTTAAAATATAATAAAACAAGTACCTATGATAATTCATATTTTATTATTATTAGGTACATATCATATATATTTATTGATATTCGGTCACGGGTCAACCAACGTGAAACCGCAGAGATTCTGTTATAAAACACTGTGCACAATAAGATCGGTGCATAAAAGATAAATAAAATCAATAATAAAACAATAAATGGTATTTTAATAAAAAAAATTGGATCTCCGCGTACGCGGACTGTCAACGTTCGCTTACATTTCGAACGTTATAGAATAATAATAATAATAATAATAATAATAATAATATATGCGTGCGTTGCGGTGGCGGCGGTGTTTAAAACGATTGTTTATCTGAAAACCCTGCAATTCCGTTTTACTGTTTCGGAGCGTATATCTTTATCCTTAAGTACCGGATGCCGTTTCGCAGCCGCCCGTGCTATCTATCTATCATATTTCCCTTGCATCAATGACAGTGGCGGCGGTGTGGTCGGGGCTGCTGGCATCAGAGCCCGTAAGTGCCATCATGAATCAGACGGCCGGTTAAAGCCTTAGCCGACACAATTTGTTTTCGTCTAACCTCCTCCGGAGATGTTAACTCTCCGACGCCGCGACCCCATTTCGACCCTTCGACCCACCACCTACACACCACAGCACACCGTACCGACAGCCGCGACTCTTCGTCCACTTCCATACCCGCGGAGGCGACTAATATTATTATTATTATCGTTATTATAATCATTATACCACCACTAGGAAATTTCCTCATCGGGCGTGGCGTTGCTGCCACCAGTGTTTTCCACGATTATAAATTAACCGAGATTATACGCGCGCATCGTTTTATCCGCAAATTATAATAACCGAAACGTTCTGTGTGTTCAATTTACGCTAACGCTCTTTATCGTTTAGACGTAACCCATAGTGCAACAAGACGTACCTAATAGTAATCAATTATTTATAATAACGAATAGGAGACCTATGCCCGGGGTGTTTGTCCGGTGGAAACATATAATTGTTAAGCGATGCAATTGAATTAAATGCAATGGTTAAGATATTACATTTGAAAACGATGAAATTTATTTTAAATATTCGTTTCGTATCAATATAATAATATATTGTATAAGAGTAGGTAGTGAGAAATTTATATTTGTCACTCGAAAATATGGAATAATAAATGTTATTTCAAAAATATTATTTCAACCGTTAAGAGATTGAACATACATTTGTGTAGTTGCAAATGGCAATTTAGAATAGTATAGAATATTCGTGGGTATATTCTAAGTGGGCAAAAAATGAAAGAAAAAAGAAACCTTAAACATTTCTTACAAAGCACGTTCACATGTTATATTGTATAGGTAGTAACTTTGAAGTACTTATTGTATGTATCTTTGTGATATAAAATTGCATACCATAATTCAGCTGCGGAATTTCACAGAGCATATTTATTGTACAATGTTGAAAAGTCCTCTGGAATAATCTACATTATTTTTATCAAACGATTTTCGTTTTTATTGGGTACGGACAATACAAATGGACAGAAAGTGGGTGGACCGTGGCAATCGTTTTCACCATTATTGTGTCGTTGCCTTGCAAACGTCACAGGCAAATAAGAAAAAGGATCGAGTCTTTATGGGTAGATATTAAAGTAAAAAAGTTTCGGAATTAGATGTGAAGATGAAAAAAGAACAGTCACCTGTACAACAGTGAGTACGACGAAATACAATGGTCGATGTTTTGGATTCACTCGAAAGCGAATACACAAGATCTATTATACGGGTGTTAACGTTTCTTCAAACATTGATACGCGCGTGTGTTTTTTACTCGGTAGGTATGCGTTTTAATGGAATAGTTGTAGTTTGACAGCTATATAATACTTTAAAACGGTATGCATATTAAACGAATTTCGCTAAACAATTTAGATACTAAAATATTCACAGTTTGAAAGATGTAATCCAATGTGTTTAATCATTAGGTATGCTGTCAAATTTCCAAACGTTCACAAGGAGTATCAACAGGTAAGTTTTGAATATAGCTTATATAATTACAACTAATTTATAACGCCAAATTATCAGAACCGTTAATAGATAATAATAATATATGTATGTAAGAAATAAAAAAATTAAATGTTTAACTTATTATTTATAACGAGATAGTTTCTAATCAATTTCAATAATTTTGTAATTTATGAGAGGATTTTGCAATATTTAGGTTTCATATTATATTTGAGCAGCAACCTAATTATTTTTTTAGCAGTTACACTTAAATATCTATCCAAATAATTGTGTTAAAAATATACTTACAATTATAGTGCAATTATTTTAGAGATAATATCAATGGATACCTATAACGGAATCATAAATATAAATTAATGGTTTAATTCAATGTCGTAACTTTGACCATTTTCTGGAGGATAAAATGTATTTTTTGGTACAATCCGCAATCTGTTGTCAATTAAATTTTAATATGACATTAGAATATAATTTTTATGATGGTGAGATTAGTTAGGATTAAAATACAAATCGTCACTAATAAAATATAAACAACTGTTCATAATATTTTTAAAAAAAAAGAAAAAATTTTGTGTTTTTGTTGCTTTGACCTTAGTGTAAAGTTTGATCTGTGAAAAATCATTGGTTATTAATTTTTATAAAAATATTTATTGGAACGCTAATATTGGGCATTGGCCATATGCTAGAAGGCCTGGCTTAGTTCCATATTTAGACTGTGTTTAATTTTTCACTGTTTTAGATATGTCAGCCCGGATATTAATCTTTAAGATCAATCTAAATTGACATGGTAATTTTGTTGTACTGAAATGAATATTTTACAGTCTAAAGAATATGAAACAAATTAATAAAAATACGTATCTAATAGTTTTTAGATTCTGAATGGAGCGAGGAATGTATTGATTTTACCATTATGTGTGTGTGTTTTTTTTTTGTTTCTGTTATCATGTTTTGGGGCAGTAAAAGTGCTTCGATTTTTGACTTCAGTACCTCGTTCGATCAGAAAGTGAATCTAGTTGGTACTTTGGGGGGGGGGGGAGACAAAAAAAAATCTCAATGTTTTTCTAAATAATTAGGATAACAAACTAAAAATTAAGGGAAAAACGGAAAATCTTACGCACAATCAGTTTTCGACAAAATCAATTTTAGTGTAATTTAGTACTTATGCAATTTTGACTGAGAGTTTATATTAGCATTTTTATAGTTACATCCATTACAGTAACCCACTTGTAACCTACTTACACTAAAAATACACTTACTTATGATTTAAACCATAAATATTTTGAAAAACTGAAATTTATAAGATGATCATCAATGTATTACAAAGTGAGTATTTTTGTTACGTATTTTTTGATATAGTTATATATATTTTTTGTTATAGTATTTTTGATACGTAGTTTGAATATTTTTCAAAACTATCTAAGTAAATTCATTTCGGATACCCTTCGGATAGATTTTCTGTTTATTAAAGAGAAAACAGTTACAAAAATTGTTATAAAAACGATTGACGTTATATAATAACATAAAACTTAAATTTCTATAGCTTAGAATTTCAAAATAATCACAATTACTATTTTAGGGTGGTAATTTAAGGATATTGGAAACATGAAAACATTCCATTGAGTAAATTTACTTTGCCAATGTAAATTTGTGTACATATAAATATTGAATAATATATATTCTTAGAAAAACAAAGCGCGGTGTGATAATTACATCAACATATTCACACAGACTAACAGTAATTAAGCAAATCCTTACAGCTAAAATGAGTATATCGTTGGGGCTATTAAATATTCAAAAAAAGGTAAATACTTAATATCAGTGTTATGCATCACTTGAGCCCAGTTAAGTTCAAAGATGAATTTCAACTTTAACACAACAGCAAGACGCATAGGTAGTGTGTAACCAAGCAAGTTTAATACGCACAAATCGTATATTGATCGTAGGAAATTAAACTTCTAACATTCTAGTAATCGAGGAAGGAGCACGAACACTTATGGGATAAAATGAAAAACAAATCACGATCACCTACCTATATTCTCCAAAAAATATAATTTTGAAAATAATTCAAGCACATTTCGTTTGTAGGTTCAAAAGTACATAATAAATACTTCAAACGACAAAAAATGTTATCTGTCAATAACGAAAATATTTTATCGTGATTTTATTTTTAACATAATTCCCATGTATATTCATTAATTTTTTTACCCAATATAAATGCTTATTTAACACGTTAACTTTTATATTTAAATTTAACAAAATAAAACTAATACATATTCTACAATATTACTAATGTGTTTCTTAAAATGAATTGTTTGCGTTCGTTATAAAAAGCCTTGAAAGTTATTAGTAATTTATGTTTTTTTTTTCAATGCATCATAATATGATTGTATAAATAATATTTTATGTTTATAATATTTTAAAGAAATATAAGAAAAACTCATATGAAAAAAATATGAGGAAGTATTTATAAATAAATTAGTGTTTACAAGGTTAAAGTGCATTTAAATATTATGTTCTTGCAGTTTGATTATTGATAAAAATAAATTATAAAAAAAAAAGAAATGAATTTCACTGAAGTACGTGATTAAATGAATATAATAACAATATATTAGAGATAAATATTAGGTAATGCAAAAATATCAAAGAAAATTAACTTTGGCAATTTTTGTAATATATAACATTTTCAAAAAATTATGGAAATTACTTTAAAAATAAGAATACCAAAACTTAATTAATATATTTAAAACTTACTATACGAAACAGTTACCTAATTATTAATATAGTAATTTTTAAATTTTTACATTTAGTTGCACAGATTGATATAAAAAAAAAATTTTTAAGGTAAAAAGGAGTGTTGAGCACTGTTTTCACTTCACTTAGTTTGGTAGAGAATAGTAAAGTGTTTATTATTATATAATAACCACTTCAAAATACTATACCTAAATATTGATACTGTTTAACTCTTTTTCTGAAAATATGTTCACATCAAATATAAAATTAATATCACAGTTAAAATCACAAGAAAACTACGAATAGAAATAAATAATAACAAAAATAAACCAAGTGACTCCAAGCGTAAGTTGTATGATTTATTATATGATATAAGGATGATATCTGATACTACGAAAATTGAAAAAATTTACTTTAATTGATAACATACTAATATTGTCTATTATATAATAAAATACAATAAAATCCATGAAAATTGACTAAGGTCCATAAATGGTTTTTTTGATAACTTTTCTTTTTTTTGGTCCTTAGCTGGAACTTGCTAAGGTTATATTTTTTTTTAATATCTCATAAAAGTATTGCTATTTTTTTTTTTTTTGATGTTTACTATATGGTAGCAGTTATCATATTTAATTCACACGGCGTTATATATAGGCAAATTAGGTACATTTCTATAGTGAGTCAATGTTTCCTAGGTTTCTAAGCTACATTTTTTTCTTGCTTAGATATGACTAAAAATAATACAATTAATAATGATTATAATTTTTTTTTTTAAATACATACATAATACATTTACGTATTATTTTACATTATAATATACACTTTAGGAATAAAAACAAAGAAGTTATTCAAATGAAGAAGAAAGAGAAAAACTAAATATACCAACGAACTTATACGAATCAATCGGACCCGACTGTCAACCCGAAAAAATCATGTCATTCCTCAGGACAACCAAAATAGATAAATACATTTAATTAGAATAAATATAGTCACCAGCCCTGCCCCTTATTATTGTAATTAAATTGTCACCTAAAACATGTAAATTTTAAGTAATAGTATAAGTAATGTAAATTATGTATAAAGCTAATGGCCCCTGTCGCCGAAGCTATAAAGATCAATAAAAAAAAAAAGAAGTTACTGAATGAATACAAAAAAGCTAGGGAATAGATTTTAAATCATCATAAAAAAATATATAATCTTAAATAATAAATAATAATAATAACAATAAATGATAGAATAAGTAATCTTAGTTATTGGAATTTATAGAAATAAGATAAAACATTGAATGGTTTTTAGCGAGAGGAAAAGTATAACAATGTTTATTATGTAGTAGAAAATGAAGCAATAACTTGAATAGGTACAACAATTAATCGAGTGAATAGATCATGATTTGGCCCTCATTAAGTCTACAGCACGGGAAGAAATAATAAAACATTTTAAAAAAATGTGGTTGAACATAAATATTATTACAGCAGTGCTAATTAATTTACGCATTCCTTACTAAATCTTAAATTGGACCGGTTGAAGAACCTTTCTTCATATATTTTTGCGAAACTTTTGCGTTTTCTGCATGTCATTTATTCGTCGATAATCTACTTTGAACGAATTTTTCTTCGTTGACCACATATATTTCTAAAAGATTTTTTACTTCAAATTGTTTATAAACAACATATTTCATAAAATAGTTTAACTGTTACAGGATTATTGATATTGATATTTGAGACAAGTTTATGCAATTTATTTTTCAATGTCTCAATCCTCGAGATTAAATTGTATGACATCTCTAATATTTTTATCAAGGCTTATATTTTTCTAGTAATAATGCGTTGGCTGAACGGGCTGTAAATTATAAATCTAAAAGCAATTAATTAATGTACATTTTTTTTCATGTCTGTGTTTATTAATATTGTATTTGTGATCCATACCCACATAATGTTTTGATGACGAGACAATTTAAGAAACGTTACGCCCGGGGCTAGTCAAAATGAAGCAACCTCTAATGTGTATTTATCATGATAATTTTTTTTGGTTACATATTATTATTATTAAATTACAATTAAATTACATCATCGTAAATAAATATCACTTCCAAGACGATAATTAGTTTGATAATTTTTCAATGTATTAATACAACTTATTACAATATATTTTACTCAATCAATTATGCTTAAAATATTGTTTTTGAAACTACAATTAATGTAAATCTATATATACACGTACACAATACACTAAATTACATGCATGAGAGTTTAATGATACAATAATCGGCCAATATTTCCTTAAATTTAGTTCAATATCTTTTAAAATTAACCAATGATTTTTTTTTAACCATTAAAAATTCTTTTCATATTATATATGAATATATGATAATATTATTATGCCCAGTGTATAACAATCATGGTTAATACATGCAAATTTAAAACTATGATTTGAATGATTATAATACTCAAATAATTTAAATTACGTTAAAAGCTTGAATCCCAGGTAAATAAACCCCTGAAGTGTCATTTGCGTGGAGGCATTTTTAGATGAACGAGAAAAAGTTGATAATGAAATTATGCATTTAACTGTGGGGTTTTGATTTTTGGAGCGTTTCGATTTAGTTAGGTTCATGGTAAATGAGTATAGTTTTGTAAAAAATAACGCTCAAATAATAAATCGTACATGTCATTGTTTTTGGATCATGATTTATTGTACGTTTCCCTTAGAGTCTATGTTGTTTTCGTTACACAAGTCATCACCAAACATAATAATTGTCAAAATAAATAAAAAAACAAATTTTGGCGAGTTGAATGTTTATTATTTCAATAGTATTTGTTTTTATAAGTGAATACAATGTATAGCCTGTATATATTTTATTATTATTATTATTATTATTATCAATTTTCTTATTAATTGTTTACGGCATCAACAACGAGGTTATTATCTGAGGTTAAAATATTTTATTATTATACAAATTATTTCCATATCAATAGTCTTAATAATTAAATAATAACTTAATAATTACAATTTTAAATTTTTTCCAAGATTTCATAAAAAACAAAATACTTGATAACGATTTATTTGATTTCGAAAATCGTATTTCTATTTTTAATCTTCTTTAAATTTTATATCAATTTATTTATATGTTTACTTTTTTTTTATAGGACTTCATCCAGTTCAATCATTCAATTAAATAAAAATAATATAAACTTGTTTCCCATATAAATATGTTATAATAATATATATATATATATATATTTTTTTTGGTCTATCAGAATATAACAAAAATTTATTAAATTGAATACTTAAATTGAATGATCATGCATGATCACAAGTGTTCGTAAATTTCTTGTTAGTGTTAATACTGTAGGTATTGCTTATAAGATTATGTATCATTCAACATGTGAGTGGAGTATAATGTCTACGAGGGCTAATTTATATTACGTATTAACAATACCTACACTACACTGTACGATAATGGATTTCAATTGAAAATTTATTGATTATAATTTTCTAAACACCTCATAATTTATATTATATTTTAGCACGGTGCTAATGAGTATTTGAGACATTTACCTATAGTATAAAAGGGATCCCGTTATTATTATATCGTCGCTTTAAAATATTGTGAACTCTGTGTTCGCTGAATGGTTTATTTGATTTATTTTTTTTACGTGTAAAACTCTTTTTTATAAACATCCATACAAAAACAAACAAACGAGGATATGACAAATACAAGGATTTTATTTATTTTACACTCCGTGTAGCTATATTTCCTATTGTGTCAAGAAGGAATGAAAGACGATGAAACTGTCGTACAATTCTTACGTTGTTTTACCCCACCAGATCTTCTCAAATGTATAATGTATACATTTATAAACTCGTTTATGTCACGATAGAAAGTAGAAAATGAAAAACCAGTAAACATAAAAATAAACATTCAACTTTCAACTTTCGCATAGTTTTATGAAAGCGTAGAATGCAAATATATATACATGATAAATACTATATACCTATATACTATTATATTGCCCGTAAAAACCGTATATAAATATCATGATGTTTACATATTATACTCTTACGGATGTACATTTATGATCACCGATATGTTTTGACATCTATTCGTTTAAGTCGAAAACATTCGAAATGGTATTATGACTCAATAGTTCAATATTTTATTGTAGTATTAACAGGAAACCCATACCTTTTCATGATATTGCAAGTTATGATGATATTCAAACATTAAACAATACATATATTCACATTCTAGTGTACCATAAAATATATAATTTGAATGGTCAACGAATACTTAGGTACTTTGTAAAGTATGTTGTATAATTTCCACCTTGATACGAAGTGTAAAACACCTATTATAGTGTAGTATGTAAATTCGATAAATGTTCGTTATCACCCTATCACCAGAAAATTGCTCAGCAGTTTTTAATCCAAGAAAATATAAAACGTAAATTTATAAATTTAGTATTCTACCTTATATTTTTCCTCTGAATGAAAAATTGAGGAATCATAGATATGTTTTTGGGTATAGTGTAGTTAACAAATATGTAGTAGCATGCTAAATTTTTTCTAGAATTTAATGTACCTACTAAGAATATTAACATATAATCCAATTTTATCATATTCTGCGGTGATAAATAAAGCGTTACTGAAAATCGATTAAAAATAAAGAAAATTATCCTGCCCAAAGACTTATCTATACCAAAACTTGAGAAGTATGAATGTATGATAAATACTTCGCTCTCAGTATTGTTATATTTGACATTTTTTTTTTTAACATTATAAAAATAATGAAGTTGTTGAAACAATTAAAAATTTATTAACTGAAAAAAATAATTTTTTTTTTAAATTTTAGGCATATTCTAGGTTGCACGTGAAATTTTTATTGAAAAAAGGAAAACATCTAAGGTCGAATATTGTATTTTGTTTAAAATATTTTCATGTTAATTCCCTGATTCATAACCTATTGGTAAACTTTACTTCCGACCTTCTCCAGTTTGCTCAGGCAACAGTATTTAGTAAACACCATATAAATACATAAATTCACACTTAAGTGCCGTCACTATTATTAAAAAAATTAATTTTAATAATTTATTGACTACAATATTTTATATTGGCATACAATTTTACAAAAAAACAACAAAAACCTTAATAGGTATACAAGTTAAATATTATTTCAATTTAAATATTTGAAAATGGCCAACAATATAAGAATTTTTCATAAATCGTATTTTTTAATTGTGTAGTAAGTTTTATTATGTAACATTAACTTTGGAAAAATTAACTGTAAACAATATACTATCATTGCTTAATTTTGTTTGAAAGTTTTGCTGGAGTAAATATTAGTATACTTATTCTTTAAAGGTATTATACAAAACGTCCAAGTATGGTGGACGGTAACCAAGTACCTATATATTGAGGCAATAACAAACAAGTAAATTAATTTTGAGTGTATGTAAGATAATACTACAATATTATAACTATCGAAGTCAAAATGGCTATTAAGCATTATCATATTTAATCATAATATAAGTTAGGTTTGTGATAAATATTTTTATGTGAATATCTACCTATTAATTTTGCTAGTCCAAGCATTATTTTTACAACGGATATAATTTTTATCTTTTTTAAAATTTTAGTTATTCAATTTTTTTACTGTTTCCCATACTATTATTACTATCTATACATAGTTGAATTTCAAAAATATTTGGATTTGTTTTAAGCTTTAAATACCACACACCTATCACCTATGTACATTGTTCTATGGTATGTTGATACAATTAAGTATTAACATATATTTTATAAGCTAATATAAATAATAATGATATATTATATATTAATGTATATGATGTCATATAATATATATCATATTATGTTTCCCAAATCTTTAAAAACTATATTACAAATTGAAAAAAAAAACTTATAGTAGGGAATATAAATAAATTAGAAAATATTATCAGAAAAAATGTCTAACCTAGTGTCATTTCATAAAGCATTTTTTTTAAAGTGGTATTTAAGATTATACTTATAAGTATTGAACAAATTATTCCAAAAAGCGATAATTTATGTAATATAAACTTTAAAAGCAAGTTATGATTTCAAAAGAACAAAAGTCGTTAGGAAAGTGCCACGATTGTATCTAAATATTTGTAAAAAAAATCATAAAGATATGTTTTTTAACTGTTGTAACTGTTCTTTTTAAATCAATTTAGTCGTGTAAAGTTATTTTTTGGGTATTATAAATATATTATATTTTTTTTACATACGTGATAAGCAATTTATTTGAACTTGGAATGATGTTGATTTGGTTTTAGTATGGTAGTAAAATGGTTTTTAGTGTAATGACAAAAAACTATTTTGAACTTTTGTATGGGCACGCAAATACTATTTATTGGTAAGTAAAAAAGTAAGGCTTTTATTTTTAGCTTGTAACTTTTTACTTAAACTGTAACACCATGTTCTAACAACAGTGATTTAATCTGATTAAATTGGAATGTTGAGTAGGAATTTACGATTTTTCTCTATGGAATGTTTATATTGTACTTTTTATATTGCTTTATCATTAATATTTTGGAATGTTTTATTTCATCAACAAATAAATAAAGATCAAATATAAGTCATTAAATAGTTGAAATAAGTTTCGAAAATAGTTTTAGTTAAAGTGTAATCAATCGACCTGGTGCAAAACGTGTTTGCTTGGATTATAGTGACAAAAAATAAATAATAAGTCTAATAATATTGCTTAGTGTAGCACAATATTGAGTAGGGATGAAACTGCACGTACCCAATATATCGTTGCCACGAGGGGTTGCCAATCCTCCCATTGTCATTACATGTGAATGATCCGCAGTGACAACAATGAGTGTATCTGACAAGTCTACCTTAGACATAATGGCTTCCAGCGTGGATTCCAGGACAAGCGTTTCCTCTAACGCCCTGTAAGGATTGTTGTAATGATGCGCGTGGTCGATGCGGCCACCTGAAAGATTTCCCTGGTAATAAATCTTTATAATGGAATTAAAAAATACAATAAAAATAAGTGGTTTCATAACCAATACATTTTATGATTATGAGTTTTAAATTATTTAAGTTATTGATTTTTATTGGTTCAAGCACATATTATGTAAACTTTCATCAAGATTTTGAAGTTATAGGATCACCAAAGTTTAAAAATAATATCAGCGTGTATGATATTATCTTCCACAGGTGAAGAATTATTTTATTAAGGTTGTTTAAATATATATATATATATATATATAATGATGATCAATATAATAAGAAATTTAATCTGATATTTGAATTTTCTACGAATTATAAATCAATTATTTTAAATTTAAATTATTTCTAGTCATTAGGTATATCAGGATTTGTATAGCATGACTTAAATGTGGAGTCCTTAAGATTTTTATTTCTAATTTTTGCGTAAAATTATTTATGTATATAGCAGGGTGATCTGTTTAAGTGGGTACACTAATTATCACAAAAAGTATTAACTTTTTTGAATATTTTTTTAACTTTTAGGTTTATGTTTTTCAAAAAAAAAAAAAAGGTTTTCTGTATAATATTTAAATTTTTTTCACCCTTATATTTATTGGTGAAACCACTATAAACTTTTGATTTTCAAATAGTAACACAGAATTAAAATATCACGAATTTATAAAAACCATGTTTTTCATGAATTTACTTGTTAACATTTTTATTTTTCGTTGATTGGTTTGTGAGATACAGCTCCTCAAAGTATTGGTGGTTTTACCGTTTTTCCAATAATTTTATTGTTAAAACCAGGAGCTATTGATAAATTCGATATTACTGGATCCAAGGTAACAAAATAAATCCAATTAGTCCAATTAGCCGATAAGTTAATAAGTGATTATAAGGTTCAAAGTACAATAGTAATCTTTAATTCATTTTTATTTATTTTATTACCTTGGATTCAGCGAAATCTAAAAATAATTTTCATTAAATTAATATATTTATAGTTCATAAAAATTATATTTTTATGTATTAAATTAAAAAATTAGTATTGATAAATATTTTTTTTATACATAAACAATCTGTATAAAAATCTTTTATACCTCGTATGACACTACCTCACTTCTCCATTAATATAAAAATATTAATAAAATTAATAAAAACTGTATTTTATTTAATTTAATATTGGGAACCATAAAAGTATACAAATTAATGCGATCTTCTTCGATTGAAAATGTTTTTAAAATATCGACGCTTTAATTTGATGTTTGGAAAATGACGTAAAACAATAGATGTATCATTGAGAAATTATTATATTGTGTTTTAAATGTTTTCATCCATTAAGTTCACAAAAAGGACTGTTGACATGTTGCTTGAGAATAATGTATGTTTTCAAAAATTTAAAATTATTGTGCTTAACGTTCTAGTAGGAATATTGATAAATTTAAGCGACTGGCTAATAGTTCCCTATCACACTAGTTACATCAATGATTGAATGAACACCATACATGAATATGGATTCCGTTAAGTTACATTCATTTTGTAGAGATGATAATAAACGAGTATTATACAAGTAGTAATGACACTAAACATTATATAGATAAATAGATTATACGTTAACTTATATATGCAATAAACAAGAGACTAATATGTAAATTAGGTATAATTTGTTACAGACATTATTATGTCGCGGTCGTTTGATTATTTAAATTGAAATAAATTTAGTTTCAGTTCTCATATTATTCAACATTTGCATCAGATGACTTTAGTTAAATGTTGAAAAACGAAAATAGTAAAAACTTTATTTTACATTGTAACTTTACAATTATTTCTAAACCAATTATTATTCTTTATTTTATACATAGGAGTTAAGTTCCCCTATGTATATTGATATGAAAATTATATTTCTTTTTAACCATGGTTATATGGAATTAATAATAACCAAATTTTTGATGTCTTATTTAATTTGCATAAGTTATTGGTGTTATTTTTCTTAACAGATTTTAAAGAGAAGGCTGAGGAGGCTGACGGCAGGATAATATAGCTTATAAGAATTTTGTAATTTTACAGAATAAATTATATACTTCTTATGTCGTAAGCTAATCTACATACAAGTAATAATATGTGTGTATACAGATTACCTTTTTTTTCCCATTATACACAAACTTCAATGAAGTGAGAGCACTTATTTTATTTTTGTGTTTTATCAAAATTAGGTTTTAATGTAATTTAAAGAAAGGGCAATTTATTTTTCGTTTAGCTTAAAAATGGTATAAGCTGAATAGTTAACACATAAACACACTTTAATTTAAAATGTATACCAGTGTTAGTTTTGTCAAAAAAATTTTAAAAGTTTATTTCATAAAAGGTATGTTTACTATTGGCATTTACGTATTTAAACATTTAGTTAATATATTTAGGGATATTTTATTATTCTCCTACCTTCGAATATACACAATTATTTAATTAAATACAATTATAAAAAAATATATTATGTAATTATGTAGATTATATTGTATATTATTATTTAAAATTGTACATATTATTGATGTTATTTTATTTGTGTGGATTTGGAATAATTGTGTTTGATTTGTTTTGTTCCGAATAACTATAATAATTATCACAACCAATGTGAACATAACTACCGATTATTATGATATGTGAATCTTCAACGTATACTTACTTTCAACAAACAGAAAAAATCCTTTATTGTTCTTCTGGAGTATAGATAACGCTTTGACGGCCATCTCATGTAGGGGTGGGTCACCGTTTTGTCCTTTGTCTCGGTCCACCTCGAACTCCATGTGCGAATACGCAAACAAACCTAAGACACAATACATATAAACATGATTTCTTTTATTTGACTTTGCTCAGCGGTTTTATATCAAAGACATTATGTATTTCAACAGCCGATATTTTAGGCTCGTAGCCAACCGACGATCGTCACGAGACACCGGTTCGCCACAATTCCTGTTTGTTTTTGAATCGTTTCCAAAAATTTCCCTTCCAAAAGTACTAATGAAAAAAAAACCACCCCGTTAAAATTCTTTCATGGTGTTAAATTTCACATGGTTCGTGGGAACAATGCAATATGCATTTTTATCTAAATCACCAAAAACTTTTCTATTACATACAACAGTATTTTAAATATTGAGATTTTAACAGGAACTTTAAAACATAATGTATCATTTTGTCAAACAGTTTAATAAACAATAAAAAAAAAAAACCTAAACTGATAAATTATTATCTGTAATTTAATCTTCTGAAGGAAAAAAAATTATATAAAATAAATAATGAATCGTAAATTATAAAATATAGGTCATATTATATTTACATTTTTAACTACTAGAAAATCAAATTAATTTTATAATAATTTCAAATATTGCAATAATTTATATTTTGAAAATAATATTTTTAATTAATAATTCAATAAAAAGTATTTATCTTATTATTTACACATTTATATACCAAAAAATAAAAGTATCATGTATTGGAACTTCTTAATTCTCAAAAAATTTTGATTTAATATATGTTCAGTTTTCAGTGAAGTGGTGTTATAAAACGTATTTGAACACAATTACCGTATCGGTAGTCTACCGTTACCTACTGACAGTAAGTAGATAAGTAGGTACATGATGTATATTTTATAAATTACTGTAAGATATTATTTTTAATGGTGTCAACTGCCCTATCCATTTAATCGAGGAATATTCGTTTGAAATATTGTCCATTACATATGGTAAATTCTATAAGAAAAATTTATACAAAAGCATACATAATAATATAACTATAGAATAACCACTTTGTGTGTAGGTACAAGTAGTTCACATAAGGGTGCTTATTATTATTATGTATTTCAAACATTCATATACAACCATATGTATGTATTTTACATAACGTTACACACGCATACAAATGTATGAAATACAACCCACTTTATACATTATTATACAGACCGTCCAATAAAATGTATAGAATATTATGTTTCTTTATTGTCTCCACTAAAAACAAAATTTATTTTTATGAATTATAATAATTTGATAACAAAATGTATCGCAGGTCAAAATGAAAATGAAAAACTGTAATTTTTTTTCAACATTTAACTTTTCATTTTTTAATTCATCATAGCAAAAATATGATTAATGTTATAATTTATTAGTAATATATACGTATTTATTAAACAACATTATTAAAAACTGAATTGTGTATAGTATTAAATTGAATTAAAACTTAAAACCATAATCAATATAATATAAATACTTTAAACATACAGTGACTGTTTCATTTTCAACCTTTAATTGGTCTTAATTTTAAAATTGTATTTTAAAATTTTTTATTTCGAACAATATCCTGAATTTATTTATGGTATAATTTGTTGACTAGAACATATATGTATGTATATATTTTTTCTAAACATAAGATATTCCTAGCCCACGGCTATCTATATCTAGGGATATTTGACAATTTACATTTGTTTTAACTGATTTACGTGATAATTAAAAATATTTTTATAATTACTAAGGATTATTTACAATTGGTAATTTTAAGATATACAGAAGTAACAATGTGATTACAATAATGTTCTAATATTTTAGAACATATATTGAATTCTAAACGGGTTTTTTACTTTAACTGTTTCAATATACTTATATACTTTTAAAATTATTTTAAACATTTCTAAGTTATAGTAATATAATGTTATACGTTATTAATTAACTTATTATAATTATGTATTATTATGATGTACAGAGTTAAGTGAAGGGAAACTACATCTTAATACTTTGTCAAAATACTTTGTACTTTTATTGATTTTCTACTTAGGTACTCAGGTAATTAAATGATTTTATTTATTTATTATTAAATATGTATTATTATACATCTGAGATTGAGGAATTCCATGTATATATTTATCTACGAGAGGAAATGGATTGAAATTTGTGGGTTAATCGATAATGTATTTGGTATATAGCAATGTTTATTATTAACTTTCGGGTGTTAGTGCTCAAAAAGTTTTATGTTACGACATTTGGAAATCAAATCTTTTTTCAGTTTTTTCTATAGTTTCTATAATCGTAAACAAAAACTTACAAAAACCGTCAATAAATATTGGAATTGTGGTTTTATGTACTTTTAACCGATATAGAATCATTTTTAAAGTGTAATGTGAATGTTTACGAATTTATATCAAAATAATAATTAATCACTGTAGTTGTCAATTCTGTATGGAAAAACCATGAAGATTGTTCAAAATTTCCAATTTTTTAAATATTTTTGGTATTTTTTATCAGTTGATTATAATTATTACACTTGGGGAAAAATGTAATCATGTTATTAATATTTTTTTGTTAGAGTAGAACTATATAAGTACTGCTAGTCATTAGAATCAAAAGTTAAATTTGATAATAGTAAGTACGACTCATCAGTGAGTCAGAAAACTCCTTCAATCTAGATTAAATGTTCAATTTTTTAGGTTTCAAGTAATGATTGGTCGAACTGTTTGAATCTCAAACCGAACCAAACGGACGATGCCCGTTTCCACCAAAAGTGTACCTTTCCCTTTTCCTCCAATACCCGTTTCCACCAAAAGTGTATCTTTCCTTTTTCCACCAATATCCGTTTCCACCAAATAAAATTATTTACCACGTTTTTACAAAAACAATTGTACACTAGGTACTATATTCTACGATTGAAAAAAAATATCAACCAATTATATATATATAAATAGATACAATATATACATAACTAAATACACTAATATATCCATTATCGTTTTTTCAATTCAGCATTAGTATTTTGAATAAACTTATTACTGTATTAAAGATTTTAATATAAGCGTTGTATACAAATTATTTTGGTAAATTAAGGTCTACTTTTGGTGGAAACGTGTTACGCCAAACCAAATCCAACGCTTGATTTTGGTTTTATTCAAAATTTGAACTCGGTAAATAATTCGAACCGAACTATCAAATATGTTTTACTGTTCAAAAATCAAACTTTAAAATAATTGTTGAATTAGACTTCAGACTTAATGGCCGTAATAGTTCGAAGACCAAATAAATACAATTTATTACAATATAAATTTATTTAATATATATTAATACAATTCTTCAAAAATTATTCTACAAAAATAAAAATAAAAATAAAAATTGATAATGATTATTTAGAAATAAGTAATTAGACGATTGGCGATAGAAAGTGATGAGATGTAATGACTACGTCGTGTACCATTTATAAAAATATTTTGTTATTTTTCTAGTGCCCCATTACAGGTCCACCCCTATTGGACTAGACATTGAAGAGATTTCTATCGCTTGCAGTAAAGGCCGCAGACCTACAATCATAATATTTCAATACCATAGCTCTACTATTAATAAAAAAATGTGAAATGGTATAAAATTAAATCCTTTAATTCGGCAGAGCTCTAATAAAACTACATTTTCAAATTTATTACCAGTTGCAATGAAATATCTAGGTATTCCTGCCACGTTCGCTTACTCTGAGAGCATGTTCTCAAAAGTAGGACAAATGGTTACTAAGAGTCTAGAGGAGATAGAGACTTAGTCTTGGATCAGTATAACAAATGGTGATTCCACATGATAATACATAATTATTAACTAATCATAATATTTTAAATATATTTTAAAAATAAATAATAAACATGTTGAGTTCGAATTTAACTTAAACTGATTTTAGGTTCAATTTGGTTTGGTTCGGTAGAACATATAAAGGTTTGGCTGGGTTCGGGTTCAAAAAAAAGGTAAAGTTCGGTTAGTTTGATTTAAACAATTCGGGTTTGACTAATTACTACTTTCAAATATTTTATTATTTATTTTTAATATTTATAATATTTATTAATATTTTCAAATAATATTTACTCTGCGAGGGACGTGATAAATGTTAATTTAATAAAACATCATGACAAAAAAAGGAATGGTTCTGATCTCTTATGATTAGTATTTTTTTCATCAGGCTGATTAATTTAATTTTTTGCCAAAATATCACATGATGTGAATAAGTTAGAAATTAATCTGTATTTTTTGAACATTTTTATAGCGTATAAAAATTAATGATATTTATATTCATTATAAAATGTTTAAAACTTTAAAGTCTATATGATTAATATTTTTGAATTATGACAAAATAATTAAAATCATTCAACCAAAAATTGAAGTTGTACTTTTAAATTCTTGTACAAAAATAACAATATATTTTATTTTTTTAATTTTAAATTATCACGATGCATTTTTAATTACCTGATCATACATCACATGTTACTTTGAATTAAAAATGCCATCGGACATATCAAATCATAAAATTGTAAAAAACTATACTGCTATAGGTATATAATTCAAAAACATCCAAAATATTTTATCATCAAAAACACGTCACGCGTGTTGTGCTTCTCGCCAAAAAATAATCGCTTATTTTATCATATAATAATAATATTATTTCATGCAATATTATTAGTCAATATTAAAGTATCGTAAACCACACGAGTGTTGTAAATAGGTTTAATTAAAATATTTTGAAAGTCTTGATGTATAAAACTAATTTTTGCCATTACTTTCCATTTCGCTTTATCAAGACCACATTGATTATCAGCAGTCTCTTATGGTTAATGCAAAGTTTTATATAAAAAAAGCGGCCCCAGTAGCGTGAAACTGTGAAATAAGTAAAAACCATTTTAAATGAAATGAAAATTGTAACTTTAATTTTTATACAAATTTATTAATTGCTACGCTCAAATCAGCTCTACAAAATGAAATGACACAGTTAATTAATTCAAAGGAAAAAAAGAGCATTTGATTTATTATACAAATAAAACGGAACAGAATTTAGTATTCTTTCTGCAGTTTTGATTCATCACGAGATATTTATATAGCCAATTAGTTAAATATTATTTATTTTTATTAATAATTCAATAACCATTCATCGACTTACCTAAAAGATAATCAACATTTTTTGCATCAATTTTGTCAAGCTGACTATTATTCCACACATATTCAGCTTTAATGTTTCGTTTCTTTTTGTCTCTAATCCAATCGTCAATCAAATTCCGGCCGTCTAATCGTCTACCCTCGTCGGTAGGTAGTTCTGGATCTTGTGCTACTTTTGGTAACCAGTGTCTTCTGCCACCACCCAGTATTACCTTTAAGTCAAATAAAATTAATATTGATAGAATTTACATTTTTTAAAATCTTTTTCATTTTAAATATCGTAATCAAACAAAAACAATTTATACGCATTTATACATAATACGTATTTATTTTCATGATATGTTTGCTTACTTTATAGTATATAATATGTATTATAATATAGTAAAAAGTAGGAGTACAACTTTTACTTTTAATATGAAGAATATATGTTTAAAAGTCACATGTTGTCTTTTCGTAAGATTTGAAAATTGAACATAGTGTGGTTCAAAGCATATTTATAAAAAACAATTTTTAAATCTTGGTATATAATTAAATAACTCAACAAAATAATTTATTCATTTAATTTTTACGTGGTTTTTTATTTATTTATTATTTCTTATAGAATAGCGATATTGGATGAAATAAAATGATGATTGAAAACGGATTTAACATAATGTAATTTAAAATAAGTATAATCATTTTATGGTAACAAAAAATAAATGATTGAATAAAAAATTTTAATAAAACTTTAAATAATCAGAGGTGTAGGATGGGGATAACAGAAAGCTGGGAGTTGTGTTGATGGTGTAGTTGAATAATAATAAAAAAGCGTAGGGAAAGGAAGGTAAAAGAGAATAGTGTATGAATTATAATATTATACAGCTATTTTTTTGGTGATCGAATGTTGAATATTTTATTTTAATTTAATAAATACGTGTTAAATACAAATATGCGTAAAATGTTGAACACTACAGGGAGTCTGGTGGTCAGTATTCTATACAGTAAAATTGTATTGCTGAATAAGATTGATATTGGGTAATATTCTTACATTTTACTACTGGTTGCTGTAGAATTTATAATGTAAATCGATGAAAGATGTGATTTCGAAATTGTTGGACGAATAAAACACAAAATACAAACCATATTTATTTAGTCCGTGATTAGTGGTATTTTAGAATCGAGTGAAACCTAATATCAAATGTCAGTAAATAGAGTATATTTCAGGTTTAAGATTATAAAAATATATATTTTTTATTTCTAGGGTATACTGAAGAGACAAGAACAAATATTAGAGTGCTTATTTTTATATTATAATTATTAATGAGAGTGGTAAAAAGCTGCTGAATTAGTTCTTTATAGTTAGAGTTTATATGATATTTTATGCTCTTTATTCCTCTTAAGTTTTTGGCTAAGAATGCGAGAGTTCTCTACCTTTTTAATGTAATCTTGTGGAAAAGATTTTTTTTTATTAGCTATTAGTATAATATAACTATGATAGTAGTGGAAAAGATTATGTGGAGTGAAAATCTGTTTGGTGTGATCAAAAATGTATATACAAATATATGAACATCAATGAATACCTATGTATATAGTATACATTATAATATTATATATATATATATATACAGAATGTCCCGCAAGGATTTACCCATTGCGATATCTCACGAAATAATGAAGATATCAAAATTCTGGTTTTATAATAAGATTCACAGGGATAAGAACTACAATTATTTCATTTTTTAAATTTATTTCAATGTTTTTGTAAAAAATGTAAAAAATATATTTTTTTATTTAATTATTTCCAGAAATATTAAAGATAGCCATTTTGTAGAGTTTATTTTTCTGAAAATATTGACGTTTCAAAATTTTATTTAAATATATATAAATTTTAATTTTCTGATTTTTAATATTTTTTTCTAGTTTTGAAGAAATTAAATATGATTATAATTTATAACTATTAGGAACACGGAAGGTATTCGTCCGGCCGTATGGGAATGCGCGCGGCGCGGCGGGTCAAATGTTTGATTACATTACGGTATTAAATAATTCACAATTTTTCTCGAAACTAAAAAAAATATTAAAAATCAGGAAATTAATGAAAATAAAATTTTGAAACGTCAATATTTTCAGAAAAATAAACTCTACAAAATGGCTATCTTTAATTTTTTTGGAAATAATAAATAAAAAATATATTTTTTAACTTTTTTACCAAAACATTAAAATCAATTAAAATATAAAATAATTGTAGTTCTTATTCCTGTGAGTCTTATTACACAACCAGAATTTCGATATCACCATTATTTCGGGAGATATTGCAATGGGTAAATCTTCACGGGACACCCTGTAGTCTTGTAAAGTATAATTAAAGTAAATGTATTCAAATAATTTTTAAGTACAGTAGAACCTCGATTATCCATGACTCGATTATCCGTGATTGCGATTAACCGTGCTCACTCTTCCAAAAATTTAAAAATAATTATGGACTGTATATATTTATATGTAGTTATAATCGAACATTTTATATTACATAATACACGATATCGACAATTATATTAATGCCATTTTTGACGGTTAGGTTTTAAATTTTGACTTCCATGACGTTATTGGCTTAAGAAAAATTAGAAGTGAAGTAAGGAAAATTATTTCAAACCAAAAAAAACAAAGACTGATAACTTCATATTTTAAGCCCTAATAACTTGTTGTATAAAATTATTGTATGTAAAATTTCATTATTATAAAATTGTACCTATGTATTTCTAATTAAAATTAAATGAAAAATTTCATTATTATAAAAAGTCTCAATTAACCGTGATTTTCATTTATCCGTGTGACCCCCACCCCATCATTACCCCGGATAATCGAGGTTCCACTGTACTCAAAATTCAATTACGTATTTCAAATAAGTACTTTCAAAAAAGTGCTTGGGAAAAGTATTTTTTTGGTGTTTCCGAATTACGGACAAAAACCGTAAAAACATGTGAGTTGCGGACGAAATCTAAAAAAGTAACATACGAATTGCGGACACAAATATAAGATACTAATTGCGGACAAATTACCTATTATTATTTTTAAGTCTCCCTAATATATATCAATTGATCGAGGCCCTAAATGAAGTACAGACTAGTAGCTATACGAAAATGAATTGTTCTGCAGTGCGAAATTTAAAACGAGCAAAAATAACTGTTGAAAAGGAGGCATTTATTAGCAATCAAATTTTGCAATATTCACGTGGTGAAATCAGTAGAATATCATATATACAGGCTGTTTCAAAAAATTTTTACCAAAAGATCTATAAATACTATGACTATAATCTATAAGTATTTTATAAACAATTTTTGCTACAAAATTAAAACATTAAATAATTTAACAACATTTTAATAATAACGATTGCTCTTTTACAAGACACAAATATTTTTAACCCCACCTACCAACTTTTTGGTAGCTTGTCCTAAGTCCTGAAAAAGTGGTGAAGGGAAATATTTGTGTCCGCAACTCACCTGATTTGAGAAATGTGTTTGAGAAAAAAAACTCTGTACGCAACTAGTACTACGATAACGAAACTCGTGTCCGCAATTGTTATGTTACAATATTGACCTTAATAATTTCGTCCGCAACTAGTATGTGTCCTATTTTTTAATTAAAAATGTTTAAAGTATAATCAGTGTTTGCACTAAAATATTTTTCAAAATAAGTAGATATAATATTATGTAACTACAGTATTAAAATAGTTAAAAAAAAATATATTTTTCAAGACTGATAGACATGGTGTAACATGTTAACATGGTGTAACAGGTCTATTTGACTAATGCTAAAACTTTTTTTTTTCAATATTTTTAAGTTTTTTTTTTAGATTTCTAAAGCTCTGTGCTATAATTTTTATTTGTTGTATTTTATTCTATGTTTTTACAAATAAAATAAAATAATTTAAATTTTGTACTAATTTTTTTCTTATAATCCAAGATAGCTATTTCATGAATAAGTATTTAAAAACACTTTTAAAACTTTTAATTTGGTTACGTTATTGATTTTTAAACAATTTTCAAAGTTTGTTATTTTTCAAATTAATTTCTTGCTAATCAGAGTTTTGTTATTATTTAAAGGTAGGTAATCAACAAAAAATACATATATATATTTTATCATTATTTAACATGGCCACATGATGCATACCACCACCATTAATCAAATAGACCTGTTACATCCTGTATACATAGTACAAACATATTATACCTATAGCAGCATAATATGCTGTAGATATAGACTTGATAGTGTAAAAATGTATGTAATATGTGGTGCTTATTAAAGTATATGATAAACTTTTCTTTATATTGGTATTGGTGTTATTAATAAATAATAATAATTAATAATATACATTATATCGTATTATGGTAGGTTTTTCACAAAAAATATTATTTATTCCTTATGATTAAAAAAAAAATTGTATACTTTAAATTGATAAAACCTATAAACATAAATATATTTATTACAAGTTATAGCAGTTCATTAATATAGTAATAGTCATATAATGGGCGTAACTAATATTATTTTTTTAAAGTATAAATAAATACTTGAATAATAAATTATTATTTTTTTTTTCCTTTTTATTTTTTATTTTTACAAGTAATATACAATCTGTATCATAAGCATAAGAATATGTGCTAAGAGTACATTCACAGGAAAATAATTTGATAAAAAGAGCCATCCATTGATGACACTTCCTATGGTTACTTAATTATTTGCTTAATAATTTTTTTTTAAAAACAAATCATGACATCACTTGCGCTTTAGGCGTCTTGGAGGATTACTTGGTATGGTAGCGGAGGCCAATTTTTTGATAAGTGGATTCAAATGAACGTTTAGGTGGTTGAAGAAACTTTTATAGAAACATTTAGATTCCTCAGCTATATTATTTCTAAATTATAATAATGACAATCGTCTAGAGTCTTGACAAAATTTGCTTAGAATTTTTTTAATTAATATCTAAACGATTTTTCGTCATCGTTGAACGCAATCAAGTCCTTACTCTTTTTAAGGTACTGAATGACCTATTGTGCTAGATGCTAGTTGTACATGACTAAGCTATAGAAATTTGTTTCTGTATACCTCATAATTCTGAAATGTTTAGGATATATAATATTCTACGTAAAACTGATCCAACAATATTATACATAAAAATTTTAACAGTATACGTAGTTAAATGGTACATGATGGTTAACAAAACAGTTAAAATAAAATGGAATGAAAAAATAAAATGATTTTGATTTTTTCATGGTTCGTGTTTTACTAAAGATTAACTATACTGATAATCAGGTACGGCTAAAACTATAACAATAGTTTTTTGTTATGGTTTTATTATTACGATTAATTATAAAATAATATAACTTCGTTATATTTATATAGTTATATTATTTGTATGATTCTAATACAACATTTGTACTTACTATCAAAAATATTTCTTATGTTCATCGTGTACGATAATATTAAATTCAAAACGGGAATCGTTAGGGTTTATTTACGCAGACGTAAAATGACACGTAGTGTTTAACTATATTTTAACAGGCATGCGTTTTGAAAATGCGATCGGTATAATATTCTTTAATATCGACATCATTGTTATCAGTTTGAGTAAAAGTTGATATTAATGTAAAAAGCACAAAAAGATTAGCGTTAAACTTCGTCATTCGAATAATTTAAGGACAAACCAATTGATAAAATATAAAACGATTACACCTGCGGATTATGATAGGCCCCACTAAATTATTTTAGACTTCGTGTTCTTATATATTATTTAATACTTTTATATATTTTTAATGTAAAACTTACACGTTTGGTATAAAGAAATAGAATTTAGTGGGGCAAAGTATCAAGTGTCCTACCTGTTCTACCCTCACTACACTCACGACATACATGGTTTTAAAAGACCGACACAATAGCTAGTAATGGTATAGAAAATTTGAAATAGTGTATAAGTGTATTTGCAGAATCATTATAAATTTCACATTTGTTTGGAATATAAGAGTTTTTAAATTTTTAATAATATGTAACATAATAGAGGATAAAATAACTTAGCTTACAATATAAAATATAATATTTCTCAAGAAGTAAACATAGGTTAAATAATACATTTTTTCGAGACGTAAACACTTAACATGGTTTAATTTAAGTATTCATATTCACAGTAGGTACCGATAACAGTGACCCCCTCAAAACATGTACTGTTCAACAGAGTAATACCCCAGTTTCCTAAATTTTTTTGTATGTACATTGTACATGGTCTATATCTATATAAATGTTTAGATTTTAAACTAAAATATCTCTTTCAGTAGGACCTAGGACTGAAGTAAAACTAGTTGGTACTTTGGGAGATCAAAATTCTTTGTATTTTATTGAGAATAAACAGTAATTATTCTTATGGAAAACTATAGTTTTTGTCAATCTATTTTCTTATGTTGTTTTTATTCAAAAACTTGAAATTTTTACCAAATGTTTTTAAATGTATTTTATATAATATATGGTACAATTTTAAAAATGTTTTGACTCTTGTTGGGTTTGAAGTTAAAAAATCATAAAATTATTTATATTTATATCTAAGGTTAAAAAATTCAACACTAAGTTTTACATAAGTTTTTCTTCAAATAGCTATAGAGAAAATTTGAAGCGTCATTATAGGAAAAATGTTTTGAGCGTTTGAGTTTTAAATTTTTATGAAATCGCGTAACGATAACGATTTATCCTCAAACCAAGTGTATGATGTACCTATATCTATGATAATACAAGGTATTATGAATTATGATAACTACTTGCAATGTTTTTGAAAAAATTGATTAACCATGTTTTATGCAAAATGTGCCCTAATTGAAAAATAAAATATTTGTTTCAAATAGAATATATGACAATATTTAAATATAATATATCGTAGACTGACAAATCATCTCCATTCCAGAATCGTTTTTCGTATACAATGATACCTATCATTGCATTCAAATTTATCCTACCCTAGCCAGAGGTCCACCCCACCCCCTAATGTACATCCACTTCACCGCTTTTTTTTTTTTAGTTGTTTTTTCTATAAATATCGATATACAATTTTTGACTGGTCAAAAAGAGCATACCATTTAACAGAAGGTTCCTTATAAATTGATGCAGACATTTAAAAATATTAAAAATATATTGCCAACATTTTTTGTTTTAATATTAAATGTGTAGGAAATTATTGATTTAATAACAACTTGAGGAATAACTATTTTAGTTTTTCATTTTTGTCATATCATCATAATTTTATGAAACCATAATACAATTAAATGATTATTAACATTCAAAATACGCACATTTAATGGTTTCATAAATTATTAATTAAAAAAATTGTTTTGTTGATAAACGTCTATTGCAGTATTGTGTGCTTCTGAAATAAGTACATAAAGGAAGTAATTGAAAACTGCCTTAGTATGAATATTATTACGTACAAATAATACAATTTAGTTCATAAATGTAAACATTACTCATCAAAATATATTTAAAAACATTTTCAGTCTCCAAATGAAATATTGTTCAGTATCCACGTTGAATTGTACCTATAATGATTGTAATCGTCATTATTATATATTTTCCTTACAACTATTTGAGAAATTCAAATTTCCATAAATTCGTATAAAACTCGATATACTCACTTATTTTATGAATTTTATAAAATAATAGCCGCGAGAGTACCATATTAGTAATGGGTATAATATAATACATATCACATATGACAGATGCACATTATCTAGATTCAAATTATATAATAACTAGGTAATAAGATATGTTGTGCAGTCAACATGGTATTGCATTGTGCGTGCAGTTAATTAACCTCTGTTGTTTAATAGGTAATTGTAAAAAGTTATGATAGACATATTTTTAATAGAAATGTACACTATACAGTAAAATGTGATTTTCAGAGTGAAGATGCATTTTACGAATTCCAAATAAATGTCTTGTCTTTTGAAGATACATTCACATGAATGCGTATTTATGTCATTACTCATTACTTCATTTTAAGTTATAAATTATAATTATATGGTACTGAATAAGGAATGTATAAATGTACCGGCCGTATGAGAAATGAGTTAAAATATTAATTGTTGTATTATTATATTGTTTTTTTTTTTTGTTTGTTAACTATCAACAATCTGTTTATAGTTATAAAAATGATCAAATTTGTTGTGAGTATCTTAAAATTAACATGAATAAGAAGAATATGTGGCAATTATTCATTATAACGGAACTTTATAATTTTTTTTTGGATTTCTAAGAATTAAATATAAAGATTAAAGATGTCGAATTTATAAAAGAATTTTTTTTATAATAGTAAATAATGATTAAGTAATATTGTGGATTAATAAAGAAATTGAAGAAATTAATAGAGGAAGGTGTTTGGATTAAAATAATTTTGAGGCGATAATGGTTGAATTTTTGTCTAGTATGAGAGTTTTGTTATAGTTTTAACTTACACATACTCTGAGAGGACGATAAGATTTTGGTTTTTTGCTAAAACTATACATTTGGAATCGTACCATCTTGAATTTTGGAGGTTTTCCATTAAATAAATGTGTTTTTGGATTTGAATTTTGAATATTTTTAAATAAGTACTTGACAAATTTTTTAATCTGGTGATTGTTTATTAAGGTAGAGGGTGCAATTTCTGGTAGGTTACCATTTTTTTTTTTTTTTTTTTTTTTTTTTTTTAACATGAAAACATAGATGCGTGGGGATCGCCAATTTTTATACAGAGAAGTTGTTAATTACTGTGTTATATGATAATATGTGATAATTATTAATTAGTATATCATTCAGAACATCATTGCTCAATGAGAGAATAACAAAAAATTATATTGTGTAAAAACCTTCATTAAAAAATGAATAAACAACATTAGTATAGTATCATTATACTTATTATATCTGAAAGATATTATTATTTGTAGTAATTTATAAATGTATTTATGCAATAAATTATTTAGCTAGAGTTATTTCATTGTGTTCTGAAATATTATCATTATATTTGTCGGAATGCAGCAATTTTTTGAAGGAATGTGAGTTAATGGTGATGATGGTGAATGCATTCATTTAGATTCTATAAATAACGCGACCGATAAATGAATTCCATTTTTTCGCAAATTTATTATACATTTATTTTTAAAAGGAATGACCTAAACATCGGTTAAATGTCTCAACAATTCATTGGTGTACATATTATAGTTGAAAGTAAATATACAATCGCCAGGAAAAACTGATGGTAATGCGTGTACGATACACGTTGGGATCAATTGCTGAGTCTTAGTCGATTTAAAACGAAACGAAAAGTGTATAGTAAACAGTACACCGAGTATCTTGTTAACCGATTTCAATTTATGGGGTATAACATCATCGTTATAATAATCTATAGTGGAGTGCACGCGTTAGTACCTGTATAACGCAATGCTATCGACCAATACATTTCAAGTGAATTCTCCACAACGAATTCGTCTAGTTTACTTGATTAATGACCACAATTATTGTGCAAATACGGTTCGTTAAGTATTTGCACAAAAGAATGTTAAGTATTTTTTTCTCCTCCGGCGACGCTCTTCAAAATCATATGGGATTTTATTTTGCCATTAAGACCATCGATTCAGAACCACATGGCTTATTCAAAACTCGCACGTTATATGTTAGTATTTGCTTTATTATTGTAATAAATTGGTACCTATAAAAATATATCAGAGTATAATTCAGCTATGAGTATACGGTTGGTTAAAAGATTTTTGTCAGTCAATTTCATTTCATATTTCCATTTTAGTTTCTAAATACGAGTTTAAACACTAAGGCCTTACACCCATTGTGTCCGTAAATGTTTGTTCTTACTTACTTATTTATTTTAATTAATCTATTTATATTTTATTTTGTATTACGTTTTGTTTATCACCATAAAAATGCGTATCAAATCAATAAAATATAATATAATAAAAATATTACAAATCAAACTTTATTATTAAATCCCTTAAATTTCTTACTAAATATAGCATGCTTCTATACATTTTTCTTCTGAACTATATAACCAAAAACATACTATAACATGATTCTTCAATTTCCCATGCATAGGAAATATATCTAGTAGCATGAAAATTCCATAATTTATCATCGATTATCGTCATAAATTTACGTCCATGAACTTGGCCCACCGACATGAACATATCAACATGAAAATTATTATGAGTAATTTGCGAGAATTAGCAAGTATATACTTCTAGAATTTGAGAGTAATTTTTACAGAATGATATTTTTTTAAATGTTTATTTTTTGTTTTTTCATCAAAATTATATTATTCATAGAATATGGTTCAAAAGATGTATGTCCAAAAATCTTGTGGGAGGAAAATTGAGTTTTCTATACATTACATTTATGTAAAATTATCTATTTAATACAATAACGCATAATTTGTATTTAATATATTAAACATTAACAGATAATATTTGTTTTATTATTATTATTATTTTTTTTTTTAAACAAAAGTTATTATTTATAATCATTCAATAATGTTGTTTTCAATATTTTCTTATTTTAATTAAATATTTAAACTTAATTACAATGTACATATTATACGAATTATATTCATATATTATTTTGTAGGAACATTATACGCATTTTACAGACTTAGGACTGTCAACTTCAAAATCGGATAAGTTAAACATGTGCGTTGATGAATGTTAAAAAAATATATATGTATACAATTTAAAATCATTAATGTCAACTAGAGTCATCACTTAGGTTAAGTATACAAAATAAAAATAATAAAATATAATGATTACAATTTAAAATTATTGATTGGCAAATTAAAGCAAACGTTCTTGAAATATCAATTCGCGAAAGCTTCTCATCAACATACTCAACCATATAATAGTTTCCTAGGTATTGGTTATTTTTTTCTTGTTTGGTGCTGAGTTTATAAGTACAATACAAGTACGTAGTATCAATCGTTATCTTAATCGACCGAGTTATCAGCAATAATTTGCTAAAATTCCAATACAACAATATATTTACATTTTATTGTATATATTGCATGTACCTAGAGTGTAGGTACATTTATATATAATACTATCTAGTTTATATTTTGTATCAATTGCTTAAAATTTAAATTTAAAATTTGAACTATTTTACCTAAACACAAACGGGAACCAACTCGGTTACTCCCTTGACTGCCATTTAAATCGATACCAATGTCATCACTCGTGTTTATAAGATAAGATAAAATTATATTTTGTATTTAGTAAAAATTAACATTTTTCTAAATTGTCACAATAATTTAACGTTAAGCATAAAATTTAGATATATACCTAAGTAATTAATATATACAGGATGAGACGTAATGGAATCCCATATTTCAAATAATCATTATTGTATCCAAATGATTATATTAGAGTGGTTTATTTCACTAGATTAGGATTTAGGTTATTAATTAAGTTTTTAGTCGTCACCATACTGTGGTCCAGTTAACAATGCGGTTTCATTATAAAAACATTTTTTTTTAAACGCCGAGTGTGACTGCGATTACATGGCCTCCCCGCTGACCTGATTTGAGTCCATGTGACTATTTCTTATGGGGATACCTCAAAGTTGAAGTTTTCAAACATTGACATAGAAGTATTGAAAAGCTAGAGAAGGTGATTATGGATGAGTTTTGTGTTTCATATTATTATCAATACCGATTGTCTGTCATTACTTCCTCTTTAATAAATAATAACCATATTTTTCACCATTAAATCAATAATGTATTTTTAACGAAAAATTATTCATAGGAGTTGTAATAAATATTGATGATGACCAAGATAGTAACTAAATATGCAATTTCCAAATACATAAAATCATACAGGCAGCGTTATGTTTATCTCTGTTAGCGAGGGCATCTGTGAAAAGTCATTTTGAGGTATGCATAAGCTGTAGATCAATAATTCAATATTAATGACTTGTTTGTTGGCTATTCTCCACATTAACCAATAATATAATGGTTTAAATTATTGAAAGGGGTCTATAATTTGACAGAATAAACAATAAAATCAGAAGATTATCGATAATTATACAAAGTGTGGAACGCATTTTCGTTGTTTTTATTATTTTTTGTTTTCAATTGGCTATTGAAAGAAAAAAAATATTTGCCGTAACAAGTTACTACTTATATGATAAATTATTATACAGAGTTTTACTTTGTATTTTCTTTTAATCTTTTGGGAAATAGAAATTTATGTCGTCCATTAACATGGCCCACCGACATGAACATATCAACATGAAAATTATGCCAATATTTTGCGAGTAATTTGCAAGTATACTTCTAGAATTTACGAGTAATTTTTACACAATCTTTCAAGCCCTGGTTAGGAAGTTGGCCCACTCTCGGGTAGATTGCTGATAACTCGGTCGATTAAGATAACGATTGATACTACGTACTTGTATTGTACTTATAAACTCACCACCAAACAAGAAAAAAATAACCAATACCAAGGGAACTATTATATGGTTGAGTATGTTGATGAGAAGCTTTCGCGAATTGATATTTTAAGAAAGTATGCTTTAATTTGCCAATCAATAACTTTAAATTGTAATCATTATATTTTATTATTTTTATTTTGTATACTTAACCTAAGTGATGACTCTAGTTGACATTAATGATTTTAAATTGTATACATATATATTTTTTTAACATTCATTAACGCACATGTTTAACTTATCCGATTTTGAAGTTGACAGTCCTAAGTCTGTAAAGTGCGTATAATATTCCTACAAAATAATATATGAATATAATTCGTATAATATGTACATTGTAATTAAGTTTAAATATTTAATTAAAATAAGAAAATATTGAAAATAACATTATTGAATGATTATAAATAATAACTTTTGTTTAAAAAAAAAAAAATAATAAAACAAATATTATCTGTTAATGTTTAATATATTAAATACAAATTATGCGTTATTGTATTAAATAGATAATTTTACATAAATGTAATGTATAGAAAACTCAATTTTCCTCCCTCAAGATTTTTGGACATACATCTTATGAACCATATTCTATGAATAATATAATTTTAATGAAAAAACAAAAAATACACATTTAAAAAAATATCATTCTGTAAAAATTACTCTCAAATTCTAGAAGTATACTTGCTAATTCTCGCAAATTACTCATAATAATTTACATGTTGATATGTTCATGTCGGTGGGCCAAGTTCATGGACGTAAATTTATGACGATAATCGATGATAAATTATGGAATTTTCATGCTACTAGATATATTTCCTATGTATGGGAAATTGAAGAATCATGTTATAGTATGTTTTTGGTTATATAGTTCAGAAGAAAAATATATAGAAGCATGCTATATTTAGTAAGAAATTTAAGGAATTTAACAATAAAGTTTGATTTGTAATATTTTTATTATATTATTTAAAAAAATATCATTTATTTCAATTTGGTATTTTAGGTGTTTAATTTTTCGTAAATGTATTGATGATTCGTATTGTTTTTATTTATAGGAATATAATATTTACCCTGAGTACCTACATTATTATTTATTAAGCATTGTTCCGATGCGTAAAGGTACCATTGAAATGAGAAATCGTGCATGTTCTATTGTTGTTCTGTTATAAATTAAATTACCAGTGTATGCTAAAACGAAAATACAGATGTTTTAAAGGCTGTTTTTTACACGATTTTTTTCACAAATCTCACCTATACCACTTTAACGCATAATACAAACCACCGATTGGGTGGCATTTTATTAACAAGGTACGCGTATATATCTATTACATCACAAAAGCATTCAAGTCGATTTGTGGTCGAATAGGATTGGTTCGTGAAATCCCTACGTGGACGTTTCTGTTATGATGGTGTTGGTGTGGAGAGGAAAGTTGCACGTAAAGAGTTTCTATTGTTTGTACGAATCGGTTAGACAGGTCACGTTTTTAATTCACATTTTCCTATTTGACAGTTTAATGGCCGATGGAGAAACGGCAATCAGTTGCCTCCAACGAATTGAGACTCACGATCGGAACTTAAAAACTCGTTGAAACCAAACAGGAAAACGCGTCATGGATATACGTTATTGGATTTGAAGTATTTTGAACCTAAGCTGACACAATGGCCCAGTATATAACCTATATACCTAACATATACACACTGCGTGTCTCGTACTATTTAATGTATTCAATACATTATATGGTTATTGATTATTCAACAATATTATAATGAATCCCTATATAATAATATTATAAACACGAAGCTACAATATCAGCAATATTTCCAAAAATAATAAAATTATAGGTACCTATCTCAATAAGCTTTGTATATTTTATATTCCATATATATAATTTGTAAATATTTCGAATTATTTATATTTAATTTCAAGATGCAAAGGTTTGGTGAACCTTTGGCCATGGGAGAAAAGCTCACAGAGAGGTTAAAATAAGTATACATGTGGTTAATGAGCAAAGCAATTAGGGACGGAGCCCTTTAGTTTATTATAAAATGTATGTCTGTAGATATCACCTATGGTAAAATATAAAATATTCATTGCTTACTCGATCATTTAATTGATTATTGAATAAATATTATTTAATATACAAGAATTCATTTTTTTTTTTAACGTTTAGACTTTAGATACCTATTACAGGTTAGGTGAAAATAAGTTGTATTTATGGGTGTATGACCATGCGATAGTAATTAATTATTAATTTGTATTGTGGTAGTGTCGAAATTATACTTAGATATCTACATTGTATTTTTTTGATTAATAAGTTTCAGCTTTGTTTATTTGAAGGTATTTAATGATTTAACAATAAGATTCTGCTGAAATCTTTATAGGAGACATTTTTTATCTTTTGGAAATAGTATAGAACTAATTAAAGTCAGTGTTTGTGTAAAGTAAGATTGGGGGAGTAGTAGGTCTTCTATGCTTAAACTATAATTGCATGTGTGCATTTGGTGATCAAAAATAATGGGAGACTTGAGATCGTATTATAAAAACAAAGCAAGAGGATATGTTGAGATATTATATTAAATCGTGAAGGTGTATATTTTTATTTATATAATGAGACGGTGTCTTATTAAGATGATAAAATGAGACTTTAAAGCCTATAAATTTTATTCAAATTGATATAGAATGTTTTCAAACACATTGCAGACCAATATTTGTATTTTTAACATGGTTTTAGAATATTTATGTGCTATGGTTTATGAGATGGTTTGAGTTTACCATAAGATAACAGCAATAAACCTTGACTGTACTAAGTATGGCTAGTTACAGTAATTAATGATTAATGAATAACTAACTTGATGATTAAATTTAATCTGGAGAAGCTTTTATGTGTTATTAAAATTCGTGTAGTAATACTGTTACATTTTGAAAAAAGACAGAATTTCATTGAATAATTTGGTGTGTTTTCGAAAGAAAATAAAATAAAAACTAGAAAATAAACATATAATAATTTAAGGACAATCGTTCAGTATCAACGTTTATAATTGAACTACTGGAACATTAAAGTCAAAAAATATTCATAAATAGTATATTGAAATAGTAGTATAAAACATAATATTACAAATGTTTAAATTCATAATTAATATTAATTAATAGAATATAAAGTTAAAAAATATATTTTATATTATATGAAGTATAAATTAGTTTACATAGGTTATATAAATATTATTTTGGCAATTCAATAATTTTATTTTGTTTGGTTAAAATTATATAAGAATTATGATCATTGCTTAAGAATTTATTTTCGTGTACGAGTGATAATAATATTGAATAAAACAAATTAGGTATATTAAAAAAATATTTTATTTTTAAATGTCGATAAAATAATGTACCCCGTTATTTATTATTATTTAAATTAACCATATTTTATAAAATACTATACAATATTACGTGTTTTACAATATCATATATTTTATGTATTATACCCGTTCATATGAAATCATTTTAATAAAATTACCTTTTAAATCTAGTTTAATCCTTCTCAGCGGACATATTATTCAATAATATTAAAAAATAAGAAAATCAAATTGATTTTTAAATAATTGTTTGAAAAACGAAATTTTATAAATACCTATTGTAATATAAATTATTCTTTATAAGTAATAAAGATATCATGATAGTTTTGCTTATATTAATTTTAGATTGAAATTCTTTATAGTCAGTAATTTTAACAACAGATCTCTATATTATTTATATATTTAATTTTAAATTAATTTACAGTCAAAAATATAAAATAGATTCACAGTAAAATGTATAAGCAAAATACTGGACAATAGGTACTAACTAATAGTAACATAAAATAAGGTATCATTATAATTCTCTAAATTAAAATTTTTCATTCACCTAACCTATACAGTTATACATTATGGATAAATTTAACGGGCACTATAAATTGCTGCCAAATAAAGAGACTATTAAAGGCCAATAAGGCCTACAATATCAAATTAATTTCAATTTAACTGAAAGTTAAAATAGAAAATTATGATTAAGCATTCAACTATCGGTGAGTTTAATATTACCTAGTATAACTATAGTTATTATTGCTATAGTAAATTTAACTATCATTAATATAATAAAACATAAGATACTTACCATTACTTACGAAATTCCAAAAATCTGTTTACATAAAATGTCTTTAAGGCAGTTGTATATTATATACGAATTGTAATAGAAATATCTGACAAATAAAAATGAAAAGTTGATAAAAGTTAACTGTATGAAAAAAATTATGAAAATTATATGGGTAATAAACTATTTAAAATTCACTCATGCTTGAAAATTTTCAATAATAATATTTCAAAAAAAGTTATTACGTTTTGAATTATTTATTTATCTATTTTGATTTTATGATATATTTTATATTGATACCTATTTTGAAAGATTGCAAAAATAAGTTACTTGACTTAAATAAACGTTTTTACAATAAACATTTTTTTTTTAAATTATAGGAATTTACAAATTGGCTATTTTGAATTTTTCCTCTTCTTCTTCTTCAAAAAAAAAAAATGTATGCGATTTAAAGAACAAAAATTATCGTGAATTTTTGTTATGAATGAAAATAACATATTGATTACTTACATCAATAGTTATTTAATTTGCCAGGTGATTCTATTACACCTTGTATACTAATGAAAAATATAAAAATTTTATTATGGATATATTTTAGCCAATATACATATAATGTTATAGATTACTAGGTATTTGTTATACGGGTCGCTGTAAATTGCGGCCCATTTTTAATTTTTTATGTTTAATTGCGGCCCGGGCATATTTTGCACATACGTAAATTGCGGCCTGGGTATAATTTTTATTACCTACCCAAATATTTTTTATCAATGATATTAAAATCAATATTTTCCTTCTCATTTTTCAGACTTAGGGCTGTCAATATAATTGTATCAATATTGGTATGATTAAAAGTCTTGGTTTTGCTGTTTTTAATTAAAAAATATATTATTAGCAATTAGTAATAATGTTCCAGTAAAAATGTGTTATTAAATAAGGTCTCCGATCAAATGCATACTGACTGCTAGTAATATATTATATTTAGTAAATATATTATTATTATCTAAATCGATCATTCAAAGATTAATACTTATCTTTAAATTGTACAACCGACCGGAAATCGGAATATCCCAGTCCGCAATTTACGTACATTTCAAATATACCCGAGACGCAATTTACGTATATTTTAAAAGTACATGGGCCGCCGCAATTTACGTAGTATATAACTATGACCTTTTTGGGGGTACGCAATTTACCGACTCCGTGTTATACATTATAGTGATTTGGAGGCTGCATCCGAGTTCCGTCCCAATTATAAAAATTGAATTTTTAGATATACTAGTTCCGTCCAGGGTTTTTTTGACGGATATACCAATTCCGTCCCGTGTCAAATCGAATTTAACAATATCACATTATTTAGATATAAAGATAATATGATATCAGTTACCGCACAAAATAATCGAATTTAATAATATCATATTATTAAGAAATAAAGATAATATGATTTCAGTTATTGAACTAAATAAACTTTTCAGTCGTTATTTGTGCGTGTCCGTGCTTCGTTAATATATATTAAAAATGGATAGTCTACAATATATGTACAGTGAAAAAGGTAAAATGTTAATTATTAAAAATGAATTTAAATTTTGTTTTCACAAAGAGCTGAATAACGATATTGAACGATGGAAGTGCATTCGAAAACAATGCAAAGCATATATAAAAATTGGTAAGATAACTAAATTTATAATAATTAAAGAGTGGATATTTAGGTTCTTTAATGCTTAAAATATAATGCTAATATTTTCTTAAAATCACTAAAATATTCACCAAATATTCATTAAACTTGTAAATATGCAGATATATGATTTTTTTCTAAAATACCTCAATAAAAACAATTAATAATTGTTAAACACCATTCAACAGGTTCAAAAAAAGAAATTGTCTTTGAAAATTTAGACCACAGCCATGATAAAACCGAAGAAACTAATTTAAATCGTCAAAAACTTAATAATAAATTAAAAAGAAAAGCTGTTGATGATATTTGTGAAAAACCAGCTAAACTTATTCATAAAGAACTTTCTAATCATGATATTAATACTATTACCTCTAATGATATAGACTTAATTAGAAAAAATATACATCGTGCTAGGTCATCCATATTATCAAAATTACCCACAACCATTGAAGACGTTCATGAACTATTGAAACAAATTACGATACATACTAATAATGACGAAAAATTTTTAATTATGAATGATCCAATTACACACATTATTATGTTTACTTGCAATACAAACTTATCTCATTTAAGCAAAATTAGTACTATTTATGTTGATGGAACCTTTAAATGTTGCCCAAAACAATTTACACAATTTTTTACTATTCATGGATTAAAAGAACCAAACAGTTTTATTCCACTAGTATTTTTTTTACTGCCAAACAAAGCAAAAAACACGTATGAACATGCGTTTAAATTTTTATGTGCAGAATGTGATAAGCTCCAGTTACAATTTACACCACAAACCATTTACGCAGATTTTGAAAGTGCTATACATACTGCTGTTTATGCAGTTTGGCCAGAGATAAATTTAAGAGGATGTCGATTTCACTTAGGGCAATCATGGTGGCGTAAAATTCAAGATCTTAAATTGTCCACTTTTTTTAGAAATGATAATTCTGAGATTGGTAGATTTTTAAAGTACATATTTGGATTGCCATTTTTAACACCAGACGAAGTAGGTGATTTTTTTGCTTCTGATCTAATGGGAATCAAACCAGTTGATGAAAAAATAGATTTATTTTTGGATTACTTAGTTGATAATTATATTTCACCTGAATCTACTTTTCCACCTCGTATATGGGCTGAATTTTCACATAGTACTTTACGTACCACAAATAACTGTGAATCATTCCATTCTAAATTCAATGGAATGTTTTATCATGCCCACCCAAATATTTATCAGTTTATAGAAGCTTTAAAATATGTTCAACAAGATTCCTACATCAAATTAAGAAGCAGTATAAAACGAAGAAAACCCATATTAGCTAAAGAAGATTTTATTAAAGAAAAAATGTATGAATACAGTTCAGGTCAAATATCACGATTGGAATTTGTAAAAAAAATATCCTATAAATTCAATCCAATTACAAATTTGTAAAAATGTATGTTTTTTTACTATAAATATGACGTATATATACTTTGACTATTTAGTATTTACTGAATTTTTAATTATTATTATAAATGTATATAACATTATGACCAATAAATTATGAAAATGTATTAATAATATGAATACTTATATTTTTTGTATGCATTTTATAACAATTTTTATATTAATTATTACGACTAAATTATGAAAATTATTAAGGACGGAATTAGTATATACCTTTTTCTAACTGGGACGGAATTGGTATATACCTTTTTTTTTAACAGGGACGGAATTGGTATAAAAAAAGGTTCTCGGGACGGAACTCGGATGCAGCCGATTTGGATGTAAATGTGTTTAAATATCATTTCAAATTATCTATGTTTAGTAGGTATTGCTTTGATACTACCTTTCATTATATTTTAATGACAAGTTTAGATTTATGCTTTAAATTATGAATACCCGTTTTTTTTTTTTCTAGAAAATTCGTGATGTTTAAGGATATAAATAACCATTCTTTAATCCTATAGTTTAAACACCTAAAAATGTATGCTAATTTATTATTATACACCGTGAAATACGATAAGCGATAATAAAAACCTAATGGTCATAAAACGTTTATCTGAAATTCTGTAATTGAACCGCTCTAATTACATGTATAATATACTTAACTACTATTTATGTAATTACGGACTTGTATCAGATTGCGAACTATTTAACGCAATAATTAACACCTCATCCAATAACATGGATTTGGCATAAACTATTTAAAGCGTGTTGGTCGGAAAAGAATCACTAAAAGTTACATTACATTATAAAAGTAATATCAATTGTGAGTTTATCAAATAATACTATATGTTACTTCAACTATAAATATTTTTAAGCACGATTCTTACGGTTTTTTTTTAGTTTAGTAAATTTTTTTTCATAACTCGTCCGGTATAAATAAATAAAAGTAAACACTTTATTCGGAAACTTTTAAATTATTATTTTATTTTTCTTGTTATTCGATCAAATCTTACAAGATTAAATATAATACTAAAACTTAAAGTTTTGTTTTTGTATCTTGATAGACAAGTATATGAATTTAACTTTATTAATTTAAATTTTGAGCTATAATAATCATAAGTTACGAATAAATCGACGATATAACGTTGATTTTTTTCTATAAAATAACTTATTTCATAATATAATATTATTCGTGCATAATACGTTGTATTTCAACAAATTCAAATTCTAATTAAATATATTTTTTCAAATAAATGGGTAATTAGATTTTTGATTTTAGTCGTGCATCTATGGCCGGTACGCTTAAATATCATAATTTATTTAAAAATATTACTTGTAGTTCAAACTAATTGTATAATATAATGTATTTAAATTTTAAATACTAGGAAGATGTTTAATTATTGTATATGACACGACAGATTTAAGTTCTATTCGTTTTTATTTTTTAGTTTTATGACTCACTGAATGGCTGATATTTATTTATTCTGCCAAATTAATAAAATGCTCGATAAAATGTACAACTTTAATTTTATAATTTGTCTACTCACTTATAATTTCTAAAAAAATATTACTCGTAGTTCATATCAGTGTATAAAATATATTATGTTTAATGTTTATGTACTTAGTTAATAAATGATCCATTGTTTATACATTAAAGCAATTTTATACTATTTAAATATGGCTAAATATTAACGAAGTAATAATATATAGAAAGATGTTTTCCGTAATTTCTTTTGTAAAAAAGTCACATTATATCATAAACAGAGAAATTAGACAAATAGAAACGTAGCGGGAACACTAACGTATAATATGATAATAATCTACTACTTTGAGGTAGGTATAACTTTAAACATATTTATCAAAATAAATAAATTTTACTTTAAAAAGATTATAAGTTAGAGTAATATAATAACATAGATAATAGGTATTCAAAAAGTTTTTGGTAATTAACATTACCATTAGCATATTTTCCCATTTAAATGTAGTAATCTGGCAATTATAAATTTAAACTTGAATAATTTTTAAATAAGAATGCATAAGTTAATACATTTATTTTAAAATATTATAATATTTAATAATGCATTATGTAACACTGATTTGAGGAAGAATAAATTTAATGAAAACTTATATTATATTTTTTAATCTTTCAAAATACCTAATATAAATTAATATAATATATTTGACTAAATTGGTGTTTATAAGTTTATTTAAATAGTCAATCAAATTAATATCAGTTGATTCAAATAATTTATTGAAAAAAAAAATATTTCAGTATCCGTATCATTTCATATATCTAGGTACAAAATTAGTTGTGACATATAATTAAAATATGTAATACCTATTAATTAGTCATTGCTAAATATAAATAATATAACTATAAAGTATTTAATCTGTATATTAAGTAGACATTGAGTTTTAGAAAAATAAATTTAGGTAAGATTAAGTTAAAATGTTATATTATATTATTATCTAACTTACTATTAGCGCGATAACGTATAATTTACGACATTTTGTTTTTAATTCTTCTCATAATACTAAATACCTATGTGGCTATGTTTTCTATAAATGGATGGTGTCTAAGATTTTTAAGATATTCAAAACCATAAATTATAAAAACTATAAAGTATACAAGGAAAAATACACTGATAGAATTCACTAGCTGTGTTAGAGATACTATAAGTACGTATTCCCAAATCACCGTGTTCCAGAAGAACCATTTCAATATAACTAAAATCCCGAAGACCTATTCTCAAGAGACCAATCTTTCCGAAAAAAAATCTCCCTAATGAATTTTCTCTAGGTACTTGAAAATGTTTAATATTATAAATAATAGATGTATAGTTTTATGTATATAAATATATAGGACAGTTTGAAATGACTGTGCTCTAAAGGTATGTCATATTTAGATATGTTATGTCCCATACTATTAGGTATTACGTGAATTCCGGATTTATATATTTTTACATAGGGAAACGATTGCTATTTTAGATTCTGAGCAGAGCGATGAATGTATAGATTTCACCATGATGTGTGTTTTTATTTATTTATTTATTTTTATTTTTTGTGTCTGTCATCACGTTTTGGGGCAGTAAAAGTGCTTAGATTTTTGACTTCAGTATCTCTTTAGATCAGAAAGTGAATTTAGTTGGTACTTTGGGGAGGGGGGGGGTCAAAAGTAAAAAGTTCTTTATATTTTTCTAAATAATCGGGATAAACAAACTAAAAATTAAGGGAAAAATGGGATATTTTACGCACAATCAGTTTTCGACAAAATCGATTTTGGTTTTTGATGTAACTTTAAAACAAATGGCCATAGATACATGAAATTTTCACTAAATGTTTATATAAGTGTATTCTATCCACCATGCAATTTTCAAATCATTTTGACTTAAGTTGAACTATTCATAGGTATTCGCAAATTGCGATCACTTTTAGTTTTTTTTTAAATTAATATCGATAAAAATGTATTTGTTGGGTAGAACAACTTGAAAATTTAATACAAGGCTCTTAACATATTGTTACAAAAGCAGTTGAAAAATAAAAGATATTCATAGTCACATTTTCAAAGTTTGAATTTTGACAAAATAAAAGATGTTCATAGTCACATTTTCAAAGTTTGAATTTTAACAAAATACGTAAAAATCACTAAAATTCGCAAATTATTTTAAACTAGAAATTCATAAAAAATTTTCTTTTTAAATCTAAGATTTGAAAATTTAATTCAAGATTCCTTACAAGTTTGTCAATCTTTATCATAAAAAAAATGTCCATCGAAGATTCAAATTAAATTTTTATGAGCTTTTGGTATTTAAAATTTTATACAACATTGGATTTTCACTGGATTTCACATTTAGCGATTTTCTTATTTTGGTGTAACTCTAAAACAAATGACCGCAGATACTTGAAATTTTCACTTAATGTTTATATAAGCATTTTATATATTTGATACAATTTTCAAAATATATAGATTTGTTTGAGCTGTTAACTGACATTTTAATTTTAAAACTTTTTTTTTTCTATAAATATCGATAAAAATGTATTTGTTGGGTAGAAAAGCTTGAAAATTTAATACAAGGTTTCTAACACATTGTAACAATAGCAGTTGAAAAATATTAATAATACATCTGCACGATTTTTTTTATAAGCATTAAAAGTTTGAATTTTGACAACATACGTAGAAATCACGAAAATTCGTAAATTATTTTATACTAGAAATTCATAAAATTTTTTAATTATCTATAATATATCCTAGACAGATAAACCGTCTCCGCTCAGAATCGTTTTTCGTATACAATGGTATAATATCATTGGATTCAAATTTAATTCTATCCATCACAGTAACCCATTTGTTACCTACTATACAGCATAGCGAAATCCACGACTTACAAGCTTTTTTTTCAATAAAAATAACAATAGTAAAATTATAATCTTATACAGTAATTTCATTAAATTTATGCTTATATTTTATCAAATAGTAATTAACTTTTTATTATTTTATTAATTTTTCCATATTATACACTTAGCTATAATGGGCGCCCGAGAATTGGGCCACATTTTAACTACCTGTTTCATATAAAATATTTATTTAAATTTTACTACCTGTAGATGGGCCACAAATTAAATTTATATTTTTAAAGTGTACCCGGAGATGAGGCCATAAAAGTATAGCACACAAATATACTATTAATATAAATATAATTATAAAGTTTTGGGGTGGAGGGCCGAGCGGACTAAGGCGTCTGTTGCGACGCACGCAGTCGCCGCTTCGAATCTCAGGTGGCATCGCTCTTTGGGCATTTCGCGATGTCTGGAGAGAAAGGCCGCCGCCCCCAAACCGGGCATGGCAGAAACCTACGGGTGCCCATTCAAAATTCTGCCAAACAAAAACCCACGTGTCAAAAACCTACAGTACCTTCCCTTACAGTTCCCCAGGCTAATGACCTCAGTTGTCGAAGCCTTAACCCTAAAAAAAAAAAAAAAAAAATTATAAAGTTTATTAACCAATTATTATTTTTTGTTTAACAAATAAAAATACAATACGTCAAATAATTAATATTTTTTTTAAATTCTTCCATACAGATTTAACTAATTTAATATACAATAATGTCCATAAAATTAGTCAAATATGAAATAATTTTTATAAATAATGCCAATACTAATTTTACAAATATAATACAAGGTCCATAAAGTTGGTCAAAAAATAAATGTGGTAATAAAAAGTGGCCCAATTACCGGGCCTACCTGTAATAAATATAAAATTTTAGTGGCCCAATTACCGTATACCTTTGGAAATAAAGGTGAATTGTGGCCTTATTCCCGGGCTTCCAGCTATATAATATATCTATAAATTAATATAATAAAAATGAATTTGGTATTTTTCAGAAAATAGTTCCTTGGGAATATGGATTCGAGAAAATGTATGGATATTTGTGTACCCGATTAGGTAGCCAGGTAGGTAATAACGTTGAGTACCTATATATATTATGACAATATTTACTCAATGGTAATAACTAACTTTCTCCCTTTAAAAAGTCAACAATGATTTTTAAACTTAAAAATATAATTTGTAACAATTAACTATTAACCATTATACCTTTAGAATTGTATAATTAAAATCCAAAATAATAATCATTTAAATCATTTAAACTCTTGGTAGTTGAACATTAAGCATGTATTATTTTCTTTAAACACGATCTCATGAAACTTTTGTTTATTTTGTTTATGCATCAAATGCATTATGTATGTATCAAATAAAGTTAAGAACGGACAAAAAAATATTAAACAAATTAGCTGTTTGAATTCGAAAATTTATTTAACATTTCATGCTTCTTTCCTACATTATAGCAAAAAAAATTTTTTTGAATGTTAATGAACTTGAATAATTTATAAAACTGTATGGTCTAATATTACATTCAACATAATAATGTCAAAGTTGTATGAAATAATTAACAGATAAATACAATTTATATAAGTTTGTTGAATAAAAAAGTTGTAGCTTACAATTGACGTATTATTACGGTTTAATTATAATTTTAATACAATATTTTATCATCACCATTATTATCTTACTATATAAACAACCAAACTTATTATAAATTGTTAGCCATACTCAGCTAAATTTATTTTTATTGAATAAAAAATATATAACTATGCAATATTATTTGATATTGTATTATTTAAATACTATAGTGTTATAGTATTAGTATAGTAGTGTTATACTAAAATATTATGTAATTCTAATGGCATTCATCAAAGCTGAATTTTTTATTAATGATCAATAAAAAAAAAATATTTCATTTCTTATCTTTAAAATATGCACATAAAATATTTTGCAATTTTTCATATTTAATTTTGTGTAAGATACTAATTTAGGAACTGATCCATATCTAACGCGTATAGAACGTAGACGTTAGCTTATAAAATTGTTGATTATATAATCGTTTACACACTTTAATATATTTAACAAGTTTTCAAAAAGTCATAATTTTTTATTTTAACTCTAGATTTATTTTATTTGGACACATGACGTATAATTCCGAACTTTGCAAAATGGCTAAAACTTCGTTGTTAACAAATTTTTTTTTCAGTTGATTCAATCTACAAAGATAATGAAACGCAGTCATTAAGTTATCCAAAGGAAATTTTGAATGGCCAGTTATACTAATATTATTCATAAACTATAATTTAAACTAGTGAAATAATTACTTTTATCAAATTAAAAGCATAATTTAAAATTCGTTTCAGATTGTCTAAATCTATGTAAGTAAAGAAAGATATTCATTCACTAATTAGTAATTACTAACAAAAACTTGAAACACAGTGTGAGTAGTATTAATGTTACTGTTTTTTTTTTTTTTTTTTTGTATCTACAACATTTCTTTTAAGATATTTGTTTCAGCACAACTTCTGACAAATGTTTTTAGTAGAAACTTGAAGAGTATTTTAGTTTGAACTTACAAAAAACTTCTATAAAACAAAGACGATCTAGAACATCTGGACGTGTCCACTTCATCCTATGGCGTAAACCTATTTGGTGTATGGTTATTTTGGCAAAGATTATTTTAGCATATATTTGAGAATATTTCTAATTATAAGATAAAATTATTTTAAAACATTTTATTTTAACAAGCAAGGTAATATAAATATTACAAAACCAGGCTAATAGTCTGGTCATAGGCTAATAAATGTCTGCATGTTTTGTTATAAAATTGTTACAAAATATATTTTCGAATCAGTTGTATTTGATAATGGACAAAGTAAAGAGCATTGACGGTTGATAAATATACAACCATGAATTTTGATGACACTGGGATTTAGAATACGGATAGTAAATATTTAAATATTATTAGTAAATCAACATAGTGGTCAAGCGGGTCATGGGTTAACATTTATATCAAAGATAATCGTTAAAGTTTCAAATGTGTTTTTCCAATGTGATGGAAAATATTAAGTGATTTTGTTACAGGTTTTAAATGAGTTGGCTATTAAGTTTTAAGACATAAAGTCAGACCGCTGATATCAAATAATTATATAACATGCACATTAATACATAAATGTATGTGTAACGTGTTCAATTAATATCACCACTGATGTTCTTTACACTATAACCTTAGAATGTATATCTCATTATCACCATAATACATGGTACCTAACCATATTTAGGCTTGAAAAAAAAATGATAATATTAATAATAACTCACGTTTATAAATCGACCTGGATCATCTTCCACCAGTTGGCGGGCAATGTCCTTACATGATTTTCTTGAAGGTATTGGCACTTTTCCGTCATCTTCCCAATATCGGCTAGGTGAGTGCGCGTATAACGCTGACGGTGTAGCATGAGTAATTCGAGTATTGGTTACTAGTCCAGTCGATTTACCTGTTACGAAAAAATAAATCAAAATACAACGACTGAAATTTCAACTCATCATATTATTACTATATAATATTCTCGTTCATTAATAAACTATATGTACATGTGATTTGTATTATAAATATATTTTATATTAGTTATTGTACGAGTAATTTAAATTTTGAACAGTCAAAAATAGAAAACAAAAAGTTTTTTCTGATTTTAACGAACTGATAAAATATCCATAAAATAATATAAACATATATGTTACATTGTGTAATTTATTAATGTTAAATTTAATGTAAAGTAAATTAAGTAATACCTAGGAATTAACTGACAAAATGGAAATGTTATGAAAATCAAATGTTTTATAATCACATTTACTACTATGACTAGGAAATTACTGGAATGTCTAATATTGATAGACAATGTTGATAATATTTTGTATAACAAAATATTTAAATTGGGTCATACATAATAATATGAAATAAATTATACAAAATATTATTCTAATAAAATTAATTGAATCATTAATTTTCAAAATGTTATGAAATGTGCACTTTAAAGATTGGTAATTTAGGTAGATACTAGATAAATGATATGCAATGGGCTAGAAGGCGTGTATAAATAAAAATATTATAATTTAATTTATTATTACTATTATTATTAAAATTCCCGGAATAATTGCCATCGCATAGTATATGTCTTTAAATACACTATTGCCTGAAAATAATGGACTAAATTATTTCCTAGTCAATTTGTATACTATCTTATTTGATCTGAGATATCGTTGTATTGACTAGTCATTAACGTTATTACGTTAATTCCTTAATTTATATCTTTGCCATTAATATATATATATATAATATATATACTATGTGGTGTTGAGTTTCTAAACATATCATCTTCCATAAACACTTTCCATCTGTTAGTTACCAATACATACCTACTATTATTGATATCTAGATATTTATTTATTAACTTATGTTCAAAGTTAATTTACATAGTTATTATTGTTAGTGTTAAAATAATATGAATATAAGGGAATACAATTTGCCTTTTAAAGTTTTCAATTGTTATATCATAATATCATGTTAATTAAATAATTATTTTATTGATAATTATACAAATTTTATTAAATGTATTTTCACGTATTTAATTAATCATATAATATACATATATTATAATTATATACATACTTATAAATAAAGATATATTATACTTATTTCATTTTAATGGGAAAATGCGGTATATTTTAAGGTATACAAAATGCTCCCTAAACGTTTTATGAATTTTGAATAAAGAACAGGTAAAAATATCCAACTGTGCCAAACCAAGGTTTTTTGGACGTCCGTCTATAAAGTGATCATTAACCTTTTTTTTCAAAAGGCTGTCATTAAAATTTTACATTAATCAAAGGTTGAGCAGGTTATATTGAGCCAATATATGTAGTGAATTTTATTATTGAATCCAATTAATGGGACACTGATATAATATGCGGGGCGATTTATTTCAGAAAACATTAATGGTTTTGAAAATATTTCTTTAGTTATTTAATAAATTATATTTTTACTTTTATTTTTATATATATTTTTTAAATCGGATTATTATATAATTCCTATCGGATAAAAATCAAATTTCAGACAAATAGCTCATTATTTATTTTAAGTACCTATTTAAAGTTCAAATAAGCGGGGAACATCAGCTGGACCCTATTTCACTACACTCTTCTAAACTTTAAATACTTATAAAGTTATAAATAATAAGTTACTTGTACAAAATTAAATTTTTGTGCATCCAAAGTACTCCGAAGAACATAAAAATGTTTATTTAGATTAGTTAATTTAAATTTAGACTATTAATATTAAATAGTTAAATTCATTAGATTTTAATCATTGATAAATATTTAATAAGGACATTTTATTTTGAATATATTGTTGTTGGACATTGATAGTTAATGGGAATAATACGGTAAGTGCACAATAATAATACTCACATCTGCAGTGCATATCAATATCACTTCAGTGTGAAATTATCAGCTTTATCTTAGAATATCGCTTGGATGAATGGATTTATATTTAAGTTTGTATTATTTTTTAGTTTAAAATACTAAAGGTTATAATGGGTATTTATACATTCATACGACAGTAAACATTCTGATACAAAATGAGACTTCATGTTTCTTCGTATTACAACTTTGGTTATTGCATTTCATATTTACAGTTTCGCATTTTTTATTTTTTCAATACTTAATAACACATGTAATTATTAGTTAGTAATTGAGTTTACTCTCGTTCACAGAAAAAAAGATTTTTGCTGAGATAATGGTTTCTTTTTATATTTTATTACACAGTTTTATATTATTTATTTTTATATGAGTGGAAGGAAAATACAATTGGTCGGTGTTGTTTCAGGAAATGACCGAGGAAAAGATGTAGGTATTTTTCGAGATGGGTAGGAAGGTTGTAAAGGGTGACAATATAAACCTGACCTCAGGCGGAATATTTCATGACACGGCACTGTGAGGTCCATTGAAAATGTCTATCGGAAAACATAAATTGGAAAGATGTCAGGTATAACAATTATGGTGACTGGTGACATACAGTTATAATACAGAGTATATCACGGAGATCGACATATTCATAATACAATATTTTATTATAATACATATTTAAATTCTACAAGATCCTAGTTTGTGTGATTAGATTTTGAAAATACATTTTTTTTTATTAAAACTATCGTTTATATTTTATAAATAAAATTAGCTAATTTATTTTCCGATTTTCGATAACCTTTAAAAAATATTTTTTTTCATTTGTGGTCCAATAATCGGTTGATGCAATTTGAAAATAATTTTTGTATTATAAACAAATAACTATAGAAAAAAAGACCCAACTCCTTGGTTTTTCTTGTTTAGATCTATTCAAAATCTGAGGGGAGCGGGATCAATAGGTTCCAATTCAAGATTATATACTATTATTGTATCCAAAAAATATTTAAAAAACTTCAAATGAAGATGAACCCTTATTCAAAAGCCTGTAGGTACCTACCATATTATTTTGATAGTTTGATAATATACAATTTAAAAATTATTCGGTTCACAATAATATTATATTAATGTGATTGTTTTTTCAACCACAAAAGTTTTTGTACCAATATATTTTTCATTGTTTATAATTTGGAATGGCACGCGTGATGGTATGTTATTTGATAATTACTATTCTGTTATGTTGTAAGGTATAGGTCCTAGGATAATGGATTATTTATTTAGGGCTTAAAAAACTTACACTTATTGTAAATGCTTTATAAAATCGTTTTATTTTGAATCAAAAAGTTTCTTCATATCTCTTTTAACAGGTATATTCAAATATTTTTTTTATGTTTAATTAAGGATACAACAATAAATTAATTTTAAAAATATGATAACATTGATGTATATGTTAATGAATTATAATCAAATGAGTGAAAATTATAATATTTTTTATATTATATCAAACTATTGTTTTAATTATATTTTTTATTAGTGTTGCATACTCAGTGCTCGACTTGACAAAATTAAAGTAGGGAGACTCTGTTAACTTTTAAACAAAGAGCGCCCCCACCACTTGTCAAACGTTACAAAGCCGTGGGGGCTATGCCCCCACACCCCCTTATACACCTCTTTGAATCATATAGGAAATATTTATGAATAATTAAATTTAAAAATAAAAAAATTATGTAAATATTATATTGTATATTATATTTTTAACTTCTAAAATCAAATATAACAAACTCAAGAACAATTGAAACAGAAAAAAAAAAAAAACTATTTATTTATATATGTTATCACTTAACACGTACATTTTGATAAAAATTAAAAATTCAGAATGATGGCAATGATGGCATGATTTAGCGTCCCATGCGTTACCCTTAAAAATAAAAGTAGGGGTACGCTGAAATTTCTGAATAATTAGTTAGGGTACTCCGTTCCCCTGCGTCCCCCCCAAGTCGAGCACTGTGCATACTTGTATGTAAAGAATTCCTAAGTACATTTTATTCGATTACATTTTTAATTAAAAATGAGTACTCATAGCTACTTTAATTACCAATTTTCAACCATGGGTTTTTATTTTTAATCCATTTTTTTTTTCGGTACAAATGTGACATTAAATATAATATGTCCTATAATACTATATGAGTATCGTGGTTATTTGTAAATAATATGTTATATTAATATATATTATGTATTAATGTTTTTATGATGTTTTGATCATCTTTGTTTTCATTGTTTTAATACATTTAAAATTAAAGCATTATTATTTTTATATTTTGGATTGTACCAAATTATTATTCCATTTAAGGTTTGGTTACAAAATATATATCGGAATTTTTGTAAATTTTTAGGCGTACAAGATAGATATGATTTTTTGTTGTTTTCTTCACAAAAGAAACAATACATCTGTCTTAAGTTCTGTAGTGATCGGAAAAGGGAGAAACATGTTACGTTAGGTCAAACTCAATCGTTCTTTTGTTAAATCGTTTTACCGAAATAATTTAGATTGAAAAATAATACTGTGTCAGATGAAGGTTTGAGGGCATTAAATAAAAACTACAGTCAAGTGAAATACATACACACTATTCTATATAATATGAAAACTTAAGTGGTTATCATTTTGATACCATACATTTCTTGTAAGTGTTATTTTCCCATAGTCTCAGAATGTTATCAATGTAATTTATTAATTATAATTTAAAAAAAAAAATTCAAAATCATTCACTAAATATCTTGTTAAATAAATAAATAATTATATCTAGTTTGATAAAATAATATTAGTAAGAATTTTTCACAGCAAACTACTAAATCAAGAAACAGTAATTTTATATTGGTCGTCGGAGAATTTATCACGAGTGAATACAATTATACCTATAATTCAAAAAGTTTTAAAATCTTTTCATTATATAATTATTTATTATCTTATGAAACAAATCATCATTTTTTAAACTATCTATAATATAAATTTAAATAATTAAAAACAGTATAAGACATACACACAAGACTAGTATTCAGCTTAAGAACTAAATTAAGGTTATACAGAATTTAATATTGAAGTTGGTTATTATGGACCATTTCTTTTACAATCTTATAAAATTCTATATTCAGCTAACTCTTCAGTCCTATTCAAATATACCGTAAGTATTTAACTTTTTCGTTTTAAATTATTTATATATATTATTTAGTATATTATATATACTTATTTTCATACAGATAATGAATTCAAAATGTATACTAAGACTTTTATAGTTCTATGACATTATTCAAGGTTATTAGGTATATTAGGTCAAGTGGTAATAATATATTATTATTTTTTAAATATATATAAAACAATTACATTTTAATGCTGATGTGTATTAATTTATTCAATCCAGACAATCTATCAAGTTATCTTCAAAATACAGTAGATTCTGGTTATGTCAAACTTCAAGAGGGACAGAAAAAAGTTCGAGATATCGAGTTCCTAGTTGTTGTGCATATTCGCTTTCTTTTTTAAGTAAAATTGAATGGTATGTTTTTATTTTAACTCAGCGGTGAGTTATCACCCTATATTTTATAAGACCAACAATAGATATCAATTATTTATTTTGACGGTCGATTGAAAGATGATTAATATGCATCAGTGGTAAATTCAGTGAGATTGATAGAAAATAAAATACATTCTTTTTATGATCACAATATAACATCATATAAATTAAAAATATTTTCATAGAATTGTTAAACTTAATGTGTGAGTGTATTTTTGAAAGGTTTTTAAACTATTTTAAAAATGTATGTTATTTTTCAGTACAATGCAAAACATAAATTCTAGTAAGTACCTTGATTTATTGTGTTACATCGTTTATTGTGTTTATGATATTTGAACATTTTTATTCAAAGAAACAATAATTATTGACTTCGTTGGTAAACGAATACACATATTTTGTGAAACGTTATTTTATTAGTGCTTACAAGTTACAGCACAGCATTTGGGTAGAATATTATTGATTTGGAAAAAGTTTTGTAAAATAAAATGAAACATAAATAAATATAAGAAAGTCAAAAACAGCAATCAACTTATAAAATTGTACTTTAAATTATATATATATTTCCTTTTGTATAAAATACAATTTAAAACAATACAAAAATATAAAAGAGTTAAACCTATTTTTAGATTAGATTTCGAACGAAAGCTTAGGAAATACATGAAATGTATAATACTTGTTTTGATATTTTGATTGAATTTAATATTAGACTAAACAATTAATAATAAATATATAATTATTGATTTTGAATTATTTATCAAATAATTTGAATAAATCTTACTACTTATGTAAACAAAATATCATAACAATATTGTTTTAATTAATATATAACTTAACCTAGTAACATGCTGTTGCTTAATTAAAACCAAACTAAGGATAAGACAATATTATTCGGCCTCGTATTTTGCTTTTTTTTTTTTAAACAAATTCATTTTTAATCACAGTCGTAAATAATTTTAAACTCATTTAATCGTCATACAATTTTGAGCAGCTGCTGTTTTACTAGAAAAAAAAATTTCAATTAGTATCATAAGAGTTTATTGAAATCAACTATTTTTATACAAGTGCACAGTTTGACAATAATATACAATTTTTCAGTTATATGAAAAACATTTTAATTTTAATACCATATTTTGTATTTATATGATTCACTCCCCTGGCGTGCCATTAAAATAATAATTGGATACATGAACGCAAAAATAGACCGGGAGAATGTATTTAGGCCAACAATTGGCAAAGAAAGTCTCCACATCGTATCCTATGATAATGGAACTCGTTTTATAAGTTTTGCGGTGTCCTGTGATATCATCATCAGCAGTACCTACTTTCAGAGAAAAGATATCTACAAACAGACATGGGTGTTCCCAGATGCAATAAAAAAAAACCAAATCGATCACGTAACGATTGATAAATTGCATCGTTCATGGTTTAAGAACGTTCGTAGCTGTCGAGGGACAGATGGGGATACTGACCATTACTTGGTAGTAGCGACCCTAACTGAAAAACTATCGGTAAGCTGAAAGAAGAATAAAGGTAGGAATAAAACAAATGCAATAGACTTAGATAGACATAGAGATACTGTTCGCGCCGAAAGCTAATCGCTTATCGTCGCGTCGATATGTTTGACGACACCGTCCTAATTACGTCTCCCCCGTCTCCTTCACTCCACTCCGTCCGTTATGTTATGTTTTTAATTGTTTCATTATTATAATATTATTATGCTATCTAGATATTTATTCTCTTTGTTTCCTATTATATTATTTAATTATTGGTCGGCCTTTTGCCGCATATGTTTATCATCATATTTTTCATATCTTTCGTATTACTGATTTTTCTTATTGTTTTTGTTTATTGTCTCTGTGGCCTACGTCCTTTTTATGTTTTTTGTGATCCATTATTAAAACGACCATACCTTGTTTTTTTTTTGTGATCCGCTAAATGTAGCGATCGATATTATTTATATATGTGTCATCCGCTCTTAATGTGAGCACGATAATTATTATTATTACGTATATGGTCGAATTATTAACATAATTTTTTTTGTTGCACACGGTTACCTATCATTATTATAAACTTGGAGATACGTTCAATAAAAAATACGATCTTCAACACGCAATCGTAAGTCTTGTTCTTATTACTATTATTATCACCGTCAAACCGGAAGTCTGGTTGTTGTCTACGTATGCTCCGTCATTCGTCTCCGCGTAAGTCCGCCAGCAACGTACACACGTACGTTGTGTGAGAGGCCGCCCAGGTCTTCCAGGTCGTTCTGCCTATTGCTTAATCCATCATCGTCTCATTCGTCTCAAACCTTCAATAGGATTAAGCTAGCTTTAAGTATTATCTCTGTTTTTTTGTGAGCTCTGTGGTCATTGCACCAATCCGAATCGATCACAGAGATCCTCTACCCATAATTAACTTGCATCATCCTCATTCCTCGGTAGGTCGCTTCCATCCTCGTCATTGTCGTCGCTGTGTATAGAATTGTCTACCGCAAAATCAGACGAAGGCACATTTGGTTGCAACCCATTGAACCTAGTCATTGTAGTGGTGACATTGACCACCATCAACTTAAAACATCTCGTCTCGGTTGTCACCGAGTGGTCTTTCGGGTAGCCCCTGTTTTGGGGCGCATACAGATACCTACAGTAGAAATTAGACTATATATAGGACAAGAATAGCTGAAAAACTTCGAGATATAAATGAAAGGGTAGAAAACACAGCAGATAGTCATGAAACCAAATGGACAATTATCAAAAAGTTATAAACTCCACTATAGAAAATATCAAAACAGAACCCAGATCCAATAAAAAGAACAGTTGGTTCAATAATGAATGCATGGAAGTGGTTAAAAAACGCAATGAAGCACTCAAGCGTGCTTACATGATACAAAATTCATTGATATAAAATCAAGTGAAATATTAACATTATAAAGTATATTTAATTAATTTAAATGAACAAAACAATATTTAATGAACATTTAAATAAAACAATAAAGAAACATTAAATGACAATTGATATTTGACAAAAATAATGAATTTAACAATAAAAATGAGACTTGATGCAAACGGAGCGGCGGACACAATGTTGTCGCGTCGGCTCTGCACATAAAACTAAACTAGGATAAAAAAATAAAAGTCATGATAGTTTAAGAATAATAGTAATAATAATGATGATGATAAATGCAAGGGAGTGCGTTATCATTTAGCACCACACTAATAAATATCACTACAAAAGAGATAGTAAGCGAGCGTACGACAGCATAGGCCGAGATCAACTATGGATTGCACTAAGAAATTTTAGAATACCTAAGAAAATAGTGAAAATAGTTGAAATATGCAATCAACGCAAAGTACGTTTCATGAGAGAGACATCTGAAAATTTTGAATGTAAAACAGGTTTGAGACAAAGAGACGCATTTTCGTTAGTAATTTTTAACTTGGCGCTTGAAAAAGTGGGAATTTAAATATCTGGGTGTAAATATTAACGAGAAAAATAATATGCACAACGAAATCAAGCTTAGGATGTGTGTAGCGAATAGAAGCTATTACCCTATGAAAGAGATGTTCTCATCAAAGCTTCTGTTGCGTCGAACGAAAGAGAGTTTATATATTACATATTTGCGCCCCATACGTATGCATGTGAAACATGGGCAAGTACAAAATGAGATTAAAAAAAACTCTCTAGTTTCGGATGTAAAATTTTGAGGGAAATATATGGGCCAGTGTATAATGTGAATTCAGGGATATTCGAAAAAAGAAGGAATGACGAGATACAAAGACTTTTTAGCAATCCAAGTATATACCAATTCATTGGTAGTAAGAGATTAGAATGGGCAGGTCATGTATGGTGGGCAGAAGGATGCCTCATACGGAAGGTTATGGTGGGGAACCCAACCGGAAAGAGACTCCTGGGGAGACCACGCCAGAGATGTTTTGACTCGGTGAAGAGAGACCTGTCAAAAATAAACAACACCTTCAGCATCGACATGGCATCAGATAGGGTTCAGTGGAAAAGGATTTTGGAAGTGGCAAAGAACCTCAATGGACCGTATTAACAGGTCAGAAAAAGAAGAAGAAGAAGAATACCATATTTTAATCAGTTTTAAATTTATAATAAATAAATAAATAAATAAATATTAAATGCATTATTAAGTCTTATTAGTTAAAACATTCCTCTCCCACCCGCATTGAAAGTTCCTAGACATGCCAATGTGTAAACAATATTATATGTTTTGGAGATACAAACTGTAGTAAATACACTACCAATATTGAACATCAATGATAAGAAAGGATTTCAACTACATTTAGGTAGTTGCACACACGCACACATATTATTTTATACGTGCGCGTAATAAACACGGATACAAATGGTGTAGAAATAGTAGAATACTTAAGAGAATTACATCTCACAGCAATACAAATTGGAATGTATTTATAGAGGATTGTATATTAACCCAGTCGTTTAACGGTAATTGATGAGTACTTGAAATATATGTATGAGATAAGTGTTATATAACAACCAATACAATAAAAATAACTATATCAATAACTCTATGTATATCGCTCTTCGTATCTTTTAAACTATTTTATTCATAAAAATTATAACAATAATATAAATTAGTAAGCCATTAATCGTATAAGTCCACCAATTTTTCACATGTTCCAGTCATTACCGTTTTTTATCAAGCCGATATACATTATTATAGTTTTGAATTTTTCTAATTTCTTACATTTTGTTCGAATTTTCAGAGTGTTGCCGTTGGTTTTTCAATTTTCCAAAATTTTATAAAATTTGAAAATTATATTATATATTTTAGTTACTTTAATTATAATGTTTTTACATTATCACTGATACAATGTATAATTTAAAAAAAATACTTTACATGAAAAGTTCTCACGCATCATTGATATGTAAAATGTTGAATATTTTTTCATTATTTAAAATATGATAACTTTCTTCTGGTCCGTTAGTCCGAATCAAAGCTCAAATTTTATTTTTAGTTTGAAAGTGTTATAAAAGTATGTTTGAAAAATACTAAATGTAGTATATTATTCAATTGCATGTTTGAGTCGGTGTTGTACGATTGAGAATGTTTTACCTTTTTAGCAACATGATTGTCGGCAGATCAAAGAAACAATATTTTGTACCTTAAAATCAAACGATTGAGAACGACAACGATCGAACGACGTTGTCATTTATCTTAATTTTTAGTAATAATTTTTAGGCTGGGATTTTAATCCAAGGGCATATTTTTTTTGGTGTTTTGAAATGTTGCTGATTAAGACTGATTTTTTTTTGTATTTTTTTTGCATTTCTTGACAAAATTCACCTTAAATTTGTTTATAAAATTAACGAAAATGTTTGCGATTAACAAAAGACTTTCGGCATGTTTGCTTTTGATGTTGGATTTTTTTTTAATTTTTAATTTTAAACTGACAGGTAAAAATATAAATATGTTGTAAATAAATATTAATTTTTTAAATTTTAACCTTAAAAAATGCCTTAAGCTGACAAATAAGTGATAAATGTATTGATTTTATGATATGTGTGCTTATTTTTATTTATCAAATTTTATTCCACGTAAGTTTATTCTGTAACCAAAAACTCAAAGAAATATAGTAACTGATATCTATTATATATATTGTATATTTTATTTATATTTTATGTTTTTAATTAATGTGGCAACGTCGCATAAAAATTAGCAAGTAAAAACGTTCTCAATCGTGCTATAAAAAAAGGTATGGCCGATAAGGACCGTTCTCAATCGTGTTCTACCCGTTTGTGTTTCTAAATTTACAATTTTTTAAATCTTGCTTGCATCTGACCTGAAAATTGTTCTCTTCTAAATAATAGTTTAACGAAATCTAATTATTTCACAGAGTGGTAGAGTAAGTTTCTCCTGTAAGACATGTTTTAAAAACTCAACGGCCTTTAATATAATTCTGTTATTGAAAATGAATTGATAAATAATAGTATTATTATTATTTCGAATATTACATAGTTGTGGATTTTCCATACTAATATTATTTTATATTTTATCTGCGTTTTAATGATACTACTATGCTATATTATATTTTTGTTTGTTTGTTTAAAACGTTTCTAAGAATAGATTCATAACTTTAGTTTGGATTATTTCCATATCATAACCGACTATATACTTCGCACAAGTTAAGATCATGACCAAATATATAGAAAAAAACTGGTTTTAGACGTATAAATGGTCATGATCTTAGTGCGCGAAGTATATTTACTTTGTTCAACAGTTATTAACATGCTATTAATAATTTGTTTAACGAGAATTTCAATTAATAACTATAGAATCTATAATGTATATAAAGCAAAGTGTTGATATCCAATTTTGTATTAATAAAATTAATTTGCCCTTATGGGTTATTAAAAAGGTAATTTTTTTTTTGCGCTTATGGGATATTTATTTTTGCACTTTTGGGTCATATTTTGCTACAGCCCAAATTTTGGCGGAAACGGTACATGCCCCTCTTAATAACCGACCTCTCACCGATGTTTCCATGATATCCAAAGATATCTGTTGTAGGATCCCAATGTACTCCTAATGACCTAATACTTTCAACGCCGTGTCTCTATTTTGTGGTTCTATACTTCTATAGCTTAATCCTCGACCGGCACGCACCTCAGCACGGTATCGTATTTACTTGCCCACCTTTTTAATTCAAATTGACCTCGCTGTACTAAGTCAATAAGGTCTTTATGTACAGCCAACAGGTTAACTACGGTATTGGCACCAGTTATTATGTCATAAACATAAGTATTATTGGTTAACAGGCCCTTTTCTTCATGCTTAATGAATTATATAAAAATTATAATTAAAAAAACAAATAATTGCAGATAGGTACATATAATTTTTTTAAATATTGCAAATATTTAAAATTCAAATATGAAAAGTAGCTCACCGGAAATTACACAGGCTTCTCGGAGGATCAGTCTGTCATTGTAACAAAGGATATAAAAGAATATCATATAAACTATAAAATCTACAGCTATTATAGGCAATATTTACGATAAAATGTATTCTAGTAATAGATATAAAATATCTCATACATGTAAAAAAAATAAATATATTTTAAATAATATCCATAATCGTTTTTAAAATTTTGAATAAAAAATATTTAAAAAAATATTACTCTGCTGGCCAAAATTTTTTTTTAAGATTTAAAAACGCTCTGACAACGTAACGTAAGCATATTATTATAAATATTTTCGTTCTTGAAAAAACGTTTTGAATTTCATTTGCTTTACCTATTGTTATACTTGGATGTTAATTGGTTGGATCATTTGATATAAATTCATTAAACATGGTATCAAACATTATAAAACGTTTGGTGAATCATGGTGAAGATATTTTTTTACAGTTAAAAATATATCAAGTAATTTGTTTAAACTTTAAAACGAATAAAAAAAAATTGTCTGATTGTTTATTAATGTTTATTTTTGAATGTTTATTATATTTTATTAGATCAAAAGAAGTATAATAAACTCAAAGTCTGTATGTTGGTCTATTAACTGGTACATCGTAGTTTTTGTTCTATCGTCACTGGTAAGAATACACCTATAGATACTCGTAGTTAAGATAATCTGTATTTTTATGTTCGCCGTACCGTAGTGTACTATTGTAATTGAATTAAGGTTTATTAGTCATACATTTGGTAATAACTTCTATTATTGTAAATGTATTCCCATACTACGATTGATTCTTATGGTTAAAAATACATAGGTAAGTGTTACCTATAATTGGGCGTATATCGATTCCGCCGATTTTACATCGATTCCGCCGGCTATTGACTCCGCCGGCTACCGTTTATAATATCTGCATATCGATTCCGCCGGCTATTAATTCCGCCGGCTACCGTTTACAATATTTACACATCGATTCCGCCGGACACTGTTCATCCCCCCTTTGTATATGTATTTTAAAATTTATAGTCTATTTAGTATAATTATATTAATATATTATTATACAACTATAAATTAAAATATTAGTATTTAATTAATATGTACATTTGAATATATCATATTGTTAATTGTATATAGTATAAATTGTATAAAAATATTACAATTGTACCTATATAGTTCAAAATTAAAGTGTATAACTACTTTTGGTAATATTTGGAAACAGTTAATAAGTGAATTTATAAATTTTATAAATCTATAAATCTATTTTTGATATCGTGCAAAATTAATGTTTTTACAACCATCGGGTTTCTTATAATATTATGCGTGTTGAAAACATTTTATTTCAAACCGTACGTATTGCTATTCAATTTAGACATGTGACCAAATATTATCAAAATTATTTACATTTATACATTTTTATTTTATACCTTCAAAACGTATCAGTAACCTAACCTATCAGTAGCCGGCGGAATCAATATGTAGATTTTATAAACAGTAGCCGGCGGAATTAATAGCCGGCGGAATCAATATGTAGATTTTATAATCAGTAGCCGGCGGAATTAATAGCCGGCGGAATCAATATAAACCTTTTTCCTAAGCAGGTAGTTTCGGCGGAATCGATAATTCCCCCTATAATTAGTAGGAAAAATTAACACGTTAACATATACACTAGATACATACATTGTCTCTAAATCATTTCAAAAAATTTTTAAATGTTTTCATTAATTTTAGATGATGAAAGCTATTAGTGGTTTTGAAAAATTATGTTTATGTAAGGGTTATTACAGTTGTCCTGTTGTCGCTGATTTTGTGAAAGCATCGAACTTTGAAGAAGAAATTGAAGAATTCCGTAAGTATAATATTTAAATCATAATATAATATATACCTACGTTATTGAAAAAATTATTTATTTATTTTGATCCAAAAAATATAATTTTGTCTTCAAAAATAGTTCACACCGTAAAAAACGATTACTTTAATAATAACAATAATATTATGTCCACATATTAAACACAACCATACGTACAAATATCATAATAATATTAATTAGCATGATAAAATTACTTATGTTGTGTCGTTGTTCACGATTTTTAAACAATATGATTGTAGTGTTGATATATCTATGACGTACTTGATATCTATACTTTGTCTCAAAGTAGAATACTTACACCGGTTCTGTGTGCTCTATCCTCTTTCAACCAATCATTGCCTATACCATTATATAAGAGATGCTAGCCACGCCGGTTGGAGTTAGATCCTCACCCTATTTTGAGAAAGAGTATGCATAGTAAGTTAAGCTTTGGAAGTTTCAAACTATTATATAGTCTTATGAATTTATTGGGGTGGCTGGGTGGCTGGTGGGCCATACCCAAACCTGAAATCTGTACCAAACTTATCATAAATTGCTATTTTGATCGTTTAGATATAACCTACATGGCTACATAGTATTATTATCTTATTCTATGATATAAACCTTGTCATTTATGACTTTTCATATCCTGAAGCAATTTCTTAATAATAACTACCTAATTTAATATCTATAAAAATCAAATCGTTAAATTATTAGGTTATAGTTAATATTACTAGTAATGAGGTAAATGGTTTATCTTTTAAACTTGTATCTGTGATTTTATGATTTTTCCAGTTATAAATCTTTAATCCTACTATTACTTAACAAAAACATTTGTTTATATTTGTATAGGTACGCATATATGCCTTTTATAATATTATAGTGGACAATGTGATGAGTAAATTAAAGTATAATATTAAATCAATTTAATTTAATTTTTTTGAAGTACCATTGGTTTAGCCTACTCTGCCGCAATGGCTGTGCACGCTTGCGTTTCATATATAATATTATTATACTTCACCCTTTTAAACTATCGTCGATACTAAAATAATGGTGAACTGTTGTATATAGGTAATATTATTATGTTGCATAAAAAAGTTTTTATTTTTCTATAAATATAAAATTCTTATATTTGAACTAATACATAAGTACGAGTATAAAACGATTATAATATAGGTATTTTTATTTCAGAGCCAATCCATCATTTTATGTATAACATTGGAATTGAATAAAAACTAAAAATAAATCATCAGTTTTAAACTATTTATATTTGTTTTCGATAAAAGTATATAAACGAATCAATCATATTATAATATATTATTATTATTAGGTAATAAACTCGGTAATAAATGAAATGGAGAAGATAAAAATATTAAGGAAATATTAGAAGAAAATATGTTTTTTTATAAATTTGTTTGATTTTTACATCAAATATTTTTTGAATTTTTTAGTGAATAGGTATTTTTTTATATTATGTATTATATTATTCACTTGTTTCCAGTCTCGTGCTATATCGACGAGTATTGGAGATACGCGTACAGAACAACTTCAACGATTGGTGATGTATATTTGATAATTGCTGTTCTTAACCAAGTAAGAATATAAACATTTGAAATTTTTAATAATAATGACCTTTGTCATTGAAAATAAAGGGTATAATATTACAGATATAGGTAAAGGTGGTATAAGTATATTATTTGATAATTTTTAATCAAAATTTCAGAATTACCGTAAGCTAGTTTACCACTGGCTTATTATCAAAGGCATAGCTTTAATAGTTAAAGCTTGCAGTTATTTAATAAAAAATCCAATGTCAAGCCACAAAAAAACATCGGCGTTACAGTTGGTGGTCTTTGGTATGTAAATTATTTTTGAGAAATATTAATAAGTATAAATACCTTATATAATATGTATTACCTTAAAATTTTTGCGGGCACATAATATAAACCCTTGTTTAGGCAGCGGTGCAACCAGCTACCCTTCTCACTTGGGCCAATAAATTAACTAACCTGGGTTGCACTTAACATTTAATGAATCAATAGTCAATAGCTTTAACATTTTAAACAAAATTTAGCTACCCATAGTTGGTCCATTGAATTTAATCTCTATAAAAAAATCTTAGGTCCTTGAAAATATTCTGATTGCGTTTAGGTGTCTAATAAAATTAGAATAGATAAAATTACATTTTCAATATTATCCCTGTGGCTCAAACAGGTAAAAATGCACTACAGAAACGATTTTATCTTGTAGTTCTTTTAAAATATTTTGACGGCTCTTATTGATTATGAAAAATTGAAACAATACGGATACAATATGGTCAATATAAGTGATAATAACAGTGATTTAAGTACTAGAAATAAAACTTCAAACAGTCGTGTAATGTTTCTCGTTATCGTTTCCATAATGATTATGAATAATATTTAAATTAATTATACAAGACCTACATAAATATTAGTTTTTGGTGCTTTGACGTGGCTTCCTACACCAGCACTCGCGATGACCATGGAGCTGAGACGAACAATATTTGAATACCTCTGTTATAATTTATTTATTACTTACGTATGCCTAGCATTATTATCAAAAATATTACCATTCAATAAAAATAAATAATTTTAGTTTATCCATACATATTTTATATAATTTTTTATAAATAACTAAATAAGTGATATTTTTATGTTAATAAAATTGTAAATGTTTTTAGCACATGCTATATACAGTTGGTACTATGTGTATACGTGGAGCAATAAACATGTTGAACCTAGTGTATAAGTCTACGCGTGGAGCTCAAGAGAAAAAAAAAGTAAATTACATGGATATAAAACAAGAACATTTGGTTATATAAATCATTAGTATAATGAATACTTATTCAAACCTTATTATTATACAAATTAATGAATTCCATATGAAATAGAAAATAAATAAGTTGTATGTATTAGCAAGCTTGTAGGTACAAAGATCGAGTCAAATAATTTTAGGTATTCAGTATAAACCAACCTACTAATTATTTTTAAGACCAAATATTCTGATTTTATAAAAAAACAAGTATAGTTACTTTCAAAATACTCTTCTTATGGTAGTTTAAATCATATATGAATCTGTATTATACAATATATAACATGTTACAGGTACCTATCAGCCGATGAATTATAACATTGTACGGAAACATGTTTAAATATAATAGCTACCTGTTGCAGCTTTTTGAATACGAGGAAGTAGCATGATCATCATATTATTATTATTCCTACCTTAAACCACCAATTGTAATGTAACTGTTTTATTTTTTTTTGTTATTTGAAGTTAAATTCTTTATTAAGTAATTGGCTTTTATGATAGAATAGCTTTGATAGTTAATTCCAGTTACTACTAAACACAACTAACTTTTAAAACTATTCTATGATAAAAAAAAACCAGTTTCCTATAAAGAATAAACTTCGAATAACAAAAAAACAATTACATTACAATTTATTGGTGATTTAACGCATAGGAAATTTTAGCTATTAGTCTAATTATATGATGATGATCACGCCACCTTCAGATATTCAAGAGGCTAAAACTGGTAGACATTGTGTTTAAACGAGTTTTCCGTGAAAAACTAACTTGAGCATATATTCAAGAGGCTGCAACATATGGTATGATGTGATGATCACGGCACCACATAATTCACATTAAAAATGGAATGTTATTTCTCATAATTGTTTTTTTTTTGCAATTGCAATTACAATTATTAGAATAAATTAATTGGCAGTTAATACAAGTTGATATTATAAAAAATTAAAAAATCTTATTGTTCACATTAAAAATGAAATGTTTTCTTGTATAATCATCTTTATTTTTTTAAATGACAATTATAAAAAATAATCAATTGATATAAAAATCTTAAATTAAAAATAATATTTATTAATATGTGAAAAATCATTAAAACTATTTGGGATTGGGCCGTGGGGAGTTTGATAAATTAAAGCAGACCTCTATAGAAATTAGTTGGTAAACCATATTATTTACATTATATACATGAAGGCAATCTTACCGAACTCGAGACGTTTTTCGATACATCTCCATTCTCAGATGCAGTATTTTATTTAAGTCGATAAAAATGTAGGTACCTATCTATTGTAAAATGCATATTGTATACACTGGATGGTCATTTGATCAATAAAGATTTATCATCGTCTCAAAAATTATTTTCGTTTAAGAAAAAATTTGTTTTTACATAGTTAATTTAAAGTTACTACATTCTCCTTTAGTATAATACTATATGAGGCAGCCTATTATATAGTATTAGGTATTGAGAAAAATATCTCGATGAAAAGACTCCGGATAAAAAGTTTCTCGTTGCACTATAAACTAAACAGTTTTGTTAAAACGTAAGAAGAAGCACTTTTCAAATATTTTTATCATTAATATGTATTTTTATTTAAAATATTCAAAATATTATCATTATTATTTAAATTATTTTAAGTGAAATTGCAGGTGAAATTTAACTTAACTCATCAGGGGCGTGGATAATATTATGAAATTGAAATTTTTTGTTTTTTCACTAATTTTAGGTCAATAAGCTACTTATAATGAATAACTATTATAACCACATTATTATAACTGAGAAAAACATTTTGAAAAAATTTTCAGGCAACTACTTAAACTATTAAAAAATAATCTAGTTGAATCAATTTTCCTCTAAAAGTCTAAAAGGATAAAAATATCCCCATTAAAAAAGGACAAGTTTAAAAACCAGTAATATTGTAGCTAAGTCTAATCTTTCTTTAGTACAGTGTTTCAGTAACTTACTTCATTTCTACTTAAAAACTCTCATTTTTATTTCATTATACTTGACTGGATTCTGAATTAAACTAGTGCGTTTTCTGGTTTTCAAAATCTAGCACAGATGCTTAAATATGATCTTTCATTTTTATAATGAAAAATAAAACGACTTGGCCACAATATAGATATCCTTATCTTGATTGTGACATTATTTTTGGGGTTATACAATTTATATTTTGAGTTAATATTTGTTATTGAATTAGGAATTAAACGAATATGAGCTAAAATTAAAACAAATAGGTACATATACCTACATATTGAATGTAAAATGTAAAATAATATATTTGTCTGTCAATTATAAATAGTTCTGACTTATGTTCTTAGATATTGAGGCCTTAAGAATTAAGGTCTTGTGTTAAAACTAGATACAATGTAATGTACTCTGTAATTTATATCAACTACTTATAAAAAGTAATTAGCGTAAAATTTTGAAAATAGTTCAACTACCAACAATAAATTTAAAAAAAATGGAAAATTAGTAAATGTAGGAAAATGTTTATACGATCAACATTTTGCTGAAGTAAAAATATTTTTTTTTTACAATTGTTAAAAATTCACATTTATTACCAACATGAATTAATTTGCAATTTGAATTTCCAATAATATTATGTTTAACAGTATATTATTAAAATGGTTATTTAGTAATACAATTACTTAGTTTATAACATGAATAGGTAGGTATAATAACTTTAAAATATTGTAAAAATACTTGGTGTATTGACACAATTATATTAATAAATTAAAAAAAAAATGTATAATACTAAGGGGGCTTTATTTGATAAGAAATTAATATTAGAAATTATAAAATTTTTATAATTTTCAACTTTTAAAAAATGTTCACTGCAAAAAATTGTCATGAAAACTATTCAAGACAATACAACCAGAATAGTTTGTTTTAGGTCGATGTGTAAAACTAGCGTACATTTTTTGGATCCTAATAATATTAAATATATATTATTATATTAACATATTTTGAAGTAAAAAGGATTATTTTTTTTTAAATATTTTGATTAAATATAGATCTTGAACAACTTAAAAAACTTCCATGTTTTAGTGTCTCGTAAATCCATCATTTTTTAGAGAACGGTGGAGTTGTCATGTCCTCCGTTAAGCTTAAAAAAAGTTCTAAAAAACTGAAGAATAAAACATTAATAGCGTTGAAAAATTATACAGCGTATTACTTCATAATGAATTGATAATTTCTAAGCAATAAAAATGACTTACTCCAGAGTTCTTGAAGTAGATAATCAGAATACCATTATGGTGCATTTAGAGTTAATAATATTATGTTTAATTTTATTTTATTTATAAATTCAAATAGAATTGTTGTAATATTTCACAGTTGTATATTTCGTTATATTTAAAATTATCGTTTTAATTTTTAGTAAATTAATTATTGTTTTAATAGTATCATTAGTGATTATAACTTAAATAGTATTTAAATATGTTTAAGCCATGTTCGTGGTTTAATGATTAAAAAAAAAGGGTTATAATAATATTGTTTTTATATTACCTCTCCAATCCTTGAATTTACTTCCCAATTGAAACCGTGGTTAGCGTCTAAGGCGCAAAGTGAGGTGACCGATTTGTATTTTAAAATAATAAAACCTTTATCTTTGGTCTATTAATATTTCTTTTGTTTAATTTATTTCTAACGCTAATTAACATATACTTTTAACTAACTTATTAATTTATTTTGAATACATATACATATATATATATATTAAACTTTAACAATATTACGTCTTTCTGTATAGATGATCTGCGTAGTCTTTTACACTCGCTTATGATCGTCTATATCAAAAGAACGATGACGGAGCTCCTTATATCTAATGTTGTATGTGTGTGTGCGTGTGTATGTGTGTATGTATGTGTCCTATCTTATTCTTATTGACTAAAAATTATTATAATTATTTTATTTTATAAATTAAATTTCAAAAGATATGATGGCTTAAGCGTACATCATTACAGTAGTAACACATGAGCTATTGAAACAATATGAATTTCATAAAGTGAATATATTATCTTCAATAGACACTGTGTAAATTACTTAGCGGGTTATTGAAGCAAATTTTAATTAATTCAGTTTTAATATACTGAATAAACTTTGTTGGACAACAGTCAACAAGACGTAGTGATCAGTATAACGAAGAAAGTTATATTACGGGAAGATCCACCTAACATAACAGTTTATGCAATCTTAAGTTCTTGAACTAGGATTATAAGTAACTAAGTATGTGTAATATGTGTAATGGCACATCATTATTAGGTATATTATGTTGTTTTTATTATTTTTAATACAATATAACATTATATTAAGACATATTATAACATAAATAACATTATATTATATTTAAGAACACGAAATACACACAAAACTTATAGTTCTCTGGCAAATCTTAAAAGTCTACAAAATAATTGAATTTTTAATTTACCAATATTCACACTAGACTATAAAGGTTTGGTTAGGATAATAAATCTTTATTAGTTGATAAATTCAAAATCCAATATTTATTGGTTGTGTATTTATAAAAAAAAAACACGTACCCTGCTGTTGAGCCCAGTAAGCTAATGAGTCAACTCTAGACCCAAAACTGGAATAACAGTTTTCAAACTTTCCATTGCCGTCCAAGCCAACTGTTTCGAAATTGGCTTTTACACCACACAATAATGCAGTAGCACATGCTGACGATTCACCGATTTGAGCGTTTAAATTGTAAGTCTGGAAAAAAATTAAACATCGTAGTTACTATTATAAGTTAAAAAAAAAAAAATCCTGATAGGAATGATCTAGCGATGGGAGCAAGCATACTTCCCACTGACATTTGTGCAGGGAAGGTATTGTTATACGCCTTGTTGTCTAATTTAATACATATCACAAATAATGTAAATTTTTTTTTTAAACATAACACTTGGGTTTAGATTTGTATGTATTTTATGTAGATAACTAATTTATTTATTTATATTGTATAGATAGTATTGACATTTAGTTAGAACTGGGTAGTATTCCGAATAATTCTTAAACACTTTCTTTTTAAGTATTCAATACGGTATTTTAAATACTTTTTACTTTTGAAAAATGTTATTCTTTATCCTTCATAGAAATTGATTCGTACTTGTATATATGTATATTTCTATACAAAAAATGTTGTAGTGATATGTTATTTTGTTTTTTACTATTTTTAGTTGGATTATTTTCAGAGTATTAATTCTTTGTATTTTGTAATACGCCACAAAGTTTAAATTTGTATATTAATACCGATCAGATATTTGTATTAATAAATACAATTGTTATTAATTATTTTTGAATCTTTTTGTAGCATCAATACTGTATCATAATTTACAACAAATAATAATATTTTAAATTAATAACAATTAATTTTTTTAATTTTGTTGTTTAGTTAATTTTTACCAATCCTAAGTTTTTTATTTAAAATATTGGACAAAACCTTTAGGTTCCTTACCTATTGAATATGCACTTAACGCCACCGTACACAGCAATTTGATCAATTGTACATTTATGCATTATTTGTCTTGTAAACACAAGTTTTTAACAATATTTCAAGGAATTTTAGTGTTTATTTATGTATAATACCAGTGAGTTACTAAATATTTATTGCTTAATTTTGTATTCAGGCTAGTGAACAAAAGTATACACAATAATTTCTTACAATTTTATACAGTTCGTATGGAAATACTTTTTTTTTAAATAAATATACGCCGTTATAATATTATAAGATATACCTACATATATTATGCAGTCACAAAAATTAAAAAAAAATATAAATATTTTAAACAATAAACATAACATTATTTGAATTTGTGTTTTTTGGTATATTACATGATTCAATATTTTCTTGAAGCTTAAAGCGTATTAGGTTTTAAGGTTGATAACTTGTTTTGTATACCTATATACAACAATATACTGGTTTAAATGATCTCAGTATTTCTAATTTAATCCAAAAAGGGTATTTAAAAATTCCACCTCATCACATTATAATATTATTAATTCTCTAGCAAAAGTATTTACTTTGCTACTGCCAATTACAATAAAATTTATAATCAAATCGAATTTACGTCATACATTTACCTGGAATTAGTGGTTGCCTAATTATGAGATGATGAACAATGAAGTATGATATGTTTAAGGTTAATCTTAGATTTTAATTACATATCCCTATCCTATTAAGCATTTAAGCTTAAGTTCCTCCGAATAAAAATACTATGGACTATAATCGGATATCAACGTCAAAGTTATAAATACCTAACAAATAGTATAATTTAGTTCACAAAATAAAATTAGTATTTTTAAATCAAAAATTATGTATAATGCATATAATATATATATTTTTTTTTCTGATCTTATAAACTCGGAAACTATGGCCATTAATTACAATTTAAATTTGGTTACAGTATTTACGGTTTTAGAATTTTTTTTAGATAGTGAAATCATTAAAAGTAAAATATGGCTACATTGTATATAAAACTAATTTACATATTATGATTAGATTAGATTATAAAGACCTGTTGATTTCAAAAATTGTATCATCTTACTGTTCTCTTTGGTTTTCGTTTTCAGTGCAATGTCGAGGATTGTATTTAGTCCGATGATTTTTGTATATCTTGTTTATATTTGAGGCATTTGGTTATGATCTGTATCGCTGTTAATTAGACACCATAGCCTTCGCATGAATAATTTTTTTTTGCTATTGGATAACCATGGGTATGTCTCGTACATTTCTGATTCTCTATTGGTTTATTAACGATTTTTTTTTTCATTATATTTAATTATACTGTGAAGACTACATTAGATAATTTATTTTTCAAAATTTAGGAGCTAGGTGTTTTTTTTATCTTTGATGAAATACATACTTCAATACTTCTATTTTTCAGTAAGTACCTACTAAATATTCGGATATGATTGAATAAAGTTAATTGTATCCAAAACTTTAAAATTAAAATATTTAAAAATAACATTTTATGGGTGAAAACAATTAAACGACTGTCAAATTTTGATGTGAAATCTAAATTGATAAAGTCGATATTTTTTTATTTTAACAAAATAGGTTATAGACTAATTATTTATATTTTTAAAATAAATACTTAAATTTTAACAACTAATAACACTATTTTATAAAATATACATCGTTAAATTCTTATATTACTGTTCAGTTTTTAATGATAATACTACTGACATATTCAAGTTGTGTTTAAAAATATTTTCTGAAATTTAAAAATGTAAAATTTTTTAAAAATCCCTGTGAAATACTTGTAATGTCTATAATATGGTAATTTATACAATACAAATAAACACTAAGTAGGTATTAAAAGTAATATAATTTCTTTAATATAACTAGTATATCTACAACTACAACGATAATCCATTAAACTTATCAGAACAGCAATATTAAAAATACTGAAAAAATTACTAAATGCTTTATTTTCATTTTCAACTTAATTATCTTAAAACCTCATGACTACATCAATCTTACTTTTGAGCTTGCAGATAACCATTTAATTTATTACTTAGAACTAAATCTAATAGTTAGTTGGATAGTGTCTATATTGAACTTACAAAGTGATTTAAAGGAAATAGACAGATTTATTCTAAAATAGAATAGTTTGTTTTGACATAAATTTAATTCATATAGATCCAAACCAGTATTTAACCTTATAATTAACAGTTTATTAATCTGAGTATTCATGTAGTTTGTTTTAAAATTATTATGTGGTCGTTTATAAAGGGTCATCGAAACTTACATAAATATTAAAACTTATTATTTTTTAACAAATAACTTTCGATTAAGAAGTGTAATATAAGGTATATCATATATCATTGTTAAGCAACATACATGGCAAACCTTAGTTGACTAATAAATCTTTGAATACTAAGTTCATTTAAACTAAAAATGCTCTTGTATTTTTTTCATTTTTTTGTTTTTTCTCTTATTTCTTTGCTCTGTTCTTTATTATAAGTATAATTAATGTATGTTTATAGTTATTTGCTAATGACCTAGTAGTCGAAGCAGAAATTGTATAAATTCAAGACCAATAAAAAAAAAAAAAAAAACTAAAAATGGATTGTAATTTTATTCAACTAGGATGAATGAATGATTATATTATGTTATCTGAATGTGAATTAATTTAAAGTCTATAATGTTTAAGAATATTTACTTTTTAATATCACATTTTTAATTATTTATTATTTTTATACTATTTTTATTTGAATAACTGAATAATGTTTCATTGTTTTTAATTGAAATAAAAATTACATCTAACATTCACAATTTTACTTTTTTAATATAGGAAATTATGGTACGTTGTGATCTTAAATTTGAGACCAATAAAAATAGATAACTTGCTTTGCTTCAAGAACTTCAGATTTTGAATGGATATAGAATTAAAAAGCACCTGTTAAGATCTATTTTACAATATTATTAATGAGTTCCTTGCACGGAGAAAAGCTGCAGAGAAATAGAAACATAATGAAGACATAACATTTAGATACAATTTTCAATTTAAATGATTCCAAATGATAATACTTTTGGAGTACTCCCTCCTTTTATACTTTAGAACACGCTTACAGAGAATAGTAAGTAATTTAATATATTATAAAACATATTTTCGTCTTCACTCAAATTAAATACTTTCTTTTAGATTGGCAAATTCAAGAAATTAATTTTAAATTTTAAAAAATGAAAATAATATCTCAAAATCACATATTATTAATACAAATTAACTTTAAAAATTAATTTTTCATAAAAAAACACTTATACTGAAACATTATAAACAATTTTTGTACCTCAAAATTTACCAAACATACGTATTCAATACTAATTTAATAATATGTCATATAATATGAAACATTTTTGTAGAATCTGTTTATTATTTACTAGATTTTCAAATATATTATTTAAACCAACTATAACATATTACGACGTGTACTTAATAATACTAGTATTATGAACAAGGCATTGTCTTGGATATAGAAAAAGCTTAATAAGCCATATACTATTTGTTCGAATATTCATATGGATAGATTTTTATTACATGATTGTTACATTTTAAATGAGTTTGAGTAATTTGTTATCTAATTAGCATATTATGTTAAGTTTTAATAAATTAATGTAGGTATTTATAATCGTAAAATATCATCAGGAAATTTAATATCGAAGTCATCAAACCATAATATCTATAACTATAATCCGGTTAAATGCCAAAAAATAATCAATACCCAATGTTATAGTTAAAAATATAATTAAAAAAAAAAAAAAGACCCGGAATTAGTTTAATATAGGATGGATACATAGTAGTTACCTATCTAATATTATTATCATAATCTTAGAAAGGTTTATTACTATTATTGCTCACATTTATTGATATAAAATTAACGTTAATATCTTTGTACATAACCTATGCACACTGAACGATTAATAATTATGCAAACGTATGCAAAAACGAAAAAAAGTATGCATACCTATAATTCGTCATCCGATCAGAACCTACAACAAGTAAAACTACATAAATCTTATTGAATCTGCTACCAAAATGGTCGGGTGTCATGTGACTGGTAATTCAGGCTCCATCGTTTCAACCCAGTCGTTACGGCTCAGTGGTACAAGTGTGACGTCACAAATTAGTTTACCACCACTATTTTGGACACCATATGCCGAAATTTCTGGTCGGGTAGCTTGAACGGATCAAAGATGCGTGCCACTCGGGAAATTATACATTCGGTTAGACCCGAACCCACCCACCCTTATATGGATTTGTACATTCTCTTTGTGCGTAAAAATCTTTTGAACCACAGCAAAATTAGTGATTTTTTTACGGTGTACCAGTGTGGTAGGTAAACTTTGGCCCAAAGGTCTTAAGAGTGTTGCAAGTATATGAGTAATTAAAAAAGTATGATCAATATTATTATAATACTACAGTTTATTAAAGTTTGATTAACCTTAGTATTTGACATTTACTGTGCGTAAAATCATTTGAACCTCGACTACATGAATGTATTTTTTCTTGGTATACCAGAAAATTGGTAGCTCAATTTCGATCGACGCTACAGTTATTTTCCATTGATTCGTGTTGGTGTTTAGGATTTTAGTGCCAACAATAATATATTATGACGTTTGTTTCTTATATTGCGCTATATGTTATAACCGTTCGCGTTTTGGACAAAGTTATTGGTGCGTGAAAACGTCTATGTTTTTAAGTTCCCCTTCGCTTGACGAGTTTTCCGTGCAGTATAGATCCGATCACGGTAAGTCGTCGCCACCAACGTCATCGTATAATATCGAAATAGAATAAAAGTGAGTCTCGATAAAAAAAAAAAATAAGAAGAATATTATGTAATTAAATTATTTTCTACTTTTTATCTTTTTTTCACAAAATTGTGATCCTTTTTTCATCGACAAAAATGCTGGCCACTACTGATTCGCACAATATAGTTCCTATAGTCCTTTCAAATACATTTTACTCACGTATCACTGCACTCGGCTCGACGATTCAACGAGCGCTTTTGTGATATCGGCACCACAGCGGTGGTTATCAACCTGTTGTACAATTTGATCACAGACTGCCGGGCACGGGCGAATATTATTGTTTATAGCCGTGGGCGACCGACGTGAAAACACGGATTTATTGTTTCTTTTATACCTTCCCTTTCGCCACCGTCGTCCGGTATAAAACAATAGCTGTTCACCCACACACTCACATAAACATCATATACACAAACGTGTGTGTGTATAGTATAATATTTACAACGGAAGAATAATAATTTAGTGGCTGGTCATTGAAAAAATAAAATAAAGTAAAAACCTATATACAGTAACCACCCTGCAGCGGATGTGCGTTTTAATATACTGAAAGAGGAAATGAAACCTTGGCAAATGTCCTGTAAGAGATTAATCGGACAATACTCGGCGGTAGTGATGGTGGGTGGAGGAGAAACGAACACGGTGAGAGGATAATACGTGAGTCTCTTTTTCTTTTTTTACCGTCCGTTTTAATATTGTTGCTGTGGCGGCCGCAACTACCACCGCACCGTGTTTTGCAGTTCTCTAACCCAAACGGGATTTTTTTTTATTTATTTATTGTGAGTTCGGACCGTAATTAAGAGTAATTTTTCGTCCGCTTCCCGACACTTTTACATCCTATATCGGCGCTGCGCAGTAAAAATTAGTGGGCGTGTGCATAGTGATATTACAGCGTTGTAATAATGTCGGCCGAAGAAAAATAAATGATCAAAACATACGTAGAAAGCGGCCAACATTAACAAAGGCTTTCGTTGGATTCCCAAAGTAATGGAAAACGGAGTAAGCAGAAGGTCCAGATTATGTACATAATGATATGCAATACATTTAAATTGTATGCATATAATTAGAAATTACGTTATAAAAACATCATAGAAACATCATAATAATGATTTTTTGTAAATGTATTTTTTAAACCGTTAAAAGAAAACAACTATTTAAATTCACATATCGTAGATTTTTGATAGTTGGGTCAAAGGTTAGGTTATATACCTATGCCTATACCTATATCGTCTTGTATATTATTATAGTAAAATTATACTAATATTCTACAACAAATAAAACGCAGTGATATAATAATTTAGTTAGTATTTGAATTTGAAAAAAAAAATAGAAGGGAAAGGGTGCAAAAGTGCAAAAAAATATATGTTTTTAGATTATTTAAAAAGTATCCTAAGGATATACAAACTTCTGAACTTCAACTGAGAACTCTTCTTTTCTGCAGTAAATTGTTAAAAAGATCATTTTTCTGTAAATTTTAAGTTATCAGAATCAAAATTCATTCGTTAAAATTACCGAGTAGTTTATTCCTAAAAATAGGTCTGCGATAATGGGTTTGTGATATAAGAAGCTATGGAAATTTAGGTGATTGATATTAATCCATAAAAATTATAATAATTTGTTGAAATTTCATTTCCCTGCAAGTATAATAAATACTAGTTCTTATATTACAAATGTATTTTATATTTTTGTTAACAATATTTTAATAATTATGATCCCCTTTACCAACATTTTAATAACTAAGAAACTACTCATTAGAATATTGAATTATGAAGGTACTTCAGAATTTTCAAAAATATGATTCACCACCTATATCATTTAAAACTATAAAAGAGAGTATCTCATTTATTTTAATAAACACAAGTTTGTATTACCACACGACACAACACACATAGTACAAATTGACAGAGATATCAAGTTAATCTTTACTATTTCTAATTTCAATTAAATTATAATACTATTGCTTTTAATTTTATAATTTTTTAAGTAATATATTAATATATTATTATATTAACCAACTAAAATAATATTAATAGTTAGTGTTTGACTCCCGTCCGAGCAACACGCGTGTTTCATTATCGCACCCGTATTTTTATCTTCCGATGACAACATAGTACGGGACCCAACCGGAATCGAAATGTCCAAAATAGGACATTCTCGCTTAACTCATATCCATCTCATCCAAAAAGAACCAGCACTAATATGTGACACTTGCAACGTAACATTATCAATTGAACACATTGTCATCACCTGCTCCAAGAACATCGAAGCACACAAAATTCTCAAAAATCCTATTGTGACTACCAAGCTTTCAAGGAAAAGAACACAGCTGCAATCAGTACATTCTTCCTAAATATAAACTCAAACTATCCATTGTATAAAATAATCATGATAATTTAGTAAAATTCATACTAAAATGTAATGTATATAATATTCCTTTAGTCAACTTTTGATTAAAGTAGGCTAAAATTCTGTGTAATTGAAGCCTTAATAAAATAAAAAATAATTAAACTATTCCTTAATATAAATTTCGGTTTAAATTTTTATTTTTATTGATACAGTTATCTATTTACCTACTTGTTGTTTTTTATTTTATTAACATTGGCTATCTAATATGATTTTTTATTTAATTTTTTTTTATATCGTGTAGGTACATATTAATATAGGATAGTCTCTGAACATAAAATAATTAGAATAACTCTCAAGTCTTAACAATTGATTTTTATTAATAATCATTGCCCAAAAAAAAAAATAAGTAACGTTCCATAATTGTACAATATTTTTATTTTTTATTTTTATTAGTTGACCCGCAGAAACATAGGCCATTGGGTGTAGGGAGGGTACTGTAGGGTTTTAAGTTGGGTAGGTTTTTGGTACACGTGTGTGTGTAATTGTACAATATTATTAATTTTAGTTTCGTATTATTTTTCCTCAGAGTTTTCTCATTAGTGATCATTTATCAAACTTAAAACACATTGATTTTTTTATCTATGCTCATTGTTCAAGCTCATTTTGCTTTATGCTTTGTTGTCAATATTATCTATTTATATTATTATCAGTATCATATTTTTATTTATCTTATGCATTTTGGTACGTTTAAGTTTTAAATCTATTAATTGTTGTGTCATATTTGTAACGATTATTGAAACATAAATTATCAATATATATATATATATATATATATATATTATATATATATATATATATATATATATATATATATATATATATTAAAGGGTAGGTATTTTTGGGTCCTTACCCATTTACAAGTAATAAATACTAATACATTCACACACAATATCGCGCACCAAGCGTGTCGTTGTAAACGTATGCATAATATTATGTGTTATTTATTAATTAAGGCATTAGTTTATTATTTACTAAAATTAATAGGTTAAATTTCGAAAAGATGCAATTTCACGGTAAAGTTGTTTATATTATATTAATATATAGTAATAATTGAATCTATCCACACGTATTATATTTAGATGAAAACGATGTATTACCTAATTTTTAACTTAAATTTTTACCAATTGATACCTATTTTTTCCCCTATGTAGACCAGATTGGACTGGATAATGCTATCATAACGCTGCTGGTAAAAATATCATTTATAATGAAGTTTCATGCCACAAATATTCCGTGTTTACACCACGGAAATGTCCTTGGTATTGACAAAAACGTAGGCTATAGTTGTATACCGTATTATCATTATTATGGTATAGGTTCGTAAAAAAAATATTTTATTCTATCGTACAATTTATTCGACATTAACGTCATAAACATTCTTGATATTTATATAAAAACTAAAATTCAAAGTGCTCCATTATTATTGTATTACGTAACGCAATATGGGAAATGGGTATATTAGTACAAAATAAATAGTGATTGCCGTTTTTGTTCGTTTGATGGAGAAAGGCTTTTACATTTTTCACCTAACAGATCGAATTTCGGTTTGTTTCTGTTTGTTACTATTCCATTGATATAAAATTGTATAAAATAAACCACTACTATTATCAAAAAATAGTATAATATTATTAGTCAAACACAAATGTATGCTGTAAATATATTAAATATAACAAATTGGATTTTATATTATACAATTATAAATTTATTACAGCAAATCTGCACTAAGGATTTGTGTGTTGTAATAAAATAAAGTTCTATTATTTTGTCCAAAACTTAATATAGTTTAATTGACTGGCACAAATACATACTTATTTCCAAATTTCTCTAAAAACTAGTTTTATTTAACAATACAAAAATTAATTCTGAAAATAGATTTTGAATTTTTACTAACACAGGAATCAATAAAAACATTGAAATCCCTTGATTATAATTAATTATATTAAATTGTTGTTAATAAAATTCTGTTACCTTACAGTTAATCAGTAAATAATATGTTTTCTTTGAACTTTTTGATTGAAAGTTTAAATGAAACATTTTTAAATACCATAATGATTACGTTTAATTATTTTTGTGCATACATTTAGCATCACATTTTTTTTTTATTTAAACTTTGTGGATACAATCACATTTTAAAAATATTCCTTTTATATATTTTGTACTGCATTTAAATGTATTACATCTTTTGTTTGATTATAATTAAAAATACATAAAAAAAAAAAAAAAAAAAAATAGTGGGTGATTCGTTTAACATAAGGCACTCATTGTTATAAAAGTATTAATATTTTTAAATAGTATTTTTTCCACCTGGTTCCAATTCCAAAAAAATGTTTTTTAATAAAATTTTTTTTTATCTTTTTACGATTTTTAATTTTTTAATTTTTGAACTATAATACATACAGTTTTCATTTTATTGAACCTACGAATATTTAAATAAATATCGAATTTCAGATGATAGTTTATGAGTTATAAATATTTAAAGTTTAGATAAGTGGAGTAGTGGACCAACACTTTGAGAGGTAACTACACTCCACTCATCTTCACGCATCAAATGTTTAAATATTTTTTTTATTTTTTTTCTTTACTAAACAATTTATTTATAACCTATAAAATACAATGCCTTAAAACTATTACTAACCACATCCTCAGAGACACTTGACACCATTAAGCTTAAAATTCTTGATACATGACAAACAAAATGAACCGAGGTTCCTCTATCAAACAAATTATAAAACATTAAGTATTCCATAAAAAAATGGAATTTTCTCGTCAGTCTTAAAAGAAGAGACACACAAGAGGACACACTTAACTCACTCTTTCCTTATCACTAAGGAACCTGTGACCTGTCCCAGTATGCAACACATTAAATGTGAAATTATCTATCGACCATATTATATTATTATCATCACGAAATACACCGATGCTTGAACAATTTTTAAAAATGCAACTTCTCTCCGATTTGCTCTTAGCGAAGATAATACTGAAGCGATTTATAAATTTTTCAATTATATTCACCTAGCCCACAAATTGTAAATATATGTAAATTTCGTTTTGTTCATATTATTAAAATTGTAGGCTAATAATCTAAGATATTGAAGCCTTATCGTTATTTAAAAAAAAATAAATACAATTATGGGTAAATGGGTAAATTTAAATAATTTTAAAAACAAATCAACACGAAAATAATGTCTTTGCATATCCTAGCTTTATTAATATATATTTAGAACACTATAAAATGGATATTTTAATAAATATATTTTATGTATGATTATATTTTATTTGTATGTAACGACTAATAAATTATAGGTGCCTACATAGGTATAATATTATATGTATTATCTCTTTTAGGTAGGTTCCTGTTAACATTATAGCAACCAAAACATATTTTTCAATACAAATTTTGTTTTTCCAAAATTATCACTGAAGGTTTAAATTAAAAATCTTTTTTTTTTCATAATTATTTAATATAAACCGTTTCAAAAGTCATGTAACATTTTTAAAACAGGAACCTACCTAAAAGAGATAATACATATAATATTATAACTATATAGGCACCTATAATTTATTAGTCGCTACATACAAATAAAAGAACTATACGTAAAGTATATTTATTAAAATATCCATTTTATAGTGTTCTAAATATATATTAATAAAGCTAGGATATGCAAAGACATTATTTTCGTATTTCTAAATTTTTTTCGTAAGTATATAATGTGTTTTGGGTGATACTGATTATTTAAAGTAATAATTGTTTTGAATTTTTTTAAAAATAATACTTAAATACATTTTTTGAATTGTTTAAGGGCATTTTTGAGGTTTTTTGGGCATTAAAATCTCTCCCCTACTTATTACAAAATACATTAAGACATCCTGTAAGCGTACGAGGTAAGTGTAATATATAATTTTCTATTAAGTTTTAAGTCCTTAAACAGAATGTGTTTATATTAATTAATTTTTTATGACCCTCTATTATAGCAGGCGAATACAAATTCTAATATTTCCTATACATAATAATATACAAATTTCGTGATTTCTGATTTAGATTTATTAAGAAATATTACACAAATAATATTCCCATATCTAACATTCATACAATTTTAATACATATTGATAAACTTTCTAACAAAGAAATGATTGTTAGTCTAGCCGATTAAGAACTTACTTTTTTATAAATAATTGTATAATTCAAAAACCTATATAATTTATTTAGTACCTTCATCTTTCCCCAAAAGAACACAGCAATATGTTTTGTTTGAAATAATTTCCAGGTCAATAGAATATACATTAGGGTCAAATTTATAATTTATTTATACCTTTTTAGTGTTATATAATTGGTATATTTATATGTAGTATATTATACAATATATTAAAACGGTTCAAATATAATATGATATTAGTAATAATATTGGCAGATACCAAACAAAGAATAAAAGTCATTAAACCATAAAATAAACAATAAGTTTATTTATATAAACTTCAAATTAAGATACTCACAAAATTCTGGAATTCAATACAAAAATAATTGTTCTATAACAATTAAAACAGTATGGTTGTATATTTTTTTTAAATTTAATTAAATAGGTAGCTGTGATGTTTAACATGGGTAATTAGTTTTAAATCTGTAACAATACATTAACCATTAACTTATGAATATATCAAATATAATAGTCGTTTATGATACATACTTTGATAACCATAAATATATATATATATATAAAAAAAAATAATGACTTCCTATTTAAAAAAAGAATATGTGTGGTATATTACCATAAACCTATGAACATTTTCTATAATATAGATCCAATTTTATGAAATAGTTGACTTAAAATCAAGTTTAAATTATCAAAATATACGTTTGTTGATGAAATTCTTAGTATTGTGAATTCAACAGAAGCCACACTTGAGTACAAGTATAACTCATATAATATGTACGCTCTCTGATGCAAATAAAGTTGCTACGTAGACGGGAGAGTAAAAGTAGCGAACTACTGCAGACGTCTCTGAAGATGCCCATTCCATGTCTCCATTTGTTCTATTTAATAGCAGCAAATAGTCAAATTGAAAGATCATCAGCCTCAATTGGTACCGTTCATCTGACACGCTTATTTCCTCCTCTAGCAAACTCATCTAAAACCAACCACTAAAACTCAGTTTTGTCTGACATTGCTTGGATTTTTGATCCTTCAGGAATATTAACTACGATTCACATATCACACAGAATGATCAAATACTATGTTGTGACATAGTGACGATATCAATCAGAACTACAAATAAGTAATTAAAAAGTCTAAAATTTATATACAATAATGTTGAGTCCGTACAGCTAGACGTATTTTTTGAAAGCTCATCAGCAGGGTTGAGATTTTATAGAATTTTCGTATTTGTTATGAGATGCTTAAGAAATAGCAGAGTAAGCAAAAAATGTGTTCCATGACACAGATAAATCAAATTGAAAATTCTATTTTTTACCTGTTTTGAATCAAAATCGGTCATATTTTACGTAAACGTGTTTTTAGATTTTTGTCAATTGAATTATCAAATAAATTGTAAATTTATTGATTAATTAACTAGACCACCGATGCAACGCTTAACAATTACAGCGATGATATTATATAGGTATAATATAATATTACAATTTTCGTTTAGGTACTTGTTTTTCTGTATTATGTTATCTGCTGATAATGTTGGGTGTTTTTTGCCGATTTCTACTGTGATTATTAATCGCTGATGAACGAGCGTTGAATTCGTTGTATAGTCAATCGTAAGTGATTAAAAAATTATTAATTAATAAATTTCCTTTTTTTTTTGTTGAATATTTAAGAAGACTTCGGTGGGCTGGCCATGCCTGGAGGAGCCAAAATCCACTTTTACATGCAGTGATTGAACAAAACCCTGTAGGTAAAAGGCCTCTGGGAAGACCAAGAATGCGATGGGAAGATGTTGTAAAGAAGGACGTTGAGCAGTTGGGAGGTTGTTCCAATTGGAGAAATCTAGTTTTGGATAGAGAAGGATGGAAGCTTGGTTGTGAGACGGGATGGTCTTAAAGGCCCAATAAACCCCTAAAAAAAAAAAAAAAAATTTAGCAATATTTAAGGGGTAATATTATAGCGCATATTTATACAATTTTAAGTGCTATAAAATCCCAATCCTGCTCATCTGAATGAAGAATGCTACAGCAATGTATCTCCGTTATGTCTAAATTGCAACATTACGATACATTTTCAGTATATCTCTTTTGGAAATAACTTAATTAAAGTATCTTAGTCTTGTAAATTCTCTGTCCATAAAAATTAACTACCTCATAAATGTATGAAATATTCATGTTCAGAATTCAACGTTGGTGTCATCCTATAAAGCTGAAAAACAGAATAATGTAAAAAATACTTAGTTTAAGATATACACCAGCATTGAGGTTTTGATGATTATTATTTTAAAAATAGAAAGCATACATTTTTGTAAAATTTTTAAATACGCTTATTAAAGCGGTTGATATTCAATTTTAAATTAGTTATGGGATTTGTATATGAGCCATCTAAAATAATATTAAAATGTTATTAATATTATAATACCATTAAATTTATAGAAACTAAGAAACTCTAATTGATGATTGAATAAATTAAAAAAAAAAAACTCTATTTAATTTGGAAAATACTAATTGGGATAGAAATAACATAGTTTAGTTTTACAAAATGTAAGTTTTAAAATGTACATACGTATTAATATTATTTCAAAAACAAAATAAAACCTGTTGAGAATTTTCCTCGATAAAATCATCTATAAACTAAATTTTAGAAATCGTAAGTTATATAACTAAAAGGGCAAAACTAGCTTCTAGTTAATGTCATTCATTTACATTTTTATAAAAAAAATTTTCAATTTGTAAAGAATGATAATTATAAAAAAACTTATTATGGCTTAAAAAAATAATATGATTAACTCAAGAGTCGAATTATTTTTTTTTTTTTATATCTGTCATCGCGATAGTACTGGAAATTTTATCAGATCTTAATGTATTATGTAGGAATTTTATTTAGTATTTTTATCTGAATCTACATGTAATAGCATTATTTTTAAATACTATTCATAGATAAATCATAAATGCTAAGAACAATACACTGATATGTTCATTGCAATAAACATAGGTGTGTTAGTAGATATTTCTTCGAATTGTTTTAAAATGTCTAAAAGTTATGAAAATAGCTATTATCATTTGGATTTAATGGCTAATAATTAATAATAATATGTAAATGCGCGAACAGCAAAATGATTATCCATAATAATTGATTACAAGATTGTAGGTACTAGAAACACCGGGAAAACAAATAAATGCGTATTGATGTTAAAATCTTAGCTTTAATAAGCATTCATAATTTTTTAATATTATTTTTAAATTTCCATACGTTTTTTGCTGTGCTCTTGTCGTAACAATTTTTCTTGGTCGATAAATTTATGTTTAGTATTTGAAACTACTTCTTTGGTTGTAAATTAAACTTATTAAGTGATCGAATTCATTATATGTATTATTGGATTTATATTAGATCATTGCATAGAGTCAATCAGTCCAATGCACTCGAGTTTAAGGTTCTATATTAACCTAAATATATAAATATACTTTTGAAAGAACAATTAATCGTTTACTGCGAAAATATTAACCAATGTGTCATAATATATCGTAATGTAAATAAATTCAGATCGCAAAAAAGAATAAATGAAAATTATTATTTCAAATATTACACAAGTGGAATAGGACAATATCCCTTGAAAAAAAGTGTACGCTTATTTTTTATTTGTGTTGCTTACGGTTTTATTTTATTTTTCTATCTGTATTGAAAGCAAACGAATTGTTTGCACTAAACGGAAAAACTCCGGCACAATGTTCCGTGTCGTCGCATCACACGATCCCGTTTGGCAATGTCAGTACTGATATTTTTTTTTCTCCGTACACGTTTAAATGCAGATGTTGTAAATTCATATTTCTGGCGCCAAACCGTTTGCCCCGCACACGCGCTTCGTGTGTAGGCGCTATTTTTTTCTTCTTCGCTTCTGTGTTTATACGTAGCCACGATGCCGATTAGGGGACTTAATCGTTTCACTGCGGTACTAATAAACTCCGTAAATTCACCGTTCAAAAAACTGTTTTGTGAAAATAACGAGGTAGAGAGAGACATGATGAGACCACCGAGACGTTTTTGTGCTGCGTGTTTAGTCACACAGCAGACGTGTACCATATAATAATACACGTACAAATGATAATCATATATATGTATATGTAAAGAAATATACTTCTTTATTATCATTGTTATCAGTATTGCTGTTATCAACAATACGTTTAAAACAACGTATTTGTTATTATTATTATTATGTATCTGTTGAAAATGTGATATAAGTTATTTAGTTATGTTATAATGATTATATATTGTGTATAGTACTATTTGATATTATAATTATATTTAAAGTCAATTATAATAATAGGCTAAAGACTTTAAATTGTCGTTTATTTGTTTACAGGTATTTTGTATATAATAAAAATAATCATAATATAATATTCATTCGTGTTAATAAAATATATTTGTTTACAGATCAACACAATTTTTGTCAATCTCTTATTGAGTTAATAGCCTTATTATATATATATATATATATATATTTATAGTTTGTAGGGAGAAAAGCATTATCGGTTTACACACTGCACAAATAGGTACATTATAATAATATATCAATTTGGTGGTTACCCATAAATATATTGAATGCGCGTGGCCGTTAAAACCATGTGTCCTAGCTGTATATACAATTTACATAGAACTTGTAGTTATCATAATTTAGTATTTTACAAATAATTGTTTGTACCGTATTTGGTATAGAGAGAACGAAATAGTTGTACATTCAGACTTACACAAATATTATATTTTATATTATAGTAGTATAGAGGGTATAACTAAAACGCCTCACAAATTAAATAACATTTTTATTTAAATTAAATCAGTATTTTAAATATTTTTTTATTTATCAAAATCTTCCGTTAATTGATTTGTACGCTACAAGTATAATAGTATAACATTTTTTTATTATTATTATTTAATACGGAAAATAAAAAAATAAATCTTATTCTTTTTTCTTTTAAATAGCCAATTTTAAAATTTGTTTTTTTAGAAAACTATTAACTGTGAAAACTTTATTGACTTAAATAAATATTTTACAATCTAAATTTTTCTAAAACCACGAATTACAAATTGATTATTTTAGATTTTTCAAAAAGACAATTAAGTACATTAGTTTTAATTTCTTATTTTCAGTGTTAAAAAATGAAATAAAAGATGATAATTACGAGTAATGTATATAAATAGATTAAAACCAAAGTTATTTAATTCGTCAGGTCTTTCTGTTACATCCTATATTGTATTCACTGTATAGTAATAATTGATCCAGCGAGAATGTGAACCTTCACCAATTTTATAGCCGAATGCGAAAACCGAAGCAGTTTTTAACAAAATATACGATTGAGCACAGCTCTTATTGAAGCAATAACAATTAAAATATACATCACTAATGAATATGATCTATAAGGCGGAACACGGACATTGGAGAATCTATATGGGACCTAGGAAATTTGAACTTACCAGCACATTTGGAATATACCTAGTTGTTAGAATGTCCGCCTTGTATGCCTTTTACGTCATCTAAACTCTCTAATAATGATTTTGGGAGGTGGATATAGTCTTATGTTGCTGAAAGAGTGGGATTAAAATCTTCACATAATGGTTTAAGTATTCTATGATTTCCAAGTTATTTTCGCGCATTTATTCACATTCACAGCGCTTGTTATTATTGATAATACGAACGCTGATAAAAAAGATCACTTGAATAAAAAAAAAAAATAAAATAAATTTAATAATAATGATTATATTGGAGTGTCACAAGTACGTTGTATACAAGCATTGTAAATGAAATTACCATATATTATACCATCATTCGATAACCGTAAGTCAATCACATCGGTCATCTTATATATCAATTGAAAATATATTCATATTTTAAGTCTGAGATTTATGCAAAATCTTTGTAAGGAGAGGGCTTTTAAATTAATAACATTTTTAGTATGATTATATTCAGTAGTTCATGAAAAATTATATCATATATTTTTTGTGAGTGAGGGATTTGAAACTACGAATCGTATAAACAGCATGTATACAGGTACTCAGAAAACCATACACTCTATAGAACATCAATAGCGTTATGTAGAAACATACCTACATCATATTATTATTACATAGTGTGTATAACTAGATAATACATTAACCGTTACTGTTTAAACCATAAGGCATTAATACGACTATATAATATAGTAGGTATATAATATACTTAACACGATGTTATACATTTACTCATATAAAAATATAATCTAATTCTAAAACGTAACTCTATGAACTCATTTATTGTATTTTTTTTTTTTTTAAATTTGAATTCGATTAGACATACTAAAATATTAAACAACTATACTAATATTACGATGTTATGTTAACGTTTATCATACTATTATCATTTTGGAAACGTCAGAATAATTGTTAATATTCCGTCACACCTCCATCATTCAAATCCATTCCCTTTATCCAAAAACGTTTGTATATAAATCATACGTTTAGAAAAAAATATATATTGATTTAAATATATTTAAATACCATTTAATAACCTTTTTTTTTATAAATTATACCCATACGCTCTAATATGGTTATATTATGCGGCGACGACAATGTGACATGTATTATTGTTGTACCGTCAGATGACATTAAGTAGATACGGATCAAAAGAACTACCACAATGCATGCATGTCATGTACGACGACGGAATAAAGTGATTTATTTTTTATTACATTCCATGCAGAATATTACGTATAATGGACCTGAAAAATGCAAAAAAAAAAAAGGTTTGTTATTAAATTTGTAAGGAATAAATTGCCGACTACGAAACCATCGTAGATAAAATATTCAATATGAATGTCGTCGATATCCATGTCTTAGGCTGACCAGCTGACAGTTATCGTTCTGAAATATAAAATAAACACAATCCTCTTATGTTATAATAACAGGAAAAATGTCATCTAACATATCAGCTGTGTTAATTAAAGCCATAACATTATATGTACGTTACTATGTTACGAACAATATAGCACTTACCATGGGTTGTATAACTAACGATAATACCAATAAAAAGACATATTTTGAGTGTAAATTAACGTGTCGGTCAAAATTTGATACGGCTTGATAAAACTACTCAACTATTATATTATGATATTGTCATTGTAATTAAACGTAATGATTATATGATATGAACTTGTGTCAACATTTCTTCTATCGAATTTTGCTTGGTTAAAAATACGTGAAAATAAATACATTGAGTTAATCAACGATCATATTGAAGGAAACGCAATAAAAAATATTTCTTCGAAATAAGATGAATATTCTATTTTTGAAAAGTGCCATTTAATGCGGGAAAACAAGATTTTAAGAATACCTATGAATATATACATAAAAAAAAATTCCTTTCAGCTATAATTGCAATGATGATATTTTACTTTGATGCATAAAAAAAATGATAGGTATTGTAATATATTTCCAAAAAATATTTTGTATGCATAATTAATATAATAATAATAACAACAACAAACACAGAAATATATTGTACCTATGTATTCCAATATAAAATTCCAATATAAATTAGATAAAAAACATAAATAACATCCATTTAAATGTGTGGTACCTTGTCAACAACCATTGATAAATGGTGACTTCCAGCGTCATTATCACAATATTTCAAACTTTCTTGCATTCTTTTGAATGATATATATTGTGTGTTTATATGGTCGTAAATCGCAGTTTGTACTTCACTATATTGTACATTTTGAAATTTTTTCTTTTTAAGACTGCAGTTGCAGCTCGTTCGATTTGGGGTTATTCATCGTTTGCGCATCTTCCGATTCCTTTGCATAAAATTATCATGCTTCGTCAGCAAAATATATTTTATTGGTTGAATTGAAGGAGTCTAGGAGTACCAAACCAAAAAGGTAAGTTGTATTCAAACTTTCAACTTAAAACTTGACCGAACTAATATAATTCTGTTTTAAAATATTAAATAGGTAAGTACTTCTATTTGAAAATATAAACTTATATCACAACTAAATTGAACAGCTGAAGTATAGTTTGGTAGGGCTTGAAATCGATTTTAATATAAATTTTAAATAATTTAAAAAATCAAAAGTGATATCAAATCCAAATATTTCTTTTAATAATATAAAAATGTATATCGAAATCGAAAATATTTTAATCGATAAATTATATAAAAGTAAATATGGTTGTACCTATGATTTTTTTAATATACAAATCAACAACAGCTGTATATGTAGTCTGTAAAGTTATTCATATTTAAGTAATAATAGATAGCCAATAGTTCGTTTACTTAGGTCGATATGTGGGCATGTAGCCACGAGAACAATGACAGTTTTTTTTTTGTAGTTAAAAATCAAAATTAAAATCATATAAATGTAAAATCGATATTTTGAAACAATATAAAAATCATAAAATTATAAAATCAATATCAGAAAACTAATATCGGCAAGTGAAATTTAAATTAAAATCAAAGACTTTCATTATAAATTCAATCCTTGAATTCAGGTAACCCATGCCCAGATTTTTATCGCAATATTTATGTACCTATGTTTATGATTAGAATAATATAATATTACGCCTATTATTTTAAATGTAAATTAATATTACGACGATTTATTTTTAGTTTAATTTATTAGGTACTTAGTTAATAGCTGTAGTTATTATACAGAGTGATTCACCAAGCATACTTACCCCATATTTTCAAATTCTTGAGATTTTTTGCATTATCTAAAGAGTATTCTGTAGTGATGTAAACTTCTGTTTTTTTAAACGATAATTTCCTTGTTTACTGATAATTATTTAATAGATAAATTATTTTTATTTTGATATGCCTAATTAAAATTTTGAATGAGGAGTTTCTTATAGTAGTTTATTAAAATGTTCGTACTAAGAATAATAGTCCCTAAAATTGTTTTACAAAAGTATAAAGTACACTTACAATTGAAACTATTAGGAATTTATGATATTTAGGTCGTTTTTACAAATTATTTATGTTGATCGATTAATATTAATGACTAATATTTTCAAATCCACCATAAACCACATAATATCTTATAAATCTAAATAATGGACGTTTTATCCTTGGAACACAATGTTCAATAACTCACAAACTACTCGTTAGAATTTTGATTCCAATACATCAAAATTAAAAAAAAAAAAATGATCTACTAAATAATTTAGGTAGGTGCCCGAGTGGCGGAGTGGTCACGTAGTTGATTGCGACTCGTACGGTTATCGGTTCGATTCATAGTGAAGTGCAAAAAACTGCGAAGTTTTACGCGATCATCAAATTCTCGTGCTGTTGCCCGATTACGTCATCCGGTTTTCAACAAGGTCCCAATCCACTGGGAGTGAAGAGGAAGACCGCACATGTCTCCTCTTGGAGAAGCGGGGTAGTATCATGTATATAGTGATATTTATATAAATAAATAGATCACATGATCTCCCTACTAGCCACTAGTGATACGTATTGAAAAAGACTTTAAGGTCGTTTCAATGATCAAATACAAAGAAAAAAAACTAAATAATTTACAGTAAAAAAGGGGAAGGGGTTCTCATTTGAAAAACTTAAGTTTGTATCACCACAGGTACAAAAAATCACAAGCATTTGAAAATATGGTCATTGAATATATTTGAAAATTCCAAAAATTTGAATTTGAATAAATTCATTATTAAAGGAAAAAATGGGGTGATCATGCTCGGTGAAACACTCTGTATATAAATTAAAATCAATTTAGAATAACGTAAAGGCATGGAAATAAAAATGAAACCGGGTAATTAATTCTTATAATAATAGGTATCCAGCGTTTCTTGTCATTGAGTGTGTCACTAATATGTGTTAAATTCGAATTTGATCTAATGAACAACAAAAACGATTCTGAGCGAAAACGTCAAACCGCATACATTTCCAAGAATATTTTAATCTTTCATATAATATTTACTAGTTGTATTACCCGACTTCGACAAATAAAAGTTAATTTATGGTTGTATTGTTTTCCATACTTATTTAGTTTAATTATATAATACAAATACAAATACAGTGATTAATTGTAAAATTTTCTCTACTCGATTATTTGCTGATATAATTATATATATATTAACAAAACAAATTGGAAATAGATTAAACTATGCTTAATTTCATAATTTTGATAAAAATTGCTGAACTCTGGCTTTTATGTAAAAACAAAAACTGTAGCCACTGCCTGAATATTTTTAATATTTCTATATTGCTAAAACCTCAACTAGGTAGTGATGTAAATTTTTTTTTCATGGACATTTATCGTTGTAAAATTTTCAAAAAGTTGAAAATTATGACTGGAAATTTAATTTAATACTTTAAATCTGTTTGAAAAATTTACTTACTATCAACAAAATACAAAAACTCTTAATAGGTACATAATAATTTTTTTTATAAATTTGTCGTATTAGTTATTATAACTATTTTTCTATTATAGGTGGTCGACGGTCGTAAGTAAAATATATTTACTTTACCTAGATTTAAGGCCAAATCACAGAACGTAAAGGTCATATAAATATTATATGATGCTATTTTTATTGTGAAACGTATATATTATTATCTAGTCTCTTTGAAATTTCATCCTGAATAAAGTTCAAAGTCATGCAATGTCTATATGAATACACGACTTTAATATTATGTAACCCGTTGTAGTATTTTACTACCTAAAATCTATATAGAGATTTAATTACACCACTGATTTCAATTATTAACTACATCCACACCTTATTCTGAATCTCTGAACGGAGTTTTGTTGAGACCATGTGTACCATAGTTTAAAGGTCTATGATCTACATACACCTGAAGTATACAATTACTATCGTTTGTCATCTCAAAAATAAAATTTCGATTGCAAACAAAACTTTTTTGATTATTTCTAGCCATTAATTATTTGACACGCTTTATCAAACCTTTACACAACTTTGATACACATGACATATTTAGTATGAAAACTTAGATATAGATAATCACTCTTTCTTCCAATAAATGTAGTTTTTAAGTTTCCGTAATTCATAAAAGAAAATTAATAGAATATAAATATTCACTGTCAAACGTGTAAATAAAGCTTACACAGAAAATGACACACAACGTCCTCTCCAATATTGTAATGAAAGTAGATTGATCGTTATTGTTTTTATTTTCATTAGATACTATTAAAATATTGTTTAATAAATCGTTTGCCAAATAATTCTTATATCATTGTTTTACTGTTGAAGAAAAATCACTTAAATATTCTATTTTCAAATCGTCTATTATTAGTATGCCAATATTATTAATTATATAATTAAACAATTTTGATGATACCTGAAAATCCTGGCAATCTGAAGTTTGGATTTTCAATTAACATTAAGGAAATTGACGAATTAAATAATTGTATGGCTATTTTTTATTAATATTCAAGTGTGAAATAACTATTTATAAATATCTTGTCGATATATTAAACATATTTATATTAATAATGTTTTGTTTAGTTTAATCAAATAATCTTTTGCGTTTAAAATATAAATTGAAAAATGTGAATAGGTACCTAATTTAGATAATAAATTTCAGGCATTAAATTATTCACAGATAAAATTGTTTTTATTAGTTTGAGAACAAATTCAAACCATTGTAAGTCATATACATTAATATTTGTTGCATCATCATATACTAATTACTACACAAGTTTTTCAATTTAAGAAACACTTTGATTGTCATTTAAAGTTTCAAAAGAACTTTGTATAATATTCAGTAATTTATAAGTAGGTAGTTATAGAGGTATTGGCAAATATATGTGTTAATTTTAATTTCAAAGTAAATTACTGATGACAGGATAAGGTCAAACTATTCAAAACAAACTCTTAATACCACAAGCGACATGTCACCAAAGTAAATTGCTTGGTAAAATATGAGTGAAACTACTAAAATAGTGATTGATAAAAAAGTGAAATTTAATTTAATGTTTGAAGTTATTCTATGAATAACATGCAGATATACAATACGCATTTAAAATATATAGGTAGTGAAATTAAATACAGCGAATTAAAATTAACTAATTTGATAACTTCCACATTTTCAGAGTTCAGGTGTCTGATTTTAGGTTTACGATTAAATTCATCTGTTTTAATATGTTACAGTAATATTCAACTTCAACATATTATTATTATTATTGTTACTAATCTAAACTGCTAAAGAATCTGTTAGTGTATCACGAATTTAACAAAGTATTTAACGCATTTATGCCTCGTCGCAGTGTAGGTACATGTTAAATAGTTTACTAATATTTTCATTGCATTATATGATACAAATATCTTAGTTCAGTTCTGGATTACAATTATAACTGTAAGCCAGTTCAACCAAATACCATTAAGATATTTTTATTTTTGTTCTTTAAATAAGATGTTAATGCTTTGATATCAATGGTTATCAGCCCATTTTTAGTATGAATAAAGAAGTAAAATAGATGAATAAGGTAAAATATTATTTTCACTAATTATTATGATGCTTTGCAAGCACTCATATTACATGATTGTGTTTCATTGCAAAAAATACAGTGTACTTACATAGTTCACTAATATTTTCATTGAAGCAAATGTCGACACAAAGTAGACCGTAGTTATAGATTACATTATTACAACAATAATAATATACTTGTGCGGTCGAATAATAATAAAATATTATTATTTACTCGACCAACACGCCTTGCAGTATATGCCGAACTTGCGTTGAATGAAAACACAGTAATAATGTTGTGCCAGATAGTATTCGAATGCTTTTACGCAGAATCGATAAAACGGTTACACAAACTTTCCTCAAACTTTTAATCTGCAAGCAATGATATGGTCGAACGAACGAATGAAAATCACTGTTGTGTACGCTTGTATCTCCATTCCAATGTTAGTAAAATTCCACCCTCGTTTATTCTAAATTATTTAGTGAATCAATTTGAAAATATAAATTGAAAATTAGAATATTTTATCCATTATTATAATGTTTATATTATGGTTAATAGTCTTTAAAAATGGTATTACAAAAATATAAAATAGATTTAATATTGAATCTAGTATTTATTATTTTTAGACCAGTAAAAAAATAAAAAAATTTCAATAGGTTAATATTAAATATTATCATCGTCAAGTCACCATAATAAGTAAGTGACTTCAAAATTACTCATTCAAATTTTGATTTTCATATTTTAAAAAGTTCAAACTATGACCACTCTATAATAACACTATTTAGTAGTATGAAAAAGTATCAACAATCTTAAAGAACGGGTTTTAAATAGGTATATTTAATAGGCAAATTGTAATAGAAAATCAAGATAATACAATGAAAACTTATAATTCCCTAGCTTTCAATTGGATAGCAATGTACATGTAATATTGTCATAGTATTTAGACATTAATGTTTTTAAATACCTAATATTATACTATGTATTTTAATATTAACACGGCTATACTCGTATAAATGTATAAATGTATTTGTCATTCTGAAACAAATACGTACAACTACGACATAAATAATACAATATATTAAACACGTTTTACAACATGCAAATTGTAATTATGCACAAAAAATTTAAATGTCATTCAATACCATTCGTGAATGCATTGTCAACGCTATTATGATGTGATTTTATATTATATTATATTTTTCATTCCCAACTGCATCATTGTGTGTGATTCCATAATACTATACTATAATCTAGCGCTAAGCGAGGTACCCACGATGTAAAGAATAATGAAACCACATAAGAAAATAGAAATTTACGAATGAAATAACAAAACGGATGAATTTAAACGATTTCAAACATATATTATATTATTATGATTTCATCAAATGGTGTTAAATTAATTTGTATGGGTTGTAAATTTATAAAATATAAGTAGTATGTAAACAAGCAACTGAAACTTAATTAAATGCACGCAAAAATGCACAAAGCCACACATTCGTCGATTATGGATAATAATATAAAAAAGTAATCGTTAATACTAACTTTACCGGTTGCATTTTATATATAAACATTTATTATCAAAAGCCTTGCTTATATTTATTTTATAAAATATTTAAATATATTATTCTTTAACTTGTTTTATAAATCGAAAGTAGAATAAATACGACATTGATCTGAAAATCGTTTATTTTTATATAATAAAATATATTATATATATCATATATGTGAATTGCATATTTGATAATTATTTAATATGTAAATTTTGCGTATTATATCGTAAGTATTATAATATTAAGGTTGATTAATGAGTATGAACAAATAAACTCTCAATAAACAAAGTAAGCACCTATGCCGTAAGCATGCCAGTTGATGAATGAAAATGTTACATTGAAATAACTATTGTTTGTTGGAATTTTTGGTAAATAATAATATATCTAATACAAATAGGTTATAAAATTAACGTTAGTTTAGCGTTATTATTCGAATGTTGTTTATAACCAGTTTTATTTAACTCAAAGTGAACATTATCTTTAAATATATATGATAACAATTTGTAAAGTAGAATTTTATATGAATTTAAAATTTGAAATTTATCTTAATAATAATAGAATTATACTTTAAAAACATGCAACATTCTTAATATAAATGTGTATGAGCAGACAAAAAGTAATATAAAGAATAGTATTACTAAAGTGTAGAAAATTACACATATTGTCATAGAAGTTTTGTCTAAAGACAAATCTGCCAGCTATATATTTTTTGAGATTTCACTCAAATGGACTTCTACTTTTGACCCTAAAAGTAATATCTTATATCCAATTTATCACTTGAAACGACGTCGTATCCCCTTAAAGGATTTAAAGTGTCTGAGTTGCAATGAATTTCATAAGAATAAACCATTGTATACAATTTACCTGACTTGACTTGTACATAAAACTGTAGGAGAACAACATTTATCCGCCATGAATTCTTAATGATTGTAGTGTGACATAGTCAGTGTTAGCCTGGTACTTAAAGGACACCGGATGCATTTCATCAGAAGAGCCCCCAAAAATGTCATTTTATAAAATGATAAAAAAATGCTTATATTAAGTAGTGAAATATTGTATTTATCGTGTTTATTTTAATATCGGCCCCCCTTGACACAAATACGGCCAAGGGCCCCGGATGCGTTCGGGGCCTTATGACCATGGCCACGCCGACATTAGACATAGTACTAATTTTAAAGTATTTTATACGAATATGTTATAACTTAATAATACATTTGATGAAATCTATCGTAGAAAAAATTGGTAAAATAAAAAGAGTAAAAATCAAGTACATGAGCGATTTTACTGATTTTTTTATTTAATTTTATGATAAACTGTAAAAGTATGCGTTAAATTTATATTGCATTTATATTTTGAATATAATATTATTTTTTTGATAGTTGAAAACAGTTAATTATATAGATATTTTTAGTACCTAAGCATTGTACTCATGTGCTAAATTTAATTTAGTTTAATGAACATATTTTGACATAATAATGTGGAGGGTACCATATACCGTTATACCAACTATATAGTCTACTGAAAACAAGAGTGATAATTTTCAATTTTTAAAACGTAAAAAAATATCCTGAAACCAGATGGTTGACCATTGATAATTCAAATGACAAAAAAATACACTTAAAAAATAGTTTTTGTTGAATAATGTATATTAATTATAATGCTTTTATCGTTAAAAAAGGACGTTGTTTTAAATTCGACTGTCTCTATTTACAGACTTCAAGATTTAAATTCAACTAAGGGATTAAGGAGAAGAAGACATTTGAGTCCAAATATATAAGCGAAAAATATATATTACATTTTATATACAATATTGTTAATTACACAATTAGAGTTTTAAATTAAAATATACACCTAAATTTAAAATATATATATATATATATATATATATATATATATATATGATCTGCTTGGTAGTTAGTACTAATGAAAGTAAAATTTGAAAGTAATAACCGCTATTCATGAGGATCTCATAGAATTTAAAAATGTTTAAAAAATAACTTCTGTTGCAGTTAAATATTTAAGCAAGTTTGTAATTTGTAATTTTTTTTTTTTATTCCAAAGTGTTTCTGACATAAAAGGTCATTAAACTTGTTGCTAATATAATAGGAAATATAACATCATATATAATTGGTAAGCGTAATCTAATAATTACAATATTTAGAACAAATTACAGTAATTTACATCGATAAATAATGGTACAAGAAAGAATAATTAATTAATCTAGGTGTAGTATTTTCCTTTTTTTTAATTTTTTTATTTATTTAGTTTTTTTTATTGATATAATAAGCTCCATGCCCCCGGCATCCCCACTTTGAGCTTTCGTAAAAAAAAAACCGGAGCGATCGTTTTTACTCTGTTTGTACCGGTTCGTACCACAAAAATCGTCGTTTGTACCGAAAGCTGTAAAAAGTTATAAGAGTTTTAAGTGAAGCAGGACTCCAGCACCCCCAATTTGAGGGTTGTTATAAAAAATCGGGCACAATATGATTCTTTTACCACTCAGCCAACGCACTTATCGCAACATTTACTATGAGATCGTAGTTACTTTTTGATTTTCAAAAATTCGAAAAATATTTTTCTAAACACCATTGATATAATAGCTTTGAGTAGAAGATCCATTGGTCTTGCAACCCCCCCCCCCCTCCGATTTTTATATTTGTTTTTCGTAATTTTTTTAAAAAGGGGCTCTACAATTATAATATATTAATAAAATAGGTAATATCCAAATTATTAAAACAAATGTACTTGGTTTTAAAATTTATTATATTTTAATGAGGATTGAGTGAAACAAAATATTTAATTTTGTCATATAATAGGTTGTAATGTATGGTATGAACGTACTCAAATTATAATTTCACATTATCAAAAGAAGAATGGTGAAAAATCTATGATCCTTCATCAAGTGTAAAATCTTTCCATAGATCAGATAATAAAAACACTTATAGAAATTATGAAACTTTAACACTTTATATTTGGACGTCTATTATAATTGAACATTTTTTTGAACAAACTAGATTATCATGTGCTTTGATTTATATATATGCAAGTGATAGTATTAATTTCAAGAATATTCCTTTAAAAATTATAATTTATATTATACATAAAAGTTTCCATGGCATATACTACAAAAAGAATAAAAATATAGCAAATAATAATATATTTTTCTATACCTATTTTAAAAGTAATGTGAAACCAAAGCTTAAGTGTTTTTAACTATATTTTTTATTAGGTACAACCAAAATAAAAAAATTAAATAGTTATGGTAAAAATTACAATAACTGTTTATTAAAAGATGCCTCAAATCCAGGTTTAAAAAAAAATGTTAAGTTCATCAACAAGCTATCTTGTTTAGTCAGATACGCATATTAAATTAAACATCAATAATAGAAACTAAATGCATGTTGAAACAAGTTATAAAGAGGTGTTTATTAATGTCATAGAAATACAACGGTTGAACAAAACTATTTCAACATTAAAGTTGCTCAAAAACATTTTTGAAAAAAATAAATAAACTTTAATTTGAGTACGTTCATACCATACATGGAACTGTAGGTTGGTTTTACACGTGGGTGAGAGTTTTTGGCAGAATTTCTATTGGGGCACCCGTAGGTTTCTGCCATGCCCCGGAGTGGGAGATGGTGGCACTTGTTCCCCGGAGAAAAATGCCACACGATGGTCGAGGATCGAACCCGGTCCGGTTGAGCCACAGCCGACGCGGTAGACCACTCGGCCACCTCGTCCCCCATACCATACATTACAACCTATTATATAACAAAATTAAATATTTTTTTTCACTCAATCCTCATTAAAATATAATAAATTTTAAAACCAAGTACATTTGTTTTAATAATTTAGATATTACCTATTTTGTTTAATATTTTATAAAGATATTATAATTATAGAGTCCGTTTTTAAAAAAAATACGAAAAACAAATATAAAAATCGGAGGGGGGGGGTTGCAAGACCAATGGATCTTCTACTCAAAGCTATTATATCAATGGTGTTTAGAAAAATATTTTTCGAATTTTTGAAAATCAAAAAGTAACTACGATCTCATAGTAAATGTTGCGATAAGTGCGTTGGCTGAGTGGTAAAAGAATCATATTGTGCCCGATTTTTTATAACAACCCTCAAAGTGGGGGTGCTGGAGTCGTGCTTCACTTAAAACTCTTATAACTTTTTACAGCTTTCGGTACAAACGACGATTTTTGTGGTACAAACAGAGTACAAACGATGGGTCTGGTTTATTTTACGAAAGCTCAAAGTGGGGATGCCGGGGACATGGACCTTGTTTTTCAAGTATAGATGTAGGAAGGTTTCTAATATTATTATGATGGATAAGTTTCGGTCTTATTGAAGTTGATACGTGTGGTATTTTATTTTGATTTCTGTAAAATATTTAGTGACAGTAGTCATCCGGTAGTAATCGACCGACTTGAGATTAAGTCTCAAGACAGTATTTTTGTTAGCTATGATAAACTCATTTATTATCATTGGTGCTTTGTATCACGAAAGTGAATATAATCTGTGATATCGTTAACATAAAGAGGTGGTATATTTTTTCTTACCTTCGGAGTATCAATTTCTAGTATTTCTACGTTGTCTGATCGATCGTGTCAGTGTCTTCTATGTCTAATAAAGGTGAAAATTTGCTTTCGATGTTTTCACGAGGTGAAAGAGCTATGCTAGCCTACTGTTTGTTTGTGACCGGTGTAATTAGAAGGTTTAGACGACTTAATAATGAGCACTATACCCGAAGTTTGAATATGAATTCAGAACGCTAGTAGGAAATCAGTTACGAACGGGCGACCTGTTGCGACAGGTGATGCACGTAGACTATGGTTCAAGCTTGTAATAATTTACTATATCAAGAGTCTATTTGTAATCATCTTATACAATAAAATACATTTAAAAATATGTTATTTCCATGTGATTTATCTGATTAATATCAAATAAGGATTTTTTAGGATACTCAGATCGTAATTGAAAAACTATCATAAAATTATATGTATTGTATATAATATAATTTTTATTATTTAAACGATAGGATAGTTAAAAATATAATACGAGTAGATTTGAAATTATTTTAAAATAAGTTTATTTATTATACGTACATAAATGAGTAACTACAAGTTCAGAAAGAATATTTTACAATCATAGTGATTTATTAAATTGGAATTATTTATAATATTTAGTGTGGTAATGTAATAGTCGTTTGATGTAATGGAATGGAATGATATTTTTATATTGTACCACCCTACAATTATTTTTAAATTGAAATGTAGTTTTACTGGAAATATAAATAAAGACTAATTTTTCAAATAATTAGATTAAATGTTTGAAAAAAAAAAAAAAAACATTAAATGTATTACATTGCGTGTCTTTTTCTTGAGAAACTTTGTGAACTATACCGACTAACATTAAAATTTGGTGTATAAATACTACTGAATGTTAAGCACCGTCGTTAAAAGTTAAGTAATGTATACAATTATCAACAATTAATATGAAAGTATTACGTTAATACGACGTTACATAGTGCTTAAACTAACGCAATAAATAGGAATGGTTATAACACAACAATAATAGTTAATTATACAAAGATTTGCATATTTAAATTCGTATTTTAAAATAATTTATATCCAAAGAAATAAAACATCGTGTGCAAGTTTATAGTTGATAATTCAAATGCATACTATTTACCTACCTTCAGTAACATGTAACATACAGATTACAGAGTCATTATTTTTCACAGGCAACATCTTAATATGGGTTTTATCAGTTGGTATAACAATAATATTTTCAGGGGAGTATATTACCTAAAATAACCTTTTTTTATATATACATTTCACTATTCATCTTTATAATATGTTATTTATAATTCAAGCTAGGGAGAATTAAGAAAATGGTCTGCGTAAAATTTGAATATTGTATTTTCGTTTTTGAAAATTAAAACGATAATTATTCTTAAAAATACCACAACTTATGGCACAGAACAGAATAGGTACTCATCAATACATGATATTGAATATTTTATTAAATGGCGCGATGAATATGCAATATAGATACACGGATGATATTTTTCACTAATTAAATCATTATAACTATCAATATACATCATACTATCATAGTATCATACAGGTTACGTGGGCAAATCATATTATTTGCCATCAGAGATCGTTTAAAATCAAGTATAACATTTCGTTGCAATATTAAATCAGTTTAGAAAAATATTTGAATACATTTATATGAATATTTTTATAGTATTTAGAACACGTAATTTAAATTTAAATATTTCAAATAATGTATTGGACGTAGGTATTCGTATTTGAATATCAAATAATTTTATGTAAATACTTTTTAAAATGTAATAGTGGAAAAAGTTAAATATGTATATACACAATTAAATATAGCTAACTAATATACATTCAAATATACTTAATTTAAAGCAAAACGTATACGAAATTACAGGAAAATACGACAAGCTACAAGCTGATAATAGTACCTATCCCGACTCGACGTAGGGCGAAATATAAAATATTTTATTTATTATTATTATTCAACATATTATAAAGTATGAATTTGAGAGATAGGTAGATTACTAGTATAAAAAATTTTCATTATCAATAATAATCATTATCCACCTATTATTTATCTGCCTAATTTGTACGTTTCACCCACTGTCTAAAGGTACTATACAGACATATTATGTTTTCATATTTTTATGTATATTAATTATTTATTATTGACGTGTATGATTATATTATTATTATTATATTATCTATGTGTATGATTTGGTATAGATTTATATTGTACAATTATTATTAATATTGATGTTCATTGTATAATTTTTTTGTATTAACTGAAAAAATTATATAATACAAATTTTTATAAAAGTATTTTTATATACTAGGTGTAATGTAGAATAATATTATAATCCCTGAAAACAACTGAGCGTAATCGGTCTATCTATCCAAAAAGACAGAGGGCAATTGGTCTATCGACCCAAAAACGACTGAGCGCAATTGGTATATTAAAAGGTCATTTTAAACGCAATTGGTAAACTTCCTCTCAACTATATTCCTGTAAAATTGATAACCTAGTTATTGTTTAGATGCGCCTTGCAGGTTTCATGAAAATTATACACTTACGAGATTTTACGATACTTTCAACTCATGCATGAAATAATCCATATTACCGTATTTTTCTTAAAATTATTTAATTTTATTAAATGCTAGCTTATATACACGCACTTTTTTTCTCGTTAATAATACTAACTATATTTTTTTTTTTTTTTTATTAAATTAAAGTGTTTCTGACATACAAGGTCATCTAACTTATTGATATAATAAAAAATTTTTAACATCATTAAGGGCCAGTTGTATCGTCTCTAATTAAAGTTAACCGGAGTTTAATCGGCCGAATTTGCTCGGTTAAATATCTGTTATCAGCTGATTAAGCGTAATCGAAGTTTAACCGTAGACGGTACAACTGGCCCTAAGTTGTTAAGCGTAAATTAATTACTATATATACAGTAAATTACAAAGATGAATAAATAAATAATAAAATATGACATCATAATATTAGTTAATCTAAGTGTATTTTTTTTTTTTTTTTTTGTAAATGTTATTGGTGTTGAGAAAGGGCATCATGAGGACGTCCGCGCTTGAGACGCCGGAGGGTAGGCTTATCGCTGAGTTTGAAATATTTTGCACTTTTGGCGTTGTTTAGTTGGCTAAAAAAATTTGTTGAGAGATACTGTATGTAGGATTTAACCATCGGAAGTCTGAAGTCTGTATGAAGTGCTTCGTTTCTGACGAACCACGGCGCGTTGGATATTATGCGTAGAATCTTGGACTGGAAGACTTGAATTTTATTTATGTGAGTTTTGGCACAGTTACCCCAGATGGGAGCAGCATAGAGTATTAATGGTCGTAGAATTTGCTTATAAGGAAGCATGGAGCATTTCCAGCTTAAGGCGGTTTGACGGTTGATTAAGGGGTAAAGAATTTTGAGTCGTTGGTAGCCTTGTTGGAGTTTTTAAGAAATGTGAGGGTTCCAAGTTAATTTTTCATCTTAGATAACACCTAGATATTTTATAGTTGGAGACCAGGATATGTAGTCGCCATTAAGTAGTAGAGAGGGAGGGGTATTGGGGAGACGAAGTGTAAATAATACTGCTGTACTTTTTGAGGGGTTTAAGATAATTTTCCATTTTTTCGCCCAGCACTTTATTTTGTTTAAATGGCACTGTATATTATTAGTGGCAATGTGTACTTCACTGGAGCTTGAATAGACAACACTGTCGTCAGCGTAAAGAGAAACTTCTGTGTTAGGTGTAGTGGGAAAGTCCGCGATATATAAATTAAAAAGCAGGGGAGAAATTTTTGATCCTTGGGGAACACCGGCTGTTATTTTTTTTATTGATGAGCTGGTGTCATTTATGCGAACTGCAAAACAACGGCCAGAGAGGAAGGATTTAATTATATTAAAGATTGCAGGATGGGTATTTAAAGTTTTTAATTTGAACAGTAGGCCGTCATGCCAGACACGATCAAAAGCTTGCGCAATATCTAAAAAAACTGCACCAGTGTGAAGTTTTTCTTCAAAACCATTATTTATGTGTTCAGTTAGGCGGAGGAGTTGTTGCGTAGTTGAGTGTTTCGGTTTAAAACCAAATTGATGATGTGGAATGGCTTCAGTTGCATCTAGATGTTTTGTTAACCTGGTGTATATGATTTTTTCAAATATTTTGGAGACTGAAGATAGTAGACTTATGGGCCGATAACTGTTAGGGTTTGTGTTATCTTTTCCCGGTTTTTTTATCATTATAATTATTGAGGCTCAGTTGGAAAGTGGCCGATTCTTATTAATGAATTAAATAAAATAGACAGATATGTGATTGCTTTATCTGGGATTTTTTTTAATATAGCATTTGTGATGAGATCGTGTCCTGTAGATTTTTTGTTTGGTAATCTTTTTATTATTTCATTAACTTCGGTAGGAGTGGTGTAGGGAAGTATGTTTTGTGGAAGAATATCTGGTTCAGCTAGTTTGTTGTACACCGCGGTTTCTGTTTCGGTATCAATCACATTGTTCGGTGAGAAAGTATTTTCTAATGTTTTGGCGAAGAGTTCGCATTTTTCAACATTTGAATTTAAGTTAACGTTATCCGATTTTAATGGAGGTATACCACCAGAGTTTGGTTTGATTAAACGTTTGGTAGCGAGCCATAAGTTAATATTAACTATATAATATGATTCAAAATATTTGTTTAATTCGTCGTTTAATACCAAGTATAGCTAGTGATATTCAAAACTTAATAAAAATATAATATATTATATTATACTAATACTATATAATATGTATAATATATTTTAATAGAAGTAAAATATAAAATAATATAAAATTGTATTATGATCATATATTTTGATATTAATATTAAACCATGGATATAGAATCTGATGCTTATAATACAACTACTACTCCTGATCCTGATATAATACAATTATTATAATTTTTTATAAGAATAAAAAATAATATTAGTTGGTTAAAAAATTCGTTATCCGCATTACCCCGAACATATAAAATATTTTTAATCAGAGTACACCTAGCCATTAAAGGCCCCAGGCAGGATTTACAAACCCACCTTATGTAGTTATTAAATTATATACATGCAATTTCAAGTAGACACAATATCGATTATTGTTCATATTATTTTTTACCTATGTGGTAAAATACTTAAAATAAATAATTTTCTTTTTATTATATTATACATATAGAAGATTAGATATTTCATTAATCTCGTAATGTACCATTGAAAACTTAATCGAATCCATTTTGCTAATTTGTTACAGACATACTTTAGAAAACTTCATCTTAAGTTTTTGCTAGTAGTATGTTCCATCCCTGTGCCAATAAATTGGAGACAGTCCAAAGAATTCTCTGGTCGTGTCCTATTGCCTTTAAATTAGGGTATAACCACAAAGCACTTTGGCAACGGTAAAGAGTAGTATCGGTTCTTAAAATTGGATTCATTGCATTTTGCTTTGGACACTACTATATTTCTTCTCAGTGGACGATGAGTATTATTGCCACATATATTTGAAATATTACATTAATAATTGTAATATTTAAAAACTTCAAACTTATGATTTATGATTCTGAGCTAGGACTTCATGTTTTCATATTGTCATCTGTATAATATTATGGTTAGTAAATATGTAAATTCCATAATTTATTTGTATTACGTATAAATTAACTATTTTTTTTTTAAACATAATAAAATAATAATTTGTTAAGTCAATGTCTATTAGTGTATGAAATAAAAGGTGTACTGCACTCTAAAATACGTTCTTAGCACCCAAAAATATTTATACATTTTTCATAATTAACCAGAAAAGTATCTATTTTCAAATTATTCAAGTTCCATTTTTTAAATCATGCCACATTAGATATAACTTCATACACAGAAAAATAATATTAGAATAAAACAACATATTGCATCGGTTACCGCTTGAAGCAGTTACGTGATTCGCAATATATTGGAATCAAATACCGTCGTTTATTGATAGTCAACTTAATTTTATTTCCATACAAAAATTATAGTTATGTACAAACATACAGGATGTGTAACGGTAGGTTCACGAATCCGAGGTCATTGTATGCTTCACGGATTCGAGATCGTCTTACAATGTAGGGATGTTTGCATGAAATTCAATGAAGGAGTGGGTACGATGTATCACATCCAGCTCTCACTTGATAAAGTGGCGTTAGACCGTGTATCCGCCCTGGAAGCGTAGCCTAGACAGGCACATTCGGGGGGATTTTATATACCTAGTCATAGTTGGGACACTTGTTGCTGTCCTGGTCCGTTTGCCCGGTAGGCGTTCGTTAGTTTCGTTAATTCCTGATGCTATCTTCGGTCCATGGTGCTGTTTGCTAGCCTGGAGCTACACGGCCTAGTGATATTCTCTCATGATGGTTGCCGACCTGTTTATACATCACGTTTATGAAACGACGTAATTTCTAGCGGGTTTCAGACTGATAGTGCCGTATTTACGTTGGTGTCTCCGTATCAGTAGACGCCACCTATCTGGATAGTTCTGAGCTGAACTATTTTCAAGATATATCGCAATTAATAAGCGATAGTGGGTAATCGTGGAATTTGGATCCAGTCGTGGCAAGGTCGGCCAAGTTGCATTGCCTCTGAAGTACTGGTGACTGCTTCGGTCTTCACGGTTCGCCGGTCATAGCGATCGGTGTGCTTGTGCTGGCTGTTGTCGCTGATTCTCTGTACTTCTGGACTTTAGATATGTGTTGTATAACAGGTCTTGATGTTTTGAAGGTTGGTTAGTGAATGTGTGTAGGTCGGTCCATGTACATGCATTTATACGCATTGACCGATCATTGCGTTTGTTTCATTAGCTCTCACAAAAACCAGTTTTGATAAATGGAAGAGACTTCATTCGCCGGATTACCTTATACCAACTGTGTTATTTCCACTCGGTACCTGTGTCCGAGTGAGTTACTAATATAATTACACCTTGTTTATATAACTTTAGGTTGTCAACTGTGTTGTTTTCGCTTGCTAACGTCTAACTATCTATCCAGCTGTATATTAGCCGTGAAAAAAAACCGTTTCAGCGGTAGCGTGCAGTTTGTGACGTATCAATGTATAATATAAGTATCACTTACCTATAATTAATATGTATAAATAACAACAATTTATATGATATTTTTGTAGCAAAATCCAAATGTTAAGGTGTGAACATAGAACATTAATTTTTAAATGTTGTATTTTAAAGAAGAACTCACACAGGAATTTGTTGGCTCTTAAAAAACAAATATTTTGTTGTTGCCATTGATTACAGAAAATAAAATTGTCATTTTAATATAATTAGGTAGAATTTTAGAATTTTATTTTATATTTAATCAAAATCACTGTGAATTATAGTGTTGAAAATATGATAGTTTACATTTTAATGAAGTTTGAGATAGGGGAAATTCCACTATTATTATTATTATTAATTTGTCACGGGTAACGTTGCGCAGGATCAAGTATAATTAATATATAAATCTACTACCTGTATAAAATAAAAGACAAAACACGAATGATCCTTATAAAGTTATACTGATGCAAATTCATAGTTTTCAGCCGATTTTCGAAAAACATTTTTAATAGATTCAGGAAGAAAATAATTATTGTGGTTGGATATTATTAATTTATACTTATAATTTATATTTTATCAAAATTTAACCCTAATAAACGTTTTGAGTGGCTTGGCATGGCGCATTGGCTGCTACCAATCGCGGAATGTGACTGAGAGTATGTAACGGCCACAGCTAGTAGCTCCCAGATGGGTGACCACCCGGGTTCATGGTAGTTAAAAACCTTGCCACACACACAGGTGTTTGCTACCTACCGTAAAAGCAACCTGCCATACCAAAACCTTACTTCTACCACAGTTCATAACTCCTACAAAAAAAAAAGCTTTTTTTAAAAAACCTAAGCAGATTACATTCAACATAATAATCAAGAATCCACGGGCATTTAACTACTTTCATGTGCAAAATCAGCTAGTATTAAACATAAATATGATACTGAAAAAACATAAATTACCATGTAAATTGTATTTTTGACTAAATTCAAATATATTTACTAGAAGTTTTGTTGTACATAAAATAAAAGTTAATACTATAATATTTATTTTTCCGTTTATTTCGAATGTTCAACAAACATTATGCAATTCATTGAAAATTGATGATTGAAAAAGATATTTTACCTCAATAAAACTTAATGTCCGTATATTTAAAATATATTACATTTTATTCTGTGTTTTTACAACAATGTTTAATATTGAAATACATTATTCAGGATACATTATATTACAGTTGGTTCGAACAAGTATATAAGTGTCAAAGATTTGCCACTGAGAACCCCGGTGGTCACCCATCCGTAAACTAGTGACACCAGTTGACACTGGCTGTCAGAATAAGTTTGTGATCTGAAACAGATGCTGAGCCACACCAGTCCACATAAATTTAATGAAATATATTTGTTCGAGTGGCTCGAAGTATGTATATTGTAAACCAAATCGAGTGTAATATATAGTCGCTTCAAAGGTACTTGAACAATTTAATAACTGAACGTCACACACCGCATTTTTAAGCATTAATCATAAGCAATTTTATTGTAATATTGTCAAGTGAACTGCCACATGATACCTTAAGAGGCTTATGCTTTCATTTATTGTTAATCATAATATCAAATATCAAGTAAAATAATGTTGATATTTCGTTGGATAATTTTGAATAACTAAAATTACAAGTCGCCGTTCGGAAGCTGGGGAGTGAGGTAGTCCCAATTGACGATTAACTAAAATAAAAAATAAAATCGAACAAAACTATTTACATTATTTATTATGTAAGTCATATTTGTATGTCTTATCTGATATTATTCCGATGTGAATATTGTACTGTTTTAATTACTTGTCTTTACTATTCTAAAAATCTAATAATTGTTATATGTCAGTAAATGTCGTTGTACAATGTACACCTCTGTACCACATTAGTACAAACACAGAACAATTGTTTTAAAGTAAGTACTTAGCAGTGCGCCAATGTATTATGTCTAAAATCTAAATGTGTAAGTGTCAAGTGGCAACCGCCCTACTTGGACATGGTGGCTGGTCTGCTATCAGTAATTAATAGAAAAAATAATCACAAATTTGTTTATTTATCAAAACAATTTCAATACTTTGTCAATGGCCTTAAAAATTAAAAATAAGACTTCACATAATTGTTAAATGTACCGACTTAAAGTTAATGTAAATATTAGACTGAGGCAAATGCCCAAGTTTCCCCCCTTCCAAATTATGCCACTGTAAGCCAATATACATGAGCTTCGGAACACTGCAGTCAGCACTTTGACAGGTTTTCGTCGCGTATAAACACTGAAGGCAAGCACGTATTATGACGCTGGGAGGTGTACTGTGCCGGTGTCGCAGGTTTTTAATACCCTCAAATATTTTTACCGGGGGGGGGGGAATTATCCTAGGATAACTATACTGGGGGTAAAAATATACTAGGTTATTATTACCCCCCTGGTAAAAATATTCGACAGGGGGTAAAAATATATTAGCATATTATTACCCCCCCCGGTAAAAATGTATTTTTAAAGGGGGGTAAAAATATCCTAGTATATAATTAATTATCTGTTAAAAATATACTAGAATATATTTAACTCCCATTGAATTTTTGTAGTAAATTATTTTCACTCCCCGGTAAAAATGTGTTTTTAAGGGGGGTAAAAATATCCTAGAATATAATCAACGAACCGTATGTAGTTCAAAAATAGTTTGTCATAAGTACTTGTAATTTGCATCAAATAGACATTTGCTATTTATTATACAATTTGCAAAATATTTGGCTCATTTTAAGCTATTTAGAATTTTTTTTTTTCTTAGGTTTTTTTGCATAGTTGTATATAAGTATCTATATGTTTATGCTCAGTTAAAGAGTATGCAAATTTAATACAAGAATCCACACAATTTAACACGTACTCGTTAAAGTATTTTAAAAATATACAAAATATAATATGTACCTTACCTACCAACACATTTATTATTTATTTTGTCAACGATTGAAGTAGTTTTGACCAAATAGTAGATTGATTTAGAGAAATAAATTATTAACATATTTTGCATTTTATCATTGTCTCATAATGAAAAGGTTTTAGAGTAATTTTTGTAATTTTTGGAATTTTCGGAATTGTTCATTGAATCATTTGTAAGTTAAAGGACATTGAATAATATTTTTACTGTAAATACTAAATCATAAAAAGTTTATGCAATATCCAGAAATTCAATCAACTTTAGTTTAGAATCAAAGTTTTTTTATCCAACTTGATTGTTAATTAAGTATAATACCTTACATCTTATTTTGAATTGTATAGTTGTATTTTTATTCTTATCATAATATTTAGCGACAGTCACGAATATGTTGAAAAAACTGTTTAATTTTTAATAAACAAGTCAATATAATAATAAGAACACATTTTTATAGGGGGGTGGTGGTAAAAATATCCTATATGAATTCACCTGGGAGGTAAATATATCCTAATTTATATATAATTTAAATAAAGTTTAATTTATCCTAGTATATTTTTACCCCCGGTAAAAATATCTGGGGGTAAAAATCGCCTGTTACACACCGGTTAGAACATAGACCTATAAAAGAATGGACCGCGCATAGAGAGTGATCCGTGAATCAAAGATATGTGCGAGAGAGAAAGGGCTATGTTAGAAATACCAAAGATAATATAAACAAAAATATATTAATCAGTCTTTGGAATATTTTATTTTCGTGCCATTACATAATATTATTATTATTGAACTATTGAAGTAGTTCTATTTCTGTATACCAGTATACCTGTATTGTTTTGGGCAGTATTATATTTTAATCTAGTATGTCTAGTAAAATATTGGAACAATTGGCTGTAATTTTGTTATCGGCTTGTAAACTATCAATTAATGTATTTAATGTCCTTATTTTAGCTTGCAATCTATGATTTTTTTGTCTTAACAGTCTTTCGGTATTGGCTTTTTTTTCTAAGGTTTTTTATAAACAGTCCAAAACATTTTCCTCTTTCTAGGGGTTTCCAAATCTTCTTCTTCATAATCTCCCAAGTAACGAAATAGTTTTCTTCTCCTAAAAATTTTCATTTTTTAGTACATAAAAAATTTGTATAAAAACAATTGAAAAAAAAATATAATACTTTTGTGGAGGTGTTTTTTTTGAGGTTGATGAATTCATACTAATATTATTTTCTTCATGTTGCTGTTGTACAACTGAGTTTTTAAGATCCACTTTAGAATTATTTGATATTTCTGACAATAATATACCATCTTCTACAAAACCATTGACTACTCCAGTGTTCACTATAACTAAAAAATTGTTACATATTATTTACAATAATTGAAAATACATAATATTGGATTCAATATTAATTTTACCATCGCTATCATTTGAATCAAATATAGTTCCGTCACTGTCGTTGTCTTTTGAATGATGAAGTACCTCGAAATCTAATTTAAAATAAATATATTGTGTCTTAGTAAAATATAATTAACTTACATTGCAGGTTCCTAATTTCAGTAATTTGTTCTCACCTTCAAGTAAAGATCTACGAATGATTGTTGATTTTGGGATAGCATTCATTTTCAGCTTCTTGTTCCCCAAAGCATTAGTTTGATAATCACCTATATCAAAATGCTTGCTACATACAACAGAATGCTGGGATGGCACAAACCAACTTTCATTATTAATGGCTAATAACCATTGGCTTTTCAAATCTTCATTTGTAGGAAACCTATATGGATTAAAAGGTAATTTATTTATGAACTTAGATATAATATGTGTATCATTTTTAATTATAATGTAAACCTTACTTATATTACAGGTAGTACTTACTTGTGGAACTTTATGTCAGAATTTTTGGAATGTTTGGTTTTACAGCTTCTCACAGAGCACATAAGAACCATTTTAATTTTAAAATTTAAACTTTATTATTTAAAACATAAGTTTTAACCAAATAAACAAAATGCTATAACGCGGGGAATGACTTTAAAATGTTATCATTCGTTGGTTGTCGTTATCATTAAAAAAATATATAAATATTCAAGGACGATAAAATATTTTGGTTGGAATGTAGTCTTTGGAAATTCTAACATAAGTCTGTCTCTCTCGCACATATCTTTGACTCAACCAAATACACTACTGGGATATGATATGCGCGGTCCATTCTTTTATAGGTCTATGGGTTAGAATAATGAACAGGTAGCTACAAAATTGCTTACTCGAATCTATTCTTGATGATCTAAGTGTTTACATTTGAAAGCACTTCACAGGAGGACAGTAATTGTTAATATTGGCATTAGGAGTAGAAAAAAACAAGCAATACATCATATAAAATAAAATTATAATAATGTAATAGGTATGCATTATTATAACATACAATAAAATCAGAACATATTCATCAATACCTAAACAATCTCGTGGTATTCCAAATGCGTTGTACATTGCGATATTCGGAGATATTTTGCTATCTTAATAAAATATTGATGGCCAATTATATGCACACAAATAATAATGATAGCCATCAATTCCCAGGATTTACAGTTAGAGGGTTGGTTAAGCCGATTTTAAACAAAAAAATATAAGAATAAAATAATCTAAAATGGATATTGTGTAAGTTAGACATAAATAAAACTAATGAACAAAAGTATGGTATGAGAAGTTCAATGTTTTTGTTAACGCATAGGTATTAATTATAATTGTACCTAATAACTAAATTTATTTTGTTTTTAAATTAAGTTAAACGGTGCAGTTTTGTATACACTACCTAGTACCTATAGGTGTATACAAGCATAATACAAGATATAATTTTAAAGTAACGGTATTTTCTCGTGAAAAGAGTTTTGATTTTGAGGTACCTAATATAACTAATGTAAAAAGGTATTAAAAATGAAAATTATTTAAATTAATATTAATCCACTGATTTATTTATGCTAATAACTATAATAAGTATAATAGCTTATATATATATATAATCTAAACACTTATGTTAAAGAATGAACAAATCGAATGAATATTTTTGTTATTGATCGTTGGTCATTATTTTAAAACCATAATTGCATTGCAGTGGAACTAAGCTGATTGTATTTAAAGAAATGATGTATAAACTAACCAATTTAGTTCATCATGATTCATTAGATGTCAGAGAAACCATTAATACGATTGTTATTTCAAAACCTTTTTAATTCTAAATATTTATAATATTGATTTATCATTTTATCTTCTTTTTTTGAACATATTTGAAAATTTCTATACATTAAAATATGTAATGAGATATATAATATATATTAGTCATTGCATTGAAATATTAATTTATTGTTTTCAGAAGAATAGCAAATTAAGATTAGTCTTGACCCTATAATAAGTTATTATGACATAATCACACAAATTTAATCATTTTCATTCCTCTGGAAATAAAAGGATTTACAGAAAAATGGCTGATATCAATATAATATTATTCACGAGTTTTTCCGATAAAAATTTGTAAATAGATAAACACATTAATTAACAAACATAAACAACGCTGATACCTATATGTATAGAAAAATAAATACTGGAATGCATTAAATGAATAATATGTATAATAATAGCGATTAAATAAATAATACCGCTTTTTATTAATACTAAAACAATATTAAAAATAAATTCCATGAAGTAATATTTCTGAAAACAATTTACTTACACTTGTTTTTTTTTGTCTTTATATGAAAAATATAATGTATTTTATTTATTATTTTCTACTATACATGGAAAAGTGAGATTTAGTGATGGATTCATGAAATTTAATTCAAATATACTATACGAGAATTAAAGAGTTTCAAAAGTACATATTGTATATTTTGTCATAGTATATACTATACAGATTCAAGACAGATATTTATTTTTCAAACAAATACACGAATACATATGATGTGTCTATTGTATAAAAGCTATTGGTATACACAATTTTAGATTTATATGAAGTTATTTGTTCTGACTACAGTATATTATATTATTATTATAACGTAAATGTGGAATTTAAAGTGATAATTTGTTTGGATTACAAACTTTAAAAATTATACTAAGTGTAAGTAAACCTTTAATAAGTAAAGGAGTATTTTTTTTCTTCGTAAGATTTAATCATTTTAAATATTAAATATATAGAATATTTAGAAGTACATCATTTTGAATTCATAATAGTTTTAAAAAATGTAAGACATGTTTATTAGTCAAATAAAATATTATTTGAGGTACACCAAATAATTTTTGATATTAATGAGATATCATATTTAAAAAAAAAAATGGTCAAAATATTTTGATAAACTAAAAATATGTTATTGGCAAATAAACAAACGGTAATAGCTATAGTTAATAGTATGTATAATAACTATACCTAATTATTATCATTATTTAATATATTTTATATTCTGAGCGGAGCAATGAATGTATTGATTTTACCATGATGTGTGTTTTTATTTATTTAATTTTTTTTTTGTGTCTGTGATGAGGTTTTAGGGCAGTAAAAGTTCATTGATTTTCGACTTCAATACTTCGTTCGATCAGAAAGTGAATCTATTTGGTACTTTAGGGGGGGATCAAAAGTAAAAAGTTCTTTATATTTTTCTAAATAATCGGGATAAGCAAACTAAAAATTAAGGGAAAAGCTGGACATTTTACGCACAATCGGTTTTCGACAAAACCTATTTTGGTTTTTGATATAACTTTAAAACAAATGACCAAAGATACATGAAATTTGCACCGAATGTTTATATAAGTATATTCTATCCACTATGCAATTTAAAAAAATGTCGACTTAAGTTGAACTATTCATAGGTATTTGAAATTTTCGATCATTATATTAGTTTTTTTTAAATTAATATCGATAAAAATGTATTCGTTGGGTAGAAAAGCTTGGAAATTTAATACAAAGTTTTAAACATATTGCTACAATAGCAGTTGAAAAATTAAAGCAATTTATGGTCAATTTTTTTTTTTTATAAGTATTCAAAATTTGAATTTTGACAAAATACGTAAAAATCACAAAAATTCGCAAATTATTTTAAGCTAGAAATTCGTAAAAATTTTCTTTTTAAATCTAAGATTTGAAAATTTAATTCTAGATTTCTTACAAGTTTGTCAATCTTTATCATAAAAAAATGTCCACCAAAAATTCAAATTAAATTTTTGTGAGCTATTGAAATTTAAATTTTTACAACATTGGATTTTCACTGGATTTCACATTTAGCAATTTTCTTATTTTGGTGTAACTCTAAAACAAATGACCAAAGATACTTGACATTTTCACTGAATGTTTATATAGGCATTTTCTATATTTGATACAATTTTCAAAATATTTAGATATTTGTTTTGAGTTGTTTACTGACATTTTAATTTTTCAACTTTTTTCTATAAATATTGATAAAAATTCATTTGATGGTTAGAAAAGCTTGAAAATTTAATAGAATGCTTCTAACACATTGTAAAAATAGCAGTTGAAAAATATTAAAAATACATAGGCTTGATTTTTTTTTTTCATAAGCATTTAAAGTTTTGACTAAATACGTAAAAATTACGGCAATGTTAAAATTATTTTAGATAGAAATTCATAAAAGTTTTTATTTTTATATCTAATATTTAAAAATGTAAGACAAGGCTCATAAAATATTTTTACAATAGAAGTTGAAAAATAAAAGAAATGCAGTTACAATTTTTTTTACAAGCATTCAAAGTTTGAATTTTGACAATATACGTAAAAATCACGAAAATTCGTAAATTATTTTAATTTTAAAATCTAAGATTTGAAAATGTTTAATAATCTATAATATATTCTAGACAGATAAACCTTTTCCGCTCAGAATAGTTTTTCGTATACATATAATGATATAATATCATTGGATTCAAATTTAACTCCATCCATTACAGTAACCCACTTGTAACCTACTTTTCAGCAGAGTGACATCCACGACTTACCCGCTTTTTTTCCATTTATTTTCACGAGAAAGTAAATTATTAAAATATTGAAGTTCAATTACTTTCTAAGGTATTATAGATAAAGTACCACAATATTATGTAGGTATTTGAAAAAGGTTTTTTTTTTTTTAAATTTTATTTCAGAGTTGTTTTACATTATATTATTAATTAATAGTGTTATAATTAATAAACCAAATTTTGAGTTTAAACCACCATTTTTTCTATAATAACTGTTGAAGTTGACTCTTTCAGAAAACCAATTCAGTTTCGAAAAATTATTCTCATACATTTTAAAAGTGCAATCATAATAATGTAACGTATTAATAAAATAACACAAATCAATATTAATATTTTTGTTAATAATTTAATATATAAATATTAAATTATGTCCTTAAAATTAAATTAAATTAAAATTGTCTGTTACTATACTCTGTTCGATTTAAGAAACGTAGTTAGTGGCTGACTTGTATACAGGGACGAGGTATTACTGCATGGCAGTTATACAGATAATTTACTGGGTGGGGTTGACAAGCGGGTATTGTCTAAATGCAGACTGACGAAAATGGGTTGTTCCTGAATACGTTGCTTTAGTTGAACAGAGTATACGATGTACGAAGTAATATATTATAAGGCTGATACATGAACTTGTTAATAAATATAACTAAATAATTTTCTTTAATTTTAGTTGTTTTATGCTCAACGACAAAACTACTTGAAAAATTATTTACACAAGATTAATGTGGTATCTAGAAACTAACAATCTAATCTCAAACCTACAACATGGCTTCAACAAAAATAACTCTTCTTTGGACTCTAGCAATTATTGAAAATCAAATCAAAGAAACCTTTAATAAATATCAACACTTGGTATTAGTCAGTCTTGACCTACAAAAAGCTTTCGAGACTATTTGGTGGCATAGGCTTATTAAATATATGAAACATTTGAATCTTAATGCTAATATTATTAACTTACCATAAATTATCTCACAAATAGTATAATACAAATATCCAATAATGGAACATTATCTTCCTCTTTCATTCTTCAAAATGGCAGTCCTCAAGGTTCTCCTCTAAGCTAAACTTTCTTTCTGATGGCATTCAATGATCTCATATTTATCACAAGTTCCCCAAACAAAATCACAATGTATGCAGATGACAGTAATATATTTTGCTGGGGCAATAATTTACCAACAATTATTCAACAAATACAAAATTGTATAAGCAACTTACTATCATGGAGTAAAACCTCAGGCTTTACTTTCTTTCCAGTCATATCTCAATTCATCATTTTCTTTAAGAAATACATCCCCTACAACCCTTCTCTAAAAACGAACAACACAAACATTCCTCGAGTCTTCAATATAAAAATATACTGGGCCTAACCTTTGACTCAAAGCTTTCAAATCAAAAACATATCCAAAATAAAAAATGAAGTAAAAACTAAGTTAAATATAATAAAAACACTAAGTAACTTCGAATGGGGAGTAGAAAGCAAAACACTACAGCGAATACACAACTCAATAATTCTCTCAGTACTAGAATACGGCTCAATACTATACGCAAGAGCAATTTCAACTATAATCAAGACCCTATTCACAATACAGCCCTAAGATATTGTCAATTGGTGCTTTCAAAAGCAGTCCAGTTCTTAGCATTATAAACATTTCAGGTTCAAAATCACTAAAAAAAGAATAAAACATACACTAGAATACTCTTCAATAACAATAATAGCTACAAAAATCGGATCAGCGCAATTTTAAGAAACTCAATCGACCAATATCAAAATAATGATATAACACGCCTCTGACCTCAATACCATTTTTACAAACCAACTTAACCTTCCAGTCTCTAAACAGCCCGAGCCCCCAAGGATCATCGAAAATCCTCTCATCTATTTCAATCTAACTGCATACAAAAAAAAAAGAAACCGGATCCAATATTTACATACCAAACTTGTTAGATCTAAAAAATAACCTTCCACCACATCGCGAAATTTATGCTGATGCATCGAAAAACATAGAATGAACTGCAATCGTATTAATTCAGCCAAACTCTCAAACAGTACTTCAGATTCCAGCTTACAACTCCATTTACACAGCAGAATATCTAGCTATTTTAAAAGCCGCAAAATTAGCCGCCACCTCAGATAGTCAATGTACAATCATATACACTGACTCTCTCAGTGCTCTCAAAAACTTAGTAAATTCTAAAAAAGACAACCCTATTTGCACCTAAATATTGAACATTATATTCATAACCAAAAAATACATCAGATACATATGGGTACCTGGACACAACAGTATACCAGGTAATGAAATCGCAGACAAAATAGCCAAAAGAGCAACCAAACAACAAACCGAATTCTGGAATATTACAACCCATTTCGACACAACATCAAATAAACACTAAACTCAATCAAATATGTTTTCAAGAGTAAAGATTTATTCAAAATAACAAATTAAGAGAAATTAAATACAGTATGTCACTCCGACGCAGACATCAAATCATCATCGACAGAGTACGAATTTGGCACACATTACACACATTATAGGTACACTCATGAGCATTTAATGAACAAAAAGGAACAATGGATATGCACCTCATGTAATACTGCGATCACAAATATCTTTTGACTGAATGCCTCCTCTCAAAATACCCCAGACACAAACTGATGCTCCTCAACGGACAACTCCCAAGTGCGTCCCAAAATGCCCCTTATTTAATATTCCGAATGCGTCCGGAATAAGGTCGTCTCACCCGATTTCGTCCCAAGAGAAAAAGGTCACTACTTTGGCGTAGCCCAAGTGCGTCCCAGTTCGTTTAGAGTTACTCAGAGTGCACCACAAGGAGGTGAACTGGCTTACACCCCAAAAATATTTGGTTATTTAATTATGTTTATTATTAAAGTTTTTATTACTTTCATTCACTAGAAGAAATGTTTCATTATCAAATGTTTTAATTTCTAATGAATTTAATGAACTGTGTTCGTCTTGAATATTAGTTGGTTTTTTGGGTAGTTATGAATAGTAGATTTATACTATGGACTATATTGTAAACGCAAACTAACACGGTGTAATGTTATAAGATATCAATGCATTTTAGATAAATATTGCTAGCAATAATATGGTGGACGCACATGGGATATACCAAAATTATTTGCATTATTATCGAGGACGCAATCGGGCTACAAAAAAGGTACGATATGATTAACGGGACGCACTCGGGCGACGCCCTCCTCAACAATCTATGTGAAATACACTTAACGAAGAGAGAACATCATCACTATTAGAATTCCTCAAAGAGACCAACCTTCTGCATAAAATATAATAGCATTAGCAAAACTTAGAATATCACACAAATTGTAAACATATTTCTCTTAAAACTTATTGTATCAATTGTTCACCTATTTACAATTTATTATTAAATAAAAATTAAGTAAATGATAATAATATGTATTTTGAAACGCCAATAACTACGGTAATTGAGGCGTATTTGTTAAATAAATAAAAATAATAATAATAATAATATAATTTAATTTAATTTAATTTTTGGAATTTAAAAAAATAAGTATTTGATGTCATACAAAAAAAAAAAAAGAATTTTAGTATTAAATTAATGCTTAAGAAATTTCCAATCTAAAATACATCTACGCATAAAGAAATAATAAACCGTAAATCCAAATTACAATATTAAACACAATAATAATCCAACGAATTCGACGATGTGTAAAATGTCAACTAAAATCATATTTTCCTGAAAGTTGTTATAATAATATGTATATTACCTATGTTACAATAATATTTTTTATTTAGTGTTCGGAATGGTAATGTTTTAATTTATGGCATGTGGAATCGTGTATGCATATCAACGGTTATTAAAATCTATGCGATCCCGGAAATTTGCGGAATTGTTTTGATCCGCATTATTGTATCTGAATTATCATAAAATTACAAAAACCATTTATGGAAATAGAACAGCAAAGATAATAATATAAAGTATAATAGAGCCTGTCAAAATTACGTGTTTTAATAAATTTAGTAGATAGTAAGGGCATTTTGTATGACACATATATTACATACCTATGTGTAAAAATAAGGAAAAATTGAATTGTATTTCAAGAACGTCGAACCACCTGATTTTCAGTTTATTTCGTTTATAGATTACTTGTACATAAATTATAATCCGTGTGTTCCTAAATTCATCACTTAATCCAGCGGCTTATCCAGTGGATTGATTGGAGTTTAGGAACACCTTTTTGGGGCATTACGTTGGAACAAGTTGGTTAATACATTTGACCGCCATCGACCGCTATAATGTTATCATAATATCAATTATATTCAAGCAAGATTGTGATTTTGCATAATTTATTTTTAAATTTTAAAGTTTAAACATTTATTTAAATTATAAATAAAATGGGTAATACTTTATCAAAATGTAATTTGTTATTTGGTTTAAACCACCTAAAGTGTTTTAAAATCTTTGGATTCAAAAAAAAAAAACTGCTTGTTCAGTTATATTTAAAAACATCAAAAGTGCGTATAATAAATTTTATGATGATTACAAGTTTATATGATGACATTGACTTTAAATGTTGTGACAATTAAATGACCTATGTTATGATCAGTGACAAATTCATTGACACTAATTTTGGCGCGAATAATTGTTATCAAATCCATCTGGTTTTATTTCAGTCCATCCGTAAAATAGCAGATTGCTGATAAGCCAATCGGCTTGATTACCTCCCCTCTAACAGATTGACCAGCTGCTGAAATGAGAAACAGTCAAATCCAGCGGCTGACCAATCTGATGGATTTAGGAACACACGGATTATAACACATCATATACATATTAATATATTATACATATAATATATGCTTTAATAATATAATGGATTTCGTAATTATTGTTTAATAACTGAAATTTGATACTTAAGAGTTAAAACTAACCGATAATATTCCTATGTCAGTTATTAATACAAAACGTGAGCATATTTCACTGCTATATTATCATCAATTACTTTTTTTCTTCCAATTTGTGTTTCTTTTTTATGACTTTGGACTATATTATCACTAATAGCAGGGTTCATAAAGGTAATGTACCACAATTTATGTCTAATTTATAGTTATTTTTCTTTATCTCAACTTGAAATACAATTATTGCCTACCTATTTATATTCAGATAAAATGTATACTGGAATTCATTCAAATTAAGTTAGACTATTTTAATCTCTTTTAATTGCAGACTTTCAAAATTAAATAATGATTAAGTGGTCGATGTAAAGATATTGATTATACTATAATTGAAATTCTAATTATCATTGTATTTATGAATTTAATGAACGCGATTAATACGTGATGGTATTTGGAATGCATTTGGCACAGAACATAATATTGGTTTAAAAATTGCCATGTACATTAAACGCCCCACACAAAGAAAAGGAATTTCCATATAGCTTAAAATAGACAGTAATTACGGGGGTGTAACGTAATCAAATAAATCAAATAAAAGTCACTGCGATTTTTTCATATACTTTATCTATACTACATAATGTACATATTATATATTAAATATAAATAATAATTATATGATATTTAACGACACAACCTGGTCGCATCGGTCGTGTGAAACTGGGACTGTGGTATTAAGTGGTATGTATATATAAAGTGGAACAGTGGTCGATTAGTGACCGTCAATCACGTATGGCCATAGTGCGTGTGCGTGAGCGTGTGTGTTTATGATATGTGTTTGTGGTCTCAACACGTTGAGCTCGAAATGACAGCCATGTACGAGTTCAGACACGTCGGAGGGGGATGCGATGGTTGCTGCATGCGCACGCGCACGACCGACGACCGCCATCATCACTGAACTATATTATAATATCCTTTTCCGTCTCGTTTGGGTCATGATGGAAGAATGGATGGTGCCGTTCATTGGTGAGGAGAGAGATTAAGAAAGAAATTGATTAATGATCGCGAACTGCTGCACTCGCTACTATATTTTATATAGCTGGAACGACGAAATATTATTATTATTATATGAGTATAATAATAACAATAATATAAATGCTCAGTTATACTATGTTTATATATATGTACGAAATCGAAAACTATGTTGTTTTTTTCATGTAATCCTTGCTGGCAACCATATTCGAGTGAGAAATGATTTTATAAGACGTTTATATAATATTATATAAATAGTAAACACAATATATAGGTATGATTTATATACATATTTATACCTATAGGTACAACGATGTTAGTGTATTATGAGCGTGTGGCCGCGTTTGATAATATTATTATAGTATATATGGCTAACCGCTATGGTATAAATGCATCGACAGATACGCTTGTATAATATAGTCTTTCGTTGGCTGTCGTCAAATCAATGATATTCTTTCATCTCGTCAAATTCATTTATCACGATAAATTCACACACGCACGTTTCCAGGTCAAATATTCACTATCGTCGTAGGGACTAGTCCCCAGAGGTTAGGTTCCGGGATGGGCCTGCCTCCATAATTGGATAATAGGTACTGTCACGAATAAATATATTATTACATCACAATTCAAAGAATTCAGTGGAAATTAAATACGAATCATTCCACACTTGCTATGCTACTGTTGCTACTGATGCTACTACGGTTCCTCTACCTCCTCTTCCTCCGCATCTATCGTAACATACTCGGTAATTAAATTAAATCTGTATCACTGTTGCAATTTTCGTTCAAAAGAGTTTTTCACTTTTGAAACATTTAATGTTTTAAGCGAATTCTTCTTTGACGTTTAAACAATGACATTATAAACATATAGGCTATTTCGTTAATTGTCATAATAATTTATACAAGACGGTTACATTCAATTCAGGCGGCCATAAACGTACGTCCTTGTAACCATCTATATATTATTTTAATAATTCATTTTATGCAGGTTGTAGTTTCTCTTTGTAAGTTTTACCTACCGTGCTTAAGTTGCCAAGTAATTTTAATTAAAATTATCAAAACATATTATTTATATATATATGTTTATTTCATACTTACCGTTGCTTACAGTAATAGTAGTTCTTGTTAGGTTATTTTTCATATATAATCATAACTTTAAACCTGTCTCATATACAATAAAACTTTAAATGTAACACGTGAAAGGTAGAGGTACAAGCATAGTATTACGTGTATTACGTAGAAAACTAAAACAAATCTCAACAAACTACAACTGAAAATGGATGAAGTATTGATTAAAACACACGATTCAATGATTCAATCTAAAAAAGTATAGATTCCTCTATCTGACGTATTACTTGAAATAAGTGTGATGGAATATCACGTGATAAAAAAAAAATATAAAATCGGAAGAAAAGGTTTTTTATTGTAGATAAACTAATTTCAATAGATCTATTCAACAAAAATATTCAATGTGAATCAAACCAAGATTTATATTTTAATTATTATGTATGCACACGCCAATAATAGCCATCAATCAATATAATATCTAGGATTGATATCTGTTTAAGACATTTTTAAAATGTATTAAAAATAATACCAATGATTTATCTTGAGTTTAAACCATAAATTGCAATTAATTTTATAAAGGTAAGAGCAAATCCAACAATGATTGTAAAATTCATAGAATTCTCAACTTAACTACATTGTCTAAGCTTATTGGAGATTTTTATGATTTTATATACGTTTTTATTCATTCAGTTTTTAAATCAATAGAAATCAATATAAATCATACATACCATATTATTATAACGTGAATTCTTTAAAATAAATAGATAAACTTTTAGATTTCATATTGAACAACTTAAATACATTAGGAATTTAAATTTTGGAATTTATGTCATTTTTAAAATAAGTACGTATGTCACTTTTAATTTAAATTTCCAAAATAAATATTTGTAGCGAAATTCTTATGGGTGCTAAAAAATATCTACCATAGGTAAATTCATATATTTTTTTTAATACCCAAGCATATATTTAAATTTTACGAAATCACCAAGATCATGGGAAATTTGTAATTTATTGAGTAGTTAAAAACTTTAATTAAAATTTTTACAAATTCAATATTCAAACAAAAAATAATGAATTAGTTATTTTAATCATGTAACTCAAATAATACTATTCTTATGGACATGCAACTTTTCACCATCATATCGTTTATTATTACTCATTGGTTAATGTAAATTGTCTCCTTTCTGAATTATTGTTTTCATCATGTGCAACGAGTCACCATCATTAAATTAAAATTTAAAACTCATACCTGCAGTTATTTATTCTTAATCATGGGATCAATAATTATTTACAACTGAGTGAGTGACTTCCCGGTGATGAGTATTTTCATTTTAGGCTTTATTAATTATTAAATCAGTTTATCTAATTCAGTTGAGAAATATAATGAAATGGTCTGTTATATAGTATAATGGCTTATTTTAGGTTTTTTTAATATATTGTTCGTTATATATTTGTATTTTAATTGAGTTAAGAATTTAACATCTAAGGACATTAGACTGGGTTGTTTAGTAGGTTTATTACTGCGAAGGAGAGCACGGTTGGTTAAAACAAGTGACACTAACTGATGCTCGTAATTAGATCACGTAAGTGACTGAAGCCAATCACCACACCACACCAGGTTACTATTCTTTATATTATTTTCTAAATAAGACCAGTATAATATAAGTTATTAAGATTATGGAACATGATTTAAAGATATTCTTGTAAAAAGATACTTTTAGATTGTTTTCAAATAGAATATAAATACATAAACTTGAAAAGTATTTCAACAGTAATCAACGAATTTATTCATTATTAAGAGAAAAAATTCAAAAAATTACTATCAAAATGTGTATTTTTTGTCACTGAACTACCTATAATATTTTTTTTACTTTTTATTTTTTTCATACTGTACTATTATATAATTAACTTTATTTTGTAAGCTCATAATATAGTATATATCTTTTAATCTATTAAATCACTTCATATTACTATAGTAATATCGTATAACGTGACATATTTTATTCTTGAAGATAAATAATATTGTATTGTGTGATCAACCGTAACTTAAATAATTAGCAAATAAAAATAAAAATGTAATACTTAATATTTTTTCAATGTATACTCTTACGATATTAGTGTTTGGCTTGGAAAAATTTCATAAATATTTGGGAGACTATTGCAAACTATACTTAGTTGCTTATATAAATTTCATAGATACCCGTTGGCCAATGTTAAGGTGTATCATATTTTATTAATTATTTATTATATCTGTTTCTTTGAATAATGATATATACAATGTGTTCTGTGGCGAAGTGACCAGCCACCGTCTAACGAAAATAGACCTAAATTGATAAAAAATTACCTTCTAAAAAAATCCATACTAAATAATGAATTGTTTTGAGTAATACGGGATTTATTTTTAAAAATCCAACTTTTGATAAATAAAATTTTACTTTTTTCAATTTAATAATAATAATTTACATAATTCTGGTTTCATTGCGTATGTTGGTTGATAGGATAATTAAATAGCTTAAAAAAAAAAAAAATGTAAAATGTAAAATGTTGAAAAGTTTCGGAGTAACATAAAAAAATCCGTGGTAGGTTTGGTTTGGTTTAAAGAAACTTAAATTTACCAATAACTTAACAAATAAAAGAGTTAGAACCCCACATTAATGGTTATTTTTTCATAATTTTAGGTCTACTTTCGTTAGACGGTGGCTGGTCACTTCGCCCCGGAACACATTGTATAATATTATGTAGCTAATATTAAAACACAAAATCCGTACACCGTAGCCGTTGATTTTTTTTTGTGTTTAAATCATAATATACGAGTAAGAAAGTCTTGTAAGTAAGTAAGTACTTTACAATATTATTTAGGTATAATTATTATTTTAATAATATGCCAATATGTGTCATTTTTAAAAATGCCTGCATCACAATTGCCTATACAATGCGCCGTCTTAATTTTACAAATAATAAAATTGTATTATCTATTCAACATTGTGAATTTATTATTATTAAAAATTAATTCTAATATAGTACATTTGATCATAAATTCATAATATTCTTGAACGGAAAATATTTTTTTGGTTAATTACAAAACTTATTCTGGTCTTATAAACCTATAAAATTTCAGTTTTGTTTTTTTGTAGGTGTTATATTATATATTATTATATTGCGGAGTCACTGTTTTTTTTATTTATATAAAAATATTGATATGCTTAAATCACTAATAACAATACTAATTAATGCTAAAAATATGTATCATAAACGTATACCCATTTTCTCAGTAAATAGATATTTAAAATAAGTATATATTGGACTTTTTAAACAGCATATTTTATAAATCACAATGATTTTTGAAAGTCGATTAAAATCGTGGTAGTGTTAAAATAATTTTGTTTGTTAAAATAAAATATTAAAATGTAAGTTACCTATATACTAGTTTTATCATGTAAAACAACATTGTTAGAATATTCTAGTTCAAAATGCAAATCCTAATTTAAAAATAATGTCATTTTTGAATAAGGTGTACAAAGTTATTGTCAACCGTGAAATTACAATCATACATTTATTACTCTAACTCATGTTAACCCTCAGGAAACCAAAACTTTGACATTTTAAAATTATAATATTAAAATATATTATTAAATTAAATGGAGTGGTAATATTTTATAAGAATTGATAAATTCATTAATATTGGAAATAAAAACAAAATAATCACCATATTATTATGAGTTATTACATTAATTAAACCTGTGTTAATGTATTATATATTGAAAAATATCAGAATGATTAGATACAACAAAACTATTAGAATTACTATACTTTTAACGTTGTATTTTATCAAATACATCTTAAACATAATAAAATATATAGCCTTAACTAAATCGTAAAAGATGTTCCAACGATAATTCTCTGATGTTTTGGAATAATCTTAATAAATATAATATAAAACTATAGTATAGGTAGTATTTTAATTCCTCATTTAACGAGTAAAATATGATAGAAAAATATAATTTATGAAATGTACATACTACATACCTAAGTGTTTTACAAAAAAATCATAGCTCTGAGATATAAGTAGGTATATATCTAAAATCTAATAGATGTTCTCGTATTATCATGTAACAATAAACATAACAGCCTTCTAACTTTATATTTAATAAATAATACGTTTTGTTTAATTGCGTCGTGGTATGGTGCTTAGATTAAATTATATTCATTATGATGGTGATAAAAATCTATGATTCTTTGTTAAAAATGTAGTTATTATTTAGGTACATTATCAAAAAGTGACCGGAAATACTAAACTCATGGTCGTGAATTTGTTCATCGTCCTGTTTGGTATGAATTTTATATAAACCTGCACTTTAATTGTTATAACTTATAACAGAAGTTAAAATGTAAAACATTCAAATGTGTGTTATATATATTTTGCCCAAATGGCCAAATGTAGAAAAGGGCGTTTAAACAGGTATACCTTTAACAACTCAAAAATTAGTATTCACGATGCGTTATTTCTATGAGCATAAGAATATTTGTAGACACAACAACTACTCCCGTGTCTAGGCATGAATAATATTGAATACCTAGTATTACCATATAAACAGTTTTAAAGTGAATATTTCACTCTATTTTTTAAAAAACAAACTGAAACAAATATCCGTCACACAATTGTGCGTAACATATTAACATAGCATAATTTTGTTGATTTTTTTGCAATTGCTAAAATTATGTATTTTTATTGATATGTCTCGATGGAAAGCCGATGTTCTATTATTAATCTGACATGAGTCTTATGAATTTGATTCCGGTAGTTGGTTGAAGGTTAAATGATCGGGTACAACTACTAAATACTATTGTCAAACTACTTTATTATTAATCATTATATACAGAGTATATAAATATATCGTATATTACTATATTCCATTCAAAGTCAGGATTTTCTTCTTCTTTCTTATATACGTTCCAAGTAAATGGAAAAATATATAATAATCGTAAATTAGATCATGCGCTGAGTTCATATTAATAAATATTGTATACATTTTAATAATAATATATGATGTTGATTAACTGGATTTTCATAAAAAAAATCAACAAAATGCACCTATACATAATTTAATATATATTGTTATTACTATTAATATATGTGGTGATATAATATTTCAATGCGGTCTTTCTAATTATTGATGATCAGTCATTATAATTATAATAAATAATTATATCATATTAAATTAAATTTATTAATCAAACTCAATATTAAATATATATGCAGGAAATATCTAGGTACTGTATTTAATAATTAACCAAATTAAATTGAAAACATGTCGTTTACAATAAAGATCAAAGCAATAATTAACCACTGTATAATAGAATTTTAAAATATGTAAATCAAATTTAAGAGTTGTGTATTCGCATAAGGTACTCATCGTAAAATACTTTATTATCATATTAAATTCTAATTATAGCTTTGTACAAGATACGAGGTTAACTTCGTAGGTCAATAATTCACGTACAAAAGTACTCAGGACAAAATGCTGTAATAAAAACTATAAATTGAATGTAAAACAAAAAAACTAAACCATAAATTGCTTGGTAAAGTAGCTTGTGTGCATTATATCTAAGTACTAAACCTTTATATCTATATTACGTATTAAAAAATAAATATAAAAGACAAGCTATAGTAACCCACAACTATGTATACACATAAGTATACAAGTAACAATATAATCTGGTAACTAGAATATAATATCATACTTGTACACTGATCTGTGTTCCTGTTGAAAAGTCTCAACTAAGTTCTAAACATAATACTGTGTTCGGATGGAATCTTTTATATCATGGAAAGATTTTGAGTAAGTATCTACTAAATAGTACAGATTTAAGAGTTATGTTTGTTGTTAACGAATACGTGAAGCAGATGAAATGATCTTCGCGAAACACAATAATTTATCGGTACATTCAAAACTGAAAATTATCGTTATGCGAAAGAATTTCAAGGATATCCAAGCCATTAGATAAAAAAAATATATAACATAAAAATACTGTATAATGTATAAATTATGAAATAATCATCATGAAAACTGAAATATATATTTGAAATCTACCTATCATCACCAATCTGGACAACTTGCATTATAATACTACGAGAACGTATATTACTTAATACATTAATAATTTACGAATTAATGCGATTCCGTCAAACAAACATTTTAATTTAAAATAAAAATTGTTATACAATGAGAGTAAATTAAACAATGATCATTAGTGACATAGTGATTTATAATGATTCTAATGTGTCAAACTTTCAAGTTCGGTTAACTTTCAAAATAAAAAACATGTTACAATGCATCCGATCAATAAATTTCTAATTCACAACAAAATGTCTAGTTTATGGATCGAACATTTATGCGATGGATGGCCTAAAATACAAGCGCTTTCCACATTTTTTTCCACACCAAAATGTAATAAAAGTTCAACGAAATACTTGAAATCATTCAAATACGTTCTTTATAATTTTGCACTCCACCCTAGATTTTATTTTATATATAATTTTTTTGTTTTTTTGAGGGGGGGGGGGGCTATAAAAATAAACTAATCATGCAATTGCTTATTCCAAGTAAAATTTATGTTTATTTAAATAATATAAATTTGTGTTCATTGATATTTTTACAGTCAAGTACCAATATTCAACCTTCTTGTCTGTTGCATATTCGTAGTTAATATTATAAATTAGTGGTTTTCTATTTAAAGTATATGCAGATTCTGTAGTTACAGTCAAATATAAACATTGATTCTACCATTCTCAAGTAAAAGATGCTGATAATGTAGTAATATATTGAGAAATAATATCAAATATATATATATATATATATATGTATAAATATTTTTTTAAATATATTTTTATTTACTACGTAGTTCAAATTAATTAGCAATATATATTATATAGTATTTATAAGCCTCCGAGAATCTAAGTTTAATACTTTTGCTCAAGTTCAGCAGCAATTATAAAAATGTTTAAATATGAATATATTTTAAATTAAAATTGTTCATGAATACTATTGATATAAAGACTAAAGAGAGTACATAATATACATTTCAGTCTATATACCTTACTAACAAAAACAAAATCCTAAATGAGCCACTATATTAATTGATCGATATTAACTCGTTTTAATACAATTTACTCTTCAAAAAACATCTCATTATGGTCGATATACTTATGGATGAAAATTATAATTTTATAATTTAGAAACAGTAGATATATACATAGCGGTGAAGTCTGTAAATATCTTAAAGTTTTCTCTAAATACCACGTTCCCTCCTGGCCCATTTTATTCTCGTATTTTTTGTGTTGTGAAGTCAATGTGAAGAGTATCGATATCTTCAAATTCGTCGATGATTTCTATGGAAAAATCCGATCCTATTAGTATATAATATTATAATATCGCACCAGTTATCATTAAATCTATAATATATTATTTTGAAAATGTATTTCAATATACATGGCGATTGCGCTGTAATAATTGAACGGTGGATATTATTATCTGGATATTATTATCGCGTACTATTACCTATGTATTTAATATATAAATATTATGTAAATTTCACATAGCTAGGTAACAGTACGAGATGACAATCACGATGTATTACCCATAGAGTATACAAAATAAAAAGACCGCTTTGAAACGTGAGAGTAGAATACTGAATTTAATGGTATAATCACGAATAATAATAATAATATTCTCGATCACCAATTTCGGGCGAAGAAAACTGACGTAGTCGTTCGATTGAACATTAAACCAACATTGTTTCGATTTAAGCTCACAGTAAACAGTGTATATTATCTTACACTTATCAAATATTTGCTCGACAGACAAACTTCCTGGGGCTTCCGCGGTATAAGGCGACACATACTGTGACATCATTGTCTCATACTAATAAACCAAATATGTATATATATATATATATTATATACGAGACTTGATTAGATATTGTTATAATATATATTATATTATTTTACACATATAATAATATTTTAAATTAATAAAAAAAATAAAAAAATATTTTAATCATAATTTGAACAGTCATATAATAACATCATAATCTAAAACTTAATGCGGTTTAATTAAATGTGTATACACATATATTATATTTCAATTTTATAGGGCAAAATGCGAAATTGTCTAAATTAATTCAATTTACTTTTCGTTTGATTAAAAATAATTGTAATAATAATGTCAATTTTAATAATTTATAATTGAAATTGAAAATATTGAGATATATACAAAACAAACATAAATATTTCAATAGTTAATTTATGAAAAACAAATTAATAAAGTTTATAATATTGAAAAAAATTTGTTTGAGGTGATTTTAAGGACTATGGAAATTATGAAAACTGAATAAACAGTGATTATTATAGAGTTTATAATGGAATATCTGGTGATGAAGATATATACACCCCACAATGGATTGATATCTGATGTAGCAATATATTCGGAAGATTTGATGGTCAATCATTAACGAGTTCAATAAAACCTTACACACAATATAATCCACTATTGTTAGTCATTTTCCAAAAATTTTGTTTAAAAAAGGTATCATACACTTAAGCTAGTTGAATTTCTAAAACTATTACTATACTGCTGATTTACAATTAATTGATTTAGTTTAAGGATAATGAAACATTTATATGGTCTGGAATTCTCATCGGAGTTGAATACAAGGTTACATGGGATGGTAAGCCATGTTTTCTAATACATATCAGAGCTTTCACGAAATATAAACCACCACCATGAGTGGTTGTTTTAGTGACCTTGTAGGCGTTGTATAGTTGTGTTTGTTTATTTCACTATGAACACAACCATATACTATCATGATATCAAAAATACATGGTATGATGCTAATTTTGGGATTATAGAGCCAAAAACTTAACAATACATTACTTAACACGATATAATGTGTTTTGTATATTAATTGAACGGTTTGATAAAAAGAAAAACAACTAGAAAAATAATTCCATATACAAGTGTATACAATAAATATAAAACATAAATACAAATATACAATCAAATGACATATTGGATCTGTAATTAGAATACATTTAAATGCTAATGATATTCGGTTATATGCTATTTAATATGTCTTAAAAAATTTGAGTATAATAATGATACAATGATACCTTATAGTTTGTTGTAATAATACATTAATTATTAATATAATATAACTAGCCTGGTGGAAATTATGGCGTAATTCTATAAAGTTAAATTTAGTAGAAAATAAAAATGCATTACCTAATAAAATCTCTATAATACTAAATGTATAAATATTTATAGACCATAATCTATTAAAAAGCAAACTAAAACCTATGTAACTATGTTTACTATAGCACTATCTAAATATAACGATAGGCTTGTAATTAGTATTTTTGAACTCCACATTATTTTCTATTTGTATTTGTTAAATATCATGTTTTTAAAATTAATACTTTAAGTAAATAAGTTATAAAATATTGAAGGTATATAATTTAGTGTGCATTTTTATTAAAACTACTCCAGGTCGGTTTTTTCTTAATAATATTATCGACTACCTATAACTCATTCAAATTTAAATACCTAGAATGTAAAGAAAGATTAATAATAATGGTTTATATTAAATTCATATTAAATATTTTTCATAGAAAGACTCGTTATAGTAAAATAAACATTTTTCTCTGAAATCAAAATCGTGTAACAGCTGCAATTTTTACAAGACATGAATCGTAAATTATGTGTCTGGGATATGTTTTAATTTAATAGTAACCTGACCTAACGAAATCTATACGACTCATGTTTGACTACAACATTTTTGATTACAACAATTCTGAGGTTAATTTACACAATATGCAGTTCTAAGGAATAATTTGATTAAAACTTAATCTACTTAAGAAGTTAAAATGTAAAATTTGGGATGTCATTCTGTAGAATATACAGTAGATATCGAGTATATCTCGTCATTAAATGGAACAGATGGCGTGTTAAACCTAAATAATGGATTCTGCAGAGCATAGGAAACTGGTGGATCTGTATTTTGGAATAGTTCATTTTATTGTTTTTACAAAGTATTTTTTTTTCTGTTAATAATACGACAAGTTGAACTTAACTCGATCGCTCCTCATCACTACGCACACTATACACTGACGACATAGAACAACATCATCCAATTACCCCATTGGTTGGGCAATACGTGGAGTATCGTTGATCAATAATATTAGTTATTTTTGGTCAAAAATACATCCCATAAAAATTAATTATTGTGTTATGAAACATATTTCAACTTCATTTTTTTGTGACATTTCTAGAAAAAGCTAGAAGTCCTCACCCTTTGCTTATAACTATTTTTGATTACAACTTTATAAAGTTAATAATTATCTTTCGCAATTCAAATCACATGTATAAATACATATACGTACACCTAAGCTGTCTTGATTTTAAAGTTTTTTTTCCATATTTCAAGTTAACTTAATAATAAAAAAACAATCATCATAATATATTATATTATTATTACTATGTATACTAATTGTATAGTATCTAACTTTTAAACATTTCCCATTTTTATTTTTTTTGTTTATCAAATATAAATTCATTTTTATTGTAAAATGTTTTTATTTTATTAACTTAAACAGTGAAATGATAAAATATAAACAATTAGATAATTGAAAAATAATTTAATAATATAATAATAAAATATGTTATCTCAAAATATATGTGTATTATTCTACCATCTAATAATAATAATTGTATATGAACTTTACAGCAATAACATAATCTACCGACGTTATTATAATAATTTATAGACCTGAAACAGAAATACATTTGAGTAAACTACGAACTACATGTATAGCAATTAGTGGGGTATACAAGTCATATTATTTTGTTTATGAATTACACTAGTAAGAAGAGAAAGGAGCTGGTTAACTAATGAAATAAGTTCAGAAAGAAAATTAAGTAAATATGTATCATTTATAGAATTGTTATTTTTAGATTGTTTTTATAGCGTTTCATTCACAATATTGAAAGGGGCGTAAGATGGCGGTCCGAAAGCATCTGCGACTAAGAGGTCTTACTCTTTGACTGCTCCTCAATTCCTCAGTACACATCAACCTTATAATACATTTTGATCAGTTATATCTGAAATCTCTTATCGATTTAGTCAACCTCTTCTGTGTCATTAATTTCAAATGTGAGGTAATTATCAAAAAAAAAAAAAAAAATAGTAATAATAATTTTTATATTAAAAGATTGAGTTGTTATTTAATATTTGTTTTTATTTTTTTAATGATCAAACAAAAGTATTTCCAATAAAAAAGATGATGGTCTGTATTGGGTGGGAAGGTTGAAAAGAGTCTAGTTTGTGTTTTATTTATTAGTAAATTGATGCGATGGGTGATAACATTTTTGATACTTGTGAAAATATTTGTGTTAAAGACATCCCTTGTAGTTGAAAGTGGGATCACCATAATACTATTTACACATAGAAGGGATTTTGTCTTTAGAACTTAAATCCAAGAGTAAACTAATCTGGATGATATTCTTCCTGCACGTCTATACAGACATACTACATTCAACGACAATCTAAACAATGTGTATAATATATAATATACCATTTATTGATCGTATGGAAACAAAAAATAAAATTAATTTGTATTATCTTGTTTTGATAAAACGCAATTTATTATACTGTGAGGGTGTGGGAGTATCTTATTTGCAATATGAACGATTCTCGTATAACTTAAGTTCGTACGCCAATTCAATGCGAATACAACTAGCCACTTTTACGACGTAGGTAATTGATATGCCATCAGTTTGTAGTAGATATTGCAGTGTCCAATATTTTTTAACGTCTCTTATTAGTAGTTTAGAAAACATAAAATGTATGTATTACAACTTGTGTATTGTCAGGGAGTTTTAAAGTATTCGCTTTTTAGAGGTATTCATTAATAGAAGTTTCACCGTACTAGTCATTTAACTCAGCAGGTCATTACGGTTGATCCCTACATCGTCTATTGTTTTTCCAAAGCCACATTATTATATTGTACAATATAGTACTCGTATAATATAAAAAAACACCTAAACACCGTTTTTTGTTGTTGTGATGACAGTGACCCCATAACAAAAATAAATACCATGACCATAATAATATTGATTAGACTTATATGAATATAACTTAAAGTTTGAGTTGAGTTTGGACGGTTGTTATTTTATTACCTTATCTGTGGATGATAAGTGATCAAGTAGGTTCACTCGAGATGCGTCAATTTTGCACGAGCGATAGATTAATTTGCCTTAGATCACCTGACCAAATTTCTATGAATTGGGACAATATATACGTATTTATTCGATATAATGTAAACTACTATTCACAGGTAGATGTGTTTACTCAACCTAACCCGAGATCGGAAGATTGCACACAAACAGTACGAATGAAAAATAACGAGATTTGATTTCGGTAAACAAAAAGGTCAGGAAACGACAATAATAATACCACCATAATTATTATATGATACGTATTATACCTATATCTACTTCGACTCATGACGCAAGTTTTGAAAGTGGTTTTAACACTATTCCCAGATATATTGTGAGTTGTGACTATTCGAATAAACATTTTCAGACTTCCAAAATAGGAATTTAATCCGGAAGAGAGCAACTTGTTTCTCAGATGACAACTGACAAGCCGTTTTCGCTTCTCACTGCAGCCAGCGCGATATGTTCGGCTTGTTTTTCCCAAAACGCGGTAGGTACTTGAAAAGAACGATCGCTCGGACAAAAGGACGGGGGCTCGTGACAGACTTGATGACGCCATTTTCTCATTCTCACTGTTTTTTTAGTCCTGCCCGCTAGAGCCAGAGGTGGCGTGATAACTATCTGCACCTGTGACTGCTTTGTATCAACACGTCAGCTTTATTAATTTATGTTAAAACACCTTTTCGATTTCATGCAATGTAGTGAATATATTATTACATTAAATTTGCTTTTTATAAAAAATCAGTTTAAAATGTCACATTGTCGAAGGTGTTCAATTTGTTATTATTCGATTGAATACAATTTATTGCATCCGTGTGACCATATTATAATGAATATTATGAATATATTATTTATGTAATACAAAAATTATGTTTTATGCGTCTATAAAGTTTTTAAGTTTGGACAACCACATTTTGAGTGGTATGTAAGGTACTAGTTATTTAAATAATTGTTGTAGTAATAACATCAACCATATTTTTATTTCAAATTCAAAAACACATGATATACAAAATATGTATTACGATACTGTTATTAGTTACCTATTTTATGAATATATAGAGTAAAGCCATCAGTAAATACCTAATAGATATAATAATATGATTAGATCATACTATTGTGCTCTGAAATCCTAATGGCTTGAATAAAATATGTTAATAATATATAAGTTATATCTATACTTATAACTTATATATTATAATAATTAACATAAAAAAATATCAAGGTAATAATTATTAAACCATTTAAAGTTTCATTACATTATAATAAAAAAAAAACTTTCAGAGAAAAGCAGACTTAAAAATCGCTCATTACTCAAGTGAGTAAAAAAAAAAAAAAAATGTAATGAAAATAAAAATAATGAATGTAGGCGGGTATTCCATATATGGCACAAAGTGACAAATGTACGGAGAATCCAATTTACTAGGTGCCACAGAAAATAATATTTCAAGCATTTTAATAAAGCAGCTTACGTTTATTATAATATTACTAAATCGATTGTGTATGTCAACGTATATTAGAAAGTACCTAAACGTGAAAAATTATCTAGAATTTGTATTTGGCTTGAAATTGTATTTCCGTCCAGTTCTCTGGGTATAATTTGTAATTTACGTTGATTTAGCGATCTATAACAATACTTCCCAAATGTTTCTACCAACTAATTCTTTATATTTTATACTTATAGGTACGTGCAACACAATTATACTATGGCCCTTTAACAACAAGTTTCTAACGGAACCATAAGAGGTAAAATACAATATTCAAAGGATTATAATACTTATATTCACTAGTGAACAATAAAATCAAAATATCACGTACTTTATTTTAACTTAAGAAACGCGTACAATTTATAACAAACACATATTCTAATACATGTCATAATTTATAAAATACTATAGAAACTAGACAGAAACAAGAATATAAGGTCGAACTTACTTCTATTTTTGTATAACAGAACATTTCAGAGAAATTTTAACAAATAAATTTAAAAAAAATAATCTATATTAGCTTTTATACATTATAATATATTATAATTATGTACTTACCTTATGAAATAAAAAACCAACTTATAATGATTGATTTAGCAGTACATAAGAAACTAAAATTGAAACGATGAAAACATTCCTAATATAGGTACAAAAAAAGTTGTCTGGTGGGAATAATTGGATACAAGAAATTTAAGTTTAGTTTGAAATCATATGATTTTTTTTTTTAATATAATTTTTATAATGTTTTAAATATAGTTCGATATTATTTACACTGGATAATTAGTGTTTTAAATCGAATAATTAATCAACATTATCAATAATATTAATTATAATGAATTATAATTATATCTTCGGTACTTGATATTATTCAAAATAACCCTAATTTGAAAACTGAACATGGATATAGTACTAGATAAATATCTAATATCAAAGTACCAACTATACGCAAAAAAATAATACAATCCACATACTTATATATTGATCTAAAAATTTACAATTTAATATCGTTAGAAATTAAATAAATCAACTCTATAAAGATTATTAAAAAAAAATTACACACCGACTTCTAAATGAACAAAATATAAACAATCTCATATCAAATGTACAGAATTATTGCATTCTATGCTTATATTAAGTTAGAATATTTTAGTTTTTTTTACATACATTATATTAAAAAATTGTAATTATTTAATTTATTTTATCCATTTAATTAATTTATATTTAAAATTGCGAACTCATGGGCCCCCACACGAATATGATCAGTGAGGCTCATTATCTTTTTGAAGTATAAATATAAATTTAAAAAAAAAGTAAAAATAATAATAGTATGTAAGAATCCATACTATATGCTGATAAAATGTATACTAAATAATTATTACATTTTAATGTTATTATAATATTATCTAACTAATTAGAAACTAAAATTTAGTATAATAATACAATTATTTATTGTAAAATATATTGAAAATGTATATTCTATAATTTTATAAAATATGAACTTAAAACATTATAATAGTATAAAATAGTAAAAACTAAAATTTTTCAAAAGAAATGTATTTTTAAGACCTCAAGTGTGGAGAAATATTTTAAATACTTTGAAACTTCACTAGAAAACAAGTGTTGAATTTTAATTAAATCATTCTGTTTTTACAGGGAATTCAAGTTTAGAAGAACCACAAATTAATATTTTAGCGGAAAGACTGGTAATGAAATATGTATAATGAGTGTATTAAAGCTTAAATTTAGAACATTTTAATTTTTAACCATTTTTATATGAACAGTGCATTCTCAATCTACTTTATTTTATTTACTAGTTTTATTTTTATTATTGAACATTATAGTTTCAGCAACATAGGCCATTAGCTGTTGAGGTTTATACAATTATATGTATATATAATTTTGTTTTACATTATTAATGGCTGAATTCTATTTAACTTTATGCTTTTTTGATTTAATTAAGTAACTCGTTAACACCAATATTATTTTGTACAAAATAGATTGGCTAAATTTTTAAATGCAGTTTTCGTACACATATTTTTTTAATATTACAAATTCGCTGATTAAGATATTATAGCTTTGATTAAAATTTAGCAATAGTCTGTTTTTTTAGTTTAATATAATTTTACTAATACAGATTTGAAATATATGATAAAATAATTGAACCTAACAAATATAAAAATATTAATAAATTTCATAATTTTTTATACAAGTTTTGCGTGATTAAGATTTCATTAAAAACAGATTATTTATAGATACAATTAAATTATTACATTTATATTATACATTTAATTCTTGCTATAACTATTGTTATATAATAATTAATTACTTGAGAACAAAATAAATGGGCGTTGATTTAAAAACAAGCAAAGTGTATTCTATTTTTCCAAAAGGATTAAACAATTCTAACGTGTAACGTGTAATAGATAATCTTTTCACTTCCTGATTCCACATTTCAACCCAATGTTATTCTAATGAAATCTTAGCGATACCGTGAATATTGAACATATGTATAAAATTTATTGACACAAAACAATTTCCTTTTGTGAGATTATCAATATATATGTACATAATTTAATATAATATACAATAAGCCATAAGGTATAATATATAAACACAGACAATGGAATGAATAGAAAAGTTTGTTTACAGGAGTTATGTAAAATTATAGGAAATAAATATTTCGTTGAAGTTTAATATGAGGAAACTATAGATTAAATTGTTTAAATCAAAATCATAAATTAATATTTAGAGACTTAATATTTAGAGACTTTGTTTTTTGTTCTCATTTCTCTATTTTTTCAGTTCTACACAACCATAATATAGTGGCATTTATAAGAATATTACAATTTTATAACAAAAGTGGGAAAAGATGCATTAGATGGCACTCGTTTCGTTTCACTCGAATAATGATGTATGTTGTGATAATAATATACTGATATTACACTTTAAAATAATGATGAATCACCGCATCAAAAAACATTTTTAATCCAACTTTAGTAAAAAGTAAACTTGCTGACATTTTTCCTACTGAATCGAATTTCTTCATATTTATTGTAAATCAGTTTTTGATTACTATTTTTTTTTTTTTATGCTTGGCTAACTAGACAATTAAAAAAACGAAAAAAGCTGTGAGCATGTCGGTACTTTGGTACACATTTTATGTGTTTACATTTAAACGTTTTTTGTGAAAATAAATTATACTTAAATATTGCACAGAAATTGTTTTTTTTTTTTTTTAATATGACGTATTTTAGATTCTGAACGAAGTAATGAATGTATTGATTTTACAATGATGTGTGTTTTTTTTTGTTTTTGTGTCTGTGTACACTGTGTACAGCATAACTAGTCGAAATAATGCTTCAATTTCAAACTTTGAGGTTGGTTTCCGATGGAAAAGTGAATATCCTTGGTGCATTATAGAGGTCAAAATTAAACATTTTCCAACCGTTTTCAAAAAAATCGATTTTTTTATATGGTTGTAATTCAAAAACTAATCACTGTAAATACTTGAAATTTTCACCAAATGTTTATGTTAGTGTTATCTATATTCAGTTTAATGTTTTGACTTTTTTTGAGTTATTTATAGACAACTGACATTTTAGATTTTTATGAGAATTTTTTTTTTGAAGTGTCGATAAAATTATCCTTATGAGTTGTTCTTATTGTAGCTAAAAAAAATTAAAAATTGTTAGTTTATTATTTTTTGTTAATTTCAATGATATAAGAACTCGATGATTTAATCATATTTTTACATGCAATATTGCGATTTGGTTTGGGATATTTTTTACTATGTTAACATCACGTAATTCTACTTTGGTTGAACATTGTATGCAATTTACATCATACAATTATTATAATACCAATTACCAAGTCAAAACCATTTAACCAAATCTTGCTACGCTCATGCAAAAAATAATTATTAACATAGTAGAACAATGTATAACAATGATAGGGTATATTTTAAAACCTAGTAATGTATTTTTTTGTTCACCTATAATAATTACAGGTACTGAATTACAGTTAACAACGTGAGTTGATATTAATATCTATAAAAGACAAACTTTAGTAAATCACGCTACAATACTGTGCATATAGGAAAATAATTTCATAAACTTTTTTTTAGAAACAGTAAAGTATGATTTTGTAGTATATGAGTTTACGATATAGATATACTAAGGATGATTAATAATTACTTATAACTTATAAGCTATTTATTATTAATCAATCCTCTTTTTATATCGATGTATCATCTGCAATCTGTTGAATTGTATTTTCGATAAATATTATTCATTAGACATTTAATTAACTAAAAAATCATTAGAAGATAACAAACGTGTAATATATATATGTATACATATATTATATATAACTGGTTCAGTTATAATGATATCTAAAATTGTTACTATTGAATTTAAAAATACAAATAAATGCTTTATTTTTCAGTAGGTATTCACTACCCATCAATATTATTTTTATCACAATAAAATATAAATCAAAAATCTATGTAATTACTTCAAAAAACAATAAGCAATAAAAATGGTTTTGACTATAAATATAATATTTTATACATAATATAGCTGTACGCCCAAATAATAATCTAACTTAAATAAAATAAAATATAATTTATTATATAGTAAGATAAGCTACAACGAATTATGTAGTCAAATAAATTGCTTTTTGTTTTATTATGAGAAGATAAATGTGTGTATAACATTTTATGATGTTAGTTAGTAGTTGTTACTAAGTATACGATTTGTTTATTCTATTTAAGAAATGCAATAATAAGAATACCAATATTATATTTTTTGATGAATTCGAGTTTTTTAAATGTATATTCTAACTGTTCCACAGACCAGTACATGATATACTATAACATTAAAATATGGACAGAGTAATTTTATATTTGTCATAACTATTTTATTTTTATGATTCATGAATATAATTACCTATTTTTATTATTATGTAGAAATGCATAAAATTCATAGATTATTCTTCGTATTTATTTGAACTTATGAAAATACTTTTAGTTGTAATTGCATTATTCGAAAGAAAAAAAATAATTACAATTTTAAAAAGAATTAGATAAAAAAAAATTAATTATTTATTAAATGTTTTTGTGTTTATTTGTATAATATTAATTTCAGATTCAACTATAAATAAACTAATGTCTAAGAGAAAAATAAATATTTTAGTAAAATATTTTGCATGATGTTAATTTTATTTCTTACAGGGTGATACTATAGACAAATTGAACAGAGCTGCAAATATTCGATTGTCTTTTTTGCTTGTGACTTGAAACGCTATTTATTGAATCCGGATAAAATGGTGCAAAAAATGTGATTTAAAATATAACATCGTAATAAGAAGTATAATTTATCACCAATTTATACCTACAGTGGTTATTTTATTATTCTAACACAAATTATTATGACCTAATTTATGCGTTTCATAAATAATAAAATTGTAATTCCTAGGTATTGTATTAACCGGTATTTTACTTTTGTGACTATAATCCATAATAATTATTTATTATATAAATTGAATGTAATATTATCATAAAGGGTTATGGCTAATAACTCAGTAATAATTTATGTCTGCTCTAAATAAAACATACATTGTAAGTATAAATTATCATTTGTCATGATAAAACATCAATGATACATACATTATATTATCAATTCGAGTATATTACGTTTATCGTTCAATATGACGTGTCTACCTTATAGGCAGTTATTGATTTTCTTTGTTCTATTTTGTGCAAGGGGTTATCTAATATGTTATAAGTTACATATTGTCTTGCTTTTAGGAATATTGAAATATTATGAAAAACTGATTTATTGCATTAAAACAAATTATTTAAACATCTATTGTACTATTTGCAACAGTCTTATATAAATATTATATGGTATTGAAATATTTTCTTTATTTTTAAATCTTTAAATATTTCGATTGATAATTATTAAATTGAAACATGAATTCATTTGTGATTATTATTATTATTATTATTGATGTGTTAAAGATATAAATTTTTGATATGGAAAAAAGAAACACATAACTAAAATAAATTTACTGTATAGATCCAGGCATCGTCGGTTTTATGATTTCCAAAAAATAAAATTGATAGGTACTCAATAATTATGTTTCCGTTACAAAAATTATTGATATAATATGAGTGTATTTATGGTATATATTATATTATAATATTACAAACTGTTCAGTTATAACAATCTAATAATCTCCAATTTGGTAACATAAAAAGTTCCTAGCTCTTATGACGTCAAGTTTTTAAATATTGTTGTTGAAAAGTCTGTCAAGTATGTATTAAGTAGGTAAGTAAAACAACAAATAATATACTTATTTTTCATGAAATATATTTATTATGAAATAATTTGTTTATAGATAAATGTATTAGTAAATCAACAAGTATTTAGAGTAATGTAAAAAGTTCGCAGTATGTTAAATATTAAATCTTTTATTTGTAAACTTCCAGTCCATTGGTGATCCATTTATTTGCAATAAATGAAAAGGGGCAAAATAAGTAACCGCTTTGTGCATGATAAATAATAACTCAATTTTTTAAATGTATAAATTACAAGTAAGAGAGAGGTAACTGATCATAGTATAAGAGTCAAGTGTAGGTATATCGTTATTGAGTAGGTTACTGCAGTGACGTGGTAAACATTTATTAATTATTATGGCATTATGCACATCATATAAATCAGTTCCTCCCCATAATATAATACAGCGAAGCTTTGATATAATGAACTCAAATAAGCAAAAAAAAAAAAAAAAATCGTAATATTGAGGAATTCATTAAATAGAATTACGTATTTTTTTTTTAAATTTAATTATGTATATGTATTAGCTAAATTACCCGTCTTTGCCGGAGTGTTAATTGTTGTTATCTGGTAAGATTAAATATTGTCTAGTTAAATTTAATTTAAATAAGATTGTTAAAAAAAAAATGTCATATCATATAAATTGTTTATTAAAATGATTTTTATTGTTAATATAATATTTCTCTATAAACTATACTAGCTGTAATTCCTGTTGGTGCCAAAATACCTAAACTCGTGGGCGTACTGACTCTGGAGCATGCCACATACAATTGGCCATGTGAAAAACAATCTTCTTTTATATCGATCCCTGAAAATCTCAAGGTTTGCCTTGTGATTTGTTTATTGTCATGACAAAACATACTTTTAGAGGAAACTGTATTATCTTGAATTGGAAAGGATAATATGATGGTATAATTGGTATGCGAGGAATTAGAACTGATTCACTTTTTGCACATCCAGTCATAATAATAGTTTCAATCAAATTCTTTTGTAGACCCGTAATCCGTAGACGTATCCCTTTGTACAATTTTGGTGGACTAAGATTACTGAGAAGCATTATATGACAACTAATTTTTAATATTAAAAAATGTAGTGGAAATTCAGGAGGGTTGAATGAATTGAGAAATTCAACTGGATAATTAACTGCATCATATACTTCTAGTGCTGAATTCACTGATCTGTATTCCATATTTTTTACTTTGAAAGAGTCCAATAATATTTTGTTTATGTCTCCTGCTGTATAATTTTTTGTTGTCAATATGGCCCTCTCACATAACCAGTCCATTGATTTATCTTTGATGATGTTTTCGATGCCTGGATTTGTCTGTAAGTTCCTTTATAGTGTTTACAATAAAACCTAATCCGGTCGGCAAAGTAATTTTTCTTCTTATTCCGGATATTTTCCATCTCCTATTTTTAAGAGTAACTCTGAAAACTGCTTAGCAGTCCTGTCTTCTTTTAAATGTACTCGCATATTTATGGTGAAAGAAACTTTTTCTATTAGAGGCCAGAAATATGAATACTTGATGCAGGCTGCAATTTCATTAGCCCAAGTTCCTCTCGGTACGACTGGTAGAGTTTGTCGAAAATCTCCAGCCTCTCGAATTTTTCAGATCCTTCAGACAGTTGTTTAAAGCTTCTGATCCTTTCTTATGAGACATTGGACTTTCATCCTAAACTATGAGCTTGCATTTTTTTAGAACTTTCGCCAAATTTGATTGTTTATTAATATTACACGTTGGGGTCTCGATGGTGATCAAATTGAGTGGCAACTTGAAAGCAGAATGAGCAGTTTTTAATCCATGTAAGAGCGTAGCAGCAATTCCTGATTATATAGCTGCAATCGCAATCCTATATGAGATTCTTATTTTAGCCAAAAGTAGATTGATTAAGTGGGTTTTACCGGTTCCACCAAGAGCATCCAAAAATATACATTTTCCTAAATTTAATTTGATGGTATTTAATATTTTTTTCTAAACAAACCACTGTTCCTCAGTCAATGAGTGTTCATTTTGCTTAACAATCTCGTGTAAAGCAATTAAATCATAGCTTGTTTCTTTTAAATATTCTCCATTTTCTAACAGTCCACAAGATCTTGTAGGAGTGGGCAAACCATATTCTTTTAAGCTCATTCCACATAGATTCAAAAGAAAATCTTCAATTATTACCAAACATTTATCATAAAGTTCATCGTCTGTTATATTATTTTCCATGTGTTGTCTACAGTATTGTCGCCGGATATGGTAAGAAAAATAGACCTTATACTTATTCTAAAGCCTTGAAGCGTCCGATGGATTGAAAAATATTAATATTACACCCAATAGTTCTCTCATTTTATTAGGTTAACGACATACTGATGTTTCTTCTAAAGCTAAATTCCACTGAAAGCCATCTTCTAATAATTAAAAGGTCTACATGTTGCTTGAAATGTCGGATATTCGGTTTTGTTCACAGTCTTCAAAAATGAATACGATGTTGGACCTTCTACGTGATAGAGAAGAAGATGAAGATGGTGAAATTCAACATTCTTTGGGTGGATTGTATAAACTCTATTTAAAGTTGTATCTTTCTTTCAACGCTCGACATTCTGGCCATATTTACGTCTAACAAATTTCCTATTAGTCGTCTTCATTTACATAATTTTATGCTCAAAAATTTTTATGTTATTGGTTAAAACAAATGATAGAATAATTAGTCTCAAATTTAGTATACGTTTAAAGTATTTATTTTATCCTGGTCGTCTATAGAACCTCATCAGGCCGTAATAAACTTGTTAATAATCGATGATAAATTATGATACATGATACAACGATTATGGCAGACGTTTTGCGATGTACTTAATCAGCCGAAAAAAGACTGAAACTATGGTTAATATGGCTATCAATCTTATTTCTATTTTAAAATGTATTTCATAGCTATTAAAAATGACTAAAATGTATCTACTCTGTTTATTGATATGGCCGTAAGTAAGATTTTTTGTATAAAGAATACATTTTTAGAAGGATTAAACCCAAAAACCCTATCCCTTGGTATGGTACTAACTATATACAATATACATAAACAATTACATAAATAATAACATAAAATTAACCTTAATGTTTTGAAAATTACATACCTAGTGCATATTATAATATAAAACATAAAATTATATGTAGGTAAATGTTTCAAAAGTTTGTGATATTTTGTTTTTAATAATAAGTAAACCCTACTGAAAAATTAGTAGTTTTAAAGTATATTTGAATAATATTTACAGTAAATAATATTATTGTTCTCATTTTATACACGTACCATACTATGATTTAAAATCATCTTTGTTTTGTGCCTTGTGATTTGTATTATTTTTTCTGCTGCAAATTCAAGTAAAAATACATACGTGATTGTGATAATTTTATTATTGTAGTATTATATACTTGGTATGGTGTAAAATTCTTAAAACAGAGAACAATTACCATCTCAATATTTATGAACGTTTTATAATATTTTTTCTTTTTATAACAATAATATTTAATGCATTATATTTGGCGTATATATTATTTTAGGGTACATGTATGTGTTGATATTGCTGAAATATACGCTATACTAAGAAAACCATTATGTGATGTGTAAATAGTGTAACCCAGTTCATAATTAAGTACTTGGTCAGTTCATACTAGTATAGGGCAATAACAATAAATTATGCACAGAAAACTAAGTTAAACTATAATACGGTTTAAGAAATCAGTGGCGTACTCTCAATTTTGTTGTTAGGGGAGGAGTTAAATTTCATTAAAGGTGTATAAGGTCGTGATTGACGTCTTTGTCAGAGTACTTCAGCCAACACAAGAAGTTATACCTTGGATGTTTAGACCACAGTTAAAATATTCCAAGTTCAAGTATTTTCTTTGTAATGTCTGTTAACAATGTCATATTTCTCTCTTCAGCTAATAGTTGATCAATTTCATGGCCTCGTTTTAGTTCTCGGAAAATGTTATTTTTTTTGTGTATAACAAATTGACATGTACCTATATGCTTAGTTTTGAGAATTTAAAAAATTAGTTTTTAATATATCTTTTGTTCTTGTGTTTTATCCCGATCGTCCGCTCATGTGTATGCCACTGTAAGAAATAACAGTAGACAGAAAGTAATACTTCAATAGTGATTGGCACTTTATATTATAAATGAGAAATTTTCAATTAATTTATATACACTGAAAAAATCCACGTATAAAAAGTTAGTAGGAAAATTAATAAGAGGAATCTTTTAAATATATTGTATTAATATATTTATATATTAAAAAAAAAAAATTTTAACTAAAAAATTAAAATAACAAAATCCATATTTTAAAACAATTATTATTTTTATATTTCGGAACAGCAAAATACATATTTAGTCACATTTTAGACGAGAATAAGTTTTCAATTATTGTTTGTATACAAATATTATTTTTTAATGGAAACAAGTAATTAGTTGTAAGCATTTAAAGTTCGTACCTATAAGTGAAGTAAGATCAACATTTTGAATATACCAAGGGTAATTTAATCCATCATAATCATAAAAAAAAATTTAAATAGGTATATTATACATACTAAAAAACTAGCCAAGTGCTTAATTAAAATAAGATAGTATATACAGCAATTTTTAGAGAAATATTTTGCTTCAGGATATTTAACAAAAAATAAAAATTGTAAGTAAAAACCTAAAAAAAAATCATTGTGTATAAGTAACTTAAAAATATTTTCCAAAATGGTATAATGAGTTTTTACTTTCAAAAGATTCACTCTATGTATTATGAAATTTATAACTAATGCCGAAGAAGTTTTGTTTGTTGTTTACTAAGTTTTGCATGTACCTCATTGTAAATATGTAAGCCACTGAAAAATTACTACGAGTGGAGACGATGTGACAAACCCTACTTCTGAGGAAATTTTAAGATTTATTTATTATTTATTATTACTCTTAGTATTATGGGGTAGTGGGTTGAATTCATTATTTTCTAGAACAACACTTATTGTATAATTTAATTATCATAAATTTAAATCATGTCATATTAATTTAGTATTGTTAACTTTTTAGTTCATACCAATAAGGTACAGAAAATGTTGTAAACATGTTCATGGTTATAGTTAAAATAAGTCTAATTATTTTTAAAATTGAATTATGTATAGAAAATAATTATTCAAGTCATAGTCACATCATGTTCCAGTTTCAACGAACTAGATTATTTTGTTGAAATACAAAATCCAAATAAAATAACAAAAATTTGGTTGAGGATAAATTGTGTTTTACGCGTGAATATCCAATCGTATAAAAATGTAAACTTTTCATACGTGTTTATGTAAACGATAAACTTTTTGTTTTTAATTCCAGTAAAAACAATTGATCAAAAATCTTGTTTTAAATTGACAAGTTTCTTAAAATAGGAAAACAATATCATATCAGCAAAAATAGATTAAAAAACGGGGAAGTGGCTCTGTGGTATAATTGGTTTTGAGTATACCTTGGCATTGAGCAGCCATGTTAGGACTCTAAAATGGAAGCTTTAAAAATAAACCTTTTATTTACTACTCTTAAAAGAAACGTTAAAAAAACGTATCATTATAAAACTGACATTCAACATCACTCAGACCATAATCTGAATTCCAAATAAATTTGTAACGATTTGTTTGGTGTAAAATAGTGAAGTACAATAATAAAGTTATTTCTTTCGAAATATAAATTAATGCGTTAAATTATGATTTTGATAACAATATTATTATCATATATCATTTCGATGAGGAATCAAAAATAAGTTATCTGATTAGTTATGACTTACGAATAATTTATATTGGTATGATTCGCTAAAATGTTCACTGTTTTGTGTTTATCGATATACATTTTATTAAAATGTGATATTATACATTAATATTTATTGATTACGCAGTTATATGATTACGTGTAAAGATATCGTTATTACCTTGGTACATTTAAGTGTTATAAACTTATAAACGTCCAACTTTTTGTCATAATTTAAAAACTTTTAATCCAACACATTTAATAAGTATAGGTGTTATTTTTTTAGTTAGGTGCAACTATTATTGTAGTCGAAAATAAGTTTGAAATTGGAATTTTGAACATTTATTATTTATTGACACCTACAATAAAAGTTGTTGCAATGGACTATCCTAAGATATTGAGATTGTCAGTCATTATATTTATCGCAGTTTAAAACAACTCAATTTTACTGTAAAACTATACAACTTAAATATAGGTCTTGCAATAGGTACCATAAACTTCGTAAATTGATTAATAAGTGCAAATATGTATTAATGTTGAATGTTCGTGTTTAGTTTTGTAATTGCAGGAGTTATTTACATTAGTATAAAATACTACATACTTGTATGAATAAGCTCAGTGATCTGTAGCTAAATTAATGCATAATTTTGATATCAAGTTTAATAACAATTGTTCTCTTCATAATATATCCATGTAGAATTACTGTTACTTTTATACCATATATAATAATTAATTTTATACAATTATCTATTTATTTCATATAATACATATATAGAAAAACGGGTAAGTGGATGTCGTTCTGCTGTACATTAGGTGGTGGGGTAGACCTCTGACTAGGGTAGGTTAGATTAGAATGCAATGATAGGTGTCATTGTATACGAAAAACGATTCTGAACGGAGATGATATTTTTTGTCTGTCTAGGATATATTATATTTAAATATTGCTATATATTCCATATTGAAACAAATATTTTATTTTTTCAATTAGGACGCATTTTGTATAAGGAATGGTTAATCAATTTTTCCAAAAACATTGCATGTAGTTATCATAATTCATAATACCTTATATTATCAAAGATATATAATATACATATACCTGGTTTAAGGATAAATCGTGATACGGCACACGTATTTCGTGTGCCGAACGTAAATGAAGTTTTAACTCTGGTCTTTTATACTGAAGATGTCTGTTTATTTTCTTATATATGTATATATATATACAAATTTACAATTATAAGGGAGTAGTGCTAGATGACCGATTATCACCTATGGACCCCATACAATATTAGGTATGTTTTTCTTTCAACCTTTATATATTAATATTAATGGGAAGGGATCGAGTCTTGTCACGCCGAACCCGCTTAGGCAAGTAGCGTTCGTTCGTGGGACTCAATCGGGAAAAGAAGCGTGGGCTAAGCAGGCACGCTGGGGAGGTCGTGTTGGACGAAGTCACCCTAAAAATGGCGACTTTTGATTGCGGCGTTAAGTTTCGGTAAAAAGACCGGCTGTTGATCAGCCCTCGTCCGTGGGTCTGCTCCTGGTCCGTTGGTTAATAGCTCATTGGTCAGTCGATCGTGAGCCTCGACCTGAAAAGCGTAGCATAAGCAGGCACACTAAAGAGACGTGTCAAGTGAAGTCGCCCTGATAAGGGCGATTTTATGATTGCCGGACCATATGAATTGGACGACTGCCGTGGGGTGGCAGACTTGTCTCTAGTCAATGGTCGAGATGGATCCTGTAACGGCCATATCGTAGTCGAACTACCGTAAAGCGGTAGGTCTCGTCAGAGCCGTCGTACGAAACGATACTTGAATCGCCGTAGTACGGCGGTATTGTATGGATGCGAGGTATTGATCACCGTGGAGCGGTGATATTGTATCGATAGTCGATACGAGGTGTTGATTGTCGTGGAGCGGCGAAGTCGTTTTAGATGGTCCGGGATCTTCTGCTGTCAGGAACGGAGATTGTTGTTGACAGGTTGAAGAATTGAAAATGAACTGCCTTAGTCTTCGAAATGTGCCGGTATATATATCCATTGGGGGATTTGTTGTTGTTCCTGATTAGTTGTGGGCTTTTTTTAGTATGACGAGTTAACATCACATCGATACCTGATGGTTGTTATAATGTTGGTGTGATTTTACATCGTCAAACTGTTGATATTTTGTTGTATAAAATCCATTGTCAGTGGTTCTGAAAAGGACCGTTTAGGTTGTTGCTCCGTTACAATCGTTATCGTTATCGTTATATGTGATTTCATAAAAATTTAAAACTCGATCGAACTTAAAATTTTTCCTACAATTATTCTTCGAGTTTTCTTCATAACTACTTGTAGAAAAACTTACGAAAAACTTAGTGTTGTATTTTTAATCCTTAGTTATAAACACAAACATTTTTATGATTTTTCAACCTAAAAATTACTTGCAAATTTTCGCGTTTTCGACAGATTTCGTGAAAATTTGAACTATATACGGTTATAAAAAAAAAAAAAATTGTACCTATGTATATTGTTATAATTTTTTGATCACTATAAGAATAAATTTTCAAGTATTTTGATAGGGCCAAAAAAAGTTTATCGACACTTCAAAAAAAAATTTTCAGATAAATTGAAAATTTCAGTAGTCTATAAATATCTCAAAAAAAGTCAAAAGATTTTGAAAATTAAATCATGTAAATAAAATGCCAATCTAAATAACTGGTAAAATTTTCAAGTATCTACGACTTATACTTTTTGAATACTAACAAATATTTAAAATCGTTATTGTTACGCTATTTCGTAAAAATTTTAAATTTAAAAAAAAAAAACACACATCATTGTAAAATCAATACATTCATCACTTCGTTCAGAATCTAAAATGCAATACCTAATAGATTTATATGTTTTAAATTCTGAGCGGAGAGAGGAATGTATTGATTTTACCATGATGTATGTTTTTTTAGATTCTGAACGAAGTGATGAATGTATTGATTTTACAATGATGTGGTTTTTTTTGTGTGTGTCTGTGTGCAGCATAACTAGTCGAACTAATGCTTCAATTTCAAACTTTGAGGGTGGTTCCGATGGAAAAGTAAATATCCATGGTACATTATAGAGGTCAAAAGTAAACATTTTCCAACAGTTTTCAAAAAAATCGAGAAAAACAAAAAAAAAATGACAGAGAAACGGGAATTTTTACGCAAAACCAGTTTTCGACTAAATCGATTTTTTTATGGTTGTAATTCAAAAACTAATCACTGTAAATACTTGAAATTTTCACCAAATGTTTATGATAGCGTTATCTATATACAGTTTAATTTTCAAGATTTTTTGACTTTTTTGGATTTTATAGACCACTGAAATTTTCAAGTGTCGGTAAAAAAATTTAAGATGACCAAAAAAACTTGAAAATGTAATACAAGGTTCCATATGAGTTATTATTGTAGCTAAAAAAAATTAAAAATAATTAGTCACCATTTTTTTTTATAAGCGTTTATAGTTCAAATTTTTACGAAATCTGTCGAAAACGCGAAAATTTGCAAGTAATTTTGAAGTTAAAAAATCATAAAATTATTTATATATATATATCTAAGGTTAAAAAATTCAACACTAAGTTTTACATAAGTTTTGCTTCAAATAGCTATAGAGAAAATTTGAAGCGTCATTATAGAAAAAATGTTTTGAGCGTTTGAGTTTTAAATTTTTATGAAATCATGTAACGATAACGATTTATCCTCAAACCAAGTGTATGATGTACCTATAACCTATATGTTTTTGGAAAAAATGATTAACCATTCCTTATGCAAATATCATTGGATTAAAATGTAATTCCATCCATTACAGTAACCCACTAGTAACCTACTGTACAGCAGAGCGACATCCATGACTTAGACGCTTTTTTTAAATTTTTATATGAAATATACAATCTGTAACCTGAGGCACAATAAATATATGGGCAAATTTACAATGACACGAATGAGTTGTTAGAAGAATCCACCCAGTAGTGACACTTCCTATTGACTTTTTTTTATTATATTTTTTTTTTTAACTACCTATTTAACAATGGTTAAAATATATTTAAATGTTAAAATATAAATCATAATTTATTATTTATTATATAGATACCTATACCTACTTAAAATGTACAGTAATAATGTAACATTACTTTTTTAATATGGTTCAATTGAAAAGGTATTTTTATTTATGAATACAATAATCTATAAGTACCTATATCATAATATTGTACAGGTTATTAGTCTTTTTAAAACAGATTAGCCAATTTCACTTTGTTTACTTACTCGACTTTGAAATACATGAACTAGAAGCCTCATTATATTTGAAAAGACCAACTCTCAGAGATATTGTTAAGGAAGATATCTAGAACAGATTCTCAACGTTCCTATGTAATCTACCTGTGTGATATTTTAGAAGAGTTATTGATATGAATTATTGTTAGGTAGTTATATACACAGTTGTTGTATTTAACCGTTTGTGTACCTATGCTATGGAATCTGTTGATGTTATAAAATTAAAGTTTCATTAATAGCTTATTTTAGTTTGCAGATTTTCAAATTAAGTGAAAGTATATTTTTGTCTTAATAAATTTTCACAAACTTATGGATAGGGATGATTATATATAGTTTTTTGTAAGGAAGGTTTGCTAATTCCCATATTATTATGATATTGTATATTCAAAAATGATTTAATATTTTATAATCTTTTAGAGAAGAATTTTAGTGTTTAATGATTGGTAGAAATTATGATGAAAACCTTACAACCATAGTACGTAAAGCGTCATATTGAGTTTTCGATTGTGAGCGGAATAATAAATGCATTGATTTTACAAAAATATGTTTTCGTTAAATATTTTCTTTTGTCTTTCAACATTTGTAGCAGCAAAAATGCTTTGGTTTCCAACCTATAGCAGGGATGGACAACTCAAAGTAACTAGCAGTCCACTTTTAAGTACTTTAAAATCTAGCGGGCCACAGTGCATAGGAAAAAGCAAAAAAAATAAAAAAGGTCCTTCAAATTTACCAACATTTATTTTTTTATATTTATAATTATTATTTAATGTGATACTTGAGGATGAGGTTTTATATGAAGTAATTTGAAAATGTAGCGCAGGCCGCCAGTTGCCCATCCCTGACCTATAGGGTGGTTTTTAAGAAAAAATTGGATTTAGTCTGTATAAGTACATTAAAAAATTGGTAAAAAAAATGTATTTTGTTGTAATTCAAAAATACTATTTGAGAGGACATAATATTATATATATATATATATTACTTTTATATGTATTCTTATATTAAATATACACAATAATTGTTTCAAATAATTTATATTATTATTACAAGCCTTTTTACATTATAATACGATAAGTCGGTATTGATTCAAAAATTAATAAAAAAGATATAAATTATATATGTATATTATGTTCAAGACTGGGCATTAACGAGTTAATAAGTTAAAAGTTATATTATTTTAATATAATTTATAAGTTTTTAGAGTATAGAAAATATTATAAGAAAAAAAAAGATATATATATAAATATAATATATATATATGAACAATTGCATATATGTTTTTATTTTGATAAAAACTAATGTGTCATACTAATTAAGTAATACATGTGATGTATAGATAATACATCCATACAATCATGTATAGAGGTAACATGTATATTAATCAACCGTATAAAGACATCAATAGATATGAACCTATATAGCCACGATTTGTAATACCTACTTATCAAGTACTCATTAGTTATTTTACTTATAGCAAAGCTACACAATGATTATTAAAATCACTGTTAATCGGTAATAATAACGTTAATAATAGTATAATATTATTATATATTGCATGCTTTGACCTTAATTTTAATATAAAGATATATAAGATCATGTAACTTTTATAATATTTGTAGTATGAACCCGAGATAAATGCTATTCTGATATCTTCACAGTATAGTCAATTAAAGTTGTATTTTATTTACACATCCAATTGCTGTTTAGTTTGATAAACTTATAGTTTTACTTTTAATTTTAAGAATCTCTCATCATTATTTTTTTATTGTATTTAAAATATTTTTTTTTAAATACATTGTTGTTGACACAAAAAATATTTCTTTTCAACTTCTCAAACTTAAAATGTAATTCTGTAATTTTTTATGTAGATCTTTCGTAAATTGTTACAATTATAAGATTATATACTATTTTGTACTTCAGAATTTTTTTAGTTTGTTCCTAATATAATTTATGGATTTTAGTTTATATTTTGTTTGTTGATATTATACCGACGAGTAACACTGTACGAAGAAATAAAATATTACATTATACATGTCTTTACAATTGAGATACTGTAATGTAATTATAGTTTTAATGGCATAAATACACGTTTTTAATAAATAATATTTATAAATATAAATATTGAAGTATGGGTCAATACATTAGCTATATTATGAACACGCTGTACAACCTGAATCACCAAGCAAGTTCGTCCCTTCTTTTATTCAATTTGATTTAGTTATTTAAAACCCTATTTTGAATCTCTTTTTATATCCTTAATGACCATATTTTTAAATCTTTGAGATTTGTTGTACTATTTAAAAGTATTCTTTGGAGATGCAAACTTCTGTTTTTCCAATTAGAAACCCACTTATTAGTTGTAAATTATATAGCATATCATTTTTTTTTTTAAATTGACGTATCATCATAATACTTTGTACGAATAGTTTTTAAGTTATCTTTGTGTCTTAAGAATAAATGATACATAGTCATGGGGTGGCGGCTCGTTGTGTTCAAAGTAGATGGTGCTTAATTATTGCAAAGTTTATACATAAAAAATAAATATGTATTCAATTATTAAAACCAATGCGATGTGGCGTGAGTTGTTATCATTTACCACGTAGGTGTACTGTTTAACAAGTGTCATCGTCGTCAGACGGTGGCAAATTAATTATACTATTACATATATAATTATATAATTATTAATTTTTGTAGTTGAAGCGTACCTATTAGACATGAGCTGATTAATATAAATATATTAATAATCAAAAAAACTAAACACTCAGAATTTAATTTAGATAGGTACATCAACATTTTTAAAAAATGTATCCACTTAAATAAGGGAAATCATATTCGAGAAACAAAAGTTTATACTTGCTAAAGGACATTTATTTTGTTATTTTTGTACGTTTAATAATCATACCAGAATGACTGATATTAGATTAGTCATCCCAATTTAAATATTTTCTTGAAAAAAGTTATTAAACTTCTAGTTTTTAGTTAAAAAAATTTTGTTATTAAACACAGTGTAAAGTTTATAATTATTTCTTCCAGAAAAAGCTATATATACTTTATACTCTGTCTGATAAATATTTCATGAAGCCAAAATTAAAGATGTTGATGAGTCTATCATATTTAAAGAATTATTTTTAAGTATAAGTGAATACGAACAAAAATAACTATAAGGTTTTAGCATTTATCAATTATCATAAATTAAAACTGTTAAATTACTGATTTATTATTGAATGAAATTTAATGAAATTATTAAATATCAATTTATATAAAAACGATTATATTGGATGATTTAATTTATATAATATGTATATAACAGAAATACATAATATTATAAACGAAATTTGTTTCAGTGTATCATTAATAACAGACACAAAAATACATTGTTCGCAATTGAATTCTCGAGCTTCATTTTCAAATGATCCCGCCTACATTTTTAAGAGCATTAACGAAAAAATAATAAAACTACGTTTTCTAAAAGTTTCAGTTATATCTTATCCATGGACTCGTGAACAACTAAAATATTGATATTTAAACATAAAATGAGTACCTACGTAGCACACTACCACAGTCACGTGATGGCAATAAAGAAATCGTAAAGATTTATTATCTGAAATACAATGTCAAAACGTGAATTCTTCTAAAATAATTGTAAATATTTTCTTAAATTAGTTTTTATTTTATTATAATTAGCTAATTAGCTGGTATCTATTTTAATATAGGTACGTAAAATACAAAACAATGACATTGTTTTAAATATTATATTTTATATAAATACTTTAAAACATTATTAAGCTAAAAAGAAAGGTATTTAATGCACTCTATTCTCTCAGAAACAGGAAATATAGTTATTAATGCCTTATTAACTAACTACATTTTTACAATCTTATACAATAGTCATTAAAATATATTACAAAAAAAAAACATACATTACAATATATTTATACCCTTAAAATGTAACAGTATAATTTAAAAAATATGTATATTTTATATTATAAATCTTGATTTAAGACATAATTTTTTAATTTAATGATCAGTAATAAATCAAGTTCACTACCTATCTCTTAAAACAAAATAAAAAAAGTGATAATTTAGTAATGTCACTGACAGCTTCATATATTTTACTTTTGCATTAAATCATTTAAATAAATATGTATACTAGAAAATTTTAACATTCGTCCTAATTTTACATGTCTTAAATTATAATATTAAGAAACTAAAATTATATTTCTGTAGGCTTCTGCAATGTTTTAAATATATATAAACAAAAATCTTTTCCAATGCTGTAATGCTGTATACATGTTTTCATGTATTCATATACCAACAAATTATTTTTTAACGTTCATCGTTTAAATACAAATTATAGTTCATGAAAATAGTTGTTTCCAAAAAAGTTTTTTTTTTAATCTTTTTGCATATTAACACGTTTCGAAGTTAGTTAATCTGTTAAAAGCTGCAAAATTAGCAATACGTGTATTTTGTGATAAAGATCCATAATATTTATTTAGAGACCAAATAAATCTTTAAAACGGATTGTTTTTTTAGGTACATTTAAGTAAATACATATTGAATACATGTAACTTATGTTTTCAGTATCACTAAAAAAGTTTTGAAAATAACTGGCTTTTCTTTTACAAGATATCTTAGTTTATGAATTTTAAAGTAAAATCATTTAATGAATAACTACACTGAATGACATTTAAATATAATCAAACAATTTTCATTATTTAAATTATTTTTTTTATTTTTTTTATTGATCGTTTATAACTTCGTCAACAAAGGCCATTAGTTATTTTATATTTTACATTACGTTTGCTTACATGTTTAGATTTGGACATTTGGTTATAAATATTGGTTTGCTTGAGGAAGTTAAATTAAATTATTTACAACACATTTTAATCAAAGTAATGAATATTATGATAAAATAAGTAAATTAAAAATAGTAATGAATGTAAGAATTCAACAAAATAACTCTTCAAGTCTTTTTTTAAATACATACTCGTACAATTATTGTAGCTGATTAATTATCGTAAATATATTTCGTTTTGGACAAAAATAAATTTTGACGTGGAGATTTAAAACTGCCTCAGGCTCTCTTAAGAGCTGTTTCTTTAAACAGCATACCAAAGTCGTATAGAGCTGACAATAACGATTTGTTTAATCGAGCCTCATGTTTACATTTTAAATTTGTAAAGGACTTTAATGATGTCCAATCATATAGTACGTTAAGGAATTTAATTTTATGAATAAACAATATAATATTCTATTCATGTTTTTAATATAGGTACGCTTAATAAAATCTGACAAGATTTTTACAAATTGGATGTGTCATCAGTGAGTGACTTTTCCCACGAATTATATAATTCATATTTCTTATCTTAACTCATATATACTAATTATACTAATTATGTTATGAAATATAGATTGTATATTTTCTTCTATAAGTAAAAAAAAAAATGTGTTTATGTATATTGTATACACTTAAAACCTATACAATAAATGTACAAAAACTGTAAGGTTTCCCTTAGTAAGTTATTAGTACGTACTTTACAATTAATATGTAACATAATATTTTCCATCTTATTCATTATTCATAAATGAAAGAATCAGAAAGCTAATACGACCAATACTACGCATATACAGCCTAAGAATTTAACTATAAAGTAGACTTCTCAGCACCACTAATCTTATATTAATGCTGAAAGAGTCACAAAGTAATTTGTTGCTGTCCTGCCGTTCCCTTTTTTAATGAAGTAATAATAAAATAACGTACGTGCACTCTATATATTTTATTTTGTATCCACTCATGGTTATATTCTAATTTCTAGTGATGAAAGTTTGAATTAATGGAACACTAGTTTACATTTCAACAAGTAAACTCATTTTTTTTTAAACTGCTTTGTATTTTTTAATTAAATTTTTTACATTATTTATATACAATTTTTATATTGTTATCACTATAATATTATAATACTTACTCTGTTAATATATAACATATAAGGTAAGTAAATAAGTACAATGATCAAATACGATTAGTAAAAGCTTTGGTATACGATTAGCTGACACGATCAAGGAAGAACTAACAATAAAACTGGTAAAATTTTTAAATGTTGAAAATATTGGTTATGTGAAAACAAGACAGTTTATATGTTTTTTATTTTTTAAGTTTAACCATTTTAAAATTTTATTAAAATATGCAATGTTTTATGAAAAGAAAAACCCCCATTTAAATTGAAGGTATTTTCCTATGCAAATATTTGAACACTAACATAATACAAACACAGATATTGAATAAATTATATGCGTTGCCGGATGGAAAGTGATATCAAAAAATGCAAAAATGCAAAATTGGCGGTGAGTTGATTAAGTAAAATTTATCGCAATGCTCTTTAAAAAAATAAACACGACATTTTTCAGTGTACTACTAGCTATATGTCTGAGGATTTAATAAAAATGAAAATATATAATACATTTTGAGTATAATAACGGACTATGCACCGCTGCTGACAGAATTAAAGTTTGGGTTCTGCTGGTGAATTATAACTCACAATACAATATGCCAATAAACCCCTCAGTCACTTTATCTCTTCTATTTTCATAAACAGTTATTATTCAAATAAAGAAAGTTTAATATATCAATATTACCATCGTATGCACCAATATACGTTTAATAGGGGTATATTTATAAATTTAAAAAAAATTATTGAATTTTTTAAATAATAATGGTGGACTTTTGAAAAAAAACTAAAACTAAAACTTACTTAAATATATGTTATGAGTACATTTTTAGAACATAAATCAATAAAAAAGGGTAAAAACATATTTATGTATTTTTGATTTCAATGTAAATAATTAGTTTCTCCAAGAGGATTCTTCATTCTTTAAAACTTATATTTCTGATATTATTTATTTATTTTGCTTACTGTATGCGTGTGTTTTAACAGATTATGTAATAAAAAATTAAAATTAAGATGATTTCGGTGATGCTCTATTTGTTTCATTTCCCTGACCCATGAGAAACATATCAAATTCACGTTAAGCAAAACCAACCCTATGTTATGACTTATTATTAGAGTAAATTCAGCTATTGTCAAACTTTAAGCTAAGAATATTAACCGTGTCCCTAGTTCCCTACATTTGTTTTTTATACGATATTTTAATTTTTTTTTAAATTATGAGCATTTTTAATTTGTAATCATGTAGATTCTAATATAACTTATATAAAAATTAAAATATCTTAAAAACCATCATCGATACACAAGTAACATTCTTAGCTTAAAATGTTATTATAGATGGATTAACTCTAATATTAAAATTAACAGCACAGGGTTGATTCCGCTTAACACAATTTGTTTATGTTGTACGTGGTGCATGGAAAGAAAGTAAATGATGCGCTTACATACTCTTAATACACCGAAACATCTTGTAACGAATGGCTCTCAATAGCTGATAAGTATCTAACTCCCAATATCTGAACAGTGGACATCTCCGAAGGACAAAATTTTAGAGAGTATCCAATATGTGGATGTATGTGGTGCAGTAACAATAATTTTACTCTTAATACTAAGAAATGCCAGTTAATGACGTTTTCCAGAGCTCGAGTATTTACTTCATTTGATTAAAACCTCAATGGTGAACCACTACTTTGGACTATGGGGGCTATTAAAGACCTTGGCATTTTTTTGATCCCAAACTTAAATTTGGCTGTCATATTACCAACATTGCTAACAGGTCAAATAAAATCCTTGGTTTTATCCGTCATAATTGTGCTGATTTTGACGACTCATTAGCTTTAAAGTCCATTTACTGTAGCTTGGTACGCTCTATTTGTGAATATGGTCTCCATATCAATCGGGTCTGAAGCAAATCATTGAAAAAATTCAACAAAAGTTCTTACGTTTTCTTTCATTCAAATGTTCTATAGCCAGAGAACCCCACTCTTCGTACACTCCACTATTAAGAATTCTTAACTTAGAAACACTTGAACAACGTCGTCTGTGATTAGATTTGTACTTTTCGTATAAACTTTTCTCAGGAAGCATAGACTGTCCTGAGTTCCTAAGTCGCTTCTCTTTCCATACCCCTACTCGTAACTCCCGGTCGAAAAACACTTTTATCTAAACACAGAAGTAACTAATTATGCAAGCAATACTCCCCATCATAGAATTATGAAAACTATAAATAAATTAAATATTGATTTATTCATATCACCAAACTTCTAATCATTCAAAAATGATTGCAATATTTTACTTGTTAATTCATAGCTAAATAATCACCAACGACAAATGGCAAAACATCTGGTCCAAAACAAAATACCAAACTCAATGAAATCAAAGGTGACACTACCCAATGGTATAACCCTTCACTCAAAAGAAAAAAAGAAACAGTAATAAAAAGACTACTGATAGGACACACTAGATTCACACACGTTTTCCTCGTGGCCAAAGAGGAACCCCCCCCCCCCCCCATCTGCACAACCTGCGGAACAAATCTCACTGTCAAGCACATCATATCGGACTGCATAAAGTATAATCAAGAAAGGATCAAACACGGGATATCACACAACCTCGATGCAGCCCTTGGAGCCAATCACCAACTCAACGCATATTTAATTAACTTCCTCGAGCAAACCAATATTTATAACCAAATCCAAACATGTAAGAAAACGTAATGTAAAAAATAAAATAACTAATGGCCTTTGTTGCCGAAGTTGTAAACGATCAATAAAAAAAAAAAATAAAATCATAGCTATAAGTATATTATACAATTATTAATATCTACATTATTGTTTTTCTCTTTAATTATTCAATTTCTATATATAATTTTTACGATCGATTGTCTTTACTATTATCATGTATGTAATTGGGCCTGGCCCGTTTAAAATTTAAATAAAATAATAAAATAAAAAATATATATATTTAAAGGTTTTGCTGTATACCTATAATAATATATATTATATTGATATTTATATGTATTAGCATAATAAATAAATAATAATAATAATAATAATTATTATCATTATTATTATTTGTCAAATACAGAATTAAATTCTAGTAGAGAGTATGAGTAAACCTTGAAATAAACATGAACAACGATACTACAAAAAAATATTTTCATATCAACTGGAAAATCATGATGCTCATATTATAAAATTCTCTGATCCATCTCTATTTATTTTGAATCTTTTTTCTACAAACAAATTCATTAATTAATTAGAAACAAAAAAATAAACATATTTGCTAAATTATAAAAAATATAGGTTTTGAAATTGTTGAATTTATGATACATATAATATATAACTCATATCAAAAATGTTATTTTCATAAGCATATTCATAAAATAAAATTGAAAATCAGAGTTGATAGTGTGATACCACTGCAATGAAAATCCATGCAAGATAAATGTTAAGAAAAATTGTTATAAGTCGGGTTTTCTAAAATTATATTTCAAATTATATTGCTGTAAGCTACTTGAAAATTAATACTAAAGAAGATGTACCCTTTATGTTTTTTTGTTTTAAAAAAATTGAATACAAAAAAATTATATTTATGTAGTTGTCGGAAGCAATATACTTTAATTAAAGTTATGTACACCAGAAGTCCTGTACAGTGAGCACTGTACGCAATTCATTATTATGCCGTGAAACAATAGTAGGTATGTAGAATACATGTACAAAACATATCATAATATAATATAAACAATACAATTAAAATAGGCAATTACTTAAATAAGAAAGAAAAAATACATAAACATGTAAATGAATCTTGAAACTTTGTAACACATACAATTTAAATATTTTTACAAATATGAATAATATATTCAACTTTTAGTTATAATCTATAGGATGATATTACGTTGTGGTAATATTGATCGGACAAGTCATTGTTATGAATAATATTTTAAATTTGAATGTTTTGATAATATTTAACTTTACGTCAACATAAAAATAATAATATTAATTTTTGCTTGCTTAAAAATCATTACCAACGTCGTAGCCCACGTCGTAATGACATGTTTCAGGTTTCTTAACAATATTATTATACGACACACTGTCACGTTTATCGACCACTGTGGTGGTATTGCTGCTATTATATAATATTGTTCACAATAACACACGATATTGTATTATTATAATATATGAAACTGCGGTGTCGTTGGTGATATCGGAAACGAGATGTCGGTTAAAATTCAGCCACACATATTTATATATATATATATAGGTATACTCCTGGTAGAACACGTCGCACAGCGGACAATACAGGGCTGACCAACGGTGGTGGTATCGTCGTTGTCGGTGATAGTAAAGATATTATATTATATTATTATTATTATTAAAATCGCGCGTGGCAGACGGTAAAGTTGACCCGGGCGGGCGAGCGTTTTGTGTGGATGGGTGCGGGTTGGTGCACTCGATATAGGACCGGCGTCGCTGCTGCTGTGTGTACAACAATACTTTTACACGTTATAATACGGCAGCAAGGACGACGTACGTGACCGTCAGTAGTCGGCCGATAATAAATTCCGGTCACCGCCAAGTCCCACCATGTGTTAGTAGCTTGGAGGTGGAGGCAGGAAAAAAATCCCGGGGAACCAGGCCGACGCCCGTCCCGGCGATACTCGTTTATTGTACAAAATGTTGTGTGCTTAAAAATCTACGGTGGCGGCACGTGAAAACTTTGGCACGCTTGTGCGCTCGCATCGGCTGCGGGCCAGCGGGTGCTGTGAGAAATTAATATTCGAACCGAAAAGACCTGAGACGGCGACGTGTGCATCTGCTACTCCCCCCGCCACCCCTGTACTACTCGGGTGACCCGGATGAAACCACTACTAAAGCCGCAAATTTTGCAGTTATGTTAGATAACGTGGTATAGGTAGAGTGGTTAAGGGAAAATCTGGTAGGTTAGTTACCGTAATTCGGGGCTACGATGTTTCACATACATATTCAACCATTATAATGTACCTACATGATATAAAATAATAACAATGAGTATTATTATTATAAAGATATTCACTTATATATTGTGTTATAAATAGGATTGAATTATAATGCTCTTTAAAAAATGCATTTAAATAATTGTATAGCTTAAATATTTTAAAAAAATTTAAAAATTATAATACATAATAGATATATAACGGTGATAATTTGAGTGAAAAAGCATACCTATCGGCGATAACTTATTGTACTATATAATTTATCATTTGTACCGTTGGCAGTTAGTTGAAAATCTTTTGTTAATCCTAACAATTTTCGTTCATTTTATAAACAAATTGTGAAAAATGCTCTAAAAACTAAGAAAATACACTAAAATTGTCATAAAATTCCCTAAAAATGCATTTAAATTTTAAAGTTAATTTTGTTGAAAAAAAATTACCTTAAAATAACCAGTATTAACAAAAACACATTTTATACTTATGGACCAACGTTTCAAAACACCAGATAAAAAGATACATTTATATCATAATCCCAGCCCTAGTTATAAATGACTACTCAAACAAGATGACCCTTTAAATACTTGTTTATTATACAAAATGTCGGCGTGTGTTTAAAAATCTGTGGCACGTGAAAATGTTCGTACGATGTGGCCACTTGTCCTGCGGGTCAGCGGGATGGTGCTAGAGAAATTAATATTCTAACCAAAGACCGGGAGGCGGTGGACGACAGTGTGTATACTACCGCCACCGTTGTCCTACGTGCGACTCAAACGGAACTAATTATCGTGTTGGGTAACGTGGTAAGCAGTCGGGTAAGTACCACGGCCCTACCAAGGGTCATGGCTACGGTGTAAAACACGCACCGCACTCGTTATAATGCACCTGAATGATAATAATTATATGACAGTTATTATTATTATAAAGACGTATTGATATACTACCTACTAATGTTATTATCGAGCAAGAGTAATAGACGAACCATACAAGATAACCCCTTTTAGACGTGTTTTACTCGGATAATTATTTCAGTCGAATACAATAATAAATATAAATTTTAAAATTTAAACCAAATATACCCAATCCGATTTTTTTTTTACTTGATGACCGCGTACTTTATATTTTAGTTACGATAAGCGAACCGCTACATAATATTGTTTTATCAAAACGCTCTTGTGAGTGTGAGCGATTCGGAAAACATGAAAATGTATAATGTAATGCATTAATTGTTATAATGAAAATTGTATTTAATATTATGATAATATTAAATACAGCTTTAAAATGTATGTGATATTTGATTTTTCTCAACAAAAACTTGTAGAGACCGTTTAGGTTGAGCTGATCTAGAGTATGATGAATATTTTTGAGCGATAGGATTAAGCGATAGGATAGGATTAGCGATAGGATTAAGCGATAGGATTTTTATTTATATACTATATTGAATAATATGCTTTGTTTGGCACATTTAAAATTTTTCAGTATAAGTTTATTCAAAATAACTAGTTTATAATACTACATTAAGATATGATAATCAAATGTTATAATATAAAATGATCGTAATTTATTTAAAAATTTTGTAGCTATATTGCCTATACATTACGCCGTATCTTTTATAATATTAAAAGCAATAATCTGATGTTATCTCAAAAAGATGACCACATAGTTTTATTGTCTTTTATGAAAACGATACCTTTAGATCTGTTGTTAAACGTCATAATGGATAAAAATATGTGTCAGGTAAGCTTTATTTGATAAACATATGCGTGTTTCAGGTACTGCGTAGATAGATGATACTAGCAAACACTTACCTTGTAGATATATTATTTAAATTTTGCTACAATAACCAATAAGTCAAGTAAAATATTGATGTTCATATAATATAATAAAATTAGTTATTTCTAGTATTTTTTAAATATTTTTTTTTTGAAACAAATAATTCCAGAAACAATTGATAATTTCCACCTTTTTTATTCTCAAGTATTTAACGCATTTTGTTGCTGCTTACTTATAGTCAATTCAGCATACTGCTATACTTATTTATATAAGTAAAAACAACTGTAAATATAGTTTTGTTTTTAATTTTTTTTTTTTTCAATACACGCGAATCTGAAAATATTTATAATCACCGTCAAACTAAACTTATAATAGAACTAAAATTCGAAAAAAGTTTGAATTATAGGTAACTACAAGTTTTAATAAATACAAGAAAAAGGATTTACCAAAGTAAAACTGAATAGCATGTGTTAAATAACGGTCCAACTGTGATGCGTAAACTTTTTTGTATGATTGGAAAAAATATGTAAATAAGAAATATTTTGTCATTGATTTAAATACATTATAAAATATAATTAAGAGTGTTTAGTTTACTTTATTACCTAGTGAAAATAAAAAAAAATATTTAATTTAATTCCTGTTGATTTTATGAATTTATTTATTTAAAATCCTTATTCTGATGTTTGCATTTTAATAAGTTAAATCAAGTAAATCTTAATTCAATTAACTATCACTTATTTTTTATTATTTGACTAATAGATGAATTGCATATGTATCAACATATTAAATTATATTGTTTTAATTTTTTGTTAATTTATTTAATAAATTATATTTTATAACGGCCAATTAGTGAATTTTATGATATTTATTTTTAAATCATCTTTGCAAAGTTTAAACCAAATAATTATCTTCATTAGTTCTTGTAATAGCTATAATTCTACAGTTCATTTTACACTTCATACAAGTTGTCCTTAAGTCTTAATATGATAATCACAATAGCGACTTACTAAAAAAAAAAGTTTCGTCATAAGGAGATCAATTTACAGTAAACATATTATGAAGTATAATATTTTATTATACATTCAACAAATTTAATGAAAGTTTGACTGTTTTATTTTATTATTATTATTATTTTATTTTAAACTTCGACAACTGAGGTTATTAACAGTAGGCTGGTTGATACTGTTGGGTTTTTGGGCTGTGGGTTTTTGGAGCACCTATGTATTTGACAAAATTTCTAGTGGGCACCATTAGGTTTCTGTCGTGTCCAGGCAGGGAATGGTGAACTATCTTTATTATAAACGAAAAACACATATTAAAATTATTAACATTTTTTATCGACAATATTATGAAAAATTAAGTTATCATTTTTTAAAACCACATTTATACTATATTTTTTGTGTGATAAATTTTTTGGATTTAACAACTATCTTTTATTTAATGATCACTTAATTTTAATCTTAAACTAATGGTTGTTTAAATATTCAATTTTGTATTATATTGACTCACCATCAAATGGATTTCGCATATTTTATCGATTATCAAATAATCTTAATATGAAATATATTATATTAATGAAATGTTCAACTTAAAACTATCTGGTGTCCTCATTAATCTCGTTTTATTCCAGAAGTCTGTATACTCAACAATTTTTTCATTAGTTGTAATGTTAATCAACACTGATTATATATAACCGCATATATACTGCATACTATCAAATACAGATAAATAACTAATGACCCAATAAGTATTCAATTTCACCATGGAATTATAGTTCCAATTAAATAATGTTTATTTTTATTTAGATCGTTTTAATTTATTTTTATAATTAAAACCAAATAATATGTACGTACACTCCCTATTTAAAAATCATCTTAAAACCACAATTTAAAATTAATTTAATGAAAAAATGAACAAAAAAATGACTTAATCCTAAATCATGGTTAAATAATATTTTAGTAACGGAATAATTACTATTGCAATAGGAATTTAATGATACGTACTAATTTTAACAGTATTATCCAGAAATTGTAGGTACTATATATATATATTACATACCTACATATTATAAATTAACTGATAGATGTTTTCGTATACCAAAATTGAATAAACCATTGAAAGTGTCAATCCATAATTTGGAGTATTACAACTCGATACTTAGGCATATAGGATAAACCATACTACATTCTGTAAACTGCATAATGTACATTATGTATCATATGGATCGATAAGAGTAGTTGTGAGTATATTGGTGCACGACTAATGTTGGGGGAGTGGTTTTATATATAAATATATTTTTTACTTAAAACAGTTAAAACCACACGACCAAAAACTCCTAGCAACGAAACACTTTTATCAGATCATTAGAATAATGTGAACGATATCCTACCTTTGCCATTGCCACAGCGGGAAACGTATCCCAAATCAATTGCTCCTCTTCACCTTTGTTGCCCCGTCTCTGTCCTTTGAATATCCTCGATGCGGTCAATGTAGACGCGCCCATTCCATCGCCGACCAAAAACACCACGTTTTTCGCTCTTCCCATTTTACCCTCAAAGTTAGCCAACCGTTTTTTCAATGCGGATCGGGCTTCTTCGTACCAGTGATCGCGATCTGGAAAAATATTTTTATCATCAGTAAAATATTTTAGCTAGCTGTTACATAGATTAATATTACACTGTAAATTAATGCCAACCGGATATATAAACTATAATTGATAGTACTCGAGTCATGAAACTTATTATTTTATTACTGTATGCTATGCAGATTGATTCTTTTATCATGAACTACTCATTATTTAAAAAAAAATTTTATGAGTTATAAGTATTTATATGCAGTTATATGAATATTTAAATAATAGGAATGGAGAGATACGCGGCCACACTGACCACAAAATGTTCACAACTATTATACTCATATATAACTTAAATACTTATAAGTTATCATAAACTACTCGACCTAAATTTGATTTTTATGTATTGGAATAATAAAAAATCATTCTGAATATTAGGTTATAAAATTAAAACTATATATTATAATCATACAAAAAAGCAAAAAAAAACTGAATGATGAAGATAAAAAATGTAGTTTTACTACATTTTTTTTTTTTTTTTTGAATGACTATAGAAACCATGTAAGAACTTTTTTACAAAATCATTAATACTTTTGAAATAACCACATGGCATAAGTACTAAAACACTATATTTTAGATACACAATAAATCTATTTTTTTCTAATTTATCCACTAAATGAGTACCTATATATTTGGGTTAGTAATACTTAGTTAATAATGAAACAATGCATTGATTCGTTTGCGGTAAATATTATATTAATTAAATTAATCCAATGCATTCGTTTTTAATTGGAAATCTAAAGACAATCGAGTTTAGAATGACATATTGTTAAATATTATTTATAATCAGTACATTTTACATAGTTAGTATATATTCATAAGACGTTATATGTGTACCTAAATTTAATGTAAATATTTAAAGTTTGAAGTTCTTGGGACTTTTAATTACTGCTGCTATGTTAAAAAGAGTAAAATTCTACTTCGTTAGTAGGAAAATATTTACGATGCAATTATAAGGGCATCGACTACCCCGAAGGTAGCGTATTTTTAGTGTTATTCCAAAAACCGTTATATTTATTATATTATTCGATTATATTTAACCATGTTATTATTCTTAATAATATTTTAAGTTGTATTTCTTAGTACCTATAAAAACATTATTATATTTCAGATTATTTTTATAGTAAATATATATATATTGTTTTTGCAATATATTTACAAAATATTTGTAAATAATGTTTAAATGAACTATGATTACTACAATCTATATCATCTTTTCATAAAAATCATCTGTATATAATAGTTTTAAAAATTCATTTTCAATTATAAGTAACTAATATATATTATAACAATGAGTTGTCGCAACAAATTTTGAACAGACTGAATAACATTTCGGATAACGATTCGCATAAAACACGAAGACCTTAACAGAACTGTTTTTATAATATATATGTTTATTGGGAATATTATGACTACCTAACCGTCTTACATAATTTGTTGGTCGTTTGGTTGTTATTATATGATATTACTACGATTATCAAAATAAAATTACAATATCCAAAAAATTACAATTATATTGTATAATTATTGGAATATTTTTCGAATAATATTTTCCAGGCGATCAGACTTTTTCTAAGGGCACAATATAAATTATCACCCCTAAACGCAATATATATAGAGTTTACCTTTAATGAATTTGACCTTAGAGAGCATTTTGGAGAATATATACAAACCAAATCGATACATATTTAACCATTTCACATTAAGAGGACAACGTTGAACTTGTATATTAGAGGTGTGAAACATGCCCCTCCTCTATGTTCATATGCACAATACACAAATACCGCAGAAACGTGATTTTAACACTAATAGAAAGATCATGAATTAAACTGTGCTTAATATTTGTTTGTATACCTAATCAATCAAAAAAATCTCTTCGAGGAGGCATAGTTTAATCTCTTTTCTTTCAAAATAAGTAAACACAATTCATCTAAGTGAATTATTGAAGGAGCTGTAACTGTAGAGCGAATAATAGTTATTTTTTTAAATTTAAATATATTTGATTTGTCAAGTGCTGTGTTTATCGGCACACGAATGAAATCAGTATTTTGAACGGGTTGTGTTGACGGAGTATGGGATTACCGTATTCCCGCGAAACTGTATTAAAGCAGGGTAACAGTTCATTATTTATGTCAAATGAAGAACTCCTGAACTCCAAGTATTTGAACGGCAATAATAATTTGGTCATGGGTATAAAATAAAACTATAATATAAAGAATAATGGGTTGTAGTACAGTTTTCAAAATCCGTTTTTCACAATAAATTTTTCCAAACTTAAACATTTCCCAAATCTGATATTTCCAATCTAATATTTCCAATTTCAATATTTATCATAAAGACATTTTTCCGATATATATTTTTAAAAATGTAATATTTCCAAAAAAAAAAGCCTTATCTAATTCTTGTAAGTCATTTGTGTGTAGTCATGTCATGTCATTAAGATAATAGTCTAGACTATTCGTACGCGTATGTAATCATCTTTATTGCTTGGTTAATTGGATAAAAAATGGTCGGTATCGATTATCGAATGGTCTTGTTATTTACGTACCTGGTCTAGTTCATTTTGACAGTCGTTATCTCAATGATTGATTTTTCGTAAATTTACTTGCGTAGGTATATTTTTAATCTGTAATTTTCGTACTATTCATTAAAATTATGGCCGAAATTATAAACTCCAATGGAAGAAGAAAGCATTTGCATATTGACGGATATCTCTATTATAAACATTCGGAAAACCAAGGTCGAATATATTGGAGTTGTCGTAAAAGAGGCGAATGCTCTGCTCGGACTATAATGAGGAATTCTGGAAAAATATTACAGTCTATAAAGGCTCTCAAAATTCTACACATGACTACGCACCGAATTTAGAAAAAGTGAATGCCTTAAAAGTTATGACAGATATAAATAGAAAAGCTAGTAAACATCCTAAAGCAAACCCCGCACAAATATTGAGAACAGAATTGTAACAAGACGTACCAGCTGGAATTTTCTGAACATCGAAATATAAGGAAAGCCATATGATGACAACTTGTAAAAAATATTTAGTCAAACCCTCGAAGTATGAACGAATTGTATGAATTACCAATTCAGTTTAAACAAACTATAACAAGAGAACAATTTTTGCTATACGATTCATTTGAAGACATTAATTATCAGTTAACATGTGAAAGAATAATAATTTTTGCAACTAAAAACAATTTGAGACTTTTAATGAATAGCCCAACCTGGTTAACAATATTTTTTCAGTTTTTTACCATACTAGGACCAACCACACAAACAAATATTCGAACTGATCAAGTTAGTGGATTTCCGTTAGTGTACGCATTACTGGAGTTAAAATAAGAAGCAGCGTATTCCGAAGTATATGAAGTTATTCTTTCAGAGGTGCACAAATTTGGAATAAATATTATAAGACTACAATTTTTGATGACGGATTTTGAACAATTAATAATTAATGCAATGAAGAAAATAATTGAAGTTGAAATACATTCTTGTTTATTTCATCTTTGTCAAAGTCTTTATCGTCGTATCCAGGCAAAAAGGATTACAAAGTGAGTATAATAATCCAGAAAATCGTAGCATAAATATCGTGGCACAGATGACAGGTGCTTTAGCATTTGTGCCGCCAGAAAAAGTAGTTGAAACGTTTGATGAATTACTAGAAAAAGTACGAGATATGTACCTGATATATCAATTGCAGAATATTTTTAGGTAAATTATTATAAATTGATACATAACAACATAACATTATAATATTATAAAAAAAATGCTTATATTTTATTTAATACGATATATTTTAAACTATTTCTTATACTATAATAATAAAATAAAATAATATTCAAATTTTAAATATAACTTAAATATTTAATGCAGATAAATTACATTCGTGGGAGACAAGCTAAAGGTCAGAGAAAATCAACCGAACCCAGATTCCCTTCAGAATTATTGTTGAACCAGTACCATACAGTACTACAACGATTGGCAAGACCTAATAATTTGTCAGAAGGCTGGCATAATCGGTTCCAAGTAGTTGTCGGACGACAACATCCAAGCGTATAACATTTTTCACTTAACTTGGCAAAGAACAAGCTGACATTGAGTGCATGTTAACGAAACCTAAATCTGGGACAAAAAATAAGGAAGGGTTGTAATATGATATGGCTAAAAGTAGAGGAACGAATACATAGTATTATTTCCAAGTATGACGAATTTGTTAATAACAATGATATTATTGCATATCTCATGGTCATTGGTCATAATTTAGAATTTTAATACACTTTTATTTATTTATTTATACTATTTTGTTTACTATACTTAAACATTTTAAAGTTAATAATAAATAATTTATTTTATTTTATAAGATCTTATATTGATCGATTTGGTATTGTGAAAAATAACTTTTGGGGGGAAAAAATGTGAAAAACAGATTGTGAATAGTGTCTCCCTACCAAATAATGAGCTATTAATATACAATGATTATTATAAGTGCAGCGTGATGGGAATTGTAAAATATGAATGTTATGGATTATAATTTGATTGTTATTTGTTGTGATCGATCGTAGAATTGCGTACGTTTATTTAATAGTTAGTACAATTTGAAAATAAGTATACTTTGGTTTTCTATAAAGGAAAAGTACCTAAGCATCTAGTATTATATTATGATGAATGGTTCAAAAAAAAAGTCGACCATATACTTCTGTTAGAAATGTTTACAAACCGAAAAGTTTAGCATCGAACAAATCAATTTATGTCGCATTTACACTAAAATGTCCATACCCCATCCCCTCTATTTTCAAGGAACACCAATCCCAATATCCTCAGAAATAAAATACCTCGGCGTCCTAATTGGCAAAAGATTGACCTGAGGTCCTCATATCAATTCAAAAAGAAAAATTCTCAATAGTCGAATCCACTTATTTCGGGTGTCATTCATTCGGGCGAATAACCCAAAATTTACCTGAATAAAGCTTATACGATTTGGGTGAGAAATTGACTGATCGTTTAGGTGAATTTATAAATTATTGAATAATAGGGAAGTAACATACTTACGTCTACAATAATTTTTATAATATTTACTACAGCTAAATATTATTATTACATCTTTTCGGCTGATTGGCATTTATACGCCAATTTACAAATATAGATAGTGAATGATAATTTGTTAGATTGTTCTAAGACGTGTGGGTTTTCATTTTTTGCCCATGTCTAATCTAATCAGATTCTGAAGTGTGATAGAGAAATATTATTAATAATAATTATAGTAATAATTGAAGCTGATTCCATCGCAGAGGGTTTTCGAAAAAGTGTAGAAAGACATATGGGTTAAAATTAACTAAATTAATCGGTAAGATATAGTTATTAGTAATTACATATTGTACATATTTTAAAATATATAAATATATTATATAATAATACTAAATAATGGTACGTGATAACATTAACTAATATAAATAAGTGATGGGAACAGCAGCGTTACTAAACAGTTAAATAATATACTACCTTATGGACCGCAGTGTAGAATGCAGAAAGTTGAATGCAAGAACCATTTACTTCGTAATTACTGCCAAGACTCATGATATTATCAAGAAAATCTGATTATGCTATTGAAATTAGAAGAAAAATACTGGATACTAAAGGATGAGAACAAATGTTACGTGTGCTATACATTTTTGAAAATTAGAGAAATAGCTACTGAATGAAAAAATTGCTGGTAATTTTAAAATGTAAAATACAAATACAAATATTCACATTGTTATATTTAGGTGGTTTTTTCCCAGTGAAATTGTATGGTACAAATTCTGAAATTATTGGTACAAATTGGTACAAATTATGGTACAATTGATGGTACAGAAATAACAATGATTTTTTGATATTGTGATGCTAGGGAAACCTACCTGTTATATTTTCGTTCGTTTTTGTAATTTTTATTTATAATCAACCTAATTTGCATTTTATTTTAGGTCTTAGATTTGATATACGATTAGACAATGCACCAAATCATTGGATTTTTGAAAATCATACAAAGTGCTCAAAATATTTTTTGTAAAAATCAGGTTTTGTACAAAATATTTCTCCAGAAGAGAAAAATAAATATAAAAATATTTTACAAGACATCGATGTAATAATTGTGTCTCGATCAACAAACAATGCAAATAGTGTAATAATGGATAGTGATAACAATACTTGTGAACAGCTAAGTAGTATTATAAATACATTTTTTGGAGGAAAGAGAGGATTAATTTTATTTAAAAAAGTTCCTATTGTAAAAGAGTACATGCAGCTGTAGTTAGTTATAATTCAGAGAAATATTTAAGAGCCGTTAAGAGACATATAACACACACTAGCCAAGGTAAACATTAAATCTTCACTCAATTACAGTAATTTATGACAAAATAATATTTAAGATATAACAGTATAACACACTTAACCTTTTTTTGTAGGAAAGATTGGTAAACGTATTTTTGAAAAAAATACTGGAAAAAAGATACATTCGCCAAAAAAGAAGAAAAATGAAATAAAAACCTAAAAGTCATAATAATCGAACAGATAAACATTATGGTAATGCTGATTCTATAGAAGTTATTAAAGGACGTCAAATATGTAGAATTTATGCATGAAATTTTTTTTTTTTTTTTTTAACGTTTATTTAAATATACACAATCTGTAAATGTTGTTTTACAATAAGTGCATGTGATGGAGGTGATATGGTTTTTGAGAGGCTGGAAATAAGAAACCGCCCATTGGAGGCACTTAAGGTTAGGATTTTAGGCTAGGATTTTAGTTTGCTAGTAGGAGAGGGTGTGATTACAAAATTAAGGGAGATAGAGGTATAAACAATTTTAGATTAGTAGGTCACGACACCAGGTACGTTTTAGACGCCTTCTGGGGTCACCAGGAATAGTGTTGGTAGATAGTTCGGAAATCAGGGGATTACGATGGCTGTGGAACTTGGAGTGTGTGCGTTTGTAGAAGGTTTTTGCGACGTTTTGAACTGTTGGAATAGCTAGATCTTTATGTAGAGTGTCGTTAGATATATAATAGGGAGCTTTAGTTATTTGACGGAGACATTTAGATTGGAAGATTTGAATTTTGTTTAAGTTGGACTTTTTGGCTGCACCCCAGAGTTGGATACCGTATGTCCAGATTGGTTTGAGTAGGAGTTTGTATAATAGTAGCTTGTTTTTTAAGTTGACATGATGTGATGTGAGAAGATAACGTAGTTGTCGAGAGCGATTATTTAAGGCAAGTCTTTTGTTGTGGGTGTGGGTTGCCCAAGTTAACCTGCGGTCTAAATGTAGACCTAGGTATCGAACATTTTGGGCGGTTGGGAGAGGTACATTGTTGAGGAAGATGGGCGGGCAGACTATTTTCCTTAGTGTGAACGTACAATGGATGGATTTTGTTTCGTTGATTTTTATTCCCCAGTCTTTATACCAGATTGATAAGAGATTGAGATGATTTTGTACGAGGTTTGAGGCTATTTCGGGGTCGGAATGGATCGCTAGAAGCGCCTTGTCGTCGGCAAAGTCACAAGTTGTAGTGTTGGGGGTGGTAGGTTGATCTGAGGTGAATAAATTGAAGAGTAGAGGTGCTGTTACGGAACCTTGAGGTACCCCTGCGTGGATTGGTGAAACTTCGGATAAGGAGAAGCCAGATCGAACGGAAAAATGTCTGTTTTCTAAATAGGATTTAAATAATAGAAAATAGTAAGGTGGAAGAGTAGATTTGAGTTTGAAGAGTAAGCCTTCATGCCATACTCTGTCGAATGCCTGTGATACGTCGAGGAAGGCAGCTGTGCAAATAAGCTTTTTCTCAAGAGTGTATGATATTTTATCCACAAGACGATGGACTTGGTGTATTGTAGAGTGGTTATGACGAAAACCAAATTGGGTATTAGGTATACTGGCTTCAATGATAGGAAGGATGCGTTTTAGGATAATTCGTTCAAAAATTTTAGAAAATAGTGGAAGAAGACTAATGGGCCTGTATGATTCGGGAGAGTCGGGAGGTTTGCCAGGTTTGGGGATCATAATGATGATTGAGAATTTCCAAAGAACAGGGAAGTATGACAGTCTAAGTATAGAGTTGAAAATGTGTGTTAAGAGAAGTAAGGTTTTTTTGGGGAGTTGTGTAGCTACCTCAGCTGTGATTAGGTCGTAGCCTGGGCTTTTGTGACGAGGGGAGTATGCATGAAATAAAATTATTTGTCAGGGAACCTCTAGGATGTACAGATGTATTTATTATATTTATATTCTTGAATTGAGATAACGGAGGATCTCTTATTTAAAAAAAATATTTTAGTGTAATAAAGTATGTGTATTTTAGTTCTTATCATCAACAAAAAATTTGAATCTTAATCTAGACACAATTTATACTTTTTAATCCCCATCTTTTATTTTTTTTTTTTAAATAGACATGCTTAAATGGGCTACAAATTTCTATATTTGATTCTCTTATATTGTTTCACATACATAGTTTATTTCGACTAACTCAAAAACGAGGTAAAACACAAAATGTTTGTTCTGAGAAAAACGCATGTTGTATTTTTCATTTAATACACCTCTGTAATTTGTAATTATATTTAAATGAATATATCATAATATCCACGTTTTTAGTTTTTTTTATTGAAGATAGATAAAATAAAAATATAATAAAAAAGTATTATTTGCTTATTACATAGTAAATAAAAGTTACTTTTACGTTATAATGTAACCGTATGAGCAGTATATATATAAATATATATACTGTATATATATATATATATATATGTATACTTTGATTTGCTTATTTATTCAGGAAAAGTTACTTAGCTAGAGCACTGAAATGTTAATCAAAAACACCGTATCTGTGAATTAGATTTTGACTAAAATTAAAATAAATAAGGTATAGTGTGGTAATATTATAATAATTACGTATTTTCAACCAACATAATAATACTTGCATGATTAAGAAAAATATGTGTATTGCCTATACTATGTAATTTCAGGGATATTTTCCACAAAAATATGGTTTTGAGTAATAAATGATTTACCTATATAATATACTATAAACAAATATATTTTTTTTTATTTACAGTATTTCCATTTAGCGGAAAAACTGTATATGTCAATCGAAAACGAAGAACACAGAGCGTATATGATAGAGTTGTACACTTATAACAATGTAATATCTTATAGGAAATGAAAACTTGGTGCTTGTGCACAAAGTATTGTACCATTTGTTTAGGATTATATATGTGCAAATATTATGTTATCGCTATACCACGGTGGTAACATAATATACTGTGATGAGATACAAATAATTAATTTAACCAAATTACAACGTATATTGTTTCCCGTTTTCAGTGATTTCAAGTAAATGGATGTAGGCAATGCATGGAGTGTAAGGTAGATAAAATGAAATAATGTGTACCTATCCACACAACTAATATCTGCTATTTATTGCAATTATTGTAAAAGATGATATTATTTTTTTTTTTTTTAATTCACGGGTAAACTTGGGTTAAAATTTATAAAAAAAAATGGTTAATGGATTTAGTTGTTTTGTATTCGTTACAATGATACGCCACTGTGATAAAAAGACAAATAAAATCGGGTCGTTAACAAAGAATATTCATAAAATAACAACGTGCTTATAATGCAATAATTCAGTTTAATTTGAATTCCAACTCAATTATATAAATTCTTTGGACATAAAAAAAATCTAAATGAAAAATAATTTCAATAATAGCATTACTGCAATGAACAGTTTCAGGAACCTTTAATTTAGTGTAAAAATCCCCCCCCCCCCCTAACACAATTTGTCCATATAATTAAACTTAAAACATTATATTTTAAATAGAATAATTATTTATATTCTTATAGAACCGCCAACAGACATGCGAAGAAAAAACAGAAAAATATAACATAATTTTATAATTTTTTCGTTAATAACAAAGTTATAAGACACTTTTTCAAGACCAAAAATATAAAATTTATTATAATATATAAAATAAATGTATATTTTTAGAGAAAACAATGTCCATCAAATTCACTAAACGGATCAGAAAAACAATAAAACAGTCTGTTTTCTATAAATTTGGTGCTATAAAAAGGTGCAAACAACAAATAAAAACATTGTTTCGGGACAGTTTAAAAAAAAAATATAGTAAACAACTTCTTAACCTACTAGGCAATATCCAATATATATATATATATATAATATAACTAACATGGCAGTATCAAATTACAAAAATAATATATAAAACACAAAGTTATTCCTTAACTTTTTTCTCATCTTTATTACTATAAATTAATAAAATATTTGTTAATACCATACATCAAACTTGTTAAACAATTTAATTCACACTGGTAGGTAATATAATGTATTTCAATTTACAATGAAACATAATAATAATAATATGCTCTATAGCTCTATTGTTATAAGTATACAAATTAATAACCACATTGTTGAAATGCATTCGTTATAATATTACAAAACTGATAGTATTATAATTTATAAAATTGACATAAATTTTAAAAACTTGTATCTGGCATGTCATATTTGGACATTAAAATCGATTTTATAATTATTGTACAAAATATGTATAAATTCATAAAAATATTTTTTATAACATATACATTTTATCACCTATAGTAAGGTAAAATTTAATTTTGTAAATTAAAACTTTAATAAACTAATATTACACAAAAATTATTTGAAGAAATATATTTCAAGAATGTTATAAAAAAAGAACATGTCTTATAATTAAAATAATGTGCATTAAAATTGAGTTTACAAATTATATGTCATATTAAACCACTTTCCCCTACCAATGTATTGTACATACCAACTCGTTAACTACAATGCGTCATATTGTTATAACATAATATATATACGTACGTATCTTACAATTATTGGTTAGGTATTTGGTAACTATTTTTCAAACTTTAACGTTAAACAACTAGAAAACTATTCATGTGAACCTATGACATATTTTTTTAAATATTAAAGTTTAAAATATTATATTCAATGTAAATTGTAATGCACTTCTTACAATGCTTAAATCGAACTTTTATGCAATTTGTAATATAAAATAATTGTATACAACTGTTTTGTAATATAATTATTGGTATGTTTCCGTGAATAGGTGAAATAAACAATATCATAGTTAACCTCAATACAACCATATACGGAATAAGTAAAAATACATAAATATATCCATTCAACTAACACTTACGACGATCAAATGTCCCGTTATCAGTTATAAAGCACTAAGTTTCTACTAAACAGTATAATCATTCTACGTTCCCAACCGCATTTCCGAAAATACACACATGCTAATATACAAACTATCAGTTGGAATAAATGTTCCGTACAATCGATAAACAAAAGAATTAGAGGCGATGCCACGTCTAAAATAATTTATAAGAGATACTAAAAAATAATTACCATCGCATTGTTTAAACGTCATCGAATTCGGATCACGCTACCTCTTTATACTGAGTGAACTAGTAGGTATGTTTTCTATGCGTATTTTATCAAATTTACGTGGTTATTTGGATTATCGGGTATTTTTATACCTAAGGTACATACAGGATATACCATTTAGTATTAATTTTAAAACTTGTTACTCCATTGTCTACACAACAATGGTCACCAATTAATATTGTTGAAGGGTCACAATAGGAATCCGAAATAATTGTTCACAGGCCATCGAAATTGCTTATATTAGTCAAAACCAATGAACATAAATGATAAATTCCAACTCTAGAACGTATAAATATATATAATATAATCGATTTTTACATTTTTTTCTTGTGTGTTGGCTGGATTAAATTTGTTGGCGTTCCTCAAATATCTACTAAACAGTACGAACATTCTACGTTCCCAAGCATTTTTCCAAAAATACGCACGTTTATATACAGATCCAAAATTTGTATTAAAACATTCCGAGGAATTGATACATATCAAAAGTATAGTAAATACCATTTATAAGACTTAATAATAAATAAATCAATACAGTTAGTCATCTTTTAAACATCGACGAACACAATATCTTCCACGCCAGCTCCACTGCAACTTTTTACTGAACGAACGAGTATGTTTTCTGTGTGTATTTTTATCAAAGTTACCAGGTTATTCAGGTTATTAAGATTTTCAATCCTTTTTAAGAGCTTAATTTTACATTCACTAATAAAGGAAAACACTAAGTTATAGTGATCTATGAACCGTACCGGACTAACGTATGATGTCACTAGAATACATCAATAAAACTCATGGAATTTTTAATATTTACCTATAAGTAAAATAATATTAATAATAATTTAAGAAGGAGATCATATGTGACACTTTTGAGTTTAAAATATGTTATATTTTAAACTCAAAAGTCAAAACTCAAAATATTTTTAATATATGATAAAAAAAATTGAGTCCCAGGGTAATCTCATTAATACATTATATTGTACCTATGGTGTTAAATAATTATAATATTAATTTTTCCATGGGACATTTTCTCAGACATTGATAGTTTATTTTACAATAAACAATAGAATATGATAAAAACAATAGCACGTATTAATGATAATTTTAATATAATATAAGGATTGTGAATCGATAAATATGAATATAAATTTGTTACATCTTACAAGACAAGTGGTCATTTTTGCTTTTAGCATCGTGCTAAAAACTGATAACCGGTTCACTACCTGACACGTCATCGTTTTAATGTGGAAATTGAATAGTAGTTTCGATGATAATAATGATTATAATGAACGGTACTTGAGCCATGGTTCCGGCTACCGGGCACGTCATCTTTTTGTTTTTAATGAGCAATATTAAATTTATTATTAAACTGTTTCAGTTAATATGTAGAAAGGAGAAAGATTAGACTTATAAAATGAGTATATAATATGTTTTCAAAAGTATACATTTTAAAAACCAAGCAGCTCGCATCGCAAAAATAGAAGCATGGAGGAGAGTATAATAATTACACAGATGGACTTGTGATGTTATGATTTTGGATGTAAGAGTCTCCGGCATGGTGGAAGTTGAAAGTGTGTACAAAAATATATAAAACAAAATATGGTATGGTCATGTTATGACTGTGTGGTTATTTTTCTACTAAAAAGGCGAATTGACGGAGCGACCGTATATACTAGAAAGTAGTTTTTGACAAAATTCACCAACGCTGATGTCATGCAGACCGTGAGATTGTAGACGACGGTTAGTGTGTTTTGGTCAAGTGTTGGTTGTGCGAGGAATTGTGAAACATATATGGTTCATCACATACATAACCTGTGGCATAGTTTACACTACGGTAACCAAACATTAAATTGTGAGGCAAAAATGGGGTAGATAAAAGCATATTACGGACGTTAATTTTAGAGAAAAGATAAAAGCTTAAAATTATGAAGTGGTTCTCAATTTCTTGACCTTATACGGGTCATCAACATACATAAAGTAATATTGGCTGTTTTTAAAAACTAATTTGCTTGACTGTAGTTCTTTGAATATGGGAAATCAAACCAGTTTTCAATTCTATTTTCATAAATCTAAAATTAGTATTCCTCTAAAGCCACCCTCATAACCCAACCTCCCGATGCCCAGCTTTTGGTCATTCAAAATTTTTTTTCTGTTTTTTATTTTATCACAATATTTAAAAAATAATAATTTACTCACACAAAATAATACATCAAAAGAAATCATAATGATATTTTTGCAGTCGTGCATCGCATTCTTTATATAATAGTACTAGCTGATCCCGTACACTTCTTTGCCCGTTAAATTTACCATCTCCATATGACTCAAACTTTATTCAATTATATTTGTTATTTGTTATTTAATTTAATTTGTATCACCTCCCCGTCATCGTACTCGTCCTTTCGAGGCAAAAAATTCTCCTGAACAGAACCATCACCCTGGCGATAGGGCGGTGTGAATAAAAAATAATTAAATAAAACATATATAAGCATTTAAAAGTAAGTAATCGCTTTATTGTTAATCACGTCAATCATAATTATTAACAAAAATCAGTTTTATTTTCATTGTAGTGCTTTGTGATCTACGATGTTTTTTGTTTGATTACCTGGCGCATAGACAAACAAATCTGATGGTTTCCCAACACGGGAACAGGCAACATGCAATTGACCATGTGAGAAACATGGGTTTTCCAGATTAATACCACAAACACTTAATGATTGGCCCTGGAATCTGTTCCTATGCCTGAAACCAATGAGTACAATGACTCTAGTGGTGGATCCAATGGTATCAATTTCACTTCGCTATTTGCGCATCACAATCCATTTGTTTCGTTTTTGTATTTCAAAGCCTTACAATATGAGCAAACCGAGTTCATAGAACCAATAAAAACACAGTGGTAGTTATTGTAGTCAATTGACACAACGTAACTGAAAGCAGCTCGATTCAAACTTGCGCGATTATTAGTTGAATGTCGCGTTCGCGCTTCACGCGTTTGTGATATCCGAATTCTTTCACGTTCATTTCGGTCGTCACGTTCTTGTGCACTTTGGTTAGATCGGTAATTACCTTGGTTTGTAGCATTTCGGGTTTTTCTACCTAAATTTCTTCGTCGTATAGGAGGCATATCAAATATAAATTATTGTGTCACATACAATAATTAGTGATCATAGGTAACTTAATATTCTGCAAAAAACACGATATACGAATTTAATTCGTGTATCAGTTGACAAAAGCAAACTCAGTAGAGTAGGACAGAAAATCCAAGAAAAACAACACTTACGACATATTGACAGTTTGTTGATGTTTCAATTTTCAACTTTCAACTTTTTTAGTAAAAAATAAAAATGTACGTCTTTAAATAATATACATACACGAATAAAAAATGTAATGGCATTGTAAATTGTTCATCTACCAAATCATTATAATTTTGATCGTTCATTAACAAAGAGCTCACAAATAATCGACCACCGTAGATGATGTTCTTGATCAGTGATTACATTGCCATGGAGACGATCAATATTATAGTATCCATATTATAGCAAGGGCTGTTTTTAGGGTCTTCCCAGCAATTGTTCGAATTTTTCTCGCTGTAAAAACCATCCTTGGACTTCAACGAACATTTAAAAAAAAATAATTGGCCAAATTGGTACATGCGTTGTTGAGTTATGCGCTTACCAACACATTTTGCGATTCATTTTTATATGATAGATATAGATCAAGATTACTCAGAAAGCAAAACAATAAATTAATCATTAAATTTGAAATATTCACAAAGGATATAAGAAAAAATAGTTAATTCTTATTTTTGATCTTAGGTACCTAAGGTTTATTATTATTTTTAGAGTTAAAAAGACAGTGTACTTCTAAATTTTCTAAAAGTTCTAGGGAGATAGGTACCTGCATTTTAATTCCAAACAGGCTAAATATCGTTTATTCTATCACAAAACAATATATACGTAGATAATCAACGTTAAATAATGTAACTTGTAAATTTTAAGCCAGCGTTGATTTGGATATGCATTCTCAGAACTACCTCAGTATATAAAAACCATTTTCAGGAAAAGAACATCATCACATTTCTGGTTGATATAAACATATAAAAACGTGTAAAGGTGATGTGCATGTAACAATTTTATAGCACGTGTCAAGTAAAGGTAAATTTATTCATTCAAAATATTTATAAATAAGTGTTGTAAATAATAACAATAATATTGTTGTAAAATGTATACCAAAATGTAATTTATATAATATATATACTGTTTTTTGTTTAACCTTTAATCAAATGTAGGCTAAAATCCTGTGTTGTTGAAGCCTTATTAACTTTTTTTTTTTTTTAAGTAATTTAAAAAAATCTTAAAATGTGTGAAATTTATAAGCAATGATCAAATATTTTAAATATATATAACATGCAAATATTGTTTTGGAATAAAGTAATATGAAATTTAATAACTTGACATGTTCAAAATATTCATGTTGTTCCATTTACTATCCGTTCAATTGTCATACGCGTTATTAATTATTATACGTTTAAGGTTCAACTAGTGTCAACTTTATTTTATTTGTCAAGTGTTAGTATTACACTTTATACGTATAATATTAGAGTAATAATATCATATAATTGAAATGTTTGCTATGAATAGTGTCAACATTTTAATTAATAATAATAATAATAATTATTATTATTAAATGTGAAATACATAACGATTTAAGACATAACAAATGTTTACGAGACAGTTTTTGGAAAATATAAAATTAATATACATTCAATTATTATATTATACAAACTGCATACATAAACGCCATGTGACGACAGTGTAAACCAATAGTCTGACCCAAAATCTTTAAAGTGTTATTGAAAATGTAATAAACTTTAACGGCTTTATGGTAAATATAAATAGTATTTTTCAATATTAATATTTATAGTAAAATATTTGAATAGTAATAAAAAAAAAAAAACATTTATGGCTTTATATCATGTGATTTAAAAATCACTAAACCGATAAACACATTTTCTTTATTCAATTTAAAAAAATTAGAAATTTAGAAATAAATTTGAAAAATAATCGAATCTTTTTTTATTAAATTTGAAATATTCTACCTTCTACCTGAATAATATGAAATTAATTTTGATGATTTCCTGATTGTTTATTTCCCGTAGTATTTACCCAACTTGAACACAATATACAAATAGATAGGTACATATATTATAAATAGTACTATAGCAGTGTTGAGGTCAGATAACAAAAAAAATAAATATTATACTTAAATGTAGTAAACATAAGAATGTTTTAAAGTATACTTTTTAGATATACATGGAGACGAAAATTGGATTTTTTATGTAGATAAAACAGTGATAATTATGATTTTTGTTATCAAAACAATTATATAATAGATTATTTTTTGAGCGTATAACAACGATATTTGATTTCAACATTAATATTTTGGTCTGAATAGATTTTATCTAGTAAAAAAAATGTTCTAACCATCGATTTCGATGGAGGTTTCAATAGGAAATCAGATCTAGTTGGTACTTTTTGGAAGTCAAAACTGACAATTTTCGATATCAACCTTTTAAAGTAATTCAAGAAAACGAAATAAGATGTGAATTTTTGTTTTGAAATTGTAATATTGTTAGTAAAAAAAATATTTGGTAACCTTGGTTCCATTCTAAATCATGTTTTTTTTCTGGAAATTAAGTTAAATACTCCATACCAAATGGGTGAATGTAAGCTTCTACACGAAACCTAATTGGTAATATGTTAGTCCCTCCTCGATAAAAAAAAGTATGTATCTTAGTTCCTACACGAACATAAAAATGAGATGTGTATGTTCCTATATGGTAAAAAAAAAAAAGGTGCGTATGATACTATGATAGTACCTTTACCGTGGTCAGAGGTAAAATTATTTAATATGTAAGTTCTTACACAGTAAAAAATAATCAAATATTAGGAAATATATAATGGCGATCATGCTGTATTATAGTTTAGGTGTTTATATTTAATAATTTATTATTTAACTATATTTCATATATTAATATCTATACTTATTAAAACTGATTATAATGTGTTTAAAAAAATAATAAAAATGGCTTACCTAAATACCTAATACATTTCATAAATAAATAATCATTATCATTATAATAATAATGTTTTTTTAGTTAATTAATTAAATAATAAAAAGCTATAGTCATACACTATTAAATTTATAGGCACCACACATAGTGGTTTAAACAAGAACGATTATACGCCTAGTCCATGCTATATACTATATTATATTTCAATAATTACATACCTAGTAATTTTTCCTCCATATAGAAAATAACATACCCAATTTATTTTTACCACGTAAGAACTAACATACGCACCATTTTTTTTTTCTTATTATAGGTAGGATGTTTACACATCTCTTTTTATATTCGTGTAGGAATTAATACATCACATCATTTTGGATGCATCACCATCGCATGTAATTATTTACTTGCTGCTATGTGAAGGAACTTCCTATTCCCCAATATTTTTAGTTTTGTATAGTTAACATATTTCTAATATTTAGCTTATGCTTAGATGTATATTTTAGGTATTTCACACCTATAATTATATTACGTAGGTTTACTCCAAGTATATAAACATACTCACTTAGTCACACATCAAGTTTCAAAACGGAAACATAGTGATATTAATTCTAACATTGATATTTTTATTTGTGTTATTCAATAAAGTATTTACTATTGATTTAAATATAACAGTGATAACAAATAGTAAAATTTCACCTTCGGTTCTCTTCATACGACGTGTAATTCAAAATAAGCTTGATATGTTATTGGTTTTATATTGAAAAAAGCATTAAATATGTATTTAAGAAAATATGATGAAATATAATATAAAATTAATAAGAGCATACGGTTATGCAGTATTCTTTTAAGGTTTTTTCCTCATTTCATTAAACATGATAGCTAACAAATTTCTCATCGTCATAACTGTTGACTTTATATTTTAGTATTTTTCTATACAATTTTCAATAAAATATACTAAATATAGAGCATTGCAAAAAAAATAAATACATATACTATATGTAACATAAAAAGATTTTTCCCTAATTGCCATGTTTTAAAGCTAAAAAAACATGAAAACTTGTGAACTACCAATTTTTTTGCAGAGGAAAATATTTTCCTTGAAATAAAAAAGTTATTTATTTTGACAATATATTGTGATAAACTTCAAAGTAAAATAAAACTAGATAGAATCTCAATGACATCTTTAATTTGTATTAATAGTTGATAATTCTATGTACCTACAAAAAAATATTTGAGTAAATAAAAAAATTTGTAATATCAACACATTGTTTATTAAAAACACAACTCATTACATTTCTTTTTACATTTTTTCGTTTAAAGTAAGAATATACAATATTATTATCGTTATCTGTATCTCAATTGTATCAATTCGTAACAATACATAATTTTGAGTAGGTACTTGAAAGCTAACTCAATTTTACTTATGTACAAAATATGCATTGAATACAATTTTAACTAAACTGATTTCATTCAAAATAAGAACAAAAATAATGCGCAATATGTACTTATTACTAAAACAGAGACAAATAATACTCACTCGGTCCCTGTTGCAAGTTATAAATTCAGTGGCGCCGAACCCTATGTTAAGGTCGGGCCATGGCCCGACATATTTTGAAAATTTAAGATAGGGCCGCTTCATATTGACCATTTTCCTCTCCACGGTATGCCATTTTTTCCGATATTAAGATGTTGGGCCTCTTGAAATATTGTTCGCCCTACTAGAGTTTTAGGACTTCAGCGCCACTGTATAAATTTATCCGTTAATCATAATAAGCGAATACAATAAGTTCATGTTTAGATTTTAAATTCAATATTTATTATTCTTATATTTCAATAACTTAAAGTGACATTTAAATATACACAAAATAATGTAAAATATTGGGGGCAGTTTTCTTGTAAAAATAATAGTGCATACAATACATTAAACAATATGCTCTCTCTATAGAAATTTCAGTACTGGATTAAATCTAAAATCCATTAAAAATCAAATTTGTATGATATATGTTTTTTTTTTTTTGTATAATAATTTATAACTGAGTACCTACTAATTATTTTATTTAAAGAGTCCCTACTAGTGAGCTATTGTTAAACAGGTCTAATGGTTCAACCTTCTCTATTTTAGATACTTAATGGTGCAATGGGTGTATTGTCTATAATATAGACTCTATGTCTAAACTATCAGTGTCTGAAAAAATTTGATGATAACATGTGTATATGTGTGGTCGTCACCCATCTGAAAACTAGTGACAACAGCCGATGATAGCACTCGAAACACATTAAAATTTTCGTTACTGAAGACAAATATTAAACTTCACATACATTTTTATTCAGGATATTTAATGCATTTTTGTACACTTTTATTTCAAATTATTAATCGATTCAAAAATTATTTGTAATTTATTTGATATTTTATTTACTTTTATTGATTAATTAACTATAAAAACATTTTTTTTTTTTTTAATATAAATTTTAATACATAGTGCATTATAAAATATAAAGGTTATTTAATGAACAAAGAATATTGTTAAAAACAAAAACGTTTTTATACATAATATAGTAAAGAATTATTATAATAATAAGGTGCAATATCGAAACTTAAATTAGTTTTTTTTGTGATCGAAAGGAAAAATGTAAATGAAATAAAAACACACACAGAAAAAATCATAAATTCTATCAATAAGATTCTTTCACAACGATTAAAGTCATAATTTTCTCATAAAAAATAATTGGTTTTCTTCAGCTAAATATTTACTAAGATAAATGAAAAGCGGACACTAACTTCAACTTCGCCTCATAGTTACACAATTATTTTTGAAAGATAATTATAACGAGATGGAAATATTTTAAAATTTTAAGATGGAAAAGATCAGACGCTACCGAAATATAATAGTATATTAAAATAGAAAAGGGGAAAGTAGGTAACCAGTCTACTGTACAGTATTTTTCGAGTAAACCTTACCATTTTTTTTTAATTATTGAGATTTATTTGTTTAGGTTTTTCCTATTGAGACACATTCTTATTTTTAAGAGGATTCCAGCGCACTATTTGTTTTCTCTTTCTGGCTCACTCGTAACATAGACAAAACGCATATACGCAGAATCATTTTTTCTATATCTTGAAGTAATTTTAGAGTAAAACCTCCCATTACAAAAAATATAGAAAATAATATTTTTGAGGGAATGACATATCGATTTGTCTAAATATTGTTACTTAATAATTAAAACATTATTTAAATGTACAGTGTTTTTTGTTTATTTTTAAAGTCAAATATCAATAAAATATAAAATCGATATGTCATTCCCTCAAAAATATTATTCTTCATCTTTTTTGTAATGGAAGGTTTTACTCTAAAATTACTTAAAGATATAGAAAAATGATTCTTCGTAAATGCGTTTTGTCTATGTTACGCGTGGTCAGAGAGAGAAAACAAATAGTGCGCTAACATCCTCTTAAGATTAAGACTTTTCCCTTCACCAAAAATAAATACTAGTTCCACTACCACGTCTGTTTTAATGTTTTTGTAAAATAATTTTTAAAGATTATTATCTTTCGAAATAACATTTTTATAACTTGGAAATTAGTTATTAAAGTTTGGAATTAGGTACCTAGGAGAATTAAAATTAAAAAAAAAATTATCCACAATAATTTATAGTAAAAAATGGGAATTTTCATTTGAATAAAAGTTTGTACCGCTACAGAACACTCTAAGTAGTTCTGGTTATTGTGAAAAGTATAAAAATTCTTATATAATAGTAATATTTGACTTCCCAAAGATTCAAATTTCTAAGCCACCCTTAATAATGAAGAAATAATCATTTTTTATTGCATTTATAAGCATTCTTGTACCAAGAGGCAATCACAGTCAGTACCATAAAAACACACATAAAATGACAAAACAGCGTAGTAGATTAAAAAATATTCAGGGAAAAATAAAATATTTTGAAACATATATATGTGAAACCAGTTTTTAACAAAAAATATTGTGTTTTTTTTCTTATGAAGGTACCTAAAAATGATGAACCAAAGAAACATAACATTTTCAATAAATACCTATTTATATCAAAAGTTTCTAGACACTTCAATAATTCAGTAGCTTTTAAAATATTTTGAATTCTATCTATGTATAGATATTCTATATTTGGATTTTTTTTTTGACTAAAGCTAGATAAGTTTTAGTAACTATAATTTTCTAGAATAGAACAGGTTGTTTTAACAAAAATATTTCCTTCTTGGTCTTATTGTATGTCACATTAGGATCTCAATATAATTATATTGATTGTTAATTTGGTTACTAAATGGATCACATAAGATTAATGTTTCAAATATGACATAATCATTTTTCTTAAAATATATGATACTCATTAGTAATAAGTCATTACAATATAGTACCTACTTTTCAATCTGAACTTGATTATTTTTACAATCTAAGGTGAACATATTAGTTATAGCCAATGTTGGTGAAACGGAAGGGATGAGAAAAATAGACCAAGATCTCTTTTTAATATTCATAATAATAAACATTACACTATTAATGATACAATAATAGTGCATGTTAAAAAATTATGATGATCTTTACTTTAGAAAGAATGATAATTCAGCTATAAATCAAAAAAAAAATTCTCAGAAAAATCGAATAAATCTATAAATATTTCAAAAAAGTCAAACATTTTTTAAAATTAAACTTTATATAGATATCACTAATATTAACATTTGGTGAAAATTTCAAGTATTTAAAGTGATTAGTTTTTGAATTACAACCATATAAAAAAATCGATTTGGTCGAAAACTGGTTTTGCATAAAAATTCCCGTTTTTCTGTCACTTTTTTTTTGTTTTTCTCGATTTTTTTTAAAACTGTTGGAAAATATTTACTTTTGACCACTATAATGCACCAAGGATATTCACTTTTCCATCGGAAACCACCCTCAAAGTTTGAAATTGAAGCATTATTTCGACAAGTTATACTGTACACAGACGCAAAAACAAAAAAAAAAACACACATCATTGTAAAATCAATACATTCATCACTCCGTTCAGAATCTAATATTATGAAATCTTTGGAAATGGTTGACTCTTCATATCATAACTAAATACAATTAATGGTATTTGAATAGTTTGTACATACATATAAACTAAAACAGTCCCACTCTCCAAACGTAGATCAATATAATATTCATTTTCATTTTTAAGTGTAGTATATTACTTATTCAATTGTCATATATAATGGTACAATATATAGTTAACATTTAAATAAATCATTAATATATTTACGCACTGACGATGGTGCATAACATTATAATATCTCATTGATGTGAAGTCGTATGAGAAAAATATTCTAATAATAGTGATTACACTAAAATAAAATAATTATAAACAACTACCGAAATAAAATCATTTAATACCCATCAAGTGAAATTCGATTAATTTCCTAACCGTCATTAATTATTCCAATCCCTTCATACTCGAAAACGACAAATCCAATAGATTAGGACAACAACCATTCATATCCCGTTAAAACTGTAATTATATTACAAAATATAATGTATACATAGATTTTACTAAATTAAAAGATGATGTTGATATTATAATATTTACTAATCCAAAATGTTAATTTTAATAAAGTGTTTCAAAAAATAATATCAAATAAATTTTATAATGCATACACACTAGTTTCATAAAAACTATTGATCTTAATAAATGGTGATTTGTTATTATTAATTATTATTATTATTTAAGTGATTTACATATTAATAAATAATACATAAAATAACAATAAATAAATAATAAAAAATATATTTAAATTTTTAAAATAATACAAAATGTTTCATTTTTATTATTTGACTGACATGAAATAGGCATTTAACTAAATGTCTAGGCTGATAGTGAAATTGCATAAACATTAAATTCTTTGGCTATATGCCTATGACATTTTTATAGTTTTATATGATAACATTAAGTATAGAAATTCATAAAATAATATTAAAACAATAATTATCATCCAGTAAAGTATAATAACATGGTCGTAATATATTTTTAAAGATTTAGAAAACAAAATAGATAATCTTTCTTTGGTAAGTTTCATACAAAATATGTATGATGTGTGTTAAAAATACATTAAGACATGCTATTTTATGTACAATGTTTCAACCAGTGTTTAAAAAAATTATAACAAACAATGTAATAAATTACTAAGATTTACCATTGTTAACTTTATACCTTTCTAGTTACTATAGATTAAAGCATAATTTATTTATAAGACTAAATAGTGTTTAAAGTGAAAAAAAAAATTAAAGAGTAAGTGTGAAGAACTAAAATCAACTATAAACAATAAACAAATCTTCATTATTTTTTATGTTAAATGAGATACCTAATATCTTTTGATACCGCAAAAATGCAAAGTAGGTAGCAAAGTACTAAGTTATTATGCAAATTACTCTTAATTAGTGTGGCAATTTTCGTTAAAGATATTTCTTAAAATATAAAAATCTTATTTAAATGTATTGTATTCAGTTACAATCACTAAATAATAGTGACTATAATTTAATGACCATCAATCCCACTATTTCCAAGTCATATAAGACATATAAGTTATGCCAATGTTAAAACTATTATAACATAATATTGTTTTTAGATATTCTTATATTATGAGTTTTTGAATATAATTTTCTTGCATAGTCATAAATGTTCAACAGAAAAATTAATTTAATTGGTGTTTCGTAAATTAACTTATTATTACGGCTCTAAACGAACATATTACAATTCTAAATTTATAACATTATACTACCTATATCTATTTAATGATATTTTCATATAATATACATATTATATTATATATATTACTTATTAACATGTAAATTATTGGCATTATATTTAAACTTGTGTGCATATTATCCTATAAAATATAATAAAATAGAGAAATAAATAGAAAATATATTTTATATAATATAATAAAATGGAAGAAATAGTTATTTGAATTTGTAGACAATTTAATAACAAATATTTTTAATAATTTTTATCTTAACAATTATTACTTGCGTTAATAATTAATATCAAGCAATTCAATTATTATAGCAATGATGGATATTTAATGTTCTAAATAATTAAATTATAACAATGCATTTAAATATTAAATAGAACTTAATTGCAGAAAAAAAAATGATAAAATGATAGTTTAAGTACAGTTGTCTATATTTATTCTTATTAAAGGATCTAAATCAATAACTTAATAATTCCATTTTCAGTAATCAAATAAATCAACAAAAATACAGTGCAACGACCATATACCACCGGAGTTATCAGCTGTTTGTTGCACACTACTTAAAGTGGATCCTTTAATAATGCTGAATAGATAATTTTAAATTTAAATATTTTAATTAAATCAATTATATCTTTTTACCTCACAAAATACATTGAATTGAAAAAAAAAGTAATATTATTAAATAAAAATTAGGGTCATCTATATTTAATACAATTTAATTACTATAAATAAATAAAAATAAAACAAGTAATAAATTTAAATAAATATACTCTGAATTTCAGTGTTATATAAAAATTATAAACATGTATAATAATATAAATAATTTTAAAAAAACCAGACCAATTATATATATGTTTTTTTAAAATTAAATATATATATGTATAATACTTACTTAGTTTTTAGTACTAGCTTTACCACTGACAATCGATCAATGTAATAAAAACTCTTAGAAAAAAAATCAATAAAATAGGGAACTATAAAAATTATAGATCATATTATATTGTTCTAAAATAAAATACTATAAAGTTAATTCTATGAAATTTGTAAGCAGAGTTGAATTCGATTTTAAAGTTTGAATACACAACTGTCATAATATGTGTGCCATAGATTTTAATTTTTGATTTATAAATGAGTTTTAAGAATAATTTTGAGTTTGATTAATTTTATAAATGAATTTAAAGAGATTGGATCTACATTAAAATGTTAATTTAAAAGTAAAATGTTACATAGATTTAACTGTTTTATAAGGGGTGACAAAGATTTGGTATACATTGTATATTGAAATAGAAGTTTTCTCAATACATTTCTATAATGACAATGTGTTCACCAATATTCTTATCAGTTTATCACTTATAATATCACTATATGTAGGTGTAATATAGATAATAAATAGTAATAAATATTGATCACTTCGAAACATTTTAAGTCCTTACTCTTACTGATAAATATGAGACCGACGATGAATATTATCATATTATTATATATCTAACTGTCACCTAAATTTATTATTTAAAGTAATGAGCACATTGAAAAATGTATTAAGTAGAAACAAAAAGTTGATTTCTACGTTGGTTATACTGTCTCCAAAATTATGAGATACTGAAAACTTGTTATTTCAGTAAAAATGGGACTTAGAAGTTTTAACAGTACCTACCTAATAATATGTTGTTTCGTGTATTTTATTTTTTTATTATTATAAGAAAAACTCTTAGAAGACCCGTAGAGGAGTTTAATAAGTTTTCGAATACGAGACCCACTTTCTTTAACCACGATGACCGGAGTAATTTACTAGCAAACAAAAGCTCTTTACCGGAACCAATAAAAGCGACGTGCAAACGTAAACGATATTTTGAGAAGTTATTTCCTGTTTTCGAATTCACTGTCCGTTCATTTTTTTCTACCCCACAACTAAGATTCCGTTTCAAAAAATTGTCTGACAAATACAATATTATATATATGTATATATTGTAAATAATATCATATACACAAAAATGTTGCACGTTTATAAATTAACACGTTTCACTTTTTTATATAATATTTTCAGTACGAGTAAAACAAATATATATATTTTATTTTATTAAACCAGACCGCGTTGATCTTTTCATATTCTATAACATAAATATAATCATTTTTTATTTTTTTTTATTATTATTATTAACACAAATTTACCCTCGATAACATAGGCAATTGGGTTACAATTTTTTTTTAAATATTATTTACATCGACAAATTTGTAATAATTTTTATTGTTTATAAATTTATAATATAAATGTTATCAATTGGTGAAATCACAAATTTTTATTTAAATATAAAAATTCGTTCTATGGCAATTCAAACAAAATATATATGTTTATTAATATAATTAGCTAATTATATATATATATAATTAGCTAATTATATATATATATATATATATATGTATTAAAAATTCACTTTTTTAAGTTAATTTGATAAATTAAAAATGTAATACTTACTTATAAAACGCAAATTGAAAAATGGGGTTATTATAATTATTATACTTATATTAAACTAAGATAAGTGTAGTAAGTCTAATACGCTTTTAGTATCTTTAGAAAAATATGTATAGTCTCATATCATGTATGATTTTATACATGTTACGAGCAAAGTAGAAAGTCGGGAATTGTCCATAGTTGTGTCGTGATAATTTTACGTATAAATGCAATTTTATATAAATTTATGCAGCGTACTATATTAATTTAACTTTGCCCACTTGAATCTGGACAGGATACACTTTTTCCGGACAATCTAGTACAATGCTTGGTCAATGATGTGTTACCGACAAAGTGTTAAATATAGGCATTCTATAAATTTGTACTAGGCATTCCATAGAATTCTTTGAACTATTTGCCAATGTATTATCAAAATATGTTTATTATTATTTATTGTTTATTATTCATTTATTACAGCAAACAGATTGTGAATGGCATTTCGAACTGCAAAAATATTATTAATTACACATAAACATTATTTGGATTGACAATTTGTCTTGCATGTGCATTTTATAAAACCTTGTCCAGTTCCAGTAGATTGCTGAGTTGCAATTATTGTACGTAAAGCAAATGTATTTTCTTTTGGAACTTGGTCAATTGTTATTAAATTTTTTTGGCATATTGTGAATTGACACCTTGAATATAAAGATTTTAAAAGTTGTTCCTTAGTCCCTCATCTATATAATACCCATCAACTGTTACCTGCAAAAATATTTTAATGATCATAAAATAATAAAATATAAACGGTTGAATTACTATAATATAATATGTATTATTTTATGTGTATCTCCATAACAACAGCTGAAATATTTCGAGCATCTCCGCGACCTTTGTCCACATCTGGAACTGGAACTCTTACTATAGCACCTACTTCAGCCGGTTTAAGTTTTTTATCTGACCGCATGTTTTCATTTTAACCACTTGATTTTTCAAGATTTTCTTTAGCCTTTCTTCGATTATCTATAGCATTTGCGTTATTTGATTAAATTGTAGGCACCGTATCTTAAATTGAATTATCTTGATTATTTTCACAATAATTGCTATTCTTGGAAAGTATTGGATCATCATATTGAAGTTCATTTTTTTCAAATATTTCTAGTAATTGTTCTTCGCTTTCTAAATTGTCGACTACTTATTTTGGTAAATTTGATGTGCTGCTAAGCCCAACCTTGACTTTACAACCAAAAAGTACATCATATGGTGACATCTTAATCCCATAATGTAAGGCACTATTTTTATTAACTGAATGAATCTCAATCCTTGACTCCAGTGAGAATTTTTTTTTTTTGCATTCATGTTGTGAGCATATTCTCGACGTCTTAATTTGCTCTTTCAATACTCCCATGACTTTCTTTACTGAAGTTCAGGCATTTTTCTAATACATCTCAAAACAACAACACGAAAAATACTCTAAGAGTGATAAAAAATAATATTTTAAGAATGCACCTAACCTCCCGTATTCACGAACAATATAATAATATCATTACCTACCTTATATGCGATAAGATAATTGTCAAGATATTAAGCAATAATCATTTATTTCACTTATGTGAAAAGTCTTATATTAATTTTATATTATACTTTTCCTGCTCATTTTTGGCATTTTATAGAATACCTAGGATTTCTATATAATACCGGATTAATCACTTGCCAGTAACAGATATACCACTCTAAATATTATTATAATTATTTACAATCGATAACATACCATCTGTATTTTCAAGTTATATTTAATTATATATTTAACTGTAATACAAATCAATCATAGTGTAAAATATAATTTGAATCTTTTATTATAATGTTACTACTATTATTTAAACTATATGCCGCCCATATGCACCTATGTAAGGTTCGTAATGTCCGTTGATCATAATATTATGTTTAAAAAAAAATAAAAAAAATAACTTTACTTGATCGACCCTCCTAATTAAAAAAATACCTACATATTAAGCAATCTTCAAATAATAAGAAATAAATCAACTTTTTATACCAATACGTACCACACTTTATTTTTTTTAAATCTTTAGTTGTAAATTTAACTAAGCGAATACGTATAATTACGTATATTTTTAATACATCTAACTGTACAAAGAGCTGAACCCGTATATCTTACAAAAATAAATAGTTATTAATCGATCACCACTATTTTTTTTTTAAATAAATATAATACTGTTTAAAACTTAAAGTAACAGATGTATAATAATATTATAATAATACTACTACAATATTTTGTATAAATAAAAATACAGGTGATTCAGCGAGTATTCAATGAACGCGATGCTTATAGTCGTTCAAAGAGACTTGGGATAGAGAGAGCAAGATGATTGCAAGTAAATTAAGAAGAAACTCTTAAAGGAACACTTGTAAGAGACTTGGAGTATCAAGAAACCTATTTAAAATGGAATTAAAAAACTGTTAGTCAGCCTAAATACGTCGTAAGGAGAGAGTTTTGATCTCTGTTTGACTTCAAGGATACTGGATAAGTGAATAGTTGAAGTTGTGAGTAGCTGGTATTTTGAGTTTATTAGAGTCATATTACGATAAAAATCTATTTTAACACATTCAAGATAAAATTTCACTAAAATTGGCAGCATATGGTATATTCTAGAATAGGTCTAATAAATTTAAGTACAAAAATAAACACAATTGACCGAATTGGAATGATATTTCACATATTTTAATGAAACCTAGGAATTTTTTTGCATTTTCTAAAGTCATAATTTTCCAGTAAAATATACTAACATGTTTTGATTATTCAAGTTTGTTTGGGATGAATTATCACACAGAAAAAATTTCCTTCAAATGATTATGAAAAACCTCGAAGAATTAATTGATTTAAAATTATATATAATACATATTTTATTAAAGTGGTTATTTTTAAAATTGTTAAATTGTAATATAAATGGTTTAGTGTTGAAAATGTACTTGTATACAGTTATTTTCTCATGTGAACTGGTAATAATAATATTCAAGTGACATTAAATTTAAATTTTTTAGGAATTATCACAAAGTACTTAGTCATAAACGACTTAAATATTTTATTTTTTAATAACTAAATCCTAAAATATTAAGGTTGTAAATTGTGATTGGGATGTCGATTATTATACTTTCTATTTTATCTATTATTACAGCAATGTATCCTCAATAACTATCTGAGATTGGCCTGGATGACTTACATAACATATTATTATAATTATAATAGTATGCTTAAAATTAAAAAAAATAGGACTAATAACTCTCACGGTCGTGAATTGTAACACATTGGTTTGTAGTAAGTGGATGTACGTATGTTTAAAACTTAGCTTTATTTGATTTAACGTCTTTGACGTATACATTGAACAAGGAATTAATAATTATTAGTAGTGGGCTGATGAAATCTAATTCTCCACTAACAATAATAAATAAATGTAGGTATATAGGTATTTAAGTCGTATTGTCAACCACTAATAGTAATATTATAACTTTTAGAGTTTTCAGAATATATTAAAATGTATTTCTTTAGTATACTGCATTCCATACTATATTCAGAATCAATGAATGACTTAAAGTATAGTGATTTCAACTAGCGATATTAATATAAAATATTTCTGACCGATTCAAAATACAAAAGTTGTATTACATTTTCAATTTTGTATATGTAGATTAATTTTAAACGTACTATCAAATTGGTTTTTTTCTTTATCGATAAGAAAATAAATTGTTTTAAACTCAAATCCATAACTTTTTCGCAAACCATGTATTTAAACAATTTATAATTTCTATACTTTTGTTTCAATAAATTTTCTTGAAAAATGTGTTTCATCATTTACATAGGTACCTATAAATAATAATAATCAGTATTGAAACAAAATGTATATCTGTATTTCCACGTGTTATCAATAATAAAAAATAATTTGATTACCCTAGTCTTTTATGACTACTTTTGTATAGTTACTAAAAATTAAAAATTTAATCATTCAAACAAAATTTGTACATATGTTGTATTCACACACACTATATAATAATAATATGTTTGACTAAATGGCTATCATTCATTATTTAGTTTAAATTGAACGTCAATTTAGGTCTATAGAGTTTGTTCCTACCGTCAAAATTTGATCTTCTATTTTACAATCTCCCTACTGTTCAAATTAAAGCTGACTAGATGATAAAATAAAATCACCATTGATTCGATTTCTAAACTTTTTTTTAGAAATACACCAGACAACTTTGACTTAGTCATTTGTTCGCAATTCTGTATTGGTCAAAAAAAAATTTGTTCACGGTTTAGTATCGGATTTATACAAGTACCTACATTATAACTATGTAAACTTTACTTATTTTGTCACAGTAGACAACCACCTTCTTCTTATGGTTGAATTATTGATAGAAGTCACGTTTTTGATACCTACGTATGTTTACTAAAATAAAATAACATAAGAACACGTTTTACACTTCTATTACAATATAAAAATAAGAATACAAACATTGAAAAATTGTTTTTCAGTGTCACAGAAAATCAATTAAAAGTAATGATTTATACATTTTTTTACTATTTATTCAACTCGCTAAAAATCAAATTATTATCTACGAAAAAAAATACATTAAATACTTAATGATATAATTGTTAAAAAGGTATAACTAGAAATTGATTGGACGTGTTAATGGAAAATGCTTGTTAACCCTATAGGTACAAACACTTAGAAGAGAATAACGAAGGGAGTATAATGTTTTCCGGTTGACAACGTGCCATAGAACATCTGCAGTATCGATAATTCTAAATTCTTGCTTAACAATATATGAGATAGTGTACTTTGTGTGTGAGTGTGGTTTTTTTTTTGGTTTTGTCTAACATTTAAAATTTACAATAAATTGGAATAATTGTATATCTATATAATTGAGTTAAAAAAAAAAGATTATAATTTATTATCTATTCGTATATGTCTATTGACAGTGTTTGTCAATTAATATTTTATTAAATACCCTGGTTTAGTACCTACTATTGTAATAACATATATTATGCTTATACACATTAAAATAAGTACTAAAATAACTATGTATTTCATCCAAGGATCGAAACCGGTTTTTCAAAAACCAGTTAAAACCGGTTAGAACCGCGGTTTTTTCATTTTTGAACACCGGAACCGGAACCGACACCAAAAGCTTTAAAAAACCATAACTGAAACCCGAGGCCTTTAAAAAACCGTTTATAAAACCCAAACCGAAACCATAGAATTGAAAACCCGTTCTTGATCAGTTCTTGAAAAACCAATTAAAATTTAAAATCAATATCGATTTCTTCAAATTTTATAAAGTTAATTATATTATTTATAATTCTAGTTAAAACGAGTATTTTCATTCGAAGAAAATAATATAATGTTGGAATTTATTAATAAAAATCCCGATGCTCTTAGGTAATCATTAATCAGTATTACGAAATATTAATATCTATTGGTAATACGAATATTGTTCTATTTATATTTTATATTATTCCTATACTTATTGTATTGATTCTAAATTAAAATATAATATAACTACTAATATTTTGATCGCCCCTATGCGGTTATACATGTTTGTAATCACTAATCAGTAATCTGTATTGTTGTTATATTATATTAATTGTAATGTTATTATTTATTGCCTATTGAGTATTGGTAATAAAAACGACAAAGGAATGTTATTAAAAAATAGAAATATGTAAATTTCTAACAATCTCTTGGATTAAAAATGTGTGTTAAACGTGTATTTATACCTTTTTAAATAACAGAATTGTTAATACTCCAATAACCTTTTTTAGCAACTATCCATTTAAATTTAAATTTAATATTTTGATCAAATATCATAAGCATAACATGAGATGAGATTTAACATGACATATCATGAGATTTATTATACTGTAGTCTGTAATATAAATATTATTGTAAATTACAATTAAATATTAATGTAATGTAATCGAATAATGATCTCTATAATATGTTGTATGCAAAAGCAGGTAGGTACCTACTACCTACGTTGTTGAGAACACGAAATTAGTTCTGTTGATCATAACTTGGAATATTGTATGTACATTCTACACTAAGTGTACAAATCGGATCCCTATATTTTAATTTTTAGGGCTTTAGGCTCAGCCGTTAATAGTTAATAGATAGATAATAAAAATTGGGTCAACGGTTTTTAGATGTAGGAAAATATAATAAAAATTTAAAACACCGTTCCAAAAACCAAAACCAAACATTTTCAAAAACCGTTCTTAAAACCGATAAATTATTTTTAAAACCTTTTTTGAAACCAAAACCAAAACCAGAAAATGTAGAAAACCGTTCTCAAAAACCGAAACCGAAACCGTTAAAATATGAAACGGTTTCGATCTCTGATTTCATCAGAAATATACAAAATATATATGTATATATTATTCTAAAGGTGCATTATCTATGATATAAAGACTACATATCATCACATATTATTATTAAATTAGAATAATCAATCTGGCACGTACAATTAATCAAATTATGCATAATATACGTCATAATTAATATGGTACTTGAAGGCCGAGTCCTTATGATAGGTCTTAGCCACCAACGACAACCCTCACAATTATGTAAGTAGCTCAGTTTTCCGGTTCTAATCAACATGAATCGCATCCATTGCATAATTTTACCAAACTTGACCCATTAATGTATTATACATTTATATGTATATAAGTACAAAACTTTATCAGATTTTGCAGTTTATAATTATTATGATTTTCGTGATTTATACGAAATTGTCTGTAATGCAATATAATCTTTATGTAGATTTTCAAAATTTAACCAGCTATTGTATTTATAATCTTATATATAAATAAACTAATAGCTAATAAGTAATACATTAACTATTAAAGTGTATTTTACATAATATTGTAAAGTTTACTAATAAGTAATAACATTTAGATGACAGAAGTATTGATACCTACACAGTATCATCATTAATTCAATAATGTCACAGCATTTCATTATCAAAATTAAATACATGTATACACCAAATGCTTACTTTTAAACTTATTTGAAAGTAATTTTATAGTGTTTGTTAAATATTTATAACACAAAACATATTTTAGCAATATTCATGAAAGATCTTAAGATTTAAATATCAATGATGTCAAAGTATTATCATTAATTGTATCTAGTATAATAGATACTATTAGGTAGCTTTAGATTGCTGATCATAATATATACATTATATTAAAATGTTTAGGCATTTTATGTAGGTAATATTAGAATTTAATACGATTATTAGTCATGCATCATATATATTTTAGATCCTGAACGGAGTGATGAATGTATTGATTTTACAATGATGTGTGTTTTTTTTTTTTTTTTGTGTCTGTGTACAGTATAACTTGTCGAAATAATGCTTCAATTTCAAACTTTGAGGGTGGTTTCCGATGGAAAAGTGAATATCCTTGGTGCATTATAGAGGTCAAAATTAAACATTTTCCAACAGTTTTCAAAAAAATCGAGAAAAACAAAAAAAAAAATGACAGAAAAACGGGAATTTTACGCAAAAGCAGTTTTCAACCAAATCGATTTTTTCATATGGTTGTAATTCAAAAACTAATCACTATAAATACTTCACATTTACACCAAATGTTTATGTTAGTGATATATAATATATATACAGTTTAATTTTCAAAAATGTTTGACTTTTTTGAGTTATTTTTAGACCACTGAAATTTTCAATTTTTTTGAGAATTTGTTTTTGAAGTGCCGGTTAAAAAATTTTGGATGGCCAAAACAACTTGAAAGTTTAATATAAGGTTCCTTATAAATTGTTCTTATTGTAGCTAAAAAAAATTAAAAATCGTTAGTCACAATTCTTTTATAAGCGTTTATAGTTCAAATTTTTACGAAAACTATCGAAAATGTGAAAATTTGCAAGTAATTTTGAAGTTGAAAAATCATAAAATGTTTTGTGTTTATAACTAAGGATTAAAAATACAACATTAAGTTTTCCATAAGTTTTCCTTCAAGCAGCTATAGAGAAAACTCGAAGCATAATTATAGGAAAAATTTTAAGTGCGTTTGAATTTCAAATTTTTACGAAATAGCGTAACGATAACGATTTATCCTCAAACGATTTTAAATATTTATTATTATTCAAAAAGTAGATGTGAATGAATTTTTCAATTTGTCTGAAATTTTTTTTTTTGAAGTGTCGATAAAATTTTTTTGGCCCTATCAAAATACTTGAAAATTCAATACAAAGTTCCTCATAAGTTATTCTCCTAGTGATTAAAAAATTATAAGAATACATATACATTTTTTTATTAGCATTTGTAGTTCAAATATTGACTCAATACGTAAAAATTACGGCAATGTTCAAATGATCTTAGATAGAAATTCATAAAAGTTTTTCTTTTTAAAACGAAGAATTGAAAATTTAATACAAGGCTCCTATCATATTTTTACAATAGCACTTGAAAAATAAAAGAAATATATATGCACAATTTTTTTTTTTTAAAGCGTTCAAAATTTGAATTTTGACAAAATACGTAAAAATCACGAGAATTTGCAAATTATTTTAAACTAGAAATTCATAAAATATTTTCCTTTTTTATCTAAGTTTTGAAAATTTAATAAAACGCTCCTAACATATTTTTACAGTACCATAGTTGAAAAATAAATGTTCAGAATCGTTTTTCGTATACAATGATACCTATCATTTTATTCAAATTTAACCTACCCTAGTCAGAGGTCCACCCCACCCCCTTGTACAGCAGAGTGACATCCACTTATTCGCTTTTTATTATTGTTAGTACAGTAGTACACACATCAATGCGTCATATCGTTATAATGTCCAAACAATAAAATAAATGTAAAATTCTACGTAGATTTGGGACCTAAAAAAATGATAAATAGGTCATTTACTCAGCATATCTAAAACCATACCTAAGGTTTGAGTATAGGGCAATTAATGAGTTAATAAAGTATAAGTTAACGTTTAAACACATTTGTTAGTGAGTTTTAATAACTTAACTTTATATTTATGGTTTGAGGTTTTAATTTATTTGCCCCTACCTTATTTAAAATCAACTTATAGTATTTAATAGATAATCATAAAAATAAAAAAAACATTAAAAAATATTAATTATTTTGTAATCTCTATAATTATAGAGTGTAGCTTATGAGTTCTCAGATTATAATTTATAATTACTAAAATTAAAAAAAAATATATACATATAATTTATTTTTTATACGTTGTTCTAATTTAGGTAGTTATACATTTTGAAAATTTTGAAATCGTTAGTATAGATCAATAGAAACAATATAAAGGATATACTTTAACTTTGTATTTATATTTTCAATTAATTGATAATCCCCGGTTCCTGAAATATAATTGAAGTTCTATAAAACGGTAGGTTTGAAAATACAATAAGTAAGTATATATTATATCCCACCCACATTAATTACATTAATCTATTAGCGATGTGGTAATTACTCATTTTGAAATTTAAAGTGAATGTTATTATTTTATTTTATTTGTAATTTTAGTTAAATTAATGTTTTTAGTTACTTTATTTAAACTTAATTGATGTATTACAAATATATTTTATTTCTATTAAAAAATAATAGCGAAGATGAATTAACTTAGTTGTATTAAAAAATTATTAACTTGCCCAGCCTTGAATCGGTAATTATTTATTATGATTTACTTAAACATAATATTTAGAATCAGGATTTAAAAAATACTTTTAACATAAATAAATTAGGAATAATATGATAGAGATTAAAAATTCCATTAAATAAATATTATATGACATTGAATATTTAACGTTCTTACATAATAATGATGACAATAATAGTATCCCTCGAGAGTTGAGATAATTGATCAGAGAGGCATATCTCGATAGATATTACATACGTAGATTACATAATTCTAATAAATGTCTACATTTACAAGGTAGTTAAATTTTAATTTTATTATGAATATTATTATTATATGGCTAGAGTGAACTTTTAACACGCAAAATGTCATTCATATATCCATTCCTTCAGTAGAAAACCGTGAACTATATTATATTACCTATATCTATGATTAGGTACAGAAACCGAGAAAATAGATTATATTTATATCTTACTAACATTCAAATACGAAAAACTACAATGTATTATTTGTGTATCGCATTTCCCATACATATTGATATTTTACTCCCAAATCTAGGTAGCTATGTGAAATTTGTTCACTCAAATTTTCACCGAGTGTGTAAAGACGATCCATTAGAATTGTTTCTTATAGCATACTAAAATCCTTAATTAATATATCAATAGTTTTACGCATAATATCGGTTATTATATAGAATTACGTTGTTTTATTCATTTTGTTGGTATATTTGTTATAATATAGGTGTAATTTATAATTATTTATTAACTTAAATTTACACTAAACCAACCGACATTGATATATTATTTAATTAATTTTTCTATAATTGAGGTTGGACTTAAGTCATTCTGTAATAATTGTCGAGCCTGTACTCATAATGGTTTCAGTTTAAAAAAAATCTATAATTATGATTTTAACTAGAAATTAATGAATTAAATCCATCAGAAGAAATTCCAATTAAACAATCACCAGCAGTGTTGACTTATCTAGATAAATTAATTTAAATCATATCCATTTTTCATGAATAATATTCAATTATTTTTAATAAAATTATTCTAGATATCAGCACTTCAGAATAATAATATCATAATATTAATTATTATCGTAATTTAAATTTTAATGGTATCATTGATTATAAATACTAATACAGTAATACGCAGTGATGTATTCGTAATTTTTTTACATTTTTTTACTGAATGTGCCAGGTACCTTTTAACTATTAGTTATGTTATGCATACGCTTGGGCACAGGGTAGTCAGGGTAGGTACTTGACTACTCTTCAAAATTATTATGGTAAATACAGTTAAATGAGTTTACAATAACAAAACTTTTTGTTAATGTTAAATGTCAATGTGTGATGTATGATTACTCTGCCAGTAATGTCTGCGCACTCTTATGACTGTATGTCCACATAGCCATAAGCGTGCTCAGACATTATCTACAGCATAGGCACACATAGTGAGGGTGCTTAGCACATACAACTTATTTCACTAATCATATGTAAATTATTGTGGTTTATTGGTTTGGATAAAATATAATATGAATTATAAATAAAATAATAAAATTAACCCCTAAATTTCATACCAATGTGCGTCTATGATCCGCAGGGTAGTCATAAATAATATTACTATATATATAAGTATTCAAATATATACTTAAGTTATATTCCAATGACATTTGGGGAGGATGTTTAATTTTTTTAACCTGCACTAACCTGTAACCATCACTAATACATTAAAACACTTTTTTAGTCCCTATCTTTATAAAATACATAATACACTATACAGTATAACTAAAATATGTTCACAGAGTAATCAACTGCCTATCCTGAATCCCATGAGTACGCTTATGCACTTGAGTAAAGAAATAAGTATATTTATTTATTTAAATATACTAAAAATTAATTTTATCTATAATATTATCTAGATAAAAGTTAGATTATTTGTATCTTATCTAGATAAATTTATATTGAATTATCTGTATCTTATCCAGATGAAATTTTCGTTATCTATTCTCAAAACTGATCCCTAGGTACCTAAAATAGTGAGAAATTCAAGTGAGTAATATTTTTAAAATCGAGAGGCAATTTGAATAACCATTTAAAAAAAAAAATCAAAGGAGACAATTTATATGTGCTTGTCACAACTCACAAGTGCATATTTTAAGCTATAGAATAACTCTAACCTCATTTACATTACAAATTTATAAACCTGTTAATCGGTGATCTGTATATTCTTCGTGTAATTTTGGTCTTATATTTTAAAGACAACATTATGTCAGTATTGGCCGTCTGGATTTTCACTGATTTCTAAAAGTCAAGAATATAATATTATAGTTTTATCTAAGCTGTTTAATCCAAATAGTCAAAAATCAAAACTGTGTTCTGCTAACCAAGGTTTGAACTCGTTAATTGAATTTTTGTTAAAGAATTTGCCCATCTATCGGACTGTATCAAGATCATCTACATTAATTTATCTTATTCAATGAACAGGTAACCTGCGTTTCTCAGTCATTAAAAATAAAAACTTATTTCCGATACGGTCATTATAATGATAGCATAATAACTGTATAAATTGACATATTAAGCAAGATGGGGTCTTTTCTGGAACGTTCAATTTCAGGTCATTAAACTTAGTTTGTCAATAACATTGATATCACTTTAAACGATTGCTGCTAAATGTAATTTGTTCTATACTTAATAATAAATAAATAACAATTATTCAGCTCTCTTCATCGGATCACATAATTATAATTATCTTAACAATAATTATTATAAATAAAATGTCCATCATAACGTACAACAAATATATTATTCCTATTCTATCACGCGTTTTATACATTTTAAAATGAAGAGAAATTCACTGTAGAGCAAGATACTTATTAGTTGTTAAAGTCGAACATCAATTTTGATTTGTTCTGATCTACAACTCAACTGGATATTTAGATTTCTAGATTTCAGATGAAATTTTTTTTATAATTAATGCATAATTATATTGCAGTTTGGTTAATAATTTGTCCATCATTTTGTGATAAAGTAAACTAAAATGTTTCATTTATAGTTTTGGACAGAAAACCCTAATGTTTTAATTACATAAATTTCAAGAATTATAATATGAAATTAGTGCATTTAAAGGATTCATCGAATCTATTCAACATGAAATCAAGAATATTTTCATTTCATACGATCAAAATTTGTGTGCGCAGTTCTGTATTTAATAAAATAAAATAATTTTTGTAGCAACATATTGTATAATACAATTTAAAGTTTGAAAAAAAATATAGTGCTCATATTGAATTGATACCAATAATCCAATAATTATATTTTAAAATAACTTTATTTATTATTTTGTTTTTATTTTATTCAATTACTTACGTAACAATAACAAGAATTAATTCGAATTCAATATTTTAGTTACAGTTAAAATCATTTTTACTTTTACTTTCCATCAACTATCGAATAAATTCTGTCAATAAAACACATTTATTATGGCAATTGATTAAATTTTTCAGTGTTCATATTTTGACTGTCTAAAATCCCCGTTACCAAGCACTAATGCAGAACTAAAATTATAAGCATTATATTTCCATAAATTGTTGTTTATTCATAAATACAAATTATGACCATAACATTAATTACACTAAAATATTATTTTATAGTGACATTAAAATATACTATACAGGGTCTGGCATTGGGATATGATGTCTATTCAAACATTTTAATCGATCTAAAAATGTATCATTTGTAAAAAATCTGAAAAAAAAAATATTATTCATATGAACGGATTAGGGTTGTTTTTACAAAAAATTTCGTAGAAATCTATCATGTTCAAACGACTAACACTTTTTTTGATTTTATTTAAATATTTAAATACTTTTTTTTATAATATATTGAAAATTAATACCAAACGAGTCAGATTATCTGTGACCACCTGTGTCACCGATTTATCATTTTTCAGACTTTTATTAAAATATTATTATGTTTAGGTTAGATAATTAGTAAATTGAATGGAACAAACATTAAGCTGCAAATTATGTATTTCCTCTTTAAGTTTTTTTTTTTCATGTTTGAGTAATGATCTATAGTTTGAAAATAAATGTAATGAATATAACGAGTAGTAATGTTAAATTTGAATTTTTGTATATAATGAGAATCATAAATTCAATAAAAATGTATTTAGATGTTTTTTGATCTATAAATTTAGTTGAGTTTATTTTCTCTATAGATAAAACATATTTTATTATGTGATGAAACAATTATTTAGTATGTGTGTAACCATAGACAGATACACACGTGTGCTACGATCATCGTTAATCGCATTTATATTATAGCTCCCCATAGCAGTTAAACAAAACGATATACAATTAAGAAGGTATGTAGTTAAAATATTATCAACTACCTATAGTCATAGTAGGTACCTAAAACTACGGTCGTCTCCATATTCATACTAAATAATGGACGGCACCTATAATAATTATCAATACTCCACATACTGCAGAAGTATAAATCAACAACCTGAATTAATTTTCTGAAACTACAACAAACGTACAATTCCTAAAAAAATACCAAGCAATCCAAAATGTACCCCAAATATAATACATTAAAACATTTATTTTATTAACTTCTCCAAGCAATATAAGATTTGTCTCAAGAATATCCAATAATAGATTTTGCATATATTTTGTAAACAAAAATGTCGTCGAACAAATCATTAGTCAACTGTCACACATTGTCATCAACAACACAAAGAATTTTTCCGACATTTCAACACAGTCAAACAAATAATTCCATCCAATGTGCAGCCAATTATATCTCATGACGTGATCACAAATGGTATCGCAAATCTTTCAATTAAAATATTATCATCCATAACTTTTATAAAAGCCGGGTTCACTAATGACGAATACGGGCATATTGGAAGCTTACGCCACTAATTCCATATAAACCTAGACGATAATGATAAAATACCTAGCTCAATCCTAATAAATTTTGAATGAATTAAATACCGCGTTTTTATCAGATGACTATACTTTGCTATCTGTGTAATAAAAGCAGTTACATATTATTTAATCGATGTAAAAAGGTAACAGAAAATAAGATTACGAATTCTCAATATAATCATCTAAGTCCTATCTCAGGAATTACTACTCAGAAAACAACACTCAGTACATTGATATCAAAAACCAAACCATTATGTTTACTGGTTGGTCTTAAACAATATTACTAGAAGTCTAGAAACGACCTTTTATCCATATTAATGCAACTTTTAACCCCGATAATGACAGCATCTCCAACCTAGAGAGATGAAATTTGAAATTCACACTGGAGACTTTTCTTTGAAATGCTTGAAGACAAAGTACCCATTATAAATAAATCGAGATCCAAAATACTGAAAGTTCGGTTGATGAAATCGCGAAACAATTATCCTAGTATCCAACCTACATTTTGACGAAACAAAAGGTGAACACCTTAAACCTAAGTCGCATGGTGGACATCAAAAAGCAATTAAAAACAAAAACAATGCTCTCAAAAATTTACAAAAAACCAACAAACAAGAAGACTTCATACAAATAAAACAATTAGGAGATAAATTAAGTCAAGAAAAAATCATCATTGTTAAAATTCATTTATAGAATCAAAGAAAAAACTGACAAAAATCAGTTTGGAACAAAATACAATCATTAAAAAAAAAACATTGATTTAACCAAAATATCAACCTAATAGATAGAAATTCAACCCAAATATGTTATAAATACAATGACCAAATAGCTAACAATTTCAGAGAATAATTTTTATAATAACAGCAGTGAAAACAACTACAAACCTTATTTTATAGTTAACAAACAAAAATACGAGAAAGAAAATATAATTAATACGACCAACAAAAACCATCTAAACCAAAAACTAATCAATCAAGAAACCTAGCCTTTAAAACATATTGAAGTAACGGCCCCGGATCTTACTCTATCCATACTCCTTCATCCAAAGTTTTAGCATAAGAACCCTCGAATCTCTGCTCAAAATATACATATTATGATTATGGAAGGAAAATTCCAGTCCAAAAGAAATTGAAAATTGGAACTATAATACCTTTACCCAATACCCAAATCCGATTTAAACCAGAGAGTTACAGACCAATAACACTACTCAATGCTATGTGCAAATTATTCGAAAACAACTAAATTGCAGACTTTCGTGGTATCTTGAGAAAATTAATTTTTCTCCCCAAAACAAAATGGGGTCAGCAAAAATTGATGTACTATACGAAATGTATGAAGAAATCAAACAAACATTTGTAAACAAGCGATTCATGGTTGTAATAAATCTCAATATATCAAACCATACGATACCACTTGGAAACACGAGAATATCATTAAATTAAATTCATACATTTTATACCAGAGCAGACTTGTAAATATAATAAGTGATTAATAACCAACTTTACCTAAAACTGTAAATTTCAATTAAAAACTAATAATCATCTATTGTGTAAATTCAACAAAGAAAATGGAGTTTCACAAGGTTCAATTCTCTCAGTGACACTATTTCTATAGCAATCAACGACATCAGCCAAAACTGCGACTTCCCAGTAAGATGCAACATGCTCGCTGACGACTTCAATTACTGGTTTAGGAGTGACAGCTTAGAAACTGTAAAAAATCTTTTACAAAAAACTACTAATAACATAAGAAAGTGGACAAATAAAACCAGATTCAACATCTCCCTTGGAAGTCTAAAGGCTCAATCTCCAGAAAAAAAAAGCTAAGGAACTCAAAATCAAATTAAACCATACTGTAACGGCAAACAGAACGCTAATAAGCCTACCTATACTATTATTATAAAGAGGATAAGTTTGTGAGGTTATAATCTCTGTATCTAATAAACTAATTTTGAAAAGCCACATTATTTGTGTGTTACAGTGGTTAAAAGGTTTAAAAGGGATGATAATGAAAAAAAATCACCTATCTGGAATCACTGAAGCTTTGAGTATGAAACTGCAGGGTCAGTAAGTTCAATTTATAATGCAAAATACTCTTAAGAAAGAATTTTTCAAAGTCAACCTGGTATAATAATAAGAACAAACATATAATAATAATAAGCAACCATTTAATAATAATAATAACAATAATAGCAGCCTTCACAAATAGCAACCATTTATAAATAAACAAAAATTTCAATCGTAAATCTCAAAATGTCTGTTGGGCCAATCACTTTTTAACTTAACCTATCTTCTACTCATAGGTCTAATATATCTGTGTACCAAATTTCGTTGCAATCGGTCCAGCCATTTAGGAATGCATAAGAACAAACAGGCAGACAGACAGAAATCCATTTACATATATATATATATAAGATAGATGATAGATAATATTATTATAAAAGTAAGTTATGAAAATAACGTTATTATAATTTTTAGTTCAGTAAAATATTATAAATTGACATCAAAATAATATATATTATCAATATATTAAAAACCAAATTTTTTTTTTAAAAACTAAGGACACCGAGAGACATTTTAGAGTTAATAATCAATAAATTGAACTTGAATAATCCAGAATTCCATACTATTTAAAATATATTTAATTCATAATCATTTTCCCTAATTCTCTTTGTGTAACAAGCAATATTATAGTATCTACAGTCTGTAAATATAATTTTGTGTATTAAAAATTCTGTATATGATTTCTAAAATTAATAGAGTGTGAAATATTCTAGGTTCTTGCAGATTACTGACATAAATGGAAAAAAAAAGCATAGGTATATCAGGCAACATAACGTAAAATTATATCCACAAAATAACAACCACTTTCTCTAATCGTTATTTTCAGAGATATAAATACGTGATTTAATATAAATTTATATATAATACTCACATGGCGACAAAAATTATTGTGTCATTTTACTAAACTTCATGAAATTAGACGAAATATCAAAAATTGCTTTTATAAAACACAATACTTTGATAACTCTATATTGATAGGCATGTTAGAGATTATTGTATAAGTAAATGTTCAAATACAATTGTTTGGTTGATATACTTATATTATGATATTATTACGAAGTTCTTAAGGTTCACAAATGCACGGTGATATTGTATTTCTTCACTGTATGTAAATACTAATTAATATATACCATGTAAAAAATAAACACTGTACAATGCACCAACAAGAAAATTTCAAATATTGCGAGTTGGTTGGGTTTGGTGTCCTAAACATTTCTATGCCCTTATCGATCACATATGTGATCATTCTCTAGTTACGGCACTGCATTGGAGTTTCCATCGTGATTTGTGCCGAAAGTTTCAAGTGATTATCACAACACAAGAATGTTTAGCACAATGATATCAGATAAATTCTTAGTCAAAGTGGACTCCCTAGTGTACACTGCCGAAGGTGTTCATATTAATATCAAACTTAATTCATTGACTGTCGTAAATATACTCAGAACAAAATTCTAAGTTATCGAAATCATTGACCTCATTTCGCTCAATTAGAAAACCAAATATATCTAAGACGTCACCACATCAAACATTCAAACTTGTTACCGCTGTCAATTTACACAAATTTACACTATATGGTTATATGGTAGGCCGGTACATAATTATTTCTATTAACTATTAACCGATCATTTTATGGATTGTATCATGCACTACCTATGTGTAATTCGAATAATATATTCGGTATAATGGTTATAATGTTATACATATATGATTTAACTATGCAAGCCTTTTATAAATAAATATTTGAAAGTCACTTACAATGACTACATAAGCATAACTCACATTGTCAAGTAGTGAATATTTTTATGTTTGTCACGCAATAATTTTAAAATTTGAAATTATTAATTAATTTAATAATGTATGCTTATTAATTATTATTGTTGTGTTCAAACTAATCATATGCCTAAACCAATATAATGTCTATTCCTACGTATTATCAGTTATATGTTGTCTTAATTCAAGTACACGTTTGTGAAATCACAATAGGTACGGAAATTAATGAATAAGACGGACAATTTTCAATATTATTATACATTATTTAATTTATTTTTGTTGAAAAACTGCCATCATTAGCATTGTAAATTAGTTTTTTTTTTCACTATAATACATTACAATAATATTTTATTTTACAAAATCCTATGATTTTAATAATATTCCTCATTTTCTTTAGACATTTTGGAAGTTCATACAAAATGATTTACTCTTTGTGTTTGAGAATAGTGCAATTCATAAGAATTCGATTATATTAAAACGATTCATTTCACACCAAAGTTGTGTTTTTCTATAGCAAAAATATAATTAAAGATTCAAAGAGATCCTATCTATAGATTATTGTCGTCTCCTGCCTTATGATAAAAATAAGAAAAATGTTTCGTAAAAAGGTGAGTATTGGTATAATCTATAAAAATAGATTTGTATAGAATCTATATTGACATCTTTCATTTTTAATCGAAGTTATGATAAGAATAAAATATTCAAGCATTATTCTAACTTGTGGTCATTTCAAACACACCCGATATTTTTCGACACAATTAATAGAAGTCTGTGCATAAGTGCAAATCTATACAAACTTAAAATTAAAGAGATCTATGAATATTAAATAATTCTTTTTTTTTTTTTAATTCACGTATAATTGTATTCGATTTTATTTCTTCAGCTTTATTGAATTCATCTCACATAAACAAATGTAAGGTGATCGAATTTCATCGATGCATAAAGACTTATGAAATTTACATAATTATAATATTCAATTCCTTAAATTCATATTCATTAACTTTACTACCTTTTACCTTGTTTAAAATAAATAATATGCATCGTATATTATTTGTATAACAAAATTTTACTTTATATAAAAGTCACTCTCGTGTTCAATTATTTAGGGTTCCACAAGCAGAAAACAATTTTTGATCATTTCGTAATATTTTATGATTAAAATGTTTTTAATGTAATACGGTTAAGTGTGTTTTTGTATCCATAAGAGGTTCTTTGGTACTTAAAATAATGCTTATACATGACTCTAATCATATATGATTAAAATGTTTTTGCTTCTACATACATATCTTGTATATTGTGTAGAATTTATTGTAGACGCTACTGTTATATTATATGAAGGACATCATGTAATCTTCATGAATTTTTAATTCTTAATCCATATTATATTTAAATTGTACTTAATTTCTTTATTAAACTTTGGCGTTATGAAATGATGTAAACAGAACTAACTTCTATGTGAATATTGAGCTAAATATTGTTGATTTTGGGCGAAATCTTAAATTCATATTTATAATGGTCATATGTTTTTAATAATATGAAAAGCCTATTGTACTTTAATATATAAGGATGATATAAAATATAGATTATTTTACACGAGACAGCCATCTGATTTTTGACATTTATTACTAATACACATATATACATAATGAAAATACTTATTATTTTAATAATGAAGTATAATCTATTACTGTGCGATCAGCTCATCGTTCCATTAAAATACCGATGCAATTTCAGTCATATATGAGTACGTCAAAATTTTTTAAAATTTTTCCTTATGAATTAATATACCTACAGATTATCCTTAATTGAGCCATTCATCCTCAGCAAATATATCAAATAGTCCAAATAACGATGACTGGACACAACATACTACTAAAAAAGAAATCACCCAAGTTCCTCAGAACCTAACTCTTCAAACCATAAATATCAACAGAAATAAAAACTATTTACGTCAAAATTTATATAAACGGTATTTTTGCTGGAAGACTTCCCAATAAAGCTATAACGGTGTTGTACGATTGAAAACGTTTCACCTTTTTAGTAACACGATTGTCGGCAGATCAAAAAAACAATATTTTGTATCTTAAAATCAAACGATTGTGAACAATTTTTCGAGCGACGTTGTCATTTATCTTAACTTTTAGTAATACATTTTATGGCTGGGATTTTTATGCAAGGACATCTTTTTTTTTGTATTTTGAACTGTTGCTGATAATAACTGATTTTTTTTTTGCATTTCTTAACAAAATTCACCTTAAATTTGTTTTTAAAATGAACGAAAATTCGTGCGATTAATAAAAGACTTTTGGCAATTTTTTTTGATTTTGGTTTGAATTGATGTTTTTAAATTTTTAATCTGAAACTTACAAATAAAAATAAAAGTATATTGTAAATAATTTTATAATGAAATGTGTGTTTATTTTTATTTATCAAATTTAAATCCACGTAAGTTTATTCTGTAACCAAAAACTCAAAGAAATATAGTAATTGCTATCTATTATATATTACATTGTATATTTTATTTCTATTTTGTATTTTTAATTAATGTGGCAACGTTGCATAAAAGTTAACAGGTAAAAACGTTCTCAATCGTGTTATTAAAAAAGGTACGGCCGATAAGGACCGTTCTCAATCGTGTTCTATCCAGCTATAATACAATTCCCTCATATCTTTGACGCTATTTTCTGAGTCTCATACTTCCCAATACAATAGAAACTTGCCACAATTATTCTTTTTCCTAAACCAAACAAATCTATAGATAATCCCTCATAATACAGGCTAATTAACTTGCTCTTTCTTCTCAACATTTAAAAAAAACCTGTATACACCACTTTTTCTTTCCACCATACTCAACCTCCTTTCATATATATAAACAACAAACCTATTACAAATTCTGATACAGTCATATATCTTAGCCTAACTTTTCTAATATGGGCTAAACATATTCATACAACAAAATATAAAACTAAACCAACGTCTCTACTCTCTTAGACCCATTCTCGACAAGTCCTCAAAACTATTCCTTAAAACCAAAATGCACATATAGACATATTTAATCTTCTTAAACTGATCATTCGAATATACATTTACAACTCTGGGGCACTGCCAACATATCAAATAATACAATTTTTCCGATTTTTCAATCAAAAATCCTTTGACTCATAACTAATACTTCTCCTTATATATCTAATCACAGATCTTCGTATTCCTAAAGTCACTGAAACAACTAAACTGTATTAAACTAAATTAAAAATTGCCTTAAAAATTACAATAACCCCTATGTCAACAATTTACTATCAATATACATCTCCGGAAACCCATCCTGAAGACTCAAGTGACAATAGCTCCGTGATCTTATAAACTAAATAAACAAAAATAAAAATGTCTTAATATTTAAATATCTAAATAATTGTTAATTCACGCCGAGTACCTTTGGTAGTTGGTTCTTCTCCAAGACACTCAAGCCACTGAACTTAACGATAACATCCGTCATAGTAATTGTAAATTTTATCTATATATAAATTGTATAAATTCTTGATTAAAAATAATAAAAATAGTAAAAGTCTAACATCACATCGACTTTTGCAATAAAATTTGAAATTATACTTAAATATTAAACTAAAACAAATATTAAAAATATAGTTTATTCTATTTGTGTGTTAAACAGAGATGATACAACTAATGTATATGAATTAATATTATTTTTTTACTAAGTTCTATGAAATAAAAAATATTTTTCATACAACAAATATTCACAAAAATATCTAGTTTTTATTTTACATTTTTTATAATTTTATAACTTCGAATTAATATTTTGCCTTTAAACGGCATTTATTATTTTCACGAAAGTGTATTCTTTATGAACACTTTTGTGAAATTTTAGATTTCTAATAAAATTACTATTAGTGATGTATTTTGTAATATTGGCATATATTCATAATATTTTAATATTATCTTATCAGCGTTTAGGATATTACTACAATTATATATTTTCAATCAAATTATAATCCTATATTGTATTATTTGTTAAATTATTTAGTGATTTAATATTATAAAAAATGTATAAATATGTTTGCTATATACATAGATAAATGATTGAATATTATATTAATTGTCATTTATTTTAGTTTGTTTACAAAATTAGTGTGTAAAGTAAAATATTATAATGAAAAAATATAACTGTAAAATATTACACTAATTATTATTGCTATTAATGTTTGCATTGCAAGTACCTATTCATTTAAATGTAACTACAGTTATTTATTCGTTACTCGTAAAATATATTATGAACTTGAAAATTCTGTTATTCATTATTTTCAATATTTCGTTAAGTCATAACTAATACATAATAATCTAACACAAAAACTTGATTCCTTTCCAAGATATGTTTGGGCAACTTTTTGGTTTTTGAATAATTTAAACAGTATTATTGTCATGAATGAATTTTATTTTTTGATATTTGAAATTTTGTTTGAGCTTTCATGTGTTTTAAATTTATGAAGTCTGTTCGTGATTTTATTACATTTACAGTTAAATGTTTTATTTTTTCATCCATCGGAAAATATAAAGGTGTTCATAAAAAGTTTACCTAACGGGTAAGTTAAGCGATGAGTCGATCTTGTGGCCAATATTATTACAATAACTTAAAATAAAATATGTATACAGTATATAATAAAATCACTCAGTAAAAAAGATAGTCATTGGCCAGAAATTAGCAATTTCTATCAGAAACTTGAGCGTTAAACATTTATATATCCAATGTTTCTATTAGAAATCGCATACTTATAATTACTCTTTCTACAAATGCCTTCTACACTTAGCATTATTTAGTTATTAATGTATATACCACGTATATAGTCTCTCAAATTATTATTAAAGCTTATTAATTTGTGGTTGTAATAAGCTGTCGAGTAAATAAATTATGTTGATTGAACTGACTTAATCACTATTAGACAAGTTAATCGTGTTACGATAAACTGCTAAGTAGTAACGTCTTAACGTAAACCGACATTATTCTTGTTTGTTCAAAGATTAATAAAACCATTTAATAGTATTAGAAAAATATATCTATTAGAATTGAAAACCGACAAAAATGTATGAGTAATTCGTTAAAAATGTGCTATTCAGTTCCTCGAGTGCTTAAGATAAGTTAAGTTCATGGCTAAATAATATTAACAAAATTAAAAAAGTTAATTATAATCATATAATGATTATTTGGTATTTAATTTACATAACAACTATTTTTTTAGGTATATGATTATTGTTTAGTAGGTAACTTGTATTCAATTTATAATCAAACATATAATTTAACATGAAAAACTGATATTGACCTCTAGTAGATCATATATTTTTATTAAGATGAAGAGTCCTAAACACTAGGTCAAAAATGTTTCTGTATATAAGCACTATGCAGAATATTAAAAGCAAATAAACAGTTTTATATTAAATAGATAATAATATATCATTCTGAAAGTTACAAAAAATTAAAGTTAAAAAAATAAATGTATTGCAATTAATTTAATTCGAAGCTATTTTTAACTGAATTTTCAGACAAATCTAGCATATTATTTTTAAAAAAAAAGATTAAAATATTGCCAGTATACAATCCCGATCAATAGGAACCATAGGCATTAGGTAAGTATCTACATACATAAAATTATAGAAATGATTTTTCTATTGAATTACGAATGTATTACAAAAAAAAAATTTAAGTTAGCCGCGACGGAATACCTGGCAGATGTAATCATGAAAATTGTTTTGCATAGAAAATATGCACAAAAAATGAATGGATAATTAATAATAATAAAAAAATCAAAATGTAAGAATCAAAAACAAAAATACTTTTTTAAAGAAAAGCTTCTTTATTTTAATGGCAAATTAGATGTTTCACACGTGTGACTAATGGTTACAACATCGCCAAGCCAACAGTCGGTCTCACCCACCGCATCAGATGTTTCACTTTAAAAATCAAACCCGTTATGTATACTTTAAGATCAATAGATTCCTTCTAGCTACCGTTCAAAATTCGAAGTATGAGTATGATAACATAACTCTAATGAACAGAAAATCATCAGCCGAATGAACCTGTGAACGACAAACATAATAATATTTAGTCGAAAAATGTCGGCAAAAAACGTTTGGGGAAAAAATGACAACGTATATAATATACCTAGAAAATATATCGCAATTCACACGTACATAATATATACTGTATAGTAATAATATTTTATAAATTATAAGCATTAAATATGTACTTTGCCTACAATTTAATATATTATATATAGCCAGACGTGTGCGGTTGACACGCCACACGGTGTGTGTATAGGAGTGATCATGCATACATCGCTGTTTCGTGCATAAAAGAAGAAAGGCTGAAGCTGATGTTGTTTTTGCTTTCAGTTGACAATAGAGCAAAGTTAACGGAAAGCCACGTGACTTTTTATTCGACCAGGTACCTAGGGGGACGGCCATCGTGTGGATGATTAATTATTGCCACCCGGCGCTTCCTCAGAATGGCTTTCAGACCGTGTAATTATTTCTATCTCGTAAAACTGTCACAACTAAATAATTGAAAAAGTGATTTTCGAGTTGACACATCAAAGATAAAAGAAACAACCTACGCTTTCCTTCCAAATCCTTTTCCACCTTTCATGCACATTGTCTCTGTAGTGAGGATTTTAAAGAATGAAAAATTGTAGTGGTCAATGTATTAATTGAAAAAACTTTAATCTACAAATGAAATACTTTTGTTCTGAAATTTGAACATTTTTTTGTTTCAACCTAAAGTTATGAAATATAATAGTCTTCTATATACATATTAAAATATTATTCTAATACACATAATTATTTCTCCTTTAAAACATATAATTATAATATTGCTCAATTAAAATGTTAATTTATTGTAACGAGTAATTTTTTACGTTAAACAAAATATAAACTATTCGAATACATTATAATACAGGATGACTAATGGAAATTCGGACAAAAGTATATAGACATAACACCATAGTATTTAACTCTATAGGTATATCTATTATGGGAAAAAGTTAGTCCTAATAATCCTATCTAATGTGATCTCCACACTATCTTACAGAATTGACTCTTCATTGGAAACAATAATAATAATTTGTTTAGTAATTGGTATTTTATTTGATTCACTGTGTATCAAATAATCACTTTTACAGTATCTATTTAAGTTTAAAAGTTCAAAATCGAAGTGTTGAAGGTTATGTTTTACGTTAAAAGATATTCAATTTTTTCATTCCTTTTGTGCTATAAAGTGTCAAATTAATAGGATATAGTATACATTTTCTTTTGATGTTCAAATATTTTATATTTTGTAATAATTGTTGTTTGTATGTGTGACCTAGTAATATATAAGTTTAGTTATAAAAAAAATATATATTTTTATTTTCAAAAATCAAATACATTCTCGCTTGTAATGATTATAAAATTATACATAATATTATTTCGCCCTGATTATAGCAATATGATTAATCACAGTAGACATTTGAAGAATTTAATAAAATAACACTTTATAATTGTAAATAATTGAATTTTGTGATTATGTCTACAAATCGATGTACCTAATTGATTTTCTTCTTCACCAATACCAATCAACATTGTGTTTCACCTATTATTTGAATAACTCCTTGATAAAAGGACGTACCAAACATAATGTATAGTTTTCTAATCCTTAATCTGGCTGTGAGTGTTTGTATATATTAAATTAGACTATTTTATAAAATGTTTTACAAATCATATTAATCTTATAATTTTAGGCAATTATTGAATACCAAGAAAAATAAATTACGCGATGCTTGCAAATTCAATCGAATGTTTATAGGGTTTTTTCAATTACATATATATAGGTGCATGTGCTATTATAATAATGAACGGTAATTTTTTATGGTGGAAATAAAAATAAAATTACTACAGAAATCTGTAACATCTATTATAATTTAATAAGATTTAATCTCTATGATTTTAATAGTTAATAATAAAAAATAAATAAATTAAGACATAAAGCTTACACATACAGGGTGTCGCGTGAGGATTAACCCATTGCAATATCTCCCGAAATAATTGTGATACCGAAATTCAGTTTTGTAATAGGACTCACAGGGATAAGAACTAGAATTATTTCATATTTTAATTGTTTTTAATGTCTTGGTAAAAAAGTTAAAAAATATATTTTTATATTTAATTATTTCCAAAAAAAATAAAGATAACCATTTTGTAGAATTTATTTTGCTGAAAATATTGACGTTTCAAAATTTTATTTTCATTAATTTCCTGATTTTAAATATTTTTTTTAGTTTCGAGAAAAATTGTGAATTATTTAACACCATATAAAACATGTGACCCACCGCGCCGCTCACATTCCCATACGGCCGGCCGAATACATTCCGTGTTCCTAATAGTTATAAATTATAATCATATTTTATTTCATGAAAACTAGAAATAATATTAAAAATCAGGAAATTAATGAAAATAAAATTATGAAACGTTAATTTTAGAAAAATAAACTCTACAAAATGGCCTTCTTTAATATTTTTGGAAATAATTAAATAAAAAAATATATTTTTTTACATTTTTACAAAAACATTAAAATAAATTTAAAAAATGAAATAATTGTAGTTCTTATTCCTGTGAGTCTTCTTATAAAACCAGAATTTTGATATCACCATTATTCCATATCGCAATGGGACCTACTGCCATAACAAAAACAATACTTCAAACTACACGGCTTTTTCCTGAAAACATTAACATTTATATAGGTATATTGTGTGTTTCTAGCATTCTTTTAAGTATTGCATCGATTATTCAATGATTCAGATCTATGTGTTTTCATAATGTCGACACATTTCTTGGTTGTGCTAGCTCAGTGACATTCCCATTTTTAGTTACTTTATTGTAATAATAAGCTAAATTTATGTTTAAACACATTCGTATAAACTTGATAAAATACTATAATATTGTCTGCGTTAAGTTTTAATGTAAAAGGATACCTACTTAATATTATGAAATAGGCACCTATTATGGTTAATCAAAGATGTCTATGTTTTTATTTTAAAATCGGTCCGATACATTTAAATATGAAGAATAATCATATTATGACGTCGTATTTAAATGCATTTTGTGAACGGTTTACCATTAGTGCGATTTAATACCAAAACTGAAATTGTAAAATATTATGTGAATTACATAATTTGATTTATTCAGTAAATTGCCATAATATACTGCGTTGTTGAATTTAAAAGCCTTATACGTGATTAAACATTTGTGTACCAGAATAAATATAATAATAATGTAAAACATAATATTTTTAATATATTTTTGAAATTCATATTTTACATTTGTAATATTGTTATGAAGAAATTTGAACACAATAAAACCTACATGATAAGTATATAATATAGTATAGTATAGGTATGTTATAATAATAGGGGATATATATTTTTATTTATTTTTTATTTTTTAAGAGATAATATACAATCTATACAATATAGCATAATAAGTATATGTGAAAAGAGTAGTTATACATGAAAAGACTTGATTAAGAAATCACCCTATGGTAACCCTATAAAATTGAAAAGATTGGAAGGTGGGAGTAAGAAGGCAAGAAATTTATTAAGCAGAAAATAAGGTACACATTTTTTTTTTTTAATTTAAGAGGTCTCTGCACCGTCTTCTTTTTAGCCTCCTACGAGGGTTTCCGGGAGCGGGATATATATTTAAAAATATAAAATATTTAAAATTAATTATTTACAGTTATTATCATTACTAATCACTAATCATAAAATGTAAATTTAAATTATTTTCCGAATAGAGTCGTGAAAAATGTGATTAATAGAACTCTTGTTATGGACAAAGTAACCTACAATAATATAAATTTTACACTTTGTGGGGTTCAATTAAAATATTTATGGTCATTTTTAGCTTATTCTACGAACCTATTCAAACGTCTCTACAGTTCGATGGTGTTAACTTAAACTAGTGAATTAGTTAATAATAATTTATGCTAAGAATAATAAAAAATATATTATATTATAATTATAAACCATTCTTGGAAACAGATGATGGGATTTGCCCGTCTCTTTTTCCCACAATCGTTTTTTTTTTTTGTTGATAAAAAAAAATATTACTAGAATGAGTAACCGGAGAAAATAAATATTGAGATTTAATCAATCAAAATGAACAAGAGTACAATGCAATTGTTTGCGTTTAATTCAAATTCAAATAAGATTATATTATAGAAGGTATAAAAAGTTATGATCATTTTATATTTTTCAATATAGTTATGAATTGATCAACCTAATATTATAAAATGTATAACAATATAATATAATATTTATTATGTTTTGTAATTTATTTTATACTTGTATGTATAATGATGCGTAATAACATCAAACTCGGTAACGTGAAAAATATTGAATTATCGTAGCAATTGATTAACTACATTACTGTAGTATGAGTATATATCTACCTATTACCTATTACGTCTTTCAACCACAGATTCTAATAAAGAAAATATAGTAACTCTGGACAGGATATAAAGACTACGGCTTGTCAAGCTTCGCTTAACTAGACACAGAGTTAAGCTTGGAAAAAATAATTAATCATCACATCAGAAAAAGTACTATATAGTCACGATTAAACGGTAACATTCCGTTTTAAATACAATAGTAAAGTATCATTGCAATTTATTTTGTAATTATGAACACTTATTATTAATAATCTATTTATTTTGTATTCATGGCCAATTCATTATTGTCGATATTATACTTAAAAAACTATAAATGTGTTTAAAATATAATTTATCAGTAAGTATTAACAATAATAATATTATATCTAAGCCGCTCTTCTTAGCAACAAATCAAATCTTAGTTATTAGGTAAATTCACAGTTTCACATACCAGAAATAATTCCATACAGTAAATAATCACGTGTATTTCAATAAGAATAATATTATTAGTAAGTAGCTTGTTAAAAAAAATTTACTTAACATTTTTGAATTTTTAATATGACATTTCAGACTTTTATGTGAAAAAATGTACGTTAATGCACAGAGTTTGCTCCCATTATAATTAAATATACTAAAAAATCTGATTTTAACAAAATATTTCTATACAATAAAGGTGTATAAGTTGTAGGCAGTATTGAAAATATTTTTATAACTTTTTTTTTTGTATACTTGACCATAAAAAAATATATAATTTTTTTAACTAAAAAAAAACATCGATTTATTCAATATTTTAAAGGCCCCACATCATTATTATATGAATTTAAAGTTAAATTAATATTTTTCATTAGGTATGTATTCAATTAGTTTTCAACTTTTAAAATTAATTATATTAAAATTATGTTGAAAATTTAAAATTTAATAACTCCGTATAGAATAAACTCAATAAAATGTATACTTTTATAAAAATAAAACATATTTCTTTTTATATTTATTAAAAATATCTGTGTAAACTTAGGGTATTAATGGTACTATAATTATTATATACTAAAAAAGCAACTTGACCATACTATCAGGATAATATATTATGTTGAATCGAATATGTTCATAATACGTTATTATGGAATATAATAAGATCTCGCCAATAAGGAATAAGTATACATACATTTTAAATCTATAAAAGTGTGTTAAAATGCTCTTATCTATCTTACTTATTCATAAATACATGTTTATTGGAATATTGAATATTTTGCACGTTCCACAGTGGACTAACTATGTAGAATATAGATGCATTAAATTATGTATTGAATACAAATAATTTGAACTTGTATTATCCAACACTTTTCCCCAAATTTTTTGTAAATTAATTACAAAGTATAGAATAACGTACTAAATAATTAGCTTCTGGTAAAAAGCTTACATAAATTCATATTTGTTTATAATTTTACCTCCATAAATAACTTAATTATTAATGCATCTCAAAACTTAAAAAAAAAGATAATTCGCATTTGAAAAATATATTGACTTAAACATATTATATTGTATATATAATTCTATAATTTTATCAAATAAAATAAATAACGAATACCTAGATGCTAAAAAAAACTTTTTTTCAAACTTTTTCTGGATAAAGGTTTTGATGGATAAATTACATGGGTTTTACATATAACAAGATTATCATAATTTAATTTTTACGTAATTACTTAATTTAAAAGATAAAAAAATATATATTAACAATTATTTAAATGTTTCTTTGACTTTTTCACACTTTTAAGTTAACACTTTAACAGAAGCATTGTAGTTCAAAATTTAAACTCTTGAAAGTTAATGATGCTAGCTAATTATTTTATACTTACTAATAAAACTTGTCTCGTAAACATTTATAAAACTTTAATAATGTGCATCCAGTATATCCAATTTGATGCCAGTAACTTCTCAAGATTATAATAAGTTTAAAATTAAATTGTAATTATATTAAACTATTATTACTAAGAAGAAATAATTAACAATGATTTCCATTCCATATAACATAATTTTAAAAATTTCAAACAACCGTTTATTTTTTTTATACTGAATGTAATAATAACCAATGAACACAAATCTTCACTTTTTTTTTACTTTAGTTGTGCATTCAAAATTTATTTCGATGGTTAAAAAATTATATTATTCTTTAACATAATTAGACCAATCTTAGAAAATAATAAATATTTATTATATATTTATAATACCTATTCTAACAGATAAATGTACGATATACTTAAGACTTCGGAGATCTAGAGTTGCTTAGAAATTTCATAGTTTTATTTTCCGAAATTAATATGTAGACACTTTGATAGAGGCTATGAGGAGGTGTAAGAATTTTACCACAAAACTAAATCACTTGTATCATTTACTACAAAATTAAAGAACCCTAAATGCTACTAGCAATAGGAAAATAACCTAATAAATATTTCAAAGTTTATTACGTTCTAAATTATAAATAAATTAACGAATAGGAACGAATTATTTATCAATGAACGATCCTAAATTAAAATTTTGAATGATAAAACAAAATTGAATTACTCTCAACAATATTTTTTTATTTAAAAAAATCGTGAATTTAATAATTTAAAAAAATATAAATTAATTAATATATAAATACATGATATGCTTATATTTAATAACACGTATGATGTATAATCAGTAGTTTGTATACCTGTAAAATAGATGGATCCAATTTCTAACCATGAAAACTAGAGTAATGATAGTAGTGATGAACCTCCTACGATTACCTACCTACCTATAAGAAATGTTGTCACATGTAATATTTCTTCTATGCTTTTAGTTTAACGATTAGTGTTTACGTAAAAAGAAATTTAAGTTTTTTTGTTGTAATACAATAATATCTAAAATAGTTCCATATATACATATTATGACGATTTTATTTTTATAAATTGAATTTTTAAACCAAATTTTAGGTGTACTTATATGTTTTTAATAAAATTTAGTAAAATTATCTTATTTTAATCATCTTATTACCTATGTGAACTCACTATTAGTGACCATGTAAAAATGTAAAGACATCATTATTGCATGAATAATGAACCAACCATAATTTAAGAAAATAAACATTATTAAGTCAAACAATGTATGGTCAACATCTAGCATTCAACAATTTTGTTTTCCCTATCACTACAAGTGTTAACCGTTACCAAAAACGAAAAAAAATGTGTTGGGCACAGATTCTATTTTCAATACTATCCACATTGTAATTATAAGTTTTCCAAAAGAAAAATTGTTAGGTTAGGTAAGGCTAGAGTTAAAAGTCTTATTATTACTTCACCATTCAGACACGACAGACATATTATTTTTATCAATAACAATTATTATTTTGTAAATTATTTAAATTTAAAAGACATTCGACTTTTGTATTGACTATCCATAATATTGATTGAGCAAACAAATGTATTTAAATATAACATAAAAAATATTAAAACATTGTATTCTAGTATAAGGATAAAAATAAAAAAAAGCAAAATAATAACATGTTTTACTAACCTTGAATTTTAGTTGGGTTTTGAATCAACATCAAGATACACGGCATAACATAAAATAGAATAAGTCCCAAATTAAGAAATATTTTCATAGTGATACTTTGTTTATAAAAATTATATTATTTGATTCACTTTTGATCACTCAATAAAACCGATATTTATGGTAGTCACGTTCATTAATATATGTACACTTAAAAAAAAACATTTTGATTTACATTTCACATTTGAACAATAATCAAAAATAATAATTGAATACTTGTAGTTTTATAAATTAATATTCTCTTTTGGTTATAATTCAAATCTTCATTGTCTCCAACTAAAACAATAAAAAATAAAAATAATTTATAATGTTTAAAATAAAAAAAAATAGGTGTATTTAAAACAATAATCTTAATTAAAAATAAAACATAATATTTATATTTATGTATACTATGTACCTTAATACAAGTTGAATATATACATTTAGAAATGTTTTTAAAACTTATTTGATTTGATTATCATTGTTTTTTACATTACAAATAAAATCAAACAAAGTTTTCATTTATTTAGAAATATTATACCTATCTATATTTTCAATGGGATGTTTGCAATTGCTTTAAAAAGTTAGCACCGTGATCTTAAAAAAAAATATTAGTTATTTAAACAACAATTTGATTTACTAATCAAATGTAATTTAATTCCTCATATTGTTTTAGGTAAATATACATTATATTTCATCAAAAATGTAATAGGTGCTTTTAAAATTTATTTTACCCTTAGAAATCACTATTTTATTTGTTTATTTAATAATGAGGTATTAATTGGTAAATATTATATAATTAAATACTATTTGTAGATCAGTACATTTTCCAAGTACGTACTTATTATGAATTTATAATTTTCTACTGTATAAATTATTTCCCAATTGTTATTATTTATTTGGAATATTATGTTATGCATAACATATAATTATAAAAATTACAAACCAAATATCGTAATGAATAGGCTAAAATTAGTAAAATGTATTCTATGTTATAAAGTATTATATCTATAATGTAAGTATCTACTCTTTTAAAAAACAATTTTACTATACAAAAAAATATATATATTATTATCTATAAAATATATATTTCACCCATACAAAAACAATTTTTTTTTCATAAAAAAAATGTTATACATGAATTCTTATTGAATTATTTCATTGATTAATGAAAACGTTTTTTTTTTATGGAATTATAATCATTAGTCTACGATTGTTTATGTTTGATATAAATAATTTAATTTAAATAGTATAGTTTTTAAAAGCTTTAATAAACCGGCAATGGACAGATACGGATTACAAAACGCAATTATGTTTAAAAAAACAAACACAAAAATATATTTAGATTTTTACTATCCATTTAAATTAATCAATTGTGTTATATTTATGCGAAACGTAATTCGAAAATGTTGAATATTAATACCATAACATAATATACATTATTATACATTGTATTTCTAACTTACTGAGGCTGTAAACAATTTAAGACAGATCAAAAATCAATCAAAAGTAATCTTAACTGTCCACGAGTCACGATATTTAAACGAATCAAAATTTTGATGTGTTTTAAAATATGGATGACAGCGTCTTAAACTATTATTTAACATTGAAACGTTTGATTAAAATAAAAGCAGTGTTCAAAACCCATACATTGACTACAAATAAGTAATTTTTCATATCTGTCAATAATATCATATTAAACGATAAGAATAATAAAAAGAAATATTTTTCAATTGGTATTTTATAAGACGGTATACACAAATAAATGTTTAGCTTTTATTTTTTAAAACTGATTTGGAAAAATAACGCGCGTGCGCTAATACACATATAGAAAAATTGTTTAATATAATATCTAACGTGTTACCATTTAGTGAATTATATGAGATTTCTAACACCGACGTACGTACGTGATCCAATCGACAAACTATGCGAACAGTTTGGCGATAACAAAATAAACTATTATTCGCGATTCGTTCGCATAACCGATGGAGCACATGGTCAACGGGACACTGAACAGGCGACAACCCGCGAGCCAGGCAAGCTAAGCGATGTAGCGTTCGGCGCAAGCGTTAAGTAGTGGTGTACCGGCCACAGACTGATAAACATACAACGACGAAGGTTGTTCATTACCGGTCGGATATGATAATATATAATATATTACACAGATAGCTGATTATAGGTTTTCGTGGTACATACCTGATACCCAGTAGTCTTAATAATATTATAATCTACTAGTGATGTTGCCTCGAACAATCTTTATCGTTGTTCTAAACCATTGTAGACAATTATTATAGCTGTGCTATTTTTATGAACCTTTCAGGTGATAAACATCTACCTACAAATAATTAAACACAATGAGTAGGCTCATGCAACACAAACAAATAAACTGTGATAAATAATAATATAATAAGGATTCGATTTTAGAATTAAAAAAGCTGTTTAGTAAATGTCGTTCTGCTGTATAAATGTATAATATCCAGTTGATTATAAGTTGGTCACTGTAATGGATGGTATTAAATTTAAATTCAATGACATAATATCAATGCATTTACGAAAAACGATTCTGGGTTTGTCAGTTTAGAATATTTTAACTAAATAATTTGTAAACTTTCAATTTAATACATTTTGTCAACATTTAAACTCTAAATTGTTATAAATTAAAAAAAAAAAGTACATATGTATTTTTAATATTTTTCAACTGCTATTATATCAACTTATGTGAAGCCACGTATTAATTTTTCAAGCTTTTTGACCCAACAAATAAAACGTTACTGACATTTCTAGAGTATAAAACTAAAAAATGACTTACTTAAAAAGAGTTAAAACATTTTAAAGTATAAAATTGATAAAATAAATATATGGTGTAAATTTAAAGTTACTAAAGTTATTCGTTTTTTAACAAAAACAAAATAAGAACATCAGTACAAAAAAATTGAATTAATATCCAATGTTGTAAAAATTTGATGTTCAAACGTCCATAAAAAATTTGACTTTCTAACATTTTTTTAATTGTTAAATGTAGAAAAACTTATAAAGAATCTTGTATTAAATTTTAAAATTTAGATTTGATAGGTACATTTTTATGAATTTCTAACTCAAAATAATGTGTACATTTTCGTGTTTTTTTAAGTATATTGTCAAAGCTCAGACTTTAAATGCTTATAAAAAAAATGTAAATTATTTATTTTTAATGTTTTCAATTATCATTGTAAAACTATAATAGGAGCCTAGTATTAAATTTTCGAGCTTTATTTACCCAACGAATACAATTTTATTGACATTTAAAGAAAAAAAATTTAAACTGAAAGTCTCCATAGAAATCCTGAAATAAGTCAAAATATTTTAATAATTTTATGGTGTATTGCAAATGACAATATAAACATTCAGTAAAAATGTCATATATCTATGGTAAGTTGTTTTAGAGTTACATAAAACTCCAAAATCAATCTTGTTAAAAACCTATTTTAAGTAAAAATTCCCCTTTTTTTAAATTTTTTCTTTGCTTATGAAAACTACTGGGAATTTTAAATGTCGACCTCCCCAATTCACCAACTAGATTCACTTTCCCTCTAAAAACGCTATTATATTTGAAAATCAACGCATTATTTTAACTACCTATACATAGACACCAAGAAATCAAATAAATAAAAATCACAGTTCATTGTGAAATCAATACATTCATCGCTCAGCTCAGAATCTAAAATAAATAATAATAATAATGTTATTACAGTTGCATGTTAAACGACTTAAATCACGTTCTTATTAAGTTGCTATTGTTTATATAGTAAATAAATGTGTTTGGGCAATTTAGTATAATGCGTTTGGGTGACCATTTTTAATTATTTATTTTGAATACCCTGGGATGCTGTATTTTATCAATCCATTTTCCTTCTTATTTTGACATAATTGGGACTGTCCGTGAATTCCACGGGTATGATTAAAAATGGATTGTTTATTTATGTGTGTGCGCGTGTAATTAAAAATTGAAATGATTTAGATTTTTTAAAAATGAAGTTAAAATATAATTAAAATTGAAATAATTTATTTGTTTTTTGTTTTATCTTATAATCATTACAATTTTATCTTTTATATTGTGTCACACCGTCCACACTGCACGTCAATCACTTGTTTAATAGTATTGAATCCTCAGTACTACGTTGAACAACGACCTTCGCTCACTAGTTAGATCCAATCTAAAGATAAATGATAAACAAAATACGAAAAATGATAATCCCGATCACAAAATTCAGGACTAAAAAATATAATGTCTCGCCCAAACACATTATAAGAAATTCGGTTAACTCACTCAAACTTATTTTTTTTTTTTTTTATTAGCTTCCAGTAAAAACTATTATAGCTCGACAATTATATAAGCCCAAACATATTACTTTTATTATACGGGTAAGAAGGCAATTCGCCCAAACGCAAACCGCCCAGTTTTATTAATATTATCTGTTTGTGATGGATGTTACCCCGTTAAAGTCATTCTAATTCATTGTCAAAAATCAAAACTGTACTGTTTTTACGAGCCTATTAGATGTTAATTACATATTAAACATAATGCATAATACATTCCTATAATGTCATACAGTTGTGTGCAGTCCGAAAAAATAGGTAATAATTAATATCATAAAGATTCGATATCATTAGTAGATACCTACATAATTATTAATAGGTACTAAACAATCGACAAGTCGCAAGCTATCTAAAATCTAAGCCAATAGAATCGGCGTTCAGCACAAACATTAAGTATAGTTTAGGTATGCATAGATAAACATTATGACGTCGGTTGTTGTTTACCTGTCGGATACAATAAAATATTACATGTGTACCTGGTTATAGCTATACGTGCGGTATTGGTGGTACAAACTTTATATTAAGTGGTCAAAATATAATAATCTGCTTGTGATTTTCACTGAATTATTTTTATCTACGCCTTATACTCATAGACTAAGTGTAGTGGTAGTTTCCGTGGTGAATGTGGGTAGCACTAAACTTGTTGTTAATTTACACTTTTGCGCGTGTGGGTAATCCACCCCAGTTTGTGCATAGACAGAAACAAAAATAGCATAAATACGACGTAATCATAGTATTACATTATGATTCATGGATAGTTATTCCATGTTTCAAATAAATTAAGCAAATAAATTATGAATATAGTTGTATTAAGTTTAATTATTGGTAACTTGTCAGGTTTTTGATTTCAACACAATTTCGTTATATTGACCTACATAACCATAATATTATTTAACATATTTTTTTTATTCATTTTGTCTATTCTGTTATTCACTATATTTATATTATATTTTCTTACTAAAATTAGATATTTTTTATTTATATGTTATGTATATAAACTGTCACTTTGATTTTATAATTTATGACAATTTTACGGTATTTGAATTGAAACAGAGCATGATAAACACCCAATAAAATTATTATTCACACCTCCTAGTTCCTACAAAGGGCAATGAATGTTTTAAATTTTCTTATAAGCAGATATGAAATTATTAACAAGATTTATGTTTTAATTTTTAATTACTTACAGATATTCTTCAACTTATTTTAATAAATCAATAATAAATATAGATACCAAACACGTTATCGAATTTTAAACCAGTTTGACAATAACTAATTAACTAAAATACAATTCTCATTTAAATTTTGGTATAAATAGTCATCGAATATTTGATTAATTATTCGTTTTTATTTAAATATTATATTTTATTTAAAAATATTATGCTGATGGTGCATTAAATATTAACGTTTAGTATTACAAATTTGTGTTCAAACCATTCAAATTTTATGAAGTAAACTTTAAAGTAGAATTTAAAAACAAAACATCGTAAAAACACAAGTGAAAATCGTGCAAAATACAGATAATATTAATGCCCAAATTTTGATAATAAATCAGTTCACTCTTTTATTAAAGGAAAATATACATGATTGGAATTGCTGACCATAAATTTACATGTACAGGAAAGTGGAATCCTCTTATTGTATATTAATTAATGATAATTGTATATTAAAAATATTTTTTAAGCAAAGTGATGAATACACCTATTTTTTTAAAAATAAATGTAAAGATAGTTTTTTTTGTCAGTCATCACTTTTAGAAATAGTAAGCAATCTTAAAATTTAAGGTTTAAGGGTTAAATTGGAACTTTCTTGAAAAATAAAATAACTAGTATTTTTCAAGCACATTGGAAAAAATTAAATTAATATATGGAAAAACAATAATATCTTTTTATTCAACATCAATTTTCAATAAAATTATTTTTGATTTACCTAATAAATGAATAACACGCTTGACATTTTCACCGATATTTTATTGTAGCATTTTGTAACAGTACCTACATCATTTACTAAAATAGTCCTTATCAGGACTACACAATATCAACCAATCAGAACACGCCATACAAGAAATCACAGTAGTCAGAGCTATTTTACAAAATATAAGTTTCTTAAACTACGCTATCAACTTTATTAATACTGCCATGGATAGGGAAGATCAAGACTAATATAATGAGACCCTCCCCATGACTCCCCTAACCTATACATATTTTTTTTTCAAAATTTCAAGTTCAAATATTAACGAGTTAATATTGAAGAGAAAACAATTTTTCCCCTGACATTTTTAATTATTTTACCAACATTTACAATTTATTAAACAGAAAAATAAAAATACATCTTCTGTTTTAGATCTTATGATTTGTTAATAATTGCAAATGTTGTATTTTATAATATAAAATAGTGATAATAATAGTAGAAAAAGAGTTAAGCGACGACTAATTCGGGTTCAGAAGGAACAAAGGTACTAGAGAGGCAATCTTAAGCTTAAGAATATTGATAGAAAAACAAATAGAATTTAATAAAGACACATTTATAACGTTTATAGATTTGAAAAAAGCTTTCGATAAGGTACCATGGAAAGGTCTATTCGATACTTTAGAGGGAATGGGGGCTGACTACAAAGATAGAAGGATAATGTATAATTTATACAAAGACCAATCAGCTATAATAAAAGTTACAGACAAAACAGAGACGGCGATAATTAGGAAGGGTGTAAGACAAGGTTGTACACTCTCGCCAACTTTATTTAATATTTACGTCGAACAGCCTATTAAAGAAATTAGAGAAACACTTCTCAGAAATAAAATAGGCATAAAAGTGGGTGGAGAAATAACATCCTTCTTAAGATTCGCTGACGATATTGCACTCCTAGCTAACAATGAGCATGATTTAGAAAGAACACTGGAAGAAATGGCGAGGTGCTTCCAAAAATATCAGCTGATTATCAACTGGCAAAAAACTAAAGTTATGATGTGCCAAAATCAGACAGAATCCGTAGAATTAATATCCAAACAGGAAATCAGCTGCTCGAACAAGTGGAACATTTTAAATATCTAGGCAGTTTAAACAACCAAGATGGAAGATGTGTCATAAAAATAAGATCCAGAATCGCACAGGTGAAGTCAGCATTTATGAATAAGAAAATTTGTTATCCTCCAATAGCATGAGTATTAGAGTGAGGAATCGCTTCATTAAAGTGTATGTATGGAGTGTGGCACTATATGGCTGCGAAACATGGGTTCTGAATAAGGCAGAACAACGAACACTCGAAAGCTTTAAAATGTGGTGTTGGAGAAGGATGCTGAGAGTGAGTTGGATAGAACACCGTATCAACGAAAGCATACTCAGTGAAAAGGCAGAGAGATTCTCAAAACCATCAGAGCAAGACGATGGAACATGATTTGTCACATATTGAGGCACGAAAATGAGCTAATCTACAGAATAATAGAAGGCAAAATGGGCCAAGGACGTCCAAGAACTTCATTTGTCAAACAAATGATTTCCGATGCTAGACTATCAAGCTACGCCGAACTGAAGAGGTTAGCAGGGAACAGGGAAGAGTGGAGAGCGCATGTCCAACTGCAAAACCAACCTTAAAGGTTGAATACCAAGAAGAGAGAGTGATAATAATAATCGTGAAATGTATTAACAGTCAAAACAATGAAAATTAATTCTTTTTTCAAACATTCATTTTTTGTGTTTACCAGAAAAAAAATAATTATAACCTCAATACCTGTAATACACACAATGATCCAAAAATTAAATATTATACGATAAAAAAATTATAAAATAAAATATTAATACTACTTACAAATAATATACGTAAGATAAATATTTAATAAATTATATGATAGCTACATGGTTATAAAATTTAATTTAATTATGATGATACAATAAATAGTACTTAGAAATTCAGGTTTTTACCTATTTTCTTAATAATCGTTGAAATAATAACTTACATCTGAAATTTAACAACTGTTATCAGTTTGTACTTTCTAGATGGATATATATCATAGCAGCTATAGTACTGATTTAACATAATTTCCTTCGAACTTGTTCCTTTTTAATTTATTGAATGGATTTCCGTATTGTTTGGTGACTCGAATTAAGTAATCTATTGACGTTTCAATTGATGCCTTTATTTTACCCTTCAATATAGTGCAAATGGAAAAACAATATATAATAGCCGTTAAGTGTAGTTTTCCAATGAAATATAAAATCTAATCTCCCTCATTCTACATTTATTTGATCCAGGTTTCCACAAAATAGGTTATAAATGATTTCAAAACGTCTTCATTATCGATGTAATATTATGTACTTTCATATAATATCTCAAATTCAACTATTATATAACCTAATGTTCAGGGCCAAATCTATGGTGGATAAGTTACCAACTAAAATATTCCAACTTCATTTAATATTCATCTACAGTTCTAAAAATAGTTTGAATTTTTCACCAAACACAGAGTTTAAATAACAACAATTATTTTACTTGGTTATATGAAATTCCATTTCAAACGAACTTTTTTCCATGATGGAACAATTATTATAATATATAGTCTGTAAATTTAAATTGTCTATCATAGATGATATTTCCGACGATAATTCCGGTTTCCACCAGTTTACTGTAATTTATTAAAATTTTAATACCTTACATATTTTTTGGATTAATTATCGTGTACTGTAATGTCTATTACATTTGACGAAGTAGATGGAGCAAAACTATTAATTTTCTGTTTACGACACCAAGTCTGTTTAATTTAATCTACTGAACGAAAAGTTCCGTGAACTACCTACGAATACAATGTTTATGGTTTGGAAACTATCTAATGTGAAATACCTTTAACAAAATTATTGTAGATCTAAGGTTTTAATTTTATCTATACTAACTCGTGATTAAATTTCTTAATTAAATTTAGAATGTCCTTTGACAAATTTTTCTTTTTTAAATTATGATTGGATTTATATTTGTATTCATTAATTCATTAAAAGATATTGTATTTTATATATTTTTTATTTGAAAACCTATATAAATTACCAATATAATATTGTTTATAAATCCGTAAATGCACATGTACTATATCTCCACAATGTCAAAAAAAAAAAAAAAAAAAAACAAGCACACTGAAGCACCGCAATCTTAAAATATTTGAAGCACTAAAAGCCCGCATGCTATAAAACTGACATAATAAAATTGATAGCATAATATCCAATATATTTTTTTTTTTTGTGTGTAACGTAAACGGGACTAATTCAGTTCTTTGAACATTCTTTAAGCAGTAGTTGCTTAAAATATAATTCTTTAAAATTATTAAATTTTCACATATTTTCTATTTAATTGAGTTTTATTAAAAGATAAGTGATACCTATTCCAAAATATTTTATACCTACGACGGTAATGCTTATTGTAAATTGTCTTTATTATTATTATTATTTTAATATTAATTAGATTTAATTTATACGGTAATTGATGTAAATTTTAGAAATACGTGATCTAGATTAGACTGACTACGTCCGGTATTACCGACATATTCTACAATGTTATTTTTATGACTAAAATATATTGTATTTAATTATTTAAAGTGAATTAATACATTTTTTTTTTCTATTATTAATAAAAGAACATACCTAGCTTATGGTTATCTATATCTATGGATAATATAGAGAACATATTAGTTTGTAGCTATTTTAAAAAGATGGTTAAATATTAATAAAAATATTAATAACTATACAAATGTATACAGATGAATGAAATAAATAATTACATGATTACAAATAACTAAATACAAAATTATATAACAACAATAAAACGCATACAGATTATAGATCGGAGATTAAGTTTAACTAATGAGATCTTGAAGACGGCCGCGTTTCAGAAGTCGTTGAAGTGGTGGATGAATATGAAGATTATAGTGAAACGAGCTTGTTGAGTTGGGTAATGAGTTATGGTAATTTCTTGATAAGGTGAAAATTAATACAATAATAACTAATAAGTACCTTATATTTGTATAATACTTTATATATATATATCAGTTATCAGTCGCACCCCGTCCTGTTTGGTTGTGTAATAATATACGTATACGTATACGTCTCTCCCTTATCGCATTTTTTCTGTTGCATGTGTTTTGTTGTTATTTTAAACTCTCACAAATAATATTTTATTATGCCTTTATGCAACTCCTGCTCCGTTAATATTGTGTCGGCCTGTCTGTAACTTGTACTGATTGTGATTTGACTTGGCACGCCAAATGGCAAAAACTCTCTAAGGAAGATGTAATATTTGGAGATGTAGCAGTTTCTCTAACCTCAAAAGAGCCTCGCTCCGACTTGACACCCCAGTTAACTCAGGTAACACTGATCTAATTGAAATAAAAGAAATTATACTTCAACTTAAAGATAAATTTCAAAAATTAAAAGAAGATACCTGCATTAATTTCAATAACCTAAATGCCAAATTTAATGTAATCGATAAGATTATTACAGAAAACAATATTTTGAAAATACATGTAATCCAACTAGAAAACAAAATTGAATTCATGGAACGCCGCCAAATATCAAATGATATTATCATTGATGAAATACCTGAAAACAAAACAGAAGATTGCACACAATTAGTTAAACTAATATGTAAAGAATTAAATTCAAATATAAACGTGTTAATGATAAATGATTGTCGTAGAATTGGTTTCAACCGTAACAACGCACGTCCCAGAAGAATTATAGTTAAATTCATAAATCACCAAGATAAAATAAATACACTTAAAGCTCGACAATCAAAAAGAAATTTTTCTACTAAGGAAATTGGTATACAGCCAGATATGCCTATTTACATTAGAGAAAATTTAACAACAAAAAGTAACAAGCTATTCAAAGAAGTAAGAGACCTCAAAAAATCACTCCACTTTCAATTCGTTTGGACAAAAAATGGTCTTGTTTTCCTACGGAAATACAAAACGGATACAATCATACGTGTTGACAACGAGGAAGTAATTTTGAACTTAAAATCACAGTTTGATCATTTAAACTCAACAAACCTAAATTCGTAAATATAACATTTTTATACTTATTATTATTATACCTATTTTTACACTTTTCTTAAGGGCGCTTTCACGTCTGTTTGTCTGTAATCAAATCTTGCGCGCTCGATTTGAGGCACTTTTTGACGATGAAAAATTCTGAAAATTGGTATAGACCTTGGTATTGGATGACAATACAATAATCCGTTGTCATTTTGGGACACGGACCTCTAGGTAGGCGATGACGGGTGTGCAAAATCATTTCCGAGGAAGTAAAGATACGAAGGGTTTCTCTGGGTCAAGGTGGGCTAACTTAACCATTACTCGCCGAAAAAAAATCAGCGTTGCAGAAAAACTATGATAATATAACTATTGTAATATTATAAATATTCTTATATTATAAATTATATTAATATTATAATAATATATTAAAATTAATACTATAATAATATAATAATATAACCATAACAACTACCATCTACCAAAAATATAAACTTAGTTATTTATTAATAAATCATAATCATCAGTAGTTTGATTCATTTTATTAAATATAAGAAATTTGTTTCATAAATATTTTTTAAAAGTTTAATAAAAAAATTTACTTTCAACTAAAAAGTAGAAAATTTTAAAATTTTAAAAAAAAATTTAAAAAACACACTTTTCTATAAAAACATATACCTATGAAAAAATATAAATATATATATATATATATATATATATATATATATATTAAATTGAACTAAAAAATATTTCAAAAATTTGAAAGTGTGTGGTGCATCATACAAAACATTTAAAGCTGAGCTAAGTCTCACATACACTTCTTTGTTCAAACCTGTTTATAAGATAGTGACTGGGAGTATTTGCCAAGTGTAAGAGCAAAATAATGAAAAATTTACTGATGAAAAATTTAAAAGTCGAGCAAAACCTCACATACACTTCTTTGTTCAATCCTGTTTATAAGATAGTGACTGGGAGTATATATCAAGTGTAAGAGCACCACACACTTTTAAATTTTTAAAATATTTTTAGTACAATTAATATATAAATTTATATCTATTATGAAAAAAAAAACTAATAGTACATTTATTATTTGATAATAATGTGGCAATAAATACTATTAATTGTTCTTTTGATAAACTAAACAACTTTATATATTTACAAAACTCCATAAATATTTTTACTATGAATATCTGTAGTATTAAAAAACATTTTGATGAACTATGTATCAATTTAGATAACATGAACACCAAATTTGATGTAATTATTTTAACAGAGGCTTGGTTAGGGCTTGGTAATATATCAATCACTAATTTCTCAATTTCAGGTTCTTCAACTCATACAACTTTAAACAATAAAAATCAAAATGACAGTATTGTAGTATACTTAAAAGATACCTTATTCAATATCTCGATAATAGAATTTAACACATCAGCACTAACAACCTTAGAAATCTCTTTCAAATTACCAAAAATGGCCTTTGTAATCTATCCTACTTATAGATCTCCTAATGGTATTATTTATATAGCCCTAGAAGAATTAAACAATATAATACTGAGTAGTTCCAATCTAAAAATAGCTAAATATAACATTATATTAGGTGATTTTAACATCGATATATTAAAACAAAAGAAGATTACCTCATGTTAATGGCCCAGTTCGGATTTACACCTGTAATTAAAAACATAACTAGGCCTGCGTCCAATACTTGTAATGATCATATTTTTGTTAAATCAAAGTCTTTAGATCACATAAAGCCGATGGTAAATTAAATCCAATATAACAGATCATTACCCAAACATAATTAGTACAGAGAATATACTAGACAACCGACATAATAAACCAAATAAAATAACCCAGATAAAATACAAGTTATCAAAGAATTAGAATATCCAGTTAACAAACTTGAACTACAACGATTTTTAGGCATGATAGGTTTTTTAAGAAACTTTAATCCTAATATGTCCAAATTAACAGAACCACTTAGGCAGTTATTAAAGAAAGACAATATGTGGGTATAGTCAGAAAAGTGTGCTAATGCAATAGACAGTTTAAAAAATATAATCATAATTAATAAATTCTTGGCACCATTTGATGTGCAAGTACCAGTACAAATATATTGTGATGCGTCCCAAAGTGCATAAGATAGTTGTTTGATACAGAATAGTAGACCTGTTTATTTTGCATCGAGATCATCAAATAAGACAGAAATTGAGTATGCAAAAATTGAAAAAGAGCTACTAGCAATTACATTTTCATGTAAAAAATTTCATAATTATATTTATGGACATGGAGATGTAACAATATATACAGATCATATGCCATTAACATCAATTATTAATAAAACATATTTAGATGAAATACAAAATAACAGAATAAAACGACTAAGGTTACAACTAATTATTTATAATTTTAGCTTAAAATAATATATACCAGGGAAGAAAAATGTGATAGGAGATTTTTTGTCAAGGTTGAAGATTAAAACATATTGTGATGAGGAAGATATACAAATGAGAAATTATTGTATAGTACATACAGTAGGTATAAGAATGTACAGTTTAGTGATGAGAAGTTAAAACTTTACCAAAAAGAAACCATTATACACAAAGAGTTGAAATAAGTTCATGAATATTATTTTGAGGGGTGTACAAATACAAAAGGTAATGAAAGAAATGAACTTGAACATTTTATAAATATAAAAAATGATATTGAAATATCAGACGGACTGATTTATTATAAAAAAAAGTTGATTGTACCAAAAACATTAAGGAGAGATGTTATTAAATTATTACACGAAATACATTTAGGTTTTAATAAAACATACATAATAGCTAGGGAATTGTTTTATTGGCCGGCAATAACATCAGAGTTAAAGTCGTTTATAGGGCAATGTAAAACATGTAATATATACTCAAAATCACAAACCAAGAAATCATTGATCAATCATTATATACCTGAAATACCATTTATGAAAGTTGGCATTGATATTTCTGAGTATGCAAGAAACAATTTTCTAATACTGGTAGATTATTTTTCAAAATGGTTTGAAATAGAAATATTAAAAAATAAAACTTCAGCGGAGTGTATCAGTAAACTTAAAAAATATTTAGTACTCATGGTATACCAGAAATAGTGGTTGCAGATAATATGCCTTTTGGCTCATATGAGTGTAAACAATTTTCTAAAGAGTGGAACTTTACGTTTACAACTTCATCAACAAATTATTCAAAAAGTAATGGTCAAAGTGAAAAGGCAGTAGGAATTATTAAAGATATGTTAAAGAAGTGTAAAAATGAGGGTATAATGGATTTTGAATTATTTAAATTAAATTACAATAACAGTCCAGTAGGAGGGTTAAATTTTTCACCACCGCAAATACTAATGAGCAGGAGATTAAGAACCAAATTACCATATAAAATGGAAGATTTAAAACCAAAAGTATTGTGTGATGATGGATATAAATTAATTATGAAAGGAAAAAAAAACTAACAAAGTATTACAACAAGACAAGTTTAAATAATAATAGGTACAGAATTTATGACAGGAGAAAAGGTATGGATTCAAGATGTAAAAAGTAAATTGTGGAGTGAAGGGAGTATAGTCAGAGCATTACCACTAAGGTCTTACTTAGTTAAAATGGATAAAAATAATAGAGTTGTCAGAAAAATTATATTTTTATAAAAAAGGTAAAAACATTTTAAATGCTAGAAAAAGAAGATGAAATTAAGGGTACACACAATGAAAAGAATGAGGAAAAAGTGTTAAGGAAATCACAAAGAAAAAAAAAGGTTCCTGATAGATATGGTTCAATTAATTTAAAAATAAAAATTATTAAGATTATTATTACTGAAGAGATGTATCAATATTATTCTTATTGTTATGATTATATGTATTTGTGTATTGATTTAAAAAAAAAAAAAAAAAAAAATGTATTAATAATGTGTTTTACTAATTATTTAGGATTATTACCATTATTTTATTATGTAATGAGCATTGATGTTTTATGTTAACATTTTTAATGCGTTTATTACTGTTTAAAAAAAAAAAAAAACATCAATTCTTGTTCTGATTATTGCTATTGTCATTAATATTATATTCTTATGTGTAATTATCTATATTTTTTGTTGTTAAAAAAAAATGCATGTGTGATAAGGCCATATAATTGATAAGATTCACTTTTAGAGGTTATATAATTTAATAGAAAATAATGTGATTTTATAGTATGAATTATAATTATGTAAAATACAAATAAAACAATATAAAATAAAGTACTAAACAAACAGATATACTAGAAGCAACTTCTAAATTAAAAAATGGCGCATCGCTCGGTATCGACAACATATTCTCTAATCTTCTAAAAAATGTATACTACTTTTCTTGTTAAACCTCTCACTCACCTTTTTAATCTATGTATAACCCAAAATAAAATTCCAGATGTTTTTAAAGCAGCAATTATAACACCCATTTACAAGAAAGGTGTAACTTTTATCATTAGTAATTTTCGGCCAATATCTGTAATATCAAATGTAGCAAAAATATTCGAAAAAAATATAAAAGCTAGATTAATACACTACTTAGAATCGAATAACTTACACTTTGATCACAAATATGGTTTAAAACCCGATAAAAGCACTGATCAAGCCATAACTAATGTAACCAAAATGATCTACCTAATAGTACACTGAAAGAAGGAAAAAAATTCGCAACTATTTATCTTGACCTGGCGAAAGCATTCGATACTGTAAACCATCTAAAGCTTCTAAAAAAAAATGCGCGACATAGGTATTACTGGTTCGGCTCACTCACCATTCGAATCATATTTGGAAAAAAGGAAACAGAGGGTTAAAATAAATGATACCATCTCTAGTGAGCAAACTATTATATGTGGTGTTCCTCAGGGTACAACACTTTCTCCTGTACTCTTCGATATTCAGTTAAATAATATAAAACTTCTGAACTTAAATAGTATTATTATTTGTTACGCTGACGATACTGCATTGATTTGTAGTTATTTAACCTGGGAAGAAGTTTTCATTAATATTGAGGCTGATTTATTATCAATTAAAATATGGCTAAAGAAAAACAATCTATTTCTTAATTTAGATAAATCAGCCATACTACTTCACTCCCTATCTGAATGTACCCTACCTACCTTAAATGAACTAAACATTCATGAATGTAAAACTTTATTATTAAATCACTGCCAGTGTAAATCAGTTTCCACTGTCAAAAATCGATACTTAGGTATCGAAATGTGTCATGATATGAAATGGAAAAATCAAATTATTAATACTATCCATAAGTTGAGAAAAATGATTTTCATCATAAAATCTCTACCTAAAATACTAGATTGTAAAGACATAAAACTTGTATACTTATAACTCTCTTTGAACCTTTAATCACATATGGCATAATTGATTGGGGTAGCGCCTATAATAATGTGCTATTACGACTTCAAAAATGACAAAATTCTATTATTAGAGTTGCTTGTAACAAAAAACGGAGATATCCTACAAAAAAATTATTTGAAGAATTTAATGTACTTAATATAAATAAACTATATATAAAAACCTGAACCATTTTCCTAAAAAAACATAACTTGTTATCCACTGTAAATCACAAAGTTAACACTAGATAAACTACCTACCAATAACTATTCGCTAAAATTTCCCAAAAAAGCTGGATGTCGTAAAATGTATGACTTTGTTGGGACACATATACATAATGTAATACCCAATGAAGTGGCTAATATGTCTCTTTCTATTATCAAAAAATACATTACCAATTGGCTTCACCATGAATACGATGCTATAATATTGAAGTATCAAGATTAATTTGTTTTTACACTAACATAGTTTATTTATATTTGCTGTTCAAACTTATATTATTGTATTTCTGTTTCTGATTTTTTATTTTTTATTGTGTATTTGAGTAGGTATTTAAGGAGAAAATGATAAATGATAAATGTGTTGTATATAATATAACTCCTAGGCCTCCACATAAGTTTAAACTCAGTGAGGCCTAGTAATCGTTACCGATATTAAATAAAAAAAAATTAAAAAAATAAATTGTGTGACATTTTTGCTTTTATTTTATTTATACTAGGAAAAAAGATAAACGTCACCTTGTTTCTTTTTTGTAATACACTATACTCACACAAGTCATCATACATAACAAATATTACAAAAACAATGATATCATATAATATTTAAGTTAACTCTAATATTTATTTAAGTAAAGTTAGTATTTATTGTTGACTTACGTTGGTTGTTTGTTATTTCATTAATATTGTATTAGAGTGATTATGCGTCAGACATTTGACACAGGCAATAATAGTCAGTACTTTGAATACACAATTTTAATTCAGAAAACTATATATCCAAGAACACCATATATATATATGTATAAACATCCATAGACATTTTGGTGCCAACATGAATATGAAATTCGTACGCTCACATAGTTTGCAAATGTTAAGCTATAAAACGTCTTCGATAAAGTTTATTTGAACAGTAATATAATTATACCTAGTTATTTTACAATACCCTTCGGATATCAAGTTATCAATGTAGATGATAAAAATGATTTTTGAGTTATGTTAAAATTACTATTAATAGTAAAACAGATGTTAAAGATAATTTTATAGAATAAATTAATATCGAGCATGTGCATAATGCTTTGCATTGCCTTTTTTTTAATCATCAAACACAAATCAAAACTATTTAGTAGTCCATTAAATAGCCTTTTCATGATTATTATGTCGTACAATAACAACAATTGATTTTTAGGGTATAAATAATATTTGTGTTTGCGTTCCATTAATACTGGAACGATATTATGTATAAAATATATACAGAAATGTTCACAACTGTCATTATGATATACACTGCATTATAATACTTGTTTGTAAATCATAATTAATCAAAAATTCGTCAAATGGTCCAAATGCTGAAAACTGCATAATAATATGTAATTTTTATTGTGAATCATTCATAATATTTGTCGTACACAGAAAAGCGTGTTGCGATGTGTAACCATTGTAGTCACACAGACATCATGTGATATCATAATAATATCAAAAGATATTTAATACTCTGGTGATTCTGATATGAATGAAATACCGAACATGGCTCTTAAAAAAAGAGCTTTTAACTTTTATTTAGCTCATTGACAGCACTCAACATTTTTTAATCAAGTTAAATTTACCTTTTATTTTTGCAAATCTCATTTGATTTATTCAAATGTACATATTAATATACCTACATTTTGAATAAAAACATGATATAACTGAATAAATCGATATGAAAGACATTATAGCCATCGCTCTAAGCCGTTATGTCGCATGAAGCTTTTACGTACATCACAAATACAATAGCATACACTCATATAACTATAAAAGTGACTATTACGAAAAGTATAATGTTATGTAATCGGCTTACGAGTATTGGTGGGTAGTATTGGGGGTACAAGAAACGCCGATGTCATCTGAAATATTTATGACAAATTTCTAAATTATGATAGTACGCCTACCATCTACCTTAATACAGGGTTAACTTAATCACAAAAATCCTAACCACGGTGTCACTGTGAAGGGATAGTAGTGGGCTGTAGCTGTATATTATATTTTCACATCCGATAGCCGGCGCTTTGTATAGGCAATTGTGCTACATACATGAATGGCTTATTCCGTACGATATTACGCACTGGTATTATAATATTTTATCGGTAAACGAATTTCGTATAATACAGTAATATATAATTTCAGCGGCAATAATCAAAATATTTAACCGTGTTGACATTGTATTGATTTGGACAATGAAGTAAGTGCCCGTAGTATTCTATTAGAAACGGTACAACCGAATTATCAATACACTATACCAAAATAATTATTATACAATGCGTATTATTCAATTATGTATTATGTAGGTAATGATAATAATGATAATGAACCAATTATCTTTGTTGAACTATAAACCTCAAACCACACTCGTTTTAAGGTATTTATATGTCACCACCTCGTATTATTCCACTCTTATACTTATTGTATACTGTATAGATTATAAATTTACATTGAAATAAGTGAATTAAAAATAAAGAAATAAATCAATTATTATAAACTACAAGTATATTTTTACCCAAATATTAATCAAATTTACAATTTTTAATATTATATTATTTAACACTCGCAAACATTTCACAATCTTTTTTTTTTAACTGGAAAATTGTACAAACTGTAAAATAATGATTTACAATAATTACATAGAAAAGTCTAATATAGAATTATACGAAGACAGAAAGAATAATTATGTAATGTAGCCAGGTTACTTACACGCTATAAGTACTAGTTTTCAAGATCAACATTTTAATATGAAATAAAATAAAATTTGCCGAATTTGGTTATACATTTATTTCATGCACTGGCGAATCAAATGGCAATGTATACAAACTAAATTATAATAGAACAGAATGTGGTTATACTCATTAAAATTGTTATGCAAAATTAAAAGATACAAACGAAATCATTAAATTTACCGAAATTATAAGTAGGTAGAATCATAGAATCATAGATATGAATATATCAAATATAAATATAAAAATATAAAAGTAAATAAATATATCAAATATAAATATCAACATATGAGTGATAAGTAATGCATTTCAATTCTGTCTCTTGCTCTCCTGATGTATGATTTCTGGATGACCATACATTTCGTTTTTGTACCTACCTCACATTTAAATAAAATTTAAGTATTTTAGTACTTATATCCTAAATATACAAAATAGTTTTTAAAATCATAAGGTCTTCGCCATTTTGTTTCAATTATTTTTACTTGAAACAATCAAGCATCTATATAACATCATGATCTATTATAACACATCAATTATTATTAACAGCCTATCACTATATATATTTTTTTTAAGTGTTATTATTTTCTAAAATAGTATAAATAATAATATTATTAAGCCTGTGTACCATGCGTATGATTTACATACCTATACTGGTATTATTTTTCATGCACCATACAGAATTTCAATCAATAGCTCCTTTATTTTTAGTTATAAGTCAATAAATCAAGTTAAAGTTTGAGCAATAAACCATGCTTGAGTTTTTGTGAAGTTTTCAACCATTTTTACATATTATCTTAATGGTTTAGTTTAATACAATGTTATATGAGTTTATAACCTATATATATATATATTAGAGAATTTTTTTTATTCCCAATATATGTTGTTGCAGCGATCTACGCGTGTTTAGTAAAAAATAATCGTAATAACTTAAAGCTGTTCATTTTTTTGTTTGAACGGTTACAGTAGTAATATTATTATAATTATTAGTTATTATACCAAACACAATATTTATTTAATTTTTTAATATCCGTGATCTTTGAATTACGATATGTTAAATAATATATATATATATATATATTATAGATTTCGACGTAATTTCTCCTATCTAATTCAGTATTAACAGCAGAAAATTAATTTTGATCTTGATTTAGCCCTGATAGAGACTTATGTAGTTATGTAACTTGGGTGGGAAAATTCTTATGAAATATCTCAAAATTTACCAATAGGAAAGTTCTATCAGAAAGTACAGCTGTCCTAGTTCTCAGATTACACATTGATAAAACAATGTAATTTGAGAATAGATAGACCTAAAACCTACATTAAATATAATTTATAAATATGAAAAAATATATGTATTTTTTTAAATTTAAATCTTACAGTTCATACGTCAAAATCCTGCTACGTATCACACAATAATATATTAAATCTGATATTTGGTTAGGTAGTAAAAAAAATATTTTTCGCATTTAAAAATTTAAAAATTAATTATATTATGAAATAATAACTTATTCCATTTTTTTGGTGACTCATCATTAAGTATTTGTGATTTTTGATTCAACTATTGATATTGTAAAGGTGATATATAAATAAAAATGTTAATACTGTATAGTCACACAATAATTATTATACTGTACACTCGAAATTGATTTACCCCTTACTATATACATACATTTGTTTTTTTTTTCTATATAAACTCGATTTTTTCTTCAAACCTTTCTACAGACACTATACAATTTAAATAACTATTTCAATTAAGAATACACAATATTAAATAAACATTTTATTTTTATTCAAGTGGTCTTACCTACTTCTCTAGTAAAAGGAATGTTTATATTATGAATATATTACCTTTGGGAAAAGGTTATGCTACCATTAAGACTTACTACAACAAGGAGTCCATGTTTATATTCAATTCCATTACAGAATGAAAATCGATTAGCCAAACATTATGATCAAGATGAGGTGATCATCTCAGTAATCTTCGAAATCGGTCATTTTCAACCATCGTTTTATAATATTTTAGAATATACCTATTATACAAAAATATTTTTTGCGAAAAAAGTATTTTGAACATAAAATCATATAAAAAGTATGCCTCCCAATAGAAATTCCATAATAATGTGTATACTGTTCTAAAGCGGTAAAAATAAAGTTTTCCAAGTGTTTACTAGAAAAATGTTTAAAAGTCACTGCTCAAGCAGAAAGAGTTGTTTTGAACAATTTTTTTTTTTATATGAGAACCTAGAATTAATTTTATTTCTAAGCATGATATAGCTTATTAAGAATCATCATTTGTCAAATTTAATAAAAATAAAATAAAATAAAATTATTGTTTAAAATAATTCGATTGTATTTATTTTAGAATCTACGTTAATTTAATACCTATAAAGATTTCTTAAAAACAAAAAGATTCGTGTAACACATTATTAATTATATTTTATAAATATCCACAAACTTCATTCTATGAACATAAAAAATTATAGTATAAAAACCACTACCTTTATATACGCACACCAATAATTGTCGATTGTTATCACGAGTCTCCATAAATAGTAAAAATTATCTAACGGATACACCAAAGTCCATGACAGATGACATTCCACCAAATGATCAAGCACATCAATTCAATAATCAAAATCTACACTACTACACTACCAATTTCCAGAATTGTGTAGTGTTCAAGTAACCTTCCAAAAATCCGCCCCAAAAGTTCCTCATGTCAAGGTCTCTACGTTACAATCTCAATCCAAAACCAAATTATAATATTATGTAGAAGATACTATTCACTGCAATGTTCGCATAAAATAGATTTCTGTCTCTCTTTAATAGTTCATTAAAAAACTAAATTCATTAATCAGTCTTCAGTTTATTTTGTAGACGACATTCGAGATAATATCATAAAATAATGTATAAAATAAAATTTCATTAAAATAAATACAAAACAAAATGTCAAGTTTTTTAATATGTACTAATACAAATGCTATTAACGAAATAATTATTATAATAAACTGCCGACCAATTACGATTGCGTGATTTAAGATATTGCTAATTTATAGAGGCAGGCAGTTTTTATTATAATTCAATGAATTCTGCGGTAGGATATCTATAGTTCTCATATTATTATATCACCAAGTATCTATAACTCTTGATCTTTTCACATACAGAGAAACCATCATGATTGTAACATGCATAATACCCTAAATATACCTGCATAATATAATTCCATTCATCAGCAAGTGGTTATGATTTTTAATACATCAAACAACTGCCACTTGATATTCAAATATTCAAGATTATTAATTAAAGTGATTATCAACATAATGACAAGATAAGGTTCACCTAAATCAAATTACGAATGATATAATGATAAAACTATCAAAAAATATATATTGTGAATAATTATAACCTATCATTATCAATAGATTTTTATCTAAGTCTTGATCCATCTCCTTAGCTCACAAGCATATTTTATACTTTGTCTGGCGAGAGAACGCGCCGTGGACTGACCAAAATTGGTTTTTTGCGCATTCACATGTGATATCTTGTCTTACAAGAATTTTTAAATTTCGATAGCAGATTGACGCGACAGAATGCCCCAGAATCGACGTGATCAGACTAGATAGAGTATAGATACATTGATAAATAAATTCAAATTTAACACATCTATCCAACGACCCACTCATTGACGAAATTTGGATTAACTCGACACATACTTAGCAGTAAAAATGAATTTCTTGTTATATATATATTTATATTAAAGATTAAGCGCTATAATGTATGTTAGATTTGAAAGTAAATGCTTATTTCCTATGGTAATTTTTAATTAAAATAAACATAATACATATCTAAATCATATTTATAAAATCGATCTCAATAGGCAATATTTTAAAGACAAAATTAAATGTTTTGTTAAGTTTAATTAGCATTAATTTGTATGTTTATATCTCCTGCAAAATTCAAACCTGATCTATAAATTATGTATACCATATTATATTCCACTACTATATTCTGTTCCAGTATGGGGGTCAATGTACTACAACTAACATACATAAAATACAAGGCTAAATTACATAAACGCCAAAGGTACTAAAATTACATATCATTTGCGCCAAAATTTGTAGCACATAAGGTCTATCTAATATTGTATATCTGTTATACTCAACATATGACATAAGCGCCAAAGGTGTAAAAATGGCATTCGTGCCACAATTTATATTTTATATAAGTAGCTATTCAAAAATTGATATCCTATAAAATATTTTATTTAAAAAAATGTTCAATAATAAATTGTTCGATTATAATACACATACAAATCAATATAAATCGGTTGCGATTTTATAAAAAAATATCAATAATAAATTGTTAAAATATAATATACATGCAAATAAAAATAAATTTAATAAATTGGTTAGTTCTAAATTAAATATCTATCTGATATTTAAATATAAATTCACCGTGGTACACAGGTACCAAGAATTTTGGCGCTTATGTAGAATATAACTTTTTTTTGGTACTTGTTTGTTATCGCCTCACCAGTACACCGTATAAAATTTATCTCCCCGCCATATAGTTATCGTGTTTAGCTCGTGATTGATGATCTATTTCGGGAAATATTTTTGGAAATAACTACCCTTTGCAAGACATTTTATATCATACTAATATAATATCAAATAATATATTAGTACGTCGCTGGCTTTTGTTATTATATTACCTGCTTCGTTCAGACCAATATTAAATTACAATAATGAAATTAATTTTAGTGAATTACTTATGGTTGTTTTCAACAATGGTACAGGAATTCAATTTTTACAAAAAAATATTGTTATTAAAATGAGTGAAACTTGTTAAAATGGCCAAATAATGATTATTAAGGGATCGTGATAGTGGTGTCAGAAAAGAAGTTGCCGGAAAGAAGAAGGTTTAAGAGTCTTATTTGGCAGAATTTATGAGTAGAATACGTCTCGGAAAAAATTATGCATTTGAAACTATATTAAAAGATATTTCTGAGTTTTGGCATTCTTTGTAAATTTATATTTTTGTTTTTTTATATTTATAATTATAATACATTTTTTAAATTTTTTTATTGTATTATAAATTATAATACATCTTATTTATGGCAGAGCGATAATAAACAAGAGTGGAGAGGAGATAAATTTTATACTGTGTAATGGCGGGGCGATAACAAACAAGTATCCTTTTTTTTCTTATCTCATTTTGGCACTTATGTAGTTATGTTTTTCACCAACATACAACTCGTAGGTGGGATTTCAAATGTTACATGCTCAAAAAGATGCACTAAACACACAGACCTCAAAATACAACTGTAAAAACTATATCAAAAAGGATCTATCGGTAAGTTTTTCCAGTTATTTACACAAAGCAAGCGGCCAGGTTGAATAAAAGTTCTGACGTCAGACGCAAACTGCAGTGTGGTAGTCCTCACATCGTTTTAAATTAGCTTATTTAACTTAACTCATGATCGTATGTATATTTTATTTTGTATAATTGAATAATAGTTGTTATGTAAAATGATGTCCCTTGAGAATATTCAAACAAAAGAACGAAATATATTATTGAGAATCTTTCCATAACATATTTTTCTTCCTTGAATTGGGATTTTTTTTCAATTTAATTTGTAATATATTACACTATTAGACGTTCACTAGATTACAAGCTTTATAACCACGGTGTTAAATCATGATAACTATGAAACCACATGTAAAATCTAACGGAAAATAGTAGTTAATACATCTTAATACTATGTACACACAAGACACAATGATACAACTTACATAATTATTTTGTGTTGAAGATACTACAAATGCCAAAAACACAATTTTAAAATTTTCATTAAGAAAAGTAGGTACTAACCTAACATTAATCATAAAAAATGGATGATAATATATGTATATATTTTTTTTAATTTTTAAATCAAGTTAATTCTCCAACATCTAAGGTCATTAGCAGGACACACCAAGCCTCAATTATATTTTTTTGTTTGTGCTCAGCTGATTTACAATAATTTTGACTTGCCAACGAAAATTTTATAGTAAAAATTCTGGAAATATTCCAAGGGAACCTAATTTTTGATTACCAGCAAATTACTCATCACTAGTTATGTGTAACATAATATTGTATTCTATTAAATTTAAATCCTAGTAATCTAATATATAACCAATGACTTTTGATATAAAAATGTTAATAAAATTAGTATTTATACATCTTAGTTTTAAAAATTTTATATCAAGAAAACTTTTAAAAAAAAACTGTATTATATCTTAATACATATATGTGTATAATAGTTAACTTCTGATTAGGTACACTATTTATTAGAGGTATTTTTTTTTTAATTCATTTTTATTTTTAACCAAAGATAACGATACAGAAAAGTGCATTAATTAGTTTTTAAATTATTAAAATAACACTTAATGCATGTAAAAAAAAAAAGTTTAAAATTTAATTAACAGAATAAAGTATAATTATTTTTAAAAGTTTTATTTTCCACAAAAATTGTATTTATGTTGGTCTGATTTTGAGAAATGAGATGAAGAGCACACATTGTATATTATATTTACACTAAATTTTAATATTATTTAAGTTTGAAGTTATAATTTTATTAATTACTATTATTATATTATGTATTTGCATAAAGCAAATTAGAAACTTCTAAGGGCTAACTGAGGATAATTATTTGGTAATCTGTAGTATTAAAAAACGATAGTTGAATTAAAAAGCTTCAGTTTTTTGAAAAAAAAAACTGTAATAATACAATTCTAATAATCATTAATATTGTCGTTCAGTATTTAAAACTTCATTTTTGACTAACAATAATAGTCAATGTTCAGGCATGTATGTATATTGATATATCGTCAAAGTTCGTAAAATACCTGTAATGAATAATAATACCATAATAATTCTGAAGGATTTTTGATTTATATTCAGTACCTAAATATACTGTAAACAAATACATTTGTGATGTATTTTATAATATATTATATTGTATATTATAACTATGTAACTGTAAGTCTGTAAATATAGAATATGTACTGTAAAATATATAATAACCGCAATGCAAATGTCTAATAATGAACTTAACTATTAATTTAAAAATTTAAAATAGATAACTAACTTTCGTTAATCTGTATCGAAAATAGTTATTTCTATTAGGTACCTTTATTTTATTTCGATTGAAATGTATGTCATATTTTTATTTTAAGTAGTAGAGTTGATCTTCGAAAATAAATCAACATTTAGTACATTCATACATTTTGACAGTCCTTCTGATAGTTATTGCTTATGCTGAACAGGCTCACTATGAATTACTCATAGAAACTTGTGTGGTCTTGTGTCAATCCATTATCATAGTAAACTCTGTCTGCTCACGAAATTCATATTAATCTAAATGACTGGATAAATAATGAAGTTTTAGAACGTCCACAGTCGTTGGATGTACGTCGCGTATGTTATATTAATTATACACACAAATTGTTCGTTGTTATTACTTAGGTATATAGGTAATGCAATTCAGGCACGAGGCACTTATACATTTTTTTTTTTTTAATTTCATTTAAAATGCAAGAAACAAAACAAAACAAAAATTAAATATTTCATTAAAGTCATCATCAGAAAAATGTAATTCAAGAGAAATTCTTTATTGCACCCTTTCCTCAAAGTCTTAATCCAAATAAACTTGTAAAAACGTCGTGAAAGTTAGTCTATAAATTTTCTCGGGATCAATCGTCTTTAATAATATATATGCTATAAAAATATTACTTATTCTTTACTCAACCATCGTAAATCGTAATTTTCTATAGAAATTAGATTGGATAAACCATAAAAACCGATTAAATGTCACTCGCATATGGGCATACGAGTACACGTCAGAGTATGATAAATTAAACCCCGATTAGTGCTAACAATATTTTAATAAATATTTCTGAACATGTTACGTCATATTTTATCCTACCAACTTGATTGAAATCATAGACCATAATATAAAATCTTCATGGTCAAAATTATTTCATATTATAACATTTTATTATTCTTAATCCATTTCATTTGTCCATATAATATCGTTATTCGTCAATCCAGAATATTTAACTTTACAAGGAATAATTTCTGAACAGGTATTTTAAAATTTAAATCTATATTTTATGTTGGAATTGGAAAATTGAATAAGCTATTGTTGTGGTATTTATCATCATTAATTTTGAACTCAAATAACAAAGATTTTAATGTAATTATGATTGAAAAAATGTTTTAAATAATTAATATATTTTCCACTTAACAAAACTATTCTGCGTGCTTATGGTTCTAATTAAAGTTCTAAATGTTTAAAGTTTAATTACCTACCTATTTAAAATGTTTTGATAAGGTTATTTTTAAAAATTCCATCAATAAGACGTACAAACTTAAGTCGTAAAACCAAATTAACTGCAAGGCAAAGAAATACAACAGCAAATGAAACTGACGATGAATGCAAAACGCAATATGGAGTTCAACGGAATCGAAAATTAATCGACAACAATGAGCAAATGAATCTTGTATTTGATCCCTATTGAGCTGCAATAATTAACTATAACGTGGAAATCGATTAAAATTCGCAGCAAATAGTTGCTATTAGTTAATATTGTTATTTTATTATTATTATTATATTATTATATCATTTATTTTATTATTTTATCTATATTCTATACCGTTGCTTAATATTTAATCATAAAATAACTAAAGGTGGTCTATAAGTAAACTAATAAATCACAGGCGTTAATATTTTTAATGGGCAACGAAGTGAACGAGATCAGCTGACAATATATATATTTATATACAGGGTGTAACAGATAGAACTGACTTTTAGAATAATTTTTGTTCTAATTAATATTTTTTAATATTTTTTGTTTATTATTAAAAGACCCTTGCGCTACACGTACAATATAAAAACAATTTTCATTTTTTTAATAGTACAAATAAAAAAATTTTAATTTGATTAAATTTTTATTGGAAAAATTCAAAATAGCCAATTCGTAAATTTAATTAAAAGAAATATTTTGATGGCAAAAATATTTATCTAAATCAATTAGTTTATTTTTTAGAATTTTTTTAAATATCAATATTTTTTTGCATAAATTACTTTGGAGCGTTATAACTTCTTTCAAATATTATTTTCAATATTATTTCTGAATTGAGTATATTTCTTAAATTAGTTATTAATTATATAAATTTTTGTTGTACGTTTAATTAGCATATTTTTTTTTTTTTAGTCAGTTCTATCTGATACACCATGTATATATCCCAGCAAAGCGTTGAATTCGGTATTATATAGAAATCTTAGGTATTCTATGGAATGCCAAAAATAAGCAGGAAAAGTATAAAATATATACAATAACTAAATGTTCTATAGATTACCCATAACCTCGAGCAGGAAAAGTATTAATGTAATTAATATAAAATTTCACATAAGTGAAATCAATGATTATTGCTTATCTTGACGATTATTACGACTATCTTATCGCATAAGGTAGGTATGATATTATTTTTCACAGAAGCAATCCGAAAGCAGTTCCTGCGGCGTCGTCGGTTCAAACTGTAAAAAAAAAAAATGGTAATGATATTATTATGTTGTTCGTGAATACGGGAAAATTCAAAATACGTTTTTAAAATATTATTTTTTCTAACTCTTAGAGTGTTTGTCGTGTTGTCGTGTTGAGATATATTATACAAATGTCTGAATTTCTATACTGAATTATGTAAATTTCGGACAAATTCAAAAAATACATTTTATTTATCGAATGAAAAATATCAACAAATATTACACGAGATACTGCTGATGCTTAAAGATGGTAAAAAGAAACATCGCGTGATTACTGATTGCTTCAAAAGTATTTTACTTTTTTTTAATGCTGTATCATGTAAGTCGACACTAATAGTAAAAAATACTATGTTAGGTAGTCAAAAAGTTTTTCAGAAGATTAATAATAATTTATCTTTAATTTTTTATAATATTACTTTAATTAACAATGAAAATAATGTCAATAGGTATGTTACCATTATTGTTCTGTGATGTTACGGAACAATATCAGACGACAGAAACGGTCCTTTTCAGGACCATCAAATAACCACAGACCACCATTTAGGCAACCACAGTAACAACACCGTTATACACATAACATTTAAACTCGAACAGCCGAACAAGGTTACCGAGTGAAAACAGCACCGTTGAGATCAGGTGACCAAAACAATGAGGTTATGTCGACTCGTCATTCCATATCGCCTGATTCAATAAAAGCTACGTAAATCTGATTAACGTGTATAAATACCGGTACAACAACCTAGGACGTTCATTCCAATTCCAAACTTTAACTCTTCAACAACTGAACAATCGAAGAACTGGAATTATTTGGAAACTTAGTTAACGACGATCATCAGCCACGACGTACAACGCACAAACCGTTATCCGCTGACTGCCAATCACCCAGTGAACCCATTGCCGGATATCTGCAAGACTACGATCTACTCGGCGATTCACGCCGCACGGACGAAACACGACGGTTGTCTACCGGAGACCGCGGCGAAACAACGAACGGCCGGCCCTGTCAACGATACTATCAACAGTGAGCATTAGGGATGGGCATGAAATCCGAATATCTGAATTATCCGGATTTGAATCATATTCTTATCCGGATTTATGGATTTGCTTTTTATCTGACTTCAGACTTACAAATATTTTTAATGTACCTATGGTAAAATAAATTATTTTATTATAATGAAAATTTAAAAAAATGTTATATTATATCAAAGGGCATGTTCTTTTACAATTATCAAATAAAAATTATCGAAAAATATCAAGTGGAGAGTGGAGACATATTTGTAGGAATAGTATTTCTGTTGCATCAAACGTGTTAACATTGAGTAATTTTACTATAATAATTTTACTTGAATAATCCGGATACTCCGGATGATCCGTGAAATCCGGATTTGTCAAATCCGGATATGCCCACCACTAGTGAGCATACAGATTGCATACAGGCCGAGCATTCGGCGCTACGCTTATTCTCACTGCTCAGGGTTAATCAGTGGTCGAATACGCCGGAACACACGATACGAGCGGATTTATCCCGGAGGACAACGCGGACACCATCAACCAGGTGGGAACGACGATCGACCAGGACAACAGTCCGAAGCCCCGAACCCATCCGTTAGATTCCGCTGGTCAATCATCGTCGCGACCGACTCAGTCAAGCAACACAGAAAACGGCTCTTTTCATAGCCACCACCACCTTATAAGACACTTAATTAAGTTGATATTTTCCGAACCTGCCTCGCCACCGGAGTACCGCTTACATAAGCTTGTACCGATGACGGGCGGTTCCCGACCGTCTTGTCAAAACTGAACATAGCCGACATTGTAAATAGAGTCCGGCCTGTGCCCGACCAGCCACAAGCACCACCGACTGTGCCACCTCACTTATCAAGTCTGGGTGATGCAGATCGACGCTTTACTTGTCCCAACATTGTATACATTATTATTCGATATAGCAATAATAGATTAATGTGATTGGCGAAATACCCGCAATTTGTTATTTATTTCACGACGTGGAACGTTGAAATTCAACGCTCCGTATCAGGTAATTTTTAATAATAAGAAATATAATTTTCAGTTAAAATATTTTTCTAATAATATTATATGTAATTTTGGGTTTTTTATAGATACAATATTCTGATTGTACAGCAAATAAAAATAAATAATTTTTCCGGTAACTGCTGATGGAAAAATATTATTTTATGTAAATGATGATGTGATTAAGATGTCACCATATTATGAGGCACTATTTGGTTGTAAAGTCAAGGTTGGGCTTAGCACATCAAATTTACCAAAATAAGTATTCGACAATTTAGAAAACGAAGAACAATTACTAAAAATATTTGGAAAAATGAACTTCAATATGATGATCCAATACTTTCAAAGAATAGCAATTATTGTGAAAATAATCAAGATAATTCAATTTATGATACAATTCCTACAATTCAATCAAATAACGCAAATACTATAGATAATCATTTTTTTGATTTGAAAATCAATTTAACATTCATAATAAAACCATCGTTATAAAAACAACACATTCGTATTATCAAAATACAGATTATAAAATAAACTGAACAATACTATTTTAGATAGATTTTCAATATTGAACATTATAATAGCGTTGTAGACAACGCCATCTGTATCCCTTTTAGTGTGTACTTAAATTTCCAATTCTTAACACAAGAGAGCGTATGCATTTCGATATTATATTATTACATCTTTTATTTAAGTAATAGGTTTGTTAATGTGTTTTAGATTCTGAGCGGAGCGATGAATGTATTGATTTTACCATGATGTGTGTTTTTTTTTGTGTCTGTCATCACGTTTTGGGGCAGTAAAAGTGCTTCGATTTTTGACTTCAGTACCTCGTTCGATCAGAAAGTGAATCTAGTTAGTACTTTGGGGGTCAAAAGTAAAAAATTCTTAATACTTTTCTAAATAATCGAGAAAAACAAACTAAAAATTAAGGGAAAAACGGGAAATTTTACGCACACTCATTTTTCGACAAAATCGATTTTGTTTTTTGATGTACATGTTCTGTTATATACATGCAATTTTCACCGAATGTTTATATAAGTATATTCTATCCGCCATGTAATTTTCAAAAATTTTTGACTTCAGTTGAACTATTCATAGGCATTTGAAATTTTCGATCATTATTAGTTTTTTTAAAATTAATATCGATTTTTCAACTTTTTAATTTTTTTTCTATAAATATCGATAAAAATGTATTTGTTCGGTAGAAAAGCTTGAAAATTTAATACAAGGCTCCTAACATATTTTTACAATAGCAGGTGAAAAATAAAATAAAAAATAGTCACAATTTTTATTTACAAGCATTCAAAGTTTGAATTTTGACAACATACATAAAAATCACGAAAATTCACAAATTATTTTATGCTAGAAATTCATAAAAAAAAATTTATTTTAAATCTAAGATTTGACTTTTCATAATCTATATTATATCCTAGACAGATAAACCGTCTTCGCTCAGAATCGTTTTTCGTATACAATGATATAATATCATTGGATTCAAATTTAATTCCATCCATTACAGTAACCCACTTGTAACCTACTGTACAGCAGAGCGACATCCACGACTTACCCGCCTTTTTTATGTTTTGAACATTCTCGTATACTACTTGATCTAATAACCTTCTATTTCCTTATTACAAATGTATAAGTTATGTTACTTGAACTGAATTTCATTGTATTAAAAACTAAAAATTATGATAATCAACATAAGTATTTAATGGACAATAATAAAATGAAATATGTGCAACTTTTATTTTTTAAATTATTGTTAATATCAGATAAACCAAAAAAAATTTAATGCGAATCTATTACATTTGTTTTAAGGAAGATTTTCTTAGCGTACCACCCAATAGCTTTTCATGTACTCATAAGCGGTGTCGCAGTTTAAAAATCGCTTCCCTAGAATATTCACAAACCTAGACGGAAAAATTACAACTATTATACTATATAAAATTGTTCTTATGTATCAAAAATTCAAAATATATTTTAATTTATAACCATAAACTCACAAATGATATTTAAATAACAGATATATTTTTCAAAATCGTGTTATAGACTATTAGTGATTCCATAAATATAATTTACTAGTTATTTATTTAAAATACATCGTTCAACAGTGCAAAATATTCGATTTGAAATAAAATACTATTTTTTCAATCAATAGATACCTACCTATTACCACTGTCTAAATAAAACAAATTAACTCTTTAATGTGTACCTATATGGCTATATAGTACCTATACACAAAGTTTAACCAAAATCGGTGATATGGCTAACCTAAACCTAATCGATATTCTACAATAAGCGCACGATGACCTGTCCGATTTTTTATTATTATTTATTTTTTATTTTAATTTAGGACACCGTTCAAAAAGGTTTTAAGCCCAAGCAAGGGTCGTGCGTGTTATTATTATTCTTTTTTTTCAATCAGTTGCCTTAGTAACGTTTACGGCAACATACAAAAAGATCGTATATACGATATATATAAATCGCACGGGTTCAAAAACACCGTTCAGTCAGTAGACATCATTTTTCCCGAATAACAGTTCTGGCTTAACGCGTGTATCTACCTGTACAAATAGAATATTAAAATATTATCAATATTATGGACTATAATTTATATTATGGTGTTAAATCCAATCGTTTATTGATAGTTTCCAATCGAGCACCGCAATTCACGACGGCAGTAAAAAATACCTTGCCGGGTGTTTTTGTTGTGAGGTATAACTATGACACGTCATCGCTGGACGACATTATCTGTACGTACATGTATACTCGTATATTACAGATCGATTTACTTTAGACGGGTAGATATAATGACATCTAAAAGATATTTTTCACAATTAACGTACGATCGAAAATAGATTATTCCATTATCGAAAAATTGAAAAACAGACAGTAAATATTTGAGATTTTTGTTTATTTTCACAGCAAAAGTAGATGACAAAATGCAACATCGAAAAGTGAAAAGTATTGCTATTCTTGTGCATTCGGACCAAACACAATTCTACATTTGCTCTACAAACGAAAAAGTATTAAACTTACATGATTAAGCTACTAATATAATAAAATAATAAAAACAAATTAGCTTATAAAATATTTTCAATCCTATTTAGCACGGATGACAAATACGATATGTTCAATGACAATATATTTGAAAATTAAAAAAAAGAAGCGGTTAAGTCGTGGATGTCGCTCTGCTGTACCGTAGGTTACAAGTGGGTTACTGTAATGGATGGAATTAAATTTTAATCCAATGATATTATCATTGTATACGAAAAACGATTCTGAGCGGAAATGGTTTATCTATCTAAGTAGTATATATTTGTATGTTCAGAACACCTTTTTTTACAGGGAGATTCGTTAAATTCAAGCGGACATTTCTACATGCTCCACCATGTAACGAAAAATCTCAATTTGTTTTTAGACAAAATTTTACGCTAACTCGGATTTACCATGTAACACAATACGGTGTTAACACATATATTGTCCACCTATTTACCCCTCACATTAAAGTATTTACTGTGTACAAATCAATTTTTTTTTTTACCAAAATTTATTGTAAACTGAAATAATTCAATATATTATATTAGAGTGTTCTAAGGACAGCATTCCCATTTGAACTTTTTTTTTTTTTGGTTAGTACACGGTAAATATTTTTGTGTGAGTGGTAAATAGATGGCAAATGATTGTGTTATAAAGTAAATCTGAGTTAGCGAAACATTCCGTCAAAAAAAAAAATTGACTACAGTGGAAAAAGTGCTCAGAACATTTAGGTTTTTGAGATTTTTGCTACACGGTGGAGCATGTAGAAATACCCACCTTGAAATGAAGAAATCTCCCTGTAAAAAAAGTGCTCAGAACATACAAATATAAACTACTTGTCTAGTATATATTATAGATTATTAAAAATTTTCAAATCTTAGATTTAAAAAGAAATTTTTTTATGAATTTCTAGCTTAAAATAATTTGCGAATTTTTGTGATTTTTACGTATTTTGTCAAAATTCAAACTTTGAATGCTTGTAAAAAAAAATTTGTGACAATGAAATTCTTTTATTTTCAACTACTATTGTAACAATATGTTAAAAGCCTTGTATTTTCAAGCTTTTCTACCCAAAAAATAAAATTTTTATCGATATTAATTTTAAAAAAACTAATAATTATTTAAAATTGCATATGCCTGTAAATAATTCAATAAAATTCAAAATTTTTTTAAATTTCATGATGGATAGAATATACTTACATAAACATTCAGTGAAAATTTCATGTATCTATGGTTGTTTTTTTAAAGTTACATCAAAATCCAAAATCGATTTTGTCAAGAACTGATAGTGCGTAAAAATTCTTGTTTTTTGATTCTGAACGAAGTGATGAATGTATTGATTTTACAATGATGTGTGTGTGTTTTTTTTTTTTTTTTTGTGTCTGTGTACAGCATAACTAGTCGAAATAATGCTTCGATTTCAAACTTTGGGGGTGGTTTCCGATGTAAAAGTGAAGATCCTTGGTGCATTATAGAGGTCAAAAGTAAACATTTTCCAACAGTTTTCAAAAAAATCGAGAAAAACAAAAAATAAATGACAGAAAAACGGGAATTTTTACGCAAAATCAGTTTTCGACCAAATTGATTTTTTTATATGGTTGTAATTCAAAAACTAATCACTGTAAATACTTGAAGTTTTCACCAAATGTTTATGTTAGTGTTATCTATATACAGTTTAATTTTCAAAAATTTTTGAGTTTTTTTGAGTTATTTATAGATCACTGAAATTTTCAATTAAAATTGCATATGCCTGTAAATAATTCAATAAAAGTCAAATTTTTTTAAAATTTCATGATGGATAGAATATACTTACATAAACATTCAGTGAAAATTTCATGTATCTATGGTCGTTTTTTTAAAGTTACATCAAAATCCAAAATCGATTTTGTCAAGAACTGATAGAGCGTAAAAATTCCTTAATTTTTAGTTTAATTATCCCGATAATTTATAAAAATATTGAGAATTTTTTACTATTGACCCCCCAAAGTACAAACAAGATTCACTTTCTGATTTAACAAAGAACTGAAGTCAAAAATCGAAGCATTTTTACTGTCCCAAAACGTGATGACAGACAAAAAAAAAACACATCATGCTAAAATCAATACATACCTCGCTCCGCTCAGTAGCTAAAGAAACTACTGGCAATGTTGAATTTTTTTTACGTATGTTGTCATAATTTGAATTTTGACAAAATACGTAAAAATCACAAAAATTCGCAAATTATTTTAAGCTAGAAATTCATAAAAAAATTTCTTTTTAAATCTAAGATTTGAAAATTTTTAATAATTTATAATATATCCTAGACAGATAAACCGTCTCTGCTCAGAATCGTTTTTCGTATACAATGATACAATGTCATTAAATTAAAATTTAATTCCATCCATTACAGTAACCCACTTGTAATCTATTGTACAGCACAGCAATATCCACTTTCCCGCTTTTTATAGTTATTATTTATAATAATTTTAGTAACATTTTTACTATAACATATATTAATGTAAAATTAATGATATAAATGTAGCAAAAATTATTGAAAAAAATAAACTAGTATTGTTTTTAGAAATATTTTTTTTCATATTACTTGATGGATTTTTATATCTAGCTGACGATATTATGCTGTTGATTGCGTGGTAATATCATAGAGTAATATTACTCTATGGGTAATATACTCTGACCAATCTCTCTCGGTTAATCATTTCCTTTGAACCTTTGAGTTTACATAATTTAATAAAGAAAAGAGAGTCAGCAAAGTTTGAAAATATCATTGTTGATAAGCAAATATTAATAAATCAATATAAATCATTTGGTCAGAATGAAAGATAAAAAATATATTCCATACTTCTAATGCCGAATTTTCAATACCATATTCTTTTTCTTCGTTATGTTCGGTTCCATTTAAATCTTTCGATACGTCCTGCATATTCAATGTCGTTTATTTTTTTAAGAATGTTAACCTAAAAATCTAAGAGTGTATATGGACACAAGTCTTTTCCAGTGCCATTGAAAATTTCTATAACACCAGCCTTGGCACGTGAGCCACTTAAATTCATTTCTGGATTGTTGAAAAAATTTCAATTTTATAATATACCTGAAAGTCATATTGAAACAATAAACTAACCTATCCACAACGCATATAATTAATTAAATTCAACGAACAGAGTATTCAATGTTGAAATATTAATATTTATAAAACCATCGTGCTTAAAATACATTAATAATTACAAATAATACCTAGTATAAGAACGATTTACTAATAAATTATAGGTTTTGAATGGTGATAGTGTAATTGACGATCCGGATATAAATTATTTTCTGAAGTCGTTGTCAGATTATTGTCATCGTGGATCATCGAGACTGGACTTTTTCAACAGTTGTTTGGCTTCGAGTTGTGTCAAATACCAATTGTGCTTAGCCCTGCGACATTTGACTCAGGTATTTTTCTTCTGCTCCAGTCGTTTTTTTTTCTTGGCGTATTCTATTCGGAAATATTTCAGTGCGATGTAGGCATATGGTCCGATCTAATGGGAGAAGAATGTAATGGTGAATTATATTTTAGTTCTTCTGATATACGACCTACCAAGACTGCTTTAGATGGGTATCAGCGAATTCGAACTGTTGGGAAAGGTAAGTCAAAAAATATATGACCATGTCATAATACTTATAATATAGACGTAAACATATTGTAAACTAATATAATATTAATTCGAGTTCCAATTATAGTAATTATATTTTATATATAAATTCCCAGGAGCGTTTGGAGTGGCCACTTTGTACCGAAACACAAATAAAAATAATTTAGTTGTAATCAAACAGATAAACATGCTAGATATGACTGCACAAGAGAGACAGCTAGCTTTGAACGAAGCTAAAGTCTTATCGTTACTCAGCCATCCACATATAATAAGGTTATAATATAATTTGAAAATCATGAAAATCGTTTTAAATCTAAAAATTTTATTTTATTTTTTTCGATTTCAACCATAGTTATTATGGGAGTTTTGAAATGGACGGTGTTCTCATGATTGAAATGGAATATGCAGATGGTGGTACTCTAGCAGAGTATTTGATCGGTCGTAATACCAATTTATTACCCGAAAGACAAATTTTAGAAATGTTCTTACAAATGTCTGAAGCAATTCAATGCATTCATCAACGTAATATTTTACACAGGTAATAATTTGAGCCGTATTAGTATGAATATTTTTAAAAACAAAGATTGCGTGCTATTGCGAGACATATCTTGGAATATATGATCATTCAAATTAATTTTATGTGTATTTTATGACTATTTAATAAATTTAAAAAATAAAGCAATTATTTATATTTATATAAGTATGGAAAATGTTGATTTTTTTAGAGACTTAAAGACAACAAATGTTTTTCTAACAAAAAAACGTCAAATAAAGTTAGGAGATTTCGGTATTTCAAAAATAATGACCACGAAGTTACAAGCGTTAACAGTTGTTGGAACACCATACTACATAAGTCCAGAAATGGTAAGTAGGTACCAATACAGTTTTAAATAAATGTCCATTTTAAATATATTACATTTTATCAATTTATATAGTGTGAGGGTAAACAATATGATCAGAAATCCGATATTTGGGCATTGGGTTGTATATTGTACGAGATGGCGAGTCTTCAGCGTACTTTTGATGCTTCCAATTTACCGGCACTAATTCATTTTATAACAAAAGTACCTCTACTAATTATAAAATAATTTTCTCATACAATAATATATTTTTTAAATTTTTTAGGAACATTTTGCTCCAATACCATTGTGTTATTCATTAAATTTAAAAAAATTGGTGAACGATTTACTGCAAAAAGATCCACTCCGAAGACCCAGTGCCAATTATTTAGTCGAAACAGTGCCTGATTTTATTGATTTTATAACCGATTCTAATTGGGTTCATGAAAACAGTGAATTCGAATCAAATAGTGAAGATTTACTAAACAGGTTATTATTCATATATTACAGAGACATTGTTTATTGCTATATAATATATAATAAATACATTATATAATATATTGTACAGTAAAATCTCTTTATAACGGAATCAACAGTACCAACTGATTATTTGGTTATAAAAGAATTTCCCTTACATAGAGAGACTAAAATATACGAGATATAAGTATGTGAAAATGTAGTTTTTTACGTTGTACGGAGATATCTGTCTTATAGTGGGTTTGTTACAAAGAGCATTTACTGTATACCCACTTGTATATTACATGGGAGTTTTTAATAAATAAAATATTTTATTATAAAGCAGATCGGTGGTATATCAATTTTCATCTCCAACAAGTTTGACACCGATTCAACTACCGTTTAGGGTCCAAATTGTACAACTTGCAGTGAGTCAGACACATTTCGTCGCCCTTACGAGTGGTAAACCATAACACAGTATATTTTATAACCGCATAATAATCTTTTTTTTTTATATATATAATTTAATACTTATAATATTATATGATATACTCTTAAGCAATATTATAATGTGATAAGTACAAAATATTTTCTGTTCACAGATTACTCAATTTTCACTTGGGGTGAAGACAAACATGGGCAATTGGGTCACGGTGAAGAAACTCCGTGGAAAAACGATCCACAATGCGTAGTCTCGTTATTGGACAAACACATTACCCAGTTAGTCAATACAAAAAATTATAATAATAAAAAAAAAAAACGATATTAATTACAAATCGTTATATTATCTTGCATTTGATTTCAATAGAGTTGGAGCAGGTCAAAATTTTAGTGTTTTTGTTAGCAGCACAGGTCTCGTAATGACCACCGGCGACGGTAAATATGGTGCTCTTGGTCACGGTGATTGGAATAGCATTTCCATACCGAAACTTATAGGTAGATAAAGATTGCATTATAGTATCAATTACGATAATAATTCCATAATAAAAAAAAAAAAATGGTATTATCGATAAATCATTAAACAAAACAAAATTATTTCTATCCGTTAGACTTTTTACTAAAAGTAGACGTGGTGAAAATTTCTTGTGGAAATCATCATGTCGCAGCATTGACGAATGAAGGTCAACTTTACACTTGGGGTCGTGGAAATCATGGGCAGCTGGGTCTGGGAAATTTACAAGACTGGTAATTACGATGTTTTCTCCGTCTCTAACGATATTGGTTAATATTTCCATTAATTTTTGTGTTTAGCTGTTTTCCGATTTTGGTCAATTGGCATATCGACGAGAAAATCGAATCAATTCAATGCGGTCCCGAATGTACGGCCATAATTACAGACTGTCAAAACGTGTACGCTTGTGGCTTGAATAAATGCAATAAACTTGGTCTGAACCGCCCGTCTTTATTTAAACTTAAAGTAATAATAATATTTTACATATTATACAATATATCAATTATTTTGCTCTTTATGTTCATATAACAATTATATTGATTATTGATCTCATTGAATAGCACACATACCATCGAAAATATGAATATAAATGGTGAAACGTAATTTAATTTGGTATCATTGTGGTTAAAAAATAAACTGAATGTTAAATTTCTTGTTTATATTTATTATATTATATAATTTATGATTTTCTGATTTCCTGATTTACAATACATATTTAACGTGTACCTATTATTCAAATTCCAACCTTGAATTTTATAATGTTATACCGTTAAATTTAATTTTCAGTTTAAAGAAGTACCATTTGAAAGTTTATTCACCAAAGTGAAATTCTTAGATGGATTACGAGTGACTTATGTATGTTTTGGTGAGTGTCATAGTGCCGCTATAACTGCACAGGGTCACGTAGTCATTTGGGGAAGTAACATTTACTCCCAACGAGGGAAATTGCATGTGTCTCAAAACAAACCGAATCTTCTCCAGTTACCTGGTTACAGCAAAGCACAAGTACTTAAATACTATACTTGAACAAATTAAAATATAATATATTATATATGTTAATCAGTAATTAATATATTAAAAATAAAATAATATTATTGTAATACTTCTAAGATTATCGATTGTGGACCGACGTACACATTAATTGGTACAGATGACAATGCCGTAATGTTTTGTGGTACACGTTTTTCTGTAAGTTTCATGATATGTGCATATTATTTTTTGCTCATATTTCAATGTTACAGATGGACACTAAAACGCTGACTCAAATGACTTCGATGTTTACATCAGAAGTCATTGCTCGACCAAAAGTGATACTCGGTTTATACGCCACTGATGAACAGATCGATAAAGGCCAGTTGTTGGTACTTAATTCACTTCAGGCAGTCGGTCACAATTTGATGATAACAGTTGATACATTTTTAAGGGTTAATAGTTAAATTTGATTTTCAAATATAGACATGACGTCTTTATGTTAAAAAATTTTTTTTTAGTCGTTTAAAAACATACACTTTTTAATATTGACACTTCATACAAAAATATTCCTTAAACATAAATCTATTTCTGTTTAATCAGTTTAAATATTTTGTATAAAGTAAATTAAAAGCTTATATAGCTTATCAAGTAACCAGATTGAACTATAGTATTTAAGTTACTTAAAACTACTTTTTCTAGTTTTTTACTAAACAAAAATTATGACTGGTTAATCAAACTTGTAATAATAACAATTAATTTAATAAAGTGACTCCTTAATAATAACAATTATTTAATATAATTATATTAGTCTTAATGTATATCAAAATGTTTGATCATCAATCTTAATATTAATATAGAAATTAAAACTCGTGTTAAATGTTCGACCGTGGTTTTAACTGATTGGCGATGGCCACTAAATACGTAATCTTATGATTTTTATTTTTATTTCAAATTATACATATTATATACTTATTATATTATTATATTATTGTATACCGAAACCCAAAAAACTCGAAGTTATAAAGTTCTACGTGTTTTTATTCCTTGCTTAACGAAATATTTACTTAGCATATTATATAGGTAGTTAAAAGTTGTTAATATTAATGAGGCAATATTGCAATAACAACGCACCTATACAATTCCCAAATCATTATATAAGGTAATATATCTCTCTTAGACCATTATGAAATCAAAAAAATTATGTATTACTACATACGTATTACTTTTAGGCTTTAGTATTTATTATTTACAATTAATGGTGAACACATGGTGTTTTATTTTATGGTGAATTGATAACTGTTTTATTTTATTTATTATTGTTTCTTCGATAAATAATATAATTATACCATACATATTATATAATGACCATAGCTATTTCCAAGCTTAGTTCTTAATTTCAATTTTAGCTGCTTGTTTTTAATGCAATTCACATTTATTTATGAATTTGGTCAACATATTTATTGTTTAAATATTATAAATTATAATCCATAGCATACACAATTATATTGTTTTTTTTTTTTTTTTTTTTTAATGTTGTAATATAATTATTAATGCTTACAAGGTTGTAGTTTAAAACGAGATTGAAAACTGTTACTAATAAACTGTTACAATTGCAATTTAATATTGACGTTTGAAAAAAAAGTGCCTATACTAAGACCTCTATGAAGAAATAATTGTTTAGTGCTCACTAAAGGTTAAGTTTAAAAAATAAAAATAAAAAATAAAAAATAGATGTTAAAAACTATATTTCTGTAATTATAACTTATGAAATAAACTAATAGGTACATGGAAATGCAGTTCTATTTGAACACGATTATTCAATCTATTAGTTTTTTCTCTATAATGTATAATATAAAAATGTAATCATTTATCAACCAAAAGTGAAACCAGTATATGAAAATAATTATTTCTAATAAATAGTTGATAATGATCTAATGAAATAAATATAGTTTTGAAGTTTTGATATCCACAATGCCCTTCACAATCCTATTTAATCAGAGTTTGTTAAGAATTACGAGTACCTACATTATATAATATTATTCACCTATAATGTAAGCTACAGGTGACCAGACACGGGGGACTTCATGCGTACCGTCTATGATCTTCATTATTAATGCAAATTTGTTATAATTATCAATTTAACCAACGTGAGGGACGATAAGTAACAAACAAATGCGCTCCTAAGTAGTTCACGAATTAATATTGGTGATTTAAGTGACTCCGAAGGCACATGTCACAAATTTATCATCCTAATTATTTTTTAACGAGTTCAAAGCATTTAGATAAAATATAAACAATTAATGCATAAACAAATATGCAATATAAACTAATAATTATTTCTTAATAAATAAAAAAGTATTTGACGGTATTGATGTGACATTATAAAAACTTAAATCATGGTAGATAATTCTTATTAGTGTTCAATCGCTATACCTTTAAAAACGTTATGAAAACATTAAATATTTTAATTACAATTATATAATTATATATACATAATTTAATTATAATTATATTTACGTAAAATAAGTTTTTTACAAATTTTTATTTTTTTAGTAGTTCAATACGAATAACCATAGATTGTTAATCTGAAATATTCATAAAATACTTACATTTGTATTTATTTAGACATTTTATTATATTTTAGTTATAATTTTAGTGAAATCAGATATTTAAATGAAAAAATTCTAATAATTTTAATTATTAGAAAATTTTAATCTTAAGGACTTGATATTTTTAACCATTACATAATATATATTTTCTAATCTTATGCAAAATATTATACTCCAGGATACAGTGATTAAATTTAAAAAAAAAATTAAATGTCGTGGAATTAAGTGCACTTTTAAATTAAATTTGGTGTTTAACATAATTTATAATAAGTTCAATCCAAAATACATTTTTTGTTTTCCCATTTATAATTAGTTGACTCGTGATCACAAAATTTTCTCATATAAAAATCCGGTTAAGCCGGTTAAGGCCTTGAAGAGACTCATTCAATTTAACAACTTATGATCTATTTTCTTACAATTTGTACAACCAACCAAACATCATAGTTTTTAATTCTACCATTCGGTCTGATACAATATCTACCTACTATAGGTACTAAAGTATACTAGGTCATAACTTATAAGTTATAACGGTTATGCTATAAAGTAGGTTGGTAACATAAATACAATTAAATGGATACTATTATCGACATTACACAATAATATAGTATTAATACCAGCAACAATACCGGGATTTTTAAAGTGAAAATAGATATCTAATTTTAAAACAAACAAAATTACTAAGAAATGAATTAAGCAATAATTATATATTTATATGCCTACCTAATAAAAAAATATAAACGTAAAGACATTTAAATTAATCGTGTTTTTGTCACTCAGATAGTATATAGATACCTTACATACTTCACTTATCCTATATTGGCATATTATGCAGAGTCGTAAATGTTGACAAGAGAACGCTAATACACATCCATTTGTTGTTTCCGTCTTACAAGTGCATAACATAACAAATTTACTCTCAGTAGATCACATTTAGATCCGTTAATTTAAAAATTAGAACTAATCGACCTATTATGAAACTTGATGCTAAGAACGTTACATGCGTTTGTATGTTGGATTTTTTTACAATAGTTCAATTTTGTAGCAAGTTATGCATTTGTAAAAAAGTATAAATTAAAAATACTCATAATACTCACCTAAAAACTAAGTTATCGCAAAAAAAAACCCCGCATATAAATACCGATAATGTTCTTACCATAAAGTTTCATAATAGATCAATTTACTTTAATTTTCAAACTAACGGAATTAAACTTGATCCTCTAAGCGTGAATTTGGTATATTTCGCACTACTAAGAAAAAGACAACAAATATGTGTGTAGCGTACTAGCGTCCTCTTAAATAAAAAAGAAACAGACAAGACAAGCTCAAAAATAATACTAAAAATATAACTGTTGATTAACTATCTATAATCTGTTCTTACAACCATAACAGTTATGCACTTATATGTTCAATGCAATTAAACATAAAGACCACAGAACCGGTAGTTTGTATTTAAATTAAATCGTAAGAAACAATTTTGTTATTTGCTAACATTTTAAATTTATTTTATTGCAACGTGATATATTTTATGTGATGGTAAATTATGTAAACGTCAGCACAGTCAAACTGATACATAACTAAATAGGACTATGGATATCTAAATGTATAAAACTAATATCAGTCACAGTAGTCACGTTATTTATTAGAGTTCAACAATGGAGAGAGTTATAATTTTGTTAGTCTTTCTTGTCAGCTTATCGTGTGACTGTGACAATTCTCATAATGTAAAAAACGAATCCAACGCATGTAAATAAATAGTTTAATCTAAAATTTGTTGATAATTATAATAATAATATGTTGGCTATAATTTTGTAACAATATTAGATTCTTATGTTGCAGACACTTATGGTACGCCAAAAATACGTGCCAGGAATGAGATTGTAAAGACCAACAATATTCAAGGTGAAGAGACACAAGATTTTACAATGAGCGATGTGCCAGTATTAGATACATATCCTTCTAAGATACCGTAAATTAAAATCAAAATACTATAATCATTATAATAACAATACCAATCTACCTACTTATTTTTCGTTAAAATTTAGTTATTTTTTGTTTAATTATATCATATTATTAAATATCTTTATATATATAATATATAATGTATTATTTTAGTAGTATGATATAGTTAATAATAATAATTATTATAGGTCTTTAATGGACCCTTCAAGGTGCACTGGATTTCTGAATCCACAAGAAATTAGTCTCGCGGACCAATGTTTTCCTAGGCCCCAGTGTGATTTTTTTAACAAGTACAGAACCATAGATGGTAGTTGTAATAATTTACTATACCCAACTTGGGGACAAACCAACACAGCAAACACTCGAATTATTCAAGCAAATTATTCAGATGGTATATATTTTATTGAATACCTATTACAAAATACCTAATGTTTAATTGTTATATAATTATAATAAAATTATTTAATCACAGGTTATTCCCAGCCAAGAAAATCGGTATCTGGTCGTGAATTACCAGAAGTCAGAAAAATACGTAAGACTATATTTAAAGACGTTGACAAATCTTCACCGAAACATAATTTATTTGTCATGCAGTATGCCCAAATCATTACACACGATACAGCAAACACATTAATCAAAGAAAAAGGTAAGCGTTTCCAAAAATAATAATAGTTTTTACAATGCAGAATGTAAAATTATTGATTAAAAACGATTCGTATCTATTTGAAAATAAATATTTAAAACGGAGATGGTTAAGTAAACACAATAATTTGACGACTCCATTGATTATTTTTAAAACGTCAATTGATCAATGCTAAGTAATTACAAGTTAAAAAACTAATATTATTTAAATTTTACTCAAACTGATAAAATACCTAATTAAATTTAAGTGAAAAATACTATACATATTAACATATTATAATAATAGAGAATCAAAATTAACTCCCTAATTTTGCTTTAACTTCACTTATTTCTTGTTGTTATTGTTACCGTTTAAAAATTCAAAATGCGATCTTACTAAAATTTAAATTTTGTTCGATTTAAATGTTACGTTGTATAGTAGGCTAAAATGAAATACTCAAAAAATTTTAGTATAAGTTGAAATTTTAGTTAAGATTTTATTACTAACAATTAGCTAACTAAAAATCAGAAACCAACACCTAGCAATATAAACAGTAGGTAGTAAATTAATAATACATGTGTATTGTGTATCATTTATTTTGCTTTTATTTTTTTTGTAGATCTTAATAAAATATGTAATTTATTAAAACAGGTAATTATCAATATATCATATCATTATTTTCCCATATTATGCATGATTTGAAAACAAAAAATATATTTTTTTAATAAGTCTAGCAATATATATATATATATATATATTAATTATCTGTTCGTAATATACGTGTACGATAGGATATTTCAATTCAAAATACAAGAAGAATGATTATTTGTTAATTGTAATTTAAATAGGATAATTCCAAACACATTCCATATTTTTGAAATCTAAACGATATAATTATTTAAAAGGACCTTATGGCCCAGTAAAGTGTTGCAATGATGATGGTTCAACGCCAGAAATTCTACCAAAAGAATGCCTTCAGATTAGAATCCCATACGACGAACCAGAGTCAAAATACCGATGCTTATCCATTCCCAGAGCACTTGACACATCGGATAAGGGTTGTAACATTAAACCGGTCAGACAAGTAAGTAATTGTACTCATTATACGTAGGTAAATTCTAAAAGAATATAATCATAATTTTCATCAGTTAATAATATAAATCAAATATAGCTTTATAACAAAAATTAAAAATTAAAAATTAGCATTAATTTGTTAATTTTAGATATTTGGAGCCTCCAGTTTTATCGACGCATCGGTATTATATGGGTCGGACTATGAAACATCGCTTTCTATAAGAACATTTAAATACGGAAAGCTCAGGCGACAATTGGGACCTAACGGAAAATCGTTCTTACCTAATATAAAAAAAGCCACAGAACTTTGTAACGTAACTCAAGATAGCACAGTGTGCTACCTTTCAGGTAATATAATAATAATATCGTAATTTGTAATTTAAAAACAATATCTAGATCAGTAGATACTTGTTCGTTATTAAATTCATAAATAGCAAATCTGGCGATAACTGATATATAATAATAGTTGTTAACTTTGATTAAAATGTAAATCTTTAAATATAGGTAATAAGTAGAAATTAAGCAGGTATGTAAGTAATTAATGTAAATTTAATATGTAACGCCGGCTAATAACCATGTAGTTGATGCCATAAACAATTAATAAAAATAAATAAAAATAATAGTTGTTTTAAGTACCTACTTATAATTTATAAATGAACAATTCATATTCAAAAACTTCGTGAAAATATATTAATCAATATAAATTCATGAAACATAAACAATTTATTAATATAGTATAATATACATATTATAAGTGGGCCGGTAACCTATTCGACAATCTTTTGTTTGAAAGTCAAAAATTTAAGATTGACAGTTCATATAATCGATAAATCTTCTCTTCGAATAGTCTTGTATTTGATTAATTATAATATGTTCGAAAGGCTATTTGTTAGAATTCAAAAATAAAACTGGCAATCTAATTTAACTCTTTAGGTGTTAATTTTTTCATTTGATCAAAATCAAAAGTCTTGGAACAAAAATGTAAGTTTCCCATAAGTTATTTTAATATAAGCTGAGCATATTGAAGGTACACATTCAGAGTTTATGTTATTAGCATTTAAGGTTCAATGTTGAACAGAATTCAACAAAGCCGTAAAAGATTTTAATTTAAATAGTTGTGGATTAAAAATTGTAAACAAGATTTTTCAAAAGTCTATAACCAAAATCTAAAATTCGTATATACCTATATAGTTATTTTAAGAAATATTTTAAGTTCAAATTTAGACGAAATAAGATATTTTAGCAATTATTAACTATACCTGCCTATCAATTAATTTGATTATTTATTCAAGTATGCTAGGTTGACAAGGGATGGTCTCCGTTAAGAATCATTTTTTTTTATACAATTATCATTAAATTCAAATTTAACACATCCATTATAGTATTACAATGACATATTCGACAATAATTACTGAATATCAGAACGGTACCCATTTGTCCACCTTATTTTAAATTGTAGCTATATTATAAAACAATAATTATAATAATTTAAAAAAAAAAACTATTAACACTGAAAATACAAATGATGCATTCAAACACTGACTGATATTTATGTAATGATTGGAAATATAGATAGAGCAATTTTACATAACCACTTTTTGACTTTAAAACAATAAATCAATATAATCTGTTTTCTGTGTTGAGTGCAATATGCCGAAATATTTAAGGTGTGTAATTCAACCTTGCCTAAAAGCACGTATAAGCCGTAAAACTGTAAAATGTTATTTTAATTTTGGATTCACGTTACTTAATGTGCTGAACTTGCATTATGTGGTATGTACATAATTGTATAATATTTTAAGTAAACATATAAAATAATAAAGGATACAACTAAAATGTGTGTGAATGAACACATATAACAGTTGTATTTAATAATTCTACTTCAATATTTACAATATTTAAATGTTTTATAACTTTTTCTTTTTATTCACATTTAATTATAATAATTAACATTATGTCTTATGTGAGTATAATATTGCAATATATTATTATGTATTTGTTTTTTACCAGGTGACCCAAGAATTAACATACATCCAGAAATGGCAGTTGTTACAACTTCATTGTTGAGACTACATAACTATATATGTGATGAGCTTAGTGGCTTGAACCCCAATTGGAATGATGAGCGAATATACCAAGAATCCAGAAGAATACTCATCGCAATGCATCAACACATTACATACAATGAACTCGTTCCAATAATTTTAGGTTGGTCATATAATAGAAAATGTAATAATTTTGCACAAGTGAGATATAAACTTAATTCAATTCTATAAATGCAATCGTATCTTATTCTTGCACACAATATTAGAATATTAGATGTTGGCAGTCTTGTAAAAGATACTTTTTAAAAGTATTCAAGTACAGATAAAAATACTTATTTTGAAAAGTATTTAGAATACCTACATATTTTAATCCTCAGCAAAAAAACAGTAGTTTAGCACAAATAAAATATACTTTCAATTTTTTGTTTCAAGTATATCTTTTATCTTATAAATTAACTGAACTGATTTTAAAATTTTAAGTTAGTTATATATAGCACATATTTTACATCTAATCATTTTGTGAAACTTTAATATACTCAAATGGTGTACATAAAAAAAATCACAAAATGCAACGAAATTGCAAACAAATGTACCCATATTATAATTATTTGAAACAGCGTGAGATTATTTAAATGAGAATAAATCTTGTTATATAACGTAGGCACGCTGAAATAGCATATAAAATGTTCAACCTGTCTAAATGTATGTCATTAAAGAAGATTAAATATTAAACATGGATATTGCATTAAAATATGATAAATGCACTACAGATGTATTTAATATTACCTATTATTAGTTTTAATCGATAAAGGATGAAATATTATTGAATGTGAAAACTATTTACTACCCCGATGACTAATAGATTTAACGAATATTACGCATATATTTAACATCATCTTTATTTTGTTCACTGCAGGAAGAGACTTTGCCAGAGAAAACTATTTACTACCAATGACTAGAGGATTTGACGATAGTTACGATCAATATTTAAATCCAACTACAACCACTAGCTTTACTGCCGCTGCATACAGATCTATGCATAGCTCCATACGTGGATTTCTTGAGTAGGTATATAAAATACAGGGTGTCCCACAGAAATCTGAAATTCTGACAAATGAAATAACTTTTGTTCTAATCAATATTTTTTTTTTAATGTCTTTTAAATATAATCCATAGACACTTGCGCTACATTTTTTATTTTTTAATACTGAAAATAAAAAACTTAAAAATTTATTTGTTTATATAGCCAATTTGTAAATTTGGTTTTCAGAAAAATGTATATGGTAAAAACACTTATTTAAGTCAAAAGGCTGATTTTAAAAATTTTTTTAAATATCAATATTTTCGTTAGGTACATTATAGTAATTTATAGTTTATACATCACATATTATTAAAATAAATACAATAAATAAAATAATTAGTTTTAACATGCACTTATATTTAAAAATGTTCTTATAAAATATTTAAAAAAAAATTTATTATTATTTTTTAAATTACAAGGTTTCTAAGATAAACTAGATCGTAATTTACTTAACAAAAATATTGATATTTAAAAAAATTGTAAAAAATCAGCCATTTGACTTAAATAAGTGTTTTTACCATATAAATTTTTCTACAAATCAGATTTACAAATTGTCTATATTGAATATTTCGAAAAAAATTGTATCAATTTTTAAGTTTTTTATTTTCAGTGTTAAAAAATGTAGCGCAAGTGTTTATGAATTATATTTAAAAGAAATTTTTTTTAAATATTGATTAGAACAAAAGTTATTTCATTTGTCAGAATGTCAGATCTCTGTGGGACACCCTGTATAATAAAAAGAACGATTTTGTGTTGTTCTTGAGACCATCATAATTAAAGATAGGATATTGTTGACTTTTACATTGTTTTCTTTGATCCTATAAAACACTTAATTTGCTAAAAAATTAATTTCATGCTCTTTGATTCAGAATGCCTATAATTTTATTTTGGGTTTTTTTTTAGCTACCTATTAATGAATATTGATCCTTATCATCATTTTTTTATACTTTTTTTTTCCAGGTAGGAAAGATAACATTTTTATTTTTATTCTAAAATTATTTAAAATATTGCTTATGTATTTATTTTCAGTGATTTCTATTCAGACAAACAATGAAAACTAATGAGACAAATTTTAATAATTTTTTTATTATTGCTATTTTATTTCCAATAATTTCATAATTTTTTTTTTTTTTAACTGTAAATTAAACTTAAAGTTTAGATGTTTTCTATTGTCAATACAATTCAAATTTTAAACTACCCTGATATACATCATCATTCCCATTTCTCTAATCACAATCGTAATAGTTTTTATTTTATTACAGATTGGTGAGTGAAACCCGAAAAATAACATCGAGAATACGGTTGAGTGATTTCTTTTTTAAGCCCGATATTGTACAAAGAAAAGATAATTATGATAGCTTCACTAGAGGATTACTTACACAACATGTACAAGAAGTAGATCAATATTTTACAGAAGAGGTACCTATTTACAATATCTATTAGATATTCAGTTACAGTCGCCATTGCTAACTTTTTATTATTTGTTTAGATAAGTGAGTCCGCAATCAGAATTCCGGAAAGACACCAAAGAGTTGACTTAGTCAGCATAGACATGGAACGCGGTAGAGATTACGGAGAGCCACCTTATAATAAATTTAGGAAACTCTGCGGATTGAGTGAAGCTAAGACCTTTGACAGTTTGATCGATCAAATAGACAAAAAAGTAAAACTTCAGATATTTTGCATAGCATTTACATATATATTTTATCAAAATCTATAACGCTTAATGAATTATTTATAATTTATTGAAAAACATATCTAACAAAGCATATTGAGGCCTTATCGAAAATGTACGAACACGTAGACGATATCGACTATTACGTTGCTGGCCTCTTAGAAAAATCAAAACCCGGATCTCTATTAGGTCATACTTTCCAATGTGTTGTTGGAGAAATGTTTTTCAGATTCAAGTATGGTGATCGATATTATTACGAATTCGGAAATCAGATTGGTTCTTTCAAATTAGGTAACTTATACTACCAATCCTATTAAAGTATGGCAACAAGTATAATAAATTATTATATAATTATAATATAATATTTTTTGATACCGCTATTCACTGACCAATGTTATAATAGCCATAAATATCCATATTCTTTGTTTAACAGAACAACTAAATGAAATAAGAAAAACAACCTTAGCACTTATCGTGTGTTTAACATCAGACATTTATTCTGTTCAACGCAATATGTTTGAAATACCCAGTAGTCGGTGAGTATACCTTCTACTACACAACATTATCTTTTCTGTAATTTTAGTCAAACTATTTTTTCATAGGTGCCCATAATATCTAATATTATATAACGATGGACTAATAGAAATATAGTTATTTTTAAATTGACATTGTTTACTGGTTATGGTGAAATAATATGTGATGTGTTCAAGCCTTGAGATAGTAACTAGTAGTATTTGTGGCCAAATTCAAGTCAAGATAATTACCAATTTACAGAAACAAAATATGTGACACATTGTGACACACTATGCATATTGTAGTTAAAGGAAACTGTTTATGTACCTATATCATAATAACACATTAAATCATAGACCTTATACTAATAGTAATAATAAACGGAGGAAGGGTCATGATGTAGTTCTACGCTGCTTGATTGGTCCTGTTGTACAGTTGTACTACACACATGCGTAGTAGTCGATAAAATAAGCCGTAAATAATTGTATATAATATATATATGGATCGCACCACCCAATCCTACAGCCCTTATATGCTCCGTGTACTAGCATTTAATGGATGAACAGAAATATCTATCACCATTTTTAAATTGAAATTTTACGAATGGAGAAATAAATTGAATGTTAAATTAAATTAAGTGCTTATTAGAGATACATGTCTAAATAACAATTGATTTGAGAAACAAGAAATATTTGACGTATATATATTACATATAAGTATTTTGTAATATCATAAACGAACTGTTTCTGTATACAATATACGATATCTAATTTTATATTTTATAGAGAAATAGAAATATCGTTATTTTTAAAATTGATGTTTTTTAGATACTGGTTATGAATGATAGAATAAGTTATGTGCTAAACTACCTATAGTTCAATAATTTAGTTATCTAATTGAATTATTCATTATATTAGGTAATAGTGTTTATAGTAAATCCATGTCAAAATAATAATTATTAATCAACAGAAAAAAATTGTATTTGTGATAATATCGTATTTATAATTTTTCAGTAATCCAATGGTATCCTGCAAATCCATTCCAAAACCTGATTTGTCTGCTTGGAAAGAAGATTAATATTAGAATACAATTCTTGGATTCCATGCATATAATGATATTGTATACTTTCTAAATATTGTACGCCTTTTGGATTAATAAAAGCCGACTCTATAACTTTAATTATAAAATGTATATAATTTATTTAGCTTTTTTTCCAAATAAAAAATACTTTTGGTTTTCATGTAATATAACCTTTTCTTGCTTTTTGCTTCTCTAAAATTAATTTGATGATAAATACGTGATGATTTTATTATAATAGCTTAAATATTTTCGTTTTTAATTTCCTCTCTCAAAATTAAAACTGCTCTCTGATGAACGTGACTATTAAAACATTGTACGGTACTAAGTGATAACATTAAATTATCGTATATAAGTTATACTCATTGTCTTAAAATAACATACAACTCATGAAAATAATTAGAGTTATGTTATTGTATTTCTTATGTTCATTTTTAGCTAAAACAATGAAAAATTAAATCAAAATAATAATAATAATAATAATTTATATTAAAACTAATTCTTATATAGTTTTTATATTAGAATGTGAAAATTACAAATTATTATAATATTATATCCATAGACATATAATATATAACCTACCGACCTACCAATACAAGACCACCACACTATTGCAGTTCAAATAAATAATAAAACATCTTCAGTTGTGTAATTAATTTATTCCAAGCAAAATCCTTATCACATTGCCGTAAACCGGTATGCCTATCCATATTGGGAGGAATATATTCAAATTTTTACGAAATAATTCTACGATTGAAATAAGTTCTAATGATATATAAATATGACGGTCGTATTCAATTTACTTTTTCAAACTAGATCTAAATTCAATTATGCAAAATATGATAATAATTGTTTAATTATAAATATTTACCTAAACAAATTTGCATGTATAGTGATAATCACTCATAAGTATAGAGGTACCTGTGGCCGGGCAAGATTAGCTGACCAAAAGCACTAATTATTATGTTTAATGTAACGAGCGCCAATTTAATGGCCGCAACAGTTTAAATTGTAATACCATTGTAATTATTTGTAATACTGTAAGATAGTATTGTTTAAGCATGATATTTAAAATTCAAACCTATATATAGGTAAGTAGGGCTACGGCAATCCAAACATACATAGCTAAGACCTCAATGCGTTTCAGTTGTGACCGTAGCATAGTTGACAGTTGTTAAAAATAAAAAAATGAAAAGAATCATTGTTTTTGCGTTATTTGTTTGTGCGTCGTGTAATTTTCATAATAATGAAGGAGCCGGACTCAAATCAGGTGAATATATCTTAAATAAAATCATTTAATTAAAATGTATAGGCAAAGAAAACATAATTTAACATTTTCATAACTCATATCATAATTGTTATTTACGTAGATAAAAATAACCGACCAAAATCACGGTGCTTACAAGCTAAAAATAATAATCTCAAGAAAAACAATTTCTTTCGAGATGAAGGAACTCATAATGTGACTATAATAAGAGATGAACCTGCAGTTTTAGATTTAAATCCAGCTAAGATACCGTAAATTAAAATTAAATATTAATAAATTATTATGCATCGACATTGCATTCCATGTTATTAATGAATGTATTGTTTTAAAAATTTCCATTAGATCTCTAATGGCTCCATCAAAATCCATTGGACTGTTACAACCGATAGACATTGACCTTGCCGATAGATGCTTCTCTAAGCCCAAGTGTGATCCCAATGCACCATTCAGAACTATAGATGGCAGTTGTAATAATTTGAATTTTCCAGTTTGGGGACAAACGAATATAGCGAATACTCGAATTATTGATGCAAATTACTCGGATGGTAACTATGTATAATACCAAACATTATTATATTAGTTTCCCTTGATTCTATTATCTATTAATTATTTATTTAATAATAGTATAAATAATAAACATATTATTTAAAAAAAAAAAAAAAAAAAATGTTTACTAAAACAATGTTTACTAAAAAAAATAAAAATAATATCGATGTTTAACGTATTACTACAATTTAAGGTAAATCGCAGCAAAGAAAAGCGATTTCAGGTCGCGAATTGCCAAATTCCAGACATTTACGAACAACTTTATTCATAGATATGGATAAACCTGCATTGGAACATAATGTATTGGTCACACAATTCGGACAAATGATTGCACATGATACCGAATTGGCATTTCCTAAACGTTCAGGTGAAAATCTTTTTTTTGTTAAAAAATAAAATATACTTAAACATTTGTCATAGTCATATTAAAATGTTTCATTATTGCGTATCATATAATTTCATACCAAAAAATATTATTTCAAAATAATAATATGCGTGTTTACTGTTTAGTACACCACAATTAAATTGTATAATTGGTTGTCAGTCGTAGACCTTATTTTACCCTTTTCTCACTTTTAGGTCATCTTTTCAGTAGTTGTCGTTAGCCACCAATGGCATAAAATTTATGTTAGTATAATCGTATAAATTAATGTATAATAAGATAATATATTATTACCTATACATTTTTACATGCAATCATTTATGTACATATTATATAATAATATTATGTATTTATTTTTTTTATTTTACAATTTGAAATACACAATCTGTATAACATAGCACAATAAGTATATATGATGATATTATTATAGTAGCATGAATATTTTGAATTAAGAAGTCACCCATTGGTGACACTTGGCTGCAAATATTATGTATTACAACGAAATAGTATATTTTCATAGATAACATTGTATCATATGAAGAAAAAAAATACAATATTTTAATACATTTTTGGTAATAAGTTATGACACATTGGTATTTCGTAGGTATTTTAAATATCATAATAACATTCAACATATTTGTATTGCATGAATCCACTTAACGTTAGGTATTCGTATTTGATATGGTTTAACCACTCAGATGCGTATTTTATCTAGCTGTATGAGGGGTATACTAAAATTATTAAACACAAGCTTAAATTCAACCCTATTTATATCACTGTGAACTGTTTTTATTTAAGGGTCTGATGAATATTGACACTTTTCTAATAGAAATAATGATAAGTATTAAATTTCAAAGAGATTTCCGGTAGCATATTTAATATTGCTTATACTGTTCCAATATAAAACCAATAATTATTCAAGTCATGAGAAAGTGATCGCCCCCATAGCCTCTTTCCCCTAAAATACGCCAGTGGTACCACTCGTATATACCTAAACCTATTTATATTATAAAACGTATATGTTGAATTTATTTTTATATAACTGCAATCAATATAATATTTAATAACAGAAGATGAGTTAAGAGACAATTTTGTGATAAGTAAATAATTATCTGAAACCTTAAGGTTCTAACTTAAGTTGCTCTGAATTTCACCAACCAACTTAATATATTTTAAATTAAGTTAATGAATTTAAAAACTATAGACTTTTTTTTAATAGGATCGCTGTAGTCAAAATCATTTCGACACGCATGTAAAAATCTAACATAAATAATCGAAGCATATTTTAAAATTATTTATATAATATTTTAATTATTTTATTGATTTTTTCAATCTAAAATAGATAGGTTATTAAAATTTAAAATATTTATTAATTAGTAATAGGTATATAAAAACATATCTTAATAATAAAAATGTGTTGTATTAAAGTAAATGGCGGTAAACTTGAGTGTTGTAACCCAGACGGTACGACTCCACGATTTCTGCCAAAAGGGTGCCTTCCAATAACAATACCGCAAGACGACCCTGGTTCGAAAAAACGATGTATGTCCATTCCACGATCAGCTGATACATCAGACATTGGTTGTCAGATCCAACCAGTCAGACAAGTAAGCATTATAATCTATAATACAATTTCCAAAACTACAAATTTATTAATATTTAAAATATTATAAAACTTATACATTAAATACATTTTAATTAAAAACATACGCGTAGAATGGTAATAGGGATAAAGAAGCCATGGCCTCTTGAGATATATTTTTTTTAGTTAGATTTTTGAATGTATTATGTTGTGTAATCGAATCATTATAAACTATACCCCCGGCTTTTTCCCCACATCAAGCCTATGCCTAAAAATAAACAATAATATATATTGTAATTTTGTATTTTAGCTTATTGGCGTTACTAGTTTTATTGATTGTTCCGCGTTGTACGGTTCAGATGCTGTTACAGCAAAAAGTTTACGTACACTTATGAATGGTAAGCTCAAAACACAGACTGGACCTAACGGAAAATCATACTTATCAAATGTCAAAAAACCAACACAGTCATGCAACGTCCCTGCAGATAATTCGGCTTGCTATGCTTCAGGTAATTCAAATTCATATGTTCGTTAAACTATTTGAGGTTTTTTTTTAAATTTGTGAATTTTTAAAACAATAAAATCAGTTTTATTCGTCTTGAATTTAGTTTAAAAACCTTTTCACTGATAAGTCATGATATAGATTATCATTTAGGCGGGTAGGAACTAACAAAAAACAAATTAATTAATAAATCGTAATGGAATCTTTGAAAAAATCACTTAAATAGCTCGGTATTAACAGCTAAATCAAGTTGTGTAGTTGAAAATTAAATATGTTTATATTATAATAATTGTGCCAATTAAACAATTAATGTGTATAGTAACGTGTATTATTTTAGTTTTAGTTTTCTCTTCAAAATATTAAGCGATATGTTTCTAAATTACAAAATGTAATCTTTAAAATTGCAGGCATTTTTATGAATTAATATATTAATAAATTATAATAACCTCGTTTCTAAATAGGCTGTTTAACATATCTAAACAAATATAATTCTTTAACTTCGTGCACTGTTAAAAATCATTAAAACAATAATTGTAGCTACAAAATATGAGACATATTAAAACTATTAAAGTATACCTATAAATCAACTAAAACATTAAGTAATAATTAAATAATTATCAATAACATACTTTTGACTAACCAAAAAGTGCAATGGTTCTTATCGAATAAATATGTATCAGTTATTCACATTCCAACATTATTTCACAGATTGTTTTTTTTTTTTCAAAATTGAATCCAGTATTACTATTTTGTCCACATAACTATATCATACATCAGAATATTACTTATGGGTTTACTGACAAAATAATATGCATTGAGTGACATTTTTCAATAAAAATACATGTTTTATTCAAATCTTTGAATCTATTCCTAATATAAAATTGTTAATAAATGTATCTTATTAAATTCTAATATATTCAACTGTATTAATAATCATTGTTTGAATTTTTCATTGGTTTCAGGAGACTCAAGAGTTAACCAACATCCCAATATGGCAGTAAATACAATTTCCTTAATGAGACTACATAACTTACTGTGTGATGAGTTCAAAAAATTAAACCCAACATGGAACGATGAAAAAATATACCACCAAGCAAGGAGATTAGTTATTGCAATGTATCAGCATGTTACATACAATGAATTTTTGCCGGTGATTTTGGGTGGGTGCTGAATACTATTATTTTTTGTGTTTGATTTTCAATAGTAAAATAAACAACTATTATAGAGTTATATGTATAGGTACTGTACACTATACATTAAATACTCGACATAATAACATGCGTATAATATATTGTTATTATTATATTATTATTTTAATAATTACAGGCCGAGATTATTGCAAAGCAAATAATTTACTACCGTTAAGTGATGGCTTTGACAATAATTATGACGCATTCTTAAACCCGACTACATTTACTAGTTTTACCGCTGCTGCGTATAGAGGTCTCCACAGTTATATACAAGGGTCTATGGAGTAATGAAATTACTTAATCATAACAGCATTGTTCTATAGAAACCTATTTCAATTGTATTAATAATATGATTTATTTTACAGTTTAGTTAGTGAATCTAGACAAACCACATCAAAGTTACGTCTAAGTGATATTTTTTTGAGATCTGACATTGTACAAGATAAAGACAATTATGATAGTCTCATCAGAGGAATGCTAACTCAACACGCACAGGGACAAGATCAATTTTTTACTAAAGAGGTGTTTTATTTCGGTTTTGATTACAGAAATTGTTATAATTATTGTATTAATCGTAGAAAAAAATATAATATTATTTTTAAACAATAAATATTTCAATTGTTTAATCCAGATCACTGAATTCCTATTCAAAAGCTTTAACAAAACGGACGGTTCTGACTTGATTACCTTAGACATAGAACGCGGCCGAGATTTCGGTGAACCCTCGTATAATAAATTCAGGCAACTGTGCGGATTGAGAGCAGCCAGAACATTTGGTGACTTTACCGATCAAATTAGTAAAAAAGTAATGACTTAAGAGTGCGCAACACCCGTATTTGTTTCTCAGTCTTACAAACGCGTAGCATAACAAATTTACGCTCATCAGTTCACGTTTTACTCCGTTACCTTAAAAACTAGAGTGAATAGACCTATTATGAAACTTAATAGTAAGAACATTATCTGTGTTTTGTTGGAAGTATTTTTACGATAATTCAGTTTTTAAGTGAGTTATGAGAATTTTTATTATACACCCATAACCAGTGGCGTGCGCAGGGGGGGATGATGGGGGATATATCCCCCCCATGGGCTTTTTTTTAGTCTTCTAACGAGTGGATTTTGGATCTCTAGTTCATCAACATAAACATAATACATTTTTATTTATGACATCCCCCCCCCCATACCAAATTCCTGCGCACGCCACTGCCCATAACACACTTAAAAACTGAATTATCGTAAAAAAAACTTCGGAAAAAACACAGATAATGTTCTTACCATCAAGTTTTATAATAGTTTTATTCACTTTAATTTTTGAGCCAACGCAGTAAACCGTGAAAATCTGAGAGTAAATTTGCTACGTTACGCGTTTGTCAGGTTAAAACAACAAATGCGGGTGTTGCGCCCTCTTAATACTTTTATAAATAAATCATAAATGCATCGCATACCTACGTTCTTGTTTATCAAAAATATTTTATAAATTTAAAAATGTTATGTAGAACGTGGACGCTTTAGCTAGCATATACGAACATGTGAACGATGTTGACTATTACGCAGCTGGTATTTTAGAAAAACAAAAACCTGGATCCATATTTGGGCACACATTCCAATGCGTTATCGGTGAAATGTTTTTCAGATGGAAATTTGGTGACAGATTTTATTATGAATTTGGAAATCAACCTGGTTCTTTTACCTTAGGTAGGTAACGTTGACGGTTATACAATTTAAGAATTTAAGTACAGTAGTACGTTTTTATATTCATTATAACTTTACTGTTTGATATATATATATTTTTAATTAATATTATTGTACCTAATTGAAAAAGGCCAACTTAAAGAAATACGAAAAACGACATTGGCTTTCATAATGTGTGTGACGTCAGACATTCGTTTCATACAACGAAATGCATTCGATGTACCCAGTAGTCGGTGAGTATCTACTTTCAAATTTTATTATTTACAATTTAAATCGCTTCCACATAAATTTTTACAATACATATACGCATACACAGGTATTTTAACAGTTTTATCTTACAAATGTTTATTATATTTTTCATTATGTATTTAAATATAAGAATAAAATATCGTATTACTGTTTAAATGCTTAATACCCAAAATCATATTAGGTATACACTTTTAAAAGTGTTAATTGATTTAATAACGTTATTATTATAATCCTTGCGAATACCATTATTAATGAAAAATTGTTAAGTGTTTTTTACTCGATTCATAAAATATACAAATAATCAATTGTTTTTTTTTTCAGTAATCCATTGGTATCTTGTAACTCAATAACAAAAATAAATTTGGCTCCATGGATAGATAAATAATGGGATCATTCGTCAATTACTTCAGTTATAAATATTTATAGATTATATACTTATTATCTCATATGTAACTAATAAATAAAATAGTATAATCTATATTTATTATTAAATATAGGTACATTGGCGTAGTATTAGAAGTTAGAGCGAAATATAGTAACACTAGTACTACGCGTAATTAAAATTAAAAAAATTTTTTTATCATATTTGTATACTTTTTAAGTGTAAAGAATATTAAAAACTAAATGTTTGATAATTATTTGAATCTAATACAAAAATAATAACTTTAATTATACACGATACATTATTATAATTACGTGGGTCTAGAATAAAAAGGTTTTAAATCGTTTTTATGAAATTGTCCAGGAAAGCAATTTTAAGATTTGAGTTTAAATATTTAACTCCTTGATCAACATATTTTTAAAATTAAAGTTCTGAGCCATTCAGTAACTTGTATAGTTTAACTCACAACATTATTATAATAATAGAATTGTTTGGTACAAAATTTAATAAAATAAAAATTATAAATTGCATTATAGTATCAAAAGGTTCTACAATTAGTACGTTTTCATCCTAAAATAAAAAAATATATATTTAATTATAACTTTTTCATTATTATTTATTATTTTTATTTGTGTTAGCTCAATCCTTTTCCGAATAATGTTTTTTTATTGCTACCAATACCTTCTAACACGAAATAATGTAATAATATTATGCAACATCAAAATCTGCATACCTCTCGATTGTAAAATTCTGTTGAATATGGACAAATGTTATTAATAATTATTAGGTAGGTACTGCTTAGTGCTTAGTATAATATTTATTAATTTATAGATTGTATATTTGTATCATTAACTTATAAGTAAATTGAAAGGGAAAATGTAGGACATTTTGATCTTTAATTTTATTTAATATTTCAATTCCATTAGATATATAAGTACATAATTTGTAACAATTAGATAATTTTAAAAACTACTCCAAGTATATGGGAAAGTTCTTACTTAATTAGTTATGAATAAAGCTAGAATTTAATTTGCTTTGGCATATTTCAATATTGTATCTACATAAATGTACATATAATGTTCAATACAGAGTATGCGAATTGGTACACATCGTGCGTAATGGAAACACATGAATATAATTTTACCCAAATGATTAAACAAATAAAAATGCAGTCCTTTATAAAAAATATTTAGAATGAGGGATACTCCAATTAATTATTTAATGCATATATCACTAGGCAGTTTAAAAATGGTTTTGATTAAAAAATTCAGGCATAAAGTTGTATTAGAATTGTTGAAATTTTTTAATGTAAGTTAATTGTATGGGTCATTAAATTAAGTAAGTTATTGTTTGATTATATTAGTAATAAACTTATAAATTAATTTTGTTGAAAACATTTTCAAACAATATAATAATCTAAAAATAATAATTAACCCTTTAAAATTAAATACTTATCCAGATTTAAAATTATTCTCTTAGTTACTAGCAAATGTTTCCAATTAAAAACAAAATAAAATTAATCTTTATGAACATTAAAAATTGTGTATAAAGAATCTACCAAAGGATCAACATACATTTTTATTGCTAACATATCTAGTATATTTGAGTATATGATTATGGTACACAAATAGTCAACAAAATAAATAGGATAAAAATAATTTGAAACTTTATTTATATAATTGTAATTTACCACAGACAATAAAATAATTTCAGCACTAGAAAAAAATAATAACGTTTAACCCTCAATTCAAAATAATAAAATTACAATATGGTATTTAGGAGGTAGTTAAATAAAAACTCAATAAAAAAATTCAAAGAAAAAAACTTGAAACTTAATATTATAAATTGTACATTTTCTTAAATACAAGGATTTGACAACAGCCTTTAACTCTTAGTAGTATTAAATATGAATAAAATAAACATAACATAATGATATTAAAATAAAAATAAAAATGCAAACAGGAAATAACTTTTAACCCTAGAATCGACACATGTATAATAACAATTTGTAGAATTATTTTTCAAAGTTTGAATTTTGATAATATTGTTGTGTAGTACAGTTAATCGATATCAGACATAAACTTGTATAAAGATTCAACATCTGCAATTTTTTCTAGAGTTACTTCTTTATTAAAGCCTTCACCTGCCTCGAGAGGATTAATAAACAAATTTTTTTCAAAACTAATTGAATGTGTAACTATGGACACGGCAGATGATAAAAATTTAAACCATCTTTGATTAAAACAATTATAACAGTGTCACGTTATTTTAAAATAAATTATTGTTAAACGTTCATCAATTAAATCATAAGCAACTTTCTGAGGAGATAAACTTATTTTTTATAGCCCATAAAATCTCGTAATTCATTTATACTTTCAATATCATTTTTTGAGTCTATAATGTTGTGAAGTAAACTAGGAATACAAAAATCGAATAATTTTTAAATATACTTTAAAAATATAAAAATTAATAAAAGCAAAAAAATTGATTTTTGTAATAGAAATATTGAACGTTATCTAAGTATTAAAAATCTAAGTTTTTCACTTATTTCGATCGACTTACTTCACTATCCAGATATATTTCTTCTGTTGCAGTATTTTGTAAAATTAATTTTTGAGCTTAGGTGAATATTTATTAAGAACCTACTAATGATTTGTTGTAACACAAAAAAACTCACACGCTATGGCGTATTCGTGTGACAATCTATCATAAATGTTTGGAGTTTCTAAACGATACGATACAGTTCTAAATTTAATAGCTACCATTTGAAATGAAGCAAACAGACACGATCAATTTGCCAACCATATGACCCACAGGTATCTTCTATATAGGGTTTTGCCGTTTTGGTGCTTTTGAATAATCGGTTTTAATTATTATTATTATTATTTTTTTTTTTAATTTCATTTTGACACTTATATGTACCTATTTGCAAAACAATGATTTATAGTAATAGAATTACGTTATGAATTAAATAAATCTGGGAATAGTTTGTTGGAATGATTTTTGCTTGACGTGCTAAGTTTACAGTGTTTTAAATAGCTCAGCATGTTTACACGGAAAAAAATTCGCTAGGTAACATTAAATTGTTCTGTTGGCAGTACCAACCTTAAAAAGCTCTTTCGGTGAGAACAAAATTAGTTTGAAATTTTTATTCAGGTTTAATGCCTCTACTCGCTATCATAAAGTTGTGCAGTTGGAAGTAAAGATCCATTGTGATAAATCCAACAAAGTCCGGATCATTCAACACTGCACATCAAGTTATCAATAAATTTCATATTTTATTTCACATGTATTAATTATGGTTGTGCTCCTGCAGATTTTATTAGGGTTCCTCGATTATAAGATAACCACCGATACGCAGTATAGTTAAGACTATATGACTGAACCTTCTAATATAACGCATAACTATAACTTTGTCAGCTACAGCAACACTTACAGCGGATGCACGTATATAATGGTACTCCTTTCAAATGTGACAATTTTTAAGTGAAACTTATTTTGAGAGTGATAGTCATTGATAAATAGGCAATGGAAACTAATCTAACAAATAAACATAAATGCTCGGTTAAATAATGTAAACGCGAACGCATTCAACCTTTAAGTGAACCTTTCTGCAGACTCTATGCCAACTAATAAGACAATAAATAAAAATGAACATCTTAACCATGGCAAAATAGATAGGTACGTATGTCAATATGTCAGTTAAATACAAGTTTTCGTTCTGTTAATTGAAGGTAGGCCTTCCCGCCATGGTCATGGTTTGCCTCATTTCATTGACCGATAAATTACCCAGCAGACATAGTGGCGAGGGTGAAATGGCCGGCGAACACAATGCGTACCAAAAGTTGCTGACATACCTATCTAATTTGTCATGATCTTTACTACATTTAAAGCTCATATCCCAGCTTTTGAACGTCAAACAGACTGAGACAAACATTTTAGGACTTTCTAGATTAAAGCGGATGTGTTGAACAACTTTAGTACTTTGAAACCTAACAACTATTTAATTATAAATTTAAACTTTGTAGTTAATATGAGCAGAGTAGTCGACTATTCGTTAGCCTAGTGTGTAACTAATGCAATATTGTTAAATTTTATCAAAACTGAAATGAGGTTTTGCATCATTACCTAGTCATAATATTGTATCATTAATTAAACAGTGATCAATTAATTTTAATTATGTAATAATACAATCAGGGTAATGGTATATAGTATAGATACCTATATTAATATATTATGTATTGGATATTTTACCAATAGTAATATTATTTACTTTAAAAAATAAATAGTAGGGTTCAAACGAAATATATTAAATTTGCATGTTTTGAATAATATAGATGTAATAGATATAATACAGTGTTATATATTTTGTTTTCAGAAAACTTATTAAAATTCCATTCCAAAATTATTTCAAATTAATGCTACCACATGCTAGTAGATAATAATATCAGTAAAGAATTTTTCCTTTTAATTCAATATTTATAATAAAACGTATAGGAGTTTAAATACTTTTTCTATAATTTAGATATATATATATATATGAGTATAAATACCTCATGAAGTGGAATAGAAATCGATTGCGTATTTAAAACAAATTGTATCATACGATAAGAAGGATTTCGTAAACATTTTTCGATGCTTCATTTATTAAACTTTTCAATTAATATCATGATTTTTTTTTATCAATTTGATACCAGACATGGTTGAGAATCATCGAATTATTGGTTAATGAACAAACGCTCTGCTGTAATAAAAATTAATTAAATTATGAGGGGTGATAATAACGATGACGGACGAGAAAATTTTATATGGACTCATTAATATGGTATATTTATGTAATAGAGAAAAGTTGAGAAGTGTGGGGATTTTTTCCTATAGCACCTAATTAAGTTAAACAGGTTCGTTTTTTACATGTAGATGTCTTATAGCTGGAGTAATTCTATAAATTTGTATAACACCAAAAATGTTACCATTACTTCGTTGTGTGCGTCGGGAGCTCAAAATATTATTGTATTTTTCTGACCAATTTCACGTAATAGTTGCCATGACAACCAAACAATAATATAGTTAAGATTAAGTTAAGATTAAGATTAAGGCTGCCCTTAGCAACAGATGATTAATAATAATAGAATTACGATACCATAACAACTTCATTATACTTTTTAGATTCTAAGCGTATCTAACGATCATAATTCATAATTGAAAATTAAACTAATAACTTGTTATTTCCTATGTAAAATGAAGTCAGTAGCTACATGACATATACATGTATCTATGTATTTACATGGAAAGTGAATACTCTCTCTCCTTTTTTTTTAAATTGTTATTAGGATCACACGTATAGACATTGTGTATTTTTAAATCTATATATATATATATATGGATTTCTGTTTGTCTGTCTATATGTCATTTATGCTTTCCTAAACTGCTGGACCGATTGTGACGAAATTTGTTACACAGATATATTAGATCAATGGGCAGAATATAGGCCAAGTTTAGTGGCTTATATTTTAAGGTTTTTTCGCCTATAGGGACTTTCCAATTCGCCGCCTTCCTCCCCCCTTTCATCAAGGCTACAATTTAATTTTCAAATTAATAACTACATCCAATAAAATTCTGTCTTTATTATAAGAAATCGAACCCGCATTGAATGCACGTGTTTTGTTATCTATGTGCTCGTACTGTGTTGCGTATGTGTATAATATTATAGTTGTAGATACTACATGTAGATAGATGATTAATTTTGAGTGAACAAAAATTAGTTGAGTTTGATATCATCAAATTAAAAATACTTTTTATAATTTTGTAAAAAAAAAAATCGTTGAAATTTGCTGACCTCTAGTGTTGCCGCTCTAGGCCCGAGCCTATAGGGCCTGTGCCCAATTACGCCTCTGCTGATGTATATATCTAAATTATAAGAAAAAGTTAATAAAAATGATAGGCCCAAATAATAAAATTATTATCAATAAATATCCTTCAATTGAATAGGTACTTGAATGGTCAGGCTTTTCTTGATAAAACGAACAAAATTACATAACGATAAACCAAATTGAATATCGTTATAGGATTATTACTTAATATATTATTTTAACCATCATCTACCTATATTTATACAAATATAACTATTAGTATAATCACAGGATACGAATTTGGGCGCTATTTAATTGGCTCTCAATTTTGGGTAAATATGAATTCGACACTTGAATTTGCTCCTGAAAAATGTGTGTTTGAATTGGCTCCCTAAACTATAAAATATTATTATTTAACCAAGAGTTCTCATATTATACACGTTTATACTTTTACGACGTCAGCCTACTATATAGCCTGACAATTTGCACTCAAATATAGTATAGCGCAGGATATACCTATATTATTATATTTATACCTATACAGTATACATATTTATTGAATTTAGTCTTATCGGCTTAATCTTTGTAATCTAACTACTCTAGTACACTAGGACATAATGTCTACCTAACTTTAAAATAAAAGACAAAGACAAAGTAAATGTGTTTGCTTCTCAATTGGCTGAAACACTTTAACATCATTCGTGCACCGATCCCGAAAACGATTCAATTATCGAAATTCAACGATTTCTAACAGCTCCCCTACCTATGTCTATACCTGCTAAACCCATTTCTCAAAGTGAAATTCAGTTTATAATTAAAAAACTACCCCCAGGCAAGGCACCTGGAAATTACCTCATTACAATTAATAAAATTATTAAAAATCTGTCTCTCAAAACTTTAACATAGCTCACCCACATATATAATTCTATGCTAAGATTATCTCACTTCCCAAAAATTTGGAAATTTGCAGTCATTATACTTGTACCCAAACCAAATAAACCTAAACACTTATATTCATCATACCGTCCCATAAGTTTACTCCCAGTTCTTAGTAAACTTTTTTGAAAAGGCCCTACTGAAAAGACTACGTCCCATCCTTCAAAACAATCAAATCATACCAAATAATCAGTTTGGATTTAGAAATAGGCACTCAACAATTCATCAAGTTCATCGTCTTACCGACGAAATCTCAACTGCTCTCGAAAACAAAGAATACTGTTCTGAACTTTTTTTAGATATTGCCCAAGCATTCGATAAAGTCTGGCACGACGGCTTACTATACAAATTAAAACTTTTCATGCCAGCTCCCTACTATCTTATTATAAAATCGTATTTACAAAATCGTTCGTTTGTCGTACGACAGGGTAACGATATCTCATCTACTCACTCAATTTATGCTGAAGTCCCGCATGGTAGTGATTTATCCCCTGATCTATATAATATATTCACAGCAGATATTCCTCAATCTTGCAACACCTTTCTTGCAACATACGCCGATGGCACAGCTATTCTTTCCTCTAGTTCAAATCCTATCCTAGCTTCAGCTGCAATCCAGGACCATGCTAATAAAATAGACGAATGGGCCAAAAAATGGAAAATCAAAATAAATACTGACAAATCTGTGCAAGTTGCTTTCACGTTAAAACAATCTCCCCGTGAATGCCCTCAATTAACCATGAACAACGCCCCCATCCCTGTCCAAACCGAAGTAAAGTACTTAGGCATAACACTCGATAAAAGACTTACCTGGGGCCCCCACCTAAAAGAAAAAAGAAAATCAGCGAACAATAGACTTCACCTCCTCCGACCACTCCTCAACTCCAAAACAAAATTATTATATATAAGTCAATCATAAGACCAGTCTGGTCTTATGGAATAGCAATCTGGGGCCCAGCCAAGCCCTCGAACATCAGGCCAATTTAGGCTTTTCAATCAATTGTGCTAAGGTTAGTAACCAAAGCGTCCAAAGCCCCCTAGTACGTTTCAAACTCTTCCTTACACAATGACTTAAAAATATTAACTACCACTGAACTAGCCAAAACAATGTATAAACGTTTCCACCTAAATTTAAGCACTCATAACAATACTTTAATATGAAATATGTCCTCCCTCACCCTCCCAAAAAAACCCATCACGCAGACTAAAGCGAAAATGGTGTAGAGACCTATTAAATTAGTAAAGGAGGTGTTACCATTGGGTTTCTTCCTCATCACGTCATTCATGCTACTTTATTCTGTTTTTATCTTATTTGCTTATTGTAATTATTGTGTACAGATTGTAAATTGTCTTTCTTAATAAAAAAAAAAAAAACTTTAAAATATTAACAACATTTTGGTAACCAATATATTTTTGAAAAAAAAATACTAGGGAACCAGTTCAATGGTAAATTTTCGGAAGCCAATTCAAAGGTACTTATTAAGGGTAAAATATTTACTACCTGGTTTGGGGAGCCAATTCAAATGCGCCGACGAATTTAACACACAGTTCTAGGCATATAAGAGGTAGGATTTTTAACGGGCTATGATAGAGTGCGCAGGTTCAATTAGTTTTAAATAAATATTTCGTTAACAATCCGTTGTATAATTCTATTGTATATTCTCCTTATCATACAATAGCAGCTTCAGTGATTTAAGTAATTATTCAATTATGTCAACAAAATTATTATATAAAAAATATTTATTTGCTCATACCAATTTCAACGTGTTTAATTAATTATTACAACAGCTTACCTACATATAATGGTTTTCTTGACCATTGATTTGTTATAATATTTAAAAAAAAAATGATAATTACATTCCCCTTAAAATATACCATAACAATATAATAATGTCATCACAATGTTCCCAACGTGTTCCCAACATCGTGTCTCACTTCAAAAATTTAATTTCGGCTCTATGTTTTAATAGTCACGGGAACGCCTATTAAGTTCCCTTATTCTACAGTCGCTGTATCAAACTGGTCACGCGTCGAAACACACGGTAAAATCGCAGTTGATGCGATACTATCCTTAAAATTTTATGCGAACTAATACCTACTCATTTAATCGCTAAATAATAGATTTTTCGCATTAGTCATAATCATAAACCTAAGAATATCACTATACGATATTAATGTTATGTATCGTAGCCGTCAGTGGATGACCACGAGGGCGACTTGGACGAGAAGGGTCCTCACTATCTGCCCCGTCACGGTTTGTATTCTCATTTTATTTAAATATTACGTGAATATATAATATATATGTATAATAGGCAATAGATTATATTATAGGTATGTATTATAATTGCCTAGTAGGTACTACATATTATACTATAAACGTATATGATATTATGTATTCTAAACGAATAAACTTTGCTCGTTCATTATTTTTAAAATATTTTTATTCATCTTGTATCAAATGCATATAATGATAATATAGTAATATTGTGACTTGGTGTGGCGTGGTTGAACACTTAACTGCGGAAAGCATATGAGTGTACGTACCAGCTGCCTGTGTTACTAACTACCGGATGGGTGAACACCTCGGGTTTTTAGTAACAAATCCTTGCCATAAATGAAAAAAACGTGTTCAAACCAACCATACCCTCCCTCACAGTTGAAAAATATACTATAAACAACCGCCTTATGGTCTATGTTTCTACGGGTTAATAAAATATGTTTATATATATGAAAAATAACTGATGAAGAAATTATATTGTGTAATTGTTTAAGCTGCATCATTTCACTTTGTTCAATAATACATTTTATCATGTTTATGCCTATGTATTTTAGTTTATAAAGAAATCATTATAATTTATTATAATAACTTTAATTATTTACGCGTTCATCATCGGAATAATATAGTATAACACATAATAAAATGAATGATATTCCCACACCAACTGATGACGTCATGAAGTATGAGAAAAATTACGTGTATGATGCCACTTAATATTTTTTTCTTGATTATGTTTTTGAGGATAGGGGCATTTGAACTTTGTCTATGAACAATTTTATTTTATTTTATATAACAATTTATGCGCTTTGTAGACATTTTTCAAGCTGTATAAATTTTTATATCGATATCAATATTATCACAACAATTTGTATTTTGTATATTATTCTGCATTCTTAAAAAATGTGTTTAATTGTGAGTGATGTGGTGCCACATGTTTGGCATATAACATTTATTGTTTATTATAAGCTCATATTTTTTTGGTATTTTAGTATACTTATGATAATATATAATACAGTGGTATCGAACCCTATGGTTATATACATATTTTGAAAATATAGAATAAGGCCGCTTCATATTAACTACTTTCCTCTCCACGGAATACGTCACTTTTGCTGATATTAAGATATTGCAGGGCCTCTTGAAATATTTTTCACCCCACTAGATTTTTAGGACTTCGGCGTCACTGATAGATATGATACAATGATAAATGTTTTATAGGTACGATAGCATTGTGTATATTATTTAAAATTCAAACCGATACATAATAATAAGTAGGGTTACGACGACACATAGGTATAAGAGCTAATATTTATGTAAACGTATATTTAGTGTAACAACTTAGTGTCGACTCATTAGGCGGTATTTGTTAAAGAAAATGAAGAAAGTTCCAATCGTTCTAGCGTTAATTGTTAGCGTATCATGTGAACTTATTCAACATAAAGAAAATGAATTGTATTCAGGTAAAACAATAGAGTCGATAATATTTTATACCTTAATCAACATGATACATATAAATTATAAACAATAAATATTATAATATATTTGTATGCCTATTTCTTACACAGATTCGTACAGTAATCCGGGAATTTTGTATGAAGAGACACACAATCACTTAAATGACGAACTCAGTTTAGATAAAAATCCTTTTAAGATACCGTAAATACAAATAATATACAAATATATACCTGCAGGTAGTATTTTTGGATTTAAATAATTTATATATTATTTGTTTTATAGATCACTAATGAAGAATCCTATCGGACTCTTGGATAACCGAGAAATTGATCTGGCTGATCGATGTTTTCCTAAGCCAATATGTGATCCACTAACTAAGTATAGAACCATAAACGGTAGTTGTAATAATTTAATATTTCCAATTTGGGGACAATCGAATTCAGCAAACACACGAATTATTCAAGCTGATTATTCGGATGGTATATAATATATTATCGAATATCTATTCCTATTTATTATAAATATTTTATATTTAATTGCTACTATATTATTATAATGGATGGTGCTTAATGAAAATGATATTATTTTTATCTTAATGTAATAATATTACTATTAATTACAATAATTTAAGGTAAGAGCAAAGAAAGAAAATCAATATCGGGAAAGAAATTGCCCAACCCAAGGAAAATACGAACAACTTTGTTCCCAGACTTGAATAGACCTACGATGAAGTATAATTTATTGTTCATGCAATTTGGTCAAGTAACTGCACACGATACTGAATTAATATTTTCTAAATCAGTAGGTAAGTTTGTAGAAATATTATACATTCTATAAATATTCTAAGATGTAACTTAATATTATTGTAATATGTATATATTGTACACCCCGCACTTACAAAAAAAAATTATACATTTAGGTATGTTGGTAATAAAAAAAATAATCTCATATCTATGTTAATTTTTTTTAAATTTGGTAATTTTAAAATTGTAAAAGTCTTGTAATAGGTTTCACTCAATAGTAAAATATTATTTTTAATATATACCATACTATTATCTCAAATATAGTTTACATATTAACCCTCAATCATAGATAAGATATAGTTACCTACAATCAGTGGCGTATCCAGGGGGCCACAGGACCCCCCCCCCTCATTGTCTGTACTTGATATCTATTATTTTAAAGATTTATATTTAATTCGTATACATGGATGCATACTAAAATATGTCTTAAACATAGTATGCATATGCACCAAGAACATTGCAACTCGCAGATTGGTCAAAATAATTTTATAAAATTCTTACTATTTTATATTTTTATACCCTTATAATTTTTTTTGGACTAAAACGTCCGTTTTTAATTATTAAATTACTGATTAACTGGTTAAAAATATAAATATATTATTTGTATAAAAAAATATTAAAGTGTTGGTTGATTTACTTTTTTTCTTTTTATTAGCAGGTAGTAGTATATGGAAACATTTTAGAAAATGTGTAACCCCCCTCCCATCCCTAAAAAAGATACGTCACAGCTTAAAATTGCATGGTCTAATAATAAAGGAACTCAATTATTATAAATTCATATGATTAATTTAATATTTTTTAAATTTTATTTTGCTTGATTAATTTAAAATTTTAGTGTAGATTTCATATTACTCAATTAAAATTTAATTCAGCTCATGATACTCAAGATTCATGCTCAAGATTTTTTATATTGTATGAAGTTAATATTCAAATTAAAAGAGTAGGTAGGAACATTAAAAACAAGAAAACGAACTTTGATTCGAAAAAATTAAATTAAAAAAAAAAAAAAAAAAAAAAAAATGATGAAGGGAAAAATATAGATTTGAATTTGTAAAATCAGTATCAAATTATAATAAAAAGTAATTGAAATTTCGTGTAATAAAAAAACCAATCTTTACACAGATTACACAAATAGTATTTATTTACCTATTTATAAGAAAAAAAAACTGTTTTTATGATATTTATAATTTTATTAATTTTATTAATCTTATATCATATCATATTAAATTCGTGAAATCTGCGTATGATATTATTAAAAAATAATTATTTTTCTATAAATTAGAAAAATAATAATAATCAGTTAGTAAACGACAAACGTTATACTATATTCCTATATTTTATCCTATACATGTATGGCCTAATCTCTTGGTAGTAAAATGGCAATTACAGACCGCTCATTATTACTGAAACATTCAGGATAAAAAACCGATACCCTTATTTAAAAATGTTTAAGTCTAAAGCAAATTATCGATATTTAAGAAGCTATACGCCTTAATTTTTAATAGCTTTGATAAAATTAATTAGATACATTTATACTTATATTAGCAACAATTATACTGGAATTGGTTATAATAACTAATAATAGAAATATAGTTGTTATTTTTTAAATTACTAAATCATAAATTGTTATAATTTCATAATATACAGCAATGATATTAAAACAAGAACTATCTGATTTTTTTTTTTTTTTTTTGAACCGAATTCAATCATAAAGGTTCCAATCCCTGATTAAATTTGATTGATTTGTTGATAATTTATTTTATATAGAATTAAATCGTAATAATAAATTAATAATTTAAAGTCTTATTACAAAAGGTAATGATGGTAATCCAATATTATGTTGCAATCCTGATGGCTCTACGCCGGAAATTCTACCACAAGATTGCCTTCAGATTACAATCCCGAAAGATGAGAATGGTTATTCAAAAAAACGATGTTTATCATCTCAGCGAGCCACTGATACAGCCGACCTAGGTTGCAATATAAAACCAGTTAGACAAGTAATAACCATACACCCTCTTATCTCATCTAAGCCCTTATTCCGTCTATAATTATTTTAATCATAGCCCAAAAAAGTGATAATCAAAAAAGAATTAAATGTGTTTCATGAATTTTATTATTTTTTTAGCAAATTGGAGTTACCAGTTTTATGGATGCTTCATTATTATATGGTTCAGATGAAAAAACCGCCCGTTCCTTAAGGACATTCTCTCATGGAAAACTCAGAAGACAAATAGGGCCTAAAGGAAAATCATATTTGCCTAATGTTAAACAAGCTACAAAAGAATGCACCGTGTCTAACGATATGACTGTGTGCTATGCTGCCGGTAATTTATACAATTTATGTGGTTTAATACACATTAGCACTTTATTATGATAGGGATTTCATGTTATCTTCATAATAAATTTATGAAAAATAAAATTATTATTAAATGATTTCACTTAAACTTAAATGAACCTAGTTGTTCTTTTTCTGCAGAAACAGCAGCAGCATCAGCAAATAAGTACAAGGACCCGTCCATACTATGGTATTGTTGCCGTTGTTTCCAAACGGTTTTACCGCCGTGGTTTATTCGTTATCATCTAAATAACAGTCGTTCTTAAATCGACTGCATACCTACTACGCGATTTTACCACGTCAACCACAAAGTTTGACTTAGTTGATTAAAAACAGCTGTTTAGAGGTTTAGACGGTAACGTAAAAAACCGCGACAGTAAACCGTTTGGGTTCAATGGCAAAAAAACCGCTGTGTTGACGGGCCCATACATTTAAAAAAAATGTCATAAGCTTCAACCAAAATTACTACAACGTATTAATATTAACGTAGTATTATACTTATTTTTTTTAAATAGTTAAGTAATGACTTTAGTTCCAGTTTAATATGTTTTAATTTTTAGTTGTAACTAAACTGTCTAAACTACTTAAATAAATATCTTTATTACTAAAACATACATCGTAATACATTATAATCTAATCAAATACATTAATAATAATTTAACATTTAAAATACATTCATTTAAGGTGATTTAAGAGTAAACCAACATCCAAATATAGCAGTTTCGACGATATCATTATTGAGAATTCATAACAAGCTATGCGATGAATTTGTTAAAATAAATCCCGAATGGAAGGACGAGCGAATATACCAAGAAGCCAGGAGATTACTCATCGCGATGTATCAACACGTGGTATACTATGAATTCGTTCCAAGACTTGTAGGTACCTATGTCATTAATCATAATAAGAATTTAATATATACTTATATCTATATGTCACATCCATTTAATGAAGCGGACATTAACTTCATGAAATGTATCCATTTAGTGATAATGACGTTTTACTACACTATGTGGACAATTTTTTGAACTTTTCATGAATTTCCATTCATAAAATTAACCAAGTGGATACGACAAATACATTGCACTGTTACTGGAAATTACCTAAATATAATTATAGCGCGATGTGTACTTTTCCTGGAAATTTATTATTTACTGGCTACTACCTTATTATATACTACCAAGACCCTCTTATTTCTTAAACCTTATCATTCATTTTATAGTTGAATGAATACGGGTGAAAATTGACGAAATAATATTGGAAGTTAAATAAAAGTTTATATTGTATTATTTAAGCTTTATAAAGTATCTACCTACAGAAAAATTGAACAAAGTAGAAATACTATTGTTCAATTTTTCCGTATTATTATATACAATAGTATATTAACTATTATATTTCTTGTTCTGGGCAACAATACGTCAAGTACGATCATGTATATGTATCAAGTTATAATAATTTGATTATTTTTTTCGAACAGCTTTTGTTCAAGCAAAATCTTCGATTATTTCGTCTTAACCAATCTTTTAAAATGTCCTTCAATGCTTATTATATTCAAAAAATTTAAATGAAATGATCAAAATTCATGGATGATAATATAAGATAGTATAATTTAGTCATTTTAAAAGTACCGATAAGCCGAAATATTTTGTGAAGGTCGACAAAAAACATACGTTATACAATATTAAAGTATACCTATGGCTAAATATCAAAAAATTGTTATCATTCAGTCATATATCATTATCTAACTTAAATTTAGCTCAGATTTCGTAGATACATTTTTGAGTTTCAAAAATCATGGAAATGAGTTCAGTCACTCATAATCCAGATTCTCAGCATATTGATTTCGTAACTGCCTTTTTTTTTTTGTTCCTGGTTAACCAGAGCTACAAAAATTGTTCTACTGGTTCACATTTATTCGCCATATAACTATACACGATACACCATCACTGTCCATATTTATAAACAACATTATGTCATAAATTATAGGTGCAATAACGATGTCTGTTGACATTTTTTGTTGGCAAATTCTGCCCCCTTCACAACTGTATAGAATTTAACTATTTAAGTACTAATAAGTATCCATAAAACAAGCAAAGTATCACATTTCTTGTAAAATCTACAAGTCACAGCATCTATAAATTTAAATACCTAATATTTCCAAAATATTTCATTAACGGTTTAAAAATGTTATTAATTAATAATTTTAATATGAATTGTATGTGACAATAATATTATTAAAACGTTTATAAAATATTTCAAAATCATAATAATTTCCTGAAAACTTTTTAGTAGGTACTATGCCTAGTGTAATTATATGTATTATAGTATATATTTATACCAATACATTTTAAATAATATCATGATGTATTTAAATTTAATAAAATTATAGGAAAAGATTATGCCAAAGCAAACAAATTACTACCATTAGAAAAAGGTTATAATATGGATTACGATGAATTTTTAAATCCAACTACAATAACCAGTTTTACTGGAGCTGCATACAGATCACTTCATAGTGAAATACAGGGATATATGGAGTAATGATGATGATATAAAGACTATGTTTTTTATACTTATTTGAATATGCTGTACCAATTGTATGATCAATTTTTTACAGTTTGATCAATGAAGCCAGAAAAGTGACGTCAAAAATTCGCCTGAGTGATTTTTTTCTAAGAACTGATATAGTCCAGAGAGGAGACAATTATGATAGTTTTACTAGGGGTTTGCTTAGTCAGATATCACAGGAACAAGATCAATATTTCACAAGTGAAGTATGATTATTGTTTTATTTATTATTTAGCCTTCCTAAAGAAATCAATTTCACGTCTTCACATTTAGAAAATATAAATAGGATTACTGTTTATTATATTTTATTAATTTAGGTTAGTGAATACTTATTCAGGGTACCGAATAAAACAGAAGGCTTCGACTTACCCAGCTTTGACATCGCACGTGGTAGAGATTTTGGAGAACCATCGTATAATAAATTTAGGCAATTGTGTGGGTTGAGCGAAGCCAAGACTTTTGACGATTTTACGGATCAAATATCCAAAAAAGTAAATACATCAAAGAATTTTATGCATTACACATTGTGTATCTAACAATTACAGTTGGAAGTTGGAACTCTGAGATTACAACTATTCGAGCTATACAATTAATTATTAATAAAAACATATTTTTAAAGAATGTTGATACTCTAGCCAGCTTGTACGAGGATCCAAATGATGTCGACTTTTACGTGGGTGGTTTGTTAGAAAAACAGAAACCTGGATCTTTATTGGGCCACACATTTCAGTGTATTTCTGGAGAAATGTTTTTCAGATGGAAGTTTGGCGATAGATTTTTTTACGAATTTGGCAACCAAACGGGATCTTTTCGTCCGGGTAACGAATGCCACTTTCATTAGTTATCTATTAGGTTTAAACCTTGATTAAATTTTATTAACACGCCGTATATGAAATTGTTTAAAAAGATCAACTTGATGAAATACGAAAATCAACATTATCGCTCTTTATCTGCATGTCATCAGATATTCAATCTATACAACGTGATGCATTTGATGTACTCAGTAAACAGTGAGTTTTCTATTTTATACAATACATTACATATAACCTATATAGATGTATAATATAGTATATTATTGAGTATTGACACTAAAGATAAAGCGTATAAAAATTATCAATTTATCAGAAATTTATCGTGCTACTTGCTGGGTGTGTTTTTTTCTCAACGATGTTGTATAAAGTCCAATCTAGAGATTTTTAGATTATAATATATTATATTAAAGAAAATATAAAATATAGTTATACAAGTACTTTGTGATTTTCTTATGTCAATTACAAAATGGTATTCCCTGATTACCTTACTAAGGTTTAATATTTAAAATCATTTAACAAAATATCATTAATGTAAGAAATAAAGACTAGACTAATTTAATTATACAAGAATTCTACCAAATCTATATATTAATAAAAAAAATATTAAGCAACTATTTTCCTTATACGTGTGTAACTAACTAACTACCGGCTTTTAAGACAAGAACAAAAGAAAATTGTTAAAAATAGGATAAGTACAAACATAAAAAAAAAGAAAAATATTATATTCACTAAATGATAAATTTCAGATAGGTAGAAGATATTATAAACGCAGGAGTTTGCATTTGTAGCAACTTGCCTGTTTTATGAATAAATATCAGTTGATGAATAGTAGAATGTATGTTTATTTTAAAATATAATAATGGTGATAATAATAATATAGCAGTTTAAAACAAAATTATATATAACAAAATAAACTTCATTAATGATAATTTTATACCAGTGGACAGTACACAAAGACAAATAGGTAGTAACGCGTGTACCATATAACACAGAAATCACCCTAAAGTTAGAAAGAAATATAAATAGGTAGACAAGTGGTTGAATAATTTATTGAAGGAACGATATTTACCACAATTATATAGTGACGTAGACAGAGGGTGGCTAAATAGTTAAAGCGTGACAGTCGTCAAAGGAACGACAAGATCATGTTGAAGAGAAAATGATTAAAGCAACGAACAGAGCAGAATAGAAAAGAATAAGAAAAGATGCATTTTTACGTTTTTAACGAACAAAACATGAACAAATTAGAATTGTGTGCTAATACTGCTAATAGTTGAATCAGTTGATATTGTAATAGCTAGAACAGATAGTTTAGATAGTTATACTTAATTTAAAGTAATTAATAAGATATTTAATTACTATTTATCTAGTTTCAATTATTTTTGATCGAAAATATATAAAGTACCTTAATTAAGAACATTAAAAAGTAAAGCTAGTAAAGGTTTATATAGCAGGGATCGAAACCGTTTCATATTTTAACGGTTTCGGTTTCGGTTTTTGAGAACGGTTTTCTAAATTTTCTGGTTTTGGTTTAGGTTTTAAGATCGGTTTTTCAAACTTTTTGGTTTTGGTTTCGGTTTCAAAAAAGGTTTTTAAAAAAATTTATCGGTTTCAAGAACGGTTTTTGAAAATGTTTGGTTTTGATTTTTGGAACGGTGTTTTAAATTTGTATTATATTTTCCTACATCTAAAAACCGTTGACCCAATTTTTATTATCTATCTATTAACTATTAACGGCTGAGCCTAAAGCCCTAAAAATTAAAATATAGGTATCCGATTTGTACACTTAGTGTAGAATGTACATACAATATTCAAAGTTATGATCAACAGAACTAATTTCGTGTTCTCAACAACGTAGGTAGTAGGTACCCTACCTGCTTTTGCATACAACATATTATAGAGATCATTATTCGATTACATTATATTAATATTTAATTGTAATTCACAATAATATTGCATTATATTACAGACTACCTACAGTATAATAAATCTCATGATATGTCATGTTAAATCTCATCTCATGTTATGCTTATGATATTTAAACAAAATATTAAATTTAAATTTAAATGGATAGTTGCTAAAAAAGGTTACTGGAGTATTAACAATTCTGTTATTTCTAACTCTTGCGATTCTAACCGGTTTTAACCGGTTTTTGAAAAACCAGTTTCGATCCCTGGTTTATAGGCTAGGAAGTAGCTAGTACCATTGATTATAAATACCATGATTAATATTTATAATCAATGATATCTCTTATCTTTACAGTTATTTAAAATAATGTTTCAATTATTATAATACAAAATAATTTATACAATACTGTATTGATGAAAATATGAATAAAAAAAAGATCTAAAATAATTTCTTTTGATTTACTTTTTTTCAGAAATCCATTGGTACCTTGCAGTTCCCTGCCAAAAATCAATTTGGATCTTTGGAAAGAATAATGGATTTAATAGATGATTAAAACAAATATTTAACCGAAAAATAATTATCGCTGTAATTATTGTCTTGATTTTTATGTAACTCTAAAAGAACATTAATATAAAACACTGTAATGACTATACTGTTTGTCTTTCTCTTTTATAATAAATTAGTAATTGGTTTCAAGCCTATTATTGATATTGTTAAAATACCTTATAGTTAGCTGTAGAATAGATTAATTATAGGTACCTTGCTAATCTATTACAGATTTACTTTTAAACGCTGAGTAACTTTAATTTCAATATATTCAATAAAAATTAATTTTGATTCTTAAAAAATAAACAACATATACCTATTATTAATATGTATAGTTATTTTGAAGGTACAATACAATGTATTCGTATGGTATAGGTATAGCCAAATAGGTGAGCAAATACAGTACTACCTATATTATAATAGTAGGTACATAAGCGAGTTCTTATAAGATGTTTTACCAAAATTACGTATTACGTTATTTATTATTTTATTAATTTACTTTGTATTTGTAAGATGTATACATATTATATTATATTATAATAATTATATAGGTACATACTCTTTTGGTGGCGCACAAATGTATTTTTGTTTCAATTAATGATCAGAACTATACTTGTGTATAAAATGTAACTACCTTTATAAAATTTGAATTTTACGGAGACTTGTCGAAGTTATGTATGCATAATTATAAAGGTTTGCATTTCAAATAAAAATGTTGCGAGTGTGATATAGATATTTATAGAAACGCGAGGTTCCTTTTATACGATGTGAATAAAATATATAAATCAAATCAATTATTTGTATGGCTGATAAGACAAAGCCACTAAGGTCGATTATATGTTTGATCTGTATGTATTTATATTATTTATGTGTTATCTTATTCACGTCGCCGATAACATAAAAGTAAGTATCTAGAAAAATAACAGTTATTTAATTATTTATGATAAAAGACGACAGTAAATATGAAAATAAATGGACACATATATTGACATTCTGTCTAACTGTTCACACCAGTAACTATTGGCAGTTGCACACTAGTAACTAATACATGTTTACATATCAATTCAACCGTAAACATATAACACCATGAAAGGCCAAATATATGATGTTTATTTAAGAGAGTTAACAGCTTTTGCACCTTCAAATAAAAAAACCAACGTTTTCATTAAAAAATCATATTTTTAAATATTTTTATCCTTATAATTTTTTAGGTTTTTTACTTTTTTGAATGATAACATAAAGTTTTAATTTTATATTCCAAAGCAGAATATTTTTCTAAGTATTTTGATTCATAAAAATCGAATTTAGGACGAGTAGTTTATGAGTTATAAGTATTTAAAGTTTAGACAAGCGGAGTAGTGGACAAACATTTTGCGGGGTAACCCCGTACCACTCCACTCTGCCAATTTAAACCTTATATGAAAATAATAATAATTATTATCTGGTATACAATTATTGAGTATTATATAATATAACACCGTGTGTTCACCAATTTTGGGAACACTGCATTTCTCGGCCGGATTATGTTGAAATAAATCAAATTTTTTGTTACAAGTTAGCGGTATATAAATATACATTTTCAAATAAATTTAAAATGTTTAACCCTCTCAGTACGCGCATGCACAATGAATCTTTTTTTTAATAGCAACCTGTATTTATTTTTTGATACCAAATTTGGATAGACTGAATTTTTTTAAGTCATTTTGACCAATTAACCATGGCTCTAAAATCAAAATTGACTGAATGAGAGCCATTCAAATTTTAATAAGTAATACATTTTTACAATTCATTATAAAATGCTTAAAACCATTTATAATTATTTATTATTGGTTATTTTTTTAATATTTTTAAATATCAATTTTAATTAAATAATTTTATATCCATGTTATGTTAATCTTATTTATAATACATATAAAAAAAATACTTAAAAATATTCAAAAAGTAACCAATAATAAATGATTATAAAAGGTTTTATGAATTTTATAATGAATTGTAAAAATGTATTACTTATTAAAATTTGAATGGCTCTCATTCAGTAAATTTTGGTTTTAGAACCATGGTTAATTGGTCAAAATGACTTAAAAAAATTCAGTCTATCCAAATTTGGTATCAAAAAATAAATACAGGTTGCTATTAAAAAAAAGATTCATTGTGCATGCGCGTACTGAGAGGGTTAAACATTTTTAAATTTATCTGAAAATGTGTATTTATACTAACTTACTAACTTATGAAAAAAAATTTGATTTATTCCAACATAATTCAGACGAGAAATTCCGTGTTCCCTGAATTGGTGAACACACAATATTTATTCATATGATAATTACTTATATATTATTATTAATTTCCAGTGATAATCTATTTAACGAAATATGCATTGTAATGGTACACATTAGCATCAAAGATCCACTTTGGGAAGTAAAAACATTTACTTATGAATTTTGGAGTTCTGTTGTCTATAAATTTATTGGGAAATGTTGTAAACAAAATAACACTGAAAGACTAAATGACAATCTTGTTAAATTAAGTTCAACAGGCTGCTTACATGTGAGTTAGTTTATATTAAACCTTTTTTTTTTTTTTAAATTGTATTAAAATTAAAATATTATTGATACTATTTATACATATTTATATATACTATTTATATATCTTTAAATTATTATTTAGGTTCTTTATGTTGCATTAAAAGAAGAACATGATTTAGTTGTACAAAAAAAGGCCATTTGCTTAGCAAAAGAATTGATTGCTACGATAAACTCTATTGATGATAATATGCAAGATTTAAATGTTAAACTTAAAAGGAAACCAGTGAATTGTCTGCACAATATTATTGATGAAAGCATTGAAAATTGTTCTGGCTCCATAAATAAAAAATCCAGACAATTAGACTCAGCCGATAGGATCTTAAGCTCTATTACTATTTCAAGTGACAGTGAATTATTGCCAAGTCTTAAGTCTTTCAATAACAGTAATATTTATCCAAATAATATTTGTCTTCGCCAGAAAACTGATATCTATATAAAAATAGATGATTTTTTAAATTTTACTTCTATTTATGATTTTAATGACTGTGATACTAAGACACAATGGGTTATATCTACGAGGTCTGGTTTGGATTCAATGTTAGATGATATAATTGATCAGTCACAAAATTGTTTCATTGAAGGAGCTGATCTTTTAGATTGTCATTAATTATATTGTGCCTATTGTGTTAAACCTAAATATATTTAATACTATGTTTATATTGTTTATTACTTTATTAGGATGTCTTCATTTTGTACAACTATATTTTTAATTGTTGTCATTTTTTTTCTTCTATACATTTATGAATATTTAAGTGTTTTTCTCTAGAATTTCTTGTACACATTTTTTTTTCATAGTATCTAACTATACAAATTTATCTTTTTCTCCAGTATATAAAATAATTTGTAAAAATTAAACTTTTAGATAAAGTTTGCTTTAAAAATTATGCAATTTAAATTCATTATTTTTAACGGTATCTAAAATTTATTCTTAAACCAATCCCGTGGCCCTAGATATAAATGCATAATCCATAAATTAAAGTTTTTCCGTATCACTTAGGTATAGATAACGTTATGAGTACAGTCTTTTTATACTTCTTTATTTCAGTAAAATATAAAATTAGTTATAACTTTATAAGTCATCATTATTTATATTTTTTAGATTAAGTAAGACCCAGTGCGTAAATATTTTATTTATTATTTTATGTTTATAGCCATTGAGTTACATTTTCCGCCTTACAAATTATCTAAAACATATCATTTTAAAAATCTATGATTATAAATTAATTAAACTAACTAATATTTTGATTAGTATAAAGAGTTCAATATACAAGCAATACCAGTGGCGCCGAACCCTATATTAAGGTCGGGCTATAGCCCGACATATTTTGAAAATTTAAGAGATAGGGCTTCATGTTGACCATTTTCCTCTCCACGGTATTCCATTTTTCCCGATATTAAGATGTTGGGCCTCTTGAAATATTTTTCGCCCTACTAGATTTTTAGGACTTCGGCGCCACTGTTTATATCATATAATTATTTTAACATTTTTCCACTTACACCTATATGGCATTATGGCCATATTTATAGCCATAATATCTTGAGTGGGTCAGAAAGAGAAAACAAATTCGCTGACATTAATCACAACATGCATTCATCATCACGATAATTATTATAATATTTTAATCACCAAAAACTCGTATTATTTGAATGTTATAAAATCAATGGTTAATGGTTATACAGGGTGTCCCGCGAGGATTTACCCATATTACGATATCTCACGAAATAATGGAGATATCAAAATTCTGGTTTTATAATAAGATTCACAGGGTTAAGAACTACAATTATTTTATTTTTAAATTAATTTAAATGTTTTTGTAAATAATTTAAAAAATATAATTTTTTATTTAATTATTTCCAAAAAAATTAAAGATAACCATTTTGTAGAATTTATTTTTCTGAAAATATTGACGTTTCAAAATTTTATCTCCACTAATTTCCTGATTTTTGATATTTTTTCTAGTTTAGAAGAAATAAAATATGATTATAAATTTATTACTATTAGGAACACGAAAAGTATTCAGCCGACCATATGGGAATGCGCGTGGCGCGGCGGGTCACATGTTTGATAATATTATGGTGTTAAATAATTTGCAATTTTTCTCGAAACTAAAAAAAATTATTAAAAATCAGGAAATTACTGAAAATGAAATTTTGAAACGAAAATATTTTCAGAAAAATAAACTCTACAAAATGGCTATCTTTAATTTTTTTTGGAAATAGTTAAATATATTTTACTTTTTTACCAAAACATTAAATAAATTAAAATATGAAACAATTGTAGTTCTTATCCCTGTGAGTTTTATTACAAAACCAGAATTTCGATATCATCACTATTATTTCGGGAGATATCGCAATGGGTAAATCTTCACGGGACACTCTGTATTCAACATCGAATTGATTTTCTTCAATGTCTCAGTGTAACAAACCGTAACTTTCGTGTCATTTTTTTTTTAACTATCAACAGTTCCTAAATTCATATGTAATATACAAAACAACCAGTAAATGATAAAACAGTACTATAGGATCGTATCGTAATGTATGAAATATGATTTTTCGAAAATATTAATAATTATTATTTGCTATCCATACTATTGATTTTATAATATACAAATAAATTGGACCACAGAAGTTTTTGGTGATTAAAATTTGTCATATTCTTTATTAGACCTATCGGATGATAGCATAATTTTAATCAACAAAACTCTTATGGTCCAACTTATTTGTATATTATAAAATCAGTGGTTATACGTAATTGTTCAACGTCTAATTGATTTTGTTCAATGCCTGATTAGTGTAACAAACCCAATAATCTGTCATTCGTGTTATATTTTCTTAACAATCAACGGTTCCTACATTGTTATACAATATACAGAAAAGCCAGTAACTGATAAAACGATACAATATGTACGAAATTTGATTTTGTCAAATATATTCTTTTCTAACGTTTTCCTGAGAAAATTGTTAATTGTTATGTTAAAAATAATATTTTCGAAAAAATCATACTTCATACATATTGTATCGTTTTATCAGTTACTGGTTTTCTGTATATTGTATAACAATGTAGGAACCGTTGAATGTTAAGAAAATATAACACGAATGACAGATTATTGGGTTTGTTACACTAAGCAAGCATTGAAGAAAACCAATTCGACGTTGAACAGTATAACATATAACCACTGATTGTATAATATACAAATGAGTTGGACCATAAGAGTTTTGTTGATTAAAATTATGCTATCATCCGATAGGTCTAATAAAGAATATGACAAATTTTAATCACCAAAAACTTCTGTGGTCCAATTTATTTGTATATTATAAAATCAATAGTATGGATAACAAATAATAAAATGAAATATGATTATTATGGTCGATGTCGGCGCATTTATTTTTATCTGAAGGTCCAAAACGCAACATGGAACATTATATCTTTACAATAATGATTGATGAATCATTTTTGTAAGCATAAAATGTTAAATGTTTCACTTTGGACCTTCAGATAAAAATAAATGCGTTGACGACCTTTTAAAACCTTAACTAAAAATATACGATTATTAATTTAAAATTTGTATTTAAAATATGATTATATACGAATATATTTAAAAAACACAACCAAATAAGCGTTTCCACAATGTGCGGCGTTTGGGCTTAGCTTCGGGGGTAACTATATCTGACACAGAACCCACAAGATCACAGCTGGAGTTTTTCACGTCTGTTCCAACCGGGCCACTGATTTCTTCGATCGGCAAAGACGCTTGCTGCTGTAATTCATCTGCACACCGGGGTGAATCCATCAATATCTGTTCGTGTGTGTTTGAAGTCAAACCGATATCGACTTTATCACCCACGGAATCCGTTTCCACATTGGGAATCAACATTGAAACAAAACACTCGTACGGTGGAACTTTAAGGCCACAGTGGAACTGTTGCACGTCTGTTTCGACCGGGCCACTAATCTCTTCTACTTGGGAAGTCATTTGTGGGCCTATAGGTCCACAGTCGGACTGTTGAACGTCAGTTTCAATCGGGTCGTTGAACTCCTCTACTTTCAATGTTGTTTGCTGCAGAAAATCCTCAGGAAATTGGGGTGAATCCGTTAATACCGGTTCCTCCATGACTGGTAGCGAACTAAAATCTAATTTATCACCCGCGGATTCATTCGTCGGCTCGACGAGTATGCCAGAACTAGAACGCCGGACCTTGACATCACCACAACAAAATAATTTTCGGAAGAAATGCTTGGTATTTTTCCAAGCAGAACGGCACTTTGGCTTGGCCACAGTGGTAATTGAATTTGCATCATCGGATCCCTGAATTATGGGTTCCTGCGGAAAAATAGCGTGTGTTTATAAATACAAATATAATATAACTTTATAATATAATATAATATAACTTTATAATATAATATAACAAATACCTCATTTATACTGGGATTTGGCATCAAAACACAACTTGAGGACTGTTGTACCTCGATATCTGGCATTTCTACAGCCTGTCCACTTAACTCCTCGACCGGAAAAGCCGTATTTGGCATCAACTCGTCCGCGGATCGGCATGAGTCAATTATGTCCGGTTGTATCAAGGTGGAAGACAGTAATCCAGTATCAATTTTATAGCTATCCGAACCCAAATCTTTGGCGATGTTTGGTATTAAATTTGATTGCTGATCAGCCAGGTCACCGCAGGTCACCACTGTATCACTCTCCGATACGATTTCTCCGGCCACGTCATTTTTCAGATCTGCAGGAGAACTGTCCATTACGATCGCCTCGGTGGATGCTGTAATACTCTGTTCAACAATGCTCGGCATGATATTATAATTAATAGTAATAATTAACTGGTTAGTAAATTATTATTATATTATAGACAAAATTAAACTTTTATTTTTTTGTGCACACGCTAAGACAGCCAAAGATATAATGAATAATCAAATAAGACCAAAGTATAAATTAAACAGTTTATTATTCTCAATGGCAACTATATCTTAGCAACTTTTATTTATTTATTTAAAGCAATATTTTGATATTTATTAAAATAAACAAAAAAATGAAAATAATCCAAAGCTATTTTATATTGAACAATAAATTTTCTAAGACATTCAATAAAATATATGTGGTGTGTATATTTTGGTACCATTATAATATTTTATGTGTCTTATTATCCAGCCATAAAATGTACAAGCTTCATCACTGATGTATTTAGAAGTTAAACTATATTATAAAAACCACTATGTGTATAATAAAATATATTATTTATTGATTATCTATTAGTGGAATATTATATGCAGTTATGCATATCATTGCATATTATATGCACGTTAAAAGCTATTTCCTACCCTGGTGGCTAGCATCCAAATTTTCAATTTTTTTGATTTTTTAACTATTAATTTTACTATGATTTATACCAATCAATACATCCATATGTTTAGAATTTGAACCTCGATATTTTCCCCTAAACATTAAATTTTTCACTACCTGTGGGTGAAGAACATTGACAAGAAAACTGAAAAACGTCTTGAATATCTCACTGTATGTCTGTAAAATCATATCTGGTTTCACAACCAGGATTAGATAAATTAAATCCAAAAAGGTTATAAGAAATCAATAATATTTTTTAATAATTTAAATGTACTTCAAAATAAACCTTATAGTTTATCTAATTTACCTAAGTTTTACTAAAGTTATATGTGCAAACAATACAAATTATACCAACTACGAAGTATAATCAGCTATAAATACTTAATGAAATGTAACAAACATTGTCTTGTATGATATTTATTTTGAGTGTTCAGCATATACATTAAATTAAACGCCAACATCTATTTTTTTTCACTTCAACGGTTTTAGGTAAGTACCTAATATTAATTTTTAATTAATTTTTAAATTATGTCAATTTATTGGTTCGTGCATGTACATTAAAATATAATTTTAATTCGATTAAAATCAGTATAGATTAAACGCAATAAAATTCTAAAACACTATAATTATCACAATTTATTATACTTTTTATTCTTTTATTATAAATAATATGCGATTGGCCGGTACCATATTCGGCATGTACTGTTCCCAGCACCGACGCCGGGTGACCTATGTAGCCGGCGCAGACCCACTCTGACGTTTGCAATTATAGACGTATATTTCTATCTTACCGTTACCATAATGGCCAAACTCCATCGTATATTCCTGTATCAATAGAAACCGCGATTTCATAATTATTTACTCTCAACATGGATTTCCACCCCGGCAAGTCAACCATCGTCCATCACTAGCAGCATTTTTTTCACCACCTATATACTTAACAGTTTTGTGGCTAATAGTCAAGTTAACACTATATTTTGCTGAATTCAAGAAATCGTTTGACTCAGTAGAACATGGGCTTCTCATTGCCATACTTAACTCCCTCGGTATGTGGGAAATGTATAAATGTATACATACATTTTCATTTTCATTGGTTTAATCACATTCAGATGTGTTATTTTTTCGTTAACTGCTTCAAGTTTAGTCAATACTACTGATAGTCGATTATCAAAAAATAGGTGCCACACAATGAATAATACTTTTATGATGTATTTTATTTCGTATAAACAACACAAGAAAATACAACGAAGTTAGAACCTATTTCCTTCTCTAGAAGTAAAAGCTAAATAACTAAAAATGAACAGGACTGTCATCATTAGTTTTCATAAAAATATATCATGATACAACCACATTAGTTTCAATAAATATTTTTGGTTGCAGATAATAAGTAGTTACATACATTAATATTAGCATCACAGCTTATTATATGGTATATAGATACATTATACAATTAGTTTTACGATAATTTAGATAATTACACTGATTGAAAAAAATAATGATTACTATCTATACTAATTCATATATTATAGAATGGATAGCTAAAAAAAATACACCAAAAAACTAACGAAATAATAACAGCAACATTCCATGTCTTAAATGGCATGTTGAGTAGGAGCGAGAAGGTACTAAGATACGAGTAAGTAGGTAGTAAATTATATCTAACAAAACTATTTTTCGTATATTATGGTCAATGAGGAAGTATTAATTTTCATTTCTGAGTGAACAGTGAACGATGCATCTATTGGTTTTACAATCAGGTTTTAGATTCTGAACGAAGTGATGAATGTATTGATTTTACAATGATGTGTGTGTTTTTGATTTTGTGTCTGTGTACAGCATAAATAGTCGAAATAATGCTTCAATTTCAAACTTTGGGGGTGGATTCCAATGGAAAAGTGAATATCCTTGGTGTATTATACAGGTCAAAAGTAAACATTTTCCAACAGTTTTCAAAAAAATCGAGAAAAACAAAAAAAAAAATGACGGAAAAACGGGAATTTTTACGCAAAACCAGTTTTCGACCAAATCGATTTTTTTTTATACGGTTTTAATTCAAAAACTAATCACTGTAAATACTTGAAATTTTCACCAAATGTTTGATTTTTTTAGAGATATTTATAGACCACTAAAATTTTCAATTTTTTTGAGAATTTTTTTTTGAAGTACCGGTAAAAAAATGTTGGATGACCGAAAAAACTTGAAAGTTTAATACAAGGTTCCTTATGAGTTGTTCTTATTGTAGCTAAAAAAAATTAAAAATCGTAAGTCACAATTTTTTTATAAGCGTTTATAGTTCAAATTTTTACGAAATCTGTCGAAAACGCGAATATTTGCAAGTAATTTTTAAGTTGAAAAATCATAAAATTAAAAATTGTTTGTGTTTATAACTAAGAATTAAAAATACAACACTAAGTTTTCCATAAGTTTTCCTTCAAGTAGTTAAAGAGAAAACTCGAAGCTTCATTATAGGAAAAATTTTAAGTGCGTAGGTCTTATGGTTGGAAAAGGTAGATTGGACCATTTTTGCAGGTTGGTATTTAAATATTAAATTATAAATAATAAATATAATATGTGTACTCAGCAGATAATGTACAATAATAAGTAATAACTAATAACTATATTTTAGGGTGGGTGGTGTAAAAATATTAAACGTGATTCGAGGGAAAAAAAGTTCAAGCCGCCACTGAACTACATTATATAGGTATGAATGATTATGACGTGTTTATTGTAGAAACAACATACGTAAACTAAAATACTATAAGTCGTGCGAGACATATACGTCGCGTATGGTAGGACAATCCCTCACCATATATATATATACATATATATATAAACATCATTTAATACGTAACAAAGGGTATAAGGATCTAGGATATTTGGGTCGGTCTAGTCGGCCCGCTAAACTGGCCTTTGTCATAATGATATGTGGTTTATATAATAAATGGAAATTGCCAAAAAATATTGTACCACTAGAATGTGTTAAACATTTTGAGTACATTATGAAATTGCTATTTGTTGTCAATATATACAAAACATGTAAATGGTCTTCAAAAATATCTGAACACAATAAACTAACTACCTTCTCACAGAAACCAAATCAAAAATTAAGAATCTTACAACACTTATAAAATTTACACGATACATTCCATATAATCAATGCACTTACATCCTAGAATATATAAACGGCAATCTTCTGAACGTAATATTATTTTATAAACAACATGTACATAAAATAATAAATACATAAGTATGTAATGATGACAAATTATTATGTTAAACATTATACTATATTTTATTTATTATATATATATGTTTTTAAAAACTGTGAAGCTAGTTATATAGTTATATCTATTATAATATTTAACTGTTGTTTTTATTATTTTTGACAGGTGTTTATTATTTAAAAACAATAATCACTATACAAAAAGCACATATCATAACTTGAAAAATATTGCTTGTACGCAGAAATTAAAATATAACCCAAGTACAAAAGTAAAAAGCATTAACGGTTCATATAACATGTGTTAATTATTTAAATGTAAAAAAAAATTATTTATTTTATGGTAATCATTAAAATCTAAAAGAAAAAAAATAAACATAATGTAAATAAATGAAAACAAAATTAAAAATATTTATTTTTAATAGATTTTGAAACTAATCATAAGTATTGAAAAAATGAAAATTTAACTAGGAACACGATTACCTATGATAAAATCAATAAAACAATATTACGATAAAATATCAATTTAGAAAACCGGTTTAGGTATTGTGCTGCAGGTCGCGGGACAACAACAGACAGCCGCTCACGACGGAACACGACGGTCGACGACAATTAGAAATAATATTATTTCACTTGTAAATTATTATTTATTATAAATGAAATTAATTTTACAAAATCAAATCGATTGATTATTCCTGCAATTTTTTTATTCATACTGTCATCTATAAACTTTGTAAAATTAATGTCGTATAAATTTTTACCAACACACATGTGATTTTTCAAAAAATATTATTTTATTTGTATTTATATCCAGTGGCGCCGAACCCTATATTAAGGTCGGGCCATAGCCCGACATATTTTGAAAATTTAAGAGATAGGGCCGCTTCATATTGACCATTTTCCTCTCCACGGTATGCCATTTTTCCCGATATTAAGATGTTGGGCCTCTTGAAATATTTTTCGCCCTACTAGATTTTTAGGACTTCGGCGCCACTGAGCAATACACAATTTCGAATTATAAAAAAAACTGCAAAACAACAATGGCGCCGAACATGTATTTTATGGAGTTGTTTGCCCTTAAATTTAACTAGAGTGATTTTTAGTTGAATATACAATATAATTATATAGATTATAGGTGGTGGATGGTGGTGGTAACTAATTCTTATACTTGCTCCACCAAATGAAATACAAGTCAGCACCACTACATGGCAATGAGAAACATTCACAGTGTAGTTTATTTTTACAAGAATAGTGAATGATTATGTATTATTTGTCAAAAAAGATTGTAGTAATGCAGTATCATTGATTATAAATACTTTTATTATTATTATTATTATTATTTATAGTATTTATAATCAATGGTAGTATGTATAAAATTGGCAATTTTTATTAATTATATAATTATTTTTTATGCAATAAAAATGCACGTTACTATTTTCAAAATCATATACATGCAGTCAATGAATGTCCACAAATCACAAATAAAAATTTTATAGTGCACATTTTTAAATTTTAAATGCATATAAATCGTTTTTCCCTGGGACTCAATTTACCGCTTTCAAAATGTACCAAACTTATCTCGGACTCAATTTACCTAGCCCCAAGAGGACCGCTACACCCGCATGTGTTGTCTCCGTATTTACACGCGTACTGCATAGCAAATTTTCGTTCGCTAGATTCAATAGTGGGCTGTTTAGCTGTTAGTTTTGATATTAGAGTGAATTGACCCATTATCAAACTTTTAGTTAAGAACATTATCTGTATTCTCGTGTTGGGTTTGTACGATATTTTAATTTTTAAATGAGTTATGAGCATGTTAAGTGTGAATATTTGAAAATTCACATAACTCATTTAAAAATTAAAATATCGTAAAAAACCAACATGAGAACACAGATAATGTTCTTAACTAAAAGTTTGATAGTGGATCAATTCACTCTAATAATATCAAAACTAACAGCACACTATTGAATCTAGCGAACAAAAATTTGCCATGTAGTACGCGTGTAAGACGAAGACAACACATGCGGGTGTAGCGTCCTCTTAACGATTATCGGCAGTAACGAATGTATAAATATTAAATATAAATAACAATAATTTCGGGTATATTCAGGCGCGGATCTAGAACTAAAATTGAGGGGGGGGGGTCATATTTACGAAAAGACAAAAACTTAATACACAGTTAAGACATAATAAAATAAGAACTTTATTGATAATTGTTGTTTTAATTAATTAAATGACAAAGTTTAGTCTCCTTTGTTTTGTTTTTCCAAATCTGGTTATGTCATCAACATTTACTGCTATATTCTTGTGAATATTGAGTAAAGCGAGACCAGTGAGGCGTTCCTCTCCCATGTTTGAACGAAGCCACTTCTTAAGGCGCCTGAGAGTGGAGAACGATCGCTCCGCTGTAGTTGCACTTACAGGAAGTGTTGCGAGTATTTGCAGTAGAACATTTATATTTGGGTATAAATCTGTGTCACACTGTTCTATTACCTGAGGTAAGAATTCCGGTACTTTATTCTTGGTGACCACACAAAAAGGAAATTCGTAATTTATAGGTGGCATCCAGTGTTTTTCAAGAAGATTAGCTTTAGAAGAATTGTCAATGCTTTTGCTTCCTATAAAACAACCAATATCTGAAGAGTAATCAAAATTGATATGGGAGTCGTTTTTCTGTTCAGATTTAGATGCAGATAACGTATTCGTACACGGAATGTCAATCGCCAAATTATTTCTATGGTCAGAATTAGGTACCGAAGTAGATATAGATGACTCGTTTTGTCGATTGTCAAACCCAAGTTTTGGCTTCTTACTGAAGAAAGTGTCTATTTTTCTTACCGACCCGCTATTTCTTTTAAATGAATCACCCTACATAAAATACAGAAAGACATAATTTTAGTTATTTTTGTATACCTATAGATTATAAGTAATTTTCTATTGGTATAGAATAAATGATATATCAGAAATCAAAATCACTACTACTCATTAAATATTTTATCATTTAACAAATATAAAAAATTATATTTATAATATTATTTTTTTTTTATTGTGCTTCCAATATTAAACTATACCAGTAACAACCTATTTAAGTATTAACAATCAACCATGTTGCCATTGAATATGATAATTATAAAATAAAAGTCCTTGATATATGACGAGAAACTTAAGATTTATGAATCAAAAAAGTGAATTTTCATTATAAATAAAGATATATTAAAAATGTTATAAAAGTATTGCACACTTTTTAATTTGTTGCTACACATTTCATAATTGCTACTGCATTGCGGGATCACATTTTACGTATAGCTTGTATTTTTTCTATAATTTTAATCAAATATAATTAACGACTATAAGATATCGCTATAAACATATTATGAATTAGTTCGTACTTTATTTTAATAATGAAAAATAAATAATTTGGAATTTAAAATTTAAAATTTAAAATTCAATTATATGTTAGTATGTTATAAATTATATAAACTTAATTTTTATACAAAATACATGTTTTTACTACGGATGTGTCCCTCAAGATTTCTAGAAAATAATAGGTCCACTGCATAAAAAGGTTGTAGACTCCTAATATAAACTATTAGCTTATACATTATAATCATTTGAATAATAAAATGCTCGATTGAAACTTCATTCGAATATGAATTGTATCGATTATTACAATAATTATAATTATATACTCACCATAGTTTTTTTTCGTACTCGACGACTGATGCACGTGTCCCAGACGTTCACAGCAAAATAAAATGATTCAATAAGCAGTCAAACATTTAACGTTGTATATGGTATTTTCAATTTTGTAACAAATTATTAGAACGCAAATTAGTGATTAGCGGTGGCTGCGTCGCCATTCCAAGTACCTATATAATATATAGACGTACGCGTGTCGCGTGTAGACTGTAGGTAAGTGTACCTTATATTATTATACGGGTTGAAAATAATATTTCCGTCGAACGACGAACATATTCTTTCCGCCGATTTCTTCTTAATTATCGTCAATCGTCAATCAGTTATAAACACTATTAATATTCTTAGAAAATATATGTTTATTGGAAATCATGATTTTATGAACAAGTGGTGATTTAGTTTAAATGCAGGCTGTAGCCTGTAGGTACCTATATAATATAATATATAAATAAAATATGTTCTGTATATTTTTTTTTTTTGAAAAAAAAATCTGTGAAACATTAAAAACACAATTTCTGCATATTTTAATTTTTAAATAAAAATAAAGGACTTAATTTTGATTTTTTGGGGTGGGTCATGACCCCCATGACCCCCCCCCCCCATAGATCCGCGCCTGGGTATATTCAATATTGTCTATTATTTTTAGTCTTCGCCCGATAAGCAGTAGGTACTGTGGCCACAATTATTCACCGCAAAGTTCCAAAGCAAAGAATTATTAGGTATGAAAATATAAACACGTATAAACGCTTGATATAATAAAGTGTGTAAATAATAAATATAATAATAATAACGAAAAAAAGTTATAAAATATTAAAAATAACAATTTGAAAACGGGGCAGTCCCGGTCCTACCAGCTGGGAGGGCCACTGCATCGTGGTCGGCCCGAATTGTCGGTTGACGCGTGCCGATAATGTAAACAATATATTATTTTACATAATAATAGCCGATATATTTGTTCTTGTCGTCGTGGTCTGCCCAACACGAGCGGATCAAAACCGGCGTAACCCATTTGCGCCCGAACCCATTTATCGTAGCCCATTTGCGCGTTGCGCCCCAAATCATAGCCCATATGCGCCCGATTCAGATCAGGTGAAAATCGTGCAACGTTGCATTGTCTTTGGCAACAGAGATTCTCATTGGACCATCCCCTGCTCTGGTGGCACACGAAATAGCTCACACGTGTTGTGCCAGATAGTCACAACTACGTATAAGTTCCCATGTGATTAAATAATACAAATCGTTCCTTTCATCAGTGGACAATGGTGTTTTTTTGTTGGATTTTAACTGTTATCTGCGTGCGACAACTTGACTGTTATTTATTTTATTGAATATTTAAACAACATACAATCATGATGTGTGAGCATATCATTACATATGTATATATAATATGTATACTGTTTAGTATTTAACATTAGTTTTAAAATTATTACTTTTTTTTAATTTTGATTTTACATAGAATTGTATATTTTTAAACAACAACGGCAACGTAGTTGCATGCAAAATGGGCGCATTTGGGCTATAAATCAGGGTGTTAAGTTTTTTATTTTGCAGGGCGCAAATGTCCATAACCCTCGGGGCGCAAATGGGCTGCTCTTGGGCGCAAATGGGCTACAGCCATCAAAACCACCCTGATCCGTGCACATTATTATCAATTCTCCGTTATCAATACGGACGATAAAGTAATAATATTTTTTATATAAATTCTGTATTTCTGTATAGACATAGTATATTATTATAAAATGTTGTAAATAATATATTCTGTATTATACAGTGGTGGTAGCACTAGTGATGAACAAGTTCCTTGATTAGTTGTAAGTGGATATAAGTTAGACTAACATTCTATATCCAATTAATTCTAATGACAAAAAATACAATATTTAGATGGGTACTTTGAAATTTATTCGATTATTTATGTTTATTTATTCAAGGAAATAATGGTATCTAATACTAAAATATATTTGTTTGTTCGAGGAGTTCACGAAAAAAGTTTACAATATAAATATATATTGTAACTACTACCTACTTGGATTGAAAGTCAATATCCCGAAAAATACGTATTATTGATTTAAATGTTGATCTGGTTGATCTGGCAGCAACACTCTAACGGACAAGAGGTTGCGCGGTTCTTTATTACCATTTTTTCCGCGGGACAAATAATAGTGACCGCAGCCCCACGCCCTTAGTCAAAGTCTCCCAGACAAAATAACGCCGTGCGGTGAATGGTGATACGTGACAGGTTACATAGTTCGATGGTAAGACGCTCACCGCAATCTTTACTGCCCACCGATACTATGCAGAGCAAAAACCATATTATACTCGTAATAATTGAGAGTATCAGTTCCGCGGTACCACTTCTTCGATACGCATTTTGTTATTTTTTTTCGTCATCGTCACTACTCACTACCGCTGCTGTCGTCGCATAAAACACGGACTAACCACTCGGCGTCAGCGGATATCGTCACTCTTGGATCCGCTTCGTCACAGCACATTTTTTGATACTTTTGTCTGCCGGAACGGTCGTCCATAAACCATAATATTTAGTAGTGGTAAGATAAGACCAGTGGCCCACAACTGATTACATCAACATCTGTGCCAATCGTGTTGTCGCGTAATCACCGTTGTTTATTATTGACCATTGTGACCATTGAAATGTATTGTTCAATGTTTTTTATTGTATCTCAAATGCAATTTATAATATTTTATTATACATTTACTGACTCGGTCATTTTGAACTACGTTTAAAAATTATAAAAATTTGGTCGATACTCTTCGACCCACGTTTGTTACAGTAATACAATTACTGTTTGGTGTAGCTGTTGACACACGCCGCATTCTTTTTTATTAGTAAGAAATAAGTTATTATACGACGTACTGGAGTTATTATTATTAAGGTGGTTTGACCAGTGGCGTAACTATGGGGTAGCGAGGGGTAGCGGTCGTGACCCCAAACATTTTTATGGGGTGGCAAGAGTATCATTTTGTTACCCCAAAATTATTTATATAATTTAGTAAAAAAAATCCGCGTCAGTGTGTATTTACTATTTATTTATCTTTAAATAGTTATCAAGAAAAAAATACGTTATTTGTGAATTTTCGGGGTACCACACGATTGCGTACGATGTTTCTTTTTGAAAACACGATTGCGTACGTTACACGATTGCGTACGATTTACTGTGCATCGTTGCTAAATTAATGTTTTTATTTTTGATCAGTAAAATTTAAATTTTGGAAAAATGACTTAAGTTATGGTACCACTTAAAAATCTCAATTTTCGATAAATACCTATGTTATAATAATATAGTACACAAAATAAAATAATTAAATTTTAAAATAATATAATAAAAAATAGTTATTCAATAATAATAAAAAAAAAAATTATGGAAGTAACCCCTGTTCTATAAGTTCAAAGCAAATGGCAACAGTGCTTCAAAGCTGCAGACAAAAATCGTACGCAATCGTGTTTTACCGGAATTTTCGTGTTATAAAACTGTATAATAATAGTATAATGATAAGTATAATATAATAATAATATATAAGTATAATGATTATTTTAAAATAATTTAGGAGGAAATTATGCGTATAAGTGGTACTCATCACTCACTATGCTTATTGGAGAAGGTGAAGTATTTAAAAGTGTTCGTTACCCCAAATATTTGCTGTTAGTTACGCCACTGGTGGTTTCACATGAAGCGAATGTTCGCGGGGCCAACACGATTTAAAATCGCCGCGAACAATTGCTCAAAATTAAACAAGACCGATTTTTCGCAACTTGTATCCAAGCTATTGTTTCTGCATGTGTGAACACCGTAACTTAAATATAGGTGTTTAATTTTGAGTGATTGTTGGCGGTTATTTAAAATTGCTTTCGTTTCGTGTGACGAATGAGAGATGATACTATATGATGCTAGCAAATAATTTAACCAGAACCTTTTTGGTGAATAATCTTCTTCTGTACACTTCTTAGTATAAATATTTCACAGTAACCTAACCTGCCCAGTAGATAATAATACTGAAACTAATTTGGGTACAAGAAAGTACCACATTAATGATAGCAATATAATAAAAAAATCTTTGTACATTCATTGGCCTGAAGGTGACCTATTCGTTTTAGTAGCTAGTGGGCTAGTCATAAGTCATAAGATGACTCATAAATATAATTTTGTTTTTGTATAATATTGTACTTTGTAGTAGTTGGAATTTTATTTTTTATAAATAAGTAGGTAAAATAAATAATAACAACAGAAACAAAATACTTGCGGTTAACAATATTAATTATTTTTGATGACAAGACATATACAGCATATTTATGATAATTTATAGAAGACAGAATTAGACAGCTAACCTGTAGCGACTGTGCGGCGCGGCGTAAAAGTCCACACACACTGCTGGACTGCTGGAGACTGTACTCTGGAGTCTGGAGTGAGTGCAGTGCGCCATGCCAGTGCCGCAGTATATAGACTGTACGATAACGATACGGTAAACAATATTTTATTTGTGCGGTAATTTTTACCGTCGTAGTTTTCACACTGATCCTGTAACGATATGGATTACCGGACGGTAAAATATCATTCCGGAATGATTTTTGATACCTGCACTAGCACACTCCACCACGGTAGCTAGTGCGGTACCTACGATATATCAGACTAATTCATAACCTCTCGATTTATTTTCAAAAATATTTACCGTTGATAGATAGGTATGTAAAATTAATATGAATATCTATGGTGTAAGTCCTTTTCCTCCTACCAGAGGTTTTTTTCAATAATTGTTCCTATGACGCATGGTAAAAATATTAATATTTCTATATTTGTACCATACTGTCTTATTATTAATTTTAAAGAAACTATATAATATCAAAATTATCATAGATTTTAATAATAAAATTCCAGATTTACGCAGTATAGGTTTTTACATTCCAGGTTTTTACGTGGAGCCAATCTTTGTGCGGTAATGTTTAAAACTGAACGAATGTAATTAATTAATTTACATTGTACAAACCCACATTACTGCGATAGGTACAACGCCAGTACGGGTACCATATTTTCTATACCGTACCGGCGTTGTACCTATCGCAGTAATGTTGGTTTATACAATGTACATTAATTAATTACATTCGTTTAGTTTTAAACTTTACCGCACAAAGATTATCGTCGTGCAATTCGAGCTCAATTTAATCGTTACTGTCATCATATCGTAATCGTACCGTATATCACCGCAGTGTGTGCTGACTTTTATTATAAGTATTAATGTATAGGTCTTGCGCAAGACTTGTTATTTTCACAAAATGTATAAAAAATAATTAAATACCCGATATTTTAGCTTTTATAGCTGTGTGTATAGGTTTTTGTTATGAACTCAATAAAATACGAGACTTAAGTCAGATATAGTATATAAATATATAATATTATATAATATGTATAATGTCTTACTGCAGTGTCGGAAATCTCAAGTATGATATCGATTAAAACTGTGAACTTTGATGAAATACAAAATGTCATGATTTTAATGTAAATATGTATGTACTGACGAGTCGGTAGTCAACAAGAATCAAAAATGGAGAGGCGGCTTGCGTAGTTGAGTCTGTAAGGATACCAGGAGCAAGCTTCAAGAGTTAAACACCTTACCTCCCATATTTTACTTAAGACATAATATATCTATTATACCAAGTTTACCATATATAACCATCCTCCCCCCCATAAAAAAATAATTAACTCCATGTTATGCCAATTTTTACCTATATAATTATTTCTATTTATCACACAATTACAAATTAAAAGATAGGTAACTGTTAATGTCTTATTTACGTCATTACATGACTATACAATGCTACATCCCTACCTACTTGTTATAGTTGTTTGTTATAACTAGGGCAGAGGACTTGTAGCTCTAAAAAGTCACCAAATATGCATTTAAATATACAAAATATGCATTAAAAATATGCACTTAAGTATAAAAAATATGCATTTTAAAGTGGATATTTTTGAATAAAAATTAAGAATTTTTCTGTTGGTACTTATTATTTTTATGATAACATGTTATTTACAACTTTATTTAACAACTTACATTTAATTATTTGAATTATTTGGGTTAGGAGAAAATTAAAGAAAATTAATCAAAACGTCAACGGAATGGAAATACCATATATTTGAATAATGATTCACGTCGTTTTCGCCATGATTCTATAAGAGGAAAAAAGCGATTAATTACTGTGGTTATAATAGGCAATAGGTTATATCATGAAAAATAATTAACATCAGATATTAGCTATTAATTACATTGGAAAATTTAGTAATGTTACGACTTAGTGGGTAGGGCATTCTATATACCTACATTAATATAATATACTAATACAATTAGGTACCTGTAAAATTTGAAATTAGTCTTTCTTGAATTCATTTTCATAACACGAATGCTTGTCGTAGTATTGAAACGTTGTTTATACGTCATGAAAATAATGATTAATTGTCTCCGAGGGTGGTTAGACATAAAATTTGAAGTATTTAAGAGTTTGTATTTGATTGTTACTTTATTACAAAACTTAATATTACATTTTAATGTTATATTGTATTACAATTTTGGTAACAATTATTAAACAACAGTATTTAATTAATATTTTGTATTCTTAGATTTAAAAGGAATTAAAATAAATTTAAGCACGAAAAACCTTGTGAAAACAAAAAACAAATTGTGTACTTATGAAATTGTTAAGAGTTTTGGGATTCTGTATCATAATGAATAGGTAAATTTTAAATTGTTTAGTATATTTTCAAGATTTTAGATGTTTTAATGAAATACCGGTGATCATGATGTAATTATTAAAGTTTATAAAGCTTATAATTATTATTTTATACGTACGTAAACCTTTTGTATTTTAATATAGATACCTATACACATTTTTTGGTTGTAATCATAAAATGTGAGGAAATTTATCGGTAACAAAAGAGTTTAAAAATATGGCTATGATAGGACATTCACGCGAATTATTAATGATTAATGGATAGACAGAGGACTTGTTGCTCTAAATATGCAAGCACTTAAAAGGACGCCACACCCGCATCCGCATGTGTTGTCTCCGTTTTACAAACGTATAACATAGCAAAATCTGTTTAGCGCGGGACAACTGTTCTCCCTCAATATTTATAAAAGAATTTTCAAAATTTCACAACACATAGGTAAGAACTTTATCTGTGTTATAGCGTCGTTATTTTTTTGATAACATAAATATAATTAAAGTTATAAGCTTAAGAAAATGCATTTATTTTTTATTTTTTCATTAAATTACTTAAAATTATTGGTTTGTGCTACCAAAAAAATAACGACGCTATGATACAGATAAAGTTCTTACCTATGCGTTTGTGAAATTTTGAAAATTCTATTATAAATATTGAGGTAGATTGAGGTAGAACAGTTGTCCCGCGCTAAACAGATTTTGCTATGTTATACGTTTGTAAGAGTAAGCCGGAGACAACACATGCGGGTGTGGCGTCCTCTTAAGCACTCTTAAATACCCCATAATATGCACTTAAAATTTTTTTTAACACGAATGTATATTCCGTAGAACTGACTGAGATTAAATACTAAAATATTGATTATTATCATGTCTAGAAACATTTTATAAATTAATCCTAATCGAATAAAAGCCCTCATAGTGCACACAAAGCTGTGGTGGTTATATCGTAGGTATAGTGTATGACGTCAAAAACCATATTTATACGACAAAAATTAAAAATAAATAAATTTTTATCCCAACATTTTGACTGTATTGTTTGAAACGAAAATGTGAAACTCAATCCCCGAGTTTGTAAATTATCAGAAAATGTAGAAATCAAAAAATGAAAATTGAGGCCAAGTTCTAATAGGTAAAATTATCTCGAAACAGTTGCCAGTAAGTACAAAAAATAAGAAAATCACGTCAAAAGCGTTCACAGGTTTTCCATGTATTAAGTGGTTTTATACTTTTTGAGATATATTTAACTTAATCGATTACACAGCCACCCATTTTAGAGTAAGGAGCTCCTGGAATTCTTAAAACACGCGGCCCGCTCCCCTGTAAATATGGTTATGGACTTATAGTTAGTGATTGGTGTCCTTTATGAGGAGTGCGTGACAATGAATCGTTATATAACAAATAAAATACAACTGACCACGGGGCCATAATCATAGTAAAATAAATAAATTTTTTACTATGAGGGTGATAGCGTAGTGTATAAATAATATAAATAACGACGTAACGTTATATAATATAAAAAGTACGAAAACGTAGCCACGCTACATACGTACAAAGATATAACGGCAGACGAGTCGATTTCCGGTTTGCGGTCGGCGACGACACGAACTGTAACGGACGACGAACAGCCTACGAAGATCAGCGAAAAACGATGAACATACTGGACTCGTAATTGATTTCCGGGACGGTGAGTAAAATACTAGTTGCGGTGGCATATACAAATGCAAAACATTTAAATCAGAATGCCTTGTCGTCCCGGTGACCACGACAGATATCTTGAAGTTCCGCAAAAAATGATTAGCGATATACGGCATACGCTATATCACCCGATTCGACGTTCAAATGGTATTTAATATTTGCGTGAACAGCGAGCAAATATATGTTATGTTGCTGGACAAGACGGACAGCTTTCGAACAGTACCTACAACAGTAACGCTAATATTAAAAATAACAAAATAACAAATACCGTCTTGGCGTCTTACGGCATAAGCGCGGCATACAGGTGAATAAAAACAATGATGGCCAATACCTAAAAGTTCAAGGTGCTTAGACGATATTTGCCTGAGGCTGAATTGTATGTCGTTTGATATTAAGCGGTATCAGCATGACAGAAGTGGAATACTAACTATCGATTCTATGTGTAACGACGGTGGTATCGGAATGACACACTGTACGAATTTTTATTTATGTACTTACTGTCTTATCTGACGTTGCGTTGCTGAAAATTATTTTTTAGCGAGCTTAAAAAAAATTCATGTTTGAGAAAAACTTTACTAAACTAACTTTCATCCTTTTATATTGATCATGTGCCTTCACGGTAAAATCGTTAGCGTGTTTACCATAATTATAATAAATCGGTTATTAAATATTAATTTGCTTATATAATTATTATTTATTCCTTAAGAGTTAAGATAACGTAATAATATACTCACATGTGTTTCCGTCTTACAAGTGTGAAACATCACGTTTAGCTTCGTTAGTTTAAAATTTAGAGTGAGTTGACCTCTTATAAAAACTAAAGGTAATATTATTATCTATAGTGTTTCTTATCTCACCTAAGGTGTTTTAAAGTACCAATTGCATGAGACACACGAGTTACCTATTGCTGCCTGCTTTCCCTGGAAAATCTGGCGCTGGATAATCTTTTGTAGCTGCTTATCGGCCCCACAATGGGAAAACCTAGTGGTCAGTGGCGTATTTTCAATTTTTTATGGGGGGGGGGTCTAAATATTAAGTATAAGTTTATAATATTATAATAAAATACATACGAGTTATGATTCAATAATGATATTATATTATATTTCAATATTATTATGAATACAAATGTCAATTAATAGTTTTAATAGTTTTTATAATAAAAAAGGTAGACGTCTTTTTTTTCGTCAGTTCTTCAATAACTTCTTCAGGTTTTATTGAGTAGTTTTTATTTATTGATAGTATATAGCTAAATCGTTCAATCTTCCCTATAAACAAAAACATAAACAAAGTATTTTATTTATTGTAAATTACAAGAATATTTTTTAAGTTTATAATAATTTACCTATGACATGGAATTCCTTAGATATGTTTTTATTCTTTTTAAGTTTGAAAATGTTCTTTCATTTGTTGCAGAGGAAACAGGAAGCGTGACTAAGATTTGAAGAAGTTTAAATTTATTCGGATAAATTGACTGGTTACACATAGCCATAGCCTCTAGAGCATTATTTGGTTTTTCTGTTGTTTGCATGAGTTTTTTCTGCCATAATTTGTACTCTGCTTGCTTCAATAATTTCATTTTGAGTTCCATCATTCTGTAAATCTTCAATGTATTTATTTGAAAGAATTATAATATCTTTAATGGGACCATTTTCCCTAAATAGAGAATTGAAACCTGATAAAATCGATCGATGAACATTGAACCTTTCTTCTAACTCTGTAATAAATTTGTCAAGATAAGGAATTAAAATTGATGCTCGATCAGTGGCGTAACTATGGGGTAGCGAGGGGTAGCGGTCGTGACCCCAAACATTTTTATGGGGTGGCAAGAGTATCATTTTGTTACCCCAAAATTATTTATATAATTTAGTAAAAAAAATCCGCGTCAGTGTGTATTTACTATTTATTTATCTTTAAATAGTTATCAAGAAAAAAATACGTTATTTGTGAATTTTCGGGGTACCACACGATTGCGTACGATGTTTCTTTTTGAAAACACGATTGCGTACGTTACACGATTGCGTACGATTTACTGTGCATCGTTGCTAAATTAATGTTTTTATTTTTGATCAGTAAAATTTAAATTTTGGAAAAATGACTTAAGTTATGGTACCACTTAAAAATCTCAATTTTCGATAAATACCTATGTTATAATAATATAGTACACAAAATAAAATAATTAAATTTTAAAATAATATAATAAAAAATAGTTATTCAATAATAATAAAAAAAAAAATTATGGAAGTAACCCCTGTTCTATAAGTTCAAAGCAAATGGCAACAGTGCTTCAAAGCTGCAGACAAAAATCGTACGCAATCGTGTTTTACCGGAATTTTCGTGTTATAAAACTGTATAATAATAGTATAATGATAAGTATAATATAATAATAATATATAAGTATAATGATTATTTTAAAATAATTTAGGAGGAAATTATGCGTATAAGTGGTACTCATCACTCACTATGCTTATTGGAGAAGGTGAAGTATTTAAAAGTGTTCGTTACCCCAAATATTTGCTGTTAGTTACGCCACTGTGCTCGATAATATTGTTCTGGAGTATTTAATGGTATATTGCTTCTATTAGTTTGTTTTTTTTGCTAATCTCGGAATTTTAATTTCAATATCGAATTTTTCGGCTACTACTTTTACTTCTTCAAATATTTTTTTAAAAATATCATCGGCGTGTATTCGAAGTTCTTGTAATTCTTTTTTTGTATTATTTGCTAATTGTACAGCCAATTTAAGATCAATATTTGATTTTTGTAGAAACTTTTAAAGTGGTAAACCTATACTAAACCTTTGTTCAATACGAATAATGATATCACAAACTCTATATCTAAAATAGAACTTCTAAAACGTCTTGGTTTATTCAAAGTATCGTTATCGTCCCATTCCGAAATTGTATCCAATGCTTCAATGACATACTTATAAAGTTCCATAAAATCGTTTATTGCGTGAAATCGTTCTATCCATCTAGTTTCGCAACTTCTTTTCAATGATTTTGTTGTGGGTGTTTCTGATGAATTTTCAATATGAAATCGAAGAATTGATTTTCTTTTCGGAAAAATAAAGAAATCGCGAACTTTTCCAAGAGTTGCTAAACAATCTCTTATTTGTGTAACGCTACATGATTTAGATACTACTAGGTTTAACACATGTAATAGTAGTGGTAGTACTATTTTTTTGATTAGACAACCTATGTGTCACTTACATGATATGGTACACTGGCACGCACTGACGCACAACAAAATAATGACGTCTAAATCAATATGTCTTCTCGTCTCAGGTTAGGTTAGGTTAGTGACATAGGTTAGTTGCCCGTGACACGTATATTGAAGTCCCGTACAAAATAATTAGCGATAGTCGGCGCACATTCAAATGGTATTTGGTGATTGCGTGAACAGTAAGCAATATAGTATATAAAAATGTTATGTTCCCGGCGAATACGGACAGCTTTCGGACAGTGCAACGGTAATGCTAATAAACATTAATCAATAATAAAAATAACGGCATCATACTGCAGGTAAACATACACAATGACCAATGTTTAAATGCTTATTAGACTTATTAGACGATGTTTGCCTGAGGCTGAATATTATGTCAATTAACTCGGATGTGACAGCACAACGGTAATGGAATATATCGATATCTACGTATAACGACTATACGATGGCATGATACACTCACGCACTGTTATGCATTTATAAAATGTATTTATAATTTATATACTATAATCCGGCCCACGAGTGATCAGTATACCGTCACGCGCATGCAGAATAATTGGTAGCAACGGGATTTCCTACATTATGTGCCGTAATCGTGGCGCGCCACACGGGGGATGCGCAGAATCGGACGAGTTTTGGTCGAACAGCGGTACTGATCTCTCGTGGGCCGGATTATAGCTATCTTGTCGGTCATTGCTATTGCTAAATATTATGTTATTGCAAGCGGAAAAAAATGCGAGTGTGACTGTGTAAGGCTTACACTGTAAGCTATACTTTACTAAATTAAATTCAATCGTTTTATCGCTATATTGCAGTCCTCTATAGGTAAATTCGTTGGTATGCTTACAAAAAATTATGATAAATCGGTTATTAAATTATATTGGTTTATATAATTATTCCTATCTTATATAACTTTGACATACCTAGTATTTTTCATTTAATTTAGATCAGCTTCATGTATTGATAAATTAAATGGATTGACGCGGCTACAGCGGGTGTGGATGATGTTTGTTTTACAGCGGTAGCAGGTAAGCACTAAGTCGGTTGCTGTTTTTGCGATGATGATGATGATGAAGGGTGACACACAACTTATACACTTATAGTTTGTAAATTGTTTTTTTTATTCAGCGGAGAATACAAAATAAACAATACTTATGACGAAAACAAAAAGAATATCGTGGTTGATCGATGTACGATTTGGCTCTGTTAAAATAACAAGAAAAAAGACGCTGACGAGTTGCAGAATCGATGGTCGCAGGTTGGTCAAAAGATGTCAGACCGCCGGGCGTCGGCGGTCGGCACTCGTCGGGCGCGACTTGTCTTTCCGTCCTGCCTAACCTTTTCGGCGTGGAGAATGAGCCAACGGTGTCGCAATGTCACATCATTGTCACTCGCGGGCCGCGGTGGTGGTTGATAAAAATGTATTTCTTTATGGACTCTAATGTATGTTTTATTCTAATACTTATGTAGGTATGAGATATACGGAAGGCAAATTATGATAATAAGCGATATGATTCTCCAGAAGCTAAATATCTAAAGAGCAAAAAACAGTAAAAAAATTAAAAATCATTTATTGAATAATTCAAGACTAATAGGTTAAGAATAAATAAATTAATTAAACATTTAACTAATTTATGTAAATTTAAAAAAAAATGTCTATTTAGCTTTTTGTTTTGCATAATAATATTTTTTAAATATTTTAAATAGTTTTGATCTATTTTTAGACATTTGAAATTTGAAATTTTTATTTAGTTAATATTTTTATTGTATTTAATTTATTTATTTTACCTTTAGAGGAGGACTGCAAAAAAAGATTCAAAAATACAAAGGATGCATATTTAAAAAATAAAAGATGGAGAAAAATAAGTACTGCAGGATCGAGTGCTTCTTCAAAACCAACTAAATGGTACTTGGAACCACATTTAGACAATGTGCCACAAGAGAGAGAGTAACTTATATACTATTTGAATCTATTCATATTAATAGTACTATTCGTTATATAATAACTTCTTCAAGTCAAAATTAAAGATAAAAGATATAATATACAAATACAGTTTACTATAATATATTTTTTATAAATGCTAATATATTAAATTTGTTTTTACACTAACAGTTCTATATCAAATATTGATACCACCGACGATGACGAAACTTCAAACTCTGGAAAAGACGAAGAAGAGGATGTCGATACTACTCAAATTATTACTCCACAAAATCCTCAAAAATCTAACAAAAGAATAAAAGAAACATACAATATAATGAGTATTTTAGAAAAAAAAGCAAAAGAACGATCAGAAATATTAACAAGTCTTACAACAAACAAATGTGAAGAACAAGATGATGTTGATTTTTTTTAATACCTTAGCTATTTCAGTAAAAAAACTTCCAACTCAATTAATTTCTCAAGCAAAGGTTAAAATATTATCTATTGTAACCGATTTGGAATTGGAAGCATCTAACTCATTAAACAATAGTTTTAATCCATTAACACAAAGCTTGTATACTATATAATAATCCTGGGAATTATGCAACACCATCAACACAATTATCTTCTAGCTTAGAGCATTTTAATCCGTACACATATAAAACTTATACTCCATATACCGCACAAAGACAGTCTGTACAAAATGTTATGATAGAAAATAGATAGGTACCAAGAACTAAGAAGTAAGACCAATACATAATTTTCTTTCCCCTGAAAGTCATAGACAATCAAGTTGGACTACTAATCAATAATATAATTTATATCAAGTATTAGGTATAATATTATTGTTAAAAGGTATTATGATTTTTTTTTGTTCAATTAATTGTTTTATTTTACATAAAGGATAATAATATTTATTTAATTTTTTTGATAATACTGTTATTTTTTACAAAGGAGTCAACTATAATTTTATACTATTAAAGAAAATTTAAATATATAGTTCTACCTAATATTTTGTTCTCATATCTAAGTACAAGTAATGTATTATTTATTAATACCTACTGCATTACTATAGGTATATCCAAATCAGTTACAAATATTAGAATTTATACTACTTACCTATATGTAAATTAAATATTTTATGAGGCAAGTGTATATATATTTATAGTGTTCATAATAATATGTATATCAGTATATCCTATGTGTAACGATTAATATTTAACAAATTATTTTAAATTATTTAAATAGAATAATTTACAAAGGTAAGTGGTAAATACAGAATCTACATTAATATAGTATCTAGTAACTATTATTCATTTGATTATATGAATATAGGCATAATATTATAATAATTAATAGGTGCCTACCTCAAAGTAGAAAAATTTTCCCAAACTATTTCAAATTTCACATGAAAAAACTTAATTTCAATATATCCCAACATCAAAATAGCACTCAGAATATAATATATTGTATAATGTATATTATACATCTACTGCCGAGACTAACTGTTCAACTGAACATACTTTTTCTTGCTTGAAAAGAATAAAAAATTATCTCTGATTTACGATGTCACAGGATAGATTAAATGCACGTCTTGTTATACTAATAAGTATTGAACATGAATTAACTAATCAGTTATCATAAAACGGCATCATTGAAGACTTTGCGAAAAAAAAAATCAAGACGTAAAACTATAATCTAAAGAATGAAGAATATGAAAAATTTTTGTATTTTTTTTTTTTTTAATACGCTTAAGGAGTTTTCATTCATTAATAAAAGTATAAATAAAGAATTGATTTTATGTTTTTATTTTATTAATGATAATTTTTTTAATATGGGGTGTGTATGATTTTTACGTATCACTTATAGAAGTAAAATATCAAATGTAAATTAGGACAATTAGGTGGTAAATTTATATCAATCTATGGGTGGCGAAAACCTTAATCCGGCATTGTAGTGACCACAAACTCTTCCACTAGGGTATAGGAACTGGTATTCTATTGCAGTATTATCGTACTCACTTAATTGGTATCCGTGTCAAATACAAACACCATCGGCGGCCTGACGGTGACAGCTGCTCCATCCTCGAGCAGATTTTTATATTAACTATTTATATATTAATAATACGTAACACACATATTCAGCGCCTACAGCACGCCGCCATTGTCCAAGTGCATGTATACCACGTTAACCATGGTCCAGTCACCGGTCTCAGAGTCGGGCCGTGTGGCGGTAGGCATCTGAGTCCGGGTTACAGCGACCCGAGTGGATCGGTAGTGCAAAATACTAATGCACGTTACGGCCAAGCAGATGACGCCGTCGTGTCTCATCGCCATCCGGGCAGTCACCACGTTACGGGCCACGTACTCACCCGACTCGCAGAATTTTGTCCACTTTAGGAGTGTCCCGCTCATAATGTGCGTAAACCGGGACACCGTCAACAGAAACCGAAGCGATATCATCATCACCGTTGCTGCGGTCATCACCAGTAGTACAGTAGCGGATCTGAAGATCATTTGAGGAGGGGCGAATTGGTCTCATAGATTGATAGGTAATAACTACAAAGACATAACCGAATACACATTTACGATTTTCATATTAAAAAAAATACATTTTTTGTATCATTTATTCATAAGTTTAATGTTATAGCTATGACTTATGAATTTCATATTCTTTTTATCATACGGCGCTATAGTTTAAGTAAAAAAATTTCCTAGGGAGGGGTCATCGCCACGTCGCCCCCCCCCCTCAAATCCGCCACTGCAGTAGTATTTATACAATATAATAAATGAGATAATACCTATAATGTGGACGATGTTTTTAAAATTACGATGATGATTTTCATCAATATACAATATAAAATACGTATGCGGTATGCGACTATGCGAGTCAATCTGCTGTTACAAAAAGTCTAATTTTATAGTGCAGGGATCATCAATAATTTTTAATGAAACTGAAGAATACGCAGCCCTGATGGTAACCTTGCAAAGTGTTGTGTCGCAATGGGTGATCGCATATGTTTGATGGTATGTCGTTAAAAATGATCGTCTGTAGGCTGTCGTCACTTTTCAGTTGTTGATTTATGCGAAATCGCGATGACGTTTCCGATGACTTGAGAAATCTAATACAGCTGAAATATTTAGACCCGCTTGCACGGGCCGAGTTTGTGCATTATTGAGTTTCGTTTTAAATATTGTACGAACTTTATTGCGCAGGCATAAGGTGGAGGGCTGAATAAGCAGATCGTGTATGAAGAACACTTTAAAACATAGTACCTACCTAATATTAATTCATGATAATTATTTAATTTGTTATACAAATCTGAAGTGCAGTCGCAAAATGACATATATGCAACAGCGAACTATATTTTACGACTGTTAAGCGATCGACATGAACGATTATATTTTACGTTTTGTACTTACGCTGGTTTCGATTTTTATTACCTGATTGGAAAAATTCTTCAAGAAAATTTTATTCAGAGCCCGAGAAAGCAGGCAGCAATAGGTAACTCGCGTGCCTCGTGCAATCGGTACTTTAAAACACCCTAGGTGAGATGAGAAGCCCTAGATAATAATGTTAGTAATGTTACCTTTAATTTTTATAAGAGGTCAATTTACTCTAAATTTTAAACTAACGGAGCTAAATTGGTTACCAAAACGTAGTTTATAATTTAAAGTTAAACGTTATTTTCTAAGATAGTTGACGTCGGGTACACTCAAGATTCTTAATTTTAAAACATGGTTTACGGTATCGCATTCGTATATTTTACATCGTTGCATTGAAAAAATAAAAGCTCAAAAATACTTAAAAAATTGAGACACAGAAAATATTATAATATTTGAGGGCGTCATTATAAAGTATGATATGTATATTATATAAAATTATAAATTAAAAATTAAATAAAAAAATTAAATCATAGACAATATTAACTCTGAGCTATTCGTTTTTATTTTTTTATTAATAAGTTAAATAAAAATATTACATTCAACTATTTTTAGATTCTGAACGGAGTGATGAATGTATTGATTTTACAATGATGTGTGTGTGTGTTTTTTTGTGTGTCTGTCATCACGATTTTGGGGCAGTAAAAGTGCTTCGATTTTTGACTTCAGTACCTCGTTAGATCTCGTTCCAGTCCTGTATATCTTATATCGAGGTCACAATATTATTATTAACAAGTTATAAATGTATGTTATAAAAATAAAAGACAGAGATTTATGACTGAATAATTAACAATACATTTACATAGAAGGTCATACATAGGTCACAATTTTTTTTTATAAGCATTAAAATTTCGAATTTTGACAAAATACGTAAAAATCACAAAAATTCGCAAATTGTTTTAAGCTAGAAATTCATAAAAAATTTTCTTTTTAAATCTAGGATTTGAAAATTTAATACAAGATTCCTTACAAATTTGTCAATCATCTTTATCACAAAAAAAAGGTCCACCGGAAATTAACCTAGCTTCAAAATATTTTGACTTTTTTGGAGATATTTATAGACAGCTGAAATTTTTGTTATGAAATGTCGATTAAATTTTTGGCCCAATCAAAATACTTGAAAATTTAATACAAAATGTATCATAAGTTATTCTTATTGTGATTAAAAAATTGTAAGAATACATAGGCACAATTTTTTTTTATTAGCATTTGAAGTTCAAATATTGACAAAAATTCGTCAAAACCATGAATATTTGCAAATTATTTTGTAGTTCAAAATTCATAAAATTGTCCATATTTATATCTAAGCTTAAAAAATTTAACACTAAGTTTTCCATAAGTTTTGCTTCAAATAGCTTTAGAGAAAATTTGAAGTGTAATTATAGCAAAAATGTTTTGAGCGTTTGAGTTTTAATTTTTTTTGAAAATGCGTAACGATAACGATTTATCCTCAAACCAGGTACGTATATGGCTATATGTATATCTATGATAATAATATAAGGTATTATGAATTATGATAACTACATGCAATGGTTTTGGAAAAATTGATAAACCACGCCTTATGCAAAATGCGTCCTAATTGAAAAATAAAATATTTGTTTCAAAATAGAAAATATGACAATATTTAAATATAATATATCCTGGACTGACAAATCATCTCCGTTCAGAATCGTTTTTCGTATACAATAATACCTATCATTGCATTCAAATTTAACCTACCCTAGTCAGAGGTCCATCCCACTCCCTAATGTACAGCAGAGCGACATCCACTTACCCGATTTTTGAATTCTATACTTATTAACTAATATATAGATCATATATTGGACTATATTTGAGTGCAAACTGCCAGGCTAGGTTTGGTTGACGTTGTGAAAGTAAATACTTATTTTTTTTTTTTTTTTATTATAAAGAACAAGGCCTCGACAACATAGGTCATTGGCCGCGAATGATGATTACACATAAATACTTATTATATGAGAGCCCCTGGTTAAATAATATTTTACAGTTTAGGGAGCTAATTAAATTATACATTTTTCAGGAGGTAATTCAAGGGTCGACTTCAAATGTATCTAAAATGAGAGCCAATTTAATAGTAGCCATTTTGCCTTGGTCGAACAATCACCTACTATAATAATTATTATTATACACTGAAATAAGTTTAAATTCATCTTGAATGATATTATTGTGTATAATTATTAATTTAATAATAATTTAATGTGTATAATAATACGGCGAAACGACCACTGATATCTGTCCCATTTCGAATGTATAAATAGGTTATAAATATTAATGATTTTATTATTGGACATATAGACATAGACTAATCTGTGATATAGTGTCATATAATGGTGTTTATTGGTAGTACTTTAATTAAACCATTCTAAATAGTTTCATCTGATCTTAAATAATTAGAAAATTAAACTTTTTGTATAGATGTTTAGGTAACTATATAAAATGAAAACGAGTATATCATGCAACCATATTAGATATCAATAGGTAATTAACTTTAATATTGGAAAATCAATAGTAGGTACATAAAATAATAGCTATATATAGTCTACAGGTACATAGAACGATATGTTGTTGAATAATATATAATATTTAAAATTATAATTAATTAATTATTTATGTAACTCTTTATTTTACAAACTATTATCAAATATTATGCGTACCCAACATATCATTGATTCCTTCTGCAAGATATGTACATATGACTTTACTCCTGGGCAGTGGCGTGTATAGGCATTTTCAATAGAGGTATTGGGTATTATAATTATTTATACATTTAAATGAATAGTAGTGGTGTTAATTCCAAAGTCACAAATAAAGTGATTTATATTTATCTAACAATAGTGGCGAGGTGGTTAACCCCTTCATACCCCTCCACGGGTACGCCATTACTCCCAGAGCTTTTAGAATAAGATAAAATACAAATCCAAGAAATGGTACGTTCTATATCTTCAATCTATAAAAACATAAAATATGTTCACAACTTTTCTTATAGTGTATCCTAATCATAAAATATTTTACGAGTTAACAATTTAAACATAAGCTACACTAAGCTCGAGTATTATAAAATAGCATTAGTTTTTATCGTTGTATTTTTATTTGTTAGTTAAATACAGGTATGTAATATCCGTAATATTAATATATCATTTTAATATGATATAGAAATTTATAATTTATAATTTAAATAAAAATATTATAACCATAATATTAAAAAATAAAAGGTAGTATAATTTTTAATATTATTACGTACGTTTTACATTGAAAGAAAAATTAATTTCGATAGCCTAATTTTTATCTTTTTAGATAAAAGAATATTATATTTACCCTTCCGTTAAATACCTATTTAGCGTTGTAAAAGAAACAAAACTAATAAATAATCGTTTTTTGTGACGATAAATATTGCTTCTTTGTTTCCTATATTAAATCAAAATTAATTAAAAGTTAAAAATTCAATTATTGATTAAGAATATTATTTTAGTTAGGGACCAAACAGAAAAAAATTTAACACTTCCAGTCATTTATTCAGCCGAAAAATAAATATTTATGTATAACGTTAATTTATCATTAATTCTATTATTATAAATTTGTATCAGTTCTATGTACCTATATACTACCAACTAACAATGATAATAATAATTACAATAATAGTATAATAATGATTTCAAACAAAACTATAATTCAAACGATCCACAAATAAATACTTAAACAAATAATATTATAATTGATACTATAATATATAATCTTATATAATATAAATTTATCATGATTTCTAAGTTTTATCACATTAACACATTTATAAAATTTAGATTGTCTGTAGATTCATGACAAGATAAGATGTAGATTTTTAAAACAAGCTACTGATTGTCAATTTCATTTTAATAGTACTAAACTTAATTAAGTGGACTACAAATGAATAAGTACTAAAGTACATATAATATACAGGTTGTTCCGCGAGGATTTACCTATTGTGCTATCTCATGAAATAATGGAGATATCAAAATTCTGGTTTTATAATAAGATTCACAGGGATAAGAACTACAATTATTTCATTTTTAAATTTATTTTAATGTTTTTGTAAAAAAATTAAAAAATATATTTTTTTATTTAATTATTTCCAAAAAATTAAAGATAGTCATTTTGTAGAGTTTATTTTTCTGAAAATATTGACGTTTAAACATTTTATTTTCATTAATTTCCTGAGTTTTGATATTTTTTTCTAGTTTTGAAGAAATAAAATATGATTATAAATTTTTAACTATTAGGAACACCGAAAGTATTTGTCCGACCGTATGGGAATGCTCGCGGCGCGGCGGGTCACATGTTTGATGTGGTGTTAAATAATTCACAATTTTTCTCGAAACTAAAAAAAATATTTAAAATCAGGAAATCAATGAAAATAAAATTTTGAAACGTCAATATTTTCAGGAAAATAAACTCTACAAAATGGTTATCTTTATTTTTTTTTGGAAATGATTAAATATAAAAATATAAAAATATATTTTTTAACTTTTTTACCAGAACATGAAAATAAATTAAAATATGAAACAATTGTAGTTCTTATCCCTGTGAGTTTTATTACAAAACCAGAATTTCGATATCATAATTCTTTCGGGAGATATCGCAATGGGTAAATTCTCACGGGACACCCTGTATGGTTACTTAATGTGTGCGCATGTATCTGAAATCTGAATAGGCTTATAAATATATTATTTTAATTGATATTTATATATTAAATAACTAAGATAGAAAATGCTTTGAGCAAAAAGTATTAAATTATTAAAATGAAGATATGTGTAAAAAACCAAGTGATAGTCTGCAGGTTATATCGTTCTACGCAATAATGACGACGATACAAAAAAAAAACTAAACAAAAGAAAATTATTAGATAGTGATACTTATCATCATATATGGGATATACAAACGTATTATTTTCATTTTTCTTTAATATACACAATTATATAATATCAAATATTCAAACATTGTTATTATGCGACGATTATTTTATAGATACTTAAAAATTAGAGTTATTAAAATGATTAGCATGAATATTTACAAATAATCGTACATATATTCTATACAGTGTGCTCCAGCAGCCTTTTTTTTGAGGGGGAGGGGTGAGTGTTTTGAAACTTTTCATTAAGTATCTGTTAATTGACTTAAATAATTTGCAAGGGATGTTGATATTAAGATCAATAATTTATGACAATTATAAGCAGTAAATATGATAAATATTTTATAAATATAACAAGAAACGTAACCAACTATACTTGGATAGATTTCAGCATGAGGATAAAACAATTTTTATTATCTTGTAGTTTGTCCAAACAGTCATTTGTGTGGTATTTTTTAATTAAGTAGTTACCCTATCACTGAGTTTTGACATTACGTTGAATCGAATTGAGAAATTTCTTAGAAGCTATTAGTGTATAAATATAAACATATTTATATAGGAATAAAATTTATATTTTTAAAATTTTTTTTTTTAACTGTACAATGCACAGTCACATAGTATTTTTATAAATATAACCATCTATTTTCGAAATAATATATAACCATGTGAAAAAATGGCGTTTTGGCTTATAAAAAAGTAAATTGTACTGCGCATGTACGTACCAATAGTTTAAAAATGTCCAGTTGTCTCATGCAATTTGATACTTCCTTTTAGCTCAAGAAATCTACATTAAAATTTAAGGTCACCGGGCTAAAATGTTTTGGGCTATTCTTAACTTGAACACACTGTATAATATTATCTAATATAATAATAATATAATATAATAAACCTATAACATGGTTCGTTGAGAAGACCGATAAAAACAACAACAAACAATTCACACTTTACGAACAAGAATAAATTATGTATAATACAATGAAACTTAAAAATTATGACATTGATAATATAGTAGTTATAATAATTATTGACGATTTCCAACTGTATTGCATGATGTTGTTAGATGTAAAATATAATTGCTCATACAGTTTCATGTTTGGCGGAATAGATTTATATAAAACAAAGTCTTAAACGGAACTTAGGACCGTTTATTAGATTTAAGAAATAATTAATATTATGTAGTTATATTATAACAGCTTTGTTGATCAGTTGAGTACGACTTTTTACTTGTTGCCGCTAAACAGTTGGTACTGAAAAGAACAATGAAAACAGTGAGTCAATAATTTTGTATAACATTGTGTAACGTTATACGCGTCATGATTATACATTATTTTGAAAACTTATACTAGAGATTTTGAAATAATATTATTTTAAGTATATTAAACATCATAGCAGTATATTAATTTAATAGTATTCTTACCGGATTTTGCAAAGTGGATAACTGTTTCACTACTCCAGAACCTAGTTGCTGTAGAATACCAGTACTAGAATTATTCGAACATGTACTTTGTCTCCTGGACCGGAGACTGTTCATACTGGAGCTGAGCAAGTATGGAACGCTGCTGCTCGTGTTTGGCATACTACCACCCTTAAAAGGTACAAAATATCATTCGTTTTAGTATGTACCTGATATTCTGACACACATACACATAGGCACACACACACTTAAGTACGTTTTGCAAAACGTTATTCTGTTTATAGAATATTAATACAAATTAATAAAAATGTACATCAACAAAGTTTCACATTTATATAGCAAATAAAGCATAATATAGATAGTAGGTAATATTTAGATAACATATTTTTTAAATTTTTATGGGAAAGACTGTTGAATATTTATGTTAATCTTGAAATTTATAATATCCCATTATTTCAATTTAATTAGACATTAGAAAATTAATTTAATATTGTGTACGTATTTGAATTGGTAACTGTAAAAATATAGTACGTATAATAATAATAAATATAATATTATAATTTAATATATTAAATGCACAGCTCAAAGTAATTGTTTAAACTCTATTTGTATCTACTCTATTGTTTTTTAAAGAGAAAAAGCTTTTAATTATATTTTGATGTTCTAAAAATTTCTAAGAAATGTATATGATTACCTAGTATAAAAATTGTGATTTAAAGCCGATGTACAAAACGACATAACCTACATTGCCACATTGGTAACGAAAAGATTTATTGGATGCATCGTTATTTACCTTTTGAAGGCGTAGGTGTAGGTACGTGATTTGTTTCTATAGTGAAAGGTTATTTATTTTAAACTGTCTAAAAGCCGCGATTCCTAGTTTATTTTTTATATTTATACATTTTATTTGTAGACTAAACATTACGAACTAAATATTTTTTACTTGTATCAAAATATAAATAATTTTTCAACTCAATACATTTAAAATATTTTTATCCAGTTTCTAAAAATTAGCAGTTATAATGATAACGTAGATGTTTTGATAATTGTTTATAATTGCCTTACCACCAGTCATCACCAGGTAACCTTATATGTTATACTAGTCTTTAATCTTAAATGTCGATATTCATGATCGATATATCTTATAAGTATACATCAGCCTACTACGTGATCTATCTATGGAAAAAAATGTTTAATAATTTTTATGAGTGGCGTATAAATGTGTAACGAGATGCAGGTTAATCCGTTCCAACCCAAGGACAAAAAAAAAAAAAAAAATAGTAAAAAATCGGATTCGAAATGGATAGAATGTAAAATTTATACGCCACTACCTTTATACACGGACTCTGAATATTTTAATGATTGCCTATGATTAAACTTATTGTTTCGAGTGAAGCACTCTCGTATAGCTTACATGTTTATAATTTAATGCACTTATGTAAAAAAAAATTAAATGTATGCTACCTACTTCTAATTAAAATATTTGAAATGATTGTACTCCATACATTATATTTAAATCTTGTTATTATGTTTGTCATCTATTGCATATGTGCACTTAGTGCGTAGGTACTTATACCTTATACAAACGTTATTAGTGTATTTTAAAATATTGAAATTAATTGAATTTAATGAGTTAGGTAGATATTTCCAGCAATATTTAATAATGCTATCCTATATTTCCAACAAAAACATATAGTTAAAATAAATACAACTTGCAATACCTTCATGATCATGTACTATAAAATATTAATTATTGACTATGCTGTACTATTAAGAGGACGTTTCACCCGCATGTGTTGTCTCCGTCTTACAAGTGCGTAACATTGCAAAAACTGTTTTGCGCGGGAAAGAACCGAGAAAGATACAGTTATAACTAAGAAACGAAATTTTCACCACATAAAAAGGAGATTTTTTTCTGTGCAATATCGTTTTTATTTTTTCGATATCACTTATACAAAAAAAATTCTTAATGTTTTATAATACATTAATTTTGCGTTTTTTAAGCACGAATAACTTTTTTTGTAGTTCTGATATCGAAAAAATAAAAACGATATTGCACAGACAAAATTCTCCTTTTTATGTGATGAAAATTTCATTTCTTAGTTATAACTGTATCATTCTCGGTTCTTTCCCGCGCGAAACAGTTTTTGCAATGTTACGCACTTGTAAGACGGAGACAACACATGTGGGTGAAACGTCCTCTTAACTGTAAGCAATTTGGTCATTTTTATTATATTTAGTTTGATTTAAAAGTATTATAATAAAAATAATGTCATATAGTACAACGGATACGGTTATCCGGTGGCAGGGTGTTACATATTATTACGATTTGATGGCGAGGACAAACAAGTATCGATAAAATTACAATTTAGTTGATTATTTAGTATATGCCTAACTAGAAAGGAATTGATACATAAACACATTAACTAAATGAAAAAATTTAATATTTTAAACATTTTTGGATTAATAAAATATAATTCTGTTTGAGAGTTTTAAAAAATTAAAACAAGTGTCTGGTGTAAACAAAAAATATTATATCCTATATATTAATTATTATATTTCAACAAATGTGACAGGAAATATATAAGCTCTTAATTTATATTTTGTAAAAGGTTTATAATCGATATTTTTTTTTTAGAATATAAAATCAAAATTAAAATAGGTACATAAATGTTCATATTTCAATTATCCAAGTTTGATGAAAATTGCGATAAAATATTTAAACATAATAATTATTCCCGTATTATTAAAAGAAATTATTATTATAATATTTATATTATTTTAATTAAAGCCGAAAATATGATCTCATTAGTGTAATAAATATATTATGTAATATAAAATACATTTATTCAGTTTTTTACATATATTTTTTTTTAAACCTACTTGATATTAAATTATTATTGCTACCTACTTTGCATACATTATGTATTTTATAATTAATTTTTATTTCAATAATCATATAGTTTTAATTTGAAATACTCATAAATTTAATGGATAATTATTCATGGTTGGCAAATTCTGCTCAAGAGGTTGGTAAATTCCGATCTGAATATTCCAGGTTAATTTTTAGCAAATGTTTTTAGCAATTACGCGCTTGAAACGAACAAGTGAAAAATAGTTAATATTCATAAATCATAATAGTTATAACTTGTGTGATTATTGATAATTCAATATTTATTAAAATAAAGTTATATTATTATATTATTTGTGCAATATATACCAACTTGAATAATTAATATACCTATTTTTTATTATACATTAGCTCGTTAATTGTATCACTACAATATACATTGTATATTATATATATATTTATAAATTGTTATTATATTTTAACATTAAAATTTAACATCGTTAATTTCTTCCGACTTTTAATTCAATCATTTACTAGGATAAAACTTAATTAATTTGGGAGCTATTTTAGATCATCATTGTTATGGAAAAATGTCACTTCAAACGCTTCTCTCCCCCACAAAATCGCGCATGAATTAATTGTTATGTATTTTAATTTGTATAAAAATATATATAACATTAAAGCAAAATTGGGATGATTAGTAAAATTAGAGATAATAATATTAAAGATTGATAAGTATGCTGACGTTTGATGCTTTGTATGATACTATATGATACTGTATGATACTGTATGATTTCGATGAATTTAAGTAATAATGTGATATAACTGATAGAAGGTACAGTAAAATATCGAAAGTCGATAGTGCATAGTTATATTTGATGCTATTACCTTTATTAATATTCTTAGAGCAGAAGTCAATCGAACTTCACATAAAATATTACAACCTTACTAAATATTTAAAACGTACGCAACACATTTTCCAACAAAACATAAACACTTAGGTGAGATTTAAAATGATGACTTTTTCTAGATTTAATTTTAAGTTTTTGTTGAATTTATAATGCGGTTTTTTGTTGCTTATTCATTTTTGCGGAATAAAAATAATATTATGCATTTAAGGATAAATATTAAAGATTTAAATAAATGCAATTTATAAACTAAATATAAAATATCTATCTACGAGTAACGACTCAAATATAAAATTGTCCTGCCTTCTGCGTATAACATTAAATTAATTTAAAAAATTATTCTAGAATATTTAATAATTATTATTTGTGCCAATTATCTATTTAATTTACCAATTATTATAAACGTCAGTTTTTCTTAAATAATAACCTATACGTTACACGTAAAATTTGTAGTAGAAACTAATAATGTAACATGTTATTATGATAGTAATAATAATAATAATAATAATATGTATATTATAATTCACAAGTTCTGTGAGTTATAAGTAAAATATTATTTTAGATTTTATAGCAGAATATTTCTACGAGTAATGCGTAGGTATTAATACAAATTGTATTACTTTTCATACAATCCAAATAACATTATAAAAATCAGTGAAATTGATCACATATTTACATTCAGGCATACATAATATATATTATAAAGTACAATATATATGTGTGTGTGTTTGTGTGTACACTTATTATCAGCACTTTAAATTGAATTCCATTTGGTGTGAAAAATGATCTTGGGTCGGCAGAAACTATTATTATTGTAGATAACCGTGCTGAACATTTATGTAACTTGGAAGCCCACTGGGTTAAAAATTGTATTTTGTTATCGAATTGTTCGAGGTCCGTTACACAGTGCCACAGTAGTTTATGGACATCTGCTATTAGGTGTTGGTAATTTCATTACATTTTGGATTTCCCAAATTCCCGAGGATATAAAATCAATGTTTAGACATTTTCACAAAACCTATTTGATTTAAATGTCACACATAAACTACTGACTTATCAACATAATATTCAGATCACATAAACGTATATTGTTCCAAATATTATTAGAAGCTTAATTACTAATATTAATGTTTCAGATAGATAAAAATAAAATTTTTAAAAGCAAAAAAAATTTAAATTTATATTTTATTAAAACTGTTTGCAACCCAGTAAACGTTGTTTACATTTTTTATGATTTAATTACGTTATTTTTTTTTAAGTACAACGTTTAGTATAAGATATTATATTTTTATGTAATTTATAACTACTCTGTTTTAAGGTATAATTTCTAGTTATAGCATAATAAAACTTAAATAGTGGCAAAATGCATACAATATTCCATATATCAGTAACTAAATTATGTGGTTAAATTGTAAGCTGTACACTTTTTCCTAAATGTTTAAAGAATATAATATGATGATACGTTATTTTATAGACTCTAAAATGTAAGAATACTTCACATTGGTTTTCATGTTTAGCGGTTACAACTAACTATCAATTAATATATTCGTATTATAACTTGTACCTACTCTAAAATGTTATTAAAAAAAATTGATATGATAAGAAAAAAACAGACTATTTTAAAATTATTTTTATTCTAAACTATCATAATTTTACTTGAAATATCAATTAAATAACAAAAAATACATTTATATTTTTAATTTAATGTTAGCTTTTGTATTTATTTAAGGTCATATTTTTAATATGTATAAAAATAAAAAAAAATATTATAAGTAATGATTTCAACGTTTAACTAAATGTACCAACATAAGAGAAGATGCTATCCATTTACATTAATACATTACTTCAAAATTATTATGAACTTATAAAATAAGGTTGAATATAATTAGATATTTTAAGGGTTATTTAGATATTAACTGCTAAGTACGTAGGTACGTAATGACAATGGACAATGTTAAAAGAAAATGGCCAAGATTTATCTTATTTTGTATTTCGTGAAACTTAAGTACTTAGGTAGATTGAGATTGGTTAGAGAATATTGCTTGGTATATTTACCATGATAAAACTATGTATACAGTATTACCTCTATGTCTTATATTTGTGGACATATTTTAGGTACTTTTGATTCTATAATAATTAGTTCTAAGTCTTCTAGTTGTAATTAAAAAATAAAAAATAAATGTATATATTAAATATTGGTGATTATAATATACTTAATATGTATTATAGTTATATTATAAACGATAAAAATATTGCTAGACAGATAAAAGCCAGATAAATTGATAAAAAAAATAGAAATTAAATATTACGCATCAATTTAGTATTAGAATTATTTATAAGTAAGCATAAGTCAATTATAAATATTTTATAATTTCTAATTTTTTTAAATTTTTTTATTTTGAAATTCTCGTAAAAACTATGATAGTTCGACGATTACAATATTAAAATTAAAATGTTGATACTTATTTAAGAATAAAGAGAACAAAAATACACAGTCTAAGATATTATGTTAAAATTTAAAATGTATTGCGAAAAATACGTTGTTCTCAGCACATATTGTAATAGTGTATTATTATTATTATTTTTAAATTAACTACACTCAATAATTATTTAGGTAAGTTATAGGTCTTAAGGTTAACTAAAAAATGATTAAGTTGTTGTTAATTTACCACTCTCATTTTGACAAAAGTGTATAAACACTTTTTTAATTTAATTTTCTAAATAAAACCAAATTTGATAAGTTGTTTTTTTTAAATATCATTGTATGTATTTTTTTATAAGCTATAATGGTTTTTAAACTTATGTATTCTATAAAGTTTGTAGACTTTTCAACCTTTTTAAAACATTATTTTTATTTTTTATTTTTATTAGAAATAAACAATCTATACTGTTTATGTGGTAAAAGTAATTACATAGACATGAAATGTTAAATAAGAAGCATTCAGTTTGATTTATAATTATTATAATTATTATTTTTTTAAATTATTTAAATTTTTAAAACTAAGCTTAAAGAGATTTCTAGAAAAAAAAACATAATCTAAAACAGTTAAAACAAATAGTAAGTACCCATTCCACTTAGAATCTTAAAATTGAGTCAATAGTCTATACGACGCTATAAATATTTAATTACGATAAACTTTTAGTCATTTACCCATTGACTACAATAAAAAAGTTTTTTATAATTTTTTTTTTTTAAAGCAGATTCCTTTTTTAGTGATGCAATTAATTATTTTATTGAAAATCAACTTAATAATACTCACAATCATGCTCCGTGCAAGCTGTACTCCGCGTAAGTTGCAATCAAACAATAAAATAAAATATAAAAAAAAATAACTCAAAATTGTAATTACATTTTAAAAGCATTATTAATATTGTTAAGATTAAAAAATATTTATCATAGTACTATTTTGTTGTAAAATATTATAATATTTAATAATAATATTTTACATCACTGGCTATAAGTGTAACACGACGTTACATGCTGACAATATAAATACATTGATGTTTTTAATATTTTATGAAAATATGGACTATTTGTCTACGGACTTTCTAAGTTTTGTATTTTTCTTTCTTAAGAAATTCGAAATACAAACAGTTGTCTAATTCTTTAAAAGAATATTATACTTATTGCATGTATGTATACAATAACTTAGTAAAATAGTTTCTCCTAAAATGGATTTATTCTATTGCTAAAGAAAAGAATAAAAACGTTTGCGTGTTTAAAATTATTTTAGAAATATTATGTATCAATTTTTATTGTATATATTTAAATGCTTAATGTTAAAACTAACTTATGCGAACACACACATTTTTGTAAAGGAAATGTTGAGTAAAATATTACGTATGATAATAAGATTATAAATTATTGAAAAAAAATCAGATGCATAATATTGTTGATACCTATATGGAAAATGTATTAACGTGCACCATTTGTTATATTCATCAATATTATTCACTCCACTGCAAATTTAAGAATCATTAATTTTCTAAAAATGGAATAAGTATAATATATATGTAAAAAATTAATTTAAAGTTCAATATTTTAATTTAATATTTATTAAAAATAATTAATATATATCAAGTATTTAGAAAGAATGTCTGATTTTCTCATTTTTTATTTCTAGTCTTAAGTACAATTCTTTTAGTGAATAATTAATAGTATAGTGTAAATAAAATAACTATCGATCATCAATTGTACTTTAGTACAGTAGTATCTACTGATTATAGTGCACCTAATTTAATTTACAATAATTGTAAATCTAATTGAATTTAAGAATAACCATTAGCCATTAAACACTCATTATTTTTGTTTTTATATAAACATTTAGATTTTATAAAAAAATTCAAATATCAAAATAATGCAATATTATGTAGTTAATAATTGCGATTCAACATTTAATTTTTATTTAAATCTAAAATAATGTCAAATAGAAGAAAAATCAAATAACTATAGTATTGAGAAGACACTTGTCTACGAATGAATGATGATTATTGATTAATATTGATGATGATCAAATAATAATATTTTAAATATTACACAATAATACATTTTTATTTTTTAAATATAATTAATTATTGCGATTTTAATGTTATAAACCACTTTAAGAACCTGTAACGCTGCAAGCTGTTGATTATCATGTTAATAAATTGCTTACATTCGTTAATTAAGTTATTTTACCAGTATGAGTATAATATGATGTATAAAATGTAATTATTTTAATATTATAAAAACAAAGTGTTTTTGGTGTATATTATTGACAGACTCGAAGAAAACTTTAAAAATATCATTTTGTAAAATTAATTAGATTAATTAAAGAATGTAAACGTATCAGGAACTTTATTTATAGAACTATGAATAATTGTAGTATTGATACAATAAGTGAATATAATTAATTGTATTGCATAGGTGTGTCATACACGGTTAATTAAATGTATTAAATTAATAACACATTAAAACATAACGATTGTTATATGTTTAGGAAATTTGGTTAACACAATAGAATACTATTATAAATACATTGGTTTTCAAATTTTAAATTTGTATCTCGCATGTTATAATAAAAGTATATGTATTTTAAATGTGTGGACATAAGAGATTTGAATGACAAAGTACTCGTATGTATTAATTGTTAGCCAATAGGTACATATATTTTTAATTATATAAAACAAAAAGTTCAATATGTATAATAATTTAAGCGTAAAAAGCTTCTTACCAATAATATAAAATCAATACAAAGCAATATGATATTTAAAGAAAGTCATTATTTTTAAAATGAAAAGACCAAAAATTCAATAGAAAAACATTTCTTAAAAAACGAGGTAATTCTTGAATGTTTCACTAGGTTTATGTTAATGTTCTTGAAAATGTTTGTTATAAATAATATTATTTCATTTCATCCGACGTAATCATTGAAATTCATTGAAAAATTACTATTTATTACTTAGTACGCACAACTGGCTAAAAAGCAGTACATATACATCGAATAAAAGTAGAAAAAACCAGTGTAATCAAGTTGTACGTACTTATTACCGGTAAGTTCTAACTAACGTCAAAAGCGAAAAAAAAACAATAGTAAAATAAAAAAGTAAAATAAATAACCCATCATGGATTATTTTTTTAAGTAAACAGTGTGGCATATCAAAAAAGTGTTTGGTTAAATTCTTCAACATTCTATCCTCTGTTGAATTAAGGTAAATGACGGATGATAACTATAACTGATGACTTACGCTGTATATTAATTATATATTTTATTATTATGATCAAATATCATGGTTAAAATATATATATTTGTATAGCATCATTATTAGAATAATAATTTTTTCAATTGTAAAATTTAATTATCGATAAGAAAATAATTATTTTAATTTCTGAATACTTGTTCTAGTTATAATATTATATTTTTCAATAAATTAAAATATGATAGTAGATACTTTTTTTAATAATTTGTATTTGATAATTTATTGTTTTTCTTCTTTTCAAAGTAAAATAACGAATAATCTAAACGTGGGTAGACATTATGATTAGAGTGTGCATTTAATGCAAATAACATTTCTTTTACTAAACGTCTTAAAACATTGATTTCCAGGCATGAATTCTGTAGAACTTAAAATTAAATTTTAATTATGATTTTTTTTAAATCAAATAGGTATATTTTAAAAAAAAGTTTTAAAAATGAATTAAATTTGATAAGAATTCAGATTAAATTATACCCTCCCCCATCTTCTAAATGTAACAGAAAAGATACCGAGAACAAAATTAAATATTATTCATTTTGTTTTTATTACGTATTATGCATAATCTATTTATGTACCAGAAACAACGGTATGACAAACGAAATTGTTGTCACATTCAGGCAGAATATTGCATATTATAATATAATAAACAAATCGGTCATTTTATTAATGTCTTGCTTCAAAACCAAAACGTGCGTAATTATATAATTTAAATAATATAAATATTATATATATTTAATTTTTGACTTTTTTTATTAAAAGTTATGGAATTATTCTTGAAAAAAAAAATTCTAATGAATTTTTTAATATTATGGAATATTATTAGTATCTACATTAAATTTAGTTTTTAAAAGGTATTTTAAAGAATTTAAAGAATTCAAATTAACGCTCTAGTACGTAATATATATGCATGTTTATAATCTATAGTTAGATACTAAGTTATATACATAGTTTCTAATTCGTAATTGTATTTATTTTGCGAGAGTGAGGCCATCATCATAACTACTACACTAGCAATGATATAAGAAATACACCATCCGTCATTTATCTCAAATTCGTCTCATCCTCGTTATATAATATAAATTAAACAAATTATAAAATAGAAATATCAATTTTAATCATGCTGAGTGAACGCATATAGGCCTAGCGTTCAAAATAAAGTATACACTGACAGCGGACACCGTTTAATGCAACACTCATCGGCTTTCTCATTCGTTATAATGACTTACATATGTCGATGATGGCACCGACAATGTGGACCCATCGTGTCCGTTAATCGGTCTGAAGTACTGATAGCCCTGCGCAAAAAATCAATTTAAAAGCTCGCCTGACACATATAATCAAATATCATCCACAGAAAGCACGTCATCAAAAAAAAAAAAAAAAATTCAAGACGCTGAAAATATAATAATGTTACCTATATAAAAATAATATCATCATTTTTTGGAGAAATAGATTCAGGCCAGCATATAAGATTGAATAATAACTCGCAGCGTTATTGGTTCGTTAATGCATATTACGACGACCCGTCATTCTATACAGTAGCTATACATGTATATTATATTATAATAATATATGTATTATATATACATGATATTAAATGTATATTTTTATACTTAAAATGCAACGAAAAGGCACTTGCACATAATCAAAATAAATACAAACAAGTGATAATAACATAATATAACACTTAGTATATATTATATAATATAACAAAAATATAATAATTGTAATATTATATTATAATAAAAACTAATAACAATATGATGATGATGTATCGTATAATAACGTGTGGTAAGACGCGCATTATTGACTAATATATATCTACACTTTTTTTTGTTGCATTTTTGATAATGATAACATTAAAGTCGTTAAATATAATAATAATAATATGATTATTGATTTTTATAAATATTATGTAATATCGATATTCTACTACTACTATTATACTACTACTATCACTACTACTATTATTATCGAATAATAACAATAAAAATGACAATAATAATTACCGATGGTGGGGACAGGTTGATGGTGGACCCACGGCGTTCGACGTTCGAATGTCTCCGGATTGGCAGACCGGTGCCTACCGGGGTGCTGCCGGGCGAAGAGGCACATGACGGCGCTACACGGATTTTCGGCGTATTCAACATGTTGTCAGACAGCCGACGATTCGGAAATGAACTGACTACACGCAAGAAGTTGCTGTCAGAACCGGAAGGTGATCCGCCAAACCACCAGCTACCTGTTGGACATTAAAACGAAAAACAGTGGTTGTCTTTATTAAAATAAATTTTTTTTAAGCTTCAACATCTATGGTAGCCTAATTTTAAATTAAATACAATTATTACAAAATTTTAACTTATACTCCATTTTTACATTTATTTATTTATGGATTAAATTGATATAAATAGAAATTGTATAAACTCGTATAGTCGTATACAAAGGCAAATAGGATGTAAGTGTGACATGTTTTTGGGTAATATTCTTTCATAAACAGGAAAATCTGAAACATTATTCACCTTATTATTATATCTTAAAGGATGGACATGGATATTTTTAATTTAGATCATAATATTACCTGCTTCTTGGTATCAAATTCAATTAGGATTACGTACAAAATATGACGGCGTGTCATAATATGTGAGTAAGATGTGACGCTTAATTATATATACAGAGGTAAATAAGTACCTTCAAGTAAGTTCAAATAATTGAAATAAAAAGGATAATATTAATGGTGTAGGTAAATCTTTTAAAAATAATATTATTGGTGTCACATAATATGTGTTTCTGATTTTGATAATACAATATTTTATTTCTAAAATATCTGTATAATTCTATAATTGGAAGCCGATGGATGATGAGCAACAAGCTACTTGAAAATTATGAAATTAAGACGTTTAAAAATTATTCAGAAGTTCTTGAACAGCTTATTCGTCTGAAGGAGTTTTATTCGAATAAAGGCGATAAAAAAAGGTTTTCATACGTGAGTGAATTAATTATCTTTTTTTTTTTTCCGTTAGTATCGAGAACCGGAGGAGGAAACATGGTGCCAATACTTCTCCTCCGGCCACCGTCGTTTAAGTGAATTAATTATCTATCACGAGTTGGAAATGACCAAATCAGAGTTTAAAAAATAAACACCAATACTATCATTTTTTTAAAAATAATTAAATATTAAATTTATAATGTATCACGATTTATGTATAATATAAAAATAACAATTATAATGCATATGTATAATATATAGATTTGTAGATTAATTTTATTTTTAAAACACTGAAACCTGTTTACAACGGACACCTGTCTATAACGGACAATTATTTTGGTCCCGTGACTGTCCGTTATATACAGGTTTCACTGTAAAACGAATAGTTTAATATTTCCATAACGAAAATTTATGGAGATCAATCAGCCAATTCCATTGTAATCCAAACAAGTCATAATATTCACAAAATACAAGGTTAAATATCTTTGTATAGACCAGACTCCCATACATGCACACCTACTATTATTAATGAAATTGATCACTACCAACTAATTTTTTTTTTTAAATATCCCATTGAGTTGTATGAGTACGTGCATTCATTGTGGATTCCAAAAATATGTAATTAAAAATAATAAGTGTTTTTACTACAAATTTATTTCCGGTCAAATTCAAATCTTCATTATTACAAGTGTATAGTATCAGATAATAATATACGGTAGTATACATACCGTAAAATACAATTGGATATTTAAAAACATTTATTACAACTAATTCATCATGAATAGTATGGTATACCACAAATTTGTGGTGATACTAAATTGTTATTTTAACAATGCATTCTACCTTCAAGGTTAGCATCATAATATTGTAGAAATTTTATTTTTGTTTTTACAGATATAATATTCGTACAGATTGAGCATAATTTTTAAAAAAGCGTCGACGGTGGAATTCACCCTTAAAAATAACCAATTAACCAGAAGAACATTTAACACTAAGAAAGTATAAATATTTTAAAGACATTCAATACTTAATGATGTACAAAAATAATTTTAATTATTTAAATTCAGCAGTATGTCTTGAACCTTATCAAATCATTTAACTGGTAAAATATAAGGTAAATGTCAGATGATTCCGCACTGATAGTGAAATCATTTATTCTGTTTTTATCAATAAAGGATTAACTAATATTAAACACTAAGGAAAAAAAGGTAAGTACCAAGAGAAAAAAATTTCCCAGCTAAGTTATTTTAATTTTTCTCTGTAACAATTTTTATTTCTGAGTAGTGAAAAAAATAACATTTGATGTCTTAAAAAATATTATCCTTCCTATACAGGCTTATTGCTATGTGACATGACTATGAGGTATAATAAACCAGACCTCTTAATGTTTTTATTTCAGTATGATATTGTAATAATGTGATGTCATTAGTCTAGAGACTATCTACTCAGATAATCTCTGCAGCTCTAAAAATATTATAACGGTTAAATTGTTATAGCCAATAAAATAAATAAAAAAATTAATTAACTCAAGTATTTGATGGATGCGGAAAATTGTGGTAAATTTTCTATAACAACTCGACTTGTCATTTAGGAAGCGGGATTCAATATGTTAGCACGATATCACGTTGAAATTATTAAACTAAACGTCATTACAGTCGAATGGATTTTTCATACCGAGGAAATTTGATATAATTTTGTTTCATTTGACATTTTCTTATTCGACGCTCTATTATTTGTGTCTTATTTAAGACTTAAAGCCGGATGAATCAAACCATAGGTTTAAGCAAAAATTTAATTTAAAAATGAAAATACATATGAGGCACAAATTATGTTATAGAAACTATTATAGGTACCTAGTAAACAATAACAATAATAATAACAATATATATTATTGATGCTTATGTATTTTTAAATACTTTTTTATGTTTTTAACGATTGCCATTATATTATTTTTTTGATATAACTTACCCGCTGAATTTTTTCTAACCATATCTTCAGCACTTGACGTTTTACGCGTTTCAATTTTCAAGTTTGGTATGTTGAAGTTTTGTGCATGCATGTTGTCAGAACTGTACAAATGTCTCAAAGGTCTATGTCTGTCTGGACTCTGCATGGATATTGTATCCAATTTTAGTTTATTCCGTTGGTTTCTAAAAAAAATTGTAATTGTATTTCACGTTTATAGCTCATAAGCATAATATGGGGCATAATTTATACATTATACACGTATACAATTTAAAAAATTAAAAATTAAAGGAAAAGGTTCATTCAAATTTTGTTCAAAATTAATTTTCCGAATTAAAATATTAAAAAATAGATATATTATAATCATTTTGTTTAAAATAGTTTAATATAAGAATTATAATGTATTATGTAATAACTTGCCCATTTAAACAATTAAATCTTGACTAATAAATTATAAATGCCTATATTCATTATTCACCTGTCAATCTGTTCCAACATGTCTTGTAGAACTTCAATGAGGGTTTGAAATTGTTCTAAATTCAAACCAGGATTCATTGTATGTGGAATCAGTGTTGGCATTATTTTCGTTGCTATCATATTTACTGATAGGCCGTATTTCTTGTCACGTAGAATTATACTATATATAACTGAAAAATATTTTGGGGCTTTATCGTTTACCTATATTTGCATAAAATGTAATTATAAGAGTTCTACGGTGGGTTATCCACGAAACAAAATATTTAAAATCAATAATACGGAATTGGGTTGAGTAGATGAGATTAAAATCACGAAGCGCATATTTTTATTTTTTATACGTTAACTCTAAATAATAACAATTCATATTTAGGGGCGGATCCAGCCAAAAATAACGGGGGGGGGGCAGTAGTATTTCATAGACGTAAATATAGTGGCTAGTGGTTGGGGGTATCTACTGAGGCTGTTTCCAAAAATTAATAATTAATATACACAATACATTTTATATGGATATGAAGTTTTTAGAGAACGGGGGTAGGGGCGATCGTCGGTTTATCTTACACTAACGCAAAAAAAAAATCATAAAAAATCACACTACCAAAGTGTGGTATCTATACATATTGATAAAAACCAACGACTAAACTTAACAAAATCAAAATGTCGTTACTCTTATGGCTTCCACTGTCAGATTTTTCCAGAAGACAAGAAACAATTATTAATCATCTCAAAATAGGCTACACCTCACTAACATATCACCATCTAATGACGAGAGACGACCCATCCAAATGCTCTACCAATGGTGTTCAACTAACTGTTAAGCAAATCCTAACCGAATGTACGTAGAAATCATCAAATATATCGAGAGGGCATCTCTGCCTAAATTTAAAACTCCATTCCGTGTAAGTAATTATTAAGACTATAATAAACAATCCAAAAATATATTATAAAAACATTTTTTTTTTTTTTATATAGTTACTCTAAGTCCAAATTTGGACGAAATTATGTATTATTAAATAACTAAGAATAACGATTTTAGTTATATCGTTGTAATTTAAAAATATTATTCGTTGGTACTTGAAACTTCCAAAACATATTATTTTATAGTAAAATATATTATATGCAAATAATATTAATTTAATCCATCGGTTATCGTGTTAATAATAACGACATTAATATAACATACAATATCCTATATAAACCAACAAATCGTCTCCGCTCAGAATCGATTATCATATACATTGATATTATAGTATCGTTGAATTCAAATTTGACATCACCCATTACTGGGATCCACTTGTAACCTGCTGAACAGTAGAGCGTCACCCACTTATCCATTATTTTATTATTATTATTCTTATTTTATCGTTCTAAAATTAGAATTGTCTCGGAAAATAAACTGACGGTAAAACATTACACTGAATAGTTAGGATTAAGCCTATAAGAACGTGCTTTTGTAATTATTATTTATTCGGAAAAATTGTTTATAATTGTTTCGATCCCAGAGGCATTAGCTTTCAACATCAATTTATAAAATCATTAATACCAAAAAGAAAAACGAGTGAATTTTCTTTAGAAGAGTGATAATTTAATTACTATACTTTGTTTTAACATTCACTCAACAATACAAGAAATACTCGGAAAAAGAAAAATACAATTTTCGAGTTCATAAGACTTAGAAAAAAATTATATTATATATATATACAAATAATATAAGTTTTATCATCGTTTTATAAATTTGGAATATAAACAAGTATTATAACTGACGAATTAGGTGCATGTTATCAAGAAATTGTTTATTTCGAGCTATTAAAACTTCAATATTCAAGATTTTAATTTGAAAGAGTAATATATCAATAAAATGTAACCATATATTATGTGAATATGTGTCATATGGTGAGAAGACTGGTGCAAAATACTAATATTATATATCGGTTGTAAATTGTAATAGAAAGACCTGCAAATATAAATTAATACTAGTTTAAAGTAAGTGATATAGCCACCTCCCTTTACTCAATGTTCACTTTTGACATCTCTAAGACCTTCTATATAATATCTCTAGGTACATATGCTGATACGACATACTGATAACCGACTCTCACGAAAACCACGTCACAGCCGGCAGAGCCGTCGTTAGGTTTTGCGAGGCTCTGGAAAAATCTTTAAAACTGACCACAATCACGTTTAATAAATTGTTTACTAATCAATTCAAATTAAATGTTATACTTTTATTTTTGCATACGAATTAAATATTTAAGAATTAATTTCTAAAAACTATTAAATATTTTTAGCTTACACTGTTTAGTAACTAATATTACTAATATTATTGATTTTATTGATTTTATTACAATTAAATATCATAATATTATTATTATAACAAATATTGTTTAATAAATTATTATATTAGATTTTAAACATATTATAGTTTACAAAAAATATGGTTAAAAGAGCGAGGCCCCAAAAAACTATGAAGACCGCGAGGCCCCGGCAAATGTCCAATTTGCCGGGTTCACGCGACGGCGCTGACAGCCGGTGATATGATACAAAACCGTTTAAATATGAATAACTTGTGGGAAAACAGGTGGAAAATAGAAATAAACGAATCTAAATCTGTTCAAATAAATTTTTCACTTAGAAATCTCGATTAACTATCAGTTAAGTCAAATAATCAAATAATTCCAACATCAAATTATAATCTTGGGATAACTTTAGATAAACGCTTAATCTGGAGCCCACGCATAAAACTTTAGCGTAAAACTGTTAACTTTAGACTTCACCCCCTAAGACTACTATAGAAATCCAATCTCTCTCTATTCAATAAACTAACCATATACAAGTCAATAATTTGACCAGTTTGGACATACAGTATTAAGTAAGTTATGGGGTTCTGCAAAGTCACCTAATACCAAAATGCTTCAAGCGTTTCAATTCATTTGCTTACAACTATTAACGTCCTTGGTATTTCACAAATAATAATCTTCACAAAGACTTATAAATTCCTATCCTTAATTAACTGGCAAAATTGTATTCAAAATTAAACTCTCACAGTTACTCATTAAAATAACTATCCTCCATTTCACTTCTCGGTAATGTATGCGAAAAAATTCAAAAAACAGTGGTCTAGAGACCTACTCCAATAATTATTATAATACATTTTTTTTTTTTTTAAAACGATGGATAATATCTAAAAAATATCTGGTCGGGTGGGACTGCTGATTGCTTGCTCATCCCGGTATTAATCTTGTATCGAATTTACACATTGTACTAATTGTATTTTATAGATTGCAAATACAATGTTTAATTAAATAATAATAATAATAAAAAAAAAAACTTAATGCCACCAATTTGAGATAGAAAAACGGAAAGCAGGAGCAGGAGTATCATCCATTCTCGCCGAAGCCCTTCCAACATCCAGAACACGGTTTTATTCATAATCAATTTTAATTTAATCAACCATCTATAAAATAATTGTATATTAATATTAAGCAACTTCATTCCAATGTAACTCCATAAATCTGTAGTAGCCAATGGCCTAGATGCTGAAGCTTTTATTAATAAAAAAAAAAAAAAAAAAAAAAAAAAAAAAAAAATACTTAGCGTTTGACAAAAATATGAAAACTAAATGGATGGTAAATAATTTAAGAAATTTATTAATGTTAGGATGTAAGGAAATTGCCAAAAAAAATATTTTTGAAAAAAAGTTTTTATGTTTCAAAGAATATTGATATTTAAAATAAATGAACTACACAATTAAATAAATGATTTTACCTAAAAGAATTGTTAAATTTTTTACGAGAATTCATCAACAGGACTAAAATTTGAGTATTTTTTTTTAAGCACCAATTTTCAAATTAATTAGACTTAAAATTTCAAAAAATGTTGAAATTTTAAAAATTATAGAAAATAAAATACTTTACTTCAAGAAACATTTTTACCATCAAAATTTGTCTAAAAATTAGTTTCTCAAATTCGCTTTTTTGAAAAGATTTAATACAATTTAAAATTGTTTATTTTCTCGATAAAAAAAAAAATTTATGTATATACAATTGTCATATATTGCAATTGTTGAGAAATAAATGTCTATAAATTATAAATAAAAATGTATGAATATATTCATATTAGAACAAAGGTTATTTCATTGATCAGAATTTTCTGCAGAAATCATGTGACACCTTAATAAATATTTTTTATGAATAATTATAATAATATGTTGTGATCGGTCACGCCTTCGAGGTACTATATTATCTTATATTATTTTCCAACACCATACAATTCTGCTGGCTAACATTTACAACAGATGTACGGTTTTCTTTCCTTTATTCCTTTATTTTAGAACTTATGATAATTGGTTACTATATACATAGATCCAATGTTTATAATCCATAATAATAGCTAGACCTTTTTTTTTTCGGTTTAACCAAGAGCCGGAGAAGGCACTGTTGCTCGGGGACTTATCGATTCCGCCAGTATCGACTCCACCAGTTTAGGTAGTCTAAAAACAACCTATCGATTCCGCCACCTTCCAATTTTTACCTCAGCCTAGCAAATGCTTAAAAAAATAATTAAATAATTAATTTTAATATAAATTAATTTAATCAAATATATTTTTTATAATGTGATGATGAAAAACTAATGCAATGTGAATATATATATATATTATATATATTAAATAATACAATATACATAGTTAAATAAATAAAATCGGTAGGTTGTTTTTAGACTACCTGCACTGGCAGAATCGATAAACCTTATCCCCAAGTATAAAAAGGTCTGGCGGAATCGATGAAACCCACTGTTGCTCCCATTGTCTCTCCTCCGGCCCAAATATTAGTTAGACCTAGAAGCACTAGTAAGTCATTACTTCATTGAAGTCTCAAAAAAGCCGTTTTTAAAGACGTAGAACTTTAACTTTGGAAATAGCTGATCCTTGACGGGGATGTTAATAAATTGCCTACCTAACATACCGTGTAATCGTAATATTATTGTAAACACAACAATACAGTACTTAATTAATACCAGGCCCTATTTTTTAGTGAACCCCGACACAAAGTGTGTAATCCGAAATTGAAAGTGTTCAGTTAGGATTCGAGAATTGTGTACCTACTAAATACTAATAAATAAGACTACTTGCTAGATAGTAATAGGTAGTACTGAATACATTATTTTTTTAGCCCCCCACGGTTCTGTATTATTTCATGGTACCTAGGTACATTATAAGATGTGTAGTACGAATTTTTGTGAAAAATAGGGACTGATTAATACCTATAGTTTTTAGTTCATTAGTATAAACTATAATATTATTAAATATTTTATGAAATTCAACAATTAAACAGAGTATTATTAAATGATTATGATGAATTTCAGATAATTTAACAATGGTAATATAATCAGTTTTGTTACCTGCTATTCTTGCTATCACTTCGGGATCTGTCTGATTTACTATCCAAATCAGTGGTAATACATCCTCGATAATTTGTTGTTTTTCAAGTCTGTTTAATATAATTTCTAGACACGCCAATATGTTTAAGACTATTTTCAAATCGTTAGGATTGGTTTCGTACACCATTTTGAGTTTAGGCAATACCATTCTTCTTATAGCTGTATCATCCATGTATTGAGAAACGTTGGTTACAGCCAATACAGCAGCACTCTAGTAAAGATATAATGGTTAAGACATTAATACGGATGATATAAATATTTATGAGAATAAAATATAACTGTAAGATACGTAAAAATTACACCAAACCTATCATTATTTTAAGTATTACGAGATCAGAATCAAACATTTATATACATTATGTTTTTCAACAACTTTAAACATATTATATATTTTAATATTTTCAACGAAAATAATTTTAAGTTAACTTGGTTGATTAACTATTTATATTTTATTAACACTTTATAAAATACTACAAATATGATCCTCTTATTTAGAGTAATTTTGCTGATTGTTTCGTTATATTGTACCTCTGTTAAAGAAAACATTTAAGTATGGAAACGTTTCCTTTGAAAATAATATTATTTTCAAAATAAGTAATATGAATAACACTTAAATAAATAAGTTATAATAGTTTATATTCTTGTGAGAACTATTATTTTAATATCATCGTGGACTGTGTTTTTAAATGAGCATTAGCCATTAATAAACATTTAAAACAATACTTTTAACAAAATAATATCTGACCTAAAAAAACTGAAATAAAATGCTTATTTTATAATAACCAAATAAATTAAACATTATTTCATCACAATTTTACCAAGTATCAAGTTTTTATCATGGGTTTGATAATAGAATCATTCTTTATTCCCATTCGTTATAATGTTTGCTCTCCCTTCCCTTTCCCCCTCCTCCGGAATATCAGATAAATATTAACTGAACGATTCATAGAATATCTTGGGATATATCTAGATAGACGACTCACTTGGGAAACACACATACAAATAAAAATAAGATCTTTAAACCATAGGCTTCAACAATAATTATGATTTTTAGTAAAATATAAACTATCACTACAAAAAAAAAAAAATAAATAAATAAATAAATAAATAATAATAATATGATATAATTTATAAATTTTAAAATATTAGCCTTCGGGTCTTATCTTCGATTCCTTCGATAGATTACCTGCAAGGTAAAATGTGCCTCAACAGTAAACCACTTGCTACATCTTTATTACACATTTTGACAACTTTTAATTCGATCAGATTGTATACATCATAATTCGTATTATACGATTTATTATTATTATAAAGTTAACATTTTATTTCGTCGTCTTATACTATGTAATTATCTCTAACTTTATGACACGGTTATTTAAATAATACTGTGGAAATGAACGTTTATGCAAAGATACTCAATAATAAATCGTGATGATGATGCATAATAATAATGACATGGAATCACCAGATACATAGTAATAACGTAATATTATCATAAATTCCATATAGATAAATCATAAAAATGTGTAATTTTTTCTTGCGTGAGTGTGAAATTGTTACATTATAATATTATTGTGAATATGATGCAATTTTTACCTTATGTCACAATGTTCACATTATAATATTTACTTGTTTTAATACGTTCACTGAGGCTCCATTTTGTATCCACGTAATTCATTGCTGGTCAAATTTACAGTATATATATATAGTTGAGACTTATGCTATTTAATAACCACTAAAAATCATGTTATTTTCACACGCAACAAACTGCGACATCATTATGAGTGACTCTCTGAGTTCCCTCGTATAAATCTTAAAACATTACCCAAAAAATGAGCTTGTCCAACATATACAGAAATAAGTATCCAAAATTAAAAACTCTACATGTTTTATATAGATACCCCTCACAAATCGGAATAATCGTAAACGAGAAAGTAGACACGATCGCCAACGAAGCCACCACATATATATAATCAACACATAATTTTCATTCGAATATTTTATTATAATCCATCAGAAAATAATGGAAAAATCGCAGAATTTTTTAGGAAAATCTACCTTCCTCCAAAAAATTAAGAAACGTAAAGTTATATATATAAAAAAGTAAGTTTATAAATATCAAAACAAGACTTTTTTACTGTACTCATTAATATTAATTGGTAGAAACCAAATTTAATTATTGAATTTATCAACGAGTAAATATTTAATGACATTTAAAATAAAATTACAAAAATATGTAACAATGAACGAGATTTAAACTTTCGAGATAATTTAATTCTGAATATTTTATAATATAGTTATAGAAAACAATTAAATTTCTTTTTTTTTATACAATATATTAATTCTATAAAAAAAATAGTTGCAAGCTTATACCTAAACACTTATTTTCAAATTGACACTTTATGACTTTAATCTAGTTCTCAATAATTTTCCTTCAGAAGACGAGATTGAATAAACTAATTTAATTGTTAGAATAATACTGTCCAAAATTTGAGCTCATGATTATGTAATATTTGCATATAATCTTAAAAAGAAACTGCCACGTTGCCAAGGGTTACATTAAAATATAATCATTATAACAATACAAATATATACATATATATTTAATTTAAAAAAAAATAAATTCTCAATCTATACGTCTATACCCCATTAATAGGTAGTAAGTAAATTAGAGAATAAAAGCAAAAATAATAATACGTTAATGATAACATGACAAAGGAGGTCATCCAGTGATAGAACCCAATAATATAATTTTTTTTTTATACACCATTAATAGATCAATAAATCTCGACACCATTTTCTCTTTAGACGACGTATGGGATTGCCAGAAAGTGAGTTGGATGTTCAGCGATTAAGGGGTTATAGTAAGTCTGAACGTCTGAAGTTAAGAATTCATTTATTTTTTTATAATGTCTAGTGGCTAATTAGTTTATTACTATTTCTATTTTAAAGTAATTTTGAAGCGTGGAATGGGGTATGTATTTTGGAGCAGAAAAAATAATGCATAGAATGATGGATTTGAATGCTTTAAAAGTACCTATGTAATTGGTAACCCCCAGTTTTGGATTTCGTTCGTCTTAATGAGTCTTAATAGGGATTTAATAGGGAACCTAACCTTTGTGGATTTAATATTATTGATTATAAATCAATCATGAAGATGTCCTGTTAAATACCATAATTCACAATACATAATAATATTATACATTAATATCTACTGTCGTTGTCACAAAATCTAATAAATTTAATTTCTAATTTATACATATTATGACATTATTACAGTGCTGTTGGAGGATTTAATAATTCCATATAATACAAAGGTATCTATTTCTTTGTTAGTTGTACAGAAAACAGATTGAAGCATACAGTAAGAATCCTGGGTAAAAGGCCCCGCTGTTGGTGAAAATCCCTCAGGGCTCTAAGAAACGTGAATTGAACATACAAATGCTCAAACTTGTTGTTCGCCAAATCACGGTGACGTAGAAAAGTATTTATTTTTTTCTCTTATTTTCCATTTTATTTGAAATATGCAATTATATATATATTACTTCTACGAGTTGTAGGTTCAAAATAATTTAAACACTTTAAATTACAATCTTACACACAAATAAACGACACTAAAAATTACACGATAAAAATTTAATATTATAGTTGTTAATAATCTTAGATTCAGAAGTCTTATAGTTATTTTTTATTGTTATTATACTTTTTTATAATTATTTATTTGGTACATATGTTATCATAATTTTTTGGATTGAAAAAGCCTTTCTGTGGTTCATTATATTATAGCACTAGCAATCGACGAGAAACTGAATTAACATTCCTAGATAGTTGATGAAAAGTATTTTTTCGTTTAAAATGTTCCTCAATGTATATGAATATGTTAATTTTTTACCTAGTAATGTTCCAAACGATCGACTTTGACGTTTAAAATGTCAGAAATGTGGTAGTATCCAATTGAGTTTAGGTAAAATCATCATGTAAATACATTATTGTATTACGTAGTTACAACATTATGATAATATCATATTAATATATTTAACAAACGAAATATTTAGATATTCGATGTAGGTACCTATATTATTATTTAGTGGATATTCAATGTTGTTTCTAGTTAACTACGTGAAACTAATTAATATTTGTACAATGTTTCTTGGTATTTGATTATAATCTGAAGTAAAGTAGGTTGGCAGTTCAATTCGTATTTTAGGTAAGTATGTTAATCATTTAAATTACTTTAATTTGATGTTTTTTTTTTAAAAATATTAGCAGAAATTTATAGATTATTTAAATAATAGACAGCTTTTAGACATAATATATTGAATTTTTTTTTAACTTTTTATAGTATCATAATATTTATAATAAATAAGTTTATTCAATAAAAAGAAAATTTAGCTATTCTATATTTGTATTTAGTACTTAAAATTATTACTTGTTAACTATGTGGAATTAATTACCATTTATTAAAAATGTTTCTTGATATTTTATCATCTAAATCATGGTAAAATTGTAGTTTGTGGCTTATTTATTTACATTACCTAAATCGGTATGGCCATAATATAGATTTAAGTCTAAATATAAACACTTTACACCAACTTGTGCTGCTGGAACAGAAATTTCTATTTTAGTGAGTTCATAATATTTTAATTTTATTGACTTCTACCACCTAAAGTAGGATATTACCCAAAATATTTATAAACAAATTGTTATAACTTTCTGAAATAATAAAAATGTTATTGGCTTCCTCAACGGTATAGTATCTACAATATACCTACATATATATATTTTAATACAATAATAGTTACCTAATATCCGTACAGAGATTAGGTATTATTGATAACATTGAAATTGGAATTTATATTATTTTATCATGTGATACGACCAAAGCACTATTGTGGTACTATTAAAGGTTTCGGTCCAAATTTTCCAAAACGTTTTGGTCCAAAACTTGTATTTTTTGGTACAATTCCAGTCTTTGAATTTAAGTTTGTTTTGACGAAATGTATTATGTATTAAAAAATGCTATTTTTTACAGTTGGTTATTTTGTTTTAAATCTAAGAATGTTAGTAAAATTTTGTTCTAAACTTATTATAAAAATATAAAATGATACAATTACACTATTCACATTGTGATCACTGCTGTGTTACATCGGTAGCGACTTATAATTTCGTAACAATAAATATTATTATATTATGTGGGACCGCATTTGAATGAAAATACATTTAGTTTTTTGGAAGTATCAGCAAATTTTTTAATTTACAACATCCGTTTCTTACATTATTATGATAATTAAAAACAAACTTTTTACTTTGCGTTAAAAAAAAAAAATATTAGGTAATTTTATTCTTTTATAGTTCACAATTTTTACTGATATAATTAAACTTAATTGGAAATTTAAAAAACTTTATTCAGGTTATTTATCATTTCAAGGGCGATTAACGATTAATGACTGTTGTGCATCATGGGCTCAAACCAGTAGCAATTAATTGGCGCTGTTACATCGTATTCACGTTTATTTCATTATGAACGTATTTATACAGGTCAAAAATTGTTAAAACAATATTTTGGTAATTTTCAGGACATAATTGTGATTAAAGTTAATATTTCTATTTTTTTGGTGCAGTTTTGAACAGTTTTTATGGTATTTAAATCCAGAACCTAATTATAATATGCTATGCTTCTGCAAAATAAGTTTGGCATATGATAATACATTTTTTTTTTAAATTAAAAAGTAAATTAGCAATAGTAATATTATATATAAAAATATAAATTATTAAATATTGTTTGAAATACTGGCAGACAAAACTTTTTTTTCAGAATTAAATTTTTTATAAGCAATGATTTAACCCATTTAATGACAGTGACCTTATTCAGTGACATATTCAATGGATGATGGTCATTCTGAATAAATGGTTTTCCATTGTTTTTTTATATTATTTACCAAAATGTATAGATATAAACGAGACATAGGTAATATAACATTGGCATAAGTGGAAAATATAAATCTTGTTAATTGGTTAAGTTTATTTGACAGTATTTTCAATAGTTTTATTTTATGTGAAGTGTATTGTTCGGTGCACCATTTGTAACATCGTCAATCCATTTTATAAAATCGTTTTCAGACCTATATTATGATCTTTTATACTTATTGGTTACATATCATTAATTGATACGATCATTAAGATGATATTATTTTCAGTTTTTTGGTTGACCTCAACAACTGTTAGGTAAAACGTAAAATTTGACATTTAATATTGAATTTGACATAAAAAATTGTGATTGTAGACAATTATTTATCTCATCATTAATATAAAAAGTCTCAGATTAATATTATCTAAGATATAATTAATTATTTGATATCAAAAAATCGTAATTCTGAACTAATAATATATCATTATTGTGTGCATTGGCGTGGGTCGGCTTTGCTATATCCCATATGTAGAAGACTACTCGGAATTTTCAGCAACAAAATCCTATCCACGCCACACATGCAATATGTGTTCCAAACCAATCATTTCTCATACAAACAGACAATGGCCATAGATGCTGGGATTAAAATAAATAAAAAAATAAAATAAACTTATTGTCTTTTTTCATCTACTCTTTTATTTTGAAATTCAATTAGTTAGATCAATATTCTTGTAATATTCGATATATATATATATATATATATATATATATATGTATGTATAAATAAACAACATAGGATATATTATATAAATAATGTAATCAGTTATGAAAGTGCATTATACTGTATTTCTACGTCGAAAGCAACAATGTTTTTTTTTCATTTATTGACAGGGAGCTGGTAAATATTTTTATTTTGTATAATTTTCTAATAAAATATTGTTTGTGTTTTTTTTTCTGTACAATTGGTATTATTTTTAAGTTAAAAATATATTTAGTCAGAGTTTAACGTATTTCGTTTCCATAGAATATTATGCTTAAAATATTCATATTATTATGTACATTATGTTAGATATAGATGTGCTGTCTCCTTTTTGAACTTTATCTGATTAATTAAAAAAATGTGCCAATATACTAAAATTTTATTTCAAATAATGATTTTAAATTTATTTTTTTTAGTGCATCTAACTAGTTATTAACTTCAAAAACAAAGTTATGGATTTGCAACATATTCGATCATTTTTTTGAGTAGATTATCAACTTCTTAGAGATGTATTGGAGTTGTTTACATTTAGAATTTTGTCACAATATTTCTCTACAAAAGTACATATTTAACTAATATTATAATGTTTTTATTAGTGAAATTTTTCGTTTAATTTTTTTTGGGATAAAATGTCAGGATTTTGTACTTAATTGAAAAAAAAAATGTGATCAAACATATATTGTATTCTTCTTCTCAAAAAACTTATATAAGCTATAATATTCCTAATAATAAATAAAATTATTAGTGTTTATAGCAAATTAACCATTTAATCGAAAAATATAATTGTCTGATTAAATTAATGTATAATAATATTATAATAATTGTAAATAGTATCTAACACATTTTAACTAATGACCTTTGCTGCTGATTCTTATATAAGATAAAAAAAAATATACAATATATGTATATAAATGTGCAAGCAATGAATACAATACTTAAAAATATCTAAATTAATATAACAAAAAGAAAAACATAATAATATATACAATATACAAATTATATAATATTGGTTTTTTTTTTTTTGTTAAATATTTAATCAAATTTATCGAACTTTAATTTTCTTTGTTTCTTTTTTTTTTAAATATTATCTTTTCATTATTTATAATAATATTCATCTGAATATAATATTAGTTTTTAGAACAAAAAATAATTATAATACAAATAAACTTTGCAAAACACATTAAAATTATTAAAAATTATCACAATTTCTCACAACTTTTACAATAAATTTAACAAAAATAAAAAATAAATATGAAAAGCAAGATATAGAATACCGAAACCAAATATGTATTAGGAACTCGTCTTAATCTACTCACTACTTCAAAATAAACTACTCATTGAAGTATTTTTAATTATTAGACTATTAAGTAAAATAATAAATCTCAGTAATTTAAAGTTCCTTAAAGTATTAATTTAAATTTATTTATTATCTTAGGTATGTATTAAATAATATATGATGTTCGTGTTTTTTTATACATAAATAAAATCATTTAAAATACCAATTAATTCGACATTGATTCTAAACAAAATTAATAGAATTTGATCAGTCATATATATATTATAGCATACTATTTTGTGCCACAGATTTGATTAAAAATAGTTTGCATTTTCTAACATTGCAACAATGGTGGATGAAGGTAAGTCATATTTTCCAGTTATTTATACAAAGTTCTCTCTTCAATAATCATGAGTGAAATAATTCATTTTGAAATACCACATTATTATTATAATCACCCAATATCGTCTCTTTGTACATTTTCTCTCTCAAAAAAATATACAACGTTTAATTACATCGTAATTAAAAATAATCTGTTAATCTCAGGTAGGTGTATACAAACATAATCATAGAATTCTACGTTATTAACTCCAATTTCAGTTTAAAAAAAAAAAAAAAACTGAATATTTTTTATTTGTAACATGATGCGTAACTTAAATTGTTGTTCTTTGATAATTTGACACCGACTTATATGATGACCAGCAAAATGTTGATCAAACAAATATCATTGATAATTTATTATATTTTCCTTTTAAGTGATCATAAATAGGTTTATTGAATTGTTAAACTATAGTTAAACTACACAGCAAAATCCACATTAAAAATAACGTATTATACTCCATTTTTATAGTTAACTTTACCATAATATTATAATTAGGTAGTTAACTTGTTTTTGAATACCTAACCAGTTGGCTTAGTATTTATTAAAAACAATTTTTAAATAATAATATTTAACTCTTAGGTTTTAATTTCATGCATCATATAATCACAATTAAAACTTACCTGTACTTCTATATCTGAGAAGTCAAATGCTGTGTACAATAATGGAAGTACTTCTTTTCTGATGTCGTCTCTTGGTGTCTTTTCTAATATCACATGCAAGTTTTCCAATAATATCACTTGCACAGGGACATGTTTTGGACCATTGAATATTTTGCTAAAAATTATGGCTAAATAATTATATATATAAAAATAAATCTAACTGAATAACAAATATTAATATAATACCTCATAGCAGGTAACATGAGTGTTTCGTAGTCCTCAAGACTGGACTCTTGTATTAAGAATATTACTGGATGTAGGACAGCTGCCGATACGTCTGGTTTTAACATTTCATGTTGTAAGAACGGCCAAACTCTTTGATACCAAATTTTCTGTGAACACAGATATATAATTATATTAGGTCTGCGTATTAAAATTAATTATATTTTATTTTTTACAGAGTGAGTATAAAATGTAATATTTTATTTTAAAGAAAGAAATATCCAAATTTATCCAGTAAATTTATCTCGTTTCGATATTTAAAGTTTAATTTTCAAGTGCTAAAAATATAAAACGTTAAAGAGAAAAATATTTAAAAAATGAGGAAAAATACATTATACAAACAAGATCTCTGTAAAAACATAAAGATGGTACTAATTTTACTTCATATGAATATTCACAAGATATTGTGTAATTTAGCAACTCATGCATCATGACATTAAGAAAACAAAAAACATGATTATAATTTTATCAACAAATCAAATTAAATTTATGAAGCTAGTATAAAACTTATAAATCAATTTCACAGTTCTTTTTAATTATATGTTATAATGTTTGTTATTGGTAAGTAAGTCTGAATATTTTGTATTAAGCCTTCAAGTTATTAAACCAAGAAATTCATGACAAAGAATTCGTTTTTTTTTATATTTATAGTATTTTAGTAAAGGATACAATTATTAGTAAGATTATTATACGTATGTTCTGATATTTCTTAATAAATATAAACATTTTTTAATATTCATTGAAAACCATTAAAACACGTTTATATAACAATAATTATTATTAAAAATGATGTTATCACATTTTTCTACTCTAATATAATATGTTTTTCAAAAAAATAAAAATGAGTATAGGTATATTAAACCAGGTTATTAATTGTACCTAATATAATTTATATGTGTGTTTCTTATCACACATTTTTAAATCTACATTCGTCCACGTCTCATTAAAAGACGTTATAACATCATTATTATACAATAAACATTTAATTCACACACACATATATTATATATATATATATATATATAATTTAGAGATGTTACGAACCATAATATTTAAGATCGAACCGAACCCGAACCGAACTTTTCTTTAAATGAACGAACTCGAACAGATCCAAACCTACACACTTTTAATCGAACCCGAACCGAACTCTTTAAATATTTTATCGAACTCGAACCAAACATTAAAAGTTAAATTGGATATTATTTTATTTAATATTTATTTATTTATTTATTTATCATTTAGCCACCATACCTCAGAATTATTGAATAAAGATTTTACTACTATTTACTTAAATACTTTTAATACTTTAATACCTACCTAGTTAATAATTATTATGCATGAGATTTTTAATTTTTAATTATTAATATGATGATAACTTATAAGAAAAAGCGAAAAACATCAATATTTAAAACAAGAAAACATTAAACAACTAATATATATTAATCTATTAATTATTAATTATTTAATAATAATTTATAATTTTAGCCGTTACTCCATCGACTTTCATTTTTATTTCTCTGGTTCGATAATCGAACGGAACTATTAGATATTTGGTTCGGTTCAATTATTTGGAATTTCCAGTTCGGTTTTCGAACCAAACCGAACACTCAGAGTTCGGTTCGGTTTGAAAATCGAACAGTTCGTAACATCTCTAATGTATATATATATATATAAAGCTCGTTGTAATTCATTAGTGGTGGTCAAGTTATTTTGTTAGGTAGGTAGGTAGGAGGATTATGGCTGATTTTTAAAAGGCACTATTTGATTATTAAAAATATAATTGATAGTTGTCTTATTCAAGTTCTATCCAGCTTAATAGTACTCATTTTACTAACGATGAAGTATATTTAGTTCAATTTCATTTAAATGGTATAAATATAGAATAATGTTGATCAAATAAAAAAAAAATAATGATAATAATAATAACAAAATATAAAGATATGTGAAGTTTTGTGATCACTCCCAAGGGACATGCAGTTTTTATCTCATTATCCAAGTTTTTAATATAATTTGTGTCATCGTTATATTAACAAGCACTATCTGAATCTTATTTCATAGGACGTTTTAAAACTTTTAGTGACAATTAAAATAATATAATGGTAGGTACATTGTTAAACAATTCAACAAAAGGTGGAAAGTAGGTATCTAACCTATATCTGTTTTGCTGTACAGTAATTGCTGAGTTTACTTTCATCATTGAATAAATCGTTGTAATATATGCGTGAAGTTTGAATTTAATGATACATCGTTGCATAAGTATAAAAAGTGATTTTGACCAAAGGCTGTATATTCAGTCTAAATTATCAAGAATGTTTTTATTATATATTTAATTATTTATTTATTTATTTAATATAAACAAACGTCAGTCTTAAAACATAATAATATTACATTGTGTGTGAAAAATGTATTTATACGTAAAACATAATTTATAGTTAAATATATACTTAAAATTAGAGAATGAGTAAAATAATAATGCTAAAGTAGATATAGAATACAAATCAAATATACAAATTAATATTCAAATATAATCAAAGACAAAAGTATTACCTGCAGTCATAAGAAGGTTAGCAGGAGAGTTCAGATATAATTTTTTGTTGAAAGAAGTGGATAAAAGGGTTTTGGATCTCTAGTATTAAGGTAATTCATTTTAAAACGGATTAAAGAGAGAATTTCAGGACAATCTATTGAACCTAATGTTAATTTTTGTAAATATTTTGAGAGTAAAGTGTACGACGGTCAGAGAGTAGAGAAATATTAAAAAATTTAAAACATTATTATATGTGCCGTGGGTAGGTCTGTTTATGTTAAATTTAAATGAGATAAAACGTAAAAAAATATTTTGGACAGATTCTAGCGTAAGAGCTTGTTTCGACGTACTATTTATCCAGATGAGGGGGCAGTACTCTAGATTAGAACGGACAAGAGAGATGTAGAGGAATTTTAAGGGAATAGTATCTGAAAATGCAGCACAAGAACGTTTAATAAACCCCAAGTTACGAAAATCTTTATTTTTAATCATTTCAGTATGTAGAGAAAAATTTTATTTACGATCAAAAATTATACCCAAATCTTTAAATTGATTAACCAGCTCGATATTTGTGCTAGAAATTGAGTACTGAGAGTTAACGAGATTTTTAATTAGGTAAAATTTCATAAATTTACATTTTTGTATATTTAATAATAGATTATTCTCATTACACCACAAAATAAGGTTATTAATGTCTAATTGCAAATTAAAAGCGTCTTGTTCTGATTTAATAATTTTTACTAATTTTGCATCATTAGCAAATAGAAGGATATTAGAATTAGTGATGACATTAGGTAGATCATTAATAAATATATAAAAAAGAATAGTTGACAAGTTGAGGTACACCAGAAGGCATATTAAACTGTGTAGAGGTAAAATTTAGATATTTAATGATTTGGTGGCGTCCGGATAGGAATGATTGAAACCAATTTAGTAGAGAACCTGAAAAACCAAATATTTGTAATTTTCTAATAAGTAATGCATGATTGACCTGGTCAAATGCCTTAGAAAAATCAGTATAAATAATATCAGTTTGCGCATTTAATTCAAAAGTATTAAGGATTATGTTTTTTACCACAGCTAAATTATTACAGGAAGATCGTTTGATCTATATTGATGATATTTTGATAGTAAGAAGGAACAGTATCTTGATAATTTTGAGGAGATAAAGTGTGCAAATAATTTCGGGATAATAGATAACTTAGAGATAGGGCGATAATTCGAAATTAATGAAGGGTCACCTTTTTTTTAAAATTGGGTAAATAAAAGAAGTTTTCCAAATTGATGGGAATATACCTTTTTTGAGAGACAACTTAAAGATATTTGTTAATACTGGAGTTAAGATAAATCTACAGTTATATAGAAATAAAGAGGGTATACCATCCGGGCCTACATTAGAGTTAAGTTTGATATTAGAGATTAAATTAAGGACATCTAATTCTGTGAAGGAGATAGAATTTAGATTTATATCGGAATTTAAATTAATTTATTGATAAGTAGAATAAAATTTTGCCCAAAACATTGAATATTAAAATGTTATTGTATAAATAAAATGTATGCCAAAAATCACATGTGACTATTTAGGATTAATATTATTAAATTAGAACAAAATAAACTAAAATCAGTAAAAGGTATCCGTTTAGATATATAATTTCGTCCAAATTTTAATTTAAAATGTCTATAAAATTGTAGTTGTATTTATATTTATTTTTATTAGTTACATGGTTTAGGAATTGTGAGGAATTTTGTACTACATTTTCAAGCTATTTGACTGAACAATTTTTTTTTTTATTAATATTCATAGAAAATCAAAACTAAAAAAATTATAATGTCAAATATCTAATATCTTAAAAATAGTCAACATTTAATTGAAATTATACTGCGCAAATAATAATATTATTTTAGTCCGAATTTCAATTATAAAGGGTTATTTGTTTTCTAGTCACACCAGAAAACGAAATTGAGTTTGCGTCAAAATTTCCGTTTTTCCGTTTTCCCTTATTTTTTTTTTTTTGTTGATCTTCTTTATTTTGTTAAAAGTAAAACCTATTTGATATAATTTACCGGAAACCAGAAAACACCATCAGGGTTTAAAATCAAAACTTTAATGTCCTAAAAGGAGATTACTGATTACAGATAAAAAAAAAGTACATCATTATGTACATATCATCAATGTGTTCAATTCATTTGTCGCTTTATTTGAAATTAAAAGTAATAATCAATCAATTTAATGTTTTTATTATTATTATTTTATATGGAAGTGAATAATGGCATAAAAATGCCGAAGTTTGTTAATGTTTATACGAATGTTTGTAAAATATTACAGTTATTACAAATGTTATCAATTAAATAAAATGTTAATAAAAACCTTTAATTTGCATGTTAAGCATTAATAATTATTGTGTCTTGCGGTGTTGGTATTATTGTATAATTGCACATACAAATATATTTTATATTTAGTATTTTAGTATAATATTACGTATAATTCATCAATATTTTACGGCATTGTTCAAGCCGTTCAAGGAGTATTTATCTAAGTATAAAACACATTGGTTGTATCATTACATTTTATCTGTTATTGTTATCAAACCGCATAATATACATGGACTTTGAAGAACAAACAAAGTCTATACATAACGCTTATTTTCTATAATTATACATAATATTATGAATTATATTACTTATAAAGATATTTATTATGAATTGGATACCATTATAATATGTGTTACACGCGTATCAGTGTGCATTAATTAATTGATATTTGATATATATTAACATATAATAATATATTTTATAATAAATCTCATCATGAAAAATATTTTTAAATAATTCAATTTTAAAAACATATAACTTAAGAACTAAAGTAACCGAGAGTTTATATTGAATAGCGATTATTCAATGAGAATTTTTATCTTTACATTGTGCGGATCATTCAAATGAATTTCAAACACAAGCTTCTAGCAATTTAATATATGAAATAAAATAATGAAAATCACTATGCATGAATTCGAAGAAAAATAATATTTTATCTATTTTAATTTAAAAGTTATATTATATGTCATATTATATTTTTTAATGGAATGATTTATAGTGAATATTTCGTTATAATCTACTAATGTTTTTAATATACAGTTGTGTTCACGGTAAAACGTTAATTCGATAAAAATACAAGGATTTTATAATAATAATTTAAAGCCTATGATAATATTCTTTTATATAGGTATCTACTTTGGTAATACCCTCATGACCTCATGTTATAGTTAGATTTTCACAACCATTATACAATACATATTACAATACATTTGGTATGGAAAAAAATATTGATTTCATATAGTGTAATAACTTGTATTTTATTTTTATAAAATATGAAGCTAACATATTAAAAAATATTTAATTTAATTTTTTTTCAAAAAAAAACATTAATAACTGTATACATATACCTACATAACACAATTTATCTTAGCTGTTATGAAAAAAAGGACTACAATACTTTTTGGCTTTTGCTGTTAAATGGTTATTGTAATAAAAATATATTTTGTACCATGATGTAGTAGAGTAATAATTACTTTTAAAATGTTTAGTAAGTAAGAAAAACAATGGGTTGATTGTAGGTACTACGTGGTGTTTATTCTAGCATTTAATACCTTTGTGTTCTTAGACTACCTGGTATAAATATTAGTCTTTGTTAACATTAAAACGAGATTCGTATTTGGCTGATTTATTTTACTGACGATGATAATATTTTATGAAAAATATAATACAAATAAAATATTAATTTAATTAACTTACAATTATTTTGAAAGTAGTTAGATATATATGATGTATAATAAATAACCATAATAATAATATGTGGTTAAACAATTTTTTATGCATCGGTAAACATAGTAAGTTGGAAGCGAGTTGAATAATATTATGATTAGCTATATCTATAAGGTTGACGATATTTAATAATATTTAATGTTATATTGCATTCAAAAATTGAATAATAATTTAACTGGAACATTATTCATAATACCCATAACGCATAATAAGTAGGTATGTGGTTTTATTACAGTATTTAACAATTTTGTTCTTCTTAAACACCACATACATTGGCGGATTGGACTTATTTCTTTTGTCTCACGTTTAATATGTTCCACTACCCACCCTAATCATTTTTTTCACTACCTTTAAAATAGCTCATTTATAGGTCTTTATAATGGATAAGTAATCTTTGAAAAATCGTTCAAACTACATTTTTAAATCATTGTCAAGATATCCTTTTAAATATTTGTGTGATTAAAATAATGGCTGGTACCGAAATGGTTCCCGAGCCTACGTCTCACATGCCGAATTGGTTCCTATTTGAAAAAGGTAATTTATTAAGTTGAACCGAATTAGTTCCCATTTAAGAATAGGTGTTTTATTAGGTAGTGCCAAATTGGTTCCCGGAAAATAAGAATTTATCATTTTAAATGTATGTTAAAATTATAAATGCATTACATCAGATTTGTATTACCCCTATGGAAGGGGGTTAGAATACTTCCACGGCTCTTCAGTCTTTCGTAAAAAGCGACAAATGAGGTTGTGTCTGGTTGACAGTCGGTGTAAAATAGGTAGTATAGGAGTGGCTCCAATAGTTGAAAAATTGTGTGAGAATAGGTTAAGATGGCTAGGACATGTTTTAAGAAGAGAAAAAACTGAGGCAGTTTCAGTGGCAAAGAACATGAAAAAGAGGAAGAAGAATACCGAAAAAGAGATGGTTTGAAGTTATAGAGTGCGATATGAAAATGACTGGCGTTTGTGAGGAGGATGCTAAGGATCGTAGTAAGTGGAAATTGAAGACGAGGGTGGCTGATCCAAATAGTTGGGAGAGAAGGTAAAGAAAAAGAAGAAGACTCTAGACTGGGTTTATTCGAATACTTGCCGTTTAAAATTTATTACACTTTATGAACCTTTTCTATAAGTTATAAGATACCTAGGATTATTTATTTAGTAGAACATCACACCTCGTCGTCTAAATTGTAATAAATATTATCATTAAAAATTTTTTACATTTTTGTTGATAATAATCTGTTGATTTTTCCATTTGGTCCATTTTATCAAAATAGACAAAAGGTAATATTTATCATACAACTATTGCGTATACTTAATAATGATAACTATAAATTATACTTTTTAACATTATTATACCCACGCGTTATTTTATATCTTTTTTTTTTAGACTTGAAACTATTACAGTTCCAAATTAATTATCTCATTGAAATTATTAGTAGATTATTATTATTGTTATACTTTTTAGGGATTAATAAAGCCTATAGGTATTGCGTTACACGGCAGCTCCATTTCATATTTTTGACGTGACGTCACGGCATTTGACGTGCGAATATACGACGTATTTTGTTATTGATAAAACCTCTTAATCTACTGCTTCTATATTTAGTGTACAGCCTAAAACTAGAGCAACTTCGGAAGACAGTATATAATTATGCATATCTCAAGCAATATTGTTACGAAATAATATAATTCGGCGAAATTAATGAGATTATATTATCTTGTTGCTAGTTATCTACTAAGCCACGCATAAGGAGACTTCCTAAATAATGATAATAGTAATAATAATAATCATAAATTATAATTACAATTGATCGTTTTCAACGTCATCGTCGTTGTCTGCTGATCTGTGATCATCGCATAAACTGATATTCGTCATATTATTAATAATAATAATAATATATCGTAATGGGTTATATTATACTACAAGAGGATTAAGTCATATAAAGTATTTATATTCACATAATTATTATATGTTTTATTTTAATATTGCTTTTTATAATGCTGACTTTTTACTAAAACACGATTATTATTAAATTAATAAAATTGTCTAATAATAATATTCTGCACAGTCTAAATTAATTGAGATACAAGAAAAAAAATTGTGAAATTTATTTTTAGTGTGATGTTAGGAGTGTGATAATTTTTAACATAATTTTTAACGATACAGATATTAATAGTTAGGTACATAAGTAGATTCCGATTTATAAATTATATTTTCTCTATTGAGTAAAAATGAAAAATTCATTTATAATTTTCAGATTATTTTTATCCTTCCTTTTATTCATTTTTTCTTCACCATATTCTGGGTAGGTTCACTTTAAATCCGAATTCTAACCAAATGTCTGATCCTTCCATAATATTAAATATTAATATCTTATAGTATTATTCTTATTCACGCACAACCCTTCGTTTTCTTTATGTTAAAAAGTAAATACGCATTATGTAAAATTATTTTTTACATTTCGTATACAAACGACAAACCTAACCATAATATTATGGAGATTTTTATTTTATCATTAAAATATATTTATTTTTTTCTTTGCCCACCGACATGGTTAGATATAATTATTTCACTTCAATCGATGTACGCGTAGACATAATATAAGAATATTATCCAACAATAAAATGAAATGAAATATAATATTGTTGGTTTAGATGACGTCATTTTAAAATTGTTAAAATAAAACTGATTATAAATAATTGTAATGGGCATGTGTACATATACCTTAAGTGTGTGCTACAAATCCAACAATTCGCAAATAATTTCTATATTATATGAAATCTATCAAATGAAAATAACAATTTATTTTGTATACAACAATTAAAAATTCAATAGATACTGTATAAAATATTCAATCACGAACAGTTTTTTAAAAGTGTGTGAGTATGTTTTAGTACACAAAACCATAATAAAATTACTTGAAATCGTCTTACACTTTCTACATTAGCAGTCTCATTATCCTTTTCACACCTGATATTTATTAGGTTTTAGGTTGGTTGGTAGATCATCAATATATGTATACATATGATATAAGACGTAATATATGATATATTTTTATTTTTAGGAATTTGTTAAGTTATAACTGATAAAAATAATTTAAATGAATACTTGTATTTACATGTAATGTGTAGGCATCAACTCTATTAGGTCTAAATAAATCAATTCACAAATAATTTCTTTAGTATATTAGATCTATCAAGAATTAATTGAAAATAGTAATTTATTTTGTTTACCACGATACCGTATAAAATATTATACAAACGCAAGCAGTTTGTTAAAAGTACGCAACCATATAATAAACTGTCCCAAAATTATCTAACACTTATTACGTGCGCAGTCCTACGCTTTTTAGCCCACTGATATTTATTGGGTAGGTCAATAGGTTACCTATATACGTGCATAATACATATTAGATAGGTACAGCAAGTTCATCTGCATTCGATTTCACACATGCAGTGAGTAAATAACGTAAGTATCCGCCAATGGCATCACACGTAAGTAAAAATTGAAATAGCCAACTACTCAAAATTATATATTTTTTATTTTAAAATGTATTATATATTGGAAATTTTCAAATTTTCAGTTTTATATACCTATACCCTTTTCATAAAAAATACAACATCACAATTTTTTACATTAAGGACCGATAGCCGATATTTTAATAACATAGTGATTTGTACAAGTAGGTACCTACTTATATCTGAACCGTACCTATCATAATATCATATCCTTCATTCATTTCTACGTACGGTTAGCGTGAATAACAATATTATGCTGTACAGGCTCATACTGAACTACAGTGTTCATATAGCCTTTGTCGTTTTTATATTTAGTCAATAAAAGTTTATTTTGATCTCATATTTTAAAAATAAATGTATGAAAAATCAGAAGTCATTGAACACATTTTTAATCATGACACAAATTTTACATTTATACGGTGATCTACGGCGGATCTTTCTAAAAATTTAATATTACATATTAATGAAAAATTATGAGTTGAGTATTAAAAATATTTATAAATATGAATGTTTTATGTACCTACTTAAGTTATTTTTGATATATGAAATAATTATTAAAATACTGATTATAAAAACATGAGAAAAAATGTATTCAAAAGAAAAGAAAATTAATAGGAATTCTGTGATTTCTAAGTACTCCATCATCAAGCGGTCTGTATTTAATAAAAGTTTAAGAATCACTGCATTAATAAATTATAATAAAAAATAAGGATCTATTACAGAGTTTGTAATATAGTATCTTTCACGACTTATGTACTACTTCTAGCAACGTAGATAATAAATATTTACATATTTACATACTTAACTGTAAGTATATGTAGCAACTATTATGTGGCTAAAATTGTTATCAAATATTCAAATTCAAAAACACTCTACACAAATAATATAAAAGTATACAACATTTGTAAGAAACACAGAATGACGTAATTTGAAAATTAAAATCGATATAGTGAACGTGCACAAGAATTTAATTGTTCATTTTTTATACTCATGTTTCTTGTCCTGAAAAAAATATTGGGTACGGCATCACTTTTACATAATGAACCATCAACAACCGATCATTGGCCATCATCTACCGACATTAAAATACTATATCTAACTAAAAATTCCCAATACTCTGAACTTAAAGGACAAATTAAGAACCGCACAGTAGCAAATAGAACAATTGGATGAATGGAAACTCATCTAGAAACAATAGTGACGTTTACTGAACTTGAAAAACAAACATGTATTTGCAAAATTTAAATACTAAACAGTATACTATTCAGGACTTTTGATTTAAAAAATATAATACGTATACATTCAAAACTTTATAATCTTGGGAAACTTCAATTGCCAATGTATATCTTGGAGATGTGTAACCTCTCTGATGCCTGAGGTATAATTGTAAAATAAATACTTTCATCGCTCCACTCAGAATTTAAAATATTTTATCATCGAATTATATTTATAATACCTAATTTAATTTTGGTGTCTTTATGACAAAATATAATATTTTTATACTTAGATCAGAACTTTATTTCTAACTTTTATTATACGTTAATAATTGGTATTTTAGATACTTTTGATCGTCGAACTTATAATATAACTAAATTATTATATTTCTTAATTGACATGAGTACATAACTAATTAATTATTTTGTTTTTATATTCTGATTGTGACCAGTTAGAAATAATTATCACCAACTTGCCCAGGCTTACTAAACGTGACATAATATTATTATGTTCTACGTAGTCTAATGCATATATAGTATACGTAGTGTGTATGCACGTGGCATTTGACGTTTTTGCATTTTGTCAGTTTGTTCCAGGCGGATAGTCGTCGTAGTAATTCTCTAGACAGCCAACACGCACAGTGCACACGCAATCGGCCGGACAAAGTCGCAGCTGGGTTTGTAATCTGCGAGTCTACGGTACGGACTGCCGCCGTACGGTATCCACGTATTTCTGCTCCATTCTCGCAAAGCAACATAATAATTTAATAATATAACAAATTATGCCCGAACACGATATCGCGTAACCGTGAAGATGGCCGACTAAGTTATCTGCTACGTAATAACAAAATTAATGCTGCTTCCAAGGTCAACCAGGATGATGTGAAAAACTATTTTAACAATTTTATTTATAACTTATATAACATTATGTATAATAATGATAACAATAATAATAAATTATACAAGATATTCGTTCACATTTTCCGAAAATTGTTGATGATTTAGTGGTTAATTTTAAAACAACTCTAACTAGGAAGAAATATCCGAAATAAAATGTTCGGGGTACCTAAATAGTAAAATGTATTATCTGAAATAAAAAATGTCCGTGGAAAAATTGTTCAAAAGAAACTATTTACTGTTCTCCATTAGAATCAAAAATGAAAATAATATGATAAAATGTATAAAAATGAGATAGATTGGTAAGTAAATGCCAGCTATTTAAAACTTAAGTTGTATTTACAACATTGAAAATAAAACAATAGATAAATATATACATATTTATTAATAAAAAATTTTCCTTATCTACTACTTTATTATTATATATTTAATTAAAATACAATTTGATTTCAATTTTTTTCTATAAATTTACAACTAAACTTTTAACAAATGAAAGTTTTCAAATTATTCTTTGACCTAATTTAATTTTGCAAATATAATATACTAAATATTATGTTCTTTTTTAATTCCATTTGAAACTCTCATTTAATTTTAGATATTTTTAAGATCGGACAGTTTTAATATTTTTACCATAAACATTTTACTTGGCATAATTTCACTGCGTATACATTCTTCTGGATATTTTAACCATAGAAATAAAAATAGAAAATTTTTTCGAATATTTTTATCGTCGGTAATTTTTACTTGAAATCTTTTGTTGACCGATTGACCACCATCCCATACAAATATTTAAAACATTTTGAATTGATTTAGCATTACTAATAGAACCTAGGATAACTCACCGTAGAAAATGTTTTGATACTATTTTGTACATTTTTAATCAATTAATAAATAAATGTGTTGTAAAATTCCTATTTGATGTAGGAATATGAAATAAAAACTCATGGTATATTAAAATCTCTAACTATGCTGTGTAGATCAATTTAACTTTGAATGCTTACTAATGACAAAGTAACAACTTGAAGTACTGAAATTATTTTTGACTCAATTAAATTAATAAATTACATAATCAAGAAAAATCACGGGTAACACAGTGACAGCTTTAAAAATAAATCAAACTTAGTTCTAAATAAAATTGCTAGTTTCAAAATGATAAGCGAAATTGTTAATTATTATGACGTGGTGAAAGAGGATAATTTAGTTATCAGTTGGTACTCGTAGTGGTTAGACGTGTGTTTCTGGTTTCATGTGTTTCGTGCGATTAATTTTCAATTTTCAATTACTTGTTTACAGCTTTTTTTGATAACTTCAATTTAAATTTATAAGATATCTGCTGATACCGAGTGTATATTTTTAGATACTTGATTCGATGAATTGGATTTACTTATAAAATGTGACGGATGTGCTACTCTTGTTCATAATAAATGTTCGGGACTTACTACATAGGAAATCAAATGTATGTCTTTAAAAAATAGAATTTTATAGTATTTCTGCGCTGGTTGTGAAAATGGTCTTAAAGAAATGCCTAAATTAAAATTATTAATAAGTACCAAAATTACTTGTTGAAGTTGAAGGTTTGAAAATTCTCACTCATTTAATTCTAATCATTAATTTTATAGTGAGTTTATTATTAATGAAATTAATGATCATAGTCGAGCAACTAATCTCTCATTTTTTATAATATTGAAGAATGTGACTCTAATCAATCAGATGAACGTATTGCTCATGATTTTAATCAGATTAAAAATACTATTAAATTTATTGGTGTGGACTCTGAAATTGTACCGTTGAATGTTATTCATTTGGGTCGTTATCAAAGTGGAAAATTGCGCCCAATTAAAGCTGTATTTTCGATGTTATTAAATACTTTAGATATTTTAAAAAATAAACGAAAACTCTCTACTTATGTCCCTCCTTTTTTGATTAATATTATTTCGGATGGTATTCTGCTTCAAAGAGATTCCATGAGGAAGATGCGTGAAGAGCTGGCTGCCCGTTCATCCAATGGCGAAAGTGGATTAATAATCAAATTTATTATAGGAATCCCACAAATTGTAAAAGATGCAGAAGTTTCAATATCTAATCCCTAGAATTTTTTAAACTCCAAGTAATGTACCAACATTTTACAGGTGTTAGAACTAAATTTCCCTTTTCCGTGATTCGATTAGTAATTTATGTTGTGATTTATTATAATTATCTGAAATTTGGTTTAATTAGTAACATGGAATTAGGGCTTTGAAATTATAACGTGTTTAGAGACAATAGAGACAATATGTTAAATAGTAGAGATAGTGGTGTTTTATTCACAGTTAAGAATAATTTTGATTGCTCTTTAATAAATGTTTATTATGTTTTTGGAATTCAACACATTTTTGTGCTATTTAAGTACAATAAAATTAGGTAATATATTATTAGATTGTGTGTACATTTGTACATACCTCCATATTCACACAGGGATATATATATATATATATATATATATATATATAAAGCACAGTGAGATAGTTGAAAATATTATTTATTATTACTCTATTTTAAATGTCCTAATTATCGGTGATTTTAATTTGTTTGGCTTCCCTTGGTCGGAATATGCTTTGTATAATAATCCGGTTGCTAATGTGTTTATACAATCTTATTTATGTTATTTAGGTCTAAAACAAGTTAATAATGGATACAATTTCCGTAATGAAATTTTAGATTAAGTTTAACTAATACAAATATTGATAACATACGAGCGGGTTGTACACTTACATTTAGAATTTCTAGTACGTATACACGAAATTCTGATTTGTTTCATATACCTAATTTTAAAACAAATAGTGGAAAAATTCTTTTTTTTTCAAGAGACATTTGTAACGTCAATAGAATCTCCACAGGATTTTTTCGCTTTGTCTCGTCAAGTATTTAAAACTAAAACTTTGTTATTTTTAAAACATGGTACCTAATTATTTAGTTTAGTTTTGTTTTATAGACATATTATATTTTGTCTTTTTATTTCTTGCCATTTTTATTTTTATTATTATCACTTATCTATTAGTATTCATATTGTGCCAATTCATATGTATTGTTTTTCTTTCTTTGTTAAAGGGATTAGGCCCGTTGATTTTAAATAAATAAATAAATATCAGAAGTTGATGGATTTTTTTTCGAAATTTTTAGACGATGGTTTCCTGGCCAAGAATATGTGAAATATTTTTCATTAGCAAACACCGATAGTGCAATTTCTTAGAATTCCTTAGATTAATTTAAATTATTCCATTGAATATATTATTCAAAATTGTATTAATTAATTTGTATTATAGTTTCTGAGTTAAATCGAATGACTAATAGATGCATACAAATAAGTAATACAAAAGTACTAGTACCATTTAAGTTAAAAGTAATTTCAAAAATTTACAATAATCAATAATAATAAGTTACCATATTTGATATTTTGTTTTTATTGTAAATTAAATTTCTTTTTTAATTTTTAGGAGTTTATTAGCATATTTTAAATTATTTTTGACACCATGTTCAAGTATTTTTTGCGGTATAGGTAATAGTTATAATAGTACGGTAATTTATAAGATTCTTAATGTATTTTCACACACGGGCCCTGATAATAACTACGATAGATTATTCATGAATCATGACACTTGATAGATTGAATGTAAAACAATGTGTGTTAAGAACAGGATGTTCTATTTAGAGATTGTCATACTGTGATACTAATTTTCACCTAAGTGTTTGCCGATAAAACATGAATACAATTGTAAATTTGTAAAACAATATCCACGATAGACCGTGATTGATATAAATTATTACTGACTTGTCTAGTACAAATATGAAATATTTAATATTTCCAGGAAGTCAAACTTAAAACTAATTGAATATTACTACATGAAAAATATGCTACTCAGCTGTTTTGTATAACAGGTATAAAAAGTAAGGTAAATATTTAAAATCTGTTTCCAAAAATACCTATTTTTTAAATACTTTTTCTGAGGTACAGCAATATTTGGTTGATAAAATTATACTTGTGTACCACGATTAAAGATATATCAGCTTTTTAATCGTGTTGTATACTACAGTGATACAGTAATATAAATTATCAACAATTATTTAGGTATGTCCATGTCAGGTTTCATCGAACATATTTTAATGACAGGATTATAATCTATAAACAGTTGTGTTGTTTTTATTTATTTTACAAATAACTACCTATGTTATTGTTCATCTATATTAATATTTGTATGGTTACAATTGGACTTGTATATGTAATATAATTATTTTGTCAATTCATAATTATATTAAAACGTCTCTTTTATTCAAACTATTTCAAGTTGTAAAACCATTTAATTATAAACTTGGTAGCAAACTGATTAACGATAAAAAATGGTACGTGCCATAGCTACATGAATCAGAACATCATTTTATTTAAGAGTTAGGACACGTGTCCGATAATCATACTAATCATATTATAGTTTAAATATATATATATAATATTGTATTATAAAGGTACTTTTAAAAGATTGACCTGTCGTAGAACGTACCTTTGGAATGAATGGTAATGACTCTTTCAGCGTTATCTTGTAGAACTGACATTTCTGTACTAAATCTTTCATATTTATAATATCCAGTGTTTGAATAGTTTCCACAAAACGATCGCTGTAAAAAATAGAATATTTATGTTAGTATTATACAAGGGATAAGGATATACCATCCTTGTGTTTATACAAGGCAGTACAATTAATATTGTTTAAACAATACGTGTAAAAATATTTTTGATTTACCATTTTTGTACGAAAAACTTCACGTAACATACGAGTAGGTACTACTAATATAAAGTCGTATTTGAGGGGGTTCGGGAGAAAATGTATTTAACTTAATAATTTATATTAATTTATCATATTTCCCTAATCATATTATGTTAGTTGTAAATTATGTTTGAATTGCTATACACTTACTGTATTATACATAATTATATAAATATATGATTGCGTGAATTTAAATTTTGTTGGAATTTATTTTGCTACTCGTATAAACATGTAACAAACGATATTTTATTCACGGGTGGCATTATCAGGTTTTACTTCAACATCAGAAACCACTTTTTCTACTATTAAAATATAAAAAAATATTGTATTACATTATTAAATCAGATCTAGTTATTAGTTTTTTTATTAGAAATTATCAATACTTATTAATATTATCAGGAAACCTCGACAAAACAACGTCATCGCACAAATTGCTCCCTAGGGCACCAAACCAAGCATAAAACTGCAAATTGGCGTTCTGTAGACCCAATAATTTTTATTATTTCAGTGATTTTACTTATCATCAATCATAATTTTAAAACATTATTTGTGTTTGTACATTAATTGTATTTTTTACGATATTTTAATTTGTTTTTTTTTAATATTAATATAATCTTAAAATGTTTAGCACACATGGCGCTATTGCAAGTAATAGTTTTTTTTTTTATTTGTGTGTAAGTGAGAGTGCCTATGGGAAATATTTAAAAAAGGTACCCATAAAAAGAAATATTTAAATATTGTAAATTTAACATCGATATTCACAGATAATAAGTATATTTGCTCGAATATCAACGCTAAAAATAACAGATTGATTCAGCTAATCGTGAATTTGGTATCTTGATTGTTTCAGAGTGAAAACAATCGTGTGCTGATATAATCTCTACAAGTAAAATATCAATATAATTTAGAACAAATTGTTTTGTAATAGGACATTATAAAAATTTCAAGCCGGCATTCAAAAATATGCTACCTATTTAAATATACTTAAGAATTCGAACAATTAAAATGTGAATAAATACATAATTAAATAATAAAGTTAGATTGTTAAAATTGTTAAATCATCCTGGATACATTATGTACGGTATCAACACATATTATATAAAACAAATTTAATCTGTGGTATCAAGTTGTTTAATTAAATCAATGATGATATTTAAATAATTAAGTTATTAATTATTTCTACTGAGTTATAATATTTAAAAAAATTGGTGAAATATAAGTCACTTAAATTTTCCAGCAGTATTTGTAGTTAAAATACTCTGTTGGATTATGATTTGATTTTTGATTCAGATTCTTACTATGGAGATTAATGTTAAATATATACATTCTGCAGTTGAAATTAATATTATATTTCACATTTTTTTGCTTTTAAATGGAAAAAATAACTACTGCAACTAAAAAACTTTTTTTGCTCATTTGAGTTTCAAGAGGAATTCATAATTGAAAATAATTCATTGTAACAGATGCATTAGATATGAACTCAAGGTAAAACATTATAATATATGAAAATGATTTTGAGCCATGCATATTCTGAATGAATCAGCATCTATTTCTAAGAAAAGTTGGAGAATTTTTAAGTTTACATTATAGTATCTTTATATTAATACTATTTTTTTTTTTTTTAAAGTTGAACTAATTTAAGTAGAAAAAAGAATATATATTGTTGTGAACCCAATACATTCCTACCAGAATCTAAACAATATAGAAAAAAGATACATGTCTATCTTTATATATAATATTAAAATAAGGTTTAATTATTTCATTTGGGATACAGAATTAACATTTTTAAGTTACCAAAAATTTATCTTTTTCATCGCAATATAGGTCTCTCTTTCTTTTTGTATATTTATGATTTTTCTTTTGTAGTAAATTAAGTTTTTCATCCCTTATTTTAAAAAGATTGATTCACAATATTATGTGACTACAATAGTACCAAAATCTAAATAAATTAAATGAAACGAGTGACAAGGAGAAAAAGTATACATTCTTTGAAACTGTAGTTTTGAACAGTTTTTTTAAGGAAGTAATGCTCAAGCTATTCCAACCACCATTAGAGATTTCGCAATAATAATGAAAAATAATATAATACACATTTTTCTTTTGTAAAATTAAAGCTATATAATGCAACATGACAATATTATTTACGATTTTATAATAAATAAACGTCATTATATATTTATCATATTCGTACTTATTATTGAATTTATAAATAAAAATTACTTGGTATAGTTTATAATACATTTTAATAAATAGTTTAAAAGAAAAAAGAACAATCATTTTGAATTACTTGTAGTAGAATAAGGAATGCGATTATTGATCCCTCACTAAGTTGGGTCGTTTGGTACTTTTAGATTAGCTGAGGACTTTCATACAGGGACAGGTATTTCAACAGTAATTTTAAAAGGGACGCTAGCGTTTACTTTACAGGTCCGTTTAAATTTTACCATCCTTCTCTTTAAAACTGTGTCAAAAGGTCACCTTTACTTTTTTCAAAAAATTATATTTTTATACATAATGGTATGCATGTACTGTACTTGTATCTAATTAATATTTGTTCACAGAGTACACAATATATTCAACATGATATATTTTTTACTGAAAATTGGCAACCAATGAACTGTAACTATATTATTTCAATTGGTTATTATACTGTAATACATATTAGTTGCAAAAAAAAAAAATTGGTTTACGTTTTAAAATTGTAAGTACGTGGTTTTGTTGAAAATTATAGAATTTTTTTCATATTGAAAAACGACGTCGAATTAAAATAATTCTTAAATATTCTAATATAATTACACAAAACAAAATATAATAATACTCAAAATATTTAGCTATAAATTTCAATATTTCATTATATTATTATAATAATTAAAAATACCGAATAATACGTGATGATTATCGTTTTAAATCATATATAGGAAATTCGTGAAAATATAGTTTCCAAAAACAAAATAATTGTACATTAAAAATCGTAATTTAATCAATAAATAATAATCTTGGTATACAATTATTATTTAATTTTCTTAACGCCATAACCTCTGTTGATATATACAAGTATTGCAATTTGACAATGAATATTCAGAAAATGTACTTAAAAAAATAATTATAATAATAAATCTTCATTAGACCATCATCATTATAAGCTAAACCATAATTATTAATATCGTGTACCGACCTACCAAAATTTGTGGCTTTATTTTATTTTTGATATTATAAGTATTAAATCAACGTATGTAGTATTAGTATTACGGTAACCACCCATAATACTACAAATTTTCAAAATCAAGTTGGTCACTGGTCAGTCCTATATTATTATAATTTTATATATAATTTTTTATTCAAAATAATCTATTTATTTTGTTTGTGATTTTGAGTAGTTATTGAACTAATTGTTTTAAATCGTATAATTATAATACATAGTTTTAAATTAATCTTTAACTCCGTTACTGGCTTAATATTTAAACATTATCGTCATACCAATTAATTATTGTTTATTTGTGAAGAAAAATAAAATTTATTTCTTAATTAATACCTATTAATTGTTATTAGTAATTTATTTTTAGAATACTTGATTGTACGTAGTAGGTGTTTCAATAAATAAATAATGGTATTATATTTATTTTAGTTTCTGAGTGGAACAAGGAGTTATCGATTTTACTATGACTATTTAAATTTTTAATTTTAACTGTGCTTGGAACCACTTTCTCAGTACAAAAATGCTTTAACCATTAACTTCATAAGAAGTATTAAATTGGATCTTATTTGAACTTTGGGAAAATCAAAAGTTGAAATTTCCCAGTAGGTACTTATTGAGATAACTGATAAAACACAAATAAAACTATAAAAGTATAAATAAATTAAATAAATAAATAATATAATATATACATTTATTTTGAAATTATTTTAATACGATTATTAAAACAATTGTGTGGTAAATATTGGTACCAGAATAGGTAAGAAATATATCTGCTCAAAATTTTTTTCTTCGTATAAATTAGGTACAGATTTATTATTGAATTGACATAATTGAAGACATCTACTATAGTTACTTAATTGTTGAAGAAGAACACTTGACACTGATAACTGAACACCCAAGTGAAAAAAAAGAATAACTGAACACCTACTGAATGGCTGTTTAATTTTGGTATTGAAATATTAATTAGAAATGTAGCTTGGTGTGGCTCGGTGTCTACACTCAGTTGCGTACGTCTCTGCCAGACTTTTATAAAGTATTTTTTGAACACAATCATATGAATCATAAATGTCGTTCTTAAAACACTAAGTAATACTTATGGTTTCCCTGACATTATGTAACCAATGGCTATTCGAAATAAACGGTAGCAGTTTTAATTTTGTAACTTGGATCTCAGAGTCCATATTAGGTCCCTTTTCAAAAATTGTATTCTGTTCATTTATTATTCACGAGTTTAGAAACTAAACCGATTTACTCTAGTGAAGTTAATGCAATTAAACCGAAAAACTTCAAGCACAAGCAAATTGCTCATCTCAATTGGATATGTCCACAAAGCAAGGCACAGTAACACCATGGATTGCCTGTGAATTTAGCTACACTTAAAACAAAATACACCGTAGAGCACCTTGTTCGTTTAATTTCTAGATAATTCGGCTATGTACAGCTAGTGTAATTTAAAAAAAAAAAACAGATTTAAAAGTTAAAATCTTTTAGGGAGTGTAATAATTATTAATACTAATTAATAATGGCTAGGTATGAAAAAAAAAAATACGACTGAATATTCATGTCAGCGACGGTTGTCAACGTTCTTGTATGTGTATTAATAAATTGAATATTATAACATATTATTTTCCGACCATCCGATCTGTTCCTTTTAGGACATAACTCAGATTTTTGAGTGAAGATGTTTTCAGTTACAATATTAGGTCTGCTTTTTGGCGTATTTTTAGAATCAATGTGTAAGATTGTGTTTTTGAATCACGTACCCCCTGATCCACAGTTGAAATTGAACTATGTAACGGAAAATTGGAGGGGAATGACGTATATGGCTGATTCAAAAGTTCGATCGTCACGGCCATCGATTTGTGACTGTTTACGTGTCGTCAGTTCACACGTATCTGAATACCCTCATCCACTCGTTGGTTCGCAGGTAACCAGATGCCGTCCACCGTACCTCGACGATTCGAAAGTAACCGGTTACTTCCCATCACACATCGACTGTCCACAAGTTACCGTATTCCGCCCGTCATCGTCAACTATCTATTCAACGACATGTCCGTCTCGGCGCACTATGACTCCATGGCTGAACCACCGGACATCACTAGCGTGCACTACAAGCCGGATTTTACCGTCATACACCGGATACCGGAATTTTTCGTCACCTACCACTTGCCGGACTACACTTCCACCGTACACGACTTATCGGACTACGCTATCACCGTGCTTGACATGTCGATCTATGTCACCATCTTGTACCACGTCTTGTAGGACGCTGCCACCGTTTACCACGTGTCGTACGTTGCCACTTTGTACCACTTGTAAGACACTGCCACTCTGTACCACGTGTCAGACGATGTCAACGTGTATAGCATGTGGGACGACACGAATTCCGCCGCTATTAGTTTTAAATGTCGAAATTCCTCAAAGGCCTTATCACACGCCTCCACCAGCATAATGATGATTTGAATACAAAGTTGAATCAATTAATTATGCATTGTATATAATATAATAATTAATAATTTTCAGACATTAGTAAAAGTTAATGCTAATTAAGAATTCATTTACGATAAGCGTTAACCGAAAAAATATATATAAATACTTTAATTTATACAGTTCTATAACTATTTATAATCATTGATAATAGGCAAGTAAGCAATAAATATGATTTTTTTCTGTAATTTATTATTATGTGTTATATTTGGACATTTGGTTATGACGAAGCTTACACGTGTTACCGTTCGGTCATTAAACTATAATTAAATTTATTATCCATAGACGTAAGACATTCTATGCATAATACATAATAAGGTTTGATTTGGTATGATGTTTAATTGATTGGATTTAATTTTTTTTTTATCAATACAAATATTTTTTGAATATTACTGGTCAAGTGGTCAAACATATTATTCCGCTGTAAAAAACTTAAACATGATGTGCAAAAACAAATACTACTACAACACAACTATTTTTATTTTTAACTCCAGTTTTTTTTTTATTTTGTTACTTTAAAAAAAACATACAATATCAATAAATAATAATCGATTTGACAAAACTATCATGTTTAAAGTGCAATTTGACAATGAATATTCAGAAAATGTACTTAAAAAAATAATTATAATAATAAATCTTCATTAGACCACCACCATCATCATCAATTGCAATACGAACTAATTTTATCAAACTGTACCCACATTAGAAAAACCATTTCTAAAACTAAATTAATTTAAAGTATTTACTAGTTATAACTATTAAATTATTATTAATAACGTTAAATATATGAATATAGTGTTTTACCAGAAATAAGGAGTATGCAATAAATTTTTGACAAACGGTCTTGCATCCACGTCCTTGCTCAGCATTTTGGTTGCCATTTCTTGTAATTGTGCTGGGAGTTTAGGCAATACATTATGGATTTGATTTTCTAACTAAAATAAAAATAAAAATATAAACACAATTTATACGCATTTAAAAACAATTTTCTCTTTTAAAGTAAATAAAATGACTGGAAAATATTTTGAGTTCATGGTTACAGTATAGTAAATTTATAGCAATGTAAATTCACACATTTCTACGAATTATAAAGTTGATGTGATGTTTATTGATTATGAATAAATTAATATTATTAAAAGTCAGTTTATTGTGTATGTTTTGATTTATAAAAAAAAATCCAAACTCTGCAAACTAACCTAACCGTAATATTATATGTTAAATAAGATAACTTACTGCAAGGTTAATATTTTTAATTTATTTTTTTTGACCTAGATTCTCCCCAACAGCCTTTAAGTTGTTGAGCGTTGCTGAAAAAGGTATTCTAATTCAATTCAATTGTTATTCTAATAATATATTAGAACATTTTTTATAATTTTATTTAAAATACGATTGTAGATTTTATATAAATTATATAAAGTATTAAGTAACTACTCAGCAGTAATTTTTATTATCTATTTACGAATTTTCGTACCATAATGATTTTGACTAAGTCACTTTAAAAAATATATAAGCATAAAAAAATGTTATGTTAATATGATAAATATTTATTTCATTGAATATATTATTTTTCATTATTTGTGTGATACTAAAAGTAGTCTACATTTAAATTCCAAATTGCAGTGCAGATTTAATTAATTATTACGGGTTTCTTATTGTATTAACTGAAATTAATCTTTTGTAAACGTATGAGTATTTAAGTTTTGAATATTGGATCAACTGCGTTAATTTTAAGACCCTAATTTTTGAATTTTTGTTTTGAATTAAAAAAAATGTATGACACCATACGCTCAATACAAAATAAAATCCCAATGTCACAATTATAAAAGTTTATTCAACTGCTAAAGGTTATTGTAATTATGAATATAATTATTAATTTAATTATGAATGTATTACATTGTATTAAAATAATAATAATTAGTTCTATGAAACTACAAGAACATTGTCGCATGACATAATCGATTAAAATTTGAATTATATTATAAAGTAGATTAATTAAAAGATTTTACATATATTATATTTTTAGTCAAACTGTGGAATCCTTAAATATTGGATTTTTTTTGTTTTTACCTCTGAGATGAATAAATAGAAAAACTGACACATTTTATCACACATAATTTATCATTCATCAGAAGTCATTCATACAATTTATATAAAGAACAAAGAGTCAACATTTGGACACTCGTAAATTTTAACGAAAGTACCAAAATTGATTAAATGGTTATATTTAATAATATTATTACACTGTTACGTATTAAATAATGTTTATATATATATATATATATATATATATATATATATGGTGGGGGATTGTCCTACCATACGCAACGTATGTGCCTCGCATGACATTTAGTTTACGCATGTTGTTTCTACAATAAACACGTTATAATCATTCATACCTAATAACTGTAGTTATACTGATTAACGTTTAATTGCTGCATTCATATTAATGCAACGATTCAACAGCACAATAATTATTATAACCAAAGTGCGATGAACATCATTGTGTACAGTAAGAAATTAAAACTTAATAATCAAAACTATTGTTCATGTAATTTGTAATACACTGCAAGTGTAACACTGGGATGCAAAGTGCTAATGGTTTTATACATCAGTTACCAGTAACAACGCTCAGCATAAATATACTAAAGAAGTTAAATCTGAGTTAAAATAAAATTTAAATAAAGGAAGTAAACGACCTTAAAAATTAGACTAAATTAAAAAAACACCGAGTTTATGTTTATTCAAGAGGCAACGATAACACTTTGAAATATCTATTGATTTATTTTAACGAGTTTTTTATACGAAATAATAATATGATTTTAAAACCCTAAAACTTTTCATTTTTTAATTAAAGTCAAAATAATGTTTTTATTACTATAAAATAATCTTTAAATATAAAAGGTTTTCGAAAATATTGATAAAGTAACTATATTTTACCACCCTGTCTTGATTCAAAAAAAAAAAAAAAATGTGTATAATTAAATTTTAAATTTCAAATTTGCATTATTATGTTACTTTATATTTATTTATATTCCATCGATGATTATCAAACATACATTATTATGAATAACAATAAAACACGTTTTATATTATTTTTCATTTCGTAATTAACTGTTACATTATGCTTTCGACCATTTGAGAATCTTAGTTGGTAAATTTATTATAATTTAATATGTTTATATAAGTATAAGTTGCAAAAAATACTGCATACCTATATTTTATTGTATATTCGAATGATTAATGATATAAGTTGTATTTGCGTATTTTTAGAGGTACGCTTCCTTTTCAGGTCACATAATTATTGTGAACTCCATGCAATAATCTGTTTAACCTATATCAATGAGCCAAGTATATTACATCCAGATTATTTTTTAAATTTATTTTGTCTGTAAATATTATATTTGGGTTAAAAATATTAAATTTCTTAACAAATCTTATTGTTTATATAGCTGAATTTTATAAGTAGTGCGTTATATTATTTATTTCATTATTCAACGCATTTATTTGCCATAAATAAAAAAAGTTTTTTCTTTACACATTTTGTCTGTGTTATACAACTGATATTTTGAATGCACATACATTTTACATCGATTTTATTATTATTCCAAAAGAAAATTGTTTGGTAATTAAAAATTGTAAAATCTTGTTTTAAAATTAATTTGACAATAATATCAAACAGTAATCGTAATTTGTTTTCTTCATACCAGTTATTATCACTATTAGCATTTACATTTTTAATTACAACTCACCACGTCTAATTGTTTCATGTACGTTGAGCTGCTGTGATTCGCTTGTATCAGTGGTCGACCGTTATTGAATATCGCAAATATAACCATTCCCAACGAGAACATATCGCTGTGAGAACTACAATATGAAGACAATTGGACTTCTGGAGCTAGAGAAAGCATACATTAAAAAAAAGAATTAGGGACAAATATATTATTTTATAAATTACGGCATAAAATGATTTTTTAAGCATAGTTTACCACATGATTCTCTTTAATAGAACATTTATTCAAATATTGATTTTTAGAATTGTTAAGTATACTTAAATTCCATAGTTTCAAATTTTTTAAATTTTTTATTACTACTTTACCTACAATAATATAAACTTCTATTTTTTTAAATGAAAATCTCTCTTTTCTACTTCAAGTTGTTATGTTTTTCTGAATGATTTTATTGTATTTTAATCAAAATTCTATTGAGTAGTTTCTGAATTATTTTCAAATTAATACGAAGGATAATAATTATTGTTAAAAATTGTTTTACAAGGGTATAGATATATATTGTAATATTAGATGTATTATTTAATATACTTGTATAATTTTTAAGAAATAGTTTTATTGATAGATCAATAGTAATAACTAACAATGTAAAATCATCTAAGCTCTCAATCTACTAATAATATTACCAAAAAATATATTATCCTTAGTACACAATGTTGTATAATTCAACAATTATTTGCTCAAATTTTGATTTTGATCCATAAAACGGTACTTTAAATCAATTAAAACTTGTAGTGTCACGTAGAATCCATAACCGTACTAATTTAAGTTATTTGATTTATAATATAATACAGCATCCCTATAATATTATTATGAATAATTTATATAATACCATCAGACTCACCTATATAATCCAAATCGGGTTGCGCCATTTTTGGTAGCCTAGACGTCCACGGAGTACAAGTAATCCGCTCTCTAGCCTCAGTCTGAACTGAAAAACAATTATTTTTATAATGAAAATAATAATAGTAAATGCATTGTTAACTTTAAATATAAGTACGTTTTAAATAATTTTTAGTGTTATGTATATATTCGTTTTGTTGATATTGTTTGAGTAATTCTTTTTCAACGTTAGACAAACGTGAAAAACGCTGTTCAAACATATATTTTATAAATTATAGTTAAATATTTAAAATAATGTAAAATTATTTCACTTCAAAACGTTTATAGAACACTCAATATACTAAAATCTCAATAAAAATTAAAATAATCGTATATATGAATCAATAATTGATTTATCCTAAGTATAATATGTTATAGTCTGTACTTTAAATTTAATTTAAGCTTTTAAAAAATGATATGACTGTAAAGTCATTCAAAAATGACAATTAGGGAAACGATGCATGTATTACTTTACACTCAAGGGATAGTGTTTCTTATACTCGTCCAAAGGATGACATTTAAAAAGCCTATACTTAGCGTTGACATTTGTTGAACTTTGTTAATTTTATAAATATACAATTAAGTTTTGATGAAACGACAAATTATCAAATTAACAAGAACTAACTTAAACTAACAAGGTACAAAATTTTTACCATTTTAGAGAGGAGTCTCTATGAAAATAATATTCTAGAGCCAAAAATATCACAAAATTAATTGATTTCATTAATAATGTATTATGCGCTATGAAATATCAGTGGTTTTAAGTAGGTACTCGTGATGCAGAATAAAAAAGTGACTGATTAAGTTATATCGAGTAAACATATATTATGCTTTTGTAAATGTTCGTTTGAAATATTATGCTTTTTTGTGTGAATTTGATATTATTCACAAATATTTTACCGACAAAAATGTATAATTTTATGATTCAATGTTGATAGAATTACGATTCAACAACAGATAGAACTGACAAATATATGTGATAATTAATTCAAATTCTAGTTGCAAACTCTCCGTTGTTATCCTTTTGTAACCAACTGTGACAAATAATTAAAATGAACATGTTTCTATTACGACAGTAAAAGTTTTAACGACAAAAGTATTCCGTCCTTTTTCCACCCTTTACTCTCCACGGGGAAAAGTTATAAAAACTTTTATTAAGAAGTCTATGGATATCAGCAGTGTTGATATTTGGCAGTAAACGGCTTAGGTGCAACCAATATCCAACTAAATAATATTTTTTATTATTATTATTATACAGTTATAAATAAACAACAGGAAATGTATTCAATAATAAAACGCATTAAATGCCAAGCTATCTTTGGGGATTTTAGTGTTACTTTGAACAATTCATTGCTTCCGAATACAATAATAATTTTAAACAGTATGAAAAAACACACCCTCCGAGTTATGTTCCTTGTGTCTGAACGTAATTTATAATCCTATTATAAAATATAATCAATATTGTTAATGTTTTACTGCCTAATCAAATTATTTAAGTTCCAATTGTCATTATTGTAATATGACTACTTGTATATGAATACCTACTTGCCTAATATCTCATAGCTAAACATGTATTATATTAAATATAATATTTACTTTATGATATTATGAAGTTCAATCATTTTCACTTCATAGGTAAATGATAGAATTTAAAAAAAGATGTTAAATCAATATTGTTAGTGTCGAAAAGTTTTAGTAAACAATGACAATGGTCAACGGCAGCATCATAAAGATTTTTTTTTCTCACAGATTTGTTTTTTTTATTTAGAAGAATATATTTACAATCTATTTTTACAATAATCAGTAAGTATGACGAAACAATTTTATTTATATGACATTAAGAATATTATAAAAGGAAGGCCCTCAGTAGTGCCACCTAACAAGAAACATTAAGTTAATTATTAGGTATAGTTTTAATTGTTTTTTTTTTTTTTGTATTTTATGCTTTGAGCATGTCTCGGGGCCACAGCCTTTTTAGTATTTTGGGAGCGTGTGTTGCAGAGGATAATTTTTGGATTAAAGGGTTGTAATGAGTGTGGAGTTTGGAAAAGAATTTGGTATAATGGGTTTTGGCTAAATCGTTAAGGGTAGGTAGATTTAAATCTTTGTGGAGATTTTTATTTGTTACGTACCAGGGGACGGAGGTTATTAGGCGTAGGCATATTGATTGAAAAGCTTGTAGAGTTCTAGTGTTGGAAGGCTTTGAAGACCCCCATAGCTGAATGCCATAGAGCCAGACCGGGCGGATTATCGCTTTATATACATATTGTCACCTTGTTTGTTAGGGATAGTTTAGATTTTAAAAGGGATCTAAGGAGGTGCAGCCTGGAGTAAACTTGTTTCCGCTTTAGTTTTAGGTGTGGACCCCACGTAAGACGTTTGTCAAATGTGAGCCCTAAGTACTTAACTTCGTTTGCTGAAGGAAGGACTTTGTTGTTGAGTGTAACTGGAGGGTAGTCAGAGTTTCGTAAAGTGAATTTTACGTGAATTTATTTGGTTTCGTTTATTTTTATTTTCCAACGATTTGCCCATAAGTTAATCATGTTAAGGTGGTTTTGGATCCTTAATCTAGCAATTTCAGGATTGTGATGTGACGCCGATATTAGAGTATCGTCAGCGTATGTGCCAATGAACGTGTAAATCATATAAGATTAAATTATCAGCAGTATTGGCATTTATAGCAATGTAAGTTATGAATATTGCACTGGCAGATATAACGAACACAAAAATATTATCTATATATTATAAGCATACGATTCTAAAACAAGACCAACAAAAACAAATTTAAAAAAAAGTTATTTGATAAAAAAATATATAATTATGCGTAACATTTATTCATGAAAAAATTATTTCTATTAAATTTTCATCGAACATTAAATTATTTTTATGTTAACTGAAAGCTACCAAGAAGTTTTAAATAGGGGACTGAAGTAAAAAACATAAATTCAATTTTCAATATAATCATTAATTATATTATAAAGGGTTCCACAACGGTACTATTTTTGGTGGTTACAATAATTATGAAATTAGTTTTATGTTTAAAGATTCCATATCTTTGAAACATCAAATTCTTTTTCTTATATGTGCAAAAACTTTTGGATAATTGCTGTTATTAAAAATAATGTATTACTTTTGTCAACTAAATAATAGTTATATAATTAGACCTTATATTGCGTAGATTAATCTAAAAATAGGTATCTAATCAACTACATGATCCATCTAGTTGTTGTTTTATTATTATTAAGTATACAAACTTTTGGCGTAGGGAAAGTAGCGCGCCCGTCGCCCAATGTACCTTAGTACATTTCAATAGCCCTACCCTGACCTTAATTGGTTGGGGTAGTCTGGTGCTCCAGGTTGGGGGACAACCCTACATCAGAAAAAAAAGTATGTTAAGAAACCACAAAATAAGCCTCGGAATTGGATTAATGGACAACGACCGGAACTGGAAAATGGAATAAAAATTGGTACATGGAATGTTAGGACCTTAAACAAACCTGGAGCGTTACAGTACTTACTGGACGCTATTAAAAAATATAATACGAACATATTAGCTCTGCAAGAAATTAGATGGCCAAATGACGGAAATATGAAAAAAGATGATAAAACCATATTCTATAGCGGAAGAAAGGATGGAAGACATGAAAATGGTGTGGGATTTGTAGTGAGCGATGATACGCTACCACAAGTAAAAGAATTCACGGCAGTAAGTGACTGAATATGCTATATCCGACTCACAGGTCACATTTTTGATAGCATTATCGTAAACGCATATGCACCAACTGAAGAGAAAGAAAAAAATATTAAGAATGAGTTTTACGATGAACTAGGACACATACTTGACACAACACCAAATAGCTGTATAAAAATATTAATAGGTGACTTTAATGCAAAAATAGGAAAAGAAGATATATATAGACCAACGATTGGACCAAATAGCTTACATGACGTAAGTAACGATAATGGAACCAGATTGATCAACCTATGTATAACGAACGGTTTTACCCTTAGTAGTACATACTTTCCAAGGAAAGATATATACAAACAAACTTGGATAGCACCTAATAGAATAACAAAAAACCAAAATTGATCACGTTATGATACAAAATAAGCATAAAGGATGCATAAAAAGTGTCAGGAGCTATAGAGGTGCAGACGCCGACTCGGATCATTACCTGGTAATTACAAAACTTAAAATTAGGCTATCTGAAAGATGGAAAAAGGTAAAATATGTAAAATTCGTAAAATACGATATAGAAAAACTGTCAGAAAAGAAGGTTCTAGAGGAATACATCTGTAAAACTCAACAAGAATTACAAAAATCCAACAGTAATGTAGATGAAGATGCAGAACGGATATGGGACAGAATCAAGACGGCGGTAGTCAATAGTGCTAATTATTGCCTAGGAATAAGAAAACAAGAAAAAAGAAAAGAATGGTTTAATGATAGGTGCAAGGAAGCAATAGACAGAAGAAACCGCATACGAGAAAAAACTATCAAGGACCCAAGTGACATAAATATGGAAAGATATAAATATACTAAAAAAGAAACCAATAAAGTACTAAGATGTGAAAAAAGATTAGCGGAAAAAAGAAAGATTGAGGAAATTGAAGAAAATAAAAATAACTCCAGAAGATTCTTTAGCAAAACTGCCAACATTAAATAGGGATATAAACCGCAGACTAGGATCCTAAGGAATGAACTAGGTGAGTTAGTAACAAAAGAAGAATCTGTAGTAGAAGAATTTAAAAAACATTTCGAAAGATTACTAAATAAAACACCACCAATACCAACACATGAAGATATATCTATGCAATATAGTACAGCGGAACCATATATTAAAACTCCAACAAAACAGGAAATCTATAACATCATAAAAAAACTTAAAAACAACAAATCATCTGGAGAAAACAACGTAGTTGCGGAATTATTAAAAAATGGAGGAAATACGATTAAAGATGAAATTTGGAAAATGATTAAGGAAATTTGGGAAACCGAAGTAATGCCAGGAGAGTAGAACACGGCAATACTATGCCCAATATTTAAAAAAGGAGACACCTTAGACCCAAAAAATTACAGAAGAATCTCATTATTGGATACTTGTTTCAAGATATTGTCAACGCTCCTTTTGGAAAGAATAACGCCATATGCAGAGGGTACCATCGGAAGATACTAGTGTGGCTTTATAAAGGGGAAATTCACTATCGACCACATTTTTACCTTAAGACAAACAATGGAGAAATACTACGAATTTGACATGGACTTATATATGATATTTGTTGACTACAAACAAGCTTATGATAGTGTGAACAGACAGGAATTATGGAAAGCAATGTTACATTTTGGAATTCCCAAAAAATATGGAAATTTAGTAAAGATGTGTAATGACAAGACCTGTACTGAAAGTACGTTTTCTTCAGACACTATCACCAGCCTTTGAGGTTAATTCTGGATTACGACAAGGAGATGCCATATCCCCAACATTGTTCAATCTGGGACTAGAAAAAGTTATTAGAGAAGCTTATGAAGACAGAAGAATGGAAGTTATTGGTGAAGAAACTATCTTAGCATATGCTGATGATATAGTTCTTTTAGGGAATACGCGAGAAGAAATTTCCCACTCACTCTCTAAACTAATAGAAGCCAGCAAAAACATGGGTTTATGTATCAACGAAGAAAAAACTAAACTTATGATACTATCCAGAAGAAACGTAGATCAATCAAACCTGAAAGTGGGAAGTATGAATTTTGAAAAGGTGGATAATTTCAAATACTTGGGTGTTAATATAAACAACAGCAACAACATGCATAAGGAGATAAAAGAAAGAATGTCAAATGGAAATAGGTGTTACTTCAGCATAAACAAACTATTGAGATCAAAACTGCTATCAAGAAAGTCTAAAACCACTTTGTACACAAGCTACCTTAGACCAGTAGTAACCTATGGGTGTGAGACCTGGTCCACAACAAAAGATAATAATAAAAAACTTGCTATATGGGAAAGAATAATACTAAGAAATATATATGGACCAGTGTCCAACGACAACCTAGGAATATATGAAAAAAGACACAATGAAGAACTGTATAACCTGTATGAAAAACCAAATATACTCACATATATAAGATGTAAACGCCTAGAGTGGTTAGGACATGTATGGAGAGCGGATGGAGATTTATTAAAGAATGTTCTGATACGAAAAATAAATAAAAAACGTCCACTTGGAAGACCAAGAACAAGATGGAAAGACACAGTGGAAAAGGATATGAGACTAATAGATGAGGATGCAACGTTAGACTGGACTTTGAACAGAGAAAAATGGAGAGGCTTACTAGTGGCAGCGCAGGTCCTTAATGGACCGTTAAGCTGTTGAACAACAAACAAGTATACAAACTCCTTCTTGTTTTACTTAACTTGAACCATTGATAATATTTAATAGCAACAATATTGTATTCGTATTTTTGTTTTGATATCACGTTGTTATGTGAATTTGAAATAAAAATAATAATTATATATTATTAAAAGTAAACTTTAATTATTTTAAATAGAAAATTTATATGCGTGTTTTTATAATTCCCTAAATTAAACATCTAAATAGGTGAAAATCAAAATGGCTAAATATTAAATACAATATGTGCAGCAAGGGATTTAACTCGTTCTATAGTGGTTATGGCTTCAATGATTCTAAGAACAGCCATTGCTGAAGTTTACATATTGAGAAACTTTAAACTGTTATAACGTGCGCAATACGCGTTAGATTTATACCATTACATTGTATATAAATTAAACTATACCAAGTACCAACGAGGTTATTTTGAAACATTATTTTGTCAAGGAAATACAATTTAATTATTTCTCTTATACCTACTTATATAAATAATACTGTTTGATGGTCAATAATTATTAATAGAATACCTTGTGTTGACAAAGACCAATATACTACCCACACAAACTTTAACTCTAATATGGTATTAATTAATAGCATTTTACGTCAACCAATCATGTTTGTTTTAAGAAACTATAAATACTTTGGAATATAATATTATAGGTGTGATACACGTGAGTCACAGAAAATATTATATAGTTAGTACATTCAACATTTATTCATGTTGTGTTCAAATTAAATGACAAAATATTAAGACACTAGGAAATATTAATTATGATGATTGTGTTTATCTTTAACAGGTAAATTAATTATTTTAATATAACAGATTTTATGAAAAAAATTCATAGCTAAATGATTTTATGGATGTGAAAGTGAGGAGGGTTATTTGAATTATCACGACATAGCTCGTGTATATATTTTTTAGTCCAAAACCTATTTTTATGGAACTAATAATCACACTTTCATAATTAGAGAGTTTATACCTATATCTCTTGTATATTATTATGTTAGGTAACCTTAATAACGGTTAAATAGACTCCAGATTTAACACTTGGGATTAATTCCGGTGCTGTTTCCACACATACGCAATTCTCTTGTTCTCGGACCAGAGTATCAATCACCATTACATCATGATGGCTTAATATCGCACATATATAATATAGTAGCTCAAATGATAATAGTTATGTATTTGTGCGTATTAAAACTTAATCCCCATCTACTTAATAATTCAAATGGTGGTCAGAGCACAAAACAAACAGTGTTGGTTAAGATGGTTAAGTTGTTGGATAAAGTGAAACCGGCTAAGCAATGACTGTTTTAGTAGGTAAGTAAAAGATAATAATTAAACAATCCACATTAGATGAATTATAGAACAATATTTAAAGAAATAATTATTATTTAAGTTAATAACAAAAAAAAAACTTATTATAAGTTAGTTTTATATTATAGGTTTTGAAACACCAACAATAATTTATAACTACATATTTTATAAACAATATATTTATATTTGCATAAGCTGCAGTATTCGTGAAAATACATAATTCATAATAATTGAGAATATGGTTGTAAAAATATTAGATTGTTTTTGTTGTCTTTTGATTAGTTATTGAACTAACAGCATGAGATGGGATCCATTATACGACTAACTTAAATTTGATAACATAACATAACTTCAAATATCATCCAATATGATTTTTTTTTTATTGATGTTGTAGAAATTTTGTATTAAAAATACTACTGTATAGCTGTCAAACTATTACCAAGTAAAATTTTAATATTAGAAAAATTCATACAAAAAAATACCAAGCAGTTATTATAGATGTATAAGATTAAGTATTTACAATGTTTTTTTTGTTTCTCATTTCTATTACATATTATTATATGACGTCAAACTTATATGTATTTACTAAATTTTTAGTTAGTTTTATTAGTTTTGGGGTAGTATATGAGTGAATAATGTTATTGTATTAATTAAATTATTAATTTACTAACAAAGAATACTTAATTAATATAATAGTAAATGTTGGCATTTTTAATTCTTAACTTATTTTAGTTTGTACACATAACTAGTTAAAAAAGTAAGTTATAATTATTTATTTAACGGTATTATTAGATCTGAGCTACTTAATTTTGAATATTTTGCAAAAGTTAAAAACATCTTAATAAAATGCCGATAAAAATGTGGGTAAATTTTTAGTTTATGCTTTTTTGGATGCTTGGTTATAGATTTTAAGTCTACTTTAAGATGTAGCGATAGCTTTTAAAGACTTATTTGTGACCAATGCTACAACTCATTATGACGTATTAACGTATATTTGACGTTTTGATTTTACAGTAGGTCAGGTACTAACTGTAGGAGCAAAAATTAGGTGTCATTTGTTGGAAAATGGTGCTTAGCCTGACTCAGTACACTTATATTCTGGGCATATAATAGTATAAACTATTTGTATCATATAGTTTATTAATATTATTAACTTTTAAAACGATACCGTATTTCATGGTATAAGTAGACAATAGCTCAAAATATTTTTTAAATGACAACTTTAAGGTATAAAAATATACCTATGTAGGTAGCAGTTGTAAGTCTCGCAAATAAAATGTTTGAATATTAAAATAATCGTAATAAATATTAGATAAAATACATTTTAATTCCCACCAATTTTGAATTTTAATTGAATTTAAAATGTTTATAGATAAAAATAGTGTTTTAATATTTTTTAGATGTTTAGGTTTTAGTAATAATTACGAAAAATTCAATTTCAAAAATGAATACAAGGTTTATCAGTTTTTCTTGATAGAGAATATTAATTTTGTACATCTAATAAAACATTAAAATTTGATACAACATTCTTCATGACTTTATTTAATGGATATGATTAAAAAAATAGTTCCAAGATCGACGCGAGAAAATCGAAAAATAAACAAATCATTTCGTTACACGATCAAGATAGTTTATTACATTTCATTTTTCTTTACGATAATATTATTGTTATTATATTATTATACCCATAGGCCATATCCTGTTATATGAGCTTTCATTCAGAATGTCGATTGTAAAAAATTTTAGCCAAATATCAAGCAAGGTACTTTTATTTTACATTCACAGTTTTTATCCGAAATGATAACAAATATTTTGTGGAATGTTTTTTTATGTGTAACTGTATACCTACAGAAACGTATATTTATGTTGTATTGTTATTATGTAAAAACTATATAAAAATATTAAGTTATTATAGGATCTTCATAAATTGCAATAAAAGTAAACAAAATATTTTACCATGATGAAATCTTAACTTTTTTTTGTACTATTGATTTATTTAATCATTTGAATATATTACAATTATGTTTGTATTTTTAACAATGTATCTTAAATTCATTAATATTAATGTAAACAAAATTATTACCAATAAAAATATTTAAATTATGAATGTGAATGTAAATATACACAATTATATGAAATTAAGTTTAAGACAAAGGTGATATATTTAGAAAATCATAATTAATGAGGAAGTGGGTTTAATATAGGCTGTTATTCATTTTTACCTAATTTAATTGTGGAAAATTCCCTTGAGTTAAGTAGAATCATATATTAATTTTTTGAATTTGACTTTGATTCAAAGTCTAAGAAAAGTAGAGTCACTTGTTATGCATAAACTAGTAAGAGGGTTTTAAAGATATTTTGAGAAGTTTATTTAGTGCTGTCTTAAGATTTTAAATTTTAAATTGAGATTTAATGATCTAAATTTGACTTACATATGCTAAGAGTACCTATCATTATTGATTTATGTACAATTTTCTTTACCGGAACTACTGTGTTTCCAGAAAAAAATGTTAATTTATATTTTTCATGTGCGAAGTATAAATATTTAAGACATTATTATGGTGTTATATGATGTGTTTGTAATAACTACAGATAAGAAAAACAATTTTGAATATAGGCTGATCTCAAAATAAGTAAATGTTATAATATGCAATTACAAAATAATATGCATCAATTTGTATTAAGTACAGCTCCATTTTTATGAATCAAAATTAAGTCATCGTCGTAGAAAAAGGTTGAGAAACACTATCTAGTATTTTAGACTATAAATTGTAAAGTTTAGTAGTTAGTAATATGTATTATGTGCAATATATTTTAATGTTGAATTCTTTGAACTAGGAGGATATAATATTTTTATTCTTCTATTGGTATGGGTTTATTGTGTTTTTTATGTATTTTTTTCAAGTTATTCTTGTATCAAGAATGACTATTACTATAGTTACAGCATTTAAATTTTAAATGATACAATAAGGGAAAAAGATGCTATAATATTACTATCATTTCATAATATTATAGTATAATTGAATATAATTTATTATATATTTAGTACGTTTTATCTGTAAATAAATAATTCATTTATCGCTCGCGATATTTGCTTTAGACTATAATTGATTGACTATTTGACTAAGTTAGACTCAGCACACGTAATTTTATAGGTAAAAATAAGATCGTTTATGTTAAAATAAATAAAACTTAGCCTTGGAAGTCATTTTAGAAATTAATCTATCTTTATGATTGAGAATTCAATACCTAATAATTCATGATTAAAATTTCGTTTAATTTATTTTTTAGATATACGTGTTAAAATAATTTATATAAGTATGCTGTTAAGGTGGATTCAGATGATTGACGCATGCAACGATTATACTATATTTATTGAAACTCATGAATTTTAAATTATGTAACCTGTGTACATTTATTAATCACTTAATCATAGATTAATCGTTTAATATTGTTAAGTAGTTTAATATACGTAAAGCAATTTGTATTTATGTCTAGCAGAAAACATATATATAAATTTAAAAATAGTAATTAATATAAATTATACCTGCCAAAAACGTTTTAGTTTATACTAAAAAAAAAAAACATGTGATAGTATATTTGCAAAAAAAAAAAGATAATACTACAGGAAACAATGGGCTTACGTTGCATGTGTAAAAAAACGTTGAATTCAGGAAAAACTACCAGGATTTCTCGACATATATACACAATAAAATAAAAACCAACCTTGTAGGTAGTTACTTTTTTCCAGAAACAATTACGTGGTTTCCATAACGGGTGGAACAGAAGAAACAGTTCACACGCGTTATTTGAAAAAATTCGTTTCGAATGTGCACATCAAACGAATATTGTATAATACAAACATTGTACAATATAATAACGAAAAAAATAACATGCAGTGAAGTAGTAAATCAACGTAGTTTACTGGCAATTAATGTTATAACATTCTAATAACACCACATCGATACAGAAATTCATTTTATAATATAATATTATTATGTTTGCGTACGAATAAATCGTTTGAGGACCATATAATTATAATTTATACGACTGATAAAGTTTTGGCTATATGCTAGCGTTCAAACTTTATGCGTGTCATTGAATTGACGAATCACAATTTAAAATTTAAATCCTCTTGTATTGATACGCAGAGCAACTAAATGACAATAGAATACATTTTACACATATTTTCAAAACCAAAAACCAGTAAAATATAAGTATTAATATAATATATTATTTATCAGACTAAAGGAAATATTATGTTAAGCACATAGGTAACTATATTATTGTTATATATCAAACAAATAACAATATCACGGTTAATATAATTTGATAACATTATAGCGAACAAATGCTGTTTCACCAGTCTATAAGAATTAAATATTATGACACATTATATTACTACTAGTTTGCAAATCGTGAATTGTTATTTTGCCTTAATATTATTTAAATTTATTGTATTTTTTTATTGGTAGGAAAAGTAATTCTACTCAATTCTAATCGAATTGATCCATACCACTCGATGGCTGATGTTATGTAAATAATAAAAAAATGTGCCCAATGAGAATTGATAAAAACAATGATGAAAAAATCACAATTATTTTTTAATAAAAAAAAAATATCCGTCTACTAGACCCTAGGTCAGACTTTTGGACAATGTTCTTACGATGGCTGTGATGTAGTATAAAGAAGATAACAGCCATCTCTTCATGTATAACAATTTTAAAATTAAATATGTGTGTATTATTTTGATAAAACAATATCAACACTTATAACTTATCATTGATAACAATTGTTTTTCAAGGGAATTATAGATATTATGATTAGGCCACTACCAACATGTGTTCAAAATTAAATCGAGTGAAACTATAATATAAATTCTACATAGATAGTCCTTTACCGACGTAAAGATGACTTAACACCTCTCTACTTACTGTTCTTTTGCGTGCGTCGAGTAGATTGACAACGTAAACACGCATAGTAACACTTTGCTAACATTTTTTGAATAAATTTTGACACAAACTTTGACGACCCAGTGAAAAGACCATTTTACGGGATACTTTATGTTATGCTCCTTCATAAAATTCGATTTTGCTTTTTGAATGAAAAAAAAACTTAATTTTAAGTATATTAGCTAGGTGTGTAGACGTGTAGTGATTTATACATATCTACCATATTTGTACTAAATAAATCATAAACAGTGGTAAATTGTGTAACATAATAATATCACAGATTATATAAAACCAGATGGTGCACTTCTTCGATTTACTGATAACACGAACCTACCTCAAATCAGTAGGGTCACATAAGAGAAATAAATTAATGTACAACAACTTTTACCATAATTTTTAATTATTGTATCAAATAATATTTAATACATCATAATATAATATTATATCATATATAATTTATATGTACTTTGAGCGTCAATGGCTCAATGCTAATGGAATTCCAAAAATCATATAAAATTTTGCGTAGCTTTAATTCAATATAATATGGATTAGTCTGTTATAATCTTGGGGCTTATGTTTATCAAATCTACTTGTATTTTTTAAAACTTTTAAGAGATATTCATGTTAAGCACACAAATACTTCCCCAACATTTTTTGAGAAGTGTTTTTTAAATATTTAAAATATTTTTTTGTGCATATTATTCCAGAATACTAAATTTGTTTTCTCTTTTTCGATATTTTTATTTACACTTCAAGAAATAGTGACTCTGTTACACAATTTAAAAATATTTTACTGTCTACATCACAAAGACAAGGAGGAAATACATTATTTTTAAAATAAAAACAAATTTTGGTCTGTGGCAGGAGTATTAGCTTATTTATTATAATGTTCTTCACAAGTTCAATACACAAAACATAAATAAATAAAAAAAATTATAGGTAGAGAAGATTAAAATCAGATTCCGTAAAAGAAGCCCGACTTTTAATTTTTAAATTTTACGTCCAAAAAATAATTCGAAAAGCTAACTAAATGGGCATGGTTTAACATGAAATATTATACTAAGTTTTACAGATATAAAAAATCGGGTATCTTACAGAATCAAATATGAAAAATATTTTCTTTATTATTAAATAAATATAAAATAATTGGTGCAAAAATAAATTATGAAGATTAAATAAAAAAGTTTAATAAATAAAAAAATTCACACTCGGCATACCGCGTGCGTTGAGCAATGAGCAGCAAAACAATAACAGTAATTCGGTACAGTATATTTAAATATATATTTATATAATCTGTGGTACAAAGGCTGAATAGTGTCAAAAAAGTCAGTGATGTGTAGTTAATAAACAATAATTTCATATAAAGCCTTATTTTCCCTATCCGTGGTGACACTGATTTGAGGTAGGTTTTGATTTTTCGCATTTTTGAGAATTACATGGGCCGAATAGGGAGTGCACCATCCGGTTTTATATAATCTGTGATAATATTATGTATGTAGTGTAATACATGCCCACAATATTTATTTTGTATGGTGTTTAATATTTTGTTTATTCTGAACTAATATTACCTATATAATGGTATTATTTTTTTCCCTTTTTTAAAAGTTAATTTAAACTTAAACTTACTAGAATAAAGCTGAAAATTTTACTAACATCGTTGTATTAATATCTTGATAAAAGGTTTTATATACACGTTTATTTATATAAAATATAATATTAACGGTCTATTATTGTGAGTTCATATTATTTCGTAGTTTTTTTCATGATCATGGTATTTTTTTTTTCACTCAAATTCCACCAAATATGTAGATTGTAGATATATGTTCAATATTATATTTCTGAGTCTATGCGAATTTTTATGAGAAGTGCCATGCCAGCTCACATGCATTTGAATTCACTTTAATGTGTTTGAAAATGCTCAAAAACACTAAACTATTACGTGACATAATTTTTTTGGTAAAACGCTTTGATATTCAAAATCATTCTAAAAATACAATTAATAGTTTAAGTTGTATAATTTGTATGCTATTATAATATTATAATAATGTTCAATACGGTTTTATGTTCAATGCTATTCTCAAACCATGTATTTAATTATTTTATATCAACCTATTATTTGTTGAATGCATACTTATAATAGCTTTATTAAATAGATAAATATAGATATATACATACATATATATATATATGTATTTTTTAAAAGTAAAATGGTAAATATTAGTTATTACTGACCTGTGGGAAACGTTCAGTGAAACCACTAAATTCCCCATATGGGACCATGCAAATTAAATCCAGGTATATTATATTACCCACCTGTTCGTTGATGGAGGGTGGTGGATATGTTACTAGAAAGTAGAAAAGTCAAAACGTATTAAATATTCCCAATTTAAGGCATTTACTTTCATTAAATATTAATTAGGTATTTAATACTATTCAGAAAATGCAATGATATCAAAGTCACTATATTCGTACACTGTAAAAATGTATACATGGAAAATTATATAATATGTTAGCGTAATGTATGTAATACGTTATTTCATTAAATAATTAGTTATTCTATAAAATTCCTAAATATGTTCGTTCATATATAAATTACACGGTTTTACTAGTTAATATATAAAATATCGATTGGGTTTTCGTTAATGAGTGAAATTTATATTATTAGGTAGATGACCGGGACTGGATTAGATAACATACAGGATTTGTTACCATTGTCATTTTATTAATAACAATAATAAGATAAGATAGTATTGAACTACACCATTCGGCATAGACTAGACTTATTTGTGTGACAGTGTAGATATCGCGAGTTTAGCTTAGTTAGTTTGATAATTTTTATTTTTGTATAGTGTAATAACTAATAAATGTGCTTTAAAATGAAAAACAAATTTAATGCAATTATAAAAATACAACAACAGAACGTAATAACAGCACATTTTTGCTGAAAAGAAAATATGATTTCTTAATAAGTGAAGTGAAATGTATTAAAACAGGAAAAAAATAATTGTCACGTGATTATTGGTTAGTACAACATTATGATGTGATAGAAGTGCAAGGTAATGAAAAACTTTTACGTCCAATAAAAGAAAATTCTGGTATTATATTTTACGCCCATGACGAAGAATTATATTATGATATTTTACTTAACATTAACCTATCTACTGGATATGATGATAGAGATATAATGATGTATGAACTGAAAAAAAAATATAAAAATATTACTCAATCAAACGTCAATTTTTTTTAAATTTATGTGAATCATGTGTAAAAAAATAAAAAAAGTGAAAAAAGAGGTATCATGATAAATCCTATGATTTTTTTTCTGAATTTAATTGTAGATGTCAATTAGATCTTATTGATTATCAAAGTCAAGCTGATGGTGAATATAAATTTGTGTTAATGTATCAAGATCGTTTGACTACATTTTGTATTTTAAAACCATTAAAATCGAAAAGAGCTGAAGAAGTATTGTATTATTTCATAGATATTTTTACGGTGTTCGATGCTCTAAGTGTACTACAAAGTGACAACGGTCGTGAATTCAGAAACCAAACAATAGATTCATTAAAAGAAACGTAGCCTGAATTATCTATTATTCAATGCAAACCTAGCCACAGTCAATCCCAAGGATCAGTGGAGAGGGCAAATCAAGATATAATGAATATGATAATTACCTGGACGAAGGATAACAACATAACAAAATGGAGTGAAGGTCTAAGGTGTATTCAATTTATGAAAAATAAAGCTTTTCATAGGGGGATAGGACAACATCCTTATGAAGCAATGTTCAGATGTTTCCCAAAAGTAGGAATTTCTTCAAATACACCAGACAATATTTTGAAAGTATTGAATACTGACAAAAGTTTAAATAATAACATTAACGAAGATTTAGAGAAAAATAAATGTAAAATATGCAAACATATATTTATGGGAAATTAAGAAAATTCCAAGGAAAAATTGTGTCAACTTTGCAAAAATAAAGAAAATATTTCCAATAAAAGAGAAGAAGCAAAGGAATGCTTAGAACGTTAAGCTAAAAGAATGAAACTCCAATCAGATATGTCTCATCCACATGCTCTTCAATGATGTAACGTACGAGTAAAAATTCCAGATGTAGACAGATCAAAATGTGGTCCACAATCTATAATTGCAATTGTATTAGAACAAACAACCGACGGATTTTATCGCTTAGGTAATTTTTTTTTATTAATGAATTTTTTTATTTATTTACTAATAATTCAAACAATTTTGTTTTAGGAACTAAATACGGTATACTAAAACAACTTTACGTGAGGTAACAATTTAATTTATGCACGGAAAAGTTTATTACGCTTCGTGACGTTCCAGATGTAGATATTTGCCTTCCAATAACAACCGAATCCCAATCACTAGGACAAGGGTTCTTTAAATATATATGCCAACAAAAGGGCACCACAAAACGGTGCATATGTTTAAAAAATAATTTACTATGTAATTTTAAATGTCACCCAAAAATTTGGCTGCATCCGAGTTCCGTCTCAATTATAAAAATTGAATTTTTAGATATACTAGTTCCGTCCAGGGTTTTTTTGACGGATATACCAATTCCGTCCCGTGGAAAAATCGAATTCAACAATATCACATTATTTAGATATAAAGATAATATGATATCAGTTATCGCACAAAATAATCGACTTTAATAATATCATATTATTAAATTATTTATTATTATTATTTTATTATAATATTTAATTTATTAGAAATAAAGATAATATGATTTCAGTTATTGAACCAAATAAACTTTTCAGTCGTTATTTTTTGTGCGTATCCGTGCTTCGTTAATATATATTAAAAATGGATAGTCTACAATATATGTACAATGAAAAAGGTAAAATGTTAATTATTAAAAATGAATTTAAATTTTGTTTTCACAAAGAGTTGAATAACGATATTGAACGATGGAAGTGCATTCGAAAACAATACAAAGCATATATAAAAATTGGAAAGATAACTAAATTTATAATAATTAAAGAGCGGTTATTTAAGTTCTTTAATGCTTAAAATATAATGCTAATATGTTCTTAAAAACGCTAAAATATATATATACGACTAAATTATAAAAATTATTAAGGACGGAATTAGTATATACCTTTTTTTAACTGGGACGGAATTGGTATATACCTTTTTTTAACAGGGACGGAATTGGTATAAAAAAAGGTTCTCGGGACGGAACTCGGATGCAGCCAAAAATTTCCTGTAATAAATAAATTGTAAATTGTAAAAAAAAGAAGTGGATGTCGCTCTGCTGTACATTAGGTGGTGGGGTGGACCTCTGACTAGGGTAGGTTAGATTTGAATGCAATGATAGGTATCATTGTATACGAAAAACGATTCTGAACGGAGATGAGATGATTTGTCAGTCTAGGATATATTATAGATAGTTAAAAATTTTCAAATCTTTGATTTAAAAAAAAAATTTTGTATAAATTTCTAGCTTAAAATAATTTGCAAATTTTCGTAATTTTTACGTATTTAGTCAATATTTGAACTTCAAATGTTAATAAAAAAAAATTGTGCATACGTATTTTTATAATTTCTTAATTACTATAACTTATAAGAATAACTTATGAGGAACTTTGTATTCAATTTTCAAGTATTTTGATAGGGCCAAAAAAATTTTATCAACACTTAAAAAAAAATTTTTCAGAAAAATTGAAAATTTCAGTTGTCTATTTATACCTCAAAAACAGTCAAAATATTTTGAAAATAAAATCATGTAAAGAAAATGCCGATCTAAATAACTGGTAAAATTTTCAAGTATCTACGACTTATACTTTTTTAATAATAACAAATGTTTAAAATAGTTTGAGGATATATCGTTATCTTTACGCTATTTGGAAAAAATTTAAAATTCAAACGCACTTAAAATTTTTCCTATAACGACGCTTCGAGTTTTCTCTATAGCTATTTGAAGGAAAACTTATGGAAAACTTAGTGTTATATTTTTAATTCTTAGTTATAAACAAAAAAATTTTATAATTTTTCAGCTTCAAAATTAGGTACTTGCAAATTTTCGCGTTTTCGACATATTTCGTAAAAATTTGAACTATAAACGCTTATAAAAAAAAATTGTGACTAACGATTTTTAATTTTTTTTAGCTACAATAAGAAAAACTTATAAGGAACCTTGTATTAAATTTTCAAGTTTTTTTGGTCGTCTAACATTTTTTTACCGACATTTCAAAAAAAAATTCTCAAAAAAATTGAAAATTTTATTGGTCTATAAATAACTCAAAAAAGTCAAAACTTTTTGATAATTTAACTGTATATATATAACACTAACATATACATTTTGTGAAAATTTCAAGTATTTACAGTGATTAGTTTTTGAATTACAACCATACAAAAATATCGATTTGGTCGAAAACTGGTTTTGCGTAAAAATTCTAATTTTTCTGCCATTTTTTTTTTTGTTTTTCTCTATTTTTTTGAAAACTGTTGGAAAATGTTTACTTTTGACCTCTATAATGCACCAAGGATCTTCAATTTTACATCGGAAACCACCCCAAAGTTTGAAATCGAAGCATTTTTTCGACTAGTTATGCTGTACACAGATACAAAAAAAAAAAACACACATCTTTGTAAAATCAATACATTCATCACTTTGTTCAGAATCTAAAATAATTTAATAATTATAACTATAATAATAGATTTTTTTATTTTAATTTGTAAATTGATTAAGATTTTATTATTATTCTAATAAATTGATGTGAAATAAATTAACATTAATATTTTATATATTAATGTAAGTCGTTTGACTTAATACTATAACATTTGATTTTTTTTGTAATTTGTAATTTGATTAAAACTTTTGTTCAATAGTAATTTTAAATACATTAACTAAAACGTTTACTGTTAGTTTATAAAATATCTAGTTAGTGTGTAGAATAACTAGTTGAAGTATGTATTTATGGATTCATTTAATACATTAACTGAAAGTACCCGTAATTCTATAGAATAACTAGTTATTTTATAGAATTACGGAATTTCATAGATTAACGCTACCATACACAAAAAAATACAATTGAAATATTGGTTTGTCTAAGATAATATTTGAATTTTCTTATGGCTGAATAAATTTTGAAGAGGCTTTTGCGGTCATATAGAGAATTTTTTGGAAAGACAGAAACATAGGCTACTTTTTATCCCATAATTTATAACTCTTAAATGTAGGTTAACGGATGAACTGTGTTACTAAAATACGAAGGTAGTGGTTGCTATAGGTTACGAAGAATAAGAAAAACAATTTGCTAATGTAATTATTATTGTTTAGTTGTCACAGGCAAAAAAAAATCTACCTTTAAAAATATAATTTTGTTGAAATATACCAGGCGCAGCTTAGATCTGTTACATCGACACCTACTTTTGTGAACTATGTTGCTCAAACAGAAGTACACCAAGCCGAACACGTTTAATTGATTTTTTTCTAGGTAAAGGCAAGTTATATATTTCCAGTAAATAATATGATGTATTTTGAACAAAAAAAATAATAAATTATGCGTAATTCAATAAAAATAGTTGTTTTATTTTATCAAAACTTAACAATTAAAGACTAACATTTATTTATGGTGATTTTAAGTTTATCTAAATATTATATTATTATGTTAAATGTTGTCTATTATAATACTAGGTAAGTAGGTACTTAGCTCATGCAAACTATTATTTTATGTTTTGAATTCCTGTTGATGTTTGTTGAATTCCTTAGACAAAGCATTAGAATGTCTATCAAAAAACATTAATTTCTGAACTGAAAAACATTTGTAACACAAATACAAATCATAGCTTATTATAATTTAATATTGTGTATATGGACCAAAAATAGGATAATTATAAATTACTATATTTAAGCATTTTGGGAAAATATTATTAGGAAATTACATTTTATTTAATTAATCAAAGTAGGTAATTCAATTAATGTCTAGAGAGGCTGAATTATCACATGCATCCTAATCTTAATTTAATCCATACAATTTTTTTGTCCACATTAATTTGAATTAAATTGAAAAAGAGTCAAAATATTGATAAATTAATAATAAATAACTAAAAATAAAAAATTGATATTCTTGACTTTGTTCTGATGTATGAATCTAAAATACATTAAAAAATGTTTTTGAATATGTATAATATATATATATATATATATATATATATATATATTTTACTTTTATTTGGTGTGAGCAATAAACGTATACAACTACATTTAGTTAAATAATATAATACCAAGTTTGATTAGTTTTAGTAACTATCTTATTTTTATTACATATATATATACATCAAGATTCATCAAGCATACTTACCCCTAGTTTTCCTTTAATAATACATTTATTCAAATTCTGACGTCTGTAATCTCTTTGCAATCTTAAGATCCAGGCTTTCAATTATTTACATGATAAAATAATACAACTTATGAGTCACACTATGAAGATTTGGGAAAAGGTAATTGAAGTGAGACATCTGTTTTAAAAAATCAGATTGGTTTTATGCCTGGCAAGTCGTCAATAAATCCAATATTTTGTATAAGACAAGTGATGGAAAAGTAGAGAAAGAAAAAAGGATGTTATGTATGATTTTTATTGATCTAGAGAAGGCCTACGACTTAGTTTCTAGAGAGGTTTTGAAATGAGCGTTGATGAAGAAAAGGTTGCCAAAGGCGTATGTAAATATAATTGAAGAAATGTATGAAGAGGCGAACACAAGGGTTAAAAGTCTTGTTGATGAGACTGAGGAGTTTAGAGTTGGAATTGGAGTGCATCAAGGTTAAGCATTGAGTCCGTACTTGTTTTCTTTAGTAATAGACGAAATTACAAAGTATACAATGTGAGGTATCATGGTGCATGTTGTTTGTGGATAAAGTAGTATTGGTTGGAGAGAGTCTGGAGGAGGTGAAATATAGACTGGGAGAATGGAGGGTAGCGCTTGTGAGTAAAGGGTTAAAAATTAGTAGAAATAAAAATTTGTATATCGAGTTTAATTTCCATCTTGATAGAGTTCAAAGAGTAAATTAGAATAGACATGTAGTGAATATAGTGGGCTAGGTAGTGGGACGATGTTGATAGTTTCAAGTACTTAGGATCCGTATTGCAAAATAATGGTTGTTTTGACGAAGTTATTATGTAGAGGATTAAGTGTGAATGGATGAAGTTGAGAGGAGCATCAAGTTAAAAGGTAAATTTTATATGGCAGTTGTAAGGCTGACCATGATGTATGGATCAGAATGCTGGGCTAAAATAAAACAATGAAGAGGAAAATGAGTGTATTATGGAGATTATAATGTTAAGGTAGATGATTGGAGTGACGAGAGAGGAGAGAATAAGAAATGAGTTTATAAGAGGAAGTATAGGAGTGGCTCCAATTGTTGAAAAATTTCGTGAAAATAGATTGAGATGGCTAGGACATGTTTTAAGAAGAGAAAAGAGTGAGGCAGGTTCAGTGATAAAGAACAAGAGTGTGTATGGAAAAAGAGGAAGAGGAAGACCAAAAAAGAGATGGTTTGAAGTTATAGAGTGCGATATGAGAATGACTGGTGTTTGTGAGGTGGATGCTAATGATCGTAGTAAGTGGAAATTGAGGACGAGAGTGGCCGTACCTAAATAGTTGGGAGGGTAAAATAAAAGTAGAAGATGGCATTACATTTTTATCAAATTTTTTGTTGGCACACCAAGTCTTGGTAATATAAAATTCGAAAATTATGGTTAAATGTCCGTGAATGAGTTCCGTGCATTTTTAACATTTAATGACGATAATATTATTTATAATTTTACAAATATCATCGTTGTTAATTATCATAGATGCATATAAAGACTAAAGAGACATTTTGGGGTACCCTTGGGGGAGCCAATTGACAAAATACAAAATAATTGTATAATTTTCATCGTACATTACGATGACAGAATTAAATATTGTAACTATTCAAACTCAAAATAATACATACTCTCTATAAAGTTATGTATTATTAGAACATCTAATTTTTTTCCTCACGTGTTCAGCTTATTAGATTTTATTAAATTCGATGATGTATATAATATTGCGGATTGATGAATAATGTTGTTTTTTATTGAAAAAGATCCTATTACAATATTTAAATTTGCGTTTTCAAAAAATTATAATTTATATTGAATACTATTAAGTACCTAGATACAATATGTACGTGTTACAAAAATTGGAAATGGATATTATTATTTACCTATCAAAGCATCTGCGCTGTTACGTTATCACCGCTTTGTGATTACAACTCGAATGAAATACGCGTGGGTGATTCGTACACCCATGCCAATCACTAAATAATTAGGTTTTTAATAATTTGTTTTGGGCTTTATTGCATGAAACATAAAATCATTTTAACGGGTAATGAGATCTGTAAAACGGTTACATAATAAGACTTGAAATTATGCATTCATCCGGTAGTTCCCATTATTAATATGCAAGAGTCCAATACATTTTACCGAGAACTTACTCGGTTTCTCGTCAAATAATAATACTGAAATCAATTTTCTTTTTTGTCATTAATGAGATAAAATATTCAGTAGGTATGTAAAATATAATCGATGATGGCAGATGTCATTGGTTCGGATTGATGAGCAGATTTGACAAACGAACTAACGGTACATCCGTGGAATTGTGTGTTTTTATTTTTCAATATCAATCCACTGAACAATAATAAAGGCATTTATATATATATATATATATATATATATATATATATGTATTTATATTTAAACATATTTTTGCAATAAATATAAACAACATTGTTATAGGCGTATACAATTATTGTATATTTATTGTAATTAATAATCTGTTTTAAATTTTAATTATATTAGTCGATTGAGTTCTGTTTCATTGATATCAACATACTTCACTATTAGTTTGTTAACTTTACTGAGGTGTCTATTATTAAACATGCAACAATCAGTTGTATGTAATAATAAATACATTATTAGATAACCAGATTATAATTTATAATTAATTATACATTACAATTTATACCGAATTATATTATTCATAAATCACAGGTAATTTTTTTTTTCATTTTTTTCATTTTTTAAATATCGTATATAGGTAAATTTCAAGAAAGAATAATAATCTAAAACTCATAAAATCTATTATACATGCATAATATTATATGTCTTTTAGACTATTTATCTATTGTACATATAATAAAATAGTTTTATAGAAATTCCCTAAATTAATCTTTATGTGTTTTAAATTAATTTAGTTCACTTAAAACTAATATATGTATAAAATATGCAATAAAATAGTATTGGTTTTATCAAAAAATTGATAAACATTTTCTAACATTTACTAATAAAATTCATTGAAATTATCAGAAAGTTTTTATAAAGTCCTAGAAAAGTAAGAAACAACAGATAAATATAATAATTGTATACATACCTAAAGATTTTTATGTAGATTAAATACTCAAGTATTATTTTTAGTTTTTTCTATTGTAATTTTGCAGGAAAGCGATTAATAGGTTTTACAATAAATCTTATTAATAATATTTAGAGTTATTATCAGTAAAAATAGTCAATAATTTCGAAAGTTGTCCAACAGAGTCTAACAAATTAAGAATTAAGGTCAACAAAATTATAAAAGGTTTTGAATATTATTTCAGAATATCAGTGGTATAGAATATAATTTAATTGTATCGCAAAATAATATTTCACTACCTACTAAACTTTGTATGTATTATTAGACTTATCGTTAAGAAGCTTTTTTTAGGAAGAGAACTCTCACGTATACACCAACTCTAACTGCAATTTATAGAATAGCAGAATGTGTGTTTTTGACATTCACACATATCGTACCTATTGAATAACTCCAATTTATCTCCACGTTACGGTGCGTAAGTACATCGATTAAAATTTACTACCAACAGTGCTTAACAGCATCGAAAAGTAATAGAGGATACAATAAAGTCATGAGGTTTATTTGATATTCCGTAACAATATCATTAGCGTACTTTCAGCTGCATAGTAAATTTCATTCATATTCATTTTAAAATGCGATCCGTTGAAAGAGAGCTTGTTAGAAAATATTAAATATGCTGTGCTCTACATATTAAATGTGTGATTCATGTGCATGTGTAAGTATATCATTAAGACATAGCAAAGATCTATTAGGTTTATTGACAGCTGGTATAAGCAATTTTGTGTCGATATCTTCAGGCAAATTTATTTAAATAGTGCAATAATTGTTAATCATTTGATTTCAGCTATCGTGCGTAAACGGAGAAAACATTTTTACTCGTATTTTAATTACGCACGTGCTTGACACGACTGAGTGGGTCATGATTTAATGTGATCTAAATCACATGAATAGATGTAGTTGAGATGGCATACTCGTATTTTATCGTTATCCTCAATTTATAGATAGGGCGGCGTTTCCGAAGAGAAAGACCCAAGGGTTTGTCCGCGTATGAGTATGATATAATATAATAACAATATAAATTTTAGAAATTCGTATTTACACATTTTGGTTTAGAATGTAGACCTTGACACATGTCTTAAACTGCCAAATTGTGTTAAAACATCGTACAAAATAAATTGATTATATGTTCCCATTATTAATTAAATGCATGATAGTGATAAGTAGTACGTTTCAGCTATAAGCGGAGTTATCCTACACGTTCAGTGGGTGCAAATATTTTTGTCCCTCCCCCCTACAAAAAATAAAATAAAATACAAAATTAATACTATGCTTTATTATATTAATAATATTACATCACAATAATAATTTATTATATCAATGACGATCACAATATCATACAACGTTCGAATTCCACACTTATTATATTTGCATTTAGGAGGTGCCACCGCATACCCTGCACACCCCCTGGCTCCTCCAACAGTTCTAGCATATATATATATATATATTTTTTAAATAAAAGAGAATCATGTACAAATTTCCATGCAAAACGAAAATATTGGTGCTTAAGGATATTATAATATTTTATCATTCATTTTATTTTTACAAGCATTTTAATAGTAGTATCGCTAGTTATAACTTCGCCTTTAAATTGTTCGATTACAGATATTTACCATATTATGATAAAATTAAACGCTGTATAGAATACATTTAGTCTACTAAATAATCATTAAAATCACATTCAATGCGTGTTTGGACACCGTTGAAGCTACATGTGTATTTAGTTATCTCGCTTCAATTTACAGCTCACAGCATTACAGTATTACATTACAGCGGAACTGCTGTGCCACTGCTTATCGGTAACGTATATTTCTTAGTATACTACATACGAGTATATTATCGATATAATTTGGCCACAAACGACAGCAATGGGTAGTCAAACTGCTAACTCAAAAGTATTGAGCCTGATGACATACCGTATTCATTTATCCAAAATCTCCCACCAAATAGAAAAACACAATTACTAAAAATATACAACTTTATCTAAAACAACGGTGTATTCCGAGACCAGTTGCGAAATGCTATTGTTATACCTATTCCAAAACCTAAAAAATAATAAATTTGACATAGCTAATTTTCGACCTAACTCACTCATAAACACAATGGGAAAAATAATGGAAAAAATGGTTAATAAACGTCTTATTTGGCATTTAGATATATATATATATATATATAATTTTTTTTTACTGAAGTACAATATGATTTCTACCGAAATCACTCCATACTAGACACTCTCTTAAAACTACAAGCCGAAATAAGAAATGCAAAATGTAACAAACAACATCTAACATCTTTGTTTGATTGGCCTAGATATAGAAAAATCATACGAAATGGCATGGCATGACAGAATCCTCAATATAATCTAAAGGGCAAATATAAATGGTAAAATGTTCCTCTTTTTGAAAAATTTTCTAAACAATTACACAATACAGGTCAAAGCACTTTCAAAGTATCAAACATAATATAAACAACTGAAAACGATATTTCACAAGGATCAGTCATAAGTTTCACAATGTTTCTAAGAGCTATAAACGATATTTTCTGCAAAATACCAAATCCTACAAAAAAAATTATCTTCGCCTACATCTGTTACATATATTGAAATGGTAATAACATAGAAACTACCTACACTAAAAATCTTACAATTCACATACTCGAAACTGGATTTAAATTTTCCCCTACTAAAAGTCAATATATCGTATTTAACTATAAAGCTGGATTAAATCAACAACTATACCTAAATAATCAACCAATTGCTAAATGTAAAAACATTAAAATACTTGGGAATAATTTTTTATGACAATCTCAAATGGACATCTCATCTAAAATAATTTAAAAGTTCCTGAAAAAATAAAATTAATGTAATCAAAATTTAGTATTATCACATATGGGAAGCAAATCAAAAGCCACTTCTAAGTATATACAATTTGTTAATCTTATCCAAAATAAAATATGGCCCACTTATATACAACACATACAAACCTAACCTAAGATACTGGACCCAATTCTCAACGAAGGAATTTGTCTGGCAATTGGAACCTTTAGGACAAGTCCAATCAACAGCATTCTCAACTACGCTAGCGAATTACCCCTTTGACTCCAAAGAGACTAAGACACACTAACATACATTATAAAAAGGAAAAGCAAAACCAACTACATAGGATACAAAAACATTTTCAATAATCATACTGCATTTCTGACAAACGTGGAACACAAAAAAAACCCTCGGTACAAGATTTATTCATCAACTTACAATAATCAATGGATGCACACGTCTCAGTTGTAAATAGAATTTCGTTTCAAGTTTCTCCTATCTAGAAATGGGAATTTAAAACTTAATTCAAAACTTCTCAACTTCAATAAAAATGAAACAAATCATGTCATAATTTATTTTCTGTTCATTCAGTTCAAAAACACAATCCAACAATCGTTCCCTAATCGCATCAAAGTATGCATTTAAATCTGAAGATGGTGTAGGCTTTGCAGTAGTTGATACAATCATCCAATACAAACTCCCGAAAATAACCAGCATACGAGTATATTCAGCTGAAAACGAGGCTATTTTTGAAAGAGTATTCTCGTAAATACTTAAGAAACGAACGATATACTAATAATCAGCGACTCCCTTAACTCCTTACTAGCACTTAAAAACACACCCTCAAAAAAAGAAATAACCTCAAATATTTAAGCATCCTTAATCTAAAAAAAAACATTGAATTCATGTGGATCCCATCTCACATTGGTATTGCAGGAAATGAAACAACAGGTAAATATGCCAACTAAGCAACAAAAACCATTCCTAACCCTACAATAACCAACATGCCTACAATTGACATTAAAAACTTTATCAAACAAAGAATCCTTTCATCTTGAAAAAATTACTGGAACTCAAATACTCAATACCATCGTCTAATAAACTAAGAAATATTTAAAAAAACAATTAAAAAAATGGAATACACCCTCTAATTTTAACCACCGCCAAGACATCGCAATCACCTGCACTAGAATCGGACACACTTCCTTATCCACTCATATCTAATTAGTAAAGATCCCCAATCAATATGCGAAATTTGCAACACTTCATTAACTATCAAACACATAGTAGAGGAGTGCTCTCAATATTCTACAACTCACACCGACCTCAATTTGGCACCTACCATAGCAGAAGTGCTTTGCAAAGTCAAACTCCAAAAATAATAGAATTTTTAGTACAACTAACATAATTAAAAAATTGTAACCTCAAAACTTGTATATATATATATATATATAAAGTAACACTAATCTTAAGAAAAACACCATGTAAAAATTAATGTCAGGATAATAAACTAAGTTGTTGAAGCCTTATTTTTTTTGAAAAAAAATCTAATCATTAATATTAGATTGAAATCCATAGAGTGAATTATCAAGTTTTTTTAAACTAAAATATTAATTCATTTTTGTGGACATGATGATTTAAAAATTATTATTATTTATGAGTTATAACACTAGATATTATTCTTAATCAGTATACATATTGAACACAATTTCTTAATATTTTTTGTGTTTCAATACTTAACATGCTTTATATCTTTAACTTTAATATTAAGTTAATGAAATGAATATATTATTAATATATCATTAATAGATTATGTTTTTTCTAATAAAATTAATTTTGAGGATCTAGTAATTTAAGAAATATTACTTCCTCTATAACATTGGGCATTCCCACCTAGTAAAAATAATTGAGCATGTTTTTCCAATATTATTTGTTTGTGTTGTTTAAACAACATGTTATATTTTTTAAATGTTTTATATTAAGTGCATGAATTTAATACATAATTGTTGTATATGAAATTTCACTGAATAGCAGCTTATTAAAGTATACGATTGAAACATTTTTTCACACTTGATTACTTTCAGAACTATGATACTTAACTTAATAATTTAGGTATTAAATTGTTATGAATAATCTTATAATACTAGTATGTTTAGGTTTTAAATTATTGTATTTGGTTTGTGTAAAAAATCAAGCATAATGGATTATTAATGGAGAGTTTATACAAAATAGTTTAAGTTAGAAACTGGTCTACTATTCACTAATATTTGAAACACATTTGAACGACATTCTGATGTATAGGTATGAATTCATTATGTCATACAAAACGGCTGTTTGATTAATTGAAAAAAATATTTTTTTCCGATATAAATATGACCTTTAATTTGTCATTTAAACGAAATGCATAAAATAACGATACCTATTATTTACAAATATGTGACAATTATAAAGTCCCATACGTCACAATGAATTATGCTGATAATTCTCTTATACAAATTATTAATTATTTACCAAACTTCTGTCTAATAAAATAAAAATGACGAAAATGAACTGTAACAAAACAATTTAATTTGACATGTAGGTACGAGAAAGATTTAAAATATTCATTAGTGGCTTAGCGTGGCATAGTTGCTGTGTACACTAATGAAACGCCCGCTGCCACTTGTTTCCAGATGGGTGACCACCCGTCTTAAGACCCAAGTTCTTAATGGCGAGAAACTTTATTACACATACACATGTTCCATAACAACTATATCATCCCTCACATAATTTAAAAAAATATTCTAAAAATAACCACCCAATAGCCTATGTTGCCGTGGGTTAATGAATAATATAAATAAATAAAAAAATGTATATACTTGTTGATATAATATTGTATAATGTGAAATATTAATATTATTTATATTATATTATTGTACTTTCACATAAGAGATCTATTTATTTCATGAACATAATATAGTATGCCTTGCAATAGTACTATGTATGTATATTATTATACATTGTATTTTGACATTGTTTTGTTCCTGGATATAACATAGTACTATTAATGGTTGGTTAATGGTATTTTCATCACTCTTATCTCTTTAAAAAAGTTTATGACCGAGGAAAATTCAGTACATAAAATAATGTTAATTATTGTTTATAGGTTGAAAATTATGTGAAATGAAAAAAAAAGTGTAAATGCTACCTAAATTATGATTTTATATTTTATGTAGCTATTTATATACATTTTTGCTTGCTGTTTTAGCCTTAAAAGCTTCACGAAGGTTATACTTTATATATTATATAAGGTTCACTACATAATTTTTGTAGTCCACAGTGATATGTTTTTAAATATTTTAGAAGAACATTTTGCGATTGTAAGTTTTTAAACTTGTAAGCCCAAAACACATTTGAAAACTATGATTAGAGATATTTTATATCCTAATGGCCTCTCCATCTGTGGCTGAATAGTGATGTAATTATTCTAAAGAGGTACACTTAAAGTGAGTACTTATTTAATAGTTAAGCACAGTTAACAACACTAATACGTGAACATGGGTTCAGAGACATATATAAACTATAATATTCTAAAATAAAAATTTATGAGCTTGTAATTATTTAAACAATTATACAATACCATTCAATGCGAAGAATGAATTTTTTGTTAATTGAAAATAAAAATTTTAATATAATGCATAAAATATCAAAAGATAATTTGTTTTATCAATAGAAAACTCATGTTTATTTTGCATATACCTACATAACTGCCAATTGACGTTGTAAGATTAAATAAACAATCATGTTTATACATATAAAATATTACAATATACTACTAATGCATATATATGCTAAATAAATAATAGATACATACCAATGAATTCGAGACCACTAAGTTTCCAGGTTCCAGTTTTTGTTACCAATATACTGCTCGGACAAACATTATGGTGGTGGACTTGAGGTGATAAGAAATCAAGGGCTTCAGCAATCTGAAAATCGTTTGATTACAATTGTATTTATACATGGAAAATAATTTAAATTCTTGATACTAGTTGGATATTATATAACGACGAAATAATATATTATATATTTTTTTGGGCTATAATAGTTAATAAGAAATTTCAGTTTCTATAATAATCAAAGTAATTTTATTTATTTGTGTTCGATGAACCTCTTCTCACTGTAGAAAAGTATAAAATCACAAATTTGTATAGAGTAATGGATTCATTCTTAATTTTACAGTTTTTGAAAATTCTTTTAGAATATCATATAGAAAAATAGCAACAAATTTATTTTTATTTTTATTGATCTTTTGACAAACTCGGCAGCAGGGGCATTTAGTTACAAATTTTAATTATTTACAATTTTCATATAATTTACATTATATGTTACATGATTTACAATTACAATTATATTTTTTCAAAAGCTTAGTAAGTTTTAAAAAAGTTTAGATTTTCTTATTTAGATTCGGATTTAGTCCGAGAATTTCATCAAATCGACATCTGTTTGCCCCTGTTAGACAGATGAAATTCTGTAATGACGTGTTTCACTGTAATCTGTGTGAGTTTTTATTGCAAGCTTCACAGATAGGAGGTTCATCTTTTGACATAAGGAATGTTTGAGTTAGTCTGGTGAGTGCAATTCTTAGAAGATTTATTGTAATTTCCTCTTTTCGGTTTCAGTTAAAACTATTCATATTTCAGTGTACTGTTTTCATTAATTTTTGATTTTTTTATGTTTTTATATAGCTCTTTCTAAAATAAGGTTTATTATTGAGTATGTTTTTATCGTGTGTTATATCAAGTAATGAATTAAAGAATCTAGTGAGTCTGATTTTTATGCTTAAGAACTTGATCTTAGGCCCGATTGAGTCCAGTATGTCAATAATTTTCATTGGTGTTAGGTTAAATGATTTTAGAACATTTTAAGTGTCCTCTACGCCTGTCGTTAGCGAAACCAGCTTTTATAAAAGTAATCAGTGATGGTATTTTAATTGACAAATTAGCAATAGCGTTTGATATTTTTAAGGTATAAACGGCTGTACTATGGTTAATATTATTCATTTGGGAGGATTTATTAGATGGTGAAATGTTATATTTGAGTTATTTTATGACAATGAATGACTGTTGAGTATTGTTCTATGTATTTTTATTTGCGAAGTAGATGCAAAGTCTATTATCGGATATTCGAGAGGCGAATCTTATATTGATTGCCGAAGTCAATTAGCTAAATGCTTTAATATATTGGTTACGCACGTACTGAATTTTTATTTTATAATAATGTTATTAAGATATTTGTTTAGATTTAATTTATAATTTTTGATTTTATCTTTTATTAGGTATCAGACTAATAAATATATTCACAACATTAAAGAAATAATCGTTTTTTTTTTTGTAACTTACTGTTCAATGTTTAAATTATAAAATTGTAAAAACATCTTAATTAAACAAATTTTGGTGAACTAAAATCTACTTAAAAAAGGTATTTCAGTTGCAATAATATATTATTTCTTTTATTTAAAATTGAAATTAATAATACATTTAATTTCACAGACGTAAAAACAGAAATAGTAGAATATTTACTTGATCATATTTTTTAGAAGTTTTATGTATAAATTATTAATTCTTGAATAAGCATTGATTAATGATATTTATTTTGATTATATTTGTTAACCTTTTTTATAATTAGTTTTTTTAGGAATCTATTTACAATGACTTACTCATTTAAATAATAATTAAAATAAGTAATTTAAGTCCGGGGTAGGTACTTTTGTGTTTGCATTCAGAAGTAAATAAATCTGTAAGTAATATTTCTTATTATTATATACCATAATTATACTACAAAAGGGTTTCCAAAAATAGATTATGAGTTTAAGAAAATATTATATAAGCACTTAATTTATATACATAACTTATGCTGTTACTCGTATAATAAAGCACGAAAATCTGAAAATACTAACTGCATAATAATTACAAACATTTACTAGAAATTTTTCAATTAATAACATTTAACTTATATGTACAGTACTTATAAAATTAAACAAATTTTTTTAACTTTTTTTTGCTAGAAAAGTATTAAACTTTTAAACCAATGAATTCATTTTTTTTTTGCTGTGCTCTTTTCTGTATATTCAACACTAAAATTTAACCAAACAAACAAGTTAAAACATTTTGATACACGTTCTGTATTTTATTTTTATTTTATCAAACTCCGGTCTGTGGTGGATACTATATTACTAACATCATCTTTTTAGATAAATATTTTCTTAATTTCCACTTAAAGATACATTATAGTTTTCAAAATGCTGAAAGTTGTATCGTTACTAATATTTTCATAAATATGAAAAATAATTTTTGTTCTTTGTTTTGATGTTTTAGAAATATACGATTTCTGGCAAAAACAAAGAAGTTACTTCTAAAGCGAATGATTTATTTTTGTAATGGAAAAAATCTGATTTTAGAAGCTTAAAAGTTTTCAATATTTTTTTGTAATACTCTCAGGCTTAATAATTTTAAAATAGATTAAATAGATACATAATATCGTTGCACCAAAATAAAAATTATAATAACTTTATACATTTAGCATTCAATTATTTTTATAACGTAATATTAATACCTAATGCAATACACGTCGTAATCAATTATCAAAAATCTATATCCTTAGGTTTAATCAAAATAAGTTTAATACATATTTTTTTGCGTTTGAACCATCATCATATTTACTACATTATTGAGTAATAAAAACAAAAATAAAACTTAAATATCTGAAAAAATATTATTTTTCTATTAAAAATAAAGCTCTGAATATAAATAATTACATTATATTAGTGACAGTAAAAAAATCATTCAGTCAAGGGGAATTAAGAATTTCTTTTTTATATGAAAAATATAAATTTTTTTAAATCTTTTAAAATAAAAATTACCTACGTAATATATAAGTCAAATGTTGGCCATTTGTTAAAATATGATATCTATTACTAGTGACCACGGTTATCTACTCAAAGTTTAGATAACCGTGCTAGTGACTAATGCAGTTTTTTAACTTAATTAATCATAACTTCATTTTATATGATGTTATAATTTCCAGGACCATTATAAACCAAGTTATACTCGACTAACATTTTTTTTTCTTCAAATATTTCGATTGATGATATTTTATATCAATATCAAAGTATACAGTGATTGATGCTTAAGTATTATATTGAACAAATTTAAAATTATTTGTTCAAACACTACTTTCTAAAAAGGATTTACAGTAAAAGAAAAAGCTTTGTAAGACCTAACGAAAAGAATTCGTTTTACCAAAAAAAAAAATCATCGCAGAAGGAGATAAAGATAAATCAGAAACACTTTGAATCTAATACGATAACTATTGACGTTTCTTATATCTTTCAGTATTCGTGATAGAAACTAGAAAACGTCACGTTATAAGAATAAAGAAAACATTTTGCGTATGTAATAGCTTAAGATTACCAAAGTTATGTTTAGGTTGCGTATTCCCTAAGGGCCAAACTTGTTGAGCTATCAATTTAAATTACAATATCTAGAAAAGCAAGCTTTTGTCGTTTGTCAATATAGTTTAGAAGTGAATTTAATGAGCATAATCTGTGATACGTGGGTAAACACGATATTATTTACTGCACTAATACCAAATACAAATACATAAAGTTTAATATATTATGATAATCGGTGTTCTATTTTATTTATAAATATATATTTATGACAAGTTATTAAAATATTAAATTTTTCATTTAAAAAATATTGTTCATAATATGTAAAATCAGAAGTCGAGCGAAAATGAAAAAATAAAACATAGTATACAACAGTTAGGAAATCTAAATTTATAATCTTTACATTATACTTGTACGTCTAACACAAACATTTTAATGTTAAATGACTAGAAGGCCCTGCCGCTTGTTTGCTGCGCTTGCTAACCTCCACCAACCGTTATCAAGTAACCACACTCTGAACATCAAAAGAAGGGAAAGCAAATAGATTATTATAAACTTTGATGTTTTGCCTGTATTGATTTCGCCATCAACGTGATACAGTAAATCTCTCAAATCTTGCGAATACGCATTGTGTTCAAAGAGTTTAACTTTTCCATGATGAAAACGAGTGTTTGTAGATCTACTCTTTAAATTTTTAAAAGGGAGAGCACTACAATATTGATATTTTTCTGTCATATCACTGATATATTAATATTCAGGCTCATCTGTTTGCTCATTCTCTAATTTTTATCTCTTTGATTTCATGTAGAAATACTTGTCTCGTTTTCTTTTCGCTTATTTTTTATTATATTTTTAATTTTGTTCTTTTTTTTATATAATGCGTGTGCATTACATTTGATATCTGAAGCCCTTTTTACCCAACTTAAAATAAAAATTTTAATGGAACTCTAATACTGGTATTTGGTTGTCTTGGTAATTTTTTGACGAAATTATTTTTAAAAACTTTGTGTTTCAAGACATAAGGGATACTGCTGCAGACAACAGTGAATAAGACATATATAAACACAAAGTTTATGTAATGATATTTTTTTAACGATTTATGACGTACCGACGTACCATTATAAATTATAAAAACATTTTTTTAATGATATTTTGAATAATTTAGTAAAAATATTCTGTTTAACTATTACTATGAAAATTATTTACATCAAATTCCGTATTTAACCATATAAATATTTTTTTTATTATCATTGATAATAATTGCCTTGGAGACCAGTGGCTACAAAAATGTTTATATAATTATTACATTAAGAAATACATTTTTACATATTGGACTGTTGGGATATATTTTCTTTTTAAATTTTTATTTAAGGATTGGAACGAAAATACTTGTATATTTTCCAAGCTTCGTTCCTCTTAAAATAATAAATACCTCATATATACAAGCGAATACAAATACAATATATTATAATACAATAATTATAAACAAATAAATTTCGCCTCAGAAACTGTCTGATAATTCATAGTCTCTAGATCTTTAGATGTCAGAATATATTTATTAAACTTCAAATATAGAAGATAACAATTAATAGGAACCACAATAAAATAAATAAATCTATATAATTGACAGATAAATAGTCTTAAAAAGACCACTCGTATGAGCATACTTTGCAACAATACATATATATATATATATATATATACGTACACATTCATTTGCACAAATTCTAATCTTTAAAAAATATTATATAATATAATCCTAATCTTTGATGAAATCCATGCTGTCAGATCCTTATAAAGTACCAACATAAATTATATTCACTTACGGATACAGCTGAACCAATAGTTAATAACAAAAATAATGTCTACTCAATTGCGATAGGGTATTAACTATTATGATATAAGTCTCTCATAAAATATTAATGTGCATCAATAAACACCAATCAGAGACGTGTCTATTTCAGAGAAGGTCCACGTACATCATTCGCAGCCATACGAAGTAAGTGAGCACAAGTATTTATTTTAACAGTGAAAGACGAGGTTATTATCCAACTCGCAACCAATAATATTTACCAGTAGAATAATAACTTGGAAAATAGGTGTTTTGTAGGCTACTGTGTCATCCGTTTATACATCATGATCTGGTCTATCTCATAAAATAATTACCCACTTATTTTTACTTCCTATCTTAATTTTCACCCCATATCTTATACTACTACACTAAATTGAAACATATAATTTGAGTAATACAAAAAATATATCAATCATATATTATAGTTTAATATATTATACATTTATGAATCATATGATATGGATATATTTTTTAATTGTATTATGATGTTCTGTATCCTTAGGAATTTGAGAACACTAATGATACCCGCAGTGTTAAAATTTTCAGGTAGATAGAGTTTATTGTACTTCAGTCGTACTAGTAGATATTTTATGCATTCAGTTAGAAAGCGTTTGAGCATCAGAGGATAGTGGCAGGTTAGAAATATAGGTGGTTCTACTTTCTTCATCAGGAAAGCATGTGTTAATCTGGTATGAAATATGCCAAGCCTATATTTATGGCCAGATATTTTTTAGTGAATGTGTTGTTATCCGATGGAACGATATGATTTTTGATTTGATCTAATTTGTGTTAGATATTTTCCATTCATTTTACCAGAAATTGAGGTTTGGTTTATTTAACCGAAAAATATAGAAACTCTTATGTTCATAATTCATAGTACATTTTTATTCTTAAGTACAAAAGTATACTGTGGTTAATTAATTTCATTGGGTTATTAATAAATTGATAAATAATTTTAAAAACTACGATTAACTTACATATTATATTATCAAGGGATAGAAAATAATTTTAATTTGAAATATGAATATCCGTTTACTATGTTGAGCCTTATTGAGTATCAATCATCGTTCAATTAAAAGATACCAACAATTTAAGTATAGAAACAACAAAAATTAGATAAAAAAACAAATTTTGTTATTTAAAACTTTATAATTCACTAAAATGGTTTGTAGTTCTTGCTTCCCAATACAGGATACGCAGACCTATATTTAATTTATATTTAAGGCTTTTGTTTACAATATAGACAAATGTGCCGTATGAATGAATTCCCACACAGATTTATGTAGAGATTTATCAGTACTTAAATAACTCGTAAATTCTTGACGTAAACATAAAAATAATCATCAACTTTAATCCTAGCCAAACCAGTGAATAACAGCAAAATGGTTGTAATAATCCTAAGCCCTGAAGTTCATACGAAAGTGTTACAGTGGATCATCTCGTGTCAGATCCATTTCCATCACAGTCTAAGATCTAAGAAGACTTAAGTCCAATATAAATCTCCTGTTCGCACTTTTTAGTTGAATTTTCATATACTCAATTCTAAATTAAACCTCGATTCTTATTGAATCGTAACCATTCACATTTATTTTGATTTAATTTGTTCATAGGCTTACTCTGTCATCTTTGACATTTCTTATTTTTGATATACGCTGTAGTTTTTAAGTTATAATGCTGCACTACAATGAAACATAATAAAAATTTCTGGACCGTCCATGACTATAGAATATATTAGTTACTTCATGTTAAACCAATTTGGTTATCAACAACGACAATAATGTACTACTCAACTATCACAGTGTTCGATGTAAACTCGGAGGATAATGTGTTATGAATTGTCTTGTTATTTATCATATAAAATAATATTGTCGAGATAAAAAAATTTCAGTTATTTCCTACCACTTTTTTAACGTTTTGAAGTAGTAGATCATTAACAACAGTTCAATATTCTAAACATAACTATAATTAATATATATATATATACATATATAATTGAATGTGTTCTAATTGACCAATTACAGTGTAAACTATGACAGCCAGATACTTGAAATATTCATTATACATTCGTATGTAAGTCATAAATGTGTACTAAGAAAGTATTTTCTGAAATTTGAATTGTAAAGAGATGTTTACATAAAGGTTTTTATATTTATGATTAAAAAAGAAAATATTTGTTATATACGAAAAGTTGCCATTTGTTAATCGGGTAAGTCAGATAAAATCATACATCAAATCGTCACGTTCATTAGGTTATTATATTTCAGAACAAATTTGATAGCATGTATTTATATAATGAATTTTTCTATGTTTGTTACGTATAGACAAAAAAGATAGCTGGCCATTTTTTATTAAAAAAATCAGAGATTATTCTTAGAGGTTTCAGAAAAGGTTAGAATCTAGTTTGTACCACAGTATATATTATGAGCTAAAATATTTGAACTGAGGTGCACTGAAATTGAGATACACCAACATCATGACACCGTAATTTATATTTAATGATTTTTATCAGGGCTTTTAGTCAAATTACACAGCTAGTATATATAGCGGCTGAATAGTATAATAATAAGATCTGAAAAAAAAATGTATAAATTATATAATTTATATGGAAAATAAATAGTAAAATTTAAAAAAATTAATTACGTTTTAATTAAATTTAGGTACTCCAAAAAACTGTTGATATTTTAAACAATACTAAAAATCAAACTAAAATATTTAGATAATTTTTTTACCATCAAAATTGTTTTTATATTAAGATTTAAAAATTAGCAATTTTTAAAATATTATAAATATAGTTTAATTAATTGTTTGGTCAATAAAATCAGTAGAATGCAAACAAACAAAAATACAATCATACCTTTGAAATTGTAAAAATAAATGTGTGTTTACAGCCGCGATGTATGCTGTAGACACATGGGTTTTCACAAATGTAATGAAATCGTTTTATCGCAGTTATACATTTAAAAAAAATTATGACGAATATTTTTTGAATATAAATTACACAAATAATTTGCAAATATTTGATCAATATCTAAAATAAATGGGATATTATGTATTAAATTTATATATTATACGTATTTGATTTAAAAGGAACATTTTAAATCACTTTGAGATTAAAATAAACAATATATATATATATATATATTTATATATATATATATATATATATATATATATATATATAATATATATATAATATATATATAATATATATACATATTGAGGTCCTTTTTATGACTTTTTATTTTAACAAAATTCTATTGAGTATAATTTAGTTGAACAAAAGCAAAACAAAATTAGGTATCTAATGTTAAAATTGTGTTGTCTTTTTTATGCTAAAATACAAGAACATATTTTTTCCAAAAACTTTGTAAAAATGGATAATATTAGAACTTAAATATGTTTTATTGATACAAAAAAAATTATACCAAAAATATTCGGATATCGGATATAATATTTGTTATGAATGTTATAATTAGGTTTAGGCATTTAATATTAAATTTTTATTCATACGATAAAAAAAAAGGTCGGAATAAACTACATTCAGGGTTTATATATAGCACGAATTCTTGGACTTGATAGTTTACAAAGTATTTGATGTTTTTCAACCTGAAGGTTGATTTACAACTCCAATTCTCCATTTTGACCATCAGCTTACTTTTTCTTTAAATTCCTTAAAGGTTTTTATATTTGTATCACATTTTATTTGTCCTATATAAAGTTTCATGGACGTCCTGCAGTTTTATTTTCTCCATCATACACTCTAATATAATATTATGCATCTCTTCCAGTTGTCTCATGGCATGTTCAACCATTTTCTAGCGCCTTTAATAAAATTTAATAAAACCTCTAATTGCAACCACGAGTGTTTTTTTCTCTTGCAGTGCTAAGTACTTCTTCTTTTGTTTTCCACTCTATCCTACTTAATACTTTCATACGTCTCCAACACCACATCTCAAACGCTTTTAGTTTTTTTTCTTTTCAGCACTATTTATTAACCATGTTTCACATTCATATGTTGCAACACGCCATCCATATGTTATAAGACATCTCACCTTGATATTGAGTGTAACTTTTTTGAAGTGAGTAATTTGTGTTTTTACTAAAAGCAGTTTTTGTCTTTTTGATGATACTATACGTTGTTTTATCACTCATACACATTTACCATAAGATGTGATTTTGCTCCTTATAGTTATACCATTTCATCTACTTCTCTAGTTTTTGACTATCTATGTATACATCGGTTTTTATTTTCAGGTAACTGACGATAGCGCAGTCTTAGACTTTTATTTTTTCACTATTTATTTTAACTTTTGATGTTGTAATTCATTGATTTCTTTAACTGCAAACTGAATGTTCCCCTTCACTCTCTGCTATTACCACAACGTCATCTGAAAATCGTATCATTAGAACAATTTCTCCACCAAATTTAAATACCAATATCTTATCTTGTTAACTTTGCGTTTACTGTGTTTATAAATGTTTTTACGTAGCAATTAAAAATTGAGGGTGATAACGTACGTCGTACACCCTTGTCGGACTCTTTTTTTTATTTGAACGCTTGCAGTGATTTCTCCTTTTTTAATGCAAGCTCATTGATTTTTTAGAGACTGTAAATAATTTATAAGTCATGTTGTTCAACGCCTATTTCTTGTAATGTGAGCAGCATTTTATTCCAATTTATTTTTTCTTTTGATCTGTTTTTCAATTAACACTTGCAGTCTTAGAACTGCTAGTTATGTACCTTTTTGTTTTCATAATCCATATTGATTATTTTTTAAGTACTTTTCAACTTTTCCTTCTATTCTTCGATTTATTATTTTTGTTAGGATTTTTGAGATATGTATCAGAAAACTCAGTGTTCTAGACTCTTCACAGAAATTTGCTTCACTTTGCTCTGATACAGTTACAATTATGCTGTTATAGTAATCATTCGACACCTCTTCTTTATCATATATATCCCGAGTTAGGTGATATAAACTCCTCTTATCTTCGTGCTAGCATACATTCTGCTGTTATATTATCGATCCCAGGTGATTTATTTTGTTTCAAGTCATGGAGCACTAGTTCAAATTTTGATATTAAAATGTGTAATTTCATTTCTTTTTAATTTGTTATTATTTCTTCTAACTGTTCATCGTTATAAAGCTCATCAATATACCTTCTCCATAGTTTTACTATGGTCGCAACTTCAACCAATACCTGGTTATTTTTACATGTACATATTTTACAGCTGGGGTCATTCTATAAATTCGTGTGACACCGATAACATTACCATTACATCATCGTGTTATATCTATATCCATCAATATAATTATATTAATTAATCAATACTTCCTATGTCGAATTAAATCAAAGTCACATGACGTATAAATGTACCGATATTACATAGAGCGTGGATTTATCTCTAGTATTAGTGCAATTTCATTTTCTTTTTCCGACAAATTGTTGGATTTTGTGGTACGCATAATCTATTTTGTTAACTTTCAATAGCTTATCAATTTTACCGAACTGTTGTTCCAACCACTCGTCTTTGGCTTTTCAATTAATATTATTCCTTAGTTGGCGATACTTTCGTTGACATTCTCTTGTTTTATTGTTTTATATTTTAGTCTTTCTAATGGTCTCTACGATTAATTCATACTCTATTCTAAAAGTTTAATTTCGTTTTTCCTTATAATTTGTTATTATAATACTTTATTAATATCATTGTTAACTGTGCACTTCATAGTCCGTAAAAAATTCTACCTCTTAAATTATGCCTTCCAAAAAAAGATCGATCAGTAGCTGTACACTTCAAGCACAAAAGAAAATGGCAATACGAGCTTCAGAAGCAATTGAACAAAAAGATACAAGATCGGAAACCGACAGACTGTGGTTATATTTTACAATTTTTATAAAAAAACGTATACCATATCATTTATCATGGCATGGTGTTTCGTCGCTTACTATAGACGCGTAGGTATTGATTATATTTTAAACGCAGTCGACTGGTACACGAAAACCGACTTACCTGTCTGATTCCGTACTTAATTTCAAAGTCCAAAAAGTTGTACTCTCTCGCATGTGCAGGCCGTGGCATGGCAGTAGTGGTGATGATAGACGCTCCAGTGGACGGTGGCCCATTGACGGCTCGACCACCAATGGACGCCTGGTACGCGAGTATGTTGGCAAGACTGGCTATCACAGGCTCGGCGGCAAATGCGAGAGTGTCGTTGCAGTCCTCCACGGAATGCACCACCTTGAGGATGAGTTTTGGCTGTCTGAGCATCTCCAAGTAGTGCACGCTCTTCTTCAATATCTCCGTCACAGTCTCCTTCCGTCTGGGTTTGTGCAGCTTATCAGCCAACTTTTTTTCGAAAACAAATATCGATACTTCCTGTAATCAAAATACCGCGATGCTTAAATTAGAATAATTTATTATACTACGTGGTCAGGTACGAGCGCACTCATTAAGTAGTCGATGGTAGTGGTTTTTGGGTGGTTTCACATGGAATAATATTTTGGTTTATACAAATCGATGGATTTTATTGGGTTATAATTATGGGGGAGGTATTATACAAAAACGATTTTACTCGGTGACTTTTACAGCTCAACAATTATGTTGATAATACACAATCATATTGATAACTATTATAGTTATGTTTATGTTTTATTTAATATGTGTATAATAATATTTATTTTTCTTATTAAACACATACAATATTATAATAACCAATAAATAAGTAAGTAATACTTTCAAATATAGTTAACTGTTTTACATTAAATTTAGATGATTTAAAAATGTATTATATATATATACATATTATGAGTAGTACCTATATCATTTGCATGTAAATTAATACAAAAAATTATCTATAACTTTTTATTTTCTGATCTTTCTGATGAAAGTACATATTTGTTTTGTTTTTGATTATCCTGTCGACATTCGATGAAATTCATCTAGAAAAATAGTGGACACAATGTTATATACAGAGTGTCCCAAAGAGATCTGACATTCTGACAAATAAAATAACTTTTGTTCTAATCAATATTTTTTAAAAATTTCTTTTAAATATAATCCATAGACACTTGCGTTACATTTTTAGAATACATTTTTTATTTTTTGTTTTTTAATACTGAAAATAAAAAACTTGAAAATTGATAAATTTTTTTTCAAAATATTCAATATAGCCAATTTGTAAATCTGATTTTTAGAAAAATGTATAAGGTAAAAACACTTATTTAAGTCAAATGGCTGATTTTTAAAATATTAATATTTTCGTTAAGTAAATTACGATCTAGTTTATGTTAGAAACCTTGTAATTTCAAATAATAATAAAGTTTTTTTTAAATATTTTATAAGAACATTTTTAAATAAGTGCATGTTAAACTCTAATTATTTTTTTATTGTATTTATTTTAATAATATGTGATGTATAAACTATAAATTACTATAATTTACCTAACAAAAATATTGATATTAAAAAAAATTGTAAAAAATCAGCTTTTTGACTTAAATAAGTGTTTTTACCATATACATTTTTCTGAAAATCAAATTTACAAATTGGCTATATTGAATATTTCAAAAAAAAATTATCAATTTTTAAGTTTTTTATTTTCAGCATTAAAAAATAAAAAATGTAGCGCAAGTTTCTATGGATTATATTTAAAAGAAATTTTTAAAAAATATTGATTAGAACAAAAGATATTTCATTTGTCAGAATGTCAGATCTCTTTGGGACACTCTGTATTATTAATTTTGATAAACTCCGCACTGTAGTGAGTACTGTATTTTCTAAATATACAGTTCAATACTTCACAATACATTATTATATTTAGCATTTTTATAGTTTTATCGTTAATACTATTTTCAGGAGCATGAAAAACACATTTTTTTATCCTGATTATGATATTGTTATTTTTTTATGTGATTTCTGGCAAAAATAATGAAGTAATTTCTCATAATGAATAATTTTTTTTGTGTGTTAAAAACTAAATTTGCTTTTCAAAGTATGATATTTTTCAATGTTAGTTTGAATTTTTCTTTGCATAAAAATTTTTAAAAACAATTAAATAACCTATACAATAATGCGATTCAAGTAGTTGATGAGAGTATCGAAAAGAAATATTTAAACGCAATTTTGTAAAATATGGAATTATCGTAAACTCTCTGGAAGTGTATTTCCGCCCACTGCTTGAGTTTAAAATTACTGGTATTGATAATTCTTCGAAAATGATAAAAATATTTGATCTAGAATCAACTATTAAAAATAAACAATAGCTATTTCCGGTAATATTAATTTAAAAAAAATATGTATCTGAATAACAACAAGCGTATTCTCAATACTTTTAAATTTAAATACAGCACAAAAAAACAGGTGCAATATAGTGTACTCGATCATATTATTTCTATAATACGTTGTTTTGATAAATATAAATAACATACAATATGTCAATAATAACAAATAAATATAAAGCGGGTGTAACTTTTAAGTACTCATCAAAAAAAATATTACAATAATTGTGAGTTGGACTGCATTGGAGTAGATTTAAGCTTTATTATTATTGTTCGAAACAATTTAATATCGATGATGAATATCAATAAATTTGAAGTACTTAACCTATAGAAATATGATTAATTTGCTATTTGTAACATAAAATATAATTATACAGTGTGTTTAATTAACTATTTTTAAGGTGAATTTAATATTATTAAATTGGTAAGTGTTTTTTTTTCCTTTAAATGTGAATATCTAGAATTGTCTTTAAATGTCACAAATTGTTTTCAATAAGTGTTTATATTTTCCCACTGAATCACAAGGTACATAAAATTAATAGGTATTCAAAAACCACGAAAAACAAGAGACAATATTTTTGACTAAGAAGAAGATTGTTTGCAAACTAACTTGTATTATTGATATTTATGAGTTTTTTAGCGCAAAGTTTTATTGTGAAACAACAAACAAACAAAAAGTCAAATTTATTTTAAACGTAAGTTTTTCACACACCCTTCATTTATATAAAATGTTTTTTATTATTCAATATTTGCATGGTCATTTGTTATATGAGGTTGTCAACTTACGCTTGAATGTATAATGTAGATTTATGTTAACTTTGAAACATAAGAGACAAATAAATGCATTAAAATGTAGTTTTAATTGTAATGGTTATCTTATGCTTATCATATTTAATAAAGAAAAACTTAAAGTATTTTAAAAATTAAAATTATTAAAATAATCTTATACCAATTATTAAATGCAACATAAAATAATATATTTGATAGTTTAATCACACGATACATATTATTGAATAAGTAAACAAAGTGAGAGGGTAAATTTTAAATTGTTACTAAATACTTTCATCCATTAAAAAGTGAATCTTTTTCGACTTGATTCTAACTCACAACAAAATATGTAAATATATAACTACTTTCATTAATAATTTAGTTTTAAGGGTTTTATTAATAAGATACTAATTAGATTTATATAATGGTAGAGCCATTAATGAGTTTATAATATTTAAAAATTAAAATACTTTAATTTATTAACATAACTTACTAGGTTAATGATTCATTAGCTTAATTTTATGTCAACTAATTTATCTCTATCTTAATTTAAAAATATCAATTCATATTATATTATATTTTTTTGTTTAAGTTTCAAATTACTTTAATTATTAATTTTTATATTACTAAAATACTTATGATTATCGCCGTATATAATTTCGAGTTCATCAAATGTAAAAAGGCTATTAGAAAAATAAATATGCTACGCATTTTTAATAATGAAGTATTTCGTGTTTTTATTTGTATTTTGAAGATAAAAACTAGCCTATCATAACTAACTAGTTAATTATTAAACATATAAATTGATATAATATATTGAAAAGTACTATAATATTATACACTTTTTTTCGTTCATTCCTCACTCATTACACTGCTGTAGTATCATTTAAGCAATAGCTACTTAGTATTTACTCTGAATGGAAAATTTAAACTAGTAAGTGATGAACAGTGTAATAGGCAAATTTACATTTGAATTTAAATTTAAATGTAATGAGAGTTTCATAAGATCTACAGTCATTAAAATAGATCCATATAATAATATGTTCATCAACATTCATAATGTTTATTAAAAAAATACTATCTTAGTGATCATCGTTTATTTTAAAAGACGCTTAATGAAATACTTATTTTAAATTAACCTTATTTATTAGCTCAATATGTTATGTTAAAGTAATCGCATTTTTTTTTAAACAAAATTGTAAACATAATTAATATACTTACTCAACAAATTTAATAACTAATTTTTTTATTTAATTGAATAAAAAATCGTGGGATTTATATGACATCAGAGGGTGATTCCCAAAATCATACAGTTTCAGACCTTCGTATTGTACTCGTATATGATTTATGCTTAAACAATATCAATTTTGGAAAATATAATAAAGAATTGTAAGTGTGACAAATAAATGGAGCTTATAATCTAAAATTATAATATTCTTACGCACGGGTCTCTGGTACTTTTAAAGAAGGGCTGTGACAATACAATACGACTGTTTTTACATTTGCTTTTACAATTGTCTTCCGTGTAGAATCTTCTCGTTATTATGATAAGTTTTCTATTAAAAATGTCATCTTAATATTGACTTTCCACGAATTGTACGTGGGTAGAACTGTTTACAACATAATATCATATTGTATAAGTAGAAATACGGAATCTGGTTCGATCGAATACGTAGTGGTGATGCACATTTGTGTCTTGTGGTTAAAAAATAATTGACATTATTATATAATAAAGTGTTATTACGTAGGTATTATGAATTGGAGCCAAATTAATGAATAATAACTATTAGATACCATACATAAGGGTCCCGCAGCTGGTTTTTAAATGTTACGCAATTTTATAAAATTTTAAAATTACATTTCTTACAGCTGAACTTGGTTAACATTTGACTTGAAGCATATTACCTACGGTTTATTAATTTAAAAAAAAATTGGTTGATTGTAAGGTACATGATCATTATTTCCGTTGGGTATAGAGTATATTTCTGTGAACAAAACGAAGATGGTACCGGGTGTGGGTGTCTTAACGGTACTCGTCCACGTAACTATAATAATGGCATTGTCCTATCACTGACGACGGTTCGTATATGCGACAGTCACATAATATAACCAGATATCGAATACTTACGGTATAGGTACGCTAATGAATCCTGAAGTGATATCATCAGTCACCGATTTATTATTGTTGTACGTGGAAAATTATTTTACCTACATTATACGGTATCTAATTGAAATAAGCAGATCAATTAATAATATCTAGTTTACTTACAATTAATGTACGAATTGGTCAATTATCATTGTTACCCTTAGATTTGATTACCTCAAATGTTCTATGCACCCAAATGAGTTAAATATTATTATAAAGATAATGATTAATAATGTTGGTGTATGATGAACGACAATATATTTATTATATTAACAAGTGAATTTATTGGCCTACGTTGAGTTCGTACTGTTATATATAATATAATATATATATAATGACATCAAGTAAAAAAAAATTTTAATTAATCACTTAAATTAATGAACTTGACATTTTAAAGTTAATGTTTATATAGGTAAATTATTTTTTTTTTATACAAACTAAAATTCAACTTTTCATTATTTAACTCCGCAGAGAATTGTGTTTATAAACATTTTTACACAGTTTTTTCAGTTCAAGTATGCTCACCTCGTGACATTTTTTACTACCTTTCATATTTTTTTTTTTTTGATTTTTTAAGAACAGCAATATCATCTATTGATCAATAATTAAGCAAATTGTTTTTATGACTAAGGTCTTAATTATTTTGAAAGGATATACAACTTATTTTGAAATTGTTGATTTATATAATTTATTATATTATAAACCAATAATACAATTTAATCATTAAAATATTGTCTAATTATATCTATATTAAAGATATTTGCTGTGGCAATAATGAATATAAATTGTTCTTATTTCAACTTTTTAGTTTCTTTGTTATTAAGATATCTATAAAAAATTACTATTTTGTCCATATAATTGGTAAGTAGGATAGGTATTGTAGTCAATTAATAATTTATTTAGCATACAAAAGGAAAGCTTAAAAAAATATTGTTTGTTTGCTTAAAATGTTTATAAGCATAAAAGTCCTTAATTTTATTTTTATTTACTTACAATGGCAATTTTATTTATTTCAAATGATATCATAATAAGATAGATTAATAGAAATTTCAAATATTTAATTTAAACTAATATGTATTTATTTAACTAATAATTATGAAATTAAAATCTTCAGTACTATGAATGTTATACTACATTAATTTAATTTTGCGAAGTAAAATACAAAATTTCATTTTTGTGTTTTCGTGACTTCTAAATTTGCAACTTGTCTAAAATAGCTAACATGTTTTTGATTTTGTTTACATAATTTATTCTTCAATTACAGATATTAATGTTGTACATAATTATTACAATAATAACATGTTACTATACTTCCATATTAAATTAATTTACATTACACGAAAAGGAATTCCTAATTTAGTATTACATGCATGACATAGACGGTCTTTAATATGTAAACAAACTGATCAATATTTATGTTGAATAATTCAAAATTAGACATGTGTACCTATTATGTATACTTAAAAGTAAAGTGTTTAAAAAATAATGTTCTAATAAAAAAAATTTTTAAAGATGAAATATCGTTCATACAAATTATTATTATACCTATAAAACAATAATAAAACCAATTAAATTTAACCTTAAATTATAATTCGTTAATTAATTTAAAAATATGTACTTAACTATATAATATAGTATGTGTATTCAATAATGTCCATCTCCACATTATTTCATAGTTCTCACTATGTATTTTTTCCATACACAGCTTCATCAATAGTTTTAGAAAAAATGTAATAAAAATCACATAGCATTAATATTGTTTCAATTTTATATTTTATGGTTATATTGTTTTTAGTTCATACCATTTGGTAGTAGAATACAAATTGCATTATACATATTATGGTGGCCCATCAGAAGCGCACATATTAAAGACGCTGGAATTTTTTTATTTTTGGGTTGGCAGCACTGTGTCAATGTTTTTTTTATCTTATAACATCCCTAATTTGCTATCGCAAAGCAGTTTTTGGCATTCGTCGTCATGGAGAAGTTTAAAGTTGAACAACGTGTAACAATGGTAAAAATGCATTACAAGTGCGGAGAGTGTATCGCGGAAACGTTGCAAAAGCTTCGAATGAAACAATGTGCCTTCGAGAGCGGCCATAACTCGTTTGTTAGAAAAATTCGAGAAAACTGGATCAGTTGTGGACAAGAAGATCGTTGGAAGTTTTCGCAATGTTTCTACGACACACACTCTGCAATTGAATTGTATTTTCACTATTGTTACGCGTTGCTCAACTGTGCTCTCCATGACGACGAATGTAAAAAACTGTTTTGCGATGACAAATGGGGGATTTTATATGATATAAAAAACATTGGAACAGTGCTGCTAACCAAAAACAAAAAATCCGGCCTCATTATAAAATGAGCACTTCTGCTAGGACATCCTATAGTTGAAGAAATATTGGTGGGAACAAAGATAATATTTTTTGTTATTAGTATTATTTCATAATATTTCCTACCAGTATTATTTATAATCAAACAAAAGCTATAAGATAATTTTTTGAAAATCTAAAATAGTTTAGTTCAGAAGAATTAAAAATATTTAGTTTGACTTTTTAATAAACTCTTCCGTAAAAACTTTTTACACGAATTGAATGATGTTGTATAAATATGTATAACGGCGCATTATATAGGCAATTCTGAGACACTTAATATTGTCATGCTTTGGTGATATTAATATTATTATAATGTGGTTGCCTGAACGATTTTGAAATCTTTATAAAATAAACAGGTAGTTAATTAAACTTAATTATAGCGTAAACATTTTTAAAACTTAAAATTATAAGCACGTATAATCTAAAATAAAAATTACTTTTTCAGTAATCACTCGTTGTTATGACAACCAACAACAGTCATTCTATTTTTAATAATACATTAATACTATATTTAATGTAAAATAATGTTGTATTCAGACTTCCTACACTTTTAGAAAACGTATAGTCACGTGTATAGTTTTATATATATTTAGTTTTACATGGGATTATAAAATAAAAAAAAAACATAATCAACTATTAATAAAACTGTTATTGAGGAAATATTATAATATCAATGCATAAATTACGATGAAAAAAATAAAAAAATGTATTTACTATACCTACATAGATATTAAAACATTATTTCATTATAATTTTTCAATTAGAAATCATCAATACATTTTAGTTTTTGTAGCAGGGTAAAACACGATATGGGATTAATTGTATTGATTTTTGTGCATTTTTATTTATAAAACAACATTTTATTTTTCAAAATGGTTATAAAATTGTCATTTTAAAATTAAATTTCAAACTCGAAAAATAATTATATGTTATCGTTAAATAATTATTATGTAAGAAGACAAGTGGTTTTTTTTAGTATGGTTCGAAATTATATTTGGTTAAAATTTTCAGTAGTAGAGAAATAAACACTGTTCACAAAATAAAAAATATTATTTTATGCTTGGTGTCATGGATATAATATACGAATCGTTTGAAAATATTATATTCTACAACAACTTTATATGTAATTGAAGTAATTAATGAGGTAGCTCTTGGTTACTACACTGCACTTGTATAATAATTACCATTATTATTTTGCGAAAGCGAATGATTAAGATCGTATAATAATGTATGCGTGCGAGTTGGAGTACATAAAGAGACGGCGCGTGGAGGACCACCATCTGAGCGTCATAGTTCATTGTGAGGTCGTGAAGGGGGTGTGCAACCCCTTGCGTCTGACGGTAGTGGGTAGTGGTGGTGGTGGTGGTGGTGGTTGGTGATTATTATTCGGAAATATAGAAAGGTGGTGGTAGCACGACGTCGACGGTGGTGGCGACGACCACGATGACTTAGACTTACGGTCCTTTGCGTGCCACAGTGCATTTTGCGTATATACAATGGAGGCGCGGCGGTCACCATGTTTTGCATTGCTAACACGGAATAACGTAATGGGTTATAAATCTTGTTAGATCGCGTCAAAAGTCACGGATGGTGGCGATGGGGTGGATCGTTGTGCTGCGGGGTGGTGAACGTTGTGAGTTTCCGTACGACGATTATACCGTGGGACCGGAGGAATTTAATTTCGCGTCCGGACGCCCTCCTATCAACCCCACGCCATGCCACCCTTACACTACCAAGGTATATACACTATATACACAAATAGCGCTCACACTGATAGTCGGGTGCCGAGTTATTATCCCTTCGCCTATTAATACTGTGGTTTCCCCGTACACGCTGTGTTATTGTATTCAGAGGGTGAAACGACAAAAACCCCAGCCGGTTTTGCGACGACCGCCTATTCGTTGAAATATAATGAAAACCACATACAAACACTTTTCCAAGGACATATAAATATAATATGATAGATGAAATGTAAAATCGGAGAAGTGACGTCATAGTGTATGTACCTTCTACACGATAGTCGACTGTTTAAGCTTCCAAACACACACGCGCTGCAGGTTTGTTGGTATCTGACAATGTAATATTTATTTATGAGACGATAGCAAAATGTATTTACAAAAATATCCAAAACCTACCTAGGTGCTCAGCACTTTTTGTTTGGGTACAAGTGATTCGTAAAAAGTGTGCGTGAAATTGTTCGATTCTATACTATTGTAGATTATTGTAATATTATTCATAATATGTTTCTATACAGGTGAAACTGGCGAGCATATTCTTTGACTCCAAAAACAAAATCTGTTTAACGCTTTAAATAATTTACAATCATTCCATGCACATTTCAACAAACAGTATTCTGCATATCCCATACTAATTTTAATATAATTGTAAAAATTTTAATTTCGAGTGTTTAAATTTTAATTAATGATGAAACTAGGTACCTATCTGTTTACAAATCATTAGTTCTAAATCGCACATAAGAAACCAATAAGATACATCATTTAAAATCAGGTTACTTAACACGTAATATATACAATAACAAATTACCTATCTGTTATACTAAAAGCATTATTCATACAAATTTCTAAAAACCCTACGTATATACCAGCTACATTATAGTGAGGTACGGTACGCCAAGATTTGGTGGAAATGGAAATTGTTGTATTAGAGAAACGAAAAATTTTCAGTGACATGATTATAACTTAATTATTATATTTTCTTTTCTATGTTTGATGAGATTTTATAAAAATATACACAATAAGATATGCTAAAAAAATTTATATATGTTACTTATAAGTTACAATTCTAAATATTGTTCGTAATCCCGTATTCTATTTAATATTTTACTAAAATTGAATAACGAATACAATTCGTATGTGATTAATATTTATGTAACTAGGCAGAAATAACCTCTAAATATGCGTGGATATGAATATAGTAAAACGGTAATTTGGAATAAAATTTTATTACAATCATAACATAATATTAAATATACAATATGAATGTAAAACCACTTAATTTCTAAAAAAATTCTTACCTAACCTAACTAACTGAAAGCCAAATGCCATAAGTAAGAAGATTATTATATTGTGGAATTTTTATTTTGCTCTCATGAAAAGTAGTAAGACTATCACTAAGTGTCATTCGTCTTTTAATTACAATAATCGTTTGTGTATATGCCTAAATAATATAATTTATAATTTATATTATGTATAAATTCGTAATATTATACTTGCTGGTCAACAGTGTTTTCCTATTTTTTCATTAATTAATCAACCCTAAAAACTGGTAAACTACAGTGGCCATCCCTGCACACTAATACTAACAATTTTTTGTACAATATTACGCTACTATTGATTCCAATTTGTAGGAATCGCAGGGTTATTATTATAGTGCAACGATGGTCAAATTACGTCTCGCGTTTAATAGCAAGACCTAAAACATTTTTACTAACACAATAATTAATAATAGGCAGGTATTATATGGAAACAAAATTATCACAATATACAACATTTAATCTGAAATTAATGCACGTTATTGTATTGTTTAGCATTTTTCATATCTTAATGTATTTGATATTGCCTTATCTCATTTACGAGAATTTAGAACCTTTTTTTTTTCTACAGCACTCTCCTCTTACATAGTTTTCATTTTACTGTACGTCTTGTGACACCCTTATCATCCCATATACACTTCTTTGCCCATGAAAATTGTGACCCTAATATGATTCAAAATGTACATTATTCATTATTTTATGTTCAATGTAACGGTGTTGAAAAAAAAATAAAAAAAGGAAAGATATAATTTTAAATCAGCAAACAGTAATAAGTTATTTTTTTCTTACGGGTAACCAATGTTGTAAGCAGAAATAAATAAAAATGTAGTTATCATCATTTACAAAACTAAATAATAGTAATTACAATTTTATTTCATTCGAATAGTAGTACCTAACCTAACCATTTATATAATATATAATTAATATAAAAATACTTATTTATTTCTACTAAATAATTTCAATAATTTATATTACGAGTATAATCTGTAACTAGTGGTTAAAATTTATAAACAAAAGCAAAATTTTAATCTTTTATCATAAATCTTAAAATCCTTATGTAAGCTCTTGTATAAAATGCGAATAATATTGCATAACTCTTTTCCAGCTGATAGAAAGGTACCGTTAAAATTTTGAGTCCTTAGCTATTGCATACTTTAGGCTCTATATTGATAAGTCAGACAGTTAGGACACGTTTAATGACCTATATACATAGAGCATAGTTGATTAGCAAACACATGCAGCGTTAGGTACAAATTTCCGCCAAAAATGTGTTTAAGTCACGCATATTATGTCCAACCGTCTCCTTAGTAAACCTTTATAATAAGACTACGCCCATCATCATTAGTTACTGAAACTGTTAAATTTTCGATATACCGATCGGTATTTCTTGTCTTATAATCTCGTTAATTAAAAATAAACACCATCATCTATCTAAGTTTCATTAACTTTACAGTAAAAAATCGGTTTCTAGGTAGTTAATGGTTAGGGTTTATTTTACAATTTGTTGGGGCCGGAAACATATAATGCTAATATGCGCACTCCGGACACCTTTGTTGCTCACCACTAACACCTAGGCAATAAAAATATGGAGTACTAGCTGGGTGTGTGGTGATGTAATAGCTGGAACAGCAGTGGTCGGGAACGCCAGGCAAATACTGTCGAGCTATGTAGTACGTGTTAAGGATTGTGTGTATTTGTGTATGAATGTGTGTATATTAAGACAAATAATAATAAAATGGTAACAAGGTTTTTGGTAATAGTTGCTGTTGCTGTTTAATACACAATAATAATAATAATAATAATAATAATACAAATATGTAATAAAGCCACAGCAACACAAATGTATAAAAATATAATAGGTATGTATAATAAATTAAAGCCCTTATGGGCTATGGCTATAACAGTATATAATATATGACGGCCCTTCTGGCCAAGCAAATTACAATAATATGACGGCAGCTATTAGAGCTGTAGCCCATATAATTCAATATATTATCAAGTATAAATGATACTAAATAATATATATGTATAATAAAATTCACAGCAAAATTAATAGTAAAAATAAAAGTATAACTCACGGTAGATATTAGATCTACGTGAAAATATAAAAATGTTAGCCCTTCTGGCTCAACAGAATAATACAAAATATACAGCCCTTATGGCGCAATGGAATATAACAATAAATAGTAATATAAGTTGTGTACGGCCCTTGTGGCATGGTAGAATGTAATATAATAATAAGTGTAACGAATATAATGATAATATAAAATAAATAACTCACAGGTTGTCGGTGCACTGCTGGCCAGCCGCTACCTAGCTATATAATACAAAAATAATACACACGACAACAGAAACACAATTCTTTAAAAGGTTAGAGAAAATAGGTAACTATTGATGATGCTCGTATGAGTATAATATAAAACTGGCGTCTTCACCAATTACAATAATAATAGGGGGTGGAGTGGCCGAGCGGACTAAGGCGCCGGTTCAAATCTCGGTCACGGGCGGCATCGCTATTTGGGCATTTCGCAATGTCTGGAGAGAGAGACCGCCGGCCCCCAACCGGGCATGGCAGAAACCCACGGGTGCCCATTCAAAATTCTGCCAAAAACCCACGAGTTAAAACCTTAAAGTTCCTTCCCCTACAGTTCCCCAGGCTAATGACCTCAGTTGTCGAAGCCTTAACCATAAAAAAAAAAAATAATAATAATAATAATATATAACGTCGCTCCAACAATTTAATACTATAATTTAATTTGTAATACGATTGAGCCCTTCTGGCGCGAACAATTATGATAAAAAACAATGTTTGACAATATTATAGAAGATAATAAAATAATATTTTTGCACACAACAGTGCTAACGCGACGACGTTTGATACGAGACAAAAAGTCGCGGCGGCCGTGTTAATTAATATCCGCGTAGCCGGTGCGGCGGCATACGATAACGGGGATATCTACATATTATATAATTCACACGGGACAGAAATAAGAACATACAAAAATAAAACAATAATTACAACGGTGATTATGTGTGTGTGTGTGTGTGTGTGTGTGTGTGTGCGACCAGCTATTCTCCGTGCCCGATATATTAATTTAAATGATATTGCTCGTAAATTACGTTGCGGCTGCAACACAATTATTTAAACATTTTTACATAAATTATGTAGTTTTTTTGTGATTCTAACTGAAAAAAAAACGATGAACTTACCAAAATATTCGATATAATGCATGCCAACAAGGGCTATCTTATATTATAATTCAAACTAAAATACAAGTTATCTCAATAAGTGATGAACCAAAACTATAACCAAGTCATTTGCAGTCTTTTTCTTGGTCTTGCAAAACTATTGGATTTTAAGTCTGCGAGACTGCAATTCCAAGACAAATTTGTTTATCATTAATTTCAATAAACAAATACACAAACAACAGTATCTATATCATGTATTCAAAAAGACAACACAGCCTATATCGATATAGTATAAAAACCCGTAATGAACATTTAGATGTGAATTAATTATCTTAAAATACGAAATCAACTATAAATTAATTCAATGACTAATAAGTAAAACTAAAAGTATTACGATGAATTACATGTTTTCATAAAAGCTTAACGCCGATTTCAAATTATATGACATAATGTAATTTGTGCAGAGATAAGTGGTGTAAATAAGTAAACAACAGTTTTAAGATTTTATGTATAAAATACATTACTGTATTCGATATTTTTTTGATTAGAGTGTTATATATAGACTCTATCTTAAATCTGATACTACCAATAAGATTCCATGCGAAATTTTGAATAATCTGTTGATGGATACTCATTTCGACCAAAATGTAAAAATAATGGTTTTGTTTCTTAATTAAGTGGCAAGATTAGGTCAAATTAACAAAATCTGTACAATGTCTGTAAGTAATTTCGAGTAATTACACCACAGTAATCATGCCTTTAATTCTAAATAGAACCTTGTCGTTTCAATTAAACTTTATCCGTTTGTCTATCGTATTCTCGTCAGGTTTTTAAAAAAAAGCATCTCGTGGCTTAATGGCCATCGATAAGTACAAATAACCGTTATAATATCATAACGTAGTACAGTTTTTTTTTCCAGAAGGTTTCTACGAGTATGCTATATGGCATGACAAATATGAGCACTGTTGTTCGTCGATAGATCCGTCACTATAGCCACCAGATATTTTATATAAACTATAATTACATATTTCAGAATTCATTGGTGGCCTTTACTTTACTGCAACGATTATATTAAGACTTCAATTTATTATTGGTCTACATCACAAAAAATAAAAATGAATTATTGCTTATACTATTTATAATTCATATTGTATTAATTGTAAAACGAATTTCAACATAGCACTGTGCTACTTTCTATACTTGTCATTTTGTTATGAATAAATTATAAAAATAATAATTTAAAAAAATAATCTAATTTTACAATATCACGTTAGTTAATGTAATTTGTTGACAATACAAATATATAATGTTCAAATATCTGATGTAAAATATTTTTTTGTAGAATTACACATACAATAAACTTTTATCGATTTGTTATTTATTTCGTGTTTATTTAAAAACCAACAAAAATACATTTTATTTATTAGTATTTTACACGAATAAATAGTACACTTCATTAAATGTGATTTTATTTTTTTATAATACTTCAACTGAAACGCAATTTAAAATTACTAAATCAAATTATACATAATATAGGATATAATAAAACGTATCTTAATAGAAGTATATTTTAAATATAAAATATAAATTATAGATCACCCCATCAATAGTTGATGAACATTCAAAACTCATTTTCAATATTGTCAGTTTTTATATTTGCAAGATATTTCATGTAGGTGAAACATTGTTTTAATTTATTATTTTAACTAGATTTATTATGAATTCGATTTGTGTAGAGATTAATTAGTATAATTTAATAGTAGTTACCAATCATTGAAATATTTCAATTAATTGGATTTTTGTTGTAAAAAAAAACAACATTCCAATGAGTATATACAATTTAAAGAAAATAATACGATTTTTTTAGTAATTTTTCTTCATTTCTTGTATCAAAATCAACGTATCGCAGAAATACAATCAGAATTCAATTTATTTGAGTGGTTTAAGTGTATTACCGTACACAACAGAATTTATCTTTAAAAATGATTGGTAATATATCCTTTAGCTCTTTAAATATTATAACTATACCATCGACTTTCATGCCTTTTTAAATTTATTACTTATCATAATAATTATAACACAATATATTGTGAATAAGAATGTTACCACTTTAAAATCACATATTGATGTCAACTCATATATTTTTAAAACAGTCACTTTTAAATTTGAATTTAATGAAATTATATGTCAGTTAGCCATTTACAAATTATTCATTTATTCTGATTTATCAGATTTAGTTTTGATCATGGTACAAATTAAAATATTATAATTGCAATCATAATTATTTTTTCATTAATGATTCAGCGATACGCATATTTTAATATTTTAGTTTAATTTTTGGCAACATTTTCAGAAACAGTGAATTTCATTTTCACAGTAAACTATATGTGTAGGATATAATATAGATTCTGTATTACATATGATTTCTAAAATAAGTTTGAACATATTTTCGAACACTTGTATATATGACACAATATCGTTATCATAATATTATTATAGATATTCATGCAATAAATTAAGTGCTTTGCAATGTACAACTTTTCAAAAATCGGTTGAAGTAGAAAACAATATACTAACTAATTGAAAATAAACAATTTATTTTGACATAATTTAAATAGTGCGCATAGTATGTGGAAGTAAAATTGTACACTAATATGCATGAAAACATAAAATCTTAGTGATGGATTTCATGTAACTTTACCTTGTTATATATCTTCATAATAATATTCAAGGCACCTAATTATACTAAAAAAAACACGATTTTGGTTCATCATCCTAAAAATTGAACATATTGTGTTAAAATAGTATATTTTAGATTGAATTATGTGAAAAATAATTCAAGCGATATATGTACATAATCATAATTCTGAAAATAATAATTGTTAACTGCAATTAATGTATTAATTCTGTAGTAAATCGAAAATAATGTGGTTGCACAATATACATTAAATATTATATATTATTATTATTGTATTTATCTTCTTTTCATTTCTATGTGATTAACCAACCATATATATTGCGCACACAGTCTAAATTATTACCCTCTCATGTGCATACGAACGCAAATACACATATACGTATAAGGAATCCTATTATATAGTAGATTAAATTACCCTAGTTTGACCGTTAATTTGTCAGGTATTCAATGAATGGAGAAGTAAGAAGTAGATGTAATGTTAATTCATTTATAATATAATAATGTTAATCAAAACCGCAATAGTGATATATTATTGATATTAAGTTAACACATTTATTATTTTCTAACACAATGCTACTTTAAATATACATTAATTAGCTTTCCACGTATGACCATCATCAAAATTGCACGCAAGGGGAGTGGCGTTGTGTCCAAGAGCCCGATGGCGTATTTCGAACCGTAACTGAATTCAGCCATACAGGTATGCACATCACCCAACACGTATATGCACGACAAAACAGGCTTTAGGTACGTTATCATAATTTACAAATTTTTTGAAAATTTGACTTTGTTTAAGTTTTATTGTCCTGTATCTACTGTTTTATTGTTTCTTTCGAGTTTTGTTAGGATGTCCAAGACAATTAATTGTAATTTTGATGTATTTCCTAAAGTAATCAGTACCAGTTTAAATGATTCTATAATTCTTACAAAATTTACTTTAGACGAAAATATTACATTCAGTGAGCTATGTAACAATTAGTTTCAGCATTTCTCTACAGAAACCAAAACTAACTGGGTTGTGTATAAAACTTATCCTAATAAACAGTGACACGCGTATATGAAGGATTATGTCTGTGAATATGCGTCAAAATATTTTGTCTTTCCGTGGGGTGTGACAAAAATAGAACTATGAATAAGAACTGAATAAACAATAGATCCGTTTAAAAAAAAATTGCTTGAGTTTAGATATAAAAAATAACGTGACCAATGCGAGATCTCATTCATTTTTATTAGTATTTTATTTTACATCAAATTATTATTGACTTATGTGTTTGTCTAAAGATTATTGCGCGTAGGATGGTGCATACCAATGTGTATGTCCGAATTCAGTTACGGTTCGTAAATACGCAGCCCGATAGTCGATGGGTGTTCTCTAAGCCGATGGGGTAATTTATTTAGATAGGGTCAAAGGACATAATAATATCTGACCGCAGATGTCTATTATCGTACGAACATATGTGTGACTGTATATATAATAGTATAGGTATAGACATGCGTTGAGTTTGTATTAGGTATTATGATGATGCCACTATCATAGTTAAGAGTGGCCATCATTATAATTTTAAATGTAATTCATCAAAAAATATAACATAGTAACTTACTAACTTATTTGAATCATTAAAGATGTTATGAAAATGAATCCGTGATTAATCTTAACCAACGCAGTCAAAATAAATCATGGTTCAATTTCATCTGTTCAATGTTATAATTATTGGTTTAATATACCAGCACCATCAAAGCAGACATAAAACTGTCTTAATATCTACCACAGCTTAAAAATGTATTATTGTGCGTACCTCTTGAACGTTAAAATGTTTAAAATTATATTGATATATTCACTATAGTAAATAGTTTTATCGTGTGACATAAACACTGACACTTTGACTTTAGACTTAAAAATATATCAGCGCACTATTAATATATTTTTATGTAATTTTGAATAATAATATTATCATTCATTATAAAAATCATTAAGAATACAATTGTTTTGTAGGATCAATTTGTCAAAAATTTGATTCATTGTTTCAAAAGAATACAATGTGCATTTAAATTTACAAACATTTTGTTGATATTTTCATTTTCGAATATAATACTATGTAGGTACTGTAATAATTTAACAGTGATAAAATATAAAATCGATATGCCCAACGACAAAAAAATATTATTACTCTCTATAATTTTTGCAATAAGTGATTTAACTCGAGATTACATAAATGTCATGAAAACGATTTTAAGTTACGATTTTTATCTATCTACGTTACGAGTGGGTCGCCCCGAATATTATCGCGCTGACATCCTCTTAATCGATTTGGATAGAAGATATCAATAATTAGAAGCTGATCACGACTAAAAACACAATGAACGGAAGTCGTTATGGGATCATTAATTAGTGTATGTTGTTTTGAATTATTATTATTATCTGTGGTAAGCGAACACGCTGTCCTTCGTCACGATGGCATAAAGGTCATACCTTATACCATGACCAAAGGTATAGGTATAAGTGAGGTGTAGCCGTGTAGGCGTGACATCTACGAGCAGGGATAACCCGACTAAATGGTTATTTTTCACACACGCTTACTTAAACTAAAAAATGTAATTGTACACACTGGATGTTTACTATGCAGGTTATTACGACGTGACGAGAATAACGTTACCTACGTTAAGCTCATAGTAGTTATAGTATCAACCTATAAAATAATATGCCCACTCAGAAATTTTTCAAAAGCTTCTCTTTGGCGTTATAAATAGGGAAATTTGTATATAGTTAGAATATCTCCAGGTATAACGCTAAATATTTTGTTAAAACCTTTTTAGATATTATTGATATTCATAATGATTATAACAATAAAACGTAATATTATTATTACGATCAGTTGGTGTTGGTTATCTTGAGGACTATCATCTCATACAATACGTGTCTGTGCTTATCGTCTATAACTTTATTAATATATCAATAAAAGTTTGTATTCTTCTTCTTCTTAATATTATTTTTTAATTTAGTTGTAATCTCCGCACCGCTTTGTGTTCGGAATAATTAGTTTCAAGATTATTCCTGAGGGTTTTTACTTTATTATTATTATTATTATAATTTCCATTACATGGATATTATATCAGCTGCCTTTGATGTCTTCATTCGATGTACATATTATAGTTGCTAGATTGGGAAATCGAAATCTTGTGTAGTCGCGCGAGATAGAATTTGAACAGCCCGCAGAGTAGTAAAACGATATAATTTAACCGTAAACCAAACCATCGTTTTATCGATAGATATACTTATCGCCAACGTCCATACCCACAGTAAGTGTATTTTATAATACTATTATAAAATACTATTATAAACAGTATTATGTTGGTTTATACTATTATAAAATAAAATAAAATTTGTATTATATCGACACAGACAGCTTAACTCAAAACCTATAATATAATCTTGATGATTTACTGAAACTTTTTTTATTTTTATATATTTTAGTTTTACTGTAATCGTAAAATAGACAAGAAATGTTCAAATATGTTAGTCACATAAATCAGATTATGAAACTGGTAGGAAGTTCTTTTTTTATTGATTAAAACTTTATGGCACACAAACTTATTTAGTTAGTCAGTAGATTAGTTAACGAAACGGTAACAATGGCGTATTCAGGGTTTTTCTTGAGAGGAAGGGAAGCTGATCATTTTTTACGCAACGGTTGTTCACCTAGGTTTTCCCATAAATTTAACATACAGATGCCAAAGTTTTATTTTAGATTTTGGTTTAGCACAGCTATAGATAACTGTAAAATGTAAATACAAATATATTTATGTCCACGAACAAAGCTACTTAACAAAATAAGATGATAATTAAAAATCAGTAAACTATGATTTAAAAATTTTGAAACAATTTTCATAGACCATAAATTATAAATATAATTTTAAATTTTATTAACATCTGTTGCAGACTCTCACATCCTCTAGTAACGTAGGTAGTAATAAAATCAAAAACACTCATTATTTATAGTTTATACACATCTTGACTCTTGAGCAACCCGTATATTAAATTGAATTTGTATTGACCATTTTTTTGGGGTTAACGGATGATTGAACAATTTATCGTGACTAAATCGAACATTGAATATTGAAATTCTAAGACGAATACTGTAATTTATTGCATTTTAGATTTTAATTGGATTGATGAATGGAGTATGTATGTTTCTTTTGTGTCTGGATTTTTTAGTAGGAAAAAATTGCTTTAATTTTCAATATTGGTCAGATTTCTGGTAATTTTTTCTATATAATATTATGATCTTGTAGGATCGTCATATGGGGGTGAACCATTTCCAAAATACTTATAATATTTATTAAACAAAAAAAAAATTCAAATGAGATAAGAACGGGAATTTTTACGCAAAACCAGTTTTCGACCAAATCAATTTTTTTATATGGTTGTAATTCAAAAACTAATCACTGTAAATACTTGAAATTTTCACAAAATGTATATGTTAGTGTTATATATATACAGTTAAATTATCAAAAAGTTTTAACTTTTTTGAGTTATTTATAGACCACTGATATTTTCAATTTTTTTGAGAATTTTTTTTTGAAGTGTCGGTAAAAAAATGTTGGACGACCAAAAAAATTTGAAAATTTAATACAAGGTTCCTTATAAGTTTTTCTTATTGTAGCTAAAAAAAATTAAAAATCGTTAGTCACAATTTTTTTTTATAAGCGTTTATAGTTCAAATTTTTACGAAATATGTCGAAAACGCGAAAATTTGCAAGTAATTTTGAAGCTGAAAAATCATAAAATTTTTTCTGTTTATAACTAAGGATTAAAAATATAACACTAAGTTTTCCATAAGTTTTCCTTCAAATAGCTATATAGAAAACTCGAAGCATCGTTATAGGAAAAATTTTAAGTGCGTTTGAATTTTAAATTTTTATGAAATAGCGTAACGATAACGATTTATCCTCAAACGATTTTAAACATTTGTTATTATTCAAAAATTATAAGTCGTAGATACTTGAAAATTTTAGCAGTTATTTAGATTAGTATTTTATTTACATGATTTAACTTTCAAAATATTATGACTATTTTTGAGGTATTTATAGACAACTGAAATTTTCAATTTTTCTGAAAAATTTTTTTGAAGTGTCGATAAAATTTTTTCGGCCCCATCAAAATATTTGAAAATTTAATAAAAAGTTTCTTATAAGTAATTTGTATAGTGATTAAAGAATTATAAAAATACATGTGCACAATTTTTTTTTATTAGCATTTGAAGTTCAAATATCGACAAAAATTCGTCAAAACCATGAATATTTGCAAATTATTTTGTAGTTTAAAATTCATAAAATTGTTTGTATTTATATCTAAGGTTAAAATATTCAACACTAAGTTTTACATAAGTTTTTCTTCAAATAGCTATAGAGAATATTTGAAGCGTCATTATAGGAAAAATGTTTTAAATTTTTATGAAATCAGGTATATGTATCTATGATAATATATAAGGTATTATGGATTATGATAACTACGTGCAATGTTTTTGGAAAAATTGATTAACCATGCCTTATTCAAAATGCGTACTAATTGAAAAATAAAATATTCGTTTCAAAATAGAATATATGACAATATTTATATATAATATATCCTAGACTGACAAATCATCTCCGTTCAGAATCGTTTTTCGTATACAATGATACCTATCATTTCATTCAAATCTAACATACCCTTGTCAGAGGTCCACCCCACCACCTAATGTACAGCAGAGCGACATCCACTTACCCGCTTTTTTAGCTTTAAGTAGGTACATTAAAAACCATAAGCCATATAACACAAGTATAGTGCCAATTCACATTTAATTTTTACTTATTTTAATAAAAAAATAAAAAAATAATGAATTATGATTACTATTAAGGTAAATAAATTGTATATTTGATGCAAATACTTCCATAATACTTTCAAATGAGCATTATGTACATATTTATCATTGTTTTATGCCTAAGACTTATGATAATACAAATTAATTAATTTATGTAAACAGTATTCATATTCCTGGAAACCATAGATATTGTTATTAAAATAGGTAGTATAAATATGAATTATCTTAAAACTGATTACTTAATACACTGATTTTTTCTTTCAAATAATGGTGGAAATGTTATCATTATTTATTTGCGTAATTTAATTTTTAGCACCATTTGACCATTTGTCTATTTGCTCCATAATAATAATTATAATAGTATCCAATTTAACGGAAAAGTAAAATTATTCTTTATTTTTTGAATTACTATTATTAGGAAAAAAGTGATAAATTTTCATCAAGTTTATTTACAAGATTATATATAAATATTTCATTAAAAAATGGTGAGCAAGTACGTACCATATACATAAAGTAAAGCTTAGTTGTCGAGTTGGTCATTGTAATGAATGTATTAAATTTAAAATGAAAAACCATCATATACAATAAAATGAATCTGAACTATCTCGGCCCAGCATACATTTCTAAATATAGTTAATTATTTAAATTATTATTGTTTTAAAATAATTTATTTTTAATTTAATTAAATTTTTTCTGAAAGCATTTTAAAATGACATAACATCTAAATTAATTTAACAATATACTTAAATGCCTACTTTAAAATCACTCTTTTTTAAATAAAAATAATAACTAAAATTGTGGTGAAATATTGTAAAAATTAGAACTTTTAAGTTTTCATAAAAAAATCGTACTTATTACTATTATATTATAACAACTTATGAGGAACGTTGTATTACATTTTCCTGACGATTTGAAACGTTTTATATTTTTAAATTGATGTTCATAAAGTACAATTTTAAACATCTACTTATATAAATAGCTAAAAAAGAGACAAAATATTTTTTAAACTATTTGTATGTAAAAAGTTATTATAAATATTTGGTGAAAATTTCAAATACTTATTTATGGTTATTCGTTTTTGATTTACAACAAAATAAGGAATGGTTTCAAGAAAAATTGTTGGCTTACTCGTGAATTTATATCTAAAAATTTGAACTTCAAATACTCATAAAAAATTAATTTGACTTTCCAGTAAACTTTCACAATGTTGATATTAAAAAAAGCTTATGAGAAATTCTATACTTTGCATTTTAAATCATAGACACAAATCAATTTGATTTTAGTGGCTATTTTAATGACGACTGGCAAATTTCAATAATATGATATTTCAAAAATATTAAATTCCCTTTATCATCACAAAAGATATATTGACGATGAAAACGTATGCACTATTTCATCTATTCGTCGTATACGCAGACACAAAAAAAAAAATAAAAATAAAAATTGTAAATAGCTGGAGATAAAAAATTTAAATTAGCTGGAAATAGCGTTGTGAAATGTTTGGATAATATTATACAAGTAGAGTCCATTTAAACAAAGTTAGAATAATTATGATTAAGATTATTAAATTTATTTTTATTTTAGCTAGTTTTACAAATAAAAATGTTTGTATTATGGATTGAATACACTTAGTTTTAAATTTTAAGAAACTGTTTAAGAAATATAACCAGCTATCAATATATAAAAATAAAAACATTATCCAATATATTATTATAATTTATTATTGCATGCACTAGACTAAATAAAAATAAATATCATTGTATTTGTGCTATCTTATAAAAATCATTTTGGTAGCAATATTTTCCCGAATCTTACAACTGTGCGCTATAGAAACTTTGAAATGAAAATCACTATACTATATTTACACATATTTATTTTTAATATTCTATTTAAACGTTATGTATTAAGTATGATTTGAGCGCTAACTATTAAAGTATAAATATTAAGTACCTAAATTTTAAATATTTATAAAGTTAACCTAATTAATTTATTGTTAATATGTAACTATTTTATTCCAACCTGGTAAATTAAAGAGACTTCTCAGCTTCATATAGTAGAGGATTCAATCTTCCGACTTTTTCTTAAATTTTATTCATTTTTTTGTCTTTAAGATTAAATCTAAAATAATTTTGTCCTTCGGCTTTGAAGAAACAGCGAAAATGCAATAGAAAAATAAGTGTACGTTTAAATTATATTTAAATCACGTTGTCTATAGTGTAAGTTTATTTAGAAATTTAAAGTTCTTATATTGTTCATTTTTATGACGTTTACTGAGCACGGAGATCCAGAAAGTCTCAAACCGTATACACTTTTTTGCGTTTTATCAGAACAGCATCTAAAAATATGAGTATAATTGGATTGATAGACATTTTTTATAATATCGAATACACTGAACTACAGCTAGTTCGTTTTATACAAGAAATCCTCACCAATTACTTGCCATAATTTTATATGCTCTCAGGAATCAAGACTTCAAAGGAAGCTGTTACTTAACCAGTTGGTCTGTTTGGAAAGTCCTTATGATACAAATAAAAATACTTAAGTAACAAGTTAAAACTTAAAAATAATAAATAAATCGGGTAAGTGGGTATCGCTCTGCTGTACAGTAGGTAACAAGTTAGTTCACTGTAAATTGTAATGTATAATATTAAATTTGAATTCGTGGATATAGCATCATTGTACACCAAAAATGATTCTTAACGAGGCGATTCGTAAGCTTAGCATATTTTATATTATATTTATATTATTATGCATTTTTTCATTTATAGTAGTTTATTTTTTTTATGCTCAAGGAGATCAATATACAATGATTTTACTAAATATTTTTAACAAGTAAAAAGTAATATCCTTACTAGGATCTTATCTAACTATGATTTCGGTGAACCAATTCATTTATGGCTAACATCGTATTTAATAAATCGAAAACAATTTGATAGATTACATGATAATATTATATCTGACATCATTGACCCTTCATCTGGTGTATCCCAGGGTGCTATTCTTTTACCGTTATTGTTTTCTGTATTTTTAAATAGTGCAGCCTCTGTTTTACGTCACACACGCCGTTTTATACTTTTAGATGACATGAAACTTTTTTTACGTATTCACAATGAAAATTGTGCTAGTCTCTTCCAATCTGGCCTCAACAATTTAGTTCGTTGGGTGAATCCTTAGGTCTGTCATTCAATATTTCTAAATGCTTCAAAATGTCTTGTTTTCGTACACCCTCTTCCATTACTGTCAATTACACTATCCATGACATACCAATCCCAAATAAATTCTCAGTTTGTAACCGGGGCTTTAATTTTTTCTCAAATCTATCCCCTAGGCTATACATATAAGAGATCTGCAGTAAACCTCTGAAAATTCTTTAATTAGTTACACATATTTACTCTGAATTCAAATGAAAAATTGAAAAATTGGAACGATTATTAAAGATTCTCTTTTGCACCTAAGTCCAACCTACTTTAGAATATGGATCTGTTATTTGGGACCCTCAATTACTTATAGGGCTATAGACGCTTTAATGATAGAAAGGGATCAACGGAAATTTCTATCATTTGCTTCCATTTTACTAAAAGTACCATGGCCTCCTCATGATTATGATTATAGCCTGTCCATATTGCTTCAAATTTATCTAGTCTTACTGATCGTAGACGTGATGCTAATATTTCATTAAAAAAAAAAAAAAAAAAACTATTATCTAACGCAATCAACTGCCCTATTCTATTCTCTCAAGTAAATTTTTACGTTCCACTGAATTCCACTAAAAACACTCCTTCATTTTTAATTCCATTTTCCTCTTCTAATTATTTATCTAACTACCTTATTAACCATCATATGCTAATTACTAATGAAGACCCCAATTATCCTTAAAATATTGTTCAACTGGGTATTTGCTAATATTATTTTAAACATTATAACTCTTGGTTATTAATGGTAGATTGTTAATTTTCTCATGTTTGTAACTACTTAACATTTAATTTATTGTTAATACCTATTATATTACATCTCATTTGTTTTGGGCTCAAGCCTGTGTCTTATTAAAATAAATTAAAATATAAGTAATATAAAGGTTCAATAAAAATTTCATGTATATGCATGATCATTTGTTTTAGATTATCCCCGAATCTATAGTTGATTTTGTCAAAACTAATTTTGTGTAGTTAATTACCATTTATATTTTTTTTTCTACTTTCCTTATTTTCATCATTTTTTTTTTTTTGTTTTGTTTTGTTCTTTTTCTTCTCGACACTTACAAACTTCTGAGAATTTTAAATGTTGACCTCCTGTTTGCAACAAATGGATTTATTTTTCCATCAGAAAAGATATTGAAGTTGAAATTCAAAGCATTATTTCAACTACTTATCGTGTACACAAATACAAAAAAAAAAAAAAATACAAAACACATAACATCGTAAAATCAATACATTCATCGCAACGCTCAAAATCTGAAAATGAAAAAAAATTTGTAACCAGTAAGATATCAAATACAATTTTTTTATAAACTGGTTTAGTTGGAACAATTATAATATCAGTTTTTATATTATATTAAATAAATTATATTACGTTTTATATATTATATAATTTTCATATCAGTAATTAATTAGAAATTAAATGCACTTTACTTTACAACAATGTTTATAAACTAAAGTTTACTCAAAGAAAATTAGTTAGGTACAGAGTTTTAAAAATAATTTTAGAATTAATTTGTTTTTTACAGGTTCGTTATATGTATACATTCACGCTCGTGAATAAATATAAGCAGTTTAAATGTTTGACATTTACTTCCCACGTATAAACTCATAAACCCACACACTCGTCTGCGTACACGTCAAACAACGTATCTTCCTCAATTTTGTCTGAGACTCGTAAAATTATTTAAAATGATTTACGACAACCTTTGGTTTTACAATATATAACTGGAGTAAATTGTTTTTAACGAAATTACGTTTGTTATTTTAAGTAATTTATTTCTTAAGACGTATATCAACCTACCAAAAAATTAGCTTAAAGATAATATTATTTAAACGTCATGTTATAGTATGCAATATTCAGTCTTTAAAATTATATTATATTAATATTTAATTGTACCGTGCAGCCGATATAATCTTTAAAGGATATTTTGTCAATAGTAATTACGTCAAAATCCGGATACACTAATGTAGATGAGTTTTAAAGATGTAACGACATGCCCAAAACCATGAAATATTATATTGATGATACAAATTATTAATTAAATATACCAATTTTAGACATTTATGCAATTCTTAATAAATGTGTTTATTCAACATACATAATATACATTAGGTACGCAAATCTTCTTGGTTTAAAAAATGTTTTGATTACATTAATAATTAATCAATATATTTTGCTGAAATGTATTCTAATTTTAGATATTTAAATTATTAACTACCCCGTTAAGATATTTTTAGTTTGTCCAATTTTTATGTTTTCACAGCATTTTGAAATAAGTTATTCAACAAACTATAAAATATTATTATAAAAGCGCAGGATTGGCATTACTAAAGACATTATATAACAATTTTCTGTTGTAGATTACATATATAATTAAATATACCTTACTTTAATTGTATAGTTGATAATGATTATTAAATACCTATACCATAATTCTATGTATTTAATATAATTATGGTTTAAATATAGGTTATACACTTCATGAGTTATCGCTTCAATATTCAGATGCTTATAATTTATCTATACAATATTTGTTTTTCAAACAAATTTTATTGTTAATCTCAAATATTCTAGCTTTGAGCTTTTTAACATGCAAATTAAAAAATACAATAAATTTCATTTTTAGAGCGAACAAAATGTTAAAATTTTGCATACATTTATTTTTAGTTTTAAAAGCAATTATTAAGATTATTGTTTTAAAGCAGTTAAAGGTAAATTTGAAATAACAGTATTATGTTTACAAAATTAAATTAAATCATTTAAATATACAGTCATAGAAAATTTGAAGTTAATTTATATTGGTATGAAAAATAAGTGAGTTATAAAATGAAGATAGTTCAGTAAAATAATAGCTACTTGTTTACTTCTAATATTCTCTTTTTATATTAACAATACATATAATAGTTAAATACGTTTCAAGCAAAATAAAAATATATGATATATTATTATTGTTCTGAAATTTATTTTATAAGCTTTATCGTATATTTTATATAATTTATAAAAAAAAACACTGTCCAAAGTTGGAGAATATAGCTACAGTCAGTGGTAGAGTCATCTATTTTTATAAAAATGTCGTTTCTTGTCACATTATTTAAGGTTAGCGAAAGTGACGAAAACATACTATAGTTATCTTATAAATTCTTATTTAGACATATCACCTTTTGGCATTTTTCTGTTTGCTAGATTACCAGATGCCTGGGGGAGAATTCCCATTTTTATTAAAGTAATGAATTTGAACAAAACAAATGGTGTTTTTGTATTCTCACTGCTTCAGAGAAATCTGAGCAGTGATATGATTACTAAATAGAAAGGAATCAAGATATATTTTATATTCTCATCAACTACTCCAAAAGTAATAGTGTAAGTATACAACTATTAATTCATTGTAGTATTTAAAATCTTCTAAATATTTCGTGTGTTTTGTTAAATTAAATGTATTTGTATTTGTATAAGCTAGTTTTATCTAAAAATAAAAATAAAATAATATATTATTGTGAAATTACATTCATGGGATGAGCAAATTGATTATTTTTTCTATGCATACATTAGAAATATAACACTAGCTAAAACAATTCTAATAGACTTTGGATTTTAACACAAAACATCTAATCCAGCTATAAATCTAGATATAATAGTTTTTCTGGTTTAATTTACATATACATGAGTGTCACAGTTCACTATAATATTCTAATCCTTCTAACCTCGGGGCTTTAATTTTCTGAATAATTAATGAGATAAAAATATACATAATACGTAGTATGTACAATGGTATATATATTTTAGATTTCATAAAAAAATCAGGAAAAATCATTATTAAAATTTGTATTTTATGATAAGCTGCAATTTATTTGCTCATCAATATACGCAAATACTATGACAATCTAATACCTAACTAGGTATTAGATTATGATTGTCATAATAACTTTTGAATTTCACCTTTATCATATCATAACTTCTGATAACATTTTCAGTTATTATTATTATTATTATTGTTAATATTGCAATAATGTAATAAAAATACTACTTAGGTGAACATGAAGACTTTTATTACGACAATCATGTTTGAAATAAAGACAGTTTATCATAATAATATTCGTCAACTGATGCCAATAAATTTACGTTTTGGTCTATAGCAGATAATTTTTGAAATGTATGATTTATTATATTTTCTAAACAGGTATGTATAATATGATACCACTCAATAAAATATCTCGTGGGAGTGTTTTTATTGTACATTATTTCCAAGGGTGTAGATAACATATATAGATTGACAAAATATATCTTTAGGCATTCCGTAAATTGCATTTATAATATTAAATATTATTGTGTGACAAGTAAATATTTAATAATAAAACATTTAGACAAGTATATATTGGATGTATTTGAGAAGAAAATATAACATTAACTTATAATATAATAGTACCAAACTTAGTTTTTATTTCAAATGTAAATTTTTATCTTTCAGTTTTAATTTGTTTCAATTTGTCAATGACTTTTATATTTTAAATATTATATTACGCGTAAATAATTTTTGTTATTCATTTATTTTCATTTATTTTATGTTTATATTGTAACATGCAATATTTATCAGTCTTTACAATTATTGCATTTAATATAAGTACTTACGATTTTGAATTTTAAAATGTATCAAGATCTTTATTTTAAGTATTTATAATGTAATTTGATTACGTTTTATTAATATTAAACTTACTACAAAATTTGATGTCTTAAAGTATCTATAAAAATATAAAAATTAAATATTTGAATGATAAAGATAGTATAAATCAAATTGTAACAAAATATTCCGAACAAATCAATGTTACAATTACTTTGGGAACTTGTTCAATATATTACTGTTAGAATTGTTTTAATTCAATTTCGAGAGTTTATTATGGAAACCGGACAAAGGACAAATAGTCCAATTTATCTACTTGACCCTTTAGAGGTATTTCGAATTAAATTAAATTTTCACGTTGGTAAATTTAACATTTAGGTGATGAACATTTTCCTCATTAATGTACCTATTATTGAAAAAGCACATTATGTACGTCCAGTCAATTCATTGTGTTAATTTAAGTAAAAGTAAAATGTTTCGATTCATATGAATAATATTTTTTAAGCTACAACAAAATAACCAAAGTGTATTATTTGTTTTATTTTTGAATAACAACCACTCATAAAAAAATTATATGAAATAACTAGGTTAAACATTTTTTTATCAGAACGTCAATAATACATTAAGCTAATAATATTAACAGTTTAATTGTATACTGTTTGGTTTAAAATAATGTACCTACATGAATGAGAAGCGTAAATTGTTTAAAAAAAACAAAATGTATTATACCTAACACAACCCATTCATGGAGAATCTTCATATTTTATTTTATTCAAAAACTATAGATACCCATGTTCAATACTATAACCAAGGTCTAATATTATCGGTTTATTTCAAAATATGGCATAATTACTAATGAAATACTAGTGAATACGGTTATCTTCATTTTAATAGAATTTAATGCGAATGTTTCTGAGAAACTATATTAATAAATGACACTGTGATTTAATTTAGAATTCATTATGTTACGTTAGACACAAGTTTAATTAACCTTACATAAAACAAAATACCAATTATTACAGAAATAATAACAACCAATTCAATCACAACTTACATAGATGCTAATAAACAACAATATAAATAGATCAACTACCACTGTATACAGTACATGTGTACGCCGATTGATGTGGTCTTGGAGTGAAGGAGGCCTACATTTTATTCGTGAGATAGAATCTTATTTAATCATAAGATTCATTTCATAAGTAGGGTGAATAGGAATATTTATGATCGACGTAATTGGATTTGATGGAATAAAAATATGGCTATATTTATGCAATTTGGTGAAAAATGTTTCGACTTTGAAGTTAACACTTGAAGAAAAATCTGATGGTAAATTATATTAAAATGTCTAACATTAAAAAAAATAATATTGAAAGCTGTGGTTCTCTATTTTCTTACGAAAATTTAGATGACACATCCAAACGAATCTCTCATATTATTTGGGTAATCTTTCCGACATCTCACTCGAATATGTTCAGCGTGTATCCATTATCTTCTTGAAGAATAAATTTAAAAAAAAAAATATTAAGATTAACTTTTCCATATTTTATTTTTATCTAAAATTTAAAACATAATAATATGAAATCTTCTACTCTTTAAAAAAAATGTTTTTGATGATTTTGTCCTAAGACGGTCAAAATCAAGAAATTTTGAAATTTTATCTTCTGTGGACTTCACTATAAATTCAAATCTGTTTTCTGAATTCTTTTCGGTGCATTAAAATATATCAGTAAATTGGTAAATACGGTATGGAGCTTTTAAAAAAACTTTTTTTGATATTGTATTATTAATTTCTTGAAAATGCATTTTGATCTCTTCTTCCACACTGTGTGGGCCATGTGCCAAACAAGCTATTTGCAGAATTTTTGTAAAGTACTTGAATAGACTTTCTTGATTTCACCATACATGGTGTTGCATTAGACATAAAAAGTATAAAACGTTGTCATGAAGTATGCCTTCAGGCCATAATATAAAAGAGATCTGTCAAATAATTCAGCTATAATAGAGTGGTTGACTTTGTCTAAAACCTTTGAATCGAGTAGAAATAAAATATTTTTCCAGGGTTGTCTACTTCCAATGTACCATTATAACATTGGATATATATTGCCCCTCGATGTCAGTAGTCTCATTTATTGACATCCATCATTTTTGTTTCTGACGTAATGTCTAATTTTATTAATAGTATTTGTATAGCATTGATAGATTTTGTTTTTTAGAAGCACAGATTCGTCAGGAATAATTCGTTTTGTATATCGATGCAGAAAATAGAGAAATATTGGTATATTTAATTTAGTGAAAGAGATATTTGCGGACAAAAAAACATTACATAGTTCTTCGTTAAATGATGACTTCACTAACATACCTGTAACTAAAAGCTGAGATTTTGGCTTTTCTTGTTGATTTCTAAGATTAAGTTTCTGAATACATATGTTTATTTCTAGTGATATGTTGTTGAACATTTGTATTTTTTCGGAACAAACTTTAACACTACATACCTTCACAAATAAGTATAGCATTATCATAAGAAAAAATGTTTTCACCAAATTCTATTACAAAATTGTGAAGACGAGCATTATACAATAAATAATTTTTGGCATTTTGTAAGTCACAATAATTGGTAAGAATACTAAAATATACGGTGTTACAATGAAAACCAAATTGTAATTCAGAGTACCTAGTTTATTTCGAGAGCAAATGCATATTTTTGTGTTTGTTTTCGGCACAACATTACAAGATAAACTAACATACTAATCTAATACATACCATATGGTACATGACAAACTTAACACACAAGGAAAGATTTTCAAGAAATGATTTAACGATTATCTAGGTAATTTTAGAACATGCTATATCATTATCTAAATTAGACCGATAAATATATCCATAAATGAAATATGTACATTTGAGTTAAATATTTTACGATATTTCATGGTATTCAGTAGAAAATTCATTAATCAATTTTAAATGATATTTATTTTTTATTCAAAAACCAATGACTATAGACACTTGAAATTCTCACAACCTATTTATATAAGCATTTTACATACGTGATGAAATTTTCAAAATATTTTAATTTTTTTGTGTTATCAATAACAATGGAAAAGTTTTACAATTATTATTTTCCAGTTAGAAGTTCATAAAAATTATTCTTTTCATAACTAAATTTAGAAATTTCAATAGAAAATTCCCACTAAATTTTTCTACTTCTATCAAAACAAAAAGCGTATTACAAAGTTATGATATTTATAGCTATGAATATTTTGATTTTGATTTTTTTTAAACTTCTATATTATATAATTTTTACAAGTATGCTAGGATTAAACGGAATCGCTTTCAAATATAACTATTTATTACTGAATTCAAATATAACTAATCAATTACAATGACATGTTCAACTACAATAGAGCTGAAGCTGCAGTACCAAATTTTTTACCTTCAAATTTTATTATTTTTATTTTCAGTATTAAACAGTGGACCATTGGTTAATACAATACTATTCTCCTATATTGTCATAAAAACACAAGAAGTAATTATCTGAATGATCTCAACATTGCTCTTGTTAGTGATCGATACGAAAAAAAATTGGACGAATAAGAAATTATAATAATCAGTAGTTATTTCCTTTTTGTATCGTTACAATAAATAATAATACACGTGTTCGGTACCGACTCTGGCGGCCACAATATTTTAATTTTTGTCCCGGGTATACATCGATAATTCGATCAAAGCTTCTGGAAGAACCCCACCACCCCACCAACGGACAGCTCTCCAGCCAGCCACTGCGAGCCGAGGCCTGTCGCCATGTGACTTTTGTCCAATCGTCTGTCGTCGTATGACATGTGCCTTGCCGACTGTGCCGAGTCCGTTTTCCTTTATTTTCAAGTGTCGGAATAATATTAACATGCCATCGGTGGCATACTACGTGGACGGAGATTAGTCACCGGAATTCATCTCCTTCATTATTTGTATTATACTCACGCGGGTGCATCTGGCGTCAATAAAGCGATATATACCACGCGCGGGCGTAGAGCAGTTTCCTTCGAAATTGCGTTTACAGTTACGTATTTTTAGTTTATATTTTTTTTTCCTCAATCGGACTGTTGGCTAACGAGTAACCAAACACTTTTTTGAAACGAAGTTAAAAATACCAAACACGTTTTAAGGTTTGGTGCACATCTGTGTATATGATGTAGCGTGATGGTGTTTTTTTCCCTTTTTTTTTATTCATCCGCACTATATTTTATACTAAGCATACTGTATATTAAATTATACGATATTAATTTTTCGTAATTTAAAAATACATAGGTAAGTACTAATTTTTAGGTACATAATTTATAAACAAAATATTTATGTGTAAATGAAAAAAATGCATATCTATATACGTCTCTGACATTTTTTCACATTTACCATTTTCGTTCTTTAAATCATTTATATAAGTGACATAAAATAATGTATCAAATTATATAACAGGGCGTATCGCCGAGTTTTGTCTTCATACCACTCACCCACCTATAGTGAGCATATAATTATATTATAATAAACTTCTCTAGCAACTGCCTGTGGTTACTTTAATTTATATAAATATTTTAATTTTTTGATGGTGAATAAAAAAGTTTATAAAATATTTACATAAATTAGCCGTTTTAAAGTTGTATAAAGCGTGAAAATAAAACTTTTAATTATTGATTTGACTTAAACAAGTCATAAAAATACTTCATTGGCTCTCTAATATACAGTCATAAACTTACAAATACTGTTCAAAACCATTTTAACTAGAATTATAAAGTTCATCATGTGAAACCCATGAACATAATATTATAATATATATTTATATTATATGTATGCATATAAACTATAATTTGTACCTACCTTTAAAGATGAAATAGATAATAGATTACATATATTTTGATTAGTATTTTAGTTTGGTAAAGCTATACGTATACCTACACTTTGCTTACTCCGTTACTCGTAACGATACTCATAACAGCGATGAATCGTACAAGTTTCCAATCTAACAGTAATGTACACAAAGCGTATTAAGAATAATCCTGTAGTCTTCATTAATGGCTATAATTTGATACTAAATAATATATAAACATTGTTTCCTATATTATCAAACACTTCCTCCCATTCTTTCGTTTTTTTAAGCATTCCACACGATTGATGAAAATGTTATGGTAACTTTTACCATTAAATCTTATCGTTTTTTATTAAATGTTGAAAACTTGTTTTCCGTTATAAATTAATAATACGAGTATAAATATTGTTTTTACTCATTATCCATTATACTAATCGACGCTTTCGTTGCACGTTGGTCAGAATTATCTAAGACGACAATGCGCATAACAATTATTAATTTTTAGTGTAGTCAAAATTCTCTATATATATTGTATTTAGAACCTGTTAGTCAATTATTTAGCTGACACAAGAACCAACCAATAAATTGTATATTTCCACTAACCACATATCGTTAGCTTAATAATGGTATAGCTTCCTATTGTCGATATTACCATTTATTTTTATCCGATACAGCTTTCGAAAATCAATTATCCGAAATACCATTATTCTGGTTAAAATTAAACGATATGGAAATATAAGAGTTCTGCATTGGAATAAATACGAGTCCAACGACATTCGAATAATAATAATTATGCTATAGCTATTATTATATTTCTTACTTTATAATACAATAATATTTATATTATGCAAACAGGATACATCTGAAACGTTTTGTTATTTATTGTTGTATTGTAATAATTAAAGGACATTTCATAAAATGAAATATTTTGCGTATACCTATACTCGGCACGGAATAAGATCATGACCAGTCGCGCATTCAAAACAACTTTCTCCACCGCACCGCCCACCATAGTGGCAGTTACCGGCTTTGTATATGGAACCAATGAGAAATCGGCTGCGCGTAACGGACGCTAACCGGTCCGCCGCCTGGTCATGATCTTATTCCGCGCCGAGTATAAGTATTTCATTATTTTTATAATAATTGGTATATTTTTTTTCTGAAATCTTAACATAAAAACTGTTGTTTTCGATCTAAATTAAATAAAGCTCTTTAACTCGCATACACAACTTAAAAAAATAAATAGTTATCATCTTGACCAGCCTAACTAATTGTATTCAAATGTATTTCACTACAAGAGATACAATGAAAAATCAATATTAATCATAATATCGTATTTTTTCCAAAGCAAATAAAAATTCACTCTCAATAATTTTAGATTCTAAGCGAACTAATAAAAATATTGATTTTACAATGATCCGTGTTTCTTATTTATATATTTTTTTCGTATATCTGTGTACACGATAAGTAGTCGAAACAATGTGTTTCAACTTCAGTGGCTTTCTCGATGAGAAAGTTAATCTAGTTGGTGTATTGGGAGGTGAAAATTCTTAGTAATTTACAAACGCGCTGAGAAAACAACATAAGAAAAAATTGACATTTTTACACAAAATCGGTTTTTAACTAAACAATTGATGGTATAGCAATATCAGAAAACCTATCATAAGGTGTATAAATTGTATATGATATAATTAAATATTTCACCGACGATATTTTGTAATCAAATACCTATATTATCACACTGTTACATCATTAAACAAGGATACATATTAAATTCCTTCTTACCTATCTACATCAAAGTTTATGTCATGGTGAGATATTTTTCTTCGTGTGTGCGAATAGGTTAATAGGATACTTTAAATAGGATATCTGAATTGCTGGTAGTAAATATGTAACTAGATGCTGATTGCTACAAATCTCATTAAAAAATTCTTAGAAAATGGTGTTGTGTTCGTAATAATAGCAGGAAATGGAAACTTCAGCATATTATAAATCCTACTCATTATTTTAAATGATTTATCCTCAAGTTCATTATAATTCATCAATCATCAGTAATAAACAATTTAACAATTTAATAGAAACTAGTAAAAATAATGCTCATAATAACATTGAAAAACAATCCTTTGAAGTCAAATAATTATTAATTTAAAGGTTACCATTGAGTTTAATATTTTATTTATGTGGTTCAACAATAATTTTCACAGTATATACCTTTTGGTCCACTATTAATTAATTATTTAGATCTTTAGTGTAAGTTTCAGAATTTTAAATTTAAGGGTTTAAACTTAAACGGTGGCATGATTTTATAATTAACGGTTGATTGAAATAATAAAATGTTTCCAAATCCAAATAATAATGCCATCATGTTCTTGTTATTAAACATTTATGAAATAAGTCAAAATAAATAAATATAAAAATAGATTATTATAAGAACATTTATATTTTAAGTTCTGCGGTTAAGTGCAGCAATATATATATCATGACAACTAGTTTTCAAAAATAAAATTTTCAATAAATCATTTAACGAGTATAAAACTAATCATCATAGGTCGAAACAGCATAGTACCTACAAAATAAAATAAATTGTAGGCATATTTTTAGTTTAACATTGCATACTTGATACAGTTGATACTAAAAAAATTGAATGCTGAATATAATAAAATTGTTTCATTAAATTTTTTTAAATGATACCATACAATTATTTTAAAATATTTTATCGCAAAACAATTTAAACTGGAGAACAATTAAAATCAAATGTATTATTTTTAGTAGCATGATATTATGATATGATTAAAATCATAATAAATTATTTTTTAACTCTGCAATTGAAATTATCACCATTATATATTTTTTATGTTCAGTGCATCCAAATTGCATGTCAAAAAATTAACATTAAATTCAAGTGTATGAACCACCAAACGAACAAATAATCAATACAAATCGTTAATATTTTTTTATATTCTAAGCAGAGCGATGAGGAATGTATTGGTTTTACAATGATGTTTATTTATTTTTATTTTTTATTCCGTAAACACTTTTCCCCCCTCTAAACTTGCTCAAAATTATCAAGTGTAACATCTTTTCTGAAAGTTAATGTTCTTGATTTGGTACTTTAGAAAAGTCATTTTTCGATTTTCGAAACGGTACTCGAAATAATAGCAGTTAAAGAAAAAAATGTACGATTTCACGATGTTATAATATTAAATAATTACGGACGACGTTTTCTACTAAAAATATTGCTTTAAATTTAAAAATGACAAGAGATATTTTTTGTTTTATTTTGAATTTTGTTCCTTACGGTTTAAAGCTCGGAAAATTTTAGCAATTTTTGTGCTATTTATAGACATTTTAATTATGGGAGATTTCTGTTGTAATTTGGTTAAAAACATTTGTAAAAACTTGAAATTTTGGTTGTTTCCCTATATTAGCCTTACATAGACATGGTAAAATTTTCAAAACATTTGAGCAACTTTTTAAATCTAAGATTTTAATTTTTTTAATAATCTATAATATATCCTAGACAGATAAACCATCTCCACTCAGAATCGCTTTTCATATACAATGATATAATATCATTGGATTAAAATTTAATTCCATCCATTACCCGCTTTTTTATATTTTGGGTGGTTTTTTTATAAAAATAAGTAAATTTTACTTAGTTATATTATCACTTGATTAGAGTAAGGTTTTTTTTCAGTTCAGGTAAATACAAATTAATATACGTAAATACAGAAAATCTATAAAATCGATATTCTCTAAAAAGAATTACGGGTAAAAAAATTTTTTTCATCTTTAATAATAAAAACTCGTAAGAAACCTTGTATTAAATTTTCAAGTATTTTTGGTGATCCAACATCTTTTTACCGACACTTCCAAAAAAAAAAATTCTCAAAACAATTGAAAATTTTAGTGGTATATAAAGAACTCAAAAAAAGTCAAGATTAAATGATAATTAAACTGTATATAGATAATACTAATATAAACATTTGGTGAAAATTTCAAGTATTTACAGTGATTAGTTTTTGAATTACAATCACATAAAAAAATCGACTTGGTCGAAAACTGGTTTTGCGTAAAAATTCCCGCTTTTCTGTCATTTTTTTTGTTTTTCTCGATTTTTTTTTAAACTGTTGGAAAATGCTTACTTTTGACCTCTATAATTCAATAAGGATATTCACTTTTCCATCAGAAACCACCCCCAAAGTTTGAAATTGAAACATTATTTCCACTAGTTATGCTGTACACAGACACATACAAAAAAAAAACACACATCACTGTAAAATCAATACATTTATCACTCCGTTCTGAATCTAATATTCAAGTAAAGTTTTTCTGAAATAAGTAATTATTATTTTTATTATTTTTATTGATGTATAATATAGTCATATACTCATATAGGCCATCAGACAGTTACATTACATTTTTACAAGAATAATTAATTTTTTGATCTAGTTAAAGTGTGGTATCTAGGTGGTGTTAAATTATGTAGATTTGAACTTTAAGAATATTATATATATGGCATTTAGTTATATCATATTTGTCCGTCATCCTAACACCAAAATATACCTACTTATTCCCTTGCCACAAGAGAGTAAACTTGGTTTTGTCACTGCGTAGAAGATTTAATACAATTCTTTATTTTCTGTTTAAACTCATGTTTTTTATTTGGTGGTTTTATTTCATGTAATATTTTATCCATAATTATTGACATTTGCCAAACATGCTGTTTTTATATAACATATTCTGTGTCAAAAAATTATAATTAATGAATTAAAGGTTTCCTATTATTAGCTAATAGCTCTATGGCTATTTAATTTTTTCTTTAAGTAAAATCAATTTTTTTAGTTTTAATAGTTCTATTATTTTGCTGTGGATTTTCGACCCAATCATAGAAGATACCTGTAATAATATTGCAGAAAAACTATTTAAAGTATACTTTGTGATTCATTAATTGCTGAATATTTTATATGTTTCTCATCAATTATGGTATGTATATTATCTTAAGGATAGGTGATAGGTGAAGATCGATCATCTATCGGAGTTTGAAAAGAATAGTTTTATTGGAGAATATAAACGAGTATACTTTTGAAGTAATTTATTATGTGTTAGTATATAAGGAGTTTCCTGTTGTTAGATTACAACGCATAGTTCTAGGTTTATTTCGTATACAATTTTCTATATAGCTTCTGAAATTTATTCTCTGGTTACTATATAATGCGAATGTATTGGATTTTCATTCATTAGTATTTTTAGCTCATCGTTTAATAATTATGATGAATAAACTATTTCAAAATTCTAGCTCAAATTATGTTAGTAGATTCTCAGCATTGTTCACTAAAAACGTTTGTTATTTATAATAAGTATTATATATTTTTTGTTCTCCTTAAACAACATTAATAGTACACATTTTTTTCAATAGGAAAATATTTTTTGATTACATAAATTATGAGTACTACAACATAATATTTTATAAAAAAAAAAAAAAATAGCAAAATGAGTTTTTAAAGAGTTTTGTGAACTTGATCAAAAGTTTTATTGCACAACTATAACAAATAATACTGTCCCATATTTATTGTTTGATTTATTTTTGCATTTCCTCAAAAATGTCAAAAATAAATAACTAATATTTTAATAAAGATTAATTGTCATATATTTATGTATAGATATTTTTTTTTTAATGCATAATATTCAATAATAATTAATAGGGCAATGAATTGTATGCATTTGCAAATTATTATTTTCTAAATTAAAAAGTAACTAGGTAAGACATCAATTCAAGTCTTAACTTAATGTGTTGGTATCCAAAATTAAATGTTGCATATTTTAACATTTTTCTAAAATATAATGCATATTTATGAAAAAAATAGTATTAAGTTATTAATATTAATACTTTAAGCTATGTCCTACCCACGAATGTGAAAAGAAAAATCTTTGCGGAAAATCGACGTACATTTTTATTTGAAAATGCATTCAAGTCTTTAGTAGTTAACTGTGACTCTTCATGTAACTTTGAAATATTATAAAAATATATCAAATTTGTTTTAATTGATTTTTGATCATGCATTTTTATTTATATGAGTGAATGTTCAAAATGCAAGATACAATTGAATACATCATACAAAATACAATTGATTTATATAAACTAGGCACTTAATATATGCTAAATAAATTTGATTAAAAAATGTATTTTTGTTTACATGTTTTTGCATATTTGAATGAAAATCAGTGCATATATGCATGCTCAATATTTCGTATATATTTAGTGCATATAATTCCAGGCCCTATAATAATTAATATTCAAGTGTTTTTATAATATAGCAAGTATTATTTCATAGATATATTATTACGGTACTTAAATCTTTCATCTCAATAATTGTAATTTTAAGGTGATACTTGATTCCATGATACCGTTAATTAGATTGTTGTAAAATGCATTTTGCCAATTTTATTTCTAAAAAGTCATTAAGTTAAAATATTTACAACACAGGTATTTATTATTAGGAAATATATAGTTTACCATCTATCATAAGTACCTACTGTTATAACATAAATATATAATAATATGATAATATAACCTGAGATACTTCATAATCGTATTCTGTTTAGAGTTTGTGTCGATAATGATTTTATTGACCTATATAAGTAGTACGCGTTACTTAATCGTTATGTTCACTAGTAATAATGGGTGACTTACTTTTCCGTCCGGTTTTCGGAACCCTTCGTACACCTTCCATATGAGCTCTGGACCAGCCGAGCATACAAATTTACCAACCTCGAACAGATTGAGGATATTGTTGGTGGACAACACTTGAGCGCCCTGGCTAACAGACGACGTGCCCGACTTGAGTTTGGAAAACATTGTGCCAGCAGTTGATGGCACCGATGGCAGACTGCTGCCTCGCCGGAAGTCTGACCAACCTATCTTGTCGGATATTTGGTTTAGCTCAAGAAATAGCCTAACACTGACTTGAAGAATTTTGTTGAACGTTAAACGCCGTTTGGTGTCGATACGTATTTGTCACTGAAACATCAAAAAAATTGTGGCCCATGAATATAATTTGAATTTTGAATGGAAATAAATTGATTATAACAAATGAGATGAACGGTTTTACAAAAAAATAACAACGATTTCTATATTTCAAATACAGTATCATGCCTCGTACTTCTGCCAATATAAATGTAACCACTGTGATTGAAAGCTGTGTTTGATTTAAATAATTAATCTAGAAAGTGAGATTTATAATATAATATAGTATACAGATAAAGTAATAATATAATGAAACAAAAGGTTGTTCTAAACAGATAACATATAATGTATTAAGTGACCGTTTATTTTGACGCTAGAATTCATAATATATCGAACGGCATCAAGATTATAGAGTTGATATTTACGGTATAAATTTGAATTCAGTCTTGTGGACATAGGACCGTTTTAACTCGCTCAAATTGAAAGTTTAAGAGGTGGACGTGCTGTGACGCTGTGTTATACATAGTTGATCCCGCAGATCAAAAAGCAACACAAGTTTGTCTCTGGAATATTCTATATTCAAATATCATTAGCATATCTAATGTAGGGGAGATGTATTTTCATCGAGTAATACTTTCAACAATTCAGCATCATTTGTAAACATCTGAAATGAAAATGTGTAAATACACAAACATTCTGACAGTTTAATTTCCGGTAGACATTGGTAACTTACACTATTTGCAATTTATTGTGGTTATTAGTAATGTTCATCGATTATTAGCTTAGTTATTACCTTTTTAGATTAGGAGTGATGTGAGATATATGCATTAGTTTTAAAATAGTGTATTAATATTTACTTCCGCAGAATATGTATAAGGTAAAAATAAATTTAACAATATATCTTCAACATTAAATTGTTTAGAAAAATCATAATTTTCCCACATTAAATGTACATATTTCGTTAGCTTTTGATACAATTTTAAGAACAACAAAGAGAGATTACAGAATGATAATTTTTAACTATAATTTTAAAAAATAAATTATACCATGTGGTTTTTTTTATTATTAGGTTGCACTTCGAATTACTTTTCAAATGGTTTGATTCATAATTATTCACCACCATCCTTACCTAAGACAATTAATGAAAAATGTATATTGAAAGTAACGCCTGGTAATTGCTAACACTTTATCAATGAATATTCATCATTGATCATTGTAACCCTTTAATTAAAAATTAAAAGAATAAATAAAATTGTTTTTTTTTTTTTTAGTAGTAAAGTATTTCAATAACTTGAAATACTTACCAATAGTATTTTTATTTGAATAAAAATATATTAAGGTAAAGTACTGAACGGTTATTTCAAATAAATTTAAAAAAAGCGGGTAACTTAGTATCGCTCTGCTGTACATTAGGTGGTGGGGTGGACCTCTGACTAGGGTAGGTTAGATTTGAATTCAATGATAGGTATCATTGTATACGAAAAACGATTCTGAACGGAGATGATTTGTCAGTCTAGGATATATTAAATTTAAATATTGTCATATATTCTATTTTGAAACGAATATTTTATTTTTCAATTAAGACGCATTTTGCATAAGGCATGGTTAATCAATTTTTCCAAAAACATTGCACGTAGTTCTCATAATTCATAATACCTTATCTTATGTTATCATAGATATACATATAGGTACCTGTTTTGAGGATAAATCGTTATCATTACGCGATTTCATAAAAATTTAAAACTCAAACGCTCAAAACATTTTTGCTATAATGACGCATCAAATTTTCTCTATAGCTATTTGAAGCAAAACTTATGGAAAATTTAGTGTTGAATTTTATAACCTTAGATATAAATACGGACAATTTTATGAATTTTTAACTACAAAATAATTTGCAAATATTCATGGTTTTGACGAATGTTTGTCAATATTTGAAATTCAAATGCTAATAAAAAATTAATTTGAATTTCCTGTGGACATTTTTTTGTGATAAAGTTTGAAAAATTTGTAAGTAATCTTGTATTAAATTTTCAAATCTTAGATTTAAAAATAAAATTTTTTATGAATTTCTAGCTTAAAACAATTTGCGAATTTTTGTGATTTTTACGTATTATGTCAAAATTAAAAATTTTAATGCTTATAAAAAAAAAATAGTGACTATGAATTTATTTTATTTTTCAACTGCTATCGTAACAATATGTTAAGAGCCTTGTAATAAATTTTCAAGATTTTCTACCTAAAAAATATTTTTTTATCGATTTAAAATTAAAAATAAGGAATTATGATCGAAAATTACATATACCTATGAATAGTTTAACTTAAATCAAAAATTTTTGAAAATTTCATGGTGGATAGAATATTCTTATATAAACATTCAGTGAAAATTTCATGTATCAATGGCCATTTGTTTTAAAGTTACATCAAAAATCAAAATCGATTTTGTCGAAAACTGATTGTACGTAAAATTTCCTGTTTTTCCCTTAATTTTTAGTTTGTTTAACCCAATTATTTAGAAAAATATTAAGAATTTTTTACTTTTGACCTCTCAAATTACTAACTAGATTAACTTTCTGATCGAATAAGGCACTGAAGTCAAAAATCGAAGCACTTTTACTTCCCCAAAACGTGATGACAGACACAAAAAAAAATTCATGGTTTTGACGAATTTTTGTAAATATTTGAACTTCAAATGCTAATCAAAAAAAATTGTACCTATGTATTCTTATAAGTTTTTAATCCCTATAAGGATAACTTATGAGAAACTTTTTATTAAATTTTCAAGTATTTTGATGGGGCCAAAAAAAATTTTATTGACACTTCTAAAAAAAATTTAAAATTTCAATTGTCTATAAATACCTAAAAAAGTCAATATATTTTGAAAATTGAATCCTGGTGTCAAAATTGGAAAGTCAAAATAAACGAAACCAAATCCTGCCACATCACTTTTACCCTTAAACAGCAAATTTGCCCTCAAATTTCTTTTAATAACATCACAATTCCAACCTCACCAAACACAAAATACCTAGGTATATATTTTGACAAAAAACTAAACTGGGCCCACCATACTCATAACATCAAAATTAAACTAAACTCTCGTCTTCGTTCCCTTAAATTCTTCTTTAACGCAAAATCAAAACTTACACTTCACACTAAACTAAACCTATATAAAACCCTCCTTAAACCCATTTGGATGTATGGCATCCAAATATGGGGCTCTGCAAAAAAGTCACATATAAATAAAATTCAAATAACCCAAAATAAATTATTTCGTTTAATAACAAAGGCTCCTTTCTATGTATCCAATCAAACTTTACACTCAGACCTAAAAATGAACACAGTGTCAGAAACCGCTACCAAGTCTTACTCTCGTTACCACAACTCTCTCTTCGACCACCCTAACATCCTAGCTAAAAATTTAACCAATCCAATGCCTGGCAACCCTCCCAAAAGATTGAAAAGAAAGTGGTGCCGGGACCTACTTTTATAATTTAACCTTACGACTCTGACCTGGAGTGTCACCAGTGGGTGGCTTCTCTTTCATATTTTTCTGGCTGTAATCTTAATTTGTTAACACTTAAGCTTATTATACATAACTTGTATAGATTGTTTAACTCAAATAAAAAATAAAAAATAAAAAAAAAAAAAATATTTTGAAAATTAAATCATGTAAATAAAATACCAATCTAAATAACTGCTAAAATTTTCAAGTATCTACGACTTATACTTTTTGAATAATAACAAATGTTTAAAATCGTTATCGTTACGCTATTTTGTAAATATTTAAAATTCAAACGCACTTAAAATTTTTCCTATAATGATGTTTCGAGTTTTCTCTATAGCTACTTAAAGGAAAACTAATGGAAAACTTAGTGTTGTATTTTTAATCCTTAGTTATAAAAACAAAAATTTTTATGATTTTTCAACTTCAAAATTACTTGCAAATTTTCGTGTTTTCAAAAATTTTTTAAAATTAAACTGCGAAAATTTCAAGTATTTATAGTGATTAGGTTTTGAATTACAAGTTACAACCATATAAAAAAATGACAAGCGGAGTAGTGGACAAAAATTTTGCGGGGTTACCGCGTACCACTCCACTCTGCCAATCTAAACTTTCATATATGTAAAAAAATATTTTGAAAAAAGTCAATAATTTTTTAAATAATAAGTGTTGTTTGATAAAAGAATCACCCTGTATAACGATATGCTCGTATATTTTGATCTTAGCCTGTCAGTGTATGTGATCCTTTAACTTGATAGTATATATTTCATGGTACCTATTCTCTACACATAGTAGTTAGTGAAACCGTTTTACTATACCGTTTCTATTGGTCGAAATGAGAACATTAAGTGTTAGCTGTATTCAATATTTAATAAAATATCGTTCTCTTAATAACATTGAGCACCTGCCAAAATAAAATACACTTTGATGAATTAAAAACATTAAAATTCACTTTTTTAGGAATTAATATTTGTATTTCTAATTCATATATTACCTTACCTACCTAACCTATATCTTTGTAATTGACATTGATAATTGCACGTTAAAACACAAAATATATATTTTATATATCTACACCAAATCAATGTAAATTAAATATGAAACCCACCTTATTATTATAACTGATAATCTCATTATACTACATTTATACAATAATTAAATCATCCATAATTTCTTTGTATAAAACATTTATTATACCAATTCTGAATTTATCATTCTATAACATCTACATTTATAATGTCTGTAATATTACGTATATAATGTTATGTATTTAATATACATTTCTTGATAAAATTTGACGTTATATAACATTTCTAAGAATTCCATTGAAACCTTGATTCAGAACACTATTTCAGTAACATACATTGTTACTTCTGCTTTATAAAGTGTTTGTGTGTGTATATATTGTATTATATACAATATAGACTTCAAAATAAGTTGAATTTATCCATTACGATTAGAATTCAATTTCAAAACATTTCTATTCCCAGTTTGTCAGTTTCCAATACCATATTTTCTATACACCTAACTATCTATATTTTGTCGCCACTACAATGGTTTTATTATTAAAAATATTACAGAAAATAATGAACGCTCTAAAACAAAAATTTAATAAAATCTATTGTGTATATATTTCCGAAATCTTATAAAAACTAGCAATTATTTTTAATTAGGGTATTATAGAAAAAGGATTCATTTAGTTCAAGACACTAATGTTTTCAGTTAATGTATTTTGTATTTATTTTTTAATGTTTAGAATACAAATAATGCGTATTTATACGCGTTATTAATACTGCTATTATGTTTATTAATATAAACAATCAGAGTACATCATTTTTTTATAAATTTATTTAATAGTACAAATATTTTTCTGTTATAATAAGAAATCAAACATATAGGTTTTCCATATCCATATATACAAAAAATATGCCATTAAAAAATAATAATCTTTTTTTCCATGATTGAATGTTTTATGAAAAATAATAACTATACTCAAATATTATAACCCAATACTTTTTTCAACATTATTTTTATAAAAACTTAAAGATTTTTTCATGTTATAAAATAACACTATTTACTAAAAATGATTTTTTATATCTATTAATTTTTTTTTTAATAATTAATCTTATATCGTTTATATAATATTAAATATCATTGATGTTTTTAAAATGTTATGTTTGAAAGATTTCATACTGTGATACATACATATAAGTTTTGTGAAACACAATTTATTATATAACAGTATAATAATGCTAACACAATAAATGTTTTTGTGTGAGTGACAAATTACCGGTAAATGTCCACATCATTTCTTTGTAATGTTTACATGTTAAAATAATGGTCTTCAAAAAGAGAATTGCACGTGTTGTAATTACCGTGATTAAACCCAAACATACAATGAAGGGACAAATATATTATTTTTAAACAGCTACAATGACTGCAACTACATATAATATAATAAAATAATTTATACACGCAATATGTTTTGGTTAGTATGTAGTCATATATGTAACATATAGTTAATAATAGTTTCATGGTTCAATAATATTTAATTTTTTATCGTTGTTGGGACGTTGCTGATTGTTAAAAAAGTATATGTAAAGATTTAAAAAAGTTTACTCGCTGTGTCCTTCTTAAAATTTAAATTGTTTTGTTAAAACCTTTTGGTGTTAAGCCCTACAACAGTGGAAATCCCTTTTCATCAAATCCCTGACATAAAAATATATAAACTGAATACTCACACAAAATACCACAGCTGAACTTGGTCTCATGATACTCATGTAGGTACCACCTAAACTTATAATATTAGATTATGCGTAATACTCTTGTCTTGTTTGGTTGGAGTTTTTACAACTTAAAATTTTCATCTTAAAATATTTTTTCATAATATTATTATTGTCTGTTATAATTGAATAATTTTAACAAGAGTCGTATAATTTGGTATACCTACAATAATATAATAATTATGCGTGATGTATATTATTATGTATCACTATATAAATGGCTCTCCAAGGCATGTCAATTCGTATTTAAAAGCTTATACTTGTTGAAATCACTACAGTAACCAAAATGTTTTTGACATATTATTGGTAAAATTTTCTAATTTTATTTTAAATTCATGGTTTACTTTTGCAGACAATAGTTTTAAAAAGTTTCCAAGGTTTCAGGTTTATATATTTTTATTTGGAAACAACTTTCATGAGTTGTTCTAATAATGTTATTATTGTTTTGATTAAATGATTAAATTTATTATTTTTTATTATTTTTTGTTTATTAAATTTTTTATTTAATCTGTTACAAAAATAGCAATAAGAACAATTGAGGAAGTATTAGAAAGTAGTAGAAAAAAAACTAAAAATAAAATAACAAGGTTGTTAACTACATTAACAACATTAACAAAAAAACATGAGTATTAAAATTTAATTATTCAGTAGGTTTCTACTCCATTTGCGCTTTAGCCGATAGGGAGGATTTCCAGAGATAGTCAAGGAAGATATGTCGTGCATGAGTGGGTTTCTATGATTTAAAAGACGGTTATGGAATCTTTTGTAGTGTGTTTTAGCCACGTCTGCAACAAGGGGTATGGAGAGGTCGTGATGGAATGTGTGATTGGAAACGTAGTATGGTGCTTTAGTAATTTGTCTTAGAATTTTGGATTGATAGGTTTGTATTATATTGATATTAGTAGGTTTTGCTGATCCCAATAGCTTTATACCATAGACCCATGTTGGTTTAAGTAGCACTTTGTAAATAAGGGGCTTGTTATTCAGATGAACATGTTTGGAGGTCAGTAGGAGTCTTAGTTGGCGGCAACGATCATTGAGCGTTAACCGTTTGGAGCGTATATGAAGTGCCCAGTTGAGCCGGCGGTCTAGGGTTAGTTCAAGATATTTGACGTTTTAAGAGTAAGGTAGAGGTTGATTATTTAGGAATAGTTGTGGACATTCTCTGGGGCGTAGTGTAAAGGTAGAGTGGAGCGACTTTGTTTGGTTTAATTTTAGGCCCAATTCTGTGTACCACGAGGCTAGTAGGTCAAGAAGGGTTTGCATAATGGAGGCAGCTATGTCTGGGTCAGAGTGGTATGCAGTGCTTTATCGTCCGCAAAGTCGGCTACTTTTGTGTTTTGAGTAGTGAGTTAATTCGTGGTCTAGATATTAAAAAGGAGTGGTGCCATAACTGCACCTTGCGGGACACCAGCTTCTATTTTAGAAATATTTGAAAGAATTGTTCTTGAGCGCACAGAGAAGTGGCGATTGCTAAGATATGATTTAATAAATAAATACAAGTATGGAGGTGAAAATGCTTTAATTTTGTGGAAGAGCCCTTGGAGCTCTTAGTGCCAAACACGATCAAATGCCAATTCAACGTCCAGGAACACTCCTGTGCATATGAGCTTTTCTTCAAGAGAAAAGGAGAGCTTATCTACAAGACGGTGAATCTGATGTATTATTGAATGATTATGCTTAATCCCGAATTGAGTATTGGGAAGGATTTTTTCTATAATCGGTAGGAGACGTTTAAGAATCAGTTTTTCGGAAATTTTTGAGAAGTAGGGTAAGAGGCTGATTGGTCTGAACGATTGAGGCATATCTGCTGGCTTTCCTGGCTTATGGATCATTATTATTATTGAATATTTCCAGAGTAAAGGAAAGTAGATCAGCCTTATCATAGAATTGTAAATAAAATTGAGGAACAGTAACGCTTTTTTTGGGAGATGAATTGTAATTTCAGATGTGATTAAATCATACCCGGGAGATTCGTGTTTGTGATTTATTAATTAGGTATAATGAGGAGATATATGTTTGAGTGGCATTGTCATAGGCAGAGGAGAGTCAAGAGATGCGTTTATTTCATCAACTTTGATGGGGCTGAGTAATGCGTAGTATGGTTTAAAAGTCGATGAGAGGTATTCGTGGAAAATTTCTGCCTTCTCTTCATCGCTTGTTGTCCAGGTACCGTTTGGATTTTTAAGGATATAGATTTGTTGTGGAGTTCTTTATATTTTTTTCTTAGCTTTCCATATCGAGTTGTATTTTGTGGTAAGAGAGGAGAGATGTTTATTAAAACTCTCTGTTCGAATTTTAGAGAGGGTGCGTTTTAGTTTTTGCATTAGTCAATTATGGCGTTTGTCAGAGAGTTACTGAGTTCTTTTCCAGATAGCTTTGGCACGACGCTTGATAGCAATTAGATGTCTAACGTAGGTAGAGAGGTTTTGATTTGTTGATTTTGGTGGTATTGGAGTAGACGACGGCCAAGCGGCTGTTTGGATGGAAGTGGAAAACGAGTTAATTACATCATCAATATTAGACGGAGATTTAAGACGAGTTTTTAGGTTTATTTGTTTATCTAGAATAAGTTGAAAGTGTTCCCAATCCATATGGCCATTCGTGAGGGATGGAGGGAGATGTTTAATGGGGGGGGGGGGGTAATATGTCAATTGTCAGAAGAACAGGAGTGGTCTGAGCAGGGTTCATTTATGCTTGTTATATGACAGTTAATACTATTTGAGATTTTCGTTATGTAAATATCAAGTATGTCGGGTCTTTTTCTTGGTGAATTGGGCCAATACGCAGGAGAAGAGGGTGAGAGTATTTGATATTGCTGGAGTGTTATGATGTGATGTAGGAGGTTGCCACGAAGGTTGTTTGTATGGCATCCCCATTGATTTTGCTTAACATTTATCCCCCTATTATAAATTTTTATCTGAGATAATTAAAATAGTCGTTAAATTGATGATTTGGTGTTATATTGTAACGTGGTTGACAGTATGCTGCTGATATTGTAATAGGTTGATGGTTCAGTGTTAAAGATATGGTACAAGCTTTTTGGTAATTAGGTAAAGGGTAGAATTGGAGTGTGGATCTGACAATTCTTTTGTTTTGTAATGTGGCTAGTAATTCATTTTTATGTCTATTAAGCCCGTTTACGTTCCAAGTGAATATGAGGTGAGAGTTGGAAATATATGAATTAGGGATTTTGTTGGGTGGCAAGAAATTTAGTTATTAAGGAGGTAAGGAGAGTGATCAGGGGATTAATGATGGACTTGAATTCGTTTATAAAATTTGAAGGAGCATTATTCTCAATGGGAGGTGGATTTGTTGGCGAGCTATGTGTGGTGTAGTTACCTGAAACATTTACATAACATGTACCCTGTGGATTTGGTAGTGGATGGTTGACTGTTGGGCTGTTTGGCTGGGATGGATGTGGAGTGGGCTGGTGTTGTTGATAATTTTGATTGAGTTTGGTAGTGGTGGATGGTTGACGGTGACGGCTTTTAAGTTCTCTATGCACGGTGCAGCCTTTGTAGTTGGCTGGATGATTCCCGCTCCATACGGCGCAGATAGCAGGAGTGTCTGGTGATTTTTGCATGTTAAGGTATACGGCGCATTTTACGCAGCATGGAGCATAAGCACAGTATGCCCTAGTATGGCCGTATGATTGTCAGTTTAAACACTGGGGGATTTCCCGGCGTTTGTGTGGTTCTTCGACGTTGATTTTTGTGTGCAAGAGTGACGTGACTTTGTAGAAATCTTGGTTGCTTGAATCCAGTTCAAGATCAACAAAAAACAAAGGGAGAGGGTTTTTAGTTAGATTGTGTCTAATGTTTGTGACTTGTTTAATTGCGAAACCGATTTCCTCAATTTCTGAAGAGATTTTAGATACTGAAGTAGTGGGGTGGAGGTTCCTTATAACAACTCTATACGGTTTTTCAGATCGGAGCTGATAAGTGTTGAACGCTGCATTGTTTTCCTTTAGGAAATAGATTAGAGCTCTGTAGTCTTCAGGTTTTTCCGTTTGGATCTTTAGGTGGGTGGATGACGATTTGTATACAAAACTTTTACGTCCAATTAGGTTTGTGATTTCGGTAAGTACATCTGTGAAATTTTTTACCTCTTTAATAAATATGGGTGGTGGCAATATTTCCTTCACAACGGATGTGTGTGCGATACTATCCGTGGATTCCTGACTGGGTGACCAGTGTACGTCGTTGTTCTCAAGATTATCGTCAAGGTCGGCGAGTACATTGTAGCGTTTATGTAATAATTTTGGTTTTTTTATAGAAACACTTCGCAATGTAGGTGTTGTAGCCTTGTAGACGAGGTGAGTAGGGATCTTTTGTTGGGATAGGTTGTTATCGAATTTCCACTGTTTCTAGATATAACTTGATTATTTTTAATTTTAATTGGTGTAACAGTTTTATCTGGCTTTGTGCGCGAGACGGCCGACATGGTGCTAACCGAACTTTTTAATTAGAGTTCAAAGGTCACCGCAGCGACGGTGCCTTGGAGGTACGTGATAAGAGTTAATTGGTATTTTATTTTATTTTGATAGTAGAGAAGAGTGAATTCTAGTAAGGTGTGTGCGTAAAATAATATAAAATAATATTTACTATCCTCTGGAGGAGTTTGAAAGTGGTAGCAGCTACGAGTCAGCCGTCATTTTTGTAACTGAGATTTTATATGAATAGATAGAAAGAAGCACGGAGAGAATCCGTTAGGATTTGGTAACTTATTCTACGCAGCACGGGAGTTAGCGTAAAATGCGTGTGCACTGAACGTCTGCGATGTCGTGACTGAAATGTATAATTAATTATTATTCCGTTGATTAATAGTTCTAGTATATACTTAATATAATAAACCCCCTTTGTATAAAACATTTGTAAAACGACTATAATATATAATATGAACAGCGACCATAAGTAGTTAGACTTAGGTACTAAAATTATACTATTAAAAATGTATAAAATAACATAATTATTGTGAGAATAACTTAAAAATTTTAGAAAGACAGTTTTCATAAAAAATAATTTCCATTAATACAAGTTACATAAAATAATATTATATATACTATCTTTATAGTAGATTATAGTTAATTTTAAGTTAATTTGAAAAAATCAAACTTTTATAATAGTATAATACATATAATATTATCTTTCACAATATTTTGAATACATAAAAAAATCATGCTTAAATAATCAATAAACAATTATTATTTTGAAAATTTTTTAATGAGAAAAATAAAATTTATATTTAAGTACTACTTTGTCATAAACATTCATTGAACATATTAAACGATAAATGATAGTTATACTTATCAATAAAATATGCGAATTGAATTACAAGGGAAATTTTAATTTCAAGTAATTCACGTATAATCGATAATTATTATTATGAAACAATTTTAATCGAAAATTTTCCATATAGTAATAACATGCAATAGGTACTGAATTTGATTATGATTCCTGTATATTGGACCGTAATGGATTTTTAATTTTTCTCTCACAAGAGATATTTTTATGTACGTAAAAATTAAAATAAACATAGGTAACTATAAAATTTACCGAGAAGAATAAATTAAAAAATATGTATTTTAATAACGATTTACCAAAGTATAATTTACATACAAAACAGATAATTTAACTATCTGAAATGGACATCATTATACATTACATTACATAGATTTATGTATAATATAAAAAATGACATGTATCATTGAATACGTAAACGGTTCTGAATGGAGATGATTTGTCAGTCTAGGATATATTATATTACCTATATTTAAATTATAATATATTTATATACACTCACAAGTATTTTCTATATTGACTTTGGAGTTTTTTGCTTACTTAAAGAAAAAGTTATTGAGAACCTTGTGTTAGGATTTTAATCATAGATATAAATCACAACAATTTTATGAATTTTAAACTTCATAGTTCCATGCAAATTTTTATGATTTTGACATACTTCGTAAATATTTGAACTTAAAATGCTTATAAACTAAAATTGTGACAAACGATTTTTGATTTTTTTTTTTTTTGCTACGATAAGTACAACTTAACATAAACTTTATATTAAATTTTAAAGATTTTTTAGATGACCAGATTTTTTTTATAGACATTTCAAAAAAAAAAAAACCTTAGAAATTTGAAAATTTCAACTGTCTATGTCTTTGAAAAGTTCAAAATATTTTGAAAATTTAATTGTAAATAGATGAGACTAATATAAACATTTGGTAAAAAATTCAAGTATTTACAATGATTCATTTTTGAGTTACAACAAAATAAAAAAATTGATTTGGTCAAAAACTGATTATGCGTAAAAATTTCCGTTTTTTCGTTGCTTTTCTAAGGTTTTTCTTGATGCTTTAAAAAACTACTGGAAGTACCAACTCGATAAATTTTCAATTTCAAAGAGAAACTGAAGTCAAAAATCAAAGCATTATTTCTACTCCAAAACATGATGACAGACAAAAAAAAATTTTTTAAAAACATACATCATTGTAAAATCTTTGTTTGAAATATAAAAGTGATTATAATTTTGGTATTGGATTATTTTTTTATGATTAATATTATTATTATCATAATAATTATTTTAATTGAATCAATAGGATGAACATCAGCACACTGAATTTTTTCACAATATTATATAAGATTTTAAAACATCACAATATATATTCATAACCATGGAAAATTAAATTTAAAATATAGGTACCTAAGTTAACGTCGATATTCAATTTCCATGTAAGTATATAATTTCTTGTTTTTATGAACGTATAACTAAAGTAAAGCAAAATCTACAATGAAAAACGGGAAAAGATATAAAGTATAAACCTAAAACTATACACCATAAATTGTATTTGACATTATTTGTGAGTTGACCAACCAGAATTGTCACATTCAAGATAAAATTATACATGGTTAGATAATTTTTATATTTAATTTGACTGTATTTTTTTTTTTATGTCATAACCAGCTGTTTCATGGTTCCAACAGTTATTTTATTTATTGCAGAATAATAATTGAAAATTACAAATTTTGGATTTTAAGTCCGACGAGCTACAGTTTAGTACACAACTAATGACACTGCAATTATCATTAATATTATAATTTTCTATGTTTATATTAATTCGTAATTTGACACAACAGTCGATGTTAATGTCATTATATATATATATATATATATCTGTCTTATTTATTTTATTTTTATAAATGTAAATAATATGTTATAAATTCAAGCAATAAATAATTTAAACATAACACCTACTATAAAATCTTAACAGCTAAAAAATAGAATAATTACATACATTTATTTTCTAGTATATCCTTATACTATAAAAATATTTTTTTTCCAAGAATTTAAGGTGATTACATTTAAAAAAAATTCCAAAATCACACTATCATAAATTATTTTGTAGTTAAAAATGCATAGCAAATTTTTAAGTTTAGTTCGTGCGACTCCATTGCACGTACAATTCCATGTATGCTGTTCTTAATGAAATAAATAAAAAAAAGTTAAATGTAAATACTCCATAGTTTTGGATCTATATATAATTAAAATATTCTCACAATTTTATAATACGTAATATTATTATCATAACCTAACTAAATACGAGATTATAGCTCAGTCGATATAAGTATTAGCTGTCATTAATTCAATTGCTTTAACTAATTTGGCTGAAATAAATAAATAATAATAACTTGAATAATAAACTATATCATCTAATATAATAAAATATGTAAAATTAAAATTCAATTTTATGCTAATTTTGTTATGAAATATTAATGTACCCTTTTTATTTTTTTCTATATTTAAAATAAGGAATAATGTGTTATAAAAAAACAATCTATAAAACGTTCAACCTTAAGGCTATAAATATAATTTGACAGTAACTATATAAAATAAAAGATTAAATTTGTTTTAGATGAAAAAAATGCTACCTTCTGTCACTGTTTATGATTAAAAATTAAGCTATAGAGCTATTAAATTTAAATATTGAACTAAATCATATTATAGTAAGCAATTTTTATAACATTTAAGGTTCAAATTTGAATTGGGTAGGCACTTAGTTGTGTCACCCAACTATAAAAAATAAATAAAATTAAAATTACCTGAATTTAAAAAAAATGTATTCAAATAAAAAATATGTAATGTTTTATCGAGCTCAATAAATGGCATGTAAAAAATTCCTGTCGAAAAAAAAGTTCTATTGTTAAACATTTGATTTGATTGTTTAAAATTTTTTACCTATTTATTGTAATATTTAATTATTATATCATATATTTTATATTATGCCTTGTGTTTTTGTACTCGTATATTATTAGAGCGTAAACAAGATTTAACATAGCTTTCATTTAATACATTTTTCTATAATAATTGTGTAAGTGAAAATAATAACAACTATATATTTTAATTCTCAATAAAATAAAAAATAAAAATACTTTTAAAAGATAATTAACTATAAATAATAGTTACACGGCGTCTTGTATAGACAAAAGTGGTACATGACCATTGACCATCATGGGTGTCTACTATCTGAATATAACCTCATAAATATTATCATGCTCGTCATAATATTATTAAAATAATGTGCTGTTCTTTGAAAAAAATATCAAATTGCATTTTAATACTAAATATATTTTGGTTGAATCATTTAAAGTATCTTGCAATGGACTGAATAGTAAAGGGCATAATCCAATGGAAATCGATTGTCCGTAATACGATGGCCACTTTTATCCAATGCTCTAGGAGCCATATTTGTAATATCCATAGGGACGGGTATTTACGAAGTCTTTGACAAACTTGAACACCAAAATATTATATTGATACTGTACTAAATTGAAAAATAATAATATTTAAACGTCAACTGTGATGTTGAAGAAAAATAGACAAGTCAACTTTTTAGGCATATATAAAAGATAATATGTATTTTATTTATTTTTACATGATATTTTTTGGACTTGATACCCTATAATAGTACAGTGAAATCTCCTTTAACGGACAGTTCCCAAAAGCGGACACCTCCAAATAACGAACGGAATTTTGGGAACGGTGAAATGTGTACTCACTGTACTTCCCCTCTTAATAGCGGAGACCTCCAAATAGCGGACGACATTTAAGCGACCGAGAGTGTCCAGTATTTAGAAGTTTCACTGTATTTTAAAGATTAATAAATATCATTCTATACCTACTTATAATGTGTATTATATAGATTTTTGACTACGAAATAATTTATCAGAAATTCTTACTTTAAAATTGAAATGTCCTTAAAAATTATCGTATATTTAGGTACCCTCTAATAATTTTTTTCTTGAAGAAATTACGAATTACGAAAAACCTTGAATTTATATTCAAGTTTTTTGATCTTATTTGTTTTTTATTGTTATAAATATAAAAATAAGTCTCAAATTTAAAATTTATGTATGCGAATCAGAAAAAAAATCTTTTTAAATTTATATCATGTATAGAAAATAATAATCATTTGGTGAAATATCAAGTATAATATCTGGTTATTTTGTATTGAACTACAGCCGAGTGTAAAAATATAGTTTTGTATAAAATTTTTCATTTTCTTTACTTTTTACTGGGCTTTTTTTGATTTTGATGCCTTCAAATAACAGCTATATTGTTTTTCCTACCAGAAAAGGTATTTGAGTAAAATATCAGATTTTTTTACAAAAGTTTATTCAGATAGTTTATAAAAATACGCATGCAAAATTATGAAATCAGTACATTCATCACTCCACAGTCTAAAATGTAAATATTTTATATTATTTTAATGATTGGAATAATTTTAATATTTTATTCGCTGCATTGGAGTTGAGGAAACAACATAGAAAGTAGTAATCATGTGAATCGTTAAGTTTAAACCTAACGTTGAACAAGTTCCAATAACATTTAAATATTTAATATAGATAACCTTTTTCTTTCAAAAAAGGTTAAATAATTTAATTTCCAGTAACATTACATAATATGATTTGACTGTAGAAACATTATGTGAGATTTATCATTATAATTGTCATAGTAATATAACTGAATACCTCGTACACATTTTTCATGTTTTTTTTTAAACCATAGTTAAAATAATATATGAAATTTGTTTGAAAGATAATACATACTATATGTATTATATATAAATAAAATATCAAAACAAACAGTTTTTTTTTTTTTTGAAACAGAGATTTATTAATACAATTATTACCTATAAAATGTATACTAAATACATTTCTAATAACCATTGAGGTATTTTTTTTAATTTTTCTTATGTGTAATATGTAAAAATAGATAAAAATATTATGAAATAAAAAATAATTCATAACATTTTAACTCTAAACGAACTGATAAAAATGTGTATTTTTATGTCCATTTTCACTTTTTGTGGCAGAAAAAATATGATTACACTTTTATACTTATACTTTGTTTTGTAACAACTTGAAACGATGTATAAAATACATATTATGACTTATGATAAGACACCCTCTTAGTATTATATTATAGGGCTTGTTAACTAAATGTTAATTTACTAAAATCTATACAATATTATAGAGATTGTAGGTAAAATTTGACTACAAAAGGCAAAAAGGCAATGAGTATTTCAATATCGGTGTAATGCGCCAATTATAGCATATTATGTGTATATACGGAGCAGATTATTTCCACTCGGTTGCTCAATGACGAGTGTAACATGACGATACTTACGTTTTTACTTTGTTGTTTGTTTCGTCGTCAAGATTTTACGATTTATAAAGTTTTTTTCACCTATAGCACCTATATGCATGACGTTGATATTTTTTGTAGATAAAAAAAATATATACAACATATGCAGGTATAATTTGTATTTTGTAATAATAATTGAAACGAAAATTGGTAAAGCCAAATACGTTTAAATAATATAAAAGGATACTTATCACTTATAAATAACTTCGATACACATAGAATTTTTTGAATGTTCAATATTTATCAAGTAAATTGAATCAATTTGTGGAGATATTGAAATACAACAATAATATTTTGTATTGGATAAAATATTTTACATTTCATGGTTTAAAAATGAAGTTTTTAGAGTTTGAGTATTATTATAAAATTAACGAGACAAACTTTTATAATCTATCATTATAAAATGTTAATATTTTAAAATTCCCTTACAAAATTTGTCAGTAAAATCTGTCTGCACGTATTTTACGTATCTACCTATATATTATAATTGATCTACTTGATTAAATATTTTGCACACAATCTGCACAGTCATTAAATATGAAATAAATAAAAATAAGACGTTAAATTTAGAATGTCGTGAAACCAAACCAGTATTGAAGTATTAAATAAAATGTATTTGTATTAAGTATAAACAGATAGTATTACGAAGCACACATCAAAATGTACTTGTGTTGGATAATAAATAAATAAGTATTATTATCATTATTGCTTAATTTGTGCTTCATATTATAATTATGTCACTCAGAAAGCACAAATTGAGACGATAACCAGAATAGTCAGTTTGTATGATCTACTTAACGATCTACACAAATCTTTTATAATTAGCAAATATTTTTCCACCGCTTTATTTCATTTCTATTCTCAATATAAATTAATTTATTAAAATTACATTGAGTATTTGACTAAGCTTTTTATTTGCTTTCCATTTGTATCGCGTTTATTTAGTACGACCAAATCGTTGGAAAGTTTTTATTTAAAAAAAATTGCTAATTCAATAATTAATAGCTTCCAAAAAAGAAATAACTAGTGACCCAATAGTAGATTAAAATTGGGGGATAGTAGCATCGATTTCCAAAATGGAAATAACAGTTATACGAACATGTAAGTTTTTCTTATTTTATTACGAACCAAATCCATGTGTGTAATATGTTTTCTCCGCAGATACAAGCACCCAAAACATCATGAAGTTAATTTTGCGTTATGAATTTGTAATACTAATATTATTTTTATTATCATGTTCCATGTTCACTGGCAATGCATTGACTATTTTATTAAGTTATTTATGTCTGTATTTAGAACACAATTAAAATTATAGTTATTAATTACTATAGTTATACATTTAAGAATTTCAATAAAACTTTTTTGTCCATCAAAAAACATTGCATATGATTATTTATTAATTTTTCTCTCGTCCCTATTGTTCCAAATACTATTTCTTCTATCTTAAAATAACAATAAATAAAATAAAAATCCATGAGCATTACGAAGCCTTAACTTACCATAAGGTTGGGGTGACTATTCAAAAAGCCGATCCAGAAACGTGCTCACGGTGAGTTCAGCCTTATATTTTTTATGGACGTACAATGACAAGTACAAATATAAACAAAAACTCCAATCACGTAATTTTCTCCAACACTTCCGCAACATACATCGTCAACAACAACTGAATAACTTACCGCACAAAGTCTAAAATCCCATTTTTCTATTACTCACGCTATGTATTATTGACAAAAAATATACAAACGTACGTAACCATCCACCTTTTTTATTCTCTTGTTTTTAGAAACCAAGTTGTACGGTTGAAACAACTTTTGCCTTCAGTGTGTAGACACATTCAGTTACAGCTTTAACACAAATTCCAATGGCGTAACATATATTATATTTTTCCAATAGCATCACCTCTTTGATTTCAACTAAGTAATGCATACATTTTATATATTATATTATATGTATATTGTCTCTTATCATTTTTAATAATTGATTTTCTATGAAATCCAACACCAAAACTTTTTTATTCATTAGATATTATTATTAGGTATTCGTGCTTAAGATAAAAAAACAATTTATAATTTACAAAAATCCACTTTCATGTTTTTTCACCCACTTAAGTATATCGTTAGTAATTAACTAATTTATAGCTTATTTACATTATTATTACAGCTGGTGTTATAAAACTATATTTACCTGTTTATTTAAAATAACTGCATGTTTAGCACATTATTAAGTTTTAATTTTAGTGACTTAGATAAAATAGGTAACTGTGAAAAACTTATCTAAATGAAATCAGTTTTTATACACAGTGTATATTGAAGAATGTTATCTTTATAAAGTATCCATAAAATATATAATCTTATTACAAGATGTTGGAAAATACATTTAAAAAAACATACCAATGTGATTTAAATGGGTTTTGATATTTGTTGGTAAAACGCGTAAAAAAACTTACATGAATGACATATGTAGCCTGAGTTTTTATTCATACATTCCTTATATTTGTTATTTGAAAACCATCAACTTCCTTTTTGGATATTTATTGAAAATCTGACATTTAGATTTGAATGAATTTTTTTATTTATAATACAGCTTTGAGGTTCACATAAAACCAAATAGTAATATTTAATAATTAAATAAGTAGTATAATATGTATACTGGAGTTATCGAAGAATTAATTTTTGTGACGAATTTGTATCTACTAATTTAAACATATTAACTGCAGTTTAAATTTCAAAATCATTTGTTTTTTGTCTAGTTTTATAGAAATTCTGATGTTTTTTGAATCAAAAAGTTTTACGACCTTAATAAAATATTTACTCTAACACTCATACTATGAAATCCATTAAAGATAAAAAAAAAGCATTTATAAATGAATAGAAATGTATCCACTGTGTAATCAAATTCCAAACGTATCATGATAATCAACCAAATTAATGTTATAAAAACTATTTATTATTAAATGAACAAAACACATTTAAATATGATGGTTAATATACTTGTGTACCTATGTGGTGGTGTGCATCAAAATATAACCCAAACTATAATGTATGTATTATTGTAATCTCTAAAATACTTGTATAAGCATTACATGAAAAGAAACAATAAATGAAAAGAAAGCTGAAGCTCTGAAGCTAAACGAACGATCCATCAAAATGACGTATTATAATAATAATTTATGAGAAGCAGTATGGTTTGAAAACGTTCTAGTTCAAAAAAATGAATACTTTTTAATATCATGAAAATAATGTAGAAAATACAAAGATGAGGTTAAAAAAAACCATCAAAGCGTTAAGCCTGTTACCTGAAATGTAATTATCAACGAACAGTCGGTAATCAAATAAACCGAAATCAAAGAATTCACACAATAAAGATTTTCCAACCATCTAAAACGTTATAAAATAAAATAACACGTATTTGTTATGCCAAGCTTGATTGGTCAGTAAAGCTGTCTATCAAGCGCAACAGGTGATAATCAATTTCGAGATACTTAAACTACAAAATATACATCAAATAAACTTCCAAGTGTTTAATTATTGTAATATAATAGTTACCTATTACAATGATTTTAGAATATTCGATTATTTAATTTATTATGTCTCAAAAGTAAATAAATAAAACAATGATACATCATACATGACGTAGTTTGCATTATATTTTGACGAACACGACTATAACGAAACCACAATTTGAATAATAATGATTAATTATGGCTCATTTTAGGATTCCATGCAATAAGTCAAGAATACTTCCGGCTCTCGTTGTGTGCGTTTATTTGTCTGTGGTAGTCTGTCGTGACTTTTGTCGACATGGTTACCGTCACAGTTATTGATTTTTATAAAACTATTTTTATTTTTTATTTGGTAAACAAACCTAGACCCGATATTATTTTCATTGCTATTATTGTGGTCTTTAAATCATATTATCTTAATTATGATCTCGTACACCAATAATGATTATAAATGATCACCTAACCTAACCTAACCTGCAAAATACCTGCAATTGGTATATTTTAAATTTTATTTTTGTATTTGAGAGTTAAACTTCTGCAAAATATTAAATATAAATAAATAAATATTAGTATAAGTTTTTAATTACAAAAAATTAAACAAGCATTAATAATTTCTAGATCCTTATCAAATTAATCCTCAAAAATCACATATAAATCAAAAATTTTTAGAAATTGTAAAATAATTCTGTAGTGATAGTGCGTTATTAATCATGAACTAGTCATAATTGGCATCAATTTATTATTGATTATCTGCTTCCGTCGATAATTTATTTTCAAAATAATCTTAATTTAGATTTAAAGAAGATCAAAGAATGTGTAAGTTAGGTTTTAATGTGACGTAAAGTTTATGTGTGACAATACTTTTTTAATCAGTATAAATATTGTTTCAAGTATTGCGTTTATTTAGGCTTCTGTTAAACAATTTGATCCAGCTAGTATATTTTAATTAGGTAGTTAAGCATGATACAAGTTTGGTTTATACTAGAGCAAAAATATCATATTATATTTATACAAAAGAGTTTATGCATAAGAGCATATCCAACGGCTGCCAAAGGGGAAACTTTCCCCCTACATAGTTAACAAACATATTAATGTTTAACAATATTTTAAATTTTGGTAAAAAATGTTGAAATACACTTGGTTGATTCCCTGATGAAATATCTAGATAGATCCTTGCTTATACAGATTGTAATCGAACATTATTAAAATTTCAGATAATATAATTATAGTTTTATACAGTAAGTTAATTCTTGCTTTTCAGTTTTCTATAGCACGAATTAAAGGAATTGGAAACCAACCGTTTCTAATATAGGAGCTAAAAACAAGCGATTTTTCAGTAAATGTATGCGCATTGTATTAATTTGTACATAATGAGTAATCATTATTTGTTGAGGGGACGAAGTGGCCGAGTGGTCTAACGCGTGGCAAATAAAGACGTGTGGCAAATAACGTAGGTATGACTATTTTCGTGGGTTTTTGTCAGTCCTGCCGATATAGACCCACCTAACCATGCGATGAGACTTCTGAAAATTAATTTGAATTCTATAATAATAATTATATTATGTCATTATAGATTATAATAAGCAAACACTATTTAATAAAACAAGCGCACGCGCACACACATATATACACTCATCTTTATCTGATCATGGTGAGCTCACACAGACTCACTTTTCGGTGAACGACTGACAACGCAGGCTAGAGACACCTCTCCTGTTATCCTATCAATAATTTTAATCAAGTTTTATCAAATCAAAATTTAAATTATTTTGACTGATTATAGCACAAAATGTTTAAACAGACCTAAATCTATAATAAATGTAAAGTATTTTTTATTTAATTAAACTGAGATTTCCAAAAATTGGTTAAATTAATATGTGTATACAATAATATAGGTATGTTAGTGCAAAAAAAAACATACTTTGCAGCACTCAAAATGCCACAATGGAGATAAACCTCTTAAATTGTAACCTTAAATAATTATGATGATTGTTAATAAATTCTCTTCGGAGCGTATAGTTATCAAATAAATAAATTATAAATGATGATAATAAATCTTTATTGGTCCTGCATGATTAGGTAAGCACCTATGATATTAGCTTAGTTTGCTTTCATAAAGTGTGAACTATAACATTTGGGATTGCTAGTCTATTCTAGTCTAAACTAGCTGATGCTAAAACATTTCAAATAATCTAACTTAGCTTACGTATAGGACAGACTCATAATTTATTCATTCCGGAATCGGATTTCACGGGTAACGTGGTATTATTATATGGATATACAATAATATGATCCGTTTAGTTTTAAAATATAATTCAGTGCCCAGTTAATTTACTAAATTTGATATAAATTTGTTTAACTGGCATTCAAACCATTTATTTTCTAATAATATTATTTTACCTAATGAACATAAATTTTATCTATTATCAAAGAAATTAATTCAATTTTGTTCCATTCACATAGACATAATATGTATATATGTATGATCAGGAAATAGGTGAATAATATATATTATGTACACGCATATATATGTAATATGTACATAATACATATAGTATAGATATGCACATGCATCTTTAAATTTGGGTTTTGTTGTGCGATACAATAGCAGCTGCCTGCGAATGATTAATGAATAATCCTATTTTTGAATTTATATGAAAATATCATTGGACCATTTTTTTTGTGATCTGAAAATGCGATTCGTTTCATGTTCGATATAAATATTCGCCTCATTACGTTTAAAGAGCTTAACAATTTTATACACCGATAGCCACAAAGTCAATTTGCTTTTAAACTGGTCTTTCCTGTTATTCCCACTACAACGTAGGTACCATTCACAAACTTATATTATGATTAATGACTAATTTTTAGGGAATTATTCATTGTCAAACCATTAAAATATAGCAGTTAATATATTTAATTAAATGTGTTAATACTAAACAAATTATAATAAATATATTTTTTATTGTTTTATTTATAATGAAAAATTATAACGTTTAATCAACTCGCACAAATGATATTTAGATACGTAGTATAATGCAGTATGCTTCACAGTTCACGCCTTCAGATTGGGGCGTTTGTTAGTAATGTTAGTATAGATGGTTTAACAAAAAGGCCTGTCCAAAAAAAAAAAATGCTAATTCAACCTATGACAAAACTTTTTAGTATTATATGATAAGTAAATAATTAAAAAAATATATTCATGTCAGAAAATACTCAAAAATCATATTTTTTTTAAAGTTATTACGTTCCAAATTAATTTAACCAAAAAAATTCTAAAAAATAAGCTACTTGTCTTATTTAAATATTTTTAACAATAAAATGTTTATTATAACCAGATTCATACATAGGCTATTTTGAATTTATCCAAACATTTTTTATTAAATTAAAATTTTTTTATTCTCAGTGCTAAAAATAAACATAAAAAATGATTATACATGTAGCGCTAAGGTCATTTAATGAACGAAAATAAAATAAATAAAAAATATTAATTTGAACAAAAGTTATTCCAAAATTCGGTTTTATCTATTACACTTAGTATATAATACCAATTATTCACTTTTTTATTCGGTTTTTTTTATATATTATTTTGAGCTACCTACTCAAGTATTCAAATAATGCCCCAGAACCTGCATCAATTTCCAATTCATTGAAGTGTTGCACGACACTTGCACATATTTTTACATCTCTAAAATATGGTTTCGTACAAAAAAACTCACTTTAAAACAAAATTGTTCACTCAATCAAAATCTGAAATAAACAATTCTTCTCACGTAGCTACTAATTTAATTTAATTTACTACACATATTTTTTTATGTTATTCTACGTAGACTTAGTAGATATATTTTATATTCCTAACGATTGAATAATGGTTTTATAATAATGTGTGCGGATGTTTTTTTTTACTTTTATCAGAGTAACTTAACTCATCACTTAACTACGGAAATAATATTATTAATTTATAAATAATTTATTTAAAAAATATCATTGTTATTTAGTAGGTATTAAAATTTTCCACACACACAGTATATTTTTATATTGGTAAAAGTTTAAAAAAGTAAAAGTTTTTGTTCGAAAGTATGGTCGATAATAGTAATTAAATGAGTATTGTGTTTCAATAAAAGTAATAAACGCATGTGTTGGACGTTGGATTTTTTTATCGAGTTTAGCTTATAATATAATTTTCAGTGAATAATGGAAATATTTTTACCATGGCATGAGCAAAATACGGAAGTCAATACAATATAATCTATTTAAAATACATACATATTTATAATTATGATTGAAAACTTAATATAAACTTTATAATTTAATGCTATTTAGTTTATCTGTAATTCGTAGATAATCAATCACGATGACATATAAAAAAATTGATAAATATTAAATAATATAAATTTACGCGTTTAATTTAAAATTATAAAAAATTAGAACGCACTATAATAATATTATTAATAAACAAAATGAATTAAATCCAATGAATCAAAGAGACATAAATGATCTTAAAAGCATCATTATTTATTGAATTTGAACCTAAGGGGTAAGGTTCCTCGATTTATTGAACGTTCGCTGTATTTTCAGTATCATAATTTTAAAACTTATAGTGGTCGAGAGATAGGATCGTTATAATTTTACCGACATACGTATTAGGTATATTTATTTTATCGATTTTTTTTATTTTCACTGAAATCTCTAAAGGTAAATATGTCAAAGTACAAAAATTCTATGTTTTTACGATAATAATACCAAAGCAGTACTAAATTAAATCAGTTTAAAATATGAATTATCGTCCCCGGAAAATTATTTTTTATTTAAATTCAAATTTCAAAGATTTAATTTTTACTTTCCGTACAAATTATATGTAAGTTACCTACCTATACACCTCTTTAGTTTCTTAGTAATTTAATTTAATACAACAATTAGATATTTATTATGTGAAAATATGACAAACCACCTCGGATTCTAAAAAAATGTGATATTGTAATAAAAACGTTTCTGAAATAATTATAATAATAATAGTATTTGTATAACCATAGTAACTCATATTACTTCGGGTGTCGAGTCATTGGGAATAGGTATTAGCGGAAATGAAAAATCAGATTAAGGGCTGAAAATCCAATTATGAAAACGATCATAATATTATTACAAAATACGTAACGTCCACAGCTCTTATTGCGAAATATGGTTCAATTAACTTGGTTCGAGAAAAAAAAAACTAAAACTCAACTTTATCTTTTTTGTTCCTATTTAGGGTTCATCGGAATTCATGCAATTGCTCTAAAATTAATAGTAATTTAAAATTTATTTCAATAAAAATTACAGTGATCCAATTGATACAAAATCATTACGCCAAGACTGAGTTATAGTCGACAACAATGGACGAAATGAGCAAGGATTTTTTTTTTTAACAGAATCCGGAGACAACTCACTTATCCGCGTTCCAATATAATTACAAAACGAGGAAATAATGTGTAATGATGAAGCGTGAAACGTGAAACGTTCGTTGACAAACAAAAGAAAGTTTTTATAAAATTTACACCTACTGTATTTTTTCAACGTAAAAATAATTGTCTAAATAATGCTTGTCTTAGGTACATATCAAATTATATATAATTCTTGTAATTACTCGTTTTATAATAATTAATGATGAAAGACTAAAACAAACTATTTAAACCACAACAGTTTTAAAATATAAGAAACGTCCAGATGAGTGATCAATTGCGGCGAAAGAGTGCAATCCGATTATAAAAGACGCGCGTCATGCTTTCATTTATATTCTTATATACCTATTCATTAGAATTCGTGACTGTGTCTCAAATCAATCGTAATTTAAAATTAATTTAAATCAAAATTACAGTGGCTCAATCAATGCATAATCTTTTTTTTATTAACTTCCAATAACAACCCAGTCACCCTCGTCTCAATATAATAATATTATAACGTAGTACAATTTATTATTATATGTGTGTATCATACGCTTGCGTAAATATCAGTAAGGGAACAATGACGTTTTATTTGGTGTGGTTTTATGACTGATGTCATCACTAAAATGTTATAATACTCTTGGTGACATCTAAAAATTATGTTATTCTGTAATTATAATGACCTAACATTCACGAAACATGAGGTGATTTACAACGACAAAACAACATAATATCTCGGCTTGTTATTATTTTTTCGATTTATGCATCTTATAACTCTCGAAGGATGATGATGATTACGATGATAATATTATAATCAATATAATTAATTATCATAACAACGACGTCAATGTTTAAACAATATTCAATTTATACAAGCACCCAATACTGCATAATACAATATTATAGGTACCTTAATATTTATCAATGTGAATAAAGAATATATACAAAAAAATGTTACATTTGTTGTTTTTGTTATTTTCTTTATACACTAAAACCTCCTTTAACGGACAGAATATTTTGAACGATGACATATGCATTAATTTTATTTCCCCTCTTAATAGTGGATACCTCCGAATACTGGAAGAAATTTTGGTGACCAACAGTGCCCGGTATTTAAAAATTTCAGTATAGTTATATTTGTTATTATCGTATACAACTTGGTAGTTACATTTTCTATAAAAAATATTAATTTTTTTAGTCGCTTATTTATTGGATTTATTAAAATAAAACAAATATTGAATACTGAATACTGAATCACCAATACCTACTCCATTATTTAAAACAATTTAAAGTTTGAATGAGCAGAAAAGTAGTGTGAAAATGCAAGGTGCTTTGCCACTCCACTTATCAATAAATTTAAAATACTTTTAAAAAATAAAATATTGGATGAATCAATAATTTTTTAATAGTTCAATATTTTCTTAAAAGTATTGTAGTTTAAAATCTAAAAAATAAAGCAAAGTAATATAAAAAAATTAATAAATAATGAATATTCTTAGGTAGTTATTAAATCAATATTCATCACATCATTTTAAATCTTGAAAAAATTCAAAAAACTAAAAATTCGTATAATATCTTTTAAAATTAAAATTAAAATTAAAGATTTTTTTTTTTATCACTTAAGAATAATTATCTAAAAGCATGTATTTTGATATGAACTATAAACTATAATTATTGTTGTAATGATTATCATAATGATAAACGACTAAAAAAATGTATAAACGAACGACAACAATTAATTTTAAATCTAAAAAAATGTTCAGGTATACGGTTGATTGCGACATTTACTTTACCCATTTCTTTACATCACATGCGTCATGAGAGCTTCGTTATTCAGGATTATTTATTTGATTCGTTATTGTTGTTATTATACACTTGCTTTACACTTTATCAGAAAACGTACATAATTGTTTTTGTCGCCACGTGCATTTAACTACCAACTAGTTTATATAGCTAGTTGTGGTAGTTACCTCTCAAATTATAACGGTATTGCCTTGATCAAATTGCCTATATATTATTTTCTTTATATAGATAAATTAATTATGTTGACGGCAAAATTAACAGTCATTATTCCGTGACGGATACTCATGACTAAATTCGATAACCAAACAAAATACAGCAAACAGCAAGCTATACAATTATTATCTAGTTATAACCACTACAATAACACAAATATAATTGATATAATTACTTCAAATAAATAAAATTTAGATACACTAATATCGTAGATATTATATTATATTTAATTTTGTTGTAACGACTAACGAGTAAATAGCTTCAACCACTTTAAAACGTTGAAATAATAATAATAATAATTCTAGTTTAAGAAAGGTTAAATTAGGACTTACTAGTGGAATCAATTCAAATTCGATTTGCAACATTTTAAAATATTAAAATATGACATAAAAGCTCATTTACCCTAATGGGTTTCGTTATTGAAATTAAAATAAAACTAAGAAAATGTGAATTACATTTATTATTATAACTTAATTATTAGATAAAATAAAGACTATAAATGTTGATAAATTTCAATCAATGTCAAATATTTTTTATTATAGATTGTGGTATAACTTTTATTATTCCAATATAATGTCATAACCTGTCATAAGTGAGTTCAGGACAAATTTTAGTTTCAAGAGAGACACATTATTTCCTCATTAAGAGTCTTTTAAACATTTAAATTAACATTTAAAAAAACTGATATACTTATATGTTAACTGTGTTTTCAACCAATTTCAAATAACTTGGTTAAATATGTTGTAAAATAAAACAAAATGTAGAAACGCAATGTTATGAACTTATGAATGTTTCAATAATTATTGTAATTAGATTAAATATTTAAATATTAATCAGTCAAAGTATTTAATTTTATAAGTATGTTTATTTATTTTTCTTTTATAATTAAAATAAATATAATATAATATGCAAGTCTAAACTTCTTCGTACAATACTGGACTCAATTACTGCGAGCGAAAAAGTTATTTAAATGAAAATATACAACAATCTTAATTGTGTGCAAGAATATAAACCGTTGTTATTTTGAATGTTTAGTTATTAAATATTTGAAATTTAATACTATAAAATATATTTTATCAGTTTTTGTAATTTTATAAAATGTGAAGTGAGATATTCATCAACTCTAACAATTGAATTCGATCATTTATGATTAAAGCACATTTATTCGATTCAAAGTCATCATTCAAATATTTAACAAAATGTATATAATGACATAATTTAAATAATACATCAACAAATAAGTATATTTTGTAATTCTTATAGATTATTAAAGCATCTGTTACAGTAAACTTACCACAAATATAATTTATATTGTTTACTTTATCTACCTACAGTTAATAGCTTCATAATATAATTTTATTTAAGTCTAAGAACTTAAAATCCAACTTAATTTTGAAGATATCTATTAGTGCTAACTATTATATTATAATATGACGTTATAATATTTCTTTAATTTGTAAATGCACTGTAGAACTTTATTTTTTGTTGTTATTTGAAACTAGTCAACATCATTCAAACTTAGTCTTCACATTAGTTATACGATTTAATTTTTGAGTAAAATTTCATATTTGTTAATTTAAAAAATTGAATTTTTCATGTGAGTACTTGGTGGAAATTATGTTTGATTTTCCATTGCACTCGATAGCGCCAATGGAACTTGCTATTTCCGTTTCCTATTATATGCCAGTAACCGGAAAATATGTCTCGAATTAGAATTAATCATTTATAGTACTTCGTTCTCATCAAAAAAAAAAATGCGATCATTCTATAATAATATATACTAACCAAAACAATTACTAATTAACAATGATTATTAGATTATGACATCCTAACGGTATAAAGAATGTCGTAAGAAATTGTTCATTTTTAATTTAAGTTTACTATTATTAAAAAATCTCGTCGTAAAATATTATTATTTTTAAATATTCAAAGAGAGGTAAATTTATTATCTTTTAGAAGATGGAAAACTTACACGACGTTTATTTTTTTTTATTGTACATGCCTTATCGAATAATTATGTTACCCTTTTTGTATCAACGAACCGGAAAATAGTAAAAGTTCATGTCGCGGTAATTATGTTGCTAATATTGCATCGACCTGAATAAATACATTTTGGACCTTCGGGCCGGATGGTGTTGTGTATTAAAAAGAATCAATTATTATGTCGATTGCAAGTAATCTTGATTATGAATTGTCTAATGAAAAGTCGTCTCAGCTACGTTAGTACGTCGTCGTGAGCAAATTAAAGCGTCTCTTACGAGGGTGTCCACGTTCGTCGATCGGTTTGTTGAATCGGTTTCTAATGTTGCCGAGGCAGTATCTAGGCTTGCTATGCTCCCGAGAATCATGACCCTGCAGTTCGAAGACGTTCAAGGGTGGATCGAAGAGCTGGATACCAAACACGACGAAGAACATATTGTTACCCGTGACGAATTCGAGTCGCGGTACCACCACATTGCCGGCCAGTTGCCAGTTATCCCGTTGTGTGAAATCATCGTCTACAGTTCAACACGGCAGCGATTCGCTTAACGCGTCGTTACAAAGTACGTCTATATTGTCGCGTACGCGATCGCTTTTACCTGCGTTACCATTAGAATCATTCGACGGCGATTATGCAACATGGTAACGGTTTTTAAATTGTTTTATGTCACGTGTCGGAGGAGGCTCGTCCGTGTCAGAATCGGACAAGTTTCACTATCTTAGATCGTGTTTACGTGGCGCGCCTTTGGATTTAATCGACGCACTGGAAATCAATGACACTTCATACGAGGAAGCGATTCGAGTGCTTAAGGAATGGTACGAGAGAAAAAGATTAATTACGGAGTCCCACGTTAGGTCACTGTTGGATATGCCAAAAATAACGGGTTCAACGTCATTAGAACTTCGGTAGCTTTTATCTAAGTTCACCAAGCACATCGAAGCTCTCCGCTCGCTAAAGCGTCCAGTTCAGCACTGGGACGACTTATTGATCGGTATAATACGTAGTAAATTGGATCTACGTACATTGGAACAATGGGACTTATCAATCAAGGTAACTGATGAAGTGCGGATGCATTCATGGCGTGTTTACGTAGATTTATTTCTAGAAGCGGACTACCATCACATATTTGGTCCGATAATGGTACTAATTTCGTCGGTACTCAACGAATATTGCGTCAATATTATACAGCGCAACGTACTGGTCATACAGTACATGAAGATTTAGCGTCCGAAGGTTTACAATGGATTTTTATACCACCAGGAGCGCCCTATTTCAGCGGTCTACGGGAAGCGGCAGTAAAATCTTGTAAGTACAGTCGCCGGCATTAATCTAAACTTTGAAGAGTTATGTACAATACTTACTCAAATTGAAGCATGCCTCAATTCAAGACCTCTTACTGCCTTATCTCCTGATCCATCCGAGTATCGAGTGTTGACACCCAATCATTTTCTACTTGGAGGGTCTTCAGAACTTTTACCAGAGCCTGACGTGACCGATGTTCCTAGCAATCGTCTTAAGAAGTGGATAATGCTTCAAAAGCTCCAACAAGGGTTCTGGCGAAGATGGCGATGAGTATTTATCCTCACTTCAAGGGCAAACCAAATGGCTGAAGAAATCTGCTAACATCCAAATTGGTACTTTGGCTATCCTCGTAGAAGATAACGTTCCGTCCCTAAACTGGCGAATGGTCCGAATCCAAGCAGTCCACCCAGGTTAGGACGGAGTCGTGCGGGTTGTAACAGTGATAACGGCTAACGGATTCCTGATGAAGAGACCTGTGACTAAATTATGTCCACTACCCGATGACGTCTGATCGGATTGAACACAGTGCTTCAAGGGTGCCGGGATGTCGCGGCAATTATGTGCTGCAATCTACCTTTTGTTTATTATTATTATTATTATTATTATTATGTGTAATTGTATAGGTACGCGATTTTGCATATCAGCTGATTGCTGAATTATTTATAATTATTATGATTTAATCATACTGTTACGGTTAATTTTTGGTGTGGTTAGGTATTATCGTATCGCGTGTGTCGTGTGATATGTTTGTTTTTTTTTGTATTCGTCATTGTATTGGATTTTTATACGTAGTTTTTGTTGTAGTAACATTTTTTTTTTGGTTTTTCATATATGTACTTGTTCGTCGCACGGGACGACAAGATCACTTGTAGTAATTTATTTATATTTATAATTTATAGTGTTCCAAGTGTCAATACAACACCGTTTATGGTTTGTTAATTATTATAGACACATATTTTTATACAGTCCACTAGTTATTATTTTATTAATACGAAAGGTGTCGGTTGCTAATATTGCATCGACCTGAGTAAATACAGTTCATAACACGAGCATAGTGAATAGAGACGAGGTACAAAAGTATAAATGATGACTAAGAACTTTTCACACCTTCAGAACAATTCGTCTTTTTAATGTTTTATTATATTCACTCCAAAAAGGTTTGCCTTTCGGCTTTCTATAGAACGCGTACAGTAAGTTAGACTATAGTTTATTTCTCGTATTCACAGTGTATAACTTTTATAGTATTTTAAAATAAATTAAGCACTAAAGTGCATTACTTAGGTAATTATTTATTTTTTTTTTTTCAGATAAAATCACAAAAAACAACTGTATATCAGTATTTTATGAGTCAGTAAAATTTCATTGTGTACATTTAACAATAATTTCGATAATTTTAAAATACAGTTTGAAAATAGTAATTACATAGCAGACATTTTAAGACAGTTTAAGGTACTTAATTTAGTTTATGCGAACAAACATTCTGGAATATTACAATAAAGTTAATTTAAGCAATGTGAAAAAAATTATGGAGCCTAAATGTAATCATAATCCTAAACTACATATAGTACTCAAACTGTTTAAGCCAAATGTGATTTCAAAATTAAATAAAAAAAGTCTCATGAGTGTATGATACGGAGTTTAGACATTTAGACGTTTACGTGTGCGCACCAAGAAATCTTGTAGAATTTAATTTTAAAGTATTCTAGCTTTTCTTGCAGGACATGAAGTGGGTATGTAATAATAAATAAAAATATATTTTAATCGGTTTCCCAAATTTTAACTTAAGTTTTTATTACCCATAACGAGTTTTTTTAAATTCGCCTATTTTTACCCAAACAAACTGGATGAACAATGATTTTCTTACCCTCGCAAGACACTCGAATCACAGGCTGTATTATTGTTTTCTTGTATGCCTGTGTCTCTTTAATGTGTTCATCCATTGTTCTAAACAAAGCTCGAACGCTTAAAATTTGTGCTCTGGATTTCCATTTGATTTAAATGTCCCGATAACCGAAACCAACTTAGGTGATGATCAATTCAAACAGTTATAAGATCTGGTTTACAAGATGATATCATTATTTCAATCGCTGTCATTATATAATATCTCTTTGGAATGTTTCTTTGAGGGTAATTATTTTTTTCTTGCTTACGTGACCTCGAAAATCGGTAAACTTTATTAAAACTGTTAGAGTCGTTAACATAATTTCGGAACTGTTGTATCGACTATGAATATTGGGTAGGTTCAGATAACTTAGCGGGAAATTATAGTTAGGTTAGGTAGGTTAGTATTATAGTGAATGTGTTTGTGCGTGGGTTTGTGGGTATGAATGAATTCGATGATTTGTGCCCGATCACTTTAAGGTATAAACGTGGTAAGACGCAATGTAATATGTAGGTAGCAATAATACTAATGTTAAAATACGTCTTTCGTCGGGCGAGACAACAACTGATGATCGTGCATCGCTACTATTATTGTATCCACCTACGATTGTGATACACCAGACATGGTGACGATAAAGATGACACTAATGAAAATGAGTGGGATGAATATAATTAAATCAGTTACGACTTTTCACGGATCATACATGAAATGGACCATTGAAAAAAGAGGTTCACATTTAATTGACATGAAGCTACACGACTACGGAATACGTGACGTACCTACCTACTATACATGATGTACTAATCTGGAGGAGTATATTATACGCTGCACAGTTCATCAGTCAACAAGACCGTAATAAAATTCAAATATAAAATATTGTATAACATTAGGTATTATTATTAATATTATTTTTGTTATCAAGTACCTACACGCACCGGGGTGTATGGTTATTTTATTCGTACGCGATGACACATTTTTTATGGTGTCGTGATAATTTTGTTTTACAAACTTTATAATTATTAATAATAATTTTGTACAATAACTTTTATAAAGTAATTTTGACGCAATAATATTTTATTAATATTTTAAGTGTTCAAATATATAATTTATCTCGTTATTTGTGATCTAAATTTGGTAACTTAGATCGCCATTATTTAGGATCAGAGTGGCTTATTTATTTTTATTATAAATGTACTTAGCCTACAAATTCAACATCGTCGGTAAGTCATTATAAAGTTTTTTGAAAATATTAAGAATAAATTTCACTATTCAAAATAGATTTAAATTCATTGGATGTGGATTTTTTTTTACTCTCCCTGGATAAATATTAGTTTTCAAATACAGCAAACAAATTTTTTTGTTTATATGAATGCGTTTCAAGTGTCTATTAAAATTTAGATAAACAAAAATACATAATGCATAATTATTATGACAGTTCATACTTTTTGAGCATATTTTATACAAAAAATGTTTAATATAATAACCAACGATATCGATTTAATGCAGTTATTCGATTACTTTATAGTTTTGGTACAATTTTTATTTCGTAAAATTAATTTTTTCGAACAAATTTGAAAAATACTGATAAATACCTTTATTATTGTAATTATATATCAATTGCTATCATTATTTTATATGTTAGCGTTAGTCACGCACATATAGTATAAAAGTACAGTAGTACACGTTATTAAAATTTCAACGTGTCGTGTTTTTATCCAGTTTTGAGCATTCGTTTACAACCCAAAATATGAACAAAATAGTTTTTTATAACACCCTTGTGTAACTTTTTTTTTTCATTTCCAAGCTTCTTTATTACTTTTAAGTTACAGTACGTCTATGACGTCATTATATGTCAAAAACTAAAAATCCGTAAACGCCCTAAGGAATTATTATTATGAACTTGTTGATGTGATTTAATCATTTAAATAAACTACAACGAAAAAAAAATACCAAATAACAATAAAATGACACAGCACAATCAGTGTAATAATAATGAAAAACATATTTGATGTATTTGAAAAATGAAATAGCATTTAAATAGAAATCTATGGTAAATAATGAATTAACAATTAACCATTATAACACACTGACTAATATAATTATAGTATACGACACGGTGAAAGTTTGGTTTACTCCTAATTTAAACGCTTCAAAGTAAACTCTGGTATTGGGTTTAATGTTATTATAAGGCATGTGCGGTATGTTGTCTCGCCAATAGAAAATACTTAATAAAATTAACACTCATCATTCATTTTAAATTCAAAATATTTCACTCAAAGAAGACACCTCAGATTCAGACACGGATCTGGGCATATAATTAACCAAAAATTAGTAAAAATTTTAAAAAATTGATAGTTAAAAATTTTAAATACTATGTAAACACATGATCAAAATTGTAAATTTATGACATTGTAAAAATACTAGGTGAATTGACACAATAAATTTAATGAATTAAAAAAAAAAATTCAAAATACCTAAAAAATCAAAATACTTAAAAATCAAACATGCTGTGCAAAAACATAAGTTTATAATATTCATTAACAAAAATAAATCTCATCCCCGTGAAAAATATTAACCAAAATCTCGTATTTCAATTGCAGAGAAAATTATTTAATTTTAAATTCACTAAAGAGAAGTACGTAGGCTATATTATTATATTGTTGTATAACCTCATTAACAGTATGTTACCACTACCTGACTACTTAATAATTATGACTATCACAATCTTTTATGTAGTTGTAGATTTTTACCAGTGTAATAATTATAAAATGTTAAACACGAAATTCTTCTATCATAATTTAATTCTGATCGATTTCTGGCATGATAATTTTAGTATACGAGTTTTTATCGTAACTGTATTCTCCTGACACAAGTTGCATATAAAAATATTCTATAATATTAAAAACTAACACTCAACATTCTACTTACGAGAACATGATTTAAGCGATAGTATGAAAATATTCTAATTTTAAAATTAAATGAATAAAATTTATATGATTTTTGTATAGAAAAATGAAAACTACATTATCTTAGTGAAATATAATTATAATATGAATTGCATTTCAATTATTACCAAGTGTTGATTTTTTCAAAATATATAATACATAATTATTACATGTATGTATATATATATATATGAACAAGCGAAATATTTTTCTCTCTACTAAACGGAATTGACTATTTCAATTAGTATTATATTAATATGTTAATCACACGCATATTACTATGTTATTTCTTCAAATACTTATTGAGGTATATGTAAGATTATACCTATCAAAATATCATGGCATAGTGGATTATTGTACAATATGTTAAAATTAACTTAAATTGTAATAAATAACCCAATCATGCATATTTTCAACCTTATGTCATCCAAACTTATATTAACCTCAACCGTGGACTAAAATGAAAATCCGTGTTTTATCAAGAAAACAGTTCGTATTTCCTAATATCAATATTATCGACTATCGTAAGACTTAATAGTAAAACGTTAAGTTTTTTTGTGTTGCAAAAGAGGCTGGGATGCCCAAAAATAATTTTCTAGGAAAATCAACAAAATCAATTAAGGTAGAGTAACAAAACCTTTTACAAAACTTTCTACCGCTCACTGGTTGGTGTAATCGTGTCGTCCTTTTCTAAGTGCTTGTGTAGTGTGGACCACGAGTGCGTACGCACGACTCGTCTCATAAACGAATCTCCGAAGCGATTTCTATGACCAATAATTGTTGGCATTACATTTGTGTGTGTGTGTGTGTGTGTGTGATGTTTTCTGATGAAAATGGGAAAGTGAATCTACTTTTAAAATTCTCAATAGTTTTCAAAAGCACCGGAAGAACAAAAGAAAAATTAAGGAAAAACAGGAATTTTTAAGCAAAATCAATTTATGAGAAAATCAATTTTAAAAATTGGAATATTGGTGTAATTCAAATTACCGTAGACATATTCAGTTTTCAGAGGATATATTATAATATTGACATTAATTTCCAATACTTCAAATCGTTTTATATTATTCATAGACATTTTCAATTTTTCAATTTTTTTTCTATAAATGACTATACAATTTTGTTCGTTTGTTGTATATATAACGAAATTATAAAATATTAAAATAACATACGAAGCAGAAATCTGCAATCAAGCAGAGTCATCATAATTGCTACCACTACATAAGGCGACGTCTGCGGCGGGAACGAGGCTTTTTGTTTTGTTTCGCTTATTGTCGTAGTCAACGAGCAGTATTTTTAAAGTTTCATTTGATTATTTGTTTTTTGATATATTTTATTATATTTAATTCCTTTTTTTTTTAAAACCAAGTGTCACTGTTTTTCTTTACTCCTTTTTTAGAATATTTTATCTTACGAGTGGATACGGAAATGTTGTGATGAATAACACTTTTAAAAACAGGCAGTAAGACACTGTAGTACTTATTTTCTCGTCCAGCACTCGTTATCGTGGTCAGTCGAGAAAGAGTAAAACTTTGTCTAGGTTTAAGATATCTCACCCTCGAACATCCAGTACTCGTTATCGTGGTCAGTTGTTCGGGAGTAAAGTAACCTTAAAGTTGTATAGTGTAAATTATGTTGGACTTCTATTTAATTATCTTTTGCGCAGCACTTGTTATCGTGGTCACCAAAAGAACTTAAATAAAACTCATACAGCAGGTGTCGATAATTTACTTGTTCGAAGGTTAGAGAATTGGAAACCGAAAATATATCTGTTATATACGTCAAGCCTTTGCGTGGCGTATACGACAGTTGGGTAAAAAAGCTTAAACATTTAATTCCAGGAGCCTAATATATTGTTATAATTGTAATTAAAAAACATCAAAAATACATAGTAATCATTTACAGTAATAACTAATGACCTACGTTTAACCTACTGTATAGTAGAGCGACATTCTCTTACCCGATTTTTTCGTTGTTGTGTAAAATGCTCAACAAGAAATATATTTACATTGACAAATTGTATGTGATATGTGTGACAAATTAATTTGAATTTGTTCACTTTTTATTTAATGTTATTAATTTTGGTGTTCAAACAAGTTTTAAAAAAAATTGTTTCTATCTCACTTTCACTCTCGTGTTTTCTTAAACTCACTCATCAATTAGTGGCCAGTAGTTAGTATAGCTTATTATTTATATTATTTCTTCCAAGAAACATTTTAATTGAATCACATTATTTAAAAATTTAAATTTATCTTCTAATTGGCATATAATTCGTAGTAATATGTTTATTAATAATCAAAAACTAGAAAAAAGTTACCCCAAAAAATACGCCAAAATATACCTTTTTTATTTATATATACTTAATTTAGTCAAGTTTAAAGTTAGAAATTATGTTTATACATTTATTTTCAAATTGATTTTAATTATTGCACTTTTAATTTGTTTTATTTAGAGAGGTCATAATATTACATTCAAGTTTTTTCAGTATTTAGTTGATTTCCTTACATTTTATCCGATTATACAAATTATAGTGATGGACTTTCTAACGTATTAAAATTAATATCATAACTAGAAAAATAATGGGTACTCGGATTTTATAATTTAAAATTTTATTTTAATCGAAATTGTAGTAAATTGTCGCTATTTTTAATATACACAAGTTCAAAAGTTAAAATAATTATTTCTATATATTTTTTATTAGGTTTCTTTTTATTCCAAGTTACGGTATCGCAAAAAAAAAATATGAACAATCTTAATATTGAAAAATTTTTGAAATGGGTTCTATATTTAATGTTTTTGTAAATATTCGATGTTATTGTATAATCATGATATTCTAATGATACATAATTAAAAATATTGTATTCGTGAATTGATTCGAAATAATTATTTCCTAATTAAATCCTTGGTTGAGACTAATGTATTTTTTTTATCACCATTCATTATGATTATTATCATTAACATGATATTTACACAAATTATTCATACCTATTGTGATAAATTATTTTAGTAAAATTTATTAAAGTATTAAAGAGAAAATGTTCTTTCATTAATTTTAATTACTTTTATCAAAATGCATACTTATTATCAGTTTTGATTGAACTTTTTAATTCTTCAATATTCTTAATATAGATTATTTACTACTTAAAATATTTTATTAACGGTCACAAAATTATTATTAAAACATTAGTGTTACTTATTAAATAGTTATTTTTTGATAAAAAATATCTAACGACATGCAAAAAAAATAAGAGCTACAGTTTATTTTCAATTTAAAATAAAGTGCACTTTAAATAATTAGTATAACTAAAACAATATTTTGATTATGTTAATATATTAAAATGAAATATTATAAAAAGAAAATTTTTCAATTTCCTATTTCTATTTTATTCTGTATAATTTTTATGAAATATCTTCAAATATTGTCATATCTATTTTAATGAAGGTGGTAAAGTATACACCGATGTGAATACTAAATACGATTTGCACAGTATTAAATTGAAATTTATATCAGACTAACTTTGAAAAAAATAAAATTTTCAACTTTCTTGAATTTTAATAACGTTAAAATAAAAGATATATTGTAGCACATATTTTTCATGATAAATTATCCCTATATCTGACATTTAAACCGTTATCTTATTTAAAATTTTTATAACTATATTCATATATATATTATTTAATTTTATAATTATATTGTGAAATTATAGCTAATACAATATTTATTTCACATATGGATAAGTAAAATAAAATGAATGAGAACGTTTTTCTCATCATAATATAATGACGTTTTTTGCGTCGTTTGTGTTTTAACCATACCGAAAACTAACAAATATGTTACAACTAGATACTAAAATTTGATTCTAGCATGTGCCTCATCATTGAATAAGTCATTCTAATATATTAGTTAAATAGTAATTCGATATTGTATTAACAATAAAACACATAATAGCTGACTGCATAATCTACAACCAAGAACGAGCCGAACATAAGATATCATACAACCTTGACTCCACACTCGGGCCTATTCATGAAAAAAACCTAGACATAATTAATTTTTTAAGAAAAACAAAATTTTTCAATCTTATATAATAAAAAAAAGTGTAATACATATGTAAAAATGTAATAAGTGTAACTAATGGCCTTTGCTGTCAATGTTGCATATGTTCAATAAAAAAAAATTTTAAAAAAATAGTAATTCAAATAGGATTTAAAATTTTACCTAAATCGTTAAAGACAAAAACGATTCTGCGCACATATCGTCGATAAGTCTACATTTCCCAATAAACCGTCCTTAAAGTTGTCGACTCCTTGAAGAAAAATATTACTAAACAAACCTTGGCATATAACATAATACTTTTGTTACCTTAAAATGAAAAACAAGAGAGCAAAAATCAAAAAGTAACAAACAGAAATAACAATTTATTTTTAATTTAGTTTCTGGCATAAAAAAAAAAAAAACAAATATTTTATTGAATAATTTAATCCAAATGAAATTACTGTATTAATTTTATCATTTCAGAAAGTATAATCACATAGTGTTATTAAATATGTAGTATCAATTAATATTGACAAAACATACTATACATAAAAAAATTAATTAAAACTTTTAATAATAATACTTACCTACCTACATACCACGAACACTTCAAATTTTAATTATTGGATCCCTAGTTTAATTTTTCCTATCAATCATATAATATGACTATTCACCGTCGCTAAGTTGTTCCATTATGTTTTATTTAATACCATAATATTATCCTTTGTTCTAAGTGCGTCACGTAATTTATGAACGGAAACCAAAGTTTTTTTTTGTGGTGGAAAAATGGACAGTGGAGGAAAACGCTATCTTGATTTTGGAAGAAAATGGAACCGCCCAAATTTTCCTTCTCATTTTAACAGAATATGAGTTAGGACTATCTATAATCTATTTAACCAAAGGTGTAATTAAAAACATTTTTTATAGTTCTTTTTTTTTTAGTTTCATTATTATGAAAAATATAATTTATCAGAATTTTACAAGTAAGATAATACAAATAAAAAAAAATACAAATACAAATATAAGTACGATATCACGAATTATTATTATTTTTTTTTTTTTTTTAAATATTTGTTCTTATTCAACCTCAAATAATTGTTGACCCGGCTAGTATAGTACCTAAAATAATTCCCAGCCCTTCTCGGATGAAGTTAAAACAATTTTAGATTCGGAACCTCTACTAGGATGCAGCCAGAACAACACAAGGACAGGTATATACGATCAGGAGTTTTAGGCATCAAAGTCAAAACATTCTGGATCGCTGATAGATTAAAGACGCGATTCGGGGCCTGCACGGTCAATATATACATGCCAATCAACTTGACGATCATCATACGACGTGTAAGCAATACTCATAATATTGACTTTTTTAAATTGTGTTAAATTTATGAAACCCTACTTTTATTTATGTATTTTTATAAAAAACATAATTCTCAAGATAATACATATAGGTGTACTATGCTTTTATTCCAGTTATTATAGTAACTATAACATTTTTTTTTACCATACATTCATAACACGCTATTAATCTATTCAACTAAACTGAATGATTAAGTATCAGAAGTGGGTATAATCAGTGCGGGAGTTACCCCTTTCCGCCAAAAGTATACCTTTTCTTTTCTCCCAATTCTCTTTTCCGCCAAATCATAAATTTTTCGATTCCCTCTTCCGGTTTTTGCCACCCATAGGCTGAAAAAATTTACGGTTGCGGTTTATTTTGAACATTTAATAGATATCGGATATTGTTTCACGTCATACTTTGCTCAAATAGTATGTTTTTATATTTTAAGTTTGAAAATAATATTTCAACGTAATTTTCGCGTCATACCATAAAAAAATTTGTTATTTCATTTCGATCTTTTAAATTTTCCGCCCAACCTAAGCGGTAATAAAGCCCTGGGTATAATAGTAGTTAAGATATAACATTATTTATTGCTTAGAATAAACGAAAATATTAATTTTATACACTTTATAAAACAAATACAAACTAAGTATAATCGATAACTGCAGTCTTTTTTTAAATGTTTGCATCTAATATATATAATTTTATGTTTATAAATATAGGTATTATAATATAATAAATGAGATAATTGAGTTTGAAATTAAGATATATAAATTAGTATTTTTGGTTTATTATTTGTTTACCCAAAATTATGATAACATAATAAATAAATATTATTATCACAGTTATACCGTTGTATAACAACGAATACAACCACTGGATATTTTCTAATAAAGTAATATCGTGTTTGGCTATCGTAAATCGTGTATAAATATTTTATACACGCTATAAAGAATATTGTGTTTTTCAATTTATAAACATCAATAATTCTAAATAATTTTTCAATATTTAACAGAATAAATCGTTTAAAATAAATATGACTACTGATAAACACGTGTAAATTAAAATTAAAAAAACTGCAATATCCTAAATACTTATAAAATTATCTAAAATAGTTATCACAAATAAATTATCTATATAAATATCCATTGTTATTTTACTGCAGCTATTTTGTTTTGTTTAAAAAACTTTCCATAAATTATATGGTTATTACTCGTATAAGGGTAGTGGGTACATTATGTTATACACCGTACCTATATCTGATACGTTTAAATTTATTTTGTTTTTTTTTTTAATCATTTGATTATTAAAGCTTAGGTAAGTAATATAATATATAATATATTATGTTGTACCAACATTATACATGACTTTTTCCCCGTTTAATCTGACAGCAGAAGAGGCTCCGTGTGAACAATACTGCTCCTCTGCTGCCATCTTTTATTAATATTTACAATACATTTATAGAGTCACTTACTCAACACATTATACGTACAATCACGGTTTCATCACTTAACAAAATAAAAAATATAAATACAATAATGAATAAATAAATAAAAAACAATTTTGGATAGTCCGTCAGTCTTTTCACCGTCCGCTATCGTGTGCATCTGCATTTGAGGGCTCTGTAAATAGGAGCGGCTGCCAATAAATTGACCTTTCTTTCGGCCCCAGCTATCATATTATATATGATTTAAATAAATTAGATTTAAACATCGTATTTCATTGAATTGCATTGACAAATTATAAATTGTCAATTGATAAACGGCCTTATTTTCCCTGCTATTGTATTTACATTTTTTTTATTTTGATACGGCGCGACTTTCTAATGTGCTGGTCATGAAAAGAATAATCAACAATTATTAGTGGTATTACAGTATATTTATTATATGCAAGAATAAATAATATATTTACGATGGATGGGGACAGTGAGTGTCAAACGGTTGCGTCGACCGGCCAAGCCAAGCGATTTAGCACAGTGATCACTCGTGTCGACTAGCAAGAAATGCTAGTCCTAGATATAAAATTATGACCTATGAGTATGCCGTTCGCTCGGGGATGTTACAAGAGTGTAGCTAAGCCTCTGACCGGCAAAGCGGCTACTGATCGGTAAGAAAAAAACCCATGACTGCAGTACTTCAACAAATGGCCGAAAGGAATGATGGACGATATAGCGGTGGTGATCGTACGGTTGTCGGCTGCACGACGGCTATGTCGTTTCGTCCAACCGGCCTAGTCCTCTGGTTTCTCTTGCGGTCTGGTGACGTTGCGTTTGATGTCCTTCGTGCTCCCCGGTGACTCGGGTTCACAACATTCGTCGACCGGTGGACTGTATCCCCGATGTTCTGATGAAATCACGGACTTCAGAGATGATGTTTTAGTCAGTGGGTCGGTAGTCCGATGTGGAGTCGGTGCGTGTGACCGGATGTTACAAGCCCGCGACAACACTAATAAGGAATTGATTGCCGGTCACAGCTGTCTGCGTCGCTCGTCCGGACGATTAACTTCGCTCATTAAAACTGTTTCGGTAGGTATTCTGTTCTTCGAGTATTTACTGTAGTCTTGAATGTTTGACGATTAAAAGAATACTGATAGTGAAGATCATCCTCATGTTGAAAACGTCCGATGCATTACTATTCTATTCTCCGTACCGACTAGTAAACTATGTATGTACGGTTGTGTGTGGATGTGTTTACTATCGATACGGATTGCTCTGGTATTTGGATAGTTTTTAAGCTAGCTATTATTGAGGGATTGGTCTTATTATTTTTGTTGCTGTCTTCCCTACCCGATGGGATAATTACTGTAGTCGTTCGGTGTCCTTGTGGGTTGTAATGTATCCCCTAATTCGACACTGTGGTGTGTTTTGTGAATGGTGATGAACTCTGATTCGTAATCCTGAAAAGGACTGTTTTCACTATGCGTGGTCACGCCGTTAGAATTTCTAAATGCAAATAAGACACTAATAGCAATATTATTACATATTAGTTTATATGTTTATATGAATATATAAATAAATAACAAATTACTATTGACAATTTGACAATATTGTCTAAAAAAATCCAATTATAATTTGACAAACTTGCGAATCATAAATCGAAGGATTCGTTGGCAGTGTTGGCACTGCATTTCAAAATGGACGACATATTATTTTTCTCAACAAAAACATATAGTTAATCTTTATTAATGGGCATACATTAATTGTAAAAGTGTGACAATATGACACCATATATTATTATATATATTATATTTAATATATGAGCATATAGGTGATGGAAAATAACTGCATGTAAGCAAAGCGTTTTTGTCCTAGCTGCTGATCCCATCACTCGTTGATTACAATAAAAACTGCTTATAATCTCACTGATTAATTATAACACTATATTCGCAACAAATCGATGTGAAATGCATGTTCTAGTCTTAAAATAATTTCCTTTTAGAATTTTTATGTTTATCCTCTCAAAAAGTAGGAATATACCTACATTTTATATACACTGTAGGTAATATAAAGTTAATAATATGTTGAAAATTGAAAGAAAAAATTATTTTATACTCACATGAACGTAAGCCATTCTATTAGTTGTATTTTGATTTTGTAAACGCAATAACTTGTGTTTATTTTTATTTTTCTATATGTACGTTTTATAGTACAAAAAATGATTTAATCTTCATCATTTGTGATACAAAATTTGATCTTATTGGTTTTTTTGTGACCATTTTATTTTCTGTATAACTGACAACAAAAAAGGCTCTGTGTAAAAATACTACTCTTGTGCTGCTCATTGACTCATTGCTTCCTATTTAATTAAAACATCATAATATATAAATATGCATTCCTAAGGATTAAAAGTAATACAATGTATGTCATTTATTTTCCTTGCAAAAATTATAAAAAAAAGTTGAATTTAATTGTGTAACTTTTTTGTGTCCGTCTGAATTTAAAATATAGACCAAATTGAATATTCGTACTCAACATAATGATTATAATATTTTGTTTAAACCAAAAAATATTACAGAATATTATTACATAGGTTATATTACATTCTAATATAATTTAAATTATTGTTCTCAAATATTATACCTACTCAATGATATTTTAAAAATATTTAGACTAAATTTTAATTTTTTTGTAGACATTTAAAATTTTCGATTTTTTTTTAGTTTACATAATATTAAATTAAAAATAAATTACTTGTGTCTGAATCACCGTGGGTATCCAAAATAAAATAAATACAAAACTTAGCTCTCTTTGGAAATAATATATCCAACCTATAATGTATAAAAGTTACCTTTTTAACTTTTTAGAAGATTACAAAAACTCTCATGAAGTGTACGCTTGCGCATCTAAAACACAAGACAGAGTAGAGATATCTATAATACTTACAAGCCTATATAATATACATCATATTAACGACTGAAGCAAAAGAGATTCTTGAGGTGATAAAAACTGTTATAAAGTAAGAACACTAAAAATGTTTAATACTCGGAGTAACTACCTGAGCTTCATCAATAGTATTAAAAACAAAATTCAAACCAGAAGACATAATATCTATAATTTTACAGAACAAATTAAACAAAGCCCATTCAAATAATAATAAAAAATTACTTTCATTTGGATCCCCGGGCACATGGACATCAAGATAAATGAGATAGCTGACCAACAGGCTGAAAATTCTACAAATAATATGACTATTTAACATTCTCGACACCTACTTTCCGACTTTTTTATGATAATATTAGTAAATCTTGTAAATCGCTATGTTGAAATTTATAAGCAAAGATGATTATAGTTTTCGTATCGTATTTTGTTATTATTTTATTTCAAAATGTATTTTGATTTTGTGTCTGTCCGTTCACTTCTTTACGCTGTAGTGTACTTGAAAGTAACATGAATATAATAATTTTAGTACTTTATTATAAATTTATAACATCTTATTAAATATGTCTTAAATTATATTTAAATATAAATACACAGGTCAGTTAATACTCCAATGTGATCATATGGGGTGTAGAATAATACAATATATAATATAATCTACATAGGTTACCTTACACATAAAAACACTCCAAACTATCCACAAAACAACAGACATGCTCTAATGGAAATATTTTCCTATACGTTACACCATCATGTCCGTCATGAATAAAATTACGAGAGCATCATCTTTTTTTGACATTTCGTTCAACCAATTTTTATTGAAAGTATAAAAAGAAAACATATTACAATAATCCTGTTCAAAAGTAGGTAAAACAAAAATAGAGTCTCTTATTAAAACTTCAAGACACGTTGTCCACACCAGAATTTACTACGAATGTCAACGATATCACATATTATACAGGTTGTTATATTATGTTTATTGGTTATTCAAATATCCAGTGATATAATTGTATATCTTTTACCTTCTATATAATTAACCAAACTCACTTGTTAATTTATTTCATCTTCAAACATATTATTACTATCCGTATTTATTTTTTAAATTCAAAATTGAAGTATCCAAATTAAAATAATGCAATTTAAGCATTTATTATATCCTGGTTACTTAATTACTTATCAATAATAATAACATAATATTATATACCTACTAAAGTACTAACACATATAAGCAATGTGCGATCAACCTTAACCTCGTCTACAACAATAAAATGTGTGAAAATAAGCAAATCTCAATAGGTATTTTATTTATTTTGTAATAGATGTATAATACACAATAATACGTCAACACAATGTAACGACAAACGCTAAACAAATTTAATTTAGAAATAATACATTATAGTAATACGACCGAACATCTATCTCAACCTCGAAGAGATGTCATCCTAACCTACGTGGTAGGTATACATCAACAACTTCTTATCGTATTGCACTATACTTATTTCGAGAAAAGTAAGTGAATTAAAACATATTATTCATCTGAAGTTTGTACAATATAATACACATATTAAACACTAATATTATGTAGCACATATAGTAGTATAATCTGACACATATTTTACAAAATAACACAACAAACCACTAAACAACATTTAAATGACACCAGGACGTGAAAACACTAGCGAAAACCCGTGATAGTCCACCATATCGTATTACACACAACATACACTCTTCCGTTTTGAAATTTACATTGCATTATTAAATGTTAGTTATTAGACAAAACTATATTTCGTATAACGTAAATTAACTTACGATAAATCGGTTATCAAGTTTGATTTAGTATAAAAGTTGTGTACACATTTTCATTTAGTTTAAATACCTAAATGTCAAATTAAACTAAGGACAATACTATCGGCGGTGCTCATGCAATAATAAACAGTAAACGAAAACAACCACATGGATGCAAATATCGACACAGATCGCGTACTTATTTGAATTACCAGCTTGTTGGCGTACAAAACCTAGGTTGTAATTTAAACGAATTAAATCATTTATCCATTACTACACTGAATAAAGTATACGCAACTAAATTCCATCATTTTTTGTCGAAAATTGAAGGTAAGTTGTTAGCGCAACATAGTTTTTAATCCATTGACGACCAACATTTACAAGACGTAGAACAAGTAGGCTAATATTGAGTGGTGTGTTTATAAAGTCAGAGTAATATTTTCGTTAAAAAAGTACATATTATTTCGTTCTAAAATTAATTTAAGAACTGAACCGTTGCAAATAGCGTTTTTGTTGTTACAAGTTACAATAGATCATTTGAAATTGTTTTTTAACTGTGATCTACTTTTTAATGATGATATTATGTGTGTCGAAAAGTGGTGAGCAAGTAAATAATAAATTACGTTTGTTTATATATAGACTGTACTCCAAATTTGTGTATATTATATTACTAATAAATAATAATAATAAGAAACTACGGAAACGACACGGGAGATGCGTTGCACACTACAACTGTTGTATGCTTTCCATGGTCAGTTATAAGCCACTGTATAATCTACGTACGTTCACGCGTCGATAGCAAATCGATCATGATAACTGACGATCGTCGCTATAATATTATTGATCATAATAAAATATATTTATTCGAAGTTGCACACCACTCGGTACATAACAATGTGAAAATTAATAAATCTTGTAAATCGTGAAGTTGTTTGTTGAAAATGAAAATGAGTCTTTTAATCTGCGTTTTAGTGTACAACAACGTTGGTAAGTTATCATTGGTTATATTAATTAATATATAATTTATAGTTTATTTTTGTCTTGATCTTCCTATATTTTAATTTTTTATTAATATACTTATATAGTCTATATTCATTCATTCGTTGTTGGTATAGTACTTTGGTGTGCACTTGAATGTAAAACGAATAAAATACCTAATATACCTTTTAACTAAATGTATTGGTTATTGTATTTATTATAAAATATTAAAATATAGAAAGAAAAAATGGATTACACAGAAAAATAAAACAGCTATAATTGAGCTTATGTATGTAACCACACTACAAGGATTTTACCAACTCTATTGATTTCGTTCAAGTAAAAGGTAATAAAACGTGTATAGTAAGTAATAATATTATTATATTTTATAGGTACATATTAGGGTGCTCTCAAAGTTTATCAAAGAGTGGATAAACATATATATTCCCGTTGGTTGCTTAAGTTTTTAAAATAAAAAACTTCGCTTTATATAGTTGGTAAGTTAAATTATTTGGTTGCTCCCATAGTGATTACTTAACCCAAACGTTTGCTTAACACTACTCCGACCTACTAGAAACTTTTTAAGTATAAATAATAATTTATCTTTTCGTCGGAAAAAGAGAAGAGTGCACACACACTCAAGCACATACCTACATACACACGACACACATTTAAACCAAATGCGGAAGTCACACTATACTATGATAATTAATAATGCTTAGAATACACCTAATATTCGCAGTGACTTAGTGCAATATAAATATAAAATATGTTCACATTATATCTAATATAAATAATTACGTTACATAAGACACAGTTAAACTAACGGGCATAGAGCAATTCCATATAACGTCTCAAGCAAACGATACACATCAAAATGTATAGAGACGATGACATAATTCACATTCGTATTATTATAACCATTGAACGAAAACAAAAGTTTCCCACTATCGCCTAGTAAAATCTCTAGACACTTCGTTCGCAACTGCAGTTTGTATACCGTGTTTATTTTGCTAAACAAACGAGAACTCGCATTCAATGGACATATGTATATGATAACAAACGTTGAACATGTGCACATTGTCATTTCCTTAATTTATGACAGTTCACAGAATCAGTTTTAAATTCAATTATCATGGTAATATTATGTCAAGGAAATTCTTAACAGCACAATCACAACACCTACAACTAGAGACTATAGTCTCTATCAAAAACCTCCCAATCTCTCGACTTTTCGTCGCCATTTCTAATTCCAGTATTTTCTACTACAGTAGGTACCTCGGTAGATTTTTATCTGATTAAAATGAGTTTTTGTTTACGCGGTTTATACAATGATGCGTATTTTTGTTTTATATGCAAAATAAAATCGTTTTAACATCCTGACAAATACATACGAAAGTAATAGAGATATAACATATATTTTATTTATCGAAACCGACAAATATGATAAACGTGGTGACGTTGTCAGTAGTTTAACCAATGGTTAACGATTAACTACATTAACGTTATTAGCATCATCGCATTATAGTATTGGAAATTTAATATTAAAGGTTCCTTAATAACCTTATAATACAATCAATAATCGTAATTCTTATTGCATCAAGGACAATTCGTATATTTCTAATCATACAATGTCCTTCCTATTGCTCTTTTAGAGTTGTAAATGAAAATATTATGTTAAACTGTGAGGTTATATTATATTACGTATGCTAAATTAAATTTTATATTCAGAAACCGAATATTTCCACTATAGTTTTGACACATAAAATCGAATATTTAATAAACTTTTTATTAATACTATCATTATTTATAATATTGTTTAATGTTTCGATAAGATGAGTCATCATGATTATTGGCTTCACTACTAACATCAATTAAACTTGAATTGCTTATGAATGAATAACTATTGAATTTCATAGATTAAGTTGATTATAATCATAAATATTTTATAGCCAACTAAGACTATTATCGTAACGGAAAAACAATTAATTACAAAACTGAGGTGTTTACTTGAAATAGGATCTAAATTATGTAAATACAATGATGTCCATGATCATTTATACTATATTTATATAATATATAATAGTTAGATAACTATAATGTAGATAAATGCGATATATTACTCTTGTGTGGTGACTGGTGAATTATCAACTGTTAGTGTAATTATTGTTATTGCATTATAGGATTTATCATTATTTTTTATCTGAAAACCAACCCCACAGAAAAAACTCGTTACACTTCTAACATACGAAAAATCATATTTATTAAACGTGTAATTATAAAAGTCACTCTAAAGCATAGTAGATTCAGAATGTTCCTTCTCGTTCTGCTGGTCACGTTAATGATAACGCATATCATAAAAGAACATAGTCCTGATAATTTTGAAATGTTCAATGAGTTTTAGAACACCAAAAGCCTTGAATCTAATATGTTACCATAAAGATTAGGTTTGGCATAAACCAAACTCGATTATGAAGATTGATAATATATTTACAGCTCTAAAAAGTGACTTAAATTTTCCACAAATCAGAATTTGAAAAATTTCGTTATTAAGGGAAAATAAAGGCAAGTATACTTGATTAGAATCACACTGCACTATTCCATTTATCAATGTTTAAAAATTCTACCATAGCAAAAATAGGTAGTGTTGTGTTTAAAAGTGCGAAAACCCAAAAAATATTTCAAAAAAAATAGTATGAAAATAATCAAATTTTCAATAAATATGAAAAAATATAGAGTGTGATTCACAAAAACCACTCAGATTCCAAAGCTATTTATCATTAGTTTTTTTTAAATATAGGTATTTAATATATAAGTATATATAGTAATGCAATATATGTATAATGCCACTTATATTAAGCGTTCCATCTATCTGATGGCTTCTTCACAACAAACTAGTAAAATCGATTTATGTACATTATATTTCACCACTTTTAACTAGTTGTAAGTCTAAAAAAAGTTTATATAAATATTAGATTTGTTGTATTGTCCCTAAAATTACGTATGAAAATAAATGATATTACCTATTGGCTATTATGTATATTGTATTAATGGTCAATAAAATATTATGTGCATTTAAAATACATTATTTGTTCAATTGCTAAAAGTGCTCTATTTTGATGGTATATTTTAATTTATTGTCTAATTTGAAATTCATGAACTGTTTACATATTATATAGGTAGCATTTATTTGTAGCTCAGCTCAACATAAGTATGCTTGTAATTAATTTACGATTCTAAATAAAACTTTTGGAGAATTTTTATTTAATCTTGTCAATAAAATTAAAAAAAAAAAACAACAACAATAGAATCAACTACAATAGAAATATATATTCAAACAGACACTTTAGAAAAATGAACGTTCGAGTGCACTAACAATTAGAAATTACATCCTTAGTAATAATTAATTGTATCTATAATTGTGTTATAGTACCTATAGCTATAGTGAATACAATTTAGGTTAAAATGACAATAATTTATTGATGAACGTTGTGAATGGTTTTCGATACTAAACTCACGTGTTGGTCAAGTTCAGTCTTGGCTTGTCAATAAGTATAAGTTAATTTAGTAAATTACTTTTATATATAATGTCTTGATAGTAGATTTACTTTGGTTAAGAAGGAGGGCAGTGAAATATTATCATCCAATAAGTAAAACATACAGACATGATCGTCAACAATGCACTTAGATGATGGAGCCTTGTATAAACTCTTCCCCACCAAAAACAAAAATACGTATCAGTTATTGTTACAAAAGTTATATATTTGAATATGGCATGTCGTATACGCGTGCTATATGACATATTTAAATGCTACTATTGAAAACTGTACATTATTAGTATTTTATCGCTTCAAGCTAAATAAAGATAACTAAAAAAGTCATCTCGTCTATTAATAAGTTTATATTAAAATGTATAAAAATGTTTCATACAATGTACCTATCTTAATATTCTACTCAGTGAACTAGGGGATTATATTTTAATATATTTACATTTTCCGTACACGATTTACATATTATTAGAACAGTTTATATTATTATTTATTAATATTATCATCATCACTAAATTATTATTCAATTATATTATTACTACACATGAATTATATTTTATGATAACATACAAAACTCAGTATGAAAATAGTTGGAGGATAATGACCACGTCATTGGATTACATTTTTATAAGATTAATGCGTTTAATATCGCGTAGGTATCAATATAATACTTGTTGGACCACTCACCTGTTGCCGGGCCAAGTGGAAAGCGTGACGATCGGTACGAACGAGAGCACGTACGCTCGCAGACGATGGCAAATTACGAGAATACGGCGAGATCGACAAAAGTATGAACTAAAGGTGGAGGAGCGAATCTAAAATCAACGAACACAGCGCACTAGGTGGAAGGGTAGACTAAATATGTAGAGACGTACCATAAGGATTCGATCGAGGGGATATACGTATTTCCGTTCCGGTGTTCAACCGGTGACTGACTGGCAATTACGATGCGGCATGAACATCACGGTTCAAAGGCTGGCTGGTTGGCTGCCGGGCGGGACTGTCGACTGGCTGGCTGGCTGACGAACCGTTGCGCGCGCCTAATTTTAGAGTACTAACAACAAGTTGACCTGTGGCGCTGTTCGCGGCGGTGAGAGAAAGCCCTTCGACGGATTTTTATATTTCATCCCTTTACTACTCCACACTCTCCGGTTAGACTCCCGTCTCTTCCCAACACCACCTACACCATTACCGTCGACACTCCCCACCCTGCTCCAAACTCACCTACTCTCTGTGGTTCGCCATCACACACACAATGCGTACCGTCGAAGAGCTACACCTACCCTCTCTCTCCACTCTTTTTCCATCATCGTTTACCTGGCCGAGAGAGACATGTTAATCAATATACGATCCTACCATAACCTCCACCCCTATGTCGTCTTACTGCAGTCCCATAACAATCGAAAACTACCTTTATTATTGTTATTATTACCGTTTTTATTTTATTTTCTTACCCCTTCCTGGACAATTTACATTATGAATTGGAATTTACTTGTACAGTAGTAACAGAATATTAAATTTTATGTTTAATTTAAATTTTTAAATATTTAATTTAACCTTTTTATCGTCAAACATAATTATAACACATTTTGTACGTATTTATCACGGTCGTTTTAATTGTAATTTATTATCGTGTGTACAATAATATCCAGAAATGTACGACATTTTGATGCAAAAATGCTTACGGTCGATACTCGATAGTCAATACTGACTTTAATGTATTTAAATTTTAATCTATACTATAGTATTATTTGTAGGTATATATTATAAATATGTAATGTTCACTTAATTTACTCGAAAAGTGAAAATTTACGAAATACGTTTGAAATAATTATCTAATTTCTTACCGACAGATAATAATTACTCTATTAATCAGTCCAATTACCTATGTGCAATTTGTTAAAATATTAAAGCCCCGGAGTGGGAGATGGCGGCACTTGTTCTCCGGACACCGTGAATTTCCCGGAGAAAAATGTCGCCCGATATTCGAGGATCGAACCCGGTCCGGCTGAGCCACAGCCGACGCGTTAGACCGCTCGGCCACCTCGTCCCCCAATACAATAATTTGTTAAAAATTTTAAAATATTGATATCGGTAACATAACGATTATTCATACTTCAGCCCAATATCATCGACGCAATTAATATATATATAACCTTTTTTGGACCTCAATATCGTCCGGCGCAGTTTATGTATTACCTTAATGAATTCCAATTTTTTTTTTCTTTACTTGTGATTTCTGGCACAATTCGCACAATATTACTTATATGTTGGAATAATTTATAAAATAATAAATAATTCCATGTTTTTTTTTCAATTGGATATATATTATTAGTTGAATTTGGATTAAAATAGATATTACGAGTACATTTTGAACATAACATGATTATTTTTACCGAAAATATGTCATTAATTTTAGTATGAACTATGAATACACTTTGAATATAATATAATTATAGTTAAAGTGGTATATATAAAACTGGTCGATCACCTCAGTGATGCCTCTGAGAGGAACAGTTTTCAGGATACCAAACCTATAACTCGGGGTTCGAGGCTACCGCGTTGGCAGTGAACGCCGCCCGGTGAGGGCACACCATAAGCTCGCGACACATGGCCCAAATCTCGGTAAGACCATAGCTGAGGCTTACTACTGACTAATTATTACTGACTTGTGCACTCACACGGTGGTCGCGCACCGGCTCCAGTCGTTGCGCGGTCGACGGCGGATTGGTTTCGAAGTAGTGGTAGCAGAAGATACTGGTTAAAAGACCTTCGCTTGGTCTAGGGGAAGGCTGCCGAGTGAGTATCTCCTTAGCGCACACCCAGCCTACCGGCGGCGTTATATGCAGATGAGATTAGGTTAAGCTGTATATAGGTTGCCCGAGACCAAAAACGGTAAGCAGTGAGGATAGTTCAGTACCCAATCAGGGTGGCGAAGGGCATGTTCACACCTCAGCCTACAGTACGAGCGCGCTCTCTCCCGACTTCGATGTAACGGGGATGCGCCCCGTGATGTGGTCCTTAGACGACGTGCAGCCGACGGACGGCGGATAAGACTGTCGTATGGTGATCGTAAACCTCCGTGGCTCTGACTAGCACACAGTGTTAATGTAAGGTCTGTAGTTGTAGCCGCAAGGCACAAAACCTGGGGATCTTGGTTTCCAAGATAATTTTTGGGATTTGGAAAACGGTCGGGTATATTACATGTATAGTAAGTTTTAAATGTTAAAAGTGTTTACTCGACTTGAGACTTCATATTGCTTAGACTGCATACTATATATACTATTAGGTAATCTCAGTATTTAGTTCAAGAAAGAAGCCTCCAGTTAAACACTTGAGGTTGTTCGCAGTAGAATTTCCACCATAACTATAGTATATATACATGTTTTGATATCTGCAGAATCCGTTATGAATATTTTGAAAGTGTGATACCAGCAAAAAAGAGCTGATGAATTTTAAATCAAGTAAAACTTTACAATCACATAAATGTATGACCTGAATTGGTGCATCAAATTATGCAACATTTATGTGATGCTCTTCCCATATTTTAAATATTAAACAACACTTAAAATATCCGTACATAACTTGATAATTATATCATAGACTTGTATAATTGTTGATAAGAGATGTGTTAAGTCACAACTAAATGTGTATGAGTATAGATGTGTTTACAAATAATTGATAATACAAAATAGTAACACGATTACAGGTAAAAATAAGTTGCTGACTTGTTATATAATACACAAATTAAATAATATTTAGGGATACAAAAAATATATATAAATCACAGTAACATCAAGGTATAAGTATAATTATATTATTGTCCTTATGGCCAAAAAAATAGCAATATAATATAACGACAGCTATTAGAGCTGTAGTTTTAGTTATACATAATATACCATTACATTTAATATATTTATAATATATTATGAATTATTACTTATAGATATACAAATGCATACAGTTATAATTTAACTACCGATGTAGTTATGTTTTTTCCAAATATGATGCTAAATAATATCAATTTTAAGGTGAATTAATTAGTTAAATCATTTATGTAGTACACATAGATAAAGTAATATTTACCATTGCGTGTTAAGTTTATAGCTTACATACTGCTATAAAAATATTAAAATTTATATCAATATTTTGAAAACTGTATTGAAATACTTTACAACGCGAAATACTTTCAAAAAATTTAAAAAAGAAATAATTATAAATTTCTAAATTTAAGGAAATATATCTATGTAAAAATCAATTGGGCACAGCTCTGCTGTAGAGTTGTGCATTCACATTATAAGGAATATAATATCGTTCTCGACAGGAAGTTTAAGTTTTTATCATAATATATGTTTAAAATATTTTTATTTTTATTTATAATGTTTAACATGCTTTAATAATATTGTATTACTTGACTGTAATATGTCTATGTGATAATTGATGTCAACTAATTTACAGCTTATGTTACAGGGTCGTCATATAGTGAGTATGATCAACTTTATTGTATATGCATACATTGCATAGCAAAATCTTCGTTTTTAAACATTAAGAGTAGACTGTACAAAGGAAGGATAATGATTTATGGTACTGATACGAATACTCAACGAAATTATATAGTACTATAGTACTATCAATTATACTGTGTGGACAATTTATTCATCTTCTGTAACAATTAAATTTAAACAACCAAGTGCAAACGTTTTACATGAAACTGATTTTAAAACGAATATTGTGACTAGGTGAATATATTATATATATGTATAAATGAATTACTATCTGTCTGTCCTTTATACATTCCTAAACGGCTAGACGGATTGGGACGAAATTTGGTACAGAGACATATTAGACCTATGTGCAGAAGATAGGCTAAATAAAATAGTGATAAGCCCAACTCCGGGAGATGCCTAAACAGACATTTTGAGATTGACGATGGAAATTTTTGTATATTTATAAGTAGTTTCTATTATTGAGGATTGATGTTAGTGCGAAAGGAATTACTATCTCTAAATTTGTAATTATTTGTTTCCATATAGCACGTCATGCGTCTATGATATTATAAGTTTTTATTGATATTTTTTTATTTTTGTTTCTTTTTTGTTATAATAACGTCATTTCTATGCAGTTATGCCTCTTAAAAAGAGATTTTTGAATATTATGAATTTTATTATGATAAATAAAAGTTGCCAAGATCTGGTTTCCATGGGAAATTATAAATTATGTTAAATATATATTGGTTTATAATATTTATCTCATTGTACATTATTGGGAAAACAGATTAGCACTGGGAGCGCTGGTTTAACTATGGATGGGTGGTTACCCCACTGCATCGATTCGGGACTCCTTATCAGTTTGTCGTTTTGGTGTTATTTTCAATTTAAAAATTATTTTGTATTTTTTGAATTTTTTCTTTCCTTATTTAATTGCATCAATATTTCAGTTTACAATAATTGGTTTGATGTCTCTGTCATTGGTTGATGTATTTACTTATGCCAAATGTGATGTTAGCTCTTGAAGTGCCATTGAAGGTGAGCAAATATGAATGGGTCGTCAAATTATTGTATGTGGCAAAATTGAAATGGTAATTTAATAATTTTGAAAAATAAATTGATTTTTCTTATTATTATGTATTTATTGTTATAATAATAAAGTTAAACTTTTAGAAGAACACTATACAAATTAAAGCCTTAATTTTACAAACATCACATTTAAATGATTTGCCACATGAAGTGTATGGTGAATTGGTAAATCATTCTTTAAGTATTATGCCATTTACTTGTAGTTGCATAGCTTGCGCTTCAGAATACTGTAAGCATATAGTGGCTGTACTTCTGTTTTTGAACAGGTGAATAATTATATAAATATTAATCATACCTAAGTATATTATACTCAAATCTGTTTGAGTTTTATTGGGTTTTAAATAAAAACATTTCAAAAGTTCTTTATTAAGCTCTTTTCTCCTCAAATCAATTGAAGAGTAATATTATCAATAGTCTATATGTTTTATTAGATAAGATTCAAACATTTAAAGAATCTTATACTTTTTTTAGATTTTATAGGTTCTTGTAAAAGCTATTATAAAATGATAAAAATCATTTATATAACATTTTGTTTGTTTCAAAATTTATTATTTATGTTTTACTTATGATATTAGAAATAAAATTGCTGATATGAAAAGTTTGTCATCAACTGACATAAAATGTCAATGGTCAAAACTAAGGCAGCCAACATTAACCAAGTAAAAACCATTACCCGTGGATACATTTGATTGTTGCTACAAAAAAACTAAAAAAATAAATATTGATATTGATGCAGAAACAGTTAGGTTGGTGTATTAATACTAATAAATTATAATATAATTCATTTTCAATAAAATACTGCACACATATCACTATATCAGTATTTGGCAGGATAAATCATCTATCCCGAATCGGTTAGTTAAGATTCTCTCCACCAGAATGCGTTTCGTTAATCTGTTTTCCCAATTGTTGGGTGGAAAATTCTGTCAAAAATACTGAACATTAGGTACATAATAATAAACTAAATTGAATAGCGTTGTAAAATTATTACTTAGTATTTTTTAACCGTTATCTATCCATATATATATATAAATATACTGCTAGTATAATCACAGGTAACGAATTTAACATACAATTTGAGGCATAACAGAATTAAGATTTTTAACGGGCTACGAAGTGCACGGGTTCAGCTAGTTACTGATAAAATTTAATATCAGTAGTTCAAATATACGATGTAATAACTAATCTGTACAATCATTTTTACAAACTCTTAATTGGTCACGGATGTGATGAATTTCACTGTGCCGTTCAACCGACTTTTAACGTTTTAACCTCCGTTAAAGATACATTTAACACGTTTAAAATGCGACTCCTTTAACGAACTGCTAAGTGAAATAACGATTCGTTTAAAGTTTATTGTGACCGTTGACAAACGTGATGGTATCGGTATGGTAGTTTATCATTTTTTAACTAAATATGAGATATAGGTACCACTATTATATTAAATACGTATTGCATTATTTTATCATAATGACTATCTGTTTACTAGTATAATATTTGTATCTCTATTTGTATGCAACAGTTATATAAGTCGAATAACTTAAAGATTTTAAAATGTTTGACGTTAATATTTTAGTTTAAACAAGAAAAAATGAGGAATAAATGAGATGAGTAGGTCACTAGAAAAAAGTACTTGAATTTGAAAAGATGAATATTAATCATGAACCATTTAAAAAACGATTTTTAACGGAATTTGGTGTATAATAGGTGGATACTGGGTACTAATGTCAAATGTGTACAAGTTACACTACAGTACTTAAACTGTTTATAGGATGTATTAAACTTTAAAGTGCTCAAATAATGAATCTCGTATTTTATTGAACACAACAATGAATAACCGCCATTCGTATTCAAATTTAAAGTCATACATTCTTTAAAAAACGAATTCAATTGAATTAAATAAAAAAAAATTACAAATTACAGTTCAAAAATATAAGTACTTGTATCATATAAAATAAACTAGTTAGGTACTGGGCGTGTTTGAAATATTGTTTATTTTATACTTATACAACCTATAAGTACTATGATTATATTATGAAAATCACTTGTTTCAGGAAGAAACCGAGGTTAGTACATGCCAAGTATTACAATAGGAAATTACAATATCAAGATACACTGGCAATTATATAGTTTTAAATAATGATAGTAAAATAACAAAAATTATTTATAGTATTATAATGATATTATAATTGTAACTCGATACCTAGATCATTCGACACCAAAAACCAAATATTTAATAAATTATACAAAATATAAAATCCTATAAATATATTATTATATATGACAATATTACAATTTATAATGGTCTATAATTTGTTATAATAACGTAGTTGAGCAGAAAATTCAAAATTCAAAATTCATTTATTATTGGATATGCGTTATTTATCACGCCTCATGATATTTTTTTCCGATTAAAATCTAACACAATATCTACTATAAAATTTCGGTAACAAAAAAAATCGATCAGAATTATTAAAAGTGAAATTTACTATGAAGGATTAAATTTAAAAACATATCAAAGTCTTGTAACTCATGCGATTTATTCATACGGAATGTTTGAATCACGAATTTCGTTTGATGTGATAAAATATTTCACACGTATCGAATACTTGTTCAAAATCATGTAATATGACCCACAAATAAAATATAGGCCTTGAAAAAATATTATGGGATATAATAAACGAAAAAAGTGCGTGATATGACTAAATTATATAAAAAAACTATAAGTATGTTCTAAAAATATCGAATTTCGATTATCTACCGTCAATCAGTGAAGTGAGTGTTGATTTTTCTACCAATACCATCCTATACGTTATAAAAATGAGTACCTCGATTGAGCAAGAAGATTTTTCATTATGCGTCCGGCTGTTTTTTTAACATCGTATGACACGGCGTGTTGTATAGGCAATAATGATACACCATCACATTTGTATCGCGATTATGATAAATACGTACATATAAATATGCATTATAATATTACCAGTTATGAGTGGATGACTGCCGCAACGAAATCAAAATGTATAGGTAATTACAAAATATTTTATGAATAATAATAATAAAAAAAAATTTAACCATAATTTTACTTAATACGAAACATAACGCTGTATAAACTATAAAAATCATTGGTTTTAATATTTTACAAGTATTTCAAATTTCAATGATTAATTAATATCATGGAAAATATTATTAACTTGGCGCTAAAAAAAAAAATCACTTTAGAATAATATGCGATTTGTATAAAAATAATATTATTATGATCTTATATTATTATATTAAAGTTTTATAGCAAAAGTGCAAATGTTATGAATGAAAAAAAATTATATTTTCAGCCATAAAGCCATTTTTCACATATACAATATACATTGTATATATTATAATACTAAAACCAGAGAAAATTTCAAGTTGTCGAAGGGTTATTTCTTTCTGGATTTATTAAAACAAAATAACCAAATTCAATGTTGTTTAAAAAATTTTTTGCGTAAGATAACACTACTCTTACCAATGGTTTTTTGGGAAATTCCAAAAACACCCACTCTATAATACCATTAGTGTTCGATATTCACAATCTATATACAAGCTGCTCACAACTTTTTGAGTACTCCTTTTATATGGGTTCAGCATGATCACACAAAGTTCGTTTTTAATTTTAATGGATCCCCAAGTAAAGCCCATCACTGGACTTTATTTGTAATGAATAGTATAAATTGTAAATAAAATATATTCTCTACTGATATTTTAATTAAAGTTAAACACAACAGGTAAAAAATACAAAATATTGTTAAACATATCAGTTTATTGTTTTCATCATATTACACTTAATAATATAATATAAACCTATAGGCTACAGCATATTTATTTATTGGATTGAAAGTAAAATATTTCTAAGGTATATTCACTAGATATAATAGGAACTAATTTAGCATGTAGCTAAATAAAACTCGGCTTAAAATATATTAATGTTAATTATATGTTTACATGTTGGGTCTCAAGGAAGTAGGTAAGTGATGATTATATTAAGTGGGAATCGGTTTAGAATCAAGAATTTGATTTACATTTTAATTTTTATCATGGTTTGTAAAGCAATATATCAAATAATCGAATATTCCGATCAATAATTTACCGAAAATATATTTTGCAATTAATACAAGTTAAACACATTATAAAAATTTATATTTTTATTTTATAAGTTCTTAAGAGTCATGCGCCAAGTACCAAAATCGATTTTGTCGAAGCCAATTTTGTGTAAAAATTACAATTTTTCCTTATTTTATTTTTTATTTTCCGAAAGCTTTTGAAAACTACGGGGAATTTTAAATTTTTACCTCCTGAATACACCAAATAGATTCACTTTCCTACCGGAAAATATACCAAAGTTGAAATTCGAAGCATTATCGACTACTTATCATATACACAAGCACAAAAAAATAAAAATAAAACACGCATCTCTGTAAAATCTTTATGTACTTATTGTATTATGTATTTCAATATTTGTTCTTTTTTCCCTTCTTCTATGTTTAAGTGCTTAAACCTACTAATAAGTAATATATTATATATTTGTATCTGTACTCTTTTCACTTTGGGATGTTAAGAGTTTAAAAATTTAAAACTTTAAATAAATAGAAAAAAATCCTTTTTTAAATCCACAAAATATTGAAAATGATTTTACCAAAGACATTATGGCAATACAACTACAAGATGCTCAAATATTAGAATTTACAGACTACCTATGTGTTAGAATCAGACATAAAAGGTGACACTGACTTTCCACCATAAATATAAGTAAAATATTTATCAACGGTATTACGCACGACTAACAATTGTAAATAATTCCATTGAAAATTACAGGATGCTTCATTTAATTCTTCACATCCAAATATTTTTGATTTCATTAAAATTTTAAAAAACATTCAAAATTACGCTTATATAGTTAATTACAGTGCCAGGGCATCAGAAACAGAAGATTGATTGAAAAAAAAGGATATATATTTATTTTTTTAATGGAAGAATTAGAAACTAAAAAAATAACCCAAATTAAATTTGTGAGGCAACTGTCATTCAAATTTCTATATCTACTTCAATATAGACTTATAATAAATATTAAATGAATAACATCTCAAACTGGATTTACTTTCGTTCAAATTTTAATCTACATCAATATAAAGTCATTTTTTTAGCGAACCAATATTTTTAATCATACCTTCAATATTATAGGTTATAACAATAATATCGACAATTCTAAGTCTGAGAAAATAGGAAAGGAAATATTAGCATACGTTTTAATATAAAAATAAAAGGGCGCAATTTACATATGAAAAAAAATACCCGAAACGCAATTTACATCATAAAAGTACATTGAGACGCTATTTACAGTCAGGCACCCAGAAAATAATAGTTCAAACGCAGGACAGCCTAGCGCACCGGGATACTGGTAAGTTTCCGGTAGCCTAACGGCCCTGACTTATTGGAACTTGCCATTGGCCTATGACGACTACGTTACATCATTTTTTAAAAATAATTAATATACATTTTTAAATTAATTTATACATAATACATATTACTATATTTAATAACCATTTCTTTATATTAAATAAAATATACCTCTTACTTATTAATATTAATTGTAACAATATTGCAAAAAGAAATTCCCACAGCAGCATAATATATCGACTATATAGAGTATATAAAATAGCGATATTTGAAAATGCTCATAACTATTGCTTAGAAATTGAACTATCGTAAAAACCAAAATACGGTCACAGATAATGTTCAGCATTAAATGTCATAATAGGTTGATTCTAATTTTTAAACTAACAAAGCTAAACTTGAACAGCTAAGTGGTCATTTTGCGAACCGTAAGATGGTGATGAGTGATGACTATATAGGGTTCGGAAGTTATAGGAGTTGCATATTGTTCTGTATGCTGTTGAATTATAGTAGATCAAGCTAAAAGTCCGAGCTATACAATATTGAGTTTAAAAATTGAAAATTAAAAATGCATATTTTGCATATTTCGATAATTTTAGAAAACAAGTGCATATAGGTATCGTCGATTTTCATTGATTTTCGCATATTTGATATTTTCTACGAAAATAATTTTTTTTTTCATTCTTAACCAATTTATTTTAAATAATTTTACATTTTTTCAGTTTCAATTAAATCTCAAACGCCAACCGGTATTTTGCCTTATTTTGCTCCTATAACTTCCGAACCCTAATGATAATCATACAATCACTGATGACAAATTTGGGTATGGCCTTCTATTAAGAGATTCTTATAAATAGTCGATTAATTTTTTTGTAATCCTCTTACATAATATAATATTAACTAAAAGGTTAGATAAATATTCACTGTGATTGTCGAGTTTTAATATTTTATACTAAGAAGCTCTAAAATAAAAAGTATGAATATGTTTGTGATTTGAGGCGGAGGGGGTGTGCTCAGCTTTTTCACCGCCATTCAATATGTCAAAATAACGGTTTTGGATCTTGATAAACATACTGAGGCAGCTACCCAGTTATAAACAAACTTAAGCCATTAAGTTAAATTAATTTAGTTTATTGTGAATAAATATAGGTACTCCAAGATAACCTTACAGGTTCTGATAGAAAAGCTCTAAAATATATCAAATTTATTTATTTTCAAGAAAAACGGGGATATAGGTATGCATAATTTGTATGTAGGTAATCAAAAACAGATCTCTAAGTGTTATATGCAGTTAAATAGTCTAAACAATGGCTAATTATTTGGAAGAACGCTTAATATATATTGATGAATATTTTTAAGTACCTACCTTCTATTAAAGATGTATTGCTAACCATTACTACGTTTATAATATGATGGTATTAAGCCATTAAAACGGTTTAAATAAAAATTAAAATTAAATCGGTTTTAAATTCTTAAACTACATAGTGCGAGCGTACGAGCGTTTAGACTTTTTAAACTGTTTTAACGCCATCATATGCACGTAGTACATGATTTTAACGCTAACATTAGAAATGAATTTGAAGTTTTGGGCAATGATTTAGATTTAGCTGATCTAAATATAGAATATACATGTTTGATGGGACATAATAGATTAGCAGGGATACGACAAATGCCATTACCTAGATTAGTGCAGTATATAGTCTGGGTCAAACAAGTTTAAAAGTATTAATATTCTACTTGCTCGCGTTACAGCTGCAAAATGTTAATGGTTTAGAGTCCAGGCATGTCAAACTCAAAGTATCAAATTTGCCAAATATATTGAAAAGCTTGGCTATACGGGCCGCACATATCTACATATTTAACAAAAAGAAATATTAAAAAAAATTCTTACCTATTCGTTATTTCGATTACAGTTTAACAGATGATAATAAGACATTATAATAATGTAAATACAAAATTAACTATTCTCTAAAAATCTAAGATAGTTGTAACACGACGTTAATATTTTATTATTTTTATTATTATATTATGCTTTTGTTCATTAATATTGGTAGCCGCTGGCCACAAAAATTAAGCTAAGGGCCATGTGTTCAACATGCCTGGTTTAAACGTTGAACAATTAATAAGTAAAAGCATTATTCTTAAATCAATAAATCGTCAATTTTTGCGTGTAGAAGCGGAAAATTTTTAAATCCATTTTATCATTATGCTCTTCAAAATTAGGACCCAAGACCAGCAATAGAGATAGCCGAAATAGGTATTACCTATATCATCGTCTAATAACAAATTTTTATCAAAAAAAATTTGAAAACCTCAAATTTAAAATAAAATTATATCAATCTACATTGTTACCATGATACCAATGATAATCACGGCCACAGATATCTATACTATAGATTAGTAATATTAGTATACTTATATAATATATTCTGTGATCACGGCGCGTAGGAATTGTTACCTTAGATAATACAACAATAGATAGGCCAATTAAGCGATTAAGCGATTCCTATATTAACAACGCATGCCGTATGGGTTTGCGAGCGAGAATGTGGATGAAAGGCAGCTCTTATAATATATTTATATTATAATTTATAGTGCTCTAGTTCTATAGTCGCTTTAGAAAAGGGTTTAATCATTATTATTTTTTCATTATTATGTAATTGTTCAGACCTCTTCGAAATCTCAAAATATAAAAATGTGAATTCTTTTGTAATGAGAACTTAATATTAAATAATGGTCTATCCATTCTTAATTTTTATATTACTCGTATTATCTATGATTGTTACCCACATTATAATATAGTCATATAATTATAATAGGTATATAAACAATACATATATATTATCTATAAACCTTGTGTGGTTGTTACCTTTGCGTAGATAACGATTAATTGATAAGCAAACGATTTCGCTCCGAACTTCATGTATGACACGCAATTATAAAATCTTGTGAACTGGTAAAATCTTAAAATAATAATAATATGATATTATAATTATTATATAGTGATATTACATTAATGATAACTGATAACATGCCGATGTGTCTACTTACGACGTGTTCGTTAGTCTGTTGACTTTGATCAGTTTGATCTACGTGAAAGTAATTCGTTGGGAAAAAACGGCGAAATGTCTTCGAACGTACAACTGTGAGCATCATTTTTTACCCCAAACTAGATTGCAGTGTTTAAAAGGAGATTTGCACCGCTGCCGCCACAGTTATGATTGTTGGACGCCAGAAGAGAACAGCCGTCTATCGGTTGTGGCCGCCGACGTTTGGTCTATGTTGTGTCGTCGTTCTGTTTTTCACAATATTAGACGATGCTAATGGACAAGCACAGCCAATACCGGCTCAAGAACAACAGCCACCACCGGCTCAACCTACTGCGCCATGGTATGAGACATTGCCAGCCGTCGCGATGGACTACAAAGTGATCATCGACCCGGGCAAAGAGGATTGTTATTTTCAATTTGTCAACCCTGGAGCAACATTCTACGCGAGCGCTCAGGTGTGGATAATAAGCATTTAAATGATTTTTGACTGCTTTGGTACTAATTAAATACATTGTTTTTAACAGGTGCTAAGAGGCGGTGATGGAATGGCTGGTTTTGCAGTCAGACATCCCAATGGCCAGATCGTTCATCCATACCAGTGGAAAGCCAGTTCAGATTACCAAGACCAAGAGTCCACAGGAGGTTATTACAGTGTTTGTATAGATAATCAGTTTTCCAAATTTGCTGCCAAATTAGTAAATTTGTACATCACTGTCATTAGGTTAGTATGATTAACATTAACATTACAATTTATCAAAGATTCCTGTAATTTTCAGGTATGATAAATGGGATGAATACCATAAAGAAATAGAAGACATGAATGTCGGTGTTGAAAATTTTACAGTAAGTCTTAAAATGAACATCTTAGTATTTTAATCAATTGCTAAAAAATTAATTTTGTAAACCATAAGCAATATTATTTACATATCAATGCTATTAAAGATCCTCAAAAACTATAATAATAAAAATGTATAAAAAAATATAACCATAATGTTATCAAATTGTGTATAATCCGTTTAAACCTATTGAATTCATCAATAGTTTTAAAATTATGAATTATACTTAATATTAAATTTGGTAGGTATGTGATAAAACATACTTAATCTACTCACTCCTATAAGAATAATAAAAATAATATTAAAATATTAAATTAACAAAATCTTTGAGTGGTATCATTACTGACTTCCAAATTATAACCAATACTTACGAGCAGTATAAGACCTATCTCTAAAATGCTATTTCTAGCTAAAAAAATTATCTAAAACTGACTGATGAGATTCTTTGATGGGTTCCTTTATGTAACGCCCTTTAAAAATTGGTGGTTGTGCAAAAATGATTGTTGTTATATTGTGTCCTTAGTATTTGATTTTAATGCTGTTTATATTTGCACAATGGGCTTATACTTTAAGTTTGAAATGGAAATATACGTAAATAAAGGTTGGATAGAGATGTACAAAAAAAGTTCTCTTCGTTTCTTTGCTATTGTGAGAACATACATTTTAAAAACTGGACCTATGATTACAATAACTCCTGAAAATTCAGTTTAATCAATTAAAATTGAGCGCAAAATACAGTTGTCACAGTCAGCACAATGTTTTATAAATAATCAGCTTTATGTTAACCTAAAATAGTAAAATATACTTAACACTTAAAACCACCACTCTCAACAAGACAACTTACAAATAGATACACAGATCTCCTCAGACAGTTCTGTTGACTAAGAATAATTAAAATAGGTCATATTTTAATTCATGTAGGTGGTTCAGTGGTTGTAACAGAACTCAATAATTATAATAAATAATAATATTATGTGCACTTTATTATATAATAATTTATATTTTATTTTGTTCTTGTTGAAGTGGTTTTAGTTTTTTTTCCATTTTCATCTAGTAACATTGTAAATGAAATATTGGTGTTTCTGATATTTAGTATACTTTGTGAAAAAATTTTATTATTTTAGTACTTTCCTGTTATAAGAGACTACAGACTACAGTCTGTTATTATTGAAACCACCACCCTAGACTACCTCTGTTATCATGACTATCACAATATCTAAACATTCCAGACACAATGAGTCACAAACCAAATTTTATGTCTACCACTTAACCACAATCATTTAAAATCTATTTATTTGCTGTTATATTATAACAATACTTTTAACTTATAGAATAGTTTAGTCATATTATGCATACCTCTACCTTCCCACCTGCCAATCTTCAAATAGTTGTCATAACTGCTTGATATACACTATATAGGGTGTCCCGCGATGATTTACCAATTACAATACCTCACAAAATAATAGAGATATCAAAATTCTGGTCTTATAATAAGATTCACAAGGATAATATCTACAATTATTTCATTTTTTAATTTATTTTATTGTTTTTGTAAAAAATATATTTTTTTATTTAATAATTTCAAAAAAAAAAAAGATAGCCATTTTGCAGAGTTTATTTTTCTGAAAATATTGACGTTTCAAAATTTTATTTTCATTAATTTCCTGATTTTAAATATTTTTTCTAATTTTGAAAAAATAAAATATGATTATAACTATTAGGAACATGGAATTCGGTCAGCCGTATGGGAATGCACACAGTGCGGCGGATTACATATTATTACAGTGTTAAAAAATAATTCACAATTTTTCTCGAAACTAAAAAAAAATATATAAACAGGAAATTAATGAAAATAAAATTTTGAAACGTCAATATTTTCAGAAAAATAAACTGCAAAATGGCTTTCTTTTTTTTTTTTTTTGAAATTATTAAATAAAAAAATATATTTTTTACAAAAACAATAAAATAAATTTAAAAAAATGAAATAATTGTAGATCTTATCCTTGTGAATCTTATTATAAGACCAGAATTTTGATATACTTATTTATTTGATGTATAAAACTTTTGAAAACATGTCCATCTATTAAATATTTGTTATTATATATTTCAGTCTACCGTGAAATCAGTTGAAAATAACATAAATCACATGTTGCAACATCAACACCATGTCCGTAGTCAAGAAAATCGTGATTATAATTTATTAGTTGATAACAAAACATATGTGAACAGATGGTCTATAATGCAAATTTTGTTAATAATGGGAACAACAACTTTACAAGTTTATTTTGTCCGTAAATTATTTGAAACTAAAACTGGAAAGTCAAAAACAAGGGCTTAAAAAAATAATATCATATTTGTGTGTATTATATTAATTATATTATTTTTTTGTAATGTCATTCCTTTTTTTTTCTAAGAATAATGTATCTTTTTATAAAGTAAAAAACATCAAATTATAATATGTGATGAATAAAAATGGTAAAATAGAAGTTTAATTTTTTTAAATACATATTTTTTATTTTTTCATTTTTAACTACAATATTTTATTATGAAATTGACAAAAAATAAAATAAAATTTAATATTTTTAAAATTGTTCAGTATTTATAAAATTAATTAATAAGGACTACTGATTAGAAATAAAGTAACAACTATGACATATTGAAAATAGTATCAGCAAATAACATAATGCATTTCTTAAGTTATTGGCATTAACATTCAAATAAGAATCATTTTATGTGATTTTAATTTTGTTGAAAGTGAATATTTACAATGTATACGTTATACTAGGTTTACAAATTTATAAATTTAACCAAGAACCTAATATATTCCAATAAACTGCGATAAATTATTAACTAACTAAACATTTTTAATATTGCTTCGATACAAAGCATTTGAAAAGAAATCAAATATTTTAATAATATCAATTAATTTAATAGAAGTTCAACATAATTTTGATGTAGGCATTTGGAATATTACTATTATATTATTATAATAGGTTTACTTAACATTTTTAAAAGAATTTCAAAAATTAATTAAAATACTTAATATAAAATGTAATAATACTAATGGTATTAATCATGATAAATGTTATTTTTTCAATTGTAAATATTCTAAAATTTCTTCCCCAATATTTATGAAGTTGGTATTTCATTATTTAAAAAAAAAAAAACAATTTACAATCCTATCATTTATTTTTTATATTTTGTTTTGTTTCATTTTATTTCATTCGTTGTGCTAATTTTTGATTTTTTTATCTACATAAATATTATTGTGACTATCATTTGATTGGTTGTCGTCAGTCACACTGTTCTGAATGTCAGTTCTCTCGCTAAAATCATTATATTCTGCAAAGTCTTCAACAACCTCTGAAGGCGGTATCACTTCATCAACATAATAATCTGTCCACTTGTTTGTTTTGTACTCTTCATCAACATTTTCAAAACCATCATAGTGTAATGACTGTTTTGTTAACCGTGATGATTGTTTGGAAAAAATCAATTTCTTCGGTTCTACATTAAACTCCATGTTGTAAGTAAGTTGTTCATCGTTGATTGTCCATGACTCCTCGCTCTCCTCTTGTGGGGTAATAGTTGTTGTAGCTAAGGACCTGTCATTGACTGCCTGACTTTGCATTGATTTTGTGCACGATTGTTTTACTATCGGAGGGAACATTTTACCTTTGCATTTATACATGTATATTTTCTCACTAATGTCTTCCTTCCGTTTTAATAATGTATCATATGTATGTTTAATGGTTGTGAGTTCCGTAGTAAATGATGTATCCATTTTCAGACTTTGAAGTTTTATCTATGTATTAAAAAATAAATATTTATTATATGATGGGTAGGTATAATATGATAATACTTATTGTTGAATTTTGAACATAAACCCTATCTTTCTATGTGCAAGTATATAGGCCATAGGGTGATTCTTTTAACATAAGATAAATATTCACTATCTGTATCTAAGTATTAACATCAAAAATATTTTCAAGCTTTATTTGTTAGCACATTTTTTACTGTTTACATTTAATAGAACCATGAGCTTGAGCTAGTTTATAGTTCTATGAATGGTACTAAATTTTAATTAACTAATAATCTTAATATCTTAAGATGAGAGGTTAATTTATGTACTAGCTTATTAGAAAATAATATTAATTTAATATTTACATTGATCTTCTGTTGTTCCATCAAATACTGTCGAATTTTATTAATGTTTGCACAAACATCTTTTAAGATTTGTATTTTGAAAGTATTCCATTTTAATAAATCAATTATTGATTCTGTTTTAGAGCTGATTTTATTCTGAAATAAAAAAAAATCATAAAACAGTACATACTACATAGTATCTAAAATGGTTGTTTCTTTATCCTATATTATAATATTTTAATAGGTATATAGGTACTTCTAATAGTCTTATTTCTTGAATAAAACTTTCCTTTGTATCTTTGGCCTTGGACTTTGATTTAATAATCATATAGTTGATTATAGTCATTTCCATCTCATCTAAAAAATTCCAATCTGTTTCAATTTTAAATTTCTTTATCATCTCATCCTTAATGGCTATCTTATAGCTTTTTAGAATGTTCTCCATTTTAATTATTTCTGTACGAAACTGTTTAGCAACTAATTTTTCATTTTTGAATGTATATATTATATCTTTTTCTTCTTTTTTTAAATCCATCACTCTATTTGTTAAATCTTGCATAACATTTCCATATAATAAGATACAACTTTTCAATAATTTATCTTTAGTAATTTGAGATTTATTTAATACAATTGTGGTTTTAATATCATTTAGTTTCAATTGTTTTTTTACCTATTATTCAAACATATAATATGTAAAAATCAATACATATACTATGATAAATAGGAGGTTAAACCAAATTATTATTTTAAAAATTGATTAAAATTAACTCCAATTCAGGTAAAATTACAGAGTACAAATTGGGAATCTAAAAAAATAGTTCTTAAACAATAATACAGAACTAAAAAAAATGTATTCATTGAATTATTTTTATGAAAATACTATAACCCAAAATGTCATTTCTATTTTGAATAAAATTGTTTAATAAGCACGAATAAAAGTTACATAACTAAAATTTGATATTATTATTGCTGCCTACTAAAATTATGTGTTGGCATTTTAAGAGGACGTCACACCCTCTGTCTCCGTCTTACAAACATAGAACATAGCAAAAACTGTACTTGCGCAGGACAACTGTTCTCCCTCAGCACTTATAGTAGACTTATCAAAAGTCTACAACACATAGTTAAGAACTTTATCTGTGTCTTAGTGCCGTTGTTTTTTTTATGATACAAACCAATAATTTTTCATAACTAAATATAAAAATAAAAACAATTTTTTTTTCTTAAGCTAATAACTTAAATTATATTTATGCCATCAAAAAGACAACGGCACTAAAACACAGATAAAGTTCTTACCTATCTGTTGTAGAATTTTGATAATTCTAGGGAGAACAGTTATCCCACGCAAGTTGCTATGTTCTACGTTTATGTTAGCACATGCGAATGTGGCGTCCTCTTAAAGATTTAATGATTAAATCAATTCACCAAAAAATTAAAAATTAAAAATTATACAAATCAATATTATAATAATAGCTAGGTATATAACCAAATTTTTCAATAATTAAATACAAATATTGATTTTGATATCTACTAAATTATTGACCTTACTCTGGTATAATAAACTTTAAAAAATGTTGAATTTCTACTGTAAGTTGTTTATGTCACTGAGATGATATTCTTTCAAAGAAGTAATTAATGTAAAGTTAATGAGCTTACATTTAAAGTCACCCAAAACTAAAAATTTAATAATTATTAAAGTAAAATTCTAACCCGATATGCTTCTAGTTCATTTATATTTTGTTTTAATTCATTCTCAATGGCATCAAATTCTTCATATATTAAACTTAAATGTGTATTAAGAACATCAATTTTTTTTTTACTGTCCTCTATAGTTTGTTCAATTTCATATCGTTTTGACCTCAACTCTAATGTAATATTAAATAATTTTGGATCGCACCCTAATGGTAATACTTTTTCGTCAAACACTACTTCTCGACATATTGCTGTAAATGATTCTGCATTTTCATTTATGAATTCAGAATCAGATTCATCACTTCCGTCAGATGAAGATGATGATAGTGTATCTAAAACATAAATAGGTATATTGCAGCAATATACATTTTTTATGGAAAATGTGAAACTTTTTTAAACAACTATTTGGGGGAAGAATTATAAAATAAATAAATAATAATATACCATCAGCATCATCAGATTTGAGTTTAGGTACTTTCAATTTCTTTTTAAAAATTTTTTTAAGATGTTTAGCAAAACCATCATTCCTAATTTCCATATCAAAAGTATGTTGAATGTCTATTAGCATATTTGATTTATTATTGATAACATCATTCAAATATTTGATTTCTTCTCGAATGCTTTGTATCTAGTAATATTTAAATGTATAGTTAGCATATTATTAATTGGTAGCAGCTAATAAAAATACATTACTTGGTTAATTTTATCGTTTTTTAAACCTGTTTTAAGGTAAACACTGTGTAAACATTCATCTTCAACTAAGTCAAAATCATTTAAAATTATTAATTCTTCTTCAAATGTTAAAGCTAATAAATCAAGAAATTTAATTCTGAGCTTGACATCTTTTCGCATTTTATTCAATTCCGTTAAATCATCATCAAACTTATTAATTTTTGTTAACATAGTTTCATGCAAATGCTTATGTCTATATTTTAATTGTTCTTTTCTCATATTTTGCATAATGATTTCTAAATGAGTAAGCTCATCAAATATTGCATTCTTATACAGAAAATGACTTTTCCCGGGCTTTAAAACCAAATCTGTCGGATCCCAATGACCAATAGGTTCAAATGAATCAATTAAACTAGACTGGAATGTAATTAGATCAAATAAATAAGCAATTAGGAACTTAGATAGTACTTACCTATTTCTTACAATACACATAGGTACAAAAAAAATTATTTGATTTTATTATTTATTTTATAAACAGTATATGAGCTAGTGTGTGCTAAATGATAGTATATAGCCTAATGATTACATAACAATAATAATATTTATATAAAAAGTTTTGCATAATTTATTACCAAATTTCCTAATAAAAATAATGAAATTTACGAAATAATAGGTAGGTGCCTAGAGTTAAGTATGAAGAGAAAGATGGCTCTATATATTGACTATCTGTATCATCCTCGTAAGAGGCCAGTGTCAGACTACAAATTAGGTAAAGTAACCAGTAGGCTTATAGGCTTTATAGGGAACCTGTAAAAATGGAAAACCATTTTTTTATTGTATGCAATAGACATTTTGATTTTGGATATTATCAAATATATTTTATATTATCAGACAACAAAAATTAACATTGTATGTTTCAAGCTTCCATCGACCGCCGGAAATATTTGACAATCAAATTGTTTTGAACCAAGTATTATAATTTTATTTACTTTATGTTAATCTATTTTTTATAGTTTATTGAGAATCATTTTTTTTTAGTTAGTAAATTTAATTAAAATATAATTAATTAATTAATTTTTTCTGTAAATAAATAAGTTAAAAAAAAAAAAAAAAATTGAGTAAACATTTCCATTAAAATTAGTTGGTGATTAATTATTATCTAAACTACTTATTTTAATTATTGAGGAGTAAAATTAAAGATGTGAGTACTGAGTAGTTAATAATATTCTAGGAGGCTTAGAAATTTCAACCTCTACTTTGTTAAATCTGGCACTGTAAAGGGCTCATAGAAAGGATAGTTGTTACGTTATAAAAAAGAAAGAACTATGTATATAATAAATTACATTAACATAACTACTGTATATAGTACACAAAAATAATAAATGTTAATATACTAGAGATGTTTGTCTGTTATTATTAATAAGAGACTATGTCATGTTCAAAAGTAATTTAGGTAGGCACCTACTTCATATTCAAAATGTATAATTAATAAAATTATAAAATTAATTTAGTTTTATATTGTATCTTACATCAATCAATTTATCCATTATAACTTCAGGGAAATTTGATGGAGTTGTTAATTCTGAATCATTAAATTCTTTTTGTATCATACAAATATCAAATTTAAATTGTTTATAATCATGTATTAAACTTATTTTACGTGGTTTAAGACATATCACTTTTTCATTAAAAGTTGTTTTCAAATTGAATGCCTATTAAATAAATGCATAATTATGTACTTAAATTTATAAGAAATGTATTTTGAAATATTTTGAAAAATGTATAAATAACCTCTTTTTTTATTTTAATGTATTGTTTAAATTTATCTTCCATTGTAATAATTTCATTTTCTTTTAGTTTAAAGTCTGGTCCGGTTTTTAAGTTCAAATAGCCAATAGTATCCCAGGCATTATCTAGCAATTCTTCTTCCTCAATATTATTATTATCTGGCTTATTATTATACATGTTTTGAATTTTAAGAATTTCTTGATTTTCAAAATGTCTTCTAGCAGCAAACCTATCAATAGCACTCTGAATTTTCTTTGGTAACGAAGAATACTCTTCAAATACATTTCGAAGAAATATTTCTGATTCAGATACATTATGTATTTGATTGAGAGCTTCTTTGGTTAGTACTATCGATCCACGTCTTCTACAAATACTGCAATGAGAGTAAGTACTAATATTAACATAATAATGATTATTTTTTCAATTTGCTAGGTAGCATAGTTAATTTAAAGTTATACTGACCTTACACTCTCTGGATCTTTTATTTCCTCAAGCCTAAGTAGAGTAGGTATAATTTATAAATTGATTAAAATGTTGAATATATTTTAGATATAATTATTAAAATTAATTACTTAGGCCGTTTTGGAAGTTTCTTGGATAAAAATTCTTCAACTAAATTACTAAATAAATTATCACGCATTTCATGGTATAACGTTTTGACTTCTACATCACTCCTGTAAATATTTAATTTAAAACATAGTTATAAGCAAAAATTATACCTATATAAAAAATTATGCATGTATAATAATAATTACACATACAAAATTGCTTTAACTGCAAACTTATTAATCACAATTGGATCGATGAAATAATTTTTTAAATACTTAAGACCTAATGAACTCTTTTCATAATCTAACGCTAGCTTCAAATGTAACTTATCCATTTCACATTGTGCTTCTTTAATAAGTGAACTATTAATCCGATTATCTAATTGAAAATATTCATCAGATAATTGCAGTGTTTCAGGTAATAACTTGTTGCTGATTAAAACTTGTTTGAACTTATCTCTCAAATCATACAATAAACAACTAATTTTATCCTTTTCTGTATTAGCTAAGTTTAAAGCTCTAAGGTTTTTTTTATGAATCTTTCTCTCTTCCAAACTTAGTTTTAGGTCTTCTTTAATAATTAAAATGTCTTTTCCCTAATTTATAAATAAATATAATTTACATTTAAGATAATTAGATAAGTAGGTAATACTATTATGTATTACTTACAACAAATACAGATGACTGAGGCAATTCTGAAATAGAAATCATATGCTCAATGACTTCATTATCACATTGAAACATAAAGCTAAAAATGTTCCCATCATCGCCACAAGTGTATAACATACAGTTATCGTGACTGAAACACATCATATTTACTGTTCCTTTTTTGTTATCGTGAATAGAATATTCAATGTAGTCACCAAAATCTGATAAATTTTTTAGTTGAACGTTTGTAAGGCGTATTCTACCATCAGCAAATCCCATCAAAATTTTTAATGGATCAGTCCCACTTGAAATTATAATTAGAATAATAATAATTAGAATATGGAGAGTTACTTATATCATAAGGTAAAAACATTGTAATTAAATAAAAATGAGAGATTCTTACAAAAATTAATAGGGTTAACTAATTTTAAGATAGCAGTAGGTATACATATGTATATTTGTGTGTATAATACTACTACAGTAAAATCCGCTTAATAGAAACACTTTGGGTCCAAGGGGAAATGTGTCAATTAATCGATTGTTTCTAATAAGCAATTTATTTCAATAACGTGCAATTGTATCAATTATCCGTGTTCCTAACAAGCGGCTTCTATACTAGCTGTAGGTATATCATTTATAAATACATTTATTACTCATGCAATAATTTATAGGTACTCTTTATGAATTACAAAATATTAAAAATGTATAACTTATAACTTATAAGTATAGATACCTATCTAAGTGTAATTATAAAAAAATTAGAAAGGGATTCAAAAAAATATAACAGAAAATTCCTCACCTCTAAATTAGGATATAATTAGAAGAGATATAAATAAAGTAAGTATTTTTGATAAATAATAGGTACTCTACCCACCCTCTCACCTACTTTTAAACATGATTCGAGTAATCAAGTCGCCTCAAAAGTCGAAAATTCAATCAAAGCCACGCCTTATTAATTTAGCACTCACTTAAAATATCAAATGCTGCCTGTATTTTGGTTTTAAGTCCTGAAGATAAACAGATGGATCTGTATAAACCACTTAAACATCCAAAAATATTAGACGTCTTAATATAGTTCAATTTTGTTAATACATTTTATTTTATTTTCCATTTAGTTAATACAGTTGACGAAATATTATACACTAAAAATAATGTTCAATTATTTCATACTTGTTTTATTATTTCCAGTGGTTATAAATGAAAATTTCATTAAACATGAATTATGCATAAATCCAAATTTTACCTTACCTACTCTAACTTGGTCAGTTTTGTAAATAAAAAAAAAAATTAAACAAAAAATGTTAAAAAAAATAATCTATCGAATATGTAGAAACAATTGTGTTTTCATTAAAAAAAAAATGTAAGTTATATTGCGCATGCGCACACCAAGTGTTAAAAATTTTAAGTTTATCCGAAAATATGTAGATGTAAGATGTTCCCTGTTACCTCCCGAAAACCTCATTTCAATACAAGGCCATCCACTTGAGACCTGACATATTTAGTGTTACCTTATATCATGATCACTAATCACACTATATACAATTTAAAATATTTTATTTTCAGTATTCAAAAATAAAAATAAAAAATATTACTATTCCGTATTCGTGTAGGTAGCACAACCATTTTTAAATGATATAAAAAAAAAATAAAAATAATGTTAAAAATTATTGATTAGCATTTGGTACAAAGGTTATTTAATTTGTCGAGCCTTCCTGTTACTACCTGCATTGAGTATACAGAATAACAGAATATATTATATATTATTTATTATTAGAAACCTGCAGATATTTATAGGATTTTACATATTCTCACTGGCTTTATGCAACTTTACGATTTCGAGGATAAAGAATCAAACAACGTAAAATGCGTTTTACAACTTCAAATTTCGGAAAAATTGCAAAACTAAGATCTACTTCCTCTAGGGCAAATACTGTCAAATAAATATTGGATGAGCTATTTTGCGGCAATGTTGCTACAAGGTTATTTATTTTTTATTAAATTTATGAATTATAAATACGAATACATGATAGAAAAAAAATAAAGTTCGATATCATTTACTTATTCACTTATTATTTAGTTCGAAATAATAATAATCAATTGATACCTATAGCTTTTTCGTTTGGATATGGAATTGAAAATTAGCCGATTGCGAAAAAATATTTAGAAATTTAACTAGGTGTAAATATTCAGTCTAGTGGTCTTTTATACATCAAAAATTAAGATTTTTGGCAGCTAACCCCGACGGTTTAATTGATATATAATGACGGAATAGTTGAGATTAAATGTCCAGCGTTCGTTACAGAAATAACACCCGAAAAAGCTTTTGAAAATAAAAAATTAAATTTATGAGTTTTAAAGATGGAATATTGATATTGAAAACCACACATAGTTATTATTTTCAAGTACAATTGGAAATATCTGAAAGAAACTACTGTTACTTTGTTGTGTGGACACCAAAAGGTATGATTTTAATAAATTTATTATTTCTAATAGGTAAATAATATTTTATTTATATTGATGGTTCTTATTTTGATATAGGGATGGTAGGTAACTGATAAAATATACAAAAATTACGATTTCTGGAAAAAATTAAGCCTTGGTTAGAGAAACTTTACATGGAATGTTTATTTCCTGAACTTATCGACTCTCGGTTTGATCGAAGACTAAAGAATAAAAGAATTGATCTAAGAACTGGACTGAATTTATAAAGATGTTATTTTATTATTTTAGTTTTATATTATAACTTTTATTTGACTCCAGTCTTACTACAAGATTATTCACTCCTCGTGCGGCACTCATCGTAACAGGTAGTGCTTACACGTATCCCGCTCGCTTATCTTTACTGTCGCGCGTGTTTATAAATCAAAGTTCAGTGTATGGTGCAATCATGCCAAAATCCAATACTTCCCAACATTCGGGCCATAAACGTACCAGCAGCGCGGCCCTGTCTCCGCGGCTAACCAACAAGAATAGATTCACCCCAATCGCAAACTATGAAGATCAAAATGATGATAACTTTGAAGAAGAGGACACGGATCTCGAAGAGGTAAAACAAAAAATTCCTCCACTGTATATATATGACATCGACGATTACATTGCGTTTCTAGATAAGATCACTCCTATGATAGTAGAAAATTTTAACATTAATAATAAAAATGTATTTTTAAAATTGAATTTATCAACTGTTAACGACTATCGTACAATTACCAAATACCTATCTGAAATTAAAATAAAATACCACACCTACCAACTTCCCGAAGAAAGAAATCTATCAGTAATAATCAGAAACATGCCAACTTCTATTCCTGAAGAAACAATATTCAAGGCCCTGGTCGAGCTAAAATACAATGTCACATCGGTCACTCGTCTCCAAAACCGTCACAAATCTCCCATCCCAATAGTCGCAGTCTTACTTGACAAATCGGAAAAAAATATTTTTTCACTTGATCGCCTCCTGCATTGCGTTATCACAGTTGAGAGTCGCAAAAGCGATTCGTCCATACCACAATGCAAAAACTGCCAACGCTTCCAACACACAAAAAATTTTTGTAATCTTCCCCCAAGATGCGTCAAATGTCTAGAAAACCACCATTATTCCGATTGCACCAAAGACATAAACACCCCACCTATTTGCGTCAATTGCAATGAAAATCATCCTGCTAATTACAGAGGTTGTAAGATATACAAGCAAATTAAAACTAAAAATACATCCAATCGTTTCAGGAACGCTCCCAAACACATAACGCAATCGTGCAATTTAAACGATAACAATAATATCAAAACCCTAGCCTATACTGTTGATCACATAATTCCCCAAAATCAAGATCCAATTCATATAACTCCAAACTCAAGCAACGCTCCAACCTATGCCGAAAAACTTAAAAAAAAAAACATTCATCATCAAAAAGAAGAAATTAACAACTCTAATATCACCAATGAGCTTATAAAGTCATTAATGCCATTAATTAGCTCACTCATCTCACAGATTATTAAAAAAGTTATCGAAAATCTACCTGCTCTACTAAACAGTATTAATGTCGTCTAATATTATAAATAATTCTAAGCTAGTCATCATAAATTGGAATGCCAATGGAATTAAACATAATCGTAACACATTCGCAGCGTTCTTATCAGCACATAATGTCGATATCGCGTGTGTAAGCGAAACACACCTAATTACTAGTGATAAAATTAAATTTAATGGGTACACCACTTATCGCAAAGATAGGCTAGCAGTACGTCCTTCAGGCGGTGTCGCTATAATAATTAAAACTAAAATTAAACATCAACAATCATATCTACCCTCATTACAAACTCTTGAAGCAGTAGCAATATCTATTTCAATTAATCACTCAATCACAACAATAATTAGCGCATACCAATCGCCGAGCTTTCAAATGTACACTAATGACTTTGAAAAAATTTTAAATAGCTATCAAAGAATTTTGTTAATAGGCGACCTAAACTGCAAACACACAACGTGGAACTGCAAAGCTACAAATGCAAACGGACGTAAATTATTCAAATATCTCTCAAATAGCTCCACGATCATGTGTGCTCCAGATACACCTACCTACTTCCCATATGATCAAAACAGAAGTTCTGATATTTTAGACGTAATTTTACAAAAATCGATCCGTTTTTCTATTAACCAAAAACCACTATTTGAACTCGATTCAGACCATTTACCTGTAAAAATTACAATAGATGCGTCTGTATCATTTTCAATACCAACCCGCAAACTCATCACTGGGAAACCAAATTGGGAAAAATTCAAACAACATATTACTCAAAACCTAATTATTCCTAAAAACATTTTAAACATTTCCAACGCAGATAATGCAGTAAAACATCTTCGCGAAATCATCTGTCAAGCGGCCAATACATGCTCAGCAAAACCAAACACGGAAACCAATTATAGCCCTAATCAACTTCCCCATTCAATATTAAAATTAATCAAATCAAAACATCAAACGAGGAGACTCTGGCAACTACATAGACTACCACAAGATCGAGTAAAATTAAATTACCTAACAAAAAAGGTCAAAAACTCACTCGAAGAACACAGAATTAACTGTTATCAACAATATTTATCTACTATACACCCAGCAGACTCCAACTTATGGATTGCAACCAAAAGATTAATAAAACCGAATTCCAATGAAATCCCCCCCTTGAAAGCGGGAGATGCTTATCTAAATACAGAAGCCGATAAATGCGAATTGTTTGCTCATACTCTTGAAAATTCTTTTACATTAAACAGCTCACTAGATAACTCTACAAACTATCTAGTTCAACAAAAACTAAGCGAGCACGATATTCATCCCCAAAATATGCTGCCATACTCAAGCCCCAATGAAATCTTAGATATAATCAAAAAATTACCAAAAAGAAAAACACCCGGACACGATTTAATCACTAATACTATTCTAAAAAATCTACCCAGAAAAGCAATAACATACTTATCCATCTTATTCAATTCCCTAATAAAAATCGGGTACTTTCCTGCTGAATGGAAATTGGCTACAATAATATTGTTCAAAAAACCAGGTAAAGATAACTCAAACCCCATAAATTACAGACCTATAAGCCTTCTGTCCTCAGTATCAAAAATATTTGAAAAAATTATTCACTCAAGGCTTACCAGTTATTTAAATGCAATAAATGCTATTCCGCATTTCCAATTTGGATTTAAATCTCACCACTCCACTACCCAACAACTTTTACGACTAACGGAGCATATAAATGATGGATTTGAAAAAAAACTACACACAGGTGCTGCCTTCTTAGACGTAGCCCAAGCCTTTGATCGCGTATGGCATGACGGACTCTTATATAAATTAAAAACATTAAACACTCCCACTGCAATATATTATCTAATTAAATCCTACCTCTCTGATCGCTACTTCAAAGTTCGAATCAATGATACTACTTCGGAAACAAAACAAATCAACGCAGGTGTACCACAAGGTTCAAAAATTTCACCATTACTTTTTAATCTATACGTTTCGGACTTCCCTACAACGAATAATACTGAAGTAGCACTATACGCTGATGATAGTGCTATATACTCAAGCGCTAAGGACGTTGAAACATTAACACAAAATATTCAAGCCCACTTGGATGAAATCCAAAAATGGGGAGAAAAATGGAAAATTGCATTAAACCCTCAAAAGAGTACAGCGGTACTCTTCTCCAACCGGCGCCCCAAAACTCCTGAAAATTTGAAATTGAACGGTAATAGTATTCCTTGGTCACCAAATATCAAATACCTCGGTGTAATCTTGGACAGGAAATTAACCTGGAATCCTCATATCACCTCCAAATTACAACAAGGCTACCAAAGACTAAAAGTTCTATACCCGTTGATTAACCGTCAAACTGCATTAAGCTGGAGATGCTCTCTTATGCTATATAAGCAAATACTACGACCATTACTTCTTTACGCATCCCCTGTGTGGGGAAATTGTGCAAAAACCCACATACATAAAATACAAATCTTTCAATCAAAAGTTCTGAGAACCATTTCTAATGCCCCATGGTTTGTACGCAACGATGCACTTCATCAAGACTTCCAGCTACCCACAATAGTTGAGTTCATAAAAAAATCAGCAATCAACTTCTTCGGCCACATCAACTCTGCTCACAGTGCGAAATATTACAAACTAAGTGTCCCTCCTTCTGTACGCCGACTCAAGCGTGGACGTCCCCACGACTTGTTGCTATAACGCCTATAACCAATTTATTTAATTTAATTTAATTTAATAAGAAATTATAATATTATTATAATATTACATATATGTAGTCATTTGTATCTTATATCACTAATGTATTTTTTTTTTTAATTGTTATTTATTTTCTAAATGTTAAAAAAAATAATGTTATTAACAGTAAGTTAAGATGACATTCGTCAGTAAAACTTTATGAATAAAAAAAAAAAAAAAAAAAAAAAACAAGATTATTATTTTAGATTCTGAACGAAGTGATGAATGTATTGATTTCACAATGATGTGTGTTTTTTTGTTTTTGTGTCTGTGTCTAGTCGAAATAATGCTTCAATTTCAAACTTTGGGGGTGGTTTCTGATGTAAAAGTGAATATCCTTGGTGCATTATAGAGATCAAAAGCAAACATTTTTCAACAGTTTTCAAAAAAATTGAGAAAAACAAATAAAAAAATGACAGAAAAACCGGAATTTTTACGCAAAACCAGTTTTCGACCAAATCGATTTTTTTATGTGGTTGTAATTCAAAAACTAATCACTGTTAATACTTGAAATTTTCACCAAATGATTATATTAGTAATATCTATATACAGTTTAATTTTCAAAAAAATTTGACTTTTTTGAGTTCTTTATATAGGCAACACTGAAATTTTCAATTTTTATGAGAACTTTTTTTTGAAGTGTCGGTAAAAAATGTCGGATCACCAAAAATACTTGAAAATTTAATATAAGGTTCCTTATGATTTGTTATTATTGAAGATAAAAAAAAATTAAAAATCGTCACAATTAGTCACAATTTTTTTTATAAGCGTTTAAAGTTCAAATTTTTACGAAATCTGTCGAAAACGCGAAAATTTGCAAGTAATTTTGAAGTTGAAAAATCATAAAATTGTTTGTGTTTATAACTAAGGATTAGAAATACTAAGTTTTCCATAAGTTTTCCTTCAATTAGCTATAAAGAAAACTCAAACATCATTATAGGAAAAGTTTTAAGTGCGTTTGAATTTTAAATTTTTACGAAAATAGCGTAACGATAACGATTTTAAATATTTGTTATTATTCAAAAATTATAAGTCTAAGATACTTGAAAATTTTACCAGTTATTTAATTTGGCATTTTCTTTACATGATATTATTTTCAAAATATATTGACTTTTTTTGAGATATTTATAGACAACTGACATTTTCCATTTTTCTGAAAATTTTTTTTTGAATTGTCGATAAAATTTTTTTGGCCCAATAAAAATACTTTAAAATTTAATACAAAGTTCCTCATAAGTTATTCTTATAGTGATTAAAAAATTATAAGAATACATATGCACAACTTTTTTTAATTAGCATTTGAAGTTCAAATTTTAACTAAATACGTAAAAATTACGGCAATTTTCAAATTATCTTAGATAGAAATTCATAAAAGTTTTTCTTTTTAGATCTAAGATTTGAAAATTTAATACAAGGCTTCTTACACAATTTAACAATAGCAGTTAAAAAATATTAAAAATACATAGGCACGATTTTTTTTTATAAGCATTTACAGTTCAAATTTTTACTAAATACATAAAAATTACTGCAATGTTCAAATTATCTTAGATAGAAATTCATAAAAGTTTTTCTTTTTAATTCTAAGATTTGAGAATTTAGTACAAGGCTCATAATATAATTTTACAATAGCAGTTGAAAAATAAAAGAAATATATAGCCACAATTTTTTTTTACATTCATTCAAATTTTAATTTTGACAACATACGTAAAAATCACGAAAATTCGTAAATTATTTTATCCTAGAAATTCATAAAAAAAAATTTTTTTAAATCTAAGATTTGAAAATGTTTAATAATCTATAATATATCCCAGACAGATAAACCGTCTCCGTTTAGAATCGTTTTTCGTATACAATGATACCTATCATTGCATTCAAATTTAACCTACCCTAGTCAGAGGTCCACCCCACCACCAATGTACAGCAGAGTGACACCCACTTTCCCGCTTTTTTTTTATTTTATATATATACTATATTTAAATGTAAAATAAAGAATGTATTTGTTTTATAATAATTAGCTTTTTTATTATAGGTACCATGTCACCGATAATAACCACTGTCCACTCGTAACTATCTGCATACATGATACACTTAATAATTAGGCGAGTAATTGAAATTGCACCACTGGGTGAATGATGGTGGGGCGGGAGTCACTCACACTGTCTAGTCTCTAGTAATCAGTTACTACACACACGTAACCATGTCTTGCACGCACGTAGCCACGTAGGTACTATAGAAATTACCTATATTTATCTCCTTAAAACCGGTCGGCATCGAATCCCCTTAACATTTTTATGATCCACAAATTTTTTTGTAGAGGAAAACTATCGAGTAGCGTTCTATGTTTTTTTTTTTTTTTTTAATAGGTACCTCATTCCTACTATAGTCAATACTATAGTAGGTACGAGATACCGAGCTATTGTACTATATATAGTAGGTATGCGTAGTATTAGTGTAGGTATATAATATACTTACAACATTGTGATCGCAGTTAGAGAAATATTATTTTTATGTGGTATTAATATGTGTGAATTCATGACTGGTCTAGACGTGTTAAATTCATATTCGTATAAATAACCAGCATCATATCCATCAATCGACACCCATATACCTTTCTCTGATGGGGTGTAAATTGCAAATAATACGGGATTTGGAAATGGGGGAATATAGATTTTTGGTGGTTCTTCGTTTTCTTCTGTAAAATCTTCAAGATATGACACTTCGTCAATTTCGGCATCGGGATTTTTCTCTCTGATAATTTTCAATTCCTCCATTTTTTTATTGAGTTTATCTTTTTTTTTCTGCTCCAAATCAAAAAAATAACGTTGACGACATATTTCTGACTTAACGCTCACTGTTTGTATTACACTCGATTCAAGTTTCAACAAAAATGATTCTGTAGTGTACGAAGGACGAGTTGTAGGAACTTTTACTTCTACAATATGTCCACTAGCGCAACTTATTAATACCATCTGTTTCTGAAATCAATATAAACATTGAAAACAATAATACATTACAGTGATTAGTGATTATTATCCCGATTAACACATAAAAACATATTTACTTCTGAAAATTCCCTCCAACGGATAAAAATGTTTTCTAGGTAATGGAATCATTTCAATAGTATACTTATATGATCTAGGAGCTAGGACTATGCACTTGCAGGAAAATACATTTTTTAAATAATATGTAAGAACATATTAAGTAGCTTCAAAGTATAAGTCTAATCTACATAACGTATTAACGTAGTACGCATCTTTAAATACATTTACCTACAAGTTTATGGTCTTTAACCTTTATTCTATGAATTTTTGTAACTTATGTTCCATAATCTACGTAGAAGTTAAACATATTGGCCATTAAAAGGGGGCTCCAGCGTATCATGTTTTAAGGAGTAATATTTAGGCAATTCACATAACATGAACATTTGGGCTATGTCTATGTGTGAGTAGTAAATGAACATTAGTGTGTGTAATCCATTATCGCGTGCCATGGACATTCGGTCGTCGACAGTATTACGAATTCCCAGAACTACGTATACCTAATTAAAATGGCAATATATCATGTTCAATTGCGCACGTTATCTTTTACTATTATATTACCTACTAAAGTACTAACTACTCGGCTTTCGCTGCAATTCGCAAAAATGTACAATTACATTATACTACACAAGAGAATCACTTTGTTATTTCATAGTTATTAACTATTACATTGCTTAACATTTTTATATACAAATACAATTATTTAAAAAAGTAGTGTTAAAAACCATCCCCGATAGGAAAAGGAAACTCACGTTCATTTACTAAATCAATTAATTCTAAAACCATATAAAAAAAAATAAAAAATAAAAAACTTAAAAATTGATAAATTTTTTTTTCGAAATATTCAATATAGCCAATATGTAAATTTGATTTTCAGAAAAATGTATATGGTTAAAACACTTATTTAAGTCAAAAGGCTGATTTTTTAAAAAATTTTTAAATATAAATATTTTCGTTAGGTAAATTATAATATAATTTATAGTTTATACATCAAAAATTATTAAAATAAATACAATAAAAAATTAATAAAATTTAACATGCACTTATTTAAAAATGTTCTTTTAAAATATTTTTTTTAAACTTTATTATTATTTGAAATTACAAGGTTTCTAACATAATCTAGATCGTAATTTACATAACGAAAATATTGATAGTGTTATTATACTTTGTATTTCCTTGAAATTTAAATATATGTGGGTTGTATTAAATTTGGAAAAATATAATTATTATTGTCGCCCATTAGTAATGTTCTATACCTATCCAATAATCTTTATCGGCTAATTGTTTCCGACTTCCGAGAATCTATGACGGCCGGTCGGCAGCCGCGAGCCGCCGCAGAAATAAACTCTCGCACGCGCAGGAACATGTCAATACTTTACGAAAAGTGAAATATAATATTCATGTTTGCAATGCTATAAAAACTACTAAAAGCGGTAGTAAATTAAACATACTTCCTGAAGGCCGATTGTAATTTTGAAAAAATGGTTGAATTTATAAACTTCTAGACTATGCTCTTTAGGAATCACTTTTTCGATTTAAAATTAGATGTGCCAAAAATAAATACAAATGTAACGTAATTATTTCATGGAATTTTTGAAAAAAAAATCGTTATTTTAAGGTCTTTTAAAATTGAAAATTGAAAATCGACTTCCTAAATAACCTAGATATTTTGTCAAAGAGTTCATACATGTATAAAAAATTAAAATCGGACATTCCAAAGTATGTGTAATTTACTACCGCTTATTGGTCTAAAACGCTTGAAAAATTCGTCTGCTGCGACCCCCTTAATTAAGATCATATTAATTAGAGTAATTTTTTATGGAACATTAAAATTGAAAATATTTTTTGAGAACTTTTTTTGTAAATAATTTATTTTATGCTATTTTTTAGGACATGGCAGGCAGGTTTCCTTTTTTTATACACAATTTATGGATTCATTTCCAATTTTGATCATAATATACATTTTTGTATATATTTACGAAAAGTACCCGTAATTTTTTACTTTTCAATAAAACTCTATAGGTATTATACATTATATTATACTTTTAAACATTAATTTATAAAAACATTAATACTAAACATTTTGAGATTCAAATGCATTTCTTAAAGTTTTTAGGGTACCATTTTCGTGTTTTATATTAGGTACATTCAATCGCGTAATATTCTAGTGATTTCTATAGGTAGATTGGTACATATAGGTAAATACATAAAAATATTTTTACTTCTGAAGGTTTCCAATGAATAAAAGTGACTTTGCCAGGTAATATGAACAATCCAATAGGACTCAACTTGATTGGTCCAGTTTCTATTTTGAAAATAAATATTGTGTTATCATCACTTCCAGATATTAGAGTTTTGGTGTTAAGGTTTATAGCTAAATGTCTGATAGAACTAGTATGAGGTTTTGAACTCTAAAAAAAGAATACGATTGTTTTTAATTTATTTGCAATCATAAATATATTAGTTTAAATGCATTAAATTATTTTAAGTTAGTACCTACAATTACTTACTTGTATTTCCACTAATTTGGTAAGATTTTGTGTTTTTTCTTCAATACATTTTTTTAATGGTACAGCGACTATTTTCAAAATTCCAGTTTGAAAACCAATAACGAAAATATCTCCTGAACTAACTATCTACACAGATTATTAGTTGAATTTTATTTAGATATTATACCATGAATTATATAATCATTATAGGTATATGTAATTATTATTTAGCAATGTTCAGTGACACATTAAAGGGTATTGGTTATAGCTATAGAGTGGCAAAAAATAGAACTGTGGAGGCATCAATGTATTGCATATTATGTCTCTGGCTATGATAACAAATGAGTATAAAGACAATGTTACAAATTACAAAATACAAAATACAATTTGACGTTCATATACCTTCAGCGGTAACCAAATTGATGAAGTGATTGGTACTTTAAAATCGTGAGTGAATACCAATTTTTTGTTTATGACATCATGCAAATGGAGCCAACCATCCAACGAAGTGGTAGCGATATAATAACCGAACGGCGATGATTGCAAAGAAGTTATTTTATTACCGTGGAACTTGGCTAGCCGTCTAAGTGGTTTCGCGTCAGCAGCCATTTCGATGTCAGCGAGCCACATTCCTCCATTACCGTCCTACAATATTATACGAATTGGACAATGAAGCCGTTAAGAGTTAAAATTCATAATTCAAATCAAAAAGTTTACGATAAACAATTAGTATAAATATTATGACGATGTAATTAAAAAAAAAAATATTTTAGAACCAAAGTTATTTTCCATTCGTCAGATCATTCTGTTACACCATGTATATAATATATAGTATAATATAGACACATATAGGTAATTGTATAATATTTGCATATCATGTATAGATACAACATAGTACATACATATAACATATCATAATAATCAATTAATTATATAGCTAAATTGTTTAAGCGTTAATTACTTACCTGAATGAAATAGTCATTCGATTCGTGGTCACTGTCATCGATCTTACACATACCCATGATTTTCGCGCTACCCACAGAATCTTGGACGTTGATCGTAAACGACGGTTCCATTTCCAGTACACGATCATTTTCAGGTGGGTCCGCTGTGTCCACTGTAGGGTAGTACCAGAATTTGATCGTACCGTCCATGCTGATGCTCGTCAACAGAGCGTCATTTTCAGAGTACAAAAACATGATGATCGGCGCTGAATGACATGGTTTCCTAAATTTCCTAGTCACTTCGATGTCAATGAGTTCTTCATCCCACACCAAAATATTACCCCAATCGCAGCCGGATACTACCTTATGTTTAATTTACAAAATCCACGGGTATATGAGTATACGTTTAAAAAACCATATTATTACTTATATGTATAGTTATATTTACATAATAAACTATTATTATGTATATTGTATATGTATAGTCGTATAAGTATTATATAGGTACTACCTAGTATGTAGTCGTATATTGGGAGTGGTTGATTATGGTTACAATCATTTTAAGGGCTTTCTTTTTCTTAGCCTTTCACTTCTATATGGGATCGATCATCGGAAAACATGCTCCTACCTATATCTCTATATAGACCTATGTCCCTCCAGTCTCCAGATATTTTTAACTTACACCAGCCGTTTTCATGTCATTCTCTATTCTATTTATCTGTCTCTTCTTCAATCTACCTCTCCTTTATTTATCTTCTCAATCATTTATATAGCCACTCTTGCTGCCTTCGAGTCACTTCTCTTCATGGCATGACCCTCATTTTATCTAAAATTGGGGACATTCCTATACACAACCCCTAATTAATCTCTTATTCTATTCTCTCTAGTCATTCCACGCATGCACCTCAGAATTCTATTTCTGAAAAATCTTTTACACGGCTCACATGAAAACACAGTTGTAAATTAAAGCACTATAACTGATAACGAATTTTAAAAAAAAGAAGGAATTTTAAATAAAACCAAAGTTTATTTGTTCTGGATTCCTACATGGTAATATTTCCTCTTATTTATTGCCAATAGGTTATATTTTATAGTGATTATATGTTCATGACTGAAATTATTTTACTTTTTCATCGGGCATCGAGAATATTCCAATGACGTTTGATATTTCTGTTTTTCCAAAGCGTCCCAGATGACCTTGAAGCTTTAATCCGGTAAATGTTTTTTCCATTTTCCAAAATTTCAAGTGCCCTGACCCTGCAGTTATCAAATGGTCAGGTATAAAGTTTGAAAATCTACAAACGTATACATCCTGATTGTGAGACTTTGTCCTCAAAATTATTTTCGATTTTTTCCAATCCCAAATTGTTAGAGTATTATCCGGTTCCCCTGCTTGTGAACACAAATATTCACCATTTTGGCTGAAAATAAAAATTTAATTTAAATTATTATACTCGAACGAGGTAAAAAATGTACTGGTTTTAAAAAGAATTGTCTATATTATAAAACAGTGATTCCCAACGTGGGCGTTACCGCCCCCTTGTGGGCATTTTTTATTTTGAGGGGAGCGCTCATCTATCATTTAAATTTTTTTTGTTTATAACTGATTGTAATGAAATGTATAACTACGTAGAATAAAATACTTAATGTAATCCACAGAATTATGTAGGTATAATATTTATAGACACTTAAATAATATCAAAATAATTATCTTGACAGGTACTTGACGTTAGGTTAGGTTTTAAATTTAAAATTAAAATTAACTAAATTGTAGCGTTAAAATGTTAAATGATATTTTGTCTTAAATTAAATAGCTTATTAAAAAATAAAACGTTTATCATTTTAAAAAATTGATGGGGGGGGGGGGGGGGTGTAAGATTTTTAAAATCTAAAAGGGGCGTTGAGTAAAAAAAGGTTGGAAAACACTGTTATAAAACATAAAAACATAGGTAGGTACACATATGTTTTCATCTGTCATTACTCATTAGGTATCAGTTCATCACCTTTTGGAGCATTCTTACTGCTTTAGTTTTCATCGAGAATTAAGATAGATGGTTTCAGGTATCTCTATTGAGGGGTTAAATCTCAAATTTAAAGTTAGAAATTCACACTAATAATTTTTTAAATGATCAGAAAAAAAATTTCACGAAAAACTAGTTTTAACAAAATCAATTTTGTTTTTGTTATGTAGGTGATTAAAAAGTGAAAAACTCTAAATAAAAATTTGAAAGTTTTTAAAATATTTATCAGCATATTTATTGCTAGTTGCTACTAAATAAAATATGTAGACAAATTCATTAAAATCACAATAATTTCAAAATTGTCTGAAATTGTTAGAAATTCATAAAAACATTTTTATTTGAAATACGATCATTTATACAAGATTTCTCATATGTTATTATTATCCAACTTATCCAAGGTATTTTAAATAAAACAAAAATGTTACCTACTATTTAGAAATTTCACTCTATTTTTCATAAAATAATTTTCTTATTTTGTTGTATTTAAAAAAACAAATTATCGTAGATACTTTAGGAATTTCAACCAAAATTTATTTTATGAATTTTTATAGGTAACAAATACACAATACAATATTTAAAATATTTTGACTCGTTTTGAGCTATACACAATACCAATTTTTAGTTTTTTTTTTCAATGAATAACAATAAAAAATGTTTGTCAAAAACCTTTAAAAATAATACAAGGATCTTGACAAGTTGATGTAGGTAATAGCAATTGAAAAATATCAAAGATACATATAATATATAAATGATTTTTTTTTGAAAGCATTTAAAGTTGAAATTTTTAGGAAGTCATAAAAATCTCGAAAAATTGTGAATAACTTTGTAGGTAAGTGTATAGTTATTAATTTATTAAAATCTTCAATTTTTATAGCTAAGAATTCAAAATGTTAAACAAGGTTGTTTATAAGTACCTAGTTTATAGGTACAGTACCCATATCATAAGCGCAATTTGGGGGGGGGGGTGCTTGGGGATGCTATGTTATACTATTATTGGTTATAAACTTATGATTTTATGTCATAGACATTAGGAGATAATTTTATCACTTTGGTCAACTTAAATCTAGCACTCCCATAAATCTAACCCAAATTGCGCCTATGAATGGTACCTATATAAACATAAATTCTTTTTTATAGATACCTAGTTTAAATTTTAAGATTTTAGTTATACCTACCTATAAGACAACCAATTGTTTTGTTGTTCGGCACTACCTTTGAGAACATTAACTATTTCAAATGTTGGCCATTCATACACAATAATCAGAGGATTACTGCAATTTTCTCCTACTGCAATGTGACTCAAAACTGGATTTTTCTAATTCAACAAAAATTAATTATTGTTAACCATTTTTTTCACAAAAACTTTAAATAGGTATAAACTTACAGCTATATGTCCTATTCCTCCATTTCCAGCACATTTTCTAAAATTCAATTTTTCTTCATTGATATCAAACATAATTATATAACTACCAGCTGCATACACAATCGTATGCTTGTCTGCAGCACATATATTAAACATTTTAGAACAGCAATCATAGCCAAAAGAATGACTTATTTATAATGCTTAAGGATTTTTAACTTTTGAAATAGTGTTACTGCACACCATTGCAGTTCCTGTAATCACTCTACAAATGTATTTAAAAAATATACACATATATAATATAATTAATTTTTTATAGAAAAAAGTAATTTGTTTTTAATTATAGACAATAACCACAATTACACATTAAAATCTATATTATGTGCAAAAATACTATTTCTAATTTCTATTAAATAAAGGATACTGAAGTTGTAATATATTGTCATCCATTGTACATCTTATACTTCTAATTGGTTTGGATATTAAATCACTACTTTCTAACAAACAATCTCGATCATTATTAATTGTTTTTTTAGTGATGATGTGTTCATCATATTCTTCATGATAAAACATTTTTTGTTTTTAAATTTAATGTCAGTGTAATTTTAAATACAGCAAAGAAATCAAATATAATAATAACAACAGTTCTGTTGCCTAGCAAATAATCCTGCTTGAGTAAACATTAAGTTTGATCAATAGGATGTGGAGGATTAAATATAAAATTATTAAGTTAAAATTATTCATCTAGAATTGTAGAATCTAGGTAATATTATAAAAAGTTATTTGCTAAATTATGCATATATATATATCATTATATTATGACACAATATAGTTCATTGAAACACAGACTCGAAGATTTTAAAAATTGTAGATATTAATGCACGACTGAGATTTTCAATTATTGGCACATTCAAAAGCAGCCCGATAATTAGTTTGTGATCTCTGATGGGAGAACTCCCATTTCAGTTCTGCAGAACTAAATTAATACCTTCTTAATAATAAAGCTCGTAACATATTTACATACACTTGATACTTCAACCACAGCATATTATATGAAATATATTTATATATATAGTCTGTGATTCAACCTTTCGCCTTTTAAATAAAAAAGCAATTTTTCAATATATACAAACACAATTCTAAACTGAGAAACCATTAAGGCTAAGACTACAGAAAGAGATGATGGATATCAATATTGCATTTAATGAAATATATCAAAGGGAAAATAGCCCAATACCTACTTGGAAACAACCAAATTACATAGTTGATACAAGCTTAACAGAATACTTGAAAAAAGAAACACCAAATACTATTTATAACAATTTATTTAATGAACTTATACACAGTTCTAAATAACAGTAGTCAGATTTACACTGATGTATCTAAAAGTGAAACGGGTATAGGACTTGCAGTAGTCCACCTCAATGTAATTAAACAGTTCAAACTTAATAATTTAAGCAGTATTTATACAGTTAAATACCTAGCACTATATATAATAGTATTTATCAACCTTTTTGATGCCACGGAACATCGAACAATAATATTTTTTTCATGCAGAACCCCTTTGAAAATTATCTTTAGAGTCCGGCCGCCGACGATTTTTCTCTCTTGCGATTTTAAACTTTTGCTGAACACAGATTAAGAAACACTGATTTAAAAGAAACCAATTAGCTCTAGAAATCAATGATACAAAATAGATATATGTTCCGACTCACTCAGTGCCTTAACTAATCTCCAATTTAAAATACTATAACTGAGCCATTGCTCTAAAAATAACCTTCTTTTCTCATCAAACAAGAACATTAGATTCGCTTGGAACTCAGGTGATTGCAACATAAAAGGAAATAGTCCCACCAATTAAATAATTACTTTTTCATCACTTTTTGACATAAATAGAAATATAAACAAAGATTGCATTGATTTGTGGTACACCAAATAGCACATCACCACAGAAAATAAGTTAAAAGAAATTAAGCACTCTGTTCAACTCTAGCTGAAATACACTGACCTAAATAAAAAAAATAGGTACTTCTTAATCAACTTAGAATAGGCCACACAAAATTCACACATGGACACCTAATGTCAAAAATAGATCCATCCCTATGCCCAACATGCAATGAACACTACTCCATCAAATACATCATCGTCCACTGTCCAAACTTCAATGAAGCTAGGAAAGACTTCCACATCCCTGACAACCTGTACAAGGCAATTGGTCTATTTTCTATAACTATCAAAACATAATTTATATCTAACGAAAATTGAGTTGTACAATGACATATAACAATGTAAAAATGTAATACTTTTGTTAAAGCTAATAACCTATGTAGTTGATGCTTAACCGATAGAAAAAAAAAAATATATATAGTTTATTGCATTCAGATTTTTAACAAAATTATATAATTTTTACATAGAAATATTATTTTTATACATTTTAAATTATAACATACAAAAGTAACAATATAATACAATTTTCTGAATATATGTGTATTTACATATAAATATACTACATATTAAAATTAAAACTTATTAAGTAAGCATGAAGTACATAAATTGTTAAACTTAACACCATGTTTAAAAATATTAACATCACATATTTAATTTGGAATCCACATACATTGCATAATTATTAATGTATAAAAACATCTACAAAAATAGACAAGATCCAATACAAGTAAACTACACTAAAAAGCATATAATTCATATTGATAGAGTATGTATTGTACATTTTGTCACTATATAGCAACTTAGTAAATTATTGTAATGTATAAATATTTCATCATATTATTTATTTATAATAAACCTATTTAGACCATAACTCAATAGTTATAAATTATAACCATAACAATTTACACTAGGTACTGAATCAAAAATTTAAAAAACCCAGTTTTAATTTTATACACTTAAGCATTTTTTTTAGTTAAAAGTCTAACTAATTGTATATTAATAGTATACACTGTGCACGTAGTCATAAAATACATTTTTAGATATTTTACGATTATTTTTATTTTTAATATTGTATTAAACAATTTGTTCTATTTGACTTTAAGGATTTCTTAATATAGTTGATATTTAGTAATATGTTATTGTATGACTATATTATTATAATCTAGCACTGTTTTACTCAAAATCTTAAAATAAAAAATAAAATATTAATACATACAATTTAAGGTTTATGCTAAAGTTAAATTTACACATAATATCATGTTAATGAATATAATTCTTAAAAATAAATTTAAAAAAAAAAAAACATCATATAATACAGGAACCGGATGTTAGACACTAGTATTGCTACACTTGCCATTAGAAAAGTAATTTATAATAATTTATTATAAAGTTGAATATAATGACAAATTGTAACATTTTTTTTAAGAATTTAAAACTATATTTAAAAGATTTATATTGTATATACTATCAAAAAGCATAAAATATTTATTGTAATATATTTTCAATGGTACTATGCATGGCATTTGTTCAACAATTAAAGACAGAGAATGTACATTAATAAAGTTAGGGAAGAATTTATAACAATTAACATTCAAATTGAGAAGCAAGCATTTATGACAAAATCAGTGAATACATTTTTTGATAATTGGAAATTAATAGAAAAAAATTAAATGATGAAAGGAATAAAGGTGAGAAAAAATTATAATATGAGAGACGAAATAGTGTGCGTAAACAGTATGCATCAAAATTGACAAAATATAATTATAATTTGTACCATAACAAAACAAGAAGAAAAAACATGAAATTGTAAAATCAAACAACAATTTTTGCTTTGTATTTTTTTCGGATTAAAATATTTTATCATTTTGTATTTTTCATCAATTTTTAAAATACAAAGTTATAACTATTTTGCATATATAATATGCCTATTTCCTAATATGAATTCAAATATTTAATGGTTTAATTAGTACCTAAATTAATAAATTAAAAAAAGTAACAATAAATAAATTATACAGATCGAATATTAAGTTTAGATGTAGATCTAGATATTTTTGGCCATCGGCAAATAACTGAAAATATATATCTATGTAATGGATTTGGACGTTTGTAGACTGTTTGTTCAATTGTTGTCTGATCATTATAAATAGCATCCATTTGATCATATAAAATTGCAATAACAAACATACCAAAGAGAGCACTTTCCATTATTAAAATTACTGAATGTAAGCTAAAATAAAACAAATAAAAATCATGTTTTGTAATTAATTATAAAATAAATATTTAGCCAAAAAATTATGAATTCAATTAAGATGTCATATTAAAAAGTAATATATACTTATTATTAAGTATAAAATATTTTATATTAAACATGCAATGTAGAAGAGCAGTGAAATTACTAAACATTTTTATTTTATTATAGTATATAGCAGGGGTTTCTTAACTTTTTTTATACTAGTCCAAACATGTGATAAGCTTTAGCACCACAGGACAAACATTTTTAGATAAGGATAGAGAAGAAATAAAATTAAAGATTAATAAGAACTATTTTTAGGAATTCATGTATCAAATACATATATTTAAAAAAAAATCAATTAACTTAAAGGTAGGTCAGTTCAAAAAGCTTATCGGGACGGAACTGAGCCGCTGTTCGTAGGTTTTAGACCCCTAGTATACATGGTGATTCTTTTAAGTGGGTACACTAATTATCTCGAAAAGTATTTACTTTTTCAAAATATTTTTTTACATGGTTTCAAGTTGTTAAAAAACCAACATTTTTATTAAAAAATTATATTTTTAAATATTTTTTAACCTTATCATTTCTTAAGTTTTTTACTTTTTTGAATGACAACATAGAGTTTTAATTTCATATTCCAAAGCAGAATATTTTTCTAACTATTTTGATTCATAAAAATCGAATTTAGAGCTAGTAGTTTTTGAGTTATAAGTATTTAAAGTTTAGATTGGCAGAGTGGAGTGGTACGGGGTTACCCCACAAAATGTTTGTCCACTACTCCGCTTGTCTAAACTTTAAATACATATAACTCATAAACTAATCGTCCTAAATTCGATTTTTATGAATCAAAATACTTAGAAAAATATTCTGCTTTGGAATATAAAATTAAAACTCTATGTTGTCATTCAAAAAAGTAAAAACTTAAATAATGATAAGAATAAAAAATATTTAAAAATATAATTTTTTAATAAAAACGTTGGTTTTTTAACAACTTGAAACCATGTAAAAAAATATTTTGAAAAAAGTAAATACTTTTCGAGATAATTAGTGTACCCACTTAAAAGAATCACCCTGTATATTGAAACAAGTATACAATAGATTACAGTATTTATATCAATTATAAAAAAAAACTTACACTTGTGTTTGTCTTGTATCCATATCATACAGTTTACACTGACGGCATTCACGCACCCATGACATTATAACTAACATGATAGTATATGCAGAAATAATACAAACAAAAAAAAGAAATTGGACAAAATACTTTTGATTTTTTTCCCCAACACAATTGTTAATCCTATGTAAAAACAAAAAAAAAAATTACAACATAAATAATATAAGTAATAAAAAAGTTACATTTTTGTTTGTTTTTAATTAACAATTACCTACCATGGACAATGATGATCCATTCGTCTAATGCAGCGCTTACAAATTCGACAGTGATGAGCTCTGGGTGGTCGGTATGCTTCACACCTTGTACACATAGTCCAATCTTCTCTTTTCACTAAAGGTTCATTAACTATATAGGTAGGTATGATCACAAACGACATACAAAGGGTCATAGATATTTGTCAACTAATAATTTACAACTATAAAATAATTGTATCTAATAAAATATTAAAATACCTTGCCGTAAGTCTGATAATGAAACATTAGTATGAGACAGAGGTACAGTTCCAGGATCAGAAAACATTGCTCGCAAATGTGATACTGTCAATAGCAAAAGAAATGTATTAAAAAGCACTATGTGAAATGGAGCCCATAAACTGAAAAATATACAAAAAATTAGTATATAATTAGTATAAAATACAAATAATAATTAAAAAAAAAATAGGTATACCTATACATAAATTATTTATTCATAGAAAAAATAAAATATTAAATTTCAAACGTAATGGAATTGGTGTAACCTATAATTTTTATCTATAAAACATCCTATGAGTAAAAACCAAATATTTATAAATGTTTTTGGTTTGGTAGACAAATTATTTTCTTAAGTTGATAAAATAATGTAACTAAAATGGTTTTATTATACTTTTAAAGTTCTATACATTACATAATCTCATTAGAATAACTTATATCTAAGTACAGAGATTTTAAAATTAATTATTTTTATGTAAAATACATTTGTTTTCCTGTTTGAACCGAAGACACCACAGGGACTACTTTCGCATTACTTCCGCGGCGCCACCATCATTTATTAACAAAAAATAGGTAAAAATAAATTTCATTTAATAATTTACATCACCTTTGTCCCTTGTGAGATACACATTTAAAATTATTTTATACATGAGTATGAAAAATAATAAACAAAAATAACATCGTCAGCTTGTAAAATACCTAAATAATTAGAAAATAATCCTAGGTTGAAATTAAGTTAAAAGAATGCAAATTTTGCACTATATTATAACGCATGCTAGTGCAGTAACAGCTCTAAAATGTAATAAATAGGTTTAAAATTAAAATGTTACCTGTCTTGCATAGTGTGCAAAACAACCCATTGTATCACTACATAGTCAGCGTATATGATTGAAGTATATGTGAATAATATACAAAAAATACCACAAGGATCATTAACTAATTTCATCATCACTGTAGTCTGTAGATTTTGAACCAGACAAATTTGAATCACATTACTTTTAAAATACTATTTTTGATTACAACCTTAAACTTTGTTCCCTTCATATATAATGATAACCAAGTTTACCTACTTAAGGATAATATGCTTATTGCCTAGTGCTACAATAGGTACATAGTACATACTATTAAAAATTAATAATTACTGATAAATTAACAAAACAATAAAACGAACTGAAGTGTTCCTTGAAATATTCATGTTTCATATAAACTATAAAGGTAAACTATGTATAATAATAATAAAAATAATTGTTATGTATTATGTAATAAATGATAATCTATGATATAATATAGATGAGTATCTTTATAGTATCAACATTGAATTTGTTTTATTTGGTGATAAGCGTTTTGAGATAATGATAACAAATGGAAATAATAAAAATTATTTTACCTCCAAGGCTCCAAAAGAAATTATAAAATGTACATTTGGTACACAATACATACAAGCATTACAAGCATTCAACAAACTGAACAAATCTGAAATCACTACCACAGTACCACATTAATAAATAACAGCGGCCGCTCCAGGCACAAAGCCCGTGGCCAAGCCTATATTTCTGGACTATCGAAAGTTGTATTATGTATGATGCGCCATTAATGTGTAATAGTTTATAAATTATAATACTTGAGTTGGTGTCAAATTATCAGTATAGTCACTATACTGTAAGATTGTGCTCACTCAATGGCTGGCCGCTGTTTATATGGCTGCATGTTACTTGCGTCCCCAAAAAAATAAATATTTTTCAGGTAGTAAATTTGACCGGTAAGTTGCGTCCCGTTTTGGGGGACGCAAGTCAGCCATATTATTATCATCGATATTATCTTCAAAAATCATTAAAATCAATAGTTCATAAATTGTACTGTATACATGTATACGATATATACATGTGTGCGAGTGCGTGCGTTACTTACAATATATAGATACAATTTATCTATGATAGGTACTTTATGATAGTATATTATATTAATAACTTATGTGGGTACCCACTATGCACTTAATTGCTCTTATCTATATGATAGTTTATTATTTAATTAATTTATTAGGGAATAAATAATAGGTAATTGTTAATTGTCAGTACGGGTACCTGGCTGCATCCGAGTTGCCGAGTTGGGTCCGGGATTTTTACAGGTACTACACTAGTTAGTAGTTGGGTTTTAATTTTTAATTTTTTTTTTGGTGAGTACTACATACTATTATTTTATGATTATGATCACGATATGATCAGAAAATTAAATGGAAAAGAGGGGATTATGATAAGAGAGGCAAATGCATTTCGAGGAGCAAAAAAAAAATGTATACCGTAGGAATACACATTGAAGACTGCAGTATGTAAACTCCAGCTCATTGTAGAATGATTATTTAGAAGGCAAATGATTATTAAAGTTTAAAATTTGTGTACACAAAAATCAACTAGAGTTTATGAATTACGAAAACAAATATGTATCGATTTCATTATGTTGTATATAGGACATGGGTAGTAAATAGTAAATAGTGAATGTCTAGTTAAAAATGAAGTTTATTTATAACTAGACATTTTATTAAAATTTAAAGGTTATTGACTTAGGTACAGAAGTAATGAACGAATATTTTACATAATTATGAATATTATTGAATTAAGTCTTGTATGGATTTTTTGATTGAGGAGGTTTTCGTTCATCGTGTATTTTGTGCATTTTAGTTGCTTCATAATTTGAAAAATTGTCACACCTTTCGAATCACTTCTGCACCAACTACTGTTATTACTTATTCTATCTATAAATATTTTTATTGTGATTATTAAATAAATAAATTACAATCGACATTGCATTGCAGATATTTTAACAATCATTAAATCCTGAAAGTTATTTTGGTTATAATTATATGTATTATAAATGATACATAATATTGAAATACTTATGTATAGATTTTAAATGATATAATTATTGCCAACATAGTTTCATTATAATTTAATACGGTAAGTGATTCTGTATTCTTTCTACAATAACTACAGTAGTATTACGTTTGTACTCAAAACGATTTTACTCGTATATAGTCATATTTTCGTATTAGCTTTCTAAAACCATATAGAATACATATTTTATAGATAGGAACGCATAATTACGCATATATTCATTATTCATATGTACAGGTTGATTCACCAAGCATTCACCACCTAACATTTCCGACAAATTACCCACTAAATAATTATTTATTATAAAATAGAGTGATTCTCGTAAAAATAATAGAAGTTTGTATCGCCACAGGAGTGCAGGATTAGGAGACTGTCTGACATTCCTTAAGTAGGTACCTATTACCAAATGGAGAAGGACTACCCTCTAGTAGCACCGTGGTTCAGCAATAAAAAAAAAGTAGGTATTATCAAAAATCTCAATAATTTTAAAATATGATTCTATAGGTAGTAAATTAAAATTTCTAAAAATCAGAATCATTTGGATAAATTCATTATCAAATGAAAAAATGGGGAGGATGTAGTGAGCATGTGAATCCTCTATAAGTACTTATAATCTGTGCGCGGTAGTTGACAGTAATAATGTTATAATAGACAGAAATCGGTAGAATATCAAGAATATTGAATATAACAAAAATAAAAACTTATATAATATTACTAGGTAGATACATAACTTTAAGTAAAGAGATAAAACTATGTGAAACAAAATATTTTGTAAAAGGTTTAGTAAAAATTATATATTGGTAGAACTTACTATAAACTATTTGGGTAATAAAAGAAGAAAATGAGCAATTATTAGGATAATAACTAGCCACTAGGGGCTAGGGCTAGGATTTATGTGCAATAAAAAATGATTAAATATCCATATGGTTTATTAAAAATATGCAATAAAAATATGCAAATAAACCAAATAAATATTATTTAAAAAACACATTTTCTATAAATTTTTTCAAATAGATACCAATTAATAAAAATAAATATGTTAAACACTTAAAATATAAAACATTAAAATAATGCTAAGATTTTAAAATCTCTAATATATTAATTGATATAAAATTGATAAAGCTACTCAAATGAATTACATGAAACAATCACATGATGTTTTAAATTTTCAAAAATGATCGATCTTCTGTTTGACCTTAGTATGTTTTTATATTTGCTAAAACTCAGTTCGATATCACATGACGTAATTTTTGCTTATTTAAATTTTGTAACTTTCCTAATAGTTAGATTTGGAAAATCTTCATCTACATCGTTGCCATTTAAAATATTACGTATCGTAGACATAGCTTTTAGCCCGGTATTTTTTTCTAACACATTTTTATATTTTTTGTCGATGTTTTCAGAGATCGGTCCTTTGTTTTGGCCAAGTTTAGATTTGGTGTTTTCAACGATTTCCAAATTGTAATGAAATATAATATAAAACATGCACTTTTGTGTTTTTGTAGTCGAAATGTACAAAAAAATTCATTTTGTTCAAAATATGCAAAAATATGCATTTTATCTCAAATATGTAAAAATATGACAAATAAAAATATCACCATTTACCTCAGCAAAGGCTAATTCGTGAGCATTATTTACAAAATAAGTAATCAGAAGTTGCAAAAAAACATACCAATGCGGCAATTCCTAGCCCTAATAATAACTGATAAATGGCCTGCAGCCATGTAGGTACCTACCATTGAATATTCTATAATCAATGGTACCTACATAGTACATACTTGTGAATTTGAATGGTTTCAGTTACAATGGCATGGTATCGTATTATCGTAAACAAGTCTTCAGTAATCAGGGCTTACAGAATTCATTTTTACCAAAAAAACAATTGAATTAGCATATACCTACCTATTTTCCTATAATTATGAGTGCTTTTTTGGTAACAATTAAAGGTATAACTATTATACTACTATATAGCCATATAGGTGTCTTTTTTTTTCCTGTTAAAAAACCAGGAACTAGTGGGAACTGTTCAGCACAATACTGCCACCACTATAGGTGTCTATAGGTAAACTTGTGTCAGCTATGAGGAATCTTGTATTGAATGTTCATGAATCATGACTATATTAGTTATATAAATTTAACATTTTATACATTTTTAATCAGTGGTTGAGTTGAGGGAGGACGCAGGGAGACTGAGTTACTGTTCATTTTTCTTCATATTATAGCGTACCCCTTTATTATATTCATCAAGGAATAGGGTTACTATTAGATTAATTTGTTTTGGACCGCTAGTTGTTCAATTTCATTTAGAGTCCATCTTTATTGTTTTACAATAATAATATAGGTAATAATAACAATAATAACAATAATAATTTATTGTAACTGTCTTTTTACGCTATCTCACATTCTCACCCCATTCAATACCTATATTAATTAATCCTGGCTATCCGTCGGTTAGTATCTTGATAAGTGGAAGAATAGTTATGTTTGGTCTATATTTAAAGCAAGTAATCGAATCCCGTCCGAGTACACAATCTAAAATTTTAGAAAAATTATAGCAACTAAATTGGCATCGATATTTAGTAATATTATTTCTGATAAGCAACACGGTTTTCGCTTTTATTCTAAATTAACCATGATTAATTTGCTAGTATATTTACCAACCTTGTGTCATTAGTTAATAAAGGAATTTAGGTAGATGCAGTAAACATGGATATAAGGAAAGCTGTTGATAGTGTAGACCTGTCTATTTTGGTAAAAAAAATTGAATATAGAGGCATATCTGGACCAATGTTAAGATGGTTCAATTCATAGTTATGTGGTAGATTTCAACAAATTAAATTGAGTAGTTCTATCTCAGTGAGTATTAAATATTAATGTTACATCTGGTGTTTCTCAAGGAGCCAAGGAGGTCATTTATCACCTTTACTTTTTTAAATATTTATTAATATTACGTTTCCAATATCTTTAAAAACTGTAAATTCTTAATTTTTGCCGACGATCTAAAACTATATCTAAGTACCAATTTATTCAACTGATGACTGTGTTAAACTGCTGTTTGATCTGAATCAGTTTTATTCATGGTGCATAACAAACGGCCTTAATGTAAATGCTGAAGTCTACAGATAACTTTTTCACGCCGAAAACAACTCTTAAAATTTAATTATAAAATTAATAGCTCTGAACTAATGGCAGTTATGCAAATAAAAGACTTAGGCATATTGGTATCAAATTATTCAAATTACACGTCTTTCAATAACCATATAAACATGGTATTTAATAAGGCATTGCGGATTTATACGCCGAAACTGTTCAGAATTTAAAAATCCAAAGTGCATTAAAGTTTTATATTTTTCTCTGGTTCGTTCGATCCTAGAACATGGCTCAGTCATTTGGAACCCTCGCCAATCTAATCTAATATCCAAAATGGAACGTATTCGGAACAGGTTATTACGGATACTTGGACACAAAACAAATAAAGTAAACTTAGGTATCTATTGAACAATTAGCATTGGAATTTGATATTGAGTCCTTAGTTAATCGTAGGAAACTAAATGATGTATTTAGCTCCATAAATTATTAAATACTAAAAATTAAAATTGACTGTCCTGAATTACTGAGCCTCATTCCTTTTAACTTCCTTTATGTTAATACTAGTGTATCACACACTTTTTACTGCCCTGCCTACTGTCAAAATTACAGTATTTTTGCTTCAAATAATAGAATGCTGGAAACAGGAAACTAATTAAATAATTTTGATTTTTTTTATGATGACTCAACCAAAGTTAAAGCGTCTAGTTTAATTTAATTTGTCACATAATACACTCTTTAATTTAATTTAATTTATTATTATCAATTAGGTAGGTATAGTTAATAAGTATAAGTGTATCATTATAACATGTAGGTACTGTACTGAGCCCGACAGGACGTATAATTATATAACTATATAAAATATAAAAATATAATAATTTAAAAAATATATTATACAGATGTCACTGGCGCACGACGATAACGAATTGCTCTTATATAACGTAACAATTTATATCATTTACCTTCCACTTAAGTTATTTACGACTGCGACGTTTACGTAATCACCGTAGTATCGTCGCGTGTGTTAACAAAATTAACTACTATATAGTGCTGCATATAATAGTATTCGGTAGACGTGTAGAACCACTGTAGAAGGTAAAATCGTTCAACCTTAGCAACTTCTATAGCCCGTAGAATATGTTCCTAATGTTCCTATGATGGAATCGTCAGGTATTTTAGTTATCTTACCTAAGTGGTTACGTATACTTTCGGTATCCGCGGACCGCAGATTCGCCGACCACCGTAACTGTTGTGAGGGGGAGATGCGACACGTGTGGTGCACTGACCCGAAAACGGAAAAATCAGCTGTGCCGTCGCGCCATTCGCCAATTGCCATTTGCCGCTAGTCCAATAGTCCATCGTATCGTCTGTTGATAACGATAACCCGTTCGCCCAAAACACCAACAGTCAACACTCGATCGTCATGTTACTGTTGTGTTGTGCGTGCCGTTAACTGTCGTCGCGCTAAACACCGTATTTTTGTAAACACGTCTATCTCAGACGCGTTACGTTGTATCGAGAAGTTCGCCTGACCGCAATACTTTGGCCGGTGCAGTGCTAGAGTGTCGTCCGAAACAGCAACGTAGCCCGGGCAATATTGTCACATCGATTTTCCGTTTTGTCCACGTCGTCAAATATGAATTCCTTTGTGATGAACAACTACAAGTAAGTTTTGTTTGCATTAGATAATATTATGTTATGTTGTGATGACTATGTAACTGTGGTGCCAATCAGTCTGGCTTGTGACCGGACTACCGGAGACATAAAAAGTTCAGTTTGGGTTCAAATTCTCAGGCCATCCCCGGGTAGGAGCTTCAGGTTAAGCCCGTTGTATTATTATGTTGTTTGCCGTCATGGCATACCGATTGACAAGGATTGAAACTACTACTGGGTATTGCCTGGACATGTTGATGGCAACTTGGATACGGGCCTGGCTTATAAGTTACAAATTATAATCAAAATAAATATATTACTTGTGATAGTGTGATCATGTTTACAAACACTTAAATCGATTTGTATTGATAAAATATTTTAATTACACTTTTGCACAGTGTGGAGTTAACATTACCTAACTATATTTTATTTCCTACACAGAATGTTGTAGGTATGATAAAGTCATATAGATACCTAGCATTATATCACATTTTCTCATATTAACTACAATTAATGTATATTTCTAGATGATTTTGTGTAGTTAGTTGGCAAGTTTCTTCACATAGATAAGTTAATAGGTATAGTTAACCTTACCTAACCTAACCTCCCTCTCCCTTGTGTATGCCTATGGCACCTACATAATTTATATATTATTTATTTATTTATGTACAATATTGATGTGCTAAAATGTAAGTACATGTTAATACAATTAAAAACATTATTAAATTTGAAAAATCATCATTAATAATATTAATATAACAAAGATTAAAAAGTTGTGTCTTTATTTACTAATAGTATGCACCTATTTAGAGAGAATATGCTCATAAATTCATAATATAGGTGGGTACACAGGTGCAGGAAGAAATGGCAACATTATATCTATGTTTAGGTATTTAGATATATTTATTAAATCTGCTTCGAAACATACATTACTTAAACTTTTATTTAGTAATCCCTAATCAATAACCTTAAAAAATTTATCTTACCTGCTTCTAAAAATATTTTTTATAAGAAAGGTTTATAAAATATGGGATAAAATATATATCATGAAAATAAATATTGACTGTAATTAACTATAATTTATAAAGTACTTGCCTACCTATAAAATTAAAAATAATTGTATTATTATATATATATATATATATATATATATATATATATATATATATATATATATAATTGTACTGATCATTACCATACAAGTCTTACAATAAGTCTATTGTTTTTAGTTAAGTTGAACTGGATTTTATTTTTAATAAAAAATGTGTATGTAATTTATATTGTATAGTATTTATTTTTTTCAGCGCATGTTTTAATCGAGGTTTTAATAGAAATTACGATTCAATCACTGTATACTCAACCAATATAGTCTACTCTCACTATGATTTTTAGTCTTATATATTGTTATAACCTAATGTGTGCATAGATTTAGTTTGTTGAGAATCTTATAAATTAAATCTTCAGTTTCACTTTCACTTTTCTTCAAACTAACAACTGCTGAAACTGTACTACCTGTTTTTTTGCTCTCTAAATCTATAGTGCTAGATAGTATCAGTGATGTTAGAGAAATTTATTTAAAAACACATGACTAATATTATTAAACATGACTTAACAATTATACATAAAACAAAATCTTAGTTTTTGTCTCGGTTTTTGTACAAAACTTATTTAGTTTTAATTTTACAAATCACTAAAATTCTAAGATTTCAGAATTGTTTTAATTGTTTTGAATAAATCAGAACTTAGAATATTTGTTCCATGGTTTGTTGTAATATTCATTTTTTTTTTTGTCAATAAATTGATCTCAAGAAAATATTAGCTATTTACTCAATGTTTATACAAATCATATGATTAGGTCAAGGTAGTTGGAAGTTACTTTCTCTCTAGAAGAAGAATTGTGTAATTATTTGAAAAGAGAATTTGTTGATGCAACTATACACTGAAACTCACTATGCATGAAAGTTAGCTATATGAAACAATCTTATAGTTTATAAGAAACAATTCTAGTAACATTTTTTCCGGAATTTTTTCTATGTACCTAACTCTTTTGTATACCAAAGCTGAAAAAAAAACCTAACATTAAAAATGTTAAAATATGTATAGACCTCGGTATAGACTGAGTAATACATTTTTGTTTCGATTCATTATATTTGGCCATTTGGGTTTTTGATTTTATTTCCAAGGTACCTATATCTGTTGTGTGTATATAGTTCAGAATTCTGCAGACTGAAAATTGCTTAAAATAATGAAAGACAATTTTTTCTGTTTAACATTTTTGTTTGATTATTTCAATGTTCTCAGTGTTTAAAAAATATAAAAGTAATTTTTTTTTACATTATGATAACTGTACCTATATATCATAGGTACCTGCTGGCTGCTGGTATAATATTTGTTTGATTTAAAAAAAAGGTTTGAAACATAAAATAGGACATGCTGATCACTAATTATATTCTTTCATTCATAGCAGTGATTCTCAAGCTTTTTTGGTTCACGGCACACTATTAAACATCACAAGTTTTTGCGGCACACTCAACACAAATGTAATGGAATAAATTACTGTTTTCAATATTTTTTACCAGCATAATTACAAATATCAGACATTTTTTGCGGCACACCAATCAAAACTAATGATTCATAAGAATATTACACTGAATATTATTTTTAAGTTATAGACAGCTGTATGGTTGAACAAATACGTCTTATCTAATGTGACCCACATAATGAGTGTACTTCATATCGTAATATTGTATATGTTTGAAACTGTTTGTGTTATATATACCAATAGTTTCCATACCAAAAAAACAGGGGCAAATTACCGACTTTTTTGAAATAACCTAAGTTGTAAATTTCTTATGTATGTATATTTTCCTTATTAATTTTTAAATTTAAATATAATTAATACTACTGTATTTTGATATTTTGCACAGTCTTTTTAATATTTTATACAAAATAAAATATGTATTTAAAAAAAAGTTTTGTTATTTTTTCTATATTTTTTATCACCACTTATACTGATTTCCGGTTATAGTGATCAAAATACTCTCGGACGGATGTGATCATTATAAGCAGCCACCACTGTAATTCATAAATTAAGTTTAAGTCTAAACATTTAAGTATTGCAATAAAATTGTCATAATTAATTGTTTTTATAAAACTATTGTCTATTTCTAATTGATAGCTGTATAATCAATATGTATGGAGTACTGTCTGATTTAATCTATTCTGTGGTACTGTTATTTATTTTTGTTTTGGTTCCTTATATTTTGATTATTGATTAATCAATAAATATTATGTGCATACAGAAATCATAACTCATAACTCAATTAATAAGTATACTGCATACAACATCTAGAGAAGACACTTCAATCATACATATGTTAAAAATATTTTAAAACATCATGACAAAATAGGTATAATATATAAATAGTTATAAATAGGTATAATTATAAATTCATAACGGCACGCATATTGTTGAAACACATTTCGTTTAAGAGGACACTATACTCGTATGTGTTGCTCCGTTTAACAAATATGCAATAGTGTTTTGCGTGGGATCAGCGTTCAGGCTGTAGTGATAGCTCCAAATTGATATAGGTATGTATAAAATAGTTGAGAACATTATCTGTGAAATATAATTTTTATTTTTTTGATATCACTTACGAAAAAAGTTCTTGTTGTTTCAAAATCCTTTTTTTTTGTGTTTTTCAAACTAGAATGACTTTCTTGTAATTTTAATGTCGAAAAAAACGATTTTTCATGGCCAAATTTCTCTTTTTTATGTGGTGGAAATTTCATTTTTTATTATGTTTATAGTCTTATCAGTTCTTCCCCGCGCAAAACAGTTTTTACTGTTTATTTATTATTATTTATTACATTTGCAAATATAGTTCTTAAAACATATTATATTAGCAATAAAACTATCATATACACGTTTTCAAATATCATTATTATTTATAACATTCCTAATACATTTACGTTTATTTATTAATTATTTTAAAGTATTAGGTACTTTGAAATAATTTTAGAGTTTATAGCACATCCCTCTATGATTTTAAAATTTTAAAATATTCCATAAAGATAGGTAATTGTTGAATTAAAATAAAATAGTTATGCGTACTAATATTTTTTCAGTATTTCTTCATTTGCCATACTAGTTTACATACTTATCTAATAGATAAATATTTTATATCAATTATCATTTTTTTATTTATTGTAATATTCTTACAACCTATTATCCTTGTTGCTTTACTTTTGTAGTTCTGCAAATGCAAAAAATTAAATTGATTTTATAGTATTAAAATAGTTATATTAATGTTAATAGAAAGTTGTTACATAATGAGTTACTCGGTAATACATAACTTCCACAATATGATCGAAAGGTTTCAAAAAGAATTGTTAAACATATACTTATACATTTTTGGGTAAATAGCTATGGTTTTTTTTTGTAATTTTAATTGAAATCGAATATTGAAATTGTTATGATTTTATCAAAATCCGGGGTTTATCGTATGATAAATGTACCTAATTTTTTTTAGATTTATTAAAACCCATCGTAATTTATATTTGATTTATGTGTATGTTGGTACTTTAAATTAATTTAGAATATTACATTAACAGACAATGCATTTAAAATTTGGGAATGAAATTCTATAATTGTAATTGATTGAAAGTCGGTGTCAGCATCTTTTTAATGTTGATGGTGACGAAGAATGTCTTTTCACGAGATGAGTGTGTTATGAAGTTAAATGTTTATGGTACTCTTTTTATAGTATTTTTGTATGTGTTTACACCATTAATATAAATTATATTATTATAACAGTAGGAATTAAAAAAACAGAACCTATTAGAGACGTAGCAGTTACATAACGCAGTACAAATGGCACACGTGTATTTTGTTTTGCATTATACGTTTATTTTAAGGCTTTCTCATAATATGTTCATATTTAAATTATTTATGTTTGGTATTCAACAAGTTTACCGTGTATATCTCCTATATACTGTAAACACCGATTCTTAACCCGGGGGTCATGAAGTCTGTAGACGCATTATAGTACCTACATACCTATAATATATATTATAAGTACTTTAATCACATTTAATGATTCCGATATTTTATTATTTTAAATAAATCACAATTCATGTTAGAAAATTCATAATAATTGGTATGAATAATGGATAATTATTTTATCGACTTCAACTTATATCTAATATTCAAACGCGTATAAAATTATTCAATAGCATAAGATGATTAAGAAATGTATAGTTTCTAATATTAAATTGCTTATTTTGTTTCATATAATTTATTTGATTTAAATAATACCATGTTAAACAAAGCATATTCAGTATTTTAATTTCATTTTAAGAAATGTTTTAATACCTAATAGGTTATAATATTCATGAATATTATACATATGCATATTGCATATACATTTCAAACCTAGTTAGTTGGTGCAATTCATTTGCCTGAAAAATTTGTTTAAGCAACATGCTATCAACTATTAATGTTTTATTTTATTTTATTTATATAAATTTGTTTCATCAATCGATATAACAATGTTCATAAACATACTGAAATCTCTAGGTGCTTATCGAAGGCTGTATCATAATAGTTGTTATAAGTATTTCAAAATATACATGTATGAGTGTGATGAGAATTACAATAAATATACCTCTGTAATACCTGTAACGTACAATTTACGGAGTGTACCGTATTATTATTTTATAGTACGACCTATATACCAATTTGTAATTATATGAAATATATATAGCAATATAGGCGATGGTGTGAATACTGCAGCGTATGCACATCTAGTCTTAGTAACATTAATTTCACCATGTATACCTAGATAGTAGATGTCTGTAATAATTAGATATGATGATTGATGACTTATAACTTACGAGTTATGAGTATACTTAATAAATTACAAAGTACTTACATACTATAAGTCATGAAAATAAGAACAAAATATATTATTCTAGCATTCAAGCCTGGGTCATTTAATTTAATATGACGTACGCTGTATGCGGATTTTATGATAATGTAATACCTTATATCTATTTCAAACACTATGAAATGTTTGCTATAAATTTGAGCAAATGTATTTGTTATTCTATTAATTTTAGGTATTATGCAAGTCCTTTAGCTGTGAAAGGTTAACTGAAGTATATATAAAAAAAAAAACACAATTATTTATTAAACTATTAATATTTCTACCTATCATATCATGTTTAAAAACACTGCTATAACATTTTATTTATTATAAATCTATATACGTCTAGGTTTAAAAATAATACAGAATCATGATACATTGGTGCCTATGTTTTAACACAACTTCAATATGGACATAGCCCAGGTGATCTCCCCTTCTTTACACGCTAATCTTGGTAGCCTGGTAAATTTGAATTCTACTATAGATAGTCTGTAACTTATATTGTTGTTCCAATTTATAGAGTATTACGTGCCTTATTTAATATATAATACTTGTTAATCTAATTTGTATGATTATTAAATCGTATTTAAGGTTAATCTAAAAAGAAAAGATAAATATATATTATATTCGGTCTATTAAATTAATAGCGTTTAACATACTATCACAGTACCACTTATTCTTTATTATTGTGACCTGCAATGAGATAATATTTAAGAAAACCGTATTAATTATTCTCTTCGACGGAGTTGTTAAAATATGTTTGAATTTTAGATATAGGAACATGTCATACGAGTGAAAATGCTATCGTGAGGTCTATATTATATACAATTTTATATACATGCATGATGTATACATGAATTTATTACACATATCGTCATATCCAAACGTTATATACGAAACAAAATATTGTAAAATCGGTAGCAATGATAAGTATTCTCGTTAGTATTTATTTGTTTGTAGAGTAATCCAGAATTTCCAGATACTATTATTTAAAACTCTAGTTTGTACCCGTTATAATATATTATAGTGCTTATATTTACAATGCCTTTTGCTTATAATAAATTTATAAACAAGTTTTATATTACTATTATTTTATATTGTTTGTTAGATTACTTGTCAACAAGAGTAGGTACTTATTATGTATAAGCAAATTTTGGTCCCCGAATAAAATTATAATGTCATACATTTATATTCTTATGAAATTGGTATAATTATTACTGATTATATTAAATGCCTATATGCGAATAAATATGAAAATCTATGTATATAAATTATATTAATATTCAGACACCTATGAATAATGAATACGTGATTCTACTATAAATCTAGTCCTTGAATTAGGAAATTTAGACCCATCGATCACATAAACGTATTCTAATACAATTTACCTAATAATTATCATCTTCAAATCTTAAATAAAATTGGTAACTAAAACATTTCAAGTTGTTTAATCTATAGAAAATGTTGTTTCTTCTTTTGACACAAAATAAAATTACCTAAAAAAATACATATTAAGCACTGAAAAAAATAACTTTTAATATTATTTTTAAATGATCTGAAACTTCCACCCCATTTCGATATATTATGTATATAATAGAATTGGGTCAAAATACAAGTATTTAACGATACTGTCAATTTTCTAGAAAGTAAAAATATTTAGTTATACTTACATATTAATACGAATTTGTTCTCCTTTTATTTAGTATCACATAATATAATCACATTGCCTATTTGCCTGAATACTTCAAAAGTTTGTTACATACGCGAAGATATTTATACGTTTAAAACATACTTTTATTTGAATTATGTTATTGTTTTAGTATTCAATTATTAAATATTCGTACCTATAGTGTGAACGTTTGTGTTGGATAATATATATATATAAACATTTAGTTTAGTATTTTTATTGAATAAATTAGCAGCAAATTAATATAGTACAGTTGTATACCAGTATACCAAATACTTATGAAAAATTTATCAATTAACCTGTACAATCATTTTATGTAAACTGTAAAGTACTTATATTGTATTTACTTTTAGATACGACATCATGGCTTATGTTTAAATATACGTTTATCCAGATTATTTTTTATTATATTTCGAAGTTTATTTTAAGTATAATGTTAATAAATAGACAATAGTAAATTATGAGTAGTAAATTTATAATATAGTAAACCATAATATTGTATTATAATAGGAAATAGTAGGTTTAGCAATAAAATAAAATACGTTGACGCCCATAAGTTGATGAGCGCGGTTATTGATTGCGTTCGATTACACGATTATATCTTATATTATTATGTTGCTTAATAAATTATTTTAAAGTACGATAAATTATAGGAAATACGAAAAAAGAGATACAGAGACATGTATCGTTGTAAAAATTCCATGTCAATACGGGGGTTTGTATAGTAACATTTTGGTAACTTTCGACTTTAGTTGTGGAACCTGCCTGTGCGTGACGTTATTCGAAAAAAACCGAATTATTGATTCATATTCAGCTCCACGTAGTGTTTAAAACGAATTAAGAACCTATACTATCATGCACATTTTATGAATAGATACTACTATCATACTCATACTGTAGTCGTATATTTTAACTTGTAAAGCGCAGACAAATTATCCTTCATAGTACATGTTTAAATTCACGACGGATACGGTACTACTAACTCTACACGGTCATATACTGCTGCAATACGTACGTCATAAAAATGATTACACATTCAGGATAATATTTATTTTTTGATTTTACTATTTTACCGGGCTATCGAATACAGTGTGCGTATATAAGCTCGTCATTTTACTAAGTATATATACATAGCCATAGAGTCGGTACTAGAAGTGGGGAATGACGACGGCATCTTTCAAGGCAAACAAAGGTTATTTCCTTGTCCCTACTATTAAAATATTCAGTCGCCAACTGTTATTATATATTATTATATATACTCGATTGCCGCGCTACTACGGCGCGCAGGCAAATACGTAGTCAAGTCCAACATAATAATATTATGCAGCTAGTACTTCTAGTAGTGGTTGCGATGAACTGTAGGCAAACGGTCCTCGTACGTTCCCGACGGATTATGCGTGATATTTAAAATCGGTTTTTATTCTTGTCGAATTCAATTCGTACAGAAACCGGACGGCTGATATACGTACAACTATAATTTATAAATACTTAGACGTATTATCGAACAACGTGCGTAAAAGTGTTCATCCTGTTGCTGCTGCAGCGATAATTCATCATGACTATAATCGATGAATCCATCGTCGTTCCCATGGACGAGCTGTCCACCGTTAAACAAGATGGCCGTTTAATGATCGATCCCGTGTCTGTTGACAGGAAATCCGGCGCGGTCAAAGTGACGATCACGCCATGCCAACCCAAGACCCTGAGTCACCTACCCAAAAGGCCACCCGTGGACATCGCCTTCTCCGATCTCATGTACACCGTGACCGAAGGCACCAAAAACAGTGAGTATATATTCAAACATTACATTTTCATACATTATAATATTTTATTCATATTTATATCCTGCGCAAATTATATGTTGTAAATCTTAAAAAACATATATATCGTATAAAATCAGCTAGTTGAGTTGGTGGATAATAAGTATGTTAGTTATATTATTGCTTATTATTGTATTTGTGTCGGCGAGGCCATTGCAGACAATTATTATTACGTTCGATACCTACTTAACCGTTTTGGCTGTTCTACCATCGATCTTTGTCACTATAATTTAGGCGCATGTTTTATTTACCTATCAACTAATACGAATCGATGGGCTTTAGAAGTTGATAGGAATGTGTTGAACGCGACACGCGTCCTTCCCAAAATGTTTCCGATTTTTTGTTTTCATTAACACGCTTATTTATAAATAATTATAACTCATTACTCTTGTGTCCTCCTTCTTATTCATTCCTCGTTACTTTATAAAACTTATTATCCTGATTATACGGTTCATATAAGAATGAAAGGCGGTAGAAATTTCGGAATAAGGTTAATTTGGTCAATTTAACTTTTATAATAATTCGATAATGACGGTGTGAGTAATAATAGTTATGTATAAATATTTAACGTAAGTGGATATAGCAAATTTGCGGTGGACATAAGGTCACACAACTGAGAATCTGAAACATGATGTTTATGACACAACGTACAATTAATTTATTTAGCGTCTGAAGTCCATCTTGATCATGTGTATGTCAGACACTCATTATATTATTGCAGTAGGTAAATTATTATTATGGCGAAGGCCGACGAATCAGCGTTTCTCATTGTTTTCTTATTAGGTAGTTGTTATTGTTTTTGAGTTCAAGTCCATTATAATATTAGTTAAACAGTAAGAAATAATGTCTCGCGTACCTACTTATACCATTGACGTATGTTATGCTAGTTCAATTTCTTTTGTTATTATTTTTTCCCCGCTGATTTTAAAATTTTAAAATAATATTAGGTACTTTAGCTATAGACCTATAGTGTACCTTAGGCTATACGTCTACTGCAGCAACATCTCTTCATTCTCTTAATTATAATTTCAAATATATTATTACCCAGTGGCAATTAATAAGTGGGAAAGGGTAGAAGGTCGAGTATCCCCTCTACTACTTGTAGCTATATCCCATTGGTAAAGTCCGTGAAAAGTATTGGATCTCTCAAACAGTGTTTTCCAAACTGTGTATTGAACGATGAAACTTAAATAAAAACATTACGCTTTTAATTACTTCCATTCATCTGTAGTTAGATATAAAATGAAGCTACGATATCAGTATTATACCTACTTCGTTAGTATGCAAATTCGATATATGTTAGTTTCTTTACGTTTTGAATTAAGTTATCAAATAAGGTTATACCTATACATAACATTAAGAACTTGAAGGTTACATATTTTAATTTGAATATCAATATATCAATTTATATATCTATAAATCAAAGTATTAGTGACTCAAATTCTTTCGTTCATACCTATAATAAATTGTAAACAAGATTTTTTCAAGAGCAAGAATTATAAAATGTTCCTCGCCAAATTTAAATTAACGTTGCGTTTCACGACCCCATTATCAATTAATATTGAATATGCAACTAAAAAAATCTGTGAATAATAGAAAAATGTATGGCTTAATAAAATAATTCTTGGACATATTTTGTAGAGGAGAGGCAATGTCTCCGTAACTATCTTCTTCAAACGACACTGCATTGTCATAATTTTTTGAAAAACTATATAGCAATATCTATATAGGTACCTATATAGAATAATAATACTAACATTTTAATTACCTTTTTATATCTTATATGTAATGGATACACGGTTTAAATATGAATTTAATTACAAACACACATACGCGTCATATATTATATATTACTAAATTATACCTACTTAACTATTCTATCATTACATTATTCATCCGAAGGCTGTAAAAGAAAATGCTTGTTTCGAATAAATTTGAAAATTTTAGAGATTGATATTGTATTTATATTCGTTTAGTTTATTAATATTTATGTAACTAAGAACTTATATTCATTATTTTATATTAATTGCCCACCTTAACAAAAAAGACAAGACGAATGTTCAGTTATAATTAAATAAGCAATATCACAACTTTGCACTTAAAGTTTAACTATATCGTCTGTATCGCAATTGGGTGATGGCCATTCTAATTGATCCATATACGTGATTTCACATACTGAATTCCGTAGTGAATTTTTATTAATAGTGATATTCAGCAAATAAATATGTTATGCAACACATTAATAATAATGATAAAATGATTTTACAAAAAATAATGGAATTTAACCCATTAGATATTGAACTGTTGATACATTTATTATACATATACCTATTTCTATTGTTTATTATGAAATTAATAATTTGATTTTTTACCCATCTGTCAATATTATTTATTATATTTATAAATTGTTTTATCATTTAATTTCAGTATAGGTAGTTAGACTTTGTATTAAAGTCTATGTATATAATGTATAATACATAATATCTCAATATCACTCAATAATACTTTAATATTTCCCATTGCTCGCAATTATCCATAATTACCGGATATGTCTCGATTTATCCATGACCAAAACTCGTTTGTGTATTTTAATAACAAATGTATAGCTCTCATTTAATATTATGTTCTAAAGACAATTTACTATTTGTGCTGTTTCTAAAAATGTAAATTAAAAATATTGAATTGTTGTAATTATTATATGAATAATATTAACATTTTTCGATGTATTTATAATTATAGGATTGTTAAAAAAAAATGTTTGATTGACTATTGCTAATTTACATACTAACACATATAGTTGTATTAAAATAGATTAAATGTAGTAGGTATAAATGATACCTAATTATTATTTTACAGTTTCAAAAAAATCTATTTCTCTTTTTTTTTTCGGAGGACAGCTTAGGTTGTTTTTTAAATCCTGAGATTAAATTATAAAATATTATTTAAAGCGTTCCCTACACCAGATTTTTTTCTAGTGTTGTACCTAATTTTAAAAAGCTTTATATTCATTTGTTTTTATTATTTTCTTAAATTATTTTTTGAAAACTTACAATTCTACCACCTTAACAGTTTTTTAAGCACCTAATACCTACAAAGATTTAATATTTTAACATTCTAGCTTTACTTAATAGTTTATAGCAACATTGAGAAAAACAAAAATAAACGGTTAAGAAACCACGCGCGAACTCAAAACAATATATTGATAACTTGTGGTAGAGATTCGTTCTGAATTGATTTTGTTATGCAGTGATAATCATATTGTTACATACTATACTGATAATTATTTGAAAGCCTGTAAATTAAGAAGTGTTTTTGTTTGTTATTCATTCAAAATCTATGTAGTATAGTAGCTAAAATTATATTTATTTTTATTTTTTACTTGTGACATCTAAAAAACGAAATTAGCATTGTTTTTAAAGCACATTAAAATAATGAGGATTATCAAGTATTAAATAACATGAGCATGGGGAATTCTTAGAGAAAATTTAGCGACTATTAATGTGTACATTATAACCACTGACTTAAACGTTGACTATTAGTTTTTTGCTTACCGAAGGAATCTTTGTCAGGCTTTAAATGCAAGGTCATGATTTGTATAGTGTCCTCGAGCAGACCGGTTGTTCTCACTGGATAATAATATTATAGCATAAAACTTTTCAGACATAAGGAGAACCCCTAATCATGTTGTCTTCTAATTCGTATTTATGCAACGGGAAGTATTTATATTTCATATTGTTTTTGTAATTTAAAGTTATTTTTTGATTACCTATTTTTGGATATGAAAATATCTAATCATAATACATGGCATGTGATAACATTATTATTCCTTCGTACATTCTTTATTAATACAAGTTTTTGTGTACAAAATATATCCATTATTTTTGAAGGTCCTACATAGCGGATGAAATACGTTCATGATATTTAATTTAAATTATTTTATGCATTTCTACTGGCGAATACCTTCTATAAAGTATATTATATAACCTCTTTTATAGAATACGTATAATCATATGCTGTTTACAACGTTATCTGATTTCAAATCATGATGCCAGTCACAATAATTATCATCGATATTCTTATAAAGTTATAACCTATATAATTCAAGTAAACATATACAATTTTTTGAACTTGGATTTTATATTAAAAAAATAGTATCGACAATCGTATGCTTATTTTTTTACTGCTGCCCTCTCCGTAAGTTACAGTTGTTAAATAATATGGCTTTTGAAATATCAACTCATTATTTAGCCTTTACCTGTTTTTTTAAATGTGTTTCATAATATGATATTTTTATTCGTAACTCACTGTACGCGGAAATGATGAAAAACTTGTTATGGCTGACCTTACTTTAACATTCACTTACTTAGTTAAATAATACGTAGTTGATAATTTTTTTTTTAAATTTAAAGCTACATAATATACATAATTAAATACTTATTCGATTTTGTTGATTACGATTAAAACAACGCTTACACTCTTGCGTTATTGGATTATGTTGAGTTTCCCGTCATGTTAGCTTTTTTCAAAATACTCTGTAATGATATTTCAGAACAAAACAAAAATTATTTGAAATTACTTAGTCAGATTTTTCAGTTTCATAATTTCAATATGTGTTGAGGTCGTTGATAATATTGAAAGGATTAGGGATCAGCAGTATCACAGTTACAAAATTTCATATGATGGGAAAGTTCTTAAAACACTCGGTAATTTTTTTAACAGTTATTATAAAAGTTGCTTAAAAAGAGATCATCTTTTAATCGACTAAAATTTAAAATGTTGATTTTTATATGTATCTATATAGTATATGTATATAGAAAATGATTCAAACAAAATCACTAGATGGTGTGACATTTCTTACGGTGTTTGGTGTATATCTTGATACATATACACTCTTACCCAATATTTTGGCTTTTAATCGCTTTAGGATTGCAAAAATCAAAAAAATGTTCAGAAAATGACTGCGTGTATGACGTGTTTTAATATTTTTAGATATTTCTTTAAAACACATTTTGATCTATGAGATGATATCGTTTACTTTAAACTGAAATATTTTGTGTTTTAATGTATATTATTTCTTTCTTTCAGCTTCCAAAAATATCTTAAAATCCGTAAGTGGCCGCCTGAGATCAGGTGAGTTGACGGCCATCATGGGACCGTCTGGTGCCGGAAAATCCACACTGCTGAACATACTCACAGGATACAAGTAAAATGATTTTATATGATAATCTTACTATTATAATTGATCATGGTTAAGTCGTTGTCTCTCATTATTTGTATTGCTTTGAATTTTACCATCGGAGAAGTAGCAGACGATTAGAGAATCCTTTTATAGTGTGTATGAATATGGTTTTTTTCACCTAGTGTTAAATTCTTTTGTTTGAAATATAGAAACTGATAATAAATATTTAGGACATATCAACTGGACATAAGGTCATACGCATGCCTGTATGCTATGTATACAGTGTTTTTAGACTATAGTTCATTACGATAATAAGTTCATTGGTTATTATTCCATATTCCTTTGTTGTTAATTCATATTTTATCACATGAGATATACATATTTTTTCTGTACTATGGCATTTGTACGTTTTGTTCAATATTGACCCATACATCCATTTATCACTGTATGTAATACAAAACATGTGCTATACAATTTCGTAATCATAATATTATATAATATTAATTAATAATTAAATGTGGGTTAACACCATGTTCCGCTTTACTTTTCAGATGTTCCGGAGTTAAAGGTTCCATCACGATTAACGGGCACGAAAGAAATTTGAGTCAATTCAGAAAATTATCATGTTATATTATGCAGGACAATCAGCTCCATGCCAATTTATCTGTAGAAGAAGCTATGCAAGTAGCTTCTTCGTTAAAGTTAGGATCAGACATATCGAAAGACAGCAAATATCAAGTGGTAAGTTGCAGTACACGTACTTTTATTATTTATTTTTCAATTATTGCCGTCTCCTACAAGCAACGAAGACAAATATAAGCACGAAACAAATATTGCTATTTTTCATATATCTAACTTTGTTTACAGATTCAAGAAATATTAGAAACATTAGGTTTACAAGAACACCGAAGGACAATGACAAGCAATTTGTCAGGTGGACAAAAAAAACGTTTGTCCATTGCTCTTGAACTTGTAAACAATCCTCCCATTATGTTTTTCGACGAGCCAACTAGGTTAGACACATTACCAGCTCCAAGATAAATGTCCGAACATTTACAAATATTAATGCATGTTAATTTATACAATTTTAGTGGCTTAGACAGTAGTTCTTGTTTCCAATGTATTTCCTTGCTGAAATCGCTGAGTCGTGGTGGCCGTACAATCATCTGTACGATTCATCAACCCAGTGCTCGGTTATTCGAGATGTTTGATCATCTTTACACCCTTGCTGAAGGACAATGTGTCTACCAAGGATCCACGAAACAACTCGTTCCTTTCCTCGGCACCCTCGGACTCGAATGTCCTAGTTACCATAACCCTGCGTCTTACTGTGAGTCAAATTCACAGTTGGGTCCTTGAATTAATAAACTCGATATGTACTAATTATATTCCTTGTGCAGTAATTGAGGTGTCATGCGGCGAATATGGTGATAATGTCCGCAAATTGGTGACGGCCATTAACAATGGAAAATACGATATTCAAGTTGGCAAACCATTCCCACAACCAGAAAATTTGAATAATGTCAACCAGAAAGAAATAATGAAAAGTAAATATTTCTGTACAATCTGTCATCGAATCAACATTTTTCAAAATTCGTTTTTTTAATTTTATTCGTTTTCGTGTTTCAGGTAGCAACTTATCTTCAAACTTTATCGAAATAGATAAATTATCAAAATCCATGGATTCTGATAGTTTATTGCAGTACTCAGGAAATCAATTTTCTAAACCTGGTAAGTGCTCATTTAATCTCGTATAAACTTTTCATGAACAGAATTCGTCATTATAATGTATGTAATTAACTTATTTTTATATTGTAGATGATGGCTCTGCTATTAATTCAGAATTGAGTTCGATTAAAACTGGAAATCTAAATAATTCAGATGAAGCAACTGATACCTTACTAAAGAACGGTTTACCAAGTAGTCAACAGCGATATGCTACATCTGAGTTTGCTCAATTTTGGATTGTTCTCAAGCGAACATTACTTTTTAGCAGAAGAGATTGGGTATGCTTTTATAAAATTTGTTAAATTACGAAAATGATTATAAATTTATTTATCATACTGTACTTATATTAATATTAACTGGTTAATCTAATTTCAGACTCTTATGTACTTACGTTTGTTTGCTCACATTTTGGTCGGATTTTTAATTGGTTCATTGTATTATGATATTGGTAATGATGGTGCCAAAGTACTTAGTAACCTTGGATTTCTATTTTTCAACATGTTGTTCCTTATGTACACATCAATGACAATCACCATTTTATCATGTAAGTTTAGTAATTCATTATTTAATAAGAAAATCACATATTAATCAAAATTTAAACCTTTTTTTCAGTCCCTCTAGAGTTACCCGTTTTGATCAAAGAAAATTTTAATAGATGGTATTCTCTCAGATCATATTATTTGGCTATTACATTATCAGATATTCCGTTCCAGGTTAGGTTATATTATATTATATCCAATCAATTTTAAAATTTTCCATACTTTTATAAATAACTATTAAATATTTCACCTTATTAAATTATTCTCATTTTTGTTTTCGGTTTAGGCAATATTTTGCGTCATGTATGTTGGTATTGTATACTACATGACTTCACAACCACTTGAAATGTTCAGATTTGGTATGTTCTTATCAGCCTGTCTTCTTATATCATTTGTTGCTCAAAGTGTTGGACTCGTAGTTGGAGCTGCAATGAATGTACAAGTAAGTAAACTAAAATTTATAGTAATAATTACATTGTTTTATTGATTTAAATCACTATTTTTTACAGAATGGAGTGTTCTTAGCACCAGTCATGTCTGTACCTTTCTTGCTTTTCTCTGGTTTCTTTGTGAGCTTTGATGCTATACCTATTTATTTGAGATGGATCACATATTTAAGTTATATCCGCTATGGCTTTGAAGGTACAGCATTGGCTACTTATGGTTATAATCGAACAATCCTTCAATGTCACCAGGTATATATACAGCATTTTATATAATGTCATAAACATGATTTAAAATCTTTTAAATTTTAGATTTATTGCCACTTCAAAAAACCGAGTACCACACTTAGAGAATTAGATATGATGGATGCAAGCTTTTCTTTGGATATTGTTGCTTTGATTATAATATTCTTTGTGCTACGTATATCTGCGTTCATATTTCTCCGATGGAAGCTCAAGTCATCGCGTTAATTAATACAAATTATTGAAAAGCTCTTCTATTATGAACAATTATACGTTAATAGTTTATTAAGATAATAAATTTATCTGTGAATGTATGTATAGTATATATACAAATCTCTTATTATTATTGCTCGGTTTTGGTTTATACAGATTTTATAATAATTAAATGTAATATTGTGATATAAACATTTTTAAGCAATATATGTATTTTGACGAAAAAAGAAAACTACAAGGCATTTGTTTTAGTAGATATAACATATCGTTTCGTTAAGTAATTGGTTACTAGTTTTCATTTGTTTATTTATTCATTTTTTTTATTTTTTTTAAATGTATTTTTTTTTTTTAATCTTTAGAACTATGACCAAATTTTAATAGATTATTTAATAACTTATTATTATCGTTTGTATTTCTTTTCTTATATATGTATACACCCATTATATACATTGTTAAATCAATTGTATTATGAAATATACTTTGATCTGATTCCTTTTATTGTCTTCAAGTACTTCATTTGTCTAATAATTATTGAATTGTATAAAAGTTTTTGATACAAAATGCAATGTGAACAATATAAAACTGTACTTGCAATAATGATATTTGTATCATTTACGGTTTTTAATATTTTATTCATTACTTAATGATATTTATATCCTTATAATTAAAATCTTATATTATTGTTCCTGAATCTAAATGTTCTATTTTATTTTTAGACTTTTATATACTTACACAATCAGTTATTATTTTAATTAAATCATTTTGCAAAATGAACAATTTTTTAATCTAATGAGGACCATAAATTTATGGTATATTTATAATTATTTTTTTTTGAAGTGTGAAAAGTTTTAGTCTCCTGATGGCATGCTGTGCTAGAGATTGGCATCAAAAGTAGTCTGTGCAGACTGTAGAGGTAGGTACAATATTGTCTTCTATAATACACTTTGTAATGTATGTACTATATAGCATAAAGTAAAAATAATGTTTTATTTTTTGAGATATACTAAAAAACTTATTTGAGTAATAATTATAAATCAAATAATATTTATACAAACATTAAGTACATGCGCATCATGGTATGTACTCAAATTGGTCCAGTGACATTGGGAAACTTTCATTTTGATGAAAAATTAGAATAAAACTAATTTAAAACTATAGCATGAAATATAGTAACACCTCTACTTGGTTAAATAATATAGAAATATTGCTTACATTGTACATAGTATAAATTGCATAATAACTATCTATCCTATAATATAATATATCTCTACATTGTGATTGAGAATTAAATATTGATTATCACTAATCAGGTATGAAAACAGTCTGACCATCTAGTAATGATTATGAAAATAAGCAATCGAATATTTTATAGGAAATAAACCCTAGGTTTATGCAATGAGTAATGTGGTGAAAATAGGAAAACGGTAATTAATATTTTTTAGCGTTTTCTCTGTTAGTGGTTTTATTTGTTAGATATGCCATGCAAGCAACAAATACATCTAGGATTGTTGTGTACATTCTAAAAATTCACCCATAAAATATACTGTTACGTCTGTAACTGTACCATATTAGACGTCCCAGAAGGAATATGTGCAATCTAAAATGCACGTGTCAACACCAAATACCGTCTAAACATCATCTATATAGGTAGTATATAATTTAAAAGGAATCTGCACGGAAATAAAAATCAGCGAGAAATGAGAATCAAGCATTAAGAATTGTCTGATGCTGAATAACATTCTAATTTAAGTAGATATAATTATTAATAAGTGTATGTCTTAGTTGCATCATCTCATTAAGTTATCGTAACTCATGATTTTTAGGTATTTATTATTTAATTGTTTTAAATTAATTAAAAGTTATTAGGTAGCTTTAAAGTGTTATTGTCGCACTCTCAGAAAACGATTTTTAAATCTTTATTGTTCTGTCGGGGTTAATTTTTCTAGTAGTTTCATCGATGTATTAGATATATACTTAAATTTATGTTAAAGTTCTATCACTTTACAAGTACCTATGTATCTATACTATCTACATAATATTTGTTAAAATTATAACTATTAATTGATTTTAATTAGTACTTAACTGAGTTATCGTTATTCGTTTGTAATATTAGTTGTGGATGTGTTAATATTATAAAACATGTCATAATTAATAATTATTTATTAATTATACGCTTAACCAACGATTTTGTTTTTTTTTTTAACTTTTTGATGATAAAGAAGATGGTTGTTTTAAAACGTTAATTTTTTTAAACAATAAGTCAAAAACTTATAATATTAGATAACTGAACAAGTGATGAATCTGACCTTAAAAACTGAGTACGAGCGATCTACGTCCTTATAGCTATTATTGTAGACAACAAGGACTAAAGAGGATAATTTCTTCCGAAGGTATCAATAATAATACTTCCGAATAAAAATTATATGGTTACAATTTATTATTGTATTTATTGATTTTAAAATAGTAACGCAGAAGTCGTATGATACGAAGACCTTCAAAACACAAAATTTTATTTTTCTGCGCTAAAAACAATAAAATTATGGTTTCAAAATGTAAATAACATGCTAAATGCATATTATGAGATGACTAAAAGATAAAATATTATTGATTTTGTTCATATTTTCTCAAAATCTTTTTGAATTATTCGACCTACGAATTATTACCACCCAGTAAATACTTATTGAGTAAATAATGTCCCCAGGGTACATCTGCAATTTTATTATTTATTAGGTATGTATAGAAAATTAAAGGCTATCAGTAAACTTACTTGAAAATTTAATGCGTCAAATTATTTTGTTTTTTTTTTTTGAACCAAAACTAAAAATAACATTTACTTTTACACTGTTATTAATTTATAACGCCCAATTTTATTAATATACTGGCAACTTAAATTAAAATTTAGGCAGGGTCGACTCTAGATTTTTCAATGCCCGGTGTAGGTAAGTTTCTATTATTTCGGCGTTCTTTACCCTCTTTTTAAATATATAAATGGACAACCACGTCCACGTGCCCTCCTGATTTGTGCCGTCGCACTCGTCGATCTAATCTAAAGCCGGACCTGATTGTAGGTATCAATCTGCGATTGCAGTGGTTCTTATATAGGCAGTGGCATATTATTATCAATTTTTATATAAGGGGGGCAAATATGATAATGTATAATAATAGAATAGTAAAATTACCTACCTGTATATTTTACTTTGAATAAGGTAGGTACTTATATATTTATTTATTCAAATGGTTTTAAAAATCTATAGATATATAATCATAATAATGAATTTATAATTAATATTTATAATAATTACTTACTGATATTTTAAATTTTTTTAAAGATTTAAAGATTTTTAGATAAAAAATTATAACAATTGTTCGGTGATTTAAAATATTGGGAGATCAAACGACCTATCTTAATAATTATTGACGGGGACTGGTGAGCAATCCGCGGGATAAAAAATTCACGATTAGGTACACGTACTCGTATTTGGTATTTATGTGTTTAGCGTATATTGTACAAGTCACAAAGTAAGTATTATGGTACCTAATTATACCTATTATCCACCTTATTAGAACACAAATATAATTTTTGTATAGTCAGAAGAATACAAAAATGTCACTGCAACACTTAGTCCAATATTTACTTATTAAATACAAATTTTAAAATGTTGAAAGGTATAATAGTTACAGACAATTCAATGCATCGAGCTATTATATGAACATAATTGAAAAGTCTTGACCGTACAATACACTCGTCCTGAGATATTACTTAGGATAATATTAACTATAGGTAAACTACTATAGGGTATATTACAATAAGACATCGCAATCAAATATTTGACCGAGAATCGTCTAGTCATTTCGGCGATATTTGCGATATTGAGCGCAGTGCCGCAGTTGGCACGATAATGGAAAATTTCGTACCTACGTCAGAAAAGGTTGTTTGTGAAAACAGTTCTAAGCGAGCACCATAAAATGTTAATAGACTTTTCCTATGACCGAGCCGTTAGAGTACAATGTACTTTGCTCGAAATTTTCTCAAGTCAATTATCCATTCAAAAAATGACGTCAAACATTTAACATGTACGAGTTTACTCTTCCAATATATTACATTAATTAAACACAGTGCTATTCACGTATAGGTAATTGGTCATTGACCCCGTTGAATAAATTATTATTTTAATTTTTAAACGATATTTATTGGCGTCCGCAATTATTAACTTGTACCCATGGTAGTTGGGTAAATATTACTATGCAGTATGCACCTATAAATAGGATGACTATACCGTCGACGTCGCTGTTTGAATACTTGTATCTGACACCTGTTGAAGGGTTTTTCGCGGCAGGTAGGTAACAAATATGCGTCATGACGTATTATTGTAGTAAACGATTGAATGATTTGAAAAATGGAAATTTGTATACCAACTTGTTGCTATTTAGGAAAAACCGTGATGGTAGATGCGTTTGTTCGTTAGTCATTTCTAATGATTCATTCGTGTATTGAGAATTTATTATAAAATAATCGTTGCTGTTAAATATTTTTTTAATTATTTTTTTAAAGTTTATTAAGGCTTCAACAACACAGGTTTTTAGCCTACTTTAATCAAAATTTATATAAGAAAAAGAAAGGAAAATATATATATGTGTACATTAAATTTTGGAATACATTTTACTACATTATTATAGACTAAATTTATAGTTATTATTTACAATGGGTAATATTTAGTGTTTAATGTTTATATTATGGAAAAATGTACTGATTGCAGCTGTGTTTTCATTTTTGAAGGCTTGATAGAGTGATGCAGGATTTTGGAGTATCTTGATTTTTATTTATTTATTTATCGTATGGCAAAAACACCACATCGTTAACAACTAACACATAAATACAAAACACACTCACAAGTAACTTCACACAAAAACACAAAACATAAATCAGTCACAAGTTAGAGTACCTATAGAATAATGGAATAACAATAACAAAGGATAATGGTCCCAATACACATATTTAATTCCATATTTATAAATTTGTATAATTTGGCGTAGATAGAGATTTTGTATTCTTAAATTTGGATATCCAATTTCGAGATCCACTCAACTGTTTCTTATATATAGTATCTTGATGTTAAATATATGCAGAATAGTGTACACACAAATATAATATATTCAATTACAATAATTAATGTAAATGTATTAAACACTCTCTAGTCTCATTTGACAATAAGCCAGAGTATTCAAACTTCAAACTGTGCGTGGCGGGCTTGCGACTCCTAGGGGCGTCACGGAAGTTGAGAAGGGAGCCGCGTTAAAGAACCGGAAACTAAAATGAATACAAAATTACAACGACGAACGCGATTGCCACGACGATTGATCGAAATTTCATGACTAACAATAATCACTTTAATGGTAATTTATATAATATGGTGAGATATGCAACAGTTATAATGCTGAAAAAATCATAGACATACGTCTATAGAAAAAATACTTTTATGCACCTAAAAAAAAATAAAAATCCATTACATTCTTTTAAATTTTTAATAATTTTACATAAATTCTAATGTAAATTTTTACGGTAGTGTACATTTAAAAGGATTGTAAAAAAGCTTTATTAATTTTTTTTATAGGTTTAGATTATAATAGGGTATAGCATTTATTTGAATATTTTATTCAAGTATACTTGTCACTACTCACCTGTGCATAATTATTGAAGTTTATTAAAAAAAAATCATGTAAAAAGATGTAAACATTTTAAAATAATATTTGAACTTCACAAATAATAATATTTGGACTCACAAATGAACCAAAATTTGAAAAAATATAAAAAATGACATTGAAATTCAAAATTGTAAAGAAATACAAAAAATTAAAAAATTAAAACTTTTGTTTTTATATACCTAGGGTAAATTTTAAGAGAGCGATAAAAACTGAGTGTCAAAAATAGTTTGTTGATGAATTTCTCGTCAAAGTGTTGGCAGGGGGATGGGTATCGAAAAGTTTAGGTACATGCCTCTCGTAATATTTGACTTTATTACACTACCCTGTATACCAGTTTCTGAGAAAATACCGTGATGATTGACGCGTTTGTTTCTTAGTCATTTTTTCCTGATTCATCCGAATACTAAGAATGTATAATATGCTCTATTAAATTTCGTGCAACATAATGGACTTACAAATATATACTAAATTATAGTATTAATGTATGTAAATTCAATACTTATTAAACGCTCACTAATAGTAGCTGGTATAAGCATACCGTCAAGCGTCAGCATAAATCACAGTTCAACGACTTTTGAACGTTTTATTCCCCTTTCAGCACACACTTAACCATTTATGAAAGAGTTGGTAGTCATGCTGTTGCCATAAATAGTTACAATATAAGTAGTTAAGAACAATAAATTGAGTAACAAAAGGAGTCCTATCTCGTCTGGGATCATATAGGTGTGCTCAAATTTCCTCTAAAGTGGGGTCCAAACATAAAAAAAAGTCATGATATCTACATTGTGAAAACAAATGATAACTCGGTGGTAATCACGGTTTTGGCGTTTTGCTTACCGTGAAAATAATAATGATACAAAATAATCACCATACCTTATACTATTGTATATAAAAATAGAAACAGGTCTCATTTCATAAAATGCCATCTGAATATTAAATTAACAGATCGATGATAATTAATAAAAGTTTGTGAATTGTAGACAGAATTTTGTGTGTTTTATTTACTTATAACTCTTTTACAATCACTGTTATCATGACGACTCTAATAAATTAAATATAAAAAAAAAATTCAACCCGATTGCAAATGTATATAATGTAAATGTATAGACGATAGATGACAGATGTTATGTTAAAATTACATTTACATTTACGTAGATATATGGTAAACCAATATATACATTAATTATATTTAAAAAAAAAAACACGTACCGCAAGGGGAACGTAGCTACCCCCATTCTCATCATCTATGTCCAGGATCAATAATTTGTTATAATTGAGAAAATATTTTTTTTTCAAGGTTCAACCAATGTAAAAATTATTTTCAAGTATTTATAACTTACTCAACCTTATAATAAACATTCTTATATAAATAATAAAGTTATAGTGTAAAGTATAACATTTAAATAAATAAAGTATAGTTTTCTATAAATTAGCGTTTCACATTAAATTTCTAAATAATTTCAAAACAAATTAAAATTATACTGTTGGTGTACATGCGTGTCATTGTATATCATAAGTTATAGCCAGTTATTTGAAATTTAGGAATAGTCCTTAGTTGGTATAACTGTAGCACTATACGAAAACACTGTTCTAAATTATCATTAGCAAATGAAGTTTAGTATTTAGTTTTTATAACTATTGTGTGAAACATAATTTTTTCACATAAATAGGATATATAGGGTAATCTGAAGTATGTTTATAACTATATAATATACTAAATATAACAATAAGTTTTAACAAATAGAGAAATCAACTTTTAAATCATTCAAGATGAACGTTTGGTGGGCTATGCTATACCTATCTACTAAGATACTAAATAATGAGTATTCTTATTATTAATTTATTCTTTACTGTGGCATAATCAATGGTTTTTTTATAACTACAATTATTATTTATTAATTAATTTTATTAATTTTATTTATGAATTATTAGGATAATACCGTGCAATAAGGGAACGATGATAAAAAAAGCTGGTAAGTCGTGGATGTTGCTCTACTGTAGTTGCTGTTCAGTAGGTTACAAATTAAATTTGAATCGAATGATATTATATCATTGTATATGAAAAACGATTCTGAGCGAAGACGGTTTATCTGTCTAGGATATTATATCATAGATTATTAGAAATTTTGAAATCTTAAATAGTTAAATTTAAAAAGTCACTCAAATGTTTTGAAAATTTTACCATGTCTAGGTAAGGCTAATACGAGTAAACAACCCAAATTTCAAGTTTTTAAGAATGTTTTTAACCGAATTACAACAAAAAACTCCCAAAGTTAAGATGTCAATAAATAGCTGAAAAATAGCTAAAAATTACTGAACTTTAAATCGTAAAAAACAAAATCCAAAATACAACAAAAAAGATCTCTTATCATTTTTCATTTGAAGCAATATTTCAGGTAGAAAACGTCGCCTATTATAAAATCGTGAAATCGTACTTTTTTCTCCTTTAACCGCTTTTATTTCCACTATCGTTTAGAAAATCGAAAAATGACCTTTCTAAAGTACCAGCTCAAGATCAGAAAAAATGTTATACTTGATACTTTTGAGCAAGTTTAAAGGGAGAAAAAGTGTTTACAGACTAAAAAGAAAAAGAAAAAGAAAAGAAATAAACATCATTGTAAAACCCATACATTCCTCCAGGCCCGTAAGCAGGGGGGGATTTAGGGGACCCCCCCCCCCCCCCCCGAAAATTGATCCTGGATACGTGCTTGCATTCCTCGCTCCACTCAGAATCTAAAATTTGTTCTTTATACCTAATTATGAAATCGTTAAATTTTGAGTTATTATATATGGACACACGATTCCCAAACAATATTTAAATATTTTAAATTTATCAAAAACATCTCTTCACATTTCACAAAATTATATTTTGACAGAAAACAGAATCGAACTTGATGGGAACTCTATCTGAGACCAATAGCTAATCCCATCAACTATTACTTGTATACAAAATGTAGGTATTAATTTATTATTATATCATTATTTCTCTTGAATATGAGTGACATAAAATCGGTATAATAAAAGGTCGGAGAGCGTAGGTACGTATTTCCATATTAGGTATATATATATTATATAGAGGCATTGTTTAAACGAGAGTTGGTTCACCTTTCCATACATTTTTTAGGTCATTTACTTTGAAGCTTACACCTTTTGATGATTTATTGTCATACCACATGGAATAATATTACTGCTTACATACTAGGTTGTTCCTTTTTATTTAATAGAATTTAGGACTGCATAGTATGACATGCATTTCCTACTTCTAATAATGTTATTTCTGAGAACAATAGATGGTATAGGCACCCCTTGCCCACTCTGTACATTATTCTTAATTTAAATAATATAATACATTCACAATTTAATACAATTATTATAGTAAACTTTTATCCTTATTATGTATGAAAAGCTAATATATAACACACTTATAACAGCCAATGACTAATACAATCAAGGCCTTGTATTTAAAATAAAAAAATAGCTAAAAAAGTAGGTATACAATTTTATATTTTTTTAAATAATAAATGATTTAATGTAAGTAAATAATTTAGATCATCGACATCTCTGGAATATAAATAACTGAGACAATGATAAAAAAAAAATTATTATCTTCAATAACCGATTACATAAAATTTGCAAAATGAATGGTTAAAAATCAACACTAAATTAAATAAAAAGAACAACAGAAAAATGTTTCTCCAACAAAGTGATGAAATATTTCAATTATTTCCATTTTTTATGAACAATATTAAATTGTGTAGTTTAGATTCATTAATTTGAGTATGTAATACAACCATTGGATCCTGTTATTGGGGCTTCAACTTTAATAACTCTAAAATAAATAGATATTCTAATGTCATTTTAAGTTTAAAAGAAATAGTAAATGGATGAAATATCAAAAAATAAAAAATAATTTGAATATTTTTGTATGATATTTTATATAGTTTACTTAAATCATTTAAATTTAAATGATGAAAATTATATTGTGTAATATGATATAATAATAAATATAAATTTAGTAATTATCCTGATATGAATAAGACATTTCTTAATAAGAATTTAAAAAAAAATAGCAATTTAAATTAGACTGATTTAAAATCTGGAGGACCAATTAATGTTCTATGGTTAAATAATGTGTTATAATTCTGGGGGTCTAAATCTTCTACCTTAATAATTGATAGGGATGAAACATACAGGTCTCACACAGTACAATGATTCTTTTCACTGATTGTTTTCTGACAGTTAAAAAATACTTATGTTAGGTACTGAGAACATCGAACGTTGTGACTCGAAACTGACTTGTTGTTTAATATGATATTATTATATTTACGGAAAAAACATTTTTCCATTTCACTATCAAACTTACACTAGTGTTTGATAGAACTTTAAGAAACTAATTAAAATTATATTGTTTTTCACGTGATAAAAATTCTTATTTATCTGCAGTTAAAATATATTGGTAGGTGTTTTATGTGTGAAGTCTAAGCCTCATGAAATGTGAAAAGAAATTTTGGATGAGTTTAATAACTTTTCGTCATCGGTAATAATTAGTAATTCGAAAATTTGGAGTTACGCAGATTAGGTACACCTATATAGGTACGCGGTTGAATTTCTTTGAGAAAATGTTTCTATTGTTTGTAGCCTTGTATAGGCTTGTACACAAATTAGCTGTAACCCACTAACCAGCAAACTCCAACCGTCTTATACGCAGTAGATACCTACCTATCCTCTGTTATCTATTTGAGCAGATATAACCGTGACATCTATATACATTATGTGCCGGCCGAATTACTATCGCGTAAAACGCTTTTATACGAGTTATACGCAAGTAATATCTATAGTAATTTATACGCGAGGACGATGGCTTTTAAAATGTTTTTTTATGTAATATTGTTTTAGCTCACGACCGAGGTGGAATGACACAATAACATAATAACTTATGGTATAAAAAAAATAGGCAACAACAAAATAATTAGTAAAAAAAATAAAACGAATTAACCTCCGACGCCACTGTTCTTTGTAGATTACTATATTATATTATATTTTTAACTACCGTAACAATCGTTACGTCATCTTCATCGACCACTTGTAGTGCGCCGTCGACCATAATAATTATAACAATATTATTATTATTATTTTAATAGTACATTATAGAAACGGATTTTCGTTGTAATATACTCGTACTTATATACGTCCTGTGAGCTATGCATAATAATAATAATATTATAGCTACAGCTATTACGCGTGCATAGTGTACCTATACCCGTAAACCGATCGTATCTGGAATCCAGTAAAAGGATAATACAATAATAATCGCGCATAAAAATCGCTCCGAAAACGAACTTTCCTGTTTGTGCATACGTAATAATACACAGCTGGATGTATAATATATAATAATAATGATTTAACAACACTGGACTTGCTATGCAATGTACCTGCCACATTATTATCTATATGGGTGTTATACGACATTATGACCATTATAACCGACCGGCTCGCACGAAAAAATAATAATGATGTTTCATGTAATAACAACACTATACACGCACACGATTGGCATATATCGTACCTATATATTATTATTTTTATAATATATACCTACGTTTCGGTTTCGCAACACTATCATTCGGTTGCACAAACCGCAGGACATGACGATGTGATGGTGGAAATTCTACTTGCACGGTTCTGAACTGCATTTGGCGTCATTTAAGGGGAGGGGGGTATTTAGCATTCGTCCGAGGTCCAATTGTAGAAGTGATGAAACTGTTGAGTTGGTTGTTGCGGTGAAAATAACATAACTATAATTTTTCTAATTTTGAGGAAATACGTGTAGTATCTATTCTGCAAGTCACTAGAAAACTCTATTGTAACAACAATCATTAATTTGGTTCAAAATATATATAGTGATTACCAAGCATGCTCTTACCTACTTTTTTATTCAATACCTAATACAATTGTTCAAAATATAATTTTTGGAATTTTTAAATGTAAACATTTTAAGGAAATTAAATTATACAATGGATAATTTTTCTGAAAATGTTGACTTAGTAGAATCAAAATTAGTACGAGTAGTTTTTGAGTTTTTCCACTTTGTGTTATAAAAATAAAAGTACACTGGTAATGGACTTATGTAAGATATGGGGACTATGACGATTTGAACATTTTAGTAATTAATATGAACCTATTAATTAATATATTAATAAAAAAAATAAATTAATATTAATCATTCATAAAAATGGTCCAAATATAATAGATAATAAATTAAATTATACATCCATTTTATATTTTTGTAAAACCATTTTGAAGGAGTATTATCCTTAGAAAGTGCAAACATTTTATAACTTCGAAAAAATGTCGGTGAGCATGCTTGGTGAATATAGACGCTGATACCATAGAAATTCTAAAAAACAATACGATTACTCTTGAATATTCATCCATGATTAAGAAAAAAACTTTTGTTTAACACTTAGATTTTCCTAAAATTTCTAGAGAAACATATAAAATTACCCCACTGAGGAAAGTACCATTATTATATAACTCCTCCGTGTCTTTTTTTGCTATAAACGTGGCTATTTTTGCGTAAAGCTCATGTATGAAGTTATGCTTTTATTATATCGGTATAATAATGTGAGTGACGCAATCTATGTACCTACCAGAGGTCTAAGACCAACCTCAATCAGACGAATCGGACGTCTGAAATGCCATAGACAAGAATTCATTCAATATTCCTATCTTCATGGCACCACAGGAAGTCTAGGTGACTACGACGGCTGTTATAATGACCACATTTCATAATATTTATAACGTAATTTGAACTTTTTGTCCAATAAATATGATGTTTCACGGGGGTTTAAGTACTTTGCAAACGGTTCACTACCATTTGGCGATACGCAATGAAAATGAAATCAAAAACGATAATAATAAGATACCACTAACCGAAAAAATATAAGTACGAAATCGAAAATAAATTAAACCACGATAAATAAAAAAATAATTCTGTTATCGAACAATTATTGGTAATTTTCTAATCCTAATACTTAATTGTCAGTAAATATCCATGCGTAAGATCAATTCTTTATGTTTTAGATGTAACTTGTACGTAATATTGTATGTTAACTTACGAATTCAGGATTATTATTTTTTCTCTAAACTAGCATGCTGCTAGTGCTTCACTTTACTAATGCACTTAAAAAACATAAAAGCATTTTAATTTTCATATGAATTATTATTAGATATCATAATAATTTTCTTAAATTGAAATATTTAGAATGTTTCATTTAAACTTTCAAGTACCTACCTTGTATATTACGCGTTTAGTATTATCAGAATTCAAAAAATGAGAAGCTATCTGTGATTTTTCTTTTTTTTCAGTTATGTATAATAATTATGTGGTTTATTTAAAGCTTTTGGCTCCCTAATATTAAAAACTGAAATTACGCCACTAGTGCTCCTGTACAGCGTGAGTTGTAGGCACCATAGTTCAGTGGGATACGACAGTGGCGAATCTAGAATGTTGATATTTTTTTAGATGTTTTTATTATGTTATTTTAGTACTCATTTTATTACTCATCTAATTGCTCCCCCATGGGCAGTCGCCCCTGGTCCCCTATTAAATCCAACACTGGTACATGCGGATAGAATAATAATTTAAATTATAGTACCATGTTCATTGTTCACGATAAACAATAATAATGATGGCCATCGTTGATTGGAAAAAAAAAATTATGAGCAGCGATAATCAGTATTATTATTTTCGCGCGCACAAAATTCTGTCGGCGTGATAGGGTTCGGTAAAAAAAAAAAAAAAACGACGGTGATACGTCACCTAACCTAACCTACGTCATAGGTATAACCATTGGTTTTGGAATTCTAATATCAATGGTATAACTACAATTTATAGTTACGACTATTATAATACAGCTGCCTAGCGCGCTATGGCCTATGGTATAATTATTGTATTATTATATGTTATATGAAGCACCAGCTATGCGTATATTATATATTATTAATAACAGGTAATATTATGATCATCGATCGTCGGTTATATTATATGACGAGTTACAGACTTCCAGTAATAATAATTCCTCAGCGAGCGTCGTATCCTCTATAATTTGTGGCCCCCGAGCGCGCGTAACTTTATTACGTTACGCATGTACCTACGCGCTGAATAATTGCGATAACACATAGTCGGTCGACGATTTCGACGTGATATTTTATTATAATAATAATAATTGTTGTTGACCAATCCGAGAACGATTATATTATTATTTATCCTCGGATATCGACCGCCATAGATCGAACCTGCGTCATTCGTGTCCGAAACTTACGTGTAATATTATAATAATTATCACCTAGCTATTATTATTATTGTTACTACGACTGGGATACCTTAAGTTGTGCGTCCGCGTAAAAATATACACGAGTGTATTATAATAGCAGGTAAATATATTATATTATACACACAGTTTTACAAGTGGATTGTGTTCTAACTCTTGAATATTTATCATCTTAAAGTTCGTGGCCAAAAATGCAAACGTAGCAGGGATCAGTTCTTTTGAAATAATTATTGTCCACCCTTCTAGCATCACTGTCTAACATGTCCATTTATATGGCCTACCACCAATTTTATTCTATTTTATTCTATTTTTTAATCTTCCCATTTTTTCTGCAAAAACGATTTGCTCAAACTGAATTTTAGGAGGGAGAGGGGGTCGTTGAAAGTATAAATAGACCCACTGTTTGATCTTAGATCAAAGAAAAATATAATTTTAGAAAACGCGTTTTTACAATCATAAATATTGAATACATTTCTCGTCTCGATTCACTCAGATCCTAAAATAATAATTATATTCGTTTAATTTTATTCGTTTTTCGTAATCAAGATATTATAAAAATATTACCTATCCAATCAAAACGTTGCATTTAAAAAAAATAAAAAAGACGTTAATACAAATACAAATATGAAGTTAATAACAATGATCAAACAAAAAACCGTAAAAAGAATCACTCTGTAATAGTCTGTAAATATATAATGTTGTTTATAATTGTTTTTTGTTACGTATAACATCACATGGATCAACTGAGTAGGTACTCGACGTAATGTGAATGATTGCGTAACAATCATGTTTTTACTATGAACATTACAACGTCGTCAAAGTGTATCTTTTCGACGTTTTTCAATTGAAAAAAAATCTAAATATTGTGTTACTGCCGGATTACGAGCTGGCGATGACGGTGGCAGTTTGTCTGCGGTGATTTTATTATTATTTAACTTTTAAACGATACATATCAACTTATTTTACGATTGTTAAGGTTTAACAGGGATAACTCAACCACGTCGTTGTAGTGTTGTACAGTAGTCAGTAAATTATACGAAAACTGGTACCTACTGTAGGATAGTACATAGTACCTATATATTATTAATCTCAACAATTAGTAATAATAAATAACAATATTTATTTAAATAGATATGCATCGGTATACGTTAGTATGCAATTAGACGATTAATTCGATGGTATAATCGTTAATTATCAACGTATTTGGAAATTTACTAAACGAATTTTTGAAAAATAACATTTTTTCTAACGATTATTTTTAATTCTTGAAATATTTTTATAAAACGTAGATTACTTCTCTAAAAAATATTTTTATCTTTAAAATAATCACACATTGTTTTAATATTTATTTTAATATCGAATCGATTATTTTATATGTTGTTAATCATAAACAAATAGTATAAAACTACTGCTGTGCAAACACATACGTATACGTTTGGGCTATTATGAATACTAACAATAGCTAATTAGTTACACCATTAAACAAATTTTATTTAATGACATACCTACCTTATTATGTTAATATATCTACGACTTAATATTTTAATTTGTCTTTTTATTTGACTTAGTAGGTCCTTTATTATGGTGTATAACGTATTTATAATGTACATTTGACAGAGGGAAAGAATTACACAAAATATACACCACTTCATAACCACGACTATTCTATATACACAACTAATTCGCCCCGGACAAATCGAATTAACCCATCAGCCTTACTCCACTCAGTCAAAACGAATTTTATTTGGTATAATAACTGTAGTTGCTATTGGTAATTACTAAGTATAATATAAAAAAAGCGAGTAAGTGGATATCGCTCTGCTGTACGTTAGATGGTGGGGTGGACCTCTGACTAGGGTAGGTTAAATTTGAACGAAATTAAAGGTATCATTGTATACGAAAAACGATTCTGAACGAAGATGATTTATCAGTATATTATATTTAAATATTGTCATATTATATTATATTTTGAAACAAATATTTTATTTTTCAATTAGGACGCATTTTGCATAAGGCATGGTTAATCAATTTTTCCTAAAACATTCCATGTAGTTATCATAATTCATAATACCTTATATTATCATAGATATACGTCATATACCTGGTTTCAGGATAAATCGTTATCGTTACGCGATTTCATAAAAATTTAAAACTCAAACGCTCAAAACATTTTTCCTATAATAACGCTTCAAATTTTCTCTATAGTTATTTGAAGCAAAACTTAGTGTTGAATTTTATAACCTTAAATATAAATACAAACAATTTTATGAATTTTGAACTTCAAAAGTACTTGCAAATTTTAGCGTTTTCGACAGCTTTCGTATAAATTTGAACTATAAACGCTTATAAAAAAAAATTGTGCCTTTGTATTCTTATAATTTTTTAATCACTATAAGAATAACTTATGAGGAACTTTGTATTACATTTTCAAGTATATTGATAGGGCCAAAAAAATTTTATCGACACTTCAAAAAATTTTTTTCAGAAAAATTAAAAATTTCAGTTGTCTATAAATATCTAAAACAAGTCAAAATACTTTTAAAATTAAATCATGTAAAGAAAATGCCAATCTAAATCACTGGTAAAAATTTCAAGTATCTACGACTTATATTTTTTGAATAATAACAAATATTTAAAATCGTTTCAGGATAATTCGTTATCGTTACGCTATTTCGTAAAAATTTAAAGTTCAAACGCACTTAAAATTTTTCCTATAATGATGATTTGAGTTTTCTCTATAGCTACTTGAAGGAAAACTAAGTGTTGTATTTTTAATCTTAAGTTATAAACACAAACAATTTTAAGATTTTTCAACTTAAAAATTACCTGCAAATTTTCGCGTTGTCGACAGAATTCGTAAAAATTTGAACTATAAACGCTTATAAAAAAAAATTGTGACAAACGATTTTAATTTTTTTTAGCTACAATAAGAACTACTTATAAGGAACCTTGCATTACATTTTCAAGTTTTTTTGGTCATCCAACATTTTTTAACCGACACTTCAAAAAAATAGAAAATTTTGGTGGTCTATAAATAACTCAAAAAAAGTCAAACATTTTTGAAAATTAAACTGTATATAGATATCACTAACATAAACATTTGGTGAAAATTTCAAGTTTTTGTAAAGTGATTAGTTTTTGAATTACAACCATATAAAAAAATCGATTTGGCGGAAAACTGGTTATGCGTAAAAATTCCCGTTTTCTGTCATATTTTTTTTTGTGTTTCTCTATTTTTTTTGAAAACTGTTGGTAAATGTTTACTTTTGACCTCTAAATAGTAAAAAGCTATAAAAAAAATTATATTCTTCACCTAATCACTATAAAAATAAAATACATAAGTATATGAATTCGAACAAACTACTCTTTATAGAGCAAAGCCAAAAAAGTAATTACCTACACGATAATAAAAGATTACTTAAATATAGATATAATTAATAATAATATAGATAGTAATAATTATCTCAATTTAATACACGAGTATGGCTTTATTAGTATCGTTAACTGTACTACTAGAGCAAAAGAAATATAAAGATCTTGTTTGGATCATGTACTTTTAAAATCTAATACATTAACGAATGTTAAAGCATTTGTTGTTCATACATCTATAACTAATCATTACTTAATACTTACAAATATAAGCAACCTTGTCTTCAATATAGGAACAACCCACCAAATCCAAAAATCATCATAAAACAAGTCGATCACTCCAAGTTATCATGCTTGTTAATGAACTACGATTGGTCACCGATATTCAGTGACTTTAATGTAAATTAGTCGGCAAGCGAATTTATTGAAATTTAAAAAAAATAAGAAAATAATTGTTCTTCAGAAAAAAAAGAATATCATCAAAACCCTAAAAAATTAAGTCCTGGGCAATTAATATATTGATTCACATTAGAGATAAACTACACCAGACCTTTAAAAATATATACATTAAATGATAAACTTAAGCAGCATTATTTAAAATATTGGAATACATTAACAAACAAAATAAAAGACGTTAAAATGAAATATTATAAATCAGAACTAGAAAAAGCTCAACATTATTCTAAACAGTCTAAACTAAACTGGAAAATTATTAAAAATGTGACAAACCGTTCTAAAATAAATTCCCATATTAAAACAAATTTGGCGAAACCCTGCACACATCAGATAAATCAAAAGAAATATTGAATTGCTTTAACGAGTACTTTAAAAATGCAGCACAAAACGTGTATAGCAAAATAAAACATACAAGATAAACTATAAACAACATAGACTATATTGATACTGAACAACTACCACAAATACTACAGAAATTTCATTTAATTGATTATGAAAAAATTATAAAAGCAATAAAAACCTTGATTCTTCTCCAGGATTAGATAGAATTTCGATAAGAATGCTCAAATAAAATATACATTCAATATACATTCATTGATTAAATCAAAATCACACATTTTTTATTTAGCCATAATAACATCTACAATTCTAGAGTGCTTTAAAATTTCAGGAATAACTAATATCACCAATACATAATAAAGGTGACAAATCCAATGTTGAAAATTATCGACCAATATCACAAATATCAAATATTGCTAAATCTTTTGAAAAACTTACTAAAAAATACTTAATCACTAGGTACCTTAAATATAATATACTGTTATCGTGTACTCAATTCGGCTTTAAACCTGGCAAAAGTACTGGACATGAAATTGGTACAGTATCAAGCTAAAATTACAATTCATTCGAAAAAAAAACTGTGCAACTGTTTATTATTGGATCTAACAAGAACATTTGATACTATAAAATATAAATCATAAAATATTACAACGACATGTTAACACTATTAGTATCAATGGACAGGCGTACAATTTATCGAGTTTATATTTAAAAAATAGAAAACAACACGTTCGAATAAACAACAAATTAAGTGAAGAAATTTCACTAACATTTGGCGTTTCTATTGTATACTCTATCGCCCACACTGTTTAATATACATATAAACCAAATTAATTATTTGAATACACACGGCCGGAAAACTAGTTTGCTACAGTACTTTTTGTTGAAGGCCAGTCTTGGGATGAAGTATTCTCTAATATAAATTCGGACTTAAGTAAAATTCAAAAATGGCTCTGTAAAAATAATGTATTCTTAAATTTAGAAAAAAATCTACATATTACCTCATTAAATAGTTAATTCGAATCAACAAAACAAAACAAGTCAATGTATACACACAAGAATGTGTGTATAAATCGAAATGTATGTAAATGCCTTTATTAAAACATGTAAATAAAAAAAAAACCTTTATTAAAAACTGTAAATACTTTTAGGTACAGAAATGTGTCATAATCTTAAATGGAATGACCACAAAAAAATTGTATCATATAAATTAAGAAAAATAATGTATGCATGCAAAAATTTACAATTTATTGCCGTTAGAAATTAAACAAAGCAACTCTCTAAAGACTATTTAAAAAAAAAATCATATACTGTCTAGTGTCTACTACATGAACAAACTAGACAATCTTATAACAAATGTATAGTATTATTGCATTATTTACTTATATTAAGTTAGATTATTATAGTATTTATTTATAATTTTAGTTTTTTATAATAATATTTATATTGTATAATATTATATTACAAAATTGTAATTATTTCATTTATTATAACCGTTTAATGCATTTATATTTAAAATTGTGAACTCACGGGCCCCCACACGAACATGATCAGTGGGGCGCATTATCTTTTTGAAGAATAAAAAAGATAGAAACAAATATACTGTTATTACTGTGAACCTGTAATAAAAGTGAGGACAAGTACCCACCGTAAGTACCCAGCAACCGTACCATCTGCACCTCTACGAAAATACCACCAACAATCATGAAGGCCAAGACGTCGAACACCGGAAACACATTTAAAGACTTAGGTAACATTAATGTTTTTAAGCAATACAAACTTGTAATTAACTTAATAGGTATTATATTGTAACGTCAGCTTATTTATTTATTAACATTTTTACAAAATAAGCCCTTTAACAAAGAAGATATAATAATAATCTAAACATCCAAAAATAGAAAGATAAAAAATAATATATAGGTACAATATAAGTTTTGCAACAAAATGCATGTGTGGTATAAACCTTTTGTACTAAAATAAAAAATAAAGATAACGCAAAATAATTTGTAAAATGAAAGCTTTTTAAATAACAAAAAAATTTGAAAAATCATCGGACAAGTCCTCAATGGATGTTTTTACCATGAGGCATGAATTATATTTATTTGTGCTCAATCAATTTCCAAATATTCAGCACTTTACCTATATACTCGTATAATAATTAATAGGTGACATCAGAGACATACTATAGATAAAGCTCTGAAATAATATGAATCATACCTATACCAGGTTCTATGCAAGATTGGATGGTAGACGATACAAGGAAGATAGTAAAACATAGTGCTTATTGACGTAAAATAATATACTCGTATAAGTAGTAAGTACCTAGCTATACATTAATAATAAAATTATTATTGTGAAAACAAAACCTTGAGTTAGGTATTCTAATAAAAATGTTTACAATAAAGTATATGTGTTTTAAATCTAAGTCCATGCAATATATTAATTGTGTTTACCACCTATAATAATACTATCCACTTAAATTGTTTTTACAATTTATAGTTAATGATCAACATGCTTTTATTAGGTATATAATATTATAGAAGTGCTTAAATTACACTTTGGTTTTATAGAATAGAAAATAAACTTCATACTTATTCTTGTATAATATGAATGTATGAATTTGATTTCATGTCGAATAACTTTTATATTATTATTGACCTATAAAGCATCACATGCAGGTATTTTTACGGGGGAGGCAGGGTTGGCAGCTGTCTTCATAACGAGATTTGTAACATGCGATGTGTTATATTTTAAGAGCTCTCGTGTACTAAAGCTTCCTATAAATATAAATTGGTACCACTCACCTCCCCTAACATAAAAATTTGGAAGCATCTATATGCATAGTATCTTAAAGGAGATATAATAACTTATAGTAATTGTCTACAGACATATTAGCTGTTGTTTCGTAAAATAAGACGAATCGAATACATTTTCTTATTAAGACGGATAAAATTGTTTACCCATAATTTGGCGACTATGTGCGATTTATTGATGAAAATTTAAATAAATTAATTATAGTGGTTCAAAAGTTAATACAAAAAATTATTAGAAGAATAGGCGGTTGTATAGCGCATGCTGGTGGCCTCAATCATATTATCCATATAATTATATGTATTTGGTAAAAATATATCTAAAATCTAAATTACTTAAGTTACAATTTAGATAATATTTTTAAAGCGAGTTTGAAATAAATTCGAATGATTTACAATGTGCACTCTGTAGTTTAATATTGTGCACTTATATATAACAGGGCTTCAAAACGTTATTTATAATATTAAAAAAGTTAAAAAATAAATAAAATGTTCATATATTATGTTGTATTTATAAGACTGTTGACTAGAGGACCGATGATAATAAAATATGCAGACACTACCTGCTTTTAGAGTCTGCGCATGTCTGTGATAAAATCCAATTTTTACTTCTGTATTTCAATTGAAATGGCTTATAACTTACTTATATATAGGTAGATATCTATATACTATATATATATATATATATATATATATATATATATATATATATATATATATATATATATACATATATATAGATATACTCGTAGATATAGGTACTTATAATACAGTATTATAATCTACTCGACACTTGTAATGATATATAATCTAAAAAAGATTTGTTAAATATAACGTCGGCTTGTTTATTACGTATTTGTCATTGACACAATAATATGATAATATTTATTATTTATCTACTAAACATACCTAAATACCACATTGAATAATATAATATTAATTACACATCATATAGGTATATAATATATCAAACACAACAACAATTCCAATCGATTGGTTTTACAGTTTTTATATTATGTAGATTTATCTATTGCGCTGTACAATAACAATTAGAATATAATATGACGAATAGGTACAATATACCTATGTATATTATATATATTTTATACATAGGCAACACCAATTTACAATGTATTGTTCCAGAACGCATTGAGTGTCAATAAGAAATTATTGTTATTATTAAGACTAGAAAGGTTATATTATATCATATATATATATATATATATACGAGTCATCATAAAATTTCTTGGACAAAAAATTGCACTTACGGTGCAGCGTGTATTATTATAAAATAGCCTAGTGTGTCACTGCCACGCATGAGAAGGTTACTCACAGCAAAGAGTATATTCGTTGACTCGTAATAATGCTCATCTGTTATATTATTGTGCAGATTTTTTTTTTTACTGAAGACGCTAACAAATATTACAATCTCAATTTTTAAATTTCGGAATAAAATTGTATTATTGTTACCAGACGTAAATATATTTTATTTTCTACGCTCTTGAAATCTCTATAGGCTAGCCAGCTCTTATCGCTGTTCAACATTTACTGTCAGCAGTGTACACTTTATACCTCCTAATTGTTTAGGGCCGCGGAAACGAACAAAACCGTTATAATAGAACATGCGCAGATAAACATAAATGTTTGTGTCGTAAATATTATAAGCTCTACTACAATATAAAATGTATAATATTATATAAACAGATATTATCATTCTTATGTTGAGCATTGCGGTGTTCACAGTCACCAAGTTCATTAAAAAAATAATATTTTTATGTTTTTTATCGTTTTATCTAATTGCCGCGGCGGCTTGAAATACAGGTATATTTACCTTCATAATATTTTGTATAACATACTTATCTACAATTCCATGAACTGCTTAAAGTATATTCCTATATAGAAATATAGGATATTTTTGTCCGAATATACGCTTGTCCTTTACCTTGTAATTTTTCATTGCAAAAATATATTATTATTATTATTATATTCAGTCTTTATTTATTATATGCATGTATTATACATAATAATATTAGCTTTTGTTTATTTATTTAAGCCTCAACAACTAAGGTTATTGGCTAACATTAACATTAATAAAGATACATCGATACATTATATAAGGTTGTACAGTATGGCTTTTTGTAGAAATGTTATAAATTTATAATGTTGCTGTAATTTTCAAGACTGGGCCCAAGTGCTTCATATTATAGATGATCCGGAATGTTTAGAGATGTTCTGACATCGGCGTAGTTGCGGCAGTGTAAAAGGATGTGTTTAACGGTAAGATCTTCCCCACAGGTTAAGCAATGGGCAGGGTCTTAACGTCTCACGAGAAAGCTAAATTAGATTTTATTATTTCGTTTCTTATACTCACGTGGTTAATATCTATATCATACCACACTCTGCATGGTTTTTAATCACAACCAGTCTCACTGTCAATAGATATAATATAATATACCTAATAATATTACGCATCTATAATCTTAAACTCGTTTAATTATCACTCTTCTTGTAATAATATTTTGTATAATGGTTAAACGGTAATTTATCTACCGTACATGAATTACGTATTAGACGTCTCGTTCATCGAAAAAGTCTATAATGTCTTTCAAATAGATAATTTTTTTTTTCATTGATATTTTTGGCAGTTTGGCACATATATGAAAGTCAATTTTAATTTATTTCTAAGCTACCTATATAATTCATATAATTATATAGGTTACTGAAATATTGAAAACCGAAATCAGGTATAGTAAACTCATTTTATAATAATCATTAAGAACATTTTCAGTTAATTCTTATAACATTGAAGTATATTTTATACATTTATACTAGGGAAATATAAATATTAAATTATTTATATTATTTTTTATCATTTTTCAAAACATATTATTAAGCACGGTTTGTAGAAATATCCTCACATAATATATTAATAATTATAATATAATGACATAAATTATAATAATGTCCATAATATATCAATATACGTGACAATTTTTGACATTGAGTCAAGTAGGTATAGCGAGGTACAGTGGTATTATAGGTTAGATAATAAGTTAATGGTAGCAAAAATCTCATTACTCAGACACAGAGACTGCTTACATTAGTGTTGCTGTGTACTTTAGAAATTACATAGGATTATATTATTTTTAATAAACTATTTTCTAGAAAAAATTCAATTATTTAAATAAAATTTGTATTCATTATTATATCGAGTTTACAGTTAAGTTATGTACTCATGTATTTTTTGTTTTCTTATTTTAAATTGTATTGTGATAATAGGTTTTCTTTTTTTATGATATCATAATGACTCATTATAATATGTTAAATTTTTATGTTTTAGATATATTTAATATGTTCCTATGAAAAATTATACAAGAAAAATAAATATTAGACCTACACAAATTATAATTTATGCATAATATGTATAAATCAATGGTAATAACCATTACATGCATGGAAATTCAAAGAGCGAAAAAACGATTTTTTTTGTACGTATAGATCATAGGGTCTAGGTATAACGGATTGTTACAGTTGTAAATCCTGACCAAATTGAAAAATATATTTACATTATTATTATCAAACACTAAATACAAAGTTATAGCAATTCAAATTTCAAATATTAACTCCTTAGTCGGTGGTCCTTACTATTTTTATTTTATTAAGGCTACCCAGTAGGTAGGTACTATAATAGTTGGTTGATAGTCGATGGTAATATAATAATAACAATTTAAAACTAATTGTGTAGATAAGTCTGAATAACAACCTTGTGGATCTTAGGAAGTCATTAGAATACAATTTTGTCTAAAAATAAAAGCGCAATGTTTATAAGTTAATAAAAAGTGACATTTATATTTTTTAAGAGCTTGGTGTATTTGTTGTTTAATACGAATATCCACAAAATATCAAGGTTTTTAGATGTTGTTTTTGATTATAAAATACATACTATTCAGAAAGATGATCCAAAGCAAAACACATATAGTTTAAATTTCATTCCTTTTTTCTGATAGTTGGTATATTACTATGTTATGTAAACACCTGAATTATTTTAGCTACTACTAATAGCTATTTAAATAGTTATTAAATAATTTTAATAATATAGATATTGCAGGAGTGCAGGATATAAGATATTATAATGTACCAGAATACTAATTATTTATAGTTAGATAATGTACTTTTATGTACTTTTGAAGAATATACGACTCCTAACTCCTAAGAACTGAAGGTAATAACTGCAGTCACACAATGTTACCATAGGTAGGTATATAGTTACATGCTGCGTGACCATAACCGTGGACATCTGCAAAAACTAACTAATCCATAGTTACCTCGTAAAATCTCGCATTGTTCGAAGGTATATTATTACGTATGTTACCTTGTTGAGGTACGCTTTAAAATCAACAATTGCATGTAAATATTTGAGCCGAAAATCAATATGCAGTATGCATGTTTAATATTGAATAATATGCATGTATCAAATAACTACTTTCAAGTTTCAATATGAAAAACAACATTGTAATGGGGAATTATTATTGTGGGATTCAGTGTTTCATTGAATAACAGTCCAACGAAAAGTATAGGTAAAGTGCATTAGTTCCGCATGCTTAGTTGTTCAAAACGGCTATAATTTTTAAGTAGGTACACAAGTAGATATTTAATTACAAGAATTAAAAAAAAAAAATTTAGATAAATAGTAAAAATTAAGAATTATTGTATAAGAGAGTCCACCAAACAACCGTTCAATGAAAAAGTATAGTGCCATGATATATTAATCACAATTTTCAAGTATTTAAAAAAAAATTGTAAAATAAATACCTTATTAAAAGTATTTAAATAAATATTCAAAATACATTTTTCTATTTTCCAGTTCTCCATGAGGTAGATATAAAACTTTGGCTGATTGAAGAATAAGCAGCAACATAAGATTCCTATATAACTTCATTGACGGGTTTTCTGATGCCCCATCGATTTTTTCCCGTATCAACTTTCGTGTCTCTCAACGTGCAACCAGCGATATCACGCCATTTGACATTTCTAAACGCTTTGTTATTATTTACAGCTAGCATAATCCAATTGACCGATTTTCGCGGTCTAGTCAACAGTGAACACCCGATTTTCATTTCTGTTGTAATCTGGTTACCTAGCTCTGCCTCAGTTCTATTGAACTCATACTGTTTGTAAATATCTACTTCTGTTATTCGACCTATTACCAAATGAAAAATACGTATTGAATTAATAAATAATATTAAAAACAAATATCTACGAAAAGTGGAATATTTGAAATAAAATATAGTTTATACTTCATACAATACGCGTATTTGTGCAACGTTTATGCCCAATGCGTATTATAATCCAGAAGTATTAAAGCTGTGCTGCGTCTCAAGTATTTGTTAAGGGACCCGTGACATAGAATAAAAAAGAACAAATGACTGCGATGACGTTAATGTATGAGCACTGAGCAGGTTCTGTTTTATTCAAAACGTACAACATTTCTCACAGTTTCCTATGTATTATAATTATTAAATTTATTCCATCCCATTTTCAACATGTTAATTAAAATAGTAAATATCATCCTACCGTTGCCTACAATATTATAAAGCAATATAAATTATTTATGATTACCAAACAGACAACGATAATATCATGTTAATTAAATTTAAATACTTACAAATGGTTATATATAAAAATACTTTGGTTGTGAAATCAGAGTAACTAATGAAAAATAATAATATATAATTCAGAATAAATTAGGTAATTGATAATTGGTTTAAATGAAAATGTATAATATAATATTGTTAACAAAGTATGCGAAGAAAATTAAAACTACTGAAGAATTCGTTAATATGTATGAATAATTATTTTTAAAATATGAACTTCATATTAAAAGTGATTTAATGTTTATTTAATTAATAGTCTTAGATTCATATGATAACAATGTAACATTTTTTTTTTTTTTTTTAATTAAGGGGAACCCGCGGCAACATAGGCCATTGGGTGTGGGGTGGTACGTTAGGGGATATTTTTGTATATTTGTTTGTAGGTTTTTAAGTGGGTAGGGTTGTAACACGTGTTTGTGTATGTGTGGCAAGGATGTTTTGCTAAAAATCCCGGGTGGTCACCCATCCGGGAGCTAACAATTTCGGCCGGTACGTACGCTCAGTGCGTTTTCGCAGATTGAGCATACGACCGCGCCTTACCAAGCCATATAACATTTTAGTGCGAAATAGAACAAGATACGCGTTTGAACAATACTGAATAATGAAATACAGTTTCGTATATTTTCAAGTTTAAATGACCCCCTATTGTCAAGTAGAATGTTAAATAGAATATTAAACATTATATTATCTAATGTAGGTTCCCATGTACCCACTTCCGGGGATATAATCCGAGTATATATACAAATGATTTATTTACACTTCTTATATTTTCAGGTTAATTGTTTATATTATATTATTGTTTTTCCAGTTTTGAGTAATGAATAAGCACTAATGAGTATGATTCTGTTTAGCTTGAAACCACTTTGCTGTAAAATCGGTCTTTCACGCATCCCAGCGCGCAACATCTTCAAGACCGGATCCACCAATGACAGTGTCCCATAGAGATGTGCAGAATCGGTGCGATTTCTCGTTGTAAATAATTTGATAGTATACTATTTTCAAGGAAATAATTTTTTATCAAACACGTTTTCAAAATGTTAAATAATCACTTTACTTCGAGTGTGACAAATAACTGTTATATGTTTTGTATTAAGTTCTATGAAAAACAACTTTATGGAACATTGGAGCTAAGTGTTTGATTTAGCTTCCAAAAAAAGAAGTTTATTATAATATATAGAGCTTGGATTTTAAAGCATAATAAATAATAAAAAAAGCACAACATTTATCAAAAAAAGCAAATGAAGCATATTCATTAAAAATTAAAGCAAAAAAAAGCATGACCAAAAATTAACAGGGATTAATTGTAAAACTGATTAAAAAAATTGAAAAATTAATTTAAATGAAAAAAAGGAATTTACTGCCATATATTTGGCAAGATTTTCAGTAGTGAAACTGATTCTATTGTCTGACATAATATTTTATACATATAGAAAACCATGCAATATAATCATTTAGTTCGTAGGTACTGCGTAATCTAGATTTTTTTATTAATTAATTAAATTAATTTTAGATTCTGAGCGGAGCGATGAATGTATTGATTTTACCATGATGTGTTTTTTGTTTTTTTTTTTTGTGTCTGTCATCACGTTTTGGGGCAGTAAAAATGCTTCGATTTTTGACTTCAGTACCTCGTTCGATCAGAAAGTGAATCTAGTTGGTACTTTGGGGGGTCAAAAGTAAAAAATTCTTAATACTTTTCTAAATAATTGAGAAAAACAAACTAAAAATTAAGGGAAAAACGGGAAATTTTACGCACACTCATTTTTCGACAAAATCGATTTTGATTTTTGATGTAACTTTAAAACAAATGACCATAGATACATGAAATTTTCACCTAATGTTTATATAAGTATATTCTATCCACCATGCAATTTTCAAAAATTTCGACTTAAGTTGAACTATTCATAGGCATTTCAAATTTTCAATCATTATTAGTTTTTTTAAAATTAATATCGATTAAAATTTATTTGTTAGGCAGAAAAGCTTGAAAATTTAATACAAGGCTCTTAACATATTGTTACAATAGCAGTTGAAAAATAAAAGAAATTCATAGTCACAATTTTTTTTTATAAGCATTCAAAGTTTGAATTTTGACAAAATACGTAAAAATCACGAAAATTCACAAATTATTTTAAGCTAGAAATTCATAAAAAATTTTCTTTTTAAATCTAAGATTTAAAAATTTAATACAAGATTCCTTACAAGTTTTTCAATCTTTATCACAAATAAAAATTCCACCGGAAATTCAAATTAAATTTTTATAAGCATTTGAAATTTAAATTTTTACAACATTGGATTTTCACTTTTAGCGATTTCCTTATTTTGGTGTAACTCTAAAACAAATTACCACAGATACTTGAAATTTTGACTAAATGTTTATATAGGCGTGTTATATATTTGATAAAATTTTCAAAATATTTAGATTTGTTTTGAGCTGTTTACTGACATTTTAATTTTTCAACTTTATTAGTTTTTTTTTCTATAAATATCGATAAAAATTTATTTGTTCGGTAGAAAAGCTTGAAAATTTAATACAAGGCTTCTAATACATTGTAACAATAGAAGTTAAAAAATATTAAAAATTCGTAGGCACAATTTTTTTTTATAAGCATTTAAAGTTCAAATTTTGACTAAATACGTAAAAATTACGGCAATGTTCAAATTATCTTAGATAGAAATTCATAAAAGTTTTTCTTTTTAATTCTAAGATTTGAAAATTTAATACAAGGCTCCTAACATATTTTTACAATAGAAGTTGAAAAATAAAAGAAATACATAGTCACAATTTTTTTTTATAAGCATTCAAAGTTTGAATTTTTACAACATATTATGTAAAAATCACGAAAATTATTTTATGCTAGAAATTCATAAAAAATTTTCTTTTTATATCTAAGATTTGAAAATTTAATACAAGGCTCATAATAAATTTTTACAATAAAAATTGAAAAATAAAAGAAATGCGTAGTCACAATTTTTTTTTTACAAGCATTCAAAGTTTGAATTTTGACAACATATGTAAAAATCACGAAAATTCGCAAATTATTTCAAACTAGAAATTCATAAAAATTTTTCTTTTTAAAACTAAGATTTGAAAATTTTTAATAATCTAGAATATATCCTAGACAGATAAACCGTCTTCGCTCAGAATCGTTTTTCGTATACAATGATATAATATCATTGGATTCAAATTTAATTCCATCCATTACAGTAACCCACTTGTAACCTACTGTACAGCAGAGCGACATACACGACTTACCCGCCTTTTTTACCATTATAGCATAATAAACATAACATAATATCTAAAATAACCGGAAAAAGTAATAAAAAAGCAAAAATAAATTGGTTCATTTGGATTAAGAATGACGTGAAACGGATAAAATATGTATAAAAATTATATTTCTTTCTTAGATATAAAAAAAAGAAGTATTTGCTTTAAAATCCTAACCCTAGTAATATATGTGAAAACCTATTAAATAAGTATAGATACTAAACCTATCACAATGTATTCTATAATTACGTACCCATATAATGCTAAAATATTTATATTTTGACTACATTTTGAAGTAAATCGATTCAGTTTCTCCTTGACCCATTGTTGATGTATATACTCATATATTATTACTACAAACAAACCAAATAAATATAGAGCATTTTTTCTATTTAGTACTTTAGAAGAAAATATGTTATTATTTGAGAAAACCGGTCGGGCAGATCATAAATTGTTGATATTCTGAATCATACAAACATGTATAAGGTCAGATGAAATGCATACTAAATAAGTTTAATTTAATTTGAAAAATTGAGCTAATAATCACACACAAATATTATTAATATCATAATTACAGTAAAAGTGGTTTGACTTGATTAAATAATGTATAATTTGATTATTTGTTGTTATCATTGACAATGAGAAAAAATTTAAAATTTTACGACAGTGACCTTCATTTGCTTGTAGTAAATATTCATTTACAAATTTCACTACCTACTTTAACTTTTTTGTTTGGTAGTTTTATTTTTTCTAAGTTATAACAATATCCAGTTAAAACATAAAGATATTTTTAAAATATATTATCGATGTATAGTTAAAATATTTCGAAGTAATAGAATTATTAATACAAATGTATAATTTAAAAAAAAATTGTTTTTAGTACTTATAGTAGATTATTCAAATAGTATTTATAGATTAGGTATACATTACTATGAAAATTTTACAACAAATGGAAAAGTCTATATTTGACATTAAGTTTCGAGTGTACCTTATTATGGTCAAGGAGTAAATCACTGTATTTATAATAATGTAGGCGTTAAATTTAAATGTGATTCTGATCGAAAAATATTGTCAACCTATATTAGGTACTTATTTTATTGTATATATTTATATTAAAATAATTTATTTATCTATTAGTAAAACAGTAGGTTGAGTTAATTGTCACTGAAAATTTTGCATTTCAAAAATATGTCATTGAGTGTATAAAATATTATAATACACGTTACATTGAGTACTCATGAATATTTTTTTGAATTATACATCAGAATAACTAAAATTGTTATTCTTTGCGTAAATTACTATTTTCGTCTAAATTGGAACTTGGAATGACTAAAAGAAAAAAATATATTTATATATCTTTAGATTTATTGGTTTCAATATAAACTACTTAAGTGAAGTTTTTGATTCACACAAAAAAAACTAAATTTACTTTGGAAAATACTTATCTAGGTATTTAATAGTTTTTCTTACAATTTCCCGCTTTTTCATGATTTGTTTTTGTTAGGTATCTTAAGATTATAGTGATGTTAAGCTTTGGTTCTCCCTCCCCCACTAAAAAAAATTTAAACCGAGGTATTTTAAGTTTCCTAAAAAGTGACGACAGGCATAATAAACACATTGTAACACGAATAGTTTTAAAAAATAACTTAATAGACATTATTATTTTATATTAATTGCCTATTTCATTTGAGAAAATGCCAATTCAACAAAATTCCAATTATTGTACAAGGCGACGACAGTGACGACTGTCGACTAGGTATATCTGATGTGTTGTGGTACGGACTTTTTTATTCTTGATCAAACTAACTGTCTAAACGCTAATTCATTAAATGATTCTTTTTGTTTGATTATAAGAATCTATTTTACTATATTTTAGTATGTTTTTTTATCGAAAAGTTACTTATTTTACTTTATAAATGAATTTACTTTTTTTTTGGAGTAACCTCAGTGTGTCGTACTGAGACGATTGTAGCGAAAAACTTTTAGAAAAGGTAACAATACACTGTTGTTGTAAAGAGATACTTATTTTCTGTGCCAGTACTCGTTATCGTGGTCGATTGAGAAATAGTAAGATTTTGTGAAGATTAATGAGATCTCACTCTCAAACATCTAGAACTCGTTATTGTGGTACAGTTGTTCAAAGTAATGTAAATCTTGTGGGTTTTTGTTAACAATTATTTTGTGCAGTACCTATTCATTAAATTGGTCACAAAAAATAAATTTAAATGAGTATTTACCACAGATTTCGATATTCACTCATCGTTTGACGGTTTGGAAATAGGTAATCGAAAAAATATCTATTTTATACTATACTTATCTATGAAGTATGGTTATTAGTCTTTATATGTGATGGCTGTCGATAACATCATTGTAAAATCAATACATTTTATTGCTTAGCTAAGGATGTTATATATTAAATATAAATATAGTATATAATATTATAACAAAATATAAATTATAAATATTATATTTATTTATTAAAAAATATAAAAATATTTTTAAGTTTACCAATGTGGCTTGTTGGCGTGGTTAATATTTATTAAGAGTTAAAAATTTATAATTTACTTGTATAGAACCTTCGGTTAAATTTTAAATACAGCGAGTAGATAAATTAAATAATGTTGCTTTTCCGATTTCTACCATACTTTTTATAAATCTTTTTTTAATAAATTACAATTAATATAATTTAAAATATACATATATTTGTGTTCTGAATAATTTATTTACCAAACATATCAAAATGCCTTATATTATGTTGGTTTAGCAATAACGTACCTATTTAAAAGTGAATAAATTGTTCGATAGGTACTTAAAAATAAAATATCATTTTATGTACCATTAAACAGCAACTATATTATTATGAGCTGTTTCGTTACAAACAGTTATTTCGGCTACGCAAATATGTAAATTTGTAAATTACACGATGGTGGATGTTACTTACTTACTTCCTACATTGAATTGCTCTTGTATCTTGATTTAAATAGTATTAAAATGGATACATTTTATTATATTTGATCCATACTGAAGAGTAAGGATCTCTATGGGAGACGAGTATTTTCGACCTCAAATGCATAAATATTAAAGAAACATTTTTAATATACATTTAAAACATAAAGTATTAACATAATTGCATAACAGTAGAATAATGTTTTTGGTATTATAATAAGTGTTATCAATTTAATTATATTTAAAATTGATTGTATTTACTGTAGTTGGAAGATACTCAAACTGTTGAGAAATGTCATCTATAATCTTAAAAAATATAATAATTTCAAAATATAATCTTGAGAGAATAGACGAATTCCTCGCCGTTTATTATAATAATTAATTAAACCCTATAAATGCTTTAATTCATATAAAAACTTTTCAATAAAAAGCAATAATTTAACAAGTTTCTATGTTATAAGTTAAACGATGATCGCATTGTTTATTAACTCCTTAGTTGATTCAAAGCTTATTAATTAATAGAATCACCCAAGATATCTGACGCGCAAATAATGCCAAGACTCTTTATACAAATAAAACTAAAACTTAGATTTTTATGAAATTGTGGGATCAAATTATAAATAAATAATTATTAATTATATTCTACACGAAGGATGACAAGGGTAAATTATATTCACTAAACACGCTCACCACCATTTTTTCTTTAAGAATGAACTTGTTGAGATCTTGACGGGTTTTGGAATTTTTAAATATACTCAGACAATTTTTTTTAATTCTTGAATTCTTTTGAACTACTTAAAGAGTATTCTGTGGTGATAAGAACTTCGGTTTTTTTCAAATGAGTATTCCCTTTTTTATTGTAAATTATTTAGTGGATAACTTAACAGCTATACCGGTTTCTCATAATTCATAAAAAGATTTAAATTATTTCGTTATATAGGTGGTCCAAAAAAATACAATCATAATCCATAGAGTATAGCACAACGATTTTCTCGATTTCAAAATTTCAAAATTTAATGTTGTCAATTTTTGAGCGGTCAAGTATTTTTAATTATACCCTTAATTATTTAATTTATTTATTTGTAGATAAATAAGAAAAAAACTCTGAGATTCTTAATATCCATCCATAATGTTATTAAAAAAATGTGTTTTTCTTATCCACTATATGCTATTAAATGGACCCATGGACACGTTTATACCTTCAATAATTATTATATGATGGTATTTCTGATGTTATGACATTCGTATTATGACTACCTAAACAGTGAACATCGTATAACATGTCTAACAATCTAATATAAACGTGCAATTGGTTAACTTCATACCTATTTTTGACCTTAAACTATATTATATATGATATATCCCATACCATAATATTAATACAATATCAATCTACTTAGAAGTATTTATTATTGCATTCAATTGGACTGTCATTAAATTGATTATAATGAAATAAATATATATATTAATTATAAGAAGTTAAAAGTCACATTCTAAAAAAAAAATTATTAACAGGATACTAAGAATAGGTGTTTTGCTCACCTTGGAGCAAGTTAGTGTAGTGCCGTTTGTATTATTATATGTTTAATAAATTTGAAAGCAATGACAAAGCATCGCATTAAAAAACAATACTGAACGAAGTTCGGTTAATTTAAGTGGTTGTGTAGATTTTGAAATTTTAAGTACTCATAAAAAAAATATTGGTAAGGAGTTTTAAAGTTTAATAAATATATATTATAGCTAAAATATAATGTTGAGTAACCTTGGATAAAAACTGCAAGTCTTAGTTGGTATAATATGAAATTACAATATGTCTTATCATAATATAAATTTACAAGTAAATTAAAGTCTGATAAAAAAAATACCATAACTCATAGACCATAACCTAATACATTTCTATTTCGTTTATTTAAAAATAAAAATATTATTCAAACATTTTTCACTCAACTACCTATTTTATTTAATAGTAGTCAGCCAGTAGCACTAGGCTAGTGCACTTCGTAGTCCGTTAAAAAATCTACTTTTTATAGTCTCAAACTGTGTGTTAAATTCGTTTCCTGTGATTATGCTAGTAGTATATTGTTATGCATACCTATATAGATAGATAACGGTTAAAATATTCTAAGTAATAATCTTACAACGATATTAAATTTAGTTTATCATAATGTAATTTTATTCGTTTTATCGAAAAAAGTTTGACAATTCATGTATTCAATTGATTGATATTTATTGATAGTAGTTTTATTATTTGAGCCTATCATTTTTTAATTTGGCCTATCTTCTACCCATAGCCGTTTAGGATTTCATAAAGGACAAACAGAAAGAAATCCATTTATATTTATATATAGATGTTATGAATAATAAGGAGTTCAAAGTTGTGTTCAATATTATCATCCGATGATCGAATTAAATACCATTCACTCATTATTTTTGTATGTTAATTTCTTTAACTCTAATATATTTCAAGCATTCTCTAAGTTTTTTCCAACGCTTGAATATTGTAAATATGTTACAGCTTCCCTAATGCTTTAAAAAAATATAAAATTTGAATTGAGAAACATTAATTTTAATAAAATTAGGTCCTGTTATAATAGATAAGTTTATTTATTATTGTAATTTAATAACACTAAATGAAAAATGAACAACTAGATCTTATCAATAGTTGTATAATATTGAAATACAATCCTTATTATAATTTAGACTTTAATATATAGGTAGTTAGTTAGAACATAGGATGACAGAAAATATGCAGATTACTATTTTGATAAATATTAATTTGGAAAACAGAAAAAAAAAAAATTCCATCGGGGCATTCCTTTTCCCATTACTTCGAACACATATTAAACATAATAATATGTACAATATTAAGTTATGTAATAATAAAAAAAACTACATTTTGGTTTTAACTTTTAAATATATTCATGGACCCAACCTAACCATCTCTCTTAAAAATATTCACAAAACATTTATTTTACTTTTAAAAAACTCAAAAAATAATGCTCACCAAAACTGGCGAACGTAAGTTAATTTAATCTGATGCCAAACATTACCTTATCATTTATATTATGATAAATTGGTTTCTATAGTCTACGGATTCTGATTTCTATTTATGAAAGCTCATTGGCAGTAAGATTGTAATAGGTTTCATCAAATCAGTGGCTATATTATTTATAATTTAGGATGGTATCATACAATAATAGATCGAAATTAATTGGATAGGCGAAACTATTTAAGCTTATACCAATAAACTAATGAAAATAATTAACTTAAGTTAGGTTAATTTAAGAGAATACAAGATTAATGAACATTACAGTTTATTTCAGCTTTCAAAAACACGTCCTCAATTCCACGAAATAGATAGTAAAGTCGAAAAATATAATACCTATTTCAGGCTGCATTACGGTATAATGTACTTTATACCACCGGACACCTCTCCCGAATGGACAGAATTTTTATGTGTCGGAAAAAATACATCTGTCTATAACTGATACTTTTAATGGTCGAGTCGTCCAGAGACTGTTCGTTATATACAGGTTTCAATATTTTGGATCACCATAATATTACCTATACCTAATACGTATTGGGTTTTTATACAGCGATTAAACAATTACATTACGTAAAATATATTGATAACATTTCGAACGTTTAATATTATTAATAAGCATCTAACGACTTTTACTGGGACATGCAGTCACAAATGCATACCGTTTAATCACGTATGCTCTTAATCTTAGTCATCATTCGAACGTTCGCGAGAATGTTAAAAAAAAAAAAAAAAAACAAATCTGTCATCGTATATGCGTTGCCATGGCTATGCACGGCGCCGGGTCTTGACGGGTGACCGGCGGAGCAGTATACCGCTGGCTATATACCTACCTACTCGCTGTTTAGACAGTGGCGCGTAGTCAGAATTGAACGGCTTGCCGAAACGCACGTTCGCCGTTCCAGTGTACGTACATTTCGCGCAATCTCGGCTTTCGTTTCCGACGAATATTTTTTGATATCGTTGATTTTTACGTTCTTTCTTTTTTTTTTTTAATTTTTTTTTTCAACCGAATAGTTTCGTTCCCGTCAATACAATTCCTTCCGACTGGGTATTTTTCAACGTACCTATATGCGTGCAGTAGTGTGTGACTAAAACGAATCGAAATATTCATCATCGTAATATCAGTTATCGCATATAAACTATTTAAATACGATAAAAAATATTATAAATATTATACTATATACATAACGAATACTATCCATACATTGTACAAACGTTTTGGACTGATGCATCAATAGCCGCCGAAACAATTTTGAATAATTTCATCAAGGTACCTACATCAATTTTCTATGAAGTTTATTGAACTCCATAATATTAAGAGTAATTTATTGAAGAATAATTATATATAGAAGACAATTAATTTGAAAACAATAAGAGGGCTAATGACCCAACCAATATGTATATATATGCACAATACAGTTCATTAAAGTTTTTAATTTAACTTCAATTTTAACTATGTATAAGAATAATCTTTTCTATTCATTTCTTTTTCAGCCCAAAACATTATTGTAGTGATTTTATATAATATTCTTTACCCTAAATTTTTATAATCATTTAAATATAAGATGATTACTAATTTATTTCATTATTATTTATACAGTCTTACTTATAGATACAGTAATAGGTATATATTATTATAGTTACATTAGTAATGCATGTAAATATTTGTTTTAAATTAATCGTTTGACCATAATGAGTAATGAATCATTGTTAAATACTAAATGAGAATGATAATTATGATAAAATATGAAAAACTGAAATCCAATAACATATCATTGTATCAAATACGAAATGGTGAAAATATAAAGAATATAGTCTATTATAATATAGACTTTACATTATACCTATATCAATAAACCAATATATTTTATGGTTTCACATGACCTAAATCTGCATGATATAGTATTCAAAACATTTAGATATTATTGTTATTGAATGTAGTTTTCGTGTTTTGTGAAAATTCATCGTAATTTCTCTTTGGTTTTCTCTGAAAAAAAACTTCTTAATTTTGGCTCTGCGTATAATACATTTACAAGTTTTTTTTTAAATTTAGTTTCAATTATTATAAAAATCTAAATAATAAAAAACAGTTATATGTCTAAACCTATAATGTTTCTCTTTATATTATAACTGCAGATTGTAATTTTATAAAATTTAAATAGTAAATTATAGAATTTTCATGTAACATTTAAGCTTATAAGTCGTTCAATATTATTAGCAGATATTTAAGAAAGATTGTTTTTGAGCCAAGTTCTATAAAATTAACTACAACTTAACTCTTGTATTATTTTAATTGTGTTTAATAAACGCTAACTAAATAAATATATACAATTATTGGTTAGTATGAATAAAATAATATTTCTAGTACACCTCATAATATTCATTATTAGTGTAAGCAATCATCGCAATTAAAAATTAGTAATTACTGGAAAAATCTATTCAATGCATTTTAGAATCATATTTTTTTTTTTAATACGTTAGTTAAAATTTACCGGACTTCTTGTAAATATTTATTTAATTTTTAAATTTTGAAACTAGATGTTTTAATTTTAAAAATAATTCTCAAAAAATTATGATCGAACATGGTTCGCAAGCTAGGTACACGTATAATTAAAGATAACAAACCTTGGTGTGGCGTTCTAATATTTAAAATAAAGACGAAAATACAACTAAGTCTTTCTTCATATTATATCCAGTAAACTCGTTTTAAATTTATTATGCAATATGTGCTTTTAGTGTAGACAGTAGTCTATAATATTATATTATATGTTTGTTATTATCGTGAAAGGGTTACGTATTTACGTTTTATGCTACACAACGTGTTACTACATTTTATTTATTTTGTAAGAATATGTCGTATAACTATTGTAATTTATAATGCTTTAAATGAGGAACGTATTTGAATAAAACGCCGATAACCGTTATTAATTTGTTTAGATCTTCATACAAAAGTATAACGTCAAAATACCCATGACAATAAGTGATTGTACATTTCTGGAATTAGAACTCTGTACATCATTATTCATATTTATTTTTATTTTTTATACTGATGAGTAAATACTAAATACCTGTGTATCCCACAATGACAGTTATGTAAAATAGGCTTTACATATCTATTAGGTAACTATAATATACTAGAATGAAGATAGCAATAGTAATTATAAATAAAGACCAGATTTATATGCATTTTAAATTGTAAAATATGCATGCAAATATGCACTAAAAAAAGTCAAAATATGCAAGGAAAAAATGCAAAACATGCAAAATAAAATTTCAATTTTTATTCAATTTTATATTTGATTTTAATCTTGCAGTGATAATTATTTATTAATTTTATTACATTTTTCATAAACAAAAAGTATCATGTATAATATAGTACAAAAATATAATTTTTTGTTAAATTGTAATTTAATTTTTGAACATTGATATATTGTAAAAAATATTTTATTAAAATTAAATAGTAGATACATTGATAATATACTGATATAGTGATATATATATATATATATAGGAAAAAGTACGAACAATTTTATTGAAGGTAGTAAATTATTAATTTGAAAAACAATAAGTTATCAAAGTAGGTATGTTCCATGTTTATTTCCGTGAAATTATGGTGGCAATCTGTAAGAATGTACTTGTATGATGAGAAACTGCGTTCAACATCCAATGATCTGTGTTTTTATTTGTATATTTGTACGGTTTTTGTTAAAATATGAAAAAATATGCAGACATGCATTAACGTCAGAATATGCAAAAATATGCAGTATAAAATTTTGATATTTAATCAATCAAGTAATGATTTCTGGACACTCATTGACTGCATGTATATGATGTTTAAAATAGCAACATGCATTTTATGCAAAATCCGGTCTTTGATTATAAATAATAGCATTATAATTTAAAATATTAAAACTGTGACAGTTTACAATTAAATTAAATATTTTAAATCGATTTGAAAAGTATATATTATATTGAAACGTATTTGTTCTTTATATTATGAGCTTCGTGACTCGTCTACTATTTACTAAATTACATTTATGACTGTGCTGTAGCTACGGTGAGGATTTAGGTGGTTCAACCCCCCCCCCACCACCACCCACTTTAACAAAGTAGAAAATGTAAAAATTTCTAGTTTATTCTAAAATTTAAAATTTTTATTTTTAAATTGTTTTTATTTTTAAACTGAATAAATACTTATATAATACTACAGTAATTTTATAGTATAGTATCCAAGGTGCATTGATAGTGCCTGTCATAGGTTGTGAAAATTGATAAGAGTTTAACTAATAAAACAAAAAAGAAACAAATTAATTCCAATCATTGAATGCATTTTAATATGTGGTTACCAGGAAATTCTTTTAAGAGACAGTATGAAAGATATATGAACCATCCCCATACAAAATACCTAGCTACGGCCTTAGTTTATGGTACTTATTTTGCATTTAATTTGGTAATTGTTATTATTAAAAATCATGAACTTTGAAAACAGTATAATATTATTGTTATTATGTACATTATCATAATATTAGTCTTTATTAGTATACCTTATTGCTTAAATGCTGATTATCATTTTAATGTAGCAAATCAATTAAAATCTTTCAAACATTACGATTCAATTAAATGAAAAATATTTACTGAGCATAGAGTAAAAAATAACGATGACATCAAATTTTTTTTCAAATAAAAACACACTTTCAATGTGGGATTTAATATATAGACGTACTTTATGCATTTTTCATGTTCATATTAAATAGATATTATTTTAATTTTGATTTCACAGTTTCATTATGATTTGTATAACTTCGTTAAAAAAAATATGTATACACAAACACATTTCGATAAAGTTTCGAAATTAACAAATTTCCTGATAAAAAAAATTAATATTATGATTTACTAATAAAATTGAGTTTTTAAAGATACTTTGTTTATCAGACGTTCAGTGAATATTTTGATTAGATAGAAGTTATTAATTAATTAATTCTTAAAGAAAAACAATTATGTTCATAATATATGCAATATATACCAATACAATTAAATCATGCCTTAACACCTTAGTCTTATTGTCTCAATAGCCTATAATAACTTACTATTAAGAAATATCATAATACTGTACATAATGATATTATTCTATTTTATAGTTAAACATATTTTGTTATATGCTAATAATAAATAATAAATTTAATACAATAATATTACCTATATAGGTTTATACTCGTATCTAGGTATTTAATGTTAAGTTTATAGTGCATCATTATTTAATTTGCATCAAATGTGTTAATATTTGAAACATATTTATAAATTAGGTACCTACCTTCTTAAAAGGTTTTTGACGGATCGTAAAATTCATAGAATGTTGAATGTTTTTTCAAATAGCTATATCAATATAAATATATGTAATCGTCAATCGGTTATAATATGAATTATATGTAGGTATCTAGTTAAGGAGTTGAAAATAAAAAATAAATTGTATCACAAAAGAAGATCAACTACCTACTTGAGAGTTATTCTCATTAATATTAATGTAATTTATAATTATATTATGGCCGTTAAATTATATTTAACGTTATTTATTCACGTTATTTTAAACAAACATATTTATCGAGCTATCTAATATCACCTATATCAAACACAAAGACCTTGTTACAATACGTATATCTATCATTGCAGACGCACAAACATATGTTATAATGAAAAAAGGACACCCCATACACGATTTTTCAGTCGTATATTTTTGGTCCTGCTAACATCCATGTCAAGGTTCACACAATACGTTCGATGATATCACATTATAGGTTATTTTTGTCTATTGTCTTGTGAATAATGGATAGTTTGTGGGGGCATAACACGTTTACGTTCGAGAAACAATAATGCTGCAATAAGATGCACTTATTAATATTTTATATTGCATACTTGCCATGAATGATATTGGTATATTTATAGGCTATAACCATAGGCATGTGCACACGTGTAGCTTGTAGGGCTCTAGCCACACTGGAAATTTTTTTCGAAAAATTTTCCAAAATAAGACTATCTCCTAATGTATTTTATATCCAACTACTAGAGTTTGGAAGTGTATATACATTAAAATACATTTTGATTTTTTATATATTTACTTTATACCTATAACACGATTTTGTTTCATCCGATGGGATAATTATTAGTTATTTTTTGTTTCGCCGATTCGTAAATATTGCGATCGCGATGTATTCGAACGATTTGATGGACACAACAAATTGTGTTTATTTTTGTTTGTACCGCGGTTAACGACCCCTGTGCAGCTGACACAGGATATTGTGCTGCAGGATATTAAACACACGCCAGCATCGGTACTTGGCCCCAATGAGGTCACCGGCTTCCTTGAAATTTCACCACAGCTACTGCTGTAAACTGTGGTTTTGCGTAACTTACCTCCGAAACGCCAGTTTGCAAGTATGAAATATATAGGTACCTACATAACAACTTAATATAGTCGTTACAATATTCACACTGGTTTCAAAATATAATATTTATTTCGTGTGTTTATATGTGTGCTCACATCCTTGACTTTCAATGCGTTTTGCAGCAGTTTAACTGGCTAAGCATCATGGTTGCTTTTTGAATACATAATATTTTTATTTTCGCTATCGTACCCGTTAAAAAAAAAAAAAAAAAAAGTAAGTATTTTATATTTATAACGATACATTTTTACTAAACATGCGTAAATTTCTAAAATAATATATATTGGGAATAAGAAACATTTTGAAACATATATAAGTCATAAAATCGTATAATGTTAAATTAGACTAAACTGTATGCAGATCTGATGTGAAAATTGTTGAACACTTCGTAGGACCTTAAACATGGTTCATTACTTAAACTATAACTCGGTTTATTGACTCATAACCAAAAAGAAAGGAGCATGTTGATTGAAGTTCTGTGTGGCTGTGACTCTGTTTTCACTAGCACGTGGACATAAAAATAATACCAGTATAGGTATGTCAAGTATACGCATCGTACATATGTTTAATAATATTATTATTTATACTATTGTAGAAAATAATAATAAATAAAAAATATTATATAATGATGGACCGTTAATAATAACTGATGTGTTATAAAATATCATGATGTTATATATAGATGCTTGAATGTTTGAAACAAAATGGCGAAAACCTTGTGTTTAAAAAAAATAACTATTTTTAAGTTCTAATATACTTATATTTTATTCAAATGTGATGTAGGTACAAAAACAAAATCCTTGATTATATAAAAATCATACATCAGGAGAGTAAGAGACAGAAGCAAAATGCATTACCTATCATAATATGTTTTAACGTAGAATATCTAAACAGATACTTACTAATGAATTAATTTGTATCTTAATTTTGCATTGCGATTAATTAGAAACAATTTAACGAGAATAGCCACATTCTGTTATATTACAATTTAGTTTGTATACAATACCATTTTATTCACTAGTGCATAAAATAAATTCAGATAATTTCAATTTAATTAATTTATACGTTTTTATCTTACATTAAAATGTTGATCTTGAAAACTAGTACTTACAGCGTGTAGGTAGTCTGGCTAAATTACGTAATATTCTTCCTGTCTTCGTATTATTCTAGATTAATGATTTCAATGTTAACAAGAATTCAAAGAAAAAAATGGTTTAAAATTGAAACTAGATATTAAATGCGTATTCTTAATATTTCGTATGTTGTTTAGTATCTATTATTGAAGTTCTTTTACACGATATTATAGGGATTGCACTAAATATTTATCGACAATTGTTAAGTTTATTTTTCATATGGTTTTTAAAATTTTTCTCTAAACTTATGAAAATATTTAATAGATACTTAAAGTGAAAAACATATCAATATAACGATATAGCTCATTGATCCTTTTATACTTAACTACTGAACAGATAGTTTTAAAATAAATATAATCTTATAATAAGCGTTGCACAAGATTAATTTGATAAAATTTGAACATCATTTCTAGTCGAATATTTTATCAACATTTGATCTTTTAACTCTTATCTTTTATTTTAAATTCAACACTCTTAATCCTTCTTTCAATTTATACTTGAGAATTAAAACATTACATTATACATAGATTAATATCATTCTATTCATTCTATTCATTCTATTTACACATATTATACAACGCATATCGAGAAATTGAAAGAAGTATAATACGTATATAATTGTTTAACAATCATGATTAGATATACTTGTCATATTATGTACTTAAGGAAAAATAGTTCTTGAAATACTGAAAAACTTAATGCATGTATTAATTCTATTGAATCAATGTTTGTAGTCTGAAAATATCCAAGTAGGTACCTATTAAAATTAGTTATTATTATTATTTATTAGTTACCTATTATTGGTTATTAATATTCAGTTGTGATATTTAAACGCTATAATTGCGTACCTATAGTATATATTATATTAAATACGATTTTTCTGCATGGTCATATTGGAAAACATTTTTTTTATAGTATTTTGTACATTAAAATCTCAGAAAAATGCGTGATAAATATTTAGGATTTTCCTATTATTTGTTTCGGATTTAAAAATCATAATACCTATAACAAGTAAACATGCAAAATATTGCTAGGCCATTTTCATATGATAAAATATATATGACGTATTGATGTACTGATAATAATCGATAAGCAGTGGCGATATTTTATTCCAAATTTAGTCAACAATTATTTCGATAATTTTTAGTTCATAGAATAATAATCAGGAAACTTTAAAACCTTGATTAACTATTAATCGTGTATTCCTGTATTTGTAAAGTGACCACAGTGTGTTTTTGAAACCTTTTCATTTATTTTATAAAGTTAGAAATTTCAATTTGTAAGAAATTTTCACACAAGGTTAGATTGTTGATTTTAATCATAAAAATCAAAAATCAGAGTTTCAACGTTTTCTTAATAACTTTTTACATTTTAATGACAGTAATTTTTTTGATTTAATGATAGTTGTGTGACCTGATTGATATCTATATAATTTGAAGTTTTGGAAATTAATACTAATTGGAATTTTGATACAAGGCTACTTTTGTATCATATAAATTATATACATAATACACTAAAAAAGAATATGTTAACTCATCATTTTTTTTAAGAAGTCGTAATATTTTTTTTTTTAATAGTCAACATTACTGTAAATTATATTATGAAAGTGTAGGTATTATTATAAATTCTGTGCAGAATCGTTGTTCAATGATCAAAGTATTAGATTAGTATTATAAATAAAAGATCAATAGGGGACAGATATGATAAATCGTTCTTTAAAAGCAATAAGGATAACATTAGAAGCACAGTTGCAGCATTCCGTATCTAGATTATAGAGTGTTTTAAACATGTAGCCATTGAAGCTATCTATTAAGGCTCGTAAGAAACATTATTTCAAAAATTCTGAAAATAAAAATAAATAATTATCAAATAAAAAATACATAATAATATGTACATATTGGCATTGTCTATTATTTAATGCAGGTATTTTTTAATAATTATAATCAATAGAATAAATAAATTTTCTCTTCATTAGTTATTGTTTATTTTTGATTCAGTATTAAAGTGGATAAAAAAAGGTATTTTGCCGCGAACTTTTGATGTACATATAAACAACTATTTAAGTTAATTTTAAATAATTAATTAACTTAAAAATTATACACTTAATTTCTTTTCAAAATAACATTTGTAAATTATAATTATAAATATAATTAACATGTTTTCAAAGCATTTAAAAAAATATATATAACAAGAAAAATTGAAATCAAAATTTTACTCATATTTAAATCATTAAAATCCACAAGCTCAAAAAAATAACTTTCATTAGAAACAGGGGTTTCAATAATTTTCAAGATGTGCTATGTACTTACATTTTATTTTATTTTTGGTGATTTTTTAGGGCGGATTTTTAAAATAAAATTTATCCATCTGAAAACAAATGTTACGGTAAAAATGTATCTAATTTAAGTAAGAGTGGTCAATGTTTATAATAAATTATCATGTGGTATTCGACATACGCTCTTTTATTTCATTTAAAATTTTATTTTCTTAATATTTAATTTATAATTGTGTTATTGTAATTCAACATATTGGTGGATTAGATTCATTTTAAATTGTTACTGACGTTACTGTATAGGCATTTAAAAATACACATCACAATGTTCAGTTTTAAAATTGCGCATAATATTATGATTAGTAATTAGTAATTACAGTAGATACACACGTCTGAAATATGCGCTTATTAGCTACGAAAGTAGGTATAAACTTTTATAGAATTATTCTTTGTTCAAATAAACTTATAGGTGTTATTATTTTCAATTATATCCGAATACCTACAAATGCCAATTTATAAGTTTAATAAGTTTAAATTTATTTTGTGTTGTCAACAAATGCGCTTTATAGTTCATAATAAATTTATAATATATGAAAGAATTCGGTTATAATGCGTGTTACTAATATGTAATTTGACGAACACTCTTTTTAATCTAAATAATTTTAATGTATAGACATTTTTCACAAGATTAATTTTAATAACATTTAAAGGTTATCAAATATAGGTATACTATTAATCACTACAATACCTATATTTCACAATTAATGAATTTTAACATTTTAAAACATAATAAGTAGGTCAATAAGCGTAATTATGTACATATGTAGTCTGTAGGTACCCATTATTTAATATGATTATTTTACTGATAAACCATATTATATTTATATAACTTTGAAAATGATAATATTAATGGAATTGTTAATTTAATATTAATTACTTTGAAAGTGTTACCATTGGCCATTGGGTGTCTTCTTCAAATTTAATCATGTTTTTATTTTCTACCTATATGCTAATTATGTATGCTAATACAGATTTTATATAACTTATTTAACATTTGAAAAAAATACTAATTATTATTATTTAAAATATATAGGTAGTAGGTACATTATGTTTAATTAATATAAAAATTCAAAATTGTGATAGCTCTGAAAGTCAATGACTGAATATGGAATTATATATTTCATAAGTGGAAATTAAGAGTACTTGAGGGATTTTCAGTCTTCCATAAATTTCCTCAGAAGGTTTAGTCCATATGGCATGTACAACATTTGTAACATTAATAGGTTAGCACATTAAAATAAACATAATATTATAAGCATCACTTATTATTTATTCATATATTTATACTTATATACCTGCATAAATGCCTGGAATCAAAACGTGAGAAGAAGATTTAAGGGCCAGTTGTACCGTCTCTGATTAAAGTTAACAGGAGTTTAATTGGCCAAATTTGCATGGTTAAATATCTGTTATCAGCTGATTAAGCGTAATCGAAGTTTAACCGTAGACGGTACAACTGGCCCTTAATCTGCTTAACTTTTGAAATAAGGAAAACTATCGATTTTCTTCCGGCCTTCCACCTTTTACACATACTACTAGACCAAATATTCGCCAACGTAGTTATACTATTGTTTAAATATACACCTTGCTACTATAATGCCTACACGGTTGCACTCAAATAATTTGACCTAACTATAAGTAGAGATAATAATAATAATAATAATAATAATAATAACTATAAGTATTTATTTTTAACAAGAATTTTTAATAGTTACTATGACAACGATTTGAAATAGTACCTACAACATAGAAGACTATCTTAAATCGTGTAAATAACGTGTTTTCAAAAATCGCACTAATGTAGCCGAGTCATTTCGAGTGATCTGTGGAAATATTTTTCGCTAACGAGCACCTACACACACACACACACACACACACACACACACATTAAGCCTAAACCTCATTTATATAAATCATGGCGTAGTAAATCTACTTCTCGGCACCACCCAACACATGTCAATAACTTGCAATAATTGCAGCACTTAACAGTTTACGGTTATAGCTGGTAAATACCTGTATAATGTATAATGGATATAATATGCGTGTGTATGTGTATATATCTATTAAAAGAGTTGTGCGCAGGTATTGCGTATTACGCGTGTGCCGTGCTATGGGTTCATTCACCATGCATTGAGCTCGGACAAACGTTAAACTCAATATTATTGCATTGTCGGAAGACCATCATCTTGCAGTACAACACCGTCGCCGTGGGGTCTGGAAAAAATATAATTCCTGTGGGTATGTGTATATAAGACATAGGGACGTAATAGGCACACTGTCGGAACAACTTGCACTGCACTCACCACTCACACACATCACACTCGTCAGACAATGACGAGTAAAACGTAATTGCATGATTAATGACCAATATCACGTGGCAAGTACCTAGTCAATGACCTATAATAATATTATATTGTTTGATATTACTGTTATTACTATTTATTTTGTTTCGTCAAGTAGGTATATACATTATATACCTATATCAGGAGCACCTACTTTGGTTTTCATACTATTTTCGTATATTGTGTATTTGTGTTCGATTCTCAACAGGTCACAATATACCCTATATAGGCAGATACACGCGTGTGAGATAGCGTTATCTCGTCGATAGTAATACCTAATAATAGTATGTAAAACAAAAATGTGCTTTAAACTGCAGCAGCAACAGCCGATATCTACGCCTATTTTTGCGCTTTTACATATTTTATTGTTGATAGATATTATTACTATCATTGCACGTTCATCTAACCGTTTGATATTCACATGACCCACATAATCCGACCGGACAATTCCTGATATGAGCAGATCTCAGCCGCAGTCGATTTACATTGTACGTCGCCGCCACTCGCCGTACGTGCAATTGATGTAACACACTCGTAAAAACACACACAACTACTAACAATACTATGACTGAGCAAGCTGTGCAATTGTGTAACGACAATGTGTATAATACAGAGTGATCCATTTAACGGACTACGTTTATTATCCAAGTCAATATGTTGATGATAACAAAGAAAAATGATTTGTGGGTATCTATAGTTTTAAATATTTATATTAACAGTGATTTTTTTTTATTACATCGGTTTTTCAACATATATTTTTGTAATTGACAGATCTTGTGATATAAGTACAGAGAGGGCTCTTTTTTCACTTCCATGCTCAAAATAATTTTTAGTAAAAAATTATTTATTCAATATTCGATACCTTACTAGAAAAGTATTCTTCTTCTGATTATAAAATGATTACATAATACCTATTATATGCATAAACTATTAAAATCATCGTTTTAAAATCTAATAAATATTTATAAATAATAAAAACTGTTTTGTAAAATTTCTTTAGTGTTTTAAATATTTCATAATATTTCTACAAAATAATGTTGTTTTCAATACACCAATTATTTCGAGGAGGAAATTTTTAGTGTAACGGTGTTATAGATTGGCCACTCTTTAAATATACATATTATATATGGGTGTACATCGGTTATTATATTATTGTTGCCTATACATTATAAAATACGTACAAACGATTCTACCGTAGCAGTACACCGCGTGCGTATACCATAATATATAATATAATATAATAATAATAATAATAAAAAATTGTTCTGTATATTTATTATTTTTGCTACAGCCGGTCAGACTAGTGAACCGAGTTGTTATGCATTGGTGGGGGAAAAATGTTTTTTCTATTACATGTTTATTTATATTTATCTGGTACTTATATAGGTCTGCTGCAATGCGTGTATATTATAAAGATAACGAGAATGACATAATATTCCGCACATCTGTTTACGAACATTCATATAAATCGGGAAGAGAGTATAGGCAGTATAGCATATATAATATATATATATATATATATATATATATATATATATATATATATATATATATATATATTATATTATATGGTAGAAATAAAAAACATACCTAAACGCTATCGGGTGTTGGGCAACGTGGACGATATTACACGCGGTCGTAGCGCGGAATAAATGCGGCCAAGTGATAGTGAAAGTACCGGCGACCACATGTGATCGTATATAATACATAATAGTCATATTACGATGAAATAGTGGCATCTCCGACGATCATAATAGTAATAATAATAATATGTATATATATATATACACATTATTACGTGCTGTTTTTATTTTGTATTTCAACTCTACCATACATAATAGTATACCCAACGAAATGTGTATGCCTATATACATAATTTACGCGTCTTATTTGTTAAACTGCGCCAGCTAATGCATACATACAGTCATTGGTCAAAAGTCAGTGTGTGGAAATCGGAGGATTTGGAGGAGTGGGAAAATATTATTTAAAACCTAATATTGTTATCAAAAAAAAAGAATCACCGTTGATCGTGATGATATGACTGGGGACTACAGAGCGAAGCGACAACGTTTTTTTTATAGATAATTTAGATACAGCTCTCTCTTTCAAATAGTATACCCACAAATTATAAAAATATAATGATTAAATAATTCGTGCCCCATAAATAATTACTCCAGATTTCCTCCTACATTTCAAAAGTCAAAAAATTCAGATCCTAAACTTACCAAAACATCCACTTCGGGGTAGACTCCATACGTTCACACCGTGATTATTTAAGTATACGTATAATAAATCTATGAAGCATTATTTACAATGTGAATCTGAAAATATTATTATTGATACTACGCACGAGTTTCTGTAGGTTTAGCTATTTTTTGTTTCAGTGATTGTTCATGCATCATATCGCTGAATCACTGGGCATTTATTTGGCTTATTTTAAGATAATTAAATATCTCGTTTGACTATACCTACATAAAAAACGAATTTATCCTAACTCCTAAGCCTATATAATATTCTGTGGTCCATCTCGTATCGTTAGGTAGACACAGATGGAATACATGATATAATTTTTCAAGCAATAAGTGATAAAAATATAATACAATAAATATCATATACACAGGTCATTATAGTAATAAACATTGTATTTGATGCATTAATCTAATTCAAATAATAAATGAATAAATACATACTAGTATAATTATTGAATACTTGATGTTGGTTATTGTGTCTTAGAACATTTGGGAGTATTTAAAAACAATGAATATAATATATTATAACTATAGAAAATGATAAAAGACCACATACTTAATATTTAATAAAATATAATTTTATGTACGACACATTGATTTCGAATAAACATATAATTTGAATATATTATTTTTAAAACAATTCAATTTTAGGTATCTAAAGTTGTCAGTTCTTTTTTAAATTAAATACTATGCATTAAACAAAAAATCATGTTTTCGCGGAGTTTTTGTCATACACGCTCAGTGAACAGTGTAAACACTTGAATGTAAGAGCTTATGATGTAAATAAAAATTTAAAAATATATGATTATATACCAGTCCTTATTATTATTTTTTATCAAAAACGAGTTTTACGATTTACCTATACCACAACAATACAAAATCTATCTTTGGGTAGATACGAGAATTTAGCATGAAATAAAAACCTGTTAGTTATGACATTTTAAATAACATATCAAAGAAAGTAACGAATGTATAAAATAGAAAATTATAATTTTTACACTATTTTGAATATATAAATGTACACATCATACTATATTTTTTGGTATAAATCTCTAAAATAATAAAAATTTTATGATTGGATACAGGATATTTATTGTTATTGATTTTTCGGAAAATCTATTATGTTTCTCTCATACTTAAGACTTTTCTTCTATAGCATATTAGAGCATATAAGAACAACTACCGAATAGTGAAATGTATTATATACTCCAAAGTTATAAATAAATAATAAAGAATAATTGGGTATAAAATAAAGCCCATTAACTATAGTTTGTATGCTAGTAAACAAAGTTTTATGAATCTACAAGAATCAAAAGCTGATAAAAAGTATCAAATGTACGTCCTAGTATATTATATTATACATATATCATACGAATTTATATAAAATATTCAAACTATCAATACGGTATTTAAACAGTAACTAATCACAGAATTTTAAAATTTTGGGTCACCTGCAGAGAAATATATTTTTCAATTTATTAGAATTTGCGGTATTTGGAATTATATTTTTAACTACTAAAATATTTGTATATTTATGTATAATACATTATAATTTCATACTCAATAAATTTAAAAATCTAAATTGATTTTTTCAAAAGTACATGAATATTTATAACTAACTATATCTGTAATATTATGGTTACTTTAGGTAGACTACTTCAAAAATATCGAACAAAATAAAATTGAAATTTTTAAATAGTTATTATTTCATTTATTTTTAATAAGATTTGATCACTTTTTTCATCGTTAAAAAACAATCGTATCAACCTAACATTTTTAAAATACTCGTTTATTTAATAATATGTATTTTGTAGTTAACGACAAAGATATATGATATAGATTTATTCAGCACCACTGATGAAGTGTATACAAGGTCTTAATTTAGATTTTCTTGTTTCCTGAATCTGAAAGTATGTAAGACGTACGTACTGAGTCGTACAGACATATAGTATTATATTTTATTCGTTAACCTTATTGTTACACGCCTCTTGTTTACCTTCAATTCAAATTTGAACTAGAAATATGAGAAGCATTTTGGTTAGTAAAAACAAGAAGGGAAAATTAAAATTATATCGTCTTAAAATATAAATGAGGTATTACATTTATAATTATTAGATGTATAATAACATTATACAGGGTGATTCTTTTATCAAACAACACATATTATTTAAAAAAAGTATTGACTTTTTTCAAAATGTTTTTTTACATAGTTTCAAGTTAGTAAAACCCGACGTTTTTATTAAAAAATTATATTTTTAAATATTTTTTATCCTTATAATTTTTTAAGTTTTTTACTTTTTTGAATGACAACATAGAGTTTTAATTTCATATTCCAAAGCAGAATATTTTTCTAAGTATTTTGATTCATAAAAATCGAATTTAGGACGAGTAGTTTATGAGTTATATGTATTTAAAGTTTAGACAAGCGGAGTAGTGGACAAACATTTTGCGGGGTAACCCCGTACCACACCACTCTGCCAATCTTTAAATACTTATAATTCATAAACGACTAGCCCTAAATTCGATTTTTATGAATCAAAATACTTAGAAAAATATTCTACTTTGGAACATGAAATTAAAACACTATTTTGTCATTCAAAAAAGTAAAAAACTTAAAAAATGATAAGGATAAAAAATATTTAAAAATATAATTTTTTAATAAAAACGATGATTTTTTAACAACTTGAAACCGTGTAAAAAAATATTTTGAAAAAAGTACTTAAATAATAATAAAAAATAAAATAAATTAAATAAAATACTTTTTAAAATAATGAGTGTTGTTTGATAAAAGAATCACCCTGTATAGTATAATATATAATAAATATGTCATATTATGCTGCACAGGAACGGCGCTAGGATTTGCGGGGCCCAGAGCAAAATTAATAACAGTCACATTACATATTACCCAAACTAACTAATCTCTGAGCAGTATAAAATATCATTTAAGAACTGCGGGGCCTTGATTATAATTTTAAAATCACGGGGCCCGGGGCAACTGCCTCGATTGCCTCCCCTCGTGCCGTCCCTGATGCTGTATCGTATCTATGTTTTAGATTAAATTTTATAATTGCATATATGTTATACAAAATAAAGAAGCATATAATATACTTTAGTCTGTAATCAAAGTGGTATGATTGCTTATGATGCAAACGTATAAAAATCAAATTCAAGACATACCTAATGAAAACATATTGGTAAAGAAATAAATCTAAGATGAGGGAAACCAAGTGCTGAATCAGGTACTGAAAAAATATATATTAAAATACTTAGAAGTAGATGACACTAGGAAACGGTTTTATAATAGCTAAAGAAAATCTACCGATACGTGAAACCTTAAGAGTAAAATGGTTAAACATATAATAAGTATGGACATATTTCCGACAATTTAGAGATGATCTAAACGTGATATAAGACACAATACCCAACACTAAATACAGCTTTTTGAACAAATGTAGAAAATTACCAAAAATTATTTTATTTAAAATAAAAATATAATGTGCCAGCCACTATTATTAAGATATACATTAAGATATTTGTATTAAAATAAATCAAAAATTGTATGTCTTTAAATATCTCAAAAAAAGCCAAAATATTTTGAAAATGATGTAACGTCTAGAAAAATCTAATAATTTAGAAATTTGGTGAAAATTTCAAGTATATACGGTTAACTATTGTAAGTAATCATATATTTTGAATTTGATGAATAACTAAAATCTATTTTTTCAAAATTAGTGTTGCGTATAAATACATGATATTAAATACATTTTCTGATTTTCCGTAATATTTTTGTTAATTTTTTGTTTCAAATGTAATAACTAATAACTAATAACTCGTAAATATAAAAAAAAATTATAAATTAGTAATAGGTATATAAAAACAATGTTTAAATTTCAGCAATAAAGAAAAGAAAAAGAAAAGAATGATGGTTGAAAAGGTTATAAATATGAATACAATTTTTTTTTTAATCGTGATTTACATACCAATAATCAATATTATAAAAACTAGATCAGTTTAATATCATTAATTATAAATGATAATTAATAATTTTGTAGTGTTTAAAATTATTTTAGATATTTATAATTTATAATAGATACACCTAATATTAATAATACTATTATTCATATTCAAACTTTGTTTATTGTATGATTTTGAGCAGAGTAGGAAGGATAGTACTAAATAACCAAACGGTTATTCGTTGAAATTATATAATTTAATTTATCATATCTGCACCGCGGTCACCGTGGCGTTGTAAACTGGTTAAATAAAATTGTAGTCTTGAATTTTGAGTATATATATTGCATACACATCACGAAATAAGTTATAATTTTATAAGTCGTTACTTGTCTTGTTGAGTATAGATTTAAATTTATAATAATAGTTAAACTAAAATATTGAAAAAAAAAAAATAAAAATTGACTTATAATTATACAACTATTATATTAGTATAAATTAAAATCAATATGAAATATATATTTGAAAAGAGGTGATAGATTAAAATTATACGTAAGCTAGTTCAGTTTTACTAATTCAACCTAAGGAACCAAAACAGTAGGTGACCCACAATTTAAAATATTTTTATTTTTATTTTTTGGCTTATATAGAAAAGTCAAAATGTTCTTAAACATTATTATTCAATAGTCAATAGTAGTATATTTTTGGTATTAATAAATTACATTATCTTTTATAATAACTGCAATTATTTTTAAACAATTATTTGTCATCACTTGTGAGTTGTGACTATATATTGCACTATGTTAATAGTTAATATACTATAGCTAGGTACCTTTATAGCAAAAATAAATAAATATACAACGAAACAATTTTTTTTTTTTGTTATGGCAAGGACGTAATTTTCATTCATCATTAATGATATTTACATAATAACATCATATAGTGTCATCACAATAATAATTTACACATAATATTATAACTCGTATAATATTCTTTATGGTTGATACTTGTAAATATAAATAATTTGTTAAGATAATGTTTTAAAAATTTAGGTTGATTGATGAAAAACTAAATTGTTATAAATTTATAATATTCGAAATTCGAATATTTAACACAATAAAAACAATTTCAAAGTTTACAGTTCGTTCTATTGTTTTGTTTTAAATCGAACTACCGAGATATTGTGTTCAAAACAATGTCGTACAAACTATTTTAAAATAATTAATAGTTTTCAATAAGAAATTTGTATTAAAATAGAAACATCTAATATTATGTTCAATGCTTAAAGATAATAATATTTTTATACTTATTTCATGATTATATTATATTATTTGAAATTGAAACTATTAAAATTCCACAATTCTAATTTTCAGATTTATTTTAAAAAATGGATCCACTTGACGATGTTGAGTATTGTGAATCCCACAATCACCTGCTTAAAAGACCACCTGTAGATATCGAATTTTCAGACTTGACTTACAGTGTACCACAAGGACGAAATGGTGAGAAATTAAAAAAATATAAATATTATTGACCTTTTTACGATAATTATTTTTTTTTTTAATTATGACCTTATCAAAAAGTATTGTGTTCGTTGCATAACTATATAATATTAAAATACAAATTTTAGACGATTATACAGTGAGATAATTAATCAAACATTATAAACATATAATTTTAAAATTGTATACACATATTGTATGTACGTAAATATAATATAATATATGATGACAGAAATATTTTAAATTGTGGTCATTTGTTTTTTTTTTTGCGTAGCAGTCCTTGTATCGGTAAATTTAAGGAAATAATATTTAACAATTAATATACGTTCATTATTATATCATTACTATTTCGATATAAGTATATAACCTATACAAATAAAAAATGCATTGACGTAGATCATTAATAATAGTAATTTAAATAATATACGATTAGTGATTACGTTGTCCTATACTCGTCAGGTAAATATATATATGGTCGACGAACCGATATCGTGAATTTACAATAATAATTTATTGCTTGTGACTTACCTACAGCTATGATGACATTTGAGAATAGTTTTTTTATTTAATGACTTAATTATTATTCAATATGGTGGACATATTTTTGGGTACCACTCTTCTATGTTTACTCACCTCAGTACAACAAGATAATAGTGTATTGTTGTATTATTTTTGTACATTTAAATAGTAAACAATCCTGTTTAAAAATTCGAACATTTTCACAGTTGATTACTAGGCTGAATAATTTACAATCATTTTTTTATACTGACCATGATTTGTTGAACACATAAAACTTAAAAATATCGACAATATCTATAGGTACTATCGCTTTATCCATTAAAAATCTTCTATAAACGGTTAACTCAAAAATAAACGTATTTATATAACTATTTAAAACACGGTAGATAATAAAACGTCATGATGGATAAAGCAAATTTGTAAAACTAGAATTAGATACAGAATTAATAGAACTAATTTTATGTTATTTGCAGGTAATTTTATCAGAATGAATTGACTTATTATTTAGCTTAAAGGTTAAAAACCCGTTTCTACATACCTTTTTAAAAATGTTTTGATTTTCAAGCGCAAGTATGACTTATGAGTTATGTAAAATATTGCATTTCAAAAATGCTCATTTAAAATGTTATAACCAAACCGTGAAAATCAAAATGGAAACATAAATTATTCTTATAATGCGTCAATTCTATCTAATATAAAACTATCATCAGGAAATTGGTTCTGTCGAATACAAATTCGCTATGTTGGTCGTTTGTAGAACGAAGACAAAACTTTTTGTCCTCCTAAAAACAATCAAATTAACGATATTAGACACATTATAAATTAAACACTATTAAGTATTAATTTCCTAATATAAATCGCGCAGTCCTTTCTCTTTTACACACGAGTACAAATTATAAAGAAAAAGTTTTGACATATTTTATATTTATGAAACGAAAATAATAATAATAATTTAAAAATTTAATCTAATAATCTAGGTGTTTTTTTAACTTATACTTGATATTTTTAAGTTACAAATTATTATAAGTATATTATTTTCAAATAGAATGATAGACCTACCTAATAATAATGTAGTTGAAGTAATTTAATATTTATTATATATTGATGATAATGATGATATTAAATTTAAAAAGTTCAAGCAGTCAAATATTCCTATATTCAAAGAAATACATTTGAGACACGATTTACTGGGATTTTAATTTAAGTACCTAGGTAAAAGGCTATTTATGTATATACTTAGTACTCACACTCTTTCTTTATTCAATTCATTCGTATACAACTACTACAAAAAATTCTAGCATTGTCATATTATGTGTAACCAACTTTATTAAAGATCAACGAAATCGGTAAATTTTTTTCAATTCTATTCTCCAGTAAAATTTTGTATAATTGTAATAAATTGTGTCTTATGAGCGTGGATGATTAAAAATAATGACGGTTTCAGATTAAAAGTTTTGAGTAAATGTAACTTGCTTCGCAGATTCCCGAGGCTCTAAAAATTGCGAGTTATTAGCTTTAGTATTAAAGAACATTGACCTCTTTAACGAAACTAGTTATTCGTTGCTAAATCTTAGGTAAAGGGAGAACATTAATAATCTATTCCTTGTTAAATAAACAGTTCGTTTAAAATTATGTTTCGAACACCTATGGTTCATTTATGTTTAATATGAAAAGTCAATAAAGTATAATGGTATTAAGTATAGTGATAAATATGTGACTTGTACCTAAATTATATAATATGAAACGAATTATTCACGAATATTATTCTAAGTAGGAATGAATGTTCAATGTTTGATACAATTTCTCAAAATATTTTATACCTTAATTATTATTTAAAGTGTGATTGTGTTTTCTAATTCATTATTTATGTAATTGAGCTGTTTTAAACTTTTTAAAGTGATAGAACCCTAATAAAATATGATATTTTTTCGAGACACTTATAAAAAAATATTTTTATATTTTCAAATGTACACTGCGACTTCAATTTATAGCTATTTGTATGTATATAAAACAAAATTGTTTTCCAAAATTCACTAACAATTGTATATTTAGTCGAGTTCATTATTATTTTTACCAATTTATATTATATATTACATGTTGTAACATAACCCTAGCAGATGACTATAATAACAGCCGAAGTTGAATTAGATCAATAAAAACGTATTTTTCTATATAATGTTTATTGCTTAAATTTCCAATTTAATTATTCTGAGATAATTTTTTTTTGGTCATTACAAAGGTGATATGCCGGATATAAAGGTCACACGCAGTCAATTTGAATGAATTAATTATGCTATGTTTTATCGTAGTATTTGTATTGTTTTAATTTCAATTAATTTATAATTGATTTTTTTATATAGTTACTAAAAAAAAATACTTAAAAAAAAAAATAATATGTTCAATAAATGCATGCAACGTAAATTTAAAAAAATACTCATAATACCTAAATATAATGTTTTAAAACGTAGTTATCTTATAAGTTAATGTTATAAATGTCAGAAAAATATAGAAGGTGTACAGGACGTTTAAAAATAATATCGACTACTAAAATAAACAAAACTAATCACTTAATATAAAAAAATACAGAATATATATATATATATTGTAAAAATTTAAAAATATAATTAAAATATCTTAATATGATATTGTTTATTTTTCCCTAACAGGATCAAAAATTATTCTTCGAAGTGTAAGTGGTTTGTTCAGATCAGGCGAACTGACAGCGATTCTCGGACCGTCCGGCGCGGGTAAAAGTACATTAATAAATGTATTAGCCGGTTATAGGTATGGATTGTTTCATAAACTTATTTATTATTAAATTATTGTAACATTATTTAACACTACTATTCGGATTTGTTAGATGTGGTGACGCCCGAGGTTCTATCATGGTAAATAGCCGACCAAGAGAAATGAGATCATTTCGAAAAATGTGTCGTTACATAATGCAAGAAGATCTCTTACAACCAGCACTTACAGTATTAGAGTCTATGGAAATAGCTTCGGATTTAAAACTTGGTTATACGATTTCCAAAGAAAACAAACTTGAATGTGTAAAAATTAACATTATTACGAACGACCGAACAACACATTTTTTACGATGATAATCATTATTTTTTTTAGATCGAAGATATCCTTAAATTGCTTCGACTTACTAAATCAAAACACACACTCATGGAGAATTTATCTGGTGGAGAAAAAAAACGATTGTCAATCGCATTGGAGCTTGTTAACAATCCCCCTGTAATATTTTTGGATGAACCTACGACGTAAGTATTTTATTTTTTTATTTATATAAATATCATTACTATTATAGCGTTACATCAATCACTTTATTAAAATTATTAAATATCAATTAACACACGTCTTTGCATAGAGCATAAATATTAAAATACTGCATTAAAATAATTATTCAACAGATAAGACACACAATATAAATATATTTAAATAACAGTTAAGTGTGTAGATAAGAGTTTATATTTATAGGTAATAAATACAACATTTAAAAAAAAAATATATATTGTTTGCTCTACTCGAGTATCTTCAATTCTAAATAATACATATTATATAGGTTATACCAATGTATTTGACACCTGAATGCTGATAGTTGATGCAAAAATGTCTAAAGTAGTATACCATCTAAAGTATAGACCGCATTGCCATTGGGAAAACTATATCTGTGTCGTAGCGTTTTGATTTTTTAATAGCACTACTCAATATATGGTGATAATCAAATAAAAAATTTATGTTGTCAAACCGATAACTATATTCATGGTATTGAAATCATAAAAACGCTCTGACATAGGTAAAGTTTTTCTTTAAGTTTTGTAAAATGTTGATCATTTTACTATTAGTATAGTGCAAGAAAATTTTCCCTCGAGAAATAGTTTTTACAACCTAACTATTTGGGTGGTGTATTTTAATTGTATATTATTTTTTTCCTTAGTGGTTTAGACGACTTATCCAGTTCACAGTGCGTGTCATTACTTAAAGATCTTGCCTATGGCGGTAGAACAATTATATGTTCTATACACACACCCAGTGCAAAATTATTTGCAATGTTTGATCACATATATATAGTGGCCGAAGGACAGTGTATGTTTGCAGGAGTCGGCCAGGATATGGTTCCGTACCTGTCATCCATAGGACTCAATTGTCCAACACACTACAACCCAGCGGACTTCAGTAAGCATTGATAAGATTGACAACGCATTAAGATCAATAAATTGGTTTTAAAAAGTTACTCTGTTGTGTTTTCTCCAGTGATCGAAGTTTGCAGTAGGGAGTATGGAGATTATTCGGAAAAAATGTCAACGGCCGTAGACAACGGTAAATGTTTGAGGTGGTTCAAAGATAATTCTGAAACAAGGAAGCCAATTATACGGCGAGCATCACAGTACGATGCGGTTTCCAATCATCTGTACGATTTTTCTAGTTCAGGATGGTCTCAATTTAACGTGCTCCTCAGGCGAATGATAATACAACATAAAAGAGACATTGTAATAAGACAATTAAAACAAAAATTAAACTATATTCTTGCTCTTGGAAAACATTTGACATTTTTATGATTTAATTTTAGACATATTTATTGTTCAAACTGTTCATGTACACATTTATCGGCCTAGTAGTCGGTGGCATGTTTTTTCAATTTGGAAATGACGCTTCCATGACTATTTTTAATTATGGTTTCATGTTTATTACCATAATCGTTTTTATGTATACACCACTTATGCCAGTATTGTTAAAATGTAAGTATCTTTGAGATTCATGATATATTACACGAGTTGTTAAACACTAAGGACATATTTAATTGCAGTTCCTACAGAAGTTCAGCTATTAAAACGGGAATACTTCAACCGATGGTATGGACTGAACGCTTATTTTTGTGCACTCACGTGTTCACAACTCCCGATGCAGGTAAAAATAATTGTTATAATAATTATGTCTAGAGCATGGATTTTTACATGCACTGAAATGTATCAAAATATGCCATTTGATATGCAGTGAAAATAGTGAAAATATGCGGTACCTAATAACTATTAAACTTGCAGTAATATGCAAAAACAATTTCATTGGCTTCAAACTATTAAAATTTGTAGAGATTACTGATGAAACTCAAAATTTGAAAAGGAAAAATATGCAATCGCATGAAAATCCGCGCTTTAAATTTACAACTAATAAGTTATAGCAAAAATATTATACAATATTATTATTAAATTTTATGTTTAAAACCATATCTATCAATTATATTATTATATATACCTTATAGATTATCTTATCGTCAATTTACATAGCGATAACTTACTTCTTGACAAATCAACCGTTGGAATGGGAACGAGGAATTAAATTTTCTGTAGTGTGTTTCATGGTGTCTTTGTCGTCAGAGAGTTTGGCGTACGCGATTTCTTCACAACTCAACGTTACGGTAAGTTATTTGAGATCTAATCTCTATATTGCGTTTAGGTGCATTAGGTCATTTTTTATCATCACTTTAGGAAAATTTTATTTTAAAAATATATAATATAAATTCCTTGAAAATACAATATGTTTAGATCGTTACAAAAAAATTAAACAAAATACTGGAGGACAACGTCAAAAAGGTTAAGTTAGGTTAGCAATTAGAAAGTAGAAATAACCGGGAAAATTATTTCACTGTATAGGGTATACTTATTATAGTACCTATAGATTTCAATTTTACCTCAGCATAGGTGGTCACTGTAAAGGATATGTTAAATTTCAACTGAATGATAAAATGATAAATAACTGTTTACGAAAAACGAGACAAAAAAGAGGGTTTAGCATTTATCTCTCAAAATATTTTACTTTTATCACATTTATATTCAGAGGACGCCACACCCGCATGTGTTGTCTCAGTCTTACAAACGTATAACGTAGCAAAATCTGTTTAGCGCGGGACAACTTTACTCCCTTTGTATTTATAGTAGAATTACCAAAATTCCACAAAGCATAGGTAAGAACTTTATCTGTGTCATAGCGTCGTTATTTTTTTGTAAACATAAATATAATTAAAGTTATAAGCTTAAGAAAATACATTTATTTTTTATTTTTTTCATTAAATTACTTAAAATTATTGGTTTGTGCTATCAAAAAAATAACGACGCTATGACACAGATAAAGTTCTTACCTATGCGTTGTGAAATTTTGAAAATTCTATTATAAATATTGAGGGAGAAAAGTTGTCCCGCGCTAAACAGATTTTGCCATGTTATACGTTTGTAAGACGGAGACAACACATGCGGGTGTGGCGTCCTCTTAAGTATTATAACTTATTACTTATTATTTTCTTAATTCGGTAGGTTGAACTGAATTTTAGTCAAACACATAGCTAACATTAAGTTACAAGTTATAACTTGGAAATAAATACTAACAAACTGTAGAATGGTGTGAATGGATGCGTGTTAGGTATAAGAATGCTCCAAATATTTTAAAAATCACATTATATATCAAAAATGATAATTTATGCAGTAACGAACACTTTTAAGTCTCTAAGGACTAAAAATAATATTTCTGGATTACACAGAACAAAATAACAAAATCCTTTTTTCAAAAATTAGAGTTGTCACGCTTTCCCAAGTTTTTGTTAGCTTTTTCCAATTATTAAGAATTGTATTCGCATTTTTGGCTATCCTAAGTATTAGATCAAATTCGCTTCTAGAAACAACTCTCAAAATTGAAGAATTTTCTATTTCAGTCATGATTAATAAATAAATTATAATTTATAAAAAATACTTACATTGACATACTAATTTTGAATACTGCTGATTTAAGTTTGAACCTTAAAAAAACGTATACCTACGTAGGAGAGGTTTATTAGAAATGTGTAGGTAATATTAATAAATCTATCTTATGTTATGTCTATAACAGATATATTATTATTTATTCATTTAAGTTATTGATATTTAAATTTAATGTAGATTATTGGCACCTAATGTTTTAGAAGTAACAATTTAATTACCTATTATGATAGGAACTTAACTGATTTATGAGAACAATGTTTAAAATAAATAATAGATCACCAATCTGACTGAATCAATGTGACAAGCTGATATAATATGTGATATAATATTTACACTTGCAAGCTAATAACCTTTGCAGTTGAAGCTGTACCATAAATAATAAAAAAAAAATAAAAATATTTACCCTATTGTTTTTACAAGTTAGAATATCACAATCCATGTTATAAAATATTAAAATTTTCTTATTTTAATTACCTACCATTAAAGTAACCCATTTAACAAATATACGAGACATTATTTATTTTTCTAGTAAATATAAAAGACGATTTTCGTCCTTCGTGAACAGTATCAATGTTTAAAAACACATGGTGTCGCCAGGGATGGAAATATGTAATTTACCCATCAATTAACGTCTATAATATACATGAACCGTGCGAAAAATGATTTCTAAGGTTTTAAATTAAATTAGAAAATAAAATATTAAGAAGCCTTTTAAAATTCAAACAAAAGTTAATTATTCAATAGGTAGATATTATACGGGTTACGGGTAGAGTTTTCTATTTCGTTACGCGTTTCCATCAAAATGGAATGCCGACAATATAAAAAAAATAAAAACAAGTTTCGTGCAGCAATTAATTCTGTGGACTGCGTCTACTTATATCATTGAACACATTACTATAGTTACTACCAAGTTACTTTGTATGTTACTAACATTTTTAACTATTAATACAATGCGCAGTTATTAGTGCACATTAATTCTTCAACTATACACAATGAAATAATACATTGATTGAGGATATATATATATATTTTTTTTTTGAAATTGTTGATATATCTATATCAAAATTTGAACTAGTAGTTTTTAAGTTTTACAACTTAGTGTACTAAGAATAATATTTCCATAGTAATGACAACGGGTTAAGTAAATATGGAGGTCTACATGATTTTAAAATATTCGTAATTAGTAATTACTATTGATTTCTCAATAAAAATATTTTTAAGCACAAAAATAGTATATCTAGTATTACATAATATAATAATATGTATAAATGATTTTCAAGGATTATTAGGTATCCTTAGTATAAACATTTTAATACTCAGAAACTATCACCTAAAGTACCATTTAGATACAAAATTTCTAAGAAAATTATCCACTAAATAATTTTCAGTAAAAAAAGGGTGGGCTCTCATTTGAAAAACTTAAGTTTGTATAGCCACATGACATTTCTTAAGCAGCACCAAAAATATCAATAATTTGAAAATGTGATCTTTAAGTGTAGGCACTCAAAATTATAAAAATCAGAATTTGAATAAATGTACTATTAAAGATATAAATTCAACCCAATTTATTTCTTTTGTCATGCATTAAAAATTATCTTGTACCTATGTATATATTTTTATTATTATAAAGTGTCCTGACACGTCATCTCAATTATTGATAAAATTAATTACATTTTTAACAGTTTATAATTGATAAATTATTACAATTATTTACAAAAAAATAAGGAATTTACATTGATAAATATAATGTATTAAATTAATGATGTTGAAGATAGGGCATCGTGAGAATGACCGCGCTTGAGTCGCTAGAGAGTAGGCTTGTCACTGAGTTTGATATTTTCGCACTTTTTGCATAGTTTAGTTTGCCAAAAATATTGATACTGAGTATTTTTTATGTGCATCTTGTATATACATTCGTGTAGATTTGATAAAAATATTTCCTTTTAATACTTTTTATAAAATAAGGGAGTCTACCCTTCTCCTCGATCATCACACGTTAATATTATGTAACATATAATGCTAGTATATTAATCATATGTAACATTCTTTTGTAAGTTTTATTATTATACAACTGTTAATCTCGTTCTACGAGACGGTTTTTCAACCAGAATGTCAAATACGAACTTCAAGTTTCATGTAGGTACCTATATATTACATACGGGACCACTCTTCACATCGAGTAAAATATTTTCTCCGCTGATGAAATACTATTTTTATATGCTGCCTTTAATCTGGCCCTATTATTAGTTATAACTATTATAGTCAACTAATAATCCTTCGAATGTAATATTGTATTATATTATTATATAGGTATTACTGTATTACAAGTTAGAACGCGCCCATTAATATCGCCATTATTACTATCAATCATTAGTTATTATATAGTTTATAACTATTAGGTACCTATTATTAATTATTATGGTAGTAAATATTTTACGTGACTACAACAGCTGCAGGAAATGGCACTATTAATAATTATTAATTCCTGTAGACTGTAGCAACGTCTGTCTGTATGACGTCTCTCTGATATAAAATATATCTAATGATATTCCAAAAATATAAAGTATAAGCTATTTAAGCTAATACTTTGTTATTATAATACCTATTACACAAGCACAAATAAAATTAAAAAATAAATGTCGAGACAAGCTACTACAATACAAGTATTATCCTCCATAAATAATTGAAAAATTATACTTTTCTAGATATTTAATAAAGTAATTATTATTAAAATTTTGTAGTATAAAAAAAAATCACAATACTTACACCACAAAATAAGACAATACTTCCTAGTTACTTAGTAATTATGTTACATTTCACGGAGTGGACTGTGGTTAGGAGCGGATTGTACAACCTATTTTTTATTTTTTGCATAGCTATTTATCTACTAGGACGGACGAACGTCACAAGCTAATGCTCGAAATTATTTTGATTTAAATTGTTATCAATGATATAATTAATAAAGATTTTTATTATTATTTCATTGGTTTAGACTACCTTCTTAGTTTTTTTAATAGTTAGTTTATAATCCATCCCTAATACATATAATATCACATTATCACGCTTGTTATCAGTCTAGTGCAGTAGTGCACAGGTATGTATCTAGTATCTACAATCATTTTTTCTATTATTAAATATACATATGTATTAGTGTTGGCATGCGTCCGAATCACGAATTAAGATACTATCACATGCAGACGATAATTATTTTTATTTCCTGTTTCAACCTGTAATAGGTATTGTTATCAATATTGGAATTTGAATAGTATAAAAATGACTTTTTTTAAATGACTGAATGTATGCGATGGAGTTGGTCAAATTGAATGAATATGATTATTTAAAATCTACATTCACTTACGTAGTAACATGTTATATTATATAGGTACTTAGAATTTAAATAATACAAAGTGGATGGGAGGAGCAGTGTGGGTCTTTGCCCCAATCGAGTCTATGTTTAATAATTTTAAAATAACCATTAGGAACGCGGTTTTTAAATTACTGGATTGAGTTCCTCTACCTGTTTGATTTTTCTCAATTCGAGCTCTGTTCGCGGTATAATAACACGTACACTTTGCCATGTGCTTACAGAACAGCGTGTTCTTCGGACCATGCGTGGCTTGCCCGATGATGTTGCTGGCGTCGTTCGGTCTGGGCTACGATGAGGACGAGATCCCCGGTCTCATACGGCTGGGCATGAATTTCAGTTACCTGCGATACGGCGTCGAGGGACTAGTCATGGCCGTGTACGGCAACGGCCGCGGTCGGCTGGAGTGTCCCAAGACCGAGGACTACTGCGATCTCCGAGACCCGTCGGCGCTGTTTAAGATGGTCGGTATGTCCGAGGTGACGTACTGGGGATCGATGAGCGCCCTTTGCGGCATGTTTCTCGCGTTCAAGGTGGCGTCGTACGTGATGCTCCGACGGAGGCTCAGCACCAAACCGTCGCTGCTGCTCAAACTCGGTTTCGTCGGCCGTTTCATCAAGGCCAACTTTAACATTCCTCGCTAAGGAACCTATATATATATAACTCTATCATAATATTTATATACATATATATATATAGGTAGTATGTACATATTATAACGATTATGACTTCAATATAAGATGCGACGGTAATACGTGTATATAGAACGCCACTTCACTGCAAGTCATAATATAAATACCAAACAGCATTTGTGATATACTTTTACTTTACAATAACTATTATACAGTAAAAATTAATAATAAAATCTATGTTTATATACGTCATCGTTGTCCTAATAATAAGGTATGTATAATATGATATACGATTTGTCAACTAATTACGTAGTGATATACCACGTATCTATTATATTATATTATGTATAAATACGCGATAATGGGGAAAAGGAATGACCGATTTATAAGCGTGTAATATTTATATAGAAATAATTTTTTGGAATTTAAATAAAATTATTTTTTTATTAATTGAAACTGTATATATTATTATGTAACTAATAATATTATCGTAATATTCATAATACGAATGTTATACACATATCTATACAGGGTGATTCAACAAGCATGCTCACCCCCTTTTTTCTTTATAATAATGCAGTTATTCAAAATTTGATTTTTAGAATCTTTAAATATAGGTACGCGCAAAGATCATATTTTCAAATTCTTGAGATTTTTTGTACCACTTAAGATGTGTCCTTTAGCGACTTGTAACTTATGTTTTTCAGTTGAGAACCCCAAGTTTTTACTGTAAACTATTTAGCACATATTTTTTTTAAGAATTTTGATGTATTAAAATTAAAATTTTAATGATAAGTTTTTGAGTTATTTAACTTTGTGATCTAAAGATAAAAGGTCCATGGTTTAGGTTTATAAGATATGACGTGGTCTACAGTGGATTTGAAAATATTTGTATTTTTAATTCGTTTATATTTAAATTTAAAGGACCTGAGTATCATAAATACTAATTTCAATAGTAGATACGTGTATTTTATATTTTTGTAAAAAAATTTTTAAGGATTATTATCCTTAGTATAAAAATTTTAATAACTAAGAAACTATTCATTCAGATTTTTAATTAGGTGACTACATCATTACGTCAAATTTTTTAAAGAAATATTCTACTAAATAATTTACGGTAAAAAATGGGGGTACTCGCGTTTGAAAAACAAAATTTTGTATCGCCACAGGACACTCCTTAGGTAGTACAAAAAATCTCAAAAATGTTAAAATATGATCTTTAAGTACCTACCTATACTTTAAAATTCCAAAAATTAGAATTTGAATAAATTCATTATTAAAGAAAAAATGGGGGGGGGGGTAAGCTGTATATTATACCAAATGTCCCCGAAAACAGGACGCACACACTGCACATAAAAATGATGTTATTGCGAGTGCAAAAAATACAAAAGTTGAAAATGTTAAGTTAAGAATTTTATAATCCAATGCCTATAGGTATTTTTAGTCTCATGTGCTGTCCCGTACATACGATTTAAAAGTATGTATCGAATACTAAGTAGATAAATATAATATAACTGAGCAGACGTGTACGTGTAGGTACTCTGCTTTTGTGGAAGTGCGGTATACAACATTTGTCTTAGGGTCATGTTGTACACCAGTCCAGTTGATTCTAGAGATTATCTAAACTTGGTTTAATAATTGAAATTAGTTCAAAATTTGCCATGGTGTTCAATGACAATGGCAGCTTAAACTAACACGGATATAGTTAAGCTAGATTTATCAGAGCGGTCAAAGGATTACACATCACTTCAATGTTTAAACTTATAGAATTATATGAGCAGCAGACTTTCATGATATATCAACAGGTAAGTACTCTTACACGTCTGACGTAGGTACTCAGTTGCAGAGCAGTGACAAGACGGTAATTTATAATAGTTATGCTTAGATGGACGTTCAAAAAAAAAAAAAATTAAAAAATAACCAACTCTGCTACACTACAGAGTGAGTCTATTACATTGTAATAAGACTATAATATATATTACCATGTAGGTATATAGTAGAACCTTAACGTGCGCGTGCATAATTAATGTATACTTTGTAACAATGCTTATTCATGGTTTAAGATTACTATCGGATGGTTTTGCTGCAGATGCTTTAGTCTCCGGCATATTTTACAATTCATAAAGTTTATTAATGATTAAAACGTTCTGACTTATAATTTATCCGTGTGAGAGTTTGCCGACACTAAATATATATAATAGCGTAGGTACGATGATTATGGTCGATTCAAATCGGTCAGAAGATAATTTTTCATCAATTTTAATGCGTGCGAAAACAAAGAAATCCTATTGTTGATTGATCATAATAATATTTAATTCATTATTACCGTGCAAAATTGTATAATTGTAAATTTGTAACCTAAGGTAGGTACGTTTAAATGAACTAAATTATGATCAACTATTCTAAAGGGCAATAAAGTACCTACTTGTATATTTTTTAGTAGGTGTCACGTACCTAGTCAAATTTTTTTACTTATATCAACTATAATAGTATCAAGCTATTTGAGTTAAATACCTGCTATTAATTTAAAAATAACAATTTTGAATATTTTATTGAATTTGTGGTGTAGAAGAAGATGTTTGAGTCCCTATAAAAATCTTATTTAGATTATATAACTCAGAATTGATAGATAACAATAGATAAAACTATAAATAGATACTCGTACTTCAATAAAAAAACCTTCTAAATTTTTATATCGGCATATCGCACAATAATTAGTATCTACTTACATCCTGACTAATACATTGTTTGAAATAAAATTTTTAAATTACTTATATTTGATTAAGCGATGATCATAAATCTTTAACTGCAGCTAAAATAATTAATAATTATATTCAAAATTATCGCTCGACGACCGACGTCAAATTTAATCCTGGTCTTTAAATAAATTCTAAATATAATATATTATAATAGAAATAATCAGCAGACACCGGCTGTAGATGAATTTATTCAAATAATATAATACCTATGTAAATAAGAAACACCTTTCTACCTATATAGTGTGATATTCATATTCAATTTTACGTCAAGCTATTTGGTAACAATCGCTGAATTCATTAAGTGCATTCTGAACATCATGTAATATATATATATATATATATATATTATACTACCTAGGGCCTAGGCATATACATCAATCGCAATTACATAACTTGAACTGTCAGTGTAATCACCTCAACCGCAGTTTGTTTGACGTTCATATATCATTATTCCTTCACTCTTGGAGAGAGATTTTAAAGCAACTGTGAGTTGTGACACTATAAAATATAATACTATGTACATAACAAAAGTACGAGCAACAAGCACGATGACCTTATGTTTTTATAGGGTGTAGAAAGGTTAGAATGTTTCACGGACTGTCGATGTCGAATCACTAGTATGAGTCCTAACCTACAACAGTCACTACGGCTGTACTATATACCTAGAAAAACTAATAGTCAATTGTCAAAAAAAAAAAAAAAAAAACAACAGAAGAAAATATCGTCTGCATGATGTACAATATATGGTAAGTGTCGGGTTCACCTCATCATTGAATAAATCACACAGTAATGGATGGTGTTAAATTTGTATATTATGATAAATCAATGTAAAAATATACTGGATGATTCTTTTACCATTAAACACTCGTTATTTCAAAAAGTAGTTATTACTATTTTGAAAAGAAAACATTTTGCATGATTAATATTTGTTAAAACATGGGTAACACTTAAAAAATGTCTATATTTTTTACTATTATTTATTCTAATTTTTTAAATATTAATTTACAGCATACAGTTTCAATTTCATATTCCAAAGCATAGTATTTCTACATACAGATTGAATTCAGGATGATTAGATTATGAGTTATAAGTATTTAAAGGTCAGATAATCAGAGTGTAGTGGTACACAGTTACTCTGTAAAATGTTGGTTTACTACTTCACTTATCTAAACTCATCCAAAGTTTGATTTTTAAGTGTCGAAATTACCAAGAAAAAATTTATAAACATGAAATAAAAACTGTATATAATAATTCAAAAAATTATAAACCAAAAAAAAAATAACACTACAGGTACTTGGTTATATTAATATGATTTATGTTATAAATTTTTTTTGTGTTTGGGTAGGTAGTGCACATGCACTTGTGCACCTATACACAAGCCGCCACTGGTTATTAGAGCACAATGGCGATTGAGACTATGAGAACTATGAGTTAAATAAGTGGTGTATTCATACATGCCTGTCTGGTGTTATTTGAACAAAACATGTTTTTAAATATGACTTAAGTAACTGATCAAGAATAATCAAATCATATAAACTAATTTATTTATAATATATATCCTCATAACACTCCAATAAATCTGATGAAAACTATATTTCATTGTAAATATCCTCAAAATGGCAACAACAAAATTAAAATATTTTTTAATATAAAAATTGTATAATACATTACTGTGTACATAGTATACAAATTACATAGTGGTCAATAATGTGATAACTATTTTTAAGTAGTATTTTGATGGAAGCTCCATTATTCTACTACATAAGAAGTATATGTTATCATGAACACCATGTATGTAAAAATATATACAAAAATTAACTTATATTTAAATACATCATTATTATCCAAAACGGAATTATTTTTAAATTATAAAACAGATCATATATCATAATTATTTAAAAATGGAAGATCAAATAGATAAAGTTCTATGTCTAGGTGCTTTTTTTGTAAGGTTATTAAAATCTTTGCTATCAACACTGTCTATCTCTTTATCCTTTAGCATTGCTATTAAATCGTTTTCTTTTGTATAATTTATTTTGGATTTGTTATCATATGATAATTGAGTATTTTGAGTAGGACTTGGATGAAATAAATTGATATTGAAATTAACATTTGGTAATTGAGGAAGTTGAGTAGTAGTATTTTGTGATGATGTCGTTGGAAGAAAACCGTTGTTAATCCTTTTATTTGTCATATATTGGTTATTGCTGGTTGTTGATTCTGAACCAATTGTAGAATCCCCAAATCCAAATAAGTATTTCATGTTTAAACTTCGACCAACTAACAATGCACTTGATAAAAAAATTGTTTTGATGATTATAATAATAACGATAGGAATCAAAATCATTTGAGCCCAATATGGTATATCCTCTAAAAAATAACAGTGATAATATTTTTATTAACATAATATCAACATAATAGTCTAAGGATAAACTTTAAATCAAAAAATTTTTGTAAAAGATTTATTTCTCGTGGAAATAATAAAAGATAAATAGAAAATATATCTTGAATGGAATATTTCTTACTTAAAACTGATTTATTGAACACATATATAGATTCTCCTAAGGCTTCTATTGGTTTCATCATCATTTTACTAACCATTTCAGCAAATATGTCAGTTAAAGCAATAGAATATTTAGGATCCAAAAAAATCGCTTCTTTGTACTTCTTGCACTCATCTAGATAAATAAATGTAAAAATACAATTTAATTAGAATAACATGAAAAATAAAAGAAGATATTACCTAAATTGTTGGGTTGAAACCAAGAAAAAGGAGACCAGCCTCTCTTTGCTTGACATTGAGAAGGCATGTACTCTAAATGAACTCTGCGATTTATTTCGGCTTTCTGTAATTACAAAACAAACAAAAACAGTGTTAACATAGGTGAAGTGTAATGCATTTTTACGGGGAGACTTTAGCCAACAATGTTTCGGTTAGGTTAGGCCCTTAGTCTCCCTTCCATCCTACACCTATAACTCTAAGCTATACAATTATCAATAAAGCTTACACATTGATTATTATTATTTTAATATTCTAATAATTACTTATTTAATACCTACTATTAATTTACAGTGAATGTCTTTACTTAAGAAATTTAATGTATTTATAAATCAATAAACAATAAAACGCTAATTTTCTTACCGTATACATGGTGTACCAGGTTGAAGCAAATGCAAGTGAAAACATAATAAATAAACCAAACGTTAGACTGAAAACATGATGAATTTTTTTAAAAGCAATATACAGTATAACAATTGAGCCAAAACCAACTGAAATCCAATACAGCACGTCTTGGTTAATCTGAAACAGTGATTAAAGTTTGATATTAATTAAAGTATTGCCCAGCCATCTTGTAATATTTAAAATCATTCTTCTTTAATTACATTTAGTGGTATATACTACTCCATAAGGATACAAATACAACCAACTAGCTAGTATAACAGCAGGCAATACCTTTTTTTAGACATAATATACTTTTACATATACTTGTGTATAAGTATGATTAGGGCATGTGATAAATGGAGAAGAAAAATATAAATATAAAATAAATAGTAGAATAGTACAGTTTGATGCTCGATTGATTTAATGTCAAGTCTTGGTAAAGGGTAATATAAGAGACAAAATATGGTGCATTTATGAATTTGAGGCATCAACATTGTACATTAAAATAACTATCAATAAACTATTTGCCATGAAACGACGATCTATTTGTTTATCTACTAATCTGTAATCAAATAAATGTTTTCTATACTTATTAAAAAGTATTTATAATGACATGTTAAATGACATTATGTTTAGTATTTACCTAATCAACTATAAAAATGTCTAATCATAAGTAACAAATTGAATGAATAAAAAGAACAGTTAGATACCAGATCATGTATTTTTAAACTGCTTTCTTCTTGAGTGGAGTTCATTTTCACTGGAGTAAATAAGCCTCTTAAAATTCGATCAATTTCTGTATAATCTATATCCTTTTTATTGACCATGTGTTTTATAAGTTCAAAATCTTGAACACTAAGGGTCACTGATGTATACAACTTCAGCTCTTTATTTTTACCATTGTTTGACAGTTGATCAATGTTCTAAAAAGAAACCACAATATCAAATAGAATACAACACTGTTCACATGCAAGTCTTTGAAGTATATTAAGTACAGATAAATAATAAATATACACACTTACATCTGTTAGCCCAGTGTTCATTAACAGTATATTGATAAATCTTAAAAGGAAAACTGTACAACGGTCATTTTGAACAGGATTATCAGTTATTGTTTTTGGTGTAGGATTTTTCATTGATTTAGACAACCTATCGTAGTTGAGCATATCTAACGGATCGACGAATTCGTTTGCTAAACATTTTAGGGTATACTCACTAGATAAACACAAAACCAAAACGGTGATAGAAATAACTCTCATTGTAATTTATACTGTTTACACATTAATAATAATAAAGAAAACGACACAATCCATAACTACTCACTACCTAACTAGTAACTAACTAAGTATCAACTACTGTAAAGTAACTTAAAAATAAAAAATATAAAATACTGCAGGTTATGTATGTTAGGTAACAAAACAAACAAACAATAACATTGTCTCAAAAGTTAAAATTACTATTTAAGATAGTTTGATTGCTTAACGATCTATGATAAGATATCATAGGATATTAATCCCGATGCCGATACTAGCGTTTTTAGTGGACTATTCTCTTTACACTACTACTTTCAGTTTTCACTAGTGTTACTTTTTCATTTTATTAATGTCTACTATACAACTAATTATCAAATATTTTAAGTAAACAATAAAATAAACATTCATTATTAACTGACTTTTAATTGTAAACAATTTTAACAAATTTTAATTTATCATCGGTACCACTTGTTATAGTGTTGGTAACTGGAAAGTTACTTTTGGAAAGTAGTTTACGTTACTTTACTCGTTACTTAGAATTTAGAAATAAATGTAATAAAGTTATTTTACTCGTTGTTCGTTACTCAAATAAAATTGTGATGAAATTACTTTACTTTCCAAATAGAAATGTATATCTACATTATTTGTTCGTTATAAACTTTTTTTTTTATTTCATAGCAATTATAATTCTGCCTAGCAATACTATAACTACAAGTACATTACGTCATTACCTATAGTAAAAAAGTAAAGTTTGAAAATATACAGTTAAATGTTAATACATAAGTCCATAACAATATTAATTCTTTATAACTATTAAAAAATAGTACTAATTAGTAATTAATATTAATTGTACTTATCAATAATAAATGATTATTATTATATAGGCCATACCCACCATAATATGGTAGGTATAATATTATGTAATAAACAGTGGTTGACTTGGGGGGGGACGCGGGGGGACTGAGTACCTCAACTAATTTTTTGGATACGCTAGCGTACCCCTACTTCTTAGGTTAGGTTATACTAGGGACTATGCTATAGGCTAGGGACGCTACATTCTAAAAGTAGCTAGAGTACCTCTACTACTTTATCTCCAAGTCAACCACTGGTAATAAATCACTCATTCATTAAATAAATCAACGTGTTAAAATAAATAAATATTTTAATTATTTAATTATTATTTTATTAATTAGAATACAATATTATTATTAATTTGTTTTTTAAACTAACTTTATATTATAAAGTATTTTCAAAGTTTCCAATTTTCAATCACTAATACGCGGTCTTTTTTTAGAACAAATTTTTTCACATGAACATTTTTTCCATTTTCTGATTGATTTAAAATTGAAAAAAAAACTTATTGTAAGTCGGCCTAATATAGAACTTATTATCTAACTTAATTAAATTATTAAAATAAACCGTTTCTTATAAATGCCAAATGGCTAAAATAATTATTTATATCTAAATACTTTGATTTATCATTTAACAGTAATTACTATAAGTACTAACCAACTAAGAACTAACCAAAATATAATGTTATTTTCTAATGTAAATTGTAAATATAGTGATACCTAACTTTGTGTACTATGTGAACCCAGTGCCGGCGGTATGATTCGCGAGGCCCTGTGCAAATTATAAACGCAAGGCCTCGCACCTAAATCCAAATTATCATATTTCATTGGTAAATAAATAATTAAAATATTTTAATAATAAAATAGTTTTTTTTTTTAAATTTGTATTAAATATTTTATATTTTTTTCACTGTCAATAGTTGTGCAATAAGAATATATATTTATAATTTTCTTAAGGGTGGCATATTTTAATTTTTATAAACAAAATTACAAACATTATTTTTATTTATTACTTCTTATTTTAACACTATCTACTATATCACAGTATTTAATTACGTAATGAAGGTAATATTATTAATTATTATTATTTATATATTATTTATTAATCCGTATGTTATTTATTACTTTTTTTATTATTATTAAAATAAGAAATAAGACTCACCAATGTTTCTTAGTTGTTATGTGAATACGGCAACGGCAAAAACGGTCGTCCGTCGACTGTTAACTAGTGTCAAGCATTCGTACAAATAATAAAATATTGGTCACTTAATTCTACCATTCACAGGAAAAAGAAATAAAAACTATCATAACATTATTATATATAGGTATTATACTAAATTAGAAGGATTTTAATAGTTAATATTATTGGAAAATCCAATTGTAGGAATTATGAACTATTTTATTTACTATCAACCGGTCACAGGGTACGTCTATATTATGGACTTTATCATAATGAACTACAGATTTGTTTTGACTACGATTTCGGTCAACCATGCATTTGTATATAATAAAATTAACGATTATAAATAATTATAATATAAGATAATAAGATATAACAGGGACGTATTTTAGAGGGGGTGAAGGGGGCGATCGCCCCCCCTGAATCCGTATTTAAGGAATCGATTATACTATGTGAAATACACAGTTAAAATTTTTTAATATGGATAATTTTATAACGAATATTGAGTTAACAATTTTGATTTTCTCCAAAAATGTTTGTTATAAAATACGAATTAGTGATAAGAAAAATTCCAGTAAAACATAATATTGAAATATCTTGATTTTGTAATTTAATAAATATGTATAGTTGTAAACTTTGTTTGTTAATTCTTTAAAAATCTTTCTGATAAAATATTTTAACAGGATACTAGTTGTACCTATGATATTAATAGGTATGTTAATTTGCAAAAATTGAAAAAAGTACATATTTTAACAATTACGAAAATAATGTGTAGTAATATGTTTTGGCAACATTGAAAAAATTATTACTTAATATTATTTGGTATCGTATAATAGTTATTTATATGGAATACCAGATACTTATACACAATATCCACAGAGTTCTATTATTATTATTATAATTATAATTATTTTATTATCACATAATAACATGATTTAAGATAGTTGTTATATCATAAATCGTAGTTAATGCCGTTATTACTGTATAGTATATTATAATTATATCCATTTCACGACCACGCATTTTTACTTGTAAAATTTGAGCTAGAATTAATGAAAAAAAATGAGTCTCCCCCCTAGAAGTAAGTCTATATACGCCCCTGAGATATAACACAACAAATTCGTATTTCATGACTGTATACTTTATTCATTAGGTATCGAAGATTTGATGATTTTCACGAAATATATTATTATATCAACGTTTTACGTTATTTTAAAATTTTCATAGGTACCCCTAACTCCTAAGCCATAAAATAGCGAGGCCCCAGAGCCGTTCCAAAAGTGCGAGGTCCTGTGCGATTGCACTCTCTGCACACCCCTCGCGCCGACACTGTGTGAACCGGCGAGTGCAGCGAAAAACAAAACAGCTTGACGTATTTCGCCTCATCGAACGCGCCGTACTGTGGCGGAACAGCATGGTCAGAATAGAATTTGTTCGCACTCACCGCACTCACCGGATTTACGTTGAACACGGCGTATTTTAAAATTAAACAGTTTTTGTACAAATGTCTAAATATTAGTATAAAAATAAATAACAATTTATAATAAAATAGAATATAAAATATAGGTGTAAATTTCAAGTTTCTAAAGCTAGGTATTCATTTTTGAATAACAACAAAATAAGAATATCAGAAAAAGAGAAATTGAGAAAATATCCAATGTTGTAATTTAAATAAAATTTAATTTGACATTATGGTAGACATTTTTTATTTGATAAGAGTAGACTAACTCATGAAGATTCAAGATCAAGACTCATGAAGATTCTGTATTGAATTTTCAAACCTTAGAATTTCTAACTGTTTAAATAAATTGCCAATTTCCATGATTTTTACGTGTTTTGTACTTACTAAGTACCTAAAGTACTACCAACTTTAAATGCTTGTTGAAAAAATTTGTGTTATTAATATTTTTTAACTATTATTGTAACGATATATTAGGAGCCTTGTATTAAAGTTTGAAGATCTTTTACCAAAAGGATAACATTTTACTGTCATTTATGAAAAAACAGGCGGGTAAGTCGTGGATGTCGCTCTGCTGTGCAGTAGGTTACAAGTGGGTTACTGTAAATGGATGGAATTAAATTTGAATCCAATGATATTATATCATTTTATACGAAAAACGATTCTGATCGAAAATTTTTTAGTTTTTATTCTATATAATAGTCGATCAAATTCTATTCGTAGTCAAAATGCTTGAAAATTTAAAACTAGTTTCCGTATAAATTTTAAATATAGCAGTTGATAAATGCATCCATGGGCACGATTTTATTCATTAATATTTGAAATATAAATTTTGACAAAATCTATTATAATCTCAAAATTGTTTACAATATTTTGTAGTTAAAATAGACATTATAGAATGTTCAATTTTTAAATATACGAATTGACAATTTTAAACAAAGGTCTTCTTAAAAACTTCATACTGCAACCAAATAATATATTATTAACTCGGTTATTTTGTACAGACATTTTAAGTTAAAATTTGGACGACATTATACTAAAAAAACAATAATAACGATTCTGTTTTAATTTTAAAATATTATTCTTAGACACTTGATACTTTCAGCAGTTACATTATAATGTATACAGTATACAAGCAATAAAATTTTTAACTACATTGTTTTTGGGAAAAATTAATTTAACCTAATACTGCAGTATAACCCTTTCAGTCCTGAATTTTTGCTTTTAGGTAAAAACATTTTTTCTTCATATTTTCATTTTAAATATTCGATAAATAGGTTACTGTTAAAATTTAAAATTTTTCACACTACCCCTTCCTAAAATTTTTGTGATGTACAATGTACATAGAATCGAAAGTACTATTCAATAAATAAAGCTAAAATGTATTGAAACAAATACATTACCTATGAGGAAGCTTTTATTACATTTTACAAGGTTTTTAACTGAAAACATTTTAATTAATATCTACTGGAAATTATATAAGGGGATTTAAAATTCAAAATATTCTTGAATAGGTATGGCTTAAAATGAAATATATAGTATAAACCTTCCTTCCTAAAATTATTGTATTAAATATTGATTATTAATTTCGCGCTCAGCTGCAGACTGCAGTGTTCGGAGAAAATTTTTGAATTATAATTTTACAAACTATAGATGATAAAGCTGGTACGGTAAATTTAATGTATTCAATGTATACTTTTATGTTAAGTAGAAATCACATTTATTTACTATAAAAGTTTTATTAATTTAAGAAAATAATTAAAATAATACTGTAAATTGTCATAATTTTATTAAAATTTAAAATAATAAACTTTATTGGATATTGTTATATTATATTACATTTAATTATTCAAATGAATAATATTCATAAACATGAATGTCTTTGGTATAAAGTTTTATTATAATATTATATATCTTTGGAATCATCATATTGGCATACTATAACACAATCTATGGCGATTGTCAAAAGTCGTTGCATAAGACGTAGTCGATTAAAGATTCTAAAATTTTAATTCGTAAAGCAGACATGAACAAAAAACATATTGCATTGCGTTTGGTTTTATTTTTCATAAATTATAATATTTTCAGATTAAAGTTTATGAAGTGTTCATACGTCAGCGTTGGCGTCGCAGTACACACACACGTCACAGATTTCGCAAAATTCCGAAAGAGTCGATATTTAAAGTAAGTTTTTTTGAAAATATTATTTTAGTGTTTAAATTCATTTATATACTTATTTATTTTATTTATTCATTAATGCTTCAATTAAATATTTTTTTCGCGAAAATTATGCTACCCAAGTACCGTTGACGCATATTTTGTTATTGAGCGAGAAATAAATAAATACGCGAGATCGAATAAATATAATATAAACGCACCTTTTCGTTTTTCAGTTTTCATCGATGGATTTTTCTTGGTTTTTTTTTTACGCTGTTAATATTTTTCGATAATAATTGTACCTGAACATTACAGTTCCATATTTTAAGTTCTTCAATAGATCAAATCCTTTTTGATAATATTTTATTGCTCGTCTGCGTTGATGTTTTTTTGCGCTATATTATATATATAATAAATACGCGAGATCCAATAATATGGTAAACACGCAGCATCGTTTTTCCGGTATGCCGAGCGTAGAATAATTATAATTTTATAATTATTATCTAGGTATGTGTTTGAAATAGTCATTTTGATTTAATCAATAGGAATACCCGTTACAACTGATAAATACTTAACTCATAGGACATAATTTTAATTTGTAACTGGTAATTTGTTCCAAATCCAACGTTAGAAGTCATAGGAAACAATTAATTTAGTATAAAATATATTACATTTTTATATTAGGTATAATAATATTATAGTTATTTGTAATCTTTATTGTTCACCTAATATTTATACCATTGGTACTTATAATGTTATAATGTTCTAATCTTGTAGGTACACCTTAAAAAAAATTGTCCACCTAGTGGTCAACTGCTTATTCTGACTATAGTGATCACCCCGTGTGCGCGTTTATGACAAATTTACTAATCAGTAACACTAGTAACAGGTGTAATAGGTTTAGGTACCTATATGTAATGGTGTACGTACTTGATAAATACACACAGGAGTACTTATTTTCTTTAAAATTTTATAGTTATTATTTTTTTTATGTAGGTACGTATAAGGTTAGGTAAATAACCTTGCTCTAATTTATTGTAATCGCGTTTATTATTTTTTTTTCGAAAACACAATATTTCAAAAACTAATATATATTTGATATAATATTCATGAATTATTGAAATAAAATAAATAAACTATAAACAATAATAATTAGGCTTTGTATAAATAATTATGAAAATTAATATGAACCGGTACCAGAATACTAGTAACTGACTTGTCGTGGGTAGGCGAAGAAATGTTATATCTTTACATTTAGGTATATCAAATTAATAAGTTCTTGAATAATATATTTAAAAATTAAATTAACACACAATAACTTTTAGGTATGTACTAATATGCACGATAAAAATAAAATATTAAACTGGTTATTTTAGCTATTCTGTAAATATATATATATCTTTAATGGCTAACATTTCATAGGTTATAAAATATTATTGAACCTTTTTACTGACTATGAGTAATTTCAGATATGGTGTTCGTCAGAGAAAATTTGAGAACTAAAAATGAAATATCATATTCAGCAGTATAAAATGTGTTAACGATGCAGTGTTTCGAAGACGAAAATTTTATAGCAGATATTGATTCAAATACAGTGTAAGTAATTTTTTATTTTTCATTAGTTGTCTTTTTATATTGTTAATTGATCAGGGGATACATTGCCCGTAATCTTTCAATTAATTTTTTTGTAACCACTGATATAACACTATTCCGGTTATTAATGAGGTCATGATAAAAATTAGGAAATTGGTTGGGTATAATATTTAAAAAAATGTTTTGAATAATTCCCTGAGTGATATTTAAATATTTTCACCGATTATCAGGTACGATGACCTGTTAGTAGTAAAGAGTCTGGGAGTGTAAGAGTGTAGAGTGTTGAGAGGGATAGTGAAAGTGTGTAAGAGAAAGAGAGAGAGGGTTTGAGAGTGAGTAGGTAGAAAAGTGAGTGGGTGGAAAAAGGAGAGGGAGAGAGAAAGAGAGAGAGAAGTAAAGGAAGAAGGTGAGAGAGACAGAGTCAGAGAAAGTTGGTGAGAATGGGTGTGGGAGAGGGTTAGAGAGTGAGAGAGAATGAGTGAATGATAGTGAGTGGTGAGGAAGAGGGGTGTAAGATAGGGTTTAAGTGTGAGTAGGTGGGGAAGGGAGAGAGCGAGAGAGTGTAGTAAAGGGAGAGGGCGAGAGCGTGAGAGTAAGAGAAAGGGGGGTGGGAGAGGGAGGAATATTTAGGTAGGATAGTTATGTTAACGATATTGCATATGTAGGAAAAAATCTTGAATTGCAAAGGTCAATCCACCATTTGACTGAAACCACGAATAGTCATAGGTTTACAACCTTGAACTTATGGGATAGAATAAAAAGAGAAGGTTATATAAAAGAGCATATCATAGACCTTTTATTATACTTAAATTATTACGCGAGTTATGAGTAGTTTAAAATGTACATAATACGCTTCCAAAAAGAGCCTATGAGATGCTCTAGATAATAATCATACTTATGGATTTTAAAAGAGGTCATTACTCATTTCACTCTAATTTTAGAAATTATTATGATCATAGTCAACGTAAAATTTACTATGTTGTGCGTAGGTCCGAGAGGTAAAAAACAAATCCACTGCCACCCTCTTAAGTTGAAAAAACTTTTGATTGTTGACTGTTAACATTCTTACAGTTCTTATAAAAGATACTTTTCAAAGTATTCAAGTACATGGTCTGTAGAGGATATCTGATGTAGGTAATACGAAAAGTAGTCCATGTGGGTTAGATCTTAGGTTAGGTTAGGTTTAGCTTAGATGAATGATAATATTCTGTATATATGGCATATAATAAACATACAATAATGTTAAATAAAGATATTGTAATAGTAATAAATTTGTCCGGAAAAAAGAAAAACAACTTTAAAATGTATAAGAAATTAAGTTACGAATTAAAAAGCAACGTTTATTACCTACTACTTTTATAAAATTATTTCAAATTTCTAATACTGGAAAGAAATAAGATCTGGTTATAGGTATTTTTCTTTTTAGAAATTCATTCATTTATAAACATTTTCATTTTAGCCGTTTAAGTTTTTGATTAATATAATTGACTATTCAAATTAAAGATCTTGAACATTAAAAAAAAAAAATCATAGTTATCTTGTAGTTATTTATCAGGTACTTCTTTAATATTTTAAGTGTCTTGCGTATTGTAATTATTATCTAAATAAACATAAAACATTCTTGAACTTTATGGAAAACAAACTTACAATACAATTTATCTCATATAATAAATTATGTTATGGTTTATACATGTTTAAAAAGTAAATTTTAGGCCTGGCGCTGTACGATGATTGACTGAAGTACCTTACTTGTTTTGATGTCAATGCATTAACTGGTGTCACTAGCTCCCGGATGGGCGACCACCTGGGTTTTTAGTGACGAAGCCTCGTCCTATTAACATGATAAACCAAACAGTAAAACCAGGATATGCGGTTGATACCTTGAAAAAAATTTGCCTCTGGATTGGTATATGAACACAGTAGTCGTACTAATGTAAGAATACCAAAAATAACATTCCTATTTGGAATATAAACGATGGGTACACAAAAAGTATAAATTGGGACTGGTGTGGCGCGGTAGTTGACCGTAGTTTTTAACGTTGTCAAGCATCGCCTGGGGTCACTAGCTCTCGGATGGGTGACCACCTGGGTTCTTAGTGACAAATCCTTTCCCTGCATACTCACGATTTCTATACAAACCGTAACTACCAACAAACTGCTAATGGCCATATAGTTGCCGATGCTTATGTTAAGAAAAGTATATATAATAATAATAATAATTATATGAATTCAATTGTACATTGTTTAAGTCTATAAAATATTATAGTTCATAGTAAAACTTTTCAAGAAAAATAATTAAAAATAAGTAGGAACGTATGTAATTTGAGATATTTTAAATGATTAAATTTTCTTCTGGAGACTTTATCTTTATCAAATATTACATAATTATCTTTAAAAAAAAATACAGACATTGCTACGTAATAAGTACCTATCACACAACAAAATATTATGTACAATAATAAATAATACATTTTTTTAGATTATTTCAGTTAAAAAATATTAAAATCGTAATAATTCAACTTTTGGTGTCTATGGTGGTTTTTAGGTACTTTATAAAAAATTAAATTGTCATGAAGCCAAATTACATTTTTGGGGCCGAAAAAGAATAATAAATATAATTTTAGTGTTGCAAGGGATAAGAATTTAAATAATAATTAATTCATATACCTATATTTCAAAGTTGTTTTCCTTTAATGAGGACGTCTCTCCTGTCCATTTAGTTATTCTTAAAATGTCAAAAAAAAAAAAAAATTATGTTCAGCAATGATTAATAGGATCATAAGTTTTTAATAATAATATTAGGTAAATTCTTTTAAACATATTAATCATTAATAATGATTCGTTATTACTCCTACAATTTTCGTCCAATCATAAGTTCGAGTTAAGATTACATATTATAGGTGTTTATGTACTTATACTTATATACACTAAAAAGATGGGCAAGAATCTATCCATAAAATATATTATCTAGTGTCACCGAAGTTCTAAAAATCTAGTAGGGTGAAAAATATTTAAAGAGGCCCAATATCTTAATATCGGAAAAAATGTCAAACCATGGCACAACCGTAACATAGAGCTCGGTGATACTGGTACCTATTATCTAAGAGGTATTCCTAAGAGGTCAACAACCATATGTGATCAAGTTGATAAACAAACAATTAAATCGGAAACCAACTAAGGATCTTTTTATTCAAAGTGTCCTAGTTTCATCATCAGTTTGTCACGTGTTACCTAAATTCTATTTAATTTTCTACTATAATTCAGATTGATATTATTGTAGTGTCCCAGCATACAGGAGGACAAACGACTGGTGTTGAGGTAGATGGATTGAGTGTAATAAGTATAACAACTTATAATTTGTGATTAATTTATTAGATATTTATTGGATTACTATGTAAATAAAACACTTTTTACTGCACAAATGATTTAGTTGCAAAATATTATAAGTCCGAATAATTAAATTGGACTGGTGTCTGGTGTGAAGGTGCTTGCTCTGACTCTGGTGGCTCACGTCTGAATTGGGTCTAATCGGGGCTCTCCTATATAGTCCAGATAGTCCTACTCCCCGTGTTTCCTCTCCTATCGATAAGATAAGTATGAGTCCATGGCCGAGTCGTGCAAAAGCGGACGTGCGTATCACTATAAGCTACCGTAGCATCCCACGCTCGTGCGGCCGTTCGGTCACATCCTACTATTCGTGACACACGCCTAATATCAATAAACCCGATGCCCTAATTAGGTATCTAAATGATTTTCTGCCAACACGATAATTTCGTACAATGAGCTTTTCTTATTTTAATATTCTACTCGTACCGGCTATCGAGATTTGATACAATGTGATCGGTGGTGAAATCATAATATACCCCAGGGAAACTCACGTACACCTACATGTATATGCGGTTTTATGTGTTTAGCGGGACGTCAGTACTAGCATTATTATTAAACCCAGTGGCGTAGTCAGCCTCCTCCTCGGAATATTGAGTGTATAGTACTGTAAACACTTTTACCCTCTCCAAATCCTAACCCTGGCTACGACACTGCCTTCCCCGCGTGACAAGCAGATGGTTAAGTATAAGTCATAACAAGGTTAGGTTAGGTACCTACATAGACTACAGTGCGTTGAAGAACGGGTGATGATAGATGAATATCATCACTGGTCACAAAACCTTTGCAATAATCTTTTCCTACTAACTATCAAGGTATACGATTATTATTAATTTTAAATTCGTGTTAATCATAAATATAAATTTAAAATGAATTAAAATTACCAAAATTTTTATCATGCTTTTAAAGCTATATTTGTGCTATACCAGTATTACCAAGTAATACCAACACACAACTTTTGTTAATCAAAATAATACGTAACCAGTACCCTGATCATATGATCTACTAATAACATTAATTTTAATATACACAATACCCATTTATTAAATTTATTATTTATTATATTAAGATTAAAAACTGAAGCCTTCAGTGGGAATACCTTCTGTAAATTTTTTTTTGCTACTCAAAATACATTTGCCTGCGGGCTCCAATAATCCCTCTCACAATTTGAAATTCTCGGCTGCCAATTTTCCCCCTTATCAATTTCTTTAACATTTTGAAATTCTAGATGGATTTTGTAATAAATATTTTTTAAATTATTTTGCTTTTTGAAATACTTTCGCCAGCGGCTGCCAATATCCCCTTTCCATTTTTTTCTTCATTTTGATACTAGTTAATATATTTGATTAAAATTCTTGATTTTTTTTTTTTAAAAAGCCCAAAAGAGGACCATAAATGAGATTCATAATAAAGGGGATTTAGATTAGTTTTATAATAGAAACAACTGCTCAGATGTTCTAAGAGTTTGCTCAGATGTTCTAGTGGTACTTGAAAATAAAATAATTGAAATAAGAATTTTTTTAAAAAACCCAAAAGTGGCCCAAAAACAAAAGTCTTATTAAAGGAGATTTTGCTCAGTTTTATTTAAGAAACAACTGCTCAGATGTTCTAAGAGTTTTGCTCAGATGTTCTATGAGTACTTGCCCTTAATATAATTAAAAAAATTAATATTTTAAAAACCCCAAAAGTGGCCCAAAAACGAGATTTTTATTAAAGAGGATTTAGATCAGGTTTATTTGAGAAACAACTGCTCAGATGTTCTATGAGTATTTTGCTCAGACGTTCTATGACTATTTGCTCCTTATATAATTAAAAAATGAATATTTTAAAAAGCCCAAAAGAGGCCCAAAAACGAGATTCTTATTAAAGGAAATTTAGATCAGTTTTATATCAGAAACAACTGCTCAGATGTTCTATGAGTATTTTGCTCAGATGTTCTGAGTACTTGCTCTTAATATAATTAAAAAATTAATATTTTAAAAAGCCCAAAATAGGCCCAAAAACGAGATTCTTATTAAAGGAAATTTAGATCAGTTTTATATCAGAAACAACTGCTCAGATGTTCTATGAGTATTTTGCTCAGATGTTCTGAGTACTTGCTCTTAAAATAATTAAAAAATTAATATTTTAAAAAGCCCAAAAGTGGCCCAAAAACGAGATTCATAATAAAGGGGATTTAGATTAGTTTTATATTAGAAACAACTGCTCAGATGTTCTATGAGTATTTTGCTCAGATGTTCTGAGTACTAGCCCTTAATATAATTAAAAAATTAATATTTTAAAAAGCCCAAAATAGGCCCAAAAACGAGATTCTTATTAAAGGAGATTTAGATCATTTTTATATAAGAAACAACTGCTCAGATGTTCTAAGAGTATTCTCAGATGTTCTAGTGGTACTAGAAAATAAAATAATTGAAATAAGAATTTTTAAAAAAACCCAAAAGTGGCCCAAAAACAAAAGTCTTATTAAAGGAGATTTTGCTCAGTTTTATTTAAGAAACAACCGCTCAGATGTTCTATGAATATTTTGCTCAGATGTTCTTTGAGTACTTGCTACTAATATAATTGAAATAAGAATTTATTTTTAAAGCCCAAAAGAGGCCCAAAAACGAGATTCTTATTAAAGGAGGTTTAGATCAGTTTTATATAAGAAACAACTGCTCAGATGTTATATGAGTATATTGCTCAGATGTTCTTTGAGTACTAGCCCTTAATATAATTAAAAAAATTAATATTTTAAAAAGCCCAAAAGTGGCCCAAAAACGAGATTCTTATTAAAGGAAATTTAGATCAGTTTTATATAAGAAACAACTGCTCAGATGTTCTATTAGTATTTTGCTCAGATGTTCTGAGTACTTGCTCTTAAAATAATTAAAAAATTAATATTTTAAAAAGCCCAAAATAGGCCCAAAAACGAGATTCTTATTAAAGGAAATTTAGATCAGTTTTATATCAGAAACAACTGCTCAGATGTTCTATGAGTATTTTGCTCAGATGTTCTGAGTACTTGCTCTTAAAATAATTAAAAAATTAATATTTTAAAAAGCCCAAAAGTGGCCCAAAAACGAGATTCATAATAAAGGGGATTTAGATTAGTTTTATATTAGAAACAACTGCTCAGATGTTCTTAGAGTTTGCTCAGATGTTCTAGTGGTACTAGAAAATAAAATAATTGAAATAAGAATTTTTAAAAAAACCCAAAAGTGGCCCAAAAACGAGATTCTTATTAAAGGAGATTTAGATCATTTTTATATAAGAAACAACTGCTCAGATGTTCTAAGAGTACTTGCCCATAATATAATTGAAATAAGAATTTTTTTAAAGCCCAAAAGAGGCCCAAAAACGAGATTCTTATTAAAGGAGGTTTAGATCAGTTTTATATAAGAAACAACTGCTCAGATGTTCTATGAATATTTTGCTCAGTTGTTCTTTGAGTACTAGCCCTTAATATAATTAAAAAATTAATATTTTAAAAAGCCCAAAATAGGCCAAAAAACGAGATTCTTATTAAAGGAAATTTAGATCAGTTTTATATCAGAAACAACTGCTTAGATGTTCTATGAGTATTTTGCTCAGATGTTCTGAGTACTTGCTCTTAAAATAATTAAAAAATTAATATTTTAAAAAGCCCAAAAGTGGCCCAAAAACGAGATTCATAATAAAGGGGATTTAGATTAGTTTTATATTAGAAACAACTGCTCAGATGTTCTAAGAGTTTGCTCAGATGTTCTAGTGGTACTAGAAAATAAAATAATTGAAATAAGAATTTTTAAAAAAACCCAAAAGTGGCCCAAAAACGAGATTCTTATTAAAGGAGATTTAGATCATTTTTATATAAGAAACAACTGCTCAGATGTTATATGAGTATATTGCTCAGATGTTCTTTGAGTACTAGCCCTTAATATAATTAAAAAAATTAATATTTTAAAAAGCCCAAATGTGGCCCAAAAACGAGATTCATAATAAAGGGGATTTAGATTAGTTTTATATTAGAAACAACTGCTCAGATGTTCTAAGAGTTTGCTCAGATGTTCTAGTGGTACTAGAAAATAAAATAATTGAAATAAGAATTTTTAAAAAAACCCAAAAGTGGCCCAAAAACAAAAGTCTTATTAAAGGAGATTTTGCTCAGTTTTATTTAAGAAACAACCGCTCAGATGTTCTATGAATATTTTGCTCAGATGTTCTTTGAGTACTTGCTACTAATATAATTGAAATAAGAATTTATTTTTAAAGCCCAAAAGAGGCCCAAAAACGAGATTCTTATTAAAGGAGGTTTAGATCAGTTTTATATAAGAAACAACTGCTCAGATGTTATATGAGTATATTGCTCAGATGTTCTTTGAGTACTAGCCCTTAATATAATTAAAAAAATTAATATTTTAAAAAGCCCAAAAGTGGCCCAAAAACGAGATTTTTATTAAAGAGGATTTAGATCAGGTTTATTTGAGAAACAACTGCTCAGATGTTCTATGAGTATTTTGCTCAGATGTTCTTTGAGTACTTGCTACTAACATAATTGAAATAAGAATTTTTTTAAGCCCAAAATAGGCCCAAAAACGAGATTCTTATTAAAGGAGATTTAGATCATTTTTATATAAGAAACAACTGCTCAGATGTTCTAAGAGTACTTGCCCATAATATAATTGAAATAAGAATTTTTTTTAAAGCCCAAAAGAGGCCCAAAAACGAGATTCTTATTAAAGGAGGTTTAGATCAGTTTTATATAAGAAACAACTGCTCAGATGTTCTATGAGTATTTTGCTCAGATGTTCTATGACCACTTGCTCTTAATATAATTGAAAAATTAATATTTTAAAAAGCCCAAAATAGGCCCAAAAACGAGATTCTTATTAAAGGAAATTTAGATCAGTTTTATATTAGAAACAACTGCTCAGATGTTCTAAGAGTATTTTGCTCAGATGTTCCATGAGTATTTTGCTCAGATGTTCTTTAAGTACTTGCTACTAATATAATTGAAATAAGAATTTATTTTTAAAGCCCAAAAGAGGCCCAAAAACGAGATTCTTATTAAAGGAGGTTTAGATCAGTTTTATATAAGAATCAACTGCTCAGATGTTCTATGAGTATTTTGCTCAGATGGTCTGAGTACTTGCTCTTAATATAATTAAAAAATTAATATTTTAAAAAGCCCAAAATAGGCCCAAAAACGAGATTCTTATTAAAGGAAATTTAGATCAGTTTTATATAAGAAACAACTGCTCAGATGTTCTATTAGTATTTTGCTCAGATGTTCTGAGTACTTGCTCTTAATATAATTAAAAAATTAATATTTTAAAAAGCCCAAAATAGGCCCAAAAACGAGATTCTTATTTAAGGAGATTTAGATCATTTTTATATAAGAAACAACTGCTCAGATGTTCTAAGAGTACTTGCCCTTAATATAATTGAAATAAGAATTTTTTTTAAAGCCCAAAAGAGGCCCAAAAACGAGTTTTTTATTAAAGAGGATTAAGATCAGGTTTATTTTAGAAACAACTGCTCAGATGTTCTATGAGTATTTTGCTCAGATGTTCTGAGTACTTGCTCTAAATATAATTAAAAAAATAATATTTTAAAAAGGATTTAGATCAGGTTTCATTGAGAAACAACTGCTCAGATGTTCAATGAGTATTTTGCTCAGATGTTCTATGACCACTTGCTCCTTATATAATTAAAAAATGAATATTTTAAAAAGCCCAAAATAGGCCCAAAAACTAGATTCTTATTAAAGGAGATTTAGATCATTTTTATATAAGAAACAACTGCTCAGATGTTCTAAGAGTACTTGCCCATAATATAATTGAAATACGAATTTTTTTAAAGCCCAAAAGAGGCCCAAAAACGAAATTTTTATTAAAGGAAATTTAGATCAGTTTTATATAAGAAACAACTGCTCAGATGTTCAATGAGTATTTTGCTCAGATGTTCTATGAGTACTTGCTCTAAATATAATTAAAAAAATTAATATTTTAAAATCCCCAAAATAGGCCCAAAAACGAGATTCTTATCAAAGGAAATTTAGATCAGTTTTATATAAGAAACAACTGCTCAGATGTTCTAAGAGTACTTGCCCATAATATAATTGAAATAAGAATTTTTTTTAAAGCCCAATAGAGGCCCAAAAACGAGATTCTTATTAAAGGAGGTTTAGATCAGTTTTATATAAGAAACAACTGCTCAGATGTTCTATGAATATTTTGCTCAGTTGTTCTTTGAGTACTAGCCCTTAATATAATTAAAAAATTAATATTTTAAAAAGCCCAAAATAGGCCCAAAAACGAGATTCTTATTAAAGGAAATTTAGATCAGTTTTATATCAGAAACAACTGCTCAGATGTTCTGAGTACTTGCTCTTAATATAATTAAAAAATTAATATTTTAAAAAGCCCAAAATAGGCCCAAAAACGAGATTCTTATTAAAGGAAATTTAGATCAGTTTTATATCAGAAACAACTGCTCAGATGTTCTATGAGTATTTTGCTCAGATGTTCTTTGAGTACTAGCCCTTAATATAATTAAAAAAATTAATATTTTAAAAAGCCCAAAAGTGGCCCAAAAACGAGATTCTTATTAAAGGAGATTTAGATCATTTTTATATAAGAAACAACTGCTCAGATGTTATATGAGTATATTGCTCAGATGTTCTTTGAGTACTAGCCCTTAATATAATTAAAAAAATTAATATTTTAAAAAGCCCAAATGTGGCCCAAAAACGAGATTCATAATAAAGGGGATTTAGATTAGTTTTATATTAGAAACAACTGCTCAGATGTTCTAAGAGTTTGCTCAGATGTTCTAGTGGTACTAGAAAATAAAATAATTGAAATAAGAATTTTTAAAAAAACCCAAAAGTGGCCCAAAAACAAAAGTCTTATTAAAGGAGATTTTGCTCAGTTTTATTTAAGAAACAACCGCTCAGATGTTATATGAATATTTTGCTCAGATGTTCTTTGAGTACTTGCTACTAATATAATTGAAATAAGAATTTATTTTTAAAGCCCAAAAGAGGCCCAAAAACGAGATTCTTATTAAAGGAGGTTTAGATCAGTTTTATATAAGAAACAACTGCTCAGATGTTATATGAGTATATTGCTCAGATGTTCTTTGAGTACTAGCCCTTAATATAATTAAAAAAATTAATATTTTAAAAAGCCCAAAAGTGGCCCAAAAACGAGATTTTTATTAAAGAGGATTTAGATCAGGTTTATTTGAGAAACAACTGCTCAGATGTTCTATGAGTATTTTGCTCAGATGTTCTTTGAGTACTTGCTACTAACATAATTGAAATAAGAATTTTTTTTAAGCCCAAAATAGGCCCAAAAACGAGATTCTTATTAAAGGAGATTTAGATCATTTTTATATAAGAAACAACTGCTCAGATGTTCTAAGAGTACTTGCCCATAATATAATTGAAATAAGAATTTTTTTTAAAGCCCAAAAGAGGCCCAAAAACGAGATTCTTATTAAAGGAGGTTTAGATCAGTTTTATATAAGAAACAACTGCTCAGATGTTCTATGAGTATTTTGCTCAGATGTTCTATGACCACTTGCTCTTAATATAATTGCAAAATTAATATTTTAAAAAGCCCAAAAGTGGCCCAAAAACGAGATTCATAATAAAGGGGATTTAGATTAGTTTTATATTAGAAACAACTGCTCAGATGTTCTAAGAGTTTGCTCAGATGTTCTAGTGGTACTAGAAAATAAAATAATTGAAATAAGAATTTTTAAAAAAACCCAAAAGAGGCCCAAAAACGAGATTCTTATTAAAGGAAATTTAGATCAGTTTTATATAAGAAACAACTGCTCAGATGTTCTATTAGTATTTTGCTCAGATGTTCTGAGTACTTGCTCTTAATATAATTAAAAAATTAATATTTTAAAAAGCCCAAAATAGGCCCAAAAACGAGATTCTTATTTAAGGAGATTTAGATCATTTTTATATAAGAAACAACTGCTCAGATGTTCTAAGAGTACTTGCCCTTAATATAATTGAAATAAGAATTTTTTTTAAAGCCCAAAAGAGGCCCAAAAACGAGTTTTTTATTAAAGAGGATTAAGATCAGGTTTATTTTAGAAACAACTGCTCAGATGTTCTATGAGTATTTTGCTCAGATGTTCTGAGTACTTGCTCTAAATATAATTAAAAAAATAATATTTTAAAAAGGATTTAGATCAGGTTTCATTGAGAAACAACTGCTCAGATGTTCAATGAGTATTTTGCTCAGATGTTCTATGACCACTTGCTCCTTATATAATTAAAAAATGAATATTTTAAAAAGCCCAAAATAGGCCCAAAAACTAGATTCTTATTAAAGGAGATTTAGATCATTTTTATATAAGAAACAACTGCTCAGATGTTCTAAGAGTACTTGCCCATAATATAATTGAAATACGAATTTTTTTAAAGCCCAAAAGAGGCCCAAAAACGAAATTTTTATTAAAGGAAATTTAGATCAGTTTTATATAAGAAACAACTGCTCAGATGTTCTATGAGTATTTTGCTCAGATGTTCTGAGTACTTGCTCTAAATATAATTAAAAAAATAATATTTTAAAAAGGATTTAGATCAGGTTTCATTGAGAAACAACTGCTCAGATGTTCTATGAATATTTTGCTCAGTTGTTCTTTGAGTACTAGCCCTTAATATAATTAAAAAATTAATATTTTAAAAAGCCCAAAATAGGCCCAAAAACGAGATTCTTATTAAAGGAAATTTAGATCAGTTTTATATCAGAAACAACTGCTCAGATGTTCTGAGTACTTGCTCTTAATATAATTAAAAAATTAATATTTTAAAAAGCCCAAAATAGGCCCAAAAACGAGATTCTTATTAAAGGAAATTTAGATCAGTTTTATATCAGAAACAACTGCTCAGATGTTCTATGAGTATTTTGCTCAGATGTTCTTTGAGTACTAGCCCTTAATATAATTAAAAAAATTAATATTTTAAAAAGCCCAAAAGTGGCCCAAAAACGAGATTCATAATAAAGGGGATTTAGATTAGTTTTATATTAGAAACAACTGCTCAGATGTTCTAAGAGTTTGCTCAGATGTTCTAGTGGTACTAGAAAATAAAATAATTGAAATAAGAATTTTTAAAAAAACCCAAAAGTGGCCCAAAAACGAGATTCTTATTAAAGGAGATTTAGATCATTTTTATATAAGAAACAACTGCTCAGATGTTATATGAGTATATTGCTCAGATGTTCTTTGAGTACTAGCCCTTAATATAATTAAAAAAATTAATATTTTAAAAAGCCCAAAAGTGGCCCAAAAACGAGATTCATAATAAAGGGGATTTAGATTAGTTTTATATTAGAAACAACTGCTCAGATGTTCTAAGAGTTTGCTCAGATGTTCTAGTGGTACTAGAAAATAAAATAATTGAAATAAGAATTTTTTAAAAAACCCAAAAGTGGCCCAAAAACAAAAGTCTTATTAAAGGAGATTTTGCTCAGTTTTATTTAAGAAACAACCGCTCAGATGTTCTATGAATATTTTGCTCAGATGTTCTTTGAGTACTTGCTACTAATATAATTGAAATAAGAATTTATTTTAAAGCCCAAAAGAGGCCCAAAAACGAGATTCTTATTAAAGGAGGTTTAGATCAGTTTTATATAAGAAACAACTGCTCAGATGTTCTATGAGTATTTTGCTCAGATGTTCTGAGTACTTGCACTTAATATAATTAAAAAATTTATATTTTTTAAAGCCCAAAAGAGGCCCAAAAACGAGATTCTTATTAAAGGAGGTTTAGATCAGTTTTATATAAGAAACAACTGCTCAAATGTTCTATTAGTATTTTGCTCAGATGTTCTGAGTACTTGCTCTTAATATAATTAAAAAATAAATATTTTAAAAAGCCCAAAATAGGCCCAAAAACGAGATTCTTAATAAAGGAAATTTAGATCAGTTTTATATTAGAAACAACTGCTCAGATGTTCTAAGAGTATTTTGCTCAGATGTTCCATGAGTATTTTGCTCAGATGTTCTTTAAGTACTTGCTACTAATATAATTGAAATAAGAATTTATTTTTAAAGCCCAAAAGAGGCCCAAAAACGAGATTCTTATTAAAGGAAATTTAGATCAGTTTTATATTAGAAACAACTGCTCAGATGTTCTAAGAGTATTTTGCTCAGATGTTCCATGAGTATTTTGCTCAGATGTTCTTTAAGTACTTGCTACTAATATAATTGAAATAAGAATTTATTTTTAAAGCCCAAAAGAGGCCCAAAAACGAGATTCTTATTAAAGGAGGTTTAGATCAGTTTTATATAAGAATCAACTGCTCAGATGTTCTATGAGTATTTTCTCAGATGGTCTGAGTACTTGCTCTTAATATAATTAAAAAATTAATATTTTAAAAAGCCCAAAATAGGCCCAAAAACGAGATTCTTATTAAAGGAAATTTAGATCAGTTTTATATAAGAAACAACTGCTCAGATGTTCTATTAGTATTTTGCTCAGATGTTCTGAGTACTTGCTCTTAATATAATTAAAAAATTAATATTTTAAAAAGCCCAAAATAGGCCCAAAAACGAGATTCTTATTTAAGGAGATTTAGATCATTTTTATATAAGAAACAACTGCTCAGATGTTCTAAGAGTACTTGCCCTTAATATAATTGAAATAAGAATTTTTTTTAAAGCCCAAAAGAGGCCCAAAAACGAGTTTTTTATTAAAGAGGATTAAGATCAGGTTTATTTTAGAAACAACTGCTCAGATGTTCTATGAGTATTTTGCTCAGATGTTCTTTGAGTACTAGCCCTTAATATAATTAAAAAAATTAATATTTTAAAAACCCCAAAATAGGCCCAAAAACGAGATTCATAATAAAGGGGATTTAGATTAGTTTTATATTAGAAACAACTGCTCAGATGTTCTAAGAGTTTGCTCAGATGTTCTAGTGGTACTAGAAAATAAAATAATTGAAATAAGAATTTTTAAAAAAACCCAAAAGTGGCCCAAAAACGAGATTCTTATTAAAGGAGATTTAGATCATTTTTATATAAGAAACAACTGCTCAGATGTTCTAAGAGTACTTGCCCATAATATAATTGAAATACGAATTTTTTTAAAGCCCAAAAGAGGCCCAAAAACGAAATTTTTATTAAAGGAAATTTAGATCATTTTTATATAAGAAACAACTGCTCAGATGTTCTAAGAGTACTTGCCCATAATATAATTGAAATAAGAATTTTTTTTTAAAGCCCAAAAGAGGCCCAAAAACGAGATTCTTATTAAAGGAGGTTTAGATCAGTTTTATATAAGAAACAACTGCTCAGATATTCTATGAGTATTTTGCTCAGATGTTCTATGACCACTTGCTCTTAATATAATTGAAAAATTAATATTTTAAAAAGCCCAAAATAGGCCCAAAAACGAGATTCATAATAAAGGGGATTTAGATTAGTTTTATATTAGAAACAACTGCTCAGATGTTCTATGAATATTTTGCTCAGATGTTCTTTGAGTACTTGCTACTAATATAATTGAAATAAGAATTTATTTTTAAAGCCCAAAAGAGGCCCAAAAACGAGATTCTTATTAAAGGAAATTTAGATCAGTTTTATATAAGAAACAACTGCTCAGATGTTCTAAGAGTACTTGCTCTTAAAATAATTAAAAAATTAATATTTTAAAAAGCCCAAAATAGGCCCAAAAACGAGATTCTTATTAAAGGAAATTTAGATCAGTTTTATATAAGAAACAACTGCTCAGAAGTTCTATGAGTATTTTGCTCAGATGTTCTGAGTACTTGTTCTAAATATAATTAAAAAAATAATATTTTAAAAAGGATTTAGATCAGGTTTCATTGAGAAACAACTGCTCAGATGTTCTATGAATATTTTGCTCAGATGTTCTTTGAGTACTAGCCCTTAATATAATTAAAAAAATTAATATTTTAAAAACCCCAAAATAGGCCCAAAAACGAGATTCTTATTAAAGGAAATTTAGATCAGTTTTATATAAGAAACAACTGCTCAGATGTTCTAAGAGTACTTGCTCTTAAAATAATTAAAAAATTAATATTTTAAAAAGCCCAAAATAGGCCCAAAAACGAGATTCTTATTAAAGGAGGTTTAGATCAGTTTTATATAAGAAACAACTGCTCAGATGTTCTAAGAGTACTTGCCCATAATATAATTGAAATAAGAATTTTTTTTAAAGCCCAAAAGAGGCCCAAAAACGAGATTCTTATTAAAGGAGGTTTAGATTAGTTTTATATTAGAAACAACTGCTCAGATGTTCTAAGAGTTTGCTCAGATGTTCTAGTGGTACTAGAAAATAAAATAATTGAAATAAGAATTTTTAAAAAAACCCAAAAGTGGCCCAAAAACGAGATTCTTATTAAAGGAGATTTAGATCATTTTTATATAAGAAACAACTGCTCAGATGTTCTAAGAGTACTTGCCCATAATATAATTGAAATAAGAATTTTTTTTTAAAGCCCAAAAGAGGCCCAAAAACGAGATTCTTATTAAAGGAGGTTTAGATCAGTTTTATATAAGAAACAACTGCTCAGATATTCTATGAGTATTTTGCTCAGATGTTCTATGACCACTTGCTCTTAATATAATTGAAAAATTAATATTTTAAAAAGCCCAAAATAGGCCCAAAAACGAGATTCATAATAAAGGGGATTTAGATTAGTTTTATATTAGAAACAACTGCTCAGATGTTCTATGAATATTTTGCTCAGATGTTCTTTGAGTACTTGCTACTAATATAATTGAAATAAGAATTTATTTTTAAAGCCCAAAAGAGGCCCAAAAACGAGATTCTTATTAAAGGAGGTTTAGATCAGTTTTATATAAGAAACAACTGCTCAGATGTTATATGAGTATTTTGCTCAGATGTTCTATGACCACTTGCTCCTTATATAATTAAAAAATGAATATTTTAAAAAGCCCAAAATAGGCCCAAAAACGAGATTCTTATTAAAGGAGATTTAGATCATTTTTATATAAGAAACAACTGCTCAGATGTTCTAAGAGTACTTGCCCATAATATAATTGAAATACGAATTTTTTTAAAGCCCAAAAGAGGCCCAAAAACGAAATTTTTATTAAAGGAAATTTAGATCAGTTTTATATAAGAAACAACTGCTCAGATGTTCAATGAGTATTTTGCTCAGATGTTCTATGAGTACTTGCTCTAAATATAATTAAAAAAATTAATATTTTAAAAACCCCAAAATAGGCCCAAAAACGAGATTCATAATAAAGGGGATTTAGATTAGTTTTATATTAGAAACAACTGCTCAGATGTTCTAAGAGTTTGCTCAGATGTTCTAGTGGTACTAGAAAATAAAATAATTGAAATAAGAATTTTTAAAAAAACCCAAAAGTGGCCCAAAAACGAGATTCTTATTAAAGGAGATTTAGATCATTTTTATATAAGAAACAACTGCTCAGATGTTCTAAGAGTACTTGCCCATAATATAATTGAAATAAGAATTTTTTTTTAAAGCCCAAAAGAGGCCCAAAAACGAGATTCTTATTAAAGGAAATTTAGATCATTTTTATATAAGAAACAACTGCTCAGATGTTCTAAGAGTACTTGCCCATAATATAATTGAAATAAGAATTTTTTTTTAAAGCCCAAAAGAGGCCCAAAAACGAGATTCTTATTAAAGGAGGTTTAGATCAGTTTTATATAAGAAACAACTGCTCAGATATTCTATGAGTATTTTGCTCAGATGTTCTATGACCACTTGCTCTTAATATAATTGAAAAATTAATATTTTAAAAAGCCCAAAATAGGCCCAAAAACGAGATTCATAATAAAGGGGATTTAGATTAGTTTTATATTAGAAACAACTGCTCAGATGTTCTATGAATATTTTGCTCAGATGTTCTTTGAGTACTTGCTACTAATATAATTGAAATAAGAATTTATTTTTAAAGCCCAAAAGAGGCCCAAAAACGAGATTCTTATTAAAGGAAATTTAGATCAGTTTTATATAAGAAACAACTGCTCAGATGTTCTAAGAGTACTTGCTCTTAAAATAATTAAAAAATTAATATTTTAAAAAGCCCAAAATAGGCCCAAAAACGAGATTCTTATTAAAGGAAATTTAGATCAGTTTTATATAAGAAACAACTGCTCAGAAGTTCTATGAGTATTTTGCTCAGATGTTCTGAGTACTTGTTCTAAATATAATTAAAAAAATAATATTTTAAAAAGGATTTAGATCAGGTTTCATTGAGAAACAACTGCTCAGATGTTCTATGAATATTTTGCTCAGATGTTCTTTGAGTACTAGCCCTTAATATAATTAAAAAAATTAATATTTTAAAAACCCCAAAATAGGCCCAAAAACGAGATTCTTATTAAAGGAAATTTAGATCAGTTTTATATAAGAAACAACTGCTCAGATGTTCTAAGAGTACTTGCTCTTAAAATAATTAAAAAATTAATATTTTAAAAAGCCCAAAATAGGCCCAAAAACGAGATTCTTATTAAAGGAGGTTTAGATCAGTTTTATATAAGAAACAACTGCTCAGATGTTCTAAGAGTACTTGCCCATAATATAATTGAAATAAGAATTTTTTTTAAAGCCCAAAAGAGGCCCAAAAACGAGATTCTTATTAAAGGAGGTTTAGATTAGTTTTATATTAGAAACAACTGCTCAGATGTTCTAAGAGTTTGCTCAGATGTTCTAGTGGTACTAGAAAATAAAATAATTGAAATAAGAATTTTTAAAAAAACCCAAAAGTGGCCCAAAAACGAGATTCTTATTAAAGGAGATTTAGATCATTTTTATATAAGAAACAACTGCTCAGATGTTCTAAGAGTACTTGCCCATAATATAATTGAAATAAGAATTTTTTTTTAAAGCCCAAAAGAGGCCCAAAAACGAGATTCTTATTAAAGGAGGTTTAGATCAGTTTTATATAAGAAACAACTGCTCAGATATTCTATGAGTATTTTGCTCAGATGTTCTATGACCACTTGCTCTTAATATAATTGAAAAATTAATATTTTAAAAAGCCCAAAATAGGCCCAAAAACGAGATTCATAATAAAGGGGATTTAGATTAGTTTTATATTAGAAACAACTGCTCAGATGTTCTATGAATATTTTGCTCAGATGTTCTTTGAGTACTTGCTACTAATATAATTGAAATAAGAATTTATTTTTAAAGCCCAAAAGAGGCCCAAAAACGAGATTCTTATTAAAGGAGGTTTAGATCAGTTTTATATAAGAAACAACTGCTCAGATGTTATATGAGTATTTTGCTCAGATGTTCTATGACCACTTGCTCCTTATATAATTAAAAAATGAATATTTTAAAAAGCCCAAAATAGGCCCAAAAACGAGATTCTTATTAAAGGAGATTTAGATCATTTTTATATAAGAAACAACTGCTCAGATGTTCTAAGAGTACTTGCCCATAATATAATTGAAATACGAATTTTTTTAAAGCCCAAAAGAGGCCCAAAAACGAAATTTTTATTAAAGGAAATTTAGATCAGTTTTATATAAGAAACAACTGCTCAGATGTTCAATGAGTATTTTGCTCAGATGTTCTATGAGTACTTGCTCTAAATATAATTAAAAAAATAATATTTTAAAAAGCCCAAAAGTGGCCCAAAAACGAGATTCATAATAAAGGGGATTTAGATTAGTTTTATATTAGAAACAACTGCTCAGATGTTCTAAGAGTATTTTGCTCAGATGTTCCATGAGTATTTTGCTCAGATGTTCTTTAAGTACTTGCTACTAATATAATTGAAATAAGAATTTATTTTTAAAGCCCAAAAGAGGCCCAAAAACGAGATTCTTATTAAAGGAGGTTTAGATCAGTTTTATATAAGAAACAACTGCTCAGATGTTCTATGAGTATTTTGCTCAGATGTTCTGAGTACTTGCTCTAAATATAATTAAAAAAATAATATTTTAAAAAGGATTTAGATCAGGTTTCATTGAGAAACAACTGCTCAGATGTTCTATGAATATTTTGCTCAGATGTTCTTTGAGTACTAGCCCTTAATATAATTAAAAAAATTAATATTTTAAAAACCCCAAAATAGGCCCAAAAACGAGATTCTTATTAAAGGAAATTTAGATCAGTTTTATATAAGAAACAACTGCTCAGATGTTCAATGAGTATTTTGCTCAGATGTTCTATGAGTACTTGCTCTAAATATAATTAAAAAAATAATATTTTAAAAAGGATTTAGATCAGGTTTCATTGAGAAACAACTGCTCAGATGTTATATGAGTATTTTGCTCAGATGTTCTATGACACTTGCTCCTTATATAATTAAAAAATGAATATTTTAAAAAGCCCAAAATAGGCCCAAAAACGAGATTCTTATTAAAGGAAATTTAGATCATTTTTATATAAGAAACAACTGCTCAGATGTTCTAAGAGTACTTGCCCTTAATATAATTGAAATAAGAATTTTTTTTAAAGCCCAAAAGAGGCCCAAAAACGAGTTTTTTATTAAAGAGGATTAAGATCAGGTTTATTTTAGAAACAACTGCTCAGATGTTCTATGAGTATTTTGCTCAGATGTTCTGAGTACTTGCTCTAAATATAATTAAAAAAATAATATTTTAAAAAGGATTTAGATCAGGTTTCATTGAGAAACAACTGCTCAGATGTTCTTTGAGTACTTACTCAGATGTTCTATGACTACTTGCTCCTTATATAATTAAAAAATGAATATTTTAAAAAGCCCAAAATAGGCCCAAAAACGAGATTCTTATTAAAGGAAATTTAGATCAGTTTTATATCAGAAACAACTGCTCAGATGTTCTATGAGTATTTTGCTCAGATGTTCTGAGTACTTGCTCTTAAAATAATTAAAAAATTAATATTTGAAAAAGCCCAAAAGTGGCCCAAAAACGAGATTCATAATAAAGGGGATTTAGATTAGTTTTATATTAGAAACAACTGCTCAGATGTTCTAAGAGTATTTTGCTCAGATGTTCCATGAGTATTTTGCTCAGATGTTCTTCAAGTACTTGCTACTAATATAATTGAAATAAGAATTTATTTTTAAAGCCCAAAAGAGGCCCAAAAACGAGATTCTTATTAAAGGAGGTTTAGATCAGTTTTATATAAGAAACAACTGCTCAGATATTCTATGAGTATTTTGCTCAGATGTTCTATGACCACTTGCTCTTAATATAATTGAAAAATTAATATTTTAAAAAGCCCAAAATAGGCCCAAAAACGAGATTCATAATAAAGGGGATTTAGATTAGTTTTATATTAGAAACAACTGCTCAGATGTTCTATGAATATTTTGCTCAGATGTTCTTTGAGTACTTGCTACTAATATAATTGAAATAAGAATTTATTTTTAAAGCCCAAAAGAGGCCCAAAAACGAGATTCTTATTAAAGGAGGTTTAGATCAGTTTTATATAAGAAACAACTGCTCAGATGTTATATGAGTATTTTGCTCAGATGTTCTATGACCACTTGCTCCTTATATAATTAAAAAATGAATATTTTAAAAAGCCCAAAATAGGCCCAAAAACGAGATTCTTATTAAAGGAGATTTAGATCATTTTTATATAAGAAACAACTGCTCAGATGTTCTAAGAGTACTTGCCCATAATATAATTGAAATACGAATTTTTTTAAAGCCCAAAAGAGGCCCAAAAACGAAATTTTTATTAAAGGAAATTTAGATCAGTTTTATATAAGAAACAACTGCTCAGATGTTCAATGAGTATTTTGCTCAGATGTTCTATGAGTACTTGCTCTAAATATAATTAAAAAAATAATATTTTAAAAAGCCCAAAAGTGGCCCAAAAACGAGATTCATAATAAAGGGGATTTAGATTAGTTTTATATTAGAAACAACTGCTCAGATGTTCTAAGAGTATTTTGCTCAGATGTTCCATGAGTATTTTGCTCAGATGTTCTTTAAGTACTTGCTACTAATATAATTGAAATAAGAATTTATTTTTAAAGCCCAAAAGAGGCCCAAAAACGAGATTCTTATTAAAGGAGGTTTAGATCAGTTTTATATAAGAAACAACTGCTCAGATGTTCTATGAGTATTTTGCTCAGATGTTCTGAGTACTTGCTCTAAATATAATTAAAAAAATAATATTTTAAAAAGGATTTAGATCAGGTTTCATTGAGAAACAACTGCTCAGATGTTCTATGAATATTTTGCTCAGATGTTCTTTGAGTACTAGCCCTTAATATAATTAAAAAAATTAATATTTTAAAAACCCCAAAATAGGCCCAAAAACGAGATTCTTATTAAAGGAAATTTAGATCAGTTTTATATAAGAAACAACTGCTCAGATGTTCTAAGAGTACTTGCTCTTAAAATAATTAAAAAATTAATATTTTAAAAAGCCCAAAATAGGCCCAAAAACGAGATTCTTATTAAAGGAAATTTAGATCAGTTTTATATCAGAAACAACTGCTCAGATGTTCAATGAGTATTTTGCTCAGATGTTCTATGACCACTTGCTCCTTATATAATTAAAAAATGAATATTTTAAAAATCCCAAAATAGGCCCAAAAACGAGATTCTTATTAAAGGAGATTTAGATCATTTTTATATAAGAAACAACTGCTCAGATGTTCTAAGAGTACTTGCCCATAATATAATTGAAATAAGAATTTTTTTTAAAGCCCAAAAGAGGCCCAAAAACGAGATTCTTATTAAAGGAGGTTTAGATCAGTTTTATATAAGAAACAACTGCTCAGAAGTTCTATGAGTATTTTGCTCAGATGTTCTGAGTACTTGTTCTAAATATAATTAAAAAAATAATATTTTAAAAAGGATTTAGATCAGGTTTCATTGAGAAACAACTGCTCAGATGTTCTATGAATATTTTGCTCAGATGTTCTTTGAGTACTAGCCCTTAATATAATTAAAAAAATTAATATTTTAAAAACCCCAAAATAGGCCCAAAAACGAGATTCTTATTAAAGGAAATTTAGATCAGTTTTATATAAGAAACAACTGCTCAGATGTTCTATGAGTATTTTGCTCAGATGTTCTTTGAGTACTAGCCCTTAATATAATTAAAAAAATTAATATTTTAAAAAGCCCAAAAGTGGCCCAAAAACGAGATTCATAATAAAGGGGATTTAGATTAGTTTTATATTAGAAACAACTGCTCAGATGTTCTAAGAGTTTGCTCAGATGTTCTAGTGGTACTAGAAAATAAAATAATTGAAATAAGAATTTTTAAAAAAACCCAAAAGTGGCCCAAAAACGAGATTCTTATTAAAGGAGATTTAGATCATTTTTATATAAGAAACAACTGCTCAGATGTTCTATGAGTATTTTGCTCAGATGTTCTTTGAGTACTAGCCCTTAATATAATTAAAAAAATTAATATTTTAAAAAGCCCAAAAGTGGCCCAAAAACGAGATTCATAATAAAGGGGATTTAGATTAGTTTTATATTAGAAACAACTGCTCAGATGTTCTAAGAGTTTGCTCAGATGTTCTAGTGGTACTAGAAAATAAAATAATTGAAATAAGAATTTTTAAAAAAACCCAAAAGTGGCCCAAAAACGAGATTCTTATTAAAGGAGATTTAGATCATTTTTATATAAGAAACAACTGCTCAGATGTTATATGAGTATATTGCTCAGATGTTCTTTGAGTACTAGCCCTTAATATAATTAAAAAAATTAATATTTTAAAAAGCCCAAAAGTGGCCCAAAAACGAGATTCATAATAAAGGGGATTTAGATTAGTTTTATATTAGAAACAACTGCTCAGATGTTCTAAGAGTTTGCTCAGATGTTCTAGTGGTACTAGAAAATAAAATAATTGAAATAAGAATTTTTTAAAAAACCCAAAAGTGGCCCAAAAACAAAAGTCTTATTAAAGGAGATTTTGCTCAGTTTTATTTAAGAAACAACCGCTCAGATGTTCTATGAATATTTTGCTCAGATGTTCTTTGAGTACTTGCTACTAATATAATTGAAATAAGAATTTATTTTAAAGCCCAAAAGAGGCCCAAAAACGAGATTCTTATTAAAGGAGGTTTAGATCAGTTTTATATAAGAAACAACTGCTCAGATGTTCTATGAGTATTTTGCTCAGATGTTCTGAGTACTTGCACTTAATATAATTAAAAAATTTATATTTTTTAAAGCCCAAAAGAGGCCCAAAAACGAGATTCTTATTAAAGGAGGTTTAGATCAGTTTTATATAAGAAACAACTGCTCAAATGTTCTATTAGTATTTTGCTCAGATGTTCTGAGTACTTGCTCTTAATATAATTAAAAAATAAATATTTTAAAAAGCCCAAAATAGGCCCAAAAACGAGATTCTTAATAAAGGAAATTTAGATCAGTTTTATATTAGAAACAACTGCTCAGATGTTCTAAGAGTATTTTGCTCAGATGTTCCATGAGTATTTTGCTCAGATGTTCTTTAAGTACTTGCTACTAATATAATTGAAATAAGAATTTATTTTTAAAGCCCAAAAGAGGCCCAAAAACGAGATTCTTATTAAAGGAAATTTAGATCAGTTTTATATTAGAAACAACTGCTCAGATGTTCTAAGAGTATTTTGCTCAGATGTTCCATGAGTATTTTGCTCAGATGTTCTTTAAGTACTTGCTACTAATATAATTGAAATAAGAATTTATTTTTAAAGCCCAAAAGAGGCCCAAAAACGAGATTCTTATTAAAGGAGGTTTAGATCAGTTTTATATAAGAATCAACTGCTCAGATGTTCTATGAGTATTTTCTCAGATGGTCTGAGTACTTGCTCTTAATATAATTAAAAAATTAATATTTTAAAAAGCCCAAAATAGGCCCAAAAACGAGATTCTTATTAAAGGAAATTTAGATCAGTTTTATATAAGAAACAACTGCTCAGATGTTCTATTAGTATTTTGCTCAGATGTTCTGAGTACTTGCTCTTAATATAATTAAAAAATTAATATTTTAAAAAGCCCAAAATAGGCCCAAAAACGAGATTCTTATTTAAGGAGATTTAGATCATTTTTATATAAGAAACAACTGCTCAGATGTTCTAAGAGTACTTGCCCTTAATATAATTGAAATAAGAATTTTTTTTAAAGCCCAAAAGAGGCCCAAAAACGAGTTTTTTATTAAAGAGGATTAAGATCAGGTTTATTTTAGAAACAACTGCTCAGATGTTCTATGAGTATTTTGCTCAGATGTTCTTTGAGTACTAGCCCTTAATATAATTAAAAAAATTAATATTTTAAAAACCCCAAAATAGGCCCAAAAACGAGATTCATAATAAAGGGGATTTAGATTAGTTTTATATTAGAAACAACTGCTCAGATGTTCTAAGAGTTTGCTCAGATGTTCTAGTGGTACTAGAAAATAAAATAATTGAAATAAGAATTTTTAAAAAAACCCAAAAGTGGCCCAAAAACGAGATTCTTATTAAAGGAGATTTAGATCATTTTTATATAAGAAACAACTGCTCAGATGTTCTAAGAGTACTTGCCCATAATATAATTGAAATACGAATTTTTTTAAAGCCCAAAAGAGGCCCAAAAACGAAATTTTTATTAAAGGAAATTTAGATCATTTTTATATAAGAAACAACTGCTCAGATGTTCTAAGAGTACTTGCCCATAATATAATTGAAATAAGAATTTTTTTTTAAAGCCCAAAAGAGGCCCAAAAACGAGATTCTTATTAAAGGAGGTTTAGATCAGTTTTATATAAGAAACAACTGCTCAGATATTCTATGAGTATTTTGCTCAGATGTTCTATGACCACTTGCTCTTAATATAATTGAAAAATTAATATTTTAAAAAGCCCAAAATAGGCCCAAAAACGAGATTCATAATAAAGGGGATTTAGATTAGTTTTATATTAGAAACAACTGCTCAGATGTTCTATGAATATTTTGCTCAGATGTTCTTTGAGTACTTGCTACTAATATAATTGAAATAAGAATTTATTTTTAAAGCCCAAAAGAGGCCCAAAAACGAGATTCTTATTAAAGGAAATTTAGATCAGTTTTATATAAGAAACAACTGCTCAGATGTTCTAAGAGTACTTGCTCTTAAAATAATTAAAAAATTAATATTTTAAAAAGCCCAAAATAGGCCCAAAAACGAGATTCTTATTAAAGGAAATTTAGATCAGTTTTATATAAGAAACAACTGCTCAGAAGTTCTATGAGTATTTTGCTCAGATGTTCTGAGTACTTGTTCTAAATATAATTAAAAAAATAATATTTTAAAAAGGATTTAGATCAGGTTTCATTGAGAAACAACTGCTCAGATGTTCTATGAATATTTTGCTCAGATGTTCTTTGAGTACTAGCCCTTAATATAATTAAAAAAATTAATATTTTAAAAACCCCAAAATAGGCCCAAAAACGAGATTCTTATTAAAGGAAATTTAGATCAGTTTTATATAAGAAACAACTGCTCAGATGTTCTAAGAGTACTTGCTCTTAAAATAATTAAAAAATTAATATTTTAAAAAGCCCAAAATAGGCCCAAAAACGAGATTCTTATTAAAGGAGGTTTAGATCAGTTTTATATAAGAAACAACTGCTCAGATGTTCTAAGAGTACTTGCCCATAATATAATTGAAATAAGAATTTTTTTTAAAGCCCAAAAGAGGCCCAAAAACGAGATTCTTATTAAAGGAGGTTTAGATTAGTTTTATATTAGAAACAACTGCTCAGATGTTCTAAGAGTTTGCTCAGATGTTCTAGTGGTACTAGAAAATAAAATAATTGAAATAAGAATTTTTAAAAAAACCCAAAAGTGGCCCAAAAACGAGATTCTTATTAAAGGAGATTTAGATCATTTTTATATAAGAAACAACTGCTCAGATGTTCTAAGAGTACTTGCCCATAATATAATTGAAATAAGAATTTTTTTTTAAAGCCCAAAAGAGGCCCAAAAACGAGATTCTTATTAAAGGAGGTTTAGATCAGTTTTATATAAGAAACAACTGCTCAGATATTCTATGAGTATTTTGCTCAGATGTTCTATGACCACTTGCTCTTAATATAATTGAAAAATTAATATTTTAAAAAGCCCAAAATAGGCCCAAAAACGAGATTCATAATAAAGGGGATTTAGATTAGTTTTATATTAGAAACAACTGCTCAGATGTTCTATGAATATTTTGCTCAGATGTTCTTTGAGTACTTGCTACTAATATAATTGAAATAAGAATTTATTTTTAAAGCCCAAAAGAGGCCCAAAAACGAGATTCTTATTAAAGGAGGTTTAGATCAGTTTTATATAAGAAACAACTGCTCAGATGTTATATGAGTATTTTGCTCAGATGTTCTATGACCACTTGCTCCTTATATAATTAAAAAATGAATATTTTAAAAAGCCCAAAATAGGCCCAAAAACGAGATTCTTATTAAAGGAGATTTAGATCATTTTTATATAAGAAACAACTGCTCAGATGTTCTAAGAGTACTTGCCCATAATATAATTGAAATACGAATTTTTTTAAAGCCCAAAAGAGGCCCAAAAACGAAATTTTTATTAAAGGAAATTTAGATCAGTTTTATATAAGAAACAACTGCTCAGATGTTCAATGAGTATTTTGCTCAGATGTTCTATGAGTACTTGCTCTAAATATAATTAAAAAAATAATATTTTAAAAAGCCCAAAAGTGGCCCAAAAACGAGATTCATAATAAAGGGGATTTAGATTAGTTTTATATTAGAAACAACTGCTCAGATGTTCTAAGAGTATTTTGCTCAGATGTTCCATGAGTATTTTGCTCAGATGTTCTTTAAGTACTTGCTACTAATATAATTGAAATAAGAATTTATTTTTAAAGCCCAAAAGAGGCCCAAAAACGAGATTCTTATTAAAGGAGGTTTAGATCAGTTTTATATAAGAAACAACTGCTCAGATGTTCTATGAGTATTTTGCTCAGATGTTCTGAGTACTTGCTCTAAATATAATTAAAAAAATAATATTTTAAAAAGGATTTAGATCAGGTTTCATTGAGAAACAACTGCTCAGATGTTCTATGAATATTTTGCTCAGATGTTCTTTGAGTACTAGCCCTTAATATAATTAAAAAAATTAATATTTTAAAAACCCCAAAATAGGCCCAAAAACGAGATTCTTATTAAAGGAAATTTAGATCAGTTTTATATAAGAAACAACTGCTCAGATGTTCAATGAGTATTTTGCTCAGATGTTCTATGAGTACTTGCTCTAAATATAATTAAAAAAATAATATTTTAAAAAGGATTTAGATCAGGTTTCATTGAGAAACAACTGCTCAGATGTTATATGAGTATTTTGCTCAGATGTTCTATGACACTTGCTCCTTATATAATTAAAAAATGAATATTTTAAAAAGCCCAAAATAGGCCCAAAAACGAGATTCTTATTAAAGGAAATTTAGATCATTTTTATATAAGAAACAACTGCTCAGATGTTCTAAGAGTACTTGCCCTTAATATAATTGAAATAAGAATTTTTTTTAAAGCCCAAAAGAGGCCCAAAAACGAGTTTTTTATTAAAGAGGATTAAGATCAGGTTTATTTTAGAAACAACTGCTCAGATGTTCTATGAGTATTTTGCTCAGATGTTCTGAGTACTTGCTCTAAATATAATTAAAAAAATAATATTTTAAAAAGGATTTAGATCAGGTTTCATTGAGAAACAACTGCTCAGATGTTCTTTGAGTACTTACTCAGATGTTCTATGACTACTTGCTCCTTATATAATTAAAAAATGAATATTTTAAAAAGCCCAAAATAGGCCCAAAAACGAGATTCTTATTAAAGGAAATTTAGATCAGTTTTATATCAGAAACAACTGCTCAGATGTTCTATGAGTATTTTGCTCAGATGTTCTGAGTACTTGCTCTTAAAATAATTAAAAAATTAATATTTGAAAAAGCCCAAAAGTGGCCCAAAAACGAGATTCATAATAAAGGGGATTTAGATTAGTTTTATATTAGAAACAACTGCTCAGATGTTCTAAGAGTATTTTGCTCAGATGTTCCATGAGTATTTTGCTCAGATGTTCTTCAAGTACTTGCTACTAATATAATTGAAATAAGAATTTATTTTTAAAGCCCAAAAGAGGCCCAAAAACGAGATTCTTATTAAAGGAGGTTTAGATCAGTTTTATATAAGAAACAACTGCTCAGATATTCTATGAGTATTTTGCTCAGATGTTCTATGACCACTTGCTCTTAATATAATTGAAAAATTAATATTTTAAAAAGCCCAAAATAGGCCCAAAAACGAGATTCATAATAAAGGGGATTTAGATTAGTTTTATATTAGAAACAACTGCTCAGATGTTCTATGAATATTTTGCTCAGATGTTCTTTGAGTACTTGCTACTAATATAATTGAAATAAGAATTTATTTTTAAAGCCCAAAAGAGGCCCAAAAACGAGATTCTTATTAAAGGAGGTTTAGATCAGTTTTATATAAGAAACAACTGCTCAGATGTTATATGAGTATTTTGCTCAGATGTTCTATGACCACTTGCTCCTTATATAATTAAAAAATGAATATTTTAAAAAGCCCAAAATAGGCCCAAAAACGAGATTCTTATTAAAGGAGATTTAGATCATTTTTATATAAGAAACAACTGCTCAGATGTTCTAAGAGTACATGCCCATAATATAATTGAAATACGAATTTTTTTAAAGCCCAAAAGAGGCCCAAAAACGAAATTTTTATTAAAGGAAATTTAGATCAGTTTTATATAAGAAACAACTGCTCAGATCTTCAATGAGTATTTTGCTCAGATGTTCTATGAGTACTTGCTCTAAATATAATTAAAAAAATAATATTTTAAAAAGCCCAAAAGTGGCCCAAAAACGAGATTCATAATAAAGGGGATTTAGATTAGTTTTATATTAGAAACAACTGCTCAGATGTTCTAAGAGTATTTTGCTCAGATGTTCCATGAGTATTTTGCTCAGATGTTCTTTAAGTACTTGCTACTAATATAATTGAAATAAGAATTTATTTTTAAAGCCCAAAAGAGGCCCAAAAACGAGATTCTTATTAAAGGAGGTTTAGATCAGTTTTATATAAGAAACAACTGCTCAGATGTTCTATGAGTATTTTGCTCAGATGTTCTGAGTACTTGCTCTAAATATAATTAAAAAAATAATATTTTAAAAAGGATTTAGATCAGGTTTCATTGAGAAACAACTGCTCAGATGTTCTATGAATATTTTGCTCAGATGTTCTTTGAGTACTAGCCCTTAATATAATTAAAAAAATTAATATTTTAAAAACCCCAAAATAGGCCCAAAAACGAGATTCTTATTAAAGGAAATTTAGATCAGTTTTATATAAGAAACAACTGCTCAGATGTTCAATGAGTATTTTGCTCAGATGTTCTATGACCACTTGCTCCTTATATAATTAAAAAATGAATATTTTAAAAAGCCCAAAATAGGCCCAAAAACGAGATTCTTATTAAAGGAGATTTAGATCATTTTTATATAAGAAACAACTGCTCAGATGTTCTAAGAGTACTTGCCCATAATATAATTGAAATAAGAATTTTTTTTAAAGCCCAAAAGAGGCCCAAAAACGAGATTCTTATTAAAGGAGGTTTAGATCAGTTTTATATAAGAAACAACTGCTCAGAAGTTCTATGAGTATTTTGCTCAGATGTTCTGAGTACTTGTTCTAAATATAATTAAAAAAATAATATTTTAAAAAGGATTTAGATCAGGTTTCATTGAGAAACAACTGCTCAGATGTTCTATGAATATTTTGCTCAGATGTTCTTTGAGTACTAGCCCTTAATATAATTAAAAAAATTAATATTTTAAAAACCCCAAAATAGGCCCAAAAACGAGATTCTTATTAAAGGAAATTTAGATCAGTTTTATATAAGAAACAACTGCTCAGATGTTCTATGAGTATTTTGCTCAGATGTTCTTTGAGTACTAGCCCTTAATATAATTAAAAAAATTAATATTTTAAAAAGCCCAAAAGTGGCCCAAAAACGAGATTCATAATAAAGGGGATTTAGATTAGTTTTATATTAGAAACAACTGCTCAGATGTTCTAAGAGTTTGCTCAGATGTTCTAGTGGTACTAGAAAATAAAATAATTGAAATAAGAATTTTTAAAAAAACCCAAAAGTGGCCCAAAAACGAGATTCTTATTAAAGGAGATTTAGATCATTTTTATATAAGAAACAACTGCTCAGATGTTATATGAGTATATTGCTCAGATGTTCTTTGAGTACTAGCCCTTAATATAATTAAAAAAATTAATATTTTAAAAAGCCCAAAAGTGGCCCAAAAACGAGATTCATAATAAAGGGGATTTAGATTAGTTTTATATTAGAAACAACTGCTCAGATGTTCTAAGAGTTTGCTCAGATGTTCTAGTGGTACTAGAAAATAAAATAATTGAAATAAGAATTTTTTAAAAAACCCAAAAGTGGCCCAAAAACAAAAGTCTTATTAAAGGAGATTTTGCTCAGTTTTATTTAAGAAACAACCGCTCAGATGTTCTATGAATATTTTGCTCAGATGTTCTTTGAGTACTTGCTACTAATATAATTGAAATAAGAATTTATTTTTAAAGCCCAAAAGAGGCCCAAAAAAGAGATTCTTATTAAAGGAGGTTTAGATCAGTTTTATATAAGAAACAACTGCTCAGATGTTATATGAGTATATTGCTCAGATGTTCTTTGAGTACTAGCCCTTAATATAATTAAAAAAATTAATATTTTAAAAAGCCCAAAAGTGGCCCAAAAACGAGATTCTTATTAAAGGAAATTTAGATCAGTTTTATATCAGAAACAACTGCTCAGATGTTCTATGAATATTTTGCTCAGATGTTCTTTGAGTACTTGCTACTAATATAATTGAAATAAGAATTTATTTTTAAAGCCCAAAAGAGGCCCAAAAACGAGATTCTTATTAAAGGAGGTTTAGATCAGTTTTATATAAGAAACAACTGCTCAGATGTTATATGAGTATTTTGCTCAGATGTTCTTTGAGTACTTACTCAGATGTTCTATGACTACTTGCTCCTTATATAATTAAAAAATGAATATTTTAAAAAGCCCAAAATAGGCCCAAAAACGAGTTTCATAATAAAGGGGATTTAGATTAGTTTTATATTAGAAACAACTGCTCAGATGTTCTAAGAGTATTTTGCTCAGATGTTCCATGAGTATTTTGCTCAGATGTTCTTCAAGTACTTGCTACTAATATAATTGAAATAAGAATTTATTTTTAAAGCCCAAAAGAGGCCCAAAAACGAGATTCTTATTAAAGGAGATTTAGATCATTTTTATATAAGAAACAACTGCTCAGATGTTCTAAGAGTACTTGCCCATAATATAATTGAAATAAGAATTTTTTTTAAAGCCCAAAAGAGGCCCAAAAACGAGATTCTTATTAAAGGAGGTTTAGATCAGTTTTATATAAGAAACAACTGCTCAGAAGTTCTATGAGTATTTTGCTCAGATGTTTTGAGTACTTGCTCTAAATATAATTAAAAAAATAATATTTTAAAAAGGATTTAGATCAGGTTTCATTGAGAAACAACTGCTCAGATGTTCTATGAATATTTTGCTCAGATGTTCTTTGAGTACTAGCCCTTAATATAATTAAAAAAATTAATATTTTAAAAACCCCAAAATAGGCCCAAAAACGAGATTCTTATTAAAGGAAATTTAGATCAGTTTTATATAAGAAACATCTGCTCAGATTTTCTAAGAGTACTTGCTCTTAAAATAATTAAAAAATTAATATTTTAAAAAGCCCAAAATAGGCCCAAAAACGAGATTCTTATTAAAGGAAATTTAGATCAGTTTTATATAAGAAACAACTGCTCAGATGTTCTAAGAGTACTTGCCCATAATATAATTGAAATAAGAATTTTTTTAAAGCCCAAAAGAGGCCCAAAAACGAGATTCTTATTAAAGGAGGTTTAGATCAGTTTTATATAAGAAACAACTGCTCAGATATTCTATGAGTATTTTGCTCAGATGTTCTATGACCACTTGCTCTTAATATAATTGAAAAATTAATATTTTAAAAAGCCCAAAATAGGCCCAAAAACGAGATTCATAATAAAGGGGATTTAGATTAGTTTTATATTAGAAACAACTGCTCAGATGTTCTATGAATATTTTGCTCAGATGTTCTTTGAGTACTTGCTACTAATATAATTGAAATAATAATTTATTTTTAAAGCCCAAAAGAGGCCCAAAAACGAGATTCTTATTATTCTCAAATAAACCTGATCTCAATCCTATTTAATAAAAATCTCGTTTTTGGGCCTCTTTTGGGCTTTAAAAAAAAATTTTTATTTCAATGATATTAGTAGCAAGTAGTCATAGAACATCTGAGCAGTTGTTTCTTATATAAAACTGATCTAAACCTCCTTTAATAAGAATCTCGTTTTTGGGCTTTAAAAATAAATTCTAATTTCAATAATATTAGTAGCATGTACTCAAAGAACATCTGAGCAAAATATTCATAGAACATCTGAGCAGTTGTTTCTTAAATAAAACTGAGCAAAATCTCCTTTAATAAGACTTTTTTTTTGGGCCACTTTTGGGTTTTTTAAAAAAATTCTTATTTCAATTATTTTATTTTCTAGTACCATTAGAACATCTGAGCAAACTCTTAGAACATCTGAGCAGTTGTTTCTAATATAAAACTTATCTAAATCCCCTTTATTATGAATCTCGTTTTTGGGCCTCTTTTGGGCTTTAAAAAAATTCGTATTTAAATTATATTATGGGCAAGTACTCTTAGAACATCTGAGCAGTTGTTTCTTATATAAAAATGAACTAAATCTCCTTTAATAAGAATCTCGTTTTTGGGCCTATTTTGGGCTTTTTAAAATATTCATTTTTTAATTATATAAGGAGCAAGTGGTCATAGAACATCTGAGCAAAATACTCATTGAACATCTGAGCAGTTGTTTCTTATATAAAAATGATCTAAATCTCCTTAAATAAGAATCTCGTTTTTGGGCCTATTTTGGGGTTTTTAAAATATTCATTTTTTAATTATATAAGGAGCAAGTAGTCATAGAACATCTGAGTAAGTACTCAAAGAACATCTGAGCAGTTGTTTCTCAAAGAAACCTGATCTAAATCCTTTTTAAAATAATAATTTTTTAATTATATTAAGAGCAAGTACTCAAAGAACATCTGAGCAAAATACTCATGGAACATCTGAGCAAACTCTTAGAACATCTGAGCAGTTGTTTCTAATATAAAACTAATCTAAATCCCCTTTATTATGAATCTCGTTTTTGGGCCTATTTTGGGCTTTTTAAAATATTCATTTTTTAATTATATAAGGAGCAAGTAGTCATAGAACATCTGAGTAAGTACTCAAAGAACATCTGAGCAGTTGTTTCTTATATAAAACTGATCTAAACCTCCTTAAATAAGAATCTCGTTTTTGGGCCTATTTTGGGCTTTTTAAAATATTCATTTTTTAATTATATTAAGGGCCAGTACTCAAAGAACATCTGAACAAAATACTCATAGAACATCTGAGCAGTTGTTTCTCAAATAAACCTGATCTAAATCCTTTTTAAAATATTAATTTTTTAATTATATTAAGAGCAAGTACTCAGAACATCTGAGCAAAATACTCATAGAACATCTGAGCAGTTGTTTCTTAAATAAAACTGAGCAAAATCTCCTTTAATAAGACTTTTTTTTTGGGCCACTTTTGGGTTTTTTAAAAAAATTCTTATTTCAATTATTTTATTTTCTAGTACCACTAGAACATCTGAGCAAACTCTTAGAACATCTGAGCAGTTGTTTCTAATATAAAACTAATCTAAATCCCCTTTATTATGAATCTCGTTTTTGGGCCTATTTTGGGCTTTTTAAAATATTAATTTTTTAATTATATTAAGAGCAAGTACTCAGAACATCTGAGCAAAATACTAATAGAACATTTGAGCAGTTGTTTCTTATATAAACCTGATCTAAATCTCCTTTAATAAGAATCTCGTTTTTGGGCCTATTTTGGGCTTTTTAAAATATTCATTTTTTAATTATATAAGGAGCAAGTAGTCATAGAACATCTGAGTAAGTACTCAAAGAACATCTGAGCAGTTGTTTCTCAAATAAACCTGATCTCAATCCTATTTAATAAAAATCTCGTTTTTGGGCCTCTTTTGGGCTTTAAAAAAAATTCTTATTTCAATTATATTAAGGGCAAGTACTCTTAGAACATCTGAGCAGTTGTTTCTTATATAAAAATGATCTAAATCTCCTTAAATAAGAATCTCGTTTTTGGGCCTATTTTGGGCTTTTTAAAATATTCATTTTTTAATTATATAAGGAGCAAGTAGTCATAGAACATCTGAGTAAGTACTCAAAGAACATCTGAGCAGTTGTTTCTTATATAAAACTGATCTAAACCTCCTTAAATAAGAATCTCGTTTTTGGGCCTATTTTGGGCTTTTTAAAATATTCATTTTTTAATTATATTAAGGGCCAGTACTCAAAGAACATCTGAACAAAATACTCATAGAACATCTGAGCAGTTGTTTCTCAAATAAACCTGATCTAAATCCTTTTTAAAATATTAATTTTTTAATTATATTAAGAGCAAGTACTCAGAACATCTGAGCAAAATACTCATAGAACATCTGAGCAGTTGTTTCTTAAATAAAACTGAGCAAAATCTCCTTTAATAAGACTTTTTTTTTGGGCCACTTTTGGGTTTTTTAAAAAAATTCTTATTTCAATTATTTTATTTTCTAGTACCACTAGAACATCTGAGCAAACTCTTAGAACATCTGAGCAGTTGTTTCTAATATAAAACTAATCTAAATCCCCTTTATTATGAATCTCGTTTTTGGGCCTATTTTGGGCTTTTTAAAATATTAATTTTTTAATTATATTAAGAGCAAGTACTCAGAACATCTGAGCAAAATACTAATAGAACATTTGAGCAGTTGTTTCTCAATGAAACCTGATCTAAATCCTTTTTAAAATATTAATTTTTTAATTATATTAAGAGCAAGTACTCAGAACATCTGAGCAAAATACTCATAGAACATCTGAGCAGTTGTTTCTTATATAAACCTGATCTAAATCTCCTTTAATAAGAATCTCGTTTTTGGGCCTATTTTGGACTTTTTAAAATATTCATTTTTTAATTATATAAGGAGCAAGTGATCATAGAACATCTGAGCAAAATACTCATTGAACATCTGAGCAGTTGTTTCTTATATAAAACTGATCTAAATTTCCTTTAATAAGAATCTCGTTTTTGGGCCTCTTTTGGGCTTTAAAAAAAAATTTTTATTTCAATGATATTAGTAGCAAGTAGTCATAGAACATCTGAGCAGTTGTTTCTTATATAAAACTGATCTAAACCTCCTTTAATAAGAATCTCGTTTTTGGGCTTTAAAAATAAATTCTTATTTCAATAATATTAGTAGCATGTACTCAAAGAACATCTGAGCAAAATATTCATAGAACATCTGAGCAGTTGTTTCTTAAATAAAACTGAGCAAAATCTCCTTTAATAAGACTTTTTTTTTGGGCCACTTTTGGGTTTTTCAAAAAAATTCTTATTTCAATTATTTTATTTTCTAGTACCACTAGAACATCTGAGCAAACTCTTAGAACATCTGAGCAGTTGTTTCTAATATAAAACTAATCTAAATCCCCTTAATTATGAATCTCGTTTTTGGGCCACTTTTGGGCTTTTTAAAATATTAATTTTTTTAATTATATTAAGGGCTAGTACTCAAAGAACATCTGAGCAATATACTCATGGAACATCTGAGCAAAATACTCTTAGAACATCTGAGCAGTTGTTTCTAATATAAAACTAATCTAAATCCCCTTTATTATGAATCTCGTTTTTGGGCCTATTTTGGGCTTTTTAAAATATTAATTTTTTAATTATATTAAGAGCAAGTACTCAGAACATCTGAGCAAAATACTAATAGAACATTTGAGCAGTTGTTTCTTATATAAACCTGATCTAAATCTCCTTTAATAAGAATCTCGTTTTTGGGCCTATTTTGGGCTTTTTAAAATATTCATTTTTTAATTATATAAGGAGCAAGTAGTCATAGAACATCTGAGTAAGTACTCAAAGAACATCTGAGCAGTTGTTTCTCAAATAAACCTGATCTCAATCCTATTTAATAAAAATCTCGTTTTTGGGCCTCTTTTGGGCTTTAAAAAAAATTCTTATTTCAATTATATTAAGGGCAAGTACTCTTAGAACATCTGAGCAGTTGTTTCTTATATAAAAATGATCTAAATCTCCTTAAATAAGAATCTCGTTTTTGGGCCTATTTTGGGCTTTTTAAAATATTCATTTTTTAATTATATAAGGAGCAAGTAGTCATAGAACATCTGAGTAAGTACTCAAAGAACATCTGAGCAGTTGTTTCTTATATAAAACTGATCTAAACCTCCTTAAATAAGAATCTCGTTTTTGGGCCTATTTTGGGCTTTTTAAAATATTCATTTTTTAATTATATTAAGGGCCAGTACTCAAAGAACATCTGAACAAAATACTCATAGAACATCTGAGCAGTTGTTTCTCAAATAAACCTGATCTAAATCCTTTTTAAAATATTAATTTTTTAATTATATTAAGAGCAAGTACTCAGAACATCTGAGCAAAATACTCATAGAACATCTGAGCAGTTGTTTCTTAAATAAAACTGAGCAAAATCTCCTTTAATAAGACTTTTTTTTTGGGCCACTTTTGGGTTTTTTAAAAAAATTCTTATTTCAATTATTTTATTTTCTAGTACCACTAGAACATCTGAGCAAACTCTTAGAACATCTGAGCAGTTGTTTCTAATATAAAACTAATCTAAATCCCCTTTATTATGAATCTCGTTTTTGGGCCTATTTTGGGCTTTTTAAAATATTAATTTTTTAATTATATTAAGAGCAAGTACTCAGAACATCTGAGCAAAATACTAATAGAACATTTGAGCAGTTGTTTCTCAATGAAACCTGATCTAAATCCTTTTTAAAATATTAATTTTTTAATTATATTAAGAGCAAGTACTCAGAACATCTGAGCAAAATACTCATAGAACATCTGAGCAGTTGTTTCTTATATAAACCTGATCTAAATCTCCTTTAATAAGAATCTCGTTTTTGGGCCTATTTTGGACTTTTTAAAATATTCATTTTTTAATTATATAAGGAGCAAGTGATCATAGAACATCTGAGCAAAATACTCATTGAACATCTGAGCAGTTGTTTCTTATATAAAACTGATCTAAATTTCCTTTAATAAGAATCTCGTTTTTGGGCCTCTTTTGGGCTTTAAAAAAAAATTTTTATTTCAATGATATTAGTAGCAAGTAGTCATAGAACATCTGAGCAGTTGTTTCTTATATAAAACTGATCTAAACCTCCTTTAATAAGAATCTCGTTTTTGGGCTTTAAAAATAAATTCTTATTTCAATAATATTAGTAGCATGTACTCAAAGAACATCTGAGCAAAATATTCATAGAACATCTGAGCAGTTGTTTCTTAAATAAAACTGAGCAAAATCTCCTTTAATAAGACTTTTTTTTTGGGCCACTTTTGGGTTTTTCAAAAAAATTCTTATTTCAATTATTTTATTTTCTAGTACCACTAGAACATCTGAGCAAACTCTTAGAACATCTGAGCAGTTGTTTCTAATATAAAACTAATCTAAATCCCCTTAATTATGAATCTCGTTTTTGGGCCACTTTTGGGCTTTTTAAAATATTAATTTTTTTAATTATATTAAGGGCTAGTACTCAAAGAACATCTGAGCAATATACTCATGGAACATCTGAGCAAAATACTCTTAGAACATCTGAGCAGTTGTTTCTAATATAAAACTAATCTAAATCCCCTTTATTATGAATCTCGTTTTTGGGCCTATTTTGGGCTTTTTAAAATATTCATTTTTTAATTATATAAGGAGCAAGTGGTCATAGAACATCTGAGCAAAATACTCATTGAACATCTGAGCAGTTGTTTCATATATAAAACTGATCTAAATTTCCTTTATTAAGAATCTCGTTTTTGGGCCTATTTTGGACTTTTTAAAATATTCATTTTTTAATTATATAAGGAGCAAGTAGTCATAGAACATCTGAGCAAAATACTCATTGAACATCTGAGCAGTTGTTTCATATATAAAACTGATCTAAATTTCCTTTATTAAGAATCTCGTTTTTGGGCCTCTTTTGGGCTTTAAAAAAAATTCTTATTTCAATTATATTAAGGGCAAGTACTCTTAGAACATCTGAGCAGTTGTTTCTTATATAAAAATGATCTAAATCTCCTTAAATAAGAATCTCGTTTTTGGGCCTATTTTGGGCTTTTTAAAAAATTCTTATTTCAATTATATTAAGGGCAAGTACTCTTAGAACATCTGAGCAGTTGTTTCTTATATAAAAATGATCTAAATCTCCTTAAATAAGAATCTCGTTTTTGGGCCTATTTTGGGCTTTTTAAAATATTCATTTTTTAATTATATAAGGAGCAAGTAGTCATAGAACATCTGAGTAAGTACTCAAAGAACATCTGAGCAGTTGTTTCTCAAAGAAACCTGATCTAAATCCTTTTTAAAATATTAATTTTTTAATTATATTAAGAGCAAGTACTCATAGAACATCTGAGCAAAATACTCATGGAACATCTGAGCAAAATACTCTTAGAACATCTGAGCAGTTGTTTCTAATATAAAACTAATCTAAATCCCCTTTATTATGAATCTCGTTTTTGGGCCACTCTTGGGCTTTTTAAAATTATAATTTTTTTAATTATATTAAGGGCAAGTACTCAAAGAACATCTGAGCAATTACTCATAGAACATCTGAGCAGTTGTTTCTTATATAAACCTGATCTAAATCTCCTTTAATAAGGATCTCGTTTTTGGGCATATTTTGGGCTTTTTAAAATATTCATTTTTTAATTATATAAGGAGCAATTGGTCATAGAACATCTGAGCAAAATACTCATTGAACATCTGAGCAGTTGTTTCTTATATAAAACTGATCTAAATTTCCTTTAATAAGAATCTCGTTTTTGGGCCTCTTTTGGGCTTTAAAAAAAAATTTTTATTTCAATGATATTAGTAGCAAGTAGTCATAGAACATCTGAGCAGTTGTTTCTTATATAAAACTGATCTAAACCTCCTTTAATAAGAATCTCGTTTTTGGGCTTTAAAAATAAATTCTTATTTCAATAATATTAGTAGCATGTACTCAAAGAACATCTGAGCAAAATATTCATAGAACATCTGAGCAGTTGTTTCTTAAATAAAACTGAGCAAAATCTCCTTTAATAAGACTTTTTTTTTGGGCCACTTTTGGGTTTTTTAAAAAAATTCTTATTTCAATTATTTTATTTTCTAGTACCACTAGAACATCTGAGCAAACTCTTAGAACATCTGAGCAGTTGTTTCTAATATAAAACTAATCTAAATCCCCTTTATTATGAATCTCGTTTTTGGGCCTATTTTGGGCTTTTTAAAATATTAATTTTTTAATTATATTAAGAGCAAGTACTCAGAACATCTGAGCAAAATACTAATAGAACATTTGAGCAGTTGTTTCTTATATAAACCTGATCTAAATCTCCTTTAATAAGAATCTCGTTTTTGGGCCTATTTTGGGCTTTTTAAAATATTCATTTTTTAATTATATAAGGAGCAAGTAGTCATAGAACATCTGAGTAAGTACTCAAAGAACATCTGAGCAGTTGTTTCTCAAATAAACCTGATCTCAATCCTATTTAATAAAAATCTCGTTTTTGGGCCTCTTTTGGGCTTTAAAAAAAATTCTTATTTCAATTATATTAAGGGCAAGTACTCTTAGAACATCTGAGCAGTTGTTTCTTATATAAAAATGATCTAAATCTCCTTAAATAAGAATCTCGTTTTTGGGCCTATTTTGGGCTTTTTAAAATATTCATTTTTTAATTATATAAGGAGCAAGTAGTCATAGAACATCTGAGTAAGTACTCAAAGAACATCTGAGCAGTTGTTTCTTATATAAAACTGATCTAAACCTCCTTAAATAAGAATCTCGTTTTTGGGCCTATTTTGGGCTTTTTAAAATATTCATTTTTTAATTATATTAAGGGCCAGTACTCAAAGAACATCTGAACAAAATACTCATAGAACATCTGAGCAGTTGTTTCTCAAATAAACCTGATCTAAATCCTTTTTAAAATATTAATTTTTTAATTATATTAAGAGCAAGTACTCAGAACATCTGAGCAAAATACTCATAGAACATCTGAGCAGTTGTTTCTTAAATAAAACTGAGCAAAATCTCCTTTAATAAGACTTTTTTTTTGGGCCACTTTTGGGTTTTTTAAAAAAATTCTTATTTCAATTATTTTATTTTCTAGTACCACTAGAACATCTGAGCAAACTCTTAGAACATCTGAGCAGTTGTTTCTAATATAAAACTAATCTAAATCCCCTTTATTATGAATCTCGTTTTTGGGCCTATTTTGGGCTTTTTAAAATATTAATTTTTTAATTATATTAAGAGCAAGTACTCAGAACATCTGAGCAAAATACTAATAGAACATTTGAGCAGTTGTTTCTCAATGAAACCTGATCTAAATCCTTTTTAAAATATTAATTTTTTAATTATATTAAGAGCAAGTACTCAGAACATCTGAGCAAAATACTCATAGAACATCTGAGCAGTTGTTTCTTATATAAACCTGATCTAAATCTCCTTTAATAAGAATCTCGTTTTTGGGCCTATTTTGGACTTTTTAAAATATTCATTTTTTAATTATATAAGGAGCAAGTGATCATAGAACATCTGAGCAAAATACTCATTGAACATCTGAGCAGTTGTTTCTTATATAAAACTGATCTAAATTTCCTTTAATAAGAATCTCGTTTTTGGGCCTCTTTTGGGCTTTAAAAAAAAATTTTTATTTCAATGATATTAGTAGCAAGTAGTCATAGAACATCTGAGCAGTTGTTTCTTATATAAAACTGATCTAAACCTCCTTTAATAAGAATCTCGTTTTTGGGCTTTAAAAATAAATTCTTATTTCAATAATATTAGTAGCATGTACTCAAAGAACATCTGAGCAAAATATTCATAGAACATCTGAGCAGTTGTTTCTTAAATAAAACTGAGCAAAATCTCCTTTAATAAGACTTTTTTTTTGGGCCACTTTTGGGTTTTTCAAAAAAATTCTTATTTCAATTATTTTATTTTCTAGTACCACTAGAACATCTGAGCAAACTCTTAGAACATCTGAGCAGTTGTTTCTAATATAAAACTAATCTAAATCCCCTTAATTATGAATCTCGTTTTTGGGCCACTTTTGGGCTTTTTAAAATATTAATTTTTTTAATTATATTAAGGGCTAGTACTCAAAGAACATCTGAGCAATATACTCATGGAACATCTGAGCAAAATACTCTTAGAACATCTGAGCAGTTGTTTCTAATATAAAACTAATCTAAATCCCCTTTATTATGAATCTCGTTTTTGGGCCTATTTTGGGCTTTTTAAAATATTCATTTTTTAATTATATAAGGAGCAAGTGGTCATAGAACATCTGAGCAAAATACTCATTGAACATCTGAGCAGTTGTTTCATATATAAAACTGATCTAAATTTCCTTTATTAAGAATCTCGTTTTTGGGCCTATTTTGGACTTTTTAAAATATTCATTTTTTAATTATATAAGGAGCAAGTAGTCATAGAACATCTGAGCAAAATACTCATTGAACATCTGAGCAGTTGTTTCATATATAAAACTGATCTAAATTTCCTTTATTAAGAATCTCGTTTTTGGGCCTCTTTTGGGCTTTAAAAAAAATTCTTATTTCAATTATATTAAGGGCAAGTACTCTTAGAACATCTGAGCAGTTGTTTCTTATATAAAAATGATCTAAATCTCCTTAAATAAGAATCTCGTTTTTGGGCCTATTTTGGGCTTTTTAAAATATTCATTTTTTAATTATATAAGGAGCAAGTAGTCATAGAACATCTGAGTAAGTACTCAAAGAACATCTGAGCAGTTGTTTCTCAAAGAAACCTGATCTAAATCCTTTTTAAAATAATAATTTTTTAATTATATTAAGAGCAAGTACTCATAGAACATCTGAGCAAAATACTCATGGAACATCTGAGCAATATACTCTTAGAACATCTGAGCAGTTGTTTCTTATATAAAACTGATCTAAACCTCCTTTAATAAGAATCTCGTTTTTGGGCTTTAAAAATAAATTCTTATTTCAATTATATTAGTAGCATGTACTCAAAGAACATCTGAGCAAAATATTCATAGAACATCTGAGCAGTTGTTTCTTAAATAAAACTGAGCAAAATCTCCTTTAATAAGACTTTTGTTTTTGGGCCACTTTTGGGTTTTTTAAAAAAATTCTTATTTCAATTATTTTATTTTCTAGTACCACTAGAACATCTGAGCAAACTCTTAGAACATCTGAGCAGTTGTTTCTAATATAAAACTAATCTAAATCCCCTTTATTATGAATCTCGTTTTTGGGCCTATTTTGGGCTTTTTAAAATATTCATTTTTTAATTATTTAAGGAGCAAGTAGTCATAGAACATCTGAGTAAGTACTCAAAGAACATCTGAGCAGCTGTTTCTCAAATAAACCTGATCTCAATCCTATTTAATAAAAATCTCGTTTTTGGGCCTCTTTTGGGCTTTAAAAAAAATTCTTATTTCAATTATATTAAGGGCAAGTACTCTTAGAACATCTGAGCAGTTGTTTCTTATATAAAAATGATCTAAATCTCCTTAAATAAGAATCTCGTTTTTGGGCCTATTTTGGGCTTTTTAAAATATTCATTTTTTAATTATATAAGGAGCAAGTAGTCATAGAACATCTGAGTAAGTACTCAAAGAACATCTGAGCAGTTGTTTCTCAAAGAAACCTGATCTAAATCCTTTTTAAAATATTAATTTTTTAATTATATTAAGAGCAAGTACTCATAGAACATCTGAGCAAAATACTCATGGAACATCTGAGCAAAATACTCTTAGAACATCTGAGCAGTTGTTTCTAATATAAAACTAATCTAAATCCCCTTTATTATGAATCTCGTTTTTGGGCCACTCTTGGGCTTTTTAAAATTATAATTTTTTTAATTATATTAAGGGCAAGTACTCAAAGAACATCTGAGCAATTACTCATAGAACATCTGAGCAGTTGTTTCTTATATAAACCTGATCTAAATCTCCTTTAATAAGGATCTCGTTTTTGGGCATATTTTGGGCTTTTTAAAATATTCATTTTTTAATTATATAAGGAGCAATTGGTCATAGAACATCTGAGCAAAATACTCATTGAACATCTGAGCAGTTGTTTCTTATATAAAACTGATCTAAATTTCCTTTAATAAGAATCTCGTTTTTGGGCCTCTTTTGGGCTTTAAAAAAAAATTTTTATTTCAATGATATTAGTAGCAAGTAGTCATAGAACATCTGAGCAGTTGTTTCTTATATAAAACTGATCTAAACCTCCTTTAATAAGAATCTCGTTTTTGGGCTTTAAAAATAAATTCTTATTTCAATAATATTAGTAGCATGTACTCAAAGAACATCTGAGCAAAATATTCATAGAACATCTGAGCAGTTGTTTCTTAAATAAAACTGAGCAAAATCTCCTTTAATAAGACTTTTTTTTTGGGCCACTTTTGGGTTTTTTAAAAAAATTCTTATTTCAATTATTTTATTTTCTAGTACCACTAGAACATCTGAGCAAACTCTTAGAACATCTGAGCAGTTGTTTCTAATATAAAACTAATCTAAATCCCCTTTATTATGAATCTCGTTTTTGGGCCTATTTTGGGCTTTTTAAAATATTAATTTTTTAATTATATTAAGAGCAAGTACTCAGAACATCTGAGCAAAATACTAATAGAACATTTGAGCAGTTGTTTCTTATATAAACCTGATCTAAATCTCCTTTAATAAGAATCTCGTTTTTGGGCCTATTTTGGGCTTTTTAAAATATTCATTTTTTAATTATATAAGGAGCAAGTAGTCATAGAACATCTGAGTAAGTACTCAAAGAACATCTGAGCAGTTGTTTCTCAAATAAACCTGATCTCAATCCTATTTAATAAAAATCTCGTTTTTGGGCCTCTTTTGGGCTTTAAAAAAAATTCTTATTTCAATTATATTAAGGGCAAGTACTCTTAGAACATCTGAGCAGTTGTTTCTTATATAAAAATGATCTAAATCTCCTTAAATAAGAATCTCGTTTTTGGGCCTATTTTGGGCTTTTTAAAATATTCATTTTTTAATTATATAAGGAGCAAGTAGTCATAGAACATCTGAGTAAGTACTCAAAGAACATCTGAGCAGTTGTTTCTTATATAAAACTGATCTAAACCTCCTTAAATAAGAATCTCGTTTTTGGGCCTATTTTGGGCTTTTTAAAATATTCATTTTTTAATTATATTAAGGGCCAGTACTCAAAGAACATCTGAACAAAATACTCATAGAACATCTGAGCAGTTGTTTCTCAAATAAACCTGATCTAAATCCTTTTTAAAATATTAATTTTTTAATTATATTAAGAGCAAGTACTCAGAACATCTGAGCAAAATACTCATAGAACATCTGAGCAGTTGTTTCTTAAATAAAACTGAGCAAAATCTCCTTTAATAAGACTTTTTTTTTGGGCCACTTTTGGGTTTTTTAAAAAAATTCTTATTTCAATTATTTTATTTTCTAGTACCACTAGAACATCTGAGCAAACTCTTAGAACATCTGAGCAGTTGTTTCTAATATAAAACTAATCTAAATCCCCTTTATTATGAATCTCGTTTTTGGGCCTATTTTGGGCTTTTTAAAATATTAATTTTTTAATTATATTAAGAGCAAGTACTCAGAACATCTGAGCAAAATACTAATAGAACATTTGAGCAGTTGTTTCTCAATGAAACCTGATCTAAATCCTTTTTAAAATATTAATTTTTTAATTATATTAAGAGCAAGTACTCAGAACATCTGAGCAAAATACTCATAGAACATCTGAGCAGTTGTTTCTTATATAAACCTGATCTAAATCTCCTTTAATAAGAATCTCGTTTTTGGGCCTATTTTGGACTTTTTAAAATATTCATTTTTTAATTATATAAGGAGCAAGTGATCATAGAACATCTGAGCAAAATACTCATTGAACATCTGAGCAGTTGTTTCTTATATAAAACTGATCTAAATTTCCTTTAATAAGAATCTCGTTTTTGGGCCTCTTTTGGGCTTTAAAAAAAAATTTTTATTTCAATGATATTAGTAGCAAGTAGTCATAGAACATCTGAGCAGTTGTTTCTTATATAAAACTGATCTAAACCTCCTTTAATAAGAATCTCGTTTTTGGGCTTTAAAAATAAATTCTTATTTCAATAATATTAGTAGCATGTACTCAAAGAACATCTGAGCAAAATATTCATAGAACATCTGAGCAGTTGTTTCTTAAATAAAACTGAGCAAAATCTCCTTTAATAAGACTTTTTTTTTGGGCCACTTTTGGGTTTTTCAAAAAAATTCTTATTTCAATTATTTTATTTTCTAGTACCACTAGAACATCTGAGCAAACTCTTAGAACATCTGAGCAGTTGTTTCTAATATAAAACTAATCTAAATCCCCTTAATTATGAATCTCGTTTTTGGGCCACTTTTGGGCTTTTTAAAATATTAATTTTTTTAATTATATTAAGGGCTAGTACTCAAAGAACATCTGAGCAATATACTCATGGAACATCTGAGCAAAATACTCTTAGAACATCTGAGCAGTTGTTTCTAATATAAAACTAATCTAAATCCCCTTTATTATGAATCTCGTTTTTGGGCCTATTTTGGGCTTTTTAAAATATTCATTTTTTAATTATATAAGGAGCAAGTGGTCATAGAACATCTGAGCAAAATACTCATTGAACATCTGAGCAGTTGTTTCATATATAAAACTGATCTAAATTTCCTTTATTAAGAATCTCGTTTTTGGGCCTATTTTGGACTTTTTAAAATATTCATTTTTTAATTATATAAGGAGCAAGTAGTCATAGAACATCTGAGCAAAATACTCATTGAACATCTGAGCAGTTGTTTCATATATAAAACTGATCTAAATTTCCTTTATTAAGAATCTCGTTTTTGGGCCTCTTTTGGGCTTTAAAAAAAATTCTTATTTCAATTATATTAAGGGCAAGTACTCTTAGAACATCTGAGCAGTTGTTTCTTATATAAAAATGATCTAAATCTCCTTAAATAAGAATCTCGTTTTTGGGCCTATTTTGGGCTTTTTAAAATATTCATTTTTTAATTATATAAGGAGCAAGTAGTCATAGAACATCTGAGTAAGTACTCAAAGAACATCTGAGCAGTTGTTTCTCAAAGAAACCTGATCTAAATCCTTTTTAAAATAATAATTTTTTAATTATATTAAGAGCAAGTACTCATAGAACATCTGAGCAAAATACTCATGGAACATCTGAGCAATATACTCTTAGAACATCTGAGCAGTTGTTTCTTATATAAAACTGATCTAAACCTCCTTTAATAAGAATCTCGTTTTTGGGCTTTAAAAATAAATTCTTATTTCAATAATATTAGTAGCATGTACTCAAAGAACATCTGAGCAAAATATTCATAGAACATCTGAGCAGTTGTTTCTTAAATAAAACTGAGCAAAATCTCCTTTAATAAGACTTTTTTTTTGGGCCACTTTTGGGTTTTTTAAAAAAATTCTTATTTCAATTATTTTATTTTCTAGTACCACTAGAACATCTGAGCAAACTCTTAGAACATCTGAGCAGTTGTTTCTAATATAAAACTAATCTAAATCCCCTTTATTATGAATCTCGTTTTTGGGCCTATTTTGGGCTTTTTAAAATATTAATTTTTTAATTATATTAAGAGCAAGTACTCAGAACATCTGAGCAAAATACTAATAGAACATTTGAGCAGTTGTTTCTTATATAAACCTGATCTAAATCTCCTTTAATAAGAATCTCGTTTTTGGGCCTATTTTGGGCTTTTTAAAATATTCATTTTTTAATTATATAAGGAGCAAGTAGTCATAGAACATCTGAGTAAGTACTCAAAGAACATCTGAGCAGTTGTTTCTCAAATAAACCTGATCTCAATCCTATTTAATAAAAATCTCGTTTTTGGGCCTCTTTTGGGCTTTAAAAAAAATTCTTATTTCAATTATATTAAGGGCAAGTACTCTTAGAACATCTGAGCAGTTGTTTCTTATATAAAAATGATCTAAATCTCCTTAAATAAGAATCTCGTTTTTGGGCCTATTTTGGGCTTTTTAAAATATTCATTTTTTAATTATATAAGGAGCAAGTAGTCATAGAACATCTGAGTAAGTACTCAAAGAACATCTGAGCAGTTGTTTCTTATATAAAACTGATCTAAACCTCCTTAAATAAGAATCTCGTTTTTGGGCCTATTTTGGGCTTTTTAAAATATTCATTTTTTAATTATATTAAGGGCCAGTACTCAAAGAACATCTGAACAAAATACTCATAGAACATCTGAGCAGTTGTTTCTCAAATAAACCTGATCTAAATCCTTTTTAAAATATTAATTTTTTAATTATATTAAGAGCAAGTACTCAGAACATCTGAGCAAAATACTCATAGAACATCTGAGCAGTTGTTTCTTAAATAAAACTGAGCAAAATCTCCTTTAATAAGACTTTTTTTTTGGGCCACTTTTGGGTTTTTTAAAAAAATTCTTATTTCAATTATTTTATTTTCTAGTACCACTAGAACATCTGAGCAAACTCTTAGAACATCTGAGCAGTTGTTTCTAATATAAAACTAATCTAAATCCCCTTTATTTTGAATCTCGTTTTTGGGCCTATTTTGGGCTTTTTAAAATATTAATTTTTTAATTATATTAAGAGCAAGTACTCAGAACATCTGAGCAAAATACTAATAGAACATTTGAGCAGTTGTTTCTCAATGAAACCTGATCTAAATCCTTTTTAAAATATTAATTTTTTAATTATATTAAGAGCAAGTACTCAGAACATCTGAGCAAAATACTCATAGAACATCTGAGCAGTTGTTTCTTATATAAACCTGATCTAAATCTCCTTTAATAAGAATCTCGTTTTTGGGCCTATTTTGGACTTTTTAAAATATTCATTTTTTAATTATATAAGGAGCAAGTGATCATAGAACATCTGAGCAAAATACTCATTGAACATCTGAGCAGTTGTTTCTTATATAAAACTGATCTAAATTTCCTTTAATAAGAATCTCGTTTTTGGGCCTCTTTTGGGCTTTAAAAAAAAATTTTTATTTCAATGATATTAGTAGCAAGTAGTCATAGAACATCTGAGCAGTTGTTTCTTATATAAAACTGATCTAAACCTCCTTTAATAAGAATCTCGTTTTTGGGCTTTAAAAATAAATTCTTATTTCAATAATATTAGTAGCATGTACTCAAAGAACATCTGAGCAAAATATTCATAGAACATCTGAGCAGTTGTTTCTTAAATAAAACTGAGCAAAATCTCCTTTAATAAGACTTTTTTTTTGGGCCACTTTTGGGTTTTTCAAAAAAATTCTTATTTCAATTATTTTATTTTCTAGTACCACTAGAACATCTGAGCAAACTCTTAGAACATCTGAGCAGTTGTTTCTAATATAAAACTAATCTAAATCCCCTTAATTATGAATCTCGTTTTTGGGCCACTTTTGGGCTTTTTAAAATATTAATTTTTTTAATTATATTAAGGGCTAGTACTCAAAGAACATCTGAGCAATATACTCATGGAACATCTGAGCAAAATACTCTTAGAACATCTGAGCAGTTGTTTCTAATATAAAACTAATCTAAATTTCCTTTATTAAGAATCTCGTTTTTGGGCCTCTTTTGGGCTTTAAAAAAAATTCTTATTTCAATTATATTAAGGGCAAGTACTCTTAGAACATCTGAGCAGTTGTTTCTTATATAAAAATGATCTAAATCTCCTTAAATAAGAATCTCGTTTTTGGGCCTATTTTGGGCTTTTTAAAATATTCATTTTTTAATTATATAAGGAGCAAGTAGTCATAGAACATCTGAGTAAGTACTCAAAGAACATCTGAGCAGTTGTTTCTCAAAGAAACCTGATCTAAATCCTTTTTAAAATAATAATTTTTTAATTATATTAAGAGCAAGTACTCATAGAACATCTGAGCAAAATACTCATGGAACATCTGAGCAATATACTCTTAGAACATCTGAGCAGTTGTTTCTTATATAAAACTGATCTAAACCTCCTTTAATAAGAATCTCGTTTTTGGGCTTTAAAAATAAATTCTTATTTCAATTATATTAGTAGCATGTACTCAAAGAACATCTGAGCAAAATATTCATAGAACATCTGAGCAGTTGTTTCTTAAATAAAACTGAGCAAAATCTCCTTTAATAAGACTTTTGTTTTTGGGCCACTTTTGGGTTTTTTAAAAAAATTCTTATTTCAATTATTTTATTTTCTAGTACCACTAGAACATCTGAGCAAACTCTTAGAACATCTGAGCAGTTGTTTCTAATATAAAACTAATCTAAATCCCCTTTATTATGAATCTCGTTTTTGGGCCTATTTTGGGCTTTTTAAAATATTCATTTTTTAATTATTTAAGGAGCAAGTAGTCATAGAACATCTGAGTAAGTACTCAAAGAACATCTGAGCAGTTGTTTCTCAAATAAACCTGATCTCAATCCTATTTAATAAAAATCTCGTTTTTGGGCCTCTTTTGGGCTTTAAAAAAAATTCTTATTTCAATTATATTAAGGGCAAGTACTCTTAGAACATCTGAGCAGTTGTTTCTTATATAAAAATGATCTAAATCTCCTTAAATAAGAATCTCGTTTTTGGGCCTATTTTGGGCTTTTTAAAATATTCATTTTTTAATTATATAAGGAGCAAGTAGTCATAGAACATCTGAGTAAGTACTCAAAGAACATCTGAGCAGTTGTTTCTCAAAGAAACCTGATCTAAATCCTTTTTAAAATAATAATTTTTTAATTATATTAAGAGCAAGTACTCATAGAACATCTGAGCAAAATACTCATGGAACATCTGAGCAATATACTCTTAGAACATCTGAGCAGTTGTTTCTTATATAAAACTGATCTAAACCTCCTTTAATAAGAATCTCGTTTTTGGGCTTTAAAAATAAATTCTTATTTCAATTATATTAGTAGCATGTACTCAAAGAACATCTGAGCAAAATATTCATAGAACATCTGAGCAGTTGTTTCTTAAATAAAACTGAGCAAAATCTCCTTTAATAAGACTTTTGTTTTTGGGCCACTTTTGGGTTTTTTAAAAAAATTCTTATTTCAATTATTTTATTTTCTAGTACCACTAGAACATCTGAGCAAACTCTTAGAACATCTGAGCAGTTGTTTCTAATATAAAACTAATCTAAATCCCCTTTATTATGAATCTCGTTTTTGGGCCTATTTTGGGCTTTTTAAAATATTCATTTTTTAATTATTTAAGGAGCAAGTAGTCATAGAACATCTGAGTAAGTACTCAAAGAACATCTGAGCAGTTGTTTCTCAAATAAACCTGATCTCAATCCTATTTAATAAAAATCTCGTTTTTGGGCCTCTTTTGGGCTTTAAAAAAAATTCTTATTTCAATTATATTAAGGGCAAGTACTCTTAGAACATCTGAGCAGTTGTTTCTTATATAAAAATGATCTAAATCTCCTTAAATAAGAATCTCGTTTTTGGGCCTATTTTGGGCTTTTTAAAATATTCATTTTTTAATTATATAAGGAGCAAGTAGTCATAGAACATCTGAGTAAGTACTCAAAGAACATCTGAGCAGTTGTTTCTCAAAGAAACCTGATCTAAATCCTTTTTAAAATATTAATTTTTTAATTATATTAAGAGCAAGTACTCATAGAACATCTGAGCAAAATACTCATGGAACATCTGAGCAAAATACTCTTAGAACATCTGAGCAGTTGTTTCTAATATAAAACTAATCTAAATCCCCTTTATTATGAATCTCGTTTTTGGGCCACTCTTGGGCTTTTTAAAATTATAATTTTTTTAATTATATTAAGGGCAAGTACTCAAAGAACATCTGAGCAATTACTCATAGAACATCTGAGCAGTTGTTTCTTATATAAACCTGATCTAAATCTCCTTTAATAAGAATCTCGTTTTTGGGCCTATTTTGGGCTTTTTAAAATATTCATTTTTTAATTATATAAGGAGCAATTGGTCATAGAACATCTGAGCAAAATACTCATTGAACATCTGAGCAGTTGTTTCTTATATAAAACTGATCTAAATTTCCTTTAATAAGAATCTCGTTTTTGGGCCTCTTTTGGGCTTTAAAAAAAAATTTTTATTTCAATGATATTAGTAGCAAGTAGTCATAGAACATCTGAGCAGTTGTTTCTTATATAAAACTGATCTAAACCTCCTTTAATAAGAATCTCGTTTTTGGGCTTTAAAAATAAATTCTTATTTCAATAATATTAGTAGCATGTACTCAAAGAACATCTGAGCAAAATATTCATAGAACATTTGAGCAGTTGTTTCTTAAATAAAACTGAGCAAAATCTCCTTTAATAAGACTTTTTTTTTGGGCCACTTTTGGGTTTTTTAAAAAAATTCTTATTTCAATTATTTTATTTTCTAGTACCACTAGAACATCTGAGCAAACTCTTAGAACATCTGAGCAGTTGTTTCTAATATAAAACTAATCTAAATCCCCTTTATTATGAATCTCGTTTTTGGGCCACTTTTGGGCTTTTTAAAATATTCATTTTTTAATTATATAAGGAGCAAGTAGTCATAGAACATCTGAGTAAGTACTCAAAGAACATCTGAGCAGTTGTTTCTCAAATAAACCTGATCTCAATCCTATTTAATAAAAATCTCGTTTTTGGGCCTCTTTTGGGCTTTAAAAAAAATTCTTATTTCAATTATATTAAGGGCAAGTACTCTTAGAACATCTGAGCAGTTGTTTCTTATATAAAAATGATCTAAATCTCCTTTAATAAGAATCTCGTTTTTGGGCCTATTTTGGGCTTTTTAAAATATTCATTTTTTAATTATATTTGGAGCAAGTGGTCATAGAACATCTGAGCAAAATACTCATTGAACATCTGAGCAGTTGTTTCTTATATAAAACTGATCTAAATTTCCTTTAATAAGAATCTTGTTTTTGGGCCTCTTTTGGGCTTTAAAAAAAAATTTTTATTTCAATGATATTAGTAGCAAGTATTCATAGAACATCTGAGCAGTTGTTTCTAAAATAAACCTGATCTTAATCCTCTTTAATAAAAATCTCGTTTTTGGGCCTCTTTTGGGCTTTAAAAAAAATTCTTATTTCAATTATATTAAGGGCAAGTACTCTTAGAACATCTGAGCAGTTGTTTCTTATATAAAAATGATCTAAATCTCCTTTAATAAGAATCTCGTTTTTGGGCCTATTTTGGGCTTTTTAAAATATGCATTTTTTAATTATATAAGGAGCAAGTAGTCATAGAACATCTGAGTAAGTACTCAAAGAACATCTGAGCAGTTGTTTCTCAAAGAAACCTGATCTAAATCCTTTTTAAAATATTAATTTTTTAATTATATTAAGAGCAAGTACTCATAGAACATCTGAGCAAAATACTCATGGAACATCTGAGCAAAATACTCTTAGAACATCTGAGCATTTGTTTCTAAAATAAAAATGATCTAAATCTCCTTTAATAAGAATCTCAATTTTGGGCCTATTTTGGGCTTTTTAAAATATTAATTTTTTAATTATATTAAGAGCAAGTACTCAGAACATCTGAGCAAAATACTCATAGAACATCTGAGCAGTTGTTTCTTAAATAAAACTGAGCAAAATCTCCTTTAATAAGACTTTTTTTTTTGGGCCACTTTTGGGTTTTTTAAAAAAATTCTTATTTCAATTATTTTATTTTCTAGTACCACTAGAACATCTGAGCAAACTCTTAGAACATCTGAGCAGTTGTTTCTAATATAAAACTAATCTAAATCCCCTTTATTATGAATCTCGTTTTTGGGCCACTTTTGGGCTTTTTAAAATATTAATTTTTTTAATTATATTAAGGGCTAGTACTCAAAGAACATCTGAGCAATATACTCATGGAACATCTGAGCAAAATACTAATAGAACATCTGAGCAGTTGTTTCTTATATAAAACTGATCTAAACCTCCTTTAATAAGAATCTCGTTTTTGGGCCTCTTTTGGGCTTTAAAAATAAATTCTTATTTCAATTATATTATGGGCAAGTACTCTTAGAACATCTGAGCAGTTGTTTCTTATATAAAACTGATCTAAATCTCCTTTAATAAGAATCTCGTTTTTGGGCTTATTTTGGGCTTTATAAAATATTAATTTTTTAATTATATTAAGTGCAAGTACTCAGAACATCTGAGCAAAATACTCATAGAACATCTGAGCAGTTGTTTCTTATATAAAACTGATCTAAACCTCCTTTAATAAGAATCTCGTTTTTGGGCTTTAAAAATAAATTCTTATTACAATAATATTAGTAGCATGTACTCAAAGAACATCTGAGCAAACTCTTAGAACATCTGAGCAGTTGTTTCTAATATAAAACTAATCTAAATCCCCTTTATTATGAATCTCGTTTTTGGGCCTATTTTGGGCTTTTTAAAATATTCATTTTTTAATTATATAAGGAGCAAGTAGTCATAGAACATCTGAGTAAGTACTCAAAGAACATCTGAGCAGTTGTTTCTCAAATAAACCTGATCTCAATCCTATTTAATAAAAATCTCGTTTTTGGGCCTCTTTTGGGCTTTAAAAAAAATTCTTATTTCAATTATATTAAGGGCAAGTACTCTTAGAACATCTGAGCAGTTGTTTCTTATATAAAAATGATCTAAATCTCCTTTAATAAGAATCTCGTTTTTGGGCCTATTTTGGGCTTTTTAAAATATTCATTTTTTAATTATATTTGGAGCAAGTGGTCATAGAACATCTGAGCAAAATACTCATTGAACATCTGAGCAGTTGTTTCTTATATAAAATTGATCTAAATTTCCTTTAATAAGAATCTTGTTTTTGGGCCTCTTTTGGGCTTTAAAAAAAAATTTTTATTTCAATGATATTAGTAGCAAGTAGTCATAGAACATCTGAGCAGTTGTTTCTAAAATAAACCTGATCTTAATCCTCTTTAATAAAAATCTCGTTTTTGGGCCTCTTTTGGGCTTTAAAAAAAATTCTTATTTCAATTATATTAAGGGCAAGTACTCTTAGAACATCTGAGCAGTTGTTTCTTATATAAAAATGATCTAAATCTCCTTTAATAAGAATCTCGTTTTTGGGCCTATTTTGGGCTTTTTAAAATATGCATTTTTTAATTATATAAGGAGCAAGTAGTCATAGAACATCTGAGTAAGTACTCAAAGAACATCTGAGCAGTTGTTTCTCAAAGAAACCTGATCTAAATCCTTTTTAAAATATTAATTTTTTAATTATATTAAGAGCAAGTACTCATAGAACATCTGAGCAAAATACTCATGGAACATCTGAGCAAAATACTCTTAGAACATCTGAGCAGTTGTTTCTAATATAAAACTAATCTAAATCCCCTTTATTATGAATCTCGTTTTTGGGCCTATTTTGGGCTTTTTAAAATATTAATTTTTTTAATTATATTTAGGGCTAGTACTCAAAGAACATCTGAGCAATATACTCATATAACATCTGAGCAGTTGTTTCTTATATAAAACTGATCTAAACCTCCTTTAATAAGAATCTCGTTTTTGGGCCACTCTTGGGCTTTTTAAAATTTTAATTTTTTTAATTATATTAAGGGCAAGTACTCAAAGAACATCTGAGCAATTACTCAAAGAACATCTGAGCAGTTGTTTCTTATATAAAACTGATCTAAATTTCCTTTAATAAGAATCTCGTTTTTGGGCCTCTTTTGGGCTTAAAAAAAATTCTTATTTCAATTATGTTAGTAGCAAGTACTCAAAGAACATCTGAGCAGTTGTTTCTTATATAAAAATGATCTAAATCTCCTTTAATAAGAATCTCGTTTTTGGGCCTATTTTGGGCTTTTTAAAATATTAATTTTTTAATTATATTAAGAGCAAGTACTCAGAACATCTGAGCAAAATACTCATAGAACATCTGAGCAGTTGTTCCTTATATAAAACTGATCTAAACCTCCTTTAATAAGAATCTCGTTTTTGGGCCTCTTTTGGGCTTAAAAAAAATTCTTATTTCAGTTATGTTAGTAGCAAGTACTCAAAGAACATCTGAGCAAAATACTCATAGAACATCTGAGCAGTGGTTTCTCAAATAAACCTGATCTAAATCCTCTTTAATAAAAATCTCGTTTTTGGGCCACTTTTGGGGTTTTTAAAAAAATTCTTATTTCAATTATTTTATTTTCTAGTACCACTAGAAGATCTGAGCAAACTCTTAGAACATCTGAGCAGTTGTTTCTAATATAAAACTAATCTAAATCCCCTTTATTATGAATCTCGTTTTGGGCCACTTTTGGGCTTTTTAAAATAGTAATTTTTTAATTATATTAAGGGCTAGTACTCAAAGAACATCTGAACAAAATACTCATAGAACATCTGAGCAGTTGTTTCTCAAATAAACCTGATCTAAATCCTCTTTAATAAAAATCTCGTTTTTGGGCCACTTTTGGGGTTTTTAAAATATTAATTTTTTTAATTATATTAAGGGCTAGTACTCAAAGAACATCTGAGCAAAATATTCATAGAACATCTGAGCAGTTGTTTCTTATATAAAACTGATCTAAACCTCCTTTAATAAGAATCTCGTTTTTGGGCCTCTTTTGGGCTTTAAAAATAAATTCTTATTTCAATTATATTAGTAGCAAGTACTCAAAGATTATCTGAGCAAAATATTCATAGAACATCTGAGCAGTCGTTTCTTAAATAAAACTGAGCAAAATCTCCTTTAATAAGACTTTTGTTTTTGGGCCACTTTTGGGTTTTTTAAAAAAATTCTTATTTCAATTATTTTATTTTCTAGTACCACTAGAAGATCTGAGCAAACTCTTAGAACATCTGAGCAGTTGTTTCTAATATAAAACTAATCTAAATCCCCTTTATTATGAATCTCGTTTTGGGCCACTTTTGGGCTTTTTAAAATAGTAATTTTTTAATTATATTAAGGGCTAGTACTCAAAGAACATCTGAACAAAATACTCATAGAACATCTGAGCAGTTGTTTCTCAAATAAACCTGATCTAAATCCTTTTTAAAATATTAAGTTTTTAATTATATTAAGAGCAAGTACTCAGAACATCTGAGCAAAATACTCATAGAACATCTGAGCAGTTGTTTCTTAAATAAAACTGAGCAAAATCTCCTTTAATAAGACTTTTGTTTTTGGGCCACTTTTGGGTTTTTTAAAAAAATTCTTATTTCAATTATTTTATTTTCAAGTACCACTAGAACATCTGAGCAAACTCTTAGAACATCTGAGCAGTTGTTTCTAATATAAAACTAATCTAAATCCCCTTTATTATGAATCTCGTTTTGGGCCACTTTTGGGCTTTTTAAAATAGTAATTTTTTAATTATATTAAGGGCTAATACTCAAAGAACATCTGAACAAAATACTCATAGAACATCTGAGCAGTTGTTTCTCAAATAAACCTGATCTAAATCCTCTTTAATAAAAATCTCGTTTTTGGGCCACTTTTGGGGTTTTTAAAATATTAATTTTTTTAATTATATTAAGGGCTAGTACTCAAAGAACATCTGAGCAAAATATTCATAGAACATCTGAGCAGTTGTTTCTTATATAAAACTGATCTAAACCTCCTTTAATAAGAATCTCGTTTTTGGGCCTCTTTTGGGCTTTAAAAATAAATTCTTATTTCAATTATATTAGTAGCAAGTACTCAAAGATTATCTGAGCAAAATATTCATAGAACATCTGAGCAGTCGTTTCTTAAATAAAACTGAGCAAAATCTCCTTTAATAAGACTTTTGTTTTTGGGCCACTTTTGGGTTTTTTAAAAAAATTCTTATTTCAATTATTTTATTTTCTAGTACCACTAGAAGATCTGAGCAAACTCTTAGAACATCTGAGCAGTTGTTTCTAATATAAAACTAATCTAAATCCCCTTTATTATGAATCTCGTTTTGGGCCACTTTTGGGCTTTTTAAAATAGTAATTTTTTAATTATATTAAGGGCTAGTACTCAAAGAACATCTGAACAAAATACTCATAGAACATCTGAGCAGTTGTTTCTCAAATAAACCTGATCTAAATCCTTTTTAAAATATTAAGTTTTTAATTATATTAAGAGCAAGTACTCAGAACATCTGAGCAAAATACTCATAGAACATCTGAGCAGTTGTTTCTTAAATAAAACTGAGCAAAATCTCCTTTAATAAGACTTTTGTTTTTGGGCCACTTTTGGGTTTTTTAAAAAAATTCTTATTTCAATTATTTTATTTTCAAGTACCACTAGAACATCTGAGCAAACTCTTAGAACATCTGAGCAGTTGTTTCTCATATAAACCTGAGCAAAATCCCCTTTAATACGAATCTCATTTTTGGTCCTCTTTTGGGCTTTTTAAAATTTTTTCATTTTTTAATTATATAAGGAGCAAGTGGTCATAGAACATCTGAGCAAAATACTCATTGAACATCTGAGCAGTTGTTTCTCAAATAAACCTGATCTAAATCCTCTTTAATAAAAATCTCGTTTTTGGGCCACTTTTGGGGTTTTTAAAATATTAATTTTTTTAATTATATTAAGGGCTAGTACTCAAAGAACATCTGAGCAGTTGTTTCTTATATAAAAATGATCTAAATCTCCTTAAATAAGAATCTCGTTTTTAGGCCTATTTTGGGCTTTTTAAAATATTCATTTTTTAATTATATAAGGAGCATGTAGTCATAGAACATCTGAGTAAGTACTCAAAGAATATCTGAGCAGTTGTTTCTCAAAGAAACCTGATCTAAATCCTTTTTAAAATATTAATTTTTTAATTATATTAAGAGCAAGTACTCATAGAACATCTGAGCAAAATACTCATGGAACATCTGAGCAAAATACTCTTAGAACATCTGAGCAGTTGTTTCTAATATAAAACTAATCTAAATCCCCTTTATTATGAATCTCGTTTTTGGGCCACTCTTGGGCTTTTTAAAATTATAATTTTTTTAATTATATTAAGGGCAAGTACTCAAAGAACATCTGAGCAATTACTCAAAGAACATCTGAGCAGTTGTTTCTCAATGAAACCTGATCTAAATCCTTTTTAAAATATTAATTTTTTAATTATATTAAGAGCAAGTACTCAGAACATCTGAGCAAAATACTCATAGAACATCTGAGCAGTTGTTTCTTATATAAACCTGATCTAAATCTCCTTTAATAAGAATCTCGTTTTTGGGCCTCTTTTGGGCTTTAAAAAAAAATTTTTATTTCAATGATATTAGTAGCAAGTAGTCATAGAACATCTGAGCAGTTGTTTCTTAAATAAAACTGAGCAAAATCTCCTTTAATAAGACTTTTGTTTTTGGGCCACTTTTGGGTTTTTTAAAAAAATTCTTATTTCAATTATTTTATTTTCTAGTACCACTAGAACATCTGAGCAAACTCTTAGAACATCTGAGCAGTTGTTTCTAATATAAAACTAATCTAAATCCCCTTTATTATGAATCTCGTTTTTGGGCCACTTTTGGGCTTTTTAAAATATTAATTTTTTTAATTATATTAAGGGCTAGTACTCAAAGAACATCTGAGCAATATACTCATGGAACATCTGAGCAGTTGTTTCTCAAATAAACCTGATCTCAATCCTATTTAATAAAAATCTCGTTTTTGGGCCTCTTTTGGGCTTTAAAAAAAATTCTTATTTCAATTATATTAAGGGCAAGTACTCTTAGAACATCTGAGCAGTTGTTTCTTATATAAAAATGATCTAAATCTCCTTTAATAAGAATCTCGTTTTTGGGCCTATTTTGGGCTTTTTAAAATATTCATTTTTTAATTATATTTGGAGCAAGTGGTCATAGAACATCTGAGCAAAATACTCATTGAACATCTGAGCAGTTGTTTCTTATATAAAACTGATCTAAATTTCCTTTAATAAGAATCTTGTTTTTGGGACTCATTTGGGCTTTAAAAAAAAATTTTTATTTCAATGATATTAGTAGCAAGTATTCATAGAACATCTGAGCAGTTGTTTCTAAAATAAACCTGATCTTAATCCTCTTTAATAAAAATCTCGTTTTTGGGCCTCTTTTGGGCTTTAAAAAAAATTCTTATTTCAATTATATTAAGGGCAAGTACTCTTAGAACATCTGAGCAGTTGTTTCTTATATAAAAATGATCTAAATCTCCTTTAATAAGAATCTCGTTTTTGGGCCTATTTTGGGCTTTTTAAAATATGCATTTTTTAATTATATAAGGAGCAAGTAGTCATAGAACATCTGAGTAAGTACTCAAAGAACATCTGAGCAGTTGTTTCTCAAAGAAACCTGATCTAAATCCTTTTTAAAATATTAATTTTTTAATTATATTAAGAGCAAGTACTCATAGAACATCTGAGCAAAATACTCATGGAACATCTGAGCAAAATACTCTTAGAACATCTGAGCATTTGTTTCTAATATAAAAATGATCTAAATCTCCTTTAATAAGAATCTCAATTTTGGGCCTATTTTGGGCTTTTTAAAATATTAATTTTTTAATTATATTAAGAGCAAGTACTCAGAACATCTGAGCAAAATACTCATAGAACATCTGAGCAGTTGTTTCTTAAATAAAACTGAGCAAAATCTCCTTTAATAAGACTTTTTTTTTGGGCCACTTTTGGGTTTTTTAAAAAAATTCTTATTTCAATTATTTTATTTTCTAGTACCACTAGAACATCTGAGCAAACTCTTAGAACATCTGAGCAGTTGTTTCTAATATAAAACTAATCTAAATCCCCTTTATTATGAATCTCGTTTTTGGGCCTCTTTTGGGCTTTAAAAAAAATTCTTATTTCAATTATATTATGGGCAAGTACTCTTAGAACATCTGAGCAGTTGTTTCTTATATAAAAATGATCTAAATCTCCTTTAATAAGAATCTCGTTTTTGGGCCACTTTTGGGCTTTTTAAAATATTAATTTTTTAATTATATTAAGAGCAAGTACTCAGAACATCTGAGCAAAATACTCATAGAACATCTGAGCAGTTGTTTCTTATATAAAACTGATCTAAACCTCCTTTAATAAGAATCTCGTTTTTGGGCCTCTTTTGGGCTTAAAAAAATTCTTATTTCAATTATGTTAGTAGCAAGTACTCAAAGAACATCTGAGCAAAATACTCATAGAACATCTGAGCAGTTGTTTCTCAAATAAACCTGATCTAAATCCTCTTTAATAAAAATCTCGTTTTTGGGCCACTTTTGTGGTTTTTAAAATATTTATTTTTTAATTATATTAAGGGCTAGTACTCAAAGAACATCTGAGCAAAATATTCATAGAACATCTGAGCAGTTGTTTCTCAATGAAACCTGATCTAAATCCTTTTTAAAATATTATTTTTTTAATTATATTTAGAGCAAGTACTCAGAACATCTGAGCAAAATACTCATAGAACATCTGAGCAGTTGTTTCTTATATAAAACTGATCTAAACCTCCTTTAATAAGAATCTCGTTTTTGGGCCTCTTTTGGGCTTTAAAAATAAATTCTTATTTCAATTATATTATGGGCAAGTACTCTTAGAACATCTGAGCAGTTGTTTCTTATATAAAACTGATCTAAATCTCCTTTAATAAGAATCTCGTTTTTGGGCTTATTTTGGGCTTTATAAAATATTAATTTTTTAATTATATTAAGTGCAAGTACTCAGAACATCTGAGCAAAATACTCATAGAACATCTGAGCAGTTGTTTCTTATATAAAACTGATCTAAACCTCCTTTAATAAGAATCTCGTTTTTGGGCTTTAAAAATAAATTCTTATTACAATAATATTAGTAGCATGTACTCAAAGAACATCTGAGCAAAATATTCATAGAACATCTGAGCAGTTGTTTCTTAAATAAAACTGAGCAAAATCTCCTTTAATAAGACTTTTGTTTTTGGGCCACTTTTGGGTTTTTTAAAAAATTTCTTATTTCAATTATTTTATTTTCTAGTACCACTAGAACATCTGAGCAAACTCTTAGAACATCTGAGCAGTTGTTTCTAATATAAAACTAATCTAAATCCCCTTTATTATGAATCTCGTTTTTGGGCCTATTTTGGGCTTTTTAAAATATTCATTTTTTAATTATATAAGGAGCAAGTAGTCATAGAACATCTGAGTAAGTACTCAAAGAACATCTGAGCAGTTGTTTCTCAAATAAACCTGATCTCAATCCTATTTAATAAAAATCTCGTTTTTGGGCCTCTTTTGGGCTTTAAAAAAAATTCTTATTTCAATTATATTAAGGGCAAGTACTCTTAGAACATCTGAGCAGTTGTTTCTTATATAAAAATGATCTAAATCTCCTTTAATAAGAATCTCGTTTTTGGGCCTATTTTGGGCTTTTTAAAATATGCATTTTTTAATTATATAAGGAGCAAGTAGTCATAGAACATCTGAGTAAGTACTCAAAGAACATCTGAGCAGTTGTTTCTCAAAGAAACCTGATCTAAATCCTTTTTAAAATATTAATTTTTTAATTATATTAAGAGCAAGTACTCATAGAACATCTGAGCAAAATACTCATGGAACATCTGAGCAAAATACTCTTAGAACATCTGAGCATTTGTTTCTAATATAAAAATGATCTAAATCTCCTTTAATAAGAATCTCAATTTTGGGCCTATTTTGGGCTTTTTAAAATATTAATTTTTTAATTATATTAAGAGCAAGTACTCAGAACATCTGAGCAAAATACTCATAGAACATCTGAGCAGTTGTTTCTTAAATAAAACTGAGCAAAATCTCCTTTAATAAGACTTTTTTTTTGGGCCACTTTTGGGTTTTTTAAAAAAATTCTTATTTCAATTATTTTATTTTCTAGTACCACTAGAACATCTGAGCAAACTCTTAGAACATCTGAGCAGTTGTTTCTAATATAAAACTAATCTAAATCCCCTTTATTATGAATCTCGTTTTTGGGCCTCTTTTGGGCTTTAAAAAAAATTCTTATTTCAATTATATTATGGGCAAGTACTCTTAGAACATCTGAGCAGTTGTTTCTTATATAAAAATGATCTAAATCTCCTTTAATAAGAATCTCGTTTTTGGGCCACTTTTGGGCTTTTTAAAATATTAATTTTTTAATTATATTAAGAGCAAGTACTCAGAACATCTGAGCAAAATACTCATAGAACATCTGAGCAGTTGTTTCTTATATAAAACTGATCTAAACCTCCTTTAATAAGAATCTCGTTTTTGGGCCTCTTTTGGGCTTAAAAAAATTCTTATTTCAATTATGTTAGTAGCAAGTACTCAAAGAACATCTGAGCAAAATACTCATAGAACATCTGAGCAGTTGTTTCTCAAATAAACCTGATCTAAATCCTCTTTAATAAAAATCTCGTTTTTGGGCCACTTTTGTGGTTTTTAAAATATTTATTTTTTAATTATATTAAGGGCTAGTACTCAAAGAACATCTGAGCAAAATATTCATAGAACATCTGAGCAGTTGTTTCTCAATGAAACCTGATCTAAATCCTTTTTAAAATATTATTTTTTTAATTATATTTAGAGCAAGTACTCAGAACATCTGAGCAAAATACTCATAGAACATCTGAGCAGTTGTTTCTTATATAAAACTGATCTAAACCTCCTTTAATAAGAATCTCGTTTTTGGGCCTCTTTTGGGCTTTAAAAATAAATTCTTATTTCAATTATATTATGGGCAAGTACTCTTAGAACATCTGAGCAGTTGTTTCTTATATAAAACTGATCTAAATCTCCTTTAATAAGAATCTCGTTTTTGGGCTTATTTTGGGCTTTATAAAATATTAATTTTTTAATTATATTAAGTGCAAGTACTCAGAACATCTGAGCAAAATACTCATAGAACATCTGAGCAGTTGTTTCTTATATAAAACTGATCTAAACCTCCTTTAATAAGAATCTCGTTTTCGGGCTTTAAAAATAAATTCTTATTACAATAATATTAGTAGCATGTACTCAAAGAACATCTGAGCAAAATATTCATAGAACATCTGAGCAGTTGTTTCTTAAATAAAACTGAGCAAAATCTCCTTTAATAAGAATCTTGTTTTTGGGCCTCTTTTGGGCTTTAAAAAAAAATTTTTATTTCAATGATATTAGTAGCAAGTAGTCATAGAACATCTGAGCAGTTGTTTCTAATATAAAACTAATCTAAATCCCCTTTATTATGAATCTCGTTTTTGGGCCTATTTTGGGCTTTTTAAAATATTAATTTTTTTAATTATATTTAGGGCTAGTACTCAAAGAACATCTGAGCAATATACTCATATAACATCTGAGCAGTTGTTTCTTATATAAAACTGATCTAAACCTCCTTTAATAAGAATCTCGTTTTTGGGCCTCTTTTGGGCTTAAAAAAAATTCTTATTTCAGTTATGTTAGTAGCAAGTACTCAAAGAACATCTGAGCAAAATACTCATAGAACATCTGAGCAGTGGTTTCTCAAATAAACCTGATCTAAATCCTCTTTAATAAAAATCTCGTTTTTGGGCCACTTTTGGGGTTTTTAAAATATTAATTTTTTTAATTATATTAAGGGCTAGTACTCAAAGAACATCTGAGCAAAATATTCATAGAACATCTGAGCAGTTGTTTCTTATATAAAACTGATCTAAACCTCCTTTAATAAGAATCTCGTTTTTGGGCCTCTTTTGGGCTTTAAAAATAAATTCTTATTTCAATTATATTAGTAGCAAGTACTCAAAGATTATCTGAGCAAAATATTCATAGAACATCTGAGCAGTCGTTTCTTAAATAAAACTGAGCAAAATCTCCTTTAATAAGACTTTTGTTTTTGGGCCACTTTTGGGTTTTTTAAAAAAATTCTTATTTCAATTATTTTATTTTCTAGTACCACTAGAAGATCTGAGCAAACTCTTAGAACATCTGAGCAGTTGTTTCTAATATAAAACTAATCTAAATCCCCTTTATTATGAATCTCGTTTTGGGCCACTTTTGGGCTTTTTAAAATAGTAATTTTTTTAATTATATTAAGGGCTAGTACTCAAAGAACATCTGAACAAAATACTCATAGAACATCTGAGCAGTTGTTTCTCAAATAAACCTGATCTAAATCCTCTTTAATAAAAATCTCGTTTTTGGGCCACTTTTGGGGTTTTTAAAATATTAATTTTTTTAATTATATTAAGGGCTAGTACTCAAAGAACATCTGAGCAAAATATTCATAGAACATCTGAGCAGTTGTTTCTTATATAAAACTGATCTAAACCTCCTTTAATAAGAATCTCGTTTTTGGGCCTCTTTTGGGCTTTAAAAATAAATTCTTATTTCAATTATATAAGTAGCAAGTACTCAAAGATTATCTGAGCAAAATATTCATAGAACATCTGAGCAGTCGTTTCTTAAATAAAACTGAGCAAAATCTCCTTTAATAAGACTTTTGTTTTTGGGCCACTTTTGGGTTTTTTAAAAAAATTCTTATTTCAATTATTTTATTTTCTAGTACCACTAGAAGATCTGAGCAAACTCTTAGAACATCTGAGCAGTTGTTTCTAATATAAAACTAATCTAAATCCCCTTTATTATGAATCTCGTTTTGGGCCACTTTTGGGCTTTTTAAAATAGTAATTTTTTAATTATATTAAGGGCTAGTACTCAAAGAACATCTGAACAAAATACTCATAGAACATCTGAGCAGTTGTTTCTCAAATAAACCTGATCTAAATCCTTTTTAAAATATTAAGTTTTTAATTATATTAAGAGCAAGTACTCAGAACATCCAAGCAAAATACTCATAGAACATCTGAGCAGTTGTTTCTTATATGAAACTGATCTAAACCTCCTTTAATAAGAATCTCGTTTTTGGGCCTCTTTTGGGCTTTAAAAATAAATTCTTATTTCAATTATATTAGTAGCAAGTACTCAAAGAACATCTGAGCAAAATACTCATAGAACATCTGAGCAGTTGTTTCTTAAATAAAACTGAGCAAAATCTCCTTTAATAAGACTTTTGTTTTTGGGCCACTTTTGGGTTTTTTAAAAAAATTCTTATTTCAATTATTTTATTTTCAAGTACCACTAGAACATCTGAGCAAACTCTTAGAACATCTGAGCAGTTGTTTCTCATATAAACCTGAGCAAAATCCCCTTTAATACGAATCTCATTTTTGGTCCTCTTTTGGGCTTTTTAAAATTTTTTCATTTTTTAATTATATAAGGAGCAAGTGGTCATAGAACATCTGAGCAAAATACTCATTGAACATCTGAGCAGTTGTTTCTTATATAAAACTGATCTAAATTTCCTTTAATAAGAATCTCGTTTTTGGGCCTCTTTTGGGCTTTAAAAAAAAAATTTTATTTCAATGATATTAGTAGCAAGTAGTCATAGAACATCTGAGCAGTTGTTTCTTATATAAAACTGATCTAAACCTCCTTTAATAAGAATCTCGTTTTTGGGCTTTAAAAATATATTCTTATTTCAATTATATTAGTAGCAAGTACTCAAAGATTATCTGAGCAAAATATTCATAGAACATCTGAGCAGTTGTTTCTTAAATAAAACTGAGCAAAATCTCCTTTAATAAGACTTTTGTTTTTGGGCCACTTTTGGGTTTTTTAAAAAAATTCTTATTTCAATTATTTTATTTTCTAGTACCACTAGAACATCTGAGCAAACTCTTAGATCATCTGAGCAGTTGTTTCTAATATAAAACTAATCTAAATCCCCTTTATTATGAATCTCGTTTTTGGGCCACTTTTGGGCTTTTTAAAATATTAATTTTTTTAATTATATTAAGGGCTAGTACTCAAAGAACATCTGAGCAATATACTCATGGAACATCTGAGCAAAATACTAATAGAACATCTGAGCAGTTGTTTCTTATATAAAACTGATCTAAACCTCCTTTAATAAGAATCTCGTTTTTGGGCCTCTTTTGGGCTTTAAAAAAAATTCTTATTTCAATTATATTATGGGCAAGTACTCTTAGAACATCTGAGCAGTTGTTTCTTATATAAAACTGATCTAAACCTCCTTTAATAAGAATCTCGTTTTTGGGCCTCTTTTGGGCTTTAAAAAAATTCTTATTTCAATTATATTATGGGCAAGTACTCTTAGAACATCTGAGCAGTTGTTTCTTATATAAAAATGATCTAAATCTCCTTTAATAAGAATCTCGTTTTTGAGCCACTTTTGTGGTTTTTAAAATATTTATTTTTTAATTATATTAAGGGCTAGTACTCAAAGAACATCTGAGCAAAATATTCAAAGAACATCTGAGCAGTTGTTTCTCAATGAAACCTGATCTAAATCCTTTTTAAAATATTATTTTTTTAATTATATTTAGAGCAAGTACTCAGAACATCTGAGCAAAATACTCATAGAACATCTGAGCAGTTGTTTCTTATATAAAACTGATCTAAACCTCCTTTAATAAGAATCTCGTTTTTGGGCCTCTTTTGGGCTTTAAAAATAAATTCTTATTTCAATTATATTATGGGCAAGTACTCTTAGAACATCTGAGCAGTTGTTTCTTATATAAAACTGATCTAAATCTCCTTTAATAAGAATCTCGTTTTTGGGCCTATTTTGGGCTTTATAAAATATTAATTTTTTAATTATATTAAGTGCACGTACTCAGAACATCTGAGCAAAATACTCATAGAACATCTGAGCAGTTGTTTCTTATATAAAACTGATCTAAACGTCCTTTAATAAGAATCTCGTTTTTGGGCTTTAAAAATAAATTCTTATTACAATAATATTAGTAGCATGTACTCAAAGAACATCTGAGCAAAATATTCATAGAACATCTGAGCAGTTGTTTCTTAAATAAAACTGAGCAAAATCTCCTTTAATAAGACTTTTGTTTTTGGGCCACTTTTGGGTTTTTTAAAAAAATTCTTATTTCAATTATTTTATTTTCTAGTACCACTAGAACATCTGAGCAAACTCTTAGAACATCTGAGTAGTTGTTTCTAATATAAAACTAATCTAAATCCCCTTTATTATGAATCTCGTTTTTGGGCCTATTTTGGGCTTTTTAAAATATTCATTTTTTAATTATATAAGGAGCAAGTAGTCATAGAACATCTGAGTAAGTACTCAAAGAACATCTGAGCAGTTGTTTCTCAAATAAACCTGATCTCAATCCTATTTAATAAAAATCTCGTTTTTGGGCCTCTTTTGGGCTTTAAAAAAAATTCTTATTTCAATTATATTAAGGGCAAGTACTCTTAGAACATCTGAGCAGTTGTTTCTTATATAAAAATGATCTAAATCTCCTTTAATAAGAATCTCGTTTTTGGGCCTATTTTGGGCTTTTTAAAATATTCATTTTTTAATTATATTTGGAGCAAGTGGTCATAGAACATCTGAGCAAAATACTCATTGAACATCTGAGCAGTTGTTTCTTATATAAAACTGATCTAAATTTCCTTTAATAAGAATCTTGTTTTTGGGCCTCTTTTGGGCTTTAAAAAAAAATTTTTATTTCAATGATATTAGTAGCAAGTATTCATAGAACATCTGAGCAGTTGTTTCTAAAATAAACCTGATCTTAATCCTCTTTAATAAAAATCTCGTTTTTGGGCCTCTTTTGGGCTTTAAAAAAAATTCTTATTTCAATTATATTAAGGGCAAGTACTCTTAGAACATCTGAGCAGTTGTTTCTTATATAAAAATGATCTAAATCCCCTTTATTATGAATCTCGTTTTTGGGCCACTTTTGGGCTTTTTAAAATATTAATTTTTTTAATTATATTAAGGGCTAGTACTCAAAGAACATCTGAGCAATATACTCATGGAACATCTGAGCAAAATACTAATAGAACATCTGAGCAGTTGTTTCTTATATAAAACTGATCTAAACCTCCTTTAATAAGAATCTCGTTTTTGGGCCTCTTTTGGGCTTTAAAAAAAATTCTTATTTCAATTATATTATGGGCAAGTACTCTTAGAACATCTGAGCAGTTGTTTCTTATATAAAACTGATCTAAACCTCCTTTAATAAGAATCTCGTTTTTGGGCCTCTTTTGGGCTTAAAAAAATTCTTATTTCAATTATGTTAGTAGCAAGTACTCAAAGAACATCTGAGCAAAATACTCATAGAACATCTGAGCAGTTGTTTCTCAAATAAACCTGATCTAAATCCTCTTTAATAAAAATCTCGTTTTTGGGCCACTTTTGTGGTTTTTAAAATATTTATTTTTTAATTATATTAAGGGCTAGTACTCAAAGAACATCTGAGCAAAATATTCATAGAACATCTGAGCAGTTGTTTCTCAATGAAACCTGATCTAAATCCTTTTTAAAATATTATTTTTTTAATTATATTTAGAGCAAGTACTCAGAACATCTGAGCAAAATACTCATAGAACATCTGAGCAGTTGTTTCTTATATAAAACTGATCTAAACCTCCTTTAATAAGAATCTCGTTTTTGGGCCTCTTTTGGGCTTTAAAAATAAATTCTTATTTCAATTATATTATGGGCAAGTACTCTTAGAACATCTGAGCAGTTGTTTCTTATATAAAACTGATCTAAATCTCCTTTAATAAGAATCTCGTTTTTGGGCTTATTTTGGGCTTTATAAAATATTAATTTTTTAATTATATTAAGTGCAAGTACTCAGAACATCTGAGCAAAATACTCATAGAACATCTGAGCAGTTGTTTCTTATATAAAACTGATCTAAACCTCCTTTAATAAGAATCTCGTTTTTGGGCTTTAAAAATAAATTCTTATTACAATAATATTAGTAGCATGTACTCAAAGAACATCTGAGCAAAATATTCATAGAACATCTGAGCAGTTGTTTCTTAAATAAAACTGAGCAAAATCTCCTTTAATAAGACTTTTGTTTTTGGGCCACTTTTGGGTTTTTTAAAAAATTTCTTATTTCAATTATTTTATTTTCTAGTACCACTAGAACATCTGAGCAAACTCTTAGAACATCTGAGCAGTTGTTTCTAATATAAAACTAATCTAAATCCCCTTTATTATGAATCTCGTTTTTGGGCCTATTTTGGGCTTTTTAAAATATTCATTTTTTAATTATATAAGGAGCAAGTAGTCATAGAACATCTGAGTAAGTACTCAAAGAACATCTGAGCAGTTGTTTCTCAAATAAACCTGATCTCAATCCTATTTAATAAAAATCTCGTTTTTGGGCCTCTTTTGGGCTTTAAAAAAAATTCTTATTTCAATTATATTAAGGGCAAGTACTCTTAGAACATCTGAGCAGTTGTTTCTTATATAAAAATGATCTAAATCTCCTTTAATAAGAATCTCGTTTTTGGGCCTATTTTGGGCTTTTTAAAATATGCATTTTTTAATTATATAAGGAGCAAGTAGTCATAGAACATCTGAGTAAGTACTCAAAGAACATCTGAGCAGTTGTTTCTCAAAGAAACCTGATCTAAATCCTTTTTAAAATATTAATTTTTTAATTATATTAAGAGCAAGTACTCATAGAACATCTGAGCAAAATACTCATGGAACATCTGAGCAAAATACTCTTAGAACATCTGAGCATTTGTTTCTTATATAAAACTGATCTAAACCTCCTTTAATAAGAATCTCGTTTTTGGGCCACTTTTGGGCTTTTTAAAATATTAATTTTTTTAATTATATTAAGGGCTAGTACTCAAAGAACATCTGAGCAATATACTCATGGAACATCTGAGCAAAATACTAATAGAACATCTGAGCAGTTGTTTCTTATATAAAACTGATCTAAACCTCCTTTAATAAGAATCTCGTTTTTGGGCCTCTTTTGGGCTTTAAAAATAAATTCTTATTTCAATTATATTATGGGCAAGTACTCTTAGAACATCTGAGCAGTTGTTTCTTATATAAAACTGATCTAAATCTCCTTTAATAAGAATCTCGTTTTTGGGCTTATTTTGGGCTTTATAAAATATTAATTTTTTAATTATATTAAGTGCAAGTACTCAGAACATCTGAGCAAAATACTCATAGAACATCTGAGCAGTTGTTTCTTATATAAAACTGATCTAAACCTCCTTTAATAAGAATCTCGTTTTTGGGCTTTAAAAATAAATTCTTATTACAATAATATTAGTAGCATGTACTCAAAGAACATCTGAGCAAACTCTTAGAACATCTGAGCAGTTGTTTCTAATATAAAACTAATCTAAATCCCCTTTATTATGAATCTCGTTTTTGGGCCTATTTTGGGCTTTTTAAAATATTCATTTTTTAATTATATAAGGAGCAAGTAGTCATAGAACATCTGAGTAAGTACTCAAAGAACATCTGAGCAGTTGTTTCTCAAATAAACCTGATCTCAATCCTATTTAATAAAAATCTCGTTTTTGGGCCTCTTTTGGGCTTTAAAAAAAATTCTTATTTCAATTATATTAAGGGCAAGTACTCTTAGAACATCTGAGCAGTTGTTTCTTATATAAAAATGATCTAAATCTCCTTTAATAAGAATCTCGTTTTTGGGCCTATTTTGGGCTTTTTAAAATATTCATTTTTTAATTATATTTGGAGCAAGTGGTCATAGAACATCTGAGCAAAATACTCATTGAACATCTGAGCAGTTGTTTCTTATATAAAATTGATCTAAATTTCCTTTAATAAGAATCTTGTTTTTGGGCCTCTTTTGGGCTTTAAAAAAAAATTTTTATTTCAATGATATTAGTAGCAAGTAGTCATAGAACATCTGAGCAGTTGTTTCTAAAATAAACCTGATCTTAATCCTCTTTAATAAAAATCTCGTTTTTGGGCCTCTTTTGGGCTTTAAAAAAAATTCTTATTTCAATTATATTAAGGGCAAGTACTCTTAGAACATCTGAGCAGTTGTTTCTTATATAAAAATGATCTAAATCTCCTTTAATAAGAATCTCGTTTTTGGGCCTATTTTGGGCTTTTTAAAATATGCATTTTTTAATTATATAAGGAGCAAGTAGTCATAGAACATCTGAGTAAGTACTCAAAGAACATCTGAGCAGTTGTTTCTCAAAGAAACCTGATCTAAATCCTTTTTAAAATATTAATTTTTTAATTATATTAAGAGCAAGTACTCATAGAACATCTGAGCAAAATACTCATGGAACATCTGAGCAAAATACTCTTAGAACATCTGAGCAGTTGTTTCTAATATAAAACTAATCTAAATCCCCTTTATTATGAATCTCGTTTTTGGGCCTATTTTGGGCTTTTTAAAATATTAATTTTTTTAATTATATTTAGGGCTAGTACTCAAAGAACATCTGAGCAATATACTCATATAACATCTGAGCAGTTGTTTCTTATATAAAACTGATCTAAACCTCCTTTAATAAGAATCTCGTTTTTGGGCCACTCTTGGGCTTTTTAAAATTTTAATTTTTTTAATTATATTAAGGGCAAGTACTCAAAGAACATCTGAGCAATTACTCAAAGAACATCTGAGCAGTTGTTTCTTATATAAAACTGATCTAAATTTCCTTTAATAAGAATCTCGTTTTTGGGCCTCTTTTGGGCTTAAAAAAAATTCTTATTTCAATTATGTTAGTAGCAAGTACTCAAAGAACATCTGAGCAGTTGTTTCTTATATAAAAATGATCTAAATCTCCTTTAATAAGAATCTCGTTTTTGGGCCTATTTTGGGCTTTTTAAAATATTAATTTTTTAATTATATTAAGAGCAAGTACTCAGAACATCTGAGCAAAATACTCATAGAACATCTGAGCAGTTGTTCCTTATATAAAACTGATCTAAACCTCCTTTAATAAGAATCTCGTTTTTGGGCCTCTTTTGGGCTTAAAAAAAATTCTTATTTCAGTTATGTTAGTAGCAAGTACTCAAAGAACATCTGAGCAAAATACTCATAGAACATCTGAGCAGTGGTTTCTCAAATAAACCTGATCTAAATCCTCTTTAATAAAAATCTCGTTTTTGGGCCACTTTTGGGGTTTTTAAAATATTAATTTTTTTAATTATATTAAGGGCTAGTACTCAAAGAACATCTGAGCAAAATATTCATAGAACATCTGAGCAGTTGTTTCTTATATAAAACTGATCTAAACCTCCTTTAATAAGAATCTCGTTTTTGGGCCTCTTTTGGGCTTTAAAAATAAATTCTTATTTCAATTATATTAGTAGCAAGTACTCAAAGATTATCTGAGCAAAATATTCATAGAACATCTGAGCAGTCGTTTCTTAAATAAAACTGAGCAAAATCTCCTTTAATAAGACTTTTGTTTTTGGGCCACTTTTGGGTTTTTTAAAAAAATTCTTATTTCAATTATTTTATTTTCTAGTACCACTAGAAGATCTGAGCAAACTCTTAGAACATCTGAGCAGTTGTTTCTAATATAAAACTAATCTAAATCCCCTTTATTATGAATCTCGTTTTGGGCCACTTTTGGGCTTTTTAAAATAGTAATTTTTTAATTATATTAAGGGCTAATACTCAAAGAACATCTGAACAAAATACTCATAGAACATCTGAGCAGTTGTTTCTCAAATAAACCTGATCTAAATCCTCTTTAATAAAAATCTCGTTTTTGGGCCACTTTTGGGGTTTTTAAAATATTAATTTTTTTAATTATATTAAGGGCTAGTACTCAAAGAACATCTGAGCAAAATATTCATAGAACATCTGAGCAGTTGTTTCTTATATAAAACTGATCTAAACCTCCTTTAATAAGAATCTCGTTTTTGGGCCTCTTTTGGGCTTTAAAAATAAATTCTTATTTCAATTATATTAGTAGCAAGTACTCAAAGATTATCTGAGCAAAATATTCATAGAACATCTGAGCAGTCGTTTCTTAAATAAAACTGAGCAAAATCTCCTTTAATAAGACTTTTGTTTTTGGGCCACTTTTGGGTTTTTTAAAAAAATTCTTATTTCAATTATTTTATTTTCTAGTACCACTAGAAGATCTGAGCAAACTCTTAGAACATCTGAGCAGTTGTTTCTAATATAAAACTAATCTAAATCCCCTTTATTATGAATCTCGTTTTGGGCCACTTTTGGGCTTTTTAAAATAGTAATTTTTTAATTATATTAAGGGCTAGTACTCAAAGAACATCTGAACAAAATACTCATAGAACATCTGAGCAGTTGTTTCTCAAATAAACCTGATCTAAATCCTTTTTAAAATATTAAGTTTTTAATTATATTAAGAGCAAGTACTCAGAACATCTGAGCAAAATACTCATAGAACATCTGAGCAGTTGTTTCTTAAATAAAACTGAGCAAAATCTCCTTTAATAAGACTTTTGTTTTTGGGCCACTTTTGGGTTTTTTAAAAAAATTCTTATTTCAATTATTTTATTTTCAAGTACCACTAGAACATCTGAGCAAACTCTTAGAACATCTGAGCAGTTGTTTCTCATATAAACCTGAGCAAAATCCCCTTTAATACGAATCTCATTTTTGGTCCTCTTTTGGGCTTTTTAAAATTTTTTCATTTTTTAATTATATAAGGAGCAAGTGGTCATAGAACATCTGAGCAAAATACTCATTGAACATCTGAGCAGTTGTTTCTCAAATAAACCTGATCTAAATCCTCTTTAATAAAAATCTCGTTTTTGGGCCACTTTTGGGGTTTTTAAAATATTAATTTTTTTAATTATATTAAGGGCTAGTACTCAAAGAACATCTGAGCAGTTGTTTCTTATATAAAAATGATCTAAATCTCCTTAAATAAGAATCTCGTTTTTAGGCCTATTTTGGGCTTTTTAAAATATTCATTTTTTAATTATATAAGGAGCATGTAGTCATAGAACATCTGAGTAAGTACTCAAAGAATATCTGAGCAGTTGTTTCTCAAAGAAACCTGATCTAAATCCTTTTTAAAATATTAATTTTTTAATTATATTAAGAGCAAGTACTCATAGAACATCTGAGCAAAATACTCATGGAACATCTGAGCAAAATACTCTTAGAACATCTGAGCAGTTGTTTCTAATATAAAACTAATCTAAATCCCCTTTATTATGAATCTCGTTTTTGGGCCACTCTTGGGCTTTTTAAAATTATAATTTTTTTAATTATATTAAGGGCAAGTACTCAAAGAACATCTGAGCAATTACTCAAAGAACATCTGAGCAGTTCTTTCTCAATGAAACCTGATCTAAATCCTTTTTAAAATATTAATTTTTTAATTATATTAAGAGCAAGTACTCAGAACATCTGAGCAAAATACTCATAGAACATCTGAGCAGTTGTTTCTTATATAAACCTGATCTAAATCTCCTTTAATAAGAATCTCGTTTTTGGGCCTCTTTTGGGCTTTAAAAAAAAATTTTTATTTCAATGATATTAGTAGCAAGTAGTCATAGAACATCTGAGCAGTTGTTTCTTAAATAAAACTGAGCAAAATCTCCTTTAATAAGACTTTTGTTTTTGGGCCACTTTTGGGTTTTTTAAAAAAATTCTTATTTCAATTATTTTATTTTCTAGTACCACTAGAACATCTGAGCAAACTCTTAGAACATCTGAGCAGTTGTTTCTAATATAAAACTAATCTAAATCCCCTTTATTATGAATCTCGTTTTTGGGCCACTTTTGGGCTTTTTAAAATATTAATTTTTTTAATTATATTAAGGGCTAGTACTCAAAGAACATCTGAGCAATATACTCATGGAACATCTGAGCAGTTGTTTCTCAAATAAACCTGATCTCAATCCTATTTAATAAAAATCTCGTTTTTGGGCCTCTTTTGGGCTTTAAAAAAAATTCTTATTTCAATTATATTAAGGGCAAGTACTCTTAGAACATCTGAGCAGTTGTTTCTTATATAAAAATGATCTAAATCTCCTTTAATAAGAATCTCGTTTTTGGGCCTATTTTGGGCTTTTTAAAATATTCATTTTTTAATTATATTTGGAGCAAGTGGTCATAGAACATCTGAGCAAAATACTCATTGAACATCTGAGCAGTTGTTTCTTATATAAAACTGATCTAAATTTCCTTTAATAAGAATCTTGTTTTTGGGACTCTTTTGGGCTTTAAAAAAAAATTTTTATTTCAATGATATTAGTAGCAAGTATTCATAGAACATCTGAGCAGTTGTTTCTAAAATAAACCTGATCTTAATCCTCTTTAATAAAAATCTCGTTTTTGGGCCTCTTTTGGGCTTTAAAAAAAATTCTTATTTCAATTATATTAAGGGCAAGTACTCTTAGAACATCTGAGCAGTTGTTTCTTATATAAAAATGATCTAAATCTCCTTTAATAAGAATCTCGTTTTTGGGCCTATTTTGGGCTTTTTAAAATATGCATTTTTTAATTATATAAGGAGCAAGTAGTCATAGAACATCTGAGTAAGTACTCAAAGAACATCTGAGCAGTTGTTTCTCAAAGAAACCTGATCTAAATCCTTTTTAAAATATTAATTTTTTAATTATATTAAGAGCAAGTACTCATAGAACATCTGAGCAAAATACTCATGGAACATCTGAGCAAAATACTCTTAGAACATCTGAGCATTTGTTTCTAATATAAAAATGATCTAAATCTCCTTTAATAAGAATCTCAATTTTGGGCCTATTTTGGGCTTTTTAAAATATTAATTTTTTAATTATATTAAGAGCAAGTACTCAGAACATCTGAGCAAAATACTCATAGAACATCTGAGCAGTTGTTTCTTAAATAAAACTGAGCAAAATCTCCTTTAATAAGACTTTTTTTTTGGGCCACTTTTGGGTTTTTTAAAAAAATTCTTATTTCAATTATTTTATTTTCTAGTACCACTAGAACATCTGAGCAAACTCTTAGAACATCTGAGCAGTTGTTTCTAATATAAAACTAATCTAAATCCCCTTTATTATGAATCTCGTTTTTGGGCCACTTTTGGGCTTTTTAAAATATTAATTTTTTTAATTATATTAAGGGCTAGTACTCAAAGAACATCTGAGCAATATACTCATGGAACATCTGAGCAAAATACTAATAGAACATCTGAGCAGTTGTTTCTTATATAAAACTGATCTAAACCTCCTTTAATAAGAATCTCGTTTTTGGGCCTCTTTTGGGCTTTAAAAAAAATTCTTATTTCAATTATATTATGGGCAAGTACTCTTAGAACATCTGAGCAGTTGTTTCTTATATAAAAATGATCTAAATCTCCTTTAATAAGAATCTCGTTTTTGGGCCACTTTTGGGCTTTTTAAAATATTAATTTTTTAATTATATTAAGAGCAAGTACTCAGAACATCTGAGCAAAATACTCATAGAACATCTGAGCAGTTGTTTCTTATATAAAACTGATCTAAACCTCCTTTAATAAGAATCTCGTTTTTGGGCCTCTTTTGGGCTTAAAAAAATTCTTATTTCAATTATGTTAGTAGCAAGTACTCAAAGAACATCTGAGCAAAATACTCATAGAACATCTGAGCAGTTGTTTCTCAATGAAACCTGATCTAAATCCTTTTTAAAATATTATTTTTTTAATTATATTTAGAGCAAGTACTCAGAACATCTGAGCAAAATACTCATAGAACATCTGAGCAGTTGTTTCTTATATAAAACTGATCTAAACCTCCTTTAATAAGAATCTCGTTTTTGGGCCTCTTTTGGGCTTTAAAAATAAATTCTTATTTCAATTATATTATGGGCAAGTACTCTTAGAACATCTGAGCAGTTGTTTCTTATATAAAACTGATCTAAATCTCCTTTAATAAGAATCTCGTTTTTGGGCTTATTTTGGGCTTTATAAAATATTAATTTTTTAATTATATTAAGTGCAAGTACTCAGAACATCTGAGCAAAATACTCATAGAACATCTGAGCAGTTGTTTCTTATATAAAACTGATCTAAACCTCCTTTAATAAGAATCTCGTTTTTGGGCTTTAAAAATAAATTCTTATTACAATAATATTAGTAGCATGTACTCAAAGAACATCTGAGCAAAATATTCATAGAACATCTGAGCAGTTGTTTCTTAAATAAAACTGAGCAAAATCTCCTTTAATAAGACTTTTGTTTTTGGGCCACTTTTGGGTTTTTTAAAAAATTTCTTATTTCAATTATTTTATTTTCTAGTACCACTAGAACATCTGAGCAAACTCTTAGAACATCTGAGCAGTTGTTTCTAATATAAAACTAATCTAAATCCCCTTTATTATGAATCTCGTTTTTGGGCCTATTTTGGGCTTTTTAAAATATTCATTTTTTAATTATATAAGGAGCAAGTAGTCATAGAACATCTGAGTAAGTACTCAAAGAACATCTGAGCAGTTGTTTCTCAAATAAACCTGATCTCAATCCTATTTAATAAAAATCTCGTTTTTGGGCCTCTTTTGGGCTTTAAAAAAAATTCTTATTTCAATTATATTAAGGGCAAGTACTCTTAGAACATCTGAGCAGTTGTTTCTTATATAAAAATGATCTAAATCTCCTTTAATAAGAATCTCGTTTTTGGGCCTATTTTGGGCTTTTTATAATATGCATTTTTTAATTATATAAGGAGCAAGTAGTCATAGAACATCTGAGTAAGTACTCAAAGAACATCTGAGCAGTTGTTTCTCAAAGAAACCTGATCTAAATCCTTTTTAAAATATTAATTTTTTAATTATATTAAGAGCAAGTACTCATAGAACATCTGAGCAAAATACTCATGGAACATCTGAGCAAAATACTCTTAGAACATCTGAGCATTTGTTTCTAATATAAAAATGATCTAAATCTCCTTTAATAAGAATCTCAATTTTGGGCCTATTTTGGGCTTTTTAAAATATTAATTTTTTAATTATATTAAGAGCAAGTACTCAGAACATCTGAGCAAAATACTCATAGAACATCTGAGCAGTTGTTTCTTAAATAAAACTGAGCAAAATCTCCTTTAATAAGACTTTTTTTTTGGGCCACTTTTGGGTTTTTTAAAAAAATTCTTATTTCAATTATTTTATTTTCTAGTACCACTAGAACATCTGAGCAAACTCTTAGAACATCTGAGCAGTTGTTTCTAATATAAAACTAATCTAAATCCCCTTTATTATGAATCTCGTTTTTGGGCCTCTTTTGGGCTTTAAAAAAAATTCTTATTTCAATTATATTATGGGCAAGTACTCTTAGAACATCTGAGCAGTTGTTTCTTATATAAAAATGATCTAAATCTCCTTTAATAAGAATCTCGTTTTTGGGCCACTTTTGGGCTTTTTAAAATATTAATTTTTTAATTATATTAAGAGCAAGTACTCAGAACATCTGAGCAAAATACTCATAGAACATCTGAGCAGTTGTTTCTTATATAAAACTGATCTAAACCTCCTTTAATAAGAATCTCGTTTTTGGGCCTCTTTTGGGCTTAAAAAAATTCTTATTTCAATTATGTTAGTAGCAAGTACTCAAAGAACATCTGAGCAAAATACTCATAGAACATCTGAGCAGTTGTTTCTCAAATAAACCTGATCTAAATCCTCTTTAATAAAAATCTCGTTTTTGGGCCACTTTTGTGGTTTTTAAAATATTTATTTTTTAATTATATTAAGGGCTAGTACTCAAAGAACATCTGAGCAAAATATTCATAGAACATCTGAGCAGTTGTTTCTCAATGAAACCTGATCTAAATCCTTTTTAAAATATTATTTTTTTAATTATATTTAGAGCAAGTACTCAGAACATCTGAGCAAAATACTCATAGAACATCTGAGCAGTTGTTTCTTATATAAAACTGATCTAAACCTCCTTTAATAAGAATCTCGTTTTTGGGCCTCTTTTGGGCTTTAAAAATAAATTCTTATTTCAATTATATTATGGGCAAGTACTCTTAGAACATCTGAGCAGTTGTTTCTTATATAAAACTGATCTAAATCTCCTTTAATAAGAATCTCGTTTTTGGGCCTATTTTGGGCTTTTTAAAATATGCATTTTTTAATTATATAAGGAGCAAGTAGTCATAGAACATCTGAGTAAGTACTCAAAGAACATCTGAGCAGTTGTTTCTCAAAGAAACCTGATCTAAATCCTTTTTAAAATATTAATTTTTTAATTATATTAAGAGCAAGTACTCATAGAACATCTGAGCAAAATACTCATGGAACATCTGAGCAAAATACTCTTAGAACATCTGAGCATTTGTTTCTAATATAAAAATGATCTAAATCTCCTTTAATAAGAATCTCAATTTTGGGCCTATTTTGGGCTTTTTAAAATATGCATTTTTTAATTATATAAGGAGCAAGTAGTCATAGAACATCTGAGTAAGTACTCAAAGAACATCTGAGCAGTTGTTTCTCAAAGAAACCTGATCTAAATCCTTTTTAAAATATTAATTTTTTAATTATATTAAGAGCAAGTACTCATAGAACATCTGAGCAAAATACTCATGGAACATCTGAGCAAAATACTCTTAGAACATCTGAGCATTTGTTTCTAATATAAAAATGATCTAAATCTCCTTTAATAAGAATCTCGTTTTTGGGCCTATTTTGGGCTTTTTAAAATATTAATTTTTTAATTATATTAAGAGCAAGTACTCAGAACATCTGAGCAAAATACTCATAGAACATCTGAGCAGTTGTTTCTTAAATAAAACTGAGCAAAATCTCCTTTAATAAGACTTTTTTTTTGGGCCACTTTTGGGTTTTTTAAAAAAATTCTTATTTCAATTATTTTATTTTCTTGTACCACTAGAACATCTGAGCAAACTCTTAGAACATCTGAGCAGTTGTTTCTAATATAAAACTAATCTAAATCCCCTTTATTATGAATCTCGTTTTTGGGCCACTTTTGGGCTTTTTAAAATATTAATTTTTTTAATTATATTAAGGGCTAGTACTCAAAGAACATCTGAGCAATATACTCATGGAACATCTGAGCAAAATACTAATAGAACATCTGAGCAGTTGTTTCTTATATAAAACTGATCTAAACCTCCTTTAATAAGAATCTCGTTTTTGGGCCTCTTTTGGGCTTTAAAAAAAATTCTTATTTCAATTATATTATGGGCAAGTACTCTTAGAACATCTGAGCAGTTGTTTCTTATATAAAAATGATCTAAATCTCCTTTAATAAGAATCTCGTTTTTGGGCCACTTTTGGGCTTTTTAAAATATTAATTTTTTAATTATATTAAGAGCAAGTACTCAGAACATCTGAGCAAAATACTCATAGAACATCTGAGCAGTTGTTTCTTATATAAAACTGATCTAAACCTCCTTTAATAAGAATCTCGTTTTTGGGCCTCTTTTGGGCTTAAAAAAATTCTTATTTCAATTATGTTAGTAGCAAGTACTCAAAGAACATCTGAGCAAAATACTCATAGAACATCTGAGCAGTTGTTTCTCAAATAAACCTGATCTAAATCCTCTTTAATAAAAATCTCGTTTTTGGGCCACTTTTGTGGTTTTTAAAATATTTATTTTTTAATTATATTAAGGGCTAGTACTCAAAGAACATCTGAGCAAAATATTCATAGAACATCTGAGCAGTTGTTTCTCAATGAAACCTGATCTAAATCCTTTTTAAAATATTATTTTTTTAATTATATTTAGAGCAAGTACTCAGAACATCTGAGCAAAATACTCATAGAACATCTGAGCAGTTGTTTCTTATATAAAACTGATCTAAACCTCCTTTAATAAGAATCTCGTTTTTGGGCCTCTTTTGGGCTTTAAAAATAAATTCTTATTTCAATTATATTATGGGCAAGTACTCTTAGAACATCTGAGCAGTTGTTTCTTATATAAAACTGATCTAAATCTCCTTTAATAAGAATCTCGTTTTTGGGCTTATTTTGGGCTTTATAAAATATTAATTTTTTAATTATATTAATTGCAAGTACTCAGAACATCTGAGCAAAATACTCATAGAACATCTGAGCAGTTGTTTCTTATATAAAACTGATCTAAACCTCCTTTAATAAGAATCTCGTTTTCGGGCTTTAAAAATAAATTCTTATTACAATAATATTAGTAGCATGTACTCAAAGAACATCTGAGCAAAATATTCATAGAACATCTGAGCAGTTGTTTCTTAAATAAAACTGAGCAAAATCTCCTTTAATAAGAATCTTGTTTTTGGGCCTCTTTTGGGCTTTAAAAAAAAATTTTTATTTCAATGATATTAGTAGCAAGTAGTCATAGAACATCTGAGCAGTTGTTTCTAATATAAAACTAATCTAAATCCCCTTTATTATGAATCTCGTTTTTGGGCCTATTTTGGGCTTTTTAAAATATTAATTTTTTTAATTATATTTAGGGCTAGTACTCAAAGAACATCTGAGCAATATACTCATATAACATCTGAGCAGTTGTTTCTTATATAAAACTGATCTAAACCTCCTTTAATAAGAATCTCGTTTTTGGGCCTCTTTTGGGCTTAAAAAAAATTCTTATTTCAGTTATGTTAGTAGCAAGTACTCAAAGAACATCTGAGCAAAATACTCATAGAACATCTGAGCAGTGGTTTCTCAAATAAACCTGATCTAAATCCTCTTTAATAAAAATCTCGTTTTTGGGCCACTTTTGGGGTTTTTAAAATATTAATTTTTTTAATTATATTAAGGGCTAGTACTCAAAGAACATCTGAGCAAAATATTCATAGAACATCTGAGCAGTTGTTTCTAATATAAAACTGATCTAAACCTCCTTTAATAAGAATCTCGTTTTTGGGCCTCTTTTGGGCTTTAAAAATAAATTCTTATTTCAATTATATTAGTAGCAAGTACTCAAAGATTATCTGAGCAAAATATTCATAGAACATCTGAGCAGTCGTTTCTTAAATAAAACTGAGCAAAATCTCCTTTAATAAGACTTTTGTTTTTGGGCCACTTTTGGGTTTTTTAAAAAAATTCTTATTTCAATTATTTTATTTTCTAGTACCACTAGAAGATCTGAGCAAACTCTTAGAACATCTGAGCAGTTGTTTCTAATATAAAACTAATCTAAATCCCCTTTATTATGAATCTCGTTTTGGGCCACTTTTGGGCTTTTTAAAATAGTAATTTTTTTAATTATATTAAGGGCTAGTACTCAAAGAACATCTGAACAAAATACTCATAGAACATCTGAGCAGTTGTTTCTCAAATAAACCTGATCTAAATCCTCTTTAATAAAAATCTCGTTTTTGGGCCACTTTTGGGGTTTTTAAAATATTAATTTTTTTAATTATATTAAGGGCTAGTACTCAAAGAACATCTGAGCAAAATATTCATAGAACATCTGAGCAGTTGTTTCTTATATAAAACTGATCTAAACCTCCTTTAATAAGAATCTCGTTTTTGGGCCTCTTTTGGGCTTTAAAAATAAATTCTTATTTCAATTATATAAGTAGCAAGTACTCAAAGATTATCTGAGCAAAATATTCATAGAACATCTGAGCAGTCGTTTCTTAAATAAAACTGAGCAAAATCTCCTTTAATAAGACTTTTGTTTTTGGGCCACTTTTGGGTTTTTTAAAAAAATTCTTATTTCAATTATTTTATTTTCTAGTACCACTAGAAGATCTGAGCAAACTCTTAGAACATCTGAGCAGTTGTTTCTAATATAAAACTAATCTAAATCCCCTTTATTATGAATCTCGTTTTGGGCCACTTTTGGGCTTTTTAAAATAGTAATTTTTTAATTATATTAAGGGCTAGTACTCAAAGAACATCTGAACAAAATACTCATAGAACATCTGAGCAGTTGTTTCTCAAATAAACCTGATCTAAATCCTTTTTAAAATATTAAGTTTTTAATTATATTAAGAGCAAGTACTCAGAACATCTGAGCAAAATACTCATAGAACATCTGAGCAGTTGTTTCTTATATGAAACTGATCTAAACCTCCTTTAATAAGAATCTCGTTTTTGGGCCTCTTTTGGGCTTTAAAAATAAATTCTTATTTCAATTATATTAGTAGCAAGTACTCAAAGAACATCTGAGCAAAATACTCATAGAACATCTGAGCAGTTGTTTCTTAAATAAAACTGAGCAAAATCTCCTTTAATAAGACTTTTGTTTTTGGGCCACTTTTGGGTTTTTTAAAAAAATTCTTATTTCAATTATTTTATTTTCAAGTACCACTAGAACATCTGAGCAAACTCTTAGAACATCTGAGCAGTTGTTTCTCATATAAACCTGAGCAAAATCCCCTTTAATACGAATCTCATTTTTGGTCCTCTTTTGGGCTTTTTAAAATTTTTTCATTTTTTAATTATATAAGGAGCAAGTGGTCATAGAACATCTGAGCAAAATACTCATTGAACATCTGAGCAGTTGTTTCTTATATAAAACTGATCTAAATTTCCTTTAATAAGAATCTCGTTTTTGGGCCTCTTTTGGGCTTTAAAAAAAAATTTTTATTTCAATGATATTAGTAGCAAGTAGTCATAGAACATCTGAGCAGTTGTTTCTTATATAAAACTGATCTAAACCTCCTTTAATAAGAATCTCGTTTTTGGGCTTTAAAAATATATTCTTATTTCAATTATATTAGTAGCAAGTACTCAAAGATTATCTGAGCAAAATATTCATAGAACATCTGAGCAGTTGTTTCTTAAATAAAACTGAGCAAAATCTCCTTTAATAAGACTTTTGTTTTTGGGCCACTTTTGGGTTTTTTAAAAAAATTCTTATTTCAATTATTTTATTTTCTAGTACCACTAGAACATCTGAGCAAACTCTTAGAACATCTGAGCAGTTGTTTCTAATATAAAACTAATCTAAATCCCCTTTATTATGAATCTCGTTTTTGGGCCACTTTTGGGCTTTTTAAAATATTAATTTTTTTAATTATATTAAGGGCTAGTACTCAAAGAACATCTGAGCAATATACTCATGGAACATCTGAGCAAAATACTAATAGAACATCTGAGCAGTTGTTTCTTATATAAAACTGATCTAAACCTCCTTTAATAAGAATCTCGTTTTTGGGCCTCTTTTGGGCTTTAAAAAAAATTCTTATTTCAATTATATTATGGGCAAGTACTCTTAGAACATCTGAGCAGTTGTTTCTTATATAAAACTGATCTAAACCTCCTTTAATAAGAATCTCGTTTTTGGGCCTCTTTTGGGCTTTAAAAAAATTCTTATTTCAATTATATTATGGGCAAGTACTCTTAGAACATCTGAGCAGTTGTTTCTTATATAAAAATGATCTAAATCTCCTTTAATAAGAATCTCGTTTTTGAGCCACTTTTGTGGTTTTTAAAATATTTATTTTTTAATTATATTAAGGGCTAGTACTCAAAGAACATCTGAGCAAAATATTCATAGAACATCTGAGCAGTTGTTTCTCAATGAAACCTGATCTAAATCCTTTTTAAAATATTATTTTTTTAATTATATTTAGAGCAAGTACTCAGAACATCTGAGCAAAATACTCATAGAACATCTGAGCAGTTGTTTCTTATATAAAACTGATCTAAACCTCCTTTAATAAGAATCTCGTTTTTGGGCCTCTTTTGGGCTTTAAAAATAAATTCTTATTTCAATTATATTATGGGCAAGTACTCTTAGAACATCTGAGCAGTTGTTTCTTATATAAAACTGATCTAAATCTCCTTTAATAAGAATCTCGTTTTTGGGCCTATTTTGGGCTTTATAAAATATTAATTTTTTAATTATATTAAGTGCACGTACTCAGAACATCTGAGCAAAATACTCATAGAACATCTGAGCAGTTGTTTCTTATATAAAACTGATCTAAACGTCCTTTAATAAGAATCTCGTTTTTGGGCTTTAAAAATAAATTCTTATTACAATAATATTAGTAGCATGTACTCAAAGAACATCTGAGCAAAATATTCATAGAACATCTGAGCAGTTGTTTCTTAAATAAAACTGAGCAAAATCTCCTTTAATAAGACTTTTGTTTTTGGGCCACTTTTGGGTTTTTTAAAAAAATTCTTATTTCAATTATTTTATTTTCTAGTACCACTAGAACATCTGAGCAAACTCTTAGAACATCTGAGTAGTTGTTTCTAATATAAAACTAATCTAAATCCCCTTTATTATGAATCTCGTTTTTGGGCCTATTTTGGGCTTTTTAAAATATTCATTTTTTAATTATATAAGGAGCAAGTAGTCATAGAACATCTGAGTAAGTACTCAAAGAACATCTGAGCAGTTGTTTCTCAAATAAACCTGATCTCAATCCTATTTAATAAAAATCTCGTTTTTGGGCCTCTTTTGGGCTTTAAAAAAAATTCTTATTTCAATTATATTAAGGGCAAGTACTCTTAGAACATCTGAGCAGTTGTTTCTTATATAAAAATGATCTAAATCTCCTTTAATAAGAATCTCGTTTTTGGGCCTATTTTGGGCTTTTTAAAATATTCATTTTTTAATTATATTTGGAGCAAGTGGTCATAGAACATCTGAGCAAAATACTCATTGAACATCTGAGCAGTTGTTTCTTATATAAAACTGATCTAAATTTCCTTTAATAAGAATCTTGTTTTTGGGCCTCTTTTGGGCTTTAAAAAAAAATTTTTATTTCAATGATATTAGTAGCAAGTATTCATAGAACATCTGAGCAGTTGTTTCTAAAATAAACCTGATCTTAATCCTCTTTAATAAAAATCTCGTTTTTGGGCCTCTTTTGGGCTTTAAAAAAAATTCTTATTTCAATTATATTAAGGGCAAGTACTCTTAGAACATCTGAGCAGTTGTTTCTTATATAAAAATGATCTAAATCTCCTTTAATAAGAATCTCGTTTTTGGGCCTATTTTGGGCTTTTTAAAATATGCATTTTTTAATTATATAAGGAGCAAGTAGTCATAGAACATCTGAGTAAGTACTCAAAGAACATCTGAGCAGTTGTTTCTCAAAGAAACCTGATCTAAATCCTTTTTAAAATATTAATTTTTTAATTATATTAAGAGCAAGTACTCATAGAACATCTGAGCAAAATACTCATGGAACATCTGAGCAAAATACTCTTAGAACATCTGAGCATTTGTTTCTAATATAAAAATGATCTAAATCTCCTTTAATAAGAATCTCGTTTTTGGGCCTATTTTGGGCTTTTTAAAATATTAATTTTTTAATTATATTAAGAGCAAGTACTCAGAACATCTGAGCAAAATACTCATAGAACATCTGAGCAGTTGTTTCTTAAATAAAACTGAGCAAAATCTCCTTTAATAAGACTTTTTTTTTGGGCCACTTTTGGGTTTTTTAAAAAAATTCTTATTTCAATTATTTTATTTTCTAGTACCACTAGAACATCTGAGCAAACTCTTAGAACATCTGAGCAGTTGTTTCTAATATAAAACTAATCTAAATCCCCTTTATTATGAATCTCGTTTTTGGGCCACTTTTGGGCTTTTTAAAATATTAATTTTTTTAATTATATTAAGGGCTAGTACTCAAAGAACATCTGAGCAATATACTCATGGAACATCTGAGCAAAATACTAATAGAACATCTGAGCAGTTGTTTCTTATATAAAACTGATCTAAACCTCCTTTAATAAGAATCTCGTTTTTGGGCCTCTTTTGGGCTTTAAAAAAAATTCTTATTTCAATTATATTATGGGCAAGTACTCTTAGAACATCTGAGCAGTTGTTTCTTATATAAAAATGATCTAAATCTCCTTTAATAAGAATCTCGTTTTTGGGCCACTTTTGGGCTTTTTAAAATATTAATTTTTTAATTATATTAAGAGCAAGTACTCAGAACATCTGAGCAAAATACTCATAGAACATCTGAGCAGTTGTTTCTTATATAAAACTGATCTAAACCTCCTTTAATAAGAATCTCGTTTTTGGGCCTCTTTTGGGCTTAAAAAAATTCTTATTTCAATTATGTTAGTAGCAAGTACTCAAAGAACATCTGAGCAAAATACTCATAGAACATCTGAGCAGTTGTTTCTCAAATAAACCTGATCTAAATCCTCTTTAATAAAAATCTCGTTTTTGGGCCACTTTTGTGGTTTTTAAAATATTTATTTTTTAATTATATTAAGGGCTAGTACTCAAAGAACATCTGAGCAAAATATTCATAGAACATCTGAGCAGTTGTTTCTCAATGAAACCTGATCTAAATCCTTTTTAAAATATTATTTTTTTAATTATATTTAGAGCAAGTACTCAGAACATCTGAGCAAAATACTCATAGAACATCTGAGCAGTTGTTTCTTATATAAAACTGATCTAAACCTCCTTTAATAAGAATCTCGTTTTTGGGCCTCTTTTGGGCTTTAAAAATAAATTCTTATTTCAATTATATTATGGGCAAGTACTCTTAGAACATCTGAGCAGTTGTTTCTTATATAAAACTGATCTAAATCTCCTTTAATAAGAATCTCGTTTTTGGGCTTATTTTGGGCTTTATAAAATATTAATTTTTTAATTATATTAAGTGCAAGTACTCAGAACATCTGAGCAAAATACTCATAGAACATCTGAGCAGTTGTTTCTTATATAAAACTGATCTAAACCTCCTTTAATAAGAATCTCGTTTTTGGGCCTCTTTTGGGCTTTAAAAAAAATTCTTATTTCAATTATATTAAGGGCAAGTACTCTTAGAACATCTGAGCAGTTGTTTCTTATATAAAAATGATCTAAATCTCCTTTAATAAGAATCTCGTTTTTGGGCCTATTTTGGGCTTTTTAAAATATGCATTTTTTAATTATATAAGGAGCAAGTAGTCATAGAACATCTGAGTAAGTACTCAAAGAACATCTGAGCAGTTGTTTCTCAAAGAAACCTGATCTAAATCCTTTTTAAAATATTAATTTTTTAATTATATTAAGAGCAAGTACTCATAGAACATCTGAGCAAAATACTCATGGAACATCTGAGCAAAATACTCTTAGAACATCTGAGCATTTGTTTCTAATATAAAAATGATCTAAATCTCCTTTAATAAGAATCTCGTTTTTGGGCCTATTTTGGGCTTTTTAAAATATTAATTTTTTAATTATATTAAGAGCAAGTACTCAGAACATCTGAGCAAAATACTCATAGAACATCTGAGCAGTTGTTTCTTAAATAAAACTGAGCAAAATCTCCTTTAATAAGACTTTTTTTTTGGGCCAATTTTGGGTTTTTTAAAAAAATTCTTATTTCAATTATTTTATTTTCTAGTACCACTAGAACATCTGAGCAAACTCTTAGAACATCTGAGCAGTTGTTTCTAATATAAAACTAATCTAAATCCCCTTTATTATGAATCTCGTTTTTGGGCCACTTTTGGGCTTTTTAAAATATTAATTTTTTTAATTATATTAAGGGCTAGTACTCAAAGAACATCTGAGCAATATACTCATGGAACATCTGAGCAAAATACTAATAGAACATCTGAGCAGTTGTTTCTTATATAAAACTGATCTAAACCTCCTTTAATAAGAATCTCGTTTTTGGGCCTCTTTTGGGCTTTAAAAAAAATTCTTATTTCAATTATATTATGGGCAAGTACTCTTAGAACATCTGAGCAGTTGTTTCTTATATAAAAATGATCTAAATCTCCTTTAATAAGAATCTCGTTTTTGGACCACTTTTGGGCTTTTTAAAATATTAATTTTTTAATTATATTAAGAGCAAGTACTCAGAACATCTGAGCAAAATACTCATAGAACATCTGAGCAGTTGTTTCTTATATAAAACTGATCTAAACCTCCTTTAATAAGAATCTCGTTTTTGGGCCTCTTTTGGGCTTAAAAAAATTCTTATTTCAATTATGTTAGTAGCAAGTACTCAAAGAACATCTGAGCAAAATACTCATAGAACATCTGAGCAGTTGTTTCTCAAATAAACCTGATCTAAATCCTCTTTAATAAAAATCTCGTTTTTGGGCCACTTTTGTGGTTTTTAAAATATTTATTTTTTAATTATATTAAGGGCTAGTACTCAAAGAACATCTGAGCAAAATATTCATAGAACATCTGAGCAGTTGTTTCTCAATGAAACCTGATCTAAATCCTTTTTAAAATATTATTTTTTTAATTATATTTAGAGCAAGTACTCAGAACATCTGAGCAAAATACTCATAGAACATCTGAGCAGTTGTTTCTTATATAAAACTGATCTAAACCTCCTTTAATAAGAATCTCGTTTTTGGGCCTCTTTTGGGCTTTAAAAATAAATTCTTATTTCAATTATATTATGGGCAAGTACTCTTAGAACATCTGAGCAGTTGTTTCTTATATAAAACTGATCTAAATCTCCTTTAATAAGAATCTCGTTTTTGGGCTTATTTTGGGCTTTATAAAATATTAATTTTTTAATTATATTAAGTGCAAGTACTCAGAACATCTGAGCAAAATACTCATAGAACATCTGAGCAGTTGTTTCTTATATAAAACTGATCTAAACCTCCTTTAATAAGAATCTCGTTTTTGGGCCTCTTTTGGGCTTTAAAAAAAATTCTTATTTCAATTATATTAAGGGCAAGTACTCTTAGAACATCTGAGCAGTTGTTTCTTATATAAAAATGATCTAAATCTCCTTTAATAAGAATCTCGTTTTTGGGCCTATTTTGGGCTTTTTAAAATATGCATTTTTTAATTATATAAGGAGCAAGTAGTCATAGAACATCTGAGTAAGTACTCAAAGAACATCTGAGCAGTTGTTTCTCAAAGAAACCTGATCTAAATCCTTTTTAAAATATTAATTTTTTAATTATATTAAGAGCAAGTACTCATAGAACATCTGAGCAAAATACTCATGGAACATCTGAGCAAAATACTCTTAGAACATCTGAGCATTTGTTTCTAATATAAAAATGATCTAAATCTCCTTTAATAAGAATCTCGTTTTTGGGCCTATTTTGGGCTTTTTAAAATATTAATTTTTTAATTATATTAAGAGCAAGTACTCAGAACATCTGAGCAAAATACTCATAGAACATCTGAGCAGTTGTTTCTTAAATAAAACTGAGCAAAATCTCCTTTAATAAGACTTTTTTTTTGGGCCACTTTTGGGTTTTTTAAAAAAATTCTTATTTCAATTATTTTATTTTCTAGTACCACTAGAACATCTGAGCAAACTCTTAGAACATCTGAGCAGTTGTTTCTAATATAAAACTAATCTAAATCCCCTTTATTATGAATCTCGTTTTTGGGCCTCTTTTGGGCTTTAAAAAAAATTCTTATTTCAATTATATTATGGGCAAGTACTCTTAGAACATCTGAGCAGTTGTTTCTTATATAAAACTGATCTAAACCTCCTTTAATAAGAATCTCGTTTTTGGGCCTCTTTTGGGCTTTAAAAAAATTCTTATTTCAATTATATTATGGGCAAGTACTCTTAGAACATCTGAGCAGTTGTTTCTTATATAAAAATGATCTAAATCTCCTTTAATAAGAATCTCGTTTTTGGGCCACTTTTGTGGTTTTTAAAATATTTATTTTTTAATTATATTAAGGGCTAGTACTCAAAGAACATCTGAGCAAAATATTCATAGAACATCTGAGCAGTTGTTTCTCAATGAAACCTGATCTAAATCCTTTTTAAAATATTATTTTTTTAATTATATTTAGAGCAAGTACTCAGAACATCTGAGCAAAATACTCATAGAACATCTGAGCAGTTGTTTCTTATATAAAACTGATCTAAACCTCCTTTAATAAGAATCTCGTTTTTGGGCCTCTTTTGGGCTTTAAAAATAAATTCTTATTTCAATTATATTATGGGCAAGTACTCTTAGAACATCTGAGCAGTTGTTTCTTATATAAAACTGATCTAAATCTCCTTTAATAAGAATCTCGTTTTTGGGCCTATTTTGGGCTTTATAAAATATTAATTTTTTAATTATATTAAGTGCACGTACTCAGAACATCTGAGCAAAATACTCATAGAACATCTGAGCAGTTGTTTCTTATATAAAACTGATCTAAACGTCCTTTAATAAGAATCTCGTTTTTGGGCTTTAAAAATAAATTCTTATTACAATAATATTAGTAGCATGTACTCAAAGAACATCTGAGCAAAATATTCATAGAACATCTGAGCAGTTGTTTCTTAAATAAAACTGAGCAAAATCTCCTTTAATAAGACTTTTTTTTTGGGCCACTTTTGGGTTTTTTAAAAAAATTCTTATTTCAATTATTTTATTTTCTAGTACCACTAGAACATCTGAGCAAACTCTTAGAACATCTGAGCAGTTGTTTCTAATATAAAACTAATCTAAATCCCCTTTATTATGAATCTCGTTTTTGGGCCACTTTTGGGCTTTTTAAAATATTAATTTTTTTAATTATATTAAGGGCTAGTACTCAAAGAACATCTGAGCAATATACTCATGGAACATCTGAGCAAAATACTAATAGAACATCTGAGCAGTTGTTTCTTATATAAAACTGATCTAAACCTCCTTTAATAAGAATCTCGTTTTTGGGCCTCTTTTGGGCTTTAAAAAAAATTCTTATTTCAATTATATTATGGGCAAGTACTCTTAGAACATCTGAGCAGTTGTTTCTTATATAAAAATGATCTAAATCTCCTTTAATAAGAATCTCGTTTTTGGACCACTTTTGGGCTTTTTAAAATATTAATTTTTTAATTATATTAAGAGCAAGTACTCAGAACATCTGAGCAAAATACTCATAGAACATCTGAGCAGTTGTTTCTTATATAAAACAGATCTAAACCTCCTTTAATAAGAATCTCGTTTTTGGGCCTCTTTTGGGCTTAAAAAAATTCTTATTTCAATTATGTTAGTAGCAAGTACTCAAAGAACATCTGAGCAAAATACTCATAGAACATCTGAGCAGTTGTTTCTCAAATAAACCTGATCTAAATCCTTTTTAAAATATTATTTTTTTAATTATATTTAGAGCAAGTACTCAGAACATCTGAGCAAAATACTCATAGAACATCTGAGCAGTTGTTTCTTATATAAAACTGATCTAAACCTCCTTTAATAAGAATCTCGTTTTTGGGCCTCTTTTGGGCTTTAAAAATAAATTCTTATTTCAATTATATTATGGGCAAGTACTCTTAGAACATCTGAGCAGTTGTTTCTTATATAAAACTGATCTAAATCTCCTTTAATAAGAATCTCGTTTTTGGGCTTATTTTGGGCTTTATAAAATATTAATTTTTTAATTATATTAAGTGCAAGTACTCAGAACATCTGAGCAAAATACTCATAGAACATCTGAGCAGTTGTTTCTTATATAAAACTGATCTAAACCTCCTTTAATAAGAATCTCGTTTTTGGGCTTTAAAAATAAATTCTTATTACAATAATATTAGTAGCATGTACTCAAAGAACATCTGAGCAAAATATTCATAGAACATCTGAGCAGTTGTTTCTTAAATAAAACTGAGCAAAATCTCCTTTAATAAGACTTTTGTTTTTGGGCCACTTTTGGGTTTTTTAAAAAATTTCTTATTTCAATTATTTTATTTTCTAGTACCACTAGAACATCTGAGCAAACTCTTAGAACATCTGAGCAGTTGTTTCTAATATAAAACTAATCTAAATCCCCTTTATTATGAATCTCGTTTTTGGGCCTATTTTGGGCTTTTTAAAATATTCATTTTTTAATTATATAAGGAGCAAGTAGTCATAGAACATCTGAGTAAGTACTCAAAGAACATCTGAGCAGTTGTTTCTCAAATAAACCTGATCTCAATCCTATTTAATAAAAATCTCGTTTTTGGGCCTCTTTTGGGCTTTAAAAAAAATTCTTATTTCAATTATATTAAGGGCAAGTACTCTTAGAACATCTGAGCAGTTGTTTCTTATATAAAAATGATCTAAATCTCCTTTAATAAGAATCTCGTTTTTGGGCCTATTTTGGGCTTTTTAAAATATTCATTTTTTAATTATATTTGGAGCAAGTGGTCATAGAACATCTGAGCAAAATACTCATTGAACATCTGAGCAGTTGTTTCTTATATAAAATTGATCTAAATTTCCTTTAATAAGAATCTTGTTTTTGGGCCTCTTTTGGGCTTTAAAAAAAAATTTTTATTTCAATGATATTAGTAGCAAGTAGTCATAGAACATCTGAGCAGTTGTTTCTAAAATAAACCTGATCTTAATCCTCTTTAATAAAAATCTCGTTTTTGGGCCTCTTTTGGGCTTTAAAAAAAATTCTTATTTCAATTATATTAAGGGCAAGTACTCTTAGAACATCTGAGCAGTTGTTTCTTATATAAAAATGATCTAAATCTCCTTTAATAAGAATCTCGTTTTTGGGCCTATTTTGGGCTTTTTAAAATATGCATTTTTTAATTATATAAGGAGCAAGTAGTCATAGAACATCTGAGTAAGTACTCAAAGAACATCTGAGCAGTTGTTTCTCAAAGAAACCTGATCTAAATCCTTTTTAAAATATTAATTTTTTAATTATATTAAGAGCAAGTACTCATAGAACATCTGAGCAAAATACTCATGGAACATCTGAGCAAAATACTCTTAGAACATCTGAGCATTTGTTTCTAATATAAAAATGATCTAAATCTCCTTTAATAAGAATCTCGTTTTTGGGCCTATTTTGGGCTTTTTAAAATATTAATTTTTTAATTATATTAAGAGCAAGTACTCAGAACATCTGAGCAAAATACTCATAGAACATCTGAGCAGTTGTTTCTTAAATAAAACTGAGCAAAATCTCCTTTAATAAGAATCTCGTTTTTGGGCCACTCTTGGGCTTTTTAAAATTTTAATTTTTTTAATTATATTAAGGGCAAGTACTCAAAGAACATCTGAGCAATTACTCAAAGAACATCTGAGCAGTTGTTTCTTATATAAAACTGATCTAAATTTCCTTTAATAAGAATCTCGTTTTTGGGCCTCTTTTGGGCTTAAAAAAAATTCTTATTTCAATTATGTTAGTAGCAAGTACTCAAAGAACATCTGAGCAGTTGTTTCTTATATAAAAATGATCTAAATCTCCTTTAATAAGAATCTCGTTTTTGGGCCTATTTTGGGCTTTTTAAAATATTAATTTTTTAATTATATTAAGAGCAAGTACTCAGAACATCTGAGCAAAATACTCATAGAACATCTGAGCAGTTGTTCCTTATATAAAACTGATCTAAACCTCCTTTAATAAGAATCTCGTTTTTGGGCCTCTTTTGGGCTTAAAAAAAATTCTTATTTCAGTTATGTTAGTAGCAAGTACTCAAAGAACATCTGAGCAAAATACTCATAGAACATCTGAGCAGTTGTTTCTTATATAAAACTGATCTAAACCTCCTTTAATAAGAATCTCGTTTTTGGGCCTCTTTTGGGCTTTAAAAATAAATTCTTATTTCAATTATATTATGGGCAAGTACTCTTAGAACATCTGAGCAGTTGTTTCTTATATAAAACTGATCTAAATCTCCTTTAATAAGAATCTCGTTTTTGGGCCTATTTTGGGCTTTATAAAATATTAATTTTTTAATTATATTAAGTGCACGTACTCAGAACATCTGAGCAAAATACTCATAGAACATCTGAGCAGTTGTTTCTTATATAAAACTGATCTAAACGTCCTTTAATAAGAATCTCGTTTTTGGGCTTTAAAAATAAATTCTTATTACAATAATATTAGTAGCATGTACTCAAAGAACATCTGAGCAAAATATTCATAGAACATCTGAGCAGTTGTTTCTTAAATAAAACTGAGCAAAATCTCCTTTAATAAGACTTTTGTTTTTGGGCCACTTTTGGGTTTTTTAAAAAAATTCTTATTTCAATTATTTTATTTTCTAGTACCACTAGAACATCTGAGCAAACTCTTAGAACATCTGAGCAGTTGTTTCTAATATAAAACTAATCTAAATCCCCTTTATTATGAATCTCGTTTTTGGGCCTATTTTGGGCTTTTTAAAATATTCATTTTTTAATTATTAAGGAGCAAGTAGTCATAGAACATCTGAGTAAGTACTCAAAGAACATCTGAGCAGTTGTTTCTCAAATAAACCTGATCTCAATCCTATTTAATAAAAATCTCGTTTTTGGGCCTCTTTTGGGCTTTAAAAAAAATTCTTATTTCAATTATATTAAGGGCAAGTACTCTTAGAACATCTGAGCAGTTGTTTCTTATATAAAAATGATCTAAATCTCCTTTAATAAGAATCTCGTTTTTGGGCCTATTTTGGGCTTTTTAAAATATTCATTTTTTAATTATATTTGGAGCAAGTGGTCATAGAACATCTGAGCAAAATACTCATTGAACATCTGAGCAGTTGTTTCTTATATAAAACTGATCTAAATTTCCTTTAATAAGAATCTTGTTTTTGGGCCTCTTTTGGGCTTTAAAAAAAAATTTTTATTTCAATGATATTAGTAGCAAGTATTCATAGAACATCTGAGCAGTTGTTTCTAAAATAAACCTGATCTTAATCCTCTTTAATAAAAATCTCGTTTTTGGGCCTCTTTTGGGCTTTAAAAAAAATTCTTATTTCAATTATATAAAGGGCAAGTACTCTTAGAACATCTGAGCAGTTGTTTCTTATATAAAAATGATCTAAATCTCCTTTAATAAGAATCTCGTTTTTGGGCCTATTTTGGGCTTTTTAAAATATGCATTTTTTAATTATATAAGGAGCAAGTAGTCATAGAACATCTGAGTAAGTACTCAAAGAACATCTGAGCAGTTGTTTCTCAAAGAAACCTGATCTAAATCCTTTTTAAAATATTAATTTTTTAATTATATTAAGAGCAAGTACTCATAGAACATCTGAGCAAAATACTCATGGAACATCTGAGCAAAATACTCTTAGAACATCTGAGCATTTGTTTCTAATATAAAAATGATCTAAATCTCCTTTAATAAGAATCTCGTTTTTGGGCCTATTTTGGGCTTTTTAAAATATTAATTTTTTAATTATATTAAGAGCAAGTACTCAGAACATCTGAGCAAAATACTCATAGAACATCTGAGCAGTTGTTTCTTAAATAAAACTGAGCAAAATCTCCTTTAATAAGACTTTTTTTTTGGGCCACTTTTGGGTTTTTTAAAAAAATTCTTATTTCAATTATTTTATTTTCTAGTACCACTAGAACATCTGAGCAAACTCTTAGAACATCTGAGCAGTTGTTTCTCAAATAAACCTGATCTAAATCCTCTTTAATAAAAATCTCGTTTTTGGGCCACTTTTGTGGTTTTTAAAATATTTATTTTTTAATTATATTAAGGGCTAGTACTCAAAGAACATCTGAGCAAAATATTCATAGAACATCTGAGCAGTTGTTTCTTATATAAAACTGATCTAAACCTCCTTTAATAAGAATCTCGTTTTTGGGCCTCTTTTGGGCTTAAAAAAATTCTTATTTCAATTATGTTAGTAGCAAGTACTCAAAGAACATCTGAGCAAAATACTCATAGAACATCTGAGCAGTTGTTTCTCAAATAAACCTGATCTAAATCCTCTTTAATAAAAATCTCGTTTTTGGGCCACTTTTGTGGTTTTTAAAATATTTATTTTTTAATTATATTAAGGGCTAGTACTCAAAGAACATCTGAGCAAAATATTCATAGAACATCTGAGCAGTTGTTTCTCAATGAAACCTGATCTAAATCCTTTTTAAAATATTATTTTTTTAATTATATTTAGAGCAAGTACTCAGAACATCTGAGCAAAATACTCATAGAACATCTGAGCAGTTGTTTCTTATATAAAACTGATCTAAACCTCCTTTAATAAGAATCTCGTTTTTGGGCCTCTTTTGGGCTTTAAAAATAAATTCTTATTTCAATTATATTATGGGCAAGTACTCTTAGAACATCTGAGCAGTTGTTTCTTATATAAAACTGATCTAAATCTCCTTTAATAAGAATCTCGTTTTTGGGCTTATTTTGGGCTTTATAAAATATTAATTTTTTAATTATATTAAGTGCAAGTACTCAGAACATCTGAGCAAAATACTCATAGAACATCTGAGCAGTTGTTTCTTATATAAAACTGATCTAAACCTCCTTTAATAAGAATCTCGTTTTTGGGCTTTAAAAATAAATTCTTATTACAATAATATTAGTAGCATGTACTCAAAGAACATCTGAGCAAAATATTCATAGAACATCTGAGCAGTTGTTTCTTAAATAAAACTGAGCAAAATCTCCTTTAATAAGACTTTTGTTTTTGGGCCACTTTTGGGTTTTTTAAAAAATTTCTTATTTCAATTATTTTATTTTCTAGTACCACTAGAACATCTGAGCAAACTCTTAGAACATCTGAGCAGTTGTTTCTAATATAAAACTAATCTAAATCCCCTTTATTATGAATCTCGTTTTTGGGCCTATTTTGGGCTTTTTAAAATATTCATTTTTTAATTATATAAGGAGCAAGTAGTCATAGAACATCTGAGTAAGTACTCAAAGAACATCTGAGCAGTTGTTTCTCAAATAAACCTGATCTCAATCCTATTTAATAAAAATCTCGTTTTTGGGCCTCTTTTGGGCTTTAAAAAAAATTCTTATTTCAATTATATTAAGGGCAAGTACTCTTAGAACATCTGAGCAGTTGTTTCTTATATAAAAATGATCTAAATCTCCTTTAATAAGAATCTCGTTTTTGGGCCTATTTTGGGCTTTTTAAAATATGCATTTTTTAATTATATAAGGAGCAAGTAGTCATAGAACATCTGAGTAAGTACTCAAAGAACATCTGAGCAGTTGTTTCTCAAAGAAACCTGATCTAAATCCTTTTTAAAATATTAATTTTTTAATTATATTAAGAGCAAGTACTCATAGAACATCTGAGCAAAATACTCATGGAACATCTGAGCAAAATACTCTTAGAACATCTGAGCAGTTGTTTCTAATATAAAACTAATCTAAATCCCCTTTATTATGAATCTCGTTTTTGGGCCTATTTTGGGCTTTTTAAAATATTAATTTTTTTAATTATTTTTAGGGCTAGTACTCAAAGAACATCTGAGCAATATACTCATATAACATCTGAGCAGTTGTTTCTTATATAAAACTGATCTAAACCTCCTTTAATAAGAATCTCGTTTTTGGGCCACTCTTGGGCTTTTTAAAATTTTAATTTTTTAATTATATTAAGAGCAAGTACTCAGAACATCTGAGCAAAATACTCATAGAACATCTGAGCAGTTGTTTCTTATATAAAACTGATCTAAACCTCCTTTAATAAGAATCTCGTTTTTGGGCCTCTTTTGGGCTTTAAAAATAAATACTTATTTCAATTATATTAGTAGCAAGTACTCAAAGATTATCTGAGCAAAATATTCATAGAACATCTGAGCAGTCGTTTCTTAAATAAAACTGAGCAAAATCTCCTTTAATAAGACTTTTGTTTTTGGGCCACTTTTGGGTTTTTTAAAAAAATTCTTATTTCAATTATTTTATTTTCTAGTACCACTAGAAGATCTGAGCAAACTCTTAGAACATCTGAGCAGTTGTTTCTAATATAAAACTAATCTAAATCCCCTTTATTATGAATCTCGTTTTGGGCCACTTTTGGGCTTTTTAAAATAGTAATTTTTTAATTATATTAAGGGCTAGTACTCAAAGAACATCTGAACAAAATACTCATAGAACATCTGAGCAGTTGTTTCTCAAATAAACCTGATCTAAATCCTTTTTAAAATATTAAGTTTTTAATTATATTAAGAGCAAGTACTCAGAACATCTGAGCAAAATACTCATAGAACATCTGAGCAGTTGTTTCTTATATGAAACTGATCTAAACCTCCTTTAATAAGAATCTCGTTTTTGGGCCTCTTTTGGGCTTTAAAAATAAATTCTTATTTCAATTATATTAGTAGCAAGTACTCAAAGAACATCTGAGCAAAATACTCATAGAACATCTGAGCAGTTGTTTCTTAAATAAAACTGAGCAAAATCTCCTTTAATAAGACTTTTGTTTTTGGGCCACTTTTGGGTTTTTTAAAAAAATTCTTATTTCAATTATTTTATTTTCAAGTACCACTAGAACATCTGAGCAAACTCTTAGAACATCTGAGCAGTTGTTTCTCATATAAACCTGAGCAAAATCCCCTTTAATACGAATCTCATTTTTGGTCCTCTTTTGGGCTTTTTAAAATTTTTTCATTTTTTAATTATATAAGGAGCAAGTGGTCATAGAACATCTGAGCAAAATACTCATTGAACATCTGAGCAGTTGTTTCTTATATAAAACTGATCTAAATTTCCTTTAATAAGAATCTCGTTTTTGGGCCTCTTTTGGGCTTTAAAAAAAAATTTTTATTTCAATGATATTAGTAGCAAGTAGTCATAGAACATCTGAGCAGTTGTTTCTTATATAAAACTGATCTAAACCTCCTTTAATAAGAATCTCGTTTTTGGGCTTTAAAAATATATTCTTATTTCAATTATATTAGTAGCAAGTACTCAAAGATTATCTGAGCAAAATATTCATAGAACATCTGAGCAGTTGTTTCTTAAATAAAACTGAGCAAAATCTCCTTTAATAAGACTTTTGTTTTTGGGCCACTTTTGGGTTTTTTAAAAAAATTCTTATTTCAATTATTTTATTTTCTAGTACCACTAGAACATCTGAGCAAACTCTTAGAACATCTGAGCAGTTGTTTCTAATATAAAACTAATCTAAATCCCCTTTATTATGAATCTCGTGTTTGGGCCACTTTTGGGCTTTTTAAAATATTAATTTTTTTAATTATATTAAGGGCTAGTACTCAAAGAACATCTGAGCAATATACTCATGGAACATCTGAGCAAAATACTAATAGAACATCTGAGCAGTTGTTTCTTATATAAAACTGATCTAAACCTCCTTTAATAAGAATCTCGTTTTTGGGCCTCTTTTGGGCTTTAAAAAAAATTCTTATTTCAATTATATTATGGGCAAGTACTCTTAGAACATCTGAGCAGTTGTTTCTTATATAAAAATGATCTAAATCTCCTTTAATAAGAATCTCGTTTTTGGACCACTTTTGGGCTTTTTAAAATATTAATTTTTTAATTATATTAAGAGCAAGTACTCAGAACATCTGAGCAAAATACTCATAGAACATCTGAGCAGTTGTTTCTTATATAAAACAGATCTAAACCTCCTTTAATAAGAATCTCGTTTTTGGGCCTCTTTTGGGCTTAAAAAAATTCTTATTTCAATTATGTTAGTAGCAAGTACTCAAAGAACATCTGAGCAAAATACTCATAGAACATCTGAGCAGTTGTTTCTCAAATAAACCTGATCTAAATCCTCTTTAATAAAAATCTCGTTTTTGGGCCACTTTTGTGGTTTTTAAAATATTTATTTTTTAATTATATTAAGGGCTAGTACTCAAAGAACATCTGAGCAAAATATTCATAGAACATCTGAGCAGTTGTTTCTCAATGAAACCTGATCTAAATCCTTTTTAAAATATTATTTTTTTAATTATATTTAGAGCAAGTACTCAGAACATCTGAGCAAAATACTCATAGAACATCTGAGCAGTTGTTTCTTATATAAAACTGATCTAAACCTCCTTTAATAAGAATCTCGTTTTTGGGCCTCTTTTGGGCTTTAAAAATAAATTCTTATTTCAATTATATTATGGGCAAGTACTCTTAGAACATCTGAGCAGTTGTTTCTTATATAAAACTGATCTAAATCTCCTTTAATAAGAATCTCGTTTTTGGGCTTATTTTGGGCTTTATAAAATATTAATTTTTTAATTATATTAAGTGCAAGTACTCAGAACATCTGAGCAAAATACTCATAGAACATCTGAGCAGTTGTTTCTTATATAAAACTGATCTAAACCTCCTTTAATAAGAATCTCGTTTTTGGGCTTTAAAAATAAATTCTTATTACAATAATATTAGTAGCATGTACTCAAAGAACATCTGAGCAAAATATTCATAGAACATCTGAGCAGTTGTTTCTTAAATAAAACTGAGCAAAATCTCCTTTAATAAGACTTTTGTTTTTGGGCCACTTTTGGGTTTTTTAAAAAATTTCTTATTTCAATTATTTTATTTTATAGTACCACTAGAACATCTGAGCAAACTCTTAGAACATCTGAGCAGTTGTTTCTAATATAAAACTAATCTAAATCCCCTTTATTATGAATCTCGTTTTTGGGCCTATTTTGGGCTTTTTAAAATATTCATTTTTTAATTATATAAGGAGCAAGTAGTCATAGAACATCTGAGTAAGTACTCAAAGAACATCTGAGCAGTTGTTTCTCAAATAAACCTGATCTCAATCCTATTTAATAAAAATCTCGTTTTTGGGCCTCTTTTGGGCTTTAAAAAAAATTCTTATTTCAATTATATTAAGGGCAAGTACTCTTAGAACATCTGAGCAGTTGTTTCTTATATAAAAATGATCTAAATCTCCTTTAATAAGAATCTCGTTTTTGGGCCTATTTTGGGCTTTTTAAAATATTCATTTTTTAATTATATTTGGAGCAAGTGGTCATAGAACATCTGAGCAAAATACTCATTGAACATCTGAGCAGTTGTTTCTTATATAAAACTGATCTAAATTTCCTTTAATAAGAATCTTGTTTTTGGGCCTCTTTTGGGCTTTAAAAAAAAATTTTTATTTCAATGATATTAGTAGCAAGTATTCATAGAACATCTGAGCAGTTGTTTCTAAAATAAACCTGATCTTAATCCTCTTTAATAAAAATCTCGTTTTTGGGCCTCTTTTGGGCTTTAAAAAAAATTCTTATTTCAATTATATAAAGGGCAAGTACTCTTAGAACATCTGAGCAGTTGTTTCTTATATAAAAATGATCTAAATCTCCTTTAATAAGAATCTCGTTTTTGGGCCTATTTTGGGCTTTTTAAAATATGCATTTTTTAATTATATAAGGAGCAAGTAGTCATAGAACATCTGAGTAAGTACTCAAAGAACATCTGAGCAGTTGTTTCTCAAAGAAACCTGATCTAAATCCTTTTTAAAATATTAATTTTTTAATTATATTAAGAGCAAGTACTCATAGAACATCTGAGCAAAATACTCATGGAACATCTGAGCAAAATACTCTTAGAACATCTGAGCATTTGTTTCTAATATAAAAATGATCTAAATCTCCTTTAATAAGAATCTCGTTTTTGGGCCTATTTTGGGCTTTTCAAAATATTAATTTTTTAATTATATTAAGAGCAAGTACTCAGAACATCTGAGCAAAATACTCATAGAACATCTGAGCAGTTGTTTCTTAAATAAAACTGAGCAAAATCTCCTTTAATAAGACTTTTTTTTTGGGCCACTTTTGGGTTTTTTAAAAAAATTCTTATTTCAATTATTTTATTTTCTAGTACCACTAGAACATCTGAGCAAACTCTTAGAACATCTGAGCAGTTGTTTCTCAAATAAACCTGATCTAAATCCTCTTTAATAAAAATCTCGTTTTTGGGCCACTTTTGTGGTTTTTAAAATATTTATTTTTTAATTATATTAAGGGCTAGTACTCAAAGAACATCTGAGCAAAATATTCATAGAACATCTGAGCAGTTGTTTCTTATATAAAACTGATCTAAACCTCCTTTAATAAGAATCTCGTTTTTGGGCCTCTTTTGGGCTTAAAAAAATTCTTATTTCAATTATGTTAGTAGCAAGTACTCAAAGAACATCTGAGCAAAATACTCATAGAACATCTGAGCAGTTGTTTCTCAAATAAACCTGATCTAAATCCTCTTTAATAAAAATCTCGTTTTTGGGCCACTTTTGTGGTTTTTAAAATATTTATTTTTTAATTATATTAAGGGCTAGTACTCAAAGAACATCTGAGCAAAATATTCATAGAACATCTGAGCAGTTGTTTCTCAATGAAACCTGATCTAAATCCTTTTTAAAATATTATTTTTTTAATTATATTTAGAGCAAGTACTCAGAACATCTGAGCAAAATACTCATAGAACATCTGAGCAGTTGTTTCTTATATAAAACTGATCTAAACCTCCTTTAATAAGAATCTCGTTTTTGGGCCTCTTTTGGGCTTTAAAAATAAATTCTTATTTCAATTATATTATGGGCAAGTACTCTTAGAACATCTGAGCAGTTGTTTCTTATATAAAACTGATCTAAATCTCCTTTAATAAGAATCTCGTTTTTGGGCTTATTTTGGGCTTTATAAAATATTAATTTTTTAATTATATTAAGTGCAAGTACTCAGAACATCTGAGCAAAATACTCATAGAACATCTGAGCAGTTGTTTCTTATATAAAACTGATCTAAACCTCCTTTAATAAGAATCTCGTTTTTGGGCTTTAAAAATAAATTCTTATTACAATAATATTAGTAGCATGTACTCAAAGAACATCTGAGCAAAATATTCATAGAACATCTGAGCAGTTGTTTCTTAAATAAAACTGAGCAAAATCTCCTTTAATAAGACTTTTGTTTTTGGGCCACTTTTGGGTTTTTTAAAAAAATTCTTATTTCAATTATTTTATTTTCAAGTACCACTAGAACATCTGAGCAAACTCTTAGAACATCTGAGCAGTTGTTTCTCATATAAACCTGAGCAAAATCCCCTTTAATACGAATCTCATTTTTGGTCCTCTTTTGGGCTTTTTAAAATTTTTTCATTTTTTAATTATATAAGGAGCAAGTGGTCATAGAACATCTGAGCAAAATACTCATTGAACATCTGAGCAGTTGTTTCTTATATAAAACTGATCTAAATTTCCTTTAATAAGAATCTCGTTTTTGGGCCTCTTTTGGGCTTTAAAAAAAAATTTTTATTTCAATGATATTAGTAGCAAGTAGTCATAGAACATCTGAGCAGTTGTTTCTTATATAAAACTGATCTAAACCTCCTTTAATAAGAATCTCGTTTTTGGGCTTTAAAAATATATTCTTATTTCAATTATATTAGTAGCAAGTACTCAAAGATTATCTGAGCAAAATATTCATAGAACATCTGAGCAGTTGTTTCTTAAATAAAACTGAGCAAAATCTCCTTTAATAAGACTTTTGTTTTTGGGCCACTTTTGGGTTTTTTAAAAAAATTCTTATTTCAATTATTTTATTTTCTAGTACCACTAGAACATCTGAGCAAACTCTTAGAACATCTGAGCAGTTGTTTCTAATATAAAACTAATCTAAATCCCCTTTATTATGAATCTCGTGTTTGGGCCACTTTTGGGCTTTTTAAAATATTAATTTTTTTAATTATATTAAGGGCTAGTACTCAAAGAACATCTGAGCAATATACTCATGGAACATCTGAGCAAAATACTAATAGAACATCTGAGCAGTTGTTTCTTATATAAAACTGATCTAAACCTCCTTTAATAAGAATCTCGTTTTTGGGCCTCTTTTGGGCTTTAAAAAAAATTCTTATTTCAATTATATTATGGGCAAGTACTCTTAGAACATCTGAGCAGTTGTTTCTTATATAAAAATGATCTAAATCTCCTTTAATAAGAATCTCGTTTTTGGACCACTTTTGGGCTTTTTAAAATATTAATTTTTTAATTATATTAAGAGCAAGTACTCAGAACATCTGAGCAAAATACTCATAGAACATCTGAGCAGTTGTTTCTTATATAAAACAGATCTAAACCTCCTTTAATAAGAATCTCGTTTTTGGGCCTCTTTTGGGCTTAAAAAAATTCTTATTTCAATTATGTTAGTAGCAAGTACTCAAAGAACATCTGAGCAAAATACTCATAGAACATCTGAGCAGTTGTTTCTCAAATAAACCTGATCTAAATCCTCTTTAATAAAAATCTCGTTTTTGGGCCACTTTTGTGGTTTTTAAAATATTTATTTTTTAATTATATTAAGGGCTAGTACTCAAAGAACATCTGAGCAAAATATTCATAGAACATCTGAGCAGTTGTTTCTCAATGAAACCTGATCTAAATCCTTTTTAAAATATTATTTTTTTAATTATATTTAGAGCAAGTACTCAGAACATCTGAGCAAAATACTCATAGAACATCTGAGCAGTTGTTTCTTATATAAAACTGATCTAAACCTCCTTTAATAAGAATCTCGTTTTTGGGCCTCTTTTGGGCTTTAAAAATAAATTCTTATTTCAATTATATTATGGGCAAGTACTCTTAGAACATCTGAGCAGTTGTTTCTTATATAAAACTGATCTAAATCTCCTTTAATAAGAATCTCGTTTTTGGGCTTATTTTGGGCTTTATAAAATATTAATTTTTTAATTATATTAAGTGCAAGTACTCAGAACATCTGAGCAAAATACTCATAGAACATCTGAGCAGTTGTTTCTTATATAAAACTGATCTAAACCTCCTTTAATAAGAATCTCGTTTTTGGGCTTTAAAAATAAATTCTTATTACAATAATATTAGTAGCATGTACTCAAAGAACATCTGAGCAAAATATTCATAGAACATCTGAGCAGTTGTTTCTTAAATAAAACTGAGCAAAATCTCCTTTAATAAGACTTTTGTTTTTGGGCCACTTTTGGGTTTTTTAAAAAATTTCTTATTTCAATTATTTTATTTTCTAGTACCACTAGAACATCTGAGCAAACTCTTAGAACATCTGAGCAGTTGTTTCTAATATAAAACTAATCTAAATCCCCTTTATTATGAATCTCGTTTTTGGGCCTATTTTGGGCTTTTTAAAATATTCATTTTTTAATTATATAAGGAGCAAGTAGTCATAGAACATCTGAGTAAGTACTCAAAGAACATCTGAGCAGTTGTTTCTCAAATAAACCTGATCTCAATCCTATTTAATAAAAATCTCGTTTTTGGGCCTCTTTTGGGCTTTAAAAAAAATTCTTATTTCAATTATATTAAGGGCAAGTACTCTTAGAACATCTGAGCAGTTGTTTCTTATATAAAAATGATCTAAATCTCCTTTAATAAGAATCTCGTTTTTGGGCCTATTTTGGGCTTTTTAAAATATTCATTTTTTAATTATATTTGGAGCAAGTGGTCATAGAACATCTGAGCAAAATACTCATTGAACATCTGAGCAGTTGTTTCTTATATAAAATTGATCTAAATTTCCTTTAATAAGAATCTTGTTTTTGGGCCTCTTTTGGGCTTTAAAAAAAAATTTTTATTTCAATGATATTAGTAGCAAGTAGTCATAGAACATCTGAGCAGTTGTTTCTAAAATAAACCTGATCTTAATCCTCTTTAATAAAAATCTCGTTTTTGGGCCTCTTTTGGGCTTTAAAAAAAATTCTTATTTCAATTATATTAAGGGCAAGTACTCTTAGAACATCTGAGCAGTTGTTTCTTATATAAAAATGATCTAAATCTCCTTTAATAAGAATCTCGTTTTTGGGCCTATTTTGGGCTTTTTAAAATATGCATTTTTTAATTATATAAGGAGCAAGTAGTCATAGAACATCTGAGTAAGTACTCAAAGAACATCTGAGCAGTTGTTTCTCAAAGAAACCTGATCTAAATCCTTTTTAAAATATTAATTTTTTAATTATATTAAGAGCAAGTACTCATAGAACATCTGAGCAAAATACTCATGGAACATCTGAGCAAAATACTCTTAGAACATCTGAGCAGTTGTTTCTAATATAAAACTAATCTAAATCCCCTTTATTATGAGTCTCGTTTTTGGGCCTATTTTGGGCTTTTTAAAATATTAATTTTTTTAATTATATTTAGGGCTAGTACTCAAAGAACATCTGAGCAATATACTCATATAACATCTGAGCAGTTGTTTCTTATATAAAACTGATCTAAACCTCCTTTAATAAGAATCTCGTTTTTGGGCCTCTTTTGGGCTTAAAAAAAATTCTTATTTCAATTATGTTAGTAGCAAGTACTCAAAGAACATCTGAGCAGTTGTTTCTTATATAAAAATGATCTAAATCTCCTTTAATAAGAATCTCGTTTTTGGGCCTATTTTGGGCTTTTTAAAATATTAATTTTTTAATTATATTAAGAGCAAGTACTCAGAACATCTGAGCAAAATACTCATAGAACATCTGAGCAGTTGTTCCTTATATAAAACTGATCTAAACCTCCTTTAATAAGAATCTCGTTTTTGGGCCTCTTTTGGGCTTAAAAAAAATTCTTATTTCAGTTATGTTAGTAGCAAGTACTCAAAGAACATCTGAGCAAAATACTCATAGAACATCTGAGCAGTTGTTTCTTATATAAAACTGATCTAAACCTCCTTTAATAAGAATCTCGTTTTTGGGCCTCTTTTGGGCTTTAAAAATAAATTCTTATTTCAATTATATTATGGGCAAGTACTCTTAGAACATCTGAGCAGTTGTTTCTTATATAAAACTGATCTAAATCTCCTTTAATAAGAATCTCGTTTTTGGGCCTATTTTGGGCTTTATAAAATATTAATTTTTTAATTATATTAAGTGCACGTACTCAGAACATCTGAGCAAAATACTCATAGAACATCTGAGCAGTTGTTTCTTATATAAAACTGATCTAAACGTCCTTTAATAAGAATCTCGTTTTTGGGCTTTAAAAATAAATTCTTATTACAATAATATTAGTAGCATGTACTCAAAGAACATCTGAGCAAAATATTCATAGAACATCTGAGCAGTTGTTTCTTAAATAAAACTGAGCAAAATCTCCTTTAATAAGACTTTTGTTTTTGGGCCACTTTTGGGTTTTTTAAAAAAATTCTTATTTCAATTATTTTATTTTCTAGTACCACTAGAACATCTGAGCAAACTCTTAGAACATCTGAGCAGTTGTTTCTAATATAAAACTAATCTAAATCCCCTTTATTATGAATCTCGTTTTTGGGCCTATTTTGGGCTTTTTAAAATATTCATTTTTTAATTATTAAGGAGCAAGTAGTCATAGAACATCTGAGTAAGTACTCAAAGAACATCTGAGCAGTTGTTTCTCAAATAAACCTGATCTCAATCCTATTTAATAAAAATCTCGTTTTTGGGGCTCTTTTGGGCTTTAAAAAAAATTCTTATTTCAATTATATTAAGGGCAAGTACTCTTAGAACATCTGAGCAGTTGTTTCTTATATAAAAATGATCTAAATCTCCTTTAATAAGAATCTCGTTTTTGGGCCTATTTTGGGCTTTTTAAAATATTCATTTTTTAATTATATTTGGAGCAAGTGGTCATAGAACATCTGAGCAAAATACTCATTGAACATCTGAGCAGTTGTTTCTTATATAAAACTGATCTAAATTTCCTTTAATAAGAATCTTGTTTTTGGGCCTCTTTTGGGCTTTAAAAAAAAATTTTTATTTCAATGATATTAGTAGCAAGTATTCATAGAACATCTGAGCAGTTGTTTCTAAAATAAACCTGATCTTAATCCTCTTTAATAAAAATCTCGTTTTTGGGCCTCTTTTGGGCTTTAAAAAAAATTCTTATTTAAATTATATAAAGGGCAAGTACTCTTAGAACATCTGAGCAGTTGTTTCTTATATAAAAATGATCTAAATCTCCTTTAATAAGAATCTCGTTTTTGGGCCTATTTTGGGCTTTTTAAAATATGCATTTTTTAATTATATAAGGAGCAAGTAGTCATAGAACATCTGAGTAAGTACTCAAAGAACATCTGAGCAGTTGTTTCTCAAAGAAACCTGATCTAAATCCTTTTTAAAATATTAATTTTTTAATTATATTAAGAGCAAGTACTCATAGAACATCTGAGCAAAATACTCATGGAACATCTGAGCAAAATACTCTTAGAACATCTGAGCATTTGTTTCTAATATAAAAATGATCTAAATCTCCTTTAATAAGAATCTCGTTTTTGGGCCTATTTTGGGCTTTTTAAAATATTAATTTTTTAATTATATTAAGAGCAAGTACTCAGAACATCTGAGCAAAATACTCATAGAACATCTGAGCAGTTGTTTCTTAAATAAAACTGAGCAAAATCTCCTTTAATAAGACTTTTTTTTTGGGCCACTTTTGGGTTTTTTAAAAAAATTCTTATTTCAATTATTTTATTTTCTAGTACCACTAGAACATCTGAGCAAACTCTTAGAACATCTGAGCAGTTGTTTCTCAAATAAACCTGATCTAAATCCTCTTTAATAAAAATCTCGTTTTTGGGCCACTTTTGTGGTTTTTAAAATATTTATTTTTTAATTATATTAAGGGCTAGTACTCAAAGAACATCTGAGCAAAATATTCATAGAACATCTGAGCAGTTGTTTCTTATATAAAACTGATCTAAACCTCCTTTAATAAGAATCTCGTTTTTGGGCCTCTTTTGGGCTTAAAAAAATTCTTATTTCAATTATGTTAGTAGCAAGTACTCAAAGAACATCTGAGCAAAATACTCATAGAACATCTGAGCAGTTGTTTCTCAAATAAACCTGATCTAAATCCTCTTTAATAAAAATCTCGTTTTTGGGCCACTTTTGTGGTTTTTAAAATATTTATTTTTTTAATTATATTAAGGGCTAGTACTCAAAGAACATCTGAGCAAAATATTCATAGAACATCTGAGCAGTTGTTTCTCAATGAAACCTGATCTAAATCCTTTTTAAAATATTATTTTTTTAATTATATTTAGAGCAAGTACTCAGAACATCTGAGCAAAATACTCATAGAACATCTGAGCAGTTGTTTCTTATATAAAACTGATCTAAACCTCCTTTAATAAGAATCTCGTTTTTGGGCCTCTTTTGGGCTTTAAAAATAAATTCTTATTTCAATTATATTATGGGCAAGTACTCTTAGAACATCTGAGCAGTTGTTTCTTATATAAAACTGATCTAAATCTCCTTTAATAAGAATCTCGTTTTTGGGCTTATTTTGGGCTTTATAAAATATTAATTTTTTAATTATATTAAGTGCAAGTACTCAGAACATCTGAGCAAATTACTCATAGAACATCTGAGCAGTTGTTTCTTATATAAAACTGATCTAAACCTCCTTTAATAAGAATCTCGTTTTTGGGCTTTAAAAATAAATTCTTATTACAATAATATTAGTAGCATGTACTCAAAGAACATCTGAGCAAAATATTCATAGAACATCTGAGCAGTTGTTTCTTAAATAAAACTGAGCAAAATCTCCTTTAATAAGACTTTTGTTTTTGGGCCACTTTTGGGTTTTTTAAAAAATTTCTTATTTCAATTATTTTATTTTCTAGTACCACTAGAACATCTGAGCAAACTCTTAGAACATCTGAGCAGTTGTTTCTAATATAAAACTAATCTAAATCCCCTTTATTATGAATCTCGTTTTTGGGCCTATTTTGGGCTTTTTAAAATATTCATTTTTTAATTATATAAGGAGCAAGTAGTCATAGAACATCTGAGTAAGTACTCAAAGAACATCTGAGCAGTTGTTTCTCAAATAAACCTGATCTCAATCCTATTTAATAAAAATCTCGTTTTTGGGCCTCTTTTGGGCTTTAAAAAAAATTCTTATTTCAATTATATTAAGGGCAAGTACTCTTAGAACATCTGAGCAGTTGTTTCTTATATAAAAATGATCTAAATCTCCTTTAATAAGAATCTCGTTTTTGGGCCTATTTTGGGCTTTTTAAAATATGCATTTTTTAATTATATAAGGAGCAAGTAGTCATAGAACATCTGAGTAAGTACTCAAAGAACATCTGAGCAGTTGTTTCTCAAAGAAACCTGATCTAAATCCTTTTTAAAATATTAATTTTTTAATTATATTAAGAGCAAGTACTCATAGAACATCTGAGCAAAATACTCATGGAACATCTGAGCAAAATACTCTTAGAACATCTGAGCAGTTGTTTCTAATATAAAACTAATCTAAATCCCCTTTATTATGAATCTCGTTTTTGGGCCTATTTTGGGCTTTTTAAAATATTAATTTTTTTAATTATTTTTAGGGCTAGTACTCAAAGAACATCTGAGCAATATACTCATATAACATCTGAGCAGTTGTTTCTTATATAAAACTGATCTAAACCTCCTTTAATAAGAATCTCGTTTTTGGGCCACTCTTGGGCTTTTTAAAATTTTAATTTTTTAATTATATTAAGAGCAAGTACTCAGAACATCTGAGCAAAATACTCATAGAACATCTGAGCAGTTGTTTCTTATATAAAACTGATCTAAACCTCCTTTAATAAGAATCTCGTTTTTGGGCCTCTTTTGGGCTTTAAAAATAAATACTTATTTCAATTATATTAGTAGCAAGTACTCAAAGATTATCTGAGCAAAATATTCATAGAACATCTGAGCAGTCGTTTCTTAAATAAAACTGAGCAAAATCTCCTTTAATAAGACTTTTGTTTTTGGGCCACTTTTGGGTTTTTTAAAAAAATTCTTATTTCAATTATTTTATTTTCTAGTACCACTAGAAGATCTGAGCAAACTCTTAGAACATCTGAGCAGTTGTTTCTAATATAAAACTAATCTAAATCCCCTTTATTATGAATCTCGTTTTGGGCCACTTTTGGGCTTTTTAAAATAGTAATTTTTTAATTATATTAAGGGCTAGTACTCAAAGAACATCTGAACAAAATACTCATAGAACATCTGAGCAGTTGTTTCTCAAATAAACCTGATCTAAATCCTTTTTAAAATATTAAGTTTTTAATTATATTAAGAGCAAGTACTCAGAACATCTGAGCAAAATACTCATAGAACATCTGAGCAGTTGTTTCTTATATGAAACTGATCTAAACCTCCTTTAATAAGAATCTCGTTTTTGGGCCTCTTTTGGGCTTTAAAAATAAATTCTTATTTCAATTATATTAGTAGCAAGTACTCAAAGAACATCTGAGCAAAATACTCATAGAACATCTGAGCAGTTGTTTCTTAAATAAAACTGAGCAAAATCTCCTTTAATAAGACTTTTGTTTTTGGGCCACTTTTGGGTTTTTTAAAAAAATTCTTATTTCAATTATTTTATTTTCAAGTACCACTAGAACATCTGAGCAAACTCTTAGAACATCTGAGCAGTTGTTTCTCATATAAACCTGAGCAAAATCCCCTTTAATACGAATCTCATTTTTGGTCCTCTTTTGGGCTTTTTAAAATTTTTTCATTTTTTAATTATATAAGGAGCAAGTGGTCATAGAACATCTGAGCAAAATACTCATTGAACATCTGAGCAGTTGTTTCTTATATAAAACTGATCTAAATTTCCTTTAATAAGAATCTCGTTTTTGGGCCTCTTTTGGGCTTTAAAAAAAAATTTTTATTTCAATGATATTAGTAGCAAGTAGTCATAGAACATCTGAGCAGTTGTTTCTTATATAAAACTGATCTAAACCTCCTTTAATAAGAATCTCGTTTTTGGGCTTTAAAAATATATTCTTATTTCAATTATATTAGTAGCAAGTACTCAAAGATTATCTGAGCAAAATATTCATAGAACATCTGAGCAGTTGTTTCTTAAATAAAACTGAGCAAAATCTCCTTTAATAAGACTTTTGTTTTTGGGCCACTTTTGGGTTTTTTAAAAAAATTCTTATTTCAATTATTTTATTTTCTAGTACCACTAGAACATCTGAGCAAACTCTTAGAACATCTGAGCAGTTGTTTCTAATATAAAACTAATCTAAATCCCCTTTATTATGAATCTCGTGTTTGGGCCACTTTTGGGCTTTTTAAAATATTAATTTTTTTAATTATATTAAGGGCTAGTACTCAAAGAACATCTGAGCAATATACTCATGGAACATCTGAGCAAAATACTAATAGAACATCTGAGCAGTTGTTTCTTATATAAAACTGATCTAAACCTCCTTTAATAAGAATCTCGTTTTTGGGCCTCTTTTGGGCTTTAAAAAAAATTCTTATTTCAATTATATTATGGGCAAGTACTCTTAGAACATCTGAGCAGTTGTTTCTTATATAAAACTGATCTAAACCTCCTTTAATAAGAATCTCGTTTTTGGGCCTCTTTTGGGCTTTAAAAAAATTCTTATTTCAATTATATTATGGGCAAGTACTCTTAGAACATCTGAGCAGTTGTTTCTTATATAAAAATGATCTAAATCTCCTTTAATAAGAATCTCGTTTTTGGGCCACTTTTGTGGTTTTTAAAATATTTATTTTTTAATTATATTAAGGGCTAGTACTCAAAGAACATCTGAGCAAAATATTCATAGAACATCTGAGCAGTTGTTTCTCAATGAAACCTGATCTAAATCCTTTTTAAAATATTATTTTTTTAATTATATTTAGAGCAAGTACTCAGAACATCTGAGCAAAATACTCATAGAACATCTGAGCAGTTGTTTCTTATATAAAACTGATCTAAACCTCCTTTAATAAGAATCTCGTTTTTGGGCCTCTTTTGGGCTTTAAAAATAAATTCTTATTTCAATTATATTATGGGCAAGTACTCTTAGAACATCTGAGCAGTTGTTTCTTATATAAAACTGATCTAAATCTCCTTTAATAAGAATCTCGTTTTTGGGCCTATTTTGGGCTTTATAAAATATTAATTTTTTAATTATATTAAGTGCACGTACTCAGAACATCTGAGCAAAATACTCATAGAACATCTGAGCAGTTGTTTCTTATATAAAACTGATCTAAACCTCCTTTAATAAGAATCTCGTTTTTGGGCCTCTTTTGGGCTTAAAAAAATTCTTATTTCAATTATGTTAGTAGCAAGTACTCAAAGAACATCTGAGCAAAATACTCATAGAACATCTGAGCAGTTGTTTCTCAAATAAACCTGATCTAAATCCTCTTTAATAAAAATCTCGTTTTTGGGCCACTTTTGTGGTTTTTAAAATATTTATTTTTTAATTATATTAAGGGCTAGTACTCAAAGAACATCTGAGCAAAATATTCATAGAACATCTGAGCAGTTGTTTCTCAATGAAACCTGATCTAAATCCTTTTTAAAATATTATTTTTTTAATTATATTTAGAGCAAGTACTCAGAACATCTGAGCAAAATACTCATAGAACATCTGAGCAGTTGTTTCTTATATAAAACTGATCTAAACCTCCTTTAATAAGAATCTCGTTTTTGGGCCTCTTTTGGGCTTTAAAAATAAATTCTTATTTCAATTATATTATGGGCAAGTACTCTTAGAACATCTGAGCAGTTGTTTCTTATATAAAACTGATCTAAATCTCCTTTAATAAGAATCTCGTTTTTGGGCTTATTTTGGGCTTTATAAAATATTAATTTTTTAATTATATTAAGTGCAAGTATTCAGAACATCTGAGCAAAATACTCATAGAACATCTGAGCAGTTGTTTCTTATATAAAACTGATCTAAACCTCCTTTAATAAGAATCTCGTTTTTGGGCCTCTTTTGGGCTTTAAAAAAAATTCTTATTTCAATTATATTAAGGGCAAGTACTCTTAGAACATCTGAGCAGTTGTTTCTTATATAAAAATGATCTAAATCTCCTTTAATAAGAATCTCGTTTTTGGGCCTATTTTGGGCTTTTTAAAATATGCATTTTTTAATTATATAAGGAGCAAGTAGTCATAGAACATCTGAGTAAGTACTCAAAGAACATCTGAGCAGTTGTTTCTCAAAGAAACCTGATCTAAATCCTTTTTAAAATATTAATTTTTTAATTATATTAAGAGCAAGTACTCATAGAACATCTGAGCAAAATACTCATGGAACATCTGAGCAATATACTCTTAGAACATCTGAGCATTTGTTTCTAATATAAAAATGATCTAAATCTCCTTTAATAAGAATCTCGTTTTTGGGCCTATTTTGGGCTTTTTAAAATATTAATTTTTTAATTATATTAAGAGCAAGTACTCAGAACATCTGAGCAAAATACTCATAGAACATCTGAGCAGTTGTTTCTTAAATAAAACTGAGCAAAATCTCCTTTAATAAGACTTTTTTTTTGGGCCACTTTTGGGTTTTTTAAAAAAATTCTTATTTCAATTATTTTATTTTCTAGTACCACTAGAACATCTGAGCAAACTCTTAGAACATCTGAGCAGTTGTTTCTAATATAAAACTAATCTAAATCCCCTTTATTATGAATCTCGTTTTTGGGCCACTTTTGGGCTTTTTAAAATATTAATTTTTCTAATTATATTAAGGGCTAGTACTCAAAGAACATCTGAGCAATATACTCATGGAACATCTGAGCAAAATACTAATAGAACATCTGAGCAGTTGTTTCTTATATAAAACTGATCTAAACCTCCTTTAATAAGAATCTCGTTTTTGGGCCTCTTTTGGGCTTTAAAAAAAATTCTTATTTCAATTATATTAAGGGCAAGTACTCTTAGAACATCTGAGCAGTTGTTTCTTATATAAAAATGATCAAAATCTCCTTTAATAAGAATCTCGTTTTTGGGCCTATTTTGGGCTTTTTAAAATATGCATTTTTTAATTATATAAGGAGCAAGTAGTCATAGAACATCTGAGTAAGTACTCAAAGAACATCTGAGCAGTTGTTTCTCAAAGAAACCTGATCTAAATCCTTTTTAAAATATTAATTTTTTAATTATATTAAGAGCAAGTACTCATAGAACATCTGAGCAAAATACTCATGGAACATCTGAGCAATATACTCTTAGAACATCTGAGCATTTGTTTCTAATATAAAAATGATCTAAATCTCCTTTAATAAGAATCTCGTTTTTGGGCCTATTTTGGGCTTTTTAAAATATTAATTTTTTAATTATATTAAGAGCAAGTACTCAGAACATCTGAGCAAAATACTCATAGAACATCTGAGCAGTTGTTTCTTAAATAAAACTGAGCAAAATCTCCTTTAATAAGACTTTTTTTTTGGGCCACTTTTGGGTTTTTTAAAAAAATTCTTATTTCAATTATTTTATTTTCTAGTACCACTAGAACATCTGAGCAAACTCTTAGAACATCTGAGCAGTTGTTTCTAATATAAAACTAATCTAAATCCCCTTTATTATGAATCTCGTTTTTGGGCCACTTTTGGGCTTTTTAAAATATTAATTTTTCTAATTATATTAAGGGCTAGTACTCAAAGAACATCTGAGCAATATACTCATGGAACATCTGAGCAAAATACTAATAGAACATCTGAGCAGTTGTTTCTTATATAAAACTGATCTAAACCTCCTTTAATAAGAATCTCGTTTTTGGGCTTTAAAAATAAATTCTTATTACAATAATATTAGTAGCATGTACTCAAAGAACATCTGAGCAAAATATTCATAGAACATCTGAGCAGTTGTTTCTTAAATAAAACTGAGCAAAATCTCCTTTAATAAGACTTTTGTTTTTGGGCCACTTTTGGGTTTTTTAAAAAATTTCTTATTTCAATTATTTTATTTTCTAGTACCACTAGAACATCTGAGCAAACTCTTAGAACATCTGAGCAGTTGTTTCTAATATAAAACTAATCTAAATCCCCTTTATTATGCATCTCGTTTTTGGGCCTATTTTGGGCTTTTTAAAATATTCATTTTTTAATTATATAAGGAGCAAGTAGTCATAGAACATCTGAGTAAGTACTCAAAGAACATCTGAGCAGTTGTTTCTCAAATAAACCTGATCTCAATCCTATTTAATAAAAATCTCGTTTTTGGGCCTATTTTGGGCTTTTTAAAATATTCATTTTTTAATTATATAAGGAGCAAGTGTCATAGAACATCTGAGCAAAATACTCATAGAACATCTGAGCAGTTGTTTCTTAAATAAAACTGAGCAAAATCTCCTTTAATAAGACTTTTGTTTTTGGGCCACTTTTGGGTTTTTTAAAAAAATTCTTATTTCAATTATTTTATTTTCAAGTACCACTAGAACATCTGAGCAAACTCTTAGAACATCTGAGCAGTTGTTTCTCATATAAACCTGAGCAAAATCCCCTTTAATACGAATCTCATTTTTGGTCCTCTTTTGGGCTTTTTAAAATTTTTTCATTTTTTAATTATATAAGGAGCAAGTGGTCATAGAACATCTGAGCAAAATACTCATTGAACATCTGAGCAGTTGTTTCTTATATAAAACTGATCTAAATTTCCTTTAATAAGAATCTCGTTTTTGGGCCTCTTTTGGGCTTTAAAAAAAAATTTTTATTTCAATGATATTAGTAGCAAGTAGTCATAGAACATCTGAGCAGTTGTTTCTTATATAAAACTGATCTAAACCTCCTTTAATAAGAATCTCGTTTTTGGGCTTTAAAAATATATTCTTATTTCAATTATATTAGTAGCAAGTACTCAAAGATTATCTGAGCAAAATATTCATAGAACATCTGAGCAGTTGTTTCTTAAATAAAACTGAGCAAAATCTCCTTTAATAAGACTTTTGTTTTTGGGCCACTTTTGGGTTTTTTAAAAAAATTCTTATTTCAATTATTTTATTTTCTAGTACCACTAGAACATCTGAGCAAACTCTTAGAACATCTGAGCAGTTGTTTCTAATATAAAACTAATCTAAATCCCCTTTATTATGAATCTCGTGTTTGGGCCACTTTTGGGCTTTTTAAAATATTAATTTTTTTAATTATATTAAGGGCTAGTACTCAAAGAACATCTGAGCAATATACTCATGGAACATCTGAGCAAAATACTAATAGAACATCTGAGCAGTTGTTTCTTATATAAAACTGATCTAAACCTCCTTTAATAAGAATCTCGTTTTTGGGCCTCTTTTGGGCTTTAAAAAAAATTCTTATTTCAATTATATTATGGGCAAGTACTCTTAGAACATCTGAGCAGTTGTTTCTTATATAAAACTGATCTAAACCTCCTTTAATAAGAATCTCGTTTTTGGGCCTCTTTTGGGCTTTAAAAAAATTCTTATTTCAATTATATTATGGGCAAGTACTCTTAGAACATCTGAGCAGTTGTTTCTTATATAAAAATGATCTAAATCTCCTTTAATAAGAATCTCGTTTTTGGGCCACTTTTGTGGTTTTTAAAATATTTATTTTTTAATTATATTAAGGGCTAGTACTCAAAGAACATCTGAGCAAAATATTCATAGAACATCTGAGCAGTTGTTTCTCAATGAAACCTGATCTAAATCCTTTTTAAAATATTATTTTTTTAATTATATTTAGAGCAAGTACTCAGAACATCTGAGCAAAATACTCATAGAACATCTGAGCAGTTGTTTCTTATATAAAACTGATCTAAACCTCCTTTAATAAGAATCTCGTTTTTGGGCCTCTTTTGGGCTTTAAAAATAAATTCTTATTTCAATTATATTATGGGCAAGTACTCTTAGAACATCTGAGCAGTTGTTTCTTATATAAAACTGATCTAAATCTCCTTTAATAAGAATCTCGTTTTTGGGCCTATTTTGGGCTTTTTAAAATATGCATTTTTTAATTATATAAGGAGCAAGTAGTCATAGAACATCTGAGTAAGTACTCAAAGAACATCTGAGCAGTTGTTTCTCAAAGAAACCTGATCTAAATCCTTTTTAAAATATTAATTTTTTAATTATATTAAGAGCAAGTACTCATAGAACATCTGAGCAAAATACTCATGGAACATCTGAGCAATATACTCTTAGAACATCTGAGCATTTGTTTCTAATATAAAAATGATCTAAATCTCCTTTAATAAGAATCTCGTTTTTGGGCCTATTTTGGGCTTTTTAAAATATTAATTTTTTAATTATATTAAGAGCAAGTACTCAGAACATCTGAGCAAAATACTCATAGAACATCTGAGCAGTTGTTTCTTAAATAAAACTGAGCAAAATCTCCTTTAATAAGACTTTTTTTTTGGGCCACTTTTGGGTTTTTTAAAAAAATTCTTATTTCAATTATTTTATTTTCTAGTACCACTAGAACATCTGAGCAAACTCTTAGAACATCTGAGCAGTTGTTTCTAATATAAAACTAACTAAATCCCCTTTATTATGAATCTCGTTTTTGGGCCACTTTTGGGCTTTTTAAAATATTAATTTTTCTAATTATATTAAGGGCTAGTACTCAAAGAACATCTGAGCAATATACTCATGGAACATCTGAGCAAAATACTAATAGAACATCTGAGCAGTTGTTTCTTATATAAAACTGATCTAAACCTCCTTTAATAAGAATCTCGTTTTTGGGCCTCTTTTGGGCTTTAAAAATAAATTCTTATTTCAATTATATTATGGGCAAGTACTCTTAGAACATCTGAGCAGTTGTTTCTTATATAAAACTGATCTAAATCTCCTTTAATAAGAATCTCGTTTTTGGGCTTATTTTGGGCTTTATAAAATATTAATTTTTTAATTATATTAAGTGCAAGTATTCAGAACATCTGAGCAAAATACTCATAGAACATCTGAGCAGTTGTTTCTTATATAAAACTGATCTAAACCTCCTTTAATAAGAATCTCGTTTTTGGGCCTCTTTTGGGCTTTAAAAAAAATTCTTATTTCAATTATATTAAGGGCAAGTACTCTTAGAACATCTGAGCAGTTGTTTCTTATATAAAAATGATCTAAATCTCCTTTAATAAGAATCTCGTTTTTGGGCCTATTTTGGGCTTTTTAAAATATGCATTTTTTAATTATATAAGGAGCAAGTAGTCATAGAACATCTGAGTAAGTACTCAAAGAACATCTGAGCAGTTGTTTCTCAAAGAAACCTGATCTAAATCCTTTTTAAAATATTAATTTTTTAATTATATTAAGAGCAAGTACTCATAGAACATCTGAGCAAAATACTCATGGAACATCTGAGCAATATACTCTTAGAACATCTGAGCATTTGTTTCTAATATAAAAATGATCTAAATCTCCTTTAATAAGAATCTCGTTTTTGGGCCTATTTTGGGCTTTTTAAAATATTAATTTTTTAATTATATTAAGAGCAAGTACTCAGAACATCTGAGCAAAATACTCATAGAACATCTGAGCAGTTGTTTCTTAAATAAAACTGAGCAAAATCTCCTTTAATAAGACTTTTTTTTTGGGCCACTTTTGGGTTTTTTAAAAAAATTCTTATTTCAATTATTTTATTTTCTAGTACCACTAGAACATCTGAGCAAACTCTTAGAACATCTGAGCAGTTGTTTCTAATATAAAACTAATCTAAATCCCCTTTATTATGAATCTCGTTTTTGGGCCACTTTTGGGCTTTTTAAAATATTAATTTTTCTAATTATATTAAGGGCTAGTACTCAAAGAACATCTGAGCAATATACTCATGGAACATCTGAGCAAAATACTAATAGAACATCTGAGCAGTTGTTTCTTATATAAAACTGATCTAAACCTCCTTTAATAAGAATCTCGTTTTTGGGCCTCTTTTGGGCTTTAAAAAAAATTCTTATTTCAATTATATTATGGGCAAGTACTCTTAGAACATCTGAGCAGTTGTTTCTTATATAAAAATGATCTAAATCTCCTTTAATAAGAATCTCGTTTTTGGACCACTTTTGGGCTTTTTAAAATATTAATTTTTTAATTATATTAAGAGCAAGTACTCAGAACATCTGAGCAAAATACTCATAGAACATCTGAGCAGTTGTTTCTTATATAAAACTGATCTAAACCTCCTTTAATAAGAATCTCGTTTTTGGGCCTCTTTTGGGCTTAAAAAAATTCTTATTTCAATTATGTTAGTAGCAAGTACTCAAAGAACATCTGAGCAAAATACTCATAGAACATCTGAGCAGTTGTTTCTCAAATAAACCTGATCTAAATCCTCTTTAATAAAAATCTCGTTTTTGGGCCACTTTTGTGGTTTTTAAAATATTTATTTTTTAATTATATTAAGGGCTAGTACTCAAAGAACATCTGAGCAAAATATTCATAGAACATCTGAGCAGTTGTTTCTCAATGAAACCTGATCTAAATCCTTTTTAAAATATTATTTTTTTAATTATATTTAGAGCAAGTACTCAGAACATCTGAGCAAAATACTCATAGAACATCTGAGCAGTTGTTTCTTATATAAAACTGATCTAAACCTCCTTTAATAAGAATCTCGTTTTTGGGCCTCTTTTGGGCTTTAAAAATAAATTCTTATTTCAATTATATTATGGGCAAGTACTCTTAGAACATCTGAGCAGTTGTTTCTTATATAAAACTGATCTAAATCTCCTTTAATAAGAATCTCGTTTTTGGGCTTATTTTGGGCTTTATAAAATATTAATTTTTTAATTATATTAAGTGCAAGTACTCAGAACATCTGAGCAAAATACTCATAGAACATCTGAGCAGTTGTTTCTTATATAAAACTGATCTAAACCTCCTTTAATAAGAATCTCGTTTTTGGGCTTTAAAAATAAATTCTTATTACAATAATATTAGTAGCATGTACTCAAAGAACATCTGAGCAAAATATTCATAGAACATCTGAGCAGTTGTTTCTTAAATAAAACTGAGCAAAATCTCCTTTAATAAGACTTTTGTTTTTGGGCCACTTTTGGGTTTTTTAAAAAATTTCTTATTTCAATTATTTTATTTTCTAGTACCACTAGAACATCTGAGCAAACTCTTAGAACATCTGAGCAGTTGTTTCTAATATAAAACTAATCTAAATCCCCTTTATTATGCATCTCGTTTTTGGGCCTATTTTGGGCTTTTTAAAATATTCATTTTTTAATTATATAAGGAGCAAGTAGTCATAGAACATCTGAGTAAGTACTCAAAGAACATCTGAGCAGTTGTTTCTCAAATAAACCTGATCTCAATCCTATTTAATAAAAATCTCGTTTTTGGGCCTATTTTGGGCTTTTTAAAATATTCATTTTTTAATTATATAAGGAGCAAGTGTCATAGAACATCTGAGCAAAATACTCATAGAACATCTGAGCAGTTGTTTCTTAAATAAAACTGAGCAAAATCTCCTTTAATAAGACTTTTGTTTTTGGGCCACTTTTGGGTTTTTTAAAAAAATTCTTATTTCAATTATTTTATTTTCAAGTACCACTAGAACATCTGAGCAAACTCTTAGAACATCTGAGCAGTTGTTTCTCATATAAACCTGAGCAAAATCCCCTTTAATACGAATCTCATTTTTGGTCCTCTTTTGGGCTTTTTAAAATTTTTTCATTTTTTAATTATATAAGGAGCAAGTGGTCATAGAACATCTGAGCAAAATACTCATTGAACATCTGAGCAGTTGTTTCTTATATAAAACTGATCTAAATTTCCTTTAATAAGAATCTCGTTTTTGGGCCTCTTTTGGGCTTTAAAAAAAAATTTTTATTTCAATGATATTAGTAGCAAGTAGTCATAGAACATCTGAGCAGTTGTTTCTTATATAAAACTGATCTAAACCTCCTTTAATAAGAATCTCGTTTTTGGGCTTTAAAAATATATTCTTATTTCAATTATATTAGTAGCAAGTACTCAAAGATTATCTGAGCAAAATATTCATAGAACATCTGAGCAGTTGTTTCTTAAATAAAACTGAGCAAAATCTCCTTTAATAAGACTTTTGTTTTTGGGCCACTTTTGGGTTTTTTAAAAAAATTCTTATTTCAATTATTTTATTTTCTAGTACCACTAGAACATCTGAGCAAACTCTTAGAACATCTGAGCAGTTGTTTCTAATATAAAACTAATCTAAATCCCCTTTATTATGAATCTCGTGTTTGGGCCACTTTTGGGCTTTTTAAAATATTAATTTTTTTAATTATATTAAGGGCTAGTACTCAAAGAACATCTGAGCAATATACTCATGGAACATCTGAGCAAAATACTAATAGAACATCTGAGCAGTTGTTTCTTATATAAAACTGATCTAAACCTCCTTTAATAAGAATCTCGTTTTTGGGCCTCTTTTGGGCTTTAAAAAAAATTCTTATTTCAATTATATTATGGGCAAGTACTCTTAGAACATCTGAGCAGTTGTTTCTTATATAAAACTGATCTAAACCTCCTTTAATAAGAATCTCGTTTTTGGGCCTCTTTTGGGCTTTAAAAAAATTCTTTTTTCAATTATATTATGGGCAAGTACTCTTAGAACATCTGAGCAGTTGTTTCTTATATAAAAATGATCTAAATCTCCTTTAATAAGAATCTCGTTTTTGGGCCACTTTTGTGGTTTTTAAAATATTTATTTTTTAATTATATTAAGGGCTAGTACTCAAAGAACATCTGAGCAAAATATTCATAGAACATCTGAGCAGTTGTTTCTCAATGAAACCTGATCTAAATCCTTTTTAAAATATTATTTTTTTAATTATATTTAGAGCAAGTACTCAGAACATCTGAGCAAAATACTCATAGAACATCTGAGCAGTTGTTTCTTATATAAAACTGATCTAAACCTCCTTTAATAAGAATCTCGTTTTTGGGCCTCTTTTGGGCTTTAAAAATAAATTCTTATTTCAATTATATTATGGACAAGTACTCTTAGAACATCTGAGCAGTTGTTTCTTATATAAAACTGATCTAAATCTCCTTTAATAAGAATCTCGTTTTTGGGCCTATTTTGGGCTTTATAAAATATTAATTTTTTAATTATATTAAGTGCACGTACTCAGAACATCTGAGCAAAATACTCATAGAACATCTGAGCAGTTGTTTCTTATATAAAACTGATCTAAACGTCCTTTAATAAGAATCTCGTTTTTGGGCTTTAAAAATAAATTCTTATTACAATAATATTAGTAGCATGTACTCAAAGAACATCTGAGCAAAATATTCATAGAACATCTGAGCAGTTGTTTCTTAAATAAAACTGAGCAAAATCTCCTTTAATAAGACTTTTGTTTTTGGGCCACTTTTGGGTTTTTTAAAAAAATTCTTATTTCAATTATTTTATTTTCTAGTACCACTAGAACATCTGAGCAAACTCTTAGAACATCTGAGCAGTTGTTTCTAATATAAAACTAATCTAAATCCCCTTTATTATGAATCTCGTTTTTGGGCCTATTTTGGGCTTTTTAAAATATTCATTTTTTAATTATATAAGGAGCAAGTAGTCATAGAACATCTGAGTAAGTACTCAAAGAACATCTGAGCAGTTGTTTCTCAAATAAACCTGATCTCAATCCTATTTAATAAAAATCTCGTTTTTGGGCTTTAAAAAAAATTCTTATTTCAATTATATTAAGGGCAAGTACTCTTAGAACATCTGAGCAGTTGTTTCTTATATAAAAATGATCTAAATCTCCTTTAATAAGAATCTCGTTTTTGGGCCTATTTTGGGCTTTTTAAAATATTCATTTTTTAATTATATTTGGAGCAAGTGGTCATAGAACATCTGAGCAAAATACTCATTGAACATCTGAGCAGTTGTTTCTTATATAAAACTGATCTAAATTTCCTTTAATAAGAATCTTGTTTTTGGGCCTCTTTTGGGCTTTAAAAAAAAATTTTTATTTCAATGATATTAGTAGCAAGTATTCATAGAACATCTGAGCAGTTGTTTCTAAAATAAACCTGATCTTAATCCTCTTTAATAAAAATCTCGTTTTTGGGCCTCTTTTGGGCTTTAAAAAAAATTCTTATTTCAATTATATTAAGGGCAAGTACTCTTAGAACATCTGAGCAGTTGTTTCTTATATAAAAATGATCTAAATCTCCTTTAATAAGAATCTCGTTTTTGGGCCTATTTTGGGCTTTTTAAAATATGCATTTTTTAATTATATAAGGAGCAAGTAGTCATAGAACATCTGAGTAAGTACTCAAAGAACATCTGAGCAGTTGTTTCTCAAAGAAACCTGATCTAAATCCTTTTTAAAATATTAATTTTTTAATTATATTAAGAGCAAGTACTCATAGAACATCTGAGCAAAATACTCATGGAACATCTGAGCAAAATACTCTTAGAACATCTGAGCATTTGTTTCTAATATAAAAATGATCTAAATCTCCTTTAATAAGAATCTCGTTTTTGGGCCTATTTTGGGCTTTTTAAAATATTAATTTTTTAATTATATTAAGAGCAAGTACTCAGAACATCTGAGCAAAATACTCATAGAACATCTGAGCAGTTGTTTCTTAAATAAAACTGAGCAAAATCTCCTTTAATAAGACTTTTTTTTTGGGCCACTTTTGGGTTTTTTAAAAAAATTCTTATTTCAATTATTTTATTTTCTAGTACCACTAGAACATCTGAGCAAACTCTTAGAACATCTGAGCAGTTGTTTCTAATATAAAACTAATCTAAATCCCCTTTATTATGAATCTCGTTTTTGGGCCACTTTTGGGCTTTTTAAAATATTAATTTTTTTAATTATATTAAGGGCTAGTACTCAAAGAACATCTGAGCAATATACTCATGGAACATCTGAGCAAAATACTAATAGAACATCTGAGCAGTTGTTTCTTATATAAAACTGATCTAAACCTCCTTTAATAAGAATCTCGTTTTTGGGCCTCTTTTGGGCTTTAAAAAAAATTCTTATTTCAATTATATTATGGGCAAGTACTCTTAGAACATCTGAGCAGTTGTTTCTTATATAAAAATGATCTAAATCTCCTTTAATAAGAATCTCGTTTTTGGACCACTTTTGGGCTTTTTAAAATATTAATTTTTTAATTATATTAAGAGCAAGTACTCAGAACATCTGAGCAAAATACTCATAGAACATCTGAGCAGTTGTTTCTTATATAAAACTGATCTAAACCTCCTTTAATAAGAATCTCGTTTTTGGGCCTCTTTTGGGCTTAAAAAAATTCTTATTTCAATTATGTTAGTAGCAAGTACTCAAAGAACATCTGAGCAAAATACTCATAGAACATCTGAGCAGTTGTTTCTCAAATAAACCTGATCTAAATCCTCTTTAATAAAAATCTCGTTTTTGGGCCACTTTTGTGGTTTTTAAAATATTTATTTTTTAATTATATTAAGGGCTAGTACTCAAAGAACATCTGAGCAAAATATTCATAGAACATCTGAGCAGTTGTTTCTCAATGAAACCTGATCTAAATCCTTTTTAAAATATTATTTTTTTAATTATATTTAGAGCAAGTACTCAGAACATCTGAGCAAAATACTCATAGAACATCTGAGCAGTTGTTTCTTATATAAAACTGATCTAAACCTCCTTTAATAAGAATCTCGTTTTTGGGCCTCTTTTGGGCTTTAAAAATAAATTCTTATTTCAATTATATTATGGGCAAGTACTCTTAGAACATCTGAGCAGTTGTTTCTTATATAAAACTGATCTAAATCTCCTTTAATAAGAATCTCGTTTTTGGGCTTATTTTGGGCTTTATAAAATATTAATTTTTTAATTATATTAAGTGCAAGTACTCAGAACATCTGAGCAAAATACTCATAGAACATCTGAGCAGTTGTTTCTTATATAAAACTGATCTAAACCTCCTTTAATAAGAATCTCGTTTTTGGGCTTTAAAAATAAATTCTTATTACAATAATATTAGTAGCATGTACTCAAAGAACATCTGAGCAAAATATTCATAGAACATCTGAGCAGTTGTTTCTTAAATAAAACTGAGCAAAATCTCCTTTAATAAGACTTTTGTTTTTGGGCCACTTTTGGGTTTTTTAAAAAATTTCTTATTTCAATTATTTTATTTTCTAGTACCACTAGAACATCTGAGCAAACTCTTAGAACATCTGAGCAGTTGTTTCTAATATAAAACTAATCTAAATCCCCTTTATTATGAATCTCGTTTTTGGGCCTATTTTGGGCTTTTTAAAATATTCATTTTTTAATTATATAAGGAGCAAGTAGTCATAGAACATCTGAGTAAGTACTCAAAGAACATCTGAGCAGTTGTTTCTCAAATAAACCTGATCTCAATCCTATTTAATAAAAATCTCGTTTTTGGGCCTCTTTTGGGCTTTAAAAAAAATTCTTATTTCAATTATATTAAGGGCAAGTACTCTTAGAACATCTGAGCAGTTGTTTCTTATATAAAAATGATCTAAATCTCCTTTAATAAGAATCTCGTTTTTGGGCCTATTTTGGGCTTTTTAAAATAATCATTTTTTAATTATATTTGGAGCAAGTGGTCATAGAACATCTGAGCAAAATACTCATTGAACATCTGAGCAGTTGTTTCTTATATAAAATTGATCTAAATTTCCTTTAATAAGAATCTTGTTTTTGGGCCTCTTTTGGGCTTTAAAAAAAAATTTTTATTTCAATGATATTAGTAGCAAGTAGTCATAGAACATCTGAGCAGTTGTTTCTAAAATAAACCTGATCTTAATCCTCTTTAATAAAAATCTCGTTTTTGGGCCTCTTTTGGGCTTTAAAAAAAATTCTTATTTCAATTATATTAAGGGCAAGTACTCTTAGAACATCTGAGCAGTTGTTTCTTATATAATAATGATCTAAATCTCCTTTAATAAGAATCTCGTTTTTGGGCCTATTTTGGGCTTTTTAAAATATGCATTTTTTAATTATATAAGGAGCAAGTAGTCATAGAACATCTGAGTAAGTACTCAAAGAACATCTGAGCAGTTGTTTCTCAAAGAAACCTGATCTAAATCCTTTTTAAAATATTAATTTTTTAATTATATTAAGAGCAAGTACTCATAGAACATTTGAGCAAAATACTCATGGAACATCTGAGCAAAATACTCTTAGAACATCTGAGCTGTTGTTTCTAATATAAAACTAATCTAAATCCCCTTTATTATGAATCTCGTTTTTGGGCCTATTTTGGGCTTTTTAAAATATTAATTTTTTTAATTATATTTAGGGCTAGTACTCAAAGAACATCTGAGCAATATACTCATATAACATCTGAGCAGTTGTTTCTTATATAAAACTGATCTAAACCTCCTTTAATAAGAATCTCGTTTTTGGGCCACTCTTGGGCTTTTTAAAATTTTAATTTTTTTAATTATATTAAGGGCAAGTACTCAAAGAACATCTGAGCAATTACTCAAAGAACATCTGAGCAGTTGTTTCTTATATAAAACTGATCTAAATTTCCTTTAATAAGAATCTCGTTTTTGGGCCTCTTTTGGGCTTAAAAAAAATTCTTATTTCAATTATGTTAGTAGCAAGTACTCAAAGAACATCTGAGCAGTTGTTTCTTATATAAAAATGATCTAAATCTCCTTTAATAAGAATCTCGTTTTTGGGCCTATTTTGGGCTTTTTAAAATATTAATTTTTTAATTATATTAAGAGCAAGTACTCAGAACATCTGAGCAAAATACTCATAGAACATCTGAGCAGTTGTTCCTTATATAAAACTGATCTAAACCTCCTTTAATAAGAATCTCGTTTTTGGGCCTCTTTTGGGCTTAAAAAAAATTCTTATTTCAGTTATGTTAGTAGCAAGTACTCAAAGAACATCTGAGCAAAATACTCATAGAACATCTGAGCAGTGGTTTCTCAAATAAACCTGATCTAAATCCTCTTTAATAAAAATCTCGTTTTTGGGCCACTTTTGGGGTTTTTAAAATATTAATTTTTTTAATTATATTAAGGGCTAGTACTCAAAGAACATCTGAGCAAAATACTCATAGAACATCTGAGCAGTTGTTTCTTATATAAAACTGATCTAAACCTCCTTTAATAAGAATCTCGTTTTTGGGCCTCTTTTGGGCTTAAAAAAATTCTTATTTCAATTATGTTAGTAGCAAGTACTCAAAGAACATCTGAGCAAAATACTCATAGAACATCTGAGCAGTTGTTTCTCAAATAAACCTGATCTAAATCCTCTTTAATAAAAATCTCGTTTTTGGGCCACTTTTGTGGTTTTTAAAATATTTATTTTTTAATTATATTAAGGGCTAGTACTCAAAGAACATCTGAGCAAAATATTCATAGAACATCTGAGCAGTTGTTTCTCAATGAAACCTGATCTAAATCCTTTTTAAAATATTATTTTTTTAATTATATTTAGAGCAAGTACTCAGAACATCTGAGCAAAATACTCATAGAACATCTGAGCAGTTGTTTCTTATATAAAACTGATCTAAACCTCCTTTAATAAGAATCTCGTTTTTGGGCCTCTTTTGGGCTTTAAAAATAAATTCTTATTTCAATTATATTATGGGCAAGTACTCTTAGAACATCTGAGCAGTTGTTTCTTATATAAAACTGATCTAAATCTCCTTTAATAAGAATCTCGTTTTTGGGCTTATTTTGGGCTTTATAAAATATTAATTTTTTAATTATATTAAGTGCAAGTACTCAGAACATCTGAGCAAAATACTCATAGAACATCTGAGCAGTTGTTTCTTATATAAAACTGATCTAAACCTCCTTTAATAAGAATCTCGTTTTTGGGCTTTAAAAATAAATTCTTATTACAATAATATTAGTAGCATGTACTCAAAGAACATCTGAGCAAAATATTCATAGAACATCTGAGCAGTTGTTTCTTAAATAAAACTGAGCAAAATCTCCTTTAATAAGACTTTTGTTTTTGGGCCACTTTTGGGTTTTTTAAAAAATTTCTTATTTCAATTATTTTATTTTCTAGTACCACTAGAACATCTGAGCAAACTCTTAGAACATCTGAGCAGTTGTTTCTAATATAAAACTAATCTAAATCCCCTTTATTATGAATCTCGTTTTTGGGCCTATTTTGGGCTTTTTAAAATATTCATTTTTTAATTATATAAGGAGCAAGTAGTCATAGAACATCTGAGTAAGTACTCAAAGAACATCTGAGCAGTTGTTTCTCAAATAAACCTGATCTCAATCCTATTTAATAAAAATCTCGTTTTTGGGCCTCTTTTGGGCTTTAAAAAAAATTCTTATTTCAATTATATTAAGGGCAAGTACTCTTAGAACATCTGAGCAGTTGTTTCTTATATAAAAATGATCTAAATCTCCTTTAATAAGAATCTCGTTTTTGGGCCTATTTTGGGCTTTTTAAAATATTCATTTTTTAATTATATTTGGAGCAAGTGGTCATAGAACATCTGAGCAAAATACTCATTGAACATCTGAGCAGTTGTTTCTTATATAAAATTGATCTAAATTTCCTTTAATAAGAATCTTGTTTTTGGGCCTCTTTTGGGCTTTAAAAAAAAAATTTTATTTCAATGATATTAGTAGCAAGTAGTCATAGAACATCTGAGCAGTTGTTTCTAAAATAAACCTGATCTTAATCCTCTTTAATAAAAATCTCGTTTTTGGGCCTCTTTTGGGCTTTAAAAAAAATTCTTATTTCAATTATATTAAGGGCAAGTACTCTTAGAACATCTGAGCAGTTGTTTCTTATATAAAAATGATCTAAATCTCCTTTAATAAGAATCTCGTTTTTGGGCCTATTTTGGGCTTTTTAAAATATGCATTTTTTAATTATATAAGGAGCAAGTAGTCATAGAACATCTGAGTAAGTACTCAAAGAACATCTGAGCAGTTGTTTCTCAAAGAAACCTGATCTAAATCCTTTTTAAAATATTAATTTTTTAATTATATTAAGAGCAAGTACTCATAGAACATCTGAGCAAAATACTCATGGAACATCTGAGCAAAATACTCTTAGAACATCTGAGCAGTTGTTTCTAATATAAAACTAATCTAAATCCCCTTTATTATGAATCTCGTTTTTGGGCCTATTTTGGGCTTTTTAAAATATTAATTTTTTTAATTATATTTAGGGCTAGTACTCAAAGAACATCTGAGCAATATACTCATATAACATCTGAGCAGTTGTTTCTTATATAAAACTGATCTACACCTCCTTTAATAAGAATCTCGTTTTTGGGCCACTCTTGGGCTTTTTAAAATTTTAATTTTTTTAATTATATTAAGGGCAAGTACTCAAAGAACATCTGAGCAATTACTCAAAGAACATCTGAGCAGTTGTTTCTTATATAAAACTGATCTAAATTTCCTTTAATAAGAATCTCGTTTTTGGGCCTCTTTTGGGCTTAAAAAAAATTCTTATTTCAATTATGTTAGTAGCAAGTACTCAAAGAACATCTGAGCAGTTGTTTCTTATATAAAAATGATCTAAATCTCCTTTAATAAGAATCTCGTTTTTGGGCCTATTTTGGGCTTTTTAAAATATTAATTTTTTAATTATATTAAGAGCAAGTACTCAGAACATCTGAGCAAAATACTCATAGAACATCTGAGCAGTTGTTCCTTATATAAAACTGATCTAAACCTCCTTTAATAAGAATCTCGTTTTTGGGCCTCTTTTGGGCTTAAAAAAAATTCTTATTTCAGTTATGTTAGTAGCAAGTACTCAAAGAACATCTGAGCAAAATACTCATAGAACATCTGAGCAGTGGTTTCTCAAATAAACCTGATCTAAATCCTCTTTAATAAAAATCTCGTTTTTGGGCCACTTTTGGGGTTTTTAAAATATTAATTTTTTTAATTATATTAAGGGCTAGTACTCAAAGAACATCTGAGCAAAATATTCATAGAACATCTGAGCAGTTGTTTCTTATATAAAACTGATCTAAACCTCCTTTAATAAGAATCTCGTTTTTGGGCCTCTTTTGGGCTTTAAAAATAAATTCTTATTTCAATTATATTAGTAGCAAGTACTCAAAGATTATCTGAGCAAAATATTCATAGAACATCTGAGCAGTCGTTTCTTAAATAAAACTGAGCAAAATCTCCTTTAATAAGACTTTTGTTTTTGGGCCACTTTTGGGTTTTTTAAAAAAATTCTTATTTCAATTATTTTATTTTCTAGTACCACTAGAAGATCTGAGCAAACTCTTAGAACATCTGAGCAGTTGTTTCTAATATAAAACTAATCTAAATCCCCTTTATTATGAATCTCGTTTTGGGCCACTTTTGGGCTTTTTAAAATAGTAATTTTTTAATTATATTAAGGGCTAGTACTCAAAGAACATCTGAACAAAATACTCATAGAACATCTGAGCAGTTGTTTCTCAAATAAACCTGATCTAAATCCTTTTTAAAATATTAAGTTTTTAATTATATTAAGAGCAAGTACTCAGAACATCTGAGCAAAATACTCATAGAACATCTGAGCAGTTGTTTCTTATATAAAACTGATCTAAACCTCCTTTAATAAGAATCTCGTTTTTGGGCCTCTTTTGGGCTTTAAAAATAAATTCTTATTTCAATTATATTAGTAGCAAGTACTCAAAGAACATCTGAGCAAAATACTCATAGAACATCTGAGCAGTTGTTTCTTAAATAAAACTGAGCAAAATCTCCTTTAATAAGACTTTTGTTTTTGGGCCACTTTTGGGTTTTTTAAAAAAATTCTTATTTCAATTATTTTATTTTCAAGTACCACTAGAACATCTGAGCAAACTCTTAGAACATCTGAGCAGTTGTTTCTCATATAAACCTGAGCAAAATCCCCTTTAATACGAATCTCATTTTTGGTCCTCTTTTGGGCTTTTTAAAAAAAAAAAATCAAGAATTGTAATCAAATATATTAACTAGTATCAAAATGAAGAAAAAATGGAAAGGGGATATTGGCAGCCGCTGGCGAAAGTATTTCAAAAAGCAAAATAATTTAAAAAATATTTATTACAAAATCCATCTAGAATTTCAAAATGTTAAAGAAATTGAAAAGGGGGAAAATTGGCAGCCACAGGCAAAAGTATTTCAAGATGCAAAATCATTTAAAAATTGTGATTCAAGATCCAACGAGAATTTCAAAATGTTAAAAAAATTGTGAGAGGGAGTATTGGAGCCCGCAGGCAAATGTATTTTGAGAAGCAAAAAAAAATTTACAGAAGGTATTCCCACTGAAGGCTTCAGTTTTTAATCTTAATATAATAAATAATAAATATAATAAATGGGTATTGTGTATATTAAAATTAATGTTATTAGTAGATCATATGATCAGGGTACTGGTTACGTATTATTTTGATTAACAAAAGTTGTGTGTTGGTATTACTTGGTATTACTGGTATAGCACAAATATAGCTTTAAAAGAATGATAAAAATTTTGGTAATTTTAATTCATTTTAAATTTATATTTATGATTAACACGGATTTAAAATTAATAATAATCGTATACCTTGATAGTTAGTAGGAAAAGATTATTGCAAAGGTTTTGTGACCAGTGATGATATTCATCTATCATCACCCGTGCTTCAACGCACCGTAGTCTATGTAGGTACCTAACCTAACCTTGTTATGACTTATACTTAACCATCTGCTTGTCACGCGGGGAAGGCAGTGTCGTAGCCAGGGTTAGGATTTGGAGAGGGTAAAAGTGTTTACAGTACTATACACTCAATATTCCGAGGAGGAGGCTGACTACGCCACTGGGTTTAATAATAATGCTAGTACTGACGTCCCGCTAAACACATAAAACCGCATATACATGTAGGTGTACGTGAGTTTCCCTGGGGTATATTATGATTTCACCACCGATCACATTGTATCAAATCTCGATAGCCGGTACGAGTAGAATATTAAAATAAGAGAAGCTCATTGTACGAAATTATCGTGTTGGCAGAAAATCATTTAGATACCTAATTAGGGCATCGGGTTTATTGATATTAGGCGTGTGTCACGAATAGTAGGATGTGACCGAACGGCCGCACGAGCGTGGGATGCTACGGTATCTTATAGTGATACGCACGTCCGCTTTTGCACGACTCGGCCATGGACTCATACTTATCTTATCGATAGGAGAGGAAACACGGGGAGTAGGACTATCTGGACTATATAGGAGAGCCCCGATTAGACCCAATTCAGACGTGAGCCACCAGAGTCAGAGCAAGCACCTTCACACCAGACACCAGTCCAATTTAATTATTCGGACTTATAATATTTTGCAACTAAATCATTTGTGCAGTAAAAAGTGTTTTATTTACATAGTAATCCAATAAATATCTAATAAATTAATCACAAATTATAAGTTGTTATACTTATTACACTCAATCCATCTACCTCAACACCAGTCGTTTGTCCTCCTGTATGCTGGGACACTACAATAATATCAATCTGAATTATAGTAGAAAATTAAATAGAATTTAGGTAACACGTGACAAACTGATGATGAAACTAGGACACTTTGAATAAAAAGATCCTTAGTTGGTTTCCGATTTAATTGTTTGTTTATCAACTTGATCACATATGGTTGTTGACCTCTTAGGAATACCTCTTAGATAATAGGTACCAGTAGCACCGAGCTCTATGTTACGGTTGTGCCATGGTTTGACATTTTTTTCGATATTAAGATATTGGGCCTCTTTAAATATTTTTCACCCTACTAGATTTTTAGAACTTCGGTGACACTAGATAATATATTTTATGGATAGATTCTTGCCCATCTTTTTAGTGTATATAAGTATAAGTACATAAACAGTAAACACCTATAATATGTAATCTTAACTCGAACTTATGATTGGACGAAAATTATATGCCATATATACAGAATATTATCATTCATCTAAGCTAAACCTAACCTAACCTAAGACCTAACCCACATGGACTACTTTTCGTATTACCTACATCAGATATCCTCTACAGACCACCCTTATATTTTAACACACTGCTGTACTTGAATACTTTGAAAAGTATCTTTTATAAGAACTGTAAGAATGTTAACAATCAACAATCAAAAGTTTTTTCAACTTAAGAGGGTGACAGTGGATTTGTTTTTTACCTCTCGGACCTACGCACAACATAGTAAATTTTACGTTGACTATGATCATAATAATTTCTAAAATTAGAGTGAAATGAATAATGACCTCTTTTAAAATCTATAAGTATGATTATTATCTAGAGCATCTCAAAGGCTCTTTTTGGAAGCGTATTATGTACATTTTAAACTACTCATAACTCGCGTAATAATTTAAGTATAATAAAAGGTCTATGATATGCTCTTTTATATAACCTTTTCTTTTTATTCTATCCCATAAGTTCAAGGTTGTAAACCTATGACTATTCGTGGTTTCAGTCAAATGGTGGATTGACCTTTGCAATTCAAGATTTTTTCCTACATATGCAATATCGTTAACATAACTATCCTACCTAAATATTCCTCCCTCTCCCACCCCCCCTTTCTCTTACTCTCACGCTCTCGCCCTCTCCCTTTACTACACTCTCTTGCTCTCTCCCTTTCTCACCTACTCACACTTAAACCCTATCTTACACCCCTCTTCCTCACCACTCACTATCATTCACTCATTCTCTCTTCACTCTCTAACCCTCTCCCACTCCCATTCTCACCAACTTTCTCTGACTCTGTCTCTCTCACCTTATTCTCTTACTTCTCTCTCTCTTTCTCTTACACACTTTCACTATCCCTCTCTATACTCTACACTCTCACACTCCCAGACTCTTAACTACTAACAGGTCATCGTACCTGATAATCGGTGAAAATATTTAAATATCACTCAAGAAATTATTCAAACAATTTTTTTAAATATTATACCCTACCAATTTCCTAATTTTTATCATGACCTCATTGATAACCAGAATAGTGTTATATCAGTGGTTACAAAAAAATTAATTGAAAGATTGCGGTCAATGTATCCCCTGATCAATTAACTATATAAAAAGACACCTAATGAAAAATAAAAAATTACTTACACTGTATTTGAATCAATATCTGCTATAAAACTTTGTCTTCAAAACACTGCATCGTTAACACATTTCATACTGCTGAATATGATATTTCATTCTCAGTTTTCAAATTTTCTCTAATGAACACCATATCTGAAATTACTCGTAGTCAATAAAAAGGTTCAATAATATTTTATAACCTATGCAATTTTAGCCATTACAGATATATATATTTACAGAATAGCTAAAATAATCAGTTTAATATTTTATTTTTATCGTGCCTATTAGTACATACCTAATAGTTATTGTGTGTCAATTTTATTTTTAAATATATTATTCAAGAACTTATTAATTTGATATACCTAAATGTAAAGATATAACATTTCTTCACCTACCCACGACAAGTCAGTTACTAGTATTCTGGTACCGGTTCACAGGGGCGGATTGGCCCACCGGGAATTCGGGAGTTTTCCCGATGGACTGGACGTCTGGACCGTAGGCCGACGTTATCTCCCACGTTTCTCAACTCGCCGACGACGCACTTGCGTGTTTTACTGTTCAGGTGTTCTAATATTAGTTTGAGTTTTTTGAAAATAATACGTGTGACAGACAACAGTTGAACAGTATGAGTGACAGAATTCCTGCTTCTAAAAGGAAAGGTGGTGCAGAAAGAAGTAGAGACAAGAAAAAGCAGCAACTCCATGAATCAGCAAAAAAATGCAAATCGATTATCGATGTTTTTGCCATTGCTAACAATAAGGTATAAAGAGATAGTAAATTTAATAATAATAACTTTTTGTAAAATGTATAAAACAATATAACTTTATGAAATAAAAATACTGTATAATTACATATAACAGGTAGTGTTGAACCTGTCAATTGATTTATGATTAAATTAACAAATTATTATTTTTTAAGTCAAAATCGAATTCAATTAAAGACCAACTATTATTTATTTTAGACCATTCTAGAAAATGTGGAAGGTGTTGATGATAGTAATGATACAAGTGATACAACTATACTTGCTAAAAAACCAACTTATAACGCTTTAAAAAACTATGAAGATAGTTCTGCTTATGATTCTCCTGAAACTTCTTCTTTAGCATCTTCCTATCAACTAGTAGCTTTAGTACAATTTGATTGCTTTTTAATATACCTATCAACTAATTAGGTATATTGCTAGCCATTAAATTATTTATTTGTATACAATTAATAAATAGCGCAAAGTAGTTAGTTAAGTAAGTAATTAAGCATCTAACAATTGAATTAAACATATTTTGTTTTGAGTAAGACATATTGATTAAAAGAAAAACTATGTTCAATGACATGAGTAAGCCTAGTACTTACTTTATACATTAACTATTAATATCTTTAAATATCTCTAAAAATATCTGTTTTGATACCTATTGCAAAAAGTAGAAGTGGCAATGTTCATTTATTTAAAATTGTTTTTTTATAAATTCAAATTTGTCATTATATTATTTATAAATCAAAATATTAACAATGTTGTATCTTAGACACTGAATTGTAGGTATGTAATAGTAACTCAACAGTAAGTACATACCTATTGTACTTGTGTTTATGTCAAAAGTTAAAAACTATTACTTTAGACCATTATTTTACTATTAAAATTTTTACTTAGTAAATTGATGGAAATATATTTTGGTTGATTGTAAATACAATTATATGATGCTTATTACTTATATTCTTAATGCTTAAGACTTAATTTTTTTAATGCTTAATTTACAGGATGTAAATAAAATTAATAATACCGTTGTAGAACTTGATTTTGGTTCAGCTTCAGCTAATACTTCTACTGACTTCAACTATTTTAAAAAGCCAAAATCATTAACATTAGGAGAAACATTCGTTTCTTAATTAATTTGAACCATAAAATATAATATTAACAATAATAATAAATGTTATTATTAGTCGAGGCTTAGTTATTAATATTTAGTAACAATTATTTGCATGTCTTTTTAGGTTGCTTGTGAAAGATCGTTTTCTATATTAAAGTATTTAAAGAATAGACTTCGAAGTACTTTAAATGAAAGCAAACTTGAAGCTTTTATGATTATGTCCATAGAAAAAGATACACTTTTCAACATAAACAACGATGAAAGAGAGCTGTCTTATTAAGTAATTTTAGTAATTTTGTAATAGACTAACCAAGTATGAGATGTTCATCAATCATAACTTTAAAAAATAAAATAAACTGAACTAAAACTGTATTAACTACTTGCTTGAATATATACTTTAACACTTACTTGAATTATATTTTTTGTGAAAAAAAATTGTTCTAAATAGTATAAATTAAAAAACAACTGATTCAGATTTTAAAATATAAAATAAGAACAATTTTAGACGGAGTTCTGAATTTCTAGAAATATCTAAGGGTGATCTTGAGGCTGAACTTAATTCAATAGAAAGAGAGTCAAATATAAAAACATTTTGCCACAATTTTTTATGTATAATACGATATCTATTATATACCTATTATAGTAAATTGGTTATTTTATGAAAATAAACAAATTTTGGTGGTTGAAACCTAAAAATTTCTTGAACTTGGCCGTAACATAACATCATTGACAACGACTGTGCGCTGGTTTATTTACATTTTTCCCGCACCAAAATGTTTTCCCAATCCGCCCCTGCCGGTTCATATTAATTTTCATAATTATTTATACAAAGCCTAATTATTATTGTTTATAGTTTATTTATTTTATTTCAATAATTCATGAATATTATATCAAATATATATTAATTTTTGAAATATAGTGTTTTCGAAAAAAAATAATAATAAACGCGATTACAATAAATTAGAGCAAGGTTATTTACCTAACCTTATACGTACCTACATAAAAAAATAATAACTGTAAAATTTTGAAGAAATTAAGTACTCCTGTGTGTATTTATCAGGTACGTACACCATTGCATATAGGTACTTAAACCTATTACACCTGTTACTACTTTACTAGTGTTACTGATTAGTAAATTTGTCATAAACGCGCACACGGGGTGATCACTATAGTCAGAATAAGCAGTTTACCACTAGGTGGACAATTTTTTTAAGGTGTACCTACAAGATTAGAACATTATAACATTATAAGTACCAATGGTATAAATATTAGGTGAACAATAAAGGTTATAAATAACTATAATATTATTATACCTAATATAAAAATGTTATATATTTTATACTAAATTAATTGTTTCCTATGACTTCTAACGTTGGATTTGGAACAAATTACCAGTTACAAATTAAAATTATGTCCTATGAGTTAAGTATTTCTCATTTGTAACGAGTATTCCTATTGATTAAATCAAAATGACTATTTCAAACACATACCTAGATAATAATTATAAAATTATAATTATTCTACGCCCGGCAACCGGAAAAACGACGCTGCGCGTTTACCATATTATTGGATCTCGCGTATTTATTATTTCGCGTTCAGAAATAAAATATATGTCAACAATATGTATTTGGGTATTATATTTTTCGTAAAGACTAGTATTTTTTTTTCAGAATTACAAGTTAATTTAAAAAGCAAGAATATTTTTAAAAAACTTACTTTAAACATCGACTCTTTCAGGCTTTGGTGGAGTCCTCGACGTGTGTACACTCCCACGCCGACGTAAAAACGCATTAGATACTGAATTGAAGTCTGAAAATATTATGATTTATAAAAATAAAATCATACAGAATGCAGTATTCTTTTAGTTCATTAGTTAATTTAATTTTCAAAGAAGTCAGTGTTTGCGATTTTTTCATTGAAATTACGTACGATTATATGTGTAACTATATTTACAGTAACTGTTGAAAATAAGAGACATGACGTATGCTAATATAGCGCAAAAAAACATCAACCCAGACGAACAATAAAATATTATCAAAATCGATTTGATCTATTGAAGAACTTAAAATATGTAACTATAATGTTCAGGTACAATTATCGAAAATATTAACAGCGTAAAAAAAACCAAGAAAAAATCCAACGATGAAAAACGAAAAGGTGCGTTTATATTATATTTATTCGATCTCGCGTATTTATTTATTTCTCGCTCAATAACAAAATATGCGTCAACGGTACTTGGGTAGCATAATTTTCACGAAAAAAATATTTAATTGAAGCATTATAAATGAATTTAAACACTAAAATAATATTTTCAAAAAAACTTACTTTAAATATCAACTCTTTCGGAATTTTGCGAAATCTGTGACGTGTGTGTGTGTGTATTGCGACGCCAACGCTGACGTATGAACACTTCAGAAACTTTAATCTGAAAATATTATAATTTATGAAAAATAAAACCGAACGCAATGCAATATGTTTTTTGTTCATGTCTGCTTTACGAATTAAAATTTTAGAATCTTTAATCGACTACGTCTTATGCAACGACTTTTGACAATCGCCATAGATTGTGTTATAGACGCTTATAGTATGCCAATATGATGATTCCAAAGATATATAATATTATAATAAAACTTCATACCAAAGACATTCATGTTTATGAATATTATTCATTTAAATAATTAAATGTAATATAATATAACAATAATCAATAAAGTTTATTATTTTAAATTTTAATAAAACTATGACAATTTACAATATTATTTTAATTATTTTCTTAATTTAATAAAACTTTTTTAGTAAATAAATGTGATTTCTACTTAACATAAAAGTATACATTGAATACATTAAATTTACCGTACCAGCTTTATCATCTATATTTTGTAAAATTCTAATTCAAAAATGTTCTCCGAACACTGCAGTTTGCAGCTGAGCGCAAAATTAATAATCAATATTTAATACAATAATTTTAGAAAGGAAGGTTTATACTATATATTTCATTATAAGCCATATTCAAGAGTATTTTGAATTTTAAATTCCCTTATATAATTTCCAATAGATATTAATTTAAATGTTTTCAGTTAAAAACCTTGTAAAATGTAATAAAAGCTTCCTCATAATGTATTTGTTTCAATACATTTTAGCTTTATTTATTGAATAGTACTTTCGATTCTATGTACATTGTACATCACAAAAATTTTAGGAAGGGGTAGTGTGAAAAATTTTAAATTTTAACAGTAACCTATTTATCAAATATATAAAAAGAAATATGAAGAAAAAATGTTTTTTACCTAAAAGCAAAAATATGGGACTGAAAGGGTTAAGCATTGTTATACTGCAGTATTAGGTTAAATTAATTTTTCCCAAAAACAATGTAGTTAAAAATGTTATACCTTGTATACTGTATACATTATAATGTAACTGCTGAAAGTATCAAGCACCTAAGAATATTATTTTAAAATTAAAACAGAATCGTTATTATTGTTTTTTTAGTATAATTTCGTCCAAATTTTAACTTAAAATGTCTGTACAAAATAACTGAGTTAATAATATATTATTTGGTTGCAGTATGAAGTTTTTAAGAAGATCTTTGTTTAAAATTGTTAATTCGTATATTTAAAAATTGAACATTCTATAATGTCTATTTTAACTATAAAATATTTTAAACATGAGATTATAATAAATTTTGTCAAAATTTAAATTCCAAATACTAATGAATAAAATCGTGCCCATGGATGCATTTATCAACTGCTATATTTAAAATTTATACGGAAACTTGTTTTAAATTTTCAAACATTTTGACTGCGAATAGAATTTGATCGACTATTATTATATAGAATAAAAACTAAAAAAATTTTAATATTTAATCCCCGCGAGTAGGTACTCATTATGAAGAAACTTATTCTTTAAATATTTTATCACAGAAAATTATGAAACAAATATTTGAAAACAATTTCAAGTAGGTTCCCACGGTTATATTAGTAATTTTTAAATAATTACAAAATAAGAAAATCGTTGAATGTGAGAATTTGTTCATTCATGTGTGAATATCCAACGTTCGAAATTTTCTTGTGCCTATAAATTGGTCAAAAAAGAATTGCAATGTTTTGAAAATACTATGATGCATTGAAAGTGCTAATAAATATAAATATTCAGTTAAAATTTCATGTAAGCACCCACTGTTTTTTTTTAAACTTATTTCACGTATAAATCTCAGTTTTCCTTAATTTTTTGTTTATTTCTCTGACACTTTTGAAAACTATTGAGCATTTTTTTACTTTTGTTTCCCTCTACAAAAAAAAATATATATATAAATTTATAAAATCACTATATTCATTATTGTTCCTCCCAGAATCGTCAGAATGTAGTACAGTTGTTGAATTTTACAGAATATAAGAATGGTGGACTATAACATTATGCATAGGAGACTATCTAGACAATAAATAGTTTTTAAGTCTAATATATAAAACCTAGTCCCAAAATAAAACAATAATATATTTACCTTAAGACTAAACATCGAATTTCTGGCTAATCCCGTGCCGTATCATTATACACACTGCTGTGCTGATGTGAAAACAACTTTGGAGTAAAAATATTTTGAATTATGAAAATAAAATTTAATAGATCACAGTATTTTTTTTATTTTTTTTTTCATTTTGCTTATTGAAATTTAATGATCGTTATTAACGCTGTTTTATTAACCATTACCAATCGCCATAGATGATTGATTAGTTACTGTTATTATATTTTATTACATCAATATGATGAATCCACCGATACATAAAAATAAAACAATTATTTAAGCCACCTTGACTTATTGTTGAATCCGAATAAATTTACGTATTTTATCGTATCAAAGAAATTATTGTGGTTAAATTTTTCTACTGAAATTGTTATTTGACAATAAAATTAGGTACTGAAATACCTTATAATTTTAAACTATTATGATGTACAAGATCGTTCCAATTATTATTTTTATTTTTGTATTTCTGAACATTATTTAAAATTGTGTATTCAGTGGCATACCCCAACCCCACTCCCCTTGCCGTTTAACTCGAAATCACCATTAAAGACATATTGTATATTATGGTAAGATAATTTGTATAGTAAAAATATTAATTTAAGTCAAATGGCTGTTTTTTTTTTAAATATCAATTATATTCTCGTTATGTAAATTGCATTCGTTTATGTTAGAAACATAATTTCAAAAAATTTAATTTTTTTTTAAATATTTTATGTGATCATTTTTATTTAAATACCATATTCACCTAGGTAAATTTATATTTTGTGAAATTATAATGTTTTTAGCATTAACGATCGTAATTTACTTAATGAGAATATTGATATTTAAAAACAAATTTTAAATCAGCCATTTACTTAAATACATTTTTTTACCATACACCTAAATTTTTCTCAAAATAAGATTTACAAATTGGATCTATTGAATGTTTCACAAATTTTTTTTTCAGTATTAAAGAATAAAAAATGTAGCGCAAGTGTCTATGAATCATATTGAAAAAATTTTTTTTTAATATTGATTAGCACACAAGTTATTAATTCATTTATCAAAATGTCAGATTTTCATGAAACGCCCTGTATTGTATTTCATATTTTATAATTTTTTACTTTGCAGTTTTTGCACTGATCACTCCACCTCCACATCCTACCTATAAATCTATAATATATTTAATATACGTTTGTAATCATATATAGATATACCTTACATATATATAAAGAGGAAAGACTGTGTTTTGAAGTGGAAATTTCATCTTGATTATATAATATTTTTAATATCTATAACTAGAAATAGTTGTTTTGTTTTGGACACTTAAATAATAGGAATATTAGATTGAAAAAAACAGAGTTTGAAAACAATGATAAATTTTGGTTTCGATATTGATTTCTGGTTTTTGAATTTAACTATTGGTTTCCATTTCACTTTAAAATACCTACTGATTTTCAGATTTCCCGGGTTTAATTTTATTTTAAAACCGGTTTTTGTAGGTTCCGGTATTAAAAACTATATTTTTTTATAGTATTTACTTTAGGTACGAAATATATAATATATTAATATATATATATATTTATTTATACATTATTATTTACTAAATAAATATATTCATAAAAGTCATATCTACTTAATACTTTCAGCATATGTACTCTACTGTAGCAGGACACCGCTAAAATAATAGTTTAAATATCAATAGATGATATTTTTTTCGAAATATCTATTTTGGTTTTTTTTTATAGTCATTTGAATTACGCAACCTTTACTTCTTATTTGTTTTATTATTTGTGATTAAAAAGCTCGAGTATTGAAGTATTAAATATACAATTGTAACTTAATATTGGAGTATGTATTATAGGTGTACGCTGAATAATATTAAATTTAAATTTTTTAAAAGACTTAGCTAAGTGTAAATTTGTTCATAAATCTATGAATTATTATATAGTGTCTATCACGCAGTCGCGTCAATAACATTATATTATATTCCGATCTAACGGTTAAAATATTTATTATTATTATTGGCTTAAAGAACCGCGGTTGTCGAGTCGTCATTATTATAATAATATCGTGCGTACATGACGACCACCACCTACATCATTATTTATTTGCGTACTTTATGATATTATTGTTATTATTTTTACGCCGGACATCAACCCGCTGCAGATATTGAGATCGCGAACGAGACTGTGCAAAAACGAACATTTAATTGTCTTCGATAAACGCAGCTATGCCGTTTAGTGGATCCGTATCAATGAATCGGAATACTCCGAAAGCAAAAAACTCTCCGAAATGGAGACCCAAGCCGTCCGTCAACAAGACTAATTTTATGGAAAAGCCGAATTTTACTACGCGGACCGGAAAACTAGTCGATGTGTTGTTTAGGCGCCGTCACTGCAACTCCAGAGACAATTTAACTCTGCTGTGCACTTACTTCGTAGCTAATAAAAGGTATTCGTAACAGGAATTATAGCCCATAGGAAACAACTTTCGTTATATTCAACAGTCAACACCTTGTGTGTAAGAAGTGGCTCCAGGCACTTGGTTGGAAGGGAGGACTAAGTCATCATTTTTCAAAAGACTTTCAATAATAATATATGTTTATTTTTATAATTTCGATTTTAACAATGTACAGCTTTTTAGAAATACGGTCTTGGAAGGATATTAAGACCTCTGGGTCTCCCACTCGGAGTCGCCCCTGGTATGTGTGATTAGATTAATCGCGTAAACAAATTTTGTATTGAGAAGAATGGAATTTTTCAACAACAGTTCTTAAAATTAAAAATAGTTGGATAAAAATTATTTTAATTAAGTTTTATTTTAAAAAATGTTTTTTTTTTGGAAAGATTTAGAATTTGGAGAAGAGTTCCTCCTTAAATATATCTCCCACTAAACTACACTTCTGATTTACATATATTTTGCAGTTTTAAATATATTATTTCTGGGTTATTTTAGTTGTATTGGTACTAGTGGCTTTTAAAATATTAAAAAAATATTTTGTCCTACATTATTATAGGCACAAAAGATTTCCAAAGGGGTCGAAATCATTTGTTGAAAATGAAACCTCTAGTGATGACTTCTATTCAGATAAATGCAAATTGTGTGCTACTATTGAAAACGAACCAAGCAACAAATTGTAAGTTACCTAAATAGATTTAAATAATTTTTACTGAACTAATTTAATGATTAAATGGTGTTAAAAATATAATGTAGGTACAAGCTTTTTAAATCCAGTAATATTAACTTTCAAACCATGCCAAAATGACTACTTTTTAATTTGAAAAAAAATATAATAATTTTTTACTTATTATCATAATCTATATAATATAAGTATGTTGATTATTGATATAGGTATTAACGACTATATGGACTATGATTATTGTTTACTATTATATTACATAATACTAGTTTATACTAGAAATCAAAATTGAATATCTACGCATAATAATCGTATAAATAGTGAACTGTCAAAGACTCAAAGACGGAATCGCTTGGGACGAACTAAAAATTCCGCTTTGTTGAATAAAAAACGGAAAAATTTCGGATTATTCAATTCGATTTTAAATTGTAGATAATGTACTATTATTCATTACATAATAATTATAGTTTTTTATGACATTTATAATCTTTATTTTATGTGTAGGTAGGTAAGTAACTATTAATTATTTACCTAATTATTATAGAATTCTCTTCCATGTACGCTCATATCGATATTTAAATAAACTTCACCGTTACACTGCATACAAATAAATTATTCAGTATACCTACGATGATTATCGGTCGTTAGGTACCTAGTGTATATAATTGTTTTTTCACAGCTTCGATAAAACTTCGTGTCCATAATATTAATCATATTATTTATACATTATTCCTTCATCTTTGTACCTAGAGGTATATTATGTACCTACGTCATTTTTGGATTTTGTTACACACACGCATGCCCTGTTTCCAGTTATTAATGCAAGGTTTTTAGTTTTTTACATGCACGACTAAACCTACAAAATCGTTTCATTTTTACGTTCATATGAAACTGTAGGAACACGCAAAGACCAAAGAAGAATTCCTGATTCGAGATATTGGATAGTAGGTAATCTGTTTTATTTAGGGTTCACCTTAAAAAGTTTTTTTCTGTGTTATGATATAATTATTAAATTATAATATTTGTATATTATGTTCTTACCGTTATTTTTTAACTAAATAGGTACTAACTAGTTTATTATGTAGCCATGTAGGTATAATAATAAGTTGAACAAATGATTAGTAGGTAGGTAAAAGTTATATTAATGCATACATCAATCAAATATATTTTTATTAAGTATTATTAATGGATATTTTATTTATTTTTATTACAGACAACAATACGATAAACCATCAGCAAAAATTAATGCGGTTCTTAAGGATCTAGGGTTTGTGTGTAATACTGATAAAATGTATACATTTTATCCATCAGAGATATACCATTATAAAGATTCTCAACAACATATTAACAGATATGGTCAGAAAAGTTTTGTTGCACCAAAACCAAAAGTAAATATATTTTTGTTATAAATTGCTAAAACATAATGGCGACTGGAAAGAACATCTTTTCAAATTATATCACATTTCTCAATGAAATATTTAGATAAGTGATAGAAGTATTGGCCAATGGGTGTACTTTGTTAGGTTTCTAAGTTATTCTTATTACTAATAAGTTATTAGTTATTTAGTTATTTGTATTTTTTATTTTTTTTTTTAAATGTATAATGTATCTGAATTAATGTTAAAAAAAACCCGTAATTTAATTACAACATAATATTTCCTATCTTACTAACATGATCTCTGTAAATTTTATTTTTAAAATTCTTTTATGAAAATTAATTATTGTATTTTAGAATTCAATAGGTAGTTCTGAAGGATTTAATCAAAATGGAATATATCAAAAGCCAATTCCTTCTAAAAAATACCCGAAAAAAAATCATTACAACAAAAATGATAAAATTGAAGTATGAAACATATTATTTTAAAATTGTTCTTTCTAGGTAATATGTATAATTTCAAATCCATATATTGTGCAAATAATTAATCGTCAATCATTTTATGAACAAATAAGAAAATATTTTCTTTTTACACACTATAGCTGAGATTTAATGTACATTATGTTGTACTGTAGGTATTTATTTTTATGTAAAATTCATAATATTTAATGCATTTAAGGAATTTTATTTTATATTTTCAAATAATTGTTGTCTTGTGAATTATGCTTTGTCTATGCATTGAATGAAATTCTATATCTACTTGAAAACTTATATCATATTATACTATTAAAATTAACTATAGAAAAAATAATTGAGTACTAGTATAGTGTTAAATAAATTTAGTTATTTACATGTATATATTAGAACTATCATCAAAATTCACTAATTCAAAAGAACATGTGCTCAAATCAATTGAATTCCCAAAAAAACACCAATAATTTCCATCAACAGTTTTCTATTAAATACTGGTCAATGAGACACTTGTTATTTGCAAATTTTGATTGTGGTATTCTACTGGACACAGGTAATATAACAATTTTTTTGTTTAAATCTTATATTTTGAAATAATGTTTATATATATAATATATAGAGAGCTTCTATTCAGTCTGTCCAGAGGTATTAAGTTATCATATAGCAAAACGCTGTAAAAATAACATAGTGTTGGATCCGTTTTGTGGAGCTGGTGGTAATATTATACAGTTAGCAAAAACTTGCAAACGAGGTATTATTATAACAATGTTACAAAATATACATAAAAAAAATATATATATATTAAAATATAATTTTAATAAAACTTAATTAATTATGTTTGTATTTAGTTATAGGGATTGATATTGATCCAGACAAGATAAAATTAGCAAAGCATAATGCTGAAATATATGGTGTTGCTCATAAAATTGATTTTGTAGTTGGTGATTTTTTCTTAATTTACCCAAAGTTAAAAGCGGATGTAGTATTCATGTCACCACCATGGGGAGGACCAGGATATTCAATTGATAAAAGCTATAGTTTAACATCTATGTGTAGTGATCATTTTGGGGGAGGTTTTGGCATTTTTGATATTGTTAAAACTATTGCGCCTAATATTGCATTTCATATGCCGAAAACCACAAATATATTAGAAGTAAGACAGATAATAATAATAAAACACATATATGGTGATCAACATGATCTAATCTTTATATATTATTTTTCAGTGTATGTGGTTGGCAAAAGATTTTGGTAAAGTGGAAATTCAGCAGAATATTATTAATGGAAGGCTGAATTCAATCACAGCATTCTATGGAGACTTCCACTGAAGTAACTGACAAACTTACAGTTTTCAGCTACTTGAAAACATTCTTTGCAGTTTTTGATTATTTGAATAAAGTTATTTCCAATTTGTTTCATTACTTTAATTAGTTTTTATTATCAATTAAAATAAGTGTAAATAATAAATCAAAGTTATATGCTAACTCTTTCACTGTTCTAGAATTATTATTATGTATATGTTCCTATATTTTACAATATTACAACTTGTTGGTAACTGTTCAGTTTTAAGAAACCTTGACTTACATTACTTTTAACTTAAATAATTAAATAATATAGATCTTAAAATTTAATTGTATGTAGCGTACACAGGTTGCTGATCAATGATCCTAAATAGTACAGCAGTGAAAATGTTAGAATATGGAAAATTAAAAATTTTACTCGAGAGATAAACATAATTTATATAATTTTTTTGTTAGCACATATGCAGTGGCACCCTAGTCTAAAATTTTACCTATGACATTAGTCACCTCCACATACAATTTTGACACCCGCCTATTGCTAATAATTACCTTACTATAAATACACCAAGTATAGTTTTTATGGAACAATATCGACTTTTAGTTTACAATTAACTGTAATAATCTAATACAATTAATTATCATAATACATTTAGAATGACAAAGGTAACCTCCTACCTAATAAAATCTACAATGACAATTGTCATATGTAAATACATATTTTGGCACCACTGCCCATATGTAAAGTTTAAAATTATATTCAAATTATTTAAATTTACTTCAATAAACTCTTGATATAAATCAGACTTATGTATGAGAAACAATACAATTACTGCAATTTAAAACTAAGTATTATAGTTTATTGACTATTATGTAAAACAAAGTTAACTCTGTAAGGCATAAGTATACATTTCAATAAAAATAATTAATCACTAAATTCATTGAACTGTAAAAATAATATAATAACAAAATCAAAATAATATAATGTCTAAACATAATGAATTTGCAGAGCTACAAAAATATTACACTTACAGCTTGGTTTTTTTACTTTGAAATCTTTAAGGTTACAACAGTACTTTTCAGGAACCTACTATACACTATACAATTAAAAAAAAAAAAAATTAATATATTCACACTTTATCGTTTCTTAATTCTTCCATTTTATTGGCAATATTTCTTTCCATTTCAGCTTCATATCGCCATCTCCAATAAGCTGCCTAAAATTGGAATGTTTAAATTATGATATCAAGGTTTAAATTTGTTTTTTTTAAATTTAATTTTAAAAAAATATTTACTTTTGAACGATCCCATAATGCACCAAATGAATCTAAGGCTGGCCTTACATCCAAAAGAGCAACTTGATATTTATTTGGTGAGTTATCTGTACTGTAATAATCAATAACATATCGTACTTCTTTACCACAACGATCTACTATCCAATCATGTCTATCAAATGGTAGTTCATATCCCATCCAATTTCGTATTCTTGCTCTTGGTGAAAAATGTTTGGCTTTACCTCCAAAGCTTTTTAACTTTGGATTCATACATTCACTTGCATGGAATGCTTCCCACTTTAGCACCTCTTGCCAAGCAAGCTCATTGTTGATGTTATGTATTTTAATTATAACATCCATATCTTTTGGTGATAAATCATCGTCTTTCCAACGCCACCCTTTTCGTAGCATTGCATTCCAAAACATCTAAAAAATGTTTAAATTAAATAAATTAAAATACAAATAATTAAGTTTAAAAAATGTTGTATTATATATTTTATGGGCAATGTTTACTTTGCCCAATCATTATATGATACTGCCCGATTATGAACTTTCTTATCTTATCAATCTTATTAATTAATTTTTTAGTTGAATATAATCAACTAAACTATTAAATTTTATGATTAGCACATTATATTTTTGATCATAATTACATTAAACCAGTGGTTCCAAAACCATTTAAGTTATGCGGACTACTAATAATGTAAAAAATAAACATTGAGGCCCACTTTCCTATAACGTATAGGTATGAAATGTAAACACACACAAATAATATGATAAATATTAAAAATATAGACACGTATAAAAATCTCTATGTTGAATCCAATTAAAATTTTCAGTCCCTTGGGACAGTTACTTGACCAGCGTACACAGCCCAGTACCACACCACAATACTCAAATAGTAAGTTAATAGCTCAAGCTACAAAGTCCAATTTACTATGGCTAAAGTGTACTTAGACTGGTCAAAGTATAACCCTGCCCAGTCAAAATAGTATTAAAATGTATTGCTTAAAAACACCGGGCAAAGTTAACATAGAAAATAGGCATATATATTATATTATATATTAGTATTATTTGTTTTACTTGAGCTGAAGGATAAACCCAAAAGTCACCTTCTCCTTCTGCTTTTGGTATAGTAGATACTTCTCGTTCTGTTGGTAATGGAAATGGTTGATCTGGTGCTGGTTTTTGATTTGGAGGTGGCATCTATGAATATAATATATAACATACATAAAGATTCAATAATTCGTTTTGAGTTATTTTAGGAATGATAATGGTTTATGAATTTATCAGAATATTAATTTTATCACAGCCAATATTTTAGGTTACTTTAAGTATATAAAACTGAAAAGATTTTAGAATAATTCTGGATAATTAAATTATTGAGAGAACAATGTGACATAATAGTTTAAAAAAGTTGATAAAAAGAGCCTATAGTGATTAAAAATGATTTCCTTTTTTATAGTTTTGGTTATAACAGTCAAATTATTACAGACAAAGTACCTATAGTCTTGTGGAAAAAACAGTATTATAATCTATGGCCCCAAAATACCAGGTGAAGTATTCTTATACCCTGCCTTAAAGGTTAGGTTAGCAATCAAATTATGTGCATCTTGAATGTGATTAGCACAATAAAAACCAAGTAAACATGCTTAATCTGGGTTATTGTAGGTAAGAAAAGTGCAGCACTAACAATAATCAGTTGGCAGACTGAATAATCTTTTTTGACAATTTAGAGTTAGACCAGGTTATACATCACATTGCACATAAAATAAATATTAGTTGGCTTTCTATCATGTATTTACATTCTACTCTTACACTAAATAATAATAATTAAAATACATACTAAATGCTCTGACACTTTTATATCACTAAAGATACACGATCTTTTAGGTATCTTTGTAAATAAATTTCAAAGAAAAAATATAACCGCACAGACACTGAAATTGAATTTATAATTTTATATAACTACCTAATGTCTCAATTAGTAAAGGCTAATCGTATAGAATGAAAAATAAACCTGTAACCATGTAGGTAAAATTTAGATAATATAATACGATCATAAATTATAAATTATAAATGTACAATTACAATACAACTAACTAAAATAGTTATCTATAAATCTCCAGTTTCTAATGATTGTGTACAATAAAAATATTCTGGGAATTTTCTTATTCTACATAACACATTATTCTCGCGGATCAATCATTTATTATTAAATAATGCAATATTCAATATATTTTCTCTCGGCTTCTATTAACGGGGACAAAATGAATGACCGGCCGGGACACCGGGGCATGCTGTTAAAACTGGGACGAATGGCAAGCCTAATTAAACGTATTCAAATTCGGCGCACTACAGCTTGTCATAATAATATGTTTACCATATTCAATGGATTAATGTCATCTGGGTTTCCCGCCACAGCACATCCAGCGGCTTTCTTGTCGTCTATTTTGACGTGCATTGGGCATTCCGGCGGTGGGTTTATACCAGCCATGTTGGTAAGGCCGTGTGGATTTTTAGGTACATCATTGTTGTTTGTTTCGTCCTGTGGAATGAACGCTTGTACCACTAGTTTTTGAGCTCCGGAAACCGTATTTCCCATGGCTACTTCTCAAAAAAAAATCTAAAAAACGTTACGTCAAAGTAAAAAATAACAATAAGATTAATATATTTTATTAAAATGTTTACTCAATCGTATTCGATGATCGGTAAAACAGTTTTATATTGGTTAAGTTAAATAGGACAACGGTTTTTGGTAGTTGGAAATTTGAAGTGATAATTTACATTTTTAGCATCTAAAACCGTAAGTTGCACACGGCGTTGTGCATTCGCGGGCCAAAATATTACCAATTCAAATTTTGAAATCCAAATTCCAAAGTGTACTTACTTATTTTTATGTCGAACTTAGAATAAAATTTCTAACCTATATATCACTATCACTTAACACTTATTAGTTATTAGTCCGTCGAAGATATCAGCTCGTGTCCATGCGTTTGATTGATAATCATCATGGAAAAGTGATTGATATGTTATCTCATAACAATAATCACTAATGTTTTGTTTATTATCGCACATCATATTATTATGCACTACCAATATAATACTTACTATATAGTTACTACTACTACAACAACAATACAACTACAACTACTCAATACTTATTAGTTATTATTAAATTTTACCGTCCATCTTTATGGTCCTTATTTTTTCTCTTTATTTCTATTTAAAATGTTGTCGATAAAATTATAAAAATAACATGTCTCGTCGTTTGCGCAGTCTAGTCCGACACTCCGATCCATCCGCCGGTCCATTGTAGTTGGACATTCTCGCTTTCGGGGAGATGAGAATAAGACTATTGCAATTATTATTATTATTATTGACGTTTGTCAATTGTTATTAACTCGTAAATCGTGTTAAGCGTCGGTGTATAGAATAAAAAACCGCTTAGCAATCGGAATTCTGAGACATTTAATCAGTCTTCTAACCGAATATCAATACCGATTATAGCGTTTTATATATAACTCATAAAAATATATGAAAATGTCCATATCGTCAAACTCGATAATTCATAAACTGTATAACCGTCAGGTAATTCAATTTTTTTTATTATTATTATTATTGTTATTCTAATAAACAATATAAAACTGTGTTCATGTGTGGTGTTTAAAACTGGTTCAAGTGATAATCGACTTCAACATCTTGTCGGTGTTATTATATATTATACAATTTATTTGAGGTATTTCATGTTTGTGTACAGCATATACATATACCTAACCTAAGCATTCATGTGAAACTTAAAGTGGTACCCATAAGTTCTTTTTAAATCATCACTGGTATTGTGGTTAAACCAATTGATCATTTATTTTACTGTATTTTTTTTTTTTAATTTATTACCTACCTATTACTATGTCATTGTTTTAACTTTGAAATATATAAAATTAATTTGATTTTTATCAGTAGATGTGTAATTACATCAAATTATTGTTAATTTCTAACTATTTCATTACAAGTACCTATCATTTGAATTGCATTCATCTCTTATTCTACATGATGATTAACTATAATAAAGTATATTAAAATAGCTTACACTTTCATTAAAAAAATATAATTAATCACAACTACTCAATAACCTATATGTTTATTGCATAAACGTTGTTTATTAGAATATTTTTTCCATAATTTGTATAAAATAAGTTTATTTTATCATTAGGAACTCCTAAATTTGGGACCTGTCCAATGTGTAATCTTCCTATAAATGGCTGGTCCAATGTGTGATCTACCAATAAAAGGCTGGTCCAATGTGTTAACTTGCTATAATATTTTGCTTGTTATATTCATACTGCAAAAGTATTTTGTAAATCTGATAAAAAAAATCATCAAATATTTTAGTTTATATTGTGTGGCATGACTGCCACCATTCTTCTTTAAGTTGGCGGTCTAATCATAATGGAGATGCACCATTTACTTTAATATTATACTTGGATTTGACTAACTTCCACAACGACTTTATTGTTTGAGTATGAGCTCTAGTATTTGGATTCACAAAATGTTCAGTATGATACCTATACTCTTTGATGAATCCATGATGAATTGATGTTTGATGGTCCTTTAGAGAACTATATGGTAGCCACTGATCGCTGTTAATCGTTTTACCAATTTCTATCTCTCTTTCTATTATTGGTATAAATGTTTGTTGATCCCTTTTTTCTACAATGAAAAATCGACGTTCAGTTTTGTTGTCTTTATTACAACACAAACCAAATACCCACGATCCCTGTATTCTATTTCCATAATTTTATTGGTTATTTTCTACCGGATTTTCAATTTTATCATTTAAAGTTTTGTCACTATTTTCATATGGTCGTGGGTCGTAATCACCACGGTTTAAGCGACCGCGATTATATTTTCGTTAAAATATAGGTATCAGCTGTTATTGATAGATCACACTTTGTACCTACAACGCTTTTTTGTAGATAGCCGTTTATCGGTAGATCACACATTGGACCGATCCCTTAAATTCTAAAAAATATTAATATTTATTCGTATTTTCCAAAATAGTATATAAGTGACTCTTTTAGGTTAAATAGACTAAGATGTGTTGATTAAAAGTCTATAAAAAAGATGTAATTAATAATTTATATTATTCTTCCTTGTTTCTAGGTTCATGGTACTTTTAAATACAAACATAATCCTCAAAACAATACAAGATATTTATTTAAAGACAATCCAGATTATGGTAAATTTTTCTTGCCAGATATTATAGAAGACATTTCTGAGTTAGTAAATCAATACAATTTTATTTATTACTCTAAATTATTTTATATTTCATTTAATATATTTTTATGTTTATTTTGTTAATTTAGTCATGTGTTTATGGGTTTGACTCGATGCGGCCGATTTTTACTGACTTATACTATAACAGACTCAGAGACTATAGTTGTTGTTGATGGTCCTCTTATGTCTTCATTGAACATGAAATATAAACTGCATTTTTGGGCTTTTCGGCCAGGCCAATCAGCTTTTAGAGTTTCAGAAATTTTATTATTTGAAAATACTGAGTTTAGTGATTTTTTAAATATTTACATTGTTCAATGGCCTAACCGGTCTGACAGAATCGTAGTTTTCGGTGAAAGGTAAATAATTTTATTGAAATAAATAATATTGTTATTAAATATTCTTTTTTATTTCTTTACACAGTGTAACATCTGAAGATGATGATTGTGACATGCACAAAATTTACATTACAGTCACTACATTACCATCTTTAAATAACTGTAAAGATTGTCAATCAGTAGCCTATGAACATAAAGATGAAGGTATGTAAACATTTTACATTATTGTTTTATTTTTATTATTATACTTCAATTATTATTTATGTGTAGATCTTTCCAAGTATTATTTGGGAAACACGTGTCTAGTTCATGGCCTTACTGTACATACATCATTCACAGTGTCACATCCTTATCCTCGACTGGAGCCATCTGTGTCATTGAAATATGATAATCATATTGTGCTCAATACGTGTAATTTTATTCACGTTTTAAATATTGATTTAGATAAGAATCCAATTTCTAAACCTGATAAATCAGAAAATATTAATGTTCCATTAGCTCACAAGTATATTTACAATATCAAATAATTAATAAACTTATATAAAGTGATACATTTTTTTTTTTTTTTTTTTTTTTTTTTTTTAACAGGCTTAGTAATGATTTGACTGAATTTGGTTATAAAATGGCAACTAAAAGTGATAATCAAGAAAGAGGTGTCAAAAGAAGACATATCGATACAAGATGTTTTGTATGTTGACTTAGATAATTCATATAATATATTTTAAATATAATTGTAATTTTTTTTTTCTTATTAATTTCAGTTTGATAAAGAACAAGATATGACTATGGCTGCTCTAAATGCCATGCCTAATTATAACAACCATCGTCTTTTAAGAATGAAAGACGCTGAAAAGGTAAACAAAATTGCAACTACAAACTTTATTTTTAATTTTTAATCTGATGTTTTTATCATTTACCTAATAGGTTTATGATTTTGATGAAAATGATGATAGTTGTTTGCTAAAGTTTAAATGGTTCAGGCGAAGAAGAATAGCAGATAAAATGTATGAATTTTGTTCGGAAGAAGAAGATATGGAAAATGTACATCCATCATCCAAAAAAAATCTTTTTCAATGCCGTGAATCACCTGGACCTTCAGCCGTTGATCAAACACCATTATATATACAAACAGACTATGAAGATGATATATTAAATGACTGTGATAGAAAAATGTTATTTGCTCAAGAATTAAATGCAATCATTGCCGACTGGGATTGTTTATCATCACCACGTTCAGTTACCTCTGAAGATAGAGAAGTTAAAAGCCCTGATAGTACCAACAAAAAAATTACCAATGTGCTCAAGCCAAGAAATAAAACTCCATTGTTTAAAAATTCCAAAAGTCCCTGTGATAAGAAAATCAGTGTTATGATTGTTCCTGATAATATTCAAGGTAAAAATATTTATAAATACCATATATAAGCGTTTTATTATACAGGGTGATTCTTTTATCAAACAACACTCATTATTTAAAAAAAGTATTGACTTTTTCAAAATATTTTTTTACATAGTTTCATAAAAAACCAACGTTTTTATTAAAAAATTATATTTTTAAATATTTTGTATCCTTATCATTTTTTAAGTTTTTTTCTTTTTTGAATGACAACTAGAGTTTTAGTTTCATATTCCAAAGCAGAATATTTTTCTAAGTATTTTGATTCATAAAAATTGAATTTAGGACGAGTAGTTTATGAGTTATAAACTTATAAGTATTTAAAGTTTAGATTGGCAGAGTGGAGTGGAACGGGGTTACCCCGCAAAATGTTTGTCCACTACTCCGCTTGTTTAAACTTCAAATACTTATAACTCATAAACTACTCGTCCTAAATTCGATTTTTATGAATCAAAATACTTAGAAAAATATTCTGCTTTGGAATATGAAGTTAAAACTCTATGTTGTCATTCAAAAAAGTAAAAAACTTTAAAAATGATAAGGATAAAAAATATTTAAAAATATAATTTTTTAATAAAAACGTTGGTTTTTTAATAACTTGAAACTATGTAAAAAAATATTTTGAAAAAGTCAATATTTTTTTAAATCATGTGTGTTGTTTGAAAAAAGAATCACCTTGTATAAGGTAAAATTGTTTTCTATACTTTATATAACTTAATATTGATAAATAGGAAATCAAACAAGTATTTCATCCCGATCTGTACCATTACAAGGATGTTCAGTAAAATTTGAAAGACAATACATAGAAGTAGATGAAGAAATTGTTTCAGTCACCACAGATTTAGATGGTAGTTTTATTAAAATTGATTTTTATGTAACCTAAAAATTAAGAAATATTTATTTTCAATTTTAATTAATTATAAATATTTTTTTTCTTTTAATTTTTCTATTTTTAACAATTACTAATATATTTTTACGACTATGAATTTACTAATTAAAATTAAATTGAAAATAAATTACACTTAAAATAATGAGTTGAATTCCATAACCTGAGTTGTATGAAATAATTTAGATTGTGGATTAAAGTTTTTGTCTTTTAGGTCAGCCGCTCGCAGATAGCGGCCAGTGGGTGCCATTTCATCCACTGACATTTTTTAGATAAAAATTTATTTTTATTTTTATTATATATATATAATTATTTATATAATAATTATATATATATATATATAATTTATTATATATAATAAAATAAATTATATTTATTTTTATTTAATATTACAAAAAAATCATTGTGCACACGGGATTCATAACTTTATTTTATAAAATTTTGGCGTTCATAAAAGCTCGCATTAATGAATTACCTACTACATAAAGCAAAAATAATGTTTTTGATCATCTCAATTCTATCAAAATAACACAATGTTGTGAGTACAGCGATTACCGGGAAACCCAAAAAAATATAGAACATATATACACTATACACTTATCCATTGACGCGCCATGTGTCTGTGTAGTGCATTTTGGTCTAAATGTCAGACGTTTATCATTTCTATAATACTATTTGTTGATTCATATTTCATGCAATGTTTAAAATTGTATTATACATTTTTTCGTATTACATTTGGAGTTATGTTTATTACGTAGATGTATAGCCAAATACATAATAAGGTGAATATCCAACTACCTTTATGAATATATAAAATACATTTAATTTTGCACCCACTGAGCTGATTTTCTGCAGGCTCCCCTGGTCATGGGTATGTTTGAATTCACTCTTAACCAAAGCATGAACCAATATTTGTTAAAGGTCATTAATTATTGCTATAAAAATGTATTAAGTTATTACATTAGTCTTTAGATTGTAATGAATTATAGTTTATAATACTAAATTGAATTCACAGTACACATATGCATTGTAATTATTATTTGTTTTTTCTTTTAAATTGCAGAAGAAGATGGTATAACAGGGTCCTTATGCGCACTTCCATTGTCTGTGCATGGATCTGCGTCTGCTCAAATGCAAATGATTAATACTGCCAAAATTGGAAAACAGGTATATTACCTAATTAAAAAAAAATATCATTAGTATAGATAATAATTACTAATTAATTATATTATAGTAAACATCTTAAGTAAGTAGTAGAATTTTAGTATTTTACATTTGTTGGAAATAGTTTGTATAACTTATCTTGAAATGTTTCTTTCACAATTATCATGGTGTTTGGTGTTTGCAATGTTTGCATTACACTATAAGTACAATTATTTATGTCAATTTTTAATGTCTTTGAGTAGTTGTATTATTAAAACACGTGCATTACAATATGTTTATAAAAATTCAAACTACATTCGATTTGTCTATTTGTAAGAAATCATTAGAATATATAATATGTTTTATTTACTTATTGATCTAATAATTTTTTTTCTTTAGGAGAAAAATGTTTGCATTATAAAACAGGCGAGTTTAGATTTTGAACATGTTAGTTATAAAGTGGCTGAGATTATTTGCAATCTAGAAGGTCATAAATTTTGGTGCTATAACGACTATGACTCTGCTATTGTTGATGTAAATATTTGTTTATTAATTTATTATGTTCAGTTTTAAATAATTTAATGATATTAATAGTTAAACTAAAAAATTCAAATATGTTATGACAGATTTGCCCATTAAATGGTGATATTTTAATTTTATTGTGCATAAGACTGAATACAGAAGAAGAGAAAAGACCCACACCCCTTTGTCAACCAGTTAATAGCAGGTAATTTGTGTTAGTTTTTCTAAGATACATTTAGGTACCTAAAATTTATGTACAACTTATTTAAATTTTAAATATATTGTAAATGTCCACTTAGGGGTTTTGAGACAAAGTGTGTAATTCTGTGGAACCCTGAGACTGATACTTGTTACCTGGAGGCTTACTTACAACTGGAAGTAGTCACGGAAGATCCGAGTCAAACGAGTTGGAATCCAGCACGTTTTGAAGCCAATATATTGCGTAAGGCATCCATGGGTTTCTTCAATGTCCCTATGGGCCGTCAAGTGAGGTGTTTATCACATGAAGTCTGGTCCAAGCAAGTTGGTAATCTGAGTAAGTATTTTTATAATGTTAAATAACCTGAAATCTCAGGTAAAAATAAGTAATCTAACAATTTTACTTGTAATAATTTTTTAGATCCGCCTTTGTTTGAAATTAGAGATGAAGATAATATGATAACTATCCTAAGAAACAGAATGGATGCGGTAGAAGAAAACAATTTAATGATGTTCCTCCGTCATAGACTGCCAATATAACTGGTAGAGCAGTAGGAGTTTATCTTAAAGTATATTAAGTTTAATTAGACCATCAAAATATTATTGAAAGATATGTGTGATAGCTATATTTTATTTTTCAACAATTATTTATTGCAATAAATATAATTTGTAAGTTTTATATCTCATCAAATGTATAATGATATTATACTTTACCTGTTTAATTTGTATTAAGGAATTAGTCCCTTGAACTCATTTATTTCTCGTTATTCTCTTTAATGTTCACGACAACTTAAAAATAATAATCAAATCTTCTTTGGAAAAGCTATTGATGTCTTTTACAAGTATATTATATTTTATTATTTCTTACAATAATGTTCAATGTAAATTTTGAGTTTAATATTAAACGCTGAATTTGTTCACATTGGATATATTTTAACTTAATAATTCTGTCTATTAGAATCTAACTTAACTTTATTTCTATTTTTCTGTGAAATATTCTTCTTTCAAGGTATGAATATTATAGTTAGAATAAACAATTAACTTGTAAAATCTTTCATTTTTTTTTGTTTTAGTTAATTTCTATAATTTGTATTGTAGATATTTAAAGTACAAAAATATTATTAAAATTATATATTATAATTAATTTTGTTATTATTTTTTATCTTCTATCCAGCTCTAAAATTAATTAAAAGTGTAGGAAAGTGAAATTGAATAAAATTATATGTTTAACTATAGGTACCTATTATTATTTATTATCAGTTATCATTAATTCACACAAAATGTCAAAATAATCAAAATTTGTGTAGTTTATATAAATATCATTATGACATATTATGTTAATTTGAAATTAATAATGCATATTAAATTAAAATTATAACAATAATAATTCTATAATCTACATTTACATTATAATATTATATAAACAATTATATTAGTTACATCCTCTGATTAATCAAAAAACATAGTAAAATAATTTTAACACTCTAATTTTATTCTGAAATAACTTAATAAATGCCTTATTTAATATTAGAATAGCAGATTGTGAATGATGATGTATATTTGTAAAAAAGTATAACTTGTAAAACATTTGACAAATCGATGTACGTATAAAATGTCTTGAGGAATATGTAAATGTAAGTGTATATTGCATAATTTAAATTTAGCATATATATTTTTAGTTTTTATTATAGGCTTTCAACTCTTAAAATAACGTACAAAAACGTAGTAACGTATATTGTTACTATATTAACAGTAATATTATACTTCATTTAATATTATGCAATGTCTGCTATGAGTCTGTGAGAATATTATCTATCCGTGGTGGCAGGTAATGCAAAAAAGTATTTTTGAGAAATGATTATTACATTATATTGTTTATATATATATATATACATTCAAATTCACGTTTGCTAATACCATTTCTAAATGTACATTCTAATTACCTCAATATTATGTTTTTTTATGTGTATTTATTATTAGTATGTACCTACCTATTAAAAGATGTATATATTTAATAGTATTTTATTATTTTAATTCTAACTATTGTGTTAGCAAAGTAATTTAAATGTATTATATGTGGTGTGCTGTTCCCGTGGACACAATCATGTGTTTAAAAATGTTCACTGTAAAGTCGATTTTACTCGAGACTAGGAATGTTAACATAAATTGATATAAAGTACTTAATAGTTATAACATTTCAGTTTGTAAAGACGTACTATACCTCAGATTTTTAAAAGGTACTGAATTGTTTTTGAGTAGGAACAATTTTTATTTATTTTTGTGAAATGATTTTTAATATTATTATTACTTACCTATTTTATCTGATAAGAATGTTCAATTATTGTAAGTTCCTTTTTGTGGATTGTTTATTTTTTATAATAATAGTCCGAAAATATTTATATTGCCTATTAATAAAAATAATATTAAATGTTACTATGAAAATTTTAAAATAATATAATATACTTAAAAATGCGTATTAATTGTATTTATATTTTATTTTGTTGTTTATTTAATGGTAAAAAAAAATATAATATATCAAAAACAAATAAATTATTTATTTTTTACCTTACAAGATACGATAAAAAATGATTGAATAATGACACTTAAAAATTGTAAATAATATAAATCGTCTAAACTGTACAAATTTGGTTTATGAGCCAATAGTCTCTTATTCCTATACGCTAATGTTTGGATGCATTAGGATTTGTTAAAAATAATAACAATTATATTTATATCTATTTACACAATACATACAAAACCATCGCGTACATAATATTATGACACTAAATTTCTATATTAAATTATAAATAATTAGGTTCGTATTGTCTTGAGGAAAAGTCAGGTGTAGCCCAATAGTCCTTTCTGGAGTTTAACCGATTCGAATAGACATCATGTTTTGATATCTCGACTGCGGACCACGTTCTCCCGACTCGTACGATTTATTGTAGTATAATATTATATATGTATATTAATATTTTTTTTTTTTTTTACTTTTGAGCAACTAATTATTATTCTTAGTCTATTCACTGGCATTCGCTTTCGGTATCGCTTTTATCTGTAACACGTATAAAAGACACAGGTCAAACGAAATTCACTATTATTGTTATTTAATCCTAACCTATGCACTATCTAGCTTAGATTGAGTGTACTCTGGGACACCCCCAGAGACTTTATTGGAGGCTAAGTCATAATTTTTAATAAAACTTTCAGTTATTTAATTTTTTTTTAAATAATTTATAATTTTGTAAAATGACTTGTCTTGAGCGGGATCGTGGATAAATACACATCTCAATTACTATAATTTTTTCTACTCTACAGGTACAGACAGTACAGTGACAACTGCGTCTCGAAAAATAAACCTTTAAATAAACGTGACCAAAAACTGTTGAAGGTACAACTGTAATGAAAGTAACTAAACCCAAATAAATTTTAAATCTGTTATAATTATTATGAAAGTTGTATATTATAAACACAGTGCGACAATAAAGAATTCTGTGCAAGTATAGAATGTCATAACATAAGATGTCTATAAATTGATTTTTATAGCGAATTTCTAAAATAAACCTATTTTTATATATATAATATATATAGGTATAAAAAAGTAATACGAGACATTCGCAAATATAGACTATTCAATATATCGTACGAAGAACATAATATAAACGGTTATAAAATATCACTATTATATTCACCTTTCTTGCCGTTGTAAGCGTGCCTCTTGAGTCTGTCGTATAAGTCTTCTTTGTTACCGTATATGCTGGCGTTCGACCTGGCCAAGCTGTTCATCTTACCGTTGTGCAGACCCTCTGCGAACACAAAAACGTCGTTTATAATTTATTACATTAATTTAACCGGTGCCGTCGATATTTTGCATAAAAAATACACTATGGTACTGTATACAGTATACACTACCGCAGTTTAGGTAAAATGGCAATAGAAACATAAATATGAATATTCTATAAATTGTTTCATCTATAAATGTTTACCTTTCATGTACGTCTCGTTGTAGAAGTTAGGCATCTCCCAGCCGTCCTCCTCGTCGTCGTAGTAATGTGCGTACGTAGAGTGATGAGACGGCGCTATGGACTCGGCGTACGGGGCCGCGCCATAGTAGAAGTTTACCTGGGACCCCGTCTGGTCATTGGTCTGGGCCATCAGCTTCTTGGGCTCTTTGACACGCTCCGATCGAGCGCAGATCATCCACACGAACAGTGCGATGACGATGAGGAACACGACGGTGGCCGCGATGCCACCGGCGATGTACGCGAAGTCGGACTTGTCCTCACAGTGGGGTCCGATGAACGACCCGACGCAACGGCACGACGGTTGACCGCGCAGGTCCTTGACGCACGTGCCCTTATTCTCACAGTAGCCGTCGCACACGTCTTTGCACACCTTACCGGTTCCGTTGAATCCGGGACGGCATTCGCATTTGAAGTCTGACGTCTCCGGTATCAGCAGACAGTCGGCGTTGGCGTCGCAGTGCTTGCCAGCCACGTTCGCCTCGCACGGGTTCCAGCATTCAGACTTGCTCGTCTGTGAAAAACATATCGTGATGATTATTTACCATAACGGAGACTGACAGAAACAAACTCGCGGCGATGGCCGTTTTCGTTTCGAATTTAGTATAATACACTTACGGCAGCCACGGTCTTGGTGCTCATGTTTGGCGGACACGGCAAACAGTTGGTCTGCTGCGTGGCGGGTTGATAAGTGCCCTTCTTGCACGAGATGCAACTATTCTGGGTCGCGTTCAAGTACGTTCCTGCAAAAACGTTATATCACTCACGGTCAGATGGGGTCCATATTACGTTGATACTATATGATTATTATATATGAGTAGGTGACATTTATTACCTGGAACGCAGACTGGCAAAGAGCATTCCTCAATGCTAGAAGCTCCTGATTGCTTGGTGGTTCTACCAGCGGGACATTGTTGACATGCCGGTTCGACACCTTGAGTTCGGTAAGTGCCTCTAGGACACGGTTCACATTCCCCTTCGATACCCAAATGCATGCCATCCGCACATTCGTCTCGACATTCCTGCAAAATGATGGCAATGAGACAACGTGACAAAAACGCGTGTCGTGTATGCGTATTATTATAATATTATGATCGTGTGACTAACCTCTCGGGACACTGCCTCTGTGGTCCTCGTAGTCTTGCCAAGGCCACACAGTAGGCATTTGAAACTTCCTTCTGATGGCTGGTAAAAGCCATAACCGCAACTTCTGCACAGACCAGCCTCGTCGTCGTAGTACTTGCCTGCTGGACACCTTTCTTTGCACTCCGATGCCGACCTAGCTCCCGTCGACACGGTCACACCTTGCCTTCCCGCGATTGCTGGGCACACTGAACACTGTAATTGACCGGATTCGCTTTGGTACGAACCCACCATGCACGGTACGCATTTTTTCGTTTCTTTTTCGTAGTAACTTCCCACGGAACACGGGACTGTAAAACGAAACGCATATATAAGGAAGTTGTAATATATAATTTAATCAATAACAACAAAAATGTATAATGTTCGTGGCAGTGTCTTACCGCAGTCTGGTGCCATAACCACTTCTCCAATGGGACAAGCATAATCAGATTCCAAGTTCAGAGAAGCTGGGTCTGGGACTGTGTTCGGTAGAATATCGTGCACGTCAAATTGATCTTCTTCCAATATGAGTTTTTCCAATAGCCTTTGAATGTTTGCTCTTTGGTTCGAGTTACTGTTGACCACGGGATCACTACAAACAACATAGTGTTAGTACTCAAACTTACGATATACGTCATATACACCATTGGTTTGACTAATACTACTAACTTGATAGCTGGGAACGAAATCTGCACCGAGTATGTGTCGCTGGCTTGCCTCTTCTCTCTAAAATGTTTAACGAAGTCATCTTTTAATTAACGAGAATTTATTCGAACAAATTTTACACACAATTATATGTATACTAAAATTTTAATATAAGCAGCATTAAAATTTACCTTATTGCGACAGCAGAATCACTTTCGTCGTTTTCTACATTTCTAGTTGGCCTCGAAGACCGATGATCACATTTCACTTCGATATTCAAATCTTTGCACTCGCGTGTTCCTTTAATGGAATACGAACAGAGGTTCCATTCTCTGTTCAACGTATTTATTGCATTTCTGACTTTTTGTTTCAGCACTCCTTGTCCCGCTTCATTACATAGTACTGACGTAGGGAATTTCATGTCGACCTTGAACACTCGTTGAGCTGGTTTAGATGCTGAACATGCAGGATAGATTGTCGGGTAAGCAGGATCTATGGTGGGTCTCCAGAAACCTTCAGCACCACACGTGTAGAATTTAGGAACTTCTTGTGAGAACCTTAATCCTGGATTACAACTGATTTCACACACTTTGAACTGTCCACCGGAACCCCAATCTTTACATTGTTGCTTTCCACCAATTGGATCTGCCAGCGTTGGACAAAATTCAGCTAAAACCAGACAAAATGCATACAAGGTTATTTGTGTGTCAAAGATTTTTAGAAAATACTAACTATAACTTTACTTACATAGAACATATATTCTAAAAGAGCATACAGCAGCATTACCAACTTCGTCAAATGCCACATATGCGATACGATAAGTTCCCCAAAGGAGTGTTTGTCCAGGTTTATGGCCGTTCTTCTCCTCAACTCTTACTACTTCAACATTATCAGTAAATCTTGGTTCATCCCAATTGACAACTGCTGAACCATTTTTCGCAATTACCCAGAGATCACCTGGACAATATTCAACTTGGGGTGGTTTTTTATCGACTTGAAGCTGTTCGCAGTTCGGTCCAGTGTATCCAGCTGGGCAAGAGTGTTGACTGCATTTCGAAGGAACGATTCTTTCAACGCCCCCTTGGATATCATCGAAACCTGCCCACGTGAGAACTAATCCTTGGTAGAGTACTGGCTCGGTTCTACAATCACGAACTTGTTTCTGCACTTCATTAGTGATATCAAGAGCCCGTCCCCAAATTTGTACTTTGTTCAGCTGACCCTTAAAACCAGCTTCTGTAAATGTTTTTCTGTCCATCCTTGGCTTTCCTAACACAGTCCAACCGCTGTAACGGAAAAAATATTTATAAAATATTTTTATTAAAAATTAATATAAAATTTAACTCACAATTCTGGTAACTTCCTGCCTGTTCCGTAACCTTCCATTTTACTTGCGATTAATCCTTCGGTGATCAAAGTTAGTGTACCTTGATTCCACACGATTGCAATGTGATGCCACTGTCCATCGTTAATAGTAGTGTATTCGTGGAAAGCCAAAAACACATCTTGAAGTTCTGGGAAAATTGATACCTCAACACCACTAGAATGAGCTTGTATAAGTACTCGTTGACCCTGTACTACATGAGGAGACCTAAAAACAATTTCAAATTAATTATATTTGTCATAAATAATATTATTTTAATACAGTATGATTGAAGATTGAACTAACGTGACACTGTAAAGCGTGAAGAATATTCCTGGTTCGTCTTTTTGTGCATATTGAACCCACATAGCAATAGTGAAACTATCTCTGGATCCTGTGAATTGGAATGGAACTGTTAAAGCTGCACTACTTAGTGTCTCGTCCGGGAAACTAAAATCGTAATCAACTTGGATAGCTGAAATATAAGTTTAACAATTAAAATTGGTTTCGAACATTTTATAAGTGTATGCTGTAATGTACTTTTTCTACAATCATCTCCCGTCAAATTAAATGGACACTGGCAATAGAACTTATTGGTAAGATCGATACAAGTAGCTGTAGGTGGACATGAGTTTTCTTTGCAGTCAACTATATCTTCATCACAATTTTTACCCATAAATCCAGGTGGACAGATGCACTTGTACCCCGGACCGTTATCAATACATGTCGCTCCATTTTTACATGTATTAGCTTGACAAGCATCAAACTCATATTGGCAACCGATTCCATCATAATCACTCGGACACGTGCAATTCAATCCAGATCCAAAATCTTGACATCTACCACCGTGCATACATGGATTACCAATACAACGTTCTGGTGCAGTCTCACACTGCTTTCCGTCAGTTCCTGATGGACATCTAGAAAAATATTGTAAGATATGATACAATCCCGTTTTATTATTGTATATCGATTTTTTTTAAATATATATAGACTAAAATTCGTATACTTACACACAGAAATAGTCTTGGAACAAATTAATACACGTTGCGTCGTTATAACATGGTTTACTCTGGCATGAGCTTAAATCGATTTCACATCGTTTTCCAGTCCAGCCAGGTGGACATTGGCAAGAGAACGTGTTAACACCATCGTAACATTTACCGTTGTTCATGCATGGTGAAGAAGCGCAATCATCAATGTTATTTTCACACATATTTCCAGTGTATCCGGAATGGCATACACACTTGTAATTGTTGTCCAAATCTAAACATTGTTCTGTACCTTCGGGACTGCATGGATCACTTAGACATTCGTCAATTCCAGCTTCACATTGAAGACCTAAGTAACCAGGTCTACAGCGACACATAAATCCGTCCAACATGTCAACACACGATCCTCCATTTTGACATGGTCCCGAAGCACAATCATCGATCAAATGTTGACATCTTTTACCAGTATAACCAACGTCACAAGTACAAGAATAACCATTCACCATGTCTGTACATTCTCCATCGTTTCCACACGGGTTACTGGCACAATCATCAATGTTAATTTCACAAGCAGCACCAGTCCATCCCGGATGACAAACACATTGATGACTGAATAATCTATCAATGCACACACCATTTTGACATGGGTTAGCCGCGCATATTTCAATTTTTGTTTCACAACGTTTTCCCGTAAAACCTGGTGGGCACGCGCACTTGAAATCATTAATGAGATCTGTACAAGCCGCTCCCAAAAGGCATGGTCGTTCTGCGCAGTCATCGATGTTTATATCACAATGTTCACCTTCCCAACCAGGCTTACATTCACATTTGTATCTACCTTGTTTCAATGCTGTACAAGTAGCTGAGTTCTTACATGGGCTTAATGTTTCCATGCATGGATCAATCTATAAATAATTAACAATTCAGAAATCAATATGTTTTATTAAGTAATAACATATTTTTTTTTTTTAACTAACCGTCATATCACAATTTTGTCCTGTGTAGCCACTACGACAAAGGCAAGTAAAGTTGCCTAACCCTGGTTCATCTTTGCACATTGCTCTTTCGGGACATGTATCGTTCCTACAGTCAGATTTCTCTTCTTGACAGTTTATTCCACTAAATCCATTTTTGCACTGGCAACGGTAACCTTGAGGAAGATCTATACATGAACCTCCATTGAAACATGGCTGAGAAGCACATTCGTCTATGTCGATTTCACAACGTTTTCCTGAAAACCCAGCTGGACAGAAACATTGTATTCCATGACCGAGTGGTACACAAAGCCCACCATGTAAACATGAACTTTCGGTGCAAACGATAGATTGACATTCATCTCGTCCTGCAGCTCCAGATCCTTTGGTTTTTGTATTTGTAGGACATCCCAAACACGCAGTTTGTCCACTTCCCGCTTGATAGTAGTTTGGAGGACATGGTGAGCAGGGCGCTAAACCAGTTTCTGAATACTGACCAGGAGGACATTTAGCTGTAACGTTAAATGTATTATGACGTGTACATGAACTATGACATGAAATTAATACCTCTGCAAAAATCTTTGTTTGGAGCAGAAGGTTGGTATGTAAACATGTTAGGTGGACATGATATACATTCCTTGAAACCAGAAGTAGGTGGCTCTGATGTATAACTATTTCTAGCACATTCGAGACAAGGAACAAGTCCTGTCGGTGAATAAGTTCCATATCCACACACAGGAATACAATCTTTCAAACTTTTTGATCCCAATTCCTTAGTGTATGTTCCATTAGGACATTTCATACAAGCACCTTGTCTAGCTGTATCTTGGTAGTAGCCACGGGCACATGGCATACACGATGTTTGTTTGATTCCAGCATAAGTTCCGGCCGGACAATGCACTAAAATGATACGTGTGAGATTAGCTCGATACACATATCAATATAATAAATAATTATTTCATACAGCATCGAGGCACTTGATTAGTGTCCATATTAAGTACTTCGCCAATATTACAAGTGAATCCTTTAGATACAGATGATCTAAGAGCCTTCAATGGAGGACATTGATTAGCTACTGCTGATATATTTAACAGTGGTTCTATAGCAGCACTAGCATATGAAACACTAAGATCAAAAACTAAATTCAAAGTTGACCCACAGAAATCATATAATTGAGGCTGTCTAACTTCTGGTAAAACTCCTAATACAAAATCAATCTAAAAAAAATAAATAAATATATTATCCGTTTAATATAATTTTAATTTGCATACAAATATTTACATGTTTTATACAGATTAATACATTAATTAGATTAACTAACATACCTGAACTAAGTTTTCATCTAATAGTTGTGGTTTAGTATCAATGAATGATACATTCATGTTAACTTTAACAGCAGAACATCTTTCTGTCAAAATATCATTAAGAGGTCCATAATGTTGGCTCAAAATGTCAGCGTATTGTCTTAAACATAAAGATGGGACTGCGCCATTAGCACGATAAATTATTGATGGCACCACGTGATAATCAGCTTGATGTGTGTCTTCAGATACACAATCTGGTACAACTGAAGAAGGTGACCATTGACTTCTTTGTTCACAAGTAAATGATTTTGTTGGTTGGCCATCGGTAAATCTAAATCCAGCTTTGCAAGTAGCTATACACTCTAAACCACTATCATCAGATGGCAGACAATTTAATGCTCCATTTGAAGGTGGCTTAAGATCCCAATCAACACAAGGAGTTGCTTGTACAGAAACCTACAATTCATATATTAGAATTATATAAATGAGATATTGTTTTTAATAAGAAGCTAATTGCATGAATTTATTTTTTTATTAATATTTATGGAAATATTACCTGGAAATAACAAGTAGCTTTGTTTCCAAATTTATCAGCTGCTGTAACTGTTACATTTTCATAATCTCCAATAGCAATCGAAGCTCGGTCTGGATTAAATGTAAGCGTGACTTCACCAGAAGCATCTGATACATTAATTCGTCTACGAGTTTCATTAAAGTTTACTACATAATTGTCTTGTTTGTTCACTAATTCAATAACGTAACTTTGGGGACAACTCAATTGTGGCGGGGTTTCATCTAAAAATAAGTATAAAACGTTATAAATATCATAATCGTAATTTTGTATTATTTATTTAGTTCTACCTGTAACTGTGATGTTTATTTCACAGATGGCTACATTTCCGTCAAAATCAAATGCAACGTATTTTACTGCTGTATCTTGGAATGTATAGAATGGTAATTTAAAACTTTGCGGTTTCACTTCAAGTCTTGCAATGCTACCACTGTTGTCAACTGGTACTGGTTCTGTCATATTAACTGGTTCTATTCCATTAGGTCCACGACGTACTATGATCGGTTGAGTTGGACAATTTTGGAATACCGGAGGTTCGTTATCTGAAATATTATTATTTTTAGTATTTTTTTTTTTTTTTTTAATTTCATGTTGTTTATAAAACTTACCAACACAAGGCGAATGACCATAGTCGAAACCTAATAAAGGTTCCACTTTTGGTTCTTCACAACCCATCAATTCAAATTTCAAACAAGCATTATCCATATAGCTAACAATTCCTAAAATATTAAATAGAATTCAAATTGTTGATGCATTTTAATTTGATATCAGTTTAATAATTGATAAGTAATTATATAGCATAATATGTTAAACGTACCTAAGATGACAAATCGTGCTTGCACATATTTTGGTAAAGTAATCATAGCCAATTCACCAAAGTTTCCAGGATCTCTCATTGTTAAATTGAAATTTGGGAAGTATACAACGAAATTTTCTTTTTCTTCTTGTTTGTAAAAGAAGCGAATTTCGGTTGGACGCCCTACGATATCATTGGTAACTACACCTTTCACGAGGATGGCCTAAAATAAAGTTTTTATGTAAATATCTATATTTATTTATTGGCGAACTTAAAATATATATATACCTTGACTCTGTATACTTGTCCCAAGTCAACGCTAACATAAGTAAATGCTTCTTGCTTACCACACCAACCAGTAACTGAATTCAAACGAATGTTACGAGCTTCATAATTTGGCCTAAAACCACATTTTGATTAGCTTTAAAAAAAAAATTTAAAGATAAATTTACCTTTCTGATGTTGCATTAATAGCTGAATCTGGAATTCTACCAGAAGTCAAACCTAATGGTTTGATAACCTTACATTCAGGCTCTCGGATACATGTAATAGGTCTTGGATTAATTAATATGTAGCCAGGTTTATTACATCCAAATTGTACTTCGGAGCCTTGTTCATAGCTTGAGGCTACTTGATAACCATCTGTAGGTCTTCCAGGGTCTTGACACACGGGACCTTCACATCTTAAATCTCCGAAATCCCAAATACCATTTGCTTGACAACGCACTACATTATCATTCTTATCGGTCTGTCCAGCAAGTTTGAATGTATCTTGACAACCAAAGAAGAAAGATGATTGATATCTAGTATCTTTGAAATTTCCATATTCAGCTCCAGCTGTAGGCATTGGTACACCACAGTCTACTCTCGGGCATGATGGAGTTGCTCCAGATAGCCAATATTCGGGGAAACCCTTAAAAGATTTTAAAATAAAATACAATTAAGTTTTAATAAAATATTAAATTTAGACTTACTGGTTTTGGATCATAAACACATTGTCTAAAGCCAGAAGTTGCAGTTCCTCGAAGAGTTCGTCCCGGGTTTTCACATTTTAATGTAACATTTTCTCTGAATGGCACGAGTACTGCATCTTTTTCAAATCGACTTACTTTAAGACCTTCAATCTTATCATCAGGAAGAGATACACATTTTGCAGCTGTAAAAATTCAAATAAATTTTACATACAGTTATATTATGTAGATCTAAAATATCAATATTAATTTTAAATTACATTGACATTGAGGTACTGTTCCATTCCATGCTCCAGTGGATGTACATAAAAGAGATGCTGATCCAGCCATCACGTATCCGAATTTACACTGGAAGTTCACTAAATCTCCAAAATGATAAGATTCTTTTGTCGAAAGAACCACGCCATTTTCAGGTGCTTGTAAATTGGGACACATAACTGGAACACAGGTCTTATTTCTTTGGTATACGTCACCATCTCTTTCTCCAGATTCAAATTCATTTATAAAAAATCCAGCAGTTCCATTCTTTACATACAGTTCATATCCAATATTACAGGAACAAGCATAACTTCCAGGACTGTTAATACATTTTTGCTGACATCCACCATTGTTAACTGAACATTCGTTCACGTCAACACAATCTAATCTAGTACAACCAACTAATTCAAGTTTTAAACAAGGAGCCACGACGTAATCTTGAATTTTTAGTTTAATATATTGAGCTTCAATGGGCATTGGAAAATTGAGCACTGACAAACTAGGTTCTAAAATGCGGAATTCCACTGGTGTACCATCGGGATTGGTATAATCCCTAAACACATCAGTCAGATTATTCGAATATTGAATTCTTATAGCTGAAGAGAATGCAATTTTGTTAGATCCTCTCATTACACCTTGTGATCTAAAGCCTCGTATTACTGTTGGTGCTTTTAAATCAATCAAAACCCAATTGTCTCCAGGTTCAACATTCGTGCCACACCATCCACGCATCGTATTTAATCTTATCATCTAAACAAACAATGAAGAGTTTTAATATTATTGTACAAATTATTTTGATGAAAAAAAATATAAGATCTACCTCTTTGGTAAATGAAGGTTCAGATCCAGATACAGTGATAGAATCATCTGAAATTCCTCCACTAATTAGACCCAGATCTCCAACTGGTCTGCATTCCATAGTGGGTGCGAAACCAGTCTTACAACGGCAGTGGAACCCTCCTAAGCTATTGACACATTCTGTCGATGATAAATCACATTGACTAGCGGCACACTCGTTTACATCTAATTATCAAAATACAATATAAGAATTATTAAAATAATAATTATCATAAAGCTAGAATCATTTAGAAATGAAAAATAAAAATAAAAATTTACCTTCACATTTTGGTACATTTAAAAAAGTTTGATTAGCTCCGCATTTTATTATCGATGGTCCCCCAGTTAATTTGAATCCCCGATGACATTGTACACGAGCTTCATCTCCATACAAGTATTTACGCGTTTGATCAATAACGAATCCATTTTGAATTTCAGGTAGTACATGACACTCCGCACCTACAACGTTATACAACCACACTCTAAAATCTCTGTTATTGTTTCAAGTCTATTAAAACTTACGAGAACAGACTGGAACTCCACTAGACCACGTTCCATTACTCATACAAAGTACTACAGGATGTCCTGATCGAACATATCCTGACTCGCACTGGAACCGCACTATGGTTCCATAACTTCGTCCGCCACCGTTTAAAACCGTGAAATTGGCATGTGGTGTTTCCGGAAGTGGTGGACATTGAGAAGCTTATTATTTTTAAAACAACCGATTAAAAAAATTGCTCAAATATACTAAATAATAATTCGTTCACTTACCTAAACATGTTGGTAATCTTTCCCATCGCCCATCTGCAAGACATGATACTTTTTCGATTGGCTCGTTGGATGGAAAGGCAAATCCTGCATAACACTGATACATTGCTTGACCTCGGTAAGTAACATTAGTTGAACCGATTGAAAACCCATTATCGATTTGTGGAACGGGACCGCAATACACCTCTTTATCATATAATAAAAATAAATATTAGAAATTATTAACATTTTATTTGTTAATATTTAACTTACCTTGACATTTTGGGATGTAGGAAATTGACCAATTACCACTAATTAAACATTCAGTCGTGATTTTTGATTTTCCTGTTGCAAACTCTTGTCCTACAGGACATGAGAAAGTAACAGTTGTTCCAAAAGCAGTGTCTCTATTTGATTCTAACGCTCCTTCACCAGGCTTCAATGTTGGACAATCTAGGAATATAAGTTGAAATAAAAAATGCTTTGCTTAAAATTTAAAATTAAATCTTACCAGCTGAGAATGTTGCATGCCATCCTTTTTGGTTGTGTAATGCGTCTGTTACAAATCGTACTAACATCTCTCCGCTGGCCGCTGTAAGTGTAATCTTAGGTGGAGTACTTCCAGTAAAACCATTATTTGGATGAAGTCTTAGTCCACTAGTACTTGCTCCATCATAAACTTGTACGTAATCAGATTGATGTAAGACAAACGAATCGAATTTCAGTGATAATGGACTCATAGATGGGTTCTTGATTTTAATGAGACATTCTAAATTGCTTGGGTAATTTGATAAACCAAAAGTAGGTGAAGCAATTGTTCCATTAGCAGCGGTTATAGTGGCTTTACAACCTTGTGAGTATTTAATTTTGAAACCTTTTTTGCTATCACCTAAACTTGTTTTGAAGTATAAATACATTTGGTTTCCGGTAGACATTAATAACCTAGGATTGTTTTCCAACGTTCCTGTTAAACGTCCAATTGGTTGACTTTTTGGCGAATCTCCATCTCTAATCAATACAAAGTCTCTGTTTTGTTGTAATTCTAAATCTTCAATCTAAAATTTGATATTTTATATAATTAAAATATAAAAATTATTTAAACAAAATATAAAATAATACCTCGAGAGTAATGATTCTTCCAGCTTGAGCAGTGATTGTGTACAAGCATTCCAAACCACCAGGATAATTATTAGGAAATCCGGGTGAAGTTAAAGGTTGTGGTTGTGTTGTTGCTCTTAAATTACCACCACATACTTGCGGTTCTGTTTTCCACGAAGCCCTTTAAAATACATTTTGATATATTAAATGCTTGTAGACGATTTAATTTTAAAAAATTGCAATGTTTACCTGAAGCCTTTACGTTCTACTGAAGCATCTGAGCTAAATTTGACAATCATGAAATTAGAAGCCGATACAAACATTTTGTTACTCAAGTCCATTTTTCCAGAAAGTGTTGCTAAATTAACTGCCTTATCTTCAGTACGACCGCCAACCAGAATTTGTACAGTATCAAATGACTTCTCCGTTTCAAATTCTTGGAACTAATAGTAAAAATATGTTAAAAAATATAGTATAAATTTATATTTTTTATGTAATTATTTCAAACCTGTAATAATATATTATGGCCTTGTGGTCCTTCCAATGTCCATTTACAATTAGACAGGGCTTCATATTTGTGTGGATAATTGGGAGATTCAACAACGTCACCGCTGTTGGCCATATAATAATGGCAGTTTGAAGTGCAATCCAGTTCATCTGACCAATCACCACAATCATTCTGCTTGTCACATTTGAATGCTGAATTGACGCAACGTCCGTTTGAGCAGTGAAACGAGCCTAAATCACAAATTGCAGTTGTGTAAAAAAAAAATTACTTTAAAATTAAACTGTCCAGAAATCTAACCTGTTGGACAGGCATTAGCTCTGCATAAAAATGGCAATAGAGATTCGCACGTTTGCAACTCCCACGACTGTTGTTCATCGGTCACAGTCACGTCAACGCATTCTCCAGATGATGGATCTGGTTGAGACAATGACCAAAATCCTAAAACGGTATCATAATTTTAAAATAATCGTTTATGAATTTCAACTAGTCGTGTTTGATTTCTGAAATTTACCGGAATATTGTGACACTAAAACTCCACCAGCGTATTCTAAAGTATTCGTTCGAAGATCGTCTAACGAAGCCAATCCCAACCAATATTTCTGATTGTTTCTATCTACTGGCCCTAGACTTCTTCTCGCCAATGACGCAGTGTAGTTATTTTCCGTGTATGACTCAATTAATACCAAGTCACTGCCATACCTATACAACAAGATACAAATTTATATATGTCATTAAAGAATTATCCAAACGTAATAGTTTAATCAAAAATACCTGTTGCACAGTTGGGCAGCATTTTCCCACGAATGCTTTATGCTGAAAAATTTGTAACAATGTAGCCCTTTGAGCTCCCATCCTATAACAAATCAGTATAAATTATAAATAATCTGTGGATTGTAATATAGGTACATAGGTAATGATTGCCTGAACAAACTGTTACAGATAATATCATAAAATTTCATCAGATTCATTTTAAAAACAGCCGAGACTACGATATCGTGGTAAATATAATGAATATATTCTAATTCTATTCACTGCGATATTGCGTACAACCTCTTTAATATAATTATATATCTGCAGCACCTATATTTCGGTTCCAAAACCATTGAGACGTGAGGTAGACTAGTTTGAACGCGAAACTATAATAGGTATAGCTGATATACCATAGATATCATAGGCAACGATACCTGCGGTTTTCAATGTATCTGTGCCGGTCTATTGAAACCGAAACCCCGCGGCTCTAAATACAGTCGAAAAACGATACAGTTTCAATCATCATGACGGAACGCAATTGATATTCAATGTGACACACATTCGTCGTGAAAGAGTTGCAGTAGCGTTGCACGTATGTAGGACTGACAACTACTATAATACATGTATATTGTATATAAAAAAGCGCAATTCCACAAAACAGGAATAGCCGAGTATTCCTTTCTTTCCATTTATTATTTTTTTTCATAACAATTTTTTTTTTTTGTAATATATATGTATATATTGTTCGTTTTCATTCGGTGAAACTTTATGAATCACGTGCGCGTTTGCTATAGAAATTGAAACTAGTCATCGGGTATACGCGGTACTGGGTTTTAGGTCAGATCCTCGTTGACGTTTTTCAAAACGTACCTATATTCCATGTTCTGAATGTACTCAACTATTTTGTACTTGCAGCCAACGACCGATGGAGAAATACCGAAAACGATGACAATAGTCGCAGTAATAATATACATCGTACCCGCCCAAAGCGGAAAACAATCGGAATGGTAATAATATGTAATACGTGTTATATTATTATAATATTTAGCGTGCGTATTATTATTATATTATTGTATGTTACTAGCGAAACAATCGTATAAATAGAATATAGACCCACTCACACGTACTCAAGCTCTCGCACCACGTATAAAGCTAACATTTTAAAATGTTTTTAGAAAGTAACGATGACTTCAAAATTAGACAAAATTAAACAATATACTTATTATATACTTAGTTGCAGGTATTAGAAAATCAATAAATATTTTTACTTTTTACTTGTATTTTGAACGTCTGCAAACAAATACAGATGGTCTATACGCCTAGAGTTTGGGATATTTTGTTTGGTACAATAGGTATTGCCTAATCAAAAATTAACTAGTAATTTTCATTTGCGTTTCGCACACATAACACGATCGTGATGAGCGGACATAATACAATAAATGTTTATTTTACCTAAAATATTATATTATGATGTTTTGTAATATACTGCATAATTTAGTAATTTACAAGACTAGTAAACGTATAAATCCGAAAATATAACAACGAAAAAAACAAAATCTATTAGCTTTCACGTAGAGGAATGTAAAATTGTACCGATAGACAATCAATTATTATATATATGCACATAATATTATAATACACATTGAGTCCAGAAATCTGTTTTTAGTAACCTATATATCCTTTATCCTTATAATACTGCAATGATTAGTAAGCGTAATATTTTTCGTTAAGTAAGAAAATAGAAATAATAATTTTAAAAAATGAATTATACGAAGAAATGAAAACGTTTATTTACAGTGGACTGATTGTTTGGTAATAATCAATAAGTAAAAGTTAAATCCATAATAATATTTTAGTAATTTCTCTAAAATCTTGTTTGGTTAACAGTTAAAAAAAATAACTTACACCGACCAATCAGTATATTATAACATTTAATGTTAAACATACTGTATAGAATATATATATTGTATACATGTTACATACTATATATTATATACATATACATATGTTATATATATATATATTATAAAAATATATTATGTACCGCAAAAAACAGCTAGAAACGTTGTGTGACGGACTTGCATTCACAACCACTATATAACACCATGTACAAGGGTGTCGTAATATCATAGACATAGAGTATAATAAAAAATACCATCGCTTAAAAATAATATAAAGTAATCTACTTGTATTATTACAATATCAAACGAATAACGATAAAGCAACACACGACTACGGTTGCACGCCGTACAGGTACAATGTACATGGTATTTAATATAATTTAGAGATGGGCGATATTAGCATTGAATTTTGATCTACGACATTGAGGATTCGTTGATTCGTAATAGGTGGATAAAATGTACAAAACCTTTATCAATTATTATATATTTATATCATCATAATAATAATATATAATAAATGTACAATCTATAATCATAAAATAGCAATATGGACACTTCTAGAAATTGTATTTTCCTTACCCGAAACTATACGTCTAAGTATATCCTAGTTTGTCCCTAATCCGCCAAGTCCGACATCGACACTTGTTTATACGTATATTATATGGAATCAAATATCAATTTTAATCGATCAATCGATGGCCCGGAGGCGACGAAGACGCGGTTTAGCCGCAAACCACGATGATAACTGTATAGATACACTTTACGGTATACTTATTTCATATTATTATTTTCGCTCCCTCTTATCGTATCTCACTCTCGCGATTCATAAGTGTATACCTAATAACAATAATAATAAACGATATTACATTTTGTCTTATAATATGATGATGTACAGTAATATTAATATTTATACCTCTCGCGGTGAATACGATGATATGATATATACAACATAATATTATTGTGCTTTTACACGACCGCGGCTGTGAAGGGGGATACCATCACATTCGTTGTTTGCGCGTGCAAAATAATATACCCATACGGGCGCTACGATATTATTATTATAATATATCATACTCGCGGCTTTCTCTTGCAAAACGATTTTGGCGGCATTTCAGCGGACAAACATCGATAATAGCCGAGGCCGAGACCCCACGCGTCCGCGGTGGCGCGCTGGTTCGCCCGCGTCACGATCCACGGCGCGCATCTCCGCCGATAGGAGAATAATAATGTATAATTAATAATAACACGCGAACGCTGCGACCGTCATCCAGTGTTGTTGCGCAACAGCGGACCCGCGGAAATGAAGATGGCCGACAGCTTAAACATATAATATAATACCTACCTATAATGCGCGACTGCTTTGTGCGCTTTATTCGTCGGGTCGACACTTGACGTGTATTATACTAAACGCGATTGCTGCCGATTCGAAAGTCTGCAGTTTGTTTCACTACATAACATTCGACGACGACGATAAAAAATTACAACGATCGGCGACTCTGCGTCACATAGGTATTATATTATTATGTAGAAGCAAACGCGCGACTATCGAACTCTATTAGTTTACCCAGTGACGTGGCGAACTAAAGAATTTTCCATTTCACCACCTTCGAGCACCTATTCTTGAACAATGAACACTGGGTTTATATCTCCCTCTTGACGGTGTCCTATAAAAATAAATAAACATTACATGGGGAAATTGCCGCTTTTATAGGCAATTTTAGAACCGTATTAAAATTTATAAGATTAATTATCATAATATTAAATGCTATTTAAAAAAAATCGAGCGCCTCTCGACTACCCGTTTTGCCACGCCACTGAGTTAAACCTATATTATCATATTATACTGCAATTACGATAATATTATTATTAGAGTATCGGTGTATTATAATATGGATAGACTATCTGAATCGCCCTTGACTGTTGCAAGTCGTCGTTGCATCTGTTTGTGGTTGCCCACTTGCCCACCATAGTGATACAATAAGCGGCATAAATGTATAATCTGGATACGGTTCCAATGTGAAGAGATGGCGGGGTTTATATGAATTTTATGTAATTTGTATTATATACTAAGTAATAAGTATATATTATTATAGGTACTTGCAATATTTACATAATATAACGTAATTGCAATTCGCAATCCGCTGACACTATTACACTACTACACTAGTACTACAGACCGTGCTTATTATAAGCAGCTTATATACACATAATAATTTATTAATATGAATATCGATATTATTCCGTGTTCGCTATCCAGTAATAAAACTAGATTAATCAATAATCGTTTAATATATGTCCTCAACAATTACGCTGTGAATGTAGACGGTAAACGATTATTTAATTTTACAAATAACAATAATAGCGTAAGTTTAGGGCCCCCACAAAGGGGGGAGGCAAAAGGACCCATGGTACAGGGGCTCTAACTTTCTAGGGCCCGGCATTCATACAAATAATTACTTCACTAAATATGAGAAAAATGTTTACCAATTGTTATTTAAGAGGGACCCGGATTTAGTTATGTACCAGAACCAAAAATATTATGTGGGGCGTCTGCGTGTGTTTGATTGGAAAAATTATAATTTAGTAGCCTGTAAGTGTTTTGTTTTAAAGTGATTTTACCATAAATTTATATATATTTTTAATTTACCGTATATTATTTATTTTGAATTTTTGCTCCATATATCTGCGGACGCGAGAAACACGTTCATAATAATGGTTTGAAGCGTTATAAGAATAACCTAATTTAAACTTATATTTAGTATATACAGTAAATGCGCAGACATTTTTATAATATATATTTACCTGTATGGATGTGTGTAAAGTGCACTTAGTATAGCTCTTTACTCGTGAATTTTTATACTTAATAAATTAATAGCTGTTTCAAATATTCATATTATACTAGTGTAACGTCGAGTACACTGCTGTATATTATTATTATTAAATGGATAACTACTTAATTCATACACAGTCCAGTTTTTCGTCTATCATATTGGACACGCAGCTGTTTTTTGATCGCAACCGGCTGCAGTGAATTACGCCATGGTCGATAAGCCTTAAATGATGTGTGTGTATTGTACTAATTATATTTATATGCACATTATCAATCGATTTTATTCGCAAATTCCAACTCACCAATATAAATACCCGCGTCATACGTTTGTTTCTATATAGATTCTAAAATATTTTATAGAACGTTCGAACTATATGCACGAAAAAATATCTATGCCGTAATAGTAATTATATACACATATTATTGTATATTTTCCTAATACTTGCCGCTACCGTAAAACTGCAGCTACGGTATTTAAGTAACCCGCCGTGGTTTGGAGATTTAGGTGAGTACTAGCATAACAATGCGGTTACGATTAAATACAGGATTTTTTTCTGGGTATTTCAGTATTTGTTTTTACCTACGTATAAAGTTTACTGTAATTCCCTGAGCAAACATAAAACACGATACGACACGTTTGCCGTGAATATGGCGTAAAATGTTTAGATGTACCTATATATAATAGTACCTATATATACACCGTTACGATTATCATTATGATGAATATAAACTATATAGAAAAAAAAATGATTTATTTAGTTGAAAAACACATTACAGCGTTATAATTAACGAATGTTATTTCTTACAACCATACGATTTTTTGTAATTTAAAATGTTGTGTTCAATGAATATAGTTTTCAGAGATAAATACCGTTATTCTTAATGATGAATATATTTATTCAATTCAACAGTTAAATTGGAACTTGAGAGCATTAAATGTTATTAATGGTAAAAATAAAAAACATATAAGTATGTGCGTAAAAAATTATTTGATACAGATCTTTAAGTCGTCTAATTTTAATTTTAAATTAATTTAAATTGTTTTATATGTATCGATGTATTATTTATATATCATAGTATCCGTCTGTTTTGTTTTATTTTTAATAGAATAGTAAAATAAAAAGCAAAAATATTTAGTACCTATATATTAAGTAGGTCGGTAATGGTAATAGTTTTATAGTACTTTATGTATAATACATAGGTATATAGACATATGATATATTATATCTTTATAGCTGCCATCAATTAATTAACATTTTATGTACCACCTATATCATATGTGACACGAAATGATTACCTATACAGGTACCTGAGTAGGAAACGGGAACGAGTAATAACATTTGGTCGCACATTTTCTCCGGGCTATTTTTCATGTTTAAAATTAACTTTAATACTCTAATAATATATATAGTGTTTTTTGGCTCCCGCAGACATTTCACATATATAGTTATATATAGTTATATATAGTTATATATAGTTATTCGCCAATCAAAATTATTAATTCGATTATTATATAGCCAAATGTTAAATGGCAAAAATGTTGAATAGTATAAAACGATTTGCTTATACACGTACTCTTCTCTCTTCTCCAACACACTTTTTTTAATGTGTGTGTATTACTGTGTTAGAGTATTTATATGATTTGTATGTTTTGTTTAATATTCAAAAAGGAATGTTTATTTTGAAAATTTCCTTTAACCCAGAATGTTTCGTGCAGACAAATGACAGGATCCCTCAGAAATGTATTACGTGCTTAGTGAATTAATAAAACGTAGTAGAAAGCGTTACTGTAAGTCTTTTCATATGATTTACGAATATGAGACCAACAATTGAGTAGAAATGTATGCACAAATAGTGGTCAAATACTATAATTATTAGACTTTTATAACTGTATAAATGTATACGGTATATATTACATTTTTATTCCTTAAACACATTGTCGGATAGGTCGGATTATGAACTACAAAGGCTCCTGCAGTGCAAAAATACATTTTGAGATGACAATATGACATTAAGATTTAAAGTAAATATTTTTATTAAAAAACAATTTTACTATGATTTACAGTACATACATTTTAAAATAAATCTTTAATCATCTAATTATTCCATATAATATAATTATTCAGATCATATTTGACATACAAAATACGTATAGTGCCCCCCCCCCCCCCAATGGGAAAAAAGCGTTGAATCTGAAGGTTGATTTAATTTATACCTGTGTAAAATTTATTTACAAAGTGCCATCCAGTAAACATAATTTAAAATATACTCTGTAATTAATTATGAAAATTCTATGTTCTATTACAACAACAAGTCATTTTTGCACGGTACTAAGTTATGATTTGTTTATGACTTTTATCATACTATGATATCCAGTGTAATGTACCTATTGAAGTATTGAATCGGTAGTTTGGTGGTTATAATATGGTTGATATCAATGCCGAAAATTGTCATATAATAAAAAGTTTTTAACTATACTCAAGATTCCGTTAAATGTGCGATAAAAATTACAAAAAACGACCGACAGCAGATATTTATAAAAAGTACTAAGAATAGTAACATGAAGACAATTATTTTACACAAATTAAATTGTAATTACTGATAATTTTATATCATAATCAATTAAAAATAGTATTTATTATAAAAAAAAAACCAGTTTAAAATAACTGTTTTAAAACTCTAATTTGAATTTTTACTAAACGAATCTTTTTTAATTGGTAAGTTAAAATAACACGACAATATAACTTAATAACTTATTACCTAAATGTTATAGTTAATATTTCGAAAGTTTCAATAAATTATTAAGTATATTTTTTTTAAGTAACTACCTATATAATTATTATAGTAGGTATCACTAATAGAGTAATAGATAACTAATATTTATTACTGCATTACATTATATTATATTGCATTGTTTGTACAGCAATAATTATATAAACCCGTAGGGTATAACTGTTTTTATGTATTGAAGATACCTACTTACACATCATAATAATATGATACCTTGTACAATAATTATTGCAAATTTTACCGAATAAGATAATATTAATAATATCGTACGACGTTCGTGTAGCTACGGTGCAAACTGCATAGATATTATATAGGTTATTGAACAAATGACAAAATAATAAAATATGCATAATGATATTATAGTGAGTGGTGTGTCGTGTAAGTTGATTAAACGATAACAATAAGCGAGTATTATTTCCGAGTCCTGATCAAGATCAATTCCTTGGTCCGATGAAACGCTTCATCTGTTTTCCGAGGAGTAACGCATCAATAGCCAATAGTCAACAGGTTATAGGAAGCCTATTAAATTGTTTAGTATTAATTAATATGTTATATAATTCTCTGTAACTTGCTAGTTCCTCGAGTAGGGATGGAAGCGTTCTCCTCTGCACTCCTTCATAACCGTTATATACTTATATTTTATAATATTATTTACATCTTTCCAATCCCCAATTCGATATAGAGACGCCCCTGATTATACATAGGTACACCTTAAATACCTACCAACTATAATATGATAATAGACCATATACGTAACGAATAACGATCATCAATCAATACTGTTTGATGCGAATCGAATTATAAATACAAATAATAATATTATATTATATTCGTCACGTGATACATATAATTATAATGGCTGTGATGTTGGTATCTTCGAGTCTATTTAGCGAAATCGATTATAATTGCTCCGTAATCTATTAAAAACTATATTAGCTACCGACAGACGCAGTTCCGTTGTAATTCACACAATAATTTCGTATATAGTTATTAGTTTATTACTGTGTAGGTTTATGACATTCAGATATGATTATATACAGCTCGAATCGTGTGTTAGTGTGTTACCTACATATCATAGAACACTGGCTAAATTAAGATGGTTTAAATGCTTATAAATGATAAATTTACACGAATTATTAATTATTATAATATTGTTAGGATTCCGGAAATCGTTATGAATCACGCTGTTTTTCTTGAAGAGCTTTTATCCATTATAATTTATATGTGGACATAAACACAAAAAATCTTCAAAATAACAAACAATATACATTACACATATGTGTGTATAATTGGCGTATATATTATATTATACATATATTTAGTATATTACCTTAATAATTTTTAGAGTGGCGAATAGTTTTACATAGATAAATACTAAAAAAAAAAACGTAACAATACAATCAACGATTTTTGCTCCAATTTAAAATTTAATTTAATTACTCGCCTGCGGGCTGCGGTGGGTTTAATATACATACCAGTTAACTACAATTAATATTTATGATATTTTTCGTTCGTGGTTATTTTAATTTACGTCTCATGAATCTATAGTTATTTTCTAATAGAATAGAATTACATTTATAATTTAATACGTTTTGCCCAATACCAGCCTCCCACTAATATATTTATTTTATTTTTTAGTAGCAAGTACGATATTAGTAGGTTCATATATTTATTATTGTTAAAGTTAGACGCGGATGGGCTGTGAAGAGAGAGAGACAAAGTCTGTAGTTGCGCTCATGATTATGCGTCTTATTAGTAATATTATATTCAACGTGAGTGAGTTACGACATGCGGTTCCCACCCTCAAAATTCCCATCCCTGAATATGATAATATACTTGTTGTACTGGCGTCCACAAAAGTTGAGCAGTCGTGTTCTATACCTACATCATAGTTATTATTGCAGTATAATATTGTAATATATTCACGAGCACGATATCATCGTCTGTTTATTAAAAATAAAACCGGGAGTTCGCGTACGTATCTATATACGACGTACGTACCCATTATCAGTTTAATATGTACACTGCACACTTGTATATATATATATATATATATATATATATATATATATATATATATATATATATATATATATATATATATATATATATATATATATATATATATATATATATTACCAACACATGGTCTGCGGTTTTTATTCGAAATTGACGCTCATATAAGCGGTACGATTAGCGAAAAAAAGTAAAAAACGGTAACTGCTAGGGATATTTATGTACATAATATATTCCACACTGCAGCACCGTGTATGAACGATAATAATAATAATATCCTACCATTATATAACGGCGAAGAGTCGGTCACGTTCGAGAGTAACAAAAAAAATAAAACAAAACGAAAAATGAAAAAAAAAAATCACAATCACATTCGGGTTCCAATACTAAACCTAGTTAATAATAATTTGTATGTTATTCCTATGTACTCGTGTAGGTACAGAGAATTTTCGACAAGACATCGTCATCGCATATAAGTAGCTCTTTCGGGCCCATATTATCGTTGTGATCGTGCAGTATAGGTACATTATATAACAATAAATATATAATATAATAATATAGTGGTGGTCGTTTCGAAATCCGAATCAATCTTTAGGTATAGAATAATAAGACGGTGCGAGGAAACCGCGACTATACAGCTCGTCTCCGGGGCGAATATGGGCTGCAGACTTCGAGGGAGCGCTGCCCCCCATCGGGTATAATAAGCATGGCTGCGGACGAATGACGATGCGCGCGCATTTAATTCTTTGTGTCCATTATTCTTTTATTATCCGTTCGCAGGGCTGCTGCTGCAGGTACATTGGTACATTGTTTGGTATATACTATAGGCACATGTACCGCAGAATAAATACAAAATATTTTCGTTATCATCGAGTCGTGCAGAGTGAAATTTTTACAATCGTTGGATTTACTACCTGTACGGTTGTTGTACTTGTACAGTGTACACAGCGTACAGTTTCTGTAATATTGGACTCGGCAGTATTCTCGTACAACGCGCCAGTATGTTTAATAATATTTATCTGTCGAGACGTATAATACCTACGCGGTTACACATGTGTATGGTGTATACAGGCGACGTCATTGTTTCATTGTGTCGGCCGCCGCCATTCACGTGAACATGGTATCCGGTCATTGTGCGGTCTATGTATATTCGTCGCCTCGGAGACCGCTCCGCAGAGCAAAAGAAGACTACGCGAGTTTTGCTTTGAACTACCGCAGCGACCTTCGCCACCGTACGGTCCAAGAAGACTCGACAATATAATATCAATATTTTATATTATGCATCATAAATTCATACACATAATAATATATTACTGTATTATAATAACTATCGTAGATACAGCCCTTATGTTATTTTATTTTTGTCTCATCGTCCGTTTGTCCCGTCGTCGTCCTCGTCCTCATCATTATTATTATACGTTTATTATTAATATTATACTACATTAAATTATATTGTTGTCGTCGTACAAAACACAACAATGAACACGTTGGTGACGAGTGACGACGGTACGGTCGACGGGCGCTCCATTCGCGTCCATCACGAATTTAATTCGGTTTCCTCGCCGCTCGCCCATCCCGTGGACCAGGTACAAGCCGCTCACCGATGTAATTACTTTAACGTATTGTTATTTGTTATTGACTGGCCGATGGCGCGCGCTGTCCGTCGTCTTCGTCATACCTATTAACTATCCCACTCACCCCACCCACTGGCTCGATGTTCGATATCGTTATCATTATTATAATATATTATACATAATCCGCTCCACCAGCGGTAAATAATATAATAATATATAGATAGTTCCATTCCATTAACTTAGGGCATAATATTTTTATAGTTTACATTCGGTTATGATGATATGATATACTGGTGTACCATAATACGCGCTACCGCCGAGGTAAATAACCGACCAATACCTCTACAATATAAAACTGTGTATAGATAATACAATATTATAGAATGCGTTAAAAATTTTTAAAAAAAATACAATTTTTTTGACGTCGAAGACTCGGATGGTTACTCGAAAAAAATAAAACGTACCCGACAGCAATTTATCAAAATCCATCATAGTAGCCAGTAGGTATAATATGTAAGACACGACTGTATACCTACTAGCTAGAAACTAATATTAAAATACATTATACATTTATACTGAAGGTAAGTAATCAGAATAACAATACACGACACACGGTTTTAGAAATTGAATATGACTGTGTAATCTGTTTATTCATCGCAGTAATTGACGATTTCGATATTTACCCAAAATAAAATGAGTAAAAACACGTGATATGAATATCATATCATATGTATGCTGTATGCACATTATTATTATAATATAATGACAATAAGTATACATTATGTTGTGTGCAGCCTATACAAATATGAGCTCTTTAATATAAATATTATTTATGCGGGTGAAAAGTTTCAAATACGACCATTGAAGTCATTGCCTCTGCTTGTATAATAATTTCTACTGAAAACGTGTTACAAGTTACAACACGTGTACGTCATAATACAGAAATAATAATAATAGTTGCTGAGGCAGACGTGAAAGGATGAAATGTAAAACTGATTATAATTTTTTTCTAGACAAGATTTTTATGAAAAAAATTGAAAAGACGCAATAATGACTGAATTTCATAATATCGTCATCATTAGGTATTGGGTTTATGTGATTATAAAATATGTAATAATCATCGAAAGAAACTCGAATACTTACGACACATGGATAGCAAAAAATTCAATTTTTGAAGAATGAAAAAATATATAGCATTGTATTTTTTATTAAACGTCATATATTTAGAGTTGGTAGGTATTAGAAACTGCTGTTTTTTTATTGATTATGTTTTTCCGTTATAAATATTATGCATCAATATAAAATAAAAACTTACCCGATGGACAAGAAAATAGCCCGGTTCCAGGAGTCTGAATCTGTAAACAAAAAAAATACAAATCATAAATTAAAATACAACTTTGATAAAATCTATATTTGGAGAAGAAAAGTGCAAAAGTTTTTCCGGTACCGGGAATCGAACCCGAGCCTCCTGGGTGAAAGCCAGGTATCCTAGCCACTAGACCATACCGGAGATGTATCGTCGTATCATAATTTAACAATATTTAAATTTTAAGTGTATTATAATATAATTTAATATTTTTGTACATTTTTATTTTGTTATAATTTTTAATGTCAAATATTAGATCTAAAATAATGTTTAAAAAATCATTACATTCTTAAATTATTAACCTTTTTTTAACTTAGATTGGTAGGTACATGTTATTACGTATGTTATTTTCAATAATAATCTATAACTCTTGATTAATTTGTACTTATTATTTATTTTATTTAAACAACTACAACATAAGAGACATTACAATACATACATTCATTACTTACTTAAAGTGAGAAGGATGTGTATCTGTTTATAAGACAGCTCATGATCGAATAATCGACTTATCACTTACTATTATCACAATTCACAGTACATGTTTAATCTAGATGTGAATCTACAGGTAGATATATATTTTTAACTAAATATTCTAGTCTAATATTTCTTTTGTATTAACATTAAAATACGTAACAGCTTATTAAATTTGATATTTCAAAGTTCAAATGACTACTGATATAGGTAGGTACATTGTATAAGAAATAAGAATGTATCAACTAACTATCAAGTATACAGGTAATTTATATCTATTAAATTTAGAAGCAATAAAAAAATATAAATACAATTTATTGGATAGGAATTATGGGTTATGGGTAGTAATAAATTAAGTACCTGCCAATAATAGACTACTTTAGCCAGTACCTATACTATATAGTATACATATATCCATATTTGTTGATTATATTTCACTAATGCACATGTTAGTAGGTTTACCTGCACTAAAGATAATATATGTAGATCTTAGTACAATAATAATACAGTCAATAAATGCAGTTATAGAATATTTGATAAATATAGGTGTTTAAACTTGGTGCTGTGATTATTTTTACACTATAAAAAAGTACAATTCTACAAAGAAGAGTACAATAATTTTATTGTGTAACTTAACCTAGTCTATAAATGTATCAAACCCAAAGATGTGAGCTCGATAAATTGTACCAACGAATAAGCTTGGTAATTTTACCGATATGTTTTCTAACCGGTTAATTTCTTTTACCATTCATAAATGATAAATTCGAATGACTCCTTAATTTCATTTTATTGTTATTAGCGTAAAAACGTTTTATTTGTGTAGCCAAGGTGCCTATACGGCTTTAAGTGGAGGCACTGTAATTTAGTGTATACTGTACCTAGCTATACCAAATACTATAATCTTAATTCTTGATACTTTTGATATTGGAGTTATAATGTTTATTTTTTAATACTAATTTCATGGTATTTATTTTCTGTTTTGACTTTTGAATGAAACATTAAACAAGTAGGTATGATTTTTTTTCCAAGAGCAATTTTTGGTTTAGTAATATTATCGAATATAGACTAGAATAGGATTATAGGTTGGTAGATTGTAAAAATGAAAATAAATATTCATCCTATATCTAAACACTTCATTAAAAAGTTTTGAGAAGCTAACAAATTGGGCACGTAAGCTTTATCTGAAAATAGAATAAAAATTACACTTAAAAAGTTTTTTTACAAATTTTACTATATTTTACCAAAATACTTTTACTGGTAAATTTCACATCTCCAATCATTAATCAAACCTAATAAATATAGATTACTGGTTCTCTTAGCATTAAAGATTTAATAATAGGTATTATGAATTATGAATACTTGTTCATTTATAAATACATAGGTATAATACCTATACTTAATTATCTTAGGTAATTGGTTAACGTAGGTCATAGACACATATATGATTTATGACTGATTTTGGAGATGATTGTGTAGTGAATTGCATTTTAAATAACTATATATGTACACACATGTATCTATTATAAAAACATTTATCACTTATAATTATATCAGGATAATCAACCATTGTAAATCGTATATTTGATTGTGTTGCTGTTCAGGGCTGTCCTGCGGGTGTGATGGGCTACAATACTTAATTGCTTTTTTATAGTTGTATCTTGTATAAGTCATTTAAATTAAACCCCTTTTAAATAATTAATCTTATTTCCAGCAGGTTCAGTGTTTTGTTTCTGTGATGGTTCTACACCGTATGTATGATTGATCAAAGATTACTGATTGTAAAAGAAAACGAAGAAAGTGGGTGGTGGGTACCAATAGGTCAACCTGCGATAATACGTGAACGGAATACATATAGGATTTGTAAAAATCAAGATGATAAGCAATTAGATATGAAATAAATGAAAAAAATTAATTGTTATAACATAATGGTATGGATATATCGTAGGTTAGGTACTATTTATAATAATAATAATATGGCAAACAGTGTTCGTTAAATGGAAGGATCAATTTTTTTTGAGATTAAATTAAGTTTTTTTTTAATGATAATAATAAATGGCAAATTTTTAAATTAAGTGATAATTAAATTGCAATAGTTATATAGAGACTAGATAGGACATTTACTTTATTTTTGGATATTTGAGGGGTGCTTTAAAACTATATCGTTTATTTATAGCCTATAGGTATATTTGTATTAAATTGCTAATGCATTTTCTTCTGATTCGGACAAGTTATTACAAGGTACAAGTTGTTATAGTTAGGTGATCTGCAGTAACACTTATTATGTACTTATGTATAGACGACATATTTTCACTTGGCAGATTCAGAATACATCAAAGGTTCAAAAAACATTTCTATCTACCTATGTTATACTATAATTACCTATACTAAAACTAGTATTTTATATATTTTTTAACGTGCCATCAACAGTCATCGAAATACGTTAAGTAGGTTAAACTAACTGCGTGTTATATACCGAGGATGTTTTATTAAACTCTTTAATTCTCCATAACTGACCGCTTTACGACCATATGAGATTGGCGGGGGCCTAAATAATACGTAAATAATATTATCAATGGAATCAACGTAGAAATATTAGGTAGGTAGATAGGTATGGGTAGACATTAGTATAGCATAGCCAATATTATTATATTATTATTATTATTTACGAGTATACACGATGGACTGTAACTAATATGGAATGTGCATTTCCAAAGTTAAATAACTAAATGGCTCTTAATAATTGATTGTAATCGCTTTAAAAAAATAATAACATAAGAATACAATCATTACATCCAAAAATATATAGAATTTATGCGTAATCAATAAAATATAACTATATATTTTAATAAGAAATAAATAAGAGAAGACATCGAAGCAATAATAATAAAACAACATAACTATATACGGCTACACCTATATTATCTACAAATTTATTTAGAAAAATGTATTTATTTACTATACGTACTTAATTATGATTAACTGAATACTTCTAAAGAAACGAAAATATAGTACAAGTTCAATTTTATATAACCAAAAGTCGTTTGAATTTAAAGATGATAATTTTCGTAAATATATTTTTAGTTTTAAGGAAACATAAAATAATTTGGGTTTTTTTCAGATAGAAATTAAATTGTTTTGGATAATTTAGCATGAAACATTAGAATTCGATTTGAAATGATCATAAATGTATATATACACAACATGTATCTAAAATACTGACTGTAGAAACCTTGAACTAATTTGATACTAAAAAAATTACTTTTTATATACTTTTTCGGGCAACATATTATAGTATCTATAAAAACAATTTTATTCCTGCCAGTCAGTAGTCGTAATAAAATACGTACTATACTTGCATACATTTGTGTTTTTTTTTTTTTAATTGAAAGAAATTGTAGATCTATTAAATTTGTCTGCCGTGTGCTTTTTTTATATAAAATCATTAAGGCCATTAGAAACTCGGAAATTCACGCGCCAAATACGGCATGTGGCGGAAACATACAATTATAGATATTCATTCTGTGCACAAACATAGAAAAAAATATTCAATTCATTCATTATTAAAGCAAAAATTTGTATAAACGAGAAAATTTTGTTAATATGAAATGTATATATATATATTTTATTGAATGTCAAATCTTAAAACGATAAATAATATCAGCACTACAATCATAATGTATAATGGTTATATATAAAATATAAATACTCTAGCTACGTTTATAATACGGTTAAAAACATATATTTAATTTTTTTTTTTTTTTTACCTAACCTGAAATGGATCTAAAATAATTATAAAGTTATCTTTATAAATTATAATACACACGGATAAGACCAAAACAATAACAAGATATTTATTACAATAAAATATAAAAATTATTTATTTAATTTTAATAATACACATTCTTTAATAAATTGAAGGACATATTTTATATTTTATGTAGGTTTATAGGGCTCATTCTGAATAAATTAAAAAGTATTTAAAACTGAAATACTACATTTATTTTTACTTGTGCACTAAACCTACAAGTATAGTAACTAACTATAGCCTGTATAGGTATCGTTTTAAAAATGATTTTATAAAAGCATATAAAAATAAAGTCAATCACATTTCATTGATAATGCATGTTAAATACTATATACTTTATTTGAAAATCCAAAAAGCACGATAAAACTATTAAAATAGTAAAGTTTCCTTACATTCGCTGACCTGGTCAAAGAGTCAAGGACAATGAGGTTCTCCGTGTAAGTAATGTTTTACATTGTTAATATAATATTGCAAAATTAGGTATGGGAGTCTACATAAAAAACTTGTGAAGTCTCAATTGTTTATGCTACCTATAATTTATATAGTAATTCATTAAATTTTTTTTTATTCATAACAATATCTATGATTGCAAATGACTACATGTCTAGATTATAAAAAAAAAATTGTATGCATTAATATATTATATTATTTTATTCGTAACTATTTGTTATGCTGTTGCATACATCATCTATTATACAGACTGTACATAACTGATATGATTTTTAACAAAGTTAAAATTAAAAATTCTATGAGCATCCATATTATAATCAATAAATTGTACCCATTGTCAGTAAAATATGCTATTGAAGTTACTTTGTAGTTTATTGACAGATTTTTTCGTTGAACATTACATTTATTATAAAATATAATTTATAAGGAACCAAAGGGTTTAATTCACAAAACAAATTCAATTAAAACCTAATACATGATCATAATATAATAGAAAAATAATAATAATATTTTGCTATGGAATTTTTGCACAAAAATAAATTTTAATCTCGAAAAACCAATTTCTGATATCCGCACAGATGATTGCAAAATATTTTTTAATTTATATTTCAAACCAAATAAGTCACGCTAATAATGTTATTATAGTTGGAGAAAGTCATTACAAATGCCTGTAAAGTATGTGCTTGAATTATACTATAGTTGTATTATACTGAGGTTAATCATTCATAAATCATATAAGTATACCTAAAATAAATACAACATACGTTTACCTACATACTAACATACTCTACCACCACTTATATCGAGATTACAAATATTCAATATTCATTACGCATATTTTTATTTATTTATTCTATTATTTATTATATACAAGTGTCAAGTATAAATATAATCAATGATAATAATATGATATTATAGGCTATATAGCTATTGCATATTATAATTCATATACTAGTAGTTGCAGAATTTATAATATAGGTACGTATTTTCTTCTTGAGATGACAAGTAAATTATTAAATTAAATTTTAATTATTAGATTAATCGTAATATAGGTACTTACAAGTTTATAGGTACTTGTCTAAAAAACAGGTACCTATAATAAATACATTATACCATATTAAATGCCTATAATACGAAATTGTATATTGTGACTGTGTATATTATGTGTGTGTTTAAGGGAAGAGGAATTAACTACAGGCGTACTACAAATTAAAGGTCTTATCACGCAAAATCGTATGGCAATAATGTGTTTTATATTCATATAGGGCGTGTAGGCCGTGTATAGTATGTGATTAGGTATATAGGAACTGTGTTTTATAGAGAAGTGTTACATCGATATATTGTTATAGATATAATAATTATGTTAAATACAATTTTATAATTATAAATGCGAACACGGGATTAATATATCTGTATGAATGATATATAATATGGTACATTGGTATACTTTAAAAGCTTAAGCACCGGTCTAATATGATGATGACGTAACACGAATTGCATATTATAATATTATATGTGTATTAAAGCACTATAGAAGGTATCCCGTGCGAGAAGATGCAGGAAAAAAAACATATTCAATCGCAAGAGTTCCTATACCTATAATACGGTTATACCACGTATGTTATGCGTACATCGCCGCCGTGTTTATCGATTATGTAGATAACCGGAGGGCACATAATATATAATATTATTATAATGCAGTTAGAGCATACAACAGTTAATTCCGTCGAGAAACATTATAGAGGTGTTTTCTTATAGATATTATTCTGTCGTGATGTAGCCGTGCCACTTTCACAGTGGATACATGGACCTAGTGGAATTGATTAATTGTACGGAAATGTACGAGTATTCGCACACTTATTCCGTAGGTAGGTACGCGGATAAATAGTACGCATGTTGCCCTGACAATAAACGTAGGTTATAGTATTATACGTAGCAGGTATATGAGTATACATTGTCGAAATATTGATCTTTTTTTAGGTGAAGGATTGTACATATTATTCTATGTACTGTAATATAAATGTAAGGAATGTATAATATGTATTATAATATATGAAATAATATCGTTGGGTGTACCTAACTTGAGGTAAAGGTTTTTGAAATTACAACAACAACAGGGCCGAACAATTTCGGACACGATTAATTTACAAGGTTAACGGCGGAGAACACGTGCAGTAGTGCCGTCTACAAACAAAATATATATTTTGCATTATTATACAACAAACAGATATACATATTAGTCTGATGGTCAATCGAAACCTTTCTATATATTAATTAATAGATCAAACACTTTACTGGCAGACTGCATTCCTACAGTTTTATACATTGTTATTCCATAAAGAAATAAACATTTTTAATTCCTAGATGGAAATTATTCTGTTTCGAAGTGCTTTGAAAATAAATGTATATATTATAATGATGGAGAACCAGAGTCTAACTTATTATTTTTCGAGATTTAGGAAAAAAATATGTATTAAATTTGTTAGTTATATAATTATATTTAAAACTTTAATATGTTTTTGTTCAATCTAATTAATTCGATAGTCTGCACGGGCTTCAATTCTATACATTATATTAATATTTTCTTTGAGAGTATAATTTCGTGAATTATGCTAACACTTTCCCCTAGAATATTTTGATTCATTCCATTTCTGGTCTTATAATAATATAAAATGTATGAATAAAGAGTACCTATATAAAAACGTTACATCACTACGTTTAATTTGAAGTGAACGTCTTAACGTAACCGCGAACCACAGTCTCTGCGGCAGTAGATTATTATATCGAATAGGCAGAATAATGGAATTGTCAATGAAATTATTATTATATTATATATTTATATCCTTAGGTAACTGGAACAATAGGTTCCTGACGTAATAATACAAATAAGTTTGTCTCCAAAAAATAAAACGTAGTCGTTATGATAAATAATTTTATAATGATTAATGAGTAAATAACTAGGTAGGTATGTAATTACTAGTAGTTAATGTACCTGTGACAAGACGTATGGAAGAGTGACGACCAATAAAATGGCCGCATATATTTTAATCCTCATGCCAGCTGGATGAATCTGTAACAAAAATATGTATATTAATAAAAAAAAACATTTCAAAAACCATAATATTAAAATTATTAATATACATCACAACCTACGCCTAAACATATTCTTGTGCATTGAAGAAATGAAGTAATAACTGGTGCGTTAAATGCTGAAATAAATGTCAACTGCAGTACCTTGCTAATATTTTATGAACTCATTTACAGTAATCAAACACCCCTCTTAGTATTATAATTTATAACTATTACACAATACCATCAACTAGCAAATTATAGTTTACTTATTTCGAAATTTTAAAATATTTTTCTCGAAATAGTAGGTAATTGATTTTTTTGAAATAGAGTTGCCAGAACTAATGTTTTACATGGTCTATGTATTTTAAATCTATTTATACTAAAACTATATTTTACGTGAGGATCTCGAAGATATTTATGTTATATTTTAGTTTATAGCTACCACATTTATTTTACTTAAATCAGGGCAAATATTTTTTGTACAATTTTGATAGGAAAAATCTTTATCCTCCACGGTCAACCACTAATTTTCAAAATCAATCTTCAAACATTCTATTAACTTATAACTGGAATACCGCACATGCATAATGATCAGCACATTCTATACGCCATATGCTATATTAAGTAAAAGCTATCTCAATGTCACAAATCGGAACGAGTATACCAGACAAAATTTCGATCATCGGTAACTGAACCGATTTTTAGGTTTTCACATAAATATATATTCAGTATTAGTTTTATGCAGCTCTATAGCTAGGAATAATAAATATGAGCGATTTGCTTATCAAAGACTTCGTAAAAGTAAGTAACAATAAACTTAAAATAATATAATATTATTTATTTATGAAATTAAACAATAGAATTACTAAATCCCTCCCCTCGAAAAAAAGCCTATGAATGTATATTTTACCAACTTTTAATGGAGTATAAAGAGAGTAATTTAAGGTTTTAAGAGCATATAAACATCTTATTTTAAACTATTGAGAATCTAAAAATCTGTTTACTGAGCCAATATAACTGAGTAATAAAAACATTGTATTGAGGGAGTAGGAAAATTATGAATATATTTATCAATAACATAATTGTCAGAAAGATTAAAAAATAAATTTTTTTAGTAATCAAAAAATTGATTATAATAATCAAAATAAAATTCATAAATTTATAATAATTAAAAACATTTGAATTTTTGTTTATTAACGTTAGTTGTAACTTTGTAAGTAATTTATAACTCAAGTTTTTATTACTCAATGAAAACAAATATATTATTAATATTAATAGGTATTTTTAGATATTAATATAGATTATAAGGTTAATATTTAACAAATATTAGAATGACTGAAAACATGATACTTAAATGTCATCGATATTAATTGTATCAATAATCTATGTATGTAAAATACATCTATCTACCATTTATCATGTAATGATATATAATATTTGTATAAGACCCAACTAACCCATTTAATGATACACTATAACTCATATATTTACTTAAAGGTCACTAGGGTGTGACATTTTATATACGTCTAAAAAACATAATGCTTAATACGACATTTACGTTATGAAATAATTGCAGATATTATCCGCACAACATGTAGGTATATGTCAGGATTCTAAGAGTACCTGGTACCTACCTACCATACTATACTTAACTATTGGTAAGTATAGTGATAAACTAATACTTCATATAATATGATGTGGAAGTAAAAGTTATTATGATTTTTACTTTATATAAGATATATATAGGTAACACGTAAAAGTATACCAAGTCACATTTATATTTTATATTAATCGTTGTTTTGGGTTCCCGAACCGTATCTATATTAATGACTATAAATGTATTGTCTTATATACAGTTACGATTATACGTTAGATTTTGTTAGACAAAGATTTAAGATATACTGTAATAATGGGTTTATATTATACTTAAATATTATTAGATATATAGGCATGGTCTGGCATATAGTATTAAAGTGATAACATCACTGGAATGAGGAGACTACCCGACTACGTGAAAGTTGCAAAAATGTATTTTTCCCCTGTTATCTGAGCTCATACAGTCATACGAAAGTTGAGAGAGGATACATAAATACATGATAAAATTCAATTGAGGAAAGTTAAATCAATATTGATTAATATACTGGCTTGCAATTGCAGTTTATATTTGCCGTCCTATATTAAGATTTGGATAGTTAGTTCATAAAATATTAAAAAAATAAGGAAATTACAATTTCAAAAATAATGATGAAAGCATATTAATTAGAAATAAAATGTATATTTTATAATTAAATCTAATTACGAATAAATTCAAAATTCCTATATCGTTATGCGCATTAATATTAAATTTATAACAAGTTCAAAATTATTTCTTTGGTAGATAACTAAATATAATGAACAGTAAAGTTGAAAATGATATTAAGCGGTATTATAATACTGCAATGTGCAAAGACAAGTGGGTAACTATTAATGCTTGCCTCATAATCGCCGGCAGTATAATATTTATAAGTATAAAATGTTCAGTTAGAATTTGGTAATGGCAGGCAATCGTCAACCTGACGTAGATATTTTTACCTCAAGTAGTAGTAGTTTTAAATAACAATAAACATAATAAGTACATATTTTCTCAATCCAGGTGTTGAGAATTACTCGAGTATGAATACAATAATGAAAGAATGTTGCCAAGGTTCAATTTATTAATTTTAGTAATTAGATGAGAATATTATTAGAAGGTCATAAACGAGGCCTATGTCAAATCATTATTTTTATACTTCATGGTATAAGATTCCAAAATATATACAATCAACCACCATAGGGACTTACTTGTTACTAGCCGCTGATAAGTTTAAAATATTATTATTATGTTAAGCAAAAATACAAGTATAATGTATAAATATATATGATGAGCAATGACCTCTCGAATTTCTTCAGTTGTTTTTAAAGTGTAAGATCTTTTAATTAATAAAATATGGCTTTTTGAACTCTTTAACTTTTTTATACTCGATTTTTTAGAAGAATATTTTGTTAACTCACAGACTTTTGAGTGAAGATTAACTTTGATACATTTCTAAAATCGAGTTTTATATTTCGTGAATATCATTAAATAAAATCTTTTAAAATATAATTTATAACGAACAGAGTTAATTCAACTCGCGTCGTAACTGTTTATTTTCATACAGAATTTAAAATCTGTAATAAATAAGTAAGATATAAAATAGTAATATACTAAATTAGGTACCTACTTATTAGTTGTTATTATACTTCATCTTCGTGTATAATATATATTTCTATATTTACCTATATAATAGTAGTTTTTATAAGCTATCTAAGTGAGAGAAAATGTATGTAATGAACTAATGACATGTACCTATATTACATTGTATTAACTATTAAGTATATTGTTTATATATCGTATGTAAAAAGAAACCAGTCCATACATAAAATATACGTTAAACATAGATTTTAGTTATTCCCCAAAATAATCAAGCATTTAGTACATCCGGTGTGCCATTATACCACAAATGTAACAAAAAGTATATATTTATATATATAATTATATACACAGGGAAATTATTGTCCTCGTTAAATAGGAAAAAAATTGTCCGGCTGTCGTCGGTATGGCCGCGACGACGATCGATCGACTCGGTCATGCAGTATAATATATAAATATATAATACCTATTAGACAAGGTAGATTTGACGATGGCAGAAAGAGGGGTGGGACGAAAATGAGTCTATATATGTTTACTTGTCCGGCGTAGTATATAATAATAATGTAATAAAATGAATAGCGTGGTCGTCGCATGAGAGATGGGCGAAAGAATGTAGGACGAACAACGGTGCCTGGCTGCGGCGACTTAATAACAACATTCCGAAACCGGGTTGGGTTCCTTTTTAAAAATACATTTTTTCAAACACATGGAAATTAATCGAGTCGTATACGCGGAAACTAGAATTTCGTGCACGCCGTCCATCATATATGTTTCATAGTTTATACCTATTAG